>NC_092498.1:21988596-27421096 GCF_047511675.1 Marmota flaviventris
AACATTCGGATAATTGGATGGTCCTGGCTACGGGGGCTTCAGAGACGCTTGATCCTGGCACAGCCCGTCCCCCAGAAGGCCCAGTCTAGATGGGGGGGGGGCAGGACTCTTCATGCACAAGGACTTGAGGACAAACTCCCCACAGGACAGGACCCCAGATAAAGGTGGCCCAGACGCCCTCCCCGCCTGGCCTGCCACAGCTCCTCCCCAGCCCCTGCTCTGGGAAAGCAGCCTCCCTCCTGGACACCAGTGGCTGTCACTCAATACACACAAGTGACACTTGCCAGGTATTGGGCATGAAATGTGGCTCTGACTGCCACCTGGCAGCCAGGAGAGGAGGGAGTGAACCGCTGCAGGCCACATGAGCCCGGGCTTCCCCTGCCAGTCAGCTGGCCAGATCCTCCCTGCCCTGTGCCCCTTGTCAATGGCCCTGGGATGGCAGAGACGGGACTAGAGCAGCCTCCACCTGTCTAGGCCCCTGTTGGCTTTGGACTTCTGCTGCCCGTGCCGTGTGCCTCCTGGGATCTCTCACCTCAGTGACCTGCTCAAAGGACACAGCAGCTATCATGTCCCTGTAGCCCAGACAGGCTGTCATTCCCCATGGACCTGTGTCCTCTGCTCTTGCCTGTTTCTGCTGGTGGCCTGCCCCTGCCAGCCCACACTCTGGGCTGGTCATCTGGTCCAGCTTCATTCCTGACATGACCTCCTTAAATCTTTCCCCTGCCTTTGGTCTGAGCCCATCTTCCCCCATGAAAGAGCCTCTTACCCTGGGAGCCGCACCTGGAGGTTGCTCTGCCTGACAGATGCCGTCCTGGTTCCTAGATCTATTTCTCTGCCTGAGCCTCTTCCCTTCCCATCTCCTTTCCTGGTGGCACCAAGCCACCTCGTCCCCCTTTTTCAGAGCCTGCCTGTGTCCCACTCCTTGGTCTCTGAATTTGTAGGCTTGTGCTGGGGAGGCCGCAGCCCCTGCGCTCCCCACTCTCACGGGGTCCTGGGCATCTCCGGCACAGCCCTCCAGTGGTTCAGCTTCTGGCCAGTGAGCCTGTGCAGGTGAGGCTGGGACCTTTATTTCTTTGCTAACCTGGAGTGCATGGGCACTTCTTCTTCTTCTTCTTCTTCTTCTTTTTTAATACCAGGAATTGAACCCAAGTGAGCCACTGAGCCACATCCCAAGCCTTTTTTTGTATTTAATTTAGAGCCAGGGTCTCATGGCATTGCTCAAGGCCTCACTAAGTTGCTGAGGCTGGCTTCAAACTCAAGATCCTCCTGCCTCAGCCTCCCAAGCCTCTAGGATTGCAGGCATGTGCCTGGCAGTATGTGGGCACTCCTGACTTGACCATGCTCATTACCTTCCAGACCCTAACCCAGATGCCCTCACCCCTCCTAATTAAGCCAGACAGCAATCAGGACACAAGTGTTCCTTGGTCAAAAAGCTCCCCAGTGGCTCTAAACTGCAGCCCAGGCCGAGGATCGGACCAGGAGGGACCATGTTCATTGAGTAGCTACGACATTTCCTTTTGCTCTCCTCTCTGTCCTAACTCTTATAAAGAGCATGCGTGATAGACTTCGGAAGTCCCTCCTCCCCTTGCCCCTCAAGCCCAGCCCTGCCTGCAGATTGTCTCTGACCTGGAGCAGGGTGTGGTGGAATCTAGGGCATGAGAGGAAGCCTCAAGGAGGAAGCTGTGGAAAGGCAGGGTTTGTCCAAGGCAGACATCATGACCAGAAGATGGGACTTGAGGGAGGGAAAGAGAAGGGGAGGAGGAGGAGGAGGAGGAGAGAGGGAGCAGGCCACCAGGAAAGCCAAGAACAACTCCCACAAGACAAATAAAACTAGGCTTGGTCCACTGGACCCTGGGCGCAAAGACGCTGCCACTTTCTATCGGAGGGACTCCTCTGAGGACCTGTCCTGGTGCCACACGTTCCCTTAGTAAGACTTCCAGGGAG
This sequence comes from Marmota flaviventris, assembly GCF_047511675.1. Classification (NCBI taxonomy): domain Eukaryota; kingdom Metazoa; phylum Chordata; class Mammalia; order Rodentia; family Sciuridae; genus Marmota; species Marmota flaviventris. The sequence continues at coordinate 21,990,541 of NC_092498.1, forward strand.
GAGGACGGTGCTAGAGGACCAAGCCTTCTGGAGTTGAGTCACGGAGCCCCCTGTTGCAAGCTCTGAGGGTTCCAGGGGGGGTGAGGTGCCCGGGTCCCCTTGAGTCTCCTCACACCCATGAGAAGGGACACAATCTTTCTCTGTCGTGCTTCCAGACACCCCGGGGTTCTCAATGCCTTCTGCTCAGCCAAGTGGCTTGTAGGGAACTCTCAGTGGACCCCTACAGAGGGCCTCTCCTCTGGAGGCCTGGGGCAGCCGGAGAGCCCTTCCCCAGGGGACCTGGTCTGTAGGGACCAGGGGCATGTGAGGGCCACCCTTCTCAGTGCTGTTCCTCAGTTTCCCTGCACAATCGGGGCCAGGCTTTGGTGGGTCATTCATGCACTCAAAACGCAAACATAAAGGCCCAGGGCCCTGTCACCAGCCCTGTCCCCGAGGTCTCCAGGCAGGGCATGATCTTCCCTTTTCCCTCTGCCTCCATTCAGGGAGCCAGTGAGGAGGTGGCAAATGATGCCGAATTTGATTTCCCGTGCAAACCCACCGTGAAATATTTATGAAGCACGACCTGAATAATTGATAGTTTCTCACAACTCTAAACGCGCTCCATAACAGCCCAGCCCCAGCCCCTGAGTAACTCCCCCTCCAGACAGCCCCCAGCAGCGCCACTGCCAGGTGGTGGGGGTGACTCGCTCTGCTCCCTGGGGGGTGCCAACCCCAGGCAGCCAGGGAGGATGCATCCCAGCCCAGCTGAACTTCCCTGGCATGTCCTGTGGGCCTAGGACCTCCCCTACCTGGAAGCCAAGTGCACGGACAGACAACCGGATGTGTCTGTCTCCCTCCTTTCCCTCCCTCTCTGGGGAGGCCAGCAGGGCCCCTTTACAGAGAGACCAAGGCCCCACTTGGAAAGGTGGAAGCTACTTCCAGTTACAGAGCAAGAAAACCTTCAGGGGCCTCTTTGTGGCCCAGCCCCCAGATTTTTATGACCAGAGAGGTTAAATAGCTTATCTCAACTCACACAGCAGGATCCAGACGGAGCTGAGCAGGAGAGCTCTTTCCACAGCCTCCATCTTTGTCCTTTCAAACCCAGCCTAGGAAGACCGAGGTCAGAAAGGGCCAGGGAGGACCTGGCCTAGGTCAGTGGGTGACCCCAGCACTGGGACAGGGTGCAGGCCAGAGAGTGGCGGGGCATGCTTCCCCAGGTCTCCCCCAGGGTGTCACCAGTTGGAGGCCCCCCTAGGAGAGGCCGCCTGTGCTCAGAGGGACCCAGTGGGTTCCACTTTGGTGTGGAATTCTTGAAGAGGGAGGTGCTTGGGGAAGGGAGAAAGAAATCTTCATTTAAATGCAGATACAGGCCTCTCACCTGGGACTGGGAAAAGTTTTTCCATTAAAATGCTAATGAAAGAACAAACTGCAACTCCAAATCCCCAGCTGTCACGGGCTCCCGTCCCAGCCCCCCTTCCCAGCCGGCTCCCCAGTCCCTTCCAGCAGGGGGCTGTGGGCAGGCCTTAGAAACTGCTGACCCTTCTCTGTGTCTTTCTCTCATGTCCCACTTCTCTGGCCACTGAATGCTTGGCAGCTCTCTGGAGATGCCTGTGGAAGGGACAAGTCACCTTCCCCAAAGCACCAGAGGCTGCAGTTTGGAGAAGTGGTTGGGAACTAGAGCTCTGGAGTTACCTATCGATTATGCTGCTTGTTAGCTGTGTAACCTTGGAAAACTTACTTAACATCTCTGAATATAAAGGTAAACACATAAAGAAGCCTGGCACACCACGCGACAACTGTAATTATTGCTGTTATTAACGCAGAGATGCAAATTCAGGGTCCCGAACAGTGCCTATTTGTACAAGGATAAGAAGATCAGCTCTCTTAGAGGCCACCATCACCAAAGACTCCCGTGGGCAGCACTGGCAGGCATGGGGCCTTGGGAGGGTCCAGAGCCACCTCCACCACCCGGCTGTGTCTGAGGCCTCATCCTTTCCTACACAGACGCTGACTCTCTCCGACCTTAAGCCCAGCCGCGGGCCCATGTCTGGGGGCACCCAGGTGACCATCACAGGTACCAACCTGAACGCAGGCAGCGATGTGGTGGTGATGTTTGGAAAGCAGCCCTGCCTCTTCCACAGGTAAGCCCCTGGGCCCCAGGGGTGCAGTCAGACAGGTAACCCACCCCCATATCCAGCCCCAGGGAGACTGGGGGTTTCAGGAGAGTGGGGAGGGGCTGCCCAAAGCAGGGACTTCAGGACTAACTCTTGCTCCTTCCTAAGAAAGTGGGTGCTCTCTTTGGGAGAGGTGGCTCAGAGTGTCAGGGATCCCTTTCCTGGACAGCCATCATGCTGCTGCCCACCACTCAGCCTGTGCCCCACTGGCATCCCCTCTGCAGAGCCCTGGGCTCCACAGAGCACAGCTGGGAATCCCTCCCAGGGGCAGTACCCCCCCCCCCCCTGCTCTGAAGGCAGATATGGCTCCCAAGAGCTGTCTGGAGTAGCCTGAGGCTAGAGAAGGAGTAAGGTGACACAGGAGAGTCTCCTGAACTGACCTAACAGTATAAAGGGGACAGGGATTCTCACCAGACCCAAGGACAAGGCCTACTGAAAAGTAGGCAAAGCCTGGTCAAGGGGGGTCTCTGTCCCTGGTCCCTGAGCTTCACATGCTAGCGAGCCAGGCTGGCCCAGGACCAGTGTCCCCCTCCACACTCCGTAGCCCAGAGCCCTGCCTCCCCCTCCAGGCGATCCCCGTCCTACATCATCTGCAACACCACGTCTTCTGAGGAGGTTCTGGAGATGGAGGTGACAGTGCAGGTGGACAGGGCCAAGATCCGCCGGGACCTGGTCTTCCAGTACGTGGAGGACCCCACCATCGTGCGCATCGAGCCCGAGTGGAGCATCGTCAGGTAGGAGCCGCCCTGAGCTCCCTTCCTGCCTCTGCGCCTCCGTCTCCCTGGCCCCGGTCTCGGGAGCCAAGGAGGGTTCTGGGGGCCCAGTCCTGCTCTGGGGATTGCTGAACAATCCAAATACCAGCAAACGCGCCCACCCTCCTGCAGGGCTCCCTGCACCCTGGGGAGCTACCAGCATTCAGGGCCCGGCTGCAGGCAGCCTTGCCCATCCCTCCTTCCTTCCACTACAGACTCCCGGGCAGAGTGTGGCCCTTGCTCGGTCCTTGCTCGGTCCTTGCTCCTTCCTAACATCCAACCCTCAGGCACGAGGTGGCTGACCCAGGAAGCAGCGATTGGATGCTGTTATAGAAAGGCCCAGGGCAGGGGTCAGGCCCTTCAGCCATTCACCCTGGGCAAGTCGCCCTTCCTGGGTGGGCCTCCACCCCTTGAGGGATTGGCCTGGGGATTTGGAAACTCTGGGTCTTTAGTGTCTTGTGTGGCACATGCCACATCAGAGTGGAGCTGCTGGCAGACACCACAGGAGTCTGCTTTTCCAGTCCCGGAGGACACAGAGAGGAGAAGCTCTGCAGAGAGAGCCTTTCTGCAGGGCCCACTGAGGTCCCCCCCCCCACCTCCCCCGGAAAGCACTGTAGGGGGTGGGGACAGCAGAGTGGGGAACAGAACAAGGGCTTGGGGCCCAGGGGAGTGGGCTCAACCCAGCTCTGCTGCTTAGTAAACAAGTGACCTTAACACTCCTGCCCTCCTGGGGCGGGGGGCCTCTGGCCTCAACTTCCTCCCGAGGCAGCTGGGAGAAGGGAATGAGATGCAGACTCCATGCAGCTTCCTGTCTGCCCCCTGCCCAGTGCGCATCCTTCCCTGCCTGCTCCAGCTAGGAGGGGCCTGGGCTGGAGGGAGGAAGGGAGAGGAAGTGTTCTCCAGGGTTGGGGCAGTGATGAGCCCCATCCAGGGAGCAGTCTCTAAGCCAGGGACCCCCGGGCTCCCTCTGGCTGCCACCTGCTTTTGTGAATACAGTTCTGCGGGACCACGGCTGCTGTGCTGTCTGCAGCAGCTCTCTCACTACAGGGCACGGCCGAGTGAGACCACAGGGGCTGCGTGGTCTGTGGATTCTAGAATATTCCAGCCCTTCCAAAAAGAGCTCACCACCCACTGCCTCAGCCCAAAGGAAAGGCAGCTCGGCTGCTGAGCTGTGGCCGTCCCCGCAGTCCCTCTGTAAGGCCCACACCCTGATGCCATGATCTTGGAGCAGATACAGAAGACAAGGCTCACGGAGAGGGAGCAGCTTGTGAAGGCCAGCAGGGCCTGACCCAGGGCCTGACCCAGGGCCAGCCAGGCTTCCTGCTCACACGGAAGCTCTGCCACTCAGAGGATCCCCAGGTGGCTCTCAATCAGCTCTTCCTCTTGTCATCGACCCAGAAGTACAAGTGTCCTCCTCCCTGGTGTTCAGCGTCATCCCCACGTCACACCCATATCAGGAGGGAGGCTGGAGACATGTCCTGGGACTGCCAGCAGCTCCCCGGCGGTGACTCGGGTTAAGAAGTCTGAGGATGGGGTTGGGCTCTGCACTAGGCGTGACTTGGCCCTGAGTTCCTCAGGGACGTGATAGGAACATGTGCAGCTACATGTGGAATTGGTGACTGACAAGACTGGAGAGATGGCTGGACACCAGCCACTCACGTGGACTGCTGCACAGGAGAGGCGTGTGTGCGTGTGTGTGTGTGTGTGTGTGCGCGTGCGTGTCTGTCTGTCTGGAAGTTCAGCTGGGCAGATGGATAGATGGGCAGAAATCAATGTGGGGGTGGGAGCTGAGGACCCTAATCCGCTGAGTTCATGCCTAATTAACTTGATAAACCCTGTTTTACACAGGAGGGTTCTTCTCAAAGATGCTCCCACCACTGGGAGTCAGGCTTCCTTGCTCTCCCTTGGGTGGCCCCCAAGAAGGACAGCCAGCAGAGAGCTGTGTCCACCCCTGCCAGCTTCTTGGCCTCCTGGAGATAGTGGCACCTTTCAGAAGCTACCCCCAGATGAATAGCCTAAGTCTTCCCCATCGGTGACCCGGTGCCACCCAGGGTGTAGGAGTCCTGTGTCCCAGGTCATCTCCCGTTTGCATTCCTGGGGGAGGTTTCTGTGCCCTGCCGCTGCCCGTCCCAAACCCCAGCCTCTCTGGAGCCTCTGAGGTGGAAAGCTCTGGTGCGATGTCCCGGGGTCGCGTGCAGGGGGCTGTGCTCAGACCCTGGGCCCGGGGGAGGGTCTAAAGGAGGCTGCCGTTGACCAAGGCCGACACAGGGAGGTCCAGGAGTGGTGAGGCTAGAGGAAGAGGCTCTGGGCTGCAGAGAGCCAGCTGGTCAGGTCAGGGTCTTCAGAGAGCCCAGGGGCTGTGCTGTCACCTGAGCCTCCACAGGTGTCCCTGTTCCAAATGAGCTTGGCCGAGGACGTCCAGGCCATCTGGTCATGCCTGTCTTCCCCTGGGCTGCTGAGGAACGTCCTTGCTACCATGCAGCTTGTCACCCTCGCCCCCAGGGACACTGTTGTGCTACCTGATTGCCGCTGTTCTTATTGTCATAGCTCCTCCTCTTCCTCCTCCTCCTCCTCCTCATCATCATCCCTCATTATCATCATCACTGTCACTGGGTGCCATGGCCTTTCCAGTACCGGTGACCCACATGCCCCTTTCTTTCTCCCGGGCAGTGGGAACACACCCATCGCTGTCTGGGGGACTCACCTGGACCTCATACAGAACCCCCAGATCCGTGCCAAGCATGGCGGGAAGGAGCACATCAATGTGAGTCTGGGGCTGGGAGGGGCTGCCCCTGGCACGCGGCCTCCCGGAGGTGGGGGCTTCCTTCCCAAGCACGCATGCAGCCCCTGCCCTTACACAGGCACCTACAGCATCCTCCTGGGGTGGCAGGACAGGGGTAGAGGTGAGGGATACAGGCCCGGAGGACCAACCCTCCTGGGAGTTTCGGGGGCTTCCAGCCCTTGCATCCTCTGAACCCACAGCTGCTTCCTGACTTAGAAGGCACCTGAGTCGTTGCCGTAGGTGAAGCCAGGACTGGGAGACAGCCACAGAGGGCAACCCTGGGTGCCCCAGTGTGGGGTCCTGGCTGCCTCCTCCCAGTCCCCCCGTGTTAGCCCACGCCGTGTGGACAGCTCCCCAGGAGGCCAGGGGCAAGCTTGCCTTGCCTCCCGTCTCTGGCTCCTCCCACAGATCTGTGAGGTTCTGAATGCCACCGAGATGACCTGCCAGGCCCCAGCCCTCGCCCTGGGTCCCGACCACCAGTCGGACCTCACCGAGAGGCCTGAGGAATTTGGCTTCATCCTGGACAATGTGCAGTCCCTGCTCATCCTCAACAAGACCAACTTCACCTACTATCCCAACCCTGTGTTCGAGGCCTTCGGTCCGTCAGGGATCCTGGAGCTCAAGCCTGGCACCCCCATCATCCTAAAGGTAGAGCCAGGCCTTGGGAGGAAGGAGGCCGCTGCAGGGAGGGAGTGGGATTCGGTCACAGGGAATCGCCGGAAGTCACAGGCTCAGGCCAAATATTGTGACTGGACCCCTTGCAGAGGTTGCTTAAAGTCCGGAACAATCCTTATAGGCTTGATCCATCCAGGGCAGGCAGATCCGCCCAGGTCACTAGATTCAGAGGGTTTTGTCTTCAGAGTCCAGAAACTTGTCAGTCAGGCCCACACTGCATCCTCCTATGAAGCCCTTTGCTAAGCACAGTCGAGTTTCTTTGGAGTATGGATTGTAACGTAATTTTAACTCACATGACAATTTGAATCAATGGGTAGTGATTGACTACAAATCTGTTGAGAAGGATTCTGAGGCTACATTAGGAATAAGCTGAAAAGAGTACTTTGATTATTGATTTCTCACTGGGAGGAAGGGAGAATGGTAGTGTCCATGCTGTATTCATCTGTTTTCTGTTACTATCACAAAACACTTGAGGCTGAGTACTTACAAAGAAAAGAGATTTATTTAATTCAAACTTTTAGAGACTGAAAGTCCCAATAGCATAGTACTGGCTCCCATGAGGACATCATGCTGGGAGGATGTGGGAGAAGAAGAGATCATGTGGAGGGACAGGAAGCCAGAGGTCAGGGAAGTAATGCTCTCCCTCTAGGCCCCACATCTTAAAGGTCCTACCACCTCTTAACATTGCTGCAACAGGGACCAAGCTTCTGACACATGGACCTTGGGGGGGACAAACCACCTGCAAAGCACAGTAGGTGCTGTAGGTTATTTGGGTTTATCACTAAGGGTGGACTCTCCACCCACTCACCACCATCATGGTGGCCAGTCAGTGTGGTCCTGACCCTGGGGTGGGAACTGGGGCTTCCTGTCTGTGCAGGGCAAGAACCTGATCCCACCGGTGGCTGGGGGCAACGTGAAGCTGAACTACACCGTGCTGGTTGGGGAGAAGCCGTGCACCGTGACCGTGTCAGATGTGCAGCTGCTCTGCGAGTCCCCCAACCTCATCGGGAGGCACAAAGTGATGGTGAGGCTGGTGGGACCCTTTCCTGAGTGGAGTGGGCCTGAGGGACACAGAGGACAGCGGTCCTGCTATATCTGGGCCAGCAGGGCCTTTCCGAGGGTTCCAATGCTAGCCCTGGGAACTTCCCACCCAGTACCCCATATCCTACTTCCTTCTTCCGTCCCACTTCTCAGCTTCTCCCTTCTGTATGCTCCCTCTTGCCCCATGTGCCCCGCAGGCCCGCGTCGGCGGCATGGAGTACTCCCCGGGGATGGTGTACATCGCCCCCGACAGCCCGCTCAGCCTGCCGGCCATCGTGAGCATCGCGGTGGCTGGAGGGCTCCTCATCATCTTCATCGTGGCTGTGCTCATCGCTTACAAACGCAAGTCCCGCGAGAGCGACCTCACGCTGAAGCGGCTGCAGATGCAGATGGACAACCTGGAGTCCCGCGTGGCTCTGGAGTGCAAGGAAGGTAACTGAATGACCAGAGGCGGGAGCCCGTGCTGGAGGCTGTGTGTGTGTGTGTGTGTGTGTGTGTGTGCGCGTGGCTGCACCTGCCACTCCTACCCTAGGCGGCAGGCTGGGCAGCGGTGGGAGTGCTGGGGCAGGCCCCTGCTGCAGAGCCCTGCGGCCAGCTCTGAGCGCATGTTCCAGAGTCCTGCTCTGGTGACCTCGGGGGAGGTAAGGCCACCTCCCAGGCTCAGTCCGGGAAGGGAAGGCTGCAGGGCTGATCTGCCGTTGGGAAGGGAGAGTGTTTCTCAGCTTGTGTTTATAAAACTCACAAACACCACTACCAAGTGAAATCAGCCACACGAAACCTCGTAACCCCAGGACGTCCTTGCCTGAGTCACCCTGGGAGGACCGATCCCAGCCGGGTCTCTGCCGTCAGTGTGCACGGAGTGGACCTGGCTGTGGACCTGGCCTCCCACAGCACCCACTCCCACCACGGCTGATCTCAATGGGGAACTGGATCCACTCTGTCCCCTCCCTGCGTCCCTCAGCTGACAACCTGGCATCCGCCTTGTGGGACTGTTAATTACTGCCTTTTATTATATTTACGCTGCTTAATTTTTTTTTTTTTCCGTAAAGTACTCTTCCCTCTAATTAGGTGTAGTGATTAGAATCTCTTTTATGTGTGGCAGGCACAAGCCTTTGAATGTTGGGGGCGCTGGGTGACTTGAAGGAAAGCTGCAGACCCATCAAAAGCCCAGTCCCTCCTTCTCCTTGGGGCAGCTGAGGGGAGGGTGAAGCTGGGCTCTACCCGGAAGGTCCCTGGGGAGGGAGGCTCAGCAGGAAGAGGCAAATCCAGCCCAAGAGTAGAGGCTGAGAGGGAGCTGTGGCTTCTGACTTGGGGACAGCTATGCCACCAGGGTGGCAAGAGGGATTCTCCAGGGTGCTGGGGCTGGTGTCATGGAGACCACACAGTCACCCACACCCAAGCTCAGAAGACGCCCAGCCTGGCCCTGCCTGGGCGTGAGCTTTGGATGTGTAAGCACACGCCCGTGTGCACACACACTCCCACTCCCTACCACTCACTGCTCACACTCAGACACTTAAATTCCCACACGTGCACACATTCCCACCCCCTCCTGCAAACATGCAGATGCATGTTCTACCCTCAGGATGGATGAGTGTTTGCCAGGCTTGTGGTGCCTGTGCATGCCAGAGAGGCCTGCTGATTCCCCTGCACACGCGCGCGCGCACACACACGCCTGCACACGCACACTCCCAATGGAGTAAGTTCTGCCTGGCTGCATTAGGGCTTTCTGCCTTCGGGGTCACTGCATGACAGGAACAGTGTCCCTGTAGACAGCAGAGGTGGGAGGTGCAGGAGGAGAGGAGCAATGGAGTGGCCATGGGGACATCTCCCCACCTATCCCAGGTCCTTTCTCTCAAGCCTCGGTTTTCTCCTTTTATCAGGACCCGCTGAGAGCTTTAGGCCTGAGATCTGCAGGAGCAGAGCTCCCCAAAATCAGTAGCAAGGGCAGGACAGGGCCACACCCACCGCTCCGGAGGTACCTAGTGATGTTCATGTATCACAGCCCGCGGGGCACTGGGCTTGCTTCTCAAGGGCCCTGGAGACATGCTGGGCTGTGAATCCCTTCTGAGCCCACAAAGTATTTTTTTTTCCCTGTTCCTTAAATGTACACAAATAGAAATTTTGGTTAGTCAATGTCCCTGGCTGTTCTTCTATGCCAACATGTATTACTTCATCCTGGATGTGTGTGTGTGTAAGTGTGTGTGTGTGTGTGTGAGTGTGTGTGTGTGTGTAAGTGTGTGTGTGGGGGGCGGTATGTGCATGCACCAAAGAGAAAGTTGGAGGAGCGGGAAGCTCCTCACTTAAGTGCCTCTGGTGGCAGAGGGTGACCCCAGAAGAGGATGGATGTAGTGGCAGCTTTGGTGCTGCGTAACAGAGTTTTCTGGGAATCTGCTGGGGTCTGGCAACTCTGTCCAGCTGGAGGCCCGAGCTGCCTCCACAGGCAGCAGGACCCACCCTGGGATCAGAACTCATCCCCGTAGCACACCCTTGAAGCAGGCAGGACAGGGCACGCCGCTGCGTATCCACAGGGAAGGAGCAGACTAGCACGGCAGTCCCTCCTTGGGAGCCTTGTTTTGAAGTTTGAATGATCCCAGTGAACTGCCTGGTTCAGAGCGGGGCCCTCAAAACTTTTTCCTTTATCAGAAGAAATTGTTCTTTAATTTCCTGAGGAACAAAACACAGCACAGGAACAGACGGCCACGTGCCCTCTCCATTCTCTCCTCCCGTCCCTCCTCGACACCTCTCTCCCCTCCCCCCACCCGCCACCCCCAGCCCATTTTGCAAAGCAGAGCCCTTCATCTCGGGGTGGGGGGGTGTTCCCTAGCCCCGGCACAGGTCTGCAGGCCGCCTTGCCACCCCCTGCCATTCCTGAGGGAGGCAGCTCCCTGTGCACATTCTCCCAGTGCACCTCCCCCCATTCTGATGCCACCAATCCCCATCCTGCTCACCCGAGGTCCCTTGCTCCCGTCTCCTCGGGGCCTGGGAGAGGCCCTGAGCAATCCTAGCTCAGGTAACTCTTGGCCACCCCATCCATGCTCTCGTGGGATTCTCTCCTTGCCAGCTTTTGCCGAGTTGCAGACAGACATCCATGAGTTGACCAGTGACCTGGATGGGGCTGGGATCCCCTTCCTGGACTACAGGACCTATACCATGCGAGTGCTCTTCCCAGGAATTGAAGACCACCCTGTGCTCCGGGACCTCGAGGTAAGAGGTGGTGGCCAGGGCTGGTGTGAGAGCAGGACAGCGTGTTGGCAGCCTGCAAGTCCACCCCCCTCGTTTGGAGATGAGAAAGCTGAGATCAGGGAGGGGAGGTACCTTTTCTGGGGTCCTCCAGCTTGTGGGCACCAACCGGGCCCTCTGGAGGAGATGAGGCCAGGCCAAGGGAACCTCAGAGCAGGTGTGAATAGTGCTTAGGGTCCTAGGGAGTCATGAGCCCTTGGGGAGTTGAATGGACATTAAGGACTCTCTCCCCAGAAAAACTGAACCTGTATAGAGAAACAAGAAACCTGGCTGATAAGTTGAGGGCGTTCATGAACCCCTGTTTAAGAAACCACAACATAAAGGATTTTTATCACTTAGTGGGTACTCCATAAATGTATAAGGGATTTCACCACTTGGTGCTTAGTTGGGAAAGATAAATGATGTGTAAAGAAGGGAGGGGAAAGTGAATGATAAAATCCTAGCCATCTTTCTTCCAGCGGGGACCTCGTCTTCTGAACACTTTATCCCACTTACTGTCTAGCGTGGTATCTGGCTTATGCATATATTCATATTATGCTTTGTTCCAAAAGGGCTTGGGAATGGCTTATAAAGATAAATACAAGAGAAAACTGAAAAATATAAATGAGGAAACCAGGGCATAATCATAATCCTAAGGAATGATCACTGTTAGTTGGATGTTAGTAAGTCCGCACACAGCTTCAAGAGCTTTGCATAGATCCATTCATTTAACCCAGAAACCCTCCGAGTGGGTGAGCCCACTCTACAGGTGACAAAACTAAGGGAACAGGGAAAGCCAGTGGTTGTCTGGAGCCATGCAGCTCCTGGAACGGAGGCAGGGGTTGAGTCTAGGCAGTTAGACTCCAGCAGGCTCGTTCCCTGTCCCAAGCCTGGGCACTTGACCTTGAGAGTGCTACCACAGTAACCTGCCTGGGACCTCTGGATACTTAACTAGGATTGAAGAGAAATCTGCAGCCAAAGCCACAGTGGGAAAGAGATGAACTCCAAGATGGACAGGGTCCTTAAAATAAAAATGGACCCTTTTCTTGGGGTTTAGGAGACGTTGCCAATATTGGTGCCTGAGGAGTGTCACTTGGGCTCTACAAGGGTTGTGGCAGGCAGTGACTTTGCAGCACAGGCACTTCCATTGCCACGCTTGTGGCACACACTTTTTCCCATGCTGCTTGTTCAATGGAGCACGTGTGTGTTTCTACAGTGAGGCTGTGGGTGTTGGTGTCTAGGGGGGCTCCCGTTGGCTCCTCACCATGAGGCATTGTAGAGGCACTAGGCAGTGGGCGCTCTGTCCTCGCTGGTGATGTACCTTTTCTGTCCACATGTGTTTATGCATGGATTTACACGTGAATCATCTATCACATAAAAAGGCCAGGTGTCTCAAGACGTCTGTGTCCACAGCAGCCCTGGCCTGGCTCCTGGGCTGGGCTCCTTTCTCTTTCCCTCTCATCTCTTCCTGCCTTTCCCCTTTCCTTCAGCCTCTCCTTTATTTGCATCAAGACACCAGGCTTCTTGGGGCACTGAGGTGTAGGCAAGTTCTAGTTAAAGTGGGAAATGGGAGCAAGGCACAGTGGTAACACGCCTGTAATTCCAGCTCCTCCCAAAGCTGAGGCAGGAGGAGTACAAGTTCAAGGTCAACCTGGGCAATTTAGTGAGACACTGTCTCAAAATAAAAAAATAAAAAGGGTTGTGTGTGGAGCTCAGTGGGAGAGCACTTGCCTGGCATGAGCAAGGCCCTGGGTTCAATCCCGAACACTGCAAAAAACAAAACAAAAAACAGCCACGGAGTGATGGCTGTGTGTGTGGACGTGTGCAGACTGTGCTCCGCTTTATTAATCTTTGTGATTCCACCTTCCAGCCTAGTAGGGTGCTTGACAGAATAGACATGCAGGAAACAGTGAGCAACCACAGAACTGAATGTCTGCTTGTTTATCTTCAGGAGGGTGGACTCGGCAATCTGGGAAGGGGATTCTGACCCCTCTGGGTGGGATAGAGAAGATTGTAAGAATTCAACTAGGATGAGTATCTGCACTTATTCTCCTTTTTTCACTAGTTCAAAACTCTAAAAGGTCTAAGTAGGCTTTCTTTAGGGTGTAACTTCTTAATTGTATTTTCTAAGACTGTGTCAAAGTTACGTTGGGGCAGGACAGTCACCTCCCACATAAGTTTTCTCTTGGTGGGCACACATGCACTGCCCTCCCCATCTTTTATCCAGACTGTTGGTACGGCCCACGTTAGCTCTGCTCCTGTTCTTCACTTGGTCCCATCTGTCTTATGGCTTTCCTCCATCTTCTTGCCTCTTTGTAGAGTCTCAGACTCTCAGATGTGGCTTGGCACTGGTTTGGCATATACTCAAGGGACTGCCAATGGTGACATCCCTCAAAGGGCACAGAGGATAGAGAGGGACTCTGAGACTCAGGACTCAGGGTTCTGGCAATTACCCTGCCAGTCTGCATTCCCCACAAGGTGCTTTCCGTGGACGTGCCCCATCTGGGCTCCAAACCCATGGTGTAGATCACACTGTGTCCCATCCTGGCCTGGCCTGCTTCCTCATCCAGCACCTGCAGATCTCCCCGCAAATATGACTACTTCCCATTGTCTTTGACTTTGTCAAAAAGGGAGACTTTCTGACCCCCCAGCCTCCTGCTCTCAAGGAACTAATCACCAGCTTCACTCCTGTCTCTGTGTAAGGAGCCCACAGTTGGCTAATCGTCAGACATGGGCAGTCACAAATAGGTCACGTGACTGTAAAAATTGTAGTACAATATACATAACGTGGCATTTACCACTTCTGCCATAGACACATGCTGAGTGCCTCTGCCTCTTTCCAAACTCAAGCATTAGCTACTGGTTCTCCCCACCCCAACCACCGTGGGCGGCCGCCCTTTACTTTCTGTGAATCTGCCTATCTAGAGACTTCGTATGGGTTGAGTCACACAGTATTTATTTGTCCTTGTCTTCCTTTAACCCACTCAAAGCAGTACTGCTACAAGGTACCCTAATAAAAACAGAAAATGCCATCTGCCAGGTCCCCATCACATGTAGTGCACAGTGCCAGGCACATTACGTTCATTATTTCAATGAAGTCTTCTAATGACCTTGCAGGGATGAGATGGGATCTTTTAGTAATCTCTCAGGATTATTACTCTTGTTCCAAGGCCACCTAGCTGGTGAAGGGCTATGCTGGATCTCCAAACCCAAGCTTGTCTGGCTTCCTAGCACCAGGCCCTGCCCCACCTTTCACCACAAGGAACCCTGTCCCTGGCTTCTCCCTGTAGCTTTCCCGTGCCAGATCTTCTAGTTTGAATCTTCAAATTGGCTGTCAAGAGAGAGCAGCCTTGGGCAGGTTTGGCACTATGGCACCTGGAGAGGCAGAAGAGGTCACAGGGACAGCTAAGTGCCATACTGACCATGACATGCATGCTGGGCCTCCTGCCTCTGCTGCACTTTCTGCAAAACACAGAGGCCACCTGGGCAGCAAGTGCCTGGGACCCTGGGCAGGAGGCTTTTAGCACAGCCACCTGTAGGAAATAGCATCCAGACCAGCAGGCTGGGTTTTGGAATTGGAGACCACAGTGACGTGTGTGTGAAGGAAAACTCCATCACCTCTGGGGTCTATTGCCTCATCTGTAAAACGAGAATATGAGAGCCGATGTCATAATGTTTTACGAACATTAAATAAGATAATGTATGTAAAGTGCTTGGCAGGTGCCGTGCGCGCATTAACAGCAGTGGCTTTATCACCTGCTCCATTGACTGCATTTCACAGATCCCTCTCGCCCAGGAGTTTCCGTGACATCTAATGCATGGCACCCCTTGTCTTGGGGTGCACAAGGTAGATAGATGCCTTTTCCCCATTTTATGGACGGAGGAGATGGAAGGGAAATATCTTGGTAAGGAGTATCCAAAACCATCCTCCCCCCAGGCCAATGCCATTCTGAAACAAGACTTTCTTTATTCACCAGATGGTTCTCTAATTTAGTCGAAGTCTGTGAATATAAAACTGGATAGTAAACTTTAATTGTAACCCAACAGGTTAGAGTTTAGAGCTGGTGAGGGGTTGAAATTGGGAGACTGTGATTGACGGCTTCATGTTTTAATTGGTGTGTGAACAGTGCCTGGACTTAGCCAGTAGGCCACAAAAAGGGGGGCCTGGTGATCTACTCCTTAGGACAGTCTAACAAGAGGACACTTCCCTCCTCACACTTCCAACTAGTGACTTCACGGGGTGGGCAATACTGCTTTAGATCAACTAGAAGCTTCCCCTGGAACGTTTCCACACCAAGAGGGAGAAGCATCTGTGTAGGAGGGTCACGGGATTGGGGGGAGGTCAGTGGGTGTCAGACGGCAGATTGAGGCCTGGCTATGGCGGGGAGGCTGCCACAGGTCCCTTGCCAATTCCTTCTCAGCTCCCGGGGGAGTGGGAAACGAGGGAGCCAGGCATGAAGCAAGCAGAGATGGCCCCCCTTGGGGAGCGAGGGACCCTTGCGGGTCAGAGGGCTGTTCTGAGAGCCAAGATGAGCTGCAGGGTGGCCCTGGCCAGCACCTGCTGTACCTGTTGGCTCTGGCGAGTTCTCATCTCTCTCCTGAGAACCGGCCTTCCAAGTACCTGCTCCACAGCAAGACAGACCCGCGGGAGCTGTTGATGCCAGGCAACCAGAACGCTCCATGGGGGCGCTGCTCTGCAGGGCGCAGGGCGGCCCACAGCGCCCTCTACAGAAGGCCTCAGGTGGCCTCAGGCAGCACTCGGGCCTGTGTAGCAGTGCCCTCCTGTGCGCACCCTACCTGTTCCGGGGCCAGGAATGCTTCTGCCACCTCCCATGACCCCAGACAGATAGGCTTTCTCTGGCGATCTCTGTCTTTGCCAGTTTGAACCTCAGGAGCACACATTGTCCCTTAGTCCTGTGATGCCCCAGGAGGTGGGAGGATGTGACACGGACTGCTGGTCTGGCCTGACGCTTCTGTCTTGGGGACTTGGGAAAGCTCCTTACCCTCACTGGGGTCCTAACAGGACCTGCCTCCTCGTGGGTCTTGTGGATTAAATGGGTCAATGATTCCTAGATCCCGTGGAACAGTATCTGACACAGAATAAGATCCAGGTACATATCATGTGTTACTTGTTATCTTCATTTTGCTGGTGAAATTAAGTCTACTAAGAGTCCCCGCTAGTCAATGACGGCGATAGAAGTAAACCCAAGTTCCCCCAACTCTGAAACCATGCTCCTGATGGCTGCCTATGTGACAGTCCTTCTCAAAGACTGGAGGTAACTCCCCTTGGGGGTCTGATGCCCCCCTGGGGTGATTTTGTAGTCACCTTTTGTTTGCTCAGATGCAGATGCTGGAGCAACACACAGGTTGTCAGTGTGCCGGTCAATGACCTTCCCCCAAGTTGGCCCACCTGGCAAGCCAGCGTCCAGGTGGAGAAGCAGAGTGCCAGTCCTCCAGGGAGGGGCCCCCATGCCCCTTCCAGACACAGCCGCCCCCCAAATAACCAATAAGTCTATTTAAATGGAGTTATGTAAAGAGTGCATTTGACCTTTCTCCTTCAGTATGTTGGAGAAGCTGGTCCCTGTATCATGGGCAGCAATAGGCCATTCCCGTCACTGCTGGACACCAGGAGCTCCCAGGCTGGGGTATGGCAGACAGTGCTGCCGAGCATATTCCTGTACATGGGTGGCTGGCGGGTGACTGCCCAGGGGGTAGTGCACCCTGCTGGGCCTCCCAGGAACAGACCCTGTGGGCAGGAAGGCAGAAAGCTCTTGTGCCCCCTTCTCTGGATGGAGTGGGTCTCAGAAGGTGTCCCATCACAGGCTAGAGTCAGTGAGGTCCTCGAGACCACTGGGCTCAATCTTCTCATTTTCTCAGGCTAAATTTAGGCCCCTAGAGAAGTGAAGGGACTTGTCCATGGTTACCTAGCAGATGGGGGCAGAGTCCATGTGGAACCCAGAAACCTTGACTCAGACCACTTGCCTGTCCACAGGACCCATGGGGTGGGGAGGGCAGGGTGTTGGGTTAGCTAGAGGCTCAGTCCTGGTGACCCATCAGCAGGGTGCCAGCCACAGCAGCCCTGAACTGGCACCTTGTCAGCTCCGCACCACCATCAGGGAGGAGCTCAGGCCCCAGAGTCCAGCAGATGCGGGTTCAAATCCCAGAAGCGCCGTTTATGAACTGTGGCTAGTTCTGTCCTCAGCTGGATGGTCTCTAAACGGGAGGTAAAGACCTGTCGTGGCTGAGTACAGTGCCGGGCTCCTGGGGATGGATAGCATTAGCCAGTTGGGCTGCAGCGATAGCGATGGGTGAGAGGTGGGGTGGGACCCTCCAGCTCCCGCGGGAGGTCGCCAGGGCATCCTTGGCCTTTCCCGGCAGGTCCCGGGCTACCGGCAGGAGCGCGTGGAGAAAGGCCTGAAGCTCTTCGCGCAGCTCATCAACAACAAGGTGTTCCTGCTGTCCTTCATCCGCACGCTCGAGTCCCAGCGCAGCTTCTCCATGCGCGACCGCGGCAACGTGGCCTCGCTCATCATGACCGTCCTGCAGAGCAAGCTGGAGTACGCCACCGACGTGCTGAAGCAGCTGCTGGCCGACCTCATCGACAAGAACCTGGAGAGCAAGAACCACCCCAAGCTGCTGCTCAGGAGGTGAGGGTGTGGCCCAGGGTGGCAGCCGGGCGTCTGAGCGTCCCCTGCTGGCCTCCTCCAGGCTGAGCCACCTGGCTCCTGGAGCCTCCCAGAGACCAGAGGAGGCTGCAAGAGGAGCAGCCAGACTCCCCGAGGGTAAGGTACTGTGCTGCCAGAAGCTGAGCTTCATCCCCAAGACCCCGCCCACCACCCACCATCCAGCGCCCTCCTAGAAGCCCCTGCCTGTCACAAGGGTGCCCATTGGCTCACCCTCTGGTTTTCTTCCACCTGTATCTGCTTTCCACTTGACTTTATCTGCCCTTCCTCTCTCTGGATTTTGATGCCCTTCCTCTCCCTGGATTTTGATTCTCTGTGGATACTTCAGAGGTCATTTATGCCCATCTCTGGCCTCCTTTAAGCCAGAGCTGGAATTAGGAGAGAGACCCCATAGCTTCTTGCTGCCCAGGGCCCAGCAGCAGGTACAGCATCCAGGAGCTAGTTAGAAATGCAAAATCTGAGGTTCCCCCCAGACCCTGAATCAGAATCTGCATTTTAACGAGGAACCCAGGTGGTTCGAATGGCAGTAGAGTTGGAGAAGCACTGAGCACAGACCTTTTGGTAGCCACTTACCCAGTGCAGCCCAGCAGGTATTTCCTGATCCTTGCTGTAGGCTCTGAATAGGTCCATGGTGCACCTGCAGCTCCTATAGCACGCTGTTCAAACCAGAAAGGGCAGATGTGCACACGTGCCCATGCCCTGGCCTGTGGCTGCAGCCTCTGTCTATTTTTGCTTCTATTCGAGGGAAGGCTCCTCCGGGCTACGTGACTCCAATGTCTGTTGCCTTGGCGGATCTAAAGTTACAAAACTCCCACGTGAAGTGGTCACGGCCAGCCCTCTGCCCAGACCAGCTGTTGGTCTCTGCCTCTGTCTACCTGGCCCTTGACTTTCACCCTGGGTCTCTGGGTCCGAGGCTATGCCTCAGTGGCCCCTGCTTGGTCCTGCGGATAGATCTGGCTTTAGAAGTGTTCACTTCAGGCTTTTTCCTGGTACAGCGGGCACTCACTGGCACAGATGCCAAAGGTGGCTGCATAGAGAGGCAGTCATCCACCTTTGGAAACAGCAAGGTGGATCATTTTGATTTTTGTTTTACTTCCACCACGGAGCCACCCACCGGCATAATTCTAGGTTGCTGCTGCCAGCCAGAGCTCCCACCCATTTCCTGGTGTGGTCTGTCTCCCCGGCTTGTTTTCCTCTCCCACTCCCCCATGCCCCTGCGCCTTCTGCCCTCCTCCTCCTCTCTCTCCTTCTTGCCTCTGGCTGCCCACTTCTCTCAATATTCTTCTTGTTTCTCTTCACCTTCACTTTGGGCTGGCAGAGGCCCAAATGCTTTGGAATTTCAGTTACTAAGTATTTTCTGTCAACTGCAACTTTAAACTCCATACAAACATATGTGGATGGCAAACAGGTGGACGGGCTGGTTTTACTCTGGAGCTGGCCATGCACTCAGCAGAAGTTTGAATGTAATCTGTTTTCTCTAAATGGATGCAACCACAAATAATAACATCGCTGTCGCATCTTCACTTAAAAGAATAAGTGGGCTTGGATTGTAGCATGAAAGACTCAAGAAGGCACTTCCTCTCATTGCAAATCGTACTCGAGAAGGGTTTCCAGAGGAAGTTCCAAATTATGTGGAAGCCTTCGAAACAGGATGATTTTGACGTCTCGAGGGATGAACTAGGTTTACAGCTCCATGTGGCCCTCCATGCTTGGAATCTTTAACTCCGGTTATGAGCTCCATCTGGATTATCTGGCCTTTTTTTTTTGGCCATGATTCTCTTCCCCTGCTACTTTCTTTGATTTTCACTGCCGAATTAGGATCTCCCCTGATTTTGTTTGCTCAAGCAAAGTTCTCTAAGGCTGAGCTGCTCAACAGGAGAGCTACCAGCCATGGGCAACTATTTAAATCTGAATTCGTTAAAGTAAATAAAATGAAAAATCTCCCCTCCTCAAACACACCAGCCACAATCTTCACTTTTGATGGCCACATGTGGCCAGTGATCACCACGCAGGACGGCAGGTGGAGAACCCTGTCGTCGTCAACACAAAGCACTAGACAGCCCACTCTGAGCAGGCCCAGAAACTACCCACCTGTGACGTCACCCGATACGCTGCAGGTCCTTCTCCAGCTTGGAGATAAAGCTCCTCTGACCACCCTGGGAGCTGGGAGTCCACGAAATCTCCCTCTGGGTAGGATCTCATGCCTGGGCCTTGGAGCCTGAGCTGCAGGAGGGAGGCAGACGCCTTGCCATGCCACCAGGCCTGCAGGTTCTGACCCGCTACTTCTCTCTTTGTCCTCCTCTGCTTATTCCCTTGGCGTCTGGTGACAGGACGGAGTCGGTGGCTGAAAAGATGTTGACCAATTGGTTCACTTTCCTCCTCTACAAGTTCCTCAAGGTAGGATGGGACAAGGCCCTATTTCTGGCCCTGCTGTGATTCCCATCTTGGGGACCAGCCTGCATGCTCCCCAGCCTGCCCCATTCCATGCCGCACCCCCAAGTCCACTCTGGCGGGCCTCGCCACTTCCATCCCACAAGAAATGGATTTGCCCCTCATCACCGTCTTGAAAGACAGGGATCCCATCTGGCCCTAGTTTGTTTCTGGGACGAAATCCCTCGTGGCTGGTTTTTTCCCAGTTAAGGGGCGGAGGAGCCCCTGAGAGGGCCCTGCATGGACCTTCAAGCTAAGTCCCCACTTAAGCTGAAAATAGTTCATCTCTTACTTCCTCACGAATTCCTTTTCCCTCTCCCAGCCCCAGATTTAGGGAGGCTGATAAGGGTCCTGGTTAGGTACAGCAGCCACATGTCACAGCAGATAAGCCAAGATGTGCCTGGGAGGCGGGAGAACTGCTGGCTTCCAATGACCAACCTGTTTTCCTAGAGTTCATACCACAGAGGACCGAGCTCTGCTCTTGTTGGAGCCTCAGAGAGAGTGAAGGGAGGAGGTACGGGGGAGGGAGACAGGGAGGAAGGAGGAGCCGGCTCTAGACAGGAGGCAGGAGAGGGTGACATGGGGAAGACCCTGCGTCCAGAGAGCCAAGAGCCCCACAAATCTGAAGGGTAAAGAGTTACAGAAGAGAAAACTGGAAACTGATAAAGAAGCAGGTGGGTCCAGGAGAACGGCAGGACAAGAGCATGGAGTGGGCTCCGCACCCCTGCAATCCTGAAGCTCAGCGGCGTGTTTCTTGTCACATCCAGGAGTGTGCTGGGGAGCCCCTCTTCTCCCTGTTCTGCGCCATCAAGCAGCAGATGGAGAAGGGCCCCATAGATGCCATCACGGGAGAGGCCCGCTACTCCCTGAGCGAGGACAAGCTCATCCGGCAGCAGATCGAGTACAAGACCCTGGTGAGCCGCCCTCCACTCCTGCGAGGTCGTGGCACATGGGGCAGGAAGGGAAGGAAACTAGCAAGGGCCCCTGGTGGTTCTGCAGCCCCCACACCACCCACCAAAGTTCAAGTACTGTGGGGTGGGAGGCCAGGTGGCCTAGTGTGAGGCGTTCATCCAGGGAACTCGGAGATGCCCTCTGTCAATCAAGGTCAGGCCCTCCTCTCCTGGGGCGGCAGTTGCCCTAAGAGGCAGCAGAGCTTAGCAGGGCCCAGTGTTTAATATTGTAGCAGTAGAGTGTATTTTGACATATTATACACACATGGATTATAACTTCCCATTCTTGTGTTTGTACCTGATGTAATCGTATAGAGCACTAATCTCCAGGATATATATAAAAAACTCAAAAACTTAACACCCCAAAAACAAATAACCCAGTTAATAAATGGGCAAAGGAACTGAACAGGCACTTTATAGAAGAACAAATGTGAACAGTCAACCAATGTATGAAAAAATGTTCAACATCTCTAGCAGTTAGAGAAATGCAAATTAAAACCACACTGAGATTCCATCTCACTCCAGTCAGAATGGCAAATATCCAGAATACAAGCAATAATAAATGTTGGTGAGGATGTGGGGGAAAAGATATGCTCATACATTTCTGGTGAAGACTGCAAACTGGTGCAACCACTCTGGAAAGCAATATAGAGATTCCTCAGAAAACTTGGAATGAAACCACCATTTCAGTTTTCCCACTCCTCAGTATTTGTCCAAAGGACTTAAAATTAGCATACTACAGTGACACAGCCACCTCAGTGTTTATAGACGCTCAATTCACAATAGTAAGCTATGGAACCAACCTAGGTGCCCATCAACAGATGGATGGATAAAGGTTGTGGCTTTGAAATCAGACAAACCCAGATCTGAACCCTGACTGGGTACATTGAGGCAGGTCCCTAACTTCTTTGAGTTTATGTTTCTTCATCTGCAAAAAGGGGATTGTAGAATCTGTGGGAATGGGAATAATGGCAGCTGTACTGACTGGAACTGTCCAGGGAATTGAGGGAGCCCAGTGCCCAGGAGGGGATGGCAAGCAGGCATTCACTCCCGCTGGCTCAGGCCAGCCTTCCAGTATGGCTATTCAACCACCTCCTGGCTGCCCACCGTCCTTCTGTGCCCAGGGTGACCCTCAGGCTTTTTTTGGAGAGAACTGTGATATTCTTCCAAGTCTTTTTCTCCAAGAAAGAGGAGAGGAAGTGGAAGGAGGAAGGAGTATACAAAACGTGTTGAGGGTGAAATCCAGGTGACCCCCAAGAATGTTAGCAAAAGAGACAGCCAGGGAGTGAAGGGGACAGGGAATAGATGGAATTAAAATGGAATCAGCAGGACACCAGACAATGGTGGCGGGAGGGAGGGGGTGTAGCAGAGCTGGGAGAGACAGATGCTCCGACACCCCCAGTTGCTCTGAGCCCAGGGTTGGGATGACCCCACAGCCTGCAACCAGCTGGGGAGATGGTCCCTACCTCTGGACAAAGCTGTCCCTCCTGGCTGGAGGGCTGTGACCACAATTCATCGGCCCCCACCCCCATCTTCTGAGAGCCCTGGGGTAAACCAAGAAGATTTCTGGACAGATTTACCAGGATTGGCTCCCTGAGGATTGAAAGGCAGCGCCTGCCAGGGAGGCCCCTCATGGCTGCCTCTACTCCCGAGGACAGTTAGAGACACCAACAAAAATGGAAAAGTGGCAGGGGGGAGGCCTTCCAAAAAACAGAGACCTGAGGGCTGGGGATGTAGCTCAGTTGGTGGAGTGCTCGCCTCGCATGTGCAAGGCCCTGGGTTCAATCTCCAGCTCCACACACACACACACACACACACACACACACACACAAAGACCTGAGCTGATTTCTTAGTAGGAAAAACTACCTTTGAATTGCTCCTGCTCCCTCCCCTCCCCACCCCACCCCTTCCCTCCTGCTTCCCAATATTGAATGCAGCACAAAGAGTGGTGATAATGCTCCCCTACAAGTTGCAGCAGGCTTTGTTCCGAGGTCAGAGGATGGTTAGCTTACCCAGCTGGTTTCAGGTGACTGCCTCAAAGAGAATGTGAGGAAATTGGAGTGGGTCAGGGCCGAGCATCCATTAAGGTGGAAACACAGAGAGGCGGGGAGAAAAGGGGAAAGAAACTGTGATTGTTTTGCCTGGAGTAGACCGGGCTGCTGGGGGAGATTGCCTGGGCCCCTCGAGGCCCGGGGGAGGGAGCTCCCCTGTGTGGAGGGGCAACCCCATCTGCTGAGGAGGGGGGAGAGGAAGGTGCACGGTGCCACGGCAGCAGGCTGGGCAGAGTCCAGGTGAGCTGCTCAGATATGAAGATGGGACCTGGTGGGGTTCTGCAGCAGCTGGAGGAGCCCTTAGGGGAACCTTAAGTAGGAACCTCGCCCTGGGCAGGAGGGACAACCGGTGGCTCTGAGAGACTCAGGGGGAGACCAAAGTGCACTTCTTTAATTCAGGTGCACCTCCTAAAAGTCCAGTGAAATTGATGCTCTAGAACTTGGCCTGGCATGACCCAGGGCCCAGCTACTGGGAATGCCCCAGGACCCGCATCAGTAGTGTCTTGGAGCCTGCTAGGGTGCTGGGTGTCCCCTGGGAGCCTGCTAGAAACGAGATACCCTCCCAGGAGCCCACTGTAGTGCTGGGTGCCCCCTGAGAGTCAGCTGAAGTGCTAGATGCCCACCTGAGAGCTTGCTAGAGTGCTGGGGGCCCCCTAGGAGCTCCCTAGAGGGTTCCATGTTCACCTGGGAGCCTGCAGGAGCACTCGACAGTCACCTGGAATCCTGCTGAGGGGCTAGATGCCCTCCTGGGAGCCTGCTAGAATGCACAATCCTAGGCCCCACCATGGACCTCCTGGACCAGAATCTGCGCCCTGCCCACGAGATTCTATCCACAAGAAAGTTCACGGGCACTTCCCAGCCCAGAGGGCCCCAGGGCATTTGTTCAGTAAGTAGCCAAGGAGCACAGGGGCCGGGAACTTCTGAGAGACTGTGCTGCGCGACCTGTGGCCAGGGGCCAGTGCCTCCGCTCTGGAAGGCTGGTCCTTGCCCTGAAGTATGCTGTGCAGCTGCTCCCCTGGGGCCACCCTGAACCTCTGGGGCAGGAGAGATGCCAGGAGCTCACCCGCAGGTGGCGGCCCCTGCCCCATGGTCTCTCCTGGGAAGAAGGCTGGAAAAGCCCTGCTCTGCCTGGGGGACATGGAGCCACCCACTCCTGGCCCCAGGACAGGACAGCAGGGGCAGCCAGAGCAGCAGGAAGGGTCAGGCCTGACCGCTGAGCAGGAGGGAGGGCTGCTGGGAGGCTCCCCAGGAGGGAGTAGCCAGGCGAAGGCACATGTGGACACGCGGTCCAGAGGTCCTGCCGCCCGTGTCTCCAGTGGGGGGCGCGTTGAGGATGAGTGTGGTTTATAGACGCAGAGGATTTCTCTTTCTCAGTGGAATAAGAGTGTTCCCCACTTGAGCTCATAACAGCCCCGTTGCTAATGAAAGGCAGCCGTCCAGCGCCGGGGAGCTGATTGCCAACACACGGAGCGCAGCGCGCGGGGCTCTGGTCTGGCTCTGGGAGCCACATGAGGCCACTGGGAAAGGGCTCTGGGGAGGGGGAGGGAGGGAAAGTCCCCAGCAGGAGAACAGCACGCAGAGGGCGCAGGCTCTGGGGCCAGAGGAGAGTCGGGGGCCCAGAGAGCCTAGCAGCACCCCTGCCCCCCGGGGAACCCCAGGCCCCCCAGCTCCATCATCCATGCAGAAAGAGCCCACTGCAAAAAAGAGTGGAGGGAAAAAAACCCTGGAACTTCTCAAAGGAAAATTCCAGAACTTCTTAAAAAAAAAAAAAAAATTGGTGAAGTAGCATTTTAACTTTTCTGACTTGTTCCCAAAAGAGAATGAGCCAGACGGTGGCCTTGTCTCCCACCAGGTTCAGGTTCAGAGCCAGAAGGGAATCTCAGGGGGTCCTAACCTGCGATTTTCCCAAGGGCACCTTTTTGAACACATCAAGCCTCTTGTACATTCTCCACCTTCCCCAAAGCCCTAACCCTCCCCAAATTAAAGTTATTAAAGCCTTTGGGACAGGAGCCCTGATCCCATTAGCACTGAGTGCACCTGTGCCTGGGAGGGAGCCATGAGGGTGACACAGAAGAATGGGTTCGAGGGTCTAAGGGTGCCACCAAGATTGTGTGTCAGGTGCATTTTGAGACAGGGCCTCACTAAGTAGCCGAGGCTGGCCTCAAACTTGTGATCCTCCTGCCTCAGCCTCCCCAGTAGCTAAGAGTACAGGCGTGGGCCACTGCACCTGGTGAGAGAGTTTTCGTGAAGTTCGTCCCAACAGGCAGTCAAGCATGGAACTTGCACTCCTGCAATGACCTTGAGCCTGGGAGTTGTCCTGCTTTTCTGAACGGAGAGGGCAGGGCACCTGGTGGGGACACAGGGCTGGCGCTGGAGAGGACAAGCTGTACAGGATCCCAGGGTGCTGCCGGGGACCCCTGAGCTCTTCCTCTGCCTCACCCATGTGCTCCCTCCCCGCCACCCCCAGGTCCTGAGCTGTGTCAGTCCAGACAATGCCAACAGCCCTGAGGTCCCAGTGAAGATCCTCAACTGTGACACCATCACTCAGGTCAAAGAGAAGATTCTGGATGCCATCTTCAAGAATGTGCCCTGTTCCCACCGGCCCAAGGCTGCAGACATGGACCTTGGTGAGTCGGCTGTCCCCCCCACCCAGGGGCCTGTCCCTGTGACCAGTCCTAGGACTTCCTGCTTACTCAGGGCAGGAGCAGCAACCCCGGGACGCAGGGGACGGAGGGACAATCAGTGGATGAGGAGGGGCATGGCTGGCCCCCTAGGAGCCCACAGGACTTGTCTTCATGGGCTGCTGGCATTGGCCAGAGCCGGTCAGTGAGCAATGGGCAGAGAAGGGGGGGGGGTGGCTCGCTGACGGTCTGATGGTGATCTGGCCTAGCTGGGGTCCTCTGAGTGACCAAAGGCTGGGAGTAGTGGTGTCGCATTCAGTGAAGGGATTTAAAGGCAAAAGCCGCTCGTCTGGTCTCCGAGGCGAGGTCTGGCTTCTGCTCCGCCCCCCTCTGTCCTGTGCCTGTAATTTTTGCTAAATCCCTCCTGCTCCAGAGATGTGGGTCAGCACAGAGAATGAGAGAAAGAATAAGAAGACCGAGCTAGGACAGGCTGCTGAGGAGCAGGATGACATGGTGTCCAAGTGTCCCATGAACAGATGGCCCCAGGCCTGCTGCCGAGGGCCAGTTGTACTTAGATCAGTTCTGGCTGGCTTGAGTGTCTCACAGGATGTCATCCAGGGGAGAGCCTCCTGGGGAGCCCCTGGCTCTGAAGAGGCCACAGTGGAAGAGAGACAGTCCAGCATTGTGGGACACCTGGATTCGAGTCCTGGTGCCACTCGGTCCTCGCTGTGTGACTTTGGCCACATTACTTAATCGCTCTGTGCCTTAATTCCTTGCCTATAAATAATGGATATAATAATAATAATCTGTTTGATGGTAAAAATCCAGGGGGATGATGCATGGACAAGTCTTTTTCATGCAGTGTCTGGCCTTCAGTCCCCTCTGTGAGTGTTGGTTGCTGTCACCGGGGATGACGGTAACATGGGTAAGGGCAGTGGCTGTTCCTGACTGTTGGTGCTGGACAGGAGAGAAGGCCAAGGATTCCTGACAGCACGGGGTGGGAGACCCCTGACCCACCCATCCGGCCTCTAAGCTGGCTTCAGCTAAGCCACCCAGGACACATGGGCATCTGCGCTGTTTGCTGAAATCCAGAGGGAATTTCCACTCTGCGGCGCCACCCCCACCCCAGACCCTGATGGCCAGAGGGTCTTAGGAGCTGGCAGTTCTGCTCAGCGCCTGCAGGTCTCACCTCTCCACTAACCCTCTTGCCTGGCTCTTGGCTGGACGCGCGCGGCCCTAGGCCCTGTGCTAGGGAAGAGAGATTGATTGTCTGGGGGACGTGGGGGAAGGGGATGGGAGTGGGTGAGTGTGCCCACGTGTGTGTCCAGGGAACTGTCCCCCGGGTGGGGTGGACGTGCGTGCCTGTGTGACGTGGCCTGTTCTGCGGCGGTAAGGGGCCCCCAGACTTAGGAGGTCGAGGGCTTGCTGTGGAGCCCATGCCAGGCAGGCCCGGGGCTCCTCTCCCCCAAGTAGTTCACGGGGTGCTCCCTGACGGTTTCCGGGGAGTTGAAGAGGGCAAGCAGGTGGCACCCACCATTCACTTTGTTTTATTATCTGAGGGGCCCAGGGCAGAGGCCACCCCACTCCTCGGTGTCATTATCTGCACAACCAGTGGAAGGATTCCCTGATAGAGGGGCGGAGAGGAGACGCCATTATCTGAGGTCCCTTCCTGAAGGCCGTGGGTCTGCAGAGGTCCTGCTGGAATGCAGGAGGACACCTGTGGGCGGTGTGCATGGTGCTGGGGAATCGGGAGCAGCAGGTGGATCAGGTGGATGGGGACAGCTTCTCCGCCTTACAAGGAGGGGCAGGGAATGGGGACTCCTGGGGCTGTGTGGCTTAAGCCCTTGAAGCCCAGGGATGGCGGCCAGCATCCTCTGAAGCACAATCAGGGAGCAGCCCTTCTCTGTCTGCGGGTGTCCTGAGAGAAACCAGGACCCTCTGGGGACCAGTGCTCGGGAGCAGTTTCCCGCCTGTCCTTCTCTGTGCCGAGGAGGGGAAGAAGCTGCTTGTTAGCTTTTTTGGGGGGAGAGGGGGCTGATTTGGGGATTGAACTCGGGGGCACTGGACCACTGAACCCCATCCCCAGCCCTATTTTGGATTTTATTTAGAGACAGGGTCTCACTGAGTTGCTTAGCGCCTTGCCGTGGCTGAGGCTGGCTTTGAACTCGCGGTCCTCCGGCCTCAGCCTCCTGAGCCGGGGGAGTTACAGGCGTGCGCCACCTCGCTTGGCTTGCTTGTTAGCTTTTGAAGACACTCCCTCTCCAGATCTGGGGGTGCAAACCCCACAAAGCAAATCTGCAATGGAAAGGAGGAGCACCTCTTGCAGTCCAGCCGCAGCCAGGGCCACCCCCTTCCAGCTATCCACCGGGAGGGCTGCTGGGCCAACAGGGCCTGCCTGACGGTGGCCGCTCTCTCAAGTCACAGGCTGCTCAGGCCAGAAAAAGGCCACCTCCCCCTGCTTCCCAGGGCACAGTCTCCAGGGCCACAGTGTTCACCCTGGCGCTCGGGCTTCGGGTCCCAGGGTCACAGAGGGGCCCCAGTCCCATTGCACATGCTGCCGGGCCACCCCCAGAGCAAGGCCCCAGAGCAGGGCTAATGAGGGAGAAGCCAAGGAGCAGGGGGCTCCGGAGCGGAGCTTCGGTTCACCAAGGGCCTCCTTCAAAGTGTCCCTTTGTTCCAGAATTTGGAGCTGACCCCCAACTCTGGCCTTCTTCCTGCCAGACTTAGTTTACATACAAGGAAAACGGGGCTCCCCTGAGGCCCGAATGCCCTTTCCACACACTTCCACCCTGTCCCCATGGGCAGAGCAGGTGGGTCCTTCCGTGGGGAGCCGCTGGACCGTCCTGCTTTCCACTTTCAAGAGTCTTCAATAAATGACAGACGTGTTCAACACGCTAGTGTAGAGCAGGCTTGTGACAGGGACACTGCCCAGCCGTGCGCTACTGTGAGCGTTGTGCGCACTCTACCAGGGGCCAGGCTGAGCCGAGGGCCAGTAGTGCAGGTGCCCCAACTTGCCATATTTTCATGTTATGATGGCTTTGAAGGACACAGCCCTCATAAATGGAGGAGTATGTGTAAGAGCGAGAGAGAGAGACAGACTTATCTTAAGGAATTGGCCATATGTGATGGAGGCGGCCAGCCCCAAGTCTGCAAGGTGAGCTGGCAGGTGGGAGAGCCAGGGAAGAGCTGAAGGCCACCTGCTGGCAGAGGTCCCTGGTGCTCAGGGATGGTCAGGCTTCTGTTCTGTGTAGACCTTCGACTGACTGGACGAGGCCCACCCACCATATGAGGTTGACCTGATTTAAATGTGAATCTCCTATACATACACCTTCACAGAAATATCCAGAATAATGTTTGACCCAATATCTGGGCACTCTAGCCAACCACGTATGGACAAATGAAATCCACAGAACCCAAATGGGGCCAGCGTCTGTTGGAATTTGTGGAAGGAAAGATAGTCAGAGGGCAAAGGTTGAGACAGCTTGGGGTCTCAAAGCTCAGTATCTAGGTGAATATAGAAGCTGTCCTCACCAGGCTATGTCCCTTTCCACCCAGGGCAGGGCTTGTACCTTCTTGCACTACTCAACTCTTCCACGAACATACCAGGGGCTTACCTGTGTCAGCCTCTGTGCCCAGCATGGTGGTACCCAGGAGACGAGGTCAAGGTTGTCACTTCTGAGCACAGTAGTACAGGCAAGACATTTTTCTAAGAGACTCTTTGTCTCCTCCTTTCACTACCCAGAGGAAATAATTGATGCCACTCTACCCTTCCTGCCTGGATGGAGAATCTGCAGCTCAGACAGGCATAGTGCCCAGGCCCAGGTCACACAGCAGGGTAAAGGAGAGAACTCTACCTCCTCCCAGCCCATCTCCTCCTCAGGCCTTTCTTCTCCTGCTACTGCCCATGACCTCCAGAGATTCCTCTAGTTTAATGCAAATGCTCTATCAATAGCCCCTGGAGCACCACCACCCCCTCTGTCTTGCAGCTCAGGTCACGCTGAAAGGATATATTTTTTCAAATAAGTAATTCCTGTATGCAATAAAAAGATACACTATCTTCTGAGTGAAATATAAAGAGTTCACAGCAGCTGTCCCCCCGTTTGCATTTTCCGCTGCACCTGATGGGAAGGACAGATAAAGATAATGGGATTTTTTTCTTCTTCTTCTTTTTTTTTTATTCCACCTCCCTCTCTCCCTGGAAGGTGGAAGTGTAACAAATTGGATGGAGAGTGTGTCTGTCCTTTGTGCTTGGTGCCTGGAGCAGGGCACGGTGGCTGCCGGGCGCTGTGAGAGAGGTCACAGCTAGCAATCTTCTCTTGGTGCCATGCATATGAGTACCAGGGTCACCTTCCCTCCTCCCCGTGGCCACCTGCCTCTTTAACTCTTCTTTGACCTGATGAACTTCCAGGAGGGACACCAGAGCCCAGTGTTCCAGATTCAGGAAGATCCAGGGACTCTGGCTCATCTCTCATCAGCCCTGCCTGTTCCCCCCAAATCCCAACCAGCCGGGGCAGGCGCTTCCCAGTTTACAAAGACTCAGTGCCTTAAATGCAGACCATGTACTTCCATTCAGGAATTCATTTTTTTTTTTAAGTGCCAACTTTCATGTTCGACCGTTTTCTGCTGGAGAAACAGCTCATCACAATACATTTAATTTTTTTGTCAAAAATACTTTTGCAGACCTTCCTCTCTCTCCCACTTCCAGCTCAATTTTCTGACCTTCCCAGGGGTCACTCTGACCCTCTCATGGCCTCTCCCAGCTCTTTTATATGGAGCAGTAGAGTCATCTCCACAGCCTGCGACTTGGGGTGCATGGGTTGGGGGTGCCGGGAGCCCCTGGGAGAACGGGCTTCCAGAGCCCCAGTGGGAACAGTCAGGCTGTGAAGCTGGTCCCCGTGGCCGCGTTGATTCCCTGGGCTCGGACTAGCCTGGTGGGTCTCCTCCGGCCCTGGCCTGCCTGCACCAGCCCCGGGGCCTCCTGGGATGGGTCTCAGGGGGATGGCAACAGGCAGGATTGCGTGGGTCCAGATGAGGTGTGCCTGTGATGGCGTGTGTGCGGGTCCCTGTGTGTCCCCCTGCACACCTCCACCGTGACGGCCACAGCTAAGGAGATGTCAAGTGTCCCGGGGAGCGTTTGCCTCTTGGTGTCAGGGCTGGTGGGTAGGGACCCCTCCCGGGTCCAGGCCAGTAGTGATGCCCTCAGAGTCAGCGACTCCCTCCAGGATGGCTGCTGGAGATCCCTCCCCTTCCCTCTGCCCAGATTCTCACTGCCCACCACACACCCCACATACTCAGGGGCAAGCCCCGGGGCTCCCACGTCCCCTGGAGCATTGCTGGGCATTTCTGGTCCATTGCCTGAGCACCCCGAGTCTGAACCTCGCCCCCCACCCCACCACCACTTCAGCCAGGCCTTCATATTTCCGTGGTGGACAGAGGCGGCCACCTCCAGTGGGTCTCCCTGTGTCCTGCCCCACTGAGGCCCTCCTCTTCCCATCATCTCCCCGACCCCCGTGGCCCTAGCTCAAGTCCAGGTGCCTTGGCCTGGCACACTGGACCTTTCTGGGTTTCCTTCCTGACCTCTGGGGCCTCCCGGGTCTTCCTTCTCCCATGAGGTCACAATACTCAGTGCTGCCTTTGGACCAGTCCACCTGCTCCCTGGCCGTCGGCCAAGTGCCTGCTCACCTGTCCTTCACAGATCGGCCCAAGCAGCCCCCTCCTGCCCAGCTGCCCGCACGCTCCTCGCTGTCTCCCTCCTCCACGCCCCGTGCACTGGGACTTTGGAGGGAGCTCTTCAAGGCAAGGGTTTTGTGCATCCCAGGTCCTTGTTCAGCTCCGCCCCGTGTCCTGCAGTGCCGTGCCTGGTACACAGAGGGCCCCCAGGACGTTAAATGTGGTTTGTGAATGAGTGAGAAGGGGCCTCTGAGGCCTTCCGGGTCCAGGTTTCCACATGGTGGCCCCGGAGAGGCCTTGGATGGGACAGCAGATGTCCTCGTCTGGAGGAGGTGTTGGTCAGGAGTCACCCAGGATTCACCCAGCCATGGCTGATCTGGGCATCTCCCAGCATCAGGTACCTTAGAGGCAGGTTGGGGTCTCTCTCTAGGCCCCAAGTGCAGCCAACACTCTCTGTCTGGAAGGCAGATCTAAGAGGACGGCCAAGTGGTCCCCTTGATTCCGGCTCACGATCCTTATATTGGGATTTGAGGAAACAATCCCAACGGTTTGACATGAAAAGACAACAATCACCACTTCGCAGATGCCCTGCCCCAGGCTGGGAGCTGGGCTGGGGTGACAGCAGGACCGGGCAGCCAGAAGGCCCCTTCCTGTAGCCCTGAGCCCGTGACCAAGGGCTGGCCTCTGTAGTGTGTCCGGCCTGCCCGCTGCACGGCCTTCTGCTTGTAGGCTCAGCCTGCAGGGGAGCACGTGCCACCTCGTCAGCACACCCAGGCACTGAGGGAAGGGAAACGTGGCCCAGGGAAACCTGCCAGTGGCCTGCGGGGACTCCTGAGTCCCAGAGTGAAGTAACTTTCCTGGTGTCAACCCTGGTCAACCTAGGGGGCAGGTGACCTGATCCAGTGCCCAAGCTGCACCCACATCCACCTTCCCCACCAAGAAGACCCAGAGCCCAGGAACCTCCTCTAGGGACCTGGGCATCCTGATGGCCTAGTGCAGTGCCCATGGAGCAGGCCCAGCTGGCTGGGGGCTGAGCAGTGGCCGGGCATGATGACCTCTAGGTCTGTCTTCCAGATCTTTTCATTTTCCCAGTCGTAAAATTAGAGGAGTGAGTGACAGTGATCTAAGAGCTCTTGCTGCTACCAGTGGAAGTGCCTGGTCTTGTTTCTCAGTTCAGATCCCCTTCCACCCTGGTAAATAGCAGCTCTCAGCTCACCTGCCTGTGGCCCCCTGTCTACCCCCGGGGGGCATAAACACACATGCCAGAGCCTCTTTCTACTGCTTGGAAAATAGGCCAGCACTGCCCATCCTTGGTCCCCTCCAACCTTTCGTCCATTCACTTAGTCACTGAATAAACACTTCCTAAGTGCTTCCTGTGTCCCGTACATGGGCCAAGACAGGCTAATTAGGTCATCTAGAAGCCTTGTTTTTATAATCCAAGGACAATCTGTGCTCCTGCAGCTGTCCTGGGGAGACAGGGCCATCCCCTGCCCTACTTATTTGAATGGGGACATGGAAGTCAACTGACTCTCATTTGCTTACATAATTACTGGGCATGACTTAGGGCCAGAGTTACTGAGTATGGCTGTACAGGCTGTGCACTGCATAACTCTGCAACAGAGTAGTCCCACATTGGGGTCCGGAATCAGTCACCAACTGTCATTGCTCAAGTCCCCAGGTCATGTGATGATGGAGTCCCCAACTCCATCATCAAGGGGTGCCAGGATGGCTGCTAAACTAGAGGCCTGGCCTTTGGCAGGGATCTTCTCCATCTAGACCTAGCAGGTCCCATGGCCCCGTCCGTAGAGGAGACCTCCTTCAGACTCATCTGGGGGGGCAAAGGAAATGCAGAATGCTGGCCACCTTTGCGCCATGCCCCAGAGCTGTCTCTGTGCCCCCATGCAGCCACTTCTCCTTGTAAGCTGGAGAGCCCCCTGCCCTATCCCTCAGCCCAGCCTGGTCTGCACCAAGTCACGGCCCCACAATTCAGTTGTCCAGTGGGGGTGGCAGCACCGGCCACAGCATGCATAGTGGAGACTGCATCAGTGCCTTCCGTATCACAAATGTGGCCAGTAGGGGACCCACAGCTGGCCTTCGCCAGAGGGAAATGGGGTAGGGAATGTGAAAACAAGTCTCCATGGTTCTTGGGGGAAGAAATCCTTGGCAGGTAAGGCAGAGACGGCCGGGCGACTCCGGGCGGCAGCCACCTGCGCTCTGCACGAGCCTGGTGTTTTCTGCACATCTCAGACGCGTCATAGCTACCAGCCAATGAGCCAGGCCTGGGCTGCCTGGAAACCAGATCTCTGGCTTCTCCACTGGAACATGTTGCATTTGAATTTAAGAGACTGCTTTTGCTGTTGGGTGCGTGCTTGTGAGAGTGGTGTGTGTGCGTGTACCGAGCGTGAGAGCTGGCGTGCACGTGAATTTCCATGTGTGTTCATTTCAAGACCGGAACGTGCCCTTCTCCATCTGCACAGGATTTGTGCTAAGTAGGGTGCTGGGACCTGGTTGATGGGAAGCAGCCCCCTATTCTCCCATGTGTGACCCATCAGTGAGCACATGTGTTGCTGGCTCTAGGGCCCCCAGGGAGAAGGGGGTGTGTACCTACAACATGGAAATCACTGGGTAGGTTACAAGGTTCTATTATCCGCATCAGCTTTGTGGGGCTAGGGGTCCTTCTGGGCATGAGACTGGGTCTGCATACTTTTGCCTCATCCCCCTTCCAACGAGGACCCACCCACCTGCCAGCTTTAGAGTACAGGACACACTTGGAACAGGTGTACAGTGACGACATCTGCAGCATTGATCTCACCAGCTCTGGGAGTTGACAATCAAGCAAATACATGGCAGGCACTCCGTGACGACAGCGCCTCTCACCTGCTCACTGCTCTGTTAGGCACCTGGTGTGTTGTGGAGCGCTCGTTCATTCCACCAGTGCCTACTGAGCATCCCCTCCTTGCAGATGTGGCCCCCTACAGCAAACAGGTGGCAGGGGAGGACAGGGGCTGTTATCCCTGTTTGGGGCACATGGTCGTTGGGATTAGGACCTTGACTGGAACTCAGCCACTCTGCGCTGAGGACCTCTGCACTGGTCCTCACAGGAGCACGTTGGCCCTTGTCTACATGTGAGTGCATCCTGGAGATGGCCCTGGGCGGGTGCCCACAGAGCAGTCCTCAGGATCCCCCAGGAGGGGCCAGGAGGCCTCCCTGAGATGCCACCTCTCCCCCTGCAGAGTGGCGACAAGGAAGCGGGGCGAGAATGATCCTTCAGGATGAAGACATCACCACCAAGATCGAGAACGACTGGAAGAGACTCAACACCCTGGCCCATTACCAGGTGAGGTGGGCGTGGACAACAGGAAGTGGACAAATAGATAGCATTTCCTTGGATATCTCAGGCCTTAAATCACAGGGTCATCCTAAGCCTAGGCACCAAGCCCCCAACCCACTTCTTCACCACTAATCCATGTTCCTTTGGGGACCCAGGAGGAACTAATGCCACCAGCCAGGAACTCCAGCCTCCTTAGAGCCAGGATGCTGACCTGTATGCTTCCCGCAGGTGTGGGCCGAGTCCCCAAGACAAGGCCTTCCTTAGATGTTCCCCTGCCATTGAAGGCGAAGGAAAGGGGCAACCTTCAGAGGCTCTTCAGCCAGGTGCTGATTGCCCCTCAGCATGGAGCTAATTCTCATGTGCCCCAGGTTCCTTGGTGGCAGAGTTTCTGTGCCCAGGCCCTTAGAAGCCTTTTCCCTGTAGGTGCCGGATGGTTCCGTGGTAGCTTTAGTGTCCAAGCAGGTGACGGCCTATAACGCAGTGAACAACTCCACCGTCTCCAGGACCTCGGCGAGTAAATACGGTGAGATCTCAGGGTCCACGGGAGGCGAGGGTTCCTGAGCAGCTTTGCTGTGGCAGCAGCATAGCTGGAGGGCAGCTGGCTCCGGGGGCAGGAGTCGGGGGTGAGTTGGGCAGGCTGGCCACAGGGAAGAGAGATGTCTGGCAGAGGCGCCTGATTCCGGTCAGTGACTGATGCATCAGCAGGACCTTCCTCCGGGAGCCAAGGGGGGACATCCCCCTCCACGAGAGTCTTGTAGCCCATAAGACACCTTTGTGGTGCTCATTATCTCGCAGCATGTTCATAACAATCCAGTGAATTAAATAATTATTATTTCCCCCTATTATGCAGATTAGTAAATTATAACTCAGAGGCAAAGATGCTAAATGACTGGTAAAGGTCACACCGTCATTATGCAGTGCAGGGAAGGGGCGGCCCCCCGTCTGAGGCTCTGTGGTGGAGGAGAAAGGGTGCTGAATGTGAGATTTCAGTCCCAAAGATGGTGCCATTCTGCCACTACCTGTGTGCTTGGACTGGACGGGCCACCTGACCACTGTGGGCCTCGGTGTCCTCATCAGTTAAACAGAGATCGAAAAAACATTCACCTCCAGAGGCCCGCAGATGAACACAGGGAATGGTCCCCGCACCCAGTAGGCCCATCAGTGCACCACATCTCACAAATACCGACAAGGGTCTAAGCCAATCAGTGGGCAGAGCTGGGGGAGCCGGAGGGGAGGACAGAGGCAAGCAGGTGCCGGGGTGGTCCCTCAGGTGGCCAGCGCTTATTAAGGAGACAGGCGACCCGCTCGTGAGCATAATTGGCTGCACAGAGCACATCCCGAGAATGCACACAAGGAAACGTGTAAAAGAAGTGCGAGCTTCTGTTTCTGCAAATTGAATAGTTGGGGGTTGACTCAATGGACAGCATGAGAGGAAGGGCCCAGGATGATCTGAGTGGTGGATTGAGCCCCAGAGATAACGGAGAAAGCGTCCCCATTTCAGGGAATGTTCAAAACTGGGGCCAGAAGTCAGTCAGCAGCCACTAATTGCAGGAGGGACCAGAGACAGTACTTGGGGTTGGCTGGGGCGAGGGGTGCTTCTTCGGAGTCACTGGACAGAGGGGCTGTGTGGCCTCCCACATGTTGGGTTGTGGTCCTCACATTGGCAGAAAATATGATCCGGTACACGGGAAGTCCCGACAGCCTCCGCTCCCGGACGCCCATGATCACCCCCGACCTGGAGAGTGGAGTCAAGATGTGGCATCTGGTGAAGAACCATGAGCACGGGGACCAGAAGGAGGGTGACCGGGGGAGCAAGATGGTTTCTGAAATCTATCTGACACGCCTGCTGGCCACTAAGGTATTGGACTGGATGGAGGACAGTGGGGCATGGAAAAGGACTTACCCACCTCAGAAATCCAGGGCTGGCAAAACCCAGCAGCTGTGCTCGTGCCCACTGTATTACCCGCCCGTGGTAGGCACTGCCAACCAGCCCAGGATTCTTTCCCAGGACAGAGCCTCAGGGTCCTGCTCAGCCCAGTGCTCCAGGCCAGTCAGACTTGCAGCCTGAAGCCCTGTTCCCACCCCCTCTCTGTGCCTTTTCTCACATACAGAGCTGCTAACTGCACCTGTCCACGTTCTTCCTCCATGTCTTATGGAAGAATCGCTTCTTCTCGGGGGGTCTCATGGACAGTCACTAGGGATGGAAGTCGGGGCTCCTTGAGCCACTTCCCAGCCCCTGTTTCTGATCCTGCTTCTGGGATGTTTCAGGCCTCTACTTTCCCTGTTTCTCTCCCGGGCTCTGCTCAGCTCTCTGCAGGGCCCCAGGAGTAACTGTCCATTAGCTGGGCTGCATTAGGCCCAAACAAAACCAGCAGATTGTGTCTGTCTGCTCGCCCAAGTGCATGTTCATTAGCATCTGCAGAAAGTGCTAAAGTGGCCCTGCCAGAGGGTGGGAAACCAAACGCGTGGTTGGCAAAGGAAGGCTCGCTGAGGTCCAGCCATCCATGTCCTGTCTGCTTTCAGTGTGCAGGGGACATTGACAATTGTCAAAGACAGGCGGGCGACGGGGGTGGGGGTGGGGACGCAGTGTGTGGACTCTCGCAGTTTCACCCAAGCAGGGAAGCGGTGCGCCGTCCTCCCCGCCCGCTCTGCAGGGCAGATTCCAAGACTGCTCCTCAGAGCTGCGTGGGTGCAGCTGGGTCTCGTGTCCCCCTCCCCAGGGCACTCTGCAGAAGTTTGTGGATGACCTCTTCGAGACCATCTTCAGCACGGCCCACCGCGGCTCGGCCCTGCCCCTGGCCATCAAGTACATGTTCGACTTCCTGGATGAGCAGGCCGACAGGCACGGCATTCACGACCCGCACGTGCGCCACACCTGGAAGAGCAACTGGTGAGCGAAGGGAGGTGGGGGCCTCTGAAAGACCCCAGTCTTCAGAGATGAGCTGGCCGTCCTCCAGCTTCAGCCCCAGGGCCCCTGGTAGGCTCATTCTCTGGTCCCTGCACCATCCCCCCCCCCATATTCTGCTGGACTTTTGTGCTCACTTCCTTCTGGTCAAACCTGTCTGCACATCCTTCTTTCCAATCAGTCAGTACATATTTATTGAACTATCTCAGTGAGCAAACACTAATGTCACAGCCAGGCCACCCTTACCTCCAGGGACCTCCCAGGGGTCTTGACAGTAGGCTAGACACTGAGGGTTCTGAGTTAGGCTCAGCTGTGTAGACAGACACAAACTGCAAGAGACAGTACCTGTGCTCACCTGGGAGGCATAGGGGCAGCGCCTCATGGTGACTTATAAGTGGGGTTTTGCAGCACACCCCAGAGCATCTGGCTGGACAAGGGCATTTCCACTCTATTCTATATGCTCCGCTCCTCTCTCTCCATGAATTCCTTTTCCAAGCCCTGGTTGGAGATGAGACCTGTCCGCAACCACCTCGTGTTCCCTGGAGATCACAGGATTCTCTAAGTACGAATGGCACTCTCCACAATGGCCCTCTCTCCTTTCATCATCCAGCATCCTTCTCTTCATTGGCGTGTGGTCTGTGCTTCAGGCTGAAATTGCAAGGTCAGGCATCAGCATTCAGCACGCGCTGCAGAGCTTTGCCCAGAGTGGGACTCAGTAAATATTGATGAGACGCAGGGCCAGGGTGGCCTCTGTTTGGGAGTTCTACCTCGGGCAAGGCTGGCTGATATCCAGTCCCTTCCATTCCAGAATCCCTCCCTGTAGCTTTGCATGGTCCATGTTCCAGGTCGTTCTTCCCCACATCATTCTTCCAAGGCAGCGTGGGCTAGTTGCCGGGCACCTACCTTGGCTAGGACTGGCGGTGCATGAGCAGCCTGGGCCAAAGGAAAACACAAGAAAGTGGGAGTCAGGCTGGGGTATGGGACTTCATTCCTGTGGCACGCTCTGGCTTCCTCATTCCTCCCCTGGAGAAGGGAGCTCCTTCAGGGAGATTATAACCCCAGGCCCGAGGGAGGATTGGCCCACGGAGCTGAAGAGTGAGGTCTATACTAACATGGATGGGAGAACCATCGTGGAAGAATTTTCCAATCTTTCCAACCAGCAATGCTGGGGTTTCCACGGTCTCCTCTGTAAGTCCTACCTCTCCCATGCCTGCCTCCAAGTAG
The DNA here is from genome assembly GCF_047511675.1 of Marmota flaviventris. Classification (NCBI taxonomy): domain Eukaryota; kingdom Metazoa; phylum Chordata; class Mammalia; order Rodentia; family Sciuridae; genus Marmota; species Marmota flaviventris. Next base: position 22,029,028 of record NC_092498.1, read on the forward strand.
GTGGTAGTTCCTTCCCCCCAGTCTTCTTGGCATGCCCCGGGAGAGTCTGAAGATCCCCAGCCTCCCCAGCCTCCTCTCTCTATCGGCGAGTCTTCCCACTCTGATGTCTGTAACCTTCCGGATATGATAAGTGCACTGCCCAGATCTTCTCCTGCACATGGCCTGGGCTGGGGAGAGCCGGTCCAAGTACCCAGATGCTGTAGCATAGAACTCCAGGTCCAGGCAGAGGAAATCCCAGGGAGTAGATGGTAGCATCGGGTTCAAGGACTCCCCTCAAAGGACATTCCCCATAATCCTGGGCAAGAAGTAGTCAGTTGAGATTCATGAGATCCGCAGACAGACCCAACAAAGAAATTGTTTCTACTCCTGGCCCAAGGTGTAAGTCAGCCTCTCCCACCCACTCCCTCCACCGTTCCCCACCTTCTCTCTTTTAAATAAACCTCCCGCTCATTTAGCCTGAGTGGCTGCAATCAACCAGAGATGAGTGGCACCACTGATGTTAATAATATGCTAATATTTCATTAGGCGGGAGCCTCGTGGCACCTTGGCCTCCCCTGTTTGATGGGCCTGTCATCGCAACCTGCTTCAGGGAGACCCGTGAGAGGTGAACCAGAGCAGCCCAGAGTCCCTGCCTGGGCGGGCCTTCTGGAAAACTAAAAAAGAGCTGTGGAAGGGAGTCTGTGAGCTGGGAAACCATGCGTCCTTCATTCAGGGCTCTCAGGCCGGCGGTTAGGCTGGGCGGCCACAACGACTCCTCCGTCACCCATGTGCCCTGGCTCTGAGCTGCCAACCCATTATTCCCTGTTCTGGATTTCTAATGACTAAGCAATGCCACGAAACCTTGCTAGACCTCAGTGTGCCTGCCCACACCTGGGCTACACCCTTCGCAGGGACCTACTAGACACCTGTGAATGGCCTGGCAGTCTGGGATGTCGGGTCCTGCTGGATCTACACACTTGTCCTCTCTACAGACCAGCTGCTAGCAGATGCGAGGATAGAAATATTGTACTCACTGCACTGAAATGACGTCATTCAAAGAGTTTGTGTTTCTCAGAGGCAAGCCAAACACAAACGAGCATTGTGACTCTCACCAACAGTGAGAGCAGCCACCAAAACCACAATAAAGCATCAGGGGAGCATGGCGGGAGGTGAGGGGTTGGGAGCAGAGGGAGGGAAACGGGCAGCTCCGTGCTGGGTGCATCTCGGCTTCCTCATCTCATCTCAGCGAGCTGGCTGGAAGCCAGGGGCCAGAGCCTGAGCCAGGGCAGGGGAAAGCGTCTCCCCATCGCCAGGTCCTCTCTAGCCACACACAGTGACTTAAGTACTGGACCACACCATGCAATTTTCTCCTCCTTGTGTCTGTTTGTGCTGACTGCACCTGCAGCCTGTCCCGCCTCTCCGCCAGGCCTTGCCCAGCTAGGGAACACCCATGCGTGTTTCTGAAACCCAGACCGCCACGTGTCACCTCTGCAGAGGCTTTGTGGACACGGCCCTCGCCGTGTGCCCCCTGGGTCCCACACTGACCCCTTCACATTGTGCAGTCCTGGCACCCATACTGTCCAGCATGCACCTGGTGGCGGGTCTGTCCTCCCCCCACACCCACCGCCCACAGTTTCTTGAGGACGCGGGATGTGTGGTTCATGGTATCCTCTGCAGCTGGCACGGTTCCTGGCAGGCAGCAGGTGCTATCTGGAAGGGGGCGGGGACACAATGGGACATATGAGGGGCTGAATGTGTCATCAAGAGTCGCTGAGCTATACTCTCAGCCCCAAGGCCTTCAGAGGCAGGAAGCAGCCAGTGGGACCAGGCAGGGAGTGGGAGGAAGCCGGTGGCTTCTGCAGAGTCATCCAGTTTGTGGCAGGAGGTCAGACACCAAGTCCAGGTTCCAGATGATTCCAAAGCTTGCCAACTTAATGCTCTTTGGAAGCGGACAGTGGAATAGAGTTCGAAATTTTTCTTTCTAGCACACATCATGGTGCCTCTTATACCAAGGGGAGGATCAGGGGTCCTGTGTCACAGTTGGGTATCAAGTTGTCTCCAGTACCTTTCAGTATTGTGTCTCTGCATGAGTGATTCACCTTGCTGATCTGCAGTTTCCTGGGAGGTAACTGGAGCCCAGGAGAGCAGCCCCACACCCCATCCCTGCACACCCCGTCTCTGGCCTAGAGAAGGCACTTGAGCACCAGGAGTTGCCTAGCCACCTCCTGTTCTCCAGAGAACCCTCCAGCCACATCACAGCTCGCCGCCCCCTTGCCGCTGACCCTCTGCCCCTTCCTCCGCACAGCCTCCCCCTGCGGTTTTGGGTCAACATGATCAAGAACCCGCAGTTCGTGTTTGACATCCATAAGAACAGTATCACGGACGCCTGCCTCTCCGTGGTGGCCCAGACCTTCATGGACTCCTGCTCCACGTCGGAGCACCGGCTGGGCAAGGACTCGCCCTCCAATAAGCTGCTCTACGCCAAGGACATCCCCAGCTACAAGAACTGGGTGGAGAGGTGAGTGTCGGGACCAGGCAGCAGGGGGAGGCCCCTGGCTACAATGCCCACGAGAGGCCCTCCCCAAACCCAGGCTGGCACCTCCCAAGGCTGGTCCTGCAGATTGGCAGGCGCACCCCACAGCCCCAGTGATGTCGTCTACTGGACAAGAACCGGGAACTCAGCTGGGACTAGCTCTGGGCTCTGCTGGCCTGTTTGGAAGGCCGTGGACCTTGATAACTGAAGTGTGTTCGGGGCCCAGGGAGGAGATGTGGTTCCCGGCTGTAACCCTCAGTCCCCACATACATGCATGCTATGCACACATGCATGCCCTATGTGCATAATACATGCCTCACATGCAATCATATGCCACATACACTTGTATATACACATGCCATACATATATGCACATGCATCAAGCATGATCCATATGTGAATGCTATACATGTATGCATGCCCTATATACAGTGACACACACACATGCACACATACATACCATATGTAATCCATGCATCCATCTATACATGCATATCTACATGCAAAGACACATGTGGTGCATGCTCTACACATACGTGTATATGATGCTGCACATATGAGCATACAGGCCTCACGTGCACGCACTTTGATCATAAATGTGCAAGGTTCCCAGTAATGTCTCGCCACAAAAGACTTGAGGCCTCCGCCCATCTTCCTGTCCATCTGTCAATTCTCCCATGGTTCTATGGGCGTGGCAACCCCGCCCCCTGGACAGTCTCCCACCATCCCAGCCCCTTCACTATCACCTGACCAGCTCTTTGTGCCCTGGGTGTGTGATCTCAGCCATCACACCCACCTGGTCACTGTGTCTGGCAGTCACGTGTCTGCTATGGCACAGACCCACCTGTCAGCTGAGGCTCCTGGCTCTCAGTCCCCGCCAGCTCCTGGTAGAGAATGTCATGGTTCGTCTGAGCCGCGGCGGATCCATAAGGCGAGCACCTGAGCTACAGCCAACTGGGACTGGATGCATCACTGTAGTCCCCTAACGTGAGAGGACAGGAATTGTGACTTCCTTTCTTGCTGGTCAAGGTGAAGAAATATACATACAGGATGACCAGGCAATTAGCCCAAGATGATTGAAGTGGCCACAATGAAACTAGATCCCAAGCCTCTTAAATGACTCCCAAATCTTACTATTTATGAAGCTTTCAAACAGAATCTCTGCCAACTCATACTGTACTTCTGGGTAGATCAAGGAAGGGGCTCCTTTCTATAGGCAGGTGTCACCCCACCATAGGGTGTGGGTTTGCTGAATAAAGAGTTAGTTGTTGGTCACAGCTCTCATTTAAGTACCTTTGTGCAGTGAACCACCTGCACACCTCCACATGGCCGTTTTACTCTTAGACTACCTTTCTCTTTTTTCCAAGTAGCGTAAAGATAAGAAATCTGGATGGAAGTTCACTTTTGGTGCCCTTGGGAAGAATAAAAAAAACCCAGAAATTGTTCTTGCCTTAGTGATTGAAGACATGATGAACAATATCATTTTACCCATGTTATTCTAGAACATCACCTCCTCTTGTACACAGGGAGGAACTGGGAGGGGGTGAGTCCTGGCCACCTCGGTGAAACAGTTTCACTGAAAGAATTTCTGTTCTGTTTTTCAGTACCCTCCCCTACTTTTCTACTGTGGCCTGTGATGGATGTCACACCCTGGCTGTCAGGGAGAGAGCCACATCTTTGTCCTCATGTCAGATTATCCCGGTCACCCAGGGGGGCTCTCATCTCCCTCTGCATAGACAGCAGTGCATCCTTCCCACAATAGGGCTGCCGGGAGCAAGCCCTCATGTGTGGTCCCTGCTTTCTGCAAAGAAAGAGGAAGAGGCAGCATTTGGACGGTGGGTCACCCCTGCACTGATGAGGGTCACTGAGCCAGAACCCTGGGTGGTAGAGAGGAAGGAACAGGGGGCAGGAAGGGTGGGGACATTTATAAGGATCCGTGTAGAGGACACTTCCTGGACAAGGCTGGGTAGTCCTAGGTGAGACCAGTGCTCTGCTGGGCTAATCGTCTTCCTCTAGGTTGGTTCTAAGTGAGACCGGCTCATGCAGCTGCTGCTGGTCACGAGGAGCCCTGTCGATTGGGCTCTTTAGGTAATGGCTTCCATTTCTTATCCCACTAGTTTCTTAGCAACCACGGGCACGCCCAGGAAAGTCATCTTTCTCTTGCTTAATGTCCCAAATCCTTTCTCCTCCCGTTTGGGAGCAGGGGTAGAAAGACAGAGGGATTGAGAAAGAGCATGGCAGTCGGGAGATGGAGCTGAGCACTCCTGCACTTGGTGAGGAGTGGACAGGTCCACCCTTGCTCCCACTCCTCCTCCGCACACCCCATGGTGCTCATGGACAGCAGGCTCCTCGTCTTCACAGCCCTATTGGGCTTTTGCTTGTGGCCAAATCTAGAAACAGGAAGGAGATTCTTGGCTCCCCATGAACAGTTCTCTCACAGAGCAGAACTCCAGCCTTGTCACCGTGAGCTCATGTGTCCCAATCGGTTGCAATCTCTATTTCCTGACCAATAGCAGTGAACACTGCAGAGTCTGGTGGTGATTTCATCTGATTTTAACTGGGAAGAGCTTCAGAGTTATCCCTGAGGAAGCGTTGGCCGCCCTCACCAGCCGTCAGGAGATTTCCCCTGAAGAAAGTGAGGGGAATGGCGTCCCGGCTGGCCCACCAGCACTGGATGAGGGTCGGCCACACTTTGGAATGCTGTCATGTGTCATGGCATGAAGAAGGTTAAGGTTTTAGATACTTTAATATGCCTCCTACGGCTCCCATCCATCCAAGCTTATAAAAGGTGACAGCTCACCTTGGAGCAATACCAAAGGTGAGGCCCAGACATTCCCCTGACCCATGCGTCCATCCACTGGTCAAACATGGATTTGCCATGGGTGTGGTGGGCACTTGGAAAGTTAGACCGGATCCTTCTCTGCAGCTCACAGTTGAGGAGGACAGGCCCACAAGCTGCCACAGCTGGGGCTCTGGGAGTGAGGCCCTCATTCTCCTGGGCCTGGAGACAGCGGCCAACAGTTCCCAGGGGAAGACTTATGCAGGGCCTTGAAAGCTGAGTTTGGGGATATCAGAGCCTTCCAGCCTGCCAGGCCCTGGCCAGCTCCAGGGGGTCCTCGGGGACTTTTCAGAGCACCAGTCCTTCTGAGAAAGGGTGTGTAGGGTTCAAGTGCCAGGGGCCCAGGCTGACCTTTCCCTTCCCCACTACACAGCCAGCTGGTGAGAACACTTGTTTGAAGCTCATTAATGAGGCTTAAGTGCATTCCTCACAATCAATGGGGCAACTCTGTGGAGGGTCCCAGGACAGGAGCCAGCCCAGCAAAAGTGAGAAGGAAGCAATTGTACCCACGGCAGAGAAGGTGCCGTGGGAGTCGTTGTCAGGCTCCGGGCTGGCTAAGGGGTGGGCTGGGGAGAGCCCTGGAGGGGGCTGGGGAATGTTCAAGGCATTAGCCAGACCCAGCAGAGAGGATGGGTCACTCAGCTGCAGCAGGCCTGGGGCTGTAAACAGGGTTAGAAAGGCAGCCGGACTCCGAGTCCCACACCCTCCAGGGCATGAGCTGCCCTTGGCCACTCAGCTCAGCCCGTCCAGAACCTGCTGAAGATGCCGTCATGTGACCGGTCCACCTGGGGGATAGTGTGGGGCCACAGACATGCCCTGGCCCAACCCAGTGACCTCAAAGCCAAGGCAAAATTAGGGAGATGGAGCTACTCAGTGGGGATCTGACCTCGCGTGAGGGAGACGACACAAGGCACATCCAGGAGAGTATGTCACCTGTCAGCTTTAGGTGAGGTGGTTCCAGCCCGGCCCCGGACCTCTCAATTTCTCGCCGTCCCTCCCCTCTCTCCTATATTCATACTTCCAAATATTCTTTTTGAAGGAGTGGTCTGGGCTTCTAGGACCTGGGCAAGGTGAGCCATCATAAGGGAGAGCGCTGGGCATCTCTTGTTTCCTGTGGGGCAGGGTCCCCTCATTGTGGACACAGTGCTCCCCAACCTGGCCTCCCCTATACCTCGGAGGCCATAAAGGCAGCAGTCAGCCCTCGTGCTGCGTGCAGAACGCCTGACAGAACCAGCTGTCCATCTGCACAAGCTTCCACAGGTGGAGAGGAGAAGCAGCCGGAGCTTCATTTTGTCCTCTCGGTGGGACCTGGGCTTTTCATCCGTCAGGGTCTCTGGTTATCCACAGTAGAACTGTCTGACGGAGCTTTGGGCCTGGCGCTGTGATTAGAGCTGCGCTGCAGCTGCTGGCCATGGTTCCAAAAGCGAGAGAAACCAGGCTTCTCCTTTACCCCAGGAGACGTGTAGAGATGACCCTGGGCTTGGTGAACCCATCTTGCTCGGCAGGTGTGGGACGCCCGAGGGAACAGTGACACACGTCTCCTTGGGAATGGCAAGGATGGGGGCCGCCCCTGGTCTCCTGCTGTGAGATGGGACACTGGCATTCGCTGTCTTCCAGAAATAGAGGCCATGAATGGAGACTCTGCTGGAACCTTTACACCTGGAATGTCATGAAATCACCCGAGCCCTGTGCACGCGGCATCTGGGGAGATGCTTTGGGGTGGCTCTAGGCTCTTCTAGGGATGGAGCAAAGGAATTGAAAGGGAGCAGGATGAGACAGGAGGGGACAGTGGGCAGAGAGGGTGGTGAAGGATGGCAGCAGGTCATCGTCAGGGCCCTCAGCTGCTCTGAGAAAGGCCATATTGTTAGTCCTTGTCCTCGTTGCCTGTCTCAGCAGCCTGTCATGAGCCAAGGCCTCCTGGCCAGCCCAAAGGTGACCGGTTCCACAAGGCAGGTGGCACTGTGTGTGGTGTGAGTCTGGGTCCCCCCAACCAGCCCCTTTCGTCCCCAGAGCGCAGGTCTCATGTCCCTACCTCTGCTTTCCCTGTCTTCCAGCCAGCGACAGGTCTGCAGTCCCAGGGCTGCGGCTCAGGCAGGGTGCCCATCCCAGCCCTGGGCTGCCAGGAAGGTTCTGGTGGCAAATGGAGCTATCATTCTAAGGCTGGCCCTTGAGCTGACAGTGGAGGAGCCCTGCAGTGTCATTTCTGCCAGCTTGTCACCCAACTCCTGGGAACTCCTGGGGACAGGTGGAAGTCAGAGACACAGCACAGGGCTGATGGGTCCTGGTCAGAGCAGCGAGGGGTGTGGGCTGGGAAAGACACGGGGTCAGAACACACGATAAGAATATCCCCAAATCTCTGAGAATGTCCCCTGTACTCATCTGATGCACCCTTGAGTGCTGGGACTCCCGGGGCCTGTCACCGTCACCAGCCCTAGCACGACCCCACGAGCAAATGCCTCTCCTTAGCCTTGGTGCCCAGGTGCCTGGTTTGCTGTCCTAGCCCACCCTGCAGTCTTCCTCCTGGTTCCTGATTCTAGGGTCTCAGAATAGCTTTCTCTAACCCAGAGCCCCGGGGACTTAGAGTGGGCTGGGCTGGGCAACCACCGGGCCCCTGGGCCAGCCGTGCTTCGTGGCTTTGCAGTTACCTGTTCTCATTTTTACAATCTACAGTCCCAAAAGCCCAGAGGAAAAGGGGAGAAGGAACCGTCATCAGTTCCTCATTAGGAAACCACGCGGCTCCCCTCTGGCGGGGGAGTTGGGGTCTGGTGCATAAAATGTCAAATTGCAGAAATTAAAAATGTAAATGCTGGCATCTAATTAACCAGTTGACAGCAGTGCACAGCTGCAAGTGACAGTGACTGATTGCCTTCTGCCAGCCTCTCTCTCTGAGCAGCCCCCAGCCCCACCCCTCTCTCACTTAACCCCCGGAGAGCGGAGGACATCGGAGAAGAGCCACTGTTGGAAAGAGCCTTTGGGCCACTGGAGGAGACCCGTGCCCTCAGGAGGAAACCCTGCAGGGACACCAGCAGCTGGAAGCTAAGCAGAGGCCCCTCTTCCTCTTGGCCCCCTCTGTCCACCCTCTGTCACTGTCTTGGCCACTCCCCAGATCCTTCTCTCAGTTCCTCCAGAGCTGCGAGAGCTTCTCCTGGATCTGACACAGAGGCCCAGCCCCAGAGACCACTGTGGTCCCCACAGTACTCCAGCTTCTCTCCCTTCCCGTCCCTTGGCAGGTATTACTCGGACATTGGGAAGATGCCGGCCATCAGTGACCAGGACATGAACGCCTACCTGGCGGAGCAGTCCCGGCTGCACATGAGCGAGTTCAACACTATGAGCGCCCTCTCGGAGATCTTCTCCTACGTGGGCAAGTACAGTGAGGAGGTGAGCCCCGCCCTGCCCTGCTGAGGCCTGTGGGGAGAAGAGGGCAGAGATGGAGAAGCCCCACATGCCTCGGTGTAGAAGAGCAGTCCCAAGACACACCCCCTCGGCATCTCTCCTGGGAACTCTCCCCCCAAGGCTGCAAAGACTGAGACACTAGGGTGGTCATTCCAAGCATTCTACATTAGTCCCTGATCTTCCCATACATCTACATACCTGTCTCTTTCATTTATTCTTATTTTCTTCTCAATATTCCTCTTATTTTCCCCATTTCTCTAATTCTTTTTGAACAGCACCTTCCCACTCCCATGGACAGTCCATAGGGTGTGGTACAGTATTGTAGAGAACAGAACAGACTAGAAACAGAATAGAATATGGTGGAATAGAAGGAATGGAATGGAATAGAATAGTAGCAACTGAACAGAACAGAAGTAGAATAGAATGGGATAGAAGAGAAAAGAATTGAACAGAATGAGAAAGGGAAGTGACCCAAACCAGCAGACAGGGGCAGAATGGAATGGAACGGAAGGCGCTTTTAGTTGGGTTCCCTTGTAGGAAAACTCTAGCTGGGATAATCATCACCATAGATTCTGCCTTCTTTCTGGTCAGTATAAAGGTGCTATTGGCTACGCAGGTGTAGACCAAGTGGATTGGAATCCAGATTCCCTGCACTGGAGCACAGCATAACTGTGAAGATCGAAACAAGACTGGAGGCCAGCACTCCAGGGTCTCTACTTCCTCACAGTCTTGTCACTCAGAGAGGGTCCAGGAGAGTCTAGGAAACCCTGGCAGGCCTAGGGCCTGGTGTCCTACAGGTCATGAGCAGTACAGTTTGTGAACCTCAAGTCAAAGAAGAACCAGCAGAGTCTCTTAGGGGATAGACCCCGGAAACCAGTCCACAGGAGAGAGTTTCCCCCTCCTGTGGCAAGGCATGAGCGTAAGGACGGTGTGTGATACATCTGAGTAAGTGTGCAACTCCCTCATCTTAACCAGGACTGTCCCTTCATCTGCAAGCACACTTGTCTTGTCTTGGTGTCAAAATGTCCTGTCTTTATGAAATGATGGCAGTTGTTGGCCAGCTCACAAGGAGACTCTTGCACAGTCTCCATTAAAAAGTATCAGCTGGCATAAGATCCAAAGTTCTGGGAGCCTCCCTGGAGCTAGAATCCTCCTTTGTCCTCCTTCTCTTCCTTGTCCCATGCCCTCGGGTCCCCAGCCACCATGCATACAGCCCAGGTGCCTCCCGTGGAGCAGGTGGGCTGCCTCTCGTGGAGCAGGACTGCTCAGAGCATTCCCAGGTGTGCCTGACTTTATCCTCTGTGCTGGAGCAGACCAGGGATGGATGAGTAGTCCCTACAGTTTGCCAGTAAGGAATGGGATTCATTCAGAAAAATCACCTTTTGACCCAGATCATCCAGCTGGAGACTGTCGGAGCCGTTCCTCAATCCTGCACCCCCTGAGCCTAAGTGGAATCCTGACGGACTGTCCCCAGGCACCACCACCACTGTCACTGTCCTCCACCAACCACCTGACCCCAGGAAAGGCTTGGGCAGACCTGATCCATTAGGTGCTAATGGCCAGGAAAGCTTACAGCCTTACACTTGCAGGGATATTCGTTTCTCAACAGGCAGAGTTAAGCCAAGTAATTTTCAAAATGTGGACATCCAGCCTCAGGCAGCTGATGGGGGAAGATTCTCCTTTTTAAGAAGGAGGGATGAAATCACATTTCTGTGAAATCCCATTCCCGCTGGACGTGGAGCACACACTTCCCATCAGACACGGAGCTCTCTGCCGTGAACCTGTTGTGACCGGGGCCCCTGGCCCTGGGCATCTTCAACAGAGCGTCTGCCTTCTGTCGGCTGCCTCTCATGAACAATGGAAGGCACACGTTGTGCAGACATGACAATGTGTGTGTTGGCATCCTGGGCTCCTGGGCCTGTGGGCGCCCACAGGCTGTGTCCTGTGTCCAGGTGCCTCCTGTGCCTACCCATGCTACCCAGGCTGCCACTTACCAGCAGTGTCGTGTGTGCATCTGCGAGTACACAACTTCCCACCCTTATGACCACGTCCTCTGGTCTGTGTATGCCCTGAGAACACACAGGTGCACACCCCACCGAGTAACCCCTCCGTTCTTGTCCCTTTCACAGATCCTGGGACCTCTGGACCATGATGACCAGTGTGGCAAACAGAAATTGGCCTACAAACTAGAACAAGTCATAGCCCTCCTGAGCTTAGACAGCTGAGAACCGTCCTTCCAGGGCCGCCCTGGAGGGAGGGACACACCAAGCCGTGCCTCAGTCTAGATTTCATCTTTACCAAGTGCAAGTTCCGACTGGCGTCAGCAGCATCCCCTGAGCAGCGCTGTCTCCCCGGCCCCCGCCCTCTCTGCCTCCCTCTGCCTCTCCCTCCTTCCTGGATCCCTTCTCGTTCGGTGGCTCTGCCAACACGCTTGGACCCAGCCGCCAACCCCGAGCCAGGGGTGGCCAGGCCCACAGCGAGGGACCTGTCCAGAAGGTATCAGAGTGGGGCTCTCTCTCCAACTGCTCCTGACTTCATGCAGCAGCAGCAGCAGCAGCAGCAGGGCCCAAATGTGGATGAGGAGCTGTGGACAGAGGACGTTTCTATGCTGCGACTTCACCTTCCGCTTGAGAGCCCCGGCTTGGGTCCTGAAGTTGGCCTCGGGAAGAGGCAGTGGGCTCAGTATTGTCTTCACGGAAGATGTCACGTGGCTCGCCCTGCCCACAGTCCGTCTCCAAGAGGTCAGTCAGGGCGCTTCGCAACTCTGAGAAGATAGGCCTCACTCCTGCATGTGGCTGGAGCAGGGAACATGTGGGGGAAGGGAGCTCCGGGGGGCTGCCTCCCACCTGTTGGGTCGACGCCAGAGGCCTCCTGTCCCTTTCCAATCTCCATGAAGCCCTTCCAAGTGTCCATGTGGACCTGCCTGCCCAGCCTCCTCCCCTGCCTGGGGCAAGCCAGGCAGGAGAAAGAATAGCACTTACATTCCACCATGGAGACGCTCCTAACCTTCAAATCTGGCTCCTAGCAGCAGGAATGTCATGTGGAGGGGGGAGAAAAGAGAGTGGCATCCACCATGGAAGCAGCATCTGTTGTTCTCCATTCATCCCCAAATTCCAATGTGTCACCGTCATCGTCATAGGTCTAGTCCATTGCCAGAGCCTTAAGTGCTGTCTAGAGAAGGCATCTCCACCCTCCTTGGTCACCCTTCATCAAGGGTCAGCATGAAATGCAGCGTGCATCCAGGAGATTCTACCTCCAGCCGTCTCCAAGGCTCCATCCCCACCATCCTTGAGAACTCCATAGAAGGCCGGGGCGGACAGTCGTGTACCTGTCCCCCCTGCAGAATCTGGTGCCATTGCTATGCAGATGACTTTGTCACTGGGCTGTCCAGACCTCCTTGGGAATCATTTCATGACCATCTCAGCTGTGTCTTCAGTCACACTCCTTCCTGACCCCTTCAGAAGTCCTCACGGGACTACCCCAGCACAACCTCACCATGACAACCACCAACCGTGGTCCCAGCTTGTCGTGTCTGGGAGGGACTGGAAACTGAAGCTAAGGGACCTGAATGGAAATGGAAGGAGGGACATGCAACTGACCACAGCCCTGGCATCCATCTCTCCACTCATCCTTGCATCTATGGATACCCCATTTTAGCCAGTCAGGCAAATGTGTGCTCAGAAATGTGTACTAGGTAAGCGGCGGCCATGGCGAGAAGTATTCCAGTGGTGGGTCCTGGGAGCTTATCATCTTGAAGGGACCTTCGGTGCTGTGTGGTCCAGTCTCCACCATGAGCAGGAATCTCTTCTGGCAGCTCTAGTTGTCGGCCATTCTGGGCGACCAGGAGAATCATCACGCAGGTGGTGTTGATAAGGATCCCACCGTCACTCTCTAAGCATCAGATGTCCTTCCTCGTCATCCATCAAAGGGAGGAAGGAGCCACATCATTTCCAGCCAAGTCCATGCAGCATCCTGTGCTTGAAGTCCCTTCGCCCCTTTGGATATGAATAAATGCGCATGTGCGAGCGCATGTGCTCGCTCGCACGTGTGTCTGCCCCAGGAGTAGGCAGAGCGCTCCGGGAGATTTCTTGTCCTATGTAGGAGGATGTTGAAGTGTTTTGCTTCTGTGTCCCCTTGCTCATCCGTTCATCCTGCAGCTTCGGGACATTTCAACACTTGCTTTCTGTGCTGAGTGCTAGTGGGTGGGGAGGGGAGGGGACCTGTCCATAGGCGATCAGGGTGGTCACCTGCCAAGGCCTGGACTTTGGTGACCCAGAGCAGGGCATCTCATGGCATTTCAGAGGACCTATGGAAAAAGACACAAGCCACCTAACAAATGGGAAGAGGAGAATGGAAGAAAAAGATGCTTTTGAAAGGAAAAATAAATAACCAAAGGTTTTGGCACATGGCCAGGTGGGAAGTGAGGAATTTTCTTGATCATTTTATTTCCTCCCAAGAAGTCGTGGGACCTGACAGGCCAGAAAGGGTGCATGTGGGAGGCAGGCTGAGGAGGCAGCTCAGCCATCCGAAATGTTTTTGCACATACGAGAGGTTGGGAGGAGAGAGACACGAACCTATTTAACACAGATTTACTGGATGGAAGCTGTGGGTGCGTGTGTGTGTGTGTGTGTGTGCGCGTGTGTGTGCGTGCGTGTGTATGGATACATTTTGATTTATTTTTTAAGTTTTGCACAGTTTAGAGGAAATACGTGAACAAGTAGAAAAAAAAAGACTGTTATGGTTTTGCTGAAGCTTTCATTTTTTACCTGATGATTATTATTGTTATTATTACGTTGTCGGTACATAACACCCCCACCCGCTTGTTTTTGTTATAAGCAAACCTTCGAACACCTCAGAGAAACATAAATTTCGGGGAGAAAGTGGAGAGGAGGACACACCAGGGTCCTGGCTTTCCTTGCTTCTCCCTGGACAGGGCTTTGGGGAAGATGTTACCTTAATTGATGGTGTGGGTTGTGTCTGGTGCTTCATTTACTCACGGTCTCTACGGCCTGTTGGGGACTGAGAAATTGCGTGGTCTCCCAGAGCCACAACCCATCTTGCCCATAAAGAGTCTTCTTTCCTTTGTTTTCTGTTTCTTCTGTTTGGCTTCTCGGTGCAAGAGTGAGAGGTTCAACAGCAGAGATATAGGATGTTGTCCAAAAGCTGTTCTTTTCCCTCCACATCTTCTTTCTCAGCTCTCTGGGATTCTCTAGCTCCTCCTGGAAGGTCAGACACCCAGAGAGCTGCCCAGCGGGGCACAGGGGTTCCCAGAGTGAGTGGCCCTGTGGGACAGGTGTCCTCGCGGCCTCCCACCATGTCACAGTCAATTTGCAGGGTCGCAGTTCTGTAGAAGGAGGAACCAGGGGAGCAAGGCAATCTCCTGAGCTCCCCTCCACTCACCCCTTCACTGCCCTTGAGATCACAGGGTCAAAATAACCAAGGAGAGAGGTTGAATGTCGGGGGCGAGAGGCTGATGTCAGGGAGGGATGTGGGACAGGGGAGCTCCGTGGGGTCCTGAATTTGAAAGAGTGGGTAGAGGAAGTGGAGAAAGATAGCTGCGAGCTTCTCCCTTCTCCTGGGGCACACTGTCTCCAGGCGTGGACTTGGCCCCTTGGTCCTTCCCTGTAAGGAGAGTCCCTGACATTTGTTGGTCACTGCAAATAGTGCATTAGGTGAAATTAGCGATGTGTCAGTTACTTCCTCAGGAAAAAATACTTTCTTGCCTTCATCTTTCAATATGGTTTTAAGTTTGGGGACGGAGAATAACCCAAGTGTCCCCCAGGCCAAGGTACGTTATAACCCGGGTAACACGTACAGCCAGAGGAGCCCCCCGGCACCTCCCACCTAAGCTAGGGTGCCTCTGGGGGTGAGCTCAGGGTGCTTTGAGTGGGGCCACATCCAGAAAGAGAAGTCCTTTCAATAAATCCCAAAGTTTGAGGCAGACTGTCCAGGACTGTTCCCAGGGAGAGGCGGGAGTTGCTGATGGATTATTTCTCTCGCCCTTGTCCCCTCAAGCCCAGCTCCCACTCTCAGCCAGGGGTTAAGGACATACTCTCCCAGTCTCCAAGGTCCCTGGTGCTCACATGCCCCCTCGCATGTCTGGCTGCTGACCAGGCCCCTCCCCTGGTAGCAGGTATCCTCCTGTCCCTCTTTGTCCCTCCTGTACATGGAGTCACAGCCCCAAGGCTATCTGTCCATTCCAGGACAGGAGCAGATCAGCCCTCACAGTTCTGTCCTCTGAGACTGCCCCAGACCTAGCTCACCCCAAAAACTGCCTCCCTGAGTGATGGGGCTCCCCCCTCCAACCGAGGCCCAGTGAGGCCCCTATCAGAGGAGCCACAATCAATGATGTCCCAAATGACCTCCACTCTGAGAGGCAAGCCTCTGGCTCTTCTCTAGGGTCCTGGATGGTGCTGTGATCCCTCCTGGTTTAAACACCTCTCAGTTTGCTCTGAAGAGGGAAAGCCCATTTCCAGCTGTCTTCTTTCCCAAGACGGAGGGGACACTGCCTTTGACTGCACAGGAGTGTCTAGCCAGGTGAAGCCAGATTGCTTCCATCAAGAAGTACCATTTCCTCCTCCCCCCAGCCAGCCAGGAGTAAGGGGGGAATGCTGTAGGAGGCTCTGTTCAGCAGAAGGCCTAGAGATGGGCCTCCTCCCCACCCAGGAACAGCACCCTGGCCGCAGTCTGAGCAGGTCCCTGAGGGCTTCTGAGGGGCATTTGTGGAGAGAGTGAGTTACCGCCAAGGACCACCCTGGCCAGGAGGAGGCCACCCAGCTAGCCCACTGTCCTGACTCCTCCCTGACCTTCTGTCCTGTTCCTCCCAGTCCCTCAGGACAGATGACCGAGGGACCCTTACCTGTTCCTTTTAGAGAAGCTGTGGACTGTTTATTTGGAGTTTTGTAGTTGATTGTCGGTGTATTTTAAGCGTTTGAGAGTTAGAAGGAGGCCCAGTGTGAATGCCAAGTCCGAATTCCTGGGGGTGGAAGAAGGACACACACAACTCCAGAGGATGAGGAGCGCCCCGGGGGGTCAGGGGCATCCTCCCCTGTGATTAAAGAAAGGGTCAGGAAGTCCCCCGCTGTGGTCGTGCCAGGGGAAGCCCCCTCCATGGCTGCTAATACTCTCCCTGCTTCCCCTGCACTTTTGATGGACACAGTCGCGATGCCGTCCCTTCTCCGCCCGCCTCCTGCCACCTCACCCCAAGGCACCCTGCATGTAGCAAATAGAGCCTTATTTTACAAGTGGGCAGCTGAGGTACAGCCAGGTGACAGTGAAGAGGCAGTTCCTGAGAGAGGCTGGGGTCCCAAGAGCTTCTTTCACGGTGCTCCGAGGGTGGCAAAGCCCTTGTTGGGACATAAAATGACCATTCCCCAATGAGGAAGTAGTTGCTACAGGAAAAGGTTCAGACATTAGCAGAGACTTTTAAAAAAAAAATTTTTACTACAAAGCATTGCTCCCCAATAAAATGACTTTTTGTTTAGGGGGCGTGTCCAAATTTTTAAATTATATGGGATTTTTTGGTTGTAAAAGTAATACATACTCATTAGAGCCCCCATTAAATTCTTTGAGTAGACGGATGACTTCCAGAAAGTAAAGGCAACAAATTCCTTAACAAAAAGAACTTTCTGGAAAAAAAAAAAAAAAAAGAACTTTCTGTTCATATTGGCAGAGAGAGGCTGTCCTGGTGGGCAGGGGTCCTTGGTTGGAGAGTCTCCCCTGGCCTCCATTCCTTCCTTCTTAGACTTCTGTCTGGTCCTGGCTCTCCAAGGTGCCCCCAGAATTACCTATACTTTCTTATCAGCATCCCTCAAACTGCAGGGAGCCCCCTGCTTGGGGGACCCTCGTTCTCCCTCCTCAAGAATGCAAAAGCAAATCGACCTTGGCTATGCAGCTCACCTCCCTCTGCTTTCTTTAGTTAGTAACTTTGAACTTATGACTCAAGCACATTTTGGAAGGGTTCCTTAGGAGAGTAGAATTCACAACAGAGGATACAGTTAAAGAACAACCCCAAGGACACTTGAGAAACCGAGACCACTTTACCCAACGAGACCGAGAGCGCTTCCATGTGCAGAAGTCAGCCCAGGCCCGAGATGGGCTCAGCCGTCCTCATCTGTCCTTCCCGCTCCTTTCCCTGATGTTCCTGTCAGCTCGTTAAACCTTCCGTTCTTTAAAGAGAAAAGCTAGTTTACCTCAAAGAATCTTGTTTCCATTTGGAAACCAACACCTTCATGTTTTAGAGAGGACGCTCCTCCCCTCCACTGCGCCCTGTCAGGGCCTGGGGTCCTTGGGGCATGGAAGTCTTGGCTTCATCTTGCTTCAGCTGCTCTGAGTGAGAACAAGGCCTCCAGGCCCTGAGATGGGAGGGAGGGAGGGATTGGATGCAGCTGCCCCCCTCCCCATTTCAGAGTGTAGGGACCAGCCTCTCTCGTCAAGCAGGGTCCTGCCAAGTTACCACAGCAACCAGCAACTCCAAGGTACCACCACAATGGCTCAGCAAGCTGAGGTCTGAGGGGAGAGAAGGGGTACTGGCCTGATCAGGTGACCCAGAATTAAGCCCCCCAAGGCCAAAGGGGAAGAGAAGAAGCAGGAATGGATTTATGGGTGGTTTAAGGAACTGGCAGAGGTCTTTGAGTCTCAGAGAGGCCACTGCAGGAGGTAGGGCAGGACACTTCTGTTCCAGTTCCCCCCTTCCAGCCACACCCCACTTCTGTTCCAAAATCAAGCTCCCACCTTGAACGCTGATCTTTTGTTAGAACAAAGCAAAACAAACCTTTAGACAGCAGTGTTATGATGAGCCTCAAAGACAGGTGGATGAGATCCATGTGAATGAAGAAGAGGGTCTTCTGGTTTGATTTTTAAAGAAGAGTATCCTAGTAAGATTAAGCAAGAAAAAAAGATTTTAAAAAAGTTTTTAAAAAGAAAACCTATGCTATTTAAATTGGAGCCCAGTTGTAACTTGGTAAAGGCAAGCTTCTGTACCTTTGTTATAATTAATTGTATACCTGTGTATGTAAATATAAGGCATTCCTATTTTGCAGTTCAGAACAAAAAAAAAACTTATTTGTAATATAGAATAAAGTTTATTAAAAAATAATAAAAATTCAGTTTGAGATTTGGGTTCTTTCCGTGACTGGCCAGGAGGAGGCTGGGGAGAAGGTGGGCCCTAAGTAGGTGGCAACCCCCTCCGTCTCCAGCTACATCACATCTGAACTCCAACCCCAGAGAGGGATCCTTTCACTGAAGGCTCCATTGTGGGTGGCCAGCCCCCCTCTCATGTGAGGCAGAGTGAAGTGCTACCAGAGGGGGTGGTCAGTGGACACGTCCCCGTGGAGGCCACTTAGCCTCTGGATCCATCGTAACACAGCTCTGCAGCTCTCCCCAGCCATTGGAGCTGGCTCAGAGGGGACACCAGGGTTTCCCTTCCTCCCTGCTTCATGTCTTCCTTGGCAAGCTGCACCTTAGTGTGGAGATTTTTTAGCATCACATTTTGATAGGGGTAAAGACCTTGAATCCAGTGGGGCCCCTGGGAATAGAAGAAAGATGGGGAGAAAAATAGTCTAAAGGATGGAGTGGAAGTCAGGAGGAGGGAAGAAGGCCTCGCCCCTGCCTGCTTCCCATGTCCACCTGTGGCCCATATTGTTTGGAGGTGGCAGATGCAGGGAAAGGGAAGCCAGAGTAGATGGCACAGCACAGAGGGGGCCTAGGCACAAGGACTTCTGACGGCTCTCGTTCACGTTCCACTGGCCATGAGCAGATCCATTCACCTCCAGGCCGTAGGTGTGCAGGTAGACAAGGCAGAACAGGTGAACTCCATGAAAGGTCAATGATCTTATCAGTCGGAATAAAACTAGGGCAGAAAGAGGGAAGGGGAAGGCTAAGAAGGAAAGGAGAAGTTGGAAAGACAAGCGCATAGGAGATGTAAGGGGGAACCTGGTGGCACCCAGCTATTGATAACATTTTAGGCAAATTCTTCCCTCCCCTTCTCCCTGCTGCTCCAAGCCCCAACCCCCAGGTCCCTCCAGCCTTCAAAGAAGGACCCTCACTGGCATGAATAGAGATGTCCACCAAGGATGGGCCTCTAGGGAAAAAAGTCACAGAGAAAAGGGTCAGGAAGTGACCTGATGAGAGTATCCAGTGGGTGTTCCATCTTGGCTTGGAATATGATGAGCTGCTAAGGAGGAGGACCCATGAGATGAGAAGCAGCAGCCTCTGGCAGACACAGTACCGTGGAGTGACCCAGGAACACCTTGGGAACGACCATGGGGCTGACCATGAGGACAATAACCATGGGAACAGATGGAGACAGCTACGGGGAAAATGAATTGGCCTCAAGACCAACAGAATGGGTTGAAATCAACCAGACTACATCAAACTCACAAGTAAAATTCAGTTTGTGACCAGGAAGGGATGTTCTTCAATTCTAAGTGAAGGAGCAGGCTGGATGGGGACAGTGATCTCACTCTGAAGGTTCAGCTCAAGATTCCACACATGACTAAGTTCTTGCCGTGTCCTCAGACACATTTACCCATATGATCTCATCCTTCATCAGAATCAATCACCATGACTTTGAGAAGACTCCCCTCTCTGTGCTTTGGTTTCCTTATTTCAAAATGAGGATAATTCTAACTGCACCCCAAAGCCCAGGCAATCAGGGCAGGCCAATTTAGACAGAGTGGAAAAGACCTGGTGCACTATGAAATAAAATGCCGCATGCATGCAGTAGTTTATTAGTCATAAAAACAATACTGTACAAACAAGAGCGGATTCGTCCTGGATCCTCAATGACAAATTTAGAATGGATGCCTGGATGACTTACTGCAAAGAAAGCAAACATCTAACACCTTATGAAATATGTATATTTTTAGGTTGTTAGACTAAGATTCTTCAAGGCAGAGACCAAAGCTATGTTGAATTTCCTACCTCAGCTTAGCACAGCATCCAGCACAGAAAGATGCTCAGGCAACAGTAAGGAAATGAAGGAGAGGGTTCTGAGCCCCAAGCCAAAGTTACAGCATTACCAGTCCCCACTACTCTGGGAGAAGCCATATTTGCCATCTAGGGATGAATGCAACCTAAGTCCTTGTAAAAACTACCTACAGTTTTCTGTGTACTTTGATTTTGACCAATAATCAATTTGTCAGGAAAGCTGAGAATTCATCATCAGTAATATGGCCCATGTTCTCAACCTCGGTCCTTACTCAATGTGGCAGCCAGATTTGGAAGCCATGGATGTCAGCTTCCTGTGATGTCTAGAAAAGGATGCTGGTGATTCTAGAAAAGGTCTGATGATCCTTCTAAGATACAAAGAAGAGGAACTCATGCCCCACCCCCAACCACCACACACACACACACACACACACACAGAAGGGGCTCTTCTTACCTCTGTTCTGGACGTAGGCCAACCAGTACCCCATCTATCTTTCATGTTCCTCGATTGTTCCCCAGTTCAGCCACAAAATAGTGACAGATCCCTCGGGAAGCATGTTCAGTCCATTCAGCAGGAACACATTCCCCACCATAAGATACCTCCTGTTTCCTCCACCAAGAGGACCGTAGATCTGCCCGCACTGCCCCCGACCCCAGTAGACTTCTCATTCTTTCCCCCACTTTGGTTTGCCTTCTGCTCTATGAATTCCCATGGGCGACATAGAGTGGAGATGCACTGACTCAGAGCTGGGTGAGTAGCCCCACAGCGCAGGCTGCTAGGACTTCCATTTCTAGGATCAGTGCCCAGCCCTCTTTTTTGTGCCCTGAGCACTGTCTACGCGGAGTAGAGGATGACCACGGCTGGTTCAACTCCTGCCCTTTGATCTCCAGCTCTTCCTGGAGCAAGTCCATCTCTGAATCTTGGTTTTCTCTCCTCTGAAAAGATGAGAATAATAATGCCTTTCTCATAGTCGTTACAGAGACCCAGCAAGGTAAAGACTGCAAAGCACTGGTGTTCGTCCCAACACCTTTTGAGGTGGATGGTAGTATTTATGATGCCTAGAAACATGCTGGTGATTCTAGAAAAGGTCTAATGACCCTTCTAGAAAAGGTCTAATGAGAACAAGCTCAAGGAAAGACTTCCCCAGCATATGGCAGTTGCCCTCAAAATGTATTTTTAAATGAATGAATGTAGTCAAGCAGGTAAAGAGTTTCTCAGCATCTCAAGCCTACAGTGCAAACATAGGTAGAACGCAGCTTCTAATAATGAAGCATAGAAAGGGATAGCTCAAGATTATAGGTGCCCAAGTTCCCTCCCAAAGCAGTGTCTGGGACAAGAACTTCTGAGCAGGTGGAACAGGAGTGGAGACAAACTCATTCAAGCCTCCTGCCCCAAACAGCTGGGACCCTACTCCCCTTGGACCTCTAGAAACTAGAGAATGCACCTTGGGATGTGTCCACTGGCTCCATTCCCCATTGTCAAAGACCGCCCAGAGGGCCCTTCAGCCTCTTTGTTGGGATAGCTGAGTGGCTCCCTCAGGTTCCCCAAAATGGTAGATCAGAGGAGCCCTCGGGAAGAAGTCAAGGGAAACACAGTGTCCCCAAAGCAGATGATGTCTCAACACACATGCAAGCCCCCTGGTTGCTTTGGCAACCACTGGGATAGAAAGGCAGTTCAAGAAGATATGAGGTAAGAAGCAAGGGAGTCTACCAACACAATACACAACTCTTCACAGTCCCTAATTAATTCTATGAAAGTCATTTAAAATAGTATTTTCCTGATAAGAATCCACCCCCATTTTTCAATCTCTTCATTTTCCCATTATTTCTATCACTACGTACAGCTGCTGCTTTTTCTCCTCCTTTCCATCAGAGTGAACCAGGTTTTTATTCCACCTTGAGAGGATTGAGATAAGTAAGGAAATCAAAGGGACACGTGTCACACTGTGGGTGAGGGCTGAACAAACCCACTGGGTCTGCAGCTCCTCAAACGCACAGAAGACCTGGAGAGGTACCTCCCGGCACCTCCCGCCCTCCTGTCCTCACTACACAAGTAGCACCTTCTCCTGCAGGGTTACAGCCTCTGGTCACCTGTAATGCATCGCCTGGAACTTTATTTTAGCAGAATCAATGCTGGTATGTACAATGCAATGTTATCCCTAATAATTTCACTCTTTTATATCCTGTCTCCTCAACTCAGATGAGTTGTTAGAATCGGGTCTTTCAGTTCTTCAATTCTAAACTCAATGTTGGATACACAGTAATAAGATAAATGATGGGTGTTTCCTCTATTGCGCTGGACCACGAGACGGGGTCCTGAAGAAGAGCAACTAATGAAACTAAACTGATAATGAAGACGAGGTTTTCAAAATGATCTTTGTCTGCCATAGCCTGTCAATGGAACAAAATAGGTTCCTTAGGAAAATAGATAGTTGGGGGGGTAAAGAAGAGACTGGAAATATTGGGTAGAATGGTAACCCTGATTTCCAGTGCCCTATGATCAGGGTTCATGTCCTTCCAAACCCAAAGGACATTCTCAAAGGGATGAGTTCATGAAGTGAATTGACATATACTCACTACTCTTATATATCACCTCATTTAATTCTCAGGATTAAGCTAGTATCCATTTTACAAATGAGTTTCACTGAGTACACAAAGCCTTAAAGCAATAACTACAGTTCTACAAGAGGCAAGTTATAGAGCTACAGAGTTGGGAGAAGGACCCAGGTTTCTCTGATTCCAGAACTTATGCTTTTAATGATTGCATGGTATACAACAAACAAAATATGAATGAGTCTCAGCCTCTTTCCCTTTTTTTCTTTCTCTCTTTTTTTTTGGGGGGGGGGGTGGCTGGGGATTGAACCAGGGCCTTGTGCATGCGAGGCCAGCACTCTACCAACTGGGCTATGTCCCCAGCCCCTCCCTTTCTCTCTCTGTGATGGATGCACTGACTCTCATCATCCTATTGGAAATGCAAAGGACATCACAGAAAATAAGAGCAAGAGCAGGCATTAGGTCATAAGCTAAAACAGAGAGTGAAGAATAGACCTTGAGGAGATTTATCCAGAAGATTTAGGGGCGGGTAGCCTTTTTTGTGGGATGTGCCATGGTTACAGAAGGACCTGGGTTCAAATCTCCAATACTGCACTTAGCCGTATACGTATAACCTGAAGCAGATGGGATCACATCCTAGGCTTCCCTTCCTTCATTGGTGAAATGGAAATAATTTGTGAGAAACTTGTGGGAATTCCTGTGACATGGGCACAGTGCCTGGGACACAGTAAGAGCACCTCCAGAGGAGCAGTAATTTTCAACCGTGCTTCACTAACTTGCACTGGAAACCTACTTTCTGGGACCTTCTTTTTCCATGCTGAACATGACAGAGGCCATGGCTGGAGCCAAGGGAAGGTGGACATATTGATAGCCATGCCTTCCTCTATAGCAGGTTCGTCTCCCCCTGCAGGGAGGAAGGTCATCGGAGCCAGCCCCCCCACATCCCCAGCAAACAGTCTGTCCTCGGGCTGAGGGTTCCTCTGAAGCCCAGTGAGTATTTGCTTCCTGGTGAGAAGCTGGTGGCCGCCATTTTGTAAGGCAGAGACTAGAGACAACTTGACAGAGAGGAAGAAGGTGGCTTCATGCCACTGCCCCCATCCAGAGAGAGAGCCACAGTGTGGAATATGGCGGCCCCCACTGAACTCTGGGAACCCCCTGGAGCCCTTTCTGTCTAGTGTCTGGGCCTGTAGCTGGGCTTGCCTCTTCAGGGCAGTTCCTGGAGCTCACTCTGAAACGGCCCCACAGAGTCCCCACTGCCAGCCCCCAACTCCTACAGTCCTCCGGCCCTTTCCCCTTTCTTTCCCCAGGGGGCATTGGGGCTCTGCCTGGGGCCCCCACCACACAGGCCTCTCGTCACTGGCACCCAGATCAGCCTTCTCCGGGGTCCCTAACTAAGGGCTGATACCGGGCTGGAGCAAAGAGCAGGCCCCAGTGAGTTACGAGGCCGTAATTCATCAAGGGCTTCTGGAGAGATCGTAAACTCATGTCCCAAGTCTCCCCAGTCCCCCGGCCCCTTCTCTCCTCAGAATGATTTACAAGCCTATAATTCTGAGGCGGGACTGTTTCTTCTATCACATAATCCAAATATTTTCATAAAGTAAACGTCACCCTTTGTCTTTGGCTTTCCAGTTTCCTCCCTCAGAACTAGCAAGTGGCAACAGCGTCGTCTAGTGGCCTGGTCCCTAGGTGGGCCCCTGGGTGTGATAACCCTGTGCTTTGTGACATCTGCCCAGAGATGGTGTGCAGAAACCTAGGGCATGCCCCAAACCAAGCAGCATACAGGGTCTCTCTGGGGGTTCGGGGACATGCAGATGTGGACCAAGAGGGACTAGTAAAGCTTTGATTTCTGTGACTCTGTGTCATTCTGTTGACAAGTTTCTGCTGGGGCCCACTTGAGTGGGGACCCTGCAGACCCTGTGAGTTGCATTGCTCAGATTAGTGTTCCTTCTGTGCCTGTCTTTCTGCCCTTCACATACTGAACATGACCCTTCCTGACCCACACACCTTCCTATAATAGCCAATGGAATGAACATAATATCCCCCGACATTATACTTCATATGCGCCCTTCCATGATCTGTCTCTCCCACTCGAAGACAAACTCCGTGAAAGCCGGGATTTGCTCTAGTTCGGCTCTGCTGTATTGTTAGGCCCTAAACAGAAAGGTTTGTTGAGTAAAGAAAGATGGAAGGAACAAAGGAGCAAAGGCGTGATCAGGTGAGGCAGCTGGAGGGTCAGGAGCAATCTCAATAGACACAGAAGCCAAGGACTGCCCGGGGACGTCCTAGCCCCAAACTGGAACACGCAGGATGGCTGGGCTGGTGCTGAAACCTTCCTGCCCTTTCCCCCTTATCCCCAGCATTGGGTGGCACGAGAAAGAGGGTGAAATTCTTAAAGCTGGCACTGGGACAGGATCAGAGAGGGACCCAGGAATGGGAACCCATCCTGCCAAGTGTCCTCAAGGCCCCTGGCCATTCTGCTCCAGTGTCTTTCATGGGAAGTTCCCATGCTGATGTGCCATCATTCGTGTCCCAAGAACCTCTGCCCCTTGGAAAGAGAAAGCGACTAATGACCCCAGCTGTGTAGAGTGCTGCCCCCCCCCCCCCCCCCCCCCCCCGTCCAGCCCAGACCCCACCTAGGCCACCATTCTCCCTCCCTCCCCACCTTTCTGACTTCTTCCTGAGCCTGGCTTTTCCTTTTAAGATCTGCTCCTGTTCTTGTCGGTGGTGGCTGGTAACTATGGAAACTACAATTAGGCTGTTTTGCTCAATGTCTCTAAAAATTGCCAAGTGCAGGCAGCAGCAGCCCCTGACTTAGCAGAGACCCCGCCTGAGCTCTTCCATATGTTCTCCTAGGACACACCCTTGGCGGGGCTGAGACAAGGCTCCTGATCGTGACAGTGAGGAAGGACCGGTTTCTCTTTTTAAAAAATTTCCGATTCATTGCAGTCCAATGTTTTTGTAACATATAATAAAAACAAATTAGAAAGGAAATGGAAGAGATAATACACAGCACAGAAGCCCCAATTTTTTAATGGGAAATTCAATAGACAGAAGATTATTCCTTCGATAGCTGTGTTTCTCGGATGCTAACTCTCAATTCCTGCACTATGTCATCACGGGTCAGCACCAGTTTGTACACAGGCTCTGGTCCACAGACCACACTGAATGTCTTTGTCCTAAAGCCCCAGGAGGACATTCGGAGCACCACCCGGGCCCCACCCCACCTCTAGGCACCCCCAGGCAAGCCTGCTGACCTTTGTCCAGCTTGAGCCTGTACCCAAACATGTGCCAGGGTAGAAGGTACGGTTTCTCTGGGGACCACTGACAATCCAAAGAAAGGTCTGCACTTGACCTTGAGCAAATGTGTGTGAGGGAAACAGCAACAGGATCCTGATCACGTGCTTCCCAACAGCCAGGAATCTGCCTAGAGTCTCCTGGCACAGGCTAGGGGTCACCAGAGGGGATCTCATGGAGTTTGCCTGATAATCCACCCCCTACCCAAGATTTGCCTGATAATCCACCACTTTCTCCGTGCATTCTGCTAGAACAGAGATTACTGTTTCCATAACATTCATCGTTTATTTTCTGCCTGACCTCTGAGCCCCTTCCCATTTTATAAAACCAAGGCATACTTTATATAAAGTAAAGTGCGTAAATATTAAGAGACCAGCTCTAGGAAGTTTTATGTCTGTATACACCCAGATCAAGATATAGAATCCATCCATCACCCCAGACAGTTCCCTCAAGGCTCTTCCTGGTAAATACAGTTGGCCTTCCACTTCTAAGTCTAAGGGTTCCTCGTCCCTGAATTCTCCAACTGTGGATCAAAAATATATGAAAAAGAATTGTGTCTTATGGAACACATACAGACGTTTTTCTCATCGTTACTCCCTAACCAATGTGTACAACTATTTACACAGCGTTTACATTGTATTAGCTATTATAAGTAATCTAGAGATATTTATATGCAAATACTATGTCATTTTATAGAAGGGACTTGAGCAGGCACAAATTGGGTATGGCACAGGGAGGGTCCTGGAACTACGGCTATAGAGGGGAAACTGCAGCTCCATGTTTTACGTGTGCATACCCCCAGACCAGGCTATAGAATACATCCAACGCCCCCCAATTTCCCTCATATCCCTTCCTAGTAAATACTTTCCCCATACCTACTCTCAGAGATAGCTACTATTTTGATTTCTATCACCATAAATTAGTTTATCATGGAATGCATATAAATGGGGTCACTGTGCACCCTAGTTTCTCACTTGTCTGGCTCAGGATGAGGACTGTGAGATCCTTTCAGATTGTGACTGGTGTCTCTGGGCTCTGTGTTATTGCCAGGTTGTGTTCCATTGTTGCTTTGAACCCTTTGTTCCGTCCTTTCTGTGCACACACATTTCATTTCCTTCAGATAAATATAGGACAGGGGAACTGCTCAATCTTAAGAGTAGGTATGTGTTTAGGTTTTTAAACAGACACTCACAAATAGTTTTCCAAAGTAATCGAACAAATTTACACTTCCACTGGCAATGTATGAGAATTCAGGTTGCTTTTGGCCTTTGTAACACTTGATTTCCTCAGTCTTTTCAGGCTAGCCATTCTTGTGGAGGTCCAATGGTATCTCTTTGTGATTTTAATTTAAATGACTCTGATGAATGATTCAGAGGACCTGCTCATAGGGTCATTATCCATCAGGATATACTCTTTTGTAAAGTACCTTGTTAAATGCTTTCACCCTTTAAAAGAAAAAACAATTAGATTCCTCATCAGATGTATTATTATCTTCTTACAGGTAGCTTGACCATTTACTTTTTAAATAATGCCTTTTAATGCAAAAAGTTACTCATCTTAATGTAGTTCAATGTATCACTGTCCTTCCATGGTTAGTATTTTGGGGTACTACTTAGGAAATTTGGGTATGAAGATATTCTGTCACATATATCCATTATCCATCTAAAATTAACTTGTGTGTGTGGTATGGAAGTAGAGGGCAGAGCTCATTTTTTTTTTCTCATATGAATATCAATTGTTCCAGCACCATTTTTTAGAAAGATCATCTTGTTTCTACTTGATTGCTGTAGAGTCTTTGTCGTAAATCTCATGACCATGTATGTGTGGATATATTTCTGGATTCTTCGTTCTATTTCATTAACTGGCCTATTTGTCTCTCCTTCCCCGGGACAACACTGTCTTAATTATGATAGCCCTACAGTAAGCCTCAAAATCTTTTCTAAGGTTTTTCCTCAATATTTTTTATAGTTTTCAGTGTAGAGGTCTTGCACATTTTTATTGAATTTATTATTATTTAAAAACACAAGATAAAAATTATCTATCTTAACCATTTTTTAAGTGTATAATACAGTCACGTTAAATATATGCATTTTTGTTGTACAACAGATCTCTCACACTCTTTCATCTTGCAAAACTAAAATTCTACACCTATTGAAGAATAACTCCATTTCAGACCCCTCATTCCTGGTAACAATTTGTACTCTTATGTTTCTCTGGGTTTCACTACTTTGGATTCTAGCATGCAGTATTTACCTTGTTACAACTGGTCCATTTCACTCAGCATAATGTCCTTTAGGTTCATCCATCTTGTAGCATGTAACAGGATTTCTTTCTTCTTAAAGGCTGAATAATATTCCATCCCATGTGCATGCCATATTTTCTTTGTCCATTGATCCCTCAATGCACATTTGGTTTGCTTCAACCTCTTGACCTTTATAAACAATGACATAGTGAAATTGTTGTGCAAATGTTTCTTTGAGACCCTGTGTTCCATTCTTTTGAATCTATACCCAGAGGTGGGATTCTGAAATCCTATGGTGATTTCATTTATTTATTTATTTATTTTAGGAAACTTTAGAATATTTGTTATAGCAGCAGCACCATTTTATATTTCCTGTAAGTAGCATTTTAAAAAATCTCATTGTCCAATTATTTTTGTAATATTAATAAATAGAATTGGTATTTTGCATATCAACCTTGTCTACCCTGACACTTGCTGGATTCAGTTATTAATTTTAACAGGTTGTAGATTATTTGGGGTTGTCTATGCATACAATTATGACATCTGTGAATGAAGATGGCTTTACCTGTTCCTCTGTAATGTTTACATATTTTATTTTTCTTGTCTTATTAAAGTAGTGAGGACCCCCAGCACAGTGTCGAATGAAGTGTTGACAGTATATCTGTGTCTTCTTTGGTGTCAAAGAATCTCCCTCCTCATGGTCCGTGTTAGGAAGCAGAGCCTGCCCCCCGACCTAGAAGCTGAAATGCTAGATACGCATTCTCCCAGCTTCCTTTGCAGCTGGGGCATCGACTCCATCAGAATCCCCGCAGAAAACAGAAGGCTCACCCACATGGGATTCTGAGAGTTAATGAAAAGATCATCTAGGGAGATGTGGGCAGGGTTATGGGAACCAATAAAGGATGCTGAGGCATTCCGAGAATAACAGCAGTTAGGAAGTCGTTTCCAACAGATCTGGAAGGGGCAGGAAACAGTGTTCCTCCAGTGCAACGAGTTTGGATCCCTGGAAGAAGGCCTCTCATGGGGAGCTGAAGTCTTAGAAGGAAGCATCTACCTCCAGAAAACTATGCTGAAGGGAGAGAGGAGGGAGCAGGAGTGGAAACTCTCTGGCTTCTCTCTTCTTTTACCCTCCAGAGCTGATCACATTTGTTTGGGAAGAGCGATCTGTGGGGATCAGCCCCTGCGGCACCAGAGGGCTAGAGGAGGGGGAAGTGGAGAAGCAGGGGTGGGGAGAATGCGCTTAAGTCATGACAATGGGGGGAACACAGAGTCCAGATGAGGGCCCATAGTGCCACTGGGGCAAGGGAGGCATGTGCTGTGGCAATTCTGCAAGCTACTCAATATCTGACCAATGATTTTCCCTTCTTTAGGTGAGCGTTGAGTCAGCTTAGTCAAGACTAAGGACCTGAGTCAAATACTCCCCAAATGGTGGGCCACCTATCTCCCTGCCCAAAACACCTTAAAACCATCACACGCTACCCACCACCTGATTCAGTCCACAGACCTTTCCTGGTTACCCCACATATCCCAACCTAGACCCAATGCACATCATGCATCTCCATGTTCCTCACCATATGCCAGCAATAGACTGGGGCAGATGCACTTTAGGGATGATGAAGGTCCTGGGATTAATATGGAAGGTCTTTCTCAAGCATGAATTCTACTTCAAAATATTTTGGAGAAAAATTAAGTGCTTTTATTAATGAATAAATAATTTTACATGGAAACAATCACATCTATTAAGAGCTGAATGCAAGTATGCCAGGCTTCTCAAAGCAGAACTTAAGTTTTCAAGGCAACTCCAGGCTTGACACAAAACATTAAGGAAAAGCTCATCAGAATCTCTGATTCCGGGGCTGGGGATGTGGCTCAAGCGGTGGCGCGCTCGCCTGGCACGCGTGCGGCCCAGGTTCGATCCTCAGCACCACATACCAACAAAGATGTTGTGTCCGCCGAAAACTAAAAAAAAATAAAATGAATATTAAAAAAAAAAAGAATCTCTGATTCCTCTGCTGGTGTTGTGGAAGGTCCTTCCAAACATCAGTTTGCTCTGGGGTCATGGGCTTCCCAAGGGCTACTGTCACTATATAGCAATGAGCAGCTGGAGGGACAGCTAGTACAATCTGCCATTAGAATTTCACACAAGTGCCATGTCAGAAATGAAAGAGCGCAATTGACTTCTATTAATATTGTTATTAATATATTACAAAAGGTTCAGTAAGAGCCTTGTGCTGAACAGCCTGACCCTTGGAATGCTGGGCTTCTACCAATATGGCAATAACGATTGGTTGCTTCCAATGGGACATGCCCACATGGCCCCTGTATTAGTCAGGGTTCTCCAGAGAAACAGAACCAATAGCTACATCAAAAAGAGTTGGCTCTCATTACCATGGAGACCAAAAAGTCCCAAGATCTGTAGTTGGCGAGTTAGGGACCCAGGAGAGCTGGTTTTATATGTATATGAGTGCATGTGGTTGCAGTTCAAGAACCATCAGGCTTGGAACCCAAGATGGGCAGATGTTTCCATTTCAGTCCCAAGGTCAGAAAAGTCCAATGTCCCAGTTCATGGCAGTCAGGCAAGCAATGGCAGCTCCCTCTCACTAAGCCTTTTTGCTTTATTCAAGTCTTCAGTTGATTAGATGAGGCCCTCCCACAATCTACTTCACTCAGTCTATAGATTCAGGTGTTAATTCTCGTTTTAGAAACACACTCACAGACACACCCAGAATAATTCTTAACTAAACATCTGGGCACCCTGTAGCCTGGACAACTTGATATGTAAAATGAACCATCACAGCCCCATAATTACAGAAGTCTCATTGGTCCCTTCACCCATGCAGCATGGAGATGCAACAAGACACAGCTAGATGAGTCAGTCTTTAATGCACCTGCAATAAACCCCAGCTGCTCTTTCTCTCCTGATCTCTTGAGGCCAAAGCTTCCACAAGGACTGTGGGCTGCAAAACCAAGCTCATCCCTACCTTTGCATCACCAAGGGGCCATCCTGGTTTGTCCATGACTTTCCTGGTTCAAAGCAATGAAAGTATCACATCCTGGTAATTCCATCAAGTTGAATGTTTGGCCACCCTAAAATACAACCAGACCTTGGAGGTGAGAAGCTGTTAACTGCTATGCACCTTTGGGCTACTCTTATGGTTTGGATCTAGAAATGTCCCCTGAAAAGCACACTTTTTGAAAGCAGAATATTTAATGCAGCAAGGTTCAGAGGCGGGATTTTTAGGCAATGATTAGGGCTATAACCTCATCAACGGATTAATCAATTCAATTGATTAATAATTTGAAGGACTATTGGTGGGCTAGTGGGCATGGCTGGAGGAGGCAAGTCACTGAGGCATGCATCTGGGGACTATGTCTTTTCCCTGGCTGGCTGTCCTTCTCTGTGCTTCCTGGCTGCCGTGAGCTGGGAGGTCCTCCTCTGCCACCCCCTCCACCATGATGCTCGGCCTCACTGCAGGCCCAGAGCAAAGGAGCCAGCCAACCAGGGACTGAAACCTTTGAAAAACCATGAGTCAAAATAAACTTTTCCTCATTTGAATTGTTGTTGTCTGGTATTTTGGTCACAGCAACAAAAAGCTGATTTGCATAGCTATGCATCCTGCCCTCTTTTGCTCCTAGATACAGGGAAGAAGGGACAGGAAGGCTTGCTTTCTTGCTTTTTATTCCATTTTGTAATGAAAAACCACTCATTTACAGGAAAAGTATATGCTTTGAATCTCCCCTTTAGGTCTAAAAAATTAGTTCTCAATAAGCCCAATCAATGAGTGCAATATGTGCTATAGCACCCCAACTGTCTTTCCCAAGGACAACAAAAGATGTAGGGCTTACTCTGGCTTCAGGTGGCATGGCTATTGTTCCCCAGGATCCTCCCAAGGGCTACTGATTTGGGGGATAGCTTTTTGTTTTGCTTTGGGTTGCTTGGTTTTTGCAGTGCTGAGGTTTGAAACCAGGGGTGTTCTACCATGGGTTATATCCCTGGCCCTTTTTTTAAATTTTGAGACAGGGTCTACGGTAAGTTGCACAGGCTGGCCTCGAACCTATGATCCTCCTCCCTCAGCCTCCTAAGTATCTGGGATTACAGGTGTGCACCACCACACCCAGCTAGTCTTTGTGTTTCTCAAGATACTGTCAGATTGATACCTGCTTAACGGTTCCCTCCAGCCTCATTCAGCTCCACAGAGTTCAATTCTGACATCTTCATCGATCCTGTACCAAAGGGGCCTCAGAGCCATGCAGTCTTTACGAGGAAACCTTTGGTTCCCGGCCACCCAGGGAGGCTGCACACACCCCAACCCTCACTCCAGGGTGACAGTACCACCAGAAACGCACCGAATGAGACTCTGAACAAAGAAGGGGGAGGGAAAGCACAGGGCGAAGCAAAATGATGAGACTCTTTGCCACTTTCTTGTCTTCCTCAGATAATTTGAAGCTATTATATTATTGCGGCTGGTTTTTGTGCTTTCACAGGGGGGATGCTGCCGCCTGCTTACACTCGTAGCCTCTCAACAAAGAAAACAGAGACCTCACAACACACAACAAAGGCGGAAATGAACCCGCCTGGTGCATCTGATGGCCCTCTGTGGTGGAGTTGACCCTGGGCTATGAGGAGCCGGGATGGCCTGAAGGCCCCCACACCGGCATGCCCAGTCGTCCTGCCGAGATGGGACTGTGCCACGCAATTGGGGTGATGCAATTGATCATTAATTGTTGCTGTTGTTAACAGGTAATGTGTGTGCAGGGTACCCAATTCAAGAGGCACAAAAAAGGGCCTCTATTCTACCCATGTCCCCACTCATCAACTCCCTTTGCAAAGGCAGCCACGGCCTTTGTCTGTCTCTTCTCTCTCCGGAGAGAGCTCTGGAGAATTTCCTGATGCAATTATCCAGTTTGATGTTTGCAGGAAACACAGGCTTGGGCTCAAGGAACAAGAGTTTGAGGAGTCTGCCTAGCTAATGACAAAGCCCTGGAAGCAGGGCCTGGGTTCATTTGTTTGTTTTGGGGGGAGGGGAAGGAGGAGTTTATTTTCTTCAAGGAAAGTATGACATGTCATAGGGAGAGAGAGAGAGAGAGAGAGAGAGAGGGAGGGAGGGAGGAGACAGTGGAGCA
This sequence comes from Marmota flaviventris, assembly GCF_047511675.1. Taxonomy (NCBI): domain Eukaryota; kingdom Metazoa; phylum Chordata; class Mammalia; order Rodentia; family Sciuridae; genus Marmota; species Marmota flaviventris. The sequence goes on from NC_092498.1 coordinate 22,061,917, forward strand.
GGGAGGAGGGGAGGGGGAGGCAGCTCTGTATTGAAGCCATCCATCTTCTCAGCTCTCCCCAGGTCCAGTTCCAGACTGCAGCTGGTTCTCAGGGACGGACCCGGACTTGGCTAGCGATATGTGGAAACCATCCTTCAGGCCTGGGTCCCCTCTCCTCTGCCAGTGGCTTTCCCACCTCTGTCCCTGGGAGCTTGCTTGCTAGTTCATAGAGTGCTCTAGGAAAACTTGGAATCGTCTCAGCTGCTTTTTCTATCCCCTTAAATATAATTTTAGTATCCACTGGAATCTCTTTCCACACTGTTTTATGGAGAGGCTAACTTGGTCTTCTGGAAAGGAGATAGCAGCCTGCCCTTGCAGGCGGCGGGTAGAAGGGAGGCGCTAAATGAAGCCAACTTTCCAATCGTGGTGCAGAAGAAAGGGAGGGGTCTCTGGCAGCAAGGCCTGGGGAAGAGAGCCTGTCCAGCCCTGGTCCCTGGAATTGCAGGACAGGGCACAAGAGGTACAAGCTGTGGTGCATTCAGACCAGTCCTGCCCTTGTGGCCAGTCCAGGGCCCTCTGCTAGCAGAGGCTTGATCTTAGAACCAGCTGTCAAAGACCTTGTCTCCCCACTCTATTTCCAATCTATCTGGTAAGAGCAAAGATCGCCTGTGCCCCATCCACCACCCAGATGAGGGTTTTCTGAGGCCACCAGGGAACAGAGAGCATGTGTTATGCCCTGCACTCACTGTAAGATCGCCAGTCTTTGGGGTGTCCAGGGGATGCTGGACCACAGGAGGCCTGGGCATGGCCTTCAGGGAGCACAGTGTAACTAACTAGACCACGAACAAGGCGAAAGGTACACAGATGACCTAGCTGCACTTTGATGGTGGCAGGAAAGATGCTGACAACAGTCTGTGATGAGTTGCTTCGTGAACCCGAAGAGGGTCACTGCTGGAGCAGCTCCGTGGATGGGAGCAGCCCGCAAAGGCTTCTCAGAGAAGCTGCCTGATGGAGGGCAGGAGGTGACTGCATCACATCAGAGACAAGCAGCAGTCACCCCAGGACTCAGGGCTCACGTTCCCTGCCCAGCCATCGACACACGGGCACTGACATCTGGAAGAATCTGCCCACCGCCAATAGTGGGGCAGGTCTGATATTAGAACTTCTGTTCTCTGTGCGTCGCCCACGCCCACTTGTGTCCTGTGGAGTCTGTCCCCTCCCATTCCCCTTAGGAGGCTCTGTCACCCGTCCCCTGCAGTAGCCTGGTGGTGACAGCAGCAGGAGGTAGGGATGTCACAGTGTCAGTTTGTGGTCCTCCCATTGAGTGCTCTCCATCGGTGGCCCTGTGGCACTCTCCTCATTTGCCCACAGCTAAGTGACATAAACCATCTTTCCTGCTCCCTTTTCCTTCTTGGGCCCCCTCCCTTACAGGAGGGGGGAGAAAAAGCAAGAGACACAGAAGAAAATTGCTGCTAATGTTCTGCCCCCTCCCGCCTCCATCAGAGCTGTCATTTATAAATATTGAAGAGCCAAGTGTCACTGAGCTTCCTAGTCCCATTGTCTGGAGGCTGCGCATCTCCCTCCTGCGTCTCCCAGGGCAACCCCTCCTGGAGGTGTGGGGGGAGGCCCCCTCCTCAGAGGCGGGAGGCAGGCCAGGCGGGATCCCATCCAGCTGGTCACCCCTGGGGCACAGGCTCTCCTCCTCCCGGGGTAGCTGAGAGCCCCAGGAGGAGGGATGGAAGGAAGCTTCTGCAGGAGGCCAGACTTGGGGGAGGAAAAGGCAGGTGCAGAACCCTCAAAGGAAACCAGGATTCTCTGGAGGACATTTTGGAAAACGAGTCACTAAAATCAAGGTACAAATAAAATGTGTTCATACCACCCTCTCCCCCTGGCTCCAAGTAAGATCTCTAGCTAAAGTGAGAGGACTCAGGAGGTGCTTAGGAGCTCTACTTTGCGGAAGTCATAAGCAAGGACACCCCAATTCCTGGGAACCAGGTATGCCCAGCTATTGTCACTCAAGCCTCCTGGATTCATACACCCAAGCAGAAGAAAGGCCAGAGTAGGAGGGGGCCCTGCAGTGGCCTTGCCCCCCATCTTAGAGGTGGGGCTGGGAGGGGTGGACTCCTGGTGACTAGACCAAGTCAATCCCACCATGAGTCTCTCCACCTTGGCCTCACTTTCCGGTCCTTCTGCTTCTGGGTCAGGATTTCCCAGCCCTGGAACCCAATGCCCTCCCTGATCCCTCTCCAGGGGTGCTCTTATGCTTGGTGTTGAAGCTATACTCTGGACTGTATTTTGCAAGGGAAGGGGTGGCCCGTCAGAGCATGTGCTAAAAGCCAGCCCAGCAGTGGCTCCAGCCCAGACTTGTGCCCACGTGAGCATGGCATGGATTTCCATGTATTACTGCCATTTTATTTCCCTGCCATTATCGGATTTTTATGCCACACTCAGCTCCCCTTCCTAATTTCTGTTCTACTTCCCCAACCCTGGTGTACCTTCAAATTCTCCTATCTCCGGAGGAAGAGAAGCCCTTTCCCTCTGGACTCCACGTCTGCCCCACCAGTCTTTTCTCGTGTACCTGATCCACAGCACTGACCCCTCGTCCTGTGCCACAGGATTACTCCGAGTTAGCGGCTTGTTGTTCCCGAGGCCTTTGTACTTTTTGAAGCAGCTCCTCTAAGACAAGCCGGCACAGTTTCATGAACATCTGTGGCCTAGTTGGGCTTTGCCATCCTACCAGGCTTGAGGAGGAAATGAGCAAGAAGCCCAGTCTAGCGAGCCCAGGGTTCCAGGGATTCCCACTCAATTCCTTGTCTTTTCCAGGCTGCCAAGGGCTTTCATTTTGGCACCAAAAGATTGGAAACTGTTGCTCAGAACGAGCCCCTCAGCTTGGTTCAGAACAAGCAAGACACAGCGCCTTGTCTCCCTACTCTGTCAGCTGTCTGATGCCAAGCTCTGGGTCTGGGAGTCAGGGTCGATGAAGGGAATTCCAGCCCTGATGGAAAGACTGCTGAACTCTCAAGTTAGTGGCTTTTCATCCTGCTCTCAATTTGACAGCCAGATCGATGCTTCCTTTTTTGCAACAACTTCTGCTCTCACCCTGGTCAGCTCATAACTGGCAAAGAGACTTTCTCTTAAAGCCACCTCCATGTGCTTGACTCAGTTTCTTTGAAAGAGGAGAGGATCCTAACTCCAGTGGTCATTTGGGCCTCAGGAGTTATGATGGTATGATCCCAGCGAAGCAACCTGTTTTGGTCAGCTTTTTCACGGCTGTGACTAAAAGTCCCACCAGAACAATTGAAGAAGAGGAAAAGTTTATTTGAGGGCTCACAGTTTCAGAGGTCTCAGTCCATAGAAGGCTGGCTCCATTCCTCAGGGCTCAAGGTGAGGCAGGACATCATGGCGGAAGAGTGTGGCAGTGGGAAGCAGCTCACATGGTGATCAGGAAGCAGAGAGAGAGGTCTCCACTTGCCAGATACAAAATATATCCCCCAAAGCCACAGGTGGATGCCCACCTCCTCAGCCACACCTACCACTTCAGTTACCACTCAGTTAATCCCTATCAGGGGATTAATTTGCTGATTGGTTAAGACTCTCACGACCCAATCATTTCTTCTCTGAAACTTCTTGTATTGTCTCACATGTGAGCTTTTGGGGAACACCTCACATCCAAACCATAACACCATCCGACCAAAAAAATAAAAATAAAAAAATAACCCTGAACAATTAACATAGTCTAGGAGAGACTTTCACCTTCAAATAAAAAGGGACACAGGAAGAAGGGACAATGTATGTCTATCGCAGGCGAAGGGTTGGGAAACACAACTTACACATCAAGAATAATAAATTTATTAACCTTTTGATTTTCTACCTCTTTCCCTTCAACCATCGGTTCACCCATATTTTCCTTTATCTATCCCCCTTACTCTCCTCCAACATCCCCCCACACACAGCCAGTACACACACACATTAAAAAAAGGAGAAATCTCCACCACTATCTCAGATTTTTTAATGCCATTAGGAGAACGGATAGGTATAATCAGAGATACTAAATGCAGGGGGAGAACAAAAGTATTTATCCAGAAAGACTAAGCTCCCATGAGTAACAACAACCAGAAGGGAGAAATAAAGCCAGGAGAGTGAGAGCTACAGGGAGAGGATGGGGAGGGATTCAGCGGAAGGTTCCGGAGAGCCTCAAGAGAGAAGGGAATTGAACAGAACAGGAAGAGCTCTCCGTGGCTGCTGTGGGTCTGGGATCATGTTCTCTTTAATGTTCTTCAAAAGGTACAGGTAAAGTTTGGAAGTCTTTTTATATTACCAATATCTATCTGTGTCTCCTTAAAAGCAATTCTACACCAAGATGAAGCTGAAGATCCACAACAATTCAACTATTGCATATTCAGAATCTTTTGAACCTAAGACCCAGTTCACATGTACATTTTTTTTTTTTTTTTGGTATTGGGGGTTGAATCCAGTGGCACTTAAATAATGAGCCATATTCCCAGCCCTTTTTTTGTATTTTATTTAAAGCAAGGGTCTCACTGAGTAGCTTAGGCCCTCTCTAAGTTGCTGAAGCTAGTTTTGAACTCGAGATCCTCCTGCCTCAGCCTCCTGAGCCACTGGGATTACAGGCATGTGCCACCACACCTGGCTGCCCGTATAATTTTAAAGTTTACCCTACTCCACCATGACTACACAATTACTAGAATCACATTTGTGAAGGGGCAGAGATGGGCCAGGGCATGGGGGCTGGGGCCGAGCAGTTACCTTGAAGACTCTGAACGGTCAGGCATTGGTATTTTCTCATGGCTGGAAAGGACTCCAGTTTCCCAAGAAAGTCAATTTTACTGAGGCAGGATGGAAACAAATTTCTAGATTCTTAAGAGATTTTTTTTTTTTTTAAAGTCTCTTGATTCAGTGATCTCACACAATGCCACCTGGAACATCCTGTTCCAAACCCTGTCTTCTCCTGCAAATTGTAATTCTGGCTTCATATCATCTCCTTGATTTCTTCAGCTTTGAGGTTGTGCTGAATGAGCCATATGGGGCCCTGGGATTTCTTCTGGCTACAGATACATTTATCCCATAATGAGATGAAGAAGCAGTTTTGTCTTAGGAGTCTAGTGTTGGTACTTGATGCTTTAAAATAAAATTGTCACATCTGACCTTTTTTAATCCAGTGAAGCTGGATGATCCTGAACTTTGAAAGTTTCAGTAGTGTTACCCAAAAACAATTTTTTTAAAAAATTAAAAAGGAATCTTCTCTTACCTCAAGTTACCCCATCCTATTTTGTTCCAACATTTTATTATGAGAAAAGTCAAGCACAATGCAAAATTGACAGAATTTTACAGTAAATACACATATACTATCCAATTTTCCCATTAATATTTTACTAGACTTAGCCAAGGGTGTTGGCGCACATTTGTAATCCCAGCAGTTTTAGAGGCTGAGGCAGGAGGATCCTAAGTTCAAAGCCAGCCTCAGCAACTTAGTGAGGCCCTGTCTAAAAAAAAAATAAAAAAACGGGGTGGGGGAGTGGGGAGGCTGGGGATGTGGTTCAGTGGTTAAGCAAACCCGTTTTTTTTTTTCTTTCTTTGACAAGACTTGCATTATCACCTTTCTCCTCCTCTATCCATCCATCAATCAGCCTATTTTTGATGCATATCAAAGTGAATTGTGGATATCAGCCCACTTTTCCCTAAGTACTTCAGCTCGGATATCATTGACTAAATTTTAAAATTCATTACAGATTTCTTTTGTTTTGAAGTAAAGTTTACAAATAAGGAAATGCACATATCTCATGTGTACCTTTGCTAAATATTGACAAATATGTACACCTGTCATAACCCATATTCATATCAAGAAACAGAACTTGGCCACCAACGCATAAGATTCTCTATTGCCCTTTCCCCATCTTCTCCCTCACTCCCACCAAATCAACCGCCTTTCTGATTGTGTGTGTGTGTGTGTGTGTGTGTGTGAGCACACAACAAATCATCTTATTCTATTCTAGAACATCACATAAATAGAACCATGCAGTGCCGCAGTCTGGCTGCAGCAAAATAGCCGGGGGGGGGGGGGGGGGGGGTGACGAGCAACTTGTGTATGTTGATACAGCAGGAGTGGGAGAGCCGTTTATTGTAGGACAGGAGGGGTATATATACATTCCACACAGCTTATCTTAATTAACATAAACTAGACACAGCAGTCAACCAATAAGGAATCTCCACACTTAATGGCTCGCTGGTGTTACTTCACAAACCACTCCCTCTGCAAAATGCCAGGTGCCATCTTGACTTGTTTACAGACTCTAACAATGCAGTACCTTTCATTCTATTTTAGTTACAAAATAAACTAAGCTCTAACCAGTGAGACCCCCATCTAAAGCCCAGGTTCTTGAGCCATTCCTCATTCTGATGGACTCTGTAGGCTGAGTCGTTTAGTAGAACTGTCCACTACAGGAAAGGCCAGTAGAACCCAAGGAAGCTGCAGATTATGGGAGCCTCATGGTGAGTTCTGCAGTCCTACCTAAATTAAGGTGGCTTCATTAGCAACTTGGACCTTTCAGAGTCCCCAGGGTCTGCTTAGGTTGTGCTCAAGGTTGGGAAGCAAGGTGACAGGCCCCTCACCTACTTGGTCCCACAAAAACCCAGCCTGGATCCCCATTCGCTTCCTCTGTTTGACATGGAAGATGGTGGACATCCCATCAGAGCTGAAAAGCGAGGGCTCTGCAGCATTTGTGACTGGGGAGAGACGCCTTGTTTTCCTCCTGCGCTCTCCAGGAGGGATCAGCCGAAGGAAGGAGCTGTCTGCTTTGCCTGTGGTGTAAGACCACCCACAGCACAAAACAGGAAACAGAAGAAAGTAAACAGACCAGATTCTGAAATGCGCTCATCAGCGCAATCTGTCCTCGGAACGTATTTTTTTGCAACAAGACAGAGTCAGGACGCAACTAAGCGGAAGGAACTAATCAGCTAGCCCCGATGACAGCATTACAGGGGGAGAAGAGGCAAGCAGATGGTGGCAGGTCCGCACAGGCGTGTCAGGGCAGGATGCCCTGCCTCAGACACAGCACTGTCAGCTCATATAGTCACATTACTTCCCTGTATGTGGATTTTTTTTTTTCCATCAGTCACTGTTACCACAAGTTCTGGGCTGTGGAACTCCACAGGGATAGTGGCCGTGGTGGTGATGCTGCTGATGATGATGTTGATGTGGGGGTGAAGGAGACAACGGGTGAGAACATTGTCAAGTCTCCCAGGGAAGCCAAATGCAGACCTCCCTCAACTTGTGATGGGAAGCCCTTTGCAAGTTGAAAATATCATGAGTCAAAAATGCATTTAAGTCGGGCAAGCTCCTCTGTGCCTGTAATCTTAGCTACTATAGAGGCTGAGGCAGGAGGATAGCAAGTTCGAGGCCAGCCTGGGCAACTTAGTGAGATCCCGTCTCAAAACTGAAAAACTAATCATGATAAAGGACTGGGGATGTAACTTAGTGGAGAATGCTTGCCTAACACACGTGAGGCTCTGGGTTCAATCCCCAATATCGTACACTCACCCTCTCTCTATCACTCACACACACACACAGACACACACTCACACACACGCATTTAATATATCTAACCTACCAAGTATCAGAGCTCAGCCACATGGCACGTTGTACAGTGTCAGCTGCTTCCTGCTGTGATCACATGGCTGACTGGGAGTTGTGGCTTGAGGTCGCTGCAGAACATCCCAAAAGAGGATCTCACTACAGGAAAAGATCTAAATTCAAAATCAGAAATACAGTTTCTACTGAATGCATATCACTTTTGCACCATTGTAAAGTTGAAAAGTCATAAGTTAAACCATCATAAGTTGGGACCACCTGTATTTATTGAGCACTTACCATATTGTAAGTAGGGTTGGACACTATGGACTCTATGAGTGGAAGCCTCAACAGCTCACTGATTGCAGGTACTCTGTCCACGTGAGCCCAGGCAGCCCAAGCAGTCTTGAGTCTTCATCATCAGGATTCTTTTGAAATTCCTGCCTAATCTCAGGTGTAGGTGAGGCTAGATATTCATGGCAGAAGCTAACCTGGAGAAGAATAAATGCTAATACACGGGGGCAAAAAGAGGGAAATGGGGAGAAAAGAGTGGGGGGGGAGGCCAAGGGGGAGGAGGGGCAGAGAGCTCCTTCCCTTGACGAGGCTAATTGAAGTTGGCCTAATGCTCATAAATGTGGAGGTCCAGATCCTGCCCTGACAGGGCCACAGGTGCACAGATGGCCAAAGGGCAACATCTACAGGTTCAGAGCTTCTGGTCTGGAGCTAATCAAAATGCTCATGGAGGTAATTAGAGAGCAACTGATTACCAAGGATGGATTGAGGGGTGTCAGGGGTTGGACATGTTACAGCTCCAGGATCCTGTGTCCTGGTGGCCTGAATCAAACTGTGAACTCCCCAGATTCTCAGGCTCGGCTCCGAGTCCTGCAGGCCCAGCTCTTGTGCAAAACCATCACAGCAGCTGGAACAGTGGGCCATTGAGGAGGCCCGGCAGCCTTACTGGGAGGCCATGTGTTAGCCAGTTCAATAGCAGGAGAAGTACTTTTTTCTGTCTTCTTGGCAGTGAAGTCTCAGTTTTGAGTCTTGGTTCTCCTCGGACGCTGCATTTACAAGTGTGCAACGCCACATGCACTGTCCCCGAAAATACTTGTCCTGATATAATTAAGGACAACAGTTTATTCCCTTTCTTCATTCTTACTAACTTTGGGACCTCCTTCTCTTTTAACACAAACACAGGAAAGAGAAGAGACATGAATAGCTATTTATTTATTTTTAATGGTACTGAGGATGGAACTCAGAGCCTCCCATACTTCCGAGCTAGGCAAGCGCTCTGCCATGAGTTACATCTTCAGCCCTTTGGATTTTTATTTTGAGACCCGTTCTCTCAATAAGTTGCTAAGGCGGGACTTGAACCTGTGATCCTCCTTTCTCAGCTTTCCTAGTTGCAGGGATTACAGGCATGCACCATTGTGCTGAGCAAGACTTGTGTATAAATTAAGGCGAGAGGAAGGGGAGATTCGAGTGAGCACAGCCCCACCTCCTGTCCTCTCTGTATAATAAAAACACACTCAAGGGTCATGCTAAGAATCAAACGTGTTTCAGATGGAGTACACACGTAGGGAATAATGACTGCTCTGAGCTCCGAGGGAAAATGTCAAAGCCAAGAACTGACCCCACAGTTCCATGGTGCTCTGGTTTGACTGTGTCCCCCCTGAAGTCCAGGTACTGTATCCTCATTTCTCCAGGTGGCAGTGTTGGGAGGCGGGGCCTCCTGGGTGGAGCCCTCATGAGAGGATGGAAAGGGTTGTCTGTTCCAGAAAGCAGCTCGGCCCCTTCTCTCTCCCACCTGCGCCTGTCTGCCCTTCCACTTCCCACCATGAGTGGAAGCAGCACAAGGCGATCACCAGAAGCAGAGCAGATGCTGGCGCCATGCTCTGGGAGCCCCAGCCTTTAGAACCAGGATCCAAAATAAACCCCCATTCTCGTGGGGCACAGTGGCGCAGCCTGTAGTCCCAGAGGCTTGGGAGTCTGAGACAGGAGGATCGAAAGTTCAAAGCCAGCCTCAGCAACTTATTGAGGCCCTAAATAACTCAGTGAGACCCTGTCTCTAAATAAAATACAAAAAAAGGCTGGGGATGTAGCTCAGTGGTTAAGTGCCCCTGGGTTAAATCTCTGGTTAGAAAAAAAAAAAAATACCCTATTCTATAGACTCAGATATTAAGTGCTATTCCACTGAGCAACAAGCCTAGCCCTGGCAGCTCTATGCCCCCACCTGGCTTCCTGCTACCCCAGCCTGGGACAGCTGCCTGCACCAGGGAGAGGCCCAAATTATCAATGCTTGGATCACCAGATGACACCACCACATGCCTCGAGGGCAGAGTCATGGAGAAACAACCTCATCAGGGCTGGACCCCAGGGGCAACCACACAGCATCAGCTGCCCCAAGGATGCAGCCAGATTTACCTCCCAGGTGTCTCATAGCCTGTTGAGCTCAAGGTGGTCACACGCCCCCTCTACCTGGTTGTCTCCCTATTGCTACTCCATGCTCCCTGGAGGCCGTGGTGACTCTAAGTGGGGTCCCCTGCCCTTCCAGAAGCTGCAGTTCAAAGCACCTTGCCTTCCTTGACAATTTAAAGAGCAAGAACTGTCATATCAGTGCTCAGTGAAGCATTGCCAATGAAGTCTCTGGAAACACGGCCTCTCTGGGAGGCCTCTCGTGGGAGGGCTGAAAACAAGCTGCCTCCACCTGGGGATGCTAAGGGGCCAGCTCCAAAGAAGGGATGCTGGGTCACTGATTGTCATGCTTTAGATATAATGGGTCCCCCAAAAGCTCCTGTGTGAGACAAGAACGTTCAGAGGTGAACTGACTGGGTTATGAGAGCCTAAACCTGACCAGAGGATTAATCACCCGATATGAACTTACTGTCAGTAGGTAGGGCGTGGCTACAAGTAGGTCACTGGGGGCAAGCCTTTGGGTTTTAGACTTTGTCCCTGGTGAACGGAGCCCTCTCTGCTTCCTGGTTGCTGTGTCCAGAGCTGTTTTCCTCTGCCACACCCTAATGCCATGATGTTCTGTCTCACCTTGGGCCCAGAGCTGTGGAGTCAGTCCACTGTGGACTGAACCTCTGAAACCAGGAGCCAAAATAAACTCTTCCTCCTCTGCATTGTTCTTGTCAGGTCTTTTGGTCACAATGAAAAAGCTAGCTAAGACACCAATGTTTACCTTGGGTCATCCTATAGAAATATGCCAGAACTAATGTAAAAACTCAACTTCTTCCAGGCAATGGAACCCCTAACCAGCCACATCCTTTCTTAGCATCAACCTCTCTCTCTCTCTCTCTCTCTCTCTCTCTCTCTCTCTCTCTCACACACACACACACACACACACACCTGCCTTCACTGTGATCATTTGTACCATCATTCTCAGTCCTGCCTCTCTACCTGAGATAGCTCACAACGTTGCTCAATAAAACAGCTGCAGAGTAACTCATTTGTAACCTCTGGGTGTGCCACCATGTCTGAGTTACACTTTGCTCATCTGCATCAACATCATCCTTCTCATCAAAGGGCCTCCTAAAGGTGTTTTGTGTTGGGGAACTTGGTGCTTTTCAAGGCAAATGGCAGTGATCCTAATGGAGCAGACAGGGGACCCGATCCCCAAAAGAACATTCTCAAATACTACTAATTAGATTTGAAAGGTGTGATGGGATTTGCTTTACCTAATATGAAAAGGGGTTCTGTTCCCTGAAGCATGGGTGGCTCTTGGGCAGCAAGTTGGGGAAGGCAAACCTGTAGCACAAATGTGGGGGGCAGGGTAAGGGGGAGGGCAGGAAGCCATGCCAGGATGAGGACCAGCCACAGGGGGGACCACTTGCCAGGAGATTCGTAAGAGTCAATGGTGTCTGTTCCTCTCCCACTAAGCCAGAGAAGGATCCTCCCACAGAGAAGAGGGACCCAGAGACTCAGGAGCAGGTCAGGAGGGCTTCTGCCACATGTGGAGTTGTGAGCTCATGGGGTGAACAGAGTTTGGGGAGACATGGCAGGAGATCCAGAGGGCACCTCAGAAGTGAGCTCTTCCAGGCCCTCCAAGTCCAACCTAAAGAGGTCGGAACTCTCAGAGCTTGTGAAATCGGCAGGTACAAGGGTAAGGGCTGGGTCCTAGGCCTCTGGGCTCCATGGTGATCCTTCCATCACAGCACAGAGAGGTGCTGCTGTGACAGTCCAGCCCCAATAACAAGCTGTGACAGAAGCCTCCCCCAGTATGACAGTCGCAAAGGCAGTCATAGTCAAGTCTCCAGCCCCGGGACAATGAGGGAGCTTCTTTTTTCTCCTTTGAACACAGAATCCTATGGGGATAGATTCTGGGGGACATTCAGTTCTCCAGAAAAATCTGTCTCCAGAGCCAGCAGAGCCCGTGGGAGTGTGACCACTGTGAAATGTTGGGAAAGACGACCTTCAGCCCTGGAATTAAGGCTATCTGTGCCTTCGACTCATTTCCTCCCCCACACCACCTCTGTCACCCTTCCACCCCACCAGACTGTGACCTCAAGGGCAGGAACCGTGTACAGTGTGCCAACCCCAGGCCTGACCGGGCAGAGTCCAGAATGGGTGCTGGACACGTATTTAGTCCACCTGGGTTGGGTCAGCTGGTCAAAAGCAGCTGGCTCACTGGAGACCTGGATACATCAAAGATGGCAGTAGTCCCCCAACATGGAGAGACAGCCCTTTGGCCAGAGCAAGGACAGAGAAACGAATTTGAGGGCTGAGTCAGTCGTGGGAGAGTTGCCTCTTTAAGGGACAATTTGAGCTTGAAGGAAATACAATTTCAAAAGCCTTCAGGGATTTATAGGGTACCTAGTAGCCCGTGTATACTTTAGAGGGGCTACAGCTGAGTTACAAAATCGGACAAACTGGACTCTAGCTTTGGAGAGTCATGGAACCTAAACCAAATACATGCAAGGGCTACGGTGCAGATCTTGAGGAAGTTCAAAACTCAGAAGGTCCTTAGACCTGCCTTTCTCAGAAGCACCTACTGACCTCTACTCTGCTCATGGCTCCATCCAAACCCAGTGGGACTCCAAGATCAGAGGCAGCAACAGGAGCCCTACCCTAGGGCCGACAGGTGTGGCCAGCTGTGGTCCTCCCAGGACTCCCAGGCAAGAGAGCAGATGGGACTCCATGGTGAGGGGTCTGGGCTGGTGAGGCAGGTAAGAGAGGAGCAGATGGTGTCGGATGTCTCCTGCCAGGACTGCACTGTCACCTGAGTCCTGTGCCTGCTGCCTTTGCACCTTTTTGTCCATTTCTCCTCCCTCCCCCAGGGGACGCACAAAGTGTACTATAAAGAGCCGGGTTCTGATCCCAGCTCTACCCCACGCCATCCCCAGCTGTGTGACCTTGAACAAGGCTCCCAAACTCTTTAAGCCTCATCTTTTTCATCTGGAAAAGGAAGATAATACCTTCTCTCTCAGGTTCCTTAGGAGGATAAAGGGAACTACTAAAACAGATGTGACCTTGGCCCATAAGAGGTGCTCAGTGAGGGCTTTATTTCCTGCATCTTCCTTTGATGGCCTCTGGAAGGCTTAGCGTTGCCTTTGGGAACCCCTTTCCCAAACTATGACATGATGAGGAAAGACGGGAGGAAGCAAATAACATTTACCAAGAATGTGCAAGGCTGGTACCAGGCTGCATGTCTCTAAGGCTCTCCTACAACTCTCTTGACACAGTTTGCAAGTGGGGAGCTGCATGCCGCTTTCAGTCATTAGTGAGGGAGGAAGAGGAGGGCAGCTAGAAGAAGAAACAGTGCACAGGTAGAGAGGAGACCACAGCACCCGACCCAGCCCTGTGCCTGGTGGCCCCTGTGTGTGAGCAGAGAGCGGGGTCGGCGAGGTGCATTCTGGTCACCTCTGTACCTCCATGGCTGAGCTGCAATTAAGCATATTGGATGACATATTTTGTTATGAAAATTCACCTAATGAGCTACAAGATTTTTTTCTAGCACCAAAACAGTATTATCATAAATATTACAAATTAAATTAGGCCACCTTTGCTAAATCAAACAGATAATAAGCGTAATTGAAATTCTAATATACTAACGGATTCCAGCCCACTTGGTTCCTCAAGATAAACTTGTTGATTCGTGTATTTGCTTTGGCCCTCGTGGGCTGGAGAGGAGAGAGCTCATCTGGTCATCTGTCAATCCAGTTGTCTTGATGACACTCTCCCCAGGAGTAAAGTGGATCTACATGTGTAATGTGGTGTATATAGTCTTGTAAATTAGGGAAGCTACTGGATGATTCTCCATTTCAAAGTGACTCCTAGCTTCGATTCTTTGGCAATATTACAGTATTCCCTTTAACTAGCAGGCTGAGATGGATTTTCACTTTTGACATTTTCATCTCTAGTTTGAAGGAAGAACATTTTCTGTGGGAACTGGCCAGGGCAAACAAGATGGTTTTCTTGATCATCATTAAAATGTTGAAGCCCTACTTCAAATAATTTATTACAGGAAAAAAAAAAAAAAAAACTTGGTCTTCTCTTTCAATTACTGGAGAACGCCCCTCCTTATCTTAGCCTTTCAATCCAACCACTATTTGAAAGAATCAATTTTTTGTTTTCAAATACATGCACTTAGACATTTCATTTTCACTGGCACAGAATGGGATGGAGTTGGAAAAAAGTCATTTTTGAAGCTGCAGGCTTTTGTTAGGATGCTGGTGTGGGGACTCTTCTGGGTGCTCGGTGTTCTGCTTCCTCTTCCCCAGCACAGAGGAAAACCGTTTCTCCCAGGCCGCCTTGAGAGGAGGCTGAGGCCACAGGAATGAGCTCTCCCAGAGGGCTGTGAGTGGAGGTGCCGTCATTTCCAAGCCTGGTTCTCTGACATGGGGACTTAGGGATCCTGCGTTCCAGATGTTACATTGCAAGATGGAGACCTCGGTGAAAAGCTTTGTTGAACTAAACACTAATAACTCACAAACGCCATTATACAATGGTGCTTCAGATTGGGCTAACATCTGTGGAGCTTCTCCCACATCCCATACGGTACCCTAGCTGAGGATGGGGAGCGAGCAATCTGTCTCCCCTCATCCCTAATCATCTGATCTCCCACCCAATTCTGGTGACATGTTTTTATCGAGAAAGCATTCACTTCTTGTTTGTTTTTCTATAACCTCTTCAAGAACTTTCTTCTTTGGTGGATCACTCAGCAATAAAGAAAGAAAGATTTTTTGACATAATGAGAGAACTATTATAGGTTTAGTATGCCCAAGACTTCAATCCTTGAGATAACCTAACAGATAAATATGATCATCCCCATTTTACAGATGAGGATGTTGAGACTCAAAGAAGTTAAGGAACGTATCTGAGGCATGTAACTGGGTAAAAACAGAAGCCAGAGTTTAAAACCAGAACTTTCCAATTTCAGTCTCTTTTTTTCCCCTTTTGTCTCTTGACAGTCATATTAAAATAGAGTAGAATTCACAGGATGATGTGATGAAGGGTCGTCTTTATGATTCTTCAAGCCAGACAAGCCTCAGGCTGGGGATAAAGAAATGAACAAGACATAATCCCTGCCTTGAAGGAGCTCACACGAAGATGTCAGGTTCTCCCCACACCCCTCTAATTAATAGACTCTGCTTTTTGGAGTCGTTCTAGGTTTACAGAAAAACCAAGTGAAAAGCACAGAGTTTTCACACAGCCCCTATTATCCAGCCTGTTTCTAACATCCACTGCTCCCTGAGTTGATGCAGTGGGTTTGTTATAACTGATGGGCCAATATTGATACATTTTTTCCTTTTACATAAATTTATTTCTATACAATGTTCTAAAGATATCCCTTTGTTTCCATGTAAGATTTTTTTCATTTCTTCTCTTCATTTTTTAATTATAACAATAGGTTCCCTTAATTTTTTTTCATGTATTTTTATCTGAAATTGGCCATGATTTAAAAAGAAGAAAGAAATAAATGTCATGCCCAAAGGACAGGGTGGGACGGGGGGTGGGGGGGAGGAAACAAAACATTAAATATGAAAATTCTCAGAGATAATGCACTTTCTCACACAGAAACGGTTATAACAAAGATGGCCGCCCTGAGGGGGCACGCACACACACGTGTGTATGGCCTTACACATGTTTATGTCTTGTCCAGCAACAGACACCACGGCAGCTAGGTAGCTAAGTCCACTCTGTGTGTGTGCCCTGAGCTCTCCCTTGCCCGTGACACCCTTTATCAGGAGTCTCTGTGAGAGTTTATGCTGCCTTCTTGGGGAGGTCAGCACCCCCTGCATGGCCTGTGAGCCAGGTAGGAGCTGAGCAACGATGGGAGCCCACCTGGGGGAAAGTCCAAGTTGGTGAGGCTGTGTCCATGGACCAGCGGTGGCCAGTCAGTCCTGTAGAAGCACAGGGACCACCGTGGTGTCTCCGAAGCAAATGCCTGGCTCTGTGGGATCAGCTGGGTTGACTTAGAGACTCTGTTCACCTGATGCCTGAGGCCAGAGGTCAGCAGGGTGCAGTGGCAGGGACACTAACCCCGAGCCCACCGTCAACAACAGCTCATCCTTCATCTTGATGCTCACTGAGTCTGACTCTGACAGAAGGCCAGAGTGCAAGTTGGAATTGAAGTGATGTTCTTCCATTCTATCCTCTTTCTCTTCTCCCTATCATCTTATTCCTTCTGCTTCCCAGGATTCCAGAACTTTCCGACAGTGATGGCAACATGGCACCAGATCCAGGGCGTGGCAGGGAAGAATTTTCCAGAAGTCGTGCTGCGGCTTCTGCTCTGAGAACCTCAATTCCTGCACACTCCGTCCCTCAGAAACCTCAGAGACACAGAAGAAAGGAGGAGTTTGGTACATTATTACCTACTAAAGCCTACTGCTTACACTAGAGCTCATTTCTTTGTGCCTTACACTCTAAGGGTTTGGACAAATGTATACTGACACAAATCCTCCATTACAGTAGAAGTCAGAAAAAGGTTTCATGGAAGAAAAGGTTTCTATAGAGTGAATTTTCCCATGGACCAAGAACCATGAACAAAACCAGAGAGGAAGGAATACACAGGCAGCATTCAAGAGAGATTGGGAATGTTGGTCTGTCTTAAGCTGAGGGTTCATCATTGGAGATCCTATGAATGTCAACATTTATTTGGTACTATCACATGTCAGGCCATTGCTAACCATTTTACATGAATATTTCATTTAATCTATGGAGCTATTTGTAATATAGATGTTATTGTTAACATTTCTAATCAGTAAGTGTGCAAATTGAGGCATGGAAAAGAATTTTAAAACTTCTCCAAAGTGACACAGCAGGTATTTGGAAGGTCTGGGATGCAAACACAGGCAGAAGGCATCCCGGTTCCTTTGTCTCAGATGCTCTGTGGCAGTGTCTCTACGGAAAACCAAAAAGAGATACGTGGAAATGGTAAATTTGGGGCCATCTAAGGTTGACTTGGATATTAGACCAAAAAAAAAAAAGTTTTCTTTCTGCAATGTAGTTTTCAAGAAAAATATATACTAGTATTTCCTTCTAGTAATTGAGATCAGAAAAAAAGGAGACCCACAGAATTGTTCCTGCTTCGTAACAGCTTATCTAGGCTACAAAAACACCAAACTCAGATTAGGGAAGGACATGATCATATCCTATTTGGGGATGTTACCCGAAGATGACATGTCAGAGAGATCGGGGAGAAAGGCCAAAAGCTAACAGAACCAGTTAGAAGGCACTGATGTCACACATGTGCTGGCCAGAAGAGGTTTCAACGGGAAAGGGCAGCTGTGGGAATTGAAATAAATGGGAGGTGAATGTAGAAAACATGATGGAAGAACTGACCAGTCGGAGATAAGGAGGAAGCCTGGAGGACTCACAGGTAACCACAAGAATGGCGGAAGTGTTTCTTTGAAATACTAAAGACCACAGGAGAGGAGAGTGTCAGAGGAAGAACCGGGGCTTGAATCGAGAGCTCTTGGACTTCAGCTGACCAGGGGGCAAACGTGGAAGTTTACAGAAGGGTTGGAAGTAAAGTCTGGAGCTCTGTGAAGGGTCCAGGTCGAGCTTCAGACCTGAGTCACCTTGGCAATAGAGAATGAGTGACCACGAGCAGAGAGGAAAAGAGATGGGATCGGTGTCCCCATGATGGGTCCATGCAAGGGGACAGAAAGATGTCAGCAGAGGCAGGGGAGGGCATTGGGGAGGGGGCAGGGGTGCCAGGCCTGGGATGATTCAGAGTTTCACAGGGACATGGAGACAAAATTGTCAGACACTGCACCAGCCTGGGACCAAAGGAGATGGAAAGTGGGAAAGGGCCTTCAGAGTCCTTTAAGGTGAACTAAAGAAGCGAGACGAGGGAAGGAGGGCCGTGCGGGCCACCGGCTCCGGAGCCAGGGGTCCTTGAAGCAATGCAGGACGTGCCTTTTCTCAGATTTGCTGAAAGCTGCTGTCCAGATACCAAGGGAACAAGCAGCCTCAGGGCTCAAGTGACTGACAGGGTGAGATGGAGCAGCTGGCGCTAAAGAGGCAGCGAGAAGGGCTTGGTTCCTGGAACACTCCAGAAAGTGCCGCGGTGGCGTGAGCCCTCACTCAGCCTGGAAAGAAGCCAGTCAGGGCACAGCACAGTGGGGGAGGGGCTGAATTGTCACTGTGTTATATATTTTGAATTTCATCCCAAGTACAATCATTAACTATTTGAACAAATTGAGTATTAAAACTAAGATGTAGAGAAATGCTGATTAGGACCAAACCCCAAGACTAGAATGAGTCAGGCAGCTCCAGGGGAAGTGGGTTTGGCCTCTCAACAGCAGCCTTATGTACACACTGCATCAGGCTGGACTCTTGTACACACCACACACACACACACACACACACACACACACACACGTTAGATATGGCACTTGGTTTTCCTCTGAGCAGAAAATATGCTTAGGAGGCTTAGTTCCCAAGGCCTGGCTCCACTTTTAACTCCTTCCTGAGTTGTGACAAGAAAAATCCATCAGAAGCAAAGATTGAATCTCCTCCTCCCGCACCTTGACCTCCTCGTCCTCCTCCTTCTCCTCCTCTTCCTCTTTTTCTCTCCCTCCTCTTATCTTCTTTGTCTTTGGTCTTTTTCATCCTGTTTTTTAAAGGTCTTTGTATCATGTGCAGTAAATCAAAACAATGTATTAGAAGCAGATTTTGTTTTTCACCAGGATGATATCCTAGTTTCAGCGACAGTCCAAGGAGACTGCCATTAGGAAAATCACACATCTCCCAGGAATGATCCAATGGTAGGTTGCAAAACCTGATGGCAAAGATCAAGGGACTGTCCATTGACCTTGGTTGCCCATGAATCTGCTCACCATCCTCAGCCGTGCCAACGATGGGATCCACAAAATCCCTGAGCAACTTCAGAACTCCTGGTAGCCACACAAAGCCTGGCTTCCCTCCTGGGATTGGATTTAGGCTGTTGCCAATTGTTTGTAAACTCAAGAAGAGTTAGAGATAGGACTCAGCAACAGGTCTTCAGAATGTAGGGATGTCTTGCTTTAAAATACATAATGTACTCTCTCTCTCTCTCACCATATATGTATGGGTATGTATGTGTGTGTCATGCACACACACACACACACACACACACACACTCACTACTAGTGTAGAAATATCTAGGGTCATATGATCGCTGAGTAATTGTGTGAACAATAATATTACTCTGTCAACCTGAAGTCCATGTATCAGATCATCCCCAGGTCCCAGGTCCTCCAAGGGAAAGCCACTTTGCTTGGTAAGGATTGTATGCTTCTTTTGCGACTTTAGGTGCCAGGAGTCTTTTGAGCTCTAGAGTTAAGTCTTTAAAACAAGAAAAAAGGCCAGTGTCAGAAAAGGCAATCAATATGTCCCATTCTGCAGGAAGCTCAGATCTGGAAAGAGGAACTAGATGGGAGACAACATCTAACTCATTGGCTACCCGTTCTGGTACCAAGATGGCAGCCTCACAGAGAGAAAGAGGTGGACTAGCCAAAGCCCAAGGCAGCCTGGGGCTATAGGAGACAGGGCAGTGGGCTGAGCCAAGGGCACCAGGACCAAGACCCCATGTCAAACACAAGGCTTGTGCTCAGGCAAGGACTTTGTGCATTCCTGGCATGAGAGGCAGTCTCGAAGACAGAGTTATGGGGTTGGAAATTTCAGATCTTCAGGGACAGTCTGAAGATTTGCAGAAACAATCCAGAAACCCATTTGACAGAGCCAGTCCTGTCCTGAATGCTTTAAGATGTTTGTTGATCTTCTGCACTAAATTCCCTTCTCACCCACCAGATTTGTCTTTGACCTTCTGGTTCCTGGAGGAGATTCTGACAGCGGGGACCAGTGTCTGCCAATTACCTTCAGAAGTGAGCTCAGAAGCCCACAAGGGAGGCTTTATCTTGACAATTAAGCCTTATTTGGGCATAATTAGGCTCCTATGTTTGGACTTGTAGGACTGGTGTAGGACAATCTGCTTCTTTGGATGGCTCCACCAACTGGAGAGGAACCAAGCACCCTTCCTGACTCAGGCAGAAGAATTAGGATGTGGGATGTTTTGTACATTCTGGGGGCCCTTTTGGCATAAAAACACTGGAAAGAGAAAATTACTAGTGTTCATGTTTAAGAATCTGACATCCAAACAGGATCTTGTACTGAGAAAGTACCAGCCCACCCTGAAAGTAGGCAATGTGTCGAAGTGGGTCAGAGACAGTGATACATCTTTCTCCCCAACTAGCCAGCAAAGAATCACAATGCTTATCTCTTCTAGGTTGTCCTGGGGCACAGAGTTCTGGATCCCACGATGGCCCCATATATCCACCCAGGAGAAGGAGTTCCACTGGGAACCCCAGGATCTGAGCTAAACTATCCTGCTAACCCTTGTCAGCTGTTTGCTCCCTAGAGAACCATTTTCCTCTCTGCAAAAGAAGAGAGTCACAGATTCTTCTTTCAGCAAAAGGATCCGAGTGACCTTTAGCACACATTTCCACCCTGGCTTCTTATGTCCTCATGGAGGTAAAACCACCTTCCTGCTGCACTAGATAGTATTGGAATAAGCCAAACCAGGATCACTGGGTCCAGTTATAGAAATGATATAGAAGACCAGAAAAGCCATCTCAGAGGGCAGGAAGCATCTGGAAGGTTCACACCTCCCTTGATGGCTGTGGGGGATGGGGTTGTCCTGTCTGGTAATAGGCAGCAGGGGTCCAGCTAAGAGCCCCAGGGATCAGATACAGAACCCTCAGCTGCAACAGAGTTGAGAATAACCAGAGAGGACCTCAGTGACAAAGGGCAGAAGAACAGGCCTGGGGGAAGGAAGAGGACTGGAATTGCTGCCCAGCAAAAGGGTCTAAGGTCTGGAACTTGAGTGGACCAGAACCAGAGACCTGTAACTGGAGCCAGGGAATAAAGT
Source organism: Marmota flaviventris (assembly GCF_047511675.1). NCBI lineage: Eukaryota > Metazoa > Chordata > Mammalia > Rodentia > Sciuridae > Marmota > Marmota flaviventris. The sequence goes on from NC_092498.1 coordinate 22,082,838, forward strand.
CAAAGTGGAGCAGAAAGGACAGACCAATGCTGGCCTAGGACCAAGATGATAATAGCAGTCAATTATACCAATGGCAAAAACAGCATTCAACAGCCTTGCTGTGCTGGGATAGAGATGAGTAGGGAGACTCCCTGACGTCAAGGGGCTCACAACAAGAGACTACCAGGAAGGAGAAAGCCATACCTCTGTCTGGGAAGGGTGGGAAGGCTTCAAGAGGTGGCGACTTCTTTGGGTTTTGATTGATTGATTGATTGATTGTGGTATTGGAGATTGAATCCAAGGCCTTGCACATGCCAGGCAAGTGCTCTTCCAATGATCTACGTCCCAGCCCTTTTTGTTTTATTTTGAAATGGGGTCTCACTAAGGTGCTGAGGCTGGCCTCAGATTGGCAGCCCACATGCCCCAGTTTTCTGAGGACCTGGGATTACAGGCTTGCTCCACGGCACCTGGCTGAGGTGACATTTGAATCGTGTCTTGAGTCGTGGCTGAGTAGTGAACAGAGAAAGGCGTTCTGAACTGAGGGGTTCCTGGAGCGAAGGTGGAGCCCTGTGAAGAACCCAGCTCATCCTCAGCTCATTGCTACCAGCAGATTTTAGGAAAGGGGTGGAGGGCGGGGAGGCTGGGAGAGGAGTCAGAGAGTATATATAGAGGTGGACAGAGTCTGTGCCTGACCCCAAGACAGCAAGGGGCCCTGGAGCGTCTGCTAACATTCATTAGGAGTCTTTGGTCACAAGCAACAGAAACCAGCGCTCACCTCCCTAAGCAAGGAGAAACGTGTAATGGAAGGCCAACAGGCAGTCCACGCACCAGGGGCATAACCAACCCGTGGTCTAAGAAAGGGACTGAAATCAGGACTGCGCTGGGCAGCAGACAGTGGGAATGCTCAACAGTAGGGCTGTGGCCCAGGGCAAACCAACTCTACCTCACCCCACCTACTGGTCCCTGTCTGGGGCAGGAAGCTGACACCAAGCTGGGCCTGCATGCTCCCATCTTGATTGCCAGTCCCACCAAGACCATACAGCGTGGGTGGTCCTTCCCCAAAGGAAATGAGCTTCCAGAGCCAAAAGAAGGGGATAAACTCGTGGTCTACCAAAATGTGTGTATAGCCATTCCTCAGGTGTTTAAGTTGGGAGTGATGTAAACACAGAATAGGGGTCCAATAAGCTTTCCTACAAAGGGTCAGATGGTCAATATTTTCAGCCCTGTGGGCCCCACAGTCTCCAAGGCAACCACTCAACTCTGCTGTTGCAGCACCAAAGCAAATACAGGGTGTGGCTGGGTTCCAGGAACAATAAACACAGGCAGCAGCTGGATTGACCACAGGTTTAGAGCCATATTGGAGTAGAAATGTTTTAGTCAGTCTTTTTCAGCTGCTGTGACAAAAAAGACCCAATCAGAACAATTTTAGGGGAGGAAAAGTTTATTAGAGGGCTCACGATTTTAGAGGTCTTAGTCCATAGGAGGCTGTTCCATTCCTCAGGGCTCAAGGTGAGGCAGGACATGCTGGCGAAGGGAAGTGGCTCATGTCGTGATCAGAAAGCGGAGAGAGAGAGACTCCACTTGCCGTATAGAAAACATATACTGCATAGCCATGTCCCCATGAACTAGCCACACCCCACCTTCTCCAGTGACCCGCTCAGTTAATCCCATCAGGGTTCAACTCACTCATTAGGTCAAGGCTGTGACCCAATCATTTCTCCCCCAAACCTTCTTGCATTGTCTCACACGTGAGCTTTGGGGGACACCTCACATCCAAACCATACAGAAGGAGAGAGACTGGAAGCAAAGACACCAAACAAGAAAGCGTCCTCTTTACAAAAACTCTTTCTATGGGGATACCCAACTAAATGCCGCCTGTTGAGAAAATAAAACAAAAACAAAAAACGAAAACAAAAAAATCCACTCCCGTAGGGATGCAGTCCCTTTTGCAAACTTTCTTTTCATGCTGGAAAAGGTGTGGGTCTTCTTCCTCAGCAGGGACACGAGGATGCATGGCTCACTGTTTTGTTTTTAATTACACTGCCACACTGGGTTGCCAAGTGTGGGCCGCCTGTATTTATTGGAGTACAACAGCACAACTGTACCCACACCTTTCCAGGTGGCCTTTTGGCTTGCTGCTGGAACCCCAGGTTCTGCACGGCTCCTGAGTCATTACAGACCCGACAAGAAGGGGCTGGGAACGCGGAGACGGCAAGATGCTGGTGGCCGCAGAGACCCCGCCCTCTTTTACAATCACCTCTGCGGCGGGAGGCAATATACTGTGAATTAGAGTGTTCCAGGCCCGGAGTGGTAACATATGGTGTATCTCTGCTCATTCTACATTAAATCCTGACATTTTGCAGCTGTCAAGATAAAGCTGTTTATATGAGTAACATTGTAGTTTGTTTATAGGGAAATAATGTGCAGCAAGTTATGATTAATCAAGGTGTCTGGAATTGCTGGAGGCTTCTTGTTTTCTCTGCCGTACTTTTGGTCTCTTAAATTCGGGGTGTAATCACCCCCCATCCCCTGCGTGCTTTGCTTGTTTCTTGATCCTGTCTCCTGAGAAGGGGTGGAGAGTGAGGGGAGGCCACAGAGGGGACAGGAGAGCCAGGATAGGTCACGGAGTGAGACACCAGGAAGAACTTGCCTCGTTTTCTGAATCCCAGAGAGTTCTGCAGAGGGAGCAGATGACCCAGGCTGGGGTCGTGGGGGATGCCCCTCAGGTCAGCACGGAGTCAGGAAGTGAAGACAGTGGAGGAGCCTGGGCAGGACGGGGCTGGTGGGCAGGAGAATGTGGGAACAGCCCAGAGGTGTGTGGGGACTGGGTTAAGGGCCTAGTAATAGTTCAGCTTCACCAAGCCTTCCTTCCTGAGGTCTGAAGACGGCAAGTTGGCCTTCTTGACCCTGGTATCTCTGTGTTTGGAACCCTAATCTCCAGTGGACAGTCATCCTGAAGAACTATGAGTCGGTGTCGGAGCCTCCAGGGGACATACGGTGACTGACTTCAACTTTGATTGTCCAGGATTCAGAGGTTGTGCCGTCTTGAGGCATTAGATTTGAGGAGCCTGAAGTCCTAGGGGTTATATCAACTTCTCCTTAGGTCTGTGGTCCTGGGTTCAACTTTCCTCTTTGAGGGATAATTGATTAGAACTCAAGACCTCCAAAAGGAGGAGATAACCCTAGCAAATCATCTTGCTGAGTTTGCTCCTGGTGTAGGAATCCTTCAACATGGCTCCCATTGTTTGGCTATGATTTGAGTATGTCCCCCAGGTTTCATGAGTTGGGAGCTTGGTCCTCAGTGTGGCCATGTTGAGAGGTGGTCGAATTTGGAAGGCGGTTCCTAGTAGGAGATCCCAAGACTGAACGCTCCCCGTCATTCTGGCTCCCTGTCCTTCCCTGGGATCTATTCTTTTCGCATGCCCTCTGCCATTTTGATGCCATCTTCTATGATGGGATTCAGCACAGGGGAACCCTTGACAGAGTTGACTCTCTGCTACTTGGACTTTCAGCCTTCAAACTAATTAAACCTCTTTTCTTTATAACTATCCAGCCTCAGGCATTTCATTATAGAAATGAAAAATGGATGAATACAATTGCTGACAGATGGTCTCAAGACTCTGGCTGATCCCTCTTGTCAGGAGGAAGTAAGAGAACTTATAAGATTGTGGGAGGATAAGAGTTGAAAAGTTGAGAGAAAAATCTACCTCTGATACCGGGATACAACTGTCCTAGTTTTGTCCTCTGGTGCAACGTGGAGCTGACTGATTGCTTTTCCACATGAAAATACTTCAGATCTTGGTCAATAGCCACCACCTCCTCTGCAGGCCAAACCCCACAGCTCTTGTGGGCAATCCTTGAAGAGTCCAACTCCTCTCCACCCTGGGCACACTTTCCTACCATCACTGACCTTTCTATTTCCCATAAACATTGGCTCCAGGATGGACCCAACTCTGGTGTCCCTGCTGGCTGGAAGCCACAGCTGATCTCTCTTTTCCTTTTTATTCTTTTCCAAGTCTTTCCAGGGAGGTGTGGTCTCATGCCACAGTGAGTAATAGGAGTCTTAGAAGAATAATCATTGCCATTACCAGCCCTGACATTTCTATAGAACTTCTTAACATTTCAAAGGACTTTTCCTTTGTTCAGATACAATTACCCTCCCTAAACAGCTTCCCGATACCAGAGTCTCTCTTCAGTATAGATATACTTATTCTGGGCCTGGGAGCCATATGGGCAGGTATTGCTCTAAATGACTATCTCTGTGCATGGGTGCATGTTGGGCTGCGTTGACACATAGATCTGCATCTCTCTGTGCAGGGTGGGTGGTGATCCCTTGGATGAGTGGTGAGATAGACCAGCAGCCCTGCCAAAGGAGCTCCCCCCAGTCTAGGCCAATATGCAAAAACTCCATCCACCGACTGGAAGACACACAACACAAGCACATTCTCCCTGCCCTACAGGTGGCGCCATGAAAGACCAGGTGCCTCTTGGGCTGTGGAAAGCTGAGCCCCCAGCAGCAGCAGCAGCAGAAAAGGGAATAAGTGACTACAGGGTCACCCTGCGGCCTCCCCTGCCTCCCTGGGCACACAGGAGGCAGTCAGTAGGAAGTTGGGCAGGGGAAGGGGCAGGGAAGTGAGGGATTGGCCATCTGTGGGCAGACCCACAGCTGAAAAGGGACATCTCGTCATCACAAAACTCCTTTGGAACAAATCGCCTGCCCTCCCCTGGCTCTGTGGATGTGCTTCTCCCTCTGTCCACTGCCAATGCTTATAGAAAGGGTAGACGAGCAGGCTGGAGTCCTGGAGATGCCCTCAGGCCAGCACGGAGCACAGGAAGAGAAGCTAATGGAGGAGCCTGGGCAGGACCAGCTTGGGGCGGGGGCAGGAGAATATGGGGGCAGCCCAGAGGTGTGTGTGACTGACTTTCCAGAGCCCAGGAGCTGAGCTTGGACTGGAAGATTCTGAGTTCAGCCTGAGGCCTCCCTCCTGAGGTCTGAAGAGTCCCCTAGGCAGCTCAGAGGTTGCTTAGTCCCCTTAATCAAATTGCTCAGAGATTCCCCTCTAACTTTGTCATGGAGCAAGGAGAGGGCAGCATCGAGCCTGTAAGAGGCCTAGTAAGAGGCCTAGCAAGGGAGCCCGGATGCAGGAGGAACAGGCTACTGTGGAAGGCAGAGGCTTCTGAAGAACAGGAGCCGTCAGGACCCTGCATCCCCTGCCGCCCTCCTCCTGCAGAGCCAGCACTGCCAGACTCTTGTCGGAAATTAATATTGCTAGGGACAGTTAATCAAAGCTGAGCCACCCCCGCCCCCGTGAGTGAGTGGTGTTTGGAGCAGAGCTGACAGCCCGGCAGACGAGGGAGTGGAGGCGACCCCTCCCTCCGCCATAGTCCACCTGCAGATGGGGAGGGGGCTGCGGGGGGCGGGGGAGCACAAAGCCAATTTCTTCCCATAAAAAATGATAGGAGGTGAAAAACCGCTTACCGCACATTAGGATCCACGGTTAGACCATTTGTATGTTTTACTGGGATGGTTATGTCACTAAATGAAGCCTGAAAAATCCATCATGGGCAGGAAGCCTGACAATGCCCTGGTCAGGGAAGGGAAGTGGAGGGTGGGTGGCTGGGCAAAGGAGGGGGAATGGGAAAGGACAAATGTTGGTGTCCTGGGGAACCCACGTCCATGCACGGTCCCCCAGATCACTCTGTTTTACGTCACAGAATTCCCCCCATCACCCCTGATGCTTGCTGTCTTCCTAAATAGGAAACTCAGAGAGTCCCTCCAACTCTGTCCTTTGTTTTTTCTGTGGATGCACTCATCCGCCACCCCCAATTCTATGAGTGACTTTTAATTAAATGCCTCCATGTCAGGCACTAGGTACCAGGGGTCTTCCCCCTCCATGCTTGGAGCCTCAAGCAAGCCACACTTGTGGTTGACAAAGAAGGGACCAAGAAGCACCTTGAAAGTTGGGGGGCATGTGGCGGAAGTCATGTAACACGGAGCAAGCAAGCATGGAAATGTCATTGAGTAGATGCTATTAATCAGGAGCCTCATTAATGAATGCCAGAGCCGGCCACCAGAAATGCCAGTTCTAACTGTAAGTGCCTGTCTGCTGAGTGGTGAGATAGACCAGCAGCCCTGCCAAAGGAGCTCCCCCCAGTCTAGGCCAATATGCAAAAACTCCATCCACCGACTGGAAGACACACAACACACGCACATTCTCCCTGCCTCTGAGCAGAGGAGAGGTCTCAGCAGTGTCTGGTTCTAGCACATGGTCAGCCCCATGCTGTGTGATTTGTCAAGGGTGGGAGGGACTTCCCTGCCCTCTCTGTCATGCTACTGACTCCTGCCACATGTAACCCTCCAATTTCAAAGTTCCAGAAGCCACGCCTGAATGTCTGGCTTGAGACCTTGGTTGTACAGATGAGGAAACTGAGACCTGGTGCTAGAACTCTGTTCTCTTGATTCCCAGCTGGCCCTTCATGCCCTGCACAGCTGTGGCCCAGGTTTGCAAGCACAGAGACCCCAACTCACTAAAGGCCACCTTCCCTGACCAGGCAAGGTTTCAATCCACCGTCCGCTAGTCACAAGCAGCGAGGGAGGGCTCGGGGCATCGTAAGAAAGCAAAGTGACCTGAGCCCAGCCTCCTGCCCCAGTTCATTTCCCCTTTTCATATATCCTGGTCCCTTGGTACCAAATGGAGAAACAAGGACACACGCTGGGGAACCAGTGACATCTAAGGAATTCCCAGAGCCTGGAGGTGAGAGGCAGGAACGTCGCCAGATGTCAGGGGAGTGGATGCACTGACAAGACCACTGCCTGGATCCCAGAGTCACACACAGCCACAAGGTAGATCGAGGACAAGATGAAGAGAACAGTCGATGAAGCCCTTTGACCACAACGGGAGCCGCTGGTGGCAGCCAAGAGACTGGCGTGATGTGACTTCATTACAAGTTTATCTGAGGACACAGCAGACTCTGGACCACCCAGAATTCATCCTTCCAGTGGCCAGAAGGGAAAAATCCTCCCTGTCGGGCAGCAAAGATGCCGTGTGTCCAGTACGGACATGTGCCATGTCCCATGGGGTGAGATGCCCAAGACTGTCTGGAGGGCTGAGTCCAAGAGAAGATCCTGCACAGCTCAGGAGCCAGGACGCTGTCTGGGGGCAGCTGCAGGAGTGGCCACGTGGACCCTGGCTCAGGCCACTGGCTTTTCATCTCATTTCTGCTGCTTCCTAGATGTGTGACCTTGAGCAGGTCATCAGCCCCTCTCTCTCCCTCAGTTTCCCCTTCTGTGAAATGGGGAGAATAACAGCACCCATCTCATAAAACTGAGGATATGTTAATACTTACGTATGTTTAGAGCATGCCTGGCCCGCGACAATATTAGGGAAGTATTCGATGAAACACACGGTTCTGATGTGATCCAAGAAAATGAAGCCCTGGTACAGAAGGGGAAATGTTTTCCACTCAGGCCATTTGTCTGAAGTTCACCTTGGAGACGGGGTGGAGGGATCACTAACCACCCACACAGTGACTCACACCGATGCCCTGTGTCTCCCGATTCCTCTGGGTATGCTCAGGTGTACTCTGCGACCTAAGGAGGTTGCCCCTGAAATAAGCCCCCATGGCGTGCATCTTATTTTCTTATTCAATTTCAAGATAAAATTAGGGTCGTGTCCCTTAGGGGGACCACCCCCATGCAAGAAACTCCCTGGAGAACGCCTGTTAAAATTCCATGCTTAAAGGGACATCGATATTTTTCTGACAGAGTATTAGTAACAATAAATACATTGTCAAACGGGGCTGCAGACTAGCAGGTATTTGAGTGACAGTTAAACGTCGCCTGAGAAACGGCAGTGACAGCTGAACATGTCACCAGTGACATGGCCTCTACTACACAGTATACAAGGGGCTCCTGCTGGGAGAGGGGCCAGGCAGGATAGGTCGGGGTTGGGAGGGTGGGGGGTCCACTGTAGGGACTGCCTGCAGCCCACAGCCCAGTGTCCTGGGGACAGAGGGCAAGATCCAGGACTGGGGCAGTGGAACAAGGTCAGGGTCTCTCGAGCCTGGTCTCAGGAAGCTGGAGTCTGACTGAGAGGGAGGCAGGACACCATGACAGGGCTCTGGAACCGGTGGCCTTTATTTGCATCAGGTGGACAGTCTGGCCACTTAGTTGGGCCAAGATGGGGGGGTTCCAGAAACTGAATCCAGCTCTGGGAAAGAAGTAGGTAAGGGGACCCACAGGCAGGGATTCAGGGACAGAGTCTAATCCCTGCTTTGGGGAGAGAAGAGGGAGAAGAGAGCGTGAGGAAAAAGAGTGGGCCCAGGACACACAGGAGGAAGACCAAACAGTAGGACTTGGGTAAGGACGCGCCAGTCCACGTGCTCTGGGGGTAAATCCAGCCCGGGGCCAAGACAGCAGGAGGATCCCAACCCCTCCCAGGCAGGAGGCAAAGGTCCTGCCATGGAGCAGAGTAAAGGGGCCTGCAGCAGTGGGGACAGAGGTGCCTTGAGTGAACCGTCTAGTCTGGGCCCGATTCTCACAGTGGCTGCCATACCGCCCTGGGCATAGCTGACGCCTGTCTCCGGGACTCCCTGGGACGTGCCGTGCAGGTCACCCTGGAGAAGAGAAATCCAGCTGGAGCCAGACATTCCTGAGACGGCAAGAAGAAAATAGGGGAGCACAAAACCTGGGACCCGCTGTGGAAGAAGTGGGGCATGAATTCCTGGACCATGTGGCTCAGGGCACTTGAAATGGTTCTGTGTATCACATTGAGTTGGCAAGAGGGTGTGGCATAATTCACATATGCTTTGGTCCACAAACCTTGCTTATATACATTGCTTTAAAATGTTCTGTGAGCACAAACTGCCCATGGACTTTTGCTGGGGACCAAGGTAGAGGACATGAATTACACAGTACAGGGACCTTTCACTCTGTATATTATATATCGCTTTCATGTTTCAGTTTTTTTTTTTTACCATAATTATATTATTTTATCATAAAAGATATATTAACTAGAAGGTTTTATGAAAAGATAGACAGGACTTTTTGGAAATAACTTCTGGAAGCTTCTGGAAGAGTCAATTTTGTTTTAGTTTTGGGTTTTTTGTTTTTTGTTTATTTGGTACTGAGGATTGAACCCAGGGGCACTTAACTACTGAGCCACATCCCCAGGCCTTTTTTTGTATTTTATTTAGAGACAGGGTCTCACTGAGTTGCTTAGGGCCTCACTAAGTTGCTGAGGATGTCCTTGAACTCGCAATCCTCCTGCCTCAGCTTCCCAAACTGCTGGGATTACAGGCACCATTGCACCCAGCTTAAGAGTCGGCTTCTAAGAGTTTCTGGTGACTTTGCACCATTGGAACAATTGATTTATGCAGAAATGAAGATACTTGTAATAGGAAGTTGTGATAGGAACAATACTCCTCCTCCCTACTTTGTACCTCACCCCAGGAACTGGGACCCTCCATCCTTGCTGTTGAAACTTTCTATCCCATTCTGCTCTGCCCTTCCAATCAGTGCCCCCTACAGTGACAGGAGGGTGATTAAGGACCTGATGAGCAGACCTCTAATCCCAGGAGCTGCTCTGTCTGCCCAGCAGCATGCGAGATGGCACACACCTCAGCCTCTCTGAGCCTCTGCTGGCGTTTTGCTCTTGCCCACCAGACTCTCCTCGAGAGCAACTCAAGTTCCAGAATTGGGGGAAAGTTCTGGAAGTGGGGTTCTTGGCCTAATTTGCTTTTCCTAATCCAACTTTACCTGATGAAGCTGACTTTTGAAATCTTGATCTGACTTCTGGCTTACTTCTAAAAGGATTCAGAACTTACAGAGGGAGGGGTTGACTTAAATGCCATTTTTCTAGTCCTATAAAATGGGGGAAAAATACCATTGAAATAGATGGGCAAAGAAAGCTTCTGATTGGAGGAAGGGGTCAAAAGGATTTATCCCCAACAGAAACATCAGCACAACTAACCCTAACTGACTGCTTACCAGAGGAACATGCTGAGTATTTCACATAGGTATCCCCCCCCGCCCCCGCCATTAAATTCTTACCACACTTTCTAGATGAGGAAACTGACACTGAGAGACACCAGGATGGTGGCTGGTGACAGCACAGTTGGATACCATACCTGGGCTGAGTCTATGATCTAAGCCTCAAGCTCCCCATACTCGGGAGGGTAGTTCACGCCTGGTTTTCCTGCTCCATAGTGGGGCGGTCAGGCTGTGTCCCAGGAATGGCTGAGATGGACAGCCAGAGTGGGCAGGTTCACAGTGGGCAGTGCTCAGCAGCAGAATATGGGGAGGGATCAACAAGGGCCAGGACAGGTGTCCACTTAGCCAGAGGTGAGATTTGCCTCCACCTGGGGAGCAGAAAAGGCCAAGGCAATGATTCTCAAGGGAATCGCACAGAGGCAGCCCTTTGGGAAGAAATTCTGCAGGGATCTCTCAAGCGTGGGGCTGAGACTTTCTTCATTGGCTTTACCCATTCCTGCTCCACGAAGTTCATTAAAACACTTCATTTTCTGCATTTGGTTATAAAACCATCCACATTCGAACTATGACAAATCTCAGGGAGGTACTCGATTCCCCTATCTCAGAGGTGAGTGGATGGGCCTAGAGGGGTCAACAAATCGCCCAAAGCAGTGACCGAATCTGGCTGGGAACCCAAAGTCCCGACTCTCCTTCCATGATGCCATGTGAGGCCTGGGATTCAGCTCCAGCCCTGCTTCCTACCAACACCGGTGGAACACCCACCTTGGATCAGGCACTGCGGTGACCCTGAGTGTTTGGAAAACCCAGAGCTGATTTCCAGTCGGCCTGCAGACCTGGAACAGGGTTCATAATTGAACCCATCTTGGAGGATTCTCAAAGTGCACATTCAGCTCTTCAGAGTGATAAACATGCCTTTTTAAACTTGCAGGTTATACACAGGTGACAGCAATGTGACAGAGGAATAGAGGATTGATTTTCTATGTCAACAGTGACTTCTAATTTAGATACTCGACAATAGCCCATATTCCATATCTTGAAAGTCATCTATTCTAGCAGCTTACGATAGGCTGTCACCTGTCTCTCTACTTCTCTACCCTAAAACACAGTGCTTACACTGCAAATGGCCTTGGAGAGTTCAATAACTGTTCCAAGGTCACAGAGAAAGCCAAGGGCAGGGCCCAGGGGGAACACCATGCCCCAATTCCCAGGCCTCCTGTGCTAAGTTCCCTCTCCAGGACCTCGTCTTCCTGCACCCCGGTCCCGTACCCCCCCTGCACCCCTCTGCACCCCCCATCAGGAACTTCCTGTCACTGGAACGAGGAGACACGTCTTCAGCCCTGTGCAGGCAAGGCAAGGAGAAGCAGAGGAGCAAGTGTCTCCCACCAGGCACCAGGTGGTATGGGTTTCACCAAGGCTGTAGTTGCAGGGACAAAAGAAGACCCCAACTCTGCCCCTCCTGCATGCCAGCCCCCCTGCTGTTCTTTGAATAGAAGCATTTCCCTGCCTTTCTCCCCTCCCTCCAAAAAACCTCACAAATATGTTGTGTGAAATATCAGAACTAATTAGACCAAATGGTGCTCATATCTGTCACTGGCTTTTCTGGGGGAGAGCAGTCTGTGTCGTGGAAGAAATTTTATTAACTAATTAAGGGCAGTGTTGAGGGGAGAACGGCCTATTCCTGGGAAAGAGGGAGGGGAGGATTAGACGGGTGCTTGGATGGTCAATGAAGAAAAACTAAGGGTGACAGCAGATGTCCCAGAAGATGGGGTGGGAGAGCCAGAGGAATAGGATTGAGTTAACCTGGTGGGCAAAGTTCTTCTTAGTCTAAAGAGGACACAATTTGCACCTAAGTGTGGATGTACTTAACAACACTAATTTTGAAAAGAGAGAGAGAGGAGGAAGCAGTCTGTTCAAAATTGGTATTTAGTGGTTGTTAATGCTACTGTTACACAACCAAAAGTGGAGACTTATTTTCTTGATATTCTCCAACTCTCAGCACAATATGTAGTATTGGTTGTTTCCACAAATTTTGACTAGAACATGGTGAAGAAAGGAGAAACAAACATTTGTAGGAGCCTAGTTTATGCTGAAAACAATCTAAAACCTTTTGATAGTTTTTTTTTTCTTTTAAGGAATATCTAAATAGAAGTAATAGAAAAAGTATCTAAGGATATTGAATCTGAAGAAAACTCAGGAGGAACTTTGAGCTACCTTCCTAAATTCAACATACTATTTTATAAGAAAGGGAATGGATTAATTCCAGGAGATCAAATTAGGACTAACTGGGGAGAATTAGATCCAGAACAAGGAAGAACTTTTTACCAACTAGAATTGTTCAAGACATGAAACATGCTGTCTGGTGCAATGGGCAGAGCAGTGGCACTGTTTTCCTGTGAATGAGACCTGAGGCCATGGGGCACCAGTCAGAAGGCTTTGGAGGCCAGTGCCCATAAGGTCCCTTGAACATCAGATCCCCCAAGCCTGTAGATTCAAGGTGCAACAGGCTGCATTTCATTCGCTACATTGAAGACTGTTTTTTCTCTGCAGTGGTAGAGTAAGGCTCTGAGAAATTCTAGGCCCTGTCCATGTGGAAGTCTTTAAAGATGAAGCCAAGTCAGCAGGAATCCTTCTGGAATATCTGGTGTTACATGGCTCAGGCACTGGGGGTGGTGGTCACAGATGCATAGGGACATTAGGAATTTCCCTCATTCTCCTCCCCCCCCCCCCCCCCCCCCCCCCCCCCCCGACACCTGCAGTTACAATGCAAAGGAACAACCTAAGAGACATTTGGTTCAATGTCCCCGAGTCTTGCTTATCCCAGCCTCTGCCCTGGTCCCCCTCCACACGTTGCCTGGGCCTGTGTCCTCTGAGCTTAGGGACAACTCCAATTCTTCACTGACCTTCTTCTAAGTCCAAGGTACTGAATCCAGGGGGGGGGAGCCCTGGAGCATCATGGGAAACTGAGGATACCCAGGGCGGCTGGGAAGAGGGAGGTGGGACAGGAGCCAGGGGCAGGCCTGACAACCCATGTCCCCACTGTGGCTCTGCCACCCACTGGTCACATGGGCAAATTAGTAGCACTTACAAACTCTGCGGGCCCGTTTCTATGTGAACAGGGGACACTTTCGCCACAGGAACTACAGGAACCGAGGAGGAGAATAGAGCACAGAGCGCTATGTGAGGGGCCTGGCCCCAGGTGACACTGACGCTCTGCCCTCCAGCTGATGCCCACTGCCCTTGGTGGGGGATAAAAAGGATTGCAAAAAGGGCCTCCATCAAGTGCTAACATGGCCTGAGCCCTCAACTAAACCAAATGCTAAAGAAGAGACCAGAACACAGAGTGAAAAGAAAGACCAGTGTGGAATGTCCCTGGGAATGGGGGGTTGTCTGCACGTCCTGGCTGACTCCTGTCCCTGCCCTAGAGTCACATGGCCATTCTGCTGGGCATGCTGAGTCCTCCAGTGGCCTCCCCCATCGCTCTGGATGCCCTGGGGCCCTGATACGTCATCTCCCTGGGCTCTCGCCAGCTCTGGGTTTTCTCCTAAGAACTCTTCAGCACCTCCAAGACATAATTTGCAACTTATCTAATGGAGAGGAGAACTTGCACTTGCTCAAAGTCACAGCAGGAGTCTGTGTTGGGCCTGGGGCCAGAACCTCCCCTCGCCCTGCTGTTGGGAGGATCCCCAGCCATAGCCCTCCTCCCCGCCTGCCTGCCTGCCCCCACCCCACCCCACCCCACCATTCATTTCTCTGGTCTAATAAGACTGCCCCTGCTCTTTGGCTCTGCTTACTTTAATGTACACATAGATTACAGCTACATTAAAGGAGCCTGAAAATACCAAAGCAGAACTAAAGCAATTATTATAATGCAGCCCTAACAGCAGCTGTAATGAGACAGAATTAAAAATGTGCCAGCATAATCACAATTCACTGTTCCCAACGACCTTCCAGAACTGCCTGCATTTGGAAAGAAACATCGAGTCCTGAACCGTCAGATGGAAGGGAAGAATTCAATTGTGCCTCCCAGCGGGGTCTGGTCCCTGGCTACCAGATCTGGCTCTTCTGCACAAAGGCATCTGTCCCCAGGCTGCCGCTCCAAGGGATTAGCCATTTGCTCAGTGGGGGGCAGAGGGAAGGGACCTAGGGGCCGGCCTGTGTCCCTTCAGTGGCATGCAGGCTGGCTTATCCCTCTTGCCTTCCTTTGTCACTGGGTCTGCCTGTTTCATACTGGAGCCAATTCAAGTCTGAGCAATGTCATCCCGGCTCCTGGCACGTGCCGACAATACCAGCGCACACCCCCATGTTATTCCAGTCTGATCCCCTCAATACCCTGAGAGGCAGGCTGTATTTTCCCCCTGTCTTCTGACCAAGGAAACGGAAACTTGGCCAAGCAGTCACTCAATGTCATATCTCACAGGTGCGAAAGCCAGAACTCCAATCCTTGCCTTCAGACTCCAAGACCTGAATTCTCACACAGACCTCAGGGAGCTGTTACTCAGCAGGAGCCAAGGAGAAGGCTATTTGGATTGGCCGTGTGTGGCTTGGTTTTGATGCAAGGCCCAGAAGGATGGAAAGCCAGCAGGCCCAAGAGACTTCCTGGAGGAGGCCATTCCTGGGCTGAGTCACGGGCAACCATGTGACAGAGCATTTCCTCATCTCTCTTTCCCTGGTTCCATGTGAGAGAACAGAAATAAGAAGGGGAAATGCTAGGTGACAAAGGAGCAGTGTGAAGGGCGCAGAGCAGGCAGGGGCTCCTTCTCTAGGACGCTCAAACTCAATGATCTGCCAACTCCAATGGAGTCTCTTGTTCTTAAACCAAAGGTGAACTTGACTGCAAAGCAGGCTCAGGTTACTCAAGAGGCAGAAATGGGAGCTCCTTGGCCCTCCCTTTGCATTTGATGTCCACAGAGTTGCTTGACATCTCTCCAGGGGAGCTGGCTTCTGTCTGTCCAGCTGCCCAGGAGCAGAAGGTAAACTCCCCAGCTTCCTCCCCACTGGGTCAGGCTACCATCTGGGGGCAGCTGGCCCTTTTTCTTTCCCCCAGCTTCATACAGGTGGAACCCTACAGCACTGATGCTGGGGACCATGTTCTCAAGCCCTGTCCCTTGAATACTTCTGAATGTGTCACACAACATCTCTCCAAATGTGGGAGGGTAACACTGTCTCTGTAGCCAGCCTGGACTTCTGCCCAGGACAGGGAATGACCACAGCCATCACACGTTTCACACTCAACTTCCAGGCCAACGAAAGGACTCTGGGGACTTGCCTTTCGTCGTGGAAATTATTCAAAACCCAAGTTACAAAGGTGGGGGAGAGATCTTAGGGTTCCGACCATTTGGAGGAACAGAGGTTAAAAAAAAAAGGTGTGGTGCGTGAAACTTTATAGGAATCTGACACCTTTTGTAAAACTTCACACAGAAGGGACCAATAAACAAGGACAGCACCTGAAAGACCTTCCATAGGCCAAGAGCAGGCTGCTCTGTGCCTCCCACCCACCACTTCTGCTGTCCGGCCTGCACTGCTTTCCAGAACACCAGAGACAGTGCCCCAGCCCCCATCTCCTCCCACCTCCAGGCGCTAATGAGATGCAGGGAGAGGTCCGCAGCCCTGATGGAGAGGCTTACCAATTTTATTGCTGTTGTTTTTGAAAAATCTGCCAACAGCTTGTTAGCACATGGCTTGGTGAGCAAGAGGTTCGGTTCCCAAGATGGTATGAGGCCCTGCCTCAGCCCTGGGGGCAGGGGCCGGGTATTCTCAGGACATTTGTTCACAGTGTCCCTGGATGGATGTTAGAGTCTTTTTAACAATCCCTGTCTCATGGGCACCAGAGTGTCCCAAGTCCCACGCCCACGAGCCAGGTTTTAAAGTCTGCCCCCACCGAAGTGCCTTTTCCCATCTGTCTTACAAAGGTGTGAACAGGTTTGACAAGGGATGAGGAAGGAGGGGAAAGGAGAGAAATGAATGGCACACCCCTGCAAATATATCACCACCACACACACGCACACACACACACACACATAACACACTCACATACAGGCAGCCACATCTGCCAACACAGACCATGGCCAATACGCTAAGGCAAAGCATCCTCACTATGGTGTGTGGCTTAGAGAGTCTATAAAGAGTCAAGAGATGGGGCTGGGGCTGGGGCTCAATGGTAAAGCTCTTGCCTCGCTTATGTGGGGCCCTGGTTCAATCCTCATCACCACATAAAATAAATAAATAAATAGTGGTATTGTGTTCATCTACAACTAAAAAAAAAAGTTAAGAGATTTGATTTTGCTTGTTCCAATTGTCCCAAATTACCTGTCTTTTTAGATGGGGACCCTCATTCTCTGAACATTAGTGTCCTTCTCGCCACTATTAAGTCATCCATATTTTCCCAGAAAAGCAGCCTTACCATTCAGGACACCTATACTCAGCATCCAGGCCAATGCTAGAACCACTGATTCCCAGAGGGCTCACTAGAGCTGGAATTTAGCATCAATTAGGGGAGCAGAGGAAAGCACTCAGCCTTTGTAAGGGTGAGATTTCTCGCTTTGGCTGCGGGTGGACTGTGCCCAACCACAGGGGTCCAAGACGCATTTCCCTCCTGCCTTTGTTTATGATGCCCCCACAATTCATATTTTGTTATCTCCAGCAAGCTGCAATGTCCTTGTTACATGCCTCGTGGGCACCCTCATGTGACATGTGCCTAAAGCAGGGTGTCCAGACTGCATTCCTAGATTGCTTCAGTCAGACCATCCCCCCTCCTCTGGACTCACAGTAGCTGCTGCTTGAACTCACTGGACACCCGTCTCAGGCTGCCTTAATTTGGTGTTTGACTTTTCATGCCCCCCCGCAGCTGTATTGTTCTATTTCTCTCAAAGTAATGAGGTGCTTCATTCTGAATTAATGGGGAGGTTGGGTTATTTGGGGGAGGGCGGCTTTGCCTTAAGTATATTTTTCTGGTATTTATTTTGCTTTGGTATTTGTACGGTGCCTTCCTTCATCCCTTCTACTTTCAAATGTTCTGTGTCTGTCTTGCAAAGTTATGAATGGACCTGTCAAAAGACGGGAAAGGAAGGATAAGGGAAAAAATTAACTGCACCCTGTATTTCCACTTCACAGTCCTCTCCGCCTTCTGACACACACATACACACATACACATACACACACTCATATTTTATAGGCAGCCAGGCATCTGCCAAAACGGAATATGGCCAAAGAGCTAAGGCCAAAAGAGCCAGCTATATTTTAGGTGCTTCTCATAGACTGTATATATATTTTAGACCCCAAACTTGGAGTTTCTATCTTTAAAAAGGCAAGTTTAATGGATTTTTGTCCATGGTAATTGCTGATGCATTTTGATTCATTTATATCATCTTGTTTGGTGGTTTGAAAGAAATACTCCAACATGCCTCTCTCACTTCTTCATCTCATGCTGGAAAGACCAAGAAAGTAAGGCTCTGAGTGCTCATTACCTGGGTCATTTCTCAGGATTGTTTTTGCATTGATAAATCTTGCAGAATAAGGTAATGTCTTTCTTTGGGATCTACAGCAGGTCTACAGCCTGCTATAAAAGAGGTGGGTTCCCTAAGCTCTGCGTTCCTTGGCTGCAACATAAACCCGTTATACATGCATCGTGTAGACTTCTCCATGTCACCCCCATGGGACCTGGGAGGCCAGGGAAACTGTATCACACATCATGCTCATGGTGCTTTGTGTGTGAATATCAAAATCCTTTGTCTCTATCCCAGGAGTCTCATGCCTCTGACCAGTATCCAGGAAACAGTAACAGACCAACATAATAGCTTGTAAATTGTAGAAAATTAAATCCCAGACCCTTCACAGACTTATGATAATTACCATAGTTATTTTCTGTTTCTTCATATCATGCCTACTATGGGAGTGAATTTGATTTCTTTATTTCATTTTTTGGCCAGTACTTCTGTTTTAGTCAGCTTCTCGTTGCTAGGAGGAAAAGTTTATTTGGGGGCTCACAGTTTCAGAGGTCTCAGTCCGTAGGCAGCTGGCTCCATTGCTTTGGGTCCTAGGTGAGGCTGACCATCATGGCAGCGGGTATGGTAAAAGGAAGTGGTTCAAGACATGATGATCAGTTAGCAGAGAGAGAGAGAGAGAGAGAACCACTCACCGTATACTAAATAGATATCCCAAAGCCACGCCCCCAATGAGCCACTTCCTCCAGCCACCCCCACCCCCACCTGCCTTCAGCCACCACCCAGTTAATCCAATCAGGGAATCATTTACTGATTGGATTACAGTTCTCATGACCTGATCATTTTTCTCCTCCCAACTTTCTTGCATTTTCTTATACATGAGCTTTTGGGGAACATCTTACATCCATCCCATAATAACTTCTTTGAAAGTTATGTGTAGTATTTCTCTCCTTTTAGTAATTACCCTTACTGTAAGCACATTTGACTTAACAAAGTTTGAAGTTAGTCAAAATTTCTGCCCCCCTTCTAACAAGAAAACTGCTTCCCCTGCCTCCTTTTCCCATCTTCCACATTCCTTATTGCCATCCGGTACTTTGGTTTCATCTTATGTTTAATCTACATATTTCTTGTTAAAGTCACTGCTTATTTACAATTATCAAAGGTCTAGGTTTCCATTATTGTTATTTTTCTCAACTTTGTTTCTGGAGTTCTACTCCTTTCAAAAAGAGTCGGTAACAAAAAGAGTTTGTCACAATTTCAGGGTCTAATGATAGGGACTTTGTTAACTAAACTATGAATGCAATGGAATATGGTGTAGCCATTTTCAAAAGACATGGAAATTTTGTAAATGAAGCAGGAAATTTTAGCCCATGTCATATTTTAATCATAAAAGACAGGTGGAAAATAGTGGGTCTATCATACAGAAAACAGACTGGAAGAAAACACACCACAACACCCAGGGTACAAGTCCTTTGTCTGGTACACGGTGTGTCCTACTGCTCTTAGGGTGTCACTGTTTTTGACATTGCCATTATGTTAAATCCTTATAAAACCCGTGTACCATATAAGTAGAGAATCTGTGACACTGCCTTGAGTTTCTCCCTTCCCAAAACCTAATGGGTGGAGGTTGTGTCAAGAAGCATCCATTCAACATCCTCACCCAGGTATGGAGGTTGCTGCTCTCTGAGCCATCTACATCTGCCCCACTTGGCCACTGGGATACTGTTGAGCACTGGGCATGCCAAGGCTGACAACTGCCCATTGATCCCTTGTCATGATACCTGCTTGGCCCATATCCCCATGGTAGCCACCAATTGAGGATGAACCAAGGGTCCTCCATGTCTGGAGTCCCTCTTCAGTTTCCACACCAAGCCTAGACACAGCATGCTCCCCAGGGCACAAATGCTGAGCCAAGCAGGGTTTCTGATATCAGCCACACACTGTTCACAACTTCCCCTCCACCCTGAGCACTTCCGCATTAGTTCTTTCTTTCCTCAAGTTTCTCTCTGCACCTTTATTGCCCCTCCCTGACACCAGGGCTCATAGAGAAGCGATATGGGACTTCCTACCTTTAAATTTTAGGAAGTAGGAACTGGGAGATCTATCTATCCAGATCTATCTATCCCCTATCCAGAAGGCTGTGCTACTTGGGGAAACTAAGTCAAGTTCTTCAGCAACCAGTTTTTCCAGTTTCAGCTGAGGCAGCCTTGCTTGGGTCACAGGAGGTATTTTTATACCTGAATTTCGGAAGCATGACTTCCTACCATTCATACCATTGCACAATTTAGGAGGTAACTTGCATTGCCTTGTGCTAGATAAAGACACAAGTTCTTGTATATATTATAGGTTATTAAGATAATAAAGCACTACTCATTAGTTCACCAAGGTAAGGATTTGTGCAGGATCCTGCAGACAAGGTTGGGGGAGAGAAGCCAGGTGCTATGGTTCTCCCGGGTCCATTCCTCAGCATCACCTCTGTTCAGGGAAGGCTGATGAGCTGGTGGAGGTTGGCTGGTTGTTCCAGTTCTCCCGGTGGCAATCCCTTCTTTTCCCAGCTCCATTTCTACCTGTTTCTGTTCCCTAAAGCATCTTCCAAGCACAGATCAATTATAAGCAAAGGTGAGAACCTCAGAAGGGACTAGGAAAGAGGTCTGCAGAAAGCCCCAGAGGCCCTTTGTCTGAGGAATCCTCCTGACCTCTTTCCACTCCCAAATCTTGCATCTGGAAGTCAGAGAGGGGCAGACACTGAGCAGGTGGCCCTGGCTGGTGGCTGGGCTGGTGGCAGGTTGGGTGGGAAGAGGCCTGTGGGCATATGAGCTAAGGGAACACATGGCCCTGAGTTCCTGGGGACAGGAGGGGAACAGACAGGAGCAGATGAACTGCTAAGCAACAGGGTTGGTAATTTCAGCCAGAGAACTTTCCAGCGATAAGAAATAAGGGAAGGCAGCCAGTGGGGGAGCCTGGGGAGGGAGGCTGCAGGACTCTATCGCCCATCCCTGTGCAGTGATCGCTGTGTTTATTTTGTTTTAAAAGTAAAAAGCTACTCTCCCTAGGAAGCTTCTTCTTTTCCCGACTTGCAGAGGTGAAAACAATAGAAAACCCTTAGCACGCGTCTCCCGTCTCCCAGAGGAAGCACCCACAACCCTTCATGCTCACATTTAAATTATTCCTGAGCTACGGGAGGCACAATGGCTGAACTTAAACATGGGATCACCAGACTGGAATGGAGCCTTGACAGAGTTTTAAAAATAGCACCGAAGGAAACACACCAGAGTGCTATCAACGGTTGCCTCTGGGTGAAGGGATTATGAGTGTTTGTGTGTTGTTTGTTTGTTGTTTGTTAATGGATGACTTTTTCTCTTCTTCATACTTTTCTGTACTGTCTGGTTTTTATAATAAGCACGTATTATTTTACAATTTTAAGACTATTTAAAAGCACAGATTAATAAAAGAAGAAAGCGTGAGGACTGGTGGTTCCAGAACCTACCATGTGGCAGAGTCCAGGGTAGATCGTTACCTCTGTGATTTGATTCGACCCTCACAAGCATCCTGTTATATTTGCTGCATCCTTTGCACAGATGAGAAAACTGAGACTGAGGGAAGGTCACTGGCATTTTCAAGGTGACCTTGACGGTAAGTGGCAGAATGAGACTTCAACCTAGGTATGTCGGACATCAGGCTGCGTAAGGGACAGAGTCTCCACGGAAGCCTTTTTGCTGGGTTGCTTCTTCACACACATTATAAAGGCCAGGGTGAAGAATCAAAGTGACAGAGAGAAAAGCTCCCTTCTGAGCACTGGCAAGACGATGCTAATAATACCCAAGCACCCGAGGAGATTCAGCACTTAAAGACAAAACCGTATTTTTCACCCACACATGGGTGAATTAGTTGGTAACCAATGTTCCATTAGTGAGAGAACTCATTTTAAAGTCAAAATTGTGTACATTTTAAAGCTATTTCTCATCCATAGAGATGAAGATAATAGGTAGACTCTTTTCTTTTTCTTTTAGTGCAGGGGATTGAACCCAGGTTGCTTAACCACTGAGCAACATCCCCAGCTCTTTTTTTTTTTTTTTCTATTTTATTTAGAGTCAGGGACTCACGAGTTGCTAAGTGCTCACTAAGTTGCTGAGTCTAGCTTTGAACTTGTGATCTTCCCGCCTCAGCTTCCCAAGTCGCTGGGATCACAAGCGTGTGCCACCATACCCCGCTGATCATACACTCTTGAATGCAGGATATTATGGGAATAGATGGTGCTTCCCACCTTGGAGCTGAGGCTCAGGGGACTCAGCACTGTAGGCTTGCCATCCTCCCCTTCTGCAGCATGCACTGAGGTGCACAGCTGGGGAGGAGCAGGCCTGAGATCCCTTCTCCTTCTCCATTCTTTCCTCCTACCTGGAATACGCTTTACTGTTCTACTCCATGTCCCTCTTCCGCAGCTTTTAATCTGAGTTCCCTGGTCCATTCCATATGTTTCAGGAATATTTGATGACCCACTGAAATCCCATGAACCCATTGAGATGTACACAACCATCATAACCCGCGCATGTTGGGGAGTGTGCGCGTGCTCACACAGAGCTCACAGCTTTTGTGAGATGTTTGGAAGTGTAGCTATTCCCTCCTTATCCCTCTCCTCATCCGGGCCTGCTCTTTCTCACCCTCCTGCCTGCCCATGTTTTCCTTTTCTCGATCATTTTCTCCTTCTTGGTCCTGTCCCTTCACATCTCTTCCCCTGGATCCTGCTTTCCCTCTCGGGTCTCCACCCCCCCACACACACACACCCTCTTCCTCCTCTCCCTCCTCTTACTGGAATTCCTCTCCCTTCTCCACCGTCTGGATTGGGTCTCCATCAGTCTGACCTTCACTCCTGCATCCACCGAGAGCCAATCCCAGTCAGGCAATCTCTGGCCAGACGTAGGGACCCAGAGCACCATAATCAGCCTGGTAATTTCCTTATTGTTTATTCCCAAGAAGGCAATTTGGCTGCTGCTCAGCGGCGGGGGCCCTGGGGCCTGGACGCAGTCCCTCGTATCAGCAGAAGGAACGAAGAACTGGCCAGGAAGAGAAGCCAGGGCCTGCTGCACCCGCTCTGCTGCTGCTCCCTGCTCCGCCACACATGCCCCTCACTACTCTCCCCCCCCAACTCCCACTCACTACAGAGATGGCCCTCAGCTTTCAGCAGCTGCACATGGCATTGCCTGGACCTCTACTTGAAAATTTTAAATAGATAAGGCAGGACCGACTTAAAGTCGTCATTTCGAACCCCTCTACGGCTTCATGTCTATAAATATGCCTGTTCTTACTGCATCCTGCCAGGATCACAGCTCCATCCAGAAGAAATAGAGAGGAGAAGAGGCCGTGGCAGCCCACATGGATTGAGATCATTTCAGCCAACATTCAGTGGGCCCCTCCTAGGTGCTGGGTGCTGGGGCAGCAATCCAGGGATGGATACACACATGCCCACATTAAACGCATTTACTCCAGTGGGAGGGCGGCTGGCCCGCTGCTCACATGAGGAAGAGTCCAGAGACAAAGGGGGCTGGAGCAGTGAAGGCCAGTGATGGCTGGAAGCGATGAAACCAGAGAGGTGGAGGTGAGGTCGGACCCTGCCAGACTGCTGGACCTCAGGAAGGCTCTGGATGAACTCAGGGTTTGTGCTGTGGCTGCTGTGATATACCCGCTGCTCAGCACGGTTACCTCTACTCCTAGGTTTTCATGATTTTCTAACTTTCTACCCTCTGGCTAGAAAGTTCCTCTGCTTCTTTTAATTGAGATTCCCACTGTATTGAGTTTAGTTGGCTGAGCGCAGCCTGCAACCCAGCTTCAGGACTTCAAGCTCTGTTCTGCTCAGCCAAGGGCATGGGTAGGCTGGCAGCCATGTCCTGGACTCTGGCTGGTCAGGCAGTGACCAACATCCATGAGAGGAAACTTGGAATGGGACCTGGATTGCAAGTGGGATCCAGGCAAGAAATGCAGAGACAGAATGAAAAAATCAAGTCAATGGGAGAAAGGAATCCCTTCCATTTTCCATTCTGCTGTTGTCCTTGAAATGACTTTTAGGAGGGACGTGGAAGAGGGGCAATATTTATGGGCATTTTGATCCTAATGAAGGATAATAGGTAGAGCAGAAATCTGCATTTGTTGATATATTTGGAAAAGCAACAAAGATGAAAACACACCTGATGAATGTGAATGATCCGGACTCCAGATTGGCTGAATCTCTTAAAAAAAAAAAAATCATCTGTTTCTGTTTTTTTTTTTTTTTTTTTTTTTTTTAACCTGGTCAAAGATCTGATGCTAAGTTTGCTTGTGTGACCCTGGTATTGTGTTTTCATCCTAATAGTTTCAGTTTGGAAATGGTACAGCTCCTGTCACTCATACCATGCCATCTGACCCCCAGCAAGGGCTAAAAACAGGAGACAGTCTCCTAGAACGGAGCAGTGGGCTTGTGGAGATCCTACGTGTGGCTCAGTTACTCCTGCCATCCTGACCCAGGCACTGAATAGGGCAACCTTATCCTTGACCCCCACAGAGACCAGAGAAAGGAATCCTGAGCCGACCAGCTGTAGGGTAATTACCTGGTCTGTTCCCCTCTCTCCCTGGGTCCTATGTGCAATCCCAGCAAATCTATCACTTGCCACTCTGACTTTTCCAGATCTTGATTTTCAAGTGTCAGGAAGTTTCATTTTCTCTATGATAAAGTTTGTGTCTCCTTTGTCTGAGAAGCTCAACTCAAGTATGAGAAATAGTACCGTCTTTTTTGTACAGCACTGTCTGATTCTGCATTTGCCTTTTTTCAAGAGCAGCTCCTAGTGAATACCACAGAAGCAAAGAGCAATAGGAGGTAACCTGGCTAAGTCCTGCTGATTCCAGCACTAGCTGTGCCTAACCCCAAGCTACCGCTCTTTCTTCCTTGAATTCGTAGAGTCAAGCCCAGATATCGGAGCCCAGCTTCTGAATGAGAAGCAGAGCAATGGAATGAGGAGGTGAAGCAAGCAGCTGCTCATAGGCAGGATTGACTTCTGGGTGCAGTTCTCTGAATGTCAAATAGACAGACTCTAGCCTTCCTCTGTCGCACTCTTCCTGCTGCTCCCTCCTAACAAGGAAGGTCTTGATTTCTTCTGTGACACCCAACCCTCCCCATTGTATCCTCATATAGCACACAACTTGGCTGGCTACTTGCATGTTATAGACATTGTCATTGAGTATTAGAAGATCCAGTTTGTCTCTTACTAAAGGAACTACAGGAGAAGTCAAGGAGAGAAAGAGAAAACTCATTCTCCAAAGTGTGGTATTGGGTGGTTGATATGGGACCACAAAGAGGGCTGTCTTAGTCCCTTTGTGCTGCTATCATGAAATACCTGAGCCTGGGTAATTTATAATAGATAGAATTATTAAGAAATAAACTTCCAAGAATGGGAAGTCTAAGATCAAGGCTTTGGCACCTGGTAAGGACCTTCTTGCTGCATCATCCCATGGCAGAAGGTAGAAGGGCAAGAGACAAAAGGAGACCAAACTCACTCTTTTAAAATGGCAGTTATTCCACTCATGAGGGCTCTGCCCCATGACTCAATCCCTTCTTAAAAGTCCCACCTCTCATCACTATTACAATGACAGCTAAATCTCAACATGGGTTTCAGAGGGAATGAACACGCAAACTGTAGAAAGGAAGGTGAAGGGCGGGCCAGCAAATGGGTGAAATTGTATGGAAAACAGGGAACATGAGAGAGCAAGGGGAGGAGGGGCTTGCCACGCTTTGGCAATTAGGGTTCTGATCTCTTGGTTTTAAACATCCTCTAGGGTTTTTGTAATAAGAGATGATTGTCAGGACTTATGACGTATATGATGTTCTGCCTACTTACAAGCTAACAAGGTAACCTGCCTCAAATTCACAGGTGCTGGCGGAAGGCAGAAAACTTCTGGGTAAAGAACAAAAGGCTACACTATTTGCACTACCTCCCCAAGCCCCATCTCCATAGGACAGCAGAAAAGGGGCCACACGGCACCTGCACACCCAATGGGTTAAGTCACAGAAGAAAAAGCCTGACACCTGAGACATAGGTGACGCCAGCCCCCTTTACCTGCACAGGGAGGTGGACGCGCTCTTGGGGTGTTTGACAGTTTGCTTTTCCTACATCATACTTTGAAAATGCTATACCTCATTTCATCCCATTGATCATATATTTTTAAAAAAATTATATAACACTTAACTATTGGTAGACATTTAAGATGTTTCCAAGCTTTTAATAGAACAAATCTATGGTATCCAGAGTCAGGAGCCCCCACCTCAGGAATGGCACAAGATAATTCCTTTCATTTGCAAGGAGAAATACATATTAGTAGTTCTTTTTGTATTATTTAATTCATCCTTTAACATATCTATTCATATGTTTGATAATGCATATATTATTATAATGCTATGAGTAAATAATTGATAAAAGATGGGTAGATATATTAGTACACATGCTTTATTTTACTGATTCAATTATTTTTTATGCATAAGGGTGTGTGATTTTTAAAGTTTGGGAGGCATTTGAATATGTGTAATAATAGTGTGTGTATTTATGTATCTATATACATACATATGCATAACACTGATTATTTGCTTAAGAGAATATCTCAGAATTAGAATTGCTAGATCAAATGGTATGCATTTTTTTTAAGTTTTTGATTCATCTTTTCAATACTATCTAATGATTTTCCAGAAGAGTTGTACCAATTTACCCTCAAAGCAGCAGAATATGAGCATGCATGTTCACATCTATGGCCTGCTAACACTGACTGTAGTTAGTACAGGGTTTTTTTTTTTCCCCATCTTTAAAAGTTTTACTGATGAAAAACAATATTTTGGTTTAATGAGAAAATCACCCATTACTCAAGGAGTTGAACATTTTTCATATACTCACTATATTAAATTTCCTTTTTAAATCGCCTGTTCATTTCCCTTGCTTTTTCTATTAGGACAATTCATCTTTTATTTTAAAATTAATTTTAAGCATTCTTTGTTTAGGAAGTATATTTGTTGTTTGATATGAATGTTACAAAAAAATTGTTTTCAGTTTATCCTTTGTCTCTGTATTTATTGGTGGTTTTTTCACACATATTAATGTCATCAAATTTATCAGTTATTTTCTCCACAGTTATTGCCTTTTGAAATAAACTGGGAAAGTCATTCTATACCTTAAGATTATATAGAAATATAATCAGTTTTGTAAGAAATCATATACTTGAATCATTGTGTGTGTGCATGTGTGTGTCTGTGTGCGTGTGTGTAGACACCTGAGACTGTTTCTGGGTTTTTACTGAATTCTATTGATCTGTGTAACTACTGTGTTGCTATTGCAATCTTCTAATCTTTATAGTTTAATAATACATTTTAACACAGGGCATTACATTTCAAGAATGACATTGACAATCCAGAAATTACTCAAAAGTAAAGCTAGAAAACCACATCCTATAATAAATATTTTAAAAACTAAGAATGTTTAACTTTGAGGAAAGAGGATTCAATTCTGGTCAAAAGTAAGAATTCAAAAAGTAACCTGAGGGGGATACATCATAGCCATTTTTCAAATAGTTAAAGATCTGCTCTGTGGATTGGAATAGATCTGAGGCACTCTAGGGAAAAGAACTAAGGAAAATAGGTAGAAATCACTGGAGGAAAATTTTGGCTCAATCAAAGAACTTTCCTAAAAAGTTGTTTAGCAAGAGAGCAAGCTATCTTGAAGGAGGATGGGTTAGGAGTAGGTTTCTCCTCCCTGGAAAAGTTAAAAAATAGGTAACTAATTTTTCAAGGATGCGGTAAAGAAGACAGGTAAAACAGATGAGGGGCTAGGCTATTTGAGGGACACACGAACTCTAAAATCCTGGCATCCATGATCTTGCTATCTTAAAAAAAATCAATATCATAATTTCATTAACATCCAGAGCATCAAGAGTTAGCCACTGAGGGATCAGCACTGAAGGATCCCAGCAGCAAGACAGCTGAGCCAATGGTTTCTGAAATCTGAGAAGCTATGTTCCGCCATTTCTTTGTCTATGAGGTAGTGTGTGTGTGTGTGTGGGGGGGGGGGGATGGGGATGGGACTCGGGCTGTAAAGCCAACAGAAATGTACCCCTACACAGTCTTTGTTTTCATTTAAAGTTTTAAATATGACGCAGGGTGCCCTGGGGCACAAAGAGCTACCTTCCCAAACAACAAGGAAAAGAAGTGGCCGGAATCCCAGAGTCTCATTTCCATCCTACTTCTGCAGACACCAAAGCGGTGAGCAACCGTGGTTCTGTGCCCTCTTCGCCTCCATAGGGTATGAAGACGAGGACTTCCTTCAGGGTTTTAGTGACATATGCTGAGGGCCCAAGAGCCATTCAACTCAAATGAGAAGATTTTATCTATTATTTATCGGATGGCTTTTGGAAAGGGGCTTCAGTGTTGCTAAGAAGAGAGGTAGAGCTTCAAAGCAGTGCACTTTTGGTTTGTTTCCTTGGAAATGAGCAGTCACCCCAAAACAGGTAATGTCCTTCGGGGCTTGCATCTCAGCTACCTTAGTCTCTTTTGTGTGGCTAAAACAGAATACCTGAGAGTAGGTAATTTATACAGAAGAAAGGCTGATTTCTTTCAATTCAGGAGACTGGGAAGTCCAAGGCTGAGGGCCATGAATCTGGTAAGGTCTTCTTTGTATAACATCCCATGGTGGAAGGCAGAAGGACAAGGGAGCACACAGGTGCCCCCTGCCCCACCCTCACTATGTGTGCAATAGGCGAGGTAGGGATGCAGAACCCATCCTTCTATCAAGAACTCACCTCCACAGTCACTACCCTCTCCTGTGATAATGGCATTAGTCCATTCTTGAGGGCAAAGGCCTCACGACATAATCACCTCTTAAAGGCCCCTCAACACTGTTGCAACATGGATTAAGTTTCCCATACAGGAACCCTGGGGGACATTCACATCATAGTTCCTGTGGAAGAGATCTTATAGCAGAGGACATTAGCCCAGCAGGTATCCAGTCACCGAAGCACTTTGGCTGTGGTCCTCTGAAGACCCACAGGTCTCGTTCCATTAAAAGCGTAGGTAGAGGAGAAAAGTACCAAAGTCCATCACAAACACCACAGGCCATCAGCTGTCAGCCTTAAAGGGGAAAAATAAATACTCTGTGGGCACAAAACATGAGGCTGAAAATAGACTGTCCAAGATGCTACACACTCTTAAGATGGATGTAATCAAGCATTAAAACTTAAGGGGGATGTGTGTGGGCCTTGAAATGTAGAGTGAAAAAGGCCAGACACTGAAGAGTTCTGTTTGCATCATTTATATAAAATTTTAAGATAAGCGAACTAACCTATCACGTTGAAGTCTAGATGGTGGTGTCCTTTGGGAAGGGTGGTGGTAGTGCCAGGAAACAAGACCCAGGGGCTTCTGGGATGCTGGAAATGTCTTGTTTCCTAAGCTAAGTGCTGGTTGCTTGGATGAACTCAATTTGCGAAAATTTCATTGAGTTATTTCACATTTATGATCAATGTTTTTAAAATTCAAAACAAGAGGAAGGTGGTAACTTGGCACTTAGCGTCATTAAGGGGTCCCTCGTGTTCCTGCCATTTAGCTCTCCTGGCATCATTATTATTAACGCTTGCTTCATTTTCTCCAGTAGAGGATACGGAAACCCTGAGAGAGTGTATGATATGATAGAATCACAGCTGGCATGTCTGATCACACCTGAGTCTTCCTGACTCTTAACTCCGGGCTCAGTATTCACTAAATATTTACAATAGATAGCACAGTTATACCCCCCAAACCAACAAGGGTTCTGGTTTCTCTTCCTGGTTTCTTTGTACCTCCCCAGGTGTGGAAGCTGGAACCCATGACTACAAGGAGACCAGGCAAATCAGGGAAGAACCCAGGTGTCTCCAGGAGCCTGGTGGGTCCTGAGTCATGCAGAGGACCCTTGAAGGCTCTGTGAAACAAGGGAAGTTCATTTCTGAGTCCTCTGTCATCAGACTATAGGGATCCCTCCATGGAGAGTCACCATTGTCATAGTGCTTCACAGATTTCTCCCAAAGTCGGAATAGGGCGGTGTCGATGAAGACATGGAGGTGACCCACTCTCAACTCAGACACTCATCAGATCATTGAGAAACACAGGCCTCAGACAAATTATAACCTTATTAAAAAGATTTTTGAAAAAACACCCCACATCTGTCCTTGCTGATGTTGCTCATTTCCTATACCCCAAACATTGGTCCTTCGGTACAGCCACTGCTGCTGGTCTATTCCAGAAGATGTTGCTTTTCTGACCAGGGATCCATCTCCACCGCCCCTCAGCCTCCCAGAGACATCTTCTTCACAGAGAAGCAAGAAGGGCCCTTTCCCCACCCCTGCTGCTGTTGTCATCTGAGCCATAAGGTAGCCCTTTGTATCCTTCTTGGAAACATTTTACTCAAGGGACCATATTCTATCTTTGCCAAGTCCCTGTCACTGTTCTGGGAACAAGAGAAGACTGCCTGCCCATGCTTGCTTCATTAACCAGGGCCTTTGGCTCTTTCTGGCCATCAATCTACAGGGAATTGAGAGGTGTGCAACTTCTGGGAGTCTCCAGAGGGGCTGAGTTCCCCATGCCCTCTGCCCCCTTTCCACAGGGATGTGGACCACAGCTGTTCAGAGCACAGCATGGCGCAACTGACCTACGTTCCCAAGTCACCTTCCAAAGGGGCACAGCCTCAGAAGCAAGCAGCCAACTTAGAGAAATAAGACTTTAAGTGTAAAACCACTGAGACTTCCTTCCCACCACATGATTTAGGCCACCCTAATGCAAAATTCCCTAAGCTTTGCTTAGAGTCTACCCTCATGAGGGCCCAGCCCACACTTGAAAAATTCAAGTTTGCAAATCTTCACCATCTACCTTTTCCATCTTTTCCCTCTTAACATATTTCCCTCCTGCTCTACACAAATATCACTACAGATGGACCCAGGGCACGAGTGTCATAGGCCCACCTGCTCAGGAGACCAATCTGATTTGAAGTCTCAGCTGGAGCTGGCCGTGGCAGAGTTTGCTTGTCATTTGGGAGAGGTAACAGCAGAGCATCCATTTACTAACCTTTCTCAGGAATGTGCTCCTGCCAGAGAGACCTGAGAGTGGTCTGGACTGGAGGGAACTGCCTTTCCCTTCAGAGGGGGATTGCTGATTGGATGTATGGATTCCTCTGAGGGACAATCTTACTAAAGATAAGACACAGGGCTGGGGTTGTGGCTCAGCAGTAGAGCGCTTGCCTAGCACATGCAGGGCCTTGGGTTCGATCCCTAGCACCACATGAAAATAAATAAATAAAATGAAGATATTGTGTTAAAATAAATAAGACACATTGGTTCCCCTCAACCTGCTGTCTATGAGGCAAGAAGATGCACTGGGGGCGGTGGGGCGGGGACGGGAGCGTGCGCGGCGCGGCGACTGGACAGTTGGCAAGGTGCGCGGGCGTGTTGGCTGGCGGGCTACGCAGAGCTCAGGGTCGCGGTACGCGTGGGCACCTGCCGTCCCCGCAGAGGGGACTCCCGCCAGAGGTAAAAGCCAACCGAGCCTTCATAGGCAGTGGCCACAGGATTGAAACGGGGCTTGGGAGAGACAGTCAGGACCCACCCATTGCATTGGTCACCCTGCAAAGGGAACGAACGGTCACCATTTGCATGGGATACCACCTTGGCAGAGAACTGACGTCACGGGCGGAGGAGATAACTTCATTGAAACCAGCGCGACAGGTGTGTAATCCCCTAGCCATCTCTCTCCACACAGCGGGGAAACCTTAAGGGCCCCTCCCAGCTCTCCCGTGAGCGCGATAGCCAGACCGAGGGAATCAGGAGTGGCGCGGGACTCGCGGGGCGGAACTCCCGGCTACCGCTCCCACCAGTGCTGACAACTGAGGTCTCTTGCACCAGCTACCGGGGGCGTGGCTACCGGAGGGCAAGCAAATTCGCTGGGGCTTCTCAGCCCCAAGCTCTACAAACTTAGGGTTTGAGGGAGGCAAACAGGGAGAGTGAGCCCAGGCGTTCATGAAAACAGGGCTCCCAGGAGCAGCAGACCTGGCGTGTAGCCAGTATTGTGGTGAGCGCCACAGGTGAGCACGGCCTGGCTTGAGGAAACACAAGAGAAGGCCCTAGGCACTCAGGATTGGAGACCCGCCCAGTCTGGGAGGAAGAGCTGCTGCACAGTGATTGATTCCCACCTATTGAGAGGAGAAGCTTGGCCCAGTGGGCACAGCTCCACCTACTGGAAGAGAAGTTAATCTATGACTGCATTTATTTTTTTTTTCTTTTTCTTTCATTTTCATTTTTTTGTTGTTGTTGTTCTTTAACTTTTTTTAATGTTTTTAATTTCTTTATTTTATTATTATTATTATTTTAAATTTTAATTTTCATTTTTTTATCATTATTATTTAAAAAAAATTTTTTTTCTTTCTTTCTTTATTTTCTATTTTTTTTCCTTTTGTCTTTTCATTTCTTTTCAATTTTCTTATTCCCCCTTCCTTGAATTCTACCTGCCTACTCTCATTCTCTTTAGTGACTTCTTCCCTTCCCTTCTAATATCTTTCCTCCCAAGCATCAAATAAATTTATAAGAGTAAACAGTAACTCAGCAGTCAAACAGAACAAGAAGTAACATGAGCAGCATAAAATAGCAAGGAAGAAAAGGAGTACAAACAATGAAGGATAGCCTAAATATTCAGGAGGATCTAGAGTCAGCAGAAAAAATGGTCATATAAAGAACTCAAGGAATACCTTAGACAGATGGAATGGAACCTTAAAGAGGATACGAGACAGCAAATCCAAACAGTGAAAGAACACATTTAAAATGAATTACGTAAACAGATAAAAGAAGAAGTTAAGCATCTTTATCAGGAGATAGAGATTATAAAAAAAAATCAAACAATAATTCTAGAAATGAAGGAAACGATAAACCAAATTAAAAACTCAATTGAGAGTATCACTAACAGAGTGGAGCAAGTAGAAGCCAGAACGTCAGATAATGAAGACAAAATATATCATCTTGAAAAGAGTCTAGCCAACTCAGAAAGGCTGGTAAAAAATCACGAGAAAAACATCCAAGAGATATGGGATAACATAAAAAAACCAAACTTACGAGTCATCGGGATAGAGGAAGGTACAGAGATTCAAACTAAGGGAATGAGTAACCTGCTACATGAAATAATTACAGAAAACTTTCCAGAAATAAAAAAGGAAACGGATATACAAATTGTAGATGCATACAGGACACCGAGCACACAAAATCACAGTAGACCAAAGCCAAGACACATTGTTATGAAGATATCCAATATACAGAACAAAGAGAAAATATTAAAAGCTACAAGAGAAAGGAGGCAGACTACATTCAGGGGTAAACCAATAAGGTTAACAACGGATTTTTCATCACAGACGCTGAAAGCGAGAAGATCCTGGAACAACGTATTTCAAACACTGAAAGACAATGGATGCCAACCAAGAATTCTGTATCCAGCAAAATTAAGCTTCAGGTACAACAACGAAATAAAAATCTTTCATGATAAAAAAAAGCTAAAAGAATTTGCAGCCAGAAAACCAGCATTGCAAAGTGTCTTGAGCAAAACACTACACGAGGAAGAAATGAAAAACAACAACCAAAACCATCAGTGGGAAGTGCCTCTGTAAAGACAGAGGGCGGGGGGAAAGCTAATCATGGAGAAACAAACTAAATTTAAAAAAAAAAGAAGATAAATAATCAAACATGGCTGGAAGTACAAACCATATATCAATAGTAACTCTAAACGTTAATGGCTTAAACTCTCCAATAAAGCGACATAGGCTGGTAACATGGATTAAAAAAACAAATCCAACAATATGCTGCCTCCAGGAGACACATCTGATTGGAAAAGACATACACAGGCTGAAGGTGAAAGGTTGGGAAAAAATATACCACGCACACGGTCCTCGTAAGCAAGCAGGGGTGGCCATCCTCATATCGAATAAAATCGACTTCAAGACTAAGTTAATCAAAAGGGATAAGGAAGGACATTATATACTGTTAAAAGGAACCATTCACCAACAAGACATAACAATTATCAATATTTATGCACCAAATAATGGTGCTGCGACGTTCATAAAACAAATTCTCCTCAAGTTCAAGAATCAAATAGACCACAACACAATAATTATGGGTGACTTCAACACACCTCTCTCACCATTGGACAGATCCTCCAAACAAAAGTTGAATAAAGAAATTATAGAACTCAATATCACAATCAACAACCTAGACTTAACTGACATATATAGAATATATCAACCATCATCAAGTGGATATACTTTTTTCTCAGCAGCACATGGATCCTTCTCAAAAACAGACCATATATTATGCCAAAGGGCAACCCTCAGTAAATATAAAGGGGTGTAGATAATACCATGCATTTTATCTGATCATAACAGAATGAAACTGGAAATCAATGATAAAAGAAGGAAGGAAAAATCCTACAACACATGGAAAATGAACAATATGTTACTGAATGATCAATGGGTTACAGAAGACATAAAGGAGGAAATCAAAAAATTCTTAGAGATAAATGAAAATACAGACACAACATATCAGAATCTATGGGACACAATGAAAGCAGTTTTAAGAGGGAAATTCATCGCCTGGAGGTCATTCCTCAAAAAAAGGAAAAACCAACAAATAAATGAGCTCACACTTCATCTCAAAGCCCTAGAAAAGGAAGAGCAAAACAACAGCAAATGTAACAGAAGGCAAGAAATAATTAAAAACAGAGCAGAAATCAACGAAATTGAAACAAAAGAAACTATTGAAAAAATTAACAAAACTAAAAGTTGGTTCTTCGAAAAAATAAATAAGATCGACAGACCCTTAGCCATGCTAATGAAGAGAAGAAGAGAGAGAACTCAAATTACTAACATAAGGGATGAAAAAGGCAATATCACAACAGATGCTACAGAAATACAGAAGACAATTAGAAATTATTTTGAAAACCTATATTCCAATAAAATAGAAGATAGTGAAGACATCGATAAATTTCTTAAGTCATATGATTTGCCCAGACTGAGTCAGGAGGATACTCACAACTTAAACAGACCAATATCAATGGATGAAATAGAAGAAGCAATCAAAAGACTACCAACCAAGAAAAGCCCATGACCGGATGGGTATTCAGCAGAGTTTTACAAAACCTTTAAAGAAGAATTAATACCAATACTTTTCAAGTTATTTCAGGAAATAGAAAAAGAGGGAGCTCTGCCAAATTCATTCTATGAGGCCAACATCACCCTGATGCCGAAACCAGACAAAGACACCTCAAAGAAAGAAAACTACAGACCAATATCTCTGATGAACCTAGATGCAAAAATCCTCAATAAAATTCTGGCGAATCGGATACAAAGGCACATCAAAAAAATTGTGCACTATGATCAAGTAGGATTCATCCCTGGGATGCAAGGATGGTTCAATATACGGAAATCAATAAATGTTATTCACCACATCAATAGACTTAAAGATAAGAACCATATGATCATCTCGATAGACGCAGAAAAAGCATTCAACAAAGTATAGCATCCCTTTATGTTCAAAACATTAGAAAAACTAGGGATAACAGGAAATTACCTCGACATTATAAAAGCTATCTATGCTAAGCCTCAGGCTAGCATCATTCTGAATGGAGAAAAATTGAAGGTATTCCCTCTAAAATCTGGAACAAGACAGGGATGCCCTCTATCACCACTTTTATTCAATATAGTTCTCGAAACACTGGCCAGAGCAATTAGACAGACGAAAGAAATTAAAGGCATAAAAATAGGAAAAGAAGAACTTAAATTATCACTATTTGCGGATGACATGATTCTATACCTAGAAGACCCAAAAGGGTCTACAAAAAAACTACTAGAACTAATAAATGAATTCAGCAAAGTGGCAGGATATAAAATCAACACGCATAAATCAAAGGCATTTCTGTATATCAGCGACAAAATTTCTGAAACGGAAATGAGGAAAAACACTCCATTCACAATATCCTCAAAAAAATAAAATACTTGGGAATCAACCTAACAAAAGAGGTGAAAGATTTATACAATGAAAACTACAGAACCCTAAAAAGAGAAGTAGAAGAAGATCTTAGAAGATGGAAAAATATACCCTGTTCATGGATAGGCAGAACTAACATCATCAAAATGGCGATATTACCAAAAGTTCTCTATAGGTTTAATGCAATGCCAATCAAAATCCCAACGGCATTTCTTGTAGAAATAGATAAAGCAATCATGAAATTCATATGGAAAAATAAAAGACCCAGAATAGCAAAAGCAATTCTAAGCAGGAAGTGTGAATCGGGTGGTATAGCGATACCAGATTTCAAACTATATTACAGAGCAATAGTAACAAAAACAGCATGGTACTGGTACCAAAACAGGCGGGTGGACCAATGGTACAGAATAGAGGACACAGAGACTAATCCACAAAGCTACAACTATCTTATATTTGATAAAGGAGCTAAAAGCATGCAATGGAGGAAGGATAGCATCTTCAACAAATGGTGTTGGGAAAACTGGAAATCCATATGCAACAAAATGAAACTGAATCCCCTCCTCTCGCCATGCACAAAAGTTAACTCAAAGTGGATCAAGGAGCTAGATATCAAATCAGAGACTCTGTGTCTGATAGAAGAAAAAGTTGGCTCCGATCTACATATTGTGGGGTCGGGCTCCAAATTCCTTAATAGGACACCCATAGCATAAGAGTTAATAACAAGAATCAACAAATGGGACTTACTTAAACTGAAAAGTTTTTTCTCAGCAAGAGAAACAATAAGAGAGGTAAATAGGGAGCCTACATCATGGGAACAAATTTTTACTCCTCACACTTCAGATAGAGCCCTAATATCCAGAGTATACAAAGAACTCAAAAAATTAGACAATAAGATAACAAATAACCCAATCAACAAATGGGCCAAGGACCTGAACAGACACTTCTCAGAGGAGGACATACAATCAATCAACAAGTACATGAAAAAATGCTCACCATCTCTAGCAGTCAGAGAAATGCAAATCAAAACCACCCTAAGATACCATCTCACTCCAGTAAGATTGGCAGCCATTATGAAGTCAAACAACAAGAAGTGCTGGCGAGGATGTGGGGAAAAGGGTACACTTGTACATTGCTGGTGGGACTGCAAACTGGTGCGGCCAATTTGGAAAGCAGTATGGAGATTCCTGGGAAAGCTGGGAACGTAACCACCATTTGACCCAGCTATTGCCCTTCTCGGACTCTTCCCTGAAGACCTTAAAAGAACGTACTACAGGGATACTGCCACATCGATATTCATAGCAGCACAATTCACAATTGCTAGACTGTGGAACCAACCCAGATGCCCTTCAATAGATGAATGGATTAAAAAAAAAATGTGGCATTTATACACCATGGAGTATTACGCAGCACTAAAAAATGACAAAATCATGGAATTTGCAGGGAAATGGATGGCACTAGAGCAGATTATGCTTAGTGAAGCTAGCCAATCCCTAAAAAACAAATACCAAATGTCTTCTTTGATATAATGAGAGCAACTAAGAACAGAGCAGGGAGGAAGAACAGGAAAAAAGATTAACATTAAACAGAGACATGAGGTGGGAGGGAAAGGGAGAGAAAAGGGAAATTGCATGGTAATGGAGGGAGACCCTCATTGTTATACAAAATTACATATAAGAGGTTGTGAGGGGAATGGGAAAATAAACAAGGAGAGAAATGAATTACAGTAGATGGGGTAGAGAGAGAAGATGGGAGGGGAGGGAGGGGGGATAGTAGAGGATAGGAAAGGTAGCAGAATACAATAGTTACTAATAGGGCATTATGTAAAAATGTGGATGTGTAACCGATGTGATTCTACAATCTGTATTTGGGGTAAAATTGGGAGTTCATAACCAACTTGAATCTAATGTATGAAATATGATATGTCAAGAGCTTTGTAATGTTTTGAACAACCAATAAAAAAAAAAAGATGCACTGGGATATCTCCTAAGGTCACTTCCAACACCCTTTGATGGAACTACCCTTAGCATCTTGCTGATGTTCTGACCAATGTGCATAGATTAAAATGGACTATTCTGGCTCTCCCCATAGTTGCTAGAGAAAAAAAATATATTTATATTTGGCAGATCCCCAGCCAAGGGGTCCTGAAAGGAAAGAGAAAAAGTGTGCATGACCTAGTGGCTGAAATCTAAATCACAGAAACCAGAGCTAATCTGGGGTGCTGCGGCCCAGCAGAAGAGGTGGGGCCAGGATGGAGGGAGTGGGTGGGAGGGCAGGTGCTCCAGAGCTTGAGCCTAACTTTGGGCCAGCAAACTCAGAATTTTCAGAAAAGGGTGACAGATACAACACAGTTGCGTCATGTATCTGCTCAGCTGTTCCTGAGGCCAAAGAAGGTGGCAGCATCCTTAAAGCAGATAAACAGATTACTGACAAGTTTTGCCTGGGGAGCAGAAACTATTTGTCATAATACTGTTTCACGTCTTAAAATAGTTCTCTACCTTCCCTTAAAAAAATTTTTTTTGCACACCCTTATTATATCTTACCCTTACAGCTAGGCATCTGGTAGACACAGTGAAAACAAGGGACAAAATTGGAACTAGTGTTTATTTACTATGTTACCAGCATTGCCAGGCACGGTGCATAGGACAAATGAGCTCAGTGAATCCACACACTGATGTTGTGAAAAATAGTATCTCTACTTGCAAATTAAGAAACATTTAACCTTGACTCAGAAAGGATAAGTGATCCACTGTCACTTGGGTAGGAATGACAGTACCCAGATTCCACCTGCAAGGTGTGAATGTGTCCCCCTCAAAAGCGGGAAACCTCATCCCCAGCACAGCAGTGTTGGGAGGTGGGACCTGATGCACAGAAGATGCATGTCATTACTGCAGGAGTCATTCCCTCATGAAAGGACAACTCTGACCCCCTTTGTCTTTCTCTTGCCCTCTCCTTGCTCTTCTGCTGTGGGATGTCACAGCAAGAAGGACCTTCTAGACATGAGCCCCTCAATCTGGAACTTCCCAACATCCAGAATTGTGAAAGAGAAATGTCTGCTCATTAGCAATCACCCAGACCATAATATTCTGTTACAACCCCACAAAACGGACGACCACACCAATCCAAGTACGTGTGGCCTCAGGACCCACGTCCCTCTTTCCAGGGACACCATTATATTCACTGAGCAAGGATGCAGAGCAAACCCACAATGCAATCAAGGCCCAAGAGCAGGTTCTGCACACAGCCTGGACCCTGAGCTCTAGGTGGCATCCAAACGACCCCTGTGGTGCCCGACAGTGGAGGGCATGACCCTGCCCCTGTCCCCACTCCCCACCCCACTCTGGGTCCCAAGGCTGAACAAGCTTCTGGGCAAAGACATTTGAAGCACAGTAATTTCCAAATGCATACCAGGACCCAAATTTTAAGGTGAAACTGTTCCCGTTCCAAAACGGTAGACTTTGAGAGCGAAGTTGTTCATTTTCTTTTCTCTCTCTTTTTTTTTTTTTAGGTTAAGGATTTGTACCCTAATTATGAGACAGTGTAGAAAATGGGATAGTGAAAATTTGAAGGAAAAAAAAACCCACAAAAAACAAAAGGATTAGATAAATAGAAATTATCAAGCACTTGAGATGAGTTAATTATCACCGCTGAGCCTAAAATGTAGCTGCACTTCCTAGCAGGTAATTCGTAAAAAGGAAACATAGTTCTCATTATCTAATGATAATAATTTTTTAAATAATTAATTAAAACACTCTTTAAAATGGTGTGTATGTACTTCCTCCTGTGTGCTGTGACTGACTTCAAGGAGAAATCCATGCTTACTTACACCTGGAAGCTATTTATCTGCAAGGGGCACGAGAACTTCAGGCTCCGTCCTTTCCCTGCCGGCCTATCTCCATCCCTCCCTGTTTCCCTTCTCTGCTGCCTCCTGCTCCTCCTTCTCCTCTGGTTTAAGACACACAGAAAAGTACAAAGAACAAGAAATATCAGGCACCAAACACCCAGAAGCAATTTATGCCTTATTTTGTAAAATAAGATAAATAGAACAATTCTAGTAAAACGGAAGCTGCTTCTCTTATCATCCTCAATTCCATTTCCTATCTGCCTTTCCCAGGTATCATCATCAACTTAATGTGCATTTTACCAGTGTTGTTTTTATATAATGTATACATATATATATATATATATATATATATATATATATATATATATGTGTGTGTAATAGCATTAAGTCACATGTTTTTTTTTTAACATGAATGGTATGATATTGAACACATCGTTCTGCAACTTGCAGATTTCACTCAATATTATGTATCTGATAATGTTACAAATTTGAATATGTGGTATCCCCCAAAAGCTTGTGTGTAAGGCAATGCATGATTGTTCAGAGGTGCAGTGATTAAATGATGAGCGCAGGCTAACCAGTGGATTAGTCCCCCGACATGGATTAACTAGGTGGTAACTGTAGGCAGGTGGGGAGTGGCTGGACAAGGCATGCCTTTGGGGTTTATATTTTGTCCCTGGTGAGGGGCGCTCTCTCTGATTCCTGCTTATTATGCCCTGAGCTGCTTTCCTCCACCGTACCTTCTGCCATGATGTTCTGCCTCACCTTGGGCCCAGAGCTGTGAAGTGGCCATCTGAGGACTGAGACTGCTAAAGCCACACGCCAACGTAAACTTTTCCTCCTTTACATTGTTCTCACCAGGTCTTTTGGTCTCTCTCTCTCTCTCTCTCTCTCACTCTCACACACACACACACACACACACACACACACACACACGCCGAAAAAAAACCTGACCAAAACAGAAATCGATTCATGCTGATATATAAAAATCTAGTTAATTCATATGCTAAATAACATGCTGTCATGTAACTATATCACAATTTATCTTTTAATCTACTAAACATGTTTGTTTCCAATTTTTCAGCGTTACAATCAAATTGCAAATGGATATTCTTGTATATAATTGCTTAACATTTGTTGGAGATGTATACCTGGATATGAAATCAAATTTGTTTTCAAATTTCCTAGATTGCTGACAGCAGAATTCTCAATAGCTTGTTTGAGCAAAAAGCATCTTAATCACTTGATCTTAGATGGCCTACAAAAATTCTAGGAAAGCCCGAAAACTAGGTTGAGACAATATTGCCCGGTATGTTTCTAATTGGAAAAATACTTCAATAGACCACAGGATAGTTCTGAGAAACACTGGCACAGCATAGAACCTGAGCCTCTATGGCTGCGACACCGGAAATTGTTTCTTTCTTACCACTTCGAACACCTTCTTTACCAAATGTCAAAAGCTCATGTATCCTTGGAGCTGTGTTTGAACTCTGTATGTTCTGTTGATCCGTTTGTCTATTCCTGTGGTAATGCTACACTCATTTAATTGCTACAGCTTTATAATACATCTTAATGTTTATGAAGGCAAGTCTCTTTTTTCATAATTATTTCGACTGTTTTTGTACATTATTTTATATGAATTTTAGGATCAAATTGTTAAGCCTGAACATAAAGCACGTTAGACTTTTTATTATATCGAATCTGTGCAATTAAATTTATAACCTAATATTGAGAGAATCCAGGTCTTCATAAATCTTCATCCACAAACATGGCTTATCTTCTGGCCATCCAGTTCTTATATATTTATTTCATTATTTGCAGTTTTAGTTTTCAGTCTTAGTTTTTCCTTGTCATTGTGAACTGCTCTCTCTTTTACATTTGGTTCATGCTGATGTGCAAAGCTATAAGTCTAGATGTGTTGATCTTCTGTCTAACAAGACTGAACTTTAAAAAAATATTGAAAGCCAAGATTCCATCTCACTCCAGTCAGAATGGCAACAATCAAGAATATAAGTAACAATAGGTATTGGCAAGGATGTAGAGAAAAGGGTATACTCATACATTGTTGATGGGTCAGCAAATTGGTACAGCCCC
This sequence comes from Marmota flaviventris, assembly GCF_047511675.1. Taxonomy (NCBI): domain Eukaryota; kingdom Metazoa; phylum Chordata; class Mammalia; order Rodentia; family Sciuridae; genus Marmota; species Marmota flaviventris. The sequence continues at coordinate 22,124,221 of NC_092498.1, forward strand.
CTGTAAAGCAGTATGGAGATTATTCAGAAAACTAGAAATGGAACTACCATTTGACTCAGTTATCCCGCATATATCCAAAAGATTTAAAATCAATTATTAATAATAGATTTCATACTGCAGTGATGCAGCCACATCAATGTTTATGGCAGTACAATTCACAATGTATAAGCTCTGGAACCCACGTAGGTGCCCTTCAACAGAGGAATAGATAAAGAAATTGTGGTATATGTACACAGTGGAATATTACTCAGCCACAAAGAAGAATGGCTTTATGACATTTACCAGTAAATGGATGGATCTGGAGACTATCATGCTAAGTGAAATAACCCAATCCCAAAAAACCAACAGTCAAATATTTTCACTGATATGTGGAAGATAAGCCATAATAAATGTGAGGGTGGGTGAAAAGATGAGAAGTTCAGTAGATTAGATAAAAAGGAATGAATTGAAGGGAGGAGGAATAGGAATAGGAAAGACAGTAGAATAAATCCAACATAATCTTTCCTATGTATACATGTGAAAAACCTATGTGAGTTCCATCATCATGCTCATCCACAAGAATAGGATCCAAATTAGAATAAGTTATATCTCATACTTGTAGAGTTTTATCAAAATGGATTCTACTGTCATGTATAACTAAGAAGAACCAATAAAAAATGACAGCTTTCCATAAGTCATTGGTTTCACGTTGAAAATCAAGTAATGAGTCAATAACAATCACATCTTTATCTTTTCCAGTCTTACCCTCTTATTTCATTTTCATGTTCAATTATGTTTGTTAGAAGCTTACGCACAATACTGACACAGGGTGATTGATAGTGGGCATTCTGTTTTCTTCCCTTTTATGGGAATGTTTCTAATATTTTATAATTAATTATATTATTTTCTAGAAATAATAGATTCATTACTAACTAAAGAGATTTTTTTCAAATCATCAATGAGTATTGAGTTTGCTCAAATACTTTTTCTGCATCTGTTGAGATGATCAATTTTGTTCTCATTCTGTCTTTGAAGAAAACAATCTGACTGTCATATACAGGATGGAATTATAGACATTTGCTTATTAGAACTGGAGGAATCCTAAGATGTCATCCAGTGTTCTAAATGGGACACGGTGGCTTTGGGAACCAGGAAGAGCCTTTATTATTAAGGATTGTCCCACATATTACAGGAAGGCTAGCAAACCCTGCTTCCTTACTAGAAGCCAGGTGCACCCTCCAAGTCATGTAGGAATCAAGAACTGTCCTCACAAACTTACAAAGGTTGCCCAGGGTGCCACCACGTGACTTCAGGGATCCAGAGAGAGCCCTGAAACCTGCAGAGACTTGCCTTATGTCTGAGAATTACTAACTTCTTCCTCCAGCCTCTCCTTTTATAGCTATTTGACTGTTCCCGGCTGTGAAATCTCCACTCCCACTCCTCCAACCCTTGCTAAAGACTTCTGCTGTTATTCTGATTTCTTCTAATTTCCTTTTGTTCCTGCCCTGAGCAATCCTTCAGGGGATCCCTAATTTCCCTCAGTGTGCATAACTGTCAAATCCTCTCTCTTCTCCCCACCCCTGCTTGCTGATCTCTGGGGACTCAGGCCTGACAGGACATGAGCCAGGGGTCTTCTCAGACTCAGTATCTCTCAGCAGGAACCGAGGGAGCTGTGCCACCTGGCTGGCTGGGAAAGTGAACCCAGATGTCCTCACAGAAATAACAAAGACTGGCTAGAGACCGATCTTGAGTCCAGTGTGGGCTCCTGGAGGCTCTTGAAAGATAGTCATTTGAATCCAGGAAGAAAACAACCGGAAGACTTTAGAAAATAATTATACTCCTCTCTATATAAAATCCTCCATGACAATGTCCTACGTTTCAACTCTCTCTCTCTCTCTCTCTTTCTCTCTCTTCTCTCTCTCTCTGTTTATTAGTGCATTATAGTTACACATGATGTCGGGGTTCATTTTGACATCATCATACATGTATGGAATGCAATTTGCTCCCATCCAGTCCCCAATATTTCTTCCTTCCCTCCCCTTCTTCCTCCCCTGTCCCTTTCCTCTACTCTATTAATCTTCTATTTATTTATAGTTTCTTTAAAATTAGTGACTTATAGATATACACAGTGGTGAAAGTCTCTGTGGATTGTTCATGTAGGTCCATAGGTTAGTCTGGTCAACCTCCTTCCACCATTCCTCCTTTTCCTGACCCTCCCCCCTCCCTCTCAATCTCCTTCCTCTACTCCACTGATCTGTCTTCTGTTTTCATGGTATTCCTTCCACCACACAAACACACACATTTTTTTTTCGCCTTATTTTGGTGTAGCTTCCTCAAAAAGCTAGGGAGGAATGGAACCACAATATGACCCAGCTATCCCACTCCTCAGTATTTGGCCAAAAGAATTAAAATCAGCCACACCGATGTTTATAACAGTGCAATTCCCAATCAGCCCAGGTGACCATCAACAGATGAATGGGTAAAGAAAATGTGATATATAACCACAATGGAGTATTATCCAGCCATAAAGAAGAATGAAATTATGGCATTTTCTGATAAATGGATGGAATTGGAGAACATCATGCAGAAATAGCAGATTCAGAAAGTCAAGGAGCAAATGTTTTCTCTCTACTATATCATTTTTTGATATATAAGAATTGTCAATGAAGAAGAAAGGAAAAAGAGTTCTTAAACCCCTTAATAATCTATGTTGATGGATAGCATGACACAGAAGACTCCCTTCTGCCACTGACTAGCTGTGTGAGAGTCCCCAAACCTCCCTGCACCTCATCAACTCATTTGTAGAGTGATGATAAGGATGTGGAGCATTAATAATTGAGCTGAGGACAAAAATAATGTGCATTTGGCAGGTGTCCAACAAATGGTGGCTAGTGTCACTGTTCCTAGGAACGTGTCATTAGCTCCTGTGTCTGGCATTCCTAAGAATAATTTCCAAGGCAGAGGCTTAAGATCAACCGATTCTAGCAAAGAGTACATTCAAGAGTAAATAAAAATGAAGTTCCTTTCACAGAAGTCTTGCCTGGTCAATAAGGCAGAAGAAAAAGTTATTATCAGTTTCTTTGATAAAGTCCACCCAGAGAATACCCCAAGAAATGCAGCCCATTCATTTATTTATCCATCCATCCATCCATCCATCCATCCATCCAGGAGGGGAACAAGAGCCAGGACACACAAATACTAAGAGAGCTCCTGGATATCAGAACTATGGCTCACCCCAAACGGCATGGACAGGAAAGTCAACAAAGAAGAAATACAAATTTAAGGCCTATTAATATTTAAAAATGTTTAATTTGCCTTATTAGCAATTTAAAATTTGCAAATAAAAATAATACCATTTTTTCCACCCAAGGATTCAGCAATCATTTCTTAAATGAGAATTCTTGAGGTTTGTAAGGGTGCCAAGAAACAGTCACTCTCAAAATTGGTGGTAGAAATCCAAATGGATGTAATCTTGTGGGTGGTGAGAAAAAGTGGGTATGGGGAGGAGAGGGAAGGGGTAGAGGGGGCTGCCTCTCCCATGGTACTTCCACCTGCTCCCAAACAACCTTCTAAACCCAGAAAAAAATTGCATTTGCTTTGACCTCGTGGCTGCATTTCTTAGGATTTAATGCTTGAAAATAACAATGGAGTGTGTTAAACATATAGCTCTAAAGATGTTCTTCACAGCTCTGTGAGATTTAAAAATTGGAAACAACTAAATGCCAGCAATAAGTGCTTAGCTAAGGTGACAATCAGCATGGTGGCTCATAAACTGGAGCCAGAAACAGGGGAGTCAGGTTCAAATTCCTCTTCTACTCTCACCCTAGGTGAACTTGCACAAAACATTGCCTCCAAACCTGTTTTCTTATCCATAAAGAGTGACAATATGTCTTTACCTTATAGAAATATGTGAAGAGATAAATTAGGCGGTGCATGTAAAGTGTAGCCCATAGGAAATGCTTTATAATATGTTAGTATTAAATGAATTATGCTAGAACCATATGATGAAATTCATTGCGAATATAAAAAGGATGTTGTAGAAAACTATCTAATGATACTGGAAAATGTTTATGGATATTGTTAAGTGCAAGAAGCAGGCTGTATTATTATTTGATATTTGCTTTTGCTAAAAAAATTATATATATCTCAGACAGGGGAAAAAAAATGAAACACATCCAAATGCTAGTTATTTCTGACTGACTGGGTTATAGGAGATTTTTATTTTCTTATTTGGACTCTTCTATATTTGCTAGTTTTTTTCTTAAAAGAAGGGAGATGGGAGGGGGGGTGTCATCAATAATGTGACTTTCCTTGCTATCTAGGTTAATTATAATTTTTATGATAAAGATCAAACCGTAATTATTTTTATCTGGACCGACATCATATGAAATGGAGGTGGAGAACGGTGTTCTACAAAATTCCCTGCCCCAACCCCTAGGAAAGAAGAGCCTGAGAAATCCCCTAACCCAGAGAACAGCAGGACCCCCATCCTGTGAGCTCATCTCAAGGTTTTCACAGAGGCTGTGGGTGCTGGTGATCACCTTCCACCCCCATCTACTTATATTTGCATGAATATACATCCTCCCATAGATCTTCAGTTATCTCTGATTACTTTTAATAGCTAATACAATGTCAATGCTGGGGAATGGTTGTGTTACAAGATTGTTTCAGGAATAATAACAAGAAAAAAGGTCTGAACATGTTCAGTATAAATGTGTTTATTTTTGAATATTTTCAATCTGTGGATTACTACATTTGTAGATGTGGAACCCCCAGAAACTACACCTACTGAATTCCTTCTATCTGCATAGCACATCCTAACCTCTTTCCCTTGGACCTTGGGGTCTTCTTTGACTATTATGTTTTTAATCCAACTTGCCCATGGTCCTCCATTTTCCCGTGATGTAAAGTTTTGATGACCACTGAATCTTTCAGACTGAGCAGTAAGTCCAGAATTCCCCCGTAGCCAATTTGGCCTCAGTATACCATAAGAGAAGGCCCCAGGCAGACCGGCCATCTCCTGCCTGGCCTCTTCCAAGTCAGGCCAGACCAGAGGTAGAGAGAAGAAAAGACAAGAGTACGAAGGAGGAGGAGGAGGAGGAGGAGGAGAGGAAGAAGAAGGAGGAGGGGGAGGTGGGAGGAGGAGGAGGGAGGAGGGAGGAGAAGGGAGGGGGGGAGAGAGGAGGGAGGAAGGAGAAGAAGAAGAAAAGAGACAGAAAGGCAAGAAGGGGATTGGTGGGCAAGCCCTTTTCAATGGGCAAAGGAAGGACAAGGTGGGCTTGGGTCCCCGACATGAAATCAGGTGGCCTTCTCCTCTATCCTATCCCCTCCCACTCCTATCCCCCAAGTAAACGTTTTCCAGGAACACAGAACCCAAGAGTTTTGCAGTTTGAGGCGGGAAGCCACAGTAGGTGGAAAGTTCTGCTCATTTCCATGGACTCCATCATTGTTACTTAGCATTTATATTGCATGGCTACAGCCACAGAATGCCTTCCAATTTCGTTTAAAATGTATTTGTGGAGCCAACTACCTGCAATTACTCTCGAGATTTCTCCTGGGTATTTGCACACTTTGGGATGGTTTTCTAAGGAGGTTTTTATAGATGGTTGACCCTTGGCTTGATGAGATACCTAAACAACTGTGATTTGGGGTGATGCTAGGAGAGGAAGAGAGTCTTTCTTCCCTGCCTATAAAACAAAAATGATAGGAAGATTGGCTGTCTTGCTAAGACCACAGGACTATTGGTAATGAGTAAATGGAACTGTGTGAGGAGACTTTAAAGCTCTCTGGAAAAGAGGAATTTTAATGCAGAGAGACATTTGAGGCCCAGTTCTGCCTTGCTGAAAGCCGAGTTCTTGTAGATGCCTTGGGAATAAATATGGTTTCCCGACTGAGCCAGCAGATAGGGCCCAGGGGACTCCAACGGGAACGACTGCATTATAGCCATTGCCTTTACATTTTTGGCTTTGACTACCTTGAAACATGTCCTTCCTGTTCCATCCCCACTCAAGCCCTTTGACTCCCACCTGCCTGGTCTTTGTCATTTCTTGATTTCAGGGAAATAAGTACCAGGGATGCTGTGGAATAAAGGATAAAGGTGGGAAAGAGGAAATACCTCCGAATCTCAGGCCCGAGCAGCACAGAGGCTGGCCCAGCTGTCCCCCCCAAGGGAAGAGCACTGTCACCTCTCCCTTGCTGACCCCACCTCCCTGCCAGCGTTAGCTGGATGCCAAGCAGACACTATCTCATCCCAAACTTTGACTCCTTCCTCCCTGTGGCTTTGGTTCCTGAGAGATGAAGGCATTTTGGAAGGCCTAAAAGTAATGGCAGGACTCTGAATGGCCCCACCTGGGACTCCAAGAGTGAGTCATAGCTGCATTTGACTAATTGAGTGAGGACCTGTCAGTCATCAGTTATGCTAGACATACACCAAAGGCTGAAGGAAGGTTTGCACGGTGCAAAGTGGATCCAGAATTTTAAGACAGAAGGAAGGAAAGGTTGAAGGCAGAGTGGCAGGTGCCTGTCTGGCCCCCAGGGAAGCAGACGTACCCACCCATGGTGACAAGGGTCTCTCCTTCCTTTTTTAAAATCAGGCTAAAGCTATTGTAAACATAAATTGGGGGAATGGAATGCATATAGGTTGATGTAGCAGATTGGTGGATGGGACCAGTTCTTGGACAAGTTTGATCCAAGGTGCCAATAGATAGGACTCAAGAGCAGGCTCCCCTCCCTCAGAGACCCCATAACAGATCCCCTGCTTCCAGGAGAGGAATTTCCCATCATCCTCCCTTCCTCTTGTCAGGGCTGGCACTGTCTGAGCTAGAAGGCAGGCTGACAAGGTTAAGGGGAGAGAAGATCTGATACGCTATCATGCTTCTCACGTCCGTGACAGGCAGGCTTGTGTGGAGTGGGCCCACAGCCTCCCTCTGTTTCCCTCTCCAAATAACCCCCCAGTGTGCCTCACACGGTCCTGCCAATCAGAGACAAAGATAAGGAGCCGACTCTGCGTCCTCCTCCCAGTCTAAGCTTTGAAGGCAATTATTTATGGGAGCTCTTGGGTGCCTATCAACCTCAGGGCGGAGGCTGGCAGGGGAACCCCAGGAAGCTGCCTCGGTAGCACAGACTGCATCCTGTAAAGGTCGAGGCGCCTCCTCTACAGAACCTTCGCATTCTGCAGGTCACCATCATCCCCACTGTTGACAACACACAGCCACAGAAAGGGCCATGTCCACCACTGAAACTGCTGGCTGTGAGACAGGCCTGCCATCTGTGGATGGTGCCCATGAAGTATTCAAGATGAAGGCCCCCACCCCAGGTCTGCCAGACCAGGCGACTCCAAGTGTGTATCAGGGCCTGGCTGCAAATTGCTTATTATGGGTCCAGGAGAGCTAAATGCAAAAATTGAGAGAAAGCACTTTAAAACTTTTATAGTGACCTGATAAAGTAATCTGATGGTTTTATTCTGATAATAAAAAAGGAATTTACATTTTTATATTTTTTTAAATTCCATTTTCCTCAAAATATACTCTAGAGAATATACTTTTAATAAAAATACATATTGTGTTAAAACATTCTGCAACACATAAACAAATATTTCATAAAATTATCATTGAGCAACCAATTATTTTTTTTAAATCCTGTTCCTTCATCCCAAGTAGTTTGAGACACACAGATCTAGTTGCAATCTGCTGCACCAAGAATATGGAACCAAAGATTCTAGCCGGCAGAATATATAAGGAATTCAAACAAGTCACCCCCTTAACACACACACACACACAACACACACACACAGCAAATGAGTAATCCAATTTAAAAATGGGCAAATGAGTTAAATAAATAGTTCTCAAAAAAGGATAAACAAATGGTCAACAAGTGTATGAAAAAAATGTTCAACATCAGGGAAATACAAATTAAAACTGTAATGAGATCTCATTTCACCCTTGTTGGGAAGGCTATGATCAAGAAGACAAAGAATAACAAGTACTGGTGAGGATGTAGAGAAAGGAAATTCTCATATTCTATTGCTAGAAATGTAAATTAGTACAACCATTATAGAAAATAGTATGGAAGTTTCTCAAAAACTAGAACTAGAACTGCCATGTGATCCATCAATCCTACTACTGGATATATATCCAAGAAATTGAAAATAGTACATCAAAGAGACACCTCTACTCTCGTGTTGACAATAGCCAAGATATGGAATCAACCTAGATATCCATCAACGGATGAATGGTTAAAGAAAGGGTGATATTTATACACACAATAGAATATTACTTGGCCATGAAAAGAATGAATTTCTGTCATTTTCTGCAACACGGATGGAAGTAGAAGACGTTTTGTTAAGTGAAATATGTAAGGCACAGAAATACAAATACCTCCATGTCTTCACTTACACAGAGAAGCTAAAAAAATTTATCTTGTAGATATACAGAAAAGAGTGGTGGTTATCAGAGTCCAGGAAAGGGGTCAGGAGAAGGGATGGAGAGATGATGGTTATGGGTACAAGAGTGCAGCTGGGCAGGAGGAATAATTTCTAATGTTCTAGAGCACCGTGGGGGAACTATGGTTGAAAATAATGAACTGAATAGTTCAAAAGAACTAGTAGAGAAAACTTTTAATGTTCCCAACACAAACATAGAATAACGTCTGATATTCCACAAACACTGATCTGAACATCACACATTGCGTACATATATTGAATGTCACATGGTACCCCATAAATGGGTCAATTAAAGATAAAAAATATATTTAAAAAAAAGACAACAGACTGCAGACTAGTTCTTTCCATGGGAATTCCTAGAGAAAGCAAGAGTGAGAGGAGAGAGAGAGAGAGAGAGAGAGAGAGAGAGAGAGAGAGAGAGGGAGAGAGTGGGAGGGAGAGAGTGGGAGGGAGAAGGAGAGAGAAAAGAGAGGGGCAGGCTGGTGGACAGTCCCGGCAGGCTATTCTACCTGAAACTGGACAGTGCACGTTCCTTTCAAGTGATACAGCACACCCAGTCCTCTCACACACCCCTTCCTAAGCTATGCCTATGGAACAAGTCAAGAGAAGGCCATACTCCAACCATGGGCGCTCTCTGGTTGCTCCCCGGAGCAAAGCAAGAGATACACTGACAACAGGTGCCCTGGGAGGCAGCCTCTCTCCTGCAGGGCCTGGCTGCCCCAGCACCCTCTCCTCTACACTTCCAACCTAGAGATCCCTCCTTCTTAAAGAACATGGAGACACCCAGCCTCTCCTGCCACCTGTGCTTTAGAGCAAGGGCAGTACAGTCAATCACACTTGAGTTTGAATGACAGCTCCCGTACTCCCCACCTGAGCTCCCCACTGACTCTGCTGAGGCCTCACTGTCTGCATCTGCAAAATGGGCACAACAACACCTAGAATTTACTGAGTGTGACATTATATGCTAGACATAGGCTTTATCTGGAAAAACCCAAAACAGTGATCCTAGGTAATAGATATGTTTGTTCCCATTTTCCAGGTGAGGAAACTGAGGCTTAGAGAGGAGAAGGACTTGCCTAGCTCACACAGTGGTAAAAGTCAGGACTCTGTCTTAGGCACTCCTCTTCCCAGAGGTGTTGAGTTTAACCAATACAGAGCACCTTCAGCGTGCCTGGCCGGCAGGATGGCCACAAAGATAAGATAATACACTTAGCAGCAGGCCTTCCTAAATAGTAGCTGCGATTGCTTTTGACGTTATTTTTCCAGGACTACCTTGGGGCCTCTTAACGTCCCTTGGCTTCAAGGCTACAACCTGGGGCAGCATAAGCTTGGCAAGCTCCAAAAGGAACCGAGCCAGGGATCCTTGGCAGGTGGCCCAGCTGCACATCCTCTAATAGTCCAGGTCTCCTATAAATATGCCAACAGCAAATCAAAGACTCAGAAGCAAATCTCAACAGTTACTCAATTTCAGGCTCGAAAGCATTTTCAGTTCTGCACCTTTCACATCAGCTAAAAAGTTCTCCCAGGTGCCTTGCTTCCCTCTATCTAATCTTTTTAAATGCGGGGGCCCTCTCTCCTGAATACCCCAGTGATTGCCTATGAAGAGAGGCGGCAGAGCCAGAGGGTCGGAAGAAATTTGGTGAGGTTGCATGGCGCTCAATAAATATTTATTCCCACTTGGTGTGTCAGGATTTGAGCCAGAACTCTGCTGGGCTTCCCATGGAGAATTTTCAATGCAAGGTGAGGAGAAAGCAGAAGGCCAACTCTTTCCCTACCATGCCCTTGAAACCCTTGAAAACCTCAGACCATGCTAATAGGCTCCTTCTGACCGGGTCAAACTGTATTGAATAAGATGTCTTTGTTGTCTCTAACCTGTACAATACACTGCAGAGTGGGCATTATTATTCCCATTTTTCAGATAAGCAGACTGAGGCTAGAGGAAATGAGTGACTGGTGATATTTCCAATAAGCAGAGCCAGGACTTGACTCAGATCAGTGTAGCACCAGCCTCTAAATTCTTTCCTTCCAAAAGTCCCTGGGTTTTCTCCCTCTGGGTTGGGACTCTAGACGTAGGACTTGGTTACCTTTCTGCCATCTCTCTCCTCGGGCACCAGGAGGGGTTCCGCTATAGGACCAGTATTGTGAAGGTTCCTCGTAAACTCCAGTCTCCACAAACCACCATATTGGGGTTGGTATCCCTTCACTGCACCTTTTCCGTCTCGTTTGTTTTATTTCTAAGGTGACGACATGGAGAGGAAAAGACAGTCTCACTGACTGGCAGGGTGACTGAAGACTTTGTTTACCAGGAGCTTAACAGTTTTTCAATTTTGTGGGAAGCACCCATGTCACAACCTCTTCTGGAGGTGCCCTTGACATAGCCCGGTTCCAGGTTTATGGATTTCTGGAGACACAGAGTAGGAAAATGTCATATCCCTTGTCCTCCAAAGGTCGGTGGAAGGCGTAAACACAGCCAGTCTACATCTCTGGGCAACCATTTCCCACACTAATGATGGCCCAGTGGCCAGTAGAGCTTCAACATCCGAACCCCCTTGGGGACTTCTGGACTCTTGGGCCCCTCTAAATCAGTGCCATCTGCAATACAGCCCAGGAATAGCTCAGGTTTCCAGGTGACTCTGATAGTCACTGAAACTGCAGATCTGTGCCTGAGAGCATGGGTTGGAAGTCAGAACAATCTAGCTCCCAAGCCCTACTTCAGACAAGCTGCTCTGCCACTTTGCACCTCAGTTATCATCGATTGTAAAATAAGAATGACGACACTCCCTGCCTCTTAGGACACGGGGAAGAGGCAGAGAGGAAGTGCTGAGCCTAGCAGCTGAAGAGTTCTTCCAAGTTTCCCTGCTTTGGGGTCCTTCTTCCATCTAAAATTTGAGCACAGTTCTACTCAGTGTGAAGACTCTAGAAATGACCAGGAATTGCTCTGTTAAACCAGGGGAAATGGAGACAACCCACTGACAATATTACCACAGGTGAGGGAGAGGGATCAGGGGGCTAAATTCCCTCTAATTCTAAGCAATCAGTCAACAAATATGCATTGAGCATTCACTATGAGTCCAGCATCACCAAGCAATGAAAGGCCTTACTTATAGCAATTTAATTTATAGTTGAGGAGATAAGGCAAAAACAATAAGCTTAAATATAACAAAAATTCATTCAAGATCAAGATATCATCAAACACCCAGTGGTTAAGTGCCCCTGGGTTCAATCCTTGGTACCAAAACAAACAAACAAAAAATCCCATATTCATTTATTCGTTCAATTACAGATATTCATTCATTGCCTAAAGTGGACCACGAACCATATTGTAAACAAAAAATATAAGGTTGAATAACTGGTCCCTGAATTGAGGTATTTAAGGTCTAGAGAAAGACAAATGAGCAAATCCATGTTCCTGATTAATTTACTTTCTTCTGGCTGTGAGTATTGAAAAAAGGATGAGTTTCACAATATTCGAAATGCTTCATTCAGGGGATAAGAGGTCAGCTGTGATACTTTAAATAGAAAGGTAGCCAAGGTCTGGTACCCAATCTCATAGAATTCACATCTTCAGATTCAAGTATAGAGTTAAATATACTAAGTGGGTCACCATCGACGTTGTAATGGCAGACAGTTTTGAAATTCGTGTCTAAAGGTAGCTGTGAAGTCAGAAAACACAAATAAATCTGTTCAAAATAGTTAACTGCAACCCAAGGGATGGGAAAATCCAGAGAAGACCTAACCCACCTTTGATAATCCCAATCCAGTGAGAAGGTGAAGATGAAAGAACCCACTCAGGACCACATTGGCTGTTGGTTCCTTGAGGGGAGGAATAGCATCTGGCTCTCATTGCTATGTAGCGTGCACCTAGCAAAGGGCTCACACAATCACTGGTGTCTAATAAATATTCATCGAATTAATGAACCAATGAAAGAATTGACAACACAATTGTTTCTAGGAGAGAATGCAAAGTGCCCAGGATGTAGCCAACCATCAGACCAGCAGATTGGTAGCAAACGGCTCTTTTCAGGGAGTTTTGACTCCTCTGAGCTCGAGACCTGTGTATCTAATTGTCTATTTGTCAACTCCAATTAGGTATCTCAGAGTCACCTTGAACTCAGAAGAAATGAACTCGTGGTGGTCCTTCCTTACATGGCTGTGGAGCTCAGTGAATGCCAGCCCTCAGCCCAGTTAAGAAGCCACAAACCGTCACCTCACTCCTCTCTCCTCACTCCTCATCACCAATCCATCCATCAGGGGCAACATTCCCTCAGATCTATCCCCTGACGTTGTTCTAATTCACGACAGCATCCTGTCTTCCGGGCAGATGCGGTTGCCTGTGACTGTGTCTGACTGTATCCTGTTCCCCCAGGTAGCCGCTCTCCAGCTTGCTTTTCCCTCCATCTGCAACACTCTATCCTGCCATCTTCCTAGAGTCCACACTTTCTCTCGACCTCATCGCAGGCCCGCCCCTTCTTGCCGAGGCAAAGCTGTCTGCCACGAGTTCCAGCAAGCATCTCTTTCCTGACATTAGTCATACTTGCAAGTTTACATTCCACTGTCCAGAGGACAATATGTGGCTTCCTAACCCTTTTATTCATGCACCTGGTACCAAGCAGGTTGGTAAGAAGGGGAGAGTTCCTGCAGCAAGACCTTGATTTAAGCAAGGCTTTGAGGCAGAAAAGGGAGAGAGAAAACAATCGTTTTGTGCTGCAAAAATATTCTAGATTAAGAAAAGAGTGAGCCCCTGACCCCTGGTCTGCTTGACCCATAGGAAATGCCTTGACTCGGAGATTGTAAGTTCAGGTGTTCCAACATCAGCTGGGTACCATCCACCCAGGTACGCTCAGAGGAAACAAGAGAAGGCTGGGACAAACCAGACACCTCGTGCCTACCTGAAAGGCTGCCCAGCTGTTGGTTGTCCTGTGGGAACACCAGGCCTGTGTGATCAGGCCTTGTTTTATTTTTTCAAGCAAAGTCTAGAATCAAAATTGCACATAATGTCTCCTGATATTTAAATGCTGGCAATTGAAAAATTAGGAACAGTGCAACCATCAAACAAAACTCACCTGTCATTCTGGATTCTGCATACAGACTCCAGTTTGCCACCTCAGCATTAGATTATTCCTCTGTTTTCCTAAACCCAACCTGACACAGCTTCATTAATTCCCCTTCCTCCCTTCCAAGGACTGCACATAAACCAGACATGTGCAGGCTGCTGGTTAGCGCTGTGTTAAGCTCCTTAACTCATCCCTCAGTGGATTCTCTCCGATGTGTCCCTTCCCAGCCCACTCCCTCCCAAATTGCATGCTTCCTTAGCAGGCTGTGCAGATCTCCCGAGTCTCGGTCATCCATTTATACACAAGAGTCTTTTTCTTTAAGACAAATTTTGGAAAGAGCCTTAGCGGGAGTGCTCAGAGGGACGCGCGCCTGTCCTGGCCATCCTCTCTGCCCCGTCCCCTCTCCTGGATTCCCTACTTCTCTTCACCGTCATTCCTCCACTGAGCACCCCGAGTCCAGACACCCAGGACTCTGCGAAACACAGTTTGGGAACTGCCGTCCTGTTTCTCCTCCAAGGACTGGCCCTGGAAAAGAGCTCTCCAAGGCCCGTCCCGTAGAAATGGCACCTGAGAGCACAAAATCAGGTATCTCAAATACCACTGCCTGGGCCATTCTCTGTGCCCAGCAGGAGGGGAGCTACTGCTTAGAACAGGGCGGGCAGAGCCTGAGGGAGTCTCAGGCAGAATCTGGGGAGGTGAGAGTTTACAGTGGCCTAGAGAGAGAGGCTCTGACCAAGTCCCCCATACCCCCAACCTCTGGAAGTCCTACCGTAACCTCAAGTTCCACAGCTCCTAATTTGTCTCCTCTGTACACACTAAGCCCTCCTTCTTCCTTTATGCCCCCATCTCTGAAAACAGCACCACCTGGTCAACAAGCCTGTTCTTTGGACGCATCCCTTTGAAATAGTTACTCCATCACCCAATCTATGGATGTGGCCACTTGCCATCTTCCCTGAGCCTTTCCTCCATCCTCCCTGACAGAGCCCTGCTCCGGTCACAACCCCTGTGTCTCCATGATCCACTCTTCCAGATGGCCCCCAATCCATCTGCTGTCTGAGAAATCTTCCCAAATCCTAAGTCTCATCAGGTCACTTTTCTGCTTAAATCCCTTTCAGATGTATTATCTTTCAAAATATAATTCAAGCTGCGCAGCCTAGTGTGACCCCGCCCTGCCCCAGGGTTCTCAGGGGGCTCCCGCTGACACCACGCAGGGCTGCTGCCATGTCCCCAGAGCACACACAGGCTCTCTATTAACACTTTGCTATCACAGCAGCCGTTCCCACTGCCTCCAGAGCCGACTGCCCCTCTCTCTCGGCAGCCTGATGACTCCTCGCCAGGCAAGCTCAGGTAGGGTGTCTGATGCTCCAAAGGGTCCTTCCCAACTCCCTGTCCCCACTCCCTTTTCCCTGTTTCCTTCATCACCCTCTTTGGATACTGTCATCGGACGATCCTGTGTGGCTCTCTTTATTTGTGAGCAACTCTAAGGTGGGGACCGTGGCTGACTCAAACCGGAAGCCCAGGCCTAGCAGGCAGCAGGTGCTGGGTGTAAGCCGTTGCAGGAGTGATGGAAACGTCCTGACCTCCCCGCGCTCCTCGGCCGACTGATCCAGGCAGTCCTTCCTCGGCGCACACGGCTTATTTTTAGCATTAGTGGTTTATCTCCCAGAGAAATTTGGTGCCAGCTGTGGTCACCTGTTTGATTGCTCTCTGAGCTCTGCCTTTAACTAGAAATTAATTTGGATTACTTAGGCTTTCCTTGCCCAACGGAGAAACTCCGGCTGGGTAAATCCGAAGCTGCTGGCGATTTTTCTTTTTCTGTCTAATCTCTCTCTCTCATGCGCCAGCTCTAATTTTGTGCCTTTCTGGCTCCCTCTCCCCTCGGTGTCCATTTTTAATCTCCCGCATCTGACCCCCTCACAGATGTTGACTTACCTTGGATCTTCACCTTCCCGTCTGCACATTCATTTGGGGGGAAACTGAGGCCAGCCTGGCCAAGGGTCACTCAGGAGGTCCAGGCAGCTCTGACAGTGGAAATCAGAAGTAAGGAAACCCAAAGCCCAGTCTGCTGCCCTTTCAACCCATGCCACACGCCAAGGCTTAGGGAGGGCAGGGAGTAGAAAGCCAATTCTCCAGCCAGAATTCTGACCATCAGCAAAGAGGGCACAGAGCCTGGTGCTCACCGAGCTATTTTTCTATAAGACTCTGGCCATTCAGTCCTGCCTGAGGTTTTCTATTGGCTCCTGATTGGTTTGCTCATGCTCCCCAGCTGACCTGAGAGTCAAACAAGCTGTCTGGGAGTAAAAGAGGATTC
Organism: Marmota flaviventris; assembly: GCF_047511675.1. Lineage (NCBI taxonomy): Eukaryota > Metazoa > Chordata > Mammalia > Rodentia > Sciuridae > Marmota > Marmota flaviventris. Next base: position 22,140,005 of record NC_092498.1, read on the forward strand.
CTTCTCACTCATTCTCTACTCCTCCATCCTCTCTGCCTCCTGTCCTGTTCCTAGCAAGAGTCCATTCACATCCAAGGCAGGCTTCAAAAGCAAGATTGGCCGGTCTCTGCTGAGAAAGTTTGCCAAGACCTAAGGGAGGGCTAGACCGAGGGCACTGACCTTATAGGACCAAGAACCTGGTAGTAACTTTAGAGAAACCAAAGACAAAACAACTGGTGAGTTGTCAAGTGCTGGAAGGTTAATTGGGAAGTCGAGCATTTTCTGAGGAGCCATTTTTTGTTTGTTTAAGATAACCTTAACTATCAATGATTGTATTAGTATTGTGAACTGGAATCTGCTGTCCTGAAATGCCTACCAACTGGCTTTAATCTGGACACTAAACCCATTGAGTTCATCTAATAAACACTTGTTTTAAAAAGCATCCACATCACACAGTTGACTCAGATTAAACTTCTGTGGAGCTGAGCTGGCTCTTCTGAATACCATGAATGTCTTAGAAGCTGAGTGGACACTGGACTTTGGACTTCTCTCTCTTGGTTCTTATTCTTTGTTCTAACATTTTGAAATTTTGTAAGCAAGTGTTTTTCTTCTCCTATAATGAAAGTAGCATAATTTCTTCATCGACTGTAGAAATTTGGAAAACATACTGGAATATACATTGGTAAATAAAAATTACTATTATCCAAATATACTCCACTAACATTCTGTCCCACTTCCAGTCCTTTATGTATTTGGGAGGGAGAGAAGGGTGGATGTGTACATGAAATGGGAAATCGGGGGGGGATCAAGGCATCAATGGATCAAGAACTGATAGATTGATCAATCTTATAGTGGGTGATCTGTGGAATATAAATCTTTAGTTCTTTGGTTTTGTCTCTTAACATTACATTATAGTATTTCCTGAAGTCATTGTCTAGTCTCCTTTATTCTTTAAAGTTTTATCATGGCCCACCAATAGGGTATACCATAATTATTCTATCAAAGCTTTTATTGTTCTATTTTTTGCATGTTCTCAGTTTTTTGTTTGGTTTGGTTTGGTTTGGTTGTTGTTGTTGCTTTTGGTACTGGGGATTGAACTCAGGGGTAACTCACCACTGAGCCACATCTCCAACCCTATTTTGTATTTTATTTAGACACAGGGTTTCACTAAGTTGCTTAGCACCTCAATTTTTGCTGAGACTGGCTTTGAACTTGGATCCTCCTGCCTCAGCCTCCCGAGCTGCTGAGGTTGCTGGTGTGCACCATCACACCTGACCTGGTGTTCTCAGTTCTTGACATTTAGTCTAAGCAGTGGAACGTGCCCATCTTCACTATCACCAAAAGCAGAGTTGGGAGAAATTCTCCAGTAAAGAGCTGGGGTGTAAGCAGGGTCAGCTAAGCTATGGCGCAGTCCCAAACCAAGACCTGTCTAAGTGCACAGCCAAGTTCATCCTCCAACTTAGGACTTGGGTTATCCGAGCCAAGACGTGGCCCAGAACTGACTGGTGGCAAACAAGCATCAGCAGAGGACTTGACGTGACACAGACTCCAGTCAATGCAAGAGAACCAGAAATAATTCCCAAACATTTGACAGGCAAAAAATTAAAATTAAAATTTTTAAAAAATAAAATTTTGCTTAAAATTTCTTTCCTTGGATTACTTTGATTGATAGTGAGATGAAAAATGACATAGTACATGTAATCTTGTTTCCATTTGTCTTTCTTCTTTCCTGAGTTGTCCATTACTTGCCTGTTTTTGTGCTGGAGGGTTCCTTTTCTTGATTGATTTGTGAGAGCTCTCTACATATTCAAGACATTAATTCTTTTGTGTTCTTTTTTGCAAAATTTCCTCGGTTTCTCTGGCTTTTTTTTTTTTTTTAGTTATTTTCACAGATGGAACTTAAAATGTACACCTAGATAAACCTATGTGTCTTCTCTTTTTTGGTTTCTTTTACCATTACCTTCCAGCTTGCTCCTCTCCTGGTTAGCACTGGAGCCTCCTTCAGGTCTGCACACAAAGGTGAGCTGGCCATGGGGCTCGTCCCTAACCCACCATCCTAGTCACATCCCAACCTCTCCTGTCCTCCCACATTAAAAGGTCATTTCCAGATAAGCAGAGATTCCTACCTGTCTTGCTCTGGGTTGCAGTTCCTGGAGCAAATAAACATTTGTTGAATCCTTGAGTGGGCAGATGTAAGGGGATCTCTCAGACCTCTCCTGTCTCCGTTGTAATGGGGTTCTCTTCTCGTTCATCCCTGCACCCAGTGCCTAGAACTTACGGTCCGCACTACTGTTTTGCTCCTGTCTGGTCTGCGTCCAGGTAATCACTGCCTAATGCAACATGTAAGCTCAAGGCTGCTGAATGCGTAGCATATCGCTCTTACCTAGACACACGTGTGAGGGTTTAGACGCTGCAGAGTTTTTCAGCCTCCCTTCTACTTGGCTCTTGAGATTGATTTAAGCCTTTGGCTCTGAGAGGTTTGGGGAGCATCCATGAGGATCCTTGTAGAGCTAGATCTTCATGCATCTCTTCCCTTAAAAGGACCTAGAGAAAATCGGGGAGCAGAAACCAGTTCCTTTTTGGTGGTTAGAAGAGAAATGGTGAGAGGGACACAGCTTACTGGATTTAGTTTACTATGGTACAGATGACAAAAATTACACCCCAGATCAAATGAAAGCTAATTCTGAGTAATAGCTCCTGTGATACAATACAGGTCACAAAATTAGGCCCTAGCAGGTCATATTTGACAAGTGCTCCTAATGATCCTTAAAGTACTCTCTCATATGAGATCAACTGCCAGGTAGAGATGATAGTTCTAATCTACATTTTATAGATGAGGATCAGAGCAGTTAAGAAATTTGCCCAAAGGCACACAGGAACTAAGGAGAGGAGTCAGCCTCCTTTCTGTAATAATATTAAATGGCCTCTGGCACTGCACCCTGCAGTAAATGCCTACAAAATTAATGTTTTTATTTGGTGCATTGATTCAACTTCCAGCTTTCAGCTACCAATGGTTACAAGGCTTCCATAACGCATGGATACATTTAGTGATTTGGCAAACACTTCTTTAGTACCTATTTGAGCAGCACGCATGCTTAGCACCATGAGTATACCATGATCAATGGCAGGGTGAGCCTGCTCTCAGGAATTCAGTCTTGTTGGGAAGCTGGCATGGGCTTAAATACTAGTGTGTGTGTTGATGTAAATGTTAATGATTTCATCCATTAAAATGAGTTTCTGGGTGTAAGATTATATAAGCATTTGAGGTTTATAAAAAGGAATCATCAGGCAAATCAGCTACCCTGTCATTTTAACTAAACTATCTACACTAATTTCAGTTCTGAAGATAGAGAAATTCTGGCTTCACACTCCTAAGTATGCAAGACACCAAGCAATTTACCTTGGTAAATTAGCAGCAATAGGATTCGTAAATTCTCCTTTCATTTGTATTTAGAAGAAAGAAATCCAACTTACTCCAAATCCATTATCCCTGAGTAGAGAGAATTTCCCCCTCATTCCAATCTAGTTTTAAAAGATTATAGGAAATTATAGAGGGATGCATAAAATACACTGATCATGCACACAAATAGCAGGAAAATGGAGAGGAAAGGGTCCCTCCTTGCTTGCTGATACAAAGGTCTCCCTTCTTATATACAAACCCAAGTAGAAGTCAAGATTCTAATTAACCCCCCACCCCCACAGCAAACTATTCCAGGAGAAGCAAGAGCTAAGGAATAAAAATGCTAACTTGGATTTGCACCTGTGATTAGGCCCTGTTCTCTTTAAGTGCTTCTTGCTCCATGGGCCCCATATTCCTGTCACCCACTCCTCTATCACCAACAGCATCACACTCTTCTGGGAGAAAAAAGCCATTTCTTTCTCTCTTTTGTTTTTTATTGGTGCATAATAGTTATATAGAATAGAGGGCTTCACTGTGGCATATTGGTTCATGCACCTAACATACTGTTTTAGTCAGCTTTTTTGCTGCTGGGATTAAAAGGATCTGATGAGAACAGTTTTAGAGGAGGAAATGTTTGTGGGCTCATGGTTTCAGAGACCTTGTCCATAGAAGGTCAGCTCCATTCCTCAGGCCTTGAGGTGTGGCAGAGGGAAGCAGCTCACATGGTGATCAAAAAGCAGAGAGAGAAACTGCACTCTCCAGATACAAAATATATACCCCATAGCCACGCCCCCAACGAACCACTTCCTCCAGCCACACCCACTTGCCTCCAGCCACACCCACCTGCCTCCAGTCACCACTCAGTTCTTCCCATCAGGGGGAGTAATTCGCTGATTGGGCTAAAGGCTGTAACGCAATCACTTCTCCTCCAGACCTTCTTGCGTTGTCTCACACATGAGCTTTTGGGGGACACCATAACATATACCTTGATCAATTTCAGTCCCCAGTACCTTCCATTCTCCCTCCCTGGTCCCCTTGCTCTAATTACTCATCTCCCTTCTATTTTCATGAGATCCCTTTTTTTCTCTCTCTCTAGCTTCCACATATGACAGAAATAATATGACTGGCTAATTATTATTACCTTTAACTTGGTATCCTCCAGTTTCATCCGTTTTCCTAAAAATGACATCATTTCATTCTTTATGGCTGAACACACACACACACACACACACACACACACACACACACATACCACATTTTCTTTGCCCCTTCATCTGTTGATGGACACCTAGGCTGGTTTCATACTTGGCTTTTGTGAATTGTGCTGCTATAAACATGAGTATGCATATCTCTCTATAGTATGGTGACTAATTCTTTTGGATAAATACTGAGGGTTGGTATAACTGAGTCACATGATGTTCCCACACCTAGTCTTTTGAGGAGCCTTCATGCTGATTTCCATACTGTACTAATTTACAGTTCCACCAACGGCGTATAAATGTTCCTTTTCTCCCACATCCTCTGCAGCATTTGTCATTATTTGTACCCTTGATGATTGCCATTCTAATTGGAGTGAGATAAAATATCAGTATCGTTTTGATTTGCATTTTGTCAGTGGCCAAGGGTATTGAGCATTTTCTTCATTTTGTTGACCATTTGCACTTCTTCTTTTGGGAAGTTTCTGTTGAGTTGATTTTCCCATTTAATAATTGGGTTATTTGTGGGGGATTTTGGTGTAACGCTTTCTGAGTTCCTCCAATATTCTGGATATTAATCTTCTATGAGTAGCTGGCAAAGATTTTCCCACATTCAGTAGGTTTTCTCTTCACACTCTTGTTTCCTTTGCTCTGCAGAAGCTTGAAAAGAGCCATTTCTACTGATGTGATAAATAAATGGACCCAAAAGAGGAAGAAAATTGGTGGCCTTGACTCAGCAGTACCTATCAAGTGTTTAAAGTTTTCATGCCTTTTAATTCCTAAATAATACTTGTAGGAATTTGCCCAAAGAAGTTAGTCAACCAAGAATAGGAATGTGTATCCGCAAGTGTTGCTGAGATAATTGAAAACAATTTAAATATTCATACATTTTGACTTTAAGCATGATATACCAATACATTGAAAGTGATAGAGAAGATAAATAGGAAAAGTTAATAGATTGGACTACTGCAAAAATCCAAAAATTATGGCAAAAAAACCCCACATTTACAACATCTAGAGACAAATGGGTAAATCATTTGCAACATATATGATAGTCATGCTAATTCATTTTTATAAACGGACTCTTTAAAGCCAATAAGAAAAATATATAATAAAAAGTGACCAATGGCCCTGTGAAAAGACACTCAATCTCATGCACAATTGAAGAAATATAAACTGTGTTAGTCGCTCAATTCAACTTTTTACCCATAAGCAAAGTAGCATCTTTGATGGCTGGGATTTAGAGAACAAATTGTTCTCAGGTGGTTTCCCACTGTCAAGGACAGTCACAGCTCTCAAAGAGGTTTAACTCTCGGGGATTTAAGAATGAAATCATCAAATATTCAAATAAATAAATAAAAGTTAAGTAACAGCTCTCATATGCTTTCAGAGAGAAATTGACTGCTGGGCCCTGAAGAGGCCATATTAAGTCCACAGTATGCTCCTAGCTTTGCCGTTTCAAAAATTCATCTCTATCTTCCCAGGATCAGACAGAGCAATCACGGCAGCAGAGCAGATGGCACCAAAATGGACCTGATTATGTACAAAGATGTAAGATTCATTACCGCTCAATGAGGGAAGGCAAGGACTACCCAGCAAATGGTGTTGGGACAATTAAGTTGCAATTTGGAAAAACAGTAATTTTAGAATCTCACTTTATGTTATGCACAGAAATAAATTCCAGTTGGGTGGAAGAGTTAAATGTTTTCTTTATAAACCTCAAAGTCTCTGAAAGACAAAGATTCAAATATTCTCCAAACCTCCAGGGAAAAAGAACTTTATAGGCTTAGAAGTGATATGAGGAATTAAAAAAAAATAAAAAGTAAGATCTTACACGTTTGACTGCAAAAAATGTGAAGTATAGAAGCAAGCAGCAAACAAACAAAAATATTCCTGCAAATGTAACAAAGAGGCACTACATTTTATACCTAAGCCCTTAAATGTTGATCAGCAAAAGTTATGATTCCAACATACAGAAGTGCAAAAAATATACTCACGAAAAAAGAAACATAAGAGCAAACAAAGATTTAAGAAGATGTTTGGTTCCTAAAGAATTAAAAATATATAAATTAAACACTAAGGTACCCTGTACCATTTCCTGCTGTTAAATTAGCATAAAATTTTAAAATAATTCCTCTGGGGTGTCTATTTCTGGTTAAGATGAAGAAAGCCAGAGAGACTAATGAAACTGCCCTAGCAATAAAAGTAGCTGGATAAGCCACAAAATGATGACCTTAAAACCATCAGATGCTAAGGATGCAAAGAAACCTAAATGAACTAAATTCCAGAAAGTGACAAGGTCTTCCCAAGATAAACAAGATCCATGGCTATTTCCATTCATGAAGAAGTGGTGGGAAGAAACTCCAAGAAAGAGATAGTCTTCAAATGTGTCTCATTCTAATGGCTGGATGTGACAGATCAGAAAGCCAAAGGCCCCAGCCACAGAGCCAGTGTGGCTAGGCCACATACCTCTTCATCAAGTTCTAAGGAGCAATAGACCAAAGGCTAAGGACAAGGTGGGAGAACAAAGAGAATCCCTTTGAGACAGACATGCAGGAACCCCCCTGGCACAAGACAGTAGCTTGCTGAAGACCAGGTGCAGGACAGCAAAGCCGAGAGAGGTCTCTTAAGAACCACGGCCTTCACCAAGTGCAGTGTGGCTGTCCTCCTGAGACAGGGAGCTGGAGGGAGCTATCCCAAGTTGCAAAATCTGGGAATGGAATCCGTAACCCAAGCTGGCAGTGGGCAGTGAAGCATCAGAGATCTCTGGAGTTCACCAGTGCTCAGATCCCAGCCTCTGATGAAGGGAGGATCCTGATACCACGATAAAACAAGAGGCAGTGGAGAGCTGGAGCTATCCAAACTGCAGCGAAACCCGGGCTCTGCTCCAAAATGACTTTAATAGACTCGGCCATCCACGCGAGCGGTCTAATGGAAGGGACATAACCTTTTCCCTAGTATTATTTACTTCAATCTCTGCTCTTCTTTACACATAATGTCTGATATAAATAAAGAATTAAGAGACCATCAGAGAGCCAGAAAATGCAGACTAGGGTTAAGGAGAGGAACAGTAAATAGAAGGAGGCCTAGATGTAAGATTTACCTAGACAGTGACTGTAAGATAAACAGGATAAATGTATTTAATAGATTAAAGAATGCACATAGACCTGGAACCTAAAAACATTCATACTCATAGATGCCCAGGATAAAATGGCAGGAAGTCCAGACTCAGATGGAGGTCAGGGGAGCCTGGGGAGGTGTTGGTCACAGGACACAGATTTCAGTTAGACAGGAGGAATGAGTTTAAGATATATATTGTAAAACATGGGGACTAAAGTGAAGAGCATTGTATTTTATAGTTTTTAAGAGTAGATTTTAAGGGTTCTCACCACCACAAAACAAAAAAGTAAGTATGCGAGGTAATACACGTTATTTAGCTTGATTTAGCCATTTCACAATGTATACATATTTTAAAACATTGTGCTGTATGCCATGAGTAAACATAATTTTGTCAGTGAAGAAATACTATTTTAAAAACTGAGGAAAAATCTAGAGTATGTATGAAAAAAATAGGAAATTTTAGCAGAGAGCTGAAGACTATAAGAAAAATCAAATGAGCATATTATTCATTCTTTAAAAGACCATTGATTGCTTAAAATTAAAATTACAACAATGAATTACAGAGTTCATAGCATATGTCACAGAAAAAAACATAAGAGGAACACAGAGAACAGGGATGTGGCAGGTGATGATGCTGTTGTGCTGTTCTTAGGTGGTTCACAAAGTATCTGTTGTTTGAAAATGATGCATGGTATAATCTACAGAATTTTTATAACAAAAATATGAATAGTCAAAAAGCCAATAAAGAAAATAATGTATTAAAATATTCAGAAAAAGAGGTACAGAGAAAAAACAAACAGATGGAACAAGTAGAAAACAAATACCAAGACAGTAGGCCTAAATTCAATCAGACCAATAATTATTTTAAATGTAAATGAGTTAACTTCTATAATTTAAAAGCAGAGACTGGCAAACTATAGAAAACAAGATTCAACTACCAGCATTCCTAAGAAAGATACTTGAAACATAATGCTGATTAAAAATTTAAAAGGAGAGGAAAAATATGCATCTCTGGGATACAGGCTTTTTGCAGAAATTCGCAAGCATGTTCCAGTGTTTATATAAACATACAAAAGGTACAGAGTGGCCAAACAATATTGATCAAGAAAACAAACGAATGAAGAGAAATTATCCTACCCTATTTCAAGATTTATTACAAAACCAGAGTGATTAATACCGTGATTAATTAATAGTTTATTGGCATATCTTCCCAACTTTAGAACAGCAAATACATCTTGGCATACAAAAAAGGACTAACCTTTTTGAAAAATTGGTAAATTGGACATTATAAAAATTAAAAATTTCAGCCAGCCACATATGGTGCACTCCTGTAACCTCAGCAACTCAGGAGCCTGAGGCAGGAGGATGGCAAGTTCAAGGCCAGCTTGGGCAACTTAATTAGCCCTTCAGCAACTTAATGAGACCCTGTTTCAAAACAAAAAAATAGAAAGGACTTGGGTGTAGCACAGTGGTAAAGCACCTGCGGGTTCATTCCCAGTACCCCACTCCTCAAAAAATCAAAAATTTCTATTTAGCAAAAACACTATTATCATATATATATAATCAAATCACAGACTGGGAAATATATTCCCTATATATCTGACAAAGGGCTAGTATCAAGGCCAAGTATCCTCCAGTCAATAGACGCAGGAATGTTCCAGACATGAGGTCCTCTGGAGGAAGCATCTGGGTACTGTGTGATGGCCATGTTTGGTTACATGACAGACACTGGTCTGGGAGTCCTCCAAACAGCAGGAGTAGAAACCCGAGGAAATGACTTCCAATCTCCTCTCTTTGATCTTGTGGATGAGTGACTACATGTTCCCTGCTGATAATTTTTCAGACCTGGAGAAGAAAAAGTACTTAATATTATGAAATGTTAATTATGGTCAGCTGGGTGGGGAGAGAATTTCTCATTGTCCAAGCACCAGAAGAGAAGTCAAAGCAGTAACATTCGCAGCAGTGCAGGTCTGTGATGAGAGAAAGCAGAAGATTTTGTGTGTCAACATTTAAGATATGAAAAAACAAAAAGAGGGGGAATAGAAAGGAAGCAAAAGGGAGGAGGGAAGGAAGGAAGGATTCCTATGAGGAAATTTTTTTCAAAAAGTCTCCTTTTGAGAAGGTACAGAGATTTGATTTCTACGGTGTTTTGATAAATGGCAATTTACAGAACAGAAAATTTTAACTTAAAGTAGGCTTTCACAAATGGAAACTCGGGGCCTAACCTTGGTCTGTGTTTCCCACCACTCAAACTTCAGAGCGCTCTTCAATTCTTGAGGACAGTTATGTCCCCTCCTTTCCTAACCCCCTGCTGTGGCAGCAGGTACCCCTGACTCTCCCAATGGAATGAGAGCCCCCCCAACTTGGTCCCAGAAGGAATCACTGGTTTAGTAAGCAGCAGTTGGAATGAAATCCAGGTTGGAAAAAAATAATAATAATTTGAGAAAATAAGGATTCGGCATCCAGAAAAAAAAATAAAATGAGATAAATAAATTGTGGCTCAGTGGCAGAGCACTTGCTTGGCATGTGAGACACTGGGTTTGGTTCTCAGTACTACATGTAAATAAATAAATAAAACAAAGGTCCATCAACAACTATAAAATACACTTATATTTAAATTTTTTTAAAAAAGATAAATAAACAAACAAAGCAGGTCAAATGTCCATCAACAGGAGAAAAGACAGACTGATACAGTCATACAATAGAAAACTACCCAGCCTAAGAAAGGAATGAACCACTGACACATCTAAAAATATGAATGGATCTCAAAACCACTGGGTTGAACAACAAAATCTAGACAAAAAAAAAAAGCATTCTATTGAATTCCTTTTATCTGAACGCCAGGAACAGCAGGAGAAACCTGTAGTGATAGAAGACACACAATGGTAGCCCCAGGTGAGCCTGGGATGACAGAGGGGGTGACCTTGGGTGAGGAAGATGGTCTGTGTCTTATTCTGAGTGGGCTTTACAGGTAGGCATAACTATTAAATCCATCCAGACTGAATTCTTAAAATATGTCCAGTTTATTTTCTACAACTTATACCTCAATAAAAATTTTAATACTATCTTTGGCTTGTGAGGGTCCAGTGAAACCAGTCCCCCTATAAATTGGACATCTCATAAAGCATTTTGGCAGTATTAATCAAGAATTATAAATATTTCAAACAATTTAACTATGATTTCACTTAGGCAAATCCACTTTTAAGAAATAATTCAAAATAATAAAGAGTGTATGCACCAAATGTTATCTTTGTAATAGTAGAATCTGTAAGGCATCAAAATCCAACACTGGACAATAATTAAATGAATTGCAATTAATGCACTTTATAGAATATTTTAGCATTAAAATTATGTACATAAATACTACATAATAAGCTGAAAATATATTTATGCTATAATCTGTTATATTCTTATAAAAATTTACATATGCAAAAATATTAGAAATCAATCACAATGATAATTTGTGCTTGTATTGGGCTAGTGGAGTTTTGTTTAGCTTAATTATCTTTTGCTTTCTTTTAACAATATTTTTATTTTTATTGATACTTTTACGATTATTCCTCTTTAATTATTCACATATCATTTATACTTTTCAATCATTCTCCTTTGTTCAAATTGGCTTTTATTACATAAGAAATCTATGTATTTATCTAAACGTTCGTTATTTTTCAGGTGTATAAAAGGAATTCATTTTTGCCCAATACTTCTTATTTTTTTAGAACATAAATTTTCAACAAAATTTAAACATAATAGGAATATTCAGGTTTTTTTAATTTAATAGAAATAGTCTTTTTAAATGACTGAAATATACCTGCCAGAGACATGATAGGTAATGAAATATTGTATAATTAACGTAAAAGATTAAATATGTTTACTTTGAAGATATGAGCAGTGGCTAGTCTCTGCTTAGTGAGATAAGGCTAACTTTTCTCCCTTGCCTGCTTTGGCTACAGTGAACATCTACTTGTGGTAAAGAGAAAAGGTAAAATTAAATCTCCACTTTGGGCTGAAACACCCTTCCCTGAAGCCCTGAGCCAGCCCTGAGCCAGCCCAGATGACACTCAGAGCTCCCCTCCTGCTCCAACTCCACACTGCACTTCCGGTCACCAGACCTTGACTTCCTCTTCCTGTGCTACTCCCCTGACCCTCACAACTCAACCTTGCTCCTACCAGCCCCACTGTCCACACAGCCCTATGGGCAGCGGGCACAGGAACCAGGGGCCCCCAGGCTGACCTCTCACTTTTGTCCCTGAGCTCCTTGGTGTCACACAAATAGCTGTGTCACCTTCCCTCCTCTGGTCTCCAGCAACAAAAGTCTGCGGAGCCATCATAGTTCCTGTTCCTGCCAGACCTTTATTAACCATGACAAGGGTTTGGAAAGCCGGCAAAACATCATAATCTCCCCTGTCTCTGTGTAGAAGCAGATAGAGTTGGAAGAGGCTGTGGAGGGTGGAGAGGTGGCAGGCACGTCCCTGGAGAGCCCATCTCCAGCCACCTTCCTCCCCTGAATGTGTCTCCCCGCTCAGCTGAGATCGTCTCTCAGGAATCTGGCCAAGCTTGCTGAAGGGACGCTCAAGAGGTGACTATAAATTGAAATGAACATTCTGCTGAAAAGAATTCAGAGAAATGATAAATAGATTCATGGGGCCCTGGCATAGTACAGACAGCAGAGGACTCTCTCTCCCCATCTACCCTGGAGTACAAATAAGAGAGAGACGAGTTCCTCCCTCCTCCTAAGCCCAGCAGTTCTCAGAAAAAATAGACAGTGACCAAAAGGAGGGGCAGGGATAGCTCAAATTAGAGAGAATCTCATTAAAATATGTCTCTTCACTAGTGATTCAATCACTAATTGACTATCTCTCCTCACTTTAATTTTGACGCTGGTGTCTTGATTAATTAACTCTGTCACCAAAGCCCCAGGGTGCCACAATAGAACTCACCAGGACTTTCTCTCTGTAGGTTCCAGCCAATTTGACAGGTACGCTCTCCCTGGCCAGCACCATGGGTAATGGCCTGAGTCCATCTTGGTCCCCTGAGGATACACTGAGACACATTGCGAATTCTCTTACCGCTGGCCAGTCGGCAGGAAGAATCTGAAAGCTGGAATTGTTGTTCTCCTTCTCTGACAGCATAATAAATTCTCTTCTGTCTACATTCCCATATGCACAGGGCGTTCATCATGGAGACTGTGGCCAGTGGGAAGAGGGATCATCAGCTCTGTTTTGGGATAAGGCTCCTGGGAAATCATTTGTTCACTGGCTCATTCAGTCATACAGGTATTCTACTTCTTTTGACTAGACTGTGCTAGACTCCTTGGGGGGTGAATTCGAGATCAAATATAGATGTAAGTATAGGTCCTGCTGGTGATAGATGTGTGATTTGAGTTGAAAAGATGTGGCATCCTCTTACACGAAGAAGAGCCAAGATTTGGTGTTGTAAATACAATCTCCCAATGGGAAAATCAGTTATCCTGAATTCTGGGGCTGTGTGTTCTCTCCTCACTTCTAGAAACTTCCAGCATATTTCAAACATTCATTGAACCACAGTGGAGCCAACTGTCGCCAGGCAGAGCTTTAGCAAGAGAAAAATAAAACTCCAAGTTCTCTTCCTGTCTGGCTCTCTCCATTCCCTGTCTAAGAAGAGATGGATCAGGTAACTGTAATAGGCAGAAAAATGGAAGGAAGGCTGCCATTCACCCCACCCCACAGAGGAGGCCTGCCAATCCAGACTGGTCTGCTTGATGGTTTGGACCACATGTGAGTAGAGCCACTTGCTGTCACCTGAATTGATGGGGTCTGCTGTCTGGTCTACACATCCCCTTTTCTCTTCGGCATATGTGGATGGTGGATTGCTCTAGAACCCACTGTCCTGGAGCAAGCCCCGCCATCTTGTCTTCTTCCACATGGGAAAGAAAGAAGATTCATGACCTGAGGTTGACTCGTTCCCCCTCACCATGGTTGGTATGGAAATGAGAGAAAAACATAAACTGCCATTATCTCTACTTCCTTCAGTCTAACCTCTGAATTGGGGTTTGGGGTCCACACTCCTGAAAATAAGATGCTATTTTAATTTCCTTTTCTAATTTTTACCTTATGCCTTTCTCTAGGAGACTCATAGGGAGGCATTCCCTGGGAGTTCAAAGACTCCCCCGGGAGTTCCTGATGTCCTCAACAAATGGAGAACCCAGGAGGCCAGGCTAGGGCCCATCACCCGCCCAGTGTTCCCCTTACAGAGGGCCTGGTCCCGACAGTGTCTTCAAGGTTCCACACTGAAGGAACTCTTGCCATGAGCTCAATATCTGAGACATACTTTTCTAAATTCCTCAATTTCTTGCATCTCCGATTTTCTTTTCCTTATTGATCAATTTTGTGACCTACCTTGGCAACCAGCATCAATACCCCTCTTTAAGAAAAAAAAAAAAAAAAACTCCTAATGGCTTCCACAGCAATGAGAACAGAATCTTATGTCCGCACTGTGGCCCGTATGGCAGGTTGTACTGCTCATCTCAGCAGCTGTGCTTCTCACTGTGGCGAATTACTGTCCCCACCCCAGTGACATCACACTTAACTATGCAGTTTGCTTTGGTCAATGGAAGTGGCACATCCACTTTAACGCTATTACATGGCCCTCCACTTACTCTTTTCCCTCTTCCGGGACACCAGAAATGTCCCAGAGAGGAGTTATTCCATCTACCTGTGTCCTGGAGCAGAGATGTGCAACTGACCCTTGATGAACATGAAATACAGTGATATATAAACTTTTTTATTGAAAGCTATTGAGATATAAGGCCCATTTGCTTTCATGCACTCCAGCCTGATCTGAAGGATGAATTCTACAATGCAGTCTAAGCCCTGGCCTCTCTTTAACCTTGTGTCATAACTTCCGTCCTCCACCCACTACACACTGGTCACTCTGACCTTTTGTCTCTTCTTTAAACATGCCAAGCTTGCTCTTGTCTCAGAGCCCTTGAACATGCTATTTCCTCTGCCTGGGACGCTTTTCCCTGAGGTTATCAAGTGACAGTTTCTTTGTCATTATTCAGATCTTGGTTCAAACATAACTTTCTTAAGAAATGCCTTCCTTGAGTCCCTCTCTAAGGTAGCCCTCTATAGCACTATCCTGTACATTTGCTTTTGTTCCTTATTTGTACATTGTTTTCCCTCACTGGAAAGAACGTTCCATGAGGGTAGAGTCCTGTCCATCATCTCACCACTGTACCTCCAGACACTAGAAAGTCACCTGACACATCAACACTTGCCAGGTCTTTGCACAAAAAATAAACAAACCCTTCTCCTAAACATTAAACCCCTTTGCAGCCTCCAGCTGGACATCTCTTCTTGGAAATCCTCAAATTAAATAGATCCAAAGTGGAATTCATAACTCTGTCCTCTTCCCTCACCACCACCTCCTGCCCTCTGATCCCCGATTGGTGCCACCATCTTTCAGCCCCTCAGTCACACCAGAAGTTCCAGGTGGCTTTCCACTCCCCGCCTCCCTTCCCTCGGCCACAATCAGCCTCCAGACTGATTGTCTTCTCTCAATCTCCCCTAATCCACCTCATCCCCATTCCCACCCACCTGCCCTCCTGAGACCCTCATCATCCCTCGCCTGGATTATCACAATCTTTGCAGAACAGGGCTCCCGATTCCAGTCCCCCCTCCCATCTGTGCCGCACACTGCCACCAGAATTATCTTTCTAAAATCTGATCATGTCACTCCCATGTTTAGAAGGATTTCCGACGAGCTACAGCATCAAGTTTAACTCCTTCGCAGCTGAGTGACAAGTAGGCCTCTGGCTCCCACCAACTCCCCAGCATTTCTCCCACCACTGTGAGCGTCTATCCCAGCACAGAACCAGCACAGCAGCTCCTCCACGGGGTGGTGCTCGCTGCTCCCTTGCCCTGGAACGCCCTCCACCTGCCACCCCCGCCCCACCCCAAACACACATGCACTCGCACCCGGCATCCACCTCCTGCAAGCTGTCCCTGTGCCACCCTCGGTGAGCTCAAGTCTTCACCACGCTCTGTGCAGCCTCTCCTGACTCCTCCTCCTGCGAAAATTAAAATAGCTCTAATGATGAGCATCGCCTTCTTTCACCCTTGAAGGCTTCATGCAAACCTAGGACTTCCCGTGTGGCACTGTGTCTGCTTTGGGGGTTCAAGCCCATTTGTTTTGCTCCTTAAGGGTTTATTCAACCTTTCCTGTTTGATCCCCAGTATGTCGCAGTGTCTGATGGACAGATACCAGATGGACACAGAGTATGTGATCAATCAATCTTGCCCAGGAAACCAATGGGCAGAATAGAAGGTATTCAGTACAGCGATGAGTTAGTCATGCTGCAAGCAAGGGGCACAGGTTTGCAGGATGACCAGGAAAGAGAGTGCAAAGGATAGTTGGTCTCATGAGCAGTTCTGTCATGGAAAAGCTGCCCGATCAAGTGGAGACTCACCTGGAGCAGCAGAAAGAGGACCCAGGGCTTTAAGGAGCCTTGCTTAGTCCCTTAACCTCTGTCCTCACCAGCTCTTCCACCTCAGGGGCTGGCCCAGGCTTTCTCATCTACTCCATGTCCAACTTGCTCCATAAGCATCTCAGGTGAAAGGGCTATGCTAAGGTTGCTCCCATTTCCCACGTTCTAAAAGAGGAGAGTGAGCTCTCTTTAAACCACACACTGGAAAGTGAGGACGTCAGGGCGTTCCTCAGCTCAGTGCCCCCACCCCGGCTTGGCTGGCTGTCCCACAAGTGGGAGTGGGAGTGAGCACATTCCCCTGAAATGCTCCGACATGGTCCTCTCTCCACCCGGGGTTGACTTGGACCTCCCTTCCTCCCTGCCTCTCATGGTCTCCTAGTGCCACCAAGGCGAGGCTCCTGGAGACAGCCAGCATACCTGGCTCCTTGCCCAGGAAATGGGAGGACCCTTCCAACCGGGAGCCGTGAGGTCTCAGCCCAGCCAGCCCCAAGCCCACTCTGTCATTTTTGGAGAACCAGGTTCCAAGGTGACTCTCTTCCTTCCAGCTCATTCCTTAAATGCAGTTCTCAAGGTTACTGAGGGCACCTGTGGGGAGGCAAAGCAGATTTGGCCTGAAGGTTGGTTTCATGTCACCTAAAAGGACGATTTTACAGCATCAGAAAGATAATGCCCCTCCTATGGGGGAGGAGGGATGAGGTCTTTCCTTCCGATGGTACTTTATGAAAAGATTATGTAAAGATTATAGGGCAACATGGACACATTTGACAACATCTGCCAGGGCCTGGGTTTGGCTGTGTGAAACAGTCGCCCTTGATACATGCACGCTCGCGCTGGTGGTGGAGTTTTGTTCCACCCAGCTCCTGCTCTCACCTCCAGGAAGTCTTCCCTGGTCTCTCCACCCAGAGCCGTCCTGCTTCCCTCCAGACTCCTGGCTCTCCTGGGAGGTCCTCCCACACACAGCTGGGTGCAGGGAGCTCTCCCTGCCTCTGCTTCCCACCACCCCCGACCCCCGACCTAAGCTTTCCATGTTGTCGGGCCTCAGCCCCCCGACAGGCCTGGCCCAGAAGAGGCCAGGCGAGAAGTGGGGGAACCTCTCTGCTCCTGGGCCTCTGCTGTCCACCCAGGCCGTGGAGGGACTGAGGGCCTTGGAGGCCTCTGTTTCAGCAGGCCTCCTGCAGATCTGAGTCTCACCATGGGGTGGTCCACATGGGGGTCTGGTGGCTGGGGAGTGATCTGCCATCCCAGGGTCCTCCAGGAGTGGGGACATCCAGTTCCCCGGTCACCTACCCTATGACCCGTGTAGCTCATTTGTCTCATGGCAGGGCAGTTTTGAGAAAGGATGGGAGAATGTTTTAGTCAGCCTTTTCGCTGCTGTGACTGAAATATCTGACCAGTACTGCTTTAGGGAGGAAGAGTTTATTTGGGGAATCACAGTTTCAGAGGTCTCAGTCTACAGACAGCCGACTGCGTTCCTCAGGGCTTGAGCTAAGGCAGAACAACATGGCGGGCGGAAGCAGCTCACATGACCAGGAAGCAGAGAGACTCCACTCACCAGATACAAAATGTCTTCCAAGGGCAAGCCCCCAAGGACCCGCCTCCTCCTGCCACACCCACCCACCTTCAGTTGTCCCTCAGCTAATCCCATCAGGGCATTAATTCTTTGATTGGGTCAAGACTCTCACAACCCAATCATTTCTCCTCTGAACCTTCTTGCATGGCCTCCCACGTGAGCTTTTGGGAGACACTCACATCCAAACCAGAACAGTCCTGGACTGCTGACAAGCTCTGGGTACAGCAATGACAGGAGCAAGTCTGGCCTCACAGTACAGAAGGCCACCTCTGTCCATGGACAACTATGGCTACCACCCATAGTTGTTCATACCAGTGCCATCCCCGTGACTGCCAGCTCTTCCAGCTCTGCCCCATCAGTCCCTTCCAGCCACACCAACCTGTACCAGTCACCATGCCTCCCCTCCCCCAAACCAAAGTTGACACTCAGCTCCTTCTGGCTGGACTGCCCCACCCCTTCTCCATCCCAGGACGTCTCCACATACTCCTGGGCTCAGCTCAGATGTCATCTCCTCCTCAGAGCCTTCCCTGGTGCCCCTGGGCAGGTGGGTAGCATCCTTGTTTTCCTGTATTGCGCCTGAGGCTGTGAGGGTTCAGAGAGGCAAACAGGCAAACATGGCCTCCATCTGAAATCACCCACTAATAAAGAGCCACTCACGATAAATAAGCAACCAATGGGCCCCAAGTCCCCATTAGGTACCAGGCCCTGATCTTTGTTCATGAAGTACAAGGAACCAAACAGATGTCCACCTTACTGTTGGGCTTACATTCTAGGGCGGGTAGGAGACGGGACATCAATACACAGTAACCCAACAGTGAATACATTCTAGGGCATCTTGAAGGTGGATGAACATGCACAGAAAGGAAAACACAGAACAGGGGAAAGGGGACCGAGGATGGAGAATGGAGAGGAAGAGGAGGGAGAGGACAGAGCTGGGCTTCTCAGGGAGGTCAGGACAGGCTGCCGTCAAGAGGTGAGATGCAACCATAGATGGAAAGAGGTAAGAGAGTGGGTTTTCTGTAGGAAGAATACTCCCTGCACAGAGCAGTGGGAGCAGCCCCAGTATACTGTGGCCCAGATCTTACCTGCTACACATTTTTAGGTGACTGATACGGTTTCAATGATGAATGGCCCCCAAGGGTCCATGTGTCAAAGGCTTGATTCCCAGGGTCCTGCTGTTGGGAGGTGGTAGAGACTTTCAAAGGTGGGGCCTGGTGGGAGGTCCTTAGCTCACTAGGGACATGCCTGAAAAGGACACCAGAACCCTGGCTCTTTCCTCTTTCTTTTACTTCCTAACCACAAAGTTAGAGATTTTGTTTCACCTCACACTCCCTAGAGTGTGATGAACAATAAGAATAAGATCATTATTCTAGACAGGTCTCTAGACAGGCCCCAAAGCAATAGGGCCAACCAATCATGGACAAGAACCTCCAAAACTGTGAGCTAAAATAAACCTTCTTTCTTTATAAGTTGATCATCTCAGGTATTTTGTTATGATAATAGAAAGCTGACAAATACAATAACCCACCAGCTAAGACTCTTCCATGGGAGGGCGGGGTCGGAATTATTATTAATCAATGTCTGTCAATAAAGCTATATTAGAACACAGCCACATTAATTCATTTACATATTATCTACAGCTGCTTTCTCCCTGCAGTGGCAAAGTTGAGTAGTTATTGTAGAGATTGTATGGCTGCAAAGCCAGAAATATTTACTATGTGGCCCTTTATAGAAAAAGTGTGGAGCCAGGCCCTAGGTCAGGAGCTGGAACAGCAAGGAGACAGGGACAGCTGAATGGAACAGGCAGTGAATAGAAGGAGGACACAGTGGGGCAAGCCAGGAGGGACGCAGCTCATGTGAAATCTTTTAGGCCCTCTGGTTTCAACTGGCTTAGTGGAAAGAGAAGCCATCACAAGAGTCTGATTGGAGACGTCACGTCATTTGACTTGTGTTTTAAAGGACAGCTTGGGCTGCTCTGTTGAGAACAGACTGTTATCTTAGGGGGCTATTGGTGTTGTTGACAATAAGGACAGTGGCTTGGACTAGGGTGGCAGCAACCAGTGTAGGGGATAAGAAATGTTCTGATCCTGGATATGTTTTGGATTTAGAGCCAACGGGATGCCCTGATGGATTCCATGTGGGATGTAAGAAAAACCGAGGTTGAGGAGGATGCCAAGACTTGGGTGTGAGCAAGTGAAAAGCAGAACAAGGGGGAAGTTCCATTTCAGCTGTGCCAGGTTAGAAGGGTCTGCAGACCTGCCAGTGGCCAGTGTTGGTGCTGAGTGAGACCCAGCTAGAGGTTCAACATGGGAGCGGTGGACGTCTTCGTGGTATGTAGATCCCCGAGTGAGCGCCTATGGAAAGAGGAAAAGAAGAGAACCAGGGATATCCACCTGCTGGCTGGGGAGCTGGATGGAGGAGGGATGGCTTCTGCTGCAAAAGTCACCTGAGGGCTGAGTGTGCTCCCGACACTTAGCAATATGCAGATCACGGATGACAGACAGGAACAGGTTTGGAGTCAGAATGAGTTGAGAGAGCCGAGCGCCATCGATCTAGAGAGAATGGGGGGGGGATAGCCTGAACAACACTTTGAGGACATTTGCTGGAAAAAGAAGCAAAGAAATGGAACATAAGCCAGGTAGAACTTAATGTTGATGGAATGATCAAGTAGAGAGCAAAACATTGCTGCCAGAGGAGAGGTGGGATTATTGCAAGGACCTTGTGCCTCCATGGGTGATAATGATTCTAGCGCCCCTCCTTGCTCACACCCTTGCTCACACGTAAGGGCCCTGGGCTGCTCCGTTCACACGTTTATTCGCTCATGCTATTGGTTCTTACTGTGTGCCTGGCTCTGTTCTGGGCCCTTGAGGTCCACGCCAGGGAACACATCTGGTCTCTGGTCTCTTGTAAGTTGTGTTCTAGTGCAGGAGGGCTGGTGGAGTCATTGAAAATCCTGAGTCTAAGTGGCACTGCAAACAGGACATTAAATAGCTCACATAATCAAAGTCTAGATCAATGTTTGCAGTTATGCCATTATTATAGCCTTAATCCAAATGCATTACCACTGTCTACTTATCTGTCTCCCACACTGACAGGGATCTGCATTAAAGGAGTAATATTTAGAACCCCAGCACCCAGCCCAGTTTCTGGCACAGGTAAAAAACATTTGAAATGTTTGTTGAGTCAATGCAGAGAGAGAGAGAGAGAGAAATTCCTCCATAGTGTCCACCCACCAGTTACCCTTTTCAAATGCAAAACCTTCCCAGGACTTTGTGCCAACAGTGCTTCCCGCTCAAGTAGGAATTAGTTTCCTTGGATACTTCTCTTAAAGCATCCAGCTGAGGTTGGCTCCTATCCATTGGGTTTTTCCATTAAATGAGATGAAGTGGAGATCTGGGTAGGATAATTTGAAAACTGAGGCACCACCAGGGAACAGAGGACTTGGTGTCCTGACCCAGTGGCCGGTCCCTGTGACAGCATGAGGACACCAAACACTATTGGAGGGGACGGTGGGTGAAGGGGTGGAGATGCCAGAAGGAGTTCCCAGGGAGAGAAGAGGTGAAAGGGCGGCTGGATGTGAGGTCACAGTTGATCTGAGACAGGGCCCCTAGGGACCTCCATACTGCACTCCTGACTCAGTGGGTGACTACACCAAGTTGCGTCCCAAGCCACCAACTCTAACACAGTCAGGGTCCTCTCCAGGCTTCAGGAAACAAATCTTCTAATTACAAATTAGTCCTTCCAATTGTTTTAATTAGGAGGCTTTCTGTCTCAGATTAATTTTCCAAACTTCCAGACTTTCTAGCTGTGTATAAATTTGACATCATACGGAAACTCTTAACCTTTAAAATGACTTGTGCTCTGTATTTCTGATAATGGGTTATAAAGGAAGAATAATTATGAGAACAATTTTTTAAATGGGATGGGGGGTATGGAACTTGATGCTTTATCTTATTCTATTGCTCATCAGTGTTCTTGCTTTCTCTCTTTTTAAAAATATTTTTTTAGTTATACATGGACATAATATCTTTATTTTGTTTATTTATTTCTATGTGGTGCTGAGACTCAAACCCAGTGCCTCACATATACGAGGTAAGCGCTCTGCCAATGAGCACAACCCCAGCCCTTTTGCTTTCTCTTAAAAGAAGAATTCTGAAGAGTTTAAAGTAAGTGGAGTCATTTTAAAATCATACCTCTGGGCTGGTGTGTAGAATTACCTTTTAAATTGGAATCTCATCATGACACTGATTTCTGTGTGAGATCATGCCACCTGGATCCATCTGGAGAGGTGGTTGACAATGGAGGCCACCAAAGGAACTCATTACTAGGATCCCCACTCCTTGTGGCCACACTGTCTGGCTGCCTGGGCGAGTACCCTCATACCTGATGAGTCCTGGTGCAGGGTGTGGACAGCTGGAGCCACCCCAGCCTGAAGCCAGCCTCCACATCACTATTCCATGCACCCCCAGTTCATGCTTTTCTTGGCATCCCAGGGGACCTTTCTGGATTTATTTTTTATTGTGATAAAATATGCAGAACTCAGTGGCTTTATACACACTCGCAATGCTGTATAACCATCCCTATCCTTAGACCCTTTCATTATTTCCAATGAAAACCCCATCCCCATTAAACAAGAATTCCCCAGTCCCCGATAACCACCATTCTATTTTCTCTTTGAATTCTCCTATTCTAGGCACCTCATAAAAATGAAATCATATAGTATTTGTCCTTTCGTGTCTGCCCTATTCCACTGAACATTTTCAAAATCTATCCATGTTGTAGCACATGTCCAATTTTTATTTTACGGCTGAATAAAATTCCATTGTAAGTGCAGAATATTTTGCCTATCTATTTATCAGTGGACAATCGAGATGTAAATAGCGCTCGGCAATTGTGAATTTCGCTGCTGTGAACATTGTTACACAAATATCTCCTCGACTCCCTGCTTTCCATTCTTAGATCCCTACCTCGCAGTGGAATTGCTGGTCATATGGTAGCTTCACGTTGAATCTTTTGAGGAACAGCCAGACGGATTTTTTTCATATCCGCTTCAGCACTTTAGCTACCCACCACAATGCAAGAGGATCCAATTTCTCCACATTACTGTCAATACTTTTTATTTTCTGGGTTTTGTTGTTTTATAGGAGGTGCAAGGTATCGCATGTGGTTTTGATTTACATTTCCCTCGTGGTGAATGATGTTGAGCATGTTTGCTGAGCCCAGTTGTTTTTTTTTTTTTCACTTAAACATTGGGGATCAGAAATGTCTGTTCTGTTCACATTAGGAGTTGGTGGGAAGGACATATGATACAGGACATGAACAGACTTTGCAATGCTTGGACAGGTGATGGTCCCCATGGGTGGCTGGTGTGTGCCTTTTCCTGCAGGGTCTCGGTGCTTTTGAGCACAAGGCAACAAAGTGCTAAGAGCTGAGAGTCGTCTCATTTTCCCGGGACAGTCATGGCCACTTTGCAGTTTCTGTCATGAGGGTGGACAGGCTGGCAACACCCTCTCACCCGTGTTTTCAGCTATTTCTGGGGACACTTATCCTGAATGTCATTTCTCTCTCTCTCTCTCTCTCTCTCTCTTAATTGCTGCTCTGATGCCACAGGATAAAGTTATAGCTGAGAAAAGATTTCAGACCATTTTCCCCAGCACACCAGTATGTGGATTTGACCTTGTGGCTTTAGACGCCCCCATCCTCAATCCCATACCCCAGCCATGTGACCTGGTGGAAATTTCCTGTTCTGATTTGTGAAGTCGTAATAGCAATAACAATTCAAATTTCGCCGGCTGGGTTTCATTCAGAAGCTCAGAACTCTGTCAAATGCCCACAGGCGAGAGCTGCTGAAAATAGACACACATCCAAGAATCACTCCTCCAGAACACCAGCCCCAGAGCCATCGTGGTGACAGGATCACCAGAGGAAGAGGGAATGCCCTTCTCCTCCACTCTGGATTCCTGGGGACCCAACAGGGCTGAATGTGTCCCTGATCTCACCGTACCTTTGGGAGGGCTGCCCCCCTGAGCTTCTGCCACACTTCAGGTTTCAGCAGGACGCAGACCCCCATCAGGAAGGGACAGACCCTGAGCTATCTGCCTACACTCCTCCTCTTGTCTCGTTTGGCCCCTCATCTCAGCCCCACTCTGCACTGACCCGTCAGGAATTCCCCAGAGTAACCCAGAAGCCAAGATCACAGCATCCAGAGAGAAACCACCTGGTTTCAAGGACGACGTCCGCCCTGTTCCCACACCTAGAGGCTCTGGGTACCAACTGCACATCAAAAGCCTCTGTTTCTGTGAATTGCCAGTGAGGTTCCCCTCTTTTTTTAGTTATTCATTTTTTATTCTAATTTGTTATACATGACAGCAGAGTGTATTGCAATGCATATTACACATATAGAGCACAAGTTTTCATATCTCTGGTTGTATATAAAGTATATTCACACCATTTGTGTCTTCATACATGTACTTAGGGTAATGATGTCCATCTCATTCCACCATCTTTATTACCCCCATGTCCCCTCCCATCCCCTCCCACCCCTCTGCCCTATCTAGAGAATCCTCCTGAGCTCCCCCTCCCAATCCCACTATGAATCCACCTCCTTATATCAGAGAAAACATTGGACATTTGTTTTTTAGAAATTGGCTAACTTCACTTAGCATTAGATCCAACTCCATCCATTTACCTGAAAATGCCATTATTTTATTCTATTCTCTTTTACTGAGAGTAATATTCCAGTGTGGTGTGTGTGTGTGTGTGTGTGTGTGTGTGTGTGTGTGTGTAATATTTTCTTTATCCATTCATCTACTGAGGGGCATCTAGGCTGGTTCCACAGTTTAGCTATTGTGGATTGTGAATTGTGCTACTATGAACATTGATATGTCTGTGTCCCTGTAGAATGATGTTTTTAAGTCCATTGGGTTAGACCAAGGAGTAGGATAGCTGGGTCAAATGGTGGCTCCATTCCCAGATTTCCAAGGAATCTCCATACTGCTTTCCATATTGGCTGCACCAATTGCAGTCCCATCAGCAATGTAGGAGTGTGTCTTTTTCCCCACATCCTCGCCAACACTTATTGTTTGTGTCCTTAAGAGCTGCCTTTCTGACTGGAGGGAGATGAAATCTTAGAGTGGTTTTGATTAGTTTATAGATTCTTGTAGATTCTTTGTCTGATGTAAGATAACTATAATTATGTGGGTTAGTCTCTGTCCTCTATTCTGTACCATTGGTCTACCAGTCTACTCTGGTGTCAATACCATGCTGATTTTGTTACTATTGCTCTGTAGTATAGTTAAGGTCTGGTATACTGATGCCACCTGCTTCACTCTTCCTGCTAAGGATTGCTTTAGCTATTATGGGTCTTTTATTTCTCCAGATGAATTTCATGAATGCTTTTTCTATTTCTATGAGTGATGTTGTTGAGATTTTGATTGGAATTGCATTAAATCTGTATAGTGCTTTTGGTAGTATGGTCATTTTGACAATTTTGCCTATCCAAGAACAAGGGAGATCTTTCCACCTTCTGAGGTCTTTTTAATTTCTTTCTTTAGCATTCTGTAGTTTTCATTGTAGAGGTCTTTCACCTCTTTTGTTAGGTTTATTCCCAAGTATTTTATTTATTTATTTATTTTGATGCTATTGTATATGGGGTAGTTTTCCTTGTTTCCCTTTTAGAGGATTTGTCACTGATACACAGAAATGCCTCTAATTTATGGGTGTTGATTTTGTATCCTGTCACTTCGCTGAATTCATTTACTAGTTCTAGAAGTTTTCTGATGGAATTTTTGGGGTCTTCTAGGTATATAATCGTATCATTGGCAAGTAGTGCTAATTTGAGTTCTTCTTTTCCTATCTGTATCCCTTTAATTTCTTTCATCTGTATAATTACTCTGGACAGTGTTTCAAGAACTATGTTAAATAGAAGTGGTGAAAGAAGGCATCCCTGTTTTGCTCCAGTTTTTATAGGAAATGTTTTCAATTTTTCTCCATTTAGAATGATGTTGGCCTGAGGCTTAGCATAGATAGCTTTTATGATATTGAGATATTTTCCTGTTAACCCAAGTTTTTCTAGTGTTTTAAACATGTATGGGTGCTGTATTTTGTCGAATGCTTTTTCTGCATCAATTGAGATGGTCATGTGATTCTTATCTTTAAGTCTGTTGATATGATGAATTACATTTATTGATTTTCATATGTTGAACCAAGCTTGCATCCCTGGGATGAATCCCACTTGATCATGATGTACTATCTTTTTTTTTTATGTTTTTTATTCAATTTGCCAGAATTTTACTGAGAATTTTTACATCTATGTTCATTAGAGATATTGGTCTGAAGTTTTCTCTCTTTGATGTGTCTGCCTGGCTTTGGAATTAGGGTGATATTGGCCTCATAGAATGAGTTTGGAAGTGCTCCCTCTTTTTCTATTTCATGAAATGATTTGTAGAGTATAGGTATTAGTTTTTCTTTATAGGTCTTGTAGCTGTGTGTGCCTCTGGTCCTGACCTTGGCTGGTAAGTTTCTGATGGCATCTTCTATTTCCTTGCTTGAAATTGATCTGTTTAAATTGTGTATATCATCCTGATTCAATTTGGGCAACTCACATGCCTCTGGAAATTTGTTGATGCCTTCAATATTCTCTATTTTATTAGAGTACAAGTTTTCAAAATAATTTCTAGTTATCTTGTGTATTTCTATAGTCTGTTGTGATATTTCCTTTTTTATCACATATGTTGGTGATTTGAGTTCTCTCTCTCCTTCTTTGTTAGTATGACTAAGGGTTTGTCAATTTTATTTATTTTTTCGAAGAACCAGCTTTTTGTTTTGTCAATTTTTTCAATTGTTTCTTTTGTTTCAATTTCATTGATTTTTAGCTCTGATTTTAATTATTTCCTCTCTTCTACTACTTTGGGTGTTGATTTATTCTTCTTTTTCTAGGGCTTTGAAATGTAGTGTTAGGTAATTTATTTGTTTGTTTATTTATTTATTTTAAAGTTCATTCTTTTAAAGAATGAACTCTATGCAATGAACTTTGCATAGACTGAAGGTGACAGGTTGTTTTACATAGTGTTACAGAGATTTTGTTACGTTGTACCAGTGTTCTCTTTTACCTCTAAGAATTTTTTAATCTCCTCCTTGATGTTTTTTTGCAACCCATTATTTATTCAGTAGTATATTACTTAGTCTCCGGGTGTTGGAGTAGTTTTTTTTTTTTACTTTATCATTGATTTCTAATTTCATTCCATTGTGATCTGATAGAATGCAGGGTAGTATCTCTATCTTTTTGTATTTGTTAAGAGTTGCTTTGTGGCATAATATATGGTCTGGTTTAGAGAAGGATCCATGTGCTGCTGAGAAGAAAGTGTATTCACTCATTGATGGATGAAATATTCTATATATGTCAGTTAAGTCTAAGTTATTGATCATATTATTGAGTTATATAGTTTCTTTATTGAGCTTTTATTTGGAAGATCTATCCAGTGGTGAAAGAGGTGTGTTAAAGTCAACCAGAATTATTGTGTTGTAGTCAATTTGACTCTTGAACTTGAGAAGAGTTTGTTTGATGAACATAGATACTCCATTGTTTGGAGCATATATATTTATAATTGTTATGTGTTGTTGGTTCCCTTGAGCAGTATGAAATGTCCTTCTTTGTCCTTTTGATTAGCTTAAAGTCTACTTTATTTGATACAAGGATGGAAACCCCTGCTTGCTTCCACAGTCCATGTGTGTGGTATGATTTTTCACAACCTTTCACCCTCAGTCTGTGTATGTCTTTTCCTATGAGATGAGTCTCTTGGAGGCAGCATGTTGTTGGGTCTTTTTTTTTTTTTTTTTTAATCAAATCAGCTAACCTATATCTTTCAACTGGTGAGTTTAGTCCATTAACATTCAGGGTTATTATTGAGACATGATTTGTATTCCCAGCCATTATTGTTTATTTTTGGTATTTAACTTAACTTGGTTTCTCCTTTGATTAGCTTTTCCTTTAGTGTAATGTCTCCCTCTGCTGATTTTCATTGTTGTTTTTGTTTCCTTTTCATAGAATATTTTGCCAAGGATGTTCTGTAGTGCAGGTTTTCTAGCTGTAAATTCTTTTAACTTTTGTTTATCGTGGAAGGTTTTTATTTCATTACTAAATCTAAAGCTTAATTTTTCTGGATACAAGATTTTTGGTTGATATCCATTTTCTTTCAGAGCTTGACATATGTTGTGCCAGGATCTTCTAGCTTTCAGGGTCTGGGTTAAAAAATCTGCACATAACCTAATTGGTTTCTCCCTATATGTAATCTGATTCCTTTCTCTTGTGGCTTTAATATTCTTTCTTTATTCTGTATGTTAGGTATTTTCATTATAATGTGCCTTGGTGGGGATCTGTTGTGATTTTGTACATTTGGTGTCCTGTAAGCTTCTTGAATATGGTTTTCCAATTTGTTCTTCATGTTTGGAAAATTTTCTGATATTATTTCATTGAATAGATTGTTCATTCCTTTGGTTTGTAACTCTATGCCTTCCTCTATCCCAATAACTCTTAAATTTGGTCTTTTTATGCTATCCCATATTTCTTGAATGTTCTGCTCATGTTTTCTTACCATTTTCACTGTGTGGTCTATGTTCTTTTCAAGATTATATATTTTGTTTTTATTGTCTGAGGTCCTGTCTTCCAAGTGGTCTAATCTTTTGGTGACACTTTCAATTGAGCTTTTAATTTGCTTTATTGTTTCTTTCATTTCAAAGATTTCTGTTTAGTTTTCCTTTAGAACCTCTATCTCCCTATTGAAGTAATCTTTTGCTTCCTGTATTTGTAATTCACAGAACATTTTAATTATGTACATCCTGAACTCCTTCTTTGAAATTTCATCTCCTGTGTTAGCCATGGATTCTAATAATGTGGTATCTTGATTTGTTTGGGGCACTTTCTCCCTTGTCTTTTCATATTGCTCATGTGTCTTCCTGTCTAGCACACTGGATCTCAGGTGTTACCATTTTTACCCTATAGGCTTATTGTACCCCTGTAGGGTTCCAATACCTCACCTTTGAGGGAAATAACTATGTTAGCAGATCGCAATATGAACAAAATACCACCTATAGACAAATAATTGTTACTAAGACATTTACCGTTTGGTCACAATGTACAGGAATGGTGAATTAAATTATTATCTACAATATAATTAGTAGGTTTGTAAAAGGGTTTACAGTTTCTGATGGTGGACAAAGAACCCGGGGTGAGGTGTAGGAAGATATGCTGAGGAGGTATGAGAGAGGATATAGAGTTATTATATCTCAGGAAGTGTGAAAGAGAAATCTAAAGAAGAAGGTTAGTAACAGAAGAGTAGAGAAGAAGTAATTTGGGGTAGACAAGTAAGAGGAAAGACAGTTGAGTACGTAAGACAAATACACATATATATTAACAAAAGTAAAAATGTTAAAATAGTAAAAATTTGAGAAAATAAAAAAGAGAAACAAAAAGAAAAAAGAATATACCACACAACTGTAATATACTATTCAGTCTTCTCAGTCCTCAATATCCTAATTCATGCAGAGTGCTTGGTTTCACATATTTTGGGGTGTGAGGGTGGGAGAACAGAGAGGGGAAAAATCATCTCCAAGGAAGAAACAAGGATAGTTTTGGTTTGAGATCAGTGTGTTTTCTGCTTCCCTTCTCATCCAACAGGTGGGGTTGTCTGTTCTTAGTTGGTATCTCTGCCCTCAGGATGGTGGGGGTTCCAAGGATGTAAGGGTTGGTCTTGGGCTCAGGGCACCTGCAAGTGGGGAATGGCACTGCTGGTCCCATTGGGAGACTGCACCTCAAGGATCTCCTTTGGGGTCTGCTCCTGTGATGTGAGCTCCAGGTCTTATGTCCTCGTCTTCCCTGTGGACCTCACAGTTCCTGCCCACTACATTAGTCTCTAAAGCTGTCTCCCTCACCCTCTCCCTTCTCCTTCCTAATCAGGAACCTGTCTCTCCCGGGGTCTTGTGTGTTGCACCCTGGTGCCTGCCCACCTGTCACCTAGTGCAGTTCTGAATTGGGCAGTTGCTCTGCTGAGTTAGTGGCTGCTAGGATTGGGGGGAATTTGAAAACTATGGGTACCTGGCTCTTAGGTGTTCAAAACTGGAAGTTGCTCCAACTAAAGATGGTGATGGAGGTGGCCCAAGATGGAGGCAGCTGCTTTCAGCAATGGGGTGTCAGGTCAGGTGGGGGGATCCGGGCGCTGGCGTGGTATGATGTGTTCAGAGATGAGCTCTGTGGTGCAGTGTTGCCCTGTCCACTTTCTTCAGAGCCTGTGATGTCCCCAGGTGCAGGCCGACTACCGCGAGTGGTGGACTATGGTGATAACTGCCAAGTCCCTAGATGGAGACGACCAGAGGAGCCCCACGTTGGTAGGTGGGGGTCCACACAGGAATGGTGGCTGGAGTTCTTGCTTGTGGGTATTGGCTGAGTGTCCTTCATGGGAGTGGCGTCTGGGAATTCTGCACGACCTGGTGGTCCTGTGAAGTCACCCGTGAGACTTGCATGGGCGAGTCGTGGGGAGTCAGGAGTCCTTTTCTAACACTGAGGCCCAGAGCCCTGTACAGCACGTTGGCTGTGATTCCTGCCGGGGATCAGCTGTGGAGGGGTCCTCTATCACTCTCAGCAAAGCAATATTCCCACTAGTTGAGACCTGGGTCACGGGGCAACACAGAATGCTGCCTCCCTCTGGCCCACCATCTTGGATCCTCTCAAGGTTCTCTTCTTTACAGTCACCGTGAGAATTAAACACATAGGACACATTTAGGATTGCCACCGGCCCATGGCATGGTTCCATAAATGTTCCCAAACCTTAGTTTTTCCCATGCAGTTGCACCACACATAAATCTGACCAGTCCTTGTCCCCTTCACCATTCATATCTCAGATCCCAGCACCTCGCGCCAGCTACTCTAAGGGCCTCCCTACCAGGCTCTGCCTCCCTGGGGTGAACTCGCACAGAGCAGAGAGTAGGAGCCCCCTGCCACATCTACCTTCCCAACTCCTGGTCATTACAACAGAACCAGCCTGCTCTCCGTGGCCAGGGCCCATCCCTGACCCTTTCCCCTTCTACCTCCCTATTTTCCCCATTCTCCCTCAAAGCCAATTTACCATTTTTAAATGTACAGTTCAGGCCAGGCACTGTGGCCCCCACCTGTAATCCCAGCAGTTTAGGAGGTCGAGGCAGGAGGATCGCGTGTTCAAAGCCAGCCTCGGCAACTTAGCAAGGCAATAAGCAACTCAGTGAGACCCTGTCTCTAAATAAAATACAAAATAGGGCTGGAGATGTGGCTCAGTGGTTGAGTGCCCCTGGATTCAATCCCCAGTACAAAAAATATATATATACAATTCAGTGTCATTAAATACCTTCACCTTGAGCCACCACCTCCATCTCCAGGCCTCTTCTCATCAGCCCTGCACTGAAACCCCATTCCACGTTAAACCCTGACTCCCCTTTTCCTTCTCTCCCAGCTCCTGGCAACTGCCCTTCTACTTCTGTCTCCGTGAATCTGATTAAGTACCCGATATGAACGGCGTCACACAATATTTGTTATTTGGTGACTGACTTATTTCACTAAGCATGATGTTCTTGAAGTTGACCCATGCTGTAGCATATATCAGAATTTCTTCCTTTGTAAGGATGTTTAGTCACACACACACACACACACACACACACACACACACACAATTTGCTTATCCATTCATCCATTAGTGGATGCTTGAGGTTCTTCACCTTTTGGCCATTGTAAGTGATGCTGCTGTTAACATATGTATACAAACCCCTGCTTTCAATTTTGGGGGGATATAGATCCAGAAGTGAAATCACTGGACCATCTAGTAATGCTGTTTTCATTTCTTTGAGGAGCCATCGTGCTGGTTTCCCGGGAAGCTGCACCATTTACCTTCTCCCCAGCGTTGCATGTAGCTCCCCACATCCTTGCCAACGCCTCGCTTCTGTTCCGTTTGGCCGCCTATATCGACCGCCCTAATGATTAGTGATGTTGAGCATCTTTTCATGTATACCTTGGCCATATAAATTACTACCTATCTTTACTTTAAAATTGTGTATAACAAAGTTGCCCTTCACTCTAACAAACAATTTACGGAAAATGCAAGAGAGTCCCATCTAACTTGGCCCCAGGTGACCCGTCTGGCTTGGTTTTGTTCTTCTAGCTTCACAAACCTCCCACCTTCTAATCCGAAAGGGTTTTTATAAGGGGTTCATCACACCAAACCTCATGGTTCATCACACCACAGGCAGCCTCTCAGCGCCAGACTTGGTGGCCACTTCCTTCTCTGTTCTGACAACATACCCTGGAATCTTCCTCTAGGCATCCAGTCAGGGACAGCTTGTTCCATCTGCCTCTCTTCCAGAGCCACTTGTCACTTCCTTATTTATGACCATCAGCGGTCATGACCCTCCATCACTTTCCTTGATGCTTTAGCACCATGGCCACCTCCTCATTGTTTATTTGCACTCCTCAGACCAGTTCAAGCTGGTTGGCCACCCTCATATCCTCTTGCCAAGACTGCTCTACTAAGTGGTCAGACCCCAGGTCCATGCTCGGCCCTTGGTCTCTCAGCTTCATTCAGCCCAGGTCATGATGTCTTTGCTGACACAGTCTGCCTTCCCTTGTGTTTCCTTCTTACACGTCAGTCACTTCTCAATCTTCTTTGCAAATCTCTCTTCTTGACCTGACCTCTGAGTGCTAGCATCTCCTAGGATGAAAGTCCTCTACTCTTTGTATTCTCTCTCCTTAGGTGATTATATACAATCCCAATGCTTCAGACTTGACCCCCAGTCTAGAGCTACAGTTCACACCTCCCCTCTCAATTCCGGACTCTCATATACAACTCCCTCCTCCATGTGTCCCACACACTATGTCACAGGCATTCCACAGTTAATTAAAGCTGATACTCAGTCTTCTCCATCTCCATAAATGGAACCACTCTCCGCACAATTGCTTTAAGCAAGAAAACTAGGCCATTTAATTCCAATCTCTCCGCCTCTAAAGCAATCTGTTACCAAGGTCTGTTGTTTCTATCTCCAAAATATTCCTCGACTCCACTTCTCCTCCATCCCCTTCCAAACACTTTGAGCCCCAATATCTGGCTCTTCCACCTGGAGAGCTCCAATGGCCTCCACACTGGATGGCCAAGCTCTTGCACCCCTCCAGTCTAAGCTGTCTGCAGAATTCAGACACGAAGACACCACTTTCTAATAGCCCTTTAATGATTTCCCTTTGCATCTCAAATAAAATACAAATGTCTTCTCGTGGATGATAAATTCTAAATGATTCAGACTAATGTTCCCGACTCATGGAGGCTGCTGTCTCCCCTGACCTGACCCAGTGTACTCAGCCAGACCAGCTTCCTTTCCCTTGAGCATTTAGTCCTTGAGATGCAGAACTCTTCCCACTTGAGGGCCTTTGCTCAGACTCATCTCTTTGCCTGCAGGTACATTTCCCACCTTCCCTTGGCTGCTCCTTGTCATTTCTCAGAACTCAGTAAAATGGTACCTTTTTAGGGAGCCTTCCTTAGACACACTTATAGCTACCTTTTTTTTTTTTTATTATTTCTACACTCTGGACATTTCTTTCATAGTATGGATTACAATTTGTATTCAGTTGATCATTTGAAAATATGTTTTCCACTTTCTTCGTGTCTGCCACTAAGCTAGGTCCGGGAGACATAATTGTGAACAAAATCTGACATAGCCCGTACTCTCAGAGAGCTTTTAGTGTAATGAAGAAAGCCTATGTTAATTCTTTAAAAGATCACAAGCATAGGTATAGCACAGAGTTTACATGAGTACTACGAAGAAATGTCTATTTCACAACGTAAGTAAGAAGCTAGCGCCTGATGGGGAGGTGGGTAGGCTTTCCCCAAGCAGAGATGCTTTAGCTGGCACTTGAAGGACTAGTGGAGATCAACCAGGCAAAGGGAAGAAGGTGGCTTTTCACACAGAAGGAAGGACAATTGCCAAGCCCCTTCAGCAGAATGGATCAAAATGCCTGCAAGGTCAAGTTGACAACTGGGCAGAGAATGAAGTTGAGGGTAGTGCGTGATGAGGCTGGGGGGCTGGACTGGGAGCACCATTTCAGCCCTTGTAGACCCTGAGAATGGACTTGGTTTGTTCCCTGGGGTGTGGGGGAAGTGTTCAAGAGTTGTGAGTAGGAAGTGGGTTAGGAGGTGGGAGTCTCATGATCCAATGTGCTTTTCTAGAAAACAGTTTGGAAAGACCACAGAAGAGCTAATAAGAGGGCTTTTACGGGGATCTAAGGAGAAATGACAGGAACTTGGATTGAAGGGGTGATAGCAGAAATAAAAAGAAATAGATTGGAAAGGTATTTAGAAATCAACTTTGTGATGGATTAGATAGAAATAGTGAAGGAGAAGAAATTCTCAAGGATAACTTTTATTTTTCTGATTCAGGAAACTGAATAAATTGTGGTGCCACTCATTGAAATGGGGAAAATTTAAAATAAAATAAATAGAAAATGGATGTGAGCCAGGCTATGGCCTCCCAGGGGAGATTATGAGTTTGGTCTTAGGCATGTTGAGTTTGAGGTGATTTTGAGAAATCCAAGTAAAAATATAGTAGGATTTATTTATTTTTTTTAAGTGGTATAGTGCACATGGGTCAAGACCTCTCAAGGGAGGTCTGAGAAGAAGATATAACTTAGGGGATCATGGATGTATATATATCGGTGGATTTTTTAAGTTTGTGGGGCAATGCATGGCTGAGTCATGAAATAAATTAAACAGGCTCCGCCGGGTCTTTCCAAAAAATAAAATAAAATAGAGTAGACAAGATTGGTAAGAGTAAGTATTGTTTACTTTTTTTTTTTTTAACTATGTATGAATGAATTGGGTCTCCAGGTAAAAATGTGTCTTTGTGATAGATCACAGTGCTTAAAAACACAATGTGTATGCTACTCATACAGATGGAGACGCACGTGGAGAGACAAACACTATGTGCAGTATCCCCTACACCAGGGGAAGAGAACGTTCCATATGGAAGCAGCAATAATTAGTAACAATAGCTACAAGGAGGTCAAGTAAGATAAAAACTGAAAAATGTCTACTAGACTATTGGGCACCTTGAAGAAAGCCATTTATTGGAGTTAAGAGGATGGAAGACAGATTGGCATGAAAAAGGGAGATACTGAAGCAAGGAGTGCAGACAAATTCTTTATAAGATGTTGGTAGAAAAGGAGAGAGAGAGGGGGCATTCTAGGATGGTAGCTGTGGGAATATGAGGGGCCAAGGTTGCTTCTGGGTATTTTGGTTTTCTGTTGTATTATTTATTGGTTTCAACTGGAAACACTTGATAATATGTTAATGCTTTAACAAATGACCTAAATGAAACAAAACTTGTTAAATAGATCAGAAGGAGAAAAAATATTGCATAGTCACAATTCCTAGAAATGAGTAGAAAATGAGAAGCAAGTTTACAGAGCCAAGTGGGCTGCTTGGTTCAGTGAACATTGGTTCAGAGGAAAAACGCCATCTCTTCTGTGGTAGGAGATAGAAATGAGTACCATGTGATAAGAAGTTGAACAAGTTCCTTTTTGTTAGCTCCAATTTTCCCTGTGAATGATGATTCCTGACCCTCCAATGGAACATTCTGCCATGAGGGAAACATTCCATTTCTGCACTGTCCAATATGGTAGCCACCAGCCACTGGCACCTACATGAAGTGTGGCTAATGGGAGGAAGAACTGAATTTTAACATTTTCTCTTATTGTAATGAGTATAGAAGTAAATAGATCCATGTGGATGGAGCTGCCCTGCTAAACAGCACAGGACCAAATGCTAGGGTGGGACAGGACATAATTGAAAGGAAATACAAAGGGCTTGAAACGGCAATCCCAGAGAGGGAGCACAAGATACTGTGGAGAATTTCAGAGAAAATTCAAATCTCCTTTTTCAACAGCGATGACGAATTTGTGGTGATGTCAGCCCAACCTGTGGCATAACTGTCTCCAACAGAATTTGGTCACAAATGCATAAAAAAGGAACAAGAATTCATGCAGGGTTTTCTTTATTAAATTGGGATAATGAAAAGACAGAAGGTCAAGGGAATTTAGGCCATTGATAAGAAAGCTTTTGACAGCATGAACCTGGAATCAAAACCAGATAAAGGAGCAAGAAAAAAGGGATGCTTGGTTGGAAGAGAATAAGCGGCTGTCCATAGCCCCAAAAAGATGAAAAGCTACTATAGGAGAAGGTGAATGGGAAGAGACACCGTGGGGTATTCGTTCATTCATTAAACATTTACTGAACACTTTTGTGT
This sequence comes from Marmota flaviventris, assembly GCF_047511675.1. Classification (NCBI taxonomy): domain Eukaryota; kingdom Metazoa; phylum Chordata; class Mammalia; order Rodentia; family Sciuridae; genus Marmota; species Marmota flaviventris. Next base: position 22,176,043 of record NC_092498.1, read on the forward strand.
CAGGCTCTGTTCTCAGTACTGGAAATGTAGCAATGAACAAAGAGGTCAAAAAAAAAATTGCTGCCTCTGTGGAACTTAAATTCTAGAGGGTAGGAGATGGACAAAGTAAAATATGTATTGCATCAGTGATTAGGGATAAAGAGTAAAAATTAACGAGATGAGTATATTATTCAGGATTTTCCAGAGAGAACCAATTGAATATGCAGATATATGAGATGTGTGAGAAGGGACTATTATGATTTTGATAAAGGTGTCCCCAAAAGATCATGGTGAGACAATGCAAGAATTTTCAGAAGTGTAATGATTAGATTATGAGACGTGACCTAATCAGTTGATTCGTTCACTGATATGTTTTAACTGGCTGGTCACTGTAGGCAGACAGTGTATGACTGGAGGAAGTAGGTCAATGAGGGTATGACTTTGGGGTTTATATTTTGTCCCTGTTGAGCAGAGAGCTCTCTAGTGGCCAAGTCCTGAACTGCTTTTCTTTGCTACACCCTTCCACCAGGATGTTATACCTCACCTTGGGCCCAGAGCAATGGAGTGGGCTGTCTATGGGCTGGGACCTTGGAACCATGAGCACTAAATAAACTTTTTCTCTTTTATGTTGTTCTTGTCAGGTCTTTTGGTCACAGCAATGAAAACCCTAACTAAAACAGGGAATTGCTAGGGGAACAGGCTGATGTAAATATGGAGACTAAGAAGTCCCACAACAAGCCACCTGCAAACTGGAGGCTTAGGATGCTGTCACTCAAAATCCAAAGACCTAGAACTAGGGAAGCTGATAATGTTGAAGCCAGATTTAAAGTTAGGTAGTCAGTGTAGTTAGGTAAATCAGGTCTAATATTGAGTGAAATCTAAAATGGAGGCCGTGGGGAGAATGACTCAGGGAAAACACAGGACAACTCATGGAATGTTAATGAAGTCCTGAAAAGGCCCTAGGCCAAAGTCCACCTCAAAGAAATGTTAATGAACAGCCCCCAGCAAAAAGGTGCTGACTCAGAAGTCCTTCCTGACCAGATTACTTCTTTTTTTTTTTTTTTTTTAATTTTTTATTGTTGGCTGTTCAAAACATTACATAGTTCTTGATATATCATATTTCACAATTTGATTCAAGTGGGTTATGAGCTCCCATTTTTACCCCATATACAGATTGCAGAATCACATCAGTTACACATCCATTGATTTACATATTGCCATACTAGTGTCTGTTGTATTCTGCTGCCTTTCCTATCCTCTACTATCACCCCTCCCCTCCCCTCCCCTCCCCTCTTCTCTCTCTGCCCCCTCTACTGACATTCGTTTGTCCCCCTTGTATTATTTTTCCCCTTCCCCTCACTTCCTCTTGTATGTACTTTTGTATAACTCTGAGGGTCTCCTTCCGTTTCCATGCTTTTTCCCTTCTCTCTCCCTTTCCCTCCCACCTCTCATCCCTGTTTAATGTTAATCTTCTTCTCATGCTCTTCGACCCTACTCTGTTCTTAGTTACTCTCCTTATATCAAAGAAGACATTTGGCATTTGTTTTTTAGGGATTGGCTAGCTTCACTTAGCATAATCTGCTCTAATGCCATCCATTTCCCTGTAAATTCTATGATTTTGTCATTTTTTAATGCAGAGTAATACTCCATTGTGTATAAATGCCACATTTTTTTTATCCATTCATCCATTGAAGGGCATCTAGGTTGGTTCCACAGTCTAGCTATTGTGAATTGTGCTGCTATGAACATCGATGTAGCAGTGTCCCTGTAGCATGCTCTTTTTAGGTCTTTAGGGAATAGACCGAGAAGGGGAATAGCTGGGTCAAATGGTGGCTCCATTCCCAGCTTTCCAAGAAATCTCCATACTGCTTTCCAAATTGGCTGCACCAATTTGCAGTCCCACCAGCAATGTACAAGTGTACCCTTTTCCCCACATCCTCGCCAGCACTTGTTGTTGTTTGACTTCATAATGGCTGCCAATCTAACTGGAGTGAGATGGTATCTTAGGGTGGTTTTGATTTGCATTTCTCTGACTGCTAGAGATGGTGAGCATTTTTTCATGTACTTGTTGATTGATTGTATGTCCTCCTCTGAGAAGTGTCTGTTCAGGTCCTTGGCCCATTTGTTGATTGGGTTGTTTGTTCTCTTATTGTCTAATTTTTTGAGTTCTTTGTATACTCTGGATATTAGGGCTCTATCTGAAGTGTGAGGAGTAAAGATTTGTTCCCAGGATGTAGGCTCTCTATTTACCTCTCTTATTGTATCTTTTGCTGAGAAAAAACTTTTTAGTTTGAGTAAGTCCCATTTGTTGATTCTAGTTATTAACTTTTGTGCTATGGGTGTCCTATTGAGGAATTTGGAGCCCGACCCCACCGTATGTAGTTCGTAGCCAACTTTTTCTTCTATCAGACGGCGTGTCTCTGATTTGATATCAAGCTCCTTGATCCATTTTGAATTAACTTTTGTGCATGGCGAGAGAAAGGGATTCAGTTTCATTTTGTTGCATATGGATTTCCAGTTTTCCCAGCACCATTTGTTGAAAATGCTATCCTTCCTCCATTGCATGCTTTTAGACCCTTTATCAAATATAAGATAGTTGTAGTTTTGTGGATTGGTTTCTGTGTCCTCTATTCTGTACCATTGGTCCACCCGCCTGTTTTGGTACCAGTACCATGCTGTTTTTGTTACTATTGCTCTGTAATATAGTTTGAAGTCTGGTATCGCTATACCGCCTGATTCACATTTCCTGCTTAGCATTGTTTTTGCTATTCTGGGTCTTTTATTTTTCCATATGAATTTCATGATTGCTTTCTCTATTTCTACAAGAAATGCCGTTGGGATTTTGATTGGCATTGCATTAAACCTATAGAGAACTTTTGGTAATATCGCCATTTTGATGATGTTAGTTCTGCCTGTCCATGAACAGGGTATATTTTTCCATCTTCTAAGATCTTCTTCTATTTCTCTCTTTAGGGTTCTGTAGTTTTCATTGTATAAGTCTTTCACCTCTTTTGTTAGGTTGATTCCCAAGTATTTTATTTTTTTTGAAGATATTGTGAATGGAGTGGTTGTCCTCATTTCCATTTCAGAGGATTTGTCGCTGATATACAGGAATGCCTTTGATTTATGCGTGTTGATTTTATATCCTGCCACTTTGCTGAATTCATTTATTAGCTCTAATAGTTTCTTTGTAGAGCCTTTTGGGTCTGCTAGGTATAGAATCATATCATCTGCAAATAGTGATAATTTAAGTTCTCCTTTTCCTATTTTGATGCCTTTAATTTCTTTCGTCTGTCTAATTGCTCTGGCCAGTGTTTCGAGAACTATGTTGAACAGAAGTGGTGAGAGAGGGCATCCCTGTCTTGTTCCAGATTTTAGAGGGAATGCCTTCGATTTTTCTCCATTCAGAATGATGCTAGCCTGAGGCTTAGCATAGATTGCTTTTACAATATTGAGGTATGTTCCTGTTATCCCTAGTTTTTCTAGAGTTTTGAACATAAAGGGATGCTGTACTTTGTCGAATGCTTTTTCCGCATCTATCGAGATGATCATATGGTTCTTATTTTTAAGTCTATTGATGTGGTGAATAACATTTATTGATTTCCGTATATTGAACCAGCCTTGCATCCCAGGGATGAATCCTACTTGATCATGGTGCACAATTTTCTTGATATGTTTTTGTATCCGATTCGCCAGAATTTTATTGAGGATTTTTGCATCTAGGTTCATTAGAGATATTGGTCTGTAGTTTTCTTTCTTTGAAGTGTCTTTGTCTGGTTTAGGTATCAGGGTGATGTTGGCCTCGTAGAATGAATTTGGAAGTTCTCCCTCTTTTTCTATTTCCCGAAGTAGCTTGAAAAGTATTGGTATTAGTTCCTCTTTAAAGGTTTTGTAAAACTCTGCTGTATACCCATCCGGTCCTGGGCTTTTCTTAGTTGGTAGTCTTTTGATGGTTTCTTCTATTTCCTCAATTGATATTGGTCTGTTTAGGTTGTCTATATCCTCCTGACTCAATCTGGGCAGATCATATGACTTAAGAAATTTATCTATGCCTTCACTATCTTCTAATTTATTGGAGTATAAGGATTCAAAATAATTTTTGATTATCTTCTGTATTTCTGAAGTGTCTGTTGTGATATTGCCTCTTTCATCCCGTATGTTAGTGATTTGAGTTCTCTCTCTTCTTCTCTTCGCTAGCATGGCTAAGGGTCTGTCGATTTTGTTTATTTTTTCAAAGAACCAACTTTTAGTTTTGTCAATTTTTTCAATTGTTTCTTTTGTTTCGATTTCATTAATTTCAGCTCTGATTTTAATTATTTCTTGCCTTCTACTTCTTTTGCTGTTGTTTTGCTCTTCTTTTTCTAGGATTTTGAGATGAAGTATGAGATCATTTATTTGTTGGTTTTTTCTTTTTTTAAGGAATGAACTCCAAGCAATGAATTTTCCTCTTAGAACTGATTTCAATGTGTCCCATAGATTCCGATATGTTGTGTCTGTGTTTTCATTAATCTCTAAGAATTTTTTAATTTCCTCCTTGATGTCTTCTATAACCCATTGATCATTCAGTAACCTATTGTTCATTCTCCAAGTGATGTATTCTTTTTCCTTCCTTCTTTTATCGTTGATTTTCAGTTCCATTCCATTATGATCAGATAGGATGCATGGTATTATCTCTACTCCTTTGTATTGTCTAAGAGTTTCCCTGTGACATAATATATGATCTATTTTTGAGAAGGATCCATGTGCTGCTGAGAAAAAAGTGTAACTGCTTGATGTTGGGTGGTATATTCTATATATGTCAATTAAGTCTAGGTTATTAATTGTGTTATTGAGTTCTATAGTTTCCTTATTCAACTTTTGTTTGGAAGATCTGTCCAGTGGTGATAGAGGTGTGTTGAAGTCTCCCATGATTATTGTATGGTGGTCTATTAGACTCTTGAACTTGAGAAGAGTTTGTTTGATGAACATAGCTGCACCATTGTTTGGGGCATATATATTTATGATTGTTATGTCTTGTTGGTGTATGGTTCCCTTGAGCAGTATGTAGTGTCCCTCTTTATCCCTTTTGATTAACTTTGGCTTAAAATCTATTTTATTTGATATGAGTATGGATACTCCTGCTTGTTTCCGAAGTCCATATGAGTGATATGATTTTTCCCAACCTTTCACCTTCAGCCTATGTATGTCTTTTCCTATCAAATGCGTCTCCTGTAGGCAGCATATTGTTGGGTCTTGTTTTGTGATCCATTCTACTAGCCTGTGTCTCTTGATTGGTGAGTTTAAGCCATTAACATTTAGGGTTATTATTGAGATATGGGTTGTTCTTCCAGCCATATTTGTTTATTTATGTTACTAAACATGGTTTGTTTTCCACTTTGATTATTTTCCCCCCTTTAGTGTCCTACCTCCCACTGTTGGTTTTCATTGTTATTTTCCATTTCCTCTTCCTGTAATGTTTTGCCAAGGATGTTTTGAAGAGATGGTTTTCTAGCTGCAAATTCTTTTAACTTTTGTTTATCGTGGAAGGTTTTAATTTCATCTTCCATCCTGAAGCTTAATTTCGCTGGAAACACAATTCTTGGTTGGAACCCATTTTCTTTCAGTGTTTGAAATATGTTATTCCAGGATCTTCTAGCTTTCAGAGTCTGTGTTGAAAGATCAGCTGTTATCCTGATTGGCTTACCCCTAAATGTGATCTGCTTCCTTTCTCTTGTAGCTTTTAAAATTCTCTCCTTATTCTGTATGTTGGGCATCTTCATTATAATGTGTCTAGGTGTGGGTCTCTTATGATTTTGCACATTCGGCGTCCTGTAGGCTTCTAGGATTTGGGGTTCTGTCTCATTCTTCAAGTCTGGGAAGTTTTCTCGAATTATTTCATTGAATAGATTGCTCATTCCTTTGGTTTGAAACTCTGTTCCTTCCTGTATCTCAATGACTCTTAAATTTGGTCTCTTGATGTTATCCCATATTTCTTGGATGTTCTGCTCATGGTTTCTTAACAGTCTTGCTGAGGTGTCTATGTTCTTTTCAAGTTGAAATACTTTATCTTCATTGTCTGATGTTCTGTCTTCTAAGTGTTCTACTCTGCTGGTAGTATTCTCAATTGAGTTTTTAAGTTGGCTTATTGCTTCCTGCATTTCTAGGATTTCTGTTTGTTTGTTTTTTATAACCTCTATTTCCCTGTATAGTTGATCTTTTGCTTCTTGGATTTGTTTATGTAATTCATTGTTGAAGTGATCTTTCATTGTCTGATTTTGCTGTCTGATGTCTTCCTTGAGACTCCAGATCATCTGAAGCATGTATATCCTGAATTCTTTATCTGACATTCCATCAGCTGCAGCTATTGCCTCTTCTAACGTTGAGTTGACCTGCAATGCTTGTGGTCCTTTCTTTCCTTGTCTCTTCATACTGTTCGCGTTCCTTTCTTCTTGGTGAAACTGTTGTGCTATTGAATTTTCCCCCTATATATTTATATTGGTCTTGTATAGTTGCAAAGTCTCCCTCGCAGGCGCGGGCGGCGGCTCTGCCCCTCCTCCAATTGGGGCAATGTGCCTACCACGCCGGCAGGCCGCTGGGCCTGCTCTGCCAGTCGGTAGCAGGTCCGCCGACCTTGCAGGCGCGGGCGGCGGCTCTGTCCCTCTGCGGGCCGCTAGGCTTGTTCTGTCGGTGGTCGCAGTTCTGCCTACTTTGCAGGCGCAGGCAGCGGCACTGCCCCTCTGCAGGCCTCTGGGGCTGTAGTGCCAGTGGGTCGCAGGTCCGCCTACTTTGCAGGCGTGGGGGGGGGGGCGGCTCTACCCTTCCTCAGGCCACTGGGCCTGTTCTGTCTCTCGGTTGCAGGTCTGACCTGTTCTGATGGTGGTCTCAGTTCCGACTACCTTGCAGGCGCGGGGGGGAGTGGGCGGCTCTGCCTCTCAGCAGGCCGCTGCTCCTCTTCTGCCGGTGGGTCGCAGGCCCGCCTACCTTGCAGGAGTGATTGGAAGCTCTGTCCCGCCGCGGGCCACTGGGCCTTTTCTGTCGGTAGTCACAGTTCCCCTACCTGGCAGGCGCGGGGGGTGGGGGGCGGCTCTGCCCCTCAGCAGGCCGCTGGGCCTGCTCTGTGTTTGGTCCCAGTTCCCTCTACTATGCCGGCGCAGGGGGAGGGGGCGGCTCAGCCTCTCAGCAGGCGGCTGCTCCTCTTCTGCCGGTGGGTCGCAGGCCCGCCTACCTTGCAGGAGTGATTGGAAGCTCTGTCCCGCCGCGGGCCACTGGGCCTTTTCTGTCGGTGGTCACCCTTCCCCTACCTGGCAGGCGAGGGGGGTGGGGGGCGGCTCTGCCCCTCAGCAGGCCGCTGGGCCTCCCAGATTACTTCTTTGGCCCACCTGTGTCCCACCCCTCGGGCCTTCCAACCTACATTCCATCACCAAAACTATAAAAAGGGGAAACAACCGCACTTCCACGGATTCCACCTCTTGGGTCCCCTTCTTCCTCAGGAGAAGTCTTTTCTGCTGTCCTTTAATAAACTTCTAATTTCTACTCTGACCTTGCCTCGGCGTGCTTCTTTGGTGTTATTCTTCAACATTGGGGAAGCAAGGACTCGTCACCGGTCAACAGCGGTAACAATGTAACTCTCAGGCCAATGTCCAAGGCCTAATAACCTAGGGAGCTGCTGGTGTAAGTCTGGGAGTCCAAAGACTGGGAGTCCAAAGAGAGCCTAAAGTTCTGATGTCTGAAAGTAGAAGAGGAGTGTATCAACTCCTTTCCACTTTGTCTGGACCCCCAGCTGATGGAAAAATGCCCACCCACCTTGAGATCAAATCTTTCCCACTCAGTCCATCAGCTAACACTTCAACCACCTCTGGGAACACCCTTCCAGACGAACCAGAAATATTCTTTAACCAGTTCCCCAGTTAACCCTCAATCCAGTCAAGTTGTCATCTAAAATTAACCATCACAGTAAGGGAACTAGAAACTTACAGTGTTAAAATTTTTAAAGGAGCCATGGGATACTTCATGAGAAAGTGGTATTTGAGTAAAGATCTAAAAGAAGATTGCCAGCTGTAAACCGTAACTCTGGGTTTTTTTATAAGGAGCTGAGCCTGTCCCCTGGCCCTGGTTGCTCACTCCTATCCCAGGGCATGAATGATTACCAACATCCATTCCTGCCCTGGAATCACGTCCTAAATATTTCTTACCATTTTCTGAGTGAACTCTGTGGTGTGGGGGGCTCTGTATTAGGCACCAGGCCTACAAGGACTTTTATTCTTTTGCAACAAAAACACTTCAGGGGGTGGGAAGAGAGAGAGTATTTTTACTCCTATTTTACCCTGGACGGAAGGGATGCGTGGGGAAGTAAGCAAATCACTGACAGGTCTGAAACGGGGATGCAGGACTGAACCTTAAGTCCTTGCTTTCACTGCTATTCTATCATCTCTCAATTTCTCATTGAGAAAGAGCAACATCCAGGTCAATAAATTCATATTAATTATCATCTCCTCCCCTCACTGAAATTATGACAGAACCAGCCAGCTTCCACTAAAGGGACATCTCAATCCAGTTTTGACAGAAAAAAAGATCTGCATATGAATGGCAGGTCCTGGCTCGAGATAAGGGATTGAAATGTTAATGTGTCTGCTATTCAGACAGGAAAGGGGAGGGGTGAGGAGGAAAGGAAGTGGGGGCCCCCACTTGACTGTGGTCCAGGCTCTCTGGTCCAGGGCCACAGCGAGGGAAGGGGGGGACTAGAACCCACACTCTCAGCCTCTTCATCCAAGAAGTTCTCACTACTCTGTATTTATTTCCCAAATATATGGCGTTTGCTACCCAGTGTGGTGATTTTCCTATCTCCAGCTATCCCTGATGGGCTCTTACTCTTGACCATGCTAGCAAGGCACCCCTCTTCCTCTACGTCATCTCGCCATGGCTTGATGGTTACCTGGAACATTCTTCTCTGAATAGGCTACACTTCAAAACTAAACTGGCAAAGTCCAGGACACTGACAGAACAGGAGGAAGGAGAAGGAACATTCGTTTGCAGGACTCTGGAAAACCTGCACTCAGTTCCCTTGAGGCAGTTCCAGGTTCTCCCAGGGGCCCTGACACAGAGAAAAAGGGTCTTTGAAACCAAAATTTGCTCACTCCCCCACCATGGAAAAAAATTAGCAATGCATCATCTTTTAAATAAATACATACATTCAATTCCCTTTTCCAGTTAGCTTAAGCCACATGCCCTCAAATTATATTTTCTTTATTTCTGAAATTTTTCACAAAAGTGTGTATTGCATTTATAATGTTGAGGGTGCGCCACTTTCATTTGTTTCTGAGAGACAGAGTAGAAAGAAATTTCTGAAGACAGCAATGGAAAATGGTCAGTGTGAATGCAGAAGCCCCATCTCTCCAGTAGCAAACAGCAAAACCTCAGCCAGGTTGGAATTCTTCTTGCTGGTGAGTCCAAATGTCATAAGCACAGATGCCGCAGAAGCAGTTTGGATCATTACGGGGAATGTGCTGGGGGACACACTATGCACAGAGGTTGCAGGAAAGATACTAGGCTGGTTCTGGGAGCTGGGAAGAGCAATTTCACTCATCTTGAGCTACTTAGCAAGAAGAGAATTAACCCACACAGGAAGCCAGCCTATGATTGAGTGAATTAATCCTCTCCTGGCTCCGGAAGCCTATTTAAGAACTTGCTTTTCCTTTGAAGGGGAAGGTGGATTTGCAGATTATCACAAGGGAAACTTACTGTCTTTAAAGAACATACGTGTTCCTGAAAAGTTGTTTTTTGTAAATTAAATTTTTCATATGCCAAAGCCTACTTTCTCATACTTATTTATTACCAAATCAAGAAACCTTCTTGAGAGAATATAGTCAATCCACTCAAGGGAATAGAGCCCAAACAAAATACAGTACTTTTTTTTTTTAACATTATGCATTTAAAAAAAAAAAAAAAGATAAGACTGTCAAATAAGGTACGAGTGATAAGCCTCTCAAAATAAGTTATAAACTATAAGTAGCCAGAAATATATTTCCTTGGCTAAATAGCTTCATAGTCCAAAGGAAACCTGAACTGCATATGAGACTCAAAGACCTCAAGAATGGAGTCTACGGACCAGTGATAGTAAGCTGCTGTCTCTCAGCTCTGCACCTGTTCTTTTTGGCTTCTCTTAGGACTTGTAAACCATATTTCTGCTTTGCCAGCTGAGTCCCTGTTAACCCAGAGGATAAGGGACACTGAAGAGAGGCTGGGTAACCAGAGAGGCGAGGCCGAAGGAGGAGAGAGGACCTCTGTTGTGACGGCAGAGGTTTTATACACATACACGTTCTAGTCAACTTTTTCTCCACTGTGACCAAAAGACCTGACAAGAACAATCTGAGCAGAGGAAGAGTTTATTTGGCCTTCACGGTTTCAGAGATCTGAGTCCTACTCCATTGAGACGGCCTAGTCCATTGCTCTGGGCGGGAGCAGTGGTCTCTGCATCTGAGGCCAAACCTCATGGCAGAAGAGTGTGTGAAGAAAAGCAGCTTGGACCTTGGCAACAAGGAACAGAGAGAGCGTCACTTACCAGGGACGAAATGCAAACCCCAATGCTAGGTCCCCGGGACCCACCTTCTCCCGTCACGCCCTACCTGCCTACCCTTACCACAGTTAATCCATTCAAGTGGATTAATGCACTGATTGGATCACAAGAAACTTAAACCTATCATTTCACCTCCAAACCTTCTTGTATTCTCTCACACATGAGATCTGGGGGGACAACTTCACATCTAAACCATAGCAAATATTGTACATTTGTCATATACATCATAAACTGTCATGGAATTATGACATAACCAAAGAGTACACGCACAAAGGTAAAAATCCCAGTCTGTAATCAAATTAACCGGCTCATTCAACCATTTCCTGGTTTTGATAATATACAGATGTCCTCACGGGGACAAGCTGGATGAAGGGTACAGGGGCACTCGTTTTGAAACTCCTTCTAAGTCTGTGATTATCTCAAAAATAAAAATATATTTAAAAGACTAACAAAGGGGCTGGGGGATGTAGTTCAGTGGTAAAATGTGTGCTTGATGTGAGAGGCCCTGGGCTCTTTTTCTTTTTATGGCCATGGGCTTCATCCCCAGCACCATAAAAAGAAAAAAAAAAAAATGTAATGATTACCCAAAACTCATGACTTCCTAATTATTTTATATTTTACTCTATCATCCGGCTCCTGTCATTCTGCGTGCAGGGCCCAAGCTTTCAAATCCTTCCCTTCTCCCCCCAGCCCTGAGATGGCAGCTGTTGTTTGCAATTCTCATCTCTGTGCCCCCTCAATGTTCTCTTCTGCTTTTTCAGTTCTCCAACATCTAAGTAAATCCTTATGTTAAATTCTCTCTGTGAATTTAGTTTCTGTCCTCCTGACCAGACCCTGACTACATAACCAGTCAACACAGATATGCTCCACCAGGGGAGAGGAGAAATGATTTCCATTTCCCAGAACTACTAAAAGACCAGACTTACATACATTCTCTGATAATCCTAGGATTTTATTTTGAAAAATTGATTTCTGTCCTTTTCCAGAAAGAAACAACAACAACAAAAATGCTAGAAACAGAGCTTAATCAGCCAGCTATCTCAGAATATAGTACTTCGTTTTTCTAAAAAATCTTAATGATTTCTTCGTTGATTACAAAAGTAACCCATGCTCACGCAGTATACTACAGAGTATAAATCAGTGCATACATAATCTAAACATGCAGAGAATTAGCACCATGAATATTCTGAAGTATTTCCTTGCATAAATTTTGTGATATGTATTATTAACAATCTATAGTATCCATAGAGGTATGTTTTTAAATAAGCAAAGTAAAACTATTTACATAGATACTGCTACATTTTGAAGACCATTATCACTATTCTTCCTCTTGTTTGAATTGTTCAAATTCTCCCTTTTGAACTGTTCGGATCAATTGATATATAAACATAGATTTCAGATGAATGGAAATACTAGCATAATGCTAATAAGAAAAAGATCGGAACTGGGCACAATGGTGCACGCCTGTAATCCCAGCAGTTTAAGAGGCCAAGGCAGGAGGGTTGCAAGTTCAAAGCCAGCCTCAGCAACTCAGTGAGGCCCTAAGCATCTCAGTGAATAAAATATAAAAAGGGCTGGGGATGTTGCTCAGTGTTAAGCACCCCTGGGTTCAATCCCAAGTACCAACAAAAGGAAGACCCCACCAGACCCCATCTACAATATCTGGTTCATCCTTAATCCAGTCAGGTGGTCATTTGTGGCCCATCCCTCAGGGTGCTGAGGGTTCTACTCAGCATCTTAGTTCCCCAGCCACATCATCTGGAGTTGACAGACCCGCTTAGGAGAAAACCAGCCAGAAATCCATGCCCAGCTCACCAGACCTCCCTCTTGTCGCAGAACTTGGCCCACTGAGTTTTCCTGGACTGGCAGTTTCTCTTGTTCCTAGCTGGAGAACGAATCAGAATTGCCAAGTCAGCTACTAGAAATGCCACATCTCTGTCACATCTTCAGGAAGCACAAAGCAAGGGCAATGACAAGAAGGCGCACACGTCCAGTCAAATCAGGGTCCTGGGTGAACTCAGTTGGTCCACATGAAGATTCTGCTTTTATGTCATTTGGGCAGAATTTAGCGCCCAGCCTCGCCTGACTTCAAGGGGAAACAAAGAACTTCTGCATGCCGTGTTACCACCCTGAATAAAATCTGATTTATTACTTTGAAAAGAAAAGGGTGGATAGTGGGTAAGTGGAAATCTCTTCCATATTCCTTACCTATAAAGTGGAAATAATCTCAACACCTAACTTATAGAGTTGATGTGAGAATTAAAGGATATAATGAAAGTGACCTTCTTTGCGCACAACACCTGTCATGTGGCAAATATTCAATAAATGCCAGCAGTGATAATACCTATTATAGCATAATAATTTGACAGCAATAGGTTATTATTCAATTATGAACAGTGAAATAAACCAATTTTTTTTCAATTAAAATCTTTTTAACTGATATATATATAAGCATAAAAATATTGCCCACATGCAATACTATGTTCTATTTTGATGCATGTATACTTTGCACATTGTTTAAATCAGTTAAACCTATCCGTTTCCCCCAAATATTGATCATTTCTTTATGGTGGATCAGTCTTTTGAATTTCCTCTCTACAATCCCAGAGTCACCTGAAGCTTCTTATAAATTGCCTTATCCAATAAATTTGGATAAAATTTGATAAGCTTAGGAATTCAATTTCCAATATCACTTGTTTGTTTCAAATAGTTGAGTATTTTCTTGGTATATAGGAGTCGTTTATAAATCTAGCACATAGTAGGTATTAAGACACAAGTACGTTTCCTTTATATTTGCACTCTGAATTTTTTTAGACATTTTTATAGTTTCATCTTTTTGAGTCTAACAAATGTATAAATCAATGTGATTTACTTTTTATACCTCTGCGAGACCCATCATATCGAGCACTAATACATCCACACCTCAGAACAAATCCTTTTGTCAGGAAAAAAGGTCTTGATTTGTAGTTGACAATATATAGGTGGCCACTATTCTCATAAGAGCTTTTCTTTGATATTTGGGGCTATTTTGACAGTTCTCTGCCCTTATTTCTGCTTCTTATGACAATCCCACACAGATTGCCTTCTACATACGGCAATGGAGAAATAATGGGGGTCACAGAACTCTTCATTGAAACAGCCACAACAAACAACAAAAGCTATGCCTCCACTTTCTTCCAGGGATCAGGTATGAACGTAGGTGTGAGTGCACGCACGTGCATGCATGTATCGGAAGCCCAGCGTGGAAACAGTGTCACTGCTGGTGATTATTGGAAGGAGAAAAATTACCAGAGTGACACAAATTACTAATTACTTTATTATGCAGTGAGAAGAATAAGAAGCTGGAGTTGTTTCAGCAAATTCTATTTTTAAGCAAATAATTGTTGGGTTCCCAATGCTCTAAATTAAGTAATTCTCCTCAAGACCTTCCCTAAGTCTCCCTCTTTGAACTCCAATGACTGGCAAAGAATTGCAGATGGGCTCTGGGATGGGCTTGGGATTTCATTTGTAATTTTTTTTCCAAACACACTACCCTCAAAATGACATACCTTCAGAGGCATTTTCCTTCTTCCCAGCAATTACGAGTGGCTGCGCTGAGTCATTTACAGTTTGTCCTTTCATTTTATAGAAAATGGCATTGAGTAATACCAAGATTTAAACACACACACACACACACACACATTTGGAACCAAGTTTAAGACCCAACTCTGCCATCTCACTGACTTTGTACCTGGAGTCTTGGATTAATCATTGTTCTCCAGAAAAAGGAAATCCATAGGACAGATGTGTAAGTGTATATACATTTACTAATCTATTATTTATGTGGAGTTAATTCACATAGTTCTGGAGGTTAAGTCCCACGGTCTTCAGTTGGCAAGTGGGAGGCCCAGGAGAGGTGATGGTGTAGTTCCAGTCTGAATCCTAAAGACCAAGACCCAGGAGAGCTGATGGTATAAGTTTCAGTCTGAACCTGAGTCTAAAGGCAAAAGCCTGATGTCCCACTTGACCACAGGCAGAGAGGTATAGTTCTCTCTTATTCAGTCTTCTCTGTTGATTCTGGCCTCCAACTAATTGGAAGAGGTCCACCCACGTTGGATAGGGCATTCTTCATTATTTAGTCAGCTAAATTAAATGCTACTCTCATTTAGACATAGCCTCACAGACATATCCCAAATAACACTTAACCAAATATCTGGGCACCCCATGTCACAGGTGTATCTTGTAACCTTCACCCACACTGAAGAAGTAAATGAGATATTATATTAGCACTTTTTATTAAACTGGGAAGTGCTGTATTCACCTCTGTATTATCAAAATGGTCACAAATGCCAATAGCAAGAAAAGCACATAAGAATTATAGTAACAGCTCACATTCTTTTAGGATGTTTTGCTTGCATTAACCCATTCAACCTTCATAGCAACCTTTTGAAGTAGAGGCTAAGTATTGCTCACTTTACCCATCAGCTACAGAGAGGTGAGTAACTTGTCCAAGGTCACAGAGCCAGTGAGTGGCAGAGCCCAGTTCCAAAACCAGATACTAGGGACCCAGAGGGCCTGCTCTGACTGCTGTGTGAGCCAACTGCATGAGCTAGTGGTGGGGACAGTGAGCCCATAGGCCTGCTTCTGTCACTTGCCAAGTCGGCTACTGGTTTTCAACCATATGATGGGGCATTCCTTTAGAGCTTCATAAAGAGCTTCTCAGGTGGTGAAATGAGAACTTCCACCAGAGATTCCCAAGATGGAGAGAGAAGGCAGGGGGAGGGGAAGGAGCATGTCACTGAGGCCCAGGATGGAGGTAGTCAGAATTCAGCTGGAAATCACATGCAGGAGCGCAGGGTTTCTCCCTGCAACAGACCGCCAGTCCACCATCAGCCCGGCCAAGAGGGAGGCATCATAGACAGATCCCCTCTAACACTTAGGTCACCTCCTCCGGTTCCCATCAGGATGGAGGGACAGGGTAGGGCAAGCAGGGGAAGGGAGGTCTGAGCCGCAGGATAGCCACCCAGTGACTCAGGCCAGGGTCCCACAAGGGCAGCAGGTGGGTGGGCAGCAGGAAGGATCCCCAGGATGGTGAAGGCCAGAATGAAATGAGGATCCAGGGGATGGCAGAGGACAGAACAAGGGATCATGTCTCTGCAGGATGTGATTCCTGTTCACAAGAGAGTGGACAGGACAGAGCCAGTTATGCAGACAGCAGTGACTGCAGGAAGCCCAGGGAGTTATGTGAGAAGGAGCACAGACCTGCTTAGAGTTGACCTTGAAAAATCAGGAGTCCTACTGACTACCATTTCCGCACCTCAACTAGAGAGAATAATCCCTGGCTCACCTTCCTCACGTGGAGCCACAAGAATGAGCTTCGCAAACAGCATCCAGGAAAGCCAGCGGACACACTGCTAAAGAGGGAGGTTCTGGTCCCACGGTCTGGACCCTGTGGCAGAGCTCCACTCTGCTAACAGCTTTCAGCTGGAAACACAGGACAGAGGAGTCAGCCAGCAAAGCTCAGTGCATGTAGAAGTTCACCTTGTTTTGATCCCAAAGCCAAGGTCACTGAAACCATGCAATGGAGCCACTACAATCTCTGGAAATTTGATCTCATTCAAGGACAGTGTTGAATAGAAGAGGTGTTCCTGGGTCCCAGGCACTCAAAACCTCGGCCAGATTGGCGAATATTTCAGCAGGAGGTTAGCAAAATTGATGTTAACTTAAATGAACCTCCTCTGTGGCTCTGCAGGGGTCTGTGTGTGCTCTGCAGTGTTTTCTGTTGCTATGTATAGAAAAGGGAGTTCCAAGGCTTTGTTAGTGCAGACTTCAGTTAGTAAGTGCTGGGGACAGAGGTGGACCACACGTGGGAAGGGAGCTCAGAGGCAATGTAAAGCTGGTGAGGCTGGTAAACACGGGACAGACTTGGGGAAACTGGGAGCCTGAGATTGCATTTCTGCAGCAACACTGCAAAGAATATGAGCTCCAGAGGGGACAGATTTGGCTTAAATCTCAGACTCCAGGATCCCAGGGAACTTGGGACACCAGCTTAGTCTCTATGCAACTTCATCACCTCATTTAGGATATTGATAGAGGAGACCTGCTCCTAACCAAACCCAGGTTTCAACTCTCCTCTGGGCTGCACGGGGAACAGAGGCCTGAATTCAGGAGACTGAGTGGGTAGCATCCTTCCTCCCTCCCTGTCGCCTTGCCTCTAGACCATACCCAAAGAGTCCCCGAGACTCCACTTGACCCATAGCCCAGCTTAGGAGTTGGCCCCTGAAATCTCAGGCTCTGGGGTCTGGCTGTGCCATTTAGCATGGTCAGTCGGAGTCCTCATCCTCCCGTTAGTCCTCTCTCCCAGGAGACTGAGGGGAGCGGGAAGCACATCTCACTTGCCACCTGTATCCCTCCCCCCAGGACCAGTTTACAACTGGCTGACAGATAATGTCAGAGGTTGTAGGATAATTTAATAAATTTGACTTAACAAGCATCTATTGGGCTCCAGGCACTGATAATTCACAGATACCGAAGGCACAGACCCCTCAGCAGGGACACAGGTGGGAGCAGCCAGTGGTAGAGCATCATGGAGCCAGTGGCTGGCCCAGGCAGACCCCAGCTTGCCGCAGAGTAGGTGTGCTCAGGGGGGTGATGGCTCCTTCACAGCCCCTGTGGACACCCCTCTCTCCCTTCCCAACCTCATTCAAAGTGGCCTTTCCCCACCCCACTGAACCAAGCCCCTCATCTCTGCCAAATGTGAGTAAGTTGCTTATGTCTCTGGGCCTCTGTGGCCTCATTTATAAAATGATTCTAACAAACCTAACCCTGACCTGAACCCTGTCCCTAAGCTGAACCCTAAATTTGCTTGGGACAGAATCATGAACTATATCAGGGTTACATCATGATTAAACCAGACAGAGCCCATCCCTCACTAAGGACATGGAAATGTCAATCATTAGTTCCTGTGCCCTTCCCTGCTCAGTTCACAGACAGAGGTTCTGGGATCCAGCCTTGTCACGTTCAGTATGTGTTGAATTAGATGTCCTGACACCAATTTCTGACCTAAGCAGATATTCAAGCAGACTGAGGTCTACTTATGATTTACCTGACATGGAACCTCTTTAATGAACTATCCTGCCTAAGCATGCACTTAAAAAGCCATATCCGGACACAGTGGTGCACTCCTGTAATCCCAGGAGCTCAGGAGGATCACAAATTCAAAGTGAGCCTCGGCAGCTTAGTGAGGTCCTAAACAACTTAGCAAAACCCTGTCTCAAAATAAATAAATAAATAAATAAATGGTGTGGGGATGTGGCTCAGTGGTTAAGTGTCCCTGGGTTCAATCCCCACTTCAAAAATCATCATCATCATCATCATCATCATCATCAAGTTACTCTGCAGAAGTGTCAAGGACTTTATGTAAATTTTTTGGCCTAATACTCCTCAGAATCTTGAGAGCATATTACACCCATTTGACAGGTGGGGGAACTGAGGCTTCTAGAGATCAGGTGTCCCAAGGGCTCCTAAGTGAACACCAGAGCTGGGATTGGAGTTTCCTATTGCAACCCACCCCCCACCCCGACCCCCATGGTCCCTATCATCAGGTCATTCAGGAATGTGTGTGCACCTTCTGAGGGCTTTTTAGTGGCTCCCAGGCCACAAACAGGGAGTCACCATTAATTCTGTCATCTCACCAGTTGGTCATTAGGTCCTCGGGCAAATGCATCCCCTCTCCACGGGCCTCAGTGTTTGGTTGTTTATTTGCTTGGTTTTGATCTTCAGAGTGACGGAGGGGGAGGTGGCAGGCAGAGAACTGGGGACAAAGAGGCTGACCTCCAATGAAGGGTCTCCTATCAGCACCAACCTTATAGGACTCTCCATGAGATTCCCCCTGATTGAATACACATCCCATTTCCAAAACCAGTTTCCTGAAAGCCATCACCCAAACTGAGCCCTGAGTTGGATTCCTGCCTTGGTAGTCCCTGCCTTCATTGTCGCCAAGGGGACCCAATTTCCTCCAGCAGTTAGCTGGCCAGGCCCCCTGTCCTCCTGCTCCAGAACAGTCTTCAACCACGAGCATGCTGGACAGAGCTGGGGGCCCCTGAGGTACCATCCACAACATCCTACAGGAGAGGAGACAGCCCTGGAGGGATTGAGATTAACCACAGCATCACAACTACAGCTGATAAATCACTGTCACACCTGCTACCAGGCATGACAGTCTCACTGCATGGTGATCCCACAGGTCTTAGGTAGATCCACAGGCAGGTGAAATTGAATGTCAAGGGCTACAGAATGGTAGTCCGGTAAAGCAGTGCCCAGAGACTGAAGAATGCTTCCTGAAATACATGGGCAAGCCCTTCTTTCTTCCTTCTTTTCTCAAATGTGGATGTGATGGCTGGATCCCAAACAAACATTGTGGGCCATGAGGTGGCAAGCAAGGATGGCCCATCTGTAAGACATCATGATCGTGAAGCCACAGCACTGAGTTTGGACCATCTGCCTCCAACTTCTTTGCATTAGAGCTATGTGTTTCTATTTTAAGTCACTTATATTTGTTTTGTTTCTCTGCAACTGAACCTGATTCTAGCCATACAGAAGTGGAAGAAAATACAGAAGTGGAAGAAAAATAAATTCACAAGTTCTAAGAAGAATTCAGATACATAGAGGGGAAGCTGGCTTTGTAGGGAGCAAGGAGTGAATCTAGAAGACTCATTGAATCGCCAGGGCAACTAGTGAATGTCCTGTAGTCCAGTGGTTCTTAAATATGACTGTGCACCAGCATCCCCTGGAGAGTCTGTTCAAACACAGGCTGCTGGCCCCGCCCCCTGCGTTTCTGAGTCCCTTGGGTGAGGGTGCATTTCCATCTAATCACCAGGATACCAACGCCACTGGTTCAGGGACCACATTTTGAGAACCACTGATGTTTTAGTCAGCTTTTTCACTGCTGTGACAAGAACAATTTTAGAGGAGGCAAAGTTAATTTGGGGGCTCACAGTTTCAGAGGTCTCAGTCCATGGGCAGCTGGCTCCATTCGTCAGGGCCCAAGGTGACGTAGAACATCATGGTGGAAGAGTGTGGCAGAGGGAAGCAGCTCACATGATGATCAGGAAGCAGGGAGAGACTCCACTCCCCAGATACAAAATATATACTCCAAAGCCAGCCCCAATGCCCACCTCCTCCAGCCACACCCTACCCACCCTCAATCACCACTCAGTTAATCTCATCAGGGGATTAATTTGCTGATTGGGTTAAGCCTCTCATAACCCAATCGTTTCTCCTCTGAGCCTTCTGGCATTGTCTCACACAGGAGCTTTTGGGGACCACCGCACATCCAAACCATAACAACTGAGCTCGACTTTTCAAAGTCACTTATCCAAACTCACTTTTCTTGCGTGAGTTTCAACTTCACAGCTCTAACAAGACATGATGATTTTCAGCTGCGTTCAAAGACCAGGGAGTGTGGAGAGGCAGGAAGGGTCTGAACAACAGCTTGGGCAAGCTGAGCATCCAGGGAAGAGGAGATTTGTGATGCAAATGATTTACTGGTGTTCAGCTGGGAGCAGAAGGGATTTCAATATGGTGAGCCAAATCGAATTCATTACCTGACAATTAGCTCTAAATTAATGCAAGACTGTGCCGCCCGAATGTCTAAGGAAGAGGGTCCCTGACAGCTTGAGATGGGCAAGATGTGAGGCATCAATCTTGGCTGGATCCAGAGAGGGCTTTTTCCCAACTTGCCAGTGGACTCTGAGCTGAGAGAATGGCCAGCTCTGATGACCTTGCCAATGTTTCCCTCCAGGTTTAGCCCTCATTAGCCCAACCACGCCCCATGCAGAGCAGACTTGGTCTCCCTCTGCCTTGGCACCTCCAGGTTTGCTCCTCAGGAGGTGGCCCTGGGCTTGCACACAGGCTGGCTGCTAATTCTTCATCAACCAGATGACGCAGATGAAGCTCATTATGTTTTATAGAAGCGAAACTTAACACTGTAGGAGTAGAGTTCACCTCCTCCGCGGATATCCCTGGAGAAGAGGGATTCGTTTTCCTATTTCCTTAAGCAACTACCTCCCCATTTCCTTTTCCCTATGCCTTTTCTTTTCTTACCACCCCAACTTCCTCCACCATTTTCTCATGGAGCCCTGATACATATAGTGCACAAGGAGTGGCCATAATAAATCGTGGCCCGTCCATTGAGCACATTTGCGACTTCATTTATCTGTCCATTAAACATGGGGTGCTGCCAAGATACAGGATATAATGGTCTTTGACCACACAAGACTCTTAGGCTCATCTAAGAAGCCAGGAAGGGGTTAATAAATCAGAGAGCCAGGCCCTGGCCTCCTAAAAGCTACAGGGACACAGGCACTTTGCAGACCATTCTTGGTCAATATAAGAATTCTCTAAGCATTTCTGGGGTGATGCCATCTTGCCTGTCCCCAGGACGAGCCTAGCTCTGCCATCTGCTTGCAGGTCCCCCTCTGCTGTGGATCCAAACAGGTGACTGTCCAACAGCTTTCTCCTGAGCACCCCACCCCTGACCTCCAAGGTCATTGACTCTAAAACGTCAAGGTGAACAAGGCCAAATGAGCAGGACCCCAGAAGCTAGACCTGCCCCTCTCTTTTAACTGTGTTCTAGCCCAAATGCTTCACCAAAGCCCCGTCCGCTGGGATGTGGGGCTTCCCGGGTGTTGCCTTGTAACGAGCTCAGGAACCTCACATTCACATCTCTGACAGACCTCTTTTGAATTCTGCTGACAGTTTTAATTGGTTTTGACAAATGGCCCTGATTTTTTTGTCTTCTTGTCTGACTGTGCTGAACTGGTATTCAGAGGAGAGAGCGCCAAGTTCACTTCCACCCGCTGGTCACATTCTCCCCCTCCCAAATAATTATCATAGACAATTTGTGGAGTGGATCTGCATTAAGAATTCAGAGATACCCAATGACATCTGTCTGTTGTTTTGCAAAATGCTTCAACTCTCCTATCTTATTGGATTACTCTCCTAGTTCCTGGGACTCTCCCCATTTTACAGAAGAGCAGTAGGAAGTCAATGCCGAGGTCTGACCTTGGGCCCTCGATTCCCAGCCCAGGTTCTCTCCACCAGGCCACCCCCTCCTCACTGCACACAGCAGGAAATGTCCACACAGCAAAGGCTCAGAAAATCCATGTGTGTGTCCCCCTGTCATCCTTGCCTCCACCACATTGGCATTGCATCTGTAACCTCTGGACCAAAAAGGAGTCAAAGAGTTTAAAAACATCAGAATCTGAGTTCAACTGTGTCAGCCTTGGCTCTCCAGAAAAACAACCAATAGGGATCTATGTGTATATGTGTATTTAATATGCACTGATTCATTGTATGGAATTGAGTCATGTGATTGTGGGGTTTGTAAATATGCAATCTGTAGGGTAGGCTGGAAACTCGGGCAGGAATTGATGCTGCAGTCTGGGGACAGTGTTTCTTTTTTCCTGAGAAAACCTGTTTTTAACTGATGAAGCCTTCAACCGATTAGATGAGACCCACCTCCATTATAGAGGGGGATCTCAGTTTATTTAAAGGCAACTGATTGTAGATATTGACCATGTCTACAAAATACCCTCAAGAAACACCTGGGTCAGTGTTAGCTATTGGAGCCTCGCCAATGGATACAGAAAACACCATGACATCATGTCAAATGCTGTATTTCTGGGGCACATTATAAAAGGACTTTAGGGAAATCACAGACACCCAGAGACGGAAGACCCAAGAAAAGGAGCACCCCTCCTTGCCAATGTCTCAGGAAGGGTGATTACTAGGGTGGCATCCTACCGGGAATTTGATAAATATGGTCCCATGGGGAGAAAGTTATGGATAAAACCCTCCCAGAGTGGCTGGGGTTGTGGCTCAGCGGTAGAGCACTCGCCTAGCCCGTGCGAGGCCCCGGGTTCGATCCTCAGCACCACAGAAAAATAAATAAATAAAATAAAGGTGTTATGTCAACTTACAACTTATATATATATATATATATATATATATATATATATATATATATATATTTTTTTTTTTTTTTTTTTTTTTTTTTTAAGAAAGAAAGAAAGAAACCCTTCCAGAGCACAGCCCATGCCCTCCCAGGGTGCTGCCTCCCTCTCGGCTGTCTTTCAGAGTGGGTTTCAGCCACCTCTGCTCCAGAACTCCCCTGCTGAGAAGGGGGGCCCGTGTCGTGGGCATCAGGATTCAAATGCCTTCCAAAGTCAGGGAGGGGACACAGGAAGAGCTGGGAGGTGGGGACAGAGGCCAACAGCACAGGGACACTCCATGCACAGGCCCCTAATGATGCATCTACGTCCCTGGGTCATCCTGGGTGCACCTGGGTGCCACCTCACCCAGAGCTAATGAAGGCACATCCTGGGAGTGGAAGTGCTGGCCTCGGAGGCCCAAAGAGATTGTGCAGCTACAGGGATGGAAAACTTCCTGATCCGGAAGAGGCTTAAGCACCCCTCCCCGGCCCTATTCTCCGGAATGAGCTGAGTCCCCACACTTAGGCTTACGCTCACCCTCCCAGGAGACCGTCACCCCAGGATTGATTTTTCCTGATGAACTTATTTCCCACATTTGATAAATAACACCTGCCACCCAATTGCCTTCCTCTGACTCTGTTTATTAAACAACGTTCGAGATTTTTCTTCTCATATGATGGGTACTAAAGGCACAAAATTCGAACTAATCATGCCGAGGGGAGGTCTCCAGCCATCCGTGGCTTAGCGCCAGACGGTGAGTGACATTTTATTTGTCACGGGCTGAGCGAGACTAGGCGGAACCGAGGTGGCCCAGCTCCAGTCTGCAATATTCTGGCTCTGGGGGCAGGCCTGGGGGTCACCCTGGCATGCTTCAGCCCCTGCGTGAGCCCCTTGGGTACCTCCATACATCTCAGCATGGAGACCATCTGGAAAAGGGGCTTCCTATCTGCAAAATGAAGCTTGTTTAGGTCAATAGAATAGAAAAGAACCTCATGCAGTGTCTCATGGATGAAGGACTCACCGTCACAAGTTCCATCGAGGCCTTGTCACCACACTGGCCCTGCAGCCCTGTTTGGGGGCCTGTGCCCCTCACTGTTGCTGGTAGCACACACAGTCGCTTTGCAAATAATCACTGTATTGGGCTTAAGGGTTCTGCTGGTCAGGAATTCAAAAAGAGTAGAGGGACAGCAGCTTATATCTGGTCCCCACGTCGAAGGTCTCACTGGAGGAAGTCCCAGGCTGGGAAATCATGATTACATGTTGGAATCTCCTTTTCACTCACACATGAGGCTTTGGCCAGGATCTCGCCTGGGGCTGTTGGTCAGAACACTTACACATGGCTTCTCCGTGTGGCTACTTGGGCTTCCTCATGGTATGGCGGCCAGGTTCCCAAAGCAAGTGTCCCAAGGGAGGCAAATAAATGAGATAGATGAGATTACCTTTTATGAAGCTTCAGAAGTTGCATAGCCCCCTTCAGCTATAATCACTCATGCACTTGATTCTTTGGGAACAAACACAAAGCCTTGCCTGGGGATTGGTGGCCGGAGTCCCACTGTGAGCATGCCATGTGGGATGGAGGGGGACGTTGCCGCCATTTTGGAGAATCCAATCTATCATTGAGACTGAGTCTTGAGACCAAGGAACAAGCAAGTTCAAATTCTGAGCCAGGGATGGGACTTGGTAGATGTGGGACCCTCTGTTCCTGGTCATCCCTGGCTCTAGGTATCCAGGTTTGAAATCTGGCCAGGACCAAGTTCAAACCAAGGACTCTCTGGAGGGAGGAGCAGCCTGTAGACCTGTCCCCTCCTCCCATGCCTGTCCTGACTGCCTCCCCAGACCTGAGCTAGTCTTGGCATTTACATCTCCCCATTTCCCAGAATGAGCCGAGCCTCCTGTCTGGGGCCAGTGCTCCTCAGGCCAGCAGCTCGGCAGTCTCTGTGGCTCACCTCTGCTGCCCGTGGTGTGTTCCGCCACTAAGAACCTTGTTCTGTGTTCCCAGTAGAACCTCCAGCCCACCCTCGGCCTAGGGAGTCAGAAGCCACACTTAACCAACATCCCCAGTGATTCTCAGGCTCATTAAATCTGGAACATCCCTGGGGTAGGAGGAAGAGACCTTGAAGAAGGACGCCCAGGGGTTCAATTCTGGCTCTGCTCCTTTATTAGCTGGGCAAATGCTGGTGAGTGACTTAGGTTTGGTAATAGGTACCTGGGAGGGTGTGTGTGCATGGGGCATGGGGTGGGCGTGGGCCTCACGCTGGGTGGTGGAGGCCTCCCACAGCCTCCTGTGTGGGCAGAGCATGGGCAGGGTGCTCTCTGGCCCTGGTGGTCCATAGAAGGCACTGGGCAGCTTGCGTGGGCACCACAGGGAGACAGCAAGGCAGACCTTCCCTCCAGGGCCACTGAGGCAGAAGCAGGAGTCCCCACCCTCGGGGAGCTGCCTCTGGGGGGGCAGGGGCTGCAGGAGGCTGCTCTCCTCTGGAGATGCTATTTATGTTTTTCGAATAGATCATTTATCGGCACTTACATGAGTTTTGACTGGGGCTTTTGTCACCCTTTAGACTCTGGAAATTAGGTCAATCCCCTCCAGAATTTTATTAAACTAGAACTGTCCCCTTGAGCTAGGAACCTGTGGCAGTGCGGGGCCCGCCAGGAACAGGGGGTGCTTGGTGAGGCTTCACAGATCCACAGTCTCTGCACCCAGGATGGTCACAGAGGCCACCTCAGTGCTCCCAGGCACAACAGCAGCCACCAATGCCCAGAGCTGCCAACCACGTGTGCTGGGGGCTGAGGGACTTTATATAAAAACCATACGACTGTACAATCCTGAAAGGCTGAGGAAGGGCTGGCGGGGAATGTTAACAGGATATTAAAATACTCAGTACCTCTAAGCCTTTATTTAAAATGTACACAAGAATGATCTCATCCTTCCTGATGCTAAGAGCTATAAAGGCAAAAAAAAAAAATGTAAGTAAAGATTGTGAGGAGAGGGAAGCCCAGGATCTACTCTATCAACATTGATATCTGGAAGTCCTTCCTATGTCTAATTTAATGTCTTCATGCTCTAAGTACCCTACAGCTAACTTCTCCCAATACCTCAAACATAAAATACCTAGTAGGTGATTTTCCTGGAAGACCATCACCCAGCGGGCAGGGAAAATGTCTCTATCTTTCATACTTTCCCAAGAGGTCTGGTTTTCTTATGGTGAGATATCCAGGTGTTAAGGGTCTTGTGAAGCCTCATTGGGCTCCTCCCCACACAATAATCTAGATAGATCCTCAATGTTCCAATTGCCCTTCACCGATGAGCACAAAGGTATGGGCACAATTGATTTTGTTTTTCCCCAAAGGAAGCTGGCATTGAAGTTGCCTAGTTCAAGTTGAAATAAAAACTGAGGAAATCCTGTATCATAGAGGTCAGGGTTTTCTAGCAGGAAATATGTTCTGGAAAATGCATCTTCAGGAAGACCAAGCCTTTGTTCTCTTCTGCCCCTTGGTTTTTAGGTCTGCCTGTTAGTTCCCTGAAGAGTTCAGAGGTGTTCAGAGGGTCTAAGCCATGCAGTTCAGTCGATACTGGGCTCCACAGTCCATTATTAAAATATTTCAAAACATTTAGAAATGTAGAAGCACTCTCTGGACATGAATGACAACGCTCTCCCAGCAGCCACCGGCATCCCACCATCGGTCACCCCAGGGTCCTTGGAGCAGAGACACAGAGGCTGGTGCCCTCTATGAGTCACTATGAGGCTGCAGGCCAAGTGTGTTCCCAGCGCAGACGTGGAGAGAATCGATCATCCTGCCTCCGCCTGAGGGAGATGCGCCAGAGAGGTGGGTAGAGAGGCCAGAGGAGAGGCTGGGGGGTGATCCTACCTGGCAGGTGCCCTCCAGGGGGAGCCAGGCCTCCCCCACTCCACCTGGCTTACCAGAGCCACCTAATCTGGTAATGCGGATGAGTTCCAATGATGGGGTTCCCAGAGCCACGCAAGGGCCGCGCTTAGAGGCTGGGATAGCTAAGAGGGAAAGGCTTTCTCCAAAGGTGTCCTCCTGACCCTGACAGACCTGGGTCTGGCTTGGAAGTTGAAGGAAAAGGAGGAGGAGCCTCTGATAATGGGGTGAGACACTCAGGTCCCCAGTCTTTGGGAAAGATTTGGAGAACCCATTTGACTTTCATCCCGGACCATGGGCTGACTATGGGGTACAACCGGAACGGGCCAAATGAACCAGCCACAGGGGTCAACATCTGACCTGTGGCTGACCAGGTTCCCAGCTGCCTTGGCCAGAGCAGCCTCGGCCTCCCCTCAGACTGTCCAACCCATCCATCCACACGAATGGGCCAACACGGAGCTTCCTCTTTCTTCTAGAAGCTTCTGTCAGAGGCAGAGGAGGACAGACTAAAGGAGGGAGGGGGGGAAAAGAAGAGAAGCAACTTCTAGCACTAGGGACCCAGCAATGAGGTAGTTGGGAGATAAGAGAAAAGGGGACCATGGTAGACCCATGCAGGTGGTGTTCTGGACAGATGGGACCTGGTAGGGTGATGCCCTGGTCCTCAGAGATACCAGGGAGTCAGATGGTTGGGTTATCTGCAAGAGGACCAGCTCCCAGGAACCCTCTTGAGAGGTATGAGATCCTCGCCCGACTTTTCACGTGTCTGTGCCCATGAATCTGTATCTGGGGTGATACAGACAGAAGAAAGTTCACAGTGTCCATTACAAAGAATTCCTATTCAGGATTGCCCATGGAAGTTTCCAGAACCCACAGCTGCCCTGCATGGCCCTCCCTGCCCTTCCAGGCAATGCACTAACCCTGGGTTCCCCAATCTTCCAATCAGAATCCCTGTGGATCTTGTCCAGTTCCAAGTTCTCCAGCTTGGTTTCTGCCCTCGAGGACCGCCTTCCCGGGGGGCCTGTCAGGGCAAGCTCATGTTCACAATCAATGAAGTCACTCGGCAGCAGCTGGCAAGTGCTGTCAATGAGTTGGAAAATCAGGTTGAAGGTGTCATGAAGTATGGTGCTCACGCTGAAGCCCGGGCACAGGGATCAAGCGGTCTGTGATAAGAGACGCCTTTCCCCAGGTCTCCCTCCATCCCCTTCCCTCCAAGCCTCCTCTCCTTCTCTAGAGTTTTTAAAGTTAACATGTGCCTACATATTTTATTAATATCTTGTAAGAGATGCTCCTTCAAGTAAATGGTTCTTTGCCTTAGGGGTCAATGTGATAGCTTGTGTATGTGTGCAGAGCAGGAGACGTTGGTTGTAAATGTGCATGAGCTAGTGAGTGCGTCCGTGGGTGGAGGTACAGGATAAATATTTACTGATGGTGGCTGCCTAGGCATGTGTGGTTGTGTGTGCATTTCTATTGAGAGTACATCTGCACATGCATGGACACACACACACACACACACACAGAGCCTTGCCTACAGAACTGCACGTGTTTCAATTTCAACTTCTACACACCTCAAGAGCCCATATTCTCCCTAGACGGATGGACACAGAGCATGCTCAGATTGCTCCCAAGATGTGTTCTCCTAATTTGCCAGGACCCTTCCCACGACTGTCGGACAGAGAGGCACAGTCTTCAAAGGGCAGCTGCCCACTTCTGAGCAGATACCAGCTAATCCAGTTCATGTCCCACGGATGAGCAAACCAAGGTTCAGAGACACTGAGGGTTTTCTCACATGTGCCTTGGGGAGGTCACAGAAGAGCCAAAACCCAGGCGCGGCTTCTCCCAGCTTTCCCCACCATGCTCCTGGCAGAGGAAACCATTTCAACATCTCTTTCCACACTCAATTCAGAGCAGCATACAGAGACAGTATTGCCAGCGGCTGTCCCTGGTGAGTGAAGCTGTTACAGCCTCCTACCTGGACTGTCATTCAAACTGACTGGCTCTGGGATGTGAGGACCTGGTAGCCATTCTTTTCTGGGTGGGCAGCAGAGGGGGTGGGTTGGTGAGACACAGGAGGAGCTGTGGGTCCTGCGGCTATTCACTCCTCGCCAGCAACCCCCAGCCCACTAGGCTCTGGCGGGTGGCAGATCAGAGCCCTGGTGTCAACCAATATGACCCACAGAAAGAAATGATGAGAAGATGCAGGCACAGAACTGCAGCTTTGGTCTCTGGAAGGCGTCTTAGAGATGATCTTCTTATTTTAATAATCTCTTCTTTTAGACAGAAACTCAGCACACGGGCCTGGTGACTTGCCCAAGGTCACACAGATAGGGCCATTTCCGTTCCTTCTCCCATTTGGAGTAGGACCTTCTGACACTCCTATGAGAACAACGCTTGACCTGCGCTCAGATGAGATGCTAATCCCAGGTGAGGGCTAGAGTGGCCAGCAGACTCTCCATGCCTGGCCACCCTCCTCTTGCCACCCAGGATTGCTGCTCCTCCACGTCCTTGGAGACAGCCGGTGACGGTAGGCAGAGGACTACGCACAGGCGTGCCGGCCCTTCAATCCTCCTGGGCTACACTCCCTCTCCAAAGCCGCTGCTCGCATCTACCTCCGCACCTGACAGTGAGGATGGCTGAGAAAGGGGCTGCGGCCGGCGCGATTCCTTCTCCAAGGACAGGCGCGCCCTCTGCTGTTAGAAGCATGAATTGCGGGCCGCGTCCTGAGTTCAGGGGTCGTCCTTTAAAAGGGGGCAGAAGGTTGCCTCTTCCTCCTCCAGCAGGGAGGAAGGGCTAAAGAAAAGGCTGTTGGAAGTGGAACCAGAAGCCAGTCCGGTCCTACATGAGAAATCAGACGGGGGGGTGGGGGGGTGGGCACGGAAACTGGGGAAAGAAAGGGATGGGGCTGCCCGGATTCTTTATAGGGAGAGAGATCCTTGCATTTGGGACTTGGGGCAAAGGTCGAGGCCCTGCCCACTTCTTCCCTTTGTCTTCTCTAGGTATTTCCAAAAACTCCTCTTATCTCAACCATGATCTGTGCTGAGGGAGTGAATGGTGAAATAAGGAGCCCCAGGGAGCCCCAGTACATGAGGCGGTTTTACCAGTGACGTCCTGAGTGCCAGGGAAAGGTGCCAAACCTAGGCTCAAACATGGTGTCACGGCGGCAAAAACAGGACTAGAAAAGGGGACACCTGGGATCAGGTCCATTTCTTCCACTTCTGACTTAACTTCGGCTAAGCCACATGGCTTACAGTTTCCTGCCTGTAAAATGGGTCTTCTGTGTCCTGGGAAATCACTTAGGTACCAGATACGTTGCACAGATTGGTAAATGGGGTGGTGTTGCCCTACTCAGGACTTGTCCTTCCCATGAGAGGGGAAATGGAACCCAGCACACCTTCCCTGCTCTTCTCCCTGCCTGGATGCCCCCTGGGCCCTGTCTCTGGGTGATTCTCTCTTAGCCTTGACAATTTTACAGGACCCCCACCTTAAGGCATTTCCCAGTTTGTGTATATAAAAGTGCTGTTGGCAATGAGGGCGACACCTTCAGTAACAGTCTCCTGCAAACCGCACAGTGAGCCAGGAATACTGGCTCTGGGATGCTGGCTCCTGCTGAGACAGGATGCTGAGGACCTAGGTCAGGGGAGAGGATACTGCACAAGGAAGGTAGAAGATAACAAGGTAACAAGGTCCCAGGGCAGCCCAAGGGCCCAGATCAGGATTTGGAGGGGGCAGGGGAAGGGCAGCTTCCTGAGTTTAGAATTTTCCTGGATCCAGCCCTGAGTTGACTCTCCTTGGCAGAGAGGCCAAGGGCATGATGGGTTTTGGAGAGAACAACTGGCAAAGTAGAGCTCCACCCTTGTGCCTGGGACAGCTACAGAACCTCTCGGCTTCATTTACCTCCTGCATAAATGAGGACCATAAATCTACCCAAGGCAAGGAAACTGTTTCACTCCGTAAGCAGTGTAGAGGGAGTGTGCACAAATTATTGTTATTATTATTTTGATCACCATCTATCAGTCCTAACCCTCTTATTTTCTGCATGATGTCCCTTTATTTGAATTTATTTCCTCATCAACAAAATCCAGAATGCTCTTTGTTTCTCCTTAGGTCCCAGGATTGAGATGGGGGGAGGGAGCGAGGTATCCCAGGTGCATGTGCGGAGGAAGGTTCCAGAGGGACCCCAAATGCTATTATTGAAGGCTAAATGTTCCGTGGCTAAAAGCTGCTGTAGCAATCTTGGCATCCACTTGATTTGAATGGGTGCATTACTGTAATGTCCCAGCGCTGCCGTCAGCGTGCAGAAGGTTGA
Organism: Marmota flaviventris; assembly: GCF_047511675.1. Classification (NCBI taxonomy): domain Eukaryota; kingdom Metazoa; phylum Chordata; class Mammalia; order Rodentia; family Sciuridae; genus Marmota; species Marmota flaviventris. Next base: position 22,206,731 of record NC_092498.1, read on the forward strand.
GCCATTTGTAACCGCGAGACACATGAGCAGCATAAAGATCGAATGGTGGAGGAGAGCTCGCCCGGCTCACCTGAGAAAACAGGGCTCGTTGCTTTGAACATCACTGGCATTGATCCACAGCCACCTGCCTCCGAAGCCCAGGGCTTCCTGTGAGAAGGGCAGGGGAGACAGGAGTGGGGACATGGGAGCAGGTGAGGAGAGATGCAGGCCAGCAGGTGCAGATACCAGGAGGGAGAGCTCCAGGTATGATTCCAGTCCAGGAGCACCACAGATGCTCAGTCCTGTCCTGCACCTGTTGCTTCAGAACACCGTCTGGCCAGGTACCATGGCGCATGCCTATAACCCCAGCAGCTCAGGAGGCTGAAGCAGGAGGATTGCAAGTTCAAAGCCAGCCTCAGCAACTTAGCAAGGGCCCAAGCAACTCAGCGAGACCTTGCCTTGAAACACAATCTATAAAAGGTCCAGGGATGTGTCAGTGGTTAAGGGTCCCTGGGATCAATCTCTGATTGAGCTCCTTGATCTGGGCTTCAAGCTGGCCAGGTGAGCAGCTCTGCGCTGTTTCTCTCCCCACTGTCCAGGGCAGAGGGACCGAGGACACAGGGACAGCAAGTCTCCAAGGTTCAACTCAAAGTTGAGATGGGAGGGAGGGGGACAGTGGATGCCCTGGGCAGAAGATAAAAATAAGACAAGCATGTTGAGGCCCTGGCAAACATGCCCTAGGGACAGTGCTGCTTTTAGCCGCATTAAACCCTGTCCATCAAGTCCTTTGTGGTCTGGTGTCAGTCCCCATCGACACCTCCCAATATTGGGAAGGCACGGGGAGGGGTCCTTGGGCCTAACCACTGAACGGCCCAATCCTCACTCATGCTCGCTCAGCCCGCTCCTCAGCCTCTCGCCAGGCATGGCCTCCCCGCCCTTCTTCAGCCAGGCCCCAGCCCTTCAGCCTTGACATGCTGGTGGCCGCCTCCCCCTCCCCTGACCCATGAAACCACTGGCGGAATCCCTCCTGCCCAGCCTCTCCATACAATCTGCTTCATTTCTTTTCTTTTCTTTCTTTCTTTTTTTTTTTTTTGGTAGCAGAGGTTGAACTCAGGGGCACTCGACCATGAGCCACACCCCCAGCCCTATTTTGTATTTTATTTAGAGACAGGATCTCACTGAGTTGCTTAGCGCCTTGCTATTGCTGAGGCTGGCTTTGAACTCGTGATCCTCCTGTCTCAGCCTCCTGAGCTGCTGGGATTACAGGTGTGCACCACCGCACCCGGCTCTTCTTTTTTTATTCACAAAATATATACGATATTTATCATTGTGACCATTTGTAAGTGTACGATTTGGTGCCATTAAATTACAGCCACAATGTTGTATAAAGGTCACCACTATCTATACCCAAAAGTTTTCCTCACAAACTCTAAACCCATTAAATAGTATCTCCCCACCCCTCCTCCCATCCCCAGTATGTCTATTCTGCTTTCTGTCTCTGTGAATTTGACTACTCCAGAGATGTCATGTAAAGTGGAATCATATGGCATTTGTCATTCTGTGTCTGGCTTATTTCACTTAGCATTATGTTTCCAAGGTCCATCCATGTTGGAGAATATGTAAGATCTTCACCTCTTTTAATAGCTGGTGAGTACTCCATTGTGTGTCTATGTCATGCTTTATGTATCCAGTCATACACCGAAGGACAATTGGGTCATTTCTACCTTTTAACTTTTGTGAACAAGGCTACTATGAAAATGTGGGTGTGCAAATATCTGTTCATGTCCCTGCTTTTGATTTTTTTTAAACTATATACCTACGAGTAGAATAAGTGAGTCATATGTCAGTTCGGTGCTTATATTTTTAAGGAGCTGTCAAACTGTTCTCCACAGAGGCTGCGCCATCTTCCACTCCCACCGGCGACGTATGAAGGTCCCAGTCTCCCCACATCCTGTCAGCCCTGGTTCTTTTCCATTTTTTCTTATTTTATCTGTCCTAGTAGGTGTGAAGTGGTTTCATTTCATTATTAACTTCCCTCAACACCCAAGATCTTTGTGCTGATAATGGTCCTAATCTTGCAGCACATTGGGTGTAAATAATGCACTTTGAGACCAAAGGCTCCTGGTGATCAGGAACCCTGCAGTCTTATTTCCACCCGCCAACAGGGGGCGCCCACGTGAAGCAGGTGGGTGGGCGTGGTGGGCGTGGTCCAAGGAGCCTCTTTTGATCCAGGTTGTCTGCTTCACACTGCAAGGTCCCCAGTCCAGCTATGGTAGTCCTTCCTGTTGTCAAGACTTGGAATGCCAGATGACTCGAGGATGGGTTTTGGTGAATAAGGACAAAAAGAAATAAAAGAGGATTTTTAAAAGTTGGATTGTGCTAAGACTGAAAGGACAGGACCCATAAGTAAAAATGGAAGAGCAGAGAGACTAAAGGAGGGAACTACCTACAGAATCAAATCCCCAGACGCACAGCACCTGCAAGCTTCTTTTCAGCACCTCGGATGCCTCGGAGACCTGAGCTGGAGAATCACAGAGCTCCTGCTGCCTAGCTCCCTGACACCTTGGCCACAGTCAGTTTCCCTTGGGGATCTCACTGGGGTCCAAAGCAGGCTTGAGTACCCCATAAATTTCAACTGGGCCCCCAGTGACTTTCCAACTGTTGTCAATATGGCTGTAGTACAGGCGTTGCCAAGGGAGCTCATCACTGCTTGGGGGGGGAAGTGACCTGGATGGGTGCAGGCTGCTTCGGGAGAAGACGTGGGGACTTGGCTGCAGTGGACCCCATGTGGTCCAGGTAAACAGTCAGTGGTACATTCCTGCTTCTTCTTGTCCAGACAGCTGTGGGAAAGGCAGAAGAGATGCTCAGAAGCTCACTAACCAAAGGATGGGAAGACAAGAGAGAAGATGGAGAGTGGGGGGCACACTCTGGGGGGGGGGCTGGGGGGGCCAATGCAGAGATCAAATGTAAATCGACTCTCTAGGTGTAAATTGCAATGCTCTCTCCCTCTCCTGCTCCTCTGGCTCCCTCTCTCCCCATCTCTCTCCCAGTTACTATCAAAGCAAAATTTATGAAGGGCTCGAGGCATTGGATATTCCTTGTATTTCAATCTAACTTTTTGCAATCTCAAGTGAACAGCTTGGCTGCCTCTGCCTGTCAGGGAATTTAAATTGCAGATGGGATGGGGAACTGGCCGCCCGGCGCAGGAGCAGCCCCTCTGCTGAGCGCCACCATTGCTTAGCAACTAGGCAGGGAAGAAGTTGATGAGCAGGAGAAAGTCCCACTCTGGAAAGTGCCCTTGACCAGGACATCTCCCGGGATAAGAGAAGGAGATTCCCAGAGAGCGGCAGAAGCAGAGAGAGGTCTGCTCATGTCATAGCCAGGGTCAAGGAACACAGCCAGGGGACACCATCAGCTGCACGCTGCACAGCCATCCTTAAGTGTGTCCTTTGACATGCACAGCTCCCTCCGGCTTCAGGATCGTTTTGGAGATAGTTTTCAATCCAGATGTGTGGTACCTTCTCTTGTTTGCACACCTCACACACCAGCAGCGAGTGGAGAGAAGGAAGAAAGAATAACACCGCCCACACCGCGTGCACACAGTCCCCCATGTGGATCGGTGGTGCTTACACTGATAGAAAATCAACCACTAGCAAATGCCCACAGCAGGGGCAAAGGGGAACAAATCCTCTGTCTGCTCCTGCTTAGACCTCAGTTCTCCAGGACACTTTTGTTGTGAGCTTCTGCCTTGCCCAGAGTTGGTGGCAGCTCAGTCAAGGGGTTGCTACACTTAGCATGCAAGGCTAAAGGGACTGGGCTTCCTCAATGTGCTTATGGCCCTCATTAAGGCATGTCGTCCTTTAAAAATTATTTTATTGGCTTTGAGAATAGAAGTGTCTAATAGCCCCTGGGGATGTCTGGCAAATTCAGCAGATCCTGGTGTCCCATCAACTGAGTCCCAACAGAGCTTACTTCCACACTCACTTGTGGGATGACACCCCAACCTCAGACACACCTAGCTCGAGTTTGTGTCTGGGGATAGCAAATGTTTCTCGGTTCCTGTTTTGGATTGATCTTGCCTTCCCCCACCTCCCACCACCCACCCACACACCCAGAAAAAGATTTAGCAAAGTCCTAACCTTCTGTTCTTTAAAATGTGACTTAATTTGGAAATAGGTTCATTGCAGATACAATTTGTTAGGCTGAGGCCATATCCAATGTGACCGATGTCCTTATCAGAAGGTAGACAGCCACATGAAGAGACAGAGTCACACGGAGAACACCAGGTGAGGATGGAAGCAGAGATGGCGTCACGCAGCTGTAAGCCATGAAAACCGCAGGTTGACAGCCAACACGGGAAACTGCAAAAGGCAAGGATCCTCTCCTTCGGGTCTCTGGGGAGCGCGGCCCTGCTGCACCTTGAACTTGGACATCTGACAGCCAGAACTCTGAGAGGATACATTTGTGTTGGTTTAGGTGGCCCAGTTTGCAGCCCTGGGAAACAATACAGCTCCCTTCTTGTTATTCCGTCAAAGGGGACCAGGGACCTGCTAGCTGGACAGCGGCCCCTCGGTGGGCCCTAGCAATGAATGTGCAGGGAAAGGCAGCTGGCACTGCAGGCTGAGCCTGTGGCACAAGTGCTCAGATGGAGTTTGAAGGCTTGAAAATCTTCGTGATCTAGGCAGAGAAATTGATATTGACTTTTGGCTAAACTGATATTTTTCATTAAATGTTTGCTCAAGGGACAGTTTGTGACCCTGAGTATCATGTGGGAAAGCAATGCTTTTCAGAGTGTTCAAGCTGATGTCAGGCCAGGCTGGCACCCTTATCCCCCTGTCTTCCTCAGATGCCACCGGATCCTGTCCTTTAGCCCGTCCTGCCTCCATAGGAAAAGGGACATCTTCCAGGGCCGACCCTGTCCCGCTTCCTCTCAGTATCCCAGAGAGTGCCACGCACTTAATAGCTGCTCAGTGAATGTGCAGTAAGTTCATGCATGAGGCTAAAATCATAAAAATAGTGACTGGCTCAAAGCCCCCTAGCCACCAGGAGCATGAGCTCTAAACCCCTTCACTTCTGAGTTAGCTTTACTGCAGTGTCATCAACACCCCATTTGGCATGAGAATAATTAGATTTTTCCTTTTAACTAATTTGGAGTGTCTTCCAACCAGGTACCTGATTTTATCTTCCAGGGACTTCTGCGAGGTGGTTTGGTGGGTTTGATCACTCACAGATGGGAAACTGAGATAAATACGGAGTCTGAACACTAGAGCAGTAAGGAGGGAGAGAAGTGGGAAAAGATGATCCAGACTTGCCCTTGACCCCTCTGCCTGGGCATCCACATCACCAACCTGCTCCTCCACCCTTTCTGGGCCACGTCACCCCACAACACTGCCTGTGAGCATCCCTGCGAGGGGAACAGGAGGTGAGCACACACACTCTGGGGGTCGCCTGGCCCGGCAGCCCCGTAGGCACAGTCAGGGCGAGCTCCAGGAAGACGGATGTGCTACAGATAATGACCCCTGACCTGAGAAAGGACTTAATGCATTCACCCAGCAATAGCTGTGCCAGTACCAGTGCACCAAGAGCACATGCCACCAAGAGCTGGGGACCACAAAATGGATGTCCAAATACAACAGGGGCAGAGTAAACCCACCAAGCACAGGACAAGTGTCCTGGTGTTCTGTCCTCTCTGGAATGTACACTGTGTCCCTGCTCTGAAGACCTGTGCTCCTGGAGGTCAGGACAGGTCCCCACTGCAGGTCCCCATCCCCATCCACCCCACAGCTGTCTCCTCATCTGCTAGACACAGTTGGGGAAGCAAGTGCCTGCCCAGGAGGTGAGCAATGAGAGCACACACACGTACACACATGCACGTACACACACATGTGCACAAACACAGACTTGTACACACACACATTGTGAGAAATATCACTCGGGGTGAAGACATGCCCTCATCTCAAAATTCTAAGATAGAGTCTCTGACCCAACTCGAGGAGTAGAGCACATTGTCCCTGGCCAGTGTTGGACTCAGGCATGCCATCTCTGGCTGCCCTCTCTGTCAGACATCTTGGGCTAAGTAGCATTTCTCAGCCACCAACAGAGCCATGGGCCTGCCCCCTCCCTTCAGAGAGACCCTCTACTGCATCGTGAACACCTCCTTAGCACCAGGTGGGCCCTGGTGAAGACTCTTGACCATCCATCCAAGTAGGATCTTGGCCACCAGTTGTCACCTCAGGAAAGAAAGAAAAACACAAACTGAAGGCAAGTGAGCCCTCCCACCTCCGTGCCAGGGCCCTCACTGCCTGTCACCAGCCATGCATGATATATAGGAATAATAAGGCCCCTTGAACTACCCATTAAGTGCTGTCAGCAGATCACATGATATCTTTTTAAATATTGCACAGATCTTTCCCCTGGAAATGATGCAGATGCGATCTCCACCCGGCAGGATGACAGACAGACTGCCCGTGCCCGGGAGCCGTGCCCTCCTCTGAGTGGCAACCCGGGAGGCAGGCGAGTCTCCCAACAGGGACGGCTCTGCATCTGAGCGTCAGGTCTTCCCCTCTTCTTCGGGCTGTCAGGACAGACCAGGGAAAGCTCCTCCTCTGCTATGCCCCCTCCATCCAGCATTCTCTGGCTGCCTCCTCAGGATGGCTGATGCACCCATGTCACCTCCCCGTGGTGGCTTCCCTACCAAAACAGGTCCCACCCCAGTTCTCCTCCCAGCACCTGCTCTCTCCTCCCCAGCCTCCTGAGTGTTTGCTGAGGGCTTCTGGTTCATCACTCCACCCTCAGTGCCTGAGCTCAGCAGGGTACAGTCTGGAACCATTTGTTAAATCACTTAATATGCAATAAAAGCTGCTAGGCTGCATGGAGCCACGTTTCCTAGGGCAGTCGGTGCTTCTCAAACGTTATTGTGTTTCAGAATCACCTATGGGACTTGTTAAGCCACAGACTCCTGAACACCACCTTCATTTCTTTTTCTTTTTCTTTTTCTTTTTTTTTTTTTTTTTTGGTACCAGAGATTGAACCCAGGGGTGCTTAACCACTGAGCCACATCTCCAGCCCCTTTTTCATATTTTATTTAGAAACAGGGTCTCCCTGACCTGCTTAGGGCCTCACTAAGTTGCTGAGGCTGGCTTTGATTTCATGATCCTCCTGCCTCCGCCTCCCGAGCTGCTGGGATTACAGGTGTGTGCCACCGCGCCCGGCTGCCACCCCTTATTTCTGATTAGGTATATCTGTTGTGGCCCGTGGCTTCACTTTTCCAGCACCTTCCCAGGGGATGGCAGTGCTGCTGGCAAGGAACCCCACTTTGAGAACCACATCCCTGAGATACCGTTTCCCACCCTTCCGCCTTCTGGCCACACATATCAGAGCTGTCCATGTGAATGTAAGTGACAAAAGCAGAAAACTGGCTTCTTCAGATCCAGTTTGGCCAAACTGAATCAAATTATTCTCATCCCTGATGGGGGGGGGTGGTAAATTGAGGCCAATGGATGCAAAGCGAGGTGACCTGCTCAGCAAGGTCTGGCAAAAACAGCACAGAACTCAGCGTACCAGATATACCGCTTCCCATTCCAATCACTGAGCTGCACTTTTCTGACACCAACTGTAGAAATGAGTTGGCTTCCAAGTGGCTTATTAGAGAACAAATTATTCCCTGTTTTGCCACTCTTTCCATGTGAGTTAATCTGCAAGTCTAAAGTCCAAGCAGGTGCCAGAGTTATTCCTGCCACTGGCACCAAATTGCATTCAGAAAGCACAATTAGCACTTGGTTAATGTGCCTCAGAATGGGATAATCTACATATTACCCAAAGGCGACCTCGGTCCCCACCGCACTTCACCTTCATGTGCCAACCCGCAGGTTGGCCAGCTAACGGGGCCTTTGCAAATCCCAGCCCCAGCCAGGCAGGAATCCCCACCTCTGTGTTTTCACGGGGAAGACGGACTCGACGTCCACAAGTAAGAATCCAGAGGCCATCTCTCTTCCTCCAGCTCTGCTTCTGCTTGCTCCCTCCTGTTCCTTCCCTGCTGAACTACCCAATCCCTAAGCCTCAGGGGAAGCCAAGGAAAGTAAGCTCCTGTGCAGGACAGACTTGGTGTGAGAGCCCCCGTAGCCCAAGGAGGGCTTCCTCTTCCAGGGCAGCTCGGCTCGGGGTGTGGAGGAGCCTCAGACCTTCTGCATGAGAAGACCACCCCGGGGGGAACCTCGCAGCTCCCGCAGATGAAGAGCCCACTAAGGAAGCAGCCCCGGGATGGGGAGCCCAGCAGGAATGGGGGGGACTGAGGAGAGAGGAAGGGCTTCTGCACCAGGCTGGGGTACACCCCTACTCCAGTCAGGAGGCCAAGTCTGGTGAGAAGGGCTTCCACACCAGGAAGGTAGCAGCAGCTATGAAAAATCAGCTCCACAGGGAGATGGATCAGTGTAAAAAAATAGGTAAGATAAGCAGAGCTGGGTTTCCTACTATTAAAGAGGAGAACTGTAAATATGGAAAAGAAAAACAGTCAAAGTGAGTCCCGAGGTGCTGAAATTTGTGGTATCTATATGAACTCGTGGTTGTTAATGTAAGAATGGATGGATGGATAGACAGATAGACAGATAGATAGAATGTGACTTCATGTGCACACATACTTGTAGGTAAACATACGTGTGTATATTTCTTTACTCCACTCACCGATCCCAGTGAGTACACCCCCATATCTTGGTTTCCCAATATCATTCTCTACTGAAAGGAGCCAGGACCCTTTGGAGAATGGCCTGACCCCAGACCAAAGCAGCAAAGTACCAGACATTCTGGGCTCATCTCTCATACTTTGCTGCTTTGGTCTTGTGTCACAAGGAACTGCTCAAAAACGGATGAGAATGTGTGTAAAGGACACAGGAACGCACCTGGAGGGACTCCGACTGAGGCAATTTGAGCATCAAAATAAATATCATGGTAATAGTTCACAATCCACTGAATGAGATATGAAATCATGAGCTCTCCTGATATAAATAGATAGGCGTGCAAACACAATCTCAACGTGTCTCCACACAGCTACTTACTAAGAGGAAAACGGTAACTGCACAGCAGAGGTGTTTGGCAGACACCACTGTAAGCAAGTGATCCCAGTTAACGTCACTAGCTCCAGGACAAATCAGAATCATGCGCTGCCTGATAAGAGGCAATGAGAAGTTTCTGGAAAACTTCTGCCCAAGACAGATAGTCTGAATCCAATCATGAGGAAACGTCAGACAAACTAGTTGGCCTGGGCTCCTCCGCAGTGTCCAGGGCGTAGAGTTCAGAAAGTGCAGGGGAGCTGTTCCAGACCAGAGGAGACCCAGAGGCAGGACAGCCGAAGGCAGAGTGTGATCTTGGGCTGAATCCTTTGCTCTAAACATCACGACTGTGGCGACTGGCAAAACTTGAATGGGTTCTGACGCTAGCAGTGAATCAGTTCATTTCCTACCTTTGACAGTTACTTTATGATCCCGCAGGAGCACGTCCCCGTTTGCGGGATATATAAACTAAAGTGTTCGTGGGTGGGGGGGCATCCCCTCAGCAGCTACTCTGAAACGGTTCAGCAAAAAAGAGGTTTCTGCACCGTGCCTGCAGCTTTTCTAAATGATGGAGTCTGTTTCCAGGAAGCCATTTAAAAAGAAGCTGTAGCAATGTGATCAGCAGAAGGCTTCAGTCTCCTTCAGCCAGCCCTGTCTGGCCCTGCAATCCGTGAGCTCAGTGTGCTCAGAGGCGCTGGGTGAGTCAGCCTCATGCCACACTGGTGAGGTCATCGGAGTCCTGCCCGCCCTGTTAAATATCCTGTGGAAGAGGGAATGGGGGACCGGCGGATGCTGGAGCCCTGCATTGTTTTTTTTTTTTAGAAAGGACTCAGGCTCTTGGATCTGGGGAGACCAGGGTCTATATTGTGGGAGAATCAGATCTTTGGGCACAAGAGCAAAGTCCTGGCTTCCTGTCCTGGTGACTGGCCCTCGCAGTGCTCTACTCTCTAAAAGCCTTCCTCTTCCTTGGGTCCCCTCCTCTTCCTCATGAGGAAGGCTGCAGGGTGGGACATTAGTCCCAGAGCAAATGTTGGAAGGTGGGCAGGCTCCTCTCGGGGCTCCGGGATCCTGCGCACTGAGGACAGCAGGCCTCTGTCAGAGCGGTTTGGAGTTTACACTCATCATCATACATGTAAACACAGCAAAGAGAGACATGCACACCCAGGGGAGCATGGCCAAGGGGAGGGGCCCTGGAAACCGGCTCAAGGGAAGAGAAGATGCAGGTGAGATGGGACCTTTAGCATTGAGGGGGCGGCTCATGGCAGATAGTGAATTACTCTTGAATAGCTCCAGTTTGAGACATAGGACCAAAGGTGGAAACCAGAAGAAGACGGCACTGAGCCCCATGTAGGGAAGGAGCCATCTAACACTGGATCTACCCACGATGGCCAGGAGCCCCATGTGTTCTGAGGCCACCTTATGAATTCAACTTAAGTGCCAAGGTCAGGGTTCTGAGGAGTGACCAGTACCTCGTGGCACTTTGTTATGGTACTTATATTCTGCCTGTCTCTACCCCCTTCCCCGCGGAGGGTGCTCCCTAAGTCCTCTTGGACCACAGTGCCACCGGTTTCAAAGGCTTCTGCTCTGTTCATCCACATTAGATGCCGTAAAGGTTGGGGCTAGTGGCAGAGGGTGCCTTGTAAGGGAGAGAAAGAACTCTGGCTTGGGGGGACCGGCTGCTGATGTGAGCAAAGCCCAGCAATGTCCATCTTTGCCCTGCTCACTGAGGATCTGGCTCCTTTAGTAGTGACTGAGGTCCAGTCCATGCCAGGACAGGCCGGTCCATCTGGAATCCTAATACTGAAGAGGTCATTGCTGCTGCAGCCTCACGGACACTTGCTTGTGTCCTCCAGCTCCTCCAAAAGTTTAGATGGTCACCTGCCTGATGAACATTTGGCCTCATCTTTCTTTGCATCAATTTCTTTTGCCCTTGACCCACCATCCCTTCCCCATCATGGAGGTGAGCAAGGAACAGGCTTCAATGCTTAAAAGGAACAGAAAGACCCTTCTCTCCTTCCTACTCATCACAAATTAGTGAAGAAGACACACAGTCATCTCAGCCCCTGGAGAGAAACGGGAAGATGCCATGAGCTTTGTTATCATCATGGTTGCCTTGGAGACAAGGGTCAGGCCAGCGTGGGAAGTTCTAGATGTTTGCATGTCAGAAGTTGTGATCCGTTGAAAAGCCACCATATACATATATATATAATAGGGTCTCCAGTTTGCAGTCTTTACTTCCCTTGAGTTTAACCAGAGAAGACTCCGTGACTTTAAGGAGTCAGAGGAGGGGACTTTCTAATAGCACCTGGAGAAGACCTAGCACTTATTGGGTTGTCAGGACCTAAATAGAGAATTAGAGAAGGGAGATCCTATTTGACATTTGATGCTTAGACTTTCTCAGGCTCATCACACCTGCTGAATTTGTAGCTTGGGTGTGATGCCAAGCAGGCCCAGTGGCCACGCCCTCCCATGCTGCCCCTCCCACTAGGCCTTTTAAGGGAGGCCAGTTAAGATTATCAGACACTTTCATTATTCAACTGATACGGCACCAGATCCATTTGTACAAGTCACTTTTACAGAACCCATATATTCATGTCACCTTTTGTTAGCAACTTTATCTTAGGGCTTCAGAATTTCTCTAATAGCAAAACCCAAAGTTGAAAATAACCAACAGCCAAACTGGTTTTGTTGTTGTTGTTGTTGTTGTTTTGGTGTGTGTGTGGGGGGGAGATACCAGGGATTGAACTCAGGGATACTGAACCACTGAGCCACATCCCCAGCCCTGTTTTGTATTTTATTTAGAGACAGGGTCTCACTGAGTTGCTTAGTACCTCACCATTGCTGAGGTTGGCTTTGAACTTATGATCCTCCTGTCTCAGCCTCCCGAGCTGCTGGGATTACGGGTGTGCACCACTGCACCCAGCCCAAACTGGGTTTTTTAAAAATTAATTTCTGGAAGCCATATTTGCTTTAGCTCTGTGCCATTCCCACCATGCTACATGCTGCACTGTACTGCTGACCGACCCCACTCCCGGGCATCATCCATCCCTGGGGGAAGCGCCATCGAGCAGGCACAGGCAGACAGTGGCTGGACGGGCAGTCCCGAGACCTGGCATCCGTGTTGGCACTGCCACTAACTCACTCCCCGGAGAACCTTCGAAAAAATCCCCTGGGCCCCGCCTCTGTCGTCCCACCTGTTCTCTTTGCTTCACAGAGTAATGGGGGAGAGCGGGAAGCGCCTAGGATGGAGAGTCAGTTCTCGTGCAATCGTGATCCGGTTTAGACCATGATCTGAGCACAGCAGGGAAGCAGCCAGAGCTCTGAGCTGGCTGCGGCTGCGTCCCGCCATCCCCCGCTGCACCACGCAGGTGAGCAAGGAGCAGGCTTCAGGATGAGACCTCACAGACCAGAGGGGTCACGGGGTGAGTGTCACAGCTGCTCACAGGACAGTGGCAGGCCAGTCGGATTCGGATGGAACGCCCTGTCTCCTCCTTGAATGTCCAAGGGCCACCTAGCCAATGCTGGGTTTCCTGCATTGACAGGAGCTCACCTCCTGAGAGGGTCTCCTCCCGCCCTGAAGGCGTCCATGGTTGGGAGGTTTTATAGGAGCATGCAAGAGGGGAGGGGATCTCTGTGGCCTCTTATCTTCCAACCGTCAGTCCAGCGACGCACAGGAACCCCACAGACTACATCTGCTCCCTCTCTCTGTACAAAATCTGGTCAGTGAGCTTGTCCTCTGATATTCTTCTTCTCCAGTCTACGCATCCCTAGTCTCTGTGTTCACACCTCACCTGAGTCTCTGCCATCCTGGTCACCCCACAATAAACATGCTCTAATTTGTCCAGAACCAGTTCTCAACTCATCTCTCCTGCGTGCCCATCTTGTCTCTGGAAGCTGACCACCTGGACATTTAGGACTTCACAGGCACCTTCACTCTGAACCACTACTGTCCCTGGCTTTTTTTTTTTTTTAATATTTATGTTTTAGTTGCAGTTGGACACAATGCCTTTATTTTATTTATTTTTATGGGGTGCTGAGGATCGAACTCAGGGCCTCGCACGTGCTCCACCGCTGAGCCACAACCCCAGCCCCCTGCCCGTGGCTTTTTCAATTCCATGGTTAGCCTACAGGTTCAGCGTGGACAAATGGTTCCATTTGTCCACGTGTTCCTAGGACACTCCTGATACCTAGAAAAAAATGCAGACCTTGAAAGGATCCACCGCGCCAGAGTCCTGGCTGGGGCACTGGTCAAGGTCGGCCCTCCTGCGGGAAGCTCCCTGCACTCCTGGAAGATGGAAAGAGAGACCTGTTGCCATGGTGACTGTCGGGCCACGAGGCTGCCTGCAGCCTGTGAGGAAAAGGCACCGGGACGGATCAGAGTGGGAGGCAGGAATTAACCTCCACCATTACCCAGCCTGCCTGGATGGGCATTGACTGGGACACACAGCACCTGGGCTAGGGCAGAGGCGGTCCAGGGCAGAGCGGAGAACAGGGCTGAGGGCAGGAGGCTTCCAGGGTGTGGAAGCGCATATGTGATGCGTGTGTGCATCTGGGTGAGGACATACTGGAGTGACACAGCTCCAATCTCGTGGGCAAACCCTCTTTTTTGCAGGTGCAGCAGCGACATTAACTGTCTCAGCGCAGCTGGAGGATTAGGAGTGAGGCTGTGCAGCCACTCCTCCCCTCTGGCCCAGAGCTCTTTGCACACGCCTCTATTAGCACTAATTACATTGTGCTCTAATTATCTGTTTACACATCTGGCTTCCCCGTAGAGCAGCTGGAGCATGGGAACCGTGTCCTGTTTCTACATCCTGGTTCCTAGCACCATCCTGGGCGCATGGCAGATGTCCAGCAAGTGTCACCTGATCGCCAGTCCCCACCCCTCTCCCTTACCTTCCCAGCTACCTAGGCACCCTCAGGTAAGCAGAGAATGGATGGTGTCCTTGCAAATAAACTTAAAAGTAATGAACAAACTACCATTATCAAGATGGAACCTCCACGAATCCTTTTGTAAGAATAAGTACAGATGTTCCCCAACTTACGATGGGAATATATCCTGATAAACCTGCCTCAACTTGAAAATATTGAATTGCAAAAACGCATTTAACGTGCCCAAACTGTGGCACGTCAGACTTTCGCAAGACGGTCCACCATGAGCCACGGTGACTTCCCCTAGTGATTGTGTAGAAACTGCGGCCTGCTGCTGCTGCCCAGCATTGGGAGAGGATCACAGGCCACATCACTAGCCGGGGAAAAGATGAGAATGCAAACTTCAAAGTATGGTTTCCACTCGGTGCCTGGCACTTGTACACCATTGTAAAGTTGAAAAATCCTAAGTTGAATCGCTGTCAGTCAAGGACCCTCCATATTTTTTCAGGAGATCCAGCATGCACAAGCGTTTTTTGTTTGTTTGTTTGTTTTGTTTTTTAACCCATAAACAGGTGGAATTTGTACATTCACTTTAGAGCTGCTCCTTGAAGTACTTCTTTTCAATGTTGCTGTCTGTTTCATGTTTTCTGATGTTCCTGGAGACACCATTGAGGACACGATTTGAACGTGGTCTCTGGAGCTGCCTTCAGAGTCAACATATGAAGGGTACAAGAAAACCAGCCTCATTTTTCAAGTCCTGTGTATTCTATCAAATATATCCCCCTGCCCTGATACTGATCTCCTTTGATTTTCATTAACCTAGTGTTTAACTTTGAAGTTAGGAATAGAGTAGTCAAATATCGTTCTTTTGGAATTCACTGTTTTGTAATAAGAAATAATTCAGACAAGTGAATTGGCTGTGTAATGGCCCTGTTTAAAATAAGATTTTGGTCAGGTGTGGTGGTACATGCCTATAATTCCAGCAACTCAGGAGGCTGAGGCAGGAGGATCACAAGTTTGAGGCTAGCCTCAGCGACTTAGAAAAGCCCTAAGCATCTTAATGAGACCCTGTCTCAAAATAAAAAATAGAAAAGGCTGGGGATGAGGCTCAATGGTTAAGTACCCCTGGGTTCAATCCCCAATACCAAAAATTAATTAATTAATTAATTTAATTAATCAAGGTTTTGTAAAGGAGCTAATCCTATGTACAAATCAGAAGGAATTTAAAGGTACTTAAAAGAAGAAACTACTCAAGTATTCTCAAGTACACCTGCCTTAGATTAAGGCACCTATTACCCAACATATCAGTATGTCATTATAAATTGTCTTTATTCACCCAGGGTAGCCAGCCTGTTTGTGGGCCCCTCTCCTGTTAACATTGGCACTTGGTTGTAGGAAAGTCCCATATATTTAAAATGATCCCACAATTCAAACATTCAGGAGATCAGATCAAGCTTCCCCCAGATTAGGTTGAATCATATGAAATTGGTAATATTCAACTATTTTGAACCTATAAAAATGACAGTTTTCAGCTTGACCTAATGTATTTTCTTTCTGGTCCCTCTTTCCAAGGACCCAAAAGCATTCCACATTTTGGTGTCTTCTTTGTGTTTTAAAGATCCAAGTCGGACCATAGGACTCAAGCCCCCGCCCCCAACCACCTGCCCTCGGCTCACAGGTACAGAAAAGTCCGAAGAAGTCATTCAGGTGCACTGCTGCTGCTTCCTGCCCCACTGAGCTTTGTACTTTGATGATGTCCTTTCTGCTTAGTTTTGTGTTCATTGCCATGAGCCATTGCCAAGAGCAGCGCTGTGATGCCTTTCCCCTGTGTCTTGCACCAGGGGTTCTAATTTAGACTTGATGTTTGTGCACGGCGTACAATAAAGATCCAATTTCATTCTTCTGCATGCGGATATCCAGTTTTCTCAGTATCCTCTACTGAAGAGACCATCCTTTTCCCACTCTGCATTCTTGACACCGGTGTTGAAAGTCGGTTGGTGGTATAAGGGTGGATTTATTTCTGGACACTCTGTTCTGTTCCATTGGTCTCTATATCTGTCTTTACATCAGTACCACCCTGTTTTGATGACTATAGCTTTATAATATATTTTGAAATCAGGAAGTGTGATGCCTCCAGCTTTCTTCTTTCAAGATTGGTTTGGCTGTTCAGGGTCCACAGTGGGTCCATATGAATTGCAGAATTGCTTTGCTTTGTTTTGTTTGTTTTCTTTTATTTCTATAAATAACAAAAATAATGACATTGGGATGTTGAAAAGAATTGCATTGAATCTGCAAATCGCTTTGTGTAATGAGGACACTTGAGCAATATTGTCTTCCAGTTCATGAGCAGAGGAGGTCGTGTGTGTGTGTGTGTGTGTGTGTGTGTGCGCGCGCACGCGTGAATGTGTTTTATTTCCTCTGTTAATGACTTAAACTTTTCACTATGAAAGTCTTTCACATCCTTCATTAAGTTTGTTCCAAAGTATTTTACTATTTTTAGAGCTATATAATTGGGATTATTTTGCAAATTTCCTTTTCAGATAATTCATCCTTAAGGACAAAATTGCAATAATCAACAGAGTGAAAAACCAGCCCAAAGAAGGGGAAACCGTGAAGAGGAGACCTGGGGGACAGCAACCTGTGTCTGGTAAGGTGTTCATCTCCAAAATGTGTCAGAACTCCTGCAACAACTCAGTAGTGAAAGTACAAATCAAAATGAGCTAAAAGCTTGAATAGACATTTTTCCAAAGAAAACATACAAAGGGTTAACAGAAGGCGGGGCACAGTAGTGCACATCTGTGGTCCCCGCTACTCAAGAGGCTGAGGCAGAGGGAGCACTTGAGTTCCAGAGTTGGAGGCAGCCTGGGCAACACGGAGACTCCATCTCAAAAGAAGGGGTTGTCCATGGGCACATGAAAAACGCTCACGGTCAGAAATCATCATGGCAACTGGAATGAAAACCACAATGAAATATTCCCCCACACCTGTCAGGATGGGCTACTGTCAAAAACAAAGACAAGAAAAAAGACAATTCACCACGCAAATGAGGATGTGGAGAACTCAGAAGCCTTGTCTGTGGTCAGAGGGTGTTGTGCCAGACAGCACTGGGTGGAGGTCCCTCACAAAATTAAGAGTAGAACCACCATGGATTCCAGCAATCCCACTTCTGAGTGTTTATCCAAAACTATTGAAATCAAAATCTCAAGAATATATTAGCATCCCTATGCTCATTTGTAGCATTGTTCACAACAGGCAAGGTGTAGAAACAACCCAAATGTCCATCTGCAGGAGAATGGAGAAAGAAACTGTAGTGGGCTGGGGATGCAGGGCAGTGGAAGAACACTTGTCTAGCACGTGCAAAGCCCTGGGGTCGATCCCCAGCATAAGAAAGAAGGAGGAGGGGGAGGGGCAGGAAGGAAGGAGGGAAGGAAGTTAGGAAATGGAAAAGGAAAGAGAAAAATAAACTGTGGTATATGCATACAATGCAAAGCCATTCAATCTTTAAAAGACAAAAAAATCTGCAATATCCGACTGCAGTATCCAATACATCTGAACCTGAGACATTACGTGGGATAAAATAAACCAGCCACAGAAAACTGAATACTGCATGATCCCACCTGTATGAATTCTCTAAAAGAGTCAAATTCATAGACTCAAAGAGTGAAAGAACAGAACCCTAACTGCCAGGGGTTGGCAAGAGGAGGAAATGAGTGTTACTAATCAATAGGGTGAAGTTTTAGGCAAGCAGGATGAATGCGCTCCAGAGATCTGCTGAATGATACTGCTCTTACAGTCAACGATACTGTATTACGTACCCACAGATTTTAAGAAGGTCGATCTCAGATCAGGTGTTCTTACCACAACAGAGCCAAAAAAGCAATTTTAAATTCACAGCTGCTATAAGTGGGCATAAAAGAATATTATCATAAGAATAAATGCAACTTTAAAAAATAATACTGCAATTTACCCATCATCCAAATCCAGGCCCTTATTTTAGAAGAGCTTGCCCTGGGCAGGTGAAAATCTGAAAATCATTTGGGGGGACAAAGTACTTCCTGCCTGCCCATAAGTGTCATCTATTAGAGCCCAAGAGATTCTGTCCACATGGAAATAAACTCCGACATCCGACTTCAGAAAGGACTGGAAGGAGAGGGGAGCAAATTAAAGTTTAATAGAACAGAACCTCAGGAAATGGGCAAATGTAAATTAGGATAGAGAAACAGAAATTCTTCTCATTTTTAAAAGGCTCCTCATTAACTTATTGGATAGCATTCTGAGAATTTGTTTAAGGAACGTAGAGGTGTGCAGCCTGGAGAATTTGAGAATGGCTCTTCTTGGCTTCCGGGCAAGGCAATGGCTTTGCACTGTAGCAAGAAGTATTGCTCAGAGTACTGAGCACTTCCCAGACTGTCAAGGTTAGACGGAGCAGCGGGGAGGAGATGGCGTCAGACTGTGAAATGTCTCTGGAGCTCCTCCAGGAGAGTGGCCCTACTGAAGACATCAGGGCTGATTCTGTCATTTCACATTCTCCCCCTTCTGCCAGAGCTCCCTGTGGCTGGATGGTAGATGGGTCCCCTTGGCCACTGGGGGTTTCTTTGAAGTAGCGGGGGCCACTGAGATGTCAGCAGACAGGCATCAGTGACTTCCTCTGCAGAGCTGGGGAACTCAACAGCCGGCGGGAGAACTCCTCCAAGATCCCCCTTCTCCCTGGAAGACCCCCTTTTACAGGCGCCAGATGGTGTTGGCTGCCACCAGTGTCCCCCAGCGCAGACGGTTTCTGAAACAGAGAGGGAGCAAGAGCTACCGGAGGGGAAGTCTCCTCCGCAGGTGGAGTGATTTATTATTATTATTATTATTATTATTATTATTATTATTTTAAAGCAACTGTTGTGCAGACACAGGATGAAAACCCTAGCTAGGTTTGGAGCTGAGCCCTTTCCCAGGAGTTGAGACCAACGTGCAGCCTGATGGGAGGCTGGATTCCCAGAAACCTGGTGTCACCTACAGGGCGGGAGCACTTGCTCTCTCCAGGAGCCCAACAAACCTGCCACTCGAATCCCCATCACCCGGTCACTTGGGCACAGAGTGGCAGTCTCTGCAACAGAATTAATGTGGCTCTAAAGTAATTTGAAAATGCCAAGAGTAGCAAATTATCACATGAAAATGCAAATTGTTCCTTATCTGGACTGTTCCACAGACGCTATGATTCATCATCGACTGTTGAGCTGTATTTCCAAGTGAGATCTCAGCGAGAGGGTGCACAGGCAGGGCCGAGGCACGTTCTGCCTGGAGAGATTTATAGCTCCTTTTATCCAGATGTAAAGCGCCACGGAGTTGGGAGGGAATATTAAACGTATAAAATCTCAATCTATCATGTAGTCCTTATTCGAGGAGGATCAAAAGGACACACAAACATACACTTAACATCCTCCAGAATTCCCTCTCTCCCCATGTGCATATACCTTCTATGGAATTCACCCCTCACTTTACCGTCTTACCTGAGTCCAGGCAAATTCATCCATCACCTGGCCATCCATCCATCCATCCACTCAACGATCCGTCTATCCCACCATCCATCCATCTAGAGTTTCTCTCATGGACTCGCTGATTTTTAGTGGTGTATTGACGAATCCATGAAGCCTTTACTGCTGGCCCTCTCCGTTTCTGATTAAGAAGGGAAGTAGAGGGCTTTCCCCACTGTCTCTTTTGCTAATATTTGTCGACAGGGCTTGTCCAAGAGAAGACGCCACACTTGAGAAGGAGACCAGGGTCCAGTGTGTAAATGGAAAGCAATTATCTGAAAGCTGGAACTCAAGGGAAGCCATCTCTTACACAGGCCAGGAAGTAACGCTTACATAGCACCCACGGTGTGTCAGCTTGGCTTACGTGCTTTATGAATAGTAATGCATCTGCACTCTGCTTGTGGAGATTACCCTGGAGAAACATCCTTGAACCTCAGGGTCCTCCAGAAGGGGGTCAAATCTTGGGTCTTCTATGGAGTCTCTACACATCTGCGTTGGTTAAAGTAGGAATGGGGGGCTTCTCCAACTGCCCACAGCCTCAGATATCCTTGTGACTCACCGTCTGTCTCTTCCCTGCAATCTGAGACGCCTGACCAGTGAGCCGCCCAGCAAGGCTTACCCACAAGTAACTTCCTGAGATCAGTGTGGCCAGAGGGACGAGTTCCTCCAGGGAAAAGGAGGCCATAACCCTAGAAAGGAGGCTGTACTGTCCTGTGCCAAGCTGTACTGGTTTTCTGGGCCTTCTGTAACACAGCGATGGCTCAGAATAACATAAATTCTTTGTTTTGCCGTTCTGGAGGCCGGGAGTCTGAGATCAAGGGATCAGCAGAGCCTGTCTCTCTGGGGGCTCTAGGGGAGGGTCTGTCCCAACCTCTCTCCTAGCTTCTGGTAACTCCTTGGCTTGTTCCCAATCTTCATAAGGCTTCTCACCCTATTCCACTATGACCTCATCTTAATTACTATCTGCAAAAAAAAAAAAAAAGAGAGAGAGAGATCACATTCTGTAGAACTGGAAGCCAGGACTCCGACCTATAACTGAGTTTGCAATTCAATCCATAAGGCAAGCTAAGGGGTTTGGAGGTCATACGAGACTTTCATGGGACTTCAGTCTCCAATGAGGAGGCTGAGCAGCTGGCACAGAGGCATGCGCCTGTGAACCCAGCGGCTCTGGAGGCTAAGGGAGGTGGATCACAAGTTCGAGGCCAACCTCAGCAATTTAGTGAGGCCCTAAGCAACTTGGTGAGACCCTGTCTCAAAATAAAAAATAACACAGGGCTGGGGAGGTAGCTCAGTGCTAAAGCACCTCTGAGTTCAATCCCCAGCACCAAAAATAAAACCAAAAGTAAATTTAAAAAAAAAGAGCCCCTGCATCTGAAATTTGTCATTTAACAAGCTCTTCTCACCAGTGTCTTAAAACAACCATGAGGGCTACGTCAATGGCCTCCTACTCCTGCTTACTGAACATTCCAGAAGGGAGGCACAGCACTGGCATTCCCAACACTCTAATGCCACCAGTGGAGCTGCCTGAAGCATCCCAGCTGTATTTTCCACCCCGTGGCCCCTTGGCTATGCCGTTCCCTAGGTTCAGACCCTCTCTTCCCGTGTCACACTGCCTGCTCTCCAGGAGGAAGCTGCAGGAGGAGTTTCGAGCTCTGGCCCATCTTTCCCACACAGGGACACAGGACTCCCCGACCTCCACCTGCTCCACTGCATAGCCCCTTCTTCAAGGGTTGCCCACCAAGATCAGTAATTTTCTATAAGTCAAGAGCTGGCATTGTCCCTATAATTTTGCCTTAAAAGTCATACAAGTGAAATGATTAAATATGTAGTCTTTGGTGCCCGCCTTCTGTCACTTAGCATATGGTTTTTGAGATTCTTCCCCTTGCTGCTCATGCCAGTTCATTCTTTTTCATTGTTCTATACTATTCCAGTGTGTGCATTTGCCACAGTTGGTCTATTTATTTACCCACCAGTGGACATCTGAGTTGTTTTCACTTTGGAGCCAATAGGAATAAAACCTTGATGAACATTTAAATACAAATCTTTGTGTAAATCTATGTTTTTATTTCTCTTGGGTGAAACTCTAGGAGTGGGATTTCTGGGTGGGATAATAAAAGTATGTTTCCCTTTTTAAGAAACTGCTTCAATACTTTCCAAAGTGGTCGACTGCATACCACTTAGCATTTTCAGCAGCAAAGTATGAGCGTTCAAGGTGTTCCACATCTTCATGGAAACCTAAAATGGTCCTTTGCAGTTTGGTGACAGTGGCAGCTTGGTGCTGTACTCGCTTGCCTTCTCAGTGATTAATGACGTCACAGCCTTTCACGTACTCATTCGCTATTCATGTGTCTTCTTTGCTGAAGCAAATCTTTCGCCCATTCTTTGAGTCTTTGCTCTTACTAATTTTTACAGATCCTGATCCATGAGCATAATCCGGATCTCCATTTATTTAAGTCTTCCTTAATTTCTTCCCGCATTGTTTCCGAGTGTTCAGTGTGGAGGTCTCGCACATATTTCTCTTAATTTCCATAAGCATTTCATCATTTTCTGTGCTCATCGGATTGATCTTTCCATTTTTCCTAGGTTTTTAAATTGATTGGTTGTCAAATGTTAAACTAACCCAGCATTCCTAAAATAAATGTCATTGGGTCGTGATATGCATTGTAGGCAGTATTGAAGGATTTGAACTTGTTGAAATTTGTCAAGGCGACGGTGTCTCCATTCATGTGGGAGATGCCAGTTTTAATTTCCATAATATTTGGTGAAGGTAATGCTAGCCTCCTCCAATGTACTGGGGTGTATTCTCTTCTCTTTTTCCTGGAAGATTTAATATCACTTTTCTTTTAATGTTTGATAGGATCCATGAGTGAGAACAGCTGAGCCTGTTTATGTGTCAAAAGAGTTTTATTTTTCTTTTGTTTTACTTTTGGAAGTTTTTTTAAAATAATTTTTTAGTCATCAATGGACCTTTATTTATTTATATGCAGTACTGAGAATCAAACCCAGTGCCTCACACATGCTAGGCAAGCGCTCTGCCACTGAGCCACAACCCCAGCCCCTAGAAGATTTTTAACTAGGAATCAATCTCCTTAATAACTGTCCGGGTACCCTGGTTATTGATTTCTGCTTAGGTGAGCGTTGGCATCTTGTGTCTTACTAGAAATTGGTCTATTTCATCTAAGTTATCAAATTTGCTATTATCAAGTTGTTTCTCTTTAATACCTTTTCAATGTTCGTAAGACCTGTCCTAATGTCCCATGTCTTTATTTGTGCTTTTTAGATATACATGACAGTGGAGTGCGTTTTGACATATCACACATACATGAAGTATGACTTCCCATTCTTGTGTTTGTACATGATGTGGAGTTACACTGCTCATGGATTCATATGTGAACACAGGAAAGTTATGTCCAATTCTATCTTTTGTTCCTATTACTGGTAATTTGTATCTTTTCTCTGTTTTGCACAATTAAGCTATAGGTTTATTAGTTTCATTCATCTTTTGTGAAAAAAAATAGGTTTGTGTGTCTTTGTCTTGCAGTATTATTTTTCTTTTCCATTCCACTGATTTCTGCTCTTACCCTTACGATTTCCTTCCTCCTGCTTACTACAGGCTTAATTTGCTCTTCTTTTCTAGTTTCTTAAGATAGAAGCTTAGACCACTGATCTGAAAGCAATCTGCTTTTCTAATAATAATATTTAATGCTAAAAACATCTTTTTAATCACCTCTTTGATTACAACCCACACACCTGCACTTTCATCTTTTCCAAAATATTCTCTGTTTCCTTGGATTCCTTATTTGACCCATGGGTTATTTACAAGTACTCTATTAATTTCCAAATATTTGGGGCTTTTCAAGATATATTTCTTCTGCAGGCTTAAAGTTTAATTCTGTCACAGTCAGAAAACATTGTTTAATCTCTTAAATTTAGTGAGATTTATTTTATGTGCCAGATACAGTCTGCCTAAGTGAATATTCCATGTGCATTTGAAAAGAATCTGTAGTCTGCTCTCGTCGGGTGGAATGACATAAATATTTATGAGGTCAAGTTTGCTAATAGTGTTCTAGCTCTTTGCAGAATTTCTGTCTAATTGTTCTATAATGTTTGAGAGAAGGTCATTGAAGTCTTCAAATGGAGTTGTGAGTTTTTGGTCTCTCTTTTTGGTTTTATCACTTTTGCTCCATGTATTTTGAAGCTGTATGTTTAGGTGTGTACGCATTGAGGATTTTTATGTCCTCTTGGTGAATTGAAAACTTAAGTCAATGGGTAATGTCCCCATGTTCCGTTTGTCTCTGGGGACATGCTTATCCTGAAGTCTCAATTGCTTAATATTAATGAAGGCATCAGCCTTATTTTTAATGTTAGCATAGCATATCTTTTTCCATTCTTTCAACCTATTTGTTTTATATTGAAAATAGCTTTTATGTAGGTAGCTAGTGTTTGGGTTTTGCTTTTTTTTTTTATCCTGACAATCCATTTAATTGGAAAGTTGAGAGTCTTTACATTTGACATAATTATTTAAATGGTTGAGTTTACATCTACCTCTCTATTAGTTGTTTTCTCCTTCTGCCATCTGTTCTGTCTTTTTTCTCTTCTTTTTCCAGCTTTTAATTAACCACATCATGATATTATTTTATCTCCAGTATTAGCCATCTCATTTTTCTTTTTTCTTCTGTGATTGCTAATTTATCTCAACCTCATCCAATATTCCTCACATGCAGTATAGGAAGCTTAGAGTAGCTGGGCACAGTGGTGCGTGCCTGTAATCCCAGTGGCTTGGGAGGCTGAGACAGGAGGATCGCAAGTTCAAAGCCAGCCTCAGGAATGGTGCGGTGCTAAGTAACTCAGAGAGACCCTGTCTCTAAATAAAATACAAAATAGGGCTGGGGATGTGACTCAGTGGCTGAGTGCCCCTGAGTTCAATCCCGGGTACAAAAAAAAAAAAAAAAAAAAAAGAAGCTTCTTAGTGTAGTGTGTGCCACTTTATCACATGATCATCCCTTATTGTCATGTACTTATTTCAACCACTTCTATAAACCACAAATACATCTTTATTATATTTTTCTTAAAGAAGTCAATTATTATGAAATGCATTTAGAAATGAGAAACAATTTGTTTATATACATCCATATATTTAACACTTAGAAAACACTTCACTCCTCTATACAGATCCAAATTTGTATCTATTCTCATATTTTTTTCTGCCAGAAAGATTTTTTTTTTTTTTTTTTTGTACCAGGGATTGAACGCAGGGGCACTTATCACTGAGCCACATTACCAGGCCTTTTTAAAAACATTTTATTTAGAGACAGGGTTTTCCTGAGTTGTTTAGTGCCTCACTAAGTTGCTGAGGCTGGCTTTGAACTCACGATCCTCCTGCCTCTGCCTCCGGGGTCACTGGGATTACAGGGGTGTGCCACCGTGATTGGCTAGAAGTTTTTGTCTGTCTGTCTGTCTCTTTCACAGTCCTGGTCTGCTGTGATATATTATTCTCTTAAGCTTTTGTTTGTCTGAGAAAGTCCTCATTTCCCTTTCATTTTTAGAAGATATTTTTGCTAGGTACAGAATTCCAGGCTGGGAATTAATGGTTTTTCTATCTTAACTTAAAAGTATTAATCCTTTAATTTCTGTTTTACTTAGTTTGCAACAAGAACTACGCTCTCATTTTTATCTCTGCCCCTTTCTATATAACATGTCTTTTTGCTTCTGGCTGCTTTTACAATTTCCTGATTATTTCTGGTTTTAACCCATTTGATTATGATACCACCTGATGTGATTTTCTTTGTTTCTTCTATGTTAGCTTTGTCAAAAATTGCTGGATTTGGGAGGTTCATTTTCCCCCATAAGATCCATCAAAATGTCCCATCTCTTTATTTTATTTGTTCTTTTTAGACATACATGTCAGTACAGTGTATTTTGACATATTACACAGACACGGAGTATAACTTCCAGTTTTTGTGGTTGAACATGATGTGGAGTCCCACTGGTCGTGGATTCAAATGTGAACATAGGAAAGTTATGTCCAATTCCATCTCTTGTTCCTATTACTGGCCATTTGTATCTTTGTATCTAGAAATATTTTGACCATTTTTAAAAAGATCATTTCTGTCCCACTCTTTTCTCCTCGTCTATGACTCCAGTTACATGAGGTAGAAAATTTAAGACTGTATCTCTGGTTTCTGGTGCTGGTTTATTTTTTAGTTATTTTCTTCCATGCTTAATTTGGAACCATTTTTATGCTACATCCTTCAGTTCACTGATTTTTACGTCTGCAGAGTCTCATCCACTGCCAATTCCATTCAGTGTATTTTTTCATTTCAAATATGGTTTCATCTCTAAAAGTGCCATTTGACCTTTATATACATATACTTGTACATATGTATGTGTATCTGAATATGTGTGTGTGTGTGTGTGTGTGTGTATATATATATATATATATCCTATTTCTTTTCACATGTTCCTATGCTTAGTTTATATACAGATCACTTTTGATAATAACTGTTTTAACATCCTTGTCTGCTAATCCCATCCTCGGTAATGTCTAGGTCCGTTTCTATTAATTGACTTCCTGTCAGTTTTACATCTAAATCCTGGATTTTTCTAATGTCTTCTAATTATATAAATGTGTGTTAGATTGCCTCTCACTCATACTTAAATTACTTAGAATCAGTTGGATATTTTTGAGGCTTGCTTTTCAGCCTTGTTAGGTCAGACCCAGAACAACTGCTAATCCAGGCCTGTTTGGGGCTCTATGACTGAGAAGACACTCTTCTGCGTCGTCTCCTCCATGCCCCATTTATTAGGAGATGTTTTTCCCTCTAGCCAGTGGGAACATGAATCCGTCCCACCCTCCTGAGCTAGAGCGGTTGTCTGGACTCCTGCTCTCCAGTGGGGCTCCCCTCTGGCCTTGCGTTTCCTTTTATGCATGTTCAGATCAGCGCTCAGAGCTTCGGGAGGCTTCCTGCAGCTCACTAGTGCTCGCCACGTAACGTAACTCCTTCCCACCCTCTGAGCTATCTGTGCTTGCCTTGGCCTCGGCAGGCTCTGCTATCTCAAGTGCACATGATCGCCACCCTCACCCCACACTAACGGGCTCTAGGAGTGAGCAGGTTCAACCCTGGGGCTCACCTCTTCAGTTCCTTTGTCTCAGGGGTCACTCTCCTGCACTACCTGCTGTTCAATATCTGAAAACTATTGTTCCATCCTTTGCTTTGATTTTTCAGTTGTTTAAGGTGAGGGCATCAATCAGTCCTACCTTCTCTATCATGGCTGTTAGTACCTATCATTGAGGAATTTTCTCTTTTGAGTGTGTATGAGGGGGTGGTGCTGGGGATTGAACCCAGGACCTTGTGCTTGCAAAGCAAGCACTCTACCAACTGAGCTATATCCCCAGCTTCGTTGAGGAATTTTAAAGGCTAGATCTCCACATTGCCTACATTGATCTATCTCATCATCCTACTTAATCTCATTATTTTCCCTTGCGTCCTATGTATTTCCCTCAGACTCTTCTGAACGGCCATATCTTAGGTTTCCTGGAAGAGACTCAATATAGTGCAGTACTCAAGGCAGGGCTAGGACCTTATACTCTCCAGCCTGCCAAGGAATGGAACTCAGCTGACCTTCAATGTGCATTTGATGGAATGACCCGGCTCTAATTAGGGGGATGCCCGACAGAACCTCCGACTAGAAGGAACCTGAGTTCCAGATCCATTCTGCTGCTTATTAGCAATGTTTATTTGGGCATATCACTGAGTTCAGTTTTCTCATCCAAATATCGATGGGATTAAACTAGATGACCTTTTAGTGTCTCTCTAACTTTAACAGTTTATGAGGCTAAAATCTGTCTACAAAGTAAACCCACTCATGGTCTCCCCATCACATAGGTAGGTTCCGCACCCACAGCCACCTGTATCCTGATTCTGAGGGACACCCCCCTGGGTTCTCTATAAGGTGGCAGAGGGTTGTCCAAGGTGAGTGACCCTTAGAGGGACCCTCCTTTGCCATGCTTAAAATGAGCAGAATGCAGAGTGTTATGGTTTGGATATGTGGTGTCCCCCCAAAACTCATGTGTGATGTGATACAAGAACATGCAGAGGTGAACTGATCAGATTATGAGAGGTGTGGATTAACTAGAGGCAGGGAGGGTGTGGTTGGAGCATTTACATCACTGGGGGCGTGGCTTTGGGGGTTATAGTTTGTCCCTGGTGAGCAGAGTGCTCTCTCTGCTTCCTGATGGCAGTGCCCGGAGCTGATTCCCTCTGCCGTGCCTTCCACCATGATGTTCCGCCTCATCTCATGCCCAGAGCCATGAAGTGGGCCAACATGGACCGAACCACTGAAACCAGGAGCCAAAATAAACCTTTCCTTCTCTACATCGTTCAGGAGAGATCTTTGGGTCACAGCAAAGAGAAATCTGACTAAAATACAGAGACGTTATCTTCCTAGGCCACCTCTTATCTCATTCCTTCCAAAAGACAAATCTGTGTGTGTGTATGTGAGGAGACAGACAGACAGACAGACAATGCATGTGCAAGATTCTTTTCTCCCATCCACAATTTGTCACCAGACGTACCTGCATGTCACCTCCCTAACAACCCCAACCTGAAAAGCCTTTTACTCCCCTTCCCAAATGCCCCAGGGTGGAGGAACTCTCCGTTCCCACTCCACCTGTTCCCACCTTGGCGGGTGCTTCAACAGTCAGTCAATAGCTCCGGCCCAGCCTGGGGAGAAGAGGATAGGTGGGAGCCAGCGGGGGTTGTAAGCACTGTAAAATAATCATCCCTTTATCAAATGCTTCACGGTCCAGCAATCAACCCCAAGAACACATTCCCTCCCCAGTGGACATCCTGTGCAGAAACCCTTAGGATGCAGACATTGGTCTCTGGCTCTGGCTCCTCTGTGCCTGGGTGACCTTGAGCGGGCACCACTCTTCCCTGGACCTTGGTTTCCTGCTATCCAAAATGGGGTGCACCATTGCTGCCACCCCGTGAACCGAGGACACGTGAGATCATTATGGAAAGGACAGAGTTTGCTGAACTCGAGGAAGTGGGAACAGTGGTGAGATAATGAGCTTCTCTGCTCTGACTAGCTGCAAATAACACACACAGGAACTTTCTCTTCAGGCTGTTAAAAGATCCTGTGACCTCCCAGTTCACCCCTAGAGTTTCTTTGTGTTGTCCTGAAGAGAAGGAGAGTCGGTGGTGGGGGGCACACTTACCCCCCAGTGGCTATTTTAGTATCCAGAGGAGCCCGGCTTGTTGACTGCAGGGATTGTCATCTCTTTTAGGACTCAATAAAGGTCACCTTCAACGCTTCCACTAAACCAGTGTCCTCTCCCTCTGGGGCTCAGTCCATGCAAAACCTAGGGCAGGGAGGTCAAGACGGGGTGGGGGTGCTGCGCAGAAGATGCCCTGAGAGCTAAGAGAAGAACCCCACTCTCTGGCGATGAGGGAGGAGGCAAAAGGCATCAGGGTGAGATGGATTCTTTGAAATGCTTCTTTCCATAGTACGATGTCCATAGGTGTCTGGGACAAATCTTTCTGAAAAGTCATTTTTAATAACAATGTCCTTGTCCACCCTGGGTCTCCCCAGGGAGCTCGTGGCTGACGGGGAGAAAAGGTTTAGATCTGGAGTCAGAGATCTGCCCTTGGGGTGGTGGCACTTGTGGACCTGGCCACTGCCTTACAGGCCAGGGCTGAGGAGGGGCAGGGAGCCCTCGGAATTCCCCAACACGGTGTTAGCTGCAGGGCAGAAGGGGGTGACCCAAACCCTGATGCAGCCTCCCAAAACTTGGGAAGGGAAGAGGGGAGAATGCAGCCAAGGCTAGAATGGTGGACCCAGAGGAAAGGCTGCTGGGACAAGAGTCTCCATAGCGCCCCGGCTCCGGCTCCCATTCCCTCACTTTCCCGGAAGAGGAGAGGAGGGGGGTGTCATCCCCTGGGACAAGCTGCTCCTCTGCGTCCAGTTTTGTCCCCCTCCCCACATGTCACCCACCACCACCCTCCACCAAGACAATCCCACAAGAAGGCTGGGAGCACCGTCTCCAGGGCCCCTGCAGGTCACCCCTCCGCAGAGCCACTCTGAAGAGAGGGCTTTGAAAATGCAGCATTTCCTTACTAGAAGCCACAGGCTGTTTCCTCAAGACCCTTCATCTACCTTAAAGTCTGGAGGATTCCATCTCTGAAGCTCCCAGGGGTTGGACTGTGGTAGGGAGGTTAAATCTAGAACACCGGGCTTCTATTGAGCTGTGTAGGGTATGGAGGAGAGAGAGAGAGAGAGAGAGCTCAAATTACAGGCTCACCTTGCCCCTTGGGCTCTCACTGGCCTTCGACTCAGTGGCCTTTGATGGCTGAGTGCTCTCCTGGCCTCTCAATCAAACTCCACCCTTGCTTCAGTGATCCACCTTTAACAACTCCCACTGCAAGTCAATTAAATGTCAATGCAGTTCTCCTGTTGTGAAGTCTGAAATCTGTGTGCCACCTGTCCTTTCCTGTGCATGTTAAATAAAGCCCAGGCTTACCTCCCTGTTCCGCTCTCCCCCGTCCTCCTCAGCAGGGCCACCTATCCTTAAGTAGAAGAGCACAGATGCTCAGGTGGAGGACAGAGAGAAAGCCTCAGGAATGGGGAGACCAGAACAGCAAGACCACCAGGCATCTCTAGTGTTCTCACTCCCTTGGAACCCTGAGCAAACCAGCTTTCTTTGGTACCACTAGATTCCTTGATTGTCTCAAACTTGATTTTCAGGTGGGCAAAGGTGAAGTGGACAGCATTGTGTAGGCATTGAGAACCAGGTTAAGGGACTGCGGATATAGCTCAGTTGGTAGAGTGCTTGTCTAGCATGCACAAGGCCCTGGGTTCAATCCCCAGCACTGCCACCCCCCCCCCCAAAAAAAAAAAAAACAGATTGATTCAAATTCTAGCTCCTAGCTATGTGACCTGGACTAATTATGTAACTTCTCTGAATCTCAGTTTCCCTAACTGTCCAATGGGGATGATAACAATATCCTACTAGGCTAGTTAGAGGAGCTAATGTATGTAATATAGCACATTCTAAACACCATGCATCTCTTTGCCATTATATTAGTTCTTTTTCCATTGCTATAACAAAATACTTAGGCTGGGTACTTCATAAAGAAAAAAGGTTTATTAAGCTCATAGACTTTTGGAGTTTTATTGTTTTGTTTTGTTTCAAGATAACGTTTCTCTATGTTGCCCATGCTCACTCCTGGACTCAAGCAAATCTACCTCAGCCCCCCAAGTAGCTGGAACTACCATCATGTGTAACTGTCCCTTGCTTATTTCACAACTTTGAAGGCTGAAAGTCCAAGATCAGGTGCCCCCAGCCTCCTATAAAGACCCCCTTGTGTGGTTCACAACCTGACATCATGATAAGAGCACATGCAAGAGGGAGAAAAGAGAGATAAGAAGACAGGCTTATTTTATTAAAAAAATGATAATAACTTGCTCTTGCAAAAACTCACTTTGTGAGACAGGGACCCCGATGACCTTAATAGTACCCACCTTTTATCTTAATACTGTCACACGGGGACCGAGCTTTCAACACACAAACCTCTTGGAGACAAACCACACCCACACCATCGCAGGCATGGTGCCTTTTTCTGGAACCTTGTTTTCTATCTTCTCGTGAGCCCTCCGATTCCTTATGTGGAGTCACCTCTTCTCTCGGGCACAGCCCAGGAGGTAAGTAACTAGACTTTCCACTCTTTCCAGACAATTAAAGAGCACACGACACAGGCTCTGCCCCAGGATGCCCGCTCTCTGGATCTGAATCTCGAGTAGAGGAACAGACCCTGAGGACCACTGGTGGCAGCCATTGTGACCAAGCACTTTCCAATTGCAACCAACAGGCAGCCGCTGCCTCCGGACCCTTGGCCCTGCCTTGGTCCCCACCTATCCCCAGTCCCCATTCTCCAGTCTCTCTGCCATGCTGGGCGCTCCCTGGAGGTGAGTCTGTTTTCTCTGCTTGTCATCCAGAATCCTGGCCATGTAAGAGGTCCTCGGGGTCCAGAACCTCTTCATGGAGGAGAGCTTCTGTCCCACCCCCTTCTGCCTCGGTTACCTTCACCCTCTGACTCCACCTGCCCCCGACACCACGGACATCGGTATCTCTTCCCTGAGGTCAGTGGGCCAGTCTTTGCCTTGACGTGACCCTGCCTCAGTTTCCCCTTCAGCAGCCTTCCTCCTCTGGGTCAAGAGCTCCTAGTGCTGCCGCCCAGTCACAGCAGGGGGAGACGCAGATCAAGGGAAAGATGGCCCTCACGTCTGCCACAGCTGCAGGCTCGGTTTCCAAAATCATGATGATGAAGGCAAACTGCTTCTTGCCTCTGCCTTTCACCCACCGGGTCCTCATGGAACTTGCCTTCGAATCAACCCAGGTCGTGGGGCGCACTCCCTGGGAGGCAGGCTCACTTGCCAAGAACAATTTCCCCCAAATTCAACGGATAGGAAGCCAAATCACCATTTGGCAAAATGGAATGAATGCACTGACCTCTCTGTGAATTGATTTGGGGTGAATTTTCTCAGGGCCCATGTGCCCAGAATCACACTCAGAGAATCACCCCACAATCCAGGAAGGCCCAAGAGTGTGTTCTGAGGGGGAGGACGAGGAAGCGGACAGGGGAGGCTTCTCACATTTGAGGATGACGGGTTGTGTCCCCAGAGCTCTGTGTACGTGATCTCCTTTCACCTTCACAACAATCCCATGAGCAGTGAGTGTCACAGATGGAGCTGGAGTGTCCCCCAGAGGCCAGGTGTTAAAGACTTGGTTCCCAGTTGATGGCACTACTGGGACCTGGTGGAACTTTAAAGAGCTGGGACCTAGTGGAAGAAGTTAGGTCGCTGAGGGCTCTTCATCACAAGGAGACAGTGGGACCCTGTCCCCTCCTTTCCCTTTGCCACTCCCTGGCCACCATGATGTGAGCAGCTCTGCTCTCCCACACACGCCCCACCATGATGTTCTGCCTCGCTGCAGGCCCGCACAGCCATGGACTGGAACCCCTGAAGCCATGAGCCAAAATAAACCCTTCCTCCTTTCAGCTGTTACCTCAGGTAATTCGTTACAGAGGTGGAAAGCTGACTAACACAAGCAAGGAATCAAGTTTATACAAAAGAAAACTGAAGCTCGGGTCGTAAGCTGCCCACATTTTCCAGATCCAGAGCCCCAGACACTTCCCATGTGTCCTGCAAACGACTTGTTCCCGCCTCTCTTCCAGCCTCAACTGGAGAGAAACAGCTCTCAAGACACACAGGAGGCAGCAATTGAACTGCAATCCTGCAATTCACCCCCATCCAGCCCAGCCTCCCACTTCCTCCCAATCGGCACCAGACCATGAAGAGGAAAATGAGGTCCCCGAGGCTCTTCTCTGGCTAGGCATTGTCACACACGCTCATCCCCATAATCCCCTTCTAGCCAGAGGCCAGGAGACCAGGGCTCTGTGCAATGTTAACCCACCCAGGGCCACATCATTCTCCAGGGCTGGTGACGGTTTACAGTCCCAGTGCCACTTGCCTTCTTCCCAGTGGCACTTGTGTCCATATCCTAAGATGCACTTAGTTCCATACCTCCGTGTACGAGGGGAGCAGAGCCTGTGTTGGCTGGTGTCTCAACAGCACAGTCCTTTGGCTTCCCCAAAGCAGCATGTGCCCTTCTAGCCCCAGATCCTTTAAGTCTGTGGTCTCTGTGGCCTAACATGTGGCCTTCTCCACCAGATGTCTAAGGATTGGACCTTTGCCTGTGGCCGATTTACCCTCTAGGACCTTGGTTCTTCTAAGCCCACTTCAGAGTCTATGTGAAGCTTGCAACTCAACCATCCGGAGGAGGTATCCAAGGTGATTGATTGTTGGGCTGCTGTCAGGAGGAGCAGAATGGACCAGGCGCAGGGATCTGAGAGGCAGCTGTGCTATGTGTCCCTGAAATGCAAAGCCACCCCCAAGCCACCAGCCTCCAGATTTCAATAACATCAGTATCCACCAAGGGATGCTTAATTTGCCGTCAACATCTGAAGTCTGTCATCAGGGAGGGTGCTGCCAATTAGCCCATCAGTGAGAGAGAATCAGTTCTGAGGTTGGAATTGCTCTGGGACCCATAGAAAGTGTCAATATTCTAAGGGAGCATGAGAGGCCCGTGAGCTGGGAGCAAACAGATCCTGGGTCTGAGAGGAACGGCAAACGCAAGAGGAGAATAATAAATTCATAATGCTTTCAGCTCCCAGATGGTCTGCTGTTAAGAAAAACAAGTCCTAAGAATTCCTTCTCTTGCATATCTCTCAAATTCCTCACCTCTTTCTTTTTTCCAAAGCCATCCCTTAAACTCTTATCTCACTGGGGGTACATCGACAACCTTCTATGCATTCCTTTGCCTTAGCTATGGCCCTTCTATTTCATCTACCACACACCAACAGGTGAGCTATCTAAAATCAAAGTCAACCTAAGACGCCATTTGCTTAGGCGAGATGTCTTTAAACTGGCCGGTATACACCCAGAAATATGCAAGATCTGTTGGGGTACGGGAAGAAAACAACACAGCTTACGGTTCTAATGACTTTTCTAAAAACCAGTTAAACCCAGTTGATTTTTATAATGTGCACCTTGACACTAGCGATGCTACTCAGCACGTGAGGGGTTGTGAAGGGAAGACGGGGGCCCCCAACGAGGGGTCTGACCATGGTGTCCTCTTTCAATCTTTCAAGCTCAGCTTTTTCTTTAGGTGGACCTTGGCTGCACTGAGTCTGATTAATCGTGTCCTTGACTCATCTGCCGCGTCCGGCTAACGGAGCCGAGTCCGGTGAGGGACGTCGGGGTTAAAAAATACACAGGACACCAAGGTTCTTCATCCAGGAGGGAGCGTGTGCGCCCGCGCTTTATTGCCAGATTTGTTCCCCTTATATATCTTTTTAACAGCTGCGGGCAATTACTCAAAAGTGAGGAGGGGAGAGTAATAACTGCGTCCTTGGGTTACCATCACGTCACCATCCCCTATCAGGAGGCTCGAACAGGTCAAGATGTTCCCGAGACACATATGTGCGAGGCAGATAAACAGGGAACCGCAAGCCTGCGTCATGGCCTTGTGAGCTGGCCACATTGACATGCATAACAAAGAACTGGGGGTTGAGTCCCCAGGGGCCAGGGCGGGCCTACTATCAGCACTCATCCATCACTGGATCTTCATTCACTGTGTATATTTTTCACAGTGGGGTTGGTACCCACAATCCACCAACCAGCCTGAAACCCAGCATCTTGACAACAATTTCTACCAATATACAGAGATATCCCACCCCATCCTCCTCCTACCCTCACCCAAGGTAACTACCAAGTACTTTGTTCCCCTCTTCCTTTTAATATAGTGACGACTCATCTATAGGTATTCCTTAAGAGGTTTTTATTTTAGTAGATTTTACCATTATAAAAATGACATTGTGCTACATATAATATTCTGAGCCTTTTCTTCTCTCACTTGCTAAGATTTTACTAATACCCATCTGTATTTCTGCACGTCTGAAAGTTTCATTCTTCTTGACTGCTATGCAATATTCCTTTGTGTGGCTACATCTCAATCCATTCATCCAGTCTTCTGCACATGGGCTTTTCTGTTCTTTTCATTTATAGATACAATTAAATTTTATTTTAAAATTTAGATGGAAATCCCAAGAAAGAATAGCCAAGACAATTTTAAAACATGCATATTCTCCAAAAGTACTCTTATACAAAATATATAAAGTACATCAAAATTCAGTAAGAAAAAAGGTCAATTATCCCATAGGAAATTGAAGAAGACTCAACCACATCAAGAAGAAAAATGCCCAAGCAGGCAATGAACATATGAAAAGATGCTTACCATCTCATTTTCAAAGAAATGCAAATGAAAAACCATAATGAGCTACACCCTCACCCAACACAGTGATGAAAATTAGAATAACTGACAATATTAAGTGTTGATAGGAATGAGGAGAAACTAGAACTCTCAAGCTGCAGGTGAGAGTATAAATTGGCACAACTACTTTGTGGAATGGCATTATCTAGCCAAGTTGAACATACGTACACTGAAGGATCCAGCAAATCTACTACTACTTAGCCAGTCAAAGGAAAAAATTCATAGGGAGGATAAGAATACTTATAGAAGCATTATTGACCATAGTTTAGTCCAGTTAAAATTCTGTCCCCAGGGTATATAGCTGTCTCTCAGTATCCATGGAGTTGGTTTCAAGTTCTCCTACAGATATCAAAATCCATGGATACTCAAGTTCTTTATATAAAATAACTCACACATATCCTCCTGTATACATTAAATTATGTCTAGATTACTTAAAACACCTAATACAATGAAAACGCTATGTAAACAGTCCTCTCTTTAGGGAATACTGACAAGAAAAAAGTCTGTCCGTGTTCAGTACAGATGCATCTTCTTTTAATAGTTTCAATCCACATTTGGTTGAATCCATGGATGCCGAACCTGCGGATATGGAGGGCCAACTGGAAATCCTTCACATGCATACACACTCCAGCATGTGAGAGAGACTGGTGCCCACCTGTCCCCAACTGGGTATATGGCAGGGCTATTTCTGAGTACAGTGGGCTCTAGAGAGGCACTCCCACCCTCCATTGAAAAAAAGCCATTTTGGTCCTAGAATGTCAACTTGAGAATCCAGCATCAAATAGAAACAGACATATATACACACACATTGATAGACTTTTCTTTAAGTGAAAAAAATTGTATTTTGGACTCTTGGTACTAAAAATTGGATTAATCCTAATTCTTGGTCACAACCCAACATTGTTCCAGGCCCAGCCTGCTTGTTTGCTCATTCGTTCACATACATTCCTTCCTTTTTATTCTCCACCCAACTCAAAATCGAGAACAATGTGAACAACATATCTGAGTGTGTCCTCACCCAGCCTGGTCCCCTCCCTCACCGCTCAGCTCAGCCCAAGGTACCAATCATCCTAAATCCTTTATTCTTCTTTGCTTTGCTTTGTTTCCCAATGTTATCACCTTTCAACGTATTCCTGTGTTGCACATTTCATAGTTTTAATTTTGAGGTCTAATGTGAAGCTTCTAGGATTTGCTTTTTCCCACTCGTCATGTTCACCGATGTCATTATAGGAAGCTCATTTCTTTCAATTTCCTCTGCTAGAAACAATACTCCGTTGGGTGAAGATGTCGCAGTTCTCTTACCCTTTCTTCTCCCCGTGGACTTTTGGATTCTTTCCAAACAGTACTGTGCTTGTGCATGACCGAGACTCATCATTTCTCACAGCTGTTTTTAAGGCTACATTAGGTTGTGGCCATGATAACTGTAATAATAGCCATGCAGTGGTGATAGCTGGTATGTGTCTGATGTGTTACCTGTGATACCTGTGATCAACATTATCTAATTGGACAATTCCAGGTAACAGTAGGTCGACCATAGGATAGAAAGGGGCCAGATCTGCATCCTTCAGATCTTGTTTAGTGCATCACACTGACGGCTCTAGGGCCCTGGGGCTGACTTCTCATTCCTCACAGTAAGGCACAGTTGCATTGCAATGCACCATTAAAAATGGGTGGGCATTGAGGGAACTGAGGCTGCAAAAGTCCATCAGAGGACAGCCAGGCCTAGTACCACTCAAGGATTCTTTTCTCCTTCTCCAGTCATAAGTGAGAGCCTCCAGGGCTGGGAAGGCCCCGTAGTCTGTCTGGGAGGCAGAATTCCTCCTGGTACCATTTACAGATGCCCTTTCTCCCAGGATGGAGTCCTTGACTCTTCCAGGCTGTGTGTCTGCCTCCCAGTTCACATGTCATCTCTGCTCCTCTGAGGCCAAGCTCACTAGGCGGCAGAATGCCAGCCCTTCTGTGCGTCCAGTCCCCACCACTGAATCATAAATACCAGCTAAGTGATGGGGTGGTGCCAGAGACCTCTTAGCAAATATCCCCCTGGAGCTGGATCAATAACACTTAGCTGCTGTCTTCGGGTTGGCAGCCAGGCTGCAGGAAACCCAGCCTGGGCCTTTCCCTCAGGGAGATGCTGCTCTGACACCCCCAAGCCCACCCTCACGGGCTCCTGAGCATTCCCAGCCTCCAGTGCAGAAGCGAAGGGGTGTGTTCTTAGAGGACTAAGCACCTCGTCCTCACCCCAGGGCTTCCCGACTCCCACTAGAATGTGATGGTTACACTCTGTCTCCAGGGACATGCTGTGGTCCTGAAAGTTCTGGCTTAGCAGCCCCAGGAGCTAAGGGGACGACACTGAGTTCTGGATGCCCTAGAAGCAATCAGCCATCTCAGCACCTTGATCTGCTTGGATTTGGATTAGGGAGGAAGAGAGGGAAAGAGGAGGCACTTCCCAGGTAGATGATCCATTCGCCAACCTTGGCTGTTCTCTGGTCCTCGTCTGGGCCCTGTCAGGCCCAGTCTGGTTCTGAGGATCAGGTCCTTCGTGTCCTTAGAGGACCCGAGAGTTGAGGGGGTAATGGCAGCTGTGCTCACAAAGTGCTTCCTTCGTGCCAGGCCCCATTCCGAGCTTTCAACTCAGAACTCATCAGATCTCAGTGTGTCAGCCATGAGGGATGGCCTGTCACCTCCACTTGAGAGGGAAGAGAGAGATGAAGTGACAGGCCCAGGGTCACAAGGCGGGTGAGCAACAGAGCCAGGGGTCGAACCCAGCTGTCTCGTTCTAGAACACTTAATCTGAACTACTCCACCCTCCAGAACACCTGGACTAGCCACCCTCCAGAACACCTGGACTAGAACAGGGCTCTGGAGGCAGGTAGATGTTCCTGGCTCTCGATCCAGCTGTTCTTTATCAGTGACGTTGCTATCATTTGAACATGGCCAGTGTCCCCCAAAGTCCTTGTGTTAAAGGCTGATTCCCAGGGAGGTGGAGCCCAGTGGGAGGCCTTGGGTCCCTGGGGGCATGCCCTCCAAAGGGATGGTGGGACCCCAGTCTCTCAGTCTGGCTCAGTTTCCTGGCTCCTGATAGTACCCCAGCACCAAAATAAATAAATAAATAAATAAAGTCTTGAATACTACAAAATGGCCCCTCAGTCATATCATATCTGATGACATAATTACAAAACAAACCATCCCAAGGTTGATGACTTCACACACAGTAATCCTGTGAAATCTCCTGGGTTTGTGAGTCAGGAATCCAGACAAGCACAGGGAAGGTACCTCCTCTCTCTGCTGCATGATGTCAGGGTCCCCACTAGAGACCTTGGTGTTTGGGAAGCTGGATCATCTGAAGGCTGAGTGGTTCGCTCACAAGTCAGGGGGCAATTTGGCTGCTCTCCAGGGGAGCCTCTTGACATGGCCATTTGATGGTGCATTCATTTGCGAGGCCTGTCATGATGAAGTGCCACAGACCAGATAGTTTATGCAACAGAAACTTATCTTGTCAAAAGTCTGGAGACTAGAAGTCCAACCTCAAGGTGTCTGAGGACTGTTTCTTCTAAGGCCTCGCTTCTGGTCTGTGGACAGTCACCTTATCCCTGCTTCTTTTCATGGACTTCCCTCTGTGCACGCCTATGACCCTATGTCCTAATCCCCTCTTCTCATAAGAACATCAGTCACTTTGGACTAGAGGGGCAAACCCAATGACCCCTTTCTAAATTAATCACCTCTTTAAAGATCCTGTCTCCAAATAGAGTCACACTCTGAGATCCTGGGGGATTAGAACAGCCACATATATGAATGTGGGGAGTCACAATTCAGCACACAGCAACGGTCCCTATGCAGTGGTGACTGATTTCCTACAGAATGAGCATTCCAAGAGACCAAGGTGGAGGCCGCAGTGTCTCCGGTGACTGGGCTCAGCAGCCACACATCCTTGAACCTGCACCATCTTGTTGGCCACGGAGAGCAGCCCTACTCAGCGCGGGAGGATGCTGCATACGTACATGGATTCCAGCAAGTGGGGATCTGTGGGGACTGGCTTGGAGGTTAGCTAATAAAAATGGGCAAATAAAAGCTCCTCCCACACTAATCACACAGCAGAACGACCTTTCCAAAAGAGAGAACCCAGTGGGCACAAAGTCACTGTGTCTCACGGCTCCCTCATGCTCAGCTATTTCTAGGTGGCTCTGGAGAGGGCGTGGGGTGGGGGAGAAGCAGGCAGCACTTCTCTTACCTCTTGGGCAGGAAGAGTTTCATGCCCTCCGTGGAAAGCTGGGCATGTGTAGAAAGTTCAGTTCTGCTCCCTGGTTGCTCAGGCCCCCATCTTGGGTGTAAGCAACTGAACTTGGCATTAGCCAAGGCCCCGGGGCCATGTGGACACTGTTCAGTGGACACAGAAGAAGGTATCTGTTATTTGCCAGAAGCTTGTGACAGAGCACCTGGTACATAACAAGAGCATTGAATAAGTGTGATTGTCACTTCCCAGAGCACATGGGACTGCCTTCAGACAGAGGAAAGGGGGGGTCACAGTCCTTTGCTCTAAGTTCACGTGACTTAAAAGCAGAACACTGTTATTCCTTCTCCCTCATCTGGTTAACCTGCAGAAGTTAGCATCTGCTACTTTCCATCACAGGGTCAAAGATCTGGGTCCGGGCCTCTGGATGACCCGTCCTTCATTTATGGGGTCCACTCGGTGTGTCCCAGAAGGTGGAATAAGCTGATGCCACATGCCAGCACAGCCTTGACTCAGCAGGAGCCACTCAGTTCTGAAGACCGCTGGCCTTCTCCAAACAGGTGTGACTAGCTACTGACCCGGGGCCAGAGTCCTAAAATACAGCTCAGGGGCCTACCTCAGAGTCCTCCAGGAGGCTGCCAGCCTTCTCTTCCTGCTCCATGTTTTCCTGAAACTTCACACCAGAATAATCGATCCTTCCTGGCCCCATTTCCCCGTCACTTTCCTCCTAGACTCACACCCGCCTGGCCCAAGAGGAGGTGGGGACCTGAGGGGTGTCCAGCTCATGCCCCAGGAGGCCTTCCTCTCCTCAGAATCTGTGGGACAGGTCTCAGGTTTCCACAGCCCCTCCCTGCTCAAGGTGGGGGGATTCCTCCAGCCCCAGCTGGCCACATCCCCCACTCACCTCATCCATCATCTGGACAGGTGGGCCCTGGAGAGAAGCCACGAGCAGGACAGGGTAATTAGGACCCATTAAGGAGATGAGGCTAAGCTGCAGGGGGGACTCTTCATCCCACACCCTCTTCTAAACGGGGCGTCAGGCACGCGGAGCTGCTTCTCTGCATTCCTGGGGAGGCTGAGGCCCTGGTTCATGAGCCTTTTGAGGACAGAAAGGCTTGGAGCTGAGACAAGGCCCCTCAGCCTGAATCCAGAGGAGAAGGGGGAAGCAGACCTCCCGGCAGGGGCCAACACACGAGCTCATTCCTGAGCCAAGGGCAAAACTCACGACTCCAGACCCTGCAATCAAGGCTGCTTTCAGCCAAGTCCCCACAAAGCCCAGCCCAGGGTCAACTTTGCTGCCAGAGAAAAGGCCT
The DNA here is from genome assembly GCF_047511675.1 of Marmota flaviventris. Lineage (NCBI taxonomy): Eukaryota > Metazoa > Chordata > Mammalia > Rodentia > Sciuridae > Marmota > Marmota flaviventris. The sequence continues at coordinate 22,247,578 of NC_092498.1, forward strand.
CACACTGTGTGTCTGTGTGGCTCTCAGGGCTCCGTCTCCAGGAGACCCCTGCCAGAAAGCACAGGCATTCTTTGAGAGGGGTCACAAATCAACCCTGAGCAGCTCATCAAGCACCTACCTCCTGATTACACCGGCAGATGGGCAGGCCTCCCTGAGAGAACAGGAAGGCTCTGCAGTGAGACTGATTTCTCTCTCTCTCACTTTTTTTTCTTTGTCTATTTTGATCAGAAACGTTGTATGTGGAGGTGGATGGGAACAAGATGAAGGGCAGACAAAGGGGTGTAAAAAGCAACAAATGGCTTTCTCCTCAAGCCAGTCCTGACACAACTGGACAAAGTTTGGGAGAAGTTGTTCCAGGAGATATTGGGCCAACCCTGGAGAGAGCCAGTGGCCCACACCCGTGCACACACACGGTTCCTCTGCACACAAGGTCATCCCTGAGGCTGGGCTCCCAATCTTCAGACAGTGCCCCATCACCAGAAACCTCCCCGCCCCCCAAGCCCTGCAATGGACTCTGGCAGTCTCGTCCCACCCGTCCCACCCTTTGGGGCAATGAAGGACAGTAGAGCCACAATCCAAATGCAAGCGTGTGAAATGACTACAGTGATTTTTCTTTTTTTCTTTTTCTTTTCTTTCTTTCTTTTTTCTTTTTCTTTTTTTAATGAAACAGGGCCTTGCTCTGTAGCCCAAGTTGGTCTCAAACTCCTGGGCTCAAGCTATCCTCCTGCCTTAGGCTCCCAAGTAGCTGGAATGAGCTGTGTGTGCCACAGCACCCAGGGACCACAAGGATTAGGGGCAGTGCTTTGCCAGACAGGACTGGTTCCATCCTCATGATGGTGCCAGCTGCCTTACCTCCAACTTATTACCTGGAGGAAACGTACTGCTAAGTGATAGGACCAAGGTCACACATGGTGAGTCGCAGAGTCTGGACCAAACCAGCTCATCTTATTTTCAGTGGAAAGTCCAGTCCCTTCATACAGGAGACCTGTTCAGGTCATCGCTGGGGCGAGTCAGCCAAATAGATCTCCCCCATCTGGGGCCTGTACACAACTGAACTCTTCACTTCCTCATTCAGAAATTATTTCAGAGCCAGTGAAAAAATTGATCCCACAATGATCTTGATACGGACATACCATGCCCTCAGTGACAATGCTTCCCAGTGGTGGGACAGCTACAGGTTGAGCCTGCATTTCAGTGACGCCCTGGGGTTGTTACAAGGACTTAACGGCTGCTTTTACTGACTCTTTGCTTGGGCCTGCAGAAGCCCAATGGGTAGCCAAACACAGGATAAACCTTGGGTCTCTGCCTCCATTTTGCATTTGTCTCTGTGGCTCTGAGTCATTCTTCCCTGCAGTCACTTTGGATTTCAGGAACAACATGTATGACGGCTACACATCTAGTGACTCAAGTCGAAACTACTCCAGGCAACAGCAACTTTCTTATCACAGACAATGACCCCACCTGACCAATCCCGAGACACTGATGGACCAGACCACCATTTGACCAATTAACTAAAGACTGGTTAACTATGCATGCTTCTTACTATCCCCCCTCCCCCCACACACACCCACACACACATTTCTCTTCCTTTCCCATTTAAACCTGAAGCTCTTGTCAGTCCCCCCAAAGAAAGGACTGAGGACTCTATCACTACCCTGTCTTCCCAGTATAGTGATACTGAATACTAAACTCCTTTCCTACTTTACCATTATTTTTTTCATTGATATTTGGGGTAAGTAGCTGAACATGGTTTGTTGGGACTTCTCAAAGTCACGCCCCACTCCTCTGGTTTGGGACTCTGGTTTGGGACTCTGATAACAGAGAGACGTGAGTTTGGTGTGGCTGAGGTGAAGTTCAATTGTTCAGGGCCCCAGAGCAATGCATTTTATGTGTCAAACACCCCGAGAAGAGGCCAGAAGCACAACATTGCCCCTGTGGTAACTGTCATGTTCTGGATCTTAAACGGAGCTATTGGGAGGTGGTGGAAACTCCAGGGGGTAAGGCCTAGTTGGAGGAAGTAGTCACTGGGCTTGTGCCTTGGAGGTGTATATTTTGTCCCCCCCCCCATGGTTCTCTTTCCTCTCCCCACCCTTCTCCAGCAGCTTTGCTCCCCTGGGCCACCCCCACCAGGATGGTCTGCCTTACCACAGACCCAGAAGCAACAGAGTCAAGTGACCATGGTCTGAAACCTCTGAAACCATGAAAAAATTAATCTTTCCTCCTTTAAGTTGATTCTCCCAAGTAGCTCGTCATAGCCACAAAGACCTAACACAGTCATTTAGTTGGAGCCTGTACCCCTTAAATCAAAAAGCAGGAAGACATATTTTGATTAGATCTCTGTGTATGTAGTGTAAGCACAAATGCTATCTGAAATATGTTTATAAGCTCTTTAGTAGATGTTTATCCTTCTCCTGCTCTGCCTCCCTCTCTGTCTCCCCCCATCTTCTGTCTCCTTCTTCCTTCTCTTCGAAAGGGCTAGGGACACCCAGTCCCACAATGTGAGACTAAGTCATGTCTGAAAGGAATGAGAAGACATCATGTTTCAGAACCAAGGACAGCACCCAGGCCACCTCTGCCTGCTACACCCTGGACCCTGCCACCCAGGACACTTGGGTAAGGTATCCACCAACTGCTTCTGTCCAGAGCCCTTACAAGGCAGATCTGGGTTAAGCATGACACCCTGGTGCCTTTGTCTGGAGGAGCCCCCTGCCGAGTCTGAGCTCCTTCGCCTCCTCTTGCTGTTTTTCATGAAGTTAGCAGTTAAGCCCACATGAGACCAGGAGATGGGAGAGGCCAATTACTAATGTGCTGAGGGAAAGAAAAAAGCCCATAAATAATTGTACTGAGGCTTGATGTTAAGTATAAGGGAGACTAATAATTCAGAAACTTCTGCATCTACCAGGAGGCTCCCCAAGGCAGAATGGCAGTGAATGGCCACACACATTTGCATAATAGCTTTCTTGTTGTTCCCTTTGTTCTTTTTGTTGCTTCAACTAATTGCTTTTAAGCACCCTGTTATTTCCCTTTCCTCTGAAAGGAACCAGCCCCAGTGATCCACAAAATGGTAACTTTCACCAGCACAATGCTGTTGCTATACATTTATAAATTTGGAAATGTGAAGAGACAAAGCTCTTGATTGAGATAGCCCCAGAAACCTCTGCTCCTATGGCCCTTTATTAAATAGACTGTGGAAGCTTTCCCAGGGCTAGCTTCACTGGTGTGTACTGGTGTGTACTGGTGTGTAGGGTATCCCTGCCTAACTGTCCCCTGCAGAGCAGGGCCCTGGGGTTAGAAACGCCTTAGGCTTGGTTCAGTGCTCTTGATGTCACTGTCTAGAATTTCTCAATGACTTTTAACAAGGGTCCCACATTTTCCTTTAACACCTGGCCCTGCAAATGATATGCACTTCTCTCTATGAGTCAGTTCTGATTGGGACATCTCCTGACTCCGGCAAAGTGGACACAACGTGACAAGGGGATAGATCCTATTAGCCGGGGAACAACCTGACCCCAAACTTTCATGAACTCAGTGGACAATCTAGCCTGGCTCTTTCATGAAGAGAAGGAACACAGATTTCTTTCTGGATGAGGCTCTTAATTGTGGAAGTCACTTCCTTTGTGCAAAAGCACTGATGGAGTGGAAGAGGGATGTCTTTGGTGCCAGGGACTACAGTGGGTCGTATTCAAAGAAGCCTCAGGCTGCCGCTTATTCCTGCTCCAGCCCCACCTTCTGTCTCTCAAGGTGAAGGTCGTGAATCTATTCTATGACAACATTACTCATTACTCCACACTAAGCACTGAGGACCCACGAATAAACAAGAGAGACTCATTCTATGCCTTCATGGATCTTATGGTCCCATCACAAATGAAAACCTCCTCGTAGGAAGGACTAATTCTTGCGTTCCTGCCTTGCTGTCTATCGTTACCCACTTGAAATGTCTGTTCTTCTTTTCTGCCAACCCATGATGGCCTAACTTAATCTCCAGTATCCAGCACAAAGCCCCTTTCAAGTGAGTCCTCCCCCATCTAACTGCAGATCATTATTCATAAAGATCCACTCAGCAGCCTCTCTGCTGCCCCCACCTGGGCATACAAGCATTTCTGTTTTCTCCATGTTCTTCAGTTGCTATGAGGACCCAAGTTTTCTTGGCGCAATGCAAAGTTCAAACAGACCTAGGCTGTTTTCTTCTGTACCCTTATCTCTGTACTTGAGATAGCAGGTACTGTTTTCTGCCAAATCTATCACAAATCTATCACCGTTTTATTCCTTCCAATTGGTTTTCCATATTCACATTTTTCTCTGAGTTGATATGCTTGGGAAAGGCAATCTTATCTCTACTCCCTTCCTGGGAGGGTGAAGCATGGATTCTGACTGCCTTGTAGTGATCCCACTCTTCTGTTAGCTTAATACCTAGTCTTGGCCACTGAGATATGAAAGTAATAATGAGGCAACTTCTATAAAAAAGAAAACATCCAATAGATTAAAAAGAGACTTATGGAAGGAAATGGTTGGTCCCCTTTGTTCTGTTGATAGTGTCACGTCTACATGGGGTGCCTGGAACTCTGCCAGCCATCCTGTGACCATGAGGGGCAAGATGATCAGGTTAAGGATGATGACAGTCAACAATGATGGAAAGAACCCAAGTCTTTCATAACAAGGTCAAGTAGATATTAAGCAATCTGGAACCACCCCATCTATCTTAACTTAAAATTTTTTATCATTTAATCTACATTTATTTTTCTGTTCTTTATTGCTGGAAACATCATAAGTGATAAACAGATTTGTCTATAGGAGGTGTGCCTTATGGGTTTGTCTGATTAAATGTTGGCTATAGGGCAGGCAGGGTGTGCCCTTGGAATTGAGCTAAACAGACTACTTATAAATGTGAGTATGTCTGACCTATCAGAAAAAGAATGTAGGAATCACAGTGTTTCTGAGGTCCACTTTGATTCTATTCCTGACTCTGATTTGGACAGGATGGAATGCAAGAAACTGAGGCATTAAGAAATAAAGCCTTGACTCTGATTGCATCACAGATTAAGAAGCTCAATCTAGATCACCTACTTGTCTCAAGTGAAATTGGAACATAAGAAAAATGTGTCTTTGGTATATCGAGATTCTTAGGTATAAATCTATTCAAATCTTTAATGACAAACTCATCCCAGATTGTTGTGCTCTGCCCTATTTCCTACATCCTATTTTGTGCTTTAAAAAAAAAAAAAGAGGGCCTACCTTTAAATAGGGATTTTTATTTAAATTACTTTTAAAAGATAATTTATACAGCCAAATAATGAATCTCTAATGGTGGAATTCAGATCTTATCAACTGCAGATTGAGCAATTTTAGGTCAGAGTGATATTCCAAAAATTCTACAAAAATTCTACTGTCTCAGAAGCTATCGATTTCTCTGGCTTGAAGGCAGCTCACTCCTACCTGACTATACCATAGATATTTACCCATCTCAGCCATCAGGATCCTTGCGCACTATCTACCCTAGTGCAGATTTTGCCAGACTCTACTGGCCAGTGGGATTACTGTTTTCCCCAATTAAAAGAGTCTGTATCTGTGAAGGAGAAAGTGAGCGAGGAGGCCTATAGGCACGGGTCTGGCAGTGCATAAGCCCCATCCCTTCTCCACCCACAAGAAACAGGAAGAAGAAGAAGATCACTTTGACTCATGCAATGGAGAGCTCAAAACACTTCTTTAGAGAAGTTCACTGCCCGGCTTCGGGGAAGCATTGGCTGCGAGTTGCTATTTCTCCACCATTTCCACATCTCACTCATGACCCTGCCAAGAAAGGCCAGCCACCAAGACCTGGGAGAGGGGCTCCTGAGGAGCATGACTGTTGCCAAGGAGACCAGAGGATGGCGGAGCAGGAAGGGCCAGAGGAGAAGCTCCAGCAAGAGGGGCGAGTCATTCTTCCCACGACCAAGGCAGGCTACAGATGAGCTCCTTCCGGAGACTCTCCCACCAAAGTATGTACCTAGTTCATCTCAGTGGCTTGTCCCAGAAGTGGCCTTGTCTTCTCAGCCTGAATCCACACTCAGCTCATGGTTATGAGGTGCTTTGTTAAATGGGGAAACTGAGGCCCTAGGCAGTAGTTCAGGCCCTGAACAAGGAGTCAGCTCTGAGCAGCTGGCAGGATTGGCTTTGGAGACTGCAGAGCAGACAGGAAGGGTTTGGCTGCAGGGGCCCCAATACTGCAGTCAGCCACATAGCACCCACCTAGTGGAGACCGTGTGCAGATAGACCTGGCTCCACAGAATAAGAGGCCATGCTGTGGTCCACCTGCGCACCTCTGAACTCCTGCTGACTTCTGGCCCTGGAGCTGAGTGAGAGGCCATTACAATGCAGCCCTTTGCAAAGGGCTAACTTGGGGGTCCTTCTTCCTATTTCACGTCCACTCCACTGAGTCCTGCTGCTCCACACATGGTCCCCATAGGCTTCTGAGGACTATGGGCTTCCTGCGCTCTCTGGGTATATCTGCAGTGTCTGAGAAGCAACACTTCAAAGTGAAAGATCCTGGACCGCACGCCTCTGGTCCCTACAGCTTTCAAGAGACATCTCAGCAGGTGTGGGAATGAAACCCTGCTGCCCAAGAGAACTTTCTGAGATGATGGAAATGTCCCCTGTCTGCACTGTCCAAAACGTGGCCACCAGCCACACGTGGCAATAGAGCATGGAAATGTGGCTAGTGGGACTGAAATGAATGTTTAACTTGATTTAATTTTAATCAGTGAAAACTTAAATTCAACAAGCTGCCTGTGGCAGTGGCTTCTTAGAACAAGTGAGGGAAGATGAAGCCACCCGCAGGCAGTAACAGTGGGGACCAAGTAACATGAGGACAAATCAACCACCCCTCACCACCACCCCTTCCCAAGAGGAAAACACTGAGGGAAGTTGGTGCTTCCAGGGGACATCACAAGTTCCTCTCCAGCAAGTGCCCTTTTCCTGCTAAAATGTCCTCACATGTGGGATACACAAACCCAGAAATACGAGAGGAATAAATGTCTAGATATGTGAGTCAACAAGCAAGAAAAGGGGTTCAGGGCTGGGGACACCCGCCCCCCCCCCCCAGCAGGCTTAAGGAACAGAGGCAGGAACCCCGTCACTTCTGCTCAAGTCCTACAGGGATTTGATACTGTAGGAGAAACAAAGGCCACAATTGAACCCCAGTGTGTTCCTATCGTGGGGCATATACGAATTGAAATCTTCTTGCAAGATGTGGGGGAGGCCCTGCTGTGGGACCATCTCACAGGTTGAAATTTCACAATAAGATCCTTCTGGGTTTTCGGAAGTACCTGGGTCAGGGTCTGAGTCAGCCTTTTCTTCTACCACACCGTGTCGAGGTAAAGTGGGGTACCAGTGCATCGGCCTTTGGGCAGCTCTGGATCCTGGGAGAACAAATAACAGAAATGCCAGCTGGGGAGACTGTTCCAGGAGAAAGCCTGGATTTGGGGTGAGTAGGAAGCATGTATCCCAGGCTAGCAGAGCCAAGAAGAGGTGCCATGACTGTTAGGGGAGCCAGGAAACATGACAGGACTCACCGTTTACCCACCCTGAGCCGGTCCCCTGCCTCATAACCCTGATCGCTAAGAGACAGCCAACCACCATCTCACTCCCCAGAGAGACTAACGGGGATCATCTCAGGCACCCTCTGAATACCCTCTCCTCACTGCACATCAGATTGGTCACCAGCCCTGTTGATTCTACCCCATTAATGTCTCCAGAGTTCCCCATCCTGGCCCCATATCCATGAGACCCCAGGGCCCCAACTCTGTCTGATCCGAATCCCCCCTTCCTCATCCATCCTTCCCCACTCGCCAGGAGCACTGGGCTGAAATTCAGACCACACACAGAGCCTAAGTGATACTCTCCTCCATGGGACAAGCGGGGTCTCAACAGAGCTGCCCCAGGGTGTGTCTCCATCCTCACTTCAGACAGGCTTACCTCCACACTGCAGCCCACCATCCTCCCATCCCCGCTCTGCACTCTGCCCTCTCAAGTCCAGCTTTTGCACATGCAATGCCTCATGGAACGGAAACTCTTTTTTGCCCGACAAACTCCTTTTCACCCTCCAATAACCAGCTCTGCTGCCCCCTCTTCCATGCAGCATTTTGGGGTGCAGGTGGAATTAGGTGCTCCTTCTTCTCCACTCCCAGAAACCTCTTCTGTAGATCGTGTTTCTTTGTCCAGGATCATTCTCCCCTTTGGACAGTGAGCTCTGAGCTCCACCATGGCAGTCAAACAACAAAACGTGAGGCTGAGGAGCCAGCTCTGGGGTTTCTTGAGCCAAGAAGGACCACACACCAGGAGATGCTGGCGATGCTAGATCTACAGGTGACCAGGACCCCCAACACTCCTCAGGGGATCCGGGGTCAAGACATAGTGTGTACAGATCCTGTGTTTATCCTACACACCTTGCCAAAGCCACCAGGAGGGAAAGTGCTGAGGACAGAGGGAGATGCCGTTGGCACAGGAGGGTGGAGAGACACCCAAAGAACACAGCACCTGAGGGAGGCAGCTGTCCAGTAACCAGATGCTCACCCAGTTTCAGTGACTCCCTCCATGACCCACTTGTCACATACAAAAGAAGAAAAAAAATCTTAAGAGCAGAGAAATCTGGCTACTACCAACTTAGCCCAGGATTGAAGTGAATGTCTTCAACCAAGGGACAAAAGCACATCATTTGCTTCCTGGCGTGGTGCCTCCCCATGGAGGTGGAGTACAACAGCCAAAATCTAGGGACCTTATGCAAATTAAGTGCTCTGTGCTTTTCTGGAAGGACATAAAAAAAAACAAGGAAAATCTGAGGAGCTACTCCTAATAGCAACGTGTGTTCTCGGGCCAGGACAAAACTAATTGCTCAAAAGGACATTATTCAAAACTGGGTTATGGATTATAGATTAAATATTAGTATGAAATCAATGTTAAGTACCTTGATTTCAGTTATTGCATTAAGGTTATGGAAGAGAATGTCCTTGATCTTAGGAAATACGTATAAATTATTACAGGGTAAAGGGACATTATGTATGGAACTCTCAAATGGCTCAGAAAACAAATGATGCATATATATCTTGAGAGAGAATGAGACAAATACTAATGATAAATGAATCTGGCTAAGAAACATTAGGGCATTCTTTGAACTTTTCCTTTAAAATTTGTTTGAAATTATTTCAAAATAAAAAGTGAAAAAAGAAAAAAGACATGAAATAAGAGATCTTGATCTCAAGAGAGGAGTATAAAGGACAAACCTAAGTTCCTCTTGCAGTAACTTGGACCAAGACATCAGGTGAGACTCTCAACAAGGCACCACAAAAATAACAGAGCTGATTTTCCTAATCTCTACTTCCTCCAGAATCTTAAAAAAAGAAATGCTTTTGTTTTTACTCCAGCCCACCCTGACACAGTATTCCAGAATCTCCCTCAGAGCCAGGCTCCATCTACTCAGGAAGTCAATTTGAGATCTGTCTTCTCACAGACCACTTCATAGAGGCCTTGGATGCAAAGATGCAAAAGAAGCTGGCAGCCCTGAAGGATGCAGAAGCCTGCTGGAGGGGGTGGAAATGCGAGTGACAATTCTTATAATAGGATCTGCAGAGAGCAGCAGAGCATCACGAGAAAACAGAGGCACCCGCTCTGGGAAGGAGACTCTGAGGAAGTTGCAAGCGTGCTACAAGAGCTGGGTATAGAAGTAGGAGGAGTTTTCCAGTTAGGTGAGGGAGGAGGAGGCGGATGAACAGTGGCCTGTCCCAAAAGGTGGAAAGTAAGAATATCTCAGAACAATCCACAGGCCAGGCTTGTTCTGGGATTAATCAGTATTCAGTGGAAACAAAGGTATAAACACAGCAGGAATAGTAAAAATCCTACTTAGGGGCCAGACAATGGCAGTTTTGTCTACCTGCCACAGAGTTTAGGCAAAGGAGAACCCACCATGCAAGAGAGTAATGTGATCAGATGTGATTTGCTACTGAAAATTCTAGTTGTCATCATGTGGAAGATATACTGGACAGAGGCAGAAGAGCAGATAAGGGAATAGTTAGGAGGTCGTCACAATGACCAGGGCTTGAGGGGGCGAGGCAGGGGAAGTCCATGCACAGCACTTGAAAGGAGTGTCCCCACAAATTTTATACCCTGGGTGACATATTACTTCAGGTACCAGCCCCAGAATGAAGGCCTGAATTTAGGGAACAAAGCAGCTATTTTATGAAAGAGATTGAATCCTCAGGATGCAGTTTGTGGATAGAGAGTGACATGGTAATGGGTGGAGGTGGGGGTTAAGGAGCTTTCTGGGGACAAGAGTTGGCACAGTGCCTCATAAAAGGGAGATGCAAAAATATCCGGCAAGTGACAGAATGGGAGGCAGAGATGGCCTTTCTTTGGGCAAAGGCATAGACAAGTCCTGCTGAGCTAACTGGACATCCCACTAATGAGGACATTAACAAGAGGCGCCCCTCCCTCCTTGCATGGGTCCACTTAGTTAGCCTGCGTGGAGGAGTGCCAGCCATTGACCAATTATTGTTGAGTGAGGAGGAATGTCTAGGGGCTGACTCTCTGGGTCCCTTTGGGGACAATAGCCAAGAAGAGTTCCCAGGACCCAGGAAGCTGGCCCTTGTCCTAGCCAGATGACTTACTCCGAGCATAGCCCTGGGTTCATGGTGAAATCACAACTGCTGTGACTGTCCCAGACCTCCCTTCCCCAGGGTCCAGAGGGGCAGGCATGCTCATTTTTATTCTACAAATGGAACACCTGAAAATAAAGGACTAGAGTGTCCCTGATGCCATAACAAAATGCCATAGACTGGGAGCTTATTCAAAACAGAAAGTTATGTCTCACAGTTCTGGAAGTTGGGAAGTTCAAGATCAAAACAGAGTCAGTGCCTGGTGAGAGCTTGCTCTCAGGTCAGAGAGAGCTCGTTTTTATTGTGTCCTCACATGGTGGAGGGAGCAGGGGGCTCTCTGGGGCCTCTTTTAAGTCCACTCAGGAGGGCTCTGGCCTCAAGACCTAATCACCTCCCAAAGACCCACCTCTTAATACAATCACCTTGGAGCTTAAGCCTTCAACATATGAATTTGGGGGGTGGGGGTTCATACACACTCAGCCCATTGCAAGACTGACCCGGGGCCTCAGAAATTTTTTTCTAGGCTTTGGCTATGTACGCATTTTTAAGCTATCTTATGTTTTACACAAATGTCATTCTCTGCTCAGTATGCCTATCCTTGGAGATGAATGACACAATGGTCATTATCTATCCTTAACCTCGTGTCCCAGTGAAGAGAGAAAGAGGTCCTAGAAGGCTGAGCGAATGCTAGGTGGGAATTGAGGGATGCATGCGGCTTGTTTTCTGAGATTAACTCATGCGAGACCAGTGCGTGTGAGAGTGAAGAGGGCACGGAGGCCCCTAAATGTTTGCTGGCTCATCCAAGTTCACATAACTGCCAAGTGCAGGCTCTGGGTCTGCCGAGTTCCCATGGGGAACACCAGGGGCCACCAAGGAACATGTAGAGTCCTTAGGAAGCAAGGAGCTCTGGCCTGTTTTGTATCTGAGCCCCCAGCTTTGTGACCTTGGGCAAATGGTCAAAGTTCTCCGAGGTCTCCATGCCCAGTTCCCTACATCTCAACTAAAGCAGGGATAGTGGTCACATTTGTCCCAGATGGAGGCTGTCTAAGGATGGAAGGAGCTCCGCAGCACTCGCTGAAATCAGCGTTTGTGTTTCCTGGGCACACACAGTTGGTCCTGCTCTCCCCAAACCCCACACACCCAGGAACCGGCTGGGGATCTTGTTAACATGCAATTCACTCCCCACTGGTCCAGGGTGGACCTGAGGCTCTGCATTTCTATCAAGCTCCCAGGTGACACAAGTGTTTGTGAAACATAATAGTGAGGATGTAGAGCTCCTGAGGGTAGGGAGGACAAACACAAAAGACAAAAAAAAGAAAAAGAAGATCCCTGCTTACCATTCAGTCATAGAACAGAACACGTCTCAGCTATTTTAAATGATGCTCCATTTATTGATGTGGAGTATGTGAGCTGAGCAGAAGTAGAAAAGATACCGAACAGAATCCTACAGTGTTTAAATATAGCTAGATAAGTAGAATGATAGGGTCTGTCAGAAAAAGGAGAGAGGGAGAAAGAAGCGGAGTGGGGGGGTGGTCAAAAGGAAATGGTACTTATCGGAAAGTATCGATAGTGGTGTCTCTGGAAGATGGAATTACAGCACTTATTTTTTTTTCTTATAAGTATTGGAATTTTCCCATTTTCTACCACAATCATGAATTTCTTTTACAAGATGAAAAAGCTGCTAGCATCTCTAAATGAACTCTTCCATTTATTGCACTTGTTATAATCAAGGTAGCCACTCTCGCTGGCAGGGGTGGGGGAAGGCCGTCCCTGGTTCCCCGTCAGGGCCTGTTCCTTCACCCTTTGAGAAGAGACGCGATGCAGGAGCTGTGAGAGGCCTCGGCCAGGCTGCTGTCACCGCCACATAAAGCTCCAAGCATCCAGGGCTACGGGAAGTGTCCAGCCTCGTCACACCGTCTATGCAGTTTGCAGGGCATTGGTGACAGGAGGAAAGGTGACCCTGAGTCCTGGGACAGGGCCAAACACAGTCGCTGAAATAAATGTCTGGCTTAAGGGAGGGAGCAGCGCCTGTCACGTCCCTGAGTGACAGCCCCTAGTTAGCATTCCTGCCGAGTCTCCCAGCTTCTCCCCAGGGCTCTCCCTCTGCACCTCCTGTTTCGCTCTCTCCTCTAAATAATTGATTCTAAGTCCTGAAGATGCTGCCCTTAATAAGTCCTTCCTTCTTATCCCCAAAGGGCACATTCACCCTGATTATTCTAGTTTCTAAATAGGAAAACAGGAAGAGCAGATTATGGACCCGGGAGCGCACTGTCAGAGAGAGCCCTAGAGTCCCCTCCCACCCTGACCCTGGGAGGAAGCTCTCTGACGTTATTCCTCGTGTGCCTTTAAGAACCAGAGTCCAGCCCCAAAGCGGGTCTTATAGGAGAGGTCTAGAGGAGGGGAGTGCGTGGCCAGGAGCACAGAGCTCTCTGCCCAGTCCAGCAACATGGCTCCAAGAGCACGTGGCCTTTTCCAATGAACCTGGAGTCAGGGTGTTGTGGCCGGCGAGGACGATCAAAGGAGTGGCTGGGAGCTGACAGGTCCGTGAACGTGCAGTACTTTTAGGCAAAGAGTAAGGATCTGAGGCATCCCAAAATTGGACTGGAACTTATTTCAAGTCAAGGCAAGGCATCCCCCACTGCAGGTCCCTCTGAGAGATGCTAGGGTCACCTCTAGGCAGCTCCACTTGGTCCCCAGGAGGAGAGGAGCTCTGTGTGGGTTCCATCTACAGTGGTTACCAATTTCCCCCTCCCCTGGGACAGCGTGCAGCCAGCATCCCCCGCAGCCTGCAGGCCAACTCCTGCTTCTAGGCAGAGGGTTGGAGGAGTGACCGAGCAGGGCATGACCGCCCTCCAGGGTCAACCAGTGGGGCCAACCTTGTCTTGAGTCTGGCCGCAGTGGGAGAAGAAGGAAACTATCGTCATTTTATCCCCTATCCTGAACGTGATTAAAATGATCCTTTTCACCAGGACAGAACTCCTCAATCACTAGCAAGGCCTTTTCCTACCTTGTCACCACCACCCCCCATATCCCTGGGTAGTTGTCCAAAGAAGGGAGGAAGGTCCCCCAGCTCATTTCCTTCTCTCTCCAGACTCAGATCCACCAGGGACCCCTCTGGCAGAGGGAGATGGCCCCCCTGGTCTGGCCCCTGTTCCCCCAGCTCACACTGGTGGGCTTGGGTTGGTGGCACCATTCCCCCGAGATAACCTGAGCATTATCCCATGACAGAGGCCACTGCGGAGGCTCCCTGGGGCCAGAACAATCCTAAGAGGATATTTGGCCACTGTCCCTGCCTCTGGGAAAGACAGGTGGCCCCTAAATCATTGAGGGCAGATGGTCCTATTTTTTTCAAAATATCCACAAGACATGCCACCATCTGCTTAGGTAGTCAGACGTGTGTGAGGATGTGAGCAAGCCAACAGGAGGGTGGAGTGGCACAGCTGATGGCTGGGGGAGCCATCTGGGAGCGAGGTGGAGTCCTTTCATCAGAACAGCACGTTCTAGTTCACAAGGTACTTTCTGGAGAGATTTATGGTGTCTGGGGACTTACCTGAGGAGCTTCTTAAAGGAGCACAACTTTTAAAATGTGACCCTTGTCCCCAAGACTCCGTGAACAGGTCTGGTATGTGACCCAGGTTCATGTGGCTGTGGAAGGGCTCACAGAAGATTCTGATGATGGTCGGAACATAAGACGTGGTTGGCCTCAGCTCCTTGCTCCCCGTGGCTACCCTGAAAGATGGACAGGACATGTACCATCAGACCCAATTTGGAGATGTGAAAACTGAAGTTCAGGACATCACGATGTCTTGTCCCAGGTAACATATTTAGCTAAGCTAAGATCTAGGACTCCAATCCTGGTCTGTTGAGCACTGGTCAGTGGCCCTGTCACACCTCTCTGGCCATCCAATACAGGAGGGGAAGGCACTAGGAAGCTCCCCACACTCAAAAGTGTGTCCCCAGAGGGTGGCACCTGTGAGTCACTCAGGCCTTAATTAATTTAACAGGTTCTTCCAGAGCTCCATCGGGTCATGTCAAGAATCACTGTGGGAAAGAAGGTAGCCCAGAGAAAGGATATTCTCTCTCCAAACCAGGAGCAGTGTTGTCAGAAGCCCAGCTCCGGCCAAGACTGGTATGTATATGCTGAAGCTGTTGAAGGCAGGCCCCAAACCTTTCTGATGATTAAAAAATAAATAAATAAGCACTTAAGACTCTTGTACTGCAAATTCTTTTCTTTTTTAATTTTTTTTAAAAGAAATTAAAGAAGTTTCCCTCTTCAAAGCCGGATCCAGATCTCACTTCCAGAAAAGTGAATTGAGAAACTGTAGCTTTAACAAGTGCCTTAGTGACCCTCATCTTTGCAGAAGTTTGGGGGACATTGGTGTGGAACAGTGGTCCTCAACTGGGCAGGGTAGATTCTCAGTCACAATAGGACCCCAACTCAGCACTTCCCAGTTGTCAGGGAGACCTCTCCTGAGGCAAGAATTTCCCTCTAGAACAAAGCTTCTCGGTCTCCACACTGTTGACAGCTGGGCACAGATACTTCCTTGTTGTGGAGCTGACCCCTGCATTGGAGGACGGGCAGTAGCATCCCTGCCTCCCTCGCTGGAGGCTAACAGACTGCCCCTAGGTCAGGCTTTGTCACTGACACCTGACCAGAGAGGAGCTCTTTCCTCATGTCAAAAGGCTTCCCCCAATCCAGCTATCTTGTGGAAGACAGAGTGGCATCTCTAACTGCTCCAGTTCAAGCTGACTGGCACACATAACAAGGGACTTATTATTCCTACATTAGATTTGGCCCCATGACCTTCTTCAATCCATATTTGAGGCCAACTATATTGTGCCAGAATGTTCTAAGCCATAGGAACAAAAACAAAGATGGATCTAGCTCTTTCAGAGCATAGTTTCTAGACTTAACCACTGTCAATGCCAGATTTATATGGTCCTATACCAAGGACAACATTGGCCATATGACATGAATTGAGGGCACTTGATATATTAGTGAGTTTTCTGCCACCATAATGAAATACTTGAGGTAATTAAGCTATGAAGAAAAAAGGTTTATTTTGACTCACAATTTCCAGCCTATGATCTAACAGCCCCATTACTTTTGGTCTCTGGCAGGAAAGTAGATCATGGCAGGAGAGTGTGAAACATGAAATCACTCATATCATGAGCCAGGGGGCGAAGCGGAAGAAATAGGGGATAGGGTCCCAAATCCTTCAAGGGCACACCCCCAATGACCTAAGGATCTCCACTAGGCCCCACTCCTAAAAGTCTCCATCTCCTCTCTGGGAACCAAGCCTTGACACATGGGCCCTCGGAGGACAATTAACATGCAAACTTCATTTAATAAGCACCCTTCAGGAGTCATTCTCGGGGCTTAGGGATGGCATCCCATTGTCGTGCCTTGAGGGAGGCCCTCCTCAGTGGCATTTACCCAGGGATACAGCACCCCACGCTGCCTCCCATCCCCCTTCCTTTCAGATTCTAAATCTGGTGCTCGTCTGAGTCCTGCAAGGTGGCTCCTGCCTGGCAAGGTACCCATTTCACCATTTCTGTCATTAGAGTAGAGGTGGGGTTCGGGCAGGCGGGCAGCAAAGCCTCTGGGGTCTCTACTCTAAAATGGGTCCATGGCTCGTCATTCCTGGGCCTCGGTCTCTCTCTGCTGCCCGCGTGGGAGCCCGGGAGAGGGGGGCTTCCTGGGTAGCAGACAAGAAGTTGGAGAAACCAGCTTCTTGGGAAAACTCACCACCTCGCCCTGCTGTCTGCGGGTGTCACAGAGACGAGACGTCCCTTGCCTCGGGGAGAGAGGGAAATGGACTCCAAAGCCATCACGCGGATCCTGTCGGCAGCATCTCCCATCTTAAAATAAAGAACTCAGAAGCACCCCACCAAAGAGGCCCCAGTCAAATTAATTGTTTTCCTGATTAACAAAACACAATTAAGCCCCAAATGCAGCCGCTCCAGGGGAGGTGATTCACATGGGGTTTTTGTTTGTTTGTTTGTTGTTTTTTTCTCTCTCTTTTTTCCTGGGGACCGTTCTGGCCACAGAGCAATGACAGCTTCATCCTGATCCCCAAAGAGGAGCCGAGAGAGAAATAACGGCACAAACTCATTATGGCTGCGCTGTCTGATCCCCCTCCAGGGAAACCAGGCCCAGCCTCAGCCAGAGGGAGGAGCCAAAGAGGCAGACAGGAAAGTTGCCCCCAAATGGCAGCGACAGCCGCTTCCAGGGGCAGCAGGCAAGTGAGCCACGCTCCCGGGAAGGGGGTGAGGAGCAGAGAGGAGGGTGGTGGCTGTTGGCTCTTGGAGGGCGATGGGAGGCCAGAAGGGGGCGAAGTTCGGGTTTCCAACCAGCCCGCTGGGCCGCAGCCCCGCTCGGCCTCTCCCATCTCCTGGCACCACTTTGGGTAAGGTGGCTCTGAGGGACGTGGGGGAGTCTGAGTATGGGGTTGGGACCCAGGAAGACCCTGCCCTGGAAGGACAGCTTCTCTTACTTGGTGCCTCAGTTTCCCCTCATGAGAAAGTCAAGGTCATTATCTCCACCCATTTCCGTTCACCTTTACCCTGTGAACGTACAAGAGAAGGCTCTGGAACATTCCGAGAGCCGTTAGAAAATGTGTATTCTTGTGGACGTCTAGAGAAAGACTTTCCTCCTTGGAGGAAAAGGACATCGTCTGCTTTGAGGGTTCAGGGGGACAAACCTCAGCCTGGAGTCCCCTCTGTGTCATCGTGTCAGCCTGATCCAGGGTCCCAGTCTCCTCTGGCCTTCACCTGCCCGTTGACCACAAAATTCTGGAGAGTGAGTAGGTGTGATGAGGGGCAGGTCTTCCCCACTGTCCAGAAACAAGCTGCAGGCTGGCAGACTGTGGTCACTGTTGACCCCACCCAGGACCCAGGACAGAGGGTGTGTGGCACCTCCTGCCCCCCAGCAGAGCCCGCACGGTGGCCTTACCCGTCAGCCTCACTTGGCCTTCACTACCTACCGCCTTGTGTCTTGCAGGAGCGCTTTCCAGAGGAGGCCGACCTGAGCTGCCTCTAGGAATCATGGGCTCAGAAGTCCAGGGCGAGGAGGATTTTTTGTCCTAGTCAGCTTTTTGTCCCTGTGACAAAAATACCTGACAAGAATAACTTAGAGGAGGAAAGCGTCATTTCGGGTCCCAGCTTCACAGGTCTCAGTCCTCGGATGGCTGGCTCCATTGCTCTCAGGCCACGGGGATGTCAGGGTGTAACAGAGGGGCGCTGCCCACTCCTCGCAGGGACAGAGAGGAAGGGACCAGGGACAAGATAGACCCCTGCAGGGCGTGCCTGCGGGGGACGTTCCAGGTTCGAAACGTAACCGAAGCGAATTGCCCCAGCCCAGGAGCGAGCCTTGCTGGGGTGAAGTGACATGTGACAGGAAGCCTTGGGCAGGGCTCTTGGCACCTGTGGGAGAGCATGGCCTGGCCTCCACGATGCCTTGGGCCTGAACAAGGGGTATTTGTGCCAGGCCCTTCTTTCTTGGGAGTCCGTGGGCTACTCAGCTAGGACTCTGGGTCCTTCGCGGGTTAAGGCTGCCCTGCGTGGACCCTTCACGAGCTCACTCACTCTCCTCGGCCCACGGCGAGCCAGACGTCCATGCCACCCACTGGCTCCGCTTTCTGCCCACCTCCAGCAGGTCTAAGGACAGGTCTGATGCCTGGTGAGGGCAGCTCCTCCTGGTGACGTTCGCCACACCCAGGGAGCTGCCTGCTCATCTCTGTCCCCAAGGCGAGAGGCAAAGGCCATGGCTGCCGTGAGTACAGGAGGCAGGTGGAGAGGACTAACTGGTCAGGCCTGGAAATGACAGGATGTCACATCTGTGGAGCTCCGTGTGCTTCACCCATCACACCCACAGTCTCCCTCTCATGTGACCCATGCATTCAGTTAGCAGACAGCTACTGTGGCATCCGATGGGCAGAGGGGGCATGCGAGGTCTGTTGTCAATGAGCATAGAGTGGGGGACAGGACGCAAACCACTGAGGGACCACGATCAGTTCAGATAAGGCAACTGAGGAAGTCAGTCGGGGAGGAGGACAACATGTGTGTGCTAGAGCCCCAGGTGGTGGCAGGGGGCCAAGGCCCTCTACGGAGGTGTCAGTCATGAACAGGGCCCTTCCTGGAGAGCCAGCTCTGAGGCCCTGCGGAAACTGCCCACAGCGAACAGAGAGCGTAAAGATTCTAGGGCAGAAATGAACTTGGAATGTTTAAGGGACACCGAATGTTTAAGGTCACTGTGGGTGACAACGGAGGAGGTAGGGAGCAGGGGTCAGCAGGGCCCAGAGCCTGTGGGTCTGGGAAGTTGACAGAGCAAATTTAACTCTTGTGACTATTTTTCAGGTGAGAACCATGAAGCCCACAGAGCTTAGGTCACCAGCCCAAAGCCACATGAACGTGACATTGGCACTTCCACTAGCACAAGGTCCTTCACACTCCGCATCTCATGCTCCTGCATGGCTTCCGTGAGCACGAGAGCCAGGGTAAGAAGCTCCTGTCTCCACCCTTTTGAGGAATGGACACCACTGGGTGCTGCCGGTGCTTCTGGCCTCCAAGGATTCACGTTCATTCGCTCACTTAACAAACATGTTGAAGACCCACTGTGTGCTGGGGCCCTTTCTAGGAAGCGGAGACACAGCAATGAACAAACTGGACACAACTCCCCCCTGTGGAGCTAACATTCAAGGAGGGGAGAGAGACCATTTGTAAAATCCACCGCATGGTGGAAAGTGCTGGGGAGGAAACCAAGGTGGAAATGGGAGGGAGGGATGCTGGTAGTGGGGCTCGGTTTCCATCAGGAGGTCAGGTGCCCTCATGGAGAGGGCCACACCTGCCCAAAGACCAGAAGGAGGGGAGCAGGGAGCCACACAGCTATGGAGAGGGACAGCACTCCAAGCAGAGGAGACAGCAAATGGACACGTGGGAAACCTGGGGGTCGGAACAGGTAACGGCCCGCGGCATCGGGCCAAGGCTCGGGCTCCCAGCTGGAGCCGCGTTTCAACAATGAAAAAGCATCTGAAGCCACTTGTCTTCATCTTGGCTCTTCAGAGGTTTTATGCATTACATAACAGCCGGGTCCTAATGAAAGCTAGTTACATAAATTTAGGGAAAACAGCAACAAAAGCACTTCTTACAACACACGGCATCAGCTCTTTTTTGTCCCATTGCTCTTAGCCTGAAAGTGAGTTACGGCTACAGGTACTTCAGGAGGGGACATAATTTCGGTATTTTTCACCTTCCCACGAGGGACGCTAGCTCCGAAGATCATTTACCATCACAAACTGCAATCCATTCCAGTATCCCTTTTTCCACAGTCTTTTTTTTTTTTTTCCTAACTAATTTAGCACCCTCCAGCGTTCAGGGTGCTCACTCATCTGTACCCACAGCTCTGGAAAAGTTGTGTGCTGCAAAAACTGCTTGGGTCACTAGACTCCAGACCCATGAAAGTATGACCTAGAAAGTTTCTAGGCTTGGTGAAGTGTAGGAATAAGTGAAATCCCAGCATAATGACATGCAAAGAGATAAACCAATATTTGGAGCGTGGAGTGGAGCCCTTTGGTGATGGGAGTAAAATCCATGATCTGGGCTTGAACAGCTTGGGTTCCAATCCTTGCAGCCTAAGATCATCGTAGGCCACTTGTCCTACTCTTCAGCTCTTCAGAGATTTTACGCACCAAAAAGCACCCAGATCTTAATGGAAGCTACACAGGCAAGCATCTAAATCAAGGCTTCTGTCTCCTCATCCACAAAATGGGCAGAGTAAGGGTGTCTACCTCCAAGAAGGGTTGGGATATTAAATGAAATAACCACAGGAAGGCAAATAGCACAGAGATCACTCTATGAACGAAAGTTCACATTATTAGGTTTGTGTTACCATCACATATTGAAAATAATTGAACACATCAGCTAGCCCCAGGCATGTGTGTTGTTATAATGAAATCCAGGGACATGGTCAGTGAATAGGGCAGGGTAGGGATGTTATAAAATTGGCCTCTGCCGGTAGCCTCCTACATCAAGAGCTTCCCCAGTCATGGTCCCCCTCTGGGCCCCGTCCAACCCCTCCTCAGTGCAACAGGTTAGACTCTGTGCTCCCCAAGGTCCATCCCAGAGCTGATGCACATCTCTCAATGAGAATGTCGTCCACAGGGGAGGCATGATTCCTGCACTTTCCTGGGAGAGAGGAAAACCTCCACTTGCAATTGATTGCCTCACAAATGGCTGCTCATTCTCCTCTCCTTCCCATCCTTCCCTCTTGCATGAGGCTGCCACCATTCTGCTTGGTGGGATGTGAGGGGCTAGAATGGTGGGATGAGTTCTTTCCCGCATTCATTTATGCACACAATCATGAACACAGGCTTGCACACACACACACACACACACACACACACACACACCTCCCCTGCCTGATGCCTCAGTTGCACCAGGCAGGATGATTTAAGTCACCTCTGGAGGCAGCATCTGCACCAGCTGCTGCAACCAGTGGAAGATGCTGTTAAGCCTCCCATGAACTGTCTGGAAAGGGAGACCAGCTGGATTCCTGGAAGGAAGGAGAGAGGGACGGCAGATCTCCACACCTCTACTCCTGCTTGGACCAATTCTCTTGCTCGGTTTTCTCTAACCTGGACACATGAGCTAATTCAGCTTGGTGCAGAGACCCAGTTGGAGTGGGGCCAGGTAGGTGAAGTTCAGGCTCCTTGGCCAGCAGAAGAAAATCCAAGGATGAGCAGGTCACTCAGGAAGGTGGAATGGGAGGACTGTGCCTGGTGACAGAGTCCTGAACTCCAGCCCACTGCCACTTCAACCAGTGTCCCTAGGTGGGTTTCACACCAGCTGCTCCAGCCCTCTCACTGCGACAGGGTTGAGTGTAAAGATGGTTTAGAGAACCAGTCCCAAATACCCAGAACCTGCATTTCAAAGCCACAGTGTATGAAGACAGATGCCTCCCGGGGGTTCCTTGGGTGGAACTTCAGATTCTGCTGCACAGCATGCCAAGCAGCTCACTAGCAGTCCTTCCTCCCGGACCTCCCAGGCCAGCATCCACAGAACCTTGCTCAGAGCAGAGTCCCCAACTCCAGGCACTTGCTGAAAAGACCGTCCCCCCAAGCTGCTACATCACCTGTTCTTTCCCTTACTTGATAAATATGTTGTTTCCCCAGGTTCACTGCAGCCTCTGGGAGCCCAGGTTCCCAGAACCTTTTATCCATCAAGCAATGAGAGTCAAGAAGCCAGGAGCCTGACACCAGAGCGATCGTGTCATCTGGGACAGCTCACCTGGTTCCTTACCGCCTCCACTCCACATCTGTACAATACGGACACTCATCTCTCTTCCACCTAATCTCAAGGGATGCTTGAGGAACAAAATGAAGGCACTTTGGGTAAAAAATGTTTCAACATAAGCTATTTCTGAAGTTTAGAGTGTGTGGCTGTTTGTTGCACTCAGTTTAAGAGCTCTTGCATTTTGTGTGACTGTCTGAAAGATCATTTTGGAGGGAAAACAAGGTCCCACTATCCTAGTAGAGGAGGTTAAAGAATCAAGGAAAGTAGAAGGAAGACTTTGAAAAGACAAAAAAAAAAAAGCCAACAAATTACCCCCTCAATATCTAGGGAGTCCTAATTCCTGCCACCCCTGGGTGAGGTCCTTCTCCTCTCTAATCTTCCCTTCATCATGAGACAGGTAAACATGTGCAGTACAAAGCCCTGCCAACAGCCCCTGTGGCTTCTAACCTTCTCCCCATCAGGAAACTGCCCACCAGTCTAGAACTTAAATAAAATGCCAAGAAAATAGGAACATATACGGAGCCAAGTGTACGTCTCCACGTGAGAAACATCAACAAAGAGAACGCAGGCCAGGTACTCGTTTGAATTGCACACCCCTTTGGGCAGTGAGTGGCACCTCTCATGCTTTAACATGATGGCAGTGGTAATGATAAGGCACTCTCACTACCACACTTTA
Organism: Marmota flaviventris; assembly: GCF_047511675.1. Taxonomy (NCBI): domain Eukaryota; kingdom Metazoa; phylum Chordata; class Mammalia; order Rodentia; family Sciuridae; genus Marmota; species Marmota flaviventris. The sequence continues at coordinate 22,270,168 of NC_092498.1, forward strand.
CTGAGCACCTCATGTATGCTGCAGACTTGATCACTGTTAATTCTAAGCCTCGCCACATCCTTACAAGGTATTATTAGTGACAGCAGCACTTTCTAAACTTCAGCAGGTACCGGAATCACCTGGAGGGCTTTGAAACCCTGCGCCAAGCACGCCCGCCCTTGATAACTCGGCAAGTCCGGGGAATGCCTGGGGGAGAATTGAAATTTCTTACAAATCATAAGTTGATGCTGCTGCTGCTGCTGCTGCCTGGAAACCACACTTGGAGCGTGGCTAAGTTAGGTACTCCGAGGCCACACCACACAAGTTATCTGCCATGGTCAGACCATATAAAAACAGCAGAGCAGAGCTTCAAACATGAGTCTGGGGACATCCGGCCTCGCATCAGTTCCTGGAATCCTTACCACTTGCTGAGCCCAGTGCGATGAAGGGTTCAGAGCCAGCCCAGAGTTTTCTAGAATCCAGAGCTTTCTGAAGAAGGTTTGAGAACAGAGGACGGGAAATAGAGCCAACTGTGTGAGCTGAGGAAGAGGCCAAGTTCTGGAGGCAGGAAAGGCACCTCCCGGGTGCCTTGCACAACCAATGCCCCCACTAGCCAGATGTGGAGATGCCAGAAATCCCACATGATTAATCCAGAAACCTCTACAGCTCACACCAATACTGCGGGATCAAACCGAGACTCCAACTGGCCACTGTGACTTGATTTCCTCGTACATTAAAAAAGAGAACGATTCCCAACGCTTCAAGGTCCCAGCTCAACTATGTAAACAAGTAGCACTTAAAAATAAACACCAGCACTAACAACTCTTTCGGGAAGGGTGTTCTATAAATACCAGCCGTCATCACCATTATTAGTGACGTGAAGGACTCTGGGACCTGGAAGGTCTGCAAAGCATTTCTGTGTTGATGTTAGCCTGAGCTTTAAACGATTCTGCATAGAAGTGTTTTCTGAGGATTCTAACTTGATCCTCTCCCCTAAAACATTGGGTTAAAAAATAACAATTTGACTTAGTGGGTCTCCCTTTTCCATAGCTCTGTCTCCCGATCCCTGTATCCCTACGCCTGCCACCACCAAGTGCCATGTCAAGCATTAATTAAAAGCAAAAAAGGTTTTTAAAAATAGTAAGACATCTGCATATAATGTTGTTTTGTCGTTACAATTAGGCAAATCGGCTTTTAAAGCAAATGCAAAATCATTTCAAGTGGATTTACATTTGGCATAGTCAAACAGGGCAAAGGAGACCCTGAGCAGGTTGGCTGGGTCCTTGTTGGTAGTAGTCAGGCAGGATTATCATAGCCAGGCAGGAGGAAGTCTCCGCGGCTGAAGTATTGTTCTGCCTTCACTGAGTTTCGAGCCCCTGTGACTCTGTCTTAGTATCCAGCCTGGGAAAGGCACAACCCTTTCATTTGTGGCCTCTTGGGATTTCAAATCTCACCCGCCCAAGAGACATCTGTATGACACAGGCCTGGACTTCTAGTAAATCCCCTGGGAAGCAGGTATCTCTCTTCATCCTGCCCTAGATGAAGATTTCCAAAACCTAAAGGCAGCTTTCAGAGACAATCACACAGAGAAGGGGAAGGGCCAGGTCGCCCCATGGTCTTTATCTCTAAGTGCCACCTGATAAGTCTTCTACGCTTCACCCCCAACATAAACAGTTCATGTTCCCTAACAAAGAGACAATGAGATTTGTGTGATCCTTTCCATCTGCTCTTTTTACCTGGACTGCCAGACACCTCAAAACTCAGATGTTTGGGGCTGGGTGTAGTTCAGCGATAGAGCATGTATTTAGCCAGCTCGAGGCTCTGCATTCAATCCCAAGCACAAAAGGGAAAAAAAAAAAAAAAAAAAAAAAACTCAAATACGCCATTGCAGAGACTAAAGAAGTTTTAGTATAATTACCTCTGCGCTGCTTCTGTATGGTTCTGAGTTTTTATTTTATGTCTTAGTGAACGCTGCCATTTAAAGGAAAGCAGGCTCAGAGCTCACATTAGCCCTGCCTTTCAGCAGGGATGGAAATGATCTGACAATGTTTTAAGGAGCTGGAATTGGCCCAGACTCATTAATGAGCTGAACCACAGACCAAAAATCCCAATAGGGGTTCTCAAGGTGTCAGACCCCTCCCAAAAGGGAAATGAAACAAGAACCCTGATGCTGTTTTTTGAGTACCTACTCTGTCCCAGTCACCTTAAAAATCGTATTTCATGTAATCCTCACGATATCCCTATGGAACCAGATGAATCCATTCTCTAATTCTCAGTTGTCTCGTCTATCATGGGAAAACCCATTTCTTACTCAACTTCTCATGGTTGATTACTGGAACTGAGATTAGACATAAGATGCATCTGACTTTGAAGCACATACCACACCACTGCTAGACAAGGTGGTGCCTTTGAGTTAAGCCAAGGAAGGTACCCCTCTGGGGGACACAATTGTACGGTGGCCGGGACACTGACCTCACATAAATGGTGCACAGTGCATAAGTTAAGCTGGAAGGCCTCTGCTTTACACTCAGGACAGCACTGAGACCGGCAGACTGATCATTCTCACCAAGAACTTTGCTCTCATTTTCCTTCTAGGCTGCCATCAAGGTGAACCAGTCCTGTTGAATGGAAATAGGGTGAGCATTATGGTGTCACCTCCCAGTTTGCCTACAAACCCCTACACAGTCCCCCATCTCTTTCTCCATCCAGCAGCTGAGTGGAAAACTTTGAGGATAAGGGGAGGATGAATCGTGAAATGGAAAGACTCTTGAATCCCTGAGTGACTTGGTGGAGCAGACCTGTTCCACCTCCCTCAAGCTGCACTGGCCAGTGACATGAGTGGAAAATCTAATATGACTGAGTCTCAGCACCTAATATTTGGGGGCAGTCCTTGTATTTGTCTTACGCAAATGAAAGCCCAAGCTGTGTTGCTTCTTTTTAATAGATTTGTCCAAACAAAAATTCAAATAACCTTCTGTTAAAAGCAATAAAGTTCTGGTCCAAATAGATGGAAACTGTGGAGAGATGGTTCCATTCACTTAGAAGTGAATTCTCCACATATCCCCCCTACCTGTTTGCATCTGTTCCTCCACGCCCAGAGTTCAAGGGCATTTCAAGTCAATCTCACTGTCCCTTCAGAGCCACCATGCTTATGAGTGACAGAACTACAGGCTATTTGAGCTGAAGGAAGCCTTTGAGGTTACTATTACAAATTTGGATGATAAGCAAACTAAGGCCAAGGTGATGGCTTGCCTGGGGTCACAGAGCCAAGACTAAAACCAAGGCTGGCGACCCTGGGTCGGGGGCTCATGGGGGACTTGCTCAGAAGCAGAATGGATGAAAACTAAGCAGCTCTGCCTGCCCAGGCTTCCTCTGAAAAACGCCAGCGGATTCCTTCCCCTTGAGGCCTGTCTGTGGATGGAGGTCGCCAGTGTCCTCCGCTGGACAGGTAAGAAGAGATGGTCCGTGGCCCCCATCAGCACCTGGTGAGGACCTCTTTGAGACTGTGGACTATTCCCTAGTATGTCCCCATGTCTTCCAGTCGACAGACCATGTCTCCTGGATAAACGTGATGCCCCTTCTGGCAGGGACTCCTCCAGTCCACTTTTTCATGCCAAGAGCAGGGAGTGAAGTGTTCAGAATCACAGTGTCCCCTCTTCCTTCCCCCGGCTCACTGACCCTACAATAATAAAGAATGTTCCCTCCAGGGTCCCACCTCCTTTTAAAAAAAAAAAAAAGTAGTTTCCATTTCTACATGAAATTAGCATGTGTCCTCTCTAATTGTGTTTGCAGCAGCATCTGAGTAGGAAAGAAAGGAATCCACAAGGAGAGGAGATAATAAAAGCTTCCATCTAAAGGACCGACAGTGGGGTGGAAAATGAAGAGCGGGGCCAGGGCCGGTGGGCTTGTTCCAGGCTCTCGGCCTGCTGCTCTCAACAAAGGCTGTGGGAGGGAGCGGGGTCTGCTGGGGTCCAGCTCACTGAACAGGGAACCCAAGAGCGACTGCAATTCCATTCTCTATTCAGAAGGCAATTTTCTGAGACAGGATAGGCCTCTGCCCGACACTGAGCCTCAATGTCCCCAGCTCCATAAAGCGGACGCCTAACAGATCATGGAAAATTGGATGAGACATCTCATCTCACCAGTTCACTCTGCAGAGAAGCAAGCCCAGGCCACAGAGAGACAGGACTTGCCTAAAACCACCCAGCCCATCGGCGGCAGAGGCCAACTGGAACTTGGGTCTCTGGGGTCAGCCCTGAGCCCAGTCCTGCCTCCTTTTCCTTGACACTGGGAAATGGCCCTAGAATGAGCTCAGAAGACAGGTTTAGGGTATTTCCCCCAAAACCATCTTGAAATTAAAGTAGCCTCTACCATTGGGGTACAGTCCTGTGCATGAACAGAGGGACAGAGCAAGAAATGTTTATGAGGCCTTTGGCCCCAAGGTTTAGGAATTAGGCTTTGGGGGTTCACTGAACATGGATAAGGGGTTGCCTCTAGATGTCCTTGAAGAGCCTAGAGCTGGGGGTCAGGCAACCCGGATCCTCAACTCCACCTGCCACAGAGGCCCTTGATGGATAATGACCTTGATCCGCTCACTTCCTAAGAGAACCATGAAGATTTGATGAAATCATTGAATCCAACACTTTATTGTACTTTATTTGTAGAAAGGGTCTTCAAGTGACTATCATCCAGTTTCTTTGTTTTATTTTAGAACCACTTTAGAAAATCAGAACTCTGAGATGTTCAACAGCCATGAACTTCAACCCTGCCCTCTAAGCCAGCTTGGTCTCCGGACTGCTGGCTAAACATGTTGGGGTGGCCTCAGGCAGTTTAAGGCCCAGATTCACCAAGCCTTTTCTGCATCATAGAGGGGTCTCAGAGCTGGGGTGCAGACCCCTGAAGTGGCCAGGGGCTCAGCAGTTGATATTCCCAAAGCTTCCTCCCATGCCGACTCCAGTCTAACCCCGGGCACTTGACTAACATCTCAGGGGCCTCTCTAAGATCCACCAGAAAGACTTTCTCCACAAACTTCTTGCTTTGGAAACTCCATTTTACAGATCCCAAGGCTTTCTATCAGACACAGTGTGACAAGTCTCCAGGAGTGATAGAGCACTTGCCTAGCATGCGTGAGGCACCAGGTTCAATCCTCAGCACCACATGAAGTAAAATAAAGACATTGTGTCCGTCTACAACTAAAACATAAATATTTGGGGCTGGGGATGTGGCTCAAGTGGTAGCGCGCTCCCCTAGCAAGCATGAGGCACTGGGTTCGATTCTCAGCACCACATAAAAATAAAATAAAGATAAAAATAAATAAATAAATATTTTTAAAATAATAATAGTAAATAAAGATATTGTGTCCGTCTACAACTAAAAAAATATTTTTTTTTTTTAAAAAAAGAATGAATCGGTGAATGAACTAATGTTTGAGGCCCCTTGAGCTGGGACCTCTGTCTGGGCTGGGGACACAGTGATTCTTTCAATCAACAAACATATTTCTAGTCGTTGTGTAGAAAGCTGGGAATTTTTTCTGAAGGCAACAGGGACCTTCCCCCAAATTGCCCAAGATTCACAGCAGAATTAAAGATATCACTGCCAGTGCCTCAGTACAGTGTGAGCGAGATGCGGGCAGGAAGCCAGCTCCCCCTGGACAACCAGAACGTCCTCAGAGAAGCTCTGACATTTGAACCCAGCCCTAAAGCATGAACTGAAATCGGGAGGGTGCAGAAGTGGAAGAAGATGCTGGAAAAAGGCATGTTGGGAAGGCAGACGACGGTGAGGACAGAGCTCGGTGCCTGAGGCGAGAGGCAGTGAACGCTGACCGCTGACCATGCTGGATTCTGATCTCCAACTCGCTGGTTCCCAACCACTCACATGGGACCAACCCTCCCCCTTTAAAGGCCTTTTCTACACACGACCATGAAGGTAAATATGTATTCATCCAGAATAAATGAACCTTTAAAGCCTAAAAAGTATGAAGTCCCTATTTTTCCTCCAGCAATCTGAAGCTAAGATCAGTGATCTCAATTTCAAAAGCAAATCATCTCTTGGCTTTCATGGACCTCGTCTAATAAAAAGTATACTTGTATATCGATACAAGAAAAGCTTCATTATGATACATACATAATTTTTAAATTAATAGAACTTATCTTTGAAGGGAGCAGTTTCTAGTTCACGGGGGGAAGATGAATGAGAAGGGCAGGGTTTCTGCATATTCCTCCAGCTGCCACCTCAATTCCCCTATTTTAGCCTCTCCTACTAGGGTGCACCTGATGGGACCCACACCAGACACCACGACTAGCGGGAGTCTGCGGCTGACACCGCTCACTCTGTGCTTCTCGTTCTGTGGGTTTGAAAGGCACAAGGAGTTCACCCTCCTGCTCCTCCCAGGCACACAGCCTCCCCTCCCTGAATCAAATATTTTTTTAACCAATTTTTTTTTTATATATTATATGGAGGACGACAGCATTTCCCTGCGCTGCCGAGTAGGACATGAATTTTCTGGGCCTACAGTCTGTACATAGGACACGTCTGAGTTACTGAGCCCCAGCTCTCTGGGAATCCTCTGCGGGTTGGGAACCACCACCCAAGGAACAGGAAACCATCGCAGAACAGTGGGTGGGGGCTTATGGGGACAGGGTTGGGGTCTGAGGAAGTTCACCAGCAGCCTGGCAGACGGCTGAGGAGCCCAAGTCACTCCTGGGTGCCCCGAGATGTATAATCACCTCCACGCACGTGAGAGGGCATCAGTCCTTAAAGCCAAAGGTACTGTAAAATGCATGTCCCCCAAAGCTCCCTTTCTGTTCCCCCAAAACATAGCCAGTGAGGGAACAAGGAGAGGACCCCTGGGCCAGAAAGTCCAGTGCATATTATCCTGAAGGACACTGGCCTTCTCCTACGCACACTGAGAACCAGGGCACATTAGTGTTGTTGGTCAAAAGCTACGTTTTTGCACGTAGCCAGGAAGGTCGCCCCTCGGGACGCGGGTCATACGAGCTAACTGAGCAAGCTGATGCTGATGACGTCGCGGCTTCTACAGCCTGTCCTAGAGAACACCTTCTGGGTGGGGACATGTGTGGAACTGAGGCACAGTGGAAAGGACACATGTCACTCATTAGCTGGCCACCACTGTATACCACACCATGAGGGAGAGGAAGCGCTGCTTGGCAAAGTACCACGAGGGCCAGAGGTGTAAGCTGTCAGCTTGTCACCAATCAGCTCTTCTTGGAGCAGCTCTGGTCTCCTGTAAGCTTTCCCTAATAAACCATATGGCTCCCAAGCCTACCTCAGGAACTTTCTTTGTCCAGTCAGCAACCTGCCCCACTGTCCTGGCATAGCTGGACTGTGGATGAGACAGGGAGATGTGACTTTTATGAGAAACACTGATTTCATCCTCTTTTTCTACTCTAGAGCTGGAAAATGACAGTCCTGTCCCAGAAGTAAAAGTGAACCAAACACAATTGCGTGCTGATTTTCCACCATGGAGTCCCAACCATCAGAACAGGAAGATCTGAAATGAACTGTGTGCGGTGCTGCAGGCTGGGCTGGCATGAGGGGGCCTTTCCTTTTGGACTTTCGGTTACGATCACACGGCCATGCGTCCTTTCCTCTCCCACTCTGCATTATTAACTCTGCTATGCCGTAAAACATTTTTCTAAAACATGATTTTTAGTTGTCACATAATATTCTGCGCTAAGAATGTGTCATCCTGTACCACTCTCCTGTTGTACACTTAGAGAGTCGCCAATATTTCACGGTTACAAATAGCACTGGGATGTGCCTCCTCATACATAAATCTCTGGGCACCTCTCCGATGATTTCCTTGGGACAGAGTCTTAGAAGTGTGATTGCTGGAGTGTTTACCATTTGATAGATTTTGTGTCTCACTCACCCACCTTCACTGGGGTCCTGATGGGAAAAGATAAATACCCATGAAGGGACACCACGTGAAAACAAGAAGCAAGGGACACTTATGATGGTGAGAAGCCACAATTCCCAAGGACCAATCTAGGTGGCAGGCAAGGCTGTTGAATCATGGCGTTTAGTTGACCCCTTCTATCCAAACGGAAATAACCAGGAACAGGAAGAACTATATGAAAATGTCAGATGGTGGGGGTGCGGGGGGGAGTTGATGGCAGTGCTGTGACTTAGCTGCCAAGACCCAAAAGCATGGAAACAGAGCAAAAGATCTTTTGTTGACAGTTTCCCTGGGGTCACCAGAAAATATGCAGGATATCCAGTTCAATTCGAATTTTCACAAAAGCAAACGTGTGATTTTTAAGTGCAAGTATGTATATGTTTGGGATATCCTTATACTAAAAACTTTGTTGTTGATCTAAAATTCAAATGTAGTGGACCCAGTGGGTTTTTGACAACTTTGCCTGCCACACTGTGACTATAGACCAGCTCTTAAAGAAGGTCAGCAACCACAGAGTGGGTGGACTGGGCACATATAAGGAGAGGTGGCATGCAACTTGATACCTGCAATTTAAAGCAATGGTTAAAGAATAGTTAAGGGCTATCGCTTCTTAAAAATGAGGTGATTTCCTTGGGAGATCTCAGCACAAGAATCCTCACCCTCAAGAGATAGCCAGACCATTATTAAGAATACAAGTAAGAGTAAATGTTGGTGCAGATATGAGGAGAAAGGTCCACTCATCCATTGCTGGTGGGACTACAAATTGGTGCAATCACTCTGCAAAGCAGTATGGAGATTCCTCAGTCAACTTGGAATGGAACCACCCACTCCTCAATTTATACCCAAAAAACTTAAAATCAGTATACTACAGTGATGCAGCCACATCAATGTTTATAGCAACTCAATTCACAATAGCTAAGATATGGAACCAACCTAGGTGCCCTTTGACAGATAAATCGATAATGAAAATGTGATATATATGCACAACGGAATATTACTCAGCCATAAAGAAGAGTGAAATTATGGCATTTGCTGGTAAATGGTTGGAACTGGAGACTATCATGTTAAGTGAAATAAGTAAATCACCAAAAACAAGGCCAAATATTCTCTGATATGTAGACTCTAAACCACAACAAGGGAGGATAGGGATGGGAAGATTAGAAGTTCATTGGATTAGACAAAAGGAAATAAAGGGAAGGGAGGGGATGAGAATAGGAAAGACAGTAGAATGATGTGGACATCACTTTCCTTTGTTCATATAGGAACATACAACCAGCGTAACTCCACGTATGTACAGCCACAGGAATGGGATCCTCATTGGAATGGATTGCATTCCATGTAAGTGTAATATGTCAAATACACTCTGCTGTCATGTGTATCTACAAAGAACAAACCTTAGGGGATGGAACAGACGACAGGCCCAAGGTGGCTGGGACATTGGCACCTCCTAGACCTCAAGCATTATCCAATGCTTGTAGAGACTGAAACTTGCAAATAAATAAATTAAAGCATGTTTCATTGTTAAGGAAGAGAGAGAGAAAGAGAGAGATGGCCAGAGGTCCTGAGGTGGCTCTGACTGCAGCCTCCCTGAGCACCGGCTCTGGCTGTGCACTGGGCTCCGGGTGAGGAAATGGAGAGAGCTGCCCAGCAAAAGCAGGGAAGGCTGTTTCCCCGCGGTCTGTCCAGTGGATCATGAGGCGGCAGCTAAACACAGGCCCTGAAAATGGTCTCTCCCTGACCTCGCTTCTGCCTGCAAACTGGTCCATTTAAAGGAGGAAAAGAAAAAGAAGGTGCCCTCCACACACACACACACACACACACACACACACACTGCCTCTGCAGGTCGTGCCTCAGCAGTACTTTGCACAATATGCTCTAAATTGATAGCTTCAGGAGATAACGGTTTATAAAGCAGGAGTTTGTATGCAGCCAGGGAGAAGGTTCTGCCTCTTACCATAGAGCTGTGTTTACTGCGGCCAGATTGTGAGCAAACAAGGTTAAATGCACACACCACACACACACACACTCACACGCACACACTCACACGCACATACGCACACACATACACACTCACATACATACACATACTCACACACTCACACACATACACACACTCACACAAACTCACACACATACACACACTCACACATACACACACACATACACACACTCACACATACACACACTCTCACACATACACACACACATACACACACTCACACACATACACATACTCACACACACTCACACATACACACACTCACACACATACACATACTCACACACATACACATACTCACACACACTCACACACTCACACACTCACACACACACTCACACACAAAGGCAAACAAGCTTCCGTTTTCCGCCCACGTCCGTTGCCTCAGCCTCTCCCTCAGGTAGGACTCGCTCTCACTTCCATTTGGGTCTTATTCTCTCTCTTTCTCCTGCTCTTTATGTTCCTCCTTTGTTTATTTTCTTTTCCTTTATTTTTTTTTTTTGTCTGTTTCTGGGCTTTCTCGATTTTTCTTACTATTTGTCCTTTGTCTCCCCCCTGGAAGCAGGAGGATGACTAATTCAGAAATAAATGTGAGGTCGCAGGACGTTAAAACGGGAAGTCACCCCAGAAATCCAGCCAGTGCTCCTCCTCCTGCACAGAGACTGCGGCCCGTGAAGGGAGGGACTTCAGATGACAGAGCTCCCTGCACGTCAGGCGGGGGTCCAGTCTCTGTCCACCTTCACATCCCTTCTCAGGGGTGCGGCACCACTTGATAGGCTGGGTGACTCTCTATGGTGAGGCAGACTGTGTCCCCAGAAGGCCTGTCACCATCTGAACCACACACACCATCTAGAACTCCCTGTTGAGCAGGTGTCCTTAGGTTAAGAGAGGTCAAAACCGAGTAGGGCGGGCCCTGAACCCAAGGCCTGGTACCTTATAGGAAGGCGCGTGAAGAAACAGCCGTGGGGCAGAGAAGGGACCATCCTTTCTTTGACAAGCCAAGGACTGCCAGCCATCACCAGGAGGAGGAGCCTCCAGCAGGAGTCAGCCTGCAGACTCGCTGAATTGGAACATCTTCCCCCCAGAACAGAGAGAGGGCACCGTTTCTGTGGTTTTAGGCCCCTTGGGTAGTGAAGGGAAACTAGGAAGCCTTCTACTCGCCAACTGCCTTCTGGCCACCAATGCTGGGGCAGGGACCGCAGCCCAGGTCTGCAGGTGGCCCAGGCTCCACTCCCCGCCACGCTGCCCTCCTTGCCTGGAGAAAGAACACCAAATGACTATCTTGTGTGGCCAAGAGCTTGGGCCAGGTGCTTATAACTAGGAAGTGGTTCAAGGCTCAGCCCCTGCCTCCAAGGTGCTCCTTTAAGACTAAAATAATGAAAGCCCTACTCAGATCTCTGTAAGTGGGTGTCAAAGAGGGTCCAGGTTGCTATTGCTCAAAATCAAATGACTGCTCAACTAAAGCTCCACCCCGCAAAAAAGGGGCAGCCAGATATCTGCAGAATGGGGGCACCCCTGACACACTGCCTCGTGGGGAAGTCAGCTCTCCAGGCTAGGGCAGACTGCATTCCCAGCAGCCCAACAGGTGGACATACCTCTGAGCCCCAGCTACCGGGGGCCTGGAAGCTCCGAGGCCTGAGGTCTGTCTCACCATCTTCCCTGCCTGCCCCTGAGCAACCTGAGCAGCTGCCCCTGAGCTGGCCTTTGCAGGACACAGACCCTCCAGGTACTTGCCCCTGAGCAGGTGAGGAGGGTGGAGGGAGGGGCTTGGGGAGCTTTGAGGAGGGAGGCTTCACCTTCGCCCGCATGCCCCCACCCTGGCTGAGACTCCCTCCTTGAACAGCAGCACATCCTTTTGGCCCAGTCTCTGAGCTCTTTGGAAGTTACTATCCGCTGCCACTCACACCCAGGGCATGGGCCTGCCGGACCTGACCAGAGCCAGTGGCTCCCAAGGCCCAGCAGAGCCCTCCTGCCTATAGCAGGGCAAAGGGGCGCTTCCCAAGAAGAAGGAGCAGGGGGGCTGCAGCTCTGGGGCCCTCTTCCACTTTAACTCTGTATGAGGATCTGTTCCTGACTCCTGGAAAATTAAAATGTCCTTTATATGTATAACAGGGGCAATAATCTGCCTCAGGTTTTGAAGGCAAGGCAGAATACAGTGACTTCAACTCTCCTGTCAGATGCTAATCTGACTCCCTGATAATGAAGAAAGCAGAAAAGAATCCGAGGGGAAAACTAGGTTGGTCTGTGTCGTCAGAGGATTTGCAAGGGAAGCGGGTGTGTGGGGGGGGGTGGATTAAAATTAAATATTAGGAGGTGGAGAAATCAAATGCAGAAAGACTGGTCTGAAAGCGATATAGAAATTGATGCAAAGAGCAACAGAGAGAAAGAATGACAGTTGGATGGGCTCAGGCAGAAAAGAGTCGGAGGGAACAGAATAATAATGCTGCCAAGAACGTTATTAACCTGAAATCAGCTTACAGCTTCCCCTCCTGAATCAACTCTGGGAGGAGGGCTTGGGTGGGGACGGGGGCAGGTGACAATAGCAGTGGTTTTCCGTGAGCCTTTCTTTTCTGCTGTAGTCTGGTGCTGGAGTTTGGGCTCCTCTGGGTGGGGACAGAGGTCGGTAAAGGGTTCAGAATGAAAGGGGGGAAGCAGCAGAAAGAATGAGGAAAACAGCCAACAAAGGGATCCTGTGTGTGTGGCTCAAATGCAGGTTCAGAATCACATGAGGTTGTCTTTGCTCCGTTCTAGAATCCGGATTATTTTAGTAGAGCCTGTTCTTTTTTTCTTTTCATTCAGAAAATGGGGAGTACAAGAAAATGGTCTCTTCCCAAAGTTGGAGTTTAGACCCAGCGTGCTCCTGCATGCACCCCAAGAATGTCTCCTTGTCCCCCAGTTTTGGAATCGCTCAAGTTCTTTAAGATGCCTGGAGATCCCCCAAGGTGGGACCTGAATGTACTATGCCACTATGGTTTAGACCTTAAATGTACCCCAAAAGCTCATGTGTTGGCAACCTGGCCCCCAGCTAGTGGTACTACTGGGAGGTGGTGGAAACTTCTCCCAGTAGATGTACTCTCCTCCCTCTGGATGACAGTCACACCAAAGCTTTAGGGTAGATGGCTTGGCAATATGTTTCTCCATATTATATAAAACTGGGTCCCCTTGACTCTTCTTCAGACAGGTTGAGCATTCCAATCCGAAAATTCAAAATCCAAAATGCCCCAAAATCTGAAACTTTCTAAGCACTGAGACAACCACAAGTAGAAAATGACATGCCTGACCTCATGTTATGGGTCACAGTCAAAAATGTAGATGAAGGCTGGGCGCCTGTGTCCAGAGGCTCAGGAGGCTGAGGCAGGAGGATTGTGAGCCAGCCTCAGCCAAAGTGAGGCACTAAGCAACTCAGTGAGACCCTGTCTCTAAAGAAAACACAAAATAGGACTGGGAGGCTGGGATTGTGGCTCAGCGGTAGAGCACTCGCCTAGCACATGCAAGGCCCTGGGTTCGATCCTGAGCACCACAGAAAAATAAAATGAAATAAAGGTACTGTGTCCAACTACAACTAAAAAATAAATATTAAAAAAAAATTAGGTCTGAGGATGTGGCTCAGTGGCCAAGTGCCCCTGAGTTCAATCCCTGGTACCATTAAAAAAAAAAAAAAGTAGATGCTTTAAAAATATCTCATTATAGTCCTTCAGATGAAGTCAAACAACAACAAGTGCTGGCGAGGATGTGGGGAAAAAGGTACACTTGTACATTGCTGGTGGGACTGCAAATTGGTGCAGCCAATTTGGAAAGCAGTATGGAGATTTCTTGGAAAGCTGGGAATGGAGCCACCATTTGACCCAGCTATTCCCCTTCTCGGTCTATTCCCTAAAGACCTAAAAAGAGCATGCTACAGGGACACTGCTACATCGATGTTCATAGCAGCACAATTCACAATAGCTAGACTGTGGAACCAACCTAGATGCCCTTCAATGGATGAATGGATAAAAAAAATGTGGCATTTATACACAATGGAGTATTACTCTGCATTAAAAAATGACAAAATCATAGAATTTACAGGGAAATGGATGGCATTAGAGCAGATTATGCTAAGTGAAGCTAGCCAATCCCTAAAAAACAAATGCCAAATGTCTTCTTTGATATAAGGAGAGTAACTAAGAACAGAGTAGGGTCGAAGAGCATGAGAAGAAGATTAACATTAAACAGGGATGAGAGGTGGGAGGGAAAGGGAGAGAGAAGGGAAAATGCATGGAAATGGAAGGAGACCCTCAGAGTTATACAAAAGTGCATACAAGAGGAAGTGAGGGGAAGGGGAAAAATAATACAAGGGGGACAAACGAATGTCAGTAGAGGGGGCAGAGAGAGAAGAGGGGAGGGGAGGGGAGGGGAGGGGGGATAGTAGAGGATAGGAAAGGCAGCAGAATACAACAGACACTAGTATGGCAATATGTAAATCAATGGATGTGTAACTGATGTGATTCTGCAATCTGTATATGGGGTAAAAATGGGAGCTCATAACCCACTTGAATCAAATTGTGAAATATGATATATCAAGAACTATGTAATGTTGCACAAAAGTTAATTCAAAATGGATCAAGGAGCTTGATATCAAATCAGAGACGCGCCGTCTGATAGAAGAAAAAGTTGGCTACGATCTACAGTCGGTGGGGTCGGGCTCCAAATTCCTCAATAGGACACCCATAGCACAAAAGTTAATAACTAGAATCAACAAATGGGACTTACTCAAACTAAAAAGTTTTTTCTCAGCAAAAGATACAATAAGAGAGGTAAATAGAGAGCCTACATCCTGGGAACAAATCTTTACTCCTCACACTTCAGATAGAGCCCTAATATCCAGAGTATACAAAGAGCTCAAAAAATTAGACAATAAGAGAACAAACAACCCAATCAACAAATGGGCCAAGGACCTGAACAGACACTTCTTAGAGGAGGACATACAGTCAATCAACAAGTACATGAAAAAATGCTCACCATCTCTAGCAGTCAGAGAAATGCAAATCAAAACCACCCTAAGATACCATCTCACTCCAGTTAGATTGGCAGCCATTATGAAGTCAAACAACAACAAGTGCTGGCGAGGATGTGGGGAAAAGGGTACACTTGTACATTGCTGGTGGGACTGCAAATTGGTGCAGCCAATTTGGAAAGCAGTATGGAGATTTCTTGGAAAGCTGGGAATGGAGCCACCATTTGACCCAGCTATTCCCCTTCTCGGTCTATTCCCTAAAGACCTAAAAAGAGCATGCTACAGGGACACTGCTACATCGATGTTCATAGCAGCACAATTCACAATAGCTAGACTGTGGAACCAACCTAGATGCCCTTCAATGGATGAATGGATAAAAAAAATGTGGCATTTATACACAATGGAGTATTACTCTGCATTAAAAAATGACAAAATCATAGAATTTACAGGGAAATGGATGGCATTAGAGCAGATTATGCTAAGTGAAGCTAGCCAATCCCTAAAAAACAAATGTCAAATGTCTTCTTTGATATAAGGAGAGTAACTAAGAACAGAGTAGGGTCGAAGAGCATGAGAAGAAGATTAACATTAAACAGGGATGAGAGGTGGGAGGGAAAGGGGGAGAGAAGGGAAAATGCATGGAAATGGAAGGAGACCCTCAGAGGTATACAAAAGTACATACAAGAGGAAGTGAGGGGAAGGGGAAAAATAATACAAGGGGGACAAACGAATGTCAGTAAAGGGGGCAGAGAGAGAAGAGGGGAGGGGAGGGGAGGGGAGGGGAGGGGAGGGGAGGGGAGGGGAGGGGAGGGGGGATAGTAGAGGATAGGAAAGACAGCAGAATACAACAGACACTAGTATGGCAATATGTAAATCAATGGATGTGTAACTGATGTGATTCTGCAATCTGTATATGGGGTAAAAATGGGAGCTCATAACCCACTTGAATCAAATTGTGAAATATGATATATCAAGAACTATGTAATGTTTTGAACAGCCAACAATAAAGAAAGAAATGAGGGAAAAAAAAAAAAAAAAAAAAAAAAAAAAGAACTATGTAATGTTTTGAACAGCCAACAATAAAAAATTAAAAAAAAAAATATGCATAAAAATAAATAAATAAATTTATGTTTAGACTTGCGTCCACTTCCCCAAGATACATCGTAATATATAAGCAAATATTCCAAAATTTGGAAAAAAAAATCCCAAATCTGAAACACTTCTGGTCCTAATCTTTTCAGATAAGAGAGACTCAAACCATATATTTCTATACCTATGGCTGTCTGTGGTCAGCTACAATTTGTCCATGTCCCTTTTAACACAGGGTCACAATAATTGATGAGATAGTCTGCCCTCCTCCATCCTTCTTCCAATCCATTCTCTCGCTCATTACAAAATATAAGCCATTCAATTACCCCCTGCTGGGCAAACCTCTAATGCCCCCCGAGTGCCTACATGGAAAATACTCCTTCTTCTTCACATCCCCAGGACCCCCAACATATTTCTGATGACTCCAGGATCCCCCAAATGGGGGTCCCCAGTTCCATTATTGCCCCTCCCATTCCCTCATCTATTTTCCATACGGTGGAATGATTACATGATCTCCATCAACCTGTCTGTATCTGCTGTTTACAGCTCATTAAGGAATTCCCACCATAGTTGGTATGAAATCCAAATTCCTCCCTAAATTCATTCATGACAGGCTCCTGCCACCTCTCCAACAGTTCCTGCCTCACTCCTGCCCTCCGCACCCCAATTTCAACCCTTCTTTTAGATCCTCACAAGGGTTGACCTCTTTACAAATAGGCTTTTCAAAGGCTGTTCCCCTTCCTGGAACATTCTTCCCTCTTCTTCACAGGGCTGCCTCCTGTCAGCTGAGATGCCCGCCTCCTCAGAGAGCCTTCTCTGATGGCCAAACAAAGAGTAGCACAACACACACTCACATTGTCCTTGTTCGACCCTCTGTCGTTTTTTTGTTATGTCCTAACTTGGCTGGCTTCTTTGTCTACTTTGATGTCCACCGTCCCACTGGAATGTGACCTTCATGAGGACAGAAGCCATGAGGGTTCATTGATCAC
Organism: Marmota flaviventris; assembly: GCF_047511675.1. Lineage (NCBI taxonomy): Eukaryota > Metazoa > Chordata > Mammalia > Rodentia > Sciuridae > Marmota > Marmota flaviventris. Next base: position 22,287,135 of record NC_092498.1, read on the forward strand.
TGGTCTCAGACCTTGTGCTCAGAAAATACCCAATAAATATTCGTTGGATCAAAGAGGGTCTCAACACCAAGTACCCTTATCTCTCCTGCTCCGTTTGCTCCCACTCGTGGTCTAAGATCCGGGTAAGGAATCCAGTGCTAAGTCTCCCTGACTTCAACAGGCAGAGCTCACCATTGCCCCATGCTGCGGGAGGATGCGGATGCCCCCTGGGTACCAAGCATGCTGACGGGCAGCACCAAGAACACAGGATAGGGCCACACACCCCTGACTTCAAGGACTCCGTGGTCTAGGGGAGGCCATGGGAACGGACTCCTTGGGCTGCCCTGGGCCCGGCCCTCTCTGATGTTTGCATCCACACAAAAGACCCCCTCCCTCCAAAGACAGCCCTCCCTGGGGGAGGCTGAGCTGTTTATTGAGTGCCACCTGCCACATGGGTTAGTCCAGCCCCAGATTTTTCCTTTATGGCCAATCCTATTTCAACCACAGCTGATGTCCCATCGACCCTTCAGAACTGAGAAACCAGGGGCCATAAATCGCCACCCAGTCGCCCATCCTGGCTCTCCGCCACCACACCGCCCTGGCCACCAACTGCCTGCACACTCCAGAGGAGAGACTTTACAGAGGCCACAGATGATGCCGAACTTCAATTAGGCCCTGCTGGCCAATTAGTCACGCAGGGTGACATTTTCTAATCATGGAACATTAGCATCCCCCTAATTATGAAATTGTGGAGTTAACATGTTTGGGAACAAACAAGACCAGTGGTCTCAGCGAAAACACACGAGCACACACCAGCACATACAGATCCACCGGGGGCCATGGAGAGTGCAGTTCACCTCTCCCCTAATGTTGTTCAAAGTGGACTTTGCATTTTGCTTAGAAAGAGAAATGGAGGGCTGGGGATGGGGCTCAAGCAGTAACGCACTCGCCTGGCATGCGCGGGGCGCTGGGTTCAATCGTCAGCACCACATAAGAATAAAATAAAGATGTTGTGTCCACCGAAAACTGAAAAATAAATATTAAAAAATTCTCTCTCTAAGAAAGAAAGGAAGGAAGGAAGGAAGGAAGGAAGGAAGGAAGGAAGGAAGGAAGGAAGGAAGGAAGGGAAACTACATGAAGGAAATCCTGAACTCTCCAGGGAGAGTCTAAGAATTTCACAAAGAGAACTGTAGAAAACAATGGTCGCCACACGGAGAACATCAAACCAGCCAGTGGGGAGACCGTCTGCTTTGGGATTCAGGCCAGTAGCCAAGAGCCCTGAGTTGCATGTTCTCTCTGCCACTCACCAACTCTGTAACTTTATGACACTGAACTCTTCCACTCACCTGGAATATGGAAACACCTGCTTCTCCTCATCCGTCATTCAGCAAAGATTGGCTATATGTCTACTCTGTGCCAGGCGCTGCTCAAAGCACTACAGATGCAGCAAGAAATATCACGGGTATGGTTAATGCCTGTTGACCAGCACGAGGCAGCACCAGGTGACATGTGTCGCTCAAGGGACCAGCCTGGGAGCTGCCCAGGGCAGCTGAATTTGGAGTTGATCCTGGTTCAAGGGCAGCTCTTCCCAGGTCAAAGATGTGCTGTTAGCAGCTCTGCCCCCACTGGATCCTCCCCACAGTTGCATATTAGATCTGTGTTGTGTCACTAGAAAAGAAGGAAGGCTTTTGTTTTAGTCAGCTAATTTTTGATGCTGGGACTCAAAGGACCAGGTAAGGAATCAAGTGCTATATAGGGTAGGAAAGGCTTATTAGAGGGCTCATGGTTTCAGAGGTCTTAGTCCATAGAAGGTCAGCTCCATTCCTCGGGGCTTGAGGTGAGGCAGGACATCATGGCAGAAGAGTGTGGTGGAGGGAAGCAGGTCACAGGATGATCAGGAAGAGACTCCACTCTCCAGAAACAAAACATATACCCCACAGCCACACCCCCAATGAACCACTTCCTCCAGCCACACCCCACCTGCCGCTAGCAGCCACTCAGTTAATCCCATCAGGGATCGATTCACTTATTAGGTTAAGGCTATGACCCAGTGATTTCTCCTCCAAATCTTCTTGCATTGTCTCACATGTGAGCTTATGGGGGACACCACATCTAAAACACAACAGCTTTGAAAATGTAAAAAACTTTTTAAAGTATATCAATGAGTAGATACAGACATTTCTGTATTAAAGGTGAGGAAAGACTAACACAAAGTTATTGTATATGTATAGACATGCACATGAGTGGGTTATATATATGTAGTATGCATGTGTTCATATTTACATTACCATATTACGATATCTCAGTGATAAGTGATAAATAAGTATGCAAATTGCCTACCAAAGCATCCAGCACATAGTAGGCACCCAATAGGTGTCACTTCTTACTGCCCTTTGCTTTTTGACAATGGCTCCTCCAGCCTGTGCCATCCCTGAAGACCACATCCTCACTTGCAATTCTACTAGAATAAAGTCCACAGCTTCTTCATGACACCGTTCCAGCTTGGAGATGCTGCCTGCCTCTGTTCACAGCAAGAGCCACCCACTCCTGGTCCTCTCCACCAGGAGGACCAAGGCAGCCACCATCTTGTGACAAGCCGAGCCCCGCCTTCCATCAAACATGTAAAATAGAGTTCCTTGGTGGAATTTCCTTTCTGTCCTGTCCTCCTTCCCCGCACTGACCTCACCTCTCCTGCATGCTCAGTCAGGGTACAGACAATTCTAGAAGCTGGAGATGTGTCAGGAGGCCGGCTGGAGCTATGAGCAGCAGATCTCTTTCCTGTCCCCTTTCCATTGCTCTAAGACGCTGGCTCTGGTCACCAGCCAGAGGTGGGACTTCTAGTCCAGTGTGTGTTTGACTTCTCACTCTCTCCCCTTCTGAGCTGCACCAAAACAAAATATCCCCGACAGACCCCGGTCCCTTCCCAGTGGCAGGCTGCCAGTCATGGAGACCTCACAGGAGCGTCTTGGGATTTTTTTTTTTTTTCCTTTAATGCCTCTCCTTGTCGCCACAGATTGATCTGCCGGTTAAATATTTAGACGCACTCATCCACCTCAGTCATAAAACACTGCTCCACTGTGAGTGATGAGCAAGGAGGAACCGAGGCTGTAGCCATTTTCTGCCTGGGACACGGAGAGAGACCAGAGGAGTGACAAGAAGAGAGCCCCATCTCCTGGGTCTGCACATCTCTGCCAGGATCTGACCCACTGAACTTCAGCAAGCTCAGCACACCTCAAGAGGGCTGAGGAGGGGCAGCCAGCACCTGTCCTCAGATGGCCAAGATCAAGAGTCCTGTTCAAGCACACCTCTGGCTCCTCGGGGTCACCTCGGTGCTGCTCGGTCTTCCCACTTAAATGGCTTCCAGGTCAGTTGGCTCATATGATCCTTATAGTATCCCCATGAAAACTAAAAGTGCCAACAAGAGGGCATGACACTCACTATCTCATGTCATTACCACACCAATCCCCCCAAAATGGGAAACATTGCCCCAATTCACAAGCAAGAAAGCTGAAGGTCACAAAGGTTAAATGAATGGTGGCCCAAGGGCACTCAGGAATGAATGGGAGTGGGGGTCACTAACTACAACTCAACTGTCCTAACTCCTAAGGGCACATTCTTTTCACCAGATACTACACTTGTTTTTCCGCCAAAAGGCTCAGAAGCCCTGACACAAGACAGCCATAGAAGGTCACTAAATGTCCACAGAAGTCACACCAGTGCAGATCTCTAAGTTTGTTTTCTATGGCCTTGGATAAAATCCGCTTTATTCCTCTTTGAGTTTTACAGAACTCAAAGTCTCCCCTCGTAAATGTTGCTTGCTTTCTCATCACAGCAAGAGGTCAAAAGCCAAAAGCACGCAGCCCCTCAGCCCTCTGCCTGCAGGCTGCACTCTAAGGTACTTTCCAGAGCCGTGGCCATCAAAGCCTGGGATCCTGTCTACAGTGACCGCAATAAAGCAAGCTTCAGAATATAGAGAGCCATTAGTGACTGCACAAGGACAGCCTAAAAGGGCCATAGGCCAGGCCCTGGTGGACCCCAGAGGCCAGTAGGGGACGGAGGCTATCGACCTCCTCCCTGGCTCACTGTGCCCAAGCCCAGTGTTGGTTGTGACAACGCAAACGGCTCACAGTTGCTCTCTCTCCTTCGCTCCTCTCTCTCCCCTCTTTCAGAAACAAACAAGTTCCTGTTCTAAGCAGTGGACAAGTGAGGGGAAAGCAGGAGAAGGGCATTGTCAACAGTCCGAGAAGGAGGCCAGGTCAGCATTGTGTGGGACCAGAGACTCCAGCCAGAGAAACAGCCATGCTGGGCGGCCCAGCTCCCCAGGAACAGCCAGAGGCAGCTGAAGGGTGCCCACTCCTACTCCTTCACTCAGCAGGTGGGAAAACAGGTGGATTTTAAGTGTCTTCCATTAGTAGCAGGAACTCAGATTTCCTGACGCCCTGTCCAGCGCTCACATTTGTCTCTGAAAAAGCCCAGTGGCCACCATCTTGGAGGCCCCAAAGGATTGTCCAAAGATGCTAACAGGAGGACAGAGTGGAGGACACAGTCCTGTTATAGGAGCATCTGGAAAATAGATCAGGGAAAAAAGAATGAAAAATACCAGGAAATGGGGAAAGTATGAGAAATAAAAGGAAAGATACTGGATAGATATTAAAATTACCTCTTTATACCTTCCCAATGTGCAGTGGTCTGTGTGCCAGCATTCTGGGAAAGAAACGTAGCGATATTTGTCTTTATCCCAGCTGACAAGTTTAGCAAGAATCATATATAAACTGAGCTTCTATTAGAATGATAGAGTAAGAAAGCCATGATATTTCATGATGGAAGCAGAGTGACATTCCCAACAAGCAGAATCTAGTCATCCCTAACCCTGATATCACTCCCACCAACCTCTTCTTTGCCCACAGACTCTCCCCTTCTCAATTGGCAAGTGAGAATAAATCAAACCCTCTGCCACCTAGCAGAGACTAACTAGTTCTTACCAGTTTCAAAAGCAGGCTCAGGCAGGGTGCTGTAGTGCACACCTGTAATCCCAGAGGCTCAGGAAACTGAGGTAGGAGGATCACGAGTTCAAAACCAGCCTCAGCAACTTAATGAGACTATAAGCAATTCAGTGAGACCCTGTCTCTAAACAAAATATTAAAAAGGGCTGGGGATGTGCTCAGTGGTTAGTGCCCCTGGACTCAATGCCTGTCCAAAAAAAAATAGGCTCAGGGGATCCAACCAGCTGAGCCCTAGATTTCCAGCATCACCTTTCTTGAACCAACTCAGTCACAGGGAACCCTCCAAGAACTTCAGCAAATCCCTTTGCCTTCACTAAATGACTTTCAAGGTCCCAAAAGGCACTCTCATCTCCTTTACTCCTAGGACAAAAATGTGTTCCTTCTCCATGTTCAGGTCAGCTCATGGAGGAGTATGAGTCCCTCACCCACTCTGAGCCCCAACTCCACCTCTTGATGACCCCCCACACACACTGGTCAAAGCCTGGCAATCACTGAATCATGATGCACCGGTGGCCAGGGGAGCTGCATTGTAAAGCCATGGACAGGAATACTTTAATGTGCTGCAAATGGATGGGCAAGTATAGCAGTCAAAACTTCTGTTCACAAGCCCACGAGAAGTAATTTAAGGTAAGAACAAAGGGGAAATAACTGTTAAGTAAATAATAGTTTGTTAAGTAACTATTAAGTCCAAGAGTACAATTTACCTCAAACTCAGCCAGAGCTCAAGAATATCATGAAATTTGTTCTCTCTCTCTCTCTCTCTTTCTCTCTCACTCTCTCTTTGACTGTCTCTCTCTCCCCCAACCCTTCCATCTCTCTACTCTCCTTGTCTCTAGGGCCTGGCTTGGACCTCCTCCCTATCACATCCATACTCCTTGGACCACCAATGCCTCCACGGTGGGGAAGGATGCAGACACATAACTGACGGCCTCCACCAGTATGACCAAAAAATAAAAAATAAAAAATGGCAGAGGCCATTTCCCAGAAGACATAGCGGTGACTCTGCCAGAATAAACAGGACAAATACATTAGATGAACATGAACACATGGGGCCTAGCCATTCTTGTTTCATGGGCTGGTTTTAAAAAGTAGACTCAAAACTTTCTTCAGAAGTTTTTTATTCTAGGTTCAGAGACTACCCAATAAAAGAAGTGAATTTGAGCCTCTGGTCCCCGCTCATAATCTCCAAACCAGGGTTTTTTCTGAGATCAGCCTTGGGAATACATGGGGAGCTTTCCCAACTGCAGCAAAGTGCTACCTTTCCCCACTGGACTGTTGTTCCTGGTGAACAAGGAGAGGAACAGCGAGGAAGAGGATTCATGACATCCCTCAGAGTCCCTGACACTCCCTCAGCCCCCTGTGCCCTGTCACCTGACTGAGCCAGGTGCCTCCCTCCTTCCAGGGCCTGGGTTTGTACAGGCCAAATGGGAGAGATAGGAGAGGGGGCGGGGAGGAGAGGCCGAGGCAGGATGTACAGCCGAGGGAGGCTGCGCAGGCCCACACCCGGGAGACAGACTTGGAAACATGCCAAGCAGAGCTTTAGCACTCCCTCCCCCCACCACTACACACCACCTCCCTGGAGAGCTGGTGGAAGGCGCTGTGTTGGGAGAGCCCTAATGTCAATGACAACGATGGACAACAGTGTTAGACACCTCAGGACAAGTATTTGTTCCATCACCTACCAGAAAGTTCCTGAGTACCTGTGATCCACAGTTTCCTCCTCTGTAAAATGGAAATAGCGGTGGCTGCCTGGCTCAGAGTTGTCATAGTAGTAAATGAGGAAAGGCCTTAAATGCTCAGAGCCCAAGACATAGTGAGCTCTCAGAAGGTGTCAGGGGTATTGCTCTCACAGCAGCAAGGGATGTACACAGTTTTTAAACTGAAGGAAAATTTGCCTCCATCATGTATGCACTATTTTCTCAAGTGTGTCATTTTGATGATTTAAATACAAACTCGTTGGAAACTGTTACTAAATACACTAATTATTGTACCTCACAATAATTATATATCTTCTCAGTTGATGAGTGTTTGAGTGGTGACTCCTACATTGAGGTTCATTTTTCCCCTCAATTAAAAGATTCGACACTCAAAAAATATTGAGAAGTACCAGGCCATATCCCAATGCTGTCTTTATAATGATTTAGATTCCAGAAACGGTATAACTCCGTTCCAGAGTTTCGGACGTGATCTCTTACATTTTCAGAAAACGATACTGTCTCCCAATTGCCCTTTGCTACTCTTGCTTACAAAGAAATTAGGTGGAATTCACAGCATCGGCAAGCATTAGACATCCCCGTCTGTTCTGTCTACCATGGGAGTTGAGCTCCCCTGGATTTTCTTTCTTGCCCATGATGGATGGCCAGGAGCCACTCTGTCGGGATGACTTCCAATCCATAAATAGCTCTGCCATTTAGATGCCACGGGGATAACATTAATACCAAACACAAAGGCTAAATAAAAAGCCTTTAGCCACTGAATGGACCTTAGATCTCAGAGTTATCGACCCAGTGGAGCCTGCTAAGTTATTATGGCTATAGTTCTGCTCGGAGAAATCTGTGATCCTGAGGAAAGCGAGCAGAAGTCACGGTCACCTTTCACTACAAAGTGCAGTGAACGGACAGTGTGGGGGGAGGCAGCTAATTACCCCTCCACAGTGGCACACTCCAAGGGCCGCATGTACCCCTCAGCATTCTAGTCTGGGGAGTAGCTCTGTGGCTCAGTTTCCCCAGGTCATCAATATTTGGAAATTCACAGCCTGTCTAATTTTGGGGTTCAGTCTCAGAACAACTCTCCAGGATGGGTGGACGGTTCTACACTTCAGTATAAAAATAAAGAAATCAAGAATCAGAAAGATCAAGAGATTCGCAAAGGATCCAGTAATAAGTGACTTTCAGACCTAGGGCGAGAATGACCATATCCCCTCTCCCAGTCATGGGCACCCCCAAACTGGCTCCTGAAGTCTGCACCCTTCCTTTTGCATCTTCTGCTAAGGCTTTGATTGAAGACTAGGACCCTTTGAGGACCCAAGACCCCTGGCAGGGAGACTTGCCATCACCTACAATTATCTGTGTCCCTCTCCCTTAATAACCTCCCCTGACTCCAGGTCTGGACTAAGTCTGCCGTGTTGCCCTAGACTATCCCGCATCCGAGCGAATACCTGCAAACACGGCGTGGATGCAGACTGGTGCTCCTGGGCCAAAGAGACTGAATTTTCTTGAGTCCCCATTCTCCAAGCATCTTGCAAAGAGACATGCTGAGGCTGGGTTTCAGGTTCTCAGGGCCTGGAACAGGTTGTCAACAGAAGGGCCCCACTCCGTAGGCCTCTCCTTGTATGGTATGAGCATGACGGTGGCCTTGAAAGTGAGATGTTTAAAAAACTGAGTTTAGCTACCAAATGCTCTGAGCTTGAGTCCCAGCTATTTACAGGGGTCACTCGGAAGGCGAGCTGCCTGGTCCCTGGACAATATGGAGGCTGAAGAAGATGAGGACATCTGTCTTCTCTTATGGAAGACAGGAAGGGAGGTCTGGCCACAGTTATCTCATGACTGGGCCTCCTGAAGAGATCTGGGGGACATCCAGTGGCCGCTACTGCTTGCTTTCCATACTTGGGTTTTTGGACTTGTGGTTTCTCCCCAGGATGGGGGCGTAGAACAAGGGAGAAAGAGGACACCAAAGGGCCATCAGGGGCTCCAATGAGCTTCTCTGAATGGCTTTTCTTCCCAGTAGAATTTTTCCACTAGGTCAAGTGTCCTGGGCCATATGTCATCACAAAAACAACGTGGGCAAACTTCAAAGGGTAAAAGCCACTCACCACACTCCCTTCTTGGGGAGCATTCAAATGTGATCATTCATCACTCAGGCTGACCTTGAGCTGTTGACCATGTGTAGACCCCTCAGGAAATCGAGCTCAGCTGGATTTTCTTCCAAATGAAGGATTATCTCATGGTGGTCAGATCCCAAGCTGGAAAATCGAGAACCAAGCTTCACAGCAGCAAGACCAGGAGAGCAAGCCCAGGTCTTCCTACTGTGGAGGGACAGGTGCCTCTGTTTCCCCTTCGCTGAGTCTTAGTTGGGTAACCTTTCTTTGAGTTCATGAGATTCCTCAGAATCCATCAAAAAAATTCCCCATTTGCTTAAATTAACCAGAATTGGTTTCTGCTGTCGGAGGGTTTAAAAAAAAAAAAAGCTGCTCTGTTTAACTTGCATGTAATAACTGTTTCAAACTATTCTGTATTATATTCATATGCAAAAGAGTCTGAAGAAACGAGTTGGTTCTTTTCATAAGGCTCTGGAACAAACTTTTTGAAAATCGAAGACCTTTTATAATTAGTCGAGAACCATGATGTTCTGTCGTTTCCTTAATGAAAAGACATGTTGGTAAAGAAAGAGAAGAACGGCTAGGAGGAGGGTCATGGGGAGCCCAAGGGCTCTTCCTTAGAGGGGTTTTTCTCTGCAATAAAAGGGGAGCCACCAAGGAATCAAGAATAGAGCCCAGGGACAAAAGCACCTGTCTGTGGGCTGGGAAAGTCCAGATTCTAATTCAAGCATCTTCACTTGAACTTCAGGAGGCAAGGTGGGGCACAGCTCCATGGCCACCTCTCAACTACCCAATCGTGGGCATGCTATGTACTCTGTCTAAGCCTCTGCATCCTGGCTGGCTGGCTACAACACGTTTTGTATTTATGTATGCCTGGTTCTGTCACCAGGTGGCTCAGGTTCTGAATGACCTTGCCCAGGTTTGAAAAGCGGCTCTGCAAGGACCTTGAGCAAGTTACTTCAACTCTCTGACCCTCGGTTTCATCATCTTTACCAAAGCAGAGAACCCCCTGTCTCACAGGGGTTTTATAAGAATTAAATAAGATCAAAAATGTGAATCATTTAGACAAGAACCAACTAGTAAGTAAGTGCTCAAAACACATCAGAAGCTGTTATTATCCATATTATATTCTAGTACCTCTCCAGTTGGCTAGAGAAGGAGGGTAGGTAAGGTATTCTAGAAGCAAAACGTGGAGGACATTTTTTGAAAATGGCTTATTTTTTTGTGAAAGAGCTGTTATTATCCTCTAGAACTAATTAGAGAAGTGATGAAATACTTAACACTTTGCCTCCAATAAAGCATAAGTAGAGCTATTAGACAGATCAGCAGGAGAACAGTTACAAGTGGTTTTCTGAAAAACTGTACACTGGGCTGAAGGCGTTTTTGACACTTGAACCACCCAAAAGAAAGTTAAGTGTTCTCTTTGAAGTTGAGGAGGGAGACCGAGATGAGGCTAAAGTGGTCATTAATGTCCCAAGAGCATGAGATTTAAAGGTACTTAATTTGAAGACAAGACATTTTTATTTAATATTGTTCTAGATTGTTTCCCCTTGTTTTTTTCCACATAATTAAGATCCGTAATGAATTGACCAAAAGTTATGTTTTTGTAGGAGAAAATTTAAGAAACTCGTACATTTCTACTTCACTCCAATAATTCGTGTGCTAGATAATTCCGATTCTGCCGGCCAAACTGCACCATTCATATAGAGAAGGCTGGTGTTTTGGATATTTGGATATTTTGCCAGTTATTTCATTCCGTACATTACATCACTTCATTAGTTCACACGATACAAACAGCTCCTGGTGGCAGATATTGCTATCATTATTTGTTAAAAAGTGAAGCTAAAAGAACTTGCTGAAATTTGTGATAGTAAGGAGATAATAAAAAGAGCAAACATTTTATTGAAAGTAAGTCCTGTAGGAAGTATTTTTTTCAAGCCTAATCTCATTTAATCTTTAAAACAATCTTCCATTCTTATCATTCTAATGTTTTTTTAAAAAAATGGGGACATACAGCTTAGAAACGGGAAGCTAAGGCTCAATATTACATCACCTCCATGCAGAGAGTTGAGCCCAGGGGCTGGATTCGAATCTGGCTCTTGTATATCTTTGACATCAGTTCTGCATCAAGGCAGGGTGGGAGCCCAGACTTGTAGCCTGAGACCCCTGTTTCTAACTTCTCTGTGCCTTTTAGGTCCCAGTGGGAACAATCTATCTGTTATACTCCTGGTAGTACAAATGATATTTTCAAAGAGATGCCAAACAAAATTATTTTCAAAGCAAAAGCATTTGCAAAGTATTTTGGGCATAGCTCGTCCTGTCACTCCGAGGGCCTGTGGGAGGGGGGAGTGGTGGGGCCCAGCTGGAGTCTGGGCAGGGATTATGCAAAGTCAAGGGTACTTAGCAAGAAGACCGGCTTTCAGTGCCATGGGTGCCTTTCAGGGGCCCACTGGGGTTTGCGCACCATCTGCATCCCCAGTTACCTCACCTGCCCAGTAGCTGCCGCACCAGCCAATCAGAGAACACGCGTGTGGACCTGGACCCCTGGGGAACACACTGAGAGCCCATTTTCCAGTTAGCCAACATCTTCCGCGGAGGAATGGGAAGCGTGAGCGTCATTACACTTGAAGGATGAGACCCTGACACTAGGCACCAATAACGCCAGGTGAAAACTCAGGCTCAGGCAGAGCATCTAGGATGGCTCTTCCGTGGGGCTCCCTGGCCCTCCACTTTGGGGTCTCTTAATCTCGTGTCCCCTTATTGTTTCTATGTCAAAACACTTTATGTGGCTTTTGCCAAATGAAATATGTTTTATCATCCTAGTGGTATGCAAATTTAAATAGAAAGTTGGGAAATAGGGAGAAGAAAGCCAGCACTTTTCCCTAGACGGCTGGCGTGGGTGCTGTAAATGGGGTTTATAGGGCGCATGTGTAGGCTCTGAGCCACAGCAGAGGACAAACAGTCTGTGACTCTGACTGCCTCGTGCTGGAAGGGGGCATGCCAGGGGTGGGAGCTGGCTCCATAGAGACCCTACGGATGGAGACCTCATTCTTGCAAGGTGCCAAAACGTTGGGTCCGTGGCAACAGCAGTAACCCCTGGGTGGGATGGAACATCCGATTTTCAATTTCTTCTCTGCCTGGCAGAAAAGTTCTTTGGCCTAAAGATCAAGAGCCAGATGTCTCCTGCCGCCAAGGCTACCACTGGTGACCATGACAGAGTGCACAGAACAAGGGTGACCCACCACTAAAGCTGAATACAGCTTCTCCTCTCTTCCTCCACCCTTACGCACCAAGACATAAGCCAGTTGTGCACCTGAAAGTGTGATTGAGGAGGAGACCTTGGCTTTCTGGCCTGGGCACTACGAGCTCCCGGGACACTGGGGATCAGAATCAGGATTTCTCCAAGATCCCAAAAAAGCCACCACTCGCCAACGCAGGTCGCTCAGGAGCAGAAGCAAAGCATTAGAGAGCAGAGGGGCGCTGACAAGTTAATGCAGAGCTCTCCCTGGCACTGCGACACACACCCACTCGCTACATCCCCTCCCCCCAGGGCCTCTTGCTAATGAGAACAGATTTATAAGGCTGCTCCTGGGAGAGAGCTCTCAGCTGTCAACCTGGCGTCCCCGCCCCCAGGTTCTCAATGGGGCCTGTTTCCAGGGCCAAGAGGCAGGGATGCACTTGCTCCCCCTACAGGCAGAGCTGGCTAAGGGCCAGGTGGGTGCCGAATTCTGGGGACACAAGGCCAAGGTTCAGCCGCTGAGGAGTTCCCCACTCAGAGGGAGTGAAACAAGCCCTTTGACAAGTTTCACACAAGTCACTGCCGACTGTCCTGTCCCTGGCAAACCACAGTCCTGTGAGGTGACAGCCAGGTTCCATACAAGGGCTCCTCAAGATGGCACCAGGGAGCAAGCTCAGCTCAACCCTCCACTTGCCCCCACTCAAAGGCACACCATCTGTCCAGCTGGAAACCAGGAAGGGTGATGTTTCTCATCTGTCTCCAGAACATAGCTTTGTAAGTTGACGTTAAAGCTAAAATCATGTATCCAAGAGAAACCTGGTGAAAACCGCTTCCATTTGAACTCATTTAGATGGCTGAGTCTCTTCTGGCACTGAAAACTCGTAGGCCTCCATAAAATGATGAAGTCAAAGCCAACAGTGGCCGCAGCACCCGGGGTCAGTGCTGGACCATCCCCACCTGCCCCGCCCCACCACCCACTTCCAGGGGATCCTGCCTCAGCCTCAGCCCCAAACGGCAAATTCAATGTTGAGCACAGCGGCTGCTCTGAAGGTGGTGGAGGCTGTTTTCCTGGGATGGAAAGAAAGGGATGATTGATGTCTGGGTGTATATTTCCCTGGGAGGAGTTGGGGAGGCCCCCTGGAGCCCTCCCCTGGGGCAGAGGTGGCAGGCAGAGCAGAGTGTTGAGGAAAGGCAGGCAGTCGACAGGATGAGCAGACAGGCCACCTGTGACGGGCAGGCAGCGCCCCCTCCCTGAGCTCCAGCCTGCCCCACCCAGGCCTGCCTCAACCTACCTCCAAACCTCACCTACTCAGACGCTCAATATAGACATGTCACCTGCATCGCTCACCTGCCACAGCCCTCTTTCAAATTAGGTCAGTTTTCTTCCCCACTATCAACTTCGCAGTAAGTGCTTCTATCTGAGAAGACCACGTTCCTGAAATGTTACCTCATTTTACCACCTGGCCAAAGAGAAACTTGGAAAGGGAGGGAGGGAGGGAGGAAGGAAGGAAGGAAATAGCAAAACAAAGCAACTTTACAGAGGCAGAATTAGAATCCAGGTCTCGAAACTCCAGCCCTCTGTGCTTCCCAGGGCCAGCCATGCACTGTCCACTCTTGTGCTCCCCTGTGTCCCTTCACCTCCATCTTCCTCTTTCAGAAGTCCAGAGGTGGCCAAAGTTGTGCCCAGATGCCTCTACGCAGTGCCTGTCTATTTATGATGACCTCTTGGCTTGCTGCAAGCTGTTCACAACTACAACCATAGGCTCTAATAACAGTTATTTAAAACTTGTGGATTGCTGATTTCTGGAATTTTCCATTTGATATACTCATAACACAGCTAACCCTAAGTAACTGAAACTCCAGAAATTAGAACCACCCTTCAGGAGCGGACACTATAGTTCTGCCTGACACTCGGAGGTCAACTTCCCAGCCTGGAAGAACCAGCACTTCAGTTAGGAGACTGGGCAAAAACCTGTCCACCAGGTCAGGGCTGGTAAATGATGGGCCAGAAGCCTGGGCACAACGATCATAGGAAGAACCTTCTGCCACCAGCCGGACAGGGGATCCCATCAGGCTGTGCATCCCTGCCTGTACCCCTCTGCCCACCCTACACAGCCAGCGGCCCACCTGGCTCTGCTCACACATTGTCTGGCTGCAAGACTTTGTTCAACAATTTGGGGGCAGCGGAAGTGCCGAAGAGCTCGCAGGTTCTGAGCAGCCCTCACTGGAGGCATAAGGGTCTCACTGAGATGCACTTCTGAGGCATCTGCCCACAGCCTCTCAGGGGGTCAGGGGGCTGGAGCCTGGTGCCTGGGGCCCTGGCCATTCATCAACTGCCTCGCTGCCCCTGGTCCCTCACCCCGCCCCCTGCAATCACCTCTCACACCAAGTCCTGGCACCAAAGTATTCACCTCAGGGTTGATTTGGGGGAGAATTCAAACTAAGATGCCTGTTTTGGATTGAATTGTGTCCCCCCTAAAAAGACACACTGACGTCCTACTCGCTAGAACCTCCGTATGTGACCTTAGGGAGACACAGGGTGACTGCAGGTGGAATTGGTCAAGATGAGGCCCCGCTGGAGGAGGGTGGACCCTTGGTCCAACATGACTGGTGTCCTTAGAAGAGGAGACACAGAGAGAGAAGATGGTCATGGGATGCTGGAGGCAGAGAAAGAGTAACATAACGCAAGTCTAGAAACACCGAGGATGCCGGCAAACGTCAGAGCCCGAAAGAGCAGGGAAGAAGGCTTCCAACTGCGGAGACAGGGTTTGGGGGTGAGCTACACCTGAGCATGTGGCTTTTTCTGTGAAGCTCAGAGTGACTCGTGATCCCTCTAAGAGGGTCACCCCCACTCCGTGAGGACAGAGCTCCTAGGGCCTTCCGTGGACTGAAGAGCTAGGATCCCAGGGCTGGGGGTGGGGGTGCTGGGGATTCTGCACATCGTCTGCCGCCTCTCCCCACTCCTACCTCCACCCCTCAACCTAATACCACGATCCCTTACTGATATTAAAAACTGACAAGGAATTTTGCCACCGGCACCAGCATTTTAATATTGAAAGGTTGTGAAATCTAATAAGAGCTACAAGGAGGTTGATGGGGGTGGCATTATCTCCCCCCCCCCCCTTCCAGATTCAATAGAACTGGGATTCAATAAGCAAATGTGACAGAATGTGTAATTTCCCCTTGATCCGCCGCGGCCAGGCATTTCCTGTTTAATAACCTTAAACCAGCGAGCCCCCTCTCCCAAAGCGACCCCTCCCAGAACATCTCTCCTCTCCATCTTATCAGAATAATCCTTCATTTGAACGCAGCTCAGACTGGCACTTTGGTGGCACCTTATCGCCGCTTGAAGACACAAAGGGAACAAGCTGAAATATTATTTTTTCCCTTAGTGGAAAGGTGTTAATGAGATCTTCCTGCCATCGCCCTGCCTGAGACGGCAGGGGATCCCTGATCCAGCCATTCTGCTCAAATCCCAGCTTTAAAACCTGCTCCTTAAAAGGGGGGGATTCCTGGCCCAGCCCCAGGCAAGGGGGCGCCAAGAGGGAAGACGTCCAGCTGGACATTGACGGCAGTGGGAGGAGCCTCAGCCTGGCCTGGGAGCCTGGGCTCAACATGTCCCTGCCAGCCACAATCAAAGGCACATGTGACAGTGACAGCCCGGGCTCCTTCCTTGCATGCCTAGATTGCTGGAGCAGGAGGGACAGCAGAGCACTCTGGGAGGGCGCTGGGGCGTGCGATGAGCACAAAACAAGAGGCGTCCCTATGGCCCATCCTGCTAACCTGTCCAGCCTCAGAGTGGGGTCCCCACCTGGGAAGGACCAGGTAGCACTTCCTGAGGAGCTGGGCCCTTGCAGGCATGGAGTGAAATCCTTAGGCCTGTTTCTGTTTTCTCTAGAGTAATCCAAAGGGCGTTTTCTAGTCCTCCAAAAAGAGATTTCTCTAGAAGCTGAGCACAGAATAAGAAAAGCATTGCCACACATGGAGTCATTGCTGATATTGCTAACATGGATCACAAAGTCCACACCTACTGTGCACAAAGGCACACACTAGGACTGCATATGCATTATGCTCCTCACCCCTCACCGCCCTCAATGAAGCAGTTACAGTACTATTAGCCCCACTTTGTGCATCACCAAGTGGACAAGTGGAGGCTCAGAGTGATCTCCTGCTTACTCGGGTGATAAAGGGAAGGTGCTCAGAACCTGATGCTCCGATTCCAAAGCCTGTGTTCCTAACGGCTAGGCAGAGAAGGACCAGCACTGCCCTCAAACATTCCCAGGTTGGGACCTGGACAAAGAGGAGAACAGACACTGCAAGAATGGCCAGGGACTGCTTCTCTGGAAGCATGCGCAGGGAGGAGAAAGCAGTTGGTGACAAGAAGGTAAGGTTAGAACAATTGGGAGTTTGTGCTGTGGAGGTTGTTTGGGGCAGGAGGACCCTGAGCCTGGGGCTGAGGACCTGCAAGAAGACATGGCAGCACCTGCACTCAGGTCCTACGGAAGCAGGAAGGAGGGGTTAAGGGGACACCTGTAAGGATAAAGCCTGGGATGGAGGAGGGATGAGTCCTGCAAACAGAGGGGAGGAAGGAGCCCGCCTGAGTGTGGCTCTAGAGTCACTCACGGTGGCAGAACACTGATGCCTGACTTCCACCCCTGCTCGCAAGTTTCTTCCTCCTTTGTCCTCTATGGGCACTCCCCTTCCTGGGCCACAGCCCCCCTTTTAGACTTGGCCACCTCTTCCTTCTCTCCCAGAGAACTCCATGCACCCAAGTCCCTGAAGTCCCACCGGCTTCTCCCCTGTCCTGGTAGTTCATGTGAAAGAAGCAGTCACAAAGTGTTACAGCAGGGGACACTTCAGGGGTCTTTTTGAAGGAGGAGACATTGAAACACTAGGCTTCGGTTTTTGTCAGGCAAAAAGGAATGCAGTGGGCAGAGAGTCGGTTGAGGAAGCAGCCTGGGTGATGAGCTTGGACTATTTGGGAGATGGCTGGGGCTTCTCAGGTGGCCAAGACGTGCTGAAACAACTGGGAAGGCTGAAAGGGAAGGCTGGAAGGGAAGGCTGGTCCTCCCTGCCATGCTCTTGAACGCCACCCAAGAGAGTAAAGCACTGGGATCTAATGAGCTGTGGGGGATGGGGAATCTCTGTTGGCTTTCAAAGCTGTCAAGGTCTCTGCCAGCACTGGTCAGAGGAGACAGCTCTGACCACCACCTGGTGCTCTGTCCACCTCTGCTGTGGAGTGTGGTCGTTTGGGGAAAGCCCTGCAGTCAGTCTGGCTGTTTTTACATCTGGGCCCTACTGTTCACTAGCTGTGCATGCTGCTTAACCTCTCGGTGCCTCAGTTAATTTACGTAAAGAACTTCCAATCGTGTTCAGCAGATACTAAGTGCATTAGTAGTCAGCAGAATCTTAATCACCCCATAGAGGACAGCTGAGCACCAGGCCATCTGAGCACCAAGACGCCAGATTTTATTATAATGGCAGTAATAACTACCTTCTAATGAGCACTTGAATCAGTATAAGCACACCCTGCTAGCTCCTTCAGATACATTAATTCCTTTAATCCCCGCAACTCTTTGGAGTAGTTATTATTATCCCCATTATATGGATGATGAAATTGAGGTTTAGAAATATTAAGTAATCTTCTTTCTGTCACAGAGCTTAAAGCAGGAGGACTTAGACATAAACCAAGTCCTGTGTGACCCCAGAACCTAGGTTCAGAGCTCCCACAAAGCCCCACTTCTCCCTAGGATTGCAAGCTCCCCGGAAGGCTTGGGGTCTCCGTGTGGACTCCGCTACCAGGGAGAGAATCACAGACCACAGAATCGCTCACCTCCTTGACAGTCACATTTCTCACTTGCATTTATAAATGAGCATTTGGGTTTGCAAGTCAGTCTCTTATGACCTGGGTTGGGGGTGTGGTTCCGGGCCATAGCTGCACATTCGATTTACATTTTTAAAATCCCAATACTCAAGCCACTCTCAGGACCAATTAAATCCAAATCTCAGGGACTGTGACCCAAGCATCAATATATTTTATAGCTCCCCAAGGCATGCTAATGCATACCAAGGTCATGAACGCTGGTTTAGGGTGAACCAAAAAGGCTGCATCTAACAGACTCCTGCAAAATTAGGCACCTGATCCTGCAATATCCTGAGATTTGAAACCTGGTCACGATGGCCAGGTATACACTGGAGTTGACAACAGTATCGCCTCCCAGTTCGGGGGGTTGGGGTGGGGGGGGACCGAGTGGGGGATAGAGGGAAGGAGCACTGGGCTCACAACCAAGGCTGTGCCTCTCCAGCAGAGATAAGCCTGGGCTGTCCCTCCAGCCAGCAAGCCCTGTCGCAGCATCAGGCCCTGTTCAGCCTCCCTGACTCGGACCATGCACTCGAATCTGGACATTTGGCTTTGAGTCGCAAAATGAGGACTAGAGCTTTGCCTGGGATGTAATAAGTGGAATAAAATGTTATGGGTCTCTCTGTGGAGAACGGCGGGGGTGGTAGGGCAGTAACCAGAAGGGAGGAGAAGGCTGAGGGCAAATGGGTAGCAGCTCTGGGGTCTGTCCCCAGTGGCAGATAGAACGGCTAAAGTAGAATCCTCTGAAGAATCTGGCAATCAGCAAAATTAGCATTCAAACTGCCTCCTTCAGACATCGCTCCCAGCAGCCAAGCACCCATCAGGGGCCGCAGGCTCTGATTCCTGCAATAAATGCGTAGGAAAGTGTGCTGCTACCAAACCTCTCGGGAGGCCGGGAGGGAGGGGAGAGCTGCCTGGCGATGTGGTTCAGGGAGCAGAAGGGTCCTGGAGAGAGTGACAGGCAGAGGGCAGCAGACTATGCAGAAGCCCAGGACCCGCGTCAACGCCCATGGAGGACCAGGGTGAGAAACTGAGACAGCCGCTCTCCGCTGAGATGCCACAGGAAGCTGGGCCTGAGTCAACTGTGGGAGCACTGGCTCCTTCTGGAAAGTAGAAAGAGAAGAGCTGCCACCCAAAAGAAAATGCTGCCGTGGTGCCACATGCAGTTGTCACCTCTTGTCACTAGTGATCAAGACAGCCCACAGCCACCACATTCCCCTTGGCTTCAATGAACTGGGGATGGAATTTTTTCTGTCTTCGACCCTGAGCTCTCTTAGTGCATGTATGTTAGCAAACTCGCAGCCGTAAAATCTCCCTCTGTCCCCCCACAATGTTAATGGCCCGCCCAGCCCCTGTCCCATTTCACCCCCCAGGAATCCCTTTCTCAAGGGCCTGGGAGCCCTCTTGATTGTCTTCCTGCAATCAGGAAGGGCAGGAACCTACCTTCCATAGGGACAATTAGCAAACATAGATAGCCCTTAACATATAGATGCCCCATGAGATTGTGGCTCCCTGAAACCTCGTGATACCTAGGAAACACTGGAGGTTACACCTTTCATGGTCCATGTTCTACACAGGACATGGATTTTAGAATAAACATTCCCTCAAGTTGTTCCACCTGGGTTTGCAACAGAACTCCAATACCCACTGGGCCCTGCAGCTTGCCCCTCAACCCGTTAGATGGGAAGCCCCCAAGCCTTCCAGACGGCTGAAACCCATCCTACTCCCTTTCTGAGTCTCTGTGAGAATGTGGTGGTGACGGTGAGGAGCAAACACCCCTCACTGACCTCACAGCCCTGTCCTCACAGCTGCTGGAAACATGCTTTGCTTCCACATCACCCCCTTTTTGTGTCCTCTCTGTTTTAGTACCGTCTACGCTGGACCACTGCCAAGGATGACCTCAGAATTCCTCTCTCTGCAGCAGGAGGGAGAGCATTCTCCTTTCCCCAGTCCCCTACTGAAACCTCCAGCACAGTTTCTTAGATCCCAAAGGAAGCATTCCTTTGCATTTATGCTAGTTCTCTCTCCTTTCCAGGGTCAATTCAAACACAGTGTCACTATATCCAGGACTCAGGTCTTTTCTTTGGCTTTGGCCAGCCCACCACTACCAATTCCTTCCTTCCTTCCTCGTGATCTTCCCACTCCCACCCCAGGGATCCCACTGACCCTCGCTGAAATCTAGTTCTCTTTCAGGGTCTCTCCAGTCCACCAACAGAATCAGCGTAACTAGAGGCAAAATAGAGAGGGTCCCAGCAGTAGGGGTGCTGCACCTCAAAGCCTCAGCGTCAGCCCCACAAATACTGGACTTAATCTGTGGCTCATGTTCACGCCAGAGGAAGTGATTTTCAAGGACAGTTTACAGATTCTGGTCACATGACCTCCTTACCATGTAGCTTTCAGCCAATTACTGCACATGATTACTGTCCCTCCTGAGATTGAAGTTTTCTCCATCCAGGAGTCCAACTGAATTAAAAAAAAAAAAACTTACTTTATTAATATGTTTAATAAGAGGGTAAGAGAATAATAGTTACTAAATTTGCAAACTTTATTTCGTACTTCCTGTGTTTCAGCCACTGCATGCTAAACCCCATATATCTCATTTAATATATTCAAAACATATGGAAAAGAAAACTAGAACTTAGAGAACTTGAGCTATCTGCCCAAGTTCGCACCATTTAGTCCTAAGACATGAAGCCAGAGCGCCTGAACTCCTCTTTGGGCTGTGCCACCTCCTCACCATGATGCTTTGGGACTCCCTGCCCCTGGATTTAATTTCTCTCTCCCACCCAAACCCAAACCACAACTTCTTGGTACATTTTCGTGAGCTCTTTATGCTGAGAGAAACAGCAGCTTCTGAAAGACTCCCTGTTTAGCTGGGGATTCACCAAACAGCAGACCACCATTCTATGGTTGGTATTTTGTCAGTGTGTTGTGACCAAACCATTTATGCCAACTGTTTACCTCTGTGACCACATAGCCTGGATGTTCCAGATTAATCTTAATTTCAATATTGTCACCCATTTTTTACATAAGCCACAGTAGATTAGAGAAATGATAAGATAGTCACCTCCAATAAGAGATTCCCCCTCTGCTTTTTGCATTCGAAAGGATGCAATTCCTTTGTCAGATTTCTCTTCCAAATTCCCTGGGCTCTGCAGACACAGCCGGGGTCTCATGTGCAAGCCCTCATTTCCTGATGAGGTAGTTTGAGCTCACTTGCTCGTGGCTGGGGCTAATTTACACTTTAGCAAAGTGATTGTGCCACGTGGCGTAATCACCACAGCTGAGGCTGAGCCTCCGCAGTCACAGCGCTGGTGTTTAATTAGCCTCCATATACCTATTGACTGCCGCCATGGTCATGAGCCAGTCTCTACCCATGATGGACTTCTGGTGGTAGTACTACTATTTGACAGCAGCCTGATTTTCTCCCCTAGAGAACAGACAGCAGATTGTCATAAAGCACTGGAGCAAGTCCTTCCCACTGCTGTGCCATGGCACGGAGCCCTGCATAAACCTGCCTGGATCACACAGACTGGAGGCCCCACCGGGGCCAGGAACACATGTGGCCAGACATTCTGTTGGTCCTGGAGTAGACAGCACAGACCCTCGCCCGCCCGCCCATCCCAACACATGTGTTTACACAACCCTCCTCTGGGCCACGTCCAAGACATGCCAAAAGTATCGTTGGCCAGGGGCCACAGAGGCCAGAGTTTCAAGTGACTGATTCTCAACTGAAAGCAGGTGGAAGGCAGAGATTTACTTCCTCTAACTACCAGTATCTTCCCTCCAGGTGACCTCACGGCCACTGAGCCCTTCACTGATGTTGCCAGCTACCTAAAAGCTGTCTCGTTCTGTTAGACAGAGAATGATGCTCATGACGTGGGGCGGAGTATGAGGGAGGGTCTCCCCTCTCCAATAACTCAGCATTTGGATACATTTGAGATTCTCTGACTCTTTGATTTGAAGTGAAAGGAAGTTTTATTAAAAATATATCCACACAGGTCAAAGCATTAAGTAAAAGTCCAAGTGTCCCTGCACGGGGGATAAAGGGGAAAACTAGACGCCTCCAAGCTCTCCAAGCAAGAGCTTCAGACCTGAGGAAGAGAGGGGGCAGGGCAGACAAACCGTCTGGCGAGACAGCAGATTGAAGCAGGCATGACTTTATTTGGCCACTGCTGATCCATCGCACAATTTCAAGTATGTCCATCTTCTGCACACCCGTTGACCTGCATGGCCGGCTAGTGGAGCAAGACCACTACAAGCTGTCAGCAATGAGCCGCGGGTAATGAAGGCCAGACCAGAAGGTGAGCAGTATGGTCGGAAACCCAGAGAGCCACAGCAAGATGTCAAAGGCAAGTCTATGTGGCAGAGTGGAGTTCAGGGCCTGGTCATGGTTAGACCCCAAGGGAGCCAAACAAGAGAAGCCAAATCCAGTGAGGGTGTGAGAGTCCAAGCTGGATCATTCCAGGTCAGAGTGGCAGGAGCCAGCAGGAAATGAAAAGTACAGAGAAGAATCCAGAGACAGCCAACTAAGTTCCCCGAGGACGTAGGGGTAGTCCCTCTGCTCCTCATTAATAAGCTTTTAAATTTGTCTAATGTACATTCTTTGATTTGTAGATATTTCTGAAAAAAAAAAAAAACAAGCATTGTGGTTTTGTATGCATGTATTCTCACTTGCAATAAATAGCATTGCACCATAGATCTCCCTCAGCCAGCGCTTGGTGGTTACTATGTGTCTATCCCGTCCTCTGTGCCCAACTACTGCATGGGGCAAGCGTCCACCACCCTGCAGCATGGACCTCTCTGGTGAAGGTAACTGAGATTGCCACCAACCCGCCCCACCCACCCACAAAACAACAGGGTATGAGCATCCTCGCACACACCACTATCAACCAACGGTAGAATTTCCTGGAAATGTGCCCAGGAGGAAAATAGACAGGTCTTAAGGGAAATGTGTTCTTAATAACCTAATCGTGTGAGATGGGTCTGCAAAAGGGCACACCACCAGCAGGGCAAGGCGATTCCTGTGGCTGATGTGTTGGTCAACTTTTTGTCATTGTGACCAAAATATCTGACAAGAGCCACCTAGAGGAGGAGACGATTTGTTTTGGTTCATGGTTTCAGAGGTTCAGTCCCTGGTCAACCAACTCCATTTCTCTGGGCCCAGGATAAGGCAGACCATCATGGCAGAAGGGTGCTGTGGAGGAAAGAAAGCTGCTCAGGTGGCCAGGAAGCAGATCAAGTAAGGGGCTACAGGGAAAATGAGTGCTCCCAGGACACACCCCCGTGACCCACTACCTCCTGTCACATTAAACCTACCTCCAGTTACCACCCAGTTAGTCCATTCAAACTGGGATGTACTGATCTGGTTACAGCTCTCAGAATCCAATCATTTCACTTATAAATATTCCTGCATTGACACAGGAGCTTTGGGGGGACACCTTATATCTAAACCGTAATAACAGCCAAGGGTTCTCTTTTGCTCCTTTCAGTTCATCTCCATCTATACCAGGCACCTAATAGCATTCAGACAGAATATGAGCAGTGCTTAACTTCTACCCCAGATAAGTATTCTGCAAGAATGTGTATGTTTGTAAAATGCTTCTAAATGTTTCCTGTTCATTTCAAAGCACAAAATAACTAAGGTGTATGAGTTAGTTTTCTGTCACTATGACAAGTATCTGAGAAAATCAACTTAGGAGAGAAAATATTTTGGAGATTCATTGCTTTAGGCCTATGGCAAGGCAGAACATCATGGTGAAAAAGTGTGGGAGGGGACAGCTGCTCAACACATGGCCACCAAGAGGAAGGGAGAGAGAAAGAGGCTGAGGACAAGTGCAACCCCCATGGACACATCCCCCAAGGACCCACTCCTTCAACTAGTTCCCATCTCCCACAATTCCCACCACCTCCCAATAGTCCATTCAGCTAGGAATCCACCAGTGGATTAATAATCCATTGATGGAATCAGAGCTCTCAGGTCCATTCACTTCCCAAAAGCCCTACCTCTGAACGCTGCTGTATTGAGGACCAAGCCTTCAACACATGAGCCTGTGAGGGACATTCCAAATCCAAACTATAACAGCCTATTGTTAGGCAATGTGTTTTCAGCTGGTCCCAAGCTCTTTGGCCTACAAGGTCCCATTATCAACATCCATAGACACCCACAATACAGTGACGGCTCCAAAACCGGCTTTGCATCAACTGTGACTTTGCTAGTCCAGTGAGATTCTGAGCCAATACACTGAGCCCTACGTTGGTGCTTCACTCGGCATGTTTTGATGTGTTTTGGGTAGTGAGTTATCTATTCATATCTCTCTTACCCACCTTTGATATTTCACTGGATCATTCTACTCTCTTCTAATTCAATACATTTAACGTGTATGTGAATAATGGCAATATACAGAGATATGACTCAGCCTCTGCTGCCCAGACCTTGAGGCATAAAACTATACCTTGAATCTATAGTTCAGGGACACTAGCTCTTTGTCTTTTCTCTTTATATTTTCCCGCTTCTTGATTGCATTTCCTCCTGTCTAAAAGTGACCCCCATCCTGCCTAAAGGTGAAGACCAGTGTTCCTCATTTCTTTTCATGTAATTATTATTCTTTCACCATAAATCAGATTGTTCCCAACAGCCATTGTTCCCATTTTACATGGTAATGGGATTGTTAGCTAAATGTATAATAACCCTGTGAGGCCTGCATTTCCTAGCTTTCTTGCAGGTGGGTCTGGCCTTCGATGAAAATCCTTATGCAACCTTCTTTGTCACCACCTTATCACTGGCTGGAAAAGGGGTGTGACCGTGAGAGCTGGAGCGCCCTCTTGGATCGTGAGATGGAAACCTAGTGAGGATGACAGAAACCACGTGGCTGGATCGTGGGTCTCTGATGATTATTGAGCTGCTAGAGAGCCCAGGACTACTTACCAGCATTTCAAATGGGAAAAAAAATTAACTTCTTTCTTGAGTACACCACAAAAGTGTGTATTAGCCTAGCTAATGCATATATGTTCCAGAGCCCCAGAAAAGTTTACTGTAGTAAATATTTCAGGCTTGTAAGGCCATAGTATCTCTATCCAACCATTCACCTCTGCCCCTGTAGCACAAAAGCAGCTATAGATAATATGTAATCAAATGGATGTGGCTATGTTTTTAAAAGACTGTATTTACAAAAATAGGCATTCTTTGGGTTGGATTTGGCCCATACACTACAGTTTGCCACTGCTCATGAACAGTATGGATTTACCTGTTTTTAAACATTATGTAAATGGTTTCACACTCTATGTATACTTCTGCTACTTGATTTCTTTGATCAATTTTATGTTTTTGAAAAATAAAATACTTGGGACTCAATCTAACAAAAGAGGTTAAAAAAAAAAAGACCTCTACAATGAAAACTACAGAACACTAAAGAAAGAAATTGAAGAAGGCCTTAGACAATGGAAAAATCTCCAATGTTATTAGAGAGGCAGAATCAATACTTGCCAAAACGGCCGTACTACCAAAAGTGCTATACAGATTTAATGCAATTCCAATTAAAATTCCAGTGATATTCTTCATAGAAATAGAAAAGGCAATCATGAAATTTATTTGGAAAAATATGAGGCCCAGAATAGCCAAAGCAATCCTTAGTGAGAAAAACAAAGCAGGAGGCATCACAATATCAGATCTTTAATTCTACTACAGAGCTATAGTAACAAAAACAGCATGGTACTGACACCAAAACAGACATGAAGACATGGAACAGAACAGAAGATACAGAGACAAACCCATGAATACATCTCATACTATCTTATACTTGACAAAGGCACCATAAACACACATTGGAGAAAAGATAGCCTCCTCAACAAATGGTGCTGGGAAAACTGAAAATCCGTATGTAGCAGAATGAGATTTAACCCCCATCTCTGACCTTGCACAAAATGCAACTCAAAGTGAATCAAAGACCTAGGCATTAGACCAAGAGACCTTGTGCCTACTAGAAGAAAATGTAAGCCCAAATCTCCATCCTGCCAGCTTAGGAACCAAATTCCTCAACATGACCCCTAAAGTGCAAGAAGAAAAGCCAAGAATCCATAAATGGGGCAGTATCAAATTACAAACCTTTGATGCAAAGGAAACAATCAAGAAATAAAGAGAGAGCCTACAGAATGGGAGAAAATATTTCCCACCTGCACCTCAGTTAGAGCATTAATCTCCAAAATATATAAAGAACTCAAAACAACTTAGCCCCCAAATAACCAATAACCCAATCAATAAATGGGCAAAGGAACTGAACAGACACTTCACAGAAGAAGAGATACAGTCAATCAATATATGAAAAATTTTCAACATCTCTAGCAATTAGAGAAATGCAAATTAAAACTACACTCAGATTTCATCTCATTCCAGTCAGAATGGCAATCATCAAGATTACAAGTAACAACAAATGTTGAATAGGATATAGGGAAAAGGTACACTAAAAACTTTCAGGTTGAAATAATTATGTTGAAGGTCTTCCCTGTTATTTCTAATTATTAATTTTCACAAGCAATGTCACAATTCATACTTAATGTAAATGCCTCCTGATGCATGTGTGAGAGTCTCTAGAATTCACACCTGGGAATGAAATGATTGTGTCCACACAGTGTGCATTTCCATCTTTACTAGCTGTTTCCAAACTTTCTCTCCATGATGATACCCAAAAAAAAAACGTCCAGTGTGTGATGGTTCACCTTAGTCTACAATCTTACCAGTACTTGCTATTACCAGTCCATCTGGTGAATCAGAAACATATCTCACTGTGACTTTAGTTTGCAATTACCTGTTTCCTAAGAGGCTGAGCATCACCAATGACACAAATACCTTCTCATACATTCCCTGGCCATTGTTATCTCCTTTTTTTGTAAAACTCCCTGATTAATATCCCTTAGGTCTTCTCCTCTTGGATTATTTACATTTTTCTCATATTTTAAATACTAATTATTTATATTTCATAAATTGTAAAAAACATCTTTTCCAATTATGAAACTTGACTTTCGACTCATACTTTGATGGATGAATGTATTTGATTTTAATATTGAAAAATCTATCAGAGCCCTCACATTGGCTACTGCTTTGGGCACCTGGTGTAAGAAAGCGTTCCCACTTCCAAGGTCACAAAGACATTCTCTGATGCTTTCCTCGAACATTTTGAATCTTTGCTTTTCACGTCTAGGTCTTCAACACCTTAGGATCAATTTTAGGAGAGGTTTGGAAGAGAGAGAGTTTTGTCCTTTCTGGATTGCCGAGTATCCCCACGCTCTGTCTTAATAGCTCTGCATTCCTGAGAGAGGAGCAAAGGAACTTGACACCTGTCCAATTCCCACATATCCATAGTTTCATTTCTGGAATATCTTTCCTGTTCCTTTTATCTTTCTCTGTGCAGATCCCAAACTGTCCTATTCCTCATAGCTTTAAGGGAAGTCTTTATTTCTGATCCACTCCCCTGATTATTATTATTTTTCCCCAACCAGGATAGTTTGGGTCCTTCCGTTGTTCTCCCAAATAAAATTTACTATCATTTCATCAGTTTCTGTGAAAAAAAAAAGTTATTGGGATTTTTGCCTTGAATTGTATCCAATCTATGGATTTGTCTGAAGATGATGGATATCTCTACAATACTAAGCATTCTTAACCACCGTGTCTCTTACAGTCCCACAGCACCAGATGAGAATAATTTGGGGCAAATTTATGGCCAATGCAGGGATTGTTGATGAGTGGTTCTGTGTAGATACAGACAAAAGTCTCCACCGCCTGGATACACGTTTCTGTCCTTGGCCCTGTCCTTTTCAAAATCTCTCTCAATCAATTATTCAGATGTCACTAACTTGGTAGGTAGAGCCCATGCCAGAGATGACATAATCAAAATTCAGAGTCGTCTCAACAGTCCAGTGAGCCTGGCCAAAGCCAAGAAGATAAAACGGAACAAGTGTGACTGCCCAGCCCGGCAGCAGGACAGAAATCCACTTGTGCAGATGCAGAATGGTTGCAGAGAAAGTACCGATTTGGCAGCAATTTATACAAAATGGATTTTGTGGCCCAACTGAGGCTGCTACGCAGTCATTGATCACAACCCCAATATGCAGCGAGGCGATGATGTGGCTGCTTAAAGAGCTCAAGCAATCGTAGGAAGGTACAATATCCAGGTCGTTGGATTGCTCTGGGGTAATCCGGCCACTTTCGCGGTGCGTGCTTCGTCTTTGCAGCCTCACCACCCATCTCTCGGGGCTTCTGAAGGTGGATAAACACAGTGGTGAGGGATGTGGAATGCTCTCCACCGAGATCTGAAGAAAGATGTGCCCCGGCTGCCACTGCTCTCCTGGCAAAGGAACGACGAGAAGGCCACAACTGTCCAGCCCACTCAGGGGAAGACGGACTCACCAAGCAAGTCCCAGAAATGCACTGATGGGTCAGGCAGCGGGAGTGAAGCCTGCGGAAGGTGTGCGAGCAGCGGCCGGGAGATCACTGCCCAGGGGAGGAGCGGGCAGGACACCTACAGTGGGGGGAGCCCTGCGTGGGGAGTGGCCACGGCTGTAAGCTCAGACCCCCCTTCTGATGGGTGCAGCCCTAGCTTCCTCCGTCAAGATACCAGGAAGGAACAGAAACAGGCATCCTGCAGTCACTCAGAGGAGGGCACACGGCAGGTTTGCCCAGGCTAGGAAGGATTTCATCACCTCTATTTTTTTTTTATCTTTATTTGTTCTTTTTTTAGTCACATGGCAGTAGAATGTGTTTTGACATACTGTATATACATGGAATATAACTTCACATTCTGGTGATTGTACATGACGTACAGTTACAACAGGTCGTGTATTCATATATGAACATAGGAAAGCTAGTCCAGTTCATTCTACTGTCCTTCCTATTCCTACTCCTTTCCTATTCCCTCACTTCATTCCCTTTTGTCTAATCCAGTGAACGTCTATACTTCCCTACCCCACCGTGGTGCTTATCATGTGTTAGCATCTGCATATCATAGAGAACATTTGACCTTTGGCTTTTGGGGATTGGCTTATTTCATTTAGCATGATAGTCTCCAGTTCCATCCATTTCTTTATGGCTGAATTATATTCCATTGTGTATCTGTAACACGTTTTCTTTATCCCTTCATCTGTTGAAGGGATAAAGCCACCTAGGTTGGTTCTATAGCTTGAATATTGTGAATTGAGTTGCTATTAACATTGATGTGTCTGCATCACTATAGTTGGCTGATTTTAAATCCTTTGGGTATAGACCAAGAAGTAAGATAACTGGGTCAAACTGTGGTTCCATTTCTAGTTTTTTGAAGAATCTCCATTCTGCTTTCCAGAGTGGTTGCACCAATTTGCAATCCCACTGGTAATATATGAGTGTACATTTTTTCCCCACATCCTCATTAACATTTATTGCTTCTTATTTCCTTGATTGTTGCCTTTCTGACTGGAGTGAGATGAAATCTAAGTGTAGTTTTAATTTGCATTTCTCTAATTGCTAGGGACGTTGAACATTTTTTTATCTATTGGTTTACCATTTGTATCTCTTCTTCTGTGAAATGTCTATTCAGTTCCTTTGCCCGGTTTTGATTGGGTTGTTTTTTGGTGTTAAGTTTTTTTGAGTTCTTTATATATGTTGGGGATTAATGCTCTATCTGAGTTGCAGGTGGCAAACATTTTCTCCCGTTCTGTAGGCTCTCTCTTCATGTTCTTGATTGTTTCCTTTGCTGTGAAGAAGCTTATTCGTTGATGATATCCCATTTAGTGATTCTTGATTTTACTTCTTGCACTTAGAAGACTTGTTGAGGAATTTGGTTCCTAAGCCAACATGATGGAGATTTGGGCCTACTGTTTCTTCTAGTAGACACAGGGCCTCTGGTGTGATGCCTCGGTCATCGCCTCTTTTATTGAGAAGAATGAAGTCATTTATGAAATATTTCAAACATTTAAAAAAAAGGATAGAGATAACAAAACAAATATCATCTATCCACCATAGAGAACTAACAATTGCTACGATTTTCCATGTTTGCTTAATGTTTATTAAAAGAAAAAGACATTATAGGGATGGTGAAGTCGACCATAACTCTCCTATCCCACTTCCTGAAGTTGCATATGTTCCTTTCATCTGTGTATTTGATTCTTGCAACACACTTCCACAAAAACATACAGTATTACTCTATGTTTTTAAAATAGATAAAAATGGCTTGATGCTATTATAATACTCTGCAACTAGTTTACTAAGAAAACCATTACAACTAAGGCTGAAGCTGTCGTTTCTGAACCCATCCCCTTGTCCATATGTGACTGCTTCAGAATAAACCGTTCAAAGTAGCAAAGCCACACACCATAAATGTCACTAGATTCTGCCTGACTGGTCATACTCCCCAGCATTATCAGAGAGTTCCCATTACTCCACACTTTTGCTGATACTTGGCATTATCAAACCTTTAGTTTTTGATGAATTGATAGGCATGAAATGACATTTCACTGTGGTATTTGAGGGGGTTACATTTAGATACTAGTAAAATTAAATGAGAAAATTCTATGTATATAGAATTATTTTCCTGTGAATTGCTTTACCTTTGTCCTTTGGTTATGTTTGGAGACGGGTCTGTAGTTGGTATGGAATTGTGTAATTGTTGATACACTCTGGATATTTATCCTCAATGGTCAGACACGGGCCAGTTATCTTCTACCTGTGACTGCTTTTGCTCTCTAGCTCTACGCTGACATGTTCTCCATTTATGCCTACTCAGTCCTCCCATGTCATCTGCAATAGTTGCTGTCACTAAGAAGGCATGGCTTTACCAGACTCATCCTCTGGCAGGTCGTTGCTTTTTTTCTTTGGCATGAAACTTGCAATTCCAGTAACTTCCATGGGGGGTGCTTTTGTTTACCGTCTGGGAGTTAGGTTTAAAACTGAATCAGTTTTCATTTAAAACATTACATTCTTAAACAATTAAGAATGTGAAGAAAGAATCCTGCAGAACAGGAAGAAATCTTTGCTAGCTACTCTTCTGATAGAGGATTAATACCCAGAATACATAAAGAATTCAAAAAGCACCAAAAAAAATCATAACTCAATAAATGGGCAAATGAGTGGAATAGACACTTCTCAAAAGAAGAAGTCCAATTGGTCAACAAATATATGAAAAAAATGTCCAACATCTTTAGCAATTAGGGAAATGCACATCAAAATTACCCTGAGGTTTCATCTCCCTCCAGTTAGAGTGGCAGCTGTCAGGGATACAAACAACAATAAATGCTAGAAAGGATGTCGGGGGGGAAAGGCATACTTTAACAATGTTGGTGGGATTGTGAATTATGGAAACCAATAAGGAGGTTCCTCAAAAGACTAGGCATGGTACCATCATATGACCCAGCTATAGTAGTCTTCCACATTTATCCTAAAAAATTACAGTCAGCATGCTATAGTGGTACATGCATCCCCATGTTTATAGCAACACAATTCCCAAGCACCAAGTTATTGAGCCAGCCGAGGTGTCCATCAGTGAATGAAGAGATAAAGAATATGATGTATATACACCGGGGAGTTTTATTCAGCCATAAATAATGTCATTTGCTGGTAAATGAATGGAACTGGAGAACATCATGTTCTCAGAAAGACAGGGGTCAAGTGTTTTCTCTCATTTGTGGAAAGGAGAAAGAAAAGAAGAAAAAAAAAGATGGATGGATCTCATGAAAACATGAAGGGAGAGCGAGGAGGGGAGCAGGATGAGGGGGGAGGGAAGAGGGAGGTGCTGGAGAATGATTGACCACATTATACTGTTAGGTCGTGTGCATGTACGAAAATGTAACAACCAGTCCCACTGTTACTGTATAACTATAATGTACCAATAAAAGGGGGAAAATGAGGGGCTGGGGATGTGGCTCAAGTGGCAATGCCCTTGCCTAGCATGCATGAGGCCCTGGGTTCGATTCTCAGCATCACACAAAAAAAATAAAACAAAAATATTTTTTAAAAGGGCGGGGGGAAATGACATGACATTGTTTAATCATCAAAAATCTAATTAAGAGCAAAGTTTTAAAAAATAGGACACCAAAATACAAGTCACTAACATTACTGACCACCTTGAGAAAAGCAATTGTTGATTCTATCTCCAGTTCTTTTTAGTATGAATGACCTTGATTCATGCCAGCCTTCCGTGCTCAGCAGGACAGATAGAGTGCCGCCTAAGGTTGCCATCCCACGAGCTAGGCTGATTTCAGGTCACCAGGGCTTTCTGGAGGAAGGAAGGGAAGAAATCAAAGCCAGGAATCATGAGCTTGCTTCAGTATCGTAAGACTGCTTTCCATTCCTGCTTGGAGCTCATCCTGTCACTGTACAGAAACGCCTGTTGCAAAACTCAGCTGGCCAGGAAGCTGCTGGTCATTGCACTCTGCAATTGGCCACTGTGATGGCTGCTCCCAGCTCCTGCTTCCCCCACTCCTGGAGGCCCAAGAGCACATTGAAATCATTCATCACTCTTTGGTGTCATTTGTTGGCCATCTCTGTCCTGGACCACAGGATTTTTTTTTTTTTTTTTTTTTTGTCCTGGGGATTAAACCCAGGGATCCTTAACCACTGAGCCGTATCCCCTGCCCAGTTTAATTTTTATTTTGAGACTGGATCTCACTAATTTTGCTCAGGGACTCACTAAGTTGCTGAGGCTGGCTTTGAATTTGTGATCCTCCCTCCTCAGCCTCCTGAGTCACCAGGATGACAGGCATGCACCATCACGACCGGCTGGAACCACTAGATTCTGGTGAGCACAAGAAAGTAGCTTGACCAGAGGCAGGTATGCAGGAATACAGGACAGCAGAGTGCCAGGAGACAGGAGAAGCTTCTCCGATCAGCTACCATATTGTTTCCCACTCGGTACAGGGTGAGACAGGCTCCTTTGATGTTTTTCACAGTTCTTCATATGCGTGGTTTTTATGTTATCCAGACATTTTTTAAAAGATCCATGTCTCAATCTGTATATGGGGTAAAAATGGGAGCTCATAACCCACTTGAATCAAATTGTGAAATATGATATATCAAGAACTATGTAATGTTTTGAACAGCCAACAATAAAAAATTAAAAAAAAAAAAAAGATCCATGTCTCGGAATATTATTCTCTCTTAAAAAAGGAAGGAAATTCTGACCCATGCTACAACATGGACGAACCTTGAGGACATTCTGCTAAGGGAAATAAGCCAGGGACAAAAGGACAATCAGAGCAAGACTCCACAGGTCTGAGGTACTTCACAGAGACAGAGAGTGGGAAGGTGGCCACCAGGAGCAGGGGAGGGAGAAATAGAAAACCATTTCTTGAGTATGGAGTTTCAGTTTTGCAAGAAGAAAGAGGTCTCTGGAGACAGTGGTGAGGGTTGTGCAACAGTGTGAATGTTTGTAATGCTACTAAAACTGTTCCCTTAAAGATGGTTACAATGACAGACTTTATGTTACATATATTTTGTCACAATTTTAAAAGCCCGTTTCTTTTGTGGCTTCCCCAGGAAAGCCTTGCACCAGGAACACACATGATACTCCAGATTCTCATCAAGACATTTTTATCAGTGCTTACAGGTGTTTCCACAGCATTAATTTACTTAACCCTCACCATAACCTTGCAAGATCAATATTTCAGTCAGATTAATAGGTAAAGAAACTGAGGCTCAGAAACATTTTGAACTTTCTGGTTAGAGGGATCCAGGTCTCTAACTCCATGGAAATGTCATTCCCAGGGTTGTTCCCTGTGTTTATTTACCAACCTGGAGATCTGGAATCAAATCCTGCAGGCTCAGGCTCAGAGGAAGTGTTCCAGAAGCCTCTACAACATCAACAGCTGAGCATACATGTTCATGTGTCAACCACGGGTCAAGGAGTGTGACTGTGATAGGAAAAAATTACCACTTCACATATAGGGAGCGAAAACCCATGAACTATCCAACTCCAAAGAAGTAGAGAGGTTTACCTGTAGCGCCCTGATAGTGGGAACTAAATTAGTCCAGCCATTATGGGACACAGTATGGAGGGTCCTCAAAAATTAAAAACAGAACCACCACACGATCCAGTGATCCCAGATATAGGATATATATCCAAGGGAAATGATATTAGGATCTTATAGAGATATCTGCTCTCCTATGTTCATTGTAGCACTATTCAAAATAACCAAGATATAAAAAATCAACCTGAATGTCCACCCACCCATGGATGAATGAGTATGTAGTACAGGAGATATATATATATATACACACAGACACACACACACACATATATATATACACACACACACAGATAGATAGAGAGATAGATAGATACACACAATGGAATATTATTCAGCCTTTAAAAAGAAGAAAATCCTGCTATTTGTAAAAACATGGATGAATGTAGAGGGTATCATGCTCAATGACATAAACCACAGAAAGATAAAAACTGCATGATGTCACTTACATGTGGAATTAAAAAGACATAGAAGCAGAGAGTGGAGTGGTGGTGGCTGCCAGGGGCAGGGGAAGAGGGAGACTTGAGGGATGTTTCTCGATGGGCACAGAGTTCCAAGTGTGCTGATGAATAAGTTCAGACGTACAGGACAGTGCCTGTGGTCAATACGCTGTATTGTATACTCGAAATGTGCCAAGAGGATAAATCTTAAGTGTCTCCACCACAAAAAAAAGAAAAAAAAAGTGACTACCTGTGGTGATGACTATGGACACAGCAATTAGCTGGACTGTGGTGGTTTTGCATATATTTGCATATATTTCATATATATGTGTCAAGAATATCATGTTGTAAACCTTAAATATACACAATTTCTTAAATCAATCCTTCCTAAATGAAGCTGAGAAGAGAAGGCAGCACAGCCATTCTCAACACAGGCCACCAAGTCACAGGCAGAACTGGCCTCCGAGTTGGTTGCCATTGGCAACGTAATGCAATTCAGTCCCTATGTCCTTGGCATATGGGTGGCTTGCTGTCCTCGGGCTTCACAGCCTGAGGCATCTTGCAGGGACCACGGCTCGCACAGAGAGGACAGTCTGCAGTCTGTCTTCTGGGGGTGCACCCCCCCATCCCTGGCCCTTTGAGCTTTAGGACAGGGAGCTCTGGGGCAGCGCCCTTCACCAAGGAAGCGGAAGGGAGAGAGATTGGAAAGGGAAAGGAAATGGCAGCCGGGAGCCAACAGATGATGCTGAATGATGTGAGAGTGTGTGGCTTGAGAAGGATTCTTCTGGGGCCAACAATCTGATAGAATTCTAGAGGCCTCTGTTGCTGATATTAGGAGGTCATACCGTCACACCCAGCGTCTCTGCCTGGTCCCTGCCCACCGCCACCCTCACTATTTACAGAGAGGTGGCAACTGGCAGGAAATCCTAATTCTTGTTGTTGTTGTTGTTGATGGTTTTTCCTTTAATATTATAGTTTGGCCCTCCTTATTCTCCTGGGCTCTGTCTCCACTTCTCCATTCCCTGCTCTTGCCACCTCTTTTGTTGCCTCCCTCATCTCCTGGACCTGAGAGAGAACCGCAGGGACAGAAGCATGAGCTGGAGGGGCAGGCGGTAGATGTCCCCACAGAGCAACAGAGGAGCAGGCTCAGCCTGCGCGGCCTCCTTCCAGCCTTCTCAGGAGCCTTCCTGAGTGGGAAGAAGTCAAGCTTTTGCATTTGCAGTTAAACCCTGTGCCATCCAAAGCACGTCTGCACGAGTCTCACTCAACGGCTAAACACATAAAGTCAGAAAAAGTTAAAACAAAAAATAACCCACCCCAGCAAAGCAGGGCTATTTCAATCGACAAGGAAATACCTCTTCAGGCTTTCTAGATCTTTCCGTGAGGTCTCACACTTAGCTTGGACAGACGAGGTTCATGCACAGAAAATGCATTCTACTAACCGTATTATGAAGGAGTTGTGTCCGTCAGGATCCAACCAGGGACCTCAGGTAAGTGGCTTCACCTCTCTGGTGCTCAGTTTCCCTCTTTATAAAACTGAAGAGGGGATGGGAGAGGAACACAACACCTCTCCACCCTGCCCAGGTCACAGGAGATCATGGGTCTCTTCAAAAGCCACTGAAAAGGCCACCTGAGGAGCTTGGCCTTTACTTCTGAGGCCCGCGTCCCCTGCATCCCACCAGGCCCTGTTCAGGACATGCGTCACATGTCCCTGAGCCCCTTCTGTGTGGGTCTGGGCTAGATGGGGTCAGAGGGAAGTGGGGGGAGGTAGAAGATGCCCAGCACAACTGAGCTCTGCAGAGGCACCGCAAGGTCAGTGTCTACAAAGAATGCACGAGAGGCAAGAGGCGTGGGGTGCCTCACCCTCCAATACCAGCTCTGCTGTTCCCGTGTCCCGCCTGTTCCCCTCGGCTTCCTGTTGTGCTCCAATGACAATAACTACACAGCCTTTGAAGCTGGTCAGGACGAACCTCAGGGGTCAGCTTTGAAGCCAGGGTGCCAAGACAGGATGACGCTGACAAAGGCAAGTTGAAGCCTGGCTAGCGGGACCCAGGGGGCCGGGCACCTCTGCCAACCCTTCCCTGGTCCTTAGGGTTCCAGATCAGGACAGTGCAGGAGTGCCCGCCCCATGGCAGGCACACCTGAGGGCTGTCACTGGACCCTCAAAAAATGACTTTTGAACATTCCCTTCCAGCCAGAGGCCCCGGGGAGGCAGAGACCTTGTTCTGCACTGTAAAGGGCCACCTCACGCCACGCCAAGCCACCTGCACCGCTTCAGGAACGCCTGAGGCTGGTCCACAGGGCGCTGTTGTCACTCAGATCAACCAGCTGGTTAATTTTGTTTGTGTCAAACAAGATTCCTGGACACGCCCTTTTCCTAGCAAAGAGGCATCAGAATCTCTCCCTCCTCGGGATGGAAGGGATCTTCTGGGGTCATCTAAGTGTCCTTCTCCCTGAACCGAGCTCCCACAGGGTTCAAATGACAGCAGAACTGAAGCCTCCAGCCTGGGCCTGCTGGCATGCTCAGCCAGGACTGAGAAGGAAAGCACATTACCCTCCTGCCCCGGGAAGGAGGTCAGTTCTTTGCCTCACCTGCCAATCATGACAATAGCAGCAGCCAGCGCTTAGGGAGCCTCTATCTAAGCTGTGCCATGATGTCTTCTGATTGCTTTTCCTTTCATGCATTAACTACCTAATTCTCACCCTGGTCTTCCTCGAGGTTCCTATGTCAGAAGTGAGAATACGGCTCCAGAATATTTATATTGTATCTTTTCATAGAAGATTCTACCATCAAGATGCCCGTGAGAAGACAGTTCCAAGCGTTCAGCTAGATGGAAAGGCTGACCTATGTGAGGACTGAAGGGTGGGGGCACTGGGGGTGTGCTTAGTCCTTAGCACCCCCTATATACTGTGGGCAGAAGCCGGCAAGATGCCCACCCAGGAGTAAAAGGATTGCAATGATCACAGGTACCAGGTCATGAGTTCAGGACAGGCGTGTATCTTGTGCTGAATCCAACCTAAACTGCCCCAGATTAAGGCCTGATGCCTATAAAAAGTCTGCTTCTGGCTCTGCACTTGACCCACAGGAACACAATTCTTCCTCAAGGTGAATTTAGACCTAGCTTTTTGGGTTTCTGCTGTTCTCTGCTCCATCAAGCTAAAACAGCTGGCTAGTGTGTTGTACATCCACAGAGGCCAAGCCAGCACCTAGCCTGCTGGATCATGACCTGGCCAGGGGTAGCTGGGTTGGCTCTAGGCATCCTGAGCAGGGCAACAGGTAGATGGGCAGGC
Organism: Marmota flaviventris; assembly: GCF_047511675.1. NCBI lineage: Eukaryota > Metazoa > Chordata > Mammalia > Rodentia > Sciuridae > Marmota > Marmota flaviventris. The sequence goes on from NC_092498.1 coordinate 22,324,747, forward strand.
CTGGAAGTTGCCGTGCATCCAAAGCAGAGAAGGGGATTTGTAGTTCTAGCCTGAGGGCTCAGGTGTGTGTGCTGGGCAGTTCCAGGAGCAGGTGATTAGTATGGCCCTGCTCTCTGTGCCTGTGGGCACAGCAGCCAGCTGTGGCCACAGATGCACACACAGAGACCTGAGGGATTCTGTTGCCATTTTCATTGTTTGAAGGGACAACATCAAAGATCTGCTGTCCAGACCCTCACTGTCTGACCAGCTGGTGGGCTGCCCCTGTGGGTTGAAAGAGCTTCACAGGAAAAAGACTAGGTGACCTGTGATCAGGTACTTGGAAAAACAGGTTCTTAAACTTTCTAGCAACATTACAAAATCCCCAGTGGGGTTTGTTTAAACGTGCTCTGCCTGGGCCATTCTCAGAGGCTAGAATTCAGTAGATCTGGAGAAACACCTCCCTGGACATTTGTATGTTCATAGACATCCCAGGGAATTCTGTGGCAGACAGCCTGGGGACCTGACTTTGAGAAGCAGCCTGGCCAGCAAAGCACAGTGTCTTCGCTCCTCAAAGAGTGGTCCTTGCACATACAGTATCTGCTCAGGCAGGCCCTGGCCCAACTCTGTTGAATCTGAATCTTCAACTTAGTAAGATCCCCAGGTGATCCCTGTGCACATTGCAAGTTAAGAAGCCCTGCTCTGGAATAGTTGTTCTCAAACTGGCACAAACTGGCAGAACCTGAGGTCCTGTCAAGCACAGAGCACTGGGCCCTACTTCTAGGGCTTTGGATCCAGAAGGTCTGAGTTGGGGCAGGAGAATGTATGCTTCTTACAATTTCTCAAGAGATGCCGATGTTGCTGCTGGTTTGGGAACCCTGCTTTAAGAACCACTATGAGTCTAGAGCAACCTTTCTCTGCCCTGATGTCCATGGTCAGCATCCAGGGAACTTTAAAAACCACTGCTTGGGTCCCCCTAGAGACTGTGGTTTCACAGGTCTGGGACTAGCCTGGGCATCTGGAGGTCTAGAAGCTCCCCAGTTGATTTTAACATAGAGACAAGATTGACAGCCATTCATTGTTCTGGAGCCAGACAACCTGGGCAAAAAATTCAGCTGATGGCCTAAGAAAAGTCACTTGGACTCTTCAACCTTAAATTCCTACAAGTCAAAGTGATGAGAATTCTTAACTGTCTGGGTTACTATGGAAATTAATGGTATAATGAAAGTAAAGTAAAGCAAAAAGTGCATTGTAGTTACTTAATTCCTATCCTACCAACTTCCCCTGACACTGGGGAGCCTCTAATAACTGCCCTGAACCCCAAACTCCATCAACACATGCTCCTTAAGTCAGGCCTGCTGTGTTCCAGCACCTTCCCAGGTATTGGGAATACAAATGCGGAAGGACAGACCTGATCCCTTAAAGACCTTGAGTTACCCAAGGAGCTTAAACTCCACTAGAGGAGGAAGGGAGAGAAGTTTATACCTGAAATTAAAATGTAAACGATCCCATGAAGGAAACAAGAGGCCAAACTTACGACTGTTTACACAGGCGATCACTGGTCATGGAAGGCCTTTCTTTTACCTGATCTCTGATGGAAAGAAAGGGTCTCTCTACCTTAGTGGCACCCTTTGACGGCAGGCATAAGGACCCTTTAGCATAGAATCTGTCTCCCAGGCTAGATGCAATCAATCATCTCCTGATGGTGGCAGTGGAAAAGGTCGATGCTATAACACAGACAAGTCTGGGCAGAAAATTCTGACCCTTTATGAGGGATGGCAGTCACAGGCTACAGAGCAGAGCTAGTCTGGAAAGGACCACCCTTCCTGGCCAAAGCTGCGGAAGCTACTGAAGCCACGGTCTTGAGGACATAGCAGATGCACCAAGGGCTAATCACATGGCCGAGGTCCACGAGAGACCAAGACTCACTTGAAGCCTCAGCATGGTCCGGTGGCGAAGAGGAAGGGGAGGGCAGTAGAAAGGCAGGTCACGACCTTGCTTCTCCAAGGTGACAACAAGCAGTCCCAAGCCATCGGGATTTCCCTTTCAGTCTGTCTATTCAAGTCCATTCATTTAAATCCTCAAATCCAGTCATGTTCCTAGCAAATACTGAGAAACAAAAGCCCAGGACCCATTCAGAAGGCACTGATACAGTCTACAGAGACAATTAGACCAAAGGTGGAGACAGACCCCAGCCTCTGCCAATAGTCAAGAAAACAGAGGAGCAAGCACTGCAACGTGCTCACCCTGAAACTCCACATGCCAAGAACCAGACAGCCTCAGACACGCTCCCCCTGGGCGCCCAGATCCTCCAAACTCCACAGGCAGAGGCGGACTCACAGATGAGGAACCCCAAAGTTGGGTGACTTGTCAGAAGTCCCACAGCCAACCCCACAGCGGTCCCCAACTTCCCTTCCACCTGTGTTGGGCTCTTTATACTGTCGTGGTCCTCCTGCGGAGGTGGAGAACCTGTGGGTGGGTCCCTCCAGTCCATGTTGAAGGTCATGCTCACGTCCAGCAGCTCTGGAAGGCTGCGGCTGCCCATCCCCCACCCACAGTCTGACTGGAGAAGGGCCTCAGCCATCTACCCATGGAAATAGTGGCTGGGGATGGCTCAGAGATTTAATTTACACTCTTCAGTGGGTCCCCAACAAGATGTCAGCAGGGAGTCTTTCTCCACATCTGTGTCTCAGAGGCCTGTGGGCCAGCCTTCTGTGTGTTTGTCCAAGTCCATTTCTCTGACCCTATTTTAACTCCATATATCTAAATAAGAAAACTGACTTGGATTGAGCGCTCATCATCCACCAAGTGCCTTAAAAAAATCTCATTTAATTTCATCTTTGCAACAACCTTATATGGTAGATATAACGATGGCTTTTTTCCCCATGAGGAAACCAGGGCTCAGAGAGGTCAGGTGACCAGCCCAAGCTAGTCTACCTAGAAAGCATTTGAATTTCAGGGTCAGGCCCTACAGTAGTCTTTGTTAATCGGCATACCACATTGACCCTCCCTCCTGAGTGGCTCTTCGCTGACCCCACCTGGAAGTTTCTACAACACTGTGCACCAGAGAGGCAGAGGTCACCCCAAGGGCACATCCTACCCTCTTAGGTAAACCTGATCTTTTGAGCACCCCAGCCTTGCTTGAGATCCATGTTGGTTTATCATCATTCCTGGCCTAGACATATAGCTACCAACACCAGTAAGTTACATTTCCTGACAGATCCAGTTGGATTTTTGTAAAGGCTTCGTAACAAAACAGCTCTGCTAAGCCTTCCATGAAGGTGTAAATTGCTAATCTGATTTGAATGTGTCACTGGTTTGCTTGGGTCCCAACAAAAGGTTTTGATACAAAGAATAATAAATAAAAGTTTCTGATATGAGCTCTTCCCATATTTAAGCTTGAAATGAATTCTTCATTGACTGTTGTCAGAGCCAATTTCTGTGTTTTTAAAATGGGGCAGCAAGCAAGACAAGGACAAGACAGAAATGAACCAATAAAATCAGGAGCAGGGATTAATTAAGGTCCTGGAGTTTGCCACAGAACAGCGACAAAGGGAGATGGTAATAGCGTTTCTTCCAAGAAAGACAAGTTAGGTTTATATATATATATATATAAGTTTCTGGAAAATAATTTAATTTTGACACCATCTCCACAAATCAACTGGGCTTATCTTTCTTCCATGGAGAGTAAAGATTGCCCTTTTTCTGGACAGAGGGGAATCTCATTTCCCCTTTCCTTATCATTTATTAGAAATCAAAATATTGTTTCAAATGGATGTGTTTAATATTTCAGACTGTGTAATGTGTCCAGCACAGAAGGGCAGTCACCGGAGGCAAGCGACAGGGTTAGAGAGAAGACGAACGAGATCCTGAATTCCATGACTTCTCGCCCATCTATCCCTGCCTGTCCCGTGAGGCTTGGCCACTCCCTCATTCTTGCCCTCCCCTAGTCTACAGTCCAGATATGTCCCCACTGCGACATCCACTGTTGACACCAAATTCCTTTTTCCAAATGACTTTGGACATCTAGAAACTAAGATGTGTCCCTACTGAAAACACCACCCCATACCATAGGTAGAAAAGTCTAACAAGGAAAAAAAAGTAAGACCCGGGTCATGTCTATTAGCAACATGGTCCAAATTAGCAGTTTGTTTTTCCTCTGGGGTCTTTTCTATATCACAGAGGTCCCCATGACCACCACCTTCTCTCCTCTCTTCCCGTATCTAAATTTCTGGGGACATATCACTTCCTAGACTCAAGCTCCCCATTTCTTTCTGGGTATTTAAAATTCCTGATGGAGCTGACCTACCTATTATGTCCCATGGGTAGCTATCCCCCTTGAATACCTGATGAACCCCAATTACCTAACATTCCTGACTCTGAGATAGGTAAAATGTAATCCCTCCACTTTATCAAGTTGGCAAGTTTGAAATTCAGTGCGTCAAATTTACCTTTAATGAGGGACACCTCCACTAACCCAGATGACAGGATCAGCAAGAGAGATAGTGACAATACAGCTAACTCAATTACCAAGTGTTCGGGACGTGTGAAGTACTATGCGAATGCTAAGTAATAATGTTATGGCTTCATCTGAAAGATGTGCGTATCACCCAGGAGCATCAGTAAGTCAGTAACATAATTTGCAATAAGTCATCATTAATTAACGCTAAATTACCAGGCCCTTCCTGGGGAAGCAGCATATTAAACTGACATCAGTATGTGAAGAGTTCATTATGGTTAATGCGATGAGAACACAGACTGAAGGACTTAACAGTGGATTAGAAGGTGTTTATGTCCAAACACCTCAATGTGGGCTCCGCAGTTGCCATACTCCAGCGAAGATATTAGCTTATTGCTAAGGAGGATCATGGGAGACTTGGAGATTCAGGAGGAGGCTCCCCCAGCAAGAGATAATGAGGTATTTGAAGACCTGAGAGCTAGCGCTCACTCACCCCTTCTCCTGTTCCTTCCCCTTTCCATGCTACTTCCACCAGAGCCTGGTGGAAAGAAATGGACACCATGAGCAAAGAGGGGCCGGTGGCAATGGTCACCTAGGGCAGAGGGGAGGGCCAGGCTCACCCAGTGAGCAAGACAGGAATAGGTATGGGGTGGGGGGTGGATAAGGCAGCTGGAGGCCTGAGGTGAGTGTTTTGCTCCCCTATCTCCCCCTTCCCCACCCACTACTGTCATAAAGACTTAGCCGTGTTGCAAGTTATCACTGCAAATTGAAACATGAAATGACCCAACATAAATGTGTGAGGCACAGGATGGTAAATTAACATTGGCAAAACTAATATCATCACTAATGGGTACATACATTATAAAAATGAAATGGAAGTCCCCACACAGTGCAATGCTGATTCTCCAACACCCATACTTCAGTTGCCCCAAGACTCATTGCAATGAAGGGACAAGAACTTCTGAACCAGATGCCACATGCTGTCTCTACAGCCCAGTACACCACACCTCCTGTTCTCCAAAGCAAGAGGACGGAGAGGCAAGCGCACTTATTCCCAAGTCTTTACTTGGAGGAACATTTCTTCTGCTACTAACAAAATATGAGTGAAGCCATGAAGTCTTGGTGCGAGGGGTCATTCCTTTCCTGCATTCAACCTTCAGCAAACAGTGAGCGCTGCACAGGCATTCGGGACACGTGAGCTCGACAAAAGGACTTCCCCTCAAGGCATTCTCTGCAAGTGGAGACACAGTGGAGTAGACAAACAATCAAATGTTTACAAAATAGGAGGAACCGAGGAATTCACAAGCTGTGCAGAGCAGGCAGGGGTTCCACAAGAAAGGGAGGAGGCTAGGAGGCCTCTCAGAAAGGTACAAGGGGCTGAAGATCATCTGGGAGTCAAGGTTAGGGTCATTCCAAGCAAAGAGCACAACCAAAGCAGAGACACAAGGGTACATTTCCTTCTATACTTGGAGGAAGAAGCCCTTCCTATCACCGGCCTGTCCCCTCCAGCCAGCAAAGACTTGATGAGGGTGACATCAGATCAGAGCCCAGCCAACCCTTTTCTCTCGTTGGATGGGGAGACTAAAGAGTCACCTGTCCTGAAACTGAAATTTTAAGTGTTAAGCCTTCTCTTTAGAAGCCATTAATCCAGAGAGGTGAGCAGGAAAAGTCATGTGGGGAGAGTAGCCGGGAAAGAAAGAAACACACAGAGAAGAAGAGACCCCCCCGCCCCAAAACATCTGTGCAATTCCAACGCAAGTAGGAGAGAGAGAAAGATGACTTTCCAAGACCAGTCCCATAGCTTCAAGAGGGTCAGAGCTCTGTGCAATACTTGCAATTCCTTTGCACAAAGTCCCCTAACTTAACACAACTGGACTGGGACTTTGGCTGGGCACTCGTGCACAAGAGGCACTGGAGGGTCCTGGGTAGAAATGGGCTAGCCTGCACCTGGCACATGGTGCCCACTCCAGTGGCGATCTCTGCACCCCCTCCCCCATGTTAAACACTGTCACCTGAAAGAAGTCAGAGGCCTGCAGCGAACTGATTGGATTAGGGACACGGGGGCTGGGTTCACCCCAAGATCTTCACTGCTACTCATCAGCTTTTCATAAAGATAAAATCTCTGAAGCACTAGCCTCTTCTCTGGAGAAAGACGTGAGATAAATACAAGGCATTGTTCACAAAGGAGTCTTTCTTCTTTATCATAGAGCTATGGGAAAGGAATTGCTTTCCCAAGCCATGAGGGAGCTGCAGTCCTATCTCAACAGGTAACCTTGAAAGTCAGACACAATAGCGGTCCCTTTTCTCAATTTACTTTCTTCCCTTTCCCACCATCCCTCCAAAAGCACACTTATCCATTCACAGCCTCCTTCAGGTAATGATACCAAGGAGGATGCCTCCTTTGCAAACACCGCAGCTGCTGGCTGGGCTGGACCCTGCCCTGTCCTGTCAGCTCAGCGTCGCCTGTTCTTCCATGAGGACCAGCCTCCAGGCCAAAGGTTCCATACAGCAATCTAAGGAATTCTGCTTTTGAAAGAACAAAGGAAAATCCCTCTTGTATTGCAGACTTTCTTTACAATTCTTTCTGTGAGGACAGAATGCTTACATCAATAAAACTGGGCTTCAATATTTCAGATGTGTATTGTCATCGGCATGTAGTCCTACAGGACATCAAGGAATTCTGAACAGAAATATCTGGCATGAGGAAGATGCACAAGAGGAAGGCGTTGGATCCATCATCTTTGTGGAAACTGAGGCAAAGAAGCAGGGCCAATTTGCACTCAAGCAGGACTTGAGTGCAAATGTTTTCTTGGTTGATGCTCAGAAAATGTTTAGAAAAACTTCTTTAGACAAAAGCAGCAAGAATCTATTGTCTCTGAGCATATGTTCTCTGCCTATGCCCTGACTCCCCAGCAAAAGAAATCCCCAATCCATGTGTGGAATCTTCAAGGGGATACAGGACATTGGGAAGTCCTGGTTCATCGAGAGCTCTAAACATGGAATTTGGGGTGGCTGAATGAATGGAATGCTCTTCAGACCTCTGAGCCCTAACTGTGCCTCCAGTGAGACTGAGACATAGCAGCCTCTCATCCTAATCTTTCATTCCAGGGATGTTCCAGAAGAATGAGGCATCCCCTGCAGTCCACACCAGGGCTCTGGGTACTGGCAAAGGGGCTTAGAGTTGAAAATGATGCTAGAATCACCGTGCACTCTCTCCACACTTCAGTATTGTAGCACAGGTGGAAACATCCCATTGCTCGCTGGAGTTCTCCAGAATTAAGTTGTTCTCGTCTGCATCTTACACATCTATGCAAGCGCTATCAGAAGCTAACTTCTCCTATCCAGCTGGCCATGCAGGAGACACGGGACACTGTTCTTGAACTTGCCCACTCTGCAGAGGAGACTGGTACTTTGACCTACCCAAGTTATCCAGGATAGCTCCTTGGGTCACATCATCTCCTAAAATTCATTTTGAGGTTAGCTTAGGTTCTGAACGTGTTTCAACAAAAGTATTGTTTAGGAGACTGTGTATTTGCTATCTATTGATGTGTAACAAAGTATCCCCTAACTCAGAGGCTTAATTAAAGCAACAGACTCTGAGAACCTCCCAGTTTCTGTGCATCAGGAATCCATCCCCTAGGGGTGGATTTGCTGGTGGCTTCTGCCTCATTGTGGCTCACAGGATACAATCAAGGTGCCACCAGGGCTGCAGTCAATTCAAGGTTCATCTGGGGAATATCTGCTGCCCAAGGGGACTCACTTGGATGTTGGCAGGATTTGCTTCCTGGTACAAGTTGAATCATGCTACTGCTGGCCAGAGGCCTCCCCCACCCTCTTGCCATATGGGCCTCTCTATAGTACAACTTGAAGATGGTATTTTTTCTATTAGAGTGAGCAAGTGAGAGAGGTCAAAGAAGGGAAGCCTCAGTCTTTTGGAAACTAACTCAGAAGTGACATCCCATTACTTTTGTTGTGGTATACTTATTAGAAGTCAAAGTAGGTCCAGCTCACCCTTAACAGGAGGGTATTACACCAGGACCTGAGTCCAGGGAGGTAGGGACCATTATAGGGCTATTTTGAAAGGTGTTTCTTACAGACTACCTGACATATTACAGAAGAAGTTTTTCGGATTTCAGATTCTGGAATATTTGCGTAGACTTTTCCTGTTGAGTTTCTCCAATCCAAAAATCCAAAATCTGAAACATATGAGTATCAAGTTTTAGATTTTAGAGCTTTGGGGATTTTTTTTGGATAAGGGATGTTCAACCTGTACCTTCTTCACTTACATGTCTCTTTTTTTTATTGATTTTATTTTTTTTAAATACACAACAGTGGAATGTATTACAATTCTTATTACACATATAGAGCACAATTTTTCATATCTTTGTATAAAGTATGTTCACGCCAATTCATGTCTTTATACATGCACTTTATTTTTTTGCATTACAATTCTTATTACACATATATACCACGATTTTTCATATCTGTTTGTATATAAAGTAGATTGACACCCAATTCATGTCTTCATATGTGTACTTTGGATAATGATGCCCATCACATTACACCATCCTGGGCTTTGGCAAAACCACCACCACCACCCTGACCAGACTCCCTCTGCCCTTGCCGTAGTCCTCCACCACCACTGAGCTGTGCCTACAGGACAAGACCAGGTGGTCAGGTTCCATATATGACCTCCCTTCAAACTGCATCCGCCAAGAAATCTGACCAAAGCTGGGCCCATCAGATTCCTCTTCAGGTAATGAGTCATTTAGTTGTGCCAAATGAAACTGAGTGGTCACAGAGAAGTGAGGGCAGAGTTAACACAAGGTACTGAGCAGACCAATGCTCAGGAGGATGCTACAAACCAGCAGAAACTAGGCCCCGGGCAAAACTCATGGAGTAGTTTACAGGACTCCCCCAACCCATCTGCAAGAGAAAAAAAAAAAAAGAGATATATAAAGAGAGACGCACGGACAAGAGATCATAAGGCCTGAGATAGACTCAAAATCACATACAAACTTCCCTAAGTTTTGCTTCTTTTTATTGCCTCCCCTTATCCAGTCTCTACGGTTTATCTTTCCATCCTCTATTTGAGCCAGCCTTAGGTGGGAGTCATTTCTTTGCAATGAACCCCTGACTCAGACAAATTTCCCCCAGCTGTTTCTTCTTCTGGCAAATGTTTAATATCAGTTCAATTTCACACCAGAAAGTGGCCTTTGAGAGGTGAAGTAATGTGCCCATTCTAAGCCAAGCACATTTTGGTTCAAAGCATGGATGTGATGTAATTCCTTTCAACAGGCCTATGTTGATATGGAGGTCATTGTTTTCCCCATGAATCAAAGGGAAAGTGTCATTAAAGCAATGGGAATGTGACTTACCCTAAATCAAACTGCCCCATGGTCATTAAACCAGAACCAGAAGGCCAATATGCTTGGCCTCTCAACCCCCAGGAACTCACCCTGTAAAATTAAATGTTACACATTCACACAAACATGCACACACACACCTGCAAAGACACGCACGGTCACACACGCCCAACTAACTAGGAGAGCGAGGCCTCAGTAAACAGCAACTGCTCTTCATTCCTCTCGACACATCACAAGACAACATGTACCCCTTGAGCCTACTCCCATATGGATTTGGTTTTCAGAGCACATTTCTTAAGCACTCAACAGTCTGTCAATGGAGAAACCAACTCACAGAGTAGTTTACAGGACTCCCCCAGGCAGTTCACGTAAATATTGCAAACAGCAGGTTTATGCTGCCAACTCACTGCAGAAACCCAGAAGAATGAGAGTCTACAAGCTCTCTTCCCAGAGGAAATCAGACCACAAATATAGAGTGAGTGTAGCTGGGATAGGCCCCCTCCATAAAGCAACCTGAAGAAATATGGGGGTTTTTTTTCCCAGATACATAATGATTTTTTAAATTACAAAGGTAATAGTGCTCACCATGGAGAATTCTAAAATACAAAAAAAAAAAAATTTCAGAGGAGAAAATAAAGCTACATATAAATGCTACCACCAGGAGACAATTAAGGTTTGTATTCAATGTGTTTCCTTCTAGTCTTTTTTCCATACATGTATGCATATAGGTAGCCATATGATTGATATATATGGTGTATCCACATGGAAAAACGTTTTTCTCTCTCTTTTTTTTTGGCACCAGGGATTGAACCCAGGTGCACTTTGCCACTGAGCCACATCCCCAGCCCCTTTTTATATTTTAATTAGAAGCAGGATTTCACTGAGTTGCTTAGGGCCTCGCTAAGTTGCAGAGGCTGGCTTTAAACTCTGTATCCTCCTGCCTCAGTCTCCTGAGCCTCTGGGATCACAGGTGTGTGCTACCACACTCAGCAAGACTAGTCATTTTTATACACACAAATATACATCTGTGTCTTTTATGAAATTATAATATCAGGTTTGAGTTGCTTTTTTTTAATTTTTTTTTTTTTTAGTTTGCGGCAGACACAACATCTTTGTTTGTATGTGGTGCTGAGGATCCAACCCAGGCCGCACGCATGCCAGGCGAGCGCGCTACCACTTGCTTTTTTCACTTAATATTATATCGCATGAAAGACACAGAGAAATTACTAATGAGTCAATATTTCTTCTTGGTAAGATAAAAAAAATATTCTAAAATTAGACTAGGTCAGTGGTGGTACAACTCTAAGTAGACAAAAAAGTGAACTACACACTTTCCGCAGGTAAACTTTATGGCATATAAATTATATGTCAATAAAAGTATAAAAAATATGTCAATTAAATCTATTCTATCAGCATACGAATAGCTATGTAGTAGTAAAAACAAAAGCAAACCAAAAACTGATTTAAAAAACTCTAGCCATTCCAAATACTAACATGGAGCAACTCATACTCTAATAGGAATACAAAATGGTGCTGCCACTTTGGAACAGTTTGGTTGTTTTCCTACAAAGTTAAGCAAACACCTACTGTACTACCTGACAATTCCAATCCTAGGTATTTGCCCTAAAGAAATGAATGTATATGTCCAAACAAAAGCCTGTACACAGTATCCAGAGCAACTTTATTCATGTTAACCTAAAACTTAGCATCATAGTATCAACATCAATGTCCATCAACGGGAAAATAGATACATTCAATGGAATACTATGTAGCAATAAAAAGGAATTATTAATACAGGCAACAACACAGATAAACCTAAAAACCATTAGGCTGAGTAAAGAAGTTATACAGAAAAGACAAAATACTATATTGTTCCACTGAAATGAAATTCATAGGGGAAAATATTAGAAAAGAGAAATCCAATCTATTGCAAGAGAAATTGGATCAGTGGTTGCCTGGGCCTGAATAAGGAACAGAAACTAAGTGCAAAGAGACGTGAGAGAATTCTGGAGAATGATAGAAATGCTCTGTCTCGTGATTGTGGTGGTAATTTCATGGCTGTGTGCATCATTCTAAACTCATCAAGTTGTACATGTAAAATTGTTCAATTTTGTTACACGTAAATTACACCTCAGTGAAAGTCTTAAATGGGGAAATCGCATCGCCCTGTGTGCTTGAAGTAGGAGCATTTTTTGCATGTCAATTGTTTCTCAAAAGAGTTTTTAAAATGGAAAAAAATATATACTACATTATGTTCATTTTCACGGGTCATTAAATAACTTTCAAAAGTATCTTAAATTGAATATTATACAGTGAAACTACTCAATTTTATAGATGAGCCACAATTTAATTAGCTGGTGCATTATGGCTGAATACTTAAGTCATTTTCCTTCTTTTTCTCTTTCTCTCTTTCTTCTTCTTTTTTTTTTTTTTCACTTAAAAATAACACAACAAACATCTGTATGTCAAACTTCGTCTAAGTTTTACAAACCTAAAGAAACAATTGAGTTCAAGGGCAGAAATGTTTCCAAGGTTCTGGATACATTCTTGGCCAGGTTGATTTTCTTCACCTGCAAAGGGCAGAAGTGAAATAGGATTGTTCCTTTCTCTGCAGTGCCTGCCTCTATTAATGAAGAGAAGCACTTCTTGTGGTCTCCCCACAGAAGGAACATGAGCTAAAGGGAGCCTGGGTTCCTGTCTGGCCCCGTCACTTGCTGTGTCACCTCCAGTCATTAACAGTAGTACCCCTTGTCTAAGGGGGTATGTTCCAGGACCCCAACAGTTGCCTGAAACCATTTTTTTTCCTATTCATACATATCAGTGATAAGGTTTAACTTATAAAATAGGCAGAGTAAGAGAGTAACAGCTATAATAATAAAATAAAACAACTATAGCAATATACTGTGATAAAGTTAGATGAATGTACTTTCTCTCTCGACTTATCTTACTTCACTGGACTTACCCGTCCTCTGGTGGTGAGGTGAGATAACACAATGCCTATATGGTAGGATGAAGGGCAGTGGATGACAGGGATGTATATTAGGCCACTGTGACCTTCTGACAACAGTAAACTTTTTCAAATTGATAGCATTCTCCATTTGATAGTTTTGGACTGCTGCTGACTGTGGGTAACTGAAACCTCAAAAAGCAAAACTAGGATAATCGGGTGGGCTACTACACTGTTCATTTAATCTCCAGAATCCAAGTGGCCATGTGTGATAGCCAAATATTTTTTAGACGGGGCAGAAAAAGCACTAACCATAAAATAAACAATTGATATCTGAAAAATGTTCAAGACTCGAATTTTTCAAAAGATATGATTGAGAGGAAAGACAGACTATACGCTGGAAGAAGTTACTCACAAAACGTATTCAACTGCACACTTATATCTAGAATTATTTTTTAAAGTAAGAAAAAAAAATAAAGCAGACAAGAAACTTGAACATGCACTTTGTGCACACACACAAGTATTCATGTGAGCAAGAAATGGTGCAAATGTACTCAATATCATTAAATGTACTCAATATCACTAGTCAAATGAGAAACACAAGTTAACACCAGGAGACATCACTACACATCCAACAGGATGGCTGCACCGTAAAAGGCTGTCAACAATGGCATGTAGGTAGGAGCAACTGGATCACTCTTATGTGGCAGGTGGGGTGTAAAATGATATTATCACTTTGAAAAACTGGAAGTGCCTACTGAAGTTAAATTGGACTCAGCAATTCTACTCCTTGGTATGTACCCAGGGGAAAACTCCCATGCAAGAAATCTCATAGCAATTTTATTCATTGTAGCTAAAACCTTAAAAATCCAAATATCTATCAACAATGGCCCAACGTGCCTTTTGGTCTCTGCTCTGATTCTGTTCCTCCTGCCTCCCAAGCCATATGCACTTGCTCTCTGCAGGTGTAATGGTTAACTTGAATTGTCAGCTTGATGATTAAGAGGCTTCTGGGTGTGTCAATGAGGGTGTGTCTAGGAATGATTGGCATATGGAATAGCCAACTGAAGTGGAGACCCTCCCTAAGCATGGGCAGCACCGTCCAATAAGATAGTGGCTTGGATGGAATAAAAGTTTTTAAGAACAAGGAAGAAGCAGCAAATGCAAGCTTAATTCTTCTTGAATGGGTTCTTGATTGCTTCTGCCATCACCTGAGAATATCAGACGCTTCACTTCTTAACTTTTCCAAAGTGCACTCTGCCAGTGATTCTCCAGAGATTTCCAGAAGCCTTTGGTCTAGGACTGGGGTAGCACTGTTGATCCCTCTGTTTTGGGGCTTCAGCCTCTTGGACTGCATACCTACTGGTTCCTCCAGGTGTCCAGCCTGCAGACGCCATTGTGGACTATACAGTTTCTGGTTGGGTAAGCCAATCTAATGAATCACCTTTTTATAACCATACTTCCTATTGATTCTGCTCCTCTAGAAAACCCTAATACAGCAAGATTAGATGATTTGCATGCTGCCCCAGCCTTCCTGCCCTCACCTCCCCTGTGGTTGTGGGAACTCTACCTATTCTTTGAGGTCTGCAATGTGCACAAAGCCTGCCCTCATTAGAATCCATCATCCAAAGGACTTATTCATCCCTCTTGACCTTGACCTTGAATGGCAGCTGTTTGCATCTGTGTATGTCTGTCTCCTTGTGTAAACTTGCTCTTTGTGAACAACTAGATCCCATTTCCCACCATACTCCTCCCTTCTACCATGGTCCCTGTCACAAGTCAGTGCTCAATAACTGGATATGGGATTGGATTTTCTGAACCTGTCATTAAAAAAAAAAAAAAAAAAAGGAATGAAGGAGGAGGGGTGTGTATAGAGACCTGAGTGGATAAGAGAACAAAGAGCAAAAGAAGAAAATCCTTAGGAAATGGATCTCCCTCTTCTTGGGTCAATTTCATGATCAAAAGGGAGAAAGGCTGCCAGTGTTTTCCTGGGTCTAGTGTTCCTGTGAGATGAGGTGACAGGGAGCAGAAGCCAACGATAAGACAAGAGTGTGGAGGACAGGCAGGGGCACCCGACTCCCTAACTCTGGCTCAAAGGCACTGGGGCACTTTGGTGAGTGAGGATCCTGCTACAGGCCCTGAGGGACTGGCTTGTTCCCCTGCACCCAGGGGCCCGGCAATCAGCTCTTAAAAATCAGCAGAAGAAAGCAGAAAGACAAATCCTCCCGTGGTTCTGCCTCCCCTGGCAGAAAAAATGATGGAGATAAAAGGAAGAAGAATGGAAGGGTAAAGCCAATCTGAATCTGGATAAAACGCCCACGAGGCCCGAGACTTCCAGGTGATGGAGAGTCGGCACCCACCACACCAGTCTCCCTGGGAGGGGTTACAAAGTGAGAATAAAGAGGGGAGGAATCGAATGGCTTTTTATAGCCCCTAATATCTCTTCTGACAGCAGCGAGCACAGCTTCCCTGTGCCGGGACGCAGGGAAGATGAATGGATTTGTCTTCCTGTTAAATACCATTACCTGGAGTGCTGGGGAGAATGAAGAATGGGCTGCAGACTCACATTTGGGGCTCCATCTCTTTTCCCCTAATTAAGGAAAAAAAGCTACAAAAACAACTCCCAGCAGCTTCTGCCACCCATCCCCACCAACCTCAGGGGGAAACAGGTGGCCCAGACATTGATGAAGATCACCTCCTGGCACCATGCCCAGCACCCAACCAGCCCTGACCGGCCCAAGTCCAGCCCCAGCCCATCAGCACAGCCTGGCCCACCCTAGATCAATAACCTACTTTAAGATCTGCTAAGTCACCTGTAGGAGCCTATCGTCTTAAAAACCCAATAACACTTTACATGAAGAGGAATCACAGAGTTTGCTCTTTCCACAGGTACAAATGACTCCACTTATTGATGGAACTCAGGTGCCTTTGTGATCTGAGCCACACACACAATCACAACAAAGGAAGAAAAGTAAATAAAATTGTTAGTGGTCCAACTTCTAACTTAGGAATAAATTTAGCAGTGTGAGCAAGATCTTTACACTGAAAAACAAAAACAGCTGTGAAAAATGTAGAGGTACCTGGTGTCGAGTAATAGAACCAACAGGTGAACTTAGCAACATAAAATACAAAGTTAATATACAAAAATCAGTTGTGTTCTTGTATGGTAATAGCAAACAATTGGAAAAAGAAATTTTAAAATAATTTCATTTCCAGTGGCACAAAAACCATAAAACACTAGTAAAAAACAGACAAACAAAACACTAGTGAAGTTGTCTAAGACCCCCACGCAGACAACTATAAAACATTGTTGAAACATTACATGAGACCTGAACAGACAGAGTCCACGTTCAGTGTGGAACTCAGCACTGCCATGATATTGATTCTTCCCAAACTCATCTATAGTATCAATGTAACTCCAATCAGAATCCCAGCTGGCTTCCTTTGTGGAAATGGGCTGTTTCAGTATGGATCTGAAGCATCACTTGAAGACCCATGTGTTAACAGCAAGGCACTATTGTGAGATGGTGCACCTTTAAGAGGAGGGGCCCAGCAGGAGCCTTCAGGTCCCTGAGGCAGGCCCTAGAAGGGGATAATGAGACCCCAGCCCCTCCCTTTCCTTCTCTTTCACACCAGGGCCATGAGGTGAGTAGTTCTGCTCCGGCCTGGTGAGCTGCCTCAACACAGGCCCGAAGCCGCAGGTCAATTGATCATGAATGGAAAGCCCCCAAACTGAGAGCCACGAGGAAATTTTTCTCCTTATAAGTCGACTTAGGGTCTGCTATAGTGACAGAAAACTGACTGACACACTGGCAAAGTGATTCTGAAATTCATATGGAAATTCAAAGGATTTCAAACAACCAAACTGATTTGGGTGGGGGATGCAATTTGAAGGATTTACAGTAAGGGATTTCAAGACTTGCCCTACAGCTACTATGACCAAGACTGCGTTCATTAGTGTAAGAATAGCTACAAAGATCAATAGACCAGAATAGAAAGTTCAGAAATAGAACCACATATGTATGACCAATCGATTTGTTACAAAGGTGACAACATGATTCAATAGAGAAAATATAGTCTTTTCATCTATGTGCTGGGGAAAATCGGATGGCCATATGGAAAGAAAAAGATGAACCTTGACCTCTCCCTCACACTGTACACTAACATTGACTTGAAATTGATTATGGACCCAAATGTAAATCCTCAACGACGAAATTTTAGAAGAATGCACAGGATAAAATCTTTGCAGTTTGGAACAGACAGAGATTTCTTAGGACACAAAGAGCATGCATGGATCTCGAAAGAAAAAAATTGATAAATGGAACATCATCAAAATATTAAACTTCTGCTCTTTGAAAGTCATTATTAAAACATGAGAAGGCGAGCCACAGACTAGGAGAAGAAATTTGTAATATATGTATGATATATGTATAAATGTGAATGTAAATATAAATGTATTCCAAAGATTCATCAAGAATATGAAGAACTATTAGCCACTCCACAATGTATACTACATCAAAGCATCATGCTGTACATCATAGACACACGATTTTTATTTGTCAATTTTTTAAAAAATGTTAAAGTATATGAAGAACTCTTAGAGCTCAATAATAGTAAACAGTTCAATTTTTAAAAAATAAATCACAAAAGAAAATATATGAATTGAAATAAACACATTAAAAGGTTCTCAGTATCATTAGTTATCAGAGAAATGCATATTAAAACTAAAATGAAGTACCACTACACTCTCACTCGAATACCTAAAATTAAACAGCTTGAAAATACCAACTTGGTGAGATGTGGAGCAAGTGGTACCCTCAGACGTTGCTTGCAAGAATGTGAAGTAGATGTTGAACCACGGTGGAAAATAATGAGGCAGCTTCTTATAAAGTTAAACATGTGCTTTATTATATGAACTATCAAGTCCATTACTAAGTATTTACTCAAAAGAACTAACGATCTATGTTCCCACTAAGTCTACATGATTATTTATAGCAGCATATTTATAATTGCTAAAAACTGGAAATAACCCATGTGTCCAAAAACAGGGCAACTAGCAAACACATTTTGTCATATTCTATATGACAAATGATGTTCTGTAATAAAAAGGAAGAAACAGAGGCTCATGACACCACAGACAAATTGCAAAAGCATCTTGCTGTGCAGAAGGAATCAACGCACAAGGATGACAGAAAGCAGGTCAGTTTCCTGGAGAGGGACTGAAAGAATGTTCTGGGGTGGTGCCAATGTTCTGTCTTGATTGTATGGTGATGGTTACATGGGTGTATACATTTTGGTCAAAACTCTTCCAATCACATAATTTAGAGTGTACATTGTATTTTAAGGGGTGGGGTCTAGTGAGAGGTCAGAGGCCATCGAATTGCTGCCCTTGCAGGGGATATTGGGATCCCAGACCCTCCTCTTCCTTTTTGTTTCTCACCCAGCCACGAGGTGAACTGGCCTCCTCCTGTGTGCACTCCTGTATGCTGTTGTTATCACAGGCCAAAGGCCATGGGACCAATGGGTCATGGATTGAAACCTCCAAAACTGTGAATCAAAGTAGACCTTTCCTCTTTTTAAGTTTATTTATTTCAGGTATTCGTTACAGTAACAGAAAGCTAACTAACATATATGTAAATTATACCTTGATGAAATCAATTTTAAAATGCTGACATGTAAGTTCCAGTCCCACATGTAATTGGTTTAAGAAATATCTTGGGCATCCAAGATTTTTTTTTTTTAATTTCCCCAAAGATCCCAAGATATTGTCCACATACTGTCAAAATTGAGAACTACCACTCCAGGGGCTAAAGAGAAAAATGAATGACCTAGTGACCTGGAACACCAATGGAGGGCTACTGGCTCTTTGGTGTGAGCACAAGCCAATACCGAAGTCATAAGCCACCCACATTGTCAGGCCACTACTGTTCTGAGGAGCCTTTGGTTTACTGCTGGCTCACAGATACTCTCCACAGAGCCAGGTCAGGCTAAGATATGGTGGTCATTACATATGCCAGTTCACTGCTGGTCCCAGGATCCCAGGCAGATGGTGTCTCTACAGACTGCTGATCTTACCTAGCAAGGAACCCAGGGAAGAGTCACTCCAGCATCCTGGCTGAAGGTGTGCATGCAGGCCGTGGGGCCCAGATGTGGCACCAAATACACAGGCTGGCCAGAGGGCATCCCAGGGCCATCTGGTGATGCACTGTAGGTCTCCAAGGAAGAAGACCCTATTCTGCTGGTGCTAGGTAAGGAGAGACCTGCTCAGAGTGTAGCCAAGAAACTCAGCATAAATTATTTTTCTCTTTGATCTCTCCAGTATGACAATTCACCCACGTGGTGACACAGCCAGAGCTCTTTCCCCACCCTCTTGGGAGGCCAGTCAGCAATGGGCCACTGCCGATCTACCCCAGTGTCCCTCCCACACCCCAAAATGAGATACCTGCCTCTCGGGATGCCCAGGTTAGACTTGGGTGGTTCTTGACTAAATAAAGTCACTGAATTGGCAACACTGAGCCTCAATACCCAGTCGTGGAGTGGACACTATGAAGATATAAAAGCTATTTGAATATTAAAGACTGTCTCAAGGATCTGAGTTGCCTAAGGGGCAGTAAGGAATGGACATATCCTGTGACGTCCAAGAGACGGAGGGAAGCAGGAAACACAGACCACAGCACCCACAGCAAGCACGTGCGCATCTCCCCTGAGAGCCTGACCTCCATGGGTGGGTCCTTTTCTCTCCTAGGACAAAACTCACACTCTCTAGCACGGAACTCTAATGCCTCAAGTTGGCCGTGCTCCCTTCTGGTTGTGGGACCCTCGGCCCACGCTAAACCACTCCCAGGCTCCCTCCACCACACCCTTCCTCCTCCACAGAACATCATCATCCCTCCCCTTGGCTCTTCTGTGTCATGTGAGATGCAACTCAGGGAGCACCACCTCAGTGAAGTCCCCCCCACTCACAGCCCCAAGTCAGGTGCTCCCTCCCCTCAGGTATATGATCCCAGCCCCCTCTACACATCGGCCTCTCCCCACCCGCCCCCACAGCCTGCTGCCTCCCTAGGGGAAGGCACTGGGTCTGTCAATCATCTGTCATTCACCCAATTACTTTTCAACAAGCACTTAGGACAGACATGTGCCAAGCGCTACTGTATACTCTCCAGACAGAGAAGAGTGAGGCCCTGCTTCTCTGGAGCCTCTGTGCTTGGAGGGGACAGAGACAGATAGCAAACTACCTACATTCAAGCAAGTTCCTCAAAATCTCAGGAAGTGTACGTACTGTGTCGAATGTCATTTACAAAAGGGGATGTGACAGAGGAGGCTGTGTGGTAACTTTGAAGTGGGTGGTTACGGAAGGCCCCTCTGAACAGGTGACAATTGAACAGGTGTAAACATAGGAATCACACACACACACACACACACACACACACACACACACACACACACTTCCCTTGGGAGAACAGGGGAAGAGCTTTCCAATTAGAACTCTTGGTGCAAAGGACCTGCTATGGACAGAGTTGTTCCCAAAACCTGTATGTTGAAGTCCCAGCCTGGCTATATTTGACTTAAGGAGGTGATTAAGGTTAAATGGGTTATAAAATAAGGAGGAGGACATGGTGAGAAGCTGATGTTTGCAAGCCCAGAAGATGACTCTCACCAGAAGCTGAATTGGCCAGCACCTGGATCTTGGATGTAACCTCCAGAATGGTAAGAAACAAAGGTCAGTTGTTCAAGCCACCCAGTGCCTGGCCTTTTGTTATGTGACCCTAGCTGACTAATGCAGGCCTAAAGACGAAAGATCTAGAACACAGTAAGTGCTCAAATTTTTTAAAAATGCCTAGCATGTGTGAGGCACTGGGTTTAATTCTAAGCAATACATATAAATAAATGAATAAAACAAAGATCCATCAACAACTAAAAAATATTGTTTTAAAAAAAATGCTTGAATAAATGGCAAAAAATAAAATAAGCTTTTTGCCAAAGTCTTTATCCAGGGCCCTCCATGAGTCAAAACCTTAGTAGCATCCCAGTCTCTGAGTTTCAAATGAGGCTCACTCCCTGGTGAATACTGGCCAGTTCTTTCCCCCATCTTTATCACCAGATAGAAATGTGTCTAAGCCAAGCAAAGGGCACATGCCTGTAATCCCAGTGGCTTGGGAGGCTGAGGCAGGAGGGTCGAATGTTCAAAGCCACCCTCAGCAACTTAGTGAGACTCTAAGCAACTTAGTGAGACCCTGTCTCAAAATTTAAAAAAGTGAAAAAGGCTGTGGTTCAGTGGAAAAGCTCCCCTGGGTTCAATTTTTTAAAAAAAAGAAAGAAAGATTTTCTTACATAGCTATCAGACTCGGTTCAAAAATATTTTTAAATGACAATAGTAATGCCATCATGCCATTTGTCTTTCCAAAATACTGTCATATTACTCTCATTTGAACGTCCCAGGAAACATATGAAATAGATATAGCAGGTAACCCAGGTAATGTATTAAAACATTATATGTAAAAGTTCTTTGAAATTGGACACTTGTTGAGCCACTTCTAAGGAAAACTGGCTCAGACCTGCTTGGGATCCTGCTAAACAGCAGTCTTAGCAATAGAGATTCATCCCCCCAACCTCCCCTCCCCATCTGTGCATGATTGGAACAGGGATGGTCACCTGACCCAATGACAGCCAATCCATAGCTGCACAGTGGTCTTACAGCAGCCTGGAGGGAATTCTGTTCAACAGAGTCAAGACAGATTTATCAAAATTCTGGGTCTTAGAAGTTTGAGTTTAAAAAAAAAAAGATTCTGGAAGCATAAATCAGCAGTCACTCTGGGAACAATGTCTACTCAAATTTTAAAATGCACATCATCTATGATCCAACAGGATTCTCCTTGATATTTACCCTAAAGAAATATACATCACAAAAAGACATATCTGAGGATATATTGAAACCAAATATTACAATGTTGTCTGGTGGAATTTCCAATATAGGTGGGTGCCATACATTTGTAGGTAGATGTAATATACATAACAACAATCATAAAATGGAAAGGGTAAAGGAATTCATATGTTTGTAAAGTCTCTGCATTTTACTTGATGTAGTGAAATCTAAATCCTAAAATATGTGTGTATAAAATTCCTAGAACAACGATGAAAAAAAATAGAAAGATAAAGAAAAAATGTCAATAATTAAATTGACATGGAGTACTAAAATAAATATCCAAGTAAATCAAAATAAAGCAGGAAAAAGAAAATAGGAACAAAACTAAAAGAGAATGAATAAAAATAATAATAATAAAATGGTGGACCTAAACCCTAGCATTTCAACAATTACATGAAAAACAAGTGGTCTAGGGCTGGGTTGTGGCTCAGTGGTAGAGAGCTTGCCTTGCACATGCAAGGCACTGGGTTCAATCCTCACGCCACATAAAAACAAATAAAATAAAGGCACTGTGTCCATCTACAACTAATATAGATAGATAGATGGACAGGCAGACAGGCAGGCAGGCAGACAGGCAAGTGGTCTAAACACAAACTAAGAGAGTTTAACAGACTAGACAACAACAAGGTAAAACTACACATTTCCTACAAGAAATCCATTTTGAAAACAAGCACATAGATAGATCCAAAAGTAAAAGACGTACCGTGCGAGCACCAATCCAAAGCAAGTTATCAAAGTCAACTTTCAGAAAGGATTATCACCCAGCACAATGAGTGGGGCTATGAAATTACAAAATGAGGTAGCTAGTTTCCCAAGAGTCTAGGGGAATGAGGATGGAAGGATGAGTACCCAAGGAGTTCCCCAAAAGACCCATGTCAATGACACAAGGAGATAAGAGCAAAGAAAACCAGCCCGAGTGGCAAAGTGGAGGGAAGGGAAGGCTGGGGCTCTCAGCTCCATGCCCGACTGTGGTGTGCCATCTCTCTGGCTCAAATTATAGACTGAAAATAGAGTGGGGAATTGGCTAAGAAAAGGCAATGTGAATTACTCCCTCGTAAGAGAAGGTACTCTGCCAATAGCCAGTGCTCAGGGCCATTATCCAGCAAATACTCCACCTGGGTCTCCCTGAAACCCATTGGTTACAAGCCAATCCCAGAATTTTTAAAGTACATAGCCTGAAATATCATCTAGCCCAAACCCTTCATCTTAGAGATGAGAATCCCAAGGGCCAGAGCTGGTGAAAAGAAAAACCTGTTCTAGAAAACAATACTCCATTACTGCTAAACTCGAAAGCACAGCTTCTTTTACAAGAAGACTTCACGAGATTGGAGGAGGAAGAAAGTCAGAGGCTAAATACTGTTTTCACCACACAGAGCTGAATTGTTCACACGCATATCAAATAGAATCCTGCTTCTACTTGATATCTGACAGCGAGGCTAAGGTGAGGGTGAATGGATAGGGAACTAGCACCTCAGAGTGGTGCCCACTGTATGTTAACCCCTGGGATTATTGAGCCTTTAAATGCTCATTCTGAACCGACATCTGAGTTATGCAAGAAGCATAACTTGGGGTCCCTGCCCTCAGGATCTCAAGGTCAAGTTGCAAAGACAGGCAATAAAACCCAGGACATTGAGGGAACTGTGTGGAACTGCTAAGGTACATGATCAGATGGTCAGGTTGACCTAAGAAGTTCTAGACGGGCACACTGAGGAGGAGAGGGGGTGGCCGTGCAATCTGAAAAGGGGCAGTGGTTATTGCAAGAGTCCCAGGAAATGTTCCAAGAGCTGAACTCTTCCAAGAGCAGTGGAGAGAACGGAAGAGAGGACACACCGACATGACTGACTTCATAACTGGGTGGGGAAAGGGAGCAATACAGATGAGTCCCAGTTTTCCAGTTCAGCTTCTTCACTAGCTCCACACACCAAGTCAACGAATGTAGGAAGTGGACGTGAAGGAAAGAGAAAGAGTCTGACTGTAAACATTAAGTCTAAGATGCCTACAGGGCATATGGGGGAGATATAGAACAAACTAGGAGGAGGGGTCCAGAGCTGAAGAAGGAAATCTGGCAGGGAAAGAAAAAAAAAAAAGCTTTGGTAGCAAGACACATGGGTTCCCTGGAGGAGACTGGTTTAAGCAAGAAGAAGGGAAAGCTTAGGGAGAACCCTCGTTTTATTTTAAGGGCAGCAGGGAGGAGGCCTCAGTAAGGGAGATCTGATCCTGACTGGCCAGTGGTGCACCCTAGGTAGGCTAACATTTAGTCAAAATTATCAGACAGTGGGCTGAGTAACAGGACCCTTGGGGTCCAAGCCTTTCAGGAGAACACCAAACTCAAATTTCCTTGTTGATTTCTGTAAACGGAAAAAAAATTCAGAAGTTCAACTCTTCTGTGCCTGAGGATTTCATGAGCACAAATCAACTCTTCCAAAGCTTCTTGGAGAAGGGTCGATACGCAATGAATTCGGGTGATCCAGGGAGACATGAGCCCAGAGGACCCCAACTGTCTACATTTGAGTACAAGGCACAGGAGGCTTCTTAACAAAGAAATGTCTTTCCTTCAACTCAGGATCAATACTCACTTCCCCCCATGGACCCAATTTCTGTGTATTTTTATTAAAAAGGAAGAAAACATAGCCCTAAGAGTCATGATTCACCTAAGCATAAGCTTGAAGCTTCAGAACCGTGAGTAGGAAATTACAGCCTCACACATCTTTGGACTCAATTATCATGGCCTAAGTAGTGAAATAAGATACCACCCAAGGGCCTCGAAAGTACTGCAGGAATCAAAGTATGCTCCACTGTCCTTGGAATCAGGGAGCAACTTCGTTAAAAGTTTTTAGGAAAGGACAAACAGGCTATTTTTCAAATGAATGGCAGGGCCTCTCTTCTGAACAACTCAATTAAGAGTCAGGAAAAGGGAATGGCAAGGACAGTGCAAGAAACCCTCATTGGTCTGGATCTAGGTCCTTGATGATGCTGAGAAATACCGCCATGCACACATCACCAATGATGGCTCCGTCAGAAATTCCAGCAGCTGCAATGAGGCAGAACAGATGCATGCTCCAGGCATCCAAAAAGAAAACTAACAATAATGATAACCTCACAAGTTACAGATCTGGAGTTCTGCTTTCAAGGAATAATATATGGAGATGATCATTCCACTAAAAAAAAAATAATAATAATATGCATGGCAGATAGCTGGCCAGGCAGACATTGACATGGATGTGCTGTAGGCTTATATATTTATTTGCAAATTACAATGTAATAGAAATGGACATCATACTTTGCATTTATATAGCAACTGTTTCTCCAAGGACCTCAAAGGATTCTTCAGCCATTACTGGATTCATCGTTGTTACATGCTTGTAAAATGAAGGAGAGGTAAGGATTACTCATCCCATTTTATTAAAGAGGAAGCAGAAGCCCCACAGGAATGCATGGATTGGCCAAGGGCATATTGTGACTCATTTATTTGCTCAAAACCATGTAGGGATTGAAATTAGTCCCAAATTGTACTTATACTTGCTAATTTTTACCTATAGACTATTGAAAGGGAAATGATTCTGCCTGCCAGGCTGTGTTTATATTTGGACCATCACGTGGATGGTGCTGAGGGAAGGGTATGACCTGGGGAAGAGGAGAGGGTAGCAAGTGCTCAGCATTCCACCTTTCCTTCCACAGACGACTGCTGGCCATGTTCTTATGGACAAACTCAGAGCTCCTAACAGCATGCAGCATCGGACACGGCTCTGTGTTAGTAGTGGCCACTAATGACCATCCACCATGCACACTCTTAATCTGCACTTTTTATACATTGTGCCATGTCTCTTACAACTATTCTGTGACCTGGGCATTATTTCCCTGTAAAAGTAAGAGACAGGCTCACAGAGCCTGGATGACTTGTCCATGGTCATGTGCCTAACCAGCTTAGGCTCGGGATTTGAATGTATGGAAGTGCATTTCCACCATGCCCTTTCCATGACTTCACCCCACACACAGTGGGGGTTCTAGATGCATAACCTAGAGAGCTGGAAGGAAGCTGGAGCATGATCTCTATGTGAGGTCATGCATAATCATCACACAATGTATAGATACCTCAAAATACACAAAATTTTATCTGTCAATTTGAAAAATAAATTAGTAATAGAAAAGGGCAGAAAGCACCCTGGATCCACACACGCACATTCCAAATGGCAGCCAGGGAGCGTGCTGCTATAGACATCTTTCCACTTTCCCTGGGCAGACCTGTGGGGTATGGCCCACCCTGGCCACTCTCATTGCCAGAATGGCTAGAGTGTTCCTAGTGCCAGATTCACACCTTGCATCTGACCCAGGCTTATGCTAGTGGTGGAGCCAGTGGAGCTGCATGAGCAGGGGACAGACAGGAGGGGAGATAAGGACCCAGAAGCTGGCCCCATGCAGTCTTCTGCTCACCTAACATTACCAATCGGCACCTGGGTTCCCACCATCACTAGGCAGGAGAGTCTGAATCCCCTCACATCCTTTCTGGAGAGAGGAACCTGGGGCTCAGATTTGTCTGAAGTTCCCATAGGAAATCAGGAAATGCAAAAGCAGCCAGGTTCTTTGCCCTGAAGTTTTCTCTAATTTTGAGTTTGGTCACTAGCATGTGATATCGTGCAGCTGTAGAGAAGCCATCCCTTCAACACAGAGGGTAGAAAACAGAAGACACCATCTTCAGTGGGACCTACTCTGCTCTGAGTGCTGTAGATATCATGCTTCATGCATACCCACAACTCTGAGGTGCATGGATTATTGCCCCATTCTCCAGGTAAGCAGCACAGATAACATGGAATAAAGCCTGCATTCAAACATGGATCTCTGGGCCTGCTGCCCACTCATGAAGCCTCACCAGCCCCAAAGAGTTTGATGGATTGTTATTCTGATGATGTCATCCTCATGTCAGCAGGGGGCTTCTGGTCCTTCAAGAGGGGAGGGAGATGAATCATAATTGCAGACAGGGCCAAGTGCAGGGGTGCCCTCTGTGCAAGGCACTGCAGTCACTGGGGCTGGGGCTGAGATGTAGCCCCAACATCACTGTGATGCTCAGGTTTTGCTTTGCACAGAACAGCTCCGTCCACAAATGCAAGTCACATGTGTAATATTAGATCTCACATGAGCCAGGATTCAAGCCACATGTGTAACCTTCAAGTTTCTGGTGGGTTATATAACATTAGGAAGAAGAAACAGGTGACATTAATTATAATAATGTTTTTACTTAAGTGGATATATCCAATAAATTATCTGGGTGCAGTGGTGCATGCCTACAATCCCAGTGGCTCGGGAGGCTGAGGCAGGAGGATCACGAGTTCAAAGCCAGCCTGAGCAATAGTGAGGCACTAAGCAACTCAGTGAGACCAGTCTCTAAATAAAATACAAAATAAGGGGCCCTTGTTTTGGTTGAGTGCCCCTGAGTTCAATCCCCAGTACAAATATATATAAATTATCATTTCTACATATAATCAATATAAAAAATATTAAGGAGATGTCATAGGCCCTTTTTTTAACTAGGTCTTTTGAAACCCTGAGTGTATTTTCTACTTACAACATATCTGCACTTGGATGAGCCTCATTTCAAGTGCTTAATTGCCATAGACAGTTGGCTAATGGCTACCATATTGGATGGTGTGGGTCCAGAAGGATGGATGGATGGAGACTTGGAAAGATGAGAGTCCTGACTCAACCAACCACCAGGTGACAGTGTAGTGGTTGAGTCTGGACAGCAGAAGCAGGCTTGCTTGGCTTTGGGTTTCATTTCATCATGGAGCAAGTTTCTTCGCCTCTGTTGCCTCCGTTTCCTCATTTATAAAAGGGAGATAATACAGTGACCATTGGGAGGATTTTGTGAGGATAAAATGAGGAGGCACTTAGAACAGTACAGGGTACGCAGTCAGCAACAAAAAAGGCATTTGTTCCTGCTGTTATTATTACTATTATGTCCACTGTGACTCGCTTTCCTTCTCTGCAAAATAAGAATGTTGGAAACATGATTATCAAGATCACTTCTTTCTCTGTTGTTTAGTGGAAAACTGGGGAAAGTTCAACTTCCATGCTTTATGTTAACCCGGGGCATTAGTAGTGAAGCCCTGCAAGTTTTGCTTTGCACAGAGCAGGGCCCCACCTCCAGCCCATTTCCATTAGGGGTGGCTTGCACGATGTTGCTATGACTGGTTGGGAGTGGGGCAGGCAGAAGGACTTGCCTGGTTTGCCCTCAGCATTAGAAACTCATTCCCTGCCTCTTGGGCTCAGGCCAACTTTCTCCCTCAAAAATCTCCACATCCTCACAGTTGTGCTCCATAGGTACACACCAAGTCCCCAATTATAATCCACCTCCCTCCATTGAATCTCTGAGCTAGAAGAAATCTGAGCCTGGCTTGCATTTGCAGCAAATCCTTCCCTTTCCAAGTGCCTCCAGCACAAGCTAATAGAAAATCCCCCCACCCCCCTCCCACCCAGGGATGACAACCCAGTGGCTTTGCACACCAGCCGTCCTTGGAGCCAAAGGTGAATAGAAAAAGTCAAAAGGCCAAATGCATGAAAATTGTAAATGAAGGGGCCCTGATCTCAGCAACAACTATTCCAGGGGCTGCAGCTCAGGGAATCCTAGCTGTCTGGCTTCTTTCCTCTTGATGCCAAACTGACAAGTTGTAGAAAATCGAGGAGGAGACAGCCTAGTGGGTCAGGTGCCTCGTCTCCAGGGAGGCTGGCGCAGGACAGTGCATCTCCAAGTCATCTCCAGAGATGGCTCCAATCCTCTTGTAATGACTCAAAACCTGCAGTCGGTGCTACTTCTCTTAGAGAGCAGGATTCTGCAGGCTAATATGTCTCAGTGCCTGAAATTCTTCCTCCCCAGGATACCAAACAGAAGGATGACAGGGCTGCTCATCTTGAAACAGAAGAACAAAACCACGGCCCCTCCTGCCAAGCAGCAGCTCCCTCCCAGCTGTTCATGTCAATTTGCCGAGAGCTGCATTCGCTCACATCAGCAAGCCTGTTCCAAGAGCCCACCCTGCAAAGAGAGAGGCCTCCAATTAATCTCCTGCAACGAATTGGAAGCCGCAGGCCCACTCGTGAGAAAGGACTCCAGACCAGTCACGGGGCAATCATAAGACAGCACCACCCTCAGCCCCAAAGGAGATCCACACAGACCTTGTTGGCCACTGTCAGCACCAGATACTGACCCCTCTGACTCCTCTAGGCTGAATGACCCTGAAACACTTCAATATCCTCACCTGATGAAGTGCCTGTTGCAGACTCAATGTTTGTGTCCTTCCAAAATCTATCTATTGAACCCCTACCCACCCATACTGTGACAGTACTAGGAGACAGGCCTTTGGGAGGTGATTAGAATTAGATGAGGTCACAAGGGTGGAGCCCTCATGAATAGGATTAGTGCCCTTGTAAGAGGCAGGAGACAGCTTGCTTCTGCTCCCTGTTCTCTGCCTTGTGAGAAGACAATGAGAAGTTGGCAGTCTGCCAAGAAGAGGACCCTCAACAGAGCCCACCCATGATGGCACCCAGACCTTGAACTTCCAGCCTCTAGTACTGTGAGAAATTAGCTGTTTATAAGCCACCTGGGTTACCATGTTCTGTGACAGCAGCCTGACTGAATGAGATGTTCCCCTCAGTGCTCACTGCTAAGGGACCTACCTCATCCTCCCTTTGTGGCACTGAGAGTTGTGTGGCCCCTGTGCTTCCTCCACAAAGAACTTCAGAATCCCCCAGTTTTTTAAAAAAAATTAGTTGTAGATGGACATAATACCTTTATTTTCTTTATTTATTTTTATGTGGTGCTGAGGATCGAACTCAGTGCCTCACCCGTGAGGCAAGTGCTCTCCCACTGAGCCACAACCCCAGCCCAGAATCCCCCAATTTAATCAAAGGGGCCAGTCCTGCACTCACAGAGTGAAGTTGCTGCCCACCATGTGTGTGCCCCAGTCAGCACCCCCAGCTGACACCCATCATCTCTACCCAACCCCCACCCCCAGGAGAGCCAGAGTGACAGGCAGGACCTGCAAAGCGAGAAGTCTTCTTTCCTGCAGCAAACAGAATCACCCTGGCCCAGGCAAGTCCCCAGGGGGATCTCTGCCTGCCCTAGGAAGGTCCTGACCAAGAAAATTTCTGTACTGCAAGAAGAACAAGAATCTTTCACTCTGAAACCACCTGTGGTCCCCAGTTTCAGGGCCTCTCTAGACCCATTCCTTCTGCTCATTAGTTAAATGTGCCAACACAAGGAGAGAAATCAAGGTCTGCTCAGCTTTCCCCACCGGCCCTGTCAACCTGTGGAGGAAGACCCCTCCTGCTGCCAGGCTCAGGAAACAGGCCCAGAGGGCCACGGAGCAGCTCCAGCCCATAAATGTATTTACACAGCACAGTGCTCCAGAGTGCCCTGGGGAAGTTTTATCACCTGGGAGGGCTTGTGCCAGGGTTCCCACCACACGTCCCTCCTTGATCGTTGAATAGACAGATTGGCTGTGTGGAGAGGCGGCCTCCCCCAGTGAGTCATCTCAGTGGCTGACAGAAGGTTCTCCAGCCAGCAGGAGCAGGCTGGGGCCGGCAGCCCGCAGAACTGCCTCGACACCCACTGCAGCACTCCTGGCTGGGCTCCGCCTCCAGCTACCGGATCTGCTCCTCTCCAGCTGGAGGGAGAGACCAGGGTCCTCTGACAGCGTCTTTGACAAGGGCAATCGTCAGGAAGGTCGGAATCGGGCAAGAGGGAGTTATGTCAAGGTCAAGGTCCAACAGGCAGGATAACATTAAAAGGACCAGATATTCCAGAGTTTCAGAGCTGAAATGGGAGTTAAGAGACCATCCAGTCCTACCACCCACTGCACAGAGGAAACTGAGGTCCAAAGGACGACAGAGCCATGAAGAACAAGGGCTCGGGATCAGCCTGAATTTGGTTGTTGCTCCTGCTCTACAATTTCCTTGCTCTATAGACTTGGACTTAATCCTCAGGAGTTTATTTTCTCATCTCTAAGGTGTGTGTGTGTGTGTGTGTGTGTGTGTGTGTATATATATATATATATAACCTATCCCCTATAATTGGTGGTTTGTAAGGCTTACATGAGATTGCAAAGTAAATAAAGCACTTAACACCTGCTTGAGCCAGGGAGGGTACAGGGGAGGGTGGAGATAAGGTGGCTAATGAGTACAGGATGCAACTGGATATAAAGAATAACTTCTAATGTTGTACAGCACAGGAGGATAACTATGGTTGACAACAATTAATTGAATATTTCAAAACAGCTAGTAGAGAGGACTTTGGGTGTTCCCTACCCAAAGAAATCAAACATGTCTCAGGTGATAGATATGCCAATTACCATGATTGGATCATTATACATTTTGAACATGTATTGTAATGTCATGCTGCACCCCGTAAATATGTATAATTACTATGTGTTGATTAAAAATAAAAATACATTTAAATTTTTAAGCATTTGCAGTAATCGTAAATTAATGCTATTATTATTATTATTCCATAATTTAGCCAAAATCATTCAGAGAATTTAGAGAAGACCCAAGAGTCAAACTCAGCTCTTTCAATTCCTAGATCAGTGGTCACATTCAGGTGGTTAAAACAGCCTTTAAAGCTAAATCACTTTCTCAATCAGGAATTTCATGCCTCTAAGAAAAATGGTGGCTTAAAGAAATTAGGGTTGTACCTTCTCATAAATAAAACCAAATATAAACAGAGTAGCATTGGTAAAGGGGGCCCCATGAACCCAGACCCTATTTTTCTGCCATCCCAAGCTCTTCACTTTCATCCTCAAGGTCCCGAGATAACTGCTGAGGCTCCGGCCTTCAGGATGAAATGGAGAGGGAGGGGACTATGGGACATTCCTTTGAGTACTGTCAGCCCTTTTACAAAGATTTTCTGGAAGCCCTATTCTATGACTTTTGCTTATAATTAGATGCCCCTGGTTGCAAAGAAATCTGGACAATGCCTGATAAAGCCGGAGTTTTGTTAACAAAGAAAGGGACAGTGGATACTACAAGGATCATGAACAATCTCAGCTTTTCAGCCTCACTCTCTGAGAGATCTGCTTTCCATCCTGAGTCCCCATATGTTCCCTATCTCTGCCTGTGGCTGCCCAAAGGTCTCAGTCTGGCCCACGACCAACGTCTTATTGTCCTGCGGCATCTGGCCCATGCCTTGTTGATCACTGCTGACAAGGACTTTGGAAACCAAGGAGGGCCCACTTCAGGTGAGCGCTTAGTCACCCACAGCTTCCCCCGGCACCTGAGAGTTTACAGGCTGAACCCCTTTCTCTTCTCTTAGAGCCCAGCTGAACAAAACAGTGGTCATTTGTAAATCAATCTCTTCTGCTCCAAGTCCTCCAACCACTCTGGTTCTCTCCTAGGAAAATTTCCCAAGGGTCCTCTTCAGCTCTGCTCCCCTCCACACACACTCGCTGGCCACGTCAGCCTCCAATACGCCACAAATGCTCCAACTCAGGGCCTTTGCATTTGCCACTCTCTTGCCTGGAAGGCTCTATCCCTCAGGTACCCGAGTCATTGTTCCATCAGCTACTGCAAGGCTTTGTTTAAATGCCAGGTGCTTGGTGAGGGCACACTGACCACTGTGTTTAAAACTGTAACCACCTTGGCATTCCCAAAACTGACACCCTCCCACACCATTCTTCACCTCCATGTGTTAGGAGGCAGGTGGGTCCATCAGCTTTGTTCACAGCTGCAATCTTAGCAACTGCAACTGAGCCTGACCACACAGCGAGGGCTTAATAAATATTTGCTAAGAAATGCACATGTTAGCACAGATCTGCCTTGGGGCAAGTTACACTCTTCAATTGGGACAGGCAGTTGATAAGAAAGGAACAGATAAAGAAGCTGGAGGAACCAGCAATAAACACAGAAAAGTCAGGTCAAGAAAATGAGCATTCTGAGAGAAGAAACGCAAAACCCAGGATCCCAGCTAGATGGTTCTCAAGCGTTCTTTAGACAAGTGGCATCACACTATTCACTGGATGACGAAACCAAGTCCTAGGAGTGGCCAGTCCAGTGTCTCCTATGATCCTCCTAAATGACTCCAAGTTATAAACCTTAGCTTTAGGGGCTGGGGTTGTGGCTCAGCGGTAGAGCGCTCGCCTCGCATGTGCGAGACCCTGGGCTCAATCCTCAGCACCACATACAAAAGTGATCCTGCAACCTTTACACGTGGAAAAATGAGAATTCATACCCCATTTGAATCAAATGTATGATATGTCAAGATCATTGTATTGTCATGAGCAACTAATAAAAAATAAATAAACAAGTGAAATAAAGGTGTTGTGTCCAACTACAACTAGAAAAGAAAATTTTTTTAAATAAATAAACAAATAATAATAATAAATAAACCTTAGCTCTAGTCCCATAGTCTAAATGGAAGCAGACTTATCTTCCAAACTGGCCTCTAACTGTTCGTTTTCCTCTGCTTTCAACTTTTTTTTTTTTAAAGAGAGAGAGAATTTTTTTAATATTCATTTTTTAGTTTTCGGTTTCTTTTATTTTTATGTGAGGATTGAACCCAGCACCCCTGCACATGCCAGGCAAGCGCACTGCCACTTGAGCCACATCCCCAGCCCCTGATTTCAACTTTCTGCTGACAGTGACCTTCCTCCTGAGCCCCTCCCACTATGCACCCTTCACAAGCACTTTGCCAAATCAGACCTCTGTGCTGTCAAAAGGAAAATAGACTCAACATGAAAGCAAATGTCCCTTTCCATTTGTGTCCTCTGCACCCACATTCAAGGGGTTGAAGAAATCAATTCTCCATCTCTAACTCAGTTAGAAATGTTTTTTCCCCTCTCCTGCTGAATAATTAGGAAGTGATTTTGAAAATGTGCTGCAAAGAAAGCAGTCTTTCCCCCTTCTCACTTCCAGCCATGAAAATACACACTGCCAGAGCCTGATTAATGTTAAATATGACCTTTTGCAAAGTTCCTTGGCAGGTTAATTTATGATCCTTCCAGATTCTAACGTACCAGGCAGTGGCTGTTTATGTGTTTGATGAAGTATTCTTTGTCTAGAGTTGATATGTTTTACCAGAACTTCTGCAGCTCGCACCCCATTTCTCTCTCTTGCTCTTTCAATCTCTTTGACTGTAACTTTGTGCTCGGGTATTTAATCAATCTTACCGGGAAGAGAACATGAATATATTTATGAATTCTCGGTCCCTAAGTTGTCATGCGCACTGTATTAGCTTATTACTGTATCTCCAAGATAATTCTTCCCTCTCATCTCCCTACACCTGTGCTTTAGAGTTCGGGGAGATCTCAGCTCAACCAAAATTACTTTTAATGTTTAGTTTGCTACAAAAGCTGCTTTGAGGGTTTCTGTAGAACAGGTGTATCTTTCTCTTTGCATCCTTATCGCCTTGTCCTTTGTTCTTCCCATCTCAGAAAGAGAAATCCAGCGAGCTCGACTTGAGCCCCAAGAGGTTGTTTCAGCCCAAGAATATAACTAAGCTTAATGAGGAAGTCGATACAGTCCTGGAGGAGAGGCCCACCATCGTGCATTGGGCACACAGGGGACTGGGGAGGAGTGCACCCCTGTAAGGTATGTCATGGAAGACAACCATTATATTACATGGAAGTTCCAGGATCTTAGAGATTTAGATCTCCATTTTCCAGAACCTAAAGTAGTACTTAGATCACAGTAGGGATTTGATTTGGGGAAAGAAAAAAGGAAGGTAAGATTGTAAGAGACCAAAGGATGCAGAAGAGCTTCCTCTCTAATCCAATGACCTCTGAATCCTCTGTCAGGGGTCTAGAGGCCAGAGCTTGCATCCAGAAGGTGGTCTTTAGGTTTTGATCATGGAGACTGGGTGCCTTCTGGAATCTCCTCGATGGCTGCTCCCTGCAGAGCAGTTCTGGGAGTGAAAACACCTTTCTCGACCCTGCAGCTTGCTCTACGCCATCACACCTGGGTGCGCATCTCTGAATGCATCGGGAACAGTTTTTCCTTCAACAGTGAAGGGCAGGAAGGGGCTGGCTACCAGAGCCCAGCAAAGCCTCACTGAGCTGCATCGGGGACCCAGCAGAAGCAAGAGAAGAGGGCGCGGTGAGGAAGAGGAGGAGGAGAGCCAGGGAACTAGGAGGCCTCTCCAGAAATGTTCAGCAGCCGGGAGAAAGAGATGGCTGAGTCTGTCCAAGGTGAGGTCATCCAGGTAGGCAGAGCAGGAGAGCAGGGGAACAAAAGAAGGGACCCAGCCAGACCCAGCAGGAGCCAGGCTGTGCACAGAAGCAGGGAACCCAGGGCTGTGTGCCCTCGGCTACCGCCGGGTCTGCAAGTTCTATTCTGTATCGGGGAAGATATCAATCACTGATGAGGTGTTTTATTTTCCAGCCATTTGGGCACGGATTTCATACATGCCCACTTTCCTCATCCTCCCAAGGAGAGAAGTGAATGGAGGCAGGCGGAGCTTCCGTTCATATGACACACCTTTGGAGGCCACTTACCCAGCATGACAGTTACATTCCAGGACTTCAGAGCGGTGAGCCTCACTTGTGAGACAAAGAGACAGATGTCACCTCCATAGCGTGATCTGAAGGACAAAGGGAAAGCTGTGGAGCCTCCCTACCCCAGGCCTTCTGTCAGCCCAACACAGTGCCTCAAACTCCCCTATTATTCACCGCTTCGGTTTTCTGTGCGGAAACACTAACAAAGTGCAAGCGTAGCTGAAGGAGGTCGTGCAGCTGAAGCAGGACAAAGAACTGAGAGTCACACCAAGCTGGGTTCAGACCCAGCCCTGACTCTACAGCAGTGTGATGCCTGGCAAATTACCCAGCATCCCAAGGACTCCGTGGACTTATTTATATAAATGTGAACACTGCCAACTCGGGAGGGTTATTGTAAGAGGGCTGCCATGTCTACAGCAACCAGCACAGAGACTGACACATACTGGGGATCCAAGAAACGTTCACCCTTTTTATGAAAAAAAATGGTAATGGCAGGAAAAATATAGACAAGAGTCAAGGGCCACAGGTCCTAGTCTGTGCCGTTCTACTAATGAGCTGTGTGGCCTTGTTAAGGTCATTTTACTTGCTGGGCTTTATTTTCCAGTGGGGCTGGAACTGGATTCATTCGACTACTATTACTGAGCTCCTACTATGTGCCAGGTGCTGTTTGTCTGCTCATGTGGTGAATAAATTGATAAACGTGTGTGTGAAATGGTGATAACAGGCAGATTAATTATAAACTGGTCTTATGATGGAGACATCCTGGGTGACTACTTCAATGGAGTACTTAGGAGACCTGTGGGTAGAGGTGAATTTTATACCAAAACCTCCAATGACAAGAAGGGGCCAGCTATCTGAAGATCAAGGGGAGATGCTGGGCAGGCAGGGGAAACAGAAAATGCAGAGGCAGCCTTAGAAGAAAGGTGCCTTGTGAAGTCTTTTCGAGGTCCAGCCGTCTTCCTCTTGTGTTCTCTGCGGTCTGGATGGGACTTTTGTGGATGGCACTGGGGTAAGTCAAATGGCAGTTCTTTTAAGGGCTGATTACTGTCACAGAGAGCTGGACAGGGATGCACTTGGACTGGTTCTACCAGGGTCCAACTCAGCAAGGGAAGATCACAACCACGACTAGAAGAGAAATAGAACTAAAAGAACAAAGAAATGTTTGGGTGGTGGACGGAAAGGGATACCGTGGAGACTGCAGCCAGCTTCCTTTCAGAACACCAGCAGGCCCTGATGGCAGGACCCAGAGGAACAATGATGGAGGCTACTGCTTGGATAGCTGGATGCTTTTTTTGAACCTTCTTCACTGAAGCTGAAGAAGGGTGAAACTAAGTGGGGGAGACACTCCCAGATGAACCTAGGAGTGAGGTCTAGACCAGGAATGTTCTGATCTCAGAGGACACAATAGAGACATTCATTCATTCACTTGCTCGTTCACTGATTCAACAAATATTCATTGAGGATCCCTCTTCTAGGCCTGTTCTCATTGGTAGGACTATGTCACTAAAAAAATCAAACAAAAGCCCCTAGAAAAATGCTTCTCTTCTGGTAGGGGATACAAACAGGTACTGAGAGATCAAGGTTTATAACCTGGACAAGTTGGGACCCTTTATTTGCTCTCAATATTGAGTGCCCAGTCTGTCTGGTGTGAGGCTACTGGCACTATGTGACCCCACCTGAGCATGCAAACACATAATGACAGACTTATAGGGAGTTTCACAGCCCCCAAAGCACTGATCTCGCATCCTCACGCCACCCTGCAAGCTCACAGTGGTGAAGGAGTTTGCTCAGCCTCCCACAGTGAGACTCTAGACTCCAACCCAGGTCACCTGGCAGAGCAGCAGCTTCTAGTTACATTGTTTTGCTACTTGGTAGGACAGATATCGTCATGTGTTGAAGTTACCAATACAAACCTTTGTGTTCCAAGCAAGGACTATAAAGAGGCAGCTGTGGAGAGCATTCACTCTGCTGACGTTTGGCAGCAGTTACTTCCAGGAACCTGGGCAGCATCCAGTGTTCCTGGTGTCTACAAAGCACAACAGTGGCAGTGCCTGGTGGCAACAGCAAAATGCCTTCACCACCTTAGTTTTGTTGTATGATTTGGAAGACTGTTCCCAGGTGTGCTACTTATGACCCAGGCAGGTCCTCCTGAAAATACTCTGAACCTCCCCAGATTCATTTTAATAAATTCAATTTTGCTTAAATTAACCAGATTTGGTTTCTGTTGCTTAAAACTAAGAACCATGACTGTTGGGCTTACTACATCCTTTCTTCCCCTTTACCAGCAGGATAGAGAAGGTTTTCTACAGCTCCAAAAAAAAAAAAAAATTATTGGTGGCTTAAAACAACAGTGGTTTCTTTCTTGATCACACTTTGTGCCTACTGTAGGTTGCCTGAAATTTCCTGAGACAAGTTTTTAAATACTTTGAACTAAATAAAAATGAAAACACAACTTATCAAAATTTGTGGATTGGAGGGATTTGCAGGGCTTGGAGGGGAAATTGTAATAGCAAATGCATATACGAGAAAAAAAGAAAGATCTAAAATCAGACATCTAAGCTTCTATCTTAGAGAATTAAAGAAAAGAGAGTCACAGAAACCTAAAGGTGCATAATAAAAGAAATTATAAAATTAGAGCAGAAATCAGTACAATTGAAAACAGGAAATCAATACAAAAAAATCAACAAAACCAAAATCTGGTTCTTTCAAAACAAATTTTTAAAATGATAAACATACATTCAAGCTATAAATGACTAATACCAGAAATGAAAGAGGATTGGGGCCCAGTGGCACAGACCTGTAATCACAGCTACTTGGGAGGCTGAGGCAGAAGAATTGCTAGTTTGAGGCCAGCCTTGGGCAATTTAGTGAAACCCTGTCTCAAATGTTTTTTGTTGTTGTTGTTTGTTTGTTTGTTTGTTTTTCAAAGGCTGGGGATGTATCTCAGTGGTAGAGTGCTCACCTAGTATGTGTGAGGCCCTGGGTTCAATCTCCAATACTGAAAATAATAAAAAATGAAATAAATAAAAAAGAGAAGCCATATCTATGGATTCTATGGGCATTAAAAGCATAATAAAGGAATATCATGAAAAATCCTATGTCTACAAATTTGATAACTTATATGAAGTGGAATAATCCTTTGACAGATATAAACTAGTAAAACTCACATGGGGAGAAATGGATCACAGGAACAGGCCTACATCTACTGAAGAAATTGAATTAGTAGCCTTCCAAAAGAAAACACCAGGTCCAGATGGTTTCATTAGTGAATTTTACTAAGCATTTAAGGAGGAAATGATGCCAATTCTCTATAATTTCTTCCAGAAAACTGAAGCAGAGGGAACATCTCTTAACTCATTCCATGAGCTCATCATTGTCCTGATACCAGAAACAGATAAAGACATTACAAGAAAGAAAAGGAAAAACTTCAGACCATATTACTCATAAACACAGAGACAAAAAACTTCAGCAAAATGTTGACAAATCAAATTCAACAAGATGGAGAAAGAATTATATGCCTGATCAAATGAGATTTACTCCAGGTATGCAAGGTTGATTCAACATTTGAAAATTAGTTCACACAATCCATGACATCAACAAGCTAAAAAAGAACAATATAACATATATTCATATCAACAGATACAGAAAAGAAAATTGATAAAATTTATTCATGATTTTTTAAAATTCCTCCTCAAAATAGAAACAGAAGGAAACATCTTTACTATTCTTGATATAGAAATTCTACAAACTCCAACAGCTAATATTATATTTAATAATGAGAAAATAGATGATTTCCCCAAATCGAGAACAAGGAAAGAAGGTCTTCTATCACCATTCTATTCACCATCATACTGGAAGTCCTAGATAATGCAATAAGACAAGAAAATTATATAAAATTAAAACAGATAGAGGGAATAAAATAAAATTTATTTGTCTATAAATGACTTGGTTGTTTATGTTTAAAATCTCTTTTAAAAAAACTTCCTGGAACTTTACACTGATAACAAGTTTTCAGGATACAAGTTTAATATCCAAAAAATAAATTGATTTCCTATATGCCTGCAATGAACAATTAGAATATGAAATTTAAGACAGAAAATTATCTATACAAGTAACAAAATCTGAAATATTTAAGTATAAATCTAACAAAAAGTTTGAAATCTATATGATTCCTATATGAGGAAAACTATACAACTCTCATGAAAGAGTCAAAGATATAAATAAATATAAATTCCATGTTCATGAATAGGAAGACTCAACACCATTAAGATGCCAAAACTGAACGAGGCTATAGCTCAGTTTGTAGAGTGCTTGCCTTGCATGCACAAGGCCCTGGGTTCAATCCCCAGCATCACCCAAAAAAAAAAAAATGTCAAAACTACCAACTTGATC
This sequence comes from Marmota flaviventris, assembly GCF_047511675.1. NCBI lineage: Eukaryota > Metazoa > Chordata > Mammalia > Rodentia > Sciuridae > Marmota > Marmota flaviventris. The sequence continues at coordinate 22,364,282 of NC_092498.1, forward strand.
TATGAATCCATGGACTAGATGCATAGTGAGTTATTTACTGTATGTCAACAAATGATTCTAAAGTTTATATGAGGGCTGGGGCTGGGGCTCAGTGGCTCAAGAGCACTTGCTTTGCATGTGTGAGGCACTGGGTTCAATTCTCAGCACCACATATAAATAAATGAATAAAATAAAGGCCTATGAACAACTAAAAAAAAAAATTTTAAAAAAAAGTTTATATGAAAAAGCAAAAGACAGAGAATAGCCAAAAAATACTGAAGAAGGAAATAAAAAAAAAAAAAAACTGTTACCTGACTTCAAGACATGAAGGTTCAAAAGTTAAGACAGCATAGTATTGGAGAAAGAACAGAGAAATGAAACATTGAAGAATCCAAAATAGAATCACACAACATACACCACCTATGTTTGACAAAGCAGAAAAGGAAATTCAGTGAAGAAATGACAGTGTTTTCAACAATGGTACAGGAACTATTAGACATCTCTATGCAAACAAATGAATCTAGGCTCCCTCAATACAGACTTTCTTTCTACTTCTCACCAAAAAAAGTTAAAAATAAAAAATAACTCAAAATGGATCATAGGCCTAAATTTAAAATTATAAAACTTCTAGAATACAATGTAGAAGAAAATTTCTAGGACATTGAGTTTGAAGATGAGTTTCAGCTACAATACCAAAAGTCTAATATTCGAAAAGATTAATAAATTGAACTTATTTAAAATTAAAACTTCTTCTCTATAAAAAAATACTACTAAGAAAATGAAAAGACAAGCCACAGACTGGGAGAATATACTAACAAAACACATATTTGATAAAGGTCTTGTATCCAAAGTAGAAAAAAAAACTCAAAATTCAATAATAAGAAAATGAACAAGCACGTCACCAAAGAAATTATACAGATGGTAAATAAGCATATGAAAAACATTCCATGGCATATGTCACTAGAGAATTACAAATTAAAACAATGAGCTACTACTACATACCTACTAGAATGGCTAATTTAGAAAGAAAAAGCAAATATCACAAGGATGCAGAATAGTAGGACCCTTCATTCATCACTATCAGGAAACCAAAATGGTCTGACCACTCTGAATGACAGTGTGGCAGTGTCTTACAAAGTTAAACACAGTCTTCCCATGAAATCTAGCAATCACACTCCTGAGTATTTATACAACTGAGTTGAAAACTTAGGCCCATACAAAACCTGCACACGAACGTTTACCACAGCTCTACTCATATTAGCCAAATGCTGGAAGCAGCCAAGATGTCCTCAGTAGGTGAATGGATAAGCAAACCGTATTCTACACAATGGAATTTTGTTCAGGACAAAAAGAAATGAACTCTTGACTCATGAAAATACTTGAAAAAACTTAAATGCATATTGCTGAGTGAAAGAAGCTAGTCTTAAAAGGCTATGTACATTCTATATGATTTCAACAAGATGACATTCTGGAAAAGGAAAATCTACAGACATTAAAAAGGTTAGCAGACTGGGCATGGTGGTGCATGCCTGTAATCCCAGCTACTCAGGAGACTGATGCAAGAGGATTGCAAGTTCAAGGCCAGCCTCAGAAACTTAGTGAGACCCTGTCTGAAAAAAAAAAAAAAAAACAGGGCTGAGAAGATAGTTCAGTGGTAGAGTACTTGCCTTTCATGCATGAGGTCCTGAGGTCAACCCTCAGTACCATAAAAAAGGATAAATAGGTGAAGCACAGAGTATTTCTAAATTAGTGAACTGCATGGGACTGTAATGATGGATACATGACATGTATTTATAAAAATACACAGAACTGTACATGAACGAAAGTTAATAATTATGTGTCAATATAATGTCATTAATTGTAACAAATACACCACACTAATGCATAAAGTTAATGATAAGAGAAACTGGGCTGGGGATATAGCTCAGCTGGTAGAGTGCTTGCCCCACATGCACAAGGCCCTGGGCATGTACAAGGCCCTGGGTTCAATCTTCAGCACCACAAAATAATAATAATAATAATAAAGGAACTGCCAGTGGGGAAGATATATGGAAACGCTGAACTATCTGCTCAATTCTACAAATCTACAACTGTGATAAAAATAATAAAGTTCAGAAAATTTTTAAAAATCGCTGGCTTAAAACAATGGCTTCTTTCTTGCTCACACTAATATCCATTATCAGACTGGTTGCTTTTTCCTCATTCATAGAGGGGGAAAAAATGATAATACTGTTGAAATCAACTCCTGAATGTAGACATGTTTGAGGAAGTCCTGTCTTTGGACTTATTAGTTATACAGAGGAGTCCGTTCTTTTTGGGCTTAAGCTGGTTTGAGTTAGATTTCTGTCACATGCAAATCAAGAAGATGAAAGCTCCCCGTCTTGAATATCCTCAGTCAGTATAAGATGAAGTGTAGAAAACCACACAATGGCTCTCAAAGAAGATGAATCATTTGATCCCCAGTTCCACACACAAAAAGAAAGAATGAATGAAAAAAATGATGCACCACAAGCTCACATTTCACTAAAAGCCAGTCATCCAGCCACACCTACCTAAGGGAATGGGAATGCAATTTTATCATGTGCCCACAGAAAGAAAAATCAGAATAGCAGTCATTAGTCTAATAACTACCACCCCCCCTTCCTGGCCCAACATCACCACCAAGGCATGCATGCGCGCGCGCACACACACACACACACACACACACACACACATGTGCAGACACACACACACACAAGGGAAACTGTTGTGGTAGCAGGTAGAGAAACATGGCGGCTGCTCCCAGACAGAGGCTCTGCGAGCCCACTAATGCCTGTCAGTGACACTGCTATGCCTCAAGCAAGCTCCACCTGCTTAATTGCAACTTCCTTCTGAAATCCCTCCTGAAAAACCTAGTTCTTTTATGAAAATCTCCCTTGGCTTCATACTCTCGGTATCAATTTACAAGAAGGAAAAAGTCCAGAGAGCAACAGAAGGAAGGCTGAGAAAAGTGTGTTTCAAAAAGGCTTTGTAGGTAAAGAAGATCAAGGACCTCAGTATCAGCTTTCCCTCCACTGAGTATTGCTCAGCAAGCGGCTTGACCTGTCTCTTCACTGGCAGCCACAAAAACAGATGGCAGGCTACAAAAGGACACGCTAGTTGTAAAGAATTATAAAGTCATGTTCTGTTGATGGTGGCCAAGAATGCCTTCAGCATTCTAAAGCTGAGATAAGGGAAAGAAAAGGTATTACTAAGGACTACTTGATTTGCATGTGACAGAAATTTCACTCAAACCAGCTTAAGCACAAAAAGAATGGGCTCTTCTGTGTAACCAAGAAGTCCAAAGACAGGCTCCTTCAAACATGCCTGCATCCAGGAATTGATTTCAACAGTATCAACAGATTCTCTCTCTCACTCCTGCACACGTTCTCTCTCTTCTGTCTCTGTTTCTTTTCTCTCTCTCTCTCTCTCTCTCTCTCTCTCTCTCTCTCTCTCTCTGACATTGTTTTTTTGCACTGGTTTCATTCTAAGGTAATTATCCCTTAGATAGCTTATGAAATTGGCTCAGTGAGTTAGATCGATCCCACATTTTCAGGAAGTTCAGCCTTTCAGAAAGAGAGACAGAAACACAAAGGCAGAGAAAGAAATACCTCAGCTACTTCCAGCAAGTGTCAGAAGAATGCTGAGCGTTCCATTCCTTGGTATTTATCCAAAAGAACTGAAATCAGCATCCTATACTGACACAGCCACATTGATGTTTACAGCAGCACAAGTCACAATAGCCAACTTTTAGATCCAATTCAGGTGCCCATCAACAGATGAATGGATAAAGAAAATGTGGTATTATATACCAGTGGAGTTTTATTCAGCTATAAAAAATAAAGAACGAAATTATGGCATTTGCTGGTAAATGGATGGAACTGGAGAATACCATGCTAAGCGAAATAAGCCAGATTCAGAAAGTCGAGGGTCAAACGTTTTCTCTCATCTGCAAAAACTAGAGCAAAATGGGTGGGGGGAGATCCCACAAAAATAGGGAGAGATCAGTGGAAGAGAGGATAGAGGGTAGGATGGAGGATGGAAAAAGGGAGGAAATGCAGAATGTGCTTTGTACATATATGAATATTCTACAGCTAATGTTGCCTTTATGTATATCCATAAAGCACCAATTTGAAAAATAATAAATAAGTTGAAGGAAGACCAGTAGAACAAAGGAAGGGGAACAGGGAGGGAGGAGGGAAGGACGAGAGGAAATTTCGAGAGTGAAATGGAACAAATCATATTCCACGCCTGTATGCTTATGTTGAAGTGAACCCCACTATCTCGTGGAACTATAATGCACTCATAAAAACATGTTTATAAAAAAGATGCTGAAGATCCTAATTGATTAGAGACAAGTGACAGTTCTTGAGCCAATCGCCATGATCCCACCGGATCAACATGGAGTAGGCCTCTTGTTACTAAAGATGTTTGTTTCCAGAGGAGAAGAAAAGGAGAAGAGAGCTACAGCTTCCAGAGCCGGCCGTTGAGGGCGGAGAGGGTCAAGTAAAGGCACAGACACCCACACGCTCACGCAGCCCTTCCACCCTCAGACTGCCCCTCTTGGACATGAGCCTGGGTGGTTCCAGAACTGTCTAAGAATGAAGGCAGAGCAGCTGGGGTTGTGGATCAGTGGCAGAGCGCTTGCCTAGCCTGTGTGAGGCACCGGGTTCAATACTCAGCACTGCATAAAAAGAAACAAAGAAAAATAAAGGCTGCTGACCTCTACCACTACCAAAGAAAAATTTTAAAAACAAAACAAAACGAAAAAAAAAAAAGGATGAAGGCAGAATTACTCCTCCAGAGCTGCCCCCCTGTGGCCATCCTCCGTGGAGATGGGATTTGCCTGAAGACACTCTTTCAGCACCTTCCAGGCTGAATACTCCCTTTGTAATATGCTGTTTTCGTCAATTGTTTTGTTGTTGTTTTGTTTTGTTTTGTTGTTTGGGGGGATATTTTTGCCATTGTGGCCAAAAGACCTGACAAGAACAATTTGTAGATGAGGAAAAGCTTATTTGGTGCTCACAATTTCAGAAGCCTCAGTCCATACCTGACCACCGCCATTGCTCTTTGAGGGGTGAGGCAGAACATTGAGGTCAAGGGTGTGACAGAGGAAAGCAGCTCAGGATGTGGTCATCAGGAAGCAGAGAGAGCTGCACAAAGGCAAGTCCCCATCGACCAGCCTCCTCCAGCCGCACCCTACCTGCCTACAGGCACCGCCCAGCTAATTCCTATCAGCAGGTTAATGCACTGAGTAGGTTAAAGCTCTTATAACCCACTCATTTCACCTCTAAACTTTTTTGCATGGTCTCCAACAAGAACTTTTGGGGGACACTGCATATCTAAACCATAATATATGCATGCCCACCTTGTGTCCCATGAGTACTGTAAGAAAAATGCTGGTCTGGGTTTTTCTTTGCCTTTCACCATGTAGCACAGAAATGGCATTCAGCCAGAACTGGATAAACTCCTGGATCTAGGGATTCATGGCTGGGCAGAATAAGAAGCCTCCAAGAAAGTACAAGATACTTTCCAGGACATTTATATTTTGTCTAGCATGATTAGAATATGTCTTAGTATAAAAGAACAGATTTACAAATATAAGCCATGACAAGAATAAATTAACCATGTATGATTTAAATCAGATAGTGATTAGAGGGTGCCAAGTACAAAATTTTAAACAAAGACAGGTTCCCACAGTTATGGAGTGCACTTAGAGACAGCTTTTGCTTCTTGTCATTTGTGCTCAAATCTTATTCATCATCAGTAATGTGATCCTCAAAGACAAGGTGCACATGGTAGCCCTCGGAGAGCAGGTTGGATTGGAAGGGTCTGTGGTGCTTTGACTAGTGCAGAGAAACAAACTCTATGGCTTTAATTCCTGCCCACAGAAAAGTCTGCGGTTGCCTGTTCCCTGGCCACCAAGACTTCACTCATCTCAACTGTCCTCCATCTGGGGATTTGTGATATCTCCTCTTGCACAGAGTCAAAGTCCCTCCCACCCTTCCTCCTCTGACATATGCAGACTACACATTAGCATGGTAATGTCTCATGCCATTAGTGAGTAACGTGCTGAATAATTAGGCTATGAAAATCTAACGGCAGGGATTTTTGTTTTATTAGCAATTTTCCATCCTATTGTGTTAATTTCATCTCCTGTCAGCCAGCTTTCTAAGTAAACAATGATCACAGGCAGACATCATTTCCCAGCACATTGTGCTGCTCTGGGTGACTTAACAGACCAGAAAATGGCTTCAGTTGCCTTTTGTCTTGCAGTCTCTGCATTCTGTGGATGTCACATATATCTAGTCCCTGGTTTCTTGTGACCCTGGCATATTCATTTCCTCTTTGCCTGGATCTTTCCCTGACTGTTCTCAGTCAATGTCCACATTCTTTCGGCCCCTCCTTCTCTTTCTGGCCTCTCCTCTCCCACACCTCTGCCTGCCTACCTACAACCACACTGCACTGTTCAAGATTATTCACTTCGAATTCTAACGATCATTCTCGCCTTCCCAGGCCCCTATTCACTTCCCCACCCACTGCTCTAATTTCTTTCACTTTCCTCCTCAGTTCATCTGCATTCCTTCCCACTTGACCATCTCCAGATCACTCCTTCCTCCCCCTCCTTCCACCTCTCATCCTTCCTAGCTCCTAGAGAGCTGACTCTCAGACTCTTACCCTCACCTCCCCACCCCCAAACACACACACACACACACAATTCATTCTGATTCCTGCTTGCTGAGATTCCTGGATGACAGATGATTAATACTGGGCCCAGTTTTGTTGGAAAGTTTAATGCTAAAAAGAAAGAAAGTTTAATGCTTTTTCTGTGATATCTCCACAGTCATCAAACGTCGGCAAGTTTCTCCCAGAGATGAGAAAAAATTTCTTGTTACTTAATATATTATTGTTGTCCAAGTTACAAAAGCTGCCGCCAAGACCTGGAGAAAGATAGCAATGGATTTTACCTGGATCACCACGTGGGACAAATGTGGTTAGGGAAGAGGCCTGATTGGTGGCCCTTCTTCTGTTCTGCTCCTTTCTCTTGGACTCCAGGAGAGCACAATTTGGTTCCTCCAAGGAAGAATAATGTTTACTGGTTCTACTCAAATATCCAGGACAAAGGACTAAAATAATGAAGTAATATCTTCTTCCAAAAAGAAAAGGATATAGCCAATGCCAAAAATTCAAGCACAAAATCTATGCATCCATAACCTGACAAGCTGTCATCTGGAGCAGCAGTTTAGGACAAGCCAAAGCAATTCATAGTTTTCATAATTAACCCACAAAATGCAACACAATTACCCTCCCTTCTAAGAGACACAAATATTGTCACTTTGATTCTTACCCACCCTTGCCTCCTCATCATTCAGTCACATTTCCACACCCCCTTCTCTATCTATAATGCCTAACTCCTATATGGCTATTTTACATTTTTTAAAAAATCAATTGTTTAACACATGAGATTTTAGCCCAACAAAAAACTATCATGGTTCTGATCAACAAGAGATCCAGGAAAGACTATAAGAAGCTTTTGAAAAGCACCAAGACTCAAAAAACAATCTGAGATTTTTGCAAATTGGTCATACACCCATAATGACACAGTAAGAAGCACAAAAGAAATGGAGAATAACTTCTGTGACCTCAAGAAAATGTGAATCTCATAGTGGAATGGGAATAGGTAACAATTAGATTGTGGGAAATAAGCTCTATGTAAATTTGCACTTTAAAAGAGAAATAGTTAATGTAGCTTTGTGATGTCCAAGATGATTCAAAGCAGGTTTTGAACATTTCTGGGTGGGAAAACTAGACAACCAAAGCAAAAAGGTGACAGTGTGAAAGGTCTAGGATCATACCTTCTTCCTGTCTGCTTTTCGCTGTGTGTCCTTACTGATATTACACGCACGCATGCAAGCTAACTGCAGCACTAGCAAAAATCACCCACCACAGACAACTTCACCTTGCCTTCCGAGCATCAGCATTCAGCACCACGGCCAGCGCCTGAGGCAGCTGGAGAGAGACCCAGAAGAGGCTTCCAGGAAAACATAATCTTTCTCTCCATCCTCAGTCATGGGGTACTTATTTCTTTCTCTTGTTTCTGATGCTTCTTCCCTCTGGGTTCACTCAGGACCACTGTGTCTAGGTATCCATAAAGATCAATTAAGTTCTAGTAACATATTCACGGATTATTTGAGAAGGAAGAGAAGGAAAAGCAGGCCCCTGCTCTGTGCATGTACATAGCTCTCTCCCCATCAAAGAAGCCAAATGCATTTGACAAATACCATAAACTCCTTCCCACATCCTGCCATTTGCTGACTGAGAAAAGGCCCTGCAGTCAAGCTCTCTGGGATAAGCTCTGCCACACAGTAACTGTATAACCGTGGGCCAGTCATTAGCAAAATAGGAATGAAAATACTAGCTGCCTCATTGATTTTGTTGTTATTATCGTTACTATCATACTGCTACCCGGACACACTGGAGGCCTTGCTATGGCTTGAATAGACTCCTGCCTCCAAAGCTTTGCTATTTCCTATGCTCACAAGCTTGCTCCCAAAATAGCCACATGACTGACTTCCTGGCCCCCTTCACCTACAGCTCCCTGATTACCCCCTGCTCCCTACCTACCATTCTCACTTGACTATTCTTCCTCAAATATATACTATCCAAGGTGCTAAAGAGTGTCTTTGTGTTTTTATCTTCTCTTTCTCCTCTTAGAATGTAAGTTCCATGAGGGAATTAACTGTTTTGTTCACCTGTATTGCCATTCCATGCACTGGGATATAATCTAGGTGCTCAAAAACACTGGCTGAAAATAGCATTACCATTACTATTATCAAAATTATTGTTCAGGGATGGTGTTCTCTTTTTGTTCAAACAGAAACAGAAAAAAATGTGACCCACCTCTAAAATGCAAGCTGACAGAACAGAAATGATGAATTGAGCCAGTCCTTTAATCTATTTTACAACAGCCCATGTGGATGTGGTATAGGGAGACACAGTCTGAGAAGGTCCTAATACTGGATAACAGTTCTTCATCTTCTGTGCTCCACCCAGAGAAGGCTGCCGAAGACTGGCAAAGCTCTGGTTCAGTGGGTACCCCCAGAGGCACACTTAGGAATTCTGACTCGCATGGGCCTTCCTGGCCTCAGACCTTTGATGTGGGGGCTCAGCCAAGGCTAGGCAGGGATCACCACTGAGAAGTCCATGCCACCAGGGTTAGATAGATCAGATTCATCTCAGTCCCCCCTCCAACAAAGCATCTCCATGAACCACCCTGCTCCTGAACCTCATGCTCCCCTCCTGCCCTCCGGAGACCCATACTCCTCCCAGAGCCATGTGTGAGGCACAAGGTAGGGAGCATTCCTACACTGTGCTTTTCACATTGATAAACTGTGTTTCCAAATCAGCCAGAGCTCCTAATCTAACCTGTTTATGTAAGTCTTTATCTTGGAGCCAGGAATAAGGGAGAAGATGGGCCTGACTTCCTCATGTGCAGAAATGCCTAAGCCCAGGATGAGGTCACATGAAAACCTCTTGGGCCAAGACTGACCCAGTGAAGAAAGGACTCTCTGGAGGATAGAAAATTGCAAACTTGGGTTGGCAAAGCCCATCGGGGGAAATTATTTTCTCCAAACACTTAGCCTTGGGGGTTAAATAAGAATACTCAGGACAAGGCAGGTTAAGGAATAAATGAAAAATTGGAAATTCTGGTTCTGCTACAAGATGGCCTTTGAAACTAGCCCCAGTCCAGCAAAAGTGAATCCTGTGAGGGGCAGAGTCACAAACCAGGTCACTACACCCATGGCAGGTGGGAGAGAGAAGACAGGTCACCCTTAGGAGCTAGTCCTGACTCCTCCTGTGTCACACCATGTACATCTTCATATTTATCTTCCTTGCCTTCTACTTGACTATGAAGAGAGTCACAGAAGCACAGAGACTCATGTGAAAGAAACCTCAGAGGCCAAACAGCTTAGGCGCCATCCAAAACAAGTCTGCCTATCTCTCTGTTGTCCACTTCTCCCTGTTAAGCATGTGTCCATCCAGGGTCATCCAAATATGATATGAACCTGTTTGCATTTATGATTAGCAGAAAGGCTGTTGATCCATATTCTAAAAGCAATAAAGCCAAAGTGAGGGCCTGGCATATCCAAGATCTGGCTGATAGATCTGCTCTCACTTCTCCAAGAAAGACTAAAAACAATATATGGCCACCCAGCCTCCCCCAGAGAATCCTGGAGACATACTGTGTTCCAGTAGACTATTGATGTCTTTTTTTTAGATGTTGATGGACCTTTACTTTATTCATTTATTTATATGTGGTACTCACACATGCTAGGCAAGCGCTCTACCACTGAGCCACAACCCAGTCCCAGACTATTGATGTCTTTTAATCTTGCTTTTAAGTTTTGTTTCTCCAAAGATACTAATACTAAGCAGAGACACCTCTGATTTTAACTCAGCACTTCTAACCATGCACATGGGAACCTAGAAAAGTCACTGCTCAAAAGATTGTGTGGCAGGCATAGAAAAGAAGTAGTCAATGATTAAAGCCCAGTCCTTTCTTCATCCAGGGCCTGCATCACTGCAGATGCATCTAATGCCCATGTACATGCTCTTTAGTACTCACCTAGGGTAGGGCCATGTCTGTTCAAAGTCACTAAAGTAAATCATGGTGGATCCTTCACAGATATTCAGTGGAGACAATATGCAAGAATCCAAGAGGCAGGGCTTGGCAGTCAGACTTGGCAAACTGTGGAGAAGCCATAGCTGTGGCTGATTTCCACCTGGGTCATGGGGGGGAGAGTGTGGGCCACCAGAGTTGCTTCAATGACCCTCATAAAGACAGTCAATGAGCACAGGCATCACTTTAGCAGCCACCTTGTAGAAGAACCATCTGTTGAGCATCAGATTTTTTACCCACCTTTTCCTACACCATGCTAAGCAGCCCTGGTGACATGGAGCCTCTCAAAGGAGACCTAAATTCAAGCTCCCATTGCATTAAGGAATTTCAGTGGAGGAGCAATGGCTTGGGATAGAGACACCTCATTTAGCCATTAACAGGCGATGATCTAATCTGAAAAATGGGGGAGGGGGAATGCCAGGTCCCAGCATGGCAGGGACAATAAATGAAATCATGCGTTCTCAGCCATCAGAACTCCCAGAAGAAAGTATAAAATGCATGCCAGGTGGTGTTATTAATGACAGAGTCAAGTGCTTCCTAAAGTCTGCATTTACTACAAGAAGGTAATGGTTAACTGTTTCATCTTCTCAGACTACACTAAGCAGATCATCCCAGCATTAAAGGAATGACCTGCTGCTCTCGTCTTTATCTGGATTTTCACCTTTGCATTGGCTTACTGATGACAGGAGATGCTGCTAAGAGAGTTAGCTCCAAGAATATTAATTAACTTCCTTATTTGGTGATGCTCATCTCTCTCTCTCTCTCTCTCTCTCTCTCTCTCTCTCTCTCTCTCTCTCTCTCTCTCTCTCTCTCTCCTTTGTTGTTGAGACAGGCTACAACTCCTCAAAAGCTGTTTCCCCAACAGCCACAGCAGCAACAGGCCACAGCAGCCTCAACAGCCACAAAAGAGGCAGCCGAGAGCGGAGCTTCCAGAGCTTTCTTTCTCCTCATCTCGGGAAGCCGGGGAGCTGCGCCAAGGGCTGGCGAGGAGGCTGGCTGCTCCAGAATCTCAGTTCTTCTCCAGGAGCCTGGCACTGGGGACAGCAGTTGCCATGAGCACACACACCAAACAGGGTGGCTTCCAGCTGGCAGGGAGAGCTGTATTCTTAGCGCTGTTGGGAGGAGCCGAGGAAGGAAGGAAGGACCAGAGCCAGCTTCTGGCTAGAACTGAGACACAGCCGGGATACGAGTGGGGGATCTCAAAGCCATAAGGCAGCACCATGGAGTTGGACACCATCTCTAGCAAGGAAATCCATCTGTCCTTGAGACTCTGGGAGGGAGAATCCTTTCCTGAAGGTCACAGGGAGATGGAAAGGAAAGGCCAACTTTCCAAAGGACTCCGGTTCTGCGTCAGAGAGCTGGAAAAACAGCCAGCCTGTAAATCAGCACAAGACGGCAGAGCCAACAGATTCAGCCCTCTGGGCACCGCCAACCTGAGCCACGCTTCTGGACAGGCATACGACCAATTTTACAGGTCCTCATGGTACAGAACATTTGGATACAGCATTGATATTTAGAACAGCCTTCTAGAAAAGGTTTTGAGTCTTAGTAGCTTTACCCAAGATTGCAGATCCTACTACCAGTGAGACATCTATCAGTGCAAACCTCAACCATGTCCCCGGGACATTGAGATGTCCCCTAACCCAAACCTGACCTGGATTCTTCCTCTCCCCTCTCCCAGTAAACACTGTTAAAATGCGTGAGAATGGGGTCCCAGAATAAGGCACAGGAAGAGAAGGGGGAACGTATCTCTGATAAACAACCAGGGAGCCAAGGCAGGCAGAGCTGGAGAGGGAGGAACCTGGAGCCATACCACTTAGGTGCAAGGTCCACCAGCACTGTCATCTCAGCCATGCGGAGGAGCTCAGGTGAGAGAGCAGGCAGAGGGCTCTGCATGGTACCTGGCCGTGACTATTCCGTAAAAACATTACTCAGAACACCGGCGGGGAAGGCATGGCACTTCCACAGGACAGGCAGAGGCCTGGGGGCAAGGCAGCTATTTTAAACTGCAGGAGATACAGGGGACAAATCCATCCACTCAGCAATATTCCTGCAAAGAAATGTCTCTGGGAATGCACAGCCCCTATTGACTTGGGGGCTCTCACTCTAGCTAAAATGTGCCTTTTTTTTTTTTTTTTTTAAGTCCCTGAATCCTGGGCCAAAGGGCCCCTCCTGTTCCCATAAGCTCCTGGTTCCTTGGTGGAAATCAGACTCTTAAGAAAAGCAGGAAAAGAGGCAGGAAGGTCTTCCCTCCACCCCCGCCCCCAGTGCCCGAGGTTCGCTGCTCCTCCTTCCCCAGCTCCCTCAGGTCCCCGCGACACCTGTTGGGGTGAGAGCCAAGTGTGCGCTAGCGCCCTCCCTGAGCCGCCCCTCCCTGCAGCCCGGGATCTCCCTCCTGCGCGCGTCCCGCACCTGTATTTGTTAATCAAGCCGCGGAGGACGCAGTAATTGCCCGGCAGAAAACACGGGTGCAGATGTTAGGGAGCGCCGGGGCAAAAGCACTAAATGAGATTCTTGTTTTCCAAACAGAGCCCGAGATTTAATTACAGCCTTTCCAAGTGCTTATTAAAAACCCTTATTTTTTTTCTTTATTGTTTTCCTGCATGGCGCATATTGAATCAGCCGCTGCTGTTGTCTTGTTTGGGAGCGTTCATAAAAAGAACCGATGTGGAAAATTGCAAACACAGATTGTACCCAAACAGTCTCTTCTCCCTTTGCTTTCTCCCTCTTCTTTCTTCCCGCTGAATAACAATCACCGCCGAGCGCAGCCAGCGCACATCCGGGCTCTTTCCCAACAGCCGGAGGGGGTCTTTGGGGCGCCCCGAGACCATCCTTCCACCCGCAGGAGAAACCTGCACCGAGGTCCGGAGAGCAGGAACGTGGTCCTGTGGGAAGCGGGAGCGACAGGTGCGCCCTGGACCTAGAGCCAGACAATCCGGGCCACCCTCCCGCGGCAGGTGAGACCCCTGACCCGGAGAGGGGGAGTGATGGAGCCCGATTAAGCCTATTCTGTCCCCATGAGGAAGCCTCCGGGAATCCTCCACTAAACCACCCAGCCCCTCTTGATGAGTCTGCACTGAATGTCCACAAAGACCTTCGGGCTCTTCTTTTAAACCCATAAAGTTCTTCATTTGAAAAACGTGGTGTGCTTCCCTGTGCTTCTCAAATGGTACTCCCTCTGTTGATGACCAGCTGTAGTCCCTACAAGTACCGTCACTGCTTCCAGGGGACCAGGGCCAGGGCCACACACAGAAAGGTGCCTCCCAGGGATGGCATATATAATTGCCGGCTTACCTCTGAATGATGCCACTATTAGAAAAGAAGCCTGTTTCCCAGGCTTTTCTCTTACAGTTTCCACGGAACAAGTCCTCAGGACACGCGGGGGTGGGAAAGATTAGAGCCCTCTGGGCATCCCCAGGGCCCCACCAGAGCCTCCTCCTCAGGAGCCATCCTGGCCACCTTCTCCTGCTTCCTCCGTGTGAATCTGGAACAAGTTTTAAGCAAGGAGCAGCTCCTCTCTCTGGGTCATCTGACCTCCTGCTGCCCTTCTGACAGGAATGGCGGGAGAAGGTGGCGATTAGTGCCAATTTAGGAAAGTGGTGCAAGCACGCGGAAGGTTTCTCATCAATGTTTAAAACTCTGTTCTATCCCTCGGTCCCCTGCTCCTCGTAATCCAGCAGCAGCAGCAGCGTCCCCCCCCCCCCCCACCTCCATCCTGCTCATTATCTCACGTTGCCCTTGAGTCGGGACATGGAGTCACCAGAGCCCCGCTGGAACTCACACCCTGCCACTCTTGCCTTAGGTCCCTCCCAGAGGAGCAGTCACCTCTGCTTAACTAAGGGGTCCATGAGACCCCAGAGGAGAGCTCTTGGTTGCTCCCAACCTTCATTTTTTCTCTGTCCTTCAAATTCTATTCTTTGATGTTGCACAAGGCTGGGAGTTGGGGAGAAGGAATTAGAGGAAGACAAGACAGTCGGTAGATTCCTTCATGACCCTGCCACCCCTACACAGAGTGGACATCAGCAGGAGAACCCAAGGGAGGTGACAGCCCCACCACACCAGCCTGCAGGGTACCTTACCCCTTCTGGGCTGGGTCCATGCACAGGGGCAAGCAAAGTGTGGCAAGACCAATAAAAACCAGAAAGAGCTCTCATTTCTGCTGAGATTCTCCAGGTCTAATCTCCCCAGCAGCATGATAAAGACAATGTAAGTCAGCAGCTTAGAACCACAAATAAAATTTTAAAAAAAGCAGAACTGATGAGAAAAGTTTTGAAAGAATGTTCAGATCAATTCTCAAGGTCACCATTCTATCTCCAGAGAGTATGACACTGCCCAGCCCGTCTCATGGCTCAGCTCAGGATTCACACAATCTATGCCTGGTGCTGGATTTGGAGACTAGAGCTCGAAGATACCCTCTTTCTCCAGAGGTGGGCAGCAGGGCAGCCTTTGTTGGTTGTGGCTGGATGTTGGGGTTCATGATCTTGCCACCAGTTTCAAGGGCATGAGGCATGATGGTGACAATGGAGACAACCATGATGGCAGCAGTTTCCTGGCCTGGTGGTCTGACTCCTTGTTTCTGCCTCTTGCGTTGATGTTGTAAAGACCTAATTCTTTATATAAAATCCCTTTCTACCTAAAATATAGTGGTTTCTGTTCCCTACTGTAAACCCGACTGATGCAAAGATACCCACTTTACAGATGAAATGCAAAAAATAGTTAAATAACTTGTCCAAGGTCCCACAGCAACTTAGAAGTCAGAGCTGGGGCCAGAATCAACTTTCCTCACTGCAACCCAGAGCTCTTCAGCGAAAGAGGGGAAAACAACTTAACACTTAAATCCCCTCCTCCATCCCCCTACACCCTGCCCTCTCTGCCCCCGCTCAGCAGGTGTGTGTACATGTGAGTGTGTGTGTAAAGACAGGGGCATAACCATATGGGCACCCTGACGGAGTGCTGTGCACCTCGATATTGAGGGGAAGTCCAGTGGCTCAGCTGCCACCTCTGTGCTGTGGCTCTATTAAAGATCTTTCAGGGAACAAGCTTTCATTTCATGGATGATTCAGAATCTCCGTTCAGAGGAAATTGATGTTTTGCCAGGCATTTTCCCACATGAGAGATGGTCAGAACCCCCCGTCAAAGCAGATAAAGACAATGTAAGTCAGCAGCTTAGACCACAAATTTTAAAAAGCAGAACTGATGAGAAAGGTCTTGAAAGGTGATGCAGCTACAACCTTGTGTCTGGAGGGGAAGCTGCTAATAGCCTGTGGCTGGGCCCCCAGGAGAGCTCCACCAGCCAGCCAAGACCCACTCCAGGCCTGTGGCACGTCAGCTGGCTGCAGTGAGCTCTGGACTGGCTTTCCCAACAGGTCTCTCCTTGGGGCTCCTGAAGTTTGGCCCAGGCCGTTGGCTTGACCAGAGATTCTTTCTGAAAATGGAAATTTCAGTCCACTCTTAGGGACAGGGCAATGGCCATTAGAACAGCAACGGCAGAAGGGTCTATGAAAAAAGGGAGAGGAAGAGAATTAGATTCCACAGCGGGGCACTGTATTTGACGTTCAGAGAGGACCTGTTATTTCCTCCCTCCCCCACATCTCCTTCCCTGAATCTAACTCCTTGCTTATAAGAATCAATCTGTTCTGCTCTTGAATGTCCCCAGCCCTCCCAGCCTCAGGGGCCTTCTCTCAGCCCAAAGGAACCTTACATTTAATCTCTCCCCCATCCTGTTTCCATACCCCACAGCTAGGTCAGCCACACAGCCATTTGTCCCCAAAGCCAATCTACAGACCAGAGCTATCCATAGAGACATTTACATCAGACTTTAGCCAAACAAAAAAAAAGAAAGAAAGAAAAATCAGAATAATGCAGAATGCATGTGTGTGTGTGTGTGTGTGTGTGTGTTGGTGTGATGTGAATCTATGTAAGTTTGCTAACTGACCTTTCTTGGGAAATTTTTCCTTTGTTCTGATATTTTTCCTTTCGTGGGAATAGTTCCTTCTTCCTGTTAAAATAATCTTTCTTTTATGAATTGACAATAATAGTCACATTACTGTTTTAAGGTGGGAGACAGTTGTCTCTTTCCTTTTCTTTGTTAATCTTCTCATTCCACCAAAGAAGTCAACTCCCTCTTGTCTGCCTGGTGCTGGTTTTTCTTCTTTCTGTCTACCCAGTCTGTGCGCCTACAAGTCTACCCCTCTTCCCTCGCCTTTGCAGGTTCTGCCAGTGGATCTCTGAGTTCTCAGGTAGTTGGAAATGACTCTACAAAAGCTGTTCTCATGCCCCAAGTGCAAGATGCAATAGGCCACTCTTCATTCAACCCCTCTCGTGGTCAGCAAGAGCTCCAGGGGGACACCAGGAACACCTCCAAAGGCAGTTTAAAGAAAGACTCTGGTGCTTTCTTCACCCTCATGGCCACCTTCCTAGGCCCACCTCCAGCCTTTGATGGCCCTCTAGGGCACCCCCAGATATCTCTAAGGCTGATGGTTTAGGGACCACATGACAGCCAGCAGTCCATAGTGAGCCTCTCTGCAAGTTAGAAAAACGTATCCTAAGAATGTGCAAAGCCCTATAGATGCCTCACCTTCCACAGAATGAAGTTTGTGCTCCAACTTCCACTGACTTCCCAAACATGCACTAAACAGCTAGGCATTTACTTGAGGAAGAACATTCCAGATAGGAGGACCAGCAAGAGCAAAGGACTGAAGCCAAGTGAGCTGGGAAGAGCAGCAGGATGTGAGGTCTGAGAAATGCCAGGGCCAAGGAAGGTGGTGGCTGTTCCCTGGGATGGGGCCCAACGAAAGGACTTAGGAAAAGAGATTACATGATCTGAATTACATATTAAGACATCATTCCAGCTTCTGGGTTGAAAACAGACTCAGGGGAAGACAGGAACACTGGAAGGGCATGCAGTCACCAGGCCAGAGATGAGTGTGACTGACGTGGCCAGGTGAGTAGAAGAGACGGGGGGAAGCAGTCAGAACCTGAATATTTTGGAGGGAAAGCTGATGATGGAGTGTGAAGGATTCTGGGAAGACTCGAAGATGACTGGCCTAAGCAATGGAGAGATGGAGTAGCCATGTATTGCCGTGAGGAAATTGCAGGACACACTGGTTTAGAATGGAAGGTGCAGAATTGGTTGGGTTATGTGCACTCTGGGATGGATGCCTTTAGACACCACAGTGAGGTGTCAGTCAGTTGGATAAAAATAAACAACTGATGAAATATAGGAGTGGTCAGTGTGAAGATGCTACTTAAAGTCATGAGCCTAAGGAGGCGTCCCCTCCAAGGAAGTGAGCACAGAGAGGTGATGTTGGGAGCAAAAACTGCCATGGCTGCAAGTCAAGAAGATAAGGAGGAACCAAAAAGGGTCTGAAAAGGAGGCTCACCAAATGCTATTGCCAGGCCAACGTGGGGAGGGGACCTGGCCACGGGGCTAGGCTAATACTCTGCCATTTTTCTGCTGTGTGGTCTTGGATGAGTTCATGCCGCTCTCTAGGCACCATGTCCTCTGTTTGTCAAATGGGGATGACATGGTACTCACCTCACTGGGTGGTGATGATGAACTCTTATGTTGAAAATAGAAAATAATGTCAAGTTTCTGTCACCATGCCTGGTACATGAGATACTCAGCAAATAGCAGCCAGGAGCAATGTTAGATCTTGGCTTCTCTCCCTTCTCTTTTTCACAGGGAGGAAACGCAGGGGGCAGGCTCCCTGTGGATGACTTTCAGCCACTTCTGCTCCTATTCCTCAGGCTTTGGAACATTGTTCCAGAGCCTTCCCACTGGAGTGTCCCCAGATCCCTACACAGGGTCTAAGGACCCAAGGAAAGGCAAGGACTCTAAGGCTGCAGGGGAATTCCAGCCAGGCCCTGGAATTCACCTGCACAGGTGAGCTGCTGGAGCAGGGTAGTCATGAGAGGAACCGAGGCAGGTGTGCAGGCCGGGAGGGAAGGGGCCAGGAGGAGGACGGGGCTCCTGCACTCTGACCTATAAGTTTACTAGGGAGTAGCAGATGACTAAAACGCCCTCAGAGAGCTGAGGGCCCAGTGTGTCTTGAGGATGTGATCCTCATGAGGGCGTGATTGGGGCCAGCACCAGGTGCCCCGTCTCCAGTGCCAATGCTCCATCTCCCTGTGGGCTGCTCGCTGCCCGCCCTGTGTCTTCGGCACCCTCCTGCCCTTGGGATCTCGGAGTTCATCCAACAAGGCTACTGTGTGTATCCCCAGGTGGGGCCCTTAGGGGAAGACAGGAACACTGGAAGGGCATGCAGGCACACTCCTTGGTGTCTTACACTCCGATTTCCATGGTCAGCCCAACCCCTCCCAATGGCTCCCCCAGCCAGAGCTCAGACCAGCCCCTCCAGGGCTGCCTGGCCTCGCTGCCCTGCCTCACAGGGAGATGTTGCTGGGCATATGGGAGCAACCCCTTTTCAGCTCCAAGTCCGTCACAAACCCCTTTGCTCACCACAGCGTCTCTGCCTTTATCACTTCTAATCTGCCAGGCCAAAGCCAAACTTGCTTTGGGTTGCCATGGCAACGCTCATCCCAATCACGTCTATCTTGACCCTGGCACTAAGAGACCGGGTCTGTGCTCATAAATCTTTGGGGATGGGAGGGCACCCACAAGGCTGGTAGGTACACTGGACACAGCGCTGCCATCATGGTGGAGGGGCTCCTGCTCTGTGGGGGCTCCTTTGCTTTCCCTATAATACACCGCTGGAGGAACAGGCCATTCTCAACTCTGCCTGCTTCTCTTTGGTGCTTCTCTTTTCACCCGGCCACCAGATTCTCTCCCTTAGACTCTGGCAGACAGGACCAGAGAACAGTGAAGCAGCCTCCCCACTGGTCTGCCTGACATTCTGTGAGCGGGAAACAGACTGTATCTGCCCCTGCTGGAGGCTCACCAGGCCTCTACTGTCTTCAGTTCCTCTCCTGGTACCAGGCGCTCCATGATCCGGTCCAGCCACCTCTTCAGTGCTATCTAGTCCTTCCTCCCTGACCCTCACACCCGCCTGCCCTCCATGATCCTGTGCTCCTGAGCTTCCTAGAATTCCCCAACATGCCAGATGTCCTCCCCTCTGAGCCTTTGCACATGCAATTCCCTCTGTCTAGATTGCTCATCTCCTCCGTCTAGCTGCCGGGTTTGGCTCAGTTATCATTTCTTCCTTGGTAGCCCCCAATCTGGGAGCCCCTGTGCTCTCCCGTGCCCTTTATCCTCCCTCTCCTTGAGGCCATATCATCAACTGTCTGCTGACCTGCCCCTTATGAGCTTCCTGAAGGCAAGGCAACTGCTTTTGTTCACCTTTGTACCCCTAATACTAAGCCCCTCCCAGGACACCAGAGCTAAGGAACTCAGGTGGGAAGGAAGAAGAAAGGAAGGGGAACATGGGAGAGGAATCTGCATCTGTGAGATTCCTTATACCATTTCAATTACAAAAGTTAATGTAAGAGACTCCAAATGGCTTGGCTTATAGAATACCAACCAACGCCTCAAAGGGGAAAATCATAGGCATGAAGTACTTCCCACATTCTTAAGGAAGCTGCCAGAAATTTATGAGAAGGCCCCATCTCCAATGACGAAGCTCCATCCCCCACCTAGCATCTACACAGAAGACAACAGAAAAGTCCAGATCATTTCCAGAAATACAGGGATATAGGTAGGTCTGGGGCTGAGGGTGCTATGGGTTTTTCCTCCATTTCCGTGGGGAGGAGAGGAAGATGCCCATCTAAACTGAGTCGGGTGAACATCTGTAGAGGCAAGAAGTGCCTGTGAAAGGACATGCGGATCTCAGCCAGTCCAGCAGCAGGCCAGCTGGGCGTGCCCCAGCTCTGCTAGACAGCGTGCCCCAGTCCCCACTCTCCAGGCACCGACAGCAGAGAGCCAAATCCTGCAGCATGGTGAGCAGCTCACACCCAGTTCCACGTCCAGAGAGGCCCCAGGAAAAGCAGGAGCATGGATGGGATGTGGGGTGGGACGCGAGATCTCACCTGCACTAGACCTGACTTCCTTTTTGGTTTTCTTGAAACGGCTGGGAAGCAAGGACTCTTGTCTGAGGTGTCACCAGGGGATGGCAAGGAAAACCCCTCCTGGCATCTTCCTATCCCCTCCACCAGACTGTTCAACACACAGATTCTATCAGGAGACAGGGATCTGGGAGTCCTCCGGGTCTGGAGGAATAAAGGGGCTGGGGAGCATAAATCATCAAAAAGTTCTTCTCGGGATCTGGAGATGAGCTTTTTGGCTCCTGCAAAGCCCTGGGGAAACCCCCTCCCTCCTTCTCCCTGCCCCATCACCTGCCACCCACGGAAACACTGTTTTGATGATACTGTACCAGTCCTCGGGGTGGCGATTCCACATCTAAGTCAGGCATCCACCTGCGGAATCCACACCGGTGCTACTTCCATACCATCAAAGATACAAATGGGTGCAACATCCGGCTGGGAGGTTTTCCTCCATTATTCATTAAAATGTGTGCTTTGGCATCCTAAAGGCACAGCATGCTCCCAAAACTACTTTGATTTAGCCAGCACACATGGCACCCCAGCCCCACTTAGCTTTGGGCAGGAACACAGCTCACACCTCTGAATCCTGAAGTCGAATTTCTGCCCCCGCCAGAAAGCCCAGGCAGCCTCCACGACCAACCCAATCCAAGAGGAAAACTTAATTCCTTTTTGATTCTTAAAATGATCTGTTTTCCTCTCTTCCCACTTTCCTGCCTCCAGCACCTTCTAAATATTTATGACGTCATGACTCTGACATTCCTCCCAGGACCCCTTTAATAAATATACTGAGGGGGAAGCCTCTGCTTGACTATTAAATATTAAATCTATTAGACATATAATCCTCCTAATTGAGTTGAATATAGTCCTATGCATTAGATTAAGAGAAACAGGAAGGGTAGAAAAGGGATCCCAATAGCCCAGGGAGCTCCTGTAGAGCTGGGCCATTTTTGTTTTTTTAATATTTATTTTTTAGGCACAGCATGCACTCAAAACTACAATACCTTTTTTTTAAATTTATTTTTTTGTGGTGCTGAGGATTGAACCCAGGCCTTCACATGTGCTAGGCGAGCGTTCTATCACTGAGCCACAACCCCAGCCCCAAGCTGGGCCATTTTTAAATTCTAGCTGTTGCATCCTCTGTTCCTTGGGACATTCAGGCTGATAGTATCTTTGGGACCAAAGCCAGGCAGCCAGGGAGGATGGAGGCAGGATCTCCTCCTTCCTGGCTGATCCCCCACACATGGGCCAGACTCTGCTCTCACAGCCCAGCCACAGAAGAGGGACCCCCAGCAGCTAGGCCAGGCCTTACACCCCCAGCCCTGAGGCAAGGCCCCCTTCCCCAGGGTCAAGGCACCTCACCAGAGAGCCACCCCTGCACAACCCATTCTCTATGTGACTTCCCACCAAGTGCTCCTCAGGTGTCTGCAGAGGCAGGTGGCAGTGTTTTATGATGGAACTTGTCCAGAGTTATCTGACTGACTTAAGGACTCCTCCTTCCTGGCCTGTTAAACACCCCTGCAAGCAATGTCCCTCCCATGGCATCCCGTCCTGTCCCTCACACATCCCTCGGGGGCCTGTGTCATCTACCCTGGTCTCTAGAATCAAGTGCTAGGTCCCCACATTTATTTACTCACCCAGTAGGTGCTGGTCCCTAGGACATGGGAGTCACCTTTCCATTCTAGGAGAAACACCGGAATGAAAAAGGCCATGCCCTCTGAGTGCTGGAGGTGACAGTTACCTCTCTATGGAGAGGAAGGTGACGTGTTACTTTAGGGCTGGAGACACTAGCCTCCTTCATGAACCACAGGCTGAAAGAGGAGGGACAGAGGTGGCTGGCAGGTGTAGAGAGACCCAGCTAACGTCCACGAGCCAAAGTCCTCACGGGTAGACACGGTGAGTTTCTCACTTCAGCCAGAGTCCCCTGACAGGAGAGATGATGTAAAGAGGACCTATGACCCTGACTCCAGAAGCAAGGCCATTCTTGTTGGCTAGAGAATAAAGCAAATAAGTGAGGAAGAAGAGAAGCTTAACATTTGTGGGGGACCATTTGCAGAGCCAGAGTAAGAGTATAGATCAGAGTTCACATAAAGTACCCTGGCCAGGAGCCACCTCTTCTTGTCCCTTCCCTGCCTCTTTACACACCCTGCAGGGTCCTTGCACACCTGTGAGCAGACACACCAGTCTTCACACCCAACCCCTAACCTCGCCTCTCCCAAACAGCTGGGTGTCACACTCAGGACAGGGCAGGGCCAGGCCTGACGTGCGTGACGAATCCTGGTGTCTTGGTTACATGGAACATAGTTGAGAAAGAGACTTCACTGTGTGAAGAGGGTCATGGTGATGGGGAGACCATGAGCTGAAGGGGTTCAGAGCAAGGGCCAGGAGAAGGGAGGAGAGATCTCTAGGTTCTGGGAAAGTAGCATGGATTCTGCTCTGGTGGCGGGACCTGGAGAGACAAAGGGCCCGGAGACATTCATGCCAGGGATGAGCCTTGACCAGAGGACACAATCCACTCCCTCAGGCGGAGTGGAGACACAGAAGGGACAAAAGTAGTGTCCTTCTTCTGTCTTCCAGAGCTTTAGTCACGGCTGGACTTTGTCAGGAGAAGCCCTGGCCACCTGTGCCCTCCTCAGACTCGGTGGGGCCTGGCGGCTGCTCTCCTGCTCATCCCTGAGAAGTGGCTGCCTGCAGATGGTGGCCTTTACTGGTAAGGCAAGAGTCACCTGCCTCTGGCCCTTTGTGTGAAGGGAAAAGGCAGAAAGGTGCCCTGAATCCCATTTGGAGAAAGAGAGCAAAAGAAGGGTGGGGGGCATCTAGGAGACAGAGAAGGAGTGGTGCAGCTGCCTCTGCTATGGGGAGGTGGGACCGAGCTAGCCTAGGTGGTCCTTGCTGCTCCGAGCCAGGTCAGGGGCAGTGCTGCTGAGCTCAGAGTCACGCCCAGGGATGGAGGACTAATGCTCTTCCGGGGGCGAGGGAGTGCAGGGGGAGCCCCACTTGGATTTGAACTTGAAACTGATGAAAAATGCGGGCTTCTCAGCCCAGGGAGGAAGGGGACTGTCCTGGTCTGCTCCTCCCAGAGCTGAGGCTCCCCTGCACAAGACACACCTGGAGAAGAGAGGGCCCAGCAGTGTGATCACAGCACCCACCGCTTTACAAATGCTCCTGGGAAAACCTGGAAGGAAACACCAAGTGTTCACTGTGGCTATTTTCAGGTCCTGGAATCGGGGTGATTTTTCATTTTCTTTTTAAAATTGAACGGCTCTTCCCTCTCAGCTCTCGCTCCCCCTTAATTACTTTAGTACTCTTAAGAGTCTGCTTGCTATGGGGCCTTCAGCCTGCAGGCCCTTGGCGCATTTGAAGAGACCAGTTTGAAAGCACATTATCAACAGCTTTCTGCGAGAGAGTCAGGAGAGGGAGACCGCAGGCTGTGACCGCAGACAGCAGCTCCAGACAGGCCCCTGGGAGAAAGAAACTGGTGGGTAAACCTGGGGTCAGCTGGTCAATGCCTTCGGAGCTACTCTCCCTAGCTGGAGAGGGCAGGTGGAAATTTCACCAGGAAAGGCAGCATTTGCCAAGGCTGGGGAGGAGCTAAGGAGGCCAAGAAGGCAAAGCATCAATTGTAAGAGATCTCTTTGACAAGAGGATCCTCTGTCTAGGAAGGTGGGGACAGGAAGGGTGCAGAATGAAAGGGGCATATGTGGGAGACTGGGGTGCACCTGGGCCCGATGGAGATGAAGCAGTAGCCCTGGGGAGGGAGGCAGCGTAAGGCAGGGGAGGCCCAGAGCCCAGCTGAGCCTTTCTCAAGCTCACCCGTCAGGGATGAGCTGACTGAAGCCAGGAGCTGGCAAAGACACCCCAGGCCTCTGGCGTGTCCCCTGGTCTGCACCCATTGTGTTTGCTGATGTTCTCTGGGAATCACATTTTGGAATCCTGAGCTGGAAAGGACGAGGATAACAGGATTACAACCCTTCCTGTCCCTTCAGCAGGCTCACAACAGAATCACAGTGGGAAGGTAAGCACCCTAAGAGCCGTCTCTGAGCAACAGAGTCCCCTGCCCCTACAGCCTCTTCCCAGGGACATATAAGCTGCCATCTTCAAAAGCAGTGGCCTCTGCAATCATTATGCAGGGCTCCCCTCATCCCCCAGCCCCCCCGCCTCATCCCCCAGCCCCCCCGCCTCATCCCCCAGCTCTGCCAAAAGTGATCTGACTTGATTTACTAGGGCCTGGGCTTTCATGTAGGGTTTTAGGACCAAGTCTCTACACAAGAATTAAATACAGCATATATGCGTGGGCTATATAGTCAATGTGTTTCTCCCTACAGAATCTGGCAGGACAGTGCACAGATTGGCACTCTGGCTAGCTGGATTTCAGCTAATGTTTGCAGGAGAAGGCATGGCACGGGCAGGCCTATCTGGCTACCTAATTAGGAAACTCGGTGCTGGGAAATGGGTCTGTGGTCTCTTAGTGCCTGACAGTAAATATCACATCCACTTGCATTGGTTCGAGAGCCCCTCTGAAGCCCCAAGTGTAAATTTTCAGACACAGACATGATCAACCACAGCTCCCAGGAATCCATCTGTCTCTGAGTTAGACCTGCCTCCCCACACCCACTCCCTATACCAGGCACAGAGGAAACTCAGTCTCATTTGCTCCAACTCTCACCTCTAAAGTCTGCCACCTCCCCTGCCCCTCTTTCCATCCCACCATCTGCCACTTGCTGCTTCTTGGTCTGCCTGGAGCTGCACAGTGTAGTCAACACCAGCTTATGCGGAAACTGCCTGAAGGTCTTCATATCCTGAACATCCCAGAGAGGAGGTATGGAGGCAGGGTTGGATCTGGCGGTTACTAACTCGATTTCCACCTGAATGTCCACTCAAGAGATTCCCATTGCCTTGGAAATGTCTGATCAACACCCACCTTGGTTGGTAATTCAATCAGCCCGGCAAAGCCTCATACCAGAAGCCCTGGGCTTGAAGCCCTGGTGGTGCTGGAGCGGCAGGAGGGCAGAAGTTACCCTGGCTCCCACTTCCCAAGGCTGATCACTTGTGGGAGGCCATCCTCACACATGATTTGAGTTACCTCCCTGGCTGGGTGAGAGGCGCTTAGACACAGCTGTGTCAGAGCTTTCCCCACCCTTCTCCAGGTCCCAGGGCTTGTCCGTGCAGAGGCGTGTCTGGCCACTGCCCCGAAGACCCAATTGTCGCCCCTGACTTTGGGATGCTGCCCCCCTTAATCTTCATTGGATGGGATTTTCCCCAGAATTTTTTGTTCCCCAATAAAAGTCCACTCCCTGGCATGTTCTCCCTCTGTCGCTAACCTCTTCAGTAAACCTCACTACCACAATAGGTGGCTTGAGACTGGAGCTAGGAGGAGCCACCCTGGGGCTGGTTTAAAGATAATTAGAGTCTTGTTTTTTTAATTCAAAACTCCCTAGTGGTTTCTCATGATTCGAACCTTCTTTCATGAAGCCAGCGCGGGTCGCAGGCTAAAATCACAGTCTGCAATGCCCTTCTTCTGGGCATGAAAACTCCTAAAGTAACAAGGAGGTATTTGCCCAAGCATGGTGCCCTTATAGCACAGGTATGTTTGTATGTGTGTTCATGCAAGTAGAAACAGCAGTGGGGAGGGGGCTAGGCCTTCTCATCATCCTTTAATATAACCATACTGCATCCAGAAGTGTCCAAATCCATTATGGAATAAAAGTGTCCACATGTAGACTTGACTCAGGCCAGAAGTCACCAAAATAGGAGGAAATGGCCCGGATAAGCACCTGATTTTTGTCCTACATGCCAACATTAGTTTAGAGGTGAGCAAAGCTTTGATATTCACAAAATCCAAAGCAGCCTTTTCTGGATAAGCACTCTAATCGAAAGTCTGCTTGAGAACAATCCATAAATTGCTTTATTTATTTTTTTAATCTTTAGATGGCTTTATTTTTTGTTGTTTAGAAGGGAGTGCAGGCTTGGAGAGAAGGATTTGTGTGCCCTAGATGCATTTAGTTCTTCCTTTTCACCAATTATTGGTACTTTGTATCTATGTATGGGAAATAGAGAAGTATGGCATGTACCTGGCCTTCACTATTTTTAGTTTTCAAACACATCAGTCAAGACTTTTTTTTCAGCAACTATCCAAACTAGATATTGGACACCATGTAGATTCTCCCTTAAAAAAAATGATTGATTTTCATTTCCAACAAGGTGGCAGATAAGATAACCAGAGAAATTCCTGCTACCAAATGTTTGGCAATAGTGGGTAAAGACAGCCAGCATCCTTTAAATGCATCTCAGAAGGAAGCAAGGGAAAATCCACAGAGGAAATATAATAATAAAGAGGAAGCTTAAAACCAGAGTGGCACGTGGTACCATGGAGCATGGGCTGGTCTCAATTTTTAAAAAAATTAAAGAAACCTGGGGTTGCAGCTCCGTGGTGGAGTGCTTGCCAGAAGCCCTATGTCCAATCCCCAGCACTGCCAAAATGAAAAAAATTTTAAATTAAAGCAAAAGAGAAAACTGAGAACAGAAAAAAAAAATAGAGAAAATCAGTGAGACAAAAACTTGGTTCTTTAAAAAAATTAATAAAAGTGATCCATTTCCAGCTGTACAGAACAAAGGAAAAGAGATAACACATGACTTGTAGGTGTAGGGAATAAAAAAATAAAACTACAGACCACTGAATGAAACCTGAGTACTGTTATGTCTGTGCTTTTAGAGAATCCCTGGTTTAAAGCCTTTCAACAAAGAAAACTCCAGACCCAGATGGCTTCAGGGGCAATTTTTCCAAACAGCAAAGAAGAAATAATACCAATTCCACACAAAATCTCCAAGAACTTACAAGAGGAAATAACTCCCAACTCGTTTTATAAAGGCCACCATTACCGGTGCACAAAATCAGACAAAAACACTGTAAGAAAAGAATATTACAAATCAGTCTGCTTCGTGAATATAGCTTCAAAAAATCTCTAGCAAAATACTGACATGTCAGATCCAAAATTACCAAGGATAATTCATCATCCCTGAGTGAGTTTATCTCAGAAATGCAAGGGTAGTTCAATCACTCAAAATTAGTCCTTGTGATTCACCATATTAACAGGCTAAATCATCTCAATAAAAAAATATAAAAAGGCCTTTGACAAAATTCAACATCGATTCTTGATGAAAAATAAGGCTCTTATCAAACTAAGAGTAGAAAGGAACTTCAAGCTGATAAACAGCATCACCCAAACTCTATAACCAGCAGAATAACGAAGACTTCATGACATCATATTTAATGGTGAAAGAGAAAATGTTTTTCTGCTTAGACTGGGAATGAGGCAAAGGTTTCTACTCTCACCACTCCTGTACAAGCTCGCACTGGAGGCCCCAAGGAGTGCAAAAGGAAAAGAAATAAAAAGCACACAGATTCTAGAAAAAGAAATGTCTCTCTGTATTAACAATATGACTGGTGTTCTTGACAAAACAAAATCTACCAAAAGAGCTACTGGAAATAATAAGCGAGTTTATCAAGATTGCAGAACGCAAGGTCAGTATACAATATCAATTTATTTGTATATACTACCAAAGAAAACTAGAAATTGAATTTTCAAAATGTCATTTACAAGCATAGGAAAACACATGAAATACTTAGGAATAATCTTATAAAGTATGCACACAATCAGTATGCTAATCTCCACCAAATACACTTGGAAGAAAATAAATAAATAGAAGAGATGTCATGAACATAGATTGGAAGACTTGATAATGGTCTAGTGATTTGATATAATTCCAATAAAAATCCCAGCATATTTTTTGAATAAATCGACAACTCATTCTCAAATTTATATGGAAAGGCAAAGGAACTAGAATACCAGAAACAAATCTAGAAGAGAGGAACAAAGGGTGAAGACTCACTCAGCCTGATTTCCACACATGCCATGAGGTTTTTAAAGTCGAGTCCGTGTGGTTTCGAAGAAAAGATAAATCTACTGATCAATGGAACCAATAGGAAGCCCATAAATACCTACACATATATGGTAAATAGATTTCAACTAAAAGGCCAACATAATTCAATGGAAAGGAAATTATGGTTTCAATAAATGATGCTGGGACAAATTTATATCCATATGCAAAAAAAATGAACCACAATCTATACCTTACATCCTATATAAAAACCAACTCAAAATCAATAACGGCCATAAATGTAAAAGCTATAAGTGTCAAACTAGAAGAAAACACAGGAGAAGATCTTTATGAGCTCAGATTAGGCAGCAATTTCCCAGTTACTACACCAAAAGTACCACCCTTGAGAAGACACTGATAAGTCACCTTAACAAAATTTAAATTAATTTTTGTCTATGAGAGACACCATTAAGAGAGTGAAAACACAAGCCATGTGCTGGGAGAGACTATTTGCCAATCACTTATCTGAAAAATATGAAGTTCTTTATATGAAGAATATATTTTCAAAACTCCATAATAATCAACCCAATTTTTTAACCCAATTGTTTTTTAATGCACAAAAAGATTTAAATATACATTTCACCAAAGAAGATATGCCAGCGTTGGCAGGTAAGCACATGCTCAACATCATTAGTCTCTAGGAAAATGTAAATTAAAACCACAAAGACATACACTGCACACATATTCTAATGGCAAAAAGACAGACAACAAAAATAAAAGCCAAACATAGACATTTGGAACAACAGTCAGGCATTTTCTTATAAAGTTAAACATACTCTTACTGTGTAGCAATCCCACTACTATGTGTTTACTTAGATGAAATGAAAACCTGTGTTTACAAAAACAACAAAGAAAACCTGCATATGAATATTTAAAACAATTTTGTTCATAGTATCCAAAACCTAGAATCTCACCAGGCATGGTAATTCCAGCTCCTCAGAAGGCTGAGCCTGTGAATTTGAGATCAGTCTGGGTAAATGTAGCAAGATCCCATCTCCAAAAAAGTAAATAAATTTAAAAACCTAGATTGTGCCCAAATGTCTTTATCCACTAATGAGCAAAATGTGACAATTCCATACCATGATAAAACAATATGACTCAGTAATAAAAAGGAATGAACCAGTGACACACAACCATCTCCAATGTATTACATTAAGTGACAGAAGCCAGATTCAAAATGCTACATATTGTATTATTCCATTTAGATGACATTTTCAAAAGTACAAGTATAGGGACTACATTAGTTCTTCCATTGCTACAATAAAATAACTGAAGCAGGGTAACTTAGGGGGGGAAAGAGGTTTAATTAGCTCACAGTTTTGGAGAGGACCAAACAGCATGGTACTAGGTCTGGTGAGGGGTCCCTTGTCTGCAACAAGTCATGGCAGATGCCGTCCTTGTGAGAGTGAATACAAGAGGAGGTCACATAAGAAACAGGAAGCCAGAGGTCAGGGAGGGGCCAGTTTTGCTCTTCTATAACAATTATTCTCACAAGAACTCTCTGGGGTCCCCTGAGAGCTACATTAAGCCTTCCACGAATATTGCTCCCAATGACTTCCCTAAACCCCACCTTTTAAAGGGACCCCTCACCTCTTGGGTGGTACCCCTCACTCTGGGGCCAAACTTCCAACACATGAAACTTTTTAGGGGACAAACCACACCCAAACCACAGCAGGGACAAAAAAGAATCAGTGGTTGCTACGGGTTAGGGGAAGATTTGTCTTCCAAGAGGCTCGGGAGAACTGTGATGAATTAATTCTACATTTTGATTGTGGTGGTGGCTACATGTACATCTGTCCAAATGCAAAACTTAAACTAAAAAGCATGGTTTTTACTATATGTACATTAATACTCTAATTATTCAAATAGGAACTATGAAAATGGTACTAATCATTGGAAAAGGTATGTAGCCTTGCTCAAAAAAGACAACTGTAAAGTGCACCACCCTCAGTTTAGTTTCTCACCTCTCAGGTGGTCAAAACCCCCCAAGTATGACAACACGGCGTGTGGAGAGGCCATAGAGAACAGGCATTCTCGTGTATTGCTAGTGAGAGCAACACTGTGCACCCTCATGGAGGTCACTTTGTCAATAATTAGGAAAATTACATATTATTTATCCTTTAACTCAGAAGTCATTATGTTGTACATTTGAAAGGGGCATTGGTTAAAAAACTACAGAGTTCTATTCATTGTAACAATCTTTATAATAGCAAAATCCTAGAAGCACGTCAACTCTCCATCAGCAAAGCACTGGTTGAATACTCTTGTACCTTCACAAGTGGACTATTATGCAACTGCAAAAAAGATATGGTCCTATCTAGTGATGTCCAGGACACATCGCTACATGTGACATGTCAGGTAGAGAAAAACAGGTATGGTACACTAAACTTTAATCTAAGGCAAGAGGTTATGAACATTCATGTTACCTGTATTAAAAATAAATAATAGAAAGACATGACATAAAAATATTTCACGTATTTCCCATAAAGGGAGAATTGAAAGATGGTAAAGGAAACATGAATAGAAGCCAGACTTTACTGAACATGTGGAACTAGGTCAATATTTTGCCTTAGAAAATTATAAATAATTCCTAAAATATCAAAAGCTGATTTACATAAATAAACCTCATCTAGCTTAATCTGCGCCGTCTATTAGCAGCATAAGCACAAAGGAATTCCCCAAGTGAATTAACTGAACAACGCTGAGAGGACATATAGACCCCAAAAAGTGAGGGGCAGGGCGGGGGACCAGAAAATCCTAAACTATTTTGTATTCATTGTGGAAAAATCTAATGAGAAACGTTGTGGGTTTCATAAACCAAGGTTCGTGGCGTGGAAGACTGCAGGGGCTGAGTAAGTCTGTGACCCTGAGTTTAACTGGAAAGACCAACATGAACTCACCATCTGTCCTCTTCCTCACAGAGTTCCTAGCTGGGTCCACCAGAAAGGCTTAGAAACAGCGACCAATCCAGAAGCAAAGAGCACCCTGGCACCTGGAGTGTGGCATTCGAACGTGGTTTATCACTAGAAGAAACCGGGACTCCTCACAGTTCAGGCGGGACACATCACCAGCTGGACCAGGAGGCTTTTCATATGAGAAAGGAAGGACACCAGAAAGGACTCAGGGGCCAACCTCAGAAGGCCACACTGGCCAAGGTGGGGCAGCCTATGCACAAGCCAGGAGGACACGGTGATGGGCGGAACCACAGAGACTTTGTGTACGTGCACATGATTCCCAGCACTTGCTGTTTCTGTCACCTGTCACCTCCGGAGGATGCCGGGGAATCCTACTACTGTTTTGAAAGGTGATCAAAGGGAAAGAATCAAGCATTTATCTTACCTTACTGTGATTTAGGAAAACCAGATAGGTAAGGCGGGGACGTTTCTCCTCAGAGAGGCAACCCGGCTGATCAATGAGGAAGACACAGTGGGATCGCGATGTTTTCACATTTTGTAGCACCCAGGGAATCAGAGTACCAGGGAACAATCAGTAACTTCAGAAAATATCATAAAAAGGAAAGTAAGAAAAATAGGTGCTCTGTGCTTTCAATGGAGACAGGAAGGATCACCCATGAGGTGTTGTTTTTGATTTGTTTGTTTTGTTGTTGTTGTTGTGTTGTTTTGTACCAGGGATTGAAGCCAGGGACACTTAACCACTCAGCTGCATCCTCAGACCCTTTTATTTTTGTGTATTTTGAGACAGGCGCCCTAAGTGGCTGAGGCTGGCTTATGAGCTTGGGATCCTCCCGCCTCAGCCTCCTAAGCGCCTGGGATTACAGGCAAGTACCACAGCACCCAGCTCCACCAGGTGTCCTTGACAGGAAATCGTAATAGAAGCAAGCTCCAGGCCTGACCACTGACTTACAGATGATGTAGGAAACCGAGGAACATGGTAAGTGACATGATCACACTGAAATCAGCAAAGTCCAGACTATGAGAAGCCACAGAACAAGCTATAGTTAGAAGAAGATGAAAACAAGAAGCAGGGGGAGGGAGAAAGAAGAGAAGAATTGAAAGGAAACAAAGAAACTGAAAGAGATATAAGGGACGTATGAGTGACTTGCAATTAGTCGACCTATTAAATTTTGATTCGAATGAAGAAACTTTAGAGGGAAAGAAAATTTTGGAAATTAAGTAGTGATGATTTAATAAATTTTTAAATTTCAGGTGTGATCATGATGTTGCGGTCGTATGTTTTAAAGTGAGAGACACATTCTGAAATATTTAAAAGGAAATTACATATTTTTCAATATGATCTAGAAGAATAGAGAAATAGGGATAAAAATATTAATGAATCATGATGATAGCCAGGTTGAGTATGAATGTGGATCTATGGGAGTTTATCATATTATTAAAAAATAAAAGACATGCTCAATCAATCTATAAGAAGTTAAGAAAAGAGAAAAGGCAGAACAGGTAGAGAAAATGCAGCACAGACTATAGAAGCACATGTAAATCCATATGTGTGAGTAATTATAATAAATTTAGATGAACTACATACTCCAGGTAAAAACCAAATATTATCAGACTGGAGTTTTTAAAAACCTAATTACGGGGACTAGGGTTGTGGCTCAATGGCAGAGTGCTTGCCTAGCATGTGTGAGGCACTAGGTTCAATTCTTAGCACCACATATAATAAAGGTGATTGACAACTTAAAAATATTTTTAAAAAACAATTATATTTTCTATATAGCATCAAAAGGAAAAGGAATGGGAACTACATATCACACCAACGTTTACCAAAAGAAAACTCCTATGGTTACACTGATACTGGGCAAAGCAAATTTTATGATGAACAAATTTATAGTAAGAAAGTAGTTTCCTTCATAATATAAAAAGTATAATGAGCTGGCCATGGTGGTGCACACCTGTAAATCCCAGCATAAAAGGATGAGACAGGAGGATCACTGAGCTCCTGATTCAAGACCAGTCTGGGCAACAGAGTAAGAGCCCATTTCAAAGACCCAGAAGGACATAGAAAATTTAAACAAATCAATTTCAAGCAATGAAATTGAAGATGCCATCAAAGGCCTACCAACAAAGAAAAGTCCAGGATGGGATAGATTCTCAACCGAGTTCTATCAGACCTTCAAAGAACTAACTCCAATCCTCCTCAAACTATTCCATGAAATAGAAAGGAGGACACTCTTCTAAATTTATTCTATGAAGCTAGTATCACCCTGATTCCAAAACCAAAGACATCCAGAAAAGAAAACTTCAGACCAATATCCCTGATGAACATAGATGCAAAAATTCTTAATAAAATACTGGCAAATCTCATATAAACACGCATTTAAAAGAGTGCAACATAATCAAGTGGGTTTCATTCCAGGAATGCAAGGTTGGTGGTTCAACATATGGAAATAAATAAGTGTAATTCACCACATCAATAGACTTAAAGACCAGAATCACAAGGCTATCTCAATAGATGCAGAAAGAGCATTTGACAAAATGCAGCATCCATTCATGTTCAAAACACTAGAAAAACTAGGTACAGAAGAATAGACCCAAATATTTTAAAAGCAATATATGTTAAACCCAAGGCCAACATGGAGAAAAATGGAAAACATTCCCTCTAAAAACTGGAACAAGACAGGGATGCCCCCTTTAACCGCTTTTATTTAACATAGTCCTAGAAACCCTAGCCAGAGCAATTAGGCAAGAGAAAGAAATTAATGGGATATGAGTAGGAAAAGAAGAGCTCAAATTACCCTATTTGTTGATAGCATGATTCTATATTTAGAAGATCAAAAAACTCCAACATAAAACTTCTAGAACTCATAAACATATTCAGCAAAGGAGCATGATATCAAATTAACACCCATAAATCAATTGCATCCCTATATACCAATGATAAATCAGCTGAAAGAGAAATTAAGAAAACTACCCCAATCACCATAGCCTTAAAAAATAAAATATCTGGGAATCAATATAACAAGAGAGGCAAGAGACCTTAACTTATACTACAGAGCTATAGTAACAAAAACAGCATGGTATTGGCACCAAAACAGACAGGAAGACCAATGAAAGAGAATAGAAGACACAGAGACAAGCCCACATAAACACAGCTTTCTCGTACTAGACAAAGGAGCATAAGTGAACATTGGAGAAAAGAGCCTCTTCAACAAATGCTGGGAAAACTAGAAATATATATGTAGCAGGATGCAACTTGACCCCAGTCTCTCACGCTGCACAAAACTCAACTCAAAGTGGATCAATGATTTAAAATTGATCACTTTTAAATCAATTAAATTGATTTAGCTGACTTAAATCAATTTAATTTGAGACGCTGTACCTACTAGAAGAAAATGTAGGCCCGACTCTCCATCATGTTGCTGAGGAACCGATTTCCTCAACAAGATTCCTAAAGAGCAAGAAGTAAAATCAAGAGTCAATAAATGGAACAGCATCAAACTAAAAAGCTTCTTCATGGCAAAGGGAACCATCAAAAACGTGAAGAGAGGAAATCTTTGCCACCCACACCTCAGTTAGAGCAGTAATCTCCAGGATATATAAAGAACTCAAAAAACTTAACACACAGGTCTGGGTTGTGATTCAGTGGAGGAGCGCTGGCCTCACATGTGTGAGGTACTGGGTTTGATCCTCAGCACCACATAAAAATAAATAAACAAAAAAATCAATAAATGGGCAAAGGAACTGAACAAACACTTCACAGAAGAAGAGATACAAATTGTTAACAAATATGTGAAAAAATGTTCAACATCTCTAGAAATTGGAGAAATGCAAATCAAAACTACACTGAGATTTTTATCTCACTGCAGTCAGAATGGCAACAATCAAGAATACAAGTAACAATAAATGTTGGTGAGGATGTGGGGAAAAGGTTCATTCATACATTGCTGATGGGACTACAAATTGGTGCAACCCCTATGGGAAGCAGTATGAAAATTCTTCAAAAAACTAGGAATGGAACCACCATTTGACCCAATTATCTCACTCCTCAGTATATACCCAAAGGACTTAAAACTACAGTGATGCAGTCACATCAATGTTTATAGCAGCTCAATTCACAATAGCTAAACTATGGAACCAACCTGGGTACCCTTCAACAGATGAATGGATAAAGAAAATGTGGCATATATACACAATGGAATATTACTCGGCCATAAAAAAGAATGACTTTATGACATTTGTCATAAAATGGATGAATCTGGAGACTATCATGCTAAGTGAAATAAGCCAATCCCCCAAAAACAAAGTTCAAATGTTCCCTCTGATATGTGGATGCTAACACACAACAATGTGGGTGGGAGGGAGAATAGAAGTTCTTTGGACTAGGCAAAAGGAAATGAAGGGAAGGGATGTGGACAGGAATGGGAAAGGCAGTAGAATGAATCTGACTTAAGTTTCCTGTGAACATATAAAAACACACCACAGTGAATCTCCCCATCATGTACAACCACAAGACAGGGATCCTAACTGGAATAAGATAAGCTCCACGTCAAAATAGACTCTACTGTCATGTATAACTAAAAAGAACAAATAAAAATGCAAAAATAAAAGACATTAGAAAGAACACAGCCTGGCAATTCCTTAAAAGTCACACATGAATTTACCATACAACCCATCAGTTTCTCTCCTAAGAATCTCCCCTAGAGACTAAACACATACGTCCACAAAAAGTCTTATACAAAAATGTTAATAGCAGCATTCTTCATAGTAGCCCCAAACTGGAAACCATCAGTGTCCACCTATTGGTGCATAGAGAAGTCAATGTATATATGCACATAATGGAATGGAATGCTATTCAAAATAAAACAGAATGAAGTTCAGAAAGGTCCAACTCATTAGAGAACTATAGAAGATTTAAATTCATATGTACCTAACAACACACCCACAAAACATAAAAACAAATTTGATAGAACCAAAAACTAAAAATAAACAATTACATGAACAGTGGGGATTTGTAACATTTATCTCAGAAACTTAAAATGAGCCAAGAAATCAGTAATAATATAGAATAGTTGAAAATTAAAATTAACAAACTTAGCCTGATGAGTATAGATGGAAAAGTAAGTATAAGATACAACTATTTTCACGCATATAAAATTGGCCACATTGTGGTTTTAAGGAAGAGTTCTATAAGCCTCGAAATCTGAATTAAGCTAGAAGTCAACTAAAAACAAAGATAACTAGAAAAATCCCAAATGCTTGGAAATTAAGAAACATGGTTCTAAATAACCCACGGGTCACAAAAGAAATTGTAACACCAATTTACAAATATATTCAAACGAATTAATTTGAAATGAAAATATGTTTGCAATGAGAACATACACATCAAAACTTCCACTACACCAGAGGAACAATCCTAGTAGTAAATGCATATGTTAGATAAGCAGAGAGGATAAAAGCTTTATAACCACAAAACTGAATGCCTAAACAAATGGATACTTTTCTAGCAAAACTTAAAAACACTGACCCAAGAAAAACGGAGTACAGAATCATGAAAGTAACTGAATCAGTGGTTACTGGTTTCACCAGGGGCAGGAGAATCCCTGGGCCAGACTGTTTTGCAAACATATTCTACCAAAACCGTAAGAAATGATTTCATACTGTTTTAGTGAAGAGAAAAAGAAAGCTCATCAACTTATGAGACTTCCAAAAATGTGATTCCAAAAATCAGACTATGATAGAAAGAGAAATATTTTCAGTCAACCTCATTTATGCAAATACATGATAAATGTGAAATAAAATTTTAACAAACTGAATAAAATAATGTGTAAAGTCACAATACGTCAAATCCATGTAAGATGTACCCACAAGAGCAAGGGAAGGTCAAAAACCAGAATATCTTCTAATGCCGTA
Source organism: Marmota flaviventris (assembly GCF_047511675.1). Lineage (NCBI taxonomy): Eukaryota > Metazoa > Chordata > Mammalia > Rodentia > Sciuridae > Marmota > Marmota flaviventris. Next base: position 22,401,719 of record NC_092498.1, read on the forward strand.
AATCACATTAACTACATGATCAACTTAATAGTGACAGAAAACCTTTTGCTTAAAAAAGCAATAGAGTTATCAAATTAAAAATAAGTGACATCTTAATAGCATCAAAAACCTTACAAAAGATCATACTTAAAGTAAAATAAATTTTTATTTTTCAGTCAGGCAAAGTGCTGCACACCTCTACTCCCAGCAACTTGGGAGGCTGAGATAGGAGGAGCGCAAGTTCAAGGTCAGCCTCAGCGACTTAGCAAGATCCCATCTCAACATAAAAAATGTGCGGGGTTGGAGGGGGGGAGTCCAGGGGAGGAGTCTGAGGATGTAGCTCAGTAGTAGAGCACCCCTGGGTTCAATGCCCCAAAATGAAAAAAAAAAAAAAAAAAAAAGCATTTTTCAAATCAGGAACAAGGTGAAGATACCACTTTCTTGCTTCCACTCAGCATTTTACTAAAAGTAAAAACTGTAATTGTTCACAAATAATATGATTTCCACATAAAACAGCAATGACAATTTTTAATAATTAATAAGAAAATTCAGCAAAAGTAGGGGATATAAAATCATTATATAGAAATGAACCATAATCCTGTATGTCAGCATCAAATAGAGCAATTTTAGATACACTTGACAGTAGAACTATAAAGCATCTGCAGCTGGGTGTGTGTCTATAGCACCTGACCAGCAGGTCTCAGCAGGCTGAGGCGGGATCATTGGCCCAGCAGATGGAGGCCAGCCTGGAGAGTATAGCAATACCCTGTCTCAGGGGGGAAAAAAAAAAAAAAGCTATAAAGTAAGACTAAATCTAAGTTAAGTGCACAAGACCTTTATGAATATGATATTAAACACTTCTTAATGCCATTAAAGATGACCTAAAGACATTGTAAAATGGTCATTGTTAAAGAACAGGAAGACTCAATATCATAAAGATATCAATTTTCCCAAAACTATAGCATAATAAAGTGAAATTCTAATCAAAATCCCAAAAGGATTTTTTTTCCATAGAAATTGACAATTCTATGGGAAACTAAATGAACAAGAGGAGCAAGACAATGTGAGAAAGAGAATTGAGGTAGCTAGGCTTGCCTTGCCTGAAATCAACACTATTAATAAGGATGCAGTAATCAAAACAGGGTAGTATTGGCATTAAAAGAGACGATTAATCAGAATAAGGAGTCCCAGAGAACCATGTATATAAACTAACTTGACTTATGACAGAGGTGAGCTTGCAGCTCTTAGGACCAAGGATATAATACACAGTGAACAGAACTGTAGTGCTGAGATGATTATTGACGTGGAGATGTAATCTATTTGGTCCCAATTTTATATTATACACAAAATATCCATTGCAAATGAATTAAGACCTATAAATGAAAAGCAAAACTTAAAGACTTTTAGACATATTTGAAATGTATGAAAATATAATATTTAGACAGGAAATAAAGTTCTCAGCAAGACATAAAAAGCACAAACTATCAAAGAAAACACTGACAATTTCAACCAGATTAAAATTGAAATGTTTTGGACATCAAAGACTCCATACATGATGACCCCACAAGCCACAGCCTTACAGAGGTTATTCATAATGCACATAAACAATCCCGAAATTGTATCTAAATTATATAAAGAACTTCTGCAAAGAATAAAATAAACCACCCAACAGAAAAATGGGTGAAGAAGGTGAATAGGGGAGTCATTAAAGAATATACCAAAATACTCAAAAGAACATATTTTTAAGTGCTCAAAAATTACCAAAGACAGGGAATGCAAATTCAAACCAGAATATAGTTCCTTTTCATATCCATTTGATTGGCAACAATTTTGATATTACCAGATCCTGGCAGCCACGTGGCACAATAGTTCTCATATGGTGTCAAGAGAACCACTTTGGAGAACATTGGACAATACCTAATAGTGCTGAACGTGCGTGTGACCCATCACCCAGCAACTCCACTCCAAGGCACAGCCCCCCAAAACTTCCACACATGGTCAAGAGACGACTGTTGCAGCATTGGGTATAAAGGTGGAAAACTGGAAATACTTAAATGTTCATCAAGGAAGTAGATAATTGTGGCAAATTGATTTAATAGACTACTACACCACCATGAAAATGACTAAAGCTATACATAGATCCATTTGACAAATCTCAAAAACATAATTCTGTAAAAAAAAAGGCAAATTATAGAAGGATAAGCACAGCTTGATAGCACAATCCTATTTAAATAGTTTTAAAATATGCAAAATAATACTATACATTATTTAAAGATGCATATGCTTATAGTGGGATATATATATACATACACACACAGAGACACACACATATATATATAAATGATTAACATCAAAACCAAGATAGTGATTTATCACAGAAGTAGAGAAAGAGGAATGTGACCTGGGCAGTGAGGGGGTTGTACACAGGGAGATTTGTGATCTTTTTCCCCTAAGCTAGGTGGGCACAGGGTGTATTCTGTATTCTCTGTCTTCTGAGGATGGCTGAAATGTTTTTCAGCTCTGCTTTTTTATTTTGAAATAATGACTGATTCCTGAAGTTGCAAACACGGTATAGACATATCCCCTGTATCCTTCACCCAGTTTCCCCAATGAGTACATGTTACATGATGACTGTGATACAATATCAAAACAAGTACTTGGCATTACAGCTCTGAATCCATTTACCATAGGTGTGGACGGATGTGACCTTTGCTGCAATCAAGGTATCAAACTTGCTCGGCGTGGTGGTGCACGCCTAGAACCCCAGCAGCTCAAGAGGCTGAGACAGGAGGATCGCAGGTTCAAAGCCAACCTCAGAAACTGCAAGGTGCTAAGCAACTCAGTGAGACCCTGTCTCTAAATAAAATACAAAATAGGGCTGGGGATGTGGCTCAGTGGTTGATTGCCCCTGAGTTCAATCCCTGGTACAAAAAAAAAAAAAAGATATCAAACTATTCCATAACCACAAGCCTCCCTCATGCTACTCCAATAGAGTCACCCCTGACCTTCCCCACCCCCACCATCCCTAGCCCCTGGAAAGCACTAATGTTCTCCAATGCTACGCTTTTGTCACTTTAAAATGTTATACAAAGGTCGGGTATAGTGGCCCACACCTGTAATCACAGCGGCTCAGGAGGCAGAGGCAGGAGGATCAAGAGTTCAAAGCCAGCCTCAGCAATTTAGCGAGGCCCTCAGCAACTCAGTGAGACTGTCTCTAAATAAAATACAGAATAGGGGTAGGATGTGGCTCAGTGATCAAGTGCCCCTGAACTCAATTCCCAGTATCCCCCAAAAAATGTTGTACAAATATCATCATACAATATGTAAACTTTTGAGATTGGACTTTTTTCACTTAAAATAATGTCCTTGAGGTCTCCCCAAGTTGTTTCATGTATGAATAGTTCCTTTTCCTTTCTGAATAATAGTCCATGGAATGTATTACCACATATTGTTTCACTGGTTTATTCTAGAACATTTTAGCTGTTTACACTTTGGGACTGTTACCAACAACACTGCTGTGTAATCATACTAAGATGGTTGGGGTGGACGTGACTTTTTCTATTTCTCTAGAATAAATGCTTAGGAATGATTCTACAGAGTTACATGGTAAGTGTATTTTTTTTAACTGACAAACCATTTTCCAGAGTGGCTAGATCATTTTACTTTCCTACCAGGAATATAGAGACATATGGATTCTCCATATCCTCAATAGTATTTGGCATTGCTGATATTTTTGTTATTTAAATTTTTAGCTGTTCTGATGGATGTGTAATAATAGCTCATCTTGGTTTTAATTGCATGCCCCTGACAACCGTGATTTTGAACATTTTTTTCATGTGCTTACTTGCTATCAGGATTCTCTGATAAAATTTCTTTTTTTCCAAATATTTATTTTTTTAAGGTGGACACAATATCTTTATTTTATTTTTATATGGTGCTGAGGATCAGACCCAATGCCTCACGTATGCTAGGTGAGTACTCTACCACTGAGCCACAACCCCAGCCCCCTCTGATGAAATTTCACTCCATGTCTTTTGTCTGTTTTCTTGTCTTGGTGTTTTTGTTGTTTTTTTTTTTTTAATGTTGAGTTTGGGAGTTCTTTATATAGTCTAAATATGAGTTCTTTGTCAGATATGTGGCTTGCAAATACTTTCTCCCAATCTATAACTTGTGTTTTCATTCCCTTAGCAGCATCTTATACAGTGCAAAAGATTTTTTATTTAGATGAAGTTCAATTTATTGATTTTTTTTTCTTTTTAGATAGCACTTTTCATGTCATATCTAACAAATATCTATCTCTAGGTCCTTTATTTTCTTCTAAAATGTTTACAAGCTTATAGTTTAAATTTAAATCTATAATCTTTTTAGCTAATTTTTGCAGTAGTGTTGTGAGGTTAAGTCAAGGCATCTTTGGTTTGGGGTTTTGGAGTTTGGGTTTGGATTTTTATATTTATCTATTTATTTTGCTTACGGCTATTCAATTGCTCCAGCACTTTTGTTGAAAAAAAACTTGAACTTCCTCTATTGAATCATTTTTGTGCTTTTTTTCAAAAACCAGTTGGCATGCAGATTTTAAAAAGAAAGAAATTAAACTGTCTCTGCTTGCAAAGGACATGATCATCTATGCATAAAATTTCAGGAAATCTATAACAAAATCCCCTAGAACTAGTAAATGAGTTCAGCAAGGTTGCAGGACACAGATCAACCTGCCAAAGTCCGTTACAATTCTATCTTCTAGCAATGAACTCACGAAAACCAAAAAATAAAATTAAAATACCACATACAATCACTCAAAAATAAATGAAATACTTCAGCATAAATCTAAAACAAAAACCAGTGTGTACAGGGCTCGCGTATTGAAAACTGCAAAACACTAATGAAAGAAATCAATGATCTAATTTAAATGGAGACACATACTGTGTTCATTGATTGGAAGACTCAACATAGTAAAGATGTCAATTCTCCTCAAATGGATACACAGTTTTAATGAAATTACTACCAAAATATCAATGTATTACAATTTTTTAAGTGTCTTATATCAACCAGTTTTTACTGACTTCAGCTGAAAGGGAGTGCACGCCTGTGTGTGTGTGCGCATATGTATGCGTGTGTAAGCATCAGCTTAAGCCTCACTTTACTAGAGTGAGATTCAGCCCATGATCGTGCTTGGATATTCATGAGAAGAAAACACGTTGAAAATCTCCTCTTTCCCATTCAGTTCAGCTTGATGTGAAACACAAAGTAGAATCCCACATGAAATAAAGAAGATTGTAGACTTCTATATGTCCTCTTCCTTCTTCCTCGCCTGAGACCCACGTGGGAGATACATCTCTCCCTTGTGGCTTCTCTCTGCAGGAAGCTAAGCACAGATGAGGTCCTCAGTAAATTTCACGACTATCTCTCTGCCTGGTCACTTTATACCATGACTTTCTTCTTGGACCCTGCAAAGCTGAGAGAGCCAGCATCTACGAGGGTCAAATCCACTAAGAAACTGCTGTTAGTGGTGCTTAGGAGTTTTGTTGGTTGACATCGCTATAGAATTCACTGGACTTCATTGCTCATATTCCAATCCAGAGGTCTGATGCTGCATGAATACAGCCACAGTTAGACTCACTGAGTCCTGCTACTCCGCTAACGTCAAGGCATCTTGAAATGCTAGGCATCTGTTCACCTGAGTGGCCAAGACACGGGTCTGCAGCCGCTTCCCGCGGTGCCCAGGGTGCACTGTAACAGGTCCAGGGGTACTTACGGCCTGAGCACCCTCCAAGGGCCTGGTACTGACCAAACACGTTGGTAGATAAAGTCAACCAAGGGGGGGCCTCTGCTCTCCATGATCTTCTAATCTGACCGTGAGTACGAGGTGCATAGAAATGGATCCACTCCCCACAGTTCCCCCCGGAACCTAAGATGACCTCAGTGAAGCCCAAGGCAGTCAGGGAAAGGAGGACTGGAGGGTGAGACCAGCTCAAGTTCAGGGTCAGGCCGCCTCAGGCCAGCGATCCTGCCTCTCCCTGCTTCAGGCTCTTTGTGTGCTAAATGAGACGGAGGAGGGTACCAACCTCAGGACCGTCAAGGAGGAAAAAGAAATGACGCTTGCACATGCCTGGAACAGAGATGTACGTCAGACAGAATAACTCGCTGTCTCAGTCAGCACTCAGGGAGACCGACCCCCATGGTCCCCTTGACTCTCCTTCCTCCCATGTCCCTGGGCTTCCATCAGGGATATTTCCCTTCTATCTAAAGAATTTTTTTTTTTTTTTAGTAGTATTACCTTTAGGATACGTCGGCTAGTGAAAATTCTGGTTCTGGGCCAGGCCTGGTAGTGCACGCCTGTAATCCCAGCCGCTCAGGAGGCTGAGGAAGGAGGATCACAAGTTCAAACCCAGCCTCAGCAAAAGCAAAGTGCTAAGCAACTCAGTGAGACCCTGTCTCTAAATAAAATACAAAATAAGGATGGGGCTCAGGAATCGAGTGCCTCTGAGTTCTGTTCCTTTTAACAAAGAGAAAAGAAAGAAATTCTGGTTTTGTTTGCCAAAAATATATTTTATTTATTTAATTTTTGGTAGTGCTGGGGAGAGAATCCAGGACCTTACTAAGCAATTTCCCTGCCACTGAGTTACATCCCCAGCCCATCTTATTTATTAATTTATTTTTATTCCATTTTATTTAGTTTAAAACAGGATCTCGCTTAGTTGCCCAGGCTGGCCTCAAACTTCAATCCTCCTGCTGCAACCTGGGGTTGTAGGCGTGGGCCACTGTCTCCGGCCTCACCTTCACTTTGGAAGGATCTCTCCAGAGGGTGGGATTCTAGTTGACGAATTATTTTCTTTTAGCACTTGGAAGGTAGCATCACATTGTCTTTGGCTTCCAACATGTCTGACAGGAAGTCAGCTGTTGGTTTTCTTGGTTATTTAAAAGTCTTGTGTCTTTCCCCTCTTTGGATTCATTTAATTCTTTTCTTCCTATATTTCATTTCTGGACCATTTACAGTGAGGGGCTTAGATATGGGGTCTTACTTATATATGGGGTTTTGTGTTTATTTACCCTTCCTGAGGTTCATGGCGCTTCTTGAACTCATGACTTTATGGTTCTCATCACTTTTTCAAAATTTTTGCTCATGACGTCTTCAGAACATGTTTTTACCCCATGATCTTTCTCCTTTCCTTCTGGGACTCCCATTAAGTATGTTTTTATTGTTGTTGCTGCTGGTGGTTTGGTGGTCCTGGGGATCAAATCCAGGGTCTAGCATATGCTAGGCAAGCAATCGGCCACTGAGCTACATCCCCAACTCTTCATTTTACTTTGAACAGGTTCTCACTAAATTCCTGAGGCTGGCCTCAAATTTGTGATCCTCCTGACTCAGCCTCCCAAGTAGCTGGGATTACAGGCATGTTCCTTCTCTGTATGCTTTTCTGAATTTTACTTATTTTCCCCCCTTGCTTTAGTCTGGATATTTTCTTCAATTGTTTTCAGCTCACCATTTTCTTCAAACATATCAAATCCACTCTACTGTCCTACATTTTTCAGTTCTATTATTTTCCACCCTCTTGTTCATTTAGTTTCTGACTCTCTACTGAAATTCTCTACCTTGTCATCTAATTTCCTGAAAATGTTTGTTCGTTTGTTTTTATTTTAAAGTCCATTGCAGATCGTTCTAAGACCTGAACCTATTATGGGATTGTTTTAATACATTTCTGGCCTCGTCTCTGGAGGTGACTCACATACCCAATGACAGTCCACTTATTTTCCAAACTTGGTCCTTAACTCCACCCCTTTCTCTGAATATAGTTATCTTCATCCCTTTCCCTACCAAGCGACGTTCTTATAGAAATTTATCAGGTTGATATCAGGGTTCTTTAATCACAGAATTACGATGCTATGCTACTCCTTAGAGCCTCCAAAATGGCATCAGAGAACCCGTCGATCCTCGTCTTTCTACCCTGCCCCTCGCACCTTCCCCAGTGCAGCAAAGGTGAACCACTCACCGTCGCCTGTTGCCTTACACTTGACCAGCTGTGGCCCTGTCTACCCGAGTGCACACTTTGCACTTATTTCAGGGAGTCCAATGTCCCTTTTCCCAAGTGCACCTATCCAAGTCCTATCAACTAAGTCCCAGATTAAATGGCATCCCCCAAGTGAACCCTGAATCCCCCAGGTTCATTCTGATCCCATTTCCCCTGGATGCCACGGCCTTTCACCTGGGTCTTATTTTCACCTGCAGCTGCTGGTGGTGGCCACGGGCAGCCACTGCTTCTGGTCATCAGCTCTACTGACTTTCCACTCAGGAACCTCCTGGGCCCCCACAGACTAGCCTCAGCGATGGACTCATGCTGGGCCACAGGGGACGGTCAGGAGGGAGGGGTGTCAGAGCACAGCTTGTCTGTACCTCAAACCCAGCAGAGGCTCCCGGGTGGCTTAGAGCAGCCTGGAGCGCGCTGTGTAGGTCTGGTCCTCCCCTCACCTGCCTCTGATCCCCTCCCTGTTGTTCTTCCTCCTCCCTCCATGCAACACAGGCCACTCTGAGGTTCCTCTGCAGCCAGGCGGAATCCCACATGCATGGCCTTCCTCTGTCTCAGGACCAGCCTTTCCCCATCCAGTGGACGAACAGGTGGGGACCCGCAGGAGCCCCCGCGCAACCTCACTTGCCTGGCGAGGCTCACACAGAGGGGGCCACACCACAGGCCCGGGCCCCGCGCCCTTCTTCCAGTCCACCCCTCCTCTTTCCAACCACTTCTCTCTTCTCGTGGAACCTACGTTCACTCATTTGCACATCTACTTCTGTTCACATCCAGTGCACGATGCACTAGAGTCCAGGCTCTGCAAGGGCAAGGGTCTCTGTCTGCTTTGCTCACTGGTCTCTCTCCAGCCCAGGACAGTCTCTGGCTCGGAGCAGGACTGCACAGGTCTACACTGACTGTCGCATCACCTTGGATCATCGCTTTGGATAAGCAGTGTCCCTGCACCCATCCTTCACTGGGTGCTCAGAAGATATGGATGTTCATCCAGGGGGGATGCTCCATGCAAGTTCCAACTTTGGGGGCTGCCACGGGCCTGGATCACGTCCGCTGTCATGGGCAGGGACACCCCCACCCACACTGCAGCTTCCCTGCTCTCCACATCTCTTGAAGAGAAATTCTATTAACCAGGCAAAGAAATCGAGTCAGGGAAATGTGAACTTCCACGGGACCCCGGGAAATTGAGATTGAGCAGAAGAGAAACTCGAGGCAAAATAAATCTGTGGAAATGCAATAAAATAAATGGAGAGCCATAGTAAATCAGAAGCTCAGTGTGGGTCAAATGGCTTCCTGATGTCAAAATGTAAATGCTGACCCGAACGCCCGCCCTGCAGCCGCGGCTCACTTCCTGTCTATTACTCCACATTACCTTCAAAACAATTTTAAGAAACAAGTCATTCCCACCTGAGAAGATGAGGGACTGATACTGAGGGAGAGGACATAAACAAGGCCCCAGAGCCATTGGTGAGGCCAGAGCTCAGAAATCAGGAGCCACAGGACACTTTCTCCCGATGGGTATTTGAAGTCCAGGGGTGTCCAAGGGTTTCCATAGAGCAGCCAGGGGACGCCAGGCCACAGCAGAGATGGGAGGTGTCTCCTCAACTCATCAATCCTTTTCTTTCTTTTTGTCTTTCTTTTTGCTGTGTGTGTGTGTGTGTGTGTGTGTGTGTGTGTGTTTAGTTTGTGTTTGCATTCTGGAACTGAGGATTGAACCCAAGGGCACTTTACCATTGAGCCACATCCCTGATTCTTTTTATTTTTATTTTGAGACAGAGTCTAAAGTTGCTGAGGCTGTCCTTGAACTTGCAATTGCCACAGCCCGGCTGGCTGGGCAAAATAGCGGGGGGCGGGGGGGGGGGGGGGTGACGAGCAACTTGTGTACATTGATATAGCAGGAGTGGGAGCCGTTTATTGTAGGACAGGAGGGGTATATATACATTCCACACAACTTATCTTAATTAACATTAACTAGATACAGCAGTCAACCAATAAGGAATCTCCACACTTAATGGCTCATTGGCCTTACTTCACAAACCACTCCCTCTGCAAAATGCCAGGCGCCATCTTGACTTGTTTACAGACCCTAACAGCAATCCTCCTGCCTTAGCCTCCTGAGTTGCTGAGATTACAGACGGGCTTCATCACACCCAGCCCAAAGCATCAATTCTATTCCAAGGTTCATAGAAAGACATAATATTATTTTCATATGAAAGCAAATATAAGCTTTATATAAAGCACAGTGTATGATATCTGCATTAATTACTAAGATAAGAAAATTTGGCTTAACACACAATTCTTTATTTACAAAAGTCAACTTAAGGCTGGGGTTGTAGCCTAGTAGTAGAGCGCTTGCCTAGCCCGCATGAGGCACTGGGTTCAATTCTCAGCACCGCATATAAATAACTAAAATAAAGGTCCATTGACAACTAAAAAATATTTAAAAAGTCATCTTAGAGGTCTGTAATTCACTTCTACCACCAAACCAGCTGTGTGGCTTTGGACAAATTACTTGACTTCTCTGAGCCAAATTTTTCTCACCCTTACCACAGGGTAATAATGCCTGACTGATAGGGTCATTTTTATGAAAATTAAATTGAAATACAGACAAGAAGCCCTGAAAACAGGCCCAACACAAGAAAAAGAGTAAGAAAACATTCATATTTCATCATTACTGGGTTGGAAGATTTTTTTTAAACATATGGAAAGCAAGAAGCAATCGTTTCATGAACGTCCCCAAACTCCTAATGTGTCCAATTTAAAGTTTCACTTGAGAAGCAAGACCTGGAAAAGATTTAGAGGATAGAAATTGCAAAGATGATTAGGGATTAACGAGTAGGATGCCTGAGGAAAGGTTAAAAAAACAAAAAAAAAACTGGATTTTCTTTGAGCTTCCTGAGGAAAGGCACTGAGAAACAAGCTGCTCTCAGGAAAGAGGAGGGGTGGGCTGGTGTCCTCCCACCAGGGCCAGACAAGGACCCAGGCTGACCTAGGCCAGGAGGGCTGAGCGGATCAGGGTGGGAGGAGAGTGGAAGCCATGGGCCTGGACATGCCCTCAGGTTCCTAAAACCCAGGTACAGACCCCTGATGAGGACGAGCTGGTCTCTTAGCAGAAAGCTTGGCCATCCGCGTGGCCATGAGCAGCCTGGCTGATGAGTGGAAACCGGCCCCGTCATCCCTCCGCTCAGCTGGCCGCACACCTACATTCCCGCTGTGCTTATTAGCTCCCCTGAACTGCTCGTGGCTCCACCAGACAACAGCTGCCACCTGGGTGGAGGTGTTACCCCCTGAGTCTTCACCAATCGCTCCTCCTCCTCCTCTTCTCTCTCTCTCTCTCCCCTCCAACCCAGGGGTGCTGTACCACCAGCTCCCTGCCTCAGCCCCTTTTCATTTTCTTGTTTTGCGACACGGTCTCACCCAGGTGCCCAGGCTGACCTTGAACTTGCAATCCTCCCACTTCCGCCTGCTGCTTAGCTGGGATTACAGGGAGCGCCACGCCCACCTGGGTCATTAAGAGTCTTTTACACTCCGCCCTGTATTCCTCCAGCTCCTGGCAATCAGCAGAATTTCGGGAAAGGAATACAGAACAATTATGTCATGAAACTTAGAGCAGAGAAAGGCGGAGGTGCTGCGAGGCTGAGGATCCCAGGGCAGACGCTTGGCTGCCAGGACCTGGCTAGCGGCCCTGGAGAGAGCTCAGCTTAAGCAGGAGAGAAGGAGGACCAAAGCCATTGCCCACAGTCCTCTGCTCCTCTGCCCTAGCCCTCAAGCAGGACTCCTTGAACACAGGGCCTGGTCTTCACGATTTTATGCCCAGGTCTCACAGGCCCACGGTCAGGCACGCTCCACACCTACACCCTCGCAGACCCACCCACATACAGGCTGCTGTCACCATCTGCAGGGCACCGGAGCTAGAGCTGTGACCTCAAGGTCTCCGGGGACCTGCTTCAGGACTGCCAATGCCAAATCCAAAAACTCTCCAGTCCCTCCCTGCAGACTGCAACTGACTGGTCCTCTCCGCAGGCCCCTCCTGGCACGTCCCCAGCCCTTAGTCATGTCCCAGTATTTCCACTGCCATTTCCCCAAGGTGTGTCCTGTTCCTGTTCCTGTCTTCCTCCCTCTCCCAGGTCTGACCTGTCCCTTCCGCCTTGTCTCTCTCCCCCATCTGCCTTCCCTCCCATCTGGCTCTGTCCTCTTCATCCTTGCTCTATGCCACCATGCTGTCCCCAGTAGTACTCTTCTGTCCCCTGGCTCCGTCCTGCTCTCCCCCACTGACTAGCCCTGCATCTGGAACCGTAGCCAGTTCTCATTAGGTAGAGAGGAGCCAGATTACTCATGGGGCCCCAAAATGTGATGTCAGTCCTCCTCTCTCTCTCAGACAAAATTAGACAGAGAGAGGGGGGGAACCTGGTTCGTACGTAGTAGGTGCTCAATAAATGTGTGAACACAAGGTTCAACCAATGAGTGAGGGGATGAATGCTTCTGAATGAATGACTTAGTATCAGTGGTACTGGGACTCAGACACTCTACCGCCCTCACGCCAGAATATTCTGCAACATAGAGCATTTCTCAGGTCTGAGCAAACACGGTTCAATCCCTGCCTTCAGGGGAGAGGAATCCTGTGAGAGAGCTCGCCATCATGCCTGGGATGCCAGAGTGATGTGCAAGGCTCAACACAGGACTGCTATTGTTCCAGACAGGGGAGAGGAGAACGGGGCTGCCGCCTACCTTGAGACCCTTGCCCCTTCAAAATTCCTCCAGGCAAAAGCCAATAGAGCACCCTAAGATGCAGGTCATACTGTCCCCTCCGCGTGTCAGAAGATGCTGGAAACCCTGGGCCAAGTCCTTTGCAGTAGTAAGAATCATCCTGCCACACCCCCTGCGAGGCCCTGGATGTGGAGCCAGGGGAATCATCCCTTGGAGTGGGAACTCGAACCTTCAACCTCAACTCAGTGGCTCTTAGTCCTGTCCCAGAAATCTCTCCAGAAAGGACAGAGGCAAAGCACGGTAGCAGGGCTTCCAGGAGCCGGACCAGCTGGCCAAGGCATCTGGCAGAGTGGAGCTTGAGTGCAATGGAGGGGGCTGTGCGAGAACCAGGAGAGGCCCAGGTCAGGACCAGGAGCTGTGACCACCTGGGCTCAGCAGAGGGCCTGGAGAGCCCGACCAGGTGGGATCCACCTGCCCACTCTCCATCCCCAACTCGCGACTCATCTCAGCCTTATCCAGGACCCTGCAGCCACAGAGCAGAGTGCAACCCAAGCAGCTCCGGAGGGTGACGTGGACCTCATGATTATTTAGCATCACTCAGGACAGCCCCCCCTTCGACCCCTGCTCCTCCAGGAAATCAGCCCATGGAGCCAGCCTGCCTCTCAGGGTGGCCCTGCCACATCAGGCCCGTGGCTAATCCATCGCCCACTGCACAGGTCATTAAGACATTCTCGACCTGCCTGCCACACGCCATACACACACTGCGGTGGCCCCCCTGGCCCAGACCAGGGCTGGGGCCTGGAAGCACCAGGGAGGAACCAAGGCATGAGGTGCTACTGCCCCCTGCTGGCAGCTCCCAGAATGTTCCAGCTAATGTCAAAGGTAAGAAAGAACTGGCCAGAAGGGCAGGGTGTCCCCTCCTCCACCCACTTTTCAAAGGGGAACACATATCATTAACAGCTCTCTCTGGGGCAGTGGGACAGGCCACCCTCAGGAGGACTGTGGGAGAAGAGGAAAGGAGAGAAGGGAGCTCCCAGCTCACCTGAATAACCCCACCACCTGCACCGACCTTCACACAAACAAAGCGCGATCACACTCACTGACATCCCACCTCACCTGGACGGCCCTGAGAGGCTGGGCAGGTGTGGCTTCTTCCATTTGCAGAGGAGAGTGTGGAAGTCCAGAGAATTGACACCCCTCATCCCCAGCCACACCGCCAGATGCAGAAGGAACACAGCACAAGTGCCTGACTCCTTGTCCGGGACTCTGACATGTGACATGAAACAGGCGTTTCTAGGCCCGTGAGATGCATCCCAGAACCTGTACCTTATGAGATCTTGTCCTGACGAGAGCTGCCTCCACCCCCACCCCAGACCCCACACATCCCCTGGTGACGGGCAGGTGCCATCTAGAAGAGAATGGCCTGTGCTCTCTGGAGCCGACTGAGAAGCAACAGAGATGAGAGAGATCCTAGAAAACAGGCCTCTCAGAGCCTGGAGGACCCTCTCAGAGGGGCAGGCAGACCCCCTTAGGATGCCCAACGGGGCTCCCCACAGTGGCAAGCTAGTTTGGGCAGTTACTTGCAGGATGTGTTCTTCTGTCATTTCCCAGCAAATGACGAGCATCGCCATCACCAGGAAGGACAGAGGCAGCCAGATTCTCTGGGCTCACCATGGGCTGGACTTCCTCTTTTCTTACGGAACCTCTTCCTCTTCCTCCCCAGGGCCAAATCATCCCCTGGCCACTGCCCTGACCTTTATCTGGCTTCTTGGCCCCATCCTCCCTCGTTTGGTCTGGTTTCCTCCAGCCCTGCCCTGACCACTGTCAAGTGCTGCCATCCTCCTCTACGGACATGCCAGGGTCAAGGGCAGGACTGCACTGATGGGCAGAATCGAGCCCACCTCTCCTCCCTGAGAGTCAGCCACAGGAGAACACAGTGCATCCGCCGCTCTGGACCAAGGAGCAGGTGACAAATGGGCAACTTGTGCTTCCTCTGGATTTCTTTTTTCTTTTTAATGCTTAGAGAAGAGAGGAGGAATATTTATTAGTGCGGAAATGAGACTCTTCGGAGCCTCTGAACGCCCCCACACGTCTGCTCTCCAGGAAGAAGAAAGACAAGTGAAGGAACTCAAGACCCTGTGAGCTGGAGAGCAATCTCAGGAAATAAGATGTGCAGCCAAGCAGGGGCACCAACCAACTGCTCCTGCCAGCTGGAAAGGGGACCTCCCCGAGGGAAAGGAGGCCCAGCTCCCAACCCCACCCTCAGACTGCAGCCTGTGGGCTCAGTCTAGCGCTGGTCCTGCCGGGCCAGCCAAGGTCTCCCACCCTGACCTCTCTCTGCTTCCATGAGGCCAGTGAGACGATGGCCTCTGGGGAATGGGCTCGCCAGACCCTAGGAATGCTTCTTGGGGGAGGCATCACCTTGTGGAGAGCACTGGGGTCTTTGCCCATCACCCCTGGGCACCACAGCTGGGGACCCACCACCCCTGGGCACCACAGCTGGGGACAGGTCAGGCCTGGGCAGCTTTGAGATTCACAGACTTTCCGTGGCTCACTCCCTCATTCATAGGCCCAACCTCCCGCCATGTGCCAAACAGTGCTCAACCCCAGGGGGTGGGAAGATAAGAGACACACACACACACACACACACACACACACACACACACACCGTCATCGCTGAACCTGCCTGCCTGACAGGGGTGATCGATGCCAAAACATCACATGTCTGTGTCACTTGCCTCATAAAAAGGACCTTTATGCCCTGATGTCACCACAGGTTCCCAACAGCCCTGGGTAAGAGCCGGTTTTCGATTTTTCACTTCATGGAATAGGAAATGGAATCTCAGAGAGATGCCCAGTCAGAGCCAGACCCCAAGACTCCTGCCCACCACTGAAGGCGAAGGCAGATCCTTCAGATACCTCCAGGGGTGGGTTTGATTGGTCCCCGTGGCAGAGACAGGACCACTGGCAGGGTCCTCGGATGTGGTGGGGCCAGGTTGAGCGACTTCCCTCACAGACCAGCTGTCCTCTCGCAAGAGTGCCACAAGGGAGGGGACCCGTGATCCCCACTGCTGAACCATAAAGCAAAGGGGACAGTGGGGCAGCCTGAACCAGAAGTCAGAACCAGGGTCCTTCCTGGTGCCACTGGGGCCACCTGATGGCTCCATCTACTGGAGCAACCCTGTCCCACCACTTCTGCCATGCTCTGTGTAGCACAGGGGCTTGGGAACATCTGTGCAGAGTCTTTCTTGGGGAGAACAGGAAGACTCGGGCCTAACTTTGCCTTCCCAGTCCTACCTGACCGCCCAGCCTCCTGGACAACACAGCCTCATGTGTGGGTCTCTCCTGCCCTCTGGTGGACAGACTTCAGCAGTGCAACCCAAAAGCACAAGTCACCCCTGGTCCCCTACACTACCCCTTTAATATCTGTTCTTTTTCCCACAAATGCTGTATCTGGACCTGATTCCACCAGGGACAGACTAATGGTGGAAAAGGGGTTTTCTCTGCAGCCTTGTGCGCTCTCCCCTCATCTCCTCCCTCCGACCAGGAGCACCTCCTTTCTGACCCCAGTATTCAGGGAGTACTCCCTACCATCTGGCTCCCTCGCTGTGGCTGGCACCCTGACCCAAATGCTGCTAGACCTCCCCTGCACCTGACCCCTTGTTCCCAGGTCTCCTGGCCAGGTCCTCATCACTATCTGCCTGTCAGGCTGGTCTCACCCACTGAAGGCTTTGACCTCAAGGAAAGGCCAGGCTACCAGTTCCAAGGCTCTGGGGTGCCTGTTTCTGAGCCTCTGCTTCTCTGAGCCTGTTTGATTCGCTTCCTGGGTCTGGTTCAGCCACCTTCAATCTAATTGACATTGACCAACACCCCTGCTTTAACAGAGGGGTTACCAGGAACGGCAAGCATGACAGAGACGCCACAAATCAGTCCAGCAGGAAGGTGGACATGGGTAAAAAGCACCAGGGAGTTGCAGATGTTGAACCGGCACCCTCTGAGGACGGGACCTGGGGTCCCCCCCCAGGATGTCTTCATGGGAGAGTGACCAGATCCGGCTGAGGACGAACCAGCTCTCTCCAGAGGAGCCGCAGGGGAGGCTGGCCCTAGGGACTGCCACTCACCGAGCACTGTCTTTACCTACTGACTCCCACCCTTGTCCTACCCCCAAATTAAACCATGATCCCCTTTTGATGGATGGCCCCATCTCAGAGCAACAGAGCAGCTGACCCTGGGTCCCACGGCCACAGTGATTTGAACCTGGTTCTGTCCTTGGTGCCATATTCCGCGCTTCTCCAGCGGACCCCAGAGCCCCAGACGCACATGGGGCCGGAAGGGGCGGCGCACCCAGGGGTGGGCGTCTCCAGGCACCGGGGGCGGGGCTGAGTGGGCGTGGCTTTGTGGGGGCGGGGCCTGCTGTTTCAGAACCAGGCAGCAGACAGGTGGGGAGGGACGGATGGGGTAGTGACCAGATGTTCCAAAAAGCCCTCCTTCCCTCTTAGTTCTTGGTCATCCAGGAAAAATAATAATAATAATCTACGTTTACCAAGTGGTATGGTTGGTCCCCTCCAAAACTCAGGTGTTGAGATGTAATGGCCCCCTGGACGGCAGGAATGGGCGGGGCCTTTGGAGCCGACTAGGCCACGTGGATCCCTCCTCTGCAAGGGATTAAGGCCTTGTGTAGAGACCCCAAGCATCGTTCAAAGAGTTCGCCCTTCTGTCTTCTATTATGTGGGGACACTCTTTGTCCTCTCCAGAGGACACAGCATAAAGGTACCAGCTTGGAAGTAGAGAGCCCTCACCAGACAATGGAACCTGCCAGAACCTTGTTCTTACACTTCTCAGCCTCCAGAACTGTGAGAAATAAATCTTTATAAATTGCCCAATCTCCGGTATTTTGTTGTTGTTGTTCAAGTTGGACACAATACCTTTATTTATTTTTATGCGGTGCTGAGGATCGAACCCAGGGCTTCCCACGTGCTAGGTGAGTGCTCCACTGCTGAGGCACAACCCCAGCCCTCGGGTATTTTGTTATAGCAGCACAAATGGACTAAGACGCCAGCCTTCCTCACTGAGAGATGTGGCTAGCGATAGGTGAGTAGAAGCTACAGGTGACCTTTGTAAAGGAGGGAAAACACCTTCCCTTCCCTCCTTTCACCTCCTCCTCCTGGCTGGACTGTAGGAGAGGTGGTGAGATGGCTGGCATCCTGCAAACACTGCAGCAGAGCTGAGCATCCCCACAGAGCATGAGGAAGAAGGACCAGCATGGCCTTAGGGGGACAGCAGAATGGAAGTATTTGAGACACAATGTCCTTTCATTTTTCTCTGGCATTTCACTTCCAGATCTGATTTTTTTTTCCTTGTTTCTACCTTCATATACAAAAAAAAAATTATATTTTATTGAGAGACAGGGTCTCACTGAGTTGCTTAGCACCTCACTGTTGCTGAGGCTGGCTTTGAACTCACGATCCTCCTGCCTCAGCCTCCCGAGCCGCTGGGATGACAGGCGTGCACTGTGCCTGGCCTCATCTACCTTTCTTTGTGATTTTTCTTTTTTCCCAAAATGGTCCCTTTGCCAAGTTCACCTCTACCTCCATCACTCACCCCGCCTTCAGGGGGCACCTCCACCACAGCAAGCTTCCTGACTCCCTGAGCTGGTTTAGGTCCCCATCCTCTGAACCTTCCCAGCACCCATGTTCCCTTCTGTCCCAACGTTCGGCACATGAGGGGTACCCAAGAAACACAGCTGTGCAGAGTTTCTCCTTTATCCCTGCTCCCCAAAACCATCTCCTGGCTCCCCCTCCCGCTGCCCCCCACCAGGTCCCACCCATCTGAGTTGCAGCAGGAAGACAAAATAAAAGCCAAAGAGCCAGCGTGGAGAAATGAGACTCCCAGGAACGTGGGGCAGCCTCGGCAGCCCCCCTGGCCGTGCTCTGAGTCCCTAAGCGCCTTTATCATGAGGGAACAGGTTTGTGTAATCTCACTCCCCATTTGGGCAGAAGAGCATGCAGCGAGCCTTCCCGAGGATGTTTAACTTGAATCGTTCCATCCTTAAACTTCAGGACTCCATTTCAGAAATGATGCAGCCCCAGATGAAAGAAGACAAATGCTGCTATTTTATCAAGAGAAAGTTATGAAACACCACGCACGTCCCATCTCCATATACCTCTTCCTCCTAATGCAGCAAAATGATACCTTTATCGCCATTCAATCAAAGGCTAGCGAAGTCGGCCCAGGGAGATGGGGCTGCAGCCATAATCATCCAGGATTCTGGCAACCCCTCACACCGATCTATCGCACAGCATCGCCATTACAGACTCATGAAAGCCTTCCTCCATCTCACTCCCCATCATTATCAGCCACAACAGATATTTATTGACTGCCTGTTTCACCCAGGACATTTTGCTAAGTACAGGAAAAGGAAACTGGAAGAGAAATGTCCCGAAGATTTTGAAAGTGGGGAGATCTGTACCTGAGCAGTCAGCGATCTGCCTTTGAAATGAGTCATGGAGAGAAAGAAGACAAATGCACAGGCTTTTATAATGAAAGTGGTCCGGAGAGTGAGATTGCTCTGTGTGCAATTTTTACCAAATGCAAGAAAATGATACCATCATAATTCAACTGCACCGGAACCAAGTGAATATGGGAAGACAAAATCTTCCACAGAACATCTTTTCTGATGTTCTGATCTGTTGCTTGCCTGGTTCTGCTGTTATGGTTTGGATCTTAAAGGTCCCCCAAAAGCCTGTGTGTTAAAAGTTTGGTACCCAGTCTATATGGCACTATTGGGAGGTGGTGAAACCTTTAGGAGGTGGAGCCTAGTGGGAGAAAGTTAGGTCATTGGAGGTGTGCCCCTTAGAGGGGATATTTGGACACCACCACCCTGCCCTTTCCTCCCCCCCCTCCTTCCCAACCACCAGGATGTGCACAACTATTCCTCCACCCACTCCCCACCATGATGTTCTGCCCTCACCAGAGATCCTAAACTGTCAGTCCAAATAAGCTTTTCTTCCTTATAAGCTGATTATCTCAGGTGTTTTGTCATAGCAACAGAAAGCTAACTAGCACACCTGCCAATACAAATAAACCAAGTATTTCCACAATCTTGTTCTCTGGTTCTGAAACGTGCACATTGAATCTCTAAGTGTTTTGAAGTTCGGAAGGTCTGCATAGGGCTCCTTAATGCCAAAATTTGTTACACAAAAAGTGAAAACAAATGCAATGGTGTTAAGGGGGAAAAAATAATTGTATGAGCACAAAACTCCCATGGCTTTTTTTTTTTAATGCATTCAGAAAAAATGATGGAAACATGGTCATCATCCTGCAAATGTTCACTGAGTCACAGCAGGAATGTGAAGCCCCTATCAGTCATTTAAAAATCTCTTTCCGCAGTCAAACCACTTAGCATAATTATTAGCAAGATATTAAAATTTACATGATTTTACTCATTTGTGCAAGGAAAATTTCTCCGTGTTTTGAATTGGGGGGTTTATATATCTGACACACACCGTTTCTTTATCAAGTATCTGTGCAGTTGTTTTTGTTTAACGCGGAGAAGGTGGGTGTCTATCCCTACTTAGAATGCAGAGCCTGAAAGCCACCAAAAACCAATTTCTTCGTTCTGAAAGATGAGAAGATTGAGGCCCAGGAAGGGGCACGGCCTGCACAGCCACAAAATATGATGCAAAGGGAGGATTTTATAAATGCGACCCTGAGACCTCACCCTGAGCTTCCTGGGCATTGAGCCAGCTGCAAGGAGCCCCCTCCCCAACTTTTCCACCAAGAAGTGCTGCCCCCAAGCCCGGCTTCTCATGGCCAGTGGGTCTCCCGCTCCTGACCCCACGCCTCTGCAGACGGCTACCGCTTCTCATGGGCCAAGGTCTCTGGGTGTTGAAGCAGGTATTTCCAGAAACTTTTTGGTACAGCTGGTGCTGAAAGCCACTCTGCCCAGGGCCAGGCAGACTCCCCTTGCCTGTCACCAGACTGTCCTTACACTGATCCCACAAAGAGGCAGACCCTTCCCCACGGGGAGAAGGCCCTTCCACGGGGACTGAAGCCACACTGCACATTCACGGAGTGCATGTCCCTCTTAGCAGAAACAGTAGGATAGGCAGCATCTGTACGTTTTCTTTTTGCTGGCCTTGTATGTTTCCCTTTCCCACTTCCACCCCATAAAAGAACTCTAGGTCTTAACCCATACTATGTGGCAATGTAGAATACATACTGAGCTCAGTGGGTGGGCATCCAAGTGGGACCTCCCTGTGTGGCTGTAGTGACCATGACAGGACACCTCTCATAGAGCCAGTTGGCAGCAGTAGTTGGGAAGGAGTTCCAGACTCAGACTCCCAATCTGCCACGCTATTATAACTTGCTATGTGTAGACACATGGCACAGTTCTGGATACAGAGCCTAGAGAAAGTTATTATTTAACATTTGAAGCTCCTTAATGGGGAACACTCACAACAGGGCTAGTGTTTGAAATACTCTCATGGAAACCCAGCTTAAGAGGCAGCTGCATACAAGCTTTTCCCACCAACTTGATTTCTGATCGACACGACAACTTTTGTTAATTAGTGTAACGGATGTTAGAAAATATTTTCATTGCAGAAGTGAGTGCAGTTTCAAGATGCATGTGTTGGATAAATATATTTGCAAACATTCTCATCCAAGTGTAAGTGGGCTGGGAGAAGCCACCAAAGCCAGTAGCCATGTCTCTGAAATGACACCCTCGTTCTTAGGCTCCACCAGGTGCTTATGGAGAAGGATCATCACCTGATCCCAACTAGAAGGTTAAGGTTATCTCCTGCTCAGGTTTCTTCATGCGCTCAAGGATGCCAAGTGCTTAACACAAGAGGCAAGGAGCTGGGACATCGTGGAGTTTACATGAGTGGCTTTTATGACCCTTATCGGGTCTGTCTGCTGATAAACTTTTGTGCATATAGCAGAATTCATTTTGGAATTTATTTTCATTGGAACATATCATGAGGTATGTTTCTCCTGGGCCAAGGTCTCTGGGTGGGGGAGAAGCCTATGTCCCTCACCTATCTCTATATAAGTGGCTGACATGAAGCAGAACTTCTGAGTGACCTAATGGCCTGACTGATTTGCAATACCATTTCTTGCTCTTTCCACTAAACAATCCTGCTCCCCTAGACTATCAGGCATCATCCCCCTTCATGAACAGAGTCAGGATTCAAAATCATTTTAACAAGCTAGAACATGGATTTCAGGCATCCAAATGGAATTTCACAGAGGTAAATATGAAGCCCCATAGTGAAGGTCACAATATCAATTACAAAATTATAGGGTAGGAGGAACGAGCGGGTTTGCAGCAGTCTTGCATCAGAATCTCTCTGCACGGCGGTTTAACAGATACACAGTCAACAGTGAGGATGCCCAGGAAAAACTATTAAGTGTTCAGATGACATCTACAGATCAAGGGAGAGAGTAATTTCACAGCATCCTGCCCTGGTCAAACCATATCTGGAATGTGATGATAAATTCTGGGTTCCATATTTTAAAAGTCATTTTGACAAATGAGATTATATCCAGAGAAGAATGACCAAGACGATAAGGAGTCCTAAAATTATAAATCCTATTTAAACAAAAAAAACTTGTGTTCAACCCCAACACTGGGGAAAAAAAAAACTTGTTAAGATTTATCCTGGAGAAGACAGCAAAGAGAAAATATATTTGAACATCAAATAGCTAAGGACTTATTATAAGAAAATGTTTTGTAGACGAGGGGGTAAAATATTGTCCAACAGACTAGAGAATGAGAAATACTGATAAGTGTATCCAGCAATGGGAAGTCTCGGCTACGAGATCATTGCTCCCCTGTGGAGCAGGTGTTGCCATTACTATCATCACTATCACCATCATCACCACCACTATCATCATCACCAAAACCACCACCATCTTTCCATCAACACCATCATCACCATCATCACCAAAACCACCACCATCCTCAACAACAACACCATCATTCCATCACCACCATCATCAACAACAACACCATGGTCATCATCACCACCATCATCATCACCACCATCATCATCATCATCTCCAAAACCACCACCATCATCAACACCACCACCATCACCACCACCACCATCATTGTCAACATCAACATCACCACCATCATCATCATCACCACCACAGACAGTAATATTAAGACTAAGACCAGTTAACTAATTCACCCATTGCATGTTGTGCATTTCTTTAAAAAGGAGAAAAAGCCATTTCCAACAATAGCATTCTATTATTTTCAATTACCTAAGAAGTTTTTTTCTCCTCTTTTCTTGACTGGAATGAAACAAAGGTGAGCCAGGGGAAGAAGGAGAGGGTGATCAATAAATAAAGCCTTCTCCTGCTTCTGCATTGTAGCACTTGGTCTAAGATAATGCTTTTGACATGAGACTAACTCTTTAGTGCCCAATCTCGCATTGTCAGTCTCGTGACATAGGGCAAGTTACTTGGCCCCTCCGATCTTTACCTTCTCACCTGTAAATCAGGGTTTATGAAAATAATTTCCTCACAGAGTTGATAGGTGGATTAGCTGAGCTAAGGTGCTGACACACAGTAAACTCAATAAACACTAGCCCATCACTGCCCTCCTCTAACGTAAGGAGCACTGAGGTCCCAGTGCAGGACAAGGTCCTGACCCACATGGACCCAGATATAAAGATTCCTCTTCCAGAAAGCTGACCTCAAACAAATGACTGAGGGTCTAAAACGTTTGCAGATGGTGCACAGGACAGGCGGCCTCCAGGGAAACAAAGATCCACTTCAGATATTCAACGTCTAAGTGCACTCTTCCTGAAACACCTACAACAGAGGCCTCCTCGAGATTTCCCTTCTCCTACTTTGCACAAGAAAAACACCTTTTCTCACCCTTGCAGAACCTCACTGTGCTGCATTATCCCTACATGCAGAAACCCAGGACACCAAACCAAAGAGCAATTTTGAACCACTGGTTTTCATGATGACTAAATATGGGATTCCATTTCCTCTTTGCAGGTCATGGGATTGCTCAATTCTTTGCTTCTCACAAAATCAGAGGAGTCCCTAATCAAGTTGTTAACTGATAGGTTGCTGAAAGTAATTTCTGATGGATCCTGATGCAATTTTAGGCTTACTAAGTTAGAAGAAAGCTAAAGAATTGAGTAACAGGTAGAATCAAGTTCCTATGCTTTTATTTATGTGAACAAAGTCATCCAGTACCTACATCTATAAAAATAAAAAACAAGAGCCAAATATAGATCAAATCCTGTCTCATTCATGCAGTAAGCAATATTGGTCCATGGGTACCTGACCCAATGCATCAGTCTTATCCATCTTATAAAATGATCCATTTCCATTTTCAAATTACTTTTCAAAATTTATATTATTTCAATTGATAGCATATTAATAATAATTGCAAAAATAACTCAATCTGGAAGAAATGTGTTCAACTTTCAGGGATTTATGATCACAGGAAATAAAATTTAATTCTATAAACATGTTTGTATTGCTATGAAGTAGGAGAGGGTGATCAATAAAACACTTTCAAAGGCAAAATATTACATCAGAGCAAAATTAGTTAGGAAGAAGTAGTGCAGAAAAATTAGTTAGAAGAGAAAAATGATGACAAGTTTCAAACTTTAAAGAAGTTGCATATGCATTTTTTTAAATGAATGGTGGTAGAGATGTGTGTTAGTCAGCTTTGCGTCACTGTGACAAAATACTTGAAAAAAAAACTTAGGGGAGGAAAGATTTGTTTTTTTGTTTTTTTTTATTTTGGGGGGTTTTTTTGTTGTTGTTTTTATTTTTGTTTTGGCTTGTGGTTTCAGAGATTTCAGTCCATAATTGGCTGGTTCCATTGTTTTGGGCCTGAGGTGTGATCAGAACATCATGGAGGAAGGGAATGGTAGAGGAGAGCTGCTCACCTCCTGGGAGCCAGGGAGCAAAGAGAGAGAAAGCAAAAAGAGACAAGAAATACCCTTCCTGAGGTCACACCCTCAGGGACTTGCTTCCCCCAACCAGGCCCCGCCTCCTCCCGTCTCCACCACCTCCCACTGACATCATCAATTATGGATCCATGGGTGGATTAATCCACTCATGAGGTCAGAGCCCTCCTGATCCAAGGACTACCCCAAAATCCCCACCTTTAGCCATTGCTACACTGGGGACCTTCACCACATGAGTCCTTAGGGGAGATCCAAACCATAACAAAGGAAATCATTAAGAAATTTAGATTACATTGAACAGATCACTAAAGGGGATATAACCATTCTACTTTTTATTTTCATTTATTTTTTTTAAGCTGTTGATGTACTTTTATTTTTTATTTATTTATACGTACGCTGAGGATCGAACCCAGTGCTTCACGCATGCTGGGCAAGCGCTCTGCCACAGAGCCACAACCTCAGCCTCATTCTCTTTTTTAATGAAAATATTTCAACTATGTTGAAAACGATCTTCTGCAATTCTTTCAACTTATTTTGAAAATATTCTTAAGACATATTGCAAGACATAAATGTTTTCCAAAATTCTTTCAATTGAAAGAAGGTAAAAAACGACTGAGATGACAACCATCTCTTTCAAAGAGACTATCTACAAATGCGCACGATCCATTGTGCTGCTCCCATGCCTTCTGCCCCTTTTACACGAGTATAATTTCTAGTCAGTAAAAAAGGAGGGTTTGGAAAACTAGATTCCAACAAGATGGAGATAAAAATAACCTCGATAATACTGGAAAAAAACTAACAAAAAAAATATTTTAATGATATTTAAATGATATAACTAGCTGAGCTCATAAGGAAAAAAACAAAAAAAAACAACAACAAGGAGAAATTCCCAGGTGCTGGGAACAAGAGAGAAAAGAAATCCAAGGTGCAGGTTTGGAGCAATGCCAAAGCTGCCCAGGGAGGCTGAGGAACCTCATCGGCCCCATCATTCTGAGCTGCTGATCTCAGTGCCCAGCAGCTTCTTCTCCCCAAGTGTAGGAAATGAGACCTCGTAAAGTGAGGAGTTGGCACTAAGATCCCCCTGTAAGGGCAGAACTCTCAAAGAGACCTGACCTCAATAAAAGGATGGATTCGAAAAATGCATTTGCTGGTACAGGGGAGCCCACAGGAAAACTTACCTGTTCCTTCTGGTTTACCAGAGACACCTCCCCTGAGAATTCTAGACGCCGAGTCTATGACTCACAAGAGTTGGGGGTTTGGAATTGTACTACCTGTGAATCTGGGGATCCCAAGTAGAGAAATGAACATAAAACTGATCCCGTGGCAAGAAAGGAGAGGGAGGATAGGAAGCCAGAAAGAAGCAGAACTACCGGGGAGTAACCTGCACAAGACCCCCAGGTAAAGCCCACCGAAGAGAAGAGATCACAATCCACATCACTCAAAACCAGAGCAAAAGGTAGCAGACAAAACAAACAAGGGTATTAGAACCCCAAAAATTGGAGATACAAGAAAAATTGATAGACTATGAAATAAGAATAATTAAGCACCAGGTATGGTGGCTGTAATCCCAGTGACTCAGGAGGCTGAGGCAGGAGGATCGCAAGTTCAAAGTCAGCCTCAGCAACTTAGCAAGGCTCTAAGCAACTTAGCAAGACCCTATCTCTAAATTTTATATGATTTATATATGCATATTTAAAATAAAGAAATAAAAGTAGAAAGAGAATACATACCATGAAAGAAGAATAAGCTGTTTATGGAAAGATCCAAAGAAATCTTTTCTTTTTGGGGGGGGTGTTAAACCCAGGGGTGCTTAACCACTGAGCCATATCCCAAGCCCTATTTTGTATTTTATTTAGAGACAGGGTCTCACTGAGTTGCTTAGGGCCTCATTAAGTTGCTGAGACTGGATTTGACCTGATTTTCTCCTGCTTAAGCCTCCCAAGCCGCTGGGATTACAGGCATGAGCCACCACGCCCAGCTACCCAAAGAAAACTCAAACCCAAATAATGAGAGATGCCTTTATGCTACCTTGTCTTGCACCTATTAGGACAAGCAGCCAGACAGGATCCCCAGAAGTTCTAGAAAACATGCAGCCGGATGCTGCAAACCTGGTTGACTATCTAAAGGTTGCCCCCACAGGGCATAGCAGTGCCCACCTGTAATCCCAGGAGGCTGAGGCAGGAGGATCACAAGTTCAAAGCCAGCCTCAGAAACACTTAGCAAGGTCCTAAGCAAGTTCGTGAGACCCTGTCTCAAAATAAAAAATAAAAAAGGGCTAGAGATGCAGCTCTGTGGTTAGAAGCCCAGCTCTGGCTTCAGAGAGACCTTGGACCTTGGCTCTGCTACTTGCTGCTCATGTGACCTCAGGTAAATGACTTAGCCACTCCAAACCCCAGGGGCTTCATCTATAAAACAAGATAATGAGAGTTACCCCTAGGGACTCCTCTGAGGAGTAAATGAGATGGTACCCAGAAAATACCCGGCACAGTGGTAGCAGGAGCTTGATAAATGTTACCTCCCTTCACTTTTCCTCTTCCCCACGAGCAGGTACAAGTGAAGATTTGAAGAATGGACCAATGATGCTGCAGAAAAAAGTTTTGTACCGAGAGGAAACAGAGACCGCAGGAGGACTGGGCCAGGCGGATCAAAGAAAGAGCAGAAGCAGCACTGGAGAAACACTTAGCCCATTTTCTCAAGGCAGTGGGGGTCTTGGGAGTTCCAGGGACCCCCCCCCCTTCTGCTCAGGCTTTATTCCACTCAGGTGTGGCTGTCTGTTTTTCTGTGAACTGTGCCAATGCCAGCCACGTAAGAAGCTCTTGGCTCCATCCCTGCTGGCGCCGTCCTTGCCAGAATCTGAGCCCTGGCTGCACAGGCACTTGATGGGGGACGCAGGCGGGAGGCCCTTCTTTGTTCTCGTAGTTCAAGTACAGCAGCTGCCTTGGCTGACCTGACCTCGACCCTGTCTGGCTGGACCTGGGAACTCACTCGCTGTCTCCATGTCCACTGGCCTCTCTATTGGACTTCAGACCTGCTTGGCTTGCAGGCTTTATCCTATCTGCCTAGAGTCTCACTCCTGGACCTTCCTAAGTGGATCTATCTAACCAACGCCTGCCCGAGCCCTGGGATAACAAGAGGCAAGTCAGGCCAACTAGAATCCAACAGTGGCTGCTGTAGGATAGAAGGACCAACACAAAGCCCTGAGCTGCCTCCCATAAGGAACAATGATTCTGGATGGCACTTTGGCCATATCAAATAAAGCCAAAGACGTGCACACCCATCACCCACAAGATCTCTCCATATCCAACTAGGACAGTCAGACTGCAGTTAAGAACAACTCATGACGATCAGTAGCTTAAGACAATGCCCAGGCTGGTGGCACATGCCTGCAATCCCAGCTACTTAGGAGGCTGCGGTAGGAGGATCACAAGTTTGGTTACAAACGTTATGCTGACTTAACAAAGTAACCTAAGGGGTTAAAATCAGGGTCAGTCTCACAGAGTGTCGAGGGGTTCAGCTCCACACTGCTCTCATCCCAGAGCAGTTGGAAGAGCCTCACAATCTGGAATGAGGCTGGTCATAGGGCAGGAGGAAGGAGAAGGGGGATCACACACTAGGTCTTCAAAGTATGCACACAGGATGGCGTGTGCCACCGCACTTACATTGGCCACAAAAAGCTACCTAGCTAGGTCTAAGTTCAAGGGAACAGTCAATGTGACTGAGTCTGTGCCCAGCAGGAAGAGAGATGGAAATATCCGTGCCTGGTAAACATCACCAATGATTACTCCACTCTAGATTTGCAACCTAGAGAGCCTCCCGTGTTTGTGAACAGAAAGACTCACTTCAAACTTCATGCATAGTTTTTAACAGCCAAAAGGAGCAGGGGACAACCTACCTGGACGTTATTGGGAGAATGGATATTTTAAATTGTGTTGTGTTCACATAATGAAATATGTTTTTTACCAGATAAATGAAAAACTAAAGCTACAAGCATCAATGTGGCCAAATCTTTAAAATACTAACATTGAGCTGGGCACGGTGGCGCCTGCCTGTAATCCTAGCAGTTTGGGAGAGTGAGGCAGGAGGATTGTGAGTTCAAATCCAGCCTCAGAAACTCAGCAAGACCTAAGCAACTTAATGAGACCCTGTTTCTAAATAAAATATGAAAAGGGCTGGGGATGTGGCTCAGTGGTTAAGGGCCTGTGGGTTCAATCCACGTACCAAAAAAAAAAGACATATCTATATATGGAAGAGAGATGGAAATACACACACACAAACACACACACACACATTCACATTGAGTAAACAGGGCCATTTGCAGAATACAATATGATGCTATTTATGTAAATTTTTAAACATATGTGGCATTCTTACATACTGTTTATGAGGATATCTGTAACTTGAGGTGTACAAGCAAGACTCATGGGTGTAATCAGAAAGCAGTTTTATTGTTCCCTATTAATGTTTCTTTACATTTATTTGGTTAAGCATGTTCATCCCTTGCCCCAGAATGAATTTGAAGTCAATAGATAATGTTCTCCACTTAATTAATAATGTCTTAGTGTAATCATCATAATTTTAAATTGTATTTGGTTACTCCTTTATCAGCCCATTATTGCTATAATAACAGTACGTGATCCACTCCCTCGAGCTCAGTGGCACACAGAAATATGCATCAACTTCTAGCTTAGGAGTCCGGGATCAGCAGGTGGCTTGGTGGTGCAGGCTGAGCATGGCTACAACATTCATCTTGAAGAAGCTGTCTACAGGGTCATGTTCCCCTGGTGATGGCAGAGTAGGAAAGGAAAGTCCCCAGTGCAAGCACATTGCAAGCCTCCATTCTCAGGACACCAGCCCACAGCCCATTGCAAGTCTCCCTGCCATGCCCAGTGCCACGGGGTGGGGTAGTGTACTCCGCCGTCTTGGATAGGGAGAAGAGGGAATGTCCACAAAATCAAAAGCCCCTCTCCCACTGCACACCCAGGCCAGCTACAGAAGCCGTCTAGTGGAAGAGGCTGGGTTCTCCTTGCTTCTCTACCTCCTCACAGGAGGGAGAAGAAGATAAAGGAGCGTGAGAATTCCTATTTGACCAGTAGTGGCGCCACAGTCTCTGGGCCATTAATGGTCACTATGGGCCATTAATGGTCACTCTGGGCCAGTGGACACTTCCTGGTTGACCAGGGTCTTCAGGGATCTGCAGAGTTCCAATGTCCTGATGTTAGCCAATGCTCGCCCTGTCTGTCTAGACCCCGAGCATCTGAAAGGACAGGCAGCCCCCCCATGAAACCACTTCTTCCTACCTCCACCTTCAAAGCACCTGGTCTGCCAGTGACCACCCTTTAGATCTCTCCAGTGAGGACCTGACTCCAGCCCCAAGAGGAAAGGATGCCCCGCAAGGCTCATGCTGGTGAAGCCAAACCCTTGTCCCTGAGCTGCAGAAGGGCAGCACTGGCCAGCCAGAAGGCCATGCGCAGCCCATCGTGCCAGAGGGCCTGAGGCAGGGCAGGCCAGCACTGAGGTGAACCAAGGTGCACTGACCTGTCATCTCCAGCAGCCCTCCCAGGGCCAGTGTGTGTCCCAGCTAGAGAAGCCTGCTTCACCCAGTGCAGGAACCGGAACCCCCAGCATCCAGGATCCCAAGACCTCAACCTGTCGCTTCCCCACCAGCAGGGGTGGAAAACAGAAGTGGGGCAGAACTGAATGGAACTGCAGGGCTGACCAATAGCGTTAGTATTTTCCCAAACTCTAATTAGCATAAATTTCAACCAATAGCAATTGCCCCAGTACTATATAAACCCCTAGACCAGAAACTCCTCTTGGGTGCCTCTTGCCCTGGGGGAGGATTTCAATAAATCCTGCTCACACTCACTCATCCTTATCAGTGGATTTCATTCTGTGAATTCATGAGAAAACCCCAAAAGAAGAAATTGGCTGCAACACGTGAGGGCATAGCCCACCATTAAGTCCCAGGGCCGCAGAGGCCTACAGACCCCACCTGCCAGCAGATGTTTCACTGGAAGCTAGGCCCCTCCCAGCCCTCCCTTTGGAGAATGGTGCATGTGACTTGGAGCTCAATAGCAACATGAGCTTTACAACAGGACCATGTTTGTAAGCCTCCTTGAGTCCCTTTCCCCTGGCTAAGGCTTCTGCAGCCAGTCTTCCTCTGTAAGTCCTCCACAGGCTTCACACCTCATCTATCGCCTGAGGGCCTCAATGGCAGCGCCTGACCTACCACACAGACACACAAACCTATTTGGATTTGTGCAATAAAAACAGGAGCATGAAAGAAACACTCCGGCTTCAGGATGGTTGCTATGCCCCTGTGGAGGGAAAAGGTGAGGAAAAGTGCTCAGGAGAGGTAATGACTGAACCTAGGACCTCACACAGGCTCAGCACACACTCCACCACCGATCTCCTCCCCGGCTCCAGGATGGTAACTTTTCTGTGTCAACTTGGCTGGGCCGCAGTACACATGTTTCATTAAACATTATTCGGATGTTTTTACGAAGGAACTTTTATATAGGATTAATGTTTTAATCACTAGGCTTTGAGTAAAGCACACTAGCCTCTATGATGTGGGAAAGCCTCAT
The DNA here is from genome assembly GCF_047511675.1 of Marmota flaviventris. Taxonomy (NCBI): domain Eukaryota; kingdom Metazoa; phylum Chordata; class Mammalia; order Rodentia; family Sciuridae; genus Marmota; species Marmota flaviventris. Next base: position 22,432,949 of record NC_092498.1, read on the forward strand.
CCAATCAGTTGAAGGCCTGAAAAGAATAAAGACTGACCTGCCCCAACCAAGAGGGAATTCTTACCAACATACTGCCTTTGACCTTGAACTGCAATTTGCTTTATGATATTTGGTGGGGAAGCGATAGGTTGAGGTCTTGGGTTCTGGTTCACTGGTCGCCAGCCTGCTGGTCCATTCTGAAGAATCTGAAGTTACCAGCTTTCACAATTGCATGAGCCAATTCTTTGAGATGGGTGATAGATATATAGGTAGGTAAGTAGGCAGATAGATACACAAACACACACACATACACACACACACACACACACACACACATGCGCACACACACAGTTTTTTCTGTCTCTCTGGGAACCTTGACTAATACAAGGATTTAGCGAGGGAAGGTCAAGGTAGAGCAAGAAGGGTATCAGGGTATCATAGTGTATACAAGTTATCATTTTCTTTTTCTATTAAAACCTACAAAGGCAGTTCCTGACTTTCGCCACAGTGCATTTTATCCTGAAGTCAGGTTATGTTGCTCTTGGCCAATGACAGTTTTGAGACAAATGCATTCCTGGAAACGACAATTGTAAATCTGATTGTCATAAAGCAAATTGGGCTTTCCCATGGAAACAATGACAACAGTAGGAATAACACCCTGCACTTGCATACAACTTTGAGCTCAAAAAGCACTTTCATATATACGGTTGCATTTTATCCTGGAAGGTTGGCAATATATACTCTTGATTGTACAGAAGAAATCAAGGCTCAGAGAAGCACTTTGGTAGGGTCATACAGCTCAAAAGGGACAGACCAGGCATAGTGGTGCATGACTGTAATTCCAGCAACTCAGGAGGCTGAGGCAGAGGATCACAAGTTCGAGGCCAGACTCAGCAAAACTTAAGCCCTAAGCAAATTAGTGACCACCTGTCTCAAAATATAAAGGACTAGGGATATAGTCCAGTGGTAAAGCACCCCTGGGTTCAATCCCCAGTGAAAAATAATCAAATAAATAAATAAGGGACCAAGCCAGGACTCACTCCTTAAATACACAAGGTCTCAGCCTCAATCAAACAATGCACACAATGGAATACACAGCCAAATGCAAAGATTCCAGAACTCCAAGCCTCCACAATTGTTTAAAAATTAAAATAAATTTATAAAACTTTGCTCCTAAGTCACATAAGAAGAGCAAATGAGCATATTGATTACTCAAGAGAATCTTGAACTATAAAGCGGACGTATAATACATAAGTAACCAGCTGAACCCACCACAAGCCACTTACCTAAACCCGTTTCACTGTGCCACCACCCACCCCAAACACTTAATGAGCAGTCATTTACTCCACTGAGAGAAACACAACATTGCCTGGGGAACTCCCCAATCTATGCACCTCTCCAGCCCTTTTTAAGCCCTTTCTAGCCCCTTGCATTCCTTTGATATTCCTGAAAACAAAATTTAAACTCATAATTTGATGAGTTGAGATGCCCTCCCATCTGGGGGCAGGGTGCCACCCAAAGGAGCTTGCCACCTTGCCAGAAAACATGACCGCGGCCTCCATCTGCTCTGCCTCCTCTCTGCAGGCTGTTTTGCTGACCCTAAGACCTGCTTGCCCTCCTCTCTCTCCTCTCCCCCATCCTTTTTACATCTCTTTAGATTCAGCCAGGACCCAAGCTCTGTAAGGGTGCTGTCCCTGCTGGACTGGAAATGAAGCAGGCCTTTGGGGGCACAGCACTGGATCCGCCTTGCCATCACGGTGTCCCGCTTTGTCCCACCTCCCGGTAGGCTTCACCCTACCCCCATTTGGAGGAAATGGCTATGGTCACCAGCTCATTCTTCTGGCTCCCCAAGACTGGGGTGTGGGGATGCCCCCGCCTACCCAAGCCTGCAGTGGCCCTTGGCTAGCATGTGGCTTCCTCCACAGAGCACCAGCCAACTGGACAAGAACACCAAGTCATCAGCGCTCCTGCTCCCTGGAGCTGTCCAGGCTTACTGACCCTTGGCTCTGGACAGCCCCCTGGAGCAAAGTGCCCATGGGTGATAACCCGTCAGCACCCCTCACACCATCGCTTACCCTCACTCCCTGTGACATCAAAGAATGTTCCACATCAATCCAGGAGCGAGGGAAGGCACCTTCTGCCCCATATAGCATGTCTCGAATCAAAACGCTAGGCGGAGACTCAGCGCAGCAGCTGGAGGGGAAGAGAGGGGACTCGAGTGGAGGGAGCTACAGAAAACTAAAAAGTAGCCGCACAAAATTCAGATGTGAACCACCAGCCCCTACCCAGGTTCAAGGGCACGAGGAACAGGGCTGCCTGGTCTCTCAAGCAGCCTCAGATTTTTATCCTTGAGGTCCACATGAATATCCCACATATTAAGAGAAGAATCAAGGAACTTAGTAACTAGTGCAGAGGATCACCTGGTGATTTCCCTGAGCCCCTGAGCTGTGAGGGTTCATTGCCGCAGGTCTGGGATTGGTCTAACCTGCACTTCCGAAATCAGAGCTATGCATGCAGAAAACTGACCCCAGCCAAGGCAGGACGTGTACTGACTACTAGTGTTGCTTGTAACAACACCCCTTAGGAGTCCCGGGGTGTTTCATGCCAGCTGATCAGCATTGTGCATGTGGGGAGCAATGATATACCTGGCCTCAGATATATGTTCAAAGTTAGTATCTCTATAAGGAAATAAAACTCCAGATCAGTATTTCTCAAAGTGTACAGGGGCAATCCTTACACAGCGCAGCACTAAGCAAAGCCTCAGTCTTCACTACAGAGTTTTCAAAAATAAACAAAACCCCATCCCACAGTCTAAATTAACTGGTCTGGGGGTAGCCAGGGCCTGTGGATTTTCAGATCTCCCTAGGTGATTATGCAAGCAAGATGAATTCACCAGCATGAAAGCCTTAAGACCCTTAAGCATACTGCTTCAAGAATAATGGAACCAACCTGTCATTCAGCTTAACACATCCCCAGTTTCAAAGTTCCACCAGGGAACACACCTGTGATCCCAGCTGCCCAGGAGGCAAAAGCAAGAGGATTCCAAGTTCAAGGCCAGCCTGAGCAATTTAGGGAGACCCTGTTCTCAAAAAATAAAAAGGGCTGGGGATGGGCTCAGTGGTAGAACACCCCTGGGTTCAATACCTGGTACCACACACAAAAAAAAATAAAAATAAAAATAAAAAAATGACCCTCGAAATCCCAAGTTCCAGGATTCCCCTCACTTATGGGAAACCAGAACTGTAAGTTACCCAAGTACAAAATGACATCTACATGCAATTAAAGATCAACAGGATACAAATGTGCTGTGTTAGGAACAAAGCAAAGGACAGAGCATAATGGCTCCTAGGTGGGACACACCCCCCACCCTCCCCATCAGGGTTTCTCCAGTTGCTTCCACCGAGAGGGTTCCAGGGAATCACAGGTCTGCTGCAGCGCGGTGGCTGCCCCCACCCGCCAGCTCTAGTCCTGATTTCCTGGTAATTCAGAAAGCATTTCCACGTTGGCCCAAAGTTTCTATTTCCTGCTCCCCTCCCACACTATTTTTAGGTCCAGCCGACATTTCCTGCCTTGGCCTGCCCCACCCACCTCTGTCTCTCCCAGCCTCTGCTATTAGGGTGCATGTAGGGTGATCCTGAAGTCTCTGATTTCCCCGGTCAGAGCCCCTGGTGTCTGGGGAAGAGTTTAGCCCCCGCAGGTGGCACAGCTGCTCCCAGCTCCTACTTACTGTGTCCACAGACTTAGTTGCTTTCATTGTTTCCCTTATGAGCTTTAAAATAGCCTACGCCCCGTTTCCCTGGGCCTGGCAGTACCAAGCTCCCTGTGTCTATATGCATCAGCCAGCTCTGCAGCCTTGAAGGCAGATATGTCCAAGGTGGCAGTGCGTGGCCATTGCTATGACTCACCCAGCGTGACAGCAGAGCTTCAGGCCTGAAGGGCCATTGTTAGGCTCCATCTGAGGAGCTTTTTGGTTTGTTGCAGTGCTGGGGATTGAACCCAGGACTTCATGCCACTGAGCAGTACCCCGGCCTCTGTTTTGCAAACTCCTCCTGTCATTAAATCTTATAGTAATTTATGTACACACACACACACACACACACACACGAGTTTATTTGTCAGAGCTGACAAATAAAGGCCATTGAAAAACCAGCCCCTACCTCAGAGCAAAGCCTGTCCAAGGAAGGGGGCGTGACCCTTGTCCTTAGAAAGACCCACAGAGCACTCCTAGGCACATACCCACCCTGCTGAGTTGTTTATCTACAAATAACAGGAGAGATCTGTGGAGCCAGGTGTCCCTGACTCAGTCAGGCTAGGTGGGGACCCATAGCAATCCCCTAGCAGCCACCAATCATCATGCGACAGGAAAAATACCTGGGATGCCAGATGACCCCCCCCAGTAGTTTATGGTGGTTGATAACGTGTTGGGAAACCCTGTAGTTCAGCACGTACACCCTCTTGGCTTAAACCAATCAGTTCAAACGAATCCTCCTCTTGTACTAACCAATCACCCCTACCCAACTTGTTCCCGCCAGTGAATGTGCTAATTAGAGTAGTTGTTTGATTTTCCCGCGGTGTGTGATGATTTGCTAAGAGATGCTGTGATGTATGTGGGGTCCCTGCCTTCCCCAAAGAACGTATAAAACTTCTGCAAACCCTGGGCTCGGGGCCTCTCAGCGTCACCAGTTGCTGTGTGTGCGCGCGGAGGACCGAGCTAGCTCGCAATAAACACCTCTCTGCTGCTTACATCGATCTTGGTCTCTGGTGGTCCTTTGGGGGCCTCAAATTCGAGCATAACAGCCATCTCTCTACAGATGAAGAGACGCCTACAGTAATCTTATGAGATGGCAATGATCTCTTTTTCTCAAGTAAGAAAGCTGAAGCTCAAAGAAAAACGTACCCCAAAACACACAGCAGAGAGCCATCTCCAAACCCAGCTGAAAGTCTCTACGTCAACATTTCCCAGACTTTTCGCGTTCATAATTGCCCTCTAAAGGAGACTTTTTAGATATTTTTTCCCTAATATTCCCTCCATCATGAAACTGTAATACCACAGATAAACAGTATATCTGTGTATGGACTGGATGTGTATCTGTGCTCCCCACGTAAAGAGGAAGATTTTCCACTCTTCAAGGACCAATTTCAGCTAAGTGCCGTCGCACATGATCATTATCCCAGCAACGCGAGGCTGAGGCAGGAGGATCGCAGGTTCCAGGCCAGCCTGGGAAACTTAGAGAGACTCTGTCTCAAAAATAAAGAAATAAATAAAAAGGGCTGGGGATGGGACATCTGGAATTAATGGTTATGAATTAATAATATAAATTACTTTGAGCTAATGTTCCAGAACTTACTTGTTCAAACACCGCCATAGAGTTGCCTTGTTTCCCAAGATGAGTCTTTCATTGATGTTGGCCTTTTGATTCATCTTCCTGGTGAGTGATTGAGACAGTGTGACTGAGAAGTGACTGAAAATCCCCAGAGGACACAGAGGGTCCCAGTCACTGTGAGCTGTTCTAGCCATAACGACAGGGAAAGAAAGATATAATGTGGTCCCTAAACCTTGGCTTATTGAGTAAACAGCTATGGCCCCCTTAGTGCCACAGAATGAAGCTGCCCCTGGCAGGACCTCCAGGGTCTGTGTGGAGGGCCCTTAAGTGACAGCCATGAAAACCTGGTCCACAAACAAGACACGCAGAAGTGTGGTCCCCCAACCCCAGGCCAATCAGCAGAAGTGCCTGCCTACTTTGAGAGCCAGTCAGCTCCATGAAGCCATCAGTCTGTCACCTTGAAATCTGTTGCCTTCTCTCCACTCACTGGTCTTCTAGAGAAGGACCACAGACTGGTCTTCAGGACCATGTGGAAATCTGATGCCCAGGTCCAGCCCCAACCTACTGAATTAACTTCTCAGAGCATCAGGGTGTGCATCTCACACCGATGGGTCAGATGAGACCTGCATTTGTGTAGCCCTGAGCCACCGTGAGGGACCAGAGCCCCTGCCACAGCCTTGTGGAGCATTTGTCCTGAGATGACCTCAGCCACCGGGGGGCACTATGAGTTTTAGTCACCTCTTGGTCCCCAGCGCAGAGCACCGTGCGCAGAGCACAGGCCTGGAGCACGCAGAGCCTTCAGTTTGTGTTGACTGTACCAGCAACTCAGTATGAATGCGTGAACAGGTCACCAAGTGAGCAGGAGAGCCACCAAAGAGAGGGCCAGCTCTTTGGGGAGGAGGGATCGGTTGTTAAAACCAGCAGGCCCCCCGCACAGCATGCCCGAGACTGGTCAGGGTTTGCCTAGATTATTTGGTAAAATGCACAACCTGGTTTTGTTAGTTTTCCATAATCCCTTTGTGTGTTTGTTTTTAAAATTCTATTAGAAAAATGAAGCTGTTGGATACTGTGAGATACAAACATCTCACCTGTCACCCCGTCACAGCTCCCAGGTTCTGTCGGGATGGAAACTGTCTGGAATCCTGGAGGGATTGTTCCACCAAGTGCCACCTGACTTGGAACGTGTGGCACACTGACATTGACACTCCCACAGGGCCAGCCAGCCACCAAGTCCTCTCACAGCCCCTCTCCTCGTCCAGGTCACCCCCACAGCTGCCCCCGGAAGTGGGCAGCCCAAGAGGGGTGGCACCCATTATGGCCAAGAAGTTTGGGGAAACCCAGGGAGAAACTGGCACCCTTGGTGCAGAAGAGGAGGGGAAGAGGTGGAGACGAGGGGCTGAGGGGCGCAGGGACAGAAGGAGGAGGAAACAGGACAGGCTCACTCCTGGAAGAGGTACCCCACCACAGCTGGGGATGAAACACCAGGCACCTGCCACTCGTGGCCACCAGGTGGCAGGCCCAGGCAACCTGACCTCACTGTGTGCTCAGGAACAGCAGCCCCAAGGACAACCAGGGACAGAGGCCTCACTGAAAAGGTGGAAACAGGCTGATCGGACACCCCACAGCACACTTAATACACCATACAACACACACACACTTACCCGAAACACACAACACACACTACAACACACAATGTCCTACACACACCACGCACACTCCACCATCCACATACCCAACATGACACAGAACACAACACACACACATCACAACCCACACACATGGCCTATGCTCCCCTCCACCATTTGGGGGTCCACCTGCTTTCCCTTTCCAGATCATCTGTCTTTCATTCCCCGCCCCTTTTTTTCCTGGGCATCTACAGATTCCACACTTCTCTGCATCATCTTTCCCTGTCCCCGCCCCCATTCCTCAGAGGGACAAACAAAACCCCCCTAGCAGGGCACTTTCTGCTTCGCCAAGTGCTTGCTCACTGGCTCTCCCATCCAACTCCTCAACAATCCCGCCACACAAATATTACCCTCTTTTTCTGATGAGGAGGCAGAGTCCCTGCCCTTGCAAGGTTGAGGCCCTTGTAGGCTCCTGGCCATGGCTGCCTGGTGCAATGGAGACAGGCGAGGGGCATTCCCAGAGGAGGTTTGACCGACAGGCAAAGGGGGTCCATCTAAGACAGCAGGCGACCCAAGACACAGTGTGGATCCTGAGGCTCAGCCTCTCTCCGGCTGATGCTCCCTTCCAGGGAAGCCCTCGGATCACAGGGCTGGGGACAGCTTCTCCTGGCCTTGAGCGTGCCTCTCTTAGGCTCAGCCTCCCACCCAGTACAGGGACTAGGGAAGCAAGGTGCTTGGGAACAAATGTATAAGGCAGTCCCTCTCAGGGCAGGCCCTGAGCACCCCGCTCCTCCCCCGGGGCCCTGCAGGACCTCTCCAGGCTGTGCTTCCCTCCTCCCCCAGGATCCTGAGAACCCCATTCCCCATCTGAAAAGCAGGGCTCTAAAACCTTACTCCATTGATGTGATCATCAAAGGAGATAACCCAGAGTTTCCCTAAATATTTTTATTTAATTGATTTTATTTTTTTAAATACACGACAGCGGAATGCATCACAATTCTTATTACACATATAGAACACAATTTTTCATATCCCTGTTTGTATATAAAGTAGGTTGACACCCAATTCGTGTCTTCACACATGTACTTTGGATAATGATGTCCTAACTTTTTTTAGATACAAAATGTGTCGTTGAGGGCTGGAGTTGCAGCTCAGTGGTAGAGCACTTGCCCAGCATGCACTGGGTTCAATTCTCAGCACCCATATAAATAAATGAATAAAAAAATGTTCATCAGCATCCAAAAAAAATATTTTTAAAAATGTGTCATTGACTCTTATTATATTTATTTTTTCAAATGTTTATTATTAAAGCTATAAGCACACCAGCACGGTGGCCCACACCTGTAATCCCAGCGACTTTGGAGGCTGAGATGGGGGATCCTGAGTTCCAAGCCAGCCTCAGCAATGTTGAGGCACTAAGCAACTCAGTGAGACCCTGTCTCTAAATAAAATACAAAATAGGGCTGGGGATGGGGCTCAGTGATTGAGTGTCCCTGAGTTCAATCCTGCCCCCATACCAAAAGAAAAGCTATAAGCACAAATCATGCATAAATGACAAAGGCAGAAGCACACCCAGGGATCAGCAAGTGGCAGAGTCAATCCGATCCAACACCTGGTGTGGCTCCTTTTCTGGGAGGGAAATAGCTGTGGGCTAAGCAGCAGATCTGGGTTACTGGGCTTCATTTAGGGTTGAACGGGAGAGTACTGCAGTCCTTTGTACTGGGGCAGGCTGATCCACCTGGGTGGGACAGGAATGTGAATAGGGAATTTCCTGGGGTTTGTTGGGGGTCAGGTGCCAGTCAGGTGCGAGAGTTCCTTTTGTGTTCCTTCCCTCTGCTTGAGGCCATGGCTTTTAAATGACAGAAGCTTCGATTTCACCCGGACAAGGCAGAAGACTAGCAGGTGGGGGAACAGCTGCAGATAGGGGAAATGTCTTTGCACTTATTCTCCATATCCTTCAAAAGTAGAGCAGGTTAGGGGCTGGGGGTGTAGCTCAGGAGTAGAGCACCTGTCTAGCTTGTTGAGATCCAGGTTTCATTACCAGCAATACACACACACACACACACACACAGCAGTAGGTTCATAGCTAATCCTTTGTTCAAAAGCAGTATCAAGACAAACATGAAGGGTGACCCGGAGAGACAGGGAAGAGCCACAAAAACCCTACTCTAAGGGTCCTGAAAGTGTAAGACCTTCTAATAATTAATATTCAGTACTGAAGACAATGAAGTCCTCCTTGGCATTCAGTGGATGCCAAGGGGGATCCAGTAAGGGCCAGTGGGATCAGGACCAGAACCACGCTGGATGCTCCACGGATCCATGAATGAATTAAAATTTAAATAAATAAATAAATAAATCCAAGCATGATGGTCCCTGCGTATAATCCCTGTGACTCAGGAGGCTGGGATCACCAGTCTGAGGCCAGTCTCAGTAACTTAGTGAAATCCTCTCTCAAAATAAAAAGTAAAAAGGGCTATGGGATGTAGCTCAGTGGTAAAGTACTCCTGAGGTTCAACCCCTAGTATCACCAAAAAAAGGGGGAGGGGGGAAGAAGGTGAAGATGGTAAATTTGATGGTATGTGGGGTTTACTGCAATGAAAAGTCTATTATTAATACATGTGAATGGTGGCCTGAGAGGGTGCTGGGTTGGAAATCTGCAAGGGTGCGGCTAGAAACAGCCTCTCCTCCCTCCCCAAGGTTTCACCCAGCTGAGACCAGGTTTCCACAAACAACCAGCCTCAAAGGCGAAAGGAAGTCACAAAGAGCCAAGTGGAGGAGGTGGAAGGGAGTCTGTTTACATGCTGGTTGGGAGAATTTATGAGTCCGAGGTCCATTCCGGGAGTTGAGTTGAAGGTCGTTTTGAGCATCAGCTGAGTGATTTCTCCCAAGGCACCTTAAACACAGTCCAGCTCCCAAACTGCAGGGACCAGCCCTGCATGAGGTGCACCCTGGTGGAACAACGTCTGGAGCCCCTGCTCCCAGCCCATGCTAGCCAGAGGCACACAGCCAGGGCTCCATGACACTCTTGCAGCTCAAGAACCCCTTGGTGGCGTCCGCCCAGGCAGCATCAAAGACAGGTGCCAGCAGCACGGTATGCTCTGCCGGAAGCCACCATTCAGACATGAGCGTCTTCATCTGGGTACCATCAGGGTACCAAGTTCCCTGGCAAGGTGGGACCAGGTGCATCCACCAATAAGACCAGAGGTGAGGGACTCCTAATCCCTGGGGCACAGAGCCTGGGCCTGAGCTTGGAGAAGCTAGTGTGTCCTGACTTGGCTGGGGATGGAGGCAGAGCCCCATCACCAGCATCCCTGGTTCCCCGACGTTGTGAGGATATGCTGCCTGAGCTCATGACATATGGCAGGCACTTTTACTCAGTCCTCATAGCCACCCTAAAGGAGGTGCTAATTGCTCCATCCCATGGAAACAGAGGCTCCCAGATGTGGACTATCCACTCACAAGGCCAAGGAGAAATGGAGGTATCCTAGGTATCATCAGATCTACCTCTGAGGCCCACCCCACTGCCTCCCACTTGAGCATTCAGCTACAAGGTCCAAGTCCCAGCATGGTGACAACTTGCCAGACATGGTAACATCTCACCAGATCAGCTCACTCCTAAAGAGCGAATCTCCCAAACCAACCCTCAGCATAGAAAGTGTTAATGTGAGGGTCTCAACCCAGCCGCCAACACCTGTCCCCAACTCCCTGCATTTCCCAACCACCACCAGCTTCCACCAGTCCTGGCCCTTCCATTCCATCTACGTGAACTTTTGTTAACTTTCGATTCTAAATAGACTTTTCCTTCCTGCCTTGCTAGCCTCAGATCACCCCAGGCTTGGGGAAAAACTGACCTCACACTTTGCATCCTTGCCCGTTGGACCCTTCCTTCTGCTGCAGCTCTGAGTTTTCTGCAGTTCTTTCTCTTTTCTCCTTATCAGCCCTGAGGATTGTTTTATAATCCTGGTCAGAATATTCCTACCAAGATCATATCTAGCCTCCTCAATCTCTTATATTCACAAAAGAAAGACAAAAACCAATCACACCACCACTACCAACAGAATGGGCGGTTGCGGAGCCTGGGAGCACCCCCGGGGGATGGACAGATGGATGTGGAGCCTTCTAATTCCAGAGGTGGGCTTGGGAAGGGGGAGAGACATTCCTGGGTTGGGGGCAGGGAGTTTAGGGTTATCTGGAGCTGATTGCACTTAAAAGTGCTTGCTTCACTTCAAAGGCACTTTTAGTGCTAGTGTTGGGGTTCTGGCCATCAGAGCCTGTCCCTCGGGCAGCAGTAAAACTGTGAGAAGGAACAGAAGCAGGCCTGCCCCCCTCTCTGGGTCCCAGGCACAGAGTCAGGCTGTCAGGGAGGATTTCAGAGCTATTTACAGTCCTGCCTGTGAATCTTGTCTTTTTCCAGGTAGCCTCTTTTGCAGCAAAGGGACAGGTAGTGCCCAGTCCTCACGGAGTGGTGAGAACTCTGGGACAACCTGGTCTCTCTGCACCTTTCACAGACCCCCACCAGATTTTCTCCATTAATTTACGGTTCCTGCGAGTCCCCGGCTGCAGGGGACAGTACTGGTTCAAGGGGCCTCTGGGAAGATCCAGTGTCCAACAGGGAGACCAGAGTCAATGAAGAACTCTGCACACACCTCCTGAAGGGCCTGGGCTTTGGGCTGAGTCTTAAGAAGAAATTAGGAAAAGGACTCATTGGTGGCCTTTAGTGAGCACTCCCACCAGGGGTTCTGCTGTGTACAGGGGCATTTTCCCCCTCGGAGCCCCCTGGTGGGGTAGAGATTCCACCACTGTCCAAATTAGGAAAGTAACTCCACATCAGTAATCATGAGGGAAATGCAAACCAAAACCACAATTGGAGCAGGGCACAGTGTTCCATGCCTGTCATCTATAGGGACTCAGGAGGCTGAGGCGGGAGGATCACAAGTTCAAGGCCAGGTGGGCAACTGAGCCAGAGCCTGTCTCAAAATAAAACAGAAAGGACTGGGGTTGTGGCTCAGTGATAGAGCACCCCTGGGTTTAACCCCCATTACCCCCTCAAAAATGAAGGAAAAAAAACCCACAATGGGCTGTCACCCCACACTCAGAAACAACAAAAAAATAATAATAAATCTTGGCAAAGATGTGGCCAAATTGGAACTCTAGTGCACTGTTGGTAGGATGGTAAGATGGCATAGCGACTTCGAGAAGTACAGTGTTTCCTCAAAAACCTAAAAATTGCAAAAATATACATGGCTGCATATATCTATGTGCCAGATTATGCATTATTTTATATATACATATATATGTGTATATATATATATATATATATATACACACAGATATATTTATATTTGTGGGGGGCAGTGTTGGGGGTTGAACCTAGGACTTTGAGCACATTAGGTAAATGCTCTACCATGGAGCTACACCCCCAGTCCAAGAGTGAATTTAAAAAAAAAAATAAAACTACCATAGGGTCAGCAATTTCACTTCTGGGTAAGAATTTAAAGTAGGGACCTCAAGAAATACATATATATTCATGTTCATATTCATATTCATAATAACTGAATAATTCATAGATGAGAAGCAACCCAAATACCCATTGACAGACAAATGAAAAATCAAAATGTGGGGATGCGGTTCATTGGTAGAGCGTGCTTAGCACATGTAAGGCCCTAGATTTGATCCTCAGCACTAAAAAAAAAAAAGAAAAAAAATCCAGAAAAAAAAAGTGGTATTTGCATATGATGGAATATTATTCAGTCTTTAAAGGGAAGGAAATTCTCACATATGCTGCAACATGGATGAGCCTTGAAGACATTATGCTGTGAAATAAGCCAGCTACAAAAGATAAATACCATGCGATCGTACTTACACGAGTTACCTAGAACAGTCACATTCATAGAGACTTAAGAATGACTGCCAGCGGCTCACGGGATGGAGGAATGGGAGGCATTATTTAACGGGTAGGGAGTTTGAGTTTTGCAAGATGAAAGGAGTTCTGGAAATGGACAGTGGCGATGGTTGCCCAGCAATGTGAATATACTTAAAGCCACTGAACTGTACACATAAAAATGAGTAAGATGGTAATTTTTTATGTCATGTGTATTGTATCATGACTTTTTTTTTTTTTTCAATGAGGAAAGTAAAGTAACCAGAATGAAGGGACTCTCCAGTGCCAGGACTGAGAGTTGAACTCAGATCTACCTGGGGCCAAAACCTGTGCTCTTTACCACCCAAATCCCTAGAGCTGATGGCTCCTGTGGGTCACCTACATTCCATGGCTCGCGCCCCTGATAACACAAACACACTTTCCCTAAAGGCTTAAGGTTCAGCAGGTGGCCAGGACATAGCACCATGGATCAGCACCCATGTTCCAGTTCCATGCTGGGCATGAGGGTACAGTGATGACCAACACAGGCTGAGTCCCCATCCTCAAGGCACTTGTACTCTGTGAAGGTGAGACAGATAATAACTACCCAAACTAATATCCAAGAGACAGACAGGGAGTGATAAGATCTCTCAAGGACACAACCCATTACTGGGAAGAAACAGAACAGAGAGTTGGAGAGCGTGGGTGACTTTAGCTGGAATTGCCAGCGGGGCGGGGTCGGGGGGGCTTCCTGAGGAGGGGACATCTCAGCTGGGTCCTACAGGTTGAGGAGGCAGCATCACCGGGCAGGTGGGTATTGCAAACAGAGGACACAGTTCACACCAAACCTGGAGCCACAAATAAGCCCTAGGAGTTCAGAGAGGTGGCCAGAATGGGCTGGCCAGAGGAGGGCGGGAGGGAGGCACGGGCTGAGGAAGGGACAGAGGTAGAGAGGCAGGTAGGCTGGATGCACCAGGGTCCTAGCAGGACTTGCTGAACGGCCTGGATTTTTCTGTTTGTTTGTTTGGGTTTGGGGGTTGGGGGAGGGGTTGTTTGTTTGTTTGGCACAGGGATTGAATCCAAGGGAACTAAGCCACATCCCCAGCCATATATATCTATGTCTATGTCTCTGTCTCTGTCTATATTATTTATATAAAATTTATTTATTTTTTTAAGACAGGGTCTTGATGACTTGCTTAGGGTCTCACTAAGTTGCCGAGGCTGACTTTGAACTTATGATCTTCCTGCCACAGCCTCCCCAGCTGCTGGTATTACATGCATGCGCCTCGGCACCGGGCTCAGCCTGGGTTCTCTAAAGCCAATAGGCAACAGCTGGAGGGGTTTGAGCAGGGGGTAATGTGACTCAATTTTTGCTTTAGAAATAACTCAAGTGTGGGGGTCTTAACCTATCCTTGGGATGCCACTAAGCCTCTCCTCTAACCATGGGGCTCAGGGCTCAGATGGGACCTCCCAGAGCGTCCTGAATCAAGTCCTCATGGCCTGTGAAACACGTGCACTGCACCCAGATCTTCTGCGCGTCTGCTTTGTGGACGCAGGCTGATGCTGCCACAGGGACACCCTTGGGAAGAAGGGGCCTTGGAGACAGCAGCCCCTCCCCAGGAGCTGAGAAAGGCTCTGCCCTGTGCTGCAGCCAGGGCTGGCCCTGCCTGCCCCCAGCCTCCGCATCCTGTTGGAATGTGGAATAGTCAGTGGGAAGGAGTGTCCCAGATTGCTTGTCTCTGAGAAATGACGACCGAAGAGGTCATCGCAGGAATTTCCCCACAATTCAAGGTGTTTTCCCTAAAACGTGGAGTATTTTTAGCCTCCTAAGCAGCTCAGGATTGCCAGGAGCTGTTCACCTGAGACGGCTCAGTACAGAGACAGATGAGAACAGATGACAAGGCTCTAATCAGCTCAACCATGAAGACAGCCCCAGGTGTTCCGATTCCCCAGGGTGGCAGCCCAGGGTCCCTGGGGCCCCCCCATGCACAGGAAGGAGCCGGTGTTCCCAGAATCTGACAGCCTCCTGGTTAGTGCACCTGCCATCCCTGAGGTCTTTTAGCACCTTCTGAACTCTATCAACTGCCCTTCCTCCATCAGTCCAACATGCCAGACTGGATGGGGAGAAGTAGGGTGACCTGGTCCACAGGGCGGCTAGCTCAGGACCTCTGGTTTCAGTCAGGCAGTGCTGATATTGAGTGTGCTGCTCACCCCCTCTTCTCCAAGCTCTGTGTTCCCTGCCTCTGGGATGCGTCACTCGGACCCCTGGCCCTCCTGCTATCTCTGTTCTCTGAATCCTACAATGGCCACCACTTAAAAGTCAGGGGACTGCAGGTTCTGTCCTCAGCCCTCTGCCCGTCTCACCCACACCCACCTCTCTGCTGGTGGAGCCCAGCTTCAGCCCCCCAGGCCAGACCTAGTTCCCAGGCCCCAGGTTAAACAGGCCACTGCCCGGAGAACCCCACGTGACCTCATGACTCTCCTTACAAACCAGATAGACTGACTTCAAAGTAATGATCTCCTTCCCCAAACTGGCTCCCTCTCCTGGGTTTCCTCTCTGTCAGCAGCCACACGCCCAGCGTCTCTGCCTCTGCCTCTGCTCCCCTAGTGGGTTGGGTCTCGAGATGCTGGCAGTTCCAAAGTCAGCAGGCCTCTCCCCTTTGTCCTCTCCTCTGGCCCCTGGCCACAATGGCTGTCACTCAGGTTGGGGCATCATCTGTTGCCAGGGTGACCCACCGTGCATCTCAAATGTCTCCCGGACCCCCAAGGCCACCTCACACGGGCCACCAGAGATGTGTTTCCAAGACGCGGGTCTGATCAGGTTCCTCTCTTCCTCTCAAGCCTTCCCTGGTTCCCTGGGGCCTTCAAGCCTTTCTACCCTGACCTCATCTACCTCTAGGCCTCCGTCCCGCCCACTCTCCAAAGCATCTCCCCCTTCAGCAATCCCGCTTGGCACTCCTAGAAACACGCCATGCACATTCGGGGCACTTTTTTGCCCTGCCAATCCTGCAAATGCCAACCGCAATACAGACCAGGGGCCCTGTGCCAACCTGTACCACCACCCAGCGCCAGCCATGCTGATGGAGGGGACTTCCTCGTTCTCCACTTGTACCTCACCTGGGCACTCCAGGTTCCCCCCCAGGGCTGCGCCAGCCTCTGACCGTGGACGCCCACGCCACCTGTTTCTAAGGTGCCAATGTTTCCCTTTCCAAGACGAGAGCGCCGCCTGGCTGGCCCAGGTCTAGAGAGGAGGCTGGGGAATGGGCCGCTGGAATGCCAGGGCTCCTGACCAAGACCATTTGACATCACTCCCCGAGTTGTACCAGGAACGGGGCGCCTATAAGAATGCTTGCTTCTCTAAACAGCCGAGTCCTGGGTACAAGGCAGCTCCAGCCGCAGCCCCCGGCTGGGAGCTCCGGAGAGCTCCAGGCTTGGCCTTTATCATCCTGTCAGGCCAGCACCACCACCGGACCCCCGGAAGGAGAGGCCCGGAGGTGAGGGGATGATGGAGTGCTTTCTCTGCCGCTCAGGCAATTAAGAAGAAGTTAAAAGGGCCGTTGTGTTATTCCACTTATGAGAGGAATGTGGCCTGGGGCCTGGGTTCCCTACCTGCTCTCAGCAGCTCTGGTTTTGCTCCCCTTGATAAGGAGGCTGGGGGTGTGGGGAGGTCTCCTGGGAGGCTTACCCTGAGCTGCCCGCCGGGGCCACAGCAAGAAATCCGGCAGGTTCACGGGGGCCCTTCCCGTCTGGGGCTCCCACAGCAGGGCCCCAGGCCCTCTTGCAGGCCCCATCCTGCCTGCCCTGTTTATTCTCCATCCTCCAGGATGTGACCGAGCCCACCCCAGCCTCCACCTGGGCAGTGTGTACGTGAGGTCTGGACAGACTGCCACGGCAGCAGCAGGGCCCATGCCAGTGCCGCCTAGAAGCCCAGGCCTGGGTACGCGCTGGAGGGCTCTGAGGAAAGAACCTCATCCCCTGTCCGCGGACACCCCAAATTCCTCGCTGGGACACGCATTCCTTCAGCTTAAAACCACCACGCATCTCCCGAAGTCCTCATGCTCCTTCCACTGCCTTCCTGCCAGGTGGCCGCAGGTCCCTTCCAAGGCCTGTTTCCCACCCTGGAATATTTGAGTCCTGGCCCAGAGAGGGCCATGGCCTGCAGTTCAGAAGGACAGCTGGGGCCAGGTGGCCCTGTGGGAAGGTCAGTAGCCCCCAGGATCAGGAGCTAATGGGGCTGAGCTGTGTCAACTTGAGCAGGTCACTTGCTCTCTCAAGGCCTGTTTCCCTGACTCTAGGATGAGGAGGAAGGATCAGATGACCGCCCAGCTCTGGCCCCCTCCGCGGTGCATTTCCTGACCCTCTGGGACAAGGAAGAGGCCCAGGCCAGCACACCCTGGGGTGGACTAAACACAGCTCCCCGTCAGGGCACGGTGCACGCAGATACTCCCAGTGACTCCAGGTGGCTGAGGCAGAAGGTTCTCAAAATTGAAGCCAGCCTGAGCAACTTAGTGAGATCTTATATCAAAATAAAACATGAAAATAGACTGGACTGGGGATGTAGCTCTGTAAAGCACCCCTGGTCTCAATCACCAGTACAAAAAGAAAAGAAATGAGTTCTCCAGTTCCACCTCAGCTCATACCTTCTCTGCAGGAAATGTCTAATCTTTTTTTTTTTTTCTTGTGCCTTCACGAAGACTCTTAAAACCTAGTTTGGGGGCTTGACCTTACCTGGAGAATCCAGGGCACAGATGTGCTGCCTCTTAACCAGACAAGTATTTTCTTATATCTTTCCACACAAGAATAGCTGGGATCTCTAACATGACGACCCTGTTCTCCAAATTCCAGGGCCCAGTAGAAAGCTCAGACAGAGATAGGTTAGGAACAAGGAAGAAAGCATTAGCTGAGCAATCCCTGCTCTCAGAGACAGCTCCAGTCAGTTATGGAACATGATCACAAAAGTATTAGACAAACCCTTCAACAGATAAATGAATAAAGAAAATGTGGCATATACACAATGGAATATTACTCAGCCATAAAGAAAAATGAAATTATGGCATTTGCCAGTAAATGGATAGAACTGGAGACTCTCATGCTAAGTGAAATAAGCCAATCCCCCCAAAACCAAAGGTTAAATGTTCTCTCTGATATTTGAATGATAACAATAAAGTGGTGGTGGGAGGGGATAGAAATTCATTGGATTAGATAAAGGGAAATAAAGGGAAGGAAAGTGGGATAGGAACAGGAAAGACAGTAGAATGAATCGGACATAACTTTCCTCTGTTCATATATTAATACACGTACAATTGCACGAATGGGACCCTAAATAGGATAAGTTATACCCAAGTATGTATAATATGTCAAAATACACTCTACTATCATGTATATCTAAAAAGAACAAATAAAAAAAATTTTAATTAAAAAAAGTTTTTAGATAAAGTCTCTCCATAGTGGATACTAAGAGCAAGGAGCAATTTGTCTCTAAATCCTTGATCTTGAAGGCTGACATCCAGGGGATGATCACCCCCAAATCCAGGGTGTTGGTTAGAAGAGACAAAGCCCACGTAGCCCAGCAGACCTCAGACCCTCACTGGTAGGACATCTTACATCCTCACAGACACCCGAGACCTCCCTGCCTGCCGCAGCCAGAAATTCCTTCCTGCAGACAGCCTTGACCGTCCTCCAGATGCTTTTTGCCTGGACCTCACTGCCCAAGTGCAGAGGGAGGTATTTTTTAATTTAGCTGCTTTCTGTTTCTTTGTTCTTCCCTGGGCCTCATTATCTTGAGCTGTCTTTAATAACTGAGCAGGCCTGGAACATTCCTCCTCTGCTTCTCCCACACAGGCTTTTGCCACCCCCAAGTCATGGAGGAGGACAACTGAAGTCCAGGGCTGGCGCTGGCCTGGGTCTCTCCCTCTAGAGCTGCTGGCTCACAGCCCCAGGGCGGAACCCAAGAAGAGGGCCCTGGAGCCTCCAAGAAAGGAGATTTGAGCAGAAAAGATGGAGGTTGGTCCACCAATGCTCCTACCCCACTCAGGACACACTCATGTGCACACACGTACACCCATGAGTCCTCCACCTGGGATGCCTAAGTCATGGTGTCATGAGTTGTTAGATTGTGAGGGTCTCGGGGTGAGGGTGTCCTAAGTTTACCATACAGACAACCAAGCATTTCCCATGATTCACTATCACTCCCCTCCACCCCCGACAGACAGGATATTACTGATACAGGGTGAACTGGGAGTCCCCAGCTGGTGACAACTACAGAATATTCCAGATCTCCAAAATGCTTCTCAAACCACCAGGTTTCGTCACTCCAGGGGGGATGAGAGGAGTTTGGGGTAGTTAAGGCCACAGATGTGAGCACTGCACTGGGTAGAGACACCAATCGGGAAGCTACTCCCCCACTGAGAGGCCCACAACCATGCGCTATAGCCCGCTGAGCTCAGCTAGATCATCGCCAGGTGTCCCATAGGAGGTGGCACCAAGCCCAGTGTTAGACTCCGAGTGATTCTGAGCCATCTCCTCAGGAGGACCCAGGAGGACCAGCCAGGTACCCACTGCACCCACTGCCACCAGGAGCAGAGGACAGCAGCCAAAGCACAAGACACCTTGCAAGGACTTCAGAGTACAGCAACATTCTGGTGATGGCACAGCCCCCAGAGCCAGGTGGCCCGGGTTCAAAGCCCAGCTCTGCCACTTAACTAGCAACGTAACCTCTCCTCACCTCCATCTTGTCATCTGTAAAATCGAATGACATTTTCCATCGATTATAAGATGCTCAGTGTTTTCTGTTTGGGTTTTAACATTTTAACACATCTCACATCATCTTAGAATCGTTGGCCCAGAGGCTGCAAAGACACGGTTGTCATCACGTATGCATTCAAATCAATAGTTAAAGAGTCAGGGGTCTGGGAGCCAAGTACAAGGGCGCGTGCCTGTAATCTCAGTGACTCTGGAGGCTGAGGCAGGAGGATCTCAGTTATCCTTCCTTCCCATTCCCTGCCCTCACTCCTCTTCTTCCTCCTCTTCTTCCTCCTCTTCCTCCCTTCTTTTCTGTCCTGGTGATTGAGCCCAGGGCCTCACACATACGAGGCAAGCGCTCTACCATTGAGCTGCATCCCCAATCCTTTGGAGTTTTTGTTTGTTTGTTTGTTTTGTTTGTTTGTTTGAGACAGAGTCTGCTAAGTTGCCCTGGCTGGCCTCAAACTTGCAACCCTGCCTCAGGCTTCCAGATCGCTGGGATTACAGGTATGCAATACCACATCTGCGTTAGAGGAACTCTTTCACTAAATATAAAACAAAAGCTCTAATTGACAAGAAAACATTGTGTTATCGTTTTCCTTTCTTAATGTTACAGAAATGTGACTCTTACCATTGGTGGCATCTTCAAGTCAGTGACATGGGGCTATAACCACATAAACCTCGTAAGCATGTTTGGAGGTCAAATGAGTTCATATTTATGAAGTTCTTAGGATGGTCCTGGAACATAATGATGGCAATATTCATGCTGTCACGATTCATGGAGTAAATGAATGAAACCTGCTTTGTTCTTTAGAAACGTTCCCGGCAGGGCTGTGTGCTCAAGGAGTCGTCTGTGGGGGCACAGGGCTGGAGACCTTGTTGAGGGCTGGCAGAGGGGCAAGGAGAGCACCAGTCAGCCATGGCCATGTGGATGGAGAGAAGCACTGGGCAGATTGCAAGTTTGGGAAGTGCCCGTCACATGTCTGTCACAGGTGTTCGTGTGTCGAGGAGGCGGAGTGAGAACACCAGAGGTTTCTGGCTGGGGCCGTGGACCGCTGCTCTCACCTGATGGGAAATGCAGAGAAGCAGGAATGGAAAAGTGAGCAAAGATCTCTGGGTGGGACATGTCTTCTGTGGGAGAGCCAGGTGGAAATACCTGTCAAGAAACTAGAAATGAAGGTTCAGAGCCCAACAGACGTTTCCAAGACTGGGGAAAGAGTGGAGGAAGGGAGGGAGGGGAAGGAAGACAGCAGGGAGGTGACCCCGTGCCTGCCCACGGCACATGCCTCACGTCACCCTGAGCTGTCACCTACCTCACTCTTTGGAATACTTGAGTTATTTGTACGTGTCAGTCTTCCCCCATAAACAGTGAGCCGAGGACAGGGAGATTCAGTGCCCAGCCCAGAACCCAGCAGCACTAGCTACTCCATGAATTCTGTTAGATGAACGTGTCCCCCTGAGGAGCCACACCCTTCAGGGGCAGAAGCCTTGCCTCCTGGCTCCTTAACTCTTGGTCTGTGACCTTAGTCTCTGCCCTTAGTCTATGCCCTGTGACAACAGAACAAACCTGACTGGGAACCAAAATGGATCAGGGGGAAAGATGCAGGCTTCAGTGTTCAACTGCATGAGAAGAGAAAGAGAGACACTAAAGAGGACACACAAGAAAACGACACAACGAGACGGATGAACACAGAAGACAGAGGAGGGAGAAAAAGAACGTTCCGAGGGGCAGCCATGAGACCTTGTTTTTTGTTTTGTTTTGTTTCTGTTTTTTGGGTTTTTTTTTTAGTACAGAGGATTGAACCCAGGGGTGCTCTACCCATGAGCCACATTCCCAGACCTTTCATTTCTATTTTGACAAAGAATTTCACTAAATTGCCCAGGCTGGGCCTTGACCTTGTGATCCTCCTGCCTCAGCCTCCCAGGTAGGCGTGTGCCACCGCGCCCAGCCAGCTGTGAGATCGGACGGCTACCCCCTGCTTCCTTGTCAGTGTTCCCACCCTTATGATTTACACAAATCACTTCCCACCCGGGAAACCTCACCCACTCAGCTTTCCCAGTTCAAGTTTTTCTCACCCGAGCACTGTCTAAAGGAATGAGGACAAAGCCCCACTACCTTCTTCTTCTTCTAGCCAGGTCCGCTTGACCTCTCTGTGGCTGGACGATCCAGAGCAAGCTCTCCTCACCTCGCTGGGTGGGCTTCAGCTTCCTGTCCCCTTGGTAACTCGGAGCCTCAGGTTCTCTCTGTTGGCACCGGGGCCTCCCCTCAGCTCTCCAGGAGAGCTGGCTGCACGCCAGGAATCTGCCTCCCTCCGAGATGCTTCCTGCGCACTTTCCCTGGTCTTGTTATTTGAGACTTTCTCCCCAACTGGGTCCTCTCTGTCTTTTGCAGAGCTGGGGATTGAACCCAGGGCCTTGCACGCGCTAGGCAAGCACTCTACCTCGGAGCTACCCTTTTTCTGTTTTTGTTTTTAATTTTGAGACAGGGTCTCACTAAGATGGCCTTGAACTTGTCGTCTTTCTGCCTCAGCCTCCCATGTCTCTGTCTTTTAGACAGATTCCCCTTCTTCTCCCTCCTCCCTCCAGGCTGCAGGGGCCAGGGCTCTGCTGTGGGTCTTTTCCCAGGGTCTTTCCTGACTGTCCTGAACCCCGCCCCCACACTCCATGACCTGCAGCCCTGGATGTCACTCCCTGAATGTTCCCGTGGTCATGTCATTGTTCTGAGTGAGTCACTGTCCAGTTCAAGGAGAAAGGCTGAAAGGGAAGTTTGGGACCACTCCCTGTTGCACACCAGCCACCAGGACAGGCTTTCTGAGGGGCCCCTACTCAGAGGGGACTTGTCCATCCCTGTCCTGAGGCTCTGCACTCAAGTTGAGAAAATGGACAGAAAGAGAGGCAACCCAGAGCCCAGGAATCGAGTCCTGATATTTACAGAGGAGAACTGGGAATGGCCTCTGATCCAAGGAAAGCAAAAGAAGACAGGCTGGACGAGGTCAGGGAAGTGACATCCCACCCTGTCCACACCCCCACCCTTTCCAGGGACAGCCCAGAATGAATTGGGGCAGACTGTGGTCACTGTGTGCTGACCCTCCCTTCCAAAGCCCATCAAAGAGATGTTGAGCGTGTTCTCAGGCAACCCCCACCCCTGGCCTGGCCTGGGGGTCACCCAAAAGTGTCCCACCCTCCACTGTACAGGGAGACCCCATGGCGGGTCCCACTACCCCTCCTTGGTCTTCCCTTTCCCTGGCCAGCTGCAAGGGGACAAATCACATTATCTCATCAGAGCTGAAAAGGGGGAGCTGAGACTGAATGATGAAGGGGCTGCGAGGAGGTCCTGGGGAGACCACAGAAAGTGGGGACCCGAACAACCCGGGGCTGCGATTGGAAAACAGTGGTGCTTGGCAACGGAGGGAGGCCCCAGAGACGGAAGCCTTAGTGAGAAGACCCTGAAGCAGAATTAGACTGGACGGTCCACTGACAGACGGAGAAGCCAGAGGCTGGAAACTGAAGTTTTGCAGGGTGGCCGAGGGGAACGGGGTGAGTGGGGAGTCTAGGAAACAAAACCCCAAAAGACCCTGAGCTGCATGCCAGGAATCCTAGGAGGAGACGGCAGGCATCTGGCATGTAACAACTCCTACGTGCTTGCTGTCGGATAATGAGTGGCATCTGAGTTACCCAAGCTGCAGTGATTCGGAGGTGACAACCCTGGGGAAGACCCTGAAGAAACGACAAAAAAAAAAAAAAAGCACAGATTTTGGAGACAGGGTTTCCCCGGGTCTGTAGAGGCACAGGAAGGAGGCAGTGTGTGATTGGGGCTTAGGGTGATAAATACAGGGGAAATTGACCTTTGATCTCCTTGGCATATGTCTTGTTGCTTGGTTTATTCAACTGTCAAATCCCCAGCCCATCCAGGCTGGTCATAGTGCCCCCAAGGTGCCTGCTCTGGAGGGTGGAGATATTCTTTTGTTCATCCTCTTTCTAGCATTATGATAATGTGAAATATGTAACTGGGGCATGGGTCCCCTCCTTCAGAACAGCTGTTCGCCAGCACACCATCTCCATAATCGTCAACTGGGTTTGCCACTGGGTTATAGAGTGCCGGGTCCCAAGAAATGTTTGTTGCATCAAAATGACTTGAATAAGCATCAATTTAATGAGGGGAAATTTTAGGCTGTTTAGTTAAGCAACTGGCTTGACTTGGGGACAGAGGTGACTTTCTTCTCCCTGAATTCTTGTCCTAATGAGGGCTCTCTGCTGGCACAGGGAGCCTGGAGCACCATCACGAGACAGCTCTGCCTGCAGTTGCCTGCTGCTTCTTGCAGATGGGCACATGGGGGAGCTGGTCCTAAAGCTGGGGCCAGCCCAAGGGGAGTAGCTGAGCCCTGCTGTGTTTTCAGAACTCAAGATTGCCTCTGGCGTCAGCAAATAGCACCAGAAAGTCAAATCAGAAAGCAGGGACTACACAAATAAATAAAAAGAAACCAGTGACAGCTGCCTGCCATCACCCTGATTAAAAAAAAATACACAACCCACCACGGTCAGCATTCTGCGGTTCCCTGGTTCCCCCTCCACACAGGCAGGTCACCAGCCACCTGCGCAGGGAAGAAGGTCACAGCTGGGGAGTATAGCCCAGAGCCCAGAGGGGTTCTCAGGGGTGCCTGTGTGTGCCCCCTCAAGCATGTGTGTGTGTATGTGTGTGTGTGTGTGTGTGACCTATATGACCCCAGGTCAACAGCTTAACCTGTGTGCACGCACGCGCGCGCGCACACACACACACACACACACACACACGCCCCAGCTACTCTGGTCTCCCTGATTTCTTATGAGCTGATCTCTACACTGGGACTCCCAGATGTGCTCTTCTTCACATCAAAAAAAAACAGTCCAGCCTCACGTTTTCACTGCTCACTCCTTTCCTCTTTCACCTAGTGCCCCCTACCCCTCTGTAGAATGGCCTTCTCTCCAACCAGGCTCCAGGGCACATGCCTATAGGCTCAGTGGCAAATGTCTGTAATCCCAGTGGCACAGGAGGCTGAGGCAGGAGGATCGCAAGGTCCAGACAGCCTCAGCAACGTAGCAAGGCATAAGAAACTGAGACTCTGTCTCTAAAATACAAAAAACGGCTGGGGATGTGGCTCACTGGTTGAGTGCCCCTGAGTTCAATCCCTGGCACCTTAAAAAAATTAAAAAACACAGCTTTGTGCCACGGGCCCCCTTCTAGCCCCTTGTTCTATTTTAGTTGTCTTCAAAGCACCCATCTCTACGTGAAGTTTGTTTTTTGTTTGTAGAGCTGGGGATGAAACCCAGGGCTTCACACATGCTAGCAAGTGCTCTGCCTCTGAACTACACCCCCAGGCCTAAATCAGATCATTTTTCCTTGTTTTTACTTATTTGTTATCTGTTCCTGCCCCACCCCTCCCCACCTCTGGCCCTGACCCTGAACATTTACCCATAGTCTGAGAAGGGGATAGTCTTTCTCCCTGTCATCTCCTGAACTGCAGGAACCACGGGAGGCACATAGGAAGCTTTCAATCAGGAGTTCCTGAGTGAATGAAATGTGAGTCCTTGCACACCAAGGTGACCCATCAGATTTACTATCAGAATCTGGGCTGCTTGGGCCCACATATTTGTAATCCCAGCAACTCGGGAGGTTGAGGGGAAAGGATCACAAGTTCAAGGCCAGCCTCGGCAACCTAGTGAGACCTTGACTCAAAAATTAAAAAAGGATGAGGATGTCACTCAGTGGTAGAGTGTCCTGGATTCACCCCCAGACCACAGAGGGAGGGGGAAAAAAAAAAGCTGCTTTTCCTGTAAAGGGTGTGGGGCGAGGAGTGTTCCTGGTCACTCTTGTGACAAGGACACCTACCAGTCTGGCTCCCTTGTGCGAGGCCCTCTGCTAAGGTCTCTGCATGTACTATATTGTTCGTCCTGTATGATGGCCTTAAGCAATAGGTATTTTTATCTAAACTTAACAGACAGAAACCAGGGCTTGGAAAGGGAACTTCAACTTCCCAACTTCATGGAGCTTATCCATGATGGAGTCAGCCTGAAATTCTGATCCAGTTGACTCCAAAGTTTAAGGAAGCTTTTTACTGGGTCAAAACGAGAGCGACTGAACGGTCCCTACTTAAAGCCTGCCCCTGCCCCTGTTTGCCTTGTCCCTGCTCCCTGGGGACTGTCAGCTGCCCAGGGAGGACACATTTGCCAGTCTCCCACCCATGGCCTGAGATGGCTAGAGGAGCTTCCACTCCTGGCCCAGCAACCCCGCCTCCCACCTGCTCCACCCCAGGGCCATTGGGAGGCAGTGAGCAAGAAGAGCAGGGAGATGGGAGAAAATTGCCCAGGGCAGGTTGGGGGGTCCCCGTGACCTCCTTTCTAAGTCCTGCCTGCCCAAGAGGGCTCTGGCTCAGAGCCTCGGCTTTCCCTGAACCTGATAGGCATCTCCTGGAGCTATCTCAGCCACACAAGGAAATGTCAGCCCAGCATGGCTGGATTCCCTAGGCAGGCTGCAGCCCAGGACAATGGGGCGGGGTTTCCGGCAGAGGGATGCAGCAAGAAGGGAGGCAAGCCTGGCTGGCAGTGGAAGGCAGAGACCAGGGAGTCAGAGGGACCAGGCTGCAGGACACCTAGCTGTTGAGTCATGGCATGTGTCAGGGGCAAGTCACTTCCCCTGAGGGTATCTTTGCCTCCTCCTCAAAGGGACAGACCCATCCCTCACCCACCCCTCGAGGGCTCAGAGGAGATAGGCAAGGGCTAGGGCACAGAAGGCCAGCTCAGAACAAAGGGCCCTTTAAGAAAGACAGGTTTGGCAGCCGTAGGAAGTGTCCCCTGTGCAGAGCTTGCGGATGTCACCTCACCTTAGCCTTGCCCACATCCCCTGAAGGAGGTACTCTTACTGCTCCCACTTTGCAGATGAGGACTCTAATGACCCACAGGGCCAAACGATCTTTCCCAAGCACATCTGGGCCACAGTTCACTGTCCAGCCATCCTACGTCCACTCCCAATGCCCTCAACACAACCAGAGACCAAAGTCCTCCAGGAACTTCCCACGAGCAGAGCGGGTAGTTCTAGTGTCCATAAGGATGGCCTCTGCCCATCTAGGCCACGTATAACATGAGCACATGGACATGGGTGGCAACACAGATTCGTATGGTCCTGCCTAACCCTGATGATACACTTCCTGCTTTATGTCACCCCTAGTTTCTAGGCCCTTCCATGACCAGAACCACCTCACCTCACACAGCCCATTACGTGGATGAGGACCAGAAGGAAATCAGGAGATCTGAGTTCTGCTACTCACCGGCAGTGTGATCTCCACTGTCTGATGGTGGGGAACCTGCTGGCCCCTTTAGGGGGTCTTTGCAGGCCCACAGGAGCCCTCCCTGCTGAGCACAAGCAGTTGGTGCTGAGCTGATTGAAGACCAGTCATTCAAGAGCGCCCTCCAGGAGTGTGAAGAAGGGTGCATGGGGCGTCGATACCCACTCAGCACAGTCCTGCCGGGAACATTCAGGCAGAACCAGTGGCCAGAGAAGGTGGTTCCCATTCTGCCTCCTGAGCATACACAGGACACAGAAGCTTGAGCTGGAAACCAAGGCCGAATCATGCGAGGGTCCAATCTGTCCAAACATGAGTTACACCATCCAGTTCTTTCCCCTCTTCAAGTGCAATCTCCTTAACCGTGCAATTTATCTTAGACCCTTGTGCTAAATTTAGTGGCCAAGCAGCTCAGTAAAGCCCACAGAAACTCTAGGACAACAGCAGAAGGAACAAGATGACCTCCTTTGTAAGAGAACATCAAGTTGCAGGGCGTCTTCTCCAAAGGACCTCCATGGGGACCAGTTTCAAGGGTGGCTGTTGATACTGGAGGTTCAAGTTTGAACAGGACATGTGACAGTACCCAGACTGGAGGTTCAGTTGATTTCTCGAAGTGTAATGCTGGGACCCCAGCAGATCCTATGAGGTTCCTGTCAACTCTATTTTTGTCACTGTGTCTGGGAAAACTGACTGAATTTCCTTTTATTTGGAACCAAGCCCAACTCTGAAGTTGGGTGGATGTAGCCACATTTCCGCACCCAAGTTTCCGTAGGTTTGAAAACAAGGCTGGGTGTTGCAGAGAGCAGCTGTGCTAACAAGTACGGCTCTTATCTGTCCAGGCCTAGTCCTGCCGGGGTGTCCTGGAGAGCCAGGGCAGTGACTGAAGAGTAGCCAGCCACACCCTGTGGGGTTGCAGGGGGGTGGGCAGAGAGTACGAGCCAAAGGCACACTGGAGCTGGCTCATCAGATAAGGAACTCTGAGAAAACCCTTAAAGGACCAGAAGAGTTGGTTCACCAGTGTGAGGGACTCTCCTTCAAACTGCTTCCAGAACCTTCTGCAGAAACACTAGCCTGAGGATCCTGAACTACCTCCTTCCTCAGCACGCCAGAAACCACGTGTCCAAACTCACAGATATTGGGTGGACGTCACACTCATGCCTGCAACCATCTCCATACCCAGGTTCTCTTGCCAACTTTGAAATCAACTGGAAGCCCTCAGAGGCATTCGCACACCCAGACACCCAGGGCAGCCTAAGACCATTCATACTCTTCCTTTGCCAATACCAGGATCTTTCTGCACCATGGCCTCAATGATTCTCAGCTCTGACTGCGCACAGTCATCCAGGGACGCTGAGACAATCTTACTGCCACCAGCTTACCCCGAAGATTCCAATTCAACAGGTGTGGGATGCCACCCAGACCTTGGTATTCTTTCAAATATACAGACTGGGCTGATAACTCCCACTGCAGAGTATGGACACCAATGTGGAGCCAGCAATTCCTAATGCTCAGGGCTGGAAGGTTAGAATGGGTCACCCAGGAAGGAAGTGGAACAATTCCCTCCAGCCGCCATCTTTTTTTTTTTTTTTTTTAATATTTATTTTTTAGTTTTCGGCGGGCACAGCATCTTTGTTTGTATGTGGTGCTGAGGATCGAACCCCGGCCGCACGCATGCCAGGCGAGTGCGCTACCGCTTGAGCCACATCCCCAGCCCATCCAGCCGCCATCTTTAAAGTCAAAGCGATCAACATGGAAAGTGCCTCATTGGACAGAGGCTGCTGGCTCAGCAGAAGGAACTGGTCACAAGACAGAATCGTCCTCCCTCCAGAGCAGCAATTATGACCTCTAGGCTGGGAGATTTTCAAGGTACAGCCCAGGCTACAGTTATTCAGAGCAGATCCTTGACCATCAGGACAGGTGCCAGCCAGACTGGGAGGGACCTGCTGAAGGCTCCCCAGCTTCTGTGGCTCCTGTACTCATCCTTGGAAAGTCAGTCCCACGGTCGCCATTCAAATGCTCCACAAAGGTATTTTATAATTTCTAATTTTTCCTTTAAGAGTATGAAAGCAGTATTTGCTCATGATAGGAAATCTAAGAGGGCACAAAAATGGAACCCGAATCCTTCCCAATCCACCATCCAGAGACAAAATCCCCGCAAACATACACACCAAGTGCCTCCCTCTACCCTCCTTCCCAGGAGGCTCAGGCATGTGTCCCTGCCAGGTTCCTCCTTTGAGGAGCACTCTGTCCCACACACAGTCAAGGGACCCAAAACCTCTCCAGCTCTCTTTGTCACTGAGAACCTTGGTTCTGTTTGAAGAGAGACAGCGAGTGACCAGGATGGCCTGGGACCTAGAAACAGCAGACCCAGTGGTCAGCAAACACTCCTGGAGGGTCCCTCGGGGTAAGAAACGAGGTTCACCAGTCACCCCGGTCCCTGTCATTGAGGACTTCACTGTAGAGGGAAAGACACCAGACAGACGTCCACCAGCTTCTGAGACATTTTAAATGAGTTAATAACTGTAATGTGCTCGAACAGCATAACACCTCGTATGTTCTAAGTGCCTGCTGATGATTTTATGTTTATTACATAAGACCTTTGGCATATTGGTGCCAAGGAGTGATAAAGATCAAAAGGGCTTTTATTCGAAGGGAGGAAAAATCGTCTGGGTTTTGGTGGTCAGGGTGATTTCCTGGATCCTGGGAATGGACCAACCTGATAGTCTATCAGACCAACTATCAGACCTCTTGTGGCTCACCTCTTCTGTATGTGGGGAGGGATGCAGCGAGGGGCCTTGTGCTCCCCTGGGACATGCAGGCAGCCACTGCTCAGCAGAGTCCCTGAGCTCTGTTCTGGTTCCACTTGCTAGATGAGAACTGCCATCTGCAAGCTGAGGGGCTTCCCAAGGAGGCCATGGGGAAGATCTGGGAAAGGCCCCATCGCCTGGGAGTCCGGAGGGGTTTTCAAAGTCTGAATAAGGAGCAGGAAGGGAAGAGGAGGCTTGGCAGCCTGGTCTAAAGAACAAGGAAGCAGCTGAGAGCCGAGAGGTCTGCTGGGTAGGGAAGTCTGAGGCCCTGTGTTGCTGGGTGATTGAGGTGTGGCCTGAACCTCCCTTCCATACGTCCACAGGCTTCCAGGAAGATCCACATTTCCACTCAGGGCTCAGGGGTCAGTTTGTATTTAGAGGCTTATGACGAAGTGCTGGCAGGCCCCCAAGCCTGCCACAGGACAGGCACAGAGGTCCCCACCAGGAGTAGCTCTTTTTCGGGTTCTTGGACGTTGCTCTCGATCTTCATTTCAGGCCAAACCGACTCCAGGAGATAATCCACGGAGGCAGCAGAACTGGAAGGGACCTGGTGGGATGTCGAGCATCAGGAGCTGTGCACAGGCCTCGCAAGACAAATAGAAACTCTGACTGCCTGCTACTCTCTCCACTGGCAGTGCATTCTGGGAAGAGCGCGTGAGAGGTGGGCCCACAAGCCGTTCCTTTGATCCATCCTTATCTACCCCAAAGGGGTGTGAGGCCCAGGGCTCCCAGCTCAGCCTCCTTCCTTGACGGGGCCAGGCCTATAATTCATACAGCCGGCCTCCCACTTGAGGGGGGGCTTTGGTGGTAAAGTCCTGGTCCCAGCCCGTACCAGCCGCACCTTCCTCCAGACCCTGGGGATTAGGGTGAGGGGGCGCTTGCATTCCTTGACCACCTCACCTCCCACGGGCTGCCTGTAGGGGCCTCTCAGCCTTCTGTGGACCAGGCCCAGGGGTCCCAAGGAAAGCTGTTCAGCTTGAGAAATGGGAAGTGAGTCGGGTTCTGCCAGACACCTGGGCCTGTCTCTCAGACAAGCCCCTACTCCTGGTGTCCACCTCTCACGGCCCTGTGAATCCACCCCAGGGCTTGCAGCCCAGAAGCACCCTCCTCAGTGTCTGGCAATGCTGGCCAAGCCCCACAGGAAAAAAGGAGCCAGACAGCAGCAGCGGAGGGACAGTCACCATCACCTACTGTCCTGTCCCCAACAAGCTTCTGTTTTCACTACTCTTAAAAGGTCCTCGGCCCAGACAAGAGCAGCCACGAGCTCTTGGAGGATCTTTAGTCCCTACATCCAAGGGCTTAGCATAGGTCTCTGTTGAGAAGCGTCTGCAAGGAAGGGACACTTCTGAGCTGGACGCGGAGGCGCACACCTGTAATCCCAGCGGCTTGGGAGGCTGAGGCAGGAGGAGCGCAAGTTCAAAGCCAGCCTCAATTAAAAGTGAGGCACTAAGCAACTCAGTGAGACCTTGTTTCTAAATAAAATATAAAATAAGGCTGGGGAT
This sequence comes from Marmota flaviventris, assembly GCF_047511675.1. Classification (NCBI taxonomy): domain Eukaryota; kingdom Metazoa; phylum Chordata; class Mammalia; order Rodentia; family Sciuridae; genus Marmota; species Marmota flaviventris. The sequence goes on from NC_092498.1 coordinate 22,464,103, forward strand.
GGGGATCAATGGTCAAGTGCCCCTGAGTTCAATCCCTGGTTCTCCCTCCTCACACAAAAAAGGGGGGACACTTCTGGAAGGCTCCTCTCTCCCCAAGACTGTTTCCCCCCACCACCCTAATACTAGGGACTGAACCCCGTGGCTCCCTAATACTGAGCCAAATCCCCAGCCCTTTTTATTTTTAATTTTGAGACAGGTTCTCACTAAGTTGCCAGGCTGACCTGGAACTTGCCATCTCCTGTCTCCGTCTCCTGAGTGGCTGGGATCACAGACGACCACACCTGTAAGACTGACCTATGTCTTTCATCCTTGGCAGAACTGGATACTATCCTGGGACTGGAGAAAATCTGGGAGTCAGAATCCCCACACCTTAGCCATTCTACTCTGCATCTGCTGCCTGTACTGCACCTGTGAGTTGACACCCACCGCAAAGGTGGTGAAGGAAGGTGGGCTGGGCCCCTCAGCTGGGCCAGTGCACACCACCCTGTTGGAGCCTCCCTGGGCCAGCTCTACAAACAGCTGTCTCCCTTGAAGTGCTTCCAGTAAACATTTCCTCTCTGGGGGGATAAACAATGGGTCCCCTAACATCAAGGGACCAACCAGTGCTTAAAGACAGGGAGGACTGTTTAGGGGACCCTCTGAATTTGGTGTCAGTAATGTCAACTCTCACTTTCGCAATGACCTTGAGAAGTGAGGAGAGCAGGCATTGCTGCCTCTGTTTCATAACTGAAAAGACTGAGGCCGAGAAGAGCCCTGTGGCTCCTCCCAGATTTCACACACTGTGTGACAGCCAGATGCAACCTCTAGTCCTGGCTCTTTGACATGAACTGCACACACTAGGGAAGAAAAGTGGTCTAGCTCTGTTCTCTCCTCTGGCATCTCCTGGAGGCAGGACAGAGGGGATTGTGGAGCCCCAAGGATGGAGACGCACCCCAGCAGTCCGCCTCTCCCATGACAACCAGCCATTATTCCTCTCATCACATGTATGTTAAGGACCTACCTTGTCCCAAGTATTGCACTAAGAGCTGGAGGTAGAGATACGGTTACATTTCAGGAGAAGACAGGACATTAAACAACTATTGAAAATAAGACCCAGGGCCAGGGATATAGCTCAGTTGGTAGAGTGCTTGCCTCATATGCACAAAGCCCTGGGTTCAATCCCCAGCACCACAAAAATGAATACATTAATAATAATAATAATAATAATAATAATAATGCCCAAGCTATGTGAGCCTGGTCTAGAAACCAGGGAAGGACTGCTAGAAGAATCCATCTAAGGCCAGATAACAAGAATAAACACTCCAAATGGACAGGATGTGAGCAGGCAGGATGTGAGAGGGGTCTACATAGAGAATTGAAAGTGATTGGGCTGGGAACAGATAGCTCAGCCTTGCCATGCCCAATATGTAACAATCTCCCCCAAATGAGCAGATCCTAAGTTGAATCTTACAATTTCTAAACAAGTTCCTACTTCCAGTTAAATTTAGCTAACCTAGTAAACCTTTTCATATGGAAATTCTAGATCCAGTGGCCATCTCTCTGAGGCCAACCATTCTGCCTAAAGTCCACTATCCCTCCTTCTGCTGCATACTCTCCCAGACTAGGTCCACCTCTGTCTTCGTCTACTCTGGAAGTCCAAGATTCTTCCATCATGAGCATCCGTTCTCACCCTTGTGGCTCCCTCAAGCCAACCAACCTCCTGGATCCCTTCCCTTCCCATGCCAATCATGTACCTGCTGCTCTCAGATGGGTTCTTGGCTCTGCCCTGTCTGCTCTGCTCTGCTTTGTGCTGCAGGAGAATGACTCTGGCAAGCTCTGTTCCCCCAGCTCTAGTGCAAACTGGCTTCCCAAACAGAGCTGTCCCATAGAGTCAGGGAACAGGAGGGAGCAAGCAGGGCCTCTCTTCCCCCTCCTGTTGCTTTGGGTGGGCTCTCCAGCAGGAGCTTCGTGGCCTTCATATTTGCAGTTCCTGTCTGCCAGCCTTTGCTGCAATCCTGGTTCCAGGTGGACATCCTTTACGATGCCAGGGTCTAGGGCAGTTCCTGTGCATGGTCATTGGATCATGTTTCCCTTGTTCCTGCAATCTCAAGGGCAATGGCAGCCTTCCAGAGGTTGCTGACCTCTGGCCTTTCTGAAATCCTACCAGTCTTGAAATTGGCTGCCTGAATTATGCTCCCTCAGTTGCCGTGGGTCTGGTACGATTTGGTTTCAGGATTTCAGGACTCCTTTACAATCTTAAATGTTATTAAAGGCCAGGCTTGATGGTGCAAGCCTGTTATCCCAGCTACTCTGAAGCCTGAGGCAGGAAGCTCACAAGTTCAAGGCCAGCCTCAGCAACTTAGTGAGATTCTCAAGACCCTGTTTCAAAATAAAAAAAAAAAATGAAGCCGAGCACATGCCTGTAATTCCAATGGCTTGGGAGGCTGAGGCAGGAGGATCACGAGTTCAAAGCCAGCCTCAGCAACTACAAGGTGCTAAGCAACTCAGTGAGTCTCTAAATAAAATATATATATATATATATATATATATATATATATATATATATATATATATATATATATATATATAGGGCTGGGGATGTGGATCAGTGGCTGAGTGATCCTGGTTCAATCCCTGGGCCTGCCCCCAAAAAATAATGAGGACTGGAAGCTTAATTCAGCGATGGAAAATATACTTAGCATGCACAAGGCCCTGGGTTTGATTCTGAGCATCTAAAAATAAAGATAAATAGATAAATAAATAAGTAAATAAATAAATAGATGCAAACTTATTAATATATTTTAATTAAATGCATGTTATGCATATTTCATTAAATATAATACATTAGATTAATAAATAGGATATTTTACTAAATGTAATTACATTATAACAAAAATATATTTATGGGAAGAATGGTATTATTTTACCTGCCTGAAAATCTCTTTATTGTCTGGGTTAGTAGAAGACACCTGCTTCTCTTATCTGCTCTGTATTCAATCTGCTGTGATACATTATTGTGCTTGAAGAATAGGAGAGAAATCAGGCTTTGCAGATTTGTGTAAAAGAAGAGCATTTTAATAACCATTTCCGATAATTCTGAATGTTCCTCTTTGATACCGCACCAAGACTCAACAAGTGGTCAGTTCTTAATGGAAGCTTGTAATCTGAGACAATGCCATTTCCCCCACCCCCACCCTGTGGTGCTGGAGAATGAACCCAGGGCTTTGCCCCTGCTAGGCAAGCACTCCACCACACCAGCTACACCCCCAGCCCTGTCCCTGTCAGTGAACTTGTGTGTGTGTGTGTGTGTGTGTGTGTGTGTGTGTGTGTGTGCTGGGGATGGAACTCAGGGGTGTTCTACCACTGAGTACAAATCTATACCCCATCCCTTTTCTTCTCTTTTTTTTTAAGACAGGGGTTCACTAAATCGCCAAGGCTGGCTTTGAACTTGGGATTCCATTGCCTCCACCTCCTGAGTCACTAGGGTTCCAGGCATGGGCCGCTGTGCCTAGTGTCAGGGAATTTTTTATACTCTGTCCCAATGAAATATATACTCATCTCCTGCTGGAGGCTCCCACTGGCAGAACCCAACCAGAATCCAGAGGGAAGCCCATTCAAACATAGAAGAAGAAAGTTTTGTAGGAAGTAGTTTCCAAAATGTCAGAATGCTCTGAGGCCAGTGTCCTAGCATAAATTAATGCAATGGGGATGTCCTTGTATTCTTCATCCTTGAAAGTTTGTGTTTGTGTTTTGTTTTCCTTGCTAGGTATTGAACCCAGGGCCTCCCCTGAGCCAGGCAAGCTCATCACTGAGTTATATCTCAACCTCCTTCTCTTATATTTGGAATGGATCTTTTTATCTATGCATAATTTTGTGATCTTGTACATTAATGTTTTTAAAAAAATATTGGTTCATGGAATTATAAAAATGTCTCACGGTGTGGGCCCATTTCATACAATATCAAAAGAAACATGTATTACCCATCAATACCAATCTTATCAGAAAAGTCTTTCCATACTGGGCAGCCATCAAAAACATGGCAGATTCAAGTTTTGCAAAATTTCAATTTCTGCTTTAAAGCTGAAATTTGATAGGCAACAACAAAAAAAAAAAATCACCCATGTTCTTTCCTTAAGACAACCATCATACTCCATGTTACTTGTTTACTTGTTTATTTACTTATTTATTTTGCAGTGCGGGGAGCAAACCCAGGGCCTTGAATGTGCTAGGCAAGCACTCTACCCCTGAGCTACACTCCCAGCCCTAACTAACCATCATATTTTAGCATATACTATAAGTTTATGCCTACTTCCTGCTTTATCATATGGAAAAATAAAAAGAATCATGGGTTAAGACTTAATACAATAGCTGGTACAGTGGCTCCCAGCTGTTGTTGTTAAACTGGACTGTGCCACCGCTTATGGGTCCCCCTGAGCCCTCCCCACCTGTTGTGAGTTGTCCCAGCAACTGTGATCCCAGCAACTCAGGAGGCTGAAGCAGGAGAATCTCAAGTTTGAGTCCAGCCTCTACAACTTAGTGAGACCCTGTCTCAAAATAAAGTTAAAAGGGGCTGGGGATGTAGTTTTGGTGGTAGAGTACCCCTGGGTTAATCTCCAGTACTACAAAAAAATAATAATAATAAAATAAATATTTCTTACTGCTTCATTGAAAACATTTTTAAATGAAACTGATCTCTTTTTCCCCACTTGCAAATATCCAAAGGTAAAAAATACAATGGCAGCTGCTTAGTTAGATGCCATTGCCTTAACTTAGGCTAGGACCTTGACCTCATAGAGCACGCTAACATTCTGGAGCCTACTTCTTACAAGACTTTCTTCTTCTATGGGCTGTTTGAATGGACTTCCCACTGGCTTCTGGTTGCCTTTGGCCAGTGGGACACCCCAGCGGGACATGAGTCTAGGATGCAAGTTCCACCAGCTCCCCGCCCGCTGCCGGCCACCGTGGCAGAAAAGGCTCCCAGCTGTTGTTGTTAAACTGGACTGTGCCACCGCTTATGGGTCCCCCTGAGCCCTCCCCACCTGTTGTGAGTTGTCCCTTTATTAAACTCTCCTCAGTCGCCTCCTTTACGGCTCCACTGTTTTCATGCAGGGACCCTGACTTGCCATCTCCCAACCTCACTGCCCAGGCTGTCATCTGACCTCCTGGTCACTCCTCCCCTGTCAGGGGCTCTTCACCTCCTTCAGGTGGGGCCACCAGTTTTACAAAAGGTCCACTCTCGCTTTCTTCACTCTTTTCCTTAGTCACTCCCCGTCCTCCACATTTCCCTTGGGCTATGATGGACACATAAGGAGGATGGTGGAGAGCCAGTGGGTAAGCAGGCAGGAGATAGATTGATAGATAAGGCAGGAGGTAGATTGATAGATAGGGCATATAAAGCACCATCCTATTTTCAAAATTTGTATTAAGCAATTTTTTTTTCAGTACTGGGGATAAAACCTAGGGCTGGGTGTGCTAGACAGGTGCTCTACCACCGAGCTACATCTCCAACACGTGCCCGCGTGCGCACACACAAATATATAAAAATACCTTAATGAATACCCATGTATGAATGACCCCACTTAGTAAAGAGGACATCACCAACACACTTGAGGATCCTTTTTGTGTGTGGTGCTGGGGATTGAACCCAGGGCCTTGTGCATGCAAGGCAAGCACTCTACCAATTGAGCTATCTCTCTAGCCCCTTCATATATTTTTAATATGTATGTACACATCCTAAAAAAAAAAACTATTTTTATGTTTACTATTTTTTTACTTTTGCTAATTTTCTTTTTTAAAATTTGTTCTTTATTGTTACACATGGTAGCAGGATATATTTTGACATATCATACACAGATGGAGCATAACTTCCCATATTTAAAGTTGTACATTGTGGAGTTTCACTGGTCGTGTATTCACATAAGAACATAGGAAAGTTATGTCCGATTCATTCTACTGTCTTTCTTATTCCCATCCCCTCTCCCTTCCCTTCATTCCCCTTTGTCTAATCCAGTGAACTTCTATTCTTCCCTCCCCTGATTGTGCTAATTTTCATGCCAAATTAGATGACCCATGCTATAGTAATGAGCCATAAATATGAGTCATCTTCCAATAAATGTCAGGTGGTTCTACTTTCAGGCTTTTCCCTACATGTGAGCCTGTCATGTTACACATGTGCTTCCAAAGTCACTGTCACATCCCAAAGGTCAGAACACTAATGGTCCAGACCTAGAGAGTAGGCTGTAGTCTTTCCGTATACCTAGGTAGAGAAAAGTGAAGCAAGATTGTGGTGTCTCTGCCTGTCCAGTGCCTAAACATTCCCTGTAACACGTGAGGCTCTTTGCTCACTAAGGACATGCCCCTATTTAGTACCCCTCTTCTGATGAGCACTGAACACATTTCCTGAACAGTCTTCCATTGATATCCATGGGGGTGCCTTCCAGAACCTTCCAGTCCACGACAGATACCAACATCATACCTGAGCACATCTTCCCGTGTACCTGTACTTTATTTTATATATTTATTACTTTTTGTGCATGATGCTGGGGATGGAACCCAGGGCCTACAACATACCAGGCAAGCACTCTACCACTGATCTACACCCCCAGCCCTACCTGGACTTCAGATCACCTCTAAATTACTTAATTTACTTAAATAACCTAATACAACATAAATGCAAAGTAAATAGTTTTCATCCTGTGTTGTTTAGGGAATAACAACAAGAAAAATGTCTGTCCATAATCAGTACTAATACAATTGTTTTTTCTAAGTGTTTTTGATCTGTGTTTGGTTGAATCCAAGGATACAGGACCTGCTGATCACAGAGCCAACTGTCCCAGGACTCCCAGAGGAAAAGCTCATTCTGCCACTTCATGCTCCAGCGTGACCAGAGCCTGAGGAGCACCTTTCCTTCCCTGACACCTCTGAATTTTGCAATATCTTTCCAATCCCTTGAAGACAGTAGGGACTATTGTTGAACTTCGTGTCTGGACTTTATTCAAGGATACAAACTTTGACCTTTAAATGGTAGATGCTCTTTGACTACAGAACAGAGTCAAGGTAGAGTGGGAAAGACAGAAAGTAGGGCGGGCACAGCTCTAGACTATTCTGGGAGCCAGGACTGAGGTGCTGTTACTTGAGAAGTTGAGATGTAACCCAGTGGTGTAAGCCTGGGTGACTGAGTCAGGGTCTTATTAGCTGAGTGGTCTCCATCTGAATAATGAGACTTCCTCTAGGTCTATAAAATAGTTGATGGGAAGTACCTGGACAAAACTCACTGTGTGGCAAAAGATGAACAAGTGCAAGTTATTTTAGTTGTTAATTCTGTTCTATTGTTATCTCAATGGTGTTGTCCCTTTGGTTTGAGGATTTTTTTTTTTCCAGTGCTCGGGATCAAACCCACCACCTAACATCCAAGTGCTCTACCACTGAGATGCATCTGCAGCTCTGTTGTCCCTTATGTTTTGTACAGTGATGTACCACAAGAGCCTTAGAAAGCCTCTGACACAGAGTAGAATAGGGACTCAGTAAACGCGTCCAAGAATGAACAAATCAGTGATTTCTCTGCTCTGCCAATGGACAGCAAGGTGATCTTCTTCCCCTCTGTGGGTCTCAGTCAGTTCCTCTGTATTCTAAGAACAAGGACACAGGGGTGGCATCATCCCTCCCAAGACCAATCGCCATGTCACACAGGGGCTCTGGCCACAGAAAGGTGAAACTGGGAGACAGAGACAGAAATGAACCCAGCACTCTGGACCAAAGGAGCGCGGGCATCGGTGAAGCAGGACCCAGGGGAAAATGCCAAGGGCCAGGCAAAGGGCCAGCGGGTCTCCACTTGCTGAAGGCGGAGCCGGGGATCGGGGCTGTCAAGACCTTATACTCCAAAACCTTCCTCTGCCTGCCCTGTCTCCCCTGAGGGGCGAAGACTAGGTTGGGGAACTGCAGAGGGTTCTCCCAGCCTCAGGTGCTCAGGGAACGTCCAAACCCAGAGCACCCTCAGCTGGAGTGTGAGACTGAAGGTTTGGCCTCTCGGGCACTCCTCCATGCCAGTCTGCTCAGCTGGCAATGAGTGAGCCAGCCTCTGCCCTCATTCCGCCCCAGGGGAGGAGGCCAGCACACACATAAGAAAAAACCTGATCAGTTTCTGGTTTTCCTAAGTCCTGCAAAGAAAAACAAAGCTGGGGGCTGGGTAGAGGGGTGGTTAAAGGAGACCCTCTTCTTCCATGTTGTCTTCTTCTGCCTGAAGGTGCAGGCACGGACAGCGAGCAGAAAGCTTTGCTATAGGCGAGGCAGAGAGCAGAGGAAAGAGGGCAGGAAAGGAAAGAGGAGAGAGAGTTCCCAGAGTAGAGCAGCCTGCAGAGGCTGGAGGTGGGGTCCTGGCGTCAGCGTGGACGGCGGCTTCCACCTGCCCTCCTGAGCTGGGTGGTTAAGGAACAGGAAGCTGCTGGTGGCCAGGACCCCAGCCCTGCCGGCTACTTGGTGGAGTCCTCCCCTAGGCCCCCAGTCTCCTCTCCATGCTGCTCCTCTGCCCCAAGCTTGAGAGACCTGGGCAGAGGCCTGGGCCCAGGGGAGGCCTCTGAAGGAGGGAGATGGATGACCCAGGAATTACAGCAAACCATGGTGCCCCGAGATGGCCTGGTTGGGGTATCTGTTTGTCTCTGGAGAAAGATTGAAACACAGCAGCACTCTCCCTAGAAACCAAGGGCCCCCAAGGTGAGGCCGATGTCATTCTGAAGGGAATGACAAGGCCTCAGGATGGCTCCCAGCTCCCCTGGGCCTCCTTCAACAAGTTTAGGAACAATCCAAGCTCCGGGGAGCCTAGTGTCACCATGGGCTGTTGACAGCAACTGTGCCCAGGAGCAGACACTGAGGAGGGCTTCCCCAGGGCTGCCAAGGGACAGGAGAGCTTGGATGGGGTGGGTCGAGCAACACTAAGAAGTCAGGCCTGAGGTTGGGGTGCCAAACCTCTCCGACCCAGAAAGTCACCACTCAGCCTCTCCCTTGCAACATCCAAGTCAGCGTTTTAGTCCCCACTCCCCATGAAGTCTTGCCTCATGCTCTCACCTGGGTGGGGCTGATTTGCTCATTGATCAGCACTGATTGAACCTTCCATGTAGCAGCCCATACAAAAATAAATAAAACAAAATAGTCCTTCCGTGGAGGGGATCATCAGATCACATTCCCGGGAGCTGATGGGAGGTAAGCATGGAGAGCGTGGGGCATGCACGCATGTGCGTGTTATGTTCATGGACACATACCACACAGGCATACATATGTATATATACATACATGCACATCCCATGCCCCGGGGAAATCCTTTTGTCCCAAGTCCACCAGGACAGTTGACCATTCTACAAGAAAACACAATGGGAAACTGGGCAGAGTGGCACACACCTCTAATCCCAGCAGCTCAGGAGGCTGAGGCAGGAGGATTGCAAGTTCAAAGCCAGATGCAGCAACTTAGTGAGATTTATAACAGTCGCAGATCTTGGGGGAAACTATTTATCTCTTCTGTCAACCTAGCAAGACCCTGTCTCAAAATAAAACACAAAAAGGGTTAGGGATGTGGCTCAATGGTTAAGTGCCCTACCCCCCAAAAAAAGCCACCAGGGGTCTGGTCAATTCATTGATAACCACCTTGGTTAGGTGACAGTTGGCTGTAGGTAGATAAGAGAGAGTTATCTATGGGCAAGGGAAACTCTTTTCCTCTGGAAGCACTACACCCACCATATTCCCCAGGAAATAAATAAACCCACCATATCCCCATGTGCAATGTCACCCCTTGGTCACCCCTGGACAGTTCCTTGTCTATCTGCGGCTCTTTCTCATGCTCAATGACCCTTTAAAGGGACACACACTGGGATTCTGTCCTCTTCCACAGGCAGAGGCACCTGTTACACACCCTTCTCTCCCAACCTCAGCCCCACGGAGTTGTGCTTTGCCAATGGCTTCAACCTTCTGCCTTTAACATGCCCCTGTCCACTACCCCTTCCATGCCCACAGCGACCCCTTCTCTCACTTACTGTACCCCTGTACAGCCTTGAATGCCCCTGGGGTGGGGGACATCAGGCTTTATCCATTCACAATGTGACTCTAAGTGTCTTCCCTCCAAGAAGAGACCTCTGAGCCCCCGCCCCCCGTCAAAGCAGGGTCAGGAGGAGCAGCAATGTTGTTCTAGCAATGCCACGGGTCCACCAAAGCCCGCGTCTGCCTGCCAGCCACCAGTCACGCTCAATGCCATCTCTGTTGTGAGATGCCTCGTGAAAAGCCCTTGTGTTGTGGCTCCCAGCTCCAATAAGGGCTTCAGTACAAGGTCTCCATTCATGCCAGGCTCACCCTTCTTGGCCACACAGGCCACCCCTGCTCCCTGAGGTCAGCTGCCTGGGTGTGGGGTGAATCTTCCTCCTTTGGTGTCCATGAAGGCCAAGCACAGACTGACTGAATTCCCTTCCTCTGACCCAAGTCACCTTCTGGGAAATCCTGACACCAGTTCAAAGTACAAGGGCCAGGCAGCCCATGACAGCCGCAGGTCTTGGGGGGAAACTATTTATCTCTTCTGTCATTATCCAAGGTCCTGGCTTCCCTGATGTGTCAAGACAGGACACTCACGCAAACAGAGCATGTTTTCTTCTGATAAGCTGAAAGGGGTGGGGGGGAAGAGCTGTCTTAAAGATATTTTGTGTCTAAGGACAGAATGGAGTGGCAGTTCTGAGGATGGGGGTAGCTGGTAAGGACCTTGTCAGTATGGAGAGCTAGATGATTGGCTTTTTGATGCCCAGGCATCTCAGAAAGTTCTGTGCTGTTCATCAGACCTTTCATTTCTCAAGCAACAGAACAAAGCCCTTATTCTTACCCCTGAACATGCAGCAGCAGCAGCATCTGTAGGGCTTACTTACACACAGATTGCTGGGCCCACCCCAAAGCTAGTTTACTAGGAGCCAGAGAGCCTGGGAATCTGCATTCCTAACAAATGCTACAGATACCACCCGTCAGGGGTCCTCACTTTGAGGACTCCTGGAATAGGGTCTCTCCTGACCTCAAGGAGCCTACATGTTGTTTGAGTTACAAATCAATACAAGCCTGAGATATATTCAACAGTTTCAAAGCAAAAACTCCCACTGAATGTGTGGGGAGCAGTGAAGTGGACCAAGGTGTCTGATTGCCTCATGGTTGTGGTGTGCTTGCACTGGGATTCTCCTGTACAAAAGTACAGGTTAACACTGCCCAGTTGCTATGTGACACCAGCCCATGGTCACCTTGTGCAGAAGTGCAGAGTTATCAGTTTTTGACCACGAATCTCAGACACTGGCTCTCAGGGATACAGGATTCTGAGCATAGCAAGATAACTATAATGTCTCGACAGCACTGTGAACTTCAAGCCTGCCTGTTTTGCAGAAATTTTCCCACAAATAGCCAGGCATGGTGGTGTGGGCCTGTAATCGCAGCAGCTCCGGAGGCTGAGACAGGAGATCTCGAGGAGTTCAAAGCCAGCCCTCAGCAATGGTGAGGCACTAAGCAACTCAGTGAGACCCTGTCTCTAAATAAAATACAAAATAGGGCTGGGGGTGTGGCTCAGTGGTCAAGAGTTCCTGAGTTCAATCCCCAGTACTCCCCCAACCCAAAAAAAAGAGAGAAGACGTTGAGTCTTGGGTGTCTACCACAATCCTGTCATTATCTCACTAGATCATAAAATCATAGGCATTTTGCAGATGAGAAGAAAGAGGCTCAAAGGTCCCTCACTTGCCCAAGGGTTAGCAACTAACAAGAAGCACGGGGTTCTGAGTCCAGATGGGCCTGACACCAAGAGGGGGAAGGTTGGTCAGAGAAGCTCCCTAGAGCAAAAGCCACACGCACACGCTGGATGAGGAAAGGGGGAGTGAGGGAGGAACACGGGGTTTGTGAGATGCCCCGTTTCAACGGGACGGGGAGAAGGAACAAATGAGAGACATGGCACCGGACAGTCATGTTGAAGGGCGGTGAGGGGCCGGGGCAGAGCCTGGGAGCAAGCAGGGGCACCATGCTGCTGTGGAGCCAGACTGGGGGGCCTGAGGGTCCGACTGCGGGTTCTGGAGTTGGCAATGGTGGGACTAAACCCATGCTTCAGGGAAGGTACTCTGTCAGCCGGAGTGCTCAGGCAGGCAATGGGGGACGCTGCCTGGAGCAGCTCTGGGTTGTCCCAGATCCCAGATCCTGCTGAGACAGGAGGGGAGGGGAATTAAACAGACAGGCAAAGCCAGGGCCAAGGGACGCTTGCCCAGACTGCCAGGAGCCACTGTCCCTGTTTCCCAGGATGTCTCAAAGGGAGGAGCCCACCCATTTTCCCAGTTGCTTTCTTCTTCTTCTTTTTTTTTTTCTTCCTGGTGCTGGGGATGGAACCCAGGGCCTTGTGCATGTGAGGCAAGCACTCTACCAACTGAGCTATGTCCCCAGCCCATGCTGTCTTCATTCCTAATGAAACAATGAAAGTTCACTTTCTCTTTTCTTTCTTTCTTCATTCTTTTTTTCCTTTTCTTTTATTTTATTTATTTATTTATTTATTTATTGGTACTGGGGGTTGAACATGGGGGCGCATAACCACTTAGCCACATCCCCAGCCTTTTTTTTTCATATTTTATTTAGAGACAGGGTCTCACTGAGTTGCTAAGTGCCTCATTAAGTTGCTGAAGCTGGCTTTGAACTCACCATCCTCCTACCTCGGCCTCCCAAGCTGCTGGGATGACAGAGGTGGGCCACCACACCAGCTCCCAGCACACATGCCTTTGAGCACAAAGAGCTCAAAGGCACCTGTGTCTTCTATTTATTTATTTGTTGTTTATTATTATTTAATGGTGCTGGGGATCAAACCCAGGGCCTTGTGCATGCAAGGCAAGCACTCTAGTACTGAGCTTCATCCCCAGCCCCTATTTTATTTTTAAATATTTATTTTTTGGTTGCAGTTGGACACAATACCTTTATTTTATTTACTTATTTTTATGCGGTGCTGAGGGTCGAACCCAGGGCCTCGCATGTGCTGGGCGAGCACTCTACTGCTGAGCCACAACCCCAGCCCTTATTATTTTTTCTTTATTTTGAAACAGAGTCTTGAAGTTGCTTAGGATCTCACTAAATTGCTGAGGCTGGCCTGATTCGCTGAGATTATAGGCGTGCACCATTACGCCTCTCTTTTCTTTAGCTTCCAATGGAAAAGGAGAAAAAAAAAGAATTCTGAGCCAAAGGAGGTTCCTCTTAAAGGCCTTCCTCAGAGAGTGCAAGTTCCCCCTGCCCTGGAGGGGCTGGGTGCTTCTCCACCTGCCACCCACTGCCTGTTGTTGCGGAGGTAAGCAAACAAGAATATCTTCTGTTCATGCAAAGGTCCCTGGCAGGGACCAGAAGAGCCACGCACATGGCCCCATAGACCACTGGGTTCATAGAAGTATCTCCTTACACAAAGACAAGTACAAGGGCTGAACAGGGAGGTTCCTAATTTCGTTCCTCTATAGATACAAGCTTTTATCAAGGGGGCAGCAGGCCAGGACAGGCAGAGAAGAAAGCCACCATTCCCATCCGCAGCGCCTGTGGAGCAGGGCCAGAGGCTGGGGGAGATGCTGTCTGAAGGAGGCACTTTGGAAATTCCTGACATTTTTGTCCTTTGTCTTTGGGCATTGAGATGGAGACCCGCTTCTCTCAGCTGAGAGTTCCCGCATATCTCCTTTGCATTCAAAAGGAAGATCCCAGCAAAGCCCTGGGATTCCAGGGCTCCTTTTTCATCTCAATGACAAACTGAGCTGTTTGGGGGGTGGAGGGTGGCAGGGACTTAGGCTGCTTTTTTTTTTTTTTTTCCTCCTCATTCTCCTCTGTCCTCTGGCCCAAAGTCCTTAGGGCTGTAAATACGATGCCCCTTTGGAGAAGAGCTGCCCTTGGCCCTCCCTGGGCTGGGAAGAGCTCCAAGGCACCTGTGTGCAGGTGGGGGTTCCAGGACACCTGGGCCTGAGGGCTCTGCAAGGTTCCAAGCCAACCCTGTGGACCTCAAGCTGCGCTCCTTCTATCTCCCAGTGCAGACAGGGGAGAGTGTGGCCCCGTCCTCCCACTTCCTCCGGAAGGCAACCCGATCTCAGCACGTTCAGTGTAAGCATGTTAATAAGGGACAGGGACACCATGACTGAGTTCCATCAAGAGGTGAGCCAGGCACTGGGGATGTAGTTCAGTGGTGCAGCATGTGCTGTGACGTGTGAGGCCCTGGGCTACAAACTCAGCACCTCAAAAATAAAGAGAGAAATACGTAAATAAACAAAAATAAAGAGGTTGCCCAGAATTCCCCTTTGCCCAGAAATTGCACACTTCACACCCTGTCTGTCCAGCAAGGCTTTCGCAGCTATTACGAATGCCGATCCCTCTGTTACTAATTTAAGATATGGGTCCTTCTGCGTCCCCCATGAATAGCTTGCCCCTATCCCACCACATGCCACCTTGCACCCAAGCCAACTGATTCACAAAACGTCCAAGATGAGGAGGCCCTATTCCTCTGTCTGTGGACTTTATCGCTTCAAGGCCCTTCCTGCTCTGGGCCTCGAGATCACCTACACTCTGAAGGCCAGGTGTTTTCCCTTTTTTGTTGGGGGGTGGGTACTGAGAGTTGAACCCAGGGGCTCTTAACCCTTGAGCCACATCCCCAGCCCTTTTTATTTTGAGAAGAGTTCTCATTAAGTTGCTTAGGGCCTCACTAAATTGCTGAAGCTGTCCTTGAATTCACAGTCCTCCTGTCTGGGCCTCCCTGAGTTGCTGGGATTACAGGCAGGTGCCACGATGCCCAGCTTCCATTGTATTTAGTAGTACTGAGAAGGGGGTCCCCTGAGTCACCCTGTCCCCTTTGTCACCGAAGTGAAGTCTTCCTCAATCAAAAGGAAGAAAAATATCCTACGGCAAAAGAAGCAAAAATTTGTTGACAGTTCCTCAATACCTTCTCTCAAACCCCCTCAAAGACCCCTGTAACTAGTTTTGTCCCTATCCCAGCTCTAGAACCCTCCAAGAGGTAGAAAGAAAACTGACCTAAGTTAAAGGGCAGTGGCCTTGGCAAATGAGTTGCCAGGGCACCAGTCACTTATTGCAAGGCCTCTGGGGAGTCCTCAGGAGTCCTGCAGGAGGATGTGGGCAGCACACTTGTGTCCTACGCTGCTGGCCTGGAGGGAACCCCAGAGGTCTTCAGGGCCGGCCCTTCTGTTTCAGAGGAGAAAAGTGATGCTCAGTCCCTCAGGGGACTCCTGCTTTTTTGGTGCTAGTTTTTGGTTTTAAGTTAAAGGGACATGATTTCCTATATAAAGAGATTATATTGCCGGGCGTGATGGCACACACCCGTAATCCCAGGGGCTCAGGGGGCTGAGACAGGAGGATGGTGAGTTCAAAGGCAACCTCAGCAATGGCAAGGCGCTTAGCAACTCAGTGAGACCCTGTCTCTATAAAATACAAAATAGGACTGGGGTGGGGCTCAGTGGTTGAGTGCCTCGGAGTTCAATCCCCAGTACAAAAGAGAGAGAGAGAGAGTATTGACTCCCCCAGCCACAGCACCTCCTCTCCTCCCATGAGATGAACAGGTGAACTGTGAGGTAGCCTGGCCCAGGAGCTGCTAAGTACTAAGACAAATTCTTCCAGATGCAACACAGAAGGGAGCCAGGTGGTCATCAGTGAGAGAAGGGATGGTTCAGTGAGTATAGCAGGGACCCAGGGGTGCAGCCACATGGTGAGAGGCGTGTTCTCCTGCAACAAGAAGTCGATTCCAGGGAGTGGACAGCCCCGGGACCTCTGTCACTGTGCGCCTTGGACCCCCAGTCTCTGGGCACTCTGGTGCACCATGGGTTTCCACGGCACTCCTTACCAGGCCTCTGTATGAATCCCTGGAAGTCCTCCTCTCCCCCAAACCACACCCCATTCTCCCTGAGTCCAGCTCTTGGATGACCTCTGCTCCTCATGGCTGAGTGGCTTTCCCCCGTGTCCCTTGGAAGATGACCCTACTTTCCAGAGCCCGTTCTTCTGTGTTCTCCACAGAGGCCAGGATTGTGCTCAGCAGGGTCTCTGCTACCCTTCCACTAGTAAGGGAAACTGAGGTGGGGGACAGCGAGGCGGTTTAGGTCGATTCACCACATACAGCTGGGGGGACATCAGCAAGAGGCTTTTCTCTCCCATCACATCCTCCCCAGTCCTTCCCATGGGGGTAAGCCTTTCCTCATCCCCACTCAGAAGGACCCTTGATCCTTGGGAAGCAAGGATCTTTTAGCCAGCTTTACTGCTGCGACTAAAGGACCCAACTAGAAAAACGGTAGAGGAGGAGAAGTTTATTTGAGGGTTCACAGTTTCAGAGGTCTCCATCCACAGACAGCAGATTCTACTCCTTGGGGCTGGAGGTGAGGCTGAACATCATGGTGGAAGAGTGGGGCAGAGGGAAGCAGCTCACATGATAATCAGGAAGGAGAGAGAGAAGGAGAGAGGGAGGGAGAGAGAGAGAGAGAGAGGTCTCCACACTCTGTACCCCAAAGCCACGCCCCAATGCCCACCTCCTCCATCCACACCCCTCCTGCCCTCAGTTACCACTCAGTTAATCCCATCCGGTGATTCATTCACTGATTGGGTTCAGGCTCTGGTAACCCAATCATTTCTTCTCTAAACCTTCTTGCATTTTCTCACACGTGAGCTTTTGGGGGATACCTCACATCCAAACCATAACAAAGGATCATTCCTCCATAACCACCCGATATTTTTGGGAGGGTCCCCTGAGTCCCCTCCACCCAATGTGCTCTGCTCTGGCGGGCCCATCTAGTAGAAGGGGAAAGAAATCGGAGAAGAATGTGTGGAAGTTTGGGGCTTTCATCTCTTAAACAAATAGCAAATTCCTCCCGGCTGCCGTGGCTGGAATTAAACAATGATGTGTTCAGGGAGACTCTGAGGCGTTACCTTAGCAACGCCCAGGCTGTTTCAGGCAAGATCTAGTTAAAGAGGAAAGAGAACAAAAGTAATAGAGGGACAGGTCTGGACGGGGTCCAGGAGTGAGGGTCTTTGGGCCGAATGTGTGTGTTTTGTGCTCTGATGTGTTTGCGGCCTCCTTTGCTCTGTTTCCTCTCGCTCCTCCAGTGCGTCCACGTCTCCACGTCAGGAGGTTGGCTCGCTGGAATACTAATGGATGCTGAGAAAAGAGAGGGGACATCACAGCTGGGACCACCTAAGTGGGACGTGATGCACAAATCTGCATCACTCGGTTGGTTCTTGAAATCACAAAGGTAAAGGAGGACCCGGGAAGTGAGAAGCGCTTGCCATTCTCCACGTGACAGATGTGAGGGCCTCCCGCAGGGCAGAGGTCTGCAAGGGAGAGACCCCTCAGGCCCTTTGCTACCCACAGTATGGCCCCAGGGCCAATAGTTAAGGCCTCTCCTGGGAGCTTGAAGGACATGCAGCATGTCAGGCCAGGTGTGGTGGCACTCACCTGGAATCTCAGGGACGACTCGGAGGCCCAGGCAGAAGGATCACAAGTTCAAGGCCAGCCTCAGCAACTTAGCAAGGCCCTAAGAAACTTAGCAAGACCCTGTATCAAAATGAAAAATAAAAAAAGGGCCGGGGATGTGGTCAGTGGTTAAGCGTCCCTGGGTTCTATCCCTGGTGCACACACACAAAAAAGAAAATGCCTCTTAGATCCTGCCTTCAGAGGTTGAGGCCTGGGGAAGTGCTGTCAGAGAGGAAAGAAGCTGGACTCCTTTGCTAGAGTTGTTGGAACAAGTTCGGCTTCAGAAATCTGAAGTGGAGGTGTCAGTAGGGCTGGTTCCTTTGTTGGGGCTCAGGGAGAGAATCTGCTCCGCACCCCTGTCCTAGTTCCTGGCCGCTCAGCATTCCTGGGCTGTGACACCCACACTCCAGTGTCTCCTCCATCATCACCTGGCCTTCTCCCTGTGCCTGTGTCCTTGTTCCTGTCTTCTTCTATAAAGATATGAGTCATTGGGATAGGACTTTTTGCTAATGACCTTGTCTTAAGTTGATGACATCCATGAAGATCCTATTTCCAAGTAAGGTCATATTTGCAGGTAGAAGGGGAAGGGTTAAGACTGGAATATACCTTTTTGGAGAATGCGGTGGGGAGGGCACAATCTAACCCACAACAGTATCTAATGTCACCTCCTTTCATTATCAGCACCCTCATTATTATCATCATCATCATCACAGAGAATCAATGTTAAAAAACAAACACATCAAGAATCCATCCTTAAGCCAACTGGATCAGTTTGTTTTGGTGTGGGATCCTGCCACCTTACTTTGATAGTCCGCTTTGACACTAGAGAGGTGTTGACAGATTTTCAGGAGTTAAAAGGGACAGAGACAAGGTCTAAACCACAGGCATAGCCAGGTACTGTGGTATACACCCACAATCTCAAACTATTTGGGAAACTGAGGAAGAAGGATCACAAATTGGAGGCCAACCTCAGTAACTTGGCATCCTGTAGGAGTTCGTGTTTGGGATTGGGGTCCCTGATGACTTCATGGCTCCCTCTGCCACCTTTCCTGCCTCTACACCTCTGTCTCCTCTCTATTATTTTTTTACAAGATCCTGTCTCCAAATAAAAACTCTTAAGAAGGGCTGGGGTAGTAGCTCAGCCTGGAATTTGCAAAGCCCTGGGTTCAATCCCTAGAACACAAACAAACAGAACCGACAGATACGCAGGCCTCACCGGAGTTCTGGACAAAATGCAGGCCTGGGGCAGAGCTGCATTCTCTCTCTCTCTCTCTCTCTCTCTCTCTCTCTCTCTCTCTCTCTCTTTCCTAGGGGTGGGAATGGGGGAGTACTTTTTGGATTTTATTTAGATACAGGGTCTCACTGAGTTGCTTAGGGCCTTGCTTTTGCTGAGGCTGGCTTTGAACTCACGATCCTCCTGCCTCAGCCTCCAAGCTGTTGATTACAGGCGTGCCCCAAGTGCCCAGCTCTTTCATTCGTTTTACTCTTTTGTGGAATTGAGGTTTGAATCGAGTGGGCTCTACCACTGAGCTACATCCCTGTACCTTTTAAACTTGTTTAACTTTGGCACAAGTGTCTCTTGCTAAGTTGCCCAATCTGTGATCTCCCTGCCTCAGCCTCCCAAGTCCCTGGGATTTCATATGTGCACCACCCATCCAGAAGGCATCTTCTTCTGCTTGACAAGCAAGAAATGCCCTGTAACTTTATCCAAGTAGTGGTCTTAAGGCTACCATGTGAGGGCTGGGCCTGATCCAGTGCCCTATCATGCCCCCTGGGCTGTAGAAATGACTCACACACAGGACTTTCCACCTGCGCATCCATCCCACAGCAGCCCGCTTCCTGGGATGCAGGGGGAGGGGGAGGACTGTTGTCACCAGGCTCACCCATCTGAGATCAGAGCCGCAGTCATCTCCACATCTGCATCCCATGGGCTTAGAGATGCCATTGTGTGTGTATCCTAATACGAAACTGGACACAACCCAAATATGCATCCTACATATTACCCAGAAGTTCAAGTTTGAGTTGTCAAATGTCACCTCCATAATGACTCTGAAGCCCACATCCCTCCCTGCTTTATTTTTCTCACACTATCCATAATGCTCCTGCTTATCTACTTAATTACTTGTCTATTTCCTGTCTCCTTTAACAGGATGTGAATTCTGGTACCCACGACAGAGCTGTGTCCATGACAAGACCTCAGGGAACAATGGGGAGGCTGGGGGTGCAGCTCACTGGTGAAGCATTCGCCTAGTATCACCAAGGTTCAATCCCCAGCACTGCCACACACACACACACACACACACACACACACACACACACACCAGAAAATAAGGAAAGAATAAAAATGGGAAGAGAATTATTAAAAAAAAAAAAAAAATCACAGCATAGCCGAGCATGCTGGAGCACGCCTGTAATCCCAGTAGCTCTGGAGGCTGAGGCAGGAGGATCACAAGTTCAAAGCCAGCCTCAGCAAAAGTGAGGCACTAAGCAACTCAGTGAGACAAATAGGACTGGGTATGTGGCTCAGTGACCTAGTGCCCCTGCATTCAATCCCTGGGTACCCCCCAACCAAAAAAAAAACACACACACACACACCACAGCATATTCACATAATAAAATATTTAGCAGCCATTGAGAAGAATGAGTTGAGTGCATGTGGAATACCTACTTGGAAGGGTGGCCATATTTCTGAGGCAAGGGAGAATTTTTTTTTTTTTTTTTAGAGGAATGGAGATTGTATGGTTCTTTCTTTGAAAAAATAGATATTCAAATACACATGGGATTTTGTGTGAGTATACATGTCAATATTTATGTAGATGTGTATGTATGTAAATGAGTGTATGTGGAGAGAGAGAGAGAGAGAGAGAGAGGACAAATCTATACAGCTGCCTGTTCACCTCCTACATCTTGGAGAAGGAGCCAGGAGTCAGGCTTAAGGCCAACACAAGGCCTGGTACTTGCAGACAGATAATTGCCAAAGTCAGAAGAGGGCTATGCAGGAGGGAGAACAAGGATCAGTTCTGCTGCTCTCTGGCCCTGGCTCCAGGGATCCCCTTTTCTTCCATGCCGGCTGCCATTGAGTTGCGCAGGCCTGGGTGGGGTGCAGCTTCCAGGAAGCCACAGGGAGAGCTGCCCTTCTCTGCCCCCAGGATTTTGCAGCTCTTATAAGGAAGTGATGACAAAGGGGTGAGAGGGTAGATCTGGTGGGTAGTCCTCATCCTGTCAGACACCAGGCTTTATCTTCCCGTCCTCCATGTGCATGACGAAGGTGACACACCCCATAACAGAACCAGGGTGGGGTGAAGGCACTCCATATGCCTCTCCCAACACAAAGAATAAGCGGACATCTCTGGCCTCCAGGGAGCTGCAGTGTGACAGGGGCTTTTTTAAGGCCAGCACTGTGGAAGGACACGCCCCTCCCTGCTGTAGCCCCCTCCCCTCTGGTGCCCCAAACAAGGCAGCCACTCTCCTGAGGCCCTCTCACAAGTTTCCACACCTGGCCAAACTGCTCATCCTTAAGCGAGTGTGGCTTTCCCGCCTCTGACCAGCTGGGAAAGAACCCCCGAGAGGGAAACCTGGACCCAGGCCCTTCATTTGGGCACATGGTCCCAAAGAGCAGGAGTAGGGGACTGGATAGAGGGGTAGGAAAGGAGGGCAAGCCAACCCCAAGCCAGTCCAAGGATGCATTTTCTGGCCACTAGCTGCTTTGAGCAGCCAGGGCTGGTGTTCTCCGAGGAGGACAGAGAACAGGGCTCAGAATCATCCTGGGAAGAGTGGAAGGGTCAGCATCGATTCTCCAGCTCCCACCCAGCATTGGCCAAGGGTCATTCCCACTGCCATCTGTGAATGTCCAGAGGCCCATCCTGGTCAGAGAGGAGCCCTGGGGCAGAAGGCTCCAGCTGTTTCCGCTGCCTGAAGCCAGGTATGGTGGCACGCGCCTGTAATTCCAGTGACTCAGAGGGCTGCGGCAGGAGGATCACAAGTTCCAGGCCAGCCTCAGCGACTTCACAGGACCCTATCTCGAAATGAGGAATTAAAAGGTTCTGGGGATGCAGCTCAGTGGTAGAACACCCCTGACTTCAATCCCAGTATTTAAAAAAAAAAAAAAAAAAGCCCTCTGCCAGACCCAGGGATCTCCCCAGTTCAACCTGTAAGAAGGCAGCTCTGGGGCCTCGTACGCTCCAGCTGCGTTCTGGTTTTTAACTCTGCTGCCCTGAGTCCCTAATCTCCTAACCTCACTGTTCCCACCCTAAAGTTGTTAGAACAGGTGCAAGCCAGGATTCAAGGCCATGGTAGCCACAGAGAACCCACCCTGGTGCCTGGGGCCTAAAGATCTCCGTGAAGTGCAGCCGTTGTTATTATCAGAACAGGTGCTTCTTCCCAGTGCTGGGCTCTGTGTGGGGGGAGAAACCAAAGTGTCCCCCTGCCAGCGCCAGCTGTCTGCCTGAGATGTGAGCCAAACGCGTGGGAAGAGAAACTTCAGGAGACCAAGTGTGATACACCAGGTAGGGCCTCGGGCCCCTCCTGCTCTCACCCCGTTTTGCCCAGAGGTCATCTGAGAGCACCCACCCTCTGCTGCACCTGCAGCCCACTGGCTCTGCCCCAGGGCTCCCCTGTGAAGAGGAGGGCCCTCTGGGCATTCACACATGGGATGGGACAACGCCTGGCCAATGCGGGATGGAGTTGGTGCTGTTCCCTTCCACTCTTCCCAGGATCCACGCCCTGGCTGCTCAGAGCAGCCAAGTGGACTGAAAACTCATCCTTGAATTGGCTCAGGGACGGCTCACCCTCTTTTTCCATCACTCGGACAGTCCCCTGCTCCTGCTCTGTGGAATCACTTGCCCAGATGAACTGCCTGGGTCCAGGTCCATGCAGCTCTCGGGAGTTCTTTTCCTGTAAGAGCTGAGGCTAAGGGCACTGCAGAGACTCAGGGTCTGAACTGCCTTTGCCACTGGCCAGGCGGGTGAGCTGGGTCAAAGGCCACATCTCATCTCATCTCATCTCATCTCATCTCATCTCATCTCATCTCATCAGAGGGTTGTTGTGAAAGTCAGCTGAAGAGATCCTTAGCAAATATGGTCAGCACAAGCCTGGAGCCAGACTCCTGACTCTTCAACTCATTTACCTGTGTGACCCTGGAGAAGTTGCTCAACCTGCCTGCATCTCTGCTTCCTCCTGGTATCAGGGGTACAGGAACAGCAATCACTCACAGCACCATTATGAGAAGGATCATGTGAGTTAATGCAGGCAGTATCTAAAACAGTCTTTGCCTGCTACGCCCGTGTCTGCAGAGCTCTATACAGAATATCTGTCATTTTGGAAAATAAACAGGCAAAAATGTAAAGCTAATACAAGAAAATGCAGGCCAGGCTTGGGAGCCTGAGGCAGGAAGATTGGGAGTTCAAAGCCAGCCTCAGCCACTTAGTGAAGCTCTAAGTAACTCACTGAGACTCTTGTCTCAAAAAAAAAAAAAAATTAAAAAGGGCTGGGCATGTGGTTTAGTGGTTAAGCGCCCTGGGTTCAATCCCCAGTACCACAAGAAAAAGAAAAAAAAAATGTAAGAGAATATTTTGTGTGGCTTAGGAATTAGAAGGCAGTTTAAAACTTCAAAAACAGGGGCTGAGGTTGTGGCTCAGTGGTAGAGCACTCGCCTGGCACATGTGAGGCATTGGATTCAATCCTCAGCACCACATAAAAATAAAGGTATTGTGTCCATCTACAAATATATATATATATTTACATATTTATATATTATATATATATATATATATTTTAAAAATATACATATTTTTTAAAAAACCTTTAAAGTTTCGAATAGGTACAAAAAAAAAAAAAAAACTTCAAAAGCACTTGCCATTGTTTAAAAGATTGAGTGTCAGGCTGGTTTATAGCTCACTGGTAGCATGCCATTCCAGCATTCATGAAGCCCTGGGTTTGAGCCCCAGCACTGCAATAAATTAAACGTTAATTAATTAATTAATTAATTAAAGGATTTATTGCCAGTGAAAGATACCGTGAACAAAATTAGTAGCTAGATATGAAATGGGAGAAACCGGATCTAAAACCAATGTAAAATTTATTCTATCACTTCAAATATTTTGATATCTAGAATATACAATGGACTCTAAGATATCAACAAGTAGAGGATACTAATCCAACAGAAAAGGGGGAAAAGATGGAATAGATTGGCACGGTGTGAGGTGTACCCCTGTAGTCCCAGCTACTCAGGAGGCTAAGGCAGGGAGATCGAAAGTTCAAGGCCAACCTGGGCAACTTAGTGAGACCCTGTCTCAAAACAAAATTAAAAAGGGCCAGGATGTAGCTGCATAGTTAAGTGCCCCTGGGTTCAATTCCCAGTACTGGGGCTGGGGGAGATGAGACTAGATTAGACAGCTATCGAGAGCATGTGAGGAAGGCTCAGAGGCCAGTAGCCAGAGAAATGCATGCTGGGGACACTAGTGGCATATCCCTTCTGGGCATTCTGTGACAGTCCTCAGGCTCAAAGGAGCTTTTTGGCTGCTGAGTATCAAGAAATGCTCTCCCAGGTCCATGGGGCCCTCGACCTGGATGCTCACTGCAGCTTTTCCCTGGCGGGGTCTGCAGTTGGAGGCCAGTGCTCTTTTGAGGGGTTTCATAGATTCAACCTCTGACCCTGAGTCTAAAAACTGCTTTATAAATATTTGCTGTTATTATTGTAGTCTAATCAGGGGAAAATAAAAACCCAATAAAAACTGTAAGGACATGGTGACGACAAAGAAGGAACAGAGAAGTCGTGATGGGGGTGTGGGTGTGGTTTAGCCTGGAGCAGGTGAGTGGCACAGGCCTCAGGAAGGTCAGGACTGAGGCACAGGACCAGGTGTGGTCCTGAGGGTATGATGGGAAATGCCCACAGCAGCCAAGACTTGAGGTGAGGCCTGTCCTCAGAGTGAAACTCCCCAACTGTCCCAGACAAGCTCCTAGGAGAGAGGTCAGAGCCGCGCCAGGCCCCTGCCCCTGCTCCCTGGGAGTCTCGGCTGTGATAGCACAGCACCCAGCCACACCCGAGCCCCCTGGGCTCACCCTGGGATGGATGGGGGTGCACACAGTGTACAGGAAGCTCGGAGAGGTGATCCAGGGGAGGACCAGGGCAGGGAGTTGGCCAGCACAAGAGCCGGGGACCAGCCTTCCAGGACAGAGTCGCTTTCTAAAGGTGGAGAGGATGGGCAGGGCCTCCCCAGAGAGCAAGTCAAGCAAATGGAGACCCAGACACAGGAAACACGGCCTGCCTGAGGGGACAGGCAGGGCCTGAGGTGTGGGGACCAAGATCTGAGGGAACCTGGTCCCCAGGTGTTCTGGGCCGGCCAGAGAGGCCAGCTCCACTTCCAAGAGAGACGCAGGTGGGAGCTGGGTCCAAAGCCTGAGACGCCTGTGGCTCTGCTCCACTATACAGCAGACACACAACACACCACGAAACACACAACACACACTACACAAGATACTCAACATACACCATACACCACATACAGTATACCACACACTACATACAACATACCACAAAACACACAACACACACAACACAAGATACTCAACATACACCATACACCACATACAGTATACCACACACTACATACAACATACCACAAAACACACAACACAACACACACTACACATACTCAACATACACCATACACACATACAGCACACCACACACTACACACAACATACCACAAAACACACAACACACCCACACAACACACACAACACAACACACAATACACAAGATACTCAACATACACCATACACCACATACAGTACACCACACACTAACCCCACATACCACACACACACACTCTGACCCACACACACCTGCACACACATCACCTGTACCATACGCCCTATACCTGCCCCACCCGTGAGACACCTGAAAGAGCAAAACACAAAGGCCTCGGGGCTTTGGTGCCATTCTTGGGCATTCAGACCCCAAATAAGGTTCAGGGCTCCCCGAGTAGGGTGACTTGAGGGAACTCTGGTCCTCATCGTCCACTGGAGTCACAGGACTCCGGCCAGCCATGACTGGGCAGGCGCACACACTGCTCCTCCCCAGGGCCTGCTCCACCCCTTCCCACCCTCCCTCTGAGGCACTTCAGCACCTTCCTGTCCCCAAAGGTCCCTCTGCCTTTCCTCAGGGATAAGGGCAGGTTATCTGTGCGTCTGCTGGCTTGGCCTCTTTATCTTCTTAAGCTTTCTTCCTGAAATAGCCTGGGGTTATCTGAACTGTGGAGTGGAGGGGCCTGCCTGCCTGACGGCCAGCCCCCTTCAGGGACAGTGCCAGCTCAGCCCTGGAGGTCCTGCTCCTTTAAGACAGATCCAGGGGCTGGGGATATAGTTGGTAGGGTGCTCGCCTCACATGCACACGGCCCTGGGTTCAATCCGCAGCACCACACACACACACACACACACACACAAGAATCCAAGTTGGAGACCTCCTGGGAAGGCCCAGCCCCCTCCCGGGGCTCCCCTCTTCACCAGAGCCTTCGCATCCCGACAGGGTCTCCCTGCAGCACCACTCCCAAGCCCAGGCCTTCTGCCCTTCCAGGTGGAGTCCTCAGAGGAGTCCTCTGACAGCCTTTCACCTGGGCTCTGGGGTTCTCGGCCTCTACACACGGCAGCCAGAGTAGACTTCAGCTGTCATTTCACCTGGCGCGTCCCTGCTCAAGAATGTTCCATGGCTCCCTGCTTCTGGCTGCATCAAGTCTGAACACATTCATCTGTCACCTCCACTTTCAACATCACATCCCGTGACTCTTACAGATACGGTCCCTAGGAGCTCCCACACAAGCCTGCTCTTTGGGCCTCCACGCTTCATCAAGACGTCTCCCTTCAACTCCCAGTTTTGTTAGACCTCCTCCATGCCCGCTGGTGGTCATTCATTTATTTATTTATTTTGATATCAGAGATTGAACCCAGAGGCGCCTCACCACTGAGCTATATCCCCAGCTCTTTTTATTTTGTATTTATTTATTTACTTGCTTACTTACTTATTTATTTTTGTGGTGCTGGGGATTGAACCCAGGACCTTGTGCATCCAAGGCAAGTACTCTGCCAAATGAGTAATATTCCCAGCCTTTTTTTTTTTTTTTGAGACATTGTCTCACTAAGTTGCCAAGGCTGGCCTGGAACTTGTTGATCCTCCTGCCTCGGCCTTCTGGGTCACTGGGATGACAGGTGTGTGCCACTGTGCCCAGTTTATTCAGCCGGCATTAACTGAGCACTTACTATAGATCAGGCAAATGCGGCAGACCAGCCCCCCCTTTGAGATGCATAGCAAACTTCTGCCACTCATGTTTTCACAGAATCCCTGGAGGTCTTAGAATGGTCACATCCTGGGTCTATGGTCCTCCAACTGTGTCATAAGCTGCCTGAGGGCAAGGACTTTCTTATATCTGCCTTGCTCCTCAGGGCAGGGCTCCTGGATGTGTGAAATTCACAAACACAAACCACAGCCATGACGTTCATTTGTGTTTGGAAGACTAACACAGGACTGCCAGCTTTTGTTTTATCAGACAGATACCTTCTTCAATCACCCCGTTGTTGCCATGTGCAACCATGTTTAACAGTAAGAAAGGAGGAGGAGGGGAGTCCCATAATAGAGGACAACTCTATGCAGTATGGAAAATTCACATTTTTCTTTTTCTTCATTTCAGAACCTGATCTTAGAATAAAAGGACCATCCTTTCAGTGGAATAAATTTAGCAAGATGAAAAATTGATCATGGTCTCCTTTTCTTCTGTTCATGGAGGACAGGTGACCATCTAGCAAAGTCCATCCCAGAGTTTGGGCACCCTGTCTACAGCCTTGGCCGGGGCTGAGTGCAGCCCAGGCAAGCGGAGTGGTTGGTAGATTCATTGTTCAGTCATTGGCTGGAGCAGCTGTCTGGACTCTCCTCTGGCGGCCTCAAGCCCGTGGCCTCACCTCGAACATGCCTGGTACTTGCAGTGGGCGATCCCTATAGGCCACATCTATAGGGATGGAAGTGGCCTTAGATAGCTCTCCTGATTCCATGCAGCTGGGAGCCGCATTCCGTAGGCCTGCAGATGGTGGTGACTGACTGCATCCTACTTTTGCACAGCGGCATCCTTGGACTCAGAGGTGGCAGGTCGCACAGGACAGATCCCTCGGTGCCATGGCTTACGATTCCTGGGGCATCAGGGCCCATCTGGGGGCCGCCTCTTGCCTCCCTGGCTGAGCACAGCTCTGCAGAGCAGAAGTCCAACCTAAGTTTCCACTGCTTACCCCTGGATCCCTCCAGCCACTTCCATAAAAAGTCACTGCTGCTACGCGGAGAGAGAGTGAGAATTTTTCCAAAGGATGTATGTGCACATTGTTGGGAGCAGCAAGCATTTCGGTGAACTCCGGGTCACGACACAGCCTGACAAATGGCAGGAAGTTGGGGACTTGGGCCTGACATTTTTTTGCACAAAGGCCCCCTAGCACAGCCAGGTGAGCTGAACCCTGGGATGGACGCATGGGCCACCACCCGGCACTTCCTGCCCTTTGTTGGCCCATGTGACAGCCTTTCTTTTGTGCCTGGCTCCTGTTCTTTATTTATGGAGAGGAGCAGCTCAATATAGAAACGGGTGGGCCCAGGAGCCGGCAGCAGGATGTGGGAATGCAGACTGGCAGGATGCCCACCGGGGGCAGGACTGCTGAATTAAAATAATGTGGCCATATACACTCAATAAAAGCCCGTATGTTATTTATATACCTGCTCAGTTTTCCACCCGGCTCCCCTGGCTCGCTCTGGGGAATCCATTTGCCCGGACAGTAGCCCTGCTAGGGACCTACCATCCTGGGGTGCTTGTGGCCTCTGCCTTTGCCTGTGAGTCTGGTCTGCCTGCCAGATGCTCAGAGTCCGTGTTCACCTTGAAGGAGGGAGCTGCTTCTTTCCACACAGGAACACCTTTGTTGTGGCTTCTGGATAACCAGTGTGTGTGTGTGGGGAGGGGGGGGCGGCAATGGTGCACGAAAGATCACTTTACATCCCCAATCCTCTCTCCATTATGAGCACTTATGGTGGAATTCTTTCCACAAGGAAGGAATCACACCTATCCCTTTTGTCTCAGATAGAAGATGCCGTACAGCATTTGAGCTTTTGTTGGAAACTTAGGGTCTCGGCTCTGAGTCCTGTGTGGAGTAGAAGGATGATCCCTGATCAGAGAGGTCCAAGAGACCTGGGCTCCAGGCCTCTCCTGCCTGGCGAGCTATCCAGCCTGAAGCAAGGCCCTCCACCTCTCTAGCTGCAGAGGTTGGCCTGACGACACAGTGTTCATCTCAATGTTCATCTTCTGCAGCTCTGCGATTTGTTTAGGACCATGTGGTCATACAGGGATGTCAATACAAAAATTATTGAGGAACATAAGGCCATTTGTCCCAAAAGCTTAAGCTGTGGCTGACTTCGTAAGTTCTCACTCCTGTGTTTGGTAGATTCTCTTTTATCCTACCCTTTTTCCTCTTTGTGGTACTGGGGGTTGAATCTAGGACTTTGCATCTGTTAAGCATGTGCTCTACCAACCCCTACCTTCTTTTAAGCTAATTTTAGATCATTAATTATGGCCTCATCTGTAGTGGCAACATTTTTTCTTTCCAGTGTGTGGCTTTTGAATCCAAGGAGGCTCAACCACTGAGCCACAACTCCAGCCCTTTTCGTGTTTTATTTTGTGGCAGGTTCTTGCTAAGTTGCTTAGGGCCTTGCTAAGTTGCTGAGACTGGCTTTGAACTTGTGATCCTCCTGCCTCAGCCTCCTCAGTCACTGGATCGGCTTGTACCACCATGCCCAGCTCAGTTTGTGACTTCTTAATCTACTCAAACTATGTGCAGGGCTGGGGTTGTGGCTCAGCGGTAGAGCACTCGCCTAGCACATGCAAGGCCCTGGGTTGGATCCTCAGCACCACATAAAAATAAATAAATAAAATAAAGGTATTGTGTCCAACTACAACTAAAAAATAATATATTAACAAAGAAAACTATGTGCAAAGTAAATGGTGCAAAGGACACAAGTGCACAGTTTATGTGTATCCTGTGTCATTTTTCGGACTAGTCAAAGACTTTTTCCCTACCTAGTCCTTGCCCTTATTCTACAGAGATAAAGTTGTCTGAACCATGAGGTACTGTTCTAACTTTTTCATGTAGTTCTGTTAGGCCTTCAAGGAACACAGTAAGGTTCATAAATTACTGTTAGATAGGTTACCCTCCCCTTCTACTCAAAAATTCACTGAAAGCCGGGCACAGTGGCACATACTTGTAATCCCTGAAACTCCGGAGGCTGAGGCTGAGGCAGGAGGATTGCAAATTAGAGTCCAGCTTAGTCAACTGTGCAAGATCCTCAGTGATTTAGCAAGACCCTGTCTCAAAATAAAAGGTAAAAAGGGTTGGGATGCAGCTCGGTGGTAAAGCGCCACTGGGTTCAATCCCCAGTGCCAAAAAATCACCTACAATAAAATTCTGCCTCATTCAAGTTTATCTGGGAGTTAAGCTGTAAGGTGTGAAGCTGGCCAAGCCTATATGCTCTTTTCATTTAACAAAATCCCTCTCCTCCCCATTCTTCCTCTAAAACATAGTGTCCCCTCCTGTCTTCCCAACCTGCCTCCCACCCCTACGGGAGCTCCAACCCTGAAGGAAAGGATGAAGTATTAATTATACGTCACCTATCCTCAGAGTACAATTTGGAAGTCCAGGACCTTTTGAGAGGCCACACAGAGGCATTCCAGGGAGAAAATGCTCAGAAGAGGAGGATAATTGACATTTGCACCAACTTGGAAATTCACACAGGACTTAACACACAATGATAAGCCGGGTATTCCATGGTGGTCCCTTTGAAATTCCGTTGCCTAGGGATGTAGGCCAAGGACCATGACAGCGCAAGGCATTTATTATGCATGTGTTTGTGGGGATGCTACCGTAAACAACCCACTGAGCCACCAGTCACATAAAAATATAGCACAGACAATTATGGATCGTGCGGAACACTTGATAACGACAGCACATGCCTGGGCGTCTGGCTGCGTATTTACTGTATTATGCTTTTGCTGTTGTTGCTGCTGGGGATGGAACCTGGGCCAGGCAAGCGCTCTGCTGCGGAGCCACATGCCCAGCCTATACTATACTTTTTATTGTTATTTTAGAGCCACTCCCTCTACTTATAAAAATAAAATTACTGTGAAATGGTATGCTCTTATGCCTAAAGCAGCCTCCCACACATTTACTTATTTATTTATGAGTTACAGGTGAACACAATATCTTTTTTATTTTCGTGTGGTGCTAAGGATCGAACCCAGCGCCTCTCGCATGCCAGGCGAGCGCTTCACCTCTGAGCCACAATCCCAGCCCAGTCTCCCACATCTGTGCTTACTGTATCTCCTAATTGCAGCAGGAATCATCTAGATTTCTATAAGTCACTTCTATGATGAAGTTGCCTTAAGCATGTGTTTCTTAGAACGTGTCCCTGCCATTAGGTGACTCCCTGAACCTGAGACACTATTGCCGGCACTTGGCAGGCCTGATAGGGCTGGCTTTCCATCCAGGATGCAGGTTTCATCCCAAAGCGTTTCTCAATGCATCCAACTCTCTACTGGAGAGGCTGCGGGAAGCCAGAAGGGGAGAGTTGGTGTCGGGGGCCATCCGTTTCCAAGGGGGCGAGGACACAGTTTTCTTTGAGTGGTGGATGGGGGGGGGATGAGGAGGCAGGAGAGCACAACCACAGGGTCCCAAGGAAGACCTGAGCTTCCTCATTAGAATAAGGGGGTTTGAAACCAGGTGCGGTGGCGCACGCCTGTAATCCCAGCAGCTCAGGAGGCTGAGGTAGGATCACAAGTTCAAAGCCAGCCTTAGCAATTTAGGGAGACCCTGTCTCAAAACATAAAAAGGGCTGGGGAGCCAGGTGTGGTGGCGCAGGCCTATAATCCCAGCGGCTCTGGAGGCTGAGGCAGGAGGATTGTGAGTTCAAAGCCAGCTTCAGCAAAAGCAAGGCACTAAGTAACTCAGTGAGATCCTGACTCTAAATAAAAATATATAAGGTAGGGCTGAGGATGTGGTTCAGTGGTCGAGTGCTCCTGAGTTCAATCCCTGGTACCCTTCCGAAAATGTGGGGCAGCTAGGGATGTGGCTCAGTGGTTAAGAATTCCTGGGTTCAGAGGTTGGGATTGTGGCTCAGTGGTAGAGCACTTGCCTAGCACATGTGAGGGCCCTGGCTCTGCTCCTCAGCACCACATAAAAATAAATAAATAAAATAAAGGCATTGTGGCCAACTACAACTAAAAAATAATATAAACAAAGTTAAAAAGAAAAAAAAAAGAATTCTTGGGTTCAATCCCTGATGCAAAAAAAAAAAAAAAAGAATAAGGGAGATTGTGGTGGAGGATTTCAGGTCACATATTGCCATCAGAGTGCCCTGGGGGAAACCTGGGATGTGGGGTTAGAGACTTGCCCTGGGCCATGATGTTTTAGACAGCTATTTATCTCACTGCTGTGACTAAACGGACCTGACCAGAACAACTGTAAAGGAGGAAAGGTTTATTTAGGGGCTCATGGGTTCAGAGGTATCAATCCATACACAGTGGACTCTATTTCTCCGGGCTCAAGGTGAGGCAGAACGTCATGGTGGAAGAGTGTGACGGTGGGAAGCAGCTCACATCATGTTCAGAGAGAGACTTGCCAGATGTAAAATGCATATCCAAAGCCATGCTCCCAATTCCCACCTCCTCTGGCCACTCGCTGCCCCTTCAGTTACAGCTCAGTTAATCCCAAAAGGCATTAATCCACTGATTAGTTTAAGGCTCTCCCAACCTAATAATTTCCCCTCTGAACCTTCTCATTGATTCACAGATGAGCTTTTGGGGGACACCACATTTAAAACCGTGACACATGAGCTCTGGCAGCCTAAACTTGTGTGTTTTCATTTGTGTTTTGTGATGCTGGGGATGGAACCCAGGCCCTTCTTCACGCTGGGCAAGCGCTCCACCACTGAACTTCACCCCAGCCCCAGCCTTCAACTGTTGACCTTGGGGATATTTAAACTCTGTGAGCTTCTTGTCAGTTCCCTTCATTGTAAAAAAGGAGACTGAAACTACAACAATAACAACCCAGCCACAACCACCAGGTCTCAAGGCCAATGTGAAGATCAAGTGAGTTCCTGCATGTGCGCGGGCTCTCATGACTTACACCATGATGGCTGAGCAGGCTTTCACTCGCGTTACAGATGTTTTTACTCCATTCCATGACGCCCTGGGTGTTCACTGATTACTCAGGTAGGCCCTGAGGACCCAGTGATGAAAGAAACGGAAAGCCACAAATGGTGCTTGTCCTCACAGGACAGATCTGCTTCATTCCCCTGGTGCCTGTGTTAGTCCCATGAGCCAGTGCAGCAGGTTGGGACAGCTCTTTAAGCATTGTGTCATTATTTGCATAGCCGTTAGTCTAAGAATTAAGTGACTTGATTTATATGACACATCAGACACATAATAATGTCTGTCACGCTTAGCTCTTTCTCCAAAAGTGCCCTCAAGGTCACACTTATTTCTGAACAAGAAGACCTAGTCACTGGCTAAATTACTCTATCTGCTCAGTGCAGATGCCTAAGATGCTTCCAGACTCCTTCCCCATGGGGCTCTGGATGTCACAGCAATCGTCCCGTCTCAGCCTGGCACATGCTTTGTGTTCTGCTTCCCCAAATAGACTGCTGGCTCCTGGGAGGGAGGGACTGACACAGCCAGCCGGACTCTCCCTCCGTGGTGCCACTGGAAGGGTCAGGCAAACTGTCCACTCTCACCAAGTCGCTGAGGGATCCTTCCCAGCTTTAGGTCCATTGGCTTCCTTTCTGGCCTGGCACTGACCTACGGAAGGGTCAGGAAGTGCCTCACACTCAAGGTTCAGGAAGCATCATTTAATAGCAGAAGGCACCAAACAAACCCAGCCCAAAGACTAGCCTGGACTGTATTTCCCTCCCTCCCTGAGTGGCAGCCTGCAGGGCCACCCCCAACACCTGTGAGCCACTCACCAACCTCCTGCCTGTCTCTGGGGTTCTAGCCCCAGCTGACACCTCTACAGGCACCATGTTCTGGGCAGGCCACCTAACGGTGTGCCATGGTCCCTCGGGCCCCTGCAACGATGGCCCCACTGGGTGCTGTTGATGTCAATATCTGCAGGGCTACTTGCGGACCACGTCCAGCTACTGCAGCCTGGTCACGAAGGTCAATCGCTGGTTCACCCCCAGAAGAGATGTCAGAGAGGCATCTCTTTGTTCCTGTTTTCTCCATGATCCAGTCCCCTTCCTACAGGAGCTAGCCCAGAGGACAGCCTTGGAAACAGATCCTGTCTGGCTTCAGCACTG
The DNA here is from genome assembly GCF_047511675.1 of Marmota flaviventris. Lineage (NCBI taxonomy): Eukaryota > Metazoa > Chordata > Mammalia > Rodentia > Sciuridae > Marmota > Marmota flaviventris. The sequence continues at coordinate 22,497,906 of NC_092498.1, forward strand.
AATCTGCTCTGACCTGGGCCTGTTCTAGGACATCAGTGAAGTGCCTGATTCTTTTGTCCCTTAGGAAGAATCTGCTGCCTGAGCTGCCTAAGCTGCCTGAGCAGGTGCAGGCCTCCCTCTGATAAGCACGGCCTAGTTTGCAAACCAGCAGGGCCCCAGCTTATGCACAGAGCCACACCTGGAGTCTCGAGTGTTTTGATCTGGCCCTCTCAGGCCTGAAGGTGCATGGGTGGGCTGCATGAACCTTCAGCCATGGGACCACCTGGGCTATGTTTTCTACTTTCAAACTAGTTCTTCCTGGTGGAAAATTCATTCAACCAATCTTCAACCATTCCCGAGTCCCAAACCTTACCCTCAATTCTGAGGACAAGCCAGACTTCATCCCTGGCCACCATAGCACTGAAGTTTACATGGGATTGAGAGGGGCAGATAACAGAGTGTATGAATTATAACCAGAGAGTTTCAGGCAGTAAAATGCTACAATGAGAACAGAGCCTGACGCTCTGTCCAAGGATGCACGGGGGACTCCGTCAATGTCCTCCTGGAGGCCTCTCCAAGGAGGTGAGCGTTAGGCTGAGATCTGAGGACCACAGGGATCAGTCATGGAATGGGGACAGCAGAGACTCAGAGGGCAGAATAGCAGTCAGAGGAGACTGGTGGCACTTGGGCAGGCAATCAAGAACGGACCTCTGTCTGTCCTGTCCCTAGGCAGTAGGAAAGGGTGAAGGGAAGTGGAGTCAGTCCTTGCTCTGGAAGGAATTCTTTCTGGGGCCCAAACCGTTCTCATCTCCACCAACAACATAAACTTGCTGTCCTCTCTTTGAGTCTCTTGTGCACAGCTCACACCTCACGCATGCTGATCCTACTGCCCACGTGCCCTTCCACACACCCCTCTGCCCTGGCAAACTCCTACTTAATCACCAAGATCCAGCTCAAAACCTTCCTCCTCTGAGAAGCCTCGGATAGCTCCTGCCTGTTCTGCCTGGCACTTCTACTTCAAGTAACATTTGAGTGGGCCCTGGAGGCAGACCCTACCCTGATTCCAATCCAAGAGCTGTGTGCCTTGGCGTATCAGTTTCCCAGGGCTGCTATAACAAAGTACCTCACACTGGGTGGCTTGTTTTGTTTTGTTGGTATTGGGGATTGAACTTAGGTCCACTTAACCACCGAGCCACATTCCCAGCCCCACCCCCTTTATAATACCTTTATTTATTTAATATATTTTTAATTTATTTAAATAAACACCTTTATATATTTAAATAAATAACTTTATTTTATTTATTTATTTTTATGCAGTGCTGAGGATTGAACCCAGAGCCTCCCATTGCTGAGCAAGTGCTCTACCACTGAGCCACAACCTCAGCCCCATCCCCAGCCCTTTTTATGTTATATTTTGAGACAGGGTCTCACTTCTTTGCTTAGGGCCTCACTAAATTGCTGAGACTGGCTTTGAACCCTGGATCCTCCTGCCTCAGCCTCCTAAATTGCTGGGATTATAGGTGTGTGTCACCATGCCCCACTCTGGGTGGCTTTCAACAATAGAAACTGATGGTCTCCCAGTTCTGGAGGCTGGAAATCTGAAATCAGGCTGTGGGCCATGTGGAGTCTTTCTTGGGACTCAGGGAGAATCTGTTGGGTGCCTCTCTCTGGCTGGTGGTGGCCAGCAATCCTTGGCATTCATTGGTTTGTCGACTGAGTGCTCCAATCTCTGCCTTCATTTCCGCATGGCCATCTTCCCTTGAGTGACTCAGTATCGTCACGTGGCACTGCCCTCTGTCTTGAATCCTTGGTGATGGGGTTGGAACCCAGGGCCTCACACGTGCTAGGCAAGTGCTCTATCACTGAGCTACAACTCCAGACCTCAAACTTTTGGATAAGTTTGTTTGTTTGATGGTTTGGTTTTTGGTGCTGGGATTGAATCCAGGTCCCCCACATGCTAAGCATGGGCTCTACCACTGAACCACACACCACCTGCCCCTCACAATTTTAGAGGTTTTTTTTTTTTTTTTTCTTTCTTTCTTCCTGGAATAAGTTCTTAATGAGCTTTGGGCTCCTAATGTCTATCAATTTTTGTGAAATTATTAAGTCAAAATTGCCTCCAGGGGCCAGGGATGTAGCTCAGTGGTAGAGCCCTCTCTGAGCATGCGGGAGGCTCGGGGTCCTGGTCCCCAGCACAAAGAAAAAAGGCCTCTGAAATCATTATCTCAAAATATCTTCAAATGATCATGTATTTTAAAAAACCTTTCTAAAGTATATGGAGGGCAGAAAGAATTACTGTTAATGAATCTTTTAATTAATGATTATCATAAGTGATATATCAGGGAACATTTACGAGACAGCAATGCTGTGCTACATATTCATTTTATGGTTCATATGAGCCTTTTCCAGGGTGATCAGTGTGATTTGTACATTTTTTAAGAGCTTCAGAGCATATGTTTATTATTTTAAGTGATTATGAAGGTTTATGGTTCTTTGCCCTTATAGCATCTCCCGTCACATCTGGATATTTTGATGTCAAGCTCTTATTTCAGAATGAAAGCTCCAACTACAGCATTATTTTAATGGAGACAATATGATCTGCTTTACAACGACTTACTTTCTAGATTAGTTTCCAGGGCAGGAAATGGAGAAGAGCCGTTAATTCTTTTTTTTTTTTTTTTTTTTTTTTTTTTTTGTGGTGCTGGGGATTGAACCCAGGGCCTTGTGCATGCAGGGCAAGTACTCTACCAACTGAGCTGTATCCCCAGCCCAAAGAGCAATTAATTCTTAAAAAATTACTTTCCCCCTCTCCTCTCTCTTCCTCCGCTATTCTCCACCGGATCCCAGGCATCCCCAGCTAAAGACCAAAATGGACCTGTCTCAACGCATCCTGAACAGAGCTCCTTGCAGAGAGGGCTCCAGCTTTCTGAGATATTCATCTTGGGGGCCCAAGTCCTAACAGATATTGTGCACATGATAAGCTCATTAAGTAGTAGATTTTAATTGATGGGCTGTTATATTATTGAATATCCTCATCCAAAGTCCACACATAAAAAATATATAAATATTTTGTATATATATATATATACGTGTGTGTGTGTGTGTGTGTGTAGGCTTATGCATAGAGTTTCTGGATACAAAAAACACTAAGAACATTAGTTGTCTATGGGGTGGGGGTGGAATGAGTGGCTAAGGGAGATGATAAGAAGGAGATCAGTCATTATACTTTGCTTTTTGCAGTGGGTTTGAACCCAGGGGAGCTCTACCACTGAGCTATGTGCCCAGCCCTTTTTATGTTTTATTTTGAGACAGGGTCTCACTAAGTTGCTGAGGCTAGCCTCGAACTTCCAATCCTTCTGCCTCCGCCTCCCGTGTTGCTGGGATTACAGGTATGCACCACTGCACCTGTATTACTTGTACTTTTTGCATGACGTCGTGACTTACTATCTATTCCAAAATTTGTTTGAAGTTGCTCTTCCTCCCCAGTCAACATCTAGATATGCATATTTTTGCCCTTACAATTACGTAGCTTCATAAAGCTTAGGTTTTGTCGTGCTTCAAGTCATGCACATGTAATTTCCCAGTTAGATCTTAAACGCCTAAAAAAGCCTGATATTGTGCTTTTCATTCACTCTACCCTCCCAACTATGCATGAAGCTCATCCTGGTCCCCAGAACTGCCTATGGCTGAATCCAGCGCCTTAGTGTTGGCTGTGATTTCAATCAGCAAACATTCATGCAACTGCTTCGGGGAGCCGGGGAGCCAGCCACGGGCATAAAGCAGAAGCATCCTCTACTTCAGGAGAAGGGGCATCAGTGTGGCTGCCGCCATTTATCAGAGCTCGGCAAGAACCAGAGGTGATATGAACAGAGCTCCGCAGGGCGGGAAAATGCAGACTACTGGCTTTGCAATTGGGGCACTTTTAAGCCAGCCTTCCAAAACGCAGAGGTGCCCAGGGAGAAAGGACTTGCACCTGAAGGGCACAGCGATTCAAGCAACCATGGCAGCGTGCTTCACAGTGGGCTGTTGACTGTGCGGCTTTTGAAGGCTAACTCTGCCTCTCCCTGGGTGACTTGGGGCACATTATTTAACCCGATAGGATTTGGCTTTCTTTCTTTTTTTTTTTAATATTTATTTTTTAGTTTTCGGCGGACACAACATCTTTTGTTTGTATGTGGTGCTGAGGATCGAACCCAGGCCACACGCATGCCAGGCGAGCGCGCTACCGCTTGAGCCACATCCCCAGCCCAGGATTTGGCTTTCTTATCTGTAAGTTAGGAAGACAATAGTTACTTCTTCATAGGTTTGTTGTGAAAATTAAATGAGATAATACGTGCGGGCACAATTCAGTGAGGACCCAGCACAAAGTGAATGTACAGCAAACGGTGACATTATTACATCATAGATTGTCACCTGATGCATCAGGGGAAAAAAGACATCTGCGAGGATTGAGTCCAAGGGTAGAAATTTCACAGCATATCAACTCCAGGCTAGCTAACTTTCTGTAGCCTCAGCAGTACTGTGAAGGGCTGGGGATGTAGCTCAGCCGCAGAGTGCTTGTCTCCCATAATCAAGGCCCTGGGTTCAAGTCCCAGTACTGTAGAAAAGAAAGAAAGAGAGGGAAGGAAGGAAAGAGGGAAAGAAACAGGGAATAGTTCTGGCAAAAGCTTGGGTATGCTCTTCTTCTGTCACTCCTAAGAAAGCTGACCTGTATTCCTAGCGGCTCGGAAGGCTGAGGCAGGAGGATCACGAGTTCAAAGCCAGCCTCAGCAACCGCAAGGCACTAAGCAACTCAGTGAGACTCTGTCTCTAAATAAAATACAAAATAGGGCTGGGGATGTGGCTCAGTGGTTGTGTGCCCCTGAGTTCAATCCCTAGTACACCCCACCCCCCAAAAAAAAGAAGGCTGTCACCTTGGCTTAGGTCCATCCCAGGTACTCAGTGTGTTAATATGCTACAGCGTCCAAGTGAAACCTCACTGCCTTGGGGGGATTTTTGGCAAGACCCCATCTAGAAGGAAGGAAGGAAGGAAGGAAGGAAGGAAGGAAGGAAGGAAGGGAGGGAGGGAGGGAGGGAGGAGAGAGAGAGGGAGAGAGGGAAGAAAAGTAAAGAAAAGAAGGGAGGAAAATGCTGGTGGGTCATGCAAGGAAGCTGAGCTCAGGGGTGGTCCACATGGCGGAGTCCTGGGGCCTGGGAATGTCCAGGGCGCTGGGCAGAAGGAGGAAACCTGGAGCCTTATTTCTAGGTATAAAGCAACAGGCTGGGGCAGCATATCAACAGTAGCACAGACAGGACAGTCTTGATCCTGTAGTAGTCAGTTGCTGTTAGAAAAGCCAAGGCCCCTTCTGTCACCAGATGATGAAGGGGAGCGGGGGAGGGGAGGTGCAAGGAGATATCTTAATTAGCATGGGAACCAGAGTTACTTCTAAAGAGTCTGAACTATTTTACCCAGTAAGTTTGCGGCCTGAACAGAAGAACTTGGGTGTAAGAACTCCTTGGAAGAGCTTAGATCCCTCCCAAGAGTGAAAGAGTGCTTGCTTCCCAAGGAAACAGGGAGAGGAACAGACCCTGCATCTCAGTCCTTTCATCCTCCTATACCCATTACCCTCTCTGTCTAGGGTGTCATGGGTAAAAGGCTCAGAGCAAAGAGCATGGAGAAGGTGCCTATAAATCCTCCCTCCCCCAAGGTCTGAAAGTTGAAAGAACAGCATCTTGAGGAGCTCTGGGCTGTAAGAGGCAGTGTCCATCCTTGGAACTGGAATGCTTTGCTCTGGTTAGTATTAGAGAGCTACCTGCATAGAGTCCAGAAGAGATGGCAATGAAATAGTGACAGTCACATGAACAAATCTGATAGCTGCAAAGAGAGAGTTGGGTTTTTCAAATGCTTCAATAGTTTTACCTGCAGAATTTGGTCTTGTGTTTCAAAAAGGAGTTAGGACAGATATTCTTTCCCCCCCTTTCACAAATAGGGAACTAACACTTGAAGAGTTCCTGCTATCATAAGCAGGCAGATTGTGGAGCAGAGTAGAAACACAACCTTTTTTTTTTTTTTTTTTTTTCTCTGCAATGCTTGAGACAGTATCCAGGGCCTTGTGCATGTCAGGCAAGTGCTTTACCACTGAGCTACACTGTCAGCCAAAAATGCAATTGGTTGTGGGTGGGTTGTAGGGATTGAACTCAGGGGCACTCGACAACTGAGCCACAATCCCCAGCCTATTTTGTATTTTATTTAGAGACAGAGTCTCTAAATAAAGTTGCTTAGCACCTCTCTTTTTTTGAAGCTGGCTTTGAAATTGTGATCCTCCTGCCTCAGCCTCCCAAGCTGCTGGGATTACAGGCATGCACTGCCATGCCGGGCAATTCAAAACACAATTTTTTCTTTTTTTTTTTTTTTAAGAGAGAGAGAGAGAGAGAGAGAGAGAGAGAGGGAATTTTTTTAATATTTATTTTTTAGTTCTTGGCGGACACAACATCTTTGTTTGTATGTGGTGCTGAGGATCGAACCTGGGCCGCACGCATGCCAGGCGAGCGCACTATCACTTGAGCCACATCCCCAGCCCATAAAACACAATTTTTTCCTTCTTAAATTATCTCTGGAGATTGTTCCATTTTTCCAGCCAGTATTTCCTGAGCACATACTAAAGCCAGGCACTGTGGTCGGGATGGAGTCAGGAACACAGACATGGTGGTGACCTTATGTTTTGAATGCAGTAGGGAGGACCGTATTGCACATACAGAGAGAGAGATCTAGAAACGCACGCACCAGTCACGCTCTGAAGGAAGAGAAGGGGCTGTCCTGGGAGACCCATTAAGCTGTAGGCTTCTCTAAGTCTGTGATCTTTCTTTCTTTCTTTGCATCCAATGCAGGGGCTTGCATGTGCTAGGTAAGCACTTTACCACTGAGCCCCAGCTCCAGCACAATCAGTGATTTTGTTCAAACTCCTGAGCTATACAATTGTCAGGATTCTTTCCAATTTGAGAATTCTATAGTTCCTACTTGATCTCTGCAAAAATCAGGGAGTTTTTTTTTTTTTTTTTCCCCACCTTGCCCCATCCCACCCCACCCCCACACTGCTAAAGGCTGGCCTCTCCAAGCTGTGTCCCTGAGTCTTTCTGGTGAAGAGAGGCAGCTCCTACCACCTCAGCTGTGTGCCTCCGGAGTGCAATTGTTATCAAAACGCCCCTGTGACATGGGGAGGAACAATGCTTCAGAGGTTCATGAAGTCATGGGAACGAACGTCCCCTGCTAAATCTAAACCTCCAGTTGCTGTCATTTGTCCCTATCTGGCCAGTGTGTTTACCTTTGAGGGTCTGCAGCCCTGTCCCCTGGGGCTCCTGGCAGGGCTGCTGGGTGGTACTCATTCCGAAGGCAGGAAGAACACCTGAACTACTGACTTTCCCCACGTACCCAAAGCTTCCCCAATGGAAAGTGTACCCCAAGACGGAAGTAATAATGGGGCTACCTAAAACCTGGGTGTTGTTCACCAAACTACCAGGAAGGTGAATACAAATCTTTAACAATTACCAACCAAGTAAGACAGTTTAGAAAACCCCCGGAAAGGTGAACAATAGCATGAAGATGATGTGGGGGTGCTGTGGTAATTTCTGATTTTTTTTTAAAATAGTTTTTTAGTTGTAGTTGGACACAATACCTTTATTTTATTTATGTATTTATATGTGGTGCTGAGGATTAAACCCAGTGCCTCACACATGCTAGGCGAGCGCCCTACCACTGAGCCCCAGCCTCAGGCCGAAGCAATTTCTGATTTTTACTGGTGGAGGAAATAGCCTGTATCTGTGAAGGGTCCTGTGATTCAAAGCCAATTTTTTGCACTTTCTAACTTGGATGCAAGGCATGGTCTCCTGTGCATTGTATGAAGCAGGTTAAGTAACTGCCAACTGTGAGGCTGAGCCATGTCCACTTTTATTTGGGTTGGGTGGGTTTTGTTGGGGATACAGGGTAGGGCTGGTGTGACTGTGTACAAGGGAGGGGTGTGGGTCAACCAATCACTTCCTTGTATCAAGGAAGCACTCAAGGTCGGCTTCATCTGCATCCTATATTGTCTGCTCCCAGGGGCAGACATTTCATCTTTTAACTGTTTATGAGACACAGTAGCCAAACAGTGGTACAATGAACATCAGTGTGCAGTTACAACACTTTCATTCACTCTTTGAATGGGAGTGGCTTAGAAGTCAGGCTGGAGGGGGTGAATCCTGACTCCGCTGTGTGATCTTAGGCACTTTCCCACGAGAGCCTCAATGCCCTATCAGTAAATCAGGATTAATGATAGCACCTACTTCATGGAACTGTTGTGAAGATTAAACTGGGCTGTGTTTTCATCTGGCTTGGTGCTGGCACCCACGGTGAGGATCAATAAACTCCAGCTATTATTCACAATGTGATTAATAAGGAATGAACACTTAAAGAGTTTCCTGAAGCCAAAAGCAAGTGGATAGCTGGGCAAAGACTAGAAACACAACTACTTATTTATTTATTCATTTTTGCAGGGTTGGGGACCAGACCCTGGTGCGTGCCATGGTTAAAACGTTTCCCCAAATTTCATGGATGGAAACTTAATCCCCAATGCAGCATATCCCCAGTGTTGAGAGATGAGACTCTGGGAGGTGATTAGTCAGGAGGGCCCTGCCATCATGAATGGGCGAATGAGTTATCTTGTTGTCAAGTTGAGCTCTCTCTAGCGTGCCTGCTCCGTGTTGCCCTGTGATGCCCTCTGCCATGCAATGGTGCAGCAAGAGGCCTTCAACAGAAGTCCAGAAGATGCCAGCACCTTTGCTCTGAAACATTCCAGCCTCCAAAACTAGGAGCTAGATAAAATTGTATCCTTTATAAGTTACCCAGTCTCAGGGATTCAGATGTAGCAACAGAAAATGGACAAAGTCACAAGTATTTAACTATCCAGAACTTATTTACCAGATGCTGTGTTAAGTATTAAATGCACATGAAATAAAGTGAGATTCTGCAGGATGCAGTGGTGCAGGCCTATAATTCCAGTGACTTGGGAGGCTGAGGCAGGAAGATCACAAGTTTGAGGCTAGCCTCAGTAACTTAGTGAAGCCTTAAGCAACTTAAAACCCTATCTTTTGTTTTGTTTTGAATATTTATTTTTTAGTTGTAGTTGGATGCAATACCTTTATTTATTTATTTATTTTTATGTGGTGCTAAGGATCAAACCCAGGGCCTCACATATGCGAGGCAAGTGCTCTACTGCTGAGCCACAACCCTAGCACCATTAAACCCTGTCTTAAAAAGAAAAATAAATAAATAAAAAACAGACTGGGAATGCAGCTCAGTGGTAAAGAGCCTCTGGGTTTAATCCCTAGTACCAAATAAATAAATAAAGTAAGTGAGGTTCTTGCCTTCAAAGGAAGAACTAGAAGTCTATAACAAAACATGTGAAGTCAGACAGTGGGTTAAGTCACTAATAAAAGGCAAAGGTTACTCAGGTAGGAAATGGTTATTTCTGGCCTGAGGGGCAGAGGCCAGATCAGAACTGGCTACACCATAACTGAGCCTTTGAATGGACTGGCATCCGCAAAGACTTGAGAGTAAATCTCAAAGATCAGAGTTGAGACTCAAAGGCCACCTACCAGGCAATGGGAGGGAAGAGGGAAAGGTTAATTGGGGCTAGAACTTGGAGGCCTTGAGTACCACATTCGGGAAGCTGGGCAAGAGGAAAGTTGAAGAGTTTGAGCAGGTAATGAATACGGTCACTTCTGAATCTGAGGCCAACACTCTGGTGGGTTGGTGGCAGGTGAAGGGAAGGCAGGAGAGGAGAGAGGTGCAGGTGCAAGCACCAGACACCACCCAGAGTTCAGAGGGCAGCGGGACACAGCTCTGTCCTCGAGGTGCTCAGACCTTGTCTGAAGATGCAGCATCCCCACATCAACATCCAAGGAGGAAGCCACATGACAAAGTCACATCCATCTTCGGGTGCATGCCAGGGAAGTAAGGTTTTCCCTTCCTCGTCTGAATAACCAGGTAATGGTAACACATTTCCCTTTCTGGATTTATGAGAATTCCATCAAGTGAAGAAGTGAGGTGTTGCCATCCTGCCCAGGATACAGGTGAAGCTCGACTCAGCACCATGTGGGTGCGGGCTCTGGCCTGGTCAGCATCCAGGTTGAAAGCAGCTAAAGACAGGCCGTTTCATTCCTCTGCATGAGCCCAGCAATGGGAAGATGGCCCTGGGCTCAGAGAGTCTAGGGAGCAGGCTGGAGTGGACCATGGGGGCTGAGCCAGGCTCAGGCTTCTTTCGTTTCAACCCTGTGATTCCATCTCCACGGTGCACCTCTTTTGCTCCTGCTATGGTCTAGACCGGGGCCCCTGAGTGTGCCGCACGGCCTCAGTGTCAACGCGTTTGAAGTTGGACTCATCACGTTCTCCATGTTTCTTTTCCTCATCTCCAGTCTCAGTTAATGCCATTCCCTCTCACACCCAACCCCGCACTCAGATGATCCCCCAGCCACCCATGCTGGAAGCCTGGACCCCTGCAGCACCTGTCTGCCTCAACACACCTCGCACACTGTGCCCACCGTGCACATCCTTCTGCCCTCCAAATACCTCTCACATCAGCCCCTTCTCTCCTCTCCTGCCACCACTGCCCAAGTTCAAGGCCTTCAGGACTGCTGCCCTTGCTCATCTCCATTCTCTGGTCCCGAAGCCCACTGCAACTAGAATGATCTTGATCACGTGGAAAGTGGGCTTTGCCCTCCCTCTTTACAACTCTTCAGGGATTCTGGTCTTCAAGATCCTGCCTCCATGCACCTCTCCAGGCTCATTTCCCATTGATCTCACACCACCTGTGCTCGGATTAGGAAAAAATCTCTGCTGATCTCAACTCTTTGCTTTTCCCTGTGGCTCCACTTGCCTGGATGCCTTCCCATTCATTCTCTCTTCCCTTGGTGAAGTCCTCATCTTCCTCAGAGACCCATGTCCCTCCTCCAGGAGTCTTTGCTGATGGGTGGTCTTGCTTTCTGCTGCCTGTGTGTCTGCCTGCACCATGGATCACAGCCCCTACCAAAAGCTAGCCATGTGTGTGTACGGGTGTTGCTTCTCCCTAGAGGTGGAGGCTACACTGCCTGTGTTTGCATTCTCAGTGTGGCGCTCAGACTTGGCACACTCTGACTGTGACGGTAGATGTGCCTGAATAATAATGACATAGGGCATGACGTGGGGCGAGGTGCCCAGATCAGACTCCAGTTGATCTTCATAGAATCACATAACTCTGCAGTCAGATAAAGCCCAATCTTGTTGATAAAATTCAAATACTTCTTCAGGTATTCAGCTTTTTGGGTACTAAGCACCTTCTTGGGGTCAGTGACCTGCTGGGCACTAGATTCCAAGGCAAACAAAACACTGCTCTGACCCTCAGAGAATTCTTATGCCAATGATTAGAAAGCCAATGTAAGACCATCCCCTAGGGCTGGGAATATAGCTCAGTGATAGCACTTGCCTAGTGCTCAATCCCCAGCACAACAAAAGCAAAAGCATCCCTGACTTCTTATGAGTTAGGAGTTGGTACAGTGTCTTCTGGAGGGCTAAATGTGTGCACTTAATTTTTATTAGGGATGTGAATGGGGAAGGGAGGCTCTGTCTCACCCCAGTTGTTGTGATGGGGCATCAAAAGTTATTCAGGATAAGGATCATCAACAGGACTTACAGGGCCTGCACTTGGGGATGAGGTCAGCAACATCACCAAATTACACTTGTAGTCAAGAGTCATGACCTCTAACACTGCATGCCAGAGATGATGGAAAACCATTTAAAGCCTTGTGCCATAGGTTCCTGTGTAACATCTCCCATTCACACTTGCATTCAGTATCTATATCTTATATATGATGTGCTTCTGGGTGATCTGAGAAAGTAAAAGATAACCAGGAGGACCCCATGTAAGAAGTATTAAGTCTACTAGGGGAGTTAACACATGTATACAAATAACCAAAATGCAACAAATCCCAGAAAGGTTGTGGAATAGCATCTATAAAGGGCTTTTTATTTCAACTACAAATTCTTGTTCTGGGCCAGCAAGCTCATTAGTTGGAGCACACTGTTAAATGGGGCCAGTGGCACAAGCCAGTTACCTGGGGACAGCTCTGCTCACAGACCACAGGTGAACTCTAAAGCCAGACTGCCTCTTTCCTGAAGCTCTGTTGTAGGGAAGCTGGGAGGCCTTTATGATCCCAGGGACAGTCCTGCACAATTCTTACAAGGTTGTCTTCAGATACGGAGAGTAAGTAGCTCATTTACTGAGTCCAGATATCTGCTCATCTGGTCATGAGACCAACCCTAAATAGTGTGTGGATTTTAAATGTTCCAAGTTTTGCAAAGTTAATGTGATCGCTTCTGAGTTTTTAGAGTTGATTTCACCAGTGTAAAAACATTGCTTAAGTCAGGGAGGATACGATTTTTTTAAAAAATTAAATCTTAGTTTTAAAAAAGTATTGTTTGGTTTCAGATGAGAAGCGAGCCTTTTGTTGGCACGAATGTCAGAGGAACAACACTAAAAAAACATCAGATAACACACACACACACACACACACACACACCCCTAGGGTATTCAGAGGGAACACCCTTTGTCTTTCCCATATTTCCCATATGTGGCGTGGAAAATGGGGCCAGAACGATCCTGCAGAAACTTCCTGATGAAAACAGCCGGTCAGCCCTTCCCAAGCTTGAGGCCAAGTGCCGCCGAACCCCAGCCGGAGCTCCCGCGCTTCCTTAGTAGATCCGTGGACTCGGGGCCCTGAGGGCAGCGGTTGCGCGCCATCGAATTGAGTAGCTTACAGAGTCCAGAGTCCCTAGGACGCGGCTGGGTCTGGGATGGGGGGGAAATCCCCCCACTAGGCCCCATCTGGCAGAGAGACTCGGGATTAGCAACCCAGGAGTCACGTGAGACAAATTTACGCCTTCCCCGATTCCAGTGTTAATCACCCCTCCCCCTGCAGCTCTTCATCCGGGCGACACTGTTGTGCCTCCTTTGCAGCAGGTTACTGGGTTTGCATCCCCCAAAGCAGTATTTTTTGTTTTTTAAATGCAGCTGGGGGGGGGGGGTAGGGTGACGGTGGGGAAGCGGGTGGCTTCTTTGTTCTTTCGCTGGGTAAACTCGCCTTAATAGAATTCTCCAACTCCCACTCCCTATCCCTGAGTTTGCCAATTTCTCTCATCCTCACGGTGAACACGAGCTGCTTCTAGCATTGAGGGTTCCCGTGTTCCAGGCCCTAGGCTAAGCGCTTTTCCTGCATTATCATATTTAAGTCCCTAGTTTTTGGATGAAGAGAATAAGTTGGCACACCTAGGGTTGAGCCCAAGTTTGGTTTGGCTCCAAAGCCCTAAGTCTCTATTACAGCTTTTTAAATTTTTTTCCAAAATGTTTTTAGTTATTCATGGGCACAATATCTTTATTTTGTTTATTTATTTTTATGTGGTGCTAAGGATGGAACCCAGTGCCTCACATTTGTGAGGCAAGCGCTCTGCCACTGAGCCACAACCCCAGCCCCTATTACTGCTTTTGTTTGTTTGTTTGTTTTGTTTTAACACAGCAAGAATGACTTAAGTCTTATCGAGCAATTATTACATGACAGGTACCGTACAAAGCATTTCCCCAAACTACTCTCAGAGGCAGTCTGCCACTTTACCAGTTATGTGATCCGGAACAAATTTCTTAGCTTCTTTTTGACTCAATTTCCCTGTCTTCAAATTAAAGCTTAAAATAGGGCTGTTGTGAGAATAAGTTAATTAACGAATATAAGCACTTAGAACACAGATTGGCATATATTAATCCCTAAAAATTTTGCCTTTTAAAAAACCATCACCCATTTCACAGGGAGGAACACAGGCTTGGAGAGATTAAGCAATAAATTGATCCAGATTGCAGGGTGCGCATCCTGCACCACACATCTGCTCAGAAGTCGTGCGGGATCCGGCCCGCCTGCAGGTGAATTCCACCTGCCTAGTGGAAGACGCGCTTCCTGGGCGTAGCTGCAGCAAGTGCCACAGCACGCGAGGCCACTAACTAACACTGAAGGCTGGGGGGTCTGCCTCGCTTAAGACTTCCTGGGGTCCGGGAGGTGTGGGAGATCCCATCAGATCCCTCCAAAAACTGCTCAGGATATCCCAGCGTCGGGGCAGGCTGCCCAGCGGGAACTCCCAGCCAGTACCGCACCCCCCACCCCCACGCACTCGCGCACACGCACACACACACGCACCCTCTGGCTAGGGGCGGCCCGCCCGCGCTCCCCCTCCCGCTGCGCTCCAGGGCGGAGTTTCCTCCCCTGCTCATTGTTCGCGGCCCAGCGCCCGCCCAGCCACCGCCCCGCCCGGCCCCGCTGCGGCTTGCTGGCGCGCTCCTGGGGGAGGGGGCAGAGGCCGGCGCGGACGGGACGGGGCGGGAGTCGCCGCAGCCGCCGGCGGAGCAGCAAACGCTCAGACACTGCCCGGACGCAGCCGCCGCTGCTCCTCTACCGCTGGCTCTGCGCCCCAACCCGGCTCTGCGGCAGGGAGGAGGGGCCGCCGGAGCACGACTCCAGAGTGCGGGGCCACCGCCAGGCCTTCGGAGCCACCGCCAGGCCTCCCAGAGCGGCGCCCACGTTCCAGACGCACAGACCCTGCGCCAACCCCGCAGCCACCTGCTTCGGGCCCGGAGGCGAGGGCACGATGCGCTCCGCGCTGGCGCTTTCCGCGCTGCTTCTGCTGCTTCTGCCGCCGGCGTCGCTCTCCCAGAATGACAGTGAGTAGCCAGCCCAGGCTCCGCTGAGACCCGTGCAGGGCTCCTACTCCCCCGGCCCGGCAGGGCTACAGGGAAACCCGCTGCGCCGCGTGTTCCGACCCCGGAGCAGCCACTGTGCGCCCGGGCCACACGCAGAGCCTGACCTTGCAACATCCACGCCCCCTCCAAACCCAGATCGCCTCAGACGCCTTGAGCGTGGATTAGCTCAGCCTTTCCTGGAGCGGGCGTTGGAGCGTGCAGTGGCAAAACGGGCGCCCCGAAGCTGAATGGGTTTACGGGGAAGAGAAGGGAAACTTTGGGCATAGCGAGGCTCCACGCTACCGCGGGACCCTCAGGGTCGGATTACGCTTCCTTCTTGTGTTGGAGCGGGTAAGGGACAGAATTGGCAGTCGTTGATTCTAGGCAAAGCGGCTTGCTAAGGATTCACGAGGAAGTCCCTAAAGCAGGTGATAAGCTTCCAGTATGGGCCCACGCGGGCGGTGGCTTTCTGGCTCACGGATTTCTTCGGGTGTGCAGGCTCGACCCCTGAGCCCTTGTTGGAGCTGGTAGAGGAGAGAGTAAGTGGACCTTCCACAGTCCCAGAATCACTGGTCTGAATGGGGACCTTGCCGCCCTGTTGCCAAAGGAACAGATCCCTTCTCAGTGCATAGCCAGAGTGGTGGGACTCCCTCTAGCCCCTTTGTGAAAACAGGAACTTCTCTACTGAAAGAGGATTGAGCTGCTCTTACATACACCTTAGAGATTGTACAGGCTTATATGAAAGAGAGAATTGCATCTCAGGGACACCCTCACTGTGTTACTTCTAAAAGCAAAGTGTTACTTTCTTTTGGAGAGACAACAATGGCTGCAAACCCAACCATAGCAGGTGTCCCAAAGCCCCTGCAAATGGCCACAGACTCAGTCTAAGAGAAAGGCAGGGTTCATATTATTGTCACCTTAGCACTTGTTTGCAGGGAGAAAGAGTGGAAAGCAGACTCCCACCCTAGGGACAGGATGACTTTGGTGACAGTCCGTACAGGGAAGGGACTCTGCTGCTGAAGGTGCTTGCGTTTGGGACTAGATTCTGTGGAGGGACAATGAGATGGCAGTACAATGTTTCCTCAGCATCTCAGCAAACCTTGGAGGTGCGGGAGGGCTGGCATTCACATCACGCAGGCTTCCAGTGGTTGGATGGCTCTGGACTCTAGCCTGGTCTGAAATGGAAGGCCACTCCCAATCGGATAGGGTATATGGCCCTGCAGGAGGGGACACATTGTGAGGAATTTTTAGGATGGCTGTCTCTGCAGATTTGCACAACCCTCAGGGTTGAGGAGTTGCTGGAGGGTGTTGGTTCCCCTTAGCCCTGTTCTTGAGGTAGTGGCTTGCAACCCTGAGGGAGGCTTCTAGCACTACCTTAAAGCCAAATGGCTTAGTTCATGGTGCTTCTGAGCTAAGACCCCCACTGTTCTTTCTTGAAGAGGGAGATGCTTCAGATTATGCTGCCACAAACCCTCCCCAAGCCCAGGATAGAGATGAGCCATGGTGGGAGCTTGATACGTACATACAAAAATGCCCATAACCCCCACACCCCACCACAAACACTGCCATGTTTATTTTCAGTGCACCTGGCTTTTCCCAGCCCTGGGTGCTCAGTCCCCCCAATGCCATTATTACAGTGTGAGGTGCTTCAGCAGTGCACAGTGGCAGGGGGGCTGCTGCTGCTGCCGTCGCCAATTTGCACACTAGGGAGCTGGGGAGGCTCCATCAGGCTGTTTTCAGTGGACTGGCTTGAGCCCTGGAATTCTGTGATTTGATGTAAAACAACTGGTTTACAGTGGTGAGTCTCCTAACTAAGCTTGTCCCTCCAGCTTACCTTCCGATACAGGTGGATCATGGGGGTCTCCAAGGTAAACAGCATTAAGCCCGGGGCCTTTTGCTTTGATGTCCTCTTGACGTTGCAAGTCATACCTCCAAACCTGCGTTTTCTTACACGTGAGATAGAATAAAAAATGGAAGGGATCTCGTTTCCCCATTATAAGGTTTCTGGGCTTCCGTGTTCCCCAAGCTGCTGAAAGAACAGCACTCTGATAGGCATTTGATGGGTAAATTCTGGGCACAAGAAAGGGGTCAGACTTAGGGTCAGATGACCTATGTGGGTTGTGGATAGTGAACCTCTTTGAGTCTCAGTTTCCTCCTGTAAAGTGACTGCAGACCTGCCTCACATTTGCCCTGTCGGTGACAACCTGGACAGATTTGGCTCTGTGCTCAGCTCCTGGGCAGCAAAAGTAGTGATGATTAATAAAGTCTGATTATTGAGTGCCGATCAATTTGAGGCACCTCAAGCATCAGGATTCTGCTGATTGTGGGTATAGTCTGTACGTAGTGAGAGAAACAGAAGCCCAGTGGGGGAGAGGGAGACCCCTGGGAAAGAGGGGTAAGATTGCCTGTCGGGACCCCTGGGGAAGAAGGGAAGTTTTTCTTTTTCTTTGTTTTGTTTAGTTTTTTTCTTTTAACTTATTTATTTTTATGTGGTGCTGAGGATTGAACCCAGTGCCTCACACATGCTAGGCAAGAGCCTGGGGGTACGTAGCCACTGAGCCACATCATCAGCCTTTTTAAACAGTTTTTTTTTTTTTTTTTTTTTTAAGAGACATCTGAATTGCTCAGGTTGACTTTGAACTTGGCAATCCTCCTTCCTCAGCCTCCTGGGATTACAGGCCACCATGCCCAGTGAGGAGGGAAAGTTTTCATATAGGGATTTTGATGTAAACAGTGCTAACTTGAGCTGGGAGACATCCTCCCAGGCTGACAGAGGGGAAATTAATTGTAGGATGTGGGGGAGATGCAGGTTAGGAGGGAACATGATGGGAAACCTTAAGGTGGGGTCAGTGAACTTCAGGAGGGCTTTGGGGAGAATTGAACTCTCAGAGCTGGAGAGAAGGTTCCATGGGATGAGGTGGGGGGAGGTGCACTGAGTGGGAGAGGGGTCTGTCAGGCAGGAGTCAGCAGACCTGGGTCAGGCCAGGCCTGAGGGGAGAGTGTCAGAAAGACACTGGCACCAGGTGGCAGTGTGGCTAGATCTAGAGGGTAAGGCCAACAGCTACGCATCCCAGGAAGGGTCCCTAGGGATCACCCTGGGCCTAGATCAGGCAATCCACAGGTGTGGGGAGAACCCTGCAGGCTGCTCCCCGCCCCTGCCTTTCTCTGAGGAATCCACTTTGAAGCCACTGATTCTGATGCCTCTGCCCTCAGGAAGCTGAGAGGGGAAGGAGGAAGGGGCCCTGTGGGTTAGAGTTGGCCTGGGCCGGAGGGCGGGATGTGTCCTAGAGGCTTCCCTGGTGTCCTAGATGGAACTGCACGGTGTTCCATGGTGTTCCATGGTCCTGTGTGTGGTGAGTCCCTCAAGGGTGGGGTCAGCTCCGTGTTCGTCTCCACCGACCCGGGAGTTTTCAGTGTTGGATCGTTGAACTGAAGGGAGCTGCCCTCAGCCCCTGGCTTCAGCTCTTGCAAGGGGCGTCCCAGGCCAGCTTGAGTCCTGGGCGGTGGAACCTGGCTGGTGGGCTCCTTCTGCAGGAGCCAGAGTTGTCAGGAGCAGCTGCTGGGCACCAGGGCTTGTGGGCTTGGAACTGGGGCTGCCGTGACAGGGTGGCTGCTGGAAGGACAGTTCAGTGCTTTGCTCAGAACCCCAGACTCCAAGTGGGAGGTCTGAGGAGCCGTGTCTACAGCTGGGGCCCTTCTTGGGAAGGAGAGGCCAATGTCCTTTACCCCTCAGGAAAGTGGCTGCTCCCGCCTCAGGGCCCTCTTCAGGTCTGTGGAATGCCAGATTGTGCTCTAGTTGGAATGGAAGTTGCTCCCATAGAAGTGGACAAAGAGGCCGTCCCTGCCCCTCACCCGCCAGCCTGAGCCTGAGCCCCCTGGGGACTCTGCAGACCTGGGGCCAAAAGCTCTTTCCTCAGCTCCAGTCGTTTCCTATTTGTGCCCACGGGGTGTGAGGCAAGGAGCTCGGCTGGTGGGGCTTCCTGTCACGTCCTGTTCCCTGGAACACCATGGATTTGGACAAATCTCTCTTTTATCATGTGTCCCATACCCTTGTTGGGCCGTTAGAAGATCGGAAGAAGTAGCAGACCTGGGATGGTGACACTCAGGGGCCGCCGAAGACAAAGGTATTCTCTCTGTAAGAAAAGCCTTCGGGAAAGTCTACATCAAAGATCTATTTTGAGGAGCCTCTTCATATTTGCAGTAGGATTTCCCATAAGATTCCTCCCCGCAGCAGCCTGCTGGCTGTTCAGAATGGAAGCCAGTTGGCAAAGGGTGATTTCCGGACCATTTCTAAATAGGCCTGACAGCCACAGGGCACAGAGCTCTAGAGCTCAGAGCCTTCTGGAAGTCATCTGCTGTAACCTGCTCCTTTTCCAGTTGAGGTAGAACAGGCCAGCAAAGTGGGTCACTTGCCCAGAGTTCCTGGTGGCTCCCAGATGTGTGTGTACAGGTGTGGGCAGCTGTATAACTAGACACGGAGCCTGTCTCAGGGCCAGTCCTCTCCTGGGAGAATCGCAGTAATGAGGAAATTTCTAGATTGCTCAAATCTCTCCCCACCCCTCCACACGTCATGGTAAACTGAGGCTTGGGGCCACCGCGTTATTCAAGAGCTAAGCTCCCCAAGAGCTCCTGGCTGCTGTGCCTTGTGACTGAGTCTCTCTCCCATCGAGGCCTGTAAGCCTGTAGTGTCCACAGTGCCTGCAGTAAGTAGGTGGTCAGGAACTACTAGGGGATAATCAGCACCCAAATACAGAGCCACCTGCAAGTTCAGGAGCAGCCCCTGCCCTCGTGTCCCACATCCCAAGCTCTTACGTTGTCTCAGCCTTGACCCCACCCTGTACCACCACAGCAGTGGCCAGACAGACCCCCCGCAGCTGGAGTTGGCCTCTGGGCCCCCAGTCCTTTCTCTCCTCCCTGTGTTCCCACCCCTCTCCCTGACACATACTACCACCACCCTCTCTTCCTTTGTAGCCTTATTCCCCTCAGGTCAGCCACCTCGCACTTCCCTAGGGCCAGGGCATGGGGTGGCACCCCGTCCGCCAATTGTCATGGCCGGAAGGCTGCGTGCCTCAGCCCAGGGGAGGAGAATTCTGAGGAGTGGCTGAGTGTGGCTTGCATTCAGGCCTGGTTTGGGGTGCAGGGGGCCCTCCCAGAACCAGGTCCCTGGAGACCTGGGCCAACACGTCTGATCTCTAACCTTCCAGCTGCTTGACCTTGGTTGGGATAGATGGGACAGTGGTGGCAAGACCAGGCCTAATGAGGGGGCACTTGTGATTGGCTCTGCGTGAGGTCACAGCCACCTGGCTGAAATGCACAAGAGCTTGGTCCAAGACACCAGGTCCCACAGTCTCCATCCAGCCTGATTCCCATGCCAGCCTGCTCAGGCAGGATGATGCAGGAGCCCCCGTGCACTCGCCTGGGCTGGCACCAGGTTGCCACTGGATATGTATCTCTCACCGCCCAGTCCAGAGGGGGGAAGCTGAGCACAGACCTGGGCTTGTATACCCCATACCACCAGCTGTTCTCCCAGGTGTCCACAGGGCTTCCTCTTTTCTACCTCTGCTTGAAGGCCACTTTCTCAGAAAAGCCTTCCAGGGCTGCTTTGCGTAAAACTCTTCCCTGCACACACCCTGTGTCTGTACTCTGCTTTATTTTCTCCCTAGCTACTTTTACCTGATGTCTGTGCATTTCTTTCTGTTTTCCCTACCTGCCCCCCGCCCACCATTAGACTGTAGGTTCCACGGGGGCAGGAACTTCTTTTCTTGACCTGACTCTAGATGAAGAGAGGAGGTGGCAAGCAGGGCTGCCCCTGGGTCTCAAGAGGAATGGGTGGTGGGCATGAGAGCATGCAGGAGACTCCTGGCAGAAGGAGGGCTATGGATTGTGCAGCAGGCTCAGGCTCAGGATCCCTCAGTGGAGCATTAGGGCTGCTGTTTACTAGGACTTGATTTGTCTGCTTATAGTAATTAAAACCAGCAGGAGGGGGGGCTGGGGTTGTGGCTTAGTGGTAGAGTGCTTGCCTAGCATGCATGAGGCACTGGGTTCAATCGTCAGCACCACATAAAAATAAAGATATTATGTCCACCTAAAAATGAAAAATAGTTAGAAAAAATAAGCAGTGGATTAAACAAGACAGAAGTTACATTTCTCATGTAATGGGAGTTCAGAGGGCTGATATGGTGCTTCTGCATGATTAACATAAAGCCTCATGGCTCAGAATGGCTTCTGGGGTCCTATCCCTCAGGAAAAGGGGAGGAAAAAGAAGGCTGCAGCTCCTTCTTGGAGGGTTTCTCCTAAAAACCAAACACAAGTTAGGTTTTGTTGAACAGAACTTAGTTACATGTCCACATCTAGCTGCAAGGGAAGCAGGAAAGAGTACTTTCCTTAGAGTAATTTTTATTTCAGGTACCTAGATACCTCACCAAAAGTCAATGGCTCAGTTAGAAAGGAGCATCAGACAGTGGATGTTGGAGTGGATGATTGGCAAACGCTACCACAGAGCTGGTCCCTGAAAACTTTGGGCTTCTGGCTGCCCTCAGTCCTCCCGTGGTAGCCAGGTCAACTCCACCCCTGCAGGAGGGTAACAGTGAGCAGCCTCCGCTGTGGGCTGAGGCTGAGGCCCGCTTTGGCTGAGCTCTGCCCGGCTTTGCCCAGTATTCAGGCTCTGGCCTCGTGGCACTGAGGAGGCAGAACCTGGATTCTCCCACTCGGTCCCTCAGCCCTGAGCTCCAGCCAGGGCCCTGGAGACTCCCCGTGAGCCAGGCCTTGCCCAGGGCAGGCACTGGACAACTTGGGTTTCCCCGTGGGCCTCTGGGTAGGGAAGAAGTGTCCCTGAGTCTCATATTCTCCTCTTACCCCCATGTGGGCCAGGTCAGGGCCCAGGGAGACACCTTCTGAGGAGTTGGGTCTCTGCACCCTTGGTGAGAGCAGCTGGGAGCAGGTGACTTTACCTCCTGGTGAAGGTGTATTGTGGAGGTGCCACTGAGACCTTGGGGTGCACTCTTGGGGGCAGTGTGAGAGTAGGACAGTTCAGGGGCAGGGTTCATGTCCACCCACTGGGTGCAGCCCTACCCTTCCCTGTTCTGAATCGTGCGTCTCCACGAAGAGTACCTTTGAGAAAAAAAGTTCTACTGTCAAAAAGAAGAGAAGAGCCAGGCACAGTGGCCCATGCCTGTAATCCCAGCAGCTCTGGAGGCTGAGGAGGCTGAGGAGGATCGTGAGTTCAAAGCCAGCCTCAGCAAAAGCGAGGTTCTAAGCCACGGTGGAGTATCCCCTGTGACCTTGAAGGTTCAGGCTTTCTCCTTTGAGGTCCTTTACCATTTAGTTACTGCTCCATGGCCAGTCACTTGGGGGACAGGTAATTGCAGACCTCAGTCTCTGATGAGGGCAGCCAGGCTGTGCTCCCACCTCTCCCAGCCCCCACACCAATGCATCTCACCCAGCTCTAGGGGGCGCTGCTCTCCGCTTTGGGCATTGAGTCACAGAGGCTTTCCCAGCCTGCGGCCCTTTCCTACAGTCCTGAGGTTGTGCCATCACATGGTTCACTGTTGTCTCACATTCCGTGGCCCTCCCCCCCGCTGGACCAGTGCTCCCATAAGGCCTCTGAGCTCCTCTGGCCAGGCCTGCTGCACACCTTGACCTGCTCAAAGGTCCAGGTATCTCCCTCTCCCTTCCTCGAAGCAGCTTCCTTCCTGGCATCAACTGACTCTGCCTGGACTCCGGCACCAGATCCCCAGTGATGTCAAGGAGCCAGGCGGCGGAACAGTGAAGGGGACGGCGGTTCTTCTGCAGCCAGCTCCACGGTTTCCTCTTCAGGGAGGGGGTGGCCAGGGAGGAGGTACCTGAAACTACAATCTAATGTGGACCAGGGAAAGGAGTAGTTACTTATAGAGAAGTGGGAGGGAGCTAGGAAGGGAAGGTGGGAAGTATTCACAGATCTGCACAAACCCAGGGGGACTATGCTCTATGCCTCGGTTTACCCAAATAGTGAGATTTTGTGCTTTGGGGGTCTTTTTGTTTTTGATGCTGGAGATTGAACCCAGGGGCACTTTACCATTGAGCTGCATCCTTGCTTATTTTTATATTTTATTTTGACACAGGGTCTTGCAAAGTAGCTGAAACTGGCCCTGAACTTGCTGCCTTAGCCTCCCAAATCACTGGGAGTACGGTGTGTACTGCTGCACCCAACCCATTTGGGCTTTATTTTTATTTTCGTTTTTTCTTAGTTGTCAATGGACCTTTATTTTATTTATTTATTTATTTATTTATTTTAGAGAGAGTGAGAGAGAGAATTTTAATATTTATTTTTTAGTATTTGGCGGACACAACATCTTTGTTTGTATGTGGTGCTGAGGATCGAACCCAGGCTGCACGCATGCCAGGCGAGCGCGCTACCGCTTGAGCCACATCCCCAGCCCTATTTTATTTATTTATACGTGGTGCTGAGAATCAAACCCAGTGCCTCACACATGCTAGGCAAGCGCTCTGCCACTGAGCCATAACCCCAGCCCCCATATGAGTTTCTGGCTTTACTTTTGTGCTCTATAAAGCAAGTTGCATACCCAGCTGTCCAAAAAGAACAGTAGTACTCCTCAAGATTTTAATAGGCTCTCCATGAATGATTAATACACGAGTAAAGAATTGTTATCCAAATAAAAGGAAACTGAGATCCAAGAGTTTGGAAATGCCCTCTGCTCTTCCCCTTCTTGGAAGGCCAGTGCATATTGTGGTCTTCTATGCCCCGAGATGCCCCCTGAGTAGGGCTGTTGCTACCTTTAACCTGGGGCTTGAGGCCCAACAGTGGTGCTGGTTTGCAGAGAGCCAGTATTAAAATGTTCTCCAATTCACTGTAACCAGGGGGCCACACGTGTTTCTCCAGATGGTAGATTAACATCCTGGTTTTTGTTTGTTTTGTTCTTTTGGTACCAGGGGTTAAACCCGGGGGTGCTCTAGCACTGAGCCACATCCCCTCTTTGTTTTGGGTACCGGGGATTGAACTCAGGGTCAGTTTTTTTTTGTGTGTGGGGGATGGGTTCTGGGGATTGACCGAGGCACTCAACCACTGAGCCACATCCCCATCCCAGCTCTATTTTGTATTTTATTTAGAGACAGGGTCTCACTGAGTTGCTTAGTGCCTCACTTTTTGCCGAGACTGGCTTTGAACTTGCGATCCTCCTGCCTCAGCCTCCCAAGGCACTGGGATTAGGCACTGGAATTACAAGCATGTGTCACCATATTCGGCTTCTCCAGCTCTTTTTATGGTTTATTTTGAGACAGGGCCTCCCTACATTTCTGAGGCTGGCTTCAAACTCCTGCCTCAGCCTCCTGAGCCTCTGGGATTACAGGTGTGCACCACCATGCCTGGCTATTAAAGTCCTCTGGACCACCATTGTGAAGCCCTGGTGTCCCCAGGAAATTTGGGGGGAAATGCCCACATGAGGGTAGAGTGACCAACTGCCCCAGTTTGCCCAGGGCTAACAGGCTAAAACACAGACAGCCCTGTGTCACTGACCACACTGAAAAAGCATCAACTGGAAACACACCAAGGATGTGTCTGGGTGTGGTGGCCAAGTGAGACCCTGTTGAAATGAAAATGAAACCTCAGAGGGCCTTTTGGGAATGTATAGGAAACCCCATGGGAGGTTGTGGCCACTAGAAGTACCAGAGACCAGTGACATTCAAGGCCTGTGGTCCCCTCATGGCTGTTACTTCTCAGACATGGAGGTATTATTTAAAAAATTGTGGCTCTGAGTGAATGTGCTTTTGATGTTTGATCTCTGTGGTTCGCTGCTTGCTTCTTTCCTATTGTGCCTCTGTCCCCTGCTGCTGTTGGAGTTTCTGACCCTGACAGCTTCTGTTTTAAATTCAGTCTGAGTCCCATTATCCTGCCATCTGCCTGCTGCCCCAGGAGCCTGGAGCAGTGGATTGCTGTGGACGCTGTCGCCCTGCCCTGGCTCTGCCGCAGCCGCTCCATAGCCTGCTCAGCAGGGCTGACGGAGCAAAGACCCAAGGAGCACACGCATCTCACCGCCTCGCCTGGAGGCTGTCCTAGTTCTGAGAGCCGCACAGTGGCTGCAAGGAGCCACCAGTTTGCATGCGCTGTCTGGCTGCAGTGAACACTTGGGCACCCCTCCCCAGGTGGGACAGTGCGTGAGGGGGTCTCTTGCTCAGCCAGGTACAGCCCTGCATCCCAGCCCTAGGGAGCGCTGCTGAGTGACTCTGGGCAAATGCAGTGGCCCTGTCGTGTCACCTGCACCCATTCCCCAGGCCTTTGCTGTCACCTGCACTCTTGCCCCGTGGCCCAACTTAGAGACCTCCATGAAGTAGCGTCTCATTCTGAGGGCACCTGATTTTTGTCTTTCCCCTGTTCCTGGGAGAACTTGGAAATCGGATCCTGTCCACAAAATCACATCTGTGAATCCCACAGGCGTTTGAAGGCAATTGTGTCCACACACCAGCCATCATTGCTCCTGGGGTTCCCTGGTATTCTGGCTTAGGGTGTGAGGTGGGGTGTGGGGACTGGTGGCAGTACTGGGGACGAAACGCAGGAGGGTCCATGCCAGCTGGGGTTTGAACTGTGGAGAAGGGAGACAAAGAAAATAGGTTTGCAGAGAAGGAGGTGGTCCCTTTGAACATGCTGAGTCAGAGGCCTCCTCTGCGGGCCTCAGTTTCCTCCTCTGTGGACGGGGTTCACAGATTGAGGTAACCTGGGAGGGGACACCTAGGAGGAGACAGTGCTGATGCTCTAGGCTCTTAGGGGTGGCTGGAGGGGAAGCTGTCCTCGAGGCAGTTGCCTGCTGGGGACAGCCAGGGACACCGTGAGGTCCTGGATGACGTGGGAGGGCATGTGTCCCTGCCCCATGTGTTCTGGGGCCTCTCTCCTCTTTGTCTCCCTCTGTGTCCAGTGGCCAGGAGAAGAGGCAGGAGCTGAAGGCAGGTGTCCATGGGCATTGTGCCCCACCGGCTAGCACAGCTGCTTTGAGGGTGGACATAGAGGCCAAGGAAGGGTGACCTAGCACTGACCCTCCATTGCCATCTCTCCCTTACCGGGTGGGATCAGTGATGCCAAGGGTCCCCCTAGTTCTGATGTTACAAACTACAAACCCAGGATGGAGAGGAAAGTTGCCCCCTGCCACACACACACACACACTTGGGACCACACTCAGCAGTCTACATCCCTAGCCTTTTAAATTTTTTCTTTCTTTCTTTCTTGTACTAGAGACTAAACCCAGGGACACCTTGCCACTGAGCTGCACCTTTAGACCTCTGTATTTTTTATTTTGAAACAAGATGTGGCTAAGATGCTGAGGCTGGCCTTGAACTTGGAATCCTGCTTCAGCCTCCCAAGTTCAGGTGTGCCCCGCCATACCCTTGCCTGTGGCCTTGAAGGAAGAGGGAGCATATTCAGCCACTGGATCCTGAGCACTGGGAGTCAACCGCAGCTTGGCTCTGGGCTCTCTGTAGCTCCGTGCCTGGCTCTGTCCCCTCCTCCCCCATCCTGAGGCATTGGTGTCAGCTCTTCTACCTGGGTGTCTTTGAGCATCTTGTCACTGTACCACAAGGACCAGGCTTAAGAGAAACAAAAGCAGGCTCCTGGACTATGGTCTCTGAAGTCCTGTGGGGCTGGCCTGCTGCAGCTGAGGGGGTCCTCATTGAGGGGGTTGCCACCTTTCAGATGGGACTCCAGGGAGGGAAGATGGTGGGGACTCACTACGTACCAGGGTCACCTCTCAGGGTTCTATGTAGGCTCCGTCCACTTTAGTTTCACCTGAATGTTCTGGACCTGGGAGTGGCCAAAGGGGGCAGAGAAAGGTGCTGCCCTCAGGTCTGCTTTCAGAAATAGTCTCAGTGACCCAAGCTCGCCTGCCCCTTCCCTGACCGCCAAGCTACAGAGGGGTCTCCCCAGTGTCTGGAGAAAGACACACATGTCATGAGCCCCCTGGACCACTTTTAGGGCATGAGTGTGCAGCTCTTTGGACACCTGGCTCCACCAGGGCTGGCCTGGGACTCTTGATTCACTTCCTAGGTGGAGCCCATAGGAAGCGGGCTTCCTTGGCTGGCCCTGGCTCTCAAACAGGGTGAGACTTGGCTTTGTTTAAAAGGAACCTGCCTTTAACTTTCCTGGAGATGGGGGAGCCGGTCCTCAATTGTTTGGTTATATCCATTCACTTGGTTTGTTTGTTCTTTTTAAGCAACACCCCCGCCCCCATCTGTCCCTCCCCATCAGACCTCTGTTCCCCCAGAGCAGGCCCCAAACTCCACTGGCTTCACCAAAGAAAGCCAGATTTTGTGCACCCTGGGGGGGTGGGGGGCAGCCATGTGTTTTCTTCACCTACTGGGAACAGGGGGAGCTGGGGTAATGGAGTTTGGGCTTTATTTTTCTTACTTTGTCGAGTAAATGGGGTGATAGCTGTAGAACTGGATGAGTCCCCAGCCCACCCTGAGCATACAGGTATTTAGCCTGGGGAACATCCCCCCCACCCCACTGTGGATTATCCTGCAGTAAGGACACAGGTGTTTTTTTTTTTTTTTGGAAGGAGTATTGGGGATTGAACTCAGGGGCACTCAACCACTGAGGCACATCCCCAGCCCTTTATTTAGAAACAGGGTCTCCCTGAGTTGCTCAGTGCCTTGCTGTTGCTGAGGCTGGCTTTGAACTCGCGATCCTCCTGCCTCAGCCTCCTGAGCGGCTGGGATTACAGGCGTGCGCCACCGCGCCCGGAGACACAGGTGTTATTGCTGGAAGGAGAGACTGCTCTCCAGGATAGAGCACACAGTTTGGAAATTTGGAAAGCCACACTTGGTGGCCGTGACCTTTGGCTTCCACCAGGTGGGAGCTGGCCATTCCCTGGGAAACTCACAGGCTCCAGTTCACACAGCTCTTTCCTAGAGGCCACTCTGGGTTTGGACGGCGACTATCCCACAGCCGTGAGTGTGGGGATTTCCCTCTGGTCCCCGGCCCTTGTTTGCTTCAGGCCCACAGTGGAGGCTGGCCTCTAGAGGTTTCCTGGGGCTGCCGAGAAAACCACACATCTGCCTCCTTTCATGGCTGCGGGAGGCGGGAGGTGGCGTGGGAATGACAGTGTGCTCCCTCAGAAAAATATTTACCAAGGTTGTTTTTGAACTTACTGCAAAGGGAAGAGCCCAGTGCCAAATGTGTGCGCGCCATGGCTCTGGAAGTGTGTGTGTGCCCGAGGTCGCAGAGCAGGCGCCCCTGGGAGGAGGGCTGCCTGCCCAGCCACGGTACGGGGAGGGAGGAAGTGGCGCACTAGACAGCCTAGAAGTCCCCTCTTCCACGGCGGTGGGATCGTCACCTCCAAACCCAGAGTGGCCCCTGGGAACAAGAGAGAAGGTTCTGTGGAAGTGGAGCCTGTGAATTTCCCAGGGGATGGATTGCAGTCCGCCTCCCTGACCTGGGCTGTGGGGTCTCCCCTGGTCTAGTCACCTGTGTCCCCAGTCCAGGTCTCCCGTCTGCACAAGGAACGTAGTAAAGATACCTCCTTGCAGGGAGGGACTTGTCTCAGGGTCTGGGCCCATGTGGGGAGCCTCTGTCAAGTTGAAGAGTGCCAGTGATGGAGGTAGATATTTAATGGGTAAATGCATAGAAAATTCCAGCGTGTGAGCAAGAGCACATTGACACCTCTGCCCTGTGGTCCCAGAGTGGTCATCAGTGTAACAAGACACACAGGTGGCCAGTGAAACTGACCTGAAGACAGGGCGAAGGGCACTCTGTCACCTCCCCCAGGTGCTGTCCTGTTGTCCTGACCTTTGTCCGGCAGCCTGTCTTGGCAGGTGAGGGGAGCTGGGGCAGCTGGCCACCAGCCTGCCCCTGCCCGCCTGCTGGCAGTGGGTTGGCTGCTCCTGGGCGCCCTGCCCGGCCAGACAGATCAGGATTCACATGGTCTGCAGCAGGCGGAGGGATTAGGAGGCCCTGGAAGGGTATTGTTTTAAGGAGGTTAGTCCACTCCTTCCAACTCAGGAAGACCTAGCCCCTTCCCTGGGCAGGCGTTCTGTCAGCCCCTGGACAAAGCCCCCACCTTTTGTTGGGACCATCCATGACAGGCAGGGGCACAGGATGGGAGCAGAGGCTGGGGGGGAAAGGAACCAGAGGAGGCAGGGTGAACTCAGCCCCAGGTAGCAGCAGGGCCCGAGCCTTTGATGGCACAATTGACAGAATTCCAAGCTCTCCTCTTGCCTCTCCTCCTCCGGCCTCAGAATTACACTAGCGAGCAATGCAAGGAATGTCTTTAGCAGCTTCCTGCTCAGGGGCTCAGGGGTGGGACTGAGGGTGGGGTTTGGCCCCTGTTGTACGTTACTCTGTCACAGGGTCTGAGGGGAACAGGGTGGGGAGGCATTGCCAGTCCTGGGCCTCTGATTACTTTCTAGAAGGGATGCAAAGGTCCAGGAGCCCCACCCCTTTCTGCAGTATGTGGAACTAGGCCTGCTGAGCTGGAGGGGTGGCCTGCTGGAGAGCAGTCCCTGGCCCCAGAGTGCTCTGCTGTACCTGTCGCCACAGTGACAGATGCCCTCCAGGAAGTGGGTCTGACGCACAGAGCAGATGGAGCTGCCTGCACAGGGATGGCCTGGGACCCTGGGTGAGGAGGCCTGGAGGTGGAGCGCAGTGTGCACTGGACCAGGCTCCCGCCCCATCTCACCCCACGCTCTGCAGGACCACAGCACCCGGCCCTGCCCAGCCTTGACACTGACCTCTTTGAAGTACACGTAGATGTTCCCCAAAGTCAGAGTCTGCAAGGCTTATGGCAGCCCTATTCATGATGGCCCTAAATTAAAAGCCGCCCAGATGCCCATCAGCAGTGGAATGCTTCCCAGTGACATGTTCACAGAGGAGAATGCTGTACTGAGCACGAGTAGGCCCCAAGTCTGCACCCGGAGAAGAACCGGTCACGCCGGGTGCAGATCACACTGGGCGGTCGAAACCAGAGCCAGAGGACTGAAGAAGACCAGGCTGTCCTTGATACAAAATCTAAAAACAGACAGAACTAACGTGATGCTTTGTATCAGAATAGTGATTAACCTGGGGGATGGAGGGGAACCTGGGGTGGGCTTCTGAGGTACACTCCCTGTTTTGCTGTGGTATGCACTGTGTTCTGAATGTCAATGAAATGGTTTTGGTTTTTGTTTCTATGAAGTGGGTGGGCTGGGGAGGTGGCTCAGTGGTAGAACACTTGCCTGCCATCCTCAGCACGGATGGATGGATGGATGGATGGGAAGGGGATGTTCTCCCAGGACCTCCGTGAACTTGTGGAGGCAGCAGATGCTCAATACGCACCATCAGGCTCCAGCCTGGTAGCTCAGGTGAGCTGCTGTGGGGACCAAAAGCAGGGACCCACTGAGGAGCAGGGAAGGGAAGAGCAAGCTGGGTGCATTGATCTGGCTGCTGTGAGCCCCCAGCCCCGACACCAGCTGGCACTGGGCATTTCCGCGAGGCATCTGTTGGCACCGTCCCTGGAACACAGTTGTTGGGCGTCCACTGAGACTGGGTGCTGTGCAGGTTCCAAGGATATTAGGGAGGTGGTCACAGTCTCCTCTGTATCCCAAATCCTTAGCAGTGACCTCTGTGCACAGAGGGGAGGGCACCTCTGTAAGATCTCCATCTTGCCATGGTCACTCCTGATGTCTCTTACTGGAGGTGGAATGTTTAGATTCGTGAACATATTTTTGCCTTTTAATTTGTTTTTGAACAGGTAACCATTTGGGGTGTTGTTTCCTTTGTTGGTGACATATTGTCTGCCATTTGTTGTCATGTGGCTGGGCTTCTCATGATAGGCTAGTAGGAGTGGCACTTGTTGCAGCTGGATAGAAATAGGCTTCTAGCCCCAGACCCCGGAGGGATCTTATATATCAAAGGTTAGCAGACGCCTGTAATCCCAGTGGCTCAGGAGGCTGAGGCAGGAGGATCTCAAGTTCAAAGCCAGCCTCAGCAATGGTGAGGTGCTAAGCAACTCCGTGAAGTGAGACCCTGTCTCTAAATAAAATACAAAATAGGGCTGGGGATGTGGCTCGGTGGTTGAGTGCCCCTGAGTTCAATCCCTGGCACCCCCCTCATATACCCCCCCCCAAAAAAAAAAAGTTAGCAGATGATTGAATGCTTGGCTGCCTGAATTTGTGAATAAAGTTTTATTGGGACACAACCACACCTGACAGTGATTGCCCTTGGGCTTGCAATGGCAAAGTTGAGTAGCTTAGACAAGCTAGTAAACAGACCAACAGAACAGTTTGCCAGTGCTTGTTGTACCTTACTGTGTCACGTTGTCATTAGACCACTGAGGGGGTAGTTCCTTGCCCACACAGTGCAGGTGCAGAGGCAAAAAAGCCATTCACTGAGGCTGGTGCCCCAAAGTGACCCGACTGCCTACTTGCTGGGTGTTGAATAGGTCAGGTGACCTTTCTCCACCTTGGTTTCTTTACTTTTTTTTGTGGTCCAGTATTCATAACATAAAATGTACCATTTGACTCCTCTTTTAGGTGACAGTGCAGTAAGCAGCTCCCAGCCATCGCTAGCACCCACCTGCAAACCTTCCACCTGCCCAACAGGAAGCTCGCCCCCCACCTCAAACACTGCCCACCCCTTCCTCTAGCCCCAGGGACTCCTCACTTTCAAAATGGCGTGGTGTCACATACCTCCTGTCATTTTCAGAGTTAAGTGAGGTACTAGACAGAAGTACCTGGCCCTTCGGGATGGTCAGTATATTTTATTTATTTATTTTGGGAGGTACTGGGGGTTGAACTCGGGGGGCACTTGACCACTGAGCCACATCCCCAGCCCTGTTTTGTTTTTTATTTAGAGACAGGGTCTCACTGAGTTGCTTAATGCCTTGCTTTTGCTGAGGCTGGTTTTGAACTTGCCATCCTCCTGCCTCAGCCTCCTGAGCAGCTGGGATTACAGGAGTGTGCCACTGCGCCCGGCCTTTTTTAATACATTTTAGTTCCCTGCCTTCTCTGGAGTCGCTTGTCAGGCTCTCATTATCTACACTGCTTAGGAGGACAGCGGGGGTGCGGGTGGTAGGTGGGGGGTTGGGGGAAGAGGCAGAAGAGAGTGAGTTCCAGTTTCCCTGAACTGGAAGCCCAGGCCTAAGAGAGGGTGCATCCAGGAAAGGCTGAGCTGCTCACTCCCGCTCCGTTCTGCCACCTACCTACATGGTCCTGACCCAGGAGCTGGGAGCCCAGCTCTGACAGACGCAGGCCCCAGCTGACTAGCCCTTCCCTGCCAGGCCTGGGTCTGGGTGGTGGTCGGGGGCAGGACTTCAGTCTGGCAGCAGGAAGGCCTTCCCTGGCGACCCCTCCCTCTCCCCTGGCTTCTGAGGTGGTGAGGACGGACTTCCTGGAGCCAGGCCCCACCCAGGCCTCGGTTTCCTCTTCTTTCTGCCAGCAGACTCAGCCTCAGTCCCTGGTCTCCGTCTTCCGTGGACCACGGCCCCCCAGGGGCTGCCATCTTTTCTCCCTCAGATCAGTCAGGCTTCTCCTGAAACCTGGAAGGGAAGAGCCCAGTGGGTCTGCACAAGCCTGGTCCTCCTTGCCCTGGCCAAGGCCTGTGCGGGGGGTGGTGAGCTTCCAGGAGTGGAGCTCCTTCCTGTTCCAGAGCTGGGGGTGGGGGCTGGGGAGTGGAGGTGCCTCGCCCCCTCTCCCTTGGGCACCGCTCTGCAGGGAGTGGCCCACGTTAGCTGAGCACTTGCTGTGCGCACACACTGCTCTAGGTGCTCACAGGTATGAGTGGGCTGCTAAGAGGACACCCCTGCCCACTTGGACGGCTGAGGAGGCAGGGTGGAGGTTAAGACCCTTGTAGTAAACTGAGACACCTGCCTGGCCACCCCGTTAGTGTGGCCAGGTGGTTGGGTTCTTCCCTGCTGTCCTCACTATTTTTGTGGAGATGAGGCAGGGACATGTGGCAGATTGGAGCCGGGGCACTTTAGGTCCCTGTGTCCCCACTCCCAGGTGCAGAGGACAGGGAAGCACGAGGAATTGTGGCCTGAGGAAGAAGCAGTGTTGTGAACCAGGGCCTGCAGGTCAAGGGTGCCTTCACGTCACTCAGCTGTCCCCACTCAGCAGTGGCATTCGGGATGTAGGTGGACAGGGCCCTGCCCTGGGGAGTCGGTGCCTGGCCGGCCAGCTGAAACTTACTGATGGGACAAACAGTTCCAGATCTCAAGAACGCCTGGGATTATCTCCCTGAGGACTAGCCCCCTGAGGGGGCTGCTCGGGGACTTGGGTGTGGTCCAATAGTGAGATTCACAGTGGACAATGGGAAGGGACAGGGCGGAGCATGGCCAGAACCCCTGGCCACATGTGTCTACCTGACACTCAGCCTGGGGGGGGGTGATGAGGGCGGACTGGGGACCGTCCCTCCCCAGATGGTGGGAGCTGCCCTTCTGATGGGCTCTACCCAGGACCCCCCTGCTGTAGCGAGCTCAGGTTTTGTTACAATACAACAAAATACTGTATCAAATAACTAGAGAACAGAATTTTTCTAGTCAGTTTGGAGACTGGAAGTTGATCAGGGTACACTGTGATGGGTTCTGGTGAGGGCCTGCCTCCTGGATGAGAAATGGCTGCCTTCTTGCTGTGACGTCACCTGACAAAGAGAAAGAAAGTTCTTCCTCTTCTTAAAGGATATTAATCTCATCATGGGGTCCCCCTTCAAGACCTCCACTAAACCTAATCACCTTCTGCAGCCCCCTCTTCCTAACTCCATCACGTTGGGGTGAGGGTTGTGACATAAATTTGGAGGGAGGACATATTCAATTTGTCATACCCCTTATGCCAAGGAAATAGAGCAGGCCTATCTTTGGGCCTTTGGCCCAAGCTGGGGGCCATTTAAATAGTTACAGAGAGGCCAGGTGCTGAGATGCAGACCTGAAGTCCCAGCAACTTGGGAGGCCGAGGCAGGAGGATCACAAGTTTAAGGCCACCCTCAGCAACTTGGGGATACCCCGTTTCAAAAATAAAAAAGAGCTGGGATGTAGCTTAGTGGTAAGTATCCTTGAGTTTAATTCCTAATACTTAACGGTATAGAGAGCAACACCAGGGGCAGTGTCCTCATGTCCCCATTTTCCACATGGAGACCTGTAGCACACTAGAGAAGCCGTCCAGAGAAGGCAGAAGAGAGACGTGCTGGGGGGATCACACTGTTCTGTTGTCTGAAAGCCTTCAGGGTGACTGATGGCAGCCACAGGAAACTAATGCAAGGACCCACAAGGCAGAGAGGATCCAAGTGCCACCCAGGCTCGGTGCAGCCTGGGAGATGGCCAGAGCTGGGTGGCAGAAGTGAGGTGACTCAGTGCCTGGGTCCCCATTCCAGGTTCCCGGCCCCCCACTCTGACTTCTCTCCCAGGGGAGTCCTCTGCCGGTGCTGTTTCCCCAGACCAGCGCCCACCTCAGAGCACCAGGAGGACCTGCAGGCGGAGGGAGCTGGAGGCCGGGAGGGGGCCAGCCAGCTTTCTTAAAGCCCACAGATGAGTGGTTCTATGAAGCGGATATAGGACTAATGGGATCCCCAGAGCAGAAACCTGGAACACACAGGTTCTGAGGAGAGGATCTGCACTGGGCTGGAGGGGAATCCAGAAAGACCTTTGGTAGGAGGAACTGAGTTATTTTGGTCATTTTTTTCATCACTGTGACCAAAAGACCCAACAAGATCAACAGAGTAGAAAAAGCTTATTTGGCGCTCACAGTTGCAGAGGGCTCAGTCTATGGATGGCCGCCTCCATGACCCTGGACCCAAGGCGAGGCAGAACATCTTGGCCGAAGAGGGTGGTGGAGGAAAGAGACTAAGCCAGGCTCACCTGGATCAAAGTGTATACCCCAAAGAGACCAGTAAATGCCCCGGAACTTGCCTCCTCCAGCCACGACCTATCTGCCTAGTTACCACCTAGTTAATACCTACCAGCAGATTTTAAATCATTTCACCTCTAAGCTTTCTTGCATTGCATCACACATGAGCTTTGGGGGGCACCTCATATCTAAATTATAACATGAGCTCCGTTCAGCAGAGAGGGAGTGGTGGGGAAGGAAGGCCAGGCTGTGTGGAGACAGGGGTGGTAAAGACCCCCCTGAGGGGTGCTGACTTAAATAATAAAACCTGAGACGGGTAGACCACGTCTTTCAGAATGAAGGTAGGGGAGTGTGTGTGCGTGTGTGTGTGTGTGTGTGTGTGTGTTTGGCTGCACACAGTGGGAAATGGAGCCCTGGTGTACTGGCCTGGAGAAGGTGCTAGGGGCCTGCAGTGAGCCTGGGCCCCTCTCCCAGGCCATTCTTCTCTGCTGTCTTTCTCAGCTGCCACCCAGAACCTGGCAATAAAGAATGGGCCCTGGAGAACTGGGAAGGGCGTAGCTTGGCAGAGCCTGGGACAGCATCACACCGTGTGCTTCCAATGACAGGAGCTCTGGGGAGGAAGGGGCTCACCAAGCAGGTGACCTGCTGGAACAAAATGTGTTGAGGTTGGGCAGTCCTCCGAAAAGGCTTTGCCTGAAGCCCCAGAGAGGACCCGAGCAAGCCTTCTGCAGTGGCTGTGTGGGGTGGCTCTGAAGTGGCAGCAGAAGCAGACTTACGTACAGGGAATTATGAATCATGGGTCAGGAAGTGCAACCACATCTTGAGGGTCCATAAATATCATGGCCCGCTTCACAGATAGTTTTAAGATGGTGTGCTCTGGCCTCAGGGGCTGAGGCAGATCAGGACCGAAGGCTTGAGTCCCTCTCTCCCGTCGGTGTACTCCCCTTGATCATACCCATCCTGAAGGACAGCAGCTGGAATCGCACTCTCAGAGTTTGAGGGTTCCACTTCCACGGAGATGACAGCTGGGGTGATGAGCTGGGCGTGAGGGAGGAAGGAGAGGCAGATACGAGTGTCCAGGCCTGGACCTCCCGTCCCCTTGCCTTCCTGCCTGCCTTCCACACACCCTCTTCCTGGGGCATTCTTTCGAGTTTCCTTTCCTGCTATTAATAGTCGAGAGTCAGTCCCAGGTCTGGAAATGGCCAGGGAGAGGAGGAAGCAGGCCCTCATGGAAGGTTTAAGCAGTGCTCACCTCTCTCTGAGAGGAGGCCGAGTTGGCCTTCTCCTCCACTTCCATCCTCCACCCTGCTGGAGGAACTGGCACACGGCTGGCTTGGCCTTCAGGACACAGTGTCCGTGTCAGTGTCATTTCCTCCCCGTGGGTGTCTGCGATTCTCCTGCTGAGCGGTTCATTCTCAGTGACTTCGGGACCCACTGGGGTAAATGGTGGGATGCCAGCCTCTGTTTCTGGACTCCGTCCTTCCCATCTCTACTTCCCCAGCCACTCCCTTGTTGCACCCTGAACTTCATCGCGACCCCAGGCCACACCACTTCTGAAATGGAGCACTGAGAACTCTGTTCTTAGATCACCACTGCCCGCAGACCAACACTGGCCGGCGCACCATGTCTCAGCTTCTTCACTGCTGGGACTAGAAGACCTGACCAGCACAGTAGCAGGGGAGGAAAAGTTTGAGGGGCTCATGGTTTCAGAGGTCTCGGTCCATAGAAGGCTGGCTCCATTCTTGGGGCTCAAGGTGGGGCTGAACCTAACAGCAGAAGAGTGTGGTGATCAGCAGGCAAGGGGAGACTGCACTTCCCAGATACAAATATATACCCCCAGCCACGCCCCCAATGCCCCCTCCTCTGCCACACCCTGCTTGCCTTCAGTTACCACTCAGTTAATCCCCATCAGTGATTAATTAACTGATTGGACTGAGTCTCTCGCAACCCAATCTTTTCTCCTCTGAATCTTCTTGCATTGTCTCCCGTGTGAGCTTTTGGGGGACACCACATCCAAACCATAGCACAGTCATCCCTAGACATCCCTTGGTGTCTGCGGGAGACTGGCTCCAGGACCTTCCCCTTCTCACCACCCCACAGATACCCAGATCCACAGGTGCTTGAGCCCCCTGTATAAAATGGCCCAGTATTTGCATATCATACTTTAAATCATCTCTAGATTGCCTGCACTACCTAATGCAATATCAATGTTATGTAAATAGTTGCTATAGTATATTATTTAGGGAATAATGACAAAGTCTGTGCATGTTTAGTACAGACACAGATTTTTATTTAAAAAAAAAAAATTTTCCCCCCAGTACTGGGGATTGAACACTGGAGCACTCTAATACTGAGCTACATCCCACCCTTTTAATTTCTTATTTTAAGACATACCCTCTACTGGGGATATAGCTCAGTCTGTAGAATGCTTGCCTTGCATGCACAAGGCCCTGGGTTCAATCCCAGCACCACGCCCCTCCCCTCCCCCCAAAAAAAGATGACCTCAAATTGTGATCCTCCTGCCTCAGCCTCCTAGTAGCCTGGATTACAGGAATGCAACAATGCACCTGGCTCTTTTTTTCAAATAGTTCTAATCTGGTAGTGTAATCTGCAGATGTGAAACATGCGGATATGGAGGGTGGACTTTGTACTCATATCACAATGCTTGAGCTCAGGATGGCCAGTCTGCCAGGCATGGTGGTGCACACCTGTAATCTGAGCTGCTCAGGGGGCTAAGTCAGGAGGTTCATGAGTTCAAAGCCAGCCTCAACAATTTAGTGAGGTCCTAAGGGATTAGTGAAACCCTGTCTCTAAATAAAATATAAAAGGGCAGGGATGTGCATAGTGGTCGAGTGCCCCTGAATTCAATCCCCAGTATCAAAAAAAAAAAAGAGAGAGAGAGAGAGAGAGAGAGATGGCCAGCCTGTGGCCTTTCTCAGTCTATGACCTTTATTTTCCTCTAGATCCATCCTGTATTTCCTAGTATGTCATCATAATCCACGTCTGACAGATATCCCCAAGCCCTCGCACCTCTCCTGCCATCACGCTCACCTACAAAGCCCAGGGGAGCCAGCACCTCCACCTTCCATCCTCTGCCAGAGGAGACTCGCACAGTCTGGCTAATTGGATTTAAATTCATGATACCATGCCTCCACCTGGCACAGAATGCCACCTGGCACTGCAGTTTTATTCCTCAAGTGTGGTCCTCTGACCAGCAGCATCAGAGTCGTCTGGGAACTCGTTAGAAGTGCAGGTTCTCGTGTTCTGTTCTCGACTGGCTGAACCAGAAACTTTGGGGCTATACTATTTTCCAAGTGTGTGTACCAATTTATACCTCTCCATGGTTTTGCTGCTGCTTGTCTGACTTTAATATTTTTTACCATTCTGTTGGGTTTGAAATGATCATTCCTTCTTATTTTGCATTTCCCTGATTACTAACATTTTTTGATGTTCATGGGCTATTTGTACCATTCCTCCCCACCTATGAGTACCTGTTAATTCTTCTGCTTTGCTTGTGTTACTGGGGATTGAACCCAGGGGGCATTCTACCCCTGAGCTACCTCCCCAGCTCTTTTTTTCTGTTGCTCAGATTGTCCGGGTTTGGTCACTGGGAGCTCTCTCAGGTGTGCCCCTTTTCCAGAATTGTGTCCTATGTCTTTTGAACTTGACTGCTTCTTGGGGTCGTGTTGTTTTGTTGTTTAGCAGTTTCTCACTTTATGGCATTATCAGATATTCAGGCTCATCTTGCTTCTTCCCCATGTCTACTGAAAAAAATTTCCCCTGGGGATTTGCTGAGAATCAAGCCATTTCTCCACAGAGCCCTACTTATTTTATTGGAGAATGGTACTAGAAAAAATCTGGGCACTGCGTGTGCTCTGTGCTGCTTGTTGATCACTGCTTCTAGATGCTTTCTGTGGACAGAGCTAGGAAGTACACATTTTGGTACTCCACTGTAAGTACCCACATTGCTTTATTTCTGTCTCTCCATCTGTATGAGGCCATACTGGCATCGTTCTTAGGTATCCTGGGTTCAGGAGCCTCCTCCCCGTCCCCTTGCTTATTTGTAGTCCCTAAAGGTGGTGTTTTGACTGGATACTGTAACATAAAGAACTGTGTGTAAATAGCACAAAATTGTTTCTCTCAAGGATATGGGTTACAATTTCGTCTCAACCTCATATGTACTGTAGGGTTGAATGTGAGGTATCTCCCAAAAGCTCATGTGTGAGACAATGCAAGACTTTTCAGAGTTGAATTGGTTAGGTTATGAGAGTCTTAACCCAATCAGTGAATTAATCTTCTGATGGGGATTAACTGAGTGGTGACTGAAGGCTGGTAGGTGTGGCAGAGGAGCTGGGCTTTGGGGGTGTGGCTTTGGGGTATATATATTTCATATCTGGCAAGTGGAGTCTCCCTGTGCTTGTGATCATCATGTGAGCCACTTCCCTCTGCCACACCCCCCCACCATAATGTTCATCCTTACCTTGAGCCTGAGGAATGGAGTCAGCTATCTATGGACTGAGTCCTTTAAAACCATGAGCCCCTAAATAAACTTTTCCTCCTCTACAATTGTTCCGGTTGTGTCTTTTAGTCACAGCAGTGAAAAAACTGACTAAAACAAATGCATAATTAAACAAATACAGAAAACATGAGCCAGGTTTCTCATTATTGGAGGAAAAACTTACACACCTGCTACCCTGCCCTCCGGTGAGTTTATGTCCTACGTTGTATGCAAACTTACTTTCTGAGTCTCCACTACATCCTAGAACTTCCTGAAGATCTCAATTGAGTCTTTTTCTAACTTTGTGTTAAGTGAAGCTAACTCTATAGGATTTATGATTCTGTGGGTTTTAACAAAGGTAGACCTGTGTCTATCACCCTAGTATGATGCATAGCAATTCCATTGTCTTAATAATAACCTTGTGTGGAGGGGAGGAGTTCCTCTCCCCCATCCCTTCACCTCTGGTAACCACGGATCTGCTTTCTATTCCTATGTTTTTAACTTTTCCATAATATCATAAAATGGAATCAAATTACTACGTAGCCTCCCTGGCTTCTTTCACTTAGCAAAATACATAAATTTCCAGTTGATCTCTGCTGCTATGAACAAGGTTCGTTCCTTGTTCCTGTTGGGTACTTGTTGAATGGACATACCAGTTTCCCTATCCATTCACTTGTTGAAGGACATCTTGGTGGTTTCCAGTTTTGAGTGATTATAAATAATACTGCGATAGACATGTGCACTTATGTTTTTTTGTGACCACAAGTTTTTATTTCTTTTCCTAGAATGGAACTGCAGGGTCACGTGGTAATCATATGCTTAACTTAAAAGGAAGCACTAGGCTGTTGGCAGAGCACTGAACTAGCTGGCAATCCGAGCAGCCTTGTTTGAGAGTTCCTGATGTGCATTTGCTACTGTCCATTTGATTTTAGCTATTCTAATAGTTATATAATGGTATTGCATTGTAGTTTTAATTTTCATTTGCCTAATGACTGAAGATGTTGAGCATCCTTTCGTGTTTGTCATCTGAATATCTTTGGCAAATTTTCCTTGTAGATCTTTTGCCCGTTAAAATTTTTTTCTTTTTTTTAATTGTTGAGTTCTTTATTTTTGCAATGCTAGGAGTTGAACCCAGGGTGAGATACCACTGAACTATACCCCCAGCCCTTTTGAGACAAGGTCTCACTGAGTTGCTGAGTCTGGCCGGGAACTTGCCATCCTCCTGCCTCAGCCTCCCAAGTAGCGGGGATTATAGGTAGGTGTCACAGCACCAGGCTTTTGTTGAGTTTTAAGAAAAAATTTCCCCCTATGGAATTGGCCAGGACTTCAGTATAATGTTCAATAGCAGTGAGAGAGGGTATCCTTGTCTTTCCCCAAAACTTCAGGGCAAGACACTCATCTTTCAATAAGTGTGACATTGGCTGTAGGTCTACTTGGACACATCATTTGTTGGGTAAGGGAAATTCTTTTCCATTGCTGGTTTTTATTTTTATTTTTGTGGTGCTGGGGACTGAACCCAGGGCCTTGTGCTTGCAAGGCAAACACTCTACCAACTGAGCTGTATCCCCAACACTGGTTTTTATTTCTTAAACATGATTAAGAGAATGTTTATTTTCAAATTCTGAACTGTCCTTGAGATGAACATCCCTTGGTTGTGATATACTGTCTTTTTTATATAGTGCCGGATTTGATTAGTCATCAGGGAAACGAAAATTAACACTACAGTGAGGAACCACTTCATGTCCACTAACATGGCTATAATGAAAAGGGCAGATGAAATTGTTGGTGAGGAGGCAAGAAAACTGGACCCACAGAACACTGGTGGTTGCCATGTCAAATGTGTAGCCACAGTGCAAAACAGTTTGGCAGTTCTTCTAAATGCTAAACACAGAGTTACCTTATGACTTAGCACTTCCACTCCTAGGTCTCTATCCAAGAGAAACAAAGACATACATCTGTGTAAAAACCCGTACACAAATACTCATAGCAACATTATTCAGAATAGCTTAAATGTTGAAATAACCCAAATGTTCATCAAATGCTGAATGGATAAACCAAATGTAGGCAATCCATGTAGTGGAATATCATTCAGCGGATTGTGACACAGGCTACAACATGAATGAACTTTGAAAATAAAAGGCAGAAGGAAAGCTTGCAGATAAACTGTCAGAAGACCCCATACTGTATGATAACATGTACATGACGTGTCCAGGATAGGCAGATCTTTAGACGGAAGGTCCATCAGTGGTTGCCCACGGCAACCAGAGGCACTTTTCTTCTGCTATGTCTTTAGTGTGGGTTTTTATTGATCTAGTCCGGGGTTGTGCTTGATGTCTGCTGTGGCTATAGAAACTTCAGTGCACCCCACAAAGTCCTTCAGTAACACCGCCCTTCTCTCTGCCTGGCTGTGGGTCTTTTTTGATGGTCCCCTGAGAGTCTCCCTTCACTGGCTGCCCCCAGCAGTATCCGTTGTTACACCCACTTGCTGGCATTGTGGAGCAGGGGAGGGACATTCTCTGATGTTCTGATTAAGAGTCACTTAGGCACTGGTAACTTGCTGCTTGAGGGCATGGCCTTCACCAGCCCTCCTGCCTCTTCCCTCCATGTTCTGCTTAGCACATGGCCCTTAAAGGGCGTTTTTCTCTTCCCCGGCTCAGAGGGCTTCCACCTGAAAGCCGCTTCTCACCCTACCCTGCGCTTCTTAAAGGATATGGGCCTGCCTGGAGTTTCAGCAATGGCTTCCTTCCTTTTTGGGGGGACTGGGGATTGAACCCAGGGTCACTTAATCACTGAGCCACATCCCCAGCCTGCTTTATATTTTATATTTTATTTAGAGACAGGATCTCGCTAAGTTGCCGAGGTTGGCTTTGAACTCACAGTCCTCCTGCCTCAGCCTCCCAAGCCACTGGGATCACAGGCGTGCACCTCTGCGCCCGGCTGTTGGCTTCCTTCTCACGACCTGCTGGAAACCTTTTGATGTGCACGCTTCTAGAGCTTTG
Source organism: Marmota flaviventris (assembly GCF_047511675.1). NCBI lineage: Eukaryota > Metazoa > Chordata > Mammalia > Rodentia > Sciuridae > Marmota > Marmota flaviventris. The sequence goes on from NC_092498.1 coordinate 22,539,935, forward strand.
CACTTTCACAAGCCTGTGCCCGGCCTTTAGCTATTCATGTAAAAATTTACCTGGAGCTGGGGTGTTAGCTTGGTGGCAGAGCCCTTAACATGCACGAGGCCTTGAGATCCGTTCCCAGCATCGCAGTGAGCGAAGGAACAAATGGAAAAATCTTTTAGCTGGCCGTCTCTGGGTAAGCAAATGCTCTGGCCAGTTTTTCCTGAAGTCGCCCCCTGCCTCTAGTTTTCAGTGTAGAATTTTCCCTCATGACCTCAGTTCTCCAATGGGCTGAGGAAGAGTCATCATTCTTTTTTTGGTTTCTCAGTCCTTTTTTTATTGTAGGAATAAGAGTGAAGTTTTTTTTGTTGTTGTTTGTTTGTTTGTTCCAGATCTCTCTTCTTTATTATTATTATTATTATTATTATTATTATTATTATTATTATTATTTTAGTACCTGGGATTAATCCCAGGACCTCACACATGCTAGGCAAGTACTTTTTGTGTTTTTTATTTTGAGACAGGGTCTTGCTAAATTGCCAAGGCTGGCCTCAAAACTAGAACTCCTCCTGCCTCAGCCTCCTGAGTAGCTGGGATTACAGATGGTAAGACCACACCTTGCTCAGCATCTCTACTCTTGTTAGCTGAAACCGTACGTCCTGTGATTTCTTTTGGTGAACACAAGTTGTTAACTTCGATGAAGCCATCAGTCTCTTTCTTTGGCTTGTACTGTTCATGTTTTGTTAATGGTCAATCACTATCATTATAAATGGCCAATCACTATTATTATAAACTAATTCTTTTTACAGATATTTTGCAGTAGAGCAGACTGTGTTATGGAAAGTTTGTGCAAGGCTAGAATTATTTGATCTTTCAAACCCACTTTTGGAAAAGTAATGATTACCTATTCACTTTCTTTTTAATCATAGGACAAATTATTATTTCTTCTACAGTTACTCTGAAGTTTTTTTTAAAGGAAAATGTCCATCTTTTCTGCCTCAAATTTATCAGCATTTGTTCATAATGACCTATGCTTTAAATATCTGTTATTATTTTTACATCTTATTATTTATGCCTTTGGATTTTCCCCTTTGATTAATTTTCCCAAAGGTTTTATTATTTATTACCCTTAAGAAATCATTGATTGATTGATTGATTGCCAGGTGTGGTGGCACATGCTTTTGGTCCCTGCTACTTGGGAGACTGAGGCCGGAGGATTGTTTGAGCCCAGGAGTTCACGTCTACCCTGGTCAACATAGTGAGACCCAATTTCAAAAAGAAAAACAAGACCAAAATTCTTTTTTTGTTTTTTATTTCTGCTATTGGATTTTGGTTTCTATTTCATTGTTGATTTTTATCATCATTACTTCATACCTCCTGTTTTTCTCAAGGATTATTTTGCAGCTTTCCATTATCAGATTTAGCCTGAGTAGGTCCTAAAGAAAGACTCATGAAAATTCTAGGGTGCCTCGTATCCTCAGCAGGTGGCCCCCTCCCCTCAGTCCATTCTCCAGGGCCAGAGGGAGCTGGTGCCCTGTGATCAGCTGTCTGAGGAGTGTGGAGGTCAAGACTGCTGTAGATGGTGTGGGATAACGGGCTGGTGCTGGCCACAGGTGCCACCGGTGGGCTGCTAGAGGATGATAGCCCTATTTAGGGGAGACCCTAAAGAAAAGGCTGGGAAGAAAATTCTTCCAATGGCCAGGACTTTGAATAGTGCATTTCATGGCTGTTTGTTTATTTACTTACTAATTTTGAAGGAGAGTGACTCTGAGGTGAGGATGTGAGCAGGTTTACAGACAATAGCTAGTGCTCTTAGGAACTTGGAGGGAGCAGGAGTGGTGCATGGGATTTAGGCACAGATGGCCTGGGTGCATCTGGAGAGTGTGGCTGTGTGTCACTTGGGGAGGCTCTGGGGAATCTGGTGGTCTAGATGGTTTCTTGTGTATGTCAGTTCCCTTCTTTCTCTGTCACCTCATGGCTGCTTGTCAGGTTCACGACTAAGTGGCCTTGGGGTAGGAAGACTGCTAAAGCAGCAACTTCTGGACCTGTGCTGGCCCCGCTCTGCACACAGACTTGGAAGGCCTTCCTTGTCCCACCACAGTGGCCCGCAGAGCACAGGGCTTCTCCACGGGACTCACCGCAAGGCAAAGTCAGCGGAGCACTAAGCTTTAAGATTTACTCTTCTGGGGCTGGGGATGTGGCTCAAGCGGTAGCGCGCTCGCCTAGCATGCGTGCGGCCCAGGTTCGATCCTCAGCACCACATACAAACAAAGATGTTGTGTCCGCCGAAAACTAAAAAAAATAAATAAATATTAAAATTAAAAAAAAAAAAAGATTTACTCTTCTTTTTTTTTTAAACATTTTTTTATATTTACTATTTTTATATTTAATATTTTAAAATATTTTTTTAGTTGTCAGTAGACCTTCACTTTATTTATTTATTCGCAGTGCTGAGAATCCAACCCAGGGCCTTGCACGTGCTAGGCAAGCGCTCTGCCACTGAGCACAAGCCCAGCCCGGGTCTACTCTTCTTGCTGTGAGTCTCATGCTGCTAAATAATGAAGCAGGGAGGAATATGGATGGGACCCAGGGGATTCCCTGTGGTGCCCAATCATAAAAGTAAATGGAGGGACCTCTTACCGACAGTGTCCCTGAGGGCTGCATCTCTCAGAAATGCAGTCTAGAATCCGCCTTCATGGCGTCAGTGGTGCTAACTGTAGTACCCTGGGTGGTAGCAGACCATGACCTCACCAGAGCAGTGTGGGAGAGTCTGGACATGGCTTCTGACTGAAGCCTGATTCTTTGGCTACCCCAGTGTTTTATTAGCTAACTGATTCTCTTCTTAATAAATTCACTTTCTGTTGAAAGCACAGAATTGGTTTCTAATGTTTGAAACTGAGACCCTGATTCTCGTAGAAGTAGGATATAGGGGAAGATTAGGAGGCTCAATAGCCCTGCAAGGATATGTTCAGGGCCCAACCCCTGACGCTGTATGTTAGTTAGCTTTTTCACTGATCTCCCTAAAAGACCTGACAAGAACAATAGAGGAGGAAAAGTTTATCTGGGGGCTCACGGTTTCAGAGGTCTCAGTCCACAGACAGCTGGCTCCATTCCTCCGGGCTCAAGGTGAGGCAGGACATGATGGTAGAAGAGTGTGGCAGGGGGATGCAGCTCACAGTGATGATCTGGAAGCAGAGGGAGACATCTCTACTTGCCAAGTACAAATGTGTACCTCAAAGCCATGCTCCCAATGCCCCACCTCCTCCAGAAACACCCCACCTGCCTTCAGTGACCACTCGGGTGATTAATTCACTGATTGGGTTAAGACTCTCCTAACCCAATCATTTTTCCTGAATCTTCTTGCACTGTCTCACATGTAAGCTTTTGGGGAACACCTCACCACTAAACCGTAATATTGTGGATTTTACCTTAATTGGAAATAGGTCTTTGCAGATGTAATTGGGTCAAGATAAAATCATACTGGATTAGGACAGTCCTTAAATCCAATGACTGGTGTCCTTATGTGGGGAGCGGCTGGGGGTGTAACTCAGTGGGAGAGAATGTACATAGCACATGCAAGGCCCTGGGCTCAATTCCCAGAAACCCCCGGCCCCTTGCCATGCACAGAGATATAGAGATGCGTGTTGATGGAGTCAGAGATCGTAGTGATAACTACAAGCCAGGGAGATCAAGCAATGCTTGGAGGAGGTAAGGAAAGATTCTTCCCCAGGGCTCCATAGGGAGCTTGGTCCTGTCAATCAAGGGGGAAATGCATTTGTGTGGTACTAAGCCATAGCAACCTTTTGCAAGGAGTATACACGTCACTGAAGAGTCCTGGGAACAGTGTGAGTGGCTGTTCTTTATTATCATTCAACCCAGGCCTCATTTGCTGGGCCCATAGTAGGAATGGGACACCAGTGAGCTGCCCATCCATTTTAATCCTTAGAACACGTGATTTTTTAGCTGTTGTTCTTGCTGGTTTTGTTGCTATTATGGAATTACACATAGCTTTTCCCCTGGAAATTAAATTCTACTCTTGTCTCTACTACCCAAGTGGTTTAGTTTTCTCCCACTGAAATCAGCATTTCCTACTATCATCTGCCCAATGAGGAACAGCCACAGCAAAGATCTTACAATATGCTAACAGCCCTCCCAATTAGATCTCAAATTTAATCAAATTCTAACCACCATCAGTTTTGAGATGCACTATTATTTTATGAACCACTTAGATTAAACAAACCATATCAAAGTGTGAGCTTCAGTCAATTGCTGTCATCACTTCAGAGAATTAGAACTCATGAAATCCTTTATTTCTGAAAGCCTTGTGAATGGAGTATCCTTTGAGCTCTTTTAGGGAACAAAGAGAGAGTTTGAGTGGTCCAATCATACAAGATAAAACACTCTTGTATCTCTCCAAGGCTTTGGATTTCTTCTAACATTATTGCAGGGAATTTCTGGTAACTTACCTGTTACAGTCCATGTAGTATCTCTATGACAAAGCACTTGAAACTGGTTACTTTACTAAGAAAAAAGGTTTATTTGGTTCATGGTGGGTGGGAAGTCCAAACAGCATGGTGTTAGTGTCTTGTGGGGGCCCCTTGGCAGGTGGTATCATATGGCAGGAGTGCCTATAAGAGAGCTCACATGGTGAGGGGTAAAGTAAGCTAGAGAGGACCAGGCTTCTTGTGTTATGAGAACAGGCTCTCACAGGAAGTCAGCCATTCCTGTAAGACCTAGCCCACTCCAGGAGACTAGCAATAATCCCCTCATGAGGGCAGTCATGACCCAGGCACCTCCCATCACATCCTGCCTCTTAAAAGTCCCACTCCCTTTCAACATTGTTATACTGGGGGTCAGGCTTGCAGCAAGTGCACCTTTGGGGGGCAAAGCACACTCCAGCCATGGCAGCAGATTGACTTAACGTGGGCTACCATTGAGGCCTGGTTTCGGCCAGCTACGGAAACAATTAGAGCTGCTCCTAGCTGCTTGAGCCAGCATGTTGAACGTAAAGCCTCTGGTATGCGTTACCCATGTTGGTAAATACAGCTATGTATTGGCTAGATTTCTTCCTACAGGTATTTTTATTTTTTTTCTCACATTTTTTACCCGTGTATTATAGTTGTACATATTGTTGGGGTTTGTTGTTACATATTCATACATGCTCACAATGTCATTTGGCCAGTGTCACTCCCCAGTCCTTTCCCCCTCCCTCCCTGACTCCCATCCTTGAACCCTTTCCTCTACTGATCTCCTATTGTTTTTTTTTAGGAAATTCGCCCCCACCTTTCTGTTCATTTTTCCTCTAGCTTCCACAAGTGAAGAAAACATACAACCCTCCATCTTCTGAATTTTGATTTTTTTTTTAATTGTTTAGTTTTCGGCGGACACAACATCTTTGTTTGTATGTGGTGCTGAGGATCGAACCCCGGTCGCACGCATGCCAGGCGAGCGCACTACCGCTTGAGCCACATCCCCAGCCCCTGAATTTTGACTTTTTGCTTAACACAATCTCCAGTTCCATCCATTTCCCTGCAAGTGACATAATTTCATTTTTCTTTATAGCCGAATAAAATTCCATTGTGTATATTTTCCATATTTTCTTGATCCATGTATCTATTGATGGATGTCTAAAGCTAGTTCCATGGTTTGGCTACTACAAACACGGGTTTGCATGCATCACTATAACGGGATTACTTTAACTCTTCAGGATAGATACCGAGGAGTGGTATAAGTGGATCATATGGTGGTTTGATGTCTTCTACTTTGAGGAAGCTCCATGCTGATTTCCTTAGCAGTTGTACTGATTTACCATCCAACCAACAGTTGGGTGGTAAATTCTTTTTTCCTCCACATCCTCCCCAGCATTTACTATTTGTATTCTTGATGACTTCCATTCTGACTGGTGTAAGCTGAACTCTCGGTGCAGTTTTGATTTGCATTTTCCTAATTATTAATGATGTGAACATTTTTCCGTACATTTGTTGGCCATTTGTACTTCCTTTGAGAAGCGTCTGTTTAATTCGTTTGCCCACATATTAATTTTTTTGGTGTGAAGATTTTTGAGTTCTTTATTTATTCTAGACATTAATCCTCAGTCAGAAAAGTAGCTAGCAAAGGTTTTCTCCCACTCTGTGGGCTCTCTTCACGTTCCTAATTGTTTCCTTTACTGTGCAAAAGCTTTTTAATTTGATGCCATCCCATTTATTAACTCTGGCATTATTTCCTGAACTTTAGGGGTCCTATTGAGGAAGTCTTGCCTGTGTCTAAACAAGTGTTGAGCCTACATTTTCTTCTGGAAGTTGCATAGTTACTGGACTAATTCTGAGGCCTCTGATCCAGTTTGAGTTGATTTTTGTGCAGGGTGAGAGATAAAGATCTAGTTTCATTCTTTTAAATATGCACGACCAGTTGTGCCAGCACCATTTGTTTAAAAGGCTGTTTTATCTCCAAAATATATTTTGGGTACCTTTTTCAAGGATCAGATGACTGTAGATGTGTGGGTCTCTGCAGGTATTTTTAGTGAATAAGCATTCTTCTAGGTGAGACTGTGTACCTCTGGGTCCTCCTAGAATCTTGACTGTCAATAGGTTTGAAGAAAATGAGAGTGATTCGAATACTGAGGAGATTTGGCTTCTGCTCTGTTGATTGGGTGAGTTCTGCTGAGGTTATTGAGAGCCTTAAACAAGGTCAGAGCAACCTGAACAGAATTCCAGTGATGATGGAGATTACAAGTAGTCTTCATCTTCATCCTCCAGGTCCCCACCCAATCAATCAAGGTTCTGTTTCCACATGGAGCACCGTGAGGCTGCAAATTAAATTAACACTGTAGTTTGCCAACTCAAGGGATCAAGTATCTGTCTTTTGGACTTTTCAGCCCTTTTGCTGCAAAGAAGAAGCAATCCCTAACTGGGCACAGTGGCTCATGCCTGTAATCCCAGCAGCTCGGGAGGCTGAGGCAAGGGGATTGCAAGTTCAAAGTCAGTCTCAGCAACTAAGCGAGGCCCTAAGCAACCTACTGAGACCCTGTCTCTAAATAGAATGTATATTTTTAAAAAGGGCTGGGGCTGTGGCTCAGTGGTGGGGCAACCCTGCGTTCAATCCCCCGTACCAAACCAAACCAAACCAAACCAAAAACAGCAATTGATGATGGAATTTAGGAATTAGCAATTGGGAATTTAGGAATTCAAGTTACTCTTTCTTTATTTATACTAGTAGTTTTAATGGAGTTGTGTTTTTTTTTTTTTATTCCCCCAGTGGACATTTAGCAATATCTGGAGACATTTTTAGTTATCACAGCTGGAGAAGGGTATGTGTGTTACTTGCATCTACTGGACAGAGGCCAGTGAGGTCGCTAAATGTCCTCTAATGCATGGGACTTCCATGGCAAAGAAGAATCCAGTGCAAAATGTCAATAGTTTTCAGCAGTTTACCACAGGAAGAAGTGACCATCCCAGTCCACGATGCCCTAACTGTGCTGATACCTCTCATAGTATCTTTTGACAAAAGACACCATCAATGATAAGAAGCACATTACTTTATGAACTATAAGAAGGGGAGACCCCTGTCAAACAAGAGCTTCACCTTGAACCCCTCCTACCCCCTCAGCCACCAACAAGTACTGGAGATTGAACCCAGGGTACTTTACCACCGAACTAGTTGTTTCTATTTTTTATTTTGAGACAAGGTCTGATTAAGTTGCTGAGGGTCTCACTAAGTTGCTGAGGCTGGCCTCAAACATGGGATCGTCCTGCCTCAGCCTCCTGAGTTGCTGAGGTTATAGATGTGTGCCCCTGTGCCAGGCTTACATTGATTTTTAACATGCATCCTGGTAAATGGGCCTTTCATTCGTTTGTGGCAGATATACTCAGTCCCACCAAAGCCACTTCTTAGACTTCTCATGCACAAGATGCCGTCGGATACCGGGTAGAGCCCTGTTACTTAGAATTCTGACTGCCTTGGGCCCCTCTAGGGGCTCCTGAGAAACTTCTTCCTCTCAGTAGCAAAGTGAGTATGTGCCACCAGAGTTCCTCCTGGTCTGTGGTCTCTTCCCTCCCTAGCTGGCAATAGAGGACCCATTCGTGAGCTGCTGAGACATGCTTGTGCTTGTCCCTGGGGGGCTGGAGACGCAGGTATCTGGTGTTTTCAGCCTGAGAGAGGAGGCACTCTGCCGCCACCCAGTCTCGGGTGGGGAAGTGCCCAAGCAGAGGCAAATGGTACAGGTGCCGACTGGTTCCAGGGAGCAGCTCAGGTCCGTGACCTCCCTTCCCACCAGGCCCTCCCTTCTGCTCGCCCCAGATTCTCTCCTTCCTCTCACTCGGTGCATCAGCAAGCAGCCCATCTCCTCGAACAGTCACAGTCCCTCCTGTCTGGCTTGATCCGTTTCCTCTGCAGGACCGCCGGAGAGCAGCTCTGAGCAAAGCCTATGTCTCACCTGTGCATCTTCCTTGCCTTAACACCTTCCACGGCATCTTTACACAGAATAAAATCCAAAAATCCTTATTTGGACCTCTGAGCTTAGGTTTCATTTTACCAAGGGGACAGTTTTTAAGAGCACCTTCTTATACTCTCAGAAATGTCTGGTTTAGGGGCTGGGATTGTGGCTCGGTGGCAGAGCACTTGCCTAGCATGCGTGAGGCCCTGGCACCACATAAAATAAAAACAAATAAAATGAAGGTATTATGTCCATTTACAACTAGAAAAAAAAAAATAGAATGTCTGGTTTAAGCTGGGGATGGAGGTGCACTCCCATAACCCCAGTAACTTGAGGCTGAGGCAGGAGGATCACAAGTTCAAGGCCAACTTTGGTAACTGAGCGAGGCCCTGTCTCAAAAATTTCAGAGGGGCTGGAGATGTAGCTCGGTGGTAAAGTGCCACTGAGTTCACTCCCTAGCACTGCAAAAATTCAGATCCGGGCCCTGCATTTGTGAGGTCCTCTTGCCCCTGAGCTACGTGTGTGCACCCGTCCCCGTGGCCCCTTTCCCTCTCTCAGAGACACTTGTCTTCCCACTTTCCACACAACATTCTCCTTGGATCCTTCAGGTCTTGGCTTAATAATGGTCACCTTAGGGCCCCCTTTCTTCGCCTGTCCAACCCCCTTTTCTGTACTGGTCACATCCCTCTTGTAGTGACCAGAATCTGACTTTTTTGTTCTGCCTGCCTGTCACCTCCCTGTGGGTGTGGGTGCTTTCTCACCAACACAGGACCCAGCAGATCTCAGTACCCCCCATAAATATTTCATGAAATCAGCCAATAAAAGGCCTTCCTTCCTGACCCCCTTCCACTTGAGGTTAAGCCACCATGATGGACACAGCCCAAGACGCTGCACTCTTCTTCCTTGGCACAGGCCACAGCTGCATGGAAACGATCCTTTGTGTGACTCCCGTGGTCATCAGTTTCTCCTAGGTTGGGACTGACCTGGGATAGTTGCAACGGGGCCAGGGCAGTTCAGGAAGCATCAGTCTGGAATCTTCTGGGGGGCAGAGCTGTTGACCCGAGCCCAGGTGGGGAGGGCGGGACACCAGCTCAGCGTGCAGCCGTCCCGTCCCGCTGGCTTCCTTCTCTTCTGGGGAACTTCCTTTTACTTCCCCTGCTTCACTCTAATATGCCTGCTAGAAGTTTCTCGAATTCCAGAAAACTGGACTCATGACGGATCCAGCAAGGCAAATGGCAGGATAGGAACAAGGCCGCTGAATCCCAGGGCAGAGGTAGAGGACGGCAGAGAGAAAAAACTCCCTCTGTTCCCTGTCTTGATCTGTGTTATTTTGTCAGCAGCAGGTAAGGACGGCTCGCCACCAGCAGCCCCGGCTACCACAGTAAAAACTAGCACAGTCTCAGGCGCGAAGCCCCAAACTTCAGGATCCATTTCAGACCCAGCGACATCCACCAAGTCGAACACGGCCAACTCTTCGGCATCCACATCCGAAGGGGAGCCCTTGAACCCAACTCAGCCAAGCACCCCTGCGGTGACTACAGTCTCTACAACCACCAGTGTCACACAGAGTGGTAGTACCACGCCTTCCTCTCCCACTTTAACCAACACTGAAAAAGCAACCTTCCAGAGCACGGACAAAGGAACAACTGTCCCTGGAGACAGCAGTACTGGCCACATTCCCACATCCACCACAGCCACTCAGAGAACAGAGGTGTCGAGCTCTCTTTCTTCAGGGTCCATTGCCACAAAACACTCTCCTGTGGTTTTACCTGGCAGCCCAGGCTCTCACCATTCAACCACTGTCACTGTGAAGACCCCAGAGAGCTCTACCAGTGGACAACACAGCCTTTCCTCGGTCCCCAGTGGTTCAAGCCCTGCGCCTGGCACTAGCAGCCCCACATCCAAGGTGTTGCCCACCACACAAAGTAAGTAGGGCCTCGACTTGTTACTGTTTTTCAAGCAAAAAGAAACTTTTCTGTGCTTTTTTTCCTCTATACAGTTTCTCTCTGGGAGGGTTATGCTGAGACCTGAACATGAGGACACTCCTTCACTCAGAGCTGGTTTCCCATTTCTGATGAGCAAGGCCAACATTCGAGGGTTTTGGCCTGCCCAGGGTAAACACGCCAACCGTCTACACACAGGCAAGACTGCACTGTGGTGGTGGCAGCAGGGTGTTAGAATATTCTAGAATGGTGATCCTCAGACTTGTTCGATGACAACCCATCATAAGAAACACACTTTAATACATCAGGGTCTAAAAAAACACATATAGCCGGGTGTGGTGGCACACACCTATAATCCCAGTGCCTTGGGAGGCTGAGGCCTGAGGATCTGAGTTCAAGGCCAGCCTCAGCAACAGTGAGACACTAAGCAGTTTTGTGAGACCCTGTCTCTAAATAAAATACAAAAAAGGGGGCTTGTAGTTCAGTGGTAGAGTGCTTGTCTTGCACATGTGAGGCACTGGGTTCAAACCTCAGCACCACATAAAAAAATAAAATAAATAAAACAAAGGTATTATGTTCACCTTACAACTAAAGAAATATTTTTTAAAAAAATACAAAATAGGGCTGGGGGAGCTGGGGTTGTGGCTCAGTGGTAGAGCGCTTCCCTAGCACATGCAAGGCCCTGGGCTTGATCCACATAAAAATAAATAAATAAAATAAAGGTATTGTGTGCAAGTACAACTAACAAATAAATATAAAGAAGAAATAGGGCTGGGGGATGTGGCTCAGTGGCCGAGTGCTCCCAAGTTCAATCCCTGGTACCTGCCACCCCAAAAATAATAAATTTAAAAAAAAAACACATATAATGCATATAAATGAAACAAATTTCACTATATAGGACTTTTTATATAAGCTGATATTTTCAATTCTGTTCCATTTCCTTTTCCTTTTATTAACTGATTTCTCAAGTGCCCATCTTAACCTAGTAAAATAATTTCAAAATCTAGTGATGGAGCTGGGTGAGCTATTTTGGGAAACTGAGGCAGGAGGATTGCAAATTTGAGGCTGGCTATAGCAACGTAGTGATACCCTCAACAACTTAGCAACACCCTGTCTCTAAATTAAAAAGGACTGGGGTTGTAGTTAAGTGGTAGCGTGCTTCTGGGTTCAATTCCCAGTACCATCAAAAAAAAAAAAAAAATTGAGGCAGGAGAAAAATCTACAGATGGATCATGAGCTTCAAAATCCTGACCCATCTGGGATCTGCTGAATTGGAACTTCGGCTAGTGACTGAAGAATCTGGAGATCCAGGCACTCCCAGGTAACATAGATATATCTTGAAACATCACACTGGGCGAGGGTGGCCCTCTCCTATGGTGAGAGGCTCTGAATTGGATAAATGCAACTCCCTGCTGTGCCACCTGCTGCCACATGACCTTGGGAAAATCATTGAGTCCTCCTGGGCCTCTTTGGCTTAGCTCTTAAACTGGCTTGTCCAGTGTGACTGTCCTGTAAAATGGTACAGGACACCGCTTCATCCCCCTGCCTCTGCACACTGGAACCAGAAAAGAGTGGACTTTTCTCTGCTCTTTTATTCTTCTAGCCTCTTCAGTCTCCACCATAGCACCCCAGAAGGAACACCCACCATGCACCCCAGAAGGAACTCAGCAGACCTCCAGCCAGATGCCACCCAAGCCCACCCCGTCTTCCTCCATGACATCTCCGCTTGAGGGCTCTTCGTCCAGTCCTTCGTCAAGAACTGGGGCCACATCTACTGTTGGGGGAGACACCCACTCCAGCACTCGTTCGGCTTCAACTGCCCCCCAAGGCCTCAGCACAACCTCTTCCACCCTGGCTCCTGGGAAGCCCAAGGTAATTCCAGCGAGGTGGGACAAAAAGGAGAGCCCATGCTCCAAGAAAAGCTGTTTCTATTTTCGCTCCAGCCAGGAGCAAAATGAGGAATACTGTCCATTTGCCCCATCTCCCCTGGTTTTTCCTAAGGCTTCCAAAGACATTCCTGACTTTAAACTGGCCCAGCCGTGCCCCTAGCTTGCCACGAACTGATTACCACCCACGGGATGGAGGAGAACAGGATCCTTGGATCTTTGGGCCTGACCCTTCCTCTCATGGCTTTTTCCAGGTAGACTGCATGCCTCCTGAAAGGCTGGATAAGAAGCTGCTCATCCTGAACCTCACGGAAACCAGCCCCTGTGTGAGTACTGCTCATCTGCCCTCCACAGCCTGCAGGCTGGCAGGGGAAAGGAAGCAGAGGGGACCAAAGTGCTCCGTCTAGAACGGGTGGTGTGTTCACCTAGGGATCTGCCCCTTGCCATCTTACAGAGCAACAAACTAAGGTTCAGACTTCTCTAAGGTCACACAGATAGGACTGCCACAGGCCAGAACAAGTTCCCAAGTCTCCTCCCTTTCACTGTGCTTACCCACAGTGGTCTGAGGGGCAGGAGGCCCTGATCCTGGTTGCCCTTTGCCTCTAGCTCTGGGTGTGACTTCAGACAGTTGGTCTGTTTGGAAATGGGAATTTAAGTCGTCCTCACTTCCCTTGTTCTCAGAGTGGCTTTGTTTCCTGGTCCATGTGTTTTCTGAGAGCCTCAGTGGTGGCAAGCCATTAGGGAGAGTCTCCTTCTTCAAACCCAAGGAGTTGGGGGGTGGGCGGGAGATAAAAGGGTCCTGGTACTGAACATAAGGGAGCCCCTGCCTGTAGTTGTTCGATTCTGAGTGATGTGTGGACACTGTATGAGCGAGAGGGCGACCAAGGACTTGAGCTGGGGATGTTCTGTTGCTCAGTGAATAGCTGTTGAGCCCTGTGAGTGCAGGTGGTGGCTGGCTCACTGCTGCCCTCTCCTGGCCAGTGCCTATTTTTGCACCCACTCTAGGAACTAGACTAGAACAGGATTTGGTTTCTACAGGTTGGAGAGCTTTTCTGCCATTGTGCTTTTTCTTGGGCATCCATTTTGCTGGCTTTTCTAGGTAAACCTTACAGAAGTATAGATTTGACCATCAGAGTTTTAACCTCCAGGGGTAGCTTATGGAGGTCTTGACGCAGGTCAGAGAAACATCAGCTAGGGGAGCCCTGGTGACCTCCCTGCACTGTATTCCTCACCCCGAGCCCTGAAGCCACGTTGCCATGTACTCTCTGCTTCTCCATGTTCTCTGCACACATTCAGTGGCTCCTCGCCTTCCCCATCAGCCTGTTCACGGCCTCAGTCCGAGCCTCAGAGGGACACAGGTGCATCATTCTGGGACTAGACCACCTTGAGTCCAGAGCTGAGGTCTTCCACTCCTGCGGTCTTCAAAAGGGGCAGGAGAGGCTGGCGAATGACAAGTTCAGAGAGCACTGGAGCCCCTGCTGCCAGAGGTGGGGGTGCTGTGCTGTGTTCCCCTGCCCACAGTACAGGGCACTGATTCCCAAGTCTCAAAGAACATGGAGGAGATAGGCCCTGTTGCGCCCACAGTCTGAGGAGACTCGGGGCAGAGAAGCCAGGCGCTGAAGAATATAGACCGACTCCTGGCAGGGCTTGGAATGCACTGGTGGAGTGTGGAGAGGGACGCGGGTGGCAGAGGGCAGCCCCACAAGCCTAGACTGTTGTCACACCCCTCTGCAATGCCTGTGTTCTCCTCACAACAGGCAAAGAGCCCTCCAGCGGATGACAGATTGGTCACACAGCTGTGCCAAGCAGTCAAAGCCACCTTCAACCCGGCTCAGGATTCGTGTACAGTACAGCTGGCTCCCATTCAGGAAAGCCAGGCGGTGGCCCTCAAAAAAATCACTATTCAAAGTGAGTTGACGGCAAGAGGGCCTAGGCCTGTGTGGGTGGGAACAGAATGGGAGGTGACGGTCCAGGGGCTGCTTGGAGTGTGGGTCAGGGTGGTGCCGCTAGGAACTGTCAAGCCACGCATCCTCTCAGGGCCCCCCAAGAGGCTGGACCATGCAGAACACCCTTGTCTTGGGCTTCCTCTCCCTTGCCACCACATGGCTCTGAGGCAGCACCTCTCCTGTCTCCTACAGCAAATCTCCTTCCTGAGAATGTGTACACCCTGCTGAAGGACAAGTGGGAGGACCTAAGAGAGGTAGGTGGGCTGCTCCGGATGCAGGGCTGGATCAGGAGCCTCTCTCAAGTCCAGCGACCCCTCAGTGTGGCAGGGCTATTGCCCGTGCAAGCTTCTGCAGCAGATGGAAGAGCTCTCCATCCCGGGGGGGGGCTTGGGGGAGCGGGGATCGAAGACTGTTCTCTGCCACATGATGTCTCCTACCTGGCCAGGTGGGAGTCAGCCACATGCAGCTGGGGGATGAAGGACCGCCGGAGGAGGCTGAAGACCGCTTCAGCATGCCGCTCATCATCACCATCGTCTGCATGGCATCCTTCCTGCTCCTCGTTGCGGCCCTCTATGGCTGCTGCCACCAGCGACTCTCCCAGAGGAAGGATCAGGTGAGCACATCCCTCCTCTGACTAGGGAAGCAGTCCAGTCACCAGACAAGCTCTCGGCTTATTACTCCTGTAGTCCAGCAGGGGACAGTGAGTGGCCTTGGACCCTTCAGGCAGGCAGAGCACCGCCTAGGCAGCCGCCAGCTGCTGAAAGAGGCACCATGGCCTGAGGCAAGAGCAGGACTTTTGAAGAAAAAGATTAGGTTGAAGCCCTGTTCTTGGTGTGACCTTGAGTCCATCATATAACCTCTTGGAGCTTCAGCTGTTCCCACACAGTAGAGACAGTTTCCATCTTGCAGAGCTGTTCTGGGCATTGAAATAAATGGCCCTGTGTGTGCTGTCTCACCAAACTTCTCTCATCTGCTAAACTCTTTATCTTTCAGTTCCACCCAGATCTGTGGTTTTCCCCCGAGTGCCCCTTGAAGGAGCTTTGGGAAAATTTTCATGCCTAGCTTCCTCATGCTCCACCTGAAACCCAATCTCTGGGTCAGCGTGTGTTCAGAGCTGCCCAGGTGATTCTAACATGCAGTCAGAGCCAAATCTGAGAGAGAGGGGGGACGGGATTGTCCCATTGCTGCAGCAGGGATGCCCATGGTGACTGCCCTACCTGTCTTGTCCAGGCTTGGAGAGAGGTCCTTGGTCACCTGGCCTGAAGGGAGGTCATTTTCTCATAGTACTGCTCAATCCACGACTATGGGGGTAATGTGGGTGCTTGGAGAGGTTTTGAGGGAAAGTAATGGAGGAGAGACGAAAATACTTAGTAGGTCCTGGAGAACAAAGTCCATGTTCGCTGACATCAGCGATTCAGACTTGCCCACGGGATGATGGTGAGACCATTGGGGAATTTTAGGGTGTGAAGCAGGCCTGTAGCCAGGGTGACAGCCAGCACCTACATGTGAGCAGAGTGCTTGCTTTAGTCAAATTGGGTTCCCTGAGTCGAAGGAGGTAGCACATGTTAACACTGTATTAAGCCAGGCACCGTGTGCCACCTGTGATCCCATCTACGGGGGAGGCTGAGGCAGGATTGCAAGTTTGAGCTCGGCCTTGGCAACCAACTGAGACCTTGTCTCAAAATAAAATAAAAAGGAATGGGGAATAACTCAGTGATAGAGTATTTGCTTAGCACGCTTGAAGTCTTGGGTTTGATCTCCAATATTGCAAAGGAGAAATAAAAAAAAGAAAGAAAGAAAGAAAAACTTAAGGGTTATAACCCTCCAAAATCACTCTTTCTCCCTGGGTCATCTTCCCCACGCTAGCAACGACTCACAGAGGAGCTACAGACAGTGGAGAATGGTTACCATGACAACCCAACCTTGGAAGTGATGGAGACCTCCTCCGAGATGCAGGAGAAGAAGGTGGTGAACCTTAATGGGGAGTTGGGGGACAGCTGGATCGTCCCTCTGGACAACCTGACCAAGGATGACCTAGATGAGGAAGACACACATCTCTAACTGGGTCTGCTGGTGCCTCGATAGTGCCACAGGCTCCAGACTGACCACCTGAAGTGCCATTTGGACAGAGGGGGAAAATTCCTCCGTTTGAGGAGGGAAAGACTGGGGGAGGAAGAGTGGACTTCAAGGGTTGCTACCTCCCAATCCCCATAGGGCCTTAATTTTTTCCCTTTTCAAGCCGATCATATCCTGTTGTCTAGATCCCTCTTGTAAAGTAACCCACTAGTGCCTGAGCTCAGCGCTGCTGGAGGATGAGAAGGGAGATGGACGAAGAGTCATTGGAAAGGATCTCAGACTCTAGAACAATCCCCTCGTTTCCCAAGTGAGATAACTAAGGATTGAAGAGGGCAGGCGACTTGCACAAGGTCACAGTTACTTGGTGACAGATTCCTCCCTTCACTCCAGGGCTCATCTGTACCAGGCACACTGCTCTTCACTTGTGCCCTCTCTCCAGAGCAGCCCTGGGTAGGGGAACACTCCCGATAGTAAGTGGGCTAGGGAGGAGAGCTGGCCTGTACCCTTTTCAGTGGGATCTGATTATAAGGACAGGTCCCGTGTTTCGATCTCTGACTCCAGCTTCACCTGCCAGTACTCTCCTCTCCCTCCTCTCCTCTTTCTCTCACTCCTTTTCACTCAGTTTTCAGTCCCACTCTGCCCCAGGGCACCAGGGATCAGCACAGGTCATTCATCACCTTGAACCTCTTTTCCTGGATTCTGATTTCTTTGCATCCATTTAACGATGCAGAGGCCTCCCAGTGTGCTTGAGGCCCGCTCACGGGAGCAGTGGGCAGGTGAAGAGAGGAGCTCCTCATCCCAGGGTTGCCTCCTCATGGCAGCTGATTCAGGGCTCAGAAATGACACTGGCCCATTACCCAAGCACCCCTTGAAAATGGACGCTCTCCAAGATCTCCTTTGGCCTTCTGCTCCCACCAGGGATTAAAATCTGCAGTAGCCACAGAAAGTAAGATGTTTCTTTTTGGTCACTGCTCAGCCAATGGATGAATCCCACAAGGCCCAGCCAGAAAGGGCAAGAGTGGTGAGACAGATCTGTGCAGGCCTCCCACCCCCATTCCGATCAGCAGAGGTGTGCCTGAACAGACAATCGATTCATCAAACTGCTGGCAGACAGGTGTTACTTGTTTCACAGGATACTCAGGGACTTTTCAAGTTGCTGAGAGTTTTGTTGTATTTGTTTTTTTTAAATTCAGCACTCCAGTGTCAAAGTCCAAAGCTTCAGCTACTGGAGACTCTTAGTTAGCTCACCTCATGGATTCTGATTCTCCAGAGAGAGAGAAAAGCCAGGACATGAGTGCACTCTAAGGTGCCTGACTTCCCACTCTTCTGGCATGGAGCTAGGCCTTGCTGTTTCCTCTCCCCTGTGTTGCTGGTGGGGCTACTGCAGTTCTGTTTCTGGTGGCATCTCAGGAAAACAAAGCCATGTCTGTTCCCCAGCATAGGGTTTTCTAGGCTCAGCAGTTAGCTGTCTTGTAGAAGGTAACTGAGGATGGGGCATAGTGAGGCTTCATCTGGTTTTCTGAGAGGGGAACTCCTGCATGGAGTTTTGAACTCTGGCCATGGCCTGTATGTTCCTGGGCATAAATTCCCTGGAACCAGCTATCTGCATTGGAACAGTTTATTTTAAAACAGAATAGATGGGGGACAAAGGGGAAAGGTCTATCCTTTCCTAGCTCCTTGTGTCCTGCTCTGAGGCCTGTAGTCATTAAATATCCTAGGGAACAGGGAAGTCCAGGTGATCATGGATTGTACCCAGGAAGTTTTCCAAGAGCTCGAGAGATGCTAGGTTACCAGTATCCAAATGCATCTGTTCTGCTCTTCTGTCACTAGTATTTGGAGGTGGGCAGGATGGGGAACAGTGCCAATTGGAGGAGAAAGAGAGGGAATGTTGGGACAACGGAGAGAGGTCTGTTTGCTTCCTTTCTGCCCAGGGTTCTGTCTGTCCAGTGGGTTTCTGTCATGGCCTATGAGAGGCCAGACTGGATTATTGCTCTTTTGCTGATTCTGGGTCACATTCACTGGCAAGGGCTTTTGACAGAGACAGCAAATATTGCTTCTGCAAATGATCAAAGGATGCAGCCCCAGGGCCTCTTAGAGATGACGACTGTGAAGACTAGAGAGCAGAAACCATGCCTGGTCAGGGGCAGTGAACACAGTTTTATCCAGGGAGAACCTGGGGAAGCACTGGGCTGACTGAGAGGTTCCTTCTTTTTGTGCATCCAAATTGTGCTTTTAGTGGCACTTTGGATCTGACACCTGGCGTTGGCTCGCTCTTGCTGCTAGGATCTCTATATCAACAGGCCATGCCACCAGCAAGTGTAAAACTCATCTTCCCACATGGCTGAGTCTGAGTGCTGTCTGATAATTCAGATTCTGGGGCCAAGAAGAGATAATGGCAACACCAGAGGCTTAGCAAGACTCTGAACCAGTTGTACCAAAGAGAATTTAAGAACTCCATTTCAGTGGCAAACCACTGTTTCCCCATGCTGCAAAAACCGTGAATCTGATAATTCCCCAAGTTACAAAAACCATAGATCTGAAGATTTTGATTGGATGAAACTCAGTGGGCAGCATGCTGCCTTGTGAGTGGGAGAGTAGCACGTACAGACAGATCTGCACTGGAAGGCGGAGTCCGGGTTTAATCTAGTAGACACCGGGTATGCCCACTGCTTTTTAAGAAAAACTATTGGAAGATTTATTTAAACCATTTTTGAGCTTTAC
Organism: Marmota flaviventris; assembly: GCF_047511675.1. NCBI lineage: Eukaryota > Metazoa > Chordata > Mammalia > Rodentia > Sciuridae > Marmota > Marmota flaviventris. The sequence goes on from NC_092498.1 coordinate 22,558,914, forward strand.
CTTTTTTTTTTTTTTTTTTTTTTGACAACATACTGGAGAAACTTTGAATAAGTTCAAACTGATATATAGATATACATATTTTTGACAGTGTAAATACAACAGCCATGTTAATCTACCCTGCACTGCTTTTAAGTAAATACACTTTGAAAATAAATCCATTAGCTAAGGGAGATGGCGAGGCTTTTTTTTTTTCTCTGAACAAGAATGTAAATGTCTATCTTACTAGAAATGGCAAGTTTTTGTTTTCTTTTTTAACAACAAAAATATTCAATAAGACAGGCTGGGGACAAAATATTTGTCTTGCAGATTGGGCATTTTCATTTTAAAATATGATCTCTTCTCCCACCAAGTGTCAGTCCCATGCCAGTAAGGGCTAGGGTCAGGTGCACTAGATGAAGAGTGATACTCTGGTCACAGGGACAGAGATGTAGAGATCTAGTCCAGTCTTTTTCCACAGATAAACCTGAAGCCCACATAGACAAAGTGACAGAAACGGGATTAATTAATGGATCCATTGATGGTCCCATGCTGTGTGCCTCCAAAGAAATCAGGGAACTAAGGACTGCCACTTGCAGGCAGGTTGACACAGACATGACACCATTTCTTCCCCCAAACTACCCTAACAAGGCCAGAGATGCAGAGTGACAGCAGTTTTAACAGTCTAGCGATGTTCCTATTTTATGTCACTACATCATATAGGTCTAAGATGTAAATGAGCAATTCTTTCTGCCAAGAAACCGTGTTATGTGAGCTCTCCCTTAGGAAACCTTCCTGTAGTTGAGGATCAAAGGGAACAAGTCAGGGAAGGCAGTGCAAGAGAAAACCAGAGCCTACTTTTCGTCAATGTTGCGCTGATTCCCAACACCCAGGGAAAGCAGGGGATTACTATTTCATGGGGTTTTGTTTTTATTAGTGAATGTTAAAAATAATTTGCCCAGGAGACTGGGGGAGCATGTGTCTTAGTGGACAGGGGTCTGAAGTACACTGGAATTTACTGAGAAACTTGTTTGTAAAGACTATAGTTAATTATTGCATTTTCTTATAAAAATATATTTTGAGAAATTGTACACTGTCAATTAAAATGCTTTTCTGTAAGCTGGTTCAAGCCCTGGTATTTTGCTTGACTTAAATTCTTTAACTGAGCTGTCTCATCATGGAAAAAAACTCCCCTGCTCTTAGTGACACTGACCAGTGACACTGATCTGTGTGGGTGCAGGAGGGGAGTGGGATGAAGTAGGAAGGAAGGAGGGCATCCTAGAGGTGGCGAGTTCTCCACTCCACCTCAGGCCACCCTGTGGATCCTAAGAGGAGGTCATTTTCTCTCAGGCACTGTTGTTTCTCTCTCTCCCTGATGCTTATGCTTTGGGTACAGCTGAGTAACCACCAGGGAAGATCCCATGTGGGTTGCTGAGCCCTGATCAGGTATGAAAAACTGGCCAAGAGAAGAACACAAATATAAGTATAAAAAACAACCAACTCTGTTCGGGCCCTGTTTCTGCCCCTTAGAGGATCTGCTTACTTGTCAGGAGAGACTTCTGTCTGACTCTTCTGCAGGTACACAGTGAAGGAGGAGGTTCAGGGAAGGCCTCAGATGATTCTGATTCTTTTCATCTCCAAGGGTGGTAGTGCTACAGCTGCACGTTAGCTCAGGGCTTCATCATTCCCAGTTTATAGAACATGGCAGATAGATTTGGTCCGTTTGCCTCCACCATTCAGTTTACAGAACATTTTAACGTAGTGTCTAGGGAGCTGGCACCACTTAAGGAAATGAAGTGCAGAGATTTACACAGCCATTTAAATGTTAGTCTTAGGCCTAGACTACATCTTTTCTCTCTTCAGGCCTATATTCTTAACAGCATTCACGCTTGACTTTATTTCAGTTTATTTCTAGAATGTAGTATCTGTTAACAGGATTTTCCTTTCATTTGGTAATTCTATAAGCTCACGCCACCCTGAAGGGGTGGGTCAGAGTTGGGCCTGTGTATTTTGAGGTTAACTTCACAAATGTGCCAAGGATACTGGAAGGAGTCCAAATGCCAGGACTTCCTGCAGGTCCCTGGCCCTGATCACGGGCACACTGATCTGAGTGACTCAGAGTTTATCAAAGGCCACAAATTCTTCTAAGACTCCATTCTTCCTGAATAGGGCACTGACCCCGCTCCCTGCCTACCAAGAGGTGCTCTCAGTTGGCATTTCAATGGTATGCCTCTTTTGTCATTTACAACCTCCCTGTTCTGTAAGTTCCCTCCCAAACCACTCACTTATGTCTTGCATACCCCCCCAGCCCCCGCTGCCGGAGAAAAATAGATGAAGAATAGGTCTGGCTACTCTAAGTGGGAATGCTTGTGATAAATACGGAGTATTTTTCAAAGACCTTGGCAATTTATGGATAAGCAAAAATCAATGGAACCCTAGCAAAGACCATCTGCTGCCAATATTTACTTAACCAAGTTGAGACTTCTAAGGCTACCTGGAGGTTGGTAGTGGATGTGGAGGTAAACGGGATTCCTGGCTCCTTGACTGCCCATCCTATTGGCCAAGTTCAGAGGGTAGTGCTACAAATACAGCCAAGTGTCCTCAGCTCCCATTTTGAGTTTTGCCAATCATCAAACTTCCCTAGCCAAGCCATTTTTTACCTCGTTCTTCTCTCCCCCGTGTAAGGAAAATATTTCTGGCAAGGCCATTTATCTGACTCCCCTTGCTTTTCCTGGGTGAGAAACCTAGCAGGAAGGTCCACTGCAGACATCAGAAAAGCTCACAGCAGCTTAACTCAAAGCACCCTGCTCTGCTGTCCTCTTCCCTGTAACAAAAAGCTCCACTCTTCCTTTTCTGCCTCAGACATGCAACAGGCAAAGGAAGGTGGGAGTTAAGTATGGGCATATAGGGCCCAAAACAGCAACTGCATGCTCACCGGAGTGGTGCAGCTGACACCTCAATGGTGTTCAGCACCAAGTCTTTGCTCACTGCTGTTTTCCCACTAGAAGATAGTGGCGGATGTCAGGGGTGGTGTCCTACAGTTTGACCCCTTTGTGTTAATTCTTTGGAGAATTAACCAAGGAAAGGTCAATTCCTTACCTTATCACAGCACCTCATGTTTTCCTGTTTTTAGAACACAAAGAAATGTTGACTTCTGAGCCACACTTAAAGCACACCCTAGAAATAAAAGCTATGCAGTAAGATATGGCTTGACTTGTAAGTTGAGAAAACATAATCCCCACATGGAGTGAATAGCTGACAACTCCAGAATGTAGGACCACAGAGCCAGAAAGGAGATGACAAAGGCTGAGACCTCCCTGTTATTCTGAGGCCACACGGAGAGCTCACACAACTCAACCCAGACAACCTAGGGCCTTTATTTGGCATATTTCTGAGTTAATTTTTCCAAATTCAGCAACACTTGCAGGTTCTCTCCCTTTACTATTTTTTTCTACAATTTTCTGTTTCAGTCCAGTTTTTTCTCTTAGTTCCTAATTGATATAAGCATGACCCCTTAAGACTTGTGAAACAAGTCCAAATTCACAAAACAGACATACACAGAAAAATGTTTGTGGTTAAAATAACAACAAGAAATGGAGACAGGTGTGGCACATGCCTGTAATCCCAGCTGTGGGGGAGGCTGCGACAGGAGGACTGCCAAAGCCAGCCTCAGCAAAAGCGAGGCGCTAAGCAACTCAGTGAGAGCCTGTCTCTAATATACAAAATAGGACTGGGGATGTGGCTCAGTGGTCGAATGCCCCTGAGTTCAATCCCCAGTACCAAAACAAGCAAACAAAAAAAACCCAAAAAACCAAATAAATAGACAAACAGACAAATAATTTGCTAGATCCTTTACTTTATTGCTGCTGGTGTGCTTCACCATGAGCTATCTCACCAGCTCTTGTCACCAAAATCAGGGGTGTATACCACACTCTGCTCCACCAGTTTTTTTGGTGCTAGGGATTGAACCCAGACGTGCTTAATTACTGAGTCACATCCTGAGCTCTTTTTTAAAAAAATTTACTTTGAGTATGAATTGTCAAGATCATTGTATGGACATGTGTAACTAATAAAATTTTTTTTGTTTAAATTTTATTTTGAGATTGGGTCTAAGTTGCTTAGAGCCTTGCTAAATTGCTGAGGCTGGATTTGAACTTGCGATGCTTCTGTCTTAGCCTCCCAAGTTGCTGAGATTTCAGGTGTGCACTATGGTGTCCGGCTTCACCAGGGTTTGTTTGTTTTTTAAATGGAAACATCTCCCAGAAACTCTGTGAGCTCAGCCAATATTTTTTGGTTTGAGCAGTCTCTAAGGATAAACACCCAAAGGCCCTTCTACACTGTATCATTTTCCATTTCTGGAAAACTGAATAAAGCACCCTTTAAAAGTTGACTTCAAAGTAATTTTGCAAACATAAGACATCTTGTGGTATCCATATATAACTTTTTATTAAGAAAATGAACAAAATACATTCTTTCTCCATATGTACATTACATACAACATAATTCTACAATTGCAATTGTTCAGCAGATCACTCATATTTACTCACAAAATAGTGATAACATATGTACCAAACCTGGGATTAGAAAATTACCTGTACTTAAAAAAAAAAAAAAATCCCAAAATATCCACATGAATTGGATAAAAGGCAAACCAGAAAGGATCACAAAAGGGATAGGGAAGACCACAGAACATAATATAACCCAACAATGTTTAAACAATTGATGTTAGAAGAGATCTGATACCCAAAAAAGCACTCTTTAAATTCTCCAAATAGCTCTTGCCAGCCTTCCATCTGTTTCAGGTACTTGAGGATACAGTCTAACCCCATAAGAGAGGGTTAAAGGAAAGAGGAAACAACAAGGTGTTTTCTCATACAATCTCATCTGAAATGTTATGGAGGTGAAAAACTTGTTAATCTTAGCTGATGTTTAGAGAAATATGTTCATTTTGTCTATTTTGTTTTGCTCTGCAAAAAAGTAACTCTACCTTTTTGAGTGTGGGTTGAATTTTGGCCACGTAATGAAGTGTATTACAAACAGAAGGCTCCTCATAGTCTGAACAGATTCCATATATCTAAAGAGCATAAAAATTCAAATGAGTCTTAGGGGTGAAATTTCCAATGACCTGAACTTTTCAGGCTTAAAGATACTTATCAACATTATTATTTTCAGACTGTGCAGAAGATAATGCTTAAGGAAGGTAAGTAAGGGTGGGATATATCTTGCTGTCTGGGCCTTCCTACATGCAGGTGGTACAAAACTATGAGAATGGCTCTGTTAACTTTTTTTTTTTTTTAAATCTTTTCAGGACGTTGCCATTTTTCATAATGGAAAAAAGTCAGAAAAGAAAGTGGAGAGGCCTCATCAATTAACAAGGGGTTTCCTTCTTTACAATTAGCAGTTTTCTATGATAAGCATATTTTTATAATCACAAAATCAATTCATGTTTTTAAAATGACATAAATGGCATTTAACACAGTCCAACTGTCAAATGAGCTGCTTGCTATCATAGCATGTTTCCCTGAAGGATGAGATTCCCCTGGTGATGGTGGAGCTTCATCTTCTCCATCTAATTTCCAGTCCAACTTTGGGTTTTGAAGATCTCTTTCTGTCTGAAGGGATCTTAGTTTCTGGCCACTAAGTACTTCTAGTTCATAAATGAGCTGACTTAAAAAAAAATTCTAACATCTTTCCCAAGCTGTTTATAAATATGTCATTTGGAAAGATGGAATACTGTATGTTCCCAAGACTAAGACAAAGAGGTTTTCTGCTTAATTTTTCTGTCGTATTATTTTGAGGTTGAAGACTCCACTTTACATAGATTTTTGAAGTGATGGTAAGGGAAGGAATCTTTAAAAAGAAACACACAGCACCACATAAAAATAAATAAATAAAATAAAGTATTGCTTCCATCTATAACTAAAAAAATAATAAAAAAGATAATTCATACTTCCTAATCTAATTTAATTAATTTCAAAAGACATTTCACACAAGTCACAAAAGTAGGCTAGCTTAAAGAATAATACAATCAAAAGTATCTCTTGTTCAGGCTAAATGTAATGGGTAAGAAAGGTAATCCACTTTTATTTTTCTAAACAGAAGCTTTATAATTAAGGAAGAAAATCACTTATAACTGGTTACTCACCAAAATCATTTTTTCTGGGAAAGGAAAAAAAATCTCAAAATTAAGTACATGACTTAAAAAAAAAAGTCTTCCCCTATAGAAGACTTCTCCTCATATTTAATCTCATATTTTAGATCTTAACATCTTATCAAATTGGGGGTTGGGCTGACAATTACTTTCCTATGCCTTACAACTTTGCAGTTAGTGCTTTTATGAGCATAGCTAATGTGTATGTAAAACAGCAAAGATTTTACAAAGGTAAAAGTACCGTGGGATCTCATAAGGATGCAATTCAAAAATATAAAGCCACCCATCTATGTCCTCAGTGGTCAGAAGGTAAACTAGAAATCCTCTGATTGAAATCTGATAGAAATCCTGGGTTGATCCCATGCACCACAAACAAATAATCAAAGGTAAACATGGCAATTACAATGCGACATGTTCAAGAGTCATTTGCAAATATATGCTTATAATTTAAGATCCACTCTTTTGATTCAACTGAATTTGTAAAGTTATGCCAGTTGCAAGGGAGTTGGGGCTTATTCTAGCTACCTAATCACTTTACAGATGTGGAGAAGACCTAAAGAAAAAAACCAAAATTATCAAATACCTGTAATATCCAGGATTCATGTATTTCTTGGCAAAGCAGAACTGAGACCCCCTAGGATTATATATATGATTAATTCATTTTAAAGCCTGAAACTAATGTCATGTCAATACTGTATGGGTTGTAAGTTATACATGAGATAACAATTTTCTTCCTATTTTAAAAGCCTACGAAATGAATACCAACCTAATGACACTTGCTAACTGTAAGAAAGATTTTCTTGAGATATGCTAATAAAGGAAAGAAATAAAGCTCAAAATTGGCTACTTGAGCAACTTCTTAATCACACACACAGAACTGTTCCATATATCGGTGTATTTCTCCTTCTGCCAATTAATCTGGCTTTCATGACTGAAAGTGAAGAAGGGTATCTCCTCAAGCTGGTATTTGTGTGGCAGTCACAATTCACTGCTCAGAATTCTGAATTCACTGCTGGGAATGCCAGCATCCCAGATGGTCCAGAACCATGTTTCAGCAAGTGCTTAAACTAGATGAAGAAGCAAGTTCTTTGGGAGCTCAACAACTGCATGTTAAAATATTTTACTGCTAGTTTTCCCTCTGGATACTTATCAAGGAATTGTCTACACTGGGGTTTCTGTTTTATCTTAAGATCTCCAACAAATACTTGAGAAGAGGTGAACAGTAACTAACAAAGACATGTTATTTTCCAAAGACTAGTCACAATAACTGAATATTCTAGACACATAAGCTTTGATTACTTTTGATTCTTTTCCATAGTACTACATTATGAAAATTATTCACAGTTAAAAACGAAGAGTTTTCTGCTTTATTTAAATTTAAAACTTCAAACTCATGAAGTTACTACTATCTTTTCAGCTGTTTCTGAAGTTCAATACTTCAAAGTCAAAATGTCTTAGTCAAAATAGGCATCACACACACTTCATGCTGTTTCAACAGGAGACGAAAAGGAACACACATGATCTCATAACTGTAAGTGATTTCTTACAACTGGTTTCCTTCCCTACCAAACACTCTCCTCTTCTACCACCATGTTTTGTTGACACTCTAGTTCTCAGATAACATCCACATAAAATTCTGGTTTTAAGCAAATTTAACAGTGTTAGGGGGACATGATTGTATAAATAGAATTTCTAAATGATGACTCTAATTATAAGATCAACCAGAACCATCCTGTTTTTTTGTGTTAAGTAGTGACCTGGGATCCAGTTCAAGATGCTACTTGACAGAAAAAGATAGTTTCCCCTGAAGGGTCTTCTCTCATTTACTCTATCCTCTAATGACTCCTTAGGTTAAGGTCTATACAAGTTACTATGATTTCATCACTGGCTGTATGAGAAGGAAATTCGTCATTTGGAACTGGATCTAAATTCACATTCTTGAGGGGGAAGAAATGTTATGTGGCCATGTTATTTTTATTTGGGGGAAAAAAAAGAGAATACCCATCATTTTCATGGCAGTTAAAGCTATTTCTAATATTCAACTATATCAGAAGTCAAATGCCAGTTCTTAACACAAATTCCAACTTCAATAGAAAATCAAAACTACTTAAGTGAAATGGGAACGGAGATAAAAAGGATAGAAATAAAATAGAAAGAAACTAGGCAAATGAAAATTCTGATGGCATGCCAAATTCCATGTGTTCTCTTATAAAATTTAAACTCTACCAATAGCTCCTCCATAAGAGTTGCCCTACAAAGCCACCATTACTATTCCCCAATGAAAATGACACGTACATGTTTACAGCAATATCAAAATGTTATTTCTTTAATAATATACATTTTAAAATTTCACTACTCTCTTGTCATAAGCAAGGATAACAGAACATATCTGCCTCAAAATGATGTTGACCTGTTTTTTTCCAAGCACTACAATTGTCCTAAGCAATGCATGGATATCAAGGAAGTCCAGGGCTACAAAAGTTAATAAAAGTTAAATTAGCTTAGAAAAAATAAATGGAAACACAATTCACAGTATTTGGTGAGTAGGAAGAATTGAAGGTTAAAAAATAAGGAATAAATAAAAACTCTGAAATAGGTCTGAGAAAAACAAAAAGAGCATTTGGTGAAGAAATCAACAGACTGTAATAATAAGTCCCCCACTTTGTGACTTTGGCAATGTCATTCAGCTGAGCTAGTTGGCTCCATGTTACTTCAACCAACTTGGAAACTATGACCCTTAAATGACATATCGCTAGACCACAAGGTTTGGATAGCCAATCAGCATTAAGACAAATCATACAGAGATATAATTATATGCAGACCTCCATGATACTCCTCCCACTATAGACTTTTTTTGGGGAACCTCACATCCTAGACCATCTCCTAATTTCAACTTGGTGGAAATTTAGCCAGAAATTTTGGCAAAGGGGATAAGACTGTGGATCAACAAGAATTATTAAGGAGCGTTAGAGAATACATATTTTATAGCTGTATGACTTACAGTACACATTATAATGATCTCCTCCCAGAGAAATCACTTCAAACCATAATCCTCAACTGTTATGCACCATTCAGCCAAGGATTTCACACAACTTCCACTCAGGAAAAATCAAATGACTCACCAATACCAAAGAATTTCACATAGTGTTAAGAATAATTACAGATTAACATCTTTGTGTAATTACCACGAAATTAAAACTCAGGAAACAAAATTAGGAAAATACTTGTGCTTTTTGACCTATTAAGCTTCATTCTTAATCTCTCACAAAATGATTAAGTGTCTCAAACTAGTTTTCATTTGTAAGTTAGATTTTAAAATCTTGTTTTATTAAACAAAACTCTGTTAATGTGTATCTCTACACAGCACTTTCTTTTTTTGGCATTAATGAATCCAGGAAGCATTTTACTACTAAGCTATATCCCCAATACGTTTTTCGTTTTTGTTTTTGTTTGGACACAGGGTCTCCCTAAGTTGCCCAGACTGGCTTCCTCCAAGTAACTGAGACTGAAGAGTATGACAACACTTTTAAGGCAGATGTGAAGAGATCTACTGGAATAACAAATTGCCAGCCACTTATAAACGATATACATATTTCACTCACAAATGCAGCTTTTCAAGCTTACAGAATTACTGAGCCCTACATCCGACAAGATTTTCTGACAAACCAGTGACTCCACTTTTTAATGTTTTCTTTCAGATTTTACTTATTAGACATGGACAGTCAGTTTTTGTATAAATGAAAATCACAACTAAAAAGATACCTTTGATAAAGGTTAACATTGTCAACTGCAGCACAGAGGTAGGCACCCAATTATGAATTCCTTTGCTTGAATGAGAGTTATGTACTCCGAATTAATCAAGCTGTCCATGTGAGGTCTCTGTTATTTCACAAAACAAAATGCATTTGAGAAGTGACTTGCAAATCAAATCATTTCTCACAAAATACAACCACTAAAAATGATATTAGAGATCTAGTTTATTTTTGGTTGAATATAATATATTCCACTGGGGAAAAGAGAATTGGGAATGAGGATAAAATTAAGCAAACTGTACCCTACCAATTAATGTGTCTAAAGCAGCAGCCAGGTGTTTGAATTTGGTACTAAGCTAGAGTGAAAGAATTTTTAAGTAATAGAGCATACATATTTGGCCAGCTAAATACCAAATTTGATTATTTAAATTATAATATAATGTTGGAATTTTGAGAAATGTACGTCGGTCCTCACTGAACATGTTCCAAACGAGGGTTCTGATATGCAATGGGGTGAACGATATATCGATCTTGAACGTGGATATTCAAAGCCCTATGTTCTCTGCAGTCAATCCTGGCAGTGCTCCATTAAATTTCCAAGGGACAGATCCTAACTTATCTAGTTAGTTCACTCCTCAGTAAGTCTATCTCACTTAGGCAACACAAAGTATTTCACTATGATTCAACAACATTTAAACATGTAACAACAACAAAAAAAAGGGGGGGGGGGAATTTTCACCTAAATATAAGAAAACATGAAATTATATTAAAAAAAAACTAGAGAAATGTAGTTAGGAAAAAAGAAAGACATAAATCACTGCAATTAAGAACTAAATTTTCTCCAAATAATATGGAGACTGAGGAATTGATGAAAAAAAAAAAAAAAAAAGATAAAAAAGGCACTGTAAAAACAAATGGTGGAGGGCAGCAAAATTTCATTTGGTTAATGTTTTAAAGTGCCAGAATTCATGGTAACTAAACTAGAGATTTTAAATTTTGGCAGTCTTATCAAGTCCTTTTCTGTTAATCTTCTAATTTGCATCTATTTCCACAAAATCAAATTCAATGTGCTATAATATTAGTGATATTAATATTTTATGTTCACACTGTCACTTGGAATTATTTTATGAAACTGTACAAGTCTAACTAGAATAAATTTACTTGATTGTACAGTCAATGAATTATTGTGTATCTACATAATTTGGCATTTGCTGAATTACACAGTATACTTTTCACAAGATAAAGATACAGACCTAAATGTTTAATAAATCACTATTATTTTTTGGGACACTTGAAAATCATAAAGTCCATGATTCAAGGAAAAAACTAGCAAAAATATACTTCTGCTCATCCCCAAAATAAGGAAAACCAAGTAATAAAGAGAGTGAAAAGATATCTCAAAATCTCATTCCTATACATGATACTGTTTGAAAGTGCAGGTCAATTTCTTCCTTTTCTAGTGAGACCTCATCTTTCTACTCAGGGACATAATTCTACAAAGTCTTCCACTCTTAACAGCTGAGATGAACATTATATCGAGTCTGCTTTCAGCATGGTGGTATCAGTTGCATGAGGCACACACACTTTTTGAGCAAATGTGAGCCCTAGCTATATGTAGGTTTCTCATATTACATTCCACAACTTCTTATGGGAAGATATATACCCATTTCTGCACAAAAGGGGAACTATGGAACACCCCACCTGTTATGATTTTGTTTCTGTTTAATTCGTACCATTATTTTCCTTTTCTCCACTTAAAAAAAGCCTGATCCATGTGCTTAATAAAATGCTTATTAGCTGTACACTAATGAATAAGCAAAAATTATTACTCTTCAAAATACCAGTGTTTAGAAGTAGATGCAGGAAGATGCATGGAAAAAAAATGGAAGTGCAGCTCTGGAAGCCTGCACTCCCAAAGGGAACTACTACATACAGACAGCACAAAGGAGAAAAGAGAGTCCTGGTTCTGCATAGCTCTACCAGAGGAAAGAGCCATTTTTAAAAAAAAAAAAAATTGCTAAAAAGATAGAATAAACATATTAATTACTCACTGGATCTCTCTTGCTGGTCATTTTTAGAATGGCTCTTAACGGTTTTCAATTATAATCTTCTGTTTCAGGTTTCTGTGACTTAAAGCCAAATGCTACTATAATATCTACTATAAAATATATCATTATAGAAACATTATATACCAATCTCTGATAGGATACCTGGGTCAATCTTGAGTTTCTATGGCAAGAAGTGCAAACTGGAGCTCTCTATCCTGTCTACTGTTTAATGTAATACTAGACAAGTCAACATATTCACATATGTCACCTTAACGTACATCAACTGTTCTACAGAACTATATACCTGTTATGAATGAAGAGGTCAACTAGTGACACCACTTACACGCAGTTGTACTATGTGAGGTAAAGTGAAAGAGGAGAAAGAAGAAATAAAGACCATATAATCCAACAACAAAACCCAAAATTCTTGTAGTACTCAATCTGTTAATAATGCTGATCTCCCGATTAAAAAAAAAAAAAAAAAGAAAGAAAAATCTGAGAAGGGTAAACTGCCTATTTTTTTTTAATATTCATTAATTCTTAAAAGTTAAAGAAAAATATGTATATTTAAATGGAAAGTATACCAATTTCACTTTATTAGCCTAATTTAGAAATAAGATGAGGAGAATGGGGTTGAGGTCAAGTATGAAGGAAGAGGGTTAAAACTTTTGATGGTAAAGATCCCTTTCAAACTCCAGCACAGTCCTTAATCACTGCAGCTTCACCTCAGTCAACAGAGTTGCACTCCAAAACGCTGAAAGCAGACTCTCGTTTTCTGTTTCTGTGCTCGGGGACTCTTCAGTTACAGTGTGATGAGGTCTACCAGGTTGCCTTTAGGAGGAGTCATGCTGTCAGGAAAGAAATTTACTAAGGTGTCAAAGAGCTGAGTTCTTTGAGCATAGGTGTGATCCACATCCGAAAAGCCTGGTGAAGAAGAGATAACAAAGAAATTCATCCACTGTGTTTTAAAACTCTATACCTAATGGAAAAGTTAGCTGAGACCAGCAGCAAAGTATACTGGAAAAAGCAAAATCAAATCAGGCTTTAAAATCACAGACACACTACTAAATGTGATCTTAGTTCTGCTACCTGGCAGTGGTGTGGCAGTACCAGCCTCTCTCTGGCTTTTAGCACTTCTGTTTCCTCAGGTGTGAATCTGTGATAATCCTGATCACTTCATGAGATTATTAGGTAGATTAAATGCAATTCCCATGAAAAGCACCTAGCATAAAGACTGGCACTTTGGTAATTAAATAATATTGATTTCTCTTCCTTGCAAGATTTTTCATCTGCTAATCCACTGAGGAAATTCCACTCTTCTTTTCTGACTTTTTAATGCTTTTGATATATTAAATTTTTTACGATAAAATCACAATGAAAGGGATCTTCAGAAAGTGGTCTAAAATCAATAAGACCTTGAGAGCTGGAAGAACTATCAGAGAATTGAGTAAAAATGTAAACAACTGAGGGATTTTGATTTTTAATCTTGTCAAGAATATATGTGTAACAGTCATAATGGTACCTAGCACACAGCACATGCCATACGCTGTGGTGCTATATACCAGGCTCTACACTAAGCACATATTACAAGAATGATGAAGGCTTTTATCCACATAAATTTAGAAAGTGAAAAATAATCTTAAAAGGTAAAAATGGTTAATCTAAAGGATCTCCCCCCCTCTTAATCTCTAATAGACATTTAATTTTCAAATTCACATCAACTAATGCAATATCTAGTTGGATGCCTCCTCCTTTTAGTCAGATGGTATACTGATCTCAGCTGCTTCAGATTTCTTACACACCAAAGAGGTATTTAAAAAATAAAATAAACGATCTTTTCATTCTTAAAATGGCTGAAACACGTGAGCCTTGTTGAGTGTCATCAGAAACAAAACTAGAGCCATACAGAGTTATATATGCTATGATGGTTCCATGGAGACTGTTTCAAATCAGACTAATTTCCATTTAACTTAGAACTGAGTTTTAGGTTTGATCTGTTTTAGTCTTGTCAAGATCAGGAATAGAACATAACTTTGTCAAGGATACCAGTTTCCTGGAAGGAAATAAACAATGCCTTAAGAATGGTACCTTTCTTTTTATTTTAAAAAAAATTAAAAATTATTATTTTTTTTAAGTTTGAAGGGAAAATGTTTCCTTTTCTGAGCTGAACTTAAGCTGTAACAATGCCTACTAGGATATCATAGGAATGAATAGAAGGAAATACTCCAAAATATTAGCATAGCTTATACCTGGTAAGATTATCATCTTTTTTCCCCTATGTTATGCTCTTCTGAATTTTCCAAATTGCTTTATTTTCAATTTTTTATTTGAAAAATTTCAAACTCACAGGAAAGTTTCAAGAAGAGTACAGTGAACACTCATATATATCCTTCACTTAAATCACAGTTGTTTTTGCCAAATATGTTCTTACTGTATGTATGTATATGCCCCACTCAATCTTTCTGTGGAACTACTTGGTAATAAATGTTATACACCTTTATTTTCTTGAGCTCATTTCAGCTAGGAACAAGAATGCCTACTTCATATCCATTATATATTAAATTAAGGAAATTTAACATTGATATCCAAATAACCATTTTTATAGTCATTTCCCCCCACTAATCTGAAATCTAAGCCAAGATTAACTTGCTGCAGTTAGTTTTCAAGTCTCTTTAATCCAAAATAGCTTCTCAGTGCTTTGTTTTTTATGATAGATTTTTCTGAGGGGAACTTGAGTAGAATGTGTTAAATCTGGGTTGTCCAATATGATGAGATACAGTTTATGCAGTTTGGCCAGAATATTATAGAAGTGAGACTGTATGTCCTTAGTATGTCAGCTCAGAAGGCATGAGGTTTGTCCCAATTATTCACTATGTCAACTTTTTTTGGCACTACAGAGTATTAAATCCAGGGGTGCTATACCACTGAGCTACACCCAGCACCACTAACACCCCACCGTTTTGTTGTTGTTGTTGTTGTTTTTTGGTACTGGGGACCTTTTTTTATATTTTATTTAGAGATAGGGTCTCACTGAGTTGTTTACAGCCTCGCTAAGTTGCTAAGGCTGACTTGGAATTCGCAATCCTCCTTCCTCAGCCTCCCGAACCACTGGAATTACAGCCCAGCTCTTTTTATTTTTTATTTTGAGACAGGGTCTTACTAAGTTGCCCAGGTTGAACCCAAACTTTTGATCTCTCTTTTCAGCCTTCCAAGTCACTAAGATTATAGGCATGCCCCACTATACCTGGCTCAATGATATTAACTGTTCTTCATGTGGTTGAACCAAAATTTCTCCAGTTTAAAGTTGTTCTTTTCTACCTTTAAATTAATAAACTCTTTTTTTTTCTTGAAAGGGATATTTTTATTGACTTAATTATTTTTTATGTCTTTGTTATTCCAGATAACTTTAGTATTTATTCTCCCATAAACAGATTATCACTATGTGATTAGTGGCTAAATTACTTTGCTTGTGTAGCCTTTATTGAACTGACTGGACATTTTCAATCATATGTATGTTTTTACCTATTTCACTGATTTAAAATTTTGAAATCACCCTTTGTTCTTTTGCATAACTCAATTACTTACCATCATTTTTCACTGCCATAATCACTTAATGGTAAATTAATAAACTCTTGATGGGGAGATAGCTGGATACTGTAAAAAATATCTATATCTTGTTCCCTTCAATAATTTAGTAATCACTGATTATCCCCCTGCCAGCCTCCCCACCACCCCATGGAGATGCTGGAATTGAACCCAGGGCTTCACACAAGCTAAGCAAGATCTGAGACACATCCCTAGCCCTCAATAATGATTCTTGATGGTAATTTTTGAATTCTACAATTCCTTCTACAATTGTTACCTGACACTCTGGTATAAAGTGCTTTTTCTTCTACTCCTTCCATTTTATTTATTTTTGTTTAGATTAGTAAAATGTACTCTTAGATTCTTTTCTTATTCACTGTTATTACAGTCATCAATCTTTGACACTCAGATTTGGCCAATGAGAGTTCTTAAAGGCTGGCTTTTGTGCCTTCTTGAAATATACTCATTAATTTGAGGCACTTCCTTACTTTCTGATTCACCAAGACACCAGAGCTCACCTGTGTACAGCTCTGGAGTCAGGTTTTCTCCAAGAAGCCCTAATTTCTTTCAGTAGCAAATGATATTTAGAAATCCAAGATCAGTTATGCTAGTTGCCATGGTATCATCATTTCTGGGTCTATATATTTACATACTTAAACAAAATCATGAATTCATACTTTTATTGCTAATTTCATTTTTTAAAACTCCACAGGTATTCTTCTTCTTTTTAATCCCATTCCATATTTCCTTTCTTTGACCAGGAAAAGTCTGACTCCCAGAAACACTATAATATTTACTCATTTGCTTAACTTAGAGTTCTAGAATTACTATGCTTGTACCACTTCCAACAGAGTATGTAGCCTAAATATCATACTAAAATAGTTTTTTCCCCTACTGTGAAATTATGTTACTAATTTCATAAAGAGGTTCGTTTTTGTATGTATTCAACTTTAGGGTTTTTCTCTTCTTTATTTTGTTGTGAATTTGTAAAAATACATGGTATGCTGCATTTTTAATAAAAGACATTAATTCTGTAACAAAGTCTAGTGAAGTTAATACCATTTTCATGATATCAAATGATGTGAGAGGGAAACATTAAGTTACCCTATATGTTAGATACTTCATGTGTGACTATATTAAACTGTCACAAAAATAATAAAGTACATATAAATTCCACTTTCAGATAAGACAAAGAGATTCGGTAATTTAATAAGGTCTCACAGCCGGTAAGGAAAGAGACAGAATGTGAATCCCTGTCTGCCTGATTCCAAAGCCCATCTATTTATTTTTATTAACTCATATTTATTGAGGCCTTCAATTGCAGGGCAATGTGCTATGCATTCTCATTTAACCCTAAAAAGTATTCTTTAATTTTTATTTACTATTTACAAATGAGGAAATTGAGATTTATACAATCATTAGATGAAATAAGTAAATTATGGCAGGTCCCTATTATGGAATATGTATCGCTTCACAAGAATATGAAGATCCACATCATTAAGTTTAAAAAAAATTATGTTGCAAAATGCCTTGTTATTAACAAAAACTAGCACAAATACAAATTTATATGTGTGGAAATATATAGTCAATCTTGATGATTTAGAGTCTATATATGCAAATTCATGTAGTCACTAATATCTACTTGTAACCCTCAAATCAAGACTTGTTGCACACTTTTGTGGACATTCGTAGACATGTATAGAGCAACAAAATATCTGAGTCACCACATACACATTCCTAACTAAGGTGAAGTATGTGATATTCAAGTTTCAAGTCTCATACTAAACACAAACGTCCTTTCACACTCTATGTGGTGATACATTTTTCAAATATGTATTATTTTGTTGGTGACTTTGTTGTTTAAAATGTCCCCCCCAAGTACAGTGCTGAAGTGATGTCTACTGTTTCTAAGTGTAAGAAGGCCTGGTGAAGAAAATACATGTGTTAGATAAGCTTCATTCAGGTACAAATTGTAGTGCTGCTGACCATGAGTTCAATGTTAACGAATCAACAATATACATATAATATGAAAACTTTAAACAAAAACACATATAAGTCAAAGTTAGGTATTGAGCAGTTAAAAGACTATTTTGACCAGAAAGGCTCATAGAAACCTAACTCTGAATTTCCCATAGGAGCAATGTTTCACATTCACTAAGTCAATGTTCCCTATGACTTCATAAACATAATTACTTTAAATAATGAGAATCAACTTTATCTACAATAGTCTCTTTATACAGATGTGTGTATGGAAAGATCTACCTGATATGGCAGGAGATACAGTGATTATACCTAAAGGTAGGGGACAGAGCCTGAGGAAGTTCTTTAGGGAAAATCTTAAACTTTATCTATAGTCAATGTTTTGTTTTGTTTTTTAAACACATTGGAAAGGTAGTAACGCACTTTAATAACATAACTCTTCTCCTAATCACTATTTTTCTCTCACTTTATTTTCACCATAAAATGGAAACAGGAACAATGGGAACTGGGAAAGCTCTATAAGAGACAGTAATAGTCTATTCATTCAGAGAATGAACTCTGAAGGACTAATGATAGGGTTTGAATCCTGGCTTTGCTGCTCACTAGCACTATTTCTAAGCAAGTAACTTCAGCTTGTGTTCAACATTTTGTACACTCAAGGGAATAACATACTTACTTCATAGAGTTACTGTGGGGGAATAAATGAGTTATGACATGCTAAATGGCTGGAATAACACCTGGTCCCATAGTAAATGCTCAATAAATATTAACTAGTTATCACTCTATGGCTGTACTATGACTGAAGACAATGACTGCTCTAAAAGGAAGATGATCGATTAGGAATATATCTTTAACACCCTACACAGACTGGCTGGCCTTTCCTATTTATGGTAAAGAAGAGAGTGTGAGAATTTTAATTCTTTCACTGGCATATGAGTATGTCTTTTCACCTACGTTTTCTATTCTAATAGTAAACTTATTATTTATATAAAAGCCCCTGTTAACATGTGGGTTACAGATAGGAGGCTGAAGAAAGTATCTGCTGAAATATAAGTTTGATAGACAGCAAAAATATAAAGATTAAAAGTACAAAGCAGGGGCTGGGGTTGTGGCTTAGAGGTACAACGCTTGCCTAACATGTGTGAGGCACTGGGTTCGATCCTCATTACCACATAAATATAAAATACAGATATTGTGTCCACCTATAACTAAGAAATAAATATATTTTTTTAAAAAAGTACAAAGCAAATGTGAATTTTAAAAAATTTTTTTAGTTGTTGATGGGCATTTATTTATTTATTTATTTATTTATGGTGCTGGGAATCAAACCCAGTGCCTCACATATGCTAGGCAAGTGCTCTACCACTAAGGCACAACCTCAGCCCCAAATGTGAAATTCTTAAGGCTTCTAATTCATAAATATCAACAGAGTGCCCCAAAGCTTGTACTTGAGGCATAAAATGTTTTAAGCATTTGTCTGGATTCTTATATGTATGTCATATTTGGACTGTAAACTTCTAGAGGAATGAAGAGTGAAAATGGCAACTTGTGCTGTAAACACCATATTTTTCCTACTTGTCAGACATCTTGCTGAAAAGAAGCTCAATTGCTCCAATACTTTCTAGAAGAAACAGCTCTTCAAGTTAGCATAATAATTCTGTTCAATCTCAAATGTGCTTACAGTCACCAAAAGCTTTAAAATAAAGATCCCTGGAGGTTATCTGTCTCTAAAATCAGTCATTTTTCTAAAAATAAGATAACACCAGTTGTTTATAAATTACTTTCCATTTGATTATCTAAAATAAAATAGTCTGACAGAAAATGAATGAGAGCAAAACTCACAAACTCTAAATAGGCATGAAACCTTATAAAAAGAACCTTTTATAATTAACATATCAAATTTATCATTATTAAAATTAACATACAACCTGAATTTGGTATTTTATTATGATGATTTCCATAATTATTTCATTTAATTCTCTGAACAAATCAGGTAAGATCTCTCATTACCTCTATCTTATAGATAAAGAAAGTGATGATTAAAAAAATCAAGGTTGGGGCTGGGGATGTGGCTCAAGAGGTAGGGCCCCCGCCTGGCATGTGCGGGGCGCTGGGTTCAATCCTCAGCACCACATAAAAAATAAAATAAAGATGCTGTGTCCACCGAAAACTAAAAAATGAATAATAAAAAATTCTAAAAAAGAGAAAAAAGAAATCAAGGTCACCTTAGAGTGTGTGTGTGTGTGTGTGTGTGTGTGGCAGTGGGGTGGAGTAGGATGGAATCCAAGACTTCACAGTCCAGGTAAGGCCTCTACCAGCGAGCTCCAGACCCAAAGTCACTTCTAAAATCAGCCAAGGCAGAGCTCATATCTGAACCTTAACTCTAACTGGTAACCACTGTGCTATAATCCGAGTTCCTCACCACTAAACTACTGCCTCCCTTCAGACAAGATAGGAAACAAAGTCTCACAGGAATTTTCCTTTTTTGTATTTTGCTCTGTTGTGTTTGTATTGTTCTCTGTGTATCTGAGGTTTGTTGAACACCCAAGTAAAACAAATTGTTCCTGACAAAATATATTAGCTGGCAGGGAAAAGGGAAGAGAGAGTAGAAAGGAGTAGAGCTGAAGGTAGAATATTTGCTGACGCTATCAAACATAATTCAAATAACTGTCAAGAAATTCTTGTTCCAAAAGCTAAAAATTAACCAGAGACAATTTAGAACCGCTCACCAATAAATAAAAATAATGGCCCTGGGCTGGTGGTACGCATATGTAATAAGGCACACATTCATTCAAATTGGGTATCTATGTGCCAAGTTTCCAAATCATGCATCACTAGGTTTCTATTTCAAATAATGAAATTCAGAAAGGCCAGAGATTCTCCATCCTCACAGGGTTGTGATTTCTAGTAGTCTGAAGACCTTTTCAAAAAGCTTTTGAGGGGCTGGGATTGTGGCTCAGTGGTAGAATGCTCGCCTCACACATGCCAGGCCCTGGGTTCGATCCTCAGCACCACATAAAAATAAATAGTTGTTGTGTCCAACTACAACTAAAAAATAATTTTAAAAAAAGCTTTTGAATGTATGAGATAGTGTTAAGCTATTATCTAAATTCTAGGAGATCCTACTGAAGTTACATTTCACAGCAATCTGCTAGTTTAGTATTGTGGAATCCTTCATATTCTGGAGTTAGAACTTAGGACTGGAGCTGCCTTGATCAGTAAAGAAGCCCCAATTACTTGTTATGGAAAAGAACAAGACCCCAAGGAATATTCTTTTCCATTCCAGTGAAAAGCACCAGAATTACATATGTATTAAAAACTGTGAGGAATAATTAACCTTTGAGAGAGAAAAGGCAAACAATGAAGAAATCAAAAACTGATATCTTCAAGTGTTATTTTATTCCACATATAAAAAGTAGTATTTGTTATATGTACTAGAAAATTCCAACACTACTGCCCAACTCTAAGGCAAATAACAACATTAGTATCAATAGAATTAATACAATTCACTGTATAACCATTTTATAATGACAAGTAGAGAGGTGGATATTCTCATTTCAAACAACTACTATGTGATGGTGAAAAACTGAAGAGACCAATAATGAGTTAGCCTAACAAAAATAATTCTTAAAAATTTACCAGACTAAAGCTCTTGGTTCTGGAATTTCTACAAACTCCTCATTTTACTACAATCTACTTGAGAAAACTTAAGTTTCAACTGGAACTTATCTTGGAACAATTAAAATAGCAACAAACAAAAATTATAATTTTAAAGGAAGAGGTTATTCACTTTCTCTACTCTCATTAACATTTATTTCATTGCCTTACCCAATTACCATTCTTTTGACACCATACAATTCCACAAACAACAAACTAAAAGGAAAAACCATTCAACCAATAAGTGCTATCTCATAGCAAGTACAACATAGAGTGGACATTCCAAGCAGTATTAAACTAATTTATTTTGACCATGCTTCTATTGCCATCTACTGTACCACCAGTCAGTAGTGGCATAACAGGAATTACAGACTGATCTACAAACTGGCAAGGATACTTGGAAAGTAATCTTAAAAGCAAAAGCAGGTTATAAGAAATTTTACACCCTATCTTGAAACTTGTTCCACTTATTTGGATGAATATCTCTAGTACTGTTTCATTTTAAAGAAACCAAAGTCCAACCTTAAATGCTAGGGCACCTGACTAGACTTACTTACTTGGTGTACTTACCTAGAGCTGTAAAATCAGAACCAGATTTGAATAGAGCTGAAGCTAGGAGCTGAAACTGCAAAGTAAAACAGAAGAAAATCAGATGGCTAGCACATTTAAGAATAATACTTTCTATAACTTTGACTATTTATTAGTATCTGTGTATTTTTGCACGTGTTGCCCAGGTCTATTCAACAAATATTGGCAAGCACATCATATTTAAACAATATGCTGACTTTTCTACTGGACTGCTATTATTGTTTTCCTAAACATGAGACCAAGTACTGAAATTATTTTATTTAAAAAATTTATTAAAGTATATATTTACTAAGGAACAGCATGTCTACTGCCATAAAATAAAATAACTCATAAATAAAATAACTCACTTGGGACTTTGTCACAGATGAATAGACCGGTACCCTACATGTAGTCACTGAATTTTTAGTGTAATGCACTCTTATCTCCAAACAAAACAAAACAAACAACAACAAAACCATATCCCTATAAAACACCTGATATCTCTGCTGTGTAAATCAAACTGTGAGAAACACGCGGGTCCCCAAAAAAGTAGACTGGGATCCCACAATCATGTATAATTATATTGTTAAAACTTAAAGCCCCTTTTCTTTCTTTTTTTTTTTTTTAAGTGGGTTTCAATTGTATTTTTTTTAAATTTTTTAGTTGTAGACGAGCACAATATCTTTATTTTATTTATTTATTTTTTATGTGGTGTTGAGGATTGAACCCTGTGCCTCACATGTGTTAGGCAAGCGCTGTACCACTGAGCCACCACCCCAGCCCTCAAAGCCCCTTTTCAAATGGAAATAATATTGTAAACATTGATTAAATCTGCAGGCTAGCCAGCTAAAGTTACTTTAAAATAGAAAATGCAACCAAATAATGACAAAATAGGGTAAGACACACCATTGCAACACTGACAATTTAACAAATTAATAAAAATTTTTACAAAACTATATTTATCCTGAAGGAGGATGCTGGAAAAAAGGAAAGTTAAAGGAAAGACTAAGAGTAGACAAATGGGTAGAGTATCAACGGAATTACTTAGCACTTCTCAATGCTCAAGCAATTGATAGCACAATTTCCTCAGGATCTATGTTTGCAACCTTTACATTTTCAGGTATTAATTGCATTAATATTTATAAGCCCTGACTAACAATCTTTTGAAGGTCATAAATGGTACAAATATTCCAGATGTATCTATCTAAGTACAAGTTAAAAAAAGGGGGGGGGGAATAAAAGGAAGAGTTAAAAATATATGGAAGTTTTATATATATTCAGTCAGATATCTCTACTGCAAAATACTGGTTAGTTTGTGGTTTGTCTATTTTCTTTTCCTAATGTCTTTTTAATTTTTGGTGGTACTGGGGATTAAACTCAGGGCCTTGTGCGTACAAGGCAAGCACTCTATAAACTGAGCTATATCCCCAGCCCTCTTAATGTCTTTTAATGAGTAAAAATCTAAATTCTGTTGAAGACCAATACAACAAGTTTTTCTCATTCATATTTAGTGCCTTTTGTGTTGTCTATAAAATCTTGCCTATTTTAAGATTGTGAAGATAAATCTGTTTTCTTTCCTTGAAGCTTATTATTATTTTATATTTAGATCAGTAATCTACCTTAATTTTTTATGTAAAGAGTAACACAGGTTAAGATTACCAGTTAATCAAATCATCTGTCCAAAAAACTAACTAAATAAATAAACTTTCCTTGAATTTGGCACCCTGGTCGAAAACCAGTTGATTATATATATATATATATATATATATATATATATATGTGCAGGTCTATTTCTGGACTCTATTCTATTCTATTGATCCATTTGTTTGTCCTTAGACCAGTACCATGCTGCCTTCATTACTGTGGCTTTATACAAAAGACCTGAAATCAGGTAGTCTAGCCACATCCTTTACATGTCTACACAAATTTTAGAATAAGCTTGTTTATGTCCTCAACAACAACAAAAATCAAACTTCGCAGATTATCAAAAGAGACAGCATTAAGCTAAAGACCATTTTGGGGACAATGTGCAACTTTAAAAAAATTTTAGTCTTTCAATCCATAAATCTCTCCAATATTATAAATTCTTATAATAGACTTAGGACTACATATTTGACATTTCTTTATGCTAATATGATCAGTATGACTTAAGTTTCCATTTGCTAATTGTTTATTGCTAGTATAAAAATATGGTTGTTCTTTTCTATTGACTTTGTATTATGTAAATTTCCTAAATTCACTTATATTGGTTTGTATATTCTATGGGATTTTCTATACACACAATCAAGTTATCTACAAATGCAAAAAAAAAAAAAAAATTAGTTTTTCCTTTCCAATCTTCATGCCATTTCTTTCTTTTTCTTACCTTACTGCACTAGCTAAAACTACTGGTATATGTTGAATAGAGGTAAGGAGAGCATATGTCTTTTCTTTGTCATAATCTCAGGGGAAAGAGGTTAATATTCTACAATTAGATATGGTCCTATTACATGTTTTTCATAGATGTCCTTTATGAGATTTTGGAAGTTTCTTTTTATTCCTAGTTTGCTAAGAATTTTTATCATAATGAGTTTGAATTTTGTTAGATGCTTTTCTCCATTTATGGAGATAATCTATGGTTCTTCTCTTTCATTGTGTTAGTGTGGTTAGTTACAGTGATTTTCAAATGTCAAACTAATCATGTAGTTCTAGGATAAAACTACTACTACTTTTTTTTTTTTTTTTTCTTTTTTTTACTGGAGATTGAATCTAGGAGTGCTTTATCAGTTACATCCCCGGCTCTTTGGATTTTTTTATTTTAAGACAGAATCTCATTAAGTTGTTTAGGGCCTCACTAAGTTGCTGAGGCTGGCCATGAACCTGCAATCTCCTGCCTCAGACTCCTGAGTCATGTGCCTCTGGGCCTGGCCCCTGGGATAAACTTCTATTTGGTAATAGTATATTAACTACTTAATATATTGCTGAATTTAATCAGATAAAATTTTCTTAAGAATTTTGCTTCTACATTAATGAAGGATACTGTTGTTTTTTTTTTTTTTTTTTGCTTGTAATGTCTTTACCAACATTTTATATCATTTTAAACTACCTTCATAAAAGGATTTAGGACTCACATATGTCCTTCAGATTTCTGAGGTCCATGCAGAACTAGTTATTTTTTTTTCCCTTCCTTAAATGGTTGACAGAATTTATTGATAGAGCCACGGCTCTTTCTTTCTTGGAATATTTTCTTAAAGTTTTTTTTAATATATATATTTTTAGTTGTTAATGGAACCTTATTTATTTATATGTGGTGCTGAGAATCGAACCCAGGACCTCACACATGCCAGGCAAGTGCTCTACCACTGATCCACAACCCCAGCCCCATTGGAACATTTTTGATTACAAAGTCAATCTCTGTAATGGATATGGGTTCCTTAAGATTTTGTTTCTTCTTATGTCAGTTTTGGTAAATCATATCATTAAAGTATTATCCATTTCATCAAGATCCTAAATTTATTACTCTTTAATGTAACATAGTGATTTCTACCTTTTATCTGTAATGTTGATATAATTTTCACTTTTTTCTTCATAAGTCTTGCTTGGAGTTTATCAATTTTATTTACCTTTACAAAAAACCAACTTTTTACTTTTGAATTTTTCTCTTTTGCTTGTTTCTTATTTCACTAATTTCCTGTTTTCTTATTTGGGGTTTAACTTGCTCATCTTTTCTAACTCCTAAGGTAAAAGATAAACTTAACTGGTTCTACATAGAGGAGGAGGAGTCGAAAACTTATTTTAACAATCTGATTAAATAAGTGGAACTGATATGTATTGGCCTATGATTTTAACTTATACCAAGTGACATTATAGACCCCTTTCCCAAACTCTGAACTCAAATATCCAACTACCACCTTAGCTGGTTGTTTCACAGGCATCTCAAATAGAACATACCCAAAATCAACTTTCTGATTTCCAGTAAGAAGTCCCCACCTACCACCACAAACAACTCCCCTCAGAACCTTCTCATTTCAACTGAAAGTTAACTTCATCCTTCCAGTTTTTTAGGTAAAAAACTTTGGAGTTATTTATTTGAATGTTACATTCAATTCACCATAAAAACTTGTTGGTTCTACATTTAAATATACTGAAAATTTGGTCGATTTTGCTTATCTCTCTATTGCTACTATTCTCTCTATTTCTACTATTTTGATCTGAACTTGAACAATTTCTTGCTTAGATTTCTAAAATCTTCTTTGTGAGTCTTTCTGCCAACATACTTTTCCCCCTTTAGTCTGTTCTCAATATAGTAGTCACAGTGATCTAATTAAAACAGAGTGTAGATCACATCATTCTTCTACACAATAGCCTGAACGGACTTCTTCAATCACGCTAAAAGCCAAAGTCCTAAAAAGGCTTCAGAAGGCATTCACCATCTGTTTTCCCAGTCCTTGCTCTTACTCTGTGACCTCATCTCTGACTGTTCTCACTCTTCTTCTCTAGTCCAGTCACCATGGATTGCATGCCACTCTTCTAAATCATGCCAGAGTGTTTCCACCCTAGGATCTTTGTTCTAACCCCTGCTTTGCTAGATACTGTCTTTACCAAATTATCTGCCTAGCTCATTTCCTCAATCCTTCAAGTATTTGTGCAAGTCTTATTTCTAATGGAGGTCTATTATGATCACCTTATTAGAATTGCCCAATTCTTACCTCTGGTACTTCTGATCCCTTTTATCCTTCCTGTAGCTTTTTTTTAATTTTCCTGTAATGCTTATCAAATTCTATCATGCTATATACCTTGCTAATTTAATATGCTTACTGTTTATTGTCTCTCCCAAAGGAACATAAGAGCCTTCTGGGCAGGGATCTTGTTTTGTTTGCTGATGTATCTCCTAAGCCTAGAATGCCTGGCACATTGTAGGAAATCAAACTATTAAATGAATGTACTGTGGAAACAGCGCAGGCACTATATAATTAATTAATATATATAATTAATTCAGAACATGCTATACTGGCTGAAAACTACTTTTTTTCATTCCTTCTCTACTATATAAGTACCCTCTGAAAATGGTAGACTTGAATTTGGTACGCATTTTTCAAGTCTTTTCTAGAAAAAAAATACTTTTTAAAAAAAATCAGTTTATAAAATTACTGAATTTTATCACCAATTCTGAAAACATGTTGTGGAGACTAGAGGAAACAAAGAACCATGTTCTGGTATATAGCTGGTAGTTTACTGTCCTCATCCTAATAATTGGCACAATGATGATAATCATATTGACAACCATGTGTACAAAATCCAAAAAACCTTTTGGTTTCTGAAAGTCATTTAAATAATGAAAAATTTGTAAAACATACAAATAGAACAAAAGCAAGCTACTACAGAAAATGAGAAATAGGCCTTTCCCAACGAGGGGAATGATCTCCTACAATGAAAAGTGAAAGTTTAGGTGTCTTACTGAAAAGTACTGCAAATATAATAAATACTCTGTCACTGGGGATTTCCTTCCCCAAAATAGATTACTGGAATATAAGAAGTTTTGAAAGTTATATCTGTTCACGCATTCTTAAACAAAATAATCGCCTTTCAGACCAATAATCCCCAATATCAAGTGTGTTTTCTGTTTTTTGTTAGATATGCAGCCAGAGGAGAATTTGGGTAGGAGTACTGTTTTGTAAAATTTTCTGAGGTAACTGATACTAACACACAGAATGCCATTTTATTTTATTTATTTATTTTTTAGTTGTAGATGGACACAACACCTTTATTTTTATTTATTTATTTATATGTGGTGCAGAGGATGGAACCCAGAAATTTGCATGTGCTAGGCGAGCACTCTACTGCTGAGTCACAACCCCAGCACACAGAATGTCATTTTATTAACTTATAACAGGACCAAACAACTCTGGCTTAAGTTTTTTAGGAAATAAAATGGAAATATATAGCATATAAAAGAGAAGTTGTTACTATTTGAAAAAGAAAAAAAAAAATAGAAATTAGCTACCAAAATTAATAAATGGGTCTATGTGAACTTGAAATTCCTCTCTGTCCTGATTTTTGCCTATTAACTTAGCTAAGAACAAACTGTTTTCTTTGGCCTACTTACAGCTCACACAGCTGAAATTATTTACTTTGAAATACTTTGTTTTGGTTTTAAAAATAAGAGGAAAATGACTGCCCAGTTATAGCCATTTTATATAGAATATGGACAGATCACAAGGATATCTATTTACAACTCTTAAATGCATGATCCAACAAAATTAACATTAATGTTCTCTCTGCAACTATGTAGAGTTGTAAGTCAAAATGGATTATACCAAACATATTCTGCTTCTGAGCAAAACTAAATAATTTCCCCTCTTTCAATAAAATTAACTGTCCCCACACAGGGTTCTAAAGTGTGTTCTGCTGAGTCTCTACCTACCCTGGGGTAATAACCAATACTGAGTAAGAGCAACAGGACTTATTTTCACAGCAGGATACTATGAAAGAATCTGTCTTCATTTTGGTGCTGAGGACATGGCTGGCTCTACTGATTTAAAAGTACAATGAACCTGGTGCCTGAAAGGGATTTGACATTAAATCTGAAACCACTTGTACTGATGCTGAGGAGAGAAAAACACTGCTTGATATTGTTTTTACAAAGTCAAAGCAAAGCAACAGCTAAAAGGGAAATGGATGTAAAGAAGAGAACTACATATCATTAGTACCAATTCTATGAGCAGAAAAGCAAAATGGAATATAGTTCAGATGCTGCAAGATGGCTGGCAAGAGAAAAAAAAATGACAAAAGGAATCTCAGCAGTTAGTGGGAAAAAAGACTATAAAATATAAAACCATGCAAGTCCATTGTAGGCACACTCACTCAGTGGATGGGCAAATATGCCCTTAAGAATGTGAAATCTTTTGAAACAGTTGCTTTATCCCATGTAACAAAAACTTCAATAATCATGGTCAGCTATTGTTTCTCAGGCTTAGGAACTACTGTTGAATGTAGTAACCTACAGTCAAGCTATACTGCTACAACATTCATATAATAAACATTAAGACAGCAAGGACGCTTACTCCCATAAACCTAAGTTTTCTTTACTCTTGAGCGATCTTAAATATCAGTAGAAAAGTTGGCACTGAACTATTACATAATCCTTAAGCAAAAGAATCATGGGATTATGGAAAAAGTAAAACTTTGTTTTCTTCCTGAAAAACAAAACTAATGTCTAAGTTAAAACTTTATATGTGAGAATTCGAATGGGTTTCCTGTGTCACCTGAATTTTATCAAACGAAAATATGCCTGTTCAATTTTTAATTTACCTGCTCTGTTATCATTTTTAAGCTTAGTGTCAAGTTTTCATTTTCAACACTCAAGTTAGAAAGACATTTTAAAACATACTCAATTCCTGTAGGTCATTATCACCTTTCCTTACCTCTTTTGTCTCTTCTGGATCTGAATGATCCACAGTTATATAAAGATCATTTTGTAAATATTTTAGAGCACTAAGGGGATCCATTTGAGCCTTTTCTTCAAACCTAGAAAATATAAATCAGAATAATAATTATTTTGAGTCATAAGATAACACAAGAAATGTCTTTTAAGACCCAGAATGAAATACATTGTGTACAAGATGAGTTAGTCTTAGTATCTACAAAACTTGAGTCTGGGATTCCTGGGTAAGAATACTAACACGCAAATAGTGTAGATGTAGAGCACATAGAGACACAATGGAAATGCCAGGTGGCCACAAGCAGTTGCGATGCTACAGAATACATCCTACCTAGAGAGTACATCCTACCCTTGCCTTAAAACTATAACTGAGAATTAAGTCCACTACAAAACAGTCTCTATGTCAAATATTTTGGATAACAGAACTCCAAAAGAGTTCAATGCTTTCATCAAAAACAAGTGCTTATAAAATCTACTTGCTTAGATTTGTACAATAAATTTTCCCATGGAGGTATTTAATAAATACATTGGAAACTGAAATGAATATGGTCTCTTTTAATGAGTATCTTAACATTCTATATATATATATATTTTTTTTTTTAAATTTTTTATTGTTGGCTGTTCAAAACATTACATAGTTCTTGATATATCATATTTCACACTTTGATTCAAGTGGGTTATGAACTCCCATTTTTACCCCATATACAGATTGCAGAATTACATCAGTTACACATCCATTGATTTACATATTGCCATACTAGTGTCTGTTGTGTTCTGCTGCCTTTCCTATCCTCTACTATCCCCCCTCCCCTCCCCTCCCCTCCCCTCTTCTCTCTCTGCCCCCTCTACTGACATTCATTTGTCCCCCTTGTATTATTTTTCCCTTTCCCCTCACTTCCTCTTGTATGTACTTTTGTATAACTCTGAGGGACCTTCCATTTCCATGCAATTTCCCTTCTCTCTCCCTTTCCCTCCCACCTCTCATCCCTGTTTAATGTTAATCTTCTTCTCCTGCTCTTCGTCCCTACTCTGTTCTTAGTTACTCTCCTTATATCAAAGAAGACATTTGGCATTTGTTTTTTAGGGATTGGCTAGCTTCACTTAGCATAATCTGCTCTAATGCCATCCATTTCCCTGTAAATTCTACGATTTTGTCATTTTTTAATGCAGAGTAATACTCCATTGTGTATAAATGCCACATTTTTTTTATCCATTCATCTATTGAAGGGCATCTAGGTTGGTTCCACAGTCTTGCTATTGTGAACTGTGCTGCTATGAACATCGATGTAGCAGTGTCCCTGTAGCATGCTCTTTTTAGGTCTTTAGGGAATAGACCGAGAAGGGGAATAGCTGGGTCAAATGGTGGCTCCATTCCCAGCTTTCCAAGAAATCTCCATACTGCTTTCCAAATTGGCTGCACCAATTTGCAGTCCCACCAGCAGTGTACAAGTGTACCCTTTTCCCCGCATCCTCGCCAGCACTTGTTGTTGTCTGACTTCATAATGGCTGCCAATCTAACTGGAGTGAGATGGTATCTTAGGGTGGTTTTGATTTGCATTTCTCTGACTGCTAGAGATGGTGAGCATTTTTTCATGTACTTGTTGATTGATTGTATGTCCTCCTCTGAGAAGTGTCTGTTCAGGTCCTTGGCCCATTTGTTGATTGGGTTGTTTGTTCTCTTATTGTCTAATTTTTTGAGTTCTTTGTATACTCTGGATATTAGGGCTCTATCTGAAGTGTGAGGAGTAAAGATTTGTTCCCAGGATGTAGGCTCTCTATTTACCTCTCTTATTGTTTCTTTTGCTGAGAAAAAACAATATATTTTTTAACATTCAATATTTTTAACAAGAATGTTTCCATGTTTCAGTCATTGATTAAGAGTAACAGAAAGTAACAGAACAACTGCACCAACCTTTAAATTTGTTAGAAAATATGCCTATTCAATTTTTATTACCTGCTCTGTTATCATTTTTAAGCTATATCAAAATAACTCTATGATGGTGAAACATTTTTCAACAGGTTTTTTTGTTGCTTTTTTTTGGTACTAGGGACTGAAGCTGGGGCACTTGACCACTGAGCCACATCCCCAGTCCTATTTTGTATTTAATTTAGAGACAGGGTCTCACTGAGTTGCTTTAGCGTCTAGTTGTTGCTGAGGCTGGCTTTGAACTTGTGATTCTCCTGTCTCAGCTTCTTAAACTGCTGGGAATTCGAGCGTGTGCCACCACATCCAGCTCAACAGTTTAAACAAATAAATAAGAACCTGAGACCTCTAAAATGAATCTGGCAAAGATAAGAGCTAGTAAGGAGCAGAAAAACAGAATAAAATACAGGTAGATTCCAAAACTGAAAAGGAAAAGAGTTCTCTTGCTCTGTTTTTGCTTGTTTGGGGTGTGTGTGTGTGTGTGTGTGTGTGTGTGAGTGAGTGAAAGAGAGACAGACACACACACACACACACTAGGGATTTAACCCCAGGGCTTTGGGCATTCCAGGAAACAGAAACATTCTCTTAAAAAAAAAAAATGTAGCGGGGTACAATGGGACATACCTGCAATTCCAGTATGTAGATTGCAAGTTCTTGTTTTAATATTTTAGTTGTAGATGAACACAATACCTTTATTTTATTTATTTATTTTTATGTGGTGCTGAGGATCAAACCCAGTGGCTTACACATGCTACACAAGTGCTCTATCACTGAGCTACAACCCCAGCCCAGACTGCAAGTTTGAGACCAGCCTGGACAACTTAGGGAAACCCTGTCTCAAAATAAAAAATAAAAGGGCTGCGGATGTAGCTCAGTGGTAGAGCACTCCTGGGTTTAATCTTGTATACCATGAAGGGTGGGGAGAACACAACTATTAGGGTCTATTTAAATAAGATAATGTCCTTTTAGTAAAGTATAATTGCACATGCTTTAATTATGTATTTTATGTCTAATAAATTGTCACACTGTTCTAAATATTATAGACAAAGAAAATTCATATAATTTGCTTTGGGTAAAGAAAATGGCCTTTCCCAGAGGTATTCAGGCTGATGGCAATCTTAGTTGCAAGCTATCTGTACATTAGATAGGGGACAAAAACTAGGAAAATATCACAACTCTCATGTACGAGGTAATACCCTGACAGGGACAGCCAGGCTGTTGGTCCTCAATGAGAGTCCCTTAGGCAGAGGTCATTTTACATTTTATTTACAACAGATTAAACCAGACCTTTGGCACATGAGCCTGTCAACAGTCTCAAGCTTGATCAACCGTTTATAAAGTGGCTTGGCAGAAGTCTTCCCAAAAGGGCCACTCTCTCCTAGGAATTCTTTCCAAGAATCAAAGGTGAGATATATAAGGACATGTAAAAGGCAAATAGAGAGGGCAATAAATAGAAGTCATGAAATGTTGGATCTAACCCTCTCTCTCCAGGTCCTGAAGCCAAGGGAACAAAGTTAGGAGCAGTCAGTTAAATAGCAGAAGCAGACAAAGCAGCAGAAAAAAGTACAAAAAAAATGTGACTACTGCAGCTCCTGGTAGTTAGAACTGTTCTAGTCTCCTAAACATTCTCCTTGGGCCTCACTGTTCAAATGCTGAGAAGGCGCCAAAGGTCCTTCCCTTTTTGTATCTCTTTGACCTCATCTCACCTAATCACCTCACTCATTTCACTTCTACCACACTACCCTTCTTATACTCCTCAAATAATCCAGGCATATTTTTTAACCTCAGAGCCTTGCCTTTCTGGAACATCTCCCCCTAAATATCTACATAATACATTCCCTCATATCCATTAGGTCTCTAGGTAGAAGCAAATAAACAAAAAGTCATTTTTTTTTTTTTTTGGCTGTAAGGTCTACCCTAATAATTTTATTTAAAATTGCATCTCCAAGCCAGGTATAGTGGCACATTTCTGTAATCCCAGTAAGCTGGGTGACTGAGGCAAAAGAATTGAAAGTTTGAGGCCAGACTCAACAACTTGGCAAGACCCTGCCTCAAAATAAAACATAAAATGGGCTGGGGATGTAGCTCAGTGGGTAAAACACCTCTGGGTTCAATCCCTAGTACAAAAAAACAAAACAGACAAACAAAAAAAACAACCCTCCAGCTCTTTCACCTGTAACAATAGCTCTTAACCAGTTTTATTTTTTTTTCATAGTACTTATTATATAATTATTATTAATCTCCTTTTGAAGGCAGGAACTTTTCTTTTTATTCTTCACTGATAAATCCATAGAGCCTAGGACAACATCTAGTACACACAGTTAGATGAATATTTTTTAAATAAACAAATAGTTTTATCAATCGTTTTTATAAAGACATTTATGTGGTTGCTTTTGCCATTCTACAAATGAGCGAAGTGATCTCCAGAGAGGTCAAGACAGAAGACTTAAAATGAATACCAGGTCTATCCATCAAGACCTAGTCCTTTTTCCATTTAGACACTAGCTATCAGAATAAAGGCAAAAAGCAATCATAAACAGAAAAGAATACTATGCTTCATATTTTTATGTTACTATTATTAACTTTAGTTGAAAACAGTTTATATGAATGGATAAGTTCTTTATATATTCTTAAATTCTCCTTTAAAGGTTTTTTTGTTTAAGTTCTGAGATAAGGTAACACATTTCTTTTCCCATAGTAGCTGATTTCCAAGACTAATGTTTCCAATCACAAACTTCCTATCTTTTAATTTCAATTTCTTTATTTCATGAATTATTCTCACACTCACAATATTTGTTAATCTTTCATCATATATTTAAATGATTCATTAAAAAAAATCTTTATCCATTTTCACTCCTCACTTTGACTTTATTTTTCCTTTTTATGGGGTGGGGGTGTACTGGTGATTAAACTCAGGGGCACTTAAATCCTGAGTCACATCCCCAGCCCCTTTTATTTTTTATTTTGAGACAGGGTCTCACTATGTTGTTTAGGGTCTCATCAAGTTGATGAGGCTAGTCTTGAATCTGTAATCCTCCTGCTTCAGCTGCCCTAGCACTGGGATTATAGGCATGAGCCACTGCATCTGGCTCACTTTATGTCTTAATTAGGAAAAGTCACTAACAATGATGCAATGATGTTTGCACCATAAACTGCCATTTTACCTGTCTAATGAAAGCATTATTATGAATACCATTATTATTTTGTGGTGCTGAGAATCAAACCCAGGGCTTCATGCAATCTTGGCAAATACTCCACCACTGAGCCACATCTCCAGCCCTTTTTAATGTTAATTTTGAGACAGGGTCTTACTAAGTTGCTTGGGGCCTCCATAAGTTGCTGAGGCTGCCTCAACCACCGAATCACTGGGTATACAGGCATATGCCACTGTACCTAGCCCCCAAAATATTTTTAAAAGGGAAAATAAAGTGACAATTAAAACCAAAACAAAACTTAATTGGTAAAGAAAACTATAACCATATTTTAAAGTTATATTGTGAAAAATCAAACCATAAAGATATATAATCTAATATACCACCACATTCACTATGAAGAGTTAAGAACAAGTCAGGCATATATCAATACTCTAAAGCTGATCTGATTTGTAGTAGTTAGGGCTTGAGTTATTCCAAAGTAGGCACACAACCTTCACAAAAATTTTTTTCTATTATTTTAATATTCACAGAATTTCACTTTCTCTGTATTAAAAATCTTAGCACTTTGCCTTTGAGAGAAAAACAAAAAATAAGCATCTACAAAACAATATGATCTTCACAGTATTTATGCTATTTTCTTTCTTTCTTTTTTTGGTGGGACAGGTGTACTGAGTATTCAACCCAGGAGCATGCTACCACTGAGCTACATCCCCATCCCTCTTTCTTTCTTATTTTGAGACAGGGGCTTGCTAAGTTGTTGAGGCTAGCCTCATTCTCCTGCCTCAGCCTCCCAAATCACTAGGATTACTAGTGTGCACCACCACATGTGGCTACACTCTTTTCTTGTTAGAGTTGCAAAAACAAAGTCAGATCTCCAGAGCTAGCTACCAACAATAGCCAATAATGTTAAAGTTTTCAGTAAATTATTTTCATACCTGTGTTTTCTTATGAGATACTTGCAATGCCTCAATAAGTAATCTTTTGAAGGTCTACACAATTTCAGTGACCAGAAGTCATCAAGTCTCATCTTTGGAGAGCAAGATTTTCCTGGATTTCCGCCAAATAAATAATGAACCTATGGTAAACACAACAAACCAAATTTTTAAAAATTCATATATTTCAAGAAACTATAGAAGCCCTGGTATAATGTTTTCATTTGGGTAGTAATATGTAATACTACAAATATAATTTTTACCAAAGACTCCCCTCCCCTCCTCTTCTACCCCCAATGTCCCCCAACCTTTTTTTTTTTTTTTTTTTTAATAACTAGGAATTGAACCTAGGTCTCATGCATACTCTACCACTGAGCTATAAAGCACTATGGCTACTTTCCTAAACTACACTTCATACTGAAATAAGTTGTATTACCACAATTATAATGATAGCAGAAGACATAAAACAAAAGCAACGATAGAAAAGAAAGAAACAAATACTTAGGGGAAGAATTTAATCCAAGATAAATTTGTGGAAGACAACAAATAATAGGCATTATCAAGTTAATCAAGTATTGATCAAAACAGCAAATAATATTTTTTTTAAAAACTGACATACATGTTGAATTGAATCACTGAATCTAAAAACCTTATAAAAATGTTATCTTATTTTGCTTTAACCTAAATACCAAATATTAAATGGAACATATAATTTGTAAAATAGTTTTAAAATTATTTAATTAATACCAAAAAAGAAATGTAAAAGGAAAGCAATAATGATTTCACTATTATATTAGATGCTTTGTGGCCCGCATCCCCCCCAACCCTTCCCGCCCCCTACCCACCCAATCTCCCCCCCCAACCCTCCCGCCCCCTCACCCCCCTTGCCCCCTAACCCCCAACCTCCCCACCCCCTCCCCCTTCCCCCTTTCCCTCCCCCCCCCCCCACCTCTTACTAGGTATTGAACTCAGGGGCACTCAACCACTGAGCCACATCTCCAGTCCTATTTTGTATTTTATTTAGACATAGGGTCTCACTGATTTGCTTAGCACCTCACCATTGCTGAGGCAGGAGAATGAGGCTAGCCTCAACAACTTAGGTTGGCTTTGAATCTGTGATCCTCCTGTCTCGGCCTTCTGAGCCACTGGAATTACAGGCGTGCACCACTGTGCCTGGCTTATATTAGAATTTTAATGTTATTCTGTCAAAAGTTTTAAAGCATTTCCTGAAATTTTAAAACACTACAGTCAATGGTATTAAAGCCAAAACTAGACAGGAAGTCAATACAGATAGATAAATTGAGTCAGGTCAGATCAAGGAAGCCAATTTGAGTGAGTACAGGAAGTTGGGGACTGCTCCCTGAGGGACTGAAATGTTAATTCCTTCAGAGCCCTTCCTCCACCCTGATCAAGAACCTTAGCACAATCCTTAGCACAACATAAATAAACAAACTAATAAATAAATAAAGGTATTGTGTCATGTACAACTAAAAAAAAGAAAAAGCAATCATGAAATTCATTTGGAAAAATAAAAAACCCAGAATAGCCAAAACAATCCTTAGCCCAGTAAAGCAGAAGGCATCACAATACCAGACCTGCAAGACATTGCTTTTAAGGCATTCTACTCTGCTCCAATCTATTGCTGAGGAACTGTCCCAGGTACCTACAGGGAGCTATAAAGTTGTTAATTAATGTGTCCAGGGCTGCTCCATTCTGCCCTTCCCCTTTCAGCCCACCTGTTTCCCACCTTTTGGCCATCCCACTGAGCATATCCTGGGCTAGTCACAGGTATGCAGGAAGGAAAAAGGTAAGGGGAAGAAAGACATAAAGAGGTAGAACACATTGCTTCTTGGTATACCAGGATACCAGCTATGGCCCCCTTCTTCCTCCAGGGAGAAGTCTATATTACCCCTTTTAAAGTAAACCCTGCTTTAAATGCTTGCTTCGACATGATTCTCTACTGTTCAAACTTCAACATGTGAGGGAGCAGAACTCATCACCGATAACTGGCAGTATCAGTATTATACCACAGATATTATTTCTGTTCCACATGTGAAATTCATTTAACCTTCTAAATTGGAAGACTCTAAGAGACTTTTATTCATCTCATGTATCTTTCACCTAGGGGTCTCAATATAGCCCAGACTTTTAATCACCTATAGCTTTAACAGAAAGAACAGGGCTCTGTCAGTAAATTTCCATATAATCTGTGTCTAATCACTAAACTACCTGCTTAATTAAAGGCAGAAATAGTTAAAGAAACCACTTTAAATACTTAGTTACATTCAAACTTCAGAATGCACGATGATTTTCAAAAGGATGGTGGAAGAGAGGTCATTCATACAGAAAAATTTAGATAAAATGGCGTCTTTACACAATGGAAAGTCTCTAAAACCAGGAAGTTACAAATCTATCTCCTCCTTTTCGTATCATTGGCAAAGGTACCCAAATACTCAAAACTGTACTTTGTGTGTGTGTGTGGAGCTAAGGATTAGACCCAGGACTTTATATATGCTATACAAGAGTAGAAGCAGCCAATAACAGTTTTCAAAAGAGAAGTGCCAAGAATTATAGCCTATGAAAAAAATAATTAT
Source organism: Marmota flaviventris (assembly GCF_047511675.1). Lineage (NCBI taxonomy): Eukaryota > Metazoa > Chordata > Mammalia > Rodentia > Sciuridae > Marmota > Marmota flaviventris. The sequence continues at coordinate 22,596,655 of NC_092498.1, forward strand.
TCTCTTAAAGAATTTTAGAGAGAACTGATACTGAATATCTAATACACATACTACTATTTGCTATAGATCATAATGTTTTATTCAAATACACTTAAAAAATCAGAAAGAGATATATTTGGAGTTTTTTTCAGATTAGGCCACAAAATATTTACAGGTCAAAGTAGTGAACACACCTTGTGTAACTCATCATAAACAAGCTGGTGGGCAAATCTTGGACATGGTTCTTCTTCCTGCAGACTTTTACTTGGATTGTCTTTTGCAGCTTGATCATTCTTATAGACGCAAGACCTGCAAGACATTGCTTTTAAGGCATTCTACTCTGGAAAATTTGCAGCAATGTTAATACAAATATAGCAAGCAAATTAATTGCCAATTACCAACAAAAAAATCCAATTATATATTTGTTCTCATCAAAGCTTAAAGTTCTGATAACTCTCATAAAACAATATGCATTTGTTAGAACTGAGTTCTGAAATTCTTTTAATGGCCATCAAATAGCTCACTCTAAAATAACCTATCTCATGCTGTGAAACACAAACAGTACATATAAAGGCTCAAACTGAGAGTTGAAAGGGAGGCAACCCTGTTTATTATTCACAATAAAAAGACTCACAGTACACTGCTTTCATTCTGATTATAAATAAACATCCTATTTAGAAAACAATAAATTTCTTAGTTTCTGAGTACTATTATCCATTACCAAATGGAGGAAGTTCTTTGAAGTGTTCCTGTTCTGTAGAATATTCATTTCTGGTGCCACCACAGAATGTGACAGCTGGATCCTCTGGGTCAATATTTCCCAAACAAACTGTGCAGAACCAGTTTTGTGAGATGCTCTGTGACAAAGGGTCCTCTCTGGAAATGCTAAGTAATAATGTCCTCAATCTACTCTAGTCAAACTTTTACAGTTTATAAAAACTAAGACCTGGGGACATTTTAAAAAGCATTGTTCTCTCAGTGATGAATCTACTGAAAGAGAAATTAGAAAAACTACCCCATATTTGATAGCCTCGGAAAAAAAAAAAAAAAAAAAAAAACTTGGGAATCAATCTAACAAAAAAGGTGAAAAACCTCTACAATGAAAATTACAGAACACTAAAGAAAGAAATTGAAGAAGACTTTAGAAGATGGAAAGACCTCCCATGCTCCTAGATAGGCAGAATTAATATTGTCAAAATCGCCATACTACCAAAAGCGTTATACAGATTTAATGCAATTTATATTAAAATCCCAACAACACTCTTCATAGAAATAGAAAAAGCGGACTGGAGTTGTGGCTCAGTGGTAGAGCACTTGCCTAGAACATGTGAGGCACTGGGTTCAATCCTTAGCACAACATAAATAAACAAACAAATAAATAAATAATGGTATTGTGTCATGTACAACTAAAAAAAAAGAAAAAAGAAAGAAAAAGCAATCATGAAATTCATTTGGAAAAATAAAAAACCCAGAATAGCCAAAGCAATCCTTAGCAAGAAGAGTAAAGCAGAAGGCATCAAAATACCAGACCTTAAACTATATTTCAGAGCCATAGTAACAAAAATGGCATGGTATTTGCACCAAAACAGACACATAAACCAATGGTACAATATAGAAGACACAGAGACAAATCCACATAAATATAGCTGTCTCATACTAGACAAAGTCGCCAAAAACTTTCACTGGGAAAAAGATAGCATATTCAACAAATGGTACTGGGAAATCCACAAAATGGATGTAACAAAATAAAATTAAACCCCTATCTCTCATCCTGCACAAAACTCAAAGTGGATCAAAGACTTAGGCACTAGAATAGAGATCCTGTGCCTAATAGAAAAAAAAGTAGGCCCAAATCTTCACCACATCGGCCTAGGATTTGACTTCCTTAACAAGACTCTTAAAGCACAAGAAGTAAAATCAAGAATCAATAAATGGGACGGGGGCTGAGGTTGTGGCTTAGTGGTAGAACACTTGCCTAGCATGTATAAGGCACTGAGTTTGATCCTCAGCACCACATAAGAATAAATAAATAAAATAAAGGCACTGTGTCCATCTACAACTAAAAAATACATATTTAAAAAATAAAAAATAAATGGGATGGGTTCAAACTAAAAAGCTTCTTCTCAGCAAAGGAAACAATAACGTGAAGAGAGAGCCTACAGCATGGGAGAAAATCTTTACCACATACACCTCTGATAGAGCATAAATCTCTAGGATATATAAAGAACTCAAAAAAGTTAATGCCAAAAAAACTCCCCAAATAACCCAATCAATAAATCGGCTAAGGAACTTTACAGATACTTCACAGAAGAAGAAATACAATCAAACAACACATTTGTGAAAAAATGTTCAACATCTCTAGCAATTAGGGAAATGCAAATCAAAACTACTCTAAGATTTCATCTCACTCCAGTCAGAATGGCAATCATCAAGAATACAAGCAACAATAATGTTGGCAAGGATGTGGGGAAAAAGGTTCACTCATACATTGCTGGTGGGACTGCAAATTGGTGTGACCATTATGAAAAGTGATATGGAGATTCCTCAGACCCAGCTATCCAACTCCTCGGTTTATACCCCAAAGACTTAAAATCAGCATACTACAGTGATGTAGCCACATCAATGTTTATAGCAGCTTAACTCACAATAGCTAAACTATGGAACCAACCTAGGAGTCCTTCAACAGATGAATGGATAAAGAAAATGTGGTATATATACACAATGTAATATTACTCAGCCTTAAAGAAGAATGAAATTATGGCATTTGCTGGTAAATGGATAGAGCTGAAGAATATCATGCTAAGCAAAATAAGCCAATCCCCCCCAAACCAAAGGCTAAATGTTTTCTCTGATACGTGGATGCTAATTCACAATAAGGTGTTGGGGGAGCTAGGAAAGAATAGGTTTACTATGGATTAGGTAGGGGGAGCGAAGGGAGGGGAGGGGGCCTGGGGCTAGGAAGAACAGTAAAATGAATTAGATATTATTACCCTATGTATATATATGACTACACAGCCAATGTGATTCCACATCATGTACAACCAGAAGAATGAAAAATTATACACCATTTACATATAATGTGTCAACTAAAAAAAAAAAAAAAAAAAGCATTGTTCTCAAGTTCATACATCTATTTTGTAGCAGACTAAATATAATTCTCCTGACTCCCTGACCAGGAACTATCTACTAACTGCACAACACAGAATTCCATTCACTCAACACTCCTGTATACACACAGATTTTTATCTATGATACCGACATTATAAAAACACCGATTTTTAAAAAATATGGATATTTAAATTAACACAAACCTCTTATTTCTCTCATCTTTTGAATAAACCTCACATAAATATAACATTGGGACTACAGCACAGTTAAGGGTTGCTTACCAACTATTCCTCACAATGTCATAGATCCAGAATGAATTTCTGACATTCTCTTCCCTTTTTTCCTTGTCTTTGCTGAGTCCAGATAAGACATGTATTTCATTCAGTTCTGGATCAATAGTTGCTCTCTGTGTGAATCCTGTCATAGGAACTATAAATTGGGGAAAAAAAATAAGATGACAATATTCATGTTACATAGATTAGTACTAACTCTTTAAAATATTATACATCTTTATCCTGTTCTATGTATCTGCAGTACTTATCTTCTAACAAATGGCATAATCTGGTTTTTTAATATATATATTTTTTAGTTGTCAATGAATCTTTATTTATTATATGTGGTGCTGAGAATCAAACCCAATGCCTCACACATGCTAGGCAAAGCCCTCCTACCACTGAGCTCCAACCCCATAATCCATTTCACTAAACAGCAGAAGATGGCTTATTGCCTTTTCCCTATCTAGATGTAACCTCCACAAGGGCAGAGGTTGTTAGTTCACTATTTTGTTCCTAGAGCCTAGAATAGTGCCTGACATACAATATTTACTCAACTGTTTCTTTTTTAATTAATTAATTAATTAATTAATTATAATTAGGTATATATGACAGCAGAATGCATTTTGATTCATTGTACACAATCGCAGCACAACTTTCATTTCTCTGGTTATATACGATGTAGCGTTGTACCATACATGCAGTTATACATGTACCTAGGGTAATGATGTCCATCCCATTCCACCATCTTTCCTACTCCTATTCTCCCTCACCTTTGCCCAAAGTTCTTCCATTTTTCCCATGCGCATCCCCCCCATTATAGGTCAGCATCCACTTATCAGAGAGAACATTCAGGCCCTGTTTTTTGGGGATTGGCTTACTTCGTTAAGCATGATACTCTCCAACTCCATCCATTTACCTGCAAACACTATAATTTTATTCTCTTTTAATGCTGAGTAATATTCCATTGTGTATACCATGGTTTCTTTAGTCATTCATTTATTGAAGGGCATCTAGGTTGCTTCCACACTTTAGCTATTGTGAATTGAGCTGCTATAAACATTGATGTGGCTGCATTATTATAGAATGTTGATGTAGTCCTTTGGGTATACATTGAGGAGTGGGTCAAATGGTGGTTCCATTTCAAGTTTTCAAAGGAATCTCCATACTGCTTTCCAGACTGGTTGCACCAATTTGTAGTCCCACCAGCAATGTATGAGTGTGCCTTTATCCCCACATCCTCGCCAACACTTATTGTTGTTTGTAATTTTTAAAAATATTTTTTAGATGTAGTTGGACACAATACCTTTATTTTATTTATCTATTATGTTGGTGCATCTATTATGTGGTGCTTAGGATCAAACCCAGCACCTTGTGTGATAGGCAAGCACTCCATTGCTGAGCCACAACCCTAACCCCTGTTGTTTGTATTCTTGATAACTGCCATTATGACTAGAGATGGAATCTCAGGGTAGTTTCAATTTGCAGTTCTCTAATTACTATAGATGTTGAACATTTTTTAAAACTTTTTCTTGAAAGAATAAATGAATGTCCACTATCAGAATGGAGCTAGAAGGAGAGAGAGGTATACAACGTAATATTTTTAATCTGAGGTAGAAAAGATAATGCTTTAATTAACTTATTACTGGGTCAGTTTCATTTAAAAGTAGAGATAAAATATTCAGTTTTTGACCTGGAAACAAAAAAAAAACTTAGACCAAAAATGAGATATGTTTGTTTAATAAGATCAGGATCATTCAAATATCTGTTCATGACATATAATAATTTCTACAAAAAATTAAAAAATCTGAGGCATATTATGTCATTTTGTTTTCCTGAGTATCTTTTACTCCCCAGGTAGAATTTTTTTCTAAGGAATCCATTAAATAAGTTATGATCATTCTGCATTATCAAGTAATTTATAATACACTGATATAGCAAATGCAATTTTTTCTTATTATTTGGACACATTAGTTGTAAAGTAATTATATATATAGTTTATATATTTTATGGTCTCAGCAATTTGACAACATAATTGCTATGATATAAAATAATGTCACTGCTTCAACACTACATTTCTTTTAACCATGAACAATTATCAAATCCTCAAAAAGCTTAACAAACATCAGATTGAAGAAAAATACTTATATCAATCTAGAATATGATGGCAGGAGATGCTAGCTATACTGATCTTGATTTCTTTTTTTTTTTTTTTTTTTTCCTTTTCTGGTATAGGGAATTGAATCCATTGTGTTTAATTGAATTAATACATCCCCAGTCCTTTTTTATTTTGAGACAGGCATCTGGCTAAATTGCTGAGGCTAGCATCAAGCTTGTAATCCTCGTGCTTCAACCATCCCAGTTGCTGGGATTACAGGTGTGTGCCACCAAGCCTGGACTGATTCTTAGTCTAATTTTGTACAGCCAAATACTGATTTCTTCTGAGTTTATTTAAATTCATGTGTCCTTTCACATTCCTATTCAATAAATTTGGGACATTTCAAAGACTATCCAAATGTAATCCACAGTCTATATATTACAAAATTATAAGCACATATAAAATATAATGCATAATTTGTATGCATCTATGCACAATATTTATATTTATTTTTATAGTCACTGATCTAATCTTAATAACAACTCTCACACCATAGTTTTAGTGGTTAAGTCTGGTATTCTGTTAATAAAATTTGGTAAATTTTCAAGGGATGTGCTGAGGTTCTAACCACTGCTCCTCAGATAATCCTGAAGAAAGATAAAACAGTGAAGAAATGGGACCTCTTTTCTAAGTGGTGAAAGTAGAAGATATAAATACCTAAATGTATTCTACTTAAATTTATCTTGTCTTTATAGTGAGTATATGAATTAAGAATTCTCAAACACACCTTGGCAAACTATGGCTTGATTTGGCCTGCTCAGTCATATCAGGCCATGTCTATTCATTTATATGTTATCTATGGCTGTTCTCACCCCAAAATAGAAAGGTTACTGCAAAGTACAGCAGGCAAAAGTAAAAATAATCACATCTAGCTCCTTTTTTTTTAAATACATTTTTTTAGTTGTAGATGGACACAATACCTTTATTTATTTATTTATTTGTATGTGGTGCTAAGGATCAAATTCATGTGAGGCACGTGCTCTACTTTAGAGTCACAACTCCAGCTCACATCTAAACTCTTTATATGAAAAGTTTGTTGACCTCTGTTCCACAATAAAACAGAATCATTAAGGAAGCATAATCTTAAATGAGCCCATGCAACAAATTATTTACTTTAGAATCCCTACATAAGGACCCACTGAAGGAACAGAAATTTGGAAGAGGAATGGAAATTAATGGAGAAAGAAAGAAAATCCAAATTCTATATAATGGTACAGTGGGGAGGATGCCATCAAAGAGAATGGATTAAAGAAACAATGGACTGAAAGGTGCATGTACGAGCATAGAAAGTATAAAATCAAATTTTATACATTTCATTTTATATTATATCAAATTCTGCTTAGAAGAATATTGGTGGCAGAAGAGAAAATGAAAGGATTGCCTTGTATAAACAGAAGCAGTGAGTAGGTTTATAATACCCAGAGAGGTAAGACTACAATGTTTATAAAGCTGTACTATTAGGTATCATTAAAAATTGTTTTTTGGGGGGCTGGGATTGTGGCTCAGTGGTAGAGCGCTCGCCTAGCATGCATGAAGCACTGGGTTCAATCCTCAGCACCACATAAATGTAAAATAAAGATATTCTGTCAACCTAAAACTAAAAAAAAAAAAAAAAAAAAAAAAGAGTTTTTACCCAAAGCATATTACAAACTATTCATGTCCCATTTATTTCATCTTTGATATCCAATATGATGCTTATACTTCATATTGTTGATTTTGCCTACAAGTTTTATACTCAAAGCTATTACCTACTCAAGCTTTTTATGGCTTTAAAAAAACAGATATAATTCACATACCATACAATTTACTCATTTAATATGGACACTGATTTTTTTTGTATAATCACATCATTGTGAAATCATTTCCAATTTTAGAACATTTTCATGACTTCCAAAAAGAAAACTGTAACCTAATTAATAGTCACTTTCCATCTCCTCATGCCCACACCATTTTACCATTTTATAAAGGTTCCAATCTTTCCACATGATTATCAACATATTGTTTTTTAATAACTGTTGTTATTGTGGCTTTGTTTGTTTTTTGCTACCACCTATTAAATCCAGGGGTGCTTAATCACTGAGTCACATCCCCAGCCCTTTATAAAATTTATATTTTATTTTTTTGTTTAGAGACTTTGAACTTGGGATCCTCCTATGCCACTGGATTACAGGTATATACAACCGTGCCTGGCTATTGTTTGTCTTTCATAATATAATTATCTTAGTGTGTGTGAAGTAGCATTTTTATCATGGTTTTGATCTGTACTTCCTAATGATTAAGCAGGCTTAGCATCTTTTCCTGTGTCTATTTGTCTTTTTTTTTTTCTTTAGTACTGAGCTATAAGTTCTTTACATATAATGGATCTAAGTCCCTTATGATTTACAAAATTTTTCTCTCATTCCTTAGGCTGTATTTGCATTTTCTTATTTGTCTGTCTCTCTTTCTTTTATGGTACTGGGGATTGAACCCAGTGACACTTTGACACTGAACTCTTTTTACTTTTTATTATCCAACAGGCTCTCAATAAGGTGCTTAAGTTGCTGAGGCTGGCTTCGAACTTGGTATTCTCATGCCTCAGCCTCCCTAGTCACTGAGATGACAGGTGTGCACTATGGCATCTGGCTGTCTTAATGGTATTCTTTGAAGCACAAAGATTTTAAATTTTGATGAAGTCCAGTTTATTCATTTTTTGTTCCTTGTGTTCTATTACTGATTTTGTGCCAGCTAGAGTTAGAGTGGTGTAGTAAGACACAGCTAATCAATACACTAAGTACTAAAACAAAAACATTGTTCTTCAAAGTTAATAATGTCAGGGGCCAGGGATATAGCTCAGTTAATAGAGTGCTTGCCTTGCATGCACAAGGCCCTGGGTTCGATCCCCAGCTCCAAAGACAAAAATAAACAAAGTTAATAATGTCAAATAATAGTCAGACAATATCTATGATAATAAACCACTGAATTCATATTGGCTTCACTGTCTCAAAATGATTTCAAATCAGTAAATCTTTAATCTTTCCAAATGTTAATACAATTCTTTAGGGAATGGAAGAAATGGTTAATTTTTTTTAAATGTTATTTTTGACAATGTATCAAACTTCTTAAAATATGTTTGCAATGTTATCCCTATTTATAAATCATTTCCAAGGTACAAACATTGGTTTGGAGTTACTTTTGCTTATAACACAAAAAATAGATCTGTGTGCTCAATGGGTTTTTGAAGGCCAACCTTAGGAACTTAAATACCAATTAGTATGAGAAGCAAAGGGAATGGAAGCAGGAAATCTTGTTTTAGTCTAAACTTCTCAACTAATTATGCAATTTCATACTAGAAAATTTTGGTGTCTATTTTCTCATCTAAAATTCAAAGTTAATCTAGATAGTTTATTGGGACTTTTGAAGGTGGCAATTTCTGTTGTGATAAGACTCAGAGTATTAGGATAAAAGCTCCTAGCAATAAATAGTAGCCATGGATAAGTAAGGCCAGAGAATTTAGGAGGCTGTTGCAATTGCAATAGAGTAGACTCAAAGCAGGTAGGATGGAAGTATTTGTAAAGAAACAATTCCCACCAAATAGATATCATTCAGTATAAGAATAGCAGATGTGATATCTAAGTACAAAAAGTCTCTGGATGGGGATTAAGAGACCAAGATTGTGGCAGAAATTTGTGAAAAACAAGACTAAACATTTTTCACCAAATATTTTATAGATATCAAAACATTTTTCTTGGGCAAGAGATATGGCTCAGTGGTAGAATGCTTGCCTAGCATTCAGAAGGCCCTGGGTTCGATCCCTAGCACTGCAATAAACAAACAAACAAATAAACAAAATTTCTCTAAGAGTACGCAAAGGCAAAATCTCTTTAAGGTACAAAATTTCTATTAACCCTTAAATTTGCAATCCCTTTCAAATATAAGAAAATGTTTACATATAAAATGTTTCCAGGTGAATAGAACAAAAATTAAAGAACATACAATAAATTATAAATAATTGTTATGCGGGAGGGAGTGGTCTTTGGGTACTTCAAAAAAAAATTTTTTGTAGGTGTAGATGGAGATAATTCCTTTATTTTATCTGTTTATTTTTATGTGGTGCTAAGGATTGAACCCAGTGCCTCACACATGCTAGGCAAGCACTCTGCCATTGAGCTACAGCCCTCGCCCTACTTTTAGTTTCTATAAGTACTATTTTTTCCAATATATAATCCTCTTATAATTGTAAGGGAAAAAAAAAAAAGTCCAAACCAAACTACAGATAAAAAAAAATCTATATGGGTAGTAAGTACTGAGGACTTTTTATAGTGAGTGAAAAATTCTCACATATCCTCCCAAATTTTTCATGAAGAATATTTTATATTAATATCTAAAATGTTGCTATTTAGATGGGGTTGAGACAGTTTAACTGGCACCAAAATACACAGACACATATATATATATAAATTTCAAAGTAATTTTGCTGACATTAGAGTTAATAAAACTAAAACTAGGCAATATGCTTTAAAGATTAAAGAGTTTTAATTTCTTTTATTTAAAAAATGAAAATTTGGGCTGGGTTGTAGCTCAGTGGTAGAGCACTTGCATAGCCATGTGTGAGACACTGGGTTTGAGTCTCAGCACCACATATAAATAAATAAAATAAAGGTCCATAGACAACTAAAAAAAAAGTATATTAAATTGAAATATCGACAATCTTAAAATATGGCAGTTGAGTTCATACTGACAAGAGAAACCTGTCAAGAAAAAGGCCAATGCACCACAGATAAAACATGGAAAATTTTCATCAAATACAAAAAAAAAAAAAAAAAACCAGATATACAATATGAGGCAACTCCTTTCGAAAGTTTCTAATACATCACATCCCTCCCTTTTCCATTACTTTGAATTTTGGCCCTAGTGTTTTTGAAGCAACAATAAATTTTGATCAGCATTTATCACAGACTTCTAACATTCCTATTTATTTTTCATGGAGTCCTTCTTCCAAATGAGTTTCCAACATGATTCATTGACATGGCATACTTTCTGAGGCAAATATACATGAGAATATTTTCATTCTCTCTCACATCTGAAAGTTAAAAGGTTTTAAATTTCTTGGTTTAAAGTTGTTTTTGTGGGGTAGTTTTTTTTTTAATATTTATATTTTAGTTGTAGTTGAACACAATACCTTTATTTTATTTATTGTAATGGGTGCTGAGGATTGAACCCAAGGCCTCACACGTGCTAAGCGAGCACTCTACCACTGAACCACAACCCCAGCCCCACCCCTGGGTAGTTCTTAACTTTACTGTTTTCTTCTATTTAGTACTGCTGTTAAACACTCTGATATACTCCTACCTTATTATTCTAATATACGTTATCTGTCCTTTCAAAAATCTTTCAGTTTTCTCTGTGATATTCTTAATATGCTTAAGTTTGCATTTTTCCTTAATTGTCTTGTCTGATATGCCATGAACTCTTTCACCAATAGGAAGCCCTTCATCTTTTTTGCATTCTGAAAATTTTACCTCCTCTTTTATTTTTTTCATTTCCTTTGTCTTCTTAAAATTTTTATTTTTCTAACTGAAATTCCTTTTAAGATGTTGGCATGTGTTCAACTATTCTCTATATTTCTTAGTTTGTTTTCTCCTGGCGGCAGTGCTGGGAATCAAACCCGGGCCTCTAATAAGTGTTCTACCACTGAGCATATTATATCTTGGTCCTTTTTATTTTGAGACAGGATCTCAGTGAGTTGCCCAGGATGGCCTCAAACTTTTGATCCTCCTGACTCGGCCTCCTGATAGCTAGGATTACAGGTATGCACCACCACATGTAGCCTTTCTTTCATACTTTCTCTTTATTTTTCCCTACTTCTTTTTGGAAGTGTATTCATTCTAATTTTTCAAATGATTAATTCATTCACCCTGCTTACATGTATTGTATTCTTTTCTGGGGGAGCGGGGAGGGTACTAGGGACTGAACTCAGAGGCACCCAACCACTGAGCCACATCCCCAGCCCTATTTTGTATTTTTTTTTAGAGACAGGGCCTCACTGAGTTGATTAGTCCCTTGCTGTTGCTAAGGCTGGCTTTGAACCTGCGATCCTCCTATCTCAGCCTCTCAAGCTGCTGGATTACCGGTGTGTGCCAACACACCTAGCCTATATTATGATTGTAGCATATGTCCCCTTATAGCTTTAAGTATACAGAACTTGTTTTGTTTTTACACAGACGTTTTTGTTTTAATTATGCTATGAATTAATAGGGAATAGGTTCTAGCAGCTCAGGTTCCTTTCCACTGGTCCTCCTGATCATTTCCTCATGCAATTTAATAAGATGTCATGAGTCTTAAGAGTACTTGATATGCTTAATAAACAAATTAATTCTCTTGGCAAAAATCTTGTCTCTATTTGCTTATAAAAATATCGAAAGAATTTTTGCTTTGTTTTTGGTACTAGGGACTGAACCCAGGGGCACTTTACCATTGAGCTAAACCCCCAGCCCTTTTTATTTTTGAGACAAGGTCTTTCTAAGTTATCCAGGCTGGCCTCAAAGTTGTGATCCTGCCGCTTCAATCTCCTGAGTCACTGGGACGACAGGTGTGGGCCACAGTACCCAGTAATGCTGACAGAATGTACACTCAGTTTTGCCATGATAACATTTGTTATCATGTACCCATTCCTTTTTGAACAGTACTCATCCCCTTGAGGTCTACAGTACCAGTTATCATATAGATTGAGATGTATGTGACCAAAGGAACAACTCCATGTTTTCTATAATGCCTAGAGAACCTGTGTCAGGAACCTGTCCTCTTTCCCTTCGTGTTCCTCATTTTAGCAAACTACTGAAAGATGGAGGTTCTGGTTGAAAGGCAATCACATTTATTTTAAATTCTTGGTTTATCTACTCTAACAACACTGCTTTAGATCATATATATTGTAAATTTATGAATTTCTTTTGAGATAATTGTCTAGTTATGTTGGTCTGTGTGGTAATACTTTTCAGGACATAAGCTATTCCTTCTGATAAGATACATCTCAGAGGACTCAGAAGCTAGGCTTGAACTGGCAACAGTACTAGTGAGTTTAAGGGAAATGAAGGGAAAAGTCATAGGGCAGTGATGCCCAGGCACAAAGAACCAGTTAATCACTTCTGTATTCTATCATGCCCCTATGTAAGGATTTTATACTTTTCAATCTTTGGGGAAAGCAGATGGCAGTCTCCCTGGACTTAAAGGAGGAATAGAAGAAAAAATAAACTATTGAAAGCAGATATCAGTACATATCTGTATCACTTCTGAACTCCAATAGTTTCTGTGAGGCCATAATGTTGCTCTTTGCTTCTATAGTGAAAGGACAAGAACTGATGTAAGGTGGGTGAGAGACAGCCTTCAGATTCCTTTAAAATGAGTTTCTGAAATCTAGTTGCCTCTCAATTTTATTTCTGCAGTTTTGATTTTGGGTAATGGAATTAAGAGTCTATGTTAGTCTACTACGTTGACAGAAGTATTTTATAGTAGTCTACGTTGTTTGAATTTTGCTTCACTAATTACGTGTACATTTATAATTACAATAATTGGTTCAATACAAATGGTATTATCAACAACCAAAAAGACTTAAAGGCCAAAACCCAGAAAGAAGCTGTTATATTAACATGTCACAACTACTAATACAACCTTCAATTTAATAGTTTATAATGGGTGGGGGAGAAGGACAGAAAAAGGACAAATTTACAATGACTTTAAAGACTTCTAAACTCAACTGCCAAAAAGCTTGACTCAATGCCAGGAATCTTAAGAGTAGTTAATAAACTGACTCAAAGAAAAATTAATCAAGAAGATGAATAAATGAGATCATATGTTAATATTGAACACATTTTGAAACGACACTTGTATGAAAAAACAAGAGGATGAGAATTATATAACAAACAACTATCACTGCCAATCTGTTATTTTTAGAAATTTTGTAAGAAATCACAATGATAATCCTCCAATTTTCCTATTTCTTCTCCAGAACCTTCAAAACTTAAAATAGGACAACTAAAAGAGGAAGTCAAACAATATTTTATCTGACAGTCTGAATCATATTTTTTCTCATTTCTTGATTTATCTAATAAGCAAATGAGGATGGTTGTCAGAATTTTTAACTTATAAGGAAATCTTAGAGGGGGGATAAAAATAGCAATATTTTAAAAGTCTTTTCAATTCCAAAAGAAGACACATTACTGCATTAATTCATGTATTACACACTCCTCCTTTAACTTCATGGTCAAAAGCCCATATTTATTATTGACTACTTTAGCATAGGAAAAGAACAAGCTTTGGAACTATCACAGAAATAAGAAACTTAATAAAAAGAGTTCTCTTTTTGTTAGGAATCAAGATAACCTAACATGGATTAATTAGCTCATGTAACAAAATTTTGCATATACCGTCTCAGGACTATTTTGATAGTTCAACCAAAATATGGACATGGTGCTAGATTAACATCTCTGCAATTATCTTGGATTTCTCCTCCCCTCATTTTTGAAAGTTGTCAGTATCAGCTCTAAACATCATATCCTTGTATGGAACACCTAACAAAGGGATGGAAAGGACTCTTTAGCTCCATTTTCATTAGAAAGGACTTTTTTCTCCAAAGTCCTCCAGCTGAGTTTTCTATGTCTCACTGGCCAGAACTATGTTATATGGGAAAGATGTGAAGAAATAATCTGCAAAAGGGTAATAATGACTGGTTTAAACTAATTATGATTCATTCTCTGGGACTGGGCAACTTGCCATTAAACAAAATTATGATTTGTTTAATAAGAAAGAATCAATGGATAATTGGGTAGGCAAATAATAATGTTGTCACATTCTTATCATCTAAACTTGGGATATTTTAAGTGTTGGCTAGGACCTTATTAAGCTCTAGCAACAATTCCAGTTTCAAATTATTATTATTTTTGCTTAAACCTGGGTTTCCACCACTCATCATTTATTTTTTGTAAAACTGTAACTAGTTTTTGACATTCAACAATATTGTATTTACTGATCTACCTCATTTATATTAAGCTACAAAACATTAATCTCATTCAATGGATCAACCATTAACCAATGGTTAACCACATAAACTGGTGAACAATTAAAAGTTGTTTCCAGACTTTTTCCCCTTGCAAAGAGTACTGCAATAAATATATCTGTATATCTTTATTTACTTATTTACTTACTTCTTCATTCATTCATTTATTTTTTAAATGTAGCTGTAAATTATGTGAGTAGGATGAATTCCTAGGTGAAAAGTGCTTATTTAAAGAGTATATATCTCAATAAAACTCACACGGGTGCATTGAAATAGGTTGGAAATAAAAATCTCAAGCTTATATATTATATTAATATAATTATATTCCTATTATATATTATATAATCACATGTTGTTCTATATTTAAGTTTTTATATGTATTCACATCTGGGATGATGGGGAAAATGGGTTAAGTGAAAATAATTCAGGCATAGAAAGACAAACATTGTATAATATCACTTATTCATGAAAGCTAAAACCGTTGATCTAGAAGTAGAGTAGAGGAGTTCTCACTCGAGGTTAGGAAGGGTAGAGGGGAGGGAATATAGAAGTTGATAAATTACACTTAGATTAGAGCAATAGTGCTCTGTAGAACAGTAAGGTGACTGTAGTTTACAACAGTTTGTTATACGTTTCAAAATAATTAGAAGAGAGTTCAAAAGTTGCTCACACAAATCAATGATGCATATCTGAGGAACTGGAAATGCTAATTACCCTGATTTGGTCATCATACACTGTATACATATACTGCATTATATGTACCCCATAAACATGTAAAATTTTTTTGTCAATTAAAAAAAAGTATTATAAAATAAATAAAGAGTATATATCTTTCATATTTTGATAAAAAGTATTTTCAAAAGACTGTACTAATTTACATTTCATCCAGAGTTAAGAGAATGTCCGCTTTCTCATGACCATACCAACATTCATGAACGATCTTTTAATTTTTATTTTAAAAATTATGAAGTTGAGCATCTTTATAGAAGTACATTTCCTCATTATTTGAATTATTTTTTTCTTTGAAGTATTTATTCAAGCCATGTGCCACTGTCTTACTAGAGGATTATCCCTTTTTGACTGATTTATTCTAAGAGTTTTTGTTTACAGCAAGATACTAAGTTTTATCTTAGTTGCTAGTTGGTCATTTATTATTTGATATTTAAGTATTCATATATAATTTTATTGATTTGCAAAATATCAAACAATCTCTTTATGATTTCTGGGTTTTATGGCATGTTTAAAAATATCTACTCCCAATCCTAGATTGTTTTAAAAATCTGTATATACAATTTTGGCCTTGTAACTGGTTTTGTAGCTTTGTGTCATTGGGCAGGTGAGTCAGCATAGTGGTGGTATGAGCATTTCTTAAAACTATTCTAATTCCTAGCTATTAACAGAGTAACTGAATATGCAGAAGTGATCTCATCCCAAAAATATTCCAAAAATGCCAAATTAAATTCGTTTTAAACTAAATTTTGTCTTGGTCCAATCCTTAAAACTGTCTTCATGCCACTAGAAAGTTTCTTAAAAGAAGGGAAGACAGAATGGAAGAAACAATACTCTTAATAGTTTATATAATTTAAATATCTTGCTTTTGAAAATTTCCCACTTTTGAAAAGTCATCACTTTTAACACACAGTCCTATATGGTTGGAAATATATATATATATATACACACATATATATATATATATATTACTTGGCCACACACTTAACTTTACATAAATTTTTATAAAATCATAGTCATCATACAATATGAGGAATGAAAAGCCTACTATCTCCATCTTCATTAACTGGGCTATTACAGTGGTATCAATGAAATTAGAAAAAAGAAAGTTATGAAAAAAATATGATTTATAGAGATAAACATGCTTATCTCTATAAATCCTCCTTCCTTCCCCCCTTCCCTCTCTCCTTTTTTGTTTTCTATGCTTTTGGAGTCAAACGGGGATCCAGATCTTCATTTTTTCTTTTTAAAATGCCAACTCTTAAAGATTTATATCATAATCTACTTTCCCTCTCTGATTAGAAATGCCAACTTTACCATATACTAAATTATCAAACATATCTAGGGATATTTTAATGCTGTTATTCTATTCTGTTAATCTGTAACAAAGTGTAGCTTTATAAATATCTGGTAATGCTAGTACTATTTCATTATCTTTCATTTTCAAAGCTGTCTTTAGTGTTCTTTAATATTTTTAGATGAACTAATTCATTCACATATACTATCAAATAAGTTAAAATTATTATATTAACAATTTAAAATATTTTCATAAGCTTGTAACCAGCAAAGCTATACTAACAGGTAAAAGAAAAAAATAGGGAAAATTACTATTACTAATAGTTTTGAGAGAATCTGTTTTTATCAGAGGTAATAACATACCAAATATGAAAGATACTAAAGTCAGCAAAGATGTAAGGTTACATTGAAAATAAGTATTATCATTCATAGCTCAGCAATATATTAATTATAGCAAATCATTAGGTCAAAGTCTTCTCTATAATGATAACTTGGTCTTAGTTAATTGCTAAAAGTCTAAAAGGGTCAAAAAACATAAAGACTCATTATGTTTTTAAAAACTGTTAATAAGTACATTCCTGGGGCCAAAATTAAAATAAGATTTTGCCTTTAAGATTTTCATGAAAATATATTTATAGATATATCAGTTCTTGCAGATGTAACTCACACAGCCCTTTAATGTGAGTTTTACAGCCAAACAGCAGAAGGGAATGAAATTAAATTGTCAAGATTCTGGAGCTAGATGAAGTCTTAAGATCAACTGGTCAATCCCCTCATGTTCAGATGAATAATCAGGTTCAGAGAAATTACATAAATTTGCCAAAGTTGCAAAGGGATTATAGGCAGACCCAGATGAATAGAGGCCAAATCTTTTGATTCTCAATTCTCCATTTCTTCAAATACATCCAATCTGCTAAAATGGTTAGAACAAAAAGAGTTAAAAGAATTTAAGAAATTTTAAAAGTAAACATATAACTATTATAGAACAGGGATCAGTTGTAAGAGCACTATATCACCAATGCTTGACTTAATGAAACCCCTTTGAATTTATAAACAACTCCCTGATAACTACTGTTCTGCATCCCAACTTCCTGATAACTGCTCTCATTTCCTCATGCTGAGAACAGATGTCAAGGAATTTAAATTTGACATGCTCCTGGATTAACACAGCCTAGCTTAAATCTACATGTGTCTAGTTCCTGCCCTTTTGTTCTACTCTTCCCCATCCCTGTAGGATTAGAGATTGAACCTAGAGGTATGGTACCACTAAACTAAAACCCCATCCCTTTCTATTTTTTCTTTTGACCCACGGTCTCACTAAATTGCAGAGACTGACCTAAATTTGCAATCTTCCTACCTCAATCTCCCAAGTAGCTGGGATTACAGGTAGGCACAACTAAGCCTGGTTTCTCCTTTTCTCTTAAAAAGGCTTTTGGTATCTCCAAAAATGGAGATTTGAAAAATAAAAAGATCTCCTCTATTTTCCTCAAAGCTGGCTTTGAATAAATCTATTTTTCTCACCAACCTGTCTCCTGAGAGTTTCAGTGGAGTGAGAAGCCGTAAAGCTTTTCCCTCCCTATTACATTAGCATCTGGCAAATGGTGAAAACTCCATATATGTTACCTTGAGTGAATACAGATATGAGAAAGTACTTCTACTATAAAACAGGTTCTATAGCAAATCATAAAACTCTAGTGTTGTGACAGATCATCTTCTAAACATAATTAGTGTTAAATACAGAGCTTACATACAGGGAGTCTGCTAAACCCCTTGTGTTCACAGTCATATTGCCAAAACTTAGAGATAAACCCAAATTAGATATGCTGAATTTTGATGTAATTATGTATGTGTTAGACACAATGCTAATAAATCTCTTATTTCTAAGTAGCTGCCAAGTCCACTGATTTAAATTATAATTTCCTTCTGAGCGAAGCAGAAAATTGTTATACTCCTAAAAAAAACTGGAGTTGAAGTTTTTTCATAGATGTTAAATCTAAGATAATACATTCAAATCATTATAAAGAGCAATGACTTAAGATTTTTTACAGTATTTGACTATACAAAATCATTAAAAGCAGCAATTAGAGATATCTCATTTCTAATTACTGATCTCAATAGTTCAAAGAAATTTCTTCTGTGACATCCAAAAATATAATTTGCAACACACATTGTAAGTATAGTTTTAATCAAATAATCCGCATTAGTGAATCATAAGCACAGTAATTATATGTTAAATCCATCTCAAATTACAGTAATTAATTGTAGTAAACAAGATTTAGAAGAACAGTTAATAAACAATAGACTGGTTAAATAAGCTACATAGCATATACATAATGGGTAAAATTGGTATTTTCTAAGAATATTTAATAATATGGGAATTTAGGGCTGGGGATATACCTCAGTTGGTAGAGTGTTTGCCCTGCATGCACAAGGCCCTGGGTTCAATCCCCAGTACCACCCACCCCCCCCCCCCCACACACACACCCCCAAAAAAATAATCATCATCATCATCATAATAATAATAGAATTTAAATAGTATACTGCTCCATTTTTTTTTTAATTTTTTGAGTGCTGGGGGTTGAACTCAGGGGCACTCAGCCACTGAGCCACATTCCCAGCCCTAATTTGTACTTTAGTGACAGGGGCTCACTGAGTTGCTTAGAGCCTCACTTTTACTGAGGCTGGCTTTGAACTCAAGATCTTCCATCTCAGCCTCCTGAGCTACTGGAATTACAGGCATGCACTACTGCATCCAGCTAATATACTGCTTCATTTAAAAAAAAAATTTTATATAATTTATTTTTTATAGATGGACACAATATCTTTATTTTTATGTGGTGCTAAAGATCAAACCCAGAGCCTCATGCATGCTAGGTGAGTGCTCTACCTCTAAGCCACAACCCCAGCCCCTTAAAAGAACTTTTTATGCCTTACAAAGTAAGTAGTAATCTAGTACGATCAAATAAAATGCAAATGTACTTTTTAAAGTGAAGTAATTTCATGGAAGAACAGTACACCATAGTTTTGATATGAGGTTTTCTGAATCCAGTATGCTTTTTGGGAGACCTAGAGTCCTCTTTAAGAAATCCTGAATAAAGTATGTTTATTTGCTCAGAAGTTTTCACAGGTTTGAAAAACAAGAGTCAAGATTATATTGCCAGGGGCTGGGGCTGGGGCTCAGTGGTAGAGCACTTGCCTAGCATGTGTGAGGCACTGGGTTCCATCCTCAGTACCACATAAAATATAAATAAAGTTTAAAAAAGATAATCAGAAAAAAAAACCCACTGAGGGGAAAAAAAGATTATATTGCCAGATGATACCAATGATTGTGTTAACAATTATGGCTAGAGCCATATACTTTAATTTCTAACCTGGACTTAAGGAGTTACAGAAGAATTTAAGATGACAGCTATCTACAAGCTAAAAGAAGAGAACATGAGTTAACTGTATTTTGAATGTAGGAAGGAAAGCTGGGGAGAACTGAATGAGGGAAAGTCCAAAAGCAAGAAAATGTATATTAACTATAAAAATTTAATATTTTATAGTGATCATGAAGGAAGAGTTGGTAGAAGAGAGGATGGAGAAATCAAGAATGGGACTGAAGAACTAAGTTGGGGCCTGCCATGACTGAGTCAGGCTGAGTTTAGACTTAATCCTGAAGGCAAGCACAAATGATTAAACGATTTAAAGCAAGAAAGAAAACCCACCAGTTGTGTATTTTTTTTTTTTTAAAGAAATTTTTTTTTAAATGTTTATTTTTTAGTCTTCAGTGGACACACATCTTTGTTTGTATGTGGTGCTGAGGATCGAACCCGAGCCGCATGCATGCCAGGCGAGCGCGCTACCGCTTGAGCCACATCCCCAGCCCCAGTTGTGTATTTTTTTAAAAAAATATATTTTCTGATCTTAATTACCACTCATCAAAAGATAAGGTCAATTTATTTCCTTTTCCTCTCCATACATAACGATAAACTTCTTGAAAATAGAGCACTTGTTCCAAGCTGCTTACCTACTGCTTATTAGCTTACTGTCTGGCATCTAACAGTTGGCCAAAAATATCTATTGAATAAATGTGAAGGCATATGGTTCTATTCTTAATAGGTAAAACAGAACAGCTGTAATGTACATGCAATATGGGGAATGGATTGGGGAAGATATGGAGTATGCAACAATAGAATGAATAGAGTCAAACCAAATAGGCAATAATGTCCAAACTAGTACACAGTGAAACAGCAATGCTAACAGACGGAGTAAAACTGACATGACTTGATAGTTACTGGACAGATCAGTATTACCTGAGGATAGTATTGATATCCTCTTGAGAAAACTAAGACATGTAACAACAACAGCAACTCAAACTTGAGAGTTAATCCATCTCCACTCCCAGAGACGCCATGAGCAGACACATTATTTTCCTTAAATTATAATTCTGGTAATTTACAAATGTAGAAACAAAGTCTGAGACCTTGGGTAATTTGCCTAAAGTGTCTCGACTAACAGGCTTTGGAACAATACAGGGCAATATATCATAGTTCTGATAACTGAAATAGGTCCTGGAAAGCTAGAATAGTGGTTCTCCTAGAATCCTCTAGGAGAGAGAAAGGGAAGGAGAAGAGGGAAAAGGGTAAAAGGAAAGGGAGAAGAAAGGAAGGGAAGGAAAACAGAAAAGGAGGGAGATAGAAATGAACAGGGGAAAAAAAAGGAAGACAAGAAAGTAATTTCAGTTTCACTCTAATATATCAACAGAGCCACTGAAGTTCCTCAATTCCAAGTATAACTGTAACAGTTTTGGGGGAGGGGATTTCCAATTAATCCTATGGATGCTCAACTCTGTCATAAAAATCTTCAGTATAACACCCATTATACACATAGCCCTTGATCAGTGCAACTCAATGAAAACTATCAAAATTAACCACTTGGAAAATGTATACCTAGACAATAGAGTGGTATTTTCAGAACAAATCAGATCAAGACACTGACATTAAACCTTTCTAACACTTTCTAATTTATTTAGAAACAGAACAAAATTTTAGGCATGTATACAAGACCCTCATATCTATATCTCTAATCTCATTTCATACCCACATTCCTCCTTTGCACCAGCCCATCTGTTTCTGGAACATATCAACTTCTTTTCTACTTCAGGAACTCTGCTCTTAGTTCTTCATGTGGTTCTTCCTCATTTTCTACTTCTCATCCTAAATCTTAAAGAGTACCTCCTCAGACATGGTTTACTAACCTACTCTATCTAAATGAAACCTCAATGTTACTCATTACCATAGCATCTAATTATTTTCTTTACAGTACTTTAAACACCACTGTAGGTTTTTTCCACAAGAATGTGAATCCTCTGAGAGAATTTCATTCCCTAGGTCCACAGTTGACTCCCAAATGCCTGAAATAATACTTTCCATACAGAAGACAATGAACTATGTGGGAAAGGAGGGAATAAGAAAGACAAACCTAGATACTAGCAGAATTAAATTATTACACTGTGGTGCAGCTCACCATAAACCATTTAAAAATTGAATATTGCACAGGAAAAATGGTGATTCCGATTTTAGAAAAGGTGATTACAGTAGTAATTAGGGAATGAGTCCACTTGTCTTTTCTACTAATAACTCTGGTTCATGGTAATAAAACCAGAATGATGAAAAAAATTACAATTTAATGTAAATTTAAAAATACAGTAGGGCTGGGGTTGCAGCTCAGTGGTAGAGCCGCTTGCCTAGCATGTGTGAGGCACTGGGTTTGAATTCTCAGCACCGCATACAAATAAATAAAAATAAAGGTCTATTGACACCTAAAAAAAAAAATACAGAAGACAAAAATTACGCCAGATTTTATATAATAAATAATTCTGTAAAAGATTATGCCTTATGCCAAAATGTTAATAGTTTATCTTGGATGGTTTGATAATTTTTATTGGTATCATTGTATATTTTAAAAATTCTCTACAATATTATTACTTGTAGAATCACAACAAAAACTGCAAAAAAAAGAACAAGTACCATACTTTGTTAATTCTAAAACTAGCGATAACTATGACTAAAGCATTCAAATAAACAATTTTGCAAACTACTAATTACATATAACTCATTTAAAATTTTTTTCAGATGATAACCATTAAAGCCCACTTACTTTAGATTTTTTTTTTAACTACTATTCTGCCATTATCACAGTTAGCAGTTTTTTTTTTTTTTTTTCCTAATCTTGAAAAATACAGTTCAGAATGGCAGGAAAAAATACCCTCTTTCCATTATATCCTAAACTTCTAAATTCAATTCTCATTGTGTAATGCTGAATATATTACTTAACCTCAATAATTTCAATTTTCCAACTTGTAAATAACACCAACAATTGAAGATATTCTGGCATCCCCAACATTGTCTAAATAAAGAGTAGTCATTATTATCCATGAGAATATTATCTACTAGCTAGACTATCAGCACTTTGAAATATTATGATCTCCTTGTTTCACAACTGCACCCAAGTCTAACACTGAGCCAGCACATTTGTTCTATCAATTACTATTCACTATCTTTTTCAGTGAGAGCTATGGTCAGAACTGTAGGAGTCTTACCACTCTACTCCTAATTATTCTAATGGAAAGTTTAAAAAAACCAACCCCTTTCTCTCTCTCTCTGTGATGCTGGGAATCTAAATTAACTCTTAAAAGCCAGAAGAAGTCAAAGATTAAATCAGATGCCTCCACACTATCTTATGGCAACAGAAAATAAATGAATTAAAAAAAAAAAAAAGATAGTTTTAAACAGGGTAATGTTACTAGCCATTTAGATCCATACTTCTAAATCATATATGCTGAAGTTACTATTTTAGACATCACCTAATGACTTCCCGTTTTAGTAGACGAAGATTTGTATGACACTTACACCTTCCCACTAAATTTTAATCCCTTTTTTGGTTAAACTTATTGGAGTTTTTGCACAATTATGGTTAGAGAAATACTACTCACTTGCACAGCTAATAAATTTACTGTGATGATGTCCCCTTTCTTACAAATTTTTTCCTTTTTTGTGTGTGTGTTCCTGTCTTTTCTCAGATAATGCTAATTACCTTTTTATTCCAAAAGCTTAAGCACATCTTTTAGTCTACTTTTGTCTAGAAACCTCATATTTTTTTTCCTTCCCCAAATCAAATGGCTGTCCCTGTTACACAACAGGTGAAAATATCTCAATTTAGGACATTCTAAAACTTTACTTTGGCTTCCTGTTTTGATAAAAGACCAAGGCCAGGCACAAAGGCTGACAATTGGTGGACAACAGAAGTAAACTTCAATGGTTCATAAATCTATCATGACTCATTCCACAGTTTCAGGACCTTTTTGTTTTTTGGCATCTTCCTCTTTTCAAATTCCTCCTAGATGGTGGTACCCAGCTGTGCAGGAGACATGGTAACACAACTCCTGCACTCTAAAGAGCAGCAATCTTCTCTTTAGTTCCACTATTTCCTCCAGCAATAATTGCTTCTACAGGAACCATTCTCCTGCCTTGAGGCAGTTAAAACAGCAATGAAGGACACTACAGGCTTGGCATTTGGAACTGAATTATGTTTTTTTCAAAAATTCTGCAGCATTTTCTTCTGCATTACCACCAATTCAACAACCAATACGATGTCTTTTGTGGTTGAATCATTCAAAAGGATTTTAAGGCAGTCAATAAAACTGGTTCCATTAAAGGATCACCCCCAATGCCAACACATAAAGATTGCCCCAATCCAACTTGTGTTGTTTGGTGTGCTTCATAAGCCAGGATGCCAGATTTGGACACAATACTTTTTCTTCCTTTCTTGTGAATATGGCCAGGCATGATGCCAATTTTGCATTCTCCAGGGCAGTTTGGCCCAATTAGCTTTGTTTTTCCCTGGTTTAACAGTTTGTGCTTGAACCTTACCATATTCTGTTGTGGAATACCTTCAGTAATGCACACAACCAAGGACAGTTCTGCTGCAATAGCTTCATCAATGGCCACAGCAGCAAAAGAAGGAGGGACATACATGACAGAAGCTGTTGCTCCTGTCTGTTCTTTGGCCTCCTTCACAGTATTAAAGGCAGGTAAATCCAGATGTGCCTTGCCTCCTTTCCCTGGAGTGGTTCCTCCACTGAGTTTGGTGCCATAGTCCAATGCCTGCAGGCTAGCTATGAAAGGTGCCCTGCTTACCTGTGAAACCCTGGTAAACAACCTTTGTATTTTTATCACCATAGAGATGTCTCTAGGAAGCTATACTGGAACAATGCTAAATTGCATTCTGTTGCAGCAGAAAGGCACATGACAGCAGGCAAGTGGCAGCCAGGCAGCTGCTGCCAGAGGCCATGGTTGCGGTCCCAACTGCAGTGGCTCTATAAACCTCATTTTTGGTAAGGAAAAAAAAGGTCTATTCTCTGTTATCCTGCACTAGTTTGAACTGGATACTCATTAAGTTCACTGTGCAAGTGTCATCTTGGGATGCCCCTTTGTTGCTTTCCTGTATTGGATCTTCTTTTTCCCAGCTCCTATGTTTTCTTTTTGCTACTTTTATTGATTTTTATTAGTGTATAAGGTGTACTAACATCCCAAGAAAGACTGCTTAAGACACCACTAACTGCATGATTCAATAGCCATTTCCAAACCACTACCCCCAGTGTACTACATGAAGACTGGAAATGCTAAATACTTGCTTTCCTAGACTTACTGAAGCAAGGTCTCACAGTTCTAGTCAATGAAATAAATGTATGCAGAGTACCACAAGGAGTTTGCTGGGCATGTTTTGCTTTGTTTCTTTCTTTTCTTACCTGGAACAAAGGAATTATGTTTGAGGTAGTTCACACAACTTGCTGGCATGAGGCTACAGCTTCATGTTAAAGAAGAGCATAACAGAAACTGTTGAATCACTACATTAATGCCTGACGATCTAACTCTGGATTTCTTATTCTGTGAGAGAAATGATTCTATAATTGTTTAAGCCACTGTTTAATGGCTTTTCTTTACTTCCCCTTCTACTCCCAACTGGGAATGAACCCAGGGTCACTTTACCACTAAGCTACATCCCAAATTCTTTTTATTTTCAGACAGGGTCAACCTCCTGCCTCAATCCCCTGAGTTGCAGGGATTATAAAGCATGTGCCACCAGGCCTAGCATTTAAAGGATTTTTCTATTACTAGGAGGAAAACATATTTCACTGATCAACCTTGCATGTATGAAAATAATACTTTTCCCTTTTGTTTTACTGTTTGTCTAGAAATAGAATTCCAAGTTGATGATAATTTTCTCTCAAAATTTTCAAGAATGTAGTTTCCCCTTATCTTATAGCTTCTAATGTTGCTGAGAATTTCTATCGTTGTTAAGTCCTGTTCCTTTGAACCTCATTTTGCTCTAGAAACTTTTAAGAACTTCTCTTTATACCAGATAAGTGGAACTGCACAATGCATAATGATATGACTTCAAAGTAAGAGGACTTCATGAATTTATTCATTAAATTCAGTTTACTGACTTCTGTAGGAGAACATTTATAATCTGGAGGTCAATAGTTTTTAATTTGAGGAAAATTTCTTTTTTTTTTTTTTTAAGAGAGAAAATTTTTTTTAATATTTATTTTTTAGTTTTTTTTGGCGGACACAACATCTTTTTTTGTATGTGGTGCTGAGGATCGAACCCGGGCCGCACGCATGCCAGGCGAACGCTACCTCTTGAGCCACATCCCCAGCCCCGGAAAATTTCTATTATTATTTTAGTCTCTTACATTCTTTTTGCTCACTGAAGAAAAAGTGGATTTTCTGGATTGATTGTTTTTTGGTGTGTGTGGGGAGGTACTGGCGGTTGAGCCTAGAGGTGCTTTACCACTGAGCTACATCCCCGCCACTTTTTATTTTGAGACAGGGTCTTGTTTAGTTGCTTAGGGCCTTGCTAAGTTGCTGAGGCTGGCCTTAAACTTGTAATCCTCCTGCCTCAACCTCCCAAGGCACTGGGATTACAGATATGGGTCATGGTGCCTGGCTAGATTGATTTTTTTTCTCTAATTTAAGGGAGATTTCTTTCTATTAATCTCAACAATGTTTCTACTTTTTTTATTCTAGCAAAACAAATTCCTTAAAAGCTATTTTTCATCTATCTCTGATTGCATCCTATTATAATTTAATGGTTATAGTATCTTTTTCTCTAAGGTGATCTTGATTATTTTTTATTTACTGTGTCTGCTCATTATTTCAGATTTGTTTAGGTTTTGTCTTTCTCTCATGGGCAAGGTCCTACCCAGAAGATGTCTAACAAACTGTGTGGCAAAAGTGAAGAAATAAAAACTTAATAGAAATCTGTGTTCACACAGCCCAGTATTCCTAAAGTAGGCAACACTTTAGGAATAATGGGCTGTGAACCCAGCCACTGTGTTGGGAACTGGACATCAAGATTAACCAATTTATTAGTTGTAGTAGTGAAGATAAATCTCTAGAGGGTGAACCTCTTGCTTTCTGTCTAGCAGAAAAGATTGGAGTAGAGTCCTCCAGTCAAACTACTCCACAGGTAGTTTTTAAATTTTAGTTTTTTTTAGCTTCTTCTTGGTGCTATCTTCTATTTATAGAAGAATATTTTTAAAGGTGTTTCTTCTTTAATATGAACAATTTCAAGAAAAAGATATTTTTTCTAGTTTTGGCTCTGTTTTAGAAGACTAATCAACATAGTATCCAGAAATGATATACTTAAGACAGGTGTTTTTATCCCCATTTTACCCATATTCAAACAACCAGCAATTTAAAAATCTATGTTGTAGGGCTGGGGATATGTCTCAGTTGGTAGAGTACTTGCCTTGCATGCACAAAGCCCTGGGTTCAATCTCAGCTCCCCCCCCCACACACAAAATAATAATAATTATAGACACACACACACACACACACACACACACACACACATGCAATTTAAACCACTGGGCTTGATCAAAGCCATTCTATTGGGTATAGAAATCACAGGTAAATCAGCTATTATGTAGAGTAACCATAAACTATCAAAACAAGACACTTTTGAGAGTACAAAGGGAACTATTAATAATTATGACAGGGGCTGGGTTATGGCTCAGCAGTAGAGTACTTGCCTCTTACATGTGAGGCACTGGGTTCGAGCCTCAGCACCACATAAAAGTAAATAAAGATATTGTATTCATGTGTAACAAAAAAAAAAATTAAAAAAATAATTATGACAGGGCAACATGCATAAACTGGGCAAACCAGTTACCCTATCACTAGGCTAATAACTTCTTAGATACTAAGCTTATAAACGTATCAGATGTTACCAATAACATGAATCTTCCCTCAGAACAAAGGTATTTCCTACAATGCTACTATCTAATCTATAGATCACTACAGTGAAAACAGAAAGTAGAAAGAATTAGCAAATATAAAATATTACAGTTTTTAAGATATTGCTTCTTGCAATAACCCTCCCCCCATAAGTGTGCATATACCCACACACACACAAATTGCTGTAGAAAGTCATATGTCTTTCTGCTTGAATAAAATAACAATAGTTATTCACATATTTTAAAAAAGATTTAGGGAGTTTCTTCCTCTTACTCAGAATTATTTCAATAAAAAATAGAGAAAGGGTTAAGGATGGTTTAAAAAAAAAATGGGTTAGAGTTTTCTACCTAAAGTAGTTAAGGCATGAGACAGGAAATCAATCCCTAAATGCTCTTACCCATCCCAGAGTCTTTCTTGGTGCCATCTGATATTATGTCTACATGATCAGAGTCCACATCATAACTAAAGAAATCATTTAAATAGGTCTTTGATCGCTGGCCTCCAAACACATATAAGCAACGATTTTTCTGAAAAAGAAAGGGACAAAGAAGGGAGAAATATGTCACTTCTGTGAAGAATTCAGAATGGTTCTTTTAAAATTTAAATCACTACAAATGTAGTTTATGATAGATCCCATGCAGTGAAGAACCATGCTGGAATAAAGAGCAAAGAGAAGTCTTTCTACATACTGCTAAGAGATGACCTCAAGGATATCCTGTTAATGTAAAAAGGCAAGGTGCTAAATAATGTACACAGGTTGTTGCCTTTGTGTAAGAAACAACAACTAATATCTGTATATGTATGAGAGAGACAGCAAGAGAGAGAGAGAGAGAGAATGCAAGCACACACTGTATGCTTCAACTGTGTGTATGTGTTCATTTGCTGCTGCTTCTTTTTTTTTTTAAACAAAGGAAGGAGAAACCAAAACCTAATAAAGGATAGTTATTTACAGGGAAATGATCAGAGCTCCTTTTTAATTCCTATCCAGAAAACAGGGATAAAAACCAGATCTCTCACTTGTATGTACCAGCCTCCAGAATTTTCTATGAGAAATAAACTTCTGTTGTTAAAATGCCACTCAAAAAACAAAAACAAAAAAACAAAACACAAAAAATCCAAGATCTCACAGCCAGGTGTGGTGGTGCACACCTGTATTTCTAGTTACTCCAAAGCCTGAGGGCAGAAGGAAGGTTATAAGTTCAACGCCAGGCTGATCCGTCTCAAAATAAAACCAAAAAAGAATGTAGCTCTGATAGAGTTTAATCAGATATAAGTGGCCCTGGGTCAATCCCAAATACCAGGTTGGGAAGGGAACCCTGAAAAACAAATAAAAGATCTCTCCAAAAAGTATCTTGACTTATGGTTTTGACTCTAGTACTGTGTATACGTTATTATTTACTCAGAACACAAAAACAAAAACCTCTGAAATTTGAAGAAAGAAAAAAAAAGCTTATCTGTACATAATGATCTGACCAAATGGAAACATCACTATACTGAGACAGTATTATCTGTAGTGCTTTTTAAAATATATAATTTTTTTGGCTAGTCATTCCTATTGTGCTAAATCCTAAACTGAAAAATAATCAGAAAGCAATCTCAAACAGTTCTCAGAAATTTTTGTTGTTAGCTTCATTATTCTGAAAATTGTTATAGATAAAGCAAGTAATACAGTATTGTTGCACGAAGCAGGTTTTAACCTTAAAAGATACACAGGTACAAAATCAAAATCATTAAGTGAAAGAAAACAATTTTCAATTGGAAGATTTAAAAAATATATATTTTCAACCCATGGATGGTTTAATCTTAGAATGCAGAACTCATGGATATGACAACTATATTAAAATAAAATACCTGAGATCTGCTATGTAACCCATTAAGTTCCAAGTTTTCAATTCTGCAAATATTTCAATAAAATTGACAAAGGTACACTAAAACAGGTAAAAATCATAATCTAGAGTTTACATAAATTATTAATCTTCATATTATAATTATAGTGTTAATATTGTAACTATATTCTTAGTTTTATAACTATATTAAATGTTATATACTATGTTTTAGGTACTTATAGGTGCTCCATATCTACGAAAATGGGACAAAATACTCAAGCACAATAAAATTTAAGAATAAAAATCAAAGGCATATCAAGGAATGAAATTAAATATGGGCAGAGTAGATATGTAAGAAATGAACAGAAGAGTATTAATTACTGTTGGAACTCATGAGTATACAGAAATTTATAATTATACTCTTTTCTCTACTTCAAGAGAGAGAACTTGTTTAAACTACATGTTAAAAGACACATATGAAATACTTTTTTAATATTGTTTTAAAACTGTCCTTAAAATAAAGACTAACATTTCCTTAAAACATCTGAAAAGATTAAAGTCTAAATTCTGGTTTTACTGATAAATTTTAATTCCACTTCTATAAAATCAATTCCTAATTCTTTGTACTTAATGGAGAGTAGTAAAGGTTTTCCCTGTGCTATGAGAACAGATAAAAATATTGCCCTTCTAATTACTAAAAGTGAGTACAAAGTCATAAGAAAGGGAAAGAGCTCTACTATCTAGATAAGCAATAAAATTAGACATAAAATTGTGTAGATTAGTATTCAGGTAACAGCTATTTAGGAGTTACTAGGTTGATGGAAAGAGTCTCAAATAATTTTGTTAAAGGAATTTCATTTTTCTCTATCGTTGCTACAACTAATCACTTATTTCTAGAAAATTAAAAGCTTTGTCCTCTTAGTGAAGATTTAGATTTAACCACTTCTTTTCCTACAAAAATATACACGACAAAATAACACAATAGAAGCACAGAATATTCTTACTGAGTGGAATAGCATGCAGTGTCCTATGCGAGACTGGATGTCCTCAGGCCCAGCATTACAGGAGTCCTCTCGAAGAAGTTTCCAGGTTTGACATTGACAGTTGAAAGCAAACAACCCACTGAATTGTGGTTCACTGGCTCTGCTGTCATCTACGCTGCCATTACATGTCAAAATTCTACCACCAAAGGTGTAGATCATATGTTTTTCTGAGTCCATACACATCTATCAGAACAAGACAACAGATAAAATTGTTTTAGCTTCTTCTTGACATATGTGCCCAAATGAAACCAATGTGTGTGTGCAGTTTTACATTCTCAAACAATGACCACCACCACCTGAATTTGTCCTTAATGACACTAAACACCACCCCTGCCTATCATATGAACATACTGCAACTGTTTACAGCCTGGCAGAGATTCAGGATAAGAGTTATAAATACCTTTCCAGGTTTGCATTTGTACCAGTGAAAATAAAGCATGTTGAGTCAAAGAACTTTCTGCTTTCTTTAAACTGCATAATTTAAAAAAAATTTTTTTAGTTGTTGATAGACCTTTATTTTATTTATTTATATGTGGTGCTGAGAATCAGACCCAGAGCCTCACACATGCCAAGCAAGTGCGCTACTGCTGAGCCACAGCCACAGCCCCAAAACTACATAATTTTTATCAATGAACACAATATGTTCATTTATTCCTAAGAGTGAACACTAATCATACTCTATGGGAAAATAGAAATCATACCCTCATTTTTATCCTCCTTACAGAAATTCCCTTCTTCCTGTTCTAGGCAACCTATTAATATTGCTTCAATTTAATAAGATAGCATATATGCAAATCAGAGTGATACAGCTAACTTCAGTCCTGCATTTATTTTATAAAACTTTAAATTTAATTCTCTTTGAATTAAGCCATGTAATTCATATTCAAAAGCCAATCTTGATGCTTCCATTCTTTCAATTGAAGATTACAGCTTTTCATAAAAAATATGTGAGAAACAGTCATTTGTCACAACAGTAAGAATCAAATTCTATTTCAAAGAATATATAAGTCTAAGTTGGAAGTTAGGATGTTAAACACAGTGACATTTATAAAGAATAAATTAGGGCTGGGGATATAGCTCAATTGGTTGAGTGCTTGCCTCACATGTACAAGGCCATGGGTTCAATCTCCAGGGTCACACCCCCCCCCCCCAAAAAAAAAAGAAAGAAAAAAGAATAAATCATGTACACAAAACGTGGTATGATTTTCCTAAAATACAAATACTGACCTTCAAGTATTCAATTTGCTCCTCCCACCAGATTGTTTTTGTCATTCATCTATTTTTGTATTTTTAACAAAAAGCTGTTTGAATAATTGTAAAGTTTTTTTAAAAAAGTATTACTATAAAAAGAAAAGATTCTCGAGGGTAGGACAGTGGCTCAGCGGTAGAGCATTCGCCTAGCATGTTTGAGGACCTGGGTTCAATCCTCAGCACCACATAAAACAATAAATAAATAGATAAGTAAAATAAAGGTATATAAAAAAAAGACTATGAGAAGAAAATTTGTTTTGTATTCTTTTTTTTTTAAAAAAAAAAAAGAAAGAAAAGAGGGGCTGGGGCTGTAGCTCAATGGCAGCGTGCCTGCTTGGCATGTGGGAGGCACTGGGTTCAATCCTCAGCACCACATAAAAATAAACAAAAAAATGAAGGCATTCTGTCCTTCTACAACTCCAAAAATAAATAAATAGATAGACAGATAGATAGAAAAAAAGGAGGGAGGGAGGGAGGGAGGGAGGGAGGGAGGGAGGGAGGAAGGAAGGAAGGAAGGAAGGAAGGAAGGAAGGAAGGAAGGAAGGAAGGAAGGGTCTAGCATCTCTTAATTTTACCTAATACTAAAAGTACCTGTCCTTATTTGCCATTTCCCAGGGTTCTTGACTTCCACAAATTAAGATGTAAATACTATTTTCCCAAGGGTGAAATCATAGTAATTCTGTTTGGAAAACTAAAGATGTCAAAGTTTTCATTTCACTGGCATTGCACAGAACATGTTCCTACTTTTTAATCTTAATTTATGATATCTTTAAAAACAATTCATACATTGCTGAAGACAATTCAGTTGGCCCCACTCAGATACTACACTCTGACTCAGGTGTCACTGAAGCTTGATCACATTACTCTATCCTAAGAACTTACTAAGGCCCAGCTCTCTAAATAACTGGAGATCATGCAGAAAATCTTGAGGGGCCCACATTAAGTGAGTTTGCTTCCATTTTCTTAAATTCACAGATACATACTAATGGCCAATCTCTGTTTACCAAGCCCTTATGATTCTATTTCATGCAGCTAAAAGGGGAGTGTTTCTTTTCTTTTGGTGATATTTAAGCTTAATTGGTCATAATTAATCTGATAATTGTAATCTTTCTTCAGATCTGGAAATTTTTGTTTTTTTTTTCCTTGAGTACAACTTATTGAAATTTTTATTTCACTGACAAATATTTAATTCATAATTTTTTGATTTCTTTTATGGAAGTACATCTTTCAGAACTACTTTAAAAATATCACTTTAAATTAGTTTTCTTCAGCTTACTTCTAGCTATTTTCTTTGAGTTGGTACCCTTCTCTCATTAATTTTTCCCGAATAACTAGATTTGAGGGGTAGTCCTCTTTGTATCTGAAAATCCATATTTATAAAATCCATATTGCTATACTTTCTCAGGGGACTGGATAGGGAGAAGAGAGACAGGATGCTATGAAGGTTCTTCAGCAGCCAGTGCCCTTTGCTTTGTCTTTCCAGCCCTTAACATTAGATAATTATCACTGCCAAGTGCTTATTTCGTCATACTGGAGAACACTCAGCTATTTAGTCACTAACTGATTATTTAATGTTTGCCCCACTATATAAACTTTGAAACTCAAGCTATGTCCTAGCTTTTGGTGCTATCTTAAGATGTCCTAGTTTCTTCTGGTTGAATCTGATCCTACCTGTTTTCTACCTTTCGGGAAAATTCCACAAATTTTTGAGGTTCTCTGAAGACACTGTTTTTCAACACTACTGCTAATGTATTCTTGTTATTTCAGAGAATATAATAAGGAAGACATTATGTAACTAATTAAAACAAATTAAAAAATAGAAAAATAAATAAATCTATTCTCTTTCTTCTTAAAAAAAAAAAAAAAGTATATGTTCAGCTTGCCAATGACCCAATTTGGTCCAGGGAGAATGTCATTGAGCTGAGATCTTTAATTCTTTTATTGAAATTTTTTCCTGCTACTTTGCTCTCCATTTTCTAGTAATTTCCTCAAAATGTTGCTATTCAATAGACATTTTGGTTTAATAAAAAATCTTTGGCTTACACTGTCTTTTCTTGAATATTTTCTTGATGTTGTTTTATTGTCTTTTGACATTTGCTATGTTGTAGTATAGGTATTGTCTCTCCAAAAGGCCCATGATTTAAAGGTTTAGTCTTCAGGGTGGTGCTACTGGGAGGTGTTATGAACCTTCAGGAGATGGTGCCTTATGGAAGGTTCCTGAGTCATTGGGGAGTGTGACCCCCAACAGTGATTCTGGGAGAACAACCCACCTTTTCTTTTGCTTCCTGGCTCATTATTGTAAGTAGTCTGCTTTGCCACATGTTCCTACCATGAAGTGCCATCCTTGCCAAGAGGCCCAAACAAAGACATCACTTTATCATAGACTAGAATCTACAGAACTGTGAGCCAAAATAAACTTTCTCTTTGTAAGTTAACTCTCCCAGTGAATGCAGACATAGAGAAATCTGTTATCAGTCTTATTTCAGTTCTTTTATAGGTGACTTCATCATTTTGTCTAGTGGCTAACATACAATCTCTTTGTCTTTTAAATCTAATGTTACTACTCTATGTCTTAGAGTTAAATGTCTGGGTCACTTTTCCCTAAATATAGTATGCACATCTGATATATAGAGAAAGTCATTCTTAACTACATTTTTTTTTTGAATGTTGTTCCAGTCCATTGTTTGATTTCTCCTTCCTTCCTTCCTTCCTTCCTTCCTTCCTTCCTTCCTTCCTTCCTTCCTCCCTCCCTCCCTCCCTCCCTCTCCCCCACCCCCCCTTTCTTTCTTTCTTAGGGATTGAACCCAGGGTACTTCACCACTGAGCTACATCCCAAGTCCTTATTATCTTTTATTTTGAGACAGGGTCTTGCTAAGTTACTGAGAGCCTCACTAAATTGCTAAGGCTGGCCTTGAACTCATGATCCTCCTGCCTCAGCATCCCAAGATGCTGGGGTTATAGGCATGTGCAATTGCACCTGGTTGGTATTCTTCTTTAAGAGGGCTCCAATTATGTATATGCTGGCTTTCCTCTGTGTAATCTCGGTAATTTTCTGGCTAATCTTTTTTATCTCTTTATTTTTCTTTTCTTTTATACTACTTTTATTATTTATGATACTTACCTATTCTTCTTTATGTTCCTGTAGATTAGTCTTCATTTCCAAAAGGGATATGGTTTTCTTCAATTTCTTTCCTGAGTTTTACCAAGTCTGGTTTTACCTGCTTCTATTATTTAGCTATCTGGTCTGCATTTATAAATTCATGCTTTGTTGTTTTCTTTAGAGTTTCAAGCTTCATTAAGTCATTTAATTCATGTTAGAATACTGGGATATAATTTTCACCTGCTTTAGTGTGAAGGAAAGTCTTGCTGTTATTTTTCTTTTCACTAGTCTTCTTGGAAATAACTCTCTAAGGATTTGGTATTTATTGCTGTTCACAGTTTTTCATATTTAAGTGTGCTGATTTTCCCTGAACCAGAAACCTTTTAGAGGATTCCAACTGGATTCCAATGGAAGGGGCATGATCTTTATCAACAATTTCTTCCTCTGTTGCTACTGAATTGAATGATTTCTTTAAAATGTGATGATTTCTTTAAAATGTCATGCCTTCTCTAACTCTATGAGCTTCATCTGATTCAGGGGGCTCTATCTCAAGCTTTGAGTTCCTCCGGTTCCTTCTAGCTATTTATTGCAAAAGGAGCCACTGTGCCCCACTGTCACTGTGTTTCCTGCACATTTAGACATTTACCACCTCGGGACCTTTCTGGCATTCTCCACATGTTAATTCACTGACCACCATGCTGCTCAGCTCCTAAAACTTCCCACCATGATGTACCATTGCTAACCTCCCTCAGCATTCCCAGTTCTCTTCATTGATTGTTGTGGGCTTCAACCCAAGTTCTAAGTATTTTGGTTGTTTTGGGGTAAACTTATAAGGAATTAGGAATTGGGATTACCTTGTCTCCTAGTTTTGCTAAATATGTGTGTGTTTAAAAAATAAAAACAAAAAAACCCAATCTGTTTGAGTCTCACTGTTTCTGAAAACCACACAAAGCAACAATGTGGAAAACTTGAGAACTAAACTGTCATTACGTTCTTTAGAAATAAAAAAGTCTTTGAACTTGAAAATGGAGACTTATACAATTATGTTACTTGTTCAGCACCACACAGCTAGCTGTTAGCTGAAGTAGGACTAAAATCCTAGTTTCTTCACCCCAATATGCTGCAGTACCATCTGATTCAGGTGAAGACCAAGCATTATTTAATAGAACCTAGCTTCTAAGGAACATCCTACTTTATCAAATTCAAGAGACAAAGGCCAGCCCCACAGAACTCTACATGTACTATATATAGTCAGACTATCCCTATACTATTCTTTTTTCAATCCATAAAAATAAAAGACATCACCATCTTCAGTAAAAGAATATGAAGGAACTTGGGATCAAAAGAATAAACTGTTCCCTAACATTGTTATGTGCCGCAGTCTGGCCGGGCACAAATGCCGCAGTCTGGCTGGGCACACAATCACGAGCCACCACACAGCTTGTAGATTCAAACAGCAACTCTTTATTCCCGAACTCACACCAGCCGTCTACAATCACGTTCTGGGAAAATCCACGTTCTCTCCCAAATCCACCTCCACTGGGCTTCTATCTCCCAAAGAATACTGTCTAAATCCCGTGAGAACTCAAGGGGAACTCAGGCAGCAGGATACGCCCTATTCCCAGCAGGAATAATCTTAAACCTTAAACCTGGAACCTAAACCAGGAACGCCCTAAACCCGATTATCTTAAACCGGGAACACCCTAATCCGCCTTGGTCCTTGAGCAAGGTCACCTACATTCAATGTCACTGCAACATGGGGTACGCTGGCAAGGAAATTGTCATACCTACTTGGCTAATGGCTCCCAGCAGTTATGTGCTGATGCTGTTTTAGAAGACCAAAACCAGACTGCTTTCTTGGAGTTCTTATTTTCTACACGAACACCACTGAGGATGTCAGCAAAGTGTGCACAGCTCTGAGGAGCTCAGTTACATATAGCCAGCAAAAGTTCCACATTCATTCTGGGGAGTACTTTGAAGACTAATGTTTATGATTTACCACCTAATTCACTTCATAGGCAATAATACATACCTCTCTCTTTGCCATTCTCCTATAAAAACTACATATTAGTATTTTTTTTTTTTTTTAGTGCCGAGACCCGGGATACATATTAGTATTAATATAGTATAGTAATAAGATAGCTTTAAAGCAAAGAATTAACAAAAATCTGAAAAGATTTTTTTAAATGCTACCATCAATACAGTGTGACAGATCTTGAGTCTTTTCCCCCCAACATTCCAAAAAAAATTGCCAATGGGCTGAACCAAATAAAACTGCCTATAAAAATTCAAAGTGGTTACTGTTTTACTTGACTTATCCTAAAATGATATGGAATAAGTATTCAAAGATACCATAAGAATAACACTGATGGGGATGATGATGATGGCTATAAGCACATTAGTATCAAAATGGCTTCCAGTATTACTGCATGCAGTCTCCCTGTCTTAACACCATTACATGACTTCTATTGGTACTGAGTTTAACCTTAAACTAGCATAGGTCAAATTCCTACCTAGGTTCCTAAGTTTCTGGCTATAAACAAAACTGAACATATTTTACTTCATTTGGAAGAAAAGCTCAAGATTTCAAATTCCTGAACTCATTATAAATTGATTTTAAATTTCTGCCAGGTAAGATAAAAAAGATTAAAAAGGCAAGTTGTTATGTTATAATTTGTGGATATTTACTATAAAACTAAATTTGTTTTTTCCTAATATTTTTCTATTTACTCTCCATACTAAAGTTCTTATGATTAGCAATAATGTTCTGAGATCTTGGTAATTGAGCCTACACCAAATTCAGGGTGTAGTATAAATTTGGTGTAGGCTCAATTAAAATAAAGAATAACATTATACATACTGAAACAATAATTATTTTTAAATCTGTCATAGGTGTTTATAGTGTTTACTATTAGACCATTCTACACAACATCAAAAACAGTAGTCTAAAAGCCAAGAATTACTCATCACTAATTAATTCCACTACATATTTAACTGTACATCAAACCTGATGATCAAACACCAGTTTTGGCCCTCCATCAGCAGCAGTATCTTCACTTAATAACATCCACGTGTTTGTGTCAATGTCGTAACGATAGAAGTCACTTTTCAGAGATTTGCTGTTCCTCACAGAGGAATCCAAATAACGTCCCAATGTGTAGATTTGCCTCCGCTGAATGTCAATGCACATTTTATGACATGATCTGGCGCTAGGACCATTCTGTAGAGAGGAAAAGAAGGGCGAGGGGGGAGGGTGATTCAAAGAACAAATAACAAAAAATAAAATTAAATGCCCCTTTTGTTACTTTTCATTAGAAGTTTTTCTTAGAAACTAATATCAAATCAACTAATATGGGTTCAACATCAAGCATAAATCTCTGAAGAAGAGCAACAGAAGCAGTAGGAGACACAAATCTTATCCTGGAAAGGCTTAAAATATACTAGGAAAGATAAACCAAACTATTCTGTAAACTATGACACTCATTTGCAAATTGCATATGGCTTCAATCAGGTATGAATTGCATTTTAGTCATTTGTGATGTAGTTCAATTCCATACTACATATCACTTTTGTCCTTAAGAACATTTCTGTATTTCTCACCAGAATATAGGACAAAACAAGTATGGTCTGGGGCTGTAGCTCAGGGTTAAGGGTGCTTCCCTGGCATTCATAAAGCCTTGGATTCAATCCCCAATACTAGAGGGTAGGCAGTGGGAAAACAGTATTATCAGAACAATAGTGTAGCAGTATTAACTTGACTAAAGGAAGAAATATTGGAAAGAAAACAGTTTGACAATTAGTGTTATTAATCCAGATAGTATGTTGATTTGAATCTATACAATTAACTATTTTAAAAACTTACTTTTAAAGATTTTTGTCAAGATTTTAGAAGATAAGAAATTTTATTTAAGAAAGAACTGACTCCATGTGTCATCCTCAGAGAAAAGGAGGATAATAAAACACTAGGTACTGAAATGCCTCTTTGTTATCCCCAAGAACCTGGTCAACTCAAGGGCTGAAATGTCCAGGTTTATTTTATCTTGATGGACACTGGTTTTCTCCCATGAATACTAGGAATTAAGGTGAGTTAGCATATCCTCCATGCTTTCTTACATGCAGGTCAAGTTCCTTGGGATGCCTAGTCATTCAAAGCAAGCTAAGCTAGCGATGCCACTGCTTCTGCAGCCTCACTTATAAAACTCCTCTCCTTAACTGGTGTGAAACTGAGGACACTTGTTCAGTCAGCCACCACTGGACAAGGCATCAGGAGAAATGAAGATGCTATTTTCTGGCAAAGTAGCATGAAGAACAGAGGTGCTATTCTAGCCTACTGCCACTAGGCTTTCTGGAGTAATATCAAGAGGGATAGAGGCATTAGTTGGCAAAGCACTCTTAGGAATGGAGGTGTTATCTGTCTAGCCTGTTATCACCAGATCTTCCCTGCTGGGGCACTGTCATGCAATCTCTGGGTACTTTCTTTGAACTCTTGGCTGCCTATCCCATTGGGCTATCACAAACTGGGCTGTGGCCAGTACACTTTATAATTAACCTCAAAAATAAATATGGGATAACATCTAATAAATCTGTCATATTTCTGAGAATGTGAAATTTGAGATTTAAATAGAAAAGTTATCGAATTTTTTCCTTCAGTACTTAAGTACTTCTAAAATGCTGAGCAAATTACACCCTAAGCACAAAGAAAAAAGGTAAAGGAAATTAATGATAGAAAACATTAAGAAATGGAGAAAATTAACAGCTGATTATTTGAAAGACTGACAGCATTCTATACCCCTAACAAGACTAATTTTTTATAAAGGGAGAGAGAAATACAAATTGCCACTATCAGAACTGAAAGTACTACAGACTCTCTAAAAATTAAAAACAAAATAAAGGTCTATTAAGAAAACCTGGTAAAATTTGACAATGTAGATAAAATGGACATATTCATTAAAAATATATAACAGTAAAATGAACTGAGATGAAAATGAAAAACATGAAATCCTTACATCTATTGAAAAATTGAATTTACAATTTAAAATCTTCCCATAAAGAGACTTCCAAGCCCAGATTTCTATCCTGGTATATTTTATCAAATACCTATGGAAGAAATTTCATCATTTTTAGACAAAATTATTTGGAATATACTGGAAGAAGAAAAACTCCATTTTAAAATCTATATTCTAGGACTAGGATTGTAACTCAGTGGTAGAATGCCTAGCATATGTGAGGCACTGGGTTCAATCCTCAGCACCACATAAAAATAAATAAAATAAAGGTATTGTGTCCATAAACAACTAAAAAAATTAAAATAAAATCTATATTCTACTCCATTCCTAATTTAACGTAACACTAAAATCAAAAGATATTACAAAGAAGAGGTGGGGGATAGCAGGAATAAGAGGAAAGGGGAAAGGAAGTCAAGAAATAATTTATGGGCAAGTATCCCTAAACAAAGATACAAAGTTAATCTTTTACAAAACATTTACAAATAGAATACAACAATAAATAAAAAGAATATTTCAAAACAAAAGGAATGCAGTTGATTTTATATATAAAAATCCATCACAGTAATTTGTCATATTAACAGGATGAAGGGTAAAAATATGATTATATTAATACCAATTTAGAAAACAATTTGATAAAATTTAACACATATTCATAATACTCACATGCAATATAAATTCATGAAACTCACACAAAACAGGAATAGAAATGAACTGCACCACATAAAAATGAAAACAAAATAAAGGTATTGTGTCCATTTACAACAACAACAAAAAAAAAATTTAAAAAAAAATAAAAAAAGAATATGAGAAAACCTGAACTCTAACCTGTCGTTTAATGGTGGCATGCTGAATATTCTCCTGCTAAGACTGAACAAGACAAGGATGTCTTTCTCATCACTTCTGTTTAAAATGTGATGGAAGTCCAAGTCAGTAAAAGGAGAAGAAATAAAATCAATCAATCAACAAATATATGAAAAAATGTCCAACATATCTAGCCGTTACAGAAATGCAAATCAAAACTACTCTAAGATTTCATCTCACTCCAGTCAGAATGACAATCATCAAGAATACAAGCAACAATAAATGTTGGCAAGGATGAAGGGAAAAAGGTCCACTCATACATTGCTGGGGGACTGCAGATTGGTGCAACCACTCTGGAAAGCAGTCTGAAGATTCCTCAGTCAACCTGGAATGGAACATCCATTTGACCCAGCTATCTCACTCCTTGTCATATACCCAAAGGACTTAAAATCAGCATATTAAAATGATGCAGCCACATCAATGTTTATAGCAGCTTAATTCACAATAGCTAAACTATGGAACCAACCTAGGTGTCATTCAATGGATGAATGGATAAAGAAAATGTGCTGTATATATTCAATGGATCATTACTCTGTTTTAAAGAATAAATAGAGGGCTGGAGTTGTAGCTCAGCGGTAGAGTGCTCATCTAGCATGTGCGAGACCCTGGGTTCGATCCTTAGCACATAAAAATAAAATAAAGATACGGTGTCCAACTACAACTAAAATATTTTAAAAAATAAATAGAATAAAATTATGGCATTTTGCTAAGCAAAATAAGCCAATTCCAAAAAATCAAAGGCTAAATGTTTTCTCTGATATGCGGATACTAATTCACAATAAGGTAGGAGGGGCTAGGGAAGAATAGAGTTACTATGGATTAGGTAGAAGGAGTAAAGGGAGGGGTGAGGGTCTGGGGCTAGGAAGGATAGTAGAATGAATCAGACATTATTACGCTATGTATGTATATGTATTACCCTATGCATGACTGATGTGATTCTACAACATGTATAATCAGAAAAATGAGAAATTATACCCCATCTATGTATGATATATCAAACTGCATAAATGCTTTCTATTGTCACATATAACTACTTAACATGAATTAAAAATTTAAAAAAAGAAAAAGAAAAATCAGCTACAATTTTGACATGTGAAAAAAATAAACCAGAAAGGAACAAAATAAAAGTGTCTCTATTCATATACACTACAACTGTTGTTTAAAATGTCCTAAAAAATAAAAAGATCTATTAGAAATAAGTTAACGTAACAAAATGACCATATTACCAACAAGTGAAAGTAAAAAACTTTTAAAATCCCACTTATAACACAATACATACAAGATAAAATACACTGGAATAAATTCAATTAAAATATCCAATAACTCTAATGTGAAAACCCCAAAGTGGAGATTAAACCATATTCATGGATTAGAAGACTTAATATCATTAAGACATTAATTCTTTCCAAATTGTTTTATAGACTCATCACACTTTCTGTCATAATTGCAACAGTTTTAGAAACTGACAAGATAACTCTAAAATTCATAGAAAAATGTAAAAGACCTAAAAGAACCAAAATTATTTTGAAAAGAACAAAGAGGTCCCCAGCAGCTTGGAAGGCTGAGGCAGGAGGATCACGAGTTTAAGGCCAGTCTGAGCAATTTAGTGAGGCTCTAAGCAACTTAGCAATACCCTGTCTCTAAATAAAATATAAAAAGGACTGAGGATATGGCTCAGTGTAAATGCCCTAGGGTTCAATCCCCAAGACCAAAAACAAAAACAAAACAAAGAGGACTTCACTCTTGGACTCTATGAGTTACTATAAAACTACAGTAATTAAAGAAATGCCATATTGGTGTAAATAGAGACCAAATATAATGAAACAGATATAGAGAGTGCAAACAGAAACATATAAGAACAATTGATTTTCAACTCAGGTGTGGA
Organism: Marmota flaviventris; assembly: GCF_047511675.1. Taxonomy (NCBI): domain Eukaryota; kingdom Metazoa; phylum Chordata; class Mammalia; order Rodentia; family Sciuridae; genus Marmota; species Marmota flaviventris. The sequence goes on from NC_092498.1 coordinate 22,639,482, forward strand.
ACAAAGCAACTTTTTAGAGCAATAGGGAGCGATCAAAAGCCTCACAAACCATTGGCAGGTGTATAAAATAGCACAACAACTTTGGGAAGAGTTTTAACAGATTAATGAAAGGAGGCTAAAAAGGTAAGAGTTTGATGAATAACAGAATATTTTCATATTTTTAAAATGTTTACCACAAAGTATTAATTATAAAGAGGAGAGATCTGGTAGGCACCTGCTTAACCAAGTGATCAAAGCTAACTAACATCAGATGAACTGAAATAATGTGTCTGTCTCCTGAAGCCAATGTAATCCATGTGTTATGCCTGCTAAAAATGTGTAATGGTTAATTTGAATTCTCAACATGTTTGGATTAAGAGATGTCAATGATTAAGAGGCTTCTGGGTGTGTCAGTGAGGGTGTGTCTAGGAATGGCTGGCATGTGGGATAGCCAACTGAAGTGGAGACCCTCCTTAAGTATGGGCAGCACTGTCCAATAGGATAGTGGCTTCGATGGAATAAAAGCTGGAAAAACAAGGATACAGCAGCAGATGCAAGCTCAATTCTTCTTGAACAGGTTCTTGATTGCTGCTTTGATTGAGGATATTGGACTCTTGCTTCTTCACTTTTCCAAAGGACTCTTCCAGTGGTGATTCTCCAGGGAGTTTCCATAAGCCTTCAGTCTTGGACTAGGGTAGCACTGTTAATCCCTCTTGTTCTAGGGCTTCAGTGTCTTGGACTGTGGCAGGTTTTGGTTCCTCTCTAGCCTGAAGACAATCACTATGGACTATCCAGCTTCTGATAGCTTAAGCCAACCTAATAAATCCCATTTTTATAATTGTACTTCCTGTCGATTCTGTTCCTCTGGAATACTCTGACTAATACAAAACGCATAATCTGAATCCAATCCTAAGGAAATATCAGGCAAAGCCAGTTGAGGGATATTCTACAAGATAACTCCCTGTACTCTTCAAAAATGTTAGTCAAAAAGAATAGGAGACTAAAGAATCATAAAAACAAAATGCAATGCATGATAATGGACCAAATCCTGGGTCAGAGGCTGTGGGGACGATGACAATGGAATGCTTCTAAAGGACAACTCTGGGTCATTTTGGAATGACTGTCTAAATATGAATAGGGACTGAATTAGATTAAAGCTACAGTTCTCAGTACAGTCTGGGTTCTTCAAAGCACTTCAGGGAGTCCATAAGGTCAAAGTTGTTTTCATAACAATACAAGGATACATTTTTTTTAACGCTCATTCTCTATGAATGTTCTGAAAATTTCCAGAGGCTACATGATTTTCTGATATAGCAGCCTGAATGCAGAAACAGATGTATAAATTAGCTGTCTTCTATTAAGCCAAACATTCAAGAGGTCTAGAAAACGAAAAAACAATGCTATTTGATGTATGATGTTTTCTCAAGGAAAAGCACCTATGCAAATGTTTGCATTGCAAGCTGATAAAGGTGCTTTTTCCATAGAACTCTATATTTACTTGAGAGAACAACTAAAGTATGGTTATTTAAGCTGGGGTTGTGGCTCAGTAGTAGAGCGCTTGCTTAGCACACATGTAGCACTGGGATCAATCCCCAGCACCACATTAAAAAAAAAAAAAAAAGAAAAAAGGTAAACAAAATAAAGGTCTAAAAATATTTTTTAAAAAAGCATGGTTATTCAGAGTTTGTGCTTATGACAGACAGTATCTCAAAAGTGAATGAGAAAATCTGTTGCCAATGACGTCATATTTATTTTAAGCATGCCTCAGAATTTTAGAAAATTGCTATTGTGATCAACACTATCCCAATACCTACAATTTTTTTTATTTTTATTTATTTTTTTTTTAATTTTTTTTTTAATTTTTTATTGTTGGTTGTTCAAAACATTACAAATTTCTTGATATATCATATTTCACACTTTGATTCAAGTGGGTTATGAACTCCCATTTTTACCCCATATACAGATTGCAGAATTACATCAGTTACACATCCATTGATTTACATATTGCCATACTAGTGTCTGTTGTGTTCTGCTGCCTTTCCTATCCTCTACTATCCACCCTCCCCTCCCCTCCCCTCCCCTCTTCTCTCTCTACCCCCTCTACTGTCATTCATTTCTCCCCCTTGTATTATTTTTCCCTTTGCCCTCACTTCCTCTTGTATGTACTTTTGTATAACCCTGAGGGTCTCCTTCCATTTCCATGCAATTTCCCCTTCTCTCTCCCTTTCCCTCCCACCTCTCATCCCTGTTTAATGTTAATCTTCTTCTCCTGCTCTTCGTCCCTACTCTGTTCTTAGTTACTCTCCTTATATCAAAGAAGACATTTGGCATTTGTTTTTTAGGGATTGGCTAGCTTCACTTAGCATAATCTGCTCTAATGCCATCCATTTCCCTGCAAATTCTATGATTTTGTCATTTTTTAATGCAGAGTAATACTCCATTGTGTATAAATGCCACATTTTTTTTATCCATTCGTCTCCAATACCTACAATTGACAGTGATATTAACAAATGTGATTTTTTTGAATATTACATAAAAAGGTCAATATCTGGAAGATACGCGTAACTCAGGGAACCAGTATTTTTCAGATGACCAACACATTAGTTTAAAAAAACCATATATCGGGCTGGGGATGTGGCTCAAGCGGTAGCACGCTCGCCTGGCATGCATGCGGCCCGGGTTCGATCCTCAGCACCACATATAAACAAAGATGTTATGTCCGCTGAAAACTAAAAAATATATATTAAAAAATATATATATATATGATATGTCAAATACATTCTACTGTCATGTATAACTAAAAAGAACAAATTTTAAAAAAGTTTAAAAGCCATGCATGGATTAAAAAAAAACATTCAAAGAGCAAAACAAACCAATGGATTTTAATGTAACAGAATACAAAAAAGTAAGCTGGTATGGTTTCAGAGTCTACACTACAACTACCTGTAAAAAACAATGACTTGTCAACTTAGGATACGGGATTAAAGAACAAATGCAATTGTCTGAAAAAAGATATTAAAATATCACTCTCCTTCCAAAAACTGCTATCTGAGGTCCAACTTTCCTCAGTATTTCATGCAAAACAACATGTCACAAGAGAGTAAATGAAAAAGCAGATATATGAGAATCTATCTTTCACTAACCAAGACATTTATGAAAATGCAAAACAATGTTACTCTTCTTGCTAAAATTTTTGGAAAATTGTTATTTTTAATAAAAATGTTATTTATTTTAGTTTGTAATAGGTTTATTACTGCTATTTTAAAATAATCGACATAGAAATTTTAAAGATCTATTTTAATTTCTAGTATAGTAAATTTCAATAGATATAACCCAAATAAATTTCAAATTTCAATGAGTTTTATATAAAGGAATCCTGAGGTCATAAAGTTTGAGAATCATTAGTATAAGTATCACCCAATAAGAGGAAGGCCCTGTCTAATTTCAGAAATGAAGTCAGAATTACATAAGAAAGCAAAACTTTACTTTCAGAAAAATGTAAGTAAGGGACATTTTCCTACCCTGCTTTTAGGAAAAGGTATAATCCAGTCTTTTCTAAGATGTCTCCAGCTTTAAATTTCATTTTCATTAATAATCATGGCTGATAGTCATATTACAATATATTGAACTTTTATAGTTAGTCTACAAGAATATTAAAGGAACATGACCATTCCATCTTTGTTGAACACGGCATTGTTCATCATGCCTCAAATTTTTGTAATATAATGAAAAACAAACAAAGGTTCAACTTTTCTTTTTACTTTCCAAGACTTGGTCCCCAAAACTATGAATACATGACCAGTGAAACTCCACATCATGTATAACCACAAGAATGGAAAGTTATATTCCATGTATGATGTCAAAATATAGTCTACTGTCATGAACAACTAAAAAGAATAAATAAAAAAAATTTAAAGAATATTAATGGAATTGGATTAGGGTTCATAAAAATATCTTTTTAATTAACTACTTTGAACAATAATACACTTGTTTCAAACTTATAAAAACTTACTTGCACACATAAACATTTAAAATAATTTTTTCTCTTTAAGAGCTGAGTCATTCTATTATCTTTAAATCTCTGAAATCTTTTATTAGATATACATTTAAGTAAATTAAGTTAATTTTGCTTTTTAATTATTTTTAAAAATACATCCTCTGGGGTATCATCAAACAATAATTTGTGCCGCGAGCCAGCCATGGGCAGTATGTGAGCTATGAGCATTTGAGCACTTGAGGGGACTGGAATGTCATTGCTGATCCGACTGGACTGTGTGACGTATGTTTCCTTTTTGCTCAGTCTGCCTTTCATCCCACACAGCACCTGAGATGGGTGTGGCTTTCCAAGACGTCAGTCAATCTGCTGACCACAAGACATCACCAAGCAACCCCCTGAAACCTAATCCCTTGCCTTATTGGGGCTGAACTTTCTCGAATAAATGTCTTTCTCCTCAATAAATAGGATGGATGGTTTTAGGCGTGTTCTCTCTCTCTCTCCAACGGACCCTTAAGGTCAAGAGCCGTTCCTGATTCCTGTAAGCAAAAGGTATTTCTGTGTGTTGCATGCTTCTTTTGCCATTTTCTCAGTCATTGATATAGCCAGCTCTTGTGAACCCAGCTCAAGTCTAGCTAGCGATAAATTTGTACTCATTGGTACCAAATAAATAAATAAATAAATAAAACGAGATATGTGAAATATTTACTGCTCAGTTTTAAAAACAATGAGCAGTAGTCAGAGCCATGTATTACCTTTCAATTCACAGGTAGACCAACAAAAGACTTTTAGGTGTCCATATAAAGAAAGTAATAATAAACTACAATAAATATGAGCTCTATCTAGTACTAAGTCACCATGTTACTTATCTCTCTTAACTTCAAAATAACAAAAACAAAGTGTTTCCATCAAAATAACCTCTACAGTTTTTCAGCATTACTTTTAAAATAATTACTGAGTTCTAAATATTACTTACACCTATGTAAACAGTATAAAAAGTAATAAAATGAACAATTGTCTACACATTTCCCAGCCTTAGAAGCAGAATATCAATATTACCTCTAAAATCAACTATAAACACCCCCACAAGAAGCCACTCTCCTGAATTTTGTATTTATCCCCTTGCTTTGCCCTAGCATTAACTTTTAATTTAATTCACCTCATCTGTTTATTCCCTGAGAGTAAACATACATATCACACTATAATTACCAGACAGAAAACCACCAAACAACTAAATATATGAAACTATTTTCTACACTTTTGAAGAACTTTTTGTCATATTATTACATGAATCCTTCTTTATCCAGAGAGGAGAAATTCTAAGACCACCAATGATTGCTTAAAACTACAGACAGTATATAATCCTATATATGCTTAGTTACATTTTAAAGGATATGATGCAAACAGGATTATAAACGGATAGCAACCCATTCAAGAACTAAAAAAAGTTTAAGTGGACACCACAGCAAGCTGAGGAAGTGAAGTCTGAACTGAGTTTAAAGAATAAGTAAGTATTTACTAGTAAATGTTTAGGGGGAAGACCCTCTATTAATCTGAAACAGGGAAAACAACATTGCCAAATAACACAGGTCAGAAATTGAATAATTCCAGGAAGGCTAGAACATAAAGTCAGGAGATGAAGCTGGAAAAGTAGATGAAGACTAAATCCTGATGAGAAATTTGGAGTTTTTACTCTAAGCAAAATGAACAAAGGTAGATAAATAGTTTTATTATTGTTGTTATTTTGTGTCTATGTCTTTAACAGTGTTTCCCACCACATGCCGACTCTAGATCTTTTTGTAAGGAGACAAGAATAAATTTGATGGATTATTTACATCTACTTTATACCCCTCTTGCAGCTTTGCCCTTGCCATGAGAATGAGTTCCAGCTATCCCAGAGCAAGGTAAGCAACTGTGCAGAACACAACCAAGTAGTCCCAATGGAAGGCATCCTCAACTAGCCAATAGACAGCTGAATCGCAGACAAATAAGTGTGCCCAGCCTAAACCAAAAGAATGGCCTAGCCAACCTGCAGACTCATAAGCTAATAAATGCTTATTACTGAGGTTTTGTGAGTGCATATAATGTAACAGATAAAATATAATTGGTAACTGAAACAGGGACTGAAAGTAATCACAGGGCTTAAGCAGAGGCATCAGTGGCCAAACTTGTTTTTTAAGACTGTGCTTAGGAATGGAGAACAGATCTGGAGATCATCAAGAGTGAACAAAAAAGTTTAAGAAATCATAAAGATGGAATCAGCGCCAAAAGGAAAAGACATCTGAAATAAAGCATAGGATATTAATGTAACTTTGGCACAAATTATATACCCTTAATGAAGAAGGAGGACTTGAAGATGATCCTAGGCTTACTGCAAGAATAATTAGAGATGTAACCAACCTAGATTTAAAATCGTTGAAAAGAAGTGTTAAATGTGTGCTTGTGTTTTAAAAATTAGATGTCTTTTATTTTTGTTGAGGACAGAAATAATCATTTCAGAACATGGTACCTCTATACTGACAAGGGAAGGCCATTTTTACATGCTTTTGTCAAGGCTACAAAACAGAAGTCAGAATTTCAAGGTCTTTTTGAGAAAATAAAAATAACCCAAATGACTAATTGCTGAAACATGCTAAGTAAGCAAGAACCCAGTTTCCTAGGATTGAAGACACAGCATCAGATCTTTTGAAATGGTCTTTCCAAAATGAAGATCAGAGGGTCTGAATTAAATCTTTTTTCCCCCTCTTCACATTCAGCTTCTGTTATTTTATAGTTTATTTTTCAATTCATAATTTCAAACAGCCTAGATGGAGGATACAGCAATAAGTTCTATAAAATTTTTGAGAAAAATATTTGTTTTATTTCAAAGTATAATATAATCATAAAATTGTTTAATTCAAAGCCATAAAAGCAAATCATTTTATTCAGTATGGAAATGCCATGTATGTCTACATATCTACATATGGATAGATATAAAAATGCACATATATATGCAATTTAAAGTTTAAAATATATACATAATTTATGAAAACTGACACACAACTAGAAGTAGTTAATGTTAGTGGCACATTCTAAGAAATGCATTGTCATGTCACGTATAACTAATTAGAATAATACAAAAAAAAAAAAACCCAAATGCATTGTCATGCTATCTCATCATTGTACAAACATCACAGAGTGCATTTATACAAACCAGCACAGGTATAATGTCACTAGGCAGTATAATATTATTGGACCAGCACTACATATGTGGCCTGCCATTGATTGTAAGGTCATTATGCAGTGCATGACTATACAGTAAAACAGTGAGAGGCCAAAATAGTGAGAGAGAGAGAGGCTAGAACACTAAAAGTACATTTTGCCAAAGGAAATTAAAATGAGACAAATGCTAAATACAAGAGTAGAGGTGACAAGGACAAAAGGATGGTCACGCAATTACACTTCTGGGCTAAGGAGTGTAAAAATTCAATGACATAAAAATATCCATTTTCTTTCAGCTTTACAAAACAGTCTTGCTTATGTGCCAGTAGTTAACAAACCAGGTACGGAAGCTAAAATGTAGGAATACTTAAACCAAGCTTGTATATGACAAACTCTTTTACAACTACTGCTGATAAATATTAGAGAAGAAAACAGTCTTGCAAAAAAGTGTATACCCATGCTTCTAATGCAATATGGATGTATAAAAAGTCTGAAAACTTACCTCTTTCTCAGTGTCTCTAGAGATACATGTCCACTGGTTCTCCTTCACACTGTATGCCCAGAAGTCAGCAAGATCTTGTGTTCCATCCCAGCCACCAAACAAATAAACAGTCTCTATAAAAATCAGAAAAAATACGTATTAAAAAAAAAAAAAACAAGGGCTGGGGTTGCAGCTCAGTATTGGAGTGCTTGCCTCACACTCAAGGGTCAGATACTGGGTTCAATCCTCAGTACCATATTAAAATAACCAAATTAATAAAGATATTGTGTCCATCAAATTAAAACAAAACAAAACCCCAAGAACTTGAGGAGAAAGTATAGATACCAGATCTAGTCAGTTGTTTCAGATATTATGTAAGAAAGTGCATCTAACTAAATTTTTATGAAATTTTATGAATTTTAAAAATGCTAATCTATGCATCTTTCAAAATGCATAGATTAGCATTTCCTAAACATGAGTATATGGAAAGGCTGCAGCAGATCACTATTGCAAGAGATTTATTTTAAAAAGAGATCACTAGGACATGTTCCCCAAGTTTCTGATTCCATACTTCTTTAGTAGGTTAAAAAAGAAGAGTCTGGGGACTGGGGTTGTGGCTTGGAGGTACAGCGCTAGCCTAGCATGCATGAGGCACTGGGTTTGATCCTCAGCACCACCTAAAAATAAAATATTGTGTCCACCTATAACTAAAAAATAAATATTAAAAAAAAAAAAGAAAAAAAAGTCCATTTTTATTGTACCCAGAGGAACCTAATGTGCAGTCCAGTTTAGGAGTTTCTGAGTTAGGTAATGAAAAACTCACATTTATCAGTTCCTTAACAATGAAACCACTTTTTTATTTACTAAAGACCTATGACATTTTTTCTCAGATTATAAAAATAAGAAATCTTGGAAGTATATGCATTATCAAAGTATAACATAAGGTCTGGGGTTGTGGATCAGTGTTAGAGTGCTTGCCTAGCACGTGTAAGGCCCTGGGTTCAATTCTCAGCACCACATAAAAATGAATAAGTAAAATAAAGGTATTGTGTCCAACTACAACTAAAAAAAAAAAAATTACAACATAAGAACATCTAGCTATTTCTGAAAAAAGCAACTTTTAAAAAGGCTTTTAAATTTCTCTCTAAAAAAACTGGCTGTAAGTTGAAGTTATTTATTTTAGGAATAAACTGATTTATAGCTTATAGCTTTCATGGGAATCGGTGAAATTTTTTTCAAATATACTGTGGAAGGTTTAATGCCTCATACATTAACATTTCAAGGTATCATTCTGGATATCTTGAAAATTAGGTTTCTTCTGACTAAAATGTCTATTACATTTATGGACTTTATCACTGTAAAAAAATGACATAAAATGTCATATTTGATGAACAGTGACTCTTTATACATTAGGCTACATCACAGATCCTTCCTTATACAATGACACTGCATTTTCATTTTCCAAATATTTCCCCCTTTTTAAATATCATACTTATGTGTACTGGTTACACAAGTCCACCAATTTTTTTTTTTTTTTTTAAGTTAAGTAAAACACCACAGGAAAACTGTAAAGCTGCCCTAGGCCTGTCATCTAAATGGTGTCCCACCATGAAGGATTATATTTCAAAGTGCATGTGGAAATTAGGTTACACTATGAAACCTCTTGCCATTCACAGAGCTGAGCTGTCATATTTTAATATAATTTCAAATTCTAAGTAAATTTTCTAAGTGAAACATCCATTTTATCCCCAAGTAACTTGGAGATACAAAAACAATGCTTCTCTACTCTCTAAATAAGAATAGGCTTTTGGAGCAGGGCTAAGTTCTAGTGCTAACTGGGTGATCAAGTACAGGTTATGTAACTTTCACACATCTTATTTTTTCATTTAGAAAATTCTGAGCATTGTGAAGTTCTTCAGCTCTAAGTTACATGAAAATATTCTAAAGGCTGTCAAGCATGAAGAAAATTTCAACCTTTATTACATGCACAAAACACCATCCTTGAAACTCTAGACAGAGCAATTAAATAGGAGAAAAAAAGGGATACAAATAGGAAAAGAAGAACTCAAACTATTACTGTTTGCGGATGACATGATTCTATATTTAGAAGAGCCAAAAAAATCCCACCAGAAAACTTCTACAACTTATAAATGAATTCAGCAAAGTAGCAGGTTATAACACAAACACCCATAAATCAAATGTGTTCCCATACATCATTGATGAATCTACTACCCCATTCACAATAGCTTAAAAAAAAAGACCTCTACAATGAAAATTATAGAACACTAAAAAAAATAAAAAATTGAAGGAGACCTTAGAAGATGGAAAACCTCCCATGCTCCTAAATAGGCAGAATATTGTCAAAATTGCCATACTACTAAAAGCATTATACAAACTTAATGAAATTCCTATTAATATCCCAATGATATTCTTCATAGAAATAGAAAAAGCAATCATGAAACTCATTTGGAAAAATAAAAAACCCAGAATAGCTAAAGCAATCCTTAGCAAGAAGAGTAAAGCAGAAGGCATCACAATACCAGACCTTAAACTATATTTCAGAGCCACAGTAATCAAAATGGCATGATATTGGCACCAAAACAGACACTTAAACCAATGGTACAATATAGAAAACATAGAGACAAATCCACATAAATACAGCTACCTCATATAGACAAAGTTGCCAAAAACATTCACTGGAGAAAAGATAGTCTATTCAATAAATGGTACTGGGAAAATTGGAAATCCACATATAACAAAATGAAATTAAACCCCTATCTCACCCTGCACAAAACTCAACTCAAAGTGGATCAAAGACTTAGGCTCTAGAACAAGAGATCCTGTGCCTAACAGAAGAAAAGTAGGCTCAAATCTTCATCACGTTGGCTTAGGATCTGACTTCCTTAACAAGACTCCTAAAAGCACAAGTAGTAAAATCAAGAACCAATAAATGGGATGGATTCAAACTAAAAAGCTTCTTTACAGCAAAGAAAACAACAACATGAAGAGAGAGCCTACAGAATGGGAGAAAAATCTTTACCATGTGTACCTCAGATAGACCACTGATCTCCAGAATATATAAAGAACTCAAAAACCTTAACACCAAAAATCAAATAACCCTGTCAATAAATGGGCTAAGGAACTGAACAGACACTTTACAGAAGAAAAAATATAATTGATCGATCAATAAATATATGAAAAAATGTTCAACATCTCCAGCAGTCCAGAGAAATGCAAATCAAAACTACTCTAAAATTTCATCTCACTCCAGTCAGAATGGCAATCATCAAGAATACAAGCAACAGGGGCTAGGATTGTGGCTCAGCGGTGGTTGAGTGCTCACCTAGCATGTGCGGGGCCCTGGGTTCGATCCTCAGCACCATATAAAAATAAATGAATGGAATAAAGGTATTGTGTCCAACAACTAAAAAAATAAACATTAAAAAAAAAAAGAATACAAGCAACAATAAATGTTGGCAAGGATGTGGGAAAAAAAGGTCCACTCATACATTGCTGGTAAGACTGCAAATTGGTGTAACCACTTTGGAAAGCAGTATGGAGATTCTTCAGAAAACTCAGAATCACCATTTGATTCAGCTATCCCACCCCTTGGCATATACCCAAAGGACTTAAAATCAGCATGCTACAGTGATGCATCCACATCAATGTTTATAAGCAGCTCAATTCATAATAGCTAAAGTGTGGAAGGAACCTAGGTGCCCTTCAACAGATGAATGGATAAGAAAATGTTATAGCTATACATATACACATACACATACACTCACAATGCACAGGGGGTGGGGCTAGGGAGGAATAGTGTTACTTTAGATAAAGGGGAGTGAAGGGAGGAAAAGTGGTATGGAGGTAGGAAGGGTAGTAGAATGAATCAGACATTATTACCCAAATGTACATATATACTGGTGGGATTCCACACCATGTATACCCACAAGAATGAGAAATTATACTCTATTATATATGAAGTATCAAAGTGCATTCTACTGTCTACTAATTAAAGAAATTTTAAGGAAATTTTTTAAATGCACAAAAATTAAAAATACTCTGTGTCATTCCTAAGTATTACAGATGCAATAAAAATAGTATTACTGTAGGACTGGGGCTATGGCTCAGCAGTAGAGCGCTTGCCTTGCATGTGTGAGGCCATGGGTTTGATCCTCAGCACCACATAAAAATAAATAAATAAAACAAAGGTATTATGTTCAACTACAACTAAAAAATAAATATTAAAAAAATGGTATTACTGTATCTGATCCCACATCCAATTCAGCACCTAGAACCCTTTGACACTGTATACGTGTGAAATAATGGCAATTATTTTAAACTAGTCATAAACTGTCATATCTCAGAACTATAAAACAATCCATTGTCATTAGTAATGTTGTTTCCCAAATGGCACACAGTGATGTCCAGACACAATTTTACAGGGGAAAAAAATTTAAAGAATTTTTCATCTGGCTTAGAAATTATTTGCCAAGGCCTCACAATAAAGGCAATTAACCCTGTTAAATTCCGAAACTCAGAGAAGGAGGGGGCACATAACTAAAATAGCAAGAGCAATTGACCTTTTGTTTTATGGTGTTTCTGGGCACCCTCTGGATAAGGTTACCCTGGTTCATTAACTTTAATAACCCTTCCTCTTAGGCTCTGGGTTCTCAATGTTCTTTCTGAAAAGCAGGTCTCTTTGTACACATAAATTCTCACAGCAAAGAAAACCCACATTTCCACAACAGCCTCATTGATAGCTGAGCAAAATAAAATCTGGCACAGAGCACGCATCCCAATGGAATTAAGCCAAGATGTCATTCCTATCCATGGAAGCTTTGTGGTCCCATTTGAAGTTTAAAAGTAAATTAAATGAATTGGATGGAAACTGGACCTTTTGACACACCTGAATAAAATATATAACAAAAATTTTCAATTTCATCATCTAATTATTTAAGACATTCAAAAATAAATTATCTTGAAACAAACAGCAGCAAAAGTATTAATTAATGCATAAAATATATCAAAGTCCTTTAAAAATTATAGGAATAATTGCAGAAAACTAGAGAAAGTAGAAAAGAGAAAACAGAAAGCATTTCTTTACAGTGATGCAAAAGATAAACTGGTAGTAAATAGTCCTAAGATTTACTGGAAATTCATTCTATGCACAGAGATTCTTTAACAATTCATGTACATCCAAGGGCAGTACAATCTGTAAGCAATAATGCTTTCTCTGTTTTCTTAATAAAGGGCAGCCTACAGTGGTTCTCCATTTCTCCCAGCCCATAGGGCAATATTTGTTCAATATCTTTTTAGTACAGATCTGAACTAGCAAAGCAGCTTAGGGAATTAAAAAGAAAAAAAAGAAGAGATAGTCCTTATCCTCATGGAGCTTACAATCTAGTTAAGAATACAAAACAGGTTATATAAATGATCTTAGTGCAGGACAGACTAAGTACCATAAGAGAGGTAAAAAGTACACTGAAGTTCAAAAGTGGAGAGAGTGTATATGTGTGTGAGGGAACTCAGGTAAGGTTTGTGGTTTCAGTGGCATTTATTCTATGCATCAGATGATGGTGGTTTTGTATTCATGTAGGCAGATTGGGGGACAAAAAAGGAGGATTTTTTCAAGCAGATAATAAAAAAAAGAAACACCTCAAACAAACAAAAACCCCCAAGGGTACACAAATAGAAAAACAAATCAAGAGTGCTTTAAAAAACATGGACTCTAAAATCAGGCAGATATTAGCTACAATATTCCTATCACCAGAGCTATGTGGTTACCAGCAGGCTTCTTAAACCACTGGTTACCTAGAGTACTACACCTCCTAAAGCTACCATGAGAATTAAATTAAGTATTGCAATTATAGTGGTTTTACTGTGTAATAAATAAATGCACTGTCTGTTGTAAAGAGACCACATAGGGAGTAGGTAGACATGAGGTTAAAAGAAAGTGGAGTATAAGATAAAGGATTTGAACTTGATTCCTCAGACAGTGAAGAAGTTACACAAGATCTTAAGCAGAGGTGTGACAAGGTAAGATCTGAATTTGCAGCCTATAGGACTAAAAGGAGAAGCCAGGGACTAAGAAGTATTGAAGATAATGTGGTCAATAATGTAGTCTATGTTTAAAATATCCAGCCATGTACAAATCCTAAGCTATTAAGTCAGTCAATCACCAATCAATCATTACTCAGGCCACAAATACTAAAATTCAACCATATTCTTTGGGACAGAATATGTATTAATATTCTATACCAAAGAATGGTATCAGTACCAAATAACCTCTAGAACTATCTGCTACCAGTTGGACTAACCTATACATCTTATATATGCATTTAAAATAAGGTAGATATGTTAAAACATGTAAAAACACTTTTTCTATGAAGTGTTCAACTACAATATCCCTAGTTCTACTCTAATTCTCAGGGTAAATGAGACTGCTAATTGCATAATCCTCCACAAGGTGGCACACTATCTTCATAATTAAATCAGTTTTTCCACTTTGAAACTACATAGAAAGCATATAGACATAGTCTAGGCCTAAAACACACAATTCATATGCAAAAAGAAGTAGTACCAGGGTTAACAGATTGGTGAAGGCAGTTAGCTTAATTCTTAATGAGACACCATGAAAAAAAAAGTAAAATGAAAATCAACAAAACAAAGGTTTTAATAAAACACATTTATCTTTAAAACAAAAGAAACCCTATGAGGATACTAATATTAAGAGTTAAAATCTATAAAAGTATAGGTAAGACCTTCCCTTAAAATGAGAATTTTTGGAGAAAGGGAAAGATAATTTTATGTGCTTTTTATTCTTCCCCCTTTAGCCATTTCCCTGAACCATCATGACCAGCAGATTATCAAGTGGGTGAAACCATGCCTCTTTTATATCTAGAAACTGCTATAAAAGAATTCAACGTATAGTTACTTTCTTTGCTAAAAAGTTGCATTTTATGCATATGATGATATACTTTGTATGAAAGAAAAAGATATAGCCACAGAAATACATTAGTAATTAATAACTAAAACTCATATTACTCACTTCCTTCAAATGTTTCTTTAAGGAAAACTACATGTGGCATCACATATAACAAAATGAAAACACTTTCACATAAGTGGTGCAGAAACAGTTCAAGGTCCTGATATCTACAGAAGGGCTCTTCCAAGTGGCAAGGAACTCCCTATCAATTTCTCTGGTAGATGCCAACTATAAGGGCTTTGTCCCAGTCTTAGTACTTTTGGTGATTCAGGAGACAAATTAACAAAACTTTTAACAAAGAGTTATACAAGAGGTAAACTTGCCTCACCCAATAGACATTTACATTTCTAACTCAAGACTACCATACTAAATAGACATGGCTGTTCTCTCTTTCCATTCTACTTATTTTATTTACCCAGAGTTAAAACCCAACTCACAGCTAGTAGAATACTGTTAAATGGCAAGGTGTCAGGT
Organism: Marmota flaviventris; assembly: GCF_047511675.1. Taxonomy (NCBI): domain Eukaryota; kingdom Metazoa; phylum Chordata; class Mammalia; order Rodentia; family Sciuridae; genus Marmota; species Marmota flaviventris. The sequence goes on from NC_092498.1 coordinate 22,654,596, forward strand.
ACAGGGATTACAATCAATAAAGCTGTATATAAATCCAGTAGGACCAAACACTACATTCCTTCTCCTCCACTATGGCATGAATGAGTGGATTCCCTTAGGAAGGAAGAGAGCTTTGAAAATTAAACAGTAAAATGTATGTTATGAACACTTGTATGACAATATGCAAAAACAAAACAAAAAAAAACCTATCAACTGGAAAAAAGATAATTAGGTATCACTAAATATTTAATGTTTAAGATGTTTCATAAGGTATGTGAAACACTGGGAAGCAATGTTTTTGAAATATAAGCCACATTTAATAAGATAAAAGAAATACTAGTTTTATTCTGGTGATGTGCTCTTAGTTTCTTGGGTTAAGAGACTCTTTGATAACCTAAGGCCATAGATTTTTGTCCCAGAAAAATGTACAACTGGACAAAATGTTACATCTAATTTCAACAGATATCCTTGCTCTAGAAATCTTCAACATGCATATTTTGAAATGATTGGGCTTCTTTAAACTCTACCACTTAGGGAAAATCATTCTTTACTACTGAACCTACATGTTTTGTTGTTGTTGTTTGTTTTCTATTTGTTTTTACGGCAGGGGGTGATACTGGGGATGAAACCCAGAGCTGTGCACAAGCTAGGAAAGTGTTCTACCACTGAACTACATCCCCAGCTCTATTTTTAATCAACAAAATTCTTAAATAAATTTTAATATTTTTTCTTTAAAAATCTTAAAAGCATATTCCTTTCTAAAACACCAATTAGGGCATTATAGATAAAAGACAAAACAAAAACATCAAAAGAACATAGTTTTTGTTTTGTGTTTTGGTACTAGGGATTGAACTCAGGGGCACTTCACCACTAAGCTACACCCCAAGCCTTTTTATTTTGAAAAGCCTCAGTAAGGGTCTCAGTAAGTTGATCATCAGGGCCTTCCCTAAGTTCCTGAGACTGGCTTTAAATTTGTGATCTTCTTGCTTCAATCTCCAAGTTGCTGGGATTATAGGTATGAGCCACCATGCCTGGCAGAATGTTAGTATCTTAAAATGTGGGACTCACAGGTAAATCACTTTTAATCTCAACACTGCCTTTCAAATTTTTCTAAACAATATTTTTCAAAAAAATATTTAATTGTTTAAAAATATTCCCATAGGGGGCTGGAGATGTGGCTCAAATGGTAGTGCGCTTGCCTGGCATGCGTGCGGCCCGGGTTCGATCCTCAGTACCACATACAAAAACAAAGATGTTGTGTCCGCCGAAAAATAAATAAATAAATAAATATTAAAATTCTCTCTCTCTCTTTAAAAAAAAATATTCCCATAGTAAAATTTTATCAAATCATACCAAAATGCAGAGTTCTCTACATTTACATAAAATCCTATCAGAATGATTAATCACTATACATTGCAAAGTTAATACACTGCATATGTCTGTTATACAAATAGCATATTTCATACGTAAGTAAATTATTTCATCTAACTCTCCTACCAATTTATTATTCCCATTTTTAACATAACTCATTCAAGATTAAGGAAAAAAATCAGTGGTAGTGGCAGGATTCAATATCAGATATGTGGGTCACAAACCCCCATCTTCCCTCAAACTTAGCACCTAACCACTATATTTGATTGCTATGTTATTAAGACTGATCTGGAAAAGGTTCTCTCAAAGATTTCTGATAAATACAATCTCTCTGAAGATGATTGAAATAAATCTGATGGTAGCAATTATGAGAGGACTCTGGTATCTACAGGGTGAAATAAATACAGTATATGAAAGCACCTTAGAAAATAATGCAATTAATAGTCTTACAGTAGAGTTTAATAGAGTCTTATAATAGAGTTTAGTCAGAGAAGGTCCCAAGGATATACCAGTTTCTGTTCCTGAGCCCAAATTAAGGTCAGAAAGCACTAAATATTACTCTAAAGAATCATAAATATTTACTTGGAAATCATACTCACACATTGCTATAAAGCTGGATAGCAATGTGTGAGTATGATTTCCAAATAAATATTTTTCTTTCCACTTCAAGGGAAATGGGTTTTTGATTCAGTTGAATACATATTTAGAACATGTCTACTTCATGCCAAGCTTGGTGGCCATAAAAATAAATAGGCTAAATTCTATCCTTTCTTCCTCAATAAGTCCACTGAGATTAGTGAGCTGAAGAGATAGGATTATATACACAATAACTATGCAAGCAACTCTAAAGCCATGTGGAATTAGTGTAGTAGAAATAATCATATGAACAAAGCATTATGTAAATGTAAGGAGGGAATGTTTATTCTGACTGAACCTGTCTCCCAAACTCTAAACTAATATACCCAACTGCTTATGTGACGTTAGTTATCTACTTGGATGTATAAATGGCATCTCAGACTTAGCCTGTCTAAAATTAAGTTGCTAAAAAACTCAACACTTATGATCCTCATTTCACCCTTAGAGAATGGCTACACTGTTTTTCTAATTGCTTAGGTCAAAACCTTCAGAACAATCCTTCACTTCTTACACCCCACATTTAATCCATCGGCAAACCTTCTGTTGCTAATAACACCAAAGACTGGGTAAATTTTAACAACAAAAAGCCCACCTCTGAACACCACAGTTGAATTACTTTTCCACTCTCTTAATATCTCACAATGGGAATTATATTTCAACAAATGAACCCTTCAGAGACACACTCAAACCACATCCAAACCATAGCAGATTCTTTGAAAATACAACCAAAATCTGACCATTTCTCAACACTACACTACCACTCTAACAGTAACCAAATTCTTTTATCATTTCTCAGGCAGAGCTTCCTAAAATGGTTCTGTGCTTCTGCCCTTGATTCATTTTGTTTTGTTAAAATGCAAAGGCAGTTTATAGCATTTCTCATAACCCAACATGGCTCCCATCTCACTCTGACTATAGGCTAAAGTCCTAAACAAAGCCTACAAGATACAATACAATCTGTCCTCTCTCTTCTACTTGACTTCATTTCCTACTCCTCTCTTTTGTACCTCTGATTTTAGCAACAAATAATCTGGAAAAAAGCTGATGATAACTTACTATATAATAATTTTATTTCAATAATGAATATCATCCATATGGAATAAGGTATTTATTTGAAATTTTATCTAAATACCGAATTCAGTATATTTACAATTAAAAAAAATAACAGATACTTAAAACTTAAAAATATAATGAATCTTCCCAGAAAACTTATACAATACAAAAACTTTGTATACTATTTCAAGACTGCTGTGGGCCCCCTTTAAAGCCATTCACAAAACTTCCGCAGAACAGAAAAATGGATAGCACTGATTAGTTAAAAGAAAAGAATGTGGAAGTGTTATTTTTAAAAGTGTTTTGGGGTTCTTTTGTTTTCTCTTGATCAGAGCAGATTCCTAGATCACTGACCCTCACAACAAGACACCTGTTTAAATTTAACCAGAACCATAATTTCAGAGTCATTCAAAAGCTCAAAGCCTTCTCTATGACTTATTAAAGTCCCAGGGCATTTTTCCTTCTAGACACCTGAATCTTCAAAAGCTACCTCACTTCTGCCCACCCTATTCAATATGGACCTCAAGCCTAGCTATCTCACCAATTCCTACACATAAACAATCAAATAAATAAATAAATAAAAACCAACTCACAAATTAAGCTGGGCATGGTAACATGTACGTGAATTTCCAGCTATTTGGGAGGCAGAGGCAGGAGGATGGCTTGAGCTCAGGAGTTCAAGACCAACGTGAGCAACATAGTAAGATTCCAGTTTAAACTCAACTCTCCCAAATCAACTTTAATACAGAAAAAAATCCAGGATTTTGAGGAGCAAAGAAAAAGTCATGTCACAAAGCAATTCTGCTGGCTACACTACTTTCCTCCTGCCTCCTTTTCCTTTCTCCTATCTGAACAAGCCAATTCTTTTCTAAAATCAGTTCTCCTGACTGTTTTACTTTGATTCCTAAAGAACATTCATAAGCAAACACAATTCCCTTCCTAAAAAGAACAATGGTGAATAAAGTTTTCTCCAACTTATAGTACATATCAATCATGGCAATGTTTTAATAATTTAAACATTTTAAAGAACATTTAAAGTCACTGGTGAATGCATCACACAGAAATAACCAACATCATTATTTTGGTATGTCTCCTTCAAGTGTTACCATCTATGTTACCATCAATAAATTTTAAAAGGGATCTACTTCTTTAAAAGGAATCCATGCCTATCCCAATTCTCATATCAAGATAAGAAAATGGGGATCTCAGCATCATCTTTCAAACACAAAAAGGAGGAGGAATTTCACACAAAAATGTTTTACACAGCATCTCTCTTACTCCTACAAGGGTCACTTCAATCTAATTAAATCCTTTTGATCTTAACATTCATGTATAGTTAGTACTGTTTCTACCATCTAAGTAGAAATGTGACACAATGAAAAACAATTCTTAATATTAAATGACCACCCATGATTATGTAGCTATATATTACTCTGTTAAGTTTTTGATTCCTTTTAAAGGCTGAAAAGTTTTGTTTTCACCCAGAGACTTAAATAAAGCTTTACCTAGCATTCATTCAAAAAGTAAACCAATGGGGGTGTGGTGGAGGGGCGCGACTTGAACAAAATGACTCTGAATAAAATGCTTTTATTAATGACATAAGTCTCCCAATTTTCTTTTCTTTTTTGGTACAAGGGATTGAACCTGGGGCAATTCACCACTGAGCTACATCCTCAGTCCTTTTTAAATTTTTATTTTGAGACAGGGTCTCACTAAGTTGCCAAGACTGGCCTGGAACTTGGCAATCCTCCTGCCTCAGCCTTCCAAAGTTGCCAGGATTATAAGCATGCACCACCATGTTCAGCTCCTAAAATTTCTATTTTAGAAATAGAAAAAGAATTGCTTAAAAATATATTTTGAAAGTACTTCTGTTATTTTCTATAAACTAGTACTAATAATGAAGTGTAGATATGTTCTATTTCCCTTTCAGAAGCTACTAAGAGATTCCACCAGAATTAAATCACATGATTATTATAGTCATTTCTTACAATTACAGTTTCTATAATAAGTCAAATAAGCAAATTACTAAAAACTCTTTTCTGCTCTCTGGGAATTTTTAAAAAGCAAGTAGAGGTTAAATTCTACCCCTAGTGCATAAAACAAAGATTATAGAAAAATATTTGAACCTATACTATTCTGTTAAAAATTTCACTTCAAGAATTTCTTACCTGATATGTTAATTTTTAATCTTTACTTTGCTCACTCTAAGCTCTGTCATGATATTTGTCATTGAAATCTTTTCAGTTTATCTTCAAATTTCATGTATTGTTTTTTAAAAAAAGGAAATAATTTTCTCTCTCTTTTTTTTTACATATGTACTTTACCTCGTATACAGTCCATCTCCCATAAACAGCACGGTAAACATCACTTTTGCCCTCAGATAAGGTGGGCTTTTTTGAGGAGTGGGTTACCAGGGATTGAACTCGGGGGCACTCAACCACTGAGCCACATCCCCAGCCCTGTTTTGTATCTTTATAAGAGACAGAGTCTCACTGAGTTGCTTAGTGCCTCGCTTTTGCTTTGAACTCAAGATCCTACTGCCTCAGCCTCTCAAGCCACTGGGATTATAGGTGTGAGCCACTGTGCCTGGCTAAGGTGGGCTTTAAATGTTAAAGTTAACCATATTACTTTCACATTTAAGGAAAGTGCATTTTGCTTAGAAAATTTAAGGATCTTTTCAAATAAACACTGTTCTTTATTATAATATTAGCATTTTTTTTTTTACAGATGAGTTTGATAAAACTTTCCTTATAGAACTGAGGGGAAACAAAAGAAAGATATTACAAATCCCACTTTGTTCAAGAGGGAAAAGGCTACTCCTATGGTTTGTACCTGAAATGTCCCCCAAAATCTCATGTGTTAGAAGTATGGTCCCCAATATAGCAAGTTTCAAAGTTGAGGCTTTTAGGGCTTTAACCTAATCAGTGGATCAATCCATCTGATGGATTAATAATTTGAATGGGCTACTGGGTACTAACTGTACACAGGGGTTGTGGCTCAAGGAAGTAGGTCACTGGGGCCATGGCCTTACACTGTATCTTATCCATATCTCCTCAATTTCCCTGTGCTTTCCAGCTGCCAAATGCTGAGCAGTTTTCTTCCACATATCCTTCTACCACAATGTTCTGCTGCATCTTGGCTCCAGAGCAATGGAGTCACTTAACTATAGGCTGACACCTCTGAATCCATGATCCAAAATAAACTTTTCCTCCAATTGTTCTTGTCAGGTAAATTTTGGTCATAGCAACAAAATTCTGACTAATATGGCTACTACACACAATCTAAAAACAAAATTTTGTGTCTATATTTATAAAACATCTAACTTTTCTATTATAAAGAAAAACATTTGTACATAAATCTAACTCTTCAATAAATAAACATAAGCACATTTATTAGATTCTCAGGCAGGGGAGAAAATGCCCAAGACTCTATAGTAGTTTTGAGCCTATTTCTATGGATTGTTCGGAGAGAGGGGCCAAGTTAGGAAGACGAATTCTTATACCTTGAAATAAACTTTTGACAAACAGATCCTAACAATATTCTCAAACTGGCTCATAGGTTACTACACATATTTAGCAGCAAATTTCAAAGGAAAAATAATCTCTCATTGTTTTTAAAACCTTTATGAAAATATTCATGACATGCTATTACAATTTTTTCTTAATTATTTTACAACACAAATCTACAAAAGCAATTAAAAAAAATTCCCAAAGGACTTTGAGTCAACATAACACAGTAACAGAACCAAGAATTTATGACTCTAAGAAAAAGTAAAATATTCCTGGCATGGTGGTACACACCTATAATCCTAGCAAATCAGGAAGCTGAGGCAAGAAGATCACAAGTTGGAGACCAACCTCAGTAATTTATTAGGCCTCAAAAAATAATTAAGAAAAAGTAAAATGTGTCTACAGCAATACCACACTGAATCCACCTAACCTCGTCTGATCTTAGAGGTTAAAAATGGACAAGACTGGTTATTACGTGGATAAGGAAAAAGTAAAAGTCACTTGGATGGATACTGGCATTCCATGAAGTAACATTTTCTAAAATCAAACAATAAACACAATTATCCTAGATTCTTGGTATTATTTGTTTTCAAGATTTTAATTTGAAAAGTATTATACTTTTGTAATGATTCACTAATATAATAGTATATTATAGGCTCTAGAAAAGTAAGAAAAACTTTTGATAGGCAAGCTTCAGAATAAAATTTCAAAGGCAGCAAAGAATAACACATAAAATAAATTATTTATATGCTATGAAGAATGTTAAACAATTAAAGATTTCTTAACACTTCAATACCTAATTTGATATCTCCCTAAAAATATAATTTAATTCTCTTAATCCCAACAATTTCCATTGTTATATTAAAATAAGTGCACTGAAAATCCAGAAATACTTCAAAATTTTCCTTGAAAATTCAATACATGTAAACTACACACATACATACACACACACACACACACACACACACATATAAAGGTCTGCACATTAATATTTCTTTTAGGTTATCTAAAATCATTTGTGCAGCATCTCTTCTCTCATCTGGCTACTGTATGGTTTAGGTTATATCTCCAAACAGTGCTTATTTTGTTACTTGATTATAATCAATAACATTTAACCATTAGAATGAATGGAAAAAAGTATATTCATTTTATCTGACATTTTAAAATGTACGCCAATGAGATACTAATATCTATTATCTGAATTTACTATTGATGTTTAACATAATACTTTGACTTCTACAATTACACTGAGACCCTGAAAAAATATGTATAATTTTGAAAAAGATTCTGCTTCCATTACAAGTGTTACTCACCTGTTTGAACATCAATAACCATCTGATGGCCCCCTCTCATTCCTGGTCGGTTATCTTCTCCATCACCTGAAGCAGAAACATATTTTCTTTAAAAGAAATAATAAAAAGCAACTGCAAATCCAGAGCAGCTTAATTCATAAGTCTATAATGGATAGTGAAAATATCTACACTTATTCTTTCAAAATGTTAAAAGTAAGTAAAAATACATCAACTTAAATCTATATTTCTAATAATTATCTTGATTTTTCTTCCTATTGCTTTTAGGCTATTAACACAACTAGACGCTATTTTCAATTTATTTATGAATAAAGCCATCAGTCAGCAAAGATTCTGGATATCTTATAAAAACCTAAGATGAAATCTCTAAATTACTTGAATGCCAAAGTAAAAATGTAAAATAATCTCAAAATTAGAACTCATGTCTATATTTCAGACATATTTTATTAGTATAATGAGCAATTTTAAGGTTCATAAAATGAGCTATTTAAAACTAGGATGGGGCTTGGGATGTGGCTCAAGTGGTAGCGTGCTGGTCTGGCATGCGTGGGGCACTAGGTTCGACCCTCAGCACCACATAAAAATAAAATATTGTGTCCACCTAAAACTAAGGAATAAACATTTAAAATAAATAAATAAATAAATAAAAACTAGGATGTTATCAAGTTTTATATTAATAATTTCTTTATTGCAATTATTTTATGCCATTACTTCAGAAATCACTTCCCACATAATTTATTAGCTATTTTGAGTACCGACTGAGAAAATATAAGGTTTACTTCACTTTAATTTTTTATTTCTACTTGGATCCTAATAGATTTGAATATAATGAGTGAAGTTTTTAGAAACTTTTAAAGGAGAAAACTATTGTTCTACTTATATCTAATCCTAATTCACACCAAAGCTCATATAAATGAAGAAATAATTCATTTTAATGGTTCAAAAAGTTATAGGATTCTCCTCCTCCTAATTCTCTATTTTTCTTTGGTGGGGTGGCAGAGTGTTACTGGGAATTGAGCCAGGTCCTTGCACTTGCTTTGTAAGTGGCCTACCTCTGAGCTACATCCCTAGTTCTTTTTGTTTTGAGATAGGGTCTCACTAAGTTGCTGAGGCTGGCCTTAAACTTGTGATCCTTCTGTCTCAGCCTCCCAAGTAAGTAGGATTATAGGCATATGCTCTGTGCCCAGCTAAGGTTATTGGATTTTAATATCTTACTTGATATGACCAGAAAGTGCAAGGTTTTCTTGGTAAGTTTCTCATTAGTTGAAATATGTAATTTAGGCTAATTTCACTGATGTAAAATTGAAAACATCTAACTTTTTACTAATTTCACCAGAATTAGTAAAAAGGTACTACAAAACAACTAAAATATCAGTGCTTACACAGTCATGTGCTACTTAGGAATGAAGATAATTTCAGAGAAATGTGTCTTTAGGCTATTCTGTCAATGTGTAAACATCACAGAGTACATTTACACAAACCTAGATGGTGTACTTTACTGAATACGTGGTTTTAATGGTAAGGCTTACTGCTTCTAAGCTACAACCTGTACTACAATCTTGTACTGAATTCTGTAAGCAACTGTAAGACAATCAAGTATCTGCATATCAAAACACAGAAAAGGTTCAGTGAAAATACTAGGTGATATGATTTTTCAGTTCCATTATAATCTTATGGGACCCCCATCATGGAGTAAAATGTCGGGCAGTACATGACCAAATACAGAAAATAAGATGTAAAACCAAATCTTTTCATTACTAGTATATTCAATGACTAATCATTTATAAGTTTCCTGCAATTTCTTTCTCCTTTCTAATACTTAGGGTTTTTTTTTAGAGTTTGCAGCTCATTAACACCAAAACTTTGCTGGTTTTTCTTTTCCTTCTCCCAGTCAAAAGTGCCACTTCCAAGAACAGATTTCAAAAACACTAACATATTCATTTTCAGTATGTCTTCATTTTTCATATTTAATCCATAATTTGTAAATGCATCTCTGTCTTTGAAGAAAATTATTTCATATGTGACTGATAAAATACGAGGATCATGTCCATATATTATAGACAAAATTATGGAACTTCACATGTAGTTTTCCCCTGCACATTGTTTAATCCTATTAGAAAAAAGAAAGCTTTCTCACAGCTAAAGAAAAGGCCTTAGCAATATATGAAGATCATAAGGAAAAAAGCTACATATCAATAAAAGTGCTTCCTTTTACTGTTGGTAGTTGAACTAAAGAAATGCTACACTTTTCACTGTGTTACTATATGGCAAAGCAATTAGTGCAGATGAAGTATTGACAAAAATTTCCCCCATGAGAAAATAAGGATTAATGAAGAATTCTAAACTCTAACTCAGATTTCAAGTTTTGATGAATACAGTCCCTATTAGAAGCAGCAAATGCCTTCAGGAAAAGAAGGCATGAGTCCCAAGGTTTACAATTTAAATTCACTATGGTACTCAATATAAACTCCTTTGAAGATTTAACTGCACTGTTTTTATAATAATTATTATACTAGCTTTTAATAGTATCTGTTTATAAAGTTCCATAGATTTAGAATGGTCTGTTCCTGATTTCTCTCAGAAGCTTCTTCAGGTTTAGAAAGCCATTTTGCCAAACTTAAGGTTTTTCAGGACCACCTGTATGGTAATACAACATAGCCTATAATTTAACAGTGTCTCCATAAAAGTAGTTTACAATATAGTCCATGCATCAAAACTGCCAATCTTGTGTTAGAGCAATAAAACAAGAGTTTAAAAGACAATAAACTAGAGCTGTGGATGTAGTTCAGTGGTAGAGTACTTGCTTAGTGTGAGGTCCTGGGTTCAACCCCAGCACCACACAAACACATATAAACCCCATATGCATTTATATAATACTAAGTCTGCCATCCAGTTAAGGAAACTTTGTATTATTTTAAACACCTGCTTCTTATTAATATTATAATGACACATGAGCTATCATAGGAACACTGAGACACTAATGAAGAAGCATCACATCTAGAATGTATAGTTTACCTTTGGTGCTTTTGGGAATGATTTGACTCCATCGTGGCTTATATTCCTGTTGACTGATATACTGATTGAACAGGCCATCTGCAAATATTAAAAAAAAAAAAAAAGAGAGAGAGAGAAAGAATTACATCTTAGCAAGATTTTTTATCATAGGAAAGAAAAAAGAATTCTACATTAAGAGAAACTACTAATATGTCACTAATATAATAGCACACTTTCATAAAATGTTATCACTTCAGTTTCCTGTCATGCTACCCCAAACAGAAATTGTAAAGTGTTAGTTGACACAACCACATAAACAAACTGCATTAGTGGTAGCTCCCATTAAATATACTATGTTTCCCATTATTATTTCACTTACTAGAAAAAAGTCATTACTGCACTCAATGGTCAAGTACATGACATTAACAGGGGTGGGGGTGTTTAAACAGAGACCTTGAAAGAAAGAAAAGGGAATTATCTGGGAGGGGGAAAAAAGGCAGAAAATTCAAGGCTGCAAAACAGAACCAGTAGAAAGTAAAATAAATAAATAATCTGAGTAAGTGTTCCATATTATTGAAATAAGACTTGTACACCTTTTCAAAATTGTTTCTGTCCAGGTCCAGTGGCATATTCCTATAATTCCAGCTGAGGAAGGAGGTTCACAAGTTTGAGGACAGTGTGGGCAACTTAGAGAGACCCTGTCTCAAAATAAAAATTTAAAAAGGGCTGATATAGCTCTCAGGAATAGAGCATTCCTGAATTCCAGCTCTACTACTGGGGAGGGAGACAGTTCTGGCATTAATATAAATACAAATGGAAAGAGAAAAGGATAATTAAAGATTAAGAGTTATATTTAATTCTTTTATGTGATCTCCCAACACTCATCTTTATTTGAATCACCAAACTTTTCATCTTTATGCCCTATAATGAAATAGATTCACTGCACTCCAATCCCTTTGAGTCCAGAGTATTCTGTGTCAGTACTTTGTTACCAGAATCCAAAAGAACTAGAGAAGGACGTGGGAGCTCCAACATACTTGGACTAGGGACTTCAACAGTACTTCTTCAGGGAAAGATAAAACTAACACTTTAAAGTACAAATTCCATTATTATATAGTTTTCTTTGAATACAACTATTTACCAATAAGAGTACCAGCAGCAGTAACAGAACTATATTTATTGAATACTTACTAAATGTTAGAATCTGTGCTGTTTTATTTATCTCACTTAATTCTAAAAACAACCCTAAGAACCAGGCACTATCATCTTCATTTTACAAACAGGGAAGTACATACTTAGAGAAATTAAGTAACTTAACCAAAATGACATAACTCTTAAGTAGTGGGGCTGGGACTCAAGTTCTACTGTTTACTTCTGAAACATCAATAAATTCTTAATCTACTTCTTAAGAGGAGTTTCTACACTAGTTACTGTAATTAAATGAGACTGAATCCCCACATGCATCCATCTAACCCAAATGATTATCAATTGGTATGGAACCCTATTCCAGCTAATAAAATATGAGGAAACTCGTAGGGAACTTCTAGACAATGTTTTTTTACTTTGAAACAGATAAACACAGAAGAAGAAAAACTACTTTTATTCCTCCGGACATTGATATATCTGTATGCAATGTACAACTGCTCAGGTCAGTCTGTATGGGAATGAAATGTATTTTCTAATGACAGAAGAGAAAGAAATTGGAACATAGAATCAACCAACCATGAAATCCACCTTACCTCTGGACTTTAAGTGATGAAATATTTCCTTACCAAGCTTGGATTTTCTTTTACATGGAGCCAAAAAGATCATAATTTTCAGCTACCTTTACTATAAATTCTGTCCTTTGCCATAGACTTCAACCTGAATAAAGATTGTCTTAGCTGGGGGGAGTGATGCCTATCTGTAGTCCCAGCTACTCAGGCCACTGAGGCAGAAGGATTACTTAAGCTCATGCATTAAAAGACCACGCTGGCAAGATGGTGAAAACCCATCTCAAAACAAACAAAAACAAAAACAAAACAAACAACAACCAGACTTTTCCCCAGTAGACATTGAAAGCAAAGACTTGTTCAAAGAATTTGTAAGTAAAACAGGTATGTTCTTCATGACTTATTTACTGGCCAGTGACCATGCAGTTTAGACAAATCTCCCTTATCCCCTTCTTTTCTGGGTAATTATGAAACTCAGTTGTAATCAACCCTTTCAGCTTCAAATCTTTCATTTGACTTTAATGGGAAATTCCATCCTACACACTGATCCAATTTCTTTTTTCCTTTGCCTTTGGGACTTGTCAAAATTTTTGCCAAAGAAAAGTTTCTTTTTAAATTACACTTTAAATTGGCACTTACATTTAATTGTTACAGCAAGAGGAACAAAGAGATTCATAACTTACTTTAGTGAATTTTTATCATATAATTTACTCCCTCATGGACTTTTCCAATGACTTTTGCCCCATCCAGCCTACTCTGATCAAAACCTTTCTTCCATTATAAGAGGTGGGAACTCTTTTTTCTCAGATAAAATACGTGGGGCTCTTATTCATGGTAATAATATAACGATATAAAAATATTAACAGTAAATTTAGAATTATCTAGAAATAAAATGCAGTAATGAACTTTTATTCAACTTTGAAAAGGGGACAAGAAAGTTTAAAAATGCTCCTTTAAAAAATTAAAGGTAATATAAAAGTATCCAATTATTAAAAGACCTAGATTTTTAAATATACAGTAAGTCCATGCAATAGCTGGGGTAAGGAAAGCAAATGGTGGAAATACATACAGAAAACAGAAGAAAATGAGGAAACTGCAGATGTCAAGTATCTTTGAATATAAAATTGGAATTTATTAGTTGGATGGGCCCTGAGGGTCCTTCTAAATTCTGAGATGTTTGAACTAATACATTTACTTGCACTCTGTGTACATGCCTAATTCTACTTTATGTTTAAATCTTAGAAGAGTTATTATCTTTTCTTTGTCCTTTAAACCTTCTGTGATTCTTATATTAAAAGAGAAATCACAAATTTACTGGGGGGAATTCTTCTAAATGCTCACAAGTCAGTGATCAAAGCAATAGTTGTAATCAGATAAAGGATCCCACCCCTGATCTTTAAGTCATGCCTAACAGTACAGATAAAATTAACTGCTTCTCCAAGAACCCTCTATCCCCATTCATACTAGCCTAAAAAGTTTAATATACTCTACATATCCAGATCTCATGTTTATTTCTTTTCTATCAAACACAACTGTCCCATTTAAAACAAATGTAAGAACACACATTAAGCATTTATAAGGCTCTGGGTTTGATATCTCTCTCTCGAACACACAAACACATCATGTACACACAAAGTAATTGGCCTAAAAAAATAGGGTCAAAAATTTTCAAAGCAAAAAAAAAAAACCTCTCAAATATGACAAAATTTTTGTTAAAGAATTCTGTAAATACATACACACGAAGATAGAAAAAAATATAACAGCATACATCAGAAAGGTAAAAGTAATTTCTTTGGTTGGTGGGATTAGGATACTTTTGGGAATTTTTTTTAACTTTTTTATTTTTCCAAATTTTTTGTTCCAAGCATTATAATTACCTGAAGAAAAACCAGAAAACACATAAATATGTGAAACTATTTCTTAAATTTTAGAAGAATTTTATACCATATTGTTACAAAAGTCCCTCCTTATCCATGAGGGATAAATTCCAAGACCCTCAGTAGATGCCCGAATCTACAGATAGTATATAATTTTCTATATGCTATTGTTTTCCATACATAACATACCAAGGATGAAGTTTAACTTATAAATTAAACACAAAAGTTAACAATAATAAAATAGAACATACATATTGCCAGTAATATACTATGATAAAAGTTCTACAAATGTACTCTTATTCTCTTTCAAACTATGACGTTTCTGATTTCACATTTTCAGAATACGGGTGATTACTGATAGCTTAAACAGATATCAAAACCACAGATAAGGGGGGGACTTGTATAAGGGGGATGAAAATAAGCTATTTTCATACCTTTTGCTATCTCTGAAATGTCTCTTCTTCATAGTTTACTAAACATATCGTGTTTCTATAAGCAGTGCTTTGTACTCTGACATCAGCTTATTTAAACAAGGATAAAGAGAGCCAAATATATCCAAAGGCATTTACAATCAACCTGGCAGAGATTACTTACAAAATTTAAAACATTAGGTACTCCACATTTATCACATATATATATATATCATTTATATATGTGAGATACATACATACATATATATGTGTGTGTAAGAGATACATACATTTATCTACACATATCATATAGTAGTTCCTTAAAGAAAAAACTAAGATAAAATATAACTACAGATACGGTAATTTTACATATGCAAGAACATATGAAAAAGAGTTAAACTTTAGGAAACAAAATTCATTATTCCAGATCATTTTACCACAATATTAAGCAAATCCAATATAATAAAACAGAAATAAAGCTAAAATATATTATTTATGACTTAAAGGGAAAATGTGACACCTCTCTTAAAGATCTATTGGCTACTATGGCTGGAGGTTACATTTTATTTCTTCTTGAAAACACTAGTTTGGCATCATTCCAGAAGCATTCCTGTCAGGTAGAACTAGCAATGGCTAGTTTGAGAAGCTAGATATTCCACTAAACCACAACCAACAACAAACCCCAAACTCCAAACCAAACCATCTCTTATTTTGGTGAAATTATGACTTAATCTAAGATATACTTTATAAGCTTATTAATTCTAGTCTTCTCACTCCCCTATATATACACAGAGAAATAAAACACACTCACACCTCCAAGTATTGACACTCACTTTATAATATTAAATCATCAACCATGATGTACAATAAATATTACTTAAGACCTATGATAAACAATGTGCCATTTTGTATAATAAATTAAAGATCAATCGCATATAATCTATGTTAATACATTTATTGCCTATTGCCAGGTATTATGGTTTAGACATGAGGAGTCCCTCAAAAGTTCTTGTGTCGTTAATTAGTTTAACTTAATTATTTCACAATATATACTAATATCAAAACATCATATTGTACCTCATAAGTTATATATAATTACTATTGTCAATTTAAAATAAATTAATTACAGGGCTGGAAAAAAAAAGTTCCTGTGTCAATCCAAGAATATTCAGAGGTGAAATAATTAGATTATGAGAGCTAGACAGTTCATCGTATTTGTATGGTACCCTATGCAAGTGGGGTGTGGTTTAGGAGGTGGGTCACTTGGAGCATTTCCTGGAAGGGTGCATCTTTCCTGCTGCCCCTTTTGGCTTCTCTCTCTGCTTCCTGGCTGTCAAGAATAGAGCAGTACTCCTCCACAATGTCCTTCTGCCATGATGTTCTGCCTCACCTTGGGCTCAGAGCAATGGATTTGGCCCACCATGGACTAAACTTCTGAAATGGTGAGCCAAAATAGCCTTTTCTTCTCTAGAGCATTCTTGTCAGGTATTCTGATTATATCCATGAAAAGGTGACTAACACACAAGGAAACTGGCTTACAAATAATTAGTTCAAATCAGATCTAAAGCAAACTACGTAGTTACTCTTAATGAAATGCCAAGCTTTATTTTTAAAAATATTCTTTTATACCTTCAAACGATAAATAATAACACAAATGTTTATTAAAGACTTGGTAAGCAGTAAATTATTTCAAACCCATAAAGACATGCTAAAGAAACTATTTTGTAAAGTTAAATTTTTAGAAACAAATTTCCACAAGCTTGAAATCTCATAAGGCAATCAATAAAAATAATGTAAATATTAAAGCAGGGTGCTTATGGTTTGGATGAGAAGTGCCTCCCAAAAGCTCATATCTTGAGACAATGCAAGAAGGTTCAGAGGAGAAGTAATTGGGTTGTGAAAGTTTTAGTCCAATTAGTAAATTAACTGAGTGGTAACTTAAGGCAGATGGGGTGTGGCTGGAGGAGGTAGGGCATTGAGGGCATGGCTTTGGGGTATATATTTGTGTCTGCCAAGTGTAGATTGCTCTTTCCCTGCTTCTTTAACATCATGTAAGCTGCTTCCCTCTACCACACCCTTCTGCAGTGATATTCCACCTCACCTTGAGCCCTTAGGAATGGAGCCTACTCTCTGTGGATTAAGACCTCTGAAACCAGGAGTCCCCAAATAAATTTTTTCTCCTAAAATTGTTCTGGTCAGATCTTTTAGTAACAGCAGCGAGAATGCTGACTAAAACACAGGGTAAAGACTTTTTAATACACTGCTTTCAATGCCTTGTTTTTTGTTTTGTTTTTTAGAGAGAGAGAGAATTTTTTTAATATTTATTTTTCAGTTTTCGGTGGACACAACACCTTTTATTTTTATTTTATGTGGTGCTGAGGATCGAACCCAGCACCCCGCGCAAGCCAGGCGAGCGCGTTACTGCTTGAGCCACATCCCCAGCCCATTAACTTGTTTTAATGTAAAAAAGTTTCTAAACATTTCAGGATCTAAAGACAAAAAGCTAATACTTCTTACCCCAAATAAATGTATAATGTTCTCTATATTTCTAATTCTTAAAAGTTTTAGTATATTTACTTATAGATACTTTATGATTTGGTTAAAAAAAACTTATGTTCTCTATAGAAACAATAATGACAATCCCATCTATAAAAATAAAACAACACCCATTATCCTGCTTTGAAAATCTCAAAAACAAAATTTTAAAATGAATTTGAAGATGCCTGTGAATTATATGATTTTTAAAAATTACATATATATTTCAGGACAAAGTCACTGTTAATATTTTGGTGAGCCTATTTTTGACAAAAATCTAAAGCAGGAAATCAGAAGAGTCTGATGAAAGTAAAAATATTCAAAAGAAATTAAAATATCATTCAGGATAAAGCACACTAAGAAAAAGTTGCTAACAGTTTTGAAACTACTTAACTAATGTCTCTGGATGAAACATCACCTCATTTTTTTCTATGAGTATAACTATACTAAATAAATATATTTTATAAAGTTCTCACTGGGCAGTATGTTCTTTACCCCAACAGATATTCTTGTAAAAAAATATATGAGGAAGCTTTTAACAAAAGGAAAATAAAATGTTTAAGGGTCATCTGGGATCAAAATAAAACAAAAACAGACTAAATTACTTCCATCAACTTTCATTTATCACCAAAACAAAGACTGCATTCTAAGAAAATAACTTAAAATATATTCACAGGTAAAAACTTATGGAGCATAAAATTCTTTTTGTTATCTAAAAAAGTTTTTTTTTAATTGAAACGGATTTTTAAAATATTATTCATTTCACCAGTTTGTTCAATTCTGAAAAGAAAATATGTGAATTATATAAGTTCATAATATATAATCAACATTGGGAAAATGAACTTGTAATAATTTACTAGGATAGTAAACCACAGTGGTATAGATTTTGGTACTTGACTACCAGAGTTCAAATCTTAGTCCTGTCACTGATTAGCTATGCTGTCTTAGGCAAATTATTTAATTGTTCTCATTCATTTAATGGGGACAACTAAAGAAGGTAGGTTTGAGAATTAAAGTCATATAAAGAGAATCAATGGTACATTATAAAGATCTCATAGTAAAGATCTCTATATCATTAACTGATGTAGTGTTTGGAACTGTATTTGGAAAAAAAGTAACAAGACTTTTTTATATGCACAAAACGGGAAATATAGCACTAAGGAAGGAACAACACACAAGAGAATAAAAAAATAATCTATCTTTAAAGAGGTGACTGTGAAAAATGAATTTTAAGTAATGATTAAAAAGGAAGCAGCTGGCAAAGAGAAATGACATAAACATAGGCAAGAAGGCATGGGTTGGCAGGAATTATGGAAAGAACCATGTTTCAGGAGGCTGTCTGGCAGTCAGGTACCAGGGATAAAAAGAGTTTGCATTGGGGCTGGGGATGTGGCTCAAGCGGTAATGTGCTCGCCTGGCATGCGCGGGGCACTGGGTTCAATCCTCAGCACCACATAAAAACAAAATAAAGATGTTGTGTCCACTGAAAACTGAAAAATAAATGTTAAAAAAGTTCTCTCTCTCTCTCTCTCTCTCTCTCTCTCTTCTCTCTTAAAAAAAAAAAAAAAAAAAGAGTTTGCATTATCAGCACTGCTGAGAATAAACAGCACCTCAAAGGAAAAGAAACATGGAAAAGAAACATGGAGCTATCCTGGAACACAGCCCTAGTTCATGACTCACAAGAAGCTCCTTAAAATACCTAGGAAAAACCCACCTCATTCAAAGATTAATAATAATAAAAAAGAACCAACCCAGGGTTTATACCAAGATATAAAAAGGAACAGGAAGGAATTTTTAAAAAGTGCCAAATGAATACGAGCCAAAAGAAAAATGTAGTCATTCAATTGATGAAAATCTCCAAATACTTTCCCAATAATATAAAAAAGTTAAACAGCTCTCCTTATAACATAGCACAGAACAGAAACTGTTGCAAGCAAAGGTAAGAATAACTGAAAAGATAAGAGTAAGATAACAAAAGAAATAAAACATGAATTATCAGAGTTGCCAAAAAAATAGAAAATATCAGAGAAATAAAATCAAAGTGTTAGGAGGAGAAAAGATGCGAACAATAGTGATGTAAATACAATAAAAGATTTGGGGAAGAATGTGCAGTTCAAAAGAATAACTAAGAAAAATAAAAGAAAGAGAGCAAAGGCAACATAGACTTAACTGAAAGAAAACCAAACTATGCAATAATGAAAAGGCTACCACACGGTAGGTTAGCACTATCAATGCAGACAGTCTGCTAATATAATTAAACAATAATCTAAAACAAACACGAAGTATTAAAACAGCCTCAGGAAAAGAGAAATTATATTCAAAGAAAATTACAGCATACTTCTCATCAGCAATAATGGAAGCCACGTAACAGGAGAATGATATTCAAATGTATTTGAAGAAAACAACTGCCATCCTAAAATTCTACATCCAGCAAAATATCCTTTCAGAAAAGAGACAAATATTTCAGACAAAAATAGCCGACCTTGGGGCTGGGGTTGTGGCTCAGTGGTAGAGCGCTCGCCTTGCATGTGAGAGACCCTGGGTTCGATCCTCAGCACCACATAAAAATAAATAAACAAAATAAAGATATTGTGTCAATGTATAACTAAAAACAGCCAACCTTAATTAGAAAAAATTTTAAAGGATGTGCTTAAGGCAGAGGGAATACAATCCTAGATATAATATGGATCAAATATGTAAATGGTTAAGAAGAAAAAAATCAGTCATATTTGGGTTAAACTAGTGAACACTAACTGTATAAAATAATAATAGTAATATTTTACAGGGTCTACAAATGTGGAGTCAAAATCAATGATAATAACAGAGCATATGAATTAGGAAGGTGAGTTCCACTAAAACTTAAAGTCCACTAAGTCCTTGTATGGGAAGAGAGAAAAGGTATTGACCAATTTTATTAAGTTAATGAGGTATATTTGTTATAATTTCTAGACCAAGCATACAAAAAATATAAATGGAACACACTGCAGCAAGGCAAATAGAAGGAAAAAAATGAAAAGTTTACAAAGCGAAAACGCAAGAGACAACAACCAAAAAGACAGATATGACAAAGTTTACAAACTGTAGGTTTGAATCCATTTATTTATCAGAAATTCAATCACATAAATGAAATGTAAAATATTCAAATCAAACGAAGACAGTCAACACTAGATATTTTAAAAATCCAACTAAATTTATAGAAGCTACTCTTTTAAAAGAAGGATACAGAAAATTTGAAAATAAAATACTGAAAAAGAGGTCATGCAAACACTCAATGAAAGTGGATGTTTTAAAATGCCAATTTATACTTTAAGACAAAAATATTACTAGAAATAAAAAATAATAAAAAGATTTAACTGAGCTGGGTACAGCTGTAATCCTAGCAGCTCGAGAGGCTGAGGCAGGAGGATCACAAGTTCAAAGCCAGCCTCAGCAACTTAAGGAGACTCAGCAACTTAGTGAGACGCTGTCGCAAAATAAAACAGGCTGGAGATGCTGCTCAGTTGTTAAGCACCATTGGGTTTAATACCTGGTGCAAAAAAAAGATTTAATTTAAAATCTGTGTGTAACTAAACAATGGCATAAAATATATAAAGCAAAAACTGTGCAGAACTTTAAGGAGATATAAAAATCTACAATTACAGTGAAAAGTGAAAACACATTTTTCTCAATAGCTGAGAATCCAACAGATAATCATTATTGACAAAGATGTATGCAATGTGATTTAGCAACCTTGACTAACTATATATATATATATATAGAGAGAGAGAGAGAGAGAGAGAGAAAGAAACAACAGTAAATAGCTTAAATCAAAGGACATAGAAAATAACAGAAAGGATCAACAAACCATAAGTTGGTTTTCTCAAAATTAGACTACTGGATTTGAGAAACTTCTGAGTAATGGGGAAGGAGATCATAAATAGCCAATATAAACAACAAACATAAATAGCCAATATAAACAACAAAAAAGGGGCATCCCAGGAATTCCTGCAAATATTAAACAGATAACAGGGGATGAGCGTACTTCAATGCCCACAAGAATGTAATTTTAAATGAAATAGACAATTTCCTTAAAAATATAATTTTAAAGCTACCAAACAAGCCTGATTATTCTTACAATGTTTAAAAAAATTAAATAGTTAAAAACTACTGCCACCAAGTAAACTTCAAGCACAGACTGCTTCTACCAAGTATTTCATTTCTATCAAATATATAAGAATGAAATCCTAACACATTATGAAGAGACCAGGACCCATCATGTGAAATTAAGATAACACTAATATTAAACCTGAAAGGAACATAAGAATGCAAAAAAAGTCAGGGGAAATAGTTGGAAGAATGCTAAGAAAATATTAATCAATCTACATCCAAGATACACCATAAAAAAATACAAGACAAAGCTAGGCACATCTGAGCAATGCAAAGTATGCTTAACACTAGAAAATCAAAGTAGGGAGTAAAAATCACATCATAAAAGTAGAGAAAAAAATGATAAGACAATATTCATTTATAACAAAAACTTTTAGCAATCTAGATATCTAACATAGAGATCTCAAAAAACTCCAAATCAAAAATTATATTTTACAATGAAATGATGAAAGCATTTCATTTAAGATCATGAACTATATTAAGGATATATACTATCATTATCTTCCTCAATCTTCTATTAGATAACTTAGCCCAAAGATTAAATACAAGGGGGAAAGGCATAAGGGCTGGCAAGAAAGAAAAAAAAATTATGCCTAAGTATTTTTTACTGAAATGAAACATAGCATAACCAAATTTGTGAGACAACAACTAAAGTAGTGCTAAGGAAAAAATGTTTAACAATAAATGCCTCCTTTACAAAAAAAAAGAAGAAGAAGAAGAAGAAAAAGATCTCAAATCAATGGCTTTGGCTTTCAATAAAAAAGAAAAAGGAAAAGAAGAAAAAAAGTAATAAAGAGCAGAAATCAAATAAAGAGCCATTTTCTTAATATAAAATGAGAAGACTTCTAGACAGATTTCTGATGTGATATAAAGACATCAAGAGGAAAATAATAAAATATTATGTGCAATTTTAAGTCAGAAATGGACATATTCCTCAAAAGACATAAACTACTATACTCTCTTAAGATGAAACAATGAAAATAGCAATTCTTCTACTAACAACATTGTTTGTAGTTAAAAACCTCATCACTATGTATTAAGTTCAGGCCCATTTGCCTTCTCTGATGAATTCTACCATGTTACTACTTATTCTACATAAATATTTTCAGAAAATTGAAAAGGAAATAATTATCATCTTATTCTTGAAGGCACCAGACCAAGACATGAACATTATAACAAAATTGTAGGCCAGTCTACAAAATACTCAGATATACATAAAAATGCCCAATAAATTTTTTTCAAAAAAAATCTAACACTATATAAAAATTAGAGTAGGACACCATTACTAAATAAGTTTTTTTTCCCACAGGAATGTTGGATTAAAAACTGAAAATCAACCAATATAATCAATATATTAACAAATGTCAAAACCAAATCCTTTCATTATCGTCTCAAAAATTGCAGGAAAAGCAGCTGATAGAATGAAACCACTCATGATAATAAGATTCTAGCTAAGTAGGAGCAGAAATTTCCTCAATCTAAAAAAAAGGCAGGGCTGGGGATGTGGCTCAAGCGGTAGCGTGTTCGCCTGGCATACATGCGGCCCAGGTTCGATCCTCAGCACCACATACAAAGATGTTGTGTCCGCCAAAACTAAAAAATTCTCTCTCTCTCTTTAAAAAATAAAATAAAATAAAAACAATTTAAAAAGGTAGCTATAAAACACCTTATAACTAACATTATATTTATATATATTTAATGACTGCTTTATAAAGCAAAGACATCTACTCTCACCATTCTATTCAATATTATACTGGTTCTAGCCAGTGTAGGAAGACAAGAAAACCAAATAAAATGCATCAAGATTGGACAAGACAATGAGGCTGGGGTTGTGGCTCAGTGGCAGAGCACTTGCCTAGTACATGTGAAGCACCTGGTTCAATCCTCAGCACCACATAAAAATCAATAAATAAAATAGAGGTATTATGTCTATCTACACTAAAAAAAATATTTTTTAAAAAGATTAGACAAGACAATTTAAAGGTGTTTTTAAAAGCAGATGACATGACTGAAAACTATGGGATCTACAAAAGCAGCTAGTAAAACTTAAGTCATAAATTTAAGGAGGCTGTACACTAGAAAAGCAATATACAAAAATCTATTGTATTCTATATTATAACTGGCAATTAACAATTAACAATTTAAAAAGTACTATTTTTAATAGTAACAGAAAATACAAAATTCTCTGCAAAATATTTGACAATCATGTGCAAGACCAAGAAACTAAAAATTAAGACATTCCTGAGATAAGTTTTAAAAAGAACTAATTAATGAAGAATATGTATCACATTCATAAACACGGTGATAAACTTTGCTAAGATTTCAATTTTTGCCAAATTGATCTCTACATTTATTGCAAGCAAAACAAAACTCTAACAGGCTTTTGTATTTTGGTAGAAAATGACAAGCAGATTCTAAAATTCTTATGAAAATTCAGCCTAGAATAGCCAAAATACATATGAAATAGCAGGAAATAGAATAAAGCTAGAAGACTTTAACTACTTGATTATAAGATTTATGAAGCTATAGTAATCTAGACAGTATAAACTGATGAAACATACTTGATTTCCATATGATTTCTTAAAAATCTTACTGGGTGTCCCATATTCAAAAATTAAGTCAAACTGAATCATATAATTAATTATAAATCTGAAACCATAATACTTCTGGAAGAAAACAAAGGTCTATGTGACCTTGGGTTAGATAAGAATTTCTTAGGTCCAGTATCAAAGGTATGATGCGTAAACAACAAAGTAGATAAATTAAGCTCCACCAAAATTTAAAAATTTCTTTTTTTCAATATTTATTTTTTAGTTATAGGTGGACACAATATCGTTATTTTATTTTTATGTGGTGCTGAGGATAGAACCCCGTGCCTCATACATGGTAGGCGAGCGCTCTACCTCTGAGCCACAACCCCAGCCCCAAAATTTAAACATTTCTGATGTTCAAAAGACACTAAAAAATCAAGCCACAGACTGAGAGAATATATTTTCAAGTCCCATATGTATTTGATAAAGGGCTTGTAGCCAAAAACTATAAAGAATTCTTAATATGCAATCATAGGAAGACAAATAACTGAATAAAAAAAATGGACAAAAGATCTGTGCAGGAAATTCACCAAAGAAGACACCAAGGTAGAAAATTACCAAATGGAAAAATGAGAAACATCACTGTAATTAGGGAAATGCAATTAAAACCACAAGACCCCAATACACGTCTATCATAATGGCTAACACTTGACTGACTTTCTAAATACTGGCAAGGATGTAGAGCAGCTGGAACTCTCATACACTACTGCTACAAATATAAAACAGTACAACATTGAAGAATTGGTAGTTTCTTAAAAACTAAAATGTATACATACCATATGACACAGTCATTCCATTCCTAAGTAACTACCCAGAAAAGCAAAAATATATTTCCACAAAAAGATCTATACACAGGCTGGGATTGTGGCTCAGTGGTAGAGTGCTCGCCTAGCATGCATGAGGCACGGGGTTCAATTCTCAGCACCACATAAAAATAAAATAAAGATATTGTGTCCACCTAAAACTAAAAACTAAATATTTTTCCTTTAAAAAAAGATCTGTATGTAAGTGTTCACAGCAACCTTACTTATAATAGCCCCAAACTGTAACCAACCCAAATGTCTATCAACAAATGAATGCATAAGCCAACTATGGTATATCCACACTGTGGATTATTACTCAGCAATAAAAAGAAAGAAATATTGATGCATACAACAATATAGATGAAATTCAAAATAACTGCAATTGAAAAAGTCAGACAAAAAGAGTGTTATATAATATGATTGATTTATAAAGAAATGAAAACTAATCCACAGTTACTTAAAGCAAATCAGTGGTTGCCAGGGAAGGGAATGGCAGCATTGAGAAAGAGGGCTGAATTACAAAAGGGCATGAGAAAAATTGGAGAGTGGTGACCATTACTATGAGTATGGTTATGGTGTCATGTGTGTGTGTGTGTGTGTGAGTGTGTGTGTATACAGGTATGTCAAAATTTATTAAATTATACAATTTAAATGTGTACAGTTCACAATGTCAATTATATCTCAGTAAAGCTCTGTAAAGTTAAATATAACTTCATCTATTTTTTTTTTAATATAGGCAGTCAAACTCTTCTGTAAGAATTTTAAACAGTAAAAAAAGGAAGGTCTATAGTCTCTAAAAGCAAACTTATCTATTTAAATAAGATAAGCTACACAAAGGGAGTTTGTGTAAAACTTTCCTGTTTCTAGGTGATTATTTATGCCCATCATCAATAAATTCTAGATTGTCAGAAGTAGTAGCAGTCATTGGTTCAAGAGTCTTCTCTATTGAAGTTAAATATAAATACAGGGATATAGGCCAACAGAATAAAAAAATAAATAAGCCAGGAGCTGGAGCTGTGGCTCAGTGGTAGAGTGCTTGTCTGGCATGTGTGAGGCCCTGGGTTCGATTCTCAGCCCACATATAAATAAATAAAAGATCCATTGACAAAAAAATATATATTTAAAAAAAGTAAGCCTGATACTTTAAAAAATATTAACCATACTTGAAGATCACATAAATTAATATACTGAAAGTAGTTTTTTTCCCCTTCTATTGTAAGAAGCTTTACAAAAGATGCTTTTGATTCACTAGACCTTTCTACTTAGTAGGCAAGAACTTCTTGTCCTTCTCTGTTGTTTTTAGAGGAGCATGAGCCAAAAAACTGCACTGTTTACCACCTTATTTGTCCAACAAATCATCGTCAGTGAGGTTAGCAGCAAATTGAACAACCTTGGGAAGAGTGTTTATTAATGAACAGTGTTCGTAGCCGATTGGGGAAAGCCCACTGCAGTATAAAAATATGATTTGGCTCTAAGTTTCAAAACTAGAGTTACTATTAATTTTCCTAAACTTCCTACATTAAGTATCTGTAGTACTCTAAGATGCATATGCTTTTAACAGTTTTTCTTATCTGAGTATCCTATCAAAGAGACACCTTTAAAAGGTTAACTATATTAGCTGGATGTAGTGGTACATGCCTGTAATCCCAGCAACTCATCCCAGAGTCTGAGGTAGGAGGATGGAAAGTTTAAGGCCAGTCTCAACAACTTAGATCATAAGCAACTTAATAATAATAATAATGACTGGGGATGTAGCTCAGTAGTAAAGTGGCCCTGGGTTCAATCTCCAGCACCAAAAAACAAAAAGGGTAACTATCTTTAGTATTATGGTTGCTTTATTTTCCCTTAACAAAATGATAGCAAATGCCTTAATGATAAAGATTTTAAACAAACCAACTGAAAAACATAAATCACCTGCTTCATTCATCCTGAGAGAAAAAAAAATACAGAATTCACTCTTAGAAATATTATATATGCATATATACTTTCACTGGCAGCATTTTAATGGTTTGGTAGAAAATTATTACATATATACTCTTTGCTTACACTACAAAGTATACCCTATTTCAAAAGTACCAATCATTTATTTTTAAACATCAATCAGAATTAATTTAAAAAGGCAATAATAACAATGTGTAAGGCTCCCTGACAAGATTTTATATATAATATTATATTATTATAATGTCTTTTTGTGGGGGGGTGTACCAGGGATTGAACTCAGGGGCACTTGACCACTGAGCCACATCACCAGCCTTATTGTGTATTTTTATTTAGGGACAGGATCTCACTGAGTTGCTTAGTGACTTGCTTTTGCTGAGGCTGCTCCTCCTGCCTCAGCTCCACAGCCACTAGGATATAATATCATATTTAACAAATCAGAGCTGTAAGTAATTCATTCTTTTCATTCTTTAAATTTATAAATTAAAAAGACAGTATTATTCTGATTTCTTTAGTTATAAAATATTCAACATAATATCTGATAAATATGAATACCTAAAAGTGGATAATAACAATAGCAAGAAGACTAAAACATATAAAAATGAAGCAGTAACATCTGTTATTCTTCTTTCTATAAAATGATACACCAAATTCAATTCTATAAGTTTTATACTGAACACAAGCCACCTATTCTGTTCTTTGTCATTATAAAATAGTTTCTGGGTTAAAAAAATAAAAAAAGATGTTCTATCAAGCTTTAAGTATTCAAATGGGTGTCAGTCTCCAAAGCAGTTATTACCTTGGGAGATTATACACATGTTCAAATATTTACATTTCTTTCAAAGCCAGATTAGGCTACATTAAGAAAAATCAGCAATTATTAGCATTCACACCACACAGACACTATTTTTTAGTCATATCCCTTTGCTCATTATATTGTCTACTAATGATATTTTTTTAATATCCAAGCCCCCCAAAATTAATTCTTAATATTTTAACAGTAAATACTGGCTAGAATACTGACAAAAATACTTAAAGGTACAGGCCTAGAGTATTGAAGAAAATTAGCAACAAAAGATGATTTGTAACTTGACTTATTGCTAGTTAAATAAATGATTTTCCATAATGACAGTTTAAATTTAGGTACTTAAATTTATGTATGTTTCTTTCTTTCTTTTCTTTAAGTCTCATTACATTTTGGACTATTGTACATGAAAGAATTCCTTCATTCAAGGAGTTAACAGTCATTATACAGTAAAAAAGCAGGAAAAAATGGGCTGGGGTTGTGGCTCAGTGGCAGAGTGCTTGCCTCGCACATATGAAGCACTGGGTTCGATCCTCAACACCACATAAAAATGAATAAACAAAATAAAATATTGCATCCATCTATAACTAAAAAATAAATTTTTTAAAAAGGCAGGAAAAAAGTATAAGATTAATAAGCATAATGCTATATACTTTTTGAAAAAGTTCCCTATATACTTGAAATGACCCTAAGAAAAATTTCATACCATTTACAGCTTTTTCAATCAGCTCTTCGCAAGCATCAAAATCACCCTTCAACACCAGTTTGTCATGCAGATCTGTTAACATAGGATGTTCCAATGCAATCTTGGTTTTCTTTTGCAGTGATTCAAAAGCCTCTGTATAGTTGTGCTGTCTGAAGTGTTTTAGGCAAAGGCGAATGGCTTCCTGTTCACGGTACTACTAGAACACAAGAGAAAGTATGAAAAGAAGAGATTTGCTTGGTTGTTACTGCAAGAAATAATAAAAAGGGAAAAAAAAAATCTAAACTGAACATTTAATATCTCCCAAGCACTGTACTAATCTTATTCATTAGATACCATTATATTCATCTTTCTAGTAGCGAAACTAATGCTTAGCCCATTGTAATAACTTGCCCAAGGTCACAAAGTATGTTGCTGAAGGAGAGATTAAATCAGATCTAATTCCAGAGTCTGAATTTTTTAAAAAGATGCAAGATATTATGTATTAAAGACCACTTCAAATTATAAAAATTGTAAATCCCATGACATCCACTAACCACAGTACAATGCAGGTCCTGAAAGCACGGACACAATGAAATAATATAAACAAATTATAAGCTTTCTGTTCTCGATTCTTATTGATAAACTACTACTTGAATGACAAGTATTATCAAATGTCGAGGTATTCTAAATTTGTAAATAGGTATGGTATGAAGAGACTAAATTTTATCATTTTCTAAGACTGGGGTACCTGATCATTTAAAGTAGATATTTCAATTAATGAGAACCTAAAAAGTAGGTACTCAATTTATAAAAATTTTCCCCTAACAGGATAAATGCCAAAAATATAAACTCATAAAAAGTTATTTTTTTTTAAATCAACTTCAAGACTATGTCCTGGGATTATGTTAAATTTTCTAAGTATACCATTGTACAATTCAAATAAAACAGAAAACAGAGAACCACAGCATGATAATCAAACAACAATGATTTATTTAAAAAGCATTACCATTTAATAAAGCAAGAGAATAAAATTTGAAGAGTTAAAACACAAATCAGTTTACAATGAGCTGATTTCTTGATTAGTAAGTTATTAAACACTCCTTTCAGACTACAATTGCAAAGATTTAACCTTATCGAATAAACAAAGAATTATTCTGTACTCAATTAATTTTATATTAATAGCCTTTTAATTTTGCCTCTAAAAAAAGATTTACCTTTATCTTGTTTATTTATGGTGCTGAGGATCAATCCCAGTGCCTCACATGTGCGAGGCAATGGCTCTGCCACTGAGCCACAGCCCCGGCCCCAGATTTAGCTTATCTATACAAAAGAATAAAATTATATTAAATAATAACACCTGTTTATTATGTTGACTTTGGGAGTCTCAATCATATTCACATCTTAAATTTTCCATCAGGCTATAAAACTAACCCACTAAAAGCTATGTTGCATGTGTGAGACATTGAGTTTGATCCTCAACACCACATAAAAATAAAGGTATTCAAAAAAAATAAAAGGAAAAAAACCACTATGATCAAAGAGTATCAATGTAGGTTAAAAACAAAATTCACGGGCCAAATGGGTCTAATAAGATAACGGCAGACTGCAGAGCCAGACTATCTGAGTTCATATGTTGCCTTGAGTACTTCACAACTGTGTGGGCCAAGGCAAAATATTTAACCTCTCTGTAGTACAGTTCTTCATCTGTAAAATAATGAGCTTACAACTGTACCTATCTCATAGAATGATAACAATCAAGTTATCAGGATGGCTTAGAGGCTGGCAGACTATAAATACTTAGTAAATGTTCGCTGATTAATCACTATAATTTTTATTATTATCCTCAATATTTTCAATAATTCACAATGAAGATAGAGATTGACATATTTCACCTTCTGTAGAGGTATGGGATTTTAAAATACAGTCCTACCTTGCTATACCAGTTGAGACAGGGTTGTACTACATCAGGATCATCAATACCACTGAGTTCAACATACCAGATGCTGAAGTTAAAGCTGGGCCCCCAGGACAAGAGTGGAACTTTAAGAGGGAAAGAGGAGGAGAAGAAAAAAATTAACATAATTCAAATAAAACTTCAGCAAAACAAAAATCACTATTAAACCTATAACCATTCATTTGACAACAACAAATTACACTGTATTTCTCACTACCATCTATACTTAATTAAAGCAAGTTCATTTGGGGCGCTCTTGATGATGCAGTAAAAATTAATGTTATTAAATCCCTAACATTAAGTAAATTAAGTAATCTTTTTGTTATCCTCTGTGTCAAATTGGGAAATACATATAAAGCATTTTTGAAATATTTATTTTTTAGTTTTAGTTGGATACAATATTGTTAATTAATTAATTTATTTGTATGTGGTGCTGAGGATAGAACCCAGGGCCTTGCCCGTGCCAGGTGATCGCTGTTCTGCTGAGCCACAACCCCAGCCCTATATAAAGCATTTTTGCTGCATATCAAAGCATAATAGTTATCTTTAGAACTTGGTTACTATTTGAGTTGTGAGCTACAATAATCATTGCTTTTTCATGGTATTCTTATTCTTGAAAGAAAAACTGACAGACAACTTATGATTATCTCAATTTGAGTATCTGCTATATTACCTGTCATTTCAAGAAAAAACAACTAATGATATCTGCTGTAGAGGATAAAAATTCAAACTTTCAAGAAAAAATTAGAATTTTGGAAAACAAGTATCTATCACTTTGAGTTTGGACTGCTTCCATAAATTTTTCTGTCTGCAGGTGATATTAATGAACATGATTTTTAAAATACTGTATGAAATGTTACAAAGTTTGAAAGACCAATGAATGGCATTACAAAATCATGAATGGATTAAAAAGTATAGGATAGAGCCAGGAATTTTATTGTAACAAAATAAGTTCACTGACATGGTTTCGGAGTCAATAATGGAACTACCTATAAAAATCTAACACTTGCCAAGTTTTGATGAAATATTAAAATATTACATCCACAGCATCTCACACCAGGCCTGTTGAGTTCCAGGTTCATTGCCTTTTTCAGTACAACAGACTAAATAAGGAGCTAGGACATACTGGTTCAGATATAATGGGAGGCCATTATTTAAAGGAAGCTCTGTGAGTGAAGACAGGGATAGGTAGTAGCAAATAACTATGTGGATATATGAAGGACCCCTGGGACATTTAATATAGCTTTCAGTTTCTATGTGCAACAAATAAAAATTTTAACATGTTTTCTATCAAGAAATATTAAATTACTATCATTGTTTTGTTGTTCATTTTTTAATGTGACACTAACATTTAAACGTATTACCACATCACACAGAAATAACCATCAAGTAGTCTGAATGAAAATAAGATTAAAAACTCAAAGCCCCAATAACATAGTTCTCTATATGTAACCAGACACATAACATTAGTTAGAGATTTTGAGGTCCAAGTTTAATAAATTAAAAGAAAGGAAGAAGAGATTTTTCTATTATATCTATTTAAGTCCCAGCAAAACATTCATTAATTAAAACCTTTTTATTTTAAACACTTGTGCTCTAATGAGATGTCCTCTGTACATGCAAAAGTCTTGAAAAAGGGGTTGGGGTTGTGGCTCAGTGGTAACAGCACTTGCCTAGCACATGTGAGGCACTGGGTTAGATCATCAGCACCACATATAAATAAATAAATTAAGATATTGTGTCCATCTACAACTAAAAAATTAAAATAACTATTTAAAAAGTCCAAAAGACATACTTCTACAAAAAAATTTTTATATACTTTGTAAAGAACATAGGGAGGGAGGTAAATTATCAAGCATCTCGCCATAAAAAAGTCATATTACAGATAAATGAACACATAAATTAATTTTCAACAGATTAAAGGGGTATGGATGAAATGAACAGAATGATGTATGCTCATTTCAAAATTACCAATGATTTTTGGTGGCATTAACTACCTCAATAATGCATATTAGGTACTACACATAATATATAAGAAATCTAAATGTGCATTGACGCTGTAGCCACACATTTTAGGTTCCCTGATAAATCAAGCCTCTGCTCCCACCTTAAATAAAAAGATAAGATGCTCCTAATATACATCTCAAGATGAGGAGTTTCTAGGGTTCAACCACCAGTTTTTCCTGTAGTACAACCTTATACAAAAATGAGCAAGAATCATTTTTGTCGTCCTTTTTCATAAAATGGGATACATATAGCATGTAAGAACAACAGGCTAGGGCTCCTGCTACTCTAGAATTGAAGGAGTCAATATCTCAACACAACGAAACAACTCTGTGACACATTCAATGTATTTTAACAATATTATTTGGGAACTTTTCTAGATGTCTAGCTAGTCATTTTAAGTTTCTAGAAGATCCTAAAATCTAATATTAACCACTTTGAAAGAGTTTATCTATTCTATTGTAGAATCAATGACCAAGCACACAGTACTTAGCATAATAACTGGTACATACTAAGAGTTCAATAAACATTAGCTTTTATCATTATTAGCCATTATTATTATATGAATTTTCTTCCTAATAATATACTTTTAAAATATCACCTTTATATATATTCTCATAATAGGCCACACCTACCCAAGCAAACCTCGAGGATAAACACCCCCACTGCGACTTAGTACCCATCCTAGACTTCCAAACACTTGAGATCCAAAATGTATACTGCATACAGTCAGAGCTAAACCCTCTCTCTGAAGCCCCCACAACTATTTAAACTGAAAATGACTCCTTCAAAGAAATCCATTTGATTCTATCTACACAAAACCAGGACTGACTCCAGAATCCTTCCAATCTCCTTCTTCCTAATTTCCTCATACAGTTGTTATCTTGGGTATGAAAGAGGATGTAAACTCTTCTAGTCATTTGTAACAGATACCCTCATTTCATTACACTTTAGATTTTCTCTTCTCTAATTTAATCTCATGAGGGTTTCCCTTCCAAAACTTCAATTAGAACATTTGGTATATAGAAGAAATCTCACTACAACACATTTTTAAAAGGTTTTTACAAATTAATGCTTTGCTGAAAATTGAACAGAAATTATATTTTACACTACAAGCACTTTTTTAAAAAAAAAATTTACGTTTTTAGTTCTAGTTGGACACAATGTCTTTATTTTTATGTGGTGCTGAGGATCAAACTCAGTGCCTCATGTGTGCTTGACGAACACTCTACAACTGAGCCACAACCCCAGCCCTCCACTATAAGCACTTTTTATTAGGATTTCAGATATTTCTTTGGGCTCAACAAAACAAACAGGCCTACTCTTGATAGAGCAGCAAATGATGATTATAAAGAACACTGTTTGTTCCAAAAGAGAAATTTTCTCCCAAATCAAAATGTGAGATTCTGGCTTTTTATTATTCTTTGTGGGATCAAATTCACTTTAATCCCAATTGTAATATAATATTTTCAAAGGTATGCAAAAAAGATGGAAATTACCCAGTGGCTCAGGAGGCTGAGACAGAAGAATCTCAAGTTCAAAGCCAGCCTCAGCAACTTAACTAGACCCTAAGCAACTCAGTGAAATCCTATACAAATTAAATAAATACAAAATAGGGATGGGGATGTAGCTCAATGGCTGAGTGCCCCTGAGTTCAGTCCCCAGTACCCCACATAAAATAAATAAATAAAGATGGAAATGTTTAAAAGACCCAAGTCCTCAACTTTCCTATGTTCTAAATAATAAATCCTAAAAAAAATAAATAAATAACCTAAAAAATATCATTTTGAGGATACATTACAAATACTTTCTAAATACATATAGGGCGTGAGGTAGTATTTTTCCAAATAGTAGTCTGTAACACATTAGTGAGCCATGGAATTGATTTAATGGGTTTGGCCAGCATTTCACTAAAAACAAAACAAAACCACACACACACAGAAAATAACTATAATACACTGCCTTAAGAGAGTCATCCATATTTGGTTTTAGATAGCTATAGAATAACTCATAAACCTTCCATGAGATGACTAAAGCAATCAAATCACTATACCTCATAAAATTTTCTAAAGAAACTTTCAAATGAGAAAATAATGGAAAAAGTTCAACCTGAAATAACTGTCACTTTAATAACAGACTTACAAAGCAAGGGTCAGCAAACTTTTCCTGTAAAAAGCCAAATAGTAAATTTTTGGATTTTGTTAGCTATGTGATCTTTTTCAACTACTCACATTTGGAGCACAAAAACAGGCAAAGACAATATATGTAAACCAACCAGTGTAGAAATGTCCCCATAAAATTTTATTGAAAAAATAGGGGGCCTAAAGGATTTGATCTATGAGTGGCAATCTATGGACGAATGGCATAAAAAAAAAAGTTTTATTCCAAAATGCTAAATAATACCTATTTTAATGAAGCGACACGGGAACATCTGTTCATCAATTTTATGCTTCAAGGTGAATGTTTCTTTGTTATAATCATTCTTTAAGCCACTATGGAGGAAAAAAAAGGTTATCAAATCTGATTTCATAATTTAGTAAACACATGAAAACTCAGATTAATGCCAAACTCAGATTTTAAGTTTAAACCTATGTTCATAATAAATGACCAACACAATAGTAAGTAGTTGAACATGGGAATATAGGTTAAAACTTGTACATTCAAATCAACTTCAATAAAATTGTATTCTCTAAATTATATATGAAAGCGGTTATATAAGAAATTATATAAGAAAACAGTTCAGTATTAAAGGATATGGCTACAGTGCATGGAAATGTGTGACAGAACCTAAGGTCCTTAATGAATAACTGAATGTAACATAAATTTACAAGCAGGAGAGAAATTTGGAAAAATTAAAGTCAAATTGTCTCTGATAACTTAGCCTGAATATTAGAATATATCAAAGAATTAAATTTCTTAATTCTGAGATGTTAATATTCCTTTTATCATCCAAAAAAATTTCAGAAACAATCCTATTCTGTTGGTTTTTAACAACATCTTTAATCTTAGTAAAAATCAACCCATATTACCTTTCTACTTAAGCAACAAGGATTGATGCAAGTACTTACAGAAAAATCACTTACCTTCAGACTGCCTTATATCCTGAAATACTTTCATGACTCAAATAAAATGCAGCATCAAAGTAACATTTACTTCTATGTACTATGTTAATGAACATACCATATCACAAATATATTCTAAATATATTCATGGGTTTGTTTGTCCTTTCCATTGACTGCCTGATTTTTTATTATCTGGCAGATAATTTAACACTCCAGGTGGTCTGTTTTAAAACTCCAATTTACTGAGGTCTTTCCAGTAGTAGGCACTGCGCTAGGAGTAGCCACATACTTTTTCATTTACAAAAACCTCCTTTTTTAGTTTCTAATTTCCAGTGAAGTCTTAGAATACCATTTCTGGATTAGCACAATGAATATTTTGAATAGGGTCTCTATTTTTATAGCAAAGACGACAGCAAAGGTTTGTTTTTTTTTTCACCCTTCCTTTCCAATCCCTAACTCTCTCTATAGCAATAAAAAGTTTAATATTTCTGAAGTCAGTAACAGTTCAAAAAATATGACTGAAAAAGAAATTAAATTTATTCTTTTGATTCTTGTCATTAATAACAACATTAATAGTACTGGTGGCTAAAAAAAAAAAAAAAAAGCTAACTCAAGCCACAGTATTAAAATAAGAAACAGGAGTAAAATAGGATAAATAATCTTTACTCCCTTAAGGGGTTGAGGGGAACTAAAGTAAGACTGCTGTTTGTTTAGAAGACAACCCTTTCTTCCCCATAACTGTAACTCACCTGGACAATAGCTCTGTCATATTTTCTTCATTCATGCCACCAAAGACTTTAAATTTCTTCAAATTACAGACATGAGTTTTCTCATATTTTCCAAATGTGATATTCTGAACTATAGCAGGTCTTTCAAGCTTCAGAATCAAGTACTAAAAAAAGAAACAATCAAGTCATATTCTCCTCTGTTTAAAACAAATAGACAACTTGAAAAAAATTTTAAAATGTTTTGACTTGACAGAAGAATGAATAAGGCTCATCTTATAATGGTAAGTTTTTTTATTTAAGCTAAAGAATAGTATACAACAGCTTTATAAAGGCTCCCATAACATCACCACTTTTCATTCTAGTAAAGCCCAGAAACTACATTATCCTGCATGCTATAAAAGGAGGAGGAAAATAGAACCAGTGAGAAAACTTCTAATCAAGGGATAGTATGGAATAAAAACTATCAGAAGACTCTGAACAACCAAACAACACAAGATTAGATCGCAAAAATCACAATTACATATTCCCATGGATCATACTTTAATAGATAAATCAATGTAGTTTGGTAATTCCTCAAGAAGTTAAAGAATTAATATATGAACAACTCTAGGTACATACTCAAAGGAAGTGAAGAGGTATTTGAACAAATCTGTATGTGAATGCTCAGAGCAATAGTATTCATAATAGCCCAAAGGTGGAAACAACCCAAATGTATTTGATGGCTCCTGGTGTTTCCTGATTCACAGCAGCTTAACTCCAATTTCTGCTTCCATCTTCACATAGATTTCTTCCTGTGTTTCATTTCTTCTACTTTTCAGTGTCTAAATAAAGACACTCATCATTGGATTTAGGACCTACCCTAATCAAGGATGATCCTGACTGAAGATCCTTATTTAATTACATCTGTTAAACCATTATTCCAAATAAGGTCAAATTCAAGGTTCCACATAGCTCTCCCCCCACCCCCGGAAGTGTATGCAACCATTTTATTCAGCCAGGCAAAAAAGAAACGAAGGCTTATGAAAATATCAGTGTTGTTAGAGCCTATAAGCGAGGCAAAAAACCTTAAGTATTGAGAATGAAGAGGTAAGTAGTCACCAGATCATAAAGTCTATGCTACTAGGTGAAGTTAAAATTATAAATGCAGAGTGATCTACATATCAAAGGAAACAATTAGAAATATGAAGAGAGAACTCACAGAATGGGAGATAATCTTTTCTAGCTACTCTTCGATAGAGGATTAATATTCAGAATATATAAAGAGCTCAAAAATCTTTACACTAAATAATCAAATGACTAAATGAATTAAATAGACAATTCTCAAAAGAAGAAATATGAATGGCCAATAAATACATGAAAAAATGTTCCACATTATTAGCAATTAGGGAAATGCAAATCAAAACTATATTGAGGAGTTACTATGAAGGATCTTCCTAGCAGAGTGGAGATAAAGGTCATGTGCACTGGACAATTTGTTGCCATGGGAGAGCAACAGATAGTTCGTAATGCCAAACCTAAATCACCCTGGCTTCCGTACAGAGAGAAGATCCTCATGTAATTCCCACAGATACCTCAATAGCCTTTAAAAAGTGACTAAAAAAGTACTAAGAAAATGATTATGAAAGTCACAAAATGACAGAAAATATCTGCAGTATATAACTAAAAAAAGGACCTATATCCAGAATAAATGCAAACAACTCCTACAACTCAATACTCAAAAATTAAACAAACCTTTTTTAAATGGGTAAAGAATTCACAAAAAAAGTTTAAAAAAAAAACACCTAATAAGCAAATGGAAAAGTGCTTAATACCATTAGTTACTAGGAATTGTAACTTAAAAACCACTTCACATTAACAATAATCACTAAAATTGAGTGTGAATGGTCAGGTAATTTTGCATAAAATTAATATACTCCTCCCTTATGATGCAGTAATTCTATTTCCAGATATTTACCCCAAATACAGAAAATATGTATTATTTTTAAAACCTCATAAAACAATATTTATTTGAACCTTATTTATAATCACCAAAAACTGAAACACAAATGTCCAAAAAAAAGAAAATGAATGAATAAACAAACTGGGTATCTGCATATAATAGAATATTATTCTGCAATGTAAAGAAATGGAATATTAATGTACATGACAACATGAATAAAAATAAAACACACATTGAGCATTTTTTAAAAAGTCATATAATAGAAGTTTACTGTCTGTCTCTGTCTCTCTCTCTCTCTTTCTGCCTCTCTCTCTCTCTCTGACTCCATTTAAATTAAATTTTGGAATTGGCAAAAACAACCTATGGCAAAAGAAATTTGAACAGTGGGTGCCTCTGGGTAGAGGGTAGAATAGTTAGGGATTCTTTGCTAAAGAGGCAGAAAGGATCTTTCTGAAGTCATGGAAATGTTTAATATCATCACAGGAGTGTGAATTATACAGTGGTAAACATTTTCAAAGTGGATATCACACATACTGAAGGCTCACACATTTTACTGTATAAATTATATCAATGAAAACTGTATTAAACAATTTAAACAATGATCCTTTTGCAAACTTGGACAAAATGCACTTATTAAAAAAAATTTCTATAGCTCAGTTCTATAACATTCTTGTCATGGTTCATCAAACAGAAGGAATAATCTGAGGGCACTGCAAAAGCAAAAGCATACACCAGCCCCTCACACACAATTGTATTAAACAATCACTGAGGTTTCTTTGACCTGCTTAGTAGATTATAAAAAAGCAGGTCAACTTCAATTGCCTTTCTGGCCCCATAAAGAATATTACTTAATATTATAATTCTACTTAAATCTTTAGAAGGAGCATACAATCGCAGTGGAAGAGTTAATGATTTAATCTTTCTTTAAGCAAGTTATCAAGACTTCTGTAACTGCCTATACATCTTAATCAACCCTTAGAGTATTCACCAAAAAAACATAGTTTCTATGGCAGTATCAATAACTTCTATAAAATATATTTGATGAGGGAAAAGGGTAAAATTACTATCTTAAAGTATTTATGGGGTTTTTATTCATGCAACATTATTCTCTACCAGCAAAGATAATCCAGGATTAACATGAAATCTGTCTTTAGTGGGAAGATTGCTCAAAATTAATATTTCGCTATTATATTTTTCATTTCTAGAAGTTTTACTTGTTTCTTTTTCAATATGCTAGATCACATTTTATAGTTTCCAATTCCTTGAAGATATCTTCTCTTTCTTTTTAAAATTGAAGTAGTTTTTTAATTCTAGCATCTTTTTGTATTTTTAATTCTAGTATCTATTTTTTTTTTTTTTTTAAGTTTTCGGCTAGTTCTTCAAGTGTCTTATTCCTGGATATATTAGGTTAACTTTGAGTGTGTACCCTTCACTTTTCTTCTATAATAATCTGTAGAGACTTCCTGAGGTTTAAGCAAGAAGGTAGCCACCTCCCAAGAGAATTTGTATTTGCTTCTGCTGAGAATCTTAAGAGCACTATTCATCCACAATCATACCGTAAGATTTCATGGATAGCGAAGTCCTGAGACTTTGAGCACCAAATGTGAACAAAGAAAAACATATAGCTATAACCCCTTAGGGATGGTTTCTCTTTCATTTTCTCCTTTTATTAAATACCAGTGCAACTCTCCCAGAGGTGGGGACTTCCACTGTTTTATCCTTATCCTGAAAATGAATCACTTTGAGGTCCTAGTTTTCACAAACTTTATGTATATATGTGTATGTTTTTTTTTTCCAATCCAACTCTTCTAGTAGTTTTCAGAGCAAGATTCAGAAGTACTATAGCTCATAACCACTTATCATGCAAGATTCCTTACTACCTATAGATACCAAAATTATATCCATTTTATCCAACCTGGATATTTTTCATAATAGGAAAAATAAGAATGATTTCCTTATATTTTTCTGGT
The DNA here is from genome assembly GCF_047511675.1 of Marmota flaviventris. Taxonomy (NCBI): domain Eukaryota; kingdom Metazoa; phylum Chordata; class Mammalia; order Rodentia; family Sciuridae; genus Marmota; species Marmota flaviventris. The sequence continues at coordinate 22,694,607 of NC_092498.1, forward strand.
AAGAATGCTATCGTTTGATATTGGCCACATGGAACCCCAGCTACACTGGGTTCTTAAATTACAATTAAGAAAATGGATTCCATATATTTCCAAAATAAACCCGTCGTAATTACAAAAGCTTTAGACTACTTCTCTAGGACTTATGCATTAGATATTAACTGATTCAGTATTTTCTTGCTTCATCAAAAGAAAAGATAATATTTAATTCACTGTTGAACTTCCAATGCTTAGTTAGCACCTCATGGATACTTACTAAAGTTTTAAATGAATAAACAAAAAACAAGTAAAAAAAAAATCAAATTCTACTGTCCTTAAAATATAGTTCAAAGAGGAATTTCATAGTAAGGAGTTATCACAGTTTCAATTAAAACAGAAAAAATTTTAAATTTTAAATTTTTAAAAAAAATTTAAATAAAAATAATTCATTAATAAGCAAAACTAAACAAGAGAAAAACACATGAAAACTTGGATATTCAAATTCAAATTAAAAAGTAAATCAAGAAAAACATGATTAAAAATGCAAAACCATTAACATATACAAACAGGCTTGAACAGGAAAAAGCAAAAAAAAAAAAAAAAATTTAAACTACAGTGAGTCATAATGTAAGATCCACTAGACTGAAAAAATCTAAATCAGTCATAGAAGTGAAGAGGAGAACGTAATGCAACAGCAACTTTCATATACTCCTAGTCAGAGTATAAATTATACAGCAACTTTGCAAATGGCTTTGCTTTAGCCAATGAAGTTGGATATATACATACCTACTGTGTTAGTCAGCATTTTGTTGCTGTGACCAAAATATCTGAAGTAAACAAGGGAGGAAAGATTTATTTTGGCTCCTGGTTTCAGTCCATGGTCAGATGACTCCATTGCTCTGGACCAGGGGGAAGGGCTTGATGGAAAAACACTGCTCACTTCATGGCAGCCAGGAAGCAGCAGGGGTTTGGAGGAGGCAAGGAGGAAAGGGCGAAGGACAAAATGTAACCCCCAAGGACATGTCCCAAGTGCATAACCAACCATGTCCCATCTACCTAAAGTTTCCATCACCTCCCAGTAGTCCATTCAAACTATTAATTCATCAGATAGATTAATCTACTGATGAGATTATAGCTCTCCTGATCTCATTACTTCCTAAAAGACCTACCTCTGAATGCAGCTTCAGTGGACATCAAGTCTTCAACACATGAGGCTTTTGGCGATACTCCCAATCTAAACCATAATATCTACCCTATAATTCAGTAATTCTACTCCAAGATATATACTTTAAAGAAAACTCCAATAGCAAAATATTATTAAAAACCCAATGCCTCTCAACAGCATATTTATATACTGGAATACTATATAGAAGAGAAAATGAACAAACTACCATTACACACAACAACTTAATGTGTTGGCTTAACATCATATTAATAAGCAAAAGAAAATCAAGCTACTGGGGATGGGATTGTGGCTCAGTGGTAGAATGTTTGCCTAGCAAGTATGACTCACTGTACTGGGCTCGATCCTCAGCACCACATTAAATAAATAAATAATAAAGATAATGTGTCCATCTACAACTAAAAAAAAATATTTTAAAAAAATAAAAAAGAAAATCAAGCTACAAAAGACTTATAAATGACTCAATCAATTTATATTTATATAAAATCAAAGCCAGAAAAACTTAATCAAAGGGTATTTATAATACACATATATAATACTCTAAGAAAATGCTTAACAAAATACGCAGTAGTTACTGAGGACTGATTTAAGAGAGGGCTCACATACAGACTTCAAAGGCTATGGTCATTTTCCATTTCTAAAAATGGTTGATGAATTATCAAGTAGCTTTATGATTCTTTACCCTGAACATATAAATTTTGAATGTATAGTCTTTGGACACATACTATATAATAAACTTGTAAATACCAAGTGATCCAAACAAGTGTACAAACAGAAAAAGGAAAATAAGCATAGAGATTAGGTTTCCATGAATTGCATTAGAATAGAAAAATAAAGGTCAGGGGTTGTAGCTCAGTGGTAGAGCACTTGCCGCGCACATGTGAGACCCTGGGTTCAATCCCCAGCCCCACATAAAAATAAACAAATAAAAACGATATAGTGTCCACTTACAACTAAAAAAAATTTAAAAAGAAAAAGAAAGTTTTATTTATGTGTCTATTCTACCTATTACAACATTAATTTCCTTAAGGATATATATATGGATTTAATTATAAGCATACTGAGTACATAATAAGCATTAATGCTTTTATAAATTCAGATACCATCATGACAGGTATGGTGGTGCATGCCTGTAATCCCAGCAGCTCAGGAAGGAGAGGCAGGAGGATCTTGAGTTCAAAGGTCAGCCTCAGCAAAAGCCAGGCACTAAGCAACTGGTAAGACCCTATCTCTAAATAAAATACAAAATAGAGCTGGGGATGTAGCTCCAGGGTCTGAGTGCCCCTGAGTTCAATCCCCAATATCCCCCCAATTAATTAATTAATTAAGTAATTCAGATACCACTTATCAGGTAAAAGGAATTAGTCTAATTCCATCCTAATGTCACCTAAGTACATTATTTCAGTAAAATAACAAACTATATTAAGTTCATTTTTCCTCAAAGGCAAAGCTCAATTTACTAACATTTCCTTAAATATTTACAGAATGACCTGAGCACAATGAAACAGAGGTCAAGGTCACAACCTCTGCTCAGAATGGAACAGTAACGGGCACCCTAACCAGTTCTTGGTTAACAATTTCCTTGGTTTTAACAATTTGGTTTTGCATCATTAGTAATATAGAAAATTATAAATTAGAATTTAAATCTTCCACTAGATAGAACAAAACATATATTTCATCAAATCCCAAACTGTACTTATCTATAAAATCAAAATTCTTTCAAAATTCAAACAAAAAAAATAAGTTTATATCCCAATTCCAAAGACAGAATAAACTATTAATGGATTCCAGATAACTGATATATCAACTGAATAAGTTCCTATCTGAATTCTGACTCTTAAATAGTATTAAGGGTTATGTGTATTATTACCTGAGGAGGATAGTTGCTCTCTGAAGACCATCTTGAAGACTGGTCATTTGGTTTATCCACTAAAATATTCCTGAAATTAAAAAAAAGAAAATTATAGCACTTAATTAAAATAATATGTGAACATGAAAGAACACAAAGAAAAATAATCTTGGGACTGGGGTTGTGGCTCAGTGGTAACGTGCTTGCCTAGCATGCGTGAGGCACTGGGTTCCATCCTCAGCACCACATACAAATAAATAAAAAATAAATAAAATGTCCATCAACAACTAAAAAATATTTAAAAAAAAGAAAAATAATCTTCGAAATGCTGAAATTATCCTAATTACATGTTTGAAATTTGAATAAGAATAGCATATGAAAGAGAATAAGCACAGAAAGCATCTAGTATATATAAGATTTTAAAATACAATAAAAGTCATAGTTCAAACAATTGAGAAAGCAAAACTTTCTATACGGCAACTTCTGTTAAAAAAAGTTCTACTTTATACTAAATGACAAAATAGTCTTTCAAAGATATTTAAGAATTTAAGGTAAAAACAAAGTAATTAAAAATAAACATCATATATACATATTGTATATTTTTAATTATTACATTGCAGGTAGTTATAGTGTTATATCATATAAACACTACAGGTTGAGCATCCCTAATCCAAACATCCAGAATGTCAAAATCTTAAACTTTTTGACCGCTGACATTAAACCACATATGAAAAATTCTACACCTGACCTCACATGAAGTTGTAGTCAACACACAGGCACACTAAAAATATTGCATAAAATTACCTTCACACTATGTTGTATATAGTCTATGTGAGACATGTTTAGACTTGGATCCCATCCCTAAGATATCTCATTATGCATTTGGAAATATTCCAAAATTCAACATATTTATAGTCCCATGCATTTTGAATAAGGAATACTCAACTTGTACATGCACCACATACTGTTTATAATAATACAATTGTGTAATACTATACAACATTGTGTGTGTGTACATAAAATCAATTTTTGAATCAAGAATATTTTTTGGGGGTGGGGTTCTACTGGGGATTGAACCCAGGAGCATTTTACCACTGTACTACACCCCCAGAAAACCCCCTCCTTTTTTTTTTCTTGAGACGGGGCCTTACTAAATTGCTGAGGTTAGCCTGGAACTTGCAATGCTCCTGTCTCAGCCTCCCAATTTGCTGGGAGTACAGGCATGCCACTGTTCCTAGCAAGGATTTTTTAATCACAGCATCAAAAGCAGAGAAATGGGTGGGCAAAAAAATACTGAAATAAGTAGAAGATAGTACTTCTACTGGAAACCAAACTATACATTAACAGCATACTTTAATTGGTAGAATCATTTTCCTCAGGGATATGGATCAATTCTGAAATACTTCATATGTATCCTGGGGTTGAAATAATATGTAAATGTTTATGTATTCAAAAGTGAGCCAGGTTTCTCACTTTTGGAGTGGGAGAGATAAACACGGATATTTTGCTTAACAGAGATATATTAAGAGAGATACAAATACCAAAATAATTACAGATGTATGTATACACAAGTAGTCTTTTCATCTCTATCCACTGAGGAGGGACTAGAAACAGCAACACATCAGAGTCAAAAGCACACCCAGCACCCAGATCTTGATTTCTGCATACCATTCTCCAATAAAAGAAAATGGGAATTCTTGGAGAAAAGGCTGATTGTAGGTCAGGAAAAGGGAACAGAAAATGAGCCTGGAGCTCCTTATACCAAAAGGAGAAAAATGCTCAAAAAAAATTTTTTAAAGGATGGATCATGTCAAAAGAACACAGAGAAGGCAAATGAAAGAATAAATGGCCAAAGCTAAAAAAAATACTGGCAACAAAATAAAGAATGCAGCAATGGAGAACAACCCAAAATAGAAAACAAACATCCAACAGTCTTAATTGATATTAACCAGCCCCGTCTAACAAGGAAAATAAAAAATCAGACAAACCCAAATTGAGAAACATTTAACAAAATACATTACTCCTCCAAGCTCTCAATATAATAACCAACAAGGAAAGACTAAGAAACAGATGAGAAAAGAGTAAGGAAACTTGACAACTAAATGAAATGGGGTATTTTTGGATGGGATCCTAGGTCAGAAAGAGGACATTACAGGTAAAAATGGTGAAATCCAAAGAAAAGTTTGTTAATAATAATGTACCAATGTTGGTATCTTAGGTGTGACATATGTGCCATGAAAGCAATAGGGAAAACAGTAAGGGCATCTATGAATCTATAATTATTCTGAAATGAAAATAATACTTAAAAAATGTTAGATGTATACTTGGCAAAGAGAAAGAACTTAATAAATGAGTGAATAAATTATGTATTTATTTACACCATCATAAATAATAGATTTATGATTACAAATAGGTGAATAAAATTTTTTAAAAAGCCAACTATAAAGAAAAGAACTGCTTTTATGCACACAAAGAAATAAAAAAGATTTTGGATTATAATAACAGTTGTTGGTCAGAGCTGGTAAAATGGTACTCTCATGTTTTGCTGGTTAAGAATGAAACCTATAGAACTTTTCAGGAGAGAATTTTATTTTATATATATATATATATATATATATATATATATATATATATATCTCAAATGTTCATTTCCTTAAAATAAAAATGATGGTGATACTAACCTTGACAATGTGTTCTGTTTGTCAGTTTTGTAAGTGCTTTCCATGTACATACTATTACCTTTAAAGTATCAATTAAGAAACTGAGACAGAAATAAATTAATTTGTCTAACTATATACACATAAGGAAGGATTTGAACCCAAGCAGTCTGAAAATAAAATCTATGCTCTTAATCACCATATTATACAGAATTATTCCACTTCTTGGAACTTAATTTTAAAAATTCTATAAGGTGTAAACCATCCATATTCATCATAGCACAATTATAACAGCAAATTATAAACAGCCTAATTGTTTAACAATGAGGATTAGTTAAAATATGATGTACCTATGTTACAGAACACAAAGAAATCATGTATTCCACAGCCTAACTTTAATGTCATGGAAAAATGTTCACTACATAGAAAAGAAAAAGTAGTATAAATGTGAGGAATCAAGAATTATATGCAATAATAATATTCATACATGGAAAAAAGACAACCAACATTTACTGAGTTGTTAATATAGCTCTCAAGCATATGATAAGATCATAAGTGAGTTTTTCCTTTGTGCTTTGTTGTATCTTTTCAAATTTTATAAAATTAACATCTTTCTTTTATTATTAGAAAAAAGATTGGGTTTTTTTTCAAGAATGAATTATAAAACAGAATGAAGATATGCGACCATGTATGAAAACATTTCACTACAGTTAAAAGCTAAAGCTAAAAAGCTAGGATTCAATTGCATTTTGTTGCATAAAGATTTCCACTTTTCCCAGCACCATTTGTTGAAGAGGCTATCTTTTCTCCAATGTGTTTTTGGTGCCTTTGTCTAATATAAGACAATTGTAATTTAGTGGGTTAGTCTCTGTGTCCTCTTTTCTGAACCATTGGTCTACCAGTCTATTTTGGTGCCAATACCATGCTGTTTTTGTTACTACTGCTTTGTAGTAGTGTGATGCCACCTACTTCACTCTTGTTGCTAAGGACTGCTTTAGCTATTCTGGGTCTCTTATTTTTCCAGATGAATTTCATGACTGCTTTTTCTATTTCTATGAGGAATGCCACTGGGATTTTGATTGGAATTGCATTAAATCTGTATAGTGCTTTTGGCAGAATGGTCATTTTGATAATTCTGTCTATCCAAGAGCAAGGTAAATCTTTCTATCTTCTAAGGTCTTCTTTGATTTCTTTCTTTAGGATTCTGTAGTTTTTATTGTATAGGTCTTTCACCTCTTTTATTAAGTTGATTCCCAAGTATTTTATTTTTATTTGAGGCTATTGTAAATGGAGTAGTTTTCCTCATTTCCCTTTCAGAGGATTTGTCACTGATATACAGAAATGCCTTTGATTTATGGGTGTTGATTTTATATACTGTTACTTTGCTGAATTCATTTACTAGTTCGAGAAGTTTTCTGGTGGAACTTTTTGGGTCTTCTAGGTATAGAATCATATTGTCAGCAAATAGTGCTAATTTGAGTTCTTCTTTTCCTATCCATACTCTTTGATTTCTTTCACCTTCTAATTGCTCTGGTCAGTGTTTCAAGAACTGTGATAAATAGAAGTGGTGAAAGAGGACATCCCTGTCTTGTTCCAGTTTTTAGAGGGAATGCCTTCAATTTTTCTCCATTTAGAATGATGTTGGCCTGGGATTAGCATAGATGGCCTTTATAATGTTAGATACATTCCTGTTATCCCTAACTTTTCTAGTGTTTTGAACATGAAGGGGTGCTGTATTTTGTCAAATGCTTTTTCTGCATCTATTGAGATGACCATGATTCTTATCTTTAAGTCTATTGATGTGATAAATTACATTTATTGATTTCCATATGTTGAAATTAAACCCTCTCACAATGAACAAAACTCAACTCAAAATGGATCAAGAACCTAGGAATTAAACCAGAAACCCTGTGTCTAATAGAAGAAAAAGTAGGCCTTAATCTCCATCATGCCAGATTAGGTCCCAACTTCCTTAATAAGACTCCCACAGCACAAGAATTTAAATCAAGATCAATAAATGGCATTGATTCAAACTAAAAAGTTTCTTCTCAGCAAAAGAAACAATCGGTGAGGTGAACAGAGAGCCTACATCTTGGGAGCGAATTTTTACCCCTCACACATCAGATAGAGCACTAATCTCTAGGATTTATAAAGAACTAAAAAAGCTAAACACCAAAATAACAAATCAATAAATCAAGAAAAAAAAACAATCAATAAATAAGCCAAGGACCTGAACAGACACTTCTCAGAAGATTATATACTATCAATAAATATATGAAAAATGTTCATCATCTCTAGAAATTAAGAAACGCAAATCAAAACTACTCTAAGATTTCATCTCACTCCAGTCAGTATTAAGAATACAGGCAACAATAAGTGTTGGTGAAGATGTGGGGCAAAAAGCATACTCTTACATTGCTGGTGAAACTGCAAATTAGTGCAGCCGATATGGAAAGCAGTGTGGAGATTCCTTGGAAAACTGGGAATGGAACCACCATTTGACCAGCTATCACTCTCCTTGGTCTATACTCAAAGGACTTAAAAACAGCATACTAGGTAGACACAGCCACATCAATGTTTATAGCAGCACATTCACAATAGCTAAATTGTGGAACCAACCTAGATGCCTTTCAGTAGATGAATGGATTTTTAAAATGTTGTGTGTTTGTGTGTGTGTGTATACACACACACATACCAAAAAAATGGAATATTTCTCAGCAATAAAAAGAGAATAAAATCATGGCATTTGCAGGTAAAGGGATGGAGTTGAAGAATATAATGCTAAGTGAAATTAGCCAATCCCCAAAAACCAAATGTCAAATGTTTTCTCTGATATAAGGAGGCTGATTCATAGACGGGTAGGGACGGGGGCATGGGAGGAATAGGTGTACTCTAGATAGGGCAAAGGGGTGGGAGGGAAAGGGAGGGGGCATGGGGTTAGAAATGATGGTGGAATGAGATGGACATCATTATCCAAAGTACATGTATAAAGACACAAATGGTGTAAATAAACGTTTTATACAACCAGAGATATGAAAAGAGGGAGATCAGATGATATGTGAGATAATTCCTTCATAGTTCTTAGTAAGGAATGTTTTTGAAGGTGATAAAAGAAAAAAGAGATGTAAGAATACCACTCAAAAGTTTAAAATTAAACAAAAACATACTATCCACCTAATACTGAGATAGAAAAGTCAACAAAAACACATTTTTGGAAAATTTATGAAATAAAGACTAAATAAAGATAAAAACATTAAAATCACAACTTTTAAAATAAAATGAAAAAATTAACATCATGCATCAATATAGGCATACATTTAAATATCCTTTATATTAGGTGAATAAATAGACAAATTCCTATCTATCTATCTATCTATCTATCTTGGAACTGGGGGGTTAAACCCAAGGGAATTTAACCACAGAGCCATACCCTCAGGCCTTCTTTTTAATTTTTTTGAGACAGGATCTCACTAAGTTGCTGAGGATGGCTTTGAAATGCAATCCTCCCCCTGCAGCCTCCTGAGCTGCTAGAATCATAGGAGAGTACCACCAAGCAAACCCAGCATTACTATCTATTTAAAGGCCCACATAACAAAGGGACTCATGGCAAATAAAAAAACATATAAGGCAGAGACAAACTTTGTTAAAATTAGCAAAAAATACAAATATAAAGACTGACAAAAATAGAAAATTAGTATTTTTAAGCACCTGGAAAATTAAACAAAACACAAATATCTATATAATTCAAGGTAGTGGTTAAAAAGATGGTGGTATTATGAAGAAAAATAAAGGGAGAAATAAAATGATGTAAGGGAGCTAGCCATGTCATCATTTAAAAAATTAGCAGATGATCACTGGATGCAAAGTTATGGGGGGCAAACAGTTAGAATATGTTTTGGTCTTGTGAAAATTATGACGTGCCTATTAGCCCACTGGAGACATGGTAGTTAGATGTCAGAGGGTAAAATTCCAAGAAAATAATGGGGCAGAATAAAATATGCATCTTTAGAGATCTAAGTATATCAGTGTTATTTAAAACAATGACTGAGTGAGATGACTTGTGGAATGAAATACTGCTAGAGAAAAGAAAATCAAAGACTTATTTAAGTTCTAGAGGTCCAGAAGAAAAGAATCAAGCAAAGGTGACTGAATAGAGCCAAAAATAAAGAAAATGAAAACCCAGAAATTATAGATGATAAATGAAGAAAGCATTTTTTTAAGAAGAAAGAAGTAAAAAACTATGCAAAGTGTTTCTAAACAGAAAGGGACTGTAGTATTCATCTTCATGTGCCTAAATGTTACAACATACAAGGTACTTACTAAATACTTGATAAAAATATATGAGTAGATAGCACTTAAAATAAATTACAGTGGATCCATCACAACATGAAACAGAACAGAAATTGAGTGAGGTTAGCCTAATAGGGTTTGGAAAGATGGAAGCTGAAATATATTTCTTCTGATCTCCAGTCCCAACACTAAAGACAACTACTGAATACCTCTATTGAGCCCAGTCTATGATAGAGGCCAAAATAAAAATTAAGAATCCTGACAAATCTTGGTCCTAGGAGAAGAACCATGAGATCCAAGGATACCTCTGTCCCCAAGAGAAAGTCATCAACATGAGCTTTGCTAGTCTTCCTATCCCATAAAGAGCTTCAAGAGAGCTAAGCTGGTACTCTTGGTTCTCTTCACCTCTGAAGACAACAAGAACTTGCCCTCTCATCTGAAAAGAGTCTCCATGAACCACAGATAATAAACAACTCAAGAAATGGCCTACAAGACTGCCAGATCTGGGAGTTATGGAAAGTTTTCTTTACCTAAGGAGTTCATGCAACAGAAAGTTAGCATCAAAAAAATAAACATACAAAAGAACCAAGAAAATTTATAAAAAATAGTGAGAGAAAAATCAAATCACCAGCTTTTAAAATACTTAAAAAAAAAAGAATTTAAAAGATTTAAACCACTTTAACTCTTCTAAAATTAAAAAGTAAAAGGAACTGGTATAGAAACAAACAGCTCAAAGAAACAGGAAATTAAGTCCAGGATGGATGGTAATTTAATATTTGATAAGCATTTTAATTCAGCAGTAAATGTAGTTGGCTTACTAAAGGATCTTGCAGAGCTGACTATCCATAAGAAGTTAACCCTTATCTAATATCATATACAAAATTAATCCTAATTGAGCATTTAAGCATATGTACACACATACATAAAAATCTTAGGGGAAATAATAGGTGCCAAACTGAAGTGTTGCCAAAAGAAAAATGAAAAAAGAAAAAAAAAATATATATATATATATATATATATATGTATGTATGTATATATGAAAAATAAAGGGTACACTTGTACATTGCTGGTGGGACTGCAAATTGGTGCAGCCAATTTGGAAAGCAGTATGGAGATGTCTTGGAAAGCTGGGAATGGAGCCACCATTTGACCCAGCTATTCCCCTTCTTGGTCTATTCCCTAAAGACCTAAAAAGAGCATGCTACAGGGACACTGCTACATCGATGTTCATAGCAGCTCAGTTCACAATAGCAAGACTGTGGAACCAACCCAGATGCCCTTCAATAGACGAATGGATTAAAAAAATGTGGCATTTATACACAATGGAGTATTACTCTGCATTAAAAAATGACAAAATCATAGAATTTGCAGGGAAATGGATGGCACTAGAGCAGATTATGCTAAGTGAAGCTAGCCAATCCCTAAAAAGCAAATGCAAAATGTCTTCTTTGATATAAGGAGAGTAACTAAGAACAGAGTAGGGACGAAGAGCATGAGAAGAAGATTAACATTAAACAGAGATGAGAGGTGGGAGGGAAAGGGAGAGAAAAAGGAAATTGCATGGAAATGGAAGGAGACCCTCAGGGTTATACAAAAGAACATACAAGAGGAAATGAGGGGAGAGGGAAAAATAATACAAGGGGGAGAAATGAAGGTCAGTAGAGGGGGTAGAGAGAGAAGAGGGGTGGGGAGGGGAGGGGAGGGGGGATAGTAGAGGATAGGAAATGTAGCAGAATACAACAGACACTAGTATGGCAATATGTAAATCAATGGATGTGTAATTGATGTGATTCTGCAATCTGTATATGGGCTAAAAATGGGAGTTCATAACCCACTTGAAGAAAAGTGTGAAAGATGATATATCAAGAACTATGTAATGTTTTGAACAACCAACAATAAAAAAAATAAAATAAAATAAAAAATAAAAAAAAAAAAAAAAAAAACCTTTCAAATTTTATATTGTAAAAAAATATCATAAAGAAAAACAGGATACAAGCAACAGTTTAAGTGAAAGTTTTCAACTTATGACTAATAAAGAATTTTATTTAAAATCTGTAAAATATTATTATACTTAATGAGTATAAGATGACCAACAGAATGGAAAATAAATAAAATACAACTCACCAAGTCATTCAATTGGTCAATAAATAAGGATATAAAAATTTTTTTTCTGGGGCTGAGGTTGTGGCTCAGTAGTAGAGTGCTCGCTTAGCATGCACGGGTCACTGGGTTCGATCCTCAGCACCACATAAATGTAAAATAAAGATATTGTATCCACCTAAAAATCTTAAAAATAAATATTAAAAAAAAATTTTTCTGTGTATTTTTCATGCCAGAGAAAAACAAAAGAATATTCTTTTCAAACAGTTAAAATTAATCTCTAATTATCAAAAATCAGCAAGAAAAGGTATATGTGCATTAATTACTCCAGTCTTTGTGGAAAATAAATTTGTAGCATACATTAAAATTTTAAACATACATGTTCTTTCATCTAGTACTCTCATCACAAAAATAAAATCACTGGTATGTAAAGATGTATGTATAGAGATGTTTAATGCAACATTTTTTACAGGGGGAGGAGGAGATTAAATTATGTAACATATTATGGAATATTATATTGCCATTATAAAAAATGCAGATCTATGCTGACTAACTCAGAGGGATTTCTACAACCCAAGATAGAAGCATGTGTAACTAGTTATTACAAGAATAAATTATTCTTTATGTATGTTTATATTTGTATGCAATTATATAAACAAGTGGATATTTGCCAAATCATATAAAGCAAGTATAAATATGAACCCAAAATAAGTTATAAATATCATTACAATATTTCACTTATTTTATTTGTCATGTTGTTCTGGTTTTTTATAATATGCATAATTCACATAAACAGTAAAAATAATTATTGTAGAAAATAACATGGTTGAGATGACAACAAACTTCCAGTATTTATGTCAAACTGACTCATTATCATCATCAAATCCACCTTAACTTTTCCTTATTTTTTCTTTTCTTTTTTTGATATAGTTTGATATAGGTTCTTACTAAATTGCTAAGGCTGGCCTCAAACTTGAGTTCCTCTTGAGTCCCTAGGGTCTCTGGGATTAAACTGAAAAGAAACTAAAAAGGCTTACTTTCCTTTTGAAATTTTTAGGCAACACATCATATCCCAAAATGTAAAGTCAGCTCCAGACTGCTTTTAATTTGCCCTCCCACAATGTTCCTTCCTCAACCTTCTTCCACTCTCATGCAAGGCAAATAAGAAACTAGTTTAGGGCAGTGACTCTTAACATCAGTCCCTCACCAACAGTAACAGAGCCACTATTGCTATGGTAGCAGTCTATAAAATGTGCTCATTATTATCATTCCTCTTATATTTTCCAAAGACCTATAAAACCTACCATCATTAGCAGGACAGAGTCTTTTCTTTTTCTAATTCTTAGGACTAAGTAAAAGTCATTAACCTCTCATATTGCATATGTCAATCATGATACCAGCTCACCTCTCCATTTTCTAAAAGGGGATTATTCTACTCACAGGCACAGGACAGTGCAAAAGAGGATTATTCTACCCAGAGCCACAGGACAGTGCATTTAAAACTTAAATTGTAACATGTTAAGTTGAAATTTAACACAATTAGAATTGAAATTTTGTAGTAAGACATTTTGCCTTACAACTATCTCAAAGACAGCTAATTTACACTGCCTTCCTCTTATGGCAGGAGATGAGACAGATCAATATGAAAAAGAAAAAGAAATTATAAGACAAACAAATGTATAAATAAACAGAACCAATAAAACAGCTAAATGATACATAGAATAAGAGATAAAAATGAAGGAATAAGTCAGTCAGTAGCATGATAAAAATGTAGCAGACAGAGGAAGTGAAGAGGAGATTTTTGAAGACCATGCACTCCAGGGAAATAAAAATCAATGGTTTCTTAATTCCAGTTTCCAGGAATCTCTGCTCTGCCAACTAAAACAATGTGGACACAACACCTTACAGGCATCCCATAACTTTAATTTATACTACTGTCTAGAAAAATAAATAACCACAAAAAAGTTATACAAAGCACAATTCAGTGCCAAGGCTATAAGAATCAAATAAGAGTTACCTAGTAAGAGTAAATAAAATATCCACGATGCTTAAAATATTTACAACGCAAAATACAAATAATAGCTAAAAACTGGTTAAGAAGAACTGAAAAGGAGATGGGCTTGGGCTAAAATGGCTTCCTATTTTTATCAAGTTAATTTAAGTTTTAAATGTGCATTTTCATTTCCACCACATTTGGATTAAAAACAGAAGGTTAATAAAAATGAACAATAATTTCATATTTGGGCACAGACTACAAAGATAAGGGTATGAGTAGTTAAATCCTTTTATTTGGATCATAAAAATTCATAGTGAAACACATGGGTAAATGAAAAACAGAATACAGTGTTGACTTTTTCCAAGTTAAATATCTCTATTTTTGCATATTTTTAAGTGTACGGTATCTATATATACACTACCAATTAAATTTTAGAAACTATTAAAATTCAACCTTAGAATTTATTGGCTGGGCATGGTAGTGCATGCCTACAATCCCAGCTACTTGGAATCTGATCACTACCACTGTATAAAAGTATTGAAATGTCATATTGAACCCTATGAATATATACAATTATTGTGTGTCAATTAAAAATAAAAATAGCCATACACAGCAGTACATGCAGTAAACCCTGCTACTTGGGAGATTGAAAAGTTCAGGGCAGCCTGGGCTAAGAGACCCTATCTCAAAATATTTTTAAATGGTCTGGGGACTTAGCTTAGTGGTAGAGTGCCCCTGGGTTTATTCCAGTAAAGCAAAAAAAAATAAAGAATTTATTGGACATTTTGGATTTAATTCAAGTCAACAAAATTTTTTCTTGATTAAACTTATGCTCAAATCCTATATCTGCTTAGTAATATTCAGATTACTGCTGTTAAGAATACTTAAATATAAATAGCAGTAGTTGGGGGAAAACGGAGCATTTAAATTGTTTCTGCTAATGGCTCTTCAGGTTTCCTCTCAGAAAATCCACCAGATTTTCAACTGACACTCAAAAACCACTTCTAATTCTGATATAAAGAAAAATCAGTCATGGAAAGTATTTAAAAGAATGTAAAAGGATTCAACATAGGAATTCAACCTAGCTTTTTCCTTGGTAGTTTAAAAACACTCCTAAAACCTGCACCCTTTCAATGAAGTGATAAAATGGAAGGATCTACATCTAAATGGAGATGTAGCTATAGCAACTTGCCTAGCATGAATGAGAAAGGCCCTGGGTTCTATCCCCAGCACCGCAAAAAAATAATAATAATAATAATAATTAAAATATAATAATAATAATAATAGAAAAATAAATCAACTAAGAATCATAAGACTTTGGCTCTTGGCCACCAGTTGATTGGATAACCCATTACATGTCTCAGAGCTTTAATTCCTTTATCTGTAGTGTGAAGGGAAAGTTGAGTTCCTTAATCTCAAATTTCTTCCAGCTCTAATCAGGGCAATTTAGTTACATATTCTAGGAAACACCATTTAGGAGGCTAAATTAATAGTCTTTTAGACTTTGTTCAAAGTATCATGTATAATGTTCTTCCTACATATCAGTCAATAATAACACACACAAAACTAAAAAGTTTGTCTCAAAGTATAGAATAGAATAGTGATTATCCCAACATGAGATAGGTGAGGGGGGAGAAAGAGATGAAGAGAGCTTAGTTAATGTGTACAGGGGTGCAGTTGGTTAAAAGGAATGACTTCTAATGTTCAACAGCAATATAGGCTAACTAAGGTTGACAACAACTGAACATTTAAAAATAGCTAGAAGGAAGGATTTTGAATGTTTCTGGCACAAATGACACCTCTGTGGTGATAGATAAGCCAATTACTTTTATCTGATCATTATACATTACATACATGTATAAAAAATGCCATACTACAGCCCATAAATATATATAATAACTATGTGTCAATTAAAAATAAAAAGTCAAGTACAGAGGTACATACATATAATCCCAGCTGCTCAGCAGGCTGAGGCAGAAGGATTACAAGTTCCAGGCTAGCCTCAGCAACTTAGCAAGACCCTGTCTCAAAATTTGAAAAATAAATAAAAACAGAGATATAGTTCAGCAGTAAAGCAATTTATTATACTGGTTCAATCCTCAATGTTATAACAATAATAATCAAAACAACATTTTATTAAAAAGTCAAATTAGAATTTGAAGGAAAAAAAGTAGCAGTAAAGAAATAACAAAGAATGAAAACAATGTGTTTCCTTTAAAAATAACAATACATAATCAATTGATTATGTAACAGAGCTTCCATTACGTGTGAATACTCTGCTAGGTTAACAGTATAAAAAGGGAAGGAGATTACAATCTACTTTTTTTTATACATATAGCACAAAATTTAAGAGAAACAAAAAAGTATACAATAAAATACTATAATTCAAAATGTAAAACAAGGATCAACTCTTAAGTCAATTTTAAATATCTACCTCTAGAGAGTTAAAGAGTATGCTATAAATTACAGCTTTTCCCTAAATCAAATATTTGTACATAAAAGAGGTTTAGACTCCTTTCCAAATATTTATCAATTTTAAGACAGGAGCACAGCCAGTAGAGGAGTCAACCATTTGCTGGAGTTGCTCATAGTCAACAAATATTCACTGAATCCCACCATATGCCAGTGTGTTAGGCTCTGAGAATACAGTGATATTTAACATAGACAAGGTCCCCATTTGTGATACTAACATTCAAATAAGAACAAAATAAGTAGAGTTAAAAACAAGATAATTACAGACAATGCTATAAAAAGAAATAGGATGCATAAAATTTCACACACACACACACATACACTCTCTCCTTAGGGGGGCGAGGGGAGATAAAAAGTTACTCGTGGGCTGGGGCTGCAGTTCAGTGGCAGAGTGCCGGACCACCGCGGCAAAAATAACAGGTTCTGGTGACAGGCAATGGGAGATTGGAAGAAATAAAGAGTCAACACACGCAGATCTTGAAGATAAAACAGCTGGGGTTGGATGGAGGCGCTGCTCCTCTCTGATGAAGAAGCTGGTCTAAAAAATTACACCAGCAATCTTTACTATATGTGTCTCTAAATCAGATTAAAGACTATGCAAGCATTATTCTTTGTATTCAGAAAAGTTACAGAGTTAGCAACAGTATGCAGCTATTTCCTCAGTTACATTACAGTTGCAATGTGCAATGTTAAGAGCACTGTGCAGCTCTCAAGAAAGTCCATTGTTTAAAGTTACTAATTTGCAGGCAGATTCAGGAGCAGCAAAACTGGTGAAACACTGTGATTGTCTTAGCAAGGAAGTTCCTTCATTCCAAGGAGCTGCCTGCCTGAGAATAAGGTCGAGGCTGATAAGACTCTAGCATGGAGGACATCTCCATAGCAACTGGGCATCCTATGCCTTTGCACAGAAACTTTCTGTTTCTGAGATATTCAAAAAGTGCTAATTCTAGATTCACCAAGTATGCCAACAGCCTTGAAGTCATCAGGGACTCAATCTCAGACACTGGTCTCCCAGTCACTGTCACTGCTCTCCACAGCAGAGCATTTGCCTAGCAAGTGTGAGGCACTGGGTTCAATCCTTAGCACCACATAAAAATAAACAAAATAAAGGCATTCTGTCCATTAAGGGGGGTGGAAGAGAGAAAGAGGAAAGGAGGGGGGGGGAGGGGATACACTCCTGTAAAAATGAAGGAAAAGTCTATTCTCCACAAAGGACCAAAAAGTTCAAATCCAGGCAATAGGAAATAATGTGAATAAAGAAATATGAGAACTAGGGAAAGTCAGATAATATCTTTCACAGACTTCAAGATGTAGGTAAACACAGAGAAGGCAGGAAATCTGTAAGGGAGCCAGAGATATTCAAAAAGTGCTAATTCTAGATCCTAAGAGGATTTTAAAACTATGCTCTCAATATTTTCTCACTTTCAGAAAGACATTCACCTAGAACAGAAATTGGAAAAAGAGAGAGAGAGAGAAGGGGGGGGGAAGTCTAAGCAAGCCAAAAGAATGAGAATTTGGCCAAAGAGAAAGAAAATACATAGGTGAGAAGAGGGCCAAGTGACAGAGACCTCAAAAAGTATCACAACAGCAAAATACTTTTAAAGGGGCCTCTTCCGAAAACAAAACATCTGGAAAACATAGACACAAAGGCAAAAGACTTTATTTATTATTTCTCAAAAGTCCAATTTTTAAAAATACGTCACAAATGAGAGAGGCCTGGAGCCACAAAGCTCAAAAACTACACTTGTCCATTCCTTCCCTATAGAAGTTTTCCCTTCTATAACTACCAGAAAACCAACTGGTTTATATACTAGTAAACATAAAAGGAAAGCCCACACTAAGATGCTGTGGGTAAAACAGCATTGTAACAAATAATAAAAATACTGAGCAATGTAGACCCAAAGAAAACTATTAAATTTAGTATTGCAAAATGACCTAAAAGTAATGAAGAAAAATATTTCCTTTAGCAGAAATAAACTAAAACTATAACAGATAAAAAAAAAATAGATAAATAAGACCAGACTCACAAGTGAGGGATAACAGTTGGGTTTTTTCCTTTTCCCCAGAAACAAAGATCATAAATTACAAAGAACCCCCCACCCCCATACACACACAGAAAAAGACCTCTCCCTTGAAAATAAAGCCAATAAGGGAAAAACATGATAGAAAATGAACAAAAATAATGAAAAAGATATAAAGGAAAGCAACAGTAAGTAGTTGATCTTAAAAATATATACTTGGAAGCAGACAGATATTTCAGACTGCTACAAGGAAAACTTCAAATTAAAACTGAAATCTATACACTAAATGGACACATGGTATACTAGGTTAATTCAACCCAGAAGATACCTACTACAATTTTTTTTTTTTAAGCTTTTGAGCATTCAGGTAAAAACATCAAGTCACTTATAAGAAAAAAAAAAAAACTATATATAGGGGTGTGTGTGTGTGTATAAAACTTAAAAGCTATGCTTTTCATACAATCAAACAGAAATTTTAAGATACTCGGGCACAAAAAATGTGAGCCAAGGACTTTATAGCTAAACTGTTCTTCAAGTTTAAAGGCATAGTTAACAACATGTTCCTTGAGCTCTTCTGGAAAAAACCACTAAAAAGCAAACTATACATATCCCAAAATGACTTG
The DNA here is from genome assembly GCF_047511675.1 of Marmota flaviventris. Lineage (NCBI taxonomy): Eukaryota > Metazoa > Chordata > Mammalia > Rodentia > Sciuridae > Marmota > Marmota flaviventris. The sequence goes on from NC_092498.1 coordinate 22,713,774, forward strand.
AAAGCCCTAAAATGTGGTCATATGAACTAAAAACATGTTTAGCTACACAACTAAAATTAAGGATTAAGGTACAACTAAAATTAAGGATGAAGGTAAGTACAACATAATAGAATATAAATGTGTATTGAAAAAAAAAACGTAGAAAGGATAAATCAAACTAATGAATGGCAAGAATAGGTGCAAGTTAATACATTCTCATTGATTTCATCAAAAATATTAACTGAATTCTCCTGTCATATATAACAAATTAGAATAAAATATTTTAAAAATATTAACTGAAAGGAAAAGACTATCACTTAAAATTAGATGCTAGGAGATAATGAATAAAGGCTAGAGGTCCCAGCTAACTTCCTCAGGTAGACTTAAGAATATGACATTAGAGAATTAAAAAAAATAATTATGATTAATATCTTAAGGGCACTAAAGGAAAAAGTAGACAAGATGCCAGACATGTGGGAAATGTAACAAGGAAAGAGTCAGTGAGCTTGAAGATATGTCAACAGAAAGTTCATAAACTAAAAAGAAAAAAAAATGGTGTGGGGGAGGTAATATCCAAGGACGTTAAGAAAATCAAAAAGCCTAATTGCAATATAAGAAGAGAAAGAAAGAAAGGAAAGAAGGCACAGGAAAAAAGTCATTACCAGGGAACAAGGATAAGAATTACCCTGGAATTCTCATAAAAATCCCACTAGCAAGAAAATAGTAAGATGGGGCTAAGGATATAACTCAATGGCAGAAAAAAAGAAAACAGCAGGATAAAATATTTAAAGTTGCTGAAAGGGGAACCAAAAAAAAAAAAAAAACCTAAAATTCTATATTGAGTAAAATTACCTTTCAAAAATGAAAAATATTTCCTAAAGCAAAAACTAAGGGAATTTGTTATCCATACCAGTAATAGTAAACCAACTGCTACTTACAGAAATGTTAACATAAGTTCTTCAGAGAGAAGGAAATTATATAGGCTAGGGTTATGGTTTAAACATTAGGTGTCCACCAAAAGCTCAAGTGTTGAAGTGCAAGAAAGTTTAGAGGTGAAATGACTGGGTTATAAGAGCCTTAATCTAATCAATGCATTGATCTGGTACTAACTGTAGGCAGGTAGGGTGTGGCTGGAGGAGGTGAGTCATTGGAGGGGAGACTTCGGTGTCTGTATCTTGTCCCTGGTGATGGATCTCTCTCTCTCTCTTTGCTTCCCGGTTCCATGTTTTTAGCAGCTCTCCTTCTCGTGCCTTCTGACAGAATGTTCCGCCTGACCTCAAGCCCAGAGCAATGAAGTAAGCCACCTATGGAATGAGACCTTTGAAACTTGAGCTCCAGAACTTTTCCTCTTCTAATTGTTCTTGACAAGTCTTTTGGTCGCAGCAGCAAAAAAGCTGACTACAACAGTTAGATACATGGATCTACATAAATAGGGTAACAGATTAAATTAAGATTTTACAAAAACTTTTTTTCTTATTCTTAACTGATATTGGATGAGTACAGCATATAGATGAGTGAAATTCATGAACTACATTATGATAGGAGAGATACTATAGTTTGAAAAGTTTAATAGTATTAAGAGGTGGGAACTTCAATAAATGGCTAGGTTAGGAGGGCTCTTGCCGTCCTTAATGGATTGAACACCATTATTGTGGGAGTGGGTTAAACAAAGCAGAAGTGAGTTCTTTATAAGAGTTAGTTAGGCTTCGTTTTGCAATCCTCTATCCCTCCATTTGTCCTTCTGTGGTGAAATGATGTGGCAAGATGACACTGGCCTGTAAATCCTAGGCTTCCTAGCCTCCAGAATTTGAGCCAATAAATTTCTGTTAATTACAAACCCAATCTGTGTTATTCTGTCACAGCAGCAGACCAAAAAAGGTAGGGATAACAAATACTCTGATATAAGGTCCCTGTACTAGCAACATACACATTTAAAGCTAAATTTAGATTAATCATAATATGTATTACAAACTTTAGCACAACCACTTAAAACAATTTTAAAGAAGTATAATTGATATGCTAAAAGACAAGAGAAGAAATCACATTGAATGTTCATTTCAAATCGGGATAGAAAACAAGAATAAACAAAGACAAGTGCACTGAATAGAAAACAGTTACAAATAATGTAGACATCAATTCAACTGTATCAATAATAAATTTATATGTGAACAGTCTAAACAAACCAATTTAAAAATAAAGACTCAGAGTAGATGAAGAAAAACAAAGTTCAAATACGTTATCTATATAAAAAAAAAAACTCACCCTAAAGACAAATAGATGAATATAAAGAAATGGAGAAAGATATTATCATGCTTCAAATAGAGAACTGAGTAGCTATATTAATATCAGTCAGACTTAAGAACAGAGAGAATCATGAGGGATATAAAGAAAGGCATTAATGAAAAAAGTATTAACCCTCTAAGAAGACATTACAATCCTTAATGTGTCTGTGCTGAACAAAAAAGTGTCAAAACACTTGAAAGAAAAACTGACAGAACTGCAAGAAGCACTACTATAACTGGAGACACCAACCTCCCTCTTTTAGTAATTGACAGATTCAGCAGGCAGAAATTCAGAATACCACTGAACTGAACAGCACCATCAACCAACAAGATTTAATTGACATTTACAGAATACTTCATCCAACAATAGCAGAATATACACTCTTTTCAAATGCAGTAAGGGGCTGGGGATGTAGCCCAGTGGTACAGCATTTGCTTGATACATGGGAGGCCCTGGTTCAATCCCTGGCACGGGGGGGAAAAAAATCAAGCATACTATAGAACACATAATTAGTAACATAAAAGGACAGAATATTATGCAAAATATGCTGTCAAACCATAATGGAATTAAATTAAAAATCATTCACAGAAAGATAATCCTAGAAATCCTAGAAAATCCTAAAATAATTGGAGTAAACAACAAATTTCCAAGTAACACATAAGTCAAGGAAGTCTCAAGACAAATTAAAAAATATTTTGAACTAAGTAAAAATGAAAGAAAATAGTCAGCAAAATGTGTGAGATAAAATGAAACCAATGACTAGAAGGAGACTTACAACATTGAATACATGCTAGTTAATAAGATTTAAAAGGTTCCACCCTTGGAAACCAGGAAAGAAAAGCAATTTAAGAATAAATGAAGTAGGAAAAAAAATAAAACAAAAATTAGAGTAAAAATGAATGAAATTAAAAACAGGTAACACAAAGGGAGAAAAATTAAACAAACAGTTGGTTACTTGAAAAGACCAATAAAACTGACTAGCCTCTAGCTCAGTTAACCAAAGAGGAGGGGGACAGAAAAGATACAAATCACTAACATTTGTTGAAAAGGAAGCATCACTACTGATCTTAGATATCAAAGGATTATAAGATGAATATTACAAATAACACTATTCTCACAAAATTAATAACACAGATGAAATTGACCAATTTCTTGAAAGATACAATACTAAAACTCAAGGAGACAAAGCCAATAACTACTAAAGAAATTCAATCAATAATTAATAATCTTATTCTTCAGCTGTCCATTAACATATTCTTAAATGTATAAAGTTATGGATTGACTTGTAAAGAGTTTTCACATTTAAGTTTCAGTCTTTTTCTTTTACTTCTGTGTCAGTGTATAGAATGCTACAATAATTAAAAACAAGAGACAAAGTCTGTTTTTTCCTACAAGGTTATTAAATTTCATGTCATTCAAAAAAAGAGTAATTAATAATCTTCCAAAAAAAGAAAGCATCAGGCCCAATGGTCTCACTAGTGATTTCTACCAAACATTTAAGGACAGCGATAATTCCAATTCTCTAAAATATCTTCTACAAAATAAGCAAAGGAAACATTTCCTCTATGAGACCAGCATTACCCTAAATAAAAAACAAATAAAGACATCCTAAGAAAAATTTCAGCTCAGTATCTTTTATAAATATAGATGCAAAAAAATTTACTCAACAAAATATTAGCAAATCAAATTCAATTCATAAAAGTAATAATAGCATAATCAAAGTATTTATTCCAGGTATGCAAGGCTGGTTCAGCATGCCAAAAACAATTAATACATTCCATCAATAGGTAAAAGAAAAAAAGTTATATAATAGATACAGAAAAGGCATTTCAAAAAATCCAATATCAATTCATAATTAAAAACCCAAGCTAATTAGGAATAAAGGGGACCTTCCTTAAATTGATTTAAAAAAATTTACACGTAACACCTATAGCTAACTTTACACTTAATGTAGAAAATTAGATGCTTCACCCATATGATGGGAATAAATCACTCTTATTCCACATCATACCAGAAGTCCTATCTAGTACAATAAAATTTTTAAAAGGAAAAGTGTATGTGTGTGTGTGTGTGTGTATGGATGACATGGTTGTCTACAGAAAATCCCAAAGAATCAACAAACTCCTGCAACTAGTAAGTAATTATACAAAGGTTGTAGCATTTAAAATTGATGTGGGCTAGGGATACAGCTCAGTTAATAAAGTGCTTGCCTTGCATGCACAAGGCCTAGCACCACCCAAAAAAAAAATGAATGTACAAAAGTCAATTGCTTTTCTATATACAAACAATGAATAATTGGACTTTCAAATATAACCAATTTATATTAGTACTTGAAAGATAAAGTAATAAAGAACAAATATAATAAAATATGCATAAGATCAGTATGAGAAAAACTTCAATTGCTGATGAAAGAAATCAAAGATAATATAAATGAATACAGAGACAGTCAATGATCATAGATGGGAAGATTCAATATTTTTAAGACATCAGTTCCTCCCAACTTGCTCTAATATATCCAATCCAATCATAAGCAAATCCCAACAAGTTATGTTACGAATATTGACAAAACAGATTGTAAAGTTTATATGAAAAACAAAAAATTCAGTATAGCCAACAAATACTGAAGCACTAAGTTGAAGAAATGATATCACTTACCTTCAAGACTTAACTAAAAGTTACTACAGAGGTCAAGACAGTGCAGTAATAACAAAAGAATAACTGTACAGATCAACAGATTAGAATATAGGCTCCAGAAATAGATCCAAACAAATTTAATCAACTAATCTTTGACCAAAAGCAAAGGCAATTCGATGAAGACAGAATTTTCAACAAATGGTACTAAATCAGATATCCACCTAGGAAAAAAAAAAAAATCAAGATCTTATACATTTTATAAGAAATCAACTTAAATGGATCTTAGAGAAGTGTAAAACACAAAAGTATAAAACTTCTAGAAAGCAACATATAAATATAGTTTATATGTAAATATAAGAGACTTGGGTTAGGCAATGATATTTCAGATACAACATCAAAAGTATAATTTATGAAAGCAAAAAAAAAAAAAAAAAACAGTTAAGCTGGACTTTATTCAAATTAAAACTTGTGCTCTGCAGACACTATTACAAGAGTAAAAAGATAACCCAAAGGTATGGAAAGGAAATATTTGCAAAATAAGAAAACAACACAATTCATAAATGAGCAAAAGATGTAAACTTAAGAAGACAGAAAATGAACATTTGAAAAGACATTCAACATCACATATTATTAAACACAGCAATGAAATAGAATGGGGGGAGGAGGCAGTATCAAGTACTAGCAAGGCAACAGTAACTCTCACTCACTGCTGAGGGGAATGCAAAATGTTTTGGCCACTTTGTACAACTAACTGGCCTTACTGATAGGCGTAGAGGAAAAGGTGCAGATCTAAGTGACACTGGAAATGAAATGGAGTTTATAAAACTAAAGACAATAGGATATGCATAAGAATATTGTACTCTGGTGGATAAAAGTGTGTCTTACAAAGTACAGATGAGCAATTTTAATACTGCTGTATACATATACTGTAATCAATCAATGAAGCAAATGTCTTACAAATAGAGTCCAGTTTTTTTATTACTGAGGTGAAAATTTACAAATTAGAAGGGGAAGAGCCTGGAATTATTCATGTGGTAAGAGATTAAAGTAGGAGAACTTATTTCAATTAAGAACTTATTCTTAATTGAATATAACCAGCAGCATACTTGGTCACATATACAAATATTTATAGATATGTATATATACACAGTTAGGATACAATCATTTTTCTTTGCTCTGCCAGTTGAAAGGGTCTGAAAGAAAGAACATCCCCAAAACAGTACACCTAACACCTGGATTTTGATGCTTTTCTCCAATAAAAGGAATCACAGTTTCCATAGAGAAATGGGGGCAGGAAATAACAAGATGGAGCATCTTGTGTACCAAAAGTTAAGGAAGTGAAGAAAGAAAAGAAGGAAGGATACAGCCAAAGATGAAAACAAGTAAAGCAGCAAAATAATTAGAATAGTATTGATTATAACTTAAAAGTATAAACTAAGTACCCATGAATCCAAACAGATACAAATAAATTACTAAATAAATTAATATGGAGGTGTCATCCTTTTCATGGCTGAAAAATATTCCATTATGTAAATACATATCACTTGTTTTTATCCATTCATCTGTCAATAAACATCTTGGTTGATTCCATATCTTGGCTCTTGTGAACAGTGGTGGATGGGTGTGAAATAGCTCTTTGATTTAATCATTTCATTTCCTTTGGATGTATAGGCAGTAATGGAATTGCTGGATCATAATGGTAGTTTTAGTTCCAGTTTTCTGAGGAATCTTCATTCTATTTTCCATAATAGCTATACTAACTTACATCCCACCAACAAGATAAGTTTCCCTTTCTAGGCAAGGAATTCTTACACAAAAAAACAGACCCATAAAAGCAAAAATTGGACTTTAGCAAAGTTGAAAGAAAAACTGCTCTGAGAAAGACTGTTAAGAGGATGAAAAAGAAAGCTACAAACTAAGAACATATTTCCAAACTACATATCAGCAAGACTTACATCTAGAATATGTGAAGAATTCTGAATACTCAACAGTTAAAAAAAAAAAAGCAGGCAATTCAATTAGAAAACAGACAAGACAGGAGCAGACATTTAACTAAGGATGCACAGATGGCAAATAAATACACAAAAAGATGGGCAACTTCATTCATCATTAGGAAAATCCAAACAAAAACCATAATCAGATGTCATATCTAACAGAATATCAAAATTTAAAAAAACAACAATGACACCAAATGCTAGCAAGTATTCAGAAAAACTGGATCATTCATATATGATGGTGGAACTATAAAATAGTATAGTCATTCTAGGAAAGAGTATGGAAGTTTCTTATAAAACTAACCACTTATCATACAACCCAAAAACTAGACTCTGGACATTTATCCCAGAGAAATGAAAATTGATGTTCAAGCAAAAAAAAAAAAAAAACTGTACTAGAACGTTTAAAACATCTTCATTTCTAATAACCCCAAACTAGAAAAAAATCTATATGCCATTCTATCGGTGAATGATTAAACAAACTGTGGATACATAAGTAGTTGCTTGCGTTTGCAAAAGGAAACAACAAAAGGATGGACCAAAAGCTAATAAATTGGCTACCCATATTAGAGGGGATGAAAAGTCTTAAAGCGACAGAGATGCAAGCTGTACAGTTTAAAATTTGAAATCAAGTTGATGTTTTACACAATGTAAAAGCACAGCGAACAAATGAACCCCTAAAAATTGAAAACAAATGAACTTAACTGCAAATCAAGTTGGTGACATGATCCATGAAAAATTAAAAGTTTTATTTCAATTACCTTAAAAACAAAATATTTACTATCCTCAGTGCACTACAATATAAAGAGGGAGAAGAACCTGCAAAGATATGCAAACTTTACCCAGTAACAACACTGATGTTATTACATTTAAACTATGTTTTAAACCATAAAGGATCCTAAATCTCTACCCAAACTCTTAACTCTCATAAATTATGAGATATGTACACCCCACACACAGAGATATGGCAAAACAGTAATCATATTAATGGTGATCTCAGGAAATATTTTCAGCATAAGAAAAAAATAACAAATGTTAAATGAAAGAAGTTACAATCTGGTAAATCAAATTTGAACGGGAAATAGTATAAATTCATAATTATTTTTTTCTTCTAAAAAATTTTATTTCTCAGCTACATATCCTAGGAAGGTCCAAAAGAAATGACAATTTATAGTAGCAATAAGTGTTCCTAGTTTCCAACTCTGCATTCTAAGCATCATTCTCACACAAAAGTATTATACCAAAAAGCAAGAAAATCTATTAGAATGGGAATTATTCAAAGGAATACAGGAGCAACCCTGAAGGTGCACCTACTAGACAAAAAATGGAATACTCTGTCATCAAAAAGAATGACTATTAAAGTTACTTAAAACATAATAAACTAATGTTGATAATGTTTTTCTTTTAAAAATAAAATTAGATACTTAAAGAAATACACCAAATACCAGTTGGTATTTGAAATAAAACTTTTAATTTTTCATGGATCATGTCACCATCTTTCTAAAAAAAAAAAAAATAAGCATTTATGTTGCTTTCCCAGTACAACTGTATTTCAGAGTAACCAAAAAGCTCTAATTAAGGGGAAAACCTATACAGGAAAAAAAAAATGCAACCAGTAAATGTGAAAGGAATGACAGAAACATTCGTTTTGATTCCTTTACTGAAATAGTTTATCTATAATGACTGTCTTTGGATAGTAACATCATAAATGAAAGATAGATGGAAAACTTCACAAAAAAATTAGACTTTGAATACATCGTGAATTGTTAAAATAGAAAGTACATGACACCACCTAGAGAGAAGTTGTAAGAAAAAAAAAAAGTGTTACAAAATCTACCCAGATCCATTTAATTCCAAGTACTGCTGTACATAAAGTGTGACATTAAAGGAATTAGTCAAATGCAACTACAAAAAAGCAAGTGAACATATCCAGAAATATGGGAGCTTCTTCAGGATAAATGACATCATTTCTTAAAAAAAAAATCAATGGATTGGAAGAAAACTGGTAAAAAGATGGGAAGATTCTTCTTGACAAAAAGAATTTTAAAGTGATATAACAAACATATCGAGTGAGTGGATATGATTCAAAAATACTAACTATAAAAAGACATTTTGGTAAAAACAGAAAATTTAGTGAGATGGGTATCAGTTGTTATTAAAATATTATTGCCACACTGTTAAGCAAAATAACAATACTGAAGTTATAAGAAATGAAAAGTTCTCCAGAAGAGAAATTCAAAGATGGCTTTAAATGATCCCTATTCTCCTGGTATTTACACCTTCGTATAATTCGTTCCCTTGTGTGTTTGACAGTCTAGAACAATGGCAAAGGTGACAAGATATCATTTCTGGGCCTAGTGTACATAAAACTGTGACTTCCATGTTGAAGAGGCCCATATGGCAACAAACTGAAGGCAGCCTTTGACCAAGGACTTGCAAGAAACTGAATCCTGCCAGCAACCACATAAGCTTGAATGCAGATCCTTCCCCATTCAAGGATTCAGATGAAACAGCCATCTTGACTATAGTCTATAACAGACTTAGAGCAGAGGATCCCTTAATCTCTACCCAAACTCTCATAAACTATGAGATAACAAATGCTTACTGTTTAAAGCTACTAAATTTGCTGTGATTTGTTATGAAGCAAGAGTTAACATAATGTTATCTTGATGTTGTCCTAAATACTTAGGTATTTAGGAATGAAATAACATAACTTACATTTACTTTAAAATACACCAGAAAAAAAGAAAAGCAGGTAGGTGCAGATAAAAGTTGAGAAAAATAGGACACTAATGGCCTAGCAAACAGCAGACCACTGCAATATCTGCTTAACATATGAAACAAAACTCAAGTCAGCTTATTATCCCCAAACACTTGAAAATATTTGCACCTAAGCAATTATCTCTACAGACTCAAAGTACTTTGGGAACACAAACCTAGGTACATACTCCACACAAATGATTAAGAGCAACCACTGGGAAAAGACAATGACAACAAAATAAACATTCCTCAACAGAAGGAAGAAGAAGATAAGGAAATTCTTACTGGCCAAAAAACAAACTATAAAGCTCACTAAGATGACTTAGTATATTAAAAAAAAAAATCTGCTAAAACATTCAGATAAAAATAGTCCTCATTTACTGAATATCTCAGAAGGCTTAATGTTTTCAGAAATCAAATGACTGGCCCTTAAGATTACAATTCAAAACTAAAAACTACCCTTTTCCACCTAAAGCAAAGATTATTAAATTTGGATGTGATCTAGGAAAGGTTTACTTCTTAGAACACACATTCTTCAAACCTCAGACAAAATAACAATATATACACAGAGGAATTTTAAAAATTTAAAAGATCAAATTTTACAAGCACTCCCCAAAGCTACATTTATATGTAAATAAATTTACTGAAATAACTACTATCATCTTCTGACTTCATCAAAGTCTCAAAATATCCTTGCTGGGCAACAGTTGAGTTTAATAGAGTTTGAGTCTCTCACACACATGCACCTGGTGTGTGTGTGGTGGGGTATACCTGCCTTTTAAAAATTATTCTGTAATATCAACTCTGTTGTATCCTGTGCCAAAAGATCATAAGTATCTAGACCCTCATTTGTATGGGAATACAGAAACAGCTAAACGATTGATTTAAAATTACCAATTAATTGGTACAGAATTGGGATGAAAGCTCCTCTGTCCTTATCCAGTGCTTCCACTATTTTACACTGTCTCAATTCTTCCATATTTTTTGTACCAGATAGAACTTTTTCCCCAGTACAACACAGTAATTTAAGTTATATTAATGAGAGATCAAACCAATATTAACTAACCCAAAGATATTTACTTAATGAAACTGTCTATATTCCCCATCCTGCCCTATAAAATTGGAGTATATAAGTTTCTTATATAGTTGAATAATGTTGAGCCACTGGGTAATCACACTCCTGTGATTTTCCTCCATACTGATTTTTAAATGCTGCTTCTCCTATTTTTATCTCTCAAGTCTACTCCAGCAAACTTTCAGAGGATATAGGGGAAATTTCCCTTAGTCTCTACATTTTAATGCTCTCCGTATAGATTATTGAAAAGTACGATATATGGCAAATCACATTACAGTTCATTGACTATGAATCTGGAGTACTTTTCTGACTATTTAAATTAATATATATTATTGCAGGGTAGCCAACACCCCACAGGGGTAGATTCCTGCACAGGAGGAGTGAGCCACCAGAGATATAGAAATTCTTAACTAATTAGTAAGAAATAGAGACAAAGCCAGAAATTACATAAGCTGAGCACCTAACAGGTCTTCCAGGCCTGATGGGAGCTGGAACCAAAGGACAAAAAATGGCTCCGATTCTTTATTTAAGGGGGAGTACCTCAAAGCCAGGAATGAGGTTTCAGCAGGAGGAGTCTGGGGTTCTTGCTTCTCAGTGTGGCAGGGGTCTTGAAGCAAACAAGTTGATTGGCATTTTGGCAAGCCACATCCAGCTCCTAGAGGCTGTGTGTCTCCAATGGGTCACCCCATCTCCAATGCTAAGCTGAACTTTTTTTAACTTTATTTTTTAAAATATATTACGTGGTACTGAGGATCAAACCCAGTACCTCACATGTGCTACACAAAAGCTCTACCACTGAGCCACAACCCCAGTCCTATGCTGAACTTTTGATCAAGCTAGGTAGGAAGCCACATGAACCAAGCATTCTGAAACCAGCAGGGTAGCCACTGGGAGTTGCCAATCCCAGGCCTTCCTGCCTAATGGCTTCCACATTGCTTTATAGTTCACACACAGTTCACGGATGGCTCTCGGCAATATATGAGTTTAGTAATAACTTTTCAATCAAGTATATTATAGGTGATAATCAACTTTCAGAAAACTCACATTTAAGTATCTTAAGTGAGCCTTTCCTTTGTTAAATTTAGGTTGTTTGATAAACCAATAGTTTATGCTACTATACTATGATGGTCCCACGAGGCAGCCTACATATTAATTTCCATCTTTATCTTTACTTCACTGTCCTTTATTGCAATTTCTTTAAAAAAAAATCTGTGTCTGTGTGTCTGGGCACAGGCACGAGCGCGCACGCAATGGGGACTGAACCCAAGGGTGCTTTACCACTGAGCCATATTCCCAGTCCTTTTTATTTTTTATTTCAAGACAGGATCTCCCTAAGTTGCTGAGGCTGGCCTTGAACTTGCAATTCTCCCAGCCTCCTGAGTTGCTGGGACTAGGGGTGTGTGTCACTGCATCCAGAACAATGTGTAAAATATTTTATTGCACTATCCCTAATATTTTATAATAATGGGAAATTAAAATATGAAAGCTTAATAATAATATTGATCAAATTAAAACAATAATGGGCATCAAATGGTTCAAAAGAAGAAAACTTCAGACACTTAAGTAAATTTAACCAGTTTAAGTATAAATTAAATGCTGAGAAAATAGCTTTTAAAATCACATCAAAAGCTAATGTACAGGTGTGTCAGTTATGGATTTATTGACTCTCACAACTAAATTCACCCTTTTTGAAAATGTATTTGAGCCCTCAAGTATTTTTCTTTTGCCAGGTAGCACAATATTATGCCTTGTCAACAGAGGGGTCAGTAGAGTCATACCAGGAACTGAAAGACATTGTTTTGTTGTTGTTTTGCTTCTTAATTCAAGTATGCTTGTCCTGCAGACTCCTGTAGCAACGTGGCTTTTCTGGTTCTTGGCTCCTACAATACAAGTTTTTCTACCCTATGCCCAGCTCCTATGCTTGAGCAATTTCTCTAGCATCAGGTTTCTACATCACAGCACACTTTACAAACTGTGGATATTTTTGCATTCAGTTTCTTGACATTCAGCAGGCCTTTTCAAACAAATTAACTGAAGTGTTTTTGACCTCAGAGAAATTTTTCTCCATTTTATTCCTTTTTTCTTTTTCTGATCTCTTTTAGATCTACTATTAGTCAGAAGATGCAGAGCTACTATATTTGATTATCTTCAGATAATCACTCTGAAGACTGAAAGCTAAAATTCAGCTATGTCTCACTCAAGTCCTACATCCAGGTCAAAAAGCATTACCCTGCTACACATGTGGTAGCCACACCTGTAATCCCACGAAAATCAGGAGGTTGAGGCAGGAAGATTGCAAGCTCCAGGCCAGTCTAATGAACTTTGTGAGATCCTGTCTCAAAATTTAAAAATAAAGGGGAGCCAGACCGGTGGCGCACAACTGTAACCCCTGCGGCTCAGGAGGCTGAGGCAGGAGAATCAAAAGTTCAAAGCCAGCCTTAGCAACAGTGAGGCATTATGCAACTCAGAGAGACCCTGTCTCTAATAAAATATAAAAAAGGGAGGATTGGGGTTGAGGCAGGAGAATCAGGAGTTCAGAGCGTTTGCCTAGCAAGTGCAAGGCCCTGGGTTCGGCCTCAGCACCACATAAAAATATAGTTGTGTCCAACTACAACAAAAAATAAACATTTATATATATATGGGCTGGGATGTGGCTCAGTGATTAAGCACCCCTGGGATTCAATCCTTGGTACCAAAAAAAAAGAGTTAACTTTTGGTTTTGAGTATGAGATTCTAAACGATCAAAAAAACTTTATTTAGACACTACTATCAATATCATAGCATACAGGTTAATCAAAATAATATATTATAAATTTTGACAGATAATGATTAAATATACAGCAAAATAGTACTAGAAATGATTCTCCAAGACACTCATATATACAAATATACATATGGATAAATATCACTGTTGGAATAAAATGGGATTCAGCATTAAATCACTATTATTTTCATTTTTATAGATAAAATATGAAACTTTGCTCAAATAAATCAATGCATAGAAAGTTTCTGTTCATATTGTTAATTTTACTACCTTCTGCATTACATGTCAGATGTTGCATAATAAGCTATCATTAAAAAATACTTATCTACCAAATGACAAGTTGATTAATTCCTCTTTTAATTTCTTTTTAATAAGGAACTGATGCACGCACAAGACCCTGGGTTCAATCCCCATGACCACCAAAAAAAAAAGGAACCTAGAACCACACACTTTTTTTTTGTACTTGGGATTGAATCCAGGCATGCTTTACCACTGAGCAACATTCCCAGTTTTTTTCTATTTTTTGAGACAGGCTGTCCAAATTGCTGAGGGTCTAAAATGCTGAGGCTGGCCTTGAATTTGAAATCCTTCTATGTTAGCCTCCTGAATTGCTGGGATTACGTAAAATACCAAATCACCATGCCTGGCCCTATTCTACATTTCTAAGCACTAAGTAATAATAATACTACTGGTGAGTGGACCACAATACTACTGGTAAATGGATCGCACTTTGGAGTAGGAAGAACATAGGCACAGCCAAATTCTCAGATCAACTTTAATACATAATATACAAGAATAATAAAACTCAAGAAACTGAATGCTTTAATGTACACCCAAGGATAAGCAAGCCCCAATTTGAAGATGCTCAAAAGTTACTAAAAACTGAAATTATTAGGTCTTAAGAATATTAAAAATGTAAAATTCTAAGCCATGGAGGTATTTTATTCAGATCACTTTTCTACTTAAAAGTGATAACTTGATAGTTCCCCACTTTCCAAAAAAAAATTCAAACTCACAAACGAGATATAAGATCCTTTGTAATTTGTGTTTATAACCAAGCAAACAAATCATTCCAATGCACACAATCTCTATTTTTTCTTGTTTGAATATAAAGTTGGTTATTTGCTAAAATGAAATAATATTTAAAACTTTGAGCAATATCAAAAGAAAAGGCATTTAGAAAATAAGAACTGGACTGTAGGTATAGCACGGCAATACAGCACCTGCTTAGCATACACAAGGCCCTGGATTCAGTCACCAATATCACAAAAAAATAAAAAATGAATGAATGAGCTGGGTGTGATGGTACACCCCTGTAATCCCAGCAACTTGGGAGGCTGAAGCAGAGGACTGCAAGTTCAAACTCAGCCTCAGCAACTTAGAGAGGTCCTAAGCAATTCAGTGAGACCCTGTCTCTAATAAAATATAAAAAAGGGCTGGGGATATGCTTCAATGGTTAAGTGCCCCTGGGTTCAATCCCTGGTGTGTATGTGTGTGTGTGTGCGCGCACACACACACACACACACAAAAGAATGAATGAAACAAGAAATGAAGAAAAAAAGAAATTACATCTGTATATAAAAGAAGGCAAAGCTCATTTATCTCTTTAAAGAGGTCTCCCCTCAAGCTCTACTCAACAGTAGAAGCACCAGCCTCTGAACTTTGCTTCTACATTCTGTAGTTTTTACTACTTTTATCATTCTGAACTTCACCTTTGCTTCCTTACACTGAATCATTATATATACAAGTAGTTAATCGCTAGATTCTCTCTCTCCTACCTTCAAATAGGCATGGCTATTTCCTGGAGTCAGCTGGCACCCAATACTTTCCTTAAAGTAAAGATAGCCAGAAAGTTGAAAAGCCATAATTGCAACTCAAATACCACAATGTATCAATAAAAACTAATTAAAAAACAAAATCTGCCAGACATTGCAGGTTGTTAAAAATGGAGATTTCAATAGAAACAAAGACCTAGGATATATGAATATTCAATCATCTGAAATTCGAAGCTCTAGAAGAAACTAGAAGTTATTTTTAGCTCTTTAAAAAGCTATGGCTCTGCAAGGTATGGTGGTATATGATTGTAATCCCAGCTACTTGGGAAGCTGAGGCAAAAAAGAATTGCAAGTTCAAGGCCAGTCTGGGCAATCTTAAAATCTAAATAAACAGGGCCAAAGATGTAGCTCAATGGTAAAGCACGCCTGGGTTCAATCAAAAAAAAAAAAAAAATCTATGCCTCAGTTTGTACCACAGCTCATAAACAAGTGTGATCCCTTCCAAAATTATCACCTATTCAGTATTTCACACGTAAACAAACAATATAAATTTCAGGGGAAAAAAAAACACATCAACTATCAACTAAGTTCCAGAGCATAAACTGCTTAGCAAATTATGTGTACATATATGTATGTTCTATTAAGTATATACATCGATAAGTATGGAGAGAGATCCTTGAAAATGAAGGTATGAGGGGGCTAGGCACATAGCTCAGTTTGTAGAATACTTGCCTAGCAGGCACAAGGCCCTGGGTTCAATCTCCAGCACCATCAAAACAAACAAAATTGAAGGTATAAAGTCAATCCATCTGTTTATATATATGGATAACAAAGATAAAGGAACATAAAGAACAAAAACATGAAAAATTTATAGAATACATTGAAAAATTACAAATTATTTTCTGTTTTGAACTTAGCTAATATATGTCTCTGTCCCAAAACCAAAATTATATTTAAAAAAGAAAAATAAACAAAAATGGCTAGTTAATTCACTCATTTATTTATCTAAAAAATTTAATGCTTGAACTACAATGATGGGGAGTGGATTCCAAACTCACCATGGAATTTGTGGTCTAGTTGCGGGATAGCTATTAGTCAAGTAACATACAATATGCATAATTGCAAATTGCAAGAAATAAAATATCAGGTACACATTACTAAGAAAGCATTTAATCTCTAGAAATAGATATCAGACTCACTGGGGAAGAAAGGTCAGACAGAATTTCCTTAAAAAATGCCACTTCGGAATTAGGTTCTATAGCTCTCCTAATGGAACTACTTCAATCAAAGAGGGAAGAGAAAGAACAAGGACAATGAAAGGAAGGACAAAGGAGACATATCCAAGGCTGCTGAAAGTAAATTAGCATTTTTCTTTATAGAAGACAACTTCCTTAACAACAAATACACAGGTGATACAGACTATGCTAAATACCAGTCATGACATTGACAATAATCAGATATACTAAAGGAATAAAAGGATACTTTATTTAAATACTAACATTTACAAGCCCCCTCCAAAAAAAACACACAATTATCTTCCTTCTAAACATATGTGTTCACATAAATATAGTACTCCCACCACAAAAGTTCTAATAAACTAGTGTAGTGCATTCCGCTATTGTCATGTATGTAAAAAATAAATTTAAAAAAGTTCTAATAAAGACATAGGTTAATGTAAAAATCATATTACAAGGAAGGGAAAATACTATGAACTTATAGCAAAGATTAACTCTCAATTTTTAGACCTCATAAGTGTCAAAAGAGATTTGCAGGTCACCAGCCAAACCAAAAATAAAATCTCATTTTAACTCTTAGACAATAAGCAACTGCTTATTGCTTAAAAAACTGCTAACAACGTGTTATTTATGTCCCTTAATTTTTCCCATCAAGTATCAGGAATAGACAGTTCAGATGTCCAAATGCAAGATGAAGAAAAACTGAATAAGAACCCAAATAAATTCAGTACTCAAGTCTGACATTATTATATTAACATAACCATGAGCAACTTACAGATTTACAAGACACACTAAATATGGAAAGAATTCTGCTTTTTGAGTACCACAGAATAGCCTAGGTATTCTGACCAACATTTCCTCCTAGAAATAGAATAGTTGTTTGTAAGGTATCAGAAACTTTCTGAGGCAGCTAAGACTTAAGGTGCGGAAGGAACTCATTGAATAGAGGGAGCTTCCCATTTTGTGCAGTTTTCCCTGTCAGGTCTTTCCACCTATTTATTGGCACAGGACAATTGGCTGAGAAGCTAGGAAAGAACCAGGGGGTAAAGAAGTCAGCAAGCATTGGCAATTTCATAGGGGTACGGGTACAAAAGTTGGTAGTTAAGTGTTGCCATGATACCCATGACATCTTGAGGGGTCAAGGTCCCACAATGAAGGAATGCAGAGAGAAACAAATCTGACACTGTGTACAAATTTTCCTTGAGGCATTTGTCAATGTTCAAACCACACAGATAAAGAGGCTAAAAAAGCCAGCAGAAAGCAATTAAAAGAAAGAAGCTTTTTAAACTCTCATGAGGCTGAAAAGAAAAAAGCTAGAGAAACCCTAAAAACACCCAGTCTTTCAAATGGTATCACTGGATGGCTACCGTTCAAAGCAAACTAGAGACAAGTTTTTGTTTGTTTTTTTTTTGTTTTTGTTTTTGTTTTTTGTGTGTGTGTGTATTTTACTTTTTTAGAGACAAGTTTAATAAGGCCGAAAGCCCCATCTGAAGTCAGCTCAGTCCTTGACTACTGAAGTGATCTACTCTCTCTGCCTGCCTGAAAATGGGCAATCCTCTCTGCAGAATATCATTAAAGATACATAATCTATCATTGTAATTTATAATTGTATCTAAAATTATTGATAAAATGCTACTACATCAAAAGTTGCCAAATAATAATAACAGTAAACTATTGCTTGGCATAACAGACACAAAAACAAAAGAAAAAAAGATGATGGAAATAGGCCTGCAGGTGGTCCAGACACTGGAGTCTTCAGACAGACTTTAAAGTGATTTGATTAATATGTTCATGAAAGATGGTCATGTAGAGATGGGGGGGGGGTTAAATATATCTTTATTATTTCAGAATACTACATTGAGCAATGCTATAGAAAATGAGACTGGAGTATCTACAGATACAAACACAGTTAAGGCTCTCAGTACATGTGCTATTTACATACAATCAAATAAAAATTAAAGAACTAAATAGTAGTATAATTGGAATTAAGAAACAAGAATTGAAAGCAGGTTGGACAGAGTTGAAATAGAGAATTAGTGAACTAAAACACAGGCAAATAATGGAAGAATTCTGGATAGGGCAAAGAGGAGGGAGGGGAAAGGAGGGGGAATAGGGGTAGGAAAGATGGTGGGATGAGATGGACATCATTATCCTAGGTATCCTAGGTATGAAGACATGAATGGTGTGACTCTACTCTGTGTACAACAGAGAAGTGAAAAACTGTGCTCCATTTGTGCACTATGAATCAAAATGAATTCTGCTGTCTTTTATAACAAATTAGAATAAATAAATTTTAAAAAACACAGGGGGCTGGGGATATAGATAAGTTGGAAAAATGCTTGCCTCGAATGCACAAGGCCATGGGCTCAATTCTCAGCACCACAAAAATAAAAATAAATAAAACACAGGCAAGCAAAACTTATCCAGATGGAACAAGAAGAGAAAAAAATTACAGAAAAAAAAACATAAGAGACATATAGGACAGGACAGAAAGTATAATACTGATTTAATTGGGAATCACAGAGTAAAGGAGGAAAAAATAGAAGAGAAACAATATTTTATGAAATGTCAAGATTTTTTTCAAAAGTGATGAGAGTCATATCACTGACTCCAAGAGGTGCCAGAAACCCCAAAAAGAGCAAATACAAAGAAATATATAGGTACATCGTCATAAAGCTTAAGCTAAAACCCAAAGACAAAGTCTTACAATTGCACAGTCAAGTCACATACATTCCAAGAAGCAGCAACAAGCCTAACAGCTATTTTCTCAACAAAAAAATTTCCCTCCTCCAGCTCTCCCCCCACCCCCACAAGATTAAACTCAGGGCTCTGAACATCTTGGGACATATTGGCAATTGCTCTTCCCTGAGCTGCATCCCCAGCCTCACACAAAACTTTTTGGGGAGTTTCTGGAGATTGAACCCAGGGACGCTCTAACACTGAGTTATATCCCCAGCCCTCTTTGAGACAGGGTCTCACTAAGTTGCCCAGGCTGGCCTTCAAACTTGTGATCCTCCTGCCTCAGCCTCTTGAGTAGCTGGGATTACAGGTGTGCACCACCATACTTAGCTCACACAAGAATTTTTTAAGAGAAAGATCTTCCCAAAGTGCACTGATGTTAAAAGCTATTACTTATCAAAGCGGGGTGGGGGGAGGAAGGAAGGGAGAAAGTCCTCCATATTAAGATATTTTTATACTGCTAGACTTCTCAGAAACTTATCTGACCTCAAAACCTCTTAACAAGCAACAATCTCAGAAACCAGCCATTCACAAATACACAATGGGAAATCATGTGATATTTAATTCTATGAATTATCATTTAAATAAATGTATATTTCTTAATTCCCAAATTAGGTATAAATTTCAGGAAAAAAAGAGTAAAATATAGGGAAACTCAAGCTATTTCATTACTTTCAAAGTACAAGTGTGCTATCTGTAACTAAACAAGCTTTAACTTTTTTTTTTTTTTTTTAAAGAGAGAGTGAGAGAGAGAGAGAAAGAGAGAATTTTAATATTTATTTTTTAGTATTTGGCGGACACAACATCTTTGTTTGTATGTGGTGCTGAGGATCCAACCCAGGCCACACGCAGGCCAGGCGAGTACGCTACCGCTTGAGCCGCATCCCCAGCCCCAAGCTTTAACGTTTTTTCAGATCCAAGTAAGTCTAAAGAGTTAAAATAGAAAATGTTTGTTCTTTCCACCTATGAGAGAAGGAAGGAAATTCTAAATCCTAATAAAGAAATAGAGATAGGAATTGTTTTTCACAATTTCTCATGTCTTTACCATTAAATGCAAGTGACTTCAATATAAGAATTCTTTCAAATATCTGATTTCACTACCTTTGTGCAGAAGCAGTAAAGCACCATGGTTAAGACCATCAACTGTGGAGCCACACTGCCTGATTCATATCCTTATTTCACTGAGATATACGAACTCAGGCAAGTTTTAACCTCCCAAGGAACAAACGAGTTAAAATACCTAGTATGTTCAGAGTTTATGAAAGGTATATTATAAGTGTTTACCATTTTGTCATTGTCATATTATTGTCACGCACACACACACACACACACACACACACCCCAAAAACCCAAATTCATAGGGGAAAAAAAAAGTTTGCTACTTTGTTGAACAATTTCAACAAATGGCTACACCTAAAATGAGACCTATTTAGGAAGGTCCTTAAGATGACTTCCACTGCCAGTAAAGATACAGCAATTGTCCTTAGAGGGAATTTTAGGGCAATGGAAAGTCAAATCCTTTCATCCACTTTCTATCATATAAAGTATACCATTCTTAGTTTCTAACAGAAGTTCAGAACCAAGAGCGTTACAATTTAGGCATGGCACACACCAACAGAGCAGACACAAAAAGCTCAAATTCAAGATCCATAAAACTCAACTAATGCTCCTTCAAAGAAAAAAAAGTTCAGATTACTCTTCTTTATTTTTTTTCAGTTAAAATAGTTTACTGCTTTACAATAAAAACTACACCATATCTACCAACAGAATATCATCAAGATTAAATAAAGCACAGTATATGAGAATATTTTCAAGTTTTATATATATATATATATGTATATGTGTGTGTGTGTGTGTGTATTAAATACTATTTCTATCAATATACTTGAGAAAATTATACTGATAGGTTCCTCCAATTTCAAACAGTTGCCTTCTCTAAAACTAGTTTCTGAACACTTCAAATCAAAAGCCAGAATAACAAGACAGAAGTCAGATTAAAGTTGCCATTCACCAAATCATTTGCTGTTTAAAATGTACTCTAAAAATGTCTACATAACAGATAACTTGATAAATTGAGTTATCTGTTATGTAGACATTTTTAGAAAAAAAGTTATGTTTAGAAAAGAAGTTATCTGAGACCAGACATTTAAAGGAACGAGATTCTAAACTTATCCTACCTGAGGCCAGAAAAACATCTTTACCGGTGTTAGATCAAACAATGCCACCCAATCCCCAAATGTCTGTGATCCTAACTTGAATATAGAAAATGCTGATGCAAAAACAAGTTGGCCCAGAAAATCAGAGGTCAAGTACCTATGGACACATTTCAACTTCAGCTGAGGGTTAGAGTGTTTACCTGGCTCACCCTCAAACTGAAAGCTGGGTTCTAGCATCAATCAGGGACACTGCCATGCAGCAGCCACCAATAGGTAACACAGGCCAGATAAGACCACAGGTCACTTGGCATCTTCCACTGAGGCAGATCCTTCTGAATGCCTAACTGCCAACTCTTGACAGGAGGATGGGCTGGCAGTCAAGAGAATTACATTCTTCTAGGTACACCTTCCTTTTGAAATTCTTGACCCACCTGACTAGAGAAATCAAATTAAGGGATATGTGAAGAATTTTTGAAATATATAAGTAGAAAACTTTGTGAGTATGTTTCACAGATCCCGTCCTTCTATTTGTTTAGTAACGTATTATTAATTACTTGTTTTGTTCAAAAAACCATCTCTGGGCATGTGAGGTGACGGTCCACGGGATATCACCAGCATTTTTCTTCAAGATGTGCAGAGATCTTAAGCCTTACTAGGCCGATTCTCCATCTGCATGTAGAATTAGAGTTAGATCCGCTCCTCCCAAAGATAAGCTAAAGACAGAACTGGTTACGGAAAAGAAGGCATCTGCTACAGAAAAATTTAGGCTAGTGATACAAGGTATGTCTTTTTTAACACCTAAATCAGGGCTCCAGAACTAGTGGCTATTAAAAGTCAAATTCATGGAGGTCAGTAAGCCAGACTTCTGTGTTTACATTTGAATTCCTGGGCGGTGAAAGTGCTGGGTCTCTACACATTCATCTTCTAATGAGCCTTAACGTGCTGGGATTCTTCTGCAAGGTCCCTCCTCCCCACTCCCTCTCTTTTTCAGAACTTCCAGTCTAAAGAGAGACAGAGAGAGAGAGACCCTCTGGCCAGTCCTACAACTTCTCCCCGCGCCTGGCGGGGATTCCGAGTCCACAACTTCTCCGCCTCCCGTGACTTCGCCCACTTCTCCTGAGCTAATCACTTTTAGTGACCTCCTCAGGTCTACTCTACGTCCCGGCAGCAAACGACCGAACGGTCCCCGGCCGCCGGCCCGGGACGACTCCGCGCGTCCGGAGCAGTCCACCCGCGGGCCGGCCCCCGAGAGCCCCGGAGTCCAGCCCTGGCCCCGGGCCGCGGCCCCAAGACCTCGGCAGCCTCGACCCCCCAATCTCGGCGCAGCGCCGGGCTCCCGCGTCCCCTGCGCCCGACCCGGACCGCCACACGCCTGGCCGCCACCCCGTGCTCGTTCCCCGGACCCTGGCCTCTTCCTGGGCCGCGGCGGGCTGCGCTCTGGGCGGCTGGACTGAGATTCCGAAGGCCGCGCGTCCCCCTCACAGGCCCCGCCTGGGCCTCTCGCCTTAACTACCCTTTATTGCACCCCTTGCTCAGCCATAGATACGCCCTCGAGCGGGACAGCACCAGCCCAGGGCCTGGCACTTACTCGGGAAGGTAGGTGGAGGAGAAGGAGCTCCACTTGTGTAGCACGTAGGGCAGAAGCCGGCACTCGGGCGCCGCAGCAACAGCCCCACCAGCCGCCATCTTGTCAGCACCGTAGCGGCCGCCACCGACCGCCGACCGTGCCGGGAGGCGGGGCGGGGGCGGGGCCTGCTCTTAAAGGGGCCGCGTCCCGCATTGCCTCCTCCGACACCCGAGGCCGGGGCGCGCAGGTCAGCGGTCTCATCCTAGGGTTTCCCACACTCCCCGCGCCTTGATGGCTGATCGAAGCTGGTCCTGGGGTGTGAGCCCTTGCGGGGATTTTCGGTTAGAGGAGTGACGCAAAGGACTTTTTATGAAAAGAAAGAAATGGTAGTCATGAACCAGTAAGGTAAAAGGAGAAAACCGGTTTGGAAAAGGGACGCCCTCGCGACTTTGAAAACCACCTCTTTAGCCAGTTTGTAAATCCCTTAAGGAAACAGCACTGAAGAGAATTGGAATGCAATCACTTATGTCTTATGTCTTTTTCCTTCTGGAGTTGTCCTGCGGGGCGTGGGGGCAGGGGGTGAGTCTTTGTCACCGTGTACCCAGGTCAGATGGAGACAGGTAAAGGAAATGCTAATCTACCCTCGTAATCCGTTTTCAGTCTGTGATGCCCTTCACTATAAACATTTCTTGTGAGCCCTCTCCTACTAATCTTGTGCCTTGGTTTGCTCAGGAATAAATAACGTTTACCCACAGACTAGGAAAATCTGGAGTTGGGATGCTGTGTCATCATTTTCCCAGTTGGTAAATCTGTCTATTTTAATTCAGAAAGAATGTTAAACCCAAAAGTTCAGAGACCAAAAAGTTCAAGAAAGAGACCTTGTCCTCTTAAAGGGAATCACAGCCCTTGTTCTGTGAAAACCATAAGGACACCATCCCAAGTTCTTAGCACAAAAGGAACACTTGGTCTAAATATTTGGCAACTTTAAATAATGCTCCTATCAAGTACCTGTTTATCAGGATTAGGCATATTTATTCTTTGGCTTAGCTACTACAGTTACCAAAGTCTGTGTTACTAATTGTCTAAGAGGTTGGACTCCTGAAAACCTGGATAGTATATATCATCATCTTCACCTGACGGATGCAGAAACTCAAAGAGTTTTTCCATGAATATCCAGGTGAGTCAATAATTGTATTTTTTCTGTTATTATCATTAACCTGTCCAAACTCCTCCAGTCCTGTCTTGACTTCCTTTTCCATAGGGAGAAAATTTTAATAGAGGCCTCCGTTAGGATGCCACATCAAAAATGCGAAGTAGAAAGAAAGGTCATATGTATAATAACCTTTTATTTTTTTCCCAAGTTGCTGAGCCAGGCCTCAAATTTGCAATCCTCCTGTCTAGGCCTCCCAAGTAGCTGGGTTTACAAGCATGCATCACTGCAGCCAGTCACATATATTAACTTTTGATAGTGCATGTGTTCTGTATGTTGCACCATGTTGGTTCATTAATCCTTAAGGGATTACTGTAGCCCAGTGACTTTGATTAGGGAACTGCCTGAGAGACAGTGGAAGAGGGCCAGAGGAGTTTGGTGCCAGAGATGATCTGTGATTATCTTTGGGAAAAAGAAATATGTAAAGTGAATGAGATTAAGATGTAGACTCTCTCCAATTAATTTGGGGCCCAAATTTTGCCAATGCCACCTCTTACCTTAACATTAGGAAGTAAACTCATTATTTTTCATGATACAGAGTTATGGTTCCTGAGCAATCTTTTTTAAAATCTATAAAATCTTTAAGTCTCTTCTTTCTCCTTAGCGCTCTTGTCAAGCAACACTAAACCAGCATGCTGTATTGTTGCCTGTATGTTCTATGAAATCTCTCCCTCCAGTCCTGGAATATTTCCCACCATTTTTCTAGCTAATTCCTACTCATTAATCAGATTATTTCTTCTGAAAAATCTATCCTTACTAGGCTTGGTGGCACACTCCTGTAATCCCAGTGACTAGAGAGGCTGAGACAGGAGGATCACGAGTTCAAGGCCAGCCTCAGCAACTTAATGAGATCTTGTCTCAAAATAAAAAATAAAAAGGGCTGGAGATGTGGCTAAGTGATGAAGCACCCCTGGGTTGGATCCCAGGCCTCCATATAAAAATATATATTCCTGGGCTGGGGATGTGGCTCAAGCGGTAGCGCGCTCGCCTGGCATGCGTGCGGCCCGGGTTCGATCCTCAGCAGCACCATGTACAAAGATGTTGTGTCTGCCAAAAAATAAAAAATAAAATATTAAAAAATTCTCTCTCTCTCTCACTCTCTCTCACTCTTTCTTAAAAAAAAAAAAAAAAAAAAAATATATATATATATATATATATATATATATATATATATATATATATATTCCTCATCACCTATTTTGAGATTAGGTACATTACCATACCATCCTGAGTTCTGCTTCCTTAGCTTAACAAACATGCTTAATTTCTTCTTTAGTTTCCATTCTCCATAAAAGATAACTCTCGTGGGTATCCTGTTCACAGCTGTATCTTATATCACTATGCAGGTAGGTAGATACTAAATAAATATTTGTTGAAGAATGAATGAATGTGCTAAAAGAAAACATGAATTAGAGACTTGTGCATCGCCAAGGGAAAAGAATGCCAAAACTTCTCAGGCTGCAGATATGTATCCCTGTGGTATGACTGCCAGGCATAGTATAAAGACCCAAGCTAGCATGTCTTTCCTAGCACAAATTTCCTAAATGGTAAAATAATTTAAAACATTCCTATGTCAACCTGAATCCAGAGAGAGGTATTGATACTGAGCTCAAATTTGTATAATCGTAAAGATAAAGTTGAAGACTCAAAAATTGCAAACTCTGTAGAAAGCTGCTAGTAGCTATACCTTGAGATCTCCTAGAGGTACATCTTTCTTCTGTGTTTGCAGCATGACTATAGGTGGTGCAGTGTATGGTAATGACACATAGGGAAGGCCTGGGAATCGACAGAAGCTATACAGTCTCCCTAGTTCCCTTTCACTTCAAAGATGGGGACATATTGATATTCTCACAGAGAACATGAGGATCATCAATGGACCTCATTTTTTTCAGGGATCAACAGAGGTTATGGTGATTCAACGGCTCCAGTAACCCAGATATCTTATCAGCTCCCACAGACCTTCTTAGTAGGCTTCTCATATTAAATACTTCCCAGTGAGAGTAACTGTGTTTGCGTTTTTGCTGTCCACCTTCTTTTGCTGCAAGAAAGACTAATTGGGAACCTGTGATATGCTACACCCTGTCCTGGATGCTAGGAAGATAGGGGTAAACAGTCGAGTTCCTTCATGGAGCTTAAGTTCTCGTGGTGCAACATATAATTAATAAACAAACAACATAATTTTATTTTTCATTTTTTAATGCTAAAAAAGAGGATAAACCAGGGTAATTTTTTTTTAGAGAGAATTTTTTAATTTTTTTTTTTTTTTTTTTTTAGTTTTCAGAGGACATAACATCTTTGTCTGTATGTGGTGCTGAGGATCTAACCCGAGCCGCACGCATGCCAGGTGAGTGCACTACCGCTTGAGCCACATCCCCAGCCCAACCAGGGTAATTTTGATCAGATGGTAAAGGAAAGCTTCTCTAGGATGGTAATATATGAGCTAACACCTGTACAATGAAAAAGAGCTGGTTGTATGATTTAAAAATTTCAGGCAGAGACTGGGACACTGACTGATATAATAACTTATCCAATAGCTGTTCAGGGATAGAGCCAGAATCTCTTTGGTTAAAAAGCCCATTCTGTTTGTTCATATCACTTTTCTTCTCAAATGAGATGATATATGGGAAGAGATTTTACAAACTATAAAGTACTACTTGGCTGTAAGACATTGTCAGATAATAATAATAATAATAATGGCCACTAGAATTAAAAAGCAAAACAAACACAGCTGAATTTTTTATTTTCAGGCAAAGGAATATACAGTTGGCTGAGGCCAAAGAGTGTTTTTTCATTGTTAAGGAAAGTATCTCATAACTGTTATGCTTCTTAGTCAATTCATATACTGCCATGACAAAATACCTGAGACCGGGTAATTTATAAGGAACAGAAATTTATTTCTCACAGCTCTGGAAACTCACAGTTCTAGAGGGTGGCAGTTCAAGATCAGTATGCCAGCAGGTTCAATGTCTGGTGCTGATCCAGTCTCTCTGCTTCCAAGCTGGCACCTTGTTGCTACATCCTCTGGAGAGGAGGAGTGCTTGTCCTCACATGATGGAAGAGATGGAAAAGAGAAGCCTAGCTAGTACCCTCCAGCCCTTTTATAACAGTGCTCATCCCATTCATGAGGGAAGAGCCCTGATAGCCTAATTATCTCCTAAGATCACCAATTCTTAATACTATTGCATTGGGGAGAAAAAACAAATAATAATATGCTGGAATAAATCCAGAGCTGTGTACATGAATGGGTAAAATAGGACCCATAATTCATTAGTCAGGAAAGAAAAATTTTCAGACCTAAGGATCTTGTTGTAACTCACCAGGATCACTCAAAGTTCATGGCTTCTTTAACAGCTTTCGGTGGTTAGGACAGATGAAGTACAACACAGTATTCAATGTGCAATGGTCAGAGCAAACTCTGCTTTAAACGAAAAAAAAAATGGCCCTTAACAATAGTATTATTCAGTAGATGAAGCAACTAGTACCCATATGTTAGCTGTCTTGCCTAAGTCATTTATACACTGAGTTGTTTGTAGATCTGAGTCTGGAACCCAGGTCCTTAATTCTCCTTTTTTTTTTTTTTTTCCTAATGCACCTAATGGGAAATTTGGAGGTCTGTATCTGCATTATTTCTCTTTAAATCCTCTAAGGCTAACACATAGTAGATACTCAAGAAGTCTTTCCTGAATTGAATCTCTTAGTATCTCCCGAATTGCTTCTCACTTATTTTTAAATTTTTTTAAACAAATAAGGGGAGTTTGATTAGGGATCATCTGTAAATCCGAAGACTAGGCAGAATTAAAGGCATGCGGCTGTTGATCCAATTTTTTGGTCAGTAAATGATGAAAATCACAAGGGAGATTGAAAGAGTAAATTTGTTCCATTATAATTCCCACTGAGCATTTTTTACATACCAAGAACTTATACATATTAACTATCTCAACCCTCACAACAGCCTCACAAGTAAACCAAGTCTCTAGGAGGTTTGGATTCACTGAGTTCATGTGTACCCTCTCTTTTATAAAATTCTCAGTTGTATGCATTCCTAACATCACTCAGGATTCAAGGTTCAGAAAGCCAAGAAAGGAATCTGATATATTCCTAAAACTAACAGTTCTGCCTCAATCTTATTTCTGTACTCTCCCCATTCCTATACTGACTCATCAAACTTTGTTATTGTTGTCTGAAATCATTTCTTTAAGCATAACATTACCAAAAAAGGGCAAATGAAATACAAAGAATACCAATGTTTTGATTGAGGAGTAATGAGATATGCCTTGTATTATCTAGGACCCAGGAATTTCAGCCCTGCACCAATGGAGTCTTTGCCCAAGTCACAGGTGAAAATCAGCGTAGCTCCAGGTATGAAGCTAAGGTTTGTCTTCTCCCAGGAGGTGGCAGCAGCAGCAGGCTCAGCCTGCTGGAGAATCAGACAGAACTCATCTGTTTTTCTGTTGGCATCCAAACCTAAAAATGCCTGGTTCCAGAGACCATTTTATCCCTTCTTCGGTTTGCTGAGCTTGGTTGGAGACAGGACATAGGGAAGGAGCTGGCACAGATTCCTCTCTATAAGTACCTATTTTTTTTGGTAAATATTTTGATCTGGGCTATGACCTTGAAGCATGTGTGAAGGAGGGTCAGGAAGTCTCTGGTCAGAGAAAAAGAGCTTCAGAGAGAAACAAACAGTAATTGAAACACTTACATCTGTACTAGCGTACATCCAGAGGACACCAGCTTACGGTTTGGTGCCACATACAAAAAAATATAGACTCTGACCTCTTCCCAGCTACCAGCCAGCTGACCTTGTCATTGAATCTGTCGGAGCTGCAATATCCTTGTCCACCTAGGGGTTCCTGATGAGAATATTAGCATAGGAAATATGCTGGTTAAAAAAAGGAGAATTAAGGACCTGGGTTCCAGACTCAGATCTCCCAGTGTGGACCAGGAGATCCTAAAGCACCTGCTAATTCTTTTCTTTCCTTCTTCTTCTTCTTCTTTTTTTTTTTTTTTTTTTTTTTTTTTTTGGTATCAGTATTGAACCTAGGGGGCACTTAACCATTGAGCAACATCCCCACTCCCTTTTTATATTTTATTTAGAGACAGGGTCTCACTGAGGTGCTTAGGCCTTGCTAAATTCCTGAGACTGCCTCCTGCCCCAGCCTCCCCGGTTGCTGGGATTATAGGCATGCAGCAGCACCTGCTAATTCTTAATTTATAAGTTACTGCACCTTTATTTTCTGGATTAAGTGGGGCTGGGTCTTCACCCTTTCAGTATTTTTTAAATCTCAGACACAACAAAGCTTTGCTGGTTCCAAGTTAATTCCAGTTGAGCACAAACCCTAGTTTGGCAGATTCTGCCAGCTGCATAGGAGGTGGGCAGAAATCCCAGGAAACGTCTGGACACCACACAGCTATGGATGAACTGTCAGCTGCTAGGTGCTACTTTGCAAATTATCCCATCTAAATGAAGCTAACAAAATGATATTTCAAAAGAGCAATTAACACTGATTCCTAGTGTATTTGAAATTAAAAGGCCTTTGGGGAAGAGTGACATTGGCTCTAAAAAAAAAGAGTATCCCAGCCCTCTGGGTAGAAATGTTTAGTTTAAGGAGATTGTTTAGTCGGGACCTTTCTATGCTTTTCTTCCATCACCACAGCCAGAGGGTCAGCCTGGTCTTTGTGAAGAATAAGGTAAGACTAGTTCCTCTTTTTCCCCCCCTACTTCATCCTGTTTGCTCTGATTCATGTTGCTTGCTTCAAACTCCCATCTATTAATTCAATAAACACTTATTAGGCACCTCCCATTTGCCAGGTTCTGGGAATATACCTGGCTACTAAGGAGGTTAGGTGAATAGTCAGATACTAAAAAAAGTAATATATATTCAGAAGGGGATGGCAAAAAAAAAAAAAAAACCCATAATACTAGTGGTTGTAGAAGTAGCATTATCCTTGTAAGTACAGAGGCTGAATATAAGCTGAATGACAGCTATCTCTATGATATAGTAGAATCATCTAGAAATAATCCCATAGTCCTACCAGGTTTTTCCCCTGTGGGTTTGTAAAGGTAATCTTTTCTTTTCTTTCTTTCTTTTTTTTTTTCCAAATCCAAGGTGTCAGAATCCCTTCTGGATTAGGAGCTTTGGCTCCCAAAAGCCACTGTAAATGGAAACATGAATATATTACCTGGCATGAAAGGACCAGACTAACTGGGAAAGCTTCCTCCTCTACCTGTTCCCTGTAAGAATATTAGTACAGGTGATAGGCAGGTTAAATGTCTCAGTGTTACTAACCACAGGGAACTGTAGAGCGACAGAGATAAGAGAGCTCGGTGATGATAGCAGATTCCAAACAGCTCCACACTTGAATGGGGAACCTAGAAGGCAAATCAGGCAGCAAGGGGACACAGAGCTGCCCAGGTCAGCAAGAGATGAGCAAGAAGACTACAGCAAACAAGCAAAAGGGAAGCAAACCATGTCTCCTGATTCTTCCACATGCGAGATCACTCTGAGGTCAAATGAAATTTGCCATCAAAAATATACCAGATGCCCTCATGTTGTTGGAATCAAATCATTTCTCAAATGCAAATTTTTATAGAGGGCTTTTTTATCATGTTGATAATTTTGATTTATTTTCTACGTGTACATTTTCGAATAAGTTCTAAATGTCCCATTCTTCCCAGCTACACAACCAATTAATAGCAAGGCAGTTACTAAATACATAGCACAAAGTTTGAGAAGCTCTGACCTTTGGCTTAATTTTATCCAACTTAATATTTGGGTTACTGCATTCATAGGCCAAAAACTAGCCAGCATTATAATGGAATTCTCTGGAGAGCACATTCAATAGTGAAGCCCAGAAGTAACAGTTCTCACTCTTAGCCCAGCATTGGAATCAACTCCCACATCACACCCCAAACCAATTTCATATTAGAGGTAGGGCTTAGGCCTTGATGTATTATTTTGAACATCCTCTAAATACTTCCATGTACAGCCAAGGCTGAGAATCTTCCTGCCTTAGAATGAGCAGACAGGAAGCTGCTAGTTGCTTCTTCCATCAGGATTCTTCCATTATCAGTTTCTCCCAAGGAGCCAGCATCAGGAAACCAGGATGTCCAGCTTGGACATCACTTTCAAAGGTGTCCATGTCGACTTTTCCGCCTCATTCACCAGCTCTACAGTGACATAAAGGGTTGTGAACAGGAGTTCATCGTGTTTCAGAGAGAACAATCGCCATGCTCCAGGGATCCCACACGGTCTTCAAAGCAAACAAGTACTTAAAAAAAGAAATCCTCCAAGCGTCTCTGTCTTTTCCCTCTCCTCCTCTGTACCCATCTTTCTCCTCCCCCATCTCTTCCTACCCGGCTGTCTCCTTCACCTGCTCTGGAGGCTCATCACTGTCCTTCTGTGTCCTTCCTCTCACTCCTGGTTCATCCTCCACTGCTATCTGGGCCTCCCTGTTCTTTCTGTATCTGTCTCGGTTTCTTTTACTCTCTATTCTCTTCCCACAGCACACAACTTTCTTCTCTATTTTATCATCTTTCCCTTACAGCTCCTTAATTAACACAGAAAAAAAGGCCTTGGCAGATATTTATAATTATTAAGCTATTTTGTTAATTTTAAAAGCAGATAAGTACTGAAAATGTATTTCACTCATCAAAGAGATAAAAAATGCTCATAAAATACAAACCATAATGTGTATGTGTGTGTGTGTGTGTGTATTTTTTTTTTCCAGTACTGGGAATAGAACCCACAGCCTCACACAGGCTAGGCAAGCAATCTACCACTGAGCCACATTTCCAGCCCTATAATAATTATTTTAATAATTTCCTATATTGGCCCTAGGTTACTTTTTTCATGTAGTTCATTGACCCTCAATAGAAAAATGATTCTCTGTTCTCCAATAATTCTGACAGCAGCAGCTGACATCAATGTAGAAAGAGCAACAAGCTAAAAACAGTAGTTGAGTGCATACACCCTGAATTGCATATTCAGTTGCAAAATCATCATCATTATTATTGTAATTACAGAGGGGAGGCATTTCAATAATTGTTCAAAGTGTCTTCTTGAGGAAATAACTAAATCAGGGCCAGCTGTCACAAACCAATCTACAATAATGATCCCCGTATGTGCATCTTCAGTATTCATAGCAACGCTACAATAACAGATTTGTACATTCATCTAATGTCCCTAAACAACCGAAAAAATAGCAAACTATGATCAGATCTGATGTCTCACTTGGTAGTTGACCTATGTTTCTAAACAGTGTCCCTGAATAACCTTAGAGTCATAAATCGCCAAACAAAAATTGCATCATCAATTTAATTACAAACTAGGGTGGGTGGCCTAGCATCCACCTGCAACATGATGGCAGCAAACCTAGGTACACGGGAACAGTGGAAGGCAGGTAGGTAGATCAGCACACAACTAAAAATCTTCAGGAGAAACAGCCACCAAGACAGACATGTTTTATTGACTTGAAAATTATAAACAAACGGGAACTGTGAAGGCCTTGTTTTTAGTTTACTTGTGAAATCAGCCAAAAGTATTTGAGATTTTTCTCTTCCCAAGATACAGCTGTGAAATGACTAATAGGAATTAAGGGAGCCTGCACCAGGAACTGAATGTGCCACTTCACTGAGAACAAAAAAATGTTCCCCTGATAGAGGCTGTTCTCTCCGATGAATACCTTTAAGGAGGAGCAGTCAGGCATGGACGTTGTGTATTTGTGAAATACCTTTGCAAAAATTTCCCATAGCTCAGTATCTTTGAATCCTGGTTATATATTTAATTTTATGTTCCTAAAGAAACTCTAAAGAGAGGGAAAGAAAGAGAAGCGGAAAGAAAATGTCTATCACATTACTTTTCCTTGCTGGACCACTTTGGCTTTCCAAATAGGAGTCTTGCTGAAAGCTGGGCCTGAGCCACATAAGGGTCATGACCTAAAGGAGCTTGCTAACTGCACCGATGTGACCTTCCTAGGTTTGAAAGTCTGAAAATTATACTCCTAGTTGCAGTGGCTCCTATCATTTACATATTTGCATCTTCAGCTAAAAGCAAGTTAACCCCCACGCATCCTTATCTTGTTACTGTAATAAAAATGTTTCCTACGAACTTATCAGAAAGGGACACTGATTGACATTTTAAAAGTTGTTTATAAAGCACAATCTGTATATTTTTAACTGGAAAAGTAAGGCATGATCTTAATAAAAATAAACCAAAACTTCAAAAATGGTTTAAAATGGAAGGGGAAAAAATTTCCTTCCCACTTTTATCATAGGGTAAGCACTGATAACTATTTCTTGTCTATTTTTTCCATGGAAGGATATATAATATATACAGGATTTTATCACAAAGCATATTGTATAATATGTGCCCTGTACTTTATTCACTTGATAATGTATCAAAAATATTTCCATGTCAGCACATATAGATCTTTGAATCATTGGATATGCCATGAATTTATTTAACCATCACCCCAATCCATGAATATTTAATTTTTACACTTATACCATTATTATAAATATTGTTTCTATGAATATCTTTATATACATATCATTGGTAACTTGTATGACTTTGCAGGATAAATTCCTTTCTATGAAATTCTGGATTATAATGTAAGCATATTTAAAGTTGGGTTAGTTGTTCCCAAATTGTAACCCCAATGAAGTTGTTCCAATTCACATTTCCATCCACTGTGTATGTTCCACTATAACTTTGCTAAAATTAGATTTTATCAAACTTTAAACTTTTTCTCATAGAAAAAATTTTAGCATGCTGTCATGAATTGCATTTTTCTAAGCACTAATGAAAATGAGCATTTTTTCCGAGTAATTTTTGCCTTTCATGTTTTCTTTATGAAACATTTATTCATATTCTTTATCTGTTTTTCTGATTATTTTATCCTGGTAAGACTGTACGCTTTCTTTGTGTGATAAATAAATATGCACTTTTCTGTTGGGTTGAGATAATTTTTTCTATTGGGCCGTTCATCCTTGGCTCTGTTGACCGTGTTTTCTTGCTGCTGTTCTTGTCATCATTTTTGTTTTTACCAAATGAAAGTTTTAAGTGTTTCACACAGATGCATTTATCAGCATTTTCTTTTTTAGTTTCTGAGCTTTGCCTGTGTTTTAAATGTAAGCAGTCTTGATTTGGGTCTCTCTGCAGTTGTAGCTTGATTTGAATTCCACGACGTCACACGGTATAGATGAAGAAATTAGGTTTCCCTGTGGAAAGAGAAGACTCCTCCCATTGTCCCCAGGGAACTAGTTGGCCTCACAAAATCCGGTTAAGTTCCATGGAAGAGTACTTTCCCCTCTTTTTGTCTCTATTTTGTATATACAAGCGCGAGAACAGTCTTATCAGTGGAAGGAATAATCCGGCTATTTTGGCACCAAACAGACAGCCTGGATTTTGGTGCCAGAGTTGTCTGGGAAACGCACACAAAGCTGCCCAGCACCTAGACTTTGGGTTCTGTGGGATATTACACAAGGGGAGAAAGGAGGCCAAGGGGTTCCATGGGAAGCTGAGTTTATGTAAAGTTCCTCAGGCAGGGAGAAGCCCCCTGCCTCAGCCCCAGGCCCCCACACCTGGCTTGAGCTAGCTTATTGTTCAGGCAACACCAAATGAATGCTCAGATTAATTCAGAACAGACTGCTTCTTGCAACACATTAGATTAATAAGGAGTTAGGTAGTAGAAATGTGATGAGCTCTCTCCCCAACCCCAGCTTTTATTCTGAAAAATTCCAAACCCACAAAGGTTGAAAGAATGACTCACTAGATGCCCC
Organism: Marmota flaviventris; assembly: GCF_047511675.1. NCBI lineage: Eukaryota > Metazoa > Chordata > Mammalia > Rodentia > Sciuridae > Marmota > Marmota flaviventris. Next base: position 22,748,725 of record NC_092498.1, read on the forward strand.
TTTATCCTTCACCTCAATTCAGCAATTAACATTTTTCACCCTTGCCTTTTCTATTTCTATAATAGCCATTCTTATCTATGGAAGCATTTGAAAATACTTACAGTTGATAGTTCATTTTAAATAATGAACATATAATACATCTCCTAAAAATAAGGGAATCCTATATAACTATGATACCATTCTCAGGCCTGGGAAAGTTAATAATGATTCAACAATAATCTTTTAAGTTTGTATTTAAATGTCCTCAATTTCCCAAATGCCTTACATAGGCATTTTTTTCTTCGATCCAAGATCTTAACAAGGTCCATACATTGCATTTGATTCTGTCTCTCTAATTCAGTGTCCTGAGATGGCCATTTAGCAACATCTGGAGACATTTTTGTCATGATTAGGGGGGCTACTGGCATTGTATTAGTTTATTTTCTGATGCTATAAGAAAATACCTGAGAGTAGACGCTTTATAAAGAAAAGAGATTTGTTTGATCCACAATTTTGGAGGCTAGAAGTCCAAGATCATATAGACCTATGTGTTTGACCTCGGATGAGCGCCCCCACGCTGCCTGCATCTCAACATGGCGGAGAAAAAGGAATCCAATATACAGAAAAGACCAATCACCCTTGTGCCATTTTGCTTTATAGTAGCCTACACTTGCAAGAACTAACTGGGCTCTGGCAAGCATTACATTCATTAATCCCTTCCCAAGCCAGGGCCACTAATGAACTAATCAACTTTCATTAGGCCCCACCTCTTAAAGGTTCTACCACCTCTCAACATCACCAACCTTACAACACAGGCACCTTTGAGTAACAAGTCTCATCCAGCCCATAGCAGGTATTTAGTGGATAGAGACCACTGGTGCCTGCTAACTATCCTATGATCCACAGCCTCCCATAACAAAGCAGTACCTGTCCAAAATGTCAATTAATGCCAAGATTAGAAAACTATGTTCTAGTGTTATGACTGGGATACAAGGTGTCCCCCCAAATTTCCTGTGTTAGTGCAAGAATATTGAGAGGTGAAATGATCAGCTCACGAGGTCTGTAACCTGATCCTAGTTTAAATAGACTGACTCAGTGGTCACTATAGGCAGGTGGGGAGTGGCTGGAGGAGGTGGGTCCCTGGGGGGCGTACCCTGGAAGGGTGCATCTGCACTTCAGCCCCTTCACCTCTCGGCTTCCTTCCTGCCTTGAGTTGAGCCACTTTCCTCTACCATGCCTTGCCATGAGGTTCTGCTTCACCTCAGTCCCAGAATGAGTTACAAAGTCAGCCATCCATGGACTGAAGCTCTGAAACCATGAGCCAAAATAAACTTTTCCTCCTCTAAGTTGTCCTTGTCGGGTATGTTGGTTACAGCAACGAAAAGCTGACCAACACATCTAGTTGATCTAAAACCAGCTCGCAATTTTGTTGTTGTTTTTCATGACTCTAATCCTTCTATACCATCAAAGCCAGTTGTTTTGTAGATTGTCCCACATGGTAATTTTTTCTGATTATTTCCTCAGGAATAGTTTCCATTTAACTAATAGCAAGAATATTAAATAGATGACTATACCAGTTGGTTACTACTGCGTAATGAGCTACCTTCTGGGAGGCCAGGAGATGAGAAAGGGGGAGCATTTATTGAGACCTATGCTTAGACCAGGCACTCTGGTCACTTCAACAGCATTATGTTGGCAAAAGCAAGTAACAAAGCCAACCCAGAGTGGAATCGTAGAAAAATACACTCTACTTCCTGTTGCAATCCATTTATCACAGTGATACTGAGTCCTCTTATTGCACCATACCAGCATGTATACAGTGTTGTGTTGTCCCACTCTTAGTGATGTTAAAAGTTTGATCCTGGTTAAGTGGTCATGACTAATGTCTTCCATGGAAATCCTTATCTTTTCCATCATGTGGGGTGATACTTGGGTGCATGGTGTCAGTCCTTTTCCCCATTGTCTTGGCTTCCTGGGCCCATAGTAGCAAAGTACTCACAAATTGAGTAGCTAAAAACTATAAAAATGTATTGTCTGAAGGCTGGAAGTAGGGGGGAAAGTGTGTTCCCTTTGGAATCTGTAGGGGCAAAGTCTTCCTTGCCTTTCCCAGCATTTAGTAGCCCAAGACGTTGTGTGGCTTGCAGCCTCAGCACAGCAGTTCAGCCTGCATCCTCTCGTGTGCCTGTATTTTCATATGGCCACTTACCCTAAGTAAGGATACCAGTCATTTTGAACCTGCCCTACTCCCTATGGCCTCCTCTTGACTAATTACATCTGCATCAACTCTGTTTCCTAGTAAAAGCATATTATGGGGATTAGGATATCAAAATTGGGGGTGGGGGAGGAGATAATTCAACCTGTAATGCCCATCACCTTCACTCAGTGGTTTTACTATCCACTGCTGGTCCCTGCTTGCATTAGTTATCACCTTGCAGATTGCACAACTGTGTTTTTTTTTTTTTTTAAAGTTTCATTGTCTCTTCAACTTTTATTAGCTGGCATTTTTCCAAAGAGAAGAAGGTTTGTTTTTCCTATTTCTCATCTTTCTCTCCTCCTTTCTTCTCTCCTTCATTTTTAGAATCATTTATGTTCATGACTTTTTGCTTTGTATACAATCATTTTTTTTTCAATGCCAGAGATTGAATCCAGGACTTCATGCATGCTGGGCAAGCCCTCTGCCACTGAGCTACTTCCCCAGCCCTGCAACCATTCTTTTTATACAGCCATACAAACAACATTTTCATGATCAAATTGTCTCAAAACTTGACTAGTGAGAGTCCCTAAGGTCAACTCTTAGTAAAAGAAAGAACAAATAAGTTGTTAAATTTTTTCAATATTTAAAAATTAAAACAGAAATGTTGAATGTGATCGCTCCAACTCACCCACTTCTACAGGACCCATTTCTGTCATCCAGCTAAGACAGGCTCTTGTTTTCCTCCCGGAAGTTATGTGATTGTTCCCCAAGCTGATAGGTCACATTGTCATTCCTAATGTATAGCCATAATCAAAGTTGTCATTTATTGTTCTGCTTTACATGTATTTATTTGTAACTGTCACAGCAACTCTGTGCATAAGTAGTGTTTCTACATATTACAGATGAGAAATCTGAGACTTTTTAAAAATATTTTTTAGTTGTAGATGTACCTATATTTTTTATTACTTATATGTGATACTGAGGATGGAACCCAGTGTCTCACACATGCTAGGCAAGCACTCTACCCTGAGCCACAACCCCAGCCCAGAAATCTGAGACTTAAAGTGAGATACTGGAAAGAGCATGGATTTTGGTAACTGACAGTTTGAATCCTGACTCTGTCATTTACTGGATGTGTGATTTGGGCCTCTGCAGCCTTGGTTTGTTTATCTTGCTATTGTGATGATGACATTTGCCTCATAGGTTGAGCCTAGCAGCTTACCTGACAGAGAGTAGGTGCTGTTAGTTTGCTGTTAGTTCTCTGTTATGTAGCCTGATGAGAGGCTATGACTTCTCGGTCCACCAGCAACTAATCAGGAGTTCATCTATCTCATTAATTCTGAAGGTGCTCATTAGGAATGAAAGGTAGTTTGACCTAAGTTTCAGCTAAAGTTTGCCTTTAAGTATCTTTCAAGAAACAAACAACAACAACAACAACAAAACAGTTCATTAATCATTTTCTTAAGATTGTAGAAAGGTGGGGCTGGGATTTAGCTCAGTGGCAAAAGTGCTTGCCTTGCATGTGCAAAGCCCTGAGTTTCCCCAGTTTAAAAAAAAAAAAAAAAAACTATAGGAAGAATATCATGTCTATTCAACATAAGGGAACAACTTTGAGGAAGATCTTTAGCATGTTACACGCACATTAAGAAGCTCATATGGGGCTGGGGTTGTGGCTCAGTGGTAGAGCACTTGCCTAGTATGTGTGAGGCACTGGGTTCAATTCTCAGCACCACAAGTAAACATCAGCATCTAAAAAAAAATTTTTTTTAAAGAAGCTTATTTATAGCCAGGCACGGTGGCACACACCTATAATCCCAGCAGCTCCAGAGGCTGAGGCAGGAGGATTACAAGTTCAAAACCAGCCTCAGCAAAAACAAGGCACTAAGCAACTCAATGAGACGCTGTCTCTAAGTAAAATGCAAAATAGGGCTGGGAATGTGGCTCAATGGTTGAGTGCCCCTGAGTTTCATCCCAGGTCGGCCCCCTCAAAAAAAGAAGCTCATTTATAAAATCACAGTCTTCAAAATAAACTCCAACTTTTGTCCACGTGGAAACAGTGGGTTTCATTTGTCCCACAAATAACGATGGAATACATTCTAAGAAATGGGAGGTTAGGCAATTTTGTCATTGAGTGAACATTACAAAGTGTTCTTACGCATTTAGAGCTCACTGTGATGTCACTCGGTGGTAGAATTTTATGACACAACATCATATATGCAGTCCACTTTTAGACAAAATGTCATTAGGTGGCCCATGACTGTAATATTGAGCACCTACTGTGTTCCAGGCACCTGGGATACATCAGAGAATAAAACAAACATCCCTGCCTGCTAGTTGGAGGAGATAGGTGAAAAATAAACAGATTTGCAAATTAAATAGAGTGCTAAAAATAGGCAACTGCAAATGAGGAAAATAAACAAAGCAGGGAATGTACAGAGAATTGCAATTCTAAATAGGATTGACATCATTTAAAAAGTGATATGTGAGCAGAGACTTGAAAGAAGTGAGGCAATTGGTCATGTAGCCATCTGGAAGAACAATAAACACAAAGGCCATTGGGCAGGAGTGTGCTTGGCCTGCTGGAGGCACAGCAAGGAGGCCAGTGTGCCTGGAATGCAGTGGAGGAGGGGAAGTACTTTGTTTATCTAACAAACACTTCAAATAGCCTGTACTAAGGGCACTATTTTAAGCACTTAAAAAATAGTAGGGAGGCCTCCCAAAACCTATAGGATATGAACACTGATTTTCTCTTTTCCAGATGAGGAAACTAAGGCACAGGAAGGTTAAATAACTGCCCCCAAATCATACAGCTATTTTGTGATATAGCTAGGCTTGGAACTGAGTGGTCTGTTTCCAGTGACAGATGCCTTTAAGCACCAGAGGATGCTGTGTTTCTTCTTAGTAGTAAGAGGTGAGGTCTGAGAGGTGAGGATTAGATCCCATAGGTCACTGAGGACTATTGGGTAAAGATTTGGTGTTTAGGGCTAGGATGGGGTTCAGTGTCAGAGTGCGGTGTGGGTGGGAGAGGTCCTGGGTGGGAAGGGAGGATATGGCATTTACCCTTAATGGTATGGGTCTTAGAAGAGGGAAATGCATTTTTGTTGTCTTTTCAGAAATTTTCAAAGTATTTACATATTTTAGGTATATATTACTCTTGGCATTTAATATGTTTCTAATAGATTCTAAAAGGTTTTAATTTATGGGAACAAAGAAAATATGATCTGTACCCTATCAATTACCATACATAAGGTAATCTCCTATTTTTTTAAATATTTATTTTTTAGTTGTAGTTGGACACAATACCTTTATTTTATTTTATTTTTATGTGGTATTGAGGAGCGAACCCAGGGCCTTGCACTTGTGAGGCAAGTGCTCTACCACTGAGCCGCAACCACAGCCCCATAATCTCCTATTTTTGAAGTCTCTCTAGAACCTCTATTACATGATTCTAATGACAATCATGTACTCAGTGATGCTTTCTTGGGGGCACCAAAGCAAAGTATTTTTGTTTCATTTAAGATTTTTTAAATAACTTTTATTTATATACTTTTATGTGGTGCTGAGGCTCTAACCCAGTACCTCACATGTGCTAGGCAAGCGCTCCACCACTGATTTATAACCCCAGCCCTCAAAGCACAGTTTTGTCTACAAACTTTTTTTTCCTACTGGGAAGGGGAAAAAAGTATAAGAACAAATGGACCATTTAAGATATGTCCTATCTATATGCCAAAGGTGATGGGTTAATGTTGCTACCTTCTTAGGGAATAATGTGTCAGTACCCTGGTTAGGCCACCAGCCCCTCTGAGGCTCCATGACCTTGAATGTGGAGTGATCCTGATGCAAATGCCATTGAGAATAATTAAAGGACTCAGGCTCCAGCAATTCGCCCCATTTAAGGAACATTTAGGATTAGCACAGTAGCGTCCTTATGGAGAAGAGAAGGTTGGGGAAGATTACAGAGTCATCTAAGAATCATATTAATGAGCATCATAGTCACAATTTATTTAGCATTTTCTGTATTCCTGAACATGAGTTACCTAGTATCAGCCTCAGTCATGTTATGGGCAAGGAAATGGTGGTTTAGAAACATTAATTGGTCAAAGTATACATCGTGTGACTCAAGCATAGCTCTGCTGGTCTCCAAAGCCCATGTTCCCACTCATCAGCTGTGCTGTCTAGGAATACAATCCTCTGTGGCATATGAATGATTCCTCTGGAACCCTCAAAAACACGATTTTTCTAGAGTGGTTCCATCGTTCTAGAGTGAATTTTCATAACTTCAAGTGATTCTAGAGTGAATTTCCATAACGGCAAGTTTCCACCTTCGCCTTCTTCTCTCAGTTTATCAGCTACATCCTGGAGGCCTCATCAGATGCTCTCACCACCATCTCACAAATCCTGAGTTGCTTATTCTGTCTCAGTCACTGCTGCAGCTGACTTGCTCTGTTTGGGCCCACAGAGTCCTGCTACCAAATCTGCCACTCTTCTGCCTGGCCTTCTCCCCCAGCTGCGCTCACCAGCATGTTGGTTTCTCACTCTTCCCTCAACCGAGATTAAAAGCCACACCACAGAGCACTGGGTATGGCTTGCTGTGAGACTAACAGTGAGAACAGGGGCCAGGACCCAAAGTATGAGGAAAGTCCTTCCTATTGGGGGTGAACTTGGACCACTGGGAAGTAGATGAGAAGGCATCAAGAAGATGGTTCCTTGTCCTTTCTCCTCTGAGTACTTACCTGAGGCATGGTGTGGCCATGCCACTCGTCTGGCAGTATTGTATATGGTGACACAGATGTTCCTACTGCCTTCTGCCGATGACCCAAGCATCATAAAGCCGCTTCCCATCTTCTTCTGTCTCTCTTCCCTTTTTCTCTCCCTCTTACTGCCTGGGATTGCATCTCCTAAATAAAACATTACATTAATTCTTGGTTTGAGTTCTATTTTTTCTAGAAAACATGAGCTAAAATATTCAGGTTCAGTTTCTCCCAATGCAACCATCACTTCCTACATCTTCTTGGCTCAAAGCCAAAGCTCCTAAGAATATGTTCCAAGGGGCTGGGGCTGTAACTCAGTGGTAAAGTGCTTGCCTAGCATGTGTGAGGCACTGGGTTCAATCCTCAGCGCCCCATAGAAATAAAAAAATAAAAGAATGTGCTTCAAAAGACAGGAATACCTGAAGGTAATATTGTCCATATTATGAGGGGAATTTAAATATTTCATCTCAAAACAATAAAAAAAAAAGTGCAACTTGTTTGGAAGAAAAATAATTAAAAGAGTCCTTGGCACTAAAAAGATACCAAGCTCCCAAATCCCCAAATCTTTTCATTTCTTGAGTGTTTTGAACTAGCTTTCCTCTTCCTTTCCAGGCCTGTCCTGGTTTGGGTCCCCATGATTCTCACTTAGACTATTATAATTGCTTCCTAATTTGTCTTTCTGCCTTCACATTCTCCACTCCTGATTTAACCTGAATACCTCTGCCACCGTCAGGTAAATAGTCTTAGAACTGATTTTATCTTGTTCCCACATGTTCTAAAACCTTTAGTAACCTCTCACTGCCCATAGAATAATGCCTAAAGTGCCCTCTAAGACTAACCTCAGATGACAACAGCAAAAGCCAGGCACTCAGGACCTTCCATGCGCTTTTGCGACCTACATCTGCAGCTATCAAACCAGCTATTGTATTCCTCTATTTGATTTATGCCACCAGCTAACCTAGGAAGCTTACTTTTCCCTAAATATGTGTTTTCTTTTTCTGCTATTGATGTGGACAACAAATACACCTGTGGATCTTGATAACCCACTCCTCTCCCCTACAAGTGTCACAATGCCTGTCCCACCCATAATCCCTTCTAGGGGTTTCTAATTGGACACTGAATTGTGTATCATCTTCTTCTGCCATCCCAAACAAAGCCTCGCAGGCCAGGAGGGGGCACCTGTCTGGGCATCAAGTCCATGCTGATGAGATGGTTTGTTTAGAAAGCTCTGCCCCGTAGCCTGCACCTGATGGTGAACAGTCAAGCCAGTCGGATCCTTTCAGGGAGTAGAATATGAAATCCACTGGAGGGAGTCAGCTGTTAGCAGGGGCAGAAGCTAGAAGATGCAGGGAGGGAAGGAAGAAAGCTGAAGTCAGGTGGCAGCAGACACCAAGAGGCAGTAGAAGCTGTGAGACAGAGAAAAGAATAGCAAGTACCAAGAACAACAGCAGCCACAGCAGAGTCGCAGCAACAGCAGATAATCACAGTCCAGCAAGAGATATTTACTGTCAAAGAGCCCACAGGATGGCCCAGTTGCTACGGCTGTACTGTGTGCTGACCACCTTCCAGTGCCCACTAGTCATCACTTGAATTTAGATGGATGAAACCTGAGTATCTCTGTTCTGAAAATTAATTTTTGCCTCTCGGAATCTCTATCAGATCAGATCATGGCAGGAAACATGAAGGCACAATTGGCTGAAAAAAAAATTGATGAAGACATATTTACAGAGACTAGGCATATTAAGAGGATATTCAGGCTCCCAAGGACTAGCAACGGTAGGAGCCCAGGGCTGAGAGAAAAGGGAAGGAAATTGTTTGATCAAAGTTGGGAAAGAGCTGGAATTCTGGAACAGCTACTGCCAAAACCATTGTGCTAAAGCAGTGAGAAAAAGAAATGTCTTGACTTCTTTTTCCTCCTACCCTCTGCTACTTGAAGACACCTCCCACTGGCAAACCCAACAGTAAACCAGAAGGCAATGGAAACCAGGTGACATGGCATGTGGGCCCAGAGCAGGGCAGCTTAATCTCTAGAACCTAAGGATATGATCTTATATGATGAAAATGTAATTAAGTTTGGGATCTTCAGAAAAGAAGAGAAGAAGCAGATCCTATATCACTGGGGTAGGCCCTACCTGCAATCACACACATCCTTAAAAGAGAAGCAGAGGGGGGATTGGGGTTGTGGCTCAGCAGCAGAACGCTCGCCTAGCAGGTGCGAGGTGCTGGGTTTGATCCTCAGCACCACATAAAAATTAATAAAAAAATAAAGGTATTGTGTCAAATTACTACTAAAAACAAGAGAGAGAGAGAGAGAGAGAGAGAGAGAGAGAGAGAGAAGCAGAAGGAATTTAAGAGAGGAGAGAAGGAGAACATGTGACCACACCGAGTGAAGTGGCCACAAGCCAAGGGAAACCTAGGGCCAACAGCAACTGGAAAAAGCAAGGAACAGATTCTTCCCTGGAGCCTTCAGGAGCCACCGGCTCTGCCAAAACCTTGATATCAGACGTCTGACCTCCAGAACTGTAAGACAATAAAATACACCCGGTTTAAAGTAATTTGTTATGGTGATCACAGGAAACCAACCCAGGGCCAAATGTACAATGGCCAGCCAAAAATTTATTCATTTCAATGACTCAGTGACATATATTCTTGATCACATTAGCCGGACATTCTTGTTCCTACCTTTTCTATTCCCTTTGGTACTTGTCTTGGAACCACTCATACGGTCCAGATTATACGTTCCCAACAACAGTTAATTTTGCATACAAATAGCTTTTCATCCCAGTAAGATTGTGACATTCTCCTTTACAACAAGAACGCTGTCTCACCAGGTTCTCTTTGGAGCCCATAAAACTCTTCACACAGTACTTTGAACAGAGTGGACATGCCATAATTGGTAAATGAAAAAGAAAGCTTCCATTTGTCTATCTGTAAATGGAAAATAACAATTTCCACTGACTCGGCTTTCAGAGATAATGATGGTAGTGTTTCCTGGAAACAGTTTCTGTACCTGTAACAGAATGATACATCGAAACAACCATTCCTGCTGGAGCAATTCCTTAGGGAAAAAAATGACACTTAGTTTTCGAGAGTCTCTCTAGTCCATGCAGAGCTGGAACTGCCTGCAGTTCAGCCCAAGAAGGAGCAGGCAGGGGATAATTAAGAAAATAGAAGAGCCAAAGATCCGTGTTTATTCAGGAACTTTGATTCATTCAATAAATAGTTATCAAAGAACTATCACCTATGTTTATCAAATATAGTCATAGAAGCCAAGGAGGCACACATACAGAATAAAGCATGATCCCAAGTCGGTAATTGTCACACAATATGGATGAATGTTTTTTTTATAAAGGCAAATGCTATGGGACCAGAAAGAAGGCAGTGATTAACCCCAGCAATGGGAGTTTCACTCCCCAAAAAGTGACACTCGAGCTAGTTTTTTAGGACTTCATCAAGCAGAGGCGAAGTCAAGAGCATTCCAGGACCAAGAGAAATAACTTTGCCTGAGCAGCTGCCAAGCCAACCACACCCTGTTCAGTCCCATTGTATCCACAGAGGCCTATTTTTATGCATTATCCTCCTAGCTACTTTTTAAGAGAAGAGAATGCCAACTACCCTGTTTCGCATCCAGGTATTTTATATATCAGAGAAAGGAGACTATCTGGAGGGAAAGTAGAGGTCGACTCCTGGCAAGTCCAAATAGCTATCCAAGAGTGCATTTAAATGGAAACATACCTTTCCTGCGTGTCCACCTCATTTCTGAAAACTGAATTAGGCTGTCCTGGGAGAAAATGTGGTAGCAGGGCATTTAGAGCCCTGGGGAAAGTAGGCAAGGACTGAGAACAGCCCCTGTCCCACTGCCGGCCATCAGTAGGCCCTTCTTTGAGATAAACACTCCTTGAAAGGGAGTCATGTCCAGGCCCCTTTTCCTCCCCTAGGCTGACCTTCAGATCCCTCCGTGGGGAGCAGCTCTGTCCCCGGCACCGCCCAGCTTCTCTCCCAGGCCAGCCCTGCCAGGCCTCTGAGACCGGAGCTTGTGAGTGGGAGGAAAACCTCTTGGGAAATCAGCCAGGAGAGAGGAAAAGCCTGGCCAGACTCCACTAAGGGGCACAGGGTTCCCTACCCTCACCGTGTGGCTGCCACTGGAAGATGGGGACGCTGGGGAGTCAGAATCCCGGCCCCAGCGTCCCCATCTCTGGTGCCTGTTTTCTCAGGAAGCCTCTACCTTCCAGCCCCTGCCAGGAAGCCAGCGGCATTTTCGTGAAGCAGTAATAACAAGGACAGAGCGTTCCGCCTGCTGGAGCCTGCTGGCTGGTCACTCTTTCCACTGCCTTTTGTTTTCATGCATCATTCCCCTCACTTGCTTCTCAGATTCCTCGGGGCTTTGAAAAAAGCCACAAATGCTCCACACAGTGACACCACCCAGCAGGCTGGCAGACAGCGCTGACATGCGTCCTGCCCTAAGCGATCGCACATACGCAAGCCCTGACCACGGACGCCCACCCGTGTGCCTAGTCAGAGGCAGGTCCGCTTCCAGAAAGGGCCCACCTCCCATCGGCCTCGCTGGCAGAGGCAGGACTGTAGATTAAGTACCACCCCGTGGACCGATAAATCACGTTGCTGTTGTATTAAAGTGCATCTGCAGCAGGCACCCTGGCGCACGCCAGTAATCCCGTTACTCGGGAGGCTGAGGTAGGAGGATCACAAGTTCAAGGGTAGCCTGAGGGGCTAGGGATGTGGCTCAAGCGGTAGCGCGCTTGCCTGGCGTGCGTGCGGCCGGGTTCGATCCTCAGCACCACGTACAAACAAAGATGTTGTGTCTGCCAATAACTAAAAAATAAATATTAAAATTCTCTCTCTCTCTCTCTTAAAAAAAAAAAAGAAAAAGGGTAGCCTGAGTAACCTAGTGAGACCCCGCCTCAAAATAAAGGGCTGGAGATAAATAGCTCAGAGGTAGAGCACTTGCCTAGCATGCATGAGGACCTGGCTTTAATCCCCGGTAGGGCAAAAATAAATAAATTGATTAATTAAATGAATCCATCTGCAAGGTAGGTTAGGCAGTAGTACTTTTCCACCCTTCTTTCCTTAAAGCTCTAAATGCAACCAACGAAGTACCAGAGTTTCTGTGGGCCTATTGACCTATTAGATTGTATACACACATACATGGAGCAGAGAGGCTCTCAATAATGTGTTTTAGAATTTATTTTATTTGGAAATAAAAGCTCATTCTATGCAATCAGCCATCCTCATAAACAATAATCCTTTGAAAGTGTAGCCAGTTTCAAACCACCATCCAGTGCTACCCTATTAGAATCTACTAAAGTAGGACCCAGGTATGTGTACTGGTTCTTAACTCAGCAGTATTGGTTAGAATGTGGGGCAGGAGAAATTATCATATATCTCTGGTAAACGTGAAGATTGGCTCTGCTACTACAGAGAGTAACCTGGAAAGCAATCCAGTAAAGCTGAGAATATGCATATCCTATTTGCTAGCAATTTTCTTTCTAGATATATTCCCTAGAAGAATTCTCACTTATGTGTCCAAGGAGACATACAAGGACAGGAATTGCATCATGGTTTGAAATAGCAAAAAACTAGACGTAGCAATTATCCACTTATAAGAAAATAGAGTCTAAAATATTTATACATATGGGTGGGGTGGCTCATGCCTATAATCACAGCAATTCAGGAGGTTGAGGCTAGAAGATCTCAAGTTTGAGGCCAGGCCTCAACAACTTTAGCAAAACCATATCTCAAAATTTAAAAACAAATAAAAAGGACCTCAGTACAAAAAACAAATAAAAAATAAGTAAACAAACATACACACATAGTGGGATGATACAATATAGTACTTCGTAGTATAATATTACTATGTTATAAAGAATGGGTTGGCTCTGTAAGTATTACATGGATCAATCTCAAAATGGTGTTGAAGAAACATGCTGCAGAAAAATACATATACTCTTTGTATACATTTAAACTCTCAAATTTTATATATTGTGTATGTAAAATATAAGCACATGCGTGGACAAGATTCCTACCATCTTTAAAAGAGATTGGTTATCTCTGGGGAGAGATGAGATGGAAGGGCCTTCTCTTGCAACTAAAATGTTTCCTTTATTTAAAAATATTAAGAAAATATGGTAAACCGATATTATTTATTAAATCCAGATAATGGATACATGACTCTGAGGATCATGGACATGCATTGCAGAAGGATCTCTTGAAGTTCCTTGGATTCTCAATTTTGGAAAATAAGTTTGTTCTGTGTAATCAGCCATCCTCATAAACACAAAGGACACTAGTGAGCCCTTCGAATTGTGTGTGCTGGTTAAGATGTCTTTGGTTAGTGGAGGAGCTGTTGTATAGGTCCACTTACAATCTCTTACCCAGGTCCCTTGTGGTCTCCTAGATGTGTGAGTATCCTAAACAGTCACACATCTAGGAGACCACAAGGGAAGTACATAAGAATTGCTAAACGAATGCTACAGATAGAGTTCTAGCAAAGTTCAGGGGGATGAGAGACAATTCAAGGCTGGAGAGGAATATAGTAGGAAGTATTTGAGCTGGGTTTGAAAGGCCCACTATGGCCCTATTTCCCTTCCTTCTTCCTCCCTTTCCTCCTTTAATTTTCTTGCTTCTTTTTCTCCCTGGCTTCTGCCCAACTTCTTTGAAAACATTAGTAGGCACAACCATGGTTCATTATCATTTCTCAAACCTGGCTGGTCATCAGAATCTCTTGGCAAGCCTTTTAAAAATAGATTCCAGAACCTCACCTCAGAACTACTGTATCATATTCCTCAGATGGTGTGGGCATGGACAACTGCATTAAAAATTTTATCTGATTTTCACTTTGGAAGTTTCTGGATATAATTATAATAATTATCTCCACATGTGGGTCAATGCCTATCTTAATCCCATTGTTATGTACTTCCCTGTACCTTGCTAAAACAGGCTATTGTTTATTTAAGAGGCTTACGTCTTATTTCTTAAATTCAGCTATAAGCTTTAGAACCAAGACTGTATCTTGTTCATCTTGGTGTTTTCTATGGTGTCGAACACAATGCTTCACATGGAGAAAGTAGTCAAGCATCATGATTACAAATATAAAGTCAAGAGGTTCAGAAATGTGCCAGGCACAGTGGTGCACACAATGGCGAGGGAGGCTGAGGCAGGAGGATCGTGAGTTTAAAGCCAACGTCAGCAACTTAGCAAGGCCCTAAGCAACTCAGTGAGACCCTGTCTCTAAATAAAACATTTAAAAAGGCTGGGGATGTGACTCAGTGGTGAAGTACCTCTTGGTTCAATTCCCAGTACCAAAAAAAAGTTCAGAATTATGACAGGATATGAGATCAATATGTGAGACTCAACTGTATTTCTATGGATGCTCCACTACTTAGCCACACCCCCCCCACTTTTTTTGAGGCAAGTTCTAAGTTGCCCAGGCTGGCCTTGAGCTTTGGATCCTCCTGCCTCAGCCTCCTGAGTTGCTGGAATCTGTAGGCATGCACAGCTTCATCCAGCTCAGTGAAATTCTTGACAAGGGTGCCATTTAATGGGGAAAGAATAACTTTTTTTCAATAAATGATGCTGGGACCACTGGATATCCACATATAAAAGAATGAAGCTGGAGCCTCCAAACACTATGCCAAAAAAAAAAAAAAAGAAGTTTAACTCAAAATGGATTATAGACCTAAATGTAAGAATTAAAATATAAAACTAGGATCTCACAAAAAGAAGGGAGAGACCAATAGAGTAGAGGAAAGGGATAGAGAGGGAGGGAGAAAGGAAGGATGTAGGGAAGTTCTGAGGTACAATATCTACCAAATATTGCTATGTCCATGTATGAGCACACTACAATGAGTCCTGCACATATAAAAATTATATATATATAATATGTTATATACATAATTTATATACACATAAATTATAATGCACTAACTAAAATAATAATAACAACAACAATAGAAGGGAAATCAGTAGAGTAGAGAAGTAGATGGGGAAGGGAGGATGGGAGGGAAAAGGAAGGCACTAAGGAATGAGATTGTTCAAATTAGGTTATGTGCATTTATAAATATGGTATAATTAACCTCACTATTTTGTCTAATTATAATGCACCAATAATTTTTTAAAAACTATAAAACTGGGGCTGGGGTGTGGCTCAGTGGTAAAGCATGTGCTTAGCTTATGTGAGACTCTGGGTTCAATCCCTAGTACATACATACATACATTCATACATACCCTAGGAGCAAACATAGGAGTAAATCTTCATGACCCTGAATTTGGTGATATTTTCTTAGATGTGTCACCAAAAGCAGAAGTGACAAAATTAAAAAATAAATAAATAAATTTGGCACCAAAAGTAAAAACCTCTATGCTTCAAAGGACTCCATCAAGAAAGTGGAAAGGCAACCACCTGCAGAATGGGAGAAAATCTTTACAGATCACCTATGTGACGAAGGCCTTATATCCAGAGTACATAAAAACCTATCACAACTCAATAATAGATAAATAATCTAAAGAAAACACAGGCAAGGAAATTGAATAAACATTCCTCTAAGGATATATACAAAGGACCCCAATGCACATGAAGAGCTACTCAATCTCATTAGTCATTAGAAAATGCAAATCCAGATCAAAACAAGACACCTTTTCACATCCACAAGAAGAGCTATAATAAAAACAGACAATAGCAAGTATCAGGGAGGATATAAAGAAATCAGAACGCTCCTGTTGCCACTGACTATATAAAATGGTGTAGCCACTTTGGAAAACTGTTTGGCAGTTTCTCAAAATGCTGAACCAAATAACTACCAAATTACTTAGCAATTCCTTCCTAGGCATACACATATCAAGAGAAATGAAAACATAACCTCCACATTCACATGTGAATGTTCATAGCAGCATTATTAGTTTTAAAAAATTTCTCTTGTAGATGGACAGCGTGTCTTTTTTATTTGCTTATTTATTTTTTTAACGTGGTGCTAAGGATGGAACCCAGTGCCTCACATGGGCTAGGCAAACGCTTTGCCACTGAGCTACAGTCCCAGCCCCATAGCAGTATTATTTACAATGGACAAAAAGTGAAAGCAATCTGTGTCCCTTGACTGAAGAGTAAATAAACAAACTGTGGTATTTCCATATAAAAAACAAATCATGTACAGATACAGGATACGATTGGATGTACCATGAGAACATTATGCTAAGAGAAAGAAACTGGTTACAAAAGACCACACACCATGGGATTCTACTTTAATGTCCAGAATGGGCAAACACATAGAGATAGAAAGTAGATTAGTGGTGGGCTAGGGCTGGGGTGGGCTAGAGGGAGGCTGGAATGAGAAATGGTTGCTGATGGATGCAAAGTTTCTTTTCAGCATATTGAAAATATTCTAAAATCAGATAGTTGAGATGTGACACATTCTATGAAAATAGTAAAAAAAAAAAAATTGAACCATGCATCTTAAATAGGAGATTTTTATGTATACAATATATCTTGATAAAGCTGTAAAAGAAATAAAGCATAAATAATCCAGTTTTAAATTCCAGCTTGGGCTGGGGATGTGACTCAAGCGGTAGCGCGCTCGCCTGGCATGCGTGCGTCCCGGGTTCGATCCTCAGCACCACATACAAACAAAGATGTTGTGTCCGCCGAAAACTAAAAAATAAATATTAAAAAAAAATTCTCTCTCTCTCTCTCTCTCTCTCTCTTTAAAAAAAAATATCCAGCTCAATCAATGTTTCGGAACACACTAAATTCATTCCCCGCTTGGGATCTTGGTTTCTGTTACCCCAAGTCTTTGCACTGTTGGCTTCCCATTCTTTAGGTCTTCAGAATCCCTCCCCTGGTCTTGTCAATCTCTCTCACCCCTGTCAATCACTATTAATTATCTTATTTTATTTTTTATAGTGTTAATCACTATCTGAAAGCATCTTAGTTCTTAGTTCGATAGTTTCTCATCTGTCTCTCCCATGAGAATAGGGACCTAATTTCATCACAACCATATACTTATGTCTAAAATAATGTCTTTCCCACAGAATCCAAAAATTTTAATAGATGTTGAATGAATGAATAGTGGTTAATCTCCAAACTCCACTTAATCTCTCTAAATCTTCATGTCCTAGCTACAAAATGGTATTATAATAACAATTATACTTAGCCCATTGCATTCTTGTAAAGATTAAGTAACAACATATGCAAAAACATAGCTCAATGTAGATGCTCAATAAATGTTAATAATAATTATTATTACTATTTCTACCACCACAACTAATCTATTTTCCTTTTTCTTTTGAACCCAGGGCCTTGTGCATGCCAGGCAAGCATTCTACCAACTGAGCTATGTCCCCAGCCCTGCCACTACTAGTCTATAATTAAAATGACCCAGATGTGGATAATTGTAGATAAATGAAAAAGTAATGTTTGGGTCCTGCCTTTAAGGTTGGACAAATTTTGTATTCAAGGACCCTAGAATTTGTCTCCTTCTTAAACTCACTCAATGAATAATAGCTACAGCTTTGTTGTTTTTGCTGTTGGTGGTGGTGATTCTGGGGTTCAAACCCAGGGCCTTGTCATGCTAAGGAGATGTGCTCTATCATTGTCCAAGGCCAATATCTGTAACTATTATTGCAATCACCTGCATTATAAAGAAAGGACATTTTTAAAAAAGAAATGAAGAAGGAAAAGGAAGGAGAAAAGAAAGACTAAAGAAAAATGGCCATAAGAGAAGAGAGTGGGTTGATCTATGTATTGAGCATAATCTTCTTTTTGTCCACTTATTTTACATTCCACAAGAATGTAGTATCTACTTAATTAGTAGTCACTTAATTTTACTTCTTCCTTGTTGACTTAAAAGATCCATGTCATGGAGTTATTGAAGCATAACTGTGAACCACCTGAGGAGTGAGGTGGTTTCACATAGCTAGGAAGTGGCTTGTATTACTGATCAGCATCTATCTAGGCTTATCACATTTTTAGTAACCCTCATTAAAAGTCCGAGTCATAGAAAGCTGTGCTTTACTGTCTTTTGTGAAAGAAATGATATGTTACAGTGGCATATCAATCATGAAAATTATGGTTATGCTGAAAGAACAAATGACCCCCAAATGTCAGCAGCTTACAACAACAGTATATGCCTCATTCACGCTACTTGTCCACTGTAAGTCAGCCGTGGCTCTGCTCCAGCTTCTCTTCATTCCAAGGCCCAGGCTGATGGAGCAGCTATCATCTGAAACATCACTGGTTGTCATGGAGAGGGAAAAGAAAGATGGTGAACCAAACTCTGCCCAGAAGGACCCACATCATCCTACCCACATTTCACTGACCAAAGCAGTGAGGGAAGGAGGCACAGTCTTCCAAAAGGGAGAGAGAACGGAAGGAAGAAACCTGGAAGGTTTAGAAAAGAGTAACACAACTTACCAAAGGTTGTCTTCACAAAAGTTGGAACTCAGGGGTGGGTGGTGACACCTAAAGGGGTTTCTGTTTTAAATTTCAATGATGCTCTTTTGGGTAAGGAAGAAAATAATAAGCACATATGAAATGAGATTGCAAATATAACATAATAAATTACCATATATGCAATATGCTTTAGCGTTCCAAAACTAAGAATATACACATAAAAAATACAAATAAAGGAGCAGAAGCCCTTTGAGAAGTCCGATTTTCTAGAGAACGCGGTTTACACAATGACTCTGCGGATTCTTCTAGCCCTGCTGGGCTCTGTAGTCGCAGGACAATTCCACTGACTTCTCTGGAGGCTGAGGCATCCTGTCTTTCAGGAAATAGGTGTTTTGTGCAATTGATGACTTTGGATGCTGGGAAAGAGCATATTCCTGTACTTGGTAGCTGTGAATTACAGTAATCATGTCACTGTATTTCTAGGGGATGAAGAATTTGTTTACTATCTGGTGGCTAGGCTTTTTCCCTGAATCTCAAGCCTGCGACTACTTATGGTTTCTTTAAGGAGGTGTAGTTGTAAAGGGCTGAGTGGTGCTATCTTCCAACCCAATATGTATTGAGGTCCTATCCCCTGATGCCTCAAAATGTAATCATATCTGTAAAGTCTTTAAAAAGGAAATTAAGTGAAAATGAGGTCTTTAGGGTGGCCCCTTATCCAATATGACTACTGTTATTACGACAAGAGGAAATTTGGACCACAGAGAGACAGCAGGGCTGTCTCAGGAAAAATCATGTAAGGACCCAGCAAAAGGCAACCACGTGCAATCCAAGGGGAGAGGACACAGAAAAAACAAAACTTGTTGACATTTTGTTTTTGGACTACCAGCTTCCAGAACTATGAGAAATAAATGTGTGCTATTTAAACTACCCAGTCTGTGGTATTTTGTTATGGCAGCCCAAGCAAACTAATACAGTGGTTCTTTGAAGTACATAACGACATGATGCATTTTTAAAAGCCTATGCTTTGAATTGTTGCCTCTGTACTAGTGGTGGTGGGTGGCATCTTTGATCCCCTCTGTCAACAGTGATTAGAAACATGAGAAATCTCAAGCAGATCAAGTGCCTGCCTTGCACAGGCACATGGGGGACCTTGGGAATGCCTTGTTCGCCAATCTGAAATAAGGTGAACCCTTAGAAGAAAGTCTCTCCAGATTCTCAGGATTTTCATAAATTGGTAGAGATTGGTCCAGATGTGCTTCAAACCAGGGAAAATGTCATTTTAAATGATATTTAATTACTGAGAACTCTTAATAACATGGAGGGATGATTATATTGTAATTGAAAAATTCAGCATGCAAAATTAAGACGTATAGACAGAATCACCTTAACTGCATAATAATCTGCATAGAAGAAAGACTTTTTAAATATATAGTCCAAGTTAACATCAGTTTTTCCTTATGATGAGACTATGGGTTCGTTTTGTTTTATTTTCTGTACATTTTTGTACTTATTTACTTTTCATATTGAGTATTATTATTTTTATAATCACAAAATATGTTTATATTTTAAAGATTAAAAATGGGAGCAGAGGGTATATAACCTAATGCCAGGACCGAGAGTCATCTCTGGAGAGGCAGCTCCGGGGCTCATGGTTAGACCTGGATGCCACTGAGGGCCTGTTGACAAACTTGTTGACATTTTGTTCTTGGACTTCCAGCTGTTGCCCACCCGTCCTCTTGAGATTTGGTTCTAGGACACTCCTCTCCTGCCTGGAAATTCCAACTGCTGTCTAGAACCCTGACCCTACTACCTTCAGACCTCTAACCCCTGACTCTGAACTTAAACTTTTCTTTCTGGATTCGAGTGCCCACTCCTTTCTCAACCAAAGATCTGACCCAATGTTCCCTCCCTTCCCGCACACTTTGCTTCCAGACTCTGGCTCTCTGAGGCTGCCTTCAGTGCCACACAGACACCTGCACTCACCATGAGCAGAAATGGCTGGAAAGTAACAGGCATCACATGAAGGTGAGGGGAAAAAGAAGGCAAATACTGATTTGGCTGTCTTAGTTCCCCCTACTCCTCTTCTTTTTCCTCTTCCTTAGAGGAATCACTAAATTTGATTGGTGAGTTTGCAAATTCACAGAGCATGCTCTGCACGGTCCCTCTTCTTCCTCATAGGTATCCGTTGCCCACAGTGAGGATACCACCTGGCTCTGCTCCTGTAGGGGTGCAGGGTCCCCTTCCAAGCCCCCCCCCCCACCCCAGGGTACATAGGCCTATCCTGATAAACCTATGATGGAGTGAATTGTAAAACCTAATTGTGAAAATCAATTAGCAGTCCTATTAGCTCTCACAATGAACAGGCTTTATCAATAATCAACATTATTAGGGACTAATGACAACTCTCCCCAAATTTACGCTAACCCCCAATGAGGTGATGGTATTAGAAGGTGCAGACTTGGGGAAGTGATTAAGGAGGGTGGAACCCTCATGAGCGGGATTAATGTCTTTATGAAAGAGACGCCAGCGTTCTCTAAATCTTTTTCTGGAGTGAGAAATTAACAGTTGGTGTCTAGGCCCTCACCAGAACCTGACCATGCTGGCACCCATCTTGGACTTCCACCCTCTAGAACTGTGAGAAATAAATGTCTGTTGTTGATAAGCCACCCCGTTTTGGGTACCTTATTATAGCAACCTGAACATATCACCTACGGTAAAGGCAAGAGTCTCCTCTTTATCTGCTTACTGTTTGGTCTCTCATCTTGACTACAGCCAGAGATGAGAAGTGGGCAAAGGAATGCTATTAATGAGATCTTCTCAGGGACTCAAAAAGGAAATAATTAACCAGGTAGAGTTTCAAAGGCCTATAATCCCAGCAACTTGGGAGGCTAAGACAGGAGAATTGGAAGTTCCAGGCCAGCCTCAGCAATTTAGCAAGACCCTGTCTCAAAATTTAAAAAAAGGGGGGGGGCAGGGGTTGTAGCTCAGTGGTAAAGCACCCCTGGGTTCAATCTCCCATACCAAAAAAAAAAAAGAAATAATTTAACAGCCAACTCTGTCCCCAGCATTAAGAAAGGAGCTTTATTACATGTTAATTATGCATGTTATCCCCACATCACCCTGTTATTCTCCCATATTACATATAAGGAGACTGAGACTCAAAGAAGTTAAGCATCTTGGCCTAGTTCTCACAGTTAATAATTGGCAAACATCTCTCTAATTTCAAAGCCCAAGCATTGTCCCTTCTCAAGAGCTTGTCCTGGGTGCTAATTCTTGAAGACTGAGAGAACAATCTTCATTAATACCTCATTATGATTAATACCTCTATTAATAACGAACTAAGATATCAATAGAGCAACCAACATCCAAAGGAAGCAAAGATTACGCAACCAAAAGACAAGGAACAAAGTGATCATCAGACTCCAGAGTAAAAAAACATCCAGAAATCTATCTTCCCCTGGATTTCTTGGAGACTTTTGAACAAATGGCCTCCCTTTCCCCACAACTTGGGCTCTGGCTTCCCCAGTTGTAAAATAACTCAATAATACCCAGTCCTACTTAAGTCAGACCACATGTCGTGCTTCTCTGAGACTGGCCTCAGCACGGTTGCCCTTCACTCTTACTTCTTATTAAAAAACAAATGTACGTCCTATTGCCTTGGGGAGCATATGGAGCAGTCGTTTTAATGAATAATGGATCAGCTGAACAATATATGAAAACCAGAAATAGTGAATTGACGAACAGAAAATGATGTTAAAATGTTAGCCATAGGTGGCCGACCCACCCTTGAAGCAGACGCGCTGAAGAAGATGTTTGGATCTGACCTCTGAAGGACAGTCAGCTGGCCAGCGGAACCACAGTCGCTCTCCACGAGCCAGCAAACTCCCCAGAAGCCAAGGGACCAGGCAGTGTTTACAAGAGCTCAAACCACTGCTACTTTCTTCTCAACAAAAACTCAGAAAGTACAAGGGCACCCCACAGGCCAATAAGCACATTCCTCATTGTCCTCCAGGGAAATTTGATGCTGAAGAGATGGACCTTATCCAAAAGAATGGTTGATTCAAGCCAGATGAGGAATTACAGAAAAGATGGCCATCCATGGAAAATACCCTGCTTCCAAATCCCTAATGTCTTCATTAGGCAACTGAAAACAGGCACACCAGCTGGTCTCAACTGCTTTGAAGCACTGTGGTACAGTAGAAAGAGCAAGGCTGTAGGGCTGGTGACAGGAGACTAGCCTTCTAGTCTCCAGCTCTGCCAAATTTCAGCTGGGTGATCTTGGCAAAGGCACTTGACATCTCTGAGCCTCATTTGTTAAAGTGAGATTGAACCAGATTATAATGCCTTCTGGTTCTAAATCCCTTTATCTTTAGTCCTTTATCTAAAGTTCTTTCATCAATGGATTAGCATCTTACGTTTGGAGAAAATTAAAGCAGGTTCTTAAGTGTCATGTTTTGCAGAAACCCTGTTATTCCAGCGATTGTGCCTCTCCATTGTCTTCCTTTCTGACACAAGATTAAACCAAAATTCTCCAGTGTGGCATTCGAAGTTCTTCATGATTGGCCCATGCTTATCTGTCTAGTCACGTATTTTATATTCTAGCAACAGGAGAACACTTGAACTTCCCCCCAAGATGTCCTTATGGCATTATCAAATATTTATTGATATTTGCACTCTCTATTAGACACTCACACCTGTGTTTGCACAGTTTACTTGAATGTCATATATTAACATATTAACCAGAATAAAGCTTTCTGCTTTAACATACGAGCTCTAAAATATTGGTAGGTGAACACAATAGAAGTTTCTTTCTTAGTCATGTAATAAGCAAGCCTTTCTCTCAGGGTCCCTCTGTTTTCAGCTCTGTCATCCTTTAAGGTTCAGAGTCTTTTGTTTCTAGAGTTGGCAGCTGGCAAAGAGAAGGAAACTCCCAGTTCAAATCCTATTTCCTTAGTATTTGCAAAGGCTGTTGGGTCCTCCTTTTCCTTGTCTACTGGACTTTGTACCTTTCTCTATTAGAACGGTCATCACGGGGGCCAGGTGAGGTGGCACACACCTATAATCCTGGTGGCTCAGAAGGCTGAGGCAAGAGGATCACCAGTTCAAAGCCAGCCTCAACAACTCATCGAGGCCCTAAGCAACTCAATAAAAATAAAATATAAAAAGGGCTGGGGATGTGACTCAGGGGTTAAGGTTCCTGGGTTCCATCTTGGTACCCACACCATCCAACTCCCCCCACTCCTACCTCCACCACCTGCAAAAAGGAAAAGGAATCTATCTTTCCAATAAGCTCCATGGGAGTAGTTCTTTGCTCTGACTCCAGCACCTAGCAAAGTGTCCAGGACATGGTAGGTACACGACAAATATTTTGGAATGAATGAATGCATAAAGAAATGAATAAATTCATGAATGAAGACTGTACTCTGAACCCCAGGAGTCCTATAAGTACATGACTTGGATTATAAAAGGAAAACATGGATGGATCAGAAAAAAAAAAAAGGAAAGAAATTACCAGAATCACTGGGAAAACAGCTCAGAGTGCACATCAGGACCTTGCCACCATTACCTCGCACAGTCCATGTCATTATCGGCCTTATGTAAGAAGATGAACAAACATTATCTGAGGAAGCTAAAATCTCCAAGGGAATGCTAGCCCTGTGAGTAAATGAGGACAAATGGATGTCTCTAAAACAGGACCATGAAACAGCCTTTGCAAATTGGTTAATGAGAGAAACAGGAAGAAAGGACGCAGACAGTAACAGAGTCATGACAACTATGAAAAGCATACTGATCAAGAAAGACAGAAACACGTTTTAAATATTTTTTTGCAGAGATACTGCTGTGGACTGACTGTTATGTCTTCCCAAGAGCCTTAAGTTATACCTAACTCCAAAGACACTGGTATTTGGAGCTGGGGCCTTTGGAATGTGCTTAGGTGGTGAAGCTAAAGCCCTCATGAATGACCCCAGAGAGATTCCCTCACCTCTGTGCCCCGTGAGGACATGGCAAGAAGGCTCCACCTATGGACCAGAAAGCAGGTCCTCACTAGACACTGAAACTCCAAGTGCCTTCATCTTGGACCTTTTTAGACTCTGGAACTGTGAGATACAAATTTCTGTTGTTTATAAACTACCAGTTAATGGTACTTGGGGATAACAGCCCTACTTGATTAAGATGGATCTGAAGACAGTCCTTTTAATATTTGTGACACATTGATTCTCCTCATGGGATGTTTGTGACAAGGTTTGGTTTAGACAGTCCACATGGAAATTACTTGACAGCTTCATCATGGGCACCATCTGATGGATGACAAAGGTAATGTGAGCCAGGTGTGGTGGTGGTGCACGCTCATAATCCCAGCTATTCTACAGACTGGGGCAGGAGGATCCCAAGTTCAAGCGTAGCCTGGGCAACTTAGTGAGACCCTGTCCCTAAGTAAAATTTAAAAGGAATGGGGTCGTAGTTCAGTGGTAGAGTGCTTGCCTAGCATGTGTAAGGTCCTGGGTTTAGTCCTCAGCATCACAAAAAGAAAGGAGAGAGGGAGAGAGGAAGAGAGAGAGACAGGCAATGCAATTTACAGGCAATTTACAATCCGCATCTCTACATTCAACAAGTTCCCAGTTTGGACTGATTTGTGGTGATAATGATATTGGTGCTTCTGTTGGTGGATGGAATTTTTCCAGAAACTGACCAAGAGATGAAACATAGGTCTTAGGTATTAAGTAAACTGAAATAGGAGAGCACATTTATTTTGTACACCTTGGATGATACACAATAACAGAACTATCTGCATGCCCCGAGGAGCCTTCTGTGTCCCGCTGTGGCAGAAACTGCTCTAAGCTGGGCATTCAGCTAGCCCATATTCCTGGCCTCTCTGGAAGTTGGGCAGGGTCATTAGCTGAGTTTCAGTCAATGGAATGTGGAAGTGATGGATGCCAGTTTCTAGTTTCACTGTTAAAAATTCTCCTGTGCAATTCTCTCTGTCCCCCTGGCTGAATAATAAGGACCTTTTGAAACTCAGGGAGGATGACCACAGGAGGGAAGAAGCTTATGCCCCTGAATTACGGGACTGAACTAATCACCTGTTCCCCCCACCTCCGCTCGTACCCATATGTATTGGGCTGCAGAAAGAGCAGTCCAATACGTTTTGTTGGAGCAAACCACTGAGATTTTGAGGTCATTTGTTATAACAATGCCCCTGTTCTGACCTATTGACCCTGTTTCAAAACTTTCCCCTGTTGGTCACAAGCAGGTAAAGAGATGAGTAAATGTTTTGGCGTCTGAGTGCATAGCCTTAGATGATGGAGGTAAAAGAAGGTAGCAGAGACCAAGTTCAACATGCTGCATTGAGTGGATTCTGGAGTGAATTTTAAAGCCTTTGAAATTCCTGCAGAGCTGAGGCCAGGCATGCTAGCCTCTGCTTCTCTATCCATCCCTCCGGACATTTTTATACTCTTGGGAGAACAGTGAATAGCCTTTTCCAAATTAGTTGTTGTATGAATCCCCAACACAGCCTACTACATTTAATATGCTTAGAGTCTAGTAAAATAATTCCACATTTAAACCTCTTTCTTTCTTTCTTTCTTTTGCTAAACATGATGATGAAGAAGAAGAATAAGTAAATTGGTAGGCAACTTTGTGTCTATGAGTATTTTTAAATGATTTTTAAAACATTGTGGTTAGGCACAGTACTACAGTACTATTGGACAATTATGAGGGACCCAAACACCATGTCAGAAATGAGGTCTTTGGGTGCTTGCCTAAAGATGTTGTTGAGAAACTTTTTTGTTTACTTACCAGACTTTGAAAACCAGACTTTGAAATTTAAATCCTTCTTCAAGTAGCCTCAGGGTGTTAAGGACAATACATAAAAAAAAAAAGTGCTGATGGAAAACATTTAAAAAATAACTTCTTACAGCCTTTAAAATAATAAAGGATAAATTCAGCTTAAAACAGAATACATTCTCCAAGTTCATCTAGCCTGCCCAGAAGAACATTGAGCTTAAAAGGTGGATCCTACAGGCCACCTATGCTCCACCAAATAAAGTTCTGCAGCAGCCCAGGACATCTAGAAAATGTCAGATAGCTTCTGCCTGTTAGAGGTTTACCCATGCCCAATAATGGAAAGGTGGCAACTGATCTCTCTGTCTCAGGAGTGCCTAGAGAAAGTGCCCTCTCCTAGAAAAAGGGAACAAGTAAGAGGCCTAGGAGAAAGTCTCATTTCTTAGAAGAGTCCCCATGGGACTGAGATAGGAGAAGAGGACAGTACTTTTCTCTTAAGGAGGAAAACAAATTCAATTGCCTCCCTTTCAAGTGGTGAAACCCAAGCCCTGATAATCCTCTCATTTATCTCATCTTTTCCACATGCAAGACACTCCATGTCATTTTCTTCCCACCCCAAATTCCAAGTCTCCTTAGACACTAAGGTATGCAGGAGCAGACCTGGTACTTCTCAAAGCTCATTGCCGGGCTGTGTCAAAAATCACAGAGGAATCAAGCAGGAGAACAGGTAGCATAAAAGAATTGTCACTAAGGCACCATCAGGAAACTGAGTTTCTCCCTCAAGATAGGATCCTCATCAACCCAAAGGATTTGGGACTTCCTTGTACATCCCCAAGTCAGAGCCTTAGAATTGACATAAGATCTTAAGGAACACTTGATAGAGCCTTGTAGACCTATGTCATGGGCATGCTTCCCAACCTCTTAATGGCCAGATTCATTTTTTCCCCAAGAGTTACATGCTTTGAAATATTTCTCTCTACAAATTAATTACCTCTGTAAAAATAAATTTAAGTATTTATTACTGTAGGTATTATATTAGTGAATGATTAGCAGACATTATCTTGAATCTTCAAGTAGCCTGTAAAATAGAAATTATTGTCTCTCTTGTACAGATAAGTAAACAGGGTTTGGAGATGTTAGGGAAATTGCCTAAGTCTTATAGCTGCAAACTAAATACTGTTTGGTCTCACCTTCTCTCCTGCGGACTCCAGAAGGAGAGGACTCCATAGACAACACACAACCAATCAGAACATCCTAGTCTGGGATAGAGTCTTCACAATGAAGTGGTGTGGCATAATCTCCCGCCTTCTAGCTCTTATCCTCCCCCCATCAAAAAAAAAAAAACGGAAGAAAGAAACTTTCCATCATTATTCTAGTTGATCTATTCAGGTTTTATTTTTTTTGTGGGTAAATATACGATATCTTCCAGGCATTTTTCAAGTACTGGACATAGTTTAACTAACTCCAATATTATCTGAGAGTCTAGAAGACCCAGCCTGGAAACAACAGCTGGCAGTTCAAAACAAATGTAAGTTGGCCAAAGGGGAGTTTGGAACACAGACCTAGGCACAGCGCCCCCCTCCTCTGGGATTCTTTCACTCCTTCGATTCTATTAAGTGTTTGTTGACATACCATGGGCTAATGTGACCAGGAGGATCCTACTGGCAAACAAAGTTTGACAATGGAAATCAGGGGAGTCATTGAAGCTTACCAACATAGGCCAGAGTGGCAAAGAAAAGGAAGAAAAAAGTTGGATGGGTGGCATGAAAAGGGACAAGGACAGAGGCAGAAGAAGAAGAAACAAGAGAGCAGAGGAAAGAGGGAGAGGAGGAAGAAGAAAAGAGATAATGAGAATGAAGAAGAATGCTTTACACCATTTGGCTTGACTCGCTGTGGGGTCTTCATCACCAAACAACTAATAACTCAAGTGGAGGTGACAGGCATGGGGGGGTGGATAGGTCCCCTGGGAGGCCTATTGTTGAAAGATTATTTCCTCAAAGGGATTTTTATCAACACTCTTACCCAACTGGTAAATTTTAAGCCAGAAACTTTAAAAATCATACTATAAATGTAGAAAAGATATATGACTATTTCCAGTTGCATAATAAAAATTACAAGTTTAGTATCCTAAGTTTAAATTGTTTCATTATGCAGAAAACTCACAACAACTGCCCTAGCTAAAATAGAAAATAACAAAATAATCCTAAAAAAATAGACAATAATAATAACCATTTTTAAAAAACCCTCTGGGGATCCAGAAATCTAGGGCAATTTTGGGCAGAGTTTAGCTGACATGGGTGTTTAATTGCTCTACAATAAAGTATTTATTTGGAGATTTAAAATAACTCATTTTTTCCCTTATAAGTACAAATTCTTAGTTTTAACAATGAAGTCCTTTAACTTCATTCTTTATATTTTCATTGAATCAATTGTTCAGACAAGAGGTAAGCAGCAAACAAAGAGAACCTGTGTATGCTGTTTTCTTTTCTTTGCTAAAATTTAACTGGTCCTCAAGAAACACCAAAAGATCTGGGTTTTTTTCCTGCATCCAAATAAATATTCTTCCATATTTTTAAATTCTACAACCATGGACAAAAAGCTGTCTTTGCCATTCAACTGGGATTGGAACTCTAAATTGGAAACATGAGTTCCCTGTGGCAATACACTCTGGAAGGTCAAACTCTCAAGGGCTAAGAAAGTGGGTGGCACATGATGAGTGCTGGTGGTCATAATCTGGTAAGTCTTACAGAGGTGTTGAATATAAAAAACATCAAAAAGGAAAGTTCAAGAGTGGAGAAAAGGGGCTGCAGTTGTAGCTCAGTGGTGGAGCACTTGCCTAGCATATGTGAGGCACTGGGTTTGATCCTCAGTACCACATTTAAATAAATTAAAAAAATAAATGTTATGGGGGCTGGGGCTTGGGGCTCAGTGGCAGAGTGCTTGCCTGCACATGTGAGGCACTGGGTTCAATCCTTAGCCTGCATACAAAAATAAAATAAAGGCATGCTGTCCATCTACAAGAAAAAAAAAACAGTTATAGAAAAAAGTGGAGAAAAGGTTTTAATCTGACCAGAGTGCAGAAAATCTCTTCAGGGAAATCACTGCTCTCAGCTGTAACTAGTCTTCATTTACTTCCACATTCTCCCTCAAGGATTGATTTACTCAATCATACTGAAAGACTAGATAGTTGCATTTCTGGAAGCTAAACAGAGGAGAAAGGGACTATTTTCATCAAAGGCACTCTGTAGATCATTTCCCTTTTACAAATCTGTGCACCAAAAACAAATCACTAGACTGCGTCTCTAGCAAAGCTCGTCTCCATCCATATTTCTTTTCATGACTGACCTGCTGTCTAGTGTACCCTCACTAGCAGTAAGCTCAGAAGAGAAAGGAAGAAGAGGGAAAACTAGCCATACATGTCACTAATAAAATAAATCTATGGGAATGTAAATAGATGGCTTTTCCTGCCCAAAATATCTGGTAACATTTGCAGTGCACATCATTTATATCAATAATTGGAAACTTGCTATAAAAAACAAACCACTTTAATAATTTCTTTCTAGGTTAAAATATTACTTTAAAATCTTGAAATGTGTAGCTTCCTCTAATGGATCTTTGATTTGCAAGGAACTTTAAAGGATTTTTATTCACCAAGTCATTATGCTCAGGTTTGGTTTGACCTTATCTTTTCAACAATCTCTATCACTATATCTCTACCAGAAATCTTCCTCCCCAAAAAAGAGCATCTAATATTGTTTATCTTAGAAAGCTTTTATTTTATCTTTAGCTTTGAGTGATAACTTTACTGAATCTGAGATTATTAATTGACTTTTTTTCTTTTTATCATTTTGAAGAAATCATTCCATTGCCTCCTGGAATCCATTGTCTATGTTGAGCAGTCAGATGTTAACCTTAATTGGGTACATTTTTTGCATGATGAGGTTGGCTGGGTTTTTGTTTGTTTTGTTGTTCTATCTTGTTGCTCTCAAGATTTTCTTTTTTCTCTTTCGATATTTTTTTCTTTGGTATATCTGGATGTGGGACTCTGTTAATTATATTTGAAGTTCTTGATATATGAATTTGTTTGTATTTATTGTACTTGGAGTTAGTTGATTTTGAATGTGTTGATTAATGTATTTTATCAAATTCCAGAAATTTTCATCATTATTTCATCAAATTTATCCCCCTACCCACCCACTGCTGGTACTCCTAGTCTGCATATGGTGATGTGCTTAATAGTGTCCCATATTTCTTTGAGACTTTTTTCCCCCATATTTCTTCATTATTTCTCTGGGTTGTTTGTTTGTAGTGAGGATTGAAACCAGCGTGCTTTACCACTGAGCTACATCCCCAAACCTTTTTTTATTTTAATACAGGGTCTTGCTAAACTGCTTGGGTTAGCCTTGACCTTTTGATCCCCTTGCATCAGCCTCCCAGATAACTAGAATTACAGGCATGCATCATTATGCTTGGCATTCTCTTGTCTTGAGAACAAATAATCTCTATATATATTCAAATTTGCTTCTTCTGCCAGCCCAATCTACTAGTGAATCCTTCAAGTGGTTGTTCATTTCAGTTATTGCACTTTTCAACTCTAGAATTTCCATAAGATTCTTGAATAAAATAATTAATAATTCCTATCCTTTTATTGGTATTGATAATGTCTAATAAGACATTGTCATATATTCCTTTCTTCTTTAAGAATGATTTCCTTTATTTCTTTGAACATACTTATAATAACTGCTTTGTGGCCTTTATCTGATAAGTCTGATATCCAGTTCCTCTCACAAGCAGTTTCCATTGAGTCCTTCCCCAACCCCACCCTGGGCCCCTTGTGTGAGTCACAACCCATTTTATTGTTTCTTTGCCCTGTCTCCTAACCTTTTGTTAAAAACTGGACTTTCTTTTCTTTCTTTCTTTCTTCCTTTTTTTTTCTCCCTGTATGTATATATGTGGTTCAGGGACATTTTTGCTATTGCAGCAATATTGACTACTGATTCTATTAAGCTAGGGATAATTGCTGTTTGTTTCTTTGACAACTGTTTAGATTGTTTTAATGAATGCTACCTCCCATGGTCTAAAACCTCTGATGTTACTCCTTAGAAGATACAGGCTTGGTTGTATGCACAGTCACTCTGGGATGACAATACTTTTAACAAAGTTCTCTTTGACTGTCTCCATTCCTACTTGTTCTAAGTTGTCTCTGTTACTATGATCCCTAGCTGTTAGGTTCCACTGGCTCCCAGCTAACTTGCTCTATTATTTTCTTTGTTTTAATTGCTTTTATTTTTTAAATACATGACAGCAGAATGCATTACAATTATTATTACACATATAGAACACAATTTTTCATATCTCTATTTGTATATAAAGTATGTTCACATGCTCTATTTTTTCCACAATGCTCTGAGACATAAATTGTTCCACAGTTTGATCCAATTATATTTAAGCATCTTTGCAGTGGTAGTTTTTGAGGTCAGTCTTTAAGGTTTGTTCAGCCCAGGAGGCTCAGAAAGTTCTCTCTTTCCCTGGTTTTCTCTGGTAAACTAGCCAACCTAGAGCTTAGCTTATTGCTGTCATGGAGCCACCAGAATTCTATTAATTGCTTATCACCAAAATCTCTATTCTTCTCAAAAATTATCTTCAGCTTGAACTTCTCCACAGTCCGAATAAAACCAACTCCCTTACTTCAGAGCTCTCTGTTCTTATCATGAACCTTTTCTCCCAGGCAAAAATCTCTGAGACTCTGTTCTAGAACTTGGGGCAGTCTAGAAAAGTGTTTCACTTTTCTTGAAGAGATCTGGATGGGGACAGTAGTCTCTGATCTCCTTGGTTTGTATTTCCCCTTGTGGACCCTCTACACCACCCACCTGTAAACTGAGTTACAATTTAGGCCCCAGTTTTATCAGTCTATTGGACCTGGGGGGGAGTTTCTGCCCTAAAAGTGGGGGGTTGATGAAAGGATTGAGTTCCCCGCCTCTTGGCAGCACTTTAGTCTTTTTGAAATGGAGTTAGCTAGGACTAGATATGGAAATCCTTGACTGGTCACTGGGGAGAGCATACCCTGTCTATCCAGTCACATATACTTAGATTGGAACTTCTATCACACTAACCTAGATGGGAGGGGAGTGGAAGAGAGAGTACAGTTTTTGATCCAGTTGCCATAGACTCCCACTTTTCTGGAGATGCAGTAGATTTTCCTGAATAAATGTTTCACCATTTGTTTTATGCCCTTAAAACAATTTCCAGAGACTTTAAATAGTTGTTTTCAAAAATTATTTCATCAGTTATGATTGTTTTGTTCAGTGTGGGTCTGTAGAGCTTCTTGTTCCACCAGGTATTAGGAGGAAATCATCTCCTAATATAATCTTCATAGCCTTCAACATTTCATGACTGCTAACAATGTGTTTCCAAGCTTCCATTCAGTTTTTTGGGTTCTGATGAGAAAATCAATGAAATAAGAAAACTTAATTGGAGGTGAATTTGGAGATGAGGGGCTTATATTTTGACCCTCATCAAAGGAAATCTTCAGAAAGACTCCAAGAACCATCTCCCTTGTGCATTCCAAGCACAGAATACCACAGATACTGATCAAAATAAACCACTAGACCAGGTATCAGGAAACACAGGTACTAATTTTTAGTTCTTTCTCTGGTTTTCTTGGTGAGAGTAAATTAGTCAAACTCCTCTGAGCTCCAGTTCTCAGGAGTATATCATATTAAAGTATTTCCCCAAGCACATTTGGTTTAGACTGCAATTGTAGTGAAGCAGTTTTCACTAAATCAACTCCACATCCTCTTTCTCTAGCTGTCATTTGTGACTAACACTATGTATCTGTGATATATCTGCCTGAACTTGAGGGTTGTTGCTGCTCTGGAGCTGAGAACACCAGACTGAGCCTTGACATACAAGAACCATGTTCTAAACACCTTGAGCTTATTGGATGAGCAAGTCACCAAACCTTTTCTCCATCCACCCAAAATGTTTTGATTTGTGAAAGAAATGTAATTAGACTTTTGGTATTTCAGGTTCTGATCTTCTGGTCATTGCCAATGTTCTCCACCAGATTGATGTCTCATCCTCCCAAGCATTACCATTTTTGGTAACTTAGAGTGAATTTAATTCTAGACAATTCCTCTCACAGTTATGTCCCACTATCTTTGGGACAAAGTTTGCCTCCAGTAGAATCTTTATGAGGGACTGTGGCCCTGACTTAGTTTTGCTGATTTCTTCATAAGAACTGCCTTCAGCCATTTAAATACCTTGGAGGTCAAGATTAATAAGTTCCATCAGTCACTAAGATATTTATAATCAGTCTTCTTCCAAAGATTATGCTTATCAAGCTCATCAACAGGATGAGAACCTTTTGGCCAACCCTTTCCCATTCCTGAATTGAGGGGAACTCATCAAACCAAAACCAACCCAGTTTTCTCACTTGCAGCAGTTGAACCATCATCTTGCCTGCAGAGATTTTATAGCACAACAAAGTTGTTTAAAATCTTTGGGGCCTGCTATGGTCTGGATATGAACCCCAAAGTTTCATATACTACAGGCTTGATTCACAGTGAGGTGGTGAGACCTAGTGGAAAGTAATAAGGTTAGGGAGATTCTAACCTTTCAGATGGATTCACACTGTAAGGTTGGTCTTGTAAAGGTGGGTCTTGCAAGTGGTTTAGTTTTCTGCAAGAGCAGGTTGGTATAAAAAGACTGAGCCTGCAGCAGTAGAGCACTCTCCTAGCACAGGCAGGACCCGGGTTCCATTCTCAACACCACATAAAAATAAAGGCATTGTATTGTGTCCATCTACAAAAAAGATTCATTCTCTTTCTCTTTCTTTCTCTCTCTCTCTTAAAAAAAAAAAAAGACTGAGCCTGATTCCTCCCCAATTTCTTGCTCCCTATCTCACCATGTGATCTCTTCCACTACTGTGATGCTATTTTTAAGGAGACCTTCACCAGACCAAGGAGACGACACCAGCACCATGCTTGAATCTCCAGAACTGTGAGCCAAATAAACCTCTTTTCTTTTATAAAGTCCCCATTTTGTTATAATGATACAAAATGGATGAAGACAGGGCCCAAGGGGAAGTTGTTGCTTGATGGTTATAGAGTTCTTGTTTTGGTTTATAATAAAGTTTTGGAAGTAGATAATGATGTTGGATACCAATGACTGTCAATGAACTTTTTTTTTTTTTAAGGTGGTGCTAAGGATGGAACCCAGGACTTTGCATATGCTAAGCATACTCTCTACCATTGGGCTACATCCTCAGCATAAGACTGTGAATATTTTTAATGCCATTGAATTGTACACTTTAAAATGTTCAAAATGGTAAACTTCATGTTATGCCTATTTTAAAATGCACACACTCAACAAACATTTAGGGCTCTATTGCTGTTGTCTTTCTGTTCTTCCCGTTACTCAAATTGCTGAACAACAGCATTCAGTCTGGGGCTTTGCTAGCACCTGAGTTTTCCAAAGAGCTCCATAGGTTTCCCACATTACTGTCATTAGCATGGTGAATGCAAAACAAATTAACTTCCTATATCTCTTCATATTTCTCCAAACACTCAGAAGGGATATGCAGCCACTTAGAGTCCAGGGATGTACAAGGGCTTAAGATGGATGTCTGTACCTTTGGAGTTAGCCTGAATTAGCATCCACTTCCTTGTGTTCTCATTAAGTGGTACCCAAAATAACTAGCAGGATCATGAAGTGTGTTCTGCCAATCCTTCTGAATTTTAGATTTAAATTAGAATTAAGGTGCTACAACCCCAATTAATTGCCAATAGGTTTGAACATCCTTTTCTGATCGATCGTGTCTTTTTCCTGTTTATATGTTAGCCTGCTACAGCCTTGTGACCCAAGGCTCTGGAATGGATCAACACTCCTACTCCCTCTTGCGCACGCCACTGCGTCTCCATGGAAACAGCTTGTCAGGCCCTGCTTGGCAGCAGGTACTGAAGACCTCTCATCTGCAGCTCCTGGCCTCCATGGATTTGGTCTTAACAAGCCAGGCAGGATGTTAGGAACTCTATCCTCTCTATAGTCGCTGGGAGTGCACCTGGAAAGTCCCCAACACCATCGTCTTCAGGCAGTTATCAGTGGAAGGGAACGGTTCTGTCCTAGCTTCCTGTTTCAGCATGAACTCTTTATCTCCCTCCAGCAAGCCTTCTCTCAGCATCACCCCGCACCCACCAAAGCTTAGAGCCACTGTGGGCTCTTCAGGTCCCATCTGTGGTGACCACCACTGTTAATTTGGTGAAGCTCCTTTGTATCTCTGGGACCCTCCATTCTCTGGATCCCCCTTGCCTCTGTGAAAGCCCAGACCCTCATTATTTCCTTCTGAAATTACTGCAGGATCCTCTGAACTGGTCCTTGTACTTTCACGTTTGCTTTCCTGTGTCCAATCTGCACACTACAACCATGATAAAATGTCCAGAAAAAGAGACTAGGCAGGATGTGGCATGGGAGATAGAGACAGATAGGCTAACAGGTGCCAAAATATAGGTAGATAAGAGGAATAAGATCTAGAGTTCTCCAGCACAGTAGGGTAACTGAAGTTCACAATAACTTATTATATACTTTATAAAGCTCTAGAAAAGAGGAATATGTAGGCTCCAGACACAAAGAAATGATAAATGTTTAACCAGATGGAAATGCTAATCACCCAGATTTGATCATTGCACATTATATACATATAACTTGTTACAGCATACCCCATAAATCTGAACAATTAAAATTAAGCTTTAAAAATAAGATAGTAGAACCAAACTGTCAGAATTTGATATTGTATATCACAGATTTTGCTCTGTTTTAGAGTTCTCTTGTAATCCTATGCAAAAGGGAAGAAATCAAAGTATGCCATAAACTACAAAATATTTTATACTTGGAGTTAAATATTAGGCATTATAAAAATAATAATGCCTAATTATTATTACTACTGTTCTGTCTCTTTTTGCAGTAATAGGAATTGAATCCAGGGGTGCTTTCCCACTGAGTTATATCACCAGTCCTTTTTATTTATTTATTTATTTATTTTTAAATCTTGAGATAGGGTCTCCCTATGTTTAGACTGTCCGTGAGCTTGGGATCCTCCTGCCTGAGCCTCCCAAGCAGCTGGGATTACAGGAGTGTGCCACGGGGCCTGGCATGACCCTAATTGTAACCTAATTTGTAACTCCCCTTTGAATTTTTATTTGTTTGTTAGGAGAGTCGGGATGAAGTAAAGTAGGAGTGTCGATCCATTCCAGAGCCTTCTGGAGTATTAGTCTCTTCAAAACATTAATTCCATTTTTTAAAAAAATAAAGTATTATTAATGGAAAATTAAAGGGATAATTATTTCATTGTTTCCCCTATAAACACAAGGTATAAGCCTAGGATATGGTTTATGGTGGAGCACATGCTTAGCACATGCTTGGTGCTGAGTTCAACCCCTAACTCCAAAACAACGATGACGATAAACACCCAAGGTGCAAAAGAAATCAAAGCAGCCCCTGACCTCTCCCCACAAAAAGTCAGTTGGAGGTTCTTGACCCTCGAGACAGACTTCAGACCCTCTAGCATGACGTGCAAGACCACACCTTTATGGCCTGACCTCTGCTCCCCTCCCCAGCCTTACCTCTTGTCCCCTTCCCTGCCTATCTGACCACAACGTCAACACCCTTTGCTTCTGCAGTGAGTCACAGTCTCACCTCTGTGACTTGGCCCTGCTGGCCCCTCCTCCTGCAGTGTCCTTCTCCTGTCCCTTTATATAAGCCCTATGCACATTATTGGCTCTCCTGACTCTTCAGTCCCCTGCTAAGTGCCTCTGCTGTTTTCTTCTAATGCTTCCTGTGTCTATCTCCTTTCTGCTAAACCGTCGACCCCTGGGGGGCAATGAGCATGCCCACCTCCAGCTTTGCACTCAGCACACTCATTCACATGTCCGTTGTATACGTGAAAGGATGAATAAGAAGTCTCTAGAATAAAAATGTCACCATATGCTGATGATAAGTACATTCTTTTCCAGAGTCTTCTTTTGTTGAGTGCCAATCATCCACCAGAATGGGCCAGCTATGAGACTGTCACACTGCTGATGCCTGGTGACTTGCACTGCTGGCCACTGTCTTTGGGGACACTTCTACAATAGGGACAGTTGCCTCTGCTCAGCTCTGGTTACTTCTGGTTGCCTCCTTTTTGTTAGTCACCAGGGAGGACTTTTCTGGCCTTGTGGCCAAGCCCCTGTGGCTCTGTCAGCAGCTGGAGAGCCATTCCTAAGAGCTGAGATAGTGAGACGGGCCTCCTTCCATGGCCAGGGGAAGATTCCTTTCTCAGTGCTGGTGTAACCTCACTCTTTCCTCAGTGGTGTCCAAGATTTGAATCCTGGTAAGAGGAGAAAATGGCAGGTGATCTCAAGAATGGTTAAGACCAGTAAGTATCTCCCGGAGACAGTGTCTTACTTTTGGTTTTTGGTCGGGGGTGGTGGTGGTGATAAATGACCTATGCTCAGAGATCAGTCAATCAGTCTGTCAGGGGAGAAGTGGAACGTATGTGGATCCTTGTTCCCAGAGAATGCAAAGCTTGTCTGGGAAAGAAGCCAGAACAAGAGAGGCCTTTCAGCAGAGGCAGGTGCCTACCCACGTGGGTACATAGGGTGGTATTAGGCAGCAAGCAGCCTGTCCCACTCACTTTTTCCTAAATCAATGCATCTCTCATCTTCTAGAAACGAGAAACCAACTTTTGCCATGGAGCTGGATGAGATGAGAAAAGAGTGGATTTTGTCTCAAACTGAGTTCCCTTGCTCCCGGCGTAAGGCTGTCACAGACAGGGAAGGCAGGCCTGCGGCAGAAGGAGGGAGCCTTGAAAGGTGCAGTCTCATTCTCTCCTCCGCAGTAAGCAAGCAAAGGATCCATTAAATGAGAAAAACGTAGGTGAAAGCACTTAGCACAGTGCTTGGCAAATGGATGGGATTCAATAATATTGACTTTTTCTTGTTTTATCTATGCTCAGTGGAGGGACTCAGAGGTATATTTGTGTGTGGAAGGAATAATGGGGGTACCAGCAAGGGTGGGGAAGCATTCTCAAACTGGATGATTGTTAGATTTTTGCCTTTAGAGGTTCTTTGCTTCGATACTATCAGAGAACAAATAACCATCAGAGGCAAAACTCATTGCCTTCAGGCATTTCTATTTAACTATTAACAGTTGGTTTTATATATATTTATATCTTGTATATATTTTACCATTAGTGGTTTTGTGTATATTTGTGTTTTATTGTATTATATATTTGTATGTCACAGATAGCAAAATATAATATATAAATATATAATTTTTTTAAATGGACAATAGTGGATAGAATTTAAAGGCATTGAACACTCTAGATAGGAGGGCAAGGAAGAGTACAAGGTTTCCCAGTAAAGTTAAAACAAAAACCTGTCAATCTAAATGAGAATACTAGTACTCTTATAACTTCTACTATAGAAATAAGTAATTTTAACCAATAAAAGCTTCTAAGAGAGATGAGACAGCAAATGTGGGAACCCAGAAACAGCCAGGCCAAAACCTCAGTCCTGAGGCAGTTTCACAATTGGACGGCTCTGGTGGAAGAGGTTACCTGTTGACAACTGAGGGGTGGCTGGGGAGGCAAAAGGCAGACTGAAAGCAGGAGCACATTTGCACATATGACACTCTCCACAAGCAGGTTCTGACTCTGAACAAGAAACTAAAACAGAACTCAGAGTTCTTGTAAGTGCTCAATCCATGTTTATTTAACCCAAACCAAACTCAAAGCAGAACAAAACAAAACTGGAACTTGTCAACACCAGGCCTCTATGTCTCCTACTAGTTTCAATAAAACAATGGGATTAATACAACTCTGAAAATAAACTAACCACGTTCTGTATTTGTCCGGCAGGATCTCACGTGCACTTTCTCTTCACACTTCCCCAGGATGAGAAGTTAGACTTCACATTTATAGGAAAGGAAGAAACCATGTCACAATAGGAAAGGGGGCTTGCTCAGATTAACAAGAAAAAAATTAATGCT
The DNA here is from genome assembly GCF_047511675.1 of Marmota flaviventris. Lineage (NCBI taxonomy): Eukaryota > Metazoa > Chordata > Mammalia > Rodentia > Sciuridae > Marmota > Marmota flaviventris. Next base: position 22,787,852 of record NC_092498.1, read on the forward strand.
GGTCTAGAGACTACGATTGCAAACTCCAAAAGTAATAGATGAAGTTTAAAAAAAATGAAAAGAAAACTTTATTCTCTTTAATGTCTTAATAAAAAGAAATCACAACTTAATAATTAAGAGACAAAGACACCAATAAAAAAAAATTAGCAAAGGACAGGAACTGTCCAATCATAAAAGGAGATCACTGTAATGATTAAAGAAATATTTTGTTGTTGGGTAGGTTCTGCCTCAAATGTGAGATAGTAATTTGAGATAGCCTAGATATCATAGATAAGATTGAAGATATATGAACCCTTTTTCTTGTCCTACACTCAAACCTAAATCTTGCAATTTTAATACCTACACTGGGGCTAATGATGAGAGAAAGCAGAGACCATTGGAAGAACAGGTCGGCACTGTTTGGGCCTCGTGAATAAATATCAGTGGCTGAGAAGGAGGAATATGGAGGGAAGCATCCTTTAGCTTGGAGCCCTGTGGGCCTCGTGAGGTTCTTCAAGGACAAAGTCAAGCCTTGTCTGCCCTCTGGACCCACCACAGTACCAGGGATTGGACCCAAGCATGCTCTACCACCAAGCTACATCCCCCAGCCTTTTTTTATTTTTTATTTTCAGATAGGATCTCACTAAGTTGCTAAGGCTGGCCTCAAAATTGCAATCTTCCTGCCTCAACCTCCCGAGTGGCTGGGATTACAGGTGTGGGCCATGGAGCCTGGCTGAGCCTTATCTGGCTGTATGCAAAGTCCCTATTTGCAGAGTCCCTAGAGTTTTGATACTCAAAAGTGTGGTCTGTGGGTCACAGCATGGATATCTCTGGGGAACTTATAGAAAGGCAGAACTCCTGATCCCCACCCAGGTTCCTGAATCAGAATCTGCATCTTAGCAGGTTTCCCAGGTGATATGTGCACACAGTGACAGTGACAGGCAGAAGTACTGCCCTATGGTATCTGGCTTAGGGTTTGCTCCTCAAAGGTGCCCAGTAAATGTTGACTCATTGAGTGAAAGGTGGACAGGATGGTCTCTGGGGTCCCTTTCAAAGCTAAATCATCAGATTTAATGCAACTGTTGTAGTCAGCTGCGTAAAGCGTCACCCATTTTACAAAGGCTCTAAGTAAGATTAATGAATTAATAACAGTGCATTGGTACCGATGTGGCTACAGTGAATTTAGAGTTTCTCATTAGTATCATTTCACTGGGCTTCTCGGTGTGCCCAGGAGGCACCAACAGGACATAACTCCTCTCTTTCGACCTTTCCAGTTCATCTTTCACAAAAAGAATGTAAAATCAAGTGAGCAGAAATGAAAACAAGAGACTTGAAAAGGTGGGAGTTTCAGTGCCCACCACCACAGGGAGGTTCCTCTTCCCCGGCACTTCCCCCAGAGAGTGGAGCCTCCAAGTTTTCACCTTCTGACCCCTGAGGAGGGTGTGCGGGGACAGGAGAGGTGGGGAGAGAAAGGGTCAGAAGAGAAGAGATGGGACCAAGATCCAAGGACCCCTGTGCTGTCCTATAAACTGACACAGGCAGAGATGACAAATCTGGCCACTCCAGTCCTCCCGAGGCGACCGTGAGCAACATTGTCATTGTTCTGATTCCACTTGCCGTCTGCCAACCTCCTTGCTGAGCAGCCCAGCCTAGGAGCAGTCCAGCCTCTGGCTTCAAGGTTGTCTGTCCCCAGACCCTAGGCTGCCAGGAAACCAGTTAGAAGAAGGGAGACAAAAGGGATCTAGAGGATGAAGAGGCATTTTGAGTTCTGCTAATGAGTGAGGTGACTCACAGGCTGACTCAGACTCAGACCCAGACGCCTGGGAGAGGGAGGGTGGTGGGGGACAGACCTCAAAGGAGCCCCGCTGAACCCTTCAAATGGGAGCTAGGCGGCCAGGGACATGGTGTTATTTAGAGAACTGCCTGCCGCTCCGGTGCTGGAGGGAGGGGTGGGTCCTGAAAACCGAGGGAGAAAATTACATTTGAGGCCAGAAGCCGAGTTATAATCTATAGCCTTCTGTGCTTTGAGAAACGCGTCACATTCTCCAGTGACACTGACCTGCTCTCTAGCAAATCACAGAATACGGACTCAATAGGAATTAATTGTCATCAGGTCCTTGGAGAGTAGAGGGGAAGCAGGTACCAACGTTTAATTTTGTAATACTTTCAACTAGGAAAGTGAGCCTCTTGATTTTCATTAGTATTTTCCATTTGATCCAACCTATGATTAGAAATATACCTTAAAAATTTTTAAACATACGACCGAGGTATCTTCTCTCTAGTTAATGGCTAATTGAGATTCTGAATTTGGAGATGCCAGGTTACGTACTGTTATCAAGGCTGGTGACAGCATTGCCCTGTATGGACCACATTGAAAAGATATGACCAGACAAGGTGCTGGCACACATCTGTAATCCCAGAAGCTCAGGAGGCTGAGGCAGGAGGATTACAGTTCAAAGCCTCAGCCACAGTGAGGGCCTAAGCACCTCAGTGAGACCTTGTCTCTAAATAAAATACAAGAAAGGGCTGGGGATGTGGTTTTATGGTTAAGCGACCCTGTTGGGAAAACATAACGGCAGCCACATCCCAGAGAAAAACCCCAGCATGGCGTCTAACGACCCTCCTTCTCCTCTTTGTCTCTTTCACTGGCGCGAAACCTTCCCAATGTTCAAACCCTGCTGGTGGGAAGCCTTAGCCTCAATTAGAATTAACTTCTTGGGCTCCGGAACTGACATATGGAAGAGCTTGCCAATAAACGGACGACCTGTTATCTACCTCAGCCCTGCGACCTCTCCTTAGACCTATATAAACACACAGCTTTTTGTAATAAAGTGGGAAAACTCTTTGGTAATCTGTGTCGTGTGGTGCGGCGTTTTTCTAGTCTTACAGACCCTAGTTACAATCCCAGGCACCAAATAAGAAAAAGAAAAAAAAAATATGATCATCCTCTACACACTGTAGATAGGCCTTCTGGAGAGCATGTATTTGCAAGATGGCAAGATATAGGTAGAGAATACCTGGGTTTTCTCCATGTGCTAAATAACCCCCCAAAAATCAAACCCATGGTCTCAGTCTAATTCAGTCAATGTGAATCAAATCAGCTACCTAAAAATTATTTTGGTTGATTACCTATTTCTATGTAATTTGATGGTTATTGTCTCCAGTGCACTTCACTAGAGTGGTACCATGCCTGGGAAAGGCACAGGTTCTTTGGCAGCTTGTCAACCTGTGAACTTTTGTGGAGATGAAAAATACTTAGCTCTAAAAGCAGAAGTAGTTCCTCTTCACCTGCTCCCAACCAGTGACAACAGTGGTTGGTCATGGTGGTTTTAGTCTCCGCTAACTAGTTTTCTGCTACCAGCAGGTTTGCTGTACTCAGTGCTAGGTGTTTCATAACATTAATAAAGCCCAATAGGCCTGATCATTGCAAAAGCAATGAGAATGTTGCATACGATATCGGGAAGAGGCTTATGATTATGATGATAATAAAGAGATCAACATGAATGTGGCACGAATGTGTACCCTGAGGCTACACGTGGGTACAAATGAGCAGGAGTTATTCTTTCTGTGTTCTTTGCAATGTTAGGGATCAAATCAGTGCCTCTTACATGCTAGGCAAGCGCTCTACCACGGAGCTACACCCCCAACCCACAGGAGTGATCCTGAAAATCAAAGAGAGACTCAAAATATGTGAAAAACTTTGTCTAGGTCATGCAACATTGAACATCAGTTTGCAAGAGATGAGGAAACGTCATCCAAGATATAGAAACTAGTTTGGATGTGTGATTAGAGAATTGTCAACAACATTGAATGCCTATGATCCAAATAATTATTCAGATAAGGGCTAAAATTATATGCAAGCATTTAAAATCCAGGTATACTGCAAATACTCATTCTGAAATCTTTGCTGAATGCCAGGGATGGTTCCACAATAGCTAAGCTATGAAACCAACCCAGATGACCATCAACAGATGATTGGATAAAAAATTATGGTATATGTACACAATGGACTATTACTCATCCATAAAGAAGAATGACTTTTATGACATTTGCTGGTAAATGAATGTAACTGGAGACAATCATGCTAAGTGAAATAAGGCAATTCCAAAAAACCAAAGGTCAAATGTTTTCTCTGATACGTGGATGTTAACTCACAATAAGGGTCGGGGGATGATAGAAGTTCAGTGGATTAGACAAAGGGGAATGAAGGGAAGGCCAGAGATAGGAATAGGAAAAAACAGTGAAATGAATCTGACATAACTTTTCTATGTACATTTATGAATACGGCACAGTGAATCTCAACATTGTGTACATCTACAAGACTGGGATCCTAAATAGAATAAAATATATTCCGCGTATATAAATGTATCAAAATAGATTCTACTGTCATCTATAACTAAAAAGAACAACAGCAACAAAAAAAGACCTGTTAGATTACACAAAATTAAATTCCCTCTACACAAAATTAAATTCCCTCATTGGAGTTGCTAAGGAGTTTTTTGTTTTGTTTTGCTTTCTCCTTTTGCAGTGCTGGGGGTTGAACCCAGGCCTCACACGCATTAAGTAAGCACTTTATCACTGAGCTACGCCACCATTCCTTTTTACTTTCTATATTGAGACAGGGTCTCACTGGGTTGCCCAGGCTGGCTTTGAACCTGCTATCCTCCTGCCTCAGCCTCCCAAACTGTTGGGATTATAGGCGAGCACCACCGCATCCGGCGGAATTCTTTGACATTTGGCAAAACTCACCAAGTGCTGCTTTTTCTGATTTTCAATGTCTGTATGAACTAGTCTAGTTTGAATAAAGTAGCCCAGGAGAGTGGATATCAGCAAGAAGGAGAGAACTCTGCCTAGTTTTAAAGCTCTGAAGGACCAATGTGTCTTAGTTTATGTACTAACAGAATTCACTGTATTTTTAAAAAATCATGCCTTTTCACTGAACATTGGGTAGTCAGATTTTCCTTTAGTTTTTAGCTGGTTCTGTAACATAAGATTTTTTTGTTTTGTTTTGTTTTGTTTTGTACCAGGGATTGAACTCGGGGGCTTTTAAACACTGAATCACATCCCCAGCCCTTTTTTGTATTTTATTTAGAGACAGGGTCTCACTGAGTTGCTTAGGGCCTCACTAAATTGCTGAGACTGGCTTTGAACTCACAGTCCTCCTGTCTCAAGCCTCCCAAGCTGCTGGGATTACAGGCGTGCCCCCACTGTGCCCAGCTAACATAAATTCTTAATGGCGACTCTGTATCCCATTTCTGTATGTCACCTGATCCATCTTCTGCTTATCTCATAAGGATGCTGGTATTAATATCATTTGTCATAAATTGTTATGTTCCCCTGAATATTTTTTTCCTTGTATTTTAAGGATTTTTTTTCCTCTTAACTTTTATTTTATTTGTTTATTTTTATGTGGTTCTGAGGATCGAACCTAGGGCCCCACAGGTGCTAGGCGAACGCTCTACCCCTAAGCCACAACCCCAGCCCCCCTCTTAATATTTTATTAGGATAAATCAGTAGAGTGAAGTTACAGGTTATAGTATGTAAACATGTTTAACTTTATACTATGTTCTCAAATTTACCTGTGGAAAGGTTTTGGTAACTAATATTTCTACCAGAAAAAATACCAATATTCCTATTGCCACCAATTGTTGTTGATACCAGTTACTGTCTACTATATCTCTTCATTTTTTGAGAAGAAACAAATAATTCTAAAGTTTATAAATTTGATTGTTACTTAGATCTTTTCCTATAAATTTCATTTATGTCTGTTGCCATTTTTTTTATTGAAAACATTTCTATTAAAAAATTGGCCAGGGGCTGGGGATATAGCTCAGTCGGTAGAGTGCTTGCCTCGCATGCACAGGTCCTGGGTTCAATCCCCAGTACCACCACCAAAAAAAAAAAAAATTTGGTCAGGCTGGGGGTATAGCTCAGTGGTAGAGCACTGGCCTAGCACGTGTGAGGCACTGGGTTCAATCCTCAGCACCACGTAAAAATAAATAAATAAAATAAAGGTGTGTGTCCAACTACAACAACAACAACAACAAAAATGGCAACGGTGATTTGTAATAGTGCTTTACATATTGAGAGTTCTGCTTCCCCCCATCTTTTCATTATTTTTTAAAAATAACTTTATTTTGTTTATTTATTTTTATGTGGTGCTGAGGATCAAACCCAGTGACTCACATGTGTGAGGCAAGCACTTTGCCACTGAGCCACAACCACAGCCCTTCATTTGATTTTTTTAAATATATATTTTTTTTAAAAATTTTTAGTTGTATATGGACGTTACTATATATATATATATATATATATATATATATATATATATAAAATATTTATTTATTTATTATTTATTTATATATTTTATCTGGTGCTGAGGATTGAACCCAGTGCCTCACATGTGTTAGGCAAGTGCTCTACCGCTGAGCCACAACCTCAGCCCTGATATGTATGTGTATGTATGTATGTGTGTGTGTATGTGTGTGTGTATTTTTTTCCCCCTTTTGGGTACTAGAAATTGAACTCAGGGTCATTCAACCACTGAGCCATATCCCCAGCCTCTTTTTTGTAATTTATTTATTTACCTTTCCATGTGGTGCTGAAGATAGAACCCAGCGAGCGCTCCACCACTGAGCCACAGTTGCAAGCTTCATAAGGTTTTTTTACTTTATTGATAGTGGCCACCATTGTTTTTGCATCTCTAAATTTAAGGTCATACCAGTTGCAATTAATTCACCTGGCTGTAGGGTGTGGGGGCACATGCCTATATTGCCAGCAGCTCAGGAAGCTGAGGCAGAAGGATTGCAAGTTCAAAGCCAGCCTCAGCAACTTAGCAAGGTCCTAAGGAACCTAGAGAGACCTTGTCTCAAAATAAAAAAACAAAAAGGTTTGAGGATGTAGCTCATTGGTTGAATGCCCCTGGGTTCAAAATGTTGTGAAACATAAAAGATATTTATCACATACTTCCAATGATCAGTCTACTCAGAATTAAAAAGTATTGGCCTATAATTCTAACATGAATTTGTAGACAATTGAACTCCTACTCTTGGTTCTGACAGAATCCTACAAAACAAGATATTAATTTGAACATTAATAGTTATTATAAATTGCTATAATGTAGCAAAAAATAAAAATCTATGTATTAAAGGCTTGGTCCCCAGAGTGATATCATCTGGAAGTGGTAGAATCTCTGAGAGGTAGGGCCTAGTGAGAGGTTCTTAGGTTATTGGAGGTGGACCCTCAAAGGAAACTGTGGGACCCCAGCTCCTTCTCCACCATGTTATGCAGCTTTGCCAGAGACCCAAAGACAAAGGGCTAGCCAATCATGGACCAGAATCTCCAAAACTGTGAGTCCAAATAAACCCTTTCTCTTCATAAATTAATTATCTCAAGTATTTTATTATAGTAACAGAAAACTGACTAACTCAGGAATGTTATGAAAATAAACAAAGATGTTGAATATGAAAGCATTCTAGACTTTTAGATGATTTCACATAAAACCAAGCTGTTGCATTAATATTCTTTTATTTTATTTCAAAAACTCTAATTCATCGGGTATAGTATAACAAGAAAGACACAGAATTCATCATTATTTATACCTCAGGCTCAAAAGTTATGTCCTGCTTACATTCCCAAGAAATTTTATTGTTGACTTTTCTTCATTTGAACGCAAAAAGAGGTCAGTCAGTGAAACATTTTCCTGCAATAGAATAAAATTGGTTTTTTAAATTATATATTTTTATAAATAAGTAATAAATGAGTATTTAAAGGAATACATAAACTCTCATTCCCACTGATGTCTCCATCCTCCCTCTGCCTTTATCCGGGTCTCTGTGGTTTCTTTCACTTTTCCAGTGTTTCATCATATATGAAAACAAATGCAAATAGTATTATTGCTTTCATTTTCATACACAAAGTAGCATACTCTGCTTTGTGCTCTACCTTGCTTTTTTTTTGAGCCTAACATTATACCTTGAGGGTTGGGGTATAGCTCAGTGGTAGAACACTTGCCTCATATGTGCAAGACCCTGAGTTTGATTCCTAGCACCACTGAACAACAACAACCGTAAGTAATAATAATATATCTGAGTAGAGACCTTCAATAGGAAGACATTTACTGTAAACATGGGACATGATGATACTGGCATTAAACAAGAAATTTTAAAAAAATTTTTGTCTCACAACAAAAAATGATAACTGGGCTGGGCCTATAGCTCAGTGGTAGGGCACTTACCTAGCATGTGTGAGGCACTGGGTTTGATCCTTAGCACCACATACAAATAAATAAAATAAAAACATTCTGTCCATCTACCACAAAAATGGTTTTTAAAATAACTATGTGAGGCAATGAATACGTTGATTAACATGATTTAACCATTTCCCAGTGCATGTATATATCAAAGCATGTTGTATGCCATAAATACATATTTTATTAGTCAAAAAAGAAAATAAATAAATAAAAATAAAATCTTAAAATAAATAAATGGAGCACCCTGCCCATCTCTTCAGCAACCCCCCCAACCCAAATTCCTTATCTTGGTTCTGCCACCAGACATTGAAACCAGTTTCTGCTCTTTTCTGGTGAAACAGCTCGACCAGTTGAGGGGTTTGTGTTTTTTCCCCTCCAATGCTGGAGGTTGAACCCAGGCCCTTGCACCTGCTGGTCAAGTGCCCTGCCACTGAGCTACACCCCCCAGATTGCCTTTCACGCCTGCCTCCTGGTTAGGTGTGGACATGCAGCTAAATTCCATTGGATAGAATGGGAGCAGAGTATCTGAGCATCATTTCTAGGTCCAACTCATAACCAAATCCCCCAGATCCTCCATGTTCTCTCCCATCTATCAGCAAAATGCCAATGCCTAGAATGTCCCCCATAAGCTGCAAGTTGAAGATGACAGAATCACCAATTGGAAGGAACTGGGTCCTGTCCTTGAATTACCATTTAGAAGCAAGACACCCACCATCAGAAATAACCATTTTGGGTGTATATGGTGAGGAAAAAAAAGCTTCCTATCATGTTTCATGAGCCAGAAGACATTGTGGGGTTGATTGTTATAGCAGCTAGTATTGCCTTCATTAACACAGACAGCAATCTCAAAGTGCCTTCATCTAATCTTCTGTGCAAGGCATGAAAGCATGAATCTCTTCCACAACATTCTACATTACTGCTCATCCTGTCTGATGTGTTTTGTATATTATGTGAATTTTCCTGTTGAGGTGGTAGAACCTTTAAAAGGTTGGACCTATTAGAAGGAAATGAGGAACGTAGGGTACTAAACAGAATAACAACGCTGGTCTCGTGGAATGGATTAGTTCTTCTGAGAATGGGTTTTTATAAAGCAAGTTTGACTGTCTCAACTCTCTGTCTCTTGCTTCCTATCTGGCCATGTGTTCTATCTCTCTCTCATTCACACTTCCACCATGATGCCATCTGCCATGTTGGGGTGTAATGCGATTGCCAGAGGCAAGCAGAGACTGGTACCATTCTCTGGGACCTCCAGAACTGTGAGGGTATTTAAACCTCTTTCCTTTACCCAGCGTTGGGTACTTTGTTATAGTAACATAAAATGTACTAAAACACAATCCCTGCATATTAAATGATCACAGAACCTCTACTGGACTGTGATTCCTTTGGAGGAAGTGACTATGTTAGTCATCTTTGTATCTTTAGTACCTAACATGTCTGGCATATGGCAGGTACTCAGTGAATGCTTTTGGATGAATAAAGGAATATTGGAACAACTCCAAAGGTACAAAATTATGTTACTGTTGTATTAGTCAGTTTAATACACTTTGATCAGCTTAAATGATTAGAAAATTAGTTATATGGAGCTAAACTCCACCACCCTTTAACTTGTAACAATTTATGATCACTCTTTGTGGGCACACAAAATAAGTCTGAACCCTCTTTGAGACAGCACTTCAACTGTTTGAGGATACCCATTCCCATCTCTTCCATGACAGATCCTCTGGCCTTCAGGGTAAGTAGACTAATGCTCTTTAATTGTCCTAAGGTTACAGTTTCTAGAACTGTCATCACCATCTTTGCCCTCCTCTGAACACACTCAGGATTGCCATTGCTCTTCCTTCAATGGGTACTCAGGATGGATGTACTCTTGTCGGGCACCTGACCAGCTGGTATTGGAACCCATTGCCTCTCTTGGACACCATCCTTCAGTGAAAGCAGCTTAATCTCTTAAGGCGGCCATATCACCTGTTAAATCTCCCTGAGCTTGTGATCAAGCTTTCTATCTCTCCTCTCTCCTCTCTCCTCAGAACACCTGGGGGTGCACATCTTTTGACGTAGAATGACTCATAGCAGCAATGGGAATGTAAAGCTTCCCAGAAACATCAAGCTTGTCGAACAACATGAAATGGTACAGGTAATTTTTCTCAGCTGCACTAAGCTTATCCACAGGTATCTGAATATTGTGCAGTGAACTGGGATATACAGACCAAGGACTGTAGCAGCCAAAGAAAGAAAAAATCAGGCACAGCACCAGCAAACAAGAACAAAACAGTGGGCACTGTGTGCTTTTCTCCAAGGTACTGCCTAGCACCTTCTTAAGCTAAGGGATAATGACCATGAAACAAAGACATGCATTTCATTCAACAGAAAAGCCTGGTTTGATGTGTTGTCAATTTCTTCATCTCATTTCGCACACTGTACAACCGCACATTCCCCAAATACCCTCAGCCATCGGGTAAATAAATACTGCTTCCTGGGGGAATCAAATCATTTCTGTATGTCTCTTGCCCGTGATCACTTTCTTATAAAGCAGACATCTTATGTGCTTTGCGCTGATTAATTTCTCCTGCTATTTCTGCCCCACAGCTCTCAAGCCATGCCACAGAGGCTGGGTTCACCTCCCACCTTAGACCAAGATTCTGCATGTTATTATTTGACCTCCTTTGAAAAACTCTTTGCCAGCTTTATAACCCGATCCGGGCACACCCCCCATCGGGGCCTGCATTTCCTGTGGATGATGCGATGGTTTCCTAGGTGACAGTGGGAAGGAATATAGACCTGTTAGCTTGTGGCTTCTGACTCACCCACTGCAATGGACGTCACAGAATCCTGGCTGAACAAGTGGATGCTGATAATAAGCTTGTGCTTAAGGTAGCAGCGGGGCACTAATGGTTAAAACAACCCCATTGTACCAGCAAGCCAACAGACCCACAGAAATGCCAGATCTGGAAAAACAAACAACAGATCTGAAACCTCTCTGAACTCTCAGTCGTACATGAATTCACAGTGGAGTCCTATTTACAACACCAGTGTTCTGCTCCGTTCCCTGTAGAATATCCTTTTCTTTTCTGGAATGTAGAAGTGTCAGGGTTCTCTAATGAAAGGACATATGGTATCTGGAGAGGGAGGGGTGGAAACAAGTCAAAAACTCATCAAAAGGCTCTTTATGAAGGTGACAGCAGCTTTTGAATTTTCACATTTGTTCCCCGAGATAAGTAAGCTCACACAGTGGACTAACCGATCATCGGAGTCTAGAATGAAAAATATATTCTAATGAGCAATAAATCTTCAGAAAGTTGATTTCATGAAGCCTGAGGAGCAGACAGACAGACACACAGAGACTGACTTCGTAACTACCTCTCTGTGAAATGATCCTAGGCATGCACGAGTCAAAGAAAGCTGTCTAGAATAAAAATCCAGAGTTCCTTTGTCCTTTGCATCAGCACCAGTGCAGACTGAATGAATTCTTAAGATTCTTGAATTCCTTAAATGACCAGCAAACCTAAAGGTTCCCAACTAGAGATAATGCATCTTGTTTTCCTCTGGGCCTTGAGGGATGCTTTAAATAGCATCAGCAAGCATCCAAATGAATTAGACAGCAAATGTAGGTTAGCTTTATTTAGACAGATAAAGACACGCAGAGAAAGTTGTCTGGTTCAAGGGCAGTGCAGCCTGACACGACAGCATTTCTCAGAGGAGGGGAAACTGCTTCGGGTGAGAAAGGTATTTTGGGCAAAGAGCAAAGTTCCTTGGCTCTCCAGGGGCAGAGAGGCTAAGATCCTTCAGTGCAGAAGAGCAGAATTTAAGAATGGCCTGCCACTCATTGACAGAAAGAGCTACAGATCCACGACGTTAAACAGAATGTAACATCTCGTAGTTCACACCTTGTCTTTCCTCCTGCCTATTCCTTGAGAACACCATCAGAAGAGAACACAAGCTGGGCCAGGGAGTTTGCGTAATTCCTCTGGAGCAATGTTTTAGATTTTTGGCAAATTCCAAGTCAGGAAATACCGTCTTCCCTCCATACCCATAGGAGATTGGTTTCGGGACCCCCTTGGGATAACAAAAATCTAAGAATGCTCCAGTTCCTTATATAAAATGACATAGTATTTGCATATATCCTATGCAAATCTTCCTGTATGCTTCAAGTCGACCTTAGACTACTTAAAATATCTCAGCAATCTAAATGCTGTATGAATAGGTGCTAGACTATATTGTTTGAGAAATAATGACAAGAAAAAAAGTGTATATGTTCAGGACAGATGCAATTTTTTTTAAAAATCAAAGACTTCGAATGGTTGAAATGGAATGGTTGGTTGAATCCAAGGATGCTGGACTGTGGACCCAGAAAGCCAACTGTATGTCCAGGTGGAGGGCCCCTAGAGATGTGGAAGTTCAGAAAGCAGAGAAACGGGCGAATGTGGGAACTTTGACTCCTTAAACAAAAATATTGTTTGAAAAAATGTTGCAGCCCATGGGTTTGGTCTATTTCTCTCCCTCTTCCTTGCCCACTCCTTTGAATTATTTTCTAAAAATAAATGTTTATTTCTATGTATTTTCTGAAAATAAATGCTATATGGAAGGTAGTGGATCCATAAAAAATAAAACTTACTGCTTCTGTTTGTTTTTATTATGATGTTTATGATTTCTTCTCCAATTTTTTACTGGTTTCCTCTCAGTTGCAAAAGCCAAATGACATTTGTTATAAAATACAGCAGCTTGTAGCCCCAGTAGTAATTAGTTTTAAGAAGAAAAAGGTCATTTCAAATTAGTGGATTTTTATTATTTGAATAGATTATAACCCTAAACATTTAATAATTTTATGAATAAACCTATTTTTTCCCAATTTGTGGATGTGTGTGTCTGTGCACACATGTGTGATGTGTGATGCTGGGGATTGAGCCCAGGGCCTTGGACATGTTAGGCAAGTGTTCAACCACTGAGTTACATCCTCAGTCCCCTAATGATTTTTTGTTCCTAAGGTAACACTGAAAAAAAAAAAAAATATATATATATATATATATATATATATATATATATATATATATATATATATATATTTATAAATTAATATATATATATATAAATATATATATTTTAAATTTATATATAACCATATATATAAAGTTTGTATACATAAATAAACTTTAAAAATTAAAAACTTAGTTTTGAATATATTTTAATTTTTAACCCAATTAATTTTATTGATATTTTCTTTTTTAAAGAGTCTCACAACTTCGAAAATCAAAGGGAAAATATGCTATAACCCTATCATGAAGCCAAATCTGAACCTCATTTTGAATTAGGCATTCAAGCTGCTTTCATTATACTTATTCCTTCACACATTCCATCCATTTCTTCCTTCCACATTATTTAAAAAAAATTTTTTTAGTTGAACATGGACACAAAACCTTTATTTTACTTATTTTTTGTTTTATGTGGTGCTGAGGATCAAACCCAGTGCCTCATGTGTGCAAGGCAAGCACTCTACCACTGAGCTACAACTCCAGCCCCCCTCCACATTATATACGGAGCACCCATTGTATATACACAGAGCAAAAGGCATACTTGGTTGTTCCATTTCCCCATTTCTGGCTGCTTGTCTTTGTCTGATTGATCCCTCACCCTAAGCTTCTTTCTTCATTTGCTAGTCAACTAGTATATGTGGTAAAACTTTATTCAGTTGAGAATTACTTTAGCCAGAGCACATGAAATTTGCCCAGTCCACTGCCAAAAATTCAATATACATTTAACTATTGGCAAAATTGGCAACTCAGTTAATCATTTGATGCCATTACAATTCTAGAAAAGTGATAGAAAGCCAATAACCCTGACTATAATTATATAGAAATAGATTCAAAAGGCTTAGCTGAGCCCCAGATGCAAAGTTCATCCCAGAATTACATCACCTTTTTATAAAACCCTCACATCTTGGGGCTGGGGCTGGGGCTCAGCGGTAGAGTATTCACCTAGTATGTGCGAGGCCCTGGGTTCGATCCTCAGCACCACATAAAAATAAATAAATAAAACAAAGATATTGTGTCCAACTACAACTAAAAAAATTTTTTAAAAAAATAGAACCCCTACATCTAAAACCAGTCCTATATATTTTTAAAATGTGTGTAGTTATGAGAACCTAATCAAAAGGAAAACTATCCTTCTAATTTTTTCAGTAAAGGGACTAGCATTTCTACTTTAACTGAAATGAAAAAAGTAAATAACATCCCTGGGATCTCTATTTCTTGCTTTGATATCTTCAGTCACTTCGCTATTATTCGAACACCTTTATTAGAATTTCTCAGTTTGTGCTAATAGTAAGGAGACCTTTGAAATGTTCTTCAATAAGTCAGTTTCATAACTGGTTTTTAATATTTTTAAGTGCTGGAGGAAAAAGAAACTTTAAATGCAGGTAGAGAGCAAAGTTATAATCAATCACTGAACCAAATAAATAAAATATGATGTATGTAATTTTTTTAAAAAATAGAGCAATTTTTGTTTGTGGGTGGCTCTCTCTGGTTGTTCTTCACTTTTGCTGCACAAAATATTATTTCGGTAATCTTATTACACTGTAAAGAGGAAAACAGTGTAACAGTATTTGCCTAGGTAAAATAGGAATAGCACATTTTATTTTTATTTTGTGACATTTGTGGCTCTTCAGCATGACATTGGCATTCTTCCTCTTCTGATGCAACTTCCTCCTCTGTTTTTGTTTTGGTCGGGGCTGTTTCAACCTCCCCCTTTCCTGCCCGTGAGGTCCTGAGCTGCCACTTTGTTTTCAGAATCTCCACTTCTGTTTTCGGTGGCAACACCTACACGTAAACATCTAGCCGCCCATCCACAAGGACACACACCCACGCGCTCTCAACTCACACAAACATCATGCACAAGTCACACACGCACACAGCCTGGCTCCCCCAGGGAGCTCAAACCACTCCAGCTGTTCTCTAGCCCTGGCAACAAAAGCAGCATCGGGCTCCCAGTGTCACTTCTCTGACACTAAAAATGCTGCTTCTAAGGAAGCTCTCATGGCCCTTGGAGCAAGGAGAAGCTGGCTGCACAGCTGAAGTCAAAGATGGCAGAGCCCAGTGCTGGAGGCTGCACGTAGGGATCAGAGGGGAAGGATCAAGGATTGGGCTCCTCTGAGTGAAAGGCTTCGTCCTGACTGGGCACATTCGTGTACTGATATTTCAAGATTCAGTCCAGGTCATCCTCTCTCTCAAGATTTTCCTGCAGTGCTATCTCCTCTATCCCCCTATAATCCTGGTTTAATTAGATGAGTTGCCCCATGTCAACCTGCAGCAAGCACATTGGATTGAAAACTTCAAAATGCTGGGGCTTTGGCTGATTCATCTTTCATTTTAGCACCTGGCACCTGGTGGGCATCCACACTCTCCTTCCATGGGGGAGATGGCTACCGACTTTTGATGGAGGGGGAAAGAAAAGGGGTCCTCCCTGGCACATCTTCCTCTCTTTCCAGTTAAGATTGGCAGTGAAGAGGTGACATTACGCCATGGATGACATGTGACATTAACTCAGTAAAGAACACCAGCTGCCTCACCTTCACCCCTACCACTGAGAGAACAACTTCTTCTTCTTCTTCTTCTTCTTCTTCTTCCTCTTCCTCTTCCTCTTCCTCTTCCTCTTCCTCTTCTTCTTCTTCTTCTTCTTCCTCTCCTCCTCCTCCTCCTCCTCCTCCTCCTTCTTTTTCTTTAATTTTTTTTTTTAGTTGTAGATGAACACAGTATCTTTATTTTTATTTATTTATTTTTTATGTGGTGCTGAGGACCAAACCCAGGGCCTCACACGTGCAAGGCAAGCGCTCTACCACTGAGCCACAACCCCAGCCCATCTTCTTCTTTTTTTTAAATATATATATTTTTTAGGTGTAGATGGACACAATGCCTTTTTAAATTTGGTTATTTTTATGCGATACCAGGGATTGAACCCAGTGCCTCATGCATGCTAGGCAAGCACTCTACCACTGAACCACAACCCCAGCCTCATTGAGAGAACTTCTAATGAACAATAAATAAGTCCAATGACACCCCCCAAAAAATAGCCTTTCACAAACTTGCAAGTGTGAATGAGAAGAAATGCTTCCATCAAGGAGGGCTGTGTGAGTAATGGGAGAACATGGCACCTGTCTTTTAAATTGGTTGATAAGATTCAAATTGTTTTGAAATCAGGAGAGGATAAGGACGAGATGGAACTGTGTTAGGTTCTTTACTTGAAAGATGTCGTTTTAATTTGCACAAAAACCCATAGAAATCAGCTTATTGTGTTCATTTTACCTGCAAAGAAAGTGAAGGTGGGAAAGGGTGGTGACCGGGAAGCAGTCCTAGTACTAACCTCAGCAGAACTTCGGTTTGAACCCAAATCTAATGACTCCCCAATCCTTTCTTCACTCCTTTTGGTTCCTCTGTTTTAAAAATATTGACATCTTTTCAGAGAGGCTGAAAAACAAAGATTAAATATTTATTGAGCACTGACCAGTGGGTCACACATGACTATGGGGATAGAAAAACAAAATCATCCTACAACCAAAGAGCTAAGTATCAAGTGCAAGGCTGATGGAACAGGCTGAAAATCAGACAACGAAATAGGGTTACAGGAAAGGGGGTGGGCGTGGCTGTTGGAGAACTAAAGGGAGGATGCTTGGCCTTGGTTGTTGAGGGAGGGTAGGGGACCCCACAGAACACAGGAAGATGTTTCTGAGCAGATGCTAAGCAGGGCAGGGGTGGGGCAGAGGGTTAGGACACTGCAGAGTGAGGGAATGGGTCACAGGAGTAGGGAGGAAGAGGTCACCTGAGTTCATCAGGACTGGCATGGTGCAAGGTGAAGACAGAACCAGGCCTAAGACCCTGAACTGAAGACAGGGACACTGAAGGTTTTTGAGTAGGGGAAGGTAATCATTCAATCAAATTCGTGACTAAAACATTCCAAGTTATTGCTGAATCCATCTGACACCAGATCATAAGTACACAAAGTACACAAAGCAGAAAAAGATAGAAAATCAATATTCTTTTTTTTTTGTTTAGTTGTTGACGGATCTTTATTTTATTCATTTATTTATATGCGGTGCTGAGGATCCAACCCAGTGCGTCACACATGCAAGGCAAGTGCTCTACCACTGAGCCACAACCCCAGCCCCAGAAAATCAATATTCTTAATCAAGACTCAAACAAATAAAAACTCCCAACAATTAAAATAAAATTAAAAAGACAAAGAAGGCCTACTTACTTCTGAGGAATCACAGCAAAGAAGGGGATCTGTGCCTGAACACAGGAGCTCAACCCTGGCCTACCTCTCCCTGCTGTGATGGCTCCACATGGCCCCATTCTAATGACTCCTGAGACCATCTCAACCACCAAAACCCCAGGGCAGCAAATCCAACCCCATCCTCCCCCAGAGAAAAAAATTCCAGCAGGGAAATGACAATCCCTGTCACTTCCTTCCTATCTAGAAGCCGGCCCATGAGGACTGCTACCCTGTTTCACCTGATCACACCAGATACCCTGGCTAGAATGGGAACCGGATCCTGCTGGCTTGATTGAGTTAAAAGGAACAGTGCCAGGCCATCTAAAAGTCTCTCAATAGCTTGATGGCTTCAGAGAGGCCTTCGTGGCTCCGAAAGGCCAGCGGCCTGTCTCAGCTCCCGGGGTTAGGGAGGAGCAGGATGAATCCCCTAGCACAGAATCCAGAAGCACTGGAGGCCAGCAGTTCTGAAAGACTGCAGAGAGGGCTTGTTTACATTTTTCTCTTGGGCTGAAACCCATCTATTTAAACTTTAACCAGAGGCAATTATAAAACCGTGGTGAGCCAGAGAGAGAGATGGCAGCCTGCGCAAGCCGGCAAGTCAGATGCCAGGAGTCTGGCACTGAGCGGATGGAAAGAGAGGAGAATATTTTTGAGAAAGGGATCAAGGAAAAACAACAAAGGAGGCTTGGGAAGCAAAAGGTGTCGCCCAGGCAGCTGGCGTTCAGAAGTAGAGTAGGGAGGACAGAGGTGAGGGCAGGAGGTGGGAAGGGGGACGGGCCAGGGAAGACGGCAGCCTCTGATGGCTGTCACCATCCCACCGGTTCAAAAGTCCCTCCCGCAACATCTGACAGTCACAGTTCCACTGTTTGTTCCCTTTTTTCCCTCCTCTTGGGTCAAAAGTGCACTAACCCAGAGAATCAGCAGCAAAAAGAAGCCAGCCCGGGGCAGGCACGTCCGGCCTGCCAGGACACAGGCCCTCTTCCCCGAAGGCCAAATCTCCTCCTCTTCAGTTCAGGTTTTCCTGGCAGAGACCCACCTTGGAGCCTTGACGATCAGCCCAGTGACGTCAGAGGAAATACCCCACTGGACAAAGGCCTCTACTCCAGTTGCCTAAACTGAACCCCATGCCTACCGGGATCTGGGTCCTAGATTTAATGAGTCCTACAAACTGGTGGTGGGGGCAGGGGACACGGGGAGCACTGTGGCTCTAAAGTAAAGGTTTTAATTCTGGACTTGAGGACACCTGTGGGCCTGGCCCTGACACCAGGGCCAATTTCAGATGCATATCCACACATAGGAAGGTCTACTGGACAACAGCTGCTATAGACAGAATGCGTTCCCCCCAGATTTGTATGTTGAAAACTTAATTACTAAAGTGATAACATTAGGAGTAGGATTTGGGGAAGTTATTAGGTCATGAGGCCAGAGTCCTCATGAATAGGATTAGTATCTTTATGAAAGAAGCCCCAGAAGCTGGGTGTGGTGACTCATGCCTGTAATCCTAGTGACTCAAGAGGCTGAGACAGGAAGAGCACAAGTTTGAGGCCAACTTCAGCAACTTAGTGAGACCCTGTCTCAAAATAAAAAATTAAATGTTCTGGGAATGTGGTTCAGTGATAAAAGCACTGCTAGGTTCAATCCCCAGTACCAAAAAAAAAAAAAAAAAAAAAATCTACCACCAACAGCAAAAACCCAGAATGCTGCTTTTGTCCTTTGACCATGTGAGGACACAGTGAGAAGATGGCTCTCTATGAACCAGAAAGAGGCCCTCATCAGACACCAGATCTGCCAGTGCCTTGATCTTGGACTTCCAGCCTCTAAAAATCGTGATCATAAACTACCTTGTCTCTGATATTATGTACTAAGACAGCAGACCCCGAAATCCCTCTCACTGCAGGGAACCTGACATTCCACTCCTACTCTTAAACTTTTCAGTTTTGATGTCCCCAGGAAGATAAAAATGCAATGTGCAGAGAATTCAGATGTTTTAGCAGGAATTCACTTCCCACTACTTCCAGGCAGCTTAGCTTTGGGGCCCTGTGGGAAGAGGATCTAGGAAAAGCATTCTGGGGGCGGAGAAGGCCTTGGGAACTACCAGCAGGAAGCTGGCAGGAGGCATGGAAGAGCTGGAGACATATCTCTGTGTATAACAGTGAGGCCCAAACACAAGTCAGAGGTTCACAGCAGAAAGACAAGTCACCCTGCCTTTCTGTAAATCCTTCTCGGCTCGCCCAGTTCTCACCAGGGAAACCAGCACACAGGAGGGACCTAAGGAAGGTCAGAGGACTAGGGAAGCACCCTGGGATATTCAGGTCCCCGCCTGGAATCCCAGGGCAAGGAGGCCAAGGTCACGGGCTTCTCTCCAGACCAGTTTGCTACACTCACCGGAAGGTCAGTCCTCCAGCTCTGAGCCACTCCAGCCAACCATCTAAAAAATTCATGACCCTGTTCCCAAGGGCCTGGAAGACTCCTTGCAAACTCACCCTGATTGGTGACAGATCCCAAGATCGTATCCTTGTTTGTGTGGAGGCAGGGCACTTCATACAAGGATGAAGAGTTTGTGATGTGCTGCAATTTTATGTCTTAAAGTCTGTATGGGTAGAAATTGCTTCCTTATGCCCTGATTCTGGAAGAGAAAGAAAGTCAGATACTGAGGTCTCCTACAGAACAGATGCCTGTGAACCTGTGACAGCCAGCGGACATCCCAGGAGCCACGTGGACATTTCAGAGGGATGTGCACATTGCCCAACACCCAGCAGAAAGTGTTATACCTGGGGAGAGAGATTTTGTAAAATCAGGCATGGAATCTCCAAGGGAATGCTGGGGAACTGTACATAAACCAGTAGCAAAGAGTAGTAGGTTAAAAGAGTGGATGCAGGAGCCAGGCTGTGAAGATTAGCTCTGTGATCATGAGCAAATCATTTAACCTTTCTGGGCCTGAGTTTCTTCATCCATAAAAATTCAGACAATAGTAGATCCCAAGTCATAGAGTGGTTGTAAGGATTAAATAAGTTAATATTTAAAGGATCAAGTTAATATTTAAAACAGTGTCTGTCACATAATGAGAGATACGTAAGTGGAATGTTTAAAAAGTCATATAATCAAATCTCCACGCCTGGACACTGGTTGTTTCTTAATTGACAAAGTCTTTGGTGGGCTCTGTGCGTACCCTCCCATCATTCCAGCATGAGAAGGCAGAAGAAAGGCATCCGGACGACTTTCTCCTGCAGCAAAAGGTAAGGCACCTTGGCTTCATTCTGACTTCTAACAATGTGCACACCCAGATCAAGGCCCAGCCAGAAGGAGAAGCTGTGTCCAGTGTGTGGACCAGAAAATGGGAATCCCTCCATCCAAGTCCCTCAGACCCTCACCATCTCCCTGCCTGTATATCGCCAAACGCTGCACACAGCTGTCCCCCATGGATACCCTGCACCAAGCCAGGGTTCCAGAACCTAAGGAATAGCGCTCCGAGAACCTCCCATGGGGCTCCTGGGATGTCTGCTGGCCGTGGTGGCTCAACAGTGTGCATCCCACAGAAGACGTCAGAGAAGGGGAGGAGGAGCAGAGAAGTCGGCAGGTGGCAGGAAGAAGGAAGGATCATGGCGAGAGGAAACCAAACATACCAGGAAAAAAAGTAGAAAAGCCTAAGTAAGTACAAGAAAACTTTTTTTGTCTCTCTATTTTTGGCCAAGTGAAAAAATAAAAAATAAAAACCAAGAGACTCAGACAGAGCCCGTGAAGGGAAGGAACCAACTGACAAACTGCAGAACTGTGAAATGCATGCTAATTACCTCACCCTTCCTCCTGCGCTGGGCTGCAACCAGAGCCCACAAGCCATTTGTACGTTGGCCTCATAATGATTTCATTTTACAGATTTCCTTCCACTTTTTTTTTTCTTTTTCCTTTTTCTTACAAAGGCCATCACAATTCTATTCTGTTTTGGGAAGTAGGAACAAGATCTATCTTTAGGAAATTTAAATGCCAAAGAGCTCAGATAAGCATAATTGAGAAGCAAAGCCTAGTTGGTGTGATCGAGACAAATATTTAATCACAAATATTTGAAATTCTTCCCCTTTGTGCCCTGAGGAGAGAAGTGCCTTTGTTTGCTGAACTGGCTCCTAGAACTACAGAACTACGTGGCCTTTGTCCTGCTGTGGAGGACACTGGGCAGGGAGAGACACCAAAGGAAGGCAAAATATTAGTCAAGTGCCTACCATGAATCAGGCCTTCTGCTAGAAGCTAGGAGTGAACCCTCAGGAACCTAATGATCATTTTCTTTCTTTCTTTCTTCTTTTTTTTTTTTTTTTTTTTACTTAATAAAGTTGTGGTAAAACACACAAAATGTACCTTGTTAACCATTTCTAAGCGTACAGTTCAAAAGTGTTAAGAATAATTCCCATGGTTGTGACATCTCCAGAAATCTCACATCTTGTAAAATTGAAACTGAACATGCATCCAACACAGTAAACCGCTCCCATTTCCCTTTCCACCCCCAGATCTCTACTTTCTGTTTCTATGGATTTAATTACTTGAGCTCCCTCATAGAAGTGGAGGCAGCCAGTTGTTTGTCTTTCTGTAACTGGCTTATTTCACTCAGCATCATATCCTCAAGGTTCGTCCACGTTGTAGCCTGTATCAAGAATTTCTCTTTCTTTTAAAGCTGAGCAGTATTACATCCTATGTGTAACAGACTTGGCCTGTCCATTCCTGACCGTGGATACTTGAGTTGCTTCCACCTCTTGGCTATTGTAAATGAGGCTGCTATGAGAACTGTCTTAGTCAGCTTTTTTTTTGCTGCTGTGACTAAAAGACCCCACCAGAACAATCGTAGAGGAGGGAAAGTTTATTTGGGGGCTCATGGTTTCAGAGGCCTCAGTTCATAGACAGCTGGCTCCATTCCTCAGGGCTCAGGGTGAGGCTGAACATAATGGCGGAAGGGTGTGGCAGAGGGAAGCAGCTCACGTGATGATCAGAAAGCAGAGAGAGACTCCACTCACCAGATACAAAATATATACCCCATATCCATGTTCCCAATGAACCACTTCCTCCAGCCACCTGCCTCCAGTTACCACTCAGTTAATCCCATCAGGGATCAATTCAACGATTGGGTTAAAATCATTTCTCCTCTAAACCTTTTGGTATTGTCCCACACATGATCTTTTGAGGGACACCTTGCATCCAAACTACAATAAACACAACACTCTTTAAAGAAGCTTATTCCATCATATTTGTTTACCCATCCTTTGTCCCAACTGAAGTTTTAGCTGCACAGGGACCTGTTATTTATCCTGGTATGCCCACTTCCCGTACAGTGTGGGCACATAGTAGGAACTCAAAAATATTTGTTCAACAAAATATTTTTACACTTCTTAGTCTCCAGTATTGCAGCTGGCTGCTTTACATATTTTAATAAATAAGTTTTGCAATTTTAATGAATGTTATTTTGATTATATTTACATAGTAAGCTAGTTTATATAAGGAGATAAGTATTAAAAAAAATCCAAATCTCAATCAAAATCCACTCTAGATGAAATGCCATTGACAATTCCTTCCCACTCACCTTGCTTAAAACCAACTCTTATTCCTGTCTTTCTTCCCCTTTCTTTCCCTCAAGTCATGGCACTGTTAGATCCTGAGGGCATTCATTAGGGGTCCCTCAGACAATGGAAAGCCAGGCATGGCTTTGGAGTTTGGTTTACTCAGCTCAAAATCTTTCCCTGGGGTAATTTTGGATGAGGCACAGGATCAACAACACCCAGCTCCATCTCTGGAGGAACTCACAGAATTATGGCTCTCTCTGCTTATTCCTGATTACGACTAAGTAAGAGACAGTGGTTTTCTCAGGTACAGAAAATAGTGTTTATTTCCATTCCCGGTTAGCCAGATGATAAACAGAAATACAACTATAGTGTTTACAAAGCATAAGGAAGTTGTGAAAATTCTGTATTTTATTTGATGATTAAAAGTGTATTGAAAGGACTGGAGTTGTGGTTCAGTGGTAGAGCGCTCACCTAGCTCGTGAGAGGCCCTGGGTTCAATCCTCAGCACCACATAAAAATAAATAAGTAAATAAATAAAAGGTATGTGTCCAACTACAATTAAAAAATAAATATATATTTTTTAAATGTATTGAAAATAGTATTGTATTTGATGATAACTACTGTGTTAAGTATCAGCAGTTGGCAGGAGCTAGTTCTGTGCCCCTTTAAAAAATACATGTTGGAATCATGATTTCTAGTCAAGGTAGGATTTTTGTACCTAAGCCTTTGATGTTCATGCTCATCTCTACACACAAAGCAATGGTTATCGTATTGGTCTGTTTTACATTACCCTAACAAGATCCCAGAGGCTGGGTAACCTCATTAAGAAAAGAGGTTTATGTAGTTCACAGTTCTAGAGGTTCAAGAGCCTGCATGTGGTGATAATCTTTTTGCTAGCAGAGTCCTAAAGTGGCACAGGACATTATGTGGCAAGAGACAAAGAGTACGCGCATGCGTGTGTGTGTGTGTGTGTGTGTGTGTGTGTGGTGTACATGTCCTCTGGTCTCTGTCCCTCTTCTTATAAAGTCACCAATATTCAAATGAGGGATCCACCCTGATGACCTTATCCAATCCTGACCACCTCCCAAATCCCCACCTCTAAACACTACAGTCAGATTTTTCACCCTCCAGATACCTCAAAATGGGGATTAAATTTCAACAGGGAATGCTGGTCACGTTCAAAGCAACAGTGATTAAAATATGACAGGAAAAATTAAAAGGCACAGTTGGCCCAATGTATAAACTTTTCCATGGATTAGAAACTCAAAGCCGTGAATGGAGCAGGAGATGGGGTTACTGGGTCCCAAATATGAAAGGTGGCCCAGGATGCCAGCATGGGCTTCTGAGGGGCCAGGGAGATTAGAAGTGACTGCCCAGGGTGAGAAGGGTAGGTGGTAAGCCAGGTCCAGTGCCCGAAACCACAGGCCACACTGAGCCCCCACCCCATACACACAGACCACCTGTAAGGAGGCTGGAATAGCTGCCTGCTGCCTGGTGATGGGCCTCCCACCAGGGAATAATGAGGCCAGGAGAAAGTGCACGTGACAGGCAACTGGACCAAGCAACCACAGGCCTCCCTGATGGCCTCTATTCCTTTACTGCAAGATTGAGCAGGAAAAGAAATTCTTCTTATTGTGTAATATAATTGTCTATGAAGAAACTCAAACAGGCTCCACAGGAGTGGAAAAGAAGAATTGTCTCTTTAGAATTAAAAGACAATTTGGCAAGGTTGATGGGTATAAGATCAATTACAAAATTCAGTCTCTCTCTCTCTCTCTCTCTCTCTCTCACACACACACACACACACACACACACACACGTTGTTATTGTCGTGTTTGGGATTGAAACTAGAGATGCTCTACCACTGATCTATATCCACAGTAACTCCCCCCCCCCACCTTTTTTTTTAAATTTTGAGGCAGGGTCTCACTAAGTTGCCTTCAAATTTGCAATTCTCCTGCCTTAGTCTCCCCGATAGCTGGGATTACAGGTATGCACCACTATGCCAAAATGTATAATACTTAATAGCAAACAAAAGCTACAAGGCTTAATAGAAATAGCATTGTGGCTAGGTATAAATATTTAAAATCATATAGATTTTTATGTATAAATAAAATGTAGATTTTATATGTAAAATATTTTTATAGAAAGCACTAAAGAAGATTTGAATAAGTGGAGACACATACCATATCCGTGAATTGGAACATTCATTATTGTGAGATGTCAGTTCTCCCAAAGTTAACATTTACTTTTAAGGCAAACTCGGTTTTTAAATTCCTGCCCTGATTGGGAGCATGGAACCATGATTACAAAATTCAAGTGGGAAGTAAGGGGTCAAAAATCTTATTGTAGTTGAGGATGCATTTGCTGGACATAACAGAGTATACAACATAAAGTGGTTAAGCAATAAGAGGTTTGTTAGTTCAGATCACAGGAGATTCTAGTTTGGGTTAATTCAGCCACACAATGCCATTGTCGGGACCTGTGATCTTTTCATCTTTTTGTTAAGCCACTCTCAGTGTGTGGGTGTGTGGCTTGTGCCCCCAGGGTGGCAAGATGGCTGCCATAGTATCAGGCATCACGTCTTCCTCCAACTTTTATTCAAAGAAAGGAATGGTAACTCTTTTTTCTTTTGTACCTTTTTAAGAGGAAAAATGTTCCCATGCCTTTCCATCCTCAGTGTAGCACAATTCCGTATACTTAGTTCTCACTGGCAGGAGATGTAGCACATCCCAGGCCCAAAGCAATTCTGATAGAAGAGAATTGCCCTCATGATGGGCTTCAAGTACACACTAAGGGATAGAATCCAGGGATATCTGAAGACAGTGAGGTTCAGTTAGGAAGAAGAAAGAGGTAAGAACTATTGTTCAGATAACAACCATAATAGTCAAGTCAATTTTGAAAAAGAATAATAAGTTAGCCTGTTTTTTCCACTAAATATCAAAACTTCAAACTGGAGATGGCATAACAAACCAGGAGTGAAAGGTTAACTATTCAATAAATATGCATTGGAATAATTACACATGCATTTACTATTGCACACCACAGCAAGCTTAAGTTGGTTTAAAGGCCTAAAGGTGAACAGTAAAATATTATTTCTAGGAAAAATATAAAATATTATCTTTATTGAGGCTATTGTAAATGGGGTAGTAAAGGTGTCAAAAGCATGCATTGGAAAAAAGATAGCCTCTTAAACAAATGGTTCTGGGAAAACTGGAAATCCATATGCAACAAAATGAAACTAAACCCCTATCTCTCACCATGCACAAAACTCAACTCAAAGTGGATCAAGGACCTAGGAATTAAACCAGAGACCCTGCGTCTAATAGAAGAAAAAGTAGGCCCTAATCGCCATCATATTAGATTAGGCCCCTACTTCCTTAACAAGACTCCTATAGAACAAGAATTAAAATCAAGAATTAATAAATGGGATGGATGTGAACTAAAAAGCTGCTTCTCAGCAAAAGAAACCTTAGATAGTGAGATGAACAGAGAACCTACAGCTTGGGAGCAAATTTTTACCCCTCGAACATCAGATAGAGCACTAATCTCTAGGGTATATAAAGAACTCAAAAAGCTAAACTCAAAAAACAAAACAAAACAAAAAAACAAACCAATCAATAAATGGGCCAAGGACCTGAACAGACACTTCTCAGAAGATGATGTACAATCAATCAACAAATATATGAAAAAATGTTCATCATCTCTAGCAATTAGAGAAATGCAAATCAAAACTACTATTTCATCTCACTCCTGTCAGAATGGCAGCTATCAAGAACACAAACAACAATAAGTGCTGGTGAGGATGTGGGGGAAAAGGCACATTCATACACTGCTGGTGGGACTGAAAAATGGTGCAGCCAATCTGGAAACAGAATGGAGATTCTGTTTGGAGTCTAGGAATGGAAACACCATTTGACCCAGCTATACCCATAAGACTTTAAAACAGCATACTACAGGGACACAGCCACATCAATGTTTACAGCAGCACAATTCACAATAGCTAAACTGTGGAACCAACCTAATTGCCCTTCAGTAGATGAATGAATAAAGAAAATGTGGCAAATATACACAATGGAATATTACTCAGCAATTAAAGAGAATAAAATCATGGCACTTGCAGGTAAATGGTATGAATAAATCTAAATGGATGAAGTTGGAGAATCTAATGCTAAGTGAAGTAAGCCAATGACAAAAACCAAATGCCAAATGTTTTCTCTGACATAAGGAGGCTGATTCACAGTGGGGTTGGGATGGGGAGCATGGGAAGATTAGACAAAGTGTAGATAGAGCAAAGGGGAAGGAGAGGGAGGGAGGGGGTAAGGGGGTAAAAAAAGATGGTGGAATGAGATAGACATCACTACCCTAAGTATATGTATGAAAAATACACGAATGGTATGAATATACTTTGTATACAAGCAGAGAGATGAAAAACTGTGCTCTACATATGTAATATGAATTGTAATGCATTCTGCGATCATATATAACAAATTAGAATAAAATTTTTTTAAAAATTGTCTTTATACCTTTAGGATAGGGAAGAAATTAAATGAAGCACAGAAGTATAAGCATAAAAGAAAGTATTGGTGCATATTACGACTTTAAAATAAAAGACATCAGCTGGGTGCAGTGGCACCCTCATGTAGTCCCAGTGACTCAGGAAGCTGAGGCAGGAGGATCATGAGTTCAAAGCCAGCCTAAGCAACTTACTGAAGCCCTAAGCAACTCATTGAGACCCTGTCTCTAAATAAAATATAAAAAAGGACTGGAGATATGGCTCAGTGGATAAGCAACCTGGGGTTCAATCCCCAGTAGGGAAACAGAAAAAGAAAAGAACATCGTCAACAAAGTGAAAAGCTTAGCCTGAGAGTTTTTTTCAGACATAAAACCATCAAAGTATTGGTATTCAAAAATTATTAAGAACTGCTATAAAGCAATAATAATGAAAAAAACTAGAAAGAAAATCACATAAGGATATGAATAGGCAAATCTTATAAGAGAATCCCTAATGACCAATAGAGAGTCAAGGACATGTTCCATACCACTAGCAATTAAGGCAAAACAAAATAAAATAATAGAAAGTTACTGTTTTCATTTCCATAAATTAGCAAAAATTTCAAACTCTGAGAATACCCGGAGTTAACAAGATATAGAGAAACAGAACTCTTGGAAGGCAAAAATGACAAAATATATTAAAATACATCCTAAAACCCAGTAGTTTCTTTCTTTCTTACAATGACTAGATTAGTGTCCTCCACCAAGGGTGACTGCCCTGAGGGAACATTTGGCAACCTTTGAAGACATTTTCAATTGTCACACTGGGGGCAGGGAGAAGTGGCGTGACTCATATCTAGTGGGTAGAGGTGAGAGATCAGCATCCTATCCCACAAGAAAGAATTACACAGTCCAAAATGTCAATAAGGTAAGGGTGAGAAGCTCTGGCCTAGAAAAATCCTCACATAATGTGCTCCAGGAAACTGGTATTTAAATGTTAATGGGAGCATTATTTGTTATGGCAAACAACAAACTAAAAATAACCTTAAAGCAAGAGAATGGATACAGAATGTGTGTATATTCAAACAAAGGAATAATATTCAACAGTTTTAAGTAATGAGTTAATACTTCAGGTTGCAGTATGAATAAATCTAAAAAGTAATGATGCATTTTAAAATGGCAGCTGAGCACCATGGCTCAACTCAAACCTGTGACACAGTAGCTCAGAAAGTTGAGGTAGGAGGATCACAAGTTCAAGGCCAACCTGGGCAACTTAGTGAGACCCTACCTCAAAATAAAAAATTTTTTTAAAGGGTTGGGAATACAGCTCAGTGGCACAGCCCTTGTGTAGCATACTTGAGGCCCTAAATTCAATCCCCAGTAACACACACACACACACACAAGCAGAATGTTATGTACAACATAATACATTTTACTTTATAAACACAAAGCAATATTACATATTGTTTATGTAACATTGTTTCATATACATATAATATAAAAGTATATATATATTGTGTATATATATATGTCTAAAAGCATGAATGAGAATAATTTATAGTAACTTCAAAATAGTGGTTACTTTTGGAAAAAAAGGGAAGGAAAAAAATTGAGAAATGAATGAAACCAGGGGTCAGTCAGAGGCTTCAACAGTACTGTTAAGACTTCTTATATCCAAACTGTAAAGCAATATAAATCAAATGTTAAGATTTGTTAAGGTGGTATTTTATACATTGATGTTTTTAAAACCATTTTTCTATATTTTTCTATTTGAAATTGTACTTTTCTGCTTGAAATTATTTTATAATGGAAATAGGTTCAAACATTTAAGAGCTGCCATTTGCAAACATGATAATTCCTTCTGTCTCGGGAGCATGGAGTTGGTGGAGGAAGCTAGTGCGTCTGGAAGAAACGTATGCCACTCCAAAGGAAGTTAGAGAAGGGAAGATTTACCCCAGGGTAAAGAAGTCTCTATGCAGACCCTCTCCCAGGGATTCTTGGCAGGAAGAGAACAGCTTTCCCAAGGCAGCAGTGATTGGTAGGCTGAACCTCTGTCCATGGTCCTATCCTGTGTCTCTAGCCCTAGAGCAATTCAGAGGGAGGTTCCAATTTGCATGGAAGGAAAGCACTGAAGGGCTACAGATCTGGCTGAGAAGCTGAGAGAAGAGGAAATGTGTACACAGCCGGTCTTGAGACTTTGCAAAGAAGCTCCTACTGTTTGCCATGGATGATGGCTGTTCTTGTAATGAACGAACAGCTCCCCTCAGTGAAGGGAGCTCTGCCCGTATTGAGGCTTGGTAAAAATGACACTGTCATCTCCCTAGCTTTTCACATTTTTAACGAAAGCCTTTCTCATCCCAATGCTTTTCATCATTTCTTTCCAATACTCCTATAAAATCAGTCAATATTCTCCTCCGCTTTTAAAGAAAGGAGGAGAAGCTAGCAAGACCTCAAAGACGACATCTTTCTATTAACCAATATTTTGACCCAAACCACTGGGGATAAGTAAATGGTGAAAGTAAATCAACTGAGAAAGATGTTTTATGGGCCTCCTGGAATAATTGCCCATCTTTTAAAAAGAAACAACATTTCTTGGGATCCCAGGAGGTGTCTGGCACTACACAAAGTGATATGAGCATGAGAGTGCAGAACATAATGTTTGGGAACATAATGTTCCTTGGGGACTTAAAAATTAATGCAGATCCAAGACTTCAAAAAATACCAGAGTTGTTTGTAATAAATTAGGAGAAGACAAAGTGAAAGGTGTAGGGGCAAAAACCCCCAAGCACCGTGATAAACCAGGGAACACGAAAGCAGAATATGATGAGCCAATCAACCTCAGGAGAACACAGACTCACAGTATGGGCAGAATACAAGGTACTTATCCTGCAGAGCCAATTTTGCAGATTCAGTTACTCGTCCACACAAAATCAATAGCTGTGTCTGATTGGGTACTGGCAAAAACAACAAACAAACAGACAACAACAAAATACATACATCTATATATTTATAAATATATATATTTTTTTCTGTAGATAAAGTCCAAGCCATCCAGCACACAGATAAAGTGTCTGGGGGTGGAAATACATGGATTGGCAAACTTTTAATATATAAAACTGTAGATCCAGCAGTGGGTGAGAGCTCTAATGGAAAGAAGTGCAATTGGTTTTGTAGATGCTGATTTTTACCAGCAACCAGAGCTGTGCTAAAAGCTCAATTTAGCCTATTTTAGGCTCCCTAGTAAGTTTTTCAAGGAGGGAATATAGCAATACATGAGTACTATAATATATAGATACAAAACTGTCTTAATGGAAATATGTACTCTAGTTTAGGGCAATATTGCCCTGCCCAGATGATGGAAGTTACTTGGAAATGTAGGGACCCATTTGGTCTTCAGACTTTCTCTACCACACAGCTTGGCCATTCTCTTGAGGAGTTTTTTTGTTTTGTTTTGTTTTGCTTTGTTTTTGTTTGTTTGTTTGTTTTGTTTTTGGTCCCAGGGATTGAACCTAGGGGTGCTCTACTCCTGAGCTATATCCCCAGCCATTTTTTATTTTTTTATTTTGAGACAGCATCTCACCAAGTCGCTGAGACTGACCTCAAACTTGCAATCCTCCTGCCTCAACCTCCCAAATCTCTGGTATTATAGGTGTGCATCACCATACCTGGCTGTACATCCTGTTTTAACAACTTCAATCTTGTTAACCTAACAAATGGGGGGAGTCAGTCTTATATATTGATGGTCAGATTCTAATTTGGGCTTCCTCATAGCCACTGCAAGTTTTTTCACATTTATATTTATCTTTTCATAGTTTTCTAGTCATATACTATATGATTCTGTCTCTATATAGATTTAATAGGTCTAGAAAATTTTGTTCCACTGGTAAGAGAAGGGAAATATTATGCAGCAACTTCCACAAGAAGATCTAATGGGCATCTCCAACTCAACACAGTCAAAGGAGAACCCTTGATTCTTTTCTTGAACCATCTCATATCAAATAACAACAAGAGACTTAAACAAAATTTAATTTCTGTTTTTCATAAACAAGGTCTCTGGTGTAGGTTCAGCTAACTCCACCATATTATCCTGGATTCAGGTGATTTTTTTTTCTCCTTTACCATCCTTAGCATATGGGTTTTTAATCTTCAGACCTTTAGTCTTAAAGTCAGAAGATATCTACCATAGCTCCACCTTTATTATGAGGGTGTTCCAGACAGACAAATCTATGCCCAGAGGCTTTCACTGAGATTTCATTAGCCAGAAATAAGGCTCCCTTAGCTGCAAAGGAAATGGGAAAATTGAGTATCTAGCAAAAGGGAATGGGACTATTATGACTGAATTATACCAATCATGATTCATCACTTGGGGCTGGACATATTGTCATTCTAAACAAAGGCAGGGCTCTGTTAGAGGCAAGAAAGGAACAGTGAGTGGGGAGGGAATTAAGAGGGTCAGCCACTCTTCTTATTCCTATGTCACCTGCCTCACCAATGGCATCACCATCCACCTGGTACCTGAGCTGACAGTAGAGGCAATAGATTTGAGTCCTTCCATTTTCTTATATCTCACATACAAACCCGCAGAGAGTCCTGTGGACTCCACCTTCTGCACCTGCCCCAGACACCAGCTTCACTGCTACCGTCCTAGATCAAACCACCATTTTCACCTATATGACAATTGCTTCCTAAAGACTTCCCGACTCAACTTCTTCTCTTGCTCTCTACAATTCTATGCCCAAACAGAAAATCACTTCCTTGTTTACAACCTCCCAATGGCTTCCCATCTGTCCAAAGTTGAAATTCCTTATCCTAGCCTGTCATGCCTAAATGGTCTAGACTCTGTCCACCTGTCCAACTTCATCTTGTGCCACTTTTCCATTTGCCAATGAGTTCCAGCCGCCTGGGTCCTCTTTCTCAAACTCATATTTCTTAATATCTTGGAGACTTCTGAGCCATCTGTCCTCTCTACCTAGACTGCTGTTCTTTCCTATCTTTTCATGATGGGTTCCTCTCTGTCAGTGAGATCATGGTTTAATGTCATTTTTCAGACAGGGGTTCCCAAATCATGCAGTCTAAAATGACACCGGGTCATCCATCGATTCACTCTTTTTTTATTTCTCCATATCGCTATCACTGTCTAATTTTCACAGTATTTACCTCTTCATGTATCATGTTATGAGACCTGTGTATTTGTGTATTATCTAACTTCCCCACTAGGACGAAGCTTCATGCAAGCAGGGACCTCATCTGTTGTGTTCATTGCTGGAAGTTCTCATCCAATATTTCTGAATGAATGAAGACATGTAAGGAAAGACTTTTAAGTGGAAAACTTTGTGAATCAAAATAACATCTGCAACATGTTATCAGGATCCTTAGAGTTATCCTTTATAGAGTAAAATCACTCAGTTAAAAAATCTCAAATATGTTTTGCTTTAAGACGTCACAATTAATAAGCAACATTAACTCCCGCCCTACGTCTTTCTTCCTTGTGTCCTCATTTCCAAAGCCAAACAAACCACGTGTCCCCTGAACCAAATTGCTCTTTCTGAATGTCTTCTCCACTGACTTCTTTCTCTTTGCTTAATAACATGATTGCATTGTCTCACCATTTTCTGAAGGTTTGGGAGACTTTGAAAAGAAACATTTGGGGAATGTTTTGCTCCTTTCCATTTTTGGCCCAGGATTTCAAGGAAGGGAAAACCCAAATGTACTTGAAAGAGGAGAGAGAGATTTAGTTAGCCTCTGAAATGTCTTGCCTTTCTCTTACATTTTCATATTTCTATCTATGACTTTCCAAAGGCTAAATTCATCTCCACTCCCTTGATCAAAATACTAGATTTTTTTTTTATTAGGTTGTCCTCCAGGTATAATGATAAAGTCAGAGAAATGAATATGCCATCTTCCTTCATCTCTCTTTCTAGGATCCTCTCAGTTTTTTCCAGACTTTCCCAATCCCAAGATGACCCTGTGTAGGCCCAGGTTTCTGGATCAATGATCAGCTGGGACCAAGAACTCAGCCCGCATTCAAGACCTCCAGCACACCTGCAGGCCATGACTCATTGGGATTGTACAACAAAAAGTTTGGGAAGTTCATTCAGATCCACACTAGGTAGCTGCTAGTGATGCTTATCCAGCACATTCCCAAATCTCCCTGTTGGGAAAAAAAATAGATTCTCAAATGCTATTCACAAATCAATCTCGCCCTCTCCCTTTCCCCTCCCTTCCTCTGTCTCCTGATCTTTGAACTTCTGGAATTGCCTATAGAAAATAATAAGAGAGGGGCTGGGGTTGTGGTTCAGCGGTAGAGCACTCGCCTAGCACATGCGAGGCGCTGGGTTCCATCCTCAGCACCACATAAAAATAAATAAAGGTATTGTGTTCAACTACAACTAAAAAATAAATATTAAAAAAAAGAAAATAATAAGAGAATCCCCATCCTCAACTGTCTTTAGTGAATATACTAAAAATAAGACTATGGGGTTGGGGACGAAGCTTAGTTGGTAGAGTGCTTGCCTAACATGGACAAGGCCATGGGTTCAATCCCCGGCACCTCAAAAAGAAAAGACTAAATTATTCCTCCTCTGTATTCAGTGAAACTTTAGCCACTGTCCTTTCTTACCTATCAACACTGCTCCCCTACCATGCACAGTGTCCAGTTCTAATCCTAGACACTAATTTTCAGATAGGCCTCTGAAACACGATGTCCCAAACCAGCCTTGGATTTTGACCATGCATCAGTGAAAAATATGGGGATATGCATCCCCCAAAACACATGTATTAAAAACAAACCATACATATACGTTTAGAAACAAAACAATAAGAGGAATAAAGGGAAAATTAAGTTATTGGACTCAGTTCTGTTGGGAGTCTGTCTCCAGATTTTGTCTCAGATTAATTGGGTGACTATTTCCTTACGGCAGACGAAATTCTAAAGATGGAAGCCCCAAATTCCCATCCCCTGGTTATTCAGTTAGACCGTCATTGGGGTACAAGCTGGGGAGGGTTTTAAGTCCCAGGTGAGTTTAAAATATGGAGATTACCCAGTGGGCCTGGCCCAATCCAATGAATCCTTTAGAAGAATAGTTTTCTAGAGGAAGATGAAACGATTTCAATTGTGAGAAAGTCTCCAGCGTGACTGCTGGCTGTGAGAATGGAGAAAACCAAGTGAGAAGGAATATGTGAGCATTACTGCATCAGAGTTCTTCCCCAGAACCTCTAGATGAGAGTCCAGCCCAATTCATCTCTTGATTTCTACCCTATGGGATCCTAAGCAGAGATCCCAGCCAAGCCCACCTGGACTGCAGCAACCTATAAAACTATAGAACCTGCAGAAAAAGTGGGATACTGCTCTAATCCTTAAGGTTGTGATAATTTTTCCATTGTCATAGAAAACAAATACATCTCTTCAGTTTTCAGATCTTTAAATGAAGTTAATAATATCTGACTATGCCCAAGAAACACTCCAAACACAAATTATGTTGTTTTAGGTTTAACAGAGTGTATTAAATTATTTCCAAATGCTGTGATTTTTATATTAATTACAATATTCAAGGGTCAATCAAGGACAATTAGACTCTT
Organism: Marmota flaviventris; assembly: GCF_047511675.1. NCBI lineage: Eukaryota > Metazoa > Chordata > Mammalia > Rodentia > Sciuridae > Marmota > Marmota flaviventris. The sequence goes on from NC_092498.1 coordinate 22,822,952, forward strand.
CAGTGCTGGTTACGTTTGTTTTGTTGGATTCATTGCAGTTGCAGGACAGAGCTAACTTTAGAAGCTACGTCATATGGGTTAGGGTGTGGAATTGTTCCTTCCGAGGGACCCGAATGAACCTGTAATCTTTTTAATTTGCAAAACATTGTGTTGCATTTTATCAGTGATCCACTGGATACTCTGTCTACATGTCAAATATAGGGATCTTTCTCTTTCCTAGTTAGATTTCCTTTTTTGAAGAACTTGACCTTCACCTTAAAAAAATCTTTTTAAATTTGGCAAGCTATTTCTACCTTGAGAAAATCCTGAGAGAAGAGGCATAAGAGGATCATACCTGTATTAATAAAATTGATTGGCCAGGTAAAAGAAAACCAGAAAGCAGGTCAAGAATGTTCTAAGCGCATAATCATTCCCTAAGTAAACGGAGATGTGAATGGTGCTGAACTTGTTAACCCGGATTTCTCCTCTTGAGAATGAGAGGTAACCATAGAGAACTCCCGTGAGCAGATCTAGTTTAAACAAAGTGATCTGGGAAAGAGCAAGAGGAAGGTAGCGGTTAAGGAAGCAGGAGGTTGTACTCCGAGGAAGAACATTCCAATTTAGGAAGTAGACTTTCTGTGAAGGACCAGAAGGGAGGGAAGTACACTTTGGTTGGTAAAAACTGCATGGCCATGAGCAAGTGGCTCAAATTTGTTGAGCCTCAGTTGCTTGTGAGTCTACAACAAGACAGTTTTGAATGTTCTGAGCACCAGGCCTGGGACATGGAAGCCCCCATTAATGATGGCTGCATTAGTACCAGGTAATTTCATCCTCTTGTCCTTGCCCCAGAGTCCTGGATAATCGTCTTGGTTCTAACAGATACTAACGGCCCCTGCTGGCTAGACCTCTGTGTCATGTTCAAACCAAAAGACTCCAGACCAGTCAGTGGCTAGGCCAGACGTCTAAAGCAAACACACCCTGAAGGTGGGGAGACAGGGAGAGTGGATCTAGATATGGGAAGCCCGTTCTCCAGGGACAGGACTTCCTATGGCCCCAGTTGCAGGGTACTAAAGGAAAATATCCACAAATAAAAATCTCTGTCTAAAACAATCCAATTTTCTAGCCCAATCCATTGACAGTGACTTAGCCACCCAAGATCATATTTTTCCAACATGGTCCATTTTCTTGGCTTTCCTAAGTCATTAATTATGATCATGTTTTCCCAAATGTGGAAATTCCCCTTGCGCAGATGCAGCCGGTACTGGCCAACCCTCTTTTCCTGAGAAGTCTCCACAGCACAAAAATATTTTTGTTTTCCCGAATTGCCCACAGGGAAAATTTCCTCACTCGTTTTTTTTCCCCCCCTCCTCCCTTAAAGTCTTCTGGCAATTTCCAGGAATCTAAGCAAACCCAAATTACTTAGATCACTGGAGAGCCTTTTAGATGTTCTAACGTGACAAAAGAGAATCTGAACTTTAAATTTAACATTATTAAAACCAATTCTAAGAGTTCCATTTAATAAATGAAGTCAAGGCTACTGAAACCGGAATACCTCCCACTCTTGCCTAAGAATATGTTCCTAGGACTTGGAAGCTTATATTATAAACAGTGGTGGCCAAATTGATTAATATTGTGTGTGGATTAAACAGCGTTATATGAGACATACTTCAAATATAAGAAAGTCTTATACAAACGTAGACATTTTGCAGCCAAGTGGGTCTACAATACAGATGATTATTCAAATCATAAAAGTTTGCTAGACAATTCATCCCAGTTACTTTATTCAGCTTCTGGATTTCCCAAGGTGCCCTGTGCAGGGCTGACAGCAGCAGAGACACTCCAGAGATATTTTGTTCCTTTCAGAACATTCATCAAGAGGCATTTTTGTGCCAGAAACTAAATTTAGGTGGTAGAGAAGGGGTGGTAGAGTGATGAATCAGACTGGGTCTCTGCCCTCAAAGTCTTTATAATCTAATAAAGAAGGCATGATATACACACTAACCACTGGTTCTCCATCAGGGGCACTCCCCTCCTTCCCCTGGGGACTTGGCAACGTCTGGAGACATTTCAGATTGTCAGACCTGGAAGTGGGGTCATTACTGGCATCTAATGGAAAGAGGCAAGGATCCTGCTAAAGCTCCTGGAATGCACAGAACAGCCCTCCACAATAAAGAATTCTCTAGTCTTAAAGGTCAATTGTGCCAAGGTTGAGAAACCCTGACCCAGCTATGCTAGCTAGAACAAAGGACTTGTTGATCGATTGCTCTACTCATGGATTGGTGTTGGTCCACATGATAAATGACTTTCACCTTAAGACCCCAGTCATTTTGAATTTGTGCTTATATCCCATTATAACTTTAAAGTGTCTTTTGAATAAATGAGTACACTGAGACAGGTGCTGAATGAAGCATGAGATAAAATGTCACTAGGCAAAATGAATGATAATTTAGAGTGAATTGTTAACTTGAGGACAAAAATTTTTCTAGCATGATGCCAAGCATATAATAACTACAGAGTGAATATGAGCTAAACATATTCAGATAAATTAGCAGCATGAATTTACCTAAGGTTTAAAGAGGAATTTTATTAAAACAGTCTTCACAGTAGCCTTCTTCTCAGAAATACTTCTCTATAATAGACTCCTGGAATTGCATGTTGTACTATGAGGTGATATAACTCTGTATTTTTATATCTTAGCATTCAAAATTTTCACTAATTCAAATTAGCCCTTTCCCTAAAGTACCTAATTAGTGAATGCTAATCAAATTTGAAATTTTAAACAGTAGCTGGGCATACTGGTGCACGAGGGCAATCACAGTGACTCAGGAGACAGAGACAGGAGGATTGCAAGGTCGAGGCCAGCCTCTGCAACTTAGCAAGACCCTGTTTCAAAATAAAAAATAAAATAAAAGGGGCTGGGGATGTGGCTCAGTGACACAGCACTTCTTGGTTCAAAAAAAAAGGAAAGAAAGAAAAGAAAAGAAGGACGGTTGAGTGTCACTCTCAGTTTGGGATCAATTAAAAAATGAAGTCATATCTTTAAATTAGAACATGTCAGTGGAAAAATATGATTTAATTTACTAAAATTAGTTAGGAATTTTTTTTTCCAGGAAAAACCATCAAGTGGTCTAGTGTTTATGAGGTAAACAGGGCTATTACTGCACAGAAATCTGTACTTTTGATTAGGCCATTACCATCAATTGTGATATGTGGGTTACCCAGGAAGTAGTGGCTTTCTTCTTCCATCTATTTGGCCTGTATTTTTTCAATGTAAGTTGGTGAGTAAGACAGGACCTGGCATCTAATTTTTGTATTACCATTACTCAAGTGTAAGTAGGATGGGAGAAGTGCCGCACAAATTTTAAACAGAAATAATTGTAATAATCTGCCAAAAATAATTTCTTTGTGAAATTCAGGGACGTTGATTCTAACTCAACATCCCTGAATTTCACAAAGATCATGGAGACCATGATGTTTCTGATTTTGCAACATAAAGAAGCAGAACTTCCTTTGAGTTTGAAAATTTCCTGTAATTTTTTTTGCCCCAACATGAGTTTAATGAGGTATATTTAAAAGCAGGGGAGTGTGTGTGGGGGGGGTTTACTCACTCCTTTTTATAAAGAAAAATTAAATAAACAAAAATTACTTCACCTCTTCAATAGAAAGAAACCGAGAGGGACCTCCTTAATAAGTAGATGAAGTTAATAAGAGACATATTTATTTAATTTTTTTTCAAGATTTGTTTTATATATATACATATATTTTAAAGATTTGTCATATATTTATTAATATATTCATTGTAGATGGACACAATACCTTTATTCTAGTTATTGTTTTTTATGTGGTGCTGAGGATTGAACCCAGTGCCTCACACAGGCTAGGCAAGCGCTCTACCACTAAGCCACAACCCCAGCCCCCAAATTAGAAAATCAAAGGAATAAAACTTGGGCTGGGGGTGAAGCTGTGTCAGAGCATTTGCTGCGTATGTGAGACTCTGGGTTCTACCCCCAGCACCCCTCCCACCCACAAATTTAGCTCATGGGAATGTTTAGCATGGCCATATAACAAGCTATCACTAGTATAAATAGACCTTGATGTGATGCATTAGGATATCCCCATTGTTGTCTGCATTTATTTACAATAACAAGAAGTCTCCTTTCTTCTTGGAGGGAGGTAGATTTGGCCAAAGAAAAAAAAAACATTCTTAGGTAAATATTAAAATGGGGACTTTGGATTGAAGAGTGTGTGTTTTTGCCTTAATGATGGACATGAATTCATCATTTATTTATAATGATGGGCATGACTAGCTGGCAGAATCTCCTGTCCCAGGAATAATGTGATTTCCATAATCTTGGAACCCTGCTGAATTGAACTCCTGTCACAGCCTTGCTGGTCACTGCTCGAACCTCGGTGAAGACCCAGGGTAAAATGACTGCCACCCGCCCTCTTCCTCAGATAGACCAAGGTGTTTACCACATGCCTCTCCATCTATCCACCTCTTCCCTACAGAAATCTATCGTCCTGAGAACAAAACGTATTGCCAATATGTGGAAGTATGAATCGGCACAAAGTTGTACTAAAAGAATCATAAGAAGGTGGTTTTGCTTCAGTATTTGCTCCAAAGGGAAGAACAGTGGGAATGTGGCCAGCAGATGAGAAGTGTGTATTTCAAACTTAAATTGCTAGACAAAATTATTAGGTTTTCCTCTATTTCCTATTTCAGGGATGATGTTCAAAATACTTCATAACTGTCTGGGTGAGGTGGCGCGCTCCTGTAATCCCACCGGCTCAGAAGGCTGAGGGAGGAGGATCTCGAGTTCAGAGCCAGCCCCAACAATTTAAGCAAGAACCTAGCCAACTCAGTGAGACTCTGTCCCTGTCTCTAAATAAAATATGAAAAAGGGCTGGGGATGTGGCACAGTGATTAAGTGCCCCTGGGTTCAATCCCTGGTACCAAAAAAACCCAAAAAACTTAATAACTGTTATAGCATAGACAAGGACCAATCAAAATGTATGTCCAAGGAACCAGGATAGACTAAACAAACTAGAAGGCCCAACTAGCATGCACCAGCTGACTGGCAGCCCTGATTATTTTACAGGGTCTTGAAAGTCAGTATAAAGTTGATTTGTAAACTGAAATGAATTAGGGAAACATATCTTACTATAAAATACTTTTGATGCAGCTGAATTGAAGATGGATATACAGAAGAAATTAAAGACATTTGTTGATTCTTATTGAATTCACATTTTCAGAATTTCTTATAGATTCAAAGTTCTAATTAATACCCTTCCTCTCAAAATTGTTCAGAGTAAATAGATAATTTTTAAATGCCAAGTTTTGTGTTTGTTTCAATTGGGCCATAAATAAGGCCATGTTCAATTGCCCAAATATAAGTTGCCTTTTAAAATTCTAAAGTATCCTTACTTCTATAACTGAGCTGATATACCCCTAACATTTATGGTGGTTATTTATTTATTTATTTATTTATTTATTTGGCAATGGATGTAGGGTGGTTTCTTGTCTTCTTTGCATTCTTTTGTACTGAATTTTTTTACAATTCATTACAATAATAATCATTCAAAAACTCTCTCCTTTATATTTACTTAGACAAAATTATAGTTCACAGTATTCTATCCTCTCTATTAATGAACTGATTTTCCAAATTCAACCCCACTTTAATCATTACAATCACTTTAAAAAAAAAAAGGTCTGATGACGTAGCCAGTGTAGAAAAGACAGGATATCCGGTGGCTTCCATAGGACCCCCTGTCTCTGAAAAAAAAATTTTTTTTGCTATTATTTTTCTTTGTGTTCTCATATCTAGTTGTTTCAGAATACTGCTGAACTCTCTAATTCTTCTGAAAGGAAAATCATAATATGTAAATTTAGGTAACTTGGAAACACACTGCTCAACTTAGTCTTTGTAAATGTTGGCATATCCTTGAAGGCAAGATTCCTGGATTAAATAATCTCAGAAATTTTCTTTTGTTGCACAGGCATCAAGGAGACAAAGGGGATGAATTAGAAAGAGATTTGAACAACACTCTGGTATTCAGGCTTATAAATAAATTATACAATTTTCCTTTTCTGGGTATTGTTCTCATGGTGTAATGGACACTCTGGACCAATAAAATCTGTGTCTTTCAGCCAAATGATTCAACCTCATTGCATTCCTCATGAATCCTAAGGGGTTATACTTCCTTGAGACTGGGTTCTGGATCAGTAATAGAAATTTGAAAAAAAAAAAAGCCAATTTTTTTAAGGATTAGGATTCATTTATTTATTTTCTTTTTGGCATTGTGGTTATAATGCTATTTGTGCTCTATCGACCCATCTATCAGGAGAAAAGTGGGGGCGAAAGTAGAACAGTTTTTCATCATTGGAAAATTTCAAAGTCAAGCTGGATGACTACCAGGTACTCTCTAGAAGAAACACATCCATGAAAAGGAAACTTGACTAAGGTGACCTCTCATGTTCATCTCTAAATTCTGTTTTGAAATTTACCCTCTTATCTTATGGTAGTGATGGATCATATTAGAAGAACAAGAGTCTCTTTTAGCTATCTTCCTGTTTTGTCTAAAATCTGCAGCTTTGTGAGGGTGTTAGCTCTGAGAATTAAACATAAAGAGAAGAGGGTGGGTGGGAAAATACTGCTAGGAGACTCGGAGCTGTCCAGCAGTCAAAGGAGCTGTATCCATGTAAGTTTCAGCTAATGAGACATATTATGGCAGTTTGGAACAGGATTCAGCTAGGCTACTGCTAACCAGAGAGAGGGGCAGGTATACAGCAGTTTTCCCTCATCTCAGGTTTTGGCTACTCCAAATCAGCCTTGGTCCAAAAATATGAAATAAAAAACTCTAGAACTAAACAATTTATAAGTTTTAAATCACTTGGTGTTCTAAGTAGCATGATGAGATTTCATGCCATCTCGTTTCATCCCACCTGGGACATGAATCACCTCTTTGTCCAATGTATCTATGCTGTATATGCTACCTGCCTGTGAGTCACTTAGTAGTCATCTCAATCATCAGATTGACTGTTATGTGTCATGTGATTTTATTCAAGCAACCTTTATTTTACTTAATAGTGTCCCCAAAGCACAAGAGTAGTGGTACTAACAACTCAAATATGCCAACAACAGACCAAGGAAAGAGGTGAAAGTTTTGACTTAATAAGGAAAGGAAAAAAAAAACTATTCTGTGGTTGATGAGGTCTATGGTTCTATCTGAGAAAATCTGGACTAGTTTTGCTTCACACATCTAACTGCAAAAGTTATGGCCATGTGCTTGATAAGTGCTTAATTAAGATGGAAAAGGTATTAAATTATAGGGTTCAGTAATATCTATGGTTTCAGGCATCCATTGGGGTCTTGGAACATATCCCCTGATTTCAATGTGGTACTACCACATGAAAGTACTGTCCAATCCCATCCCAAGGTGATTTTTCTGACTTTATGTATGGCTTTTCATTTTAAATGGCATTGATGGACTTCTAAATTATGTAGAGAAAAAAAGAGATAGTAATATTGAACAGGGTAAGGATAAAGTAGAAGACAAAGGGAGAAAGGCAAAAATAGGACTATTACACTGTATAAGTGGTCTTTCAGCTTGTTAATTTCAAGCTACTGAGCAATGCATACACACTACATAAATGTGTTCTATTGGTAGCAAGGTTCAAGTCTATAGCAGCTTCAGTATTTATGTTTTAATCAGTAACACAATTATTTTTGTACACTTTAAAAAAAAGAAAGTCAAGTATAGTTTACAAAGGTTTCACAGAGAGCACAACCAAAATATTAAAAATAAATATGTTTGTCCTAAATAGGTTTTTTAGTCCTTTTCCCATTGCAAGAGGTAAGCTACATTCACTTTGATGCAAGCCCTCTTGACTTAGGTTTTGAAGAAAAATATAAAACTATTTAACCATGCTTGTATTCTTATTAAGTAACTTGATACTGAGCTGTATTTTCTTATATTTCTTTCTAAAAGGAAAAAAGCAATGTTTCCACAGATATCCTGGGTTTGAGAAGAGGAAGGGAATTACAGAAACACCTCGCCCAGCTTCCATGTGCTAGACAACTAAATGGTAACCTAATCTTACCAGTAAAACTGTTGAATGTGGAAGGGCTATGTGCTCCACAGTAATTTTTAATAAGTTTAGAAAGCAAAAATTTGGGGGGCTGGGGTTGTGGCTCAGCAGTAGAGCACTCACCTAGCACATGCGAGGCCCTGGGTTCAATCCTCAGCACCACATAAAAAGTAAACAAATAAAATAATTTTTAAAAAGTTAAAAAAAATTGTTTTAAATTTTTAAAAAGGCACAGATTTAAAAATTTTTTAAATTAATTTTAAAAAATTTAAATTTTGTATTTATTGCAGAAAATTTATAAAATATAAAAATAGACAAAGAAAATTTAAATTATTCTGGTGGAACTATTATTAATATTCTGGCATATAGGCTCTCAAATACGTATATGTTGGCCCCACGTGGTGGTACATGCCTGTATAATCCCAGCTACTCAGGAGGCTGAGGCAGAGGATTGCAAATTCCACCCCTGGGTTCAATCCCCATGTTATGGTTTGGATGTGAGGTATCCCCCAAAAGCTCATGTATGAGACAATGCAAGAAGGTTCAGAGAAGAAATGATTGGGTTACAAGAGCTTGAACCCAATCAGTAAATTAATCACCTGATGGGATTAATTGAGTGGTAACTGAAGGCAAGTGGGGTGTGGCTGGAGGAGGTGAGAATTTGGGGTGTGGTTTGGAGGTATATATTTGTATCTGGCAAGGGGAGACCTCTTTCTAGCTTCCTGATCATCACTTGAGCTGCTTCCCTCTGCCACACTGTTCTGCCTAGATGTTCTGCCCTCGCCCCCCCTCTCGAGCCTCAAGGAATGGAGCTGGCTGTCTAGCTGGCTAAGACCTTTAAAACCATGAGCCCTCAAATAAACTTATTCCTCTACAGCTGTCCTGGTTGGGTCCCTTAGATACAGCAGCCAAACACCCCACCACAAAATAAATATGTAAATAATATGCCAAACATATATATGTGGTCACATACACATTTCACACTCAACATTTCTTTCAGATTAAGAAAGGGCAAGCCAGGCATGGTGGCACATGCTTGTATCAGCAGCTCAGGAGGCGGAGGCAGGAGGAGCCCATGTTCAAAGCCAGCCTCAGCAACTTAGTAAGGAGGCCCTAATCAACCCAGTGAGACCCTGTGTCTAAATAAAAAATTAAAAAGGGCTGAGGATGTGGCTCATCAATTGTTGATGAGCCATCTTTCCCAAATTAGGGCTCATGGTCCAACTTTTTTTTTTTTTAAGTTGTAGATGGACCCAATACCTTATTTTATTTATTTTTTATGTGGAGCCGAGGATTGAACCCAGTGCCTCACACATGCTAGGCTAGTGCTCTACCACTGAGCTACAACTCCAGCCCCCCGACATTTTTTTTATGCTGGGAATCAAACTCAGCATATTACCCATGTGGCTGTACCACTGAGCTACGTCCCCAATTCTGCCTACATATTTCAATCATCTTTTTAAATGTGTTTCCCCTACCCTTGGACCCAGGGTGGAAAATAAGTTGTAAATGGGGTGCCAGATCTAGCAGCAGGGTTGGAGACAATTCTTTATCTTTCTTTTTCTAAATTGAGGCTCAAGAATTTGTAAGGGAAATAAATTATTGCAAAACAGCTTTATTTTTGTGAGATAACATTGGAGGTCCCCAAGTTGGACAGCTGCAGTCAGTCACATGCTTAACAGAACAAAGAGTTCTACAAAGGAAGAAGTTAACTTTAGCTTTGAAAATCCTTTTATCCTCCATGATTTTGATGCCTTTAAATTTGTCACCTGAATGCGATATTAACATAATCGTCTGCATTTCAACTAATGAATGCACCTGCTTCTAAGACTTTATTTTAGCAGTTTTAATGAGCTCTTCAAAAGAGTTTGCCTGGACTTACTGCACTGCTAGAGAAATAGCAGCTGTAAGCAAGTAACAACACATTCAGTATTTGAATCAAGTTCTATGAAGTTGTTAAACTTGAGAAGGAGTATCCATCCATCTGTCTGTGATAAGGGAAATGAAGTTGAGATATAGCTGTGGCATTTGGAAAAAGCACTAGTGTAAGTGGGTCTGGCCAAAGGTTATTCCTTGTTAAACCATAATTTATGGATCTCAGGCAATTCATTTAGCCAAGTGCCAATTTTCTCATTGTTTTAGTCAATTTTTTATCACTGTAACCAAAAAACCTGACAAAAACAACTTAGAGGAGGAAAGTTTATTTTGGCTCATGGTCTCAGAGGTTCAGTCCATGGCTGGTGGACTCTGCAGTTCTGGGCCCAGGATGAGGCAGACCATCATGGTGGAAGGCCATGGTGGGTGGAAGCAGCTGGAGACATGGCAATAAGGAAGCAGAGAGCAAGATCCACTTACCAAGGACAAAATGTAAACCCAAAGGCATGTCCCCAATGACCTACCTCTTCTAGCGTACAGTTACAATCCAGTTAGTTAATCCATATGTGTAGATGAAGCCAATGACTAGATTAAAGCTCTCATCTGAACTTCCTTGCATTGTCTTACACAGGAGCTTCTGGGAGGACACCTCATATCTAAACCATAACACTCTTCTATATAAATAATGATGGTACCTGTTTATAAGTCTGTTGTAAGAATTACATACCTCGGGCTGGGATTGTGGCTCAAAGGTTGAGTGCTCGCCTAGCATGTGCAAGGCCCTGGGTTCAATCCTCAGCACCACATAAAAATAAAATAAAGATATTGTGTCCAACTACAACTAAAAAATAAATATATACATAAAAAATAATTACATGCCTCACCTGTTATAAACACTCAATGCTAAATTTTATTATAATTATTATGTTTATTGTTAAGAAGATGAGCCACATACTGCAGGAATCCACTTATCTGAACTATCCAGAATAGTTACATCCACAGAGAAGAAAGTATGTTGGTGGTTGCCAGAGAATAGGGGGAGAAGGAATTGGGAGGCAACCTCTTCATGGGATATAGGATTTCCTTTCAGGGGTGATGAAGTTGTTTTAGAACTAGATACAAATGGTGGGTCACACAATGTCATGAATATATTAAATGCCTGCGAACTGTTCACTTTAAAATGTTCCCTTTCATTTTGGAAATTCACCTCAAATCCATTTTAAAAAGTATTCCTTAAATATGGGGCATCAGGGGCCGGTACTGTAGCTCAGTGACAGATCACTTGCCTAGCACATGTGAGGTTTGATGTTTAGCACCATATAAAAATAAACAAAATGAAGGCTTGCTGTTCTTCTACAATTACAAAAAAGAATTTTTTTAAAAATATGTGCTTTAGGTGGATCAAACACATTCTATTTGATTGGCTGTAGGTGAATGGTGAATAATTGCTCATGGAGACCTAGAAAAGATCATCTGATTTCTTTTACTCAAGTAATAAGCATGCCTGTTTCAATGCTGAATCATGCCTTGATCCTACAGTGAAGATTTCTGAAAGAGAAGATATCAACCAACCTCTTGACGCCCAAACCCCTAAAGCAATCCTGTATACTGTTTAGAATTTTTAAACATCATGTGGATGTTAGCATACTAGGATACTTATTTACTCTTAATCTATATTAATTCTTTTTATTATGTAATCAAATTCTTTCCATGCTTGTTACACTCTGACTTCAATCACATTTTCATGATTGTAATCTCCCTCCTCCTTTCCTTCCATCTGTTCCTCTGTGTACTTTTATTTGAAAAGTAAGGAGTAATAACCCATCCAGAACTCAATTGAATGGAAAATGAAAAATGGGACAAATGTTGCTTTAAAAATATACAAAACAGACACATTACAGATCAAGTGAAAGTAACATCCTGGAGGACAGATGCCATAGACTTTGATATATCTGTCTGTCTGTCTGTCTGTCTGTCTCATGTAGTAGTTCAAAGGTGGGATAGCTATTAAGAAAATGAAAAATTCTCCAATTCCCTTTTTATTTTATCCCCAAAATAGTAAAACAAATATTTTGGCTGGAATGAAGGTAATTTGTTCTCTGGGTGCTCTTTCCCTTCACATGATTCTGACCGGTTCAAGAATCTTCATCAACTTGATACAGGGGTTTCTTTGGAAAGGCACTGATTTCTAGAATCCCCCAAATGAAATCTTCTAGAATAGGCAGCCTTATGATAATGGCATGTGTTCCCATATTCTAGAAGTTCTACTGTATCCAGAACGGCACGGTGCATCTCTCCAGGAGACATTCAGTTCTGCTCTGAGACCTCAGCTTCATAACCTGAGAAAATCACCCCAAAGGAGTTCACCTCTGGCCCCCTCAGGCAGTGCTCTGCTACCGCCATCACTGACCTCATACTGATGAGGACCTGTTGTCTATGGCCTTGCTATGCCCACACACACTGTGGTCCTCAGAAGGGAGGCCTCAGTGTCTCCTGGAAGGAAGCCAGTTAGAAACACAGACTCAGGCCCCACCCTAGACCTGGTGAATTGGAATCTGCATCTTCACAGGATTCGCAGGTGATTCCCATACACAATTAGATTTAGGAAGCAGTGGTCTAAGGGATCTACCTAAGATTGCTTTCTCCAGCAACTCACCATGTCCTGCTCCAAAGTTGTATCCATCACTTTCCACCTCCAGTCTCTATACAGATTTCTGTGTAGGGCTCCAGGGCAAATTATCTCTTATTTTGGATAAGTTCCCAACCAGTGGGTCTTGCAGGGATCTGCTTTTCTATGGTTTGGGTGGTCAAGTGCTTATATAGCGTAGACTCCCACTGGGCAAACTGAGCCCATTCCCCTCCAGGTCATCTTGCCCTCTTTATTGCCACAGCGCCAGAGTTACCATGTTCATAAATTATTGTTAAAGAAGGAAATTACCAAAAGAAAAAAAAAGTGTCTATAAACCTGCATAGTTTAGAGCTAAAGAATATGTTAAAATTTTCCATCGTGGAAATTTCCCAGCTACTGGGCTCTTTAGATTTTTTTTTTTTTTCAGAGCTGCAAGCAAAGAATGGAAATTTCCAAATGCAGCATCAAGGGCTGCTGTTCTGCTGACTGTCTTGCTCAGCCGGGGTCATCTGCTTCTCTAAGACATCAAGGAATGCCAAGGTAGGTCTGAGAGAACACATACACTTCCTCCGCAGGAAGGAGGGAATATCTTTGTGCTGCTACTGAGCCATGATGAGGTGAGGGAGGGGCAGGAGAGGGGACACGCCCTGCTCCCTCCAGCTGAACGTGAAGTTTGTTGATTGTTATCATCTATCAGCAGCTTATCCTACTTGACATTTTTCCAGTAGAAGCAGGCTGGCAGGATTCTTGTTTTTTTAAGAAATCCCTAATTGGGTGGGAGATCCAGAGGGAGAAAGGGAACCAACATTTGTTAGGGTACTCCACCAGGTAGTTGTGTCTATTTAACCTTTCTGTGACCTGCCCAAGATTAACTTCCGATTTTCTACAACCAAAATTTGAAGTGTCCTCTGTTCTTCCAAAGCCAACCCAACCCCCAGTGCATTAATTAGTTATCTGCAAACATCCGGGGGTTTTTGTCTCCACCCTCTTCAATAATGTCAACAGTTCTGTTCCTTTTCACTGTATCTAAGTTGAAATATAGTCCCCTTCACAGCTGGTTCTGATGCCAGTCGACAGGAGTCTAAATAGTTCCTTAAATTCTGGCACATTCCTCCCCAGCATTCTGGTAGTGGCATTTCTGTTGAAGTCTGAGTGTAAAGGCTTTGGCTTCTTGCAGACAAGTCCAATAACCCTGACTGGTTCTGGGCCAGAAAGAACATTTTCAAACCCAAAGCTGTGTGATTTTTGTCTGAGTGGTTTGGGAGTTTCGCTTTTAGATTTTCTGAAGATTTTGAGATAGTCTAAGAAGCAATGGCTACCAAGTTCGCTGTCTTTTTACTGACATCCCTAGGGGACCAGGAAAGGAACAGTGAAGGAGGTTTTCTGACATCACTGTTGCTATTTATATTTAACATTATTTATCAAGGCAAGTTTGTAATAGTGAAGATTTTTTAGCAAGAAATTTAAAAAATCATCCCATGGCTGGTGAGTTAAAAAAAAAAAAATTATCCCATTTTTTTGCCTTTTCAGTCACATCCAGAAACAACAGATAGCAATGTCCTCAGGGACCAGTTTTGCCACCACCTGATAACAAAGGTGGAGGGGAATGGAAGGATTGGCAGGGATGTCATAGGTCAGTTTAGACTTTAGCGACAAAGGCTGTTCAGTTTGGTCATTGGTTATACCTGCTGCGTCTGGTTCCTAGTGAAATCTGTCAAGTGGTATTTGAGTACAGGTCTGGTTCAGGCTTCTTTCCACTCCTCCTCTGTATCTGTCATTAGCTACAGGATAATGGTCCTCTTAGTCGAAGACACTGATGATTCATATCTGTGGGTGGGGCTGAAGAGACATGTATGATGAATATTTCTTTCCACTTGAGACCACAGAGATGACTTTTTAAAAATGCGTGGTCAGGATACATGCTGTTTTAGCTTATGATTGATTGTTTGTGATTTTAAACGTGGCCTCAATTCCATCCCTCCTGCTTCCCTTCCCCTTGCAATGTGACTTTGCAGTTGCTCTCATCACGAATGGGAGTCTATTCTCCCTCCCCCTTGAATCTGGGCTGGCCTTTTGACTTGCTTTGGCCACTAGAATGCAACAGAAGTAATAGTGTGCTGCTTCTAAGCTAGCCTCAAGTCTGTGCTTCCACTTTCTCTCTCGAAACCTCCCACTCCTAACTGAGCAAGCCCAGACCAGCCTGCTGGAGGACAAGAGTGTGTGCAGGAGGGATGAACTGTCCCCCGCTGAGGTCACCCTAGACCAGCCAGCCCCAAGCCAACAAGCCAGCTGACCACTGTATGAACAAGTCCACCAAGATCAGCTGGACCACCCAGCTAACTCACCAATTCATAAGACATACTAAAGGACAGTTGCTTTAAGGCTCTAAATTTTCAGATAGTTTGTTATAAGGAAATAGGTAACTACTAGAGGAACAATTCCTGTCTTTTAGTTTGTATCTGACAGCCAGGAGTCTCAGAGTCAAATCTGAAAGGTAATCCTAGCATCTACGTTTATTCATTTATTTTGTGTATATTTCATACTTTATGGCTAACATATTTGCAATCTTCTTGCTCCTTACTAGTGAATTTTTTAAAAAAAATCCAATAAACCTATTGTTTATCACACTGGTTCTCAACCAACCCAAGCCCTTGTTTTAAATATTGGTTTTGATTTATCAGATTAGGAAAACTGAATCTAGAGTAAGGATTGGCAAACATTTAGTGTAAAGGGCCAAGTAGGAAATATTTCAGGTTTTGCAGGCTGTACAGTCTGCTGTGCTGTGGCAGTGCTGAAGCAGCCACAGACAACATGCAAACAAATGAGCATGGCTGCGCTCCAGTAAAACTTAATTACTAAAGCAGGCCATGGACCAGATTTGGTTCTCAAGCCACAGCTTGCTGACCTCTGATCTAGAGCAATATATGACTATTCCAAAACATCTTCACCTATACCATGATTTCATCAACTTTATTGTTAATTCACCTCTACTACTTTGAAAAAAAAAATTAAAAGACAAATTGAGTGGACTGACTTCTTCTAGGATACACAACGGGACTGACTATAGAGCGCTTATACCAGGCTTATACAATACCACGTCACTAAAACTCCAGAGCCGCTTGTCCTTGGCTGGTTGTTTAGTTAATGCTAAAGACCAGAATGATACAAGCAATGTCTCCTTTGTTTTGTTTGATTTAACAGCCTCTAATCTCAAATACTCATTTCACAAACACAGGCTGTGTGTTACACTGATGATGGGGCTGCTCTTGTACTTTGCCTACTTGGAGTTCCCTGAATGTATTGTGCTATTTCACGCCTCTCTAACTGTGCACACAATGTTCCTTCTGCCTGGAACACTCCTAGCCCTCTTCTCTTACTGGCTAACGCCTACTCACTGATCAAAACCAAGCTCAATGATACAGCCTCTTGGAAGACTTCCCGGAGTGCACCTCCACCTCCTTACCCTCAACCTCCAGACCACACTCAGTCTCAGCACTCAGGCTACAGAACTAATAAATAAAAGAGGTAATGCTTCTATGGGACCAGAACTCGTATATATACACAACACACTTGTATATACCGTCATTTAATTAAAATTGGTGGTACAACTTGCTTGTTTCCCCAGGCCAATCACATTCAGAAACCCTGATTGAGCATTTTCTGACTCTTGGGCTAGGCTACACAAATCATTAAAACAGCGATTTACAATATAGATTGTACACCCACAGAGGCACAAACTGCCTATTCTTTGTTTTCACTTCTCAAAACCTAACAGTGTCTGGAGCAAAGACTTTAATATTAGATGAGCACAGTACAGAATACGTTCTAGCATGTTCTAAGCTCCATATATTTCTAACCTCATTTAATCCTCATAACATCTTTATGGGGGAGCTGATATAATTATCACCATTTCACATACAGGGAATGGAAGACATAGAGAATTTTTAGATAACTTTCCCAAGATCACACACCCAGTAGGTGACAGAGCGGGTCCCAGAGGCCCTGTTCACACCTGTGGGGTGAAATGAAAGCTAGTGACTGACTCAGCATTAACCTATTTCTGCCCCTGGAAAAACGGCTCCAAAGGAGGCGCCTGCGAGGTCATGTGTGACAGTGGTTATATGTTTGGGCTTACAAGTTGATGACATTGTGTTCACGTTGACACTCAAGTGCTCCATGTGAGTAGGGTTGTGAGTAGCATTGGTGGAACCTGCAAGGTCTGCTCTTATTCCGCTCTTGCAGTAACAATTGCATTCTGAGCTGCAATCTGATTTCCCCCACCATCCTCTCCTCCCTTTGGGTGGCACTCACTGGCGCTTGAGGAGTGACTCCCAGGCACCTTCAGCAGGCTGTCTTTGTCTGTCTTCCCTGGTGGTGAGCAGAATCATCCAGTAGAATCATCCATGCCAGCCTATTCCAGAGATGAGCTTAAAATCTCTGCTCTGGACATTACTAGGTGTTGAGAAGATGAAGAGGATGCAATGTCTCAGGGGCACCAGCTTATATTACAAATTACTGTTGTTAAGTTGCTGAAGCAAAGGGCATTTTGAGGAAGACTACACAGGATTGCTACAATGCTTGAGAAGCTGGCACGGGCAATTTTTGGTAAAAGTTTTGGGGCCAGTCACTCACTGTGGCTCTGGAAGTCCCCATGGGGCCTCTCAAGCAATATATCAACTCCTTAGGGAAGACAAAGACAGTGACAGACAGGGACTGTCCCACAACTGTCTCTCAGCACAGGCTTGCTCTGCCAAAAAGACAAAAAACAGGTAGTTGGAATAGAATTTTGCTTCTAAAACAATTAGGGATTTGTAAAGTGTTAGGTTTGAACATTAGGATAGTAGAACATTCAAATGATCACAGGATCTCCACAGAGCCTAGAAGTCCGTGGTCCCTTTGAGTACAGAGCAAATGTATTCCATTTTCCTATCTCTTGGCAGTTTTCTTAAAAAAAAAAAAAAAAAAGCATCCTTTTCTTTACTCCCTTTGCAAATTAGGTAAATAACAGGAGGCCAACTGGCCTTTCTCGATGGCCTCCACTGATGTTTTAGAGGACCTAACAAATGTATCAAGGCCAGGACCAGCTCCTACAGACTTCCAGTACAACAGAGGAACAACAGAGGCCAGTATGAGATCAGGGACTCAACAATTTGGTCCTCCAGTCAACCAGATGTCCTTGTAAAACTGTGCAAGCTTGTGTTTGTTGGCTTTTCTCCTGGTCAAGAATTAACCATGGGTTGGGCACAGTTGCACATGCTTGTGATCTCACTGACTTGAGAGTCTAAGGAAGGAGGATCACAAGTTCAAAGCCCAGACTCAGAAATTTAGCAAGGCCCTAAGTAACTTAGTGAGACCCTGTCTCAGAATAAAATAAATAAATAAAATGAAAAGGTCTGGGGATGTGGCTCAGTGGTTAAGCAACCCTGGGTTCAATCACCACTACCAAAAAATAATAAATAAATAAATAAGAATTAATCATGGAAAATGTTGATGGCCTATCTGAAAACCTTCAGAAATACCTATTCACATATTTTTTTTCAGGGCATTGAGTAGAATTTATAGCACCTTATTTTTCAATTAAAGTAATCCAATTGTTGTATTTATAGCCTGCGTACTACAGTTTAACACTTAAGGATTCTCTGCTTGTTTCATTATGAAAATTTGCATTTTCCCCATCTAAGATCATAAACTTCCTAAGGGCTGAGATCATGTCTTCACTTCTTTAGATTCCTTTGGAGAACAAAACACAGCACAATACCCAGGGGTGGAGGAAGAGTGAACCCAGGACAGAGTGTGTGGAGACTGGGGGAATTTCAGTGCCCCTCCACTCTCTGAAGCTGGGTGTAAGGTCTTCAGGAAGCACTTAAGTCTGAGATGCAATTTTCTCATCTTTAGATTGCCTCTCTTCTCTCACTGGTTGTTGGGAGGATCAAATAAGATAATGCATGTGAGACTATTTTGTAAACCCAGATCTGCTAGCTACTGAAATGTAAGGAATCCTCAGAAGACGCACTTAGTAAATATCTGATTGATTTTTAATGATAAGGTATTGTCTTTCCCTTTCTCCTCTACATTCAGTTCCTTTGAGGGTTTTATTTCTCAGGATTTAATTTTATTTGAGTAGAAAAGCCACTCTGCATCTTTTCTGATACCATGTAATACATTCCCTAGTGCATTTTACCCCATAGTTACCTTAACATTTGATTGAAATCCGAGTAAGCCAACCAAAAAAGTCCTAACACATGTCATGCTCACATCAATCACAAAGGATCATGGAGTTCAAGGCATTCATACCCCACTAGGGCATCTGCTAGCAGAACACTGAAATTGCACCCCAGGCAAGGATCCTGTATATTTTGTATTCTAGCACATCACTGATACATGAGTGTGGCAGATCATGGCTGTAAGCCAAGGCCAGCAGAGAAGAAAATGAAAAACATGGTACCTTATGTGGGAAATTTCACAAAGAGTTGACATTATAAAACAGACTCTAAGAACAATTAATTTGTTTATAGTCTTTATTCCCTATGTGTTGTTAGCAAAAAAGACAATCTCCTGTTGTAACAGAATTCTATATCATACATTGAAAAAATCTTTCCAACAAAATTATTTCTCAGAATGCTTCTAGAAAATATAAAATTTAGTCTCTGGACTCCCTCTCTAACTAGAGAGAAAGTAAAAGAGACACTAAGAGTTAAATTAAATGGCATATTCTAGGTTAGTTTATATAAATGTCTGATTCCCCACTGAGTTCTCTAAACCTGAATAACACGAAACTAGAAATATCTAGAAAACCAATGACTTGGCTTTGCTAAGTGTTGCCTTCTCTTACTAAGGCTTTTATTTATTTTTTTGGTGTTGGGGATGGAACCCAGGGTCTTGTGCAAGCTTTACGACTGAGCTATACCCCCAACTCCTCCTCAAGCCTCTTTCTTTTTTGGTACCAAGGATTGAATCTATGGGTGCTAAACCTCTGAGCCACCTTTCCACCCCTTTTTAGATTTTATTTAAAGACAGGGCCTTGCTAAGTTGCTGAGGCTGGCTTTGAACTCACAAAGTTCCTGCCTCAGCCTCCCAAGTTGCTGGAATTACAGGTATGCTCTACCACACCTGGCCAAGTCTCATTTTTAATAGATATATGAGTAGCCAGTAAAATCATACTCCCACTATACACTAATACGTTTCAATGTTCAAACCTGATGACATGCTTATTTCTAGTTATATTTTTTGAATAATTTTATTTTTGTCAGGCACTTTTCTTTGTCCCTCTCAGGCTCTCACCCTTTGGGGCTGATGTGAGGCCAAGCCCTGTCATAGTCAGTAGCAGAATGGAAGTATCTAAGAAGAGGAGGAAGTGGGGACTTAAACTTATTAATTATTCTCTTCCTAGGATGCCATGCCCCTAGGAATGAGAGTTGCAGGAAGACAGTGGTAATGGGAAGGGAGGCATTGCCAACAGCCCAACTGTTTTTTTGACCCTTGGCCACAACAGTAGATGGGGAGTGGCAGGTACGTTCAGGGGCATCTCTGTGATTTTAATACTGAAGGAAGGGAATGTGCTGGGGACAGGTATTATAACCCAAATGTTCCAGGTAGAGAATTTCTTGTATATAATATGTTACTTATTTATTTAATTTATTTCAATTTCTTGTTTGTAATATGTTATTTATTTAACTCATTTCATATATATTACAAATGTTTTGCAGAGTACAAATAGTCTGCAGCATAGAATTATTCTTCTAAGATTTTTCAAGATGTATAACAGTTTATAGTCAAATCATACCCAGAAGAGATCTAAAATAATTTTTAAAGAAAGAAGTAAATTAGACTTGTGAAGTTGGGTAGAAGTTATATGACTTTAATAAAACTTAGGTTTCTTCTTGTATATTGTTCCCCATGGTAAAAAGAGCAGCATTCCTATCTAAGTGGTAGCACTTGTACTATTTGCTTAATTTTAGGATCCTTGATTGCTCTTGGGAACAAGTATACCGCTGTGGCATGAAGTGGAAGGTATAATTTGGAGCCAGACAAGAGAAAAAAGGTTTCTTTGCGAAACAATCTATTCACCTAAATGTAGAAGCATAAAAAAATCAATAATTTTACCAAGTAATCTAAAGCTACATTTCATATGCAAGTTCTATATAAAGTTATAACAAACTTTGCTACATCCCCAGCCCTTTTTTATTTTATTTTGACACAGGTTTCTCACTTAGTTGCCAAGACTGGCCTCAAACTTGCAATCTTCCTGCCTCAACCTCCTGAGTAGCTAATATTACAGGTGTGTGCACCATTGTGTCCAGCTCATACCCCTTTAAAAACAAATGTGGTCAGGTGTGGTGATATATACCTGAAATCCTGTGACTTGGAAGGCTGAGGCAGGAGGATCACAAGTTCAAAGCCAGCCTCAACAACTTAGCAAGGCTCTAAGCAATATAGTGAGACCCTGTGTCAAAATAAAAAGGGCTGGGGATGTGGCTGAGTGGTTAAGTACCCCTGGGTTCAATCCCTGGTACCAAAAATAAATAAATAAATGCAATGTGGATAGCAAGCTACAAAATGTACTGCAGTCTTCTTGATATTTGCCTTATCATCCATGATAACTCATTTTGCATTCATTAAAGAAAAAGAAGTGTAAGGATACGTACTTACTATAATTCATCCCCATGTAGGCTTTTGGAATTTGGTGATAATAGGTTTCCTTTTTCCTTAACTTGGTGGACCCTGAAAGGTATATGGGAAGTGCTGTTTGTTGCAGCTTGGTCAACCCAGGGCTCATTTCCAGCTCTACTTAAGAGAGTTGGCAAGATATTTGCT
Organism: Marmota flaviventris; assembly: GCF_047511675.1. NCBI lineage: Eukaryota > Metazoa > Chordata > Mammalia > Rodentia > Sciuridae > Marmota > Marmota flaviventris. The sequence goes on from NC_092498.1 coordinate 22,844,338, forward strand.
GCTATCTGCTTATGATATTGAAGGAAATGAGGAAAATGAGCTTCCTTAATTATTAGATGGCACCAGTGACCTTGCCTATTATGTCACTATTGAAGAAATAAATTGCATTTCTTCCTCAGCATTTTCACGGTGAATCTCTGAGACACAAGGATATGGTTATGTCAGGAAAAGGCATTTATTTATTTAAGAGATGAAAGCACTTACTTAGAGGGAAACTTTTTACCTAATGGGTGATGGGGGATAGATAGCTTAACAAATGATCAAGTCAGTAAAACCTAATGAAAGAAGAAAAAAGGAAATAACAAGGAAGTATATAATAAATAGTAAAAACAAAACAATAAGAATAAAAAGTAATATATGTTGAAATGTGTTGAATTTCCCTTGCAAAAGATAAACTTTCAGATTGGGCTCAACCACAAAAATTAAGCTATGGATAAAGAACTCAATTCAAAGAAAGTTTTAAAATAAATGATTGGGTAGATAAACATCAGGCAAATCCAAAAGAACAAATAGCAATATTAATATCAAATTCAACACCAAAAGCATTAAATAGAAACAAGAGGATTGAATGTTTAAAGGTACATAGCAGAGATTGGTAGATGCCTGTACCATCTATTTCTCTTCACCCTGGCTAACAAAATCTCAGTTTAATTAAGGACAGCAATGTGTCCAGACTTCTAAAATAATGATTTTCCCATCCCCTTTTATACTAAGTTGTAAGCAGAGGTTAGTGGGTGAAGCCTGATGAAGTTCAATTCTGTGGGGAACTCTTCCTTTTGATCTTCCTCTTTTTCCTCCTTCCTGCCCAGAGTATGTATGTGATAGTGAGAGCTGCAGAAGCCATTTTGCAACTAGGACTTGGAGAGTGAACACCACATATTAAAGGTGGCAGAATAGAAAGACAGAGTTTGCAATTTAGATGACCATGAAGCCATTGTACCAGTTTTGGTGTCCCTGCCTCCAAACATCCTTTATGTATGAGAAAAATACATCTCTATGTATTGAAGCCACTATTCTTTTTTTAAAAATATTTTTTTAGTTGTCAATGGACCTTTATTTTATTTATTTATATGCCGTGCTGAGAATCGAACCCAGTGCCTCACACATGCTAGGCAAGCGCTCTGCCACTGAGCCCCAGCCCCAGCCCCCGAAGCCACTATTCTTTGAGTGTCTTTTTTTTTATATGAAGGGAGCCCAATTCATGTGGCATAAATAAAAATATGAACAAAAGATTTAACAGTCGTCAGCTATTATGCACTAAAAAACAAAGCACAAAATTTTAAAAAAAAATCAAAAGACAAGTAGCACTTTATGAAATGAAATGACAACCACGGGGATAGATTTTAATATACCCCTTACAGAACTTGATAGAATATGACATTAAAAACCAGCAAGAATACAGATGATTATAATTATATTAATTTAAAGCTTATGATATATATAATATGAGTATATGTATGTGAATAGTAAACATAATATAAACTAGATATTTATACCTTACAAAGAGAGCATATACAATCTTTTTATATGGATATAGAATGTTGACAAATTCCATCATGTGTGCTCTACAGCATGCCAGCAAAGTGACCTTGGGCGAGTTACTTGGCCTTTCTGGGCTTTGTTTCTTTATCTGTAGGGTAGGGATTGAAATAGTGCCAAATTTTCTCTTTCCTAATTTTAACCTCACCCAGCCTAGTTCTTTCCAGCCGATGGCCATTTACCTACATAATGTTGCTGGTGTGTAACCAGCTCTGTGAAGAGGGGCCGGGCCATGGGATGGCTGTCACTGTTCCATACTGAAAGGGCCAGCAGCAGACTGGAAGATCAGCATTTCTCAGATTGGCCTCAACAGAACAGGGAACACAGGCTGTCTACCACAGAATTCAAGAGCACCGAAAGAATGTTAAATGGATGGATTGTTGCTTGCAGGGAAAGAAACAGGCACCATGTTTCCAATTATTCTTCCTTTCAGACAACAACTGGCTGTTTCCGCCGGCTGGCACAGTTGCTGAATGCGGAGCACTATAGAGTAAACCCTGCTGAAGAAGGATGAATGTGGGCAGTGAATTTTTTTGACACAGTTTCAGCTTTATTTCTGCTTATTGCTGGCAAAAGCTAGTATGAAGGACAGTCGAAGACAATCAACAAAAACTTTGTCAATGAGGGTTATAGGACAAAAAGTCTTTATAAGCCCCCCCAGATATAAATGTTTTAAGTTAACAAAGATTTTTTGGGGACAGAAGATAGGGCTCCTAGATTGAGCTGTTGGTCAGAACAAGGAAAACACTAATATAAATAACTGATATAAACCCACAAAATGTTGAAGCATTTAAAAATAGGTAAATAGAGCTGGGTACAGTGACACTCGCCTCTGGTCCCAGTTACTAGGGAGGTTGAGGCAGGAGGATCACTTGAGCCCAGGAGTTCAAGGCCAGCCTAGGCAACCTAGAGAGACCTTGTATGAAACAACAATAGAATAGGTAAGGAAAGGCGAGAACTTCCAGAAACAAGTACTTTAATTTATGAAAATATGTGCATCTATTAAGAATAACATTAAGTGTGTATTTTAATAAATTATTTATTTCACATAAACAAATTATAAATATATGGAATATGTTACAAATTATAAATATTCAATATCTTGATATATACTTTTAATAAAATAAGCCATAATAAAAATATCAATTATATTAAAAATTAAGTTTTAGCCCTGAACTTAGAGGGCAAACAGAAATCCATTGAAGACAGTCAGCTCCCCAACTCATTTTAGTTCACAAACCCAGGATAAACTGACAAGTCATCTGGGAATGAATGGGATGCTTGTTCCTTTGCTTCTGGGGATCTATAACAGCATCATCAGAGTAATGCTTGTGTTTTTGCATACATTTGCATGTTCCATCTCAAAGATGTGGATATACAAACAGGTAAACGGAGGGTGTTTTTCTCTTTTTGGTCTACAATATTTCCTGTCTAGCTATTCCTAACAATTTGTTTTCATCGTCTTAGAGCCTTTATTTTTCACCAATCTCTATTCCTTTCTCTCTTTTAAACATTTTTGTGTGATTGCAAAACCAGTTCCTGTATTCTGCTTTGAATGACCTTCTCATTAATTTCTGCATTCATAAATATTCTTTCCCAGTCTCTGCTGAAGCTGTTGTCATTTACGGATGTTCCAGATGTAGGAGAACATCAAACTCAGGGAGAAGTTTCTTTTAGCTTCTGTTTCTCTCTCTCTCTCTCTCTCTCTCTCTCTCTCTCTCTCATATGTATACATATATGAAATGACTACTGTAGTGATAGATTTTAATATACCCTTTCAGAATTTATACAGAGTATCCATTTATCAGGGAGGGAGAGAAGAGAAGGGAGGAGAAACAGAGTAAAGAGAGAGGAGAAAGACAGAGAACAGAACTGCCCAGTCTGAATTATTCTAGAAGCTTGGAGTCTACAGATTCTTAAATTCTTATCTTCTGCAACCCTTTTGATTAACACAATGTTATCAGGACAATAAGAGCAATTTTAAATTTAACTTGGAAGATAGAGGTAAATATTTGCTGTATCGAATTATCAATTCTTCTCAAAATCAGTGTCGAGAACTACATGAAAATGATTTGAGCCGAGCATGCTGAGCATGGTGGGGCACGCCTATAATCCCAGTGGCTCGAGAGGCTGAGGAAGGAGGATCATCAGTTCAAAACCAGCCTCAGCACTTACTGAAGCCTGTCTCCAAAATAAAATATATAAAAAGGGCTGAGGATGTGGCTAAGTGGTTAAGCACCCCTTGGTTCAATCTCTGGTACCAAAGAAAAGAAAGAAAAAGAAAATGATTAGAAAAAAAAATTAAGGGTCATTGTTTATTCTGAAAAATGTCATGGTACAATGTACATGTTTGTCTGATCACACAAGGTACAGAGTCATCTCGTGTTCCTGCCTTCTCCCAATATGCAGAGGTCTACCTCTGCCCTCACCCTTGTGGTAGGAAGAGATGCCACAAAATAAATTTTAAATGATTAAGAAAAGAGACAGCAGGAAAATGCCGCAGTCTGGCTGGGCACAAAATAACCGAGCTGCCACACAGCCTTGTAGGTTCAAAATGGGAACTCCTTTATTCTTTGCACTCCCGCGAATGCCATGCACTCGGCCTTCTCCCTGGACACGCCACACACCAACCGGAAGTCCCTACTCCGGAAATCCCTCTTCCCGCACTTCCCCAACCAATGGGAACTCTCCAGGAATCCCCAGGAGAACTCCAAAGTAGCAGGTGGAGGTGGACAGCAGGGGTCTAATATAAAATTGAATACACAGCTTAACATAACCATTATCATCTCAATGGCTTGCTGGCATCACCTCTCAACCACTCTGTTCTAGCAAAAATGCCATGCATCATTCTGACTCTATGGCTCTCAGCAGGAAAATAAAACTAGGAAACTCTCTTTCCATATAATTTTGTCCCCTTATTTGTTTTCCCATCACCAGACAAGGAAACTCAGCTTTGTCTCTTAAGAGTTCCATCTGCCTCTCTGAAAAAGGAGGGACAGCGTGGGATGGCAGAGTGGGGAACATGGGGTGAAGGATACACTGGGAATTACATCTTAAAAGCCTGAAGAAGGAGGAAAGTGAAAACTGACGACTAACTTCAATTGTCAGTTTCTTCCTCAAATAGCACTTGGGGTTACAAGATCATTTCAGGAGATGCAGACTGCTTTTATAAACCTATCTCACATCATCATTCTGGGACTCTGATGTGTCCCTCCTCCACTTGGTCAATAAAGAAATTCATCTCCTCCAATCACTGGGAAAAGAGTCACAATGCATAACTCAAGTTCAACTAGCTGTGGGATTTTTCCTCATATTAGGGTTTGTGTCCTCCTAGATGAGCCGGAAGGTCAGCTACTTCCCCACCCCCAGGTAGCCATAGATTTCTGCTGTATGAAGGAGTGTCTGCATGTCTGTCCAAAATATAATGTGTACACTTGATTAGTACTGTCATTATAAACATAAGTTTAAATAAAATATTGATTTAATCAATTTACCCAAAGAAAGGACTAATTCGCAAAAAGAACCTGTGATAGAATTCTTTGATTTTCATTTTTTTAAATCAAATAATTTTTACTTGACTTACAGAATCCATCCTTTGGATGGATTTTTTTCTGAATCCATCCTTTCTCATATGCTAGGGATAACATGTTCCCCCATACATTTGAATCATTCAACACAGATGTCAACTATTACATAAAGATTTATAGTGGAATTAATACTATGGATCAAGTGTAAGTGGCTGCTCCCCCATCGCATCTGACAGCATTTTTATTTTTCAGTTTCTTGAAGACTCTACCAACAGATTTATGTCTCTTTGGCCTTTCTTGCTGAAGTTATTGTAGGAGACATTCTCATGGACTTCCATGGAGTCCAAGAAAGGTAGATTTGAATTCATGGATCTCACTTTGCTGGGTCTTCCAAGTGTGCCTGCTTATAAATTAACCTTTGTGTGGCCAAATTAATCAACTCCAAGCCAAGTCATCAAAGGCTCATCTTTGCTTCTCGTCAAAGGTGAAAGACTCACTTCCCCGGGTTCTGTGTTCACAGCTGTCCTCCACCTGACCCCAACCCACTGTCCTATTACATCCCTTTTCTGCAGGTCCCATGCTTCTCACTGATCTCTAAACACACCCTGTACATTGTCACCTGCAGACATTTTCTCCAGCTGTTCTTCTCACCTGAAACAACCTTCTTCCTTTGATTCTGTAATCCCAAGTCCTATCCCTTCAGAGTAAGTTCATATTTCCTAGTAATAAAAAAGAATGCATGAATACATTCTCACTGGAGAAAAACCTAAATGATATAGAAATTTAAGAAGTACAGTAAGAACTGAAAGTCCCTATGAATTCTAGTCCTTCCTTCCCCTCCCTCATCACCCACCAATTGCATCTTCTCCCCACTTTGAATGCATTCCCTCTAGAGTTGGAACCCCAGTTCCCAATGTGTCTTGGTCAGGGGTGGGAATTGTAGGAGGGTTTAGAGGGTTAATGCCCTCTCAGAACTGAGTGAGTTCTCCTGGGATTGCGCTCATTATTTCAAGAGTTGTCGAAGAAAAGAGCAGGTTTGAGCTCTTCTGCTCTCTTCCTGCTCCTACCCTCTTGCCCTTCTGCAGTGTTATGCATCATCTAAGCCCCTACCAGAAGGTGAGCAAATGTCAGTATAATGCTCTTGGGATTATCATGAGCTGAATAAACTTTTTTTCCTTGATAAATTAATCAGTCTGTGGTATTGTTATTATAGCAAAAGAAAACAGACTAAGGCATCCCTCCTTCTTACTTGCTAGGTATCCTTCTACACATACACAAGTTAGGTGATACTGTATACTCAGTGCTGTGGGTAGCTTCCTCTTCTTCAAGTCCTATGATAAACTTCTCTCCACTGCTTCAGCATCTACTGACTTCCTCCCCATCACCCTGCCTTGGATTTCAAACACTTAGTATCCAGGCACTCTGCTGGCTTCTGATTCATCTCTTTCTGGTGTTGGGCTGTTTAATTTTGTATGTGGGAGTGTCTTACCACTGCAGTAAAATCTTTGAGAGCGAAGATATCTTGATCTTTTGCAGAGTTTAGAATTGTATTGTGCACAAAATGGGAATTCAACACAATTTTACTGAACAAGTGAAGTCCAGGTTCCCTGCTTCCTGATCTAAGTTGGGAAAACTCTGCTCAAATGGAGAGAAAGGTGACAATGTACTAGGATGAGTCCTTTAGAGTTCTCATGGCCTCTCTGGACAATTTTCTTAATCTGTTGGAGGATTTTTATGAATCAGCCGAGCAATGCAACAGCCTTGTGAGAAGTCAGGGACCCCAGGCAAGACTTTCCTCTTCTGACCTCTCAGACCAAGGACAGCTCCAGCAGTCAGACACCCAAGAGGAAACCATCTTACAGCCAGCCAGAGCGGGAAGGAGCCAAGAGGGAAGCACAAAAGATCCAAAGGAAACACATGCTTTCAGACTTTTAGGACTTCTAAAATCTGAACTCTCATTGAACCAATTCTCCAGTGGAATTAATCACTGGCATGTAAGACTGCAGCAATTCGAAAAGCCCTTCATTTTTCTTTTTCATATAAAAGCCATAGTTTAACTTAACATTCCTTTAAAAAATGTTATTCACTCAGCATGACAGAGAAGGTGACACAGCCAATATAACATATCTGGTATTTTATTCAGTATGGACCCTTGAACAAGTTACTTAACCTATCTATGCCTCAGTTTCTTTGACTATCTATAAAACAAGTATAGCACTTGTGCCTGTTTTATTGGATGCTGGACATTAAAATGAAATAACTAAGTTTAGTGTGCCGCAAATTCTGGCCCATAGAAAGTTTTCAAAAATGTTAGCTATGGCCGGGACAGTCCTGTTATGGCTGCTCATACCTATGTCAGGAGCTGAAGGCATTTCAATGTAGGATTTTAGCCAAAGAAGCCATTCAAGAACACTGCTAGGCTGGTGAACATTATGAGTGATATTTCCTGGGAAATTCAATTCAATTCCTTCTTTCATCCTACAACAGATTTGTTTAGGGTCTTTATTAAACTTTCTGTTGCTTGAAATAAATGGCTTATTGCATGGAAAATCTCTTTTTGTTAGAAATTTCCTCTGAAATAGTATTAGTTGTAACATGTGCACATTCCTTTTGGCATGGTACATATCTCCTATTAATAGTCTCAATTCTGAAGTCCAACTAACCATTTTTAAAGGCTAGTTATTAATATTTAATAACTAAGGGTTTTGTTTTATCAAAATAAGTTGTTGTTTGTCCCAAGGAAAGCTGCTAAATTCTTCAAAGGAGGGCATCAATCAAACCAGATAAAATTAAATTTTATCTAATAACTAACTGCTTAGAATATTGTAGATGACCAAAACAGTTAAATACTTTAAATTGTTATTTTAGAGTCTCGAATAGTTATTGAAGATACTGTGGACGTATTCCAGGAAAGTTTAAAGCATCTGACTGGTTAACTCAGACATAAAGACACTTAGCATCCATTGATGATGAGTTTTAGGTTGAGTTGTTCAGTTTCTCAATTGTTTAGTCTGCCTGGGCAATGTCTACATAACATACTAACTTTGGCCCTTTCAGTAATTGATACATGTTCCTCAACATAACAGCTAAGGCAACGGAATTTGAGGTCAGAAAGATGAGGATTTATTTATTTTTTAAAATATTTTTTTAAGTTGTAGTTGGACACGATACCTGTATTTTATTTATTTATTTTTATGTGGTGCTGAGGATTGAACCCAGGGCCTCGAACATGCTAGGCAAGTGCTCTACCGCTGAGCCACACCCCCAGCCCCAAAATGAGGATTTAAATTCCAATTTGGTAGCTTCCTTTGTAAGGAAGCAAATGACATAATGTCTCTAAGCATCACTTTCCTCATCTCTAACATGTAGCACTTCTTTCTCTGGCTTGTAAGGATAAAATGAGGTCATATATATACAAAGAGTTTACCTGGTGCTTAGTGGGTAGATATTGGAATATTATTATTTTTTTTAATAACTTCAGTTTCTCAGTCATGATAATAAAAAGTAAATATATAATATTTCAGCTGGTGATCAGCAATATGGAGAACAGAAATATGGAGAACCCTAGATGTCTACCCAGGGGTAACTAAAATAAGTGCCGTTAATAAGGTGGCCTAGCCTAAACCCACGTGTATAAATGTCATCAAGGTGCATGGGGGCAAGTTGTGTTTTTTTAGCCTTTATTGTTTAATAATTGTGAACTTCATAATCAGAAGAACACAGTCTGACATGCAGGGAAGGAGAGCCCAGGAAGGAGTCAATTTGAGGGTCACTGAGATGTGGGAGGCTAATAAGTGGTAGGGCCAGTGGTCTATGTGGGTGGCCCTTGGTGCTAAAAGCAGAGTCCATCAACCCGGAAGCTCACACAGAGCACTGAGACCCAACAGTGCAGTCTAGAGGGTGAGCTGAGTTGTTTTTTGAGTGTTTTTTAAAAAACGAATTATTTTTAAAAATCAAATAACCACGTTACAGCAACGATATAATGTAAATACAGAAAATCCAAAAGATTTAGAAAAAATAAGCCATCTGGAATCCCATTAGCCTAGCACATTTGATAGCAGCGTTTGGGTTAATTTCTTCCTCATCTTTTTTAGTATGCATATTTAAAGAAAACTGAAATCAAAATCACAGGGTATACAATTGTGGATCCTGTTCTTTTAAATTATCTCATGAGCATTTTCCTTGTTGCTAACCAACTTCTCATAACTCTCCTTTTAACAAGTGAATAATATATCATTAAGCAAATGAACAGTAATTTACTTAATTTAACTATCTTATATTGTTAGACGTTGAGAATCTTTCCAACTTTTTGGATATTATAAATATTTCACATTTCACTCGACGTTTTCCTGCCCATTTTCTTTTCCATGCTTTAGATCACCTTCTTAGAATTGACTTTCAGAATTTCCAAAACAAAATGTTCCAGGACATAAACATTTTATGAACTCTTCATACTTACCTGCCAGACTGCCTTCAAATTACTTATCATCCCAGTCCCAAGAAGGGTGTGTGGAAGCGACAAACCTCACGGCGCCCTTGAAAACACTGGATTGTTTCATTATTAATTTTCTTTTTACAGCTTCAGTTTCCAGGCTGTGATAATAAAGCAGTAAACATCTAGTACGTCAGGCGGTGATCGGTGCTACAGAGGAGAGGAGAGTGGGGGACGTGGCTGTTTCAGACAGGACAATTCAATCCAGGAAAGGCCTTTTTAAAAAGTTGACATTTGAATGAGGGCTGAAGGAAATGAGGAGGAAAAGAAGGAGAACTGTCTGAGGAAGGAGTTTCAGGCAGAAACAACATGAAGGCCCTAAGGCAGATCCATGCTGGGCCCATATGGCCTGTAAGAAGACGGGAAGGTGGAAGGAGATGAGGTCAGAAGGAAAGGGGACAGCAGGGCGGGTAAGGACTTACTGGCCATGAAAGATTCTTTTCCTTCGAGTAAGACGAGAAGACACAGAGGTGTTTGAGCAGGAGGAGCTGGGAATTGGCTCGCGTTTTCTGTGATTACTTTAGCCAACGTGTTCAGAATAGACTAAACATGCCCAAAACCACACTCGGCATCTTTCCTAGTGACCTCCTCCTTTCTTGGCAACTCTATTATCTGACTCAATAATGTTCAGAGCCCGGGTCATGGTCATCTTTTATATCTCAAAATTAATTGTCACCAAGCCCTGTCAACGTTCCCTCCAAAAGATCTCCTGCTTCTGCCTTCTCCATCCAGTCCCGCTGCCTAGACATGCCCTGACAGTTTTTTGACTGGTCTCCATCCCAGCTCTCTATCTTTGCTCCTCCACTCAGGCCACCCTTGCTTCCAGAACTGTCACTCTGGCAAGGCTGATAGTTCACTGGTCTGCTCTTCACCTTTGCTGTCACCCTGCTCTGCACCAGGTTCCAATTCTTCAGAATGAAATTCAAGCCCTGCCACAATTCCAATCTAATCTAGTAGTTAAAACTTATCGCCTGTTAATACTCAGAAGGAACTGCCTTCCTGTCTAACAAGTTTCCTGAACCAGCTCTGCACACCTTTGCTCACATGGTCTCTCCTTCCTTGAACCTTCTATTTAAAAGCCCCTTCCTACCGGCTGCACTGGTACACACCTGGAATCTCAGCGACTCTGGAGGCTGAGGCAGAAAGACTGCAAGTTCAAGGCCAGCCTGGGCAATCTAGTGAGACCCTGCCTCAAAAAACGAAAAAGAGCTGGGGATGCAGCTCAGCAGTAGAGCACCCCCGGGTTCAATCCCCAGGATGGCCAAAATGAAACAAGACAAACAAACTAACAAAATTCTCCCCTCCCAGCCCCACGGAGAAATTCTACCCACACTCCTAGGACCACCTCAGATACACTCCTAATACCACCATTTCACAAATCCATCTCCAATCTCCCTGGCTGCATTTTTGCTTATTTCCTTCTGTGCTCACATAAATTCGGCATTACTCACACACTGGGCACCATGTAGTACCCCAGTTTGTGAATGTGCTGTCTTCCCTAGTAGGTGATAAGTTCCTTGAACATCTTTATAGCTCTCGCAACACTCATGACAATCCCTTGAACATACTAGGTGTTCAATAAAATGTTGGTGGGACTTAATGTCCCCAAGGCCTCGTTGCTAATTCATTCTCGCAACAGAATTAGAATTCAGGTCATCTTGTTCCCAGCTCCATATACCTTTCCCAACACCATTCTATCTTTCTGGCTTCTTTCTATAGTTCATTGTCATCTCATCTGAACTACATCTGAAACTGCTAAGTTATTTTAAGGAAGAATGACTAAGCAAAAAAACAAATGCTGGGATTTATTTTCCATGTAGCTATGTAAGGCAAAGTGAAAATTTAACTAAAAACTTGAATTAAAAGGGGAAAACAAACAATAAAAACACATGCTGCGTACACCTCTAGCAACTTTTTGGCTTTCTAGACTTTGATTTTTGAGTTGCATTTATAGGAATCGAGTTGCCAGTTTGTGTGCTGTAAATTTGCAGTCTAGGGGGGAAAAAAAGAAAAGAAATAAGCATGTGTGTGTGTGTGTGTGTGTGTGTGTGTGATTGTTTTCCTTTTCCTTTGCTTAACAGCTCCCAGCAACATTTCTAGCCCCTAAAAATATGAGAAGGGTCTAAACATTTGGGAATGAGGTTCAGTGGCCAAGTACAATTCGCCATTATCCTAGTCCCCCGTTTTCCCAACTTGCAAAAATAGTCAAAGAGCTAATGTGTCCTAAACTGGGTTTCCTCCTTGGAACTTTAAATAAATTAAATAAGCAAATTATACTCATGATACACGCTATACACCAGTATAAGTAAAAATGCAAATAAAACTAAGTCGTAGCATTTAAAAAATAGTAACAGCTAGCATTAACTAGCACGAGACTTTGTGAGCGAGAAACACTGAGGCCCTTAGGAAAGGAAAGACGTGGCAGAGTTAAGACGTGTGTTTGAGAGAACGTTAAAGGAACAAGAAGGGCTGTCTCCTTCACAGTTTCCCTTCCCACTGCAACTAGAGGAAGGCAGGGCTGCTGTGAGGAATGTTCCATTGACATTTGAATGAAACAGGAAGAAATGAAAGCCGTCTGCTTTGCTAGAGGCAGGGACGAAGCTGGAGCACTGATCCACCCTGCTGTCCGCCCTCTCCCTTGGAGGGTCAGAGCTGCAGCCACCTGAGCGTCCAAGGAAAGCCAAGGTCAGAGAAATGAAAGGAAGGTTCCGGAAGCTTTACCTCTCTTCTGTCCTTGGCAGGTGACCCCACACTGATATAAACAAAGAGTGAGCATTTAAGAAACCTGCCCATAAGCAATTCCCCTCAACTAGCTTTAAATTCTACCTTATGGAATGGCACGGGCCACTCTTCTTGTACTCTGTAATGGAGACAGCCTTTTGCCATAGCTAATGATCATAACTGTTTCTGTGTTACATGGGTTGTATTACTGGACTGGGGGAGACAGCACAGAGTAATGGGTAAGATTTGAGGCTTGGAGACAAACAGATTTGCGCTTAAGCCACAGCTGTGTGATCACAGGCAATTTACTTAAGCTCTCTAAGCCTCAATTTCCTCACCCATAATGTGGGGATGATAATACCGTCCAGCTGATCAAATTACTGTGAGGAATAATCTAGAACAAGGGCTGTCCAATACAAATATAATGTGAGCTGCAATGTGAAACACATGGGTAATTTAAATTGTTTGAGTAGCCCACTAAGAAGAGGCAAAAGAAACAGGTGAAATTAATTTTAGTGTTACATTTTACTCGTGTCCAAATTATCATTTCAACTTGTAGGAAATATCAGTGAGTGACTCTACGTTCTCTCCGAGTCTCTGAAATCCCACGTGTACTTGACCCACATGGCATCTCCCCACTTAGACCAACCATATTGCCAGCACTCAAGAAAGAGCCATATGTGCCTCGTGGCTACAGTATGGAGAATGTGAATCTATTGAAAAAGCTGCAAAGTCCTTAGCATTATGCTAGACATATAGTGAATGCAAAAAAATATCATCAATATTAGTCTGAGTTCTCCGGAATCGTTTCAACGCTTCTCCAAACTGATTCTGCTCTTGGGAGCCTTGAAGAGGCTGGTTGCTCAAGCCTCAGTCCTCAGATTACTTTTAGGGGTGACTCCTTAAAGTCACTCCCCATCTGATGTATGGATGTATGGATCTTTTTTTTTTTTAATAATTTTAATATTTATTTATTTTTTTTAGTTTTCGGCGGACACAACATCTTTGTTTGTATGTGGTGCTGAGGATCGAACCTGGGCCGCACGCATGCCAGGCAAGCGCGCTACCCTTGAGCCACATCCCCAGCCCTGATGTATGGATCTTTATGGAGAATATATCCAGTAAAGTCCAGTGACCAACTAACTCATGAAACCCCAAGAAGGAGGCACTGCTAATATGTCACCTTCTCCTATAAATATGACATGAGAAGACATTTGTTAAAGCCATCACCTGCTCCTATATGTTTCCTTTCTCCACGTAGTAGGGTGTTAAGCAACACACTGTGATTAAAAGTTGATTTGTTGGAGCTGGGGTTGTGGCTCAGTGGAAGAGTGCTTGCCTGGCATGTGTGAGGCACTGGGTTCGATTCTCAGCACCACATATCAATAAATAAAACATAAAGGTCTATTGACAACTAAACATTCTTTTAAAAAGTTGTGGTAAAACCAAGCAATTTCACTAGGAACATACTCAAGAGAATCATAAAAGATGTTAACACAAATTCATGTACACAAAGGTTTCTTACAGCATTATTCATAACAGATAAGAAGGGGAAACAACTCACATGTCCACAGGCTGATGAATAGATAAACAAAATGTGGTAGATTCATAGAAGGAGTATTATTCAGCCATAAAAAGGAATGAAGGACTAATAATGCTACAAAAGGGGTGGATCTTGAAAACGAGTGAAGAAGCCCATCACAAAAGGTCATGTACTGCATAATTCCACTTATGTGAAAAGCTCAAAAAGGGGAAATCCATGGAGAGGAATATAGATCTGTGGCTAAGATACCATTGTTAATTGAAATGGTTAACCAGGGGTAGGGGAGAACTGAGAGTAACAGGTGTGGGACTTTCTTTCCACAGTGTTCTGAAACCAGAGAGTAGCAATGGTTGCACAACACTGTGAATGTAAAATACCAATGAATTGTTGAAACAAAAAAGTTGATCTGTTGTCCTAAGGAAACCTGGTCACAGGTACAAGTATTGCCAGAGCCCCAGGATAGACATTTGTAGGACTTTAAAAATAGAAGCAATTACTCATGACCGAAATATTGTTTGATATCATCTTTAACTAAAGCATATGTAATAGCAAACCTCCTTCTTCTTTCCATAAATGAAAATTGCTTTAGGGCTGGGGTTGTGGCTCAGTGATAGAGTGCTTGCCTAACATGTGTGAGGCACTGGCTTTGATCCTTAGCACCACTTATGAGTAAATAAAAAGTAAAGGTCCATCAACAACTAAAAAATATTTATAAGAAAGAAAATTGCTTTAAAGTTTAGCATTAAATTTATTGGCCAACCTAAAGGACAAATTCATGTACAGGTACATAAACAGGTAAGCATGTGGCATGTCAGGATTTTCTGAGCAAATGCACCTGTCACTCCTGTGTTCAAGACTGTCTGAGGGTCCCACCTCACTCTCAGGACCAGCCCCACCCCTCTCCCAGCCCCCTGCCCTATTGTGGGGCATGGATAGCAGTGGTTAGGCCCAGAGCCAGGCAGCCTGTGTTAAAGTCCAGGTCTCACTACTCGCTAGCTTTGTGACTTTGGATACCTCCCCTAACTCTTCTATGCCTCAGTTTCCCTTTATAATGGATGACAAGAGTTCCTGGGCTTGTTGTGACAAGCAGAGAGTTAACAGATGTCAGGTGCTCCGAAGAGTGCCTGTTCTGTGAGGCTCTGCGTTTTATAAATGAAAATCAAACCCTGTCCCCACGCCATGTGTAACTTGCCCGCTCTTGTTCTCCTGGGGTCTGGAACACTCCTCTCCCACAGCAGCTCTTTCCCTCTTCTCCTTCCGGACTTTGTTCAGTGTGGCCTCGGTGACTTCTAACACTGCCCCCACCTTTGCCCATTTCTGTTTATAGCACTCACCGTTTGTTTCTAGCATGCTCTATGATCATCCGATCACATGTCTTGTTTGTGGCCATCGACTCCTACTAGATGGCAGGGACCTGACTGTGCGGTTTGTGCTCGATCTCAAGCACCCAGAATAGCAGGATGCAGAAATGGTGGGGACCTCTGGGCCGTGGCACTGGGAGTGAGATGGATGTACCTTTCACTGAATACCCTGTGTACCATTTTATTTTGTACCATTTGCCTATGTCCTTTTCATAAAGATGAAAAATAAAATACAGGAGATAAAAAGATCCTTGGACCTGAGGGAGAAACTGGTGGCCTTAACTTCAGTGACCACCTGAGGGTTCTGGAAGGATGTACGAGGATGTCACTGCAGGCCACCCTTAGACGTCTAACCTCTTAGTTAAGAGTGGAAGGACACCTCAGAAAAAGGCACTCAGAGCCAGGCACAGAGGCGCATACCAATAATCCCAGGGTCTTGGGAGGCTGAGGCAGGAGGATAACAAGTTCAAAGCCAGCCTCAGCAACTTCCTGAGGCCCTAAGCAATTCAGTTGAGACCTGTCTAAATAAAATACAAAAAAGGACTGGGGATGTGGCTCAGTGGTTAAGTGCCCCTGGGTTCAATCCCCAGTACCAAAGGAAAAAAAAAAAAAGAACAAGTCTTTGGGGGGCTGTGGGCATTGCACATGCTGGACAAGTGTTCTACCGCTGAGCCACATCCCAGCCCCCACAAGAAGTCTTAATAAGACCTTTTACGTTGTGCAATTTGAGTCCTGGGCTTATGGGTACAATAAGGAGCTTTTCCATGGCAAAATGCCTATTTCCAGGCACAGTAAACATAAGAGACTGTGGAAGGTTGTTTGCTACTTCTACAAACTTGGCTTAATAAGCAGGTGACCATGGGGTCTGGGAGTCCTTGGGCAGTTGATGTCTGCAGTCTGCTAAGAGGGAATTTCCTCATTCCCTCTCAGGCCTCCTGGAATCCTAAGAAAGATCCCAGGATCTCATAAAAGAGCACTGGACTTCAAATGAGCTGTTTTTGTAAACTTATCCCACCTACTCTGGGGGAAAACTCAGCTTGAATAGTCTTTTGGGGTCTCCCACCTCTCTTTGATATCTCCCTTCCTTTCCTGCCTTTAATACCTCTCTGCTCACTCCTGTCAGGAGGAAAACAACTAATGAGTCACTAGCCCCAAGGGTAATGCAACATCCCTTCCCGGAGCTTTGCATTAAAAAAGAGGTCAACAGAGAGAAAGAAGTAATAGCCATACTGTTGTTAATGATGATATACCAACAAGGATATCAGTGATGGTTGAAGGTATCAGTTATTTATTGAATATTTACTATGTGTTAGATATTCTGCTAAAAATGGATGCAATTTGCTGGGCATGGTAGTGCAGCCTACGATCCCAGTGGTTTGTGAGGCTGAGACAAGAGGATTGTGAATTCAAAGCCAGCCTCAGGAATGGCGAGGTGCCAATCAACTCAGTGAGACTCTGTCTCTAAATAAAATACAAAATAGGGCTGGGGATGTGGCTCAGTGGTCAAGTGCCCCCGAGTCATTCTCTGGTACCTAAAAAAAATAAAAAATAAATGGATGCAATTTACCTTATTTATTTCTCTAAAATACTATGAATAGATATTATCACACCCATTTTGAAGATAGGGAATGAAAAATCACATAGTGAGCAAGTGACAGATGAGGGCTTAGAAGAACTATCTCTAAGAAATTTTGCACCAAGAAATTTCATCATAGTGTTCAAAGTGGTAGATTTCTTCTTCTCTTTTTCCTTTTCCTTTTGCAGTGCTAGAGATTGAACCCAGGGTCTGGTATATGCCAAGGCAAGTTCTCTACCACTGAAGTTACGTCCTCACTCGAACAAATGGGTTTCTAAGGTGTCACTTTGACCTTGTAGGGAAATTACTGATGAGACTTAGTCGATCACCAACCCTCAATGGCAATGCAATTGATAGGAGAGACTTGAAACTTCAAGTGAATCAGTATGTCTATGTCTGCCCAGGTTCAAATCCTGAGTCTGACACTCTGGAGCAACCTGGGGCAAGTCATAGAATCTCCCTGCATTTTAGATTATGAGATAATGCAAATAAAGTGCTTTCAACAGTGCACAGGAATACATACATATATATAATATATTATACAATATGTTATATATTATATATACATATAATATGTATAATATATGGCACCTGAATTATACAAACACATATACATATACTATATATAACATATACAATACATTATATAAATATATGCATTATATGCTATATAATATGTATTTTATAGCATATATAATATGTTATATTATATATGCTATATATTATATGTATGTGTGTATATTCAGATGCCATATATTTTGATTACTATAAATCCCTCCTAAATATTAGAAACACCATACTTTATCTCTATCTTCTCAAATATTACTACATTTTATCTAATTTTACAATGTTATTGATCCATTTTCTATAAGGTTTTTTATTGAAAACGTAACATAATTTTGAAGATAGACACCCAAATTCCAGTTCCCTAGCACAGTGGCTACTCCCATTTTTGCACACTACCTTCAAGTTTTGCTCATTCTGAGAAGCTACATGAACAGGGCACTGCACTCAATCAGATTTGGGTTTTTATCCCAAAGAAGCTGTGTGACTTTAATAAAGTTACATAACTGCCCTTTGCCTTAGTTTTCCAAAGTATAAAATGAAGGGGTTAGACCAGATGAACTTTAAGAGGTCTCTAGCAGCAGCAGTAGGTGATTTTGTCTGTAAGCTACTATTTTTATTTTATTTTTTATTTTTTGGCTTTCATAGGTGATTGGGAATAGTGCTAGGGAATTGTATGTGTAAGATATATAAAACAGTGTTTACAAAGTTAGTTAACTTCCTAAACTATGTCTGGGAAATAAGTTTCACATATAATGAGTTCTGCAAAGATGAGGTTACAATGAAAATCCTCAGGAATTTCAAAGGTACCTACCAAAATTACCAAAAATCTATAACAAGTCATATCTTAATACATTTGTAATGTGTACTTGTACAACTAAAGTATAAATACAAAACATTAATGATGAAGTAATACATTAAGTTTGAAGAGGCCATTTCAATCTCTGTTGATACATAATTATTAATTCACAACATAACTATGAGAGTGTTATGTCAATATGGTTTTTCATGTGGCATTTATAATTTTTTAAAAAAATTCTTCACAAGAAAAATCAAAGAGAGGAAAACAAAGAAATACAGGAGTAGTTCTAGCTCACTTATCAGATTGACGGAAATATGTTGGCGTAAATGTCCAAAAATTATCTATCACTGTGAGCACAGTGACTCAGTCACTCTCTCCCACCCTGTCACGTGGCATGGAACCTGTTATAACTTTTCTAGAGGCGATTTGACAATCAATTTGACAATCAATCAAGAGCTTCAAAGTGTTCCTACCTGCTGAGCATTTTCATCCACTTACAGAAATTTGTACTTAGGAAATAAGAGATGCACAAAGGCTTTGTCGCATCATTAAATCTAAGTGTAAAGAACTGAAAATAAAAGAATAGCTAAATGCACATTAACTATATATGTGAACATATATTTATAATGTGTGTTTATGTATACAAGTGTTGATATTTTTCTAGCCTCAGCCAGATCATAATATAGATACTAGAGGTGCTCACTGCTGCTGGTTTTGTTTCTAGGTCTTTTCAGTGAACAGAGGAGCTGGGAAATATATCTATATATAGACATATATATTGTCAGTTTATATCAATAACTTCTAATTCAAATTCAGGCCTGCAGGGTTGTACCTAACCTCTTCTATTTAACATCTGCATTCCTCTTCTCCCAGGTGGATCCTGACTCCCAAGGACACCAAGCATGATATAATAGTCCTTCATATTAGCTTATCTCATGTTTCCCAGAATAGCAATATTGACACTACCATCAACAATATGATTACTAAAAACTTATTTTTGAGGGGAGTACCGGGGATTAAACTCAGGGGCACTTGACCACCAAGCCACATCCCCAGACCTATTTTGTATTTTAGTTAGAGACAGGTTCTCTCTGAGTTGCTTAGTGCCTTGCTCTTGCTGAGGCTGGCTTTGAACTTGGGATCCTCCTACCTCAGCCTCCTGAGCTGCTGGGATTCCAGGCGTAATCCCACCTGTGCCCACGCCTGGCTCATAACTACTAAAAACTCTTTAAAAATGTTTTTGCCTTTTCTTTAGTATATATCCAAATAAGGATATATAGCCAAATTACGCAGAATTTTTTGTTTTGTTTTGTTTGAGACAAGATTTTACCATGTTTCCCAGGCTGGTCTTGAACTCCTAGACTGAAGCAATTTTCTTTCCTCAGTCTCCCAAATAGCTGGGACAGGGACATGCTGTGTGTGTGGCTTAAATTAGTATGTTTTGAAGTCACTTTACATAGTTCTCTGTAGGCCACCAATTAGATACACAAGGTCTTTTTAAAAACATTTAGGAACTGCATTTTTAAAATAAATATTTTCATGATTATGTAAAATATTTACATGATTTCAAAGTCAAATCTACGAAGCAAGATAGATTCAAAGCTGTCCAGTTTTGATCCCTATTCCCTCCAATTTATTCCCTTCTTCTCTATAAGTAACTATGATTTTTGTGATGTTTATCCTTCCATTGTGTGTTTTTAATATAAGCAAATATGTATACATATATGCATGTATATGTTTGTGTGTATATTTTATATATATATACACACATACACACACACACATACACATATGTTCATTCTTACATATGTGGTAGTATCCTTTACTTGCTTTTCTCTCCTCATATTTTTTTCTTTGTTTGTTTGAGACAGGTCTCACTATGTTGCCCAGGCTGGTCTGGAACTCCTGGGCTCAAGTGATCCTCTTGCCTCAGCCTCCCAAGTAGCTGGGATGTCAGGAGTATGCCATTCTGCCCAGCACTCCCCTGACTTTTTTGCTTACAATACATCCTGGAGATCAGTCTATAATACATATATTTAAAGATTCCCAATATCTTTTTTTTTCCCAGTATTGGGAATTCAACCCAAGAGTGCTTTGCCACTGAGCCACATTTCCAGCCCTTTTTATTTTGAGACAAGTTCTCATTAAGTTAAGGAAGGTCTTGATAAGTTGCTGAGGCTGGCCTTGAACTTGTAATCTTCCTGCCTTGGCCTTCCAATTCCATTTTATAGCTGCAGAGAACCCCATTGTGTGGAGTATTATAGCTTATTCAACCAATTAATGGACATTTGCTTCATTTCTAGTCTTATTATAGAAGGTCGTTTCTGCCCTATGGCTTTTGGAGACACACACACACACACACACACACACACACACACTGAAGTTTTGAATACAAACATATTTTTACTATGTGGAAATATACAAGGTGAGCCGAGGTCATCTTATACTAAAGAGCAGGGCAGCTATCAAAGGCAACCTGGAGTCGTGTCAGAAGAAGTCAGAAGACAGTCTGAAGTGCTATCACAGACCAAATAGGAATCATTTGGGCAATAAGTAGAAGAAATGAGCACAAGACCCTGTGTACAATCCACAGTACCATAACAAACAAACAAACAACGACAACAAAACTAGAAGAAAAAAAATTAGACACACTGTAATACATTAAGTCTGTTTCAAGGGATGAGTTCTAATTATAATTGAGAAACAGAAACAAAAAAAACAAAAGCTATTTAAAACAACCAAACAATGGAAACACTATTGACACATGCCAAAATATCAACTCAAGGAATAATAAGATTCAAATACTACCATTTTCCAATCCTTAATGAACTAGTGGACCTAGGTAACATCACAAATGAAGAGCTCATTAGACATCATGCACATCCTAATGACAAAACACCACAACCTGTGAAGCAAATAAGCAAAAAAAAAACTGAATCTGGTGAAGGCTGTAGATGGTTACAGGAAATACAAAAGATGGAGAAACATGAAACACATTAACTATACCATGAGGATGTAGGCAGGAAAATCCAGCAATGGGAAACTACAGGAGAAACAGCCAGGTTTGGTTTCTTCTCTTTTCTTTCTCCTTCTTCCCCTCTCTTCCCATCCCCATCCTCTTCCCTCTACTCCCCACCTCTCTTCTCCCATTCCTCTTCTCCTTCTCCTTTTCCTCCTTCTTCTCTTTCTTTCCAGTACTAGGGATTGAACCCAGGAACACTATCCCTGAGCTAGACCCCGAGCCCCAGTGGTAACTTATATACTAACAGAGCTTCAAGAGGATATTAGGCTGGGAATGTGGCTCAGTGGTAGAGTGCTTGTCTAGCATGCTTAAGGTCCTGAGTTGATCCCCAACACTGGGAAAAAAACCAACCAAACAAACAAACAAATGAGAAAGAGGCTAAGACAGACTGAGACAGACAGACCAGACAGATAACATCAACCAATCTCAATGTGTGAACATATTTGAATCCTGCTTCAAGCTTCAAACAAGGAAGCTGCAGGCTTGGTGGCCTGCTCACCTGTAATCCTGGTGACTCAGGAGGCTGAAGCAGGAGTATTTCAAATTTGAGGCCAGTCTGGGCAATTTAGTGAGGCCCTAAGCAACTCAGTTGAGACTCTGTCTCAAAATAAAAAAGGGCCAGGGATGTAGCTCAGTGGTAAAGTGCCCCTGGGTTCAATCCCCAGTACCCCAAACTTCAAAACAACAAAGTAAGCAAGCTTTAAAAACATTAGGGAATTAATGAGACAATTTTTGAACACTGAATATTTCATACTTTTAAATAATTCATTAATTTATATGTGAAAATGGTGAATTTTTAAAAAGTTCTTATCTTTTAAAGATCCAGATTGAAATATTTATGGATGAAATGATACGATATCTGGAGTTTACTTCAAAATAAGATGGCACGGTGGTGCAAGCCTGCAATCCCAGCTATTCAGGAGGCTAAGGCAGGAGGATCACAAGCTTGAAGCCAGCCTGGGCAATTTAGCAGGGCCCTGTCTCAAAATAAAATGGTAAAGAGGACTGGGGATGTAGCTCAGTAGCATAGCACTTGCTTAGTATGCTCAAAGCCTTGGGTTGGATCCCCAGCACTACAAAGAAAAAATAAGAACAAGAGAGTAGAAGGGGTTCTTGATTGGCAAGCGTAGGTTGATAGGCACATGGGGTTCATTATGCTGTCAACTTTGGTTTATGTTTTGAAATTTCTATAATAAAATTTAATATGCATTTCATATAGTCAGTATTTTGAGGCTTGCACATTAGGCACATGCCAGTGCACAGACATTGCATAAATACCATTATAAGGAAATGCTACAAAGTTTTCATGGTGATTATCTCTGTGTGATAAAATTTTCAGTGATTTGGTGATTTTTATTTTCTTTATTTTGCTGTACTGTATATTCTACGTATATATTTTACATTGCACATGTATTCCTTTTTATTTTCTGAGGCCGGGGACTGAACTCAGGACCTCATGCATGTTAAGCACACGCTGTACCACCGAGCTACACCCTCAGCCCCCACATGCATTCTTCATGATCAGGAAAAGTTATTTTAAAAGAGAAATATTTTGTTTAACAATATCATTTTTACAATTCAACTATAATTCAACTCTGACGCAATGAATAAAATAACTTCATACTTTATAAATATAATAAGGCAAGGCGACTCATTTGGTATTAATTATATTTAGTTTTGAGTGGGTACAGGTAATAGTTTATGAAAATCTATCCCTAACATCAAGTTTGTGGCTTGGAAATTCTGTCTTTTGGCGTAACAGAATCATCTTGAATTTATAGCTTGGAAGTAAATGGTTATTTTTTTCCCTTCCTTCTTACGTAACATAGAAACAACTGATCCAGTTTGGCACAAACTTTCTCCTCGAAAGTCACCTTTGTGCTGAAATATGGCACCTCAGATTTCAGTCAAATAACCTGCAGATGAGCAAAGATTTCCTAACAAAATTTCTCTGTAATTTTGCTACAGTGTTAGTGCCTGACAACGTGGGAGAGTCCTTTCTTCCGGGTTCAGAGGACAGAGGGAATGCTTCTTTTTCCTATTTTCTGATATGCAGTGAGAACAAACACTTATCAAATTGAATTGCTTCTTTTGTATCACTAAAATTAATGTAGGCCAGGACAGGTGCAATGAAAGAAAGATAGTTAATGGGTATTTTTAGTATATTAAAAACTAATATGAAGTATGACATGGTTAGTCATTCAATTAGTCTTTTAAAATCAATCCTTTCAGATCAATAAAACTTTTAATAACCAAATAAACTTAAAATAACTGCATATTTCATAATTGCATATATAATTATAAAATCATCCCGATGCTTTATAATCTCTCCATCACTTTTAAATAGAGAAATGTTACTTATCTAATTCTCATTCTTCCTCTTATTCACATAATTTTCTCCTATATAAACTGTTGTGAAATGTTCTGAAATATTAATGGATTATCATTGAAGTACCTTTTTGTTCTGAATGTAGACTTCAAAGAAAAGTCATAGGTAGATGTAGTTATTCATTTGGATGTGAAACTTTCTAATTAAAAAGTTGCTAGAGGAAGATAATGTCATTTTTTTCTTTTGAGTTTCCATGGATTATTATATGCTTCATATAATACACTTGCAACTATTTTCCGGGCTTTGTGCTAAGTTTTTTTTAATTATTATTATTTTGTAGTTGTAGATGGACAGTGTGCCTTTATTTTATTTGGTGCTAATGATTGAACCCAGTGCCTGCCACATGCTAGACAAGTGCTCTGCCACTGAGTTACAGCCCCAGCCCTGTGCTAAGTATTTTTATATATAATCCCAATCATTTAGTTCAATAACCTTGTGAGATAGTTATTTTTGAAAGAGTTTCAATTGCTTGTTCAAGGTCACATAGTAATTAAGCTATTCCAAGTCTTGTGTTATCCACTTTTACATTATGAATAATGACAACTGAGAACATTTGTAACAGTCCTCCGTGTCTAGAACCCAGCCTGGTATTGAAGAGTAGGTTAAACTGGTTCAAGGTTGATATCCATCTATTTTGGTTGTGAAAACAAGGTACCCTGCTCCCCCCACATCCTTTGAGATATACAGGAGGTAAAGATGACTCAATAGCGGAGCAAAAATGTTGCTAGCTGAGGTGGAACATGCTCTCATGCAAAATCAAAGTCAAGGGTCCGGGAGGAGGGAGAGGGTAATCTGTTCTCCACAACGGCAAAGCAGTGCTAGCCTTCTGCTTTGATCTTTTAGCAAACTTAAGAAAGTTCAGACATCTTGAAATCTAGGCATAGACAATGTTTTGATTTAACGATGAATGAGCTAAAGGTCAACCTGAGAAAATTGATTCTTGACATATTTCCAACAGGGGTCACTTGTTTCATCCCCATGGACTCAAAGTTTGGAATTAAAACCCTCACTTTTAGTAAATTATATGTTGAAAATACCGAGAGTTCTAATTAGAGGTACATCCCAAATGCTAGCAGAGCCTCCTCTATTCATTTGCTCTTAGCTGTATGAGAAACTGTGATGTGTTTTTTTCAAAGTAATTTACCTTCAGGCTTAAAGAATTGGATATATGAGAAAAGAATTTTCCAAGTTTTATTGATTCAATAATGAATCGAAAAAAAAAATGTTTATGAGATTACAGCTACTTGGTAACTCAAAAATAATTGATCTAAGAAACTTGAAATTTCGTATGCTAAATGCTACATCCAGTGATAAAATTCAATGTTCTAGCTACTGTTATTACAGAATCATCCTGATGAGCATCAACGGGGGAGCCTCACATCAACTGTTCCTATAAGGTCACAACGATTATTACCAGGAACATTTTATTTGTGGAGACATAAAGACGGGCTATGAGATAGACACCTTGAAAGTAGACTTGAACTAAGGAATATTAGGAATCAATTGGAACAACAAAAATAAAATATGACAAAACTTGCTCTCCTGCCACTGGTGGAACAAATGTTTCCAGGGACCTAAAGCCAAGAAAATAGAAATCCATAAACACAAAGGCCAAGATAATCAGCTGAATCTACCAAGTTTCCATAAATTACAAAACAAAACGCTAAAAACCAAACAAACCAAAAAACCCCACCTACTTTGAAGGAAAGAATGCCAAAGAGCTTTGACCTTTTCTGCCTGCCGCCTACCACAGAAATCCCGGCCTGCAGCTGATTTTAAAATTACCACATCTCCAAAAAATTATGGGAGATGGGTATCTTAAAAACACAATAGCTTTGATCTCATAGGTCAAATCCACATTGGCCTAAGTGGTAATTATTGAGGAAGGGGTAATCTACTTCATTCATTTTAGTAACCAATTCTTTCTCAGTTAGATTTGCCACAGAGCCAGCCCAACTTAATTAAGAAAGCACAATAATATCGGATTGAACTATTTTTTTCAACCCAAGAATTTTTATTATAGAGAGAACGCTTGGACAATTTAAGCAATTATATGCTTTATTTCTCCTTAGCTGTATCTCCATTCTTGCTAATTTACAAGGTTTTGAATTCAACTTGCTTTATTCTTAATATTTTACATCTCGTCTTCTTCCTTTTAGAAAAATTTAAACTACATTTCAGAAGGCTGCAGGGTAAGTGTTGGTGGCTAGTTTCTATGAGTAACAAGTAATATCCCCCGAGAACCCAGAGCACTGTCCTGGGGAACAGCAGGCCAAATTCTAACTGCCATGAAAAACTCTGCAGACCTAACACAGAAAGTCTAAAACTTGAGCCATGCTACTGGTCAGTTGTTGGGTCAATGTACATTCTAGATTTCACCATATGGCTCCCAAAATACCAGGAGAGCACAACCTACATAAACCTCTTTGCGTCCACATTACCACCGTGTGTGTTAGGAGGGGGTTACTGGGGATTGAACCCAGAGCTTCCTGCATGCTCTTCAAGCACTCTTGCCACTGAACCAGAGCCCTAGCCTACCACTTCTTCTCATTTAGATGCAACAGCTGCTAAAGAGCCAGGTACTGTGAAAGAAAACTGAACTTGCAGTCAGAGTCCAAATGTGTGGCTCCAGCTCTTCAGGGAACCAGTCAAAGTGTTTTAGAGCCATGGGCTAGGGTGTGCCCGCTGAAGCAGGCTATGCAAGTGCCAATCTGACTTACCCACTTTCTAGCTAAGTGACTCTAGGCAAGGTATTTAAATCTTGTGCTTCAATATTCTCATTTATAAGCCAGCAATGATGTCAATAACTACCATACCGAGTTTTTGTGAGGCTTCAAGATTCTAAAAGGGCTTAGCACAGAGCCTCAGCCCAGAGTAACTATTAGTACCAGCTGCATGACCTTGGGGATCACATTGACCCTCTCTGGGACTCTATCTCATCTTCTACACTAGAAGGGATCACTGTCTCATGTGGTCTTCAGGAAGGCAGAATTAATTCAAGCGAGATAACATATATAAAAGTTATTTTTAGGGTCTGGGGTTGTGGCTCAGCGGTAGAGCGTTCACCTAGCATATGTGAGGCACTGGGTTCGATCCTCAGTACCGCATAAAAATAAATAATAAAATAAAGGTATTGTGTCCAACTACAACTTAAAAAAAATTTAAAGAAGTTATTTTTAAAACATAATCAAGTTTTAGACATCTTGTTCAACCAAGAAGAATCAGTTCCTTTCTTTTGTTCTGTTTCCATGATACTTAAAACATATGCACGTGTGCACACATACACACAATAGTGATCTGCTTACCTGTCCACCCCACTCCCCAACCAACAGTGTATCTAAGTCACCTCTGCATCCTCAGCACCAGACAGTTACTCAATTAATTTTTATTCAAATGAGCCTTGTCCGAACAATGGAGCAGGAATTCTTGAGGCCTTTTGCTGGATGGATTGTCACTTTTGCTTGGTGTCTTCCGTAGATCACACAGGAAGTGCTTGTTTTTCTCCAGTTAGAATGTACTGAGATTCTGCCAATCTTATGAGTTTGCATTTGTTTATTCTTTTCACTGAATAATTATTGAGCACCTGCAGACTGCAAGGTCCAAAGCTGAGCTCCGTCCAGTGTGCCAAGAGTGGCAAATGCCCAGATGAATTTAGTCCCTACATACTACATGTAGAAGGAAACTACTTGTTGTAGAATCACCTACTCTTTGAAATAATGAACTCCTTGGTTTGATGACTATATTGGATTGGATTACAGGAAAGAATGGGTTCCTGGAAGTAAAGGTCTTTATAGAATAATAATTAAGGTCAGGAATCTGACTGCCTGAGTTCAGATCCTGGATCTGGTTTGCACCAAGATGTAAGAACTTGAAAAAAAATTCCTGTATGCCTCATTTTTCTCATCTGTAAAATGGAGCTAATAGGATGGGTAAGTTAGAAAGAAAACTCCTGGGAATATTTTACAATGGTACTTGCCACATAAACAACACACAACTGTGTGCTCTCTGTGATGATTAACCCCACTCTCCCCACTCCCTCACCCCACTGTTTGAATTTCCATTGCAAATTTCCATTGCAAATGGGGCCTGGCTACCCAACTTCTGGGTGTCGTACCACCAGGGTCAGGAATTTACTACATCCTATGCTTGTCCATTTGGTTGCTAAGCAAATTGAGTTGCTGCTAAGTTTCAGGGAATTAAGCTATGCATTCTTACATCTTCCACTCATCGGTCTTCCATCCATCATTTGGGATTACCCAAAAGAAATCGAATCTGTCCAATGTGGGACGGTCCCTGGAACTTCAGAAGGCAGCTATGAACTGCCAGTTCTCACCTTCCTCTCACATGCCCACACATAACCTTAGCTCCTCTTGCTATTTCTAATTAACACTGTTTACCAGATTCTTTATAATCCTTTTTACTCTTCTTGAATAATCTCCTTATTTTCAACATCTGAATGTCTGAAGTCCAGCATTCATAAAACAGAGCAAATGTGGTCTGATCACCAGAAAGTATTAGAGAACTAGTTCCCTTTTGAACACCATATTTCTATTAACACAAAAGATTGATTTTTTTTTAAGCAACATCACACCAGGTTGACTCATCATCCACTCACAATCAACAGGGGACTAAATCTTCGTGACATGTACAGTTGTAAGCTATCCCGCCCCCACTCTATACTTGTATAATTGAATTTTGGGATCGTTGAGCACTTTATATTTGTACCCATTAGCTTTAGATTGTTAGATATGAGTCATTATTACATTTGTCAGGAGCTAGGGGGAGGAAATCCTGACTGTTGTGTGTCATCTGTAACTTTGTTCAGTATGCCCATCAATGTCACCAGCTTAGTCATCAATAAAAGTCTTAGGGGGCACATGGTTGCAAGACAGACCTGTACTGGATCTATAAACCTGGGTATGCATCTGCCTCTTAAAAACAAGACACTTTCAGGGGCTGGGGTTGTGGCTTAGCGGTAGAGCGCTCACCTTGCATGTGTGAAGCCCTGGGTTTGATCCTCAGTACCACATATAAATAAATAAATAAAAGAAAGGTATTTTGTCCAACTACAACCAGAATATATATATGACACTTTTAAAAGACATCATTTAGGCTTGGTATGGTGGTTGACAGCTGTATTTCTAGCTACATGGAAGAACATTTTACATGGGAGGCTGAGGAGGGAAGATCGCAAGGTTGGGACCAGCCTGGGCACTAGTGAGATACCATCTCAAAAAAAAAAAAAATCATTCATTCAGTCATCAAATATTTACTGAGTACTTTCCATGAACTATTCCAAGTGCTGTACAAAACAAAATCTCTGCCCTCCTGGGGCTTACGTTCTTTCTAGAAATAGACAATGAAAAATAAGAAGACATGTAAGTTGCATTCAATTTTATGAAAAATGAAAGCAAATAAAAGACTGGAGAAGTTGGACAAAGGGATGGAGGCGGGGACTGTCTACAGGCTGTATGGCTAAAGCAAAATGCGCAGGTCCTCATTCCCAGTATGCGTCTGACCCAAAAGTTCTTCCCAAGTGGGCAGCAAGTCTTTCTGATTTCTCAACACCCCCTTTCTCTACATGGAATTATATTAGAACAAAAATCAATAGAGCAATGATGAAGAATTTAATTAGTCATGAAACAAAAAAAGAAAATTTGAAAGGACTTCCCATTTCTCTGTCCACATAGGATATTCAAATATCTTAAGGACAAGTGGAGTTGCCAGGAAGCCAGTCACATCTCCTAACGAAGACTCCAGAGAGACTCTACAGGCCCAGTACATGGTTGAAAGCAAAACAATAGAGGAAAAAGCTGAAAAGCTACTGCTTACCTTATTCCAATCCCCATGTTCTCAAGAATGGAGTGGGTTCCAAGTCCAATAGCCTGCGAAGAATCTGGAGGATGGGGTACTTAGGTGACCCCAAAGCTCGGCTCAGAGAGACTGCACATTGAATTCTGGAAAAGAAGTTCATAGTGACAGATTGGAAATCTGCCTCTATCAACTGCTCTCTGCTCATGATTTTAATGTTGATATATTCTTCTAAAATGTGTGTGTGTGTGGGGGGGGTACTGGGGATTGAATCCAGAGGTGCTTGACCACTGAGCCACATCTCCAGCCCTTTTTATTTTGAGACAAGGTCTCACTAATTTGCTTAGTACCTTGCTAAGTTGCTGAGGCTGGCTTCACCCTTGTGATCCTCCTGCCTCAGCCTCCCAAGTCACTGGGATTACAGGTGTGCCCAGTTCTTCTAAATATTTTCAATCTTTACATTCCTCTGTTATTAAGGGACTTGATAAATCTTTATTTATTAAAATTCTAGTTGTGCTCTTTGGTTGGAAATTCATCTTATACCTCACAATGATACCTTTGGTATTTACTTTCAGTCATCTATTTTGTACCATAGACTTTGTTGGTGCTGGGAATACGATAAAATATGGTCACTGCTTCCAGGAGGCTCACAATAGAGAGGGAGGTAGAAACAGGAAAGCCAGCTCTAAGGAAGCAGTGTGTTGAGCAGAGAAAAGGATGGGAAGTGGGAATTCAGTGACTTCTAAGCAGAAAGAGTTAATCCTAAGGAGGTGGCATGTCCGTTTCAGGTAGAGGCACAGCACACACTGTGGAAATAACAGAACGGAACCTGCAGGCGGAGTACCAGCCCCGAATGCACTTCCATGCAGGTGAGGCAGAGAGAATCAGGCAAAGTGGTCAGGGATGAGAACTGGAAAGGTACAAAGGACTGCATTATGCAGAAATGTGCAAGCCATGTTATCGAGGAGGTACCCTGCGCTGGAATGGTGATTGATTACATGTTGACATTTCAAAGAAGGAGAAGTTGAGACTGCAGATCGGATTTTGGGCTTGGGCAACAAGGTGGATAGTGATGTCTCTCATAAGACAGTGGAGAACATGAAAACGACATGGACAGTAGGTGGGGGAGCAGGTGACCCATTCAGCCCTGGATGGGTTCCTTTCTGATGCCTGGTGAGCAGTCAGAGCACCAGGGGGCGGTTGGATCCAGAAGTCAGAAGATACAGGTTTAGAAATCATCAGCATGACCATAGAATCCACAGTGAAGCTCACAGTGTAGGCAGAGGAAGGACCCTGAGAAGCAGATAGAAGATGCAGCCAGAGGACAGGGGGCAACAGGAAGCACAGCTTATCTCAGAGGATGAGGGGAAGCACATTTCACATACACGAGGGTGTGGGGCAACAAAGGCAGACGCTGTCAAGAGATCAAGTAAGAAAGACTGAGAAGCACCCACAGGTGCACCAAGGAAATATTTGACCATTTTGGTAAGGAGCTGGGCTGGTGGGGACAGAAGTCAGGTCACAGTGAATTGAGGAGACCACGGAACCAATGAATTCAGACAGTGTGTCAAAAGTTTGCCTTCAAAGTGGAAGAAGACATGATCCCTAGACCTTCTTCCCAAGGGAAGGAAATTGAGTCCTGAGGGAGGCCCATTTTCAATAATTTTTATTTACACTAGCGCAGCTGACCACTGTGGCAATGCCCTGGGCAGACATGGTCCAACCACTAGCCCTGGACTAGGCCAGAACTGTAAGGTAAGCCATTTATTTATAATTTTATGTTCTCCTCGTAGGTGTTCCTGGGCCAAGGCCTGCTGAGATGCAAGAGGGTACGCTGACCTCTCTGAGCAATCCACCAACGACATGACCTACAGAGGGACAAATCTGGTCAGACACGGTTCTCACAGTCATTATCTCTCACCTATTGTCATGGCTCATGTAATGGGAGCAGCCAGGGGAGGGGAGAGGAGTCTGGTCACCTTGGAGTCAGGAACAGGCAGCTGGCCCCACAGCTGGCCAGGCAGCTATGCAAGCAGGGAGTCTCTCTGAGAGCAAAATCCAGAAGCCAAAATAAACGGGTCAGGTGGAAAACAGATGACCAGAACGGCAAGCCATGCTGAAGGTTGGTCCCAGGGAGTGAAGGTGAGCCAGGACATAATGGATGGATGCTGGGGGGGCTTTGGATGCTGCAGGAGTCCAGGGGGCCGTGCAGGAACAGGGACCAAAGAACCAGAAAGGAAGTAAAGCTCAGAGGCCCGATGCGATTACGCTGTCCACATGTCCACGTCTCCACCCTGCATGCTTCTGAGGCCCTGCTGCAGTTCTCAGGCCTTCATGATACGAAGTTTCTGACATTCACAACAGTCCCCCAATTTTAACCCCCTCTCCTACCATCATGACCCCGAATTCTGAGGAGACAGCAAAGCTCTGGCCCAGGAGCTGCTAAGGGGGTGCCCACAGGCATTGGTGGTCACCAACCTAAAAAGGTCATAGGAATGGCTCTCCCTGGGGAGGAAACAGGCCTGACCGTTGATTTAGTCCCTGAGTGAATAAGAAAACTACCTAGTGACTTGAAGAGTGGAAACTTGATTTCTAAATTATGATCCTTCCAGGACGTCTAGGTTCTCTAAAGTGCACACTGTGAGGAAATGGAAAGGCTTAACTGTCTTCAGTTTGTGATTAGAGCACAGAAAAGAGAGAGAACACTAGTAAACAGCACGTATTAGCCCAATATTTTTGGTTGGTGCGCAGAAGGCCAACCGAGTTTTCAGCTGAAGATTTTTTTTTTTGTTTTTCCATTTCCCTAAAGTCAATAATCTTTACCTGCTAGATATTGCTTAAAGCAGAATTTTCATCTAATTCTCATTTGAGGGGACTGAAAAGGAAAAACTAAATAATAATACCTCATTTGTGTATAATGCTTGTCTTTCACAGAAGACACCCTACCCATTTAGGACTATCTAATTTAGAGTAACAACGCTTTTATAATGTAAATACTAGTAAGGGCTATTATCATTTTATAAATGAGGCATGAAAGAAATCCAGGGAGGTGGGAATGAAATGACTGGTTCAATGTAACTTCCATTTAAGAGGTGTCATTGCTGGTTTATTTTTCACTTTTTATTAACAACGAAGCCACATTTTGGATAAACATGTTTATTAAAGGTGTATCTTGCCCTTACATTTGAAAATGAAAAATCTCTTAGGGAGAAATAACAAGGACCAACATAGTCACGTGACTCCTCGGATCCAGCTGCTCTCATGAATCTAGAGCTAACCAATCAACTCCCGACCAACTCTGCTCATCCTCGGCAGGGATCTCAGCTGGCACCACATGCATCACAAGCCACTCTGGTGCCATCCCCTCTCCGTGGGAGTTATGTCATAATGGTCTTGTTGCCTCGAGTCGACCTGGGAAACGCCATTACCTATACAAATTTAGCACATACGTAAAGGCACTGATACTCTTGTTCTTTCATGAGCTTCAGGTCAGAGAGTTTTTCTGATCTTTTAATGTATTTATTCACGTTTTCATTTCCTCACACTCTCAAGCATTCATGCATTCATTTGACAAACATCTTGGGCCCAAAATGTATTGTTTTAGATATTCTAGATGTTAAGGATAAAAACAGGGAAAAGACAAAATCAACGACTTCAAGAAATGCACAGCCTAGTAAAGAGCCAGATTAAACACTTGCTGTTCATTGTGGAAGGTGAGGAGATAAGAGATAAGCACCAGAATAGTTTGGGGAGCACAGAGGGGAAATCTGGCTTGATCTGTGTGGGGTGCCCACAGGCACTGGGAGTCACCAACCTAAAAAGGTCATAGGAATGGCTCTCCCTGGGGAGGAAACAGGCCTGACCCTTGATTTAGTTCCTGAGTGAATAAGAAAAGGGAAGGCCTTGGACAGAGGTGGTCTGAGAGCCAAGCACTCCTGGAAGAGGACCTGTGCACTCCGGGTGTGGGGGACAGCATGTGCAATGACATGAGTAAGATCACACTGTGCCTCTGGAGACCTGCAGGAAGGTCGTATGATGGCGGGTGCTTTAGGTATTCGATGACGGGTCCTGTTTGCCATCTCAGGCCTGGAGATCCTCGTGAATGACTCTATAAAGGGAAATGTCTTGTCTGCCGTCGTGTAAGTAAACACACTTTCTATGTGGATCTGTACTCACTATTTAAGGAATATCGCAGAGGGAAAAGCACACAGTCAAGGTTTCTCTGGTCTCCCCAAGTTTTGTATTATCTATATTTCATTACTATTATCCTCCAGGGACTAATAGAAACAGCGGACTTTTTCATCAAATCTAGGTGGTCTCTTAGCCCATTTCCATTGTATTTTACTATAAAAATTTTGTATGTAGAAATACTTCAAAATACAAGTGGGTATGGTGGTTCACATGTATAATCCCAGTGATTTTTTTTGCAGTGGGGGGGGGGGGTGCTACGGGTTGAACCCAGGACCTGGGCATGCTAAGCAAGAACTCTACCAACTGAGATATATCCCCAGCCATCCCAGTGATTTGGGAACTGGGGTAGGAGGATTGTAAATTCCAGACCAGCCTGGGCAATTTATGAGACCCTGTCTTAAAATAATACTCAGTGGTAAAGTGCCCCTGGGTTTAAACCCTAATACCTAAACAAACAAACACCCCATAGCATTTTCAATTGCATGGTTGGATGGGGCAGGTTTTTCCTCTTAACCTTTTTCAGACTGTTCAGGTTGGAGCTGCCCAGCCTCCAAAAGGACAGAACCAGCCTTATAAGTTTTTTATTGGCAACACCAGGAGGAGGTACTTGGAAATGGCCTCTGAAAATTCTACACCAAGTCCCTGTAGTGACAGCTCTTTCCTGGGACTCCATCTTCCCCTCAGAGAAGGCTGGCATGGAGGCCTGTATGAACTGAGGCCAGAAAGAGGGAGAGAGAAGAAATACAAACACAGCAGAATTCACACAGAACTGTCCTTAGACTAATCTACTGCCTCAGTGATCATACTCTGCATTCTCTTGTCACTTGTGAAGAACTTTGACACTGAAATCACACCCTCATTTATACTTGGGAATTTTTCAGCTACTTTAAGAGTTCAAAATAATTCATTGATATTAGTTCCGAATTCATGGGATCCTCTGTGACATATATCATTTCTTCATTTATCCAAGCTTCACCCATTCAAGAAGCATCTACTGCCTCATCTCTATCTCTTAAAGCCAACCCAATCAGCCTTCTGCTCCTGTTACTCCATTGAACACACAGCTGAGAAGTCTCACTGACTTCCATGATGTTGATTCCAGTGGTTTGTTTTCAGACCACATCTCACCCCCTCTGTAGCCTCTTAGCACAGATGATTGGTCCCTTCTTATTGACACTTGCTGTCTTCCTTCCTCCTTGTTCTTAGTCTCTTGCTGGGCTCTTTCTGATCTCTGAATGTTGGAAGTCACCTTGGGCTTGCACCTCTGTCATTGCCCATTCAGTCCATTGCTCTAAATACCACACCATGGAGGTTGGGGATATGGCTAAGGGTAGATCTTGCAAAGGGTGCATGAGACCTTGGGTTTCCTTCCTAGCACCACAAAAATAATAGACAAATACCATCTCTGTCACCCTGGCCTGTCTTCTGAAGAGGGCTTCTTTCCCCAGGGGTGCTCAAGTTTGGGCTGGGCCCTGAAGGAGGAGAGATGAGTTGGCCAAGAGGAGAAAATATATTCCCCCCCCACCAAGGGGAAGAAGATGAGAAAAGAGGGCTGGGCTGTGGCTCAGTGGTAAAGCACTTGCCTTGTATGTGTGAGGCCCTGGGTTCAATCCTCAGTGCCACATAAAAATAAATAAATAAAGGTATTATGTCCATCTACAACTAAAAATTTTTTTTTTTTTTTAAAAAGGCTCAGTTGGTAGAGTGCTTGCCACACCTGTGCAAGGCCCTGGGCTCAATCCCCAGCACTGCAAAATAAGTAAGTAAATAAATAAATGGGCTCAAAGGTGTGAAAAGAGAAAATGTTCAGAGAATAGGAAGCGGTCTGGTGCAGGTTGGAGATGATTGGTAAGTAGGTTCTAGGTAGGTTTCAAGAACTTTGATGAACAGCTAAGGAATATGGACTTTACACAGAAGACGAGAAGTAATTCTTAGAGGTCCTTAAAGAAGGGAGAGACATAAGTATTTATGTTTCAAAAATAAAAATATGAATTTTGGCAGCAAGATGGAGGCTGAACTAGATTAAGGAGAGAACGTGGCCAGGAAGGTCAATTACGAACCACTGCAACAGTCTATAAGGAAGGGATTAAGGTCTCTATGGCAACAGTGGAATGAAAAGTAGTGAATAGCCGGGTGAGGGGCACACAGCCATAATCCCAGCTACTTCGGAGGCCAAGGCAGGAGGATTGCAAGTTTGAACCAGCCAGGACAGCATATCAAGACCCTGTCTCCAAATTTTCGGGACAGGGATTGAACTCAGGGCACTTAACCACTGAGCCACATCCCCAGTCTTATTTTGTATTTTATTTAGAGAAAGGGTCTCACTGAGTTGCTTAGCGCCTTGCTTTTGCTGAGGCTAGCTTTGAACTCATGATCCTCCTGCCCCAGCTTCCCAAGCTGCTAGGATTACAGGTGTGTAATTACAGGTGTGTGCTCCTGGCTTCAAAAAAAAAAAAAAATTTATAAAGGGGTGGAGGGTGGAGAAAGAACTAGTGATGTAGCTAAGTGGGAAAACAGCCCAGGGTTCAATACCATGTACCGAAAAAAGAAAAGAAAAATGTAGTGTCAAAATCAGGGGGGATTTAGAAACAGCATCAAATACACCATGATTGATTAGGTGTAAGTCTGGCAGTACAGGAGACAGGCCAAGGTTAAAGTTTAGTTACATTCAACACAGGGAGACCAGGTGTGGAGGGGATGATTAGTAGCATTTTAAGTTTGAAGCAATTGCAGGGTGTCCAGTATGAATGAATGACAGGTCTGCAGATGAGGAGAGAGGTTGGACTGAATGCACAGATTCAGATAAGCCTTCATAATGGATAGGATGTCCTGGGGAAGACAAACCACGAGCCCAGAATGAAAGCATGCAGGCAGCTGTCAGGAGAGAAGAAACAGAGGTTGGGGTAGGACTAGAAACGAACCTGCAGAGAGGTGGCACAGGAGTGGGACAGAGTAAGGTCTGTCAATAGAGGGAGAAGCCACCTTCTGAGAGGTAATGATGGGCCAGGATGAAAGGACAAGGAGGTGCTGTAATTTAGAAGATGAGACAAACAGTGTCTAGAGAGTTAGAAGCTGGTCTGCAAGGGACCTAGCTAAGCCTCTTTTTTGAAGTGTGGCTGGGAGCAGTCCAGGTAGTGGTGGAAGAAGGTGGAGCAGGGCCAGGTGTAGGGATGGGAGTTTTAAGTACAGCAGGTGGCCGGTCATCCAGCTTCTGTCCACAAGACAACCCCTGAGTGTTTGCACAGCCAAGCATTCTATTTGGTTCAGCCTATATTCATTGAGCACCTGCTGTGTCCAAAGTAGCAGACCAGCATTGCAACGCTCAAAAAGACATCCCAGGTGCAGTCATGTTTTGGCTTTTCATTTATCAGCCTAAACTTGCCTTCTTCTGACCACAGTTCTCTGTCCTCTGGAGCTGTACCTGATGCAACAAGAGTTTCTTCCATACAGCAGTCCTTCTGCTAACTGAAGATTCCTCTCCCCTGCCCCCTTGGGGATTTCCTACTTGTTTCAGTTTTACAAAATAATCTGGTCTTTACACACGTGTATGTTTGTTGGTAGGTAGGTATTTTATTATCAGCTGGCTATTTCCCTCCAAGTATCCATAGCTAATCTCTTTTAAAGTGTTGCACTCACCTAGGCATGGTGATAAACACCTGTAATCCCAGTGACTTGGGAGGCTGAGGCAGGAGGATCTCAAGTTCAAAGCCAACCTCAGCATTTAGCAAGGCCCCAAACAACTTAGTGATATCCTGTCTCTAAATAAAATATAGAAAAGGGCTGAGAGTGTGACTCAGTGGTTAAGCACCCCTGGGTTCAATCTCTGGTACAAAAAAAAAAATGTTGAATTCAAAGTTAATTGCAATTGTCTTCATCTAGTAAAGCAGTGTACAAACCAGTAGGAGCATCCTTTCCCTTGTTCAGGACATGGTCCCTGTGGTCCCACCACCTGAGATTGTAGATTGTATATGCGTCCTGAGGCCATACTGCTGCCTCCAGGTGCTTCACAATCAATATCCTGACATCTTTTGGACTGGAAAGTTTTACAAACTAGGTCTCACCAAATCTTACACTTTTAAAAGTCAATTGCAGGATTTAACATTTTTCCCTCACTAAATATTATGTTTTTACATTGATTTGTATTGCCAAGTAGTAAAAACAACAAGGGTTAACCAGGTGTGGTGGCACACGCCTGTAATCCTAGCAGCTCAGGAGGCTGAGGCAGTAGAATCATGAGTTCAAAGCCAGCCTCAGCAACAGCAAGGTGCTAAGCAACTCAGTGAGACCCTGTCTCTAAGTAAATACAAAATAGGGCTGGGGATGTGCCCCTGAGTTCAATAACTGGTACCCCCCCCCCCCCCCCCCCGCACCCTTCCACCTCCACCCCACCCCCTGCAAAAAAAGAGCAAGGGCTTAGGAGTCAGGCATTCTACATTCAAATTTTGCTTTTGTTAGGTAGCCCACTGACTTTGAATGTGTCATGTGATCTCTCTGAGTCTCAGTGAGCTTAACACTGAGAAGAGAGCTAAGCCTGTCCACATTGCAAAGTGGTTCTGAGGCTGAAACAAGCAGGGTAGAATATCTACTGAGTGCTCAGTATATTTTGGTTTTCTTGCTTTCCTTGGATTCTCTCAGCTTTGTGTTCTTAGTAGATGTATGCCTTTCGAGTTGCTACTCAAGATTAAAAAAACTTTCTTTTAATAAAAAGAAAAGCCAGGCACAGTAGCACATGCCTATAATCCCAGTGACCCTGGAGACTGAGGCAGGAGGATAGTAAGTTCAAAGCCAGCCTCAGCAACTTAGCTAGATCCTAAGCAACTTAGCAAGACCCTGTCTTAAAAATAAAAAATAAAAAGGGCTGGGGATGTGGCTCAGTGGATAAATGCCCCTGGGTTCAATGCTTGTTAAAATGAATAAATTAATAAAATAAAATAAAAATAAAATGTTGACTATAATAGGAGCCAAGGACCAAAAGAAAATACTTTGGCATGACGGTTAAGCAAATGGGTTCTGCACCCAGATTTTCTGTTATTGGATCCCAGCTGCTCTACTTACTAGCTATGTACTCACAAATGAATTTATAAACCACTCTGAGCCTTGCTCTACTCATCTGTAAAATGAGGATATCAGTACTTCTCAGATGTTAGGGAAGATTAACAAAGGTAATGATGGAAAGCACTTCTGCCCAGAACCTTGAATCCAATAAGTATCAGTGAGTGGTATTATTATTACCACTTAGAAACCTCCAGGTAAACTAAGTCCTATGAATCCACTTTTGTATATAATCATTTCATCTACTAAATATATTGTATAATATTGTCCCATTATATTGTCTACCAGGATCCCTAGAAAATCTCTACAATGTCAGGTACTACAAATATGCCTCTACTCTTTGGACATAGGAACCTTATCTACAAAACAAAACAAAACCAAAAAACCAAACAAACCAGGTTTAAGATTTTGGGCAAATCACTTAACATCTCTGACCTGTGGCTTCTGCATAATGGGAATAATAATGATGCCTATTCTGGAGGTCTGGAATGGGGACCTCATGACTTGAATATGGAGATAAGGAAATGAGGGTAATTTGCAGGTATTTAACTTAAGTGAACCCATGCTGGCGCTTACTTATACGGGTTTTCTTTTCCCAAGCAACCTAAACTTATCAGTGAATAGGTTCTAGAATTCACTTTTCCCCTTTTAAAAACTGGCATAATTGCCTAACCTCAGGCATATGGTACTTCTTTCTTCAGTGATTCTTCACAATGTATCTATGATCATATCTGGAAGTATTTTTTGTATCCCTAGATGTAGTTTATATGGATCTGAAGATTTGAATTCATTTAAATTTGAATCTTATCTAAATTTAAATTTTATTTAAATTTACATTGCCATCATTCACCTTGGGATCCCATTTCATCTTAAATTTTTCTTCTCTCTCTCTTTCTTTCCTCCTTATCATTTTTCTTTTTGCAGTACTGGGGATTAGGCAAGTGCTGTACCACTGAGTTATACCCCCAGTCCCTTAAACTTTTTCTTTATCCTGACCGGAAGAATATGTATGTCTGCTGAGATAGATTTAGAATATACATAAGTCATGAAGAAGAAAATAAAATCAATTTGAGTTCACTACCAAGATATAACCACTGTTGCTGGGTGCAGTGGCAAACACCTGTAATCTCAGTGGCTGGGGAGGCTGAGGCAGGAGGATTACAAGTTCAAAGCCAGCCTCAGCAAAAATGAGGTGCTAAGCAACTTAGTGAGACCCTATCTCTAAATAAAATACAAAATAGGGGTGGGGATATGGCTCACTGGTCAAGTGCCCCTGAGTTCAATCTCCAGTAGCCCCTCCCACCAAACCCAAAAAAGATATAACCACTGTTAAAATTTTACTAGTCTTTTTTTCCTGAGAAAATATATTTAAAATAAATGACCAACATTTTCTGATGCCATGACATCTTCCCAAACCCACTTTTTGTTGTATACATACATTCCATCATAGGAATATACCAATATGTGCAATAATTCTTTTTGACACTTAGATGTCCAAATGCTCAATGTTATAAAGAATGCTGTACTAGCCAGGCTAATCCCAGGAATTTGAAAGGCCAAAGCAGGAAGATTGTCAGTTCAAGGTCAGCCTCAGCAATTTAGTGAGATTCTGTCTCAAAAATTTAAAAGTAAATAAATAAAATAAAAAGGTCTGAGGATGTAGTTCAGTGGTAGAGTGCCCAGTTCTGCAAAAATAATATAATATAATATAATATAATATAATATAATATAATATAATATAATATAATATAATAAATATTAAAAGACTGGTATGCAGCTCAGAAGAGAGCCCTTGCATTGTAGGTGTGAGACTCTGGATTCCATCCTCAGTACCACCAAAAAAAAAATGACACTAAATGTTCTTCTACATTAAATTTTGTGAGCATTTCCAATCATTTTCTTTGAATAACGACTTAAAAATGAAATTACTGTGTTAAATGGTTTGTATATTTTAATTTTTTTAAAATTATGTTCTTATTTCCCTGTTTAAATTTTTTTTAATTGTCAATGGATCTTTTATTTCATTTATTTATTTATATCTGGTGCTGAGGCTTGAACTCAGGGGCCTCACAAATGCCAGGCAAGCAGCAAGCACTCTACCACCAAGCCACAACTCCAGCCCTATTTTAAGGTTTTTTAACATTCAATGACAAATTGCTCTGCGGAATGCTTATATCAGTTCAGGCTTCCAATATAATAGGAGTGCAATTATTTCCCTGAATCTTTATCCATGCAAGAAAGCATCTTATAAATGTTTTTGACCTTTTTAATCTTCGATGACTATTTGAATTCCTTTTTTCTTTTTGTCCTTTCATGTTCTTATTTATTCTTTTTTTTGGGGGGGGGGCTCTGGAAATTGAACACACAGGGAATCTACTGTGGAGCTACATGCAGGTTCCTTTTTATTTTTTTAATTTTGAGGCAGCAACTCACAAAATTGCCCAAGTTGACCTCCAAATTGAAATCTAAATCCTCTTGCCTCAGCCTCCCAGTTGCTAGGATTGTAGGTGTGGCCCACCACCAGGCCTGGCCTCTTTACTCATTCTTTTGAGATGTTGTGTTTTTCTTATAATTGTGTAAGATTCCTTTCTATGTTAAGGACACTACCCTTTGTTATAGCTCTATCTAAAGTCCTAGACATGTCATTTGCCTTTTAATTTTGTTTGTGATGCTGTTTTATCTCCATAAATTTAAAAGTTCTAAGTAATCAGATATATCAACATTTTTCTTTTAGAAATCATCAAGCTTTATATTTTTGTTCTCGAAGGCCTTTTACCACCTGCGGATCAAGCAATGCCTGTGGCATTTTCCTCTTTTCAACGAATGTCACTTTTCTTATGTGGATCATTTTCCACAATGAACCCCTTAATTCATCTGAAACGTATTCCATTCCTTCTTAACTGTTGTTTGTTCCATCCTATTGAACCAGAGAGGATGGTTCCGTTTCAAGAAATAGAAACCTAAGCTTAAAGTGTCTTAACCAACAAAATAGAATTTTCTGGGTCCCGGAAGTGAAAAGTTCAAAGACTTCAGGTCTGTTTGGTCAGGTACCTCACACAATGTGGACAGGACCTGACAGTTCTCACTTCATTTCTTTGCTTTAGCCACTGGTGACAGCTCCAATCTCAACAGACTCTCCTCTTGTGGTCCCTTGATGGTGCCAAGAATTTTCAGGGTTACTTGTTTGTGCATTAACTTCCGGAAGGAAGCATCTTTGGTCTAGCATTCCCAGCAAAACTCCTGACATTCTCTTTGATGAAATTGACTTAGGTCTCATGCCCATACTTGAGTAAGTCATTAAGTCTGAAGGGATGTTATTCACTGCTTGGCTTAACCTGGCCACGTGCCCTGTCCCCTGGAGATGAAGGTAGTGCTGGAGAACCCAGCTTTCCCAGAACTTTTCGGGGAAGGAGCAGTTGGAAAGGTGGAAAGCAAGTAAGATGGCAACTAACGTTCTATTTTAAAGGATCAATATCATTGTTTTTTCATGGAAAATGACAGATGCCCTGTCATTCAAAAGCTGGTTTGTCTTACCTCTATTAATACTCATAGACACTAGAGCTCAGACCATGAAAAGATAT
This sequence comes from Marmota flaviventris, assembly GCF_047511675.1. Classification (NCBI taxonomy): domain Eukaryota; kingdom Metazoa; phylum Chordata; class Mammalia; order Rodentia; family Sciuridae; genus Marmota; species Marmota flaviventris. The sequence continues at coordinate 22,886,509 of NC_092498.1, forward strand.
GGACCCTTCCCTTTATGTTCAAGATATATATGGACCACCTGGACACATTGCAGTTTCTAGAGGTCTGATCAGATGTGGTTGGAACAATTTCCTCCATGGTTAACTGATCTATAGGTTCTCTGAATTCCTTCTTTAACATGGACTTCAAAGATGTAATGCAAATAGACAACAGCCTCAACTCTCCCCTGAATTTATTCTGGCCAAGTCTCTGTCTTCTGGTTACCTGGTTCTTTAGTTATTTGGACCATTCCTTGTCCTATTTATTTGCCCAAGTTTCAATCACTTTGCAATATCTTCCCCTGTTTTGTGTTCCCCGACCTCTAAATACCTACTCAGAGGAGGCTTCCCTTGGGTCAGTAGAAGCTGAGGGAGTTGGACACCAGGACATCAGGGTTTAAAGTCAATCACCTAATTGGTTCAGAAGAGGCAGGACATAGTGGTACCATGTGCCAGGCACAGTTCAAAACATCTGGCCCAGGGGAAGCCATTGTCCATCTAACCCCATCTTGAATATCTCTATAATTGTTTATCCTTTTCTGTATCTTAACTCCCTTGGCCTTTTCAACATACATTCCCTGTCTCCATCCAGACCCCCTGTGACAAGTTCAGTGACTTGGCTTCTAAGGGATGGCAGTGGTGTCCTTGTCTTTAGAAGGTTTTGAATCCCATTGGCCTTTCTGGGTCCTAGTATTTGCCACTCTTATTCTTCACTAGTGCTCATCCAATCCTGTATCCTTCGTGGAATAACACACTTCTGAATGTGGCGTCCAAACTTCTTTCTGATGCTTTCCTATCTTTCAGTGACCACTAACAGCACTACCACTTTCAGGACACAAAGTGGACCCCTTATCTGTTGAGCGCAATTAATACTGTTAGAGCTAAAATAATAAAATTCCAAATTTCCTGTATTCTAAAATCAACTTATGGTAGGATGTACCACACTTTAATGACTGCCTCAAGATCTTCCAAAACACATTACCACATTACAGGTGCCTATTGAAGATACATTCTGATTTTTAGAAATATTAAAAATGTGGGAATAAAGAACCTGTAACTTGGGCTGGGATTGTGGCTCAGCGGTAGAGTGCTCGCCTAGTATGGGCAGGACCCGGGTTCGATCCTTAGCACCACATAAAAATAAAATGCATTGTGTTGTGTCCATCTACACCAAAAAATAAATATTAAAAAAAAAAAAGAATCTGTACCTTAGAATCTAGGGAAGGCTACAGTTGAACTGTTCTGTTTGTTTAATTAACTATTCACATCAGTCAGTCTGCCCCATTCAATAGCCCTACCCCTCATTCTTTATTATTCTTTATTATAAATGTAAGCAAAAATAAACATGGAGACCAATCTTTGTCTTCAGTACTATTCCCAGACTCCAGCTGCCTCTGGACATGAACCCCTCAAGCATTATTCTCATGGGCCCTTCTTACAAAGTAGTTCCCCCTTATCTGAGGTTTTGCTTTCTGCAGTTTCAGTTACCTTTAGTGAACCATAGTCTGAAAATATTACATGGAAAATTCCAGAAATAAACAATTCACTAGTTTTAAATCACTTTTCTTACAATATATTGTCATAATTTTTCTAGTTTAGTTATTGTTGTAATTTCCTACTGTGTCTTAAATTGTAAATTAAACGTTATCATAGGTATGTTGTGTATAGGAAAAAAACATAGTTTATATGGATTTGATATTCTTTGTGGTTTTGGGCATCCACTGAGGGCCTTGAACATAACCTTCCTGCAGATAAGGGCAGGACTACGGTACATCCTTCCTCCAGTCTTTCCTGCGTGACCTTTATAAATATGAGCTAATGCTGAGCATGGTGGTGCATGCCTGTAATCCTAGCAAATTAGAGGCTGAGGCCGGAGAATCACAAGTTCCAGGCCAGCCTCAGCAATTTAGGAAGACCCTGTCTCAAAACAAAAAGGGCTGGAGATATAGCTCAGCCCAGTACCACAAACAAAACAAAATACTCCCACCCCCCAAACCCACAGGTTTATCAGATCACTTCTTCAGCAAGCATTCTAATGTTTTCTTTTCTTCCTTGAAATCACTGATTTTACAAAAACATATATTGCAAGTCATCTTTCTGGAGCTTTATTCCCTATTTCCTGCCCAGACAGGCTCATGTACATATGATGTCTTTGTCTTCACATGAGGTTAGTGAATGCAGTTGCCTTCTCTGGCTATTACAATTTCAAGGGTGCTGTGGTCACTTACTTCAAGTTGACTGTCACTTCTACTTTGCTAACACATTCTTCTTAGCTGGTTATAATCAGGCATAGAATAGTATTTCTTCAATAAGCAATTAGTTTAAATTTAAATAGTGCCAACTTTATTTGATGCTCGCTTTTCCACAGAACAATATTGTCAGTTGATGATGTCAGATCAATTGAACTTCTCCACTACACTCCTATGCCAATAATTTTGTCATCTTTACTTGGAAAGCATTATTGAATGCTGCCATAACGGGATCACAAGGCATGCTAGAACTAGTTGACAGCACATGGCCAGTGGAGAAAGGGTGTGAGTCAAGACCAGGGTAGGGGTATTCCCAGGGCCAGGCTGTGAATACAGGAGCTGGCCTGGATTAGGGAAGCTAGGCTGTGCAAGATCTGGTGTCCCATATCAAAGTAAAACATTCAGAAAGCTATTAATACCAAGCAGTCCAGACTTACTCCAGCAGCAGGTTATCCATGAAGGGTAAGGGACCTGTGTCCCATGGTCTAAGATGATCACAGCAAGAGTGGGTAATAGGATATAGCCCCCTGGAGAAGAGGACTGGTCAGAGTTGAGCTAAACAAGACATCAAAATCATGGTAAAAGTAAGTTAGGGACCAGGACAGGGCCCCACATCTCAGAACTGAGATCTAGATGCAAGGCACAATGGCCAGAAAGGAGTGTGTCATATTGGAGGCCAAAAATTGGGTAAACACAGCCGGAAAACATAGTAGGAGGGACCTACAGGTGTCCAAGGCTCACAGCTGACCTGACTGGAAGGAAGCAAGGTGGTAGGGGCTCTTATCCTTGATGCACTTTCTTCCAGTTAGAACTGGCCTCTCAGTGTTGGCAGGCTGGGGAGTCAGACCTGTAGGTGGAGCTTCTTAAAACAATCCAGCTGCTGGTTGCTAGGGAAGTCAACTGGCCTGGTGCCTCATTACATATTCCTGGGACAATGTTACTTCTGCTTTTATTTTCACCCAAATGTTCTCTACCAGGTGTCAAACCTCAGGTTTGTGGGTTTCCATATGTATCCATGACTTCATTACTGACAAGGTCACGCTCCCCCCACCTCCTACTGTGTTTTCTGGGTGAACAAGTGATATATCCTCATATTGCTGTAATACAACAATGGCTAGGAGTTATTGACTGCTGATCACGTCCCAGGTACCATGCTAGCTAATTTACATGTTACCTTATTTAATTCCCACAACCTCCTTTAGAGTAGTTATTGTTACCTCTATTTTTAAAAAGAGGAAACTGAAGCTTATATGGTTTATATAATCAACCCAAGTTCACACAGCTGAGATGCAGAAGAGCTCAGATTTAAACTTAGCCTTTTCTGACTGCCTATCCACTGCTTCAAATGTCTACATTTATACAGTGACATGCCCAAACCATTTTCACTAAACTTATAAGTCACTAGGTTTTTTTTGTCTACCTACCTACCTACCTACCTCTTAGGGATCTAACCTCTTTGACTCCATATTACCATAGATTGCCCTATGCAAGAAGTAGATCATTAATACATACTTACTGAATGAATGAATATAGTTCGAAATGTGATTAACTGCACCACTCAGTTCTCTCTTGATTTGGCTATTTATAAAGCCAACTAGTAAGAATTCTTCATTTTGCTCTATATGAAATCATCTTAAGAATGGGAACACATTCTGAGAAATGTGTCCTTAGGTAATTTTGTCATTTTGCAAACTTCTAGAGTGTACTTATACAAACCTACATGATATAGCCTACTATCCACCTAGGTTATATGGTGTATGTGTGTGTGTATGTAGATTTGCAAGTGTACACGTGCATACGCACAACACATATGTAAGATAGCCTATTGCTTCTAAGCCATGATAGAAGAAAAAAAGACTAAATCAAATATGAGAAAAAGACGTATGAAACCGATGCTGGTGTAACAGCAGACTCTTTTACTGTAATTTTTTTAAAATAAGAAATATACTCAAAAATAGTAGTATAGTATAATAGATACATAAACTGGTAATGTAGTTGTTTATCATTACCAAGTATTGATACTCTACAAAATTGCACGTGCTGTACTTGTATCCAACTGGCAGGACAAGGGTTTGTTTACACTAATGTCCATGAGTCATATGTTGTACTACGGTGTTCTGATGGCTGCAACGTCACCAGGCAACAGGAACTTTTCAGCTCTATTATTATAATCTGATAGGACCACCATTGTGTATGCAGTCTGTTGTTGACCAAAATGCCGTTTTGTGGTGCAAGGCTGTACTACAACCATGAACATGTCCACTGCCAGGAAGAGAAAGCAAAGCATTCAATGAATAGAACTGAAGAGACACACTTTATTACCAAATTAAGTCAGATGTAGGCAAATGTGTTTATATGTTCAAGTAAATTTGAGAGTTTAAAATAAAGATAGATATATACATATATACACACACAACACATTATTTTCTTTATAAGTCCAAATCTGAATATTGTTCTCATCATATCATCTTCATGTGTGTCTAAACCAGAGGTTGCTAATATACTGCCCATAGTCCAAATCCAGCTCATGCCTTGTTTTATGTGGCCTGTGAGCTAAGGATTGTTTTCACATTTTTAAAACAGTTGGGGGTAAAAAAATCAAGAAAAGAACTATACTTCATATCATGGGGAAATTATGTGAAATAAACACTACAGTGTACATGAATAAAGTTTTATTGAAACAACTGGCTTGCTCATTTACCTATCACTATGGCTATTTTCTCATTATAGTGGCAGAATGGAGTAATTGAGAAAGACTGCATGGCCAGGAAAGCCTAAAATACTTCCTGTCTGGCTCTTTATAGAAAAAGTTTGCTGTCCTCTGGTCTAACTAAATAACACAGGATGTCACAGCATTTTTAGTATCGCTTAAAGTACATGTATTATTTTAGTTTCTAAAATTTCTACTTCAAGGACACTTTGTTGTACATTTCCATGTTCTCCCAACCAAGGCAACTTTTTCTCTGTGATATTCTCTACGGCTTCTGCTGATAGCAGCCAACACCTTTATGCAGAGTCAATAACAAACTGAGAAGCTGGTGGCTTCTATAAGAGGTTCTTACAGAATATAGGGCACGGAAATGGATTCCCCAGATTCCATCAACTGATTCAGGGTGATGTGATGGGATCAGATAGACGAGGGAAAGCAAATTGCTGTTTTTGTCATCACCCACGACCTAAATAAAGATAAAAAAATGACTCAGATTGACCAGGCACAGGTATCACCTATCAAAATATTTCTGGAAGGCAACAACATGGTACTGTGAACGCCCTATCCCGTGCCAGCTTGAGAGCAAACAAAGGGTGCAGGACTCCCTACTGCCTAAGATCAAGTTTAGTTTGTGGTAAACTTCAAGGGAATCTGTTTTATTTGTTTATTTTTTAATTTTTAATTTTTGGAGATCCAAACATAAATTCTTTTGTCTTTCTGTATGTCTGCCTTTCTCTCTGTGCATATATTTCTTTCCAAAATTTAACAAAAATTTACTGATCATTTATCATGTGTGATGTACAGGGCAAGGCTCTGGGATACAAAAATATATAAAATAAGCTTCTAAAGCTTAAAATTTATAACAGAAACGAGTTGTGATGCTTCTTCTTGACCTTCATCAGTGAATAACACTCTTGGCTTCTGTGGCCTTGTGTTCTCCTAGTTTTATTTCTTGGGTTTCTGGGGTCTCCAGTGCCAGATCTTTCTTTTCTATTCAATCTCTACATGTTCAGGGCTTAGTCCTGGTGCCACTTTCCTTTTGATTCTATCTACCCTCCCTAGGCAATCTGCTCCCAAATTCATCTCTCCAGCAATTCTTCTGAGCTCCAGAACCATATCTACAAGTCTACAGTGGACATCTCCACTTAGACAGAACTTCTGATTTTCCCCTGCAATTCTGTGACTGACCCAGGACTCCCCATCTTGCCGGCAGACACTTCTGCTTATGTGTCCCATCATGGAAGAATTCTTAAGCCCACCATAACAGTAACTCCTTCCCCCTACCACCATCCCTACACAGTCATTGAGTTCTTGAAAACAGCTGTTTGACTCTAATCATTTGTTCCTGTGCACATCACTGCCTTTACCTGAGTAACCATCATCTCTCACACAAACCACTAGAGTGCCCTTTCAACCAGTCTTTCTACAAATGCTCCTGCCCTATTGTATTTGATCTTCCCACAGTTAATGTGTTTCTGTAAAACTTCTTTCAAAAAGATACAGTGTTAGTCAAGTATGTGTGTTGTTTTTAACTTTTTTTCTTGGTAATGTATTGTGAAGATCTTTTCACATCAATATAGCTAGAATTGCCTCACAAATTTTAATAACTGCCTACCTTTCACTTGTATAGCTCTATTATCATTTATTTAACTGCTTCTCTATTGATGGCTGTTTTCAGTTTTTAATGATTATAAAGAATGCTTTACTGAAGGTTCTAGAAGAGTCATCCTTCAAAATATGTGTGAGCCTATTTATTGGATAAATATATAAAAGTAGAATTGCTAAGTCCAAGGCGTTGCATTTAAAACTGTGATAAATATTGCTAAATTGCCCTCCACGGAGGTTGTACCAACTTTTCCTCCACCGAATATATAAGAATGTGCCTGCCTCTCAGGCTGGCCAGCCAAGTATGTTATTAAATGCTAGGATTTTTGTCAACCTAATATATAAATAATATGTTTCAATGCAGTTGTAAGTGCATATCTATAGGTATGAGAAAAGGTAAGTATTTTTACATATTTTTAAGATCCTTTTGTACTTCTTGAACTGAAATCTGTTTATCACACCGTTGGCCCAATTTTCCAGAGTTTTTTATATTTTTCTTATTGGTTGATGGGAATGCTTTGTTCTAATCTAATTTCCAGTTCCCATCAGATATCCAGGTGTTTTTAAAAAGTTACAATTTTGTCCATTTTTAATTCTAATAATAAGTAATTATCAAGGGGGTAAACTCCATGATGAGAGGCCCAAACATAGAGCTTATGAATCCATTTGTGCAAGTACTGACTTCCTGAAATAGCTTGACAAGACCACAGTGTGCGTCTGTCCACTCTACTTCATGTCGTTCTCCTAACAGCTCATGGAGACATGTACTATTATTAACCATAAAGTGAAGTTCAGAGAACGAGAATGTCCAGGGTCACACAGCTAGTAACCTTCTCTTCTGAAATCTTCAAAGCCTAGCAATCCATCGTCACTGGCCACTTCTCAGCACACCAGACTCTTGTTTCTTGATTTTAATTTCTCCTGATCTGTTCACTTTCTTTCCTTCTACAAACATCCAGTGGACATTTTAAGTACCTACTATGTGTCAGGAATCCTCATGGAGTTTATATTTTAAAGGAGTCCTCAACCATAACCAATAAAAACAAATGGTAATAAAGTCTCAGCAATAAAGTTGTATTACTGTGAAAAAATAATTCATTGGATGGTTGGAAAGGTGGACAGAGAAGAGTACTTCAGGCAGAAGTGGCTAGGAAGCGCTACTTTGAGTAGATAACATGTAAACAAAGATCAGAAGGACCCAAAGGATATTCCAGGAAGAGTAAGTCCTTTGAAACAAGAGTAAATTCAGTGTGTTTGAGGAATAGAAAAAAGGCTGGTGTGATTGGAGTCAGGGAGAGTGGTTGGGGATGAGGTTGAAGAGGTGGTCTCAGATGCCACGCAGGGCTTTGGAGGCCGGGAAAGGAGTCTGGACTTTATTTCAGGTGCAATCAGAAGACACGGAAGGATTCTGAGAAGTGAAATAATCTGATTGATGTTTTATGATGTATGATTTATGTCTCTAGCTGTGCTGTGGAGAATGGGGACAAGCGTGGAAGCAGGAAAACCATTTAGAAAACTATTACAGGAACACAGGAAGGAGATAATGGTAGTCTACATCTGGGTGGTAGCAGTAGAGATAGAAATGCTTTGGAGATAGAATTGACCTGAATTCCTCAAGGACTGGACATGAAAACGGAGGAGAAGAGAAAAACAAAACAAAACAAAAAAATCTACTTCTTGTCTAGCTTGAGCAATTGGTGGATGGTGAAACCACATAATTTGAAGAAGGCTAAAAGAATCTGGAATTCCATATTATTTCCCCTTTTTCCCTAGATAGCCTGAACCTCATAGACTATGAGTTTTAAAACAAACAAACAAACAAACAAACAAACAAAAATACTTCCAAATATCTTTATTTTCCTTTCCTACTTGCCCTTTCGTCCTTCTTATCTAAGAGAACATCCTCTAGCCACTTCCTCTGCTCTCATCTATTCCTCAACCCACTGCAATCTGGTTACTATCCCCTTTTATCAATATACTTCTTGCCAAACACACCAATGACCTCCTTGTGCTAAATCCAAGACTTTTTCAGTCCTCATTTCTCTTGGCCTCTCTCTAGCATTTAATACTGTTGGTATTTCCTCCCTTGGCTCCTGAAGCTCTCCTTGCTCCTGGTCCTAGCTCTCTGGCACATGTTAGACAAGTACTCTACCATTGAGCTGCATCCTCAGCCTGTTTTATTTTATTTTGAGACAAAGTCTCCCTAAGTTGCCCAGGCTGACTTCAAACTTGCCATTCTCTTGCTTCAGTCTCCCAGGGAACTGGGATTACAGGTGTGCATCACCATGCTCGGCTGTTCCCTACACTTCTAAATGTTGGCGTTTTCCTAGGGTTCTATAGCAGGTCCTCTTATTTTCTCTCACTATCCCTTCTGTCTCGGGGATTTCATCTACTTCTGTGGAACTATACTTATTCTGATGACTCTCACATAGATCTCTCTCCTGAGTTCTAGACCAATCTGTTCAATTATGTAGAAGATAGCTTCACTTTGACATCTCATGGACACTTCAAATGCAACATATTTAAAATTAATTACTTTCCTTCCTCAACCTGCTTTTCCTCATAAGGTCCCCATCTTGATGAATGATACCACTGTTCTCTGACTTACCTAAGCCATAAATCTCTCCTTATTCTTTAATCCTGCAGATATAATCAACAATCAAATTCCCTGACTCTATGCCTAGAATGTTTATTGAGTCCTTTGCTTCTTTCCATCTTCATTTTTGCTGCCTTAGGTTAGATGTCCATCTTTTCTTTCCCATAGTGCTAAAATAACCTCTTAACTAGTCTCCTTGCTCACAATATTACTAATAAATTCTGCAAACTGGAGTGCTCTTTTTAAAATGAACATGTAATCACTTCATGCTCCTTAAAATTAATTGATGGCTTTCCTTTGGCCTCAAGATAAGGTCAAATGTTTGAGGAAGATAAACAAAATCTTTCACATTACAAAAGTGTACTGATCTTTCTGGATGCATCCTTCAGGACTTCTGCCATGCATTCGTACAATGTGTTCATTGAGAACCTTTTACCTGCTGGGCACTGTCCTTTGCCTTCAAGTCTTTGGGCACACCTTTTTACTTTAAGGTCTTCACACAAGCACTTTCTTTGCCAGGAACACCTTCCCTTTGACTCGCCCAGGTGTCTGGATCACTTCCACTCATCCTTCCGTACTCCTCTCAAGATTCATCTTCTGAGCTCGGGTACCTATGACTCCCCCTGAAGAAACCACCTCCCCGTGTACTCATCTGCCTCCTCATTACGCTATAAGCTCCTGCAAGTCAGAGACTGTGGTATTATTCATCTTTGTATTCCCAAGGCCTAGCCCAGTGCCTGACCCACAGCAGGCACTCAATAATGAATAGATAAAGGGGCAGAGTTGGGTTTCAAAGTCAGGATTTTTCTTTCTGCCACAAATCTCACATTTCTTCATGCTATTTCTTAATATCTCAGATCTGAAAATTCTAAAATCTGAGTCACATGTGTTTTTACCTCTTACAAATTAAAATACAGGCAAAAAGCTCCATGAGGATTCAGCTAATTATTTCTTATATAGCTCTTTCTCTGTCATTCCACCACTTTATTCATCAAAGTACTTTGGCTTCACTACATCTAAAATAAGGAAGAGGCCTTTTTCTACACTTTTATATGTTTTGAACTTCCTACCCTGGTGCTTCCCTACCAACATCAGGCAAAGAGGGAGTAAATACGTCAGGAGCAAGGTAGCTTCTATTTATCTGGCAACTGACACTGAAGTCTGATGGATCAGCAGGGAATCATTCCCATAATCATTTATCTCAGTGTCTCTATAGATAGGTATTAAAGGTTCAGTGCTAAAATTTTAACTTTGCAAAATGTAGCTAAAATTGAAATTATGTAGTGAGGTCAAAGAACTTTGTAAATGCAAAGAAACTTAGAGGTCCTTTAGTCTAGCACTTTTAGTTATGCTTCCGTGAGGGAAACTCACTGAAAGAACTCTAGTAGCTAGCCAAAATTCATTGAGTTTGTAGAAGTGGGAGCAAGTTTCCCAACTTTGAGTGGGCAATCTTTTCTTCATGCCACATACAACTTTTCCAAGGGGCTTTTTAAATATATCAATCACATCAGAACCCAAGTACTTGCATAGTCTTATGTTTATGATATTGCCTCTGTGATACCGTTTTTATAAAGGGAAAAGAATGAGGTGGGAAAAATCCACAAAACAAGGTTCCAGGGACATAGGAGACTTGGTAAAAGAGATGATTGGTACACAAAGTGATGAGGTTTCCTATTGATAGTGTAGTCCTGTAATTACACTTTGTTCTCTGAGTGCCACAGTGCTAACCCTAATTTATTTGTCCTTCCTGGGCCTGGATTCCATTCAGTTCTATGCCTTATTTAGTCAAAATGACTTCCCCAGTTTCCATGTGTATTTTTTGGGGGGCTTCATTTTAGAAATATCATATTTAAATCTGTTTTCTACTTGAGTTTGTTTTAGTTCCAACGCTGAAGACTGAAGATTCTGGGTAAAAGAAATAAAGATGATGTGGGTTTTTTTTTTTTTTAGGCTTTACATTTCAAGAATGGATTTCTTAATAAAGTAGGTTGGCAGTCTACCTTATTCCTCAAATGATGACGTTTTCCATGGAAGTTAGTATTTAATTGGGATAATTTGTTTTCAACGGAAAGCAGAGGTTTCTTTCCAAGAGGACCAGTTTGATAATGTTTTACCAGCTAGTGCTTTGAGACCAAATATAAACCAGTTCTGAGAAACAGGAAGTGAACCTGACTGGTCTAGTCTGAGTGTCCCTGGCAGTGACGCAAATACAGAAATCAAATTAGGAAAACAAGATATGTGGGTGTGAGGCAATCGATAATAATCCAGGATGCTACAACATAGCAAGAAAGTCTTTAACCAAATGCCATTCATTTTAATAACACCCTGAGCAGTTTGATTTCCACCTAACACGCTGGTGATTAGAGAGCGGGATGAGCTTGAGTTCCCTAGCAACCGCATGTGCTTTTGAGACAGTCATTAGCCTTTCAGTTAATCCCGTCAACCCCTTACTTCTAAATGTATGACTGACATTTAAAAAAAAATTATGTTTCAGAAAGTGCTTTCTGAATTTTCTAGAAATGAAATGGAAAGGAATACTAGTACTTACAATAATAAAATAGTTACCCTGAGAATTGTATGGGGTGGGGGAGTGATGTTCCTCTGTGCCCAGCCTGGCCCTACATTTGGCTGCTGTCAATGCTAGGTTTCTAAATCCCCTGGGGGTAAAGGGCAACGGAGATGAAATCCTTCAGAGTTTAAGGCTGTCTCCTCCTGCAGCATGGAACAGTATTGAAACCTCTCTCAGAAGCTCAGCTCTGAAGGTGGGGTGAGCCAGGGGTGTGCTGTTTGCAGTTTTGCTTGATGAAGAGGCTGATGGGGGCGGGGGCTGGGTGGGAAGGAATGTAACAAATTTTCTTTCTCCTTTAAACCCAAAGAATTACCCTGGTCGAAGGAGCCTGGTGAAGGAAGGCGGTGAGGGGAGTGAAGCTCTTTTCCTATTGATTGTTTAATTGCACCAGAGGTTGTTTTTTCCAGGGCCATTGGCCAAGAGCATTATTTTTGTGGCTAAAGTGAGGCTGGGCAGGTTACCCATCCCCTTCCCTAGTTTTCAATAAGACAACCCCGAAAGCGCAGCAAGGCTAGGGGAATATGGGGTATGTTGGCTTTTGCTACTCAGCTGGACCCTAAAGCGCCAGGGCTGACGGGATGATGTTTCTCCAACCCTGAATCATTGCCTCCAGCTCAGCCCTGAGTTGGGGATGCACAACTCCACCCTCTGTGTAGCCAGGACCAACTAAGGGGCGTTATTCGAATATTAATTATTGCTGCGTTTGGCTTGCCATCCTTATTATGGCCTGGGTCCCTTTCAGCTAGACACTGGGCTCCTTCGGTTGGGCCGGGCTACCTCCAGATGCTCCCGCCGCCCCACCTAACCCCACTGCGCGCTCCCTTCCCAAGGCGACCACCTGCGCAGCCCGACTTACCCTCGGCCCCGCGGGGAGGGCCCCTCGGGGTAGCGGAGCCCTCCCTGCTCCCGGGCGGCTCTGGGGGAGCTCGGTGTTTGCCTCCAGCCCTTCGCTACCGGAGGATCAGGTTCCTCCCCTCCTCCCACTCCAGCTCCGGCCGCCGCCGCCGCCTCCTTCTTGCATGACACAGCAGAACCGCAGCTGCTGCAGCAAGTCCAAACCATCCGCCCAGGAAGCGCCGCAACCGGGACTCGGGAGGGGCGGAGGGGGCGAGGCAGTGGCCCCAGCCCGGGGGGGACACTTGGCCCCACTTTACACTACACACTCCTTTCCTAGGCCAGGGGCACTCGAACAAAATACAGCTCAAGCTGACCAGGCCGAGCCGGGAGCTATGCTGGGCTTGGCCGCAGAAGGGTTAGGACCAGAGAGGAGGGTGTGAAGGAGACCCGGGTAAGGGGCAGATCATTTCAGGTAAAGAAAGGTAAGAAGGCCCCGAAGTCAAGGGCTAAACTGTGAAGGAGATGAAAGGAGGTCAAAGAGAGGTAAGGAGGTAAAGTTGCTGAGAAGAGAGACCAAATGGGAAAGGGGTGGGGGGTTGGGATCTGCAGGATTAGGAGGACTGGGAGGGAGTATCTGGGAAGGCCTGAGCTAAGGGCCCAGGAAGAAAAAGGGCTGAATTGGGAGGCCGGAGCAGAAAAGGAAAAGGGGGAAAGAACTAGGCATGAGATTGGAAGGTAAAAATTGGGGGACTTATAGAATTAGAAGGGAGGTAGTGGCGATCATTTATCATAGTAGGTAAACTGATGAGCTGGAAAGGGAGATAGTTAAGGCAACACCAGAAGAAAGGATGATCTTCCATCTCTCTGTTAAGTTTCCTGCGAAGTTTTTCTCCCCCATAATTGCGCCAATCCAGTTTTCCTTATAAAATGGAAAAGCATGAACCAAAACGCAGAAATAGCTATCTAGCCTAGATTTATAGGATAACATCTCCTGGTCCATAAAAACTTTTAAGACAGAGACCTGGAATTTAAGGTAGAAACTCCTAAAAGGTTGTGAGTCAACAATACCGAGAGTACGTACTCAAAAGGGTTACAATTTCCACACATTTAGGACTTGAATAAGTCTTTCAAAGTTGTTTATCAAATACTTAAGTTAAATGCCAGAAATGAGGACAAAATAAGTGGTTCAAAATATCATTAAAATGCACATGTTTCTCTCTGCACACACGCACACACAATTTCTACTGTCTAGCATGTACAGCATGATTAAGGGATAAGTATATTTTTCTGATTATTTCCCACTAAACACGCATCTTACAGCAGCCAGTCTTCTTGTCACCATTTGAAAGAATGTGGTCAGAAAAGTAATGCAAAAACTGCTAGTTTGGTTTTGTCTGTACCTTCCAGGTCATATCTTCATACCTCACTTCCTGACACAAACAAGTTTTTACTGTTGTCAGCAACAAAGCCCTAATATAGCTGCGGAAGAGAAAAACTGCATTGCATTTGTCTCCTGCGAGCATCGACACAGTTACCAGAGGAATGTAATTCCAGAATGCTTTAAAACTGGTGATGATGGTAATTATGTATCAAATGCCTGATTCTATTTGTTGTTATTGTTTTGGCATTTCTGTTCTCCCACTGATGTTGTGACTGAACTCGCAGAGAGACAAATCCGGTTTTTCTTTCTGACTTTGTAATATTCAGTTAGGCCTGATAGAAAACTCATTGCTCTTGGGGGAAATAAAGTAGGAGCCACGAAATGTCATTTTAACAGAGCGTGGGTTTTGTGACTGTAGGAAAGGATTTAAGGACGCTCCTTCTGTTCGGCTTGCTATGTAATGAGCACGGGCTCCACGCACGCACCGACGCCACAGCTCCCGGATGCTGTGGCTCCCTTATCTGGGCTTCTGCAGCGCCAGAAGCCCCTTCGGGATGCTGCGAGGGGCTCCCGGTGAGTGGTGGTACAAACGCTGCGGCCGCCGCCGCCAGTCCTGCTGCTGTTGTTGCTGCTGCAGTCACGTGGGAGCCCCTTTAAGTTTCCATAGAGAGGCCTCTCCGGTGTCACATGATGGACATGATATAATGAAACAACATTGTGGAGAGGAAAGCATTAGGGGAGCCCACGGCTACAAAAACAAGTGAGTGAGAAGAGGTGGGAGGAAGAGAAACTACGCCACCTCCCCTGCAGCCCAGCGCACGCAGCAGCCTGGCGTGACAAGTGGGCGACGCCGGGGGGGCAGGGAACCGGGGGTCCTTGGCCCTGGCCGGGGACCTCGCCGCCCACCAGCGGAGAATAAGTTTTAGCCGGCAGCCCCAGCCAGCCCTGCACCTGTCTCCAGCGTCTCCATCGCTCCTCGTGATCATCCAAAGGAAATTCTCGAAGAATTTGCTTCACAAATCTACGTGCGCATCATTTTCTCCGCCGCGTCTCGTTCGGGAGGAAGGAACGAGAAAGGGATTCGAGCGGCGTGCGTTTTGCCCAAAGGTAAGTTCGGTAGGGTGGGGAAAGCCGGTCCAGCAGGACTTGGAGACGAGAATTCTGTTCTCTATTGCGATCTCAAGGGGTGTAAAAGGGGTCCCCAGAGTCCCGGAGAGGCAGCTGGGTTTGCTAGTCAATTCGAGATATTTCCCCCGTGGAGTCTCGTTAATTTCCCCCTTCGCACGCCCCGCGTTCCCACCCCCGCGCTCCCCCGGGCCCCTTCGCCGGCTCGGGAAAGGGTCTGCAGTTCCCGGCCAGGATGTTCGGCTGGCGAGCGAGGGAAGGTAGGACTGTGGCGTGAAACGGACATGTCGGAGCTATTTCGCCATGTTTGTGTTGCTAAGAGCACTTTTTTCCCCTTTGCGGTGGCTTGATGCCACATGGCTCCTCCGAGCTGCTGCCGGGTAGAGAGCGAGTGTTCTTTTTTTTTTTTCAATGTCCGCATTCCAGCTAATGTTGCGCAGATAAAATTCAAACTTGAGGTAAACAGAAGAAGAGGAGGAGGAGGAGGGGAGGGACCGCGGCGGGAGGGGGGGCTGTTTCCATTTCGAGATCCCACCTCTTCACTCCGCGGAGACCAACATCCCGAACCTAGAGCTAACTCTAGCCTTTCTCCCACGTCCCCCACCTTTGCTGTCAACAAGAAATAAGGCGGGGGGCGTGCTTACTGGAAAGGACGCAATGTCTTGGTTCTCCGGAATAAAAGCACCCCCTTGGAACCCAGACCTTTGACTCGGTCCGGCTTTTCGCCGGAGGGACGCCGGATGGCTTGGTTTGCTCTGGAGATGGGGGACGGGAGGGTGCGAGCGCTCCCGGGTGGGGTGAGGGGTGTCTGTCCCCGCGCACTCTCTGTGACTTCAGGATACTAGACCTTTTCACTTCCACCCTACCCCAGGCGCAGGTCTCCCCGCAGGCGGGGTGGGTGGGGCTCCAGGTTTCCAGAAGACAGGTTACCTAGCAGGTGTTTGGGGTGGGCATTTCTTGTCCGTAAGTCTTGCATTTGGTAGGACTGACGTGGGGAGTCTTAAAGCGAGCGTTTTGAGTAGAACTGCGTTTTTGCCCCCCCCCCCCCATTAGGGAGAAAAATCAAGATCTCCCCCCCCCCCCGCGCGCTTTAAATGTACGTTTCAGCGCGCAGCTCGGCTGCTGCGTGAGTGGCGACGGTAAGGGTGAGCTTCGTCATGTGGAAAACTGTAGGCTCCTGACAGCTTGGCGCTGTCTCCGCGCCCCGCCCTCCCCGCCCCGCGCCCCGGGCGGAAGGTGTGGGTTGGGTGGTCCGAGAAGGTTGACGTCCAAGGCGGGGTGGGGACAAGCTCGGGATCCCTCAGAGCGCCGGGGTCCGCAGCCCAGGACGCCGGCGAGCGCCGTGTCAGGGAGGAGGCGGCCACGTGAGGGGGTCTGCGGAAGCGCTGGAGCTGAAAGCTGGGGGCGAAGTGCGTAGCAGAGTCGTGACGGGGGCTGACACGCAGCGGCCGGGGCCGCCCCCAGAGCGCGGCGCGGCGGGGTTGGCTCGGCCGCTGGGCCGGGCGCCTCCCACGCAGGGCCGGCGTTCGCGCCGCGGGTGGGTGCGCACTCGCGGGCCGGCTCCCGGGAGACCGTTTCCGGGCGAGGGCCGGGAGCGCGGGCGCGGGCGGGGCCGCGCAGTAAACAAGGTGGCGCCCTCTGCCCTCCCGCCCCCGGCTGCCGGGGCGCGCGGCCGGCGGCGCCCAGAGCGGCGGAGGCGCGGCCGCGGCGCCGGGCAGTGGCGGTGGGGGCGCGCGCGTACTCGCCCGCTCCCCGCTCCCCGGCACCCCCGCGCGCTCCCGCCGCCGGGCCGGCCTCCTCTGTTTTTGTTTTGATGGAGACCGCGTGCAGCTGGCGCGTGTCAAGTCACGTGTTGGGGCGGGAGGGGGCCGGGCGTGAGGAGGGGTCGACGCCCCCGACTGACCCGGCCGCGGTGTCTCCAGGCAGGATCTTCTGGAACTGGTCGCATTTGGTCCTTGGTGACCGGTATTTGGGTTCGTCGTCACAGCCTCCACGCGGGCGTCGCCCCCCCCCCCCCCCCCCCCCCCCCGGCTGGACGCTGGTCTGCGCTGATCGACTTAGAAATCCAGGGGATCTCACAGGTGTGTTATTATTATTGAGGACCTAGAGAAAAATGTAGTTTTTAACCCTGACTGCACTTAAAACCAACCCGAGAGACTTAAAAATAATTCTGACACCCAGGCAGTCCGCACATCAACCGAACCCAAATCCAGGTGGGGCCTGGGCAGAGTGTATTTTTTAACACTCCACCCCGTGATTCTGATGGATAGTGAGGAGTGAGAACTTGAAGAGGGAACGAGCTGAATGGACTACATAGGGAAGAAATAGTAAAATTAATGAAAGTAATTAGCAGTTACTGATGTGTCACCAAGGGGGGGGGTCCCTCTCTGCCAGGCACTGTAGTTGTCCCTGTTTTACAGCCTGGGAAAGGAAAGCTTAGGAGGTTAGGTGAGAGTTGGTCTGGAAGGACACCCTGTCTAGTACCCAGGGAGGCCAATCTTGGAGCCCATGCTTTCAGCCATGAAAGTAGAGTTTAAAATGTACTTTTGCAGGGGCTGGGGATTTAGCTCAGTTGGTAGAGCACTTTCCCCATGTACTGGTTCAATCCCCAGCACCACAAAACAAAAACTAAAAAACCCACATACCTTTACTGAACTAAGACCACGTGAGTTTTTACACACACATTTCCACTGTTAAGGGTTTGGTCTGGAAAGTTTTACTTGTTTGCAAGGGAGGGATCACTTGGTGAACTCTTTAAGGCCTGCAGGCTCTCTTTTCTAGAAGTATACTGTGAAGAAAGGCAAGAGGATCCCAGTAATTTGAGGAGAACAAATTCCAAGCAAGTATAGTTTTCTGTTTTTGAGTTGAACGTATGTATAAAACGGAGGGGAAGAGTCCAGAAACTGCAGATGCTTTCCAAGCATTTACAAGAGTAGAAGGTGTGGACACGGTGTGGTTTTGGTGGTCACAGGATGGATGTAGCCCCAAAGTGCCATGCAGTGTACAATGTAAGAGAAGTTCTGCCATGAAAATTTTGGATGGGGGGGAAAAAAACCCCAAAACAAAAACCCAACTTCTTTGGTCTTGAGTAGAAAAAATTCACTTCTCTCCTTGGTTCATTTGTTTCCTTGCCAGGCAAACTCTTGGGGGAACATTGGTGTGTATGTGGGGTGGGGATGCGTGATTCACTTGTTTTGAAGTGTATTCATTGACATCTCCTTGGGATATTTCAAATAAAACAGAAAACAAGTTTCTCTCTGAAAACAAAGGATTTTAGTTTGTGTTAGTCTGGTACTGTGTCTTTTAAGGATTTTCCTTTCATTCTTCTGATTGCTATCAAATATTGTTGGTCGTATGGTATATTATAAAGCGTTAAGAACTGGTTTTCATGTTGTTTGCAGTTTTGGTGAGGGACATTTAAAGGTCCGCCCAAGCAGACCAGACATGAATGTGAGTATCTGAGGTCTGGGTGGGAGTAGGTCACTAGCCTGGGCTCCCTCTCTCCCTCCCATCCCCTTATTACCACAACAAGTTTCTTCCAGCCTTGCCAGTCCACGTGGGGTTCATTTGCATAGCTCTGCTTATTTTGCTCTTTCACTTTTGGGTACCTCCTTGAGGAAATTTTCTCAGGTTTCTCCTCAGAAACCATGGAAAAATATCCTCTCCATATCATCTCTATTTCTCAGTATCAACGTCATTACATTTATCCCAGCATATGGTATTTTTCCATGTTGCACACCCCTTCTAAGTTCGGCTGTTTAAAAGGGGCAACAGTGATTTTTTTAAATCTGTATGTCACCGTCACAAAACTTTTATTGCATCTGTCCCAATTGAATTTACTTCCATTCAAGTTACGTTATTGGTATTGGTATTTGCTCATGTCACCCATCTTCATTCTGAACTGTTCTCATCTTGTCCTTGTCTTTGAACTACTTAGCTAAAAGCACATTCTTACCCAGGATGAGAATACAGGGCTACTGACACTCTTTTAAAAGGAATAGAAAAAAAGGGGGCTGAATATAATGTTTTTCTCTTGTTTTCTAATTTTACTCTTCATCGGCCATTTGGACAGTGTGGATTTTCTTGGTGAGATATTCACTGTTGATACCACTTTTCACCTTATTTGGGCAGGAAGAAATGGTACTACATTAACTGCCATAGCAGAGACCACAGATGGTTCATCATATTTCATTAACTGTAATTTTAAGGTTCAGTATACAGAGGTATTTGTAGAGCAGCACCATCTTGGAGAGCTTTCTGGGATGATGAAAATGATTTATAAAGCTA
Source organism: Marmota flaviventris (assembly GCF_047511675.1). NCBI lineage: Eukaryota > Metazoa > Chordata > Mammalia > Rodentia > Sciuridae > Marmota > Marmota flaviventris. The sequence goes on from NC_092498.1 coordinate 22,905,865, forward strand.
CACCACCTAGTTTGTTAGCCTCTAGTCACTTGAAGCCACTAAGCACCTTAAATGCAGCTAGTATGACATAGGAACTGAATATCTAATTGATACAGCTGCTAATGTTTTGGACAGCTCTATTACAGAGGATTTGCTTATTTTTAAATAAGCAACTATTTAACAGGTAAACATTTAAGCTAAGATACTCTACCTCTAAAAGAAAGATCTTGATTCATCTTCTAGGGTTTAACACTAATATTTCCCCTTCACAGACCATATGGTGCTTGCTGAGTGATATTTTTGACTTCTGCAAGGCCAACATTTGTCCCTTCTCTGAGCTGTTCACGAAGTTCGTGTCTCTTTTTCAGGAACACAGTGGGGAGTTTGGGAGTAATTATGATTATGAGCAATTTTTTACAAATGGACATGAGCCCTTGTTGTATAAACAAAGTGAAAGTGCTGTAAGTTGAATTAATAGTTTAATCAGACTGTGAGGGGCAGGGACAGTATTTGTCTTGCTGGTCATTGAGTCTCCAGTGCCTAGTGTAGTGTTTGGCACATAGGAATGCTCATAAATATGTGTTGAATCAAATCATTATTTGATCAAGTAATTTAATCCCTGCAGTTTAGCTTCAGAGGGTATATTGTATAGTTGGTGGTATGGCAGGTTCCCTGGAAGTATTGTTTTCTTTTTAGAGTTGAAGAAAAGGCTGAAGGCCAGTAACTACACTGACTCCCCATTTTTTGGAGAAGTGTGACCTCTCCAGGGGCACTGTCAACTCAGTGACTTTGATTTCTTTCCTGTAAGGTACATAGCACAAGTTATTACCCTCATTTGATGACAGATTGAAAAATAGTCACAAGATCTGGTGCTCAGGTCATACAGAGTGTTGGAAGTATAAATCAAATTGAAGTCATCATTTCTATTTGTGCACTAGGCCATGATACTTCTTCAGGAAAAATAAAATCACACACTGAACTACGTTAGTTAGAAATTTTGATTTGTAAAATCAAAGGTAATTATATATTTCAATGGAGTCTAAAAGAGGACTGAAAATATTAGCTCTAGAATGGCATGACATTGGGAAAACAGCTTTAGTATGAGGAACAGGAATGGAAACGTTTATTTCTTAAACCTTCAAATCGCAGTCTGAGGCGGTCCTAACACCCAAGTCATAGATTTCCCCACAAGGATATTTAACATGTAAATAGAAACAGATGTTTAATTGTAAGATAATGACTTCTAGACTTTGAAATATTTATAAAAAAGGTATATGATACATCAAACATCTGTTTCTAACAAGAACCCCAAAGCTGAAAATTGTAGATTTTATTAAATTTCATGGTAGGGTGGGGGTGTCGATGTAAGTCAAAAGACGGTTTTTACATTTATTTATTTACTATTGTTTATGTATAGTGGATTGAATTCAGGGGTACTTTATCACCGGGCTACATTTGCAGTTTTTTTTATTTCTCATTTTGATACAGGGTCTCACTAAGTTGCTGAGGCTCTCCTGGAACTTGTAATCCTCTGCTTTAGCCTTCATCTGCCACAGCTTGTTCCTGTGACACATGCTGTTTTCCTATCATTCTACCACTACATGTTCACCAACAAAACTAATTTTTTAGTAGAGCACATAAAACACAACTGGAGGTACATATCTATTGTCAAAGGAAGAAATTGGTCATAGAATACATTCTAAGACAAAATGTGAAGTTTTGAGGGGAGGGACTTCTCCTTTGACCAATTTCTAGTCCATTTGTCCTTTGTGATTACTTTTTGTTGGGGCCAAAAATATAAATAAATAAAACCCCCAAAACAAACTGTCAACCATGTGTCCCATTAATTCCTACTGTTGCCTTTGAAACCAAACCAAAACACAAGGATAACAAGGCAGAGCCCAACACTGCTAATGGCAACAAAAGTTAACCAAGCAAACAAACAACAAAAAAAAAGCCTGTGGGATTTGACTTGTTACTTTTGTGGAGAGCTCAGTCATGTGAAGGCTTTTTTTAGGTATTCCATGCTAAGTTACATAGGACAAAAAAAAAATTATCTGCCCATATGTGAGTATCTAGTAATGTTACTAGAATTAATACTGCAGACAGGGCTGGGATTGTGGCTCAGCGGTAGAGTGCTCCCCTAGCACGGGCGGGACCTAGGTTCGATCCTTAGCACCACATAAAAATAAAGGCATTGTGTTGTGTCCATCTACACCTAAAAAATAAATATTAAAAAAAATACCGCAGACAATCAAGATGTCTCTTGCCCAGAAGATCTATAGGACCAACTGCTTGGGTTCAGGTGTTTAGTTTAAGAATTACTTTGAAAGGCAGTTGAGAATGGTTTATAATGACTAGCTTTATGGAAAAATTTAAGGAAGTTACTGGCTTTATGTCATTTCTTTTATTTCTGGGGTGTGCAGTTGGATTGGACCAGTGGTTCTTAAGACTTCAGTGTGTATCAATACCACTGAGGGCTTATTGGGCCCCACCCAAAGTTTCTGACTCAGTGGATCTAGGGAGGCTCAAAAATGTGCATTTTTTACAGGTTTCCAGGTAATGCTGCTTTTAACTGCTCTGAGGGCCAGGGTTTAAGAACCATTTTATTAGGTAATCTAATGTTCTTTGCCCCTCAACCCCCACCCTTTTTCAAGTAGTAGCACCTATCATTGCTTGATTTCTCCAAGGTTATGTTATTTAAATTTTGCTGTGGTAAACTGAGTTTTAAGTTTCTTTCTTTTTTACTCATTTATTGTTGTGTTTTGTTTTGCTGCTGGGTATTAAACCCAGGGCCTTGCATATGCTCAGCTACCCAGCCTACATTCCTAGCCCCGAGATTTAGCAGTTTAAAATAGATTTCTTTTAAAACTCCAGTTGGGTATTCCTGCTTAACTAAACAAGTATCCAGTAAAAATATATTAAAATATTAATAATATTGCTAAGTGACCAAACTGTTTGCCACTCCCTTAAACTTTTAAAGTTGTATTACATCTAAACAAGTGCCTTGTAGCCTTTTAAGATATGGCTACAGAGTATAATGTAGCACATTATATAATTGTGGGCTTACAAAATAAAAGGATTTATGAGAAATAGGTTTGTTTTTTTTTGTTGTTGTTGTTGTTGAAACTTCATGGGTCCATAGCTGACAGTTGCAGTGTTTAGTCAGACATCTCTTAGGATAACTGCCCCCTGGAAGAGCCATGGTGTGTAGGAAGGAGATGCCCAGAGGGGATGACCTGGACATCAGATACAGTCATTCCCTTTTTATGCATTTTGGGAAATCATATAGCTCTGAAGGACTGGAATCTCTTGGAAGGGGAATGGAGGTACAGGAGACTTGTCTTAAAGCAACCCTCGCATAGCAAGATATGTGTTCAGCAAGGTGGGGCTGGTGGAGAACCCAAGGCCTGTGAGAGGGCAGGTAGTGCTCTGGAACTGCTGTGTGAAGTCTTGACTCCTAGGGACCAAGAGGCAGATGGACTCAGGGTCTGAGGCAGTTGAAGCAGTGGGCTTGACCATGTATGCTAAGGTGAGTAGATTATTGGAGAGGAAAGATAAGGAAGACTTTGGGGGAGGGGGGACATGGATAACCTTTTCTGAGAGTAGGGAAATACAGCCAAGCAGATGAGGAGTAGGGAATGGGAGGAGAAAGAGGAAATGTTTTAAGTTTTAAAACTTTTAAAAGACGTATTAACTATATCAAGACTGCTTTTAATAGCATAGGCTTTTTTTGTTAGAAAATAATAAATTAGTGAGTTTTCCTTTTTTATCTCCGATGAGTGTCACCAGATACTATTATTTGACCTATGTCAATGGTTTTCCAAATCTATGCCCGGAACTCAGGCAGTGCTTACATTTTTAGATGGCTTAATAATGGTTAACTTGCTCAAATCAGATTTCTGAAAGGCACACATGATACTTGTTCCTGAGTGTGTTTTAGGGATTAAGAAGCAAACCATTTGGGCAGCATAGGCCATAAAGCTGGGCCAAGGTAGAGACTCGCTGCTTTTCACATCCACATGTTTTAGTTTTGTCTAAACTGCTTTTATGAAATGGTTGAACCTTAAAACTGTGGAGTTGATGTAGTATGCATGTAATTGATTTTAAACTAGGTTTCATGGATATAGCTCTAAATTTTGATCTGTTTGTTACTTTGAGAAGAACTGCATGTGATTTACTACTGAGGTCTACAAGTTTTTTATTTTATTTTTGGTGGTAGGAATCAAAATGCGGTCATTTCTTGAATCATATCTGTGACATAATCTTAACATCTAAATCTGTGAAGCTGTTTTGAGTTCTTTCGACTTGACAGTTTGGGGCTGGAGTTGGCAGTTTGAGTGAGCGCTGAGACAACTATGAGCCAATTGTTATTGTGTGGTTCCCTCCCTCTGTCCTCCCTGGGGTTTGACCCTCTGACCCCTTCCTTAAGACCATTAAGAAGTCTCCTATATTTAGAGAGTTAACATGTTGAAGACACTTTATGTGTATATTTTTTTTCCTTTTCTTCCAACTCCTGAGGTTTGTTTCTCAGTCAGGCATTTGGTTCTCCTGTTAGCTACTTTTGACCGAAGTCTCCCATGTGGGTTTCCTTTAGTCCTACCTCCACATTTTCCTCCTCCTCTTTTCCTTTCAGAAGTTCTTTTTCTGTTCTTTGGCAATCTTAGTTTGGTGAAAATAGAACTGAGGTGGAATTGTGTTAGTCACCTTTAACAGTGATTAATGGCTGCTTGAATACTGTGCTGTGTGCTTCAGTCTTTCCATGAATTCTGGTTTTCACTGGCTGTGGGAGTGCGTCTGTGCTCCTCTGTAAGATGAGGACATGGATGGAGAAAAACTTTTCTGCTGCTCAGATACTAGATGGAGTTTACTAACATGGTGATAAGGTTGCAGACCCTCATAGGAGCACTGTAAATTTCTGAAGGATGCCTGTGAATGGAAAATGGGGAGATGTTTTTGAGGCTCAGTGTGAGAAGACCCAGGACTTGAACCAGACTGTTTGCAGTGTGGCCGGCCCTCCTCCTTCTGGAGTTAGAGTGGGTTACACGGGCACCTTTCTGCCTACTGTTGCCATCTGCCTTGAGGCCACAGCAGTCCAATCTGAACCCACCACTTGGGAAAAGTTGCCCACCCTTTTTTTTTAATATTTATTTTTTAGTTGTAGTTGGACACAATACCTTTATTTCATTTATGTATTTTATGTGGTGCTGAGGATCGAATCCAGGACCTCACTCCTCGCCCGTACTAGGCGAGTGCTCTACTGCTGAGCCACAACCCCAGCCCAAGTTGCCCATCTTGACCCACTCAACTTGGAACATTCTGCTGCCTTTCATCTCCCAGCAGGAGGCAGCCTTCTTCTATAGACATCCTTTCAGTGGTGATATTTAAACCACTTGGGGAGTTTCTAGGAACTTGCTTAGCACTGGAACTACCATGTGCATGTGTGCATGCACACACACTAAAAAAAACCCCTCAGATAGTTCTCTTGCACAGTTGTACATGGCCTGTGACTTGAGTGCTTGTGTCCTGTTCCGAGAGGAGTTTTTGTTAGAAGGCACTGAGAATATTTTTGTTATGTTCACAACTACGCCAGGCTGCTTATCTCTCCACTGTCAAGGCCAGTGGCAGTTGTTTTTGCTTTCTGATTTATATTGATGTATTATGCAGTCATTGCACATACTGTTCCGTTTTTTTAAAAATTTGTGATTAGTTTTTGTTTCCAAAGAGTTTAATTATTGCTGTGCTAAGAACATTTAGTAATCCTTTTCCTCAGTGTGATTCTATTTCTTTAACTTTTCCTATTTTGTAGCTTTTCAGAATTTTATCATACTACTTTATATAGGCTCTATCACAGAAGAATAGTGATGGCTCTTCAATCTTAGTATTTCTTGCCTGAAAATGCAGATATTTGGTAGGAACGAGTGAAATATATGTGGGTGTGCGTATGTCGTATTTTATATATATATATATATATACACACACACACACACACACACACATATATACACATACACACACAGAAACACACACACATACAGGTATATATATATTATATGAATGCCATCATAGCTTTTTTTTTGGATTTTATCTTTGAAATATGTAATTTACGCCTTTTAGTTTGTGAAGTTTCTGTGCTAATGTATGTATATGCTTCTCCTATTTTCATGGGAAGAGATACCAAAATCTCCCTTTGCTCCCACTCTAAATTGAGATTCCTTCTGTTGCTAATTTAACTCTTTTTGAAAAGGAACAGAAGGGTTTACCTTTTGCCATTTTATCTCTGTTACTACCTAAAAAGCAGTTTGCAACAAGGACTTTATAGGCTTAATGAGTGAATCAGTACCCCCATTTAATCATCTATATCATCTGCAGAATATTTTCTAGATTCATGTTTTTCAGAAAGATCAGAGCTGGAGATTTAACTCAGTGGTAGAGAATGTGTTTAGCATGCGTGAGGCCCTGGGTTCCATCGCCAGCACCACAAAAAATAAATCAAAGATTTGGGATTCCAAACAGTGGAATTGCTCTAAAACTTTCTAAAGATCACCCTTGTAGTAACTGCAGAGTGTTTGCTCTTGTGTGTGGGACATAGTGGCAGCATGATATCCTGGGATCATTCTTGTCCCAGTGGTTACAGCCCCTTAACCCAGACAGCAGCCCTACATTCTTGTGGAAAGCCACAGTGGCATCCGGAGAGTCTACTGGAAGTGCCTGTGTTCTGACGGTATTTTTGTTGTTGTTGGAGGGCGGTGTTTGTTTTCGAGCAAGGACTTGGAATTTTATAAGTATACATATCATTTGCTAAACACATTTTCCCACCAGCATGCTCTTTTGGAGTAAGAGACCTGAGTAAGAGACCTAAGCACTGGCAAGATTCCTCAAGAGGAACATGCAGAGTCGTGGATGTTACAGGTAAACCATCGAGCATATTTTGGTTTGTGGACTCTGGGTTACTTTTCAAGTGTTAGAATCTTCCTGATCCAGAATTGAAGGCTGAAAGCAGACACAAGTAAACATGTTCCTGCTGGGTAAACTTTCTGTCCAAATCTAAACAAAAAGAAAACAAATAAAAACCTTAAAAGTATCTGAACTCTATCTGAAATTTCTGTGGGATGTTGCTATGCCCTCCGTGCTGGCAGCCAGTTTGGGGGCATTCCTCTCCTCATTTATTCTTTTTTTTTTCTTTTGCAGTACCAGGGATGAAACCCAGATGTGCTAGGCAAGTGCTCTGCCACTGAGCTGTATTCCCACTTATTCTTTTTCTTCTTCCCTCACTTGGTTTCCCAACTTTTTTTCTTTGTTTTTTTTTTTTTTTCCTGTTTTCTTCTGTTCTCCTTTCCCTTTGGCTTTTGCATTGATGGCCTAATAACAACTTACCTTTTTTAGCCTAATGACAGTCCTAAGCTAAAGACAACTTTTACTCTGATGTTGAAGATTGTAGTCTGTGAAACTCTATAAAGGTACAAAGTATTTCTGAAGAGTTTAGTGTTTATGTAACAGTTTCATCTCTAATGGAATATACCTGTGAAATGCAGAGCTCCAAGGTCTTTTGAATGTTTCAGTAGGTATTCTAATAGGTTTCAGATGGAAGTTTGAAGGCCACTCTGCCAAAATTTAGGTAATAGTAATCATGTAGATAATGAATTTCAGGATTTTTTTAATGTATTTTTTTGTGGTACTGAGGATAGAATCCAGGTGTAGTTCACATCTAGCTACGTCCCCATCCTGTTTAAATTTTGGAGAGGATCTCCCTAAATTGCCCAGACTGGCTTTGAATCTGGCATCATCCTGTCTCAGTCTCCTAGAGTCAATAAGATTACAGGCTATGCCACCATGCCCAGCTAGGATTCTTTCTATTTATGAAAATTTTCGTAAACAAAAATATCATTTGGATTACACTAATGTTTTTTAAATTGTTTAAACTGTAACAGTTTGGTTTCAAAATGTAATAGTCAAATTTGTGTCAAATAGGAACTATGACTTGTGCCATAGGCAAGGATCATAGAATAGTCTAACTCTCGTGGCCTTCAGAGCTAATTGAATTCAGTCTTGTTTGATAGATGAGACAATTTACTTAAATTTGCATACCTGGTTAGTAGCATAATTGACTACAGTTAGATGTTCCCCTCCTTATCCATTGTGCTTTTGGGGCAGAGGGTCAAAGTTAGGAGATTTAGATATAAAATTGGCAGAACAGCATGAGAAGAGCATTTGAGTAATAAAGTAGCTTTGATTTCAACATTTTGTAAGTTACAAGATGTTGGAATAGGGGTTTAGACTCTTTGGAATTGAATTATTGGAAGGTTGTATTTGAGGGTGCCTCCCAAGTCTGTGATGTGGCCAGAGGTGGAAAAAATTAGATTTAGCTGCTGCTTGTTGTGTATTAGTGCAGTTTGTTAGTGTTTTATCTTCAGTAGATCTCATTCCTATTTTTTAGTAGAGAGCATTCTTATTCTGAAATTTTTTGGTAGAGAAGACAGATGCCATAGTCAAGAAGGATAGGAAAGGGGCCTAGGGTTGTGGCTCAGTGGTAGAGCACTTGCCTAGTATGTGAGGGACACTGGGTTCAATTCTCAGCACCACATATAAATAAATAAAATAAAGGCCCATCAACAACTAATAAAAATATTTTTTTTTAAAAAAGAGAAGGATAAGAGACTTAAGATGCATTAATAATACTAGAAAAAGCTGGGTGCAGTGGTGCATACCTATAATTCTAGCAACTAAGGAGGCTGAGGCAGGAGGATTGCAGATTTGAGGCCAGCCTAAGTAATTTAGCAAGGCCCTAAGTAAGCTAGTGAGACCTTATCTCAAAAGAAAAACTAAAAAGGGGTGGGATTGTAACTCAGTGGTAAATTACCCCTGGGTCCAATCCCCAGTACCAACCAAACAAACAAAGCATTGGAGAAAAGCCCAGGAGACTGGAGATGTTCTCTGAGAAGATATCATAGTGAGTTTTGAGACCTGCTTCCCATTGTTTAGGAATATAGCCTTTCTTTAACTGTTTAAAATAACCCATTATTCAATAAATACTTCCTTTTGAGTGGTGGGGGTGCTGGGGATTGAATACAGGTGTGCTCTACCACTGAGCTCCACCTCCAGCTCTTTTTAGTTTTTTCTTTTGAGATAGGTTCTTACTAAGTTGTTGAGACTGGCTTTGAATTTGAGGTCCTCCTGCATCAGCCTCCAAAGTCACTGGGATTATGGGCATGCACCACCATGCCAAACATCAGTAAATACTTTTTTTGAACACACCTGTCATGCGCCTAGCATTGAACCAGATGCTGTGGGTATTACAAAAGAATTGGTCATCTAGGGCTTTTCTGTCTACGATATAGTCATTTCCTCTCTAGTGGGGTTCTCAGTGCACAGGCCATGAAATGGGAGGTTCAGTGAATGTCTGAGAGCCCCAGAGGGTGTTGTAGGCAAGAAGAGAGAAGGAGGACCACGGCAGTAGGTGAAGACCCAAGAACCATGACATTTGAGCAGTTTGAAGGACTGGTAGTTAAGAACAGCTGAAGAACAGGTGCACATTTCCTTTGGGGAGAGCTCAGGGATATGGCTGGGCAAGGTTAAGATTTAGGCTCAGGAGTTGGGAAAAGAACATTTTATGGTGTAAGGTGGCACACAAGGAGAATCCCTTGGAAATACCACAGAGTATTTATTGTAAACACTTACAACTTTAGAAAAATAATACTGTAAAGACCTGTATACCCTTTATCCAGATTCACCAGTAGTTACCATTTCACCATACTCACCCACATGCATGCTCTGGGTGGGTTTCCAGAGCATGAAAACTCAATGTGGCAAGGTTGTACATTTATATCACTGGCCTCACTTACTACTTGAGTGCTAGTTGCAGACATCACATTTCACTTTTAAACCCTTGCTAAGGAGGACTTTCCTTCACAGGTGCAACAGTTACCACCCAAGCAGCTTCATGTTGCTGCTGTAATATGGCTTAACATAGAGAAAATGTTGAAATTTGGGGAAGGTGTATTTTTTTTTTTAAAATTTAAAATAAAGCAGACTAATTTGGCACAACACATATTGAATGAATTGGTGGGACCAGAGACTAGAACCACAGAAACCAGGTTATACATATTTAAAGAGTCATATGTAGCTATAAAAATAGAAAGAGGCAGCTCATTGTATCCTGATATGCTTTCTTGTTTAAGATAAAATCTTAAGGAAGAGCAAGGCAAAGGAGAATGTGCAAGAGAATTTATAAACATTTGCACATAGAGGGTTGTAATATCTCTGGAAGGATAGAAAATGAATTGTAGCATCTCATGTCTTTAAGAGAAAGAATTAGGTATTTGGGGGACAAGGAGATTTTTCCTGAATACCATTTTTTACCTTTTGAATTCTGTTTTACTTTTTGAATCTTATAATTATGTTACTTTAAAAAACATAAACAGTAGATAAACAGGTATGGACTTATTGTGATTATTATTAGTTTTGTAGTGTGCAGAATATTTCTTATTGTATCCTAAACAAATTTAGAGGAGATGTGAAGCCAAGAAGATGGAGGAAAATTTTTATTTTCTCAGTTTTAGAAGGTGTCCTAGTCCATCAGGGCTGCTGAAAGAAACTACCACACATAAGCTGAAGGGCTTATGAACAACATAAATGTATTTCTCACATTTCTAGAACCTGGAAGCCCCAAATAAAGCACAGTTAGCCTCCCTGTCTGGTGAGTGCTAGCTTCCTGACATGTACATAGATGGCGTCTTCTTGCTGTGTCCTCAAGGTGGCAGAGAGGAAAGGAATCCCAGAGTCCCATTCATGAGTGCTCCACCCTTGTCACCTCATCTAGTCTGCATTACCCCTCAAATCTTAATCATCTTACTACCATCAAAGGTAAGTTTCGACGTAGGAATTAGATGTTGACAACAGCATTCAGTCCATAACAAGGGAAATTTGCTGTTTGTAGAAAGAGTTCTTAGTGTAGGAAGGTATTTTGGGGGGAGCTGCTAATGGGGAGAGGGAGATTTGAAGGGGCTGATACCCAGAAAGTCTGGGACTCTCCCAGGGGAAAGCACAAAGGAAGATCTTAAAGAAGAGTTGTTTTTATATTCCTCTCGTAGAAAGGGGTAAGTCTATCTTCCTCTAAAAGCAAAGAATTTTGTAGTTTGTTTTATTTATTTATTTTTGTGGTGCTTAGGGGATTGAACCCAGGGCCTTGTGCATGTGAGGCAAGCACTCAACCAACTGAGCTATATCCCTAGCCCTATAGTTTTATTTTAGTTGAAAAGTATAGAAGATGGAAAATGGGACTCAGTTTACATTGAAGATGTAGTGATACTAATTTGATATTGAGGTGATTAGTATTTTTAGAAAACATAAACATTTAGCAACAAGTGGCTACTTTCCCTTTTTTTTGGAAGACATATTCTCGGGTTTCACTGAAGATTATGTGAAGGTCTTAAAAGAAAACCTTATCAGCCAGGCATTGTGGTGCACACCTGTATTCCCAGTGACACAGGAGGATCACAAATTTCAAGTCATCCTCAAGAACCCTCAGCAACTTAGCAAGACCTTGTCTCAAAAATGAAAAGAGCTAGGAATGTAGCTCAGTGGTAAAGTGCCCCTGGGTTCCAGTCCTTGTAACCCCTCCCCTGCATTCCAAAAAAAAGAAAGAAAGAAAAAGAAAAACCTTATTGAATAAATACTAGAATGCTGTGTTATTAGTAAATTATTTATGCATGATAGCAGTTTGTCTATATGATAATTTTTATACATGGTCAACCCTTGCTATCTGTGGGTTCCTTACCCATGGATTCAACCAACCATGGATAGGATACACCTGGAAAAAAAAATCACATCTCTACTGAACATTGTCTGTATTTCCTAAACAATGTAGTAGAACAGCTGTTTACATCACATTAGGTATTATAAGTAATCTAGAGATGATTTAAGTACATAGGAGGATGTATAGAGAGAATTGAATATGCAGATATTAGGCCTGGGTATGTGTTTGGTACTGGGTTTGAACCCAGGGGTGCTCGACCACTGAACTATGTCCCAAGCCCCTCTTTTCTTGTGAGATACAGGGTCTTGCTAAGTTGCTGAGGGTCTTACTAAGTTGCCCAAGATCAAACTTGGGATCTTCCTGTATCAGCAACTGGGATTATAGGTGTGCACCACTGTTCCTGATTTTAGGCTGTGCTATATAAGAGACTTGAGCATCCATGTTTGTTGGTATTGGGGGTTCTGTAACCAATCCCCTATGGATACTGAGGGACAGCTGTAATTGTATACTGAACTTCTAGGATATTCGAATCCTTTAAAATTACTCTTTTTGAGCATTTTGAGATAATGTTGCATGAAAAGCTAATTTTAGAGTTAACTCAGCCACAGTTTATTTTCTGTTTTCATGTGACTAACACAAAGTTATTGATTGGTTCTTAGTTCCTCTTCTCTTGAAAGCCACTGTTAATCATTTGAGTGTTGAATTACTCCAGTGTCCCGTTAGTGATCTTGTGGTTAATGAAGACAGATGGTTCACTTATAGATGCTTCTGGAAAGTTAACATTTCAACACTGATTGCTCAGGCAGGCTTTCAAAAGGAGAGGAACCCTTACTGTTTCATCAAGAGGCCCAGGTGTGACTTTGCTAGAAAAGAGATTGATTTTATCAGTTCCTTCAGGGTTGATGGGCATCTGTGAGACTACAGGAGTCTAGCCAAGCCACTCAAACTTACGGGAGATGGAGTACTCCATGTTCACGTGCAGTAGAAGATGCTCTGTGGCTTGTTGAAGATTGCTGTGGGGTTTAGAGGGGCAAGAATTGAATATTCTTAATGGATATTTCCATCAAAGAGAATTTAATCTCTAGAGAGCTCTTTGCATTCAGAGGCCATTCTGCCTAAGAAACTGGGGCCAGTGGTCTGAAATCAGAACTTCTTTATGGTAGTATGGTGCTGGATTCTTCTAGTTCCCTTTGAAATCTGTTTCTAAAACCCCATAGTTGTATGTCAGATATGTTAGAATATAATTGAGAAATAATGATGTGTTGGGCACTTGGATAAAATGTTTTTCTTCTATATTCCTTTTAATCTTTTCAGTAACAACTCTAGGAGGTACAAATTATCATTTTCATTATATGGGAGAAAAAAAGTCAAAGCTTAGGAAAGTTTAGGGCTCAGACCCCCAAATAAAGAGCCTCACACAGCCTGCCTCTAGAGAAGGCTACTATGCAGAAAGACTTTTTTTTTTTTTTTTTTTTTTGCATGTTTCAGCTTATTTCTGTTTGTGTTTTTCTTGAAATGTAGCATGGTTGTTTTTGGGACACTTCTTTCAAATGTATACTTAGGGAATAAAGTTATTGTTAATATATTTAAGCTCTCTTAGTTTCTTTTTGAAGATTTCTTATCTATTTTATGATAATTGTGAATAGCTTCATTTAGAGGATAGCCATTAAAAAATGATGTTTGCCAAAATGATGTTTTACCCAATTTCACATTAACATTTTCTCTGTTTATTATTTGTGTGTGTTCTCTTATTCTCTCCATATTTCTGGGTATTTGTTTACTTTTTTTTCTGAATCATTTGAAGATACCATAGCCCTTTGTTCCATAATATTTCATGTGTGTTTTCTAAAAATAAGAATATTCTCTTAAGTTATTACTTCATGGATTTATATTGTTAAAGTATTTCCATTTAAACCACTATTCATGTTGTGATTTTGTCAGTTGATGTAATAATAAAGTCTTTAATAACATTTTCCTCCTTGGGTCAGATATAATAGTCTCAGATCTAACGTCTTTTAATCTGCAATATTTCTATATGTCTAGGTCTTTTGTCAGATTGACATTTTTTAAAAACATAGTACTAGTCTGTTAAAAAAAATAATAGGAAGTTCCTCATTTTTGTGTTTGTCAGCTGTTTCCTCATCTAATGGATTGATTCAAGGTTATACATTCTCATAGTATACTGCATAGGTAGTGTTGTGTGTCTCGGGCTGTGACATCTGGAAGCACATGCTGGCCATCTGTCCCTCTCTGGTTATGCTAATTTTGATCACTGGGCAAGGAAGGTGTCAGTCTGATTTCTCCACTGTATAATTAGTGTTTTTTGTTCCTCTTGTGCAACAGTAAGTTGTGTATAGGGAGACACTCTTAACGAGCAAATATCCCTCACTTATTTTCCTATTTACTATTAGTATATTTTCATGGATTCCTATCCCCTCATGGTTTCATAAGGTGCTTAATTATTTTGCTTAATTACCATTTGGCCAGTGGTAGCTCCTTTAAGCTGGCTTGTTTTTCTTTGTGCCAAGTAACCATTGGTTTTTGTTGTTATTGTTACTGGTTTTTTGAGCTCTCCTGATATCTTAACATTCAAGGCCCATCCCCAACTTCTTTCTTTGCAGTGCTAGAGGTAAAAACCAGGGTCTCACATATCTAGACAAGTATTTTACCAGTGAGCTATGCAATACTCTCAGCCCTATTAAGGATTATTTTGTAACTACCTATCCCAGCTCTGGAAACAACCATTTCTTTGAGCCACCTGGGTTCTTTGTTTTGGGAGAATGGTATTAGAAACCCTTTGAGCAGACAGAGCTAGGACGTGTGTGTGTGTGTGTGTGTGTGTGTGTGTGTGTGTATGTGTATATACGTGTACACACAAGTCAAAGTATATGTATACATAAGAACATGTGCATACAGATATGCAGTTATACGTATTTTAGGAATAATGTTTTCACATAGTGGGTGACTTTTGAAGAGGTTACAGTCTCATTGTCCTATTTTTGCCATCTGACATTTGCTTTAAATATGTAATAAACTTTTGGGAATAGAAGTTGTCATTTCAGCCAAGGGTGGATTTGTTTATTCATATTTAGGAAAACTACTATCAGGTAAGTGGAAATGAATCCTTTAACACCTTCACATCTAGTTATTCTCATTTAACATCATTTCACAGTTACTCATTTTAAAACTTAAAACATTACAACATAATGTTGTTCTGCAAAATCTATATTGTGCATATGTATGGTCTAAAGAACAATAAAATTGAACATCGATCTCCTATAAGAAATAGCATTTTGCTAGTCCCTTTGCAGCCTCATGAAAGCCCCTTGTCAGGGTCCTCCTCTCTTCTCCTTTGCAGTTAACAACTATCCTCAAATTTGTATTATTAATTTCTTCACTTTATTAATTTAATTCTGAATTACATATCTAAATATAACAAAGGTTTTTGCTTTGCCTGTCTTTGATCTTTATGTAAACAAGACACACTGAATTTAGTCTTTCATTTCTTCCTTATCCTTTTTAAAAATTTATTTATATTTTTAGTTATAGATGGACACAATATCTTTATTTTATTTATTTATTTATTTTTGTGTAGTGCTGAGGATTGAACCTAGTGCCTCACATGTGCTAGGCAAGTGCTCTACCACTGAGTCGCAACTCCAGTCCCTCTTTCTTTTTAATGTTTTTTAATCAACATTAAGATTTTAGTATTTAATGATGCTGATGTGTGTAGCTGTAGTGCATTCATTTTCATTGATGTATAGTTTTCCACTGTGTGAATATGCCACAGTTTCTCTTTTTGTCTGCTAATATTTCCTTTGTGAACAACAGTGCCATGAACACTTCTTAAAACTTGCCTCCTGGAGGACCCCCTCATAGTTTCTTGAGACTGTATTATTTGGCTTGGGTTATAGCTCAGTGATAGAGCACTAACCTAGCATGCACAAGGCCCTGGGTCTATCCCTAGCACACCACACATACACACACACACACACACACACAGACTGTTTTCTACAGAGAAAAATAATTTCATAAACTTCTATCTTAACAAGCTAATGTTAACATGAGATTACTGGTATGGAATTATGGAGTTAAGGTAATTTGTATTAAATGAAGTCTGTTGATCTCAAGTTCTGTCTTGAACATTTGAGAAATCACAAAAAACATAAAAGATAGTAACCTCCCATAATATTGTCAGTTTATTTTAGAACTATAAAACTGGGGTATAAAAATTTTGTTTTAATCTTCTGATCCTGTCTTCTCCTTTCCCATCTCCCAAATCCCAACTCCCAAATCCCTACTTAGGAGTAATTTATCACTATTATCAATATGTATACTTTTCATCTTTACTTTTATTTAGAAAAGTCATCTCTTTATGTTTGTATGTAACTTTTTAAAGAATAGCTACTGAAAATCAAGACCACACCTTGATTTTTTCTCACACCAGTCAAAATGGCAGTCATCAAGAATAAAAACAATAATAAATTCTGGAGAGGATGTGGAGGAAAAGGAACACTAAATTTAGTATAACTCCTGTGGAAATCTGTATGGAGGTTCTTTTGAGAAAGTTTAGGGATGAATCCACTATATGACCCTGCTACACCACTTCTTAATATTTATCTTAAAGAATTAAAGTCATTGTACTGCAGTGATACATGCATAGCCATGTTTATAGAAGCAGAAGTCATAATGGCCAACTATGGAACCAGCCTAGGTGTCCATGTGGATGAATGGATAAAGAAAATGTGGCATACATCCACAGTGGAGTTTTATTCAGCCATAAAGAAGAATGAAGTTGTCATTTGCAGAAAAATAGATGGAACTTGAGAATATTGTGAAATAAGCCAAATTCACAAAGTGAGGGTTCATATATTTTCTATCATGTGGAAGCTGGAGAGGAAAAAGGAAAAGAAATGTGTTGAGTTAGAATCTCATGAAAATCAAAGAGAGATGAGTAGAGTAGGGGAGAGGGAACAGAGGAGGGAGGAAGGGAGGAAAAGGGAAAATACTGGAGAGTGATATTGGCCAAATTATATTGTTATATTGTGTGCATGTACAAATATATAATGATGAATCCCACCGTTATGTACAGCTATAAAGCAGCAATAAAAAAATAATTGGAGGAGAATAGCTACTGAGCCAGGTGTGGTGGCACATGCCTGTAATATCAATAACTCCCGGGAGACAGATACAGGATTCCAAGTTCAAGGACAGCCTCAACAACTTAGCAAGACCCTGTCTTGAAACAAAATAATACTGTTTTAAAAAGGGCTGGGGATGTGTCTTGGTTGTGGAGTGCCTCTGGGTTTGGTCCCCAGTACCACCACCACCACCACCACCACCACCACCACCAAAAAAAAGGCATATATACCCATTTTATTACTCCCTTCCTCTGTTTCAAAAATTAACACTGATACAATAATAATATCTAACTACAGACCTTATTCAGATTCTGTCAATTTTCCCTAAAGTGTCCTGTTTGAAAAATTTCTCAGAGCATACATTATATATAGTCTCCTTTCATCTGAACGATTTTTCAGTATTTTTTGGCATCGGCATTTTTGAAGAGTACTAGCCAATCATCACGTAGAATGTCCTTCACTTTTGGTTTGTTTGATGTTTCCTCATTGCTGGATTCAGGTTTTGCACTTTGGGTAGAAATGCTGCAGGAGGAACATGGTGTTCTCAGTGCGTCGATTTGGAGGCACATGATGTCTGTGGGCCCAGTCCCGATGTTAACTCTGGTCCTTTGGCTAAGGCCAGGTTTCTCTAGTGTTGTCTCAGAAAAGTTGCTCCTCTCTGCTTTCCAACTAATAACTATTATGAAGTGAAAGATTTAGGTTTTATTACTATCCTTTTCCTCTTTGAATTTCGATGCCTAGTCCTTAGATAGAATCCATTGATGCCCCTTGCCTGAATTGGTTATTCTTATGATGGGTCACCTAGTCATGATTTTAGAATTTTCATCGTTCCTTCATTATTAGTTGGATTTCTTCTCCAAAGAAGAACTTACTCTTATCTCTGATTTGTATATTTATGTCAGTGTAGACTCACTTTCTGTATTATTGTTTTTAAAAGCATTTTTAGTTGTAGATGGACACAATACTTTATTTTATTTATTTATATGTGGTGCTGAAGATCAAACCCAGTGCCTCACACTTGATAGGCAAGCAGTCTACCACTGAGCAACAACCCCAGCCTTCTGTATTATTCTTAATAAGTTATCTTTTGATGCTCAAATTGTCCCACATTGGCTGGCTTCTGTGTCTCTTCCACACATCCTTGTCAGTCTTTGAGCATCTCTTTCCTTTTCTGGAGAATGCTGCTTGTGGTGTTCTTTTCCCTCCTCAGCTTTAGAACGACCGTGTTTTCAAGCTTTGTGTGAGAGAGCTGTTTTTCCATAGCCTGGCCAAGAGCGCTATATATATATATATATATATATATATATATATATATATATATATATATATATATATATATATAATATATATAATATATATAATATATATATAATATATATAATATATATAATATATATATTATATTATATATATATTCTGGTACCGGGAATTGAACCCAGGTGTGCTTAACCTCTGAGCCACATCTTCAGCCTTTTTTATATTTTGAGACAGGGTCTCACTAAGTTGTGTAGGGCCTCATTAAGTTGCTGAAACTGGAGTTGAACTCATGATCCTCCTGCTGCAACCTCCTGAGCCTCTAGGATTACAGGCATGCATCAGCATGCTTGGTAAGAGCAATTTTTTTAAAAGATAAATATGGTTTTTTTAGTTGTACACAAGAACAACTTTTTATACTGACAAATTTTGCCAATCTTAATAGTTGAGAAATAGCATCTCAGTATAGTTTTAACTGCATTTCTTTTTTTTTGTTTTTTTAAAGTATTTTTATTAGTTATTGATGGACCTTTATTTATTTATTTAATTGCTTGTATGTGGTGCTGAGAATCGAACCCAGTGCCTCACACATGCTAGGCAAGCACTCTACCACCGAGCCACACCCCCATCCCACATTTCTTTTATTATGAGTGAAATTGAATGTGTTTTCATGTGTTTAAATGTGTATGTGTATACATGTTACATATGTGTGTGAAATAACATTTTTCTTTTGAGATAGTCTTCTTTAATTTTGAGACTTCTTTATATATTGTGGATTGTAGCCCTTTATCTGTGATGTGCTGCAAATATTTTTTGCCATTTTTATCTTTTTTTGTTTGTTTATTTTTTTGCCATACAAAGAATTTTTTAAAAATGTTTAATCAACTGATCGGTCGTGTTTTTTTCCTGGTTTCAAGTCATAGTTTCAAGCCTTTCCTTACATTGAGCTTAAAGAGGAACTTACCATTTTTTCCTACTAGTACTAATATGGTTTCATTATTTTATGTTTAGGTTCTTGTTCCATTTGGAGTTATATTGTGATGTATGGTTAGAGATGTGAATCTAAT
The DNA here is from genome assembly GCF_047511675.1 of Marmota flaviventris. NCBI lineage: Eukaryota > Metazoa > Chordata > Mammalia > Rodentia > Sciuridae > Marmota > Marmota flaviventris. Next base: position 22,925,061 of record NC_092498.1, read on the forward strand.
TTTATCTATTTGCAAATGGCTAGACAATCTTTTTAACAGTTTATTGAGTCAATTTTTTGTACCAGTGATTTTAGATGTTGCCTTTGTCATGCACAGTCCTAAAGCTCCATTTCTACATGGGTTTGTTTTATCGACCTTTCTGTATTAATCCATTGGTTTGTCTGTCAGGACCATGCTTTCCATTACCAAGGCTTTGTAGTATAATATAATGTCTGGAAGGACTAAGCCTGCTCCTGTAGCACTTGAGCGTTTTTTTTGGCTGTTATTGCTCATTTATTTTTCAATATGAGGTTCAGTATTAATTATCTGCTTCATTACAAAATTGTTGGTGTATATATGGGGATTGCATTCAATTAACAAATTAACTTACGGTGGACTCACATTTTTATAACATGAATTTATTCTGTCCAAACTAAGTCATTTATTTGTTTAAGACTTCATTTGTGTTTTAAAATTTTCCACATTTCTTTTAAATTAATATTTATTTATTTGTTTTCTGTTGCTGGGGAGCAAATCCAGGACCCTGCCTATGCCAGGCAAGTGATCTACTACTGAGCCACATCCTCAGTCCTAAATTTTTTCTTAAATATTTCATTTTCTTCGTGCAACTTGCATTTTTTTTCCATTTAGCCATGGATATCTGAACAGGTTACTACTCGTTGACCTATTTCATTTTAAAAAATAAATCCATGGCAGTCTATTGTGCCCTAATTTGATTGAAGTTTTCCTCTGTTATCTTTCTGTGGCTTTTAATTTTCTCTCTTCCAAATGATATTATAGGGAATATCCTTGCTTACTCATAGGTCATGTGGGTTTGGGGTAATATATGCTGCCGTATTCTCTCTCTAAACTATATGACATGGTTTTAAAGTCACAATATCTTCAAAGTTTTGTTTAAAGAAACATAAAAGTTAATTAAAATGTTCTGTGTGTCCATTAATATGGGAAATATAAAGGTAACTGAGGCTGGGGCTGGGGCTCAGTGGTATAGCACTTGCCTAGCCATGTGTGAGGCACTGGGTTCGATCCTCAGCACCATGTAAAGATAAATGTCTGTCTACAACTAGAAAAAAATTTAAAAAGCCGAACAACTAAAAACAACAACAACCGAAACCCTGGAAGTCATACTTTTACCTTAAATGATGCAATGTAATTTTATATATTATATGTATGATTATTTATGTACACTTAAAACATTAAAAATTCTCTGGTAAGTAGACTTTGAATTGAGCCTAGAAGGAAGTGCTTGCTCTGGGTTAGCAGAAAGGATCAAGAAGGCATGTCACGTCATTTTAGTTGAGGTCAGTGAAATAACTTGCCTGGACTGAAGTCGTGTTTGTATTCAAGGATAAAGTAAGCGCAGTTAGTGGATAAATGTGTGGGCCCAACGGAAGAGTGTGGGTTGGATGTACTTGGCAGCAGAGAGCATTCTGAACTAGTCATCCCCTGACATGTAGCAAATTACCCCCAAATTTAGTGCTTTAAAACACCAGTAAGCATTTATCATCTCTTAACAGTTCTTGTGGGTCAAAAATATGGGAGCAGGTTGACAGGGTCTTAAAGACTTGGTCTTGTCTGATGATGAAGTCAAAATGTTAGCCAGGATGCAATCTTCTGAAGGCTTGGCGGGGGCTTCAGGAAGCACTTACAAGATGGTGCCTCACATGGTTGGCAGGTTGGTGCAGGGCCATGGTGGGAGGCCTCAGTCCCTTACTTCACTGTGTGAGTGTTCTTATGATATGGTAGCTTTGCTCCCCAAATTGATCAGTGCAAGGAAACCAGGCAGCTCCCATGCCCTCTTTGACCTAGCCTTTTCCTCAGATGCAAGCTATAAATTCAGCCCACAGTCAAGAGGAGGGAAGCTAGGTTTCACCTTTTGCAAAGGGGAGTGTTGAAGAATCTGGGAATAGATTTTAAACCACCATACTGTATTCTTCTAAAGAAGAGGGGTGATGGTATGATGTTGAAAGGGTACCTAGAGGAAGATGAATCTGGTAGCAAGGTCAAATATGAGTTGAAGAAAGGAAGAAATAGGAGGTAGATTCCAGGGAGGAAGTCAGTCAAGTGATGATGGATGTAGTTGGGTGTAGTGAGAGGGGAGAGGTAGGACACAGAGACCAGGGCATACAGCACAAGGACGAGGGGCAGGAAGAGGGTGAAGAGGATCTGCAGAATGATCAGTACAGTTGTGGTAAGATGGACCAGTTTTGAGGGGATAAGGGTACTTGTTTGGTCTTAGACATTCCAGGGAAGCTCCTAAGGAGTTGAAAATGCACAACCCTGAAATGACTAACCAAAGAGGCTCTTCTTGCCACCCCAGCAATGATGATTCAGTTTTTCAAGGGCTTGGAATGTAGAGAGGGCAGACTACCAAGGACCAGGCCTTGGGTGGAAGCATGGCTTGGAATACGATTAGGGAGGGGAACCAGATCTGTAGCGGTAGAGAGAAGGAAGAGCCAGCTGTGTTCTTGGCAGGAATGAAAAAAATGGAATGATCAGAGCATCAGATGTTGCAGAATCTGAAGAGAATGATGTATGAAATGAACGCATTTGCCTGCAAGATTATTATAGGTGACAAGAGTTTAAGTGGAGTAGAACAATTTTGGAAATTGGATTATAACATTTAATTCGATGATTAACTTTTTAAAAAGTGCTTGAGGTGGGAGGATGAGTGGCTGGCATGCCATTCATCTCTTGGATTTTGAGATCTTACATCTTCTTACCTCTTTTTAGCATCACCAAGCATCCCAGGAATGCTACTTCTGCTCAGTTCTTGGATGGAGAGGAATGGAGGAGGATTTTTGCCTCACTTGTGTTTTCAGGGAAACTTTTAACTGTAAGTGAAATCTAGTATTTTCTTTTTTTTTAACCACTCAGATACTGTTTTTAGTTATCCTGGGCTCCCCCTCCCCTTCACTCCTTTCCCCTAGTCAGTTTGAGTTTAAAACCACAAGGTACCACCTCACCTATTTTTCCTTGTCTTTACCTCCTGCCTTCAAGCATGACTCTATTATTCATGTTTTGCTAACTGAACTTGCAATGAGTACATATTAAATATTATTAAAATAGTAATGACAAATGTAAATACTAAATTGAAATATTTTATATTATATACCTATTCATGTATATATAATGAGTTTTCAAATTAGTAAAATAATTAAGATAGAGCAAAAATATGAAAGTATTTTAAAAGTTTTCTTATGTGACATGAACATATCTTGAGGTTTCTATAAGGATTTGAGATTAAATGGACTAGGAAATTGTATAATATAACACTGAAAAACTCAGAAATTAAATTGAGTTTTCTTCACTACATGGTGTGATGATGATGATTTCAGTTTATTTTTTCCCATAGAGTTATTTTTCTTTTAAAAAAAAAACAAACCCTTTGGCTCTACTGAAGACTTAGAGAAACAAAACCACAATTGCAATAATTACTATGGTTCCAAATTAAAGAGTAATCTTTATGCTGCCATCAAAGGACTTTTGTTGATGAGTTCCTTTTAGCACAAAAAAAATAGGCTTGTTCTCAGTCAGATCATCATCTTTGAATAAGTAGGGCAGCCTCAGATGATGTCTAGCTGCAGAGTGCTTGGGCGGTGAGCATGGGAGGAGATGAAAAGGGTTGGGTGGCAGAGGAATAGCAGAAGGAGGGAGGCTGGGGAGCAGCACAGTTAGCCACAGCAAGGGGGGTGCGAAAAGAGGGGTGCTGGTGCCAACTGGCAGTAATGCCAGGTAGGTTCTTAGTTTTCATTATGTAGGTATTAAGCTTTTCTTTTATGTTTGTGAGTAAGAGTGGGACAGGAAATAAAAAGGGAGTGTGAAATGGCTATGTTGTTTATTTTTACAACTAGAGATCTGAATATACTTGCAAAGATTCTCTTATCATGACTTTTATTACTTGGACTTGGGCAGTGGACAAAAACTTTAATTTGGTTCATATATTTTCCTTTTCTCATCTCCTATCATCTTATCACTACCTCTTTCCTGTACATTTTCTTTGGGGCATCATTAGCCTTACCATTTTCTTTGATCACCTCTTCCATTCCCAGTGCCATACCCTTGCAGGGTAAATTGTCCTCTTTCATGCCTCTCTGTCTCTAGAATATCCTGGGACTCTCTGTCAATAGACTTCTACAACGTGTTTCTAATACCTACTAGTAGCTCCTTAGAAGGAAAGGCTGAGCCATCCTTGACCGTGCATCCCCACATCTAATAAACATGAACCAGTGAGTGATGTTCCCAAGCCTTATAGTGGATACTCATGCTGTCCCTCTTGAGTGCAGTCACTCAGCATTGAGGCTTGGAGACCTGCAGCTAGAGAAGACTGCACCAGCCATAAAGGAGATATCTGGACCTGACTGAAAGCAGAGTAAGGCAGAGTTCTGATCATGTTGTGCTTTATAGGGTCGGTTTTAGTGATGGGTATGGAGCAAGAAACAAATACGAGCAGTGCCATGTGGTCAGCATTGAGGAAGTTTGCAGTTCATTCATCTTGGGGAGGGCTGGGAAGATTGGTGTGTGAGTCAATTCCTAAATGGAGATGACTAGTGTGGAGTCACACGGTGTGAATGGGTGAGTTTACCCAAGGAGAGCTCACTGAGCAAGGTGAGAGAGTGCCACACAGAGGACTTGGGGACACATCGACATAAAAAAAGCACACAGGAAAAGAACACCCAAGAACAGTAAAAGGTGAGGGGAGGGGGTGCTCATCTGTAATACAAGATGCTACCAAGGGGTCAAGATGGGATGAAAGGTAAAAATGAGACCAGGGTCAGAGGCTAGAAAAGTTGTGGCATTAGGAACTTCATTCCAAAGGCTGAGTGCAGTGGATGTTAATGAATAGAGACAATGAGTGTGCATGACTTTTTTTTTTTTTTAAGCAATTTGAAATAGGAAGTCAATTACAGATGATTACAGATGAAGAAAGGTCTTTATTTTAGCATAAGGTGGTGTGAACAGTAGTAATAGAAGAAGAAAAAATCATAGACCAAAGGAAAAGCATGTTCCCAAGGGTGGTGAGAAGAGGATGAGTCCAAAAATATAAGGGAAGTAAATGTGTGACCTTCTCTTCAGAGGCTTAGAAATGGGCTTGCTGATTTTTGTGAATAGTTAGGTTTGAAGTGGCTCTGCAGAGAGTTGAGGGAGAATCACCTGTGTGTTATCAGCAGGGTCATTGGCAAGAGGAGGTAAGATGGGTTGTTTAGAGGGTTTGAAAAAATGCTTGGGACAGCCATTGTAGGGACAGAGAGTTGACTAGGGGAAGGTAGTGGATTACTTCCCAGCAAGGAGGGCCTGGCTGAGATAGGGCCTGAGCAGTAGAATTCTCTGGTTTTTCTCCCATAGATCTCTCTCTGGCCTGAGGGCTGGAACAGGTGAACTGCAATACGATTACTTACAAATAATTCTTCTTTTAAATACACAGCGCTGTATTTTGTTTCTGTGTGTGGTAAACTATACATAATATTTACCATCTTAACCATTTTTAATGATATAGTTCTGTGGCATTAATACATCCCCGTGTTTGTGTGTCCATCACTACCATCCACATCCAGAACTTTCCCACTTTCCCAGCTGCAGCTCTACCTGTTTAGCAGCTCTCCATTGCCTGCCCTGTAGCCCCCACATGGCACACTGCACTTTGTGTCTGTTTGGCCACTCTAGGGACTTCTTATGCTATCTTAACAGGAATCATGCAATAATGGTCCTTTGGGGACTGGCTTATTTCACTTGGCATAGTGTTTTCAGGTTCATGTGTTTATCATATATCAGAATTTCTCAGTTTTTTTTTTAATGCCCAACTGGAGGTCAAATTCAGGGTGCTTTACCACTGAGTTACATCCCCAGCTCTTTATTTTTTATTTTGACACAGGGTTTTGCTAAATTGCTGAGGCTGGCCTTGAATTTGAGATCCTCCTGCCTCAGCCTCCTGAGACTCTGGGATTGTGTCACCACATCTGGCTCTTTTCAATATTCTTAAGATATTTAAACACAGTTTCGTTTTGTTTTCCCTAAGAACACAACTGTTCCACAACCATAAAGAGGAGTTGGGAGAAGGGAATTTGTATGTTTACATATGTCCCATTTACGGTATATCAAGAGCTACATTGGTTGCAAATACTTTGATGCATTGGACCTTCACAACAGTTCTCTGAGGTGATATTATTATTATCATTTCATAGCTGAGTAAACTGCCTTTCAGAGAGCTCAAGTATAGCTTGTGTGGGCTCTCACAGCTGGGAAATAATGGAGCCAGGATTCGAATCCTGGACTTCCTGACACTAGACACAGCATTCTTTTTATGACCTTTCAGTTTTCCATGTAGTCTTATGTCTAATTATGACTTTAAAGGAGTCAAGTCTCTTTGCTTTCAATTTAAGGAAATTGTGCTTCTTAAGATTTTCCTAGTGCTCAGCAAATGTACAAGGCTCTTCATGATATCTGATAATTTTTATTCAGTATTTAACTTTTAAGAACAGAATGAAACATGTGCCCAAAGTGGAAAGTTACGTTTGTTAATTAATTCAGTTCACAGTTATTTGTTTAATGTTGTCTGGTGTATTTTTCCAACTTGGTATTGATCTGGGGATAGTTCATAGAACTAAACTGGTAGATTTATAGGATAGATTTCTGAAGGAAAATGCTTTCTTTAGTAAGAGTCTATTTAAATAATCACAAATAGGAAAGGAGAAACTCTAAAAGTGAAAAATATATGACCATTCATTTTTAAGGTTCTCCTAAAATCCAGATATTACTCAAGTAATGTGACTATTATAATTGAAGCCAAAAGCTACAGTCTGAGATTGGCTTTGCTTAAGCACTGCTCTTGTCTTTCTGTTGTTGTTTTTAATCTACAAATGTTTCTCTGAATTCTTGAGTCCTCTCCTCTATACTGTGCCAGTGAAAAAACATTTTTGTTTGAAGATCTAAGCAATGACTGTGATATATCAAGGTTATTTGAATAGATGATCCTGAGAAGTAATCAGAGTCATTTACAGAACGGTTATTTCCAGAACTCAGGACCTTTGTGGCGGTATGAGGGAGGCCTTTGTTGTGGCGTGAAGACGGAGTTTATCTGCATCTTGGTTCAGTGCATTGCTCTGAAAGCTATAAGAGCTCTAGAGATGGTGAGTTTTGCCTTCATTTTATGACCAGTTGTTAGAGAGACCCAGAGTCTGAAGTCTGTGTTGACTTTAGAAGGGTATTCTCAGAAGCCCTTTCTTGGAATGAGTTTAAAGAAAGAAGAGAACCAGAAGCCAGGTTTAGTCTTGCAGGGGATGCTTTGGAAAAGGACAAGTGATTCTCTGGGATCATCAGAGTGGATCAGATCACATTCTACTGTAGTGATAAAAACAAAGACCAATAAATCAGAGGGATTGTAAACCATCCTGAAATCTCCCTTCAGGCAATAATACCAAACAGGGAGGATAGATAGTGCTTTCTCTCCACTTTCTTTTTCATTTTTCCTTGAAGGTTAATAGGATTAAAAATTTTACAACCCCCACTGTGGTTCATACTCAGGTTTCAGTTTCCAGGTGGGTAGCTGGTACAGACCTCCTCTGACTTGAGGCTATTCTCTTGTTCATTCTGCGTTAATTTAAAAACAACTAATTAATGTCTGGTTAAAAAAAAATTCTCATCTTGAAAGTCAGATAAAAGAGAGCATTTGCCTGCCTCATGCCAAGGGACTTAAACTGTACTCGAATGTTCATGCGCTGTTGTTTTATTCAAATATAAAGGAATAAAAATGCTCAAGATATAGCAAAGGATATTTTTAAAGTATGCAGTGCATGTGATTGTTGATGAGTCAGGTGAGTGGGTGATTCTGGGCAAAGTGGTAGAAAAAATTGACTTTCAGCAGGAATGAGAATCCATGCTAAACAGAACTGGGTGAGACTGAGATCATGCTCAGGGAAGATTCTGGAAGGGAGAAGCCCAAGTTGCTTAGGGATGGGTCCAGCAGCTGAGGAGAAAGCTTTTGACCTGAAAGATCTGGAGTCCCCAGGGAATAGGATTTCTCTCTGCCTCAGAGAGAGAGAGTGTAGCTTTAGAGGTGGAATGGCTTCACCAGCAGGTGGACTTGTAGGAGTTGGTGGCCAGAAGGGGGGAGGTCAAGGAGGCTTGAGAGAGTCCTTTTAATAATTCAAACCTACAGTGATCATTGAGTGATAAAGATAGTGATAGTTCAAATGGACAGGATTTGTGTTGTGGTCAACCCTGACTAAATTCTCAGCCTGTTTTTTTTTACTGCAAGGGATTCTTAGTAGCAGACTAGAGAAAGCAGAATGTGATGTCTTCTTTGGAGAACATTCCTGTGAATTTAATTAAGACTGGGTGACAAAACCCAAGTGTGAAATCATCTCTAGGGGACTGGGCAGAAAGGTGGTCTGTTTTTACACAGCCTTCTGTCCCTAGTGCACAGCTGGGGTTGGCCCACTTGACTTCAGTGGGTCCTGGAGTTGATATAGTTCACAGAGTATAGCATGTGCAGGTTGATACTGTTAGTGCTTGTTCTATAGTGGAGTTGAATCTTAAAAGCTGGGAGAAATTTGAGATATAGGGATTGCATGACTCTGTTTATGTTACTGGTTTTCATCTTAATAGTCTATACCATTATTGAGTTTTATGAAACATAGTCTTTTCTAGTTTAAATTGGAGCAGGAATAAATAATAATAATAATAATAATAATAATAATAATAATAATGATTATTATTATTCCTGCTCCAATTTAAATAATAATAGTGAATATTATTATACTGGGGATTGAACTCAGAGGTGTTCTACCACTGAATGTTGCCCTGTGGACCCACTGAGCTTCATCCCCAACCTTATTGTATTTGGAGATAGGGTCTTGCTAAACTGTCCATACTGGCCTTAAACTTGGGATACTCCTGCCTCAGTCTCCTAAGTAGCTGGGATTATCCATGTGTACCAATGTACCCATCAAGGAATTATTTTTTAAAAGGAGATTTCTCTTCATTTAACTTTCTAACACAGAATATGCTTTGTCAACAGAATTGCTGACATGTACTAAATGCAAGCATATTACATGCTTGGGGAGGAACAAAGAGGAAATGGTTACAGACCTTATTTTTAAATTGTCTGATCTAATAGGAGAAAATGGACTATCATTTGATAGCTGAGAATCAGGTTCTACAGTCAGACCCGACCCAGATTCAGTTCTTGGAGTTGATGTGTGCTAGATGTATAACCTCAAAAAAGGTTTTCATTTTCTCTCAACCTGGCAAAGTTTCACCTCTAGCTCATCTGAGTATCAGAATTGATACAGTTTTATTAATGTCAGAGGGGTGCTGGAGGCCTAAAGGTACAGACACTCCAGTACCCGACTCCTCTGTAAACAGTGACCACATACGTAGATAAACAGAATGCTGCCCTATGGACTCAGGGGACAAGGTTTGGGGAGTCATCTCTGGAAGCAGTCACTCAGATTATATGATGCTAGACTACATTGCCAGAGGCAAATGTCTAAAACAACAGGACACAGAAGTTTATCTTGTTATCTGCAAAATGGACTAGAAATTACATTTCTTGTTTTCTTTGATTTAATTTGTATAACTTTGTGGTAACTCAGATGTTAGGGAGTTAAATCAGACTCATACTGATAAGAGGAAAACATACCGGGTATTGAACTCGGGCACTTGCCACTAAGCCACATCCCCAGCCCTATTTTGTATTTTATTTAAAGATTGGGTCTCACTGAGTTGCTTAGTGCCTAGCTGCTGCTGAGGTTGGCTTTGAACTTGTGATCCTTCTGCCTAAGACTACTGAGCTGTGGGATTACAGGCATGCACCACTGTGCCCAGCTCATCAGTTCTTATAATAAAACACAATTTTTGAGCCTGTTACATGCACCTGTCCTACCCCAGGTTCCCATCCTAAGTCTGGAGTATCATGATGACTAAGGAGCCATCTTGGTAGTTGGCTCTCAGGTTCAGGAGTTTGGCAACTAAGTGGCTGTAAACATTTGAAAATTTTCAGGCAAAATGAATAAAACTACTACATGATAAATTTGATAATAAAGAAGTGGTAGAGTTGCGTTTCCTTAGCTCACTATTTTGCTCAGTCATTGTGGCCTCAACTTACTTAAATATCTCTAAATATTTAAATAGATCACCATCTGCCTTGTGATGTACTTTATTCTTGAAAAAAAAAAGTTACGTAATGTGTGAAATGAAAAAGTTTATATAATCCCGTATAATTAACAGAATAGCATCAATGTATTGAAGCTGCTAGACAAGGACGACTTCAGTTATTTAGTGAAATATCATAGATTGCTAAATGTGTCTTGGTTCACTAGGAGATAATTCTTGAGAGTCACATTGGTGCTTCCTACCAAGAAGTGAGGGGTCCTAGACCTGGCTCATCAGGAGGTTCAGAAAGAACATGGAGCTGAGGAATATGAGGACAAGCTGGAACCTGCCATTGTCCATATCTAGCCACAAAGAGAGTGATGACCTTCGAGAGAAGTGTCTGCTGCTGCAGTTCCTCCTTACACTCTCAAGGAAATTTCTCTTGTGGTCAACTCTAACCAGTGCCACAGATGAAAGGGATTCTGCGAAGTGTAGTTACCCCCAATCAAACTGATATTTAGATGCCACACTTGGACCTAAATACATTTATGTGCTCATTTGTTGAAATGGAAACAAGAGACATACAAATCTGCTTAGAAAATATCAGGAAAGTTACATAAGATAATAAATTCATTTAAAAATATTTAACTTGATTAATTGGTTTTCTTTTTCACTAAGTCATATCTATTTTTAAAGCCATGAATAAACTTAAAAAACAGGAATAATTTAATCTTACCCCCTTCTCTTGAAATAATTCTTTTAAGTTGACAAATCAGTTTCAATGTCATTGTGTTAAAATTTTTGTTTTTTGGAAAAAATTATCCAGTACAGTGCCATCTAGTGCCAAATTACTTAGTTGCTGGTTATTGAAAATAGTTCACTATAGCATTGCATTCTTGATAAATCAGGAACTTCACTTTTAATCATGTCTAATTCATTAGACATATTTTAAAGAACTATTTCTAAATAAAGCAAATATTTGTAAATAATTAGAAAAGTAACTTAGAAGAAAGAATTAGGACTTCTTCATCCTCAGATTTTATTACACACACAGACACACGCACACACGCGTAATGAGTCAACACTGTTCATGTGCTCAACATCATTTGTACCTAGGAGTAAAATCAGTTGTTTTTTTTTTTTTGCTTAATGAAACAATGGGGTTATTTTTGAAATGTGTACATGAATGCACATGGGTTTTACTATCAGGTAGGCATGAGCTTATCTTTTGGGCCTTATTTTTCTTATGATCTGACAGGTAATTACTGTCTGCCAGGTGGTACTGACCCATTAAATATCCATAAGCTTTGACCTCTCATGAATCCGTCTTAAGCACACTGCCCTATGTGCCTAGCTAGCCCTTCTCTCTTGTCACTGTTGTAATTAAATTTTGAATGGTATTCAGCATTTACATTATTATTTTTAGACATTTTCACAGCTGAGTCATGTAATCTATAGATACTTTTTCTTTTCAGCACAACTTTTTGTTTTCCCTGGTATTAATGTGTTTTTTATTGCTTGCCTAGATTTCAGGTACTTACCACTTATTCATTCCTAAACTCTTTCCAGACTTAGCCATTTGTATCTAAAATGTTATGATTCCATGAAATGGACTCTGGGATACTTTGTGCTGACCCCGTCCTTAGTGGATGACATTGCCAACCAGCACTCAGCCTAGTCTCTGTTTGGGTTGATGGGAGCATCTCTGTTGCCCCATTTCTTTGTGACTAAGCCTGCTTGTCAACAAGAGTTCAGTCAAGTAGGAGTCTTCTGCAAGGTATCAGCACTAGCTACCTACTTTGTATAGTGGCTAGTCACACTGTTGATGTGCTAAACATCATTTGTACCTAGGAGTAAAATCAGTTTTTTTGTTTAATAAAACAATGGGGTAAGCAAAGTTGTGAGGCGTGCCATGAAGACTAGGTGGCGCACAGGATACTATCAGACATCAATGAAAGTCTTGTTTGAAACAAACTAAAATAAAGCAGAAAAGAGTCATTGAAACTAGCTTTGCATGGATTGTTACAGGAAGTGATAATGTTGGAGATGGGAATGTTAATAGCTTAGCTTTGTAGATACTCTGTTTGCCTCACTCAGACTTGGTATCATTGTGAGTAGTGTCTGAGATGTTGCTTTGGGGGGTGTCATTATCACATGTGTAAGGAAAGTAGAGAACTGAGGAAGTCTACACTCTTAGTCAATAGAAGAATTCACTCCTAAACTGTCTCAGGTGTTAAATACACAAAAACTGTCATTCTGGATGGCCAGCTCTAGGAGGCCACAGAGACCACAATTCTGGTGGACTTGAGTTTTTGTCCTGCATCTTTTCCGTGGGACTTGGAAAAGAAACCCAGGAAAGATATTGCAGTTGAAGTTTTGTGCAAGTTTTCTTGAGATTAATAAGTTAAAGATGTACTGTTTTTCTCTTTTTTTAATTTTAATTTTTTTAAAAAAATAACCTTTGTTTTATTTACCCATTTATATGTGGTGCTGAGGATTGAACCCAGGGCCTCACACATGCCAGGCGAGCACTCCACCACTGAGCCACAACCTCAGCCCCCTTGTTTATCTTAATGCAGTGACAAATGAGTTTAAAATACACCAGAGTACTTCTTCAGATGCATGTGACATTCTTTATAAGTAACAATAGGCAAAATACTTAGGCAGCAAACCATTCATTGCCTTTTAGAATTGTACTTCCTTTTGGTTTTCAGTGAGCATGCCTGGATGCTTCCATAGCCTTATGATCAACCACACTCTGTCTCATGTTGCTCCAGTCCATTCTATTTTCAATTAAAATTAGGAGTTTTCATCAGAACAGTTTGGGTTTTAGGTGTCTTCTGCTAAGAAATTATAGTATAATTTAAGTCAAATAGTATTCAGATGGCAGCCTGCATTGCTCCTGCACACAGTCGGCTACTTGGCCTGGGATAGATGCCGATGATGATTTAACTCCTTATCTGTGAGCTGTGAGCACCTTGCTGGATGGTGGGTGTCAGGATGGTCTCTGTTTGTGCACATGCATCTCCTCAGCATTCGCCACAGAGTCTCTTACAGGTAAACTGACCTCAGTTTTTACTTTTGTGCTTTTAAATACAAATTAACTTCTCTGTCACATCATAATTCTCTTTTTAGAACTGCCTGTGGGTTACCCACCTCTGTTGCTCTGTGATTTCCTAGTCCTGTGTTATTTAGTTCCCAGTATATTAACTTCAGTTATTTGTAATTTTTTTCTATTACAATTCTGAATATGTGTATGCTGTTGCTTAAGGTCAGTGATCTCTTATTTTTTGTGTATCTTGTTAGAATCAAATGCAGTATCATAAGCAAGGGAAATACCGCTTTCCTGGCTTTTTTTTTTTTTTTTTCTCTGCAGCTCTCCACTGCCCTCTTTTAACAGTTTGTTCAAAAATCTACTCTACTCTGCATGTCCACATGCTCTGCATACTTGCATGCTTTGGAGAAGGTGGGCTCAGGCCCCAGTCTTCAGCTATCAGGAAGATTTCATCCTTGGTTGATTGCTTTGAGCATGAGCACGTGACCCAGTTCTGTCCCATGAGGCACATGGAAAAGTCTGTGGGAGCTTTGGAAAAGGTTTTTCTTTCTGACAAGATAGTTCCGTGGGAAGTTCTTCCCACTGTGGGCTGAGCACCAGCCATCTTGCAGCCGTGAAGGGAGCTAGGCAGATGCCAGTTCCCACACTAAGGGTGGAAGAACAGAAGGACAGCTGGGACTTGTGCCTATGCTGGCAGTGTTGAGACACTCTTCCTTGGGGTTTCTTGTTATGTGAAGATAGTACATCTTGCTTGACTGGAGATTTTGTCTTATTTGCAGACAGAGGCATCTGGCTAACTCTTATCCTTCAGGCCTGTTTAGATTTCCCTGATGGCCCAGCCCTCTTACCACGCTGTTGTAAAAGTTTATTTATTTGTCAGAACCACAGTTGACTATGAGCTCTATGGGAACAGGGACTTCCTCTTGTTCACCATTCTGTCTTTAGGAACCAACATAATACCTGGTGACTGATAATTTTAAACTATGTTTACTGATGTTATTGATAGTAGACAGTTTCTGGAGCTGGGATAGAGGACGATGATGATTTAACCCCTTATCTGTTATATGGTTTTTCTCCTATTCCTTAGTTGCTTTTTCACTCTGTTGATTAATTGTAATCTAAAACATTTATTGGTATTTTACTTTATTATTTCTACTTTTGGCATTTTATATAAAAAAATCATTCATTATCCCAAGGAAACTTTTCTGTGAAAATTTTCAAAGTTTGTTTCCATATTTAAGTCTCTAATGAGCCTGGAAATTATTTCTCTGTGGTATGAAACAAGGATGCAGTTTTCTTTCCTTATGGATGGCCTGTGTCTCAGGAATCCCAGGTCACTCCTTCCCCACTGATAGGCATTTCTTCTGCTGTCACATATCAGATTTCTGATCACTTATGGGTCTTCTTCTGGGTGCTGTATTGTTTTCCATTTTCTTTTCTATTTTATTTGCCATGGTTTAATATGTATCTCAGATACCTGAAGGGCAAATTGCCTGACTTTTCAAATTTTTTAAGGATATCCTTGGCCCTTCTTATGAGTTTTAGGATCAATTGACTATGATCCATGAAAATCCCTGTAGAGATTTTTGATTAGTATCATACTGAATTACAGTACAAGTTAGGGATATTTACTGTCTTTCACCCATAAACTTAGTGTATTTCTTGACTTGAAATTAGGCTTATAGTTTCATTTGACACTTTGAAGTGGTAGTTTTTCTATTAAAATAACAAACTGACTTTTGGCTTGACGATTACTAATTTTCATATATTGAGCTTATATTCAGTAACATTGATGAACTTATTTTTTATTCTAATAGTTTTCCTACATAATTCTATAATAAACAGTTAACACTTAAAGGTAAAGACAGTTTTATTTGCATTTTTATATTTCAATTCTTTTTATTATATTGACTGAAACTTTTATTTCATTATTGAATTAAGTGATAATTGTGGTCATCTTCATTGAATTTCCTAGCTTTTAAAAGAAATACTCCTTTATTTAACAATTAAATGTGATTTTGTTAGTTTTTTTTATGAAGCTAACCAAGTTATTTCCTATTTCTGATATTTTGGGTTTTTCTTTTAATACGAAGGTGGCCAAAGAAGAGAAAAAACATTTATCATTCTGTAAGGACAACTTGGATGAACTTACTACTCATTCCCTCTGGCTGGATAAAAAGGGAAAGTCAGCCATGTTGCTAGTCAACATTGTTGTGGTAAACTGTGACCTTTATTGGGTAAATGTATCTTGAAGTGGGAAGAACTGTACCTGAGTTAGAAGCTGAGCCTCCCTGGATGTACTCCCTTTTTAGAAGTGGGTGGTATGTCTTTTGTAGGAACTCTGGAAGCTCTGCTGAGACCATTAAGATGGTGTTGGTTTCTCTTTGGAATGTGAGGCTTTTAAGCTGGCACAGCTGTGTACCTGAGTGGCCATCTGGATGCCAGAGAAATAGTTCCTGGATGGCCTGTTGATTTGGTAAGGTCTCCTCCAATGAGGAGAAAAATACCAGAAACTGACCTGCTTTCACTCTGTTTTCTTCTGTGCTTTCTGAATAGGTGGCATAGGTAAGTGTGGCCTTTGGTAATTGGGTATCTCAGAATGTATCTACAGTTTGAAGTCCCACATGTATCTACAGTTTGAAGTCCCACATGACCAACAGTGCCTGCAAACAAAATACAGAAGAAAATGTTTGTGTGGGCTGCTCTGAGGTTAAAACTCAATCTCTAATTTTGCCCATTAGAAGAATATTCATTTTCATCAGCCGTACATAAATAATATCAACTGTGAATATTAAAAGTTTGAACATAAACATGCCATCTTTTTTAAAAAAATTGTCATATTCTATTATACATTTTCCAGCATCAAAATAGTTTTTGCTATTGAACTTAAAATTTTAGGCTCTACTGTCTAATGGGTAGATATTTACTATTCTAATATGACTATGAAAATTAAATAAAATGAAAAATCGAGGGCTGGAAATATAGCTTAGTGTGGTAGTGTGTGAGGACCTGTATTCTGTCTCCAGTATAAATAAATAAATTTAGTTTCTTAGTCACATTATCCATGTATGGTTCCTGGTTATTATATTTGATGATGTTGATACAACTTTTTCACCAATATAGAAAGTTCCAGTGGACGGACTCTAGACTTTTTATTTATCTAAGTTATTAGGGTTTTCTATTTTTATGGTATATGCTCTTTACTGTAAGAAACTTCTGTATATCTTTCAGGGACAATATTGAAGACCCCAGATTGTTGCTTATAGAGTGATCTGTTAGAAAAATACTTCTCATATTTGAGTACCAGGACAAGTTATATTTCTCCCCTATGCTTATCTCCCCATCATGTACAGAGTTGGTTTCCCCTTTTTGCTTTGTCTACCAGAGAATGTAGTGTCAAATTTACGACTCAGTGTAAGTAGCCCTCTGTACTATAAATTTATATACTTTAATTTTTTTGTTTAGATTTTTAAGGCTCTGATTTTAACTTCCTACAATGCTTATTTTCTTATCTGAAGTTTTGTTGTGATTTTATTCTAATTCTTGAGGAGTTGGGGTGTACATATAGTATAATGAATAAATACCTTCAAGATTTTGATTGACACTCATCTCTTTAGTCCCTAAGAATATCATAGTGTGAAGGACTAGTCATTCCTTGGCTGCTGCTGCTCCTGACAGCAACCACCCAGGTAACCCATACTGGGTTGCTGTAGAATGTCTAATAATGCACACCGGTAATAAAGCCAGTTTAGGTTTTTCTAAAATGTTTTAAATTTTCAGAATAGTGTTTGAAGAACCTCTTACTGATGCAGTTTGTAAAACCTTTCAGGATTTTCAGTGTTGCTGGGGAAAGTCAACCAATGAGCATGTTTGAGTATTTTATCCCAACTAACAAATAGGGTTTGAATAAAGATAGTAGAGTGCTGTTTTGTCTCTTTATGGAAGAAGAGTTCTTTTGGGTAACAAAGAATGTGATTCTGAGTGTGTGTGGTGTGTGTGTGTGTGTGTATATTTTCTTTGTGAGGAAACACCACAGTGCTTTTTTCTTTCTTCCATTTATTTTGGAACTTCTAAATGGGTCAACATTGTATATATTTTTTTTTATATTTTAAATTTTGCAGTTTTTCATGCTTGTGAAAACAAAGTAATTTGCGCATTTCAAGCAAGAAGGTGAATAACATTATTAAAAAATACAATCACCCTTGACCAAAAAAGTCAAAGGACTAAGTGTTCTATGTGGATGTTGAAAAGATTTGGACAGTATATCGGATTCTACACTTTTTTGTTGCTGAAGCAAAGGAAAGAAAGAAACACAGAATTCTATAGTTTTCCTGTTCTGACAACCAGAAGCATGTAAACATCTGCAGAAACCAAACATTTCCTGGAACTAAACTTGAGCAGAAATTTATCACGTGGATCTTTTTGTTTAACAAACCTAGTGAAAAATATCTTCAACCACACTTGCGTAAAGGCTCTAGGAGTGCAGCTCACGTGGATTAGGTTCTCTGAAGGCGCAGTCAGGAGGTGCACGTTCCAGGCATGCAGCAGGCGAGTGGAAAGGAGTTCAGGGGGCTGTGAGTCCACAGCTGTGCTGTTTGGTGCTTAGAAAAAGTTTAGAAAGGAGTTTAGAAAAAGTTTCCCTTGTTACTTGGACTGTTAGG
Organism: Marmota flaviventris; assembly: GCF_047511675.1. Classification (NCBI taxonomy): domain Eukaryota; kingdom Metazoa; phylum Chordata; class Mammalia; order Rodentia; family Sciuridae; genus Marmota; species Marmota flaviventris. The sequence continues at coordinate 22,942,869 of NC_092498.1, forward strand.
TTTTATTTTCTGCAAAATATTAGATGTTTTCAATATGGTTTTTGAAGGGGGGCCAGTTTTATTCTGTTCCCCTTCAGGTCCTCTAACAAATGACTACAGTAGAGATATTTCATTTTGATGATAAATGTGAAGCTTTTAAACTTGGAAGGAAGCAAACAACATTCTTCATGGAACTTTTGAGAACTGGGCTAATATTTTTGCCCACACAGAAGTCTACTTCACGTTCAGAGTGAAGGGCAACAATAGAAGCTTTATTTTTTTCAGGGCTTGTGTTCATTAATACAGGTTTTTATAATGGGAGTAACTTGTCTTTCTAACAAATGTGACATGGAAAAAACAGCTTGTGCCTGAGATATTGAGGGACAAATATAGCCAACTATCTGTCTTTCCCAAGAAAATCTAAACTGAAAAACTCCAATATGGTCATAATAGTGCAGTTTCTGCTAAGAATGCTGTATTCCTTTGGCCTACTAGGGTGAGTTAACAAGAAAATTACAACTTCACTTGCCCTGGAGGTTTAAGATTGATCTTTACATGTATACCAGATACAGCAGTTCTAGTAAGGTATTAATTATCATCTGCTCATAATGGTAAAAACTGACCAATAATTTCTGATTTTTAGGCCAAAACACAGCTATCCAGCAATATAAGATGTGCTCCTGGGGTTTAGGGAGCTGACTTGGGTAATTTTGAAGTGTGATGATATATACCTATTATCATAAAGGGTTTCTTATGAAGATTAAATATGATAATGTGGATTAAGTATCTGGGATTTTAAAAGTTTAGTTCTTCATCATTTCTTGTGTTATTGATAACATATTGTTCTTCTAGAATTTTTATACTAGGTCCTATAGATAATATTTTTATGTGTTCTGGGATCATAAATATTTCCTATCTTAATTTCCTTAGTGTTAATTTTTATCTACTCTTATTCATTAAACTATGGGTTGATGATAATTCAGAAAAGAATGCAAATGATTTTCAATCCTTTGTGAAATGAATCAAAGTTCAATAGTGTTCAAGAGTAAAATGTTTGGGCCAAAATCCAACTTGCTCCGGTTTTACCTGTGAAATTTAGTTGAGCACACAGAGATTGATAAAAAGATTGATAAAATGTTTTCATTGGACACTATAGATTAAGAATAAGTGGAGGCTTAGAGTCTGGGGGTTAAAGGTAGAATGCAGACTGTCTCTCTGTGAGTGTCATGTAGCTCTTGGAAGATGGTCTTGGTTGTGAAGAGGAAGTTGAAAACACTAGGCTGTGGAGCAGTTGTACCTCCAGGAGAGTTCAGACAATTAGAGCTGCACTCCAAGGGCCATAGAAGAGCCTTGCAGAAAGAATATAGCCACAGCTAGACTCTCGGTCACTTTTCTTCCTACAGCCTTGTTTAAGTATCTGCATAGCTACAAAGTCTCTGTACAGACAGTGTAGCAAATAATAAGAGCAGTGTGAGCTCTGGTGTAGCTCTAAGACCATACTTACAGGCAGCATATTTTTTAGGTATTTTTTTGTCGGTGGTGCATTATGATTATACGTAACAGTGGGATTCATCGTTACATATTCATACATGTATACAATATTAACAATATAATTTGGTCAGTATCATTTCTAGCTAGTATTTTCCCCTCCTCCCTCCCTCTGGTCCTTTCCCTATACTCTCCTGATTTCCCTTTGATTTTCATGAGACTCCCCCCCCCCCCCCCCCCCCCGCTTCTTTTCATTTTTCCTCTTTAGCTTTCACATATGAGAGAAAACATATGACCCCTGACTTTCTGAGTTTGGCTTATTTCACTTAACATAATGTCAAGTTCCATCTATTTTCCTGTAAATTACATAATTTAATTCTTGTGGCTGAATAAAACTCCACCGTGTGGATAATACCACATTTTCGTTATCCATTCACTGACACACATCTAGGAGGTTCAAAAGTTTGTTTATTGTGAATTGTGCTGCCATAAAATATAGGTATGCATGTAGCACTATATTAAGCTGGCTTTAATTCTTTAGGATAAATACCAAGTAGTGGTATATCTGGGTCATAGGGTGGTTCCATTCCTAGTCTTTTGAGGAACCTCCAGACTGATTTCCATATTGGAAATCAACAGTGTAGAAGTGTTCCTTTTTCTCCAGTGTTTCTAGCATTTATGATTGTTTGTATTCTTTTTTTTTTTTAAAGAGAGAGAATTTTTAAAAAATATTTATTTGTTTTTTAGTTTTTGGCAGACACAACATCTTTATTTGTATGTGGTGCTGAGGATCGAACCCAGGCCGCACACATGCCAGGCGAGCGCGCTACTGCTTGAGCCACATCCCCAGCCCTGATTGTTTGTATTCTTGATGGCTGGTATTCTGAATGAAGTGAGATGAACTTTCAGTGTAGTTTTGATATATGTTTCCCTGATTGCTAAAGATGTTGAACTTTTTTTTTTTTATAGATTTCTTGGCCATTCGTATTTCTTCTTTCAAGAAGTATTGTTCAGCTCACTTTTCCATTTATTAATAGGGTTGTGGTTTTTTTGGTGTTAAGCTTTTTTGACTTCTCTTTATATTTTGGATATTGATCCTCTGTCAGAACCACAGGTAAAATATTACTAAGTAGACATACACCTCCTTCCAAGAAGGAAGCAGTCAGGCAATTGTGGGGTAAGTTGAGAATGTTAAGTGTTGATCATTGAGACCTGAAGGTCATATTTTAAAGTTTTATACTTAATTCCTCAAGTTAGTAGCATTCTTGTAATATAGGGGAAACTAAAATTCGAGAAGCAGATATAATCAACAGTGACAAGACTGTGTGCAATTATTGCGCAAAATTTGTAACTGACGTGGTCTGTGCTCTCCAGGAACTTGCTCGAACAGTAGGTCTGGAGACAAGAGTTGAACTGCCCACCCGTGGTAGGATTAACATATCATTTCCAGCCCTTTGTTATTGAATATGAATCAGGGACCTGTTATGTGCTAGGCATGTTCTTGTCACCAGGGGGATACAGGATTGCATGATGCAAAAAAAATTTTCCCCTTGAGGAGCTTAAATTCTCCATAGAGAAGAGAAAAGTGGGGTGCGTAAGAGAGAGACCTGGTGGAGGGAACGAAAGAGTGAGTGAATCTAAACAACAGTAAATCAGGGTTAGGGAATGTAAAGCATGATGCTGGTAAAGAGAAGCATGTAAGAGCGTGGCCAGAAAAGGCTTCCCAGGGAGGTGGGCACTGGAGTTTGGCACCTGAAGTGGGTGAGAGTGGGCCATGCAGGTGTCTGTGGAGAAGCATGTTCTAGAGAGAGCAGCATGAGCACAAGTGTGTCCATATCCTCCAGGAGCTGCTAGAAGGTGGTGGGACAGGAGTGGGATGAGCAAGGGAGAAGGCAGCATGGGGCCAGTCATGTACCTCATGTGCTGTTGGCACGACTGTTACTGTAAATGAGAAGGAGTGCAATTGGAGAGTTTCAAGCAAAGGAGTGGCATTATCTGACTTTGTCTCTCCAAGACCAGACTGGCTTTTCACTTTGAAAACAGTGTACAGTAAGGTAAGGGAAGAACCAGCTGGAAGGCTCTTTCAGTATTCCAGATGGAGATATGAGGGAAGTGCGAATGGCAGAGTGGGTGGAAGTGGGGAGGAAGAGCTGGGATTTAGGTGTATTTTAAGAGAGGGAGCCAAAGAAAAGTTCAGGATGACTTGAGGATTGAACTGTCATTTACTGAGATGGGGAAGCCTGTCATAGTGTGTCAGCCCAAGGGGTTCATCTGCAGTCTGGCACTGTGTGATGACTAGTGTGGAATGTCTATTAGACACCTAGGGAGATGCCAAGTAGGTGGCTGAATGCGTGCATCTTGAATTTGGGAAGAAGGTCTAGGCTCTCGTGGATGGTACTTAAAGTGATAAGACTTGTTGAAGTGACCAGGAAGGGGAAGTGTAAGAAATGTGAGAACTGGGAGCTCTGGGTCATAGCATGCAAAAGTTGGGAAAATGTGAATTCTGGCTAGGGAACAGACGGTGAAGTAGAAGGGAATCAGGAGAACAAGGTGGCCTGGAAACCAGGCAGAGAAAGAGTTCAGAGAGGAGAGTGGTCAGCTGTCGGTACCACTGAAAGGTCTAGTAAGAACTGGAAATTGACCATTAGGTTTAGTGAAATGATCTGAGCTGCTTTTTGCCCAAGTGGCTGCGAACGGACTCATTGGACATTTCTTCTGGGTAACAGTGGTATCTGCCTCATAATGGTTGTGACGAACAGTTTAAATTGATGAAATTAATTCATTTACAGTGCTTGTCTTCCTGTCTGGCTGTTGGGTATTTCAAGGTGAAAGTCATGGGCCGTTTTAACAAGAGTACCTGCAGGCGGGCAGTGGGGACAGAGGCCTGACTGAAATGAGCTCATGTGAAAATGGGAAGAGGTACTCAACTCTTGAGCTTCCTATAAAATGGGAAAGTGAGCTTTTGGAGGCCAGGGGTGGAGTATTATGGTTTGGATGTGAGGCATCCCCCAAAAGCTCATGTATGAGACAATGCAAGAAGGTTCAGAGGAGAAGTGATTGGGTTGTGAGTCTTAACCCAATCATTGAATGAATCCCCTGATAGGGATTAACTGAGTGGTAACTGAGGGCAGGTAAGTTGTGGCTGGAGGAGGTGGGGCATTGGGGGTGTGATTTGGGGGGTATATATTTTATCTGGCAAGTGGAGATCTCTCTCTTCTCTTCTCTCTCTCTCTCTGCTTCTTGATGATCATATGAGCTGCTTCCCTCTGCCATGTTGTTCCACCATGATGTTCTACCTCACCTTGAGCCCCAAGGAATGGAGCCAGCCTTCTATGAATTAAGACCTCAGAAACCATGAGCCCTCAAATAAGCTTTTCCTCCTCTACAATTGTTCTGATTGGGTACTTTTAGTTATAGCAGCAAAAAGCTGACTAAAACACTTGAGTTTAAGTTTCTATTTACTTACTTGCTTTGTGGCCTTAGGCAAGTAATTCCTCTAAATGCCTCTGGTAAATTTGGAATTAATACAGTATTTGCTTCATTGGGTTACTTTTGGGATTAATGTCATAGCATAACAATAAATTTTTTAGCTGAGATACTGGCACACAGCAAGTGCACAATTAATTTTATCTCTGGTCATTAAAAAAAAGAGATGGTTAAAGGTGTGATCTCTACATCCTCATGAAGTTTTTCTTTTTAATGTTTTTTAATTATGGATGGACACAATATCTTTATTTTATTTTATTTATTTTTTTTATGTGGCGCTAAGGATCAAACCCAGTGCCTCACATATGCTAGGAGAGTGCTCTACCACTGAGATACAACCCCAGCCCATGGAGTTTTTTAAGCATTTTTTTTTTTTTGTAGTTGTAGATGGACAGAATGCCTTTATTTTATTTGTTCATTTATATGTGGTGCCAAGGATCAAACCCAGTGCCTTACACATGCTAGGCCAAGCAGCTCTGCCACTGAGCTATAGCCTCAGCCCTCATGGAGTTTTTATAGGTTTTCTGTAGGTTTTGATGAAAGTTTTGTAGAAAAAATATAGAATACTTTGAGAGAGGAAAGTAGCATGGTATAATTTAAATTGGGGGTATAGGAAGGCATCTAGGATAAAAAGATAGTCCTGACTGAGAAGGTCCTGCAAAAGCCCTGGGGCAGGGGAGAAATTGGTACTTTGAGGGATTTGACAGCAGACCACTGTGTTCTGGGAGGTAGGAAGGGACCAGGACCAGGACCAGGACCAGGTCGGAAGGCCCTGTTAGGGATTGTAGATTATAGCCTCAGAGCAAGTAAGCCTTTGAAAACTTTTAAGGTAAGAATTGATAGGGGGAGATTTGCATTGCAGGGGACAAAACTACCTGTGATGAAGTATGTTCTATTGAATGGATTGGAGGGGCAAAAGTGAAGAAAAACCTACCCATTTATGCAAAAGACAGTATCTGAAAATAATCTAAGCTGAAATATTCCATTTTTGTACAAATGTAGAGTTGAGATTATCCTGTTTAGCAGTTTGCTTTGAGCTTACAATGATTCCTCAGTACCTGTCAAGAGCATCTTCTTGTTAAAGATAATGCCAGTAGAGACATAAAGTTGTATTCAACTAAAGTGAAACTTTGAAAATATTGTGGCAACTTTGTGATAAATTAAACAATGAGACTGTACTAATTATTTTTCTAAGAAAAATATTGGTGATATGACATGAGAGACAGATTCTCTGTTAAGAAAACTGATTATAGTGCATGACTATATACCAAGATTAATCTGCTTATGATGTTTTTAGTGCTCATATAATAAAAAGAAACCTTTAAAATTTGCTTTAATATAGTAATCACACATTTGCTTTATTTTTTAGAATAAAATCAACATCATCAAATCAGTTTACTTGGTCAATAAGTAAATTTTTTCCCCTTTCCACTTTCAAAAGTGTCTTAGTTTGGGACATTAGTTACTTGGTTATCAGACTGATAGGAAAGCCAACAGGGCACAGTGTAGGATGCATATTTTATTGTGGCAACTTAGGTATCTCCCTGAGATTTCTTAAAACAGAAAAACAGTTGTGATACCAAGTGTTGCAGTACCGGGTCTCCCCAACACTCCAAGGCCATGAATTAACTTACTCTGAGTCCTCATTTTTAAAAAAGAAACAAAAAAAAGGAAGCAGAGATTACTTCCTATCCAGGTAGTCACTTGCTAGAGGTCTGTCTAGCAAGTTTTCTTTCTCATACATGCATTTTATTCATGCTTTTCAGGGTTAGGAGGATTGGGGTGTTCGCCATCTGGAGTTTCTCTGCCTCATGGAGCCCAGCTCAGAGCTGCCAGTTTGCAGGAGATGATTGATAACATCCTGTTCACAGCCCAGTGAGTAGATGCTGCCTGGTTTGTTTTACTGCTTTTAAAAAAAGTAACATGTTAGAACTTTAAAGTTTTAAAATCTAATGCACTTAATTGGGTTCTTTAAATTTACTTGTTGAAAAATGGTGGCAGTTACACTGATAATTCTTATTGAGTATTTATAAATAATGGGGCCCTGGGAGAAATTAATCCTCTGATAAAAAAGTTATGAAAATATTTTCTACACATAATAGTTCAGCTTTTAAGAAACATAGCAAAGACTCAAATGCATATATTAAACACTTCAAAGCAATCTCCTTAGTGCTTTATTTCACTTACTTTAAAAGAGTCTAGAGGTCCAAATATATCAGTAAGGCAACTTAATTTTTTTTTAACCGCAACTGTATTTCTATAAAGATTGTCTTTTAATGCAGGATGAGTTTTAGTTAACCTAGTTCAGTGGAAATTGCATTTTAATAGTTCTTTCTATTTGAAGATAGTGATTGTTTTTGTGTGTGTGTGTGTTAATGTGGGTAAGATTATAGACTCTCTAGATTTAACTTTGCTTCTTAATGGAAGACTAAAGAAGAAGGCTGTTCATTCTTTTTTTTTTTATTATTGGTTGTTCAAAACATTACAAAGCTCATGACATATCATCTTTCGAAGGCTGTTCATTCTTACTAGTCAAAACACCCAGGGGAGGTGTAAAAGCACTCAGTTAACTTGATGTAAGTGGTTTCTCAGAATAAAAGCTATTACCCTTTTGCTATATCCTTTGAAACTGTTTTGACAAAACTAGTATACCCTGAGGTTGTATCAGAGCCTTGTTTTGGAATCAATTTTTTAATAATTTTTTTTCTTTTTAGTTGTTGATAGACCTTTATTTTATTTATTTATATGCAGTGCTGAGAATTGAACCCAGTGCCTCACACATGCCAGGAAAGTGCTCTACTGCTGAGCCCCAGCCCCAGCCCTGGAATCTTAAAAATAGTGGATAACTCTATAAATAATCTGTACCACAATGGATTTATTTAGTTTTGGTTCAGATCTATGCTGTCTAATATGGTAACCACTGGCTACACTTACTTATCAAGTATTTGAAATATGGTTAGTATTAATTGAGATATACTGTGCATAAAATATATACCATATTTGAAAGAATATTAAAAGACTATCATATTTTATTAATATTTTTTAAGTTAATTACATGTTGAAACAATATTTTGAGTTAAAACGTCACTAAAATTAATTTCATCTGTTTTCTTTTACTTTTTCCATGTCTCTGCTTTATAAAATTAAAATTACTTATGACTTGGTGACACACACCTATAATCCCAGCAGCTGGGGAGGCTAAGACAGCAGGATCACAAGTTTCACAAGTTGAAAGCCAGCCTCAGCAAAAGTGAGGTGCTAAGCAACTCCATGAGACCCTGTCTCTAAATAAAATACAAAATAAGGGCTGGGGATGTGGCTCAGTGGTCATATGACTCTGAGTTCAATCCCAGTACAAAAAAAAAAAAAATACTGTGACTTGAATTATGTTTCTTTTGGATAGAACTGGTCTTATTATGATTGACATCCTTAGTCATACATTACTTAGCAGTCTGTATTCCTTCAACTTTGTGGTCTGCATATGGATCAATTAATAAAAATCCGTATTGTATTAATCATATAAATATGATTCTTTGCTTGACCAAGTATTTGTTGAATACCTGCCACGTGCCCAACAGTATTCTAGGCACTGGTGATATGGTAGCAGACAAAGTGAACAAAGCTTCCTGCTTTGTGGAGCTGACCTTCTAGCAGGGAGACACTAAGACTAAGAACAAATCAATAGGTAAATGTACAGTAAGTACACTAGAGAGCAGAAATGTCTTCAGAAAAATATGAGGCAGTCAAGGGTTGGGGACTCTGATAAACCGGATGTTCAGGGAAGGCTTTACTGAAAAGGTGATATCTGAATAAAGCCTTGAAGAAGATGAGGGAAAGAGCCTGAAGATATTTAGGGGACAGTGTTGGAGGCAGAGGGAATAGAGAAAGCAGAAACCTCAGGGCAGGAGCTTGCCTGGCCTGCTGGAAGATGATGAGGCGGGGGATGGGTGGTGAGGGACATGAGAAGAGGAGAAGGTGAGAGGAAATGGATGGTCACATCATATAAGCAGTGGTTGTTGTGATGGCTTGGACTTCAAATGAGATGAGAAGAATATTTGGTTTTAGGAAGACAGTGACTTGATCTTTGTTTGTTTTATATATATATATGTATATATATATACATATATTTATATATATACATATATTTATATATTTCTAGTTGTTGCTGGACCTTTATTTTATTTGCTTATTTATATGTGGTGCTGGGAATTGAACGCAGTGCCTCACACATATGAGGCAAGCACTCTACCGCTGAGCTGCAATTCCAGACCCCTGCTCTTTTTTTTGAAGCTATGTTTTGAATCCTGTGGGATAGGAGCATTTGCAAGGGTGGAAGCAGAGTGACACCTGATTCCAGGCTGTTGCTGTGATCAGGATGAGAGACAGTGGTGCCTGAGGTCATACAAAGGGGTGGGATGATAATGATGGCGTGATGTTGTGAAACTGGTTATATGGGATGAGAGAAAGGGGTGTCAAGGAGGACTCAAAGGTGTCATCTGGAACAGCTGAAGAGTGGAGTTGCCTGTTGCTGAGATGGGGCAGGGAAAGGGGTTTGCAGGAACAGTTTGGAACAGCAGTAGGAGCAGTTGAGGCCACATGTAGTTTAAGATGCCTCTGTAGACATCTGAGCAGAAACGCCAAATAGGCAGAGTCTGGAAAGTCAGCAAACGGTCAGGGTTGAAGAGGAAACTTGAAGTCATCAGCACTTAGCTGTAATTCAGAATCATAGGAGGGGTTGAGACCACCAAAGGAATGAAAGTAGATAGAGAAAAGGGGCTGCCTGTGACCTGAGGCTGGACATTGAGTGGACACTGAGTGGACATTCTGATATTCTAAACACCAGGGGAAGGAAGTAGTTTTGATTTGTGTTTCTCTAATTGCTAGAGATGTTGAACATTTTTTCATATGTTTGTTGATTGATTATATATCCTTTTCTGAGAAGTGTCTGTTCAGGTCCTTGGCCCATTTATTGATTAGGTTATTTGGAATCATTTTGTCTGCAAATAGTGATAATTTGAGTTCTTCTCTTCCTACCCGTATCCCTTTAATTTTTTTTTTTGTCTGTTTGATTATTCTGGCTAGAGTTTCAAGAACTGTGTTAAATACAAGTGGTGACAGAGGGCATCCCTGTCTTGTTCCAGTTTTTAGAGGGAATGCTTTAAATTTTTCTCCATTTAGGATGATGTTGGCCTGGGGCTTAAGCATAGATAGCCTTTACAATGTTTAGGTATGTTCCTGTTATCACTAGTTTTTCTAGCATTTTGAACATGAATGGATGCTCTATTTTATCAAATGATTTCTCAGCATCTATTGAGATGATTTTTATGATTTTTATCTTTGAGTCTACTGATGTGATGAATTGCATTTATTGATTTCCATATGTTGAACCAACCTTGCATTCCTGGGATAAACCCTACTTGATCATGATGCACTATCTTTTTGATATGTTTTTTTATTCAATTTGCCAGAATTTTATTGAGATTTTTTTCATCTATATTCATTTAAAATATTTTCTTTCTTTGATTTGTCTTTGTCTGGTTTTGGAATCAGGGAGATGTTGGCCTCACAGAATGTGTTTGGAAGTGTTCCCTTTTTTTCTATTTCATGAAATAGTTTGAGAAGTATTGGTGTTAGTTCTTCTTTAAAGGTCTTGTAGAACTCAGTTGTGTATCCCTCTGGTCCTGGACTTTCTTGATTGGTAGGCTTCTGATGGCGTCCTCTATTTTCTTGCTTGAAATTGATCTGTTTAAATTGTGTATATCATCCTGGTTTAGTTTGGGCATATCATATGCCTCTATTTTCTATTTTATTGGAGTACAAATTTTCAAAATAATTTCTAATTATCTTCTGTGTTTCTGTAGTGTCCGTTGTAATATTTCCTTTTTCATCACAGATGTTAGTAATTTGAGTTTTCACTCTCGCCTCTTCATTAGTATGGCTAAGGGTCTGTCAATTTTATTTATTTTTTTCAAAGAACAACTTTTTTTTTTTCAGTTTTTTCAATTGTTTTTTGTTCAGCACTGTCAAGTCACATCCTATAATTAAAAAATCTAAGACAACATGTATTAAAACTAGTTCTCTTCAACTGAAAATATTGAAAAATCTGGTGTTTCAGGGCTAATTTTTTTCTTTCCTTTTATTTTTGATAAATTTAAGAATCATCTTTATCATATTTTTCTCTTCCCTAATTGAGTTGTATTTCTGGTACTAAAGGACAAAAACAAAAAATGGTCACAGGCAAGTGAGATAAGGATTTGCAGGCAAGTTCAAGCCCAGCTTTACAGAGAGTAGCCAGGGAAGGCACCCCAGCTCTGGGGAAAGCTCTGACCCCAGCAGTTTTCTTTAGTTTGGAGTAGAAGGCAGATTCTGGGTGGCCCTGAAGAATAAAATGTGCTTCTGTTATCTTTTCCTTACTTTTAAGAAGTTACTGAAACATTTGAAGAAATTGAGGTGGAGACATATCCAGAGTTACACAATGAAACATTGTTAGCACGTCTAGATTTTAGATAGTACAGTACAGCTCCAGCATATGGAAGCCTAATTAGGTGTAGGATGTGTTGGCACAACCACTGCCCAGATCACTGGCTGACCAATAAACTATGCAGGCACGACCACCAGCAGTCACTAGGGAAGGTCAAAATCATAAGCTATTGCTATAGATGATTGGGAACTCTTAATCCCTCTGAATTTCAGTACCAACAGGATAAAATGAAGATAATATTTGCTCTGCTACCACATGCAGCCTTGAGGAAGATCAAATGAGGTATCAGGTGAAAAAATATACTCAGCTGTAAATCATTGGTTTGTAACCAGGAAGGAGTAGTGTTAAATGCAAGTGAGGCTTGAGGATTTTTGTCATTGTATTTGAAAAAATTGGGGAAAAGTAGAATGTGACAAAATATTGGTTGAGTAATTATAGAACAAAATAATGCTAATAGAATCTGCAAAAATTTGCTTTTTGCCTGTGTCAGGCTTTGGTAATGACACCACAGAATTCATCCTGTTGGGGCCATCATAGATCTTTGTGGTCAAGAACCTTGGCTGAGGTCCAAGCAATCAATCAGTTTATCTCCCAGGAGCCACAGAATGACTGAACATTTGGAATATTTGGTACTTTAGTGTAGTGTTAGCATGCTGATACTGTGGAAGAGTTGCTGTCTTAAAGGAAAATATTCAAGTTATGTTTTGTAGATTTCAGAGACCTGGAGAGCATTTCTATATTTGATATTTTAAGTGGAATTAAAGTCACATTTTATTTTTGTATTATAATCCTACTTTATGTTAGTGTAAATTTAGAAGTTAAAAATGGGTAGCCAAGGTCATCTTGTCCACTAATGATGACATGAAGAGGATGGATGGTTTTCTTTCACAATAAAACAAGTAGAAAACTGAACAAGATTGTTCAAAACTGTTATTTCTGAGCACTGGATTATCGACTAGAAAGGAAGACAGTAAATTGGGAAGTGTTACGAATATGCTAGAGCTTTTGAGTAAGAAAAATGGGAGCATATGTGGCCTTCTTGCTTGGGGCTCCTGCTCTCCTCCACCCCCTGCCTTGTTTAATGAAAAATAGTTTTACAAGCCAACATAGACTCTGTTTGGAGTGGGGTTGAGGGTTGTTTGCTTGTTCAAAATGGCATGCTCAGTTTATAATGGAAAACCTACAGGTTTGCCACATTGAATTTTCAATTTGCTGGAGCCACCAACCAGAAATTTAGTAGGCTGATTCTGGAAATGAGAGAGCCCTAGGAGGACTGAGATGAGCTCTCTACCCCTTCCTTGGCAGCTCAGGTCAGGAAAGTCCAGCAAAAATTGAAAGCCAAGGATAAGTGGGTACAACGTGATGAATGCTCTTATCAACCCCAGTACAGCTCCATCAGCAGAGCATGTGGAAGCCTATTAGGTGTAGGATGTGTGGGCACAACCACTGCCCAGATCACTGGCTGACCACTAAAGTATGCAGGCACAACCACCAATAGTCACTAGGGAAATGTAGGTCAAAATCATAAGATATTGCTATGATTATTTTTCAACCATGGGAATGGCTGAAATTCAGAAGACTGAGAGTACAAGTGTTGACCAAGATGTGGAAAATCCTCACACATTGCTAGCAGGAGTATCAAGTGGTACAGCCATTTCTGGCAACTTTGTAAAAAGTTTGACACACATTTAACATAGGACTCAACCCATTCCTTAGTAGGCTGTCAGGAGAAGTGACAGTTTATATTGAGACAGAGTTTATGTACAATGTACATAGCAGTTTTACTGGTGATTGCCAAAAGCTATACAGAATTTAAGTGTCTTTTAGCAGATGAATGGATAAACATGTTTTGGTTTATCTGTACAATGGAATGCTACTTGATAACAAAAAGGAGAAAGATACAGATAGCATTGCGTGTGGATCTCAGGATAGTGATGCTGTGTGAAAGAAGTCAGACACCCTCCAGAAGCATCATACTATCTGAATCCATTTAGATAAAGTTCTAAAAACTGCAAACTGATGTGCAATGATGGAGAACAGATAAGTAGTTGCCTGAGATGGCTTGAGAAAGAAGGGAAGAGGATTCCCAAGGGAGGAATGCAGTGAAACATTTGGGAGTGATGTATGTATTCATTGTCTGCATTGTGCTCATCATTTCATGGTATGTAATAAGTCAGAGCTGACTGAGTTGTATATTTTTGATATATGCCGTTTATTGTTTATCAGTTATATCTCAAAGTTATAAAAATTGTACCCATTCAAAAACCAAATAGATGTTCACAGCAGTGTTATTCACATTAGACAAAAACTAGAAGCAGTACACATCCATCAGCTAGTGGATGGATAAACAGAATGTGCTGTATCCATGTCAGCCACAGAGGGGAATCGAGTCCTGGTCTGTGATGCTGAATGTGCAGCATGAATGAACCTTAGAAACAGTATACCAAGTGAGGGAAGCCAGACACAAAAAATGACTGGCTGGGCTACACCACTGACCTGGAAGTTTGAAGACACGCCAAACCATGGGCCGATTACTGGGGCTGGTATTGGTGGTGGATTGGCTATAAACGGGTGTGGAGAAGAACTGTGGGAGTAGAGAGCATCCTGATGGTGACTGTACAGCTGTTAACTTAGAAAAAGTCTTCAAATCCTACCCTGAAAATGGGTGGCTTTTGTGGCATGTAGGCATTCCTCAATAAAGTCACCAAAAATGGGTAGCTACTCAAAAACTTAAAATTCTGTGAAGGATGACCATTCAGGGAACTGGGCTATATTGCTGATTTCATTGTAGTAGGTTGCTTTGATATATACTTTGTTGAGACTCAGTGAATGACGGTTCTATGTCAGATACTCAGCGGATTCTACGTTTTTGGTTTTTTTTTGGTGTGTGTGTGTGTACCAGGGATTGAACTCTGGCATACTTAGCCACTGAGCCACATCCCCAGCCCTTTTTGTTCTTCATTTTGAGACAGGATCTCACTAAGATGCTTAGGGCCTCATAAGTTGCTGAGGCTGGCTTTGAACTTGTGATTCTCTTGTCTCAGCCTCATGAGCTTCTGGGATGACAAGTGTGTGCCACTGTGCCCCACTGTATTCTAATTGTAACACAAATTGTTACTAGGTGTCTTTCCTAGGATTCAGGTTCCAGTGATAGCTATATTTCCCGTGCTGTGAACGTTGATGCAGAATGATGGGTATTATGCCTGGTAGCTGCTAACACTCCTCAAAGAAGGAATTGTAGCCTCTTAGATTTTGATTCTATTCTATTTATTTATTATTTATCTGCTGTTCTGGGGATTGAATTCAGGGACACTATACACTAAGCTACACCTCCATCCCTTTTTATTTTTTGAGACAGGGTCTCACTAAATTGCCTGGGCTGGATTTGAACTTGTGATCCTTCCACTTCTGCCACCAAGCTTCTGGGATCACCAGGCATGTGCAAACATGCTCAGATGATTCTGTTCTTGTAAAATAGTTCAGATTTGTGGGGGTGGGTTATCTTCCACCTTTCAGTTCTTCAGGAGAAAATTGATGTTGGTTTAACACCTTTTATTTTTTAGACACAGAGAGGCGTGCCCTTGGGTATCCATCTATCTGTGTACAGTCCCACATAACATCAGTAATGGGCATAAGATTGTTTAGGGAGACTAGAGCAGAAATCAAGACTCCTTGGAGCTAGTGATTGTATGACTTTGCACCTAAATGTCCTCATACCCAAAGTAGGAGTTTGAATTTCAGTGACTTTCTGATAGAAATTTTCCTCATTTTAGTGAAAAATTAATGACTCTAGAACATTGTATTCATGATTTTGCCCAAGACTAATGGAAATGGGGGGGGTAATCTGTTTTGGAAACAAGCAATTTTTAATAATTTTTTAGTTATCAATGGACCTTTATTTTATTTATTTATATGTGGTGCTGAGAATTGAACCCAGTACCTCACACATGCTGGGCAAGTACTCTACCACTGAGCCACAACCCCAGCCCCAGAAACAAACAATTCTTTGATGAAATTCACTAAGCCATTTTTCTTAATTAAGTACCAGCTATTTAGCCAAATTGTACTTTTTCTCCTTTTTCCTCCCTCAAAGCAAGTCCATTATTCAATAGAGATTTATAGGGCACTCATATTTGTTAGGCGCCCTAAAGATAAAGGTGAAAGGACGACAGAAGCATGGACTCGGGGTGGCGACTGGTGTCTGACCTCCCTGAGTGGAGAGGAGAGAGTGCATATGTGCAGAGGGGCTGGGGGCCTTGGACCAGGGAAAGTGAGAGCTGAACTCCCAAGGATGATAGAACTTGGCCGTAGACCAGGGTTGGGAGGGGGATTGTTGAGGGCTTTGTTGAAAGCTGTAGTCTTAGATTTAAGAAGAGAGAATAGAATCAGGATTCAGTAGCTAGGAGTGATGTGACTCTGTGACAGGTGGGATATGGAGAATATAGGAGAAAAATTCAAATTCTGCCTTCGTCTTCTGAGCAGGTGGTGGTATCCTTCACTGAAGTGGGGAATACAAGATACCCGGGGGCTTTGTTCTGCTTATTGATTTAGGAAAGCACAACTCACTTTGGAGTTCTGTCAGGGGAGTGCAGCATATGAGTGAGCTTTAAGGCTGATCTTCCTAGGCCCACTTGTTTTCCAGCTTTGGGGAGGACATGCACAGAGCATTGGGAGGAAAGTGGCAGCTAGCATGGTCTACTGACATGGCATTCTGGTTAGGCAGGATCAGTTTCACAGGTGAAGTCACTGTTGGACACTTTGGGATATTTACAGAGTAGAAAAAAGATTGCCTGTGAATTTAGTTATTTCCTTTTAATTTTTTTCTCTGCTTGATTTTTCCATCTCCATAATAAAAGGCATTTTTGTATTTCTTTGGTACAAAGAGAATAAGAAGGGTAAATATTAGGAAAAAACTCCCTAATCCTTTAGCTAATTTAACTTTTAAAACAACCTTGTGGGGGAGGTTCTTTTATTTTTATAAATTCATGAGGAAGATGTATAGGTGTTCAGAAATCGGTGAGTTAAAAAATTTTGGCACAAGCCATTAACACAAAGTATTAGTCCCCTTGTGCATATCCATTGACATGAGGATGTAAATGAAAATGACCTGTTCATTACTTCGGAAATTCTAACTATTTCTGCCTGCCATTTAAGGGCATACTTTTAGGAACAAGTAGATTGGTGATACACAAAATAGAATCCTGTTCATATACTTTTTGATAATGTTGGAAAAAGAACTTTCTTATGAACATTTTGCCCACTATTCACTTTCCTGTTTCGTTAATGATCACAGATATGCTGTATTAAACCTGGAAATACAACTGAAGTAGTTGCTTTGAAACTACATCAAGACTGTAGAAGTTAAAATTAGGTTCTCCCTGTTGCTTCAGGTTTATGTTTTAGTAATATGTGGTTAATATCTGCTTTAAATGTCATCTTGGAAATTTGGTATCAAAAATTACAAGATGAATAGACCCTGTGGTCAGGGGCTGTGGTGGGAAGTGAACAGCCTTGAAATGTGACCCAGTTCTCTGGTTGATGCCACCAGGAAACAGGTTGCTTGGCCTCAGGTGGCTGTTTCCTTTTCTATAAAATGCAGATAGTCAAGGACTTGGTTCAGAAGTAGAAAGGAAGGATTCCCTTGGGCTGGAGTACAGCATGATCAGGCAGTTTCTTTTTCTACCACAAGAGGGTGTGCCTGTGTTGTCTTATCCTGAGCTGAGGTTTGGATTCCTCAGAAGTGGCTGAAAATTGAGAAATGGAAAGATAACTGGGAAAACCAGAAATAAAAAGAGTTGTTTTTTGTTTGTTTGGATGGTTTGTTTTGGACAGTGTTATACCTGGAACATTACAGCTGTGAAAAGAAGATATTTAATTCTTACTCAACAACAGTTGCTGCCTATGTCTGAGAATTTTGACTTTTTTTCTCATTCTCCTTTGCAGTTCTTGTCTATAAACATTTTATATCAAACATACGGTACCTAAAATTTAATTTTTCAGTAGTTGGTTCTGAATAACTAATGATAGGCTAAACACAGATTGGATTGTTTGTGCTTGATGCTTTGGATATCTATATAAAACCTGTTTGCCTCAAATTAGTAAGTTAGAAAAAGCATCTTTGAACCTTTTCATCCTGTCCCACCACCCCACTCTCCAGTTTTTATTCTCTTCTTTTGAGCTTCTGGATCCTCTCATGTGATGTTTTGATGTCATACATAGCTCAGAAGGTTGGGTGGGAAAGAGGAAAAATGCTGTTCCTGTGGCCCAACCCTAGGGCTGTGGAACTCATTTTATTACACAGTGAAATTTTAAAATTTGAAACCAAAATTAGAGCTCAACAGTGAAGTTGGTCATTGCAGAATTATGTAGTAAACATGGAGAAACATTCAGTTATATCTCAGTTATGTTAATATTCATGTGAATGTGTTCTTTAATTGAAAAATCTCATGCAGTCTCTATATTTTGTTATTTACATTACACATAGAAAAATCATGAGCACTTTGTACTTTATACAACTGTAATTATACCATAACACGTTTTGTATTGAAACATGTTCTAAATTTAGAAAGAATAATTCTAGGCATCTCCTTTTACTCTTGAATCCTACTTTTTAGAAGTTTTCTCCATGGTTTGTTTGTGGCAATTATGTACCATACAAATTCAGAGTCAAATGCTCTAGTCAAATCATGGTGCCATTATGTGTAAAACTTGACAAAATCAAAGTTGTCCCTATAATTTCACTGCCATTTACTTGGAATTCGATAATTTCTTGAGGAAAAGAAAGATAAGTGGAATTGCTGTGGAAATTATACGTGATTTCCGTCTAGCAGCCTATTTCAAGTGATCTTTGCTGGTACACCATGAGGCGTTGCAGTCTTATAAAGATGATAAATAATTTTCAAGATTGCCACATTTAAAAATGAAAGAAAGGAAAAAAGAACTCTTTAGCTCTTTAGCACTCTCTCTCCCTCCCTCTTCTGCTTTCACCAAGATATTCATTCTTGTTTCAAATGCAGGAATACCTTGAGACTCTGTTGCTACTGCATGCCATCCACTTGTTCATTGGAGCAGAAATAAGGTAGACGCTGGTTGACAGGGGCACACTGCTCCTTCTCAGTGATTTTTTTTTGAATTATGGAATATTTCAGGAATACAAAGAAAGCATAAGGAATACTGTAACTAACATATGTGTGTACATTATCCAGTGTAATAATTAAAATGGTATGCAGTCATTAAACCTGTTTTCTTCCAGAGGTGAACGTGCCCCTGCATGTTTTTATATTACTAATTGTGCGTTTATTCTCAAACACAAGTGGCAGTGTTTCACGGCAAGCTGTGTGCTGGTTTTTAAAAATAAGATGTGAGTTGTATTTATTGCAAGTCAGCTCCAGGGAAGCACAGGCTATGAAGATTGAGAATGGAGGAAGGTTGTTGAGAGATGTTGGGACTAATGCTTGTGGAAGAGGAGGAGGCAGGGTAGGGCAGAGGGAGAAGTTGGGCTGCAGTGTGGCCACAGGAAAGGCCTCTGGGGAACCTGTAGGGAGCCTCTGAGGATCCCCCCAAGCTGGGGTGGGAGCCAGGCCTCATGGCCTCACCTTGACTGTTGCTAGGTGAAAGCTGCCCCCGGAGAAGGGGGTGTGAGATGCGGGGGACTCTTCCACAGAGGTCTCTGGGTGCAGCACTCCTGGAAGCTGGGGGACCCCAGCCGCACAGTTCCGCGTTCACCCAAGTGCTTCCGTGTTGTACATGTTGTCCCAGTTTGTGTTTTTACCCAATATTATAATTTTGAGAGTTATTTATATTATTAATATCTATAACTCTTAATTCATTCATTTTAATTGTCTTCTTATAGTATTCAGTTTTATAAATGTCACTGGTTTTAAATACATTTTCCTAATGACAGACTTAGCTTCTTGCAGTTTTTCACTATTGGAAAAAATGTGGGGCTGAGGAGTTGCGGAATGAGTTTCTGTGGCAGAGAGCCGTCATCATTAGTGGTAGAGTGCTCACCTAGCACATGGGAGTCACTGGGCTTGATCCTTAGCACCACAAATAAATAAATAAATAAATAAAGGTATTGTGTCCATCTGCAACTTGAAAAAATATTTTTAAAAATGTGGCTGTGTTCTTTTGTTCACATTTCCCTCCTAATTGCATGTACCAGAGTTCATCTGGGATATATAATCAGAAAACTCCAGGGTCTTGGGACATGTGCAACTTCAAATTTAGTGACCCTAAGGAAGTTGCCCTCTGAAGAGATTGTATCTCACCCAACAGTCTTGTGGACACTTGTCATTGCTAGACATTAATTGTGTCAGTATTACAGGTATGAAATAGTATATCATTGTACTTTTATTTAGAATTTTCTTCATTCCTGATAAAATTAAGAATTTGCATTAATTAGCTATTTGGGTACGTGTTCTAATCATGTGACCATTTTCTATTGGTATCTCATACTTATTGATTTGTAGGCAATATTTTTCTATTCTGCATATCAATTCTTTGTTGTCTGTATGTATACAAGTACCTTCTCCAGGTTCTAGACTTGGTTGTTCAGTTTTTAAATAATGTCTTTTGTTGAATGAGATTTTCCTTTCAATGCAGTACAACTTATTAATTCCTTTTTGTGGGCATTGTTTCTTTGTGTCTTATTTTTAAAAATAATTGTTTGGGTCAAAGTCAAATACATTATATAGTATTCTCCTCCCTCTGTTTTCTACTAAGAGTTATGAGGTTTTGCTTTTCGCAGTTTTCATCCACAGCCCATCTTGGTTTTGTTTTTCCCATGACCGCTGTGGTCTTAGTGCCCCACATCCAGCAGGGGACCGTTCCTGTACCATGTGCATGCAGACAATCCCGTCTTTGTCCATCTAAATATTTTTTTGTGTGTTCTTCTTGTTTATTTCTTATTTTCCTGATTCACTTTCACACTTGCTTTATTATGTCTTCATTTCTTTGTTACATCCTGTTGTCTGGTTTAAACCCCCTCTCCACGTTCTTCTTTAAAATTGTCCCTCCTCTTTGCCTTTTGCTCTTCCATATACAACTCAGAATTATTCCATGTAAATTCTTCACTTGATTGAGGGCATGCATTAAATTTATAGATTAATTTGAGGAAAATTGACCTCTTCTTGGGGTAGATGTTTTCTATGTCTTTCTAAATATCTACATGGAGGTCTATTTACTGTGTATATACTTTTATAACTTACCTTTTTATTCAATACTGATATTTTAAATGCTAATAGATTTCTTCATCAACAATTTGATGTCCACTTAGCCACTCCTTACTTGACTAGATTGTAATTCATTTAACCATGCACCTACTGACATGTACGAGAACATAATTCACAATGGATTACTCTAGGATTCATATCTTTTCCATCATGAAATTTATGTAGATACTCAGCTATATTCTAGGAATGCTAGGATTTTTATATAGTTATTTATATGAGATGTGTATAGGTATACTTGAGAAAAATACCTCACTTAATTTTTTCCTCTATAGTTGCCAATTTTTAGATCTTCATCCTTTTGGCCGACTTGGTTTCGGTGTTTAGTTTGACCATTCCCAGCGACTGTCAACAGTGCGGTGCTTACCCAGGTACTCAATGAATGTTTGAATAGCGAGCCAGTCTGTGATGTTTGATTGATTACCTGATGCTTCATTCCTTTCCACTGGTGCATCTGCCCTTCCTAGATGACTGCCATGCAGTTTTAATTACCGGAGTTGTGGAATGAGCTTGTGTGGCAGAGAGCCGTCATCATTACTGTCGTTATTGTTTCTTTGGGATATTTTTTCTGCATCTTTTTATTTCTGCATCATTTTTCTTTCAGATGAGCTTTCAGATAAGTTGGCCAAGTTTCCAAAAAACTATTGTGATTTTGATTGACAGTGTGTTGATGTTCTGAAAACATTTAAAGACATTTGTTTTAATTTTCTGGCCTGATGAGTGCTACATACATGCTACATTCATCTAGTTTATAAATTCTGGAACTTTTTGGTTAGAGCAGATAAATCCCCAGATTTCCTTTTGGTTTGAAATTCAAGGCAGTTAAATAAATCTATTGCACCAAACACTATCTTGCCATGTTTGTTCTGTAAAGACAAAATATTTTTCTGTACCAATTAGCACTTAAAGGCTCACCACCTCCTTATAAAACATGGTGAAATGGTACTATGCATTTCCTGACCAGACAGTCTTAAAAATAGATAATTTATGTCACATGGGCTACTTTCTTCCATAAAGCTTTAAAAGAATTGTGTGTCCCTACTCCTGATGTCCCTTATGGGTGGAAGTATAGAATACAGAGCCCTGTGTAGTCAGGGTCACTTCTTCGCATCTGCTTGGATTCTGGCAGTGGTATTTGCTAAGTGAAGTCTGAAGGCTGCTTTGTCATGTGTTGTCACTGATGGCCTGTGGCCAGCCTGTTTAGGCTTTGTCTTTTTTGTTGTTGTTGCATAAAATTGCCTGTTTTTCACTTCAGATGGGGGTGTGAGGCAATTCTGAGATGTTTGTTCTTGTCGTATGCACGGCCATCTGTGGTCTCCTGGCATCTCAGACAGGTTTCCAACTTGGCCAGGGTGTCCATTGGTCAGTTTGCAGAACAGTCAGGACCCCAGTCTGGGCCTATCCCTGTTGGTGTAACCAGTGCCGCAGTGCTCATCTGAAGTACTGTACATTGGTGCTGCGGGTTGTTTCTCAGTTTAAATCTATTACATGAACTATTTTAGAATAATTACAGATTAGAAGAAAATTTGCAAAGATGATACAGAAGTTTCCATATGTCTCTTACTCAGCTACTCCTATTGCTGACTTTCATATTGTCGAGTTACATGTGTCATAAGTAAGGAGCAAACTCTGGTATATTGCTATTAACAATCCACCCTCAGACACAAGGGAAACATCCAGAAGCTCTGGGTAGTGTCTGTTTCTTGCTCCGGGATCTCTTCTCAGGATCTCTCATTAGAGGGAGTCATCATGTCTCTTTAGTTTCCTCTGGTCTGGGGCAGTCTCTCAGGGGTTTGTTTTTGATGACCTTGTCAGTTTTAGGACTACAAGGCAAATATTTTTAGAATGTCCCTTAGTTTGGGATTTTCTGGCTTTTTTTTTTGGATTATTAGGCAAGGTGTGGGTTTGGGGGAGGAAGACCAGAGTAAAGTGGCATTTTCATCACATTCACATGAAAGTAGCAACCTGTCTGTGTGACTTACCTCTGTGGATCTTGACCTTGATCTTTTGACCAGGGTTTAGTGTTTGCCTGGTGTTTACATTGTAAATTTATTTTCTCCTCTTTCCATACTCTACTCTCTGGAAGCAAGTCATTAAGCACAGTGTAATCTCAATTTAAAAGTTCTTGTTAATTACCTGTTGGCACCCTGTAATATTTTAGACCATGCCTAATTTTCTTTTGGACTCTGAATGTATAGACTTTATATTTAAAGCCTTAAGCACAAAAATAGATAGACATTGCCCAAACCTTTAAGAAGGATTTGAAGTAATTAGTAGGTACATTGACTCTTTCTTCCAGTCTTTTGTACCTTTGTTTTCTTAGTTTTACATGAAAATCTTCATAATCTGCAAAGTGCATCAGCTGCTCATTCTGCTCATATGGTTGCACAGATTGTTCTTCTGCATAAGAAAGCCGCACATTTCTCTCACTGTCATGGGCAATAGCTAATCAGAACACTTATCCATTCCTGAAGCTTATCTAGTAAACACCAAAATATATTTTTTTTCTAATTAATTTAGTGGAAATATTTCTACGTATAAAATTATCTTGAAGATTTATTAGTTTAACGTTGCCTGGCCTGATTCTGACACCATAGTAGTTTAGCCTTCTGCACGCCTCTTCCACATTAAAGTGATTTAACCTGAGGAGCTAAGATTTCAGAAATCTTGCTGTTTTAAAATTGTTTCTGAGGTGAAATTCTCAATGAAATCATTTTTGGTCTGATGACTCTTTTCTGCTCAAATGACTTTATTTATGTTTACCTCAAATCCATTCTCAGTAAGAATGAAAGAATAAATGACTGTGCTCTTGAAATGATGTATTTGTTTATTGTACCATCATTTTATGTGTTTTGGGAAACTTAGTGTTTCAAAAAAACCCTGTGATAGATATTCTCTGTGATAAATTTTGTGATGCCAGAGATGGCCTGTTGGTAGACATGCATTTCACATAGTTGTGAACATCATTAAGGTGGACTGGTTGAAGTGTTTTTTTCAGAGCATTTGAACCTAATGTGCCCTCTTATTTGTGTTACTGTGAACTTATTGCAGACATTTTAAGGGCATTAGTGTTGTTTGTCTTTAAGCCAATCTTATAATCCAGTACTAAAGGAAAAAATTCACCAAAAAAAAAAAAAAATCGTTTTAAGAGGTCTTCTGTTCACTTCATGACTACTTGGTAAGGCAACTCAAAACAAGAATCATGTTTTTAATCAACCACAGGGGAAATCCTTTCCTTGGCCTTCAGTTCTACTTTCGGTCAGTCAAATTATTCTTTGGTGTATGTGGGGGATTCCCACATGTACTATAATAAGTCTCTCTTTCTTAGTTTTTATATATGTGTAGAATGTGGGATATTATTGCATGTTTTATATCTTAACTTTATGTCTGTTCCATGTACCATTACTTTGTTTTAATATTACTCATTTTTTTCTAAGTATGGATGTGCAAGAATGAGCATCTTCAGGTAAGTTGTAGAAAAATAATCACTATTCTCAGGTAGGTTAAAGGCCTGTTAATTATGAGATCTTGGATATTTTCTGGGTCTGTGTGTGTATATGTATACATGCACACACCCAGCAAGTAAAGAACTTTGGATAAAAAGTTTCTCCTAACCTACCTTTTACCAAACTAACTGAGCCCTCTCAGGTTAGCTGCAGGTTCTCCCGTCCTTCCTGCTTAGGGGTCAGAACATGTTTTTACTGCTTCAGTCTGGCAGGTACGCTTCTTGCAATTAGTGTTGAGGCCAGTTTCTAATACCTTGAAGTCATCTTAAAAAAAAAAAGGATTAAAGTTGAGCCATTCTGGAGGAAATATGCTGAATTAAGAGCTGTGGTCTACCTAATAATCATAAAATTGATCATCCTGAAATTAGTATAATATAAAAAAGTTAGAAAACATCTGTGAGTGCCACCCATGCTGCTCCAGACCTTTCTTGAGTTTGTGAAATGACTTCTGAGAGACTGGAGTTTTATACTTGTGTTATTCAGTTATCCTATTCTTTCTGTCCCTCCAGGGACATGTGACACAAACCCTTTCAAGTAGTCAGGAGCCTGCAAGCCCACTTGCACAACGCCCCAAATGGAAGTTTGCCCAAATGAGAAGAAACTATTAATTGACATACGGAAAACGGTGTCCCTGGATGGTCTCTGCCTGGTCCCCGGCGCCACGGCCAGTCCTTCACGGGCCTCTGTTCTTCCTGAGAACATTCCAAGAAATATGAAATATCAGGGAAGTTGGAAGGCAGCTGAGTCCATCTCTTCAGGCATTTACAAGTCCTTCCACCCATCTAAAACCTGACAAACAACAACCAACCATGAAAAAAGAGTTTTTCCCTGAATTTTCCTGGTTGATCCTTAGGCCTTTTTGTAAAAAACTTACTTAACATGACATTTCCATGAACTAACAAAATTTTTATGTTACCCAACAGTGAATTATATAGAAGGCACATGGCTGTTATTAAGGTGTGTGTAGGGTGTGTGTGTGTGTGTGTGTGTGTTGTGCTTTTTTTCTTTTTGACTTTCTCTGAATGGAATGCTTTCTATGTACATTTTATGCTGGCTTACTTGGAAAAAAAGAACTGGAGTTATTGCTCAAAGTGATTGCATTTCCACTGTTAGGAAGAGCAGGTATTAGTTCCCCTGTACCTGTGTCCAAATTTGGTGTCATGAATAGATCCTCCAGCGTGTGGAGAAGAGTTTGTTAAGTGTGTTTCTTCTTTTCATGTTCATGCTTGAATTTGTATTTATACATTTCACTTCACCTCAGGTTGTTCTGAAATTTACTGTCCCCTGGAAAGTGTAGAGGGGCCATCATCCATGGATAAGAATGAGGGACTCAACAATAGAAATGACCTCAGTTTGCTGAAGATTCTCCTCTGACTCTTCACCTCAACCATTTTATATGGGTTTCTACTTGGTTGAATTTAGGGTGTGATAAAAACCTGTGTTCCTCTGAGAAACACTAGCACACCCAGTCATTAACTTGGACATTCATTGAATTCCATTTTGGTGACTAAGATGTGTGTGTGTGTGTGTGTGTGTGTTTTCCCAAGTCCTAGGAAAAGAGGCCAGTCTTACTAGCTGATGACAGACTCGTTTTCAGTGGGTTTAGAAATAATTCATATCTGCAAAGAGCTGGAATATTAAAATATTAGCAGTGCTGATTTTGAATAGGGTGAGGTTTTTGGTCCTAAGTCAAGACAAGCTATGGAAAATGACTGCTTACTATTGGAGAACAAGGGGGCCACCTCCCCAACCCACCCCCATATCTGAGGGCTTGATGAATAATAGTTAGTTTGAAATTTTTTGTGTGTCCTCGTTGTTCCCTTTCTGTCACCAACGACTTTGAGGTGTCTCTGCTGTAGAATGGTGGCAGGTTAAATGGGTGTGCTTTGTTACCGTTATTCTCTATCCTCCTCCCTAGATACCCTGAATCTGTGAAGGAAACTACCATAGCTGACTCTGGAGCCAGGCTCTAGATTTTTTTCTATAGCAAAAGTGAAAATTTTCTGTCTTGCGTTTAAGTTACATAGTTCAAACATCAGGCTGTACCTCTATGAACTGTCTGAAATCATTCTTCAGACAAATGAATATAAATAAGGTAGTACTTGGGTTCATTATTTTTAATATACATTATCATTTCCTTTGTGAGATAAAAATTGGTTGGTTCCTTTTTTAAATTTTTTATTCTTTTTAGTTATACATGACAGTTGAATGTATTTTGACATATCGTACATACATGGAATACAACTTGCCAAAAAACTGGTTGATTCTTAAATTCAATCTCTGAATGTCTCCCATTTGCCAGTCACTGTACTAGGCATTGAGATTAAGACCTAGTCTCTATCTTGAAGGTGCTAACAAATCCAGAAAGAGAGACATGAAAATAAATATTATAATAATGGCAAACATTTCTATAGCAGTTGATGTATGCCAGCATGATTCCAGTTATTTTCCAGGCATTAGCTCATGGATTGCTGAAAGAGCCTGATGAAGGTCTTATTATTTTCTTCATTTTACACATGAGTAAACTAACCAGGGACTTAAGGAGGGAGGTAAGTACTTGCCCAAGGTTATGAAGCTTGTTTTGGTTGACATTCCAATGTATGAAGTGCAATAACAGAGCTATTCATAGAGTGTTCTAAAAGAACAGGGAACATCCTGCTGGGAAAATAAAAAATAGAGATGTGGATATAAATGACATTTCCCAAAGGAGACAAAAAGCCTATTCAGAGGAGTAGAAGAGCCACATTTCTCCATGAAATACTTCTTCAGTAACATAAAATGCTGCATTCTAAGCCAGGCACAGTGATGCATGCCTCTGCTTACTCTCAGTGACCTTCCAGTGACTTGGGAGGCTGAGGCAGGAGGATGGCTGGCAAGTTTGAGGTCAGGGGTGGGGATATAGCTCACCCTAGTACCACAAAAACAAAAACAGAACTGCATTATGTATATGAGTCCATGGGTTGAATCAGTGATGAAATATTGGATGATGGGGAGATAGTTACAAAAAAAATCAGATCCCTGTATCTTAAATACAAATGGCAAAGTCATAGATTTCCAGTTTTCAAGCAAACCCTTGTTTCCAGTTAGTATAAGATATAATAAAATCTTGTTATTTAAAGATTTAGTAGAAATATTAATTTACCCTGAAAGCGTGTAGATAGATGTGTGTGACCCACTTTGAAAGTTTAAAATGAATATTCACTCCCCAAAGATTGTTTATTGGGAAATCCGTGGTAACCTTTATAAATAGACCACTAACATTTATTTTGTATAAAAGAAGAGGACACATTGATAGGAATTTTTCATATTAAAAATTTGCTGGAATTACCTGCTTAAGTGGACTGATTTTACCAGCACAGATGTGTGACAGTTCAGAAAGTAGGATGGGGACCTGTGTGTGGCATGGCTGTGGTGGGTCACTGTTTTTCCACTCTTCAGAGCATCACCCTTTTGCCCACCTTGTAACTAGTAACCTTCTGACTTTCTCACTTCTCCCACTCACCATGAATGCCTGCCTCATTGTCTGCTCTGCCCCAACTTGATTGGATTTTATTGCTCCATCTATTTCTCTGACTGCTTGGGGTTCTGAGCGCATCTCTGCCAGTGACCTCCTTCCCCACTCACCCCAGACCCTCACTCTGTAGACCCCATCTGTGTACGTCCCATGGGATCCTTTGCTGCTTACTCAGGGTCAGTTCCCTCCTTAGCCAACTTAGATTCTGTGGTTCAGATCTTAACTCACTCTCTTACCAAGACCCTCTACTTCCTGACCATTTTGTCCTTGTGTTGTCTCCTGGGTTGCTGACCATTGCTGGAGAAAGTCACATGGCAGGGCAGACTGGGACCTGTTCGCATAGGGCTGGCCACCTGGGTGCTCCCTAGCAGATGCACTGTGTTTCTCTGGTTCGCTGTCAGTCTTTTGTAGTGACTGCTACAGGCCTAGTCCATGCGTTTCAAAATTCTTCCTGCTTCTGTTTTTACTTCCCTTCTGCACATGACCTACTTTCTACTTCACAGAGCTAACAGAGACCATCACAGGGACCCCCTCACCTCTTCCATTACACCCCCAACTTAAAACATCCTCCCCGCCTTTGCCCCTGTCTACCCACACCTGCTCGTCTTCATCTGATGGGCCATTTCTGCTTTTCTTCACAGGCCTGCGTGCTGAAGTGGTCTCCCCAGGGCATCTGATCCTCCCTCCTCTGTCCACTGCATTCCTGCAGTAGGACCCTCTTTGCCACCTGCCAGCAAACCCCTTTCATTAGCTGGGAACTTTCTGGCTTGCTTTCTTATGCGCTCACTGCTGGCTCTTAGTCATCTTTGATGTTTTCATCTCTGTCGGACTTGTCAAAAGGTGATTCAGATGTCTATTTTTTAAGTGCAGGGAAATATTTTCCTTTTGTTTCTGAGGTGCTAGGGATTGAGACAGGGGCTGCATGCATGGTAGGCAGGCACTCCCATTGAGCTACATCCCCACCCCAGGAAAACAGTTTTGAATGTGTCCCTTTCCTTCTGTGAGGAACTGGTATTGGGTGGCAAGCCCCTTCCTTGCTCTTTTGTATGGCAAGCATGTAAGTGTTGTGTGCTGCGTGGCCCTGGGCTTTTCTGTGTGATCTTAAGCTAGCCGTGGCACCAGGCTCACACAATAACTCTCTCCTTTGACTGCCAAATTGCTCTCTGCACTTTGCCGAAATAGCCCCTGGGGTATAGTCTTCAGATAATACAGGGGATAGTTTAACTTCAACTCTCTGGTTAGAAATGAGCAGAAATTTCCCAGATAGGTCAGCTTTACTGTTAATAGTGTTCTGAAGTGTTGTCCTGAGCGTGACTCATCAGGGCTTTTGTGCAGTATTGAGAAGTTGTGGGTGGCAGTTTGTCCTGTTCCTTCCTGGAGGGCTGCTGCCCACTGCCCACTGGCCCCTATTGAGTGCTGCCCCCACCACCTGCTTGCCTTTTTGCTCTTCTCAGTATTTTCTCTTCCTTTAGGCTTATCTCTTCAGCTGACTTTGACATAAAACTAGGGACATTTTGTGAGCATAATTAATTCATTTGTTATTTGGCTCCAGAGTCAGGCATTTGGGATGCCAAGATCATGAGAGTGAACCAGCATCGCCCTTCTGGCCATTAGGGAGAGACACCTAAACGGGTAACTCCACTACAACATCATACAGGTCATTAGAGTCTGTACTGAGCATTTTATTTACATTGTTTCATATGATATTTAGGAAAAAATCCTGCAAGGCCGATACTGTCTTCATTTTACGGAGGAGGAAATTGAGGCAAAGAGATGTGCAGTTATTTGCTCAAGGTCACTTAACAGCAAGTCACAGCGTGGGTTTGGTGGAGCTGCCAACTTGAGCTCTTAATTACTATGAGTAGTTTCTCTGTTTTCTCCTATCTGACTTCCTTCAAAGGGCTGCTCATATGCAGAATTCAAAATATAAGAACAAACTTTATATTAAATATTAGCCTTAAATGTATAGTGAGATGTTAGAGAACTAGCTACCTAAAAACCATATGTTGTGCAGTAATTTTATATCTCCAGTGGTTACAGAATGATTTCTGGTATGGCAGTATCTCTGGTCTGCCTGCAGCTCATACAAGTGGCATTCAGTATGTAATGCATTTATTATAACTATGGTTCTCATATGAACAGGCTTCCACCAAAATATTTTATTTATTCCACTGTTATCACTAAAATATTTTATTTGCCTCACTGTTCCCTTCATAAAGGCTGGCTTCAAACATGTGCCTTAAAACAGGTTTAAATTTTTAGGTGTCTTACAGGTAAAGGGGAAAATATGCAATTATCTACCATCAAGACCAGGAACCACTTTTGGATCACTGAAGATAGCAGCTTTGTCCAGTTTCCTCTCTTGCAGTTGGTCAGCCCCCTGCATCTTCTGAGGAACCTGAGTAGCTTATCTCCTGGGCTGGACACTGCTGATATGAACCAGGCTCCAGTTTTGTATATTTTTACCCTAGTCATTTCAGGTCTCCCAGGTCAGCTCCTTTTACCATAAACAAGTAACTCACAGATGACTCCAAGAGACTGTCCTATGGGGTTGACTTATTCGTGTGTTCCCTAGGTACTTACTGGGCATTGTTACTAGCCGGTCTTGCCCTGTGTGCTGAAGACACAAAACAACATCCCTGCCCACTTGGAGCTCTTGTTCTAGTGTGGGAGGTGTCAGTTAAAGCGCCAGAAGAAACATGATACCAAGTAGAGGGGTTGAGAGAGAGGGGATGTCAGAGCAGACTGCCGTTAGACTGTCCCCAGGTCTCAGTGAGGAGGTGACAGTCAATTGAAGTGAGGATGAGCATTCCAGGCCCAGAGAACTGCAAGTTCAGGGTCCTGTTTCAGTTCATTTTCTTATGCCATAACAGAAAGCACAGAGTGAGTGATTGATAAGAACAAAGGTTTACTCATCTGATGGTTCTGGAGGCTGAAAGGTCCAAGGTTGAAAGGCTGCATCTGGTGGCACCTTCTTGCTGGTGGGGACTCTGAAGAGTCCTAGAGCAGCACAGGACATCACATGGCACAATGGGCACATGCAAGAGACAGAATCAAACTGAATTTTCTAACAGATTCAGTCTCAAGATAACTCATTAAACCCATTACTCCATTATCCAATGAGTGGATTAATCCACTAAGCAGGATTTATTCCTCAAGATCTGACCACTTCTTAAAGGTCCCACCTGGCCCCATCTCTTGTTACCTCATAACGTGGCTTAAATTTCAACATGAGTTTTGGGGGACACTCGAATCATAGCATGCCAGGAGGTGAGAACAGGTGAGGCAGCATTAGAGCATTTGGAAATGAAGTTGGAGAGGTAGATACTCAGTGGCAGTTCATGGAGGCCTAGTAGGCCCTGATAGGCAGGTGAGATTTGGTTGCTATTAATTGCCAGTGGCTTGGGACTTTTTTGAATAGGAGAAGATGTGTTGGACTTTTTAATTTTCAAAGGTAATGTGCTGCCCTGTACCTGTGGGAAAGAAGTGTTAGACTTTCAGTTTTCAAAGGTCATTGAGTACTATCAGGTGGCAGGCTTGGGTGGCAAGAAAGGAAAATGTGTGGTACAGGTGAAAGGTGGCAGCAGCTGCTGTGACCAGCTAGTAGCAGGGGGAGGTGGGAGAAGTGTTGGGTTGGGGACACTGAAGGTACAGATTATTGACAGATGGATTGTGAGGTCTAAGAGAAAGAAGAACCAAGGATAATGTCAAGATTTTTAGATCAAGGAACTAGGTAGAAGGATGTGCTATTTAATGAGATGGGGAAAGGGAGGGATGAGAGGGTTACTAGTGGGAGATGTCAGTAGGTGTTCTATTAAAAAAGGGTTTCACAGTCAGATAGGAGGCTGGAGTGGAGGTGGCAGATAGGGTCAGGGAGGGCTGAAGAAAACCATTTGTCTCTGTTCCTCTATTTTTGCCTCTTAATCTAATTTTCCTACCAGGGTTTCTGTATGATGATAAAATACCTTAGAGAAATCAGCTAACTCATCTAATCCAACTGTTTGTCAGTTTAGTTCAATAGTGGGCTCTTCAGTCCATTGACTATAGTCGTGATGATGGCACTGATGTCCAGAGGCAACCACCCAGTTTGGTTGAAGCCAGGGTAGTCAAGGGGGCAGTTTCCTGAGGGAGCTCCTCAGCACTGTGGAAAAGGAACATGGCATCTCCCTCAATGTGAGATTCCTGTGGAACACTGAGTGAGAGTTCTTAAGGGAGTAGGGGGTGGCATCCAAGATGAAGAAACATGAACAGAGGCTAACTTCTAGAGCAGTAGATGGTGGAATTGGGAATGCAAAGTGTTGGAGAAGTCAGGCTCAGACCTGTTGAAGATGGGTTCCTTCACAGCCTTGAGGGTTCAGGATGAGTTCTGGAAGGTTTTGTTAGGGGAAAGAAATCTCTCAAGCTTGGTTGAGAAGAATAGGAAGGAAGGGGTCCACCGGGGCATCACCCCACAGAGAGGTGAGTGGAGCCAGTGTGCTGCTCGGCCCTCTGTGTGGTTCAGTGTTTCAGTGGTGGCTGTTGGCCTTCCTCCTCTCTTTTTAAGGATTTTTTAAGTGAAATTCACATACATAAAATTAACCCTTCACTTGCATGCTTGCTCTCTCTGTGCTATAGGACTCAGCAAACCAGAAGGCAAGGCCTCGCCAGGCACTGAGTCTGCTGGCCCTTGTTCTTCTACGGAGGCCTCCAGAACTATGAGCAATGTCATTGTTTAAGCCTCCCAGTCTGTTTTGTAATAAATACATTCAGTGTCTTTTGTTGTATCAACTCAAGCAGACACCTCCCCTTCCTGTTTGTTTAATGTCTCACATATGCCAGTTGTGCTGAACTCACTAATCCAAACAATTCAGTGGTATATAAACTTTAAGTAAAAGTTTATTTCCTTCCACCCATCCTAGTCCTTTGGGCAGTAGCTGTTTAACAGCATGGGGGTTTTCCTTCTAGAGCTGTGCCATCTAATAAGCCACTAGCCACTAGGGGTGTTTAAATTAATTAAAACTACATAAAACTGAACATTAAGTTCCTCTATCATATTAACCACATTTCAAGTGCCCAATAGCTGGTGGCTGCTACACAGACAGCCCAGACACAGGGCATGCCCACCCTTGCAGAGTGCTATGTTGAACTGGTCTCAATGGCTTCTATTCATAAACAAACATATATATACACACACACACACACACACACACACATACACACACACACACAAACACAGAGTTGGCATAATGTCGTGCATACTGTTCCGCAATTTTTTTTTTTTTCACCTAACAGAAACTGTTAATTTAATGTAATCCACATTGCAACATCATGCCAGGAAAAAATTAAAACCAAGTGCATAATCAAATGAAGAATTTTGGTAAATTTAAACGATTTTAATTTCAGATTTTAAAGATAATTGCAACATATCTTAATGCCTGTTCCAATTTTAACTAAACAAATTATTTTTGGAACTAGCCCACTCAGCTTTGTGTATGTTAAGAAAAGATGGTTAAGAAGATGTACTTGGGCTCAATCCTCTGTGCTTACCCTGCATAGTCATATACGCACAGTTTTTATTGATGTCTTTTCCTGTCCTCTAGTCTATTGCCACCAGGCACATGTAGCTGTTGAAAATTTAAATTAAATTAAAAATTTTAAAATTTAACCCCTCAGGTGAACTAGCAGCCAGATTTCGAGGGCGCATTAGACATGTGTGGCTGGTGGCTGCATTGTTGGGCTGCATGGATGGGTATTAGCTCCACAATGGCAGAAGGCTCTGTGGATAGTGCTGCTCTAGACATTTGGTTCAGTTAAATTTCCCATGAATGAGGCATAGTCAGTGTCCCCAGGAGGACACTGGGATTTCTGGGAGTGAGTGAAGAGCATGCATTTTCATACCCTTCTCATTCGAGGTTCTGATACTTTCCTCTAAGGTGCAAGTCTTATAACTGTTGAGAATTAGTATTGCATAGTTAGTTAATTGTGAGAAAAAAAACTGGTGCCCATGGCTTTTCAACACCAGAATATAACTTGAGACTATAGATGTCCATACATGGTTAAATAGCACCAATCTGTAACAGTAAATGCCACTGTTTACTTTAGACTAGAAAGAGTGTTGACAAAAAATTACAAAACAGAATGCAAAACAGGATGTATTTATGCCACTGTGTACATTAGGAAATTCATGATGTGGAAGGATTCATAGGAAACAGTAAAAATACTTTCTTCTTGGGAGGGAAAAAGTGAAAGAGGGAGATGGATAAAAGGATTTTCACTGTGTACCCTTTTCGTCATGTAACTCATAAATATGTGCTTCAATTACTTAGTAAAAAAATCGATAAAATAATGAAGAAAAAAAATTAAATCCTTAAAATAAAAATCAAGGATACAGTCATCTTAGGGTCTCTTAGGACAGAAAGAATCAACACAGTTGAGTAAGAACAGGGCTGGCTTCCTGTGATTGTCACTTGAGTCCTGATACTCCCTGGTATACAGGGACTTGGGTCTGGCACACCTTTGTGTATGGGCAGGTTATTGAATAGCAGAGAAAGCTGTATAAAACTGTTTTTCTTTGAAAAACTTAATGGATTTTAGGGAAAAAAATGTTCTTGATATTAAATTAGTTTTTACATGCTGCATTTTTAATATCTGTGGAACAGAACTTAAGAAATGATGACTTAAATTATTGGAAATAATTAGAACAGAAAGATGAGGTTGACAAGAAATTGTTCAAGGTCTGGGGCACCCTGCTTCAGCTTGTCTTGGAAGAAAACGAGCCCTGGTGCTGATGGGGGCCCGAGTTGGCTAGTGATGCCCTGCAGCTTGCTGACACACCGCCCACAGTCACTCCCGGGGCCTTGGGTCCATCCTGCCTTTTCTCCTCAGCCATCCTTGGCTCACAGCTCCTTGCAGTGACAGAGGTGGGAAGGGCCAGCAGTGTGGGAGTGTGGACAGAGTTGCTTTTATCTACTGCCAGGTCTCCGTGTTTCATCTCTTCCCAGAGAGCACAGCATCAAAATGGAGTGCCCACAGGGTAAAAATGAAGCATCGCGTTTTGAAAACTGAACCCTGTAATGCAACAAAATTAATTTCTTTCTATTAAAGCAAATAGCCAGGATCTGTTCTTTTGAGGTTTTGTTTTTTTTTTCTTCCCCCAGGAAAGAAAACTAAGGGGGATGGGTGACCAATTAGGGAAAATCGTATCCTAAACTGCTTAGACTGAAAAGGACATACTGTTTGTTTTTCTTCGAAAAATTTAATGGATTTTGGGGAAAAAATGTCCTTGGTATTGAATTACCTTTTACATGCTGCATTCTTAGTACCTGTGGAACAGAGCTTAAGAAATGATGACTTAAACTCTTGGACATATTTGGTACTCTCAGGTAGGGTTTTCTAAAGGCAAGGATGATTTTCACAGAATTCAACCACCTGTACAGCTCAGGAATCCAGCCTTTCAGGGCTGAGTTACTCCTGGAAAGATGCGGCCATTTCACCCAGGTGAGGGGCCCATACTGGGTTTTGTGGCTGAGCCTGCTGGCTGCC
Source organism: Marmota flaviventris (assembly GCF_047511675.1). Taxonomy (NCBI): domain Eukaryota; kingdom Metazoa; phylum Chordata; class Mammalia; order Rodentia; family Sciuridae; genus Marmota; species Marmota flaviventris. The sequence continues at coordinate 22,978,074 of NC_092498.1, forward strand.
TTAGTACCCACACCCATCCTGTTACAGGAGCCCATCCCTACTCCACAGCAGGGTGCTTGGCGCTCCTTGCCAGGTGGCTGAATTCTGGTTAACAGGATGTAAGTTTCTAGGAACTTTCCTCAAGGGACAGCTTTTTGCCCCTTATTGTCCCTTTCCCATTCTGCTCTTTGGAATGTGAATGCCACTGAGACCATGAAGTTAGACCATGAAGTTAGGTAGAGTGGAAGAGCAGCAGAACAGGTGGGGTGCCCTAACAGCTTCCTGCGCTTTTACCAGAGAAAGAAAAACAGCTCTTGATTAAGCTGGTAATATTTGAGGTTTCCTATCACTCTTAGGCGAACCTGATGCTAACAAATATAGGTTCTAGTCTGCCAGGCAAATTCGGCTTTACCTTATTTAAAACTCTTAATAATCTCATTCAATAGTTTAGGAACTAAGGTTAAAGAAAAATTAAATAACTTGCCCCAAACCTTTCCAGGTGGAGCCGGCCTTTGAATCCACATTTGATCTTTCAGTCTTCACACCCCTAAAAGCTCCTTCCTTGCCTTAGTAGTTACTGTGAAATCTAAAGAAGGGCCTGTGGCCCATGGTTTTGTAATATTCACATTTTGGCAGAGTCCCAATTTTGTGGATTTTTTTTTTTTTAACTTACCTTGGGTTTTTCAAAGAAATTCATTTGTGGCTTTTTAAAAGTGACAAACATGTTAACTGTATTTCAGTCAGTAATATTTATCAGAAAAACTTTGTTCTTAATTTCAAAGAACCTATATTGTTCCTCTAGTTTTCAGTATTTACTTAATTGCACTTGCTAATTTAAGACATTTCTGTGAAAAGAGAATAGTCTGAAGAGAGTGTTGAACTGTCTCGGTTTTTTCCAACAACATCTACATCAAAGAAAATTTCAAGAAAATTTGGAATATTCTTCTTAAAATGCAGTAACTCTAGAACATTCCCCATATTTACTACCTGATATAGAAATTAGGATGACAGTGGAAGGAAGGTTTTGTTATGTGGTAAGTCACGCGGGGCAGCTTCTGCAGCCAGCATTTCTGAGATCCTCAACATAAAAGAGATCTGAGATGGCTGTGGCTGTGTGGCAGGGCTTGGGTGGCCTGGGGTGAATGGAGGCTGGCGGCCAGTGCCCAGAGGGCAGGTGGGGCCCAGCAGGTCTAGGGAGTGCAGACAACCAGTTGGCAGCAGGACCTGCAGTGGAAATGGGTATCTGGATCATCAGCCAAGGCTCCTTCTGGTGGTGCCCAGGTGACCCTTCATGTCCTTTCAATTTCTGTCTTCGAAGAGTGGAGCACTTAATTGATTAGAACAGAAACCTCCCAGTATATTCCTGGGAACACTGGATCTGCAGGATTTGCTTTATGAAAAAGGATTCTTTGTTAAATAAATTTGGGGAAATTCAGCATTCTCATATTTCTCCTGGAAATTCACAGTGCACACTTAGCACTTTGAAAGTCTAAAGATGTCGAGAAATCAATTTAATTTTATTTAATCCACTTTTTTAAATGTATCTGAAAATGAAATTGGATCTCTAAATTGATTCTTTCTCTGTTTTATTTATTGTCAAAATATCACTCGACATAATTTGTGTGACGTTCTCTCTTGAGTATTTTTTCTCAGGTTTTTATGAAATACTGTTCACAGTCTTCCAGCAAAACAGTGCTATTTGTTACAACCAAAACTTTGTGTTGACAAGTCTATGTTTGAAGTTACTGCAATCAGCATGAAAACTCTACATTGGACCTTATTCAGGTTTTCTTCCCAGGGGCCTGGAGAAAGGAAGTTATCATAAGGCTATAGCAATGCCTTGCTTTCTGTGAAATCATTCCTTCAAGGATAAACTCTTAGGACACAATTTCCAAAGTCTAGTTTCTGATGCATCCTCTCATCTCCCATAGAGTTAGGAGAAAGGATTTGCCTTAGCAGCCAGACAGTAGTAACTCAGTTAATTGCCATCTGTTAGTTAGTTGGAACATCTTGGTCTACAGTGCTTACTTAGTCTATAGAGGGAAATCAAATAATATTGGAATGCTGCAGATATTCAAGTTAGATGTATGTGCATTGCCTCGAGTAAGAACTCAATAAATATTTGGTGACTTGGAAGGATCAGGTAGTGGCCTTTGCAGTTGGAAGATGGGGATTTTCTGTGGGGGTGCCATCCATACCCCCATGCAAGCCTGTACCTAGCTAAAGGACTCCTGAGGCCATGTTGATCAAGGCAGCATAGTAAGACCTGAGGATCCCTAATCAGAAAGGGGAGGCAGGGTCATATGATAAAAGCTTGAGTCGAGTGTTAAGTATTAAGGGATAAACTACAAGTGGGACACTGGGGAATAAAGTCAGAAACCAACAGGAACTGGAATTTAAGACTAGATTCTAATTCGAGAAGCAATTCTGACTAAGTGAGATATAGGATTGTGTTGTTATGAGTTAATCTTTACATCCTGCCTTTCCAGGTTTATGCCTAAGACAAACTTTAGAACAGTTTTATAAGGAGACTAGTACAGGAATATGCCACTATCTAATTTTTACAGATAAATAAGTAGCAAACATACAAAGACGTTCATAGGATTGGTAAGCACTAAATTGAAGAGAGTGGTTTGATCCCAGTTTTTCTTGTTAATGTATGATTGAGTAGGACTAATTTGGAGATTGTCTTTTGAGAAGACACTGTATACAATCTAGGTTCTTATTTTGTGTGTGAGTGTGTGTGAGAGAGAGAGAGAGTGAGAGAGAGAGAGAGAGAGAGAGAGAGATTAACCAGTAAGCTTGATAGAATATCAGACTTTCCTGGAAATAGAGAACATGGTGTCTCTCCTTTTGCTATTGATGAAGCTGAGGTACAGAAATGAAAATTCCAAGTTTCTCTTGATAGGACTGGCATTAAAACTCAGGTCTTTCTGGCTGAGTGTTGAGCATTCTCTGTACCACACCATGGACCTCTCCTAAGGAGTATCCTTTTTATTTGTGTCATGAGAATTTTTGAATAGAGCATTTCAGAGGACTCAAGGGCCATCACCAGATCACCAAATCTTGGGTACATCTTCTTTGAAGATCACTTATGATCTCTCCACATTTCTTTTTCCTTAATAGATATTTTGTAAGTGGGCACCACTGTTTTTGTGGATCATTTGTTCTTGAAAAAAATCTTCACAGGACAAACTCTTGGAAAATTTGAAACCCCACATTGAGAACAATTTATACCAAGGCCACATTCAGTTCACTTAAAACTTGATGATCGTTTTGAGAATCCACATTACCACAGTGTGGCCTGAAAAGGCCTGTCTCCTCTAGAACATGGCTCGCTCCTATCTGCTTTTGTCAAGCCCCTGTATAGCATCATGATCCAAAGCAAGCATTTCTATAACAGAATATCAGTGTTTCTTAAATTCTGTTTGGTGCATCAACAACTAAATAGAACAATGAAGACAAAATAAATCAATGAAAAGAATAAATGGGCTGAAGAATGAGTGGACTGGACGCTCTCAGGCCTCCCTCCTCTTCCTTTCCCCCTGTCGTCAGCAGATGGCGTCTTTCTCTGGCCGGCCTCTCCTGCCTGGTGGGCCATTTTATTCCACCACTTCTCCTCCTCCTCCCCCAACACCCTTGGCAAACATTTGTCACAAGGATGGATGCTGTTATAAAAAAAAAAGTCTCACTGTGACAAGTTGTCTTTTAAAAAGGACAAAAAGAAAGGAAAAAACAGGTTTTCATTGCTTAAGGCATATTACAGCTGGCTCGGTTTCTCTGCTGACATATTTGCTAGAGAAACAAATTTTCCTTTAGAAGTAGATCCAATATTTTATTGTAACGTGAAGTTTGCCTTTTATATTTTTATTCATGTTGTTCTGCTTGTAGATGGTTCCTCTTATCATTTCTCTTGGGTAACTGGGCACCTTTCCTTTATTTGCCTTTTAAAAAATATGAAGGTGTTTTTTAAAGAAGAACCTTTCAATGTATAGGTAAACACATTTAAAATAAATTTGTATTTAGTTTGGAAGTAAAACTGATAAGACTGTGATTCTGTCTAGTTACTTGGAATATGAAGTACACACAAAGTTTTATGATTGGGCAGCGAATACCTACGACATAATAAAGATCATTAATGACAGAAGATGATCTAATTAGCATGCACCGTAAACCCAGACTGCTCTTGGAACAGTTTGAGCCAAGTAAATATTCTTAAGAAATGCTACAAGCCCTATTCCATTTTCCCCTTTCAGCATCCTTTCATAAAACACAAGTACATGAACTTGCCATTGTTGTCAGGGATACAGATCTTACTGAATGTGATGTATTAGTCTACTTTCCTGCTTTAGAGTGAATACCAGGGTGAGCCCAGTTTAATCTTCCCCTTGGCGTTGCTGCTCATCTCTCGTTGGAGTTCGAGCCGCAGCTCCAGTGCCCATCTTCTTCATGGTTCTCTTATGTCTACTCCACTTCTCTCTTCTCCCCTTCCCCCACAAAAATGACCTTGTACTTCTCTGAGCACCTTCCACATTTATATGAACTTTTCTTGGACTTGTCACTTTCTACTTTTTAGAATAGTTCTTTATATTATAGTTATTGAACTTAAAGCACTTTCTCAGACTGGCCAAGTGCCTCCATGGGTTCTCCGATGCCCACCTCTTTGACCCAAGCGTAGTGGCTCCCACCAGGGATGTTTGAAATCAGGAAATAGCTTTGAAGAAACTTTGCCAGGTTTACAGGACTCCAACTTGAGAGCTGAAGTGGTATATTTCCCATGAATACAGAGACTGGACAAATGATCTTGGTAACCATCCGTAGAGATAGGTTAGCAAGAAGCTTTTTGTCTCAATGGTTGAATAATCAAATATAATATGGAAAAGCTCCTTACCCCTTCTCTGTACATAGGCTTTTCCTAAGTGCTTTGAAGTAGAGGGGGAATCGGAGAATCCGGTACTCCTAAATCATGCAGAACTATATAGAGTGCCTTGGGCTTGCTGGGCAATTGTATCATCTGAATTTAATTGGACCTTCACCTCCAGTCTGTGAAACTAGCATCAGAGAGTTCACAGGAGCAGACAAGAATATCCAGGCTAGAATCCTGAAATAAGGGCCATGGTAACTGCTGCTCCTGGAGAGATTTTTTTTTTTCTCTGAAGGGAAGGAGTGGTTCCAAGAAGCTGAGTTGGCATTTCATTCCATTTTTCCTCAGCCATAGCCTAGCTCTGCTGCTCTGAGAAGACTCTGTAAGAGCTAGAGAGGGGCTGCACTCCTGGGAGTGAAACCCATCGAGAGGGTGTGAAACCCATCACTCAAGATTTGTAAAAAGATGGATTTCTACATAGAAACGCAGTACTCACTTACTTGGAATGTTTGACTTGTATATTAGCCCATTCTGGTGACTGTAAGAAAATAGCCAAGGCTGGATAATTTATAAAGAAAAGAGATTTTCTTAGCTCACAATTTGTGAGACCAAGAGTCTAAGATCAAATGACCCCATCAGTTCAGCCTCTGGTCAGGGCCTAAAGGCAGATGGCATCATGTCAAGAGCATGTAAAAGGGAGAGGTCACATGACTAGACAGGAAGCCAAAAAGTAGGGAGGGGCCGGCCTTCTTTTTCTTGACAGCCTTCTACCAAGAACTAACCAGGGTCCCAGGAGAACTACTTGAGAACCACTTGGCCCCTTCCAATGGCAGTGTCCTTCTGTCAGGCTCCACCTCTAAATGGTTCCCCACCAACTCCAGCATCAGCACTTGGGACTAAGCTTCCTACACAAGATATGAACCCTTGGGAACAACCACATCCAGACCACAGCAGTGCGTTCTGTAGAAAGGAGGTTCCATGGGCCAAACTTGCTTCTGCCTGAGGCAGGCAGGGCTGCTCTCTCTGGGCCCTTGGTCTTTTCTCTCCCACCTTCAAATGCCTTTCCCCATCTTACCCTGGGTAAATAGGGAAGCGTTTCCTTCCCCCCAGGCCTCAGCAGTCCCGTTTTTGGTTGTAAATCAGAGTCAGAAGTGGGTTTGGAGGTATGACCTCTGAGAGAGAGGTCTGTTGATGGTCCTGTCGGTTGCCACCCACGTGCTCTCAGCTCCTTTTCTGATAACAGTGAAATCCGGCTAATAAGACCTGTTTCACCAGACGATAGAGATAACTCAGCTAGAGTCTGTGGACGGTCCTGCTAAAACTGCATCTGTGGTCCTGTGTTTCTGGGGCTCTTGGCTTGATTTTCTTGATTCTCACAAGGGTCTGTGACCCCTTTTCCCCAAAATTAAGGATCTCAGCCTTAGAAGTTAGTGTGCACTTGATAGGAGAGAGTAGAAAGTCTCGCTGTCATGTGACGAGCAGCCCTCTTTCAAGTACATGAAAATCAGTCCTCACTCAGACCTGATCATTAATCTTTCAGCACTTCCAAGAACTCCCTGATAAGCCAATTCCTCTATTTTTTGCAGTGCCTTCCTCCCTCCCCATCGTTTCATCTCTTCAAGGACTTTGATTCCCATGATTTTCTTTTTCTTGCTTTTGCTGTGGTGATATTTCAGGCCCACTTCTTTATTAGTAAAGTTGAATTTTCTTTTATGAGTAAGACTAATTATTAATTCACTTATCTCTTAGTTGAACTCTTTTTTTAAGTACAGGCTTCTCTTTTGTTTGTCACAACCAGAAAGTGGGGGTGGGGGTGGGGGAATCACCCTTGACCTCTTTCTCTAGCGAGTTGTAGTCTGAACCAGGTAATTTATAGTTGTTTGGATGATCTTCTACCATATAACAGACTTTCCCCAAATCTGTTTGATTAACACGCTGTGGAACACTGCCTGTGCCAGTCCCTGATTGTCTAGAGGGATGGCCATGAGATGGTGGCTGGGGATGGAATATCCAGGTTGGCCTCCTCCTCTGAAATATGAAAGGCCTAATAAATTATTCAAGTCACAGAACCAAGAACTGACTGTACTTCCACATATTATTTCTCGTACTGGTGACATACTGAAGCACAGTACTCTCAAACTGCCCCATGTGTGCACATTTCCTGGGACCATATAAATGCAGGTTCGGATGCTGTCGTGCTGGGCAGAGCTGACACTCTTTGTTGCTGACACACTCCCAGGTCATGTGGATGCACACGTCTTTGGTATTAGTAACACTCCCAAAGTCTGTACCCAGGAGAACTGCTGAGGGAAGTCTCCTTTCACTTTTGCCATTGACCTCCAGCAGGATAAATAGAAGGCCTTTTAGCATCCTTTCACATTTAACTCCAGCCATTCGTCTCATGAGTAGGAAGTACATCATAATTTTAAACGACTGACTTTGGGTGGTGGCATTAAGTCACTTGTGGAAATCTGGACCACAGTAATGGGTGTAACTTGAAAATAAAAAGCTCTTTGATTTATATCAAATTAATTAGTCCTCGGAGATTTCTCATCAAGACCCTCATATCTTAAGTATTGATAAGACTTGTATCAGATTTACCTTCAAAGCTTAGGTAGGTAGAGACACTAGAAGGCCAGGTTTGGCTGAGTGCCAGCTAGTGGACATGGGGATTGCATAACTGCATAGCTGCCTGAGTTACTCATAGGACTTGACCCAAGTGAGCCACCTTTTATAATTCCTTATATCAGGTCTGAACAAATGTCAACAGATGCTGAAGGCTAACCTGAATTGTTATTTTTTGTGGGTGCAAAATCTTCATATTGGATTATAATCTCCCAGACATTCGTTTTATGGAGGGAAGAATAGTAAATGCAATCCCATTGATCTGGCCCATTCAAATAATCCTGCCAAGAAACAGAAATTTTCACTTAGTAAATATTAATAATTGAAAAAATTATGTACTGATTTCCTCCTGAGAAGACTCTGCCAGTGACCCACTGTTAGTGGAATTCATGCTTGAACGAGTTTACTCTCAGAGGCAGCATGGCTCACCTCAGCGAGGGCTTTGGGATTAGATTAAACTTGGATTTAAATCCTAGTTCTGCTTTACTAGCTCTGTGACCTTAGGCTGAACCTGATTTAAATCATTTTTCTGAATCAAATCAAATCAGGTGGGGATTCCCAGCTTTTAAGGTGAGTGGAAAATCTGCTCTCACCTTTGTTGGGGCCTCTCAACCCCACTCTTGGGGGTGTGAGACTTAGGGTTGCTGTTATTTTGAGACAGGGTCTCACTAAAGTACAGAGGTTGATCTTGAACTCTGAATCTTCCTGCCTCAGCCTCCTGAGTCGCTGGGATTTCAGGTATGAGCCACCACACCTGGCTAGCCAGGAAGAGGGACTTCTGATTCTCGTGCATTTGTCATTGCTGCTCTACACACACCTGCCCAGTGCCCTGGGGTCCAGTCAGAGGGGAGGCTCTGTTAGTGACCCTGTTCCACCATGACAAGCTCACCTGGAGCAGTCTTCGCAGAATGACCAAAACCACGTTCATTGGTTTTGGTCATTCTGCAAAGAGCCCTGTCAGTGTCTTCATTGGGAATCCTGCCTCTGCTCTTCTTACAGATAATTTAAATCATAGAAGAGTTTTTTTGTTTGTTTGTTTGTTTTAAATAACTTCAGCATGCTATACTGACAAGGCCACATCAGTGTTTGTAGCAGCTCAGTTCACAATAGCTGAACTATGGAACCAATCTAGGTGCCCTTCAATAGATGAATGGATAAAGAAAATGAGGTACATATACATAATGGAATATTACTCAGTCATAAATAATAATGAAATTATGGCATTTGCTGGCAAATCGATGGAAATAGAGACTGTCACGCTAAATGAAATAAGCCACTCCCCCAAACCCAAAGGCTGATTGTTCTAATATTCCGATACTGACACACAGTGAAGCGGGGGTGGGGAAGAGTGGGTTCACCAGATTGGACACGGCACAGTGGGGAGGAAGAGGGGGAGCTGGGAATAGGAAAGACAGTAGAATGAATCAGACATAACTTTCCTGTGTTCATATTTGAATACACACCAGTGAAACCCCACATCATGTATAATCACAAGAATGGGAAGTTATACTCCATATATTATATAGTCAAACTACATTCTCCTGTCATGTAGAACTAAAAAGAACAAATAAAAAAATCAAAATAAATAAGTTGCCCTCAGATTTCAAGATTCTTCTTTGTCCACCCAGTCTCAGGTAGGAAATGCTTGTTTCAAGACTGTAACCTTGTGACTAAACTGAGGAAAGAGTCTTTCACAGTCCTTATCAGAGTCACACAGGAAACATCTCATTCTTAGAATAAATATTTGCCCTCTCTCAGGTGGGACCCTGTCACAAAGGACTTCTTAACGCGCCACGAAAGCAAGGCCCTGTGGATGCCCTGGGCCTTGGCTGGCACTAACGGCGGCCCTCACTGAGGCGTGTTTTTGTGTTTGCCTGCTTGCAGGACTGAGGCGCAGCTCCGGACACAGGTGTTTTGCGCAGGATCCAGCCAGGGCTCTGGCTTTCTTATCAGTGTTGCAGGCACAGAAGTTAACGTGTGTGCAGCAGGCGGGCAGAGCAGCCTCCTGGGAGGGCGGGCGACCACCCTGTGGGTTCACGGGCACCTGCCACATTAACGGGTAATGATATGCAGTTCATGAAAAGTTCACCTGTAAATTGCTTCAGGGTGAATTTCTTAACTTAAAGCTTTAAAAAATATCTAAACTATATTTGAACATAGAAACAGGTGTTTGTGGTATCCTTGGGGTATTTCTGTAGGAGTATTGACTGGGCGCCTGAGTCACATTAGGAAAAAATGTTTGGCTCTATATGGAATACAGGGATGGAGTTGGGGACCAGTTAGTGACAATGAAAAAAGTAGTCATGCAGAGTGTGCGTTTGTGTACAGAAAGAAAGAGCAACCTGCCTTTCAGTGAATACAAGGTGGTCGCTTCCCTGGCTTGGAAGACAGGGAAGCTTCCCGGAAGAGATGGTTGGGAGGCCTCTAGGAACTTATAGGAGTTGCATATGAGACTGTTAAGAGAGAAGATTGGTGTCGTAGGGCATGTTGCATTTTGCGAGAGTATGATTTCAGGGGAAAACGTAGACATATCATTTACCTTCCTAAACAGATTCCCGTCTTCATTAAACATAGTAGCTTAGCTTACATGTGTCATAAAATGGAATCCATTTTTAAGTCAAAAAGTACCATTTTCCACATTAAATTGTTTACACACACTTGAGACATCTTTTTAGAAATTAATACTGACAGTGATTTACTTGCTCCGATTTGGACTTTTTGAGTGATAACTTTGCCCAACTTGTCTGTTCCTTTGATAACCTGCATGTGTTATGAGTTTTCCCCAAAAACCCACATCTGAAAGAATCACAGCCATTCACTCAGCTATTCATTCATTCACCCACGCTAGCCATCTTGAGAACCCACTTCTGTGCCAGGTCCTGGAGAGTTCCAGGCACCCTGCAGTGAACAAGTCAGAACTGGACAGGTGCACAGCATGCCTGGAAACCACCGAGTTCTTATCACTAGTCGTTTTTAGAAAGATAACAGTGTAGCCTTCTCTGCAGCCAACAGCACAAAGTGTGTAGCTCCCAGCAGCCTTACTCTCTACCAGGGATGGAAGCTTTGGCTGGATCCTAATCTAGCAGTTTGTAGGCTCCTAAATTTTGTGGTTTATGAAGAGGCAGGATTGGTGCTGTGCTGTCCTTTCTAGGAATATTGTGTGTGTGTGTAAACTGGAAAGGGCTGTTGTCACAATTTTGCCTTTTTGAAAGGCAGGACAGCAGGGCACAGAGAGGAAGCATAGAGCAAGCACAGTGCAGATGCAGAGCCTGCCCCGTGCAGTAGCTGGGCGGTGGTGCCCAGGTGAGTCACTTAGCCTCTGTAAAACTGGCATGATGATGAAGGTAGTACCCACTGAAAGGATGGCTGAGGGTCAGATGCATACAGAGCACTTAGAATTGTGTCTGCTACAAAGCAAGCATTAGATATCAAAATTAGCTACGATTTCTTTTAGCCACGCATTTGCCAATTTTCTGACTGCAACAGCAGTGAGGTAAGAGTGGATAAGAAGCTGGATCACATGAAGGGTTAATTCCTTCTTGCCCTCCTCATTCTCCCCACCTTCCTGCCCCGTGGACCCCAGAGTTATTTGTTTTGTAAGGCTTATAGCACCATATTTGAATGTATGACCTTGAAAAGTCCTGATTAAGTAGTTCCGGCAAAGCTCTTAAATGGCTGGAAAATAACCAGGCCTCCCACATGTACCTGCTCAGCCAAGAATTTGTTTGCCCCAGAAGCTGTGGGTGGGCGGAATGGAAGCAAGAGCACGCCCAGGCCCATGTGGACTCGGTTCTCGCTGGAATCAGCGCTGTAGCCCAGCCTCAGCTCACCAGTCTTTCTGGTCATTTCATTTCATTCTCAATTCTAAACACACATTTTCATATATATATAAAAGACCTTTTCATTCTTTTCCCCAATTAAGGATTGTGCCCCCTTCCCTGTAGGTTTGTTTTCCAAAGTGCTCCTTGTTTCCCTTGTGGTGTGTACTTTTCTGCCAAGCCCAGGAGGGCGACCCACAACACAAGGCGATGATTTGTGGGGTGCCGCACTTGATGGGGAGGCCCTCTGGAAGGGGCCCTGAAGTCTCTTTTTGGTCTTGTCTTCACCCTGGGGCACATCAGGCTCTGGCCTCAGCTTCACCAGGGTGAGGGGTGGCTGCAGGGCATCTCTGGTCTGTTTCCCAGGGAGATGAGGCACTGCAAAGAGGGGGGCCGTGTTCCTGCAGTGGCAGCTGCGTCGGGCTGCTCCCCGTTTAGTTACTGCTCCCGGCTTATGTAATGTTTTTCTTGTTTACAGTTCCAGTTTAACACTGAATCCTGCTGTCCTACTTAAGCCCTCTCCTTAGAGCAGGTGTGCGGGGTGTTGTCTTTGCAGAAGAACAGGTGTGTATCAGGCCTCTCCTGTGTGAGGCAGTGTGGGATGGGGTGGGCAAAGGCTGAGCCTGTTCTGTCAACCTACCCTGTTAGTGTGTCTCCTCCATGGGGTGCAAGGAAGGTGAGCAAGCAGCTATGTGGGACACAGAGGGGGGACAGGCCTTTGGGGGCCTTTGCCTTATAGGTGGAATCAGGCGTTCTTTTTCCTGTAGCTAACTGAGAAACTTGGGAACAGCAAACACTCACCTTGAATTGTGCCACTTTATTTTCCATTAGTTTCCTTTAATAAGGGCTGGAAAAATTTAAATATGTTTAGGGGCCGGAGTTGTGGCTCAGTGGTAGAGCACTTGTCTATCATGCATGAGGCACTGGGTTCGATCCCTGGTACCACATTAAAAAAAATAAAAACAAAATAAAGGTATTGTGTCCATCTACAACTTAAAAAAATATATTTTTTAAAAAAAATTAAGTGTGTTTAAAAAGGTTTCATTTTGAAAATGAGATCCTGTGTACATACAGCCTCAAATCTAGAGTAACCCCAGATGTCCTGTTCCTCAGCACCAGCCATAGTCTGGATAGGGATTTTTGAGGCTTGGCATGAGTAGCTGTCAACTGGAAGCAGATTCGTGTTCTCTGTCACTCAGCCCAGGCCACTTTAAAACCTGGAAGATAAGAAGAAAGCCCTATGATAAAAATGTATGTGTGGCCAATTGCTGAACCATACTGCCCATTTCTATTTTACCAGTACAGTGTGTTTTTAAAATAGGTGTACTAAAATAAGTCTGAGATAATTTAGAAAACCGATGTTAGGCTACAAAACTTGAGCAAACAATTCTAAAATGTATATTTTGAAGCTATTTTTAAAATAAGTCTTATAAAGCAAGATAAAGGCCTTCATTAACTCTTCCCAGAGTATGCCCTTCTCTTACGGAGAATGTCCACTGAGCTTAGGGGCTGGTGTTTCATATGCAGGTGGACCTGCCACCCACTGTGCAGAGGCCTCAGCCTCTTTGCTGGGCATTGCCCTGACACCAGTCTGGGTTGGCTTGGGCTTTACAGAGCCCTGAGACCATTCTGTTGTCACCCCAGGCAGCAGCCCAGAGAAGGAAGGGGAAGTAGAAGTATAGGAGATAGGATGGGCATGTGTTTCTGGCCCCACATTCAGGAGGAATGGGGAGAGGAAGGCCAGGTGGCCAGTGCTGAAGTGGATACCCCACAGAAGCAGAGTCGCGCACACAGGTCCAAGTGTCTGTGGGAACTGTGCCAGTGTGGCTTAGGGAAGTCCTTTCGAATAGTAATTATTGTTACTAGCAGTGGTTCTGTGGTTCCCAGATTTATTCAGTTGTCTGTCGCCCCCCTGAAAAGTCCCAGGCAGAATGGCTCTTCATTGAAGTCAGCACAGAACACATTTGTCATGTTTTAGAATTGCCATTGGTGGGCTAAAAAGGCAGGTGAACTGGATATTAGATTCTCAGAAAAAAAAAAAAAAGAACAAACATTTAAATAAAATTTCCTCTGCACTAGTTAGTAATGAGAGCAAAGGCTTGCATGAATTAGGGAAAGTGTCAAGACAGCGTGCTTTCTGGGATGTGGAGTTCTAACATGCAGGCTTGCAGAGGTTTGCTGGGATGCTTTGTCAGTAGATTCTCGACCTTGCTTTAATGATATTCCAGGCTTTAGGGAAATACTGTGGGCACATTTTCTGCAGGCTTCCTAGTAACTACAAAAGATAGTAGTTTATTTTTCATATAAACTTATAGAGAAAATTATTTATATTATTAAGTAACATATGTATAGTTGTGCATAAATTTAAAGCAAGTTATTGGGGCTGTTTCTGAACAGGCAGCTACAGCAATCGTAGATTTAAACGTATATAAAATGATAAACCTTAATGAAGGCATTAGTAATTCCTGTCTTTCTGTGTAGAATAAGCTCATTCAAATTAACTTCCCTCCCAGTATCAGAATTCCTTCCTTCTGCAGTATACATGACAGATGATAATTTAGGCATCACTGTCTCTCTTGGCCTTCTTCCTTCTGTTATCCAGTGCATGCTGTGCAAATCAGTCTGGTCAGTAGTGTAGCTATACAGGTAACTAGCTCGTGCCCCTGCCCTCCAAGATCCACTCTAAGTATCCACAGGAGACAGAGATGGTGCCTGGAAGGAACATGTCGAAACCACTTGCCCGAGGAACCAGCTGTCCGTTCTCTGCTCAGAGCTGGGAGAGTGCAAAATTCACAGAAAAGATTGGGTCAAAGCCAAGTTTCCAAGCCCTGGAAATGAAAAAGAATTCTAGAGACATAAAGTTGTGAAACCACCTTTGGGGGGTGACATGCAGCGAGGTCTGTGTGCTAGAGAGGAACAGGGTAGTAGGGCAAGGCTATCTCCTCAATGATGGGAGTTTGTTACTTTGCAAAGGATTTCCTTATATTACACCCAAGCCTGTCTCCTTTTCTGGTTCAAATTGCAGGAGCTGTAGAAAATGAATCTGTCTGTTCTCTGCCATGTACCTTTATGTGTAGGTGGTAAAGTTTGCCCCAAGCTGTGTACACCTTTACCCTTAATAGATTATGGTTAATAGTTTTTTGGTTTTTTTTCCTGTATATAACCCTCTGGTAATTTCAGTTGGTCCTTTCATAGTCTGTAAATGATTGATTGTATGCTCCGAGATTTATTTCCAAAACCTGTTTCTGCCACAGTACCCTCCCATCTGTCCTGGGGCTCCTTTCTTCTGGGTGCCCCCCTCTCTGGTTTTGTAGTCCTGGAGAGGGAGGAGGGAGCAGCCTTTCCTTCACTTGAGGACTGCACTCGGCCTGTTTCTATCACACCAGGTTCTCTTAGCCATTTGAGGGCTTTAGAGAAACAAAAAGTTTCTAAAGGGCTGCCCTAGAAACATGCTGGTGGTCCTTGTTCTAAAGAAATAGTATTTAAAAAACTCACCACTTTTACTCTTCAGAAGCAAACTAAGAAATATATGCTGTGAAATATTAATCAATTCGAATTAGGGTGAACTAATAGCTCAGAAGTTAAGAGTTGAAGTATGTACATAATTATACATATTATATTTTCACATGAATTCTCTGTATCAGAATCTGCGTTTTTATCAAGTCCCCCAGGCAATTCACGTGTACATTGAAGTTTGCAAAGCTCTGCTGTAACGTGGCATGTAGTCCCTGATTCTCCAGGAGCGATTACCTGTCTTACCACAGTCTGAGGGAAACTGAACAAATAGGGCACATTAGCTGAGGGAGTTTAATTGAAACTCAGAGTTTAATTTGGTTTTGAGACCAGGCTAACCAAAAGGGTTAAACTAGTCTGTTTGGGGAAGGACAGGGATTTGTTACTGAGCTGGTGAGATCCTCCATGGCTTGACGTCAGTGGTGAAGGGCTGAGTCCCTGTCCTAGAGCAGAACGGTTTTCATGATAGTTGTGTGTAGGGACCTCCCTGAATCTTTCTTTTTCCCCTCCCATTCATCAATAGACAGATTTTGGAGAATTTCACCGTGTGCGTTTTACTTTCCATTACAATCATCATGCATTCCTCAGGGACCAAGTCTTAGTGCAGAAAAGTGTGGCTTCCTTAAGGATGTCCCATGCGTTGCTTTTGAGCTGACCCCAGACTGCGACAGCCAAACCATTTCAGGATTAGACCATATGGACCTGATGCTTGGTGACCTCTGTTTGGTGTTTATTCTGCTATATGTCCCTTGATGTTCAAAGGGAAAAATGTGTGTTAATGGCGTTGTTAACCACCATGGCCAGATGACTAGAATGGTTTTTCTCCTTAGATAGAGAAGAGGTCTTTTATTTTTTAGAATTAAAGAAAAATGCCAATATATGGTGATGACCTAATATAGGAAGTACTTGTATGTTCAATTCTTTTATGTGAGATTTTTGTTTATTGTTGATCTCTTCCACTATCTGTGATAATCATGTATTCTGTACTAGATTAAAACCTTTTTTTTTGTAAAAGTGATAATTAAAACAAATACAACTAGTGATTGTGTTAGCTAGCTTTCATCACTGTATCAAAATGCCTGAGATAATTAACTTACAAAGATAAAAGGTTTATTTTGACACAGTTTTGGAGGTTGTAGTTTATGATCAATTGGCCAAATTGTTTCAAGCCTGTGGTGAGGCAGCACATCATGGTGGGGTGGGTGGGCAGGCAGAGCAAAACTGCTCACTTCACTGTCAGGAGGCAAAAGAGAGAAAGAGGAAGGGGCCAGGTTCCTGCAGTTCCCTTTAAGGCACACCCCCAACATCCGAAGGACCTCCCACAACGCCCCATCTTTTAGAGGTCCCAACACTTTGCACTAGAGTTACCCTGAGGACCAAGTCTTTAACACATGGGCCTTTGGAGACCAAGATACAGACTGTAGCAGTGATGAAAGTATGAGGACCCCTGGACTCAGCCCTTAAGGGAGTCAGAATTAGCCCCAGGGCATTTCCTTCAGATTCCAGGAAGAGCCCAAGGACTTCTGAGGATCCCCTTGCTGTAGCCCAAGCCACACCCATCCCTAACTCCTGGATTGTCCCCAGAGCCCAGGGAGGGGTCCTACTGCTTCCTCCCTGGCCCTCTCTCCAGTTTGTTCCCAGCACAGCAGCCAGAGCTCACCGTGCCTCTGCCCAGAACACTACAGCTGCATCCCACGGCTCCCAAGACAAAAGCCAAAGGGTTTGGGGCCATAGTATTACTTAACCTCTGACCTTACCTCCTGCGACCGATTCCTTTGTGTGCTCCAGGACAGGCAGACCTCACTTCAGCCTCGTGGTCCTTGTACTTGCTGACCCTTTTGCCTTGGAACACTCTTTCCCAAAATATCTGCATACTGTCTTCAGGTCTTAGCTCCTAGGGCAGTTTCTCATTTAGGTCTGCCTTGATCATGACTAAGTGTTTATCCCTCTACACACGCCCACGCGCACACACACACACACTCACTCTCTTTCTCTCTCTCTCTGTTTCTCTTTCTCTGTCTCTCACTCCCATGTGTCGTCCTCTGCTTTTTTCTTTGTTTCTTGTTTTTCAATGCTGGGGATTGAGCCCAGAGCTCCTACATAGTAGGCAAGCACTCTACCATGAGTGGCACCCCCAGCCTTCTTTAAAGTTTTGTTTTGAGACAGGGTCTCGTTATGTTTCCTAGGCTGGCCTACAATTTTCCTAGGCACAGTAGGGCATGCCTGTAACCCTAGCAATTTAGGTGGCTGAGGCAGGAGGATTGCAAGTTGCCAGCCAAGGCAATTTAGTGAGGCCC
Source organism: Marmota flaviventris (assembly GCF_047511675.1). Lineage (NCBI taxonomy): Eukaryota > Metazoa > Chordata > Mammalia > Rodentia > Sciuridae > Marmota > Marmota flaviventris. The sequence goes on from NC_092498.1 coordinate 22,995,170, forward strand.
TGTCCAGATAGATAGACAAAATCAAGCCAACAGGGCTGGGATGTGGCTCAGTGGTAGAGGACCCCAGGTTCAATCCTCAGTACTACAAAATCAAAACAATCCAGCTTGTGCTCCCCTGCCTGAGGCTGGAGGCAGCTAGGATTGTGGGTGTGCCCCACCATACACAGCTTACTTTTCTTCACAGCACTGTCAGCTAATGTGCTTTATGATTTTCCTACAGATTCATTGTTTGTCTCTTCCCAGAATGTTACCTCCAGGGCTCTGTCTTGTTCAGTGTGTCCCCAGCACTTAGAACCATGCATGGCTTATTTGAAGTACACACTGTTTGTTGAATAAATGAATGGAATTGGCCCTCTTTAACCTCATGACTAGATATGACTTGTACAGTCCCTTGCATTATGGGGTTTCTTTCCACCAGTTGTGTTCTCATTCCATCTCCTAAGAGAACTGAAATGTTAGGAGGAACAGCTTTTAAAAATTAGCCGCAGCTGTGAGCCATTTGAAAATTCTGTGCAGTGAGTTGGGAAATGCCAATTAATTGTTGAGTCGTAAGGCAAATGGGTAAATAGCGGAGTCAGCATACCCCAGTCTCCTGTGTGCCATGCCCTGGGGAAGGGAGGGGGTGTAGCAAAGGGCGCTTCTCTAGGGACCATCACATTTCCCCTCTGCCCAGCCCCTCAGTTGTGGCAGTGCCTGAAGCAAACTCAGTCTTTTCCTGTCCTGTTCTGAGAGAGTGTGCACATCCATTTGCCAGTGTTGTCTTGTTAAGGGCTTCCTTTGGCTGCTGTGTTTTCTTTTTTGTTGATGGTGTTTCTTAGTAACCCACTGCCAGAGTCCCCTCTGCAGAGTTGCTACTTAAACGTGTCTTGAACTCTGTGCAATTTCTCTTTTAATAGCTTAAGATTTACTTTGCTCATCTAAGTATAGGAAACAAAAAATCTATATAGACATCAGTGTAGACAGAGCCTATCTCATTACCAGTGCTCCTGGAGTGGGCACAGTGGGGAGGATGATGCAAGCCCACATGGTCTGCTGGCAGAATTAGCCCAGTGTTGGTGATGGAGACAGTGGGTTCTAATAGCCCAGAGCCGTACATAAGCCATATTGAACAACCATGTTGTGAGCCATGTTAATGAAATAAGTTCAGTGTCATCCTCATGGAGCTGCTTATATATAGTCTAGTGAGATTGATAAACTTAACTAGTTATGTAAGTATGTATTATGAACTGTGATAGGAGCTACAGAGGAGGAGATCAAGGCCCTCTGAAGCTTAAAATAGGGTCGTTTGTCCTACTTGTGGGATCATGTACTTTGAGCTAGGATCTGCAGGTTGGATACTAGGTAGGCATGTGGGGGGATTTTGAAGGAATAGTAGCAGAGTATGTGAATAATTTTCAAGAAGAAGAAATAAGGGGTGCAAAATCATTGGTGTGGAGGGACCCTTGTGTCTCATGGGAGCAGTAGTAGTCCAGTGTGGCTAAAGTGAGAGGGTGACCAAGGAGAGGAACATGAGGAGGAGCTAGAGAGGCAAGCAGGGCCAGATTGGGGCTGAGTGTCAGCTCCAGTGAGTTTATCAGAAGATACACGCAGAGCATTAGAGGGGTGTAGGCAGGGCTGAACCATGGTGCATTTTATAGTTTAAAATGTTTTCTGTGGACACACTGTGGATTAATAGATGGGGAGGGAGAAATGTGGAAGCTGGAAAAACAGCTGGAGTTGTTTTGTGTTTGTCCAGGAGGAGGACAGGAGCAGCTTGGACTAGGGTGGCCATGGAGGAGGAGAGAGGCTCCAGCACTGAGCTGGGGGTTGCTCCAGTAGTCTCACTAAACAGTCTGCTGACATAGATAGGCCTAGTCTCTGACTGTCCTGGGATTTGCTGGCTCTCAGGAAATTATCCTTTGACTGAAGAATTGGGAATCTATTGATCAAACTAGATGGAGCAAGTGTCCAGGCTGCCTTGACAGTTGCATTTTCTTTCTCTCTTTTTTTAAACACAATACTTTTATTTGATTTTTACGTGGTGCTGAGGATCGAACCTGATGCCTCACACATGAGAGGCGAACGCTCTACCACTGGGCTATAATCGTAGCCCTGACAGTTGCATTTTCATTGTAAATGAATACATAGACAGTATGTCTTTGTCAGTTCTTGTGAACTTCATTAGCATGAGTAGGTTATTGATAAACATGATCAATTCTGGAACTTCAGTGAGATAGACTTTTGGAGCCTGCAGAGGTATGGGGTAGAGCCTGGTTAGTCCTGAGTTCTGCAGGATGAATGTCACCCAGAGCAGTCTCTCTGAACAGGTGCCTTTCCTAAAAAAAACACCCCCTTTTTTGAAAAATGCTTTCCATTAGAATGTTTCTAAAAAATTAAGCAAATTTTAAAAAATGCATCCACCATTTGGTCCTAGCTTGAGAACTGCAGTTATTTCAACTGGGGATGGGGAGAAGGTGTTGCTTACCTTAAAAAAGGAATTTCAGAGACAGCGTGTCTTGAAAAATTGTATTAAACACAGAAGGGTCCAGAGTCAAGGGGGATCTTATTCTAAATTGTTTTTCTGTGCATCTAACGTTTTACCATGTCAGCTTAATTTCCATTGAAGCTCTAAGGTGTCTGATTTTCAAATCCCTTGTTACTATACATGCAGGGATAATGTCTTCATAATGGTTCTAGTTAGAATCTCAGTAACATGAGACAGCTAGAATAATGGACTGTAGTTTAATGCTTCTAGATTTGGAAAATAGCAAAGTAGGATGTGAAATTTATGCATTTGTGCTGGCCACTAACAGTATTCTCCTTGTCTTTTCCAGCCGAAAAATGAAACAAGTAGAAGTACTTTTAATGGAACAGAATAAAACACTGAGCAGGTAACCGAAATTAACAAATTTGTTATGCACATTAAAATATAGTCAATAGTATATAAATGTTTGTTATTATTCTAATAAGTTCTTTTAAATGTACCCAAACCCCAAACACACCAATTATACTCACACACACATACCCAGAAACACACACAAATTCCCAACAAAACCATGAACTTTGCCCCTAAAGCCATGAACATCACTGGAAGTTCTGACGTGGCCCCTCTATGGCCTGTCATAATGATCCTGAGAAACTTCACGTCTTGATCTCTGAGCACCCATTTGCTTTTGTTTTTGAACATCCACTCATGATGACCTTCTTAGTGTCAGATCAGATTCAGTTTTGAAATAAAACAAGGTTCTTTAAAATTCTTAAAGTTAACTATCATTGGGAAACGGAGCAGCTTAGTTTACAGGTGGCCATGGAACTTGCATAGGGATGGTCACTAATGACAGCAAGGGTGACATTAAGAATAGCACTCCCATTTCTCCTGAGGGTGGCAAGGGATAACTTGGAGTAGGAAAATCCAAACTGTTGAACCTGCCTTGGTAGCAGCTTCACGTCATAGAGCTGTTAGTGCCAATGAGACCTCCTGACACGCTCAGCTAACACTAACAAGGGGCACACCATGTGTCGAGTACTCCTTTTGGTAATGGGATTTAATGTTGAATGCTGCCTTTCTCCTAATTCTGTTTGACATCTCTTTGGATTTGTACCAATTCCTGCATATTTTTGGCCTCTGTTCAGAGACTTGGGTCTCCTGCCCTGGGGAATGCTGCAGATGCTGCTGTCCCCTCCTGTCCAGCCTTTCTGCCTTCCCTGACCCCTCTCCTTCAGCATTTCAGCATCTCTTTACTTGGAGTGGGGTACACATGCTGGAAGCAGGACCCACGGTCTGACATGGCAGTTAGATGTTTGAGGTCTCCCCTTTGCTGCAGTCCGGCTACAGCAAAATAACCGGGGGGTGACAAACAACTTGTGTAGATTGATACAGCAGGAGTGGGACAGGAGGGGTATATATACATTACACACAGCTTATCTTAATTAACATAAACTAGATACAGCAGTCAACCAATAAGGAATCTCCACACTTAATGGCTCGCTGGCGTTACTTCACAAACCACTCCCCCTGGCAAAATGCCAGGCGCCATCTTGACTTGTTTACAGACCCTAACACCCCTTCAGCTGTTAACTTGTTTGGAGATTTCGTAGTGGATGAGATTAACTTAGGGGAGGTGGGCCTGGGGGTGCACTGAATAGGTTGATGGCTCTCAGGCCTTTCTTCTAGAACCCACAGGAGGAACTACAGGTTATTTTAGGACCCAGCACATACATTTATGCATATGGGGGTTTTCTAGTCTATTGTATTCTGTCACTTTTTGTCTTTTTCTCTTTTCTGTGGCTGGTCATAACATACACATTGTACTTCATACTCTTCAGTGAGTTGTCCTTTGACGGACTTGTGATACTTTAGTGCTGTGGTGGGGATACACACTTTCATGCCCTTCTGCCCATGTCCTGCACCAATGTGCTCAGTCTGTGTCCCCCACACACCTCAGACCTGCCTCAGCTCTATTTGTGCACTGAACTCTTTCCTTCCTTTGGTAACAGAAACAGCTTCTGTTTCTATTTTCTCACATACCAGTCCCTCCTCAGCCTTATTTCTGTTTGAACTTTGATGTTCTCCTCCTGACCAAGAGCCAAGAATCTTGTTACTTATAATTTAAATGAAATAGATCTGTCTCTACTGTTAGGTCTTGCATGTTAAATAGCATTTTCAAAACTCATTTTTCATTAAGTCCTATAATGTTTAGACCCTATACTCAGTTTCTCAGAAGCATAACTCTTCTGATGGACCAATCTCATGATCCATGCCCTTAAATGTGCAGGGATTGCAGTTAGAGCAACCATGGGGTCTGTATTGGTTGGTGCTATGGACTGCATAGAGACACCTGCTGGCCAAATGTAGTGTTGCACTACTTTTCTGTTCTGAATATCACATTTTAGGACCTTATGTTTTCATAGTATGTTGATAAGAACTGAGACCACATGGGGCAGTGGGGACAGAGGAGGGATATCATAGTAAAACCTTGAGTCCTGTGCTTCATATATTTGTAATGGGGCTATGAAATAAAACACTCACAGGCCTGGATTCATTTAAAACTTTTGGAAATGATACTTTACTCTTCCAAGATAGTTAAGAACTTACTTTTTAAATGGAGTAGCTTTGCAGCTTGATTTGTTGTAGGAGAGGTCCATTTTGGTCCTAGTTACAAGTCTTGTGCTGGAAAACTAAATATAAAATCTATTGCTTCTTGCTCAATTCACAATAACTAAACTAGGGAACCAGCCTAGGTACCCTTCAACAGATGAATGGCCAAAGAAAATGTGGTATATATACACAACGGAATATTACTCAGCTATAAAGAAAAATGAAATTATGGCATTTGCTGGTAAATGGTCGGAACTGAAGGCTATCAAGTTAAGTGAAAAAGCCAATCCCCCAAAACCAAAGGCTGAATGTTCTGTCTGATATGTGGGTGCTGATTTACAATAAGGGGGAGGTAGAGAGAGTAGAAGTATTTTGGATTAGACAAAGGAGAATGAAGGGAAGGGAGTGGGAATGGGAATAGGAAAGATAGGAAAGTAAGGTCTGATTCATTCTGTTCCTATACGAATACATGACCAGTGTACTCCACATCACATACAATCACAAGAATGGGAAGTTTATTCCATGTGTGTATAATATGTCAAAATACATTCTACTGTCATGTATACCTAAAAAGAACAGAAAAAAAGTCTATTGCTTCTTTACTTCAAAGCTCTAGTCAGAATATCATAGTAATTTCTTTGCAGTACCCATTTAGCAAAATTCTCAATTGATTTCAAAGGTACATTTATTTATAAAGGAATTATAATTATGCATACCTAAGATTACTCCATGGGCTCAACAAATTGTAAAGATTATATTGTGTAAAGTGGTTTTCTTAAGCAAAACTAAACCAATAATTCACCTGATTTTGAGGGATAGTTCTAAAGTTGACAGAGAGTAAGCAAGACAGTATACCCTAGTTTTCTGTTCTTAAAAAACCTCATTTGAGTAGTCATAGAAGTTTCTACATATTTTGTTGTTGAAGCCAAGCCAGAGTTGCTCATTTGGTCTTCTCACATGCTCTTATTTCACTTATGATTAATAAAGTCTTTCTGTGTCATTGTAAATACAGCACATTCACTGAAAATTAGTCAAGTATTAGTGCTAATGATGAACACATTACAGTTGGATACTTTGTTACACAGTATCTCAGATTTGGATGTATTTTGAGAGAAGAATAAAGCAGACTTGATAGCTGCTAGATCTCAAGATGTCTGTATCAAAATCATTTGAGGAAAAAAAAAGCTGGGTGTGATGGCACACACCTGTAATCCCAGTGACTCTGGAAACTGAGGCAGGTAGATTGCAAGTTTGAGGCCAGCTTTGGCAACTTAGCAAGACTCTGTCTCAAAATGAAAAAGGGTGGGGGTTGTATCTCAGTGGTAGAGCACCCCTGTACCCCTAAAAATTCTTAGAAAAACATTAGGATTTCATTTTGATTTCCCTCTGATTTTTAATGAAACAGTTTTTAATGATTCATGAATTTTTTCCAGTAAATTAAGGGAATAGAATAGTAAAATTTTCTGACGTTTTCTTCTTAGCTTTGAAGTAAGGGATATTAACTCCTTGGACATCTCTTCCCCAGGTGTATTCTTCCTCCTTTGCTCACCATTTACCTTGAAGATTAACTGAACCAATCCATTGTGTAAGATCTTCTGCATTTATGTAGTTTGTCTTGAGATACAGACAGTGCATCATGTCTTCCTGGAAGAGGATGTAGAAAGCTCTGGGAGATGCAGTGGATCTGGCAGTTGGATCATTTCAGGGCAGTTGGAAGACAGTCCTAGGAAAAGGCCAGAGGAGCTGGACTAACAGGTGGTTGAGAGCCTCTGTCGAGATGAGGAAAAGCAGAAAAGGGAAGAGTTTTGCAGTAGTGATGATAAGTCCTGTCCTCAAAGAACTAAGCAAGCAGCTCTGATATAAAAGCCTTGCAGGCAGACCTCTCTGCCCTTCTCAAGAGGGCCATGTGCCTTGCCCCCAAGTTGCCCTTGAGCTGGAACGTCTCAGTTCCTTGACCTTGTGATGGCCACTGCAGTTCATTCTTCTCTTCCCTTGGCATTGTCTTTCCTCTAGCCTTTTGAGACACCCTTCTACTTTTTCCTCATACTTCTCTGATTACTTCTTCCAAGTAATTTAAAAGCTACCCTAAAATTTTGGTATTAGCTGTGGGTCATTCTTTTGTCCCATTCCATTCTGGGTTGATGAATTTAAAAATTAGCACAACATAGGTAAGAGCCAGGTGCCTGAGAAGTAATGTTAGAGAGATTTCAAATACATACTTCAAAATCACTTTATTTGTATCCCTAAATGCTGGAAAAAAAACATAAGAACTTCTAAAAAGAGCCTTTAGCTAGATTTTTATTTATTTGAAAGGATTTTTTTGGGGGGGCGGGGGGGGGGCTGGGGATTGAACCCAGAGCCTTGTGCATGTGCGGTAAGCACTCCACCAACTGAGCTGTGTGCCCAGCCCTCTGGATGATATTCTAAGAGTGACCTGCAGCCCTATGGCTAAACAAACCATAAGCAGCAGAGAAGCACTGAGGATGTCTGTAAGTCCCCTTTGCCGGTAGTGTTCAGAGCGTACAGAAGAGGGAGCTAAAGCCTCACCCCTGCTGCAGCTCTGGCTCAGGAGCCTTTGTCTTTTCTTTGCTTCACACGAGGAGGTTGAGGTAGGGATGGAGGGACAGGATTGCACAGGCTTCAGAGCATGGCAGGAGGACCAAGGACAGGAATGGTGATTCAAGGGGACAAATTATGGAAGAAATGTACACCATATTTGGGAACATAAAATAAGTATTCTTGAGTTTAATAACCCCAAACGAGAATAAAAGCACATATTTTTTAAAAATATTGTAGACTTTTCCAACTTTTCCGGCCATTTTCCTTCTTGTTCTGAGAAGGAAACTAAAGTGAAAATAGAAACTGTTATTCCTTTTACCAAGAAACCTACTAGAGGAACCGTGAAAAGTACAAGGACCTCATCAAGTAACTTTTTTTAAAAGGAAAAGGGGTGAATAAAAGAAAATAATAGCCAAAACCCAGATGAGATGGTATATTAAAAATTGCTGCTTTTGAACTTCAGTGCTTAACAATGCTGAGATCTTAAGTATTTATGTTGTTGCTCTGAAATAATGTACTTTGTAAGTACTTTTAATACATTGTTACTCCTGTGGTTGCTGTATGCAAAGGTACTTAAAGCACTCAGTGAATTCTTGTAGTTGTTTCTTATAGTTAGGGGTTTTGATCTATTTGACATTTTTTTTGGTGGTAATCTGGCAAAGAAAACAATCATGTTGATAATATTTGGTGAATAATATCCTGTGTGCTAGGCATTGGCTGAAAGCACAGGGAGAAGCCCTACTGTCATCCCAGTTTTACAGACCCCTGCATGATATGGAAAACTGTTGGGGTAGGTTATACCTATCTGGGAATCAAATCATGACCATAGTCTCATCAGAAATTGGTACTAACTGGCTCCAAATAATATTGTGACAATGTTTAAAGTTTTAAAAAGCTTTTGGTTTTACATAGCTGATTAACTGTGATAGCCATACAAAGATAATACTAAGAAGTCATAATAGGTTTAAAAAAAACTCTAGTTTTCCTAATTTCAGAGCATTATCTTAATAATTTGGTATTAGTAAGTATTTGCAGTTTATGGATCTACTGTGTAGTCCTCAGAAATAGAATAGAGTAATTAAAAGTATCATTGCTACTTAAAATGCGTGTAACCAACATGGTATTTGTGCATCAGCTTATCAGGTGTGCCTACGTTAATGATTAGGAAAAGTGTATGGAGAAATGGAAGTGCCATATCAGATGTTACCACAGCATATTTCCCATTTCCCATCAGTACTGCACGAGGGTTCCAATTTTTCCACATCCTTCTCAGCACTTTTTTTTTTTTTTTTTTTTTTAATAAAAGCCATCCTAAAAGGTGTAAAAGGGATATCCCATTGTGGTTTTGCTTCATGTTGCCCTGAAGAACCTGTCAAGCACCTTTTCATGTACTTGATGGTCATTATATGTCATCTCTGAAGAAATCCAGTCCTTTGCCCAGTTGTCATTAGGTAGGCTTCTGCTGTTGAGTTGTCGGAGTTCTCTGTGTGTTCTGGACAGTAGCTTCTTATCAGATATCTGGTGGCCTTTTCATGGTCCTGGTTACCTCCTTGTCTCTGCAGGGCTTTTTAGCTGGGTCAGGTCCCACTTGTCCGCCTTCACTTTCATTACAGAGGCTTTTGTTGTCATATATTTAAAAAAAAATCATCACTTAAACGAATGACATAAAACATTCCTCCTATGTGTCCCCCTAAGTGTTTTATAAATTCAGGACTTACATTTAAATCTTTTAACTCATTTTATTTGATTTGTGTGTGTGTAGAGTATAAGATATAAGTTTTGTTCTTTTGCATGTGGATGTCCAGTTTTCCCAATACCATTTGAGATTGTTCTTTCTGGGTTCAGTTGGTTATATGTGTTTGGGTTATTTCTGGCCTTTTTTCTCATCCACTGGCCTGTATGGCTGCTTTATTGTTTTAATTGTCCACTCTAAAATCATGTGTAAATACTGTATGTCTGCCATATTGTTTTAATTGTCCACTCTAAAATCATGTGTAAATACTGTAGCTTTGTAATACATTTGGAGGTCAGAAAGTGTGATGCCTCCAGCTTTATACTTTGTCAAGATTGTTTTGACTATTGGGGTCTTTTGTTGCTCCACTTGAATTTCAGTGTTTTAAATATGGGTTGCATTAAATTTGTAGATTGCTTTGGGTAATAGGAATTTTTAACAGTATTATCTTTGGATCCATGAACATGGTATATCTTTCCATTTATTTATGCCACCTTTAATTTCTTTCATTAATCTGATATAGTTTTCAAGTACAAGTAATTTAAATATTAAGCTTATTTGCAAGTGTTTTATTGTTTTGGGTACAATTATAAATGGGATTCAGTGATCCCATTGTGAGTATATATCCAAAAGAATTAAAATCAGGATCTCAAAGAGATCACTTCCATGTTCACTGTGAATCATTTACAGTAACCAAACTATGGGAAAAACCTATGTGTTCATCAATGAATGAAAGGATAAAGACAACAGGGTGTGTGTATCCCCCCCATCCCTGCCCCACACACCCAGTGGAATATTATTCAGCCTTAAAGAAGAAAGTCTTTCCAAATGGGACAACATAGATGAACCTGAAGACATTATGCTAAGAGAAATTAGCTAGTCACAGAAGGACTCCCTGATTCTACTTATAGGATGTTATCTAAAATGGTCAGAGTAGAATGGTGGTTGTCAGGGGCTTAGAGGAGAGAAAAATGGGGAGTTTTTGTTCAATAGGTCTTAACTTTGTTAGGCTAGATGAATAAAGTCTAAAGAGCTGCTTGCACATCTGTAATGTCCAAGACTGCAGACAGTTAACACTTAAATCCATTTTGACAAGCCTTCCTCCCCCACTATTTTCACACAAACCCCTTTTAAAGTGAAATTAATGTAAGATTAGGTTAAGGATATTTAAGAGAGAAAATAAGTTACAGAATAATTTTTATATAGCCATTTAAGCTTGGACTGGAAGGAAGGTGAAAGGATGTTTAAGCTTTTCAATTTGTAGACAAGGAAACTGGGTCTCTGAAAGCAGATGGGACTTGCACAAGACCACAGAGTTATGAAAGGGCAAAACTAGTACTGACCGGTAGATAGTACCTGCTCAACTAGAAGTTTAGTAAATTTCAAAAATGAATGTGAAGGCTAGTCTGTTATGCAGTTTTTAAAAACATACTGCTTATAAAGTGTTCATTTTAGCAAAGTGTTAGAGAAAGCAGAGCCTACCTACTTACACCCGGTTCACTGATTTCCACTCGGCTAGCTTGAGGACAGCTTCACGTGTGTACCTACAGGAAAGACAAGCCCCCACTTCGCCTCAGTGGGAGTAAAGGTTGTGCCTGGAACAACTTTCTTCTCTAACAGTGTGAGTAAATTTACGTACTGAGCCCTTGCTCCCTGAGACATTCCCTGTCTTTTTCAGTTGTGTGTACCCTTAATTCTACTCAGAAAACAACTCCTCTAATTTCTATATTCTAGAGAGGCCTCTGCCAAATTCCTTCAACCGACAAAATGCTGCTGTCTAGAAGGTTACTGTCTGCATCACTTTTTGCTGGTATAGATGCAGTTTTGATGCTAAACACTAATGTGTTGTCTGAATGCATTGTGTTTGCCAAGGCTATGGTTTTGCATTTGATTCCCCTCCCCCTGTGCCATAACCATTGGACTGTCTTACAAGTGAGTGCTCCTGCTCTCCAGGGCCCTAATGAAACAGGGTGATGGGAGCAGGAAAAACCAAGCATCATCATCATCATAAAAAAAAAAAAAGTCCCAGTGTGTTTCCACCATTTGTAAAACGTTTCGTATTGTTAAGTGCAGACATTACCATTCTTATCCAAAACTTATTTCTTAGAAGCTGACTGACTAGATCAGTACATAATTGAATCATCCTTTTATTTTTCAAAACCACAGAAAATGTGTCCCAGCCATGCAGAAAGTATTGGTTTTAGACACAATGAATACTTGGTAGAAATATACAGATTAATCTGTTCACTAAAAGAAGTAACCTAAATATACCTAAACAGTATTATAATGGTGGACAATAGCATCGTATTTCCTGCTGCTGCTTCTCTTTTGTTGGTACTGGGAATTGAACCCAGGGGTGCTTAACCACAGAGACACATCCCCAGCCCTTGTCATATTTTATTTTGAGACAAGGTCTCACCAAGTTTCTGAGGGTATCCCTGAGTTGCTGAGGTTGGCCTTGAGTTTGAGATCCTCATGCCTCAGCCTCCTGAGTGGTTGGAATTAAAGGCATGCAGCATGGCACCCAGCTCTTTCTGCTTCTTAGATGACTTTGACATTGGCATGTAGACAGTATTGTTCAATGAGAAATTTTATTTTGACCATACCCTATCTTAGCTGTATCTTTCAAAAGGAATGTTGAACATTATTTGTATTCAATATTAATAAAATTATTTAGAGAGTGTATATATAAATATATAAATAAAGTATGGTGAAGCATTGTCACAGTCTACTGAAGCCTCAGATTTTTTAATTATTTGAATATTTCATTAAATTTTGAAAAAATTCTGAATTATTCTAAAATTTAATTCTCCATGTCACAAGGTACAAGCCATTTTATGCATTAATTTTAATCATAACAAGTTTGAAAGATGTTATATTTGGCTAAAAGGTGCATTCATGAGAAAATTTTCAAATTTTGTGACCAAGGTATAGTGGTCAGACAAAAAATGAAAACCCAAGTATTGATTTCCTTTTGTTCCAAAATTTATTGGCACTGGCCATTTTTAACTTGGCTTATACAAGAGGCAAGTGCTTATTATATTTACTCAGCATTTAAAAATTAAGGTTCTTATTCAAGGACCAGATTTCTCAGAAAGGAATCAGGCTACCAACAATTGTGTTGATTTTTGCTTATTTTCCTATCTGTGTAGACCCTGTTTATAAGGTTTACTATATACTGAAGACAAGGGTGGTGGATGAGACTGGAAAATAATCTTTGGACACATATATTTTCATATTTTTATGAAACATGGTGAAACACTTGTCTCAGTATATTTTATGCCTGGAATCCTATTTGAAACCACTAAGAAACATTGCATGGGGAAAGAACAGAGGTACCCCTAAGAGCTCTGTATGGCCAGACTAGCCGCAGTTGCACTAGCTACAGGACCTGAAGGAGATGCTGGAAATGATTGACTGACATGAAGTTTAAGAACCAAACCTGAATGAATGCCTCTTATCTCTTAAATAAGAGTTAGGTTTACTACAGGTCAGTAAGGGCCCATAACATCTTATAAATTTTCTAGACAGGGAAGAAGGAATTTGAACTACTTTTTGCTGGGAAGCATGTTCAGAATGCTTCCAGGAACAATGTGGCAAAGGCTGTCTTGTGTTGCATAGACTGTGTGTTGTATGTCACTGGTGGGAGCAACAAGGCTGGCTGGCAAAGCCCAGGAAGTAGTGCTTCATGTTCTTCCTACCAGTTCTCAGTCTTCTTGTCAGTTCTGCATGGGTGTGGTATTAACAGCCCAGGATACCATGCAATTAAGAGTAGAATTCTGGGTCCGGACTTCCTCGGTCCAGATACGGACTCTGCCTCATAATTAACTGACTTCATTTTTAGGTTCTTTATCTGTAGAGCAGGGATAATGTTAACATATACTTTTCTAAGATTATTGAGAGGATCAAATGAGTTAATGATGTGTGAAGTGCTTAGAACACTCTTAGGTACACAATACACACTCAGTACATGTTAGCTGTTATTATACGGCTCCAATATTTAACGGATTTGAGGCGGGATGTTTGTTTTTTTGCTTCTGCATTTTCAATTTTTATCCTGTCTCCATAACCCCTCAGGGATGGTAGACACTAAACTGGATGAATGAGTGAACAATGATTTGCATGATATCTTTAGAATTGTTGCTTAGTGTAATGCAAATGAACCGTGGTTTGTGGATTAGTTTCTAAGATAAGGACGTATGGAAGAGCCCCAATTAAAATTAAATCTATACATGATCCACCCACCTCATTTCAAACATGATTTTTAATCTCTCCTGATAAACCATTTTCTTTCCTATAACTGGCAGAAACGACTATTTTACATCATGAAAAAGTACACACAACACACACAAATGTAGTTACACTGAGTGTGATAAACTCTTATTTTTTTTGTTTTAATTCTGCTGCTTTTAGTACATGAATTTATTTTGCAATCAATAATGTATTACCACATATTAGCCTAATTTGAATATTTTCAAGAACCAAAGAGGAAAGGATACCTTCAGTTATAGCCCAAATCCCTTCCTTTTCATTCTGTTACACACTTTGCCCTGCTTGTAGAACTGGGTTTCACCTGCCTGACATCCCCACCACACACATTTTTTAAATGTAATCCATCTATTTTGTAAGATCAAAGCCTATATTGTCATTTAAAAAATCTTTAAATATTATTCTATTTCAGATTCACTTTGGCACGTTCATAACATTAAAAATACATAAAATTAATAAAACTTATGTTAATGGTAACAAAAATTTCAGAATTGTGATACCTAGCCTCTATCCCTCCCATTCCTTCCAATAGAGTTTGAGAATCTCGTGCACAAGAATGGCTTTATTGTTAGAATGGAGCTCTGGAGGGCTTGCTTCTTTACTCTGGGCTTCCCTGGGGTTTGGCTTGGCCCTTCTTGGCCAGCGCTGTGCATTTGGGAGCTTGCTTCTATTCACGCTCTCAGACCACGAAGCTGACCACACACCACACCACACCACACCTGACTCTGGGTTCTCACTCAATGAGTCACCAGCCAGTCTAAATAGCTACTTCTTTGCAATATTGATGAGCAGATTATTACCAGGTTTACCATCCAGAGCTTCTCAGATCATAGATGCTGCCTTGCACACATCCCGGTCACGCATGTGGCTGATCTCACACTGTCTGCTTTTGGTCAGCCCCTGGTAGCTTCCACCCCACAAGCAGTCAGGCTACCCTGGTTCAGGTCATATATCCAACACAGAACCTTTTTTTGTCAAATTGGAGGAACTTTGATTATTACATTCTCTTCTTTTCCTGCCTCTTGTAGTCTTATTCATTCTAAAGCAATTATATACTTATCACATTTCTTATATATTTTTAGTCAATCTTTCTTTCTAAGCTTTTTTTTTCTTCTTGTTTAATTTTGAAGCACCTTCAAAGGTATCTGCAACAGCTTATAAGGCAAGAGTAATGATGTCATCATATTAAGAGAAAAGAACACAGTGTGTTTGGGGAAAAATAAAGCATAAATACTAGCATCATCAGTTTGAAAGCTCTTAAGAGTCTCAGTCTGGTTCATCCTCCTCTTACTAAATCCTCCTCCTCCTTACAGTTGTAAACAGAAAGATCATTCATGTTTCTAATATTTTATTCCTTATAGAATTACTAGTATTGCACCATGGTTACAATATGCATTTCATTTCACATATATGGTATTACATATACATTATAAGTGAAATCATTTTGTGTAAGGTCCTGATTATTGTTATTAGCAGCAGTATTCTTGGGGGGGGGGGAGTGACCTCAGTCCTAAACCCCTGAAGTATAGGTATGTTTTGAGTAGTTGAGGACTACTTTGATGCCAGTATTTCTCTTAACCATGCTTCTAGAAAAAAGTTGACTGAGTAGCTCCCCATAGTTTCACTGTCCTTGGTTTGTAACTTGTAGTCAATTTAGTTTGAAAATAGTAAATGGAAAGTTCCAGAAATTAAGAGACCACATTCACATAGCTTTTTATTATAGTATATTGTCATAATTGTTCTGCTTTACTGTTAGTTCTTAGTCTTTCACTGTGGCACAAGTTAATTTTACCATAGGTGTCTGTGAATAGGTAAAAACAGAGTGTACACAGGGTCCCCTGGCCTGCCACATCAGTCAGGAATGCTCTGCTTTCATCTGGACTGAGCAACAGGGGAACACAAAGGGCCTCAGTCCTAATGCAAAATTTGAGAACACTACCCTGACAGATGTAGTTTTTTGTTTTTTTTTTAGCACAATACTTGGAACACCAAATATGCTAGATCAGCTCATACTAAAGAGTTAAAAGTCAACTTCCTTCCTTTTTGTTTAAGAATTATCTTTCTTAAAACAAGAGGGGCATTTGGAAAAATGTTCATAAATACACTGTTTTCTAAGTTGAGCTCCCCTTATCCAGAAAGTTTCTTCAGAAACATCATGCCTCTTGGAAAAAGATTAAACTCTTGTTATTTAAATGAAAAACTATTTTCTTACCTGTTGGTGCTGTTCACATCACATTTTCCTATCTGTATTTTAGTGATGAGGTTTTTGCCCAGCACTTTGGACTTGAAATGAACTGGTTTAAAAGGAGGGGAGATGATGTAAAGCTACTCTGAAATCTGGAAAGTCACATAACCTTAGACTGAACAAAGAAGGCATGAGAATAAGAAATATGGAAAGGTTCTTCCATTCCAAAAACATTTCCGTATTTAAAAATCCTTCATGGTTTTTTGGCTGTTGAAGTGAGGTTATGCGGATCCAGCTGAGCCCTCTGTGAAGAAGGCAGCCCATGTGAACCTGCTGGCGATGAGGCATCTGGTCTATGCCACTGTGCACTTCTGGGCAAGGCATAAAGTTCCTGATGCCAAGCCTGGAACAGGAAGTAGCCAGCACCCCCCCACCCTGCCCTTGCCTTCCTTTTGTTTTGGCAGTGTGCTTTATGTTTTCCACTTGCACCATCGCTTAAGGTGATGCTTGTGTTCGTTCATTCATCCTCAAGTGCTGCATCTTCCACTTTCCTTCAGCTTGAGCTTCTCTCTTCCCAGAGCAGTGGGGGCTGGGGTGATCAGGCAGACCCAGACTGGCTATCCTTTTCCCTGGAGTTACAGCCACAAGTTGTTCTAAAGAGGTTCTATAGTTTTTGTTGCTCCTGATTTCAACAGGAATCAGAAATGTGTGAATAATTTAAAAAAAAAAAAAGATTGAGATAATTGTTCAGCTCTAGCAACAGGAAAAGGGAGTTCTCAAACTTTAAAGACAAGAACAACCTGAAACGCTAGGTGCTGCCTCAGAGACTCTTAGTCCAGTCATAGGTAATTCTAATCCAGGTGGCCCACGGATGGCATATTGAAAACCTCCAATTGTAGAAAGATCAGTTACACTATTCTTTTTTTTTTTTTTCTTGTAATCATCAGCATAGCAGTTTCCTTTTGAAAGTTTTATCATCTTTTGGCAGAGTTAACCTGGAGCCCCCAAACCAAGGCTCACAATTTTTGGCGTAAAATCATGCACCTACATCTGAGCAACACAAACAAACTTTGGCAGTGGTATGAGATTTATTTGTAAATTGCCAGTTTCGACATCACATTTCTTTTTTCGCTGGCGTTGCCTGTTGAAGGAGGCAGATCACTCTGTGGTTTGTACTCCTCGTGGTTTGTGTAGGATTCAGGAGAATGCCACAGGAAAACGAACCCTCTCTAGTTTTGACTCTCTTGGGCGTAGTGTATCCATCCTCTTCCTGAGAAGAAGAAGAGGCTTGCCCTGAAGGTGGCAAATCAGCTTTGCGCACGCCTTGTCTCCCCTTAGCCAATAGCCTGCTCAGAATGTGTGTATCACCGTGCGGTTCATTCGTCAAGGGGATTTCAGGCTCCAACTGCCAGCAGCCTGGAGTTTTCTGTGACTCCTGGGCTTGCATTGACTCCTCCATGACAACAAATGTGTGTGTCTGGCCCTGAGAAGAATTCTTGGTGATCTAGGTAAGGGTAAACCATAGAGATCATTCTTTATTTTTCTTCTGGGTATATTTGAGATTTTGAAAGAACTGGTCCTTGACTAGGAAGAACTCAGAACTGTCTTTTAAGTTTTTCTATTCAGACTGCTTTATAGTATACCCAGTCTCGCCCTCTTCATGTGGAATCCATGTAGTTTCAGTTTCAAATTTTAAAGTATAGGATTACCTTTTCAAAATTTTAGAAATTAAATAGCCATGGTTGCTGGGATGCTAATGACACACAAGTTCCTGGGTTAGGACTGAGGTTTATATTATTTTTTAGGACATTGCTTTAAAAGCTAGGCAAAGAGGAAATCTGTTTGCATATGATTTGTGAAACAATGATTGTAACACATCTGTCAGACTTTTTCCTGAGTTGAAGGCCAAATTTTTGGACATACCACATAATTCATTCTGGTGTGAAGTTATGTGATTGACCCCCAAATCGCACCCCCACACACACCACCCCTCTCTCGGTTTGTTTTCTAATCCTGGAATCAGCTCATCTTTCTCCTTAGGCATGTGGTTTAGTCTGTGTACATTCAGTGCAGTGGCATTTTTCTTGAAGACGTGACTAAGCCTTACTTGGATGAATCCTGCCTTTGAAAGAGATGGTGGAATTGCATCAGAAGGCATTTACAGTAAACTGCTCCCCCCTTCCTGTAATGACCACATGTGAAAGAATGCACTGAGTCTTGTTTGGAGGAAATGAGCATCGTAGAATTCTATGAAAAACTCCCTTTTTGTCATTAATTAATCAGATTTGGATGTTAACAATTTTCCAACTGGAGCAACTTTACGCTATCTAAATAAAAGTCAGAAAGCTGGAACTTTCTGCTCTATATTCTGCATGGTGTCACTAATCATCCTTAATTCAACAGAAGAAATAGTGTTGAATATGGTGACAGTTATTGAGGTGAATCTAAAACAAATGAACTTCCTCATAGACATTTTCCATGTTAAATTAACTTGTTTCACAGGTGTGTTACTGACTTGTCCTTCAGGATTTGATGCTCAGTCTGATTGGGTAGGAAGGCTGGGAGCAAACTCCAATGCCCTATAGCCAGGGCTTCTCAAGGGCACAGTGCCTCCTCCAGGAGGACGTGGTGGAAACATATGAGGGTGTTCTGGTCATAAAATGATGGCTGTTGAAGGGGAGGGAGCCAGAAATGTTACATGTCCTGCAGCACAAAGGATACAAAGAATTGCCCTGTATCATTCCGTGTGAGTTTAATTTGTCCTGTTGTATAATCAGTGAAAAATAGTTTATCATTTTTTTAAGCCTATATTTTACTCGAAACACAACTTTGCATGCTTTAAAGTGTACACTCAGGCTGGGGATATAGCTCAGTTGGTAGAGTGCTTGCCTAGCATGCACGAGGTCCTGGGTTCAATCCCCAGCACCACAAAAAATAACACAAAAGAGTATACTCATTTTCATTCTGTTGTCCACCTATATCTCACCTCTTTCCCCCCTATACTTCTAATGTGAAAAGCTTCCCTGAAATTCAAGAAAGTTAAGAAACATCTATCTTAACATGTAGTTAATTAGACCTGAAAATTGTTTACATATGAAATGGGAAGTGTTGTTTATATTATAAATTGCTTTTCTTTTAGTTTCTCCTAGTTTACCTTACATCTAGGGTATTGATGTTTTAAAAGCTGTTACCACTTGTTAATATTATCATTGAATTTTATTTTAGAGTAGTAAATGGGACATGACAGGATTTTATGTTATACAAAGGGGCTTTGGGACTAGGAGCGTTTCAAATCAGTGATCCAGTCCCTCTCTCTACTTGAAGAAGGACAGTATGCAAACCATCCAGATGGAAGGAATATTTATCTTCTTCGTGAAACTCTGCAGGGAAGATTTCACAAATGTCCATTACTAGCCCACTGATATGGGTTAGCATTTGGAAGTCTTCCCCTTAAGCTGTTTTAGACTTTGCCCATTACTTCTTCTTTATGGGAGTCTTCATGTATCACTTTGAAAACATGACCTTTAGTTACCTTCTCTCTAAAGGCAAGGTGAAAATGGGTGTTAAGGGAAGTGTACATGGCGTGCTGTAAGCTAGCAGAGAAGGTAAAAATAGACTCTGGTTTTCTTAGCAGTGGAGCATTGTGCCACTGCTCTTGCCACAGACACATTCTGCACGTGCCATTTCAGATTTCTGACAGTGGTATAGAACAGTACATCTTAGGTAAGGTACTGTCTGTCAAGTAGAATTATTAATCAGAATTATAGCTGTGAGATTAGGGAACCCAAGCACATGCACAGAAGGCTCCCTAAGTGCTTATTTTTTGGGGGCTCTTATTTCTAATTTCATAGCTCTTTCATCGGTCTTTTTCTTGGATTGTTTCTGTTGTCGTCATTGTTGAGTGGATGTAATGATTGCGTCTTAGATGTTTTTAGGGTTACTAATAAAAGTTTTTATTTGTTGTTGGTTTGTTGTTTTGTTTTGCAGTGCTAGGGATTGGACCCAGAGCCTTGTGCATGCTAGGCAAATCCTAAAAGTTGCTTGAGTTATAAAAAAGAAAAAAAAAATTGCTCCCTTGAATTTTCTATGTCTTCCAAGGTCTTTTTGTGTTTATTTGAGTTTTCTCTCCCATATCACAGGCTTTCTAAATCTATATTTGTCTTTGGTTGTTCATTCACATTAAAAACGAAGTGGTGTTGTGGCTGACTTGAATCTGTGTGTCCGGGGTGCCTCTTGTCCTGAGCAGGCTTTACCCTGGGTGGTACGAGGCCTTCAGAGCCCTGGCACTTAGCAGTTGTCAGAGTGAAGAGAGCTTGATTTGGGGGCTCTCATAACCACACTCACTGTTCAGTCCTCACCAGACATTTATCTAGCTTCCTTAGAGAATCATCTGCCTTTTTTAATTTTTATTTTTTGCCTGGAGACATGTAAACCTTAGTCTTTTCTTATAAGCACAGGAAATGGGCATGGAAGGAATAATGGCTTATATATTTTCAGTTAATCTCCTTTCTGTCCTCCTTGTCTCTTCTGTCCTGTATTGTATTTGTTTTCTTTGGACCTCATTGGGATTCTCCTGAATACAGTCACTGGTCTGCCTCCACAGCAGCAGTACATCTGAGAAAGCCCACCAGTGTGAACTGCCTCTGCTTAGCTCATCAGGCAGTGCTCCTCCCTCATCTTTCCGATATCCAGATATTTATGGAAAGCTCCTTTTGCCCCTGATATTTTTTTTTATTGTGGTGGATTGATAATACCTTTTTACAACTGTAATGGAGTCTTCCATATGCCTGATCACCATCTTGAAATGAGAAATTCTTTGACTAGTTGATTTATTAGAAGTATATCAAAACAATTAAACCTGAAATACTTTTTAGCCAGGTGTATTAGTCAGCTTTCAGTTACTGTGACAAAATATTTGAGAGAGTCAACTTATAAGGATGAGAGGTTTATTGTGACTCATCAGTCTTAGAGATATATTGACACGTTGGCTTTTTGGGCCTATGGAAAAGCAGCATGTCATGGTTAGAAGTGCATGATAGAGAAAGCTCATCACCTCAGGGTAGAGAGAGGTGGGCGCCAGTATCACTTTAAGGTCAGTTCATTCTTCCTTTATTGCCAAATATTCCTCTGAGTTGATAGATCTAATTTGTTAATCCTTTCTCTTGTTGACCAGCATTCAGATTTTTTTTTTTCTTAATTTCTTGGCTATTATAAACATTAAGCTGCTATCAACAAGTTCTCTTTACCCACATTCCTTTTTAGATTTAGGTCAGGTTTAATTGCTGAGTAAATAGTAATTGTATGTTCAACTTTATAAGAAATCTTCAAATCATTTCCCAAAGCAGTTGTACCATTTTACATGCAATAAGCAAAGAGTAAGAAGCTGTGCATGTGGGTTCTAGGTGCTCCACTTTTTATAAGCATTTGTATGATGGTTTTTCTAATTTAGGTCATTCCACTAGAGGTGCAGTAGCATCTCATTCTGTTTTGTGTTTGGTTTTGTTTGCATTTGCTTAATAGCATGTAGTCATTGACCATATTTACATATATTTTTTGATGTGTCTATTTAAATCTTTTGCTTGTTTTTTTTTTTTTTTGGTCTACATTCAAATTGCATTGTTTTCTTCTTAATTCTAATTAGGGCTGAGGATGTAGCTTACTGGTAAAGTGTTTGCCTAGCATGCATGAGGCCTTAGGTTCAAGCCTCAGTGCCACCAAAAAAAAAAAAAGATCTTATTTTGTCAGAAATTTTCATGCAAATATATTTTCCCAGTCTGAAGCATACCTTTTATTTCTTTAAGTGACTTTTTTGGTGAACAGGTTTGAGTTACTATCATAGTAACTTAATTAAAATTTTTTAAATTTTCTTTGAGTATTCTTTGTTAACCAAATACTGTTTATTTTCTCCAAGTTTGTGAAGCTATTCTGTGCTTTCTCTTAAATTGGTTACAGTTTAGCCTTTATGTTTTGGTAGTGATCCGTCACCAGTTAATTTGTTAGGTAGAGGTCAGGGTTTTTTTTTTTTTATTGTTGTTGTTGTTTTTCATATACTTTCTCAGTTGATTTGTTGAAGGGACTTCACTTTCCTCATCAAATTGCTTTGGCACCTTTGTTGAAAATCGGTTGTCTATGTACATTGGTCTATTTCAGAGGAACCTAAAAAATGTATAGATCACAGGTCTGTACATGTGGAAAGTCTAGGAAATAACAGTTCATGTTGGCCAGCCTTAATAAGCCTCAAGTGACTGGCATAGTCTTCTACTTGTGTATCATGGAATATTTGTGTCTAAGGTTACTGACAGAAGCTGGGTGTGGCGGAAGACATTATTTTCTTGTTTTCTGAGGCCCCCAGAAGTTCCAGCATTCCCATGTTAAATATGATGTTGTTCTTATCTGCACAGAAACATATCATAAAAACTAAGGTCCAGCCTGAGCTTGCAGGCAACTTCAAGGAAAACTAAATATTTTAACTTTATTTTTCATATTGGAAAAATTGGGTGTATGCAGGTTTGAAAAATGAATGATTTTGAATTCATTCTCAGTAAATGTGACCAGAACAAAACCAGGACACTTAGAAAATACGTTTTTCATAATGTAAAGAAGCTTGTGAGGAAAAAAATTGTTTTAATAACGTATTATATACAAAAGCAGATCCGACTTGAAACAAGCCTTTTCTAAGGGTAGAATTTCTACTTGGAAAAGTTTTTGTGTATAGTTTTACTTACTTAAATATAGTACAGTTTTTTAATTTGAATATAAGAAAACTTTTATTTCTTTTAACAGATGCCTTGATTTGAAAATCAAAGGATTAAGAGAGTAAGAAATATATCACTATTATTCTAAGAGTATGTTAGTTAACTTTCTGTCACTGTAACAAATTCTTGTGATAAATATAAAGAAAAAAGGTTTATTTTGACTCTGTTTTGAAGGCCCCACTAATGATCAGTTGGCCTTATTGCTTTTGGGCCCATGATGAAGAACCATGTTATGTTGGGAACCTGTGGCAGAACAAAACTGCTTACGTCACAAGCTAGGGAATAAAGGGAAAGAGGAAAAGGCTGGAGTCCCATAATCTGTCTCAGGGCATCCCCTTAAGGACTTCCCACAAGACCCCGCCTCCTGCAGGTTCAGTTGCCTTCCAATAGCACCACCCTGGAAGCCCAGCCTTTAACACATAGGCCTTTGGAGGACTTTGAAGATATAATGATAGCACAGAGGTAGGATAAATGATGATTTTCTCTTCTGACAACCAAAATTCAGAATCTGAGTGGTAATTTTGTGGTATGTTGATGTGGTGAAGTGGTTAGCACAAGACTCTGGGACTGGACAGCCTGGGCTGGCATATGTGCTCTGCTGCTGGCCAGAGATAAAGGAATGACCTCCATGTGCTTCTCCGTTAGTGGGGAGAAGAAGGAGAGTACCTGCCTGCAGGGCCGGTTGGAACAGGCAGAGCACTGAGAGCCGGGCCTGCTTCACCGCACATGTACCTGTTGGCTGGCACCGCTATCCCACTTTTATAATAAAAGAACACAAGAAAATGATTCTTTTAAAAAAGGGTCATGAAAAGCCAGAGAATCACACTACAATTCAGGGATCTCACTGTTTGTGGCAGCGCTCCACAGTTGGCTGAACTGATCTGGTTTTACTGTTGTATTACCATTCTCACCCAAAAGGATCTAGAATTAAACGGTTTTCTGTTGAGTTCTTTGGGAGATGTATGTCTTGAAAATACCAGGAGTGCTTTATGTTAATTACAGGAATTCTGTCTCTACAGAAGGATTTTATAAAGAAAGATGTATTTCATGCCTTTCCACACTCAGGAAAAATACAACATCCACTCACTTGAAACACTGCCTTCTCTAGCCTGTGTTTGGACTTGCATGGTTGTGCTCAGCTCCTGGCCTCAATTCTGCTCTCTCTAGCATTTCCTGGCAGGAGCAGGAATAAGAGCAGTGCCTGAGAGAAGTGGCCATGGCCAGGACAGGCCTTTCCCCATTTGACATCTCTGCACCTCCCTGGCAGGGGGACGAGTCTGGCCTTCATAGTAGTTATGCCTTCACATGTGTCAGGGTTGATGACCCCAGAAACAAAAACCCAACTCAGATCAAACTAGAAGTTCCAGCGAGCATGGACCATGAAATCATGCAGCCTTGGTTGCCCATACACACCAGCTTGACTGCAGACTGGTGTCTTTCTGCACACCAGCACTGGACACCTTGTCTTTGTTCTGTGTAGGAGGTGAGAGGCTGAAGAAAATGGATTTCCTGATGACAGCCGGCTTGCCAGATCTTACTGTACTGAAGAGGAGACTTCTCATGAGGCCTGCTCAGCGCAGGTGAGTTTTCCTTTATTTTCTTAGCGTTTGGTAAACGCCACACAGACACATGGAGGATGGGATGTGGCACTTGTGATTTGACATGTGGGAGAAACCTATTCATCAAGGTAACTTCTTGTCTGTGGAGGTTGA
The DNA here is from genome assembly GCF_047511675.1 of Marmota flaviventris. NCBI lineage: Eukaryota > Metazoa > Chordata > Mammalia > Rodentia > Sciuridae > Marmota > Marmota flaviventris. Next base: position 23,019,459 of record NC_092498.1, read on the forward strand.
TCAGTGCCAGTTGGCCCTCTCTCATCTAGTAGCAGTTCCACCCACGTGACCCATTCTTTGACACTCATTTTCGGTGGGCGATTCCTCCTGTGCCTCAGAGAAAAGAGGATCCAGAGGATGAACCTGCTCAGGTTCTTCAGCTCGGCATGGTTTGTCTGCAGCTGCCTGTTTTTCCTTGCCTGCTCTTGTGTTTGCGTGTGTGTTGGCCGGGGGGCGGGGCGAGTGTCCTTCCTCATCTCAAGGCTCTGGGCCCCATCCCCATCTGCTTCCAATCTCACCTTCTCAAAGGTTTTCCTCTCTGACTGTACCCCAGTCATCCCCATTGGCTTTTTCCTTTGAGCACTGAAACAACCTCCAGTCTTATTCATTTTTAAAAATTTTAACCTGTCATCATCACCCTGCTTTTTATTTACCTCTCCATTTACTTCTGCCAGGCCTCCACTTTGGGAAGAATCATCTCTCTCTTTTTTTTTTTTTTTAATTTTATTTCTTAGTTGTAGATGGACAGAATACCTTTATTTTATTTATTTTCATGTGGTGCTGTGGATTAAACCTAGGTCCCCAGACATGCCAGGCAAGCACTCTACCTCTGAGCCACAACCCCAGACCAGAACCATCTCTCTTGCTATCTCCATTTCTGTGCTTTTGCCCAACACTGAGGCTGTTTTCCTCTGGCTTCTACACTTGTGACCAAATGGATCCTGCTCTAGCCAACCTGGTAAGCTCCCTAAAGTGCTTCCTGTTGTCAGATTCTTAGATAGATTAGGGTCCTTATCTTCCATGACCTCTTTGTAATACTCAGTGTTTGATACATTCTCCTTCCTGGTCTTCCATGACCCTGTCCCACTGCTCTGGCTTTTTCTGCCCATTGCTCTTTGCAGGTTCTCTCTGTCCATTCTAAGCTCCATGCTTCTTTTTAGATGCCATTATGATACCTAGCATGGCACCTCATATTCAACAGGTTCTAACCTGATCCAAGTTGGTGACAATGATTGCTCTTGTTATTTAAAAAAAAAAAAAAATTTGTAGTTGTAGATGGACAGAATGCCTTTATTTATTTATTTATTTATTTATTTATTTATTTATTTATTTATTTATTTTTAATGTGGTGCTGAGGATCGAACCCAGCGCCTCACATCTGCCAGGCAAGCACTCTGCCACTGAGCTGCAGCCCCAGCCCCGCGACTGCTCTTATTATTGAAACATTACCACTGACAGGTTTCCGTCCTCAGTCTAACCAACCAGATTAGAGCCCCTCTTACTTGTGCAACAGCACACTGTACCTCCGTTAACTTGCAGCTGCCCATTTGCCAGGAGAATAGCAGTATCTTAGGCACCATCCAGCACCTAGCTTAGTTTCAGAGGGGTAGTTATGTCCTGTGAACTTAGTAGACATTTTTTGAACAAAATCAAATAAGCCAAGTGACTTGTAGAAAGAACATTCCAACTATTCTATGTTTCTTACCTTTAAAAAGTTACCCACTTAAGAGATAAACAGCAAAACATGACTAATCCTCCAGGGTGTGTCTGAGTCTTGTGTTGCTGAGCAACCTTGAGCAGCCTCTCTGCGTGTTAGATCCTGAAACCTCTCTACCCTAGGACCTTTTTCCAGTTCCAAAGTCCTTTAATTCTTTGAGAATAGTGTGCCGTGGGTGTAGGTTATATTCTCGGGACACTCAGATTTTCCCTCGTGCTTCTGTTTTTTCCTGTTAGCTGATGATGTTGCTTGGATTTGTAGGTTCTTTCCAAGTTGTGGGAGTTTTTCAAGCTGGCTGTAATGAGAGGGTCTCTTAAAACCACAGAGAACCATGGTATAGTCTTCTCAAGTTAAACACAGTGTTCCTTCTTATTTTCACTTTTGATCTGTGTTTCTGGGCTGACTTCTATAATTACATTTTTAAAATTTAAGCATCAGAAACGATATCTATTTTGATTCCTGTGCCATTGATATTCTTCAAACTTTCATGTGTGCCAAATCAGGAACCTCCTGCCAGACTTTGACTTCTGATTTCTTTCTTTCAGATATATACAAATACATGTACATGCGTGTACACACACTTTTTAGAGTGTTTCTTCATGTAAATATATATATATACACACACACACACACTTTTAAAATTATTTCTAACTTTAGTGGTAAAATTCACAACATAAAATTTACCATTTTAACCATTCTTAAGCATGTAGTTCAATGGCATTACTGTGCAACTGTCATCACTGTCCATCTCCAGAATTCCTTTCGTCTTGCAAAGCTTGAAAGTCCATATCCATTAAAATAAAAATCTCCATTCCCTCATGGAAGAAAGAAGAAAACACCATTCTTCTTTCCTTCTCTATGAATTTGACTAGACTGGGTACCACATGTGATAGAATCACACAGTATTTGTCTTTTTGTGACTGGATTCTTTCCCTTAGTATAAGGTCTTCAAGGTTCATCCTTGTAGCATCTGTTGTGTGTTTGATGAACGCTCAGGTTGCTCTACATTTTAGATACCATGAATAGTAGTATCACTATGAGTGGGGGTATACGAAGTGAGTTCCAGTCTTCAAATTCTTTTGGATCTAATGACTTTTGCATCTTAATCCCTTGATATTTCTGTTGCTTTCATGGACTCCTGCCTTCCTCTTTTGTCCATTTACTACTTTTGCCTATGACCTTTGGGCCATTTTCCCAGTACAGATGCTCCTCCATTTATGCTGGTGCTATGTCCAGATTCACCCATCAAAAGCTAAAAGTAGTGTTAAAAAATGCATTTAGTACCCCTAAACTGCATAACATTGTAGCTTAGCAACACAGTGCACTGGAGAGTAGAGGTACTCCCATAATCACATGACTGACAGGGAGCTGCAGTGCCCAGCATCACCAGCGCCCAGGAACAGATCAGAATGCAAGAAGAATGGTTTCCACTGAATGCATTTTGTTTTCACACCATCATAAAGTTGAAAAATGGTAAATTGAATCATCGTAAGTTGGAGAGCATCTGTAATGTTTCTACTATCAAGATTCTCATGTTTCAGTAAGACTCTTACTGAACCGCTACATGGAGAAAACAGTTTGACAGCTAAGAAATATGATTTGTTCCCACCTCCTACACACCCATCAGTTCCTACTGTTTTCTGAAGGTGTGTCATGGGTTCCTCTAAGTTGAAGAAAAAAAATTTATTGGCAGTAGGGCAGATTTTTGTGTCTACTGATATTCTGTATTTTGAAATTTAACTATGAGTAGTAAAACTTCTTCATTCAGCAGTCCTATGATTGTGATTTTGTGGGGTTTTTTCCTTATTATGAAAACAACATGACAATTATAGATAATTTGTAAGGTATAGAAAAATAATGTACACAATAGCACTGCATAAAGGCAACCACTGTTTATATTTTAATTCATATTCTTCTGTTTTTTTAATGTAAATTTTACATATTAAATATCATATAAGCATATCTTGTCACACACACACAAAAAACTAACAACTTTATGGAGCTGAGAAATATTTATAGGGTATTCATTAGTTTACATATCCTTTTTCCAATTATAAAAAGAATATTTCTTATAGGAAATATCAAACATCTCAAGATTATAAAGGTTAATGGAAAATGTAAATTCTCTTTTCTGCCCCTTCATAAACTGTATTTATTTATTTATTTGCTGTTATTGAATCTGGCTTTGAACTTGCAATCCTCCTGTCTCAGCCTCCCAAGCCACTGGAATTACCACATCCAGCTTCATAAACTTTTTAATGTATTATTTTTCATTCTCATCTCAAAACTAGCTTCTCTCCTTCTTTTGTGCACTCCTTCCTTCCTGGCCTTCTTCCCTCCTTAGCACCTTCTCCGTTTCTCTTCCTTCCCTCGCTCCTTCTCCCTAATAATATCGACATCACATTTATGTGCGATTAAATACCCAGCATTTCCAATGTCATTAAGTGTTCCTGGAAAACCCCTGTTTAAGCACGTGGGTTTACTCTGATGTATTTTGTCCCGTACGTCCCTCCACTTTTGGATGTTCAGGTTGTTCTCAGTTTCATGTTGAAGTACATTCTTGTTATTTCCCTGTGTGGCTGTGGGTGTTTCCTTAGGTGATATTTATTGACATGTCATGAGTCAAAGCTGTTTTGGGCCTTGGTGGTCTTTCTTTCCTTCAGTGGCTTGCTCTTTCTGGTGTTCATCTTTGTGAATTTGATTGATGAAAAAAATCTTGGTTTTTGCTAGTGTATTTCAAAGTTTTTTCCCACTAATTGACTTTTTGTGTGAATTTTTGTTAGCATATTTTACCTTTGCAAATACTATATATCATCCATTACAGGTATGTTACTTTTTGCTTTCCTTTTGATTGTGTTTGCTGGATTTTAACATCTGACATTTGTAGTAAGTGACTCAGCTCACTTTGCCGTGTGCTGCCTTTTCCACTGCAGTTTATAAAGCTGAGGCTAACTTTCCCATTTAAATTCAGAAATGTTTCCTTATACTTAAATAGTTTCCTTTCTGTCCTTTTATAGTTAACTTTTTATTTTTTTTAATATTAAGTATTGAACCCAGGGGTGCTTAACCACTGAGCCACATCCCTAATCCGTTTTTTTTTTTTTTTTGAGACCGCGTCTCACTAGGTTGCTGAGGCTGGCTTTGAACTTGATCCTCCTGCCTCAGCCTTCCCAGCTGCTTGGATTACAGGTGTGCATCAGTATGCCCAGTTTACATTTAACTTCTTACTCTCAGAATTAGTTTTGGTGAATATTATGAAGTGGTAATTTCTTTAATATTATTCGGCTCTTGTGTTTATCCGTATTCCCTATACAGCTGTGGTGCGAACTAAAATACGTGCTCTTCCTTACTTTAGTGCCTTGGTTGTTCCATTGGGGAAAATGAGGTGGCTACGTGAGGGAGCCAGGCAGAGGGACTGGAACCCTCACAGTTGAACAAGCTCTCCCTTGCCCAGAACTTGCCCTGCTCCTCCTGGCCATGATGCTCAGCATGGACCAGGAGGTAAAGACAGGAAGGAGGGCCTGTAAGAGCTGGGGACTAGGCGAGAGTGGGCCAGAGTGAAGCTTTGTGTCTTGACTCCACTTCAGTTATTAATGAGAGAGAAGTATCCAGGGCTTGGCTCACTGGTGGTTACTTGAATCTCAGATCCAAGTTGTAAGGCAGCACTTGGTGAAAAGAACACCAGCCCAGAAATTGAGAAATCTTGAGTCTGGTTTCAGCTATCAGTCAACTATCTTATGTAACACAGCAGAATCTCCTAACTTTGCCAGTTTCCTGACTCAAGGAATGAGGGAGTTGAGAAGAATACTTTTTCAGAACCATTCTGAATTAAAGTCTAGGCAAGTGGCAGAGCTAGGTTTGTGGTGATTGTTGGGATGTTTCTTGGTGACCAGTTCATCTTTCTTTAATGAGGTCAGCAAGTATGATACCAAGTTTAGTAAGATGATGACAGATGTTATTTAATACCCCACCTTGGAAGAATCTATGCTCCTTACCTTCCCTGACTTTTCTTGATCTACTGTAACATTGTTTTCTGTAAGATTACTGTATGTGCTGATAATTTCTTTGCTCCAGCCACTGCTTGTGTTTAAGAATTAAAGGAAGATGAACTAATAATCAAGAAAATTCAGAATGGATTCATGTCTCTGACCTTACCCTGTCACTTGCCCAGAGCTGTTATAATTTTTTTTAAAAGGCTAAAATAAAACTATGAACACTACTTTGAAACATGCATTAAAGTGATAACAGTAATGACTAGAAGTTACAAATACTTGTTAAATTTTTATTATTGGTATTAATATATTATTACTTATTAACATATTATTAACAGAAATTTCATTGAGAAAACAGCCAGAGGCCAAAACTTTTAATTTCAGTATATTTTTATTAATATATTCTGTTTTAGAAAAGTAGCCCAAAATATATCTTAAGTAGTTTCTGTAATATAAAGTAGTCTATCAGTCAGTCAGTCAGTCAGTCCATTACACTTGCGGTGTTTTAACCTTCATCTTCCACCTTTTGATTTCTAGTGTAGATGAATGTACATGGTCCAATATCAGCACCACAACTTATGTAACTCACAAGAATAATTCAGACTGTCCAGGGGTGGTCTGTCACAAACTCAAATGAAAATTTCTAGGGCTTTTAAATTTTCTTCTTGAGAACATATTTGCTAAATATGATACAATGACCTTTTGAAATTTATAGAACTTCGTGTGTAGTCTGGATAAAACTAAGCAGTTTTTGTGCTCCAGGAACTAATAGCACTATATGCTAAATAAAGCAAAAGTGTTTATATGTAGCTGCAACTGTTTTATTTAATGACGTTATGTATCACATGATCTGCAGATAGCATTGAAAAGTAGCATTTAACATAAGCCTTGAGTGGATATGATCTTCAGAGAAACAATTCCTTTGATAATTAAGCTTTAATTTCTCACTGAGCACTTCTTTGATCTTGTAATATTTTTAAAACAGTCCCGGGGATTTATTTCAAGGCTTCCAAACAAATTATTGCTTCTCAAAAGCCATAATATATTCATGGGTTGGTATTTCTAAAATAAATCCTATTTTTAAACTCCTATTAAGTTTATTTTTTCTTAGTGTACTTATCTGGGGCATAATTTTCATTGCTGCGGGTCACATGATTCCTCCCGTCCATAGCACACGCACTTAAAATTTTCACTTCCTGATTGAGCCATCAAGATTACGTAAACTGTAAATCAGCCTAAATACCTCAGAGCAGGGATTTTAAGGGGAAAATGATGTTTTCTTTTCATCTTCACTGTTAACCCCTAAGCATCAGAGTGAGTGTGTGCTTGCCCATTTGTACTTGGCAATGAGAGGCTATTAGAGGGGTGTTTTTTTTTTTTTTTTTTTTTTTTGGTTCCTTCCCTTTCAGATTGAGTTGGACTTTGCTTTCATTATAAAAAATAATGTGCCGGCAGATAGATGGCGGGGCGCTAACAGTCACAGGACTGAGAGAGTCATTTACTTGCTACTCTTTTCACAAGCCGAGTGAAGAGTACAACAGCTCCCAAAAGGTAATGATCTGATATTTTAGACGTGCCAGTGGCTGTGGAATCCTCTTCTGTCTGGTCCTAGTGACAGTAACTTGTAGCAAGCAGGATGACTCGTTTATCTCGATCTTACAATCGTATCACATGTACTCAAAGCAGTTTGAAGTTGTCATAGTAACAGCATGACATTTGGAGGGTCTTGTTAGTAGTTCTTTAGCCCGAATTAATTGATTTTATTAACCCTGGTATTTTTCCTTCTCTCTGACAAGGGCTATATTTGCTCAAAGGTGGATTTTATGTTCTTTATGTCTTGTTGACTGCAAGGACTTAGTGGTTTCAGTATAGGAACAAGATTGCTATCAGTTGATATCAGATAGTTAACATAGGTTTTTAATTACTCTATAAAATCAGACTATCACTGTAGGACCGAGATTTTGTTTTACATAAAGAGGAAAGTTACAGATATTGCCAAGATGTAATTGTGACTTAATTCCAGTGGCTACAACTATCCTTTGCTTTGATTTGGACATATTTAGATTAAGAATTGAGGATGGCAGAAGAGAGAGGTGTCAGACTTACCGGAGAAAATAATTTCTTTTAAAATGCAACAAAGATACAGCTCCAAAAACACGTTCCATAAAAGGAAAAATATCAGTAAATTTGGATTTATCAAACTGAGAAATGCAGTCCTCTTTGAAGCTCTAAAATATAATAAAACAAATTCTCCTTTAGAAAAGTTTGAGGGAGTTCTTTATTGTTGAAAAGTAGGTCGAGATCCTCTGTGAGGAAAGCTGTGTGGCAGGAATTCTTGCCAGTCATGGTGAGTGGTGAACAAGGAAGCCTGTCTCTTGGGCAGGGGGAGGGTCAGGAGAAAGAATGGCTGGGACTAGGTTTGGATGCTGGGGCTTAAAAAGTATCAGTTGTATAGTGCTTTTGTTCTCCTGTAAAAGTGGCCGGGGAGATGAGTTTTGTGGGCTCATGGCTAATGCTACCGTCCTTACTGTTGTGTGGGTGTTCGCCATGGGCATGAAGAACGGGGTAGCAGCATGTGCGGCCAGCAGCCCGAAAGGTGCTAATGCACAGCCAGTGATGTCAGGAGTTACGAGACAGCAGTTTCAAAACACTGCGGTAAACAAGGTCAAAGTGTCCCGTTTTGCTGGAAAAGAAGGTTTGTTTTTATGAGCTGGACAGTACATGGATGAAGTAATTTTTCAAAACAAACTTCACATTTATATGTGTGTTGTGTGTTTTAAGATTAAAAAAAAAATAGATGAGATTTAGTAATGCTTAACATTTTTAAGCAGAACTGTCTTGGGGTTTTGATTTTTTTTTTTCTGTCTTTAGTTGATTTTTCTGGGGTTTTTTTTTTTTTTGACCCCCACATAGGAAGGAAATAAGAATACTTCTGATCTAAAATTCTTAAAAGTACCTTGAGAGGGCAAGATGGGACCCAGTCCTTTCAAAGCACAGAACATAGCAGTCACAACCAATAGTGAGATAGTCCCTTGAGTTTTATACCTTTGGTTCTTATTTGGACAGGCGTAAACAAGAAAGTTAATGGCGCAGAATACTGCTGACTGCGTGGCTCTTGTCTTAATGCGTTTTCCAATCTTGAACCTGAGAATGCCAGAGGCTTGGGTCTCTGGGCATTCGTGATAGCAGTCATCTACTGGCCGCAGGGTTCCAGAGGTAACAAGTGGGTGTCCTGGGTGTGTGTGTCAGTGTAGTAACGACAGCAGTGGTGCCACGTGGCACCCAGAGGTCGTCTTAGTCTGCCCCAGGGGTTCCTGGTCCCCAGAAGTATCTGCAGTGTCTCTGAGATGAACTGTGAACTTGGGGCATCTGCAAAAGCGCAGGCGCTGTGAGTCCCAGGGCAAACCTGGGTGTGAGAACACACTGAGCTTTTAAAACGAAAGCAGGGGCCTTGAGGAAGGAATTGCCGTCATCTTATGCCCAATCTGCTCACGGTGCTGGAACGCAAAGTAAGTTTTGTTTGTTTCTTTGTTAGTCAGTCTTCTGCGTGTTTTTTCTTGCTAACATTGTTAGACACTTAATATCTGGCAAATGCCAAGTTTTTCCCCCTTCATTGGAAAGTGAGAGATGGAGTTTGTTAAATAGCTAATGGCTTCTTTTATCTTTTCTCTCTTTTCCCATATCTAGCATGCTGACTTGCTTTTTAGAGATAGCAAGAGACTGAAATGTATTATCAAGGAGAAAACAAAGTTTTTTTTTCCTTTCCTTTTTTTTAAATAACCCAAGAACTGTGTCATTAGATAAATGGCAGTGACACTGTCAAGACTGTTTTATGGCCAGGAACTCCTTATCAAGACTGCCCTGCTTGCCACTCTGATTTCCATTTGGAAGCAGCAAGGGTACCTGTCCCCAGGGCAGATGTGAAGGCAGAGGAGCCCCAAGTGGAAATTGTGCTGAAGCCAGGTGCCAAGGGGTCCCGGGCAGGAGGCTGGAATTAAATAACCTGTTAGGAAACTGAAAGGAGCAGAGGGAATATACATTATATAATGATATGGCGAAAAACATTTAACATAAAGATGGGACAAAATGTATAGAGATCTGAAGTCAACAGAAACTGAGCTTTATGTCAGAAAGTTTTGTGAATTGTAGATTGATGGAAAGTGTTCATTTGTCTTCAGAAGGTAAATAAGAGGCTTCTCACCTACACAGATATTCGTTAGCCCTAGCCTAAATATGACACTCGGCCGGCTTCCATTCTCTTTGTTTTTTGTGCTGATCCTGTCTCCGGAGATGTTACATGCCTTCTGTAATTTTTAATACAAAGTTCCATGGTTTTGAAAATGCAAAACAAATAGAAATGCAGAGTCTTTGTGATTTATAATTAACTTATCTTTCCTTATAAAGCAGACTGATTTTGCCACAGACTGTTCTTGAATTTTTTCCTGTTTGAATAATAATGTTGTGAAGGTAGAAGGAGCGGTGGCATGACTTGGTGCAGAATCAAAAAGTAGAAGCAGGGGTCTTCTAAATCCAGTGTGGAATGTTGTGTGGATTTAAGTTAGAGTGTCAGTGTCGGAGGGATTCACCTTGTATCTCAAAGTCGTGGTGATAGGACCTAGAGTAGCTGTGTTTCACTTGAATGTCCCTAAATTATTAATTCAGCAAACATCTTTAATTATTTTTTTAATTTTAATATACTGGTATGGCCAAAGCTATTTTTTAAATTTACAGAGATTCGGTTTGTAAATTAAAGATCAAGAGTAGTTTGAGTCAAGGGTGAGTGAGCAGAGCATTACTATCGAAACAGTCTTGTTAAAGATGGTGCCAAGTGCGCAGGGCTGTTCCCTTGTGAGCTGCCCCTCCTAATTAAAGGGGAAGGTGGCCGCCATCTGTCTTCTTTCATTCAAGGCAGTAGGGGGTCTGGGGTGGAAGGAAGCACACCCCCCCCCTATTTTTCTCCCACTCTTTTTTATAGCCAGCTTTCTCCCTAGTCAGTGACCCAGAAGGTCATTGAAGATCTGCCTGTTTCAGAATGAATAGTAACATAAGCATGCATGGCACTTGTGACAAAAAGTTTATAACGTGCATTTATCCATTTAGAATTCCACTTGAATTAGGTCTGAGAGTATTGTAATCTCTGTGTTGCTGTCTCTGTCCCTTTTGTTACTGAGGACACTATTGGCAGGGAAAGTGGGGAGCTTTACTTTTATTGATTTTACTTTTTTATGGAAAGATTTTCACATTCCTCTGGGTACAATTGGAAGATGGCAGCATATGGTTGTGTACAGTCCGTGTGGGGGTGTACAGGAATATTATTCTTACAAAATCAAGGGTACCTGTTAATTTACAATACATACTGCCATCTCAGGGGAGAACCTGGGCAAGGATGTGAACAGATGTCCAAGTTGCTGGGTGCTGTGCTGCAGTTTCTCGAACCAATCACCAGAATAATTCACATTGTTTATCCTTCAGTTAAGCAATAAGCCTTTTAGCTGCTGTCTCATGAGAATATGTTACAGTACAGAAGAATTTAGCCAGCTTAGGGCCATGGCTTAATTGCTTTTGAGAAGTAGAATTCTCTTAGCAAAATGAAAAAAGTTTTCTTTCCTCAGTTTCCCCATCAGTGGAATAAATATGTGCTGTTTTTAGAACTAGCTAGTTAAGAGAATATGAAGTAATGCTTTGTCTTCCATAAAAACTGTACTGGAACTGAAAACATTCTAAAATTTTTGGTTATTTTTATTTTCAGTTTTTATATACTTACGTAAAATATGGAGTCATCTAAAATGATTGAGAGTCTCTCCATACTCTGCTTAGCTCCCAGGCAATAGTATGAACTTGCCACAATATGCCAGATCGTAGAACTCCTGTTCATGATGTGGAAATGTGATATTACTTAAACCCATTACAATCTATGTGAAACAAAATGTGAGAGTTCTGTATGATTTCATTTAGAACTCTTTTTCCCAATTTTTTACCAACTTGTAATGAACTTTCTTGGAAACATAGATATACTTGTTTTGAGTCTGGGACAGGCATGTGCAGGTTTCTGAAGATGTTGGCACTCCATTTGTGTGACTGACGACACTGGAGATGTGGGTTTCCCTTGGTGAAGGGCACAGTGCTGAATAGGCAGGTCTTCCTGGCATTTTTGTTTCCTTTCATGCAATAATGTTAGATATTTAAGTAGATTTTTGACTGTCTTTTTTAAAGATATGATTAAAGGGATTCAGTTTTTCCTTTTGTGTTTATTTCAAGAGTACTAAATAAACTAAAGTGTGATTCTGAAGTAATACCTTTAGCTCACATGGCAGGAGACAGACAGACATGCCAGTGAGTGTTGGCTGGGAAGAATTTAAACTTCACCACCATGATACTCCCTCTGCCAGGAACTCATTGAGAAGTTTACATCTGCTGTAGCCTTGAGAGTCTTCCATCTTCTCTGTTAATCCACAATAGTGGGAAACTTGGTCCTCCAGGCAGGAAGGAGGAAGGAGGATCTAACAGTAAGCTCTGATGGATAAGATAGATGATCCAACTACAGATTTAAGTCACTGATGATTTTTCTTTCTTTTTTTTTTTTTTTACTGGTGATTGAACCTAGGGTTGCTTAACCACTGAGTTACATCCCCAGCTATTTTTTATTTTTTATTTTGAGACAGCGTCTTCCTAAGTCCTTAGGGCCTCACTAAGTTGCTGAGGTTAGTCTCGAACTTGCAGTCATCCTGCCTTAGCCTCCTGAGTCTCTGGGATTATGTGTGCCACTGCATCTGGCAAGTCACTGATTCTTGTCAGCATTCCGTGGGCCATCTGCTCCATCCCAGGAGTAAGTACCTCGCTTGGGCGTGTGCAGGTCATGGACGTGGCATTCCAGGAGCATGCCATGTAGTGGGGCAAATTACATATATGGAAGTAACACTGCAGGCTGACTGACAGGTGCCACAGCAGAGGTCAGTACCAGGGTGTTTCTAGAACCAGCTGGTGTGAAAGTCAAATTTTAAGCCTTGGTAGGAAAATACAAATTGTATTCATTATTTTTAATGTAGCTTATATAATAGAATTTTGGAAATGAATGCCCTCAAAAATTTCTTTATTTTAAGGTTGAGGAGACTAGGATTTATTTCTGAAATTCTAATTCTCAATCCACTGAAAGGCTTTCATTCCATAATAAGGCTTTCATTCCATAAAAAGAAATCATGGCTACATAAAATACAAGGTCCAAAAAGGTTTTGGACATTATTAGAATAACTTTGTATTCTCCAAGGGAGATTATTTTTTGAAAAAAAAAAATTTTTCAATACTGGGAATTAAACCTATAGTACTTTTAACACTGAGCTACATCCTCAGCCCTTTTTATTTTTTCCTTTAAGATAGGGTTTTGCTAAATTGCCAAGGCTGGCCTCCAACTTGAGATCCTCCTTCCTCAGCCTTCCAAGTTGCTGGGATTAAAGGTTTGTGCCACCACACCTGGAAAACTTAAATTGGGTACTCATTTCAGGCCTGGTGGTACCTGCCTGTAATCTCAGCAACTCAGGAGGCTGAGGCAGGAGGATCACAGTTGAAGGTCAGCCTCAGCAATTTAGTGAGGTCTTGTCTTAAAGTAAAAAAATGGGGGCAGGGCTGGGGATGTAGTGCAGTGGTAGAGCGCCCCAGGGTTCAAATACCAGTACCCACACACACCAAAAAGAAAAGAGGGTACTTGTGTCACACTAAATACTTTACATACTAAGATGTATAGTGCTTGCGGAGATAGTGAACTTGAAGGTGTCTTGCACCTCTGGGTGTAGGGGAGAAGGCTTCTTCTCATCCCCCTTTGTTACATTCCAGACAGACAGAATTTCTATCCTATGGCTTAGTTGGCATTCCTTGTGGATGACCTCACTTGAGTGTGGCTCAGTGCTGGGCACCGTTGGAAGCCCGTGCTGCGTGACTGCAGACAGGAAAGGCTAGTGCTCAGCAGGAGTCTGGGGTCCATAGGCGGACCTGCATGCCTTTCCACAACAGGACCTGTGGACCAGGAGCTGACACTGCCATTGAGAGCTTGAAGCTAAGGTTCTGTGCACAGAAGAAATAATTAGAATGAGGGCAGAGGAGGGGAGAAATGTATAATAAAGGTAGAAGAAAAAGTTAATGCCTGCCACAAGTTTGAAGAAAGGAAATCAAATCTGTAGCAGGAAGATGTAGAAATACCACATGGATAAGGAACATTTGAGACAGACATTGGAATAAAGGTAGTTGAGAACCTGGGAGAGAATGTCCCTGACCAAGGAGACATGAGCGGAGGCATCCATAGGGATGGGAAGCACTGGCATACAGAACGGGCAGTCACTGACCTGGAGTTGCTGGGCAGCAATGTGTAGAAGTGACTAAGGAGACCATCAGATAGATGGCAGAGGTGAGCTCTGGGAGGACTTTAAATGTCGTAGACTAAATGATCTCAGCCTAATAAATCCCTGGGGAGCAGTTGAAGAGTGTGGTTCAGGAGTTGCAGTGGGCTTTCCCTGAAGAAGCCCAGCCTGATATCCCCGTGTGGGTAGCATGGTCAGTGAATGGCCAGAAGTGGGGAGTCTGCAGAATGTCCTGATAATGCAGGTAGGAGGGGAGCCACACCTGGATGAGTGGACACTATGGGTGTGGGGAAGCTAGAGAGATGCAAGAGGTGGGACGTTGGAACTGCCTAGAGAGTCGTGGGACATTGGAACTGCCTGGGATGGAGTGGCATGGGCATACTGGGATGGAGTCCACTGTGACGGGACAGTGGACTGGGCAGCCATTTTAGCTGGGGGTGCTCTCCTGGCTTTACAACCCACCTTTCCTGTTATCCACCTGGCACTCACAGCACCATGCATGGACCCTGGTTCTGCCCCTTGTCTTTCCTGGGGACTATGCATCCTCCCAGTGGCTCAACCTACTGCCCAGATTCAGCATCCTCTGGATGCTGGTTTGAAGCATTCTGCAGACTTTGAATTCACCTCTAAGGAAAGTGCACTTCACTAGACTCTCTGACCCCAAATATTATCTGAAACAGGAAGTGAAGTTTCTTTATGGTCAAAAGTCTTTGTCCTCAGTACCCCTTCTTTTGAAAAAACAGTGTGATGGCTGATTTTGTTTCAGCCCAGCTTGGTCATGCTACCCAGATATTTGGCTAGATGTTTCTATGCAGGTGTTTTAAAAATGAGGTTAACATTTAATAGACTTTGAGTAAAGCAGATTACCTTCCCTAGTCAGTTGAAGGCCTTAGGAGAAGACAGAAATCTTATGAGGAGGAAGGAATTCTGCCTCCAGACTCATGATTGGAGTGTCAGCTCTCCTGGGTTTCTGGCATGCCCTGCAGATTTTAGACTTTCTAGTCCCGTAATCAGATGAGACAGGTGGATTCCTTATAAGATAAATTTTATCTCCCCACCTTTCTACATAGACAGACAGACAGACAGACATACACACACACCATTGGTTCCATTCTGGAGAATCTTGACTGATACAGATAAGAAGATGTAGAAATTTGAGTTATGTACAGTTGACTGTCCCTTATCTGAAATGCCTATGACAAGAAGTGTTTCAGGTTTCAGGTTCCTTCAGTTTGGGGATACTTGTATAGACTGTAACCCTCTTGAATATCTCCAATTTGAAACTCCAACATGGTGCTCAAAAAAAAAAAAAAAGAGAGATTTTACATTTTTAGATTAGAGATGCCTAATTTGTACTAGCAAACGGCTGTGTCCGCTTCTCCAGGCATTCTCAGTGTACCTGTATTTTGCTTGTTGTGTAGATGAGAAAAGTGAAATTAGAAGGGACATGGTGTGCCCACAGTGATGTAGAAAGTTGGCAAGAGAGCCAAGAGAAAGTGTGAGGGTCCTCTGGCGTAGTTCAGTTGATTTCTTACTATTTGTGCCCCATGTTTTTATCAGCAAGGTAATAACGTTACTGGGTTTGCCATGCATCATCTTTACCAATACAGAATTTTTGCTATCTGTCAGAGATTGTTGTAATTAACTTTACAGGTGTTAGTAATTTTAATTCTTAGAACTACCCAACGAAATAGGGACTAACATAATAACATAATCCCCATTTTATAGATTTTAAACACTGATACCCAATAGGCAGTATGGTCTTCACTGCAGAGCTAATGAGTATTAATAGAGCAGGGACTGGGTGGGGAGGGGACTCAGGCAGTGTGGCTGCAGAGGTTGTGCTCCTAACTATACCACTCTGCTACTGCTCAGCTTAGGGTGTCCATCTCTCCCTTTGGAGCTATGTCCAAAACATTCATTATGGTGCAATAATGTGTTAAAGAAAACGCTGTAAGTTATTTTTGAAGAGGCTGCCCACTGCTACTTCTTTCCTTAAAAAACAACATTCTTATTACAGCAACATTGTAGGCCTCCTGCTGAGGTGTGTTTTGGTCACTGCACTTTCCTGTGGCTGACACTAGTGGTCATCTAATGCCCAGATTCAGGTAGTAATAGGACAGAGTGGTAATGTGGGTTGGCTTCTTGTCTCACATTTTTGGGGGAAGAAGATAGCAAAGTTCATTTGTGTCCCTTGGTTCTCTGGCATTTATTAGGTCTGTTGTGTGCCAGGTATCATTATAAGTGCTTTGTAAACATCTCCTTGAGTCTTCTCAACAACCCAAAGAAGGTAGGCTGATCCCTCCCCATTTTATATATAAAGCAAGCAGTGATTGGGGAGTTACATAATATTTCCAGGCTAAGTAGCAGAACAAGGAGTTTCAACCTTGCGGGAATGACTCCTAAGCCAGCGCTCTCAGACACGCTGCTGTGCCCCGGTGTACCTCCTGGAGCCCACTACTCTTGCCTGGTGGAGCCAGGCTCTGTGAGGGCATGGACTTTGCTCACTGGGTTCACTTCTGTCAGACGCAGTGCCTGGTATGTGCTCAGTGTGTGTGTAGAGTGACTAATGGGCTCGTTGTGCCTTCTGCGGTCATGTCCAAATGGCTGTGTGTTGGAACACCACATCCCTTCTGTAATTCACTGCAGGGCCAGGGAGAGTGCACAGACCTGTGAGGACACTATGGACTCGTGGGGATTTAGCCCTCAAGCTACAGTTTGAGGACGTTTTTCTATCCATTCTTCAAGTTGAGCGTACCTGCCTGGGCTGCAGTCAGGGAGTTCTGTCTCCTGCCATGAGCTCTCCTTCCCAGGAGCAGCCCGGGTGAGGCCTCTCCACAGCTCCGTCCCACAGCCGAATCCATCTTAGTGCCTGTACTTCTCAGTGGTCTAGGATAACACCTAAGTGATACCAGTGCTTTGACGAAATCCTCAGATTATATATTTTTTAAAACATTCCTGAAGTTCTCTCTCCTTTTGTTATTCCAGAATCATCTCATTACTTCTCCTCACACACCCATCCTCCTACTTTATTTTGTCACCAGTTTCATGAACATATCTCCTTGCTTTTAAAACAAAATATATGACAATACACAGGGAGCCATATAAACTGAAATTTGTATTGTTTATATTTTGTAGCATTTTTTTTACCCTTAAATTCATTTCTTTTGATTCTCATAACTGGATATCAATGATAATTCTCTTCAGTACTGTGATATAAGCTTATTTTTTCCTCTGGGAAATGATAAATTATTATTAAAGTTTGACCAAAAAAAAATGTAAATCAGAATTAGGTGGCATTCAGTGTTTAGTCTCTACTTTCCTTATATTCTTATCTTTAATTGTGCAAGTAATATGAAGATGATTCCTAGCAGAGCTACAGTAAATAATGTGAATTTCTTTTCCCTGTAAAAAAGATGGCATGGTCTAGAAGAAGAATAGTTGCTAGGCTCATGTGTTTCCTTAAATAAATGAATACATGGGTCTGTGTACATAATTATTCTGTTTCATTTATGCTGCTTTTTATAATGACCAAAATAGCTACAAACTCCATCATTATCAGTATGAAACACCTTGAAATTGATATCCAAACCAAAGCCTTGCAGAAACTTTAGTAAGAACTCATTACCAGCCTGTTTTATGCCTGATGGCCACCTTTGTAGGCTTTGAGAAGCTTCAGAGCAAGACCACTCATGATTGGTAATGACCACTCAAAATAGTGAAACCGATGCAGTTGGAATGTAATTTGTAAACATTTAAATGAGAGGTGGTAGCATATGTAGCTAAACAGAAGGCAATCTTATTTCATGGAGCTATAAAATTAATACATTGGAAAACGTTCCCTCCTAACTTTCCCAAACTCAGAATATTTGCTGGTGCCCCTCTTTTTGAATTTTATTCTGGATTTTAAAATTTATTTATTAGTAAGGAGGGAGAGAGATTTCTCTTTAAGAATTCATTATAAATTAACTCCACCATTTGATGTTCATTCGAATATGGTGAAGACAGATTTGAAAAGACAGTGCTTGATTTGGTCAAACGTGGAGGGAGGAGGAAGCCAGTTGCTCTCCCAGGAAGTTGATCTGCCATGATGGAGATAGTGTTGCTTTAACTGTAATTCTTTCATTCCCTGCCTTGCCAAGCCCAGTCACTTCTGTTTTAACATGTGGCAACTTCTCCCTTGGAGACTAACTCAGTCCAAGTTACCATAATATTTAGGACCAGCTACAAAGACATTTCTTCTCCTAAACCACATGCCAAATCTAAACCAAACTTTCTCCTCCTCCCTGGCCATTCACATAGATCCAACTCTTACATAAAAAGGACAAGAAATATACGGCCCTTTTTTTGTTGTTGTTGTTAATGCCTGTTCAAACAGATCGATAAACAAGGCACATCATGCCTGTTTTTTTGTTTTTGTTTTTTTTTTGAGCTCGGCCACTTCCTTTTAAAATCACCTCAGATACTGTATTCATTTTAAGAATTGCAACTGAGATGTTCTAAAAGGAACAGAGGTTTTGCTGTAGCAAACCTCTGCAGTCAGTGCTAATGGAAGAGAGAAGAGTAGCTTAGGGACTGGCTTACACCAGGGCACCAGGGCTTCTGGGCGGTCTTGGCCTCCAGAGGGTCAAGACCAGCAGGGAGGTGGTCCTATTACACTTGGCCACAGATAGTCCAAGTCCATCTGCCAAATAATACTGAGCAAGTAGCACCAGTTAATTTTGCTTTTAAGAAAGAAAGCCTTGCAAAGTAGGGGGAAGATTCTGAATTAAATACACTTGTTCTGATCTGTGAACCTGGTCATTTTTTGTTGTTGTTGTTGATTCACTTATTATGTTTTATTCATCCTTGCTAAAGTAATTACATTCTATCACCAATTGATTAGTATAATTAATTTCCTCATATTATTAAGCAAGAGTTACTTTTTTTCTTTTCTCAGTTCATTGTTTTCAAATATGAGTCACTTTCAGTACAAATTTTGTGGGCAGCAATTCTTTGTAATTTATATTTGGTATATACATACAGAAGATCATAGGTAACATATAAGTGGCCACTCGAGGTAACATGGACTGTAAAGCATAATTCAAAAATGTATGTCAGCAAACCACTACCTGTCTAAGAATTTGCACATTATAGATTCTATCATTCTCCTGCTTTTCCCTACTATATGAAATTTTTAATTTATTTATAATTTTCTTGATTTTTAAGGCAAATATTTTTATCACATAAATATGCATTGCTAAAGATACTTTGAGATATGTAAAAATAGTTTTATTCTGTATTGTGGACTTCTAGCAGCTTGAGATTTGTTCTCCACATTACATTTGTGAAATTCCTCTGTGTTGTTGGTATAGGTGCAGTTCCTTCATCTACATGGTTGTAATTTTCTAGTATATGACCATGTTCCAATCTATTCACTATCTTATTTATGAGAAGAGGGAGAGAAAAGCAAAGTGCTGTGCTTCAGATATGCTGAGCTTGGGATGTCTGAGAAATCCAGGAGCATTGTTGAGTAACAGGTGGCTGCTCAGTTTGATTCTGGGAAGAGTTCTGGGGTGGTAGTATGAGCACGTCGGCAGTGTCTGATGCATTCTCTCTCTAGCTGTTTCTTGACTGCTGTTAACCCATCAGTTATGGGTTTTGTTTTGTTTTATAAACAGGGATTACATTTTATTTCTTAAATGTGTTTGTTTGCATATCTGCACAGTCACTTTGCTGAACTGTGACATACAAGGGAAGAAATGAGAATAGGAGCTTCTAAGAAAATGGAGAAAAGTGTGGTGTGAAGGTTAAGTATTCAGATTACTGTCTATTTCAGGGAGTTTTGTGAGATCCAGATGAAACCATGTAGATAAATTTGTTTTGTCAAATGAAACGCATAGGGCATGTAATTATTATATTTTATTATAGTGCTTCGTTAGCTTTTAGCTATTAGCTAATGTTTACTGAGTACCTACTTTGCCTGTGTTAACTGTTCTAATCTTCAGCCAATCTGTGAGAAGAATGTTCTGTTTATTCATGCTTTACAGATGAGGAAACCATAGCTCATAAAGGTGGACCTGGGATTTGAATCCATAGGGTCAACTTCTAAAAGCTGTGTCCTTGCTCCCGTGTGGCATTGCCCTTCTTTAAATTCTTGGCTTATCCCAGCTCATTCAGCTTTAAAAGTTCAGACATTTGAGATCACATTTTAAGTTTTTCTACCTTGAACCCAGCAGAGGGCTTTGTCTCCATGGTACCTAGTCTTGCTTCTGAGCCCAGCCTCAGTCCTCATGGGGCACGTCCTCCCTACCTGGTGCCCACTCTGCACTCATTGAAAATGATGTCTGCCAGTTTATGTTCTTGCCTGCAGCCACCCAGTGAGTGGGCATGGCCTTTCAAGTGTCACATTTAACATAAACCATATATCTCCAGGGGATCTGGCAGAAATTTGAAAGTACTTAATTTTACTGCAGTAAATACTGAAGAATCCTTTTTAAAGCAAGGATGCCAAGCCCCAGCCAGGGAAAACATGATTTTTCTCTGAGGGCCTTTAACAAATTCATGTGGGCACTAGGATTAGGTCATGGACTGCTGGCCCCCGATCCTGTCTCCCACCAGGGTGTGCCAAAGGGTGAAGCCTGTGCTGTGGCTGCAAGGCTGCAGCTACAGCTGCAGCTGGGCTTACAGGTCTCTTGCAGATGAAGCTGGAATGCAGCTCTCAGCTAACTGCCACTGGGAGGGTGTAATGGGGAGGTGACATTTTGGTGACACTGTGGTGATTCAGGCCAGGACCCAGGTGAACTAGCTCAGCCACCTGAATTGGCACCTTCCTGTCCTTCTTGCTGTATGATGGAATTAGTGTCCTGCATTTATGAAAAAGCCACATTGGTCAAGGAAAAGATGTAAATATCCAGGAAAAGAAAGAAGAATTGCATGAGTTATAAATTGCTTGAGGACAGAGAGTGTGGGCAGTGGTTTATCACCTTTCTCACCAGAAGATTGCTAGACAGACTCGTCCCTCAGCCAATGATACATTCTGTTGGGTTGATTGAGAAACATAACTGAGAGAGGAGTTTCAGCAGAATGGAAGCTGAGTGGCCTGGTGTGGTTTGGATCTTTGAGGGAGGGTCATCATAGGAGACACCTAGTATCAGGATTCTAGAGAGCATGCATTCTTGCCGTTGATTCTCATGATTCCCAGGACAGCCACAGATGGTAGAAGTTTATGTTCCACTACCTTGACAGAAGGGCATTAGGTAGTTGTGCCCCACAAATGCACTGTGAGAAGACAGGTGACATTGATCCCATTTCATTGATGACAGTCAGTTGCTGAGATTTGCTAAACCATGTGATCTTTGCCTGGCCCAGGAGTCTTCAAGTCCGAGCCTTTTTTTTTTTTTCCCCCTTTTTCTCCTTTAAGTTTTTGTTTGTTTTGAGACAGGTCTCACTAAGTTGTCCAGGCTGACCATGAACTTGGGTTCCTCCTGCCTCAGCCTCCTGAGTTGCTGAGATTACAGTTGCACACCACCACTGTGCCTGATTAAGTGATGAACTGTGTAAGCTTGGGTCAGTCAAGTCACCACTTTCTACCTCCACTTCCTTACCTGAAATGCAGTAATGGGTTGTTTGTTGCAAGGGTTAATGATTTCTTACAGTTTTAATGATTAATTAATGACTAATGATTTCTGTGATTGTAAAGTGCTGTTGGTTTTGCTAGGGAAAGAATATAAGACAAGAAGCCAGGAGGCCTGGGCAGGTCCCTTGACCTCTGATCTGGCTCTAAAATCTGGATAGGGAGGACATATGGGACTCATTGACCTCTGAGGTCTTTTTGGCATGGTTGCCCTAGACTCTGACATTATAGCATATGTGGTTTGACGAAGAACCCTTGGCATATTACATTTCCCCCAGAACCTGGAATCCGGGGGTTCATGAGCATCCTCCCTCAGTGACATGACCTATCTTAGTGACCCTGCTCACTGGTAATAAATGACTCCCAGTTGAAAAGTGTCATTACCAGAAACCTCTGTATATATAGATGGTAAAAATGAGGAGAATTGCTTAAGAATGAATTCTTCCTTTGCAAAATATATCCAAAGTTAAAGTCTGAGCTTTGTATTTACAAGACATGTTGAATGAATAAAAATGGAAAAAATGCTGAACATGTATCACAGCTCCTACACCCGGTCCTGTGTTCATACCAGAGAACTTGACGGGGCAGTGCAGAAACTGGCTGCTGTGGTGGGTGCTGGGCAGGTAAAACAAGAAAGGCCTAGGAGTGGATCATTCATTATTTCTATGCCTCTCTGCCATAAATAAGGATTTTATTTTAATGTTAAAGGGTCATGGGTTATGACAAGTTTTGCTGAGTTAGTAGTTCCATAGAAATTTAAACTGTAGGGATGAAAAACAGATGAAACTGCAAAAGTACTCCTGTTTACTAGAACCAGTGTAGTGGCTGCTCTGCCTTTCTGTGCCTCCCTCCTTCCCTCCTTCTCCGTTCTTTCTGTCCCCTGCCTCCTACCTTGCCTTTCCCCTGCCTCTCCCTCCTTCCATCACGCCTTCATGAGCGTGCAGAGGAGAGGAAGAGACAGGCCGCAGACAGCAGCAGCAGCAGCAGTGATGACAGTCAGGAGTGGAAGGCTCCTTCTTTCACCCACTGCCGGGCCCGCGTCTCGGTGAGCCCAGGGATCCTGGCACCTGTCAGCTATGCGCACATCCACAAGCCCGGGGCAGTGTGGCTCTTTCATTGTTACCTACGAGGGGTAACGTCACAGGCATATGTGGTTTGACGAAGACTTGGTTCTGTAAGGTGGTCTACTATGCAGTCACCCTTGGAAATTGGTACCATAGCGGGTTTTGTTTTGTTTTTGTCAAGTACATAAAGGATAGATAAGTAGATAGGTAGTTTCCCTAACACACTCAAGTGACAGACCCTGAAAACAAATTTCTCGTGTGAATTATAAGATTAGATGATGCCTTGGGTGGGGCATGAGAAAGAGAAGGAAAAAACTTTCTAAAAATCAATTTTTTTACAAGTAAGTTGATCTAGAATATAATTATCTCTGCCATGTACAAAAGAGGGATTGGTACAGGGACAGCTCATTTATGTGGCATTTACAATGCCTGTCAGTTCTGAAAGAAAATTCACAGGAAAATCTCATCAGTGTCCTCAGCCTGGAGATGGGTTTGAGCCTGTGTTCATGCAGAACTGACAGTAAGAGAGCATGTGATAAAATAAGGAAAGCCACCAGGCTGCCCTGCTGAGGAGCCCTGGACAGCAGGTCAGCTTTCCCAAGCCCGCCATGTGTGCTGGAAATGGCTTGGCATAGCACATTTCCTATTTCCTGTCACTCGAAAGGAGGATTATGGAACTCAGGTTCTTCTCAGTCCCCAGGAAAGCAAGAATAAACAGAGCTTTCAGTAAAGGTCGCATGTCCAGGGTATAAATTCTCAGGGTCTGACTTTGGGTCCCCTAGGAACAAATATCATCTTTTTTGGTTCTTCTGACTAAAAGCAGCTAGCACTAAGATCCAAAAGGAGTTGCAAATGAAGAGAAAATTAGAGCAGGAACTTGTTAAAGCTGAAAATGATCTTTGCAGCATTTCTCATGAAGGGTGCAACATTAGAGCATTATGTGTCGAGGTTTGGAATCGATCAGCCTATTTATTTATTCATTCTTTTATTTATAATTTTTTAGTTGTTAATGGACCTTTTTTTTTTTTAATTTATATGTGGTGCTGAAAATCGAACCCATTGCCTCACACACGCGAGGCAAGCACTCTGCCACTGAGCCACAATCCCAGCTCTCAGTCAACATATTTAAATAATTTTAAAATAAACCTTTCATTTCAATATTACCAGCATACTTCACCACCATCTTTTCCATGGGGTTCTAGGTCTTCTGGTCTTCACACATTAAATATGGTGCTTGCTTTATGACATGAATCAAATCTGGATCCCAACCATGGTTGGCACCTTCTGAACACCCAGATGGCCACAGTGTTTGCCTTGGAGTAAAGACGTGTGTAGGGTTTTAATCACATCATGTTTTATTTTTTTCCACTCTTTGAAATATCTCCCTTTCAGCAGTTGCTTCTTAATGAATGTCTGTTTGTTTACTGCAGTTTATAACTAAGAATTTGAACATTAAAAAATACTAATCAGAATACAGATTAAAAACATTTTTCCCACTTACTGTCTTATCCCTTATACTATAACAATAAAAACAAGTTGTCCCCCCTCTGGAAACATAATAGTTTGAGAAATCCCATCATTCTCTTCTTGAAAACTTAGGTTTAATAAATCAGTTCAGAGGAAACTTAATTATAGTTCTTAAACTGTAAAAAGCTCTTATAAAATAAAAACAAGGGTTCGGCTACAGTAACTTGCCTCTTGAATAGAATAGCCAAATAGGGCTAGAATAAGTTTAACCTCTTGAGTATAACAAAAAAAACAAAGGTAATTTTTGCTTTACCTTCTCTATTGTTTAATCGCTGAACATACTCAGATCTTTTTAGATAGCAGGAACAGGACAGTGGTTTGCTGCTATCTACCTAGGTAAAATCATGTGAATCCAAAGGCCAAACACCTGTAGGCCCCAAGAGGACATGGGTTGACAGGAGCACCTGGAAGCAGCCGAAGGGTAATACTCTGTTGTAAGCCTTGTAAGAAAGAGTCTTGGATAAGAACTTTATCTTCTTTTGTTTCGAAAGTGTGTAAGTCTCAATAGCAGATCATTCTCATGAAGCAAGATTGACATGATGACCTTAGGAAAAAGTGATTTGGGAGTGCTCATTTAATTAAGATAGGAAAGAGCTGATAAAAGGAGCCAAGTATCTCAGAAGCCTGGTTCCTTTCACTGAACTTCTTGAAAGAGCACAGAAGTGAGAGCAGGTGCTTCCACTGCCTCCTGGTATGTTGTGCTCTATCCCCGCTCCTCTAGCATGCGCGCATGAGTCCTCACAGACATCCCTTTCAACTTCTGGTTTTTCAGTAGAAGTTGTCCCAAAGAACCCTGAGCACTGTGGGTTTGGGTTTTGTGAAAGTGTCTAGTGCCCCAAAGATAGACTTAGAGCACATATGTGGCAACAGAAAGTTCTTTTCTGTTCATATGAAACTTTGAGATCCAGTCTGCAGATTGTCAGGATCCTGCCTAGGGTTAGCATTGCATTTGTAATGGAAATAAATTATCTGACACTCATGTAGCCAAAAATAATTTGTAAACATACTTTGTAATCATACTTTTCAAACTTCTCTGGTGACTTATACAGGCAACTCAATGGTGGACAAGGGTGAGGGGAGCCTGCCAGCATCCAGCATCGCTCACCCATTTGTTCAGACACCTGCAGTTGGGTGCTAATGCACATGTTCACGTGTTCAAACTTAAATTATAAAACCTCTTAAAGGATGTTTCTATCCTAGTCCTTCAAAGACTGCCTGCTTTCATGAGCTCCTGTGTTTCCAGGATGCTTATGTGCCAACGCTCTTAAAAGAGATCTGCTTTTAAATACAGGAAGTTTAGCCTTCAGGGAAAGTGCCAGTGACTGAACCATCAGCAAAATCCCACAAGCATTCCCTGGGAAGTCTGTGCTGTCTGAAACAAGTTTAATTCAGGAACTGTCATTGATCAGGTTTTGAAGGCAATTAGCACTAGCCAAAGGTCTATTTCACCAGCCCAGAGACTGCCTTTATGTGTAAGCTCCAGGCCTTCATCTCCACTCATGCCGACACTGCAGCCACAGAAGGTATCAGAACAAGATTAAAATGGCCCTGCCACTGCAACAAGAGCAAGGCCCTTTTGGCTTGTGCCTTGTTATTTGTCCCTCTAGTAGTTCCTAGCTGTTGTGACGTCAAGGCTGCCATTCAAAGCAGAGAAAAAGGAAACCATGGCCTCTCTTCTCTTCAGTAGCCCGGGCAAGCTGTTGTTTCTCAGGCATCCACAACGCTCCCTGTCTGGCAGAGCTGTGCATTCCATGCCTGGGTGACCTGGTTAAATGGAGGAAACCCAATGCTATCCGCTGAATGCTCTCCAAAACAAGCATTCCACCCAGAGCGTCTCAAGCACAGGCTTCACTGCTTTTAGGGACTAAATGGAAAGGCAGTCCCGCTCTGCCCTAGCGACTGTTCAGTCTGCAAAGGGAGAATACGATTATCGGTGGCCATGGTTAATACACACTTCAACAGCATCATTATACTGCCTGTGGGTCAGGGCTACACAGTTCTTTTTTGGAAAGCCAGTGCTGTGTTAAAAATCTTTTGGAATCATGGTTAAAAGTTCCAAATTGCCGAGTAGCCACCTCTTCCTTGGCATCTCACTTCTGCTCCCTCAGGCTCCAGTTACAGATTTCTGAATTCCAGAAAGGCTTTCACATATGTTTACAGGTGAATTTTGCACTGATCAAGCTATACGAAGGACATGAAAAGGATTCAGAACTATAGCATGTGGATCACAGCTCTGGATTTTTCTCAACAAGGAGTAACACATTTGCTTTTCAAAGGGGGAGCCGTCTTACAGTATCAGAGAGGGCCTCTTGGGGAATGAGGCTCGCTGAGAGTGTTCTGATCACTTACAATGAGTGCCTCAGAATTTACTGACTTAAGGCTGAGTCTCCTCAAAGCATGCCTCCTTGGGTTTCTTCCTGGCATGGGAGACTAATTTATTTTTTTAGATTAGGTTGTAGTCACTAGAAAAAGCAAGCTTTCAACAATCACACTTTATATTCCAGAGTTGTCTTTAGTTAAGTCAGAATTCATTTGAGGTTTTGCATTACAAATCCCATTAAATCTTCCTCAAAATAGCCCTTCTTGAACCTTTGATTGAAGGAATATTTGTAGAAAAAAAAACATTTAATATATACACAAGTGTATATATGCATGTTATGTCAGCAAGGATCTTGATACAGTGGGGCCTTTTTAAAGTGGGTTATTATGCTGTGGGGGAGAACACTGAGGCCCATGGGAATTAATGTAACCCCCCTTGTAGTCACATGGCTTGTGGCAGAGCTAGGCCTAGAACCAGTCTTCTACCACCTAGCGCATCTTCTACCACACAGTTGCTCATTGTCACAACTACCCAGGAACAAAGTGACAAAGGTCTGAAATGATTATAGGAAGTAGGAATGGGAGAGAAGACAGAAGCGGCAGACATTGACAAGTGCAGCTAGACTGGGTGGCAGGTTGGCTTGGCTCAGTGAAGGCAGTCTCCAGGGTTTGGATTCTCAAGCCTGGTTGGACGGCTGTGCAGTAAAGGTAAAATAAATAAATATATGTTTTCTTGTTTCTTGATGAGCTTAAAGGGACTTAGCTAGTCAGAAGTGTGTTAAAGATGGAGAAGAGACTAGTGCTGCAGACATAACTTTGAGACTAATGCCACAGAGGAAGGAGAGTTGAAACTATTGTACTATAAACAAGTGTGTGGCTGTGTATGTGTATCATAAACTGGAATGTGTAGTATATTCCCAGTGCAAGCCTGAGCCACATGATTGTATTGTAGCACACTGCCCAGGTGAACCACACCTATGTCAGAAGAGCTGCTCCCTGGGCTCCTGTGTGTTTGTGTGTTTGTTTTGCTGGATGGATCCTGCTGTGGCACTAAGAGACAGATTTTACTGGGCCCTGTTTTGTAAACAAATCTGTTCAAGCACGTTTTCGTCTATCATTGGTTGTATACACTGGCTCAGCTTTTCTCACTGACACACACAGAAGCCTAGGAAGCCTGTTTTCTTTAAAAAGTAGGCAGACATCAGAGAAAAATGTGCATATGCATTTTAAATATGCACATCGACACTACAGAAGTCTTTAAATCCTCATAATATTAACTCTGGGCCATAGACTCTGCAAGTATATTGCAGCTCAGTCCACAAACTACCCTGGGAGGCATCCTTGAAAGCCTCCACAAAACCATGGACTGAGCTCAGGGTCAAGTGCATTCTGTGGGCCATTTGTGGAATTAGTCAGCTACAGTGATAAAGCATTAGTGCTGGTTTTCCCAAGGGTGGGTGATTCACCTCTTTTTTAGAGTGGATTATGAACTTAATATATCTACGTTAAGTCACCTCCTACCTGTAGGTTTTGGATGTTTTATTTAGTATTCCAGCCAGGTTCAAGTTTTTATGACAGGAAGTGTGTGAATGGTTATGATAGGAGTAAATAACATTTGATTTTATGATTATAGTACAGGAAGTAACTTTTCACACCAAATAAATCTTTGGGGGAAAAGTGTCAGCTTATAAATTTAACGTACATAAATTTTCCAGAATCTTGCATACAATTGCTTTGCTCTCTTAAAATGATACTTTCTTTCCCTGATTTTTCTTGTTAACAAATACCTTTGAGTTTAAGAATACATTTTCAGGCGTTTTGGTGTGACCCAACATGATATAGAACACTAAAACGTATTTTCTCTCTTTTCTATTTTTTATTATCATCATTATTATTTTATTTGTGGTGCTATGGATTGAACCTGAGGTCTCACTCATGCTATAGGCAAGTGTTCTACCAAAAATTCTAAGTAAAAATAATAAGGCCAAACCCAAGTGTGGAGTAAATAACATTGAAAAGGCTGGAAGATCCTATAAGAAATGACTTTTTTTCTTGAAGATTGAATGGTCGGTGAGTCCCAGGAGGTCGCTAAGGTGGCATCTGATGTAGATTTCTTCCTATGACTCTACAAGCACTTGGGAAGGACAGTTTGCTTTAACATTTAAAGGATGTGTATGAGCAAGTTTAGAGAGAAAGGGAGTTATGTAGAACTTTAGCTGTATTCACCA
This sequence comes from Marmota flaviventris, assembly GCF_047511675.1. Lineage (NCBI taxonomy): Eukaryota > Metazoa > Chordata > Mammalia > Rodentia > Sciuridae > Marmota > Marmota flaviventris. Next base: position 23,048,029 of record NC_092498.1, read on the forward strand.
TAGGTAGAACTTAACTGAGGCTTTGGTTTTCCTTGAATAAAAATAAATACAGGGGAAGAAAAAGACTTTTTCCTCTTTCTTTTCATCTTAAAGCCTAAGAACTTGTAGTGGAAAAAAACTGAAAACTAACACATTTCTGAGGATTAGTATTACACACACATCACATGAGTGATGGATCTCTGAGTCCTCGGGGTGTCCCATGTGTTCATAACCACTGGGGGCTGTGACACAGCAGGACTTCACCAGGCAGGGAGCTGGCTTTGCCAGGAGCCTCACTTACCCTCCTTAAATGAAAACAGAATCTCTGAATCTCTTTTACCTGAAAAACTCAGTATCACAGATTGTGCAAATGAGTAGTTTGCAAATTAGTTCAAACTGTTTTCAGAGGACAAACTAATGTGGTAGTTTTAGAGTTATTAGTACTTAGTTATTACAAATTATCTTGAAGAAAGTGAGTATATTTGCATGTGACCTGTTTAAAAATCTTCCTCTCTTGTAGCAGCTTTGCAGCTTTAGAAAGTCATTCCCTAAGTGCTGTTATACTTACTGGGTACCCTTGCTGGTTATAACTAGCGGTTCTACGGATGGCAGGCTTTGGAGCACACTGGTCAAGGTTAAGTTTCCTGGCTTTGAATCCTGGCTCCACCACCTACTGATTGTGTAACCCTGGGCAAGTCCTTAAGCTCCCTAGGCCTCCTTTCCTTATCTGTAGGATGGGGATAATAATAGAACTTACCTGTAGGGTTGCTGTGAAGCTTAGCTGGGCAGTACCCAAGCCAGCCCTGTCTCAGCTCCCTGTTATCACCCATGATTAAGCAGGTTTACAGAGGTTGGGTGATCTTCCCAAGGGCAAATCAGCAAAAGGAAGAGCCTGAACTTGAACACAGGGCCTTTGGACTTCCCTGAGGTCTGGTGCCCTTCCAGTGTGAGGCCACTCTTCCTCCTGTCTATTAAAGTGCCACATGAGAGTGCGTTCCTTTCTGTTGTTTAAAAGAAAACTTTGAGTAAATGTTAAACATGAAGAACGTTTGTCTGAGGGTTTTATTTTATTTGGGGAAGGTGGATTCTGTACACTTGAACAGTGTACACAGCGCACAGCAAAGGACAGCAAGGCCTGGGTTCTCAGAAATGGCCCCCAAATGAAGAAGCATTTCTAAAGGAGAGAGCAGTATCTTTGCAGCTGCCATGAGTGTTAGGTCTGAGCCCTGTGCTTCCCCCAAGCATCTGTTTATGACCTTTTGGTGGTTTCTCTCTTCTTTTCCTTTCTCTTTGTGACACCTCTGCATTGGCACCCAGGACTGAAGAGGAACTTTATCCTGTTAATCAATCTGAAGTGGGCACAGAGCGCGCAGAGGTGGCATTGAGAGCTATGAGCATGGTGCACGTGACTCAGTGGGAGAGGGAGCTTCCTTTTAGCAAGAGAGGAAATGACCGAGTTCAGCAGTTGAGTAGTTGTCAGGCCTCTAATCAGTTCTTTTTCTTCCACCAAATTCAATATCGACCGGATTTTTTAAAGTTGTAAATATTTAAAGTTATTCTCGGTGTGGAGTTCCTGTTTGTTGAGGACTACAATGGAATATTCCTTTCTGTTAGATTCGTAAGGTTTCAAGGGTGAGGTCAGAGGGGATGATTGTGATGTGTAGTTGATTTAAGTTAAATTCTTACCTCCAGTTATAGATGCTAGTTTTACTCATCCTCAATTTGAAAATTATATTTATATCTCACAAAGGATTTCTATAACTCTACTCTTTATTCTTTCCTATGATATAAAAATAGCAGTGTGGTAAAAACTAAAAAAGTCACACTAGTGAAAATTTTCTTCTAGAGCAGATAGTTTTATTATATTTTATATATATCTTTAATATCTAAGTATGAGAAATGAGGGAGTCTGGGTGCAGGTGGCCACATGTTACCATGTTTTAAATTCAGAGCCTAATAATACCGTGGAACAAATGCAGGGGTAGGTTTGGGTTTTTCTTCTGTAGCTCCCCTTAAGGTCAAGGATGTGTTTTCCCTGCCCTCCCTTTCTCAGCTCCCTCTGCCCATGGTTCCACCCAGGAGGGAAGCACCCTCATAGCCTGGAAGTGAAGGGCAGTCTTTAAAGACTGCCCTGTTAGCTGCACCTGTGCTGTTCTACTTCAAAAATGAGCTGTCACCATTGATACTCTTTTTAAAAGAGTGAAATAAAAGCAGTTTTTCATACTCGTTTTGCCCAGTAGTCAAAAAGTTCTATTTTCTATGACATAAAGTTAACAAGTTTGGCTAAAGCCAAGAGAAATACAAAAATGTCATATCTTGGCCCTTAGTGGACAGTTTTGAAGGGAGCCTTGGTGTGGATACCACGTGGGCTGCTGTCTATAAATGTGACCATGTCTTACAAATAAGTATTTTTCTGTTCCTGTTACAGACAAATCTGAAAAATGCTTTCTTTTCACAAACCCAGGGATGGCAGTAGAGGCTGTGTTTTAAGGTGTTTAATAGGGAAGATGATTTCCTTATTTGAAATTTGAGTACCAAAAAAGGAAGAAGAAAAACAAACAAACAAAAAAAAAAACACCTCTCTTTCCTGGAAGGGTTAATGTTCTAACCAGCTTCAGATTGGTTCACTTGAATCTTAAAATTACTTTTCTGGTCACGCTCACAGAAGGTCTAAGCATTTGTGAGATACCCCCCACCCCCAAATGCTGTTCTCTTTGGCTGTCTTAATTACACAGGGGTTGAGAAACCAAATTAAAACTAGGCGTGTCTGGTAAATAGTGATCTCCTTGCATGCTTTCAGCTTTGCTCGTCAGAGTTGCTTTTCCTCTCTGAGTAGTTGTCTTCCCCACTTTTTTCTTTTAAAGGAAATATCATAAAGTCTTTTGGAAATACTCACAGGAAGTGGGTCCCCATATGCTAGTTACTCACCAGCCACTGAATGCTGTCAGGTGGAGAATGCTGCTACTGCCCTCTAGATTTATGTGAAAATGATCCTCAGAGCGGAGGGCTTGATCAAGGGAGGGCACAGAGACCAAGGAGGGTTTTTCTGCCAAGGGAGTTACAACAGGAAGCTGGTCCTTGCAAGTCATGTCGAGGGAGGGTGACAGAGGAAGCCGTATGGGGTCAGCACAGCACGTGGCGGCCCTGTCGGCTCCCTTCTCAGAGAGCGGGCTGGCTCCTAAAAGTTAACGCTCCCTCCACCCCCAACAAACTGATTCTTCTGAAGTGAATCACTTCCAGAAATGAATAGCCACGGTTTTTTGGAATGAGCGTTGTGAAATCCCTCGCTTATAATGGCAGGTTTTCAGTTGGTGGTTTGATCAGTCAGAATTTCTCAAGATCAAAACGAAACCTTGTCTTTAAAAAGAAAGTACTGTGGATACAGAAAGCAAAAGTGTCTCTGGTCTCCTACTGAAGAACTGTCACAGCAGATCTCTCGACTCTTATTTAGAGCTGTACGTCCCTGTATTTGCCTGCATGGGTGAGTTCTTGGAATTATGGATCCATTGCCAATAGCTGGCGATTTCCTATGCAGAAGGTCGTTAACTCAAGAAATGTTATCCTCGGTGAGTAGGTGGTAGTTTCCGAAGATGACTGCTAAAACAGTGTTCATCATCTTGAGTCATGAATATAAAGACTGCTAGCAAGCTTTTACATACTTCAGCTTCATATAACACGGTGCGTGGAACCGCAGGACCTCAGAGGACCCCTGAGGGGTTTTTAAGAATGTGGATTAATTGAATAATTATTCAATCTTTTGGCAACTGGATCTTTTAAGAAGGAAGGGGTATTTTATAGAAGGAAGTGGTTTGCGGGGGACTTTTAGAGGTATGAGTACTGCTTTTCTACATTATTTTTAAACATAATACCATCCTCTTGTGTAAAGGAAATAGATGACTGCATGGTCTCAATGGAGAAGTTACTGCTGACCCATTATGAGTGAAGAAACTTCATCTACACGTCCCTCCTATCTGGATCTTTTGCCTCCTAAGGAAAAGAAAAACTATCCCAAATTCCTGATGATCTCCATAATGGGTCTTCTTTTGGACCCAGTGGTCCAAAAGATTATTGGGAGTGCTTTTATCCACACGCAGAGAAAGGGAACGGGAACGGGCTACTGAAAACAGGGAGTATAGTTGGAGGGATTGTTCTCTCTCCAGAGTGGGTAAGTTGTTTGACCTACTGACTCATTTCATAGGAATTAGGAAAACAACCTAGTGTGGTTTCTATTGTTAGTGCTGTAGGATTCCAGAATCAGTGTGCCTGCAATTAAGATGGACTGAGAAGGGTAGTACTGGCCCTTGACACTCCTACTAGCCTGCTCTGCTAATGGAATTCAACCCTCTACTTCCAGGACAAGTCCAGCCTGCGCTTGAGGATCCCCGGGCGACTGCTCAACTGTGAGTACAGATGACAGCAATTTCCGACGTTCAATAGTGCTTGCTTCTAAATTCCTAAATGGCATTTCAAATAAGGAAAAGCTTTAAGGAGGATTTTTGTTTTTTATTATTCACCTGTAGAAAATACTTGGGGTATGATAATAAATGTGTAAAGTATCATAACCCATAGACAATCATGAAAGTTTTGATTTTTTTTTTGCAGCATATTGATATAATGGAGACAGTTTGGGTTTTGATATATTAAATGACTTTTTTGTAATGTTATTTAAAACACAAGTATGAAAGATACCAGTATATTATAGCAAAAATAATATGATTATTAACAGTGAAAAGTATGTATTTGGAACCAATAATATTATGTGAAGAGAAATCATGATTCATGATGTTTTCTACCAGTGATACTAAATACACTTCAGAAGAGGGCAAGACAGTATATTGAGCTTAGATAACAGTTCTCAGTGTCTGCTTTTATCAATACTACTTGATATTTGAAGTGTTAGATTATTGCCTCTGTATAATGTCATTGTGCCATTATACCCTCAACTTACGTTCTTAATTAATGCGAAAAGGGCTTGATGTGTAATTATCATAGACTTTCTCATTCTCTTAGGAGGTAGTTAAGTAAAAGGTTGAGTATGTTGCACTGGTGATATTTATTCAGCTTACTACTTTTTTTCCTGAATGCCTTAGAGTCAGAGTTCTTAACCTGCACAGGATGCTTAGGCCCCTTTGAGGTTATGATGGAAACATGAATTCTTTCACCACACCTGTACAAAAACATTTCCCTCCATTTTCAAGGCATTCACAGACCCAGTGAAGCTCATCCATATGCCCCAGGTGAAGGAGGCTGACCTGGACAGAGAACTTCACATGATTAAAGCACTGTTCATAAAAGGGGAAGTGGCCAGGTCAAAAGAAATCATTCTCTGTGGTTGCTAGGGTGGGGGTGCACAGCCAGAGAACAGGACAAAGGGTGGAGAAAATACATGACTAATGCTGACTAAATAAAGAGAATAGTTAATATTATCAGAAGCTCCAAATGGAGAACCCGGAATCCCTAAGCATTTAATCACGCATGTTTGTTAAAGCAAGTGTGATTCGGGGAGGGAGTTATAGACCCAACAGTAAGCCACCAGGGAGAATTTTCCTCAGACCTATTTCTGCCTATACTTTTTGCACAGTATGAAACTGAAATCTATCTCCTTTCTTTTGGTTTTTCCGTCGGGCGTATTACCTTAATTAGGTAGGACTGGAAACAATGATAACAAACTGAAAAAAATGATTCTATATTAGCAGAAGAAATGTGGTGGGGATATGCACGACAGAAGATGATTGAGTGCAAAATAAAAGCCTTTACTGCTCATCAACTAAATTAATACTGGAGACTGTTGTTGGGGGGGGGGGGAGACATGATTCTTGGTGTATTAAAATCAAGATATAAAAGGGTAAGAAAAATAAGACTTTATGTTAGTCAGACTCATTGTGTCCAATTTGAGTCACACTTGGGAAAAAAAAAAAAAAAAGACTTTGGGCAATTGTGAGGGGCTGATACACAAGCAACAGAAGTTCCACACCCTTCTAGGAAAAGATAATGTAACTGAGAGTCTTAGTCCAAAAAAGGCTGGGGGATTTCTTGCTGATTGTCTAAGAGTAGTAACCGTCTTTATCCTGACAACCCTGGGGCCTGCCCCACTACCTAAAGCAACCTCCTGCTCTTTGCATGGCCCCTGTGTTTAGGGATGTCAGCAACACTTTTGTGATAGACTTACCAGGAGTAGATTCAGATAAAACCAAAGAGATACTGTCATGACAGAAGGAATACAATTAATAAATTTGCTGACTCACTGATAGATAAGATAGACTCTCTCAGTTGTCAGGATAATAAAATAGTTGAGCGGCTTGCTGAGGAAAGTTTCGAAACCTTTGGTAGCTCTTCCAGGATGAGAGTAGGAACTCTTTTTGAGTGGTTGAAACATTGGATGGTGTGATTAGTGCTATGGGGACATAAAAGTAGCATGCTATGTGGACTTGCCTGAACACCTCCTGAAGGACAGCCCTTGAGGTTAGCAACACAAGAGGCGGGGCAATAGGGTCCAGGCAGGAGGCCCTGGGAGGTGTGGTGGGCCATGGGGAGGGATGATGAGTGGAAGCTGAGGAGCCATTGCTGACACAGGTCTAATGTGCCCTGCTGTGGTTGCCTGAGGATTTCTAGCCAGGAGAATGACAGGCAGATGTGGGCTTTAGAAAGATCACTTGGGCTGCAGTAAAGAGAATGACTCTTTGTGGGCCAGGGAGAAGGGGACAGGTCAGGCCAGAAGAGGAGACCAGATGGAAAGCTTCAGCTATAATCCAGGGGACTCTGATGAGGACACTCTGGTGGTAGAGGATTCAAGAGTAGTGAGGTGAAAAGGCAAAGTCAGGATGAGGGGCTGGGCTCACCAGTACCATTCACCACAGAATGAAATGTCAGAGCAAGTGCAGGTCCAAGGGGAAGCCCAATTGGGAGTGCTAGAGTACGTAGAGGTGTGAGAGGAGAGCGAGCAGGAAGTCAGTTTACGTGGACGTTGACCTCAAAATTTGATTAGCAGCTATGATTTAGAGGGCAGTCCAGCTTGAGTGCCATCCTCTTTCTAAACTGATGGATTAGTCTTTGAATTTTTTGGTATAGTATTTTAAATTTCATTATATTTGTCATAAAACATTTATTTTTATTGCATGTATTTAAGGTACAAATATATTTATACACACACACACACATTCACTACAATTGAGCCAAATTAAACCATATCATATAGCTAACCCTTTTTGTGTTAGAGCACCTAGAATCTACTGTTAGAGAATTCTTCAGAGTACAATATTATTGTCCTCATGCTATACTTTTGATTTATTTATTCCATATAATTGAGACTTAGTACCCTTTGACCTACATCTCCCCATCCCCCATATTACTCTGTTTTGTTTTGTTGTTTTTTTTTCAAGTATTTTACTTTTTTGTTAGGTTCCACACATACAGAAGTAAATTTTTCTCTGATTCCCAAAGCTGTTATTGCAGATGTCATAAGTTAAGGTTTTGTGTATTCTTTCCATTAGTTTCCTACATAAACACTCAGTGCATGGGAGAAGCATCATTCTGTATAGCAACATTCTATATTCCACTTTTTAAATAAGCATCCTTCATATGCTTAAAAATTCCCTAAAAACCATCTTTAACACCGTGCATTACATTCTCTAATTTGGGAGAGTTTATTTTGTTTCCATTGTTTTTTTCATGGCAAAAATTTTCTTGGTGGCAGTTAGTACCTAAGTCAGTAAATATTAATCACCATAAAAAAACTCAATTACTAACCATGTTACTGATCCATAGAGACTGAAGTACACTGAACCAAATGAGTGCTGGGATGACTGAAGGCAGCCAGGACTTTTTGAGAAGTGAAGACGTAGCCAGCTGATGCAGGGCTTATGCTGTTATCCCAAGCGTAAGAACTGCAAGGATCTCTGTTCGGAGGGCACCAGCCACCCACTCTTGAGATGCATTGGAATCCCAGTATCCTCCTGAAACAGCTTTTGTTTCAAAATGCCTGTGGGAAGCAGGCCTCGTGGTCCTCTGGGCAGTCTGATGAGGAGCCAGCAGACTCCAGCATCTTGGCTCAGTTGCTGTCCACCAACCACGACGGCTAAACACCAGGCTGTGTTCATTTCTGTAAAGAGCATTTTTTAAAAATGACTTTTTAATTCCAATAATTATTATTTTAAATACATGAATCTTAGGCATTTGTTGAATGATTTCCTTAGGGTAAAATTTTTATAATGAATTTCTTGAATCAAAAGAACTAAACTTTAAGATTCTTTTTTTATAAATTGTTTTCTGAAACGCTTTTGTACCAAACTATACACATTTTATCAAGTTATGAAATGTCCTTCTCACCGTCTTTTTATTATCTTTATTAGCATTGAGTATTATCAGTTTTTAATCTTTAGACAAACATGTTAAATTATTTTTTGATTAATTTATTCAGTAGCCATGTAATGAATGCCTGTTCCGTGTCAGGTACAGGGCAATAAAAATCAATCTCCTTCCCTCCCTCCCTCTCGCTGCGTATTGAACTCAGGGACACTTGACCACTGAGCTACATCCCCAGTCCTTTTTATTTTATTTTAAAAGAGGGTCTTGCTAAGTTGCTGAGGCTGGCCTTGGACTTGTGATCCTCCTGCCTCAGCCTCCCAAGTCTCTAGGATTACAGGTGTGCACCACCATGCCCAGCTCATTTTTTAATTTCTAAACAGTGAAGTTAACTTTTCCCATGTGTTTGAGTCCATTTTTTTTTTCTTTTCTGAATGTTTTGTGAATGTTTTCTTTTGTCCATGTTTATTTCAGTTTTTCTGTGGGAATATGAGGGTTGCTCTGTAAACAGACCTTATAAATAAGGTTGTATATAAGATACTTGGGAAATATTCTTTCTAGCTTCTTTGACTTTTAATTTTGCTTATGGGTTTTTTATGATATAGAACCTTTAGATATTCTTTGTTGGGTAAATAACACCTCCCTTCCTGCCCCGGGGCCCAAGCCTGTTACCCTAGACTTGGGAGTTTCTGCCTACTTGGAAATTTGACAGTATTAATCTAATTATTTAAATAATTTCATTTTTAATGTTAAACTTACCAATTTTTTTGATCATTTAACTTTTTGATTTACTCTTTAAGGATTATGATTAAATAGAAAGTGTGAAACAAAAATTCAAAGGGTTTTTTCACATAGTAAATCCCCCAGCCTTGCGCATTGAGTCATTGGTCTTTCCCCAGGTAATTTTTGATGTTTCCTCTATTTTTTATTCTACCTCCTTGGACTGTTATATCCAGCTGTAGGCCATGAATCATTTTGGATATCATTTCCTGAGTGGGGGATTAGTAATAATTTTTGCTAACATGTTATTATGAAAAGTTTCAAGCATACATCAGCATTGAAAGAATTTTGCAGTGAACCCCATGTACACACCAGCTGAACTCCACAAGTAATATTGTACTACTTTTCCTTGACCATCTATTTATTTATGTAATAATTTTAAACCTCTTGAGTCATCATTTGTATTACAAAGTAGAATATCAAAAAACATTTTCCCTGATCCTTTTTTTTTAAGTTTATAGGTTGATTTCCAGGAAGATCTAGGTATTTATATTATTAGTAGGATAAGATAGTGGCCTATGCAATGTATACCAAGAAAAACTGCTTTTCAAAATATATTTTGGTCATTTAACTTTCTGGTTTGATTTTTTTAATATTTATTTTTAGTTGTAGTTGAATACAATACTTTATTTATTTATTTTTATGTGGTGCTGAGGATAGAACCCAGGGCCTCACACATGCTAGGCGAGTGCTCTACCACTGAGCCACAACCCCAGCCGTCTAGTTTGATTTTTTTAAGAGTTATGATTTTACGCAAGATTAATTTGTTTTTCAACATAATCAAGAACTCCATCCTCTAACATTATGGTTGTTTTTTGTTCTTGTGGCAGAAACTGAAGGGGACCTTTAAGAAAGGGCTAGAAAGGCAACAGGAGGCACTGAGATGCTGTAGCCGAGAACTAGCCAGGGGGCTGGCTGCCTGGGCACAGTGCTAGGGCAAGGCAGCCCCAGGAGTGGGCTTTCAAAGATGTTTGGCACTTGGGCCACTTTCCCAAGTGGCTGCTGTCATGCTCTGCCAGGAACCCCTTAGCAGGAAGGCTGCTTTGATAGGTCAGACATTACTCCAGACTTTCCTACAGATGCCTTTCTCTGAGTGTCCCTGGTTCACAAACAACCTGCATAGTGAGAGACAAACCAAACAGATATTAGAGCAAGGAGCTTTACCACCACTTTCCAGCCTAAATGATGAGTACCCTAATTCAAGGTGGGGATAGGGGCTGGGAGTAGAACCCAGAACCTCACTGCATGCTAGGCATGTGCTCTGTCACTGAGCTACCTCCCTGGTCCTTTTATTTTGGGAAAGGCCCTACTAAGCTGCTCAGGCAGGCCTTCAACTCATGATCTTCCTGTTTCAGTCTCAAGTAGTTGGGATTTCAGGTGTGCGCCACCATGCCCGGCTCCCATGGGTTTTTGAGGCCTGATGGCATCCCAACATGGAGATAAGTTTGCAGATGTGCCTTAACAATTAACTGGCCCCTGCATTAGCCTTAGTGCAGCATACACCTAGCCCAGTGGGAAAATTCACAAACCTCTTTGAAAAACTTGCCTTTTGTCACCTAAGAAATTATGTCTGGTTTAATTTTTATACTTGGTTTTCTTCACACATCCAAGTCTCAATTTCCTATCTGTAAAATATGTTGGTTTTATTAGATTACATAGAAGATTCAGTCTTTATCCAAAATCTGTGATTTTAATCTAGAACACTGAATGTAGGTCAGTATCCACCCCTTTCTCAGAAATATGGGAAGGTGATTATTTTTTTTTCAACTTTTTTGAATAATACTTTTACTATTACAAACACTGATGAGGCTCACTAGACTAGAGATCTAGGGTGTAAATTCTAAATCCATACAGCTCCGGCCTTACTGGCAGGAAGCTGGGTGGCTGACCGACTTCTTCCTGAGCACATTCCTGCCTTGACCCCTGGGACACTTGTGGTTCAGTGTCACCTAGATTCTAAATTCCCTGCTTCTTAGCCAATGATACTATCACATTTTAAAAATCTAGCCAACAAGTACTTTGAAATTGAAGGATAACTACACTGAAGAAAAGTTTGATATAACCTAAGTTGATGTTCTGGTAGCATCAGTATTCAGAAGAGGCATTCTGTTTGAGTGAATGGTTCCAATCAATCAGTCAATCAGTCAATCAATCAATAACTGTGGTCTTTCTCCTGCCACTGTCTCCTTCTGCCTCTATGCTCTAGGAATTGCCAGTGTGATGCTGGGCACACCCACTGTGCTGTTGCCTGCCTTTGAGAAGGCAGCTCCCTGCTCCTCTCCCTGTCATCCACTTCTTGCTTGGGTAATGGCCCATAGGTCCCCATTATGTTCATCTCTCTCTGCCCAGGGCTGCCTGCCTGCAACTTTACAGAGATGCAAATATTAAAATATTGCATTTATTTGGCTTTTATTAAGTGTGCCAGGAGCAAGGGAGGGTAGATACAGCACACTTGTCTAACCTGTCATTTTCCTTACTGTTAAAATGTAAAGAAGACTGCCTAAGAATCCCCTCCTTCTGCCAGTCATCACCATGGTATGCATAGGGTATATGAATCATCTTCTCAGTCCACAGCTAGTTTTCAGCTTCCAGGCTAGATCTGCAGGAAGAAAGATTGTGAGATCATAAATGCCATGGAGTGAGGATGATCCCAAAAGTTATCATGGGGAACCCTGAGGAGAGCGTTAGGAATGCAGCTTTTTCAGCTGAGTCAGACTTGTGTGGAATGTCTGTCTGCCTAGTGTTAACATGTAAAAATATGAAGAGCCTCAAAATGAGTTTAGATTAAAACAAAGTTTGGATTTATTCACAGATGGCGGGGTTGTATAACAGTTTAATAAGGCAAGTAAAAGAGATTTCAGGTACGGCCTTAACGTCAGGATGAACATGCAAGAGAAAGCTCCAGTGAAGTACTGTCCGGCATAACTCCCTGTGATTGAAGAGTAGAGGGTCCTGAAGGGTGTTGTGGGCAGGTGGAGGACGTTTCGCAGCATGGCGTTTTCAGTGTGCTGGTTTGACTGCCAGTGCTCCCGTGTGAAACTCAAGTGTCACCACCATGTGATAAAGCGTCATTCGCTGTTACCCACCATGTGCTAATTGTGACTCACCCAGAGCTCAGGTCCTTGCAGTCGTGTTTCCTGTGGCCTCTTTGTTCTGGCATTGGAGTTAATGTGGGTAATTCACTTTGTTCAGGTCTCTCCTCCTTCATTCATGTAACAACTATAAGAGAGAGTGGACGTGAGTCAACACAGGTGCAAGGGATTAGTAACAACAGCCACAGTGAGCCAGGCACTGTGCCCAAGTACTTCATGTTGATTATCCTCTTTATAAGTAAGACCATACCTTAGGTACCATTTTAAGATGCCCATTTTACAGATAGAAAACCAAAGCTTCCAGAAGTTAAGTCATTTCCCTGCCAATCACACAGCTAGTAAGTGGAGGAACCAGAATTCGAATCACAAAGGTCTGCCTACTATGCCCAGTTTTGAATTTGTATCCTATTTCAGCTTTAGAACTCATATTTTAGAGGCATTTTCATACTTTGGGGCCATTCAGTTTGGTTTACTCATGTATATCTTGCAGTGGTTTTAATGTTTTAGGGAAGAATGGAGGCATCCCCCATCGCTGGGCATTTTCATGCTGTATCCTATTCTAGACAGCCTATTATTAATGGTGCATATTACTCCCAGCTGCCCACATGACTCCAGCAATATCCTGTGATCACAAGAGAATATTTTCAAACAGGCAGTTAACAAAGCAACTATTCCCAACCACCAAGGGGAAGAAGCTCAGTGTGACCCAAGATGGAATCCCCTTTTTTCATTGTTAAAAATGAATGTGCCTTGCCGTAAGTTCAGGTCCCATTATTTAAATGTACTGTCAAGACCCAGAAATCTGTTGTCTTGTGATATTATTGTTGGCTTGGGTAACTACATAATGCCTCAATCGGGAGAGCTGGTTCCACACTGATAGGGCACAAGAGGCCATTGGTGCTCTGTCTCATGGCTGGTGACTTCCCACTCCCCCATACTCCCTCTGCCCCCACCCCATCCCCTCTTTGATGATCTCTGGTCCAGCTCTGTGAAGCTGGTCTTGTTCACCCTTTGCCCAGAAGCTCTACTCTTCTCTTCCTGGCCAGCCACTGCTGCCCCCACAGAGCATTGCTTCAATGAAACATCCTCCAGGCAGCCTCCTGACTCTCCGGGCTAGGTCAGGGGCCCTAGGGGCTGATGCGGCACAGCACCCTCTATGCACCCAGCATAGTACATTGGACTTCGTGTTTTTTGTTTTGTTTGTTTGTTTGTTTGTTTTTGTCTTTTTTCCCTGACTTGCACTGCACTCTTAGGAACCAGGAATTGGAACTTGTTTTCTCTTGGATAAACACCCAATACCCATTACCCACTAAATAAATGTTTGAGAGAAATGATATACTTGGTGACAGTAGAAACTAATTTTATATTGTCTAGTCCTTAGAGTTTATGAGATCCTTTCACATATGTGACTTCTTTTAACTCACACAGCAACTCTGGGAAGTAGACTTCTTTGCCCCTGTCATGCTGAAGGGCACGTCAGCTTGCCCCAGGAGGTCAGCCAGTGAGGAAGTCAGGGCCAGTGCCCCATGCCGTTATGTGCTGTGGCTATTTCAGGGCAGATTTGTACATAACTTTCACAAAACACGGTTCATCCTTGTCCTCATCAACTGGACTCAGGAGAAAATGGATAGATCTCCATTCTTCTCCCTCTGTCGTCCCTCCTTCCCTTTGACAACCTTCTACCCCTGTTCATTTCCAACAAAATCTTAACTCAGTTCTTCTCGTGGTCCCAGATGTGGAACACCTATAAAAACTTAAATGAGCAACACACAAATCTATTTTAATGCACCCGGGTCCCTGAAATACTGGCAGAATTAAGCACTGGGGACTTGATGAGTTAATGATGCCCTAAGGATCCTTTCCAAGTTTCAAGGTGTCAACAGTGAACCTTTTGTACTGAGCCAGGTTGATTGCTTCCTTTCTTTTCTTATGGGGAGAGCTTTTGGGAAAGTAGAGAGCCAGGCTGCAGGGAGGGTTTCAGGTAAAGTGCTTGACCAGTTGAATAAGCAAGATCCAGTTGTTAGTGAGCAGTGAATGGGGTGAGAGGAGTGTGGGTCTGGGTGGTGAGAAAGTGAGCGGGAGAATGTGCGTGGGCGGCCAGTGTGGTTGGCGCGGGGAGGCCACTGAGAGGTTGCTGGCTGGGCTGGGCTTGGTAATTAAGCAGTTGAACAGAGCTTATTAACAGCAGGGTGTGCTCACCACAGGCCTGTAGGGAGCAGGATGGAAACAAGTGAGCTGGAAGCATCTTTGGACACGTGGAACTGGGTACGAATTTTCTCAAGCTGGTGATCTGAAGAATATACAGTATAATCAGAGATTCCAGGCAACAGTTTTTAAATGTTGAAAGGAAAAAAAAAAAAAAAGTCAGAACAGTTGTGTTTTAGGGCTCCATGGCAGTGTTGGTAAAAGAAGGAATTTTTATTCTCATAGAATGAATTTAGTCCCCATAGTACAACACAACAACCAAGTCATCAGCCTCTAGGATTATTTGCAGTGTCAGTCTGAACTTATCCTTTTCAACTTGGACCCTTGCAGTAAGAGGCCCTCCTGTATATGGTTCTGTTGGATGGGAAGCTGTGGTCAGGAAGAGAGAGAGAGAGAGATGTAGTCAGAGATCCCTTCTCCAGGAGGTTCAAAGATCAGAGCAACTCCGAAGGTCAAGGTGGGCTGACGTTATTCTTCCATTCATTGAGCACTTCCTGAGTGGCCGGCACTGGTTAGCGTTAAGGTAATGATAGTCCCCATGAAACATGGTCTCTGTCATTGTAGAATCTAAGTGAACACACAGAAAGGTGGCCCAGTGAACATCATGTTATGGGGGTGAGAGAGGCATGAATGAAGGGCCCTCTCTCAGGAGATGATTTTTGCTGTCAGAGCTAAAGGTTGGGAAGGGATGTGGTGGAGGAGGAGGAGGAGGAGGAGGAGGCAGGCTCCAAGTATAAATGAGAAGCCCACACTGAGAAAGTCCTGGAGGTGGGGATGAATTTGGCCAAGTCAAAGGCAGGAGTGGCTGGGTGGTCACAGCCTCCATTTCAGAATCTCCTGCAAAATCCCTGGGAAGTTTCTGGCCTCTTAGGATAGCCCTGCCCCAAGCAACCTGCTACTTCCTCTTCCTATGAATGTCACTTATTGGGGGGGAATAAACCAGATAAGACGGCGGAAGCAAATATAGGGAATTTGAAAGCAGTCTTATTTCAGTTGCTACAAAGTGTGACAGTATGCCCAGGGGACTCTCACCCTGTTTCATCAGAGATGGCCTGGCTTGCTCTACCGTGGTTCATCCAGGCAAGTGTGCAGAGGCCGAAGAAACATCTTGAGTAGAAGGAGGCAGGCTGATAGCACAAATGCTGGTTATTCCTAAAACTGAGAACCTGCATCCCTGAACCCCAACCTTCTGGGGAATGTTGTCCACCAGGTTAAGGAGAGCTTCTCTGGACTGTCATCCGGCCTCAGCTTCCACTCAGCCTCCCTGAGTTTGGAGCCCCTCTGAGGACTACAAGGTGGCTTCATGCAGTGGCCTGCTGTCATAGCCTCCTCACAGAGGACCCCTCCAAGGGGATCCTTGCCACTAGGCCTCTTCGTGAAAGCCCCCTACTGAGCACCTCAAGGCCCTTTCTTCT
This sequence comes from Marmota flaviventris, assembly GCF_047511675.1. NCBI lineage: Eukaryota > Metazoa > Chordata > Mammalia > Rodentia > Sciuridae > Marmota > Marmota flaviventris. The sequence goes on from NC_092498.1 coordinate 23,063,801, forward strand.
TTGTGTGCCCTTGGGTATTCTCTCCCTCCACTTGAGCCGCAGTGAACTTCACCCTTGTGGGGTAGGGCCAGGGACAAGAAGGAAGAGAGGCCCAGAAGTGTTGTGTCAACACTGTGGTTCTGAGTGTCTAATCTTTTACTACCTGTAGGGACAGGTGGATACAGAGGAGCTGCTGGCAGGGAAAGCCATGTGTTTTCAAGGTCATGGTTGTGCAATAGTGTAAAATATCTTTGAAGCTGCGGGAGGAGGTTAGAGCACCTTGTTCACAGGCATATCACGCAGAAGTTTCCCTTTACATGACCTTATTTGCTTTAGTTTAGGGGTTTCTGTGCCAACATTTCAATGGGTCTCAGGAGTGAGTTGTTATTGCCAATCCCTATTTAAAATAAGCAATTATTTTAAAAAGGACTCTTCTTTTTCAGTTTTCCTGAGGTCCAGTCTAAAGTAGTTACCTTTTGTGGCCTTTTGGAATAATCTTCTGGTCTGTAACTTTGGTACTAATGTCTCAGGGAGAGAAAAATAAGAATGAGAATATTCTCTCATTATCCAATTAAGACGTGAAGGTAAACAGCAATTCAACAGGTAAAATGGATGAGGCTGTGCTGAGCTTGCGTCTGGGACAGTGACCAGACAGATGAAAGAAGCAAAGGATATTTTTAACATATCAGGACTGTTTTGAAACATTGATTCCTCCCCGTCTCATAATTCCAGTGGGAACTTCAGCAAGTGCTTTTACTCTGATTCAGTGTGTAAAACATCTTACTTCTATGTCACACTTTAAAATATTCATGAGGAACAGTGAATTGTAAAGTGAAGAAGCAGCCGCTTTGAAACCCACATCTCTGGGCATGGTGTCCATTGTCCCTTCATTCAGTCTGAATGTGTGATGTGACCAGAAGTTCCCCAGGAGGGCTGCGGTGTCTTTCCAGGACCAGGGACCAGTCCTTTCCTCAGAGCTGTTGTTGCCCCAGGAGCCTAGGGCTGGAGGACTCCTCTGCTCCATTTCAGTCAGTCCCAAGTTATTTGCTGGTGCTGAGGTGATTCAGGAATGCCTTGAGGCTCTGAGGTCCAAACCGTGTGACCTCTGTAGTACTTTGGTGTGCCAGATGAAGCCACTAGTAATGTTGATTAAAAACTTCAGTGATGTTTTATAACAGGTACAACTTAAAGTGATAAATTCAAGGGACCCTGCCTGGGAACTTTAGGCAGATTCTAGAATCACTTTTGAGGGTAAAAAAGCTTTTGCGTGTGCCGGGAAGAGTGTAAACTAATTTCCACACACCTCTCCTCTCTCACCTTCTGTGTAGTGGCTGGTCAGGCTGCCCCTCTTGGTTGCCCTAGGAAGTGGCGCTAATGAGAGTACAGGAGGACCTGCATGGGGTGTGGAGGAGCCAGCTGCAGTGGGGTCAGGTGGCCCAGGTGCACTCCTCCCTCCAGCTCCCCCACTGCCTCCTGAAAGTGGCTGTGATCTGGGCAGGTTCCTGGACTTCTTTCTCCATATCTTCAGGCCCAGTGGCCTGGGCCTGGATCCCAGTGCTGCCACGTTCTGAGCACATTAAAATTAAATATTGCCTTTGTGTCACTGTGAAGCAGGGATAGTAATGGTGCCCTCTTGACAGGGCTGTTGGGGAGTGAAAGGGCTGTCTGTGTGCAGTGGTTTGCTTCTCTGAGGGCGAGTCCTAGATAGATGCTCCATGCCATGTGATGGAATCTCTCACTCTCCCTTCCCTCTTAAGGCAGCTTTGCCCCTGCACGGTGAAGGGGAAATGCCTGGCATGTTCACTGGAGAGCAGGAGAGAGGGAGGGGCCAGGGAAGCCAGAAGGGACAGGTGGGCTGTGGAACCAGGCTCCGGTCATCGCCTGTGATGGCACCCCTGCATCCTTCCCCTCTGTGTAGACCACAACTCCTGCCTCACCACAAAGAGTGCCCCAGTGGCACAGCCCAGCATCTCCCTGGGATGCCCTGTGTGGCAGCATGGGCAGGGGTCCTCTGGGAGGCAGCCCTCTGTGACCTGAGGTCTGCCAGCTGTGCAGCACTCCCAGGGCAGAGGCACTCCTTGGTCAGCCAGGCCCTCCACTAGTCTTCCTGGCTGGTTTTCCTCCGTGGTAATTTTTCACTGGAGCATCTTGGGCTCAGCTTGCTTTGTTTCAGAGTCTGGGCTCTCAGAGGAGGCTCAGCTGGCCGCCCTTCACATGACTGGAAGAGTCAGTAACGCCGCTTGTGTTCATGCTCCTTGCCCACTTCCGTGGACTTTTCGTTGCTTCTGCGGGGGCTTAGAGCGGGAGAAAAGTGGGTTTATGGGGCAGGCTTAGAGAGCTTATGTCTCCTTTGGAACCCCTTGGAATTTATGTAGTGGCTTTGCCCTGTGTGGTGGCCAGCCCCATTCTCAAATTTGGATGGCCCTAATCTTCCACTGCAACGGCTGTGTGAGGCTGCCACCCAGTGGCCAGCTTCAGGTAGTGCGTTCGTAACTTGCTCCATCCTCTGTGTGAAATATATTAATTTTAAGGGCTTTTAATAGAGATCTCCGTGACTGTATCACTACATGTGTTGTTCCAGCTCCAGAGCTTAGCATTTCTGTGTTGGCATCTCTCTAGTCACTTCCTTCCCTTAAGCTCTTCCATTCTGCCTCTGGAGTGCTCTTTCTGAAACATAAATCGGATTATCTTTCTCCTCCTTTAAAACTTTGTCATGGTTTCTCATGTTCCAGGCTACAGCTCAGCAGTCAGGAGCTCCTGAGCAGGCTCCTCTGCCCCCGAATACACGTGTGCCTCTGCTCTTCTGTCTTTCCCTGTTTTACCTGGCTAGCAGCTACTCATCTGAGAGTTTCTCTCTGGTGCCACTACCTCCAGGAGTCCCTCCGTGTTAGATCTCACTTCCCTCTTACCCAGCCTTGGCTTGCTTCCCTTAGTATGCCTCAGACCCCTTTTTTGGAAGAAAAACAAAGACGTGGAAAACTGCTGCTACTGGAAGGAAGAGGGGGGAGGGAGGAAGGAAATATGAGAGAATTTAACACTGCATTATAACCAGATACTTTTCTTCCTCTTTCACATCAAGAAGTCACTCAAGAGTGGAGACTGTCTTTTATCTCTTTGTCCCCTGTGTGACAGCATTGTGTCTGGCGTTGACTATTATTAATACTAGAAGGAATAAAGAGGGGAATGAAAGCAGGCAAAGATCCTCTTCAGCATGATGAGGCTCAGAGGAGAGCTGCGGTGAGCTCACGGGCCCTGGAGGAAAGGTGCTGCGTGTCCGTGCACATCCAGAAACTCTCACCTGGGTGAGCAGTGTGTATAGCTCTCCTCTATTCTGCCGCAGTCACTTTCTCCATCTGGCCTTCCGTGCTGTCAGGTTCCCCCTGTTTAAGCTTCACTCACTCCCTTGCCAAAGCTCTTTTGGAAGAAGAGTTCCCAGATTTGCTCCAGGGCCTCCACAGAATGACCCAAACCCGTAGACGTTTTGCACCGTCTTTATATGTGTAGTAAATACCATTCGTATCTTGGAACTTGGTATTTGCTGCTGAATTTAATTTCTTATTTGACGGGCAGTTTGGCAAAAGTAGATCCTAAAATTTCAATTAAAGTGTCATGTTGAACTGCTTTTATTGTAAGGTGCTGTGCTTGTCACCAGGGGAGCCCTTGAGAAGCTTTCTCTGCTTGTGAAGGGCTGATAGCCCCCTTGGGAAGGGGACAGAAATGCAGGAGCAGTTAAAAAGCACAAGACAGCAGAGAGGAACATGTCACAGGGCAGCGTGTGATTAATTGCCAAGTAAATGGCTCGTGGAGGTGGCGCCATTAAACCAGACAGCGCAGTGCAAGTGCCTCCTGGTCCAGAGCGCTCCTGCAGTCCGCCCCTCTCAAGGGCGCCACTCTGCTGCTACCTGCCAGACCCTGATGCCTCAGCCTGTCATGCAAAGCCCTTCATGACAAGGCCCTGGTCCCCCTTCCCAGCCTCAGAGGACCCCTCCCCAAGCTCTGAATCTTAAGCTGCAGAAATGGCAAAGAGAAAGCACTGTGCGGCTTGGCATATGCAGGCCCCAGACACCACTCCTGTCCTCTGTGCTTGCTGTCTGAACTGTTCTTCCTAAAGAACGCGGCCCCAGAGCTGCAGTGTGAAGCCTTCTCTGATGCTGTGGATAGAATGAGCCACCCTCCTGGGAGCCTCACTCTGCCTGTCAGATGAACACTTCTTACTCGGGAAGGTGATGTCTGTCCTCTGTGTGACTGACATCTGCCATGAGGAACATCTCTTTTTCTTCCATAGACCTAGCACTTGGATGATATCAGACATGTGGTACCTGTCCTGTAAATGTTTGTCATGATGGAAAGCACTTAACACATCATAAGGCCAGGGAACATCACTTACTTGAAAACATTAAGGCATTTAACATTTGGGGACTCATGGGTCCAGGGATTTTTCATAGAACAAGTAGGAATTACTAGAACTGGATTGGAAAGGCTTATACTTTTAAAAAATGGATCAAACAATAAAAAGAATTCAATACGGCCCAGCATCGATAACTGCTAGCAGCTTGACCAGTATCTCCCAGACAAACAGAATGGGGAAGGGAAGCCTGGGGCCGGGGCCGTGGAGGTGGGTTGTCTCCATGGGAGCAGAAGGTTTACCTAAAGGAAGGCAAGGCACACGCTGAAGGTGGCCGGGCTTCAGTGGTGAAATGCATTCGGTTTTCTTGTTAGCAGTGAGTGGCGTTTATTGATTTAGAAAGCTATGATGATTTACCAAAGTAGTGTTTTAGAAGTATTTTCCAGGGTCCTCTTTTCCCCTTGAGGCAGGAGATGCCCTGTGGCCCTGCCTTCCCTTCCTCCCATGGCGCTGGCAGCCCATTCTTCCCTGTGGTCTTGTGCTCCTGAGGTAAACTGAGAAGCTTGGGTTCCAGGTGCAAATCCCCCTCAGCTCTCATGCCACACCTTCGGGCCAGCTCTCTCCTTCTGTAAACAAAGGCTTTCCTTCTGGCACTGCCCTTGACCTGGCTCTGAGCTGTTCTCTGATCCGCTGGGTCCCTCTGCCCTCGTGACTGTAATGACCCGGAAGGTGGCCACACCCATGTGGCAGGTGGTCCTCCTGAGCTGAGTCACTGCCCTGGGAACAGTGCCCTGGTGAGGCTGTCCCAGGCAAACTGGGACTGGGCAGAAGAGAGGGGACCTCTTCATTCAGCCTCTGGGTCTCTGAGGGCACTTTCAGCATGACAGAGCAAAAGAAGCATGGATTTTGGCAAAGCACAGAGAGTTTTCCCACAGCTAGAGTTATGGCTCATGGTTATCATTCCATGGCAATACACCAAAATCACCCATCTTTTAAAAATGGGAACAGGGATTTTAAAATGAGTTTTATGGTTGAATTTGTGAATTAGAAGAGTTTAAGGAGTAACATGACAGGGAGAGATAGATATCCAAGTCATGGATACTCTAGGTCTGGGTTAATCTTTAAATCTTATTCACAGGCACTCTGATGCATGTTTGTGTGTGTATGTGTGATGGTTTTTGTTCATTCCCAGAGAAGAGAAAAATGTAGTGTTACTTTTGAGTAACCAAAGAGAGTTGTGTTGTTTTTTAAAATTCATCTAGCTTATTCACCACACCAGTGAGTAGAGATGACCTCAGTCTAAAATAGCAAGCTGACAGCAACATTTCTTTTTGCCTGGGAAAATGAGCCTTTATCAAGCTGCAAAAAAAAATGTGTGGGGCTGACCACCCCGTCACTTTCAGCTGATTGGGGTTTTCCAGAAAACCAAACAGGCAGCTTTCTGCACTTCCACAGCTCAACAGTAACTCTTAGGAAAGACTACCAGCTTACTCAATTCTAATAAAGCCTTTAAGAAAAAGTCTGGTGACAATTAGTCAGTTGCCCGAATACAAATGTTAAATGTGATTAAATACATCGTCACCACTGGGAGCTTTCAGAAATGGGAGAAGGTTGTACCTCGTTTCTTGCTTTTCGAGTATGAGGCTTTTTAACCTAAAAAAGCAAGCTGAAGTTTTTGACTCCACACATCATAAACCCAGTTCATTCTGCATAGAGGAAGTATCCCTAAGGTGGGGGGGGGGGACCCTGTCACTTTCAGGAGCAACTTTTCTCAAGGCCTAGGGGTAAATGTATACTCAGGGGCCAGCCCCGCCAGCCACTCTCAGTTGCCAACTATGCTGTAAATTGTGACCCAGGAATTGAAGTTTACTCCTTTATTTCTGTTTACTTTGAGTACTGTTACATATAAAAAGAATAGCCTAAAGGTTCCTGGTTTTTCTAAAATTCTAGAATCTAGAACCACAACCTGATTCTTACAACAGTTATGATTTCGGATCTATAAAAACTAAATCAAAACACATTTGAAATTTAGAGGTCATTTGATTCTAGAATCCATTCCAGTTGAAAGATCTCTTGACTCACTGGATTGGGGAGTATGGTTTTGGGGAAAAAGACATTAAAATGACAGAAGTTTTATTATTTACTTTGTAGCCAGTGGGGACAGGTGAACCTACCTGCTTTTGGACAGAGGTGGCAAAAAAGCCCATCTTGGTGACCATGCACAAAGACTAATGAGCATTTGGTGTTGAATGAAATACCCTGGGTCTTTGAGAAAGCTGTGGTAAGAGGCCTGAAGGGACAGTATTGCCCACTGAAGCCTTGCAGGTCCTGGGGATGCACTCAGGCACTGATGAGTTAAAAGGCAGAGACGTCCAGTAAGCAAGTTCCCGCTGGGCACGGGTTTGTTTATCCTGCCTTTCTGAAGTTGGAGCCAACATTCTTAATGGTTTTGAATGATTCAGAATGTTCCTTTTTTTGGCAGAGCTGCCTTCCACACATGGGCTTATGACTAAAACTCCTTAGATGAGGTCCAAAGCCAGAAACCAGCCTTGCCCTTAATGTCATATTTTAGTATCATCTTATTTTAGAGCAGAAGGAGAACTATCAGGTCCAGCTTGCTCATTTCAAACCTGACAGGACGGCACCAGGGTGGCCTGGGCCTGCCAGAGGTCACAGAGCTGGAAAGAGAGGCTGGCCAAGCCAGGCCTGTGGGTCCAGAGCCCAGGACTCCTCCTCCTCCATCTCACAGCTCCCAGTCCAAACCTCAGGCAGAGGAAGTTCCAGAATGTCCTTGGCCTCCCAACTGGAAGAGGCAGCTAGCTTCTTGAGGAATGTTTAGAAAATTACTGAGGCCATAAAAGAGAATGTTGATTTTACACAATAAAATAAATCAGTGATGTGCCATAGGCAGCTTTTTCAAAACCTCCTTCATGAGTGTGTTATGAACTTGTTAGCTTCTAGATAGAAATGTCCTTATTGTTTCTATCTAGATGCCAAAATAAGCGACTTGATGTACCTTTTGTTTTTAAACTGGATGAGAATTGACTTATGCCACACTAGTTCTTAGTAAAACAAACTTTATATCCTTAACCACAGGAGAAAGAATTGAGCAATGTTCTAAGAACATCTTGTACGCTTTGGGACGCTGAGTAAATATAACATTTAGAAGATGCTCTAGATGCTTGAAAATGCCTCTTGGGAATAGAGCAAATGGGAAACCGTGGAAAGACCTAGAGAGAGGAGCTGGAGCAACTAGAAGAGGAGGGCTTGGAAGGGTACCCGACTGGCTCCTTCTTACTCATCTGAGGACTCTGGGGAGTCCTGACCTCCACAGGGCAGGGTGATTTCCTCATGAACCAGGAAGAGGCCAGTGCCACTGCTGTACAGCAGGCCCTTATCCTCCTTGTAGCATCCCCCGACTAATCTACCACCCCCACAGACTGTTGTACTTGCCACCACGGGACACACTCTGGCACTTCTTATACAGTGAGAAGTCGTAGACAGTACGTGGAAGACTTCTTCCCACAGCCCATCACAAGGTCAGGAACAGACACATCATGTAGGTGTTTTCTAGCAGCCCAGTGCAGCTGTGGACTCTTAGGGGATAATCAGTGAACTACCTCCTGGTGGATTGTGAGAAATCTCTCTGATCATGTTGAGAAGTAGCTTGTAGCTCCACAGTGGCTGTAGACCAATCTGTCCATAAAAGATGTGGCCCATTTCATTCCTCCCATGTATGTGGCTCACAGAAGCTCGGGGCCCCTGTGTCTGCACCTCTTGTACCTGTGTTTTCATTTGACACCTGTTCCTCTTCCTGCTTACATGTTTCCTCACACTGGACTCACCTCTACGGTTTGGTCTCATATCTCTGAAGCTCGCACGGCTCTCAGTGTGTTATGAATGCAGTGAATGAGTGGTGACCAAGTGGGCAGACGGAGGTGTTCGGGGTGTTCTAATCCCAGTTTCAGACCTTATCTCCTTCCCCCCGACTCTTGACTCCTTCCTTTGACATCCCTTAGCCTGCCCTTTCCCCACGCCCACCCACAGTCTCTCTGTACTGAGGCCCAGTATCATTTTAGTCTTTCACACCAGGTTTAGCCTACTGACTGTATGAACCTTCTGGAAACTTTATCCAAAATGCTTGATGCACCACCCTGCACAGGGGACAGGGATGGAGGGAGGGCAGGGGGGCGGAGGTAACACACATTGAAAACTTACTACTTACTGTGTGCTTTTTTTCAGTTGTTTTCACAGCCACTCTGGAGAGTAAACGTATGTTCTTTCTGCTCTGTTCTGGAAAACTAAAGCACTAAAAGGGTCACGTGGCTTCCCCCAAAGCTGTGTAACAAGTCACAGAGGAGAAATTTATATCTGGTTCTTTGTGATCCCAAAGCTTATGCTGCTTGTCTTTCTAATTCCTATTTAAAGGTGCTGATAATTGGGAGATCATTTAATAGCACTTGACATTAAAAGGGCAGCATGTGAGTGCATTCCCTAGGTAAGCTGGGCATGTGCGGAAGAGTGAAAGTGAGGAAAAGATTCTTATATTGCTAGATTTAATTCCAAGTGGAGATTGGTGAAGGTAAGCATCCAAGTAAACATTCCAAAATTCAACTCTTACATGCCCAAGAGGTGTCCCTTAGAAGGCCCTGTGACAGAGGGCCGTCGCCTGAGCGTGTATATTGACCCCTGGCTCCTTGCCAGAGGAAGCAGAAATGCCATTAGAGAGGGATACTGCTGTCCCTGCCTTCCCTGGTAGCAGGTTGGGTACATGCTGCTGTTGAAGGTGCAGTCTTCAGCTTCTGGGGGCGGTAGGCGGCCAGTGGGGGGCTAGCATTCATTTGTCAAGTTGAGGATGTGTCCTCCAGATTGAGGAACCTTGTCACTCACGTTTTCTCTCCACCAAACCTATGCCTTCTTTTCTGCACTGTAAATGATACACTAGCGCCTAGCGGTCACTGCACTCCCACATTCTCTGGGGCATTGGCAGAAGGGATGGAGGCATGCTCCGTAGTTAGGTTTTATTATAGGCTTCTTGAAGAACAGGTTCGTCCAGTACCTACCTTCCAGTAGCTTAAATGAAACGAGCCACTTTTCCAAAGACTCTTAACCTCCCAGATGGCAGCAGACTGGCGTTCTTAAGTCTGAAAGAGCCTAGCTTCCCTCACTGCTGGACCATCTTCTCATTTGATCACCAGTTTTGGAAACATGCTATTCTCTGATGGAGTTGCATATTCCAAGGTCCCATGGGATTTAATTGCTGCATGTGCTTTGCCTTTCACGTTGACCCTAGTGCATCTTCCCTTCCTGTCTGTACTTCTGGATTTGATTTTTTTTTTAGAAATATTTTTCAGTTAGAAGATAGTATCGAATATAATTGTGGCTTTTTCTGACCATTCCTTATACTGGTCAAAATCCTCATGAGTTTTAATTTCAACTCTCAAAAATCCTCCCTACAAACCACATTGCTGTTTGGGTAACATCTCGAAGGGCTTGAGCCTCACAGTCACAAGAGCACGTGGCTTACAGGTGGCATCAGTGAATCACAGTTGATCTTCTTCACCGTGGGGCTCCAACCCACACATCTAGAACTTGTCATCCCCCTTTGCAGATGGTGGGGCATGCTCTGTGACCTTAGCTGTGTTCTGGCTCTGCAGTGACGTTGTAATCATTAACTTAGGAACCTGCAGTAGGTGGTAACTTGATTAGATGCCGAGTCACTCATTCTCTTGTTCAGTAAAATGCAAGTTTTTGAGATTTAAGCCCCTTTTCAGGTGCCCTCTTTGGAGCTAACATGAAAGCATCCCAAGCTGACGTGAGGTAGCTCACTTCACCAGGACAACTGAAGTATGAACTGGAATAGTTGCAGATAAATGAAGACCTTTGTGGGCGTTGGCTTTCTGTCGTGTGACATGGTGAAAGATGTGTTCCAGCCTCAAAGTTAGACCATGTAGGGCAGAGTGTAATGTCATTTCAATTCCAGATTGCCTGGTGCTGAAGCAAACAAGGAAGATGGAATCTGCACATGAACCTCCTATAGTCTGTGCTGTTGCAACTCGAGGCTGCAGAGTCAGTTTTTAAAGTAGAAACCACCTCTCCTCTGTGCATTTCTGCTATGATTGGATCTATAGGTTTATAGGGCTTTATTTCATAAGGCAACTTGCTGAGTGAACCTTGCTGATCTGCAAAACACACACCTCGTGTTGGCAGGTTGCTTCCTTAGCAACGGCCACACCTCCTGTTGTCTGCAGCACAGAGTGAACAAGGCGTGTAGGCGTACGTTGCTCATTGTGCAGGAACTTTGACAACTTTTGTGTCTTAAGCAGGAAGTAGAAGATCCCTTATATCTCTTATTTTTAAAAATATATTGGTCACTGACTGTGGTGGGGTAGTATGGTGAAAAGAAAACCTGAAAAAAGTTGACTTCTACTGGATTCATGCTGTCATTTAACTTTTCAGGTGCTACTCTTCTGAACAGATGCCTCTAGAGGATTTCCCCACCTAGAAAACATCTCCCAGCAGATGGCCTTTATATCGCTGCGTAAGTAAAACCTTGTGCTTGCAGGTCACCCCAAAGAAGTTTTGTTGTATTTTGTTGCTGGATGATTCTCCAGTGAATTTTTGAAAAATTATCATCAGTGTTTGATTTCTATTCTTCTTCAACCCCCAACTCCCAATTCACTCTCAGGAAAATATATATATGTATGTATGTAACATGAACTTCTTAAAAGTAATGGTACAGGTTCCACATGCAGGTCTTAGGATGGGAGGAAATGAAGGCCGAAAATATCAAAGGTCCTCATTTCAGTAAATGCAGATGGTGCCCCTCAGAGACCCAAGCCAGTTTTAGTGTTGGTCAGGCACCTCGCGACAGTCAGCTTCCTTGGAAGTGTCCATGTATGGCAAAGAGAGCCTTCCATTTACAAGCAGTGCGGATATCTTAGCCACCTCTTCCTTTATCTGGTGCTTTACTTTTGTTACAGCTGTTGTTCTCTGCTATCACTTTTCTCGTTTACCTGATTTAGTCCTCACAGCAGCTTTATGGGGTGGATACTGTCATTATCTTCATTTCACAGATGAGGAGACCAGGCACAGAGAGTTAATGTAATTTACCCGAGGTGGTGTGGGCAACTGGTGGCAGAGCCTGGCACCCTGACTCCATTTTACCCTCTTACCACACTGCCTCATAGAAATGGGAAAGGGGGCTGGGGGATAAACTGCCAGCCTGGATTCTAGAGAAGGTATCTTAGCACTGTGTCATACTCACATGTGATCTGTGGGACCAGTCCGGATGCTCTGTTGACTTGAGCTTCTTTGAGATTAGTGGGCAAACAGGATTTAGAGGAGTGGGACTTGGCTTAGGTCATACTGCAAGTCAGAGTGTGACTGAGGGTCCAGGGCTTTTACCATGCAATGTGAGATAAAACTCGTTAGTTTCCATGTCCTTTCTTCCTTGGTGGCTCCTTTGGTACTGCTTCTGCTTTCAGGTCCAATTCTAGTTTTAATGATTTGCTCATTTGTTTATGGGTGAAAACCCAAATCTTGGAGCTGGAGGGTATTCCCTGTGGCCACGTGAGGATGAGCCATTACAGAACCTAAGACACCAGGCAGCAAAGAATGATGGCTAGAAGCCTAGGCTCAGGATCAGGCCAACTGAGGTTAGATCCCCAGTCATGTAATTCCCAAGCTCTGGGATCAAGAGCAAGTCATGTGATTTCCTCACTCCCTGGTCCCTCATCTGAACACATCAGCCCCATTAGGTGTTGTATCAAGAAAATGCAGATAAAGCGCACACAGCACAGCGTCTAGTCAGAGTAAGCCTTCCAGAGACCAAAGCTGTGATGATCTGGCCCAGTGCCCTTCCCATCCACTTCTTCACCTGGCCCTCACCCTGAGAGGATACTCCAGAGTTCAACCTGTCCAGTAAAACACCAAGTGCTCATGTGATACTTTAAAAGTCACTGGCTGTTTCCATGTACTACATTGCATTTGACCCTAACAGTCACTGTAGTGCAGGACTTTCTCTCTCTGTTCTCTGGATCAGGACACTGAGGATCAGAGAAATGAAATGATTTGCCCAAGATCACTTAGTACACGGCATAGCTAGAATCCCATAGGACCTGCTCATCTCCTCCTTGCAAAAAAGTATTCGCTGAAGGCATGCAGGTAATCAGAGCATGACTTAAAAATGTGTGAGCCCTCACCATAGCAATGACAGTTGCATCCATAGTCTGGACAGAATACTCAAGTTAGTGTCCCAATGTCCATAACATTTGGAAGCTGTGTTCTTAAAGAGGTGACAGAGCTAGCTATAGTCCTCCTTGTGAAATCCCCAAGCCCTGAGGGAAGTTGTCTTAATCCAGTTTGCTCACGCAAGAACAGACTGGCCTCTCACGTCAGGGGAAACGATGCACATCCAGTGTTCTGCCTTGCCACACAGGAGTGTCTGCTGGGGTTATTGACTCATGTCCCAGGTTCTAGCTTCCCTATCAGATTTGGAAGAAAAAGTACCAAGAAGGGCAACTTGCAGAAAAACAGCATGAAGGTGGCAGTGCCAACTGGATTTTGAAATGGAAACACCGTGGCTGAGAAAAGGAATCTGTTCTTGGAAAATGATGATTTTAATGCAGGACATGAAGTATGTGTTCTGCATGTGAGAAAGAGTTAATGTTTTCCCTTTCAAATATTTTAGTACCTTAAAATTGTTGGCTGGTTAAAAATACAAACATCCTGGATAACAGAAAGTCAACCCTACCGCATGCTGGCCTGAAAACAGAAGAATGCAGTTGGTTGTTAGAAAGTAGAGAATAAAGAGAAAAGGAAACATGCTAATGTTCCCTGAGTCATGGCGTTCCCTCATGGTAGGGTTGTCCTGGCGGTTGAATGCGCTGAAAGACTCAGCCAGTAAAGCCGTATGGTGGCTTGCCTTCACTCTGTTCCCCTGTGCATGTCCTGGAGAGAGAATGGACAAGTGCCTCTTAATTTATCCACTGGTTTTTCCATCTCTCTGTTAGTGAACCGCAAAGGTTTTCTTTGTTAACTGGGCAGCCAGTCTCCTCACACACACCTCTTTTATTTACAAAGCTGGCTCTTGCTTTGAAAACAGGGGCCCAAACTCAAGATCTCTGTCTCAGTGCATTTTTTTTTTTTAAGTAACTTTACATCCACTTAGCTCAGTACTTCTTGTTCTTTCCAAAGACTTGAAAAATGTGGGAAAACATATGGAATGACCAATCTTTGCTCTTCTGCTTTGCTGAAAATGTATTGTCAACTGGGCTAATATGAAGAGACATAGATACAAAAGAATGTATCTGCCTTTGTTGTTCTGCTAAATTTAGAGAAGCATAATTAAAGATAGCTTAGAAAACAGTTGCCTCTGTGAAGAGCACAGATATATAGGGTGGTATATTTAGGTGCATGTCTGTACATATGTGTGTGAGGTATATTTGGTGTATAAGGTATATTTGTTCTTATGAGACATAAGTACAGGGAAGAAATCCGTTCTTCAGAAAAAATGTTCCCCATAACTAAAGTGCCAGTCATTGACAAAATCTTCTAAAGGGTGGTAGACAAAAGCTATGACTAGTAATTTGTGTTTGGATTTTGGATTTTTTTAATTAGAATAATCTGCTTCTTGTGTACTTCAGTCACTGGTGCTGTGAATTACAGTTGCATGTTCAGAAGGATGCAGTGGACCCCTGAATGAATCACAAAATTAGTGAAATGGTTATTTGAGAACTCCAGTGATTCTTCCGTCCTGGCATTTTTTTAGGTTTAAATGCTTAAATTTACAATCCAATTGAAAGACTCCACAGCCCATTACTTTACAAAGTGTTTACGATTCTTCTTTGAAGCCTGTGAACTCTTGGATCTTTGATGAAGTGAGCATGACCCATCCCTTGTAGCCCCTGGTGTTCTCATCCCTTCACAGAGATGAAGAAACCAGCCTCGCAGCAGGAGATGTGTGCTGTGGATGCTGTTCTGTGATAAAGGTTGAGTTTGTTTTGGGATCACCTTAGGAAGAGAGACCTGGCCAGGCCTAGAGGAGTCGGACAGCCTGCACCTCCAGGCTGGTCAGCGTCTGAACCCACTTGAAATCATCAACCACAGGCAATTGTAATAGGAAGATTGCTCAATGCTGCTGGTGACATTGTAAAATGAGGATGATGTAGGAAGAAGTTAAAAAGAGAGACCAAAGTTCAGTAAGTGTACTGAAGCCAAGAGAAGATGGTGAGTGAATGATCATCAATTTGCTTTCAAAGAGTTCTGCAAAAAATCATCTATTAGTGATTACATATAGTTTGCATAGCTAAAACAAAACATGGTAAGAATGAATACTTGGGGGCTGGGGTTGTGGCTCAGAGGTAGAGCGCTCGCCTAGCATGCATGCATGAGGCATTTGGGTTCTATCCTCAGCACCACATAAATATAAAATAAAGATACTGTGTCCCACCTATAACTAAAAAACAAATATTTAGAAAAAAAAATGAATACTTGTTGAATTTTGATGGCATGAATTTAAGAATTCGTTTTATTGTCAAAGTTAAGGGAAAATTTCAAATACAAGTTAACAGTGTTTTAAAAAAGAACATGCATCCCTTTAGTTAGGCAGTCTAAAAACATTAATCTTCTTGGATCCCTAGAACACTAAAGGGAATGATAGTGAGCTGCTTATTAAGATAATATCAAGAACTGTGACAAATAATAATTTGTCAAGGAGAACTAAGACCCAAAGCTCTACTTCTGGAGTGCAAGGGAGGGGACTCTAAAGCTAACAAAACTTCCTTTCAGAGAAAGCACTGGGATCTCCCTAGCATCAGTGCATGACTTTGCCTCTGGTCTGGTCCATGTCCTCCTCTGACCCCCAAGTTACAGTAATCCTTTAAATCAAAATTATCTTGAAAAAGTACTGGGTATAGAAAAATGTTTTCTTCAGCTTCTATCAGAAAAGAGCACTTGCTGACTTGGGGCCATTTGTATGTCACTTATAAGGTTCTTAAGCACCACCTTCCAATTTTCTTTTACCTGCCTGGGTACTTGGAACACAAGATGAACTTTAGGTCTCCTTCTATGACTTCTTTACTCAAGTAAAGGATCTTCCTTGAGTTTCCACCCGGAAGTAATATGGTTGACTCATGCCATTGCCTCTAAATGATCAGACAGCCTTTGGGCCACTCAAGGATAGAGTCAAGGCATGCCCTCTACCTCTGACACCAGATTTGGTGATGTTAGTATATAAATGTTTGAAATTTGCAAAAAATTTATTTAGACTGCTAAGTAAATAACTCAAAACCAAGTTTCCACTTTTTCCTTTGTAGGTTGTCTTTTGTTTATTACAAGAGCATTCTGAAAGAAAAGAAAAGATCATAAAGCTTCTTCAGGAAGCTGGTTTCATATGGTGGTTTAGATTTAAATAGTGATTGTCTAGCACCATTTGAAATCAGTGTTCTTGGAGGAGACCAACTGCATTGCCAACAGCAAAAGAAATGAATGGGACAGCATTGAAGTTTTTTATCTTTAATTTTAAGTTTGAATTTATATTTTGAAATGAAAATGCAAAATAACCAATTTTTACAAAATTTCACACAAGAATACGCATTAAGATAACACTACATGCTACACGCACTTAGAAAAGGTTAATCAATCTAGTCAAAACAATTGGCTGTCACTTTAAAGGTGAGCTCCTTTCTTTTGAACAAAAAGAAAACTCATGTGAAATGAGCTCACTGAGAGCCCATGAGACCTGCCTCTACTGTCAGTAATGGCTCAGTATCTCCATGAGCCAGGAAACAGATATTCTAGGCTCCTTACTGGAACAGTTTTTCTGTGAGCACAGGAGAACTCTAACTGGATTCTTCTGAAGTCCTGAGTGCAGGGTTCTTTTATTTCAGCTAAATTTATAAAATGTTACCATTATTTTCCCTTGATTGTAAACTGCAACAGAAAATAACACGCTTTCAAATTTTATTACAAGTAGTACCATGCTTTTTATCATGACTCTCACCACCTTTGGAAAATCTCCACTTCAGAAGTTTCTGATTTGGTTCAAGTTCTTAACGTGGCAACTCATGCCTGGGAGCATTCAGCACACACACCTGTACACGTATGAAATAAGCAGCTGGAAGTGCTTTTCTGAAGCTGAGTCTACGGCTCTGCCCACACAGAATAGGCTGTGCCGTATCGCAGGCTCAAACCTTCTTCTCTTGGATTAGAGTGCCCAGCTGACCATTTACTCTTCTTTCCTTTTGTGTCACTGTTTATTGTTCAGATAGTACTTTAGTATGTTCCTGTAGCGTTTCCTGCACTGAAGTACTTGGTGACCCGTTCCTTGCCTCTGCCAGCAGTGGTGTCAGACATAGCATGTTAATTATGTGGGGTGTTTCATAACTAGAATTCTTTAATATAGACTACATTGTTCCTGGGCTAAAGGACCAAACATTATGGAGCTGTTAAGGATCGGTCCTTTCTGACCCTCGCAACCTCTTGTGACCCCTTAGAGGATGACTGATTTCTTTTGGTGTTCAGAGTCAATATAATTTTCTAGCACCATCTGAAATCGGTTATAATGATTGGGGAAGAGCACCATGCAGCTGCCTGACAAAAGAAAATATACCGGTGGTCTTTGGGCCATGAATTAAGAGCTAAGAAAACTGAAATACAAAGCAAAATGCTAAGGTGACTTTTTTTCTATTTTTAAGTTAAATGTCATTGCCCTGAATTACATGTGTTAAGATATTAACAGATGGCTATTTGCATATTGTTGATGGTTATATTTTAGAGAAATGGATATTTTTGTTGTTGTGATAGATATCCAAGGAAAAAAACCAAAGGCAAAATCAGTGATTGCCTGAGATGATTTGAAAGGAGCACTGAAGAGGTTCTGCTTAACTTGAGAGGCTCACATCAACTCACCTGGGAGCTGGATCATCTCCTGCCTTGCCACAGAACCTGTTCTGTGGTTAGCCACCAGACTCAAATGGTATAGATAACTGGGTTTCAATGTCTAGGAAGAACCAAGTTAATAAGGTTTCAGTTCAGTTGAGGAAGCAGGAACTTCTACTTGAACTGTTGTCCTAAACACCCCTTCTTACTAGAGGTGAAGTTGTTAGACTGGAAATAATGCCAACTTCTGGAAATAATGCCAACTTCTGAAGAAATGGCAGAAGAATGAGCCATCCAGCCGCTCTGCCTCTCGGGTGGTTTCTGCCACAGGTGCTTATGTACTGATAGGTCCACCTGCTGCCACCTGCTGTCCCCACATGGCATTCTGGAGAACTGAAGGGCACCTGAGGGAATTCTGGCCTTGTCCATTTCTCTCTGGCCTGGTGAAGCCGCGTGACCTGACCATCCAGAAATGTTCACCACAGCTTTCTTGCCCTTCTCATACCCACTCCCTACCTTTTGACCCTTCAAGATGGACATTCCAGCCACCTTACAGATCAAATGGGGATCGGTATCATTTCACTAGTTCCTTTTCTGTCCTACGGTTATTTCCCCAGAACTGTTTGCTTTTTCCCTACCCTCTGTTTTCCCTGAGTTATCTTAGCTGCTCCCCTGGTCAAATACATTGTCCGTGTGCTGATTTCCCTCATACTGGAGCTCTAGCCTCAGATATGTTCTACAACTTTTGATTTCCATATTTTCAGAGTCTCCTAAATGTTTTATCCTGCTTTTCTAAACCTATATTAGTGTAATATTCCAAAGTCAGACCCATGACCTTCTGTCCAATGCTGAGTGTCCTGCTGTGCCCATGGCTAAAGCAGGACACCTTAGGGTAGTGTGCCTTTCCCCCTTCTTCCTCTTCATCCACATCCACGCTCAGCAAGTCTTACCCTTGTTCCCTCAGACTACTCTTCCAAATCCATCCTCTCTCTGCATCCTCCTTAGCCTCCAAAGGCTTCCTGGACCCATCCCTCACCTTTAGTCCAGCTTTGAAATTCTGCCAGCTATCTTGGTAAAAGTACATGTGTGACCTTGTTTTTCTACCAGACCTTTCAGTGAACTCCGTCTTGACCAGATACAGGATGCTGCAGACTCCCACCCTGCCTGCATCAACACCCTCATCTGGCCACACCCCTCTGTTTCCGGAGCTCATCCAGTGGCTCACTGCTGGGAACATTCCAGGTCCCACCAAGCCTGTGTGTACACTGCTTGCTTTGCCCACATGTGCCCTTGCCAGTCCTCCTTGGCCTAGGAACACAAGTTCACCCTTTAACCCCTGGCTCAAATGTGTGCTCACCTGGGAAGGCTTCACTCCTGGAGAGCAGCAGGTAGCTTTCTTCTCCCTGCTCTTGAGAGCCTGATTCAGTGCATGTTGGACTCTGATTACTTGTCACTTTTTCCAGGCTCTCTACTAGGCTGTAAGCTCTGGGACTTTGAGAAGAAGGCATATACTCTGTACCAGAATTTCATAACAAACTTATGTACTATACTACTTAATAGTTGTAAACACTTTGTAGTATTAAACTCTGTATAAAATACTTACTCCCTAATTCTTAAGCATTTAACTGAAGTATTTTGTAGCATTTCCAAGTGATACGTAAAGAACAATCCATGTACAAATAAAATTCTCAGGAAAGTATGAGTGGTATTGCTTAAAAGAGAAGGGGCTTCCTACTTTCTACATATAATATACTCTTTGATAAAGCTTCAAATCATCTGTATAACTGAGAAAATCAAGTAAGTAGCTATCCCGTGATAGATCCTAAAAAACCTAATGCAAGACAGGATTTTAAACCTTTTGGTGACCTAACAAAACACCAAAACACACACACACACCAAAAAAAAAAATCAAATTTGAACTCTGAACATACACACACACACACACGACTCCAGATCCTGATGGTGGAGGTTTGCTTCTTGTTCTACAAGCTCTTCTTTGTAGCCAGCTCTCCTGATTGCCCATAACTGAATATTTAAAAAGACTGTAGCAGATTTTTCAGGAGGGATTGCCTCAGAGCAGAGAAATGAAATTTAATTGGAAAAATGGAAGCAAAATACAATGTAAGTTAATTCACAAGATATTAGTACCCAGAACCCTGAATCCAAGTTTTATGCTCTTTGGTTTTGAAATGAAATTATCAAATGACCAAAAAGTGAGCTGTTAGGTTTACTGAAGAACTGCATACATAAATAACTGCTAATACTATGCTAAATTTTGAGGTTAGTTCATAATCCATTTCTTTTGTATCTAAAATAGAACCTTGACTGTTCAAACAGACCCTGAATTAATATGGAAATTATAAATTATTAGACTTACATTTTATTTATCATCTTGTGCTTACCTAAAGCAGAAGAATGTATAGAGACCTCTGAATAACTTTCATTTAAAAGAAACTAAAATAGAATCTATACACTTTATGTAGAGACTGCATTACACAGTGGCATTCACGTTTTTATTATTGAGTAAAATTCAGATAACATGAAGTTTACCATTTTAAAGTATACAGTTCACTGGCTTTTGGGCCATTCACAATGCTGTTGCAACCAGAACATTTTCATCACCCCAGAAAGAAACCCTGGACCCATTACATAGACACTCCTCATTCTCTCCTTCCTAACTCCTGGGAAAATCTGCTTTCTAAAGAGTTTTGTATTCTGGACATTTCTTGTAAACAGGGCGGCCTTTGTGTCTGGCTTCCTTCACTCAGCATGACGTTTTTGAGGTTCATCTGCATTATGGCTTGTATTAGCACTTCATTTCTTTTTAGAGCCAAATAATACTCAGTTGTATGGCCCAACCACATTTTGGGTTACACACTCATCAGTTTGATTGGCATTTTAGTTGTCCTGTTCTTTAAGTTGAAACTTTTATTTCTGCCATGTTAGATGGACCTGAGCCTTACAGGATCCAGCAGCTCTCTTCTGCCCTACCCCTGTGTTCCCACCACTTTACGTGTAGGCTCACTTCACTCTTTCTTCTGAATACCTCCACTTTAAAATGCCTGTTTTGCTGTTCCTTCATCTATACTATTTTTTTTTTTAACTGTAGGAGGTGAGAATTTAGCTCTCACCACCTCTATAAACATAACTACTCCATTTACCTTCACAATTTAGTTATAGCCCAGTTTGGGGTTAAATCAAGAATTACTGTTGATAATTTTTTAGATGCAGTTTAAAATTCTGCAATGAACACAGTTTTTAAGTTTGATTTCCTATGTATTTAATAATATTTTTCTAGTTCTGATTGCAAGAACTGTGACATCCCTTCTAGCGTGTTCTAGCCCAGCATGTGGTCCCTGGGCTGCAGGAGTCTGGATTGGTGGTCTGTCTGCCTGGATCCAGCCACCTGCCCAGGGCTTACCTTCACTACCATCCTAGAAATTCCCTTTCTCACTCTCCTGGGTAGGACCCACGCCTGGACTCTGGGCTCCTTCTTGCTTTCACTCTCACTCCCCCACCACCACTGCAGGTGGTGCCCACAGTGAGCACCTCCACACATGTTCTGTGGTGGTTTCCAAAAAAAGAGTGTCGGGGAGGTATTTCCTTTAGGTTTTTCATTTTACTCATATTAAAACAATTTTACTTACGGAATTCCTAATTGGGAAAAAATTCCCCTTTGTTTTTTATCTCCCAATGTTGTTGAGAAGTCTAATGCAATGCTAACCTCTGGCCATTTTTCTCTAGACCTTTTTAGGAGATTCTGTTTATCCTCTGGGTTCTTTAATTTTCATTTGTTATGTACCATGATAGAATTCTTTTCATTTCTTTGGCCAGACATTTAAGGTCTTTAACATTCTGGAAATTTATGTCTTTCAACTCTACATAATATTTCTGAGATCATGTTTCCTTTTTGTTTCCTTGTTTTTGTTATTCTTTCCTTATAGAACTATTATTTTTCATAAGTTGGACCTCCTACTTAATCCTGTAATCCATAACCAGCCCCTACTCCCCTCCCCACCCTTCCTTGCAGTTTTATTTTTTTAACCTTGTTGTGCTTTTTTTACCTTTTTCTACTTTTACTTAAAAACTTCATATTTATTTTCACTGATAAGTTTTTAATATGTTAGAGGGTTTTTTAGCATTTTTTGCTGTTTCAAGGATTTACAATTTCTTTTTGAGTTTTTTTTTTTAAAGTTTTCTGCTCCCTGCATGTTTCTGATTCTTCCAGGCTCCGAGTTTCCGTTTTTACCTTGTCTTCCATGTTGCAGGTTTGCTCAAATGTCTGGTGGTCTTTGGCTCTCCATTCATATTAAAGGTAGGGCTTAAGTGTTGGAAGGTGTCTATAAATTGCCAGGACTTTACAGCTGGTGAGCCCAGTCATGGTGGTGTGATTGGCAAAATAGTGGCCCTTTCTCACACATAGAAGATGTCGATGTCGCAATCACCAGAAGCCATGACTTAATGTGGGCTTTGCAGCTGTGATTAAGGTTAAGCACCTCTAGAAGGGGAGATTATCCCAGTGGGCCCACTCTAATCACATAGGTCCTTAAAAGCAGAGAACCTTTCTTGACTGTGGTCAGAGGGAAGACATAACTATGGAAGAATGTCAGAGAGATGCAACATTCCCGGCATCAGAGATGGTGCAGGAGGGCCATAGTCTCTTGTACAAACTGGGAAAGGCAAGAAAATATAGATATTCTCCCCCTACAGCTTTCAGAAAGGGTCTCAGCCCTGTTGACACCTTGGTTTTATCCTAGTGAGTCCTCCATGTGAGTCCTCACCTCCAGAGTTATAGCAATTTATCATAGCACCAGTAGAAAAATAATACAGGGGGGAGTGAATGGAGATGGAGCTATGTCATTGGAGGACTCCCAGCGTTATCACTTAAAAGTATTTCGTTTTCCCGTTGACCTAGCTTGTTTCCCGAGATGAATTCTTCAGTCTCCTGTTAGGTATTAGGTCTGTTAGGGTCAGTCAACCAAAGTCACTACAGATAAAGAATGAAGGGTGTGCTGGGAGGTGCTGAGGAAATAGAGTTCCTGAACACTGTAGCCAGAGGGCTAGAGAAATTGTCACTGGAATCTCGAACCTACTGTGCTGAAGCAGAAGAAGCTGGAGGTCGCCAGAAAGTACAAGAAGCCTCAGTGTCCCTGTGGACTGGTGGTGGGCTGCCAAGTGGAAGCTGGGAGCATTCTGTGAAACTGCCATGTCTGACTGCTAGAACAGTGGTGTTCACATCCAGTACACATTCTGCATCTGAAGCAGGTTCCTCTCACTGGCAAACTGGAATCAGGAACCATGCAGGTAAGAGGGTGCTTGGAAATGTAGTTCAAGCCTTAGATGTGCACGGTGATGATTTTGAGCTGGATAAGGGAAGGGATAAGCCTGGCTGTGGGATTGTGGAGCCATGGAAGGGGCTGTGGGTCTCATTGTTGAGAATGTGGACTTAAATTTACCCCTTTTTTAGTATAGCACCCAACACTCCTTGAGCTGTGCTTGATGTCTCCAAATGTAGAGATTCTCTGGTTCAAGCTCCTCAGAGAATGAAACGTGTGTTGGGGAGGCCCAGGGAGAACACTGGGATTTAATTCAGCCTTCATGCTTATATCCCAGGGACTCTTATCTCCAGTCCTACCCCTGATGAGCCTTCCAGTCCTTCTGTGCAGGTATCAGATTGCTTCTTGTGGACTTTCTTCTCTGGGCTCCCAGGTATCAGCATTTTCTGCCATGCTAAATTGAATTACCACATGCTGGCCCACTTGCTAAGATTTTGTTCACAGCTCGTATCTACTGATGTCTATGCTCTTGTTTTCTGTCCTCTTTGGTTCATAATCCTTTATTATCATATAAGTAGAATTTCAAAGAAAAAAGTCAAGCCATTATGTTGACTGTGTCTGGCTATAAGATTTTTGAGGGGCTGGGGTTGTGGCTAAGTGGCAGAGCACTTGCCTCGCACATGAGAAGCACTGGGTTCGATCCTCACCACCACATTAAAATAAGTGAATAAACAAAATAAAGATATTGCATCTGTCTATAACTAAAAAATCTTTTTTTAAAAAAAGATTTTTGAGATATGTCACTATCTAAGTATGATCTAACGCAGAGAGTTCAAAGTCATGTATCCTAGGTCTAGTTCTAGCCTTCTGTTGTGGAACCTAGTTTTCCTCATTTTTAAAGCAAATTGGTCCCATTAGACTCATTAAGCTATTTTCCTTAAAAAAAAAGAAAAGAAAAGAAAGAAAGAAAGAAAAAAAGTACAAATGTACAAAAAGTCAAAAATTACAGAAAGTTTTTTTAGAAGGCTCACAAGCTCTCCCATGGACCCTACTAGACTACCCTACCAGACTATTAATTCTCCAGTTCAGAACCCCTGTCCTGGAGTATCTTTGAGATCACTTTAAATCTGACATTCTGATTCTCAAAAGTATGCAGTTTAAATACAGTAGAGGTCAAAAGCAGTATTGTAAACTGCCCTTTTATAAGGTCGCCTAGTAGTGGTGGTGGTGGTAATATTTATGAGAAAATGAAAAAAGGCAGAGTCCAGATTTTAGTCTGCATTCAGTATAGCAGAGTCAAGGGACTGGTGAAGTTCCCAATGGCTAGTGGAAGGAGAGTGACCAGAAATCAAACAAACTCTCTCTCATTTGTTCACTGTGGAGAACGCCATGGAATCAAGGCAAAAATCTCAATGGGTGCTGAGCAGTTGAAGTCCAGGCCACTTCAGCAGTGGCCTCCCTGACAGTGTGTTCAGTGCCATCCCCTTTGCCTTGGTAATTGAGTTCTTCCTCTTCTTTCTCTTGCAGGCTACCAGGTAAGCATCTCTTACCAAGAACACTTGGGAGCAGAAGTGTTTCAGATTTTAGATTTTTAAAATATGTGCATATGTACAATGAGATATCTTGGGAAAGGGACCTAAGACTAAACATACAATCCATTTGTTTCATATAGACCTTGGGCACATAGTCTGAAGGCAATTTTACAATATTTTAAAACACCTGAGTTTTGACTACACCCAGCACATGAGGTCAGGTGTGGAAATTTCTACTTGCTGCCTCATGCTAATGCTCAAAAATCAATTTTGGAAGACTTTAGATTCTGGATTTTCCAGCTAGGGGTGCCCAGCCTTCACTGAGAGTACAATGAGGCTGCTCTGGTGTGTGGGTGCCTCCAGGGAGCTTTGGACCAAGCCATGCAGACTCACTAAAGCCAGAAAAGACAGAAGGGCAGTCGGTGTAGAAGCCTTCCTCAGGGGAGGTAAAGGGTCTGTAGGTGGATGAGGAACTGTGTAAGAGCTGTCTTTAGAGAGTTGAGTCTACTGAGAGAAAGTTACATTTGGTTATTTCATAGAACATTTAGTTAAAGTAGCAGCTCCACCCATCATTCATTCATTTACAAAGAGACCTTGAGGTGGATTTTTAGCAGAGCTCATTTCCATTTACAGCTAAGTAGGGTAGAAGCAGCAGAAGGGACAGCAGTTCTCAAGACTTACAGTTGGTGCACGTTGGGAAGAAACTCTAGCGACAAGCCTAGCCTGCTCCATCTGGGCATGATGGCTGCCCATTCAGTGGGCTTTGATTTTTCCCCCCCTAGGAATGGATCTTAGAACCCTATAAGGATTGTGTGTCGATAGTGAGTTATCTAAGGGTTTTTTTTTTTTTTTTTTTTTTTGCAATGATGTTTAATTCCCATGATCTTCTAGAAGAGTTTCAAGTAGACCCTCATTTACTCCCTACAAGGCCCAGGAACAAACTTTAGCCAACTATTTGAGAGCCAGCCTGTTTTGAAAAGGCTTTTTCCACCCAAGTAGCCTTAGTGCCTGATGGCCAGCCCTGCAAGCTATGTGGGAACAATAGATGAGTGCCTGGGCAGGGTGTACACTGGCACTACCCTGGTATGTGGGTGCGGTCTGGGAGCTTGGGGCCAAACTATGCAGACTTGCTGTCTCAGAGTTAGCACTTGCTAAAGTGAGAGGAGGCAACGGGCTTAGGATCTCTTCCTCCTGGGAGGTGAAAGGGTAGCAGGTGGACAAGCAGCTTGTTTATTAAGTGCTTAAGAGGAAGTCAAAGAGGTGAGAAGGAGTGAAGAAGGATAATGCGTCTACCACTCCTACAATTCTGCCACATGAAGATGAAGTCTTTGAAATTGTGGCCTAACACCAATCTGTATCAGCCCTGAACATGTTGGCCACCACCGGCTATGGGTTGGGCAAATGATGGGGCAGGCCTGGCAGAGATTGGGTAACCAATACTGTGCCAAAGGCTTGATGTGGCAGGAGGCGACAGGACAAAGGCATCAGAATGTGCCAGTTGGGCACCAGCCTTCTTTGCTGTCAGAACTGGTCTTGGAGAAAAGGACAGCCCTTGGGTATGCTTTATAAGAAGGTGTTTTGACTTCTTGCAAACAGCTGCCCCTCCTGGCGGGCTTCCTTCCTTTGACTGAACAGGCCAGAGGACAGGCCAAGGGCAGGAAGGAGAACAAGGATGAAGATGTAGTGTGGGTGGTAGATAGACCTTGTTCTAATCCCCCTCACTGCCAACTTTCTGCATATGTTAAAACAGAAACAGTAGAGGTGGAGAAATGTGAGTCATAGTAACAGAACAGGCAACAGATAATGAAGTTCTTGGAGGGACCCTACTTCTAAATGACTTTGAATTGGCCTTGCAAAGGGTTCTGCTGCCAGACTGACTGATGGCATGAAGAAAATACTAGCCTGGTTTTCCTTTTAGATGGTAGATCAATAGAACTCAGGGTCTGGAAAGTAGAGAGAGCGGGTTCTCTAGAGAGGAAAGGGCTCATGAACATGGTGTTGACCTTTTTATCTGAAGATGCAGTGGCTGGTGAAGATAGTCTGGGTTCTGGGTTCTTGGGGGAGCTTTTCTTGAGTGCAGCGTCTGTTCCCACAGCAGGGGTTCCTCAGTGCTCTAGAATGTGAGGTCTGCCAAGTCATCAGTCTCCCCAAGGACCAGGACCTGTGATCAGCAACTCCTTGTTCTGGAATACCACATCTGCTTAGAAAGCAGCTGCCACCCTTTCCTTTGGTTGCTCAACAAGAATTTGGTTGGATAAACATTTATTGAGCATCTGTAGCATGCCAGGCACTTTCTAGGCACTGAGAAGGATTTTCCTTGTCATATGCCCAGACCCTGCTCCTCAGGCCACTCCCACCTCAAGATACAGGGTGAAGCAGTAACTGATGGCAGTGCCACCCTTTCCTCCTATTCAGAGCCATGCTGTTCTCTACACAAAGTTGATGCCTGGCCCAACATGCCATAACTTTGTACATATTTTGGCTTCTGATAAAGGGACCTCAAGAAGGGCAGAGAAAAACTTAGATGAAAGACCATCTGGTCCTTTCTCCCAGGTCAGACAGAGGACAGGCTCACTGTGTGGCCAGTTCCTCCAGAACAGATCACTGCATGTCCCTTTGTTAGCCTCTCTTCACATACTAATCTCTCTGCCTGTTTGCACACAGCTGGTGGAAATGGAACTGCAGTTTGTGTCCATGGGGCACAAATGCTGTCTGCCCCAACCTGCCTGGGATTATCCTCTCAGTGGCTGACAACAGTCTTCGCAGCAACAAACATAGTCCACCCAAGCTCCCAGCAAGCAGGAGTCCCAAGATGCATGAGCAGGCTCTCATAGCAAAAGGGGAATTTATCTCCAAAACCACATTTATGGTTGACCAGCCCCATCTACTCAGATACATTTGCCTAAAATGGAAGGTGAATGAAAGGTCAAACCCAGAGCTCAGAACTCGATTCTCTCCAGTCAGGTTTCAGAGCAGAATAGGCCACTGTCCTGACACCGTGGCTGTCGACATGTGGCATCTCTGGTAATGCATACAGTGCTTTCTGCTTTGCTTCATAATCACTGTTACTCATGATCCCCCCGCCAACAGACTCTGAGCTTCTTAATGTTAGGATCCTATCACGTACTTAGCACCAAAGTGCTACTTCCAAAACCCCTGTAGAGGATGGAGAATTATCCTGTGATCAGACATCATGTGAACACAAACAACCATGGGATGTCAGCAGTTGAGGCAGCAGCACACTGAAGTTGGGAACACCCAGACTGAGAAGTGGAGTCTTCTGTGGTGATTGTCTGAGGAACTGTGACTTTCCTTATTATTCTCCATAGATGGAAAGATACTGTGTTGGGGCCACCTTCAGTGTACTTTGGAGTCAGATGGTTTTCTGACTCTTCAAAATACTATTCCTACTTAGATGATATTTAGGAATGTGAGAGCATCCACATCTCTACATTTTAGCCAGAAATTCTCCCCAAATTTTGATCCTCAGAAGGAGAACAAGAGAGTAAACACTGCAGCCTAAATACATGAACCTCAGAAAAGAGGAAGGGCCTGCACACACTCTGAGATTTCTTCCAGTCCACCCACAACTGTGAGAATCAGATCTGCAGCCACTATAGGAGTTGAATTTCAAGATCAGAGCATTCAGCACCATGGTCAGAGCCAAAGATACAAGTAAATTTTCTCTATAGTCAGAAATTAAAGGGGGAATTTTTAGGAGATGAGTTTTCCATCTTTGCCCACTCTGATGGCCTCCAAGCCAATGCTCAGGTCAGCCAGAGGGACAAAAATCCTAGATCTCCCCAGTCATATTTCACTGGGTCCTCATCTGTCTTCGGGTGTTACCTGGACTGGGACCCAGACCCACAGTCATAGCATTCAGCCTGAACTTTTCCCATCAAGTATCTTTCTGACTTCGGAGGTAAGGGCTTTCCTCATGCTGACTTTCTGGTTTTGCTGGTGTAGGAAATGGAGAGAGCCATTGTATCTCCTAGCTGTGTAACCTAAACAACTGAGCCATCCTCTACTACACAGAAGGCAGGGGCCTGACCTGCAGGGCTCTGGAGGAAGGCCTTCTGGTCCACCCCTATGGCTTCTCTAAGAGAAAAGGCTAAACCCACGGAAGTACAGCAGCTGGCACTGGAGGATGAGAGGGCAGGGCACCAGTGCCTGCTGAGCATGCTGTGTGCCAGGTGTGGAGTGAACTGCCCGTCTCATCCTCACAGCAGCCTGATGGAGAGAGTCACTGAAGCTCCCTTTCACAAGTACCCGTGCACAAAGGTGAGGCAGTGCACAGCACAGGTGAGGAAAGCCCTTCTTGTTAGTAATCCATCTGCCTCACGTGATATGTGCATTCTTAAAGAGGCATGTGAAGTTGAGCCGCAGATGAAATCCTACTAATTTACATTTTAATTTTAGACTTGCTAGTCTAATGGGAAAATTTTTTTAAAAACCTGACAATTATAATATCTGTCTATCTCTCAAGCACTTAGTGATGCCAGGCATGGTGCTAAGTACTTTACCTAATCTCACTTAATTCTCACAACAGTCTCTGCAAAGCATATATATTATTATCCCCGTTTTCCAGGTTCAGAAATGGAGATTTGGAAAAGAGCGAGTAATTCACTCAGGGTTGCACAACTACTAAGTAGCAGAGCCAGGATTTGAATTGAGATCTGTCTCATTTTGGCAGATCTGTGTCTTCAAGCATAAGGAAAGTCTCAGTGGAGAAATTATTTGTTACATATTGGAAGGAAAATGGTTTGTAACAAAAATAAAAGCAACCAGGAATGATGGTGCACACTTGTAATCCTAGCTACTCAGGAACTAAGGAGGTTCACAAGTTCTATGCTAACCCGGGCAACTTGTCTCAAAACAGAAAAAAAGGAGTCAAGGGGAGTAGCTCAGTGGGGGAGCGCTTGCCTAGCATGTGCTAGCCCTGTCTTCAATCCCCAGTACTGCAAAACGAAGGAAGGGATGAATGGATGAATGCAGTCCACATTACTGTGTCACATCATATCAAAATTTCTGTCACCAGAGAGACAGCCAGTGCTGTATTTTATTCCTTGGTTTCTCTGTTATATCACTGCCAGATGTATGGTTGCATTGTCTTCTAAAAAACGGGGGGAAAAAACATGGAATAGATCAGAGAACATAGAGAATGTATTGATCCTTTTTTTTCTTTCTTCAGTTTTAGAATCTAGCAAAGTTAGAAGTGAAATCTGTCTAGGATCAAAAAATGTTAAAAGAAGTAGATAACTAGTGGCTTCTCTATTGCTAATGGCCTCTATTAGTAGCAATGTAAGATGGCAGCAGTCATCAATGAGTGCTACAGAGTACCACAAGCACATCTGCACACTCAGCCTCTCCATGTGTGCTGATGTTGACACACAGCAGGTACGCCCCCAGTGACAGGGTATTCCTGGCAGGTAGATCAGTGGTGATCTCCGCAGCTCAGGCACTTTGCAGAGGACGTCGGAGTTGCCCAATATTAACCACTACCACATGCCTTGGTGCTTTCTGCAAGGCTGCTTCAGATCCTCCCTTTCCCCCTTTTTATTCTACTTGCCAAGTTCCAAAACCAGATGCTGCTTTTATGGAAAAGTCTAATTGCTGTGGAATCTAACGTATGTCCTACTTCCTTATCCAAATCTCCTCCTTCCTGTTCTGCTGACAGCCTTCCTGTGACTCATCTCCAGATTATGGGTAGTAAAGAACCACACCTCTCCCGGTCCCGCCTGCACACACCACTTAGCATCTTGGCCTCTGGAAGAAGACTTTCGTGAATTATGTTAATCATGAGTTGTAATAGAGACCTGCCTTAGAAACACAGAACAATAAATGACAAATTAGTTTTTCTTTCAGCCCCATGTGCTTGTCCCCCACATCCCACAGCCTAAACAATTTTTGTAAGTCATGTGGCATGCGGCGTGCCTGGAAGATTCAGTGTACAGTAGCCTGTGCCAGGTTCATTTGTCAGCTCTAACATCTTAAATTGGTTTTGAATCATTAAAAAGAGACAAAAAGAAGCAAAACTTAGCTGCCTTAACGGGCAGTGACGAATGAACCAAATGGTGACAAGATGTGGGAACTGAGCTTTCTGCACTTTTGACTGGTAGATACTTGTGAATGAATTCCTAGTGTTCGTTCAATTTGATGCGACCATGAAAAAAATAATGCCTTTAAAATCCACATGCCAAATAACTCTGAGGCAGACACCTCCCTTGTTCACATTTCCCACTGTAACAGGATGCCTTTTCTGTTCAGAGAGTGAGAAAACATATCCTGCTAACATGCCTGCCTCACACACAGGCAGCC
The DNA here is from genome assembly GCF_047511675.1 of Marmota flaviventris. Classification (NCBI taxonomy): domain Eukaryota; kingdom Metazoa; phylum Chordata; class Mammalia; order Rodentia; family Sciuridae; genus Marmota; species Marmota flaviventris. Next base: position 23,094,133 of record NC_092498.1, read on the forward strand.
TCATGACACAGGTCAGGCTGTTGATGTTTTAACAAAAGTCTTCTGGGTATTTTTGTGGAAGCTCTTGTGCTCCTGATCTGGGCAGTGCCCCTTCCAGATGATGACAAACCTAGAGCTGTAGCAGCCATCTTACAGTCATGAGGCAATGAGCGTGAGCATTGTAACTTACAGCTAAGGATGGCAGAGAAAGATGGTAGGGACTGTGTCCAGAATGGCCCACTGCCTCCTTTGCTAGCCCCAGACTTCTTTATCACTTTGACTAAACATCCCATTTGTTCAAGTCAGTGTTAATGTGGTTCTTTGTTACTTGAAGCCAAAGGCAATATGACCTTAGCTTCTGCTTCTAAATCCCCAAATTAAAGTTATATTCTTAAGTTTAGAGAAAAGCCAAGTGACCATCTTATCTTACACTAATTTGGGATCTGGATTTTGAGGCTCTTCAAAAGCCTATTGTATTTCTTACAGTCAACACTGATGTGATTAAATGTAAGCAAATGAAACAATAAGCAAATACGTAATTATACATCAACAGTTACTGGATCTCAGAATAAAGGTCAACTATTGCATCAATGGAGTTATATTACATCAATGGAATTATACCTTTTCAATTCGCCAAAATTGAGTCTCACAATACCAAGTGTCTGCAAGATCACGGAGAAATGGAATCACTCATACTGCTGGTGAGTGGATGAGCTGGTGCAGCAACTTTGGAGATGAGTGCACATGTGCACCAGTGGTAAGCAGAAGAACATTTGCTGTAACACTGTTTTATAAAAGTGAAAACCTAGAGACAGCCTAGGTGTCCAGTAGGGGAATAGATGAAAACACTGCAGTGCAAGCTAAAGGCCCTCGAACAGAACTCAAGCAAAACCCTGATGTGCACATTGATATGGGGAGATTTAATGGTACCCTTGAGCCAGCACATGAGAGGCAAATGCTAAAATCACAGGAGTTTGGTAAACTGGTTGATATCACATCTGTAGCTGTGACAAGTACTTACAATGTGGAAATTGGCAAAGGCGATAGATAATTCCTTTTCTGTCCACAAGAGATGGTGGTTAAATATTTACCTGCACATCACATGGATAGATTTCAAAAAACAATATTTATTTTTAAAGGCAAGTCTTGGAAGAGAAGGAAATAGGGAGTTGTTGAATTGGTATCAAGTTTCAGCTATGCAAGATGAATTTGAGTTCTGGAGATCCATCTAGCACAGCATAGTCAACAGTACTCTATTCAAAAATCTGTAAAGAAGGTAGATCTCATGTAGAGTTCTACATAATAAAGGGACACAAGGGAAATTTTGGGAGTGATGAATATATTTTATTTTTGGGTACTCAGGATTTAACCCAAGGACGCTTAACCACTAAGCTACGTCCCCTTTTTATTTTTTATTTTGAGATGGGGTCTCACAGAATTTCTTAGCGCCTTGCTAAGTTGCTCAGACTGGTCTTGAACTTGCAATCCTCCTGCCTCAAGCTCCTGAGTCACTGGGATTACAGGTGTCTGCCACTACACCTGGCTGTGGATATGGTTTTTATCTGAATTGTGGTCATGGCCTCACAGGTGGAGCATATGCCCAGTTTCATCAAATTGTATCCACTGCATATACACCTCCAAAAAGCTATTTTTAAAAGTAAGCTGTAGAATAACAACAGTATGATGGCATATGCTTAAAGTTTTAAAAACATGAAGAAATGTTATCTATTGGAAATATTAGTGAATACTAATAAAACATGGTCTAAAAGGATAGATGCTAAAATTGTAATAATCATTATCTCTGCAGAAAGCACTATGATTGGGATGGTGAAAGGAAGAAGGTGGCTTAAACACTTTGTTAATTTATTTTATTATTTATTTTATTTTAAAATATCTGGAGCCAAGAAAAAGTGTTAACACTGGTTGGGTGGTAAGTATAGACTATTTATCCTCTTTACTTATTTCTGTTATTTACATTTCAAAATTAAAGGGTAAAAAAAGTGGGGAGTCAAAGAAAATTTGATCATCATTTTTCATGGATGCTGTTGGTGGGACTGTCACATGGTAAGCCACTGAAAGAAAGAGTTTGGCCAACTCAGAAGGTCGGGGGTCCTGTGTTTCCTCTACTATGTAGAAGCTAGAGAGGAAACAGGAAGAGAAAGGTGGCAGAGAATCATATGAAAATTGAAGGGAAGAAAGGAGCCAGGGGAGGGAAAGGGGAAATCCTGGGGAATGACATTGGTTAAATTATATTGTTATATCATGTGTATCTGCAAAGTGTGTCATGACAAGTCCCACCATTATGTACAACTGTAATGCACCAATAAAAATAGGGGGGAAACATTTTTTAAAAATGAAATGATTTGACATGTCCTCAAAAAAATAGAATTACCATATGGCCCAGCAAATCAGCTGTAGGTATATACCCAAGAAAATAGAAAAAATGTGTTCAAACAAAAACTTGTACATAAATGTTCATAATAGCAAAACTCATAAGAGTGAAAGAGTGGAAACAACCCAGATGTCCATCAGCTAGGAATGGGATAAATAAATTCAGTTTATAAACTAGGTTGGCTGGAAGGAAAAGTAAGTGTTGGTGAGAATGTGAAGAAATTGGAACCCTAGTGCATTGCTGGTGGGAGTGGATAGGGTGCAGCCACTTTGGAAAATAGTTTTGCAGTTCCTCAAAAAGCTAAACATATAGTGGACATATGATCCAGAAATTCCTCTTTTCCATATAACCCAAGAGAAAGCATACATCTTTAAAATGTTTAAACTTCTACATGAATATTCATGGCAGCATATTAATTATAGTATGTCCATATTATTCAGCCAAAAAAAAAAAAAGAGTGAGGGACTGATACATGCTACAACATGAATGGACCTTGAAAACATTCTGCTAACTGAAAGAAGCCAGTGGCTGAAGATCATATGTTGTATGCTTCTATGTTCTATGATTCCATTTACATGAGATGTCCAGAATAGGCAAATTCATAGAGCCAAAAAAATAGATTAGTGGTTGTCAGGGGCAGGGAAGAGGGAAAATGGGGAGCGACCACTTGATTAGTATAAGGTTCCCTGTTCCAGAATTAAATAGTGATAATAGTGAAAAATGCTGTAAATGAACTTAAATTTGCTGAATTGTACACTTTAAAATGGCTAATATGATTATGTAAAAATGTGAGTGTGTAACCGATGTGATTCTGCAATTTGTATTTGGGGTAAAAATGGGAGTTCATAACCCAATTGAGTCAAATGTATGAAAGATGATATATCATGAGCTTTGTAATGTTTTGAACAACCAATAAAAAAAAGAAGAAAAAATGGCTAATATGGTGAATTTTTATGTCATGTGAGTTTTACCTCGATTTAAAAAGCCATTTAAACTATGATGCATCAGCTATACTAAGATGATACTACATTGTAGGAAAAATGTGTCCTTAGAGTTGATGAATGTGATACATATTTGATTATAGAAATTTGAAGTTTTTATATAAACAGGTTAGGAATTTTGTTTTTGTTTCAAGAAAGTTCTGATATGAACAGGGCCCATGAGTTATCTCCAGGGCTCAGGAACCCAGAATCCTGTATATCCTATATTCAGTGTTTGGTTTCCGTCCTCAGAGTTACTTGATGGTGCAGAGATGGCTGCTGGAATGCAAGCGATCACTTCACATCACAGGGATCAGCAGGAAGAGGGAAAGGACACAAATGCCTTCCTCCCAGGTAAGTTAACTCTCTTGGATCAGAATAAAGGTATGGTTAAATAAATCATGAGCACAATCTGTAAATGGGAAAAGCTCTATGAAAACAGCCTCCTTATTTGTTTCATCAGAGTGTGAAACAGGACCTAGCACAGAGCACATTGAAGGCACTAAAAGAACAATGTGGGAAATGACTATACCTGCAAGGATATGGATAATGTATCATACAACCTTTTAATTGTTTTCAAAAATAATAAACAGGGAAATGTTCATTATAATGTGAGGAAGTAGAATATTAAAGTATACTTCATGTAGTCCCAATTTTATTTAAAAAGCTACATATGCCTCAAAAAAAAAGGTTTGGAAGAAATATAATTTCTTAAGTGATTTTCTAAATTTATGGTGAAATTGCTTTGGCATTTAATTATTTCTGCCTGCTTGTATACTTTTCCAAATTTCTGCAATGACTGAAAGTACTACTTTTTCTACTTAGAAACAAATCAATAAGCTTAAAGCCAACTAGAAAAGGTACACGACAAAAGAGGGCACCAACAGCCACTTGAGCCATGAAGGGAGCGAGCCCAAGCACCTGCTTTAGGCTTCCTTCCCAGCAGCTGTGTTGTAAGGCTGCGGGGAGATGCTGGCATGTGAAGCTGTGCTGGCCCCTGCATTTTGGGGTAGCAAATTGTTTCTCTACTGATAGCACACTTTTTTCCTTCAGTCTAATGGATGTTCAAATAGATCTCATTCTTTCAACATGAAAACAGTGTTACCACAGGGAAGGTTACCCATCCATCAGAGTAGACTGACCCTCTGTTCCCACATGAATCCACCTGATCACTTCACATGATCACATTGATTACTGAACTCAGGACTTCTTAGCATGGGATGCACCCACCTCTCCCGCCACACCCCAGAATACCTGTTCCTATTGCTGTGGCTAAATTGTGTCCTCCTCTAAAAATTTAAATGTTGAAGTTTTAGTATCCCAGACTATGACCGTATCTGGAGACAAGGTCTTTTCATTGTATTTTTCATTTTAAAAAATTTTTTAGTTGTAGATGGGCATAATACCTTTATTTTGTTTATTTGTCTTTATGTGGTGCTGGGGAACAAACCCAGTGCCTCACCCATCCAATACTATACTACTGAGCTATAGCCCCATCCCTTATTTTCATTTTTTGCAGTCCTGGGAGTTGAACCCCAGGCCTCACACATGCTAAGGCAAGTGCTCTAACACTGAGCTTCCTCCCCAGCCCAGGGAGAGGGTCTTTAGAGAGGAAATTAAGTTAAAAGATTATTAGTATGGACCCTAATCCAGCATGGCTAATGTCCTTATAAGAAGAGGGCATCAGTAGACAGGCATGTACAGAGGAGGACCCTGTGGGGACAGAAAGGGAAGGAAGCTATCTCAAGCCACAGACAGTCCTTGGAAGAAACCACCCCTGCTTCTGGAGACTTCTGGTCTCCAGAATTGCAAGAAAATAAATGTCTGTTATTTATTGCCACCCAAAGATTCTTTGTTAAGCTAGCCCTGGCAAACTAACATTATAATCCATCATGCTGATGACGTTTGGTAACTGGTTAATTTTGAGTCACCTTGGCTAGATTCTGGTGCTCAGTTGTATGGTTAAACACCAGTCTAGATGTTGCTGTGAAGGTATTTCTTAGATGTGATTAATATTTAAATCAATAGAGTTCAAGTAAAACAGAACATCTTCCATAATGTGGATGGCCTCATCCAGTCAGTTGATGGCCTCAAGTGAGAGGACTGAGTTCTCTGAAGAGGAAGAATAATGCATCCAGTCTGCCTTCAGACTCCAGACCACGTCAACTCTTGATAGAATCTGCAGCCTGCCAGCCAACCCCAACTCCCCAGGCCCCACAATCACAAGAGCCAGTTCCAGAAAGATCTTGCTCTTGCTGTCTAGAGCTCTCTTTCTCTCTCTCATGTATGTATATACATACCCACACATATACATGTGTGTATGCATATATGCATGTGTGTGTATATATGTGTATATGTGTAAACCACGTGACACCAGCCCTTGGTCACTACAACAGATTTCTCCAATGACTACTGCATAATATTCCACATACTCAACTCTGTGCTCTTGCACTCATTTTATGTAAGATATATATTTACTTATTTCCAGATTTGTAGATGGAAGAACTGGCCAAATTCTTGCATCCAAGTAAATTAATTCCTCAGCATGCAGTTCTCTTTTAGGTTTTCATGAATGGTACTAGGTTTTGCAAGAGGATCTCACAGCTGAATGCAGAGAAAAACGGAGAGGGGGTATTTATCCAGAAGCCTCACCATCTACACCACAGTGTGCTGACAACCAGGAAATTCCAAGAGGATGAACAATTACAGTTATAATTTTCAACTGTCTTTGTTATGAGCATCCTGCCTTTGCCTTTCGGTCCTGCCTAATCTTGTTTTACCCTGTACATTTACTGCCTCACTTCCTTCTTCAGAAATGGCAAGTTTTCTTTCTGCTCTGTTAAGTATGTAAATGTCTTTAATGCAGAGAGATGAGGGAGGATAAGTGAGCTACCGATGTGGAGGGTTTGTCCAGGAGAAATGCAAAGACGGGAGACCGGAAAAAAATCAGGCAGGTCTGGGGAATGTGGAGGCCTGTGGAGTGCCCGTTGGGCAGGGCATGGGGAGGAGTAGCAACGATGAGAAATGACCTTCACTTTCTCCTGTGACCAGGGACACATTTGTGATGGAAGATAGCTGTGTCACTTACGGGATAAAGTGCTAAATAAAGCTAACAGAAAACTACATGGATTGCACTCAAGATATGACTTCTTGTCCCCTCGCTCTAAAAGTTACTGTATAAATATTTTCTTTTCCTAATGTGCCTATGAATTTCTAAATTTGAAGAGGACTTCTGTAAAAGGGGGAGAATGTGAAGACAAGCAAGGGCCAACAGTTGTCCCTGAAGAAGATTCAGGTGCCTGGAGAGAGCCAAGGAACGGCTGGTCTTTGCCAGGTGAAACAGCCCAAGGGCAGATACCAAAATGACTTGGAGTCTTGCTCCCCATGACATTAAACAGCACTGTCCACTAGACATTTCCTATCTGCACCAACCAGTTTGGTGACTCCGACTATATGTGGCTAATGAGCACTTGAAATGTTAGGGCAACTGAGCAAATTTATGCACTGAGTTATGGAACAAATGACTGTTCAATCTTATTTTTAATTAAAATTCAGTTATTTAGCCATGGCTGTGGCTGCCATTTTGATCAGCACAGCCACCAGACTTCATGACACATTGACCAACATGTCCCCCAGCATAGTTTGGAGAAGGAGCACTGCAAACGGATGAGCTTGTGATCCTCTTGCCACTGTGTGCTCCTCACCTGCAGTGCTGAAGAGGTGGGAGTGAGAATCGAAACCTGGCGGAGGAGCTGGGCCAGGGCAAATGGTGAATCAGCGCATCCTGTGCAGGAAACACTACCAATCGTATTCGCCAAGTGTGCTCTCACAAATCCCTGACTGGGAGTTGCTTGGAACTCCAGAAGAAAATCAAAACACCCCACCTTGACTTTTCCAGAAGGTGGGATTCTTTTGTGTTTACTTCAATTTTTGCAAGATTTAAAAGAAAATCCCTCCAGCTGTTAAGGAGCTTTAGAAATAGGAAAAATTAACATTCGTCATGCTCATCTTCTGAGAATTTTTTATTCAAGTAATTAGAAGTGAGCTGAACCTCGAAAGTCCAAATACTTCATTTGATAGATTGAACAAGCACGTTTGTTATTTGGTCCCCAGCTCACGTGTGTACCTTCAGCCCCATTCATGCATGCAAGGAGGGAAATGTGCTTTGCTGAGCTAAGCCACAGGCTCAGAAGCTCTGAGGCAAAACCCTGCCTCCTCTCCTTAATGACAGGAGGGACACCACTGGGCATCCACAGGCCTCGCCAGGATCATGTAGACAGCTGGGGGAGAGGCTTTCCTGGGGTTTCTTTGAGGAAGAGGATCAGAGCTATTAGAAAGCATTTTAACAAAGGAAAAGTACCTCTAAAGTCAATCATAATGAGTTACATATTTGATTTCCCCCGTTTTTGAGGGAGAACAACTCTTTACTAGATAATCTCAAGGTAACAAAAGTGCCGTTAGGTTTCACATGTCCGTTTTTAAGAGAATTATTACAAATTGAAAGGGAAGTGAGTGGCTGCCACAGACGCTGTGACCCATTTTCAAATAATGATTGTGACTTGAGTCATTTCTGAGAAACAAGTTAACAGATTCTTCCATTTTGACCACCGGGTTATATTGCTCAAGTCCATTTGCTTGTGCCCATTGGAAGACTCCACTGCACATTATTTTGGAGACGGTCATCCTGAGTCAGACTGAGTAATCGTGGCTAAGAAGTTTGGTTTCCCTTTTATTTATTTTTCACTCAACATTCTGTATCTACCCCATTTTTCTCTTTTCTCCACTGAGCCACTTAAGCACATGAATAATATTCTTAAAGAACAAAAAGGAAATTTCCATATTGTGAAGGAACTCCACTCAGAATAGAGTGCCACATAATTTATTATCCTAACTGAATGTAATGGTTTGGATGGGAGGTGTCCCCCAAAGAGCTCCTCTGTGGATGCAGGCGTGTTTAGAGGTCAAGCTATTGGACTGTGAGAGCATTCACCTAGTCAGCCCATCCTAGTTTGAATGGACTGGGTGGTGACTATAGGCAGGTGGGGCATGGCTGGATGAGGTGGGTCACTGGGGCTGTGCCCTGGAAGGGTACAGCTTCCCTGCACACCCTCTCTTGATCCTGCCATGAGCTGAAAAGCTTTACTCTGCTAGACTCTGCTCATCATGATGTGCCACCTCTCCTTGGGCCTAAAGCAGTGAAGTTGGCCATCTCTGGACTGCCAACTCCTAAAACCATAAGCCTCAAATAAACTTTGCCTCCTCTAAGTTGTTCCTGTTCAGTATTTTGGTCACAGCAATGAAAAGCTAACTAAAACACTGAGACATGTCAGAGAATGAAAGGAGATCATTTTATTAATTATACTGGGGCAACAAGAATAAACTAATCACCCTAAATAAAGACATTTTTAAAAAATATGTAAAGATGATCAGCCTTATTGGTTACCAAAGCAAATGGGGCCATCATATGCCCACCAAATGGGTAAAAATTTAAAAATACAACAGTGTCAATGTTAAAGACTTGGAGCAATTGGAACTCATCTCATGCTGTTGTAAGTACATTTTACAATCACTTTTGAAAACAATTTCACATTATCTAGTAAAGATGAACGTGAAGAAATTATTACCCTATGATTCAGTAACTTTACAACTGGAATACTCAAACTTCTTTATGAAAACCTAAAACTATAAATAATACATTGAAATGGGCACCTTTAAATAGTAGCTACATTCATCAATATCAATAAGTCTTTCAAACATTTAATTTATTGATAGAAGCAAGTCAAAATACACAGCCATTTATCTGAGTACAAAGGAACTAAACAAGATGCACACTTGGGTGGTGAGACGATAAAAGCATGGGTGTCTGTGTTGGTCAGCTCTCCATTGCTGTAATAAATACCTGAGATAATCAGCTTGGAAAGGTGTTTTTTGGCTCATAGTTTTGGAGGCCTTGGTCCCTGGATGGTTGGGCCCCGTTGCTTTTGGACCTGTGGAGAGTCAACGCGTCATGACGGGAGCAGGTAGAAGAGCAGAGCTGTTCACGCCGGGGCTGGGAACAAAAGGACCAAGGTGGCCTTTGAGGGCACACCCCCAATGTCCTAAAGGCCTCTTGTAGGCCCCACCTCTTAAAATTTCTATTGCCTCCCACACTGAGGACTAAGACTTTACCACGGGGACTTTGGGGAACACATAAGATCCAAACTACAGCAGCAGGATTAATTCTAAAGTTGGGACGGTGGTGGCTCCTTGGGGAGGGAAGACCACAGTAAAGATGCCTTCTAAGGTCTGGAAATTATTTCTTAACCCCAGTGTTGGATATGGATTTATTTATCCCTCAGAGTGGAAAAACACTGTGTTAAGTTAAATGAGGAGAAGGATGGCCATTAGAGCTGCCACCCTCTGGGCTTTTTCTGCCTCTGTGCTTGAGCAAGGCCTTGTAACCAGTTCTGGCTGAAGACTTCTGAGAATAATGATGTGTGTCATTTCCAGGCCAAGAACTTGTTGCCATTGCTGGGCCCATCAGAGCCTTCTTTTCCTCAGGCGTGGTGACTGTCATTGCTCCAGATTGGCAGCTGCTCCATCAGCCTGGAGTGAGGACAGCATGGATTGGGGTCCTCTGCCAACCTGCAATATGTAGAAAGAGCAAGAAATAAGCCTTCATTGTGTTAAGCTACTCCAGATTGTTAGGATGCCATAAACCAGCCTTTCCTAATGACCTAGAGAATGACAGTGGTGGGTTCTTATCTTAATTCCATAAAAGTGGATCATGGAAAGAGTGGAAGAAAGAACATGTCTTTTTTCCACATTTTTGTACATATTGGCGGGATTTGTTGTTACATATTCATATATGATACAATATAACTATATAATTTGTTCAGTATCACTTGCCAGAACTCCCCCACTCCCTCCCCCTTGGTTCCTTTCCTCTACTGATCTTCCTGTGATTTTTAGGACATCCATCCCCACCTTTCTTTTCCTTTTTCCTCTCTAGCCTCCACATGTGAAAGAAAACATACAATCCTTAACCTTCTCATTTTGGCTTATGTGGCTTAACATGATGATCTCCAGTTCCATTTGTGAGAAAGAGCATTTCTGACCAAGGAAACGTCCCAGTACAAGGGCCTTGAAGTGGGACTGAATTTTGAGGAACAAGAAAAATGCCAGAGGGGAAAGTGGCGAGAAGAGGAGAGATCAGTAAGAAACGTGACCGCAGAGGCTGGCAGAACTCAAGAGTTGTAGACCATGGTCAAGAACTGATGTCTATCCCTAGGCAGCCACAGCTGGGCTTAGGTAGGAGGATGACATCATACAGATCTCATTTTAAAGAGGGTAATTCTTGCTGTTGGGGGAAAGATATAGGCGGAGGGCAAGCACTGACCTACATAGCCCACTTAGCCACCATAGTGAGAGATGGACGGTGGTACCTTGAACTTCAGTGGTATCAGGCAAAGCAGAAGGGGAATTTTAAAAAAAAATTAATGGGCACAATACCTTTTATTTGTTTATTTTTTATGTGATGCTGAGGATCAAACCCAGTGCTTCACACATGCTAGGCAAGCTCTACCACTGAGCCACCACCCCAGCCCCAGAAGTGGAATTTTTGAAAATGTGTTTTTTAGATGGATCTGACAGAACTTGCAGAAAGATGGGAAATGGAGATTGAAGGAAGGAGAAGGCTCACAGCTGACCTTCATGTTCTGGGTTGACAACTGTATTTAAGATGGGGCCATTTATTGAAAAGGGAACAAATGAGAACAGATTTGAAGACAGCAAGTGGAGGTTGGCTTTGGATATCTATTGGCATCCATGTGTATATGTTCAAAGGAAAAAAAAACACTAAATAGAAAATGTCACCTCTCAGAGGAATGAGCCAAAGATGTCAATGTTTGGAAGTTAGGATTTAAATGATATTTAAGTCAGGAAATTAGATTAGATCATCTCTAGAGAGGTTATAAATAGCAAAAAGATGTAGCAATGAGAATAACCCAGCCAAATATATGGACATTGGAGCCAAGAGAAGCAAGTGTATTTTGATGCTTTTGAGAGGTTGAGTGAGACACGCGGTGGTGACAGTGTCAGGCACCGGTAGGCCACCAGTGACTTCCACAAGAGAAGCCGTGGTGCAGTTGTGCAATGGAAAGCCAGACAGGGAGAGCTGAGGAAGGAATGGAAAACAATGAAGAAAGAGAGTACAGAGAATTTTCATGTTAAGTGTCACTCTGTGTTTCATGTTAAGTTCCTCTGGAGGAACTCTGGGAAAAAGCGATTGTTTCTTTTAAGATGGGAGATGGGTCTGGTGGAGCCCCAGGAGTGAGGAGCAGATCGATGACACAGGAGATTAGCACGTTCATTCCCAGGAGAAGACATGGGTCTGATCCAAAGATGAGAGATTCTTCTTCCAAGGATGGAAAACACAGGTCTGGGTTGGTTTTATTGGTCAGAGTGTGCCTGGGCATGTGGCAATTTTCATTGACTTGGAGACAAAATAAATGAAATAGAATTTGGTGGAATTGAACAAAGGCTTGAAACTGCATGTTGAAAGGATTTCGTGAAACATCAAATTAATGGAAACCATTAGTCAAGCCTTATACAAGTCTTGGTGAATATGGAAACTTAAGGATAAAAAGGAATCCTCTCAGCATGTTAGTAGAAAATAAAGTTTACAAAGGGACAGTTAGGCTGCCCTTCTGGTCTTCCAGGACGAAAGAGCTCCTATCAGATTAATTCTTATGGAAACAACTATAAAAGATGTATGATACCATTTAAAATATCAGGAGAACATGTCACCAGGGCAGGATTAGAGGAACTGATGCCCAAGACGGGAACACTATGAGGTGGAGCCACATTTACCTGGCTTTTCCCTTCACTGCCCTTGCAGTTTGACAGTACTGCTGGGAACAGAGTCCTGTAGAGGGCCGGGAGAGAGAGACTATATAACTTGCATATGTGGGAAATTCAAAAGAATTAATAGATGCATTGTTAAAATTAATAAAAGAATATAAAATCAGTGTTAGAAAGTCAATCTCATTTTTACATACAACAACAACAAAAAATAAACAATGGGATTTTTAAAAACCAGGCTGGCTTCATATCCTATTATGATATATAGTATTAGAAAATATAAGAACATTGCCTAATAAGTTTTGAGGGGAGATGTTTATGACCTGGTGAATTTTCCATGAGATAATAGAAAGACAGATGTGCCAGGTGGTGCTGGTTTGAATGGGGAAACGTAGGAGCTCTTCTTGATGGTGGCTATTTTCCATTAAAAGTTACTTGATCCTCTACCTCAGCCACCCACAAGATGAATCAAGATAAAGAACCCATTGTTAGCCCGGGGGGTTCTGAAGGCTAATACAGGAGAATTTCCAGTCAGAGGTCAGCCTAAGCAACTTAGCAAGACTCTGTCTCAAATGAAAAAGGGCTGGACTGAATGATGAAGTTGATCAAATTATGTTAGGGCATGTACGGATATATCACAATGAATTCCACTGTGTTGCATAATGCACCAATTTAAAATATTTTGGAAATTGCCAGAGAGTTAGAAAAAAAATAAAAAGGGCTAGACATGTAGTTCAGTAGTAGAACGCTTCTGTATTCAATTTCCATAAATGCAAAAATAAAAAATAAAAAACACTTCATGAATGAGGAAGACATAGTTTGAAAAGATTGGTGGCAGTTAGCATTGGATTATTTGAAAATGAATAATCTGTAAGATACTTTTAAATGCATAACATAGTTTCTAGGCATGTATGCAAAGTACAACTTTTAGGGTAACAAATGAATCAGAATAGGTCACAGAATTGGAGTGTAGAAGATAATTTTCTTAAATATGACAGTGTTCCAATGGTCACTGGAGAATTATGGACCTAAATGTTTATTTAGCTTTTTATCAAAGTGTAATATTCATACATAACTAGGCCCATATAGTAATTATACAGTTCATCAAATGTTCACAAAGTGAGCATACCCTTGCAACTATCATACAGATCAGGCAATAACATGCCAGAATCTGAAGAAGTTAGTATTTTTTTAGTTAAAAATAATAGCTAGTAGAACAAAATTAAAAGACAGAAACCTCCCTTGTCCAAAAAATAATAATAATAATAGTGTATTAAAAAGTCACAGTTCTTCTAAGTGAACAGAAGAGGGTGCTCTTGAACCGTGAAATGCAGTAAGTCTTCTAAGATCTTTATCCTTGCCAGTTATTGCTGGTCTAGGAGAAATAGAACTTTGTCAAATAAATAGGATGTGGCAGACAACATCCAGAGTCAGTAGGAAAAGAGAAAAGTAAAAACATTTCAGCTGGCAAAAATCCCCCCAACTGATAAAAAATTCTGAAGCAGAAAGAAATGGATGAATATTACCAGCCTGACTTAAACTTTTGAGATATGAAAAAACACATCTAGAATCACAAATTCAAAGATCCAAAGGAGAAATAGATTTTAAAACAGCAAACAAAAACCCAAGGAAAATATAAAATGAGAATCTTGCAGTAATGTTGGCAGAACTTCTTTGGAACCCTCTTTTTGCAAATGGCAACCTTAAATTCCACGAAAAATATTTTTTAAGACTACTTAAAAAAAAAAAACTACTTGAAGGCATTAGAGGATAACCAAAAAGAGGCAGGGGTACAAGGGGAACAGACAATTGGTAGAAGAGAATAACAGCAGTGTGTCAGTTTTCCATTCTGATGGCTTTTAACCTTATGTCAGCCCACAGTTGTTCATTCTTCATAGAAGTGACTGAAACTTGGGTGGAAACCCACACTCTCATAGCTTCAAGAATCAAAGGACAGAGTGAGAGGCAACTACCACAGATTTAAAGATAGGAGTGGTTGTGTGCTGTGTCCCCCAAAGGTCATATGTCCTAACCCCCAGTACCTTGGAATATGACCAGGTTTGAAAATAAGGTCAGCAGATACACTAGTTAAGGTAAAGTGTTACTAGAGCAGGTGGCCCCTAATCTAAAATGGTGGGTGTCTAAAAGGAAGCTTGGCACAGGCACTCACAGGGAGAATGAACTGTGAAGACTGGAAGACCATATAGCACCACTTTTTCAGAATCTTACACACATGTAAAACAAGTTTTAAAGAATAAAGAAAACAGACTACACAGCCAGCGTATTAAGTTAAACACACAATAAATATAACGTTAAGGAATTTATTGACTTAATAAAAGGCATCACTTGCCGCAGTCCGGCTGCAGCAAAATAACCGGGGGGTGACGAGCAACTTGTGTAGATTGATACAGCAGGAGTGGGAGCCGTTTATTGTAGGACCGGAGGGGTATATATACATTACACACAGCTTATCTTAATTAACATAAACTAGATACAGCAGTCAACCAATAAGGAATCTCCACACTTAATGGCTCGCTGGCGTTACTTCACAAACCACTCCCTCTGCAAAATGCCAGGCGCCATCCAGACTTGTTTACAGACTTAACAATCACTCGTTTCCATACTTGAAATAAATAGAAATTGACCTCCTAAAGGAAAAAGACTTCAGGTTGACTCCCAAAGCAAAATCCTTGAATCAGCTGTTCAAAATTTCTAAAAACACATACATAAAGGTGCAGTGGACAACAAGCGATAAGAAAGCAGATTGTGAAAATGAGGCCAGAAGATGTTGCATCTAAACAAAAAAATCTTTAAATGAGACAGCAAAACCCTCACATCAAGAACCACAATTCATGATGATAATATGTTACTTACAAATATATATGACACACGTATCACGGCAATTATCATTATAAATCAAACTTATGGATATAAACGAAGAAATACACAGAACTACACTAAAACTAGGAGATGTCACATTTAGTTCAAGACAGGACGCAGGTTGAAGATTACAGAAAATCTAACCAGCATAATCATGCATTGAATATACATATGTTTAATAAGTATGAAGTTTCCCCTTTCCCCCCATAACAGAGCCCCACATCAAGGGCATGCCAGATATTTCTGCTTTTCTGCCTCAGAGCCCCCCGGATGTCAGATACTCACTGTCAGGAACTGAATGCACAATTCTGATATTGAAGCCTGAAGAACGGTATTTGGAGATGGGGACCTTGGCAGATAATTAGGTTCAGAGGTGGCCCTGAGAATGGGGTATTCATAGTAGGATAAGTGCCCTTATAAGAAGAGGAACACTTCTCAGAAGATGTTGTACAATCAATCAACAAATACATGAAAAAATGTTCATCATCACTAGCAATTAGAGAGATGCAAATGAAAACCACTCTAAGATTTCATCTCACTCCAGTCAGAATGGCAGCTATTATGCATACAAACAACAATAAATGTTGGCGAGGATATGGGGGAAAAGGTCCACTCAATACACTGCTGGTGGGACTGCAAATTGGTGCAACCAATATGGAAAGCAGTATGGAGATTTCTTGGGAAATTGGGAATGGAACCACCATTTGACCCAGCTATCCCTCTCCTTGGTCTATACCCAAAGGACTTAAAATTAGCATACTACATGGACACAGCCACATCAATGCTTATAGCACCACAATTCACAATAGCTAAACTGAGGAACAAACCTAGATGCTCTTCAATAGATGAATGGATTAAAAAAAGTGGCATATATACACAATGGAATATCACTGAGCAATAAAAGAGAATAAATTCATGGCATTTGCAGGTAAATGGATGGAGAAGATAATGCTAAGTGAAATTAGCCAATCCCAAAAAACCAAATGCCAAATGATTTCTTTTAATATAAGGAGGCCGATTCATAGTGGGATAGGGAGCAGGAGCATGGGAGGAATAGACTCTAGATAGGGCAGAAGGGTTGGAAGGGAGGGGAGGGAGCATGGGGTTATTCATGATGGTGGAATGTGATGATCATTATTATCCAAAGTACAGGTATGAAGACACGAATTGGTGTAAATATACTTTGTATATAACCAGAGATATGAAAAATGGTGCTCTATATGTGTAATAAGAATTGTAATGCATTCTGTTGTCATATATAAATAAAAAGTAAATTAAAAAAATTTTTTAAAAGAAGAGATACCAGAGCGTTTGCTGAGTGCTGTCTCACTGCATCCTGTGAGAACACATTAGATTTCAGCAGGCAAAAGAAAGAGTCAACAATTTTGTAGATACATTTCTAGACTGTGCAGTCTGGAGAACAATGAAGAAAAAAACGAAAAATGAACAGAGCCTCAGAGGAATGCAAGACACCATTAATCACAGCAGTATCACTGTAATGAGAATTGGGGGGAGGGATGAAGAGGAATCATGACTGAAAACTTCCCAATCTGCACGTCCAGTCAACCCAGCAAACCCCAAGAAAGAGAGAGAGACACACACAGGATACTTGGTATGACGGCAGCAAGATGGAGGAATGGGAGTTTCCAGCATACAGCCTACCATGCTCACAGATACCTTCACAAGCACTAAGGAACCCAGCTGATGCATCTGTCTGGAGCATAGCAATAAGGAAAGATGCATTTCAGAGGACAGGAAGGACAATTTCACATGACATCAACCCACCCCCAAGCACAACATGGAGAGAAACACCCTCCACCTGAAGGAAGAAGAGTGAAATGAGCACCCATCTCCACTGTGGACCAGGACCACCCAGTGAACCCTGATGGCACTCCAGCTAGACTAACAAAAGGAGAAAAAATATAAATAAAAAGGAAGACATTACAACTGCCTTATTATCTAACAATCCCACTTCTAAGTGTGTACCCAAAAGATATCAGCATCTCAAATGAGGTGACTGCACTCCCATGTTCTTTGCAGTGTTCTTCACAGTAGTCAAAGTGCAGATGCCACCCGAGTGTCCATTCACAGATGAACAGGTGAAGAAAATGTGGTCTACTATATACTATTATTCAGACATGAAAAAGAAGGGAATCCTGCCAGTTGTAACAGGATAACCTGAAGGACATTGCGCTGAGTGCAACAAGCCAAACACAGACAAATACTGTATGATCTCATTGGTAGAAATCTAAAAAAGGTGAATTTATAGAAGCAGAGAGTAGAATGATAGTTGCCAGGGGCTTGAGAGTGGAGGAAATGGAAAGGTATTGGTCAAAGAATAGAGTTTCACTTATGCAGAATGAATTTAACAGCCCGGTGACCAAGGTAAATAGCACTCTATTGAATATTTGAAGTTTGCTAAGACAGCAGATCTTAAATATTCTCACCACACACACATGGGATGGTGGATGTGTTAATTAAGTTGGTTGTGGTAATCATGCTTTCTGACCACAACTGAATTAAATTAAAAATCAATAATAATAAGTTGGAAAACTTCACATTTGTGGGAAATGTAGGATATTAACTTCAGAGGTTGTGGAGTAAAGGGTTTATAGGAACTCTATCATTTTGCAACTCTTTTATAACTCCAAAAGTGTTCCAAAATAAAAGTATATTTTTTAAAAAGCCACTGAAGACAAACCACAGATTGGGTGAAAAAGGAAAATAGACTCTAGATAAATAGAGATCTCTAGGCTTTATAAAGAACTTACATCCAGAATTTATTTTTTTAAAAACTCCTACACGGGCTGGGGATGTGGCTCAAGCGGTAGCGAGCTCGCCTGGCATGTGTACAGCCCGGGTTCGATCCTCAGCACCACATACAAACAAAGATGTTGTGTCTGCCAAAAACTGAAAAATAAATACGGAAATTCTCTCTCTCTCTCTCTCTCTCTCTCTCTCTCTCTCTGGAAAAAAAAAAAAAAAACTCCTGCAACTCAACCATAAAAGACAATCCAAATAAAATTGGATAAACTATTTCATAAAAAATTCAAATAAAATTGGATAAACTATTTCATAAAAAATATAGGAGTGGTCAGTAAACACATAAAAAGTCATTCAACATCCTTATTAATCAGGGAAATGTAAATTAAAACCACAAGGTACCACTTCACACATATTAGAACATAGAGTTTAAAATGGCACAACAGCTTTGAAGGTTTCCATAATTTTTTATAAAGTTAAATATCTACCAACCATAGGACCATGAAATTCGACTCCTGAGTGCCTCCCCAAGAGAAATGAAATGTATCTTTACAAAATTACTTTCACACAAATATTTATGTTATATTTATTTGGCTCTTACCCATAAGATCCAAAACCTGAAAATAATCTAAATGTTTAACAGGCAAATGGAGAAATGGTAATATGGTATTCATCAATAAACAGGAATGGTTACTGATCTAAACAGCATGGGTGAATCTCAAAAAGTGTATTAGGGTTCTCCAGAGAACCAGAACCAATAGAAGATACAGATTAAATTAAATTAGATTAGATTCAATAGATATAAAGAGAGACAAGAGAAAGAGAAAGATATTTATTATGGTAATTGGCTCATATGATTATGGAGGCTAAGAAGTCCCACCATCTGCCATCTGCAAGCTGGAGAGTTGGAATGCCTAGAAATCTGGCCAGGGGGCAGCGGGTGCCACAGGAGTTCCAAAGTCTAAGGGCAGGAGAAAATGGATGTCCCAGCTCAAGAAGGGAGACAGAATTCAGAATTCATTCTTCTTTGCCTTTTTATCCTGTCTGAACCCTCAACAGATGAGATGATGCCCACCCACATTGGTGAGTGTGGATCTTCTTTACTCTGTCTACCAAATCCTGTGGTAACCTCTTCCAGAAATATCTTCATGGACAGGCCGAGAAATCACATTTTATCACCTACCTGGCCATTCCTTACCCCAGTCAACTTAACACATAAGATTAATCATCACGCACATGCCAAAAGAGAAAGTCAGATGCGTGTGATCCCATTTGTTTGACATTCAAAAACAGGAAAACCAATCTCTGCTGGTAAAAATCAGAGTATCATCTGCTTGGGGTGGGAGAGAATTTACTAGAAAGTGGTATAAGGGAAATTTGGAAGAGGATGATGTGTTTCTTCATCTGGAAGTTAGTTTGTCAAAAGTAACTGAAATGTGTTCTTTACATCTCTGCAGGGTACTACTATACATATAGACCATACTTCCAGTAATATTGAGTTTAAAAAGAAATTCATGCAACTAAATAAAATTTCTGATTACTAAATAAGCCAATTTTTAATTTTTTATTTTATTTATTTATTTGATTTTATTTTTTAAATACATGACAGTGGAATGCATTACAATTCTTCCAGTTTTTTAAATGGATGTTTATTTCTCCCATCCTTATGCTTTTTTTTTTTTTTATTAGAGAAGGCATCTACAATTAGGGACATATTGATTACAAAACCTGTAATTTCAGAGGCCCGTTGTGACCAAAAGAATGCAACTTTATAAATATAAGTTAGGCAAGAATTAAAATATTATTTAAAGTGATAAAATGACTATAGTAAATTATAAAAATTTAAAGAGCTAACAAACATCACCTAATGTTTTTATTAGTTACTGCCTGACAAACCTGTATAATATTTTTTCCTATAGATTTTAGTTTTGGTTGTATGCTTTTTGATCACCCGTTTGTGTGACAGTCATTTTGTAATACACTTTCTATGGAAAGATAACTCATTCTTCCAACATAGTTGGTTAAAAAAAAATTTCTTTTTGGAATGATTGGCTGTTGGGATGAATAAAAAGTTTATCTGCAGAAACTGTTGTTTGAGGTTGTGCTACAGATTTATACTATGGGAACAGTCTTTTATGTGATTGCCATAAAAATGTATGCTAAACTTTAAATACATTCCTGGTAAAAGAATGCTTTAATTTTGCCTAGGAATCTATGAGAATCAAATCCTGAACTTGTAATAAATGTCTAACAAGACATATGAGAATTCCCTGTGGACTAACTTCTGCTTCCACACATTCCAAAACTTGTTCTTGTGCCACTACAAACATAATATTGGTACTGGGCACACAATCCTTTTTCAACAGGATCATGAGCCCACACCCTATGCCCTGATGTGGGGTGAGTTGTCTCCTGTATCAGGCTTCCCAGTAATCACTAACTCAACAGAAATGGCAGCAAATCACATAAATATATTCTAAATGAATCCCAACTAAATGAATCCTCAGCTTCACTTCACCTTCACCAAATCCAAGGTCACTGTTATGGTTTAGATGTGAGGTGTCTCCCAAGAGTCCATGTATGAGACAATGCAAGAACGTTCAGAGGTGAAATATTAGATTATGCAAGCCTTAACCTAATCAATGCATGAATCTACTGATGGAGTAGCTAAATGGAACCCTAACTGTAGGCAGGTGGGATGTGGCTGGAGGAAGTAGGTCACTGGTGGTGTGTCTTTGGGATTTATATTTTGTCCCTTGAGAGCAAAGCACTCCCCACCCCAACTCTCTCCTTCCTGGCTACCATGTCCTAAGCTGCTTTCCTCAGCCACACCCTTGCACTATGATGTTCTGCCTTTCCTTAGGCACAGAGCTGTGAAGGTGGCTGACCATGGACTGAGACCTCTGAAACCATGAGTCAAAATAAATTTTCCCTGTTCTGTGTTGTTATTATCTGGTATTTTTGTCACAAGAAGCATGTGACCAAGGGTAAGCTGAGGAAATAGCACCCCTGACTGTGGTTTAAATAAATAGCACTTTTACAAATTCTGTAGAAGCATATGACATTTGCAGGACCTCTTTCCGGGTCCCTGGAAAGGGTCTGTATAAGTGTGTGGTTCTTAAGATTACTTTCCTTTAAATGGGTTTTCTGTCTCTAATCCTTTGCTAATGTGGGCACCTCTTGAAATCATGCTCCTCTCATTCTAGTTATGCAGTAAACCTCAGATGTTTCCCTTTCCTCCAAGAAACTCAGGCCTGTGTTTGATGAAGGGGTTGTCCAGTTCCTACCCTCCCCACCGAAAAAATGCATGAACAGGTCTTCCAGCATTTATCTTTTCTTGCCATTCATCATTCAGAGGATGCTAAAGGAAGCAAGCCCAGGTGTAGCACTTGCACTGACAAACCACAGCGCCCTCTGCAGGAAATGGAGACCATTCTTGAGACAAAGGGACTCAAGGAAACAATGTTGGTGAGTTGGGTCTCCAAGGTTTTGCTCAATATCACCCATTATAGCGAGAGATGAAAGGGGAAAACAGCTAGGCAGAAACTTCAAAGGTATATAGAGAGGTACATGGGCATGGAATCTAGAAAGTCACTCATTCTTCCTGTGAAATATCTGCATGGAAAACTGCAGTCTTTTTTTTTCCTGTGATGAGTATAATTTCTTTATGTCACAACAAGAGAATTTGCTGCTTCAGACCCTTCTGGTGCAAACATAGAACAAATGTTGTACATAAATTAATGAAAACATATAAAAATCTGGTTCTAATCAGCTCTGATGTCCTTGGAGAGTCAGTGTGTTAGGATGCAAGTGCACCAGACAAGTCCAGCAGCCCTGGGTTTTGGTCGCTGCTCTTTCACTTGCTTCTTTTCTAACCTTGGGTATGTTAATTAACCTCTCTGGGCCTCAGTTTCTCATTTGTAACATGTTGGTAGTAGTACATACCTCACTGGGTTGTTGTGATGATCAAATGGGATCATAGGTGAAAATATGTGGAATAACGTGTCACACGGTAAATATATTTTAACTGTTGTGGTCATTGTTATTATATGGTTTAGAACTTGGGCTAATGATATAACCTTTCCAATATGCAATTCTATCTTACAAATCTTTTAAGGATTGGAGATAATGAGTCTGTAATTATTATATTTGAGACGCTTATGTTCTTTTTTTTCTTAATTTTTTTGTAGTTGTAAATGGACAGCATGCCTTTATTTTATTTGTTTATTTTTTTATGGGGTGCTAAGGATCGAACCCAGTGCCTCACACATGCGAAGCAAGCGCTTTGCCACTGAGCTACAGCCCCAGCCCAGAGATGCTTATATTCTTAAGAACAGAAAACCCCGTAATAAATAAATAACCCCGTTATTTAGGATGGAGAGAAAGCCATGAAATGTGGCCTGGACTGGCTAAAGAGAGGCATGAAGTGCACAGATGTTACTGTTGATCCCTCACCAGCTGTTTCCAACTGGAGACATTTGACAAGGGAGAAGCCGGCAGTGAAATAGGAAATAAATTTTTGAAGACCTATGTGGTAGCCAGCTTCCAAGACAGTCTCTAAATGCCCCCTGGTATTTACACCTCTGTGTAATTGTATCAGGATTGTATCAGGGTTGAGCTCTGTGACCAAGAGAATGTGGTAGAGGCACATCACTTTTTAAATTGAGCTGTAATTCACATGCATAAAAGTCACCCATTTAAAATGTCCAGTTTTGTTTTAGTGTAATTCACAAGTTGTGAAGCCACCACCATTATCTAATTCTGAACAATTTCATCACCCCACAAAGAAATCACACCTCACCCTCCTCTTTCTTACAGTCACTGATAACCACTAATCTGCTTTCCGCTTCTATGGATTTAACTGTTCAGGACTTTTTGTGCAAATGAATGCATGCAATAAATAGCCTTTTGTATCTGGCATATTTCATTTAGTATAATCCATGTTGTAGCACATATTATAAGCACTTTATTCCTTTTATAGCTGAATATTATTCTGTCAGATGGACACACCACATTTTGTTTATCCATTTATTAGTTAATGGACATATGGGCTGTTTCCTCCTTTTGACTATTGTAAATAGTGATCCTGTGGACTTAATTCATTTTATTCTTTGCTGTTCATCTACTTAGTGTTTAGGACAGTGAATTTTTCAGATTTCTTTTTCTTTTATTATTTATTTATTTTGCTGCTCATTAATAGCTTAATTGTACCATGATTGGAAGCTGGGTATTGCCACTTTTTCAGTAAAATTTCTTTGTGGCCTAGTACCTGGTCAATTGTGAAAAATTTTCACAAGCCCTTAAAAGCAAGATGAATTTTTGGCTTCAGGTGTGGAGTTGTGTATTTCTTAATCAAATATAATTTTTAAATTATCTCAGTCCTATTTGACTGCAGGCAACAGAAAATTCAGACTGGCTTAAGTAGTAATGAAACTTACTAGCTCATATAACCAGAAGCCCAGAGATGTGGTGGGCCTCCAGCCGACCTAGCCAGGGCTCCAGTGCCAGACAATCCCTGTGATGCTCCTGGGCTACCCTCTCCTGCTCATGGAGTTCAGGAGGTGCTTTGCAAAGTGGCCGTGCAGTTCCATAACTGAGTTCCACACAACAGCATCCAGAAGAGACTGTGCCTTTTAAGGAAGCTTTTTCCAGAAACCTCATTAAATTTCCCCACTTGTTAGCAATAAGTCAGGTTATTTGGCCATGTGTGTTCCTGGGTAACCACGGGTAATACTGCGCAGTACCTGGCATCCGCCTGGCTTCAGAAATAATCATGGGCAAGCCAGATGAGAAGGTCCCGATGCGGGTCACACAGCGAGGGCCTACTCCTGAATGCTGGATGGGATGAATCCCTCCATCACCACCAGCTTTACCCCAACCCTGGCTCCCACTCCCTGGGGAGGATTAAAGCAATATTGGAAAGACACCCACAATGCTTGGTTCTCTGGCTTTCTAAACCCACTTATCTATCATGATTCTCCAACAGGCCAATTAAGGTCTTTCTCTCCATGGTGCTTTTGGATTTTAAAACTCGTTTAGATGTTTTATTGGGTAACTAAACGATCAAGACTACTGTGTCTTTACTGTAATGGCAAGTTTGCCTCAATGGATGCTCTTTGCCTTTAACTCACCGTGGCTGATATTGAAACCCTGCTCTCTCTAATTTGCCTTTATGATATTTTCTATCCTCTTATTTTCAGCCTTAGAAGTCACTTTGTTTTAAATGTGTCCTTTATAAATCATTCCGTTTTCTGTTCCTGTGTATTACTTTCTTTATATGGAAAAATTGATCCCACATTATTGATACAGTGCACTAAATATTCCTGTACCTCAGATTTGGATTTATATTGGATTCCAACTTTGAAAAATAAGAAAATGAATATAATTCTGTGTTTTGCCTGATCATACACCTTTTCATCCCCAAGGCTGGCTAGTCAATGTTACTGTTATACCTTTAAATAATACACTAATATTTCTCATGCTGATTTTCTGGCTTTGAACAGTGTCTGTTTGACATGGAAGGTGAGGACATTGGCCTGTGTACTCGCCCTCCCCCCTTCTATACCTTTCTATCATCTTATTTTAGATAAATTATTTTTCTAACTTGAGATTAAAACTTTATCTGCTATTTTCTGATAATTCCCTCAGCTGGTTGGCCTTCATTTTGCATTTAGTAGGTTTAATACCAGCAGCTATTTTTTGAACCAAATTTTCTATTTGCCATTTGAACTTCAGTCTCTAATAAATTATTCAAGAAATACACCAGGCAACTAAATTTGAAAATATCTGCCTTCAAATCTGGATAAAAATTTGATTAAAAATATTCACTTTTTTATACTGTCTAAAATACCAAATGCTGCCAGATAGAAATATGAAGCCAAACTGATTCTCCTTTAAAAATTCCTTAATTTTTCCCCCCTGATACCCATCAAATTTATTGTGTCTGACATCTTGGAAATCTTTGTGAACATGTTTTCATTTATTATGGTTAAAAATCTAGGATTCCTCATTGTATGTTATTTTTCTCCCCCCCCCCCCCCACTTTTCTTTTTCTTCAGCACTGGAGATTGAATTCAGAGCCTGGTGAATGCTAGAAAAGTGGCCTACCACTGAGCTGCACCCCAGCCCTTTTTGTTTTGAGACATGATCTTGCTGAATTGCCCAGGCTGGCCTTAAACTTGGAATTCTCCTGCTTCAGCCACAAACTTGAGATCTTCCTGTAAGAGAGATCTTCCTGTAAGCCTCCTGTAAGAGCTGGAACTACAGGTGTTCATCAGCACACCCAGCTGAATGGTAGGTTCACCTCTAACTCTAAGAAACTGTCAAGGTATTTTCCCAAGTGGCTACACCATTTTATGTTTCCAATAGCAATATATGAATAACACTTGGTATTGTTCTATTTTAATTATAGTGTTCTGTTAGGTATAGTGTCTCATTGTGATTTTTAATTTGCATTTACCTAAGATGTTAGGTACCTTTTCATGTGCTTATTAACCATTTCTTGGTCTTCCTTGGTAGAAATGGGTATTCAAATCTATTGTTCATTATTTAATTGTACTGGTTGTATTCTTGATTTACAGGAGTTCTTTATATATTATGGCTACAAATGCTTTATCATATATAATTTTAATATATTTTTTCAGCTTTTTATTTTGTTTCTTAATATCATTTGAAGAGCAGTAGTTTTGATGAAGCCTGTTTTTAAAAACTTGTTCTTTTAGGGCTCATAATTTTGGTGTCATATGTAAGAAACCTTTACTCAATTCAAGACCACAAAGATTTTCTTCAAAGTGTTTTAGAAGTTTGTGATTTTAGCTTTCCCATTTAGATTTATGATCTGTTTTGAATTAATTTTTACATGCTGTGGGTTAAGAGTCTAAGTTTATCTTTTCCCCTCGGGACTATCTGTTGTTGAAAAGGCTGTGTTCCCCTGCCGCAGTCTGGCTGGGCACAAAATCACGAGCCACTCACAGCCTTGTAGATTCAAACAGCAATTCTTTATTCCCTCACACCGGCACTCTCCAAACACGTTCTGGGGGAAATCCACGTTCTGGGCAAAATCCCAAATACTCTCTGAATCCCAGGAGAACTCAACGAGAACTCAACGGGAACTCAACGAGCAGGCGCGCCTGAGGCAGCAGGATACGCCCTATTCCCAGCAGGGTACACCTTAAACCTGGAACCGCCCTAAACCCAGATTGTCCTAAACCAGGAACGCCCTAAACCCCATCCGCCCTAAACCCGGATCCACCCTGGTCCTTGAGCAATGTCACCTTACATGCAATGACACTGCAAATGACCTGGGTCATGCCATGCGTCATTCTTACTTAGCAGTGGCCCTCAGCATTCCCCCATTCAATTGACTTGACATCTTTGTTGAAAATTGGCCAAAAAAATAAAGTTTTATTTCTAGTGATTCTCAATCCTATCTTATTAATATCTACATCTACCCTTACACTAAAACTACCTGTGTAGTAAATTTTAAAAACACACAACCACTCCACTGTCCTTGTATTTTTGCCATTTCATGTCCTTTGCACTCTGTATATGTTGGGAAGAGCTTGTGGGGTTTTTAGAAGGTTTACTACTGGGAGGGAGATGGTATTACACAGAATGGATTGCCTTCTTAACAACTTGGAGTCTTCCAGTTCTTGAACATACAATGTCTTCCCATTTAGTTAACTCTTCTTCCACTTATCTTAGCAATGTTTACAATTTTCAGGGTGTTGGTCTTAGAATAAATTTGTTCCTAAGTATTTTATTCTTTTTGATAACTATCGTGAAAAGAATAGTTTTCTTGATTTCATTTTTAAAGTGTTTTTTGCTAGCATATAGAAATACAATTGGTTTTTTAAAAAATATTGATACTGTGTCCTGAACATACTGAGCTCATTTATTACTTCTAATTTATTTTGGTAGGCTCTTCAGAATTTTCTCCACAAGGAAGCTTGTCATATGGGAATAAATACTTCCTTTTCAACCTGTGTGCTTTTAATTAATTTTTATGTGTTTATTGCTTTGATTAGTACAATATTAACTAGAGATAGCAAGAGGAGACATTCTTACCTTGTGTTTGATTTTGATGTTAATGGCTGGGCGTGGTGGCCCACACCTATAATCCCAGCTGCTCCAGAGGCTGAGATAGGAGAAATGCAAGTTCAAAGGCAGCCTCAGCAACAGGAGGCACTAAGCAACCCTGTCTGTAAATAAAGTACAAAATAGGGTTGGGGATGTGGCTCAGTGGATGAATTCCCCTAAACTCAATCCCTGGAACCCCCCCAAAAAATGTCATGCTACCTATAGCCAGGAATGGTGGCACACACCTGTAATCCCTGCTACGCAGGACGCTGAGGCAGGAGGATCTTAAGTTTGAGACCAGCCTCAGCAACTTAACAAGACTCTTGTCACAAAATAAAATAAAAGGGCTGAGGCTGTAGCTCAGAGGTAGGAGTGCCACTGGGTTCATTGCCCAGACCACTAAATAAATAATAATGTCAACTGCACCTTTTGGTGGGGAGGGGTAGGAGGCTGTTTGTGAGGTTCCCTTCTACTATTTTGTTGAGAATTTTTATGAATGATTGTTGCTATTCCTATTTCTATTAAGATGATCATAATCTTGTCCTTTGTTCTATCTGTGTGGTGTATGAAGTTATAGGTACACCTTGGAGAAATTGTAGGTTTGGTTCCAGATCGCTACATTTAAGCAAGTATCACAATAAAGTGAGTCACACATTATTTTTTTGTCTTCTTAGCACATGTAAGTTATGCTTATTCTACTTTGTGGTTCATTAAAAGTTCAATAGCAGGGGCTGGGGCTGTACCTCAGTGGTAGAGTACTTGCCTAGCATGTGTGAGGCACTGGGTTCCATCTGAGCACCACATAAAAATAAACAAATAAATAAAGGCATTCTGTCCATCTACAACTACAAAAAAAATTGTTTTTAAAAACGAGTGCAATAGCATTATGTCTAAAAACAATGTACAGGGCTACCAGCCACTCACTGATCAGGTTGGTGGCTGCTGAAGGCTGGGTGGCTGTGGCAACTTTTTAAAATAAGACAGGACGGTTTGCCACGTTGATTGACTCTTCCTTTCAGAAAGATTTCTCTGTCACCTGTGATGCTGTTGTTACCGCTGTTGACGGGTGAGTCCTTGCTTCCCCAATGTTGAAGGATAACACCAGAGAAGCACGCAGAGGCAAGGACAGAGTGGAAGGTAGAGGCTTTATTAAAGGACAGCAGAAAAGACTTCTCCGGAGGAAGAAGGGGACCCAAGAGATGGAATCCGTGGAAGTGCGGTTGTTTCCCCTTTTTATAGTTCATTCAGTGATGGAATGTAGGTGGGAAGGCCCGAGGGGTGGGGCAAAGAAGTCATCTTCATTAACATTTCTTTGGGATGGGCTCTGGGCCTTGGGCTTTTCCCGGACTTCATTAACATTCCAAGAGTTGTTCTGCTTTTCCCGGAATTCATTCTTAACATGGCCTCCATTTTGGATCTTACTCAATATTAGACCCGATTTACCTAACTACACTGACTACCTAACTTTAAATCTGGCTTCACTGTTTGATACCACTTTGCCCTCAGTAGAACATCTTTCAAAAGTGGAGTCTCAAATCCTGCAGCTGCTTTCCCAGCCAAGTTGATGTCATATTCTAAATGCTCTGTAGTCATTTCAACAGTATCAATAGCATCTTCACCTGGAGTAGATTCCATCTCAAGAAATCACCTTCTTTGCTCATCACCGGAAACTGCTCCTCACCCCTTACGATTTTATGATATGATTGCAGCAATTCAGCCATCACTTTAGGCTCCACTTCTAAATCTAGTTCTTGCTGTTTCCACCATGTCTGTAGTTGCTTCTTCCACTGAAGTTTTGAACCCCTCCAAATCATCAACTTCTAAACTCCTAATAAAGTGGATCCTTTGACCCCACCTCCGCTATGAACCATGAATGTTCTCAATGGGATCTAGAAAGGTGAATCCTTTCCAGAAGGTTTTCAATTCACTTTGCTCAGATGCATTAGAAGAATCACTATCTAGACATATATAGCCTTACAAAATATATTTTTTATTAGAGCTTTATGGTCTACATAGTAGTTAGTTCATCCTACAAAATGTATATCTTAAATAAGACTTCTTGGTGCGTGGGCTGCGGAATGGATGCTGGGTTAGTATTCATGAAATCAACATTCATCTTGTTGCACGTCCCATCAGGGCTCTTGGGTGACCAGGTGCATTGTCAAGAGGCAACAACATTTTGGGAAAAAAAAAAAATCTTTTTTTTCCCCCTTAAACAGTAGATCCCAACAGTGGCCTTAAGATACTCAATAATTCATCTCATAAACAGATATTTTAACATGCAGGCTTTGTTTTTATCCTTACAGAGCACAGGCAGAGTAGATTTGGTATAATTCTTAAGGGCCCTGGAAATTTTGAAAGATAAATGAGCATAAGCTTCAACTTCAGGTTGCCAGCTGCCTCTATCCCTGATGGGAGAGCCAGCCTGCCCTTTGAGTTTTTGAAGCCTCGCATTGACTTCTCTCAAGCTGTCAGAGTCTTACACAATGTCCTCTTCCTCTAGTGACCTGTTTTGTCTACATCGAAAGTCTGTTGCCTGGTGTGGTCACCTTCATCAGTGACCTTGATTAGTTCTGGGTAACTTGCTGCTTTGTCCGCATTTTAATGTTATGGAGATGGATTCTTTCCTGAAACCTATGAACAAACCAACATTCGCTAGCTTCAAACTTTTCTTCTGCAGCTTTCCCTACCTCTCTTAGCCTTCACAGAATTGAAGAGGGTCAGGGCCTTTTAGGGTTTGAGTTACAGGAACACAGGGGCTGGTTTGGTCTTAAATCCAGCCCATTACATATCAGTAATAGGCTGCTTCACTTTCTTATCATCTACATGTTTACGAGAGTAGCACTTTTAATTTCCTTTGATAATTTGTCCTTTGCATTCACAACTTGGCCAACTATTGGTTGCAAGAGACCTTAATTTTGGCTTGTTTCAGCCTCTCACATGCCTTTCTTTACTAAGTGTAATCATTTCTAGCTTTGGATTGAAAGTGAGGGATGTATGACTCTTCCTTTCACTTGAACACATAAAGACCATTGTAGGGTTCATAATTGGTCTGATTTCAATATTATTGTGTCCCCAGGAAAAGGAGGCCTGGGATGGAGGGGACAGCCAATTGATAAACACACACACACACACACACACACACACTTACACACACCATTCATTAAGTTCACCATATGGATATGGCTCATGGTGTCCCCAAACAATGACAAGAGTAACCTCAAAGATCACTGACCATAGATCTCTACAACAGATATGATAATAATGGAAAAGTTTAAAATACTATAAGAATTATGCAACAGAGACCTCAAGTGAGAGCACTTTCCACATGCTGTTGGAAAATGGCACGGAGGACTTGACAGACGCAGGGTTGCCTTGACCTTGAATTCACGTGAAACACATTATCCATGAACAGCCACAAAGCAAAGTGCAATAAGACAAGTAGGACTGGAATTGGTTCTTGGATGTTAAATCAACCTTGCTTTCTGGAAAAACCACATCTGGCAATGGCATATAGTCCTTTTGACAGGTTGTTGGATTTTGTTCACTCATATCACATGGTTTTTTCATGTCAATGTTAATTAGGGATGTTGGTCTGTGGTTTTCCTACCATGCCCTTGTCTGGTTTTATTATTAGGATACATCTAGACTCGGAAGCAGTTGGAGAGCCCTCCCTGTCCTGTATTTGCTGAGGGAGTCTGTGTGGGGTTGGTATTGTTTCTTCTTTGACTATCTAATAGACTCCGTCAGTGGGGCCCTCTAGGCCTGAGCATTTCCTGGTAGGAAGATTATTACATGCAAATTTATTTTCTTTGTTATACATCTATTCAGACTTTTTATTCATTCTTGAGTCAAATTTGGAACTTTGTTTTCTTCTAGGAACTTACCCATTCCACCCATGTATCTCATTGTTGGTGCACAATTGTTAACATTTCCTTACATTCTTTTTATTTTTGTGGGGTCAGCAGGGGATGACTCCACCTTCATTCCTAATTTTGATAATTTTTGACTTTTTTTCCTTGGTCAGTCTAGCTAAAATGTATCAATTTTGTTGATCTTTTCAAAGAACCAAATTTTTCTTCCATTGATTTTTTTTCCTACTCTTTTTCTGTTCCCTAATTTCACCTATTTCCACTCAGATATGGATTGTACTCTTAGGTTCAATTGATTATTTAGGATTTACTTTTACTCTTCTTTTCTGGTTTATTAAAATGGAAGCTTAGCTTATTGATCTGAGATCTTCCTTTTTAAAAATGGGCATTTAAAGCTACAAATTTTCTTTACATATGTCCATAAATTTTTTATTTTATTTTTCTTGGTGCAGGGAATTGACCCCAGTCCTTGCACATGCTAGGTAAGCTCTCTACCACTGGATTATTGTTTTTGTTTTAAGTTCAAAATATTAAATTTTAATTGTGGGTTCTTCTTTCTCGCATGGGTTATTTAGGGATATATATCGTTTAATTTCCAAATATTTGTGAAGACATTCCAAAATTTTCTTTCCTCTGTTGACTTCTAATTTAGTTGAAGTTGGGCATTGTATTATCTTAATCCTCTTTAATTTGTTGAGTTTCATTTTAGGACTAGCTTGTGGTCTATTCTGGAGACTACTGTTTGTACTCGAAAAGAAGATTTTCTGCCATTGTAGATAAAGTGTTTCCTAAGTGCCAGTTAGATTAAGTTGGTTAATGGTGTTGCTCAAGTCTTCTGTATTCTGGCTAATTTTCTGTCTAGTTGTTCTATCAATTAATTGAGAGATGAGTAATGAAGTTCCAATTTTAATGGTTGAATTGTCCCTGTTCCCATTCAAAAGTTCTGTCAACTTTTGCCTCAATATTTTGAAGCACTCTTTTTTAAATTTATTTTTTGTTTGTTCTAATTAGTTATACATGACAGAATTCATTTTGATGCATCATACATAAGTGAAATACAACTTCTCATTCTTTGGGTTGTACATGATGTAGAATCATATCAGTCATGTAGTCATATAGGCACATAGGACAATAATTCTGATTCACTCTACTGTCCTTCCCACCCTCATGTCCCCTTCCCTCCCTTCACTCCCCTCTGCCTAATCCAAAGTACTTCTATTCTTCCCTAACTGCACCCCGGCATTGTGAATTAGCATCCATATATCAGAGAAAACATTTGGCCTTGGTTTTTTGGGATTGATTTATTTAGCACAGCATGATATTCTCCAGCTCCATCCACTTACCTGAAAATGCCATAATTTTATTCTTCTTAATGGCTGAGTAATATTTCATTGTGTATATATGCCACATTTTCTTTACTATTGAGGGGTACCTTGGTTGGTTCCATAGTGTGGCTATTGTGAATTGAGCTGCGATAAACATGGATAGGGTTAGGTCACTGTAGTATACTGATTTTAAATCTTTTGGGTATAAACCGAGGAGTGGCATAGCTCAGTCAAATGATGGTTCCATTCAAAGTTTTCTGAGGAATCTCCTTACTGCTTTCCGTAATGGTTGCGCTAATTTTCAGTACCACGAGCAATTTATGAGTGTACTTCTCCACCTACATCCTCACCAACATTTATTGTTGAAGCATTCTCTTATACATGTATATTTTTATAATTATCATATCTTCATGATACATTGGTCCTTTTATTGTTATAATGTTTCTTTTAGTCTTAGCAATACTTTATGTCTTAAGGTCTTAAAGTGCATTTTATGTGATACAAAGACAACTATTTCAACACTTTTATTATCATGATTTGCACAATATTTCTTTTTCCAATATTTTACTTATAATCCATTTGTGTCTTTCCATCTGAAGTGTGAATTGGCCTCAGCACATAGTTAAATCTCATTTGTTATCCAGATGGACAGAATCTGCCTTCTGATGGAAGCATTTAGTTCATTAACATTTAATGTAATTATTCATACATTTGAATTTACACCTGCTATTTTTCTAGTTGTTTTCTGTATATTTAACATCTTTTTTGTTACCCTATTCCACCTTTACTGCCTTCTTTTGTGTTAAATGGAAATTTTATTGCAAAATACTTAATTCTTCTGTTGATTTTTTTTTACTATTTAAATTGTCTAATTAATGATTTCTTAATATAATTGATCACAATCTCATTCAGGTTAACACTTGTGATTCTGGTAAAACACAGACTTTACTACAATTTAGCTTCATTTCCTTCTCCCTCTTTACGTATATACATCTGTAGATGCCATTTCTATATTTATATTTGATATACTTATATTTCCACTTTATATATTTATATTGATATAACTATACCATGCTAATATCTCTCTCGACATATATGCTATTATGTCTATATGTTATAAACCCAGCAATAGTATTGTAACTATCACTTTAAGCAATTTTAAATAATTTGAGAAAAGAAAAAGAAAAATTTATAAAATTATTGATCTTTATCCACAAATTTACCATTTTCAGTACTCTTTATTGCTTCCTATGGATTTGATATCTGATATCACTTTAGCCTGGGAATTTTAAAGGTATTTTTATAAGGCAGGTAGGCTGATGTCAGTTTTCGCAGGCTCTGTTTATCTGGAAAACAGTTTATTTCATTTTCACTCTTGAAGGACAGTTTTTTGGTTGTAGAGTTCTTGCTCACAGCCCTTTTCTGTCAGCACTTTGGAGACCTCTTCCCACTGCCTGCTGACTTTCATTGTTGAGGGTCAGGAGTCAGCTGTTCGCTGCATTTCCCAAACCTGAGTCCCTTTACTCTCACTGCTTTCATGACTGACTCTTTGTCCTAGCTTGACTATGACATATTTAGGTGTGACTGTCCTTGTGTTTATCCTCCTTGGCATTTGTTTAGTTTCTTGGACCTGTAAATTTGGGTGGGGAGGGGAGGGTAAAAATCAAATTTGGATACTTGTTGCCATTATTCCTTCAAATATTTTTCTGTCCTTTTATTTCTCTGTTCCTTTTCTGGGACTCCTATCACACACATGGTGGAGAAAGAAGAGAGAAAGAGGGACAGGGAAAAAGAGAAATAAAGGAAGGAAGGGGAAGGAAGGAAAGGGGAGAGGAGAGGGGAGGAAAAGAAGGAATGTGTACTAGAAGGAACTTCTCCTTGTCTATAGCATTGAAGGATTTCAGAAGTTTGGGGCTCACGTTGACTGTAACAGAAACCAGACTGCCCTCAGATGTGCAGATATATCATTTAGAACTTAATTAGAACAGCTGGGGAATGCCTTCCTTTAGTGAGAAGATTCCAAAGACCTGCATAATCCTATTTTTCTGAACATTGACATCAGCAGCATAATACAAGTGTATTTTAAGGAGCAAAAGCATCGTGCAAAAAATTTCCAGATCTCAAAGCTCTGTGATTTAGATTTGAGTTTTGGACATCATGCTTGCATTTAGAACATACCAATTCAAACTTAATCTTAAATCTGATTACATGTATTTCAAAAACTTGCCTAGCCTGAGTATAAATAGAATACCAGGCAGCAGTGAAATTTCCACATCAGTTTTTCCCTCCATTTTGTTCCATTTACAGCAATAAATAATGTGGTTTTTTTGTTTTGTTCTTTTTTTGGTAGGCATATATTTACGTGTTCTGCTCAGCTGGAGAAGCCCACACTTCAAGTTTCAGGGCGAGTTATTTTAAATATAAAGCAGATGTTCTTATGTGCATAGAAAGGAAACTAATAGTTACACCAAGGAGAATTTTGATTGATATGTTCTGACAGAGTGCCTAGATTGAAGGCATGGGGACTTTTACTAGCTAAGGAGAAAATCTCATTATCTTAAGTTGTGGGAAATGGAATTTGAAAGAACACTGTTTCTGGTTAAAAGTTCTGAGTTTCTTGCCCCCAAGTAATATAAGACCCATTAGCTCAAAGTGGCTCCCCATACCTGGTTGTTTTGGGTGCCATTGTTGTGCTTATAATATGAAACTTCAGCTCTAGGCCTCCTTTCTGTCTACCGATAGCTGCTCTGAAATTAGTAGGGGATGACAATTTAAAGCAATATTTTTGACGTAGCTCATATAAGTCTGGTCACAGGCAGTCTGACTGGAACATCACTAAAAAATATGTCCTGATTCATACAGGCTGCACTATGGGCCCATATCTAGCATCTCAATCCAGTTTCCAAGATGATAGCCGTAGAGATCAAACCTGGTCACCTTCATAGTTCCTCTGGCTCTGATCTGCCCCAGAATGTGACAACTCCAAAGCACTTATGATTTTGTTAACAATTATGAGTTATTTATTTGTCTCGGTTTTCTTTCTCAAGATTTCCAAGTATGTTTCAGAATAACTTTAATGTGAGTTTAAACCCAATTATATTATAATGGTAAATTCTTTACCCACCCAAAAGAAACTTCCAGATTTATCAGTATCTTGCTGTGCTATAAGTCTAACTAATGTTGTAACAGAGTTTAGCCTCCTTCTTAGTTCCTCCTGCACTTTGAAGGTAGTAAGGAGGTATAAAAGTTTGTTAAACATTAAAATAAATTTATTGCCTGACCCACTCTCTCCAACAATGGAAATGGGTCATTTCTAATGAAAATTAAATCATTCAAATGTTTCTTTATAAATGCAAATTAATTAACTCTTTTATAAGAACTTGTATCTATATTCTTGTATCCAGAATGAATGAAAACACACACACACACACACACACACACATACACACACACATATAAATATTATATTTTGGAAATTGAATAAAACTCACTAGGAAGTTTAGGAAAGGAGGATCCAAGGTATTTTCACAACTGTCTTCCCAGGATTCTTTACACTGTGATCATAAAAAAAGGCTCAAGAGATCACAGTCTTGAGAAAGGCAGTTTATGTTGAGGACAAACAGATGTTTCTCAGGTGATTTATCATCCTTTTTTTTTCTCACTAGCAGCAGAGGTCATCCTTATAAAATGTAAGATGGAGAATAATCTGTAGGGCACCAGGCAACCATCTGGTGTATGCTCCAGATTATTTATTGCAGTAGTTCTCAAAGGTGGTTCCTGGACCAGCAGCCACAGCATCACAGGGAGCTTGTTAGAGATGCAAGTTCTACCTTGTCCTACCTCATAATGACTGAATCAGAAGTTCTGGGTAGGGGACCCCAATAAGTTCTTCAGGTAACCCTGATGCATGTTAAGGTTTTGAGTACCACTGCTCTGTGGCACCTTTTTCTGATTCTTGTGTCTAGGTTTGTAAATTTGCCATATCTCAAAGAGAAAACAGGGGGAAAGTTGGCTTCACTTAAAAATTCAAACAAAGGAAATAACAGAACTGTAGGATTAAAAGCCACAGAGGCAGATAATGCATTTCATTTTTAGATGTCATCAGTTTTTTTTTTTTTCTTTCTTTCCAGTCTCAATATCTTGGAATTAGTTTTTTTAAATATTTATTTTTTAGTTGTAGTTGGGCACACAATACCTTTATTCTTATTATTTATTTTTATGTGGTGCTGAGGATCGAATCCAGTGCCTCACACATGCTAGGCGAGCACTCTACCACTGAGCCACAAACCCAACCCGAATTCATTTTTAATGTATAAAAAAGACTCATAGTCACCCAGAATGCACTAGAACAACCCAAAAACCAGTATCTGGTCTGACACTTCAAGTTACTAGCTGGCATAGAAGGCTTTACTTTCTCTCTCTCTCTCTCTCTCTCTCTCTCTCTCTCTCTCCCCCCCCCCCCCAAGGGTGTGGTAGAGAATATAGACACATGGAACAACTAGTACCTTAGAATTCAATTTATAATTGACATACAGTAGACACAAAAGATAAAGGAAGAAAGTATCAGATAGGATCCTGAAGAACAAAGAATTCACTCCAGATGATTCAATAGAGACCTTGCAAAGGGAAGATTTGAGAGGTGTGGGCAGGCTCAAGGGAGTAAACAGAGTAAAGTCAGGGACTCAGAGACCAGCAGGAAGGCAGAGCCACTGCTATCTCTTGCAAGAAAGAGATAAAGGGAAAAAATATTGCCACTGGGGAGAAGGTGGCCCAATTGGAATTGCTTTCATAGAAGGATACAGTTACTGCTCAAAATATGACTCTAAAGCAGGAAAAAGAGGGGGAGAAATATTCTGACTTCTCTTTCTTACTCACTAATGTCCTACCTTCTGTTTGTCAAACTCGACCAGAAGCCAGTGGCAGGGGAGCTTAGATGATCAGCCCACTCCCAGAGCACAGAGCAGAGGGGTGGGATTCAGTGGGTTTGAAAATGAGTAACAAGAGTAACAGACAATAGGGCTTTGAGCTTTGGCTCTCATGTAACTGTTTTTGGGTAACAGGTGTGTCATTATCTCTTATGAAAGGTAGCTTTGATTTTGAACTCTATTTTTAAACAAGGGCTTTAAATAAACATTTACTGTTTCAACTTTATGTTATATCAGCTTTTATGATTTCAGCATCTGTGACCAAATTAATAACCAGAATTATCAGAGTCTTTTAGAAGTTTTGATAGAGAATGTCATTGGAACAATTTATGTAATTAAATAGCTTTAAAACATTGCTTATATTCCACAAGAACGACTCATAAAAGACATTAGCATATTTTAATTAACACATTTTAGTAGCACAATTATATTTAAATTACATTTCGTTATCCTCCTAATAGCTTTCCACATAATTTTCAGATACATTTGAATTTCTGCCCAGAGGGTTTTAATTTATATAAAACAGTCAAAGGATTTAGCAACATTTATAGAAAAATTTAAAGCATATCAAGCTTGAGGTGTGGATTCTTTAGGAATGTATAATTAGTACAGAGGAGCAACACAAAGTCACCTTTTTATGGTTGTCTGTACTTCATGAATAGGAACCAATAAGACCCCCAAGCACAGGGCGGATCTGTGAGAGCTGATTTTGTGTATCTCTTCCCAACTCCTCCTTCACTGATGCACATTGATAGTTTAGAATCTGCTAGATAGGAATATTTACACCAGGGAAATGGATGAAAGATAAAGAGAAGACTTCCCTCCTTCCCTTCCTCCCTTCTTCCCGCCCTCCTCCCTCCTTCCCACCCTTCCTTTCTTCTTCCCATCTCCTTCCTTCCTCTGTCCCTCCCTCCATTTCTTCTTTCTTTCCCTCCTGAAAACACAGAAGCCCACCAGGCATTCAGCCTCTCCCTTGGTAGAGGCCTGTAATGAATTTTCTTTTTCTGTCTGGGATCTGCTGGGGATGATTCCTGCCCATATGCTTCCCGGGGACTTAACTGTTTGACTGAACTCTGTTGGGGCTGGTAATACTGAAGCTTTCGTTTTGCATATCCAGTTAGTTCCTGCATTGTGATGGGGAGGCCCTCTACCTGGGTCTTCAGCAGCGCTCCACCCCAGGCCCGTGAGCTATCTATCTCAGGAACAGGCCACTTCTTTGAGCATACTTCCCCTCACCTCTGGCCTGTCCAAGGGCCCACATGCAGCATCTGTCCCATAAGATTTTCTCCTGCTTCTCCCAGTGTCTGTAATTGGCCCTTGTCACCCAACTAGGTCTCTTCTGGGTCCTGGTGCCAGAGGTGCCAATTTTCACTTATTTTAATAACATACTTTTCTTCTTTGATTCCTACCATTCTTTTACCTTCCTTTTCCATACTCCTTTAGTTAAAGGAAGGAGGAGCACAATGCAGTCTACCACACTTTCTCAGTTCAGAAGCCACATGAGCTGTGGCCACAAGCCAAGATCCCAAATTAACCTAGACCATAATTTTTCTCCTAATACCGAAACCTTGGCAAGGTCTGGGCAGTATGCCAGATGCCTTCTATCTTAGGCTCTGAAGGCCATCTTTACCTACATAAAATTATGCCTGAAACAGAGAAGTCAGCTCTTTTAACTCTTCAGTGACATTTTCTGTGTGTGTTGTAACTTAGTACCCTTGTGAGCTATGGAACACCTTGATAAGAATGATGAAGCATATATTTAGCATTTTCTTACTTACCCTTAACTCAAGTATGCCGTCTTTCCAGACTCAGATATCGGTCAAATAAAAATGTAAAGAAATTGCTTTATGTGAACTTGACTGATATAAGGTCTATGTCTACTTGAATATAAGCAGCCACACATCTCCTCTGCAAGTCAGTTTTATAATTCACAAAAATTTTGAAAAACCATTCTGGTTCCATAATGAAACCCAACTGGGTAGACTCAGATAAGACCCAAAATTAGAGCTTGCACAGAACAAGTATCTAAAACATATTAATCATTGTCTTCATAATTATTAGTGTGGTATTAGTGTGAAAGTGCCTATGTCTTCTTTCCATCTAAATTTTAGCTCACCATGATTGCACAGGATCATTCTGAGTTCAAAGTAGAGCTTTTTCTAAATCTCCGTTGGTGTTTTTTCCTACCTAGAGTGGTTTGTTATTGTGTTGTATTGTTGTTTATTTTCATTTTACTTTTGTAAAGAGAGATACATTAAACATTAAAGATACATTAAAGAGAGAAGCATTAAACCTGGGGCTGGGGTTGTAGCTCAGTGGTAAAGTTCTTGCTTCACACATGTGAGGCACTGGGTTCAATCCTTAGCACCACATAAAAATAAATAAATAAAATAAACATATTATGTCCACCTACAACTAAAAAAATATTTTAAAAAAGAAGTATTAAACTTATGAAGAGTAACTTCCTTTTCATATTATACGTTGGTGACGGTCTAGCATGAATATCACTGTTTCTTTGGACTCCATCCAGTCTGCTTTTCTTGGTAGAGTTAAGAATGTATTGAAGAAATTGCTATCTGAGGGGATGGAGAGAAGAACTGTGGAGTGGTAGTGGGATAGAGAGAAACATAACCACACAAAGGCTTTTATAATGAGAAAAAATTGATCACCCTGATGCTTGCCCTATTGTTCTTCTGTAGAGTGTTCTCCTTTTCTTATAGTAAAATAATCTGAAAAATTCAGTGGGATCAGAGAGAACATGGATGGAGAAGACAGAGAGAGTGGGGAAGGGGAAGGTGTTCTCTCACTGACGAATGAATGCACTTAATTACCAGCACTGTATCTAATCTCCATTTGATTATTCTTCCAAATTTAGTGCACTACACTGTCAACATTTAAAATTTCTCTAGACATTTCTTCATATAACAATAAATAAAAATCTAATGGGTAAAAAGAACTAGTGTTCCCCAGACATCTGTACATGGATTGCAACTTAAATTTTCACATATCTAATAGATCTGATTCTTCTAGTAGCTTTAAAACCCTGTAAGAATAAGTTTAGGATGACAGTGCATTAACAGGAGCATGCATGTCCACTGACACTGGTCATAAAAGTGCTAAGGCCATGCTTTAGAGTTTTCTTCTTTTCACTCCAAAAGGGAGAGTTATCATGAAAGCTGGAGTTTTCTCACCTAAACCCTGGTCCTCCTAGATCTAAAATGAAGGCATCCATCCCATTTCCCTTTCCAGATTAGGAGTCTTAATCGCTTTAGAACTTTTTTCCGTCTTAAAGCTGCATGAGGGTTACACTCATCTGCATTTTTATTGTAAACGATTCATTCAGTTACAGGGCAATTGAAAGCATGAGCTTCCTAAGCCTTTGAGATACAAAACAAATTGGCCTGAATCTAATGACCCAGGCAATGGGAACTGTAATTTGGAATTATCCTCCATAAGGAAATACCAATCAGCCAAGTATTCATTACTTCTATGATTATGCTGGCATCTCATACATAGTTTTTTAAATTCATCCCCTATTTTCCTTAATCTTTCTCTCGACCCCTAACCAAACTCTACTAAGAGCATAAATTCCTGACCTCGAGGGAGATTAGAATATGAAAGTTTGGGATGGCTGCAGAACAAGTGCCTCCTATCACCACAAAAACTGGGCAGAAACTTCACTAAGTTATAGCTCCTGTACTTGGACAGGACCATCCCTCATAGGAACTTGGAAATTTTACAGAAAAGTCACTTTCCACAATTCCCATGAATTGACCTATTTGAAGCAGAGGGAAGGAACTATTATTAGGATGCAAATAAGCCCACCATAGCTTTTCAGGAACAACCAGAAGCTACCAAGATGACCAGGATTACAGAGTCTTGATAGCCACGTGGCAGGGCAAGTCCCTTTGGTGGATGGGCCCAAGCTCCCCTATCCTGATCTTGCATGTGCAACAAGCCACTCTTGACCCACACAGAGAGCTGTACAGACTACAGCCTGCACTCAGATGTGCAGATGTATCATTCAGGGCTCTTTACCCGAGCTTAGAATACTCCTTTGGTGAGAGAGCGACTAGGCTGGGGCATTCTGGGAAATTGAGGCAGTTTGAAGACATCCCTCAAATCCTGATTTTAGCAATCAAGTCAGGAGTATTTCAGACATGTCTCTCAGAGTAGCTAGGCATGAGTTTATTGAAGGGATAGGAAAAGGGAAAAGGTATACTCTTCTGGGAGAGAGTGGGTCCACTCAGAGAGGAGAGGGACAGCTGCTTCTCCTGCACTCCAGTTTTATTGGGAATCCCAAAGAAGTTTCCAGAGAGTCCTGCCCAGGTCCACCTCTTGACTTTTGACTGACAACAGGATGACATTAGACTTCCAATTCCACACTGCCATGGCAACTCTGGGTCACTTTGACCCATGCTGACCCATTCTAATTGGATTATTAATCATAAATTCTTACAGTTTTTATAGTTAGGAGGAATTCTCCTTATCATCCTGAGTTGTGGGATCTGGTTTGTGAAAAGGGTCTCAAAAGTCTCCCCCTTTGGATAACTTGGGTTCCCCTTATCAACATTATTTCAGGCCTGCATTTCTCCTGTGGACAATAGGTAGTTTGCTGAGGCATGTCCTGTCCACTTAAGCCAGGCAAGGTAAATTGCTTCTGGAAAAGAGAGCACGTGGGAGGCTTTGAAAAAGAAAGCATTCAGGCACATCTTTCCTCAATTAGCTATGAAATGGAAAAGCTCCATGGGAAACCAGTCACTTACCAACATACCAGCTATTGTATCAGAGGCTCAAGAACCAGAAATATCTGAAATAAAGCCTATGGCTACTGTTCTACCTTATCCATACTTTTATGCCAGGTCCAAGATGGACTTGGAAGTTGTTTTCACTCAAAGTCGTTACATTCCTTTGAGACCCCAGGGAGGTTATTACTTTCTGACATTCCACTGCTGATTGCTTGTTGCTTGATGCATCGTAGGTTTCATAAAAGCTGAGATTTTATGTGTTCTGGCACATTGTAAGCACCCTGTTAGTGTTTATTGAGTGGCAAGTGCAGGAAGGAGACCTTCTGCAATATAGATTTCTTATATCCCATCCTTAAAGCCTTAAGAGACTCTTCAGTCATCTGGCCACGGTTGGCATTGATTGGGTGCTCCATGAATGCTCACCCTTGGCCCAAATGCAGAGATGTCTCCAAAAGAGAGCTTCTTTGATTGATGTCATTCCTGTTGTGAACCCTGAGAGCAGGAAGTAAATATTGGACAAAGTCAATATTTGTTGTAACAAAACATTAGCTGCTCATCAAAGAGGAATGTGGGATATTGGGATTTAAAAGTGTCAAAAAAAAAATAGTACTGCTTTCTTTCCTTCTCAAAAGGGATTTTTATTTTTAAAGTCATAAACCTAAAACAAGTGAAATTCAAAGTCCACATTAAGCTTCACTGGAGAAGTGACTGAACCATGAGGTCACTGCTGGGCTTTGACTTCTCCATTGTCCAAATGGACCAACAGGCTTTCGCTTCCTGCCTGCAGAGGTAGAGGAGCCCTGAGAGGTAGACTGCTAGAGGCCAGCAGAGTGCAAGCATCCCAAAGGGTCAGCCATTCAGACCCAAAGCTCAGAGAGGGTGGGTTATGTGTGCCCAGTTTCTTCTCTACTCTCATCAGTCAGATAAATCCTGCCTGCTTAGGGGATAGAATGAAATCCAGAATCCCTAATGCTGTTTGTTCCCTGGGAGTGGAAGTTCCCTCTTGAAACATAAGAGAAAGAATAAGATTCCCCACCAGATAATTTGTGGTACGCCCAATGTTCTATTGTGCATCCATTTACAAGCAGAGTCTCTTTATAAGCTAATTATCTCAGGCATTTTGTTACAGTAACAGAAAGCTACCTCAGGATTATGGATGAGAGGTAATGGTGGTAATCTTTGGAAGGTGGATCACAGGAGATGTTTATTATCATTTTGATCATACCTGGATTTGTATAATACAAAGGTAGTTCTTCTGTAATCAGGAAAAATAATAAAGAGTAGGTAAAAGGGAATTACATTGGAAGAAGAGTTTTTTTTCTTTTTCCTCCCTAAAACACTGGAGAGCAAGAGTAATAAAGAAACTAAATGAGAATATATAGAAGGATTGCACTGTGCAGATGGCCTTGTACTTGGTTGAGGGTGGGGGAGTCCTGGTCACCCTGTCCCTCTGGTGGCTTCTCCACACTGTTCTTCCTCCTTGCTGGGCCTTGTGATCCCATTCCACATCCCTCCTGGGGCATGGTCACAGTAAACCACAGCCTGGGGCCTAGACATTACAGCCCAACGAGGGCACAGAGGGATGAGTATGAGCTTTGACGGCCAAGACCCAAAGCTGGTCCTGCGTGTCTTTGGTATGTCTGGGCAAGTTACTGGACTGCTGACCTTGGTTTCTTCATCTATAAAGTGAATTCATTAACACATAATGGGTGGTGGATGCAAAACTCTTAACTAGTCTCTCTTCCCCTGATTATAATTTCCAATCTCTCTTTTCAGGTCAGGGTGAGGTGGAACATGAGGGAGACACAGTATACAGCACACAAAGGATTTAACTTCCTGGAGTCACATACACACACTGGGCACTGGGCACAGAGAGGGGGAACCGAGGCCTCAAGATTCCCTAGGCATGGAGCACAGATCCCTATCCAGAAACAGCAGGAAAAGTGCACAAAACGAAGGAGCACCTCAGTTTCTCTGCCCTCTTGTTAGGACAATCAGCCTGCCCTTTTGGGTTCTTCTAAGAGTTTGGTTTTGCTCTGCTGAATGCCTCCTTTTTTGTACTTGGGGATGTGCTTTAACATCTCTCTTCATGTATCCAAAGACGAATTGGCTCTCACTTTCAGAATTCTTGCTTCTTGCTGTGGTGTTACAAAGGGAAGCCTCTGCACTCCACCAGCACCTCATTGGGGGTGGCCTTGAAACAGCAGGCTTTGGTCGTTAAAATGGCCATGGTCACGTACTCTTCCACACGTTCCCTGGGAAACACTTGGTGGGACCCTGTTTTCATTTCACATCATCCCACACCTGCGTTCTTGAGAACAGCAGGCGTGTGGAGTAGGCCTGTCCCAGTGCTGCTCTCGCTAACAGCTCCCTTATTAGTTATCAGACCAACACTGTGTATAACCCACAATGAACACTGGAATATTCCGTAAGGGTATCACTGAAAACCTGGACTCCACTATCAAGGTTAAGAAAAGAGCTTCAGGGCTGGGTTTGTGGCTCAAGGGCAGAGCACTTGCCTAGCATGTGCGAGGCACTGGGTTTGATTCTCAGCACCACATATAAATAAATTAAGAAAAAAATAAAGATCCATCGACAACAAATAAAAATATATTAAAAGAAAAGAGCTTCAGGAACATGCCAGAAAGAGTGAAGGAGAAGAGGTGGAGAGACCCAGGGACAAAGTCAGAGGGAAGGCAGGGTAGGCCATAAGAGGAACCAAGCCAGGGTGGTACTGGGATAAGAAGAAAGTAGAATAAGGGGTCCAGAAATGAGCTGTGTGCATGTGGGCAGTTATTTTACCATAAAGAGGCCACTTGTTTTAGTGGAGCTTTTCCACTGCTGTAACCAAAGACCTGACAAGAACCACTTTACAGGAAGAAAAGTTTATTTGTGGCCTCGAGGTTTCTGAGGTCTCAGTCCATAGATGACCAACTCCCTTGCTCTGGATCTAAAGTGAATGAGCATGTCATGGCGGAAAAGCATGATGGAGGAAGCCCCCTTCCAGTCACACCCTACCTGCCTTTGGTTGTCACCCAGTTCATCTCTATCAAGAGATTAATGCACCAACTAGATTAAGACTCTCAGAACCTAATCGTTTCACCTCAAACTTCCTTCTATTGTCTCACATGAGCTTTGGGGGGACACTTAATATCCAAACCATAACATCACTGTAATTCAGTGATAAAGGAATAATTCTTTCAATAAAAA
This sequence comes from Marmota flaviventris, assembly GCF_047511675.1. Lineage (NCBI taxonomy): Eukaryota > Metazoa > Chordata > Mammalia > Rodentia > Sciuridae > Marmota > Marmota flaviventris. Next base: position 23,139,126 of record NC_092498.1, read on the forward strand.
ATTAGACTATGGGTCAAAGAAGAAATGAAAAGGAAAAGCCAGGAGCAGTGACACAGGCTTGTGATCCCAGAAACTCGGGAGGCCGAGGCAAGAGTCTAGTAAGTTCGAGGACAGCCTCAAAACAAAAAACAAAAAAGCTGGGGAGCTAGCTGGTGATAAAGCACCCTGGGTTCAATCCCCAGAATGAATGAATGAATGACTCTCAGGACAGTTCAACATGGAAGCACAACACACCAAAACTTAAGCAGCAAGAACAGCAAGAGGGAAGTCTGTGGCAATAAATACCTACATCACAAAAAAAGAAATGTACCAGATAAACAACCTGACACTACACCTCAAGACCTAGAAAAGGAAGAACTATATAAGCCCAACATTAGTAGAAAGAGAAAAATAATAAAGATCAGATCAGAAATACATGAGTATCTAAAAACAATGAAAGAAATCAGTGAAGCTTTTTTTAAATTAACAAAAAAGACAGACTTTTTACTAAAGTAAGAAAACCTTTGTTCCCTAAAAGACAACAGTAAGAAACAGAAAAACAAGCCCAAAACTGGGAGGAAAATATTCATTATAAGTTATTGATATATTTATAATATTCATTATAAATATATCTTAAAAAGGTCTTGTCTACAATATGTAAAGAACTGAAAATAAAAAATTTTAAAAGAAGCCAGGTATGGTGGTGCACATCAATAAAGATGGTGAGTTCAAAGCCAGCCTCAGTAAAAGTGAGTCACTAAGCAACTCTAAATAAAATATCTCTAAATAAAATACAAAAATAAGGCTGGGAATGGGGCTCAGTGGTTGAATGCCCCTGATTTTTTTTTTAAAGAACTTATTTGACTGAAGACATACTTCAAAAAAGTAGCTATACCAATCTGGGCCTGGTTTCACATACCTGCAATCCCAGCAGCTCAGGAGACTGAGGCAGGAGGATCACAAGTTCAAAGCCAGCCTCAATAACTTAGCAAGGCTCTAAGCAACCTAGTGAGGCCCTGTCTCTAAATAAAATATAAAAAGGGCTGGGGATGTGGTTCAGTAGTTAAGTTTCCCGGGGTTCAATCCTCAGTGCCAAAAACAAAAAACAAAACAAACCCACAAAAACAACAAAGAAAGGAAAACAAAAACCCAACCTGGATCCATAGCTCCATTTCTAGGTATTTGTCAAACTCCCCCCCAACCCCTAACCCCCACCCCCACCAAAAAGAAAAACATATGTCCATACAATGATTTGTTCATGAATATTTATAGTGATTTCATTCATAACAGCCCAAACCTGAAAAAATCTAAAAGTCTGTCAGAAAAATGGGTAAATACACCACGGTGTGCTCATGCCATGAATATACTCACCATCAATAAAAGTGGATCAGGCTACTGCTGCAGGCAGCGGCTCTGACCACCTCACAGACATGCTGAGTCTAGAAGCCAGACAGAGAACACACACGGTGCGCTTCCACCTTATGATGCTCTAGAGTAGGCAGAAGGAATCTATGGGGGAAAATTTTTCCAAAAATGTTGGCCTCCATGAGGATGAGGAAGGAGTTGTCTGCAAAGTGACTACAAAGAGGCACAAGGGAAGTGGGGAGGTGGGTGGATGACAGGAGGGTAGGAGTGACACAGGAATATGACTTGGTCAGAACTGAGAAGCTAATCAAACTGCAGTACACATGGGTGCCTTTATTCCATGTGAACATTGTCTTGATAAAGATTTTGGTTTTTTTATAAAGGAAGTCAGATCCCATTGCTCCTCAGAACATCGCCATAATCCCCACCCCCTTTCACAGGCCAAAAGCCTAAGCCCTTATCTGGTCCACAGGCCCTTCGCCAGCTGCACTCTCCTTCCACCTTCTGAACTCATTTCCCTCCATCAACACATCTCCCCCCAAACAAGCCTCATCCTGCCACCTCAGAACCCTGTGCTGGCTCCTTCCACCTGAAATGCTTTCCTCCAAATACACTTCCTCTCAAATTCCATCTTGTTCGTAAGGTCCTTCTGGACAATCCTAATTAAAATGATACCCGCTTTCTCCATTCTGATCATCATTGGTATCCTGATCCTCTCCTAACTGCTGGTAGGACTGTGTATTGGTGTAGCCCGGTGGAGGGACAATTCAGCCTTGATATTCAAATAGGAGATAATCTTGCCCCCGAACCTCACACTGTTTCTGTGCTAGAGAGAGACTTGTACATGTTCATAAGGAGACAGGTATTAGGATGTTCATGGCAGGGGAGTTTAAGATAGTCAAAGGCTGGAAATAATTTAAATAACTCATCAGCATAATGCAGACAGTTAATTACTGAGGGACATTTCTACTATGCAGCTCTTTTCAGCATCTAAGCAGAAGTTGTCCGGGTTAGTACATGTACGAACATGAAGACTTTTCTAAGACATATTGCTGAGTGGAGGAAATTAAAATTTTAATCAAAAAACAAAGAATGGGTGTGACTATACAGAGTAGTTACAAGAGATCTTTGTGGTGATAGGTTCTTAGAAAACTTGCATCTGTGGTATGATTACATAGAACTATATGCACACAACAAAGTGTGAAACCTGGTGAATTCTGAATAAGTTCTATGGGTTGTACCAAGGTCAATATTCTGATCTTGACAATGTACTGTAGTTAGGTAAAATGTTACCAGTGGGAGAATTTGAACTAAGGGTGTATAGGGCCTCTTGTTCCCTTTATATAACTTCCTGTGAATCTATAATTATTTTTTTAAAAAATCTTTTAAATTCTCAACTCCTTTTAAAAAATATTTTTAGATGTACAGAGACATAATAACTTTATTTTATTTATTATATGGTGCTGAGGATCAAATCCAGTGCTTCACATGTGCTAGGAAAGCACTCTATCACTGAGCCACAACCCGAGCCCTCAAAATTGTTTTAAAAGTAAAAGTAGAAATTAAAATAAGTGTGGATGAAGTAGAAGATCCAATTTGATGATATCAGTTCTCCCTAAATTGCCTAGCAATGCAATCTCAAAACTTTTTAAAAGTAACTTGACAAACTGGTTTTCCATTTTATATGGAAATGCAGAGAACCAAGCATCACAGAAACACTCCTGAATAAGAACAAAGGAAGAGAATTTGTTCTACCAGACATGAAATAAGCAAAGGATCAGTGACACATGGAATGGAGGAAGAAGATCAACGGCAACGTGATTATTGGTTTCGGTGGAAACAGGGATTAACTGTTGACATGCACAAGAGATCTTTCTAGGGACATGAAAACATTCTAAAACTGATTTATGATGTTGGCTGTACCTCTCAGTAACACTACCAAGAATCATTGTATTATCCATTTGTCGTGGGTAAATGTTATGTAAAGTTACCACAGCAATACTGTTTTAGAAATTACTTAATTTTGTAAAAAATCAAGTGAAAAAAATCTACAGTAAATCAAACTCAAAAAAGATAAAACAAAGAAGACATTAGTAATGATAAAAGAGACAACATCAGAGCTATAGGATCCATTTTAAAGTTACTATAAAAGCAACTCTTATAACTGTTTAAGTTTTAAAAAACCTAATTAAAATGGGCATTTCTTTTCTTCAAGAAGGAAGTAGGAAGAAATGATAGAAGTTGAAAAGTGGCTGTATAAAAGCCAGTAATGATGAAGCATAGGAGCCACTGACCCCGCCTTGAAAGGTGGGCAGGCCCAGGTGATCCAACACAGTTCTTCTGGGCATTGAGACCACACACTTCCAGTGCTATTTAAATTTTTCCAGAAGGACATAATTCATTTTACTTATCTAGCTTCACTCTGCTCTACACACCAGATAAACTAGTGAAAAGAGACCAAACTCACTTCCAAATGCAGATGCAAAAAAAAATATATTAATGGCAAACTTCAATGTTATATTAAAAGAGTAATATAGTATGACTAAGTACAGTTTGTTACAAGACTAGAACAGTCCAATGGGAGAAAAATCTATTAATTTCATGCATCATATGAAGTTTATTTGACTAAGAAGTATGCCTTAAGCTTTCAATATCAGTCGATGTGTCAATCTCTGGGGATAAGATGGAATGCTCCAAAGGCATGACCCCTACTTTCCTGGGTGTGACTTTGCCATGAAGAACAGCAATTAAATATGATATGATATGGTTACAGACGTTCAGGGGCTACAGAAATCACACTCCACGCACACAAGCATTTAACTTGAGTCTATTGAACCAGAAACAGAGGTCTTTAAGCTGAGATTTAAAAAAAAAAAAAAACAGGATGAGGAAGAATGGGGTTGAGGAAAGAGCTTTCTTTTGGGAGAGAGAAAAGAAAGAAGAGGGGACAGGGGAGAGAAGAGATTGTTGTACTGAAGAAATCAAGATACTTTTCTTTATAGATGATGTAGTGGGTTGAATGGTGGCCCCTACAGAAAATATGTCCACCAGGGATTGGGGAATGTGACCGTATTTAGAAAAAAGATTTTTGCAAAGGGAATTAAGGATCTCAAGATGAACTCATCCTGGATTATCCAGGTGGCATCTAAATCCAGCACTAAATGTCATAAGACAAGAAGGCAGAAGAGAAGGTGATGTGAAGACAGGCAGCTACCGGGAGTGATGTGTCCTCAAGCCACGTAATGCCCAGGACCGCAGGCAGCCATGAGAGCTGGGAGAGGGTAGGGAGTGAATTCACCCTCCAACCTCCAGAGCTGTGAGAGAATACCTCCTGCTGTCCACCCAGCTTGTGGTAAGTTTTTACACAACCACAGGGGATGAATGGATGCAAAAAAGGACATTTAATCCATTAGGTACCCATTCCAAATAAAAAAACAATTTAGCAAATGAAGCATCATGTAAAAAAAATCTCAAGTAAATAAAGTAACAGGCAATGCAAAAATGGCAAAACAAGATAAAATAAAAACAAGAGATTTCCCCTTTATTACTTAATATAAGTATAGATGGTCCTATCAATGCTGTAAGGTAAGAAAAAATAAAAGAGGATTAATTTTTTTGAATTTTGTGAAAAATTGTATTAAAACATTCAGACCAAAGAAGTTAAACTTTTAAAAAGTTGAAATAAGTTTGCATCAATAAGTTTGTAAAATATTTAAAAATATGTTGGATCCCATATCTTTATCCATAAAAGTTCATTAGGAAAATAATGAGAAAGATCTGATTGCCAAATCAACATAAATATGAGTACCAAGGGGGAAAAAAAAAAAGCCCTTTAAATTAAGATGCTGGAGGAGGATTCTAAGTTCAAAGCCAGTCTCAGCAATTTATCCAGGCCCTAAGCAAGTTAGTGAGACTCTATCTCCAAATGAAAAATAAAAAGGACTGGAGATGTGGCTCAGTGGTTAAGTGGCCCTGGGTTCAATCCCTGGTTCAAAAAGAAAAATTAAGGTGCTGGACTCTAAGTATAACATTTGATTTAGAGATAAAATGAGAAAAAAAAATTCAAACAACTGGAGGAAACCTTCTATCTTCTAGATAAAATAGGATTTAATTTATTATTATGAAGATAAATTCTCCTCAAATCTCATTTCTCACAATATAATCACCAATAGAATTTTAAAAACTAAAAAGAATTATCCTAAAGTTCAGCTTAAAAAACAAAAGTGGGAAAACAGCCAATACTATTTTGAAAAAGAGTAATAATGTTGCATTAGTGTATTTAGTAATACAAAAATTTCAAAATATATTAACTTGTTTAAGGCATATTACAAAATGTTATGAGCATTGTTTCTTTAAAAAAATAAATTATATATAAAAAGTGGCTTGGAGTAGACATAGTAAAACAATTATCTGGGTGATAGAATAATGAGACGATTGTTTTTAGCTCATCTTTATTTCCTAAATTTTCTACAATACATGTATTTATATTGTATAAAGGGAAAAGTAAGAAATATTTATTTTTAAAAACTCAGATACATCTTTACCCCTTGGAGAAATCTTCCCTTATGTAACCTCATCCCTCCAGATCTGGGCTAGGTGGTTGCCCTTTGCCATTCTTACTACTGCAGATATAGTATGTCGTAATTCTTTGGCCTTCTTTATTCTATCCTTGTGAGCTATTTATAAATAAATCTGTGTCTTTTGTCTCTATATCCCTAAAACAAAGACGAGCATATAGCAGATCCTCAATAAGATTTATTGACAAAATGCTTAAGAATAAAATAAATACACAAAAGAGAAAAACTGCAACTCCCTCTATCACCACTAGAGGGAACCATATCTCCACCAAGATAGCTCTAGGAGTTTATGATTTTTTTTTTTTTTTTTTTGACCAGGCTGTTCCAATCTTAGAAACCTTCCAGAAGAAGGCAATATCAAGCCCACCTGAGGGGACCTGAATTTAAACCATTTCCAACAATGAAATGTCTATGTCTGTACTAAGATTAAATGGTCCCACGATACCCCACCTTATCAGAACTCATTCTGCTCCATCCATTTTGGCACTCATGGAAAGCAGATTTACAGCTTATCAAATTACATCCCGTGTCCGTGTCTTGCCTCCACAACGAGAGAGAGTGAGTTTATGTTTAAAGTCGTTTCTCTCTCAATCGTCAGCTCAGTGCTAGTCACTAAAATTGTGTGAAAATACTCATTTAATTGAACTAAAAGGTTAACATTCTCCCTTGAATTGCAAGTCATTCCAATGAAAATCCAATAGGCAAAGTTCCAGGCTCACAAAACACAAAAATTATGCGATGATTCTAAGGACACTGTCAGATTTATTGAAGGTTTCAACACAAAGTCACAATAGCAAGCTGCTTCTGATACACTTAAAATGGGATCGTGTTTTTAGAATTAAAGTGGCAGCCACTCTTACAAAGGGCATGATTTAAAGAGTGACAAACTGTTACTGATGACAGTGGAGGCCAGACAAGTCCATTCACAGGGCAGGATGTCTCCAGAGAAAGATGCAACTAGAATATGTTTGATGTTTAAAACAACGACAACAACAACAAAAAAACAAAACAAAAACAAAAACCAGGGTGACAGGAGCATCTACTTAATTGCAGCACTGCTATCTAGAAAGCAAGGTGCTGGTGGTAGTAGTCTCCACTTGGTCTCCGCTACTGTCCCCGAGAGGCCAGGTGGTCAGCAGACCTCCAATCCCAGTTCCACCACTTACTGATTTGTGTGACCCAGAACAAGTGGCTCAACCTCTCAATGCCTCCAATGCTCTGTACAAAATATGAGGATGCTGATCAGAACCCACTGCGGAGGATTCTCACCAGAACTAAGTGAGGTCACTGTGACAAGCGCGGGGAGGACCTGTGCAGTCCACACTGTGCTCGGATAACTCACTTGTCAGCACACTCAACAAGTCACATAGAACATTTTTAATCAATTGTGCCTAGCACACAGTAAGCGCTATATAAATGTAGGCTGCTATTATTTTATGCAAGAAGGTCCCTGTGCCATCTGTGAGTTTGGGGATCCCCTTGAAAGATGCGCTCCCATCCTGTGAGACTCCCCCAGCCTCAGGATCTCGTGGTTCCCATTCTGATTCCGTATGCGGTAAGTAAACTGTGACTTAGCATTATTCTACGTAAACATCTTGCCAAGGAGAAAATATACTGGCCAGCTGGTTTTGATATGACTAAGAGGCCACCCTTTATTAGTTTAGGATACAAAATAAGGTTACATTTCCACTAATGTTCAATTTAGAGGGACTTCAAGCCCCTTCCTGACCAAATTAAGCCCTTCTTTGACCAGGAATTAAGACTTTCCAAGCTCTCTTTCCCCATGAATACCCTTGGGGAACAGGATTGGTTAGATTCAATCAATAAATATTTATTAAGCACCTGCTGTGTGCTGGGCACAGCTCAAGGCATGGTAGTTGAGCACTGAGTCCACATGGTCTCTGCTCCATTTAAAGGGGAAGGGCCAGTGATTAAGGAGAGTTAAATAATATCAAGTCTGAATGGTGATAAGCACTAAGAAGAGCAATTCAGCCACAGGTGAGAGGAATCTGGGGGTGTATGCAATTTTAGAGAAGCCAGGAGTGTCAGCAGCAGCAGATGAGGTGGGTACTCATTGGTCTGAGAGCCAGTTGACTGGCTGGCAGAGTAGGGTTCAAATTTCCAGGTCGTCCAGGGCATCTTCCACCTCTGCACACCCTACACTACCCTTCTGTTGAACTTGTGGGCATCCAGGGATACCACCTGGTGGCCAGGATCCCCCTCCCACATGCAACCTCTTCATCCCTGTAAGTTGGTGGTCCAGACCTCCTCTGCTACTGCTGACTCAGACAAAGGCCACAGATGCAGCATCTCCTCCACAGGGTGGGCCGGTCTCCCACCCCGGATTCTCTTTGGCCTCTTCATACCTCTGAGTTAGATCCAGTGATTCAAAACCCCTCCCCACTCTCCTCTCGATGCCAGCATCAGCCACCTCCTAAAACAGCAGGTGGATCCCAGTAAACAGACCTCAGATAAAATAGCACAACACCAACCTATTTCCTGAGGTCCTGGGGTACTCCATGCCAGCCTTGGTCACCTGTCACAAGCATGTCCTGATCAGGGGTTAGAAAACTTTCCTGTATGGGGCCAGAGAATAAGTATTTTAGGCTTGTAAGCCCATATAGGCCTTTTGCCACATGTTCTTTGTGCTTTACAACCAATTTAAAAAGTTCTTAGGTTGGAGACTATACTTAAACAGGCCTCAGTTTGACAATCCCTATCCTGACCATTTATTGATCACTTACATTTATTTATTTATTTAGGGTACTGGGGGTTGAACTCAGGGGCACTCCACCACAGAGCCACACCCCCAGCCCTAGTATGTATTTTTTTTAGAGACGGGGTCTCACTGAGTTGCTTAGTGCCTCGCTTTTGCTGAGGCTGGCTTTGAACTTGATGTCCTCTTGCCTCAGCCTCCAGAGCTGCTGGGATCACAGGTGTGCACCTCCAAACCCGGCTATTGATTACTTACACTTAAATTAATAAGTTGTTCTCAAGGTTGGTAAAGCAGCCTTTTGTTGGCTCATTTTTGATGATTAATTCAGCATTCATAGTATAGAAGGATCTGCTGCATCCGATAATATCTCATTTTGTACGACCCAGCACATAGTAGGCACTCCATTTGTTGGAGGGTGCGCAGGGCATATTTTTGGACAGCAGGCTGGCTCCACAGCTCCTCTTCAGGATGGAATTGTCTTCCTTAAGAGGAGACCTTGATGGAGCCCCTCGGCTCCTTGGCTGTGGAGGAGGCAGTGCATGGTGTGGGTGGGAAGGAGCCAGAGAGACAGAGATCTCCTGCAGTGTCTCTGCAGGAGACACTAGTGAGCAAATGAAAACTGAGGGAAAGCAGATGGATGGGAAGAGGAACAGAGGGCACAAAGAGGGTGGACAGACAGTGTATGAGGTGACTGATGCCCAGGGGAAAGTTGGACAGAGGCAGTCTGTGGCGGAGTGGACAGAACCTTTTTTTAAATCAACAAAACAAATATCCCATTTTAAGTTATTGGTACTTAAATCCCTTCCAGATCCCAAACCTCCCGTCGGTGAGCTTTTCTTCTTCTTCACAAAGAAGACTGTGGCTAAACTTCTAAGCAGCAGGATTTATTGGAAGATAGGGAGCAGATCAAAGAATTAAAGGATATGTTGAAGAAGGGGGCTCGGAAAGGCAGTGCCAGTGTCCAGCTAGTCTAATCGGCCACTCTCGAGTCAACAGGCAGTCCCGGGCGCCAGGTTCAGAGACCAGGAAGACAGATCCTGACTGGCCCAGCTCTTTGGCCTAAGGCTGGTGAGATACCTTGTCAGCCACTGTGTCCACTTCCTCTAGGCAAGGGGCAGCGCCCCAAAACAAATAGGGGTTCTAGGACCAGGAATGGAGGGCTGAGCTGTAGGACAGGCAAAACCACAGATGTGTGCCATGTCCATCACACACCAGCATTCCCTGTGAGTGGAATGAGGAAAGAGGGTGAGGAGCCTTATTCTGGTCATGTGCAATAGAAAGAAGGGAACAAACTCAGAACTAAAGGAGGAGAAATAAGCGCCCAGAGATTCACGGAAATCTTTGGAGGTCATTGGAATTTTCCCAGGGGACTGGAAGGAGTTTGTACACCCTATTAAAAATCTGGATTACACATTATTGCCCTAATGTGTGACTCTACTGAATCTATGAGATGAAAGATCAGGTCTCACCATGGGACAGGACCAGCACCTCTGAGGTCATCGTCCCAGCAGCCATTTAAATCTAATAAGGGGCCCATTTCCTGTTAACCCCTAAACCAGAGAGTCCTTCAATACAGGGATCCTAGGATTTGGAATGAAGAAGGGGTCTTTGAGGTCCTCCGGGCATTCACTTTATTTACCTGCCCATAGGGCTTCGCAGGTGTGTTCTGCAGACCAGCAGCAAGCAAGCCCAGCAGGAACTTGATAAAAATGCTAATCCCGATGCACCACCCCTGAGCCACCACTTCAGACATCTGGGAGGGGGAAGCAAGCACATCAATGTATTAGCATCCCCCACCCCCACCAGGAGCTTCTGATGCAGGCTCTACTTTAAGAACCACTATTCTAAGGGATTTGCTCCAAGTCACAGTTGGTTTGTGAAAAGCAAGCGTTCACTTCTCTTTTCTGTCTCATGTAAATCTCTCTCCTGAAATCCAGCCCCTTTCCTTCCTTCGTGCACTAAGTAGTAATATTTCATTTTGATTAACCCTGTATCTCTATCCCGGAGGAGTAGATTTCTGCGCTTTCCCTCTAGAATCGGGCCACTGTTACAAAGATTTATTTTTCCTTTTTCCACAAATTCCACTCTGGCTGTAGTGTGGACAGAGTCTTCCCCCTTACTTCCTCGGAGACGAGGTTGTTATCAGGGTCCGATCTCTTCCTCAGCCACTGCAGTTTCTCTGCCCTGGTATCGGGACACCTCTTAAATTCCAGTGCTTCAAAGTTAACTCAGAGGACAGAGGTTAACCTGGCTCACAAAACCTGGGACCGTTTCTGATCTCACGATGTTGCTACCCAGCATCATGGAAGAGGCAGTGTCCATCCAGGGCTTAGTTCACGGGAGTCCATGTCAACCATGGCTTATGCAAATCAGGAGCCACGTCTCCCACGGCAGCGTTTTCCCTGTTTTTCTCCTAGTGCGTCCCCTTCTCAGCACCACAACAACCCAATCCCATGAGAAGTGGTGAAGATGTTATCATAGAGACAGAGTAAGCCTTCCAATGGCAGCTCCAGGACCAGCACAGATATCTATCCTCAGAGGAAGCTATGGTCGCCTTGTTCTTCTCATTGAATCCAGCCCCTTGTGACCTGCTGTGCTTTCCCACATCACCTAAATGCTTCTGTATCAACCTGGGTCCCCTAATATCCTGGGACCCCTCACAGGATACCCCACAACATCAATATTGTGGAGGAGGGCTGTGGCTCACCATGATTGACACCGGCCACAGGAAAAGGGATAACAAGTCACCACCACATAGTTACATTAAAAGGATCACAAAAACAGGTGGTTGAGAGGCTGGACAATGAGGGGCAGAAGCTGATTTACTGAGCATTGTGTCCTCACATATGATGGGTGGGTCTGCTTTGGAGCTGCTTGTCTGTCTGCCTCCATACCACCCACAAGGGCCAGGCTTGACACTGATTCTTTGGTCCTTTTTTCTCTCTTTTTCTTTTTTGCAGGGGGTTGAGGGTTACTGGGGATTGAACCCAGGGGCACTTAACCACTGAGCCGCATCCCCAGTCCTTTTTTTATACTTTATGTAGAGACAGGGTCTCTCTGAGTTGCTTAGGGCCTCGATAAATTGGTGAGACTGGTTTGAAGCTCACGATCCTCCTGCCTCAGTCTCCCGAGCCACTGGGATTACAGGCATGTGCCACTACCCCTGGGTTTTTCTTTTTTATAACATGTTAAAGTTGAGATCATATAGTAATAACAGTATATAATCTGTGCTTTCATTTCATAATTTATAACATCTATTCTAGCCATTGTAATATCTTCCTACATTAGCAATTTATTGCCTGTTTAGACTTTCATTGTAAATAAATATATACTAAAATAAAACTAACCATAATGTAACTAGTCCTCCATTTGGACCATTTATGTGCTTGACTCTATGACCTTCACAGTGCACTCCATCATTTATCAATACGGAAATAATCTCATTTTTCCCATTTGATATTTAGGTCCTGAATTCAATTTTGTGTGATTTTAATATAGCATTGACACACACAGGCTCTCACTCATGGCATTTACCTCTGATATTTTTGCCCAAATCATTATCTTTCAACCTTCTCTCTCAATTTTATTTTGTAACCAGTTTATGGCTAAATTTCATTTTTTTCATTCAATCTAAGAGTCTTTTGGTTTCTGGTAGATATTTCTAAACCATTCACATCCATCATGACTGAAGTTACACTTGATCTTTGTTTTGTCCATTTATTTTATGGTTTATATTTTTAATACTTGCTTCTTTCTTTTTTTCATACTAATCAAATTTATATTTTCCCCCCATTCATGATTTGGAAATCACTTATCATTTTGTTTTCTAGTTGGGCTTACTTAATTAAAAATGTATAAATGTATTTGATGATACTTCTTTATTTCATTAATTTAAAACAATTTACAAGTAAAACAAATACATTTGCATTTTTAAAGTTCAAATAAAAATAAAGTGTATAGAGTGAAAAGCTTTCTTCATGACCCAAAATCTTACCATGTCCCACCCCACAGAGAAGAGTACCTCAACTTGGCTTGTAGTCATCCAGAGCCTTTCAATGAATGTATGTACAGATTTGTAGATGTTTAAAAACATAAATAGGATAAACATGTATACTATTCTGCTATTTAATTCTTTTATTTAATAACAAAGTTCATTGTAAATAGGCACATTACTATAGCAATACTTATATAAGAGTCATTTTTATTGTGTTAGCAGTCCATTATATCAATTTATCTCATTTATGAAACTACTTCTCTGCTGATAGATGTTTAATTTGGTTACTATTTTTCAATGCAGTAATGTCCCAATCAAGAAATCTTTTACATACATATTTGTAAACTTGTACAAGTACTTTTGTAGTATGAACACCCAGAAGTGAAATTGCTGAGTCAAAAATATGCACATTTAAGGTTTTGATAGCTACTACAAAATTATCCTTCCAAAGTGGAATCAGTTTATACATCTAAAAAACTCCATGGGAATACTTATCGCCTGTGCCCTTACTAATGTTGGGTTTTAACAATCTTTAAGAGCTTTGCTGATCTGAAGGCTGAAACTGATATTATGTTACTGCCTTAATGCATAGTGGTCTATTGACAATGAGTTTGTGAGTCTCTTCATATTTATTGACCCTTTGGATTCTGTGAACTCCCTGTGCCTTACACTGTACTTCATGGACTTTACCTACTTGTCTATTATTTTATTTATCATTTTTCGTATTAATTTGTAGACACACTTTGTATTATGGGTATTAATCCTTTGTCTGGAATATTTGATGGAAATATAAATTCACTAGTCTGTGGCCTGATTTATTAATTTGTTTATGATAGGTGACTTTTGTCCTACAAAAGTTTGATATTTTGTAGGATTCAAATCTGAGAGTCTTTTCCATCATAGCCTCTGAGATTCGTGTCTTCCTACTGTACTAACAATTATGGAGGTAGTCTCTACTTTTTTTCCCACAGGAATTTTGAAATTCACATTTTGAAATTTTACATATAATTAAATTCTCTTTTGGGGGTTTAAAGACTCTATGAGTCTAAACAAATTCATATAGCCAGGTAGTCACCACCACAAGATATAGAACAGTTTCAGAACTCCCCAAACTCATTTCTGCCCTTCCTCCTGCCCCAGTCTGAGGTAACCCCTGACCTGTTTTTAAGGCATTTCTTGTATAAACGGAACCATAAAGTATATAGCCTTTTATCTGATTTCCTTCTCTTTTTTTTTTTAATTTTTTATTGTGGGTTGTTCAAAACATTACAAATTTCTTGACATATCATATTCCACACTTTGATTCAAGTGGGTTATGAACTCCCACCTTCACCCCATACACAGATTGCAGAATCACATCAGTTACCCATCCATTGATTTACATATTGCCATACTAGTGTCTGTTGTGCTCCGCTGCCTTTCCCATCCTCCACCCTCCCCCCTCCCCACCTCTCCCCTCCCCTCCCCTCCTCTTGATTTCCTTCTCTTAGCATAATACATTTGTGGTCCATCCAGGTTGTGTGTATCATGATTTTTTTTTTCCTGGTACCAGGGTACCAGGGATTGAACCCAGGGGCACTTAACCACCGAGCCACATCCCTAGCCCTTTTTTATATTTTGTTTAGAGACAGGGTCTCACTAGGTTGCTGAGGCTGACTTTGAACCCGTGATCCTCCTGCCTCAACCTCCCAAGCTGCTGGGATTACAGTCATGTTCCATCATGCCTAGGATGGTTTACCCCTTTTAATCACTCATTAATGCTGCATTCCATTATATGGGAAGTACCAGTTTGTTGATCCACTCACCAGCTGAAGGATTTGGGGTTATTTCTGAATTTTTGGCTATTATGAATAAAGCCATTCCTGACATTTACATAAAGGTTTATTAGGTGAATATAAGTTTTCGTTCCTTTTGCCTAAACAGGAGAAGGATTAATGGATCACAGGATAAGTGTTTATTTAATGTTATAAGCTGTAAAACTGTCTTCCAAAGTGGATATACTATTCTGCATTCTTTCAGTTTTCGAGAGCTCCAGTTACTCTGCACTTTTAGCATTCTGTTATTTTCTTTAAAACATATTCTAATAAGCACATAGTGCTAGCTCATTGTGGGTTTAGTTTGTATTTGCCTAACAAGTAAAAAAGCTGAGCATCTTTTTTTTTTTATACTTATTTGCATCCTCATATGTCTTTTGAGTGAAGTGTCTGTTCAAATCTTTTGTTCATTTTTTAAAACTTGGTTATTTTGTATAGAATTTTCAAAGTTCTTTAGTTTTTTTTTTTAAATATAAATACTTGGTCAGATATGTACTTTGTAAACATTTAGTCCAGTCTGTGGCTTGTCTTCTCATTCTTTTAGTCCTTTGCAGAGAAAAATTTTTTTAAAAAATTGTCATTATAATTATTAATGAAATCTAATTTTTCTCTTATAGTTTATGCTTACAGTATCATACCTAAGAGATCTTTGCCTAATCTAGGAACACAGGTGTTTTTTTCTCTTTTTCTGGAAATTTCATAGTTCTGGATTTTATATTTAGGTCTATGATCCCTTTTGATCATAATGCTGTAGGAGGTGCAAGGTATGAATTGAGATTCAGTTTTTTGCCTATTTTTGGATGTCCAGTTGTTAGAGAGATATTTGTTGAAAAGATGATTCATTTTCCATTGAATTGTTTTTGCACATTTGTCAAAAAATCATTGGTCAAACTGATCCATTTCTGAAATCTTTCTTCTGTTCCTTTAATTTGTGTTTTCATCAGAACCAAACTGTACAGTGCTGTTCTGCCCTGGTCACTGTGGCTTTAGAATAACTTTTGATATCAAATAATTTGCATGCTCAAATTTTGTTTTTTTCCAAATAATTTTGATTATCTTAGTTACTGTGTTTTTCCCTATCAATTTTAGATATGACATCTACAAAAGTCATGGTTCTACGAGGATTTTGATTAGGACTGCACTGAAGTTATGTACTGTACCAGTTGGGAGAGATTTGACATCTAAACAATGTTTATTTAGGTGTATGCTGACATCCTTCAGTGTTTTGTCGTTTTGTGTACATAGATAATGCATATTTCATTAAACATATACTATTTCTTTCTTTGGTACTGGATTTGGTGGGAAATAATAGTTTGTTTTTAATTTTGATTAGTATTTGTTTATTATAGTATATACTACTGATTTTTGCATATTGACTTTGTATTCTGAAGCCTTACTAAAATTATTTCTTAGTTCTAATAACTTTTTTGGTAGATTCCTTGGGATTTTCTAAATAGATCATGCCTGAAAAGAGAACCAGTTTTATTTCTTCCTTTCCAATCTGGATGCCTTTTCTGTAGTCTTCTTGCCTAGTTGACCTGGTTAAAATCTCCGGTAAAGTGTTGAATAAAAGTAGGCAAGTGAACGTCCTTGGCTGATTTCCAATATTAGGGGAAAAATCATTCCAGTTTTTGGCACTAAGTACAAGGTGGGTCTTTTCATAGATGCCATTCTTATTCCTAGTTTTCTAAGAGATATTAATCATGAAAAAAATCTTGAATTGTGCCAAATACTTATTCTACATCTATCAAGTTTATTATATCATGCTTTAAATTGTGCTTGTATGCTTACCTCTCCAGTCTCTCTGGAATTTGTCTTTCTACTTTGTATGTGAAAGTGACTGAACTTCATTTTGTCCCAAACGATTAGCTAACTGCTGAACATTCTTTAACAAATTACCTGTCATTTTCGCACTCATTTGAATTGTCACTTTTATTGTATACTGAATTCTCACATGTAAGTGGCTCTGTTTCTGGACCATCTCTTGTTCCACCAATTTACTGGACTATTACTATGCCAATACCACACTGAATCAATTACTAAAACTTTATGATGTTTAATATCTGCTAGAAAAATGTTACTCTTGCTGTTTTTCTCTTCCAGAACTTGAATCACCTTGCCAAATTCCATTCAGAAAACTGTTGCAATATTGAATGGGAAAGCATTCAATTTATAAGTATTTTATTAACTGTTGTTATTTCATAGCACTGAGTTTTTCTGTTAAGAAAGAGTATG
This sequence comes from Marmota flaviventris, assembly GCF_047511675.1. Taxonomy (NCBI): domain Eukaryota; kingdom Metazoa; phylum Chordata; class Mammalia; order Rodentia; family Sciuridae; genus Marmota; species Marmota flaviventris. The sequence continues at coordinate 23,155,806 of NC_092498.1, forward strand.
TGTTTCCTCATTTACTCAGGACTTTGTGAATTTCAATTCAGTTGAACACTTTTCTTCATGAAGATGCTTATATAGTTAGTTGCCTACCAATGTCTTATTCCATCTAAAATTTTCAGACATTTTTTTCCTTGGAATTTTTTTTAAGTACATGGAAATATCAGCTGCAAAAAAAATGAGAGTTTTGTATGTGCATTGCATTTTATCAATTACTTTTTGGGTTACTTATTGAGATAATTATCTTCTCCTCTTCAGAGATTATAGTTAATTCTATATGTTTTCTAATGTATTTTCTACTGTCCAATTGGGGAAAATTCAACAACTTGGGGTGATGAATTAATCTTTTAATGCATTGCAGATTTAGATATTTTGTACTTACATTTATATATAAAACTGTCCTCTTTTTTTCAGTCCTGTCTGTAACTTATTTCAGAACCAAGGTAGTAAGTAGTTGCTACTTCTGAATGTAAAAGTGCCCCATCTGTTTTACGAACTATAGCCATTTATTTAACATGGGAAGTACCTGTCCCTTACTTTGGGTAGCTATAGAATGAAAAATTACTTGGGGTTGGCTCTTTTTTTCTTTTTCTTTGTTTCAAGTAGAAGTTTCCTTATTTTTCTGTTTATTTTTAGGTGATACTCCACAAAAAAAATTTCCCCATATTGAACTAACTTTGGTGATTTGTGCTTTTATGGATCAAACATTTCAACTTAATTTTAATTGTATTTATTTAAAGTTGTACATAGAAATCATTCAGGTTTTCCCACATTTCTTGTTCCTTACATTATTCATCTCTTTTCCATTTTTTTCCCCTTAATCTGATTTACCACACATTCATCTAGTTTAGGTCTTGCCAAAGAAGTAGTAATTGGTTTTATTAATGAAGCTGAACATTTTCAGTTTTTTTGTTTTGTTAATTCCTACTTTTATTCTTTTTCTCTTCCGCCTTTTATTTCTTGGGGTTTATTTTTTCTGTTCTTTTTATAGCTCTTGAGTCAAATGCTAGGTTTGTTTATTTTCACAATTTCTGTTTTCTACAAGCACTCACGGCTGTAAATCTTTCCATTTGCACCACTTTGGCAGCTCTCTGGGATCTTGAAATGTAGTGTGCACATTTGTTCATTTCTAAGTAGTTTGTAATTTCAAATTTAATTCCTCTGTAATCCAAGTTAATTAGAAATGTGTTTTCTCATTTTCTAGAGGATAGTGGTTTTTGTCTTTGTTGTTTTTTACTATCTTTTTGTTGCTAAATAGTAATTTTATGCATGTGGTAATGAATGTAGGTTGTACAATTTCTGCTTTGCAGAATCCATTGAAAATTTCTTTAAATACTCCATGCAAATTTAAGCAGAATCTTTGTTATTTCTTGAGCATAAAGCTTTTTAATAATGTAATTAGAATATTCTTATTTTTTCTACTTGAAATGTTAAAAAAAATAGCATTAGCTTGCATTGGTGACATTTGTACAGTATGTCTATTTTTATTAATTTTAAATTCACAAGTAATTCTGTTTTAGGTGTTTTTGGTAAATAGCTTATAGCTTGTTAGAGTTTTAGGTTTTCTGCCCCTCCTTATTTATTTATTTTTTTTAACTTCAGTCCTAGGGACTCTTGTCTTTTCGTAGTGTTAGTAAATCCACAACCTTGTGCTTACTAACACTCCAGACCAATACTTGCATTTTTTTCTTTTTTCTGTCTACTATATTTTGTTATTGTTTCTCCTTTCCCCCATTCTTCCTTTTTTAATGTTTCCTTTATTACAATTCTTTTAATAGGAAGTTATACATCTTATGTCAATTTTTCTGGGGTTACCCTTTAATTTTTAAGCACCTACTTAAACTTATTTTATAAAATCAACCTCTTCAATTATTCAGTAAACTAGCTTCTCTCTAAATAAAATCATGAAACTTTTCATGCTCTACTTTTCTACTTTGCCTTCTGTTATCTCCTCAATCAATAATTATAAGTTTTTCTGTGTTTGTTTATTTTTTATTTTTTGTAAATAGAATACTTTTATTTATTTATTTTTATGTGGTGCTGCTGAGATCAAACCTCATGTCTCACACTTGCTATGCAAACACTCTGCCACTGAGCTACAACCCTAGCCCTGTTTGTTTTTATTTTTGTTGTATTTTGTCACCAAATTTCATATCCCTCATGCCTTCGCTCTTCGATTCATTTTTTATTTTCCCAGAATCCATTGTTCAATTCTCCTTCCAAGTAGATTGAGTGGTCTATGTTCTGAACCCACACATTTCCAAAAATGTTTTTATTTTGCTTACACTTGAATGATGGGCTCACCTGGGCATAGAATTCTAAGTCCAAATAACTTCGTTCAGAACCTTAAAAGCCTTATTCCACGGTCTCCCTGAGTCTACCGTGGCTGACTGATGAGATGCTTTCCCTCCTAATGGCCACATGCCCTGCTGCAGCCAGACTAGACAGCACTCTAAAAGGCAAGTTGGGCTGGACCTTCCCAGGACTACCTCCCCAATCCCCACCACTCCCTAATCACTCACTCATTTAGCAGATATTTGGTTTGAATCTAATGTTCCATTTCTCTTCTGGGATTCATTTACATTCTTCATGCACACAGAAGAGTATGGAGAATAATACAGCAATCAGCAATGTACTCACCACTAATAAGGACAGATCTAATCATTTTGCCTCATTCCCTTCACATGTAAAAAAAAAAAAAAAAAAAAAAAAGGAAACCCTTAAGAATCAGTGGAAACTCCATTCCCTTTCTTTTCCTCCCATACAAAAGATTACCACTACTCTTAATTTGTAGCATATCACACCTATTAATGTGTCATACTTTTAATGTGTGAATATACAATATCATGGATATATTTAAATAGATAATATGTAGATAAACAATATATAATCATTAATAGTAACTAATATACTACACGCCTCTGTGTGGTATGATCACATTACATATATTAATTAATTAAGTTCTCATTATAACCCAATGAAGTAGTTACTATTATTGTCCTCTTTTCACAAATGAGGGAAAGTAACTTAATCATAGTCATGTAACTGGTATGTGATAGAACCACTACCCAGCAATCCGGTCACAGTTTGCACTATTAACAAAATACAATGTACTGATAGGTAGTAACTGTCATGTATTAACCAGATTAAATGGTGTCAAATTTCTTTCTTCCAAAATCTCAAGAGTATTTTCCTACTCTGTTTACTAAACAGAAAACAGTATCCATGATCTAGCTAGTTTTTGTTCATTGTTGATTTTAAAAATATATATATTGTTGATTTTTAATACTCTGTAGCACTTCCCTGCATTTTTATGACTAGGTTGCTTAGAAATATGGCAGAAAATGCTGCACTGAACATATTTGCAGCTGTCTCCTAGGGCAGATTACAAGAGCTCCTCTAAGGCATATAACTAAGATGAGAAATCTCGAAGTCATAGGGTATGCACATTGTCACCTTGGCAGGGTATTGTCAGGTTGACGCACGAAGTTATATTCCCTCCACAGGGAAGAGAAAGGTTCTGTGTCTCGTTTGAACCTGGCTTGTTAAACTCCAAAGTCACAACACATATTGCTGAACTCCTGGGCAATTATTCTGTGGAATCTTAACTGTCAGCCACTTTCTTTCTGTCTTCATTTAGGCACCTCGTCTGGGTCTTAGCTCTCAGTCTCAAGTAAAAATATCTACTAAGTATTTACTATGCTCGTTAACTGTTTATAGTAATTTTTAAAGCTGACAATACTATAGGTACTGAAAATATTTGAAAAAAGTTAAACAAAGGCTCATCTATTTTTGAAAGATATATTCTTATTAACTATAGTCATTGTGCTGTTCAATAGAACCCCAGAATTTACTCCTCCTAGCTAACTGTAGCTTTATAGCCGTTGACCAACATCATAAGGTCAAGTATAGTTCACTTAGACTTGTAAATTAACATGAACCTGAATGGAACACAAGGAAGTTCAGTAGGATCTAAAAGAAACCTGATGGCTAAGAACACTGGGGTTTCACCAATCAAATCTAAAAGATTAGACTTAAAGTGACTAGATTTCGGGGGTAGGGGGTGTAGTCCAGTGGTAGAGCAGTTGCTTAGTATGTTCAGGCTCTGGGTTCTATCCTCAGCACCACATAAAAAAATAATGAAATTGCTACATTTTCTAATGTTGAAAGTTTTGGTTTTATAGTTTAATACTGAACTACTAGTTTTAATAATACTTAAATAATATAATCATCATGCTAAATATCATTAAATAATTATTTATGGCATTTTGAGAAAATGTACTGAGAGTTAGAATTCCTGTTCTTCAGAAACATTCATATAAGAATATATAGCTTTTTAAAAAAAAATTTAAAAAGCTCTTTTATTCTGTTGCTCAGTCAGGGATGCAGCTGGACTTCAAACTGCAAAAGCATCCATCTCATGACTCCAACAGCTACTTGGTGTCTCTAATTTTTACATGTCTAAAAGGCACCTCAAATTCTCCAAAACCAAACTCTCAATTTCCACCTCCTATGCCCTGCGTCTTCTAAAGTCTTCCCTATGTCAAAGCAGAAGGTCTCTTCTTCCGGTGGCTGGGCTATGTCCTTGCCCTCATGCATGAGTCCTCACCTTCTCCTACCCCACAGCTAACACATCAACAGATACTGCACTCTACACACAGCACCCCTATTCTGACCACCCACCTTCACTGCCACCATGGTCCAAACACCATTATCTTTTGCTTGGATTTCTGCAGGGGCTTACTAACTCATCTCCTGCTTCCATTCTTGCCTGAGCTCTTGCCTGTTCACCATGCAGCACCCAGAGTGAACCCCTAAACTGCAATTCAGATCATATCACTGCTTAACATCCTCCCCAAGACTTCCCATCTTCCCTTTACATTTTGTCTGCAAGGTCCTCTCTGACCTGCCTCCCACTCAGCCCAAGCCCAGAGACTTCCCTGTGCTTGGGCTGCTTTAGGCTTCTGCTAGGCAGACTAATGGCTCCCGGAAGATACCCAAAACCTGTGAAGTTGTTACATTATGTGGCCATGTACAGTTCAGACAGCAGATGGAATAAAGGCTACTGGTCAACTGATCTTGAAATGGGGAGGTCATCCTGGGTTATTCAAGTGAGCCCAGTGCAATCACAAGGGTCCCTATCGGTGAAGTGCTAGGTATGGTGTATGCCCATCAGCGCTGGCTCTGTAGCTGGAGGAAGGGGCCCGGAAACAGCTGCCTTAGGAAAGAATAAGGAAACTACTTCTCACCTCGAATCTGCAGAAAGGAATGTAACCCTGCTGACTCCTTTATTTTTTTTAGCCCACTGAGACTCATTTTGGACTTCTGAACTACAGAACTGTGAGAAAAGAAAAAAAAAATTGTTGTTGTTTCAGGCCACTAAATTTATGGTAATTTGCTACAGCAGCCATAGAAAATTAATGCAAGCCTCTAAGCTGCCCAGCACCTTGACATGCTCCTGTCTCCAAACTCATGCATTTTCTGTTCCTGCCTCAGATTTTTCCAGAAGTTATTCCCTCCAGTTCACCTCTTCAGAATAGCCCCGCTGGACCACCCTACACAAAATATTTCCTTTCAGAACTCACTATCTTCTTCTTCTTTTAAAAAATATCTTTATTTATTTTTATGTATTTATTTTTATGTTTTGATCCTAGCTGAGGATCAAACCCAGTGCCTCACACCAGTGCCTCGTGGAGCAAGCGCTTTACCACCAAGCTACAGCCCCAGTCCTCAGAACTCACTATCTTCCTGACCCTGTTAAATTGTTCTCTTATCACTATCTGAAATATTATAAATTTACTTACTGATTTGCTTGTTATTAGCCTTCCTCACTAAAATGGAAGCTCCACGAGAGCAGAGACTGTGTTGGTCACTGCTCCATCTCCAATGCCTCAGACCGTGCCAGGTGGAGAAGAGGCGCCCATTAAACACTTGTGACATTGAGACATACTTTGGATTGGGGCTTCTTGGAAGAGGTGAAAACAAGTGAATGAGGCCTAAGTATTATTCATGCAAAGGGTGAAAGAAAGAGAAGACTAGGTCAAGGGAAAAGCCTGAGCATTTGAGGAACTAGTGTTTTCAAAGGTCAGTGGCAGCTGGGGTATAGAGACAGAGTAGGAGATAAGGGGGAGAGGTTAACAGGAGGCAGAGCCTTGCTGTTGTTTGGAGCTGTGACTGGAAGGTTTTGAGGACGTTAGCACCTAGAAACTATATAGGGAAGAGACTGGAATAGAGCAAGAGTGAAGCAGGAACCGTGGTGGCGCATGCCTGTAATTCTAGCTACTCAGGAAGCCGAGGCAGGAGGATCACAAATTCAAGGTCAGCCTCAGCTAATTAACAAGACCCTGAGAAACTTAGTGACACCCTGTCTCAAAATTAAAAAAAAAAAATTAAAAATGGGCTGAGGATGTAGCTCAGTGGTAAGGTGCCATGGGACTCAAATCCCAGTACAAAAAAAAAAAAAAAAAAAAAGTAAAGCAGAAGAACTAATTAAGGGAGCTTAGAATCACTGTAGTTTGACCAAAAGAGAGTGGCAGTTAGTAGTAGTATGGCAGGAAATGTATTTCTGGTAATGATGAATGAATAGTGATTATAACCTGTCAGTTTACAAAAGTGAATAGTCAAGATATATTTTGTTATGTATAAATTTTGTATATAGAATTAACCGAACTTGAAGATGAGTAAATGTGGGGGATGAAGAGAGAAATGAATCTCATCAAGAATGACCATGTTTTCCTGGATAGATGGAAGTGCTTTGATCTAAGACAGGAAAAAATTCAGGAAGATTAGATTTGGAGTTAGTGACCAGGAGTCAGCTTTTGAATCTTTTGAGGTATCTGTGAGACATCTCTGGAGGATTGGGAAGTTATCAAATGGTTAGATGATATAGGACTATCTCACATCTCTGGAAAAGAGATGTGGGCTAAAGATCATAATTTCAGAAGTATCCAGGTATACTTAAATCATGGGAAATGTTAACAATTACCTAGAGAGAGTGGTTGGAATTGAGAGAAGATGTCCTAGGATAGAGCTCTGTAGAACTTTAAATTTTAGAGTTTAGGTAAAAGAGGGGAAATGAATAATTAAGACTGAAGTTGTTAAGGAACAGTTAGAAAGATGAAGAAAGCCCAAAAGTATGTAGTATCACAGAAGCCAAAAGAAGAGAATGTTTTCAAGGATTGCTCAACTGCTCTGAGAATTCTAGTTATATGAGGATTAGATTTAGCAACAAGGGGACCAATGTTAATCTTTTTTTTTTCCTTTTTTTAAAAAAGAGGGTTTTTAGTGTGGCAAAACATGCATAACAGAAAGTTTACCGTTTTAACCATTTTTAAACATCCAGTTCAGTGGTAGTAAATACAGTCACACTGTTTTTTATCAGTTTTGAATCCTAATAAGAAAAACTTCTGTAGCAAACTGAGAGCTAAATATTGGAGCAATTGTTTAAATACAAAGGGGTAAAGATGCAGTGGCAGAGAATATATTCAACACTTGAGAAATGCGCCTTTGAAGGGGAAGTATCTATGGCAAAAGCTAGAAGAGAATGGATAGTCAAGAGAGGACTATAGAGGGAATTTTAAATTGAAGCTATTAGTCCATTATTGAATGTTGATTCAAATTATCCTATTAAAAAAAAGGGAACAGAAGATGTTGGAGAGAGAGATACAATTAATCGTGGACCCTGAGAAAGCAAAAGGTGATGGGGCTAGAACAAGAATGGACTGCCTTCTGCCTAAAGGTGGGAAGGCCACTGGCATAGATATATACAGGTTTGCAATATTTCTGGTAATGATGAATGAATAGTGATTATAACCTGTCAGTTTACAAATGCATATTCACTTAGTCTTTGTATATCTCTAGAATGCCTACTGTGTATGTATCTGCTCTCAACCACTAAGGGACAGACAGTTCAGGAACTGGAGGCCTTCAGGAACATCGTTTCGAAACTGATCCCAAGAACTTCTGAATGGGCTTGGGACAGAAATTATTTTGGTAACATTTATTTCAAGGCCACACAGTATACACCACACTGAGAAGTTACCCTTATTCTACTTTCCATTTCAAATAATCCCCAATTATCCTTCCAGAGCCAAATCCCGAGAGGTTACACAGTGAGCACTGGTTACAGAAGAGCTCAAGTGATATAATACCAGTGAAATCCAGGAAAAGCGCCCTTCTGAAAATTTAATGTTTAAGAAATCGCAGTGGAATTATGAAGTATTTAGAACTGAATGGCAATGAAGGCACTATTTTGAAAACTTGTAGGCTACAGATAAAGCAAGAGAAATTTCCCTTCAAGAGAAATTGATAGCACTAAATTAATATCAGAAAACAAGAAAGACAGGAAATTAACGTTAGATATGTATTTAAACTGGAAAGCTTACCCCCTTTCCCCTTCATTTTAAGGAGTAACATGTTCAACTTAGTGAAAATGTCAAGCATTAATAAAAATAAACACAGAAATTAAGTAAATATATGTTTGAAAAGAAACAGATATGATCAACAAAGGCTGCCCGTCTAAAAAGGCTGTAGACAAATGTTTACAGGTTTGTCCAAAAAATATAAACTTTTGTTAAGAAAAAAAAAAGTAGAAAATTCAAAAATACATCAGGAATAAAAAATTAGAATATTAGTACAGATAATGTAGTATATTTTAAATTAAGAGCATATGGACTCTCTACCAAAAATTTGAAGGTTTAAGTGCAATATCTAAATTTTTAGAAAAATGTGAATTACCGAAATTGATTAAAGAACTAGGAAACCCAAACTTTTAAAATATGATGGATTCACAAAGAGATTTATCAAACATTCAAGAAAATAATACCTATCTCATGCAAGCTGTCTCAGAAAATAGAAACAGAAGGAAATTTTCAGATGCATTTATGAAGGTAGCATAAACCTGATCCCAAACACAGATAAGGACAGTGCAAGACAGGAAATTTATAAGCCAATATTACTTATGAACAAGATGCTAAAATTCTTAAAAACGCAAAATTATATGAAGCAGTGTACTAAAAACTGATAGCACATTAATGGCAAAGCAGGCTTCCCCTGGAATTCAGTGACAGGTTCCCATTAGAAAACTCTATCAATGTGACCTGTTGCATTCACACATCACAGACAAAAATCTATAACCATCTCAATAGTTTTAGGAAAAGCATTTAATAAAATTTCAATATTCATTTCATGGCTTAAAAATATTCCTCCTTTAAACACAACTGGGATAGAAGGGAACTACACTAACCTGATACTGTTTTCTGTAAAAAACATAGAGATACAATGACACTTTCGAAACATTCTCAGCAAGACAGGAATAGGCAAACAGTGCTTCCTCTCACCCTTCTTATTTGATATATTGGAGGTCTCCACACATCCAGTGAGATAAGAAAGGGGAAAAGCTGTCAGGAGTGTTGTTTATAGGCAGTATGATTACCTACATGAAAATATGAAGAATCTACAAACTAACTGTTTAATAAGAATTTAAAATGTTTTGCCTTTTAAACAAGATGATTCAATTTCCAAACAGCAGCAATAACCAATTAAACATTTTCATAGAAAAAAAGACCACACTTATAATAGCAACAAAAGCTGCACAGTATCTAGGGGAAAATAGCAAAGCAATATGGGCATTTTGTAAACAAACTCTAAAATGTTACAAAGGATATTTAAAAATCAGAATAATATTCATGTGTTGGAGTATTCAATTTTATAAAGATGTCACAGGTCCCTAAATCTAACCTTAAATATAATTCAGCAAAATACTAAATAAACTTTTTCTTTGGAACTTGACAAACTGATCCTAAAGTTGGTATAGAAGAGGATAAGTCCCAAACTAGCCAGACCCATTTTTAAAGTGGACAAAGAGGGGCATGCCCTTCTGCACATCAAGTCTTATTATAAAACCATAGTAATTAGTGTGGTGTAGTAATTAGAATTGGTTTGATCCACAGAAAAGGACAAACTAGGAACATATCCATGAATATATGGAAATTTAATTTGCAGTCATGGTGGCATTACACATTAATAGGGAGATGAAGACTGTTCAGTAAATCAGGTCACAATAGCCTTTCTATATTGGGGGAGAAGGAAGGAGTAAAATTAAATTCCTGTTTTACACCATTTGTAAAGATAAGTCCCAGATGGATCAATTTCACATGTGGAAAGCAAAACTTTCAAACACTAAGGAAAAAGATATAAGAGGCTGTCTTCATACATCAGGTATAGAGAAGTTTCTTTAATAATATACAAGTGATACAAACTATTTAAAAAGAGACATCAATGAATATGGCTACATTTAATTTTTTCTATGGCAACAAAAGACATCAAAAGTTAAAAGACAAACTACAGACTGACACAAAATATTTAATGTTTATGCACACAAACTCCTACACATCAAGAGGATAAAAGATAAGAACATATACAGCTTACTGGACAAATGAAGGAAGACTGTGAACAAACAGATCACAAATTCAGAAATGTCAACAGCCAATAAATATATTGGAAAAAAAAAAGCTCAACCTCACTAGCAGTGGGGGAAACTCAAATAAAACAAGATACTGGGTTATTTAAAAACCAAATTGGCAGAAATAACAATCTAGACAGTATTTAATGTCATCTGAGGGAAACACCTCACCTATACTTTGGTGGGTGCACAAACTAGAATACCATTTGGCAGCCTGATAAAACTGAAAATGTGTGTGCAGCCTAGTAATTCCCCATCCAGGTAGAACACATAGAGAAATTCTCACATATGTGCAAGGAAAACATGTACAAGTAATACCAAGATGCTGGCTGGCAGCAGCTGAAATATTCATCAATAGGGGCATGAATAAACACGGCACATTCATATGCATGGATCTACAATATAGCAATTAAAATGAATGAACTGGATCTATATTTATGAACATGAAGAAAAAAAATACCATGAAGAAGAAAAAAAAAGCCATAGAATGTCATGTATAGTGTAACACCATGTATGTACATTTTAGAAATCATTCAAAGCAATATTCCATATGGGTTCACATGCAGTAAAAGTGTAAAACCTAGATTGGAAAGTTGCATACCAAATTCGTGATAGTGTTTGCCTTTGGGGAAAAGGGTGGAGAAGGGTACCAGGGAGGAATGCAAGGGGACTTTGATTTTATCAGAAATGTTAAGTAGTTTAATTAAAAAACAGATCTGAAGCAAATAAGACAAATGGTAACATTGATTAATTGTATGAGACAGGTACATGGGGACCTATAATATTATCTCTGCACTATTAAATATCTTTAGCTTTTTCTAAATAATAAAATTAAAGCAGCCAGTAAAGAATCCTATCTCTTATAAAATTTTAATGTGTAGGTTGTTAATCATCTGAGAATTTGAGGCAAGCAACTTTAGCAAACATTTTCAGTTTTTAAAGTGGAATCTCCTTAAAAATAATAGAGCTAACAATATTATTTTAAAACTGATGAAATGAATAAAGTAAATCCTATAGATGTTAACCTGGCTAGTTCTCAAAATCACATTGAGGGAGAAAAGCAGGTTACAAAATGACATGTACACTACTGTCCCATTCATAAAAAAAATTAAGTACATAAACATGGTTATAAACATATATATTTACATATATAGGTAACTGAGTAATAAAAGTATAATAACAAATGCTGACAGAATACATACTTTATAATACTGATCACCTAGGGAAATAAAGGGGGTAGAAAGGTGAATGTGACTGGGGAGAAAAGTAAAGTGACATGCAACTCTAATGTTTAATATAAATTTCAAAATCTGAAGCAAATATGACAAAAATATCACATTTGATTAATCTGGTCAGTAAATAACATGAACATGTGTGTTATTCCTGATGCATTTGTATTTTTTAATTTTCAAAAGAAAAAGTACTGAAGAATTACAAATAAAATGCACATAATTCAATAATATAAAAGTAAAGCTTGTACACAAGCCAAATTGTGATATGACTGTTTTTAGAAATGATCCTGTTTGTTTTCTATGTGTTTTTTAATTTTAAAGACTAAAAAAGAGGAAAGCAAATGAGAGCAATGAACACAGGTAAAAGAAATTATTCACATATTTGATTATAAAAAAGAAAAGCCTCCACAATCATAAAACACCATATGAGCATTCTATATCATTTGCTGTGTTTTCTTATTCTTAATTTTTGCCAAAAGAAAAAATACAAGATGTTGCCTAATTGGAAACGTGACTTTCTATTATTAAAATTGTGGGAGTCCATTTTAATGTGTTTATCTCGCTGCTAGTCTATAATTTATATTTCAGCGTGGAAATTTGTTTGTATGCCTGTGACAGGTTAATGCAGTTTAAACATGCATTTTTCTTTCGTTGGTTGAATAGTTAAATCGTTACTCAAAGGATTTTAAGTTTCAATTTCAACCATGAGAGGATTCTTCGCTTTTCCAAGGTTAAAATGTTTCTGGTTCAAAATGCTATTAATTAATAGCTACGTAGTGGATCTATTTAGGGAATTGCCACCGACCCTGGATTAACAGTTGAACTGCTAAATGGGAAAACTTTTTTTTTTTTTTTTCCTTGATGCAGACTTGGGGATATTTTCAATTTGGTCTGAGAGCGGAGAACGGGAGTGAAATGTAATTCCAGACCACTTAGCCAACAATCGCAATTATGAATCGAAAGACAAGTCAGGTATTAGCATTTTTTTTCCCCTTAAAAAAAAAGTTTCTCGGACTCCGCCGGACACCCAGCTGGCGGAGGACCAGCCGGCGCGGGGGGGCCAAGCCGGCAGGCTGCCCAGAAGTTACGATCGGGGAGTTTTCGCTTTATTAAAATTACCTGGCTCACCAGCAGAAGAAAGAACGCGAAGACAAGATAATTTCTTAGGCTGTTAAAAATGACTTAGCCCGGTGGGCCGCGCATTCCGGGGGTGTCCTGCCGGCCGGGGCGGGTCCCCGGCGCCCCCGCGGGCTCCGGTGCGTCAGGGGCGCGTCAGGCGGGGCGGGCTCGGCACGGGCGGCGGCGGCGGCGGCGGGCGGCGGGCGGCGCGCACCCGGCCTCCTGCTTCTCGCTCCTAGGCTGCGGGACGGACGCTCCCGGGAACTCTCTCGCTCGCGGCCGGCCGCGCTCTGACGGCGCTCGCCGGCTGCCGAGCGGTCCCAGCATGTCGGCAGCCGTGGCGTGCATGGACTACTTCGCCGCCGAGTGCCTGGTGTCCATGTCCGCGGGCGCCGTGGTTCACCGCCGCCCGCCGGACCCCGAGGGCGCGGGCGGAGCCGCTGGCTCGGAGGTGGGTGCGGCGCCGCCGGAGTGCGCTCTGCCGGGTCCGGGGCCACCAGGGCCCGCGTCGGTCCCCCTGCTCCCCCAGGTTCCCGCCCCCAGCCCCGGCGCGGGTGGCGCCGCGCCCCACCTGCTGGCTGCAAGCGTCTTGGCTGATTTGCGCGGCAGCTTTGGGGAGGGCTACGGGGAGAACTCGGGGGAAGCTCTGCGCGCCTCGTCTGGCTCCACCGACCCGACCCAGTGCTCCAGCCCGACCCAGGGTTCCGAGCCGGCCTCAGCCTCCGGTGCAGACGCGTTCTCCGAACCCGCGAGCTCCTCCGGCTCGCCTGCCGTCCCAAGTGCGCCAGCCGACCCGGGAGCGCTCGACGACGCCGGAGGGGTGTCTGGAGGGGCCCCAGAGGCTGGCCCCGCACCCGCAGCAGGTCAGATGTCCCGGAGAAGGCCAGTAACACCTGCAGCCAAGCGACATCAATGCTCCTTCACTGGCTGCACCAAAGCCTATTACAAGTCATCGCACCTTAAGTCCCACCAGCGTACCCACACGGGTGAGCGCCCTTTCTCCTGCGACTGGCTCGACTGCGACAAGAAGTTTACGCGTTCCGACGAGCTGGCCCGCCACTACAGGACGCACACGGGTGAAAAGCGCTTCTCCTGCCCCCTCTGCCCCAAGCAGTTCTCCAGGAGCGACCACTTGACCAAGCACGCCCGCCGCCACCCAACTTATCATCCTGACATGATTGAGTACCGGGGACGTCGTCGCACTCCCCGCGACTACCCGCAACCCACCACCGTGGTGGAAAGCTCCTGCTCCGGCTCTGGCTCCGGTTCTGGCTCTGGCCAGGAGCCCAGCCTCCCTACCAGCCTGTAGGACAGTCATTGCTGTCAGTTATCCCCCCCCCCCAGGACTATCTCCCAGACCATTTTCCCTGCCTTCTCTCTGCCCATCCCTCTTTTATCAGAGTCATTAGACCAAGGCACAGACTGGTTCCTCCGCTCTGAGGGTGGTTCCAGGTGGGCATGTTGGACTCTGGGGAGGGACTGGGAGCCAGAAAATAACGGGAATTCTTGCAACACAAATATCATCCAAAAAGGAGGGGTTGATCAAGACAACCCCCAGGAACTGGTGAGAAGGGATGAACTCTGGTACTCTCCAGAGTACTGAAGATTCTCTCTTCCCAGGAACCAGAGAACTGAAATTCTCAGATGCCTGAGGAACTCCCAGTCTTAAAGGACTCGGGTGCCTCACCCACCCACCAGGGCGGACCTTGGAGAGGGTGACAGGGGTGGTGGTCTTGGAAATGTCCAGGACTGGGATGGTGAGAGGCCTTTGGAAACAGAAATGATTTCTATTTCTGTAAACAGCAATGTTTACTAATTTATTTTTAGTATCTTTTAACCAAGGATTCCAGGTTGATGGGAGGCAAATGTCCTCCACTTCCCCAATTGCCCCAGTTAGGAGAGACAGTGCAAGTGTCCAGTGGATGAATGGTTGGGAGATGATTCTTGGTGTGTGGGGAGTGGTGTGAGTCTGTTTGTAGGTCCTCTAGCATAATTTGGAACCCTCCACTTGCACCGTAACCCTTTTCCCCATTTAAATTCTTACTTGGGGATGGTAGCTTCCTGGCTCACTCTCATAATGAGATTGCTTAAACAATTTGGAAATAACCATAAAAACACAGAAAGAAAAGGGTGGTACAAACTAGTTCCCCCTTTTCACCCAGATGGCAAACCTAAGCAACTTTTGATGGGGGCTGGTCCCAAACAAGTACTTTCAGAACAACTGATAACATTCAGGGAAACTGAGGCATGTGATTCCAGCTGCCTCATCCAAAGCAATCTCAGGGGTGATAGATTCTGTTCATTTAATAATGGCTAACTAGGGGGGGGGGGTTTCCCTTCAAGATCTTTACACTTTTGTTTTTGCTACAGGTGAGTTGGTGTTGGAGGGTGGGTGTGAGAGACTGATTTCTTCCAAAGACCTGGCTGCCTTTGGATTTGGGGAGGGAACAGCAAAGTGATAGCTTTTATCAAACAGGAGGATCCTTCTCCTCTGACCATGAAGTCCCTCCAAGTTACATCTTCAGGGCCCTTCTCCTCCAATGATCGGAACAAGGTATCAACAATATTTGTTTTTTCTATTATGTGTCCTTGCTGCTTGGGATGAAATCATCAACTACTCTGTTTCTATATGTGAGAATGTATATATATATGTGACTCTTTCATTAGAGATGAGGCTGAGGGCTGGGGATGTGGCTCAGTGGTAGAGTTCTTGCCTGATAAGCATGAGGCCCTTTTATGGCCGGGTGTGGGGGGATGGGTTGGGGGGTTGGTGGGGGAGCCAGCGTGGGTGAGAGTGGTGTGAGGCTGAAAGTTGATTCCTTATTATGAGGTCCTCCAGCCCCCTCCTCAATATCTTATAATTATATCCCATCATTCACAAATGTGGGAGATGTCATAATATTATAGGACCATAACAGGCACCTGGTTAAACAAACCACTTGCCCCTATTTTACAGATGAAGATACTGAAGTCTGTATCATCTCAAAATCATGCTGAGTTACTGGCAAGAGCTAGAACTAGAATTAGGGTGTCTAACCTTCTAAGTGACTCTTTCCCTCACACTTGGTTTCTTGTCATCCCCCTTCCCTGGACCTTTAGATAAAGGACACCACTCTACTTTTCTTCAACCAGGATCCCCTCCCACCCTATCCCCTATAATTTCTATGTCTCTTTAAATGTTGGGTCTTCCCTTGAACCCTTTGCCTATTTTATCTAACTCAAAAGTCCTTTTTCTTAACAGGTAAAGTCCATTCCCAACCTTGCATACCTTGTAGAGTTAAAGTGAGAATGGCTTTTGCTTTCTGGGAGAGTCTTTTTCTTTGGGCTTGCTAGATTAATTTTCATTGCCAGTTCTCTTCTTTGTCTGGTCTTGGGCATTCCAGTGTCCTTGAGAGCTTAAATCATACAAACATAGCATTGGAATGATACCAAGTCCTCCTAAACTGTTAGGGGGGCATCTTTAGAAATGACACCCCAAAATGTGGCCCGTGTCCCTGCTGACAGCTAAGCATGACAGGTGGGGCTGTCCTTGAGTAACATGTAGACAAAGGAGGCCCCAATTTAAGGAGGTGATTTTTGGTAGCAGGAAAAGTCCTCCTTTGGTTCTATTTGTTCCCTCAGCTGGGGCTGAATAGATAGGGCACTGTGGGTCCCACTGAAGGCTAGAGCTTACTCTTTTTCCCCACCTATAGAAGGTTGGGTAAATGGACCAAAGAAACTAACAGGAAAGGAATTGTTATCAATTATTCTGGAACTGGACTCAAAAAGGCCTGGCTTTTTCAACCATCCACTGATAAATAACTTTAGACTCTCTATTCCCAAATAGTGTCCTTATTTGGGTTCTACCTTGAGAATTTTTGTCTGGGGATGGCCTCTGACAACCAACATGTGATATATCTTTCATTGACGAAATGATTACTCTCAGGTCTTATAGTGGTGGGGAGGGAGACACCCAGGACCCCGAAGTAGGTAGACAATGGAAACAAGATTTTTAGGTGGTCTTTCTTGGTCTAAGTATTGCTATTCTTTTCACTCCAACAGCCAGACAATTCTTGAAGAATACTTAGTATTGAAATGCCTTGGAGGGGGCTTTCTAGATATATTGGTGTTTCTTCTTCTTTTTGTTAATCAGACAGACCTCATTGAGTGAATGTGTCTTGTGGTTGGTTGGGATCAGCCTGAACCTCTGGGTCCTTGTCCCACCCTGACATTCTAAGATCTGATGTAGGAATGACCTAGTAATGCTATTTATAATAGAAATCTTCCAGAAATCTGGGTTGGAAGCTGGGAATGAATTCTGGGTCAGACCTGGGATGTGAGGGAGATGGATCCACTCCTACTTCTGGGAGGAAATGAAGAACAAAGGCTTTGTCCCCACCCATGGAGAGAAGAATCTGTCATTTGTCCCTATTCTCTATTCTTCAAGTGGGGAACCATGTTGCCCAAGGCCTTTTTGCCCTGTCTCTATGACACATTTCTCCCCTAAGGAAAAAGATTATGGTCTTTAATGGACACTTAGAAAAGAGGGTCATTGTGCACACACATTCTACACTCCCTTATCTCTCTCACATCTACCTGGATGCTGCGCATCAGCACTCCACTTGGATTGGATCTGGCTCTCATATGGTAAGCACACCTGCGGAGATCCAGGTCTATCTTCCAGAGGCAGATCGAAGAGTGCCTTTCTTTTCCTACTTTTGGGACAGCCAAGCCCCTTGCTGTTATCCAGGTAAGTGTTTATTTACACGTTGTCCTTTGGGTGGGTTATCCCAAGATCAGGAATTGTGATGTTGTATATTAGAAAGTCTTGATCATGATACAGCTTCATTAGCAAAACACTGATATTTGGTGTTCATTATTTTGGTTCCTTGGAGGGAAAAGGAATATGATTAATTTTTTTTTCCCTTAGACCTATCACAGCTGTTTAATATGGAGGAATAGGCTTTCCATCTGGAATTGAGGAACCAAAGTAAGATGTGTAGAGAGGTTGGATGTCTGGTGTGCCAGACCACAGGACTTTAATACTTTAGCAACCTTGGACCTTACAAGTCTTTGAATTTGTCATGTTTAAACAGTTTATGGTAGCTAGAATCCATCTGCAAGTGACTACTTTTTAGAGGCACTGGGCATAGGCTTTTACAACAGTGAGCTGTATGGGTCACTGTGACTGATCTTGATTCCCATATATAGAGCTGAGACTATATATGGGAATATATAGAAAGGGAAAGCAATGTACCATCGAATGGGTCAATTTGTGTAACCTTTATATTCTCAGCCAATGGCACAAGTTGCACATATACTTAGGAATACATGCTGGGCATGCTGGTGCACACCTGAATCCCAGCAGCTCAGGAGGATGAGGCAGAGGGATCAAAAGTTCAAAGCCATCATCAGCAATTTAGTGATGCCCTAAGCAACTTAGAGAGACCCTGTCTCAAAATTAATAATAATAATAATAATAAATAAATAAATAAATAAATAAAAAAGCTGGGGATGTGGCTTAGTGGTTAAGTGCCCCTGGATTCAATCCCTGATACCAAAAGAAAAAAAAAAAAGTACAAGTTTAAGAGATTGTAGTGCTTAGATTGTACTTTAGATCAGTTTTAACTAATTTGGTTCCCCTTTATCTTGATTTGAATTGCATCCTTTTTAGGAGTAGAGAGAGCAATTTCTTTATTTCATATGGGGTAGAGACACTTCTTCTATTTTTGTTCCTAGTGCTGGTAGATTTGTTGAGTAGGTAAGCTCTGAGAGTAGGATTTCAGGGACTTAATTGAAATTCTCTGTGTGTTCAACCACAGAGTAATGATGGATTTTACCATAAATATACGAAGAGGAATGGAAGTATTTGTTATATGGGGGTTTGAGGAAGAGAGAGGAATCTATTATGATTCCAAAAACAGAAGGGAATTAAAAAGGGCTAATTCCTATTAGGAATCAGCTCTATCCAGGAAATCAAGTAGGAGCCATATTTGTTTTAAATATATATTTAGAACTTGAAGTCAAAAGAGAAGCAGTAGAATGGTGGAAAATAAATAAAATAAGGAAGGCTGATAAAGCTGGGGGAAAATAAATATTTCTTTAGAAGAAAAGCTGCCTTCTTAGATGACAATATTAATAATAAGAAAGGAAAAAAATAAGAAAAACCAGGAGATAATGAATCTTAAAGATAGGATTATAAAAAGGGGTGGTATTTTAGTCATTGCTAAATTAGAACAGGTGATTGGAAAGAGATGTAACAGAAGAATGGAAACAAGCTTTCAGAGAAAAGCAGGAATGTCTACTTCCACCAGAGGTCTTAGGTCTAAAAAAATGTAATATTGAGAAGTACCTACCTGAATGGGAAGTCATCCCTTCAACCCTGAAAAGGTAGAGAGGATGGTTACAAAGAACATAGACAATATTTCCAACCTTTTTGGGTTAGTTTTGCCATTGTTAGTGGGAGCACAAGAATGACTTGGAAAAATGTACAGGATTAGGTCTCTAGGAGAAAGCGTAGAAAGATGAGATACATGAATACATAAATAATACATTAGTGTTAAAACAATCAAATTAATTGAAATAGGGAAGAAAAAAAGGGTATGATCATGTCAATACGTTCCCAAATAAGTCTTTGTTAAAATAAACACCAATTATGATTTAAGACACCTTAGTAAGCCAAATGCAGTGGCACACACCCCTAATCCAGCAACTCAGGATACTGAGACAGGAAGATGTCAAGTTCAAGGTCAGCCTGTGCAACCTGGCAAGACCCTCTCTCAAAATTTAAAAGCTAAAAAAAAAAAGAGAGAGAGAGAGAGAGCTGGGATATAGCTCAGTGGTAGAGCACTTCTGTACTCAATCCCCATACCAGAAATAATAATAATAATAATAATAATAATAATAATAATACAACTTAGTAACCAGTAACAAAAGATAATTTCTGAAATTGATAGACTATCTACCAAAAGCCCACTATAAACATCAAATTTGGATAGTGAAAGATTGAAAACATTCCTGTTGGCCATATGGTAAAATAGAAAGTCTCAATAACCTCCAGATAGGTAATAATATAAAAATAGAACAAAATATCACTAAAAGGTCATACCTTGGGAAATGTAGATGCAAACCTCTACATAGCTCAGATAAAGAAGACAAATTACAAAAATTTAGAACTGAGTGACAGAGAACAGATAAATTCAATCTTTTATAAATTGTTCCAAAACAATAGAAAAAGAAAATTAGCTGATTTTTTTTTGACGCAGCTAATCCTGATAACAAAACAAGCAAAAGAGAAGGAAAAATTGCACCAATACAACTATAATGTATGGGTGGAAAAATCCTGTAACCATCAAAAGCACTAGAGGAAGAAATGTAGTTTGAAGCCTTGAAAATTTTGATTTGAAAACAAAATATCAATTGAAAGTGAGTTAATTAAGCTTTAACTCTAGAAGAAAAGGAAGACAGCCCAAAGAAAGTAGATAGACATTATCATGAACCATGCATCCTCAATTGGGAAGATATTGACACCAAAGAGCAAAAAGTTGTTTGTTTGTGTTTTGTAGTGCTGAGGGTCAAACCCAAGGCTTCATGCAGGCTAGGGAAGCTCTCTGCCACTGAGCTATACCCCAGCACTTAAAAATTGATTCTTAAAAGCAGGAGTGGGAGTATAGATATCACAATGATTGTGACTTCCAAAAGAACATGGATAATATACATAAATACATATTAAAATAATAAAAATATTATTCATAAATATTACATAAATATATGCTTTATTTGTGGTTTAAGATTTTATATGGTCGGGGGCAGAGAGCAATTAGAAAAAAATCTAAAAACAATAGTAAAGTGATAATAATAAAAAATGAAAAATTGTCATAGATAAAATTAGTAAAATAAAATGAGTAAAAAGTTGAGAAAAACTCTTTAAAAATACTAATAAAATTGATTTATTTGGCAGATATAAATTTAGGATAAGACAGATGGTACAAAGAAGTTATCAAAAATGAAAAATAGCTAAAATTATATAACACATGAGCAGATTTTTTTTTTATTATTATAAGAGAATGACACAAACAGCTTTTTTCAATCAAGCTTAAGAATACATAAGATAGGGCTGGGGTTGTAGCTCAGTGGTAGAGCTTGCCTAGTATGTGTGGGGCACTGGGTTTGAGCCTCAGCACTTAAAAATTGTTTCTTAATTTAAAAATAAATAAATAAATAAAATAAAATAAAAATATTGTGGCCATTTACAAAATTTTTTTAAATAAATAAAAATAGAATACATGCATACTTTATAAGAAAAATATAAAATTTCTTATAAAAATATAAAATTTCAAAATAGTCTAAGAAGATGTAGAAAATTTGAAATTGAAATAGTAAAGATTATCCCCACCCCCCAAGGCACTCTGTCTGGGCAGTTATATATGCAAGTTCTGCAAGCCTTCAAGAAATGACTTCCATCTTTTATAAATTGTTCCAAAGCATAAAAAGATGGAAAATTAACTAATTTATTTTAAATAGTTAATTCTTATACCTAACAAAACAGAAGAAAAATGCACCAATTTAATCTATAATTAAGGGTACAAAAATCCTAAATATTAGAAATTCTAATTCAGTAGTGAATGAAAAAAAATAATGTATCATGATTTTGTGAAGTTTTTGTCAGGAGTGCAAGATTAATTCAAAAATAGAGATCTATCAGTATACTTCACTATATTAATAGAATAAAGAAGAAAGTCAATTACTTTCTTATATGCCAGCAATCATCAATCAGAAAATGTAATAGACTAAGTGATTCCATATATGGTAGCAACAAATAGCATAAAGAATCTTTATGGAGAAGACTATAAAAACTTACCAAATGACATAAAAGAAAATATGACTAAGTGGATAAAAATGTATCTCTGGATGGTAAAATCTAATACTATAAAGAATGTCAGTGCTTCCCTCAAATTAATCTGTGTCTAATGCACTTCTAAACAAACATCAGGGCTGGGGATGTGACTCAGAGCACTTGCCTAGCATGTGTGAGGGTTCAACCACATGGGGGGAAAAAAAGAAGAAGAAATCCAAACAAAATCCCAAAATGATTTTTCATGAACTTTTTAAAGGAAACATTACAAAAGAACTTGGACATAGGAAAGAAAATTTGTTTTACCAGATATCAAACTATTATAAAACTATAGTGATCAAAACATTGTGGTGTAGTGAAGAAACAGATGTATAAGTAAGTGGAGTTGAATATCAAGAGCTCAGAAATAGACCTGTACCTGTAGCATCTGTGGATAAAAGTGGCGACACTTCATGTTTGTAGGGAAAAGGTAGACTAATTGGTAGATACTCTTCATAAGCATTTTTTTTTTCAAAAAAAAAATTGTAGACAGCAAATGCATAGACATTTTTAAGCTATGAAATACGTTAGTCAAAAATGCTGGCAAATCTATTATCACTGAACAAGGAAGATTGTCTTGTTTAGGGCACAAGAATTTTAAAAATGAAAATTTAAAGAAGAAAAGGACCCTTAAATGTATGAAAATTCAATAATGTTTCACATGAAAATGTAAACAAAATTAAATATCAACCTACACTCTGAGAAAAAAAATTAACAGGCACAGAACTACTGTCCAGAATATATCATAAATTCAAACATTCAAAATTCAAGAATCGAGGATGCACAAAAAGATGGTCAAAGGATAGTGATAGGCAATAGTGCCTTTGTTCTTTAAAAGGAGAATGTCTTCATGTATCACTTGCATATGTTAAAAAGAATAATATTTAAAAAATATTTTAAAGGAGAGAAACAAAATACTATTGATTAAAAAGCTAAAGCAGATGGTAGGGTAGGAAATGACATACCGGGCAAATGTAAATAAAAGTAAACAGGTGTGACAAGATTCATATCAGAGTCAAAATACAATTCCAAGCACAAAACAGTGGGGCAAAGATATACCCCCCAAAGGCACTCTGTCTGGGCAGTTATATATGCAAGTTCTGCAAGCCTTCAAGAAATGACTTCCATCTTTTATAAATTGTTCTAAAGCATAAAAAGGTGGAAAATTTTATTTTATTTTTAGGTACTGGGGATTGAACCCAGGGATGCTTAACAACGGAGGCACATCCCCAGACATTTTTATTTTTTATTTAGAGACAGGGTCTCGCTAAGTTGCTTAGAGCCTCACTAAGTTGCTGAGGTTGGCTTTGAACTTGTGATTCCCCTTGTCTCAGCCTCCCAAG
This sequence comes from Marmota flaviventris, assembly GCF_047511675.1. NCBI lineage: Eukaryota > Metazoa > Chordata > Mammalia > Rodentia > Sciuridae > Marmota > Marmota flaviventris. The sequence continues at coordinate 23,178,828 of NC_092498.1, forward strand.
CTGCTAGAATACAAGCATGCACACCATGCTTAGCTGATAGATTATTTTATATGGAGAAAAGTGTAGTACATTAAGAATCCAAAATAATCAAGAACATTTTTGCTTCTATATGCAGTATGGGAATGGCAGCTCAGGAGCTCTGGTGCCTAGTCTAGGTCTTAGGCAGGGGGTGTCTGTCTTTTCTCATCCCTCATCAGAAGTTCAAAGGGCCAGTCCTATTGTAAAGTTTATCACAGGTGGCCAGATAGAGGGGTGCCAACCCAGGTTAAATCACACAGGCACTGAATTTCCCCAGAATTCCTTTGGGGAAAATGTCATCCCTTCTTTTTCCTCCAAAATATCCTTTGTCCTTCTTATTTTTTCACAGTAATTCTTTTATTTATTAGTTATAATTGGACACATATCATTTATTTATTTATTTATTTGGTGCTGAGGATCGAACCCAGGGTCTCACACGTGCAAGGCGAGCGCTCTACCACTGAGCCACAACCCCAGCCCCTCACAGTAATTCTTTTTAAAAATTATTTATCTTTAATTGTAGTTGGACATAATACCTTTATTTCACTTATTTATTTTTATGTGATGCTGAGGATCGAACCCAGGGTCTCGCATGTACAAGGCGAGCGCTCTACTGCTGAGCCACAACCCCAGCCCCTCACAGTAATTCTTAATGATCCAAAGTTTTTTTTAAATATATTTTTTAGTTGTAAATGGATCTTTTGTTTTATTTATTTGTATGCAGTGCTGAGTATCGAACTCAGGGCCTCACACATGCAAGGCAAGTGCTTTACGAATGAGCCGCAACTCCAGTCCCTTAATGATCCAAAGTTTGATCCAGAATGCTAGCTCCCCCTCTTACAATATTGTAGTTTGGTAAAGGGGCAGACGAGCAAAACAGACAGAACATGCAAACATTTACAAGTCAATTTGAAAGAAAAATTTGTAGTGTTCTTTATTATCTACATCTGCTTGTGTCTTATTAATAAGCTCCCACTCCTGTTTAATGACAGAGGAAAAAGCTAAGCTTGTCAATTAATATAACTTAATTATATTTCAGTGAGTCATTTTCAGCTTAAAATATTCCCATTCAATTTAATTTGGTGTTTTTGAGATATTCAATTCCAAGTTGAGATTCTCCGCAGGAGCTGCCTCCTCCCAAGGGTCGCCCCTGCCTACCTGCCATGGTTTCTATGCTCCTAAGAGCAGAAAGAGCAGCAGGCTCAGGGTCCTGCTGTGCTGTTGTCTGGGTCTTTGCTCATCCTCCAGGCTATGCTGACTTTCTGGGAGTCTCTGTGCATACCATGCTTGTGTCCAAAGAACTGTGACAGGTCTGGGGTTTTCTTTGATGCCTTTTTGGCATTTACTGCAGGAGTCTGTGGTCTTGCTATACCTCTTATTGTGAAGTCCCTACAGGGAGTACAGTCTCATCCACAGTGTAGATCTCTTCTGAACCTGAGATTCTCTCAGTATTTTGAACCCTTACACCAAGACATGAAATAGAGTATGGTTGTCCTCCATACCACATCAAGGTCACAGTGAACTGGGGTGCAAACATAGGGCCATCTGCCTCCTTCTTGGCTATTAAGAACTACCTCTTGAATGGCACCATGTTGCCACAGTACCTTGCTGAGTGTGGAGTGCAATTGAAAGACTAGCCCAGAAGTTCTGGATTCTACCTCAATTTATACAGGGTTCCTGATGTTCATGTCCCTCTTCCCCATCCTGGCCTAAGGAATGGAGCGGCTGATGGGTTCCTTCTCAGGAACCCAAGCACCCAAGTGAGTCCACTCTCAAGCCCTCCAGCCTTCCCCCTCTCCTGGGCTCTTCCAACCGGAAGATGACTTTACTTCCTCCTTTGATAGGTGGCAGCTCCCCTCCTACTCCAAGTTTGCTCTACCTACTGATCATAGTGAAACTTGATGTCCAGGCTGCATACCTTACTCTTGATATTTAAGAGATTTGGGAACTTAGAGCTCTCTTTTCATTCCCAACAAACCTTTCAAGTCTGCTATTAATAATGGGCTTCAAAAGTTGAACTAGTCATTATTTACCTTCACATTTCTGTCATAATCACGATGCTCTCTGGAGAAAAAGGATGCCTCTGGTTGAAAAGGGAAAGGTCATATGGGAAAAAAATAAGAAAAAAAAAACATAATAACATTTTTCAAAACAGATGATCTACCTCATGCCAACTTTTCATCTGGTTAAAGATTAAGTTCTTGGTACTGAAGGTAGACCAAAAACAGGGTTTTAAAATTCATTTCCCCTCTAACTAATTCCTTATAAGACACTTATCACATATAAATAAAACAAAAGGAAACTTTATCTGTCCCTCTGCTGGCCCCTGGAATTAGGAAGAGCCCAAGGGAGAGGAAGGATTATAATTATTACTGCTTCATGCAGGGGAGGGCACAGAAGATGGCAGAGGGAGTGTTTCCAGTGTCTCATTGCTCCGCTGGTCCCCAGAGAGTTCTAGATCCTCTCTTCTCATCAAGGGAGGGACAGCAACTTGGTCAGTGAGTTCCAGCAGGGGTCAGCAATGGATTGGACTGGAATGCACGGAGCAGCCCAGAGGTGTGAGAGAGCCTTTCCTTCTGGGGCTGTTGGATAGCCATGGCTTTGATCTTTGAAAACCAAGCTTTCCTGAGAAGGGCATGTGACTCCACCACCATTTACTGAGCCCTTGCAATGTGTCAGACACTGTTATCAATACTTTGGGATATATGAGTGAATAAAACAGAGGTCCCTGCCCTTGTGACTTTATATTCCCACAGAAAGGACATAGAAAATAAACAAGAAATAAATGATATGTTAGGTAGTAGAAGATAATAAAGCAGAGTAGTGGGTTCAAGACTGGGTAGAAGTAGGGTTAGATTGAGGTAATAAGTGAGGTGATTTGCTTGGGCTCACATTGGTCACCTAAGATACCAGCAAAGACTTGAAGGAGGTGAGGAAGTCAGCCAGCAGAAGAAAAGTGTTCTAAGCAGAAGGCACTGCTAAAGAAACAATGCTGTGTTAGTCAACTTTACGTCACTGTGACCTGACACAAACCACTTGGAGGAAGGAAGGTCTGTTTGGCTCATGGTTTAGGGGTTTCAGTCCATAGGCAGCTGGCTCCTTAGCAGTGGGCCTGAGGTGAGACAGAACATCATGGTGGAAGGGCATGGCAGAGGGAAGCTGCTCCATTCATGGCAGCCATGAAGCAGAGAGAGAGGGAGGGAGGATGGGGCCAGGGACAAGATATGGTCCCCAAGTACTCACCGGATGTGACCTACTTCCTCCAACCATGCCATACCTGCTTACAGTTTCCATCTCTTCCCAGTAGTCCATTCAAGTTCTTAATCCATCCAATGGATTAATCCACTGACGAAGTTAGAGCTCTCATAATCCAATAATTTCCCCCAAAACCCCACCTCTGCACATTGCTGGATTGAGGACCAAATCTTCAACACATGAGCTCTGGGGGTACATTCCAGATACAAACCATACATGATAAGGTCAAGAAAAAAACATGGAGACGAGTATGGTTGGAGCAGACTTATGGTCAGAAGGAAGAGGGGATATCAGATGATATGGATCTTAGATGCCACTGTGGTGGCTTTGGATTTTTATTTGAATAAAATGGAGATCCATTGAGGACTTTGAGCCCAAGATAGTGTTCTGTATGTTTCAAAGGATCATTCTGACTATTGTTTGAGGCGTTAAGCAGGGAGAACTGCTGGGGCAAATCATTAATCTAGGTAAGAAATGATGGTGGTGGGATGGAGGCTTGGACCAGAGTGATGGTAGAGGGGATGGTGAGAAGTGGTCAGATATTGATAAATTTCAAAAAGAAAGGAGAGTCAAGGTGACTCAAAAGACTTTGATCTGAGCAGATGGGTGGGTGGAGTGCATAATTGAGAAGAAGGCTGGAAATGGGGCAGATCTGTAGAAGAAAAACGCTGCTTGGCACTCACATGCTCTAGTTCATTACTCATTAGTTTCATTTTTGGACATGTTGAGTTTGAGATATATATTAGATATCCCAGTGGAAATTTTGAATAAATCATGAAATAAATAGTTCTAGGATCTGGGAGAGAAGTCTGGACTAGAGAGGAAAGTTAACAACTTATAGATGTTATTTATTTTAATTTTTTTAGTTGTAGATGGACACAATATCTTTATTTTATTTATTTTTATGTGGTGCTGAGGATCGAACCCAGTGCCTCATATGTGTGAGGCAAGTGCTGTGCCACTGAGCTACAACCCCAGCCCCTATAAATGTTATTTAAAGCTATAAATCTGACACATATCAACAAGACTGAATACAGAGGGCCAAGGGGAGAAAGACTAAGACTGATCCCTAGAGCTCTCAAACATGAAGAACTGTGAGATGCCAGGAGGAGTCCGCAAAGGAGACTGAGAAGGTGTGACCAGGTATCAAGACAGGAAGAAAGTCAAGAGCATAGTTTCCCAGAAGCCTTGTAAAGAAATCCAAAAATCTAAAAGGCACCAGCCTGCTTTGTAGGATGCTCATGCTAAGTGGGCGAAGGCTGGGGAGCTGCGCTTGGCTCTAGCCACCAGGCACTCACTGGCACCTTGGTAAGAGCAAATGGGGTAGCCTAGTAGAAGCAAATGCCTGAGAGCAGGGGATTTTATAAAGAATGAGAGGAAAGAGACTGGAGATCATGGGAATAAGACACTCATTTTTGAGACATTTTCTGTAAAGAAATGGAGTAGAAATTGGCAGGAAAAAAAAAAAACAGGGTCAAGAGAAATGCTGCTATTTTTTTTTTTCAAAGAAGGGAAAGGAAACAGCCTGTTTCGAGGGAGGAAAATGGTGTTAATGCAAGACGAGAGACAGACTGCAGAAGCAGTATCCTTGAAGAGGCAAGCCATGAGATCTAGGGCCGTGTGGAGGGGTTGATTTTGCCTAGGAGCATGGATAGTTCACTGCGAAGCCACTGGAAGGGCTTAATATGTGGGGATAGACCCTGGTAGGTGGGGAGAAGCCATGCGAGAGTCTGAGGAAGCTCTTCCTTAATTGCTTAGAATTTATCAGTAAAATACAAAATAAGGTTATCAAATGAGCTTGAGAATGGATCATGGGCTATTAGGATCTGAAGAGAGGGAAAGGTGTGAAACAGTCCTTTAGGATCTGAAGAGAGGGAAAGGTGTGAAACAGTCCTTTAGGAGCCTGGAGAGTAATGGACTAGAGCATGTGAGTGCCAAGCAGCCTTAAGAACTCACTCGAAGGTGTAACTAAAAAGAATGAATAAAAAATTGTAAAAAATAAAAAGTAAAATAAAAAAATTGGTAAAAAACAAAAAGAATTCACTCAAGGGCTGGGAATAGGAGGGGGGTTTGCAGCTCAGTGGTAGAGTGCTTGCCTGGCGTGTGTGAGGCCCTGGGTTCAATCCCCGGCACCTTAAAAAAATAATTCACTTGAAGTTAGTGATCATGAATTTAAAGTGACAGTAGTCTGTATGTGCGTGTGTGTGTGTACAGTGTGCACACCCACACGTATCAGCCTTATTTGGCCTCTGGATTTGGAAACAGATGGGACAGAGAACCTGAATTAAGAAACATTTTAGTTTTACCAAGTAGAAATGAAAGGAGGCGAGGGGATCAAAGGTAGGTGAATGAAAGTGCTTATAAGATGGACCATGAAATTCCAACTGGATGAGGAGGGAAGTGAGATATAAAGGACAGGAAAGAAGAGTGGAAAAGAAATTATTGGCACAAATGGAATGGTGTGTGTTTTATGGAAGATAGTTTATTGCTTTAAATAATGATATGACCCTAAATGTTCTTTCTTTGTGTCTTTGATACACTCCTTGTCTTCTACATTACCTGATGTGACTTTGATAAACACACACACACACACACACACACACACCACGCACACACACACATCCCTATCTTGAGAGAATATGTAGTAGATAGTTTGATTGCAGGATGCAAAGGTTTATCAGGGTTAGGGAGTAAATTAGAAAGTTAAAAGAAGGTGATAAAAGAGTAAAACATGAAATTGAAATTGTGGAGAGGTTACAGCTGTAAGTAATGATGAGATCTAAGTTACGGCCATGGAAGTGAGTAGCGGAGTGTGCAAAGAAGATTATTGGAAAAGGGAGGGTCAAGAGCTGAGAGGACGAGGTTGATTACACATATATGGCATTCATGAAGGTTAAGAAAAGGGTTGTAATGGCCAAGAGGTAAAATCATTAAGAAATATGAGGGAATAACCCACTGACATTCTTAAAGTAAATCACTTAATTAAATCTAGTATTTGAAACACACAATTCAACAAAACAAAACATTGCTGAGTAATATTTACTTAAAGGGTACAGGTCCAGCAAGGAGAGATTTCCCCAGGGACCCTGTCAGTATTTTCCACTACTTAAGGATTTCTTTCTCAGAGAGCCGTGCCTCTGAGCTGAGATTCCTGCTTTATGCCAGCAATGTCAAGAAGAGAGACATTTTCTTTTTCAACAGTACACTTCTTAGTTCTGTTTTTCCTTCCAATAACATGTAATGATTCATACATTGTAAGTATTATTCCTATAATTACCACCATATATTATATTTATTTGCAAAAAAAATCACATCAGGTAATACAGAAAACATGGATTGTGCCCAAACCAAAAGGTAGCTTTGTGCTGTTTCTTCAAGCAATAAATTGACTCCTGCTAACACAACAAACCTTTCCATTTGCTCCAGTGATTTATTTATGCCTTCATTTTATTATGCCTTCATTTTTTAGGGAGATTCGGGGTTTTTTTTTTTTCTTCCTCTATTAAGGCCTGTTCTGCATTACACTGGCCCTTAGTTACTTGAACACTAATCTAAAATGTACGATGGGACATCAATCAGATAGGACCGAGAGTTTGGAGGCGTTTAGACTTCCAAATTATTTGCTATAGCTTTCTCCCTAGATTGCTAATTTCTTGTGATTTCTTTTCCCATTACCTTTTCTTTTCTTTTTTTTTTTTTTTTTTTTTTTTTTTTTTTTTGGTATCCACTAAGTCACATCTCCAGCCATTTTTTGTATTTTACTTAGAGACAGGGTCTCACTATTCCTGAGACTGGCTTTCAACTTGCAATCCTCTTGCCTTAGCCTCGTGGGCCACTGGGATTACAGGCTGTGCCACCATGCCTGGCTCCCATTACCATTTTTAAAACTGATAGGGCATTTTGATCTCCTTTATGACTGGAGTGACTGGGACAAAACTGGGTCTTCTACTCCCTTTTGGTAACAGTAAGTCCATCTGGCCTTGTCACCCAGGAGACCCTGGACAGGTGGAGGTTCACTGTGATTGGGTCCATAGTTGGGCCCATCCTGATACAGCCCCTGTGATGCAGAGATGGTTTTGTTCTCAAGTCCTAGCTATAGTTTACCTTCCCATCTTTCCACATGTCTGTACAGATACAGCAAAACCATGTATCCCCAGGCAACAATTAGATGAATGGATTTGGGGTCATTAAGAAGGACCCAGTGATATTTATTCCCAAGGGATATCTGTGAGATGCCTCCTTAGCCCCTCAGATAAGCTATCCAGGTCTGGGATTAGAGGGTCTCAGCATCCACTTTTGATACTTCGGTTGAGACGTGAGGCATAAGGTCCTCATTGACTAAGGAGCCGCACGCAGGTGAACCTTCCTGACACTTCTCAGAACAGTCCTCGGGCATAAAGAGTTCGCCTCACAACTTCATTTGGCATGAACCCCTTGAATCCCTTGAGTGTACTTAGGGGAACATGCTCCATGGGAGGAAAGGAAAGTTGTGCTTTCGTTCCACTTAGTACCATTGGTTGGGTTGTTTGACTGCAAGAAGCCTAAGAAACATTCTTGAAGGTTTTTTCCTAGCCACCCCACTTTGTTCATCAAGGAAACGTAGGTTGACATTGCAGTTACTATGGGGCAAAATTCTTTTCTTTTTTCTGGCCCACCAAGCTCTGAGTACATGCCCAGCCTGGGCTGCTGGATGAGCTGCTCTGGGAGGCAGCACCCTTGTTCACAGCACAGACCAAATTGTATTTCGAGTAGCTGTTCTGGGAGAAGTGAGAACCTAGCATCTTGGTTGCACACCGACCTTCCATGACCCACAGCTGGAAACCCCTGGAAAATTCAAGTTGGGTACTAAGAGTAGAGGCCAGTCCTATTATCTCCTAGTGGGAAAACGAGTGTGATTATCATTCAATGCTATCATTTTATATTTGCAACTGCACCTGTTCGACTTTCACACAAGAGAAAATGTAGCTTACCAGCTAGGTCCCATTAGTCTTTAGAGTGTACCCTTTGGCCATATCAGAGTCAATTTAGGATTCAAATCCTTGGAAAAGGATGTATTAGAAGCTTCTGTCCCCCTGGTGAACATATATTGAAATTCTTAATTTGGCTCAAGCACCTGTATTAGGTATGATTGCTTTTGGCTGCAAGCAACAGGACACCCTACAGTAACTTAACCAGGAGAGGTTTATTTTTCTTCTATAATAAGAAATCTGGAGGGAAAGGCCTGTAGAATTTGGTCAGCAGCTCTGTGTCAGCGTCTCTTGCTTTGCTACATCAGGGTTGCAAAGTGATCAAACCAGCTCTGTGCCTCTTGTTCAGGTTTAACACAGGAAGAAAGGGAAGGTAGAACCACTTGTGTCTCTCCCTCTTGCCGGAAAAGCAAAAGCTTTCCACAATTATTCCCACCTGCCCCAAGCAGTGGGTGATACTTCTCCTCACCTCTTAAGGGAAAGAACTGCGTCATATAAGAACGTCTAGCTGCAGGAAATTCTGAACAATTTAGGAAGGGACTGTTATAATGGAATCAGCCTAATTATGATCCATAGTCTCGTGCCTTCCTGAAGAAAACCAAGATTCCTTTTGCAATATATAAAGGAGGAATGAATATATGTATGTATGTGCATATATATATATATATATATATATATATATATATATATATATATATATATATATATGATAGAAAATGAATGAATCTGCTTAAGCATCCTGTTGCTCTTTTGGTGACATCATGAGTCACTTATGTGAAAGCCTGCAGTCATCCTTTATCTTGCAATAGGCTAGAATCTACCCTACCACCAAGTTTTAGGCTCCCATGTACCATAGTAAACTCCTACTCCATTTCAAAAATTGAATATTTTATAAATGAATAGGAGCAGAGATTTGATCCCTTGATTCCCTAAATACACATATTCACTCAAATTACCCTTGCAATTTGAAGCACAGTATTTGGTAGATTGTCAAATCAAACAGGTAACAGGCCTGCTGTTTGGTTATTACAGGAGTTAGCATCTGGGCTGTCTTTGTAATTGCACATCCTATCATTGCTCCAGATATCAAACAATAAAATCTTTCCCTTTCCCACACTCTACGATGCAAACAAGGAGCAGGAGGATGGGAAGGGGGAAGAATATTTCTCTTAGTTTTAGGGAATCTCTAAGCTAAATTATAAGTGGCTAGTCCTACCTCTGATACCCAGCCAATGCTGTCTGGCTCTTATTTTTAACCTCTCATTTTGGGAGTGGATTTGGGGTATCCTAATCCAGACTCTTTGAGATGGGATTTCTTATTTTTAATTGCTGACTTACACAGGTTATCTTTATAAAATAGCTCTCGATCTTTGACTCATCTTTTAAGATTTGTGAGAAACTTTTTCTCTTTTTGTTTAAGAGTGTAGGAAAAGCCGGGTGCAGTGGTGCACGCCTGTAATCCTAGCAGCTCAGGAGGCTGAGGTAGGAGGATCACAAGTTCAAAGCCAGCCTCAGCAATAGCAAGGCACTAAGACAGTCTGAATAAAATATGAAATTGGGCTGGGTTTGTGGCTCAGTGGTCGAGTGCCCCTGAAATCAATACCTGGTATCAAAAAGAAAAAAAAACATATAGGAAAAACAAATCTTTAGACCAGGGCTGGGGTTGTAGCTCAGTGGTAGAGTGTTTGCCTAGCATGTGTGAGGTACTGGGTTCAATTATCAGCACCACATATAAATAAATACAGTCCATTGACAACTAAAAAATATTTTTAAAAAATCTCTAGGCCAATCCATACACATTAAAAGGTGGCTAGGGGATGGCATTTCTGACAAAGTTCTGAGGGATCCTATCAATGAGGTTTGGAGGTTATGCAGCTTCAGAATCTAAGGAGGCACAGTGACAGGAGTCCCTAACACATAGAGCCCGGTGTTCCCCTTTGACCTGGCTTGATGCTCAGAGGAGCCAGGTAGGAGCTGGTGGTGGCAATGTGCACCTGGGTCAGCTGGGTCTGCACTGTGTGGGCAGATAGAGCCCCAGGAGATCAGGCAGCAGGTAGAGATGGAACAAGCACTTTCCCCATTAATGCTGGGTGCTGGAGAGTTCAGGGAGCCATTCACCAGGTACTGTGGCCTCGTACCCAGGGCTGAATAGAGGCAACAGGGCAATGAAATCCTGGTTACCAGAGAAGATAAACAGGCGTCATGGCATGCCATGGAGAGAGACCTCACCACTCTGATGGTAGGAAAGGCAGCATGGAACCCAGAAAAAGAGCCCTCTGGGAATAGCCAGGATAGGGTTCTCCAGAGAAGTAGGAACCAAATACTGTGTGTGCGTGCGTGCGTGTGTGTGTGTGTGTGTGTGTGTGTGCGTGTATAAAGAGATTTACTACAAGGAATTGGCTCACACCATTACAGAAGCTGACAAGTCCTAAGATGTGTAGTGGACAAGCTGAAGACCCAGGAGAGCTGGTTGTGCAGTTCTAGACCAAAGACCTGCAACTTTAAAACCAGTGTAAAGGCTAGAACAACATGGATGTCCCAGCTTACAGGCATTCAGGCAGGAGGAGTTCTCTCTTACTCAGTTTTTTTCTTTTTTTTTTTTTGGTCCTAATAAGACCTTCAACTGATTGAATGAGGCCCACCCACATCAGAGAGGGCAATCCACCTAACTCAGTCTACCCATTTGAATGTTATTCTCATCCACAAGCACTTTCACAGGCACACCCAGAATAATGTATGACCAATATCTGTGTGCCTCATGGTATCATCAAGTTGACACATAAAATTAACCATCTCAGCCAGTGTGTTTTATCCTGAGAGGAATCCAAGAGTCCAGGAAGATACACCCAAGGCAAATAACTTATGGATATAGTCACATAGTGTGGACTCTACAAGGGGTCACCTCCCCAGCAAACACTTAAGACATAAGATCCTTCCCTCACCAGGAAAGTTCCCATGGCCAGAAAAGTATAATCCCTGGCTTCCATGTCCCGGAGGGAGTAGAGATCACTGAGCCATTAGTGGCCCTGGCCAGGACAGCCTCCGTTCCCATAGGCGGCTGTGGGCCAGGAAGGGCCAAACCTGCACCTCTTGAAGGTGTATGGGGTGGCTGGCCAGTGCCTCTTGGAAGTGGGAGACTGGTCAGGCCAGGTTTGTCCCTGTCCTACCCATTCCAGGTCCACTGAATAATTCAGAGGCCTTTATGGCATGGTGATTTGGTTTTCTGGTTCCAAAAAACACCCAAGAAAAAATGGGAATCTCTGGCCCTTGGATAGACATCACGGCTGAAATAAGGATCCTCAAATTCCACAAGATTTAATAGTTGTTTTTCTCCAGAACAGTAATTAGGAGCTGGTGATAGCAGATGTTTGAAGGTTCATTTTGAAAGAAAAGAGTCCAGTCTCTTCTAGAGCTCTTCTCTTCTAGAGACCTGGCAGCTAATGAGGAGGCTGCAATGGTCAGAGGCCAGTCAGAGTGAATGAGACCTCAAGTCCAGAATGACATCACTCTCCTCCCATGCACTGACTTTAGAGTCTGTCCTGCTTCTTGGACTCCCCACTCAAGGAAGTCCCAGGGTAGAAGACAGACAGGTATGTAAATAATAGTAAATAAATTAACAAGGTATTATACCTCCTTGATAAAACTCAACTTCAGGGGGAAACCCTGTGACACCAGGGTTAATGCTCATAATTCAAAAGGACACTGAGATCCTGAAGCTTAGAAAAGAGCCAAGTGGAGAGGGACACCTGACCGGTGCAATGTTCTTGCAGTAATGGACAAAGCCAACTTGTAGCAAGCCTGCAAGGGTGGAACCCCCCACCCCAAAAAAATACCCACAGCTGATTTTTACTCCCTTCCGCGGATTCTGGTTGTTGTTATTGTTCCTTGATCGCCATTGGCCAAACCCAGTGAAGCCAGAGAACATTTTGACTTTGTCAGACTTCTGAGGAAGAAGAACAGAGAAAGGTGGAAAATGAATATGGACTGGTACCCAGAGAGCCAGCAAAATATCAATAATTTTCAAAGGCAGTAGGAATGCGAGGAGCCCCTTTCAATTACTTGTTCCCCCTGTTTTGATCACAGAACAAAACATCTACTCACTCAAAACAGGAAATCTAGACCACACATTACTGAATCCAATGTCAAGTTGCATTCCCAGGAAGAGCAATAGGGTTATGTGGTTAGCATGCCAACAAGATCAACTTTGAAAAAATATTGCCTTTTACTAATTTATAACTTTAATGTTCTTTCATCCTTATCACAAAGCAAAGGCAAAACATTTCTGTTGTAGAACAATTTAAAATATAGATAAGCCAAAAGGAGAAAACAAAACTGTCTTGTAATTCCAGGTTAGCAATAACCACTGCTAATATTATGGGATGTTTTTCAAGTGTCTTAATCTTACCTTACATGTGTATTTATATATTTTCCAACTTTTATTTTGACATAATTTTAGACTAACAGAGAAATTGCAATAATGATACACAAAATTCCAATGCTCCTTTCAAAATCACTCTCCAAATGTAAAGAATTTACCACATTTACCTTACTTACCTCTCTTTACATATACGTATATGTGTGTCTGTGTAACACAGACACACATAAATATAATTTGTATGTACATATATGTGTATCTTTTTCCCTAAATCATTTTAGAGTAATCCACTTTAAAATTTTAACAAAAGCAAGTTGGGCCAATAATCTCTAAACCATCACTATCTCCAATTTTAATAAGCATTGCCCAAAATTAACAATAAGAGAACAAGAAGGATACAGAACTCTTATCAAGAAATCTCCATCAGATCAGAACATACTTAGCTAGAAAGTGAGCACCCACAGATTTTGTAAATACCTGGAGTGTGATCGCCATCCTGAGACAGACTAGGAAGGGTCCTGTTTGAAAAATGCCCAGTCATGTTCCTATTTGGGGGTGAAACTTTTTAAACTGGGGTAGCCTAAGAGATCCTAGGTAGCCCTTCAAGGGCTCAGGGAGGAACTTCAAGGTTACCTGTGAGGGGCTTTCTGGAGATACTAAGGTAGATCATAGGCAACAGGACAAGGATCTTCCACTTCAGGGACATTGTTTCCTGGCATCCCATCTAATTTAGAATGTAGTCGATCATTTTGGAGACATCAGTTCCAGGTGTCCACTTACAAATGCTCCTCCGTATAGAAGACAGAGGGAACAGGTTTGAAATTAGTCATTCTGGCCAGGGCGTAAACAATCTCCCCCGCAGTGGAATCACTAGGGAAAAGATAGAAATTAAGGCCTTCTGTTAGCTGTCAGGTGCTGATTTGGGACTGGGTTAAATAATTTTTTCAGGCATAGAACATCACCTTGAGTCTTGGCATAAAATAGAGCCAGATGCTAAAGTGCCTTGCTGGTTTGTCATCCCCAGAGACGTGCAGCCAGGATGGTCAGATTGTCCATGCTTCTGAAAGCTGAACAGGACAGACTTAGCAACAGAGTCAAAGCACTACAGATTGACATTAAGCTGCAGGTCAGTGGAAAGTGAGCCAAGAGACTCCAACTCAGGCCTCTCAAGGACAGGGCAGGACTATCTGATTCCAGACTTGGCCACTCAGCCCTGGTTTATTTGTTTGTTTTTTTGTTTATTTATTTAGCAGTCTTGGGTATTGAACTCAAGGACACTCTTCCACTGAAGTCCTCCCCAATCCTTTTTTATCTTTTTGTTTTGAGGCAGGGTCTCACTAAATTACCCAGGGTGGACTCAAACTTGCAATTCCCTTACCTCAGCCTCCCAAGTTACTAGGATTACAGGCCTGCACCACTGCACCTGGCTTGGCCCTATTTTTAAAGAGAAATTCTGTTTTCTTCCTTACAGACTGAGATTTTTTATAACTTAGGAGACTCTTTCTTTCTTTCTTTTTTCTTTTTGTGGTGCTGGGGTTGAACCTAGGGCTTTGTGCATGCAAATCAAGAACTCTACCAACCAAGCTGTATCTCCAGCCCAGGAGACTCTTTCTTAACCAATAAGAGAAAAACTCATTTTAACATAGTAATTCCTAACAAAGTGATTTTCATTTATTTTATTTGTTTATTTAATTTGAAGAAAACTATCCATGTCCTGTGAGAGAGGCTGCTAGGTGGCACTCCAGGTGAATGGAAGGACCACCAAGGGACCTGCCCCTACACCTTGAGATCAGGTAGAAAATGTAAAGGGGAGATAATATGGTTGGGCTTAAAAAGAGAGAGAGAGAGAGAGAAGCAGCCACGATTATTCCCTCACCAAGTCCCTGGTTTCTAGGAGAAACAGCATGTGGAGGTCTCCTAAAGCCTGTGGGCCCGAGTTAGTTGCAAAGGGTGAATGGGATCTGGGGCTACATCTTGCTGAAGTTGCTACCATGAGGCACAGATGTGCACACACATGAGGAAGGGGACGTGTGGATCCCAGCTGGAAGGTAGCCATGGGGAGAATGGCTGGGGTAGGGGGTCTGCTGTGCAGCCTGTTGGAACCAGCACCTTGTCCACACCAAATCCATGGACACTGAACCAATAAGAGGACCTTACTCTCTCCACAGGCAATCCCACAAGAAATTCCCTTGCTATCCCTCTTCCCTGCTCCATCCTCCAAGGGGCCCGTGTAGGGGGCTATACTGCCTCTCTCCACTCTAAGCTGCCAGAAACTAGGTTTGTTAAGGGGCTTAGGGGGATGCTTTAAAATTATATAAGATCTAAGTTGTAAAATGAACAGCAAGGAGTTATAAGAACTGAAAATGATTGTTACAATAGATGAAAGTTATTGGAAAATATTGAATTGATAGGAAGGGGAATTTCAAAAGAAAACAGATAATAGTAGTCACTGGGGGAAAATTTTTCACTTTATACCAATAGTTGAGAATCTTCTCTGAGACAATGACATTACATTACATTACATGTGCAGACATTTATCTCCGCTCCCTGCTAAGAAAGTTGGACTCCATCCACGCCCTGCCCTCGGTTCTTGCCCTTTTAGCACGGGAGCAACTATATATATAAAGATATTGTATTACTGAATGAACACTAAAGCCAAGGATGATGCAAATGGGAGACGATGCAGGGAAGGCAAGGGAAACACGCTCCCGGCCAGAATGTGTCTTCCATGTGGGAAAAAGCACAATCCCATTTATGGTTGAAGGGATTCAGTGTGACTTATCTGCTACCACTTGTCTGACTGGGAGGGCTGAGCACTGGTTGCTGCTCATGGGTTGTTAACATGAAAAGGAAAACGGATCCATGTTATTAAGACTCTTCATAAAACTCCATCTGCCATTAATACACTGTGTTCATGAGCCCATGAAACAAGTTCTCAATGCTGGGAAAGAGGCCGGCTGACATCTACAGAGCAGGTCATTTTATCTACCTGATACTTCAGCCTGCTCTGCAAAAAGAGTCTTTGACGGACAGTCACGTGAAACAAATATTCTTACATTTGGGGATTGTTCAGAGCAGTGCATTCATGGGTTCACTATCACTCAGGATCTAAGCAGAAACAATGGTACACATAAATTAAGATATTTCAAGGAGGCAAAGAGACTTATTTATAAAAGGCCACATATAGAGAAACCACAAAGGACAGTATAGTACCCTAGTTTGTTTTACCATGCCAGACTCCAAAATCAGAGGGAAAGAGAAATTTCCAGGACCCAGAAGGAGAAATTCAAGCGGAGGGCCACCTAGAGAAAAGCTATCCCATTCAGTTGAGATGCCCCAATAGGGAGAAGTCAGAAGAGGAATAATCTCCTTATTCCACTTATTTCCTGTTGGGGTTCCTATTTACCAAACCCAACCAAAAGCCATAGGACAAAGAGAGTGGACCAAACAGGTTAGTGTCCCAAGCAGAGAGCAAATGGGCAGACATGGAAATGAGTGGATTGAGCGAGGCACACAGGAGGTAGTCAATACGTAATTCTTCAAACAGCACTTATCAAATCACCTACTATGTGCAAAACACTATTCTGAATGCTGAGGACAGAGCAACCAAAAAAACAGACAAAGCCCTTAACTTCATGGAACTGTAAAGCAAATAAGAGACCTTCCTAAAATATGTAGTCTATTGAATATTCACAGGTAATAATGAAATGATACAACAGGAAATATTGCATGAGAAGGAACTAGCACCCTTTTAAATAAAGTAGCAGAGGGGGCTCTGAGAAGACCTGAAGGAGAAAAGGAAGTGAGATTATAGGTTCCTGGGAAAAAGAAACCATGCATAGGAAAGAACAAGGGGAAAAGCCCTGAGAAGTGAGCCTGCCTGGGGAATGTGAGGAACAGAGAGAAGACTAGTGGGTCAAGTGGACTGAGTAAGAGGGTCAGTATTAAGAGATCATCAGAGAGATGAAGGAGTAGGGAGGCAGGGCAGAGGTCAAGCCATGTAAGACTTCATGGGACATCATTAGTGAATTGACAAATTAGTGAGGGCAGGGGATTTGAGCAAAGGGGCAACATGATCTGACTTGTGTCCACAGCTCCATTTTGGTTGCTGTGTTGAGATGGACTGAAGAGGTGAGGGGGAGGAAATGAGCCAGCCGGGAGGATAGTTTAGCAATGTGGCCAAGGCAAAATGATGCCTTAGACTGCTTGGGAGCAGCGCGGGAGGATGGTAAATGTGCTGAAAGATTGGATATGGGTATGAGACACAGAGAGGAAGTTGACTCCAATATTTATTGGCTATTGGTGGAAAAATAGTAATTGCCATTCCTGAGATGGGAAGGATCACAAGAAGTCTAGGTCAGGTGTATATGTGTCACTGAGTAGATATGACAAGACTATTTTTGGATGTGTTGTTTGATATCCAAGAGGAGGTGGGAAGATGTTGTGTGGATATATGAATCTGGATTTTAGGAGGGAGGGAAAGTTTACAAATGCATCTCCCTGAAGACCAAGAAGATGAGTTATGAAAGGTGTGGCCAAGAAGTTAAATAAGATTTGGACTGAAAATTCCCTTTGGAAGAAGTAATGCAGATAAAATTTGTAATAGCAATTTTAGCAAAGTGTTAAGGATGTCTGCTGGCTCAAAGTGGGCTAAAAAGGGGACAGGGACATTGGACATACTACAGACCAATCTTTTGAGAAATTATGTTGTAAGGGGAAGGAAAGAAATGGAGCTATAGCTAGAGGAGGAATGAGCTCAAGAGAAAATTCTTAAAAACAGGAGAAATTTTAAAATCCTTTTTCTTAAACCTTTAATCTTCTTCCTTCCAAGTTCCTATGTGACCAAACCATCAGGCTCCACCTACAAGCCAGTGTGAATCCTCTGCTCAAGCGTTCATTCATAAGTGAACAAATTGTTCAACTGTTCATGAAATCACAACATACTGTCTCATCTTGAGTACAGAGTAAGGCGTGAGATGATGGGCTTTTCTGCTTGCAAGTCCTACCCATCTGGTCTATTTTCCTATTTTCTTTTCCTTTTTTGTTATCCTTGAGAGGGACGGCAATGCCACTACATTCTGTTTCTGTCTAATACCATTGTGAAGCGCCACCTATATAAACAAGGTTCACATGTTTCCTTCTCAGTTAACTGTTCATAGAGAATTTCTCATGAGATCTGAGCTGAGGCAGGTCTCCAGGATGGCAGAAATTTGTGGGCACAGCTAAAGGGATCTTAGGCGGAAATTGGTATTTATAAATTCACATATCAAGAAATAGAAAAGTCATTCATAAATAAACAGAATATCTAAGTGGCTGAGAAATAAAAATTATTTCAACTTCACTAGCCATCAAGAAAGTGCCAATATGAATACAATCAGGTGCAATTACAAACTAAACCAAAATAGCAAACATGAAAAAAAAATGGAAAACACCAAGTGTCTAAGAAGATGTGGAGCAATTTGAACTCTCACCCATGCTGTTGATAATATAGATGGTACAACCATTACGGGTAATTTTTTGGCTGTATTCACTAAAGCTGAACATACACAAAAGCAGGAAATCTACTGCTCAATATACACTTAATAAAAGTGAGTATTTCCCAGCAGCTCGGGAAGGCTGAGGCAGGAGGATTGCAAGTTTAAAGCCAACATCAGCAAAAGTGAGGCGCTAAGCAAATCAGTGAGATTCTGTCTCTAAATAAAAACAAAATAGGGCCTGAGGATATGGCTCAGTGGTCAAGTGCCCCTGAGTTCAATTCCTGAGGTCCCTCTCACCAAAAAAGTGAGTATATATGTTCATCAAAACTTCAGTTAGAATGTTCATAGTCACACACTCTATAATTGTTTCAAACTGGAAACTATTTAATGCCAATCAGCAACAGAATGGATAAAAAATTGTGGTATATTTTCACTATATAATATTATAAAATGAAGTGAATGTATATACAACTATATACAAAATATGAATGAGTTTCACAAACATAAGTAGGAAACAGAATAGACACAAAAGGATATATAAAATATGATTCTGTTTAAATCAAATACAGAAGCAGACAAAACTAATCTATGCTGTTAGAAGTTAGAAATATTGATTACTCTTGGAGGTGGCTAGCAGGATAAAAATACATGCACTATGTACAAAATTAAAGAAGTTGACAAAAGAGTAACATTGTAAACCCAAAAAATAAAAAGAAAGAAAATAGCTGGGTGCTATGGCATAGGCCTATAATCCTAGCGGCTCAGGAGGTTGAGGCAGGAGGATCAAAATTTCAAAGCCAGCCTCAGCAACTTAGTGAGGCCCTAAGCAACTTAGTGTGACCTTGTCTCTAAATAAAATGTTAAAAAGGACTGGGGATGTGGCTCAGTGGTTAAGCGCCCCTGGGTTCAATTCCCAGTACTAAAAAAAAAAAAAAAAAAAAAAAAGTGGGAGGAAGAAAATAATAAAGATAGAAGCAGAAATCAGTAAGTCAGTGAGTTAAGTCAGTGAGGACAAAACCAAAAACTGTGTTAGATAAAAGCATTAATTAGGTAAATCTGTGGTAAGAGTAATCTATATAAAAAGATCTAAAATATTCAGAACAAAAAAGGAGGATATAGGGCTGAGGTTGTGGCTCAGTGGCAGAGTGCTGCCTAGCATGTGTGAGGCACTGGGTTCGATCCTTAGCACCACATAAAAATAAATAAAATAAAGGCATTCTATCCATCTACAACTATAAATTTTTTTTTAAAAAGGAGGATATAGAAGACTTATATAGATATAGAAGACTTTTAAAGTATCTATTTATCAGTTCCTAGAAAAATGTACATTTTTAGCATCAGCACAAGGAGAAATGGAGATGTTGAGCACATAAATAAATATTAAATACAAAGTACAAAGGATTCCCTTTCTCTCCACCAAACTCTTAAATCCATGTTTTTCACAGGTCATTTCTATCAAAATTTCAAAGAATAGTTTATTTCTGTCTTGTTTATGTAATTTTTTCCAAAAAAATAGAAATCAAGCAATCATTTTTTGAGGTTACTGTAATGGGAAGAAACAAAATCAACACCCCCAAAGCTGAGTAAAACACAGAAATGTATAGGCCCATTTCATCTACAAACTAAATTTAAATAAAATTTAAAATAGATCATTGAGTCTATAGAGCATTAAAAATAATACATCATGGGGCTGAGATTGTGGCTCAGCGATAGAGCGCTCACCTAGCACAGGCAGGACCCGGGTTCGATCCTCAGCACCACATAAAAATAAAGGCATTGTCCATCCACACCTAAAAAATAAATATTAAAAAAATTATAAATAAATAAATAAAGATTTTTAAAAAGTTTAAAAAAATACATCATAATCAAAAAAATACATCATGATCAATTAAATTTTATCTTAGACATTGTGGTATGACTTTATGTAGAAAAATCTATCAACACAATTCCCCACATGGATAGACTAAAGGGATAATGAAGGGAAAGAGCTTGCAGTAGCAGGGGCCAAGACATTTGTTATACCTCAACACTTAACAATGACTTCAATAAAACTTTCAGAGCACATTCTAGTGAAAATTCTTCAACATGATAAAGTCGATATGTCAAAAACCAATGGCACCAGGCACAGAGGTGTGTGCCTGTAATCCCCGTGGCTGGGAAGACTGAGGAAACTTAGCAAGGACCTAAGCAACTTAGTGAAACCTTGTCTCAAAATAAAAATAAAAAGGGCTGGGGATGAGGCTCACTGGTTGAGTGCCCCAGGTTCAATCTCTGGTACCAAAAACCAAAAATCCTAAACCAAACAAAACAATGGCAAACTTTATTTATCTATTTATTTATTTTTAGTCATAGATGGACAAAATGCCTTTATTTTGTTTTTTAATTTTGTGTGTGTGTGTGTGTGGTACTAAGGATTGAACCCGGTGCTTCACAAGTACTAGGCAAGTGGTCTGCCACTGAACCTCAGCCCCAGCCCCGGCAAACATTATTAATGCAGAAATTAGTTCAAGAAAAAGAAAAAGATCAGGAGTAGGATCCCCACCTTTGCTATTGTTCATGCTCAAGATCCAGGCCAACTTTGTAGGGGAAGAAAGATGATATAAGTGGTTGAAAAGAGAAAGGGTTGGGGTTGTAGCTCAGTGGCAGAGTGCTTGCCTAGCACGAATGAGGCGCTGGATTAAATTCTGAGCACCACATGTAAATAAATAAATAAATAAAGGTCCATCAACAACTAAAAAAAAAAAAAAAATATATATATATATATATATATATATATAATTTTTTAAAGAAAGAACTAATTTAAACCAATAACAACCAACTAGAAAAGGTAGTAAAAAATAAGACACTATTCACAGTGGCCACAAAACCTATAAAATAGCTTGGAATAAATTTAATCCCCAATACAGAAGACTTGTATAAAGAAAACTTTGAACTTCCAATAAAGGATACAAAACTATCTAAATTTTATACTCTTAAAATGGCATAACTTGGTAGTATAATAACTTATTTTTGAGGGAATAAACTACTAAAGACAATAAAGAAAACCTAAATAGAAAAAAGTTCATGCTTTTATATGGTACAGCTTTATGGTATTTTCTAAATATTTTCTCTAAATCTTGAATTTTGATTAAATCCAACTAAAAACTAATTCTAGTTAGACATTTTGGGGAAAACAACAAACTGACTCTTAAGTATGAAGTATGAATAAAAGTCAACTTTAAAAACATTCAATCTTAAAAATAAAAAAGAATATTGGAGTTTGCCCCAGCTACTATTAACAGGTTTGGGCTCAGGAACAAACAGACCAGTGGAATGGAAAAAAAAAATTATTTATGTATCTGACTTTAATATATATTTAAGGCATAAAAATTCCATTAAGAAATTGTTTTCTAGAAATGGTGTTGTAAAAACTGGTTCATAGGTGGACAAATATAACTAGATTATGACCTGATGCCATATCATTATTTTGTTGAAAAATGCTAACTGAATCCTTATATAATATCAAATATAAAGAGGTATTCTAGATAGGCTAAAGTCTTAAGTGTGTAAAGAAAAATTACAATAAAAGCAAAACAAAACAAAGAAAAAAAGAAAAGAAAACAAACCCCAAACAGAATATCTTTATGTTCTAGGAGCTGAGACAGACTTTTAAGCAAAACTTAGAAAACACACACCATAAGGCAAAACACTGATACATCTGATTGCATCAAACTCAGACTCTCCAACAACTCAATGAGGTCCCACTTCACACCCAGTAGGATGGCTATAATTTCTTTAAAAATGGAAAATAGCAAGTGTTTTCAAGGGTGGTGGGAATGTGAAATGGTTCAGTTACTGAAGAAAATAATTTATTGGTTCCTAAAGATAAATAGAACTATCCCATATGATTCAGAAGTTCTATTCCCAGGTTTATATCCAAAATAATAAAAAGCAGGTGCTCAAACAAGCATATGTGTGTGCAAGTTTATATCAGCACTATTCTTAATAATCAAAAGGGAGAAATAGCCCAAATGTCTCTCTATGGAAGAATGGATAAACAAATTATGGTATTCTGTATTGGAATATTATTCAGCCATAAACAGGATAAAGTACTGGTACATGTTTATATATATAAATAAAATAAAAGAATATATATATAACATTTTTAAATCTCTAAAATGTTCTGATAAATGAAAGAAGTCAGACATGAAAGGATACATATTGTATGAGTTCATTAATATGAAATATCCAGAATAGACAAATCTATAGAGACAAAACACAAATTGGTGGTTGCTAAGCACTCCTAGGGGGTTAGGGAGAATGAAAAGAAACTGCTTAATGCCTAAGGAATTTTACTTTGGATTGGTGGAGATGTTTGGAACTAGATAGAGGTGGTAGTTGCATAATATTGTGAATGAAATAAATGTCAATGAATTATCCACTTTAAAATAGTTAATGAAAAAAATTTTTTGATGGAATCACTAAAGAAAAAAAGCTTTCTATTCAGGGAGAAAATTGATAGATAATAGAAGCAAAGAAGATTACTTGTCATCTTTAAAAGGGATAATGGACTAATATCTAGGATACACAGGAAAATCTTGTAAATTAACAAGAAAAAGGAAGCAATCTTAGTGAGATAGTAAGTAAAAGACATGAAGCAATATTGGCAGATATCTGATGCCAAACATTGATGAAGATATAATGAAATGTTTCAATTTATTAATAATCAGAGAAATTCAAATTAAAACTACAGGGAGGTTAATTTGCATCTAGAGGAAAAATTAGAAAGGGAGATGTGTCTTAGAGCATGGTTCCCAGAAGCTCACCTTAAGGCTTGGATTCATTTTCAAATAATTTATTAAGGAAGTCATCCCAGGATAAATAGGAAAGTTGGAGACAGAAAAACAGAATCAATTAAACAAAGATGTATTTCAGATGGAATTCTGGTCTCCACCTGATCCAGTGGGGGAGTTCTGGAGAAGAAACTACACCTCCATCTGGACCAGTCTAAGCCAAAGGAGCTAGACTTTCCTACTTGCACTGCAATGGCTCACTGACTGCAGGGTGTCCCAAGATGCCTAACCTCCCCAGCATTTCCTCAGCTTCAGGGCCAGTACTCTAAAGAAGATCTTGGGTGTGACCAGAAGCAAACCACATAGAAACTAGGAGATGGGCCCACAGAATCAACGTAAGAGATTTCATGAGTTCCTGGCCGTAGTGGCAATGACGTCTATTGCAAGATGTACAAGAATACAGGAAGCTCCCTGGACGACCAGTGGGTACGACATGGAAGCAGCCATCACGGAGTGCAAACTGGCATTTCTTAGGAAAAAATGATAGTAGACAAACACATATAACCCTGAATCCTCATTTTGTATCCCAAAGGAATTCTAGCATGGGTTCACAAGGAAAATATTTAGTTGCCCACAAGGGCATGGCTTTTGTTCTAAAACCCTAGGGGTCACGAATGTCAGCCTCCTTCAAAGGCTCCACACAGGCTCCATTCACCGTCCTGACCGTTCAGCTTCATTGGATCTACTGAATCATGACAGCCAAGTGTTTGCAGCCTGAATCAGCTGAAGAATCTTTTCTTGTTTTGGGCCCCATTCAAATCTAGCCATTTTTCAAAGAGTCGTCTGTTGTATTTGTCAATGCAATACACCCAGATATGTCATTTGTTGCCACCCCCAAATTGTGCCTTTTTCTTAATTTAAGACAGTCAGTCCACTTTGGGAGAGAGATCCCATATACCCCCAAACTGGACCCTCTACAATAACATTAATATCAAAGTTCTCATATTTCCTGCTTCCTGGCATACATGTCTTTTACCACAAAGATATTTCCTGCTTTCTAAGCCCTCAATGTAGTGGACCAGCATAATTTTCTTTGGTTTCATGATAGGATCAAGGTACTTGTACCTGTCAGGGTCCAGTCAGCATAGTGGAAGCCACAGTGGCTATTTCAAGTGAAAGATATTTAATAAAGGGAATAATCTACACAGGTGTTAGAGCACTGAATAAGCAAAAAATAGAGGTAGAAGGCACCCGAAGATGAATATCTTTAGAAGCAGTTATCACCCCAGGGCTAGAGGAATGAAAAAGAGGAAGCAATGTTCCCAGAACACAGAGAGGCGGACGCTTTACTGCTAGTGCTCAGGCGGCTAAGGGGGTGGAGGCTGGACCATGTTAAGGGCAATGGCCTAATGGATCCAAGTCAATGGGGGGTTTGGTTGCTACGAGCATCTTAATGGACCAAAGTGGGATTATTACTGGGAGTTGTCAGAGAAACTAGTGGCTGGAATCACAGCTGTGTGCTGGAGCTGGAGGGTATGCAAAGCCAAACTGGAAACTGGGAGAGACTGCCTTCCCTCCTCCACTTTCAGTTCTTGAAAGTGTCTCCAGTTTGGCAGAACCTATGGGAAGGTAGCTAGCCAGGGAATCTGGAAAACAACGTCTGGAGCATCTAGTTACAGCATCGTCGTGTAGAGCATAGAAAGATCAGAGTGAGTGCCCGAACACATGCAGAAAATGGTGAAGCTGTACTGTCCCTGCCAGATGAAAGAGGCTTCTGGAATTTATTGTTTATAGCCGACATAACCTAATACCTGCTTCCATCCACCTGGGCATCATCAAGCTGCCATTATTGGCTGTTTTTGTTGGGGAAAGACACATGGACAACACCTATAAAATAGCAATATTATGGCACAGGAGGCGAATTAGATGGAGGTAGGGGACATTTAAAAGGAGGGAAAAGAGAAGGAAAAAACTCTCTTTGGACTGCATTCCTTTTTCAGCCATTCTGCTATTATATATTAGGCCTGTTCAAGCAAAGAGTACATGACTGAATGCTTTAAAATCTAACCCGAAAATGTCTTTCTCATAAGTGAGTTTAATCCATTTATTTATTGTGATTATTAATTTATTTGATTTATTTTACTTTAATTTACCATCTTTGTGTTTTCAATTTACCATGTTTTGTCTTTGCTTTTATTCTTTTTCCTTTCTTGACATATTCCATTAATTTTTCCTTAGCCCCTTGTATTTTCTCGAAAATTATAAATTAATTTTGGGGCATCTCCCATTTAAGTCAATAATCCTTTCCTGAAAACCAAATGTTATGTATGAAAATGTTAAGAGTATATTTTCTATCATTTAAAGTGGAAAATGTCATCATGGGTTGTATGTCAACAAAAATCCCCCACTCAAGTTTCTAAAACAACCAAAACATCTATATATCATTAACAAATTATCGTGTTGGAAAGAAAAATGCTTTAGAATTACACTCTGATCAGAAACAATGTAATTGTTAACAAACAGTTGATTTGATGCAGTAATTTGGGCTCTCAGCACCAGTAACATCTGAAATTCATATCCCTTTGTCAAAACTTGGGCTTTGTAAAGTGACTACAATATGATTTCCACATTCTACTACAATTGTACTTGGAACATAAATCAAATTATTACTTGTACATCTTTAAAATGCATGCTTTTAAAGTTGTATTGAATTTTGAGAACATCAATACAAATTTTACTTAGACAATAGACGGAAAAAAAGTTATATGGAGAGATATATTTCTATAAAATGAGTATTTAGAAGCCAGGACACATTCACAATATTAACAAGCAAGATATTCTGTGAGAAGTATTCATACTTTCCTTTGGTAATTACCTTTAAAATTTCAACACGCAATATTCCCGAAGTTCCTTTCAGCTGAGTAGGAAGAACTGAGTTCATTTTCCCATAATGTCCTAGACCCATTTTGTTGTGCTTCTGTCTGCCCCTTTCTGCAGACCTCCTTTCAGTAGAGTCCTGACCTCACCCATTCCCTGGACTATTACCTGAACGTGCTCCTCAGCACGTGCTGCTCCACCTACAAAAGTCAAAAAGTGAAATCAGAAAAGAAAGCCTAAAGTACTCTCTGATCAGTTTGGGAGTCTTCTTTTCTTAAACCTATCTAAATTTTCTCTAACCATCTTGGGTATTGTCCCCATCATCCAAGTCCCCCAACTGCTCTCATTAATGACTTTCTACTTGTCACCATCAGAGGGCGACTTTCAATAGTTTCCTGGATCGAGGCTCCCTCTTGGGGTATAATTCCAAATTGTTCCAATTTCTTTCCTCTTCCATTAAAACTCTCTGGGTCATGCTATCATCAAAAGCATCCCCCCAACCCTTCTCTCATCTACTCTTTAAATATAAAAGCAGGTAGGTCCAGATATAAAATCAGAGACACCCTTTTTCTCTTATGTGACTAGTTTGGACATTTTAGATCTCATGTCTTCCCCAAGTATCATCTCTCTTCACTTATCTGCTGATCTTTCCTGAGTTTGCTTTCTGTCATTATTCTAAAGCTAACACTCTCAAGTCTGACTTCTCTGTTCATCTGAGCCACCCCAAGAGGTTGGCCCTGCCTGCTGGTCAAAGCCCTCCCACTGTTCCTGGGCCAACCTGACTCCGCACTGAGGGCATAACAGAGGCAGGCTCCCTTGAGCCTTTGGAATGACACTGTTTTATTCTTGCTGTAGGAAGAGGAATCTTTATCTTTCTCTGGCCATTGCTATATTGCCATGGCACTCATCATGTGATTAGACTGTAACTAAGGGACATACCAAGGTCAACTGAGAGCATAGAACAGAGGGTGGGTAGGTTGAAATGCCTCAGAGAGGTTGTAGATAAGCCACATAACCCCCTGGATAGTGGTTCGACTGCTTTTTCCTAGGATCTATATTATTTCTTCTTTCAGGATGGGATAAAAAGGAATTAAATTTGGGATGGCTATCAGGTAGTTCCAACAATAAATCAAAATAAAAAAATCTCAAATGGAACTTTTCAGTTTTTAGTCACTCTTTCAATCAACAAATATTCTCCGTGTGCCAAGTGCTACTGCCCCAGGCACCTGGGGATATAGTAGTGAACCAAAGTCTTTGATAAATGAACAAATACATTAGGGATAAATCTAAGGACTTTGAAGAATAATAAAGCAGAATAAAGAGAATATGATTGGGACAGAGTATTTATTTTAAAAGTCCTCCCCCATTTTTTTATTAGAAATTGAACTCAGGGGGCTGGGGTTGTAGTTCACTGGTAGAGTGCTCACCTTGTATGTGGAAGGCACATAAAAATAAAATAAAGATGTTATGTTCATCTACTATATATATAATATATATATTAATATAATATATATATATATATATATATATATATATATATATATATATATTTCCATCCTTTTATATAGCTCAATAGTGGAGTGTCCCTGGGTTCAATTTCTTTATATATATATAGAAATTTATTTTGAGACAGGGTCTTGTTAAGTTGTTGAGGCTCACCTTGAACTTGCAATCCTCCTGCCTTAGGCTGCCCAGTAGCTGGGATAACAGGTGTGCCCCACCATTCCCAGCTAGGAAGACCTTTCTTGTAAGGTGACATTTGAATAGAAAAATGAATGAAGGGAGTAAGCTCTAGGAAGTTCTTGAGAATAGAATTAAGAAAGCCCTGGAAGGGAATGACTTTAGCATGTCTAACGAATAGCACAAAGCCTAAAATGGCAAGCGTGGCTGACAGGATACAAGACTAGCAGAAGATGAAGTTGGGAAGGGGCATGGAGAAGCCCCAGGATCTTAGGATAATAGGAATGTATTAGCAGATTTTGAGCAAGAAAATCCTGTGATTTTTTGTATTAAAAAATAATCTATATATAGAAATACATTTCTCTTCCCTTCTGTGTATTTGTTCCACTGTGAGGCAAGCACAGCTTGCACACTCAAGGAAATGACATATTTAGGATATAGTTCATAGATTTTTCTTCAGGGCTTAAGAAAGATCATTTGGAACTCTTTCTTATAGAAGTCTATAATTTCTTAAGGGAAACAGAGCAGATGAGAACCTCTAACAGGCAGTTAACTGCTGCCTGATAGAGTCCTTACTCCCTAACATCACTTCCATTTTTCTCTCTTCTAGTAAAGAGATTTATACCAAGGAAAGAAACGACTGTGTTTAAACAGCCCATAGCAAAAGGGAACTTTGGATTGGGCAAGGGTAGTTGAAAAGTACCCTTACTTCAGATTTGTAATACATTTGAAGATAGAATTAATAGGACTTGAACAATGCACAGATTGGGTGTGTAGAATTAACAACAGAAGGGAGTGACCAGTCAGAATGACAATTATCAAGAACACAAAAATAATAATAAATGCTGGCAAGGATGTGAAGAAAAAGGTACACTCTTACATTGTTGGTGGGACTGCAAATTAGTACAATCGCTCTGGAAAACAGTGTGGAGAGTCCTCAAAACACTAGGAATGGAACCACCATATGACCTAGCTATCCCACTCCTCAGTGTTTACCCCGAAGATCTAAAATCAACATGCAGAGTGACACAGCCACTGCATTTAAAGCAGCACAATTCACAAAAGCCAAATGATGGAATCAACCCAGATGCCTGTCAATAGATGAATGGATTAAGAAAACGTGGTCTATAGGTGCAATGGAATTCACTCAGTCATAGGAAGAATGAAATAATGACATTTGGGGGTAAATGGATGGAAATGGAGAAAAACGTGCTAAGTGAAACAAATCAGAAAATCAAAGGTGGAATGTTTCCTCTCATGTGGAAGCTAGAGCAAAATAAGGGAAAGAAGGCAGTCGAGGAGGGGATCAGATATCATAAAGATACAGGGAAGGTCAGTAGAGTGGATGTAGGAGAGGGAGGAAGGGAGGGAAAGGGGAAGGTACATGGAATGAATTTAACAAAATCATGTTGTATTCATATATAAAGATACCAAAGGGAATTTCACTTTTATGTCTATGTGAAAGAAAGGAAGTTTAATAGAGTAAAGGAAAGAGAATAGGGGGCGGGAGAAAGGGTGGAAAAGAGGGGGTGGGAATGGGGCTTAAAATTAAATCCCTTGCATGTATGATTTTGTTAAAATGAACCCAATCAGTATGTATATTTATAATGTTCTAATAAAAAATGAATAGGAGGGAGTGAGATAAATCAGCAATAAACTTCAAAGTTGTTTTTTTTTTTTTTTTTGCCTAAATAACAAAATGGATGGCAATAACACTTTCTTTTTTGGGGGGGGGATTGGTTTATTTCACTTAGCATGACAGTCTCCATATCCATCCTTTCATGGGAAAATGTCATAAAGCCATTCTTCTTCTTTATGGCTGCATAATACTCTATTATGTATATATGGACACTTTCTTTATCCATTCACCTTTTGAAGGGAACCTAAGTTGGTACCATAGCTTAGCTATTGTGGATTGTGCTTCTATAAACATGGATATGGCTGTGTCATAGTAGTATGAAATTTTAAGTCCTTTGGATATATATCAAGCAGTGGAATAACTGGGTTAAAAGGTTTCATTCCTAGGGTTTTTTTTTTTTTTTTTAGGAACTTCCAATGCTTTCCAGAGTGGCTGAATAATGTATGAGTATACCTTTTCCCAGCATCCTCACCAACATTTTTTGTTCTTATATTCTTGATCATTGCCACTCTGACTGAAGTGAGATGGAGTCTCAGTGTAGTTTCAATTTTCATTTCTCTAATTGCTGGAGATGTTGAACATTTTTATTATATATTTGTTGACCATTCATATTTCTTTTTTTTTTAATTTTTATTGTTGGTTGTTCAAAACATTACATAGTTCTTGATATATCATGTTTCACACTTTGATTCAAGTGGGTTATGAACTCCCATTTTTACCCCGTATACAGATTGCAGAATCACATCAGTTACACATCCACTGATTTACATATTGCCATACTAGTGTCTGTTGTATTCTGCTGCCTTTCCTATCCTCTACTATCCCCCCTCCCCTCCCCTCCCCTCCCCTCTTCTCTCTCTGCCCCCTCTACTGACCTTCATTTCTCCCCCTTGTATTATTTTCCCCTTTCCCCTCACTTCCTCTTGTATGTAATTTTGTATAACCCTGAGGGTCTCCTTCCATTTCCATGCAATTTCCCTTCTCTCTCCCTTTCCCTCCCACCTCTCATCTCTGTTTAATGTTAATCTTCTTCTCATGCTCTTCGTCCCTACTCTGTTCTTAGTTACTCTCCTTATATCAAAGAAGACATTTGGCATTTGTTTTTTAGGGATTGGCTAGCTTCACTTAGCATAATCTGCTCTAAAGCCATCCATTTCCCTGCAAATTCTATGATTTTGTCATTTTTTAATGCAGAGTAATACTCCATTGTGTATAAATGCCACATTTTTTTTTATCCATTCGTCTATTGAAAAGGGCATCTGGGTTGGTTCCACAGTCTTGCTATTGTGAATTGTGCTGCTATGAACATCGATGTAGCAGTGTCCCTGTAGCATGCTCTTTTTAGATCTTTAGGGAATAGACCGAGAAGGGGAATAGCTGGGTCAAATGGTGGTTCCATTCCCAGCTTTCCAAGAAATCTCCATACTGCTTTCCAAATTGGCTGCACCAATTTGCAGTCCCACCAGCAATGTACAAGTGTACCCTTTTCCCAACATCCTCGCCAGCACTTGTTGTTGTTTTACTTCATAATGGCTGCCAATCTTACTGGAGTGAGATGGTATCTTAGGGTGGTTTTGATTTGCATTTCTCTGACTGCTAGAGATGGTGAGCATTTTTTCATGTACTTGTTGATTGATTGTATGTCCTCCTCTGAGAAGTGTCTGTTCAGGTCCTTGGCCCATTTGTTGATTGGGTTATTTGTTATCTTATTGTCTAATTTTTTGAGTTCTTTGTATACTCTGGATATTAGGGCTCTATCTGAAGTGTGAGGAGTAAAGATTTGTTCCCAGGATGTAGGCTCCCTATTTACCTCTCTTATTGTTTCTTTTGCTGAGAAAAAACTTTTTAGTTTGAGTAAGTCCCATTTGTTGATTCTAGTTATTAACTTTTGTGCTATAGGTGTCCTATTGAGGAATTTGGAGCCCAACCCCACAGTATGTAGATCGTAGCCAACTTTTCTTCTATCAGACGCCGTGTCTCTGATTTGATATCAAGCTCCTTGATCCATTTTGAATTAACTTTTGTGCATGGCGAGAGAAAGGGATTCAGTTTCATTTTGTTGCATATAGATTTCCAGTTTTCCCAGCACCATTTGTTGAAGATGCTATCCTTCCTCCATTGCATGCTTTTAGCCCCTTTATCAAATATAAGATAGTTGTAGTTTTGTGGATTGGTTTCTGTGTCCTCTATTCTGTACCATTGGTCCACCCGCCTGTTTTGGTCCCAGTACCATGCTGTTTTTGTTACTATTGCTCTGTAGTATATTTTGAAGTCTGGTATCGCTATACCGCCTGATTCACCTTTCCTGCTTAGCATTGTTTTTGCTATTCTGGGTCTTTTATTTTTCCATATGAATTTCATGATTGCTTTCTCTATTTCTACAAGAAATGCCATTGGGATTTTGATTGGCATTGCATTAAACCTATAGAGAACTTTTGGTAATATCGCCATTTTGATGATGTTAGTTCTGCCTATCCATGAACAGGGTATATTTTTCCATCTTCTAAGATCTTCTTCTATTTCTCTCTTTAGGGTTCTGTAGTTTTCATTGTATAAGTCTTTCACCTCTTTTGTTAGGTTGATTCCCAAGTATTTTATTTTTTTTTTGAGGATATTGTAAATGGAGTGGTTGTCCTCATTTCCATTTCAGAGGATTTGTCGCTGATATACAGGAATGCCTTTGATTTATGCGTGTTGATTTTATATCCTGCCACTTTGCTGAATTCATTTATTAGCTCTAAGAGTTTCCTTGTAGACCTTTTGGGTCTGTTAGGTATAGAATCATGTCACCTGCAAATAGTGATAATTTAAGTTCTTCTTTTTCTATTTTTATGCCTTTAATTTCTTTCATCTGTCTAATTGCTCTGGCCAGTGTTTCGAGAACTATGTTGAACAGAAGTGGTGAGAGAGGGCATCCCTGTCTTGTTCCAGATTTTAGAGGGAATGCCTTCAATTTTTCTCCATTCAGAATGATGCTAGCCTGAGGCTTAGCATAGATTGCTTTTACAATACTGAGGTATGTTCCTGTTATCCCTAGTTTTTCTAGAGTTTTGAACATAAAGGGATGCTGTACTTTGTCGAATGCTTTTTCCGCATCTATCGAGATGATCATATGGTTCTTGTTTTTAAGTCTATTGATGTGGTGAATAACATTTATTGATTTCCGTATATTGAACCAGCCTTGCATCCCAGGGATGAATCCTACTTGATCATGGTGCACAATTTTTTTGATATGTTTTTGTATCCGATTCGCCAGAATTTTATTGAGGATTTTTGCGTCTAGGTTCATTAGAGATATTGGTCTGTAGTTTTCTTTCTTTGAAGTGTCTTTGTCTGGTTTAGGAATCAGGGTGATGTTGGCCTCGTAGAATGAATTTGGAAGTTCTCCCTCTTTTTCTGTTTCCTGAAGTAGCTTGAAAAGTATTGGTATTAGTTCCTCTTTAAAGGTTTTGTAAAACTCTGCTGTATACCCATCCGGTCCTGGGCTTTTCTTAGTTGGTAGTCTTTTGATGGTTTCTTCTATTTCCTCAATTGATATTGGTCTGTTTAGGTTGTCTATATCCTCCTGACTCAATCTGGGCAGATCGTATGACTTAAGATATTTATCAATGCCTTCACTATCTTCTAATTTATTGGAGTATAAGGATTCAAAATAATTTCTGATTATCTTCTGTATTTCTGAAGTGTCTGTTGTGATATTGCCTTTTTCATCCCGTATGCTAGTAATTTGAGTTCTCTCTCTTCTTCTCTTCATTAGCATGGCTAAGGGTCTGTCGATTTTATTTATTTTTTCAAAGAACCAACTTTTAGTTTTGTCAATTTTTTCAATTGTTTCTTTTGTTTCAATTTCATTAATTTCAGCTCTGATTTTAAT
Source organism: Marmota flaviventris (assembly GCF_047511675.1). NCBI lineage: Eukaryota > Metazoa > Chordata > Mammalia > Rodentia > Sciuridae > Marmota > Marmota flaviventris. The sequence goes on from NC_092498.1 coordinate 23,211,762, forward strand.
TATTTCTTGCCTTCTACTTCTTTTGCTGTTGTTTTGCTCTTCTTTTTCTAGGATTTTGAGATGAAGTATGAGATCATTTATTTGTTGGTTTTTTTCTTTTTTTAAGGAATGAACTCCAAGCAATGAATTTTCCTCTTAGAACTGCTTTCAATGTGTCCCATAGATTCCGATATGTTGTGTCTGCGTTTTCATTTATCTCTAAGAATTTTTTAATTTCCTCCTTGATGTCTTCTATAACCCATTGATCATTCAGTAACCTATTGTTCATTCTCCAAGTGACGCATGATTTTTCCTTCCTTCTTTTATTGTTGATTTTCAGTTTCATTCCATTATGATCAGATAAGATGCATGGTATTATCTCTACTCCTTTATATTGTCTAAGAGTTGCCCTGTGACATAATATATGATCTATTTTTGAGAAGGATCCATGTGCTGCTGAGAAAAAAGTGTAACTGCTTGATGTTGGGAGGTATATTCTATATATGTCAATTAAGTCTAGGTTATTAATTGTGTTATTGAGTTCTATAGTTTCCTTATTCAACTTTTGTTTGGAAGATCTGTCCAGTGGTGAGAGAGGTGTGATTATTGTATGGTGGTCATTAGCCATGCTAATGAATAGACCACCATGATTATTGTATGGTGGTCTATTATACTCTTGAACTTGAGAAGAGTTTGTTTGATGAACATAGCTGCACCATTGTTTGGGGCATATATATTTATGATTGTTATGTCTTATTGGTGTATGGTTCCCTTGAGCAGTATGTAGTGTCCCTCTTTATCCCTTTTGATTAACTTTGGCTTGAAATCTATTTTATTTGATATGAGTATGGACACTCCTGCTTGTTTCCAAAGTCCATATGAGTGATATGATTTTTCCCAACCTTTCACCTTCAGCCTATGTATGTCTTTTCCTATCAAATGCGTCTCCTGTAGGCAGCATATTGTTGGGTCTTGTTTTGTTATCCATTCTACTAGCCTGTGTCTCTTAGTTGGTGAGTTTAAGCCATTAACATTTAGGGTTATTATTGAGATATGGGTTGTTCTTCCAGCCATATTTGTTTATTTATGTTACTAAATATGGTTTGTTTTCCTCTTTGATTATTTTCCCCCCTTTACTGTCCTACCTCCCACTGTTGGTTTTCATTCTTATTTTCCATTTCCTCTTCCTGTAACGTTTTGCCGAGGATGTTTTGAAGAGATGGTTTTCTTTTTTTTTTTTTTAAAGAGATTTTTAATATTTATTTTTTAGTTATCGGCGGACACAACATCTTTGTATGTGGTGCAGAGGATCGAACCCGGGCCGCACGCATGCTAGGCGAGCGCGCTACCGCTTGAGCCACATCCCCAGCCCGAAGAGATGGTTTTCTAGCTGCAAATTCTTTTAACTTTTGTTTATCGTGGAAGGTTTTAATTTCATCTTCCATCCTGAAGCTTAATTTCGCTGGATACACAATTCTTGGTTGGAACCCCTTTTCTTTCAGTGTTTGAAATATGTTACTCCAGGATCTTCTAGCTTTCAGAGTCTGTGTTGAAAGATCGGCTGTTATCCTGATTGGTTTACCCCTAAATGTAATCTGCTTCCTTTCTCTTGTAGCTTTTAAAATTCTCTCCTTATTCTGTATGTTGGGCATCTTCATTATAATGTGTCTAGGTGTGGATCTCTTATGATTTTGCACATTTGGCGTCCTGTAGGCTTCTAGGATTTGGGATTCTGTCTCATTCTTCAAGTCTGGGAAGTTTTCTCGTATTATTTCATTGAATAGATTGCTCATTCCTTTGGTTTGGACCTCTATACCTTCCTGTATCCCAATGACTCTTAAGTTTGGTCTCTTTATGTTATCCCATATTTCTTGGATGTTCTGCTCATGGTTTCTTAACAGTCTTGCTGAGCTGTCTATGTTCTTTTCAAGTTGAAATACTTTGTCTTCATTGTCTGATGTTCTATCTTCTAAGTGTTCTACTCTGCTGGTAGTATTCTCAATTGAGTTTTTAAGTTGGTTTATTGCTTCCTGCATTTCTAGGATTTCAGTTTGTTTGTTTTTTATAACCTCTATCTCCCTGTATAGTTGATCTTTTGCTTCCTGGATTTGTTTATGTAATTCATTGTCGAAGTGATCTTTCATTGTCTGATTTTGCTGTCTAATGTCTTCCTTGAGACTCCAGATCATCTGAAGCATGTATATCCTGAATTCTTTATCTGACATTCCATCTGCTGCAGCTATTATGTCTTCTAAAGTTGAGTTGACCTGCATTGCTTGTGGTCCTTTCTTTCCTTGTCTTTTCATACTGCTCGCGTTTCTTTCTGCTTGGTGAAACTGTTGTGTTTTTGAAATTTTCCCCCTATATATTTATATTGCTCTTGTTTATTTGAAAATTCTCCCTTGCAGGGTCGGGCAGCGGCTGTGCTCCTCCTCCCTTGGGGTGATCTGTCTACCACGCTGACAGGCCGCTGGGCCTGTTCCGCCAGTCGGTCGCAGGTCTGCCTATCTTGCGCGCGTGGGTGGTGGCTCTGCTCAGGCCCTACTCCAATTGGGGTGTCGTGACTACCACGCCAGCAGGTCGCTGGGCCTGTTCCTGGCGCAGGCGGTGGCTCTGCTTGCCCCTGCTCCTATTGGGGTGACGTGTGTACCACGCCGGCAGGCCGCTTGGCCTGATCCGCCGGTCGGTTGCAGGTCTGCCTACCTTGCAGGCGCAGGCGGCGGCTCTGCTCTGCCCCTCCTCCAATTGGTGTGACATGTCTACCACACCCGCGGACCGCTGGGCCCGTTCTGCCGGTCGGTCGCAGGTCTGCCTACCTTGCGGGCGCAGGTGGCGGCTCTGCTCTGCCCCTACTCCAATTGGGGTGATGTGACTACCACGCCGGCGGGCTTCTGGGCCTGTTCTGGGCGTGGGCGAAGGCTCTGCTCTGCCCCTACTCCAAATGTGGTGACGTGCCTGCCACGCCGGCAGGCCGCTGGGCCTGTTCCGCTGGTCGGTCGCAGGTCTGCCTACCTTGCGGGTGCGGGTGGCGGCTGTGCTCTGCCCCTACTCCAATTGGGGTGTCGTGACTACCACGCCGGCAGGTTGCTGGGCCTGTTCCGGGCGTGGGCGGCGGCTCTGCTCTGCCCCTACTCCAATTGGGGTGACGTGTGTACCACGCCGGCAGGCCGCTGGGCCTGATCCGCCGTTCGGTCGCAGGTCTGCCTACCTTGCGGGCGCGGGTGTCGGCTATGCTCTGCCCCTACTCCAATTGGGGTGACGTGACTGCCACGCCGGCGGGCCGCTGGGCCTGTTCTGGGCGCTGGCAGCGGCTCTGCTCTGCCCCTCTGGCTTGATGACAAAGTGAGAGAGACTCGGGTGTTTGTGACTCACTTTCTTTACCAGGAGACCAAGTGTTTCTGTCGCCGCTGGTATTCGATGAAGTTCTCTCCTCTGCCGCTTTCTGATGACATCATATCTCTGCCATGTTGGTATCCCATGCGAATGGCAGCATTTCGTTCCCTTTGCCGGGTGACCAAAGCAACGGGTGAGTCCTGACCGGCCCTCACAAGCCCCGTCTCAGTCCTGTTGCCACTGCCTATGAAGGCTCGGTTGGTATTTACCTCCACAGTATTCAGCAGGACCCGGACCGAGAAGCAGTTTCCGCGGGTTCTTTACTCCTGGGCCAGAGCAGTTCCGGGAGCTGGAATTCGGCCGCTCCGGGCTCGGTGTATGTTCTGATAGGAGCAGGCTCCAAGAAACAGTTTCCGCGGGTTCTTTAGCACTATGCCTGAGTAATTTGTCTGTGAGACGCAGGCGAATGGCAGCCTGAAATTACCTGTTCTATGGCTGAATCGACACTTTCTAAGAGAAGTAAGACTGAGGGAAGAATGGGTTTGAAGGGGAGGTAAAATCAAGAATTATTTTGAACTGTCATGTCTGAGCTACCTATTAGACATATCCAAGAGCAGACATAGACTACTCTTGCAAATAGCCCCGAGAAGACAGGGACTTGTGTCTCTTTTATTTACTGAAGTAGATGCTGGTACATGATAGGTATTTAATATTTGTTGAATGAATGAATATGAGTCTGGGGCTTTGTGGTTTGAAGTTCTGGCCCATGGCCCATGCTAAACAGAATGATAAAAAGAAAACTGGCAACAAAGACCATTTATCAATATTCTAGATGCCTAGAGAAATTGTAGATGAGCCAGCTGGTTTTGCCTGAGAGATGCTGACAAGAACTAGAAAACAGGAAGGACTTTTTTTTTTCCTTCTACACTCCAATCTTCCACTGGTCCCCCTTCTGGCAGAACCAAATAGGTAGTCCATGGGGCAAGGGAATGTGGGAAATGTAGTCTGCATCTCAGAGTGGAGTTTACAAGGTGGAGTTTGGAGCTGGAAAACAATAGGTCAATAACTGGCATGGGCGGCTACACACAAGAAGCACAGCATCTAAGGGGCATCCTCCTGTCATCTGACTGAACCCGAATGCTTGGCTTAGCCTGCCATGTAAGAAAGGAGAAAAAGAGAAGAGCTGGCCAGAGCCTCGACAGAGGAGTAAGCCAAACCCTCTTACATGAACTCTTAGATGTCTAGAGACCGCCCTAAAGAAGAAAAGGAAGCCCAAATAGCAATACGATTTTCCTCTTGAGAGAAAGCAAAGTGGAAAAGGGAAACAGAAGAGATCCCCATTCCCATCACCTAACTCCACTGACATTGATGTGTTTCAAAGTTTTTGGCACTTCTGAAATTTAATGAATGGTTTGGTATGAAATTTTAATACATGAGGGATATATATATATAATATATAGTTTGGCACAATTATGTATTATTCTTTATCACTGTTGCTGGTTATAACTGCATGCAGAATATGGAGTTATTTGGACGAACTGGAAGAACTAAAAACATTTCCAAAGTATGAGGGTTGGGAGGAAGCTTCTTGGTTTCAATATGTAAATTAGTACTAGTTCCTGGAATCTACCCTTCATGAATGGACTCCATTACGAGCTACTCAATGGTAACTTTGTTGTGACACTGTATCTCCCATATGGGGGTAGAAAGCTACGAGATTAACAATTTGCCTTCTTCATTAGGCATCTGAACTGATTTCATCTATTTCCTAAATCACTCTGTTTTACAGTTGAGTCTTTGATATTTGGACTTAAAAGCTAAGAATCTGCTTCTTCCATGGGTGGCCTCCCATGAGCTATGTTAAGCACCCTCTCTCAGCCTTGAGCCAATAGGGTGTTGGTCCGGCATTGCACGCAGTAGGCTTTGCAATGCAGGTGACCTCCCCCTTCAGTCCACAAAGAAGTTTTGCTTTCTCAAGGCTCTAGAGCTGGGTGTTACCCATTGGAGCTTGACTAGTCCACCCCCTGCCTTATTTGGTGAAAAACATTCTATCAAAAATCCTTTGCTAATTTCCCTATACATACAGGGATTCCGTGAGCATGAGCTCTCTCGCTGTCTCTTGCCTTCCAGAGTGATTGCAGGACTTTAAGGTCGCAGAGCTGTCTTACCCCCCGCTTTGTGAAAAAATTACTTCCAAGTCCTTGTGGTCTTTTCACAGCCAGCCCACACCACGCAGAGGGATCCTGATTCCACGGCCCGCGGGGGACGTGGGCGGTGTTCTTCCTTCCATTAAATTAGATGAAGGAAAAGGCTCTAAAAAGACAAGAGCACATCAGATTTTGGGGAGGTGCCTTGAGAGGGAACAGCAGCACCTCCTTTCCTTCCTTCATATATCAGATTTGAAACATTTAGAAATTTTCCATGGTGGGCATCTTCAGCCCCTAGGTTTTTCCTGAGACCGTCTTCTATCCCTTACTGTGTATCTGGTATATTTAAAATCTCATTTCTCCCCTTTTTGTTTCTCTTTTGTTCCTATCCACCTGGTACTCCAATGCTAAACAACGGAAGTCACAGCTTCCATTCTCTTTGGAAGTAGACTTCCCACTTTTTTAACAAACACACAAATGAATTTCATGGTCTTGATTCCCAATTTTCAAATTACCAATCTTCTGCTCAAATCTCTGTATTCTCCATGCCTGCCAGTCTTTCTTGGCTTCTCAATTATGCTACAGAGGCAATTGCTGCTGCTGCATTCATGTCATCATAAAATTCATTAACTGTGAAAATCATTTTCCATTCATTCATCTCTGAATAATGCTAATTCTATTTAGACTGCATGTTGGTAAACAGAAGAGGTGAATGAATTTATAAACCCCGGTTCTACTTTCTGCCTATGGATGGAGGGCATGTTGCTAGGCAAAGCTCCTTACCCAGTCTCCAATTTCTAGCAGGTTTTCATTATTCCTTTGCTAAGGAGATAATTTCTGAAACTTCAGTTTCCTTATTCTGTGGTACCTGAACCAATGTAGGACATGAAAACTATAGCAGCCAAGATGTTAAAGTACCAATCATGTCTCTTATCCATATTGGTTCTGAGGCAATTAATAAACACATTCAAGTATCAGGCAAGTTCAAAAAATCAGGGTTTTCTTTTTCTTTTTTGCTAAAAGCTGCTTTAGAGACTGTGGCTGGGTTGTGAACATAAACTGGGCTTCCTAATACATACCCTTAACTGGAACTACTTGCCTAATCACTAATAGAAGTTTGGCCTCAGGCTATGGCTGTAGTTCTGTGGTAGAGCACTTGCCTATCATGTGTGAGGCACTGGGTTCAATCCTCAGCACCACATAAAAATATATTTATAAATAAAGTCATTTTAAAGAATTTTTTTCTGTTTAAAATAAATTAAAGTTTGGCCTCCTTGATAAAGGAAGGGTATCATGTGTTGTTGCCAGCTGTTTGAAAAAGAATGAACCAAAAATGAAATGTGGTATCTGTGTTCAACATTATGTGCCACCATTTTTTCTTTGCAGAAAGAAAGAAGGATGATTCTTCATTTCACTCTTTCTTAACTTTCATACAAATATGTGCAAGAGGGTAGGTGTTTATATCTTATGAACAATTAGAAATGAAAGAAGAGGAAGAAAATAGTTCTATAAAGAGTTCTTCCTGAGGCTGGGATTGTAGCTTAATGGTTGTTTTTTTTTTTTTAGAGAGAGAGAGAGAGATAATTTTTTAATATTTATTTTTTAGTTATTGGCAGACACAACATCTTTGTTTGTATGTGGTGCTGAGGATTGAACCTGGGCCACATGCATGCCAGGTGAGCGTGCTACCACTTGAGCCACATCCCCAGCCCGTAGCTCAATGGTAAAGTGCTTGCCTAGCATGTGTGAAGCACTGGGTTTGATTCTTAGCACCACAGATAAATAAATAAAATAAAGGTCTGTCAACAACTAAAAACATTTTTTTATTTTAAAAAAAGAGTTCTTCCTGAACATGCCCTCACCTCCTGCTCTTTGCTCCTGAGATCACCTGTCCTAGAATGCATTGAGCCACCCCTAAGATCCCATCCACTGATACCTGGGTAGTGAAGTCTCCAACTGAATATAGAAAGTAATGGAGGTAAAGGGATGAAAAGGAATTATTGTTAGGTCCTGACTTAGATCCACACTCTAGTTATAGGAGTTGTAGGAGGAGAAGACTACCCTGAGTTTTGGTTGAGGCTGCCCTTGAGTCTCTGAAAAGGTTGGGGAGGAGAAATATCAATCAATGGGTATTTACATTATCTTTTATTACATGGTCCCTATTTCTGTGAGCAAATCCTGGCTTTTCCATCTCAAGCCTAGTAGGTTTTATCAATCTCTGTAAGATTCTTGCCTGCCTTTTAATTGGTAGTATGGATTGTTAATTAAGCTTTTGGTCATTTTGTGAGTTTTAATCCATTTCTGTTTCTTCAGAAATTACAGTTCAGATGCCACATTAAACTAGATGTTTTGCTTATTTTAATATAACATCATCTCTTCCCATAACTTAAGTGGTTACTTTCTCCTGGTTCTCCTCCAACTTGTGATCTCTGTCTTCAGTGTTCTTCATATCATCCACTTATGATGCTCTTCCTTGGATGCTGGCATAGTCCAGGGCTCTGTCTATGCCACAGTCTCTTTATAACCATCCACCATTTTTTCTATTTGATCTCATCTACTCCAGTGACTTCAGCTAGCACATATAGTTGGGGCTGATGCCCAAATATAAATTCAATACCAAATGTTTTAGTCTGTTCAGATTGCCATAACAGAATGCCATAAAATGAGTTACATATAAACAACAGAAAGTTATTTCTCACTGTTCTGGAAGCTAGAAGACCAAGATCAAGATGCTAGCAAATTCTGTGTCTGGTGATGGTCCACTTCTTGGTTCATAGATGGCCATCTTTTTGATGGCTCTTCTATGACAGAAAGAACAAAGATTCTCTCTGGGGTCTCTTTTATAATGGTACTAATCACCTCCCAAAAGTTCCACATTGTAACACCCTAATGTTGGGGATTGGGCTTTAACACATGAATGTGGGAGGGGGGTCACATAAAAGCCCAACCTATAGCACCAACATTATGTCTTCTAAGCTCCAGACTCATCTTTTAAGCCATTTACTAGACAATGTGCCCACCTATCTGTCATGCTCAACTGACAAGAACAAATTTCAACATTTATCCTCAAACTTGCTCCAACTCCTTTATTCTCAATTTGGTAAATTACATTTCCATTTGCTCCAATAACAAAATTAAAAATGTGATTCCTTACCATGGATTCAGTTGGTTTCCAAGTCTTAATTCTACCTCCCTCAGATCTTTCACATATCCTTTTATCCCTCTTTACTGCTACTGCCCTGCTTCAGAGCTTTTATCAGTGTATGTGCTTTATTTAGGTTGCAAGCCCCAGAGACAAACCTTTTCATTTCCACTAACTTAAGCAAAAAGGGAGGAGGTATTTGAAAGGATACTGGGAAGGATCAGAGAATTGAAAGGAAAACTGAATAACCATGCTTCAGGGAGAACAACATCTGGGGCAGCTCTGGGCCCTCAGCAAGAGGTACAGATGCAATTATCTTTCAAATTCCTGGCAGAAAGAAGTCACCCAGGACTAGGACACAGGAGGTGAATGGAATAAGTATGTGACAATTACAGACTCTTACTATTGCTTAGCCACTCCTCAGTAGGGCCATAGCCTTCTCATCTTGCCTCTTTTCAACTTTCTAATCTATAATTATTTTTGGTACCAGAAATTGAAACGGCTGGGGTAGGGGGGACTTAACCTCTGAGCCAAATGCCCAGACCTTTTTAGATTTTATTTAGAGACAAGGTCTCGCTGAGTTGCTTAGGGCCTCACTATATTGCTAAAGCTGGCTTTGAACTCGAGATCCTCCTGCCCCAGCCTCCTGAAACACTGGGATTACAGGTATGCACCACCTTGCTCGGCTCTAATTTGTAATTCTTCCATCTTTCCAATCTAGAGTTCATGCTGCCACCATTTTCATAGTTCTGAAATATGTATTATTCAATGGGTCTCTGTACTTAAAATCCCTTAATAGCTCTTACTCAAAGTAACCTACCAGTTTCCTAGCAAAGACTGCATTTCAGGATTTGAATCCTGTCCACCTCTCCACTCTTACCTATTTTACCCATCCCCATAAATTTGATATTCCAGACATTCTGCAATTATTTTAATTCCCCTAAACAAGTTGTACTTTGTTGTATTCTTGTGTTTTTTCTAGATTGCCTATTCATCACAATTCCCTGTGATGAACAGGCAATTGCTGTTCCCTCTTTCGCAAGTGTCCATTTTCTGAGTTCCTTTCCTGGTTAACTCACACTTACCTTTGCAGGCTCAGTTTAGTATTAGTTCCAAGTCTTTCCCAGGCTCTTCTTGTCTGGGTTAAGTGCTCTTCCTCTTTGCTTCCATAGCATCCTGAACTCATCGATAAGATAGGCATCACACGATTGTGGTCAATACTTTTCTTATCTCTTCCTGGATAAACTGTGAATTCCTTAAAATAGAGGATTACAACTGAGCTAGGCATGGTGGCACATACCTGTAATCCCAGTGGCTCTGGAGGCTGAGGCAGGAGGATTGGGAGTCAAAGCCACCCTCATTTAGCAAGGTCCTAAGCAATTTAGTGAGACCCTGTGTCTAAATAAAATATATGAAGACAGAGAATGTGGCTCAGTGGTTAAACATCCCTTGGTTCAATCCTGAGTACCAAAAAAAAAAAAAAAAATACAAGTGATTTATCCTGGTTCCTAACATGTCGTACATGTTCTGTAAAAACATTGAAATAAACAAAAACTGACTTTGAATGCTTAACATACAAAGCACGGTGGAGTGCAAATATGCTTAAATTCATATTTCCATTTTTAAAGAGCTGACTGCCTCGGGGACAGACAAAATCTGCATAAAAGAAAATTATAAGAATTACAAGATACTATATTCATGCATGCGTGCGCGCGCACACACACACACACACAAATAAATAAATAAAATCAAGGCCTATAGGCCAGAGTTTGGAAAGTCTTCTTTCAAGAATCTTGATCTGAATAGTAACATAAAGAAAAAAAAAAGATTCAAATATTTAGGGAGAGTGTTTTAAGTATGAGGAATAAGAGAGGAATGTTCATTGTGTTTATAACACTCTGAGGAATGGGGTGAAAATGTTGGCTAAGGTAGAGATGGATTAAGAGAGATGATGATCAGGTCAGGGTATATGGTGTGTGCAGGGAAGCCACAGGGTAGAAAAATAAAACGGAGCAGATCATAGCAGATTGTGTTTAAGTAGATCTTTGTTCTCACAATTCTCAGTTTTCAACATAGAACTCCTCCACATTCTAGATTGCCTGTTCATCACAATTCCTATGTCTCCTCCAGAATCCACGAGAGAATCATTAAGATATTTTCAAAATGGAAAATTTCCATATCAAGGAATTTTATCTACTTCCCAAATGTCCTCAAAGGTATTGTATGCCAAATCTTTCAGATCTCTCTCTCTCTCTCTCTCTCTCTCTCTCTCTCTCTCTCTCTCTTTGGTGAGATGGGAGGGGGGTCTCGCTCTGTTATCTAGACTGACCTCAAACTCCTGGGCTTGAGTGAGTCTCCTGCCTCAACCTCCCAGGTGGGTAAGGCTACAGATACACACCACCACACCCAGCTAGAGATATTTTAATTTTGAGGGTAGTTTTTGTGTTAGTGTGATTTTTTTTCCCAGGCTGGGCTGTGCATGAGCCACACAACACAAACTGTAAGTCCCACTTGGATAGCTCCTTTTAATTTTAGCTTTAATATATACTCAAACTGAATTTACAATTCCAAAAAGAATAAAAATAAAAAATAAAGGGGGGGAAATGATATTAAACTTATTAGTCTGTTTCTTCAGATGGGAACTTCAGGATTAAGCTCAGTCTACTTCCAAACTCTGGATCATCATCTTTAGGATTTATGACTGGACCATTGAACTACACATAAACCCTAAAAAAAAAAAAAATCACCTCTCAACATGAACACAGACCATTTTTCAAGTCTGGGGTCTTTATAGGAACTTGGACTATACATTTTATCAAAGTTCTCCTTAAGAGTCAAGGTCTCCAAAATGTGGTTCCATCTTGTCCACCTACCCTTATTTTTCACTACTTAAAACAACAATCACCTTCCGGGAAGATGAAAGGTTTCATACACCATCCTGCAAGGAGGCCTAGTTCAGGCTTCATATCTTTTAGGAAGCCTCTTCCCTCAACCTAATTGACCCCTTATTTTTCTCTAAGTGGTACATTCCACGTCATCAGCCTCTATCTCCACTTCTCATTGCCTATGCATAGCAAACCCCACCCCCTCCCCTGCAGTACATATCCACAACTTTTTTCCAGCTTCTTAGGCCTAATCTATGGATGGGTATGGTTGTGTTGAAAGGAGATATAAATTAAAAGATGGCAGTTCCTCCAACTTTCTCCCACTACTGATACATGCAAGTTCATTTTTATTTAAGTTCATGTAGGTAAATATCTCCACTATCATGGAATTAGAATGCCATCTTTAAATCATTTGGTTAATGCCCTCCACTTTACAGATGAACAAATTGAGGACCCCTCCCCCAAGAGATGAAGTTCATTTCATTAGCATGTATGTGTCATTATTGCTTCACAATAATTATCTCTGCTCCTCCCCATTGACCAAATAAACTTAATTTATTGCAGAAAAAGGACCACTATTTTGTATTTTCTATATCTATAATATTGTCTATCAGTCTTCTCTTATTTTTCATACAGGATGAAGAAGAAGGCTGGGTACACAGTGTGTGCTAAAGAAGGAATGTTTGAATTGAACTGAATCCCTGCAGAACGCAGACCATTTAGAGACACTGAGTTTGGACTTGGTTGAATACCTGCCTTAGGTTGGCCCAATTAGCAGTGAACAAGAATGGATGAAGAGAGATATGGCAAGTGGGTAGTCTTGTTTGCTTAACTAAGTTACAAATGTTGTTTTACACTAGCTTACTTTTTATCCCAAAGCACTTTGAACAGTGCTAATCACAGAGTAGATCCTCATTAAATACATTTTAATTGGCTGTTTGCAGATCAAAATACCAGAACTTGGTCTTTGTTTCATATAGCAACTATAGCCAAAAAGAAAGCATTAGAGCACTGTTAGACTAAAGAAATATTTTTCATGTAGTTCTAGGCCTTACATTGGCCTTGAAGAAGAGTATCTGGGATCCTATGCTGCTTTTTAGATACCAAAGAATCATTGGAAAAAGCACTACAATAAAAATTGTGTTATTTATTATTAGATAACTTACAGTAGTAGGCCACATCAAAAGGGCACAAATTTCCAGATGTTAAGATGAATTAATTTATTTTGATCTGTCCACAGTGGATGTCCTCCCCTTGGGATTATTTCTAAGAGCTACTGCCTAAGTTAATAGCAGAATTGGTAGCCAGTTATAAATGGAAGTTATCATCCCTGGATGGGATTTGATCCTGGATTCAGGATTGTTTATACCATGCTGTAGCCAGTTGACCTACCAACTACATAGACTGGCTATTTCTACTTTTCTTACTTTGGACTTTATTCAGCTGGCCTCATTTTCAAAGGATAGAGGTGTAGTACTTGCAGAATTCTTCTGAATTTAAGCTAGTTCAACCCCCGAAAAGAATTCTGAGGAGGAAGAGAACCATGTATTTGAATCATTAACCTACTCTTACTGATGAGTATCTTCTATTATATTCAGGCAGTTGAACGGGGTTACAAAGAATCAGTCAGGAAATCCAAAATACTTTATTATTAGATATTGCAACTTCTGCCCTTTCCCCTACCCCTTTCTGCCAGAGAGAACAGGTGTCTGGTGAGGTATGGGAAAGTAAGTGAGTTTGAAAATATTTGCCATTAATGATTAGTTTTACTACCTTAGTTCTAGGAAGACAAACTTTTAGATGTGGTTAGGAAGATCAGATAGACAGTAATCCATGCAAGGTCAATAAGAATAGGAAATTTAGTCAGGCATGGTGGTGCATGCCTATAATCCCAGTGGCTCAGAAGGCTGAGGTAGGAGGATCACAAGTTCAAAGCCAGCCTCAGCAAAAGTGAGGTGCTAAGCAACTCAGTGAGAACCTGTCTCTAAATAAAATATATAATAGGGCTGGGGATGTGGCTCAGTGCTCAAGTGCCACTGAGTTCAAGTTCAAGTGCCCCTCAGTGGTCAAGTTCCCCCCCCAAAAAAACCAGGAAATTTAGTTGTGAAGTTCCATGAACTCTGTACATCATTGGCAAAAACAGTGCCACTTCCTGGAAGTATAGTAGGGAGGCATTCAAAATAGGCATTCAGAGTCTTGAAGGGTATCCTAAGAGTCTAGCTTCCCAAAAGAATTTCTTTAGAGAGTCAACTAGAGCACTTATTTAGGTGATTCAAAACTTCTATCTTAGGAAGATGGCAGCGACGTGTACCGCGTAACTGTGCGGGAGAATGACGAGTTAGAACGGCTAAAAGCTATTTTGTTAGGAATTTCCAGCAAAATTGGGGTGCTCCAAAACCTAGAGGAAGGATTTCCATTGCACGAGGATCAGCTACGGGGGCTCAAACGCGAGAGATTTGTCCGCACGGAGGGTCACGCTGCTTATTCAACAAATCGCCCCGCGGCTAGAGTCTGCGGCACGCGCTGGGAAACGAGGAGATAGCAACGCAAAGATACAGTGCTGCAGTTTCCGCGGGCTTCTGCCAGCTGTGCAATCACCATACTCAGTGCTGAATTCTGGGTTTGAGACGGGGGAAGGAAGCGGTCCAATTCGGTTCTCCACACAGGTCAGACCACAGAGGAAGCCAGCGGCCACCATCTTGGAGAGCTGACGTCACCATCCCTGTTTTCGACTGATCACAGCTCATTCAGCTATAGAACAGGTAATTTCAGGCTGCCATTGGCCTGCGTCTCACAGACAAATTTCTCAGGCTCAGTGCTAAATAACCCGCGGAAACTGTTTCTTGGAGCCTGCTCCTATCAGAACATACACTGAGCCCGGAGCGGCCGAATTCCGGCTCCCGGAACTGCTCTGGCCCAGGGATAAAGAACCCGCGGAAACTGCTTCTCGGTCCGGGTCCTGCTGAATACTGTGGAGGTAAATACCAACCGAGCCTTCATAGGCAGTGGCAACAGGATTGAGACGGGGCTTGTGAGGGGCGGTCAGGACTCACACGTTGCTTTGGTCACCCGGCAAAGGGAAAGAAATGCTGCCATTCGCATGGGATACCAACATGGCAGAGATCTGATGTCATCAGAAAGCGGAGGAGGAGAGAACTTCATCGAATACCAGCGGCGACAGAAACACTTGGTCTCCTGGTAAAGAAAGTGAGTCACAAACACCCGAGTCTCTCTCACTTTGTCATCAAGCCAGAGGGGCAGAGCAGAGCCGCTGCCAGCGCCCGGAACAGGCCCAGCGGCCCGCCGGCGTGGCAGTCACGTCACCCCAATTGGAGTAGGGGCAGAGCATAGCCGACACCCGCGCCCGCAAGGTAGGCAGACCTGCGACCGAACGGCGGATCAGGCCGAGCGGCCTGCCGGCGTGGTACACACGTCACCCCAATTGGAGTAGGGGCAGAGCAGAGCCGCCGCCCACGCCCGGAACAGGCCCAGCAACCTGCCGGCGTGGTAGTCACGACACCCCAATTGGAGTAGGGGCAGAGCACAGCCACCACCCGCGCCCGCAAGGTAGGCAGACCTGCGACGGACCAGCGGATCAGGCACGGTGGCCTGCCGGCGTGACAGACACGTCACCCCATTTGGAGTAGGGGCAGAGCAGAGCTGCCGCCCGTGCCCGCAAGGTAGGCAGACCTGCGACCGAACGGTGGAACAGGCCCAGCGGCCGGCCGGGGTGGTAGGCACGTCACCCCAATTGGAGTAGGAGCAGAGCAGAGCCTTCACCCGCACCTGAAAGGTAGGCAGACCTGCAACCGACCGGCGGATCAGGCCCGGTGGCCTGCCAGCATGGTACACACGTCACCCCAATTGGAGTAGGGGCAGAGCAGATCTTTCACCCGTGCCCGGGACAGGACCAGCGGCCCGCAGGCGCAGTAGTCACGTCACCCCAATTGGAGTAGGGGCAGAGCAGAGCCGCCACCCGAGCCTGCAAGTAGGCAGACCTGCGACCGACCGGCAGAATAGGCCCAGGGGTCCGCTGGCGTGGTAGACACGTCACACCAATTGGAGGAGGGGCAGAGCAGAGCCGCCACCCGCGCCTGCAAGGTAGGCAGAACGCCGCCCGACCCTGCAAGAGAGACTTTTCAACTATACAAGAGCAATATAAATATATAGGGGGGAAAATTTTTCAAAAACACAACACTTTCACCAAGCAGAAAGAATTGCAAGCAGTATGAAAAGACAAGGAAAGAAAGGACCATAAGCAATGCAGGTCAACTCAACTTTAGAAGAGGTAACAGCTGCAGCAGATGGAATGTCAGATAAAGAATTCAGGATATACATGCTTCAGATGATCTGGAGTCTCAAGGAAGACATTAGACAGCAAAATCAGACAATGAAAGATCACTTCGACAATGAATTACACAAACAAATCCAGGAAGCAAAAGATCAACTATACAGGGAGATAGAGGTTATAAAAAACAAACAAACTGAAATCCTAGAAATGCAGGAAGCAATAAACCAACTTAAAAACTCAATTGAGAATACTACCAGCAGAGTAGAACACTTAGAAGATAGAACATCAGACAATGAAGACAAAGTATTTCAACTTGAAAAGAACATAGACAGCTCAGCAAGACTGTTAAGAAACCATGAGCAGAACATCCAAGAAATATGGGATAACATAAAGAGACCAAACTTAAGAGTCATTGGGATACAGGAAGGGATAGCGGTTCAAACCAAAGGAATGAGCAATCTATTCAAAGAAATAATACGAGAAAAGTTCCCAGACTTGAAGAATGAGACAGAATCCCAAATCCAAGAAGCCTACAGGATGCCGAATGTGCAAAATCATAAGAGATCCACACCTAGACACATTATAATGAAGATGCCCAACATACAGAATAAGGAGAGAATTTTAAAAGCTACAAGAGAAAGGAAGCAGATTACATTTAGGGGTAAACCAATCAGGATAACAGCTGATCTTTCAACACAGACTCTGAAAGCTAGAAGATCCTGGAATAACATATTTCAAACACTGAAAGAAAAGGGGTTCCAACCAAGAATTGTGTATCCAGCGAAATTAAGCTTCAGGATGGAAGATGAAATTAAAACCTTCCACGATAAATAAAAGTTAAAAGAATTTGCAGCTAGAAAACGATCTCTTCAAAACATCCTCGGCAAAACATTACAGGAAGAGGAAATGGAAAATAACAATGAAAACCAACAGTGGGAGGTAGGACAGTAAAGGGGGGAAAAATAATCAAAGAGGAAAACAAACCATGTTTAGTAACATAAATAAACAAATATGGCTGGAAGAACAACCCATATCTCAATAATAACCCTAAATGTTAATGGCTTAAACTCACCAATTAAGAGACACAGGCTAGTAGAATGGATAACAAAACAAGACCCAACAATATGCTGCCTACAGGAGACGCATTTGATAGGAAAAGACATACATAGGCTGAAGGTGAAAGGTTGGGAAAAATCATATCACTCATATGGACTTTGGAAACAAGCAGGAGTGTCCATACTCATATCAAATAAAATAGATTTCAAGCCAAAGTTAATCAAAAGGGATAAAGAGGGACACTACATACTGCTCAAGGGAACCATACACCAACAAGACATAACAATCATAAATATATATGCCCCAAACAATGGTGCAGCTATGTTCATCAAACAAACTTTTCTCAAGTTCAAGAGTCTAATAGACCACCATACAATAATCATGGTGGTCTATTCATTAGCATGGCTAATGACCACCATACAATAATCACACCTCTCTCACCACTGGACAGATCTTCCAAACAAAAGTTGAATAAGGAAACTATAGAACTCAATAACACAATTAATAACCTAGACTTAATTGACATATATAGAATATACCACCCAACATCAAGCAGTTACACTTTTTTCTCAGCAGCACATGGATCCTTCTCAAAAATAGATCATATATTATGTCACAGGGCAACTCTTAGACAATATAAAGGAGTAGAGATAATACCATGCATCTTATCTGATCAAAATGGAATGAAACTGAAAATCAACGATAAAAGAAGGAAGGAAAAATCATGCGTCACTTGGAGAATGAACAATAGGTTACTGAATGATCAATGGGTTATAGAAGACATCAAGGAGGAAATTAAAAAATTCTTAGAGATAAATGAAAACGCAGACACAACATATCGGAATCTATGGGACACATTGAAAGCAGTTCTAAGAGGAAAATTCATTGCTTGGAGTTCATTCCTTAAAAAAAGAAAAAAACCAACAAATAAATGATCTCATACTTCATCTCAAAATCCTAGAAAAAGAAGAGCAAAACAACAGCAAAAGAAGTAGAAGGCAAGAAATAATTAAAATCAGAGCTGAAATTAATGAAATTGAAACAAAAGAAACAATTGAAAAAATTGACAAAACTAAAAGTTGGTTCTTTGAAAAAATAAATAAAATCGACAGACCCTTAGCCATGCTAATGAAGAGAAGAAGAGAGAGAACTCAAATTACTAGCATACGGGATGAAAAAGGCAATATCACAACAGACACTTCAGAAATACAGAAGATAATCAGAAATTATTTTGAATCCTTATACTCCAATAAATTAGAAGATAGTGAAGGCATTGATAAATATCTTAAGTCATACGATCTGCCCAGATTGAGTCAGGAGGATATAGACAACCTAAACAGACCAATATCAATTGAGGAAATAGAAGAAACCATCAAAAGACTACCAACTAAGAAAAGCCCAGGACCGGATGGGTATACAGCAGAGTTTTACAAAACCTTTAAAGAGGAACTAATACCAATACTTTTCAAGCTACTTCAGGAAACAGAAAAAGAGGGAGAACTTCCAAATTCATTCTACGAGGCCAACATCACCCTGATTCCTAAACCAGACAAAGACACTTCAAAGAAAGAAAACTACAGACCAATATCTCTAATGAACCTAGACGCAAAAATCCTCAATAAAATTCTGGCGAATCGGATACAAAAACATATCAAAAAAATTGTGCACCATGATCAAGTAGGATTCATCCCTGGGATGCAAGGCTGGTTCAATATACGGAAATCAATAAATGTTATTCACCACATCAATAGACTTAAAAACAAGAACCATATGATCATCTCGATAGATGCGGAAAAAGCATTCGACAAAGTACAGCATCCCTTTATGTTCAAAACTCTAGAAAAACTAGGGATAACAGGAACATACCTCAGTATTGTAAAAGCAATCTATGCTAAGCCTCAGGCTAGCATCATTCTGAATGGAGAAAAATTGAAGGCATTCCCTCTAAAATCTGGAACAAGACAGGGATGCCCTCTCTCACCACTTCTGTTCAACATAGTTCTCGAAACACTGGCCAGAGCAATTAGACAGATGAAAGAAATTAAAGGCATAAAAATAGAAAAAGAAGAACTTAAATTATCACTATTTGCAGGTGACATGATTCTATACCTAGCAGACCCAAAAGGCTCTACAAAGAAACTATTAGAGCTAATAAATGAATTCAGCAAAGTGGCAGGATATAAAATCAACACGCATAAATCAAAGGCATTCCTGTATATCAGCGACAAATCCTCTGAAATGGAAATGAGGACAACCACTCCATTCACAATATCCTCAAAAAAAATAAAATACTTGGGAATCAACCTAACAAAAGAGGTGAAAGACTTATACAATGAAAACTACAGAACCCTAAAGAGAGAAATAGAAGATCTTAGAAGATGGAAAAATATACCCTGTTCATGGATAGGCAGAACTAACATCATCAAAATGGCGATATTACCAAAAGTTCTCTATAGGTTTAATGCAATGCCAATCAAAATCCCAATGGCATTTCTTGTAGAAATAGAGAAAGCAATCATGAAATTCATATGGAAAAATAAAAGACCCAGAATAGCAAAAACAATGCTAAGCAGGAAAGGTGAATCAGGCGGTATAGCGATACCAGACTTCAAAATATACTACAGAGCAATAGTAACAAAAACAGCATGGTACTGGGACCAAAACAGGCGGGTGGACCAATGGTACAGAATAGAGGACACAGAAACCAATCCACAAAACTACAACTATCTTATATTTGATAAAGGGGCTAAAAGCATGCAATGGAGGAAGGATAGCATCTTCAACAAATGGTGCTGGGAAAACTGGAAATCCATATGCAACAAAATGAAACTGAATCCCTTTCTCTCGCCATGCACAAAAGTTAATTCAAAATGGATCAAGGAGCTTGATATCAAATCAGAGACACGCCGTCTGATAGAAGAAAAAGTTGGCTACAATCTACATACTGTGGGGTTGGGCTCCAAATTCCTCAATAGAACACCCATAGCACAAAAGTTAATAACTAGAATCAACAAATGGGACTTACTCAAACTAAAAATTTTTTTCTCAGCAAAAGAAACAATAAGAGAGGTAAATAGAGAGCCTACATCCTGGGAACAAATCTTTACTCCTCACACTTCAGATAGAGCCCTAATATCCAGAGTATACAAAGAACTCAAAAAATTAGACAATAAGATAACAAACAACCCAATCAACAAATGGGCCAAGGACCTGAACAGACACTTCTCAGAGGAGGACATACAATCAATCAACAAGTACATGAAAAAATGCTCACCATCTCTAGCAGTCAGAGAAATGCAAATCAAAACCACCCTAAGATACCATCTCACTCCAGTAAGATTGGCAGCCATTATGAAGTCAAACAACAACAAGTGCTGGCGAGGATGTGGGGAAAAGGGTACACTTGTACATTGCTGGTGGGACTGCAAATTGGTGCAGCCAATTTGGAAAGCAGTATGGAGATTTCTTGGAAAGCTGGGAATGGAGCCACCATTTGACCCAGCTATTCCCCTTCTCGGTCTATTCCCTAAAGACCTAAAAAGAGCATGCTACAGGGACACTGCTACATCGATGTTCATAGCAGCTCAATTCACAATAGCAAGACTGTGGAACCAACCCAGATGCCCTTCAATAGACGAATGGATTAAAAAAAGTGGCATTTATACACAATGGAGTATTACTCTGCATTAAAAAATGACAAAATCATAGAATTTGCAGGGAAATGGTGGCATTAGAGCAGATTATGCTAAGTGAAGCTAGCCAATCCCTAAAAACAAATGCCAAATGTCTTCTTTGATATAAGGAGAGTAACTAAGAACAGAGTAGGGATGAAGAGCATGAGAAGAAGATTAACATTAAACAGAGATGAGAGGTGGGAGGGAAAGGGAGAGAAAAGGGAAATTGCATGGAAATGGAAGGAGACCCTCAGGGTTATACAAAAGAACATACAGGAGGAAATGAGGGGTAAGGGAAAAATAATACAAGGGGGAGAAATGAAGGTCAGTAGAGGGGGTAGAGAGAGAAGAGGGGAGGGGATGGGAGGGGAGGGGGGATAGTAGAGGATAGGAAAGGTAGCAGAACACGACAGTCACTAGTATGGCAATATGTAAATCAATGGATGTGTAATTGATATGATTCTGCAATCTGTATATGGGCTAAAAATGGGAGTTCATAACCCACTTGAAGCAAAGTGTGAAAGATGATATATCAAGAACTATGTAATGTTTTGAACAACCAACAATAAAAAAAATAAAAATAAAAAAAAAAGATCTAAAAAGAGCATGCTACAGGGACACTGCTACATCGATGTTCATAGCAGCACAATTCACAATAGCAAGACTGTGGAACCAACCTAGATGCCCTTCAATAGACGAATGGATAAAAAAAAATGTGGCATTTATACACAATGGTGTATTACTCTGCATTAAAAAATGACAAAATCATAGAATTTGCAGGGAAATGGATGGCATTAGAGCAGATTATGCTAAGTGAAGCTAGCCAATCCCTAAAAACAAATGCCAAATGTCTTCTTTGATATAAGGAGAGTAACTAAGAACAGAGTAGGGATGAAGAGCAGGAGAAGAAGATTAACATTAAACAGGGATGAGAGGTGGGAGGGAAAGGGAGAGAGAAGGGAAATTGCATGGAAATGGAAGGAGACCCTCAGGGTTATACAAAATTTCATACAAGAGGAAGTGAGGGGAAAGGGGAAAATAATACAAGGGGGAGAAATGAATGACAGTAGAGGGGGTAGAGAGAGAAGAGGGGAGGGGAGGGGAGGGGAGGGGGGATAGTAGAGGATAGGAAAGGCAGCAGAATACAACAGACACTAGTATGGCAATATGTAAATCAATGGATGTGTAACTGATGTGATTCTGCAATTTGTATATGGGGTAAAAATGGGAGTTCATAACCCACTTGAATCAAAGTGTGAAATATGATATATCAAGAACTATGTAATGTTTTGAACAACCAACAATAAAAAAATAAAAAAAAAAAAAAACTTCTATCTTAGAAGAAAACAATTCATCTGGATGTTAGTCAATCTCCTAGATGTCTCACAGTCAACCCTTTAAACTAGAATTTTCTCCAGTATGAAGGCTGAATAACAAATATGATTCTTTACCACATATTCAATTTGTGATCACCTAATTAATAATCTAAATTAGGCTCCTAAACTTAGCTGAAGGAGACTGAGAACATGCAGAAGGCCAGGATGCTGAGTCAGCAAATGCTGGTGGATGTTCTGTCTCTTTTTCAGGTTTCAAAATGGCAAACCAAAGACTTTATCAAAGAAGCCAGATAAGCCTGAGAAAGGAATAGCTGCTGATAGTGAAGAGGTAAGGAAGAGCAGTAGCACGCATTCACGTGTAATCTTTGGGTTTGCTTGGAGTGCTTACCAGCTGGGGCTACAGACTTCTTGGTGGTAAAGTAAAAGGGGTAAAAGCTGATATACAGAACAACATTAATTTATCTTCATTTTGTGAAAGACAGAAGCATAGGGGAAAAAAAAGAGACAAACATCAGCAACAAATCAGGGCACGGAACCCAGGAACCAGAAATCTATCTCAGGGAGTGAGGGAGTGTTAACCCCTGATTTACCTGGACTTTATGGCTGCCGCTTGTAGCAGAACTCTTGGTTGCTTTCCCAGCTTTGTCATATTCAAGTGAATTTACCAGGCCAGCTTTTATTTCATCAGCCAGCAATAATGCAAGTCAACATGATAAAACTAAAAACATATTCCAACTTGGACAATCTTGTGGGTTTAGTCAACCACTGGAAGCTAATTTGGAACAAAGTTTCAATTCCTCAGAAAAAATTCAGGAGTTAAAAACATTTTCAGGGGCTGGGGTGTGGCTCAGTGGCAGATTGCTTGCCTAGCACATGTGAGGCACTGGTTCAATCCTCAGCACCACATAATCAATAAAATAAAGGCATTCTGACATTTACAAAAAAAAAAAATCCCCAGGGACTTTTCCTCCTCAAAATATTAAAAAAAATATTTTAAAGAAAAAAAGTCTTCATACCTGTCTCCCCAGTAAACTTTTCTTAGACCTCTAATAGTTAAATGTTACATATATTTGCAGAACAGGCTTTTCATAGTATATTTTTGTTTTGAACAAACAGATTTAGGTTTTCCAAAAGATAATAAAAATTAAATAACTGTATCTTTGGATTTGTCCCATATTTCATCTCACCCTTCCAAAAGGAATAAATGGAGTGTATTCTTCTTTCCATCCTCTTCCAACCCCCAAGAATTGCAATATTCCTCCCAGAGGGGAGTAACGACTCCTCTCCCACTTGTGTCCCATTCTTGACTTCTTCCCTCTTCTCAGTTTGCCTTCTTGCTTTATGCACCTTCCCATGCTTGTCTCTTTTCCCCTGCGCCACACTGAACCATATCACCTCCTGGTGGGTGCAGCTATCTTTAGAAATGCTGATCCAAAAATAGGATCATGCTCCCTACCTTTATTTCCCCCCAAATTTCTGACTTTGCCAAGGCAAAAGAAGGTAATTCGGAGCTTTCAACTCCTTATATTCATACACAACGCATTCCTTGTGTTCCTCCCTTGGGTTCATACTTAAACAACCTAGGGCTAAGCAAGAAGGAGGTAGCACTGCTGGGAGCAGGAGGCTGGGGATGAAGGAGGCTCAGCTCCTCTACTACCAGAGGAGAATGCTAAAAAATCCACAAATAACCAGCTAGACCACCACCGCAACAATAGAAAGTAGTAGAGCAATACTAAAATTCAATTACTTTTTGTAACGTTTTTGGAAGAATCATAGAGAGATGTTCAAAAATGCAAAATGCACTCTCTTCTCCCTTTCTCTGTTTGTTCCCAGCCCTATTGACAGACTTGTCCTGATGGCCCCCTAGCATCCACAACCCCCGGTTTATTGCCCTTTTGTAACTTGCTTTTCTCCTTCAAGATAGTCCTCCAGGTTGATGGCCACTCCATCTGACCCCTATAGATAAGGAAAAGGCAGAGCAAGGGGTGTGATTCCTTGGGGATTTGTCCCTGTCTAAGCGTGGATGCTATGCTTGTCTACTTCACCTTGAAAGAGCCTTATCTGACATTTCATAAGTCTGGTCTTCATTTCCTTTACAAACGTCCCTCTCAGACCCCTGCTCTCCTTGCTGTGGCTTTCATTCCAGAAAACCAGGGTGCAAAACATGAAGGCCAGTGTTTTCCATTAGTGTGCATTGGACAGCCCTTTTTAGTGAGACTAAGGTGAGATAAGGAGGAGTAACTTGAAACCAATATTTCTTTTTATTGCCTTTAGGTTTTTGATTACACCGGGCAATCCAAATTTGTCCTAAAGAACCTTCGGTATTACTCAGTTCATCCAAATTTGGTAGGTGGAAAAATATTTCCCCAAGAGATCTCTAAGGACAAATTTAGCAGCAGGGCAGAGGCCCACCACACAGTACCCCTAATTCCCTGATAACCTCCCAATGCCACGGTCCCCTTCCCAGGACAGGGAGGCAGAGCAGCCTTGGAAATATAAGGTTTGAGGCAGAGCTCGGATCCTGGTGGTGAGGTGGGAGGGGAGACCTGGGCAGAAAGTGGTCCTCGCAGTTGGTAATTTTTAAGTTGAGAAAACATATTTATAATCAGGGAGAACATATGTATAATCCAAGTTCTCCCCCTCCCTTCCTCTCTCTCTAATCCTATTGCTGGAAAAGCAAATTTAGTGGGCCGGCCCTTGCCCTCCCACGCTTTTAAGTGACATGCTGTGTGTTTCTTGACTGTCTTTTCTTTCTAGTTGTGCTTATGAAAGCCTGTAAGGGCTGCTGTGCCAGGGGAGAGGTGTCTGCAGGTGGGAAGTAAGAGAAGCTGCGCATGCTCCTAGAGAACTCCCTGAGCAAGGGGCTTGGGTCCCTTGTTAAACTCTCTGCCTCAGAAATGGTGGCTGAGACAAGACCAGTAACATTGAGTCACAAAAAAACTTCTTGGTTTGCCCCACTGTGCTGAACACTATGTTACACCTTTTTTTTTTTTTTTTAAGAATTAAATCATTTTTTTCCTGTTCCTGTGTGAACATTTCTGTTGCCTTGCCTCAGCCCCTGGGTCTTTTTGCAGGGGAATTAATACTCTGAAGGAAGTCAGGGACAAAGAGTTTCCTGTGGTTTTGGATCAACAGTTTTGGGGACAGATTTTCCCAGTCACTGCTCAACCTCTCACTCTACCCCACAGAGAAGAAAGATGAGTCAATTGGTTTGCTAGTCTTCTCTTGATCTAATCTCTTTGTCTCTCTGGAAACCTATCTGCTCAGGCCCGGTACTATGAACCTTTGAAATCCACTGTACTACAGAAATTCCTGGATCAAAACAGGAAAACCACCAGCTTCATGTTAAAAGTAACCGAGTTTGATCAGGATTTGACCTTACTGATTATGACCAATAACCCACCTCCCTACTCAATCAACCAGCAGGAAAAGGATGGCACTCCAAAATACTTTTCCCAGAAGTTACTGCTCGAGGTAAGGCACCCAGGGATTTTCCTGGCAACTCAAGTATGAACTCTGAAGAATTAGGAATTAATTAATTAATCTGGATTAAGGAACTAACAACATGGAGAATGGTACTCAGGAAACTACCTCTTCCTTCTCATTTCTGGATATATACTTCACAAAACAGAATCTGGAGGGCTCGGCAAATAGGCAGAATAGGAATTCTATCAGCTTAAGTCATGAAACTTTATTTCAGGGAGAAGATGGGGTGTAAATTAGAAAGTGTTCTTCTTGAGTATTTGATCAAAGACATTTGTAACAAAGGGGAAACTGTCCACGGGCTTTGTAATCGAGAATAAAATAGTAAAAGATGAATCAGGAAATGAGTAATGAAGAAAAGCGGATATCTAAATGAGAAGAGAGTCAATTGAGTTATACCCATTGCTTCTGGATGATAGGAGAGGGGAAAAGGAAATTAACCATTACCACAGATAGACATTTGGAACTCCATTATAGGTTAAAGATGTTCAAATGCCATTCAATAAACAATTGCTGAGCACTCAATAAGGTAAGAACCAGATTATAAAGATGGATCACAGGACAGTTTCTATCTTGAAGGAAGTTGGAATCCAAAAGATCAAAAAAAGTAAGATATAAAAAAGTAACTCTAACCCACCAGGATATATGAATAATTGAAGAATCGACAAGATATAGAAGTAACATAGAATAGAGAACAGTACCTCTGTTGGGGAAAAGGGAGTAATCAAGGAGGTGACTCACGACAAAAGAATAGGAGAATGTTCCAATCAGAGGGAAGCGTGTGGAGGCATGGAGACGTGAGAAAGCCAGGCACATTCAGGGAGATGTAGAGAGTAAATGGTAGGAGATAAAAGGATGTAATCAAATTTGCGTTTTAGAAAGAGCATTTTGCAGGTTGAAGAAGGTGCATTAGTAATCCAAGAGACAAAAACTAGAAAGATTAGTTTTCATGTTACTATAATAGTCAAAATGAGAGATACTGAATATTTGAACTAAGTCAATAGCAGAGGAAATAAAGCAAATTGATTTAAGAGATATTTAGGCATCAGGATCTAAGAAAGATCTTGACAGCCTTGAGAGAGGGCTTAATCTAACAGGAAGAAATTAAATGAGATAAGTGAAAGTGCAAACAAAAGAATCTTGATAGAAATTAGATTCTGGAAACGCGGTATCCCAAGAGAGACACTTATAATAAAATGTGGTGCATTTGGAGTCAGTGTTTCCTTAGTTCCTAGATGGATAGCAATCAGAGTATCCTCTTCAAGTAGAAGATAAAATGTTAATATCTAATGGAATATACTGACAAAGGAATTAATGAATTCATTGCTTGTGGTCTCTCGGGTGCACTTTGAAAGTAAATGCAGAGGTCATTTCTCCTGTTAATGGGTATAATGTGCACTGAGAGAGAAATAAATGCCAGGCTAGGATTGCCCTGCTCAACACAGAGAAGGAAATACAAGGCTAACATGTAACCTGGTGCAGGAAGAGCTTTCTTCCAACAGCTGGTCAGGTGCAGAACCTGATCATATTCATGAGCAAATTGTGGAACTGACTAAATTGAATTAATAGACAAAGTTAGGCTCTGATTGTTAAAGACTGATTTTGCAATATCTACAATGGCTCTTTAATATTCGTGCTGCATCTTCTCATTCCCTGACTGGGAAAGACAATCTTTTGTGAATTTAGTATTGTATACATGAAAAGCATTCTTTTACTTTGCCCAGGTCCTGTAGAAGAAGAGTGTGGGTTCCAGTAGGCAAATTGTAGAATGATACTAGTGTGTCTATCACAGTGATGACTGTTACAGTCCCTTTTAAGTGAAATGGCTCTTCGCACAGTCTCCTGAAAAAGGGAATATCCCCTATTCTGTTTTGTACAATTTGACCTATTTCTACTTCTAGCATGGACCAGAGAAGGATAGTGGACCCAGTGAAGCATAATTCATAGTCTGGTTAGTGATCTGTGGTATGGATTGGTACCCCCAAACCAAAATGAACCCAAACAAAACAGAAGTCAACCAGCTTAGTAATAACTGACATTCCTGAGCGACTCAGATTCTTGCTTCCAGGCAACCTGAATTGGGAAAGCAGTAAGAATGAAAGCAGAAAGGACTCACAGAGTAAAGCCATGAACCAAAACATGAGGAAGAGGGGTACTGCAGGGGCCGTGAAAGTAGGGTATGGGTGGGTTGAATTTATAGGAAAATAGAAATACAGAAGGAGAAGGTAGGGGAAAGAGAGAGAGGAATGAACAAGGTAGAGAAGAAGGAAGCAGGGAGAAAGTAGGAGGGACATGTTAGTGATATGCGAGAGTCAAAATGGTGGATCTTTTATAGTGCCATTTTGGACTCCAAATATCTTTTTAGTTTTTTTTTTTTTTTTTGCCATGAAATACAGTTCTACTAAGGTTTCTGCTCTTTTTAATGGCTGAGTCATTGGCTATGTCTTTACTTCCTAGACACATTTGCTCTTTCACTAAAACACCTATTAGTTGAGGTAACTTGAATAGATTTTAATAAAACTAAAACCAATTAAAGACAATGAGTTCAGAATTAAGAAATCATGGTTCAGCAGCAGCTTTAAAGGACTTAACATTCTGAAAGAAAAAGCTTGACATGACAATGAATAGGTTGGTCATTCATTCATTCTTTCATTCATTCAAACAATATTTGTTGAGAACCTATTATGTGCCAAGCACCATTAGAGGTAGTAGCAATATATTATGACTAGCTGGGCATAGTGGCACATGCCTGCAATCCCAGTGGCTCAGGAGGCTGAGTCAGGAAGATCACAAGTTCAAAGCCAGCCTCAGCAATGGTGATGCACTAAACAACTCAGTGAGACCCTGTCTCTAAATAAAATACAAAATAGGTTTGGGTATGTGGCTCAGTGGTTGAGTGCCCCTAAATTCAATATCTGGTCCCCCAAAAAATATATATGTATATGTATATATGTGACTAACCAGTCTTTGTTTCAATGAAGTTTAATTCTAGCGAGGTAGACAGACCATAAGGAAGTTAAACATCATACAGAAACTACATAACATGATAGACACCATGCCAAAGCAAGATAAATGGATGGACTGTGAATGACAACTTTAGATAGTGTAGTTAGGGAAGGTTATCAGAAGTGATAATGATTTTTTAGTAGACACTTTAAATGGGGTTGGTGTCATGCAATCCCTAAGGTGAGAATATAGTTTTTATTTCAGATTGCCACATGTTGGGGGAAAATATAAATTGTAACTTTCTCAAATGAGATAAATCAGGAGAATAAGGGAAACAAAACCATGTCATATGAGGAAAACTTCAAGATATTGGCAATGTTCAGCCTGGAAGAAATAGGGCTTAGGAGGAACATGACAGATTTCTTCAAAAATTTGTCTGTGAAAGAGGCATTAGATTTGCTCTGATTGGATTACTGGGTAAAAGTTATAGGGAGATAGCTGATCAAAGATGAAATTATTTTATGTTTTGTTTTGAAGCATAGGAAGACTGATCACTTGATAATGAAATTGAGGGGATAAAAGTATCAGATGAACAGTCATACAGGATAACTTTTAAGACTGAAAATCCTCAATTCTATGACCTTTAAGAATGATGAAATTATTACCTCACAAAACATCCCATTCCATGGCCCTATCCCTGTAGATGGAGAAAGTAATGTGGATAACATAATCATCTCCAAAAAAGGAAGGTAGAGTTCCATATGGGATCTATTTCTCAACTTGTTAACAAATTCACTAATAGAATCCTTCTCCAAACTGGGCAACTTCCTCTGCCATTCACTTCCAAGGGCCAGTAGGCAAGTTTGATCAATTGCTTAGGAAACTGACCAAGCTTTGGACAAATCATTTGGCAATGAAAGAATACATATTTTCCGGCTCAGGGCACTGCTTCCTATGGTTCTGGCTTCTGAGTTTCCACTTCCCACTTTGATATATTTGGTTGCATAGTTTTAGGGGAATCATAACTTAGTCCAGGAACTTGGTCCAACCTTGAAGTTCCAAGAGACTGGGCCGACTTCCTCACTTTCTCTTCTTCCCTCTGCCACAGGAAATTCATCAAAATCAAAAACCCAGTGAGAACTTCTTCCTGCCCCTGATGTCTCAGAAAAAAAAGTTAAGATCCAGACTAAAACCAATCTTCCCTATGAAACGGCTAGACGATCCTACATCCAAGCGAGAACAATGGTTTAGGTGAAATTCTGGCTCTTTTTTTTACTTAATTTCTTTCCTATATTTTCCTTATTTGTGTTACTGTCTCTTCTCTATACAATTTAACAAACTTGAAAGGGGGCTCCAAGGGGCTTGGGATAAGGTTGTATGAAAAAGGGGGCAATAAGAATGCTTGTCACAAAATTTTGATTGTGGGGAACATGTCTAATAGCTTCTAGACATGACCTTCAACTTCATTTCCATGCTAATGGAAGAGAAACAGTAATGCATAACTAAAGCTTTCTACTGACAAAGACTTCAAGAGTGAAGGAAAGTGCTGTATTCTAATCTGTGTTTTGAGGAAACCAAAGACATGGACCCTTAGCACAAGTTAAGAACTATAGAATTAGAGCAATGTGCTATGAGAACAAAAAGACAAAAGAAGTTCTATTTGAAATTAGTTACTGGAGCAACTTTTATTTAGTTTGCAGAGAAGAAAGAGATTTTGAAGTTACTTCCAAGTTAACTTGGCACCAATGGTTATGGTGCTAAGTAATATAAATGTCCCTTGCAGCTGACTAATACTGCCTCTCTGTCCCTATGGGCAGTCTCTTGGCATTGTCCCTTCTTCTCCCACAGAATCTCTGAGGATGTAGCCAACTTTAAAGTGACTGGTACCATTAACCCCTTGCCCTAGGGTCTACTAAATGAACTTCTGTTGTTGTCGTTGTTAAGGTTTTCCACTGACAATGACTTCAAAAGTGAAGGAAAGTATTCAAAAGTGTTTGCTTTGAAGAAACAGAAAAAAATGTACCCTCAGCTCAATTTTGCTCCAGTCTGTGAAAGGGATATGAGGAAAAATGGTAAGCTCTTTTCTCTCAATGCAGTGGTTTACTGAACTGAGATGTGGGCTGGAGGTAGAACCTACAGGGATTAAGAGATATGGGCAGATTGGCACCTGTCATGGTGGTTCTAGACATTGTTTTCCCTTGTAGCAAGAAAGCTGAGAACTAAAAGAAGTTTAAATCCTCAAATTTCAAGAAAGCACTAGCAGTTTTTTCCAAACTCTATCATCTACCACTTTCATAGTTTTTGACATATTTATGTATTATTTGTTCCATTATTTACTTAGCAAAATCCTTCCCCCACCCTTTGGCTGATGGGGATTGAACCCAGGGACTACTGGTGCATGCTAGGCAAGCACTCTACTTCTGAGCTATACCCCAGCCTAAGGATTTAAAATTTTTTGTCCTGTGAGCATGGTGGTACGTGCCTGTAATCCTAGTCACTCCACTGGCTGACACAGGAAGGTCAGCCTGGGCAATTTAGTAAGAACCTGTCTCAAAATTAAAAAGTAAAAATGGCTGGGGAATGTAGCTCAGTAGTAGAGCACCCCTAAGCCCCTGAGTTCCATCCCTAGTACTACCAAAAAAAAAAAAAAAAAAAAAAAAAGTCCTAAATAGTATATCTGTTTTCAGTCCCAGAATATTTCAGATGTACAAGTATCTTTTCTTTCAAGAGAGAGACTTCACCCGGAAAGTATGGTTTGAGCTTTATAAGTCAGATAATATAATAGTTAATATAGTCCATTTAGTCAAGTCGAAGTGAAATCTTAAATGATACCATATGTAGGATAGAGGCAGTTCAGCTTAAATCCATATGTGGGGGAATTTCTCTAGAATCTAACCTAGATTAGAATTCCTCTAATTTTGCAAGAGCACAGGATGCATCCTTAACAGGATGCACCCAATTTACATTATAAAGAGAACTCTTTAATATCTCAGTATGTAGCTTCTCTTTAGATTTAGGGTGACTTTTCAGTTTTCCTAATAAAAACACATAAATAAAATCAAAGGATACTTAGTTTGCTTTTGTACATAAAGTCTGTCATGATGCATTTCCTATACAAAAATGAATCTGCTGGAGAGTTGAACCAGTATTCTCACTTAAAGCAAAAGAACAGCTAATATCTCCTCAACCCCCCCCCCCCCCCCCCATAATGCCCCTTGTTTATCAGGCATCCAAATCAGGAAAGAGTACACTTAGAACAGTTTGGGGGGAAGCTGTGAAGTTTAATTAAGGAAGGTAAGAGGTCAACCATAGGACCTGAACCAAGGTGAGAGCAGTTTGGAATAAGCGTACAGATTCAAGGGATATTTACAAGGCAAAAAGTGTCCAAAAGTGGGGAAAGGCAGGAGCAAGAAGATCCCACGATAGAAACTTGCAAAGAACAGGTGGAGATTGAAAAAGAGCCTGACTAAAGTGGTATCACTGAAGCCAAATGAAGCAAAAGTTTGTCACAGTCTCAGACAATAGAACATACATTTTGAGTAAAGGCCTTTTATGCACATGAATGAGTGCATGATAATAACTGTGACTGAAGTGTCAATATAATTGCAGAGGAAATCATTTAAAAGGGGTGGGACCAGGCAAAGAAGATCCTAAACTGGCAATATACTTTAAACTGGGTTTTGATGAAGAGTAAGGATCCAGAATTATAAAGAAGGTTGGAAATGATAGTTACTCTTGATAAAGAGTAAAGATCAGGTTTCTGGACCTTCCGTGCCACTCAGTAAGTATTCCTCTACTACTTTTGGAAATGCACATTCACCAAGGTGTCCTGTGCTTTGTCGTAGTTTCCAAGAAGTCTGTGAATGAAATGCTGACTCCCCAGATGCTTTGGGAACCACTCACACTTTCATCGCTGCTAGAAGAGAAGCCCACCAGAATCGTGCCAGGGGAAAGCTCCTTCCGCAACGGAAAGGCTCAACAGTGGATTATCAAAAATGCCACTGTCATTAAGTGAAAAAAAACCTCTTAAGGCCTCCCGCCTAGTTCTCCAGGGATAGGAGGAGTCTGCAGAAATCGCTGACCAAATAAAATCACATTGCAGCTGCCGCAGGCTTGGGCTGCGGAGGCGCGAGCTGGGTGGGCGGGACAAGCCCCTGGGGCAGCGCCTGGCCCCGCCCCCGCGCGGCCAGGGAGGGCGTGGCTACGTCCCCAGGGGGCGAAGGCGGCCACGACGGCCCGGGAGGGCGGGCCTTGGCCCCGAGTGACGGCCTGGAGGCCCAACCGGCGAGAGAACACGGGGCCGGCCTTCCTGCAGCCTCTTCCGCTTGCCGGCAGCGGCGCCTGGGACGGTTGCTGTGGGTCTGGGCGCTGGGAAGTCGTCCAAGATGATTAAAAAATTCGACAAGAAGGACGAAGAGTCTGGTACGCGCGGGGCTTCTGACTCTCAATCTCAGCCTCGGGGGTCCCCTTCCCTCGCTCGCCGCCACCTGCTTTCCGGAACGGCGGGGCTGGGGGCGTGGGCGCCGCCGTGCGAGGGGCCGTCCGCTCCTGCCGGGGGCCTGCCCGTAGCCCCTCCCCCGGGTGCCGGGGCCTCCCCTTGGGCCGCGCGCTCCCGCTTCGGCGCGCGGCGCTGCCTGGGCCTGATGGGCGGCTCCGCCCCGGCCCCTGTCCCCACCCCCGTTCCCGCCCCCGACGAAGCCCCTCCGTGTTGCTTCCCGGAGGGCTCCTGGCGGGGGCTAAGGAGTGCGTGCGCTGCTCTCTGCGGCAGCGTGGGGGTTGCTGGTGGGGTTAGGCTCGGAATGGGAGCGCCCTGTTCTCGGGGCTGGGGTAGACGATGCAGCGTATGCGTATATATGGACTTTGAGGTGTCTGTACCTTCTAATCTTCCTGGGGGGGGGGGCAACCTGCCCCGTGGGACACTGATGGACTAACGCTCAGGCATCCCAAAGTGACTTGCGTCTTTATACCCGCCTGTGGTCCAAGGCAAACCGGGAATATGCCAAGTCACCTCAAAAAAGAAAAAAAATTGTCAGTGTTAGTGGCTACTCTCACGTAGTGCGTTAAGAGGGTTGGGGTAGTTAACCTCCACGGCCCCATCCAACTTTTTGTTTATGTAATTCTTTGCAAAACTCTTCCAATTCTGCCTCTCAGTAAATGTTAAAAACACATAAAATAAGGCTTGCTTTTAGGAAAATCAAAAGTTCCCTACCATAATCTCATTAATCTTGGTTGTTGTGGAAATGACACATATTTATAAACATTCATGGGAATAAAAAAGAGGGTAGAGAATGAAGACACTCCTGCAAAAGAGAAGTCCAACCTCTTACACTGTGTCAAATGACAGAACTCGTATCAAAATGATTTTATTCAATTTATATACATACTAGTAATGACTATCACTGTAGTAGCCAAGTGAGGTCTCACTTAGGTGAGATTTCTAAAGCATTCAGTACCCTTCTCTAGAAAATAAGTATGTAGGATAGCTACTGAAGACATTTCTTTTGTTTTATGCTATAGGTAGTGGTTCCAATCCTTTCCAGCATCTGGAGAAGAGTGCTGTCTTACAGGAGGTATGACTTGGAATTACATTGTGCTGCCTCTTTTCTGTTTTAGAATGGCGGGCAGAGAACCTCTGGGATACTAGAGTCAGGACCTCCGAAATAAATATTAAGGAATGTAACTGATTGCAGAGCATATAAACTGGAGGGAGAAGGAAGAGGACTTGTCACAGGAGAATCTAAAGCTGAGAGAAGTGCAAAGACATGCAGGCTCTGCCATGTATTGGTAATATTAAATAAAATGTGAAAAGAGGGGTTTAGTGCAAGGTTGTTAGAAGAAGTTAGATATTGAGCATTTTGCATTCATATGAGGTAGGTAAAAATTCTGACTCTTTCTTAACAGATAAAGCCCATAAAGTTGTAGTAGACCTTAGGGAATGAATTAGGAAATACAGGCTGGAAAATCAAGGCCGTATCTAATAATTTATCAGCTACCATAGTAAACTGAGGACTAGAGACAACTAACATTCTTTGGATATTGTATTTTAAAAGTCTTCATTATTAAAGTTGATTTGTTGTATTCTGATTTAGAAAAAGGTAGAAAATACACTATATGTAACAGTAATATTTTGCATGTTTCTGTAGGCTCGTATATTCAATGAAACCCCCATCAATCCAAGAAGATGTTTGCATATTCTTACAAAGATTCTTTATTTATTGAACCAGGTAAATTATTTTTATTTTCCTTAGATGTGTGTCCTAGAATAGAAACACATGTGTAACATACAGAAACTACTTTCTGGAATATAATTATTTTTTTAAAAATTCATTTAATTTTAAAATCCAAAATGTTTATTCACCAGAACAATGTGTAAAACTTCTTGAGCAAGGGACTATGAAATCTATTTTTATATTATGAAGTATTTAAACTGGCTTTAAGCATATAGTATATTCTCAACAAATACATTGATTTGAATTTAATAACCACTAGTTAGCACACATTGTTTACATGTATCTAGGGGTCTTTATGTCTCTCTGAAAATATACTGTAAAGTCAGACAAATTTTAGATTTTTTTTTTGTATAATAGTGATGTTTTAAGGCTTTGATTTTTAATATTCAGATTTATATTTATTATTCTTATTCCACTATTCATTATTAATGTAATATTCAATATTACTACTGAATATTCATATTCAGTAATCTGATTATGGGCAAATAATTTAACCATTGATTGCCTTAATGTCCATTTTTGCAAATTGGCATTATGATAATATCTGTTGTATAGAATTATAATGATTAAGTGAAATAAATATCAAGCAATGGGAATAGTACTGAACCCACAGTAGCATTCAAGAATGATTTTCATTGAGTCACTCAGCAAATATTTATTGCATGCCTACTGTGTCCTATGCACTATTCTAGGCACTAGGGTTATAGTGGACAAAATAAACAAAAAAAAATTGTAGTCATAGAATGTAGATTCTTTTTTTCTTTTCTTTTCTTTTTTGGTGGTACTGGGGATTGAACCCAGGACCTTGTGCATGGGAGGCAAGCCTGAGCTATATCCCCAGCCCCCAACTTTATTTTATTTATTTTTATGTGGTGCTGAGGATTTTTATATGGTGCTGAGGATTGAACCCAGGGCCTTGCACATGCGAGGCAAGTGCTCTACCACTGAGTCATATTACTCAGCAGTAAAAGAGAATAAAATCATGACATTTGCAGGTAAATGGATGGAGTTAGAGAAGATAATGCTAAGTGAAATTAGCCAATCCCAAAAAATCAAATGCCGAATGTTTTCTTTGATATAAGGAGGCTGATTCATAGTAGGATAGGAGAGGGAGCTTGGGAGGAATAGAAACTCTAGATAGGGCAGAGGGGTTAGAGGGGAAGAGAGGGGGCATGGGGTTATAAATGGTGGTAGAATGTGATGATAATTATTACCCAAAGTACGTGTATGAAGACACGAATTGGTGTGAATATACTTTGTATACAACCAGAAAAAAAAAAAAAAGAATGTAGATTCTTTATTATTATTAATTTTATCATTTATTTACTTTTTTGCTTCAAACTGTTTAAAAAACATGAACCTTATGATTTTGTTGATCATATGATCAAAATCATAGAGCCTTATGATTTTGTTGATCCCATATATATGTGTGTGTGTGTATGTTTGTATTATGTATATAAGTACATGTATACACACACACACACGCAAATAATATACCATATGTATCAGGTAGTTTATATATGATGCTAAGAAAACTTAGCTTCCAATTTGAATTCTGAGAGAATATTTTACCTTTACTGTTTTGTAACTGAAAACCTCATCCAGAGATTTAATGAAGCTATATTTTTTGCAAATGGAGACTGGGCAATAATCATATAGTTTTAAATAAAATATATTTGTTCACAAACAGCATAACCCCTCTTTGACCGCATATTAGGAACATTTAAGCCATAGTCAATTTGGATAAATTTTTGTAGCATACTTTGTGTTCAAATTGGTTAAACCTATTATATAAATAATTTAGAACAAAGTTGATTCAGAGTGTCCATATTTTTACATTGGCCAATACCAGTTTTAATAGGGCAACTCATGTTGAAACACTGCATTATCTTGATAAAGAAATTATCAAGCATAGCATAAACACAGCTAACTACATAAACAGGTTTGGGAACATTCATTTTTATCTTTTTTCCTTGTTCTTATTAGAGCTTTATGGAAAAATACTTTTCAGTTTCTACTGGAGTTGACAGAGCCATATGTTCTCTGAATTTCAAGTCAAAAAGTAGGTTTAACCAATTTGAACACAAAATGTGCTACAAAAATTTATCCAAATTGACTATGGCTTAAAAAAATAGGGATTTAAGGTTTTCTAATAGAACTATAAAGTACATGGGCTTCTAGGTATTCAGTAAATATTTATGACAGAAAGAAGGTAATCTCTTGCTAATGAGCAAGTTGAACACTCTGATTTAAATAATTGAAAATTCTTATTATACTTTGTCTTTCATTCTAAACTTTCACTGGCTTTCAATTTATAAACCACATGGCTATTTATCCACTTCTTACTTAAAATAATTCAGTATCACACACTTCTAGAATAGTGGTCAAACCTTTTTTACTTTTTTTTTTTTAAATAAAAACTTTTGCTGTTTTTTTTTTTTTTTAATCAAAGTTATTCTTGGGCTGGGGATGTGGCTCAAGCTGTAGTGCACTCGCCTGGCATGTGTGCGACCTGGGTTCGATTCTCAGCACCACATACAAACAAAGATGTGGTGTCCACCGAAAACTAAAATATAAATATTAAAATTCTCTCTCTCTCTCTCTCTCTTAAAAAAAAAAAAAAGTTATTCTTAACACCCATGGTAAATAGATTGAAAACTGGCTATATTTGATGTGAAATCTGAAGCTCTGAAAAGAGATTGAGCCTAAAATTTTATATAAATTGCCCTTAATGAAGAAATTAAATATTGAAATGGCATTATTTCAGATATTCTATGATATGAATGTTTTGAAAATAAGTGACAGTAGGTTATCTTACCCTTATTACTCAATATGATTCCTGGATCAGCATTCTTTGCCTCATTGGGAGCTTGTTACAAATGCAAAATCTCAGCCTTCACCCTAGGATTCCACTGATTTGGAATCTGCAGTTTTTGGCAAAATCCACAGATAATTTGTTATTTACTTTAAGTTTGTAAAGCTCTGTTCTGAATCATATTTTTAAGGTTTGGGCCAGTGTCTTCAGATCTCTAGCAGCCTTGTAAATCTTATTAATATGACAAATCTGAGTCTGACCCTTTTGGTTGGATCCCAGTTTGCTGCGTTTTCTGGGATTCCTCATAGACAGTTCTTTACAGTTTCATATTTATTATGCTCCTATCATATGTCAGGCATTGTGCTGGGCATTAGATTAT
This sequence comes from Marmota flaviventris, assembly GCF_047511675.1. Taxonomy (NCBI): domain Eukaryota; kingdom Metazoa; phylum Chordata; class Mammalia; order Rodentia; family Sciuridae; genus Marmota; species Marmota flaviventris. Next base: position 23,249,459 of record NC_092498.1, read on the forward strand.
AGAAATGTATAAGGTATGATCTCTGCTCTTCGGCAGTAACATTCTATTCTATTAGTAGCTGTACTTGCCTCTTGGTAAATCCTTCTTGAAGGAAATAAAAACAATTTCTACTGAAAGCCTAGAGAACACTAATCTAGAACTTTTAAGTGTAGTGTGTGATACTGAATTATTTTAAGTAAGAAGTGGATAAATAGCCATGTGGGTTTATAAATCGAAAGCCAGAAAAACCACCAAGAGGCAGAATGTTTACAAAGGATTTTTTTTTCCTGAATTCTGAAAGATTTTTGCATAAGAAAATATCCTAAAAAAAAAATCGTGTGTGTGTGTGCGTGTGTGTTGTGGGTGTGTGTATGTATATGTGTGTACACACACATAACACACACACACACACACACACACATACATATTTCAGTTTAAATTGTTTTACATTTTACTTAGGGTGAACACTTTGGAACTATGGAAGCTACAGAAGCCTTCTTTGCAATGACCCGATTGTTTCAATCTAATGATGTAAGTTCTTTTTTTATTCTTTTCAATGAAAAAAACTTTTAATTTGTTTTTCCTAAGGAACTTAGAGTGTTCTAAATTAGGGGAGGGTTGCTTGAAATGTTTAAAATTACTGAAAAACTGTCTTTATAAAACTTTTAAATGCTCATTAAAGGACATGTGAAAATGAAGGAATTGAGTTAATGAAAGTATATAGTATTATAGCTATTCCTCCACAGATCTACCCTGCAGTTATAAAAAACAGTTAATATTCAGTTTCTGCCATGACACTGCAAAGGTGGACTGGTATAGAAGTCAGTGTGCATAGCTACCACACCTGTCAGTTCTTAGTCAAGTTTCTGGAGTACTTGAGGTTTTTGTTCAGCAGGGCTGGCAGTAAAGAAGAGCTGACTATGGAGTAGAGAAGGGGCAGGGGATAGCAAAAGAGAAGAGTGAGACAAACTAATTCTGCCAGCAGTTCTGCATCTGCCTCTCATTACCACAGACCACCCAACCTTCAGAGAGTAATGGCTGCTGCTTTTCTTTTCATGTAAATGTGGCACATATTTCTCTTCTGCCCAATTCTAACACAGAAACATACAGAAATGTGATCTAGGATCTCTGTCTCTCAGCCATTAGCATAAATTGGCCAATCTTTAAAAAAATTTTTTTTATTTTGTAGTTGTAGATGGACAGAATGCCTTTATTGTATTTATTTTTATGTGGTAGTAAGGATCAAACCCTCTGTCTCACACATGCTAGGCAAGTGCTCTGCCACTGAGCTACAGCTACAGCCCAAGCTGGCCAGTCTTGCTGTTCTTTTCAAATGTATTGCATATTAGCACAGGTCATGTTTTATGTTCTATCCCCAGGATTTCCTGGGATTTGAGTCCGGTCATGTGTCTAGATTAATGTAAGGTTGTAGGAGTAGATCCTTAGGTAGATCATCAGTTCCCTGTAAGGCAAAGGGGGACTAATTTCCTCAGACATGAAATGAAGAACTGTTTCTGTTGGCAAAGAATGCTTGGCAGAATTTAGGAATTCTAGGTACTCACCTTTATCAGATTCTGTTCATGTGTCCCCATCTCAATTTTCAAGGCCCTCTTGCCAGTCAAGGTGCTAACTTTAACATAAGCTGCTCCTGCAAGAGTTTGAATTAAATTTGCATTGGAATTCAGCTACCTGCAGGATTTGCCTTCCCATTCTGTGGCCACTTGACATTAAGGTAGTTATAGAAGATTTTTGATCCCTTATACAGATCTTGAGCTGTGCATTTAAAGCTCTAAGCTTATCCTTTTATTTTCCCCGCAGAATAGCTTTCCATTATACTAAGGAACAACTAGTTATTTCATTATTTTTATTGAGCAACTTATAATAAAAACTTGTTTTGTGGTGCTGAGAATTGAACCCAAGGCTTGTGCATTCTAGACAAGCACTCTACCACTAACCTACATCTCTAACCCAACAACTTAAATTTTTAGCAACTTATTTTTACTAAAATGTTCTCTGATGTCATCAGCTTACTTTGTCTTTCATAGGTCCTTGCCTGCAGATGGTAATTTAAATATTTTGCCTCTGTATACCTTAGACTACTTGTGTTTTACCACTGGAAACAGAGTCATTAATGCTTTTAATCAAATCAGAGAAATAATCTTAGTTCATAGCAGGTACTGTTTCCCTTTAACCTCTTTCTGTTCCAGAAATTTAGTGTTCAATCAGGGAAGTGGAATCACTAAGAATATTATGGGATTAAGTATTTATTAGAGGCATGAGACTAGAAAATGAGGCATTTCACACTGTTGGAGTGGATCTTAGAGGGTTGCTGTTAAAAAAGTCATGGAAGGCTGTTGCCTCTGTGTGGCTCTGATTTTGCAGCCAGGTTTCTGGTGGTAGGCCTGATTGGGTCAGCATAAGTTAATAGGATCAACAAATTGTAGGTCATGGTGGAATGAAAAGAATGGTTGGATCAGGAGTGGTATTTGGGGAGTGAGTTGCTTGGAAATAAAATAGAAAGGGATACTCTCAATGATAAAGGTTGTGACAATGGAAGTGAATGATTTTTTTATGGGAGAAAGGACAGGATCATTAAAAGGAGGTCAGGAAATGGAGAAGTCAGAGTTTCAGGGATAAGGTCTATATGGCTGGTAAGATCACCAATTCTTATTAGAGTGACAGTGAGCAAGGTAATAGTGTGTAAGTGTGTGTGTAATTTTTTTTTTTTTAAATAAGGAAGTAACCTGGAGTCTATATGTTACCAGACATGATGGTAAAAATGATACATTTAAAGCATAAGCTTTAAATTCAGAGTGTTTTTAGGGAAGGAGGAGATAAGTGAAAGTTGGCACAAATCATTTATTATTCAGGAGAAACACTGGTATACACTGAAGAGAGGCTGAACATTTCTCCATACATGTTTTTTAAGCATTGTAAAAATACTTCTTCCATGACAAGCCTTTAACACTTTGATGAAAACTATGTCTTTTAACTAAAACTATCAGAGTCTAAGTTCAGAACTCTCTGTAAAAAGACCCATATAACTGAATTTTTCAGTTTTTCTTTTTTCCCAGGGTGTCAAGGCATCAAGTATTTGTGCTTATGAAATAATAATATTCTCTCTTTTTTAAATACCTTTATTTTGTTTATTTATTTTTATGTGGTGCTGAGGATCAAACTCAGTGCCTCACACCTGCAAGGCAAGTACTCTACTGCTGAGCCACAACCCCAGCCCTGGAAATAATAATATTCTAAATATTTTCTTACCTAGACATTTTGTTAAAAGATTTTTTTTTTTTTTTTTGGCAGGTAAGAATATGCTTAAGACTCTCTCTCTAAGTGTTTGTACTAGGAATCCTTACTTCGGAAATTAAAGAAAACATTTCTTTCTGAATAACCTGTTACCTTCTGTAAATAATTTTTCAGCAAACATTGAGGAGAATGTGCTACCTTACCATCAAAGAAATGGCTACCATCTCGGAGGATGTGATAATTGTCACAAGCAGGTATGTGACTACTAGTATCAAAATTTGGATGATATATTTATGAACTATTTTCTGTTCTCCTTTGTTGACTTTCCTTTTTCTTTACTGTAAGGAAGCCTAAAGGAATATTGTGTTTTAAAGCATTCTTTTCAAAAAATGCAGATATCAGCATGTAAAAACCACCCCTCATAAATAAATCATAGAGTAATGCCAATAGAATTTATTACCTTAAAAATGCTCATAAAATATATAAATAGCACTGAGAAGTAAATGAGACACTGAAATAAAATATTTACAGTATAACATCAAAAGGCTACCATCCATATTATATAAAGAACTCTTATTCTTAAAAATAATACCAAGTGATAATTCGTAAAATAGCTAGTGTAAAGGATCTTAATATCTTTAGATAGTCACAAAATTTTAAGTGACCAAAAAAATGTACATTAAAAATTCAACAATTAGTTAAATATTTTTACTCTTCAAATTGACAAAAAAATCAAAAAGGCAACATTTAGTAAGAGAGACTGATATTCTTGTATACAGAAGGTAGAGTAATGAATTGATTCAGGTTTTCTACAAAGCAGTTCGGTAGCATTTATTGAATGACTAAAAAGATTTTATTCCCTTGGCTCAGTAATACCACATCTCTGCAACTATCATCAGAAAATGATCAGAGGTAGCAAAACTGATATACAATAGTGTATGTTGCAGCACTGTTTACACTAGCAAAAAGGATAACTTATGTGTCTTATCATTGATAAAATGATTTAACCATGTTATAATCATTCTATGAAAAATTTTTAAGTTTTTGAAAATATTTTTAATACATCTTTAATGATACAGAAAAGTCCTTGCTAAATTTAGTGCTGAGAGTTGGATTCAATCTATGTATTCCATATAGTCTCACTAAAAATATTTTATGTATGCATATAAAAATCATGGATGGAAGTATAGTGATATGTTACCAGTAGGTTATCTCTGGTTTGGGGATTGCGGCTAACAGTCTGTTTTTTCTCCCAAGCTTTTGATAATTTCAAAATGTCTTAGAATGACCATGTACAATTTATAGTTCTAAAATGTATGATAAATGTTATTTTTTAAAGTTGCCTTTTTAATTATTAATTATAACTTATTTAACTGGATATGGTTTTTGGACAACAAAATACATTTTTGGAAGAGGGTGCTTGTATTTAACCAGCAGTATATACTTTCAATTAGGAAAGATTTTAGCTGAAGTCAGGAAAGCAGATGTAAACAGTGATTTAAAACAAGATGAGAGTTTATTTTTCCTCATATAACCATGAGTCTGGAGGCACAGACTAGCTGGTGTTGGTTCAGTCATTCAACAGTGGCAGGGCTGGTGTCTCTTGAGTTCTTTTGGATATGTTCCATTATTGCAAAATAGATGCCTGAATTACTGGCAGTGCACCACACTCAAGGCAGGAGGGCTACTGGGAAGTGGGCCAGGGAGTGCCAGCACCATCTGCCTCTTTATCAGGAATGCAATTGCTTTTCCCAAGGCAATTTTTAGATTTCATTTGGCACAACTGTGTTATATGACTATCCTTAGGAGGCCAGGAAAGTGAGTATTTAGCTTTTGTAGCCCAAGTATTAGGGGCAGGCAAGGGAGAAGGGATTGCAAATGGGTGTTGGATTAGTCAGCTAACAGTGTCTGCTGCAAGTAAGAAACAGACAACAGTTATATTGCTAGATTCACTAAATATTTGGAAAGTTTAATTAGTCACCTGCTTTTTGTTTATTTCTTTTAGTCATTAGTACTTCTCTGAGTGTTACTAGACTACCTTGAATTATGGTTTACTTCTAGTTCATTTTAAGTGGTTACTAGATATGTAGGTAGAATAATTGTCCTGTAAGGGCAGGGATCCTTAAAAATGGAGGTGGGAGGCAGAAGAAGAGGTTCAGTAAAGAGAGTGATGATGGAAGTAGGTCAGAGAGATGCCATTGTTGTGAAGTTGAAGACAGAGGAAAGGGGCCATGAGCCAAAGAGCATGGGTGACCTCTAGAAGCTGAAATAAAAAATGGATTTACCCTGTTTTAGTCCATTTTCTATTGTTTAAAGAAAATGCCTGAAGCTGGGTACTTTAGAAAGATTGGTTTATTTAGTTTATGTTTTAGAGGCTGAAAATTTAAGATCTGCTAGTCCCATCCATTTGACTTCTGGCAAGGGTCACATGGTTAATGACATCACAGTGCCAGGAGTATGTGCAGAAGAAATCATGTGGTGAGACAGGAAGCCAGAAGGATTCAGAGCCAGGCTTCTTCTTTTTATAACAACTCATTCTTTCAAGAACTGTTTGGGTTCTGAGAGAACTACATTAGTTCCATCTGAAGGTGGTGCCCCCAGTGACCTAACCTACTTTCTACTAGGTCCTAATTCTGGAAGGTTTCACCACCTCAACATTACTACTGGGCACTAATCTGCCAGCACATGAATTCTTGGGGAACATATTCAAACCATAATAACCCCTATAGTCTCCAGGAATGAATGCAGCCCTGTAGATATTTTGATTTTAGACAAGTGAGACTTACTTTGGACTTTTTAACTCATACAAATATAAGATAAAGAAATGAATATTATCTTAAACCTTTAAGTTTGTGGTATTTTGCAGCCATAGAAAATTAATGCAAGCCAGGTATGGTGGTACACACCTGTACTTCCAGCTTGGGAGGCTAAGGCAGGCGGATTATGAGTCTAAAGTCAGCCTCAGCAATGGCGAGACACTAAGCAAGTCAGTGAGACCCTGTCTCTAAATAAAATACAGAATAGGTCTGGGGATGTTGCTCATTGCCCCTGGTTAAGTGCCCCTGGGTTCAATCCCTGATATATATATATATATATATATATATATATATATATATATATATATATATATATATATATATATATAAAGCTAATGCAAATTTTGGGACCTGGAAGAGGGGTGGCACCATAAAAAGTACCTAAAAATATGGAAGTAGCTTTGGAGTTAGACAATGAGAACAGGCTAGAATCATTTTGGGGAGATGGTAGAACAATCCTAGGTTATTAACAAAAATATGGATGTTAATGGCTATACCAGATTCAAGAAGTAATGAGTGGGATAGAGAGATCAACATTTTAGAGATGACCTAAATCATTGTGAACAGAATTGGTAGAAATATGGACACTACAGATGCTGCTGGGGTGACTCAGAAAAATGAGGAAGTTGGAAACTGGAAAAAAAGGGGACTCTTATTATTATAGCGACAGAAAGCTTAGCAGAATTCTCTCCTGAGATTATGTTGGGAGCAGGACTTATAAGCAGTGAACTTGACTATTTACCAGGCTTCCAAGCAAAGTGTCGAAGAAGCACTTGGTTTATTTTTGCTGCTCTTAGTAAAATTTTAAAGTAGAGAAGTAAACTGAGAGGAGATTAAAGAAAAAAGAGTTAGGACTTCATAATTTTGGAAATTCGCAGTCTACCCAAAAGGCAAAGGTGCTTAAATCAAAAGATTCACAGCCAGGAAAGTGTATTTTTAGTGGAAAAGCTAAAGGAGTTACTGCACAACCTTTTGCTGGAACCTCAGATCAAAAGGTCAGAGTAGTCACTCACACAGAACACTTAAGAGATCAAGGATAAGACTGATAGATTCCCTTAGCATCTAAGCAGAAGCTGAAAATAGAGATGGGATTATCTAGGCAAGATCTGTACAGGAGCCTCTTGTGTAATGGAGTGAGTCTCTGTACTTTTATGGTAGACCCACAAGGTTCTTGAGAATCTTATGCCAGCAGAAATTCTATCAGCTTGGACACGAAGTGAAAGAGGATGAAGTGAAAGAAAGTTGTCAACAGCCCAGAATTCTCCAGGCAGGAAATAGGCTACTAGAACTACTCAGCTTTGAATACATGCAGTCTACCCTTTATGAAAAAGGAATGGTGGTGACTCCAAGGACAGAGGCACAAGCCTATGGGGTGGCTGTGAGAACTCTGTGGAGTTCTGCCCAGGCAGAATCTTATTGCTGTTTGCCTGGCTGGATTTTAAAATAGGGACCAGAGACTTTTTTTCTATTTTCTCTGTTTCTGAATGGGAATAATTCATAATGCTATCTTATGGCATTCTCACACTGTATTTTGGGAGCAGGCAACTTGAGTGATTTCACGGGTCCAGAGATGAAGAGGTATGTTGCTTTAGGATGGTTTATATCAAGAATCTCACTATTGGGGACTGGGGATGTGGCTCAAGCAGTAGCATGCTCGCCTGGCATGTGTACGGCCTGGGTTCGATCCTCAGCACCACATACAAAAAAACAAAGATGTTGTGTCTGCCGAAAACTAAAAAATAAATATGAAAAAATACTCTCTCTCTTTAAAAAAAAAAAAAAAAATTTCACTGTTATGGTCCCCTAAAGAATCATGCGTTAAAGGCTTGGTCCCCAGTGTAGCAGTGTTTAAAGGTGAGGATTTGGGGAAGTGATTGGATCATGGGGGCTCTGACTTCATCTAAAATAGATTAACCCCTTCAGGGATTCATATTTGATGGTAGGGCCTAGTTAGAGGAAATTCTTATTGGGCGGTGGGGCTAGAGGAAATAGGCCACTGGGGTACTTTTGAATCAGTGAGATTTTGGACTTTGAATTCATGCTGCAGTGTGTAAAATTTGGAGAGATTTTGGGGTTGGGAGAGTGTATTTTTGCATGTGAAATGGATACAGGGCTAATGACACAATGATTTTTAGCCCAGTGAGATGTTGGACTTTTATTCTACAGAACTGTAAAATAATAAATTTATGTTGTTTAAGTCCCTAGCTGTGGTAATTTGTCATAAAAGGAATAGAAGACTAATATTGTAGATGACCATTCTGTATACATAAACAGCTGTGTTTTATTGCAAGAAACTATAGAGATTAAGGAAACCAGAAGGCAGATGTTTCACAAAAGAGAATATTTGAATAGACAATAAGCACGTGAAAATGTTCTCAACATTATTATCCCAGAAAATATAAATAAAACCCTTAATGAAATATCATACTACACTGACTAGAATGGATAAAATAAAAAGGCTTGACAATAACAAAATCAAAAAAGTCTGCTCTAGTACAGAGTATTGCGTAGATCAGTTGAAACTCACAAATTGTAGATAGGAAAGAGGCTTGGTCTAACTACCTTAGAAAAGGTTTGGCAGTTTCTTATAAACACATACTCACCCTGTGACAAGTAATACCATTTCTAGGTATTTACACAAAGGAAATGAAAACATAGCCACAAAAAAAGACTGTACAAGAATTTCTGATCACTTGTGGTAGACCTCTATGTTATTGGGAATCAAAGGTTCTACTGCTTACTGCTCTACTAGAGCTTGGGAGACAGAGATTGAAGGAGAATAAGTTTATTCAAAACCCGTCTTGGGGAAGATAGAGGCTTTTCTGTCCCAAATCTCCATCTTCAGGGAGCTCATAAATTCAAACAGCTTTTATAAGAGAAGGGGGTACAGTGGAACAAAAGGCAGAAAATGTACATATTTACACAGAATGTGTCATAATTCCTTTTTCTTAACCTTTGTGGGTGCCACTTGGGCTTTGGGTGTAGTTTCTTAGCTTTCATTGAGATGGAGAAAATACTAACCAGAAAGTTGGGGGGGGAATACATTTTAGAGCTTTTAATTTCAAAGGGGCTCTGTTATATAAACTTCAAACCACCCAAATGTTCATCTGTGGAGGAATGGATAAATGAATTGTGGTATACTCATGCAGTGGATTTTTACACAGTAATGAAAGAGAACAAATTCCTTATTTAGGCAACAACATGGATAACCTTCTCAAACATTATATTGGAATAAGAGAAAAACACATAAGAATACAACCTAGATGATGTAGATTAAAATAACCTAAATTCATCTGTGATGATAGAAACCAGAAGTCTGGTGGGTTAGAGGAAATAGTCTAGAAAAAGAATGAAGGGGACTTTCTGAGGTGATGGAAACGTTCAGTAATTTATTTTGGATGGAGGTTATATGGGTAATCACAATTGCCAAAACTCATTTAACAACATATGTCTGTTTTTATTGTATGTAAATTATAACTCAGTTAAAACAATAACTTGAAGAGATTTAGTTAGTGCCTTAAGAACTGAAAGAACGATCAAGGCTTGCCATCGGAGAAAATGCCCGTTTATTGAGGAACAGCTCTGCATATTTATAGAGCCGGGGGTGGTTTGACAGTCATGACAGTTTAATGGTTGAACGGTTTGACAGTTGGCTGTGGTACTTTCTGATTGGTGAGTAAGGATCATGTGAGCCAGCAGGGCTAGTCTGATTGGTGGGTAAGGATCATGTGAGCCAGTAGGGCTCACCATTGGACGGCAGTATCATGTGAGCCAGCAGGGCTCACCATTGGAAGGCTCTTCTTGGGGGATGGGGAGTTAGTCTTTGGAGCCAGGGCGACTCCCAACATTCCCCCCTCTTTGTTATTAAATGAGAGTGGGCGTCTACTCATTCTGGCTGCTCCTTGATGAAATGGGGCAGTGTGAGAAAGAGAGGAGGGAAGTAAGGCGCCCCCACAGGAGGGCAGAGAAGACCGGTATCAACGAAGGTTCCTTGCCACCACAGATCCATGATGATGTCAGTCCATTCGGCATAGGTCTTTACTGGAGGTATCATCAGTAGCCAGGAAGTTGGTAATTCCTGAGGAGAAGCTGGAGTCTGAATGAACTTTATGATAAAGGGAAGGAACAGGCACAGGGAGTTTTTATAGCCCAAATCTAATGGGGTCTCTGGGTCTGCAAGCTGCCTTGTTGGCACAAGCGGGGTTAAGTATTCAGCCTTGAGCGGGGGCTTGGGCATTTGGGCTTGAAGCAAACAGGTGATAAAGAACCAGACAGACGGTTTGAGAAGCCAGGTCATCCTGCTGCTAACTTTGTTTGGCATGACCTGCAGACCAGCCTGTCCTGCACCTAACACCCTCAATTCCACTCTTCATTCCTAGTCCAGTCTAGCTCCCTCCCCTCTCTATTAAGGCTGCTCTTCAAACTCTCTCCTAACTGGGTGTACCAGCTTGCTTATCTCTTTGCTTTTCTCGAAGGCGGCCAAAGGCCAAGGGAGGACGGTGGCCCATTGTTACCATATTTCCCTTTGAGAGCAGTCAGAACTCTACAGGTTTCATGTGAAACACCTCAACTTTAAATACTGATACTTGGATTTCTTACAAAACTAGGAGGGTAAACAAAACACACACGTTCCTCCTTAGGCCCAGAAGGCAACTGGTAAAGTGCTCTCTTATGATCACACTTATTCAGGGGTCACCATGCTCTGGACACCTAAGTGGTTTGTCAGAAGGACAACACACAACGGTCCCACTACCGGCCAGATCCAAGCAAGTAGGGGGTCTGTAAGGAAGAGAAGGGGGTCTGGCTGGAGGGGGCCCTTAGGGTCACTTGCCTTGAATATAGGGCAAAGAGAGGACCCAAGAGGGGCCAGAAATGAGGGGGAGCGTTAGCAGAACCCATTTATGGAACACTGGGCTAAGAACAGAGACACGGGAGAGGCGGAGCTTGAGGAGATCTTGTGGGGAGGGATGACAAGAGTACTTAATGACAGGTAATGATTGTTGGCTCTTCTGATGAAGGTGTAGGAGTGCCGGGCTTAAGCCTGGAAATGTGAATCCACCGGGTAAGTTGGTTATTAGACAGCTTGAGTTTGGCCACCAAGGGAGTGCACATAGTCACCTGAGCAGGACCCTCCCATTTTCGTTTTAGAGGGACTTTTCCCCTGGTGGCAATAGTAAACAAGTTGACCAGGTGTTAAGGAGGTAGGGTTTTGAGAGAGACTGGGGTCAGGAAGGAGCCAGTCTTGATAGCGCCAGAGTTCAGAGCGTAGATGGAAGAGGAGGGGCAGGGCATAGGTTTCGGAGATGGGTATGGATTCTGTAGGCAATCCGGGAGGAATGAGGGGACGGCCATGGCTGAGTCTTAAAGTGGTGACTTCCTAAGGTGAGACATTAGAAGGCTTCTTTGGTGTAGGTATAGACACAATAAGCTGTTTTCTGTCTACTGTAATGGCCTTTTTCCCTTGAGAGATACAGAACCCTAGATACATGATATTTGGGCCTTTTGTGGAGAGGCCCGATATCTTTAAGGCCAAGAAATTAAGTAGGAGAACTGTGTCATCTGTTGAGCGCCCTTTGGACGGGCTATCGGGTATCCAACTTCAGACGGGCTATGCAGGGGCTTTGACCGTGATCGTCCGGCAAACCTCTGACGCCCAGTCTGGAGGAGAGAATGCACCCCACCATGACCTTGTCATGGTGGACTCGCTGGAACCCGGTTCATGAGCGAGAGGTCCTGAAGGGTGGAAGAACAGACAATCCCCTCCCTCCCTCTCTGTCTCTCTCTCTCTCTCTCAACCAACCTTGTCATCTCCTGACCTATGGGGGCCTCTTCTTCCCTCTCTTCAGACTCCCCCTTATTAAATTCTGCACACAAGATTGGCCTTACTATCAATTAGACAATCAAAGTCAATGGCCCCCAGGAGGATCCCTAGATCCCGCAATTCTCAGAGATCTGTTTAACTTCTGCGAGCGCTCGAAAAAGTGGAAGGAGTTCCCCTATGTTGAGGCTTTTTCTCTTCTTCATTCTCACCCCTACCTGTCCCACAGATGAACCTCCTCCCTACCGACCACCCCCATCGGCTCCGTCCAGCCCCTTAGGTGCTCCCCCTGACTCGGCCGATACCTTTAGTTCCCCCCAAACTAGGTCCCGCCCCTAGTCCCACAAACCATGGCCCCTTTAAGAGAGGTTGCTGGACCTGAGGGCATTATCCGGGTACATTCTCTGTGAATGACCTCACGCAACTCAGCGAAGGTTGGGCTCATTCACCACAGAAGATAGTTTCAATGGGTCCTCTAAGCTTATAGCCTCACTTATATGTTATTGGCTAATACTCTCCTTCTTGAGGAACATACCAGAGTCTGGGAACTTGCCAGAGCCCATGTGGATGAAACTCACTGAGTTAATCCCAAAATCACCCTCCCGGGCCACTTGCTGCCCCAGATCAAACTCCCGACTGGGATTATAATACACAGGCTGGCATACAGAGTAGGGACCGATTCTCCGCATGTATTATTGCTGGGTTCAAAAAAGCGTCACGTAAGGCCGTCAATTTCCAAAAATTACAAGAGACCCCATTGGAATTTTTGGGTTGGCTTACAAAAGCCCTTCAGCACTAACCTAGATCCCGAAACCCCAGATGGCCGTCATGTCCTTATGACATATTTCCTCTCACAGAGCTACCCCACAGACATCTGGGCCTAACTAAAAAAGCTTGAACATGGCCCTGCCACTCCCCAGACTGAGAAATTTCAGATGCTCGCCCAGGCCCTGCAGGGTGCTTCCTCGGGTCGCCGCCCAACACCGAAAACCCCCCTGGGTGTCTGCTTCAAGTGTGGCAAGGAGGGACATTGGGCCGGGGCATGCCCCATACCACACACTCCGCATACTCCATGCCTTAAATGTCAATAACAAAGTCATTGGGGCTCTGACTGTCCTAGATCCCATAGGAGGCCTATGGCCAGGGAACCCTCCGACCTTCTGGGCATGGCAATCGATTGACGGTGCCTTGGGTCCTTGTCCCCAGCTATAACGATCAATAGACAGGAACCCAGGGTGCGGATTCAGGTGGATGGACGCAAGGTTGACTTTCTCCTTGACACCAGGGCTATCTTCTCAGTCCTGACAGAATTCTGGGGGCAAACAGTGCCGTCCACCTCTCCTATTGTTGGGGTAGGAGGAAAGACCATCTATCCAAGAAAGACTCCCCTATTTCTCTGTTCCATAGACAACTTCCCATTCTCTCAGACGTTCCTAGTTATGCCCCAATGTCCAGTTCCTTTGCTCAGCTGAGATATTCTCTCTCAATTCAATACAACAATCAACATACGGGCTCCTGGCATCAGTCAGGCCCCAGAATTGGCCTGTTCATCTTTTCTGGCCCTTTTGGCAGAAGACTGGCCATTCTGCTCCACTTGTGAGGCTGACATGAAATACCATACTAACTTGGTTGACCCGATTGTATGGGATACCCACACCCCCTCCACCGTTTCCTGCCCACCAGTTAATATTCATCTCAAAGATCCTAACACCTTCCCAAATCAGGCTCAATACCCCCTGTCCACAAAAGCTCTTCTGGGCCTACAATCTATTATTCAGGACCTTCTTAGCAAGGGGTACCTCCATCCTGCTCATTCCCTTTACAATACTCCCATACTAGCGGTAAAAAAGCCCAACGGGTCCTATCTATGACTCATCAACACCTCCGTTAGGCCCATACATCCTTTGGTTCCCAACCATACACTCTGCTGTCTCAGATCCTCTACACTGCCACCCACTTCTTGGTCATAGATTTAAAGGATATCTTTTTGCCTTTAACCTGGACTGTCCTTCCTCAGGGATTTTGAGCTAGTCTACACCTCTTTGGACAAACCTTGGCCTCCCACCTCCAATCTTTTTACCCCCAGTGCCCTGAATCCACCCTCTTGTAATATGTTGATAATCGTCCCGCAAATCTCTTTGCCCACCTGTGGGAAGAAAAGCACCCCTCCACAGCCTTTAAGGCTACGGTGGCCCTCAGGGACTCCTTCCTTGGGCAGATTTGAAAGTCCTAGTCCTCTCACTTTAAGACTCAGCCACTAGAGAGACACTTACCCCCCCCCACCCCCCCCACCCCCCCCCACCCCCGCTTCCTCTCCCCTCTTTCCGGCCCTGGGAGTATCCGGCCTCTCCAGGAGGGGTCCAAAAAGCCTTGGCCAAGGTCTCCCACGTCCCACGTCCAGGATGAGAGCTTCGACTGTTAGGATTCGGTGACGACCAATCTCTGCAGCTCGAACCTGCCACTAAGGCACTCCTGATTTTTTGGCTCTAGCAGGGACGCCCTTTTTGCCAATAAATCAGTTTCCTCCTTCTCTGCGTCCTCTTCCCTCCTCCTTACATGGGTAATGTGTCCTCTCTGCCGGTCGACTCTCCCCTACAATGCTTCTTGGATCAAATATAGTACCCAGGTCTGGCCCACTTATCCCTTAGACAACCAAAGCAGATGGCCTCTTTTTGGGTCCCTGGATCCCTCCATTCTAAGGGATCTCTTCTAGGCTTTCTTCTTGCTCTGATCCAGTCCTGCTCTCTGCACCCCTTGCAAACCTCTACAAATTCTTCTAGCCCATCTAAAGGGCACTCAACAGATGACACAGTTCTCCTACTTAATTTCTTGGCCTTAAAGGGATATCGGGCCTCTCCACAAAAGGCCCAAATAGCATGTATCTGGGGTTCTGTATCACTCAAGGGAAAAAGGCCATTACAGTAGACAGAAAACAGCTTATTGTGTCTATACCTACACCAAAGACCAAAGTTGACTCTCCTTCTTGGGTTTGGCTGGGTACTTCAGAGCCTGGATTACTTTTGAATTTCTCCCTCCTCACCAGGCTGCTATATAATCTAGCCAAGGGCCCTCAAGATGAACCCCTACCCTCAGCTGTAGGGAAGCCCTTTACAAAAAGACCCTCCTCTGGGCACCCGCCCTGCATCTCCCCAACCTCTCCCGACCCTTCACCCTCTATGTACATGAAAAACAGGGACAAAGTCTGGGCGTTCTGGGTCAGGAATATGGCCCCACGTTTGCACTAGTGGCCTACCTATCCAAACAGTTTGACCCCACCGTCAGGGGCTAGCCCCCATGCCTCAGAGCCCTAGCAGCAGCCCATGACCTCCAGAAAGAAGCACACAAGCTTACCTTTGGCTCCCCACTAACCATCTCATCTCCTCACCTTCTAAAGGATTTCCTCACTTACAAGGGGCTACAGTCACTTCCTCCTTCCAGGGTTCTAAACCCTGCCTCCCTCCTCCCATCTTTTCCCTCACAAGATCCCGTTCACAAATGCCTGGAGGTATTAGAGACAATTTTATCCTGCCCTACCACCATTTCTGAGGGATCCCTGCCCTCTTCAGACCTCGTCTGGTTCTCAGATGGTAGCTCCTTTATACACGAAGGGGTTAGAGTGGCGGGGTGCTGTTGTTTCCCTCTCATCCATCATAGAGGTAAAACCTCTCCCACCCTATACCACCAACCAACAAGCTGAACTCATAGCTGCCACAAGGGCATGCGAGCTAGCGGAGGGAAAAACCCTCTCCCTATATACAGATTCCAAATATGCCTTCCATATCCTGATCTCCCACGCAGCCATTTGGAAAGAAGGGGGGCTACCACCAGAGGGACGGCAGTCATTAATTCCACACTTATTTCTGGCCTACTATAAGCCTCCAGGCTGCCTTCCCAACTGGGAATAATCCATTGCAAGGCCCACCAAACTGACTCCTCCCTTACTACTATGGGGAATTCCAAGGCCGATCAAGCGGCTCGATCAGCTGCCCTACAGAGCTTTACCTCCTCTCTGCTACTCTTCGTTACCACCAGGGATCGGCCCAAAGATCCCCAGCAACTCTTCCAGTTTCTTCACTCTCTATTCCATTCTAGTCCACAGAGTCTCACCAACTTTCCTTCACTCCTTTTTCACCCTTTCCCCATGCGATAAGATCCTCCTACAACAGATCACTTCTGCTTGTCAGATCTGCCAGAGAACCAATACCAATACTCCATTAAAACCTAAACCTTTCCCTTCTCATCGGGCCCGTGGTCATACCCCAGCTGCAGACTGGCAGATTGATTTCACCAACATGCCTCGAGTAAAAAACAAGCCTTTCCCACTTCTAACAAGCAGGCCTCCACTGTAGTTGACTCACATAATCCCCCGTTTTGGGATGCCCACTTCTATCCAATCAGACAATGGCCCAGAATTCACCTCGCAGGTAACTCAGGGACTGGCTCACATGCTATCACTCCCTTGGCATTTGCATTGCCCTTACTGCCCCAGGCTTCCAGAAAGGTTGAAAGGACCAATAGGTCCCTTAAAGAGACCCTCACCAAGCTCACCAAGCTCACTGGGTAAAGGTGCTCCCCTTGCTCTCCCCTTGCTTTATTGCGCGTTAGAGCCTTGCCAAAGAAGCCTTGATCGTTCTTTCAAGGACAATCAAGTATATTGAGCATTCAGTGATACTATCCTATCCATTACTAGAAGGACTCACCCATTGAAAGTCTACATCTGAGGAGTGCTTAGATTCTGGAAGTCTGTTCTCAGGAATGATCCTTCACTCAGAAGTATTGTTGTGGGGCTGGTTAGAGGGGGTGGATATCAGTATGTGGTAAGTTGTATTCCACATCTCAGTAAAACAGATGAACAGTTCCTTAACCATGAGTTGGGATGAAATATATGAGTTGTAGAGATTGTCACCAGGCACACAGTTTTGAAATCATTTGTGGGATAATGTGTGTGTTCGGTGTGGAATGGGGGGTAGGTGATAGAGACTTTGAGATTCCTGAAGGAACTAAGAAGCCAAGTCCATCCATTTGGTAAGAAATATAAAAGCCTGAAACAGTTTTTCTCTTTGAAAGGTGCAGTTGTCCTTGAAGAATTGCTTCTGAGGAGTGACTGCCAGGATATGGTTTAGAATAAGAAATGGAGTGAGACATTATAATCTAACTTAGCCTCCACTGTAGTGAAATTCCCATTCAAGGATCACACAGTGTTTTTTTGCTTTCTTTCTTTCTTTTTTAAAGACTGTAACCTTTATTTTATTTATTTGTTTGTTGTCATTTGTTTTGTTTTTTATGTGGTGCTGAGCATCGAACCCAGGGCCTCACCCGTCCTAAGCAAGCACTCTACCACTGAGCCACAGCAACACCCCCCCACCACAGTGGTCTTTTAATTGCAAGATCCAAAAGCGAATTTCCAGTCCACATTTATCTTGACTTCTTTCATAGTTTTAAAAAACATTTCCTGAAGTTCTATAATTTTGTGGCTTCCAGAAACCATTGTCCTACTTTTCCTCCCATCTCTGATGATCCTGTTTTACTCGTCTCTAGAAGTGGTTACTCTTCTGCCTGTCATCTAAATATTGACATTCTTGGAAGTTTATAGCAGTGCCATTGCTCTTTCCCAAACTTCTTATACTATTTAATACCCTGCACATTTCTCTCTGTGCCTGGAAGTATCCTATTTCCTTTTCCACATAGCTCATTGTATGTATTGACTTCTCTGTTCTTCTTGACAGAAATACCTATCTTTGCACAAACTTTCCTAATCTTGACAGGTTAGTTGTTATTCTCTTTGTTGTTCTCATAATAATTTTCTTTTTCCTATATTCTAGTACTTCACTCTACTGCAGTTATTTGTATATTTGACTGCTGTCTGTACTGTTTCTTGAGAACAAAGAACCATATCTTACATAACTTTGCATTTTTAATACCTGGAAAAGTTCTTTTCCTGTATGAGACATGCAACCAAAGTTTGTTGCAGGAGATAAACATGATATAATCCTTTTTCTCCTTCAAGTAAGGACTTGGAATCATCAGGGCTATCTCAAGAAAGCACTTACACGTGGGCAGAGTGCAGAAAGTGGTTTCATTGATGGGTAATGAGAAACCTTTCTGTGTCTTGCTTCCCTTTGCTTTTTCCTGCCTTGTCTGCAAGCCAACTGACCTGAATTATTTGGATTAATAGTTACTCCCTTTTGAAATGAAATTGTAGCAGACTTTTGAGGAAAGATAATGAAATGATGCCACATCGTAAAACTTCCTTTCTAAGTTGTAATGAAATGAGCAATAGTGAATAAAAGTGAAAGCAAGGGACTTCTAGTTTTAGCTGACATAAAATAAGGCCATTACAGCCCATATTTCCCAGAAACTACAACAAAGATCCCTAGACAAAAATACAACGATAACTATCTGAGGCCTCCAGAAAGTAAATAGGAGCAGATGAATTAGGGAGAATAAACAGTGCTTAATGAATGACTAATATGGTAACAGTGAGTTCCATGCTAAATTATTCTTTATACCTGAGATTTGAACCAAGGGCAGGCTGAATCCTGAACTGTTTAGTGGGCAGGGTCAATAAGACTCAAGAGAGAATTAAATTTCTTTGTCCTGTACTTTAGTTTGGTTGGTTTGGTTTCTTAAGGACCCTGCAGAACATGGAGGAGAATTCTCTTTTTGTTGTTTGTTTGTTTTTCTCTTTTGCTCTCTTATTCCTGTCCTGAGGGTAGCCCCTGCTGTGGAACAACTTCTCTGTGATGTAACAATGGTGATATGGTCACCTAAAATCTTGAGATTAAAAACTATTTCTGAGCAAAGGGACTCCTGTTATATGAGCATGTGTGTGGGAATCCAAGCTGTTATCATTTCTTTTTTTGTCGTCTTTCTTACCTATTTGTCCTGAAGGTGAGCTTGTGTAGAATTGTGTAGTAGCACAGTGAGCTAAAACTCTGAGAGAACCCCATATAAGAAGAACTGGGGGAAAAAAGGTCGTTGACAACCAGAGAATATAGGAGAAATGACATGAGGAGACATTAGAAAAAAATGGATGCCTTACCAAAGCAGTACATGTATGGAATACACCTGAAGGATCATCTTGATAATATTGAGAGAAACCAAAAGCATAACAAAAGCTTTGAAATATGAACTGTTATTGGACTAACACATACAGAACAGGTGTAACTTCCAATCTGGAACTAAATGAGTTGATTTCTTTCTAAAACAACAAAGTAAACATTCAAAAGTCTTTTAATAGGACCTAAAGTTTCAAAATATACTTTGTCCAGGATTCAATTGTCCAGGATTCAATCCAGAATCAATCAACCAGGGAAGTCTGGCCAATTCTCAAGGGAAAAGATAATCAATAGATGTCCTCTCCAAGATGATCCAGTTGTGATTAGTGCTGCAGCTGTGCTTCATAAAGGTGGACACTCTTAAAATGGAGAGAAAGAAAAAGAGAAGAGAGGGCTCAGCAAACTAGAAAGCAATGGATAGAAATAATCCCAACTGAGAATTGAGAGTAAAGATTGAAAAGAAAAATAAAGAGCCCCACTGACTTTGAGACTGTATGAAAAAGAGCATAATATTCATGTCAATGAAGCTCCTGAAGGGGAGGAGAAAGGGATTGTTGTGGAACAAAATATTTCAAGAAGTAATGACCAAAATTTTTCAAAGTTGAGGAAATATATAAATTTACAGATTTAAGAAGCTCATTGCAATTTACATAAGATAAACATAAAGGAATCCACACTCAAACACATAATGAAACTGCTGAAAACCAGATAAAGGAAAACTCTTGAAAGCAGCTAGAGAAAAACGAAATATTACATATAGAAGAACTTCAAAATAAATCACTCTGGACTTCTTATCAGAAAACATGGAAGTCAAAAGACAGTGGACACCATCTTTAAAGCACTGAAAAGAAGAGAAACTGACTACCCAGAATATTAGATAGCACCAGAAATATCTTTAAGAAATGAAGATGAAATTAAGAGTTCCTCAGAATAAAGCAAACTAAAAGGTTTGTCACCGGAAGACCTGCTCTAAAGGAAAGATTAAGTGAAGCTTTTCAGGTTAAAAGGAAATACTAGAATGATCTTTAGAGAAAGGCCCAGAGCAACATCTTGATAACACTAAAAGAAAACAATTAAAAACAATTGCCGATCCAGACTTCTGTGCTCAGTGAAAATAACTTTCAAAAATGAAGGTGATATAAAGGCAACTTCAGATATACCAAAACAGATTAACATGCAGATATTAAAGGGAGTTTTTAGTCAGAAGGAAAATGATGACTAAATGAAAATGTAAATCAACACAGAGGAGTGAAGAGGGCTGAAGATATAAGAAAATTTTCTAGTTATTTAAATAGCTAATACAAATAATAATTTAGTTTGGTTTTTATAATTTATGAATGATAATAAAAATATGAGGCCAAGAGGAGAAATGGAATTTTATTGCTATAAAGTTTTTACTTTGTGTATGAGGTGAAATAATAGCATTTGAAGGCAGTCTGTGCTAAGTTAAAAATGTTTGTTGTAAGCCCTAAAGCAAACACTAAAGTAACAATGCAGAGTTATAACTAATTAAAGCCTACAAAGGAGATAAACTAAATCATAATAAAACACTCAATCCAAAAGAAGGGGGAAAAGAAAAGAACAAAAAACAGATGAGATGAACAGAAAAGAAGCAACAAGTTGATAATTTCAAACCTAACCACACCAATCCTATTAAAGGTGAATACTCTAAACACCCCATTTCAAAGGCATAGGTTGTTGGACTGGATTTTCTAAAAAGCCAGATCTAACTGTGCTGTTTATAATAATATAGTTTAAATATGTAGAAACAAACAGAAGTAAAAATTGTAAAAAGATAACAACACGCTAACTCTTAACAAGGAAGCTGCATTCTTTGTATTGATATCAGATAATATGAATTTTAGTATAAGTAATACTATCAGGGATAAGGGTTTCATTTCACCGTATAAAGAGGACATAATACTCCTGGTTGTTTATGCAGCTGTTAACAGGTTCCTGTTAAACTGATAGAATTGCAAAACTGGTAGAATTTGAAGCAAAAACTGATAGAATTGCAAGAAGAAATTGACAAATCCATAATTATAGTTAGCAATTTTAATACTTTTTTTCTCAAAAATATAAGGCAAGTACACAGAAAAATTATTAAGGATGTGAACACTTGAACAACAAGGGCAATACTTGTTTATTTGCCTGTGGCATCTATGTAGAAAATTGGTAGAATCTAACAAAAGCTACAAGAACTAATACGTGAGTTTAGCAAATTTGCAGAATATAAGATCAATATACAAAAATCAATTACTTTTCAATATATTAGCAAAGAATAATCATAAATTATAACTTAATACTATTTGCAATAGGGTTAAAATGTGAAATACTTTGGTGTAAATCTGTTGGAAGATGTATTACATATGTACACTGCAAACTATAAAACATTGCTGATACAAATTTAATAAGATAGATGGAGAGGTTAATTAGTTATAACTTTAATTAGTTATAACTCTGCACAATATTGAATGGCTCAATATTGTTCAGATGCTTATTTTCTCCAGTTTGATCTACAGATCCATCAACAAACATCCCAGTAGGCTTTTTTGTAGAAATTGAAGGTACTGATTTTAAAATTCATATGGGAATGCACTAAGGTGTTTATTTATGAAAAGGAAAGAATAAAAATGGATAAATTAAATTCTCAGCTAAAAAATGAGATAACAAAATAATTTAAAAGAAGACATTGGGTAGGAAACATAGATCAAAGCAGAAATTAATGAAGAAAATAATGGAAAAATGCATCTAATAAATCAAAATTCTGCTTTTTGAAAAGTTAACAAAATAGGAAACCACTAACTAAATTGATAAAAAAGGAAATAAAAATAAAAAGAGAAAAAGCACAAACACACAAAATAAGAAATGACAAGGAAGAAATAATGAATACAACAGAAATGTAAAAATCCTGAAATAGATTTATAGAGCTCTTTGAAATAAATTTGACATCTAGATGAAATGTATAACTTCCTAGGGAAGTACAAATTGCCAAAAATGATCCTAATATTTTTCAAAAGCAGGGAAACACTAAAGTTATTTGCACTAAGATCAGAAGCAGGGCAAGAGTGTTCATTATCTTTATTGCTGTTCAGCATTGTACTAGAAGTTTATGCAATGTAATTAGGAGAAACCAATTTGAAACATAGAATGAATTAAGGGCTGGGGTTGTGGCTCAGTGGTAGAGCACTCACCTAGAATGTGTGAGGCACTGGGTTCAATCCTCAGCATCACATAAAAGTAAATAAAATAAAGGTATTGTGTTCATCTGCAACTAAAAAAACCAATTTTTTTTAAAAGAATGAATCAATAAAGAAGTATAAAATTTCTTTTTAAATGATGTAATAGAATTCATGGAAACTCTAGATACTCAATAGTAAAGTGAACTCAAAAAAATTTAGTGTAGTAGCAAGGTATAAAATTAACATAAAACTCAGAAGATTTCATATAGACACACAAAACACAAAGGTCATAGTGATAGACCTTCCCATTTACAACAGGAACCAAACAGATTAAATACTTGGGAATAAATTTGATAGTAAAGATACAAAACTTCTAAGAGGAAAAACAATTTAAAACCCCTTCTAGGGTCTACATGATCATGTCGCCTTAAATTCATATTTTTTTCAGTTCTAAACCCCAAAGTGATCTTCACTTGGTAGGCTAGCTCTCTGTACTCTTTTTAATATTTTTAAAAATAAGGGCACTGATTCCAGTCATGAGGATTCAATTCCATGATCTAATCACCTCCCAAAGGCTCCATCTTTAAACCCTATAGTCAGATTAAGTTTCTACCCTCTTAATACCTCACAACAGGTATTAGATTATAACACATGAACTGTTGGGGTACACAATCAAACCATTAGCAATCCATATCTCATACACACGAATAAACTGTAGATGAATAAGGAATATAAATTTTTAAAAAATGAAATTATACATATTATACTAGAAGAAAACATGGATATATTCCTCTTTAATATTCATCTAAGGTAAGGTTTTGTTACTTATGACTAAAATTCCAGAAATAATAAAAGATTGATGAATTTGAATACATAATTTTTGTAAAGCATGTCAATGGAATATAAAATGAACTAAGGGTTTTTCATAGGTCCAAGTTGTGATACAAACAGCTCTTTTCAATTATTGTCATGGTATACTGCTTGACCTTGCCACCCATTTTATGATACAATAATGTGACAGTGGACTCTTGACTATGAGATACAATTGTTTTATCATATTCTATTTTACCTAGGAGAAGGCAGCCTAATGGAATGGTAATATAGCCTATCAAATACTCAGGTGAGATACCTGGTTGGAGATGGGACCCTGTGATTGGTTGGGGAATGTTCCTCCATGATATATACATTGATTTGATGGCAAGTATATGGAAATGTCACCAATAAATACATGAGTCTAGGAATTAAGAAGTGGAAGTAGGACTGGACCATCTCACTCTCATTCCAGTGACAAAATATATGTATCTGCTATGGTTTAAACATTTGTGTCCCTGCAAAATTCATGTTGCAACTTAGTTCCTCATGTAATAGTATTAAGAAATAGGGCCTTTGAAAGGTGATTAGGCCATGAACTCATGAATGGGACTAATGCTTTTATAAAAGAGGCTTCAGAGAGCTGCCTTCCTCTCTTCCATCATCTTTTTGGCCATGTGAAGACACCTAGATGGTGCCATCTATGAAGAATGGGCCTTCATTGAATCCATTAGTGCCTTGATCTTGGACTTCCCAGACTCCAGAACTGTGAGCAAATAATTTTTTTTTTCCTTATAAATTACCCAGTCTAAGGTATTTTATTATACAAGCAGAATGGACTAAGGTGGCATATAATTACCACCCTGAATTGAGATTAGAGGTCTAATTTCCAGGGGACAATGTTTTTGAGGGATGAAAGGGAAGATACATTTCACTCTGGGCTCCTAGTTCCTGTTGGTTGAGGAATTTTGCTAGCACAGAAATACCTGACACTTCTCCATTATACATGCCTAAGTGAGAAGTTGTCAATCATAGGCATCCCACACTCCCATGTCAGAAGATCTAGAGCAGGAAGTGAGCCAGTTTGCAGATCTGGAATTATGATTACTATTGGGTCACTTTGGATTCATGATGTTAGTGAAGGTAAAGAAGGTAACTAATTGGTCTTGATTCCAGTCAGAAGCTAGGATTATTTCTATATAATGGTGGTAAGGAGGACTTTTTCTAGAATTTACTTGGGCATATTTTAGTTCTTTTCATGCCTGTGACAATGGTGTATAGGGAATAAGGAACAATCAGTGGTCCAACTTGGGTATCAGATCCTTTAGGGTATTTGAGTCAGCCACTGGACAAGTAACCAAGACTAGATGAAGTGCTGACTAAGGTTGAGGGAAAAATAGTATAGGTGGTTATAGGAAGGAGATGAAGTTTATCCAGTATGGTCTTAGAATGAGTTGTAGCAGCAAGGATTATACCAAGTTCTACTTATCTTCCTATCTTTAGTCTTCTGGTGGTTACTACCTTGAAACCTCAGTGGTAGATTGGAGTTAATGAAGGACATGTACAAATTTGAGGGGTGCACAGAGTAGACTGCATTAGATGCCTTTTCTGAGCCACTTTGCATGATCTCATCTTTGACTCAAGCTATGATGTGGTGAGCAATTCTTTGCAGGGCTCAGCTCACTCACATTAATAGTGCCTGTGTGTTTGTTTTCCTTTGATGTTCATTACTCACTTGCAGTTCACATTTTACTCCTCAAAAGCATGGAGGAATTGACACTCTGGGGTTAATATTCAGCCAGGGATCAATATCTAGTGGGTCTGAAATGTATTTCATAAAGTTCTGAGAAGAATGCTTATTAAACAACCAGTTGCCTGTACCAGTGACCCACTCAAGAAAACTTTATGTTGATTTTATTCCCTGTTCAACATCCCTGTGCTCTACTTGTCCTCTGAACACATTCCTAAATAAAAGTCTTGTAGTCAAGCCTTTGCAGCTAGGGCAGCCCAAGCAAAGACAGAAGTATGGAGCATGATTAGCAAACTATTGCCCATGGCCAAAGCCACTACTAATTTTGTAAATAAAATTGTATTGAAACACAGCTACACACATTTTTTTAATGTATTAAGTATGCTGTTTTCATGCTGAAGGATTGAATAGTGTGGAGGAGACATATAGCCTACAAAATTGAAAATATTTACTAACCAAACCTTTCTGGAAAAAGCATGCCAACTCTGTCTGCAAAATTATAAGAAAAAGAATGAGAGCCAAGAATAGTATAGCTAAGCAAATTGTCTTTCAAGTATAGGGAAAGCAATCAGGCTTTCAGAATTCAGGGACCATAATACCTATAAGCTTTTCTTTAAAAATTAAAAATTCAAATTATAGTAATCCAAAAGTCAAAAGAATGAATTCTGTAATAGCGAGAGTGTAGGAAATAAGTTAGCAGTAAACATTAAATTTATTCAATTATAGAAGTAAGGTTAAACTACTTTCGGAATTATGGTTAAAGATAGAATTAAATGTTATAATGTGCATAATTATAAATGTTTTTCATGATAATACTAAAAGAATGATATTAACAAAAATAGAGAAGGGAGGGCAGATGAAAGAGGAGACATTGTACACTAATTTTTTTGGCTTTCATAGGACAACTGTTTTATCTAAACTTATTGCAACCACAAAAAGAACTGAAGTTAGAATGTAAGTCTTCCACATTTCAGAAAAAAACCCCACAACACTGCAAAACACAACACAACCCTTATTGCTGTATTATCCAATCAGGTAGCCCTTAGCTGTATACACATATGTGTGTACTTAAATTATAATGAACATTAGGGCTGGGGTTGTGGCTCAGTGGTAGAGTGCTTGCCTAGCATGTGTGAGGCACTGGGTTTGATCCTCAGCACCACATAAAAAATAAACAAATAAAATAAAGTTATTGTATCCATCTACAACTAAAAATAAAAAAGTATAATGAACATTAATTAAAGTTAAATAAAATTTAAAATTCAGTTACATAGTTTTGCTTAGTATATTGTAAGCGCCCAGTAACCACATCTAACTATGGCTACTGTGTTGGATAATGTAGAACATTTCCATCATAGCAGAAAGTTCTATTAGTGCTGCCTTATAGGAAAAAGAAGTGTTCAGAATAGTCCTAACACAAAACAAATCAATGGAACTAACCCTAAACATGCCCCTTAAAAGAAATTCAGATTAGTTTAAAAATTAAAATACAACTAACTAGATACTATATACTGTAAACAAGGTCATGAAGTCGGAATGTGAAAGGATGTATTGAAAGGAAGCTCAAGTGATAATATTAGGAAACTGGTTTTAGTGCAGAAAAGTTTTGAATGAGGAATACATTATAAATACTCTACCACTGAGCACTGTTACCACTGAGCCACAACCCCAGCTCCCTGACTATTATGCTTTATAAAGATTAATTTTTATGTAACTTATACCTTTATAATAGAAAAGTTACCTTTACAAGTACATTATAAATACCCAAAACAAGAATAGAACTATAATGAATTATTATTTACCAATTAATATAGCATCAAAGTATAATCACCAAAAATCACAAAAAATATAAACAGAAACAAAATAGTATCAGTCCCTGTTAAAAATAGAAGGCAAAACAAAACAAAACAAAACAAAAACCAACCCACCGAGGGGTAGAAAGGATCTGACTATTATGCTTTTTTTTTTTAATATTTTTTTTAGTTATAGGTGGACACAATGCCTTTATTTTTATTTATTTATTTTTATGTGGTGCTGAGTATCGAACCCAGTGCCTTACCCATGCTAGGTGAGCACACTATCACTGAGCCACAACCCCAACTCCCTGACTATTATGCTTTATAAAGATTAATTTTTATGTAAATTATACCTTTATAATAGAAAAGTTACCTTTACAAGTGTTCATGGAAAACTTGTTAAGTATTTAGCATACATTCATCCCCTGAAACTACTTAATTTCAGAGAGCGGAAATATAGTAGAGACTATATTTTTTGTTACAGTGGAAACTATAAATTTATTTGAAAAGGAAATAACAATATTAAGGTACATAAAAATATACATAAAAATAAAAAAGAGGCCTCATCTTTTGCCTGAGTATAAATGAAAATTGAAATTGCAGTATATTTAAAAAATATGAATGATCAAAAGCTATTATTTCAACTAAAGTTATACTCAAAGGAATTTTTTTTGTTGTTGTTGATAGACCTTTATTTATTTATATGCAGTGCCAAGAATCGAACCCAGTGCCTCACACATGCCAGGCAAGTGTGCTGCGCTCCTGCTAAGCCACAGCCCCAGCCTCAAAGGAAAATTTGCAGTTATTAGCACTGAAATTACTAAATGAATGTATTCCTTAGGGTTCTCCATTGACTATAGAATCTAGTTTGTAGACTTTTTAGAAGTCTAAAGAACCAAGCTTGCATCCTACAGAGCCAGAAAGAGAACATCAGGGAAAATCACTCACACTACAGAAGTGTTTTAGCAATATACTGTTGCTGTGGTCACCTGCTAAGCACTGTAATACGTTCAAGAAATATCCAAAGTTCCACCACAGTCACACTAGAAAAAGCAGCTGTCTCTAACTAAAGTTCTTATTTCCTGGGGCTGGGGTTGTAGCTCAGTGGTTAAGCACTTGCCTAGCATGTGTGAGGCACTGGATTCGATCCTCAGTACCTCATAAAAATAAATAAAATAAAGGTATTGTGTCCATCTACAACTAAAAAATGAAAAAGAAAAAAATCTTATTTTCCTACACATTGCCTACTTCTGTATTTAAATGGACTTAGTTATGTCTACATGACAGACTTAGGTCATATGTGTGTATCCTAGCTGCAGAGAGTTTAGGAAGTTTGCTTCTTAGTTTTCCAGCAGAAAAGGAAAGCAAATGTTAAGGGATATTTGAAGTATGTTTGTTTTCAGTGTTTCAACTTATAATATTTTGCAGTGAGAAAATATGAAAAGCAATGAATTATGTATTTTATTTATGAAGTCAGAAAAATTATAAAAGCCCAAGGAAAGCCATAGGAAGATGTTAGCAATGGTAATCAGAGATGAATAAAAATTGAGAAAAATAATAGATAATTCAGAGCAATTTTTTTCTATGAAAACATAAATTATCAAAACTGACCCCCAAAGAGACAGAAAGCCTTAAGTAGACCTTACTGGTAGAATAAAGTGATTGCACTTAAAGGCTTATAAAAATAGTGTTGTATAGAAAACTAGAGAATGATATTACGTATCATCTCTAATAGAAAGGTCTTAAATAAAATTTTGACAAATAGAATTCATCACAATATAGAGGGCTCATTTCAGGGATTCTTTAATGTGAGAAATTTTTCAAATATAGTTTCTTGTATTAATAGATCAAAGGTAAAAGCCACATAATTATATGCCCAGAAGATATTTGTCAATATTCAATACCTGTTTTTTTTTAAAAACTCTTAAGAGAAAGAGGTACATCATGCTGTCATAATTAAAAGAAAGGTATATTATATATCTAAAGTCAGCATTATAGTTAACTGGAAACATACTTACTAAGTCAGGAACAATATGAAATAACCAATATTACCACTGCTCTACACATATTAACCAGTAACTGCATGATAGAAATAATACTGTAAAGAAGGTGGCAAAATTATTATTTAACATGATTGACTAATATACCAAACTTTTTGGATTTGAATTCCCCTACCCTTTTGCTTTCCAGACAAGTTATTCTGTGCTTTTTTTTTTTTTAATATTTATTTTTTAGTTGTAGTTGGACACAATACCTTTATTTTATTTATTCTTATGTGGTGCTGAGAATTGAACCCAGGGCCTTGCACGTGCTAGGCAAGCGCTCTATTGCTGAGCCACAACCCCAGCCCTGGTGTTTTTTTTTTAATCTATAATAGTACTAATCCCTTCCCTTTAGGATTTTGTGGAGATTAAATTAGTAGTATTCCTATATTCAAATGCTTATTAGAACATATAATAAAAGGTACAATTTATAGTGGCATACAAAAATGATGAAATATTGAAAAGCAAACTTAAATGTATAGGGCCTATCTCAATGAAATGAGGAACATTTAAAGAAGGCTTGGAAAATTGGAAAAAAATCCATCCTTTGTTAGCCTATGTGTTGAGTACAGGACACTTCCAAGTAAAATTTTTTTTTTTAATTTTTGTTTTTAAAATTTTTTAAAAATTTGTTCTTTTTAGATATACATAACAGTAGAGTGTATTTGACATATTATACATACATGGATGTACAATGTCTCATTCTTGTGGTTGTACATGATGTGGAGTTACACTGATCATGTATTCATATATGAACATAGGAAAGTTATGGACGATTGATTCCATTTTCTATTCCCATCCTGCCTCCCTTCCCTTTATTCCCCTTTGTCTAATACAGTGAACTTCTATCCCCCCACATTATTGTTTGTTAGCACCTGCATATCAGAGAGAACATTTGGCCTTTGGTTTTTTTGGAATTGGCTTATTTCACTTAGCAGGATAGTCTCCAGTTCCATCCATTTACCAGCAAATGCCATAATCTCATTCTTCTTTATGTCTGAGTAATATTTCATTGTGTATATATACCACATTTTCTTTATTCATTCATCTGTTGAAGGGCATCTAGATTGATTTCATAGCTTAGCTACTGTGAATTAAGCTGCTATAAACATTGAAGTGGCTTTGTCACCATAATATGCTGATTTTCAGTTCTTTGGGAATAAACAGAGGATTGGGATAACTGGGTCAAATGGTGGTTCCGTTCAAAGTTTTCTGAAGAATATCAATACTGCTTTCCAGAGTGGTTGTACCAATTTGCAGTCCTACCAGCAATGTATGAGTGCACCTTTTCCCCCACATCCTTGCCAACATTTATTGTTATCTAAGTAAAATGTTAATATTTGGCAAATGATTCTAAATCTCATCTGAAATAGTCTGACAATAGCCAGGATAACTTAGATAAAGAATGAGGGCAGGGAAAACCTCTCTCAATTAAAAAAAAAAAAAAATTGTATGGTGGTATAGTAGTTAAAATAAACTTCCACTGAAAAGGATTTTAAAAAAACCCAGAACAAGAGTCATATAAGAGAAAGTACAGAAATAAACTCAAATTCACATATGACTTTAGTATATAAAAGATGGCATTGCAGATTATTGCTAGAGTCTGATTATATAAGTGCTCATATGAAAAGATTTTCAAGTTATATTAATAGTTAAAAAAAAAAAAGTGAAAAAATAAAACCCCAACATTCCCAATCAGTGCAAAAATTTAAAAAGAATTATTAAGCTGGGATAAAAGCTACCAATTGGGGGATGGGAAAGGCAATATGGATTTCTATTCTACAAGTTTCACAAAAGTTAACTCACTATTTTACTTTGATACTATGCATATCTGTTTTCCTGACAATCTTTTACCAATAATTTTAGCATTCGTTGATATTACTTGCCTGATTTTATTATTATGGTGGTTGAAAATGGTCATTTTTTCCCCCCATTTTTATCATTTATTACTTGACGTTCTTTAAAAAATAACTTTATTCCCTTTAAAAAAAATGCCTTTTAAAAAGAATTTTTTTTTGGTCATCAGTTTGGAATCCTGGACTTTTATTTTTTTTGTTATAAATAATTTCTATCATTATATAATTTTGTGATGCCATGTTATTCCAAATTTGAGTAACAG
The DNA here is from genome assembly GCF_047511675.1 of Marmota flaviventris. Taxonomy (NCBI): domain Eukaryota; kingdom Metazoa; phylum Chordata; class Mammalia; order Rodentia; family Sciuridae; genus Marmota; species Marmota flaviventris. The sequence goes on from NC_092498.1 coordinate 23,280,081, forward strand.
AAGGCTCCATTTTAAATTTAATTGGAAAACTGTAAATTTTGTTTAAAAAGAATGGTTAATAAATCATTTATATGTAAACAATGTAAATTTATACTGCCACTAAAAAGATATTTTAGAAATATTTATGTGTTTTAGAAATATTTGTATATTTTAAAATACATGGATAGATAGTAAGTGCTGATATGGAAAAGTTCTCATATTATTAAGTAAAAAAGGAAAGGTGTCAAAGGAGTGAACATCCATTGATGTACATTTTGATAATGTGTATACCGTTTTAAAAACTTCTTTAATAAAGAACTGTTTACAGTGGTTGTTTCTAAGTGATATTAAAGGCTAGGTAGGTGGGCAGAGACTTAAGAATTATTTTATACTTTTCTGAATATTTTAAAAATGTATTGTTAAATGAATTATATTTATAATTTTGAAAAGAAAGAAATCAGAGGACTCTTGGTTACTCTCAACTTTTTCCTCTGGTGTCCTAATGCTGTGAGTTGGGCTATTTTGGATTATGTAAGAGGAGTTGAAGAATGGGGAATTGATAGTTTGGGGATAGTATAAGTGCGTGGAAGACAAGAGAAGGGAGAGTCCTCCGTTAAAAACCTTCTTAAAGTATGGGTGTAGAATTTTGTTGTTGAGTCTTCATGTCTATACCTGTTTCTAAAGCTCAGCAGAAATATCTGAAGCTGTTGATTATTATTTTAGAAAGTTGTACAGGAGGGTGAGATAGACTTCATGGGTTAATAATTTTTGAGAGTTGCTTATAAAAAGTTCTGTCTACTAAAGGATTTGGGTGGATTTCAGCCTAGGCCTCTCAGTACTGTTGTCCTTATTTTATTTTTTAATGCAAATTTTCAATATTTTAAATTGTGTTTTTTTCCCTTGTTATTGTTTATGTGATTTTTATCTCTCTTTCCACTGGCATTAAGTTCTATGAAGGCAAAGGACTTTGTTTTATCATTGTATTCTGTAGCTTAGAATAGTCCACTTCTAATAGATTTAGCACTTACAAAAAGAATATACTCTGCAGGGGCTGGGGTTGTGGCTCAGCGGTAGAGCACTATTCTAGCACATGTGAAGCCCTGAGTTCGATCCTCAGCACTGCATAAAAGTAAATAAATAAAATAAAGGTATTGTGTACAACTAAAAAGTAAAAAATAAATATTTTTTAAAAAAGAATATACTCTGCAAACATTTGTTGATTCAGTAACTGTGTTAAGATAACTACGGGAACAATTGAGAATTAGCTAGGAGTGGACTCCTTAGGAGAGAACATTTCAATTGATGTCCATTTAACTAATTTGGTTTTTTTTAGTCTGACTAAGGACATGACTGGAAAGGAAGATATATACCGAGGTCCAGCCATCAGGGCTCTCTGCCGAATCACAGATGTAAGTTCTCTTGTCTTACTGAGTTACCTAAGGGAGCTTTTTAACTTCTAATGATGTGTACATTTAGTATGATCCCCTGGTTTGACTTGGTCAATCTTCTGTGTAAGAGAAACAAGACCACCGGAAAGGCTTTTGTGATTCCAGGCTTTTTTTTCTTTCAGTTTGTTTTTTTCCTTTTGTTTATTCATATTAGTCTATTTTCTCTGTATTTGCCCTCACAAACTTATTGTAATTAGGGCACTGTTTTTATTTAGCTTTTTAGTCACTGTGACCAAAAGACCTGACAAGAACAACATAGAGGAGGAAGTGTTTATTTTGGCTCTTGGGTTGAAAGGTTCAGTCCATTGTCAGTTGAATCTATATCTTTAGGTATGAGGTGAAGCAGAGCATTATGGTAGAAGGGCCTGAAGTAGAAAAGCAGCTCAAGACTTGGCAAGCAGGAAGCAGAGTGAACTCTACTCACCAGGGACATAATATAAATCCCAAAAGCACACTCTCAGTGACCTATTTCCTCCAACCGTACCCTACCTGCCTACAGTTACTGGCCAGTTAACCCATATCAATGGATTAATCCACTTATTAGATTATACCCCATAATCTAATCATTTCACCTATAAAAATTCTTGTATTATCTTATACATGAACTTTTGGGGAACCCTCTCATATCTAAACTATAACAGGCACATTGGTTATAGGAAACAAAACCCATTCAAATTTCATTTTAAAAATAAAAAACTTTATTATAGGACACAAGTGTTTCAGAATTAGAGGCTTATTAACTAGTCACCAGAGCAAGAAATAGAAAGCTCTAAGGGAACTAACTCAGCAGTAAGATTTCTCAGATATTTGCTGTGATGATCTATCATCTACCAGATTTAGGCCCCCTTGTTCAAGATATTTAAGAGAATCTCATTATCCCTTAGTAAAGCCAGTAGTTTGTATCCACTTGGGTCTGAGTCAGGTGATTAACTTTGATCTAGTCCATTGTGTCTGGAAGGATTAGGTCATATAAAGTACATCAGGTTATTCCTTTCTAGGAATTCTGAGTAGAAAAGATTAAAATGAAGGTAGGCCAGCATTGCCAAACAGATTGAATAACAGCTGTACTATAATTCATGCTTTGATATATCTTATGTGTGTCTTTGCAACCTTCTCATGTTTTAAAGTTTGGGCCTGATCAAATTGTAAATTTAGTAAATCTGGATTATAGAACGAATAATATAAACAGGTTAAATTTTTTGCTGCCTTTTTGTTTCATTGTGGTTGTTTTTGTGTTCATTGTTTGATTGGTAACATAAGATTTGGCCATGCCAGAATATTGATCTTGGTTCACTCATTTTTATCTGCCACCACTGTATTACCACCTTCTTACTGCTCACATTTTTCCCAGTGAAGGTTAAAAAGAATTTTATTTCTCAAGACTTCCATACTGAGGTTTTACTATAGTAGGATATTACAATTACACATTTATTTCTTATATGTCTAAGATAATCAGGAGTTACATTTAATTTATAGGACTGTCTGGGATTCACATATAATATATATGCACTTCACATAGAAGTATCGTCAGAACTTCAAAACTGGCCTTTGTCCCTATACAGAAATTTCTTTATAATATCTTTAACTTATAGGTTTAACTTCTCTATTCTCTTTAAACTGTAATTCTCCATTTTGAGACTGTTTATTTCATTGTTGAACAGTTATGTTTTCCTACAAATAATCTTAATTTTTTTTTTTTAATTGGGGTTGAATCCAATATTGCTTTAACTCTGAGCTACATCCTCAGGCCTTTTTATATTTTATTTTGAGACTGGGTCTTGCTAAGTTTCTTTGGCTGGCCTCAAACTTGCAGTCCTCTTTCCTCAGCCTCCCGAGTTACTAGAATTACAGGTGTGCACCACCATTCCTAGCTAAATGTTCTTCCTTGAAGCTTCTACTGGGTTGATTGGGTTCTGCCCTCTGGAATATGATTACTGTATTACATGATAATTCCTTTAAGGCATCTGGATATTTGCACAGAAACACGTATATGACTGGTTTTTGTGAGTTATTTTAAAGTAGTAATTTTGCATGACATGTTTTTCTTCAACAGCTTTTTCTTTTTGAATGTTATTAGGGAACAATGTTACAAGCCATTGAAAGATACATGAAACAGGCCATTGTGGATAAAGTCTCCAGCGTGTCCAGTTCAGCACTAGTGTCTTCCTTAGTAAGTGAGCAAATATCTTCCTGATTCTTAAGTATGATGTAGTTTCTAATTGCTAAAACATAACATTACTATGATTTTCTCATAAATGAAACAGATAAAAAGTACATACTGCTTCTCTGTTACTTTATCCAACTGTGTTTTATCTAGAGGAGCACTGAGCAGTAAAAATTGAAACACATTTGAAGAGTTTTGGGAATCTGAAAGTTGTGTACATAAAAAAGATGGGGGAGAGGGAGGAGACAGCAAAGTAGGAGACAGCGAAGAAACTGAGGGCATTCTTTTTTAAAAATCTTCCTTTATGACTTGCATACTACCTCTTTGTCCTAGGTGCCCTGTCTGCACATGTTTTTCAGTCCCAAGTCTTCTGTCCCAAATCTGAATTTCCTCTAAGGAAGTAGTTTTTGTTTTAATAACAGCTTTTTTTTTTCTCCTTTTCTTCAAAATAAACTGTATTCATTAAAACCTGTTGCATTGTATTTGATTAAAATCAGTTTTCAAAGTGTGAATGCATTAGAGCAGCTGAATCACAAGACCTCCTGATTTTGGAATGTCATTGGTCAGGGTTTTTTTTTTTTATAGCAGGGGTTACACTGTATTCTGTTCCTTCTTCCAAGGGAGTTTCTTGGAAGTAAAGCAGGTTAACATCCATTCCTTCCCTTTCTTCCCCTCTTATTATTTCCCTTCCAGCTTACATGTATTTACCTTTGCGAAGGGATGTTGAAGAAAATATTTTGGCTTATTGTTTTAGGAATAGATTTACACAGTTACAAAGTTTTCTTTTTTTGTGAAATGTCTGTTAGTAATTTTGCAAGGAAATAAATTTGTGCTTCTAAACTTTTAGTGATCATGCATTTCTATTCTCATCCCCCCCCCCCCGCGCTATATTTAGCATATGATGAAGATAAGCTATGATGTGGTTAAACGCTGGATAAATGAAGCCCAAGAAGCTGCATCAAGTGACAATATTATGGTCCAGGTACTATCATTTAATCACATTAGCATGTCTCAGAATCAGCTTTCTTAAAGGGCAATGTATTGATTCTCCAGCATTAATTAAAGGCAAATTCTTTGGCATATTAAGCCGACTACTGGTGCATATTCTCAAGTAAGTGTTTCAGTAATCATGATTAATGCCATAGGCCTTCCAATAGAAGCTAGATGACCTGCTATAGGAATGTTTGGGAACTAATCTTATGTTTTGTAGTAGATTGAAATGCCAGTCTATTTCAGTGCATTACAGTCTTTTATTTGAAAAATAATTTGAGTAGAAAGATATTCCATCCCAAATTTCTCAAGCCTTGATTATAGACATTTTAAAAATAATAAAGAGCTACTTTTAAAATTGTTTTATATAACATTGGTTTTTAATTTTTATTAAGCATATACACCAGCATGGCAATTGAAACAACTTATAAGATCATGAACCAAAAAGGAAAGACAAAGAGATTACAAGGGCAGCTTTGAACAGAATTCATTCTTGGATCAGTTTTAGTATTAATCACATATAGTAAGATCATCTGCTTAATGTTCTATTATTTAAGTGTTGTACTAAGTGTTTTGTGAGAGATCTAGATTAAAAGTTTACACAAAAGTTTTTTTCCAGGGGTGGGATTATAGCTCAGTGATAGAGCGCTTGCCTTGCACGTGTGAGGTTCTGGGTTCGATCCTCAGCACCACATAAAAATAAAAAACAAAATAAAGGTATTGTGTCCATCTACAACTAAAAAAAATATATTAAAAAAAAAAAGTTTCCAGATTCTGGAGCTTCTTGTTTCATTTTAGTTAGTTTTATTTGGAATCACTTTGAAATTAGCTAAGTGAGATTTTATTTGGAACACTTCCTCTTTCCCTAGGTTGTCTCTTCTCAGCTCCAGTGAAATTATAGAAAATCAATTTTTAAATTTTGTTAAATTAAGGAACAGTGATTTTCTAATTATGTAATTCACTTAAAGTACTACAACTCACACAACATGTAAAGATATTTTCAGTGTTCTTGTTAATTATTAGTTTATGAAATTTAGAAATCATTTTGTCAAAAAGATCTCCTTATGGTATTTATTAAGCTATTTCTTATTAAAGGAACAGGATTAAATTCGTAACTGGCAGTTTTATGTTCAATAATCCATGTGTATTTGAGAAGATATCTATGCCTTTTTGATGTTTATAGCTTCTTGTGTTAGCATATTTAATCATAAGAAAAGAGAGTAGTAATTTTCTCTTGGAATATACTCTCGCTTTCCTAACTTTCATTTTTGTGTTTTTATATAAAGTGTCTTGATAATAATACTCCTTTAGCTTACTTTAGGAGATTAATTCTAGACCTCCTAAGGTGGTCACAGATGATTTAACGCCATTAAAAGAATTCTGTAGCTGGACATAGTGGTGCATGCCTATAGTCTGTCACTCAGGAGACTGAGGCAGGAGTTATGAGCCCAAGAAGTTGAGACCAGCCTGGGTAACATAACCATGTCTCTAAATAAACAGACAAAAGAAATAAAAATGAATAAATAAAAGAGACTTGTAATATTGGTAAAGCTTTGGATCTGGAGCTGTTGAACCTGCTAGAACCATCTTCAGGTTGTATGTCACCTCCTTCATACTCTTTCCATCTGAATTTACAACTTCTAGGATTATTTAATACCTCTTCTCCTTTTAGTCTTGATTATCCTTAGTTCAGTATGAAAAAGATTCTCATGTACATTTGACTTGAGTATCCTTTTACTAAAAATCTTAATAATTCCATGTGATTCTGTTTTCATGTTAAGTGTTTTGACTTCTGTCTAATCTGCATGCAACATTCTTTTTCTTGTTCTTCAGTACCATGCATTGGGAGTCCTATATCACCTTAGAAAGAATGATCGTCTTGCTGTTTCCAAGATGTTAAATAAGTTTACTAAATCTGGTCTTAAATCACAGTTTGCTTACTGTATGCTGATCAGAATTGCTAGTCGCCTACTAAAAGAAGCTGAGGATGGGTAAGTTCTTCATGTAAACCTGAGTTATTTTCTATTTGCAAAGTAATACACCTTAGCGTTTATTTACTTTATGAATATCTTATGGCAGTGCTGACTTTAGTGATAAGTTTGATGCTTTCCAAATTTAAAAAAAAAAATTAGAGGATTCCAAGCAATACAGTTTTTTTACTTTAATATAGATTTTTGTATATGTACTTAATAGATTACAATTGCTAATAATATACTAATAAGCTGATATTGAACAAAATAATTATAGATTATAGGATATACAAACAATTAACTATGAAAGCTGGAAAGACATTAAGAATCATCCGGGGTTATAGCTCAGTGGTAGAGCACTTGCTTAGCATGTGTAAGGTACTGGGTTCCGTCTTCAGCACCACATAAAATAAATAAATAAAATAAAAGTATTGTGTCCATCTACAACTAAAAAAAAATCATCTTAGATATCCTTTATTCTTATTTTAAAAAGTTACTGAATTAACAATCTTCTCAAGATCATTCTGCAAGTCTGAGGCATGTATGACCTTACAAGATATACTTTAGTAGTCTTTTGGAGCCTTAAGAAAAGAACAGGAAGAGGAGAGAAATTTTTTGTGGTACAGTAAGCTGGAGCTGAATCTAGGGAGTAAAAAAGGCCTTCTTCCCCTGTGCAAAGGATTATGGCTTAATTTATACTTAATTACATTACAGTATGGTGAATATTCTAATCTTATGAGGATAAATGTTGTAATCACTAAAAAGCCTTAAATGTTAACAGAGGCTGGATATAGTGGTACACACTTGTAATCTAAGCGTCTTGGGAGGCTGATGCAGGAGGATTTTCAAGTTCAAGGTTGGCCTGGATAACCTAGTGAGACTTGCTCAGTTTCAAAATAAAAAAGGTTTGGGGATATAGCTCAGTGGTAGAGCACACCTGGGTTTAATCCCCAGTACTGCAATCAAGTAAATGAATAAATAAAGCTAATGAGGAGATGAAGTAGAATGTTTAAAACATTTGAGTTTCCCATTTCTTGTGCAGTGGTGTGGCTTGGTCAGATTAACCCTTCTGCAAAAAGTGATTATATCATTAGTATAGAAATATGCCTCTAACAGTTGAAGGAAACCCACAAGAATTTGAAAGTGAGTGGTGAAAAGCAGGTAACAGTTGATGCCTAGAAGACAAAAACTCTTCTGGGTGAAGTTCATTTATGACTCTTTTTCTGAGATTATTCCACAATTCCTGGGTATGAGATGACAGAAAGCTATAGTATTTACTGGACAAAGTCAGAACACAGCTTGAGGTTAGAAGAGTGACTGAAAACATAGCGTGGAAATTCTGAAAAGAAGTGAGTTTCAAATTCAGTCTAAACTCTATAAAGAACCTTGTTGGTTGACCACTGAGTGTGCATGTACAGGGGAAGAAGTTAGGAGCCTGGATTAAAGCAGGAACTGTTAAGGTAAAAGCACTGAATGGAGAATTCAGTTGCAACTCATTGTGGAGAACATGAAGTTTAGAGTTCTGTCTCAATCAATATCATGTTTTACAGTCTTTGCACTATATCATTCACCATGTCTAATATATAGTGAAAATTACTAGAGTGCAAAGAATTTGAGAAATGTGAAACTGACTTTGATATGATGTGGATATTAGAATTAGCAGATAAAAACTTTAAAGGATCTCTTATCAATTTGTCTAGGACTAGGGAAATAGTTATCTTTGAATGAACAAGGGAAATGGAAACCTTAAAAAAAAAAAAGGTAGATAGAATTTCTAGAGCTTAAAAGTACTTTGTCAGGATTCAACCAGAGAAGCAGACTCAGGATATAAATACATGAAGAGATTTATTATAAGAAGTTGGTACATGCAGTTTGGGGGCTGACTAGGTAAGCCCCAAATCCGTAGAGGAAGCAGTCAGGAAGGGAACATCACAGGTATGGTGGAGTTTATTTAGAAATTACCTCAAGTAAATGTCAATTTCATCATTTACAAGTTTTTGGGGTTTTTTTTCCCAAATAACTTCAGGACACAAATTCACTAAGCTTTCTGCCAGAACATACAAAGGATCCACCTTACTCCAGTTTACAAGAATGTGTTCTTTACTTCCTTCTGAGTCCTCACTTATAGTGTCCTTCAAGTTCAGGTTTCCATGGACAGTCTGTGAGTCCTCACCACCAGTTGTCTTAAAGATCAAATTTCTAATAGATCTGTTCATAGCAGTTTAGGCTTTGTCCATTATGCTCCTCAAAGTCCTTCTAGCTTCCACTGCCCAATTCCAAAGGCATTTCCATAATTTTTAGATATTTGTTAACAGTAGCACCCTATTTACAGGTACTTGTTTTAGTTTTTTTATTGCTGCCATAACAATTTCCCACAAATGTAACAGCTTACAAAACATCCATGTATTTTCTCACAGTTTGGAGATTAAAAGTCTGACTCAGGTCTCATGCGGCTAAAGTCAAGGTGTTGGCAGTGTGCCTGTTACTAGAGATTTGGGGGAGGAATCTCATTTCCAATCTCATTTAAGTTGTTCTCCAAATTAATTTCTTAAAGGTTGTAGGTTGTAGGTCCCTGTTTCCTTGTTGCCTTTCAGACAGAGATTGTTCTCTGCCCCTAAAGCTGTCCCCATTCTTCATACTTTGAATGAACAACTGAAGGCCTCTTCTCAGTCCCTTGTGTGTTAGCTCTTCCTCCATTTTTTTCACCACATCTCTGTTTTTAAGAGCTCATTTGATAGATTGCACACTCACCTGGATAATCCAGTTGCATAACCTTAATTATTAAACCTGCAGAATTCCTTTGCCATGTTATGATGCAACATATTCACCAGTTCTGGAGGTGAAGGCATTGACATTTTCTTTGGGAGAGGGGTTGTACTGCCTTCATAAGGACAGTAATTGGAATGAATAATTTGCTTCATTAACTTAATAATAAATTAGAGAAGACTGGTAAAAGAGCGAATACATTAAAATTAATGGAGATAGAGCAATAGAAAGTAGTTAATTTGAAGAACAGAGAGAAAACAGGTTAAATAAAGAGAACCTCAAAGAATTGTGAGATAATATCAAGTAACCTAACATATATGTATTTGGAATCTAGAAGATATTTGAAGAAATAATGGATATTTCCCAGTATGGGCTTATTTTAGGAATATAGTGTGTTTTTTTTTAACAGTCAAAATTCAACACAACTATACCTCATTTAAAAAATGAAGGAGAAATGTCTTAATGTTTTAAGGGGTGAGTTGGTAGAGTATACCTGCAAGCATCATGATGTTCCTTTCCAGTCCTGGTTTGTAAACAGATTTTTAATCACAAATTGGCATGGAATTATCTGTACCAACTGAGCCCAGCCCCCCCCCCTTTTTTTTTTTTTTTTTTAGTAGTAGTATTTTACTAGTGGTTCTCCTTGGTGAAATAAGAAAGGGAAAATAAAATGTCTGAAGATTTGAAAGGAGGATGTACCACTCTCTTTATTTGTAGATAACATGATTATATATACATAGAAACTATAAAATAATCTATATTATCTATTAGAATTTATCAAGGTTGTTGGGTACAGGATCAGCAGCAATAGATAAAACTAAAACAGATTTTGGTACCTGTAAATAGGGTGCTACTGTTAACAAATCAGTTTGTTTCTTATTCTAGCAACCAATAAATAACATAAAATTTTGGAAAGATAGTACCATATTGCAATCAAATCCTTAGGAATAAATTTTCCAAAAATTGTGTATAAATATACAGAAAATTACAAAAATTATTTGAATAAATGGAAGCATTTATCATGAATAAATGGAAGCATATATCTGTTCTTAGACCAGAATATTCAGTATTACAAAGATGTCATATCTTCCTAAATTGACCCATGGATTCCATGAATTCCTTCCCAAACAAAATCCCAATCAGCTTCTTTTAAATATCAAAGAAAGTTTATAGGACAGTTTATTAATAATAGCCCAAAGGCGGAAACAGTCCAAATTTCCATCAGTGCTAGAATAAAAAAATATGGTGTTAGTATGCAACAATGGAAATGAATAAAGGCAACCATGTGGATAAATTTCTCCAAGAAGTCATACATAAAAGAATACATTCTGTATTTATATTAATTTTAGATTTAATAAACACAAAACTAATTTGTACTGGAAGTTAGGATAGAGTTGAAAGTGTGCCTCAGGTAGAGTTCTTGCATAGTATGTGTGATTCTGGATTCAGTCCTCAGAACCATCAAACAAACAAAAAAATAAGGATAGTGTTGTTGTTTTTGAGGTAGGATCAAGGTTAGTACTCATGAGGGAAATTCTGGAGTGTTTGAAATATTTATTTTCTTGTCAGGTTTATTATAATTCATTTATGATTTGAGTATTCTATTATCCATTGTTGCGTAACAAATTGTTTCACAACTTACCATATTAAAGAACAATAAACATTTTTTTCTACATCATTTCTGTGGGTGAGAGATTTGGGAATCTTAGCTAGATTATTCTTGTTTGTGGTATTCCAATCAAGGTTGCAATCAAGATGTTGGCCAGGGCCGAAGTCATCTGAAGGCTTAATGGGGGCTAGAAAATCTGCTTCCAAGGTATTCTCTGGTATCTTGATGCGGACTGTTGACAGGATATCCCTATTCCTTGTTATGTGGACCTCTCCCTCTGTAAGGTTTCTTGAATATCTTCACAACATTATGACTGGCTTTCCCTAGAGTGAGTGATAAAAGAGAACATGAATTTTTTCTGACCTGGTCTTGGGGCCACATGTCATCATTAATATTCTTTTGAGTAAAAAGTCCAGCTATATCAAGGCAACAAATAGCAGAAACCAAGAATCATTGGAAGCTATTTTCAAGTTTGGTTACTATATTCTTGAACTGCCATAACAAAATACTACAAACTAGGTGGCTTAAATGACAGAAATTTATTTTCTTAAATAGATTGTGGTGCTAGTATGCAACAGTGGAAATGAATAAAGACAACCATGTGGATAAATTTCTCCAAGAAGTCATACATAAAAGAATACATTCTGTATTTATATTAATTTCTGGTGGTTAGGGATCTTCCCTTGGATTGTAGATGGGTGCCTTCAGTATTTGTCTGGGGAAAAACACAGGGACAGAGGAAGAGAAAGTGCACAAGTGCCCTCTCTGGTGTCTTTTCATAAAAGGACACTAATCCTGTGTAATCACCTGTGTAATGAGGGTCCCACCTCATTCAACTTTAATTATTTTTTTGAAGACTCCATCTCCAAATATAGCCATACTGGGGATTGGTGCTTCAACATATAAATTTTAGGAGGCCACAGACATTCAATCCTTAAAAGCTACTTTGTACACTCTTCTGTATTTTTGATGTAATTTTAGTACAAGGTTAAATTTTTTAAATGGCCAATAATTTCTCAGACTTGTAGAAAGATCTAAGATTGAAAAACAAAAACGTGCTGAGTAAAGTGAAGGACAAAGATAAGCACATTTGCACATTGATTTTTTTTTTCAACATCAAGAGTTAAGAGAAAATTATACAAGTCATATGGAAATAAAGATATTGACCTGTAGCTATACTTCAGAGTTTTCTCAGCTGCATCGAATGCAAGAAAGCAGTAGAGCAATGTCCACCTAATGCTGTGAGAAAATAACTGGCAACCCAGAACAGCCAAACTGTTATTCAACCATGAAGGTGAAAGATATTTTCAGACATATAGGTTTATCATAAATAGTTTACCAATCACTTTATAAGAACAGATTTTCTGCAGCAAGAAGAAATAGATACTCAGAAGGCAGTGATGAGATTTAAGAAGTAATACTGAGCAATAGAATTATTATAAAAGTTGGTAATTCTATATTAATTTTTTTTTTGTAGCTCTTAAAATTTGAATAATAAGGTCTAAAGTTCTAGAGGATGGCAACCTGATAAACAGTATTGTAGATGGTGATATTGGATGTAAAAGTAGACCTTATTTTTTGGTGTGGGAGGAAGTTATTATAATGCTTAATATTTAACTTTGTCAGAAAAGTATATCAGTTATTAATTGCTTAATTCATTTTCTGCTGCTATAACAGTAAATTATAAACAATAGAGGTTTATTTGGCTCATGGTTCTGGATACAGGAATATACAAGAGCATGGCACTAGCATCTGGTGAGGGCCTTTGTGCTACGTGTAACAAGGTACAGGGTATCACACATGAGAGACCATACACATGCATGAAAAAAGCAGGAAGAAAGGGGCACAATTCTCCCCTTTTACACTGAGATCACTCCTGTGATACAGCCCTAATTCATGAGAGCAGTGTCCCTATGAACCAGTCACCTAAGTCTTAAAAGTCCTACCTCTCAACACTGTTGCTCTGGGAATGAAGTTTCGGATCCATGAATTTTGGGGGGCACATTTAAACTACAGCAGTATTAATATAAAATGAATGTAAAGCTTTCAGAATGTTAAAGAAAAACATGATTAAAAATTGTTAAGGAGAAAAAATAAGTAAAGCATGTAAATAAAAAGCAAAATAAATTGGGTGGAAGTTGTAAATGTATTAGGTATTGCTCTCTGTCTGGCAAATTGGCCTCAAACTTAGCTGCTTATAATAAACATTTATTGTCTCACAGTTGCTGTGGTCAGGAATCTGGGAAGGGCTTAGCTGTCTGGTTCTGGCTCCAGGTTCCCCTTGAGTTTGCAGTCATCTGGGACTGGAGGATTCGATTCAAATTTCACTCTTGTAGTTGTTGGCAGTCCTCAGTTTCTTCCTGCTTGCTGGCCAGATGTGTCAATTTCCATTTTAGTGAGACACTGTAGGGTATCTCAATCTCCATGTAGTATGGCAACTGACTTCTCCCAAAACAAGTGAATTGAGAGAGAACCTGACATGGAAGCTGCAGTGTTTTATGACCAAACTTGAAAAGCGACATGCCATCATCTTTCATGTATTCTTGATCACATTGGCAACCTTGGTATAATGTGGGAGGGGACTACATAAGGATGTGCCTATTCAGAAGTTAGATTTGTGGGGGCATCTTGGAGTCTGACTAGCACATGTAATATATTATTTATTGAAATGAATGTAAGTGGATTTACCTATGAAAAGAGCTCAGATTGAATAAATGAAACAGGAGAACTATTATGCCTTTATAAATATACTGCTAAACAAAATGACAAACATTTATAATAAATATTCACAAATATGTATTAGGTACATATGCACAAAGAATATAATATAGCAATATTAGTAAGCCAGAATAAGAATCAGTGTACAGCGTTAAAAATAACAAAGTGAGATTTTTTATTTTGACAGAACAGTCTAAAAAACAATATAATATGAATGAGCTTGTTTCAAAATATGTAAATTAAATGAACTTGTATCAAAATATATAAATTAAAATCATAAATAAATATAGGAAATTTAGTCCTCTGCATCTCTTCCTAGGAGGCTTTAACACATCCCTCTCAGAAATTGAGCGGTACTTAGAAAAATGTATATCACTGATCACAAAACCGACTTTGTATTTAGAATTCTGTATCCAATAAAGAATATGCAATGTTATTTAAATTTTTTTAATTGAGAAAAATAATGTACATATAGAAAAATATATAAAGCTCACAGGTTTTTGTGCATTATATGTATAAAATTGCTACGAAAATTTCATTTAATGATCACACACATTGTGATCATTAGCTGTCTGGTTACGGCACATTTCTAGGATCCCTGAAATGCTTTATATATCCTACTTCATCACAAGTATTTACCTCCAGAAGAAACCATTTCCTTGACTTTTAAGGTAGTTGTTTCTTTGCTTTAGCTTTTTACACCCTATGTATATGTCCCTAAACAGTACAGTTGTGTCTTGTTTTGAACAATCAGTAGAATCATACTGTATTTTGTGTCATTTTTTTTATATTTAGTATTTTATTATAAGAGTCACTCTTGGTTTTGCTGACAGCTCGTTTATTTAGATTTCCTTGATAATTTTCCAGTTTATTTATTCATCTTCGATTAATGGACATTTAGGTTGTTCTCTGTTTGGGGCCATTATGATTAAAAATGCTACAAATGGCATCACTGTGCTAGTACCACACTAATCCTGTCTTAGTCCATTTTTTTTTTTTTTGCTATAAAAAATACATATGGTTTCTGACATATGATATTTTGATTTAGGATTTTTCAATTTTATGGTGGTGTAAAAGCAGTATGCATGCAGTATAAGTTATACTTTGAATTTTGAATTTTGATCTTTTCCTAGTTAACAAGGAAACATAATAAATTACAAATATATATGGGTATATATGCACAAAGAAATACAGTATAGCAATATTAATAAAGCAGGTTTATCAGGACATAACCCCATCATAAGTAAAGGAACATCTATCTCAATCTGAGACCCAGAAATTTATAAACAATAGTCATTTATTTGGCTCAGTTATGAAGGCTAAGACTAGTTAAGAGCATACTCCAAGCATCTACTCAGCATTTGGTGAGGAACTTCTCATAATATGGTGGAGAGCATCACATGGTGATACAGATCAAATATGCTGCTTCAGGGGCTGGGGATGTGACTCAAGTGGTAGTGCGCTCGCCTAGCATGCGTGAGGCACTGGGTTCGATTCTCAGCACCACATAAAAATAAAATAAAGATATTGTGTCCACCTAAAACTCAAAAATAAATATTTTTTAAAAATATGCTGCTTCAGATATCTGGTTCCTCTTCATATAAACTCACTACTGCCTTTATGGGGCCCCATTCTCATGACCTCATGTAATCCTAATTACCTCCAAAAAGGATCCACTCCACATACCATTAACATGTGAATTTGGGGATTAAATTTCTAATACTTGAACATTTAGGGGACACCTTCAGACCCTAGAAATTACCATAGCTTGTCTCTGTATATAAGTATGCCTTTCTCTAGGTATGGGAGTGCTAGATCATTGGATATGCATCGCTTCACTTTACATAGGTAATGCCAGACTTTGTTTTTCTTTTTCTTTCTTTTTTTTTTTTTTTTTAGAGAGAGAGAGAGAAATTTTTTTTTTAGAGAGAGAGAGAGAAATTTTTTTTAATATTTACTTTTTCGTTTTTTTGGCGCACACAACATCTTTGTTTGTATGTGGTGCTGAGGATCAAACCTGGGCCGCACGCATGCTAGGCGAGCGCGCTACCTCTTGAGCCACATCCCCAGCCCAACCAGACTTTGTTTTTCCAAAGTGATTGTATCAGTTTACATTCTAGCTAGCATTATGAAATTTCCTGAGGCCAAGACTTGATGTTTGTAAAATTTAAAGTTTTTTCTAATTTAAAAGGTATCTTGAATGTTTTTTATTGAGATATAACTCAGAATCCATAAAACTCACCTCTTTAAAGCATACAGTTCAGTGATTTTGTATATTTACAAAGTTATGTTTCCATCCCTACTAATTCCAGAATGTTTTCATTATTCCAGAAAGAAACCCCAACCATTAACAGTCAGTCTTCATTCTGACCTTTCCTGTTTTTTAATCTGCATGGATTTGCCTATTCTGGACTTTTCTTATGAATGGAGTCTATATAGTACATGACCTTTTTTTTTTTTTTTCCTGTATTCCTTCATTTAATGTAATGTTTTCAGGGTACATCTTTGTTGTGGAAGTATCAGTATTTCATTTTTTACAGCTGAATACTATTACATTTTGTAGATATATCACATTTTGTTTATCCATTCAAGCATTCAGTGACATTTGGATTCTATCCACTTTTTAACTATTATGAACAACGCTGCTGTTGAACAATGTGTATAACTTTTTATGTGAACTTCGGTTTCAGTTCTTATGGGTACTGATATTGTTTGTATGTGAGGTGTCCCTTAAGCTCACATGTGAGATAGTGCAAGAAGGTTCAGAGGAGAAATGATTAAGAGTCTTAACCCAATCAGTGAATTAATCTCCCGTTAGGGATTAACTGAGTGGTAACTGAAGTGGTAGGGTGTGGCTGGAGGTGGTAGGAATTGGGGCCATGGCTTTGGGGTATATAGTTTGTATCTGGAGAGTGGAGACCCCTCTCTGCTTCGAGATCATCATGTGAGCAGCTTCCCTTTGCCCCACTCTTTTGCCATGATGTTCAGCCTCACCTCAAGCCTGGAGAAATGGAGCCAGCCTTCTGTGAACTAAGATCTCCGAAACCGTGAGCTCTCAAATAATCTTTTCCTCCTCTAAAGTTGTTTTGGTAGGGTCTTTAAGTCATAGCAGTGAAAAAGCTGACTAAAACAGGTACATACCTAGAAGTAGAATTGCTGGATCCCAATGTAACTCTGTTTAACTTTCCGAAGAACTCATCATTATTTTTTTTATTATACCCACCCACATAGGCTTGAATAGGTTGTGTGAATCAAATTGTGGTTTCAATTAGCATTTCCCTAAAGGTTGATGATGTTGAACATCTTTTCATGAGCTTATTGGTCATTTTTATACCTTTGGAGAAATTTTTTAAAAATCTTTGCCCATTAAAAATTTAGGGTTTTTGGTCTTAGTATTATTGAATCATAACAGCTCTTTATATATTTTGGATGTAATACTTTTATTAGATATAGAGTTTGAAAATATTTTCTCCCATTGCTTGGGCTGTCTTTTCACTTTCTTGATAGTATTGTTTAATGTTAGGAAATTTTAACTTTTCATCAAGTCTTAATTTATCTTTTTTTCTTTGTTTGTGCTTGCAGTATTATACCTAAGAAACCATTGCCTATCCAAAGTCACAAAGATTTGTTTTCTTCTAAGAATTTTATAAATCCATTCTGAGATGATTTTCTTTTTTTAATGTGGAGTAAGGTGGGGGTTCAACTTCACTTTTTTTTTTGCAGGTATTTATTCTAGTTGTCTTAGCACCTTTTGTGAAAGACTGTTTTCTATTGAATTATTTGGCATTCTTATCTAATCATTGTGGTTTGGATTTATAATTCCCTAATGGTAATGATTTTGACAACCTCTTTCTGTGTTTATTATTCATTTGAATATTCTTTCTATTGAAATACCTGTTTGAGTTTTGCCTCGTTTATTATTTGGTTGTTTGCTTTGATATCCAGGAGTTCTTTATGTATTCTAGATGTGAATCCTTTGTTGGATGTATGTATTATAGATAGATTTCCCTATATTTTAGCTTGTCCTGTTTTCTGGTGTCTTTTGATAAATAGAACTTCATAAATTTATGAAAATCAGATTAAGCAATCTTTTACTACAGGGATTATATTTTTGTTGCCTTGCTCAAGAAATCCTTTCTTAGCCCAAGTTCACAATATATCCTTTGTATTTATTTTATTTAGGAATTAGTGGTTTTGATTTTCATGTGTTAAGTCTATAGTCTACCTGGAATTGTTTTTTGGATATGATATAAAATAGCAGTTTAATTTCATTTATCCCCATATGAATGTCCAGTGTTCTCTGGGCCACTTGTTGAAATATTTGTCTATACCCACTGACGTACAGTATCAGCTTTGTTATAAATCAGGTATCTTTATATGCATTGTTCTGTTTCAAGGCTCATGTTTTCAACTGCTATTTCTGTTCCTGAACCAACAATATACTACTGCCTTATTACAATAGTGAAGATATATGCTAGAGAAAATCTCCTCACTTACTCTTCTGTAAAAGTATTTTCCAGCTCTTGTTTTGCATCCTTATTTCTGTGTAAGTCTGTATAATTTTATCAGGCATTGTTTAAAACTTCCATTCAGGGAGTTTGTTCCTTCTTGGGAAACTCCCACCAAAGCCATTAATAACAACCAAGGAGTTCTAACATGGGCATATTAACTTCTGGACTTTTCCTTCATTGGTACTTTAGGGCTATTTCCCACAGCAGTTAGTTACCAGGCATCCCAGTGAGTTATTATGCTGCCAAAATGATTCTTTTTTCATTCTCATTTTTTTTTTTTCTTTTCTTCAGTACTGAGGATTAGTCCTCGGGATGTTCTACTACAGGGTACATCCCCAGCCTTTTTTTTGGAATGAGGTCTCACCAAATTGACAAGGCTGGCTTTGAACTCAGAATTCTTTTGCCTTTGTCTCCTCAGTAGCAGGGATTATAGGCATGTGCTATCGCTCCCAACCAAAATGAATCTTTCACCTCCGATTCTTTAATTCACTTTCAGAAAATGACAGTAGAAACCCAACCTGATTCCCAGTTTTCTGTGACAGTTTCTGTGCAACTAAACACAATTGGCCAAGCAGAATTCATATAGAGCCTATTGGACTATCATTGCATTGGATGGAAACTCGTAAGAGAATGGAGTAATGCCAGATGCTCTGGTTCCTCTGTTGCCTGTTCATTCTAGGTCACTTTACAGAAGCCTAGCAGAGCAGTTTTCACGCCCTGACAGGAATTAAGACTCTTGGGTTTTGAGACTTTTAAACTGCATTAACTATAGAAGTTTCAGTTATTGTGATCAGAGGTGAGATGCAAAAGCAACAAAATGTGGCAGAACTTTGGCTTCAGTTCTGTTTTAACAGCCTAATATAAATCTTGAGGCACAGTAGCCCCTCCTGGCATACTCAGGGGCTAGAATTTTTTAATTTGTGCATTATAATTGTACAGAGCGGTATTTGTCATATATTTGTACATGCATATAACATAGTTTGGTCAATTTCATTCCCCAGTACTTACCTTTTCCATCCAATCCTCCTTCTCCTGGTCCCCTTTCTCTAGTTTATTGGTCTCCCTTCTGTTTTCATAAGCTCTTCTCCTTTTTCTCTCAAGCTTCCACATATAAAGGAAAACATACAACCCTGACTGAACTTTATGAGTCTGGCTTATTTCTCGTAACATAATGCTGTCACGCTCCATCCATTTCCTGCAAATGACATAATTTTATTCTTCTTTATGGCTGAATAAAGCTCCATTGTGTATACATATCACATTTTCTTTATCCATTCATCTGTTGATGAATACTGAGGCTGGGTTCATAGCTTACCTGTTGTGAATTGTGCAGCTGTAAACATGGGTACGCATGTATTGTTATATTGTGCTAATTCTTTTGGATAAATACCAAGGAGTGGTATAGCTCTGTCATATGGTAGTTTCAGTCTGGTCTTTTGAGGAATCTTCTGATGGTTGTTAATAGGAAGCAAACTCCTTTAATGATGTAAGGGGCAGCAGATCACTTGGATAAAATGACTCTGTCACATGTTAAACTCACTTGTTAATACTCATAAGTCCTTTGTCAGTTATTTTGGATTTTCTATGTATGGTCATCCATTGCTTAACGATGGGCCTACATTTGGAGAAGTGTGTAGTTGGGTAACTCTTGTTGCATGAACAGTGTACTTACCTAAACTTAGATGTCTATGACACCACTAGATATAGTCTCATGGATCTATATATGCATTGTATATGCAGTCCATCATATACGTGGTCTATTGCTCATGAACAACTAAAATGTTGTTTTGGCACACAAATATGTTTTTATAAATGGTATTTAAAAAGTGACATTTTGGTTTTTCTCCCATAATTTTCTCCCCCTTTCTCTCTCTTCCCTTTTTAAAAATTTTTATTTATTTTTCAGTTTTTGGTACTGAGAATTGGACCCAGGGGTTCTTTACCCACTGAGGTATATCTCCAGTCCTTTTTTTAATTTTTAATTTTGAGACAGGGTCTTGCTAAGTTGCCGAGGCTGTTGAACTTTCCATCCTCAGTCTCAGCCTCCAGAGTTGCTGGCATGTGCTATTGAGCCTGCTTTCCCCCCATCTCTCACTGAATTGGCTAGAACCTACAGTATAAAATAATACTGGCATCTACATTTCATTTCTACTCTCAAAAATAATAATTTCAGTGTTTTAGCACTTAAATATAATGTTGCTGTATGTGTGTATTTTATTAAAATATTCTCCATCAAAGTAAGGAAGTACTTATTTTTCCTAGTTTGTGGAATTTTTATGACTAATAGAATTTTAATTTTGTCAAAATGTTTTTCCTGAAATTATGAAGATCAAATGATTTTTCTGTTTAATCTGTTAATGTAGTTTAACCTTAATCTGTTCATATAATTTTCTAATCTGTTGGTACTCTGAGTAATTTAAATCTCTGTATTCATAAGAATACATTGTAGGTGGAGTAAAAGCCTAAATAAACTACCCCAAAATTTTACCAATTAAAGTTAAACATAAGAAAAATACTTTGCCACCTTTTGGTAGTCAAAAATATTGAAAAATGTAGATAAGATTTACCACAACAAAAAGTTAAATTCTTTTATGATGAAAAAGATCTCATAGAGTTAGACAAAATGGACTGGAAGCAAATATTTGCTACACATGTATCTGCTATTCATGGAAGAAATTATCCAAGTATATAAAGAATTCCTACATATCACGAGAAAAGATAACCAAATAAGAAAATTGTACAAAGATTATTAACAGGCACCTTTAGATGAGGAAACACATTTGCAATAAATTTATTTAAAAAGTACCACCTTACTATCAGAGAAATGCAAATTAAAACAAGATTTGTTTTTTTACCCATCAAATTGGCAAAATGTAAAATGTTTTTTAGAATCAAATATTGGCTAAAATGTGGATATTCACATACTACCTTGCTGAGAGAATAAATTGGTACAAGTACTTTGTAAAGTAATTTGGCTGTGTCTTTTAAAGAGTACATATATTGCCTGTGATCCAGCAGTTTTTCTTTAAGAATCCACTACAGTGGAACACTTATACACATACATAAGTAGACAAATATAAAAAATCGTTTCTGATATTATTTATAATGTAAGAATATCAAGAGACTCTTTAATATCTATTCAATAAAATATTGAATAAAAAGTCTAGATATAGGATATTAATAAACATTTAATGAGAAATCAGTTACATTTGTAATTGAATTTATAACCATATATATTGTTTTATCTTTTTAAAATATTGAAAAAAACAGGATAAAGTAAATGTGCAGCTGAACACCCATTTCTATAAAGGAAAGAAACACTAAATATTGTTTCTGTGTGTGTGTGTGTGTGTGTGTGTAAAATTTTTTTCTTAAAGAACTAGGAAGATAAATTACAAACTCTCATTACAGTGGTTATTGTTAGGGACCAGGTACATAGGGACCATCACTAGGGATGATTGTCATGGAGAACTGTCTCCGATTTTTTTAAAAGGTAAATTTAAATTTAAAAATTTAAAGGTAAATACTGTTTGTTAATTAAACTTTTTATTTTTTATTTAAAAACAAGTGTTATAGGGCTGGGGTTGTGGCTCAGTGGTAGAGCGTGCGCCTAGCACATGTGAGGCCCTGGGTTCGATCCTCAGCACCTTATAAAAATAAATAAATAAAACAAAGGTGTTGTGTCCATGTACAACTAAAAAAAATTAAAAATAAAAACAAGAATTATATGTTTTTTTCATGGAATGATAAAAAATGATTTTTATAATTACAATATCTAACTGGATATTGGAAAGCATTTTAGGCCTATTGGGAGTAAGATAGTAAGGCAGTAAGGCCTTGTGATAGTTTCTTTTTTCTTCCTTCCTCCGTCCCTCCCCCCCATCCCTCCCTCCCCCCCTCTCTCCCTCCCTCCCTCCCTTTCTTGTTTGTTTGGTATTAGGGATTGAACCTGGGGCACTCAACCACTGAACCATATCCCTAGCCCTTTATTTTATTTTTTAAAATACATATTTTTAGTTGTAGATGGACACAATGCTTTTATTTATTTGCTTGTTTGTTTATTTTTATGTGGTGCTGAGGATTGAACCCAGTGCCTCATACATGTGAGGCAAGCACTCTGCCACTGAGCCACAATCCCAGCACTCTCCAGCCCTTTTTTTTTTTTTTATTTTGAGAAGGGGTCTTGCTAAATTGCTTAGGGTATTGCTAAGTTGCAGCAACTGGTCTTGAACTTTCAATCCTCCTGTCTTAGCCTCCCAGGCTGCTGGGATTACAGGCATGTACCACCATGCCTGTCTTCTGATAGTTTCTTAAGTAACGTTTTTAAATATAGTATAATTTATAATAGGGTAATTTGAAAATGTTGGACTTACAGTTAGTTTATAAACTGCTATTAAAATGTAACCACTAAGCTGCCTTTTGTCTCTATAAATTTGCCTATCTAGACATGTCTAAATAGATTAATAGAATCTAGATAAATAGAATCATACATACCCATCTTTCACATTAACTTTGTGCTTCTTTCACTTAGCATGATGTTTTTGAGGTTTACTGTTGTAGCCTGCATCATTACTGTATTTCTTTTTATGACTAAATAATATTCTGTGGTATGGGTAAACCAAATTTTGTTTATTTGTTCATCAGTTGATGGACATTTTGATTGTTTCCTTTTTTGTCAATTAAATATAATGTTGCTAGGAAAAGTCACTTACAAATTTTTGTGTGGACATAGATTTTTTTTTCCATTCTCTTGGAAGAGTCCTATAAATGGAATAGTTGGTTTATATGCTATGTTTAACTTTTTATTTATTTATTTATTTATGACAGCAGAATGCATTACAATTTTTACTACATATATAGAGCATGATTTTTTAGTTGTAGATGGACACAATATCTTTATTTATTTATTTATTTGATTCAAATAGGGTATGAATGCTCATTTTTCCACGTGTACAGATTGCAGGATCACATTGGCTATACATCCATGTGTATACATATAGCAATCCTAGTGTCAGTTGTATTCTGCTGCCCTCCCTATCCCCCCTCCCCTCTCCTCCCCTCCCATCACTATTCTCTACCCATTCTACTGTGACACTTATCTCTCTCTCTTTTTCTTCCCTTCCCCCTCACACCATCATATATGTATTTTGTGAACCCATGAGGATCTCCTTCTGACTTCCGTGCAATTCCTCTTCTTCCTCCCTTTCCCTCCCTCCTCTTTTCCTTGTTTCGTGGTAATCTTCTTCTCATGCTCTTCCTTCCTACTCTGTTTTGAGTCACCTCCCTTATATCAGAGAAGACATTTGGCATTTGTTTTTTAGGAATTGGCTAACTTCGCTTAGCATAATTTGCTCTAGTGCCATCCATTTCCCTGCAAATGCCATGATTTTGTTATTTTTTAATGCTGAGTAATATTCCATTGTGTATAAATGCCATATTTATTTATTTTTATGTGATAGTGCTGAGGATAGAACACAGTGCCTCACACATGTGAGGCAGGCGCTTTACCACTGAGCTACAGCCCCAGCCTGTGTTTAACTTTTAAAGAAACTGATATACTATTTTCCACAGTAGCCCTAGCATTTTACATTCCACTTTGTTTGTAATTTATCTTCCTAGTTCTTTAAGAAAAAAATTCCACTTTTCCACATCTTCATAGGTGATATTGCCTGATGTTGTTTTAGCCGTTTAAGTGGTTGTATAATGGTCTCTCTCTCTCTCTCTCTCTCTCTCTCTCTCTCTCTCTCTCGATGATGCTGGAAATCAAATAGCCCAGTAATGCTCTACCACTAAGCTATGTCCCCATCCCTTTTGATTTTTGTATTTGAACGCTATCTCCAGATAAGTTTCACTGAGTTGCCAAAGCTGTCCTTGAGCATGAAGTTCTCCTGCCTCAGCCTCTCATGTCCTTGGAATTTCAGGCATGTGCCATTGTCCTGCCCTTGTAGTGGTGTCTCATTCTGGTTATTATTTTGATTTCCCTAGGACTAGTAATTATTTTCTTATCAAGTGCTTATTAGCTGGTCTTTATTTGTTTTTGAGTGAAGGCCGTTCAGATCTTTTACCCATTTTTTAATGTTTGAATTAAAAGACTTCTTTAGATAGTCTGGATATAAATCCTTTGTCAAATACACGATCATCTGAATAACTTGGATAACAAAGCCTAACAAATTTTGTAAGAAAACCACGGACTAATTTCTCACCCTATTTTTACACAAAATACAGCAAATATTTTTCTCATAGTCTGTTGCATGTCTTTCATTTCCTTGTGCTTCTTGTTAAAGTATAAATGTTTTAAGTTTTGATGAAGTTTATTTTATCAACTTTTCTTTGAAGGACTGTGCTTTAGATCTTATATCTAAGAACTCTGCCCAACTGAAGGTTGCAAAGACTTTCCAAGCATTTCATTCTAGAAGTTAAGTAGTTTCAGCTTTTGCATTTAGGACTGTAGTCCATTTTAGTTAATTTTTGTGTATGATAATTTAATGGTCTAAGTTCATTTTTAAAAGATATAGATATCCAATTTTTCGAGCGCCACTTGGTGAAAACTTTTGAATTGTCTAGGCACCTTTTTTGAAAATTAGCGGACCATAAATGTATTAAAACTCCCAGTTCCCGGGCTGGGGCTATAGCTTAGTGGTAGAGCACCTGCCTCACATGTGTGACGCACTGGGTTCAAATAAAAATAAATAAATAAAAGATATTGTGTCCATCTACAACTAAAAACAATTTAAAAAAAAAAACAACTCCCAGTTCTGTTCAGTTGATCTAAATATCTATTCTCATGCCAATACTACTCTATGATGATTTATTTAAGTAAGATTATATAGTTTTTATGTAAAATTATATAGTATTTATATATTACTATATAATTTATAAAAATTTTGAAGCTGGGAAATAAAAGTTTTTCAAAATCATTTTGAATACTCTAGGTTCTTTGCATATTCATGTAAATTTTAGGAATAGCTTTGAATTTCTACAAGAAAAAGCCTACTTGCATTTTGATAAGAATTGCACTGAAAAAAACAGCAGATGTATTTTAAATAAATGAATGTGAGAGAGTGGCCATCTTGATTGTAAAGTTTCTAGTCTATGATTAGTTCTTCATTTCAAATTCTCAGAAGGATTTTGCATTGTGCAGCATGTCTTATGGGTTTTTTAAATATTTATTTTTTAGTTGTAATTGGACCCATATCTTTATTTTATTTATTTTTATGTGGTGCTGAGGATCAAAACCAGGGCCTTGCACATGCTAGGCGAGCGCTATACCGCTGAGCCACAATCCCAGCCCCATCTTATGGGTTTTACAAAATTTTTATTATTTATTGATGGACTTTTATTTACTTTTTGTTTATATATGGTGCTGAGAATTGAACCCAGTGCCTCACACATGCTAGACAAGTGCTCTGCCACTGAGCCACAACCACAACCCTACAGTTGATTTTTATTTGTTGATCTTGTGTACTGTAACTTTGCTATGATCCTTTATTAGTTCTGGGTATGTGTGCATATGTTTGTTTGTATTCCTGGGGATTTTCTGTGCACAGGATCATGCCATCTGTGAACAAAGACAGTTTTACTTCTTTTTTTTTTTTTCCCCAAACTAGATGTCTTTAATTTCTTTATGAGTTGCATTGCACTGGCTCAGGCCTTTAACACAGTGCTAAGTAGAAGTGATGAAAGCAGACACTCTTTTCTGGTCCCCAATCTTAGGAATGCATTAAGCATGATGTAAGTGTGGATTTTCTGAAGATGTGCTTTATTCAGTTGAGGATATACCTTTTATTTCTAGTTTATGGGCATTTAAAAAAAATAATGAATGGGTGTTAGAATTTGTTAGTTGCTGTTTCTGTATATATGAAGATGATTATATTTTTTCATCCTTTAAATTACTGTACTATATTACATTGTTTTTCTAGCGTTAAACCAACTTTGTATTCCTCTGATTAATACACTTACCTATGGTGTATAATTTTTATGTATGTTACTGGATTCCATTTGCTGATATTTTGTTAAAAATGTTTTTGTCTGTTGAAAGGAATATTGTTCTGTAATTGTTTTTCTTGTGAATTTTTGTCATACTGACATCATATAGTTAGTTGAGTTGTATGTATTCCCTTCTCATTTCTGTTTTGAAGGAGTCTGTGAAGGGTTGGTATTATTATTTAAATATTTGATAGAACTAACCAGTGAAGCCATCTATATCTGTATTTTTCTTTGAGAGGTGGGTTTTGTGTGTGTGTTGTACTGGAGATTGAATCCAGGGGCATTCTACCACTGAGCTATACTTCCAGCCCACCCTTTTTTCTTTCTTTAAAAAACAAACAAACAAACAAAACAAAAACGTGTAAGTTGCCTGAGCTGGTCTTAAACTTGTAATTCTCATGCTTTAGCCTCCCAAGTCACTGGAGTTAGAGGGGTATGCCATGCCAACTTGCCTGACTAAGGGGTGATTGGGGGAGGGGTATGGTACTAGGGTTTAAATCCAGGGGTGCTTAACAATATCCCCAGCCCTTGTTTTGTTTTGTTTTTCTTTTAATTTAGAGACAGGGTCTCACTAAGTTGCTTAGGGCCTTGCTAAGTTGCTGAGACTGGCTTTGAACTTGTGATCCTCCTGCCTCAGCCTCCCAAGCTGTTGGGAAGGCAGATGTGCACCACCATACCAGCTAAGGGATGATTTTTTAATAATTGACTCCATAGAAGTTAATTTAGACTATTTCTTCTTGAGTCAGTTTTAGTGGTTTGGTATTTCTAGGGATTTGTCTCTTTCATCTAAGTTACTTAATTTTTTGACATATAGTTGTTTATAATATTTTTTCATGATTCTTTTAATTTCTTTTGGATCAGTAGTGATAGTCCTCTTTCATTCCTATTTGTGTCTTTTATTCTTTTTTTCTTGGTTAGTCTAGATGAAGCTGTGTTAATCTGAAAAGATAAACAAAATAGAATTTAAAAAAAAAATTGAGACAGAAAGAGGTATTTCACAATGATAAAGAGGTCAATATATCAGGAGGGTATAACACAAGGATAAACATACATACAGAACAACAGAACGTCAAAAATACATGAAATAAACCAGACAAAAAGAAGATAATAATTTAATAATAATAGTTGGAGTTGTCTATATCCATCCAGTAATTGACAGAACAACTAGACAGAAAATTTATTAAAGATTCAGATGAACTGAACAACACAACCAAATCAACCTGATCATATAAAACAGTCAGTCTGCTGGGCACAGTGGTGTATGCCTTGCCTGTAATCCCAGTGGCTCAGGGGGCTGAGGCAAAAGGAAAACTTTGCGTTTCTTTGATTTTTGTATGATTTCTGTGCTTATGTGTTGAGTCTTGTTGTATGACTTGGCATCTAATCTATCCTTGGAAAAGGGTCCATATGCACTTGAAAAGGTGGTGTGCTTTATAGTCATTGCATTGACTGTGGATTTTTTTTTTTTTTTTTTTTTTTTGTTTTGTTTGTACTTGAGATTGAACCCAGAGATGCATCACATCCCAGCTCTTCTCAAAAATATTTTTATTTAGAGACAGGGTCTCTCTGAGTTGCTTAGGGCCTTGGTAAGTCACTGAGGCTGGCTTTGAACTCTTGATTCTCCTGCCTCAGCCTCCAGAGTCACTGGAATTACAGGCAAGTTGTACTGCCACCACGCCCAGCAGATTGATTGTTTTATATGATCAAATTGATTTAGTTGTGTTGTTCAGGTCATATGTATCCTTGATAAATTTTCTGTCTGGTTTTTCTGTCAATTACTTGAGGGGGATATAAACAACTCCAGCTATTATTATTAAATAATTATCTTCCTTTTTGTTTTTAAACATATTTTTACTTATAGTTGGACATAATACCTTTATTTTATTTGTTTATTTTTATGTGGTGCTGAGGATTGAACCTAGTGCCTCGCGCGTGCTAGGCAAGAGCTCTACTGCTAAGCCACAACCCCAGTCCTGATTATCTTCTTTTTGTCAAGTTTATTTCATGTATTTTTGAGGTTGTTGTTGTTGTATGTTTATCCTTATGTTACACCTTTCTCATATATTGACCTCTTTATCATTGTGAAATGTCTCTTTTTGTCTCAATATTTTTTAAAATTCTGTTTCATCTGGTATTAATATAGCTATTTCTGATCTCTTATGGTTATTGCCTGTCATATCTTTTTCCATTTCTTACTTTCATTCTACTTGGGACTTTAAATCTAAAGTATATATATCTTACACAGGAGGAATGCTTTTTTAAATTGTCTGACAATCTCTATCTTTTGGATGTTTTAGACCATTCATAGTAATATAATTATTGGTATCATTGGATTTACCCTTGTCATTTTGGTGTTTGTTCTCTGTAAATTTCTTGTTCTTTTTATTGTTGTTCCTCGCATCCTCTTTAATTACTTTTTAAGTGTATAATTTCATTTCAGTTCCTGTCAATATTGTAACTTTTTAGCTTTAATTATTGTTTTTTAATAACTTATTATTAATTATTTTTTATGTGGTGCTGAGGATTGAACCCAGTGCCTCATGCATGCTAGGCGAGCACTCTACCACTGAGCCACAACCCCAGCCCAGTTTTAATTATTGTTGTAGGGATAATAATAGGTATTTTAATTTATCACAGTTTACTTCAGATGGATGCTAATATAATCCTAGTTAAATATGGAATCTTTGTTCCAATGTAGTTCCATTCCCTTCTCCCTCTTTCTTGTTTGCTGTTGTCACTTATGATGCTTGTATATGTTATAAATCCACAATAGTGTGTTATAATTATTGGTTTGTACAATTTTAGGTCCTTTAAAGTAGTTGAGAAATGAGAAAACTTCTGAATTTTGTGTCCTACATTCCTATTGCTCTTCATGTCACTAAAATCAGTCTTTTAGTCTAAAGCATTCTTCTTTTAGTATTTTTTGTAAAGCAGTGAATTATCTTAGTCTTTGAATCAGTGTTGGGAAGTTTTTGTTGATTCTTTGAATATTCTTTTGCTTCTTTGTCTCTCTCTTCCTAAGATTCCTATTATGCAGAGTTGGTACCCTTGTTTATATTACACAGGTCTTCAAATCTCTGTCATTTTCCTTCGTCTTTTTTTCTTTATTTCCCTCATTGGTTAACTCAGATGACCTATTATCAAGCTTGCTGGTTCTTTCATCTGCCAGCACAAGTCTGCTATTGAACCTTCCTAGTTAATGTTTTTGTTCCAGTCATTGTACTTTCTAAATCTATAATTTTAATTTCTTTCTTTAAAGAAATCATTTGGGGCTGGGTTGTGGCTTAGTGATAGAGTGCTCGCCTAGCATGTATGAGGAGGTTTGATCCTCAGCACTACATAAAAATAAATAAAATAAAGATATTGTGTCCTTCTACAACTAAAAAAAAAGAAATCACTTGTATCTTTTTGATGATAGTCTCTCTGTGGAGCAGTATCATTATTATATTTCCCATTAACTCTTAGACTGGTTTCCTTTAGTTTCTTGAATATATTTGAACTAACTGACTTAAAGTTTTACCTAGTAAGTCCAACATTTGGGCTTCCTTAGGAATAATTTCTGTGGATGGCTTTTTTTCCCCAACATATGCACCATACTTTACTGTTTCTTTGTATGGCTCAGAATTATTTTTTTTCTCAAAAAACAAACTCTGATTTTCATCCTTCGTAGTATTAATGTGGCATATAACATGAATTGATTTTCTGTTGTTAAACCACTTTGCTAAGCTTCTGGTTTTCATAGCTTTTGTGGTTCTGAGGCTACTGGTTTCCAGGGCTGCAATGAAACTGGGAAGATGAGAATAGAAATTGGAAGTAGGGTAAGTTAAAACACCAGAAAGCTTATCATTCTAATCAAGACTCAGCTGCTTTTTTCTTTCTTTTAATTAATGCTTAAAGGATTATTGCAAGTATTTGGCTGCTAGAGTTTTGAAAATGCTGGTTTAGATAAATTTTTTGGTCATTGTTCTTTGGAGAAGTGAATTTTCAGACGTCCTTCATCATTCCAAAAGTGTATCTCAGTCTGTCTGTGCTTTTAGCCACTATGCTTATTGTTTCTCTATTTGATATCTAGATAATGACACCTCTGTCTCTCTCTCTCTCTTCTAAATATGTGTGTGTGTGTGTGTGTGTGTGTGTATATATATATATATAATATATATATATTTTTTTTTATTGGCAGCCATGACAGTCCACTTTTTGATTTCATTGAGAGTTGCTTGAGAAATAAACATGAAATGGTTATTTATGAAGCTGCTTCTGCTATCATCCATCTTCCTAACTGTACTGCAAGAGAGTTGGCACCTGCTGTCTCAGGTTAGTTGTGTATTTGATAACTGTTTTTATAGTCTTAAGATTTTAAGTTTGATATCTACAGAATAGGTGTTAAGAATGATTTTTTAAAAAATATTTTTTAGTTGTAAATGGACACAGTACCTTTATTTTATTTATTTATTTTTTTGTGGTGCTGAGGATCGAACCCAGTGCCTCACAAGTGCTAGGCGAGCAGTCTACCACTGAGCCACAACCCATCCCAAGAATGATTTTTGAACCTTAACTATATATAGATATAGCCTTTTCATTTTGATAACTTATGTGTAATTTATTTGAGTTGTTCTTTATTACTTTTAAGTTTGTTTCCTCATATAAAACTTTTTTACTTAGAAGACAAATAACTTTAATGTCTTCAAGTTTTCTTTAATGTTTAGAAAGTCCATTTGCTCCCATAATATGTACGTGCGTGTATTGCTGTGGATTGATCCCAGGTCTTTGAGCATGCTAAATAAGTGCTTTGTCCCTGAGCTACAGCCCAGTCTGTAATTATCCATTTTTCTGTCATTTAAATTCAGATATTAATGAGTACAATAATTCTTAGAAGCAAACTTTATTTTATAGTAAAGTTTAATAGCTTTTCCTATTTCTGATATAATACATTTTTTCAAATATATATTTTTAGTTGGAAATGGACACAATACCTTTATTTTTATGTGGTGCTGACAATTGAACTCAGTGCCACACGTGCGCCAGGCAGTCGCTCTACCACAGCCCCAGCTCCATTTTTTTCATGTGAATTTTTCATGCTGTAATCTAATTTTCTTATTCATTTTTTGAATGATTCATTACGTATTTTCATCTAAATGTATACAATGAAATGAACAATGTAGGGATTTTGTTTGTTTGTTTTAGTTCTTCAACTTTTCTGCAGCTCACCTAAGCCAGCCTTGAGATACGCAGCTGTAAGGACCCTTAACAAGGTAGGTTTCCTTTTGCTAGCTATGGACTTACATCACTGATTGAGAAACATTAAATGTGATCATTTGGCTTTCTTTTCAAGGTTAGTATATATAATTTATGGTCTTCATTTCTACAACACCTCATTTGGATTTGTAGCCCTAGGTATGGCCATTTACACTATCATTCAGCAGAATATTATAATTCATTTCTCACTTTTATGCACTTCATGTTCAAGAACTACACTGTTGAGTATGGTAACTATTTACCACAGTGACTATTTAAATTTAAATTACTGCAACATAAGGCACACTAATATTTCTGCACAAGACTTATGATGATCCCTGTTAAGTAGGACAAATGAAGATTTAGTTTTTCATTAATTTGGGTAATGTTTTGCTGTTAAATGAATTTTAATGATAGTGCTTTGCAGAGCATTTTCACATTTTCAGAGTTGTGAGTCAGGGATTCTGTACCAATCTGAGATAAACAGAGAGGTGGAACAACATCAACAAAAGCAAGGAAATGGGAGAATGACAGACATGTTTTAGTGACCATGGGAAATGCAGTTTGGCTAGAATTTGCTTGTTTAATTACAGAATTGTTTTCTAAGTGATAATATATTAATATCTGTTGAGCATTGTTTACCATGGTGGATATTGTTCTCAGATCTAACATCTAGAAGAGTAGATAGACATAGACACATGTACTGTAAAGAAATGCAGGCCAACTATAATAAAAGACTGTGATATTGTTTTGTTATAGGGCAATAAGAGAGTATTGTGCTATACTGTAGCAATTAATCATTTAACAAATCATATACTATACCTTATTAATTAAAAATAATCCTTAAACAATTACTTTTTTTTTTAATGATGATTAGTGAACCCAGGGCTTTGCATACACTAAGCAAACACTCTACCACTGAGCTACCAGAACAATTACTTTTATCCTTTATTGTCCCCTTTAACTACTGCTTATTTTCATTAAAATTTTAAGTTTTAGCCTTTATCAATGTCAGTATGCTTACTAATTTTTTTCCTGCCCTTCCACAAGGTGGCAATGAAGCACCCCTCTGCTGTTACTGCCTGCAATCTGGATTTAGAAAACTTGATCACAGACTCAAACAGAAGCATTGCTACCCTAGCCATTACTACACTGCTCAAAACAGGAAGTGAGAGCAGTGTGGACAGGCTCATGAAGCAGATATCTTCTTTTGTATCTGAAATTTCAGATGAGTTCAAGGTAAAAGTTCAAACATGAACATGTTTTCTCCCAATCTGTGACTTATCTGTTTCTTAACAAAGTCTTTTGAGGAGTAGAAGTTTTAATTTTTTAAAAGTCCAATTTATCAATTTGTTTCTTTCACAGTCATTAAGCATACAATCTAAATAACCTTTATCAATCTCCAAGTCATAAAGATAATCTCTGCTGTTTTATTCTAAATGTTTTATGGTTTTAGCTTTTATATTTTGGTCTATGACCCAACTTGAATTAATTTTTGTATGATAATTTCAGTGTTTCTCTCTATTGATGTACAGTTATTCCAATATAATTTATCTGAAATACTTCTTCATTGGAGTGCTTTGGCATCTTTATTTGAAAAGCAAATAACCAATTAATTGTTTACTGGTAGTATATAAAAGCTTTTTTTATTAGTTTTCCATATTAATTCCATATCCTTTGACCTTGTTAAGTTCCCTTATTGGTTATAATTATTATTATATACATTCCTTGGGAACATGTACACAATCATCTCATCTCTGAATAGAGACGGTTTCACTTTATTTCCAATCAAAATATCTTTCTTTTCTTTTTTCTTGCCTTATTAAAATAGCTAGTATTTCCAGTACAGTGTTGAATAGAACTAATGAGAGTATATTAGAGATAATTTTAAAAAAACAATAAAATTTCAGTTAAGAGAAGGAAAGTAGAAAGATTTTATTGTTTTATTCTTACTTCAGCCATTTCATATAATTGACCCTAATACTCTCTGCACTAAGTATACTTCTAAAATTTTAAACAAATAAGCTTAGCCTATATATTCTAGTGGGCATTTTAAATCTTTGGAGAACCTTAGGAGGTGATGACAGTCATTTTTGCAGCATTTTATTAAATAAATTGGGATTATGAAGGAAGTAAGTTTGGTAAGGGTAATGTTTTAGAATAGGAATTGACAAACTTTTCTTTAAAGGATCATAAAATAAATATTTTAAGCTTTCCATCCATTATCTGTTGCATAGCCTTCCTTTTTTTTTTTTTTCTTTTTCTTTCTTTACAACTCTTTAAAAATTTAAAAATCATCTTAGCTGTAAAAAATGGGATGCAGACAAAATAGGAGCCATAGTTTACTGGCTTCAGTTTTAGAAAATCAAAAGGCTTGTACACCAAAAAGTACACCAAAATATCGTGTGTGAGGGTTTGGAACAATGGAAATCTCTGTATATTCCGGTATGCAACCACTTTTGAAAATAATCCAAAAACTGAAGATGATATTTTCTGAAAAAAAGAAAGAACCCATAATTCCACTTTGGAACCATGACACCATTTCAATCACATACATTAATTTTGCAAATATCATGTTGAGCAAGTTACAAAAGATTATATACAGTACGATAGTATTCATATAAATATAAAACACCGATACGTTTGGAAACTGAAGTAAAGTGAGGAAATGGTTAAGATAGTGAGGAGAGTATTTCTGGAAAGGAATCAGTGAAGTGTGATCAGAGGAGCTAGGGGGCATACAGGAATTTCAGATATTAGAAATCTTTTTAAAAAACTATATGGTGGGGCTAGGGTTGTGGCTCAAGTGGTAGAGTGCTCACCTAGCACGTGTGAGGCACTGGGTTCGATCCTCAGCACCACATGAAAATAAAATAAGGATATTTTAAATACTAAAAAAAAAAAAAAAGCTGTATGGTGCCAGGTGTGGTGCTGTACATCTGTAATCCCCGTGACTTGGAAGGCCGAGACAGGAGGATCACAAGTTCAAAGCCAGCCTCAGCAAGTTCTCAAGGTCCTAAGCAACTTGGTAAGACCCTGTCTCAAAACAAAAAATTTTTAAAAAGGGCTGGGGATTGGTTCAATTGTTAAGCATCCTTGAGTCCAATCTCCAGTACCAAAAAAAAAAAACAAAAAAACCGTATGGTAAGTACATAGGTATTTGTTTTTATAAAGGTTTGTTAATATATATTCATAATATGTAGTATGAAATATGTCATAAGAAAAAGTTTCAAAAACCCATTTCAAATTTCTGAGGCAAACTCCTCTACAATTGGCACTATCCCTTCCTGTGACACTAATTTGTCTAGTTTGTTAACCCTATAAAATAAATTTTATCAAGTTCTGAAAAATTAAGTGTTCTTATTTTCTTTGATTGTGTGGAACTTTATAATATAAAGGAATTACTAAAAATGCCAAGACCAAAATCTGCATTTTCTAATTTCAAATGCATTCTCTACCCCCAGCCATTCTGATTCTTTTGCTGATTCTTACCTAATATTTTAGTGTTTATGTCCTTTTTATAGAGGGTCTGTTTAAGACTTTGGCCTTTGGATTTTTTGTTTGTTTGCTTTTAATTGTCTGCCTTTTCTGACATCTTTGATATCAGGTAATGATTGTGTTAAGATAAAAATATTATTAAAACAATATGAAGGGCTGGGGATGTGGCTCAAGCGGTAGCATGCTCGCCTGGCATGCGTGCGACCCGGTTTCGATCCTCAGCACCACATACAAAGAAAGATGTTGTGTCTGCCGAGAACTAAAAAATAAATATTAAAAAAAAAACAACAATAAAAGTTTATCAGTTGGACATTCTGACAGGAAAAAAGTAAATCCTAAACCCTACCTCATACCATACACAGAAATTAGTTCCAGGGTACATAACATATCTAAATATACAAAGCATAAACAGTAAATGTTTTAGAAGAAAACTTAGAACATCTTCATGATTCTAGAGTGAAAAAAATATTTAAAAGTAAGACACAAAGGAAATTTTATAACCTAGACCTGGTTAAAGAATTTCCATTTTCCCCCATCAGGGCATACCGAGACTGTGGCTTTTGAAACACCTCTTTAAAAACTCTTTGTTTCTCCTGCTGGGAAGAATCACACTAGCAAAGCAAAAACAAACAATACTTTTTCTTTTTCCAAAGAAAGGAAAAAAAAATTTTCCATTTACCAAAACACACCATAAAGAATGTGAAAAAACAATCCAGAGACTAAGAAATATTTGCAATAACATATATAGTTGAACTTTAAAAGGCTCAATTTGAGAATATATAAGGAACTCTTAGAAATCATAAAGAAAAAGATAATAAAAACATTTTAAACAGTACAGCCAAGCATGGTGGCACACACATTTGTAATCCCAGCTACTTGGGAATGTGAGGTGGGAGGATTGCAAATTTAAGCCCAATCTGGGCAATTTAGTTAGACCCTATCTCAAAATCAAAAATAAAAAGGCTGTAGATGTAGCTTATTGGTAAAGTGGCCCTTGATTCAATCTCTGGTACTAGAAAAAACAAAGTGCAAAGTCTTTAACAGTCCTATATTAAATGATAGAGAGATGGCCATAAAATGAAAAAAAATTATCATCAAGAAAATGTAGCTAAGACTATAATACAGTTATAAGAGAGATGAAAATGAAAAGTCAGAAAATAACAAATGTTGATGAAGGTGAGAAAAACCAAAACTTTCATACACTGAGTGGGAATGTAAGTCACTACAGTTTGGAAAACTGGTAGTATTTACAAAAGCTGAATGAATGCATATCCCACATGACCCAGCAATTTTACTCCTAAGTATAATCTCAAGATAATTGAATACTGAAGATCCATTTTAAATGTTTGGACAAGGATTTAGGAGTTTTAGAGGCAGTCTGTTTTATTTATTTTATTTTTTAAAAAATATTTATTTATTTTTTAGTTGTAGTTGCATACAATACCTTTATTTATATGTATTGCTGAGGATCGAACCCAGGGCCTCACACATGCTAGGTGAGCGCTCTACCACTGAGCCACAACTCTAGCCCCAGGTCTGTTTTAAAAGACAGAAGTTTTGTAGTCTGTATTAATATCTATTAGCACCCTCATTACAGTTCCTTATTTTCCTGGCTATTCTTGCATGTTTACTTTCCTTATGAACTTAATAGTATTAATTTTTCTAGCTTCATAACAAATCTCATTGGCATTTTTATTGGGATCGCCTTAAATGTGTAAGTTAACATTAGGGAAAAAGAGACATCTTGATGATATTCAGATATCCTGACTAAAAACAAGAGATGTCTTTTAATTTGTTCACATTCTACTTTTGTGCCTT
This sequence comes from Marmota flaviventris, assembly GCF_047511675.1. Classification (NCBI taxonomy): domain Eukaryota; kingdom Metazoa; phylum Chordata; class Mammalia; order Rodentia; family Sciuridae; genus Marmota; species Marmota flaviventris. The sequence goes on from NC_092498.1 coordinate 23,316,773, forward strand.
TCAAGAATTTTCATGGGGCCAGAATTGTGGCTCAGTGGTAGAGCGCTTGCCTAGCATGCATGAGACACTGGGTTCGATCCCTGGCACCACATAAAATAAACAAATAAAATTAAGGTATTGTGTCTATCTACAACTAAAAAAAATTTTTAAAAAAGAATTTTCATATTGGATTTGAATATTTTCTAAGTGTTTGTTCCTGAATATTTTATTCTTTTCACTGCTGTTATAACTTTTTAATTATTTTTCATTAATGTGTGATAACTCTACAGTTATGGGGTACATTATCAAATTTCAACACATGCATATAGTATATACTGAAAAAATCAGGGTAGTTGGCATTTTCCATCTCCTTATTATTCTTCAATTTTTTATTTTTTATTTATTTATTTTAATAGAGAAAGAAGCCAGATGAAGAGTGGTTGGAAGTTAGAAGAGGGTTGCAGGTGGGAAATGGTCTTTTTTTAGAGAGAGAGAGAGAGATTTTTTAATATTTATTTATTTTTTTTAGTTTTTGGCAGACATGACGTCTTTGTATGTGGTGCTGAGGATTAAACATGGGCCGCACGCATGCCAGGCGAGCGCGCTACTGCTTGAGCCACATATGTCCCCAGCCCATCATTCTTTATTTTTGGAGACTTTTCTAGTTCTTTGTAAAATATATAATAGGTTATTGTAAACTATACTCACCCACTCTGCTTGGGAATATTAGAACTTATTCCTTCTATATAACTTTTGGTACCCATTATTTAGCCTCCCTCTATCACCTTTCCCCTTTTAATCCATTATATCTTCTAACTCTTCTAACTGGTTGTTATTCTTGTAGATAAATATTAATGTTTTCTATGGTAATATTCTGCTCTCTTGCTGAATATTTTATTTACTTAGTTTTATCATTGATTCTGTAAGATATTCAAGTATTCTATCATGTCATCTGAAAATAGAATTTTGTCTTTTTCCAGTTTCTATTTCTCTAGTTGTTTTCTCTTATTAATTGCATTGATTATTATCTCCAGAGTAATGGCAAATAATAATGTAGGTAATGGCATCCTACATTGTTTCTGACCTTACTGGGAATTCCCCTGGGCATACCATATTAAGAAATATGCTAGAATTAGGATTAGATACATATAATTATGTTATGGAATTATCTGTCCATTCCTATTTTTTTGAGATCTTTTATTAGTGTCAGATTTTATTGAAGGCTTTAAAGCATTTTGGGTGTAAGCATACAACTTTTCTGCTTAGACTCATTAATAAGATAATTTATATCAGTCTTCTAATATTGAACCATTTTTGCATTCTTGGTATAAATCCCATTTCCTCATGGTTGTATTATTTTCTTAATGTAGTGTTGGAGTCTCTTAGTTAATATATTCCTTAGAATTTTTACATTAATATCCACAAATTATTTCAGTCTATAATTTTTTTCTTTCCATGCATGTATGCGAAATTTATTAGGATTAAGTATCTTTGCTTCATAAAAAATAACAGACATTTTCTGTTTTCTGAAACAGTGTGTTAGATATAGATTATGTGCTAGCTTGTTGTTGGGAGACAATACTCACTTCCCCACCAGTCTCTCTGTATTTCTACACACCTTATAAGTTATGTGCCAACTGCCCTATGTTTCTGCTCTCCTGTGTTTTCTTTGTATAGCACAAGGTATCTTCCAGCCTTAGAAGATAAAATATCCTTCTAAAGAAGAAGAAGGTTTCCTTACAACTCTAGAAAAAACAGTGCTTCCTTCTGGAGCACAAAAGCAGCATATTTACTATCTAGTCTAGTAATGTTTTCCTTCAATCCAAAGTGTAGGCATACTTATTGCCAATTATAAAATCATCAAATTCCATGGGTAAGGATCCTTATGCTGTGACACAATGCACTGTGGACCCAGGTATTATCTGAGTTCCTTTGCATTTGCCTTATACAATTTGGGGCTGAAGCAGCCAGCTCCAAAATGCTGATACTCTTGCTATTGCTGTTGTTATAACATACTATTTTTCATCTCTGATATAGGAGTCTTTTGCTACCATCACCTAAGAAATTATGAAGGTTAGCTCCAAGGAGGATAAAATCTCACACCCTTCACAGTTCTTGACACTGTCTTTAAAGTTGTGATAACATTCCCTAAGAAACCTCTATGAAATAGTTCCTGGGCTTTCTTGGTTTCCTCTATGAGAAATCAGTCTATTCAAGCTTTTTATCTTTTACTGCTCACTTTAAGAATTTTATGTGTTTGGGGGAGAAATATGGGATCCCTTGAATGAACTTCATTTTTCCATTATATCTTATTTCCTTTTGGGGTCTCTCTGCTTTCTTGAAAACCCATTATTGTCATTTTAGGTAACTATAGCACCTTCTTAGGTTGCAGTAAATCACAGGGAAAATATGCCCAGTTAAAGTTGTGAAGATGCTTGTTTCGTGGTTTTTTGGTTTTTTTTTACAGGTGATGGTCATTCTATGGTGTCATTCTATGGTGAATATTCTGTTTGTTTTTCTGCAGGTGGTAGTTGTACAGGCAATTAGTGCTCTCTGTCAGAAGTACCCTAGGAAGCACAGCGTCATGATGACTTTCCTCTCCAACATGCTCCGAGATGATGTAAGTAGACTGCTTTTAACCCAAGAAGTTGCTGTCTTAAATTCTCATGAATGCCATTAAATATCAGTATTTTATGCAAATTTCTTTATCATCATAGTATGCCTCTCAATATTCTGGTTGCTACTTTATCATTACTAAACATGATATTGTTTCCTTTCTCACTTGGAGGAAAAAACACTTTGTTCGTTTTTCTTTTTAAATAAAGGGAGGGTTATGCATAGTGCTGCACACCTGTAATCCCCTCCCCTCAGGGTTGAGGAAGGAGGATTGCAAGTTTGAGGCCAGCTTGGGCAACTTAGTGAGCCCCTGTCTCAAAATAAAATGAAGGGCTGGGGATGTAGCTCAGTGGTAAAGTGTCCCTGAATTCAATCCCCAGAACCGCCCCTCCCCCCCCCCCAAAAAAAGGAGGAAATTAAAATTTGAAGATTATAAGTCTTGGAGCATAAACATTTCTCCAGTACCTTTAGAATGAATGACAGTTTTATCTTGTCTTTTGCCAGGGAGGCTTTGAATACAAGCGGGCCATTGTGGACTGCATAATCAACATTGTGGAAGAGAACCCTGAGAGTAAAGAAGCAGGTCTAGCCCACCTTTGTGAATTCATTGAGGACTGTGAACATACTGTTCTGGCTACTAAGATTTTACACTTGTTGGGCAAAGAGGGCCCTAGAACACCTGTCCCCTCCAAGTACATCCGCTTCATTTTTAATAGGGTCGTCCTAGAGAATGAGGCTGTCAGAGCTGGTGAGTTATTGGAACACTGATGATTATATAACTGCTGGACTTTTGAAATACTGAACTCAGAGGGTGGTAATGAAATTGGAAAATGAAGCTGCAAGACTTATTTGATGGTGGGATCTTGGAGCATACACTGGGCCTGTATATGTAGTTCTAGTTTCCATGCAGAGTTCTGCCTTAGATTGGCTTTCAGTAAGATAAGAATATTATCACAGGCTTCTCCATTTTTTTTCAGAATTATAGCAATAAATATGAATACATATAGAATTTATGTGTAAATACGTCTCTATTAACTAATATCTCATTAAAAATGTAAGCCCTCCTATAATCCTTTGTCTCTCATTTAACTACCTACTACACTTTTTTCTTCCCTCAGAGATAAATTGAAGTAGCCATTACTAGCTGCTTTCATGAACTAATTTTCCATTTTTTCTTCAGCTCTATGTAATTTAGCCTTTTCCCTTAAAAATCTTTGAAAGCTGTTTTTTATTTAATTACTTAAAAACTGGTTGAAAAATCAGGTTAGACACTTTAAAGTTCTTATCTTTGTTCACCTCATTCAGTTCAATGTAACTAAACTCTTCATGAAGTCCTCCCTTGATTTCTCAATAGCCTGCATTTTTCTTACATTCCTTAGCCTTATTTATACAAATTCTCTTCCTAGATCTATTCCTTAACACAGTACTTATCCTTAGGGTTTTGTTTCTTTCAACATACACATTCTTCTTAGTGATCATTTTTAGAGTTCTGTTGATATACTGTGATATTCAAGTCAGGTCTGTTTCCTGAACTTTTGTGTCCAGCCTTCCTAAGGTACTTCAAATTCAATGTGAAATTCAAAGTAACCCAAATTGAAATCTCCACCTTTTTTGTACATTCAGCTGTGAAAACAGAAACTTATTCTTCTATTTTATAGCCTCCATCTGTTCTTTAGCAAAGACCTACCAGTTTCATTTCCTTACCTTTTCTTCATTCTCTTATCTGTTGTCATGGGTACTTATTTAGGCTCTCACCACATTTCAGATGCCTAACTGATTTGATTGCTGCAAGTCTCACACATATCCAGTCCCTTTTCCACACTTTGCTAAAAGAATGATCTTTAAAATATACAAATTTATTCTTTCTATAATGTTTTTGCAATAACAACTTTGAGGCTAAACCATATTCAGTTTTTGTTTGTTTTTTTGCTACTGGGGATTGAATCTGAGGGGCACTTGACCAACTGGGCCACATCCCCAGCCCTATTTTGTATTTTACTTAGAGACAGGGTCTTGCTGAGTTGATTAGTGCCTTGCTGAGGCTGGCTTTGAACTCGTGATCCTCCTGCCTCAGCCTCCCAAACCTCTGGGATTATAGGCGTACACCACTGGTGCCTGGCCCATATCCACTTTTTATCTTTGGTTTCTCACTTGTCTCCTTTGCACTCCAATGTGAGTCCTGTGCTCAGTCTTGTTCACCTGGGTTCAATAATATACTATGCTTTCTGCTCTGGGCAGAGAGTATTTGGATGCGTTATTCACTCTGCCTCAAATGCTCTTTTCCCTCTAGCTAAAACAGTACTTATTCTTCAAAATTTAGCTCAAGTAATAAGGGTCAACTCCTTGTCTTTCTTTTCCACCACCAATTCTGATTTAAATCTCCTTCTCTGTACTCACCCAACATTCTGGATATAGTTCTACCAGGGCCTTACTATGATGTGTTATAAGTATCTCTTTACTTAACCTGTCTTTCCTACTGCAGTATAACTCCTTAAAGTCAGAGACCATGCCTTTTATCTTTCTACCTCCAGCACCTACTACAGTTCTTGACAGAAGTTAGGTAAGCTATGAATTATAATTGAATGAAAGGAATTGTAAAAGTTTTTACTAGTGGATTTTAATTATATGGAATAATGGGTTTAATTGTAGCATATTTGTACATGCATATAACATTTTATCATATCCAACTCCTGTTACCATTCCTTCCCTCCTCTCCTCCCTCCCCCATCCCCTTCCTTTTTACTAATAGTCAGTGAAAGGAATTTTAATAATAGAGTTTCTTTTTATACTTAGGCCTTATTTTGGGTTAGAACTTAATCACACCAGTGAGATGTAGGAGGTTGTAGTGAAGCAAAGATAATTTTTAGAAAATGTACATGATTCTTTATCCTCAATTCTTTGGGAATTTTCTCTTTAGAGCTCTCAAGGGCCTTCAGAGTTCTGTTTATACTTTAATGTATTAAAGAAATAAGATCAAGAAACACTCAGTAAAACAAGAGACTTCATTGAACACGGATTGTTTATCTAATTTTTTTGAATGATTGATTAACTCTGAGAAGGCAGTATTTATGTTGCTTTATTTTATGCTTCATAATAGCTGCTGTGAGTGCTTTGGCAAAATTTGGGGCACAGAATGAGAGTCTTCTCCCAAGCATCCTTGTACTCTTACAAAGGTAAGTAGTAAAAGAATGACTTTTTTTAAAAAATGGCTAAGTAGTGATTTATTTGAACCATATTATATGCATTATAGGGCCTAAGAATAGAGCTCATATAGTGAATCAGGGACAAATGGCATTTTTTTTTCCTTTCTGATAATTACATAAGTGCTAGATACAAATAAAATTTGAGTTTGGATTTTGAGAAAGTAAACATAAATGTACTTCAGTTTATATAGTAGGCACTAACTTTTTTAAAAAAATATTTTCTTTAGTTGTAGTTGGACACAATACCTTTATTTTATTTATTCATTTTTATATGGTGCTGATGATTGAACCCAGTGCCTTGTATGTGCTAGGCAAGCGCGACTGAGGCACTAATGTTAAGGAGATCTTATGTAATTCATACACAGAGTTGAAAATATTAGGTTTTTGTGGTCTCCATAATGCCATATTTGATAAGGAAAAGATTTGCTTTAGTAAATGCTCTGTGATTGCATTTTAATAATTGAAGCAGATAAGTCACAAGTCAAAGGCTGACTGATTTTAAATGAAACAAATTGCTATTCGAACAATAACAATGACTGGATTTGGAATGCTATTTATCTTTTTAGTATCCTGGGAAAGTATAATATTTCTATTTTGTAATTGTACAGAAGTGTGTAGTTGCATATGCAAGAATAGATTACCAACTGCTGTCTCATGTTATTATGTTCTTTGTAGTTCTTTTAATGCCTCCCTATGTAGTACTTCTGATTCACTATGACAGTATTTCTGTAGTAATTCAGATGAATTCCCAAGATTTGTGGAGACATTAGGAGCCAATATTGGCAATTACCAAATTATTTTATAAAGGTAGTATCAGATAACTTGAATTGTGTCCTTTTGGTATGATGGTAAACTATTGTAAATCTTTGAGGTAACATGCCTATTCTTTGTCCTCTGGTCAGGTGTATGATGGATACTGATGATGAGGTACGAGACAGAGCTACCTTCTATCTGAATGTGCTGCAGCAGAGGCAGATGGCATTAAATGCTACATACATCTTCAATGGTCAGTGAGAGTCAAGAAATAGATATATTTTAGTTCCCCAGTGGTATCTGGAAGCATATTTTGTGATCTGTGTGTTAGCTGACTCCACTAGATAAATGCTTGGTTTTTGTCTTTGAATGCACTTCCATTTCTAGGGAAACCTGTGTGCGCGAGGATATTTTCTAATTTGGGAATGGAAATTCCTGCAAAATAATCTGTGAGAATGTATTACTTAAAGCATGTAAGGGCCCAAAGAATATTGCTTATTCCTGGTTCTTCTTGATCTCCCTCTTGAATGTGTTGGCTCTTTTTCCCCTTTCCTTATGCTCTCACTGCTGTAATACAGCTAAAATGGTTTCTTTTCTGAGAGGTACTTACAGTTTGTTGAAAAGTTTTTGCTCTGTTTTCTTGAAAGAAATCAGGCAGTTTATAAGTTGATAAGGAAGTTTATATAGTAACCTTCATTTTTACTTTTAAAGTAAAAATGAAGTTTTAAAGTCTGTGGTTTTATTTTTCTCTTCCTTCTGAAAGTTTACATAAACATTACCAGTCATTGGCTCGGGTTACAATGCTGAGATTTCTCTGCATTTACAGGTCTGACAGTCTCTGTTCCCGGGATGGAAAAGGCCTTACATCAGTATACATTGGAGCCTTCAGAAAAACCCTTTGATCTGAAATCAATTCCTCTTGCTATGGCTCCTGTCTTTGAACAAAAATCAGGTAATGGCAACAGCTAACTCTGTTAGGTTTTTTTGTGTATAAATAGGTTTTGCAAAACTAGTAAATGTTAGCATATTTTCTGAACTAGGAAATAAAACTAGAACTTGTTTGTCCATTGACAACTAAGATAGATGATTTTGTTTTTGTTTTAGTTGTAGGTTAACACAATATCTTTTTATTTTTTCATGTGGTGCTAAGGATCGAACCCAAGACCTCACACGTGAGGCAGGTGTTCTGCTGCTGAGCCGCCATCTCAGCCCCTAAGATAGATGATTTTTTAAAAAATGTTTTTTAGTTGTCAATGGACCTTTATTTTATTTATTTATATGCAGTGCTGAGAATCAAACTCAGTGCCTCACACATGCTAGGCAAGCGCTATACCACTGAGCCACAACCCCCATCCCTAGATGATGTTTTTTATTAGGAGTTTTTTTTTTTTTAAACATCTATTGGTTTTTGTGTAAGGAGCAAGAATATTAAACATGTCCCAAAATGAAAGTTTTTTTCTTTTTTTAATGCAAAGTGTTAAACAGCATTTGAAATTAGTTGCCAATATGTATTTCAGAGCAGTAATAATAACAACACTGTGACCACCTATTTTTATTTTCTGAATTGTGTAATCTCTTACTTAATTTTGCTACTGGTAGTTTATCTTGAAAGAATGTAGGGCAAGATCATAAAAATAATTTCTAAAGAAACTAGGTGCAGTGACACGTGCCTATAATCTGAGCTACTTGGGAGGATGAGGCAGGAGGATTGCAAATTTAAGACCAACCTGGACAACTTAAAGAGACCCTGTCTCAAAATAAAATAAAGAAAAGGACTTGGGATGTAGCTAGGTGGTAGAATGCTTGCCTGTCATATGCGAGGCCCTGACTCAATCCCTGGTACTACCCCCCCCCCCCCCAAAAAAAAAACAGATATATTATACGTGTGTGTGTGTGTGTGTGTGTGTGTGTGTGTGTATGTGTGTTTTAACTTTAAAACTCAAAAAAAAAAAAAAAGAAAAAAGAAAAAGTATTTAGTGGTTATGAACACATAAGAACTGGGAATGAAAGATCTTATGCTTAATTTTCAGGTTTTTTTAAGGAGTTCTATACAAGTATTATTTCCTGTTTGGAACATAAGAATTGTTTTATAAATTATTTTACCTTTTATAAGTAATTTTTTTGCATCCTTGTCTATTTAAGGCAAATTCTATATTTTTATGACTTACTTTATTATTATTATATAAGATTTTGTTCATTAAATGCATTGTGAGTACCCACTTCCCTCAAACCGACAGAGAACCTTATTGGTATGATTTAGCAGTAGCTCATTGTATAGCTACCAAAAGTTTCTGCCCTCATCTCTTTCTGTCTGCATTGTGAGCTAATAGTGGAAGCTCACTTGATGGCTTTTATCTTTGTAGAAATCACACTTGTGACTTCGAAGCCAGAGAAGTTAGCTCCTTCCAGGCAAGACATTTTCCAAGGTATGTTGATTTTACAGGTAGAAGTAATATTCTTTAATCCCCATGCATTGAAAATTGCTTTTATTCGGTTTGATTAATTCTCAGCTTAGAATGTCTGTGTATGGCTGAAGATCATATGTTATAGTTACTGGACTATGTACAGTCTATGGAATTTTCTAGTTTTTAGTTGCTAACTACTCTGGGAATATTGTTCTTACCTATGCCTTATTGCTTAACAGGGAACTGAGATTCTAAGAAGTTAGGAATTTAGTTTCTTTTTTTGCTTTTAGTAATTCAGTAAACTCACTAACTTAAAGATGCATTCACCTGGGAACATACTAATTGAGTGTTCAACTGTTAGTAAGGCTATAGGATCTGAAATATATTTCCATTTTGTGGAAACTAAAATATTTTAGTAAAGCCTGTCCTTGTCCTCGTCATGTCTTAACTTTCTACCTACTTTTCTTTTTTCTTGCTAGAACAACTGGCAGCCATTCCTGAGTTTATGAATTTAGGACCCTTGTTCAAGTCATCTGAGCCTGTTCAACTTACAGAAGCAGAGACAGAATATTTTGTTCGATGTATCAAGCACATGTTTACCAATCATATTGTGTTCCAGGTGAGATAAGTACCCTTGATTCCTGTAGGGAATTAGTATAAACTGGTATGTTTGGAGACAAAGTTGGTTCCCCTTTAGTTTATGATTCTAGCTCATTTCATTTAATTTTATGTATTTATTTTTTGACTTGTAAATCAGGCATTTTATTTCTGTTTTTTTTTTTTTAATATTATTTTTATGTTTTTATTTTATTTATTTATTTATTTATTTATTTATTTATTTATTTTTTTTGCAGTTCTAGGGATTGACCCCAGGGTCAACCCTTTTAATTAATTTATTTTTTAAATTCAGTTTGGGACAAGGACTGCTAAATTGCCCAGGCTGGCCTTGAACTTGCAACTTTTGCCTTCCAAGTAAATGTGATTATAGGCACAAGCCACCATGCTAGGTTAGAATGATGCTATTTTTATCTATCTTATCTATTTGCACATGTTTACAAATCTCTATTTTGTCCTTTTTTTAAAGATATACATGACAGTAGGGTGTATTTTGACATATTATACGTACACGGGGTGCAACTCATTACAATTTTGATCCCATTCTTGTGGTTGAACATGATGTGAAATTACACTGGTCGTGTATTCATAAATGAGCATAGGAAAGTTATTTCCGATTCATTCTACTGTCTTCTCTATTCCCATCTCCGCTCCCTTCCCTTCCCCTTGTTCCCCTTGTCTAATCTAATGAACTTCTGTACTTCCTCTCCCTACCCTCCTTTGTTGTGGGTTAGCATCCACATAGCAGAGAGAACATTTGACTTTTGGTTTTTTTGGACTGGCTTATCTCACTTAGCATGATATTCTCCAGTTCCATCCATTTACCAGCAAATGCCATTTCATTCTTCTTTGTAGCTGAGTAATATTCCATTGTGTATATATACCACATTTTCTTTATCCATTCATCTGTTGAAGGGCACCTAGGTTGGTTCCATAGATTGGCTATTTTGAATTGTCTAGTTCCTTTTATAAAGAATTAATTTAGCAGCAATTTTAGTTTTCTTTTCAGAATTATAGAGATCCCTTCATATGATGTGTAACTTTTGATGGTTAAAATCTTTTAAAGAACATAAAACTGAAATATCTGAAGAAATTAGACAATATAAAGTCTTAACCATTTTAAAAATGAACATTTAACATCAAAGTAAGCTGGGCATGGTGGCACATCCCTGTAATCCCAGCTACTTGAGAGGACAAGGTAGGTGGATCACCAGTTTAAGGCCAATATAGTGAAATCTTGTCTCAAAATAAATTTTTTTAAAACATTTTTAAATTAAAAAGAGGGAGCTAGAGATACAGCTTAGTGTTAGAGTGTTTGCCTAGTATGCACAAGGCCCTGGGTTCTATCTCCAGTACTGGGGGATGGAGGAAAGTTAATTAAATGAGCTGGGAACTTAGATTTGACAGCCATCTGATTTCTGCCATCTTGTTTTGTAGGAATCAGAAAGAGAAAAACTCATGAATGATAGAAATAGATGGGGCTCGGGTATGGCTCAGTGATAAAGCACATATTTAGCATGTGCAAGGCCATGGGTTTGATGCCAAGCACCCCCCCAAAAAAAAATCTTAGGAGACTTATAGTGCTATTTAGAGAGGGAAGTTGTAGTGGGTTCCAGAACTGAATCTTAGATTATGTGAGAGGACAGGAACAACTTGATTGAAACACATTTCTTTTTCTTCACATGTTTTTCATTTGCTGACTTTTTAGTTTGACTGTACCAATACTCTGAATGATCAGCTTCTGGAGAAAGTGACAGTGCAGATGGAGCCATCAGATTCCTATGAAGTACTGTGTTGTATCCCAGCCCCCAGCCTCACCTATAATCAACCAGGAATATGTTACACTCTTGTTCGTTTACCTGATGAGGACCCTACAGCAGGTACTAACCCACATAAGGCAGAAGATACTTATGTGATTGTGCATGCATTACCTCTTGAGCTCTTAAAATGTCTGGACAAATGTTCAAGGTTCAAGAACATGATTCTTTTCTTTAATTTAATAATGATGTATGTGTGTGCATGTGTATAAGTGTAAAAATTTGACATTCCTGTGAAGAATCATGATCTACTTTTTCCTGATATTTCTTTTGGGGGCATCCTGGAAAAACTGGTTTATTTAATAGATGGTTGGCATTTTAAAAATACATCATTTTTTTTTAAAGGTCTTGAAGCATAAAGATTGTGGTTGTATGTTTAGCCTAGTGAGTAGCTTAGCCAACCACTGTGTATTCATATTTGAGAAAAGCTTTGTAATTCTCTACTTTTATAAATACAGGGGTAAGGGGTGGACCTTAAAAGAGAGCTAATTGCTACTATCAATAGTATAGTATTTACAAGATTTGTGATCTATCACTTATAAAGGTCAAGTATCTATTGTATTTAATTTCTTTTTTCTTCTCATTTCTTTCTTTTTTTTTTTGTACTTGATTTCTTAACCTTTATTCAGTTTTAACAGAATAAGCACACATCACATTTATGTTTTGAACAATTTTTACTACTTGTAAGTACAGGAAAAGCAGAGGTTAACAAAGTTAACAAATATTGGGGAAGTTACAGAGTTACAAGAAATCATAGAAGTACTAGTAAATAGTTATCCCTGGTCATCATTCATTAACATTTGAGACTTAACCTGCTTTCCTTTAGCCTCTCTTCTAACTCCCTTCTTTAATGTTGGTTCCTTGGAGCCCCTTTCCATTCTTATCTGTGTGGGTGCTAGACCAGGCTACTCAGACTCTGGCACGAGGTAGATTCAAGTTGGCACCATTGCTAAGTCTGAATCCCAGGTTGTTCCCTCTGGTCTTGGGTGGAACTGCACTTTTATTCCACAGCCACCCTGGATCTATAACCTCCTGGGTGGGAAGGCACTTTCCTATCTGGCCTCTGATACTTCTCCTTTGAGCTTTAGGCCATCTGGCTTTAACCTTTAATTACCTCCTTTGTCCCTTTGTGAGGTTCCTCAAGTTCTGTTTCCTTGTAGCTTCACTTTCTCTGCTGCTCTGTTTTCCTTGCCAGTTAGATATGCCTGAAATGTGTCCACTAGCCACTAATTAAACTGGCTGTACTCTTAAGTAAAGCTAGATTTATTTACCCTTATCCAAACTAGTATCTGGGCCCAGCCTTGCTTAATGTAGCCCTGTGGCTTCTGCCATCATCCTGGGAGACTCTACATTGTATCATTCTTTTTCCAGTAGCCATCTATCTGTTCTTGCTTCAAAATTCCTCTCCCATTGTACTTCTCACCAAATTTCTGTTTTTTTAAGGGATGCCATTAATTTGCCATTTAATTTCAGAGGGAAATGAAATGCTGAACTCATTGAAAAATCTAGTCTTTGTCAATTGAGAATAATAGCTCCTCCCATTCCCCAGGTTTTCATTTTGATAACTGATAACACAGGTGCCCCATACCCCAGGGAGTGGAATTAACAGAATACAATAAGTACAATTACAATACCAAAATACACAATACAATAATATTGAAGTTACAGAAGTTACATATATTATAGGAGAACAACAACATCAACAACAATAACAGAAAGCACTTCCACTGAGAGGAAGAAAGAGGAAGTTTTCTCGCCCCTCTTCATTAAGATGTTTATATTTCTTTTTGAAACGGATCTTACAAATTAGCCCAGAGGTTTCAACTTTTGGTCTTCTGGCTGTGGACTCTTTTAATTTTCATTGATAAAAATGTGGCAATTAGAGAATTTTCTTTCTTTTATGTTAAATTCAGTGATAGAATGTGGTTATAAACTCTTACCAATGCATCTTCAGAAAAAAAAAGTGGAATCTTGTCTCAGTGTGTAGACTTTAAAATTTGTGCTAGTTATCAATAATGTCTGACCCATTACAAACTCCTTTCTATTCTTTAGTTTTTTTTTTTTATAATCCATGGCCAATCCAAAATATTTGCTATATTCAATGAAAAAAGTGAAATACCAGGGCATAGATGGTAATGAAAGTCTTTTACCCTTCCTTCTTTCTCTCCCTCCCTTCCTCTCTCTCCTTACTATTCCTTCCTTCCTTCTTTCTTTTTTCCATCACAATTACTCCAGTTTTACCAGTTACATCAAAATCTGTCACCTCTACATCTCATCTAAGAAAAATATTTTCCTTATAGTTACAAGGGAAAAAATAGAAGTACTTGGTCGAGATTTCCTTCAACTTGAAAACAATATAGGTTTTGATTTCTGAACATGTTACGTACTGACTTGGTGACTTTGGACAAATTATTTTGTCTGTGTAAGCCTATTAAGTAGGGTATTTAACATGGTGCTGGACACCTAGTAAATAATAAATGCTATTTTAATTCTGGAATTATTTATTTTCTCCCTTTATCATCTTTAAAATCTAGTCTTCCACAAGTGAAAAGACATACACCCTCCAGAAAGTTGTTCCTTCAATTATAACTTTCTTCTCTCAAATTTTAAACTTCCTTGCACCCCCTTACTTCATAAATGTACAAAAATGTACCCTATCTGAAAAAAACTACTTTAATCAAGCATCATGATATTATCATAACACCTCCTTTCAAAGCTTGGGTAATTTCTTGAAAAAGTTATCAACCTCATAAGTTTTGACTCAGTTACTCCTACTTACTATCTTTTGTTCTCTTACTCATTTACCCACTGAGGCTTAGAAAACCTTTAAAGGCAACATTCCTTTTTTGCATCCTCATTCAGCAACTTTCCTTTCTTTCCCTTCTCTTCCCTTTCGTTCCTTTTCTCCCCTCCCCTTTCCTCCCCTCCCCTCCCCTCCCCTCCTCTCCCCTCTTCTTTGTCTCTCTTTCTCTCTTTCTCTGTCTCTCTTTTTTTTTAATCCTGGGGATTAAACCCAGGACCTTGCACAACTTGTGATCCTCTTGCCTCAAACTTCCTAAGTAGCTGGGATTATAGACATGTGCCACCTAGCAAAAATGCCTAGCAAAAATGTTTTTTGTTTTTTTTTTTTACTTTCCTCTAAATAATTCTTGTATCAGTTAACAATATATAGTATATATGCAACATCGATCAGTTACTCCCCATTTTGGCCCTACCTCTTGACCTTTTTATTCTACTACCTATTCAGAACCATTCTAAACCCTGTATTGCTTTTGTTATTTTACTACCAGTCCTTATTGCATCATATTTCTCATTATCTGGAACCATTTCACAATTATAAATAACTAATTTTAAAAACAGTCTTTGATACAAAATATCTATTCTAAAATCAACTTCCAACAGTACAGGTATATGAGTTCTTTTCTCTGTTTTTCACTAGGGGATACTGCCTGTTATATAACAACACATGATGTTTTCATATATACTTCAACTCTGGACTTCCTGCCCACATGTCCTTGAAGTGCCATCTTGACTTAAGCTTCCACTGCAATCTGATGGACCCAGAATTCTTCTTTGAATCTATAGCCTTCCACTCACTGTTTTTTGTTCTATATTAACCATATTAACTCTTAGCATTCTGTGTGAATTCACAACTTCAATTAAGTAATATTTACCTTGGAGTTTTTTACTTTGACTCACCTCTACTTACTTACTGGGATCTACATTAATAACCCATAATGAAACTTTGCATTCTTCCATGCTAAGCATTTAATCTGAGTTCTTGGTCAAATACTGAAAGATCATGTTTGATACCACATTAATATTCAACTACCATCTCCTCTGTTTTTAACTAGAATTTGTTTAAGTCAGGCCTGAAACTCAATATTCTACAATTGGACCCACTATGAGATCTGCCAGTATTCCCAGGATCTGACTGGATTCCTACTGGAGAACTTACTTTTCATTGTTTCATTTATCTTTACTCAGCCTGCCTTTCTTTAAACTCACTGGAATTTTCTTTTCAAGCCATCTTCCTATCCTATTTGATGTTCCCTATTTGAAATGGTTCCAGATGATGAGAAATATAATGATCCCATCATTTCGATGTCGTTAATCTTTACTGCTGACCTTATTCAGGTGATCCCATATCTCCAGAATGAAACTTAAACATAGAGTACACACTCATTTAATCTTTTTGCCTTAGTGGAGAAAACCTGATCTATTGATCATAGAAATGAGATTCCCAATGTGAATATGTGTTGGCTTACTTACTAACCTGCTTTCAGTGACCAAACATCTCTACCCTTTTACCTTCCAACACAATCAGCCTGCACCCTTGGTTTTATGAGGTTCTGGTCAGGCTCTCCCTTCAGATTTCACTTCAAAAATTTATCTCTATATGTGCATTTATTCTCCTGACTCTATTCTTTCATCAAGTGATTATCTGATGGAACTTTCAGGCAGCCACCAAATTATCTAGGGACAATTTCTTGTTTTCTCTTTTTCTGTACTTGAAGCTTAAAGGGAAATACTATCTATCTTATCAACTCAAAATTTCCTAAATAATTTCTGTAAGCAAAATTTCCGGGAAATTTTTAAATGAATATTATGCCCTCAACCCAATTTTGACTTTAACTAATATTTGTCTTTTAACCAGGTTAATTATAATGGAAACCATGTTAAATGTAACTCAACCTATGTTCAAATCTCATATATTTGGGAATTTTATACTGAACTCTGTTCTTTCCAATTCCTGAACTCTCAATAATTTCTGCCACTACCTTTCCTGTAAGTTAGCCTTAACTGTATAGAAATGTATAAGTACATTTTTGTTCTATTTTCTGAATCAATGAAGAAATTTCTGCAAAACATTGCTTGCCTTCTAGACACTAACTTCTCTGCCTACACTATACCTATGGTCTGTCCTTGAAATCCCGCATATCATTCACTGACTTATCTCCTAAGATGTGAGAACACCTCCATGTTGAGAACTCTTTTCTACCTCCTGCTTTTTCACACTGACCCCCTTAGTGAGGGTGAGCACCCACAAATTCAGGAGGTTCTGTACTGTCCAGTCTACTTTGTATCCCATCAATTCACCTGACCTATCTCAGTTTACAACCATCACTTTCTTTTTACTGCTACCTACTGTAATGTCTTTTCCGACAATGAATATGGAATAAATCCTTGTGTGAATCATTCCCTACATTTTCTTCCACTGTACTTTTCCAGAGATCCTCCTGTTCCTCCTAAACTCCAGTCAGACTTCTTGGCCACCTTGTCAAAGTCGATATAATTGCTTAGGAGTCTTTTCCTTGGTGTCTTCTTTATTCCTGGCCTATACTCACAGCTGCCAGTAGCCATCCTCTTTATCTCTAGAAGGCTGTACTCTCTCAGCTGTGTGATATCACCCTTAACCATGCTACCTTGTCAGTGCCACCATATTTACAGGTGCTTTGCTGTTCTCTAAAGGACTTGCACCTACTACCTGTTATTTTGCATGTCTTTGGATAGCATAGTGGTCCCAAAATTGTCAAGGTACCCAAGAAAATAGAGCCCCACTCTCCATTGTCCTCCTCACATCTCTCCTTCATGCTCTTTTGTCTTACCCATGCCATGTTCTTTTCTGCTTGCCTTTGCTCACCCGGATTCATCATTTTCTCTCCTTCCTCAGTCCTGATGTGCCTTTCTGGTGCAGTACCTTCCCCAATCTCTCAACAGCCTTCTCCTCTCCCAGCTGCTGGGCTCCTTCCTCTGCTCTTTCTCAATTCTTGTTGCCCCCTGCTCTGCAACATGTTGCAAACCCCTCACCTCCTCTGCCCTCTCCTGGGCCCAGCTGATCCTTTCTCCTGCTTTTGTCTCTACTGCAAAGCCAGGGCCAGTCATCTCCTCCCCATCTGCCATTCTTTCAGCTGCCATCTGTGAATCAGCTGGCTGATCCAGTAGTCCTCCTGTGTGTGCACACCCTTTTCGACCTGCCCTTCACAACCACTGCTCTCCCACATTCAGCGAGCTTTGCATCACAAAGATTGAACCAGACCTCCATGTTCTACCCAGCAGTCCCTGTGGCTGCAGGCTGTGGGTTCTATTTGGAGCTCTGGGTCCATGAGTCCCTGAAACCTTTCAGGTGGCCTTGCACATTCTTTCTTTCACATTCTGAAAAGGCTCTTAAGAAGTGTATTCTGATTCACCTACCTTGTTCCTGCCCCCCCCCCCCCCCCCCCCCGCCACACACACACACTTGTCTCCTGCCCTCACTCCTGCCCTGCACTTGCCACTATATCCCAATGCACACACCCCCATTCTCAGCCTGACTTGACACTGGGCCTAACAACAGTCTCTTCCTGGACACTGCCATCCATCCCACCCACTGCCTCTGCTCTTTCTGTTCCTCATGGGCAGTCAGCTCCTCCATGAGCTCACCTTCAGTGCTGGCTCCACTCCCCTCTGCCCCTTCCTTTCCTGTGTGCTACCAGCCTGCTCCTCTTTGCCCACACCCACACATCGTCCTCCTGTGTGCCACCCACCCCTCTCAGCCTCACTTCCACCTCAATCCTCAGCTGGAACCACACTATTGGTGCTGCTGTCCCTGCCCTTAGCAGAAAACCCCCACTCAGCCTCCATCCTCCCAGGTGCCCCTCTGCTTCATCCATTTCCTTGGTCTGATGGGCCTTTCCTCCCATGATTGACAGTCATATCTCTGATGCCTCCACCTACCCTGACTCACAGGTGTCAGGTGCTCACCCTCCCATCTCTGCCCCATCTCCTTTCTCCCCCCTCCACCAGTGATTCCCACCCGGGGACGCATGACACCCAGGTGGCCTATCAGAGTCATCTTTGGGTCAGTTTGTTGTTGCTGTTTCTGTTTGTGAGCAAATCAGTGCTCCCCCTGATGCTCTGATAGGCCTACCTGGGGGCCGTGCCCACAGCCCCCCCTCGGGTGGAATCCACCCCCCCCCACCCCCGGTTAAGAATCACTGGTGTGGACGCCACCTGTACTCTCTGGACTTCACTCTCCCATCTCCTACCTCCAGCCTTCCTCCAGTGGTGACCATTGGAGGTCCTCCCTCAAGGATCTCAGCACTTCCCCCTCTGATTTAGACCTGGCACTCTCCACTGGGATCCACCCCATTCCCCTCCCTGTCTACTCATTCCCCTTCCTGATCTAGGATCTGACCCATCCCAGCGTGTATGAGAGAACTGTTCTCTTGAAGGCCCTACCTCACCCCAGCCCTCCTGAACCGCAAAACCCATGAGACTACAATGCAGCTATCAGTATGTTTGACCCAAATGTGGTCCTCTGGGAGAATACTATTGCCCTTCTCTTAATCACTCCTTTCACTTAAGGTTCCTGGACAAGTGCTCCTCCACATACCACTTTGATCTTCCGGCCCCTCTGCCTTCCCTACAAACCAGCCCCTTCCCCTCCCTTCTACTCTCCCTTAGCTACTCTTGTTGTTCCTTGGGTAGATTCAGTAGTCTTCCCAGTCTCTAGTTGTTACTCAACATGACATGGAATCATTCCCCAGTTCAGTCAGTGAGATGTCTTCTCAATGTCTGGAGCTAGGCTCGTGTCCCCATCCCGAACTTCACTGTTCCCCAACCCTCCCCTCCCAGTCCCTATCCATTTCCTGTTCCAAGTTCCATCCTTGTCACCCTCCCTTCCCTGCCAGTTCCTTAATAAAGAGCCTGGCACAAAATGTGCATGCTTGGAACAATGGTCAAGGGTCTAAGAGCATGTGTTCCTCCCTGCCGTTTGCTGTCCACCCCGGTTTCTTCCTCAAGCCAAACCTTGCAGGCTGAACTGAGCACTCTTAATTGCCTTCATTCCAACTGTGAGATCACCCTCTTCTTACTCCCCATTGTTTTCTAGCCTGTCCCCCTTCCACCCCATTTTCTACTCTCCATCCTCCCTGGGGCATCCTTTAATCTTCTGTGTGTGATGTTCCTATGCATTACAGTACCCTCTACAGCCACATCCTTTTTTGATACTTTTTGGCTTGTGACCTGTTTCTCCTCTGCCTCCTTGGCCAAGGGTAGGCTTCATGGCTCATCTCTTTGACCTGTAAGTCTCTCAGCAACCTAGTCCCTGCCATGTCATCATATTCATTTTGTTCTTCATAGGGGTCTACTCCCTTCTTAGACTTGCTCTTCTACTCAATCTCTCTACCTCCCTCTCTCACCTTCTCATATTCAGCTGTTCACTGTCACTGGTCTGAATTTTCCATTTATTCCACCTCTACCTTTCATTAGATGCCTTCTTCATCTCGCCCATGCCAACCTTTCTCTTTTCTCTAACCCCTTTCATTTACTAGACTGATGTAAAATTCTATATCCAGTCCTGCCACCGCTTGCTCTTCTTTTCTCACCTCCATTATTTGCATTTGCCCTCTAAGAGGTACCATAGAGAATACAACCCTGCCTGTCATACTGACAGCCCCTGTGGCCCTCTGGTGTTGCTGCTTTTTTTCCTTATTATCATTTGACCACTCTACCTTCACTTTAAGACATTATTTTTATGTAGGTAGCATCCACACCCTCTTTTTCATGTCCTCCATCACCCTCTAGGTAAAGCCTGTAGAAGAAAAGCCCCCATTCTATCTATCCCTCAACCCTTGTGTTCTGGGCCAGGCTCCTTCCGACTGTGCCCATTTGCTACTAACCTAACCTTCTACCTCTAAACCGATGACACCATACTGGGTTGGAAGGTTCTCCCCAACCCAGGCTTCACTAAGTCCCCTTGAACAGCAGAAGAACAGATTCAGTAGTCACTGTGAGATGCCTGTCACACATTGATTCCCAGCTCCTCTTCTGCCATTTGCAAGCCTCTTTCTCTTACATACTGAACTCACTCTGCATGGGTCCACTCATATCCCTGAGGTACCTATAGTGCTGTCTGTGTAGGACCCATCTTAAAGTGCAACACCACCCAGTTTCTTCTTGTTAACCTGAGTCCCTTTGGCCCCCCTCCTTACTTCTTCCTAAGGGCCCACTTCTACAAGTGCTTCTCTTCCCTGCTTTGCTCTTACAGTGGACATTGATACCATTCATCATACCCACTTATTCCCTGAGATCTGCTGATGCCCTTGGTTTGGGAACTAAACATGCATTCCATGTGCCCCCTTTTTCATATTGGCGTCTTCATGTATATTGAAGCCAATAAAGTCTCATGAAATTATCTCATGATCAAAGTGCCCCTTTTTTTCCCCATCACTCCCTGGACACAACTTGAAACCCTCATATTACCTTCCAGTGGCACACCGATTCCAGTGTCTCTCATTCCACCTTTGCCAAAACATCCCTTGTGTGTTCTTCTACTTTACTTATCCAGGGACCCTCTGCTTCCTCCTCAATATCCAGTCATAATTTCCCAATACCTGCCAGTCAATCCACGGACTCAGGAGTCCCTCCTACTTTTTCTTTTCCCTTATTGATCTGCCCTCACTGCTGCCATATGGCCAGCGTCTTGGTGCCCAGTATGCTTTTATCACTTCATCTGCCATCTGAATATACCACTAACAATCCTAGCCTCTCAATTCCACTTTAGGAGAGACATTCATTTTGGTCTGAGACTTGTGAGCCCTGTGAGCTTTCATCATTTGCCATGCCTTTTATTGAAACTAACATTTCCTATGTGTCAAAATCACTTCAACCTCATTACTTTTGGCCTCCTCCCACCTTTCCTTCATGTCTTACACGTGCCATGTTCTTTTCTGCTTGCCTTTGCTCACCCGGATTCATCACTTTCTCTCCCTCCTCAGTCCTGATGCGCCTTTCTTGGTGCAGTACCTTCCCCAATCTCTCAGTCTTCTCCTCTCCCAGCTGCTGGGTTCCTTCCTCTGCTCTTTCTCAATTCTTGTTGCCCACTGCTCTGCAACATGTTACAAACCCCTCACCTCCTCTGCCCTCTCCTGGGCCCAGCTGATCCTTTCTCCTGCTTTTGTCTCTACCGCATAGCGAGGGCCAGTCATCTCCTCCCCATCTGCCATTCTTTCAGCTGCCATCTGTGAATCAGCTGGCTGATCCAGTAGTCCTCCTGTGTGTGCACACCCTTTTCGACCTGCCCTTCACAACCACTGCTCTCCCACATTCAGCGAGCTTTGCATCACAAAGATTGAACCAGACCTCCATGTTCTACCCAGCAGTCCCTGTGGCTGCAGGCTATGGGTTCTATTTGGAGCTCTGGGTCCATGAGTCCCTGAAACCTTTCAGGTGGCCTTGCACATTCTTTCTTTCACATTCTGAAAAGGCTCTTAAGAAGTGTATTCTGATTCACCTACCTTGTTCCTGCCCCCCCCCCCCCCCCCCCCCCCCCCCCCCCCCCGCCACACACACACACTTGTCTCCTGCCCTCACTCCTGCCCTGCACTTGCCACTATATCCCAATGCACACACCCCCATTCTCAGCCTGACTTGACACTGGGCCTAACAACAGTCTCTTCCTGGACACTGCCATCCATCCCACCCATCGCCTCTGCTCTTTCTGTTCCTCGTCGGCAGTCAGCTCCTCCATGAGCTCACCTTCAGTGCTGGCTCCACTCCCCTCTGCCCCTTCCTTTCCTGTGTCCTACCAGCCTGCTCCTCTTTGCCCACACCCACACATCGTCCTCCTGTGTGCCACCCACCCCTCTCAGCCTCACTTCCACCTCAGTCCTCAGCTGGAACCACACTGTTGGTGCTGCTGTCCCTGCTCTTGGCAGAAAACCCCCACTCAGCTTTCATCCTCCCAGGTGCCTCTCTGCTTCATCCATTTCCCTGGTCTGATGGGCCTTTCCTCCCATGATTGACAGTCATATCTCTGATGCCTCCACCTACCCTGACTCATAGGTGTCAGGTGCTCACCCTCCCATCTCTGCCCCATCTCCTTTCTCTCCCCTCCACCAGTGATTCCCACCCGAGGATGCACGACACCCAGGTGGCCTATCAGAGTCATCTTTGGGTCAGTTTGTTGTTGCCATTTCTGTTTGTGAGCAAATCAGTGCTCCCCCTGATGCTCTGATAGGCCTACCTGGGGGCCGTGCCCACAGCCCCCCCTCGGGTGGAATCCACCCCCCCCCACCCCCGGTTAAGAATCACTGGTGTGGACGCCATCTGTACTCTCTGGACTTCACTCTCCCATCTCCTACCTCCACCCTTCCTCCAGCGGTGACCATTGGAGGTCCTTGCTCAAGGATCTCAGCACTTCCCCCTGTGATATAGACCCAGCACTTTCCTCTTGGATTCACCCCATTTTCCCTCCCTGTTTACTCTCTGATCTAGGACCTGGCCTATCTCCTGTCTCCATCAGTGTTGTTCTTTTAAAAGCCTATCTTCTACTTTTAATGCCTTGCCATCTGGATATGTTTCCCTGAATTCCTGATCAATCTTTGATCCCTGTCTTGGCCTTCTAAGATTTTACTATTATCTCTTTTCCTTTATCTCTTTCCAGTGAGAGATGGGGTGCTCCTCCAGAGCTTATCCCTTTGTCTTCAAAACCTCCTACTTACCTTTGCATTTCCTTGCATTTTACCTGAAGTTACTCTCTTACTTTTTTCCATGGAAACACTTGTCTTTTTCCTGACTGTATTTATTTCCCTCAGCACTGACTGGCGGAATCCTCTACGGCCACACTCCAAGAAGATTGTTTTCTAATTTTCTACAACTTGTCTCATCTCCTTCTGCCATACCCACCTACCACCATGCCCCCC
Source organism: Marmota flaviventris (assembly GCF_047511675.1). Taxonomy (NCBI): domain Eukaryota; kingdom Metazoa; phylum Chordata; class Mammalia; order Rodentia; family Sciuridae; genus Marmota; species Marmota flaviventris. The sequence continues at coordinate 23,339,848 of NC_092498.1, forward strand.
CCCCCAATTCCAAACCCCTCTGCTTACTAACCCTGCCTTATCAACCCTGATCCAAACCAGAAATCCACCTCAGCTCTCTCTCTCTCCCTTTTCAGACTCATAATAAAAACCTGGCTCAAACATTCAATAAAGAGCATGGGCCATGATTTACATCCTTCCCTAATGTTGAGGGCTTTACAGCCCATGTTCCTTTCTTCCTGTGTTATGTACCCTTTTTCTGTGTTTGCCTCCCCAAACTGAGACTTGCTTGAGTACTTTTGCCTTCTTTCCAACTGTGGAACCACCCTCTTCTCCTTACTCCTCCTGTTGCTCTCTGTATTGTCTCACTTCCACCCTGCTTTATGGGCTCCATCCTCCACTCTCTGCTTTTTCCACCCTACTTTCCGTGGGGTATATCTCCTCCTGCAATGCATTATTGTCCTATAGTCCCACAGTTGCTTACCAGTTGTATATGTCATACCCATTTCTTCTTTTTGCATCCTTGATAAAGGCAGTTTTCCTTCTTCACTATGCCCATATTTTTCTCAAGTACCCTGTGCCTGTCACTTTGAGGTGGTCCCATTTCTGCACAGTTGTGTGCACACTTCTTTTACCTACTCTCACAATTGCAATTCTTTCCAACCTCTCTCTCATTTTCTCTCATGGAACAGTTGGCTGTCACTAATTTGGAATTGCCATCATTCTGGCCTTCACTTTACTTTTCTAGGCTGTCTTTTCCTTATCCATTCCACTCCCACATTTCTTCCTCATCTCTCTTCCTGTTACAACAAGTTAGTTCTCACAAAACTCTACAAACTCTACAGGCATCCTGGCATTTCATTCTCTTCATCCTTTCCTTGCCCCCATCCCTTCCATTTCCCACCATAGACCCCACCAAAGAAATGCACCCCTGCCCATCAGTGTTGCTCTCTATCTACCATTTGAGGCTGTCCAGATCTGTCTCTTTCCATTTTCTCTCTTTTCAACACTGTCTACACAAGAGCCATATTCAGATATTAAGACCATCTTCTTCTAAAGGGACCACTCTCCATCCTTAGTGCCGGTCAACTTCTCTCATCATCTAATCAAGCCACCCAAAAAGGAAGAATTCATACTGCTAACATACCCTCACCTGGCCGTGTTCTCTCCAACTGTGTCAAATATCTGCTTCTCTAAATTTCTTCCTCTAATTCTGCACTTCCACAGTTCACCATCTCTCTCACCCTCACCCCCTGCTCAGCTACTGTAGTATACTGCAAAGATATGTGCCCACTAAATCTCCATTCTTTCATCAACCTGGAACTGTGGAAGCACAGACTTACTGATGATGACAAAACATCTTCTCTGCATTTGTTCCTTCCCACTTTGCTGCCACTTCAGGTCTTTTCCTTTCCACAAACTAGATTCAGTCTACATGAGTCCATGCTGTTACCTGCCAGTGTTGTCTGTAAAGGAGCCATCCCAGTGCGCAACACTGTCCAACTTCCTCTGTTGAACCCAAGTCACACTGACCCTTCCTGGATTCTCCATGTTCTGTCCTTCCGTTGTGCAGTGCCTTTCCTATTCTCTCAATAGCCTACTCTTCTTCCATCTTCTGGACTCCTTCTTTGGCTCTTTCTCATTCTTGCCTGGTGGACATCCATCTGTCATGCTCTGCCATGTGTTACAAATTCCTTACTTCTCTCCTCTGGGCCCAGCTGAGGCTTTCTATTCATTTGTCTCTACTGCATAGTGAGGTACAGTCATTCTTTCATCTGACAGATTGTGTAGTCCTCTTATGTGTACTCCTATCTTGACCTTCCTCCAAAGGGCCTCATTCTGCAAATGCCCAGGCTTTTGTTTCTCTTGGCTGTCCTGTTCCTGAAGTCTGGTCTAGATACCCTACAAGGCACAGTTTTGCCCTATATTACAACAAATCTGTTTGGAAGCTCTGCATTTCTCTGTCCTCTCTTACACATTGGATCGGTGACCAATGAAGAGTACCCGAAAAACTCCTGAGGTTTCTCTCGTTGTACTCACCTCCTCTCCATTTTTCATGTTAACCCATTTGAACAAAGTCAGGTCTTATATGTGCCTTTTGATGGATGCCAGACCCCAAGTCTTGCCTTCTTTACTGGATGTAGATTTGTACTGACACAACCCATATTCTGCATTTTCTCCCAGAGACCCTGTGCTTTCTCATAATGTCCAATTGTACCTTCCCTGCCACCTCCTAATCAGTCCATGAACTCAGGGGTCTTTTCCTCTGAGTTTGCCCCCTTCCTGAATTCCTGCTACCATTGCCAGCCTTTTGTTCCTAGTCAACTCTCCCAAGTCCATCTGTTATCTGAATTCACCCCTGATAATCCTACCATTTCAGTTCTGCCATATTAGATATCATTGTTTTGTGTCACAAATCCATCCATTAACCTTTCAGCCTCTCACCAAGCCCTTCATTATCACATGGTCCACATTTCCTAGGTGCCCATGGTCCCTTCAGCCTCATTCTCCTTTGGCCTCCTCACACCTCTCCTTTGCCCCTCATTTGTCTTACCCATGCCATACTTTTTCTCCTTAGGAAACATCATGAACACTGTCTCCTTTTGAGAATACAGTTCCTGGATTCTGCACGTTCTGTCCTTCCATTGTGCAGTGCCTTTCCTATTTTCTCAGTAGCCCACTCTTCTTCCATCTTCTGGACTCCTTCTTTGGCTCTGTCTCATTCTTGCCTGGTGGACCCACATCTGTCATGCTCTGCCATGTGTTACAAATTCCTTACTTCTCTCCTCTGGGCCCAGCTGAGGCTTTCTATTCATTTGTCTCTACTGCATAGTGAGGTACAGTCATTCTTTCATCTGAGAGATTGTGTTGTCCTCTTATGTGTACTCCTATCTTGACCTGTCCACAGGCCCCTGCTCCACCACATTCAGTCATATTTACATCACATAAACTATACCAAATTTGTGTGCTCTACCCAGCAAGCGTACACTTATGTCCCTGTGGCCCTAAGCCATGGGTTCATTCTGACTCATCGCAATCATAGTTCCTGTAACCTTTCTAGTGTCCATTCAGAAAACAAATTCTAAAAACATGGTGGGGATTTGTGCCCTGATTCGCCTACCACTCTTGTCCCCACATGGCTTTTGTCCTCGGCCCTCTTCCTGCTCCATACATGCCCATAACATACCAACAAATTCACCCACTCTCAACCTGACTTGCCACTGGACCTTACAACTCTCTCTTCCTAGACACTCATCCCACCCATCGCCTCTGCACTTTCTGTTCCTTCATCGGCAATCAGCTCCTCCATGAGCTCACCTTCAGTGCTGGCTCCACTCCCCTCTGCCCCTTCCTTTCCTGTGTGCTACCAGCCTGCTCCTCTCTGCCCACACCCACACATCGTCCTCCTGTGTGCCACCCACCCCTCTCAGCCTCACTTCCACCTCAGTCCTCAGCTGGAACCACACTGTTGGTGCTGCTGTCCCTGCCCTTGGCAGAAAACCCCCACTCAGCCTCCATCCTCCCAGGTGCCCCTCTGCTTCATCCATTTCCTTGGTCTGATGGGCCTTTCCTCCCATGATTGACAGTCATATCTCTGATGCCTCCACCTACCCTGACTCACAGGTGTCAGGTGCTCACCCTCCCATCTCTGCCCCATCTCCTTTCTCCCCACCCCCACCAGTGATTCCCACCCGGGGATGCACGACACCCAGGTGGCCTATCAGAGTCATCTTTGGGTCAGTTTGTTGTTGCTGTTTCTGTTTGTGAGCAAATCAGTGCTCCCCCTGATGCTCTGATAGGCCTACCTGGGGGCCGTGCCCACAGCCCCCCCTCGGGTGGAATCCACCCCCCCCCACCCCCGGTTAAGAATCACTGGTGTGGACGCCACCTGTACTCTCTGGACTTCACTCTCCCATCTCCTACCTCCAGCCTTCCTCCAGTGGTGACCATTGGAGGTCCTCCCTCAAGGATCTCAGCACTTCCCCCTCTGATTTAGACCTGGCACTCTCCACTGGGATCCACCCCATTCCCCTCCCTGTCTACTCATTCCCCTTCCTGATCTAGGATCTGACCCATCCCAGCGTGTATGAGAGACTGTTCTCTTGAAGGCCCTACCTCACCCCAGCCCTCCTGAACCGCAAAACCCATGAGACTACAATGCAGCTATCAGTATGTTTGACCCAAATGTGGTCCTCTGGGAGAATACTATTGCCCTTCTCTTAATCACTCCTTTCACTTAAGGTTCCTGGACAAGTGCTCCTCCACATACCACTTTGATCTTCTGGTCCCTCCACCTTGCCTACAAACCAGCCCCTTCCCCTCCCTTCCACCCTCCCTTAGCTACTCTTGTTGTTCCTTGGGTAGATTCAGTAGTCTTTCCAGTCTCTAGTTGTTACTTAACACAACATGGAATAATTCACCAGTTCAGTCAGTGAGATGTCTTCTCAATGTCTGGAGCTAGGTTCGTGTCCCCATCCTGAACTCCATTACTCCTCAACCCTATCCTCCCATCCAACTAGTCAACCCCAAGCTAGTTCCTGTTCCAAGTTCCATCCTTATGACCCACCCTTCCCTGCCAGATCTTTAATAAGGAGCCTGACACAAAATTTGGAGCCCTCTAAGGACCTTCATTCTGATTCTGGTATCACTCCCTTCTCCCTCTTGTTCCCCATGTTGCTGACCAACCTGTCACTTCCATCTTGCTCTCTGTTTTCCATCCTCCCTGGTCTTTCTGCTACCTGTCTCCCTCCCTTAGGTGACTCCTGTGCTCTGCATCCTCCTATAGCCACACTTTTTGCTTTTTTTACTTGTGATTCCCTTTTTTTTATTTAGTTATAGGTAACAGAATATCTTTAGTTTATTTTTATATAGTGCTGAAGATTGAACCCAGTGCCTTACACATGCTAGGCAAGCGCTCTACCGCTGAGCCACAACACTAGCCCTCCTTTCTTTTCTTTGTCTTCCTGGCCAAGGGCAGACTTCTTGCCTCATCTCTGACCTATACTTATCTAGTGACCTAGTGTCTTCTACATCATCAGATTCATGCCTGCCCCCCCACACACACCCAGTAAGGGACTGCTCTCTTGAACCCACCCTCACTGCTCAGTCTCTTTCTTCTTTTCCATATTCCTCTGATTTTCTAGAACTATCAACTGTCACTATCTGTATCTTTCATTGATTTTGACCTAGCCTTCCCCCAGGTTGCCTTTTCCAATCCAACCTTTTATTCTTTTCTCTTCCTGTTCCATTAGGGTTTTGCTGGTTCCCTCAAAACTACAGCCAGTCCTTAACTTACTGCTCTGCATCCTTTCCTCTCCTTTGTCACTTCTGTTTGCCACCAGGAGGGCTCATGAAGCGAAGTGCACCCCTGCCCATTGCCCTGGACGCCACCTGTCTCTTCAGTGCAGATCTCCCATTTCTTCATCCTTTGTTACTGTCATTAATTTCAAAGCACTTGCGTTCAGTGTTTAACATTGTCTTCTTACATAGGGCCCACTCTCCAACCACTTCCTTCCTCTTTTCTCCTCTGAACCATAACTTCCAAAAAAGAAGCCAAGCCCCAATCCACATATTCCCCACAGCCATTGCTTGATTCTGCAGTAATAGTTGGCTCTTTCGCCACCTTCTTGCATCAAAACTATAATACCCCTTCACCAAGCAGATCCCCCTATGGGTCTGTCTGCCAGATACTCCCTTTCAGCCACCCTTGAACAGTGGAAGAACATGTTTAGTGGTCAGTGCAAAATGCCTGTTTCGCACTGGTTCCCAACTGCTCCTCTACCATTTGCAAGCATCTTTCTCTCATGTATTGAACTTACTCTGCCTGAGTCTACCCCATGTCCCTACAATACCCTATACTGCCATCTATGTAGATGTCACTTAAAGTGCAGCACTGCCTAGTTTCCCCATTTAACTCAACTCACTTTGTCCCTTTACCCTCTTTCCCTAAAGGGCCCGGATCTGTAAACACCTGGACTTTTGATTTCTTTGCTCTGCTTTGCTCTGCCTATAAGATGGGCATTAATAGCCCCATCTCAACAACTTGCTTCATGGAATCTGCTGATGTCCTCAGTTTGCAAACTCTGCATTCTACTTTCTCCTTTTCCATATTGGCACCTATACCACACTGACCATTTCTAATGAAGTGGTCCTCTCCTGTCCAGACCATCTCCCGTTCCTTTTTTTTTTTTTCTTTCCCTCCACTAATTTCTCAAGTCCATCATACCACCTTCTTATGGCAGCCCAATTGCTGTTTCTTACTTTCTACCCTAGATGTGGATTTACCACTTGCCAAGCAATTCTGTTGTCTTCCAGAGACCCTCTACTTCCTCTCTACTGTCCAATTGTACTTCCCTACATCCAAGTTAGTCCATGGGCTCAAGGTTCTTTCCCTCTGCATTTGCTTCCTTCCTGACTTTTGCTCACTGTGGTCACCATTGCCAGCTGCTTTGTCCCCACCATACTCTATTAAATCTGTTTTCCCCTAAAAATTTACATGCTGGAAACATTTAATACCCCTCTTGGAGTTGTTCCCTAGCCTTTCATTATGTCAATATGCCCTTCATTGAACATTGGTCCACGATATTTCTAAGGGGCCACTACTTGTGCTGATTCACTCTCCTTTGGCCTCCTCTCATCTCTCTTGCATCCTCACGTGTCTTACTTATGTCATGTTTTTTTCTCATTCATGGGTTTATCAGGTAATTTGCCAAAGTTTGAGAGAAGAGTTTCTAGATTTTTAATGTTCACACCCTCTCCTTCTTAGCCTTGTTTCTCTAGGTGCAGTCCCTTCCCTGATGTTCCCAACAGCCCTCTTTCACAGAATCTGATAAGACTTTACCTTCTGTTCTTTCTCATTCTTCTTGGCCAGCACATCATATTGCCTCTCTTATGTCATGCCCCCTATGGTCTGTAAATTCCTCATCTGCTCTCATTTGAACCTAACTGATCCTTTTTCCTGCTTTCCTTTGTACTGCCTAGCAAAGTACTGTCATAACTTCCCCATCTTCATTCTTTCAGCTAATATTTCTCAATTGCCCAACTGATTCTATAGAACTCTCAGGACTATTCCTTTCTTAGCCTCCACCCATACCCACTATTCAACCATATTTTAGCATCTTTGTGTCAAGATAGAATAGCAAATCCACATACAAATGGTGATGTCCCTGTGGCTCTAGTCTGGGTTCTTTCCAGCTCCTCCCACCTAAGCTCCCGGTAATCTTCATGTTCCCTTCATATTCTTTCTTTCAGATCCTACTGAAAAATCTCTTGGGAACCATATTCTTATTTCACCTGCCACAGTTTGCACAACATACTTTTTTCTTCTGCCCTCACTCCTGCCCCACATACCTGCAACACATTCTCCCACTCTCAACCTGACTTGCCTACCCCTGACAACTGTCTCTTCCTAGACACTCCCATCCATCCACCACCTCTCCTCCTCCTCCCTCCTCAATACTCATCTGCTCCATGAGCTCACCTTCAGTGCTGGCTCCACTCCCCTCTGCCACTTCCTTCCCTGTGTGCTACCAGTCTGCTCCTCTCTGCCCACACACCCACACATCGTCCTCCTGTGTGCCACCCACCCCTCTCAGCCTCACTCTTCCACCTCAGTCCTTAGCTGGAACCACACTGTTGGTGCTGCTGTCCCTGCCCTTGGCAGAAAACCCCCACTCAGCCTCCATCCTCCCAGGTGCCTCTCTGCTTCATCCATTTCCTTGGTCTGATGGGCCTTTCCTCCCATGATTGACAGTCATATCTCTGATGCCTCCACCTACCCTGACTCACAGGTGTCAGGTGCTCACCCTCCCATCTCTGCCCCATCTCCTTTCTCCCCCCTCCACCAGTGATTCCCACCCGGGGATGCACGACACCCAGGTGGCCTATCAGAGTCATCTTTGGGTCAGTTTGTTGTTGCTGTTTCTGTTTGTGAGCAAATCAGTGCTCCCCCTGATGCTCTGATAGGCCTACCTGGGGGCCGTGCCCACAGCCCCCCCCCCCTCGGTGGAATCCACCCCCCCACCCCCGGTTAAGAATCACTGGTGTGGACACCACCTGTACTCTCTGGACTTCACTCTCCCATCTCCTACCTCCAGCCTTCCTCCAGTGGTGACCATTGGAGGTCCTCCCTCAAGGATCTCAGCACTTCCCCCTCTGATTTAGACCTGGCACTCTCCACTGGGATCCACCCCATTCCCCTCCCTGTTTACTCCTCATCTATGACCTACCTCACCCCAGTGTGTACGAGAGAGCTGTTCTTTGCCCAGACACCCACCCTCAGCAGTCCCCATGACCCACCTGATAGATTCTCAGGCATTCTATCAGTATATTCGGTCCTAATCTGATCTTTCTGTTTGCTAACTATTATCCCTTTTTCTTAATCCCCCCTCTTTTTCTGTCAGAGACAGGAGCCCCTCCAGAGCCTTCTGCTTTGTCTGCAAATCTCTTCTTCCTTACTATAAAACCAGCCTCTTACCCTCATTTTTCCAGTCTTCCCTACTTGAAGCTACCCTGTCTTCCCAGAAGGTGTCTGTCTGTCTGTCTGAACAGTGGACATGTTATTGTCTCTTAAGATCGGAACAACAGGTTTAATTTCTCAGTGCCTGGCACTTGGCTCATGTCCCTGACCCCAAACCCCACCCCCACCCCTGCCCCAACCTCCCACCCCACCCCAGTTCCCAGCCCCACCCTCCCCACCAACCCAATAAACCCCAACCCTCCCCACCCACCCACCCACCCACCCTTCCCCGCCGGATCCGTAGTAAAGAGCCTGGCCTAAAATTTCAGACATTTCCCCTTGCCTGTTGCTGTCCACCCTGTTCTGCTTTCCCTTCCCCAAGCCAAGCCTTACAGGCTGACCTGAGCACTCTAAGTGCCTCCATTTCACCTCTGAGAGCACTCTTCTCCTTGTTCCCTCTGTTGCTGTCCAGCCTGTCTCCCTGCTACCCTACTCTCCATCATTCTGTGGGGGCCTTCTGCAGTCACATCCTTATTTGCTGCATTCATTTGTGACCTGCTTCTTCTCTTTATCTTCCTGGCCAAGGTCAGGCTTCCTACCTCACCTTTGCAGCCTGTATTTAATGATCTAATGCCTGCCATGTCATAACATTCACTCCTCTGTTCTCCAGAGTCTTCTTCCTCCCTAGACCTGCTCTGGCCACAGAAACTTTCCATTCCTCCCTCCCTCTCTCCTGCAGCCATTCACTTTCATTAGTCCAGATCTTCCATTCATGGAACAGTCCCTTAGGTGGCCTTTCCTTCAATTCTTGCATGGCAACCTTTCTCCTCCTTTCTCTTCCCTTTCCATAATAGACTGACACAACACCCTACAGCCACTCCTGCACTTCTTGCTAATCTTCCTTTCTTCTCATCTCTTACTTCCATTTCTCCACAGAAGGGCCCCATAAAGTGACTGAAGCCCATTGTGATTGCCTCTCACCACCCATTTGAGGTCATCTTGTTCTCCCGTTTCCTTCTCTATCAACACTGTAATATCTTCACAACATGCATGGTCACATTTTAAGACCCTCTTCTTCCACAGGTACCACTTTCCAATCTAATCTGCCTTCCTCCTCTTTTATCTCTAGATCAAGCCCCCAAGAAAGAAGCCTGGCAATTGAATACTTAAGCTCCCCACAGGGCCTTCCTCTCTTCCTCTCAGGGCCTTCCTCTCTTCCTCTCAGGGCCTTCCTCTACTGTGTACTACTATTTCACTGCCTTCTTTTCTGTCTCCCCTAAGCCTGTGAAACTCACTGGGTTGGAAGGTTCCTTCCATTCCTAGCTTCACTGTGTCCCTGCAGAGTCTCTGTTGCATGGTATACCTCTCTCCTTTTAGCCACCCCTGAACAGCAGAAAAACAGATTCAGTGGTCACTGCGAAATGCCTGTTCCGCATTGGTTCCCAGCTGTTCCTCTGCTATTTGGAAACTTTTTCTTCCATATACTGGACTCACTCTGCATGGGACCACCCCATGTCCCTGAGGTACCTGCAGTGCTATATGTACAGCACCTGTCTTAATTAATATAGTTGCCAGTTTACCATCATTTTACCCAAGTCACTTTGGCCCTTTGCTTTACTTCCATCATACGCCTACTCTGAAAACACCTGTGGTCTGCTTCTCTTCTCTGCTCTACTTCTGAGGTCTGGCCTTGATAATGCTCACCTCACCTCCTTATCCATGAAATCTGCCAACATGCCAAATTTCAGAACTCTGCAGTCTCCCTACCCCCCATCCCATGCTGGTGCCACCACAAACATAACATTCACTCATTATCAAAGTGCCTCCTATCCATTTCTTTTCCTGTTAATTCCCCTAAAACAGGACATGTCCCACATACCACCTTCCCGTGGCAGCCCAAATCCTGTGTCTCTCTTTCCACCATTGATGTGAATTTAACCATTACTAGGCCATCCCCTGCATTTTCTCCCACTTTGGTTTTCCAGGGATCTTCTGCTTCTGCTTCATCATCCAGTTTTCATACTTCTCCTGCCACCTCACAGTCATTCCATGGGCTCAGGAGTCTTTTCTTCCATGTCTATTTCCTTCCTGACCTGTCCTTACTGCTGCCACCATTGCCAGCTTCTTTGTTCCCAGGGTGCTCTACTGAGTCCATCTGCTTCTGAATTCACTCCTAACCATCTTAGCTTCTTGTTTGCACTATTTTGGTGACAGTCATCTCCTCTTTTAGAGTTGTTCCCCCTGATTTCTGTTCATCTTATCATGCTTTTTTAAGTTGTCAATGGACCCCTATATTTATTTATATGTGGTTCTGAGAATCAAACCCAGTGCCTCACATATGCTAGTCAAGCTCTACCACTGAGCTCAACCCCAGCTCCTCAGCATACTCTTTGATGACATAGTGATCCCAGCCTTTGCTAGGTGCCATGACTACTACAAACTCATTCCCTTTAGGCCCCTCCTATCTATTTTTCATTCCTGGCTTTTCTATCCATGTCATGATCTGTCTTCTCAGTGGACTTCCCTCATACTTTGCCCCATTTGCAGGGAAGAGGCTCTGAATTCCCCACATTAATTCTGTCCTATATTGTCCTTGTGGTGGCTCTAATGGCACAGTGCCTTCTCTGGTCTTTTCAACCACCTCTTATCCCTTGACCACTAGGCTCCTTCTGATCTTTCTCATTCTTGTCCACTGAATCACTGCCCCTTTTATGCTTTCCATGGTTTGTAAATTCCGCACCTTCTTTCCTAGTGCACAATTGTATGATCATTTCTCCTGCTTTCCTCTTTGACTGCATAGCAAAGTACTGTCACCTTCCCCATCTGTAATTCTTTTAGCTTCCATCTGTGATTTGTCCAGTCATTCAGCAGTCCTTTCTAGTGTGTACTATTCTTTGATCCGTTGGCAGCTCCTGACGAGTCAAACTATTCATTCCTCCTACCATTACACACAGTGTATCAACTTCACATGCTCTACTTGGTAGCTCGTGCTCATGTCTCTGTCTCCAAGATGTGTGTTTTTTTCTGGCTCCAACAACAATGGCTGCCTGTAACCTTTCAAGTGTCCTTCCACTTCATGTCTTCTTTCATACTCTTCTAAAAACGCTCTCAAATGTACATATGCCTCTAATTTTCCTACCACATTCCTGTCCCCACTTGCTTTTACCTTCTGCCATCACTCCTATCCCACATATGCCCGTCAACATCCCAGCACATTCATGCACTCTCATCCTGCATAGACACTGGGCCTGACAACTGTCTTTTCCTGGATACTCCCATCCATCTACCACCTCTCCTCCCCCTCCCTCCTCAATACTCATCTGCTCCATGAGCTCACCTTCAGTGCTGGCTCCACTCCCCTCTGCCTCTTCCTTCCCTGTGTGCTACCAGGCTGCTCCTCTCTGCCCACACCCACACATCGTCCTCCTGTGTGCCACCCACCCCTCTCAGCCTCACTCTTCCACCTCAGTCCTTAGCTGGAACCACACTGTTGGTGCTGCTGTCCCTGCCCTTGGCAGAAAACCCCCACTCAGCCTCCATCCTCCCAGGTGCCTCTCTGCTTCATCCATTTCCTTGGTCTGATGGGCCTTTCCTCCCATGATTGACAGTCATATCTCTGATGCCTCCACCTACCCTGACTCACAGGTGTCAGGTGCTCACCCTCCCATCTCTGCCCCATCTCCTTTCTCCCCCCTCCACCAGTGATTCCCACCCGGGGATGCATGACACCCAGGTGGCCTATCAGAGTCATCTTTGGGTCAGTTTGTTGTTGCTGTTTCTGTTTGTGAGCAAATCAGTGCTCCCCCTGATGCTCTGATAGGCCTACCTGGGGGCCGTGCCCACAGCCCCCCCTCGGGTGGAATCCACCCCCCCCACCCCCGGTTAAGAATCACTGGTGTGAATGCCACCTGTACTCTCTGGACTTCACTCTCCCATCTCCTACCTCCACCCTTCCTCCAGTGGTGACCATTGGAGGTCCTCACTCTAGGATCTCAGCACTTCCCCCTCTACCTACCCTTAGGCCGCTTTTTCTTTCATCTCTCCCGCTCCACTATAGTTACTTCTCTGTTTCCTTTCCATTTAGCAGGTTCTACAGAAGTTATGGTACCTCCTATGTTTCCTTTCAACCTCTCCTCCAGTGTTTCTCTTTCCCCTGGATAGGGTCTCATACACTACTGGATAGGGCACTCTCCACTGGGATCCACCCCATTCCCCTCCCTCTTTACTTCTCATCTACGACCTACCTCACCCCAGTGTGCACAAGAGAGCTGTTGTTTGCCCAGACACCTACCCTCAGAGTCCTCATGACCCACCTGATAGATTCTCAGGCATTCTGTCAGTATGTTTGGTCCTAATTTAATCTTTCTGTTTGCTAGCTATTATCCCTTTTTCTTAATCCCCTTCTTTTTCTGTCCGAGACAGGAGCCCCTCCAGAGCCTTCTGCTTTGATTTGAAAATTCTTTGTAATTACTTTTGCTTTTCCTTTCACCCTCCAGGCAGCTAGTCTCTTTTTCCTTTTGGGGTAAATTGAATATTATTGCCAGCACTGGAGATGGAACCTTCTTCTGGGTCAGATCAGTAGCGTTCTTTTCTTAATGCCTGAAGCCTGGCTCATATCTCTTATCCTCCCTCACTCCCTTTCCCCACTCTCAGCCCACTGTTTCCAATCTTGCCCTCCTATTCCCCAATAAACCACAACCAAAATCCTATCCCTGCCACCCACCCTTCCCTGCCAGATCTGTAGTAAAGAGCCTGGCCCAAAATTTCCATCCTTGCAACAATGCTGAAGCTTCAGGGCATATGTTCCTTCCTTTCTGTACTGTCCATTCCTTTTTTGCTTTTATTTTCCCACTCTGAGCCTTGCAGGCTGGTCTGCACACTCAAGTGCCTTCATTCGGACTCTAGCACCACCTCCTTCTTCAGGCTTTCCTTTACAGTCCAGCCTGTGTCCTTCCACCCGATTTTCTGCTGTCTGCTCTCCCTTGGTTTCTCCTGAATCCTGTCTGTCTTCCTTAGGTGACTCTCCTATTGTACTGCATTTCTGTCCCCTAGGCAAATTTTACTTGCCATTTTCTGCTTGTTATGTACACCTTCTCTGATGCATGAGCCTATAGAAGGCACCCTGCCTCATCTCTATATCCCATATTTCTCTCGTGACTTTTAGGACTCACCTCATCATCAGATTCACATCTCTTTTTTCATTATAGGAGCCTGCTCTCCTCGTGAACCTTCTGTCATGCTCAGGCTGCTTCCTCCTCCTACCACCTTCTCTTTTGCAACCATCAGCTGTCACTCCCCAGATTGCCCATTAATTCTGGCCTCTACCTACCCTTAGGCTGCTTTTTCTTTCATCTCTCCCGCTCCATTATAGTTACTTCTCTTTTTCCTTTCCATTTAGCAGGTTCTACAGAAGTATGATACCTCCTATGTTTCCTTTCAACCTCTCCTCTCCGCCAGTGTTTCTCTTTCCCCTGGATAGGGCCTCATACAGGAAATGCACCACTGCCCATCACAGTTACCCTCCCAGTACCCGAAGACTGTCCAGGACTGCCTTGTTTTCTCTTTCTTACCTACCCTCGCTGCTGCCTTCTCATACAAACTAATGCCTCACTAGGTTCTGGTTTCTATCTCCCTGTGGCTTTACTGTGTCCTCCGTCGAATCTCTTTGTTGTATAGTACACTTCTCTCCTTTCAGCCACCTCTTAATAGCAGAAGAACGGATTGGTCACTGCAAAATGCCTGTTCCACATTGGTTCCCAGTTGCTCTTCCTCTTTTGCAAGCATCTCTCCCACATACTAGACTCATTCTGCATAAGTCCACCCCATGTCCCCAGGGTATCTGCAGTGCTATACATATAGGACCCATCTTAAAGTGCAACACTGCCCTGTTTCATCTGTTCTATACAAGTTGTTGTAGCCCCTTGCTCCACTCCTTTCTTAGAGCCCCACTCTGCAAATGCTGACTTTTGATTCTGCTCCTAAGGCCTGGCCTTGATACTTCCCATCCTACCAGCTTGTCCCTATGACCTGCTAAAATCCTTGGCTTGGGAACTCTGCATTCTGCCTGCCCCCTATTCCATATTAGCTCCCTTACCTGTGTTGAGTCTACCACAGGCTCATATTCTCTTATGTCCAGAGTGCCATTCTTCCCCATCAACTCCCCCAAAACAACTCAAATCAAAGATACCACCTTCTCATGGCAATCCAATTCCCATGTCTCTCTCTTTCCATCCTGGATGTGGATTTAACCCTTGCCAGGGCATCTCCTCCCCCCCACTTTTTAATCTTCCAGAGATCCTCTGATTCCTTTCCATCATTCAGTCATATGTCCTTGGCCACTTCCCAGTCAGGCCATGAACTCAGGAGTCCTTCTCTCCACATCTGCTCCCCCTAACCCACCCCTTCCTACTGCCACCATTGCAAACTTCTTTGTTCCTAAGGTGCTCTACCGAGTCCATCTGCTGCCTGAATTCACCCCTGAAAATCCTAGCTTCTCAGTGCTGCCACATTTAGAGACAGTTGTCCCCTTGCTTGGAGCCACTGCCCTACCCTTTCATCATCTCACCATGCACCTTGTTAAAAAGTGGTTCCCAACATTTTCAAGGTACCATGATCACTATAGCCTCATTCTCCCTAAACTTCCTACCACCTCCTCTTCATTCACTCCTTATCTTGCCCATGTTCTTTGTCCTTGCTGGGCTTTCTTATGCTCTTTGCCTGCATTAGACACAGTTCTCATATGTTTATTCACTCACATGTTCATTGTCCTTGCCATCTCTCCCTTAAGACAGTACCTTCCCCAGGCTTCTCAGCATGCCTCTCCTCTCCCAGCTGTGGGCTCCTTCCTTTTCTCTTCACATTTTTCTTACCCAGTGGACTATAACAGCTACTATCATGCTCTACCCTACTGGAAAACTCCTCACTTCTCTTCCCTCTCCTGGGCTCAGATTGATCCTTTCTCCATCTTTCCTCCTTTACTGCATGTATTGTTATATCCTCCACATCCACCATGCTTTTGGCTACTGTCTGTGAGTCCTCTGATTCTGTAGTCCTCTTTGATGTGTACTCCCTTCTCAACCACATTCACTCAACTTGCATAACACTACTGATGTACACCTGTTACTCAGACTCTCATGATCACTGCCTTGTGGCCCAGCAATGAAATTTTTCCAGCACCCCACATCCAAGAGTTCAGGTGACCCATCACATTGCCTTTCACATCCTTTCTTACACTATCTTCTGAACCATATTCCTGATTCACATACCGCGTTCCTCCTCCCTACACATACTTGTCTCCTGCCCTGCACTTGCCACTATATCCCAATGCACACACCCCCATTCTCAGCCTGACTTGACACTGGGCCTAACAACAGTCTCTTCCTGGACACTGCCATCCATCCCACCCACCGCCTCTGCTCTTTCTGTTCCTCATCAGCAGTCAGCTCGTCCATGAGCTCACCTTCAGTGCTGGCTCCACTCCCCTCTGCCCCTTCCTTTCCTGTGTGCTACCAGCCTGCTCCTCTTTGCCCACACCCACACATTGTCCTCCTGTGTGCCACCCACCCCTCTCAGCCTCACTCTTCCACCTCAGTCCTCAGCTGGAACCACACTGTTGGTGCTGCTATCCCTGCTCTTGGCAGAAAACCCCTACTCAGCCTCCATCCTCCCAGGTGCCTCTCTGCTTCATCCATTTCCTTGGTCTGATGGGCCTTTCCTCCCATGATTGACAGTCATATCTCTGATGCCTCCACCTACCCTGACTCACAGGTGTCAGGTGCTCACCCTCCCATCTCTGCCCCATCTCCTTTCTCCCCCCTCCACCAGTGATTCCCACCCGGGGATGCATGACACCCAGGTGGCCTATCAGAGTCATCTTTGGGTCAGTTTGTTGTTGCTGTTTCTGTTTGTGAGCAAATCAGTGCTCCCCCTGATGCTCTGATAGGCCTACCTGGGGGCCGTGCCCACAGCCCCCCCTCGGGTGGAATCCACCCCCCCCCCACCCCCGGTTAAGAATCACTGGTGTGGACGCCACCTGTACTCTCTGGACTTCACTCTCCTGTCTCCTACCTCCACCCTTCCTCCAGTGGTGACCATTAGAGGTCCTCGCTCAAGGATCTCAGCACTTCCCTCTCTGACCTGGCACTCTCCACTGGGATCCACCAAATTTCCCTCCCTGTTTACTCCTTCATCCAGGATCTGTTCCAACTCCAGTTGAAGGCTCTATCTCCCACTCACAGGTTTCTTATCAATCTGATCCTTGAGTGTTGTTACTATCTCTTTTCCTTAATCCATCCTCTTCTTTCTAACCAGAAAAAAAGCCCTTACAGGTCCTGCCAGTTTGGTCTCCAAATTCCTAGTTTTCCTACAGACCAGCTTCTTACCTTTTTCCTTCCTTTTTCCCTACTTAAAATTCCTCTTTCTTCTCTGGGTGGACTCTGGTCTTCCCTAGCCTGAATTCATCACCCTCAACAATAAAATGGAATAGTCCACCAGCTTGGTAGAAGATGATTGTTACCTCTCTATGTCTGGGGCCTGCCCGAAGGTCCAAGTCCACTCCTACCTTCAATACTAACATTTCTTCTCCTAAACATGTCCTCCAGTACAACCCAGTATACCCCAACCCGATCTGTCTGAAACTTCAATCCCTATATCCACCCATTTGAGTATCCACCGTTCCCTATAATAGAGTCTGGCCCTAAATTTGCACCCATGCAACAACATTCAAGGCATTAAATGCATATATTCTTCCATGCCCAACCCTTTTCTGCTTTCCATGCAGGCTTGCAGTCTAGCCTGAGCACTTAGGTACCTTCATTGCAACTCCAAGACTGGCCCATCTCCCTACCACCCCTCTCTCTTCACTCTATCCTTTTTGAGTGTCTTCTGACGATACTCCCCCTTTTGATGAATCATCTTACATCCTTTTTTTTTTTGGTACTGGGAATTGAATTCAGGGGCACCTGGACTACTGAGCCACATCCACAACCCTATTTTGTATTTTATTTAGAGACAGAGTCTCACTGAGTTACGCTATCACTTTTGCTAAGGCTGGCTTTGAACTCGTGATCCTCCTGCCTCAGTCTTCCAAGCTGCTGGGATTATACCACGCCCGGCACCTTGCTGCCTTTCTTTCTCAGACCATTTCTTCTCTTTCTCTGCCTGGACAAGCGAAGGCTCCCTGCCTCATCTCTACGGCCCATGCTTATCTTAGAAACCCTTAATCCCTAAATTGCAGAACTTTGCTTTCTCCTGCATTGTCATTTGGCTACCTCCATTACGTTCTCATATTAAACCCATGATGCCTCACTGGGTTTCACTGTCAACTTCACACTCCACTCTGACTTCAGCATGAACCCCCTATGGTATGGCCTAGTGCCTGCCACCTATTTGAATTCACTCTTTTCTCCCTATGAGTCTTCTCACTTCTTGGATGTGCTCTCACTGCTCAAACTCTTTATATTCTCTCCCTGTCCCACTTTCTCTTTCTGAACCTTTGACCTACCATTTCTTCCTTTGATTCCCACTTTCCTTAAGCTTCCCGTTCCTACTTCTTTTCTGCTATAATTTCTTTCTCTTCTTTCTTCCCATTCCATCAAGCAAGTTCCCACAAAACTCTATAGTCAGTCCTGCTACTTTTTCCTGTTCCTCTTTTTCTCCATCATTTCCATTTTCCCCAGTAAAGTGCCATTGACCAAATGCACCCCTGTTCAAAGAGTTTGCCCTCATAGTACCCCTAATCATGTCCAGAGTCCACGTGTTTTTTCTTTCCCTCTTGACATACAACCTTCACATCACTCATGTTCAAATTTTAAGAGTCTCTCCTTATACAGGTACTAACTTTCCATCCTGTTCTCCTGCCTTCACTCTTATCCTCTGGATGAATTGACCCAAATTAGAAATTCTTCAAATCCCAAAGTTCCCCAACTCTAAAAACTTGCTTTCTCCTGAATTGCATTTGGCTGCCTTCATTACTTTCTCATATTAAATCCATAATGCCCCACTGGGTTCCACTATCAACTTCTCACCCCACCCTGACTTTAGCACGACTCCCTGTGGAGTTAGCCCCCACAGGCCACATGTCCAGCCTTCTAGCAACCTTGGAATGGTAGAAGCACAGAAACAGTGAACACTACAAATTGTCTCATCTACATTTGCAAGCATCTTTCTATCCATATTCTGGAGACCCGTCTGCATGGATCCATCTCCATGTCCCTGAGGTTACCTGCCAGTGCCATCTATGCAGGAGCTATCATAAAGTGCATTGCTGCCTGGTTTTGTCTGTTTCACACAATTCACTGTGGACCGTTGCCCTACTACCTCTGTAGGGCCCCATTCTGCAAATGCCTGGACTTTTGATTCTGTGCTTTGCTTCTAAGGTCAGACCCTGACACCATGCATCCTACTGACTTGTGCCCTGAGATGTGCCAAGACCTCTATCTTGGGAACTCTACTTTGTACTTGCTCCTTTTCCTCACTAGCTCCTGTTCAAAACTGACCCCCTACTACTTTATGAGTCTCTGTCCCCATTGTGTGCCTCCTATTCCCTTATTATTCAGCTGACTCTTTTACATAACAGATATCTCATATACCATCTTCCCATGACAGCCCAACATCCATTTCTCTCTCTCTCCACCTTGGATACAGACTTAACCCTTGCATAGCAATCCCCTGCATTTTCTACCATTACTTTTCCAGAGACTCTCTACTTTTCGTTGTCATCATTCCTACTTGCCCTGCCACCTGCCAGATAATCCATGAACTCATGAGTCTTTTCTTTCTGATGGCTCCTTTCTTGACCTGTCTTCACTGCTGCCACCATTGTCAAACTCTTTGCCCCCAGAGGGCTCTACTGAGTCCATCTGCTGTCAGATTTCATCCTTAATACTCCTAGCTTCTCAGTTCTGCAGTATTGGAGATAGTCATTTGCTATATCAGAGTAATTCTCTCAACCATTGATCACCTGATTCCAAAATGATACAAGCACTAAAACTTCATTACTTTCGGCCTCCTCGCACCTCTCCTTCATGTGTTACCCGTGCCATGTTCTTCTCTGCTTGCCTTTGCTCACCCGGATTCATCACTTTCTCTCCCTCCTCAGTCCTGATGCGCCTTTCTTGGTGCAGTACCTTCCCCAATCTCTCAGTCTTCTCCTCTCCCAGCTGCTGGGCTCCTTCCTCTGCTCTTTCTCAATTCTTGTTGCCCACTGCTCTGCAACATGTTACAAACCCCTCACCTCCTCTGCCCTCTCCTGGGCCCAGCTGATCCTTTCTCCTGCTTTTGTCTCTACTGCATAGCGAGGGCCAGTCATCTCCTCCCCATCTGCCATTCTTTCAGCTGCCATCTGTGAATCAGCTGGCTGATCCAGTAGTCCTCCTGTGTGTGCACACCCTTTTCGACCTGCCCTTCACAACCACTGCTCTCCCACATTCAGCGAGCTTTGCATCACAAAGATTGAACCAGACCTCCATGTTCTACCCAGCAGTCCCTGTGGCTGCAGGCTGTGGGTTCTATTTGGAGCTCTGGGTCCATGAGTCCCTGAAACCTTTCAGGTGGCCTTGCACATTCTTTCTTTCACATTCTGAAAAGGCTCTTAAGAAGTGTATTCTGATTCACCTACCTTGTTCCTGCACCCCCCCCCCCCCCGCCACACACACACACTTGTCTCCTGCCCTCACTCCTGCCCTGCACTTGCCACTATATCCCAATGCACACACCCCCATTCTCAGCCTGACTTGACACTGGGCCTAACAACAGTCTCTTCCTGGACACTGCCATCCATCCCACCCATCGCCTCTGCTCTTTCTGTTCCTCGTCGGCAGTCAGCTCCTCCATGAGCTCACCTTCAGTGCTGGCTCCACTCCCCTCTGCCCCTTCCTTTCCTGTGTCCTACCAGCCTGCTCCTCTCTGCCCACACCCACACATCGTCCTCCTGTGTGCCACCCACCCCTCTCAGCCTCACTTCCACCTCAGTCTTCAGCTGGAACCACACTGTTGGTGCTGCTGTCCTTGCCCTTGGCAGAAAACCCCCACTCAGCCTCCATCCTCCCAGGTGCCCCTCTGCTTCATCCATTTCCTTGGTCTGATGGGCCTTTCCTCCCATGATTGACAGTCATATCTCTGATGCCTCCACCTACCCTGACTCACAGGTGTCAGGTGCTCACCCTCCCATCTCTGCCCCATCTCCTTTCTCCCCCCTCCACCAGTGATTCCCACCCGGGGATGCATGACACCCAGGTGGCCTATCAGAGTCATCTTTGGGTCAGTTTGTTGTTGCTGTTTCTGTTTGTGAGCAAATCAGTGCTCCCCCTGATGCTCTGATGGGCCTACCTGGGGGCCGTGCCCACAGCCCCCCCTCGGGTGGAATCCACCCCCCCCACCCCCGGTTAAGAATCACTGGTGTGGACGCCACCTGTACTCTCTGGACTTCACTCTCCTGTCTCCTACCTCCAGCCTTCCTCCAGTGGTGACCATTGGAGGTCCTCGCTTTAGGATCTCAGCACTTCCCTCTCTGATTTAGATCTGGCACTCTCCACTGGGATCCACCCCATTCCCCTCCCTGTCTACTCCTTCACATACAACATGCCTCAACCCCAGCTTAAATTACTCAATTGATGTTTTCTCCCCCTCATTTTCATCTTCTTTTCCTCAAAATAATTGTTTTAGAGAGTCAGACAATTCCTTTTTCCTTTTAACCTATGTTGTAAGCTTTATCTTTCTTTTTTGTGTACCTTGATCCATTGTGCATTTATACTTCTTACATTTACATTGTCATTATTTTCTAAACTTTGATAAAAACCCAGAATCTCATGGAAGCCATCTTTTTGTATATTCTCTTTCCCCGCCTCCATGACTTGCTTGTGTCTTGTTCTCCCATTCCTTTTTTTTCTACTTCACACTCACACTCTTTTAAGTGATTCCTCTAAAATATCTAGGTTGTAAACTTGACCTTTCCAGAAGCTTAGATATATAAATGCTGCCCATATTCTTTATATATATATATACACACACACACACACACACATACATACACACACATACACATACATATACATATATGTGTGTGTGTGTGTGTGTGTGTGTGTGTGTATTTTTTAGTTGTAATTGGCCACAGTACCTTTATTTTATTTATTTTTATGTGGTGCTGAGGATCGAACCCAGCACCTCGCTCGTGCTAGGTGAGCACTCTACCGCTGAGCCATAACCCCAGCCCCAAAAGCTGCCCATGTTCTTAATTCCCTTTTGTCAGTCTGGTATCTTGTAACATTTTCTGTCTTTAAAATTATGTACCATCAAGTGTCACCAGATCCCGCATGTAGGACCATCCCTTACTGTCTACTTCTCTCCCCATCACACATTCTTTTTAATGCACTGTAATATGGTCATTATCTACATTCTTCCTGTTAATCTACATGTTTCTTTTTTTTTCTGTTTTTTCTTTCCTTGTGTATATTGATGATATTTTTCTCTCTTGTTTTTCTCAGCATCTACTTTAATCCCAGACTTAGAAAATCTAACATTCCACTCTGATACATATAGTTGTCTTCTCACTTTAGTGTCTCTCACCTCCACTCTTTTCTTCTTGGGTAACTTTGGTTCCTCTTAACCCTATGTCCGTTTTTTTGGTTTACGCCCTTGTTTTACTGACTTCATTGTTTATAGGTTTCCTAATTGTGATGCTATCAGCCCTGTATTTATTCAAATTTCTCCAAAATGTTATCAAGTCTATACACTTTTCATTTCACTTAGTTTCCTCCTATATTTTTTTCTTGCTCCATTTGTTATAATTACAGTGCCAAATCTTGGCAATATGTCAACCTTACATGACCTTTATCTAAAAGTAAATTTTACATTGCTTATCCACTGGTTTTCTTATTTTTTCCCTATTTAGCCTTGGAAAACTATTTTTATTAGCACCTATATACTCTTGTATCACCACTATTCATTCACTGATTTCTTCCTGTTAGGTACCTCTTTGTCTACATGCATTGCTTGATCCATTTCTGAATCTCTGCTTTCTTATATACTGTGCTGAGTTGCTTTCATTCTCTCTTTGTTTCTGATAAGATTCCTACCACTTGACTTGTTTTTTATCCACTTCACTGAACTTTTCACCAACTTTTCTATTGATTAGACTTTTCTTTATAAATGCATTTTCTTTTCGTCTTTCTTTAAAAACAACCACACTCCACAGTCCTCTTCCTGACTTAACTGCCATGAGCACAGGAAAGTTTCAATATCCTTTGCGCTTAAATAACAGTTTTTGGTAATAAACATTTCTATTGCATTATCTTAAATTTTAAACAGCCCCAATCCATCTCCCTTTAAAAAAAACCCAACATAGTTTCCAAATCATCATTAAAACACTGATGAAAACTTTCACAAATTTCTTGGTTATTTTAAAGGACACCTGCCTCATTATCTTACATATATTTCATTAATAGTAGACATGTTTGTGTGTGGTACAGAAGTTCCCATACTAAAATAAAGATCATAATTGCATTTTCCTTTTACACTGCAAGTAACAATGACATAATTTCAAGATAAATAACAAAAACGTATTTTTAAATGAAATATATAAAGAAGAAATGTGGAAATGTTTACTTACCAATTGACGAGTTGCTTAAGTTGTCCCACTCATATTTTGGGGAGATGACAGGAATATTGCATATGTTTAAAATCCTTCAGCATAGGAAGCGAGCCTACTGATAGAAGAGCTATGGCCACAGCAAAAATGTACCATTTCAAGCAGGCTTGTGTGCAAGCAATCGTTTTTGTTAGCACAAGAATGATAACTCGCTGTACCAAATTTTTCAAGCACATGATGTTTTATATATAAGAACTTTTCATGTTAAGCAGTATTTAATTTGTGTGACAGGAGAGCTGGTGATACCTGCGTTCTTCTTTCTAGTCTCAGTCTTATTTGCCATATGGTACCTTGCAGATTCCAAACCAAACCTAATTCATACATTTCCTCTTTACCCAAACATCTCTTCCTTCCCCCTTTTCTCTCTCTTTTTAAAATACATGTTTTCTTAGTTGCTTCTCTCACTTTTAGCCAGTCTTGACATGATTCCTTAAATTCCCTTTGATCACTTGCCCTGCCCTATCTTAAACATTCTGAACTTCTTTTCTCCACAAACTCTGATACATCAGTGAATCTAGATTGATCTCTTGAGTTTTACCTCATCATGATTCCAGCCATCCTCAACTAGTAGAACTTATTTGTTATACCAAAACACTCTCTCATGTCTACTTTAAAAAAGATTAATCCTAATGTTTTCAAGGCTTCCAGCAATGGTTGCTTCAGGCTTTATCTTAATTTCTGACATTTCCTAGCAAACAATCACTCCAGTCACTGAGATTTCCCACAGAGATCAAGCACCAGCCCATGTAATCCTTAACACTTTTTCTGACCCCTGATCTTCTCCATTCTACACAGTTCTGAGACTGACAGCTTTGTCTTTTTAATTCATGCCTAATCTATAGTCTTGTCATTACACCTTCTTTTTATTTTTTTTTAGTTGTAGTTGGACACAATACCTTTATTTTATTTATTTACTTTTATGTGGTGCTGAGGATTGAACCCAGGGCCTCACACATGCTAGGTGAGCGCTCTACCACTGAGCCACAACCCCAGCCCAGTCATTCCACCTTCTTAAAAACTGCTAATTCATACAATGTCCCTTTGCTTAGTGACTAGCCTCTATTTTTCTTCTGTCATGACCTTTGGCCTAAGTATGAAGCAACAGCCATTTGTCTCGTCAAACTCTATGATGGTTCAAATAATGTCATTCTGTCTATTAACAACTTGGAACATGGCTCTTCTTTTCTCTTTTTTCTCCTCCTTTTGTTGCAGACCCTTACATTTCCAAAATTTCTTATTTCAGCTAGATCATTCTAATGGACATAGTCTTTCTTTTGGATATGTATATTCAGCACTATTCAGGCTTCTTCTGTCTTCCTATTTCTGTACTGAATCTGTTTCCACCCTCCATGTAGTCTGGACTTTGCTAGGATTCCTGCTCTGATCCACATTAATCTCACTCCAACCTCTCATTCTATTTCTGCACCAATTGCTTCAAATCTTTTTTCCAGCAAGACTTTCTGGGCAGCCAGATACCATTCTTCATTTCTTATCTTGCCATTTTCTTGCCTTCCTCTCATCTCCCTTGGTTGATATCTGGTTTCACAGACACCCCTTTTAGAACTTTGGTTCTGCTATCCTTCCGTGTGTCTTGTCCTGGTCCTCTTCGATACCCTAGGTATTCTAACATTTTGCAAACCTGCATGCTATGCACCCCAGTCTAAATCCTAGGTCCCCTTCTCCTGACTTACATTTCAACTTCCATCTTTCTCTCTTCTCTCTATATATGTCTCAGTAGTTTCTCTTACACCCAGTTCTAACATGACACTTTGACTTCTGAACAAACTTGAACAGTTCTTCCTAGTTAATCTATAATCATAGTAATGAATACATTATTCTTCTCTAGGCATGTACTTTTGAGGTACACTCCCTTAATGGTACCACTCAATTCTTATGAAGTACAGATAATCCGCTTACCAAATAAACTACCCACCCACACTCTCTAGTCAAGTCAATGTCTTTTACATTGCTGTCAGTATCTTTTTATCAAAATTCATCCTAATCTTCCCCTATAACCTTTCTTATCAGCCCAACTCTTAATAATTAAGTTTTAATTAAAACCCCAAAATTCATAAAACCACTGCCTTACTTCATAACTTAGTGGTATTTGTTTCAGATCTTTTTTAAAGAAATAAAATATTGCACATATAATTAAGACTTCCTGTCTTCCACTCCCCAAATCATTTACCACTTTCCTTTCCAAGAGAAATTCACTATCTTAATGTGCTGCTTAAAGTAATCATTTGTAATACTGTCTTAAGGGTTTTAAATTTATATAATTTTTTTTAATTCCCATCAAGACTTCAAGAACTAAACAGAAAGACAGTAGAATGAATTGGACATAATTTTTCAATATTCATATATCAATACACCACCAGTGAAACTTCACATCATATACAAGAAAGGGATCCTCATTAGAATAAGTTATACTCTATTTATTATAATTGGTCAAAATACACTCTACTGTCATGTATATCTAAAAAGAATTTAAAAAAAGATATCAAGAACTAATCTTACTTTCCAGAGCCAGATTTTTGCTCCTTTCATTATCTACACCACTCACTCCCTGCAATCTATAACACCAAACATTTAACCAGTTATGCCCCTTTTGAAATCTGACATATTTCTCAAGAACCCTCTAGGTCTCTTAAATCCATAGCTTCTTTGCCTTTTTACTGCTCTGACTACCCAGAACCCTGCTCTAATTCACACTCCCTCGTCTTACCACTAAAGTCCTTCTCTGTTTTCTTAATTATACTCTACCATAGCTCACCTGTTCATTTTGACCATCATTTCATCAGAGCCAAGGATATAGTATTCTCCTGAGGTACAAGTCCCTCATGATTCACATGATTCCTCAAGAAATAAAATTAGTCTTCTCTATAGACAGACCACTCACCTTGTAGACGCCCTAGCTGGTTGATCCTGATATTTGTTAATGTTGCTAGCAGTGCTTGTTTAGAATTTATCTTACTAAAATGCCCTTAAACTTTGCTCTTAACCAAAATTTTAATTAAAAATGTATGGCATCATGAGCTAGTCTACTAGTTCCCATTCTATCCAGGTCCTTGAACCTCTGTTAGATACCCCGTTCATTACCATTGAGCCTTCCCATTCAAGTTGACCAGTTGGGCCTAATTTGAGATCTGAACATTGTGGATCTCTTTTTCAGACACTTGATCTGATCTACCTCACTGCCCCTCCATGAACTCTTTTGTATTTTGTACATCAGTCCCTTAACTCAGCTAATAAATACTTCCTTCTTATTCCATCATAACCTAGGTTCAAATATGTGCCATAACCCATCAGTCTATAACTTCTTCCCTTATTCAAATCATTCATCTTACTTTGTTCCTCCATTTCTTTCCCCTCTGTTTCTTATTGTATCCTAGAGAATTATGCAGCCCTATCTATCCTCTTTGACCCTCCTTTCAGCTACCATGTACATGACCTTCTTACAGGTTCAATTGTTTCCTCTGGATACTTGCCTTATGTTGAACCCTCCCTGTACAGTGCACTGCCATCTCCCCTTGTGTCCTACTTTCTTTACTGTATTTGCTTGTACTCACAGTTCAGCCTAAAATCTGGTAGGATCTTGCTACTGACCTGTTTTTTATGCCCGTCCTACTTAGCCTCTTTCTTACCTCTCACTATATTGACCACACAGATAACCTCTAGTATTTTTCCAACAAAGCTTTCTGGACAGCAAAGCCTTACACCTCTGCCACATTCTTATCTCACTGTCTCTCCTTGTTAATACACAACTCTGACAAATTTTTAATTCCCATTTCCTAAAGTTGCTGTTCAGCTCATTTTCTATACTGCATGTTCTGCTTCTAGCCTAATTCACACATCCTCTCTCTTTATTTAGCATTCAATGTCCATCTTCTACTCTTTACTTCTTCACTATTTTTTATACAAATCTCCTCAGTTGCTTCCCTCACTTTTGACAAATCTTAACATGTTAATTTCTAAGTACATCTTTGATGTTCCTCTTATAGAAGGTTCTTCTAGATTTCCTTTTGGAGATTTCCCAGGTATATCCTAACCTTTCATAATGAAGGACATATATTCTTTTTGAGGTCTCCTCCTCTTCATGTCCCCACTCTTCCCTTCACTCAGAACCACTTTTCTCCTCTTTAGATGTGCTTTCCCCTTAGATAGCATCTAACTTTTCCTCTTCCTTTTCCATCATGACTTTTGGCCCAAGTATTTTGCCAGATCCCTCCAGTTAGTACATATTCCTCATATTCAATTCAGCCATCTTCCTGGATTACCATAAAATCACTCTTCCGGACTTCCTTCACCCCTTGCCTGTGTTCTTCATCCTGTCACTCTTTAATGCCCTTACCCATTGGCCATTTCAGCACACTACCAGTTGCACCCTCCAGCCTCACCTTTTTGCCATTTTTAGCCTTCATCCTCTTCATTCTCTCCTTCTCTCCTATCCTTTCATACAAGTCTCCTCAGTTGCTTCTCCAGTTTTCAGCTAATTCTAATGACAGTTGCTAGAAAAGGTTCTATTTTAGAATTATTCTTAATCTGCCTTCGTCTAAAGCAGTAGCCCCAAACTATAGATTACTAAAGCTCAAACTGACAGGGGCTACTCTGAGTTTCTGATTCAGTGGGTCTAAGGTCAGGGTCTGGGGAAAAAATTTATACTACTAACAAATTCCTAGGTAATGCTGTCATTTAAGAAGCATTGCCATTAACTTTCCCTTCAGCCAAATCCTTTAATTAAAAAGTTTCCACCAAAACATCAAAAATAAGTCTACTTTTGACGCTTGTTGTTCAGGTCTTTGTTTTACTCCCATATACTTATCATTGTAATCTGGCCTTATACCTAGCAAATCTGACTACGCAGGCCACTCTGGATCTTACTGAATTCTCCGTGCAAATCTGACTATGCAGGCCACTCTGGATCTGACTGAATTCTCTGTTCTGGGAATCTTTATGGTGCTGTGGTCTTTCTTATTACCATTCCACCTCAGAATCATTCTCTAGGTTATATAGTGCTCCTCTAAGCTTTAATCCCTCTTCTTCTATGTCTTTTGGCCCAAATGAGGCCTTCTCCCTCCAGTCAGTATCTGGCAGCCTTCAGATGATATTTTCATTTGTTGCTTTCCTGTTCCTGTCCTTCTTGATAACTTATCCAGGGACCAATGCTTGAGCTATAAAGTGTAAACAACAACAAACAGGAAAGGAAAGGGAGGAAGGGAGGAATGAACTAAATGAAACGCCTTATTGCCAAGCTCCCTTCATTTAAAACCTATGTTTCATTCAAATGGATTCAGTCTACTTTTGAACAGTGCTCCCTATCCAGCTTCTCTCTCCAGGATCTGACTTTGATTTGCCAAAAAACCTCCACATGATGGAGTTACTGCTTTTTTTTTTTTTTTTTAATTCATTATATTTGCAAAACTTACTTATGCTTTCAGTAAAGTTTGTTTTTCAAAAAGATAATTGAATTAATGAGTAGGGAAATTTAATATAGTAAGTTTTAAATACAGGTTCAGATGATTTAAGGTGTTTAACATTGTAAATTGGAAAAATTATTATGTCCATTGGTCTCCTGTACAGCAAATTTTCCTGTGGTTCCAGACACAAGGCATGATTGTACTTCTGAACCTTTTTGCTGGTTGGTAGCAGCCATGTGATCAATTCTGGCGATCGGTATCACTTCCAAGCTGAAACTTTTCTTTGCCAGTGTGACATACCCTAGTGCTTTCTTCCCTACCCCAAAGATGCTTGCAGAGAGGGCAGCATTGAGAAATGGAGATTCCACCCAAACAGGACTTACAGTATAGAGGTCCTCAATGACTTAAGTTGGACCTGTCATATTACAGTTACTTCTGTGAGTAACCTCAGTGCATCATGTAAAGAGCACGTTACATGATATTCATTTGTTATCTCCCTTTGGTGACCTTCCCTCCAATATCTTAATTACACATGGCATAAACTCATCTCCCATCTATACATGGAAATAACAAATGAAGTTTTACTCTTTAGTTACATTCCCAGCATGATCTCCAGACACTCTTGTATGGTAATCTATTCTACAGAAAAAAATACTCAGAGCTCTCTCCTGGCTCTTTAATTCATCTTAATTCTTGTCTTTCTGATCATTTTAATTAAAAATCTCTCACCAAAGATTGCCCTAACTGGTCAGACCCTTGTTCTCTCATTGCATATGCTGCTTTTTGAAGTCTGGCATTAAGAGCCAACATTTGACCAAAAGACTCACATTATAAGGTCTTACAGGGTCTCCCACTCTGGGAAACACCATTTCTCATCCTATCTCCCCATGCAATTCCTCCTGCTCTTAACTACTCTTCATATAGTGCTCCCAAAACTTAGTTCCCTGTCTTCCCTTTCTTACTTGTGATCTTTAGTATAATTATCATGCCATATCCGTCTTATCAATACCTGCCAGTCTTCAAATGACTCCATCTTTTCTGCATGCTCTTCCACTCTTTCCCGATTGACCCTAGTGAAACCCTTGTTACCTATACAATTGCTTTTTTTTTTCAGCTGCCATCTTTAGATCATTCTCATGAATTTGATAGTTCTTTCTTTCATCTCCCTTGTTTCCTACATTATTCTGAATACATTTACATTCTTAGTTTAGTCCAGACCATAGGAGGGGTTCCTGCCACTGACCATGGCTCAGATCCATCCCATTTAAACTCCTTGGCCTTTCAGTCTATTGATCATAATTGTTCTTTGAAATATCATTTAAGCAAAGATTCTCACCCTCATGACAAAAATTCTTATTTAGCCATTTTTTCTTCACATGCTTTCTCCACCTATAGTTATAATCTAGCTTAACTCTCACCTACATATTCCTCATATTCAATTCTGCCATCTTCCCGTATTCTTCATTTTGGCCCTCTTTAATGCCCTTCCCTGCCCACATTTTGTATTATACCTCCCAGACTAAATCCTACTTCTTTTCTCCCTTTTAGCTTCTAGCCTCCATCTTGTCCTTTGTGGTATTCTCCCTAGGAAATGTGTGTTGCTTTTAGCCTATCTCCCCAAAGCAGGGTAACTTTTATGAGCAACTTTAATGACACACACTATACAGTAATCTACAATATCTTAACCACCTGTCCTACTTTCACATACCATCTCGCTACAAAATAAATGGATGCAGAATTCTTCTCCTCAGATATATTTCCTTCCTCATAATCTTCAATCATTCCCCATCTAATAGCAGAAATCCATTCTCTGGACAAACTACGTATTCATACTCTTGAATAAGAAAGCCCAATATCTCTGAAGTTGTCAGCAATAACTTTCTATTAGCAAATCATTTAATCATCTTCCTTATAAACTTTCTTTTCAACCAAGACCTTTAACCTAACAGTTTCTCTCCAAAGTTTCAAGACCTAATCTCCTGCAGCCTCCTACTCAAATCCTGTCTCTCACCCTATTTTTTCCCATTTCCTTTGTGAGTAAAATGTGACCAACTAGACCTAGTTGACATTGAGCTTATAGGATGCCCCATTTGAGATCTTTATTCTATACCTGCTTTGCCTATAGGCCTCCCACTATATCTTAGTCCCTTCCTTTGCTTCCATTCTCCCTTCTTTTTTTTTTTTAATTTTTTTTTAGTGTAAATGAACACACAGTATCTTTATTTTTATGTGGTGGTGAGGATCGAACCCAGTGCCTGACACATTCGAGGCAAGCACTTTACCACTGAGCTAAAGCCCCAGCCTTCCCTTTTCTTTCTTATTTCCTCCTGACTTTTGGCCCAGGAATGCTGCCTTATCCTCCAAGTCATCTGTCATTCATTAGTAACTGACTCCTTTACAGCGGAGGGCAACTTTAATGGTGTTTCTCTGTACTGTTCCTCCCTTCCTCCTGTTTGTCCTAGAGAAAAACCTTTTAAGTACCTTGAACAGCAGCCCTCCTGCCATTAGTGTAGCATGCCCAAGGATGGAAGACTGTCTTCTAGGTAGGTGTCTGCTCATTTTGGCACTCACTGATCATCATGCTTTCACCCTCCTACAAACTACACTGCATCTATCTGTTCCTTCTCAATTCAGTCCAGATCTCTGTGGATTGCTGCAGCTGGCCTGTTTCAGATCCACCCTTTTTACCCTCTTCCTACTCTTTTGCCCTATTAACACAACCCTTTCCTTTAATTATTATCCCTACAAAGCTTTCTGGACTCTTTTCCTAACCCCCCCTCTCTTATTCTGTCAGTCTTCCCTCCACTGAGGGATACCACTGGTTGAGACCTGACAATTTCCTTCCAAATTCCCCACTCTGACATTTGCTACATGATATGCTGTACACCCTAGCTCACTTCACATACCCCTCTCCTTACTTAATTTCTAGCATCCATCTTTTCTCTAACTCTGCCTCCTCTTCATACAAATCACCTCAGTAGTCACCTCTCATTTTCAGCCAGCCCTCATAAGAGGAGCCTCACTTCTGAAAATAATTTTAATGTAGCTCTTCAGGACATACTTTCCTTATTCCCTTTGGTTATTTGCCTTTCTTATTTATTAAGTGCTCATCTTGATATTATGGTGGTGCATTTGGTATTGTGTTTTTGCCCTGGAAAAGCCACTCTTACCTCCTTTCTTCATCACCCAGTGTCAATCATCCTTTCTGACTACACTGAGATATTACTACCAGTGGTTTTTATTGGTGTTCATCTTAAATTCTCTGTAGCTTCTCATTGTATCAACCAAATCATTTAATTAAAAAAATTGCCACCAGACAGGCAATGGTGGTACATGCCTATAATCCCAGTTTGACTTTGGAGGCTGAGGCAGAAGGAATCTAAGGTCGAGGCCAGCCCTAACAACTCAAGTGAGACCCTCAGCAACTTAGAAAGACCCTGTTTCTAAATAAAAAATAAAAAGAACTCTGGGGATATAGCTTAGTGGCAAAGTACCACTGGGTTTAGTTCCCATTACCAAAAATAAATGCCATAAAAGTTTCAGGAACATTTTTCTGACCAGTTTTCTGTCTTTACTTCTACATTAAATTCAATCAGTTTTGTCTCCAGTCTGTGATCTAGCATTGTTTCTGGTTTTGTCTCTTATTCCCTTTCCTCGTTTGCCTATAGCCTCCCTGCTTAATCTGAACACATCTCATTATTACTTATTGTCTATCCTGACTCTTCATACTTGATCATGACCTTTGTTCCTACCATAGTCCTATCTCTCTCAGCTGACCTGTGCTAGATTTGTGTTAACATACACTTCTCTCCTCTTCCTCTTGAAGAAAATCCTACCTAATTTAACCAGTCCCAAGAATTTGATCACCCCTTATAATACTAAAACAGATTCTGCACTCTTGATAGGTATACTCTTTCCTATATGGGTCAGCTCACTACCATCCTCTATTTTCTGCATTCTCCTGAAACCATCAGACTCATTCTTAATAAGATTCCCACCAGTGGTTTGAATTAAGCACTCTCTTACCTATCTTGCCTCTAATCTTTCAGTCTCAGCTGCTCAGAGTCATCATAAAATAATTTTAAATGCAAGGTATTTCACAACTTGTTCCTAAACAAAATGGTTGCCAACTACCCATGGACTTTTCCCGTCTCTTTACTTTTGCTCTTCTACCAAGTTTTGAGATCCAACTGAACTGTTATATCCTGTCACTTAATCCTGTAAGCTCACACAGCACTTATTAAAATTTATATTATAGATAGATAAGTCACACTCCCACAAACCACACTTATTTAACTACAGCATAATCAGTTTTTAGAGAGGTCATGCCTCAGCCACCTTTTTTTGTCAGAAGTGTCTGCCACATTAGCTTATACCTTTATGTGTAAATGTCAGTATGTTGGATGGATGAACTGATGGATGGATGGAGTTTAAAGTTAAGATGAGTAGATGAAAGTCTTACTACCCAAGCTGTCATGTGTAATCTTTACATTTGCATCTATTCTCCTTACTCATCCCCCAAACTAGTGCTCCAATTTCTAATATTTTTTGTACCTGTAAGCCTTTCCTAAACCATGGATTAGACCCTAAGTATTCCTTCTGCCTAAATTCCCTCCTTCAAACAGCTTAGACAGTCCTATCTTCCTGAAGACTTCACCTTCCAAAAATGTGCCCACAACTCCATTTCTTAATACTTCCACCAGTCATCTCAAACATAAAAGATGCCCACATGCTTTTCCATTTAAAGACATTGACTTTATCAATATTAGAACCTCGTTATTGACAGTAATTACTAACTGTAGGTTAAAAGTTGACTTTTACAGCAAGTTCATTCTGATGATCCGTGGACTCCTGTCAGTCCACAGTCTAAAGATCGTATTTAATACTGAAACTCTGATGTACTTGGTCAGTGTAAATTTGATGATCTGTATGCTTTTTACATCAGTATTTTTTGCTTTGTCAGGTCCCGGAACACTGGTTGTTTTTATTTTTCAACATACACACCCTTTTGACAGGCATGGCAAAAAGCCCCCAAAAGTATCTTCCCCGGCTGCTTTGTTCACATCAATATAAAAACCGTTTGCCCATGTCATCTTTACTGTTTTAATCCATAGCATCATATTCAGTGAGACTGCCTTTTGGACCCATTCATTGCAGGCTGCTTTGAGAAATATAACCCTAGAAAATAGGGCATGTGGGTATGTAACTTGAAAATGTGGAGCACAGTACTCAGCATGGATGGTGCTTCCTAAGTAGTGATGGAAACTTCAAACTTGCACTACCCACTGATGTGGGTTTGCCTGCTCTTTCTCTCCCAGTTGCAGTCACATTTAGCTGCACCTTGAAGTTTACGGTCCGGGACTGTGACCCTAACACTGGAGTTCCAGATGAGGATGGGTATGATGATGAGTATGTGGTGAGTCGACCCTGCAGAGCTTTGACACCTTTACAACACTAAGTACTTATGCCTTGAAGTGTTTTTCTAGGAACAGCTGACATGAACCATGGGCTTCCTGTTATTAAACAGATTACAGCTGAGGATGACCTGAACTAATCCTATTCTCTAATGGGATTGCATTATGGCAAAGAGAATTAAAATTGACCACTTCAAGATTAGTTAAAACAAAGAAACTCAACCCCTTTTCCCCTTATATCTTGGTGTTCAAACTAAAAATGGTTTGGTTGATACAATGAGAAGTTACAGAGAATTTAAGGTGAACACCAAGATATAAGGGGAAAAGGGATAATTAAGAGATGGAAATAATTATATGATTTTTTCATGAGATTATAATATATGAGATCAGTTTTATTAAAAGTGGGTTGTATTATTTCTGCTTCAACACTTTTAGTTTGCTTACTGCCAGATCAGGGACTGAAAAGCCTTCACAGAAAGGAGGGAAAACTTTAAATAAAAAAACAAACAAACAAACAAAAAAACCTGTTTGTGAATGTAATATTTAGAAGGTACTGAACAACCTGAAATGCATAGTTGGGTGTGGCAACAGGACTGCTGTGCACTTCAGGGCTACAGGTGGTGATCTGACGGATGTCCTGTTTTCTTACTTGCTTGTGTTAAGGCCTACAACATTAGGTTTATACAGACTACATAACTTAAACTATTGTGGTAACAGAGTTTTTCTTAGGCCCCAACAGGGATTTAACATAGAATGATAAATGATTATGTTCCTTCCCTCTTTGTTCTGTGCCCAAAAGGATTTTTATTTATCGATCCTTGCTTATTACCCCTAGCTGGAAGATCTTGAAGTGACTGTGTCTGATCACATTCAGAAGGTTCTGAAACCTAACTTTGCTGCCGCCTGGGAAGAGGTGGGAGATACCTTTGAGAAGGAGGAAACCTTTGCCCTCAGCTCTACAAAAACCCTTGAAGGTGAGAACAACTTTGCTGCCAGTGTTATTGCCTGATAGCAGTATCAACCTAATAGACATATATATTATTCCAGAACTCCTTTTTCTTTAAATCCTTCATAACTCATCTACTTAAAAGGCCAGGTTCCTGTCTTCATCATCTAATTAAGTCAACTATTTTCTAGGCCAGTACCCTCCCTATATGCCATCTATACCCCTGTTTACCCCCAGCTCCCAAGACACCCCAGAATAGCAGCAGATCACTGTGCTGAACTATTCTAATACTGTTGCAAAAACCTTCTCTACACAGAAGCTGTCAGCAATATCATCACATTTCTGGGCATGCAGCCATGTGAGAGGTCAGATAAAGTACCTGAGAATAAGAATTCCCACTCACTCTATCTGGCAGGTAAGAGACTTGGATCACATTTCTCTTAAATTTTGTTCCAAATTTAATAGGAAGGGATGTGGATGAGCATCCTGTGCCCTGCTATTGTCCATCATCCCATTATGTGAGCAAGAATTTGAAGTACAGTCAAAATGAATAATTTGTTTTGCATGCCATTCTTAGGTTCTTTTAAGATGTATATCTGGACCAAGACACTGAAGTCTCACACAGCTACCAGTGCTGCCTCTCCCTCGGTCTTTTGAATACTCCAAATCAATATTATTCAAAGCCTTCTGTGTGCCTGGTCTCATGGGACTATTGTTAAAAAATAGAATTTATATGAAGGATTCAATTCCCACAAATTTCTGGAAAAGCTAAACTAAAATAATAGAAAGGAGATGTAGGCAGAGCATGATAAATTTCATTATTTAGAGCTTGAGTTCTTAAATATGGTTTTCCTCACTTTTTTCCTCTCAGGTATATACAGAGGTGGCTTTGACTTATTGGTGAGGTCCAGGCTGGCCTTAGCAGATGGAGTGACCATGCAGGTGACTGTCAGAAGCAAAGAGAGAACACCTGTAGATGTTATCTTGGCTTCTGTTGGATAAGTTCTTACTGGGCAAGATGAAGTTGATGTGTATGTATGTACATCACTGTCAGAGAGCTTTTAGGCTAGTGGCATGAATTTCCCAAAATCACACTTTAAAGATTTAATGACTAACTGCTTGGCCCTGAGCCAGCAGATTAAGCCAATGTCTGTCCTTGTGCATGGGTTTTGGTGTTCCTTGGTTTTGGATTTTTCCTTTCTCACTTGGTCAGCTCTGGTATGACAGTGCAGCTTTGGGTGAGCTTGAAAATCAAATATTATCCTATATTCCAGCTGCTTAACTTCATTGTATTCTTTTGTTTAATGTGTGAAAGCTCCTGGCAATGTTGGAAAATTTTATCCCAAAGGGGTGGTGGGGGAGGGGAAGCCAGAATCCACTTTAGTCACAATTCATTTTTATTAATAGAAAATAAACACTTATTCCAGTTTCAAAGTTGTTATACTTGAAGTTCCTAATTTTTAAAAAACGAATTTAAAATTAATCACTTAATAATCCTACTTTGACTAAGACAATGAAACTGTGGCTTAAAAAAAACTATTCAGCACCATTTGCTTATAGGTCTTTGAGAATTTGTTCTTAAAGAGTCTGGGAACTATCCTGTCGGCTAAGTACAGGAACTGCTGAGCTGCATGAGAAAGCCTCTCTGGGACAGCCAATGGGAAGCTAAGCCACCATCACCAGAGGAGTCAGTGTACTTCAGCAAGGCTAACTCCGAGTATACAACAGTCCCCTCCCTACACTTCAGCCCAGGAGGGACATGCTTCTAAGCACTGAGGTATGAGTAGTTAGACTATTATTTGCTGTTAGAATTGATCTTTCCAGCTAATAACAGTAAATCTCTGGCACAGATGCAATTGGTTCTTAATGTCTGTGATTTTAGGAAATTCTGTAAATAATTTGGATTTAGTTTACTCAGAAATTACACGTTTAATAAGGTTCACTACTTTAGCAGAGTAAAGGTCTGCCATTTTAGTGTCCTTATAAACTATATACAATGTGTAGGCATATCATACTCTTATACCATACTTTAAAATACTGCATTACTTAAACAAATATTTTAACAAAATGTCTATAATTTGAAGCAGCTGATGAAACTAATCCAAGTATGACAAGGGATATTCACTCTCACTTAAACTATGTTGCCTAGAGAACTTTAAAAACCATGTACCCTTCAAGCCATTTAAGGAGAGATAACAGGCCCCACTCCTCATTCTCTACTGTGGAATTCCAATTCGGGTTGGGCCAGAAATTAGCACTTTCAGATACTTCAGGAAAGTTCCACAGATGTGTTAAAAAGTCTTCTAAGCAAAAGAATGTCTAATGCCTGTCTCTATGCATCCATGAGAAGTCATGCTCATCAGAATTTCCTAATAACACAAAGACAAGTCTATATACTTCATCAGACGTCAAAGGAATGAGGTGGGCTATTTTGTCAGAGTTTCTGCTGCCTTTTTTCTATATTCTGATCCATCAATGTGAGTAAAGTGGACTTTTGTGAGAAAACAGTGTTTGATTGCCAGGACCTCTTTTGGGCATTTCTTCCTAAGTGGAATACACAACAGATATGGGAGTGGGGGAGATAATACAGGGAAGCTACTCTTTCCAGCTCAGAAGGAGTTGATGAAGCCCATATATGCATTCAAGAAGCCCATGGGATCCTCTAGCTGTGGGTAGTGGCTAATGTGGTCATCCAGAATCGACACTGTGGACCGCGGCAGCGTTTTCCTAGTGGAAGAGAACAGCATGTAGGTGAACTTAAGGCTGGAGGGAAGGGAGGAGGTAAGCCAGTGGGAAGCCCCAGCAAATGCCCCTGCAGATATAGACCACACTAGAAGGAACCAACAAAAAGCTTATTCGCCTTCTACTTTGGAATTATCTAAGGCAGATAAACTTGCCAATTCCACTTATGCAGACTAGTTTTTAATTGTTCATAATTCAACAAACAACAACTTGAAAATATAACACTTTTGCAACAGTTGCAAAACAGGATGACTTTCAGCTCTTTAGAGAAGCATGAAGCATAGAACAAGTGGATCACTCAGCAACTCACTGCCCCAAGCAAAGATAACCAAGGACCATCCTTAATCTCAGGAGGCGATGAGAGAGGGGATTTTGACTAAAATTACAAGCAAGCCATCTACTACTAGGCCATATATGTCCACTAGGCTATAAGAAGGTATGGAACAGTCTTACGTGACATAGTCAAAAGATTTCATATTCCAACACCTTCCAAGTAAGTACCCAGAGAGCATAACAACTAATGAGAAGGCACTTTTCCTCTTAATCTCTCCTATCAGTCTACTCAGTTTAGGTCAACAAACTGGCTTTACAGTCAGATTAAAACAAACATTTAAGATATATCCACTTTCATTCCTTGGTTCACATGATAGCTTTTTCTTATCTCTATACCTAGGAATATGAAATAGCCGTAATAGTGAAAACAGGCTATACACAATAAGAGAAAATATAACTCAGTTTCTTGATCTTTCCATGATATGGTTTCTGGATGAACAGCCATTGAGGTCAGAGACAATAGCTAGTGCCAACAGCCTCAACAGGTAATTCTGTTTACCCCTGTCAGGATGAAATACTGACAAAACACCTCTAAGCAAGACTCACCTGTACAGCTCCAAAAACTCTGGATAGGGATTTATAGGATCCAATGGCCCATAGATAAAATGAACTAAGAAACAGAAGAGGGATGAATTACCAACAGCTCTCATTTCTGTTTTCCTACTGCCATCCTAAAATTAACTCCCCTACCTCAAAAAAAAAAAAAAAAAAAAAAAAGATTTTCTGCAAATTAAACAAATTTTTTTCTTATAGGAAACCTAGCAACCAAGTCAGTTGTTTCATTTGGCACACTTTCTCCTATATACAGCCATTTTATCCTTCCAGGTCTTCTGTTCCTGGACCAAAAAGAATAAGCTTTCAACATTCTCATTTTGTAAATCCAAGATACTGTCATAGTTTAAGTCTCTACAGTTATTTGACATCAACCAATAATTTCTTGAGCACTAACTACTGTATGTGAGGCCTATGTCAATATTTTCATTCTGTGAGAATGAAGACACCAATGAGCTCAAACCACCTATAACCTCTTGATTAGTAATCTCAACAGCCTCCTGTCACAGTAGTTCAGCAATGCCAACTACATGTTTCAGTGGTTTATACATTTGACTCTACATACATCACTGGTGTTCCAGATGTTAGAAGTAGTGTTGCTAATGAAATAAAAGGTCACCAAGTTAAATTTGAATTTCAGGTAAAAAACAAAAATTTTGGTTTTCTATGTTGATACTAATTCTCAAAATATAGTTACTGTTTAGCTAAAATTCAGATTTAACTGAGTTGCAGTTATTTTAACTTAAGTTTTCCTATCAAAAGTAATGTAAGAATACTCACTGGGAATAGTTACAGAGGCAAGAGCTCCCACCCAGCGTCTTCTAAACTTCTTCCTCTGATTAATGTACTGTAAGAGACTATAGGACAGGTAAGTCAGCAGGAGCAGAACAAGAAACCTTGATTATTAGTGGAACTCCAAAGCCTGATCTGAGCCACAAGGAACACTTTTGCATCTGGAAGCAACTTAGATGTCCTGGGAATGGCTACTTTATCCATTTGTATTAAGTACCCTCTGGCTACAGCAGTGATCATACCTCTCATATCAACAGAAGCACAAATGGGCCTATGCATTTATTAAGCAGGGATGAGAGCTCAGGAAGGCTGAAGGTTGTTTTGGAGCATATGTGACTAAAACCTGGACTTAAGGTTCTGATTTTAGCTCCACCACTAACCAGCTCAATGACTCAAAGTTATAACACACATCTTCTGATCTCAGTTTTCTTTTTTTTAAAATAGGAGGAATGAACTACATGATCTCTAAGTTGACATTGTCCTCTAAAATTAAGTGTAGAAGCTCATGAACATAAAATGTCATCTCTGTACTTCATCTGATCACAGACAGAATGGGGAGAATTCCTTTTCCTATAGTGCAAAATGTTGTAGCCACATTTCAGCTCTCAGACTCATGTACTGTTCTTCCTGGCAACTCCAGGATGATGATGATGATGATAATAATAATAATAATTATTATTATTTGTGAACCCAAATATCACCTCTTATTATTTACTTTTTTGAAGAATAAATTTTAAGGAGATCATGTTTGTTCTTCAGTTTTTTATATTAAAACTAATCTTGAAGGATTTCACAGGGACTTAGCAGGACACACAATCCCAGCAAAGCCATCAGTTAAAACACTGATGCTACTTGACCCCACTGATAAAAAAGACAGGGCCTCAAGTAGTTATGGATATTACCATCTCTAGGTCCCTCAGTGAGAACCAAGGCATGGCAGTTCTTGGTATAAGACAGAGAAGTCTTGCATCTCATTCCCTGTTGCTATTGAAAAGATATGCAAAAGAAAGAGCCTTGATACTTTTTTGAGAGGTACTAGGCTCTTTTCACAAGTATGATTGGACATTTTGAAGCATTAACAAAAACATCTAAAGTATATCAGTCAATTAGCATTAGAATTCATAGCTATTTATCCACCCTTCTTGCACCAAATGGCTTAGGCACAGGGCTCACCATATCTATTTATTTCTTTTTGAAAAGCAGAGACCAAGACCAGTTTTCGGTTTGCCTCATAGGTCCTAACTAACCAGCCTTCTTGTGATAGGAACAAGTCATCAAATAGAAGCAATCTTGCATCTTGCCCCACTTTCTGAAAAAGCCTCTCCAGAACCCAAAGGAAAGGTTTATTTCTTACCTGTCAATCACCAAGTTCCCGTCATTGTTTCGGATCCCTGCCCACATATCCCACAGCTCACTCTCGGAGGGTCGAGTGTATGGTCCAAAGACTGGAGTAAGACTGAAAAGAGGCCAGAATGCAGGAAGATAAGTGTGGAGAGAATTCAGAATGTTAAATATGGCTGGAACCTCAGAGGTCATGAAGTCTGACCCTTAACTGATTTATGAATTCCTTCTACTACTTTCCTGGCAAGTGGCCAACACCTTTGCCTGAATATCTCAAACCCCAGGATTTGGCCCTGAATTGTAATGGCAGCAACTTTTCACTACAGCGTTCCCAGGCCATACTCCATCTTTGATAACGACTTACCCTCGAGAAAATACAAAGAAATTCATCAACCTCGTGAGGATGGGTGACAGCACACCTCCATCTTTAAGTAGCTGTAGATAATAAGTGAAAGTAAAAATCAAGAATCCAGAGAAACCAACTCATCAGGACAAAAAGTTTTATACTAGGAACTAAAAAGCTCCCCCTGAAAAGTTCCATGGTTAGCTTCAGTTTTGTTTTGTCTACCCACATTATTCTCTCATAGAAGACAAATATAGTTCTAATTATCATTACGATTACACTTCTATACTTCACTAAACCCCTAATATGCTTTTTTCTTTTTTTTTTTTTTAAGAAGCAGTACCTCAGGCACCGTGGTGCACATCTGTAATCCCAGTTACCTGGGAGGCTGATGCAGGGGGATTAAAAACATAAGGCCAGTCTGAGCAATAGAGTGGGACCCGTCTCAAGAAAAGAAAAGAATCAGGGTCTATGTTGCCCAGGCTGGCCCTAAATTTCTGGGCTCAAGACATTCTCCTAGCTCAGCCTCCCAAGTAGCTTGGGACCGTAGCACCTGGCCATAAATCCTTAGGGCTTTTAACTTTTGTGTATTCAAGCTTAGACCAGGATCCCAGTTTGTTCAGATATCATACTTCATACTTGTGACACAAATCTTTACATAGTTGTATTTCTCCAAATATCTATTCATCTCTCATTCTCAGAAATAGTTTTCAGTTTTATGTAGGAGCCACTTCCACTGCTTTGTTTGCCTAAGAAGGGGAAAATTAACTTTATTAAAGTGAATTCATAAGGAGGAGAAAACTTTTAAGGGTTATACCTGCTGTAATGAGCTACAGTTAAAAGGTCTACTTTACTTAATATCAACACAAGCCTTAAAATTGAGGACCTATTCAGGGAAGTAGCCAACCTTTTGGAGAAGGAGAGGCCGATGAGTCTCAGGAAAGATACCTGTAGAAGAAGAGATTTCTCTTAGTCATTTACCATCAACTTTTAAGTCAAAAGTAAGACTATTATCAGAAAGTATCCACCCTATCCGTTGTCACCTTTTGGGCCGTTAGCCAAAATGGATACACAAATAAAACTTAGTACAGCCACGCACTACATAACAAATTTCAACCAACAGCGGACTGCATATATGTGTATCCCCCTCGTTAAGCAAGGCATGACTATTATTTTCTATGATTACTTCTCCAGAGTGTTTTGTGTTTACCTAATTAAATTATATCCTACTGGAATTTCTTCCCCCATTTTAAGGGTAGGGAAAAATAATTACACAACTATCCATAATGCTGATGACTAGGCTGACTCCACTTAGCATTTCCTCCCACCACACAGAACACAGTGTTGTTAATGATTTGGGCTGCAGAAACACAAGATTCTTTCAGTAAGTGAAGGTCCTAAAAGAAAATGGGGGGGGGGGGGACAACTAGTTTTTTCTTTTCCATTTCTCTCCAGAATCAATGGAAGAAAGACATAAATATTGCTGAAAAAGGAACAGACTTGACTCTTCTCCCAAGCTGCCCTTCAGGCATTCAGGGGACATTTGGATATTCATGGATTTAAAGCTGTGCTCAATGGCACACAAAGAAAAAGAAACATTTCCAAAAGTTCTAATCTGGGGCCCACTGATTTCCTCCTGAAACTTGGTATTGCCATCAAATAAGAATTTTAAGACTCTAATACTTATACCATAGATATATGGTATCTATAACTTATTTTTTTCATAACCTATAGTCATTACAAATACATCAAAGCAGCACTTACCCTCCTCATTACTTCTAATCAGAGTGCTACCAGACCCACCATTAGATCTCACTGTGTAATGCACTCCAAAAGCAGTACATATTACTATGATACAGGTTCTTATTGACTGTATGTCAACATAATTACTTTCCTTTGTAAGCCTATTTATTTTTCTATATTTAAAATCATCATTCTGAAAAGGGGTTCATAAATGTCATCGACCACCAAAGCAATTCACGGCACAAAATACTGTGTGTGCTTGCAGTATCATCAGATTATACTTAGATGTCCCTATATCATCTAAAGGTGGCCCTCCTAGGCTATGCCCCACTTTTCCACCCTCTGCCAAGACAGACAGTTACCTCCATTTGACAGACAGAGACTCTTTATAGTAAGCCGGCCAGATCGATTTTGCTTGTACCTGGAGCAGGGGATGAGGAAACACACACACTTAGCTGAGCAGACTGACACCAGCGCAGCAGCCGATCACAGCGCCCCCCCCCCCCCCCCCGAAAAGAATAGCAGGGGGCCAGGAACAATTTACTTTCCCAGCATCTTAAGCTAGTGTGCAGCCTGTGAAGAGGATAGAAATCTGGCTTCACTGACCTATACAGCAGCTCCTGAGCAACAATGTCTCCATAGTCGTGAGACAACAGGTTGATCCTACGGTTCTGGAGTCCTAGATGGCGCAAAAGCGCCTCCACGATGCTGGCCTGCTCAAATATGGAATAGTGGTGTGGTCTCTAAGAAAAGGAAAGGCCAGATACACAGGATAAAGGATAAAGTCATGTACAGGTCTCTCTGCCAGCCTGACCCCTCCATCCACATCCTCCCCAGTCCCAATACTGGTTCCATATAGGTGCTTCTCACCGGTTTGTCACTGAAGCCAAAGCCTAAGAAGTCAAGGGCAATCACTCGATGAAACCTCAGGGTCAGACCTTCCCAAATCTATAAGAAAGAAAGGATGATTTGGATTTTCTGCTCCTGCGCCGCGCCACCCCTCCCGTGACCCACAGCAGCACAGAAGCTTCATCCCTATCCCAGCTTTACAGATGGACTTTGATAAAGTGAAAACCTAATGAAACTACCACTAGCCACACCCGAGTTGATCCTCCTGGAAAGTGCTTGATTCCTAGTGATTAATCTATTGAAGGTGAAGCTCCAGCATTGTTAACTTCGCAATGAGCCTTTCCAGACTG
Organism: Marmota flaviventris; assembly: GCF_047511675.1. Classification (NCBI taxonomy): domain Eukaryota; kingdom Metazoa; phylum Chordata; class Mammalia; order Rodentia; family Sciuridae; genus Marmota; species Marmota flaviventris. The sequence continues at coordinate 23,383,730 of NC_092498.1, forward strand.
CCAAAGAGTTTTTTACTCCCTTACAATAAATGAAACAGTTAGATGTTTAATGCTATTTCATAAAGTGATTTAAATTTTCAAGAGCCTTGTAGTGCTAACAAGAAAATCCTTGATTTTTGTATTTTTGAAGACATAATAGGACCTAGAAATCTGACTTCATTACCTTGTACCAATCATAGCTGGAAGTTGGAAAGCCATGTAAAAGCACAACTATCTCAGGACTGCCAACCACACCCACAGAGTCTGGAAAAAAAGGCAGATCGATTAGGCCAACTCCCTATAAAAATAACTTTGAATATGTTAAAATCTTAACTAATATGGTATAAAGGACAAAAATCTATAACCAAGTTAAACTGATATATTGCTTTTTAAAATGAAAGCTAATTGCTTCAAGTAATAACAGGCACTTTTTAATCTGTGTATTGAAAAATTATAAATAGGATACTTCCTGTGAAAATATGAAGGTAGCTTGCTTTACTTAAATTTCCTTTGAAAGGCGTATCTATATCTCCCTTTACTTTATATTAAGTTAAAATACAAGCTTATTCACAGTAAAAAGTAAACTTTCCCAGTTAAAAATATATCATCAACACATAAACTAAAAATTTTTTGTAATTTATCAGTAACTTATTACAAAAATTCTATAATACTGAGCAATTCTTCCTGTGAGCGCTTTATAGTTTTATGCTGTTTTAGCAGAAGAAAACCAATCTGGTATCAAAAGCATAATGTTCAAACTATTATACAATTCTATCGACTACAAAAAAGCATTAATCAATACACACAGATAGGAACATTTTTTAATGCATATGATAATATGGAATAATTATACATCTTTCAGATTAGCCAGATAGACAATAAAATGCCTTACTAATAATACTGGATTAAAATGAATACATTTATATACTGCCAGTGGCATGAAAATTCAATAATAAGATTTTTAAAAATAATTTACAGCAATTAAAAATGTTATATACTTTAGCCAAGGAGCTTTATTCTTAATCTATACAAATAATCTGTACAACAACAAATATTGAAGATCTGGAAATAAACCAAACCAATATAATATATACTTACTTAATTGAATATAGCAAATGAGAGGAGGTCAGGAGCAATAATGAAAAACGGTTTATGACAAACATTTTTCGTTATTGCTCTTGACCCCCGCCCAAAAGAAATCTTTTCCAGTCTGTTTCCCAGTTTCTTCACCTATAAAATGAGATTAATGGCACCTATCTCCAAATGCTGTTGTAAAGATTCAATGAAACAATGAAGGTTGAAAATGTAACTCGATGCCTGGCATATGGTTATTACTTAGTAAGTACAGTCATAGTAATTATCCTTAGCAAATTAATTTACACAACAATATAAGACTTAAATCACATTTAAAAATCTTTATAGAAAACAATTCAATAAAATTAAATCAGGAATTGGGGGGAGAGAAACAATGGTAGTTACATCTCTGAATATTGTACATATAACCTGACACTAGGGGTGCTCAGAAGAGAAAACTAATATCTGAATACAAATCAAGCCACACCAAAAAAAAAAAAAAAAAAAACTTACTAAAAAGTCGTATACAGAGATTGGACTCTTAATTCCAACCCCCACCCCCACAGCTTTCTGAGTCTCCTGGCTCTCCAGTGAATGAGGGGAATTAATCCATGCCCCTCATTCCTTCAGGGACACTAAACAGAGAAAGGGGTTACTCCCCTCCATCACTAAGGGGCAATAGAGACCAAGGGACACAAAATAAGCACCTTGGCTGGGACCTACGTGGATCACACCTATAGGGTATTCCAGTAATCCAGTTCTTACCCTGGTAGAAGATGCGCAGTCCCTTGTAGGTGAAAAACTTGCCAGAAGTCTTCCATGAGTGCAGCGCAGGAGACAGCTGAGGGGGTGGGATGTGCAGGTATGCGGCCAGCAGGGGCACGGCCAGTAGCCCCACCTGGACCCACCACTCCCTCATCCTGTGGGAAAAGCAGTTGGGGTAATATGGTACACTTCCACAACCTGAGCTGGAAGCATGGAGAAGGAAACTTTTGTACCATACAGTGACTATATTGCCCACCAGCCCCCCACCACCACCACCAAGGGCAAAAAGTTTTATCAAGTAGAATTGGATCACACCTCTGTGGCTGTGGCAATCACCATAATTTGCTCACCACTCTACTTTTAAGGGGAAAATATATTATTTCAGTATGTAACCTTCTACCTACCTTCAGCCACTTTAACCCCTCAGCTTCCCCATACACACACACATACCTTTGTGCTCTTCCTGATATCTGCTAAAGAGGTTTCCCAAGGAAAAATATAACTTACTGTATATTCTAAAAACTCTAACACCTATTCAACAACTCCTAATGTTTAAAATACATATACATGCTACTAATGTCTTAAAATGTGTGTGTGTTTGTGTGTGTGAGAAAGAGAGAGAGACTGACTTATCACATGTCCTTAAATAGAGAGCTGCTTCTGATTTTAAATACTTGTCAACCCTCTGATCCAAGTGAAGCTCCCTTTAGCACTACTGTCCAGATTTGGGCTGAGAAACCATTTAGGGTAAAGAGTCTGTAAAAGCAACAAGACAGCTGCTCCACTGTATATTCCAACATAAGCAGCTTTGTCATGAGCCTGCATATCTAATCTCTTAAAAATAAGTATGGGCAACAGATTATATTCCTCCTTTTCTTAGCAGACTCATTTAGTTAATTTCATGACACCCCCCCACCACCACCCCAACCCCCACCACCACCCCAAATCCGACAGACCCAGCATGTGAGAATTGTTTTTTCTCTTTGGAAAGAAAGCACTGGTTTCTACACCCAGCCTTGCCATGCCCAAAACTTCAAAGATCCAGATAATTCATGCACACTGAATTAGAAACTGTTTCCTTGTCCAGTCTGCGACTCCCCATGGTCACCAGGGAAAGAATTCCCAGTTGTTTTATCAAACAGCCAGAATGGAAACAATGTCCTCCAAAACTTAAATAAGATGTCAATAAAATTGTCATTAAAATAGCCACAAATAAAGGAGATCAATTGCTCACACCTTGGTGAAACCGGCATGCGTCTATGCGCTCACCCTGCCATTGTGTTACCCGTAATCTGGCCACAACCCCTACCCAACGTGAGCAAATTCATTCACAAAAATGCCTTTTTTTTTTTTTGACTAAAAAATATACCCATGATTCCACTATGCTAAAATAACCATGTCCCTTAAGCTCAGTTCCCTGCATATGGTTTTTAGCCATCACTAGGGTAGTCTTCCCCGCCCCTGAAGTACCTGCCTATAAAACAGAAACCAAGATTTAGTTCTACCTTTCATGGTAATAATAGAAACGATTGGAAAAGTGCTGGAACAAGAGGGTTATATCACAATCTGCGCCGCGCAATAGCGGCAGGCTACATCCCAGTACCGCCTCCTAAATAACAAAAAAAAAAATTGATTTTCGTTATCATTTTCTCAGTGCTATCTGCCCTATACCTCAATTCATTTATTTTTCAAATCATCTCTCCTGGCATCCATTCACAGTCCCAGCAGCAGAATCTGCAGTGACTCAGCAAAGCACCAGGGAGGGGCTCCTTTGGCAGCAAACCATGAGAGGGGGAGGGGACCAAAAACCCCACGCCTGATACCCACGTTGCGCTCCTGCACAACCCACCGCTGGCCCTCTTTTACTCTGAGAAAGCAAATCAGCCCCTTACAGAGTTATTCTCGGTCTTAATTGCCTCGGTAAAACTGCTCCACCGACATTTTAGAATTTTTAGTAGTGAAGCGAGTACGTAGATAAAATGGATTAACATTTTAATCCATTTTTTGGTCAAATTCCCATTATTTGATGGAGTCATGATTCAGAGTATAAATTCAACAAACTCCAGTGAAAACTATGGAAATTAACCTGAGCCTTGATTTCTTCATGTTGTACATGGGAAAAATGCATTTGTCTAATATTACCTGACGGCATCGCTGTGAGAGGACGAACTGCTCTGTAAACCCGCTAAATCAAACATTGCCGGTTACAGCATGACAGTTTGGTTGCATCCCCATTACCCCTCGCACGTCTCGTTACTGACCTCTGAACAATACTTAACATCTTGGAGATAACGGCGCGGCAAGTTCTAGTCACACCTTTGCGGTAACACGCCACCGAGACGCCAGGATCTGGAAATCTTAAATTGCGCTACTGCAATAGCGGGGTCTAAATCACACCACAACAATACCAGGGGTCTGGAAATCATAAATCCAGCAGGGCAGTACTGGGGTCTAGAAACCCCAAGTCACAAACCAGTGAGGGTCGGGTCTAAAAATCTTAAGTCACACCGGGGCATTACCAGGATCGCGAAATCATAAGTCACGCCACAGCAATGACTAGATCTGGAAATCCTAAATCACACCACGTCAATGGTGGGGTCTTAAAAATCGTAAACCACACGAGTGATTCCAGGATGTAAAGGTCGTAAGTCACCACTACAAAGATGACCGGGTCTAAAAATCCTAATTAGCAGCAAGGCGATACCGGGGGTCTGGAGATCATACATCATATTGGGGTGAGCTCATGGTCTAAAAATCTCAAACCTTACTGGGGCGACCCCGGGGTTTAAAAATAAGCCAGAGAGACCCCAAATTTGAAACACTCTACGGCTGACAGAAGTGACCCCACTAACACCAAGGAGACAGAACGGTGGCTGGCTGGGTGGGGTTTTCTTTACAAGGCAGCTGGGCTCTGCCAGGCAGAGTCCCCAGCATCCGCCAGCACCCGAGACTAGGATCAGCCGGCCACACCCCCACGCGCCCTCCACCGCAGCCCGCACGCACCCACCTGCGGAGGCGATCTCGGCGCACCATGGCCGCGTTATCCCATGCCGCCCGCCGCAGGGTTGCAGAGCACTGGGCGCGCTGAGGCGCCTGCAGCTGTGCGAGGTCGGTGGCGGCAGGAACGCTGCCCACCGCCGGCACAGGGCAGCCGGCAGCGGCGGCAATGAGCGGCCACTTGGGCGATGCGGCACTGCTCCGGCTGGCGAGGCGCGGCTGCCGCAGAGGAGGTGCCCGGGCTGCCGCCGCCTGCCAGGAGGCGCTGAGAAGTGCTGGTGGCCGCAGCAGTGCCGAGCGAGCGGGCACCGACTTTTAGAGCCCACCCGCGCCCCGCCCCTGGACCGCCCACCACACCGCAGCGCCCCTCCGGAGCGCGCCAGCCGCAGAGCCCCTCCCTGCAGCCCTGCCACCGCCGCAGTGGTGGGGTGCCCCCCTCACGCGCCTTCATAAGTGTGGATCGCCCCCAGCACCCCACCGCTTCCTCGCAGACCCCAAACCCTGAGTTCGTGATTGTGCTGCAGAACCCTTCCTTGGAAGTTAAGGCCTCAGGCAAAGATGGCAGAACCCTGAGACCCCAAAACTCCCCTTACAGTAACCACAGGCCCCAGCCTTAGAGGGTGGCCAATTGACCTAAAGGAGAACAGGGCTGTGGTCCTTGCCGCAGCGCCTGTTTGCATTCAATGCCCAAAGTGTGGATGCCAAATCCTATGAGTGCCCATGTCCGAAAGAGCGGACCACGAGCACCCAACATCTCCCAAGTCTCTAAGTATGGGTAATGACCAAGGGAACCATAAGCTCTGTGGGACTCTCCAGGTTAGGGGGAACATATAGGATGGCTGCTACGGAGCAAAGCAGGCCAAAGTTGCACAAAGTGTGGTTTCCTTCGGGCAACCGCAGCAGTGCGGGACACGTTTCCTCTACAGCAGTGCGACGTGGTTGGCATGCCGGAGGCCACCGCAGCGCGGATTCCGCGCGCGGCACTGGACCTGCCACACAATCAGGGCAGCAAGACCCCCTTTACGTGCAGCAAATCACAATGCAGAGACACCAAAGGTGCAGGAAAGAGGAAAGGGGTTTTCTTTAACCCATAGTCCTTTAAAAGGCATCTATTACACCTTTAAAAAGAGAAGTGTCGAGCATCAGAGTATCTACATACATTTTCTGGCTATAAATTGAAATTTTGATGGCCGCGCTCAGGCTGAGCGTTAACAAGCGAGGCTGCAGCCCAGAGCCGGCCGGTCCAGCGGGGGCGCTGCAGACCTCTGTTCCGCACCGGGCAGAAGCCTTTCTAATACTTGGCAGAATCTTAGGGCAGCAGTGCAGACAGCACCACTCGGCAAAAGGCTGGCCACAGGGCTAGCCGAGGCTGCCGGTATCTAATCACACCAGGAGCCTAGGGCCACCCACCAGACTCTGTAGACGCCAGCCATAGGAACAAGTCATCAGAACGTGTGGCGCATAGAGGGTATACCTACCAGGGTCTGATTAAGAGGGGCATGAAACAAATGCATGTTTAGCCGGGTACAAAATAAATGAGAAAGGGCTCCTGTCCCAGAGAAAGACACTGGTCATCTGGAGGTGGGGGGAGAGATAAGAATTGATGCTTTTAAAAATTTCCTTTTGATTTCCTAGCAACATTTTGTTACAGATCGGCGCCCTCCTCCCCAACGGGTAAGGCCCTCAAAGACCAAACCCAAGTGTTATTCACCTTTTGTATCCCCAGAGCCCGCCACGGTGCCAGTCACAAAGCAGGCCCCTAACAAATACTGCATGAATAAGTACAAAAATTTGAGGGCGCAAAGGGGAGGAAGTAATTAAGAGGAGGGGGGAAGGGTTGTCTTGAATGATGAATAGACATTTACCGGGAGAGACAAAGAACATTCCAGCCAGAGGGGACTGCATTCGCAAAGCACGGGAGGCTCAGGACTGCACAACCATTGGGGAAAAAGGCACGACCTTCGGGCCCCGGGCCCCAACGGACAAAAAATTAGGCTAGAAAGAGTAGTCCATCTGAAAGAGGCTGGAATTTGTCCTAAAGAAAAGGAGAAGCCACAGATGGATTTAAACCCTAAAAGGCCTTAATTGGTTACCTAACAAAATTTAAATGAGTCTCTTTACAAATTGAGGATTACCTATACTAACTAGCCACTGCCACTTTTTAAAGACTGAATTACTCAGCAAGATTTAAACTGGTCCTTTCAACAAAGTAAGGACATTCCTATTTTAACTATTGAAAACAATAGCAAGAGCCTCTGCATTATATATTTCTCATATTTATCCTCAATGGAACCTCTGAGTCCTACAAACAATTCCATACTTTCATTCTCACAGGCCAGAAGCACCAGCATCCAAGATGAAGGCAATTTTCTAATTAACAGACTAAGTGCCCCACAAAGGATCCTATTCTGAAGGCCACAGAACATATCTACCCACATGGAACAAGTGTGTAGACTGGGGGAGAAACAGTGTAAGCCCCTAGGGGAAAAAGGAGGGCCAGGGAAAGCTCCCAAAAACTAACAGAAATCCCAAATCGGATGGTGAGGAGAAATCCTCCCCGCACAGAGTGACTAGGAAAAACTTCTTTGGAGAAGGGGAATGGAGGTCGATAGCCATGGAGCCCAGAACTTGGTTAAATAGAAAAAGCATTCCAGTTGGGAAAAATCTCTGCACAATAACAATGAGTCAGAAAAATGCAGAGCATGCTATGACAGATCAGCTTGGTTAAAGCCGGGAATTTGCCTTCGGAAATGGAGGGAGAAAATGCTGACCATGATGCCCCAGGAGTCAAAGAGTTAAGGAATCTTCTAGTGGTGCCCGACTTAATTCCAGAAGGAAGCTTCTCTGCAGAGGGAGAATCTGGCCCGAGGCATGTAACCCTTGGAAGTGCCTGAGAAAACAGACCGTACATAAATACTAAGTCAGCCTCTGGCTTGCTCTCAGGGCACCCCTTCAGTTCTTCCAAACGGAACCTATCTTGACCAACATCACATGCAGCAGTATTTCCTCAGACAACAGCTTATCAGACATTCCTATCACATTCCAATTCTATCACAGGTCCACATCACAGTAAGACCTCAGATTTGTGCAAAAATTAGTGTAGAAAGCTCTGCATTTTCCATCTCATTGATGCACAACAGCGTTAGGAAATCATCAGGGCTGGTTCCACGGGCTCAATAATCATATTTTTCTAACCTCAATTTTGGACCCAAATTCAAGGATATTTACAAAAACAGCATAGAACTGGGGCTGCCACTTTTAAGAGCAGTAATTATAGATCTGAATAAACTAAAAAGGTGCAAAATGGAAGAAACCTGAACAGCAGCATTTTGTAAAACTTAGGATTTCAGTTAACAAAAAAAGTTTAGTAAATCAATGGGATACAGGTCCAAAAAAACTACTGTGATTGTAGACTATAGAGAAGTATTCAAAATAAGCTAATCCTACACTGTTCTGCTAGCTAGACCTCACAGAGAGTATTTTATTCTGTTCTACAAAGCAGATATTAAGACAAACAGACAAACAGCAGTGTGTTCAGAGATCAACTAAAATGTACTGCAAATCATGTCATAAAAAGTGTAACAGCTCTCATACTTTAAGCTCCTACTATGAGCATGGATCATCACCCAATTTATCCCTAATCCTCTCGGGAACCCAGCTAAATGAGTATTTTCATTCACACATCTCAGAGAAAGATATAGCAGCTCAGAGCGCTAAGTGTTAGTATGTGAAGGGACTGGGAACGGAATCAGATGTGTCTGGCTCCAGAACTGACGTTCTTTCCACTGCCCCACATTGCCTCCCTGTTTGAAATAACTGGGCATGTTTAGTTTGAAGAAAAGAAGCCTTGTGGAGTGAGTGGAAGAAGGAAATGTGTTAGCAGTCCTCAAATATTTGTGGAAGCAGCATTAGACATTTTACTCTGTATGGCTCCAGTGAGTGCAAACTGTGGAGAAACAGATGTCGATTCAACATACAGAATTTTCCAACAGTCAGGAAGGAGTGTCTAGAGGGATGAGGTGGCTTGGCCATTTTGGGACATGACAAATTCCCTGTCACTAGAGGCTGGGTAACCCTACGGAATGTATGCAAGCTCTGGGTATGTGGCTGAATGACCTTTAAGTTCTTTTCGTTCCTGATAGAAACTAAAGTTCAGAGACGTGTTGGAAACTTGGCCAAGGTGGTCCTTCTACCCAGGAGACAAGTCTCCCTCAGCCCAGCACTTTTGTACAACAGACTGCTTTCATGCTGAGGGCAAGACAAATTGAATAAATTACCAATAAAATCACATCATCCTCTCTCTCAAATTTAACCAACACATTCCTAAAGTGACTATTGTCTTTCTCCCTCTTTGGAACCATATGTGGATAACAATCTCTGCAGGAAATCTCCAAAGATAATGGTAGAGGGAAACAACACAGCTGAATAACCCCTGTAACCAGGATCAGATGAACCAAAAAAAAAAAAAAAAAAAAAAAAGGACAGATACTGTAGTTGTCTCCATATATTACAGAATTACTGGGCACCCCTAAATTATCTTTACACACTCTCTACATTACTTCACACACCCCACAATCCCAGGACTGGGACTACTACCCCATAATTCCACTCCTCGAGGTCATTTTAGCCACTCTAACGGATAAATAGGTTGAAGGATCCTAACACATAATAGTATCTTACACGTGTTCAGCTCTTTGCCCTTTCACATATCTCATCTGCCGCTCACCACAGCCCTCTAAGAAAACCTTCTTTCGGACAGACAGGCAACTTCTTCCTAGCTGCCGGAGAAGAATGCTACAGCACAGAGAAGAATGCTACAGCACACGGCTCCTTTCCCCCCATTACTTTCCATATTAGATTATTCCTCCTAGCCTGGATGAGTCAACCCACGAGCAGGTGTTTCGGTTTTCCTCAACTGCTCTCGTCACCTCACACCTTTCCCAGCTGTACTGCCCCACGGCCGCCTGGCAGGGCCCCCGCCCACGCCACCAGTGCAGCTCTCCTGCCCTGGGCGCCCCAGCCCGTCCCGTGCCGCCGCTGCAGCCGCAGCGCTCGCCCCGGGAAGCCCCCACGCGCCAGGCTGCAGCGCACCCCCGCTCCTTCCACCTCCCACGCTGGCCCCCGCCTCGCCCTCCACCCCTCCGTCACATCGGTGTGCCTGCGACCTTTCCAGACACAAAGGCCGATCCCAAGAGGGAAAGCGCAGCCCCCCAGGGCGCCCGGGAGGGCTGGTCAGGCTGCCCAACGGAAAGGGGAAACGCTGGAGGGGAGCCAGGCCTCGGGCGATGGCTGGGGCCCTTTTGTGTTCTGGTCCAGGCCGAGATCTGGGAGACGACGACCGAGGCCCTCGCCCATGTGGCACGCCTCGTGCGCGCACCCACACACCCCCGGGCACCCTGCGCTCGCCAGATCCTCGCACCCTTAGGCCACTGTCACTCAGCTGGGTCCCAGGACAGGCGTGGTCCATTTGCACCATCCATTTACCCCAAGTGGGGCCAGTCCCACTCTTGGGTGGGCTGCGAGGGGGAGGGTGGAGGTTCCACTCCTTTCCCGCCCGTCTCTTACCTGACTCAGGTAAGACCTGGGCTACAGGACTCCATGTTTGGGGGACCGGGCGCGCATGCGCTCCTTGGGGCCAGAGGTTCTCGGCCTTAACCCAGTCCCCAGGGAAGACTCGGCCAAGCCACCGAATATCAGGCTCCGGGCTAGAGCGTCGCCTCCTGGGCACTCAAGCCCATCGCCCCCGAGCCCAGCATGTGCTGCCGCCTTCTCCCTGCCAGGCGTCAGCGCCACCTATTGCAAAGGGTATGAAATGGCAGGCCATGCCTTGGACATGGGTCTAAGGCGTGGATAAAGGAGAATAGAATTATATAAGGCCTGATCTGAGTACTTTCCGCGTTAGATTATTAAAGCGAAGGCCCAAGAAGCGATATTTTGATAGTTACTAACTATGGAGAGATCCTGATGAACCTCCCCTACCTCAGCCATTACACTAATTTCATAGTTACCTCAAGACTATCATTTTTTTTTTATCCCCAGCCCTACCCTCTTCCCCCACACTATAGATCGGAATTATTTGCCTGCCTTCTCTTTATCTTCACATTACACACAAACTTTCATAACTCAACAATGGCTAGGTAAAATTCACCACCTTTTCTCCACCCGCTCTTTGCCACACCACAAACTGACCCCTGTCTCCAGAATCTTTGCTTCCTTCTATATTCTCTGCCTTGACTAATGGCACTACCATCCACTCTAGTTTCCCACACAAGATCGCCAGAACTCAGGGCATGATGGAATGAGACCCAGAGTTCAGGCTGTCAGTGATTTCAATCTTCCTGGTCCTTTTCATCTGACCTCCCAAAGCCTCTCTTGAACTCCTCTTGCTGCCCTCCAATTCTACTGCCATCTGCACTTCTTCAAGCCTCTTTATCTCTCATCTGGACTATTGCTTCCTGATTGGCTCTCCACCATGACACCTTTCTAGTTCCTCATTCACACACTGGGCAGTGATTTTTCCAAAATGCAAACCTGAGCACACCTCTTTTCTAAAACTTTCTACTGACATTAAATTCAACCTTTTTATCTTGATATGCAAAACACTTCAAAATCTGGTCCTTGCCTTCCTCCAGAATCTTCTCTTTCATTCCTTCCATCTTGTCCATCCCCCAAAACTTCATAATTTGACTTCATGTTACTAATTTTAGTTCCTCCCAAAACACCATCCAGTTTTCTTTCTCCACATTTTCATGCCCTTTTCCCTGACCAAATATCCTTCCTGCTTTGGCTACCTAAAAAATTCCTAATCAGTCTTCAAAAGTCAATTTAGTTGTAATGTTCTCTTACATGACTTCCAGGAAATCTTCTACAGAAAGAATATCTCCTTCCCTGTGCACTCTGTCCCTTGGACACACTTACACAGTTGCACTTATGCTGTTTTACAGTGATGTTTGCAGGTCTACCTTGTCTCTTCTACCATATGACTGAGCTCCTTGAGAAAAGGGACAGTGTCATTGATTTCTGTGTCCCTTTTCTCAACCTAATATTTTATCATGGTGAGAAGAATGAACAGCAAACGTTTGTTGATCACTTTATGCCAGACACTGCACCCAACTCCTCGTGTATATTAGTTACTTCTGGTGATTACCCTACAAAAGAAGAACTGTTATTATACTAATTTTGCCAACAAGACAGCTGAAAAGGCTTTGGCAGATTAAGGAGCTTAGCCAAGATTGCAGGGCTGGTAAATTGTGGAGTCAGGATATGAATCCAGATCTGTCGCCTCATGTTTATCCATTTATTGAAAAGTATGGTAGAATTAAAATGATATTTGAAAAATCACAGATCATTTCTTGAAAGTATAAATGCTTACAGAATTAATTTATCTTTTAAGGGGAAAGCACATAGCTATTTTAGTCTAGTAGATGGAAATAAAGTGTTCTAATTTAAACTAATGGCATATAAAGCCAAATAAATATTCTTGATGTCAGGCTAAATGAAAAGACAGTCCTTTTATTATTCTATATCATGTCCTTATTATATAAATGTTATGAGTATGTTTGCTAAGGGACTGATGTATTGTAAACCAATACTTTTTTTTTTTTTACAAAAAGCTTCTGGAGGGGCTGGAGTTGTGGTACAGTGCTTGCCTGGCATGTGTGAGCCCTGAGTTCAATCCTCAGCACTGCATACAAATATAATAAATTAAATAAAAGATCAATTAGCAATTTAAAAACAAATTTTAAGCTTCTGGAGAAGTGGAACAAGAGGGATCTAAGTTGAAAGTCAATATAGACTTTTCAAGAAGTTGCCAGAGATGGCGATATCAAGATATTGTGAAGATATGTGAAATCTAGATGATTTAACATATGTAAAACACTCAGTAGAGTGCCCAGCACATAGGAAGCCCTCTATTATCACTCTTACTGGTGTTGTTAAGAACCTCAACTAGTTCCCAATTCAGTGTAGAGATAAACATATAGCTGACAACAAGCAATGTGAAAAGTGATATAATGCATCCATGATGGAAATTCTGTGGGAATTTCAAAGAGATGAGGATCTGTCAGGGAATCAGAAGAATGGCAGGGAAACAAGATGATAGGCAGAGATCCCGTGATTGAAGAATGAGCAAGTTGCTAGAACCAGAGAAATACTATCTAGCTTTTGCAAAAATATTCGTTAGCAAAATATTGTACTACAAGAGGCTCAGTTTCTTAGAACCCATCAGGTTTAAAATGCCCACACCATTCCAAGCATTCCTTTGTGCCTGTCAGGCAGGAGGCTTGGCCACTGGGCTAAGGAGAAAGACTTTCACCAAGATGATATGAGAGATGGAAGAGGTCACATAAGCTTATGGTGGTGTATCTCAGTACCCAAAGAAAGCTCCAGCCCCACCGGGTAGTCTAAATGGGAAAATCAGACTCCATGAAGGGAAAGTACATTCCCATCCCCCAGGCTCGAGTACCTCCCTAGAGAGGAGAAACAGTTGAGCACAGACATGGTGATGTGTACATTAAGCAAGAGGAAAGGGGTAGGCCGTGGAGGCTGTGGTCCAACTTGGCGAGCGCGGCCCAAGAAGGCCCACCTCTTTCCTTCAAACCCATGCCAGGTGTCTAGCACACTAATCCAGTGTTTCCCCAGCCAAACGACATGGAAGGCTGCTTAAAAGTCTACATTCTTTACCACAGTCCATTAACTTTATGTAGGCAAAACATATTTATGTTCCTGTAGTTCTTCAATAAACAGAGTAAAGAAACTTACTGTGGGTAATTCACTCTGGCCCAGGGAAAAGAGGGCAGCTATTCTGATGGGAATAACTAATGAGACACATAAGGGGAAAAAGTTCAAAATTAAACAGAGGAACACTGTTGATAGAATTCAATAGATACAACTTTTTTGGAGGGTGTTTTGGCAGTGGATATCAAAACTGACCCAGCAATCCCACTTTGCAAATTATCCCATGTGTATACTCCCTGACATGTGTCCAAGGATGAACAATGCTGCAGTATTTGAAATTTTTTTTTTTCTAAACTAGAAATAACCTTAATGTCCATCTATAGGATACAATTTATGATCCAGTATTTAATACAAAGTAATCAATATAGAAAGCTTCTCAATGTTACATGAAAAAGCTAAGTTCAAAACTGTATGTATGGGCTGGGGTTGTGGTACAGTGGTAGAGCGCTTGCCTAGCATGTGTGAGGCACTGGGTTCGATTGACCGCACCAAATAAAAATAAATAAAATAAACGTCCATCAACAACTAAAAAAAAAAAAAAAATTAAACTATGTATATTGCAATCCTGCTTGTGTAAAAACATGTGTGTACCATGTTATCTAATGTCTGTGTCTATGTATATATTTGAAATGCCTGGAAAGACCTAGAAGTAGAAAATTGACAGTCCAGGAAGAAATGTCTGCAGGAAGATTTGTTTGATAGGTTGGTTGGTTTTAGATTTAAATTTGAATACCTTAAGGAGGAGCCACCTTGCAGTCCCTATTCCTCCCTATTATCTTATACCCCCTTCTTCCCTCAGTTGTTATTTGGTCTCTAAATTCACAGGAGAAGAGAAATGAGGGTGTGAGGGCAAGTGAAAGCGGGCTTCTTAGTCTTTACTTTCCATTTCTATTCTGCAAGCAAACATGACTTTTGTACCTTTAGTGAGTGTGGGGTAGGAGACTGCCATCTTTGCCTGTCAAGGAGATTTGGTACTGGAGGAGAATAAAGATCCTGAAAAAGAGATACTGGTTTAGAAGCTATTGCGATAGCCCAGATAAGGAGCAAAGAGTGTCTGAACTAGCTGGAAAGCAAAGATAAATTGTGAACCCCAGATTTGAAACCTTTAAAATTCTTTCTCAGCTGCTGTAATTAAAAGAATGTCTGGGCTCGCTGTCCCTTCCTTCTACCCCCTGGAAATTATATCCTGTAGTTTATCACCTGAGTCATTGGGCAGCTCCCCGGTGCACTGTGGGAGGCCCACTCTGTCTGATCCTAGTCATCCCTGAGACTACCCTCCCAGGAGTGCTCCTGCCTGGGAGTTCATTCCTCCCTCTTTGCTCTATGTGCACCAGCTGTAGAGGAAGTGAGCATTGTCAGCACCCAAGGTTTGGTTGAAATCAAAGGGGAGTGACCCTGAGTCGAGGTCTGCTCATGTTGTCTGGAAAAAAGAACCAGTGGTTCCACAGTTAACTTCAAGATAATGAAGAAAAACAACAACAAAAACCCTACAGTCTGCAAAGATTGACCTTACCTTTATTCTTTTTAAAATTTTTATTTTTTAGTTGCAGTTGGACACAACACCTTCCTTTTATTTATTTTTATGTGGTGCTGAGGATCGAACCCAGATCCTTGAACGTGCTAGGCAAGCACTCTACCGCTGAGCTACAACCTCAGCCCCTACCTTACCTTTAAACTAAAACAAAAAAACACTTCCAAATAAAACATCCTCTTGTGTGGGGGTAGCAGCTAAAAGACTGGTGAGATCCATACTATGCATTTCATCCACTAAAAATTCTTCAGTTCAGGGGCTGGAGTTGTGGCTTAGTGGTAGCGCACTTTCCTGGCATGTGTAAGGCCTTGGGTTCGAGCCTCAGCACTGCGTGTAAATAAGTA
The DNA here is from genome assembly GCF_047511675.1 of Marmota flaviventris. Taxonomy (NCBI): domain Eukaryota; kingdom Metazoa; phylum Chordata; class Mammalia; order Rodentia; family Sciuridae; genus Marmota; species Marmota flaviventris. Next base: position 23,399,156 of record NC_092498.1, read on the forward strand.
AATAAATAAATAAATATCCATTTACAACTAAAAAATATTTTAAAAAGAAAATTCTTCAGTCGAATTATATTATTTATTTGAAAAGATTTCACTGAACGGAAGTTGGTATGTCAGAGACTTTCTCATCTGTGGTCTGAACAGTGGGGAATTTAACATGGCACCAAACAGGAAAGACTGAAACATGAAGAAAGCCAGACCCAGGATTTACTTATCTCTTTGACTGTTTCATTTCTCTGAAATGAACATAGAAGGGTTAGTTCTCATCTATCACTCAGTCCACCCCCATTTCTACTATCTCTGTCCCACAACACTGCTTCTCAAGAATGTTCAAGTCCTTTAAGTCAAATCCACTGAATGTTCATGAACTGATAAGTGGATAAATAAAATGTGGACTATCTGTACAATGAAATATTACACAGCAATAAAAGGGATTAAAGGGAGCTGGGGCTGTAGCTCAGCGTGCACAGTGTGAGGCACTGGGTTCGATCCTCAGCACCACATAAAAATAAACAAATAAAATAAAGACATTCTGTCCATCTACAACTACAAAAAAAAATTTAAAAACAGGGATTGAAGGACTGATGGACACTATGATATGGATACATGTTGAAAATATGCCAAGTGAAAGAAGTCAATCACAAAAGAACATACTTTGTATGATTCCACTTCTATAAAACAACTGGAAGAGGCAAATCTCTAGGGACAGAAAGTAGATTAGTGGTTGTCTGGAGTTGAAGGAGAAACAGAAGGGAGTGATTACAAATGGATACAGGGATTTTATGGAGCTGGAAAATATTCTAAATTGATAGTGGTGATAATTATGCAACTCTGTGAATATACTAAAAAACACTGAATTATATATTTTTAGGTGAATTACATGTAAATTATATCTCAATAATACTTTTATTAAAAAATAAAAGACCTATGCCAAGATAATTTAAAGAGCAGAAAAGCATAATTGACATTTAAAATTTTTCAGAACAAGGAATACTACCATGGATAAAGAAAGACTTCATAATAAAAAATGGAACCAATTTACCAGAAAAAGAAAAGGAGAATCCTAAAAATGTATAAACTTGTGACAATATGACACTAGACCTCAGAGTAACTGAAGAAAAAACTTAGAGAAAAAAAGGTAAATCCTCAATTTTAACTTGAGCAAAGTAAACAGAAGAAAGGAAACAATAGAGAAGTGATGAAAAAGAAAACAGGAACTCAATATAAAAAAATCAATAAAAATAAAAGCTAATTCCTTAAAAAAATCAATAAAATTAACAAAACTAGTTGGAATAATCAGGAGTAATAAAAAGAAAATTACTACTATCAAGAAGAAAAGAGGTATTGGAAGTGTATCTCAGTGGTAGAGGACTTTCCTAGCATGCATGAAGTCCTGGATTTGATCCTCAGCACTGAAAAAATAAATAAATAGAGAATACTGCAGATCCCCAGACATTTAAAAGGTGAAAGGGAAATTTTATGGACAACTTTACACCAATAAATCTAATCACTTTAATGAAATAAACAAATTCCTTGAAAAATACAAACTAATGAAACTCATTCAAGGAGAGATAAACTGAATATCCTTATATCTAACCAATAAATTGAACTCATAGTCAAAAACATTCCCATGAAGAAATCCCAAGCCTAAGAGGAGATTTCATTGGTGAATTCTACCAAACATCTCAGGAATAAATGATCCCAAAGTCTCCTAGAAATAGAAGAGGAGGAGATACTTCCCAACACATTTTATAAGCCAAGCATTATTTAGTAACAAAAAAAAAGGCATTACAGGAAAAGAAAACTGTATGCCAATATTCTCATGAACATTAATTCAAAAATCCTTAACATTTTTTTTTGGCAAATTGAATCTAGCAATATATAAAATGGATGATAAATCACCACTAAATGGGGCTTATCTCAGAAATGTCAAAATTGTTTTAATATTCAGAAACCAATTAATGCAGTTCATCACATTAACAGACTGAAGAAGGAAAAACACCTCAATATATTCATGACTGAATTTGGCAAACCCCAAACTCCATTTTTTAAAAAACTCTCAGCCAACTACAAATAGAGGGGATCTTCTTCTATGTGGTAAAGGATACCATCTATGAAAAATCTACAGCTAAGAAGATTCTTAATGCCTTTTCCCTACTATAGTGAATAAGGCAATGATATCCACTTTTTATACTTTCATTTAGCACTGTATGGGAAGCCTAAACAAAGGAATAATGTAAGAAAAAGAAATGAAATTTATACCTATTGTAAAGGAGGAAGTAAAACTGTGTCTATTACATACAACATGATTGTGCATGTTAAAGTCTCAAAAAACCTATGCAAAAACTTCCAAAACCAGTAAGTGAATTTGATAAGACTATAGAACACAAGGTTAAACAAAATTAATTGTATATCTGTTTACCAACAAGGAACAATTGATAATTGAGTTTTAAAGAATACCATCTACAGTAACATCTAATAATATTGAAATACTGTGAAAACATTAAATATTACTCCAGTCTGAGGGGTAAAGATTCACTCCCAAGATGTAGGCTCTCTATTCACCTCACAAATTGTTTCTTTTGCTGAGAAGAAACTTTTTAGTTTGAGTCCATCCCATTTATTGATTCTTGATTTTAAATCTTGGGCCAAAGGAGTCTTATTAAGGAAGTTGGGGCCTAATCCCACATGATGGAGATTAGGGCCTACTTTTTCTTCTATTAGACACAGGGTCTCTGGTTTTATTCCTAAGTCCTTGTCCAGAGATATGAAAAATTGTGCTCTATATATGTAATAAGAATTGTAAGCATTCCGCTGTCATATATAAATTTTAAAAAAGAAAATAAATAAATATTACTCTAGCCTGAAAACATTGCTGAGAAAAACCAAGAAAGATCTAAATAAGTAAAGTTATGCCATGTCCATGTATTAGAGGACTTGACCTTGTTAAAAATGCCAATTCTCTCCAAATTGTTCTATAGATTCAACACAAACACCATAAAAATCTGAGGATTTTTTTTGTAGAAATAACAAGCTGATTCTAAATTCTATGTGAAATTCAAAAGATATACAATAGCCAAACCAATTTTAAAAATAAAGAACAAACTTAAAGAATGTAAATTATCTTATTTCAAAACTATAAAGCTATAATAATTAGGAAAAAGAGATGTGGATATGAAAATAGACAGGTAGGACCATGTCACAGAATTAAGAGCATAGGAACAGCCCCACATACATATGATCATTTGATTTTCAACAAAGTTGCCAGGGCATTTCAGTAGTAAAAGGATAATATTTTTGGAATATGGAACAATTGGATATACATATGCAAAACACACACACAAAAGTGAAAAAAAAACCCTAAATTACAAAATTTAATTCAAAATGAATCACAGACAATATTAAAAATATATTCAAAATGAATCACATACCTAAATATTGTAAGAACTGTAACTATAGTAGTTACAAAAGAAAACTCTTACTGAGCTTTAGTTAGGCAAAGACTTCTTAACCAGAACATAAAAATATTTTTTAAAACACTTTGGTTCACTTCATTATGTATTTCTATTGTGTTAAATCTGTGTACAAAGAGACTTCTATATTAGTCAGGATTCTTTTGGTTACTAATAATAGAAACCCAAAATGAATTAACTTAAGAAAAGGACGAAGTTATTGCTTCATGGGCCTGAAGAGTCTGGGGGTGGATTCAGACATAGCTGAATCCAGGGCCCCTGATAAATTTGTTGCAAATAAGGCTTTACCCATCTATTGGCAGCTCTTCCTTCTGTTTAAGTCTTCATTCTCCAGCTGCCTCTCTCCCCATGTGATGATGACAGAGCAGCCAACAAGCTTGGAAACCCCACAGAAGAACATATAGAGTAAATTCTGGACCAATTCTTAATGGCCCAGCTTAGACACATGCCCTTCCCTGAGCACTGATACTGATGGACAGGCCCAAGTCACAGGACCATCCATAGCTGAGCAGGAACAGGGCTGAATCAGCCCCACACTGAGGAGTGGTTTCCAAAAAGCAGTGGGTGGGTAATAAAAGGAGGGTCTGATATCAGAGTAGGCAGCTTGTCAAACAGAGGCAGCAGGTAACTATTCTAATCTACTAGTTTTGCAATCAGAAAAAAAGAATATTATTTTTAAAAAATATTTGGAATAACTGAGCCCAAGGCAATATCCTTTGGTGATCTTAAGACAGCATATCCTAGATGGGGAGGGATTCACTCTTCAAACCCACTTACCAACATTATCTGAAATGGATCGGAAAAGATGCCCTCCAAGGGGAACTCTTTTCTTACAGAAATGGAAGATAATTTGTAGAAAGAGGTGGACGTACGACTGGGCTTGGAGGGCATTAGTAGAGTCATCCCTTGAGGGAAATGACACAGAAAGTTAGCTCTATAGATGAATAAAAGGTCTCTGAGCCAAGCTGAGTATGGGTCAGATTGTATGAAGGGATGCCCTGGGTGTGGGGATGGATGGGATAAAACACTTGTGGGGTCACTTCTTATGCCATCTGCAAGAGGTACACTTCTGAAGGTCACACCCATTTTGCCTGATGATCAATCATTTGAAACTCTTTTAAGTAACACGAATAGGAATATATTATGAAGGCAAACACAAATATTGCATGATTTTTAAGATCAAATATGCATTTCTTTCTTTCAATAACCCCTTCAGATTGCCTTTCACTCTCCCCTTCATGTAAATTCAGGATGTTCTCTGCTGTCATTAGGAAGACTTTGGGGAAACATTTGAGAAGTACCTCTTTAAGGAATAAGGAATAAGGGCTGGGGATCAGGGATGTTCTTGGATTTTTGTTGTTGTTGTTTATTTTTGTTTTTTACAGTGTCCAGACACTTTGCCAGAAGAGGAAGCCAGGCAAGGATTCAGAAGGAAAGATTTGGGATTCTGAGGATAGGGCTAACATCTGGCTGCTTTGGCAGAACCAATATAAGCATATGCATGAGGGACTGAGGTTTGGGGGCTGCTCACACAAACCCTCAGAGCAGCTGCATTCCTGGGTGACATCTCATGTGGAAAGCATGGGATCCTGCCCTGGCTGAGGGTCTGGACGAATGTCTCTTGGTAGGAGTAGGAATCTAGTGTTCTTGGAGAGGCAGATTCAATGCTGGGGTCAGAGAAAGTTCATCTCAAAACAAGCTCTAGTGAGCGGGCTCTTAACTTTAGAATTGGTGGAAGACAGAGATGGAGCCCAGAGGCTTTCAATTCACAGGTTTAATAAAATATGGGAACTCCACAAAGGGTCATAAAAATAAAAATAAAAAATCTTAAGACAAAATGGAAAGTGATAGTCCTTCCCCAGAAGAAAAAAGTCCATTAGCTGACACCTGGCCTTTTCTTTTCTCTTTCTTTTCTTTTCTATTACACAGGCCACACTCAAAAAAAGAATCTCTATTATAGATCACATCATTCTGAAGGATGGGAGTCAGTGACAGGATGAGTTCTCTCTTCGTGCACTCTGGGATGATATAAAAATTATCCCAGGAGGACTGTATTCAAAACCAGGCTGACTCATTGATTAACTTGCTTAAATAAAGATTTGCCATACCACCATTTCTGTATTTGAAGTACTTATTGAACCTAAAGACAATTACTGCTACTAGTTTGTATGTTAATTGTATTAATTTAAATAAATTATAAGTTAAACATATAATAAAGAACTGTATTGTATTTTCAGCTTAAAAAACAAAACAACAACAACAACAAAATACCCTGGGCATGGTGGTGCACACCTGTAATCCCAGCAACTCGGGAGGCTGAGACAGAAGAATTGCAAGTTCAGAGCCAGCCTCAACAACTTAGAAAGGCCCTAAGCAACTTAATGAGACCCTGTTTCTAAATAAAACATAAAAAGGCCTGGTGATGTGGCTCAGTGGTCAAGCGCCCCTAGATTCAATCCCTGGTACAAAAAAAAAAAAAAAAGCCAGAAGACCAATTCCTGGAAATCAGCATGAAATCTGTGACCACAAGATGTCCAAGGACACTGCCAATTCTGTCTCTCTTGGTTGGAGGTCTTCTGAAAATTTTAATCAATAAATCTTGATTATCACTGTGTATTTTAAAGGACAGAGAATAGGAACAGGTGAAGTTTAGTGGGAGAATTAAATTGGCAATATAGCTTCTTTGACTGAGGTGTTGAAAAAATTAAATAATTATAAACCCAAAGCGGGGAAAAGGAGGGGGAAGGAGGAAAAAAAAAAAAAGACAATCAGCTTCTACCTGGAACATTAGGTTCTGAAAATCCAATTTGCACATAGTGGAAGGGCCTTTGCCAAGGAGGGGCCAGGGCTGAGGACTCACGGGGATCAGAGGACCGTTGCCCTGGAGACAGTTTTAGCTTGGAAATGGCAAATAGGAAAATAACAAGGGCTTAAGGGAGAAAGAAGAAGAAGGAAAAAAAAAAAGGCACTACTTAAGATGGTTGAACTCTTAGAAACCAGACGAGACTACATGAAAGAAATATACTTAAAAGGACAAATAGAGATTTATCTGCTTTGAAAAATGAAGTTAGGAAGAAGGAAGCTGTTTTCGTTGTTTCCATTTAGTGGTGAAGATGGGTGATCAGACACTCAAGTGATTTAACAGAAGGGAACAGGGAATCTGCTATGTGCACAGACTGGGATCTACCTGCCTATCTCCTTCCTCCGCCCCAGAACATACCAGCAGAATGTGCTCATGCGAACCACTGATAGAAAAGTAAGAATAAAAATAAATTCCAGCTGGGCTGGGGATGTGGCTCAAGCGGTAGCGCACTCGACTGGCATGCGTGCGGCCCGGGTTCGATCCTCAGCACCACATACAAACGAAGATGTTGTGTCTGCCAATAACTAAACAATAAATATTTAAAAAAAAAAAAAATCCCTAAAAAAAAAAAAATAAAAAATAAATTCCAGCACCTTGTCCCTGATACCCACAATGATAATCTGAAGTGGCAGATGAGAAAGGAGAAAATCGGGAGCTAATGTGAAATGCACTGATATTAATTGGCCAGTTTGAAGGCAATGATTCATGAGAAATGGCTTGGAAAAGTTGGTCAGGAAGTTTGTGTTTGGATTCATTCAGAGTTGGTTTGAACAACACCCTGCAAGGTGGCTTAGGGTTTTGGTACTGAATTTAGGACCCTGAGAAGCCAGAACCAGAGAAGGGGATCCTACCTGGGTAACCTGGAAAAGGCAGAGCCAGAAAGAAAAGTCCAAGAGCTTAAAGATAAGAGAAAAGTGAGAGAACAAAGCCTGAGAAAGAGCACAAAGGACAGATATGGAGCTGAAAACAGTACCAATGACAAAGGGAAGAGCAACACGGAGGTTGGATAACCATCAAGAAAGGCTGTGGAGAGGCTGGGGTTGTGGCTCAGTGGTAGAGCACTTGCCTGGCATGTGTGAGGCCCTGGGTTCAATCCTCAGCACCACATATAAATAAATAAATAAATAAATAAAAGATCCCTTTACAACTAAAAAATATCTTTTAAAAAGAAGAAAGGCCATGGAATACTGTTGAGAATGAATTAAAGCTGGGGTTCTCAAAGTGTGGTCCCCTGTCTAATCATAGCAGTAGCACCTGGGGGTTTAGTAAAACTCAGATACTCAGTTCCCCCTGCATCAGCAACTCTGGGGTCAAAACCCAGCAGCAATCTGTGTTGATAAGCCCTCAAAGTGATTCTGATATACTCCAAAGCTTGAGAACCACCCTATTATATAGCAGCCCTGACTGCTGGGCTCAAGATAGCTGAGGGGCAGGACTCCCTCAGAACTCCAGACCAGCCAGCACAGTGACACACACCTATAATCCCAGGTACTCAGGAAGCTGAGGAGGAGGATCACAAGTTCGAGGCCAACCTAGGCAGCTCAGTGAGAACCTGCTTCAAAATAAAAAATTAAAAAGGTTTAAGCTCGGTGGCACAAGGACCCTGAGTTCAAGTTCAGTACCTAAAAAAAAAAAAAAAAAAAAAAGCAAAAACAAAAAACCAAACAAATAAACAAGGAAACGCTCTGGGTCGGCTTAAATAGATAGCAAGACTCACTAACTGGGAGCCTCAAGAAGCAGAGTCTGGGTTTGACCCAGGTGTTAGAGTGACAGGGGAGACAGCAATTAGCCCAATCATAGAAGAGAAATAGCACCAGCTTTTGCAATAGGACTTTGGAAAGAATGACCATCTCTCCCCTTTAGAAGAACTAATTATGGAAAACTAAGGGTTTGTAATGAAAGGATTAGTGAGCCCAGTAACAGAAAACAAACAAAGGTGACCCCGTGATCTTAATATGGAGCAGGTCTACAGATGAGAGGCCCATAAAAAAAAAATGGAAAAGGAACATTTTCAGCTTGGAGTGATCAGGTAGGAAAGCAACAAGAAGTTTCAGACATCAGGAACCAAAAACATGCAGACATAACAGGATGGGGTCAGGGCACTAATGGAGAAGACTGTAAATGACTGTCATTTTCAGAACTGTGAAGCCATAAATTGCGCTGGGAGAACTGCCTGCTATTAGTGTAGCACTCTATGCTCTCAAGATGAAGCAGCTGGAAGCTGTGGAATTGGTTAAAATGATTCCTGGAAAAAGAAAGAAAATTGCATATGAAGGATTAGAGGTGGGGCCCAAAGCCCTGGATACGGGGGCAGAGACCATCATCAGAAGTGAGACTGTCTTCTGCAATCCAAGGATAGAGTTTTACAGCTAAAAACTCAAGGGCATTAAAAACAAACTATCTATTCTTGTTACTATTCAACTTTTGGGTTCACATAGATGTAGTAGAAGGGCCCAGCCAGTGGGGATAGGGACTACAAACAGGACATACATAGGGAACAAACACTTGCTCTGGAAAGGGTCTTAGCTTTGGAAACGAGAGAAGGCAAACTAAAGACATAGTGGGGGCTTAGCAAAAGATTGAAGAGAGTCTTCTCCAAGTTCTAACCCTGTAAACTGCTGACATTGCAATAGGAAATAGAAGCTAAGACACAGAGCCAAAATGAGGGAGGATCAAGGCCCCAGGAAATCCAATGATGAGAACTAGGCAAGTGGGAAAGCCAGAAATGGGTGACTGCCAGAGAATAAGACCATCTAAAGCTTTTCTCAGCCCTCTCTCCACTTTTTTTTTTTTTTTTTTTTTTGAGTTTTTAACAGCTGTATGGAGAAATAACTGAGGTATAATAAACCACAACTATTTGGGCTGGGGGTGTAGCTCAGTGGCAGAGTCTGGTGTAGCACTCTATGCTCTCAAGATGAAGAGCGTCTTCATCTTGAGATGAAGCCAGACCCTTGTCTGCCATGTGTGAGGCCCCAGGTTCAATCCCTAATACCTCAAAGAAAAAACACCACATATTTAAAGCTATGTCATTTCACGAATTTCAGCATGTGTATGTACTTCTGAAATCATCACCATATTCAAGGTAATGAACAAATCCATCACTGCTCCCCATGTTTCCCTGTTTCCTTTATAATTCATCTCTTCTTTTTGCCCCACCTTTTATCTACTATCCCTATCCCCAGGTCATTGGTGATCCAAATCCAATTGCTGTCTTTATAAATTAGTTTGACTTTTCTAGAATTATAGATATAAATGAAACCATGCATTATGTGCTTTTTTTTTTTTTTTGACCCATTTCTTTCAATTAACATAATGGTTTGGAGTTCCATCCATGCTGTTGTGTATATAGCTTACTCTTTTTTATTGCTGAGTATATTCTATTATGTGGAATCAATTATATAGCCATCAACAATCTGTTCATTTATTCATTTATTTGGCCACTCATAGACATTTGGTTGTTTCCATTTTAGGATATCATAACTAAAGACATTATTCAACATTCATGTGCAAGGCTTAGTGTGGACATATTTCTCTTAAGTAAATACTGTTGATTTATTGTTTAATTTATGTTCAAGTTGTTAAACCTTTGTTAGGAATTTTTGTGTCTAATCATGTACAACCACAAGAATGGGAAGCTATGCTCCATGTATGTACAATATGTCAAAGTACACTCTACTGTCACGTATATCTAAAAAGAGCAAAGTTTTAAAAAGAATTTTTGTGTCTATGTTCTTTACAGACTTTGGCATATAATTTTCATTTTCTTATAATACTTTTGACCAGTTCTAGTATCAAGGTGATGCTGACCTAACATAACAAGATGAGTTAGGAAGTGGTTCTTCCTCTTTCAGTTTATGAAAAATTGTGTGTAGAACTGGCATTATTCCTCCTTTAAATATTTTATAAAACTTGCCAGGCATGTTGGCACATGCCTATAAGCCCAGCAACTTGGGAGGCTAAGGCAGGAAGATGGCAAGTTTGAGGCCAGCCTCAGCAATTGAGGAAGACCCTAAGCAGCTTAGCAAGACTCTGACTCAAAATAAAAAATAAAAAGCGGTGGTAGAGCACACCATGGTTTCAATCCCTGGTACCACAAAATAAATAAATAAGAAAATAGAAATTTTAAAAAGAATTGTTAAAACTCATCTGTGAAGTCATCTCAGCCTGGAGGGTTTGTTTCTGTTGTTTAGTTTGCTTTGTGGAGGAGAAAGATTTTTAGTCTGCAAATTCAATTACTTTGCCTAGCACAGCAGTGCACACTTATAATCCCAGCAACTTGGGAGGCTGAGGCAGAATAATCACAAGTTGGAGGCCAGCCTCAGCAACTTAGCCAGACCCTTTCTGATTTCAATTCTCCATATAATAATTGAAAACAATTCAATTATTTTAAGAGGTATATAATAATTCAGGTAACCCATTTCATCATGAGTGTGTTTTGGTGGTTTATATCATTATCAAATTTATTGGCATACAGTCTTTCATAACTGTTATTATCCTTTCAATATCTGTAGGAGTAGCAGTGATATACTTATGTTGGTACTTTATGTTTTCTTCCTCATCAGGATGATTGTAGCTTTATCAATTTCATTGGTTTCCAAAGAACAATGAGCTTCTAAAAACAAGATTCCAGGAACCTGGGCCATTATTCCCCCTTATCACAAGAGCATTCCAGTCTAGTATCTAAAGGGACTTACCTAATTGGTACAACTAAAGTAACTCAAGTTGTTAAGAAATTATGCTTGAATATAAATTTACTATCTATCTGGATATATGAGTCCCCAGAAGGATCAATAAGATTGGCTTTCCTGATGCTAAGAAATCTAATTCTAGTCCAAAATAAAAATTCTACAGGTATTCTTAGACTAATGTTTGAGTTCAGTGCATATTGTATAATGTTCTAGGAATGTCAATACTCCTTGAATGTCCCCCAAGTGACCCCCTCTTTGTTAAAAAAAAAAAACAAGAAAAAAGGGAGCAGATACAAATTACCAATATTAAGAATAAAAGAGGAGAAATCCCACAGATATTAAAAGAATAACTGAGGAATTTTACAAGTAACTCTATCCCTTCAAAATCAAAAACTTTGATAAAATGGACCAATTCTTTTAAAGACTACCAACACTTGCTACAGAAGAAATAGATAAATATAGTTCTGATAACCCTATATCTATTAAGGAAATTAAACTGGTAATTAAAACTTTTCCCCATAAAAAGCTCCATAGCAAGATGGTTTCATTTAATTTAAGGAAGAAATACCACTAACTTTACACACTCTTTTCCACAACATAAAAAAAAAAAAGACAGAAAAATCCCTGAGTTATCATTATGAGGCCAGCATTATCTTAAACATAAAAACTAGAAACATTACAAGAAAAACCACAGACTAACACCTTTCATAGACACAAAAACTCATAACAAAATATTAGAAAATTGACTTCCTCAACTTTTAAAAAGGATAATTCATGAGGTTTAAGTGAGATACATATTAGAAATGCTCGTCTGGATCAAAAGTCAAAAATCAATGTAATTCACTGTACTAATAGACTAAGTGAAGGAAATCACATAATCAAATCAGTAGATGTAGAAAAAAAACTTTTGGGAGAAGTCAACATTAATTTATGATAAAACCCTTAGCAAACTAGGAGTAGAATAAAACTTCTTCAACCTAATAGCTAAAAAAGAAGAAAAAATAAAAGCCCTATAGCTAACATCATACTTAATGGTAAGAGATTGAATATCTTTCCTCTAGGATATAGAACGAGGAAAGGATGTCCTCTTTACCACTTCTATTCAACACTGTAGTCTCAGCTAGTAAAATAAGGTAAGAAAAAGAAATAAAAGCTATAAAGATTAGAAAGAAATAACTAAAGCTGACTTTGGTCACATGTAACATGATTGCATATATAAAAATCCCCCAAAAAATCTGCATTTAAAAATCTGTTGAAACTAACCAATGAGCTTATAAAAATTGTTAGGATCCCAATTTAACACACAAAAAAGTCAACTGCATTCCTATAGTCGGAGACTGAATGATTAGAACCTGAAACAATGGAACAGAACAAAACAGTACCATTTACAATAGCACCTTCCCATTGTGGTGGGGAGGGGAGAGAAAGAAAAAAAAATGGACTTAATTATAAATCTAACAAAATATGTGCAAAATCTATATGTGAAAAAATAAAAAATGATGAAAGATATAAAAGAAGATCTAAATAAATGGAGTGATATACCATGCTCATTGATTGGAAGACAATATTAAGAAATTAATTCTAGCCCAGCACAGAGGCACATGCCTGTAATACCAGCAAGGTGGGAGGCTGAGGCAGGAGGATCACAAGTTCAAAGTCAGCAATTTAGTGAGGCCCTAAATGACTTAGCAAATCCCTGTCTCAAAACAAAATAAAAGGGGCTGGGGATGTGGCTCAGTGGTTACAGTATCAAAAAAAAAAAAAAAAAAAAAAGGTATCAATTCTACCAAACATGCTCTATAGATTCAATGAAGTCCCAATCAAAAAAAAAAGCCAGGTGTTTTTTTTTTTTTTTTTGGGGGGGGTAGCTTTTAATATATTTATATTTTTTAATTCACAAGGAAAGTCTCAAGAATTAGAATTGTCAAATATTCTGAAAAAGACGAACATGTTACCTGATTCCAAGACTCACTATTTTTGTAACACTACAGAAATCCTGACAGTGATTAGATGTAGATACAGATAAAGATCAGCCAGGTTGTTGGAGGAATCCCAGAATGGAATGTCAACTATTTCAATAAATCTAACTGTACTACAAATATATGACAAAACCACTCTTCACGGTGTAGAGAGAGAAAAAAAAAAAAAAGAAGAAGAAGAAGAGCTGCTGAAAGTAACCTTGGAAGTTTTAGCTGGAAGCTTTAAGGCTAGTGACAAAAGAAACTGTATATAAACACTGTATCCTAGATAGTTAATTAATTTCCCACTGGAGTACAGATTAACAATTCTGAAATTGTTTTACATGTATAGGAAAAAAGAAAAATTAAGTGGATGGATGGTGGATGCTGGAAACCAGGTTTCTCACTGTTGGAAAGGGAAGTGACAGAAAAGCAAGACAGAAAAGGTGGAGTGGACTCTGATGCTGGATGGACAGGCATCAGTATGGATTCACACACACAGATGGAAAAACAATTAGAGGTGTATTTATATTTATGAATTTACATACATACATATATTTTCTAGCTTTGTCTACTCAGAAAGTCTAAAAACAATGATAGCCTAGCAGTAACAAATAGATCTATCGCTCAGATTTTGGTTTCTATGTAACATTTTCAAATTAAAACAAAACTGGACTGGGATATACCTGAGTGGTAGAACACTTACCTAATATTTCATGAAGCTGCGGGTTCAATATACAGCTCTACAAAATAAGAATAACAATGATAATGAAAATGAAGTAAAACAAAATACTTATCTTGAAAAAAAAAATACTGATTCTAAGGGCTGAGCAGGGGGAAAATCCAAGGTAAGCCTAGAACATCTTCTTGTAACAGAAATTAAGAATATACTCAAAATCTCCCAAAATAAGGCCCTGCCAAAGGAACATAAGGAATCAATCCTAAAGACCTCCCAACTCCCCAAAATCAGGAACAATTTGAGCAATAACACAAATCAGCATTGAATTATAATCCAAAGTACAAAGCAAACATACCGGAGTCCCTAATGATTAAATGAATTAATTAAATACATAACAAACAAAAATAAAATAAAATGAAAGCAAAGAGATCAATCTTCTTTAGATATGAAATAAATAATGTGTTTATCTTTGCGGACAGGATGCCTTTCGGCTGGGAGTCCCTCCCCAGGTGGGTTGGCCAAAACAGCTTGGATCCAAGATGGCTGCCAGAGTAACCTCCAGACAGCCTCTGACTTCATATAATTCCATCTGCAAGCTCAATGACACACCCCTCAGCACCGTGACCGTGGACAATTGCCATGCCAATGACAGGAAAAAAATACAAAAGGAACAAAAAGCAGTAGCACCTGAATTCCTGGAAAATCTCCACTCATTCCCAGTAAGGACCTGAATATTCCTGTCTTTGATTAGTCTATCACTCCCCCTCATTTCTTTTACCCTGTATCTGTAATCTTCTGACCCCAAATGGGTTGAGAAGTTGATCTGTGAGTCTCTCTCTTGATTCTCCTCTTCTTGACTAAGAATAAAATTCTCCTGGTAGAGTGAAACCAAGAAAACAGGCAGCTTTTCAGCAAGGTGAGTGAAAAAAAAAAAAAAAAAAAGGCAGGGAACTTTACTGGAATTTAAAATTGAACATTCAAAGCAGATCAGGGATTCAGGAGGTTGGATATAATAAAATAAGGAAGAAATTCCCAGCAGCACAGCCACTTCTTCCTTCATAATCATCACATCCATACCACTTTTGTTCTCTCTCTGTCCACCATTTGAAATCATAAACCATTTTGCAAATGTACTGTTTTCATTGTAGGCAATAACCAATCATATCTTTTCTGTTTATTGTGATAATTAATAATTAACAGTGTAGATGTTAGTAGGAACTATTTGGTTTAATGCTGTGTATTGTTTGCATTGGTTGTTATTATTTGTCTTCCCCTAAACAGTGGGATACTGGAAACCTTCAGGAACACTGTAAGTCCACAAGGTAAAAACTCTACTGCCTCAGATCCATACTGTTAGATGGGTAGACACATAAAGAACATGAAAAAGCAAGGAAACAAATCACCCAAACAAGCCAAGATACTCCAATAACAGAATCCATCAACAATGATGGTGGAAGACATGACAGAAGAGGAATTTAGAATGTTCTTAGTTAAACTAATCTGCAAAGTAAAGGATGATATAAGAAATGAAAATATAGGAAGTGAAAGATCATTTCAATAAAGAGGCAGAGATTCTGGGGGGAAAAAAAGCAGAAACTCTCAAAATGAAGGAATCAATAAAAGAAATTAAAAATTCAATAGAAAGCATCACCTACAGACTAGACCACTTGAAAGACAGAACCTCAGGCAATGAAGACAAAATATATAATCCTGAAAATAGAGTTGACCATGGAGAGAAAATGTTAAGAAACCATGAACATAACTTCCAAGAACTATGGGATAAGATGAAAAGACTAGGGCTGGGGCTGTGACTCAGCAGTAGCACACTTGCCTGCATGTGTAAGGCACTGGGTTCAATTCTCAGCACCACATATAGATAAATAAAGGTCTATATAAAAAATATTTAAAAATTTTTTAAAAATGAAAAGACCAAATTTAAGAATTATCAGGATAGATGAAGGCACAGAGATACAAACCAAAAGAATGCACAATCTTTTCAATGAAATAATATCAGAAAATTTCCCAAACCTAAAGTATGAGTTGGAAAATCAAATACAAGAGGCTTACAGGACCCCAAATGTACAAAATTACAACAGGCACATTATAATGAAAATGCCTAACATACAGAATAATGATAAAATTTTAAAGGCTACAAGAGAAAAATATTAGATTACATAGGGGGAAAACAATTTGGATCTCAGCTGATTTCTCAACCTAGACCCTCAAAGCTAGGAGGTCCTAAAATAAAATATACCAAGCTCTGAAAGAAAACGGATACCAACCAAGAATCCTGTATTCAGTGAAATTAACCTTCAGATTTGAAGATAAAATAAAAACCTTCCTTGAGAAACAAAAGTTAAAAGAATTTGCATCTAGAAAGCCTGCACTACAGAACATTCTCAACAAAATATTCCATGAAGATGAAAATGAAAAAAGAAGAAGAAGAAAGAAAGAAAGAAAGCCAACCAGCAAAGGGAAGAACTACACTAAAGGACACTAAAGGAATAGTCAATCAAAGGAGAAACTAATTTAAATTAAAAACTACAAGTAATTTCAAATGACCAGGAATACAAATTAGATCTCAATAATAACCTTGAACATTAGTGTCCCAAACTTACCAATCAAAAGACACAAACTGGCAGATTGAATTAAAAAACAAGACCCAACAATATGCTGTCTCAAAGAGAATTACCTCTTAGGCAAAGACATCCACAGACTGAAGGTGAAAGGATGGGGAAAAAAAAAAAAAAAACATATTGTGTGGATCATGTAAACAAGCAGGGGTTTCTATCCTCATATCTGATAAAGTGGACTTTAAGCCAAAGTTAATCAGAAGGGACAAAGAAGGACATATACATCAACCAAGACATAATAATCATAAATATTTATGCCCCAAACAATGGAGCATCTACTTACATCAAACAAACCCTTCTCAATTGCAAGAATCAAATAGACCACAACATAATAATACTGGGTAACTTTAACATGCCTCTGTCACCATTGGATAGATCCTCCAAACAACAACTACTAAAGAAGTTATCAAAGTAAAAAATACAAGTGATAATTTAGAATTAACAGACATATGTAGAATATTTCATCCATCCGTGACTGAATACACTTTCTTCTCAGCAGCACACAGTTCCTTCTCTAATATAGACCATGTATATAAGCTATCACATATGTAGCTTATATACATATCACACATGTATATAAGCTATCACATATATACAATTGTAATATTACCTTAATATTTTTTTAGCATCCATAGGGTCATTTTGATAGCTCCCTTTCCATTGATGTTAATTTTTGTGCTCTTGCTTTTTCCTTGATTAGATTTGTTTGATTTTTTTACTCAAGTTTTGGCTATATTATTTCTTCTCTATTTTATATATTTCTGCTCCTACTCTTATTTTTATTTCATATTACATAACTTGAAAATAACTTGATTGTTATTCTGGTTTCTTTCTGACACAAGTACTTTAAGTTATAAATGCTCATATGAGTACTGTTTCATCCCAGAGACCCTGGTATTTTAAACTTTTATTATCACTTAGTTCAAACCACTTTTTATTTACTTTTCTTATGCTTTCTTCCTTGACCTCTGAAATATTTATAAGTGTGCCATCTAATTTTGAAATAGTTGACATGTGGGGGTGGGTTCTATATATCTTAAGGTGATTTATTTCTTTTTAAAAAATATTTTTAGTTGTAAATGGATTATTTATTTATTTATTTATTTATTTATTTATATGTGGTGCTGAGGATCAAACCCAGGGCCTCACACATGCTGGGCAAGTGCTCTACTACTGAGCCACAACTCCAGCCCCAAGGTGATTGATTTCTAATGTAATAAATCATGCAGGAAACACAGGCTGAATGATTTCAAATTTTAAAAACAGTAATGGAGGACTAGGGTTGTGGCTCAGTGGTAGAGCACTGGGCTAGCATGTGTGAGATACTGGGTTCGATCCTCATTACCACATATAAAAAATAAAGGTCCATCAATAATAACAGCAATAAATTTTTTAAGTAATAGAAATGCTCTTTATATTCATTGTATTGGTTACATACATGTCAAAACTGATCAAATTGCATACTTCAAATATGTGCATTTTACTGTACTTCAATTTTACCTCAATAAAGCTAAAAAAAAAAAAAAAAAAAAAAACAGAAGAATTAGACCATCTATTTCCATGCTTTTATAACAGGGTAATTTTAGGAAGCAACTTAACCCTTCAGAACCCCTGTTTCTGCATTTGTGAGTTAGAGAAAATCATTCCTATTTCATGATTTGTTGAGAGTTAAGTCAGATAATTCATGCAAAAGCATTTAAGCCAATATCTTAGTATGTGGCAGGCATTCATTAAACATTTAATTCCCTCAAAATTATAGCAGGTGAGAGGATAGTAGGACACAAGGTACACATTTTCTATGTCTTCACCAACCTTGACTTTATATGACATTTCATCAAAAAAAAATCTCCTATGCGGATTAAAAAAATAACCAAATAATATATATAATAATATATATAGACTCTCTCCACTCCAGCAGGATGAAATTAAGCCCTTCTTTCCTTGACTTAGTGACTCACTACTAAAAACAAAAATAATCAAGTATGGAAAGGGAGGAATATTAACTCCACCACAGAGAAACCTACAAAATACTGATTTAAGCAAGTCGTCAAGGTTAATATCACCAGTGATGTCATGTGAAAATGATGTCCTTCTGAGAGGATACAACAAAAAGGGCTCTTGACCTCTGTGGCCTTCCTTCCAAAAACCCATGACCCTCATCCAATCAGGAGAAAAATACAGAAAAACCCTGACTGAAGCACATTCTGTTAAACACACACACACACACACACACACACACACACACTAACCATTGCTGTTCAACATTGTCAAAGTAATACAAACAAGGAAAGACTGAGAAACTCTCACAGACCAGAGAAGACTAGGCACACATGACCACAAAATGCAATGTAGTAGAGGGAAAAAGAAGACATTAATTGAAAACTGCTGAAATGCAGATAGTCTGGAGTTTAGTTATTAGAAATGTACCAATGTTGGGTTTTTAGTTTTAACAAATGGACCATGGTAATGTAGTGTTAATCATAGGAGAATTGGTCAGGGACTTAGGGGAACTCCCTTTTATTTCAAAATAGGTTTTAAAAATGAAGATGAAATAAAGATATTTTCAGACAAACATGAAGCTAAAAAAGTATGTCTCCAGTACTACCAGACCTCAACATTTGTTTATGAAAGTTTTCAGTCTGAAGGAAAATGAGGAAAGGAATGTCAGTTCTCTACCCACAACACACGCCCCTCCCCCCCAAAAAAAGGAATCTGTAAGTGTGTGGGTCGAAATAAATTTTTCTATTTTTGTAATTTCTTCAAATATAATTAACTAACTGCTTAAACTAAAGTAATAGGTGTGTTTTGTGGATGTATGTGTAGAAGCAAAATGTATGAAAATAAGAACATAAAGTACCGGAAAACTATCCATAATGTACAATTGCATACTTAATGATATTACTTGAAGATGCCATGTAGTAAGTTAAGTGTGGATATTGTATGATATAGAACCACGACTGGAAAATAAAGCAAAGAGCCACAGCTAGTAACACAACAGAGAAAACACTAAAAAATATACAATCAAAGCAAAAGAAGGTGGACAGGGAGGAAAGGATCAAAACAAATACAAAATACCAAGGTGGTAGACATAAATCAAACCACACATGTAATTAAATTAAATGTAAATAAATAAAAATAGCTGGGTGCAGTGGTGCAGGCCTGTAATCCTAGGGGCTTGAGAGGCTGAGACAGGAGGATCACAAGTTCAAAGAAAGCCTCAGTAACTTAGTGAGGCTTTAAGTAATTCAGCAAAATCCTGTCTTTAAATAAAATATTAAAAAAAAGGGCTGGGGATGTGGCTCAGTGTTCAATCCCCAGTACCAATAAATAAATTCGATTATCGAGTATAAATTATCAGAGTGCATGACGAGACTCAAATATATGATTGCTACAAGGAACACACTTGATATATAGACTAAAATAAAAAGATGAAAAGAAATATAACATGCAAATGCTAATCATAAAAAAATCTAAGGTGACTACACAATATCAGAATAAGTAGACTTCAAAATGAGGAGTACTGCCAGAGATAAAGAAGAATTGTAGCCGTTTTCTATTGTTCCATAATAAATTACTACAAGCTTAGTTGTTTAAAACAATTCCCATGCGTGAATTCAGAGTTCTGCACATGGCTGGATTTTCTACTCAGGTTATTACAAGACTGAAATCAGCCAAGTTGATCTTTATCTGGAAGCATACTCTTGTTGTTGGAATAATTCGATTCCTTGTGGCTTTATGACTGAGTTCCCTATTTTTTTGCTGGCTGCCAGTGCTCTCAGTCCTGCCATTCTTGACATGTGGTCCCCTCCAAATGCAAGCCAGTGACAGGACACTGAATCCTTCTCATGCTTCAAATTGTTGACTCCTTCTGTGATGTGCTGCCTTCAAGTGATTAGATCAGACCCACCAATAATTCTCCCCCTCTTAAGCTCCATAGTGCCTTTCTAACATAATCTCATCCTGGTATTAAAATCCATTGTTTTAGAGTCCTGGAGATTATTCAGGTCATGTCCACTAGAGGGGCAGGAAATTTTGTGGATCATCTTAGAACTCTGTCACAGATATTTCATAATGCTAAACTAATCGATTCTTCTCATCAGCAAAACTTAATGTATTTATACTTAACAACAGGGCTTTGAAATTCATAAAGCAAATGTTAATGAAACTAAGAAACACACTTTCTCAGTAATTAGTAGAAAAATAGAAAATTGATTAAGATACAGAATACTTTAATAACACAATTAACTAGATTGGCCTTACATTCTAGAACATATTCCCAATTATTTTAGCATGCCCATTCTTTTTTTTTTAAATATTTTTTAGTTGTTGATGGACCTTTATTTATTTATTTATTTATTTATATGTGGTGCTGAGGTTGGAACCTAGGGCCTCACCAAGGCAAGCACTCTGCCACTGAGCCAGAGCCGCAGTCCAACATGCTCATTCTTTTCAAGTTAACATAGTATATTCACCATGGTAGACTGCATGTTGGAACATGGAAATTTTCAATAAATGTGAAAGGATGGAAATTACACAGAGTATATTCTCTGGCCACAAAGACATTAGATTAGAACTCAATAAGAACCTGTTATAGCAATTTTACCATGACATAGAAATGCACCAGCTTTATGTTTGGATGTCAACATGACAATACTCCTTTGATATAATCAAAGGAATATTAATTACTCACATAGGAGTAGAAATCCCTGTGTGAGTGGCAGAAAAGATGGCTTTCTGGGAGAAAGCTCAGAACACAGAAGAAGCGTGCACAGGGAGTAGGTGAAATTTTATAAAGGAGAAGTCCTGCCAACATGATATCCGAAAGAGGTTTCACCTCACAGGAGATTTCAGAGAGGCAGCAAGCAGATACATGTACCTGTGGGACCTAGGGGTACCCGAACTTTATCACTATGCTGCAGAAGGCAACCAACCCAGGCAGGAAAAAACCCTTAGAGGTGTATAGTACTAAGTAAATTACCAATAGTCTTCCCTATGGTCTTCATAACTAAGTCGAAAGGAATTAAATGAGAAAATTTATAATAAATTCATGAATCAAGAAGGAAATCACAAAGAGAATAAGAAAATAATTTGAGCTGAATGTCAATGAAAATGCAATATATTGGAATTTCTGGAATGCACCTAAGGCAGTGTTCATAGGGAAACAGACCCGACCCAAAGGAGAAAGACCTGAAATTAGTAACTGCAGCTTCTGCCTTAAGAAACTAGAAAGAGAAGAGCAAAGGCAGCTATAATCCACAGAAGTAAGAACCACAAATTAACAAGGAGAGAAATAATAAGGTAAAATTAAACAATGTAAAAAGGAACTTCTATAAAAGCATCAACAAAACTGAAACACCCTTAGCTAGATGGATCAAGGAATAATGAACACATAACACTAAGATCAGGAATGAAAAGAGGCCATCACTACAGATCCTATAGACACTAAAAGATTAAAAAAAAAAAGGCTGAGTGTGCTGGTGCATGCCTGTAATCCCAGCAGCTCAGAAGGCTGAGGCAGGAGGATTACAAGTTTGAAGCCAGCCTCAGTAACTTAGGGAGGCCCTATGCAACTTTAGCAAGATTCTGTCTAAAAAAAAAAAAAAAAAAAAACTAGTGATGTGGCTCAGTGGTTAAGCACCCTGGATTCAATCTCTGGTACAATAATAATAATAATGAAATAATATTATCAATAAGTTTATGCCAACAAATTTGAAATGCAATGAGGAAAGTCCTGAAAAATAAAAGTTATAACTAATACAAAAAAACAGTATTCACAACATAGATTTGAGACAAAGGACTTATATTCAAAATGTATATAGAACTCTTTTTTAATATTTATTTTTTAGTTGTAGTTAGACACAATACCTTTATTTTACTTATTTATTTTTATGTGGTGCTGAGGATCGAAACCAGGGTGTCACATGTGTGAGGGGAGCAATTTTACCACTGAGCCACAACCCCAGCCCCCAAATGTATATAGAACTCTTAAAAGTCATGAAAAAGAAAACAAACTATCCACTTTAAAAATAGGCAAAGGATTGAAGAGATCTTCACAAAAGATGATATACAATTAGCCAATCCACAATCCACACACAAAATCCACAATATCATTAATTATCAGAGAAATATGAACCAAAACCATAATAATTTACCACTATTCAACCACTAAAATGAAGATAGTTTTAAAAGATTATAATAGTAAGTGCTGGAGAAGCTGTGGAGAAATTGGAACTCTCATATATTTCGGATGGGAATGGAAAATGGTGTAGTCACTTTGATTTGTCAGTTTCTTATGAAGTTAAATATACACTCACCATACAAACCAGCAATTCATGAGAGAAGTAAAAACATAGCCAGGTACAGTGGCACACACCTATAATCCCAACAGCTTGAGAGGCTGGGGCAGGAGGATCTCAAGTTCAAAGCCAGCCTCAGCAAAAGCGAGGCACTTAGCAACTCAGTGAGACCCTGTCTCTAAATAAAATACAAATAGGACTGGGGATGTGACTCAGCGGTTGAATGCCCCTGAGATCAATCCCTAGTACCAAAAAAAAGTGTTCCCCTATATAGGTTTGTACATGAATAAGCAGCTTTATTTCCAAAAGCTAAAATCTGAAATTAATCCAATTGTCAATTAAAACATGCATGGATACACAAATTGTGGTCTGTCCATACCCAGTAACAAAAAGAAGTAAGGACTAATACCCACGGTAACATGGATAAATCTTAAAAAACAGTAAGATGAGGTGACAGGTGACCTTTTTTTTTTTTGTGGACTTTAAAAAAAATTTTTTTTAGTTGTAGATGAACATAATATCTTTATTTAATTTTTTTTTAATGTGGTGCTGAGGATCAAACCCAGTGCCTCACGCATGCCAGGCAAGCGCTCAACCACTGAGCTACAACCCCAGCCCCAAGTTACCTGATTTTACACAATGTATGTATGATTGAAATGTCACACTGTATCCTATAAATATGTATACTTAATATATGCCAATTTAAAAATAAAAATACACTTTAAAAAAAAGTATGATTAACAGCGGTAATCATACCCTTATGTTTCTACATAGATGAAATTATAGAAAATGCAAAACTAATCCTCAGTAACAAAAGCAGATCAGTGGTAGCCTAGGACTACAGAGAGGTACGTTGCCAGGACTGAGATGAAGGGAAATTTTGAAGGGTGATAGAATTGATTGCAGTTGTGGCTACATGGATATATACATTTGTCAAAATTCATTGGATTGTATGCTTGAAGTTGGTGCGTTTTATTGCTTGTAAATTATACTCAATAAAGTTGAGTGTAAACAATCTTTCTACAAGAAAAACTCCAGGCACAGATGGTTTCACTGGTTTCTATTAAACATTTAGGGAAGAAATAATACCAACCTTTCAAAAAATACAAACTTTTTCAGAAATTAGAGGAGGAACACTTTTCAATTCATTTTATGAGACCAGAAATACTTTGAAGCTAAAACCCATGTATATGATAATAAAATAAAACTCCAAACCAATATCCCTTATATAAACCTAGAAAAAAATTAATATAGTGAATGGATAATTCCTTTTAAGACAATACATCATGAACAAGTAAAGTTTACCCCAAGAGTGAAAGATTGGATTGACATTTGAAAATCAATTGATAGAATTCACTATATTGATTGGACAAAGGTAAATGAGACAGATGATTTTGTAGATACACTCGATACCTTTTAAACAAGCCTCCCTCCAGCAGAGTCTAGATCAATATGGGCTTTACCCCACCTGCTGATTTGCCTCACACCTCATCACCAACTCTATTTTGAAAGAGCTTTGCCTTATCAACACCCAGGCTCACACCTGCAGGAGGGTGAGAGCAAGCATTCAGAGAAGAACCTTCCCCTTGCTTTGACTGCTTCCTTGAAAGATCCCTTTCATAGAAAGGGTTTGCAGTACTGTAATACTGACAAGGTTTCTCAATTTATGTGCTTGAGTTTCTCAATGAGCAACACTCAGATTTGCCCCAGGCAAGAATTCCTTTCTGGTGTTCCACTCCACCAAAACCAAGAAGATAGCGAAATGAGCTGCCTGCCTCAGTCCATGGAATCCAAAGAGTTCTTTTGACTAAAGCCAGAGTTTGCATTTAACAGCCCCCTGAATCCTGAGAATCTGCTCTCCCTCAGCTCTTGGAAGCAGGATTTGGCCTCGGTGCCTCCAACCCTGATCATGTACCTAAGTTCTTGAAGCCAATATGTCTCTTCCTGCACCTCCAAAGGAGCATCAGACAGACTGCAGACTCCAGAATACCATCCAAGCAGCATTTCCTTCACCCAGAGAACTCAGTACCACAAATCCCAAGTTGTATCCTGGCCCAAGGAGCCCAGAGAAGGACAATCATGTGGCAATTCTTACCAAAGATAATGGGAAATGTCTGCAGGAGAGGAAGTGGGCCTGAATTCTCCTGCTTTCGAGCAGCTGGGAGGAGGATCTGGTGATTACAGTGTAGTAACCCAGAAGAAGTCAGTTTGAACCAAGAACTCCCCTGAAATGGAGGCCCCAAAGATACCTGAGAAATCATGTGAAACACCTCTCTGCATTTATTGGGGCGCCATGCTCAGACCTTCCAATTGCTCAACCCCAGGCCTATTCCTGGTGCCAGACCGGCCTCCCACGTTTTCCATTCTTGAAGCAGTCTCTGAATCACAGGTTGGCTTCCCTTCACCTGCTGCTGTCAACAATTAAATTATCATCTACACTGGGACCCCTTTTGAGAGGAAAAAGTGGATACTATTAATTATGATACTGTGATATCAGATATAAACTGTAATTGTCCCAGGAAAACCAGGCATACAATCACTGTAATAATTACCTCTCCATCCCAAGGAGTCCCCTCTCTCAAATCTAACCAGAAAGCCACATCACTGCACTGTTCTCTTTATTTACCCCTACAAAAATATAAATAAACTTCTCATTTTAAAGGTTTTATTTCAGCTGGGTGGACACAGTGGTGCACACACCTGTAATTCCAGCAACTGGGGAGGCTGAGGCAGCAGATAAGCAAGTTTAAAGATAGCCTCTACAATTTAGAGAGACCCTGTCTCAAGATTAAAATAATAAAAGGGCTAGGAGCATAGCTCAGTGGGAGCTCTTCCCTCAGTTCAATCCCCAAAACCACAAAAAAAAAAAAAAAAAGATTAATTGATTAATTAATTAATTAAGGAATTTAGGTCTAGTCAATAGATGTAAAGTATTAGTGATCACTGAAATAACAAATAAGGGAAAGTTTTAAAAATAGGGCTGGGGATGTGGCTCAAGCGGTAGCGCGCTCGGCTGGCATGCGTGCGGCCCGGGTTCGATCCTCAGCACCACATACCAACAAAGATGTTGTGTCCGCCGAAAACTAAAAAATAAATATTAAAAAATTAAAAAAAAAAAAAAAAAAGAAAATGATGCTAGTTCATTTTGTTCATAGACAAAATTCACTCTGAGATGAAAACTGAAGTTCTAAGGAACTTTAGTTTTAGATTTTATTTCTTTTACTTTATATATAAATGACCATTTATTATTGCAATATACATTATGTATATTGTAGAAAAATCAGAAAATTTAACAAACTGACACTATAAAATAAATTACTATATGACTATCACTAAGAAACTAACATTGCTGGTAATGTTAACAAAAATAGTGACCTAAGAACTTAAAAATCCTCTCCTTCATAAAAGCAATAGAAAGACTAGAAAAAAACTCCAGAATCAATTTTTTTTCAGAGCTCCAGAAATTAACTAAGGCTTATAGCAATTAAGAGAGCATTTATTCAAGAAAAACAGATGAATCTCAGTCAAATCAGTGAGTTTTGTAATAATTTAACTTGCTCCATTTCTATTCCCCTCTTCCCAGTTCCACAGTAGCCTTGAAAACAAAGAAGCCGTGATTGCAATGAAGATCAACAACCTAGCAGATACAGAGAGGGCAGCACTCCCCTCTCCCCTCTTTGAAGGAGTTAGAGCTAGTTAAAAGCCTTATTCACAAAAAATTGTCATTATTTTACCTATCGAGTGTTTCCCTGGGAGACCCCACTTGTGAGGCTTGCTTTATTTGATTAGAGTTCATCAGTGCAAAAAATTTTTTCCCTAGGATGTTTGTCAAAAACAATTACAGATAATTGTTTAACTTCATGGTGGCTTGAATCAGTGAATAATGGTTAGGCCAAATAATAGACTAACCAAAAAGCTTAAAAGAAAAATCTGGGAATGAAATGTCCCTAGGGGCTTTAAAAAAGATCTCTATGTTCTTGAGAAAGCTGTGTGTATACATACAGCATGCTCTTGCCCAGAGCTGTGCACGTGATCAGCAAAGACCCTTCGAGTTTGCTTGTATTGACACAAAAGAAATACAAGTTTTGCACAAAGAAAACTATAAAATATTGTTTAAATAAATGAAAGAATACCTAAAGAAATGAAAACACATGCTGATTTATTATTGTTAGATGGCAAAACTCCCCAAATTTATTTACAGATTTTATACAATCCCTAGGAAAATCACAAAGAAGTTGTGTTTTTATCCCCTCCTGCACAGATTGGCAAGCTGATCCTCAAGTTGAAATGGAAATGCAAGAGACCTAGAAGAGGCCAACAATCTTGAAAAAGAAGAACAAAACCAAAAGACTCACATTTCCACTGCCCAATTTCAAAACACTAAAACCACAGTCTTGAAGGCTGGCTGGTTCTGCCAGAAGGATAAACATATAGATGAATAGAAGAGGTTTGAGGATTAAGAGACAAACCCATACATTTATGGTCATTTGATTTTTGACAAGGGTGCCAAGACAGTTCAGTGGGGGAAAATAATCCTTTCAACAAATGTTTCTGGGGCAACTGGATACCAACATGAAGAAGAAGAAAGTTGGACCCCTACCTCATACTATATACAAAAATCAACTCAAAATGGATCAAAGACTAACTGAACTATAACAGCTAAAATATAAAACTCTTAGAAAAAACATAGTGGTAAATCTTTATATAGATTAGCATAGCTTTTTAGGTTTAACACCAAAAAAAAAAAAAAAAAAAAGATAGGGGCTGGGGTTGTGAATCAGTGGTAGGGTTCGATCCTCAGCACCACATAAAAATAAATAAATAAAATAAAGGTATGTTGTCCATCTACAACTAAAAATATTTGAAAAAAGAACTATTGTAAAATCATAGATAAATTGAATTTCATTAAATTTAAAAAATGTTTGTGCTTTGAAGGTCAGTCAAGAAAGTGAAAAATACAGAATAGGAGAAAAGATTTCCAAATCATATATCCAACAAGGATCTTGTATGAAATAATTCTTATAACTCAACTATTTTTAAAAAAGACTAATTTTTTTAAAAATATATTTTTTCAGTTGTCAATAGACCTTTATTTTATTTCTTTATATGTGGTGCTGAGAATCCAACCCAGT
The DNA here is from genome assembly GCF_047511675.1 of Marmota flaviventris. Classification (NCBI taxonomy): domain Eukaryota; kingdom Metazoa; phylum Chordata; class Mammalia; order Rodentia; family Sciuridae; genus Marmota; species Marmota flaviventris. The sequence goes on from NC_092498.1 coordinate 23,426,875, forward strand.
GCCTCACACATGCTAGGCAAGTGTTCTACCACTGAGCCACAACCTCAGCCCTCAAAATAGCCTAATTTTAAAATTGGCAAAGGACTCAAACAAACCCTTCTTCAAAGAAGATATAAAATGTCAGGGCACTATGGTGCATGTCTGTAACCCCAGTAGCTCAGGAGGCTAAGGCAGGAGGATGGTAAGTTCAAAGCCAGCCTCAGCAACTTAGTGAGGCCTTAAGCAATTTAGAGAGAATCTGTCTCAAAATAAAAAATAAAAAGGGCTGGGGATGAGGCTCAGTGGTTAAGCACCCCTGGGTTCAATCCCTAGTGACCCTCAATCCCCCCCCAAAAAATATATATACATATATATAAATGGCCGATAAGCACATGAAAAGATGCTTACCATCAGTGGTAAGAAAAATGAAAAGCCAAACCATTTATTGTGTGTATACAATTACATACACAGTAGGATGATGGCTATTATCAAGGAAAAAAAAAAAAACAGAAAATAACAAGTGTTAGGATTGAAGATGTAGCTGAGCTGGCAGACTGTTTGCCTAGAATGCCTAAGGTCCTGGGTTCAATCCCCTACCACTAAAAAGACAAGAAAGAAAGAACAAGTGTTAGCAAGGATATGGAGAAATTGAAGCCTCATGCATTGCTTGGTGGAAATGTAAAACACTGCAACTGCTTTGAAAAATAGCATTTCCTCAAAAAGTTAGACACACAGGTACTATATGACAAACAAATCCACTCCTAGGCATATAGCCAAGAAAACTGAAAATATGTTCTCACAAAAACTTGTACATGAATGTTCATAGCAGCATTCATTAATCATAATAGTCAAAATGATACAAGCGTCTATCAACTGATGAATAGATAAAGAAAATGTGGCATATCCATAAATGGATAAATCAAAAAAGTAATAAAGGTAATGATTCATGCAACAATATAGATGAAATTGGAAAACATGCTGAGTGATACATGCCAGACATAAAAGGCTAATATACTATGCCTAAGACCCACATGAATATCTTTTAAAATCTTTCTCTACGCCATATGTATTTTTTAACTAAATGATAGATTACTACCCTGTAATCTTGTTTTACTAAGTTTTCATTTCATCTAATACTCAGTCCACATATGAATTTCTCATTTGTTGAAAAAGTGTTCTTTATAGCTAGTTTGCTCAAATCAACCTCTGACTCAGGACACTACTTGACATCTTGCTTTGATGCCCCAAGTCTCTTTGAACATAGCACAGTCCCTTTTCTATGAGTTTGACTTGTTGAAGAGGCCAGGGCATTTAATACACAATATCCTATTCTCTGGACTTGTCTGGTTGCTTACTCATGGAATTATCCAGTTTTTTCCTCCATCTCCTATTTTGCATATAAAATAAAAGTGATATTTTGGATGGGGGATGTAGGTCAATGGTAGAGTACTTGCCTAGCCAAAAAATTAGAGAGAGAGAGAGAGAGAGAGAGAGAGAGAGAGAGAGAGAGAGAGAGAGAGAGAGAGAGAGAGAAATTGATATTTAAACTATTTGAGTTAAATATATTTGGCTAGAACACACCATAGATTATATTGTGTATTCTACATAGTCACATCAGAGGATGTGTAATATCTATCTTATTGACTAGCATTTGTAGCATTAAGATTGACACCCAGATATGAGAGTGAGGAGAGCCTTATTCCTTTATTGTATGGATTGCTCCCCTTTGCCTCTACAAAAAGTATTGTGTTTTAGCACTGCACAAGTATCTAACTCCCCAACAACTGTTCACCAGTTTTTTAACACTAATGAATGAAGCTCTTTGCCTGAGTCAACAATTTCATGAGGGCTTCCAAAATATTGTTTTTCTTATTGTATAATTTCTTGTGCTTTTGATTGCTAACATTCTTCTGGTGGAGCTTTCCTCATCAACTATTTGGTGCCATGTTTGAATGGGTCCCTCCAGAGTTCTTGTATTAGAACTTAGTTCCTCAATGTTGTAGTGTTGGGAAGTGGTACCCTAGAGGGAAATATTTGGGTAAAGGAAACAGAGCTCTCATGAATGGATCTATGCTTTTCTCAAGGAAAAAAGGTAGTTATCATGAGAGTGAAGTCCTCTTTTCTCTCTTTTGTACAAGCCCACTTGCCTTTCTGCTTTCCACCATGAGATAACATAGCACATGCCCCCACCAGAAGCTGGAAAGATATTTGTGCCCAGTATTGGATATCCCAGCCTCTAGAATTCTGAGCCAAAATAAACTTTTTTTTTCTTTATAATTAACCCCAACTCAGATATTCTGTTACATTGTCAGAAAATGGACTAAGTCAGATGGGCTATTTCCTACCCCCAAATCAGTCCCTAAAAGAAAAGAAGGATAAATGCATACTCTCTTCCATTTCGTACAAATTTCCAATTTTTTTTCTTAGATACTAGCTCCATCTTCCTTCTCTCTATTCTCTGTATATCTTTGCAGTCTGAAAATATATACAAGGTCTCTCTCCTGACCAACTGTTGATCCATTTGGCATTCCCTCTCAGAGATCCCATTAATTTAGCTCCTAAATTTTTCTCAGAATTCAAAGCAGCTCATTGAGACAAAGTACCCCATAACAGCCACTGAACTACCCAAGTTATTAGTGGAGGCCTTGGTGCCCACAGAATTGTTTAAGCATCTATATGACTAACTCAACCAGGCAGAGGTTGATCACCTCCATCCTAATTGTATCTGAGCCCTTGATACCAGAACCATCTCAACTCTTAAAACTCTTAACATGCTCTTTGGAAGTGTTTCTCTTAATTCCTAACCTTTGAATGTGATTGCTAAGATGAAGGAACATACTGTCAAAGAATCAATGGGAGAGTAAGAACTGTGTTGTGAGCAGAGACCACCACCACTGATGGTGGGTCCAAAGCCCTTTCTTGATGGGGAAGAGGTAAGCCTGAAGCAAGAGGGGCTTGACCCAGGGGAGCTGTGGCTCATTCGTGGTGCTTTGTCCTCCACCCAGGCTGAGGGAGGGTGCAAACAAAGGAGAACAGGACTTCTGGCAGTCTTAGCAAGAGCTGGGAGAATGAGCACCTCTGTAGCCCCTGGGGTGTATAAACTGACTGATGTATAAACCAGAACACCAATGCATTCATATACAAAGGGAATGCTTCTTGCCAAATGGACCAGATGTTCATGTTGACTGGTCAGCGCATTCTCTCCAATTGGAAAATCTACATGGGAAGCCAAATTATAATCAGGAGGTTGTTTGTGAGCATGAAATCAGAACAAAGGGAGGGAATTGGATGAGCTCTGTGGCATCCATAGGGATGTAGGGTGGACTGCATATTTGTGTCTAATGGTCAAAGAACAGCTCTTTCCCTTGACAGGGCTGGAGACATGATGACAAATGTTTGTTCCTTGGCTTCACTTTTCAGCACTCCCTACAGACCACCCCCCTTCTGCTCCCATATTCTTTCTTCAGCTGTTAAGGCCATTGATTAGGTTACAGCTCGCCTTCACATTCCGTCATGCCTTGATTAGATTTCCAGGCGCTGCTGCATCCTGTTTCCTAAGATGACATTTGCAGACATTTCTTCACATCCATTGTGTGCGGATCTCATTATTTTAACAAGCAAAGGATGATATTACTTATTGATTGGGGAGATACTTCACCTCCATTCCTGATGTCCTGATATTCTAGACAGCAGGAAAAAAGGTCAAAAATTACCAGAGTGATTAAGGGGGAGACTTCCCATGTTGGTGTCTCCCGTGTTGACAGAATTTCATTCTTGACAAATATTTATTGAGTTGCCTTCCTTATGCCGGATGCCCTACTAGGCTCTGGGATGTAAGGAATGAGGATTGATATCCCTTCCTTCAAGGAGCTGATGGGGTAGTGAAGGAGACAGATGAGGAAACCATCGATCACAGCATAGGCATTTATTTATTTATTTATTTACACCAGGGATTGAAGCTGGGTGCTTAACCAATGAGCCATATACCCAGCTCTTTATTATATTTTTATTTTGAGACAAGGGCTCGCTAATTTGCTTAGGCCCTCGCTAAGTTGCTGAGGCTAGCTTTCTATCAGCAATCCTCCTGCCTCAGCCTCCCAAGCCACTGGGATTACAGGCCTGTACCACCATGCTCAACTGGAGGCCTTTTTAAATGACTGTGTTGAAGGCATTTAAATATAGCACCTATCAAAATCTGGGATGCGGGTAGGGGATAGCAGGGTTCCCAGAAAGAGGGGATTTCATCTTTATTCTAAAGAATGAGTAGGAGATAGCCAGATGAAGAGTGGGAGGACTTACCCAACAGAAGGAATAGTGGATACAACGAATCAGGACCAATAGACCACACAGCATATTTGAAGAGTTGCACTTCAAAATGGCTAGAGCCTTCAGGATGGCAAGGAATTGGGCTGAAACAGTGGGCAGAGAACAGAATCTCAAAGGCCTCATTATGGAGAATCTGTTCCTCCAAATCTCAGATGTTGGAAACTTAATTCCCAAATTTATATGTTAATGGAATTTGAGATGGGGCCTGTGGGAGGTAATTTGGATTAGAAGAGGTCACGGGGCTAGGGATCCTATGATGGCATCAGTGACTTTACAAGAAGAAGAGAGAGTTGGCACACTTGCTCTGTCTCACCAGGCAATGTCTTTTCACCATGTTACATGCAGCCAGGAGGCCCTCACTAGGTAATGAACAGACAGTGGCTCTGTATTCTTGAACTTCTTAGGAACTTTGAGCCAAATAAACTTCCATTCTTTATAACTCGCCTGATCTCAGGTATTTGTGATACCAAGAGAAAACAGACTAAAGCAAGTCTTTGATCCATTTTGGGTTCATTTTTATATTTAGTATAAGGCAAGGGAAGGATCCAACTTCATTCTTTTGCATGGAGCTATCCAGTTTTCCCAGAATTATTTCTGAATAATTTTTTTTTCTGAATAGTCTTTTTTCCTGTCTAACTTTTCTTTCGATTAGTATTTGCATAGATGACGTTTTCTATTCATTTTAACCATTCTGTACTTATACACTTAAGGTGTATTTCTTGCAGATAGCAATACTTTTTTTTATATCTAATCAGACAATCTTTGCCTTTTAATTGGGGTGTTTGTATCAGGGATTGGTAAGCTTTTTCTGTAAAGGGCTAGATAGCAAATATTTTATGTTTTGCAACTCATCCAATCTCTGTTGTAAGTTCTGAACTCTGGCATCGTGAGAAAGAAGCCATACACAATACATAAATTCAGGGGTGAAACTGTACCCCACCAAGACTTTTCTTAGAACAGACAGCAGGCTAGCTTGGAGACAAGGGTCATTGTTTACCAACCCCTGGTTTAGATCATTTATATTTGTTCTAATTCTTGATGTGATTGGATTTAAACTTAACATCTTGCTATTTGTTTTCTACTTGTCCCATTAGTCTCTGGATTTCTCTTTTTTATCTTCCGCTATTTTCAGAAAAAAAAAAGTGGAGTCCTTTTATTTAATTTATGTTATCTTCACTGTTGCCTGATTAGTTGTTTCTCTCTCTCTCTCTCTTAAACTAGTTGCTCTAAGATTTACGATATGAATGTTAAGCTTTTTGTGTTATATGGTACTGGGAATTAAACTCAGGGCCTCAAACATGATAGGCAAACACTCTACAACTTAACTACAGCCCTAGCCCTTTTCAAAATTTTTTATTTTGAGACAGAGTCTTGCTAAGTTGCTGAGACTAGCCTTAACTTGTAATCCTCCTGCCTTAGCCTCCCAAGTAGCTGGGATGATAGGAGTGCACCAACATGCTTTGCTATTCATATTAAACTTTTTAGTGTCTACCTTTAAATAACATATCACTTCATGTACAGCTTAAGGACCTCATGAGAGTAAATTGCCACTTCTCCTAACCTCTGAGCTAATTCTGTCCTACATTTTAATTCTAGATGCTATAAATATCATACTTAGTATAATATTGTACTTGGTAAATGTTCTTTTAAAAAGACTAAAAATTAACTGGAAAACATCTCTCTCATTTACCTTCATTTTATCATTTTCATTACTTATTTCTTGATGTATACCAAATTTCCACTAGTAGCATACCTTTTCTTTCAAAGAACTTCCTTAACAGTTTGTAATACAAGTCTACTGACAATGAATTCTCTCACTTTTGTCTGAAAAATATCTATTTCATCTTTATTTTAAAAAGATACTTTGTCTTGAATATAGAATACAGGGTTGTTTTTTTTTAAACTTTCTGAATTTAAATAATGTCCCTCCATTGTCTTCTGTGTTATAAAGTTGTTGACCAGAAGTTTGCTCTAATCTTATCTTTGTTCTTCGGTATGTAATATATCTTTTTTTCTCTGGGTGACTTTAAAATTTCCTATCTTTGGCTTCCAGCAGTGTGACTATGATGAATATATATGTTTTGGCCTTGATTTGGTTTGGTTGCTTTTATGCTGTTGAGCTTCTTGGATTTTTAGTTTGTTGTCTTTCATTAATTTTGGAAAATTCTTCACCATTATATCTTTGTTTCTTTTTAAAAAATATTTTTAGTTGTTGATAGACCTTTATTTTATTTATTTTTATGTGGTACATAAATTGAACCCAGGGCCTCACACATACTAGGTAAGTGCTCTACCACTGAGCTACAACCCCAGCCCTATGTCTTTATTTCTTCTGTCCAATTCCCTCTTCAGCTTCTCCTTGATATTTTCCCACAATTTTTAATGTTCTGTAAGCTCTTCCCTGATTTTTTTCTGTTTGTGTTTCCTTTTAGATAATTTCTACTGTTTTGCTGAGTATGGAGGAGCATGCCTCTAATTCCAGTGACTCTGGAGGTTGAGGCAGGAGGAACACAAGTTCAAAGTCAGCCTCTGCAACTTAGTGAGGCCCTAAGCAACTTAGAAACTAAAAGGAAGTGTCTCAAAAAATAAAAAGGGCTCAGGGTGTGACTCAGTGATTAAGCAGCCCTGGGTTCAGTCCTGCTACCAAAATAATAATAATAGTTATTAATAATAACAACAATAATAATTACTATTATTATTATTATTTCTGTTGTTTCATCTTCAATGTCATTGATTCTCTCATCAGCTGTATCCACTTTGTTGATAATTCTATTACAAGAATTCTTGCTGGGTGCAGTGACACATGCCTGTAATCCCAGCAACTCAGGAAGCTGAGGCAGGAAGATTGCAAGTTTGAGACCAGCCTCAGCAACTTAGTGAGGCTCTAAACAACTCAGCAAAACCGTCTAAAAACAAAAAATAAAAAGGGGGCTTGGGATATAGGTCAGTGGTTAATACCTCAAATTCAATCCCCAGCACTTAAAAAAAAATAGAATCCTTCATCTTTGTTACTGTTACTTCTCACATTGACTGTTTTAAATAAATCATATTTTCCAAAACGCTCCATATATTCACATATGTGTTTCTAACTTTTCTACTAGAACTTTTACCATATTAGTCATAGTTATTTTAAAAATCCCTGTCTGATGGATCCTAATTGCTAATTCTCTTCATTGCTTTATCTCCTGACAATAAGCCTCTCTCTCATTTTTCTTTTCTTTTAATGTCATGATTTGATATTGAATGCAGAACATTATGTGTAACAAGCTAGTAGAAACTAAAAAGTGTATTATGCTGGTAAATGGTCATGCCCTGTTTTCTGCTAGGCTACTATTGTTAGGGGTTGAGTTAATCTACCCAGAAGCTGAGCTGGTACCACTATGGGTTTTGCTATCATTACCCTCAGTGCACTGGACAGGGCTGTGATCTCGTACTTGGTGTAGGGAGTAGGTCACTGCAGGGTTTTCCCGGATATGCCTGCTTGACTTCTGGCTTTCAAGCTCTGGAGGCTGAGGCAGGAGGATTGCAAGATCAAAGCCAGCCTCAGCAAAGGCGAAGCACTAAGCAACTCAGTGAGACCCTGTCTCTAAATAATGTACAAAATAGGGCTGGGTATGTGACTCAGTGGTTGAGTGCCCTTGAGTTCAACCCCTAGTACCCACGCCCCCAAAAGAGGTTTCCTTGACCACCAACCCCCAGCCCCATATGAAAACAGCTTTTGCTTCTATCTTCTTGCTGCTTTTCTTCCTTTCCTCAGATGTAGATGGATTTTGTTTCTATCCCTCCCCGGGGTCACCTCCCCTAATGGCCTAAGGTTTTATCAATTTAATAACAGGAGTGTCATAGGATATGGCACTATGGATTGAGCTTGCCCGAGCAGCAATCACTTCTTGCAAATCTATACCACTAAGGGAGCCTCTGACCTCCTGCCCTGCCCCCAATCTTTCTTTGAGGATTCAGGGACACTAATGGAGAAAACATTACAAGTGAACATAAACTCTTGTGTCTGGGGCTCTATATTGGTAGAAGTTCTAAGCTGTGTGTGTGTGTGTGTGTGTGTGTGTGTGTATGTGTGTGTAAATATCTATCGAGACTATGGAGGCTGGCAATTCCAAAGGCTAGGTGGGCAGGCTAGAGACCCAGGGAAGAGTGCTGGTAGAATTCTCTTTGCCCTGGGGGTGGTCAGTCTTTTTTTCCCTAAAGTCTTCAAATAATTGAATGAAGCCCACTCATGTTATAAAGGGTAATCTGCTTTGCTCAAAGTCAACTGATTTAAATGTTAATCTCATTTTAAATAGCCCCTTCATAGAAACATCTTCAAAAGTTTTGACCAAATATCTGGGTATCATGGCCTGGTCAAATTGATACATAAAATTAACCAGTATAGCCCCCCCCCCTCCTTACTCCAAACTGATCTTCTAACCCAAACTCAGCCTCCAGGTGATGGTGAACATTTTAGCTGATTTCTCCTCTCCATTTCTTTTTCTCCAGTGTTCTACCAAATGTCAAAGTTGGGTGTGTCTCTTCTCTCCTCAGTGGGGCTTGTCACTTTTTTGAGTCAGGTTATGTGACTGACTACCTTGTGACCTTAGCTCTCCGAAGGATTCAAGAAAATTTAGCATATGAATTTGGGGATTAAGTCGCCAACACATAAAACTTGGGGGATGGATTTTGCAAATTATTCATTTTTCCTATAGTTAAGTCGAGAGTGATGTTCCCTTGCAGCTTTTCATATTCCAAATGAAAGCAGAAATACCATTAATATGGCTTTTGCTTTGTTTTTAACCTGGGTGTGATCTTGATTATTTAAAAATCATGAAAAACAGGAATTATATTTGCAGAGTTTAGCACAAGTGGTTGTACATTAGTGGCCTGTAGATTTCACATAAAAACCTAAGTTTCTAAATTATTTTGAAAAATTGATGATCTGACATCTGACACGCTTCGTCCACACTCGCTGGCCTTTTCCTAGGGCACCGGCTCTCCACTGTGTCCCCTCTGTCCACTGTGTCCAGAGTGTGACAGGTACCTCCCAACCTCATTCCTCCTTCATGTCCTCAAGGAAGATCATCCTGAGACCCAGGTCGGTTCTTCAGAGACAAAATGGATCTAAGGCAGAATATTATTCTTGCAAAGCCCAGGCCAAAAGCTGGAATATGACATAGGACAACCAAATGCTCTGGGCTCCATCTCAGGTGGTCAGGGAGATCTTGGATCTCCAGAGAGAGGACACCAGGTATCCCTTCTACCATAGCCAGGCATTCCCTGTAGCCCACTGCTATGTTTGAATGCATCCCCCAAATTTTATGGGTTGGCGACTTAATCCCCAAATTCATATGCTAAAATTAGTTGGAGGAGGAACCTGTGTGAGGTGATTAGGCGATAAAGACTCTGTCCTTAAGAGTGGATCAATCCATTCAGAGATTAATGGATTGATAGATTGATGGGTTATTAAGGAAATGACTTTGTTTTAAAAGTGACTTCTCTTGGCAAGATTGCTCTATCTTGCCATGTGATGCCCTCTGCCATGTTATGATCCAGCAAGAAGGTCCTCACCAGGAGCGAAGCAGATGATGACACTATGCTCCAGGACTTTCCAGCCTCCAGAACTCTGACCTAAATCTGCCTCAATTCTTTATAAATTACCTGATCTCAGGTATTTTGTTATAGCAACAGAAACAAATTAAGATGCCCGTAGAAGTAGCTGTATAACTGCATGAGTAGGAATGCTGACCCCATAAAAAAAGCACCCATAATGTCAATTATTTCAATTTATTTGTTTCATTAGAAAATAATACCATTTGAGAGGTGGGTAATACTCCCCTGTGAGGAGATGAAGGGATGATTGAGGCCTTTGGGTCCAGACTCAGCACTTCAAGCGTAAGCCGGAGGGAGGAAAGGCCCAGTCACCTACTCAAAGGTGGGTATGCTCATCCTTTGAACGCATCTCACCACCAGGAGAATGACACCAACTTGTTATCACCGTCAGAGGGACTTCAAGACAGGATGAGCCTGCAGATCTTTGGGTTCACTTTCAGGCCTGCCTCAGCTGCAGTTTCATTTTGGGGGCCAAGGGAATGACCCTAGGGTTGGACTGGATTGAGCAGAATTGTCTCCTTAATCATCTGGAAGTACATGTCACTTAGGAAATGAGGGTAAATGAAGCCAAGAAAAGGAGCCAAGGCTCATATCCAACAAGTAACATCATGAGACAGGCCTGAGGGGAGGGTGCTGGGCTTTAGTCAGGAAACCACGCTTGACACCCAAGGGTGGAGGGATGGAGAGCTAACTGGGTGGAGATGATGAGACTGGACAAGCATAGGGATCCAAGACGGATGGTCCAGAGGATTTGAGGCATGGGAAACGTCCAGCCTGCTTGACACCAAAGTGCTCATTTAGTTCTAGGTAGGGGAGGCTAGGAATTGACCAGATCAGAAGCACCTAAAACACAAACTAGCCTTATACTGACCACTAAGACCTACCTGGGGCTCCTCCCAAGTTCTACAGAGACCAAAAGCTTTCAGGAACCCATACAGGGTTAAAAAGAAGACATCAAACAAATGGAAGTTCACAAGAGCACTTCTAACTTCAGGAAAAATAAGATTAATCAGTGGAAGTAGGAACTTTTAAAGAAAAGAATCAGAACTTCTTCTCTTACAAACAAAGCTTGAACCTCTTAGCAATCACGACTCTGATTGCAAGGATCTCGTTCAAGTGCCTGGAGAGTCTTTTACTGCCAAGAACTGCGGCACTTCACATAGAGGAATTACTCGGAATTCAGCTCTGGTCTAAATCAGCCCAGACAAAAGCCTTAGACAGTTTCCAGACTGAACTCTGCATCAGGTTTTTTTGTTTCTTAGAGGGAAAATGTGATTTTTAAAGTATAGACTGAATTCACAGTCACTGAAGAAAATCTGTGAAATACATAAAAGTATTAAAAATAAAATAAATACCCATATCCAAAACCTAGAGATGGTTTACATTTAAAATTTTTTTTTTCAATTTTTCCATGTGCATACCTATGCTTTTTCTGCTTGAAAATCCGGCATCATATTACATTTTTAAAAAGTTGCCCCATCCTCTTTCAGTTACTATACCAGGAACATATACTATACCATTCCTTAATTATGCCTTGAGACAAAAAAACGTTTTCATGGGTCCGTAAGATCGTTTTTTATTTATATGCCATTTTAACCATTTTTACTAGATGATCAATTAGGTTGATTCAATTTTTTATCATTTCAAATCAGATTCCAATGAACATCTATGGGTATGATCCCTGAACATCAGTCTGATAATTTCCTTTGGAGAAATTCTTGGAATATTAAGAATTGAGAACTTTTTTTTTTAAGACAAGAAATTGGTTTATTTATTATGTTTGTGTTCCAGGTGCTCTATTAGGACTTGACAAGAATTGAGGACTTTTTAATACCCACTCTCAGATTGCTTTTCAAGATGGTCATATTCTTTATATTCACACTAATAGTGAACAAGTGTGTTTGTTTCATAAATCATTAGTGAACACTGAGCCTCACCATCAAAAAGAAGAGAGAAAAAAAATACCCTTTGTTCATTTGTTAGTTGGAAAATAGATCTAGCATTTTTCTTTATATTTCTGTAATTATTAGACACTTTTTCATATGTTTATTTAATGTTTTTATTCTATGGATTATAATCTTCATCATGTACCTATTTTTTTTTCCCTATTGAGGGTAATCACTTTAATATTGATCCAGTTTTGGCATGGAAGGATCCAAAAGGAATCATGATGTTAAAAGCCTTTAAACTTTCCAAAGATTTCTCTGAAATATAATGTGAAGGAAATAGGTGGCTCTTCTGGAGCAGAGTATTTCAATGCATGGCTGTTGAACCCTTTTGCAAAAGATTCAAAGGGTGGGAGCAGGGAACGCGAATGTGAATTGCTATACCTTCACACACAGCACAGACTCAGGAACTCACATCCCCATTCTCTCTCCGTATGCTTCGTATGCAGCCCCAGTTTGACAACCATTATGACTGTTAAGGTCAATGAACCTGATATTCCCATACCCTCGGAACCAAAGAGGAACCCAAACACTTGTACAAAGGAGTGAGCCTAACAGTGAACAGAAGCTAAATGGGCTTTTTAGCCTCTTGACCATTGTCCTTTTACTTGATTATTGCATTACCATCCATTTACTCAGTCATCCTCGATACCTTCTTATTCCTTGTCCCCTTTGTGTTCTCATGTTTATTTGCCTACAAATATCTTTTAAGTCTCTCCTTTTCTCTTTCTCATCACCCCTTAGTCACTTATTATCTTCTTTCTGCTTTTTCCTGTTTATTCTACTCATAATCTCCAAGCACCCCCAAAACATTCTAGGTAAGCAGTGTATTCTAAATAGTAATTTGTCTGGAAGCTTCTGTTTGCTATGATTCTAAATGAGTATCCTCCTCACCTCCCACCTTTCCAGTTTTTTTGCAACCCCAAATCCTTCCTTATTGTAGTGGAAGAATGAGAGACTGGAACTTTTAGAGATGCTAAAGGATCCAAAAGGAATCATGATAAACACCAGAGAACATTAGGGAAGTTTGATTAAGTATGAAAGAGTGAATGCAGTTCAAGAAGCAGCTGTGACCATAGTTCAAGACCCTGGATATCAAACAGCTCTGAATGGCTATTCCATCGAAGGTATGGCCCTAAGAATGGGTTGCTGAAGGACCTGAGAGGACAGGGACATGCGAGACCACATTGTTGAATGGGTCATCTGCACAGACCCTGAAGTGGCTCATATGTATGCTATTATTCAGAGAACCAGTGAATATGAACAGCTCAGGGTAATCTTTCTCCATTCCTGGAAAAAACAACTTAGAGCAAAGGACAAAGGGTTACTGTGTTGTTCCTTCCACGTAAAAGGAAATAATAATTTTGATGGATTTGGTGGGACATTTAAGAGCCAAGTCAAACTGTGTGCGTAATTGTTTTGTAAAGGTGCTAGGACTTAATTTTCAGATCTGGAATGAGAACAGGTGGTGGCTGATGGCAGGAGTCACAATGGTTTCCATGACGACGGGATTGGGTTTTAGTCATCTTCCCATCCTCCACAAAACCTACTGCAGCTTTTCTCATAAGGTGCTTATTAAATACTTGTTAAATGAATGATGAGCCACTGAATGGTGTGTGTGCTTTGCAATTAAAGCTGCCGTTCTTTCGCTAGCGTAAAAGCTTTTAAAGCAACAATAATTACTGTATTTACTCATGATATTTTGCATAATTTGCATAATAACTTAACTGAAAACAATAAACTATATACTCTCATTCCTGCTTCATATCGTATTCTCTATTAGGGAGGGGTAGCCCAGATGTTTGATTAGAATGGCCTTAAGAGCGGGGAGTGGGCTCCAAGGAGGTGCGTCCCGTGCTGCATTCCTGCTCCCCCATCAGCTAAAACGCCCCTTCGGTCCCCACTATCGAAACCCTCCCCCGCCTGGGCACTGCGCAGGCGCCAATCTGCTCCCTCCGGCCCCCGCCGGAACCCCACTTCCCGCGCTAAGGCTGGAGCTCGCGGTCCAGCACCCAAGCACAAAAGGCCGGGCTAGCTGGCGTCCCGCGTAGTCCTTAGCAACCATTGATCGGAGTCTCGTTCTCACACGACCCTGAACTGAGACAGTAAGCGGAGCAGCCATTGGCTGGCCTGGGAAGACAGGCCAATCGGAGAAGAGATTATAGGGAGGCGGCTGAGCGAGGTCGGGGTAGGGGTTGAAAGCTAGGGTTAGAGGCAACCCGTGAGGCTAGAACCCCGAGCGAGGTCGGTTGGAGCAAATATGTCTTTCCGGAGGCACATTGGGAATCCTGAGGTGAGGGCCAGGTCCGGACCTCAGAGCCGGACGGGGCGGGCGCACCGGAAAGGGCGCCACGTGGACAGGGACGACCAGACAGCTACTTCCGCCGCCCGGAAGGCGGGAAGCGGCCGGCGTGAGGAGGGGTCGGAGCTCAGGGCCGGGGGCGGGGGAAGGCCTGGGGATCCAGGCCACGTTTAGCGTCTGGTGGTGACAGTCCCCAAGTATGGACTGGACGTCCAAATATGGTTTGTCGCCGCGAGGCGCGAAGTACATAAAGTCACAGCCCCTACCTTCAAAGGGCTTACAGTCTAGGAGTGACAGTTGCAAAACTAGTGAAATACAAAGGAAGCTCTGAGCACTAGAGAAACCAGAGGAAAGGGAGCCATCATTTAATGGTGTTGGTACAGGAAGAGCAGAAACAAGCAGACCAACCCATTGGAAAAGGGGACAAAACAGGGATTTACTTTTACCCCCCACCCCCTTCCCTAGGACTTCTAACTTCTTCATCTATCTCACCCTAAGTGCTTTGCTGCATTCGTGTCCATCTAAGGTCAACAAATATTAGATGCCTACCATGCAGTAGGTGCTAGACTTAGAGAACAAGACGAGGCCTCCGCCCTTTAGGAAGTCAGTCTCAAGGAGACCTGTAAACAAGATTTTAATACACAAAGACCAAGGGAGGAAATGAGAGAAGGGTCCTGGGCATTTCAAGGCCATTCATTAGGCCGGTGAAAAAGCATCCCTGGTAGAAAAGCATGAGCAAACAGTTGAGTGTTGAGCTCTTATCAGTCCCTTGCAGGAGTCTATAGAGACTAAAGTTGGGAGGGGTCTTCTATATCTTGCTAAAGTTCTTAGCCTTTATCCCAAGGTGAGTTGCAATTCTTTCATCTCGGTGAATCCTTGGTACAGTGTTGAGAAAGGCTGAGTTCAGGCTGTGCAGAACACCATGATCAATTAGTAAATCTAACTTAATCAATCTAATACTGTATAATCTCACATGTGAAATCTAAAAAAATCCAACTCAAAAGCTGGGGTTGGGAGGTGGGGTGGGGAGATGTTGGTCAAAGGATACAAAGTTTCAGTTAGGAGGACTAAATTTTTGAGATGTATTGCACAACAGAATGTCTACACTTAATATATTGTATATATTTCAAACAGCCACGAGTGAATTTCAATGTCTCACCACAAAAAAATTAAGTGACCTTTTGGATAGGTTAATTAGGTTGATTTAATCATTCCACTGTGTGTGTGTGTGTTGCCCATGCATCAAATTGTGCCCTATAAATACATACAATTATGGTTTGTCAAAAAAAAAAAAAAATGTTAGTAAGAAATATCTCTGGGGAGTAAGGGGGTAGATTACCAGACTACTAGAGAGTAGAAGTTTGCCACATAATTAATTCTCTTACCTGCTGGTCAGAATTTGAAAAGTTTTAGTAAGGAGTGACATGGGTATTTACATGGTCAGATGACTGTAACCGCATGAAGGAGAATGGACTTGTGGAGGCCAGGACTAGAGATAGGGAGATTGGTGAGGTAGGTTATTTGATACAGATCTAAACTGAGGCCACTGAAACTGGAGACAGAATAGGGGAGCAATATTTAAGGGGCATACTATGGTTTGTATCTGGAATGCCCCCAAAGTCTTATGTATTGAAGTCTTTGTCCCCAGTGAAGCCATGTTCGGAGGTCACGTGTTTTGGGAATTGATTGAATTATGAAGGCTCTGATTTATTGGTGGATTAATCCATTGATAACTGAGTGGACTACTGGAAGGTGGTAGAAACTGTAGACAGGTGGGGCTTGGTTGGGAGCTTGTCCATGGAGACTGTATCTTGTCCCAAGCCCCTCCTCCCTGCTTTTGGCTGCAAGGAGCTTAGCAACTTTCCTCCACCACATCCTTCCACCATGTTTCAGCCTTGGAGCCATCTGACTAAGGACTGAAACCTCTGCAACAGTGAGCCCAAAGAAAACTGTTGACTATAGCAATGAAAAGCCTACTAACGGGGTGAAATCATGGAGACTCCTTGATTAGCTTTGGGAGAGTGATGGATGATCATCTAAATGAGGAACTCCCGTTTTCTCCATCCTTTGTCTTAAATTCATTATTCTGATATTGCACATATATTGCTGGTTCTTTAATTTTTATTCTTCACTTTTATTTCCTATTCTCCTTATATTTGTCTTTTTTGCTTTTTTTCAAGAGGTTGACTTTATCTACTAATCCTTTTATTGTTTTTAATTTCTGCCAATATGTTTTTAATTTTTAGGGATTCTGTTTTAGAAAATTTTGGTTGTTTTCAGTTTGGGGCTTTTAAAATAACTATACCAACATTGGGTGTAGTTCTTTTTCTGGGATAGACACCCAGGAGTACGATTGCTAGGTTGTAAGGTAAGCATATATTTAGTTTTATTAGAAATTGCCAAACTATTTTCCAGAGAGACTATATACTGTTTCTACCAACAGTGTATGAGATATCCACGTTTTGTAAAATCTTGGTTTTATAACGTTTGATGTTGTCAGTGTTGCTGGTGGTGGTGACTGTGTAAATATTATTTCAGAAATAATCATTGAGATTACTTGTCCTTTCTTATGTTTGTTTTTCCTAGAGTTTTTGCCTTTACTTTATTCTGTTTTTTATGACTAATATAAGAAATTTTTTTACATCACTATTTACAATGTTTCCATTTGCCCAGAGAAAGTTGGTGTGTATGTGTGTGTGTGTGTGTGTGTGTGTGTGTAGAAAGAGTTTTATATTGTAATTTTGTTTTACATAAATGTTACAATATTATACATATGGTTATTTGACTTGGTTTTTTTTTTCACTTAATATATCTTGGATATCTTTCCATGTTAGAAAACTATAGCTCAACTTAATTATTTTCTTTTAACTCTTAACTAAGTACTTGATATGGTCATATCATAGTATTAATCATTTGTTTGTTTGTTTGTTTTTGGTTATATTAAACCTAATTTGTGCAAATGGATTGATATTTAATTCTTCATAGTCTCCAGTTATAGCTAATTTTAGTTCTTATTATTTTTACCTTTCATTCTTCTCCGTTCACCATAGACATCTGCTCCCATACATTTAATGTGTATCTTTCCAATTTACAGGCTTTATTTTTATTATATGGCATACATTATTTTCTGTGCTTAAACATAGTAAAAGTATTATGCTATTTATCTTTACAACTTTTATCATGCAAATTATGCTTGAGTTCCATCCATATAGATGGATATGTCTACTTTAAAACTTTTAACTGCCGTACAGTAATGTAGCATTTTATTTATTCATTCCTCCATGGTGGTCTTTTAGGTTGTTTCTGACTTTTTGCTGTTATAAACACTGATGCAATGAACATTTTAAAAATATTTATATGTACATGACAGTAGAATGCATTTTAACACGTCATACTTAAACGTTGAGTACAACTTCTCTTTCATCTGGTCATACAATTTAGAGTTACATAGGTCATTTAATCATATATGCACATAGGGTAAAATGTCCGATTCATTCTGCTATAATTTCTAACCCCATACCCCCTCCCCTCTCCTCACTCCCCTCGGTCTAGTCCAAGTTACCTCTGTTCTTCCCCCCACCAGTGAACATTTTTACTGTTGAGTTTTGTTTTTTTTTTTTAAATTTTTTATTGTGGGTTGTTCAAAACATTACAAATTTCTTGACATATCATATTCCACACTTTGATTCAAGTGGGTTATGAACTCCCACCTTCACCCCATACACAGATTGCAGAATCATATCAGTTACACATCCATTGATTTACAAATTGCCATACTAGTGTCTGTTGTGCTCCGCTGCCTTTCCCATCCTCCACCCTCCCCCCTCCCCACCTCTACCCTCCCCTCCCCTCCTCTCTCTCTACCTCCTCCACTGTATAACCCTGAGGGTCTCCTTCCATTACCATGCAATTTCCCTTCTCTCTCCCTTTCCCTCCCACCTCTCATCCCTGTTAAATGTTAATCTTCTTCTCCTGCTCTTCGTCCCTACACTGTTCTTAGTTACTCTCCTTATATCAAAGAAGACATTTGGCATTTGTTTTTTAGGGATTGGCTAGCTTCACTTAGCATAATCTGCTCTAATGCCATCCATTTCCCTGTAAATTCTATGATTTTGTCATTTTTTAATGCAGAGTAATACTCCATTGTGTATAAATGCCACATTTTTTTTATCCATTCGTCTATTGAAGGGCATCTAGGTTGGTTCCACAGTCTTGCTATTCTGAACTGTGCTGCTATGAACATCGATGTAGCAGTGTCCCTGTAGCATGCTCTTTTTAGGTCTTTAGGGAATAGACCAAGAAGGGGAATAGCTGGGTCAAATGGTGGCTCCATTCCCAGCTTTCCAAGAAATCTCCATACTGCTTTCCAAATTGGCTGCACCAATCTGAAGTCCCACCAGCAATGTACAAGTGTACCCTTTTCCCCACATCCTCGCCAGCACTTGTTGTTGTTTGACTTCCTAATGGCTGCCAATCTTACTGGAGTGAGATGGTATCTTAGGGTGGTTTTGATTTGCATTTCTCTGACAGCTAGAGATGTTGAGCATTTTTTCATGTACTTGTTGATTGACTGTATGTCCTCCTCTGAGAAGTGTCTGTTCAGGTCCTTGGCCCATTTGTTGATTGGGTTGTTTGTTCTCTTATTGTCTAATTTTTTGAGTTCTTTGTATACTCTGGATATTAGGGCTCTATCTGAAGTGTGAGGAGTAAAGATTTGTTCCCAGGGTGTAGGCTCCCTATTTACCTCTCTTATTGTTTCTTTTGCTGAGAAAAAACTTTTTAGTTTGAGTAAGTCCCATTTGTTGATTCTAGTTATTAACTTTTGTGCTATGGGTGTCCTATTGAGGAATTTGGAGCCCGACCCCACCAACTGTAGATCGTAGCCAACTTTTTCTTCTATCAGACGGCGCGTCTCTGATTTGATATCAAGCTCCTTGATCCATTTTGAATTAACTTTTGTGCATGGCGAGAGAAAGGGATTCAGTTTCATTTTGTTGCATATGGATTTCCAGTTTTCCCAGCACCATTTGTTGAAGATGCTATCCTTCCTCCATTGCATGCTTTTAGCCCCTTTATCAAATATAAGATAGTTGTAGTTTTGTGGATTGGTTTCTGTGTCCTCTATTCTGTACCATTGGTCCACCCGCCTGTTTTGGTCCCAGTACCATGCTGTTTTTGTTACTATTGCTCTGTAGTATAGTTTGAAGTCTGGTATCGCTATACCGCCTGATTCACACTTCCTGCTTAGCATTGTTTTTGCTATTCTGGGTCTTTTATTTTTCCATATGAATTTCATGATTGCTTTCTCTATTTCTACAAGAAATGCCATTGGGATTTTGATTGGCATTGCATTAAACCTATAGAGAACTTTTGGTAATATCGCCATTTTGATGATGTTAGTTCTGCCTATCCATGAACAGGGTATATTTTTCCATCTTCTAAGATCTTCTTCTATTTCTCTCTTTAGGGTTCTGTAGTTTTCATTGTATAAGTCTTTCACCTCTTTTGTTAGGTTGATTCCCAAGTATTTTATTTTTTTTGAAGATATTTTGAATGGAGTGGTTGTCCTCATTTCCATTTCAGAGGACTTGTTGCTGATATACAGGAATGCCTTTGATTTATGCGTGTTGATTTTATATTCTGCCACTTTGCTGAATTCATTTATTAGCTCTAATAGTTTCTTTGTAGAGCCTTTTGGGTCTGCTAGGTATAGAATCATATCATCTGCAAATAGTGATAATTTAAGTTCTTCTTTTCCTATTTTTATGCCTTTAATTTCTTTCGTCTGTCTAATTGCTCTGGCCAGTGTTTCGAGAACTATGTTGAACAGAAGTGGAGAGAGAGGGCATCCCTGTCTTGTTCCAGAATTTAGAGGGAATGCCTTCAGTTTTTCTCCATTCAGAATGATGCTAGCCTGAGGCTTAGCATAGATTGCTTTTACAATATTGAGGTATGTTCCTGTTATCCCTAGTTTTTCTAGAGTTTTGAACATAAAGGGATGCTGTACTTTGTCGAATGCTTTTTCCGCATCTATCGAGATGATCATATGGTTCTTATTTTTAAGTCTATTGATGTGGTGAATAACATTTATTGATTTCCATATATTGAACCAGCCTTGCATCCCAGGGATGAATCCTACTTGATCATGGTGTACAATTTTTTTGATATGTTTTTGTATCCGATTCGCCAGAATTTTATTGAGGATTTTTGCATCTAGGTTCATTAGAGATATTGGTCTGTAGTTTTCTTTCTTTGAAGTGTCTTTGTCTGGTTTAGGTATCAGGGTGATGTTGGCCTCGTAGAATGAATTTGGAAGTTCTCCCTCCTTTTCTATTTCCTGAAGTAGCTTGAAAAGTATTGGTATTAGTTCTTCTTTAAAGGTTTTGTAAAATTCTGCTGTATACCCATCCGGACCTGGGCTTTTCTTAGTTGGTAGTCTTTTGATGGTTTCTTCTATTTCCTCAATTGATATTGGTCTGTTTAGGTTTTCTATATCCTCCTGACTCAATCTGGGCAGATCATATGACTTAAGAAATTTATCTATGCCTTCACTATCTTCTAATTTGTTGGAGTATAAGGATTCAAAATAGTTTTTGATTATCTTCTGTATTTCTGAAGTGTCTGTTGTGATATTGCCTTTTTCATCCCGTATGCTAGTAATTTGAGTTCTCTCTCTTCTTCTCTTCACTAGCATCGCTAAGGGTCTGTCGATTTTGTTTATTTTTTCAAAGAACCAACTTTTAGTTTTGTCAATTTTTTCAGTTGTTTCTTTTGTTTCGATTTCATTAATTTCAGCTCTGATTTTAATTATTTCTTGCCTTCTACTTCTTTTGCTGTTGTTTTGCTCTTCTTTTTCAAGGATTTTGAGATGAAGTATGAGATCATTTATTTGTTGGTTTTTTCTTTTTTTAAGGAATGAACTCCAAGCAATGAATTTTCCTCTTAGAACTGCTTTCAATGTGTCCCATAGATTCCTATATGTTGTGTCTGTGTTTTCATTTATCTCTAAGAATTTTTTAATTTCCTTCTTGATGTCTTCTATAACCCATTGATCATTCAGTAACCTATTGTTCATTCTCCAAGTGATGTATGCTTTTTCCTTCCTTCTTTTATCGTTGATTTTCAGTTTCATTCCATTATGATCAGATAAGATGCATGGTATTATCTCTACTCCTTTATATTGTCTAAGAGTTGCCCTGTGACATAATATATGATCTATTTTTGAGAAGGATCCATGTGCTGCTGAGAAAAAAGTGTAACTGCTTGATGTTGGGTGGTATACTCTATATATGTCAGTTAGGTCTAGGTTATTAATAGTGTTATTGAGTTCTATAGTTTCCTTATTCAACTTTTGTTTGGAAGATCTGTTCAGTGGCGAGAGAGGTGTGTTGAAGTCTCCCATGATTATGGTATGGTGGTCTATTAGACTCTTGAACTTGAGAAGAGTTTGTTTGACGAACATAGCTGCACCATTGTTTGGGGCATAAATATTTATGATTGTTATGTCTTGTTGGTGTATGGTTCCCTTAAGCAGTATGTAGTGTCCCTCTTTATCTCTTTTGATTAACTTTGGCTTGAAATCTATTTTATTTGATATGAGTATGGACACTCCTGCTTGTTTCCGAAGTCCATATGAGTGATATGATTTTTCCCAACCTTTCACCTTCAGCCTATGTATGTCCTTTCCTATCAAATGCGTCTCCTGTAGGCAGCATATTGTTGGGTCTTGTTTTGTGATCCATTCTACTAGCCTGTGTCTCTTAATTGGTGAGTTTAAGCCATTAACATTTAGGGTTATTATTGAGATATGGGTTGTTCTTCCAGCCATATTTGTTTATTTCTGTTACTAAACATGGTTTGTTTTCCTCTTTGATTATTCCCCCCCCTTTACTGTCCTACCTCCCACTGTTGGTTTTCATTGTTATTTTCCATTTCCTCTTCCTGTAATGCTTTGGCGAGGATGTTTTGAAGAGATGGTTTTCTAGCTGCGAATTCTTTAAACTTTTGTTTATCGTGGAAGGTTTGAATTTCATCCTCCATCCTGAAGCTTAATTTCGCTGGATACACAATTCTTGGTTGGAACCCATTTTCTTTCAGTGTTTGAAATATGTTATTCCAGGATCTTCTAGCTTTCAGAGTCTGTGTTGAAAGATCAGCTGTTATCCTGATTGGCTTACCCCTAAATGTAATCTGCTTCCTTTCTCTTGTAGCTTTTAAAATTCTCTCCTTATTCTGTATGTTGGGCATCTTCATTATAATGTGTCTAGGTGTGGATCTCTTATGATTTTGCACATTCGGCGTCCTGTAGGCTTCTAGGATTTGGGATTCTGTCTCATTCTTCAAGTCTGGGAAGTTTTCTTGTATTATTTCATTGAATAGACTTCTCATTCCTTTGGTTTGGAGCTCTGTACCTTCCTGTATCCCAATGACTCTTAAGTTTGGTCTCTTTATGTTATCCCATATTTCTTGGATGTTCTGCTCATGGTTTCTTAACAGTCTTGCTGAGCTGTCTATGTTCTTTTCAAGTTGAAATACTTTGTCTTCATTGTCTGATGTTCTATCTTCTAAGTGTTCTACTCTCAGTTCCGGGAGCCGGAATTCGGCTGCTTAGTGCTTGTTGTATGCTCTGATAGGAGCAGGGTCCAAGAAGCAGCCTCCGCAGGCTCAGCAGCCCTGGGCCAGGGCGGTTCCGGGACGGTTCCGGGAGCCGGAACTCGGCCGCCCCGCGCTCGGTGTTCCCTCCGATAAGATCAGGTTCTAAGAAGCACCCAGGCGCTGAACCCTAGCAATCTGTCTGCAAGCCGCAGGTGAATTGCAGCCTGAAATTACCTGTTCTATGGCTGAATGAGCTGCGGTCAGTCGAAAACAGGGGTGGTGACGTCAGTTTACCAACATGGTGGCTGCTGGCCTCCTCTGTGGTCTGACCGGTGTGGAGAACCGAGATGGACCGCTTCCTTCCCCCGTCTCGAACCCAGAATTCAGCCCTGAGTACGGTGCTTGCGCGGCTGGCAGAAACTGCAGCACTGTAACCCTGCGTCTCTATCCCAGAGCGCGCTGCAGACTGTAGCCGCGGGGCGATTTGCTGAATAAGCAGTGTTACCCTCCGTGCGACAAACCTCTCGCGTTTGAGTCCCCGTAGCTGATCCTCGTGCAATGGAAATCCTTCCTCCAGGTTCCGGAGCACCCCACTATTGTTGGAAATTCCTAACAAGATATCCTTTAGCCGTCCTGACTTGTCATACTCCCACACAGTGAAGCAGCACATGGGGGCAATGCACTCCCCTCGCCGCCATCTTCCTTCTGAGAAGCAGCTCTATGAGTTATAGTTGATAGGCTTACTGACACCTTGTAAACCAATCCAAAACCATATATATTTATCTATATATGTGCTTGTGTATATATGTATGTGTATATACATATATATGTACTCACACGTTCCGGCATCCATTCGGTCCTGCTGGGGTGTGACGGCAGGCTGGGTCCAAGAAAGGGGCAGCCACTTCCAAGTGTCTGCGCCTGGGACATCGTTTCCGACAAGTCTGTACCGCTGGGTCTCCCCCGCAAACCCACACCCTCTCACCTCCTTCTCTAACCCCCGCAAGCCCGCGCGCTGTCGCAGTCCCTCCACTGTTGAGTTTTGAGAGCTCTTTTTATATTTGAGATACTAGTTCTATACTGGATATGTGCTTTGCAAATAATTCTTCCTGGTCTGTAGCTTAATGTTGTTTCTTTCCTTTTTTTTTTTGTGTGTGTGTGTGTTGTGTGCGTGTGTTGGGGATTGAACCCAGGAGTGCTCTACCATCAAGCTATATCCTAAGTACTTTTTAATTTTTTATTCAAGGTGGGATCTCACTAGTTGCCCAGGGTGGTCTCTATCTTCCAATTCTTCTGCCTCAACCTTGTGAGTCACTGAGATTACAAGCGTGTATCAGTGTACCTGGCTGTAGTTTTTTTTTTTTTTTTTTAAGAGAGAGAGAGAGAATTTTAATATTTGGGTTTTTTTTAGTTTTCGGTGGATACAACATCTTTGTTTGTATGTGGTGCTGAGGATCAAACCCGGGCCGCATGCATGCCTGGTGAGCGCGCTACCGCTTGAGCCACATCCCCAGCCCCTGTAGTTTAAAAAATCCTGTAGCAAGGCTGTTTTTGAAAGAAAAAGGGGTTAATATTTTTCTCTTTTTACTATTTAAATTTTATTTTTTTTGGGGGGGTGGGTACCAGGGCACTTGACCCCACAGGAGCACTTGGCCACTGAGCCACATCCCCAGCCCTATTTTGTATTTTAGAGACAAGGTCTCACTGAGTTGCTTAGAGCCTCGCTAAAATTGCTGAGGCTGGCTTTGAATTCGTGATCCTCCTATCTCAGCACCCAGATTACAGTTTAATTTTTTATAGTAGTGGCTTTATAGAGATGTTAATTCACATAATTTAAATTTACTCCTTTTAATGATCTATAGAGATGTGCAGTCATCACTAGAGTTAATTTTAGAACATTGTTATCACCCCCAAAAGAAATACTGTAACCTCTAGCTGGCGTCAATCCTCCCATCACTCCTTCCCACCCAGTTGTGGAAATCACTAATCTATTTTCTAGTCTAGATATTTCATATAAAAGAAATCTGAAAAATGGTCCTTTGTAACTGCCTTCTTCCACTTAGCATGATATTTAAGATTTGTTCTTGTTATTTCATTCATCAGTACTTCATTCCATTTATTGCTGAGTAATATTATATCACATAGATATACCTCATTTTGTTTATCTGTTCTTCTATTGATGGACATTTGGATTGTTTCCATTTTGGGGCTATGAATAATGCTACAGTGAATATTCATATATACATTTTTGTCTGGATATGCTGTTTTCATTTCTCTAATGATACATTATATGAATACACACACACACACACACACACACACACACATATATGCATTTCCCCTTTTGGGTGCTGAGATCCAGGAATAGGTCAACAAAGGATAGTATTAGATAGTATTGGTTAGGGTGTTTTTTGTTTTGTTTTGTTTTAGTTATAGTTGGACACAGTACCTTTATGTTATTTATTTATTTTTATGTGGTGCTGAGGATCGAACCCAGGGCCTCGCATGTGCTAGGCTAACGCTCTACTGCTGAGCCACAACCCCAGCCCTGGTTGGTTTGTTTTTGCAGTACTGGGATTGAGCCCAGAGGATCTCTACACTGGGCCACACCCCCAACCCTTTTATTTTCTTTTGAGTAGGGTCTCACTGAGTTGCCCAGGTTGACCTTGAACTTGCTGTTCACCAGCCTCAGCCTCCCAAGTTACTAGGATTTCAGGTGTGGGCCACTGTACCTTGCTCCAACTAATAATTCTTTTAAAAATGTTTTTCCCCTGTATAGTCTCTGTTTCCTCCAAATATCTGTTTTTCTTTTTGTTTTTGTATCAATCAGCTTAGACTGTCATAACAAAATACCATAGACTGGGTGGCTTAAGCAGCAGAAATTTATTTTTCATAGTTCTGGAGTCTAAAAGATCAAGATCAAGGTGCCCACTGAGTCCAGTTTCTGGTGAGGACTCTCTTCCCGGCTTGTAAATGTGCTCACAGTGAAGGTGAGGGGAGAGGGAGTTCATTGTTGTCTCTTCTTATAAGGACCCTAGTCCTATTAATTCTATTGGATAAGAGATAATGATCTCAGGCTTCTTTTAGTTCTCAGTTATTAATTTGTGTTTTTGAGTAGGAGATTTATTTTTTATTTAATTGGTGCATTATTCTTATACATAATAGTGAAATTTGTGGGCTGGGGATGTGGCTCAAGCGGTAGCGCTCTCGCCTGGCATGCGTGCCGCCTGGGTTCGATCCTCAGCACCACATACAAAGATGTTGTGTCTGCCGAAAACTAAAAAAAAATAAATAAATATTAAAATTCTCAAAAAAAAAAAAGAGGGAAAAAAAAGAAATTTGTTCTGTTCTCTTTATATATGGACAGAACATAATTTAATCAATCTTATTTCCTAATATCTTGCTATTCCCTCTGCTCCTCGCTCCCCCGATCTGTTTGCTCTTTGAGTAAAAGATTTTAAAAGGTGGTTGAGATCTTTGTATATTGGGGAAAGGCTTGCAAATGTTAAGCTTTATTATAGAACAATATCACTAAGCTGTGATTTAGGAACTCCCCCTTTCAACTCTGCACTCTCAGCCTTTCCTCTGTGCCTGGTCAAATTCTCCAGAAAATTCCTCTGGTCTCCTGAGAGTAAAAGCCTAGATGGATGCCTGGTGGGATTATACCTAGAGATTAAATCTCAGCACTAATGTGCACCATTCACTTATTCCTCTCATTTTCAATAAAGATATCTCTGCCTTCTACTGTGTGGAAACCTCCCACTCCAGAAATCCTTTCCAGGAAATAAATCAATAGACGTCTGCTAGGATGGGCACGGGGCAGTCACTCAGTAGCACAGAGGAGAGAGGGATTTGGAGATCCAGCTGCTTCTCAAATAGGCTCCCACCAGTCCTTTCAGCCACTTCTTTTACTCCCCACTTCTGGAGGTGCCTGAGTCTGTCAACTCCTCAGCCTTTTAAGACTTGTTCTTGGCTTCTTTCCCTGTTCCTTCTTAGTCTTCGGTTATCTTGAGTACATCAAGCATTTTCACTTGTTGATCTGCTTTCTAGAGTTCAAGAATCTAGTGTTCTACTGCTGTCACTTCTCCCACTCTGTTTGATTTTGGGTGGGTGGGTATAATACTGAAAGGTAATAATACCCTTTCAGTGAAGGTTTTGGGTGGGAGTGAAATAAAATGCTTTAATTTAGTCTGCTCTCTTTGCCCAGTATAGGTCATCTGTAATTATTGTATTTACTAGTTTGCTTTCTGGCATACTTACAAGAACATAGGATAGGGACCTCATCTGCTGCATTGTCTCATTACCTGCACACAATAGTATTTCATAAATATTTGTCAAATAAGTGAATATGTATGATTGAGATAGATCTATCTATCTATCTATCTCTGAAACTGAGAGAAGTCAAGGCTGAAAGTTCACAAATCAGAAATTAGATGCCTATAAATGGAAATAAGCCTAAGTGTTTGGCTCACAGAGAACCTGTTGATTGAGAAGGTGGAATCCTGGGGAGCACAGTAATTAAGTGGCTGACAGAGAAATGATCTGTGTGTCATTAGAGAATCAGAGAATACCGCCAAAGCCAAGGGAGTGGAAACTGAAGAAAGTGGGGATATATGTCAGTGTCATGTGGTATAGAAAAATAAGTTACACTCTGAAGAGTATCCATTATATTCATCAAATAGGGGATCAGATGTTGGGTAGCTGTGGTAGAATCCTCAGTGAGCAGCACTATAATGGACTGAGGAGAAGGGCAGATATGCAATGTACATCATTATTCCTAAGAAGCTTAGCTAGAGAATAATCAGGGTGGAGTGATGTTCTAATTATATATTGATTTCTTTTGAACCATTTCCCTATTTTAAAAAAGAAACCATCATTTTACTATTATCCCTCATGGTTCTGAAAATTCACTGGGCTCAGCTAGGTGGTTCTCACTTGGAATCTCTCATGTGGTTTTGCAGACAGATGGAAACTGGAGCTAACTTACTTTGAAAACGTCTTCATTCACAAGTGTAGTGTTATTGTTGTCTATTGGCCACGCAATGGGCTTTTCTGTGTGGTGTGGCCTTTCCTATCACATGATCACTGAATTCCAAGAGCAAGTTTCCTGAGAGAACCAGGTAGAAGCGGTACTTCTTTTATGATCTAGCCTCAGAAGTCACATGATATCACTTCCATCACAGTCCCAGACCCACTCAAATTCTGCAGAGGAAACATAGATTTCACTACTCAATAGGAGGAAGGTAACATCACACTAGGATG
Source organism: Marmota flaviventris (assembly GCF_047511675.1). Lineage (NCBI taxonomy): Eukaryota > Metazoa > Chordata > Mammalia > Rodentia > Sciuridae > Marmota > Marmota flaviventris. The sequence continues at coordinate 23,454,883 of NC_092498.1, forward strand.
GGAAATTTTCTTGTGGCCATCTTGAAAAATGCACTTGGAGTGCTTTTTCCATCCTTCTTCCCCATCTTTTTATCCACAGAAGTTCAACCCTGAAACACAGCTTCAGTGCCCACTCTTCTGTGAACTCTCTTCTCACTTTACAATGTATGAGCCATCTCCTTTCAGATTTCCAGAGCCCCTGATGACTGTGTACCTACATAGGCACCAGCATGCACACTGATGTTGTTCATGTCTTCATTTGGCAGGTACTTACTGCTCTTTCACTAGTACAAGGCTTTGTAGCAAGTACAGAGATGTACAAGATTGAGCCCCTGTTGGAAATGCAGGGAGTGAGATGTGTGAATGGCACAAAGAGAAGTAAAATCTAGGCAGGGAAGATATTTCCCTCTGACTGGGGCCTTTTAAAGGAGAATTCCTAGGAGACATGTTTGTGCTTGGTTTCAAGAGTCAGAAGAAGTGGAGAAGCTGGGTAAGGAAGGTACACAGGGAAGATATTACATATCATTTGACCCTCCTTAGAGATGTAGCCCTTACAGGGTCTTTGACATTTTCGGTTGTTCTCAAAGAACCTGCAATAATACCACAAACATCAACTTAACTTCCTGATTCTTCTTAATGAACTTCATTATGACTACCTATCTTAAATTTTTATTTTATTTTAAATATATCCAAAGCTTCCTCTTCTACCTGAACCTCTGCTCATTAACCTATAAACATTCTCAAATTAATTTCTCTCTCTTTCTGTCTTAAAGAAAACAACAACAAAGATTATCCCTTAGCTCTTGGACTGGGGAAAAAAACAAAAAGACCATCTGTCTACTTACCATCCTTTTCTTTCCTTCCTCCCCTCTCATACAGGGGACCTGCTGTTTTTGCATCTGCCCTTGTCAATTTACCATAACTGCTTTCACCAAGGCCATCTACAATGTCCTGTTTTGCTAAATCCAAATTCACCTTTCTGTTGTTCTTTACTTGACCCTCATTCTTGTTCACCTGTTCATGCTTGACCTCTTGTTCTCTGACGTGACAGCTTTGTTCCCTGTTGACCCCTCCCTTCTTTCTGCAGCTCTTCTTAAGTTTTCATGACCCACTTTCTTATGGCCTCTTCTGAGTCTCAGAAGTTGCCTCTTATCCACCTAACCTTCAATGTTGGGGTTTTTCTTCTCAGTTTATACTTTTTCTAGAGTGGGTTTTGGCCATTATCATGATTTCTTCAGTTGCCTATAGCTGATAACTCCCATATCTTTTTTTTCATAGACTACATCTATCTCCTGATTTCCAAATCCATATAGCCAACTAGACACTTCCATTTTAGATAACCTACAGATATCTTATACTGATCATGCCCTAAACTGCACATACCATGTTTTTCCATATATGCTTCCTCTTCAACTCCCTTGTTGGGGGCATGGTACCACTGTCCTTTTGTTACAACAGGCCATTGACCATTGTTTTGATTCAACATTTTAAATGTTTCTTGAAATGGTTTCTGTTCATCTCTACTGCCACTTTCTCAGGACCAGAGTTCCTTTTAGCACAATACCCTCCCACCTGATTTTCTTGACTGCTCCCTTCTTGACTACAAGCAAATTTTCCAAATTGCCGCCAGAGTGAGCTTGTTAAAAAAAAAAATGGAAATATAATCTCATCACTGCTCCCTAAACTTTCAGTGATTCCCCATCATCTTCTCTTGGGTTTCTTAACTTTGGCATTATTGACATTTAGGCTATTTCTTTGTTATGAGGGCTGTTCTGTCCATTATTGAATATTCAGCAGTATCCTTGACCTTTACCCACAAGATAATAACAGCAACCCCCAACACCCAGTTGTGACAACCCAAAGTGTCTCTAGACAAATGTTCCTAGGCAAAAGTGCACCTGTTTAAGACCCACTGATCCACAGGATAAAAATCCAAATTTGTTAGCCTGTATACAAGGCCCTTTGTGATCTGCTCCTGTCTGCCTCTCCAGCGTCATTCATCCTCACACTACCCCCAGTGTTCCAGGTCTACCAGTTGCCATTAGCTTTCTTAAAGCTGTCCATACCTTCTCTATCTCTTTACTTGCCCAGGCTTTTCTCTCTGCCAGGCCCTGTCTCCCACCCACTGCTCTGTGTACTTGAAAAACCTTGGGTCCTCAGAATTTAGCACAGAAGGCACCCTTTCAGGAAATGGTTCTTGACACTTAATCTGGATTAGGTACCATTTTTGTGCTCCCATCACACCCCTGCTTCCCTCTCCTTGTTCACCCCACTGTCTGACATAAGTGTATCCAGAAGTCAGTGACAGCTGAATGTGTCCTCAGCATAGGGGTCTGCTCCTGGTGGGCATTCAGTAAGTGAATGGCTGGTGCTCAATAAGTCTTTGTTGAAGGAATGAATAGTCTTCCTTGAAACAGCTGCTTTTCACAGCTCTTTCACTTTCCACCATTCCAGCCTGTTTATGTCATCGAAATAAAGCCAGTTGGTCAGTAGGTCAAGAAGCAGTCTCCCCAAAAGCAAGAATTTTAAAGAAGAAAGTATGGCCGTACCGTAAACACGCACTGTGCTGGCAGTGGAGCACAAATAGCTTTACGTTTTGTGGTTGGTACTAGAAAATCAGCAATAAAAAAAAGTTGGACTGAAATGGGAACATGGAAAAGAAACACTACATTTTTCTCCTGCAGCATATGGATTTCTCATTAGTCCATGTAAGGGAAAACTGGGGGCGGGAAGGGCTCAGTGGCTGCAGCTGTCCACACTCTCCCCTCATCATTCTGCCGCCACCACACCTGGTCCCCAGAGATACCCTCACTTCTTAGCTATTTTGGCTTAGGTATGGACAAATCCCCCTGGTTCGGCAGAGACTGGCCTGGAATTTTTCAAACGAAGCTTTGCTAGGAAACTGGTGGGAAAAACAAAACAAAAGTAAAAACAGGAAATAAAGTATAGAAATGATAAAAATATAGCGTACCCAAAAAAAAAAAAAAGTCTCTTAACTTCAGATAACTGAAATCTAGGATTTGCTTTCTTTGACTCTGTACTGTTTGTTTCATTTTGCCATGAAATTGTCTCTCTTTGGGGAACTTGTCATAAATCTTCCTTTTCAGTCTTATGTTTATTTTCCTTCTATTACTTAAGAATCATCTCCATTTTCATTTAGGGAAAATGGAAAGGAATTGGAATTGACGTTATAGTCACTTTATCCTATAGACAGCAGATCATAATGAGAAGTGATCAGTAACCTTTTTCTAAGGATGAAACAGATCAATGCTTGCAAAAAGAATCTGAGGACCAGTGCTAACTGTTCATAATTAAGATTTTACTTGCCAGGTGTGAAACAAAAAATGAAGACCATGTCATATGAGTTTTTTAATATTACTTAAGAACTGAACTTTAAAAAAAATTTTTGTAGTTATAGATGGACAGAATACCTTTATTTTATTTATTTTTTGTGATGCTAAGGATCGAACCCAGTGTCTCACACATGCTAGGCAAGTGCTCTACCACTGAGCTACAGCCCCAGCCCAGAACTTAACTTTTTACTCTAGGATTTTTTTTTCTTTTCAACCTTTTAGGCATTAAAATAGCAGATGGCAGGTCTGGATGTAGCTCTGTGGTACAGTCCTTGCCTAGCATGTGCAAGGCCCTGGGTTCGATCCCTAGCACTAGGGAAAAAAAATAGCAGATGGCTTATGTTTTTATGTATCAGCTAAAAATTAAATTAAAAATTTAAAAATAAACAATTCTAAAAAAATAAAATAAAATAACAGATGGTAGTTGTAAGGTTTTGCTTTGGTTTTGTTTTTTGTGTTCTTACTTGGCAAAATTAAAAGTTGATAACTCTCTGTAGGTACCCCCCACAAGTTTTTAAAAATTCTTTTGGTCTCTGAAATCCACAACTTTGACCAACAGATATTTTGTTCAGACATAGAAGTATCCTACCTTTTTTTTTTTTTTTTCATGCTTGTAGGTCATTTGAAAAGGTATCTCAGTATGCAATTTATTTTGCAATCCTCCCAATAGGATATGCTATAAATTGTTTTCAAAAGCAAGTGGTGTAATTTTTTTTTTAAGTTTTGATGTTCTCTCCTAAGGAGCCAGATAGTTGGCTGTAATTCAGTCTTTATTCAGATACTCATTTATTGACTGAATATCAGTAAGTACACTTAGTATGTACTGGGTCCTGGGCAAATATAAACCTTTAAGGAAATCCTAGAGTAGGGAAGAAGTTCTAGTTGTAGCCAATAGGCAGGTATTGATACTCTGGGGGATAGGAGAAGAAAGTACCTAATTCCACTTTGGACAGCTTTACAGAGGAAATAAATTTTGTCCAAGGACAAGTTGAGGAAAGGCATTCTAGGCAGACATCTCCAAGACTGGAGATATTATGGGGACATTCCTGTCCATAGGCACATGTGCAGAAGATGAAGTTGGAAAGATATTACCCAGTTTTAATTTCATATTCCACAGCTACCTATGCTGAACATATGGATTTCATACTTATAGGCTAGAAAAAGACCTATAAAAAAGCCATATTTTGTAGTGTCCTTTTTCTTTATCCTTCCCTTCCTTAATGGCTTTTGCACTCACCACAGGAATTTAATATGGGTTAATGTCTTGTGCTTGGATTCAAAGTGTTAACTATCAAAACACAGCACAAGGGAGACCTGGCAGGCATTTTTGCTAACCATAAACTTATCCTGAGCCTGAGATGAGCCTCAGCTGCCACAAGAGCCAGTCTGTTGGCAGTGACACATGTGGAGCCCCAGACTTGGAGGAGCAGTGTCAGAGTTTGCCAGCACAAGCCCTGGCCAGACAGCATCTGGTCAGGTCTGAATCCCACCTGCTATATTTTAGATGATCTGTGGATAAAATCTACAGGGTGTCCCAAAGCCTTCATAAAAAGAGTAACATTAAAAAAGAGGGGCAGGATAGCTGCCTTTCATTATCTTAACAGGTTTCTTGAGGCAGGGGCAGATGATTCACTCTGTTACAACAGTGGATTAAAAAGAAATTGAAGGGAGATCAATTTTGGCTCAATATAAGTTTTTTTTTTCTTTTCTTTTCTTGTAGTATCAGGGATGAAACCCAGGGTTTCCCACATGCTGGGCAAGCACTGTGCCACTGAGCTACATCCCCAGCCCAAGATTATTTTTCTTTCTTTTTCCATATATTTTTATTGGTAAGTTATAGTTGTACATAATGGTGGGATTTGTTGTTGTTTACTCATATGGGCACACAATATAATTTGACCAATATCATTCCCCGGTATTTCTCCTTTTATTTTCCCCTCTTTCCTCCCTCTGGTCCTTCTTCTCTACTGATCTCCCTTTGATTTTCATGAGATCCCTCCCACCTTTTTCTTTTTCCTCTCTAGCTTCCACATATGAGAGAAAACATCCAATTCTTGACCTTCTAAATTTGGGTAATTTCACTTAACATAATGTTCTCAAGTTCCATCATTTTCCTGCAAATGACATAATTTCATTCTTCTTTCTGGCTTAATAATATATACTCCTTAATAATATATACTCCTCTGTGTGTATATATATATATATATATATATATATATATATATATATATATACCACATTTTCTTCATTCGTTCACCCATTGAGGGACACCTAGGCTGGTTCCATAGTTTGGCTATTGGGAATTGTGTAGCTATAAACATCACTATAATGTGATGACTTTAATTCCAAGGTAATTTCTTTTTCTTTTTTTTTTAATATTTATTTATTTTTTAGTTGTAGTTGGACACAATACCTTTATTTATTTATTTTTATGTGGTGCTGAGGATTGAACCCAGGGCCTCACATATGCTAGGCGAGTGCTCTACTGCTGAACCACAACCCTAGTCCCCCAGATAATTTCTAAGAGCTTTTTTTTTTAATTCTTATCACATAGTGCTCTGAGATTATTTTGACAAAATGTGTTTTGACAGAAACAAGGTAACTGTCTTCACCTGAAGAAATGCCATAGCAAAGAGTTCTATATGGTAGGGATGGTTAGATCTCTAAAGTAGCTTTCATCCTTAAAGTCGATGAAATTTTATTATTTTTCCCCATTTTTAAGTATCTGATTCTTTCCTGAGTTTGCCACCTTTATCTTTACATTAACCCAATTAATTGTGGATTTTCTTATTTTGTAGTATTTGACTAAAAGGATACCACAGAACCCAAAATATCAGCATGTCAAGTCAAGACTGGACACTGGTGAGTAAAGATTAGAAAGTTAGAATTTTTTTTTAATACAATAGCTAATTTTTGACAGAAAGCAGCCCATCAAAACTGGTATAAATCACAGCTAAAAGTTTCTCACTATCTTGCCTGATGTCTTTTTGGGCTCAGGACTTATCTTTGAAAACTGTTTTTCAAATTATCAGTAAAAATTTGCAGTTACATAATTTAGCTCATTTTTCATTACCACATTAGAAATAATAGAAATTGAGAAAATGAAATCCCAGAAATGGAAACCATTGTTCAGTAAGTTATGGCGCTGATGCTAAGTAAATATCAGGAGGTCATCTTCTGTTTTGAAGTACCTTAAATATATTGCTTCAAGCTGGTGGTAATATCCACGTGCATGTTTGTTCTGTTCGGTGTTCACACAGAAGGTACAAGTGAAACTGTGGACTTTGGGTGATAGAAAGATGAGTGTGGATTGTGGTTTTTGCAATGAAAGAGCTTAGATTCAAGTGATGGCAGACAGCTTGAATGAGTAACTAAAATATCAGACAAAATTTTTTTTTTTTTTTTTTTTTTTTTATTAATATTTATTTTTTAGTTTTCGGCGGGCACAACATCTTTGTTTGTATGTGGTGCTGAGGATTGAACCCGGGCCGCACACACGACAGGCAAGCGCGCTACCGCTTGAGCCACATCCCCAGCCCCAGACAGACAAAATTTAATTAGTGCTGCAGTTTAGGTGAAATATGGTTTACAAGTACCTTCCTACTTATTTCCTTGCTATTCACATCCATCAGTGTCGTGATGAGGACTGCTGTCCAGATCCTGGCGGATTTGCAGTCTTGTGAGGTTTGGGTTGTTTGTTTGTTTTTTTTCTACCCTTTAAATCCTGTTGTGGAAAATCTACCTGATTAAGATGGCTTTGCTAGGGGATTGAGGGACTCTCTACCTTTAGCAGTACTGAATTTTCCACCAGTACCTCAAGACAACTGAGGAAAGCAAAGGGGGGTGTTGTCCTTGTTTAAATGATCTCATTTATTTTGTCTTTCTCTTTCTGCAGTCTCCTTAAAAATCAATATCTTCCATTGCGTATGTTTCCTCAAATAACCTGGACTTCAATTAAATGTTTCAAATGCAGATACTATTTCTTTTTACCTTTCTTTCAAAAATCTCCTTGTCATACAGATATTTATCCTTGCAAATATCCTGTTTGATGGGCAGGTGAAAATATTATCACTGTTTTTAGAGGAGATGGAAATTGTGGCCTGGAGATTTTGTGGTTTACTCAGAGTTCAATATAGAAGCTAAAGCCAGGATTGTTGGCAGAGTGAGAAAGTCAATACTAGAGAGTAGGTGCCAAATCTAGTGTAGTGTCTCACCACCCTGTGTTTCCCCCAGCCTTGTTTCTTCTATCATTTGTACTCTGAGCTCCTTCGCTTGTACCCACCTCCCCCTTAATTGCAATAGTGGCCCACCCTTCTGAAATAAGTGATATGGAGGTAAGCACCAGATATGGGAGAGTCCAGAAGTGATGTTAAAAGACTACTGTCCTTGAAATCTTTATAGCTTTGAAATTAAAATTTGTAAAAACTGAGATTTATCTAAGATACTTAGGTTCGTCTATGCCTTTGTAATTTTTTTTCTCTTGAAAATCAAACTGGGGTTTATGCTACCCCATTCTTTCTTTTCAGTTTCTTAATTTATAACTAAAATTTGATTCACTAATAGTGCCTGAAATTAATTTCAGTTTTTGTAATATTGAGATACTTATGTTGGTTTTTATAATATATATTAAATACCTATATCTAGTATATCTTGAGAGTTTTAAACTACTTTTTAAAATTAGCTTTTTATTCTGAGATAATTGTAGAATCACATGCATTTTGTAAGAAATGATACAGAGAGATTTCATGTACCCTTTTTGCAGTTTCCTATATGGAAACATCTTTAAAAACTATATTGTCACAACTGTGATATTGACATTGACATGTCAGTCAAGGTACACAACATTTCTATCACCCCAAGATTCCTTATGTTGTCCTTTCTACTCCCACTCAAATATTTAACCCCTGACAGGCACCAATATTTCTCTGTTTCAATCATTTTGTTTCACAAATAGTATATAAATGGGATCCTATAGTATGTAACCTTTGGATTGTCATTTTTTTTCTCAGCATAATTCTTAAGATTCGTCCAGGTTATTACATGTGTTGATAGTTTATTCCTTTGTATTACTGGCTGGTATTTACCTGTTGAAGACCATCTGCATTGTTACCACTTTAGGGCTGTTACAGATGAAAGTACTATAAACATTCATACAGATTTATTTATTTATTTACTGCAGTCGTGGGGATTGAATCCAGGGGTGCTGCACCACTGAGCTACATCCCCAGCTCTTTTTATTTTTTATTTCCACACAGAGTCTTGCTAAGTTGGTGAGGCTGGCCTCAAACTTATCATCCTCCTGCCTCAGCCTCCTTAGTAACTGGGATTACAGGTGTGCACCTCCTTGCCTGGCTTATGTACATATTTTGAGTGATCATAAGTCTTCATAATTGCCCAGGAGTACAATTGCTGAGTCACATGGTAGTTTATTTGTGTGGTATAAGAAATTGCTGAACTGTTTTCCAAAGTCACTGTACTATTTGATGTTCCCACCACATTGGTTAAGTGGTTCATTATCTCTGATAGCCATTCTGATAAATGTGTAGTAATGTATTGCAATTTTACTTTCCCTAATTGCTGATGATGAACATTGCATTTGCTTATTTGCCTTTTGTATATCTGGTAAGATGTCTGTTCATGTCTTTTGCCTGTACTAATTGAATTGTTGGGCTTTTTTGCTGTTGAATTTTGAGAGTTTCTTATATATCTCAGTTACTTAGGAGGCTGGGATAGGAGCAGTATAAGTAACCCTTTTTATTTTTTCAGACAAGGTCTTTAGGTTGACAAGGCTGGCCTCAAACTTACATTGCTCCTATCCCAGCCTCCTAAGTAACTGGAATTGCAGGCATGAGCCACTGCATCCAGCAAAAGTTTTAAATTTTGATGAGGACCAATTTTTCAGTTTTTCCTTTTATGGATCATGATTCTGTTATCAACTGTAAGAACTCTTTGCCTATCCCAATGATTTTTTTCTAAAAACTCTCTAGTTTTAAATTTTACATTTAAGTCCATGATACATTTGAGGTGATTTTTATAGAAGGTGTGTGACTTAATCAAGATTAACTTTTTTTGCTTATGGGTATACAGTTGGTTCAGCATTGTTTGTTTAAACGGTTACTTATCCTCCATTGAATTACACGTTCATTTTTGTCAAAAGTCAGTTGGGCATAAATGTGTGGTTCTGTTGCTGGGTCTCTGTTCTGTTCCTTTGATCAGTGTGTTTGTCCCTCTACCATTATTGCCCAGTCTTGATTACTGTAGCTACATGGTAAACTGGATTAATTAAAATTGGTTATGCTGATTATTTTTCTTTACAAAATTAGCTATTCTAATTTCTTTTCAGACAAATTTTGTGATAACCTTATTTAAAATTTGCTGTGATTTTGATAGGAGTTGTTCTTCAATTTGGAAAGAATTAACATCTTTACTTTGTTGAGTAACTGTTAACATGTTTTCTATATCCATGGACTTGTCTACTCTGAAAATTTCATAAAAATGAAATCATATAATAAATATATAGCCTTTGTGTCTGTCTTCTCTCATTTAGTATAGTGTTGTCAAGATTCATCTGTGCTATAGCAGGTGTCAATACTTCATTCCTTTTTATTGCCAAATAATATTCTGTTGTACATCTATTCTGTGTTTGTTTATCTACTCATTAGTTGATGGACATTTGGATTATTTACATTTTCTGGCCAAAGTGCTGCTTTGAACATCAATGTATACAAGTTTTTGTGTGAACATGTGTTTTCAGTTCTCTTGGGTATATGCCTAGGTGCTGAATTGCTGGTCATATGGTACTCTATGTTTAATTTTTAGAGAAACTGCCAAACTATTTTTTCAAAGCAGCCACAGTTTACATTCCCATCAGCAATGCAGGAAGGCTCTGTTTTCTCCACATTCTCACTAATGCTTGTTATTGTCCATCATGTTGATTATAGCCATCGTTGTGGGTGTGAAGTAGTATCTCATTATGGTTTTAATTTGTATGTTCCTAATGACTAATGATGTTGAGCACCTTTTTTATGTGCTTGTTGGAATTTTTATATCTCCTGTGGAGAAATGTCTATTCAAATCATTTGCCTGTTTTAAAATTGGGTATTTTTCTTTGTATTACAAGAGTTCTTTTATTTATTCTGGATATTAGACTCTTACTCTGTTCTATTCCCTTGATCAGTATGTCTGTCCCTCTACCATTACCACCCAGTCTTGATCACTGTGGTTACATGGTAAATTAAATATTTAAAATTGGAAAAGTAAACTGATTATTTTCAGTTTATTTTTATTTATAAAATATAATCATTGTATTTTCTCCTATTATTACTATTGATTATTATTATTTTCATTTTATTTTTCTTTACAGAAATATAATCATTGTGGATATTTTCTCCTATTCTATGAGTTTTCTAGCATTTTTTGTTGTACTCAGCTGAAGGAGTAAAGTATATCTACCCATCTTCCTGGAAACAAGAGTCTCCCAAACTAGTTTCATAATAGTTTTTGGAAGGGCCAAAGCATGCCTCAGTGCTTTAAAGCTCAAAATATTTTAAAGTTAGTGTGGGAGAGAAATCTTATTCTAGGACTTGATTGTGTGTGTGTGTGTGTGTGTGTGTGTGTGTGTTTCAAATTTAGAATCTATTTTAAAGTCAACTTAGGGGAGAGATTTTATTGTAATGTTGGTATTCTGTTCTGTACATTTTTGTGACTGACTTCTCTGCTCAGAGGAGGTCTTCTACCTGGTGTGCAGCACCTGTGGTTATGTACCAAGACCCAGAACCCATCATCCTTTGAAGCCAGCAGGACCTGGGGCAGCCCAAACCCCAGCGTTTTGTCCAAATATTATCATTGCTATTTGTGGCGTGAGGTGGAAAAGATGAGGAGTCCTGGGTAAGAAAATACAGGAGAGACTTTAGAGCCCAAGTAAGAGTTAGGAGTCCTCATATACAGAATGTTTTTAAGCTCTGCAGTCAGAGGAAGTAGGCACAGGAATGAATGAGCATTTCCTATTTCAAGGCTAAATGGATGGGTCTTTAATCTTTTCTTACCAGTGAGCAATTCAGAGTTAATCACAAATCAAGAATTCTATCAAGAATCAAGTATCTCTGATCTTCACCCAAATCATCTGCTGAATTCTTCAGAAACTGATATTTTCCTTCTACATAAAGATTATTTTTTGTTCCTTTACTTCTGTCTCCTCATAGAAACCTGAACACTGATGTACAACCATGGCTAGAAAACTCAGAATTATTTTGAACTTCCAACATTTCTTTTATTCTGTAGGTGCCTGAGTGTATCTTCCCAGCTCCCCAGCACTGCCAAACCGTGCCATGAGTGGATTATGCTCCTGACGAAACCCCTGCCGGCATTTTGTTCAGCCAGCTCGGCAGGGCTCTTGTATGTTCTCAAGCACCCTCACAGGGTTTCTGTTCTGCAGTGCTGCAGACTGATTAAGGGACACTTCCCAAGCCACAGGGCTCTCCCTTTATTAGTCTCTTCTAACTCTTCTGCCAGATGCATTACCTCTTACTGCAGTCTATATTCAATCTCATTTCACATTTCTTTGCACTTTCCAAATTTTGCAAACTTTCTCCATTCAGTCTTTGCTTATTTTTATTTTTATAAAATTTTCCTTCCTTTATTTCTGCATAAACTAGAATATTTCATTTCCTTTATTCTTCTTTAGTTTTTACTTTTCCTGAATACTTGCTAATAGCCTTGATCTTAAGCATTCAAACTCATTATACACTGGGTGCTCTTCATTTTTATTTGGGATTTAATTCTGTCTCTTACGTCAAAGGAAGAGATGTATGTGAAAGGCTTTTACAAACCAGGGTGCACTATACACACGTAGAACTTATTGAGGTTAACAAAGGACCACTGTGCCTCTTTTCACGCTTTCTGCTAATTCTGAACCAAAAGAACTTCTCCTCAGAGGAGGGAAATATTGAAGAAAAATAAAGCCTTAGAGTTGTCTCTTAGCAACTGAGTTCATGCCTTATAAATCTTACCCACCTTAGATTACTGCTGCTCAGAATCACTGGCTTTTCTTACAGGCTTAGTACAAATAATGTTATTAAATTATAGAGCCGCAATGGAAAAAATGTCTAATGAATGAGTCACTCGGTTAATCAATTGTACTCTACCTTTGCACAGGACTATTGATAGAGTTGAATTGTTCCTTTCTCTTGATTCTAATTGTAAAACTTTTGTTACGTATCTTTCATTGCAACTTAAAGTTGTAAGAAGGCAGAAGCCAAATACCACTTTATGTACTTCTCAGTTGCCTGAGTCAATATCGGTCATATGAGTAGTCCAAACAAAACATAATTGTTTATATATCAAATTGTGCATAGTTTAAATAAAATCAGCTGTGCAAAAACTCAAGCCAGATTAGAACGTGATTATTTACATTATTAAACAACTTACTATTAGGATTTTTCAAAGGGTAGATCCTTATAGTATATTCCATTCAGCAAATATTTTTGAGCATCTCCTCCACTAGACAATGGGAGGTATAAAGGTTGTGAGTGTATGTGTTCATGTGCACAGATAAATAATCTTGGACTCTGCATTGAATAAAGTACATAAAACTAATCCAGTCCAGTGACAGATGCTTTGTGAGTGGTAAGCCAGTGCTTTAGGAGTTCAGAGGAGGGAGCGGGTTGCTTCCTGCTGGGTGAGCTAACAAGGTATTATGTTAGAGAACCTAAGGCTGACAGGAAGTTTGTCAAGTTTAATAATTAAGGCAACACTGAAGGAGGTGGGTAAGTTGGCATCTTCAGTAGTAGAGCAAGAAGTTTTAGACAGTGAGTAATGGAGAGCCTCTGTCTTTTTTCTTTTAAATTAGTCTTATCTAGCAAAATTTGGCAGTAATGTATAATTTCAAATATTTTTAAAAAATTAGCTCTCTGGTAGTTTTTAAGACTCCTTTTACATATTAAAATGTGTTTATAAATAAGTGAATTATGAAGTTGATTCTCTTCCAGTCTTTTTAAAAGGTAGTCAAAAACTATTTTCTGAGCTGGGGTTGTGGCTCAGGGGTAGAGTGTTTGCCTGGCACATCTGGGGCCCTGGGTTCAATCCTCAGCACCACATAAAAATAAATAAAGATTGTGTCAATCTACAACCAAAAATAAATATTTTTTAAAAAACTATTTTCTGATGCAATTAGATATAGTTGGATAAGGCACTTAGTTAACATATAAGTGTGTACAGTAGGATACAACGCCTCTGTTTATACTTTCTAAAATCACATTTAGGGATTTTGTGTTGATTTGGGGTCAGTCATCCTAATAGAAGCAATATGGAAACTCTCCCTTTCCTTTTCTCCTCCAAACTTTTCTCTTCCACACTTAGATAGAATGAATGTCTGTAATAAAAAGAGCTTCTTATTAATGGCCCTCTTGAATTTTTCATAAATTTGCCAAATATCTGCATAACTGCAAAAGATCTTGTCTGTCATCTCCTTTGGTAGGAAAACGAAAGGTAGGCGGCACAGCTTACCTCAGAGCCTTGCGGGAGGGTCTGCTGATGCAAGATGGAGTGCTGTATAAATATACTGAAAATGTTGATAATTAATAAGGAAATTAATTTTAGACACTTCGTTAGTAGAAACCACTGTCATTTGGAAATGAACTCTTTTAATAATAAAGACAGTATAAATGAGGTTGGCTGCTATTTTCCATCCCTCAGGGAATTAACATCAGATGGTCCCCACCTCTTTTGGTCTAGGAAGTGGCACTTCCTACAAGTTTACCTCACAATGAATTGTGTTTTTAAAACACAAGAGCTGGGGACGTGGCTCAATGGTAGGGTTCAATTTCTTTTTTGGGGGGGTGGAGACAGGGAGGGGGTTCAATTTGTAATACTGCAAAAATGAGTAAATACTAATAAAACAACAGAGCTAGAAAAGCCAGGTGTTTTGTGAGCCGTATTAGAAACCGGGAGATTGGGAATGGACCTGGCTTAGTTACTATCTTGCTGTGTCACTGGAGAAATTTATTTCCAAATTTCTGACTGGACTGCCTGAAGCTTCCCTAGCCAAAGGCACCAACCACCACATCAACACTGTGCAGCTGTTGGGGAGTCAGGGACATACAACCAAAAGCTCCTCTGAAATAGTTTAAGAATAAGGTGGTGGGAAGCTGAACAGCATACTGATTTGCTGTAGTCTTCTCTCATTCCATTGATCAGGTAACTCCATGCCCAAGTTTAGAAGTTTAGAGTTGCAGTGGGGAGGAGGGATGTGTAAGTCCAGGAAAAATTTATGTTTTTTTTTTCCTCTGGAGTTCTGATCACTTCTTAGGTCAATTGTAGGCTGAAGAACCTAGAAAAGATCATATTTGGTTTTAATCAGTTCTTTGGTGGTTATTGTGCCTCTTCTGACCATACATCTCTTTTGAGAAGCCTCAGGCCTTCTGAGTAGTCCTAACTGACTTCATCTCTCTCTCAGCTTCTGGAAGAACACAGTGTGGGTCTAGGACTACACTGAATCTTTGTTTCTAGTCCTGATAAAGAGTGTATGTCTTGCCAGGAGCAGTGGCACATGCCTGTAATCCCAGCAGCTGAGGCAGGAGGATTGCAAGTTCAAAGCCAGCCTCGGCAACGGTGAGGTGCTAAGCAAGTCAGTGAGACCCTAAGCAACTCAGTGAGACCCTGTCTCTAAATAAAATACATAAAAGGGCTGGGGATATGGCTCAGTGGTTGAGTGCCCCTGAATTCAATCTCCAGTACCAAAAAAAAAAAAAAGAGTGTATGTCTTAAAATGAAAAATAAAACAGTAGATTTTTATTCCATAATGAATTCGTGATAGAAAATTTATAACAACAAATGAAGTAAGTTGTGTTTTGACAATGTAGTTGGGTTTTCAGAGCAAGGTTTTTCTCTCATTGCTCTGACCCAAACATGAAGAAAAGTTTAAAATAGTCCTTGAAAACATCAATCCATGTCATTAATTGGAAGCATTTCTTTGATCAGAACTTGGGATCTAGTTAGATTTAGCCTAGTAAGATTTAGCCCTCTCAAGACTTAATGTTAAGAGCACAATTTTAGAAATTGAAATTATTTTGAATGTTTTTCTTTTGCCATACTTTTAGGTGCCAGATAGAGCTTGCTGTGCTGAATTGAATCAAATTGTAGCATGCCCAGTAAAAAATAATAGTCCCTGGCTTGAGAGCTAGAATTTAATTCATTTGAAAACCAGAATGATTCTGGCCCAGTTTTAAAGTATGAAAACTCTCCAAACCACCTTGGCTAGAACCTAGTATTATAGAACCAGACCATAAAACATGAGGGCTGGGGACTCTCCATAGTGGTGGGAACCTGCTGTTATTTCTCAGCAAATCAAGCCTAGGGTGAATACTAGCATCCAAACTGTGTGGTCTAGTTCAGGCTGCAACATCAGCATGAATAGTGAAGACCAAGTTCAGGAAAGAGGAGGAGACCACAAAGACAAAGCAGAGAGGAAAGGGTTGCTTGGGTAGCCACAAGGGCACACTTCAGACATTCAAAGAAAATTGCTTCTTTTTTTGGTGGTCCTCTATGTATCTTCCCCACAAACAGACAAGGGGGTATAGGGAGGTAGAGAGCTTTCACTCAAAAAGGGGAAAAAATGGATATAAATAATCATTAGTATTTTCTGAGACTGCTAAATGTTTTTCCGGGGATAAACCCTAGCTTAAATGCATTTAACCAAAACATTTTCCTCAGTTCCAGAACTTTTAATGATGCTGTGTAATCCAAAAGGCTGTTTACTGTGTATGGCCCATTGGCCCACTGTCCAAAATCCCATAGGAACAGGCCATGGATGCTCAGGAAGTACTTGTTTTCCATTCTGTTTTCACAGTGTTACTCATTTTCTTCCATTTATAGCATATCTAAAATTCTTCCTTCTTTTTAGGTAACAGTATGACGAAATACATTGAGAAGCTAGAAGAGATCAAAAAAAGTGAGTAACACTATTGATGACTTGGAAAAATGGAGCTCCATAATGTTCTGTAAGCTGGTTATCAGCTAACCACCATACTCTACAGCTGACATGTGTGGAGAGCTGTGAGAGTCAGGTGAGCCTGGCAGCTGCCTAGAAGTATGTGGGAATCACTGGGTACCCTCCTGGCCAGCTGCTAAGATGGTGGCCTATGAATCTCAGTTCTGCCCAACTTGCATCCTTTAGGGGATATCATCATTGGAATGCAGAGTGGGGTCTGGTGGAGTGAGCTCTGCTTAAGTGGTTCATACCCGAGTTTCTAGGTACATTGTGCTGCAGCCTTCGTGGCTTTTTACAAAGTACTTAATCTTTTTGCTCCTCTTATTTGGTCTGTACCTGAGACAGGATAATAATCTCTCTCTTCATAACATTCTTATGAGTATAAATTAAAGAGTATTCATGGAAGACTTAAAGGTGTGAGAAAGAGCGAGCTTATTCACAGTGTTCGGCATTATCCATTCACTGCAGTCTGTTTTCTCTTAATTAAAAATCATATTTCATGCACATCCTTTTTTAAAAACTAATCTACTACAAAGATATCTTACTAAGTCACAGAGTATATTGCCCTTGCAAAAAATCATGATTTTTCAATCTGTGTTCAAAACTGATGTAAAATATACATGCCTTGGCCAGAATTAAAGAACTAGAAACATCTGTTTCCGAAGATGGATCTGCTTGTATCTTAAGTAGGAGAACCCAGTGCTAGGAGTATTTAGCTAATGGTAGTGACGTGTCCTATGGTCACAGTCCAGCATTTGACTCTGGTAAAATATATCTTCTTGGAAGAGAAAATTACAAATCTAGAATGCATGAGAATTTTTTTTTTTTATACAACAGACCTTTTAATTTAAAATGATAATGTTCCTTTTGAATTGCTGCAGTGCAGGGAAACCCTGTACTATAGATGTGGACTTGGGAGCAGCTTTGTACTGACTGCCTTTATGTACCATGTTCAGTTAGAAGAGATTGTGCTATAAACACTTTTTAAAAATGTGTAATATTACAGGATCCTCCCCTTTTCCTTTTATACATTTTGTGTTATTATTTAAGTATATACATATGTGTCCATAGAAAACATATATGAAATATATTGAATTTCCAAACCATGAAAAAAATCTTGTTTACTCACCTACATTTCATTGTTGTCATCCTCAATTCAGCCAGAGCAGGCGACATCCAGCCAGCCTGCTTCTATTTGAGTTTGTGGTCTCTTTTGACTCCCTTTCCATTTGTAGCTGAGTGTAAGCTCACATGTTCTCACCAGAAATTGTCCCATAAAAATGTCCCATTCTACTCAAATTGGTAGAACCTTGCTTAAAACATTTCTTTAGAGTACAGTGTGATATCTTGAATATCTAAACCCTTAGTGTAGGTTCTCTAAAAAGAAATACTCTTGCAATAGCATCCTTGAAAATGTTCACTCACCTTCCGCCCTTAGAAGTTGGGGGCTTCCTTTTAATAAGGCCAGAGTTTCCACTTAACTTGATCACTTGCTTTGTGCTCATTTCGACAGAATTGCCTTAGTTCTGGTTTGGTATCTACATTTTGGAATCTATTTCCTTCTCTCCTCCCTTGTTCTGTTCTTTGGTGGAGAGGGAGGTAGTTGCAAGATACTCTAGCTAGACCCATCACTGCCCACATTACCTCAGATGCCACGTCTGTCTGTGAAATCAGACCTTGTCCTGGTACTTCCTTTGATTTGTCTTCCACTGTGAGCCCAACTTCCCTTTTATTTGCTAATAACACATTTTAACAGATGCCTGCAAACGCAGAAATCCTTTGTAATCTGAACATTCTTTCAACTCTACCTGGGGAAAACAGACACTGTGACTATTGACTGTTTACAAAGCCTATTCTTGGTGCCTGGTAGTTAAATGACACTAGTTGGATCCAATGTGAAACATCCTAGATAGTCAGGTCTCTGTCCTTCCAGTAACTCGAGAGAGGCAGACTCAGATCCTAGGCTCACTGGAGAAGCAAACCTTGATAGCACATCTGAGCTGGAATTTTCTAGTCCCCTACCAGCATCTGAGAGAAGCCTCAGTAGCAGAAGCTCCATTCTTAAAGCTGTTTGCTTTTGCAAGGAAGGCTGACAGAGCCTTCCAAGCCTTCCTTTTGATAGAGTTTAAAACTTACTATAAGACGTCTAATTTGATCTTTTATCTCAAAGTAATAATGTCAGAAAGTTCTACTGATGGCTCTTCTTCTAAACCAGAACCAGGTACGTGGCATTCAGGCTCCAGGGTGCAGTGCAGGGGGCTTTGTACAGAGGACGATAGGAATGCCAGTCCTTAGAATGCAGCAAAGCCTGGTGTTTGTCTAATGTAATCTCTGTTTAGTTAAATGGGATTTTAATGTTTAATGCTTTATGCTTAAAAGTCTTTGAAACTATGTAACCATACTAAAAGAATTTCAGTGGATAAATGTACAAATGACTTGAAAGTTATCGACTTTTTCCATGACTGATTTATTGCTGTTTTGATTTACGGAGGTGACTTTTGGTGTGAAGTTGGTGGCAATGGAGGGGAATGCTGTAGTTACTCACTTCACTTTTTGAAGCTTCTGCTCAGCCTGTTCAGATGTTCATCCTGGCAGATTTTGGAAGCTCTGTTGAGCCTTATTACCTTACTATATGCTGAAGAAGCTGCTCTAAGAATTTTCTATAAGTGGTAGTTTATTTGCCAAATTTTTCTCCTCAAGACATTTTAGAACAGAAGTTTTAATTCCCTGCAAGAAAGAGTCTTGAAATATTTACAGAAGACTAGTTTTTAAGGTAGTGTCATCTCCTGACTCTGAATATCAAGGTATTTGTTCAACCAAGCTTACATTATCCTCCAAAGTAACCATCCGGTCTATGCTGGGTTTTTTGAGAATTCGTGGAACTGATTAGCAACACCAAGTAAATAATCTTAAATACCTTTAATCCTTTCCCTTGTTGCTAGGAGTCTTGGTTTATGAGACATTTATGCTGTGAAGGCCATAGCAATTATCCAGCTAACCTTCAGTAATTCTGAAATAATGAGGCAGTATTTAAGGAGTCTTGGACACAAACACAAAAATCTAGAAGAGGAGGGAAGGATAAGGGTGGGCAGAGTTCAACACTGAAAATGCTTCAGAATTGACAGTCATCTTCAGAAGTTTAAGGAAACTAACTTCTAACAGATATCTACAGGTTAGATACTTGATAAAGTGACATTGGCTCAGTTTTTAGTAACTGTTTAATGTGATATGAAAACTATTAACACAAATATAAAGTACCCCCCATTTGAGTTATAATAAAAACTATAAAGATAGCACTGAATAAATGTCAGTGTTTTAGGTTGGCTTTTACTTTTTTGTTTAATTGTGATAAAAACACAAAATATAAAATTTGCCATCTGAACCATTTTAAGTGTACAGTTTAATAGTGTTAAGTATATTCTCATTGTTATGGAACAGATCTTCAGAACTTTTTTGTCTTACAAAACTCATTTTTTAAGAGAAACTGATATTATCAGAACCAGTCACAACTTCATGCCCAGCATGCATTCGTGCATGCACACACGTTGTCCCAATGTCTCTAGCATAGTTTCAACCACAGGAAAAGGATTGCTCTCTTTTGAAGCCAAAGTCAGAATAGTAGGGTGTAAACATTGTACTAGCCATTTGGCCTGGGGTAACTCAGCTTCTCTGGATCTCTGTCCTCCTTTGTAAAATGTAGACATTTATTCCCTGTTTGTCCTGAAAAGGATTTGAGGCAGCTTACAAAAGTGCATGCCATACAACATGACCACAGTAGAGACAGCTTAGTAAAAGGAAAATGGCAGACTGTGCTCTTGATGACCAAAACCAAGGGGGAAATGAAGAGATGGTAGCACTAAATGCCTGCCTGGTTCTGAGCATATCATGAAGATCAAATGAAATAATACATGTAAAAGCATAAATGACTAGAAAGATATAACATATGACTTGATGACTAGAAAGTCTTAATCTCTAAGAAAGCAAAATAGACCCAAATAAACATGTCTTATTCTGCTTTTCAGATTATAGATACAAAAAAGATGAGCTTTTCAAGAGACTAAAAGTTACCACTTTTGCCCAGCTGGTAAGTTTAATGATCTTTCTATTGGAGTTAAAACCAACTTGTGCTGCTTTATGTGAACATTTCTAAATTCAGCTCTAGGGATTGTGCAGAAGAATTGTTTCTGATTCTTCAAATTTCACCTGTGGGAGGATTAATTGGTATGCGGTCTGAATGTTTACATAAAGATGGTGTGAAATTTTTCTCTTTTATTCAGTAAGAATTCTGTAAAGTAAGTAAATGTGCATTCTTTTTTTTTTTAATTTTTTTTAAAGAGAGAGGTTTTTTTAAATATTTATTTTTTGGCGGACACAACATCTTTATTTTGTATGTGGTGCTGAGGATCGAACCCGGGCTGCACGCATGCCAGGCGAGCGCGCTACCGCTTGAGCCACATCCCCAGCCCCAGTAAATGTGCATTCTGCTTTAAATTCTTAAAATCTATGGCTTAGGTTTTATTTTACCTTCTACGTTTAACTCGATATTTAGAATCTAGAATTCTAGATTCAGAATTTTTTTGAATATTGTCCCCTGTGGAACCCAAGTGATTTTCCTTCTTCTATGACTGAGGTCTTTTCAGTTCCATTGTAATTTATTTTGTTATTTTGGGCAAGTCATTTTCTTCTTTCATTTTTAAATGTATGGATAAGCTACCTCTCTAGCCCCCAAACAAGAGTTACATTGGCATAACTCAAGTTGGATTTTGGGCCTTATAAGCTAAGTTATGAGAAAAGCTTGAAAAATGAATACTGTATTTAGGTATAAAGTACTGTAACTTATTATATAATAAGTATATTCATAATTACATTTATTTCCTCATTACATGAGCATTGTCAATACTGTATACGTTTTTGTAGGTTAGTATTGCATTTTTAAGAAATACTGTGTCATGTTGAGACCACAATATGTTGAGAACAGATGTAGTTTTAAGCTCTTATTCATGTTTCTTGTCCTAAGTTATCCTTTTGGTCTTTTAAGTTTGTCATGTAATATTTTACATGAATCTCTTCTTCTGGAATGATCATCTGCAATATAATTACCACCCTGAAAGTAGAAAAGCCTGAGACTTAGTCTATAGTTCAAGACACTGACAGCTGCTTAAAACAAGAGATCTTTGATCTTTGATGTTTCCTGGTCTTTTGTAAAAGACAGAATTGTCTCTGCTTAAACAAATATACACACATTTACACATTTTGTTCTTTTTCTCTCAGGTCATCCAAGTTGCTTCTCTATCTGATCAAACACTGGAAGTGACAACTGAGGAGATCCAAAGGCTAGAAGGTAATGAGAATCCAGGACGTGGGGAAAATAGAAGATTGACCACTTTATTGTACTCATTCTACATTTGCTGGTGTGTTTATAAGGACTCAGGACTTTGATATAACTATTTTAATCCTATTGTTACTCCTAGAAATGCTGCCTGGTGCTTAAATTGTTAATTCTTATTTCTTTAAAAAAAGCCATCTGGTTTTCTGGGTCTAACACATGTAGAGCATGTCTAACACATCTAACATTGTAGATTTGTTTCATATACTATTTACTTTTTTTCAAAATATTTTTAGTGCTTTCTCTATATATACAGGTCACAGAATTCAGGGCTATGTAGTCGAACCAAACAATTCTGCTTATGTGGAATTTGTAGTCACCATGTGCACACATGCATACCAGTACATGTGATAGGTGAAGAGAATAAACAGTACAATAGAATTACTAATGCAGCAGGATCTAATAATGGAAAAATGAAAGGCAACCATCATTTGTTGAGTATATGTTGCTAGGTACTTCATTTTACTTTTCTTAATCTTCTCAAGAACTCTGGAAGGAGCATACACTTTATAGATAAGAAGACCAAGCCTTAGAAGTTAAATCTCTTGCTCAGGGTGATACAGCTAGCAAGGAATGGACCTGGGACACTAATCCAAGTGTCTCCTATGTAACCAGTGTCTTCTCATACCTCATGAAAGGATTCTGGAAAATTTCTTGAGAAAGATGCAGGTTACTAGGGGAGATACAAGGAAGGAAAAGTTCTTTCCACTTGGAAGACTGAAGCAGGATTCTTCAAGGCATTCCATAGGGGCCTTGTGGGAGTGCAAGGTTAAGATAAGAATTTTACAAGTTGAGGAATAGCCTGAGAAAGGCATAGAGAGGAAAGGACACCAGGCATGTTTAGGGAATCAATTCATCCAGTCTGACTGTGGACTAAAGGAGGAGTAGGCACTGGATAGGAGATAAGGCTAGAAAGATAAGCAGGCTCCAGATTTCCTTTCTTAAATACAGAGTGGAAAATAAAACCTCTGTAGTTGTACGCTCATGAAAAGAATACATAGACTTCAGGTCTTGATTTTATCCTGAAGTACCCCGCAATCAATGTGTGGCTGTTTACTGAAGGAGAATGTGTTTGTTAAGGTTGATGTAGGTCAGGAATTTGACTTCTGAATTCAAGACAAGTTTCTCAGGAAGTCTGAACACTGGTTTTGTGCAACTCAACTGTCATTTCCCTGGGCTGGTTTTTGTTAGAGAGAATAAAGAGAATCTGAAAACGACAGGAATTTATCTTTGACAGATGCCTCTCACACGGCAGAGAAATAAGGGCTCTTTGTAACAGAGATAATTGAGTCTCCTCATACAAGTACTCCCAATTTTAACTGGGTTATATAAGAACCTAGATTTGGTCCTTTAATTCATTGTTGAGATTGCAGCACCAGAACATATGGGCACATGCAATTTTCTCTTCTGAGATAAATTTGCGCAGCAAAATAGGCTCTTGTAAAGTAGGACACCATAATGTGTGAGTAATATTAGTGTTTTTCTAGTGCTCTACACAGATAATAACTCACTCAGGAGTGCCTGTAGAACAGATCCTATCTGAATGTGTACTGGTCATCTTTGAAGAATTCTGAAATCTCCTTTTACAATGTTTATTACTTTTTTTCTAACTTAAAAGTATTTTCCTAGTAAATTATAAAACTAAAAACTATATATAAAGAAGAAAAAATAAACAATAATCATTGTTAACATTTTGGTCCATTTCCTCCTGCATCTTATACCTCACCCCAATCAAATCCATATTCTTTGTGTATAGTTTTGTATTATACTGCTTTTAATTAACATTTTTCATGCATACTTTCCTATGTTGTTAAATAGACTTCAAAAGAATGATTGGAAAGGTTGTAGTCGTAGGTTTATCCTAGGGATATACCATAATTTAATTATCCTCCTATTGTTGGGCATTGCATTCTTTTCTGATTTTTCACTTTAATAAAATGCTGCTGCAGTATATATATATATATATATATATATATATATATATATATATATATGCATGCTATGACTCTCCTTATTCTCTGAAGATAAATTGCTGCAGATGGTCAAAGGGTAGAACCATTATGACTCCATGCTGACTGCCACTTTCCAGCATGGCTGTACCTAGATGCACCCCATTGGGAGTGATGGGAAGACTTGATTCTCCCATCCTATCCAGTGCTGAATAATTATCATTTTTAAATATATTTGCCAATTCAATGGATGAAAAATGGTATCTAGTAGTTTTATTTTTTACTTCTTTGATAATGACTTTGAGGGGTGTATGTGTATATGCGTGCACACATTTATTTATTGGTTAGTTATACATACTTCTTTTTTTAAGCTCTGAGCCATTTTCTTTTCTTTTTTAATAGGAATAAAAAAAAATTCTTTTTTTTCTTATTGATTTGTAAGAGCTCTGAATAATTGATATCTTTATATAATGGAAATAAATACAACCTTGAAAATAAATGAGAAAAATCTTTACTTGATTATTTGGAACAATTTCCAAGGTATATTATTAAGTGAAAATAAAACAACACCAAAATAAAAACCCAAAGTATAGAACAGTATGAATGAAATTATCCTGGCTATGTATAAGGGAGAAGAAGTAAAATACATACACAGGTTTGTAGTTGTTTTATTTCTGGAAGGAGGGTCTGGGAGGGCTTTCTATCCATAGCAACAGTTTCATCTGGCTTGCAGTTTCACCCTGTGCACATGATCTTTATTCAATTAAAGAGCTAATTTTTAAAAGCTATAAATTAAGCATATACATCTTTGTTACAAATACTTTTCCTAATTTGTTATTCATCTTTTAATTTTCTTTGTGTTGGTTTTTGAAATATATGAAATTTGCATTTTTATATAATCAAACCTATTAGCCTTTATTTTTGTGTTTTCTTTTATTGCTTTAGACTAATAATCTCCAAAATAAGATAAAGTGTTTGCCTGTATCTTCTTCTATTGGGTGTTTGTTTGTGTGTGTGTGTTTTCTATATTTAAACTATCTGTTATATATTTTGGTATATGATGTAAGGTGATTATCTAAATTAGACTCTTTTCAGATAGTTGAGAAATACTTCCAGCACCCATTTAGTAGTTTTCACTTTACCCACTGATTTGAGCTGTGCATCTTTAACTTTTTATGTATGTTCTAGGATTTGTTTCCAAGTTCTGTGTTATATTCCATTGTTATAGTTCTGTACTATTTTGATCATTTATGTTACTATTTATTTGATAAGGCAGTTTGTTGAAATTATCCTTAATTTTATTTATATGTGTGTGTGTGTGTGTGTGTGTTCATCTTTAAATTTTTTTTTTTTTTTTTTAGGGCTGGGATATGGCTTAGTGGTAGAGCACTTGTCTAGATTGAATTCAATCCCCAGCACCACTTACAAAATCTATTGTGATTAGTATTACAAGATGAAAATTAAGTTTGAAAAGGATTAACACCATTTCACCTTTAGACAACCACTCAGAAATATGCAAGGTGTGGCACTTTCTTTATTGAGGTTTCCTTTAAGACCCCTAAGTAAAATTTGTCTTAAGTCCTATAAGTTTTATAAATCCTTTACAGTTGTTTTGGTTTATTTCTGAGAGTATTTCACAGCTGCAGGTACTGTGTGATTTTTTTCATGTTCAAATAAATACCTAGGAAAAATATTTATTAGCATTTAAAAAATCTTAACCACATGTTTAGTGTCTGTATTCTCTTGAAGTTTCTAGGTATATGATCATATAATAGGCATATTAAATTTTCATATCCTTTTTTAAGTGAGGCCTCTTATTTCTGTTTCCTTTCTTCTTGTATTGGTTAAACTGCAAATTCCCAAACATTTCTATCTCAGTGTCCTTCTTCATTCTTAAAAATTATCGAGGACCTCAAAGAACCTTGGTTTATATAGATTATTTCTATTAATATTTAGTGTGCTAACTTTTTAAACTGACAACTTAAACAATATTTATTATTTCAGTTAAAAATAACAATATTAAACCCATTACAAACACAAAAACTTAGTGTGTATGTTACTGTGGTTTGAACCTAGGGCCTCATGTGTGCCAAGCACGTGTTCTTCCACTGAGCCACATCCCGAGCCCATAAAAATGCATTTTAATGAAAAATAACTATATTTCTAAAACAAAATTTTACAGAGAGGGTGGCATTGTTTTACATATTTTGTAAATCTCTTTCATGTCTGGTTTAATAGAAGGCAGCTGATTCTGACATCTGCTTCTACACTCAGTCTGTTGAAATGTACTATTTGGGTTGAAGTATACGAAGAAATCTTGCCTCACATGGACCTGTAGTTGGAAGAGGAAGAGTATTTTAATAGCCTTTTCAGATAACTCTAGATATTTTTCATTGATACTACACTAAAACTTGACAACTTGTCATTTCTTAACGGCTAGCTGTAAAGTAGAATCTAAATCAATGAACCATTCACACTTGGTTACATTGAAATCCATTGGTCTGTTTTGCACGTTCAATGAATCTTTTACCCATGCATGATTTTATATCTTGCAGTGGTCATTTGGAAAATATCATTTCACTGAGTTATGGTGATCTTATATTGACATATTTCTTTACACACTATCAAAAAAATCACATTTTTAATCTCACCATTTATTTTCCCAGAAACATCTATAAGTATGGGGAAGCAGTTCCTCATACTTCAGTGCCCGATGGCAAATACAGTTTCTAAAATCCTGGGTTTTGCTCAAAATTTAATCATTGACAACAAATACCATCCGTTGTTTTCCTTGAATTGACAGGCTCACTTAATACATTTTTGAGGCAATGTCTACAAAATACACAAGTGTAAATAACAAGAGCTTTCCTGTCAGTTTTCCTTCTAAGCAAAAAAGGTGTCCACGGCAAAAACAGCTGGCTCAGCTGCCGCTCAGCAGTCACTCTGATACTTTTTCTTGAGATAACCACGGCAGTGACATATGTAGCATACTTGACTTATGTGGACTCCCCATTTCATCACACAGAACATTAAAAAGATGTGTACTCACTTTAAAGTGAGATTTAATAAAATTATTAATTATTATTGTTTATCAGGGACATTTTTTATGTGACTGCTGTACTTATTTTCTGTAAGTGCACACATGAGAGTGAAAATGGGATTGCTAGTAAAGTTTGGTACCATTGCCTTTATTCTCGCTAGAGCTAGTGTTTTATCCACTAATTCTTTTGCACCATTAGTACAAATATCAACCCAGTAAAAAAGATAAAATAGCATCTTATAAAAATAGTTTTCACCTTGCAGACCTGCCCCGCCACTGAAAGGGTTTTGGGGACTCCTGGGGTCTTCTGCATTTTGAGAACCTGTGCATTACAACTTCTAGAAAAATTTAATAATGGTGATAAGATTTTCTTTTCTTGACTTCATTTCTGTGGAGCTACTTAATATAAGTAAGTACAAATTCTGAGGTTAAATTTAATTGTCTCATTTGCAATTTTAGACAATGATTCTGCAACTTCAGACCCCGATGCTGAAATTGCTGCCAGGACCAATGGAAAAGGGAACCCGGGTGAGCAGTCACCCAGCCCAGTCGAGTTCATCAACAGTGCGGGAGCAGGGGACTCTAGTCGCTCCACTCTTCAGAGGTACTCTCATCCAAGTCACATTTTACCTTCAGATTAATCTAAACACCAATTTCGGTGATTTAATTACCTTAGAAACAGAGCTGGCAGTAGTGAGGTCCTATATTTTAATTCTGGCCCTTCTACTTTTTCTTTATTTAAATGCCATCTCCTGAATCTTTTTCACCACAGTCTTACTGAATTAATATAAGAATATATTAGCCAGGCACAATGGCATGCACCTATAATCCCAGCTACTCAGGAGGCTGAGGCAGGAGAATCACAAATTGGAGGCAAATTTTTGATCCTGTCTCAAAATAAAAGATAAAAAAGAATGGGAAATATAGTTCACTGGTAGAACACTCCTGGGTTCTCAGTCCCCAGTAATGACTATATTAATACAAGAGTACTCATTTTCCCTCCTAAGTTCCATTCTCAGCCCTTTTGTAGTAAGTTTATTATTAATACTTAGCTTTATAAGTACTGTTTTTTCATTCAGAGTAGGATTTTTACCCCCTTTTCTGCCTACTGCTGCTTATAATTGCTTTGTCTAAAATCAGAAAAATAAAGCCCAGAGTACAGCAAAGGAGAGTGAAAGCAGCAATTTGTGTTGATTCTTAAATTGCACGTGACTGGTTTTTCTTATTCCTTGGGCTCTATTTCATGTAGCACTTTCTCACAAATATTAACCACTGATTATAGAACTGGAGATGATTTTTAGCATATATTCATCCCTCCTACTGGTAAAACGATTCTACTAGAGAAACTAGGTTCTACTAGAAAAAGATGGCCATCATTAGTATCTCTACTGTGAAAGACTCTCAAGAAAAGATAGCCTAAAGGACTTCTACTGAGGATGCAGTTCTATATGAAAGAGAGTTTCTTCATCTTTGGTTCAACAAAATATACACTATATAGGATACAGTCATAGTGTTTATTAGATTTAAATGCAGAATTTGATGTGCTGTGATGGAAGAGGAAATACACCACATACTAAACTGTGGCTTAGCATATGTGTCTTAATATTCCTAGGAAAGTAACCATCTTCTCAGTCCACTGCAGATATGCTCACCACTTGCCATTTTGTTCATAACACCTCATCATCTTAGTCCTTTGATTCATGTTTTCACCACATTTCCTCTCTAATATTAAGATGGCAACTAATTTTAGTAGTTAGATGACCTTAGAAATAGAACTGTCAGTAATGAATCTCTCAGTTTAATCCCAGCTCTTCCTGTCTCATTTATATGAATGCCACTAAATATAAAAACCTCTTCAGCTTCAACATTGTAATGTGTCAAATGGACATAAGTGCAGATAACTAACTGTTCAAAGTTTTAAGGTTCAGTATCTTGTGTAAGTACATTCACATGTCACTTAATGATGGAACATTATGACAAACATGTAGTTAGGTGATTTTGTCATGGTGGGAACATCATAGAGTGTACTTACACAGTGACCAAACTAAAATGGCAACAATATGGCTAGGCAATATAATCTTATGGGATTACCGTTGCATATGCCGTCCTTTATTGATCAGAATGTCATTATGTGGTGTTTGGCTATATAGGAAATATATAAAATATTATTGCCACTTTATATTTATATGTAATACGCACAGAAACACCTTTAGTTTTTTCCTGTCCTTATCAGTCTTTGTTCTGCTTTCTTATACTCCTCAAAATCCTTTGGAATTAACTGTTCCCCTCTTTCTTTCTCTGTATGCTGCCCTACACTTTATACCCCCTTGGCCATGTCATCACCAGGCATTGTCTGGTGGTAATTATGGATACATGGATCCCCTCTTGGGGTCCAGGATGATAGAATAGGAATCCAGAGGATCCTGCATTCAGAAGCTGAATACTGTACTCATTTACCTTCTCCTTTGAAGTGCCTTTTGAAAAGACATTGAGCACTCATCTCACTGTTCTAAATGCATTTGACCTTTAAGCCACCAAACCCTGACTGTTTTCTCCTGACCTATTTTTCCCCCTTACAGCGTCATCAGTGGTGTCGGGGAACTGGATCTAGACAAAGGGCTAGTGAAGAAAGCAGAGCCTAACACCAAAGACAAACCTTATTCTGACTGCCCCTTCCTGCTGCTAGATGTTCGTGATAGAGATTCTTACCAGCAGTGCCACATCATCGGAGGTAAGAGAGAAAGGGTTTTATAGTACCTCACTCCCAGGAACAGAGCCTGTTCTTGAGTCCAGGCAGGCTGAACCAAAACCAGCATTGACAGGGAGTCCGTGTGTGTACTAGATCCATTATGGAAACCTCTCAGGTTGGCTCCACCATGAGCTCTAAGAGAGGCTGCTGATGGTTCTCAAATGGCTCAGGGCTCAACAGTACTAAATGTGAACAGTGAAGTGAAGCTTCATTCTTTGTTCATAATGTCCTGTTTCTTTTTATTCCCCAGTGTATTTAGGTTTATGGCTCATGATTTTGAAAATGTATTTACCTCTTAAATTTTAAACCAGCTGGGAACTGGGGCCAAGTTGTACTGAGAGCTACAGACTTCTAAACATTTTCTTCTCTTCACAGCTTACAGTTACCCAATTGCAACTCTGTCTAGAACGATGAACCCCTATTCAAATGATATTCTTGAATATGTATCCTTTGTTGTATTTTAAGAAGTTGGATAGGATGAGGATTACAAGAATCAAACGTACCATGAAGGAATGTTCCCGGTGAGAAGGCTGTCAGGTTAGCATATTTGAGAATTTGGATTCCTAACTGTTGCTTAGAATCTTGATGATGAAGGCAGATGCTTTCAAACCATGTTGCGCTGGGTCAAAAAAACATTAGGTGAAAGGTTATGATCTGTTGAAAGGTAGTCCTAAAATATTTTCCCACCAGAAAGCTTACCCAAGTAGAACTTAAGAAATAAATATTTTTCTATTTTAATTTTTTCTCCTTTAAAATTTTTGATTTTAAAAAAATTTTCCATTCACAAAAATTGTATAAGTAGAAAATAATTAAAATACTGAAAAATATAAAAAAGAAAATGGAAATCTCCCATAATCACACAGTTGGAGCATTTGCTCCTGTTATATTATTGGTATATTTTATTCTGGACTGTCTTGTGTGTGTGTGTGTGTGTGTGTGTGTGTGTGTGTGTGTGTTACAGAGTTGAAACCATACTTGTATGTATAGTGTCTTGCTTTTTTTCCGCTTCTTATTACAGCATGTCTCCCCATCCTAACATAAGCTCTTTGTAAACTCCATTTTTGATACTGTATATTATCTCATCTTCAGATTTACTATAATTTATTAAATCATTCCTTTATTTTGGACTTTTGGGTGGTTCCACCTTTTTACTATTATAAGGAAGACTTTAGTGAATACATTGGATATAGAAGTTTTCCAGATTCTTTGTTTGTAAAATGGATACTAGAGTGTATAGTATTTACTTCCTGGGATGAAAAAAACCAAAGGGTGTAAATAAAGTATGTAACTAGTACTGTCTCAGACTATGGTAATACTAGTTCACAAAAGAAAAGAAAACTAGCTCATGTGGTTTCCATGACAGGAAATATCCAGTAACTGCTGGTGTGATGGGTAAGAACGGACTCCTCTGACATTTCCTGAACTCAGAAGGAAGAACCCTGGGGGTTTCTTAGAATCTAGGAGCATTAGCTCAGTGCCTGGATCCTTAACTTATCTTTTAGAAAAATGCTCACGGCAAGATCATCATTCTGTATGACGACGACGAAAGACTGGCCAGCCAGGCGGCCACCACCATGTGTGAGCGGGGGTTTGAAAACCTCTTCATGCTTTCTGGAGGTGAGCAAGGCCACCTTCTCCTTGGGACTTAAAAGATAGATCTGTGGACTCACAGTCCTTCAACCCACCCCATCACCTTTTCTTCTCAGTGTATGGAATTTAGTGTTCTCAAAGGAACTAGGAGTTATGTGAATTGTCCTTTAGCTCTATTGCACATGTTTTTAATTCCTAAAATAACAGTGTTGCTTCAGGGCTCTGGAAGAATGCTGAAGATTTGAGCAAAAGGATTTCTTTTGGAATTCTCAGAACATTCCCGTGTAACATTTTCTGGTGTAATTTGCTTAATGGTGAAACCGTTAGGAAAGATTTCATGTCCTTGTGTTGGCTTCAACTTGGTGACCAGAGATTAGGAGACATGCAGGCTTTTTTTCCCAGGGTTTGATGTGGCCTTACCATGTTAATCCTGTTTTTGTTTTGTTTGTTTATTTATTTTGATGCTCTTCTATGTCTAGGTCTAAAAGTCTTAGCTCAGAAATTCCCAGAAGGACTGATTACTGGTTCCCTGCCAGCATCTTGCCAGCAGGCCCCACCTCCTGGTTCTGCCCGGAAACGATCCAGCCCCAAAGTGCCACCCCCACCGGCTGAGAACAAATGGAGATTTACCCCAGAAGACTTAAAAAAGATAGGATATTATCTGGAAGAGGATCAGGGTCCCACAGACAATCCTAGTAAGATGTTTTGACCTTTGTTTTCTGTGAAACTTGAGATTTGTAGCTTGAAATATTCCCTCATCATATGAAAAACTTCACTTTCCTATTCAGATTCTTAAACTATCTGAAAATATGGCTGATCCAGGTATGAGGTAGGGGTGACCCCTGATAGTGGTAAGAATTAGACATAGAGAAGAGTTTATCAGTCAAAGGGTGCATCTCAGGCAGGGTTGAGCGCAGCATAAGGCAATCAGATTTCTTCTCAGGAAGTTTTCTTTTCCTTCCATTGCTTCTGGGCACATTTAAGCCACCACCCAGCACTTTCTGGTTTGTCCTCTTGTCTTACCTTTGCCCCTCTTTCCTTCTTCTAATCACCCCTCATCCTGCACCCCTTTCCACCAAAGGAAAAATGAGAGACTAGGTTTGTTGGGGATAACAGTGAGGAAGCAAAAAAGCTATCTGAGCTTCACTCCATCCCTTCCCCCTTCCCCAACTGCAAGTGGATCTCAAGGATGAGGAATAGGTCATCATTGGCCCAAAGTACATGCTGCACCAGGCTTCATTAGCTTAAAAGTGGTGGTAGACTAGGACTTCATTAGCTTAAAAGTATACTTGGCGGATTATTCCTGGAATCATTCTTGTTGCTCAGCTCCTCTTTCTTGCTCCCTCCAGGCCGGCTGAACCAAACTAACTCCTCTGGAAGAGACTCCAAGGTGCCTAGTGCCCGCAGTAGTCAGAACCTGCCCACTGGGATCCCTGCTGGCCACTCGAACCCCCGAGCACTTGGCAGTGGCCACCTGCAAGGCAAACCCTGGAAGTAAAGACTTTATCTCACTTAGTCAAATAAATGTTTCCCCTCCTTTCAGAATCCCTGTGCAGTTCCCAAGTTGGTCATTTTCAGAACCGCTGTAGAGAAAAGCCCATGCCATGTCGGGTAGGCCATCTTCCCTCTCCCTGTCTCTCCCTCCTCTCCTTGCAGCCAGCTGGGGAAGGATTTTGACAGATAACCACAAAAACCAGAGGCATGACAGGCTCTAGTGTCCTCCCTATTGTTTACAGAATATTTAAGTCTTTTGAAACTGAATAGGAAAAAAAGGACCTCTCTCTCTTTTAAATAAGGTCCAGCTTGTTTGGTCTATATCCAGTGTTGTTTTGTAAATACTTCAGTCACATCTGCTGGTATGTTATTCCCAACCAGTTTTTTTGTTGTTCATTATTGATTTCATGAAGGCTTCTCCAGGTGGGCTTGGCGTGGGCAACAGTCCCCAGGATGTGTATGAGCCTTGGTTCTAGCCACCCACAGGCCCACACCAGGTGTGAGTGGCTTTCTAAAGAGCTCTGCCCAACATGCTGTGGCTCTGTTGGGAGTTCAGAATCTGGTACCTGTGAGCATGGCTTAATTTAAGATTTTGTAGAGAAGCACTACTTTTCTTTAGCACTCCCCCTCGCCCCCTCGTTAAATGGTTTCCTGGGGCCAGAAAGGTGTGTACTCTCCTATCTTCACATTGGGAAGAGGGATCACCTTGGCCATTGTACAGGCCTATGTTGGGAACCCCTAGAAGCCACCAGAATGGTCCCTCACTTGTAGTCTGTATATCAGTTGTAAATTTCCATTGCCTGATGGAGTTCATCTGTGTTAGATGAGTAGAAATTATGACCACTTGAAAACACGAGTTTCACTCAGGCAACAGGAACACACAAGGTGAGGAGGACTCTGAAGTCCTTTGTCAGGCTGACAACCCTTAAGCCCTTGCTTTAAAAGACAGTATTAGTCTAATTGAGTAATTAGTGCAATTTCCTGCTTACTTTTCATTCTCACGACTGAGCTGTGATTAGGAGGTTGTGATTATAGATTCTGGTTTTGGCCGGAATTTTGAATCAGCATTAATTGAATTGCTAGATGACTGACATTCATTCTATTTAATTGGGTGAACAAAAGACCTCAGGTAAGGATGAGGAGCTCTGAAATCATACAGAAAAGGAAAAGAGCCTTGTTAATTTTTATGGTCTGTGATCGTAGCTGTGATAAGGGACTAAGGAATAAATTGTGTTCTTTGTCATGGCAACCAGCTTCTGAAAGCCAACTGAAAATTGCCTATCCTTAGGTGGTTACTGCTGCTGGGTAAGATTTGCCTTAAAAGTACTATTTCTCACCACCAAAAAAAAAAAAAAAAAAAAACCTCCGCAGTATTTCTAACGTGGGGGCTATGTTTGTAAGAGAAATAAACGTAATAAATATTTCATGCAGACATATGGAAAAATAAGTCAGATGCAGCCCAGTTCTGTTTTAGAGTGTGTTTATTCTTCTCTACTTGATTTCCAAAGTGCAACATTTTCCGATGCTTTAGAAATCAAACAAACCAGGGACATTGTTCAGATGTCAAGCCGTGCCCAATTTTCCACAAGATTCAAGAATCTTGTATAAAATTCAGCCAATGTACACATAGCTTTAATGAGAAGCCCGTCATGTTTCCCCATAAATTTATTGCCTGAGAACTTAGTTCAGCCTTTTGCTAATGCCAGAATGCTCTGGCTTTTTATTTTCTTTAAGGCATAGATAGAAAAATGCAGATTTTTCCACACTCAACTTTCCCCTAGCGTGGACAAGATTTTCAGCCATCTTTAACACATATACATTTTTAAGGAAAAATATTTTTCTCTGTAACAAAGTTCTGGTTATGCCATTTTAAAGTTGGCTAGTCAGGAGACTAGACTACCCCACCCGATTCTATTTTGAAAGTAAAGGATAGTTTCCCCTGTTGCTGTTCTGCAGTTGCAGCTTCATATGTTAGAAACACTACGTATATATTGGAAGTCAGAATTGCTGTGTGTTCAGCAGAGAGACGGAGCAGGTTGAATATATTTGTGTGTGTTTATCTATAGTGTTTTGCCCTATTGGTAAGGACTTAAAATTTTCAGAAGACCTGTCAAGATTCTGCACTTTGAGTGTTAAATGTTATTATCAGACATTTTTTTATAAGCTCAAGCAATTGCTTTTAACATTGTACCTTACTCCTTTCTTCATTAGATTGTTTGACATGTATTATTTAAATGATCAGTGATACTTTGTGCAATTATGAATGTTGAAGATTAAAGAACATAGTTACATAGTTACTAATTTGTCGTTTGCTATTAATGTGCTGAAATCTGCCAACTTCTCTCTTCCTCCCTGTCAGGATGATTTGGGGGAGCCCCAGGAGACTGGAGTGATTGGAAAGAGTACCTTTTTTTTTTTTCCTGCATCTCTTAGAAAGGCATATATTCTTTGTATAAATGAATCAGGAAATCATTCCAATTAGAGTCAGAGACATGCTCTCTGGTCAGAAGGCCTGGGTTTCCTGTCATGCTCAGGCAGGGACTGATGGCCAGATCATGTCACAGCTTCCTTGTCAGTGTTCTGGGCATTCATTCCCTGCCCTTGCCTGAGACCCCTGAGAAGGAGGACGCTTTACCAACGTGCAGTAACTGCTCTACTGTGCGTCAGTGATGGTCAAATTTTAATAATATGTTAGATGCCTCAAAGAGATGAGTATGTCAGAATGAGAAGAGTGGAGGAAGGAAGGAAGCAAGAAACAAAGAGGGAAGGGGGAGAAGAGAGGCAGAAAAGGAGGGGGAAGAAAGCTGCAGGACTCATTCAAAAACTGAGAACTTCCTGGGCTGTAATAATGTCAGGTTCAGTCTGTTGAAAACTATAGAATGATTCAAATGACCTAAAAGTAATTTTCATTTTTTACCTGCAGTAGGAAGCCAGAACCAACACAATCATATTGGACCTGGTATAAATCAGGATTAAAAGAGAACACATAATGTTCATTAGTCACTCAGGGACTTTTCCTGGGGTGCTGTTTAGATTCTACAAAAATTCTTAAGACTTTAAGCTACTCACCAGGAAAACAGAACAAAACAAAAACCTTTTCTTCTGTAATTCCCTCGTGGAATATAAGTGAAGCCAGAGTCCTAGGCTGGAAGAAATATGTAGGTGATTTTTCTTGTGTTGGTTTTAGTTTCTGTCATGTTGTTTATTGGTTGTAGAGTCTGTCTTTTATTTTATTTGACTTTTTTAGGGGGATAACTAATTTCTGTCTACCTGGATTCAAATCCATGATTACCTTCTGGCTCTACTCTGAAGATAATCATTAAGATCCTTTCTTTCTCCAGTTCCAAAACTGAATGTTCTCAGTGTCTTTGATGTGAGTTTATTTTCTTCACATTTCTTTCAAAGATGTCTCATAATACTTTCCTTTTCCAAAACCTAAGAAACATGTGGATTATAATTTATAAGTTTAATTACATTGGGCATGTTAAATACATGCAGTCCAATTTTTTGATTAGCAAATATATTTTTCATATAAAAGCAAAAATAAGACACACTGTGCTTTAAAAAGTGTTCAGAATACATTTGGCTAGTAATACTTCCCTAGATTTGTAGTGATTATTGGAATTAATGTGATGGCATTCTTAAATTGGTATCCAGGTCAGTTATCACATAAAGAAATGTAATGGTAGAAATTTGTCCATCTCAAAATTCTGACAGAACAGGGTACATGATATTGTTGTGTTGACAAAACTGTATTTGTCACAGTATGATCTCCTCATGGTGTCACTTTCTGGTACTGATCATTGTTGTTCTGAATGCAAAAGCAAATTCTCTTTGTGTAACATCCTGAGGCACCTAGTGAAATGTGTGGCCCACAAGATATCGATTATTAAATGCTATTGACTCATGAACTACATTCTGTTAAAGGAGATCACTGTGTCTTCCCTTTGAAATCACTTAGACCTTAATAATCTCCTAGAGGGTGCAGATCACCAACTCTGTGACAGTGGCCCTTAAGTAAGTGTTCTTTAATACATAAATCAAGACTGAAGTCCATTATGGTGGCCATTCGATGCCACTGTATGTTCTGGAGGCTTAGGAAGCTTGTTTTGTCCCCTTGTGCATCTAGTTTTTGGATCTTCCTCTGTGGAAGGTGCTCAGAGGGGCTAATTGGGTAGTTGTTCCCTGGCTGACTGCCACCTGCCAGGTCTGTTTTCACTGTCTTCTCAGTAGCCTTCTAAGTTGCTGCCATCCCCATCAGAGAGATTTTTTCCAAATCTTGAAGCTTTCCAGATACTATCAGACACTTATAGAGCACCTACTATGTGTTAGGTAGCACTTTCAGATACTCCATTTTGTGTGTGTGTGTGTGTGTGTACATATTTAGTTGTAGATTGACACAATACCTTTATTTTATTTATTTATATGTGTATGGAGGAGCAAACTCAGTGCCTCACACGTTCCCATAGTCCTTCCAATGTGTTTTGACTGGTTTAATTCTCAAGCAGTCCTGTGAGGCTGGCGTCTACCTTTTCAGCTGAGGAGGCTAAAGTTTGGGTGGAATGAAGCAGCTCACCCTGAATCATTGAGTAGTTGCTGGGAAGCTAGGACCCAGCCTGAGGACGACAGAGCATGTTCTCATAGGCACTCTACCCTGAGCTTCCCACTCTGGGTAGGCACAGCCAGGTTTGGTCCCCCTTGGCAGTACCTCTGGGTAGGCACAGCCAGGTTTGGTCCCCCTTGGCAGTACCTCTATTTCCCAGTGAAAATGTAGCCTGCCCTTGGCTTCCCTTCCCTCCTCATCACTGAGATTCCTCAGGAAGGCTTCCTCCTGCCACCTGCACAAAAGGCAGTGGAAAATTACGAACTAAAAACACCTGTGCCCTGGAATATAGTTTTTTTCCACTGAATATGTCAGTGTACAGGGTCCTATCTTAAAAGAAAATTGATCCAGGGTTTCTGAGGTTTATTTTGTCAGTGGACACCCATGTCTTCTACTTAAAGAATGAGAGTTACAAACTTTTAACTAGATTGGGGGGTGGGGGATTAGGCTGTTTTCCAGATAGATTGAACTATTCATTTAATAAACCATCTTGATGTGCTTTGTGTCTATCTCTTCTTTCCTTTGTCATGATGTTTCTAATTCAGGCTGAAACATAAATTGTGAAAATCGACCCATGACCACAGGCCTGAGTTTCTTGGGGAAACAGAGGCAAACCTGCAGCCCATGTCAGCAAAGCCTTTATTTCCACTGCACTGTTCTAAAAATGTAGCTGACACCACAGCTGTGGTTAAGCAGAGACTTTTAATTTTCTCCTTTTACTTTGGCAATAAACACTTGGCAGTCTTGGTCTCTGGGGTTGTTAGATGTTGCTCGCAGTTTGAGTTGCCAAATTAATGCGGATCCTGAAAGCTTTGGGGAAGAATTCATTACCCTTTGACAGTTTTTCAGATATAATGTGTGCTCTGTACTTTTCTCAGAGACCTTCCTTGGCCTGACCACTCTGAATGTATGGGTTGGTCATACCAGTTTCCTCTAAAAGTAGCATCTGGATCTTAGTGTGTTCAGGGAATGATGTTCCCATAGTCCTTCCAACCAGAGCCCCTGTGCATCCTCAGATCCACCTAGTCCCACTTGCCCTTGCAGAACAATCGCCAGGATGATGAATAGCTCTGCACTGGATGAGGGATCAGTGAGGTCATATCTGGATCTTATTCAATGATTTTTCAATTTTAACTTCAGGCCAAAGCCAGAGAACTAGAGGTGCATATCTGAGTGTTAATTCGGAGACTACCTGGAAGATTCTTGTGGACCACCAACCACCCCCAGGCGACATTTGAGAACCATCTGTAGTGGTGTAAGGAAGAAATAAAATGACTTCACTTAAAGATCTTTGAGGAGCCCTGGAGAATAGGCGTTGGCATAATCAATTCCCAAGATTGTGATGGGAGCTGAATGTGAGCAGAAAGGGCTCTTGGGAATTTCCACTGGGACTACAGCAGAGTGCTTAGGGAAGGGCTTAGGGGACCTCAGTAATCCCTGTTCCGATATTAACACTGCTGCTTCCAGCTATATCTGGAGTGTAAATTTTTCTGAAGATAAGATAAACTGCAGTGTTCTGGGAAAGATGGTGAAATAAGAGGCCAGAACAGAAGAAGTGAGATTAGACAAATTCTAAAAAAGAATCTGAGCAAAGACTAAGATGCCCATTCAGATGTTTGATATTGAAAAGAAGTGGATGTTAGGGTAGCTTTGTGCACAGATTCATTATCTGGTGTGTTTTGGGGATAAACATCCCCAAATAAACATTGATTATTAAAGCTCATTGTAAGAAATTCTGAAAATCATAAAGAGCAAATCTACTAGCACTACCCAAGTTAGACATAGTTATTATTGGGGGATATGTCCTGAGTATCACCTGTTTGTGTGTTTTAAACAAAAATGGGATTCATATTCAACAGTCAAATTATTTTTTTCCATATTTTTGTTAGTACATTATAGTTGTACATAGTGGTGGCATCTGTTGCATATGCATATATAAACACAATGTAATTGGCCCGATATTCCCCAGTATTTCCCTTTTGCTTCCCATCCTGTCTCCCCCTGGTCCCTTGCCTTTATGGATCTCCCTTTAATTTTCATGTGGTTTCCTGCTCCCTGCAACTTTCTTTTCCTTTTTCCTTTCTAGCTTCTGCACATGAGAGAAAACATATGACCCTAGACCTCTTGAGTTTGGCTCATTTCACTTAACATAATGCTCTCAAGTTCCATCCATTTTCCTGCAAATGACATATTTTCTTTATGGCTGAATAAAACTCCATTGTGTGTATATATACCACATTTTTTTTTTAGTCAGTTCATCCCTTGAGAGACACTGAGGTTGGTTCCATAGTTTGGCTATTGTGAATTGTTCATCTATAAATATGTAGTATGATGACTTTATTTTCTTAGGATAAATACCTAGGAGTGGTTTAGCTGGGTCATATGGTGTTCCATGCCTCGTCTTTTGAGGATCCTCCATATTGATTTCCATAGTGCTTATACTAATTTACAATCCCATCAAGAGTATAAAGGTGTTCCTTTTTTTCCACATCCTCTCCAACATTTATTATTGTTTGTATTCCTAATTTGACCAAATTATTTTTTTAAAAAAACTCACTCTAATTATTAAAGTCCAAATCACATGCTGTCAAATTCACCCATTTTAAGTATGCAAGGATTTTTTAATACATTTACAGAATTGCACAGCCATCACAATCCAGTTTTGGAATACTTCCACCTGTAGCCAGCTTCTTTCTCTTAAAGTGCTGTGAACATTTTGTCCATGTCAACACAGATCTTATTGCTTCGAGATGTTATTCCGTCATGGGCGTGTGTCATATTAGTATCAATACTGATTGTTCTTTACATTCTTTTCCCTTTTTGTTTGACTTTTTACTATTCCAATCTTGTGCCTACATATTTTTTAACTTGTCCACATGTTTTTATAAAATAAATTCTTCCATGTGGATTTTCTGGGTCAAAGAAGCAATATATTTAAATGTCTTATATTGCCAAATTTGCCCTCCAGAAAGGTGGCACAAATTTATCTTCCCACCGACAGTATGTGACTGTCCTTACTCCTTCCTGCCGTTGATAACACTGAGTCATCAGTCTTTTATTCTAAGCCAAGCCAATGAGAGAAAAATGACAACTTTGTTTTTCTTTGATGTGCAAGGAATCACTGAGGATCAGTATCTTTCTTACAATTACTTTTTCTGTTTCTGCTTTTGGGAATTGCTTATTTATCTTTTGAACTGTTAGTCTTTTCCTTAAACCTCCCTTTACTTACTTGTACTTTCAACCCCCTCAAGATCATTAATATTTTCATATAAGTTATGATATTTTCTAAATGCATTATTTTATGTTTTTATTCATAATTTTTACATTTGATAAAAATGTTTGCAAACAAAATGTAAAGCTCTTCCCACAGTTGAAAAAATTTTTAAGTATTCATAACTTCCATGTCTCCATTTAATAAGCATTTATTATGATTGATATTAATTGTATTATTACTAAAGTCATCTTACTAAATTTTCTTTTCTTACCAGGCTTTATTAAATAAAAGGTGATTGTCTTTCTACTTGGCCAAACTAAGCAGTAAAAATAGGTTGAGCTGATCTACGATCTTTTTTTGTTTTGTTTAATTTTTTCTTTTTTAGTTTTAGATGGACCCAATACTTTTATTTTATTTATATTTATTTATTTTAATTTTTATGTGGTGCTGAGAATGGAACCCAGAGCCTCTCATGTGCTAGAAAGTGCTCTACTACTAAGCCACAAACCCAGCCCTGATCTACAATATTATTGTATGGGTGGAGGAGGATGTTTCTCAAAACATAACACAAAGGGAATATTTTCAAATCTTTAGGTTATCCTTCTATAGATACCCAAACACCTCACCTTGTCTCATAAACTTATGTATGCAGTTTATATATACTGTATGTATAGTCAGCTTTGTTCTTGTTTTTCAGAATGTTTGGTAGCAAAAGCACTATTAAAATAGAACTCCAAGATGAAAACTCCCTCATATCCCTCATAAAATGACAAAAAAAAAAAAAAAGTTGACTTTCAGACCACCTTTTGTGAAAAAGACAAGATTCAAGTCAGTAGAGCTGGAGGCAGCTTGAGATCTGAGCTGGCAAATTCAGGGAGATGTCCCCATCCTCACCCAGACCCTAGTCCAGGCCCCAGTGACTTCTGTGTAGTGACCCCAGCTCCACATTTACATCTTAAGAAATATGGAGAAAGAAGCAAAAAAGTAGAGTCTTATTTTTTAAAAAGCTGGGATACTCTGTGTGCCATGGTACTAGTCACTAGTATACTGCCACAGTCCTCAGGATTCCCAAGCCCAGGGAGGGATGCCAACTTCAAGCCATGTAGGGAATATGGGCAGGAGAACAGAAAGGCAGGGGGTGGGAACTGGAGGGAGCACAGGTGATGTGCAGGGGATGCTGAAAAAGATGTTGCAAATGAAAAATTAACCACACCTCTACCCTTAAAGGCAGAACCTTTGGGCTATATTACAATTAATGAAAATGTCCCTGGATTGGCAATTCATTCTTTATCTTCAGCGAATGATTTCATTTCACCCAATTATTTTCTTCCAATGTAATTAAGGAGTGGGAGGCCATATCTTGCTTTATAGTAATCTGTTTGACTTGACTGCAACATCTGCAGTCACCAGTATTATTCTCTCTCACATTCCAGGTTATTGCTTTTGTAGACGATGGCTACAACCAGCTGAATTCCTTGTCACCATGGGGTTCTGGGCATTTGCTTTGCAGCTGTGGCAGCTGCCTGCTTCCAAGATATGCACAAATCGCCCCTGACGAGATGAGCTCAGGGTGATCTAATTAAAATAGATACCACTTGGATACAGGATCCTGAAATACAGGGGAGTTAGGGGTCCTTTAGCCTAACCACCCACATGTTTCCAATGAGGTCTGCAGGAACTAAATCACTTCTGCCCCAACTTTCAGAGGTGGATGTGCCCCATGCACTCCACATACAAGCCCCAAGATTCTGCACTTTGTATTCTCAAACTTTATTTGGATGGGGCCAGAGAGGAGGGAGAAGGGTGCCAAAGGGCCAGTTCAGTAGGGGTGATTCAGGGTGTACTCCATGATGGTCATAAGCGCCAGCCATGTCTCCTGAGCAGTAGGGACGATCTGAGAGGCTGGCAGCAAGAAGCCATAGCGCCCACTGTCCCGGAGCTCGAAAGTAAAGGAGTACTTGATGCCCTGGTTGTAGGTCCAGTCAACAGTGCTTCCACTGGCTTGATCTGGGGCCAGAGTGAAAAAAGAGGAAGGGTCGGTCATCTTGGAAACATTTACATAGGCCAGGTTAGCAACCCAAAGCACCAAGCCTTGTGCAATGCCAAGCAGAGTCTGTGTCTAGCAAGGTCTGCTGTTGACTAAGCAGCCTGGCTTCTAAGAAATTCCTGCTGGGCCTAAGCCCAAAAAGCCCAAAGAGGAGGCCAGCATTGGTTGCCCCATTCATTGGGGAACACAGTTGCAAAAGCCTGTCTGAAAAGTGTCTCCATCCAATAGTCACCTCAAGGACACCTCGAAATATACCAGAATTTAAAATATATATATACCAGAATTCTCCATTTAGAAGAGGAGGTTTAATTCTCTGGGGGCTCTGGTCTGCAGGTAAAAGTGCAAAGATTCAGAGTCAAAGTGAAAGCCCTGGGTCTGTCTTTTAGGGAGAAAGTTTTCCAGGTTTGCAGTGAACTGTGGGTAATGAAGTCACTTTCAAATTGAGCTGGGGGAGACAGAGGCAGGTTGCATATCAGAATTTAACTTGACTGCTGAGCATCATGGCGCATGCCTGTAATCCCAGTGGCTTGGGAGCCTAAAGCAGGAAGATCATGAGTTCAAATCCAGCCTCAGCAACTTAGCAAGACCCTGTCTCTAAATAAAATATTTAAAAAAAAAAATGGCTGGGGATGTCACTCAGTGGTTAAGTGCCCCTGGGTTTAATCCTCAGTTTAAAAAAAATAAGAAAGAATTTAACTTGATGATGTCAAATGCAAAAAACTCCTTTAGAATCGGAACAGTTTCTAAAGAAGGTCTGGGATCAAAAATGAAGTTATCCCTGGGTAAGACTGTGATCCACTCACCCCCTAAAACCTGGGCACATGGGCCAGGAAGTACATGAGGTGGGTGAGCAGTCCACCCCTCTGTTCCCTGTACCCCACTTCTGACTTCCAGTACTCCAATTCAGTTTCCTGGCTATTCCCAAAACACACCAGGCCAGGGCCTTCTGCCTGGAAGGCCCTTTCCTAAATAGATATCCTCTTGGTTTCCTGCTCATTTCCTTCAACACTGGCCCAAATTCCACCTGCCTCCAGCCACTTGCCTCTAACCCTCAGTTTGTAACCTCTACACTGTGCTGCCCGATTCTCCTCACCCAGCTCTGGTGCCAGTTTTTCTCCCCAGCATTTTTTTGCCTAACCTGAATTGTTTACTTAAGATGGTTATCAGTCTCCTCTCCTAGAGCATACGTTTTCTGATCTTTGCTTATTTTATTCATAGTTATATCCCAAGCACACAAAACAGGGCCTGGTGCAGAATGGGTGCTCACTAAGCATTTGCTGACTGAATTCCATTTCCGTATAGTAATGCTTCTCCCACGGGCATCGCATGTACAGTATAAGCAAGTGGGGAAAAGATCAAGTATATTCCTTAATTAAAGGGTGGTGGAGAAGTGTTTTCTTTAATTGAATTTCCTGGGGATCTGTGAGTTCCAGCAGAGCTCTCCACCCCATCCATGCATGAGTCCTGACAAGCTAAAGTGACAAGCGTGCTCAAAGGAACCCACAATTGAAAGCGTCAAAGAAGACAAGTTCATGCCAGAAAAAGGTTCTGTGCACTTCTCCAAATGACCAAACCAGAAGTTGTCAGGCATAAGGGACCTGGGTGCACACCCATGCTCGCAGGTCCGGGTGCCTTTGGCTGCTTCCTTCCATGAGGGATGCTCCCTTGGGCAGGAAGAGCCAGCTGATGTTGGTCTGGGGACTACCTAGAGAGATTGTACAGCCACTTACAGATTGTTGTGATGATGCTGCCATACTTGTATTTGGTCCCGTACAGAGAGGACAGAGCTGTCACAGCAGACTTGGCCAGTTTATCCTGTAAAACACACAAGCAAGGCCACTATCATGGACAGAGTAGTCCAGCTGGCAGGGTGGTCCCAGAGCAGCACCTGCAGAAGGGGGCCCGAGGGAGAGAACACAGAGCCTGTTCTGCCCTGCAGGTGATCAACAACGCCATGGTCCTTTGTTCCTGCAATGTGGATGGCTGTCCCTTCCCCTCCCTTTAGTTACAGTGCAGCTCTGAGTGTAGTGCTGCAAGTTGAAAGTCCAGCCCTGCCCCTTGCTCAACCACTCTG
Source organism: Marmota flaviventris (assembly GCF_047511675.1). Classification (NCBI taxonomy): domain Eukaryota; kingdom Metazoa; phylum Chordata; class Mammalia; order Rodentia; family Sciuridae; genus Marmota; species Marmota flaviventris. Next base: position 23,499,346 of record NC_092498.1, read on the forward strand.
TGCCTCAGTTTCCTGGAAAGAAAGAAAGGCTAGTCCAGTAGCTGGTCTTTCCAAATCATCGGGGGTACAAGGGAAGAAGGGGGTGCTGAGCACACTGGCTCTCAGCCATCAGGCAGCTCTGTTGGGTGAAAGCCCAGGCCTGCCCAAAGCTGCCCTTGGGATGAAGGGCAAACAGGCAGCACCTACCAGCTCTTCCTTGTCAGGGGCTGGTTCTGATGTGTAGCCATAGGGGTAAAGGAGGAGCTGGGAGTAGCTGTGGATGGAGATGAAGGCCTTGATGTTCCCGTGGTGGTTCACAAAGTTCACAATGGACTGGACCTCCACTTCTGAGTTGGGGAACTTGCCTCGGTACTGGTCGGAGCAGGGATTGCTGCTGGAGCCAGCCTCTGTGGGAGGGCAGAGGGCAGAGCTGGCATTTCCTAACCCAAGTGGTATGGCTTATAGGGCTTCCACAGTTCCCAGTTCTTTATATGGAGTTGGGAGAGGTGGGATCCAGGCCCTCGTTAAGGAAAGACCAAAGCCTTCTTATAATCTGGGGACCTGCCTCCCTTACCAGCCAGATTTGGCCTAAGCTGAGGCCAGTTCTTCCAGTGATGTGGCAGAGACAGGAAAGAGTTGAGGTTAGGATAGAAAACCCTGAGATGAACTTTCAGAACTTAGTTCCATCTAGAAGGAACTTCCTTTTACAGACAAGGACCTCCAACTCTGAAAGCCCAGGTACAGGGCTAACACCCCACTCGCTACCTTTTCCTCACTGCTTGTGCAACTAGCCAGGAGGGTAAGAAGCTATTCTGGGTGGTCCCATGCCTGCCCCCTAAATCACACTGGGCCTTACTCCCAAAGCCAGCGTCCCAGTTCCTGTTGGCGTCCACACCAACACAGAGGGAGTTTGATGTGAGGGATCGAGTTTTGCGCCACATGCGATTCTGAGGAAAGAAAAGGGATCAGCCAGCCCACTGCACTCTGCATCAGAAACTGTATTTGTGTTAAAAATAAAAGTAGGACCGGGAAGCAAGGTCTGGGGTGGTGTGCCTCAACTGGGGACAATGTTGTCCATCATTTTGCAGTGTCTGAAGATACTCTGGGTTTTTCCAACTGGAGGGAAGTGGGAGGTGCTACTGCATCTAGTGGGTAGGAGGAGATGCACAGGTTGGCCCCCCACAACAAAGAACCACCTGACCAAAATGTCCATAGTGTCAGGCTGAGAATCCTGTCCAGGAGGGCAGTTCTTCTCCCCCTCCCACAACTTAGGGGGCTTGGAGAGGGTGAGTCGCTTGTGGGGCTAAGGCCAGAGTACATCCCACTTTCCTTGAGAACAGAAAGATTGTACCTTGCTGTGGGTGAAAGCAAAACCGTCAGGGTTGGTAACAATCTCCAGGAAGATGTCCATATTATTAAGAATGTTAGTTAAAGCGGGGTCCTGGCCATAGTCTTGAGTGATCTGGTGGGAGGAGGCAAGAGAGAGAGAGGGCAGAGTGCTCCAATCAGGCATCTGCCATGCTGAGCAATGAACACCTCTGGGGTCACTGCTTCTGGAAGGGAAAGGGGATGCCAGGGTTTCTGTGGGCCTTGGTACCAGTCCCCACCAGGCGAGAGCTCTCCTCACCTCCCCAGCCTTACCTTCTTTGCAAACCAGACTCCGCTGGCCTGAGTGACCCACTCCCGGGAATGGATGCCTGTGTCAATCCAGATGGCAGGACGGTTGTTCCCTCCAGTGCTGAACTAGGGAAGAGGCAGGGAAATGGGCAAGGGGAAGGTGGATTCCCCAAAGGGAAATCCACCCAGGCCAGAGGCCACCTGTTCTCTGGTATCTCAGGTTGAAGCTTTGTTTGTGGGACCACCACTCAGGTGGGTTGAACAGAGATCCCACAGAGCTTGACCTCCTGCCCCCAGCCCCAGCTTGGAGCCAATATGGCTCAACCTGACTTCCAGGCCCCTGCTCTGTACAGTTCTCTGTGGGAGGTCACCAACAAAACTCTTGCCTGTGCTACCCAGAATACTTTCCATACTGTGACATTTGGTTGAAAACACTTGGGTCACCGAAAAGTTTAAATTGTGTGTGTACTTGTATATACACACCTAACATACCCAGGCCAGCCAGGAAGCTCAGACCTTCCCAAATGTCTACACAGGGAATCTGTACAACAGTGTGAGACCTATGCCCATATACAGATGCCCATGGTGGGGGCCATGAACATCTACATGTGGGCACCCTTTACCTTCAGCACATAAATGGGTCGATCTTCATAGGTTTTGCCAATCTGGATCTTGCTGACAAGCTGTGGGTGCTCAGCCACCAGCAGGTCCAAGAAGTTATAGATCTGAGATGGGAAAGAAGGGAAGAAGGACCTTGGTGGCTTCTGGGTGCCCAGACACCTCCCTCAACAGTCCTGCAATGTGATGGAGCCATGACCTGGATCACACCAGCCACATATACACAGAGCAGGTGCCTCCCACCCCCAGGTTGACCCTGACTCAGGCCCATGCTCTGCCCGCTGTGAGGAAGAGAGTGGTGCCTGAGGGGAGTGGCCAAAGGGCTGCCCTCACCTCCTCCAGGGTGTGGTAGGTGGCGTAGTTAAAGGTGTCGGTAGATTGGACCTTGGCCCGGAAGGCGAACATCTGCTCCTGTTCCTCATCCAGCAGTGACTGCAGGTCCTTGATCATGATCTCGTACCTGATGTCTTGGGCCTCCAGGAAGATTTTGACAGCCTGGAGACTGTGAAAGGGCACTCGGATGTCGATGGGCGAGCCAGGCCAGGTAGGGCCTTTCCAGAAGTCCAGCTGGGGAGGACAGAAGCCGGCACTGTTTGAGTGGGCTAGAGACATCAGCCAGGAGAGCAGCCTGGGACAGGACAAGCTTGGGAGAGGGTGTTGGTGCCAGAAGCCTCAGTATAGAGGGGGATGGAGCATGGGAGTTAGGGGCAGAGATAAGGAAATGGAAAGAGGGTTCTGGCACTTTGTTAGATGCTCCAGGGCAGCAAGATCTGAAACTGCGGGGTTGAAGTCACTTCCTAACCGGGCCCATTCAGTCCAGTGACTCTTTCTGGGAGGTACCAGTGACTAAAGTCGGGGAGTAGGGAGCCCAGCTGGCCTGGGAGGTACCGTGGGGTCTCTGGGTCTCCCTGCCTCTGACCTGCAGGTGCTGCAGGTCCTCCAGCTCCTTCACCTTCTGCACCTGGGCTTCGTCAGCTGCAAAGATTCGGAGCACCTGGTGCCTGGGCAAAGTGGGATGAAAACTGAGCACCCCAGCCAGTTCCTACCCTGGCTGCCAACACTCCCCAGAGCAGGAAAGAGGCAGCCTGGGATCCCCAGTGTGGGCCTGGGTCCTCTGGCCTGGAGTAGGAAGAGGCACCAAAGTCTCTGCCATGGGAAGCCAGGCTCTCCCCATCTTGGAAAATTCTAGACTTATTGCTGTCCCCATCTATTTAGATTATTTTTCTCTCTCCCAAACTAGCCAGGCCTCCTCTCTCTTCCTCTACTGCAAATTCCTCCTCATCTCCAAGGCTCAGACTGTCCTGAGAGACCTGGACCTCCGCCAGCCTGCCGCCCCAGGGTGGTGCTGGCCGTGCTCTCTGGCTGGTTCCTGCATGTCTGTCTCCTCCAGACACTGGCTAGGGTGAGTCCTCCCCGTCTCCCCTCTGGGCTCTCGTCCTCCTCCTCTCCACACTCCTACCCCACAAAGTCCTCATGGCCAAAGACAGTTCCCAGCAGCACACTCAAAACCAGCAGCCCCCTCATGCTGCAGCCGTAAAGGTCAGACTGAGGTTGACACTGAGATCTGGGCCTTTTAAACCCAGGGCAGCGTTCTCCTGGCTGTGCCCAAGGGCTGTGCTCCTCTTGCACCTGGACCAGGTCTCACAGGAAGGGGGGGTGGGGGTTCCAAGCTCTGGCACCTTCTCACCCTCCCTGATATGATAAAGTGGTAGGGAATGGGGCAGCTGGAAAGATAAGCCAGGCCCCCCCTTGGCCATGAGGATCAGCTGGGCCTGAGGTCTCCCAGCTGGGACTCACCTGTGGCCCACAGCCCCAGGCACCTGCAGCTGGACTGTGGTCCGGTTTGCTTAGGGTCCAGTGGAAAAGGAGCCAGGACTTCCAGAGGCAACAAAAACTGGGGCCTTGTGTGAGGTGTCTCCTTCTCCCATACCCCTGAGTACCAGCTCTGTTCTTAGAATAGAGTTGGGGTCCCCTGCCTCATCCAGCTCCTGCATCTGCTCGGCTCCATGCCTTCCTGGTTTTGTGCAGCCCTGTGCAGGGTACATCCCCTCTGGGGTCTAGGCCATTGAAAGGGACTTCCCAGCCCCACTCCTGGCCAAGGTGCTCTTGTAGGAGTCAGCCTGTAGCAGCAGCAACTGAATCAGAAACCCAGTTCTAGCCAGCATTGCCCCCCACCCCACCACCATGGGTCCCCAGGGTCTGTGGTGCCCTTGGTAGAAACTAGAACCAGAGATCATCTGAATAGAAAGGGCTGTGGGAGCAGGGCCAGACCCAGGCTGGGATCGCACAGTGGACAGGAGAGCTGGGAACTCACCAAGGGAATTTGCTTGGCTCTGGTTGCTGATCTCATTGCAGAGATGTGTAACCCAAATCCACCCTAATCCACAGGGCCTCCAGGGGTTCACCAGCACCACCTGGGGCCCTGCTCTGTATCAGGGGCTTGGCCGGTAATGACGGCACAGGAGGTCCTTTTCTGGTTTCAATCTGTTCCCTCGGCCTCCTCACCACACCCGCTTCTCGGTCAGCCCTGCTAGGCCAAGGCACGGTGGCCCATTGTATATGCACACAACTCTGTCTGGAGCCTAGGAAGACCATAAACTTGGATATCCCCTCAGCAGACTTGAATCCCCCCCGCTGCACTTGCCCTGCCTGAGCTCCAACCCCAGGCAGGGCTCACTGCCCTGTGAGGCTTCCTCTGCCGCCTTTCTCCCCAATCTGCTCCTTCTTGGATGAGCTTGGTGAAGCTGGTTAGGAGAGAGCAAGAAGCCGACTGCAGACCCAGGGCAAGAGGATACTCACAGCGAGCCAAATCTGCTCCTTCTTGGAAGGACCACTCCTTTGTTCGTTCACCTTCTGGCCCAGCCACTGAGCTCCACCCTGCCGCAATGCCCAGTCAGACCGCCTTGACCTTGGGGAGCTCAGGGTCTAGCAGAGCAGAAGGAACCGGCTAACTGGGGCCTTGTGTGAGGTGTCTCCTTCTCCCATACCCCTGAGTACCAGCTCTGTTCTTAGAATAGAGTTGGGGTCCCCTGCCTTATCCAGCTCCTGCATCTGCTTGGCTCCATGCCTTCCTGGTTTTGTGCAGCCCTGTGCAGGGAACATCCCCTCTGGGGTCTAGGCCATTGAAAGGGACTTCCCAGCCCCACTCCTGGCCACAGTGCTCTTGTAGGAGTCAGACTCTGAGAAGCTGGTCTCTGAGAAGCTGGCGACGACACAGACTTAGACCTCCAGGGACTCACTGGGGCTGCTGTCCTCACTACAAGAGACCCTAACTGCACATTTTCTGTGATGCTATATGAAAAGTTTCATGAGGGCTCAGAGATACATTGTGGGCACTCAAGGAGAGAGTTCATCAAGGGGTAGCCTTTGACCTGGATCCCAATGGGAGGGAGGGAAAGGGGAACTGATACTTGAACGCAGAATTCACATTTATTTCTCCTTCATTGTTCCTGGGGTGTTATTCTTGTCTCCTTAAGGATACTGTAAACTTCCTCAGGCCAGGAACCTAGTCCTACCCATTGCTCAGGGGTGTCCCTCATCCTGCAGTACTGTGACCTCAAGCGTTTCTTCTGTTTCACACTAGGAAAGGATCTCAAGTTTGAGGTTAGCCTGGGAAATTAGTGAGACCCTGTCTCAAAATAAAAAGGGTTGGGGGATGTGGCTCAGTAGGGTCCATACCTAGTACCACACACAAAAATAGAGTGCCTCATTCTGCCTCCAACCAGCCATCAAAGATGCCCCAAAATCATACAATGTATATGAAGCGGGAAAAGATGAGTTCAATGCTATAAACTGAAATTACTGGATAGGAGGCTGGCAGCATACTAGTAGAGGACAGACTCAGGGAGAAGCTAAGCCTGGGTCCCTCCAGAGCACCTCAGGAAACTACAAGTTATCTCTTGCTAAATAATAAATTCTAGAATGTAGCTGAGGGGTGAGGCCACAGCTCTGCCTGCCCATGCCATGGATTGTTTCATGTTGGTCCAAAGCAAGGGCAAAGTTGGGGACCTTAGGCCCAAAGCTGGGGGACAGGCAGAGCATCAAGGCTCATGACCCAGAAAGAAACCACCAGGCTGGGATCTATACTCAAGAGGAAGTCACTGGCAAGGGCTGGATAAAATTTGATTTGTTTTGCAGAAAAAAAAAAAAAAAATCAAATGTCCTAGAATCATGCAGTGTCACAGCTGGACAGTTTTTCAGTAAATGTCAAGAGAAAGCCCAGATCTCAGAATGGAGGCCTGCAGCAGAGAGGAGCTAAGCCAGGACAAGCCACCATGTACAAGGACAAATAGGGAGGGTGCTTCTGCTGAGCCTGAGAGGAGAGTTGGGAGCATCCTGTGGGGAGGAGCACTAGGCAATGTCGGAGCCAACAGAAGGTCAAGGAAGGCAAAGACCTATTGGGATTAACCCGTGAAAGGACAGGAAACACCAATTCTAACACCAGAGATATCCAGTGTCCAACTTAAGTGGTTCTTTTTTTTTTTTTTTTCTTGTAATGTATTTTCTTTCTTCATCCCAAGGACAAGTTTATAAAATGCTCCCCCATGGTGTCTTAGCTATGGTTTGGGGAATTGGGGGAGGAGCGCGGAGGGGGTAGGGAAGTGGAAGGAGAGCCACAGAGCTTGGCGAAGGTGGTTAGGAGAGAGCAAGAGGCCGTTGCAGACCCCAGAGCAAGAGGATACCCACGGGGCAAGCCAAATGGAATGGCTTTGCAAGCATGTTATTATTTCCAGGGAATGTTCCAAATACTCAGGGAAGAAACTTGGAAGACCAAACAGGCTAGAGTTGTTCTTCAAAACACCAAGAAGAACATTTTTTGCCCCCAAGCTTGAGATGGAAGGCATCATGTCCCACTCAGGCAGGCAACTCTTGGGGACAAGGCGGAGGAGCCTGGCAGCCTAGCTGCCACATCAGCAGCCCACATCAAGTGGAGACAGTCAGTAGAACCCACAGCTGCAGGCCAGGAAATGGACTTGTTGCCGGGGAACAGTTGGCAGAGCCCACCCCAGCCTCCGTCCCAACATACTCATGACTGTGATGGAAAGGGCAGCAGCTAGGCCTGGCTCTCAGACATCAACAAAGTGACAAGCAGTGTTCCTCTGAGGAGGTTGGAAGGACAAATCCAGGCAGCCAGATCAGCCTTCGAGGTTCTCAGATGGGAAAATCCTTGGGAATGGTAACAAGTTCCACAGATCCATCCTATTGGGCCTGCCCTTGGCTGACCTCCTGCCCTGGTCTGCAGCAGGCCTCTCACTCCCTCCTACGCATCATGTCGGTCTACTGACCAGCTCTGAAGCACTTACGCACCCATGTTCCCTGGATTCTCTCACAGCCTGTACCAGCTGACTGCCTGGGCCTTCTTGTTTTTCTAAAGAAGAATTTTATATTTTAATTTTTTTTTTTTTGTAAAGTCATTTTCTTTCTGGCCCAGCGTCTTTCTGAAGTGGTCAGAGGGGAGATGGAGGAGGATGGGGGAAGTGGACGGCACCTTACTGGCCTCTCGGATAGTGGCCATTGGCCCATCACCCTCAGCCTCTGCCGCTGGCTGGCCTCACACAGGACTCTCACATTCCAAACTGCCTGGTTGGTTTGTTTTCTTAAGAAAGCAATAACCGCAGCACATTTGCTGTGGTTCTTTATGGGTTTCCATATGTATAATCGCTCTTTCTCTCTTTAGATTTTCCAGTGTTTTTTTTCTTTTAAATAAATGCTCATAAATTTTACCAGTGAAAAGGATGAAAAAACATACCTAAAAAGAGTGGTTGTTGGGAGGGAAAAAAAAACACCATACTGAATGAAGAAAAACTGAGCTCCTATTTAGCATTATATACTTAAGAAAATAAAAAAAAAAAAATTTCAGGTTTTATAAAACATAGAAAAATTCTTCTATAATTTTTCTAACTCTTACATGCCTAAGTCTTGAGGTTTAGTTTCATACACTTAAACTCCCAGGCATTATTATCTCCTTTGGTTTGCTGAGGAGATAACATATAGGCTACTGTGTGGCTCCTCAGTCCTGGGGGAAGCAGCAATGAGCCAGAACTGGGCATGAACCTGGCTCTACTCCTCTCTCAGCCATTACAGTCACACAGGCCTTGTGCAAATTTCATTAACCAGAAGCTCCAATCTTTATAACTGCAAAATTAGAAGATTGGTCTACAACATCTGCAAAGTTCTATGGCTTCATGATTACCTACAGCAAGAGGCCCTTCAGATTTTCCCTGCCCCTCAGAAAAGATGTCGCAGGCTCTGTTGACTGCCTTCCCAACATCTGTTCTCCCCTTCCTCCTTAACAATAGGACTCCACTTTTATTTGGGGGCAGCAATTTGCCCAGCTGTACAGCAATTTCTCAGCCTCCCTTGGAGCTGGGTGTGGCCACATGACACAGTTCAACCAATAACATATACATTGAAGTCTTTGGACCAGCCTAGTCAGCTGGCTCGTGTTCTCCCCCTTGCTCTTCCTGCTTGGAATTTAGTCTTACGATGACGGTACAGCAGCCATCTTGCAACCTGTCAAAATACAAGAAATGTGCTGCACAGTGACGTTGAGGCCAACCACCAATGACAGGGGTCCCATAAGATTATAATGAGCTGAAAATTTTTCTTTTGCTTAGTGACATGTAGCCATTGTAATGTGGCTGTGGTATACCGCATTGCTCCTGGGTTTGCACTGATGTAACAAACCTACCAGCTGCCAGACCTGTACAAGTAGAGCACAGACAATTATGTGGAGTAATAATACTGATCAAGACAGTCAATGACTATGCTAATGGTTTCTGTATTTACTACACTCTACTTCTGATTATTATTTTAGAACATACTCCTACTTTAAAAAAAAAAAGTTTACTGTAAAACAGTGTGACTTTTATACCAGGAGCAGCTGTTCCTGAATCTCTGGATTGCATCATTTTCTTTTGTGCCTGACTTAATCTCTTGTTGTGTTCATTACTGCCCTAGGAGTTGATAGGCTACTGCGCATGCATACACACACACACACACACACACACACACACACGCAGTAGCGTATGTATGTAAAAGTCACCTAGGTTTGTTTAAATACACTCTAGGATGTTTGCACATGATAACATCACTTAATGACACCTTTCTCAGGACTTGACCCCATTGTTAAGGTTTATGCGACATTGCTAGACACATGTATAGGAGAAGGCAAAGCAGAATAATTTAGAAAGGTTTGGGTCCCCGTGCATGAAGGAATCACCAAGCCAGTCCACTGCGGAGGACTTCTTGCTACATGACAAAAATAAAACCCCTAATGGGTTAAGCCATAGTGAGGCGGATTTCTGTCACATAGAGAAAAACTTATATGAGACTGAGGAGGAGAAACCGTCCTTCAACAAACATTGAGTCTCTTCTGTGTGCCTGGGGCTACTAGGATGTCTGCTCCCAGTGGGTGGTCCTAGGACTTGAAGGGGAAGAGTGGGAGAAAGAAGGTTCCAGATGAGGAGCAGCAGCACAGGCCCAGGCCTGGGGCTGGGAAGCAGCTTTGGTGCTGAAGGAAGCAGGGAGGATGCTACTGGGGTTGGAGCTGGTGAGCAAGTTATTGAGACAAGGGGGGAGAGGAAGACGGGGGGGTCCTGCAGCTCCTTGGAGGGGTTTCATTTCAAGCCATGGGGGGATTTCAAAGATGCTGTTGCCTTATAAAAAGACCTCCGTCTGAAAAGCAGCGTCAGCTCCAACTTTTGTGTGCTCATCGTCTGCCTAGAGATCTAGCCAACCGGGCTGCAAAATCCAGTTCCCAGTAGTCCTGAGGGGCCTGGGGGAGAGTCAGCTTCAGGGTCTGGAGGCAGGTGGGGAACCATGTGCCCTTCATCTGCCAAGCTCTTGGGGGCCTGTGCTTCTGCTTAGAAAATAGAGACATTCATAGTCCCCTCTTACAGCTAAGAGAAGGCCCTGTGCAGAATCGCATAATGTCGTGAGAACCATGTTGGGACACAGTAGGTGTTGGAAAAGAAATTACCATGTCCATGGCTCTAAGGAAGACCATCAGAGCCCAAATACTCCTGCCTCTAAGCTAGGGCTTCCCCAACTGGGCAAGAGAGTCACCGGGCCCCACCTCAGACAACCTGTGTCATCTGGGGGATAGAACCCAAATACCACCACGTTAAACAGCTTTCCATGCTCTCTGCTGCAGGCAGACCACAGGCCACATGTGGACAAACAGTGACATTGTGGTTTTGGAGTTAGAAAAATCCAAGTTCAAATTGTCCTCAACTTTCTATCTGTATGACCTTTAAAACTTCTTCACTTCTTGCTTTTCTTATCTCAAAAAATGAGCTTATTAATACCTGTAATACCCCACCTCCATGAGGATACAATACAAATATTTGTGTAAGCTGGCTGTGGTGGCTAATGCCTATAATCCCAGCAGCTCAGGAGGCTGTGGCTGGAGGATCATGAGTTCAAAGCCAGCCTTAGCAACTTAGTGAGGCCTTAAGCAACTCAGAGAGATCCTGTCTCTAAATAAAAATATAAAAAAGGGATCGGGGTGTGGCTCAATGGTAAAACACCCTCCCCCCGCCCCCCGGGGTTCAATCAATCCTTTAGATATATAGATATATATAGATATATATAGATAGATAGATATCTATGTATGTGTGTGTGTGTGTGTGTATATATATATATATATATATATATATATATATATATATATATATATAATATATATAAAATTTGTATAGAGGTCATAAAAGAAGTTATAATCTCACACTCCAGTGTGTAAAGATAGAATTCAACTTTATCTATATTTTGTATTAATTTTTCTCAAGACGGCAGAAAACTTCAGGTTGGAAAATCCATCTTACTTCCAGCTTTAAAAACAAAACCCTTGGTCTCCCTCAGCCTTGTGGAAGATTTTAACCAGAATCAGGATTTTCCCCTCCTCTGTGGCTGGCTTTTCCCCTGCAGATTGTCCAGGTTCTTCAGGGACTAAGTCCCCTGCCTTCCTTGGGGCTTCCCCACAGCAGAGCCCGTCCTGGGCATTCAGATGCCTAGCCAGTGCCCATTGTGTCATCGTGGCAGCTGGCTGCGTGGCCCTTGGACTTGGCCTTCTTGCCTCTACCATAGGCCTCCCCACCTGAGACCCGAGTTCTTTGCTCAGAGCTCCTAACAGCCGCACCACTGTGGTGCACTCAGCCCATATGCCTCTAACGTTTGTGCAGCCCCTCCCTCAGTCGCTTATTGATCTGCTGCTCAGACGCCATCATGGATATGGGCCTTGCCTGAGGTTTGATCATCTCAGACTGCCTCCTCCTGCCAACCAGCCCAACTGCTTCTCCTTTTACAGGCTAGGGAAAGGGCGGGGGCACTTCTTAATTCTTTCTGCTTTTGTCCCTGTTCTCCAAGGACTGGTTCATGACCATCCACAGTTCTTTTCTCTCACCTGTGTGCATACACACATACACAGAGAGCCTGGTTCTTGCAAATGGAGGTCTTACTCTCAAGACTAGAGTTTCTATCTCAAGATACTCTCAACCCCATTCAGCTCTTCATTTTCTTGCTTCTGGGGAGTCTCTGCCTCCCCTAGTAGCAGAGCAGGGAGACCCACTATCCCAGTTCCCCCATGGTAAGGGAAGGTCAAGGTAGAAGGAAAGCTGGGGATGGGTGAAGGCACCCCATCAGGTTCTCATGAACCTTTAATTTTCTTGTAGAAATGTGCCTTCACACATGACTTGGCCTGGAGTAATTGTTCCATGGTCACAAACCAGCGACTTGTTCATATTGGGCTATGTGGTTAGTGGGATCCTCTGAGTGGGCACCTCTGAAATACGCACCTGCCTTCTCTTCTTTATGGGGAATGAAGCAGGCGGAGGATGCCTGTCTGGACCCACTTCTTCCTCAAGGGCCCAGAAATGCCATCTTTATAGATCCTCTCCTTTAGATCAAACATTTTCCCTCCACATCATGTTAAAATGTTAATACTGCTGAGACAATGTGTATTTTAGCAGCTTCCCAGGGTTGAGGTCTCAATTTTGGGCTCTGAGAACACTCCAAAATAAGAAATGATGCAACCTGCAAGTCCCTCGTGTTCCTGAAGGTAGCAGTGGCGTGAAGAAGTGTCCCTAGGCATAAGCAACTCTCTGTCCCCTATTTAATGCTGAACCCAAAAGGGTAGCAACCAATACTAGAGACAGGGAAGCCTGTTTAAACTTGCATTTATTTCCTAGGGATCTGGGAGAGGGTGCAGGGAGGGGATATATATAACTTGGGTTTCAGGAGTCCCAGGCCTTGGGGAGGAGGGTGAACCCCACCTGCTCTGGCTCCAGTAGTGCTGCTAGTAGGGGTGATGCAGGGCATGCTTCATGATGGTCAGTATTGCCATCCACGTCTCCTGGGCCGTGGGGACGATCTGTGTGGCTGGCAGCAGAAAACCATAGCGCCCTGTGTCCCGGAGCTCGAAACTGAAGGCATACTTAATGCCATTGTCGTAGGCCCAGTCCACAGTGATCCCACTGGCCACGTCTGCAAACCAAAGGGCCAACAAGTGCCCCCAAAAGGAAGGAGAGAGTATGGTCACAGGGGACAAAAGAATCCTGAGTTGAAAGTGGGCCCTGGGAACCAAATCCCCAGCCAGCCCAGACCACACTAAGCTTCTAGGCCCAGGCCTCCTCCTGGGCCACACCCTGCCTACCCAGCCCATCTCTCCCCCTGCAAAAGGAAAGCCCCCAGAGGCCAGCAGACCATCTTTCCCCTGAGGGAACTTTGCTGTAAGCCAGGCACTGAGAGATGTGCATTGCTGCTGCAGCTGCCTGGGCACCATGGTCCACCCTTCTCTCCCGATGTGGAAGGCAGCTCTGAGCGGCCCAGCTAGCTCTAACAGTACTACCCTGTGGCTGACCAGATCTGCCAGGCAGCCCAGAGCCTGCACCTGCCTGATCCCCAGGTGGATGTGGCATCTAGGGCAGTAGCCAGGGAGGCTCACTCACAGAGGGTGGCGCTGATGCTGCCAAAAATGTACTGGATCCCGTGCACCTGGTACAGGGCCTTCACTGCATCCTGTGCAAGACTGTGCTGCAAGATGGCGGCCAGAGGGTGAGAGGCTAGGGCTCAGAGTGGCTCCCCACACACCCCAGCACCCTCAGCAGTGGTGAGAAGCATGGATTGAGGAGTCCCAGAAGTTGATCATGCAGATAGCTCTTGTGAGAAGGTAGCACAGCACCTCCAGCTTTGAACTTGAATGAGAACAAGCTCCCCCTCCTCCCTACCACAGGGTACATTGATCCAGACTGTTGTTTCAGGAGAGCCAGTACCCCTGGGAATATGCCAGATATGGATTTTCCTGGAGGAGGGACCTCTTCCTCCCCCAAGCTCAATCTTACCAGCTCCTTCTCATTTGAAACAGACTCCATAGAGTGGCCATAAGGGTACATGAGCATCTGAGAGTAACTGTGGATGGAGATCAGAACTTTGAAGTTCCCATGTTTTGTGATAAAGTTCACAATGGCGGCCACCTCTGGCTCTGACTGTGGTGAGGGCCCATGATAAGTCTCTGAGCAGGGGTTGCTGTTAGAACCATTTCCTGGAAGTAAAATAAAATCATCCAAAGGGTTGGTATTCCCGGTTGTGGCAGAGACAGTTCTCACAAAACACCCACATGCTCCCTCATATCTCCCAGTTTCCTCTGCAGTTTGGTTGAGGTCATGTGACTACTTCTGAACAACGAAAACTTGAGCAAAAATGATGTGTCACTTCTGGTTAGGAGCAAAACATTCTAGAAAGAAGCAGCATCCTGTGTCCCTCTGTTACCACTGAATGAAAACTGCTAATGGAAATCATCTGCCTACATTAGACTTTGTGCTCATGCAAAACAAACTCTTACTTCAGAGTAAGCTACTAAGATTTGAAGGGGTGTTTGTTATTGCTGCATACTCTGGTCTCATACATCAGAGCATGTAGCCACATCGTGACCCAGCAACTCTATAAACTGAAGGAGCCCCCTTGGCTTGTCCTTTAGGTAAGACCTGACTGTGGTTCCATTGGAAAGGCAGGCCTGCCTCAGAAGATGCATCTAGGAGAAACTCTGGGTTTCTGCCCCAATCTCAGCTTCACCTTCAGCTGCTCTTTCTTGGCTTCACTGGTGTTGAGGGCTCAGACCTAGTGTCTGCTCAAGCTTTGCCCCAGACATGGCCCCAGGAGCTCCATGGACTTGGGGGGCCAGGAAAAGAAAGCAGATTCCCATATTTGCCTGAATCTGAACTGGGAAGCACAGATGCAAGAAGTCTTTGGGAATTCTTCTTGGGGACCTACTTAGGGGAGATGACAAAGAAGAGCTGTACCCTCCCCTCCCCCCCCCATATATTTTTTGACAGTTTTAATTTGTTCCCATCTCCTCCTAGATTCTTTGCTCCCTCATCCTTCCTTCCTCTTCCACTCCTCTGTGCTCCTCACCAAAAGCCACATTGTGGAGGGCTGAACCAGGCTGGTCAAGATTTGTGGGTTACAGTCTCATGGACAAGGAGCCATCCCAGGTCCCCTATCCTTTTTCTTCCCGAAAATAGCTGCCTTCAAGCCTGGTTCAGAGGCTAGGGATCCCCCCAACTTCTGAAGCCTCATGAAGATGCCAGAGCGCCCCTCTTGCCCCCAGGGCCAGCGTGGTGGCCCAAGGACCAGTTCAAATGAGGATCTAGGAATGCAACAAATTGATCCTCTCCAAAAGTGCACAGTCTCCAGACAACCCATGATGCAGCAATTAAATTAAGGCAATAATAAAGCCATAAACAAAATCTTCCCACCTGAGTCACCAACTCAGAAACTTGCTAATTCTGGTCACAGGCAGCCCAGAGACCGTTCTGTCACTGGGGAGCTCATCACCTCTTGGTTGGCTGGTCCTGGCCTGGGATAGGGGACCTCAGGTAGAAAGGGACATATCTGCAGAGAGCAAGGGGGTGCGAGGCAGCCCCCAGGCTGGCTAACAGTGGCCCTGTTTGTTGTGTCTGCCTGCAGCTTCTGCACCTGCTCCACTTGACGAATGACAAATACCAACAGATGAGCCGAGCGGGACGGGCTGAGAGCTTTGTCTGTGTTTGCAGCCCACGCAGGGAAAGCAGTTCCCCTGCCAACGACCAGGTGGCTTTGCCCAAATATGGAGAAACACTTCAGGCCATTAGTTCTGGTTCGAGCTAAGCAGAATAAACTAATCTTCCCCTGACCAAATGGGAATTAGCTGCCTGCCTCTCTGACGTTCACAGTCAAGGTCCTCTGAGCCTTCCTGTTTCACAAGTACCTGCTAATGGATTCATTAGCTATTTATTTTTCCTTCTCTAAAATGTAATTTGTAGCAAGGGGAAATCTCTGGAAGGACATGGTAAATTATTAAAAGCAGTAATCTTTGGGTAGTGGGATTATGGGAGCTTTTTGGCCCCTCTGGGTTTCTTTCTCCCTAATTGTTTTTTTACATTGTATATATACAGATTTTTTTTCCTATAAGAGAAGCCCACAAAAGTTATTTTCTTTAAGAGGTAATTTGTCTTTCTACTAGCTGGGCTACCCCAGGATCTGCGGGCATTGATCCTGGGGTAGCCCAACTAGTAGTTCAGTGGGGCTCCCATGGATGTCCATCCAGGGCAAGCATCTGGTCATTTGGAGAAGGAAACATCTAATTTTACATGGTTGTGTTCCTTTACAGCAGTGGTTACATGCAGAGCTCAGACCCCCTAGGCAACATCTACCAGGAGAGTTAGAGGCCTCACTCCCAGTGCTTCAGAACTACCTTAATTTTCAATGAGAACAGACCCCTAAGAAGCTAGATTTTCAGGACAATGGACATCCAGATCTAAAATGGTCTACATCATTGGTTTGGCCACCAGCCTAGAGATCTGCTTATCAACAGTAATAGAACTGTCCCCTGTGGAGCCAAACCCACCCTGCACAATAGTGGAATGTGGACACCGTATCTGGGGACTAAGGACTGTGTATGTGCTGGAGGCTGTCCCGGCTGTCCCCAGCATCCCACCCATCATTCTGCTGCATTTCCGGGGTCCATGTACTGTCTCTTGGCTTTCTGGAGAACCCAGTTTCCTCATCTAGTCCGTGCGCTCATGGCATGGTGAGAGAGAGACAGTCAAGGAAGAAAACCATGAAACTTGGGAGAAAGTTGCCCACCCAGCAGTGGGGTCCACACAGCCTGCAGGTAGGCACCAGCCCACCAGCCTGCCAGCAGAGTCACAAAATAATGGCTCAAGAATAAAAACTAGGCTTAAAAAAGAAAAGAAAACTAGGCTTGAGTAGGCAAGGATGATAAGGACTTGGTTCATTCTATATTGAACTACTTCTCTGATCTCCCCAAGGGGTGAGTCTCAGCTCTTGGACAATGGGTTCAGAAGCATGACCTTGTGCTGTGTTCCCTCTAGAGAGAAGCCAGGGACACTTGGGGAACACTGTAAACTCTGGATTTTGAACAACGGATGAAACCTCCTTAGGTTATTTTCTGCCATGTTGGGATTTGACCTTGCAGTTCATCCTCCTTTAGGAGATAGAGGCTCCTTTCAATGTCCCCATGAAAGCTTGGCCTAGGTATTCATTTGACACACATGTACAACTTCTTCCCCATTCCATGGTCAATCTTAGGTATGTCCTTGCCTGTCCCTGACCGTGACTGATGCACATTAGCAAATTCCAATAGCCCTGCCCCTCAAGTTATGAGTCAACACAATCTGACTGTGTGGGAGACCAACAACTCCTTCCTCCAGCCCTGCCCAGGACCACAGATCTCCATACCTCCAAAGCCTGACTTCCAGTTCCTGTTGAGATCCACGCCGATGCAGAAGATGCCAGGTCTGCTGGACTTGTTCTTCCGCCACAAGCGGTTCTGAGAAAGCCCAGATCAGGTGACCCCATTCACTGGGCCCACTCCCAGGGATGGGTGTGCTGACATTCTGGCCCATGAAGGGCAGTCTGGTGGGGCAGGAAGGAGCAAAGGGAAGAACTCCAGAACAAGGTGGGGCTGGCCTGGGGCTGGGCCAAGACTGCAGACGAGGATGCGTGCTTGAAATCAGGTTTGGGGAAAGGACTGATCACAGGTCACCAGTGGTGACCTTTCTTGGTCAGGAGGTTGAAGGGCAAGAAGTCAGAGCTATGGTACCCTGAAGAGGCCGCCTCCAGAGGCCGCAGTGACTTTTCCCTGGTTCCTCCAGGGCTGACCCCTCCTCCACACTCCCCAGGTGCCCTCACCATGCTATGAGAAAAAGCAAACCCATCAGGGTTGGTGACAAGCTCTATGAAGATGTCCATGGCTTTCAGTATGTTTGTCAGGAGGCCATTTTTGCCAAATTCAATGACAATCTGCAAGAAAGGGTGAGGGATGGGAGGCCCTGCTGGGCTCTCCTCAGAGGCAGAACAGGACATCTGTCCAGCCAGCAGCTACAAGTGGAGATGGCATCAGGTCATCAAGCACATCCTCACACAGAACCAGTCTTAAATTTGAAACAACTGGAAGACAGAGTAGAGATGGGCTCTGTGTTCCAAGAGGCCAGAGCACATACTAGGTATTTCAAAGGGGATGGGGATAGAGCACTGGAATTCAAAGTGACTGAGTCTACTTTTTCAACTAGAGGGACCGTTAAAGCTCCCCCAGCCCCAACCCCCATCTCCACCTTGCTCCAGCTCCACCCCAGCTCCAGCTCCACTTTGGCTGCAGGTCCCTGCTGACCTTCTTGGCAATCCAGATGCCAGTGGCATGGGTGATCCACTCCCTGGAGTGAATCCCAGTGTCAATCCAGATGGCAGGGCGCCGAGAACCTCCAGTGCTGAACTGGGATAAAGAACCAGGCCCCAAACGAGGTTTAAGGAGGTTTGACCAAAGACAAGTACGGTGTCATCTTGGGGCTTCCTGGAAGGAGGCCCCTGATATAACTTCACTGCCTGGGATGGTGCCATATGCCAGCCTGGGCAGGAGTTGGGGTGCACCCACCTGAGCGTGTGCCCATGGAGCCCATGGCCTATGAAGTGCACATGTATGGGGGTCTTTGGCTACACAGTGGGCCTCTTGGAGGGCAAAGTGATCCAGAAGCATAGAATTTCCCTGAATTGAGGGCGTCTTAAGACTAATGCTTCTCAAACTTTAATGGGCACATGTATCCCCCAGGGTGGTATCAGAAACTGAGAGCAGTGGGCTGTAGCTCAGTTGGTAGGGTGCTTGCCTTGTATGTACAAGGCCCTGGGTTCAATCCCCAGGACCACCAAAAAAAAAAAAAAAAAAAAAAAGAGAGAGAGAGAGAGAGAAAAAAAAATGATAGTGGCAATTTCAGTGGAAGCCACTGTCTGTGTGTTTGTGGAGGGGTGGGGGCAGAGAGGGGTGGTGAAGGGATGGCAGATAAAATGGGTAAGGGAAAGAAGGGGACATGATATGCTTAGATTTTAGATACATATGTGCATCTGTGGTGCCTGTGGGATGCCTGAGGGGTGTGTTCAGTGACCCAGTCTCTAGGAGTCTGTAGGATTGGGAGAGGGGCCAGAGTTGGAGACATGGGCAATAAACTCATTGTGGTTGGTCTATGGGCCCGGGTGGGCTCGCCTAAGTGGCTCACCAGGGGAGAAGAGCAGGAAGTGAAGGTTAGAGACAGGGAAAACTCAAATGAGGATTCTGATTCCATAGGTCTGGGGAGGGTCTGAGGGTCAGCATTTACAAAATGCAGTCTTCCAGGTGATGTGGACGCTGCTGTGCAAGGACCACACTTTGAAAAGCAAGGTCTCAGACCACATTACAGAGTCTGGGGCAGCGCCAGGTCAGGGGTGGAAGCAGAAACAGGTGAAGTCTAGGGCCAGGTGAGACGAGGCCACATTGCTGTTCAGAAATGTCCAGCAGAACATTGTTGAGAGCAGTAGCTCTTGTCCTTCCTGACCACTGACATCAAGTGCCCTGCATGGCCCGTGCATCTGGTGCCCTTGGGGATATGCCCTAAGAACTATTTTCCACTGGACTCTGCACTCACCTATGCTGCTTCCTTCATGATCAAAGGGACTGCAGTTGCCAAATTTGCTCAAGCACTGTTCCAGTGGCCCCTGTGAAGGGCTGGGAGGCTTCCCCAGAGACTCAGACCTGTTCATGGAGCTATCTGAGCCAGATGACTTTGAGCATTGTCAGATGAGCCCTTACTGTATCTCTTTTCCCACTTAACAGATAAAGCAACTGAAGCAACAGGAAGAACACTGACTCACCCACACTCCCACCCCAAGTCCAGGTGACAATGGCCACTCTGCAGCTCCATCTCCTTAGCAACCCTCCCACTACTTCCTGATAAGGTCACTGCACTGTCACCTGCCCATACCTACAAGGGTGGATCCCTGAATACCACATCTCAAAGCTTATGAGTCACCCAAAGACAGGAACATGCACATCTTTCCTGTCCCCAAAACTCCCATCAAGTCACTACCTACACAGGCTCCATCTTATGCTAGAGGCTGTCACTGAAGAGTCCACTAGTTGACACAGAACTTTTACCTTCAGAACAAGAATGGACCGATTTTCAAAACTGTTGCCAATGTGAATTTTGGAGACGATATTTGAATTCTCGGCTACGAAGTTATCAATCCAGCTATAGATCTGAAAGGAACGAAGTCTCAGACTGTCAGTTAACTTAAGAGAAGGGTGAACCCCAAGATGTCTCTGAATAGTCTCCTCCCCCCATCCCACCACCCTTTTCCATTGTCCACCTCTTTTGAGAGTCTAAAAGGATCCAGATTAAAAACTGGAATTGAAGATGCTCTAAGAATTAAGGACAGTCACACTTGCTCTAGCTGGCTGTCACTGTAATTATGAATTTTCTCCAAGGTGACTCTGTTTGATTCTACAAGTATGACTGGCTTCTTGCTCCTTATACCCTCAATTACCCATACCCACAGTGCCCCTGAACACCAGGACTGCTCATGGAAAGGTAGAGATCCCTGATCCCTAGCCAGAGAAAAGGGTCTGGAGGCACCCTCCACCGACCTTAGTGTTCTGCCCAGTATAGACCCTTTTACTCTGCTCTGTGCCTGCTTAAGATCATCCTATTGAACTGTAGTCCCCTCTAACTGGCTTCTGGATCCCATTTAAGCTGACTGCCCAACAGATGTTCACCTAATATCTACTCTTCACTCCCCAAGTTCACAGTTTTTCATAGACTCCAGCACCTTCATTGGTCTCTGCCTGAGTCTGGAGAATCCAAGGAGCCCAGAGGCAAGAGAGAGCCCAGAGCTGGACCCGCAGGCCTACCTCCTCCAGCGTGTGATAAGAGGAGTAGCTGAAGCTACTGGTGCTGCGCTCCAGCCGGCGCGATCTCGCCATGGCTTCTCTCTCCTCGTTCAGCAGCACCTGAGAGATGAGAGATACACTGGAGGGCAGAGAAGGTCCTTGTGCCTCTCCTGAGCCCAGCCTGGACCGGCCATACAGAAAGACAGCATCAACACAGGGAAATGAGCCACTGTGAGCGGGCACCTTGCAGCAGGTGGTGAGGAGGAGGCTGGGGACTCGGGTACCGCCATCCACCCTGCTACTTCCCAATGAGCACGGGGCAAGGTGTCTGGGGAGCTGGGTTTTAAGCCTGCCTCTGCCACCAGCTCACTGTGGAACTTGCTGGCTTTAGTTTTTCTAACCTTGAAAATTAGGACAGCAATGTATGCCTTGTTACCTCGCAGAATAAAATGTAATAATGGATAGGAAGGAGTTTTAGAAAAGATGCTCATCATCTACTCTTTCCATTTATAAATATTCTGTTGAATCAGAACCCAAGCTGAACCCTGGGGAGACCCTAGGGGGAGCAGACCCCCAACACTGACTCTACCCCCAGGAAGTAGCATGAATGACTGGTATCCAAATCATTTGGAAAGTCGGGTATGACAAGGCCAGTCCAAATCACCACTAAAGTGTCAACGGTCTTTCATTCACCATGTTGACCGCCTCTTAAATAAACACAAGCATAGGTGAGAAAAAAACAACATCCTGCATACCAGTTTAGAGGTGGCACTCAACCTTCATGTGGCACTTCCCACTGACCACTGGGAGGACATTCAGGTGAGTTGACTATTCACTGCTCAGATCACCTATATCATCCCGGGACACTTTTCCACCTTGGTTCACAGTGAGATGGGCAGGACACTTTTCCACCTTGGGTCACAGTGAGATGGGCAGGTGCCCTTCATCCAAACTCATACCCTTATCTTGGTACCCAGGGACTAAGTCACCCCAGGATTCAGAACTGACTGACGTGCCTATGGGAAGTGCCTGCCACAGAGGGTGTTGATCACATCCTCATCAACCCAGAGGTGCCCCTGGTTTGCAGCTCTGGATCACAAATGAGTCTTGACAATGCCTAGATTTGGACCAGAGCCTTTTGGTTTACCAAGCATCTTTATTCCCATGATCTCACTTGACCAGATGCCAGGGCAGGTATTAACTCTGTATGTTTCAGAGATAAAGCAGATTGAAGAGGTGTCAAGACTTAATGGCAAAGCTAACAAGTGGCAGAGGTGAGTAAAGAATGAGCTATTCTATTTCCTAGCCTCAGGTTCCTTAGGCTAGCTAGCCAAACTAAAGGGCAACAATAACTTATATACATATGTGTGCACCTGTGTGTGTGTGTGTGTGTGTGTGTGTATGAATACAGAAAGAGAGGAGAGAGAACACAAATGGGCAAAATGTTAATAACAGCTGAAAACTGCATCACACTATTCTTACAATTAAAAAGTGTTTTGTTTTGTTTTGTTTTAATGATGAAAAATGAAGTAACCCCAAGTACAGGAAAATAAGACACTTAAAAAAAATCCACCAGAATATTAACAATGCCTGTTAGAAGAAGAAATTAGGATTTCAAGCAATTTGTTTTCTCTTCTCTATTTTTTTACATTTTGGCCATGTGCTTATATTAGATTAATAAGTAAGAATTATTAAATGAATAAATAATATCCAAATCCAAAGCTCTAATGGTTAATATGAGGTAACAGCAGCAAAGTCTTCACTGGGCTGAGAGACAGGGTCCCCTCCTCCCCTGCTACAGATGAGCTGCTATCCAATGACGCACTCAGCTCTGAGGGTCCTGTCCACTTGCTCATGGCTCTCTCAAGTTCAGAGATTTCAAAAGGACCTGGGAATTGGTGCCTGGAGATCATTTTACTTTATGTTTGAGCACTGACCACATGCTAGGCAACGTAATTGCTGTTTTCTATAGCTGAGCTGGCTTGTCTGGGGTTCCCAGTTGGGCAAAACTGGGATTACTGGTTAAATTAGACATGGCTGGAGGAGCTCTCAATGGCTACTCAGGAGCACCACCCTGGGAAGCTCTAACAAAGAGACTGTGTCTTCTTCCCAGAAAATCCACCCATCTCTGGGCAGGCCCACCGTGACGGATGTGTGCCCACCATTATGGACTGGTGCTACCAGCTGGGTGAGCAGCTGCAAGGGGGACAGCAGCTGGGCCAGGGCAGCCTGGTCCCCACTCTGGCCTCATGGGAATGAAGTTGTGGGGCCTGGAGGTCTAATCTCCAAGGGCCTGGTGGAGTGCATGAAGGGGTGGGTGCGGGATATGGAAGGCAGGAGAAGAAACTAGGAGGAAAGGACCAGAGGGCCCAGTTTGCAGCCAGGAACATACACAGCTCCCAGGAGGTCATCCTTTGTTCCACAAAACAGCTTGGAGGCAAATGGAAATCGGCACCAAACTGCAAATAGCTTTCTAAACACCCTCCCAGGCTTGTGAATGGATGTGACACCCTCTTAGGAGTTGGGAATGTTCAGGTCCTGGCAGCTGGGCCCCAATTCCAGGAACATTAATCTACCCTGGCCTGAAAACTGCACAGATGTTTGCTCCCTTCCTAGGGCCCAGGGAAGGGGATGAGACAGAGGAGAGCTAAGAATGTGGCCTTACCACAGGCTCAGGATGCCTGTTAAAACCCTGTCAGACTCCTCTGGAAAAAAAGAAGAAACTCAGCAGATTAGCCATTTGCCTCCCTGGAAGCCATAACCAGACAGGGGCAGTAATAGCTTGGTGTTAGCTAACTTATGACAAGGAAAGGGAGGATGGGGGCACTAGGCAAAGAACAGCACCCCCCAAGATGGGGGAGAGGAAGAGACTGAGGCAGACCGCGGTCACAGAGCTCCGACCCCAGACGTAAATGGCCGCAGCTCATGGGACCTGGTGGGGAGCTCCACACTGACTGTTCCTGACTTTCTCAATTAGGCCTGTATTTGTTACATGGCCAACATCCTGAACAGTCCACAGGCAACATACATGGGGAGGGGCTCCTGATCTGATGTTTTTAAAAGGGACCCCACAACTTCATTGATCACAAAGTTTAAACACCTCATTACTGCCGAGGAAGCCAACTGCAGGGGCAGAGTACAGGTCCCAGATCCAGGCTGCCTCAGATTAGACCCTGACACTATTGCTAACTTTGGCAAATTATTAACTTTTTGTGCCTCAGTTTCCCCTCATGAAACAAGAATCATGTTATTGCATATGTTAGCACATGCTTTAAAGTTGTTCTCATGAGGATTAGAAGGATTACTATATGTTGCTAGGCATGTAGCCAATGCCAGCAAATGCTGGCTATGATGAAGATGCCGAGGACGATAACAAAGACAATAATTATTCCTGGGGTCATGGATCGTTATAAGGCATGGCTAAGTGGGTGCATGCCTGTAATCCCAGCTACTCGGAAGACTAAAGCAGGAGGATCACAAATTTGAGGCTAGCCTCAAAAACTTAGCAAGACCCTGTCTCAAAATAAAAATAAAAATGCTGGGGTATAGCTCAGTGGTAGAGCACCCCTACATCAATCTTTAGTGCCAAAAAAAAAAAGGACTAGAAAATCTGGATTCCAGAGGAAATATGGCATCTGTCAGGTTTGGATGGCATATAGTCCCACTATTGGTCATTTGGGTGAGTTAGCACCAACAGCACAGCCTGGGTCCTCTTGTGAACCTGCCCCCTTGACATAGTCAGACTCTGATTCTCCCTCTGAGTCTTGCCCATGATTGTCCCTTCTTCCCTGCCTTCTGTAATCCTCCCTACTGTCACCCTCTCCTTTTTTAGAGTGCCACCCACCCCCACACCAACCAACAGCATTTTCCCATTTGAAACCCTTCCTTCCAGCAAACATGTTTTTGTTGATCATATCCTATGTGCTAGGCACTAAAGACATGGCAGCCAACAAAGAAAACCATCTGCCTCATAAAGCTTCCAGTCTAGCAAGGAATGCAGAACACCAATGAGATAAAGACGTCGATTATAGACAACGAGATGCAGTGTTCAATGCCAAGGAAAAGAGTGGAGCAGGGGGAGGAGATAGGGAGTTGGGAAAGGGGGTGAGAAGAAGGGGAACTTTTGAAGTAAGACTTGGTTCTTTTCTCACACCCCACATCCAATCCACCACAATTAACAGTGACTAAGTTTCTTGCCTGAGTGACTGGAAGAATGATAACATTGTTTCCTGAGCTGAGGACAGCTGTGGAGGAGCAGGTGGGGCTGGGGGTGCTTGGTTTGGACCTGAGATGCTCATGGGGCACCAAATGGACATGGTGAGCAGGGGAGTTCAGGAAGAGGCACTGGCTGAAACGTAATAAGGGAGGAGGTTGAAGGGATGTGATGCCATGATCCTGGATGAGGGAATGGAGGGGAAGTCCAAGGACAGAGCTGGAAACAGGACAACTATGGACAAAGGAACAACCAGGGAGCCAGGACATAGCAGTGTTCTGGAAGCCCAGAGAAGAGGCCTGATGCAGGGAACAGCTGGACCAGATGTGCCTGTCGTGATGAATCCTGAGAGCTGACAACTGAGCTGAACCTAGTGTTCTGGGCGCCATTATGGGAGGCAGCTTTGGTGTATAAGGGGGAACAATCCGGGTGGGGATGAGGAGGCCGGACAAGTATAAAAAGTCAACATTTCTGGAAGTTTTACCCTACGGAGAAGCAGAGAATTGGGGTGATGGCTGGAGGGGCAAGGGATGGGATCAAGAGAGGATTTTTAAAGATGGGATAAATAACTCTCCATTTGTATGCTAATGGAAATGATCCAGGAGAGAGGAGGAAATTGCTGAGGCAATATTTACACTAAATTGTATTCCCATCTAGATGGTCAGAGCATGGGTGATTTTTGTTTTCTTCTTATGCTTTTCCCCTATTTTTCAAATTATCTAACATGAATATTTATTAATTTTGTAATCAGAAAAAAGCCATTAAAATCCACAGAGCTGATTGCTCAAGTGAAGCTTTTCCATGGTGACTCATCCTAAGGAAAAAAAAAAAAAAAAAACACCAAGGGCTGAAAGGAACAAGGAGGTGAAGAAAAATTAAATGCAAATAGAGCTCACTCGGAATCAGATAATTTCTTGCCTGGCCCACTGCAATTTCCTCACCACCCTCCTGCCTGTCAGTCTCTCCCTGGCCCTGTCCCGGACTCAACACTGTCACTGTCAGAGTGGTTTTTCTGAAATGCAAATCTGATGGTGTCAAAGCCCCTCCGAAGTCTCCCCCACCATTTTTCCGGGGGGGGGGGGTGGGGAAGATCCTGACCTCTGCACAGGGCGGAGGATGGGGTCCAGCCTCAGCCGCAATCAGGGTGGGGGCTCCCTTCTCCCCAGCCCCCCTTTCCTTCTCTTCAGCCACACAGTAATTACCGCCTTCTCAGCACCGCGACGTGCAGTGCCTCTTGTATTTGCTCCCATGGCAACCTGCTCTCACTCCAGCGCTCCCAACCACTCCATTGTAATCACCGCTTACTCCCTCCCTCCCATCCCCCACGCTCTCCAGCTCCCCTGGAAACAGTGCTGGATTTTTAAATCTCCGTATTTCCAGCACCTTGCCCAATACTCAGCACACAGTAGGCATCTCTATGTCTCTGGGTGGAGTGAACAGGCCCACCTCATCCTTCCCAAGCAGAGCCAGGGGAAGGGGAGAATTTTCATTCCTCAAAAATCTCCTGAGCCTCTAGCCTAAGCCTGCAGCAAGGACTTTGACGCTCCCTCTCAGCCTGGCCCTGGCCACCCAACACACCTTCTCCTTTTTCCTTTCCTCCTCACATCCATTAATTCAACTAACATTGATTGAAGCCCCAACTAAGTGGTGGGGGGGGGAGGGGAAAGATGCATGCGACTGAACCCAGAGGAGTACCAGGGGAGGGGGCCAGGGAGACAAAAGACAA
This sequence comes from Marmota flaviventris, assembly GCF_047511675.1. Taxonomy (NCBI): domain Eukaryota; kingdom Metazoa; phylum Chordata; class Mammalia; order Rodentia; family Sciuridae; genus Marmota; species Marmota flaviventris. Next base: position 23,525,689 of record NC_092498.1, read on the forward strand.
TGTGTCAATAAGGACCCTCTGCCCAAGCCGGTCCTGAACCTGCCAACAGAGTAATTCATTCTGCAGACAATTACCGAGGGCTCACTATGTAGGGGACCCTATGCCAAGTGCTGGGGCTGAGATGATCCACAGAACAGACAGAAAAATCAGGCTTTTGTGTCATTATCTGAAATAAATCTGGTGGCCAACAACCTGAATGGTGCAAAGCCCTTGCGGTCCTGTCAGCACCTCTGAGCCGTCCTCTCCTGGATCCCTCCCCACAAATCACCATCATCACCACAAATCAACCAGCCTCTCCCCACCCCCAGCACCCTCTAAGCCACAGAGTGACCTCAAGGATGGCATTGGGAGAGTGATGCTTTGCAGAGAGTGAGTTGGTGAATGAAAATCCTGCCAGGCTGGGTAGGGTGGAGAGAGATGGGGTGAGGGGACATTTTCCTGGGAATGTAAAGCCCCAGGGGGATAGGGCCTGGGGCAGAGAAGAATACAGAGGACCAGCTCCAGAGGCGGGCAATGGGGAGACTCGGAGGTGACTCTGGGACTGTCCCTGATGTGCAAAAATCAACAGAAAAAATTTCAAGCCTCTGCATATCTGTTTGCCAAATGCCGCGGGGTTCCCAGGGCGAGGCAGAAGCAGGGAAACACGAACTTCAAAATAGAGGCATGAGCTAAAAATGGGAATTAAGTTCTATTTCTTTTGATGTGGTAGCCTCTTTTGTCTGTGCAAGTTTCCCCTATTTTGTTTGTGGGGGATTTAATTAGAGAAACATCCCACCCCCACATGTTGAGCGGGAAACAGATGTGCCTGAGGAGGGATAAAGGACTTTGAATGGACCCAAGTGCCCCAGCCCTGTGCTCGCATGGGAAAGGAATGCCGCTTAATGCGTTTATCCCTTGGCATGCGGTGTCAAGTGTGTGCGCTCTGGGAGGCTCCGTGTTCCCACACTCAGGGTCCTCGAGAAGATCCGTGCAGAACAACATGGCTGGGAATGAATCTGTGGATACAATTCCGCAGGTACGCAGTCAGTAAAGCACGGGCAGAAGGGTACAGCTCAGAGGCTTAGTGAAATCCTTGAAGACAGAACAGTTGAAATAGAATTTCCTGCAAGTTCAGAAGAGTGGCTAAAAGGTTCGGCACCAAGTGGGGTCGGGGAGTTTGAGGGCTGCCCGGGATGAGGGCTCCTTTTGCCCTATCCTAGGTCTGGCCTGCATCCATTCACCCAGAGCTGTTCCTTTGGGAGAATCCTGCCTGGGAGAGAAGCCCACACAGACAGCCCTGCACAGAGATGCAGCCGGCGGGGATGAATGGCAGGGCTCACAGTGCTCCTCTGGAGTAAAGGAATCCCCCCTGGTATTGCATGGCTAAGACACAATGAGGACAGTGGGGGACAATCAGAAAAACAAAGGAAGCCATCAGAGGCGTTTAGGAAAAGACCTAAGCTGTTTCCTGTGGTCTCCATTTTTTGCTGTTAGCTGCCAATTCTTCCCTAAGAGGACTCATCCACAGCATCCTTACCCACTATGGGAACTCCCCACCCAGGGAACTCTGTCCAAGGTTTACATTTTCCCTGAGAAATGTGCAATTTAATTCCTTCCATGGCATGTTCACAAACACGCAGATGGAGATCCGGAAGCAAAATGTCAGCTTTCAGCCTGAACGTTTTTCCTCTGTGATGGGCCCCAACCAGAAACCCATGGGGAAGGTAAGACCTTGGCCTCAGTGCCAGGGTGGGACCTCACCTGGATGTCCTTTATCATGACGCCGTAAGCAAGGCCATGAGACTCCAGATAAGCTTTGATGTCATTCAGTTCAGAGAAAGGAATTCTCATATCCACGGGGAGGATGGGTCTGGCTGGGCCACGCCAGAAGTCCACCTTGTTCACAATGGAAATGAAAACAGGTGTGTTTGTTGCCTGTCTTTACACAATCCTGTAGGTGCCCTGAAAGCCAAATGGTTTTCTCTAATATTTCAAAGGACTCCAGTTCCATAAGGAAAACCCAGGTGACCAGAAAGACCAGAACCAATAAACAAAATCCCCACATTGCTAAGTTTCTTTCCCTACCTCCAAGCACCTCTGTATCCCAGCCTCTCTCACCCATTGCAACTTTGCTTGGATTCACAGAGCCCCACCGAATTCCTAAGCATGAGACAGTAACACGGACAAGAACCCAGGTCAGAAGAGGGAGGCCTCGTGCTCCCTACTCCTGATCCCTGGAGAAGCAGGAGAGGTTTAATCTGGGGCCCCATGTCCTACATCTGGTTTTCAATTTGTAAAATGTAGGGACTTATATAAAGTGTTATAAGTCCTCATTGAGGGGGACACTCATACAAATATAAGAGCAAGGGCTTTGGGCCACTTCCAGAACTATGATTGCTTCAACAGCCCTCAACAAAAACCCTTCTATTATAATTGACAAAGAAAATGTTTCCCATCTTGAAAACTTGTAGAGGGCAAATGTTCTCAGAAACAAATGCTCGGCCTGACGAGGATGAACCCAAATAAAATCAGGTTTGTTAAGCTAAGCCATTTCAGTCGAGAAGCAGATGTGTCCACACTTGATGCTGCATGGCATCCCACTGGGGACATCTGTGCCTCCCATGTGCCTTTAGGACATTCCGGCTATCTTTGGGAATCTGCTCAGCAGTCGTCGTCCCCCCTCCCCCCATCCAGGACAGAGGAAAAGAAAGCTACAGTCTTTAGGCCACCCAACCTCGTGGGCAAGTGTCCCCAACCTTTCCTGAAGAGGAGCCACATTTGATTTTTCCAGTTTTGTGATCACTGGTGGAGACCTCAGGAGGGCAGGTATGGAAGGGGGAGGAGGACAGGTAGCCTAGCTGCAAGCTGCTCAGGTGGGGGTGTTCCTGAGTCCAGGGCAGTCCTCACCTTCTGGGGCTTCAGGACCTCCAGATCCCTGAGGAGTGAAAGCTGCTCCTCATCTTTGGCCAGAACTCGAAGAACCTGGTCTCTGGAAAACACAGAGGGGTAGAGAAGGCTACAGAGTGGCCTGCCCCCCTGGAACAGGAGAGGGGGAGGTGGAAGCCCTATATAGGTTCTGGATGGAAACCAAAGTCCTGATGTTTCTGCCTTGATCCCGTCCCAACAGGACAGCCCCTCCACCAGCACACAAACACACATTGGGACTGACACCTGGGTGCCCTGGCTCACAGTCAGCCCTTCCTCCTGCCAAGGAGCAGCCACTTACCCTGTGAAATTCATTTGGCCCCAAGCTGCTGCCAGCATAAAGCTGAAGACCAGGAGTATCTGCCTGCCAGTCCCTCCTCTGGGGACACCCAGCATGCTTCTTCCTCCAGGGAGCTTCAGGGACTTTCTTCACACCCAGGCACGGCCCAGGCCTCAGGAGAGCACAGCACCTAATGCCAGCGGCTGCGGCCCAAGAATGAGCATTAGACCCTGGGGAACCCAGCATGTGGCTCCCACATGGGGAGAGCCAGGCCGATTCCCCAGCCTCCTCTCCCTAGGCAAATCATCGCCTCTGCTCCACACGATCCCCTTTATGGTCTGGGAGTCGAAGGAATAAAGCAGAGGCCGGCACACAAGGCAATCATATTGGAAGGACAAAGCAGAGATTCTGCCTGAATGGCAAATGATGAATCGAACAGAAAATCCACAGGAAAGACAGAGACAGAGAGTTGTTCCACAGAGGGCAGACAAAAGGCCACTTAACTATCACCGGAGATTCTCAGAAGCACCCCCCTCCCCATCCATACTTTCCCAGAATGGCCAATTAACTGGCCATGTGTGCAGAGAGGGGAGGTTTTCTATTGATAGAAGGCCCTGCTCCCCACCCCTCTTGCCCTACTCCATTATTTCATGGGTCAGCTCTTCAGACGGGCCAAACTCACCTAGAACCCTGGCTTTGGGAACTCTCCAGACAGTAACATTAGCAAAGGGTTTAAGGACCTAGAAAAGAAAGCAATTATTCTTCCCACCCAAGTAACATGCAGCTTTAGTGGCAATGGGAATAAAAGAACGTACTGGTAAAGAATAGCTCAGGGATTTAAAAGAAGAGTGGGTATGGTACTAGTCACCGAAAGCACCCAGCATCTTCTTGTTCAAAAGCATCATTTTAAGTCACTAACAATAAAACAACTATCCCTGTACTTGGTTTAGGGATGGGGGAGAGAGAGAAAGAATGAGAGTGAGAGGGAGAGCAAGAGAGAGAGAGAGAAAGAGAGAGAAGCAGTTAAGAATTCTTGAGAATTCTATGGCACATGTAATGGAACTTTCTATGACAATGGAAATGTTCTACACCAACAGTATCTAAGAGCATAGCCACTAGCCACTTGACACGTGGCTAGTGTGACTGAGGAAATGAATTTTTACTTTTAATTAATTCTGGTACATTTTAAATAGCCACAGTTGGTGAATGGCTACCAGATTGGACAACAGAGTTCAATGGAAATTCACCAACCCTAAAAGCACCACGTTCAATGGCTAAATTTGAAGCAGAGACCCACTGCTGTGCTTGACCTAGTACCTTATATTGGCTTCTAGCTCATAATTACTCACTAATCATTTATGCAATAAATGTCTACTGAACACCTACTATGTGCCAGACACTTGCTGAGGTCTGGGAGTAAAACAGAGAGTAACACAGCTCTGGCCCTTATATTTCTAATGGGGTAAGTAGACAATTAATTTAAACAGCTTACAGGCAAAGGTAAACATAGAGCTGGTATATGTGCTTATGAGAGGAAGGCATGTTATACTCTGAGGATGGGAAAGATGGACACCAGGTCAACTGGTTTATTCGAAAGGAACTTTTTTTTTTTTTTTCTTTCAGTACTGGGGATTGGACCTAGGGCACATAACCACTGAGCTACATCCCCAGCCTTTTTTATTTTTTTATTTTCAGACAGGGTCTCACTAAGTTGCCCTGCTACTCTAAAGAAATCTTGTCAGAAGACTTACTTGTATTTCCTGCAGGTGGGCAGATGAAATACCTAAACAATCCTGTCCAAATGAAACAACTCAAATGCAGGATAAAATATAAAATAACAACTTATTAAGTTCATCACTGCTTTGGCGCAAAAGTTAAGTATTTAAAGATCCCAGAAAGTTGTCAAAGCCAGGCAGACACCTGAGAGGTAAACAAACCTTCCCCGGAGGATTCCTCAGAACACTGGCATTCTCCATCTTCCCCCTGTGAGGTGTACCACATCGAGGATTGTGTTCCCATCTGCTTCAAGTCTATTTTATAAAACTTTCCTTGAGCAAAAGTCTCTGTTTTTATTTATTTGGAAATTCTTTATTTTGCTCTCATTCTTGGAAGAGTTTCAGTGGGTATAATTTCTTGGTTGATTATTGTTTTTCTCAAAACACGTTGAAAATATTATTCCACAGTCTTCTGGCTTCCATTTTTTCTATTTAATCAGTTAGTCCACTTTGGGTTTTTTAGGAGATCTTTTTCCATTTCCAGTTGCTTTGAAGATCTCTTTGCCTTTGATGTTCTAAAGTTTTATTATCATGTATTCTTCAGATACATAATATATCTAGGTACAGATTTCTTTTGTTCTCTCCGGCTTCAGGATCATTTAGTTTCATTTGGGTATTGCTCTCTTTCTCCTATTTCCAAAATTTCTCAACCATTATATTGTCTCTCTCCATTACCTTCCTCTGAAACTTTTGATTAGATAGATATCTGGCCTTCTCATGTTGTCCTCCATGACTTTGAACCATCCAGTTGTATTTCTATTTCACTGTCTCTCTGGGCTGCATTCTGGAAAATTTATTTGTATCAAATATTTGTTTCTTTTTTTTTTATTCGTTGTTTAAAACATTACAAAGCTCTTGACATATCATATTTCATACATTAGATTCAAGTGGGTTATGGTCATCAGCTGGATTTACTCTGCAATTTAATCGATCTGCTAATTTTTAAATTTCAATGGCTACAGTTCATTGATCCTGAAACTTTTTTTTTTCACTTTAACATCTCTGAAATCAGGATGTATCATACAAGCAGTGACAGCTTCTAATGATAAGTGGCAGTATTTTTGATGACACATAAAAATGATGGTCCTTCTTATAATCAATTCTGTTTTGTACTCAATACAACATGGTATTTATTTTTCATTTTTAGAAGTTCTCTTTGATTCTTGTTCAAGTCCAAAACACCCAAATCTCTTTTCTATTTTAGAATTCTTTTTTGTTTCTTTCAATTTTTAAAACAGTTATTTTATATTCCATGTCAAGCAATTTCAATACCTGAAGACCTTGTGAGTCTTTTTTTTTTTTTTTCTGTGTATTGTTTCTGCTTGTTCTCTCTCGTGGTACATTTTTCCTTCTTCGTGCTATTTATCTGTGAGCATGTCATTTCCTTTGAATATTTATGTGTGGAAATCCTTTGAGACCTGGGTTGAGTTGAGTTCCTCCAGAGATGACTTGTATTTATTTCTCTGAGTTGCCTAAGGGTCACTGCCAACCTGGGACCACTCCAAATTAAATTATTTGTTTAATTTTCTTGGAATGCATAGTTTAGTTAACATAAATTTAGTTCTTAAACTCACATGGGTCTTACTTGTGATTATGAATTCTCAGGGAATATTATCCCCAGAATTATGTAACAACAATATTTTAAGTCCTGGACAACAATAGCATATCATTTGCAAGTAGGTAATAAGAGTTAAAGTGTTTTAAGATCCTGGAGACTCTGGGAGAAAGAATAGGTATTGGTAATTTTTTTAGACTTTGGTAAGCATACATAGAGTAACAAAAAAATTTTAAAAGTTTTTTTAGAAAAATTATAAAATTTTATTAATTTTATGTTAATAAATTTATTAATAAATAATAAATGTTAATAAAATTAATGTTCCAAAAAACATAAATACACAAAGACATATATGTATACTACATTTATCAATATAAGATTTAGTCTAGGTTATTTTTTAAAGTATTTTGAAGGCTAAAACACCATGAATATCTGAAGAAGAACCTAGATTGGGTCTGGTCTATTAATTATTAAGCTATAATTATTATAAAGTTGTTCTGATTAAAATGGTATGATGCTGGTGCAGAAGTAGAAATTACATCAAGTATAAAATTACTTTGATGTAACAGCAACCTCCTACCACAGTATGGCTTAGACATTTCATTTTGCATGAAACCACAGAGGTTTACAAAATAAGTTAGCATGCTTAAATCACAGAGTTTTTGAAAAACTTAAAAACGTTCTTTTTTTTTTTTTTCTTTTTGGTGCTAAAGATTAATCCCACGACATGGTTCATACTAAGCACACACTCTACCACACTCCCTCCCAGCAAAAAAAAAAAAAAAGGAATTTCAAAAAGTGGAACAAATTGAAAGGACATAAAAAGAAGAAAGTTATGTAGATACATATTTGCAATAGTACTAAATTTGAGTGAATCTAACTCTCCAGGAAAAGATAAAAATAATCAGAATTTTTTTGTTGATGTTAAACCTAATTAAGTGTATTCACAAGACACACTCTTGAAATAGAAAGACAAAGAGGAAACTGAAAAGATAGGAAAAATATGCTCCAGGTAAATTCTAATAAAAGAAAACACATGTAATGTTATTAATATAGATAAACTTTAAGGCATTATTGGAAACAAGAGAATCAATTTCCTAAGAATATTTAACATATAAAAATACCCAGGAAAAAAAAAATAAAAATACCCAGGAATAATCCTAACAAATAATGTGCAATCCTTCCTGAAGACAATTATAAAATGTTATTGAGAAACTAAAGTTCTAAACAAATCTAAAGATGTTCTGCATTTGTAGATAAGAAAAGCCAATGTCATAAAATTATTTATTCCCTAAAGTAAAGAATTCCAACCAAAAACCTAACAGTTCCACAAAACTTCACAAGAGTCAAGTCAATTCTGAAAAGAAGGTGAGAGAACTTTCTATACAAACATTAAAAGGTATTATTAAAGCTAAAATTATGTAGTAGTGTAGAGAGACAAGTAGATCGCAGCACAGAAACAATCCCAAGCATATTTCATCTTTTCAGACTTGGCACAGCAGATCAACAGAACCAATAGGGTTAGGCTATATAATGCATGTTGCTGTGACAAGTATAGATCTGTATAGGAAAATTAAATTATTTTCACACCACAAAAAAAGTTCATTCCAAGTAAATTAAAATTCTTTTTTTTTTCTTTAATTTGGTAGCAGGGATTGAACTCAGGGGTGCTTAACACTGAGCCACATCCCCAACTCTTTTTTATATTTTATTTAGAGACAGGATCTTGCTGAGTTACTTAGGGCCTCGCTAAGTTGCTGAGGCTGGGTTTGAACTAGCAATCCTCCTGCCTCGGCCTCCTGAGCCACTAAGATTGCAGGTATGCGCCACCGCAACCAGCAAAATTCTTGAATGTAAAAGGCAAAGAAGACAACCTAGAGGATGTTTTATGATCGTGAGAATAGTTTTATAAACAAGACTCAAAAGGAAAAAAATAAACAAAAAATTAAAATTAAAATGATTCTCACAAAGAAAAAGATGGATAAAAATCAAGCCTATTAAAATTAAGAATTTTTATCTGGCCATGTCTGTAATCCCAGTACTTGGGATTTGAGGAAAGAAATCGAGCCTAGGAATTTGAGGTCAGGCTAGTGAGACCGTGTTTGTTGAAAAAATAATAATAATTAATTAAATTTAATGAAGAATTCCTTGATTGGGAGTAGAAAGCAGACCTCAAATTGAGAGGTCTTATTATGAGAGTTTTCATATTCCATTTACCTGGAATATATTTGTAACATATAAAACTGTAAAGAATTAATGTCCAAGATATATAAAGAACATCCATAAATCAATGTTTTAATGCACAAAAAATTGAAAATCTATTTCAAAGAAGAGGCCTCACAAATGATCAATCATGTACCAAAATTCATACTCTGGGAAAAGCAAATTAAATTAAAACCACAATGAAATGAACAAATCACATCACCAAATTGGCAGAAATTTAAAAATCAGTCAATACTAAGCAAGAATGTGGGGCAATGGGATCTCTCAGCTACGGCTGGTAGATCAATTGGTGGAATTGTTTCAGAAAATTGAGTTGAAGATGTACTGCACATCCTGCTCCCTAACAATTCTACCCCATGCACATGCTTAAAGAAACTCTTACACACATGCACCAAATCTGCACATAAGCAAATCTGCAATATGTGAAAGATTCCATAAATAAGTGAAGATGAATACCACAGGATACAGCAAAGTTGAGGAAATAAATCAACTACAGGCCCATGCACCCATGTGGACGCATCTCAGAAGTGTAACGAACGTTCAATGAAAGAAGCCAAGTCAGAGGGCACATTGTAGGTGTCCATTTACATACGCCCACAAAACAATATATTGTTTAGGAATATGTACATATGTGATAATTATGAGGAAATTAACAGCTTAGATTAGTAGTTCTGCCCAGGGAAGGAAATGGAGCACATTGGCATTTAACGGTTATTCAGGGAATATATTTTCATTCTGAAGCTGGGTGGTGGATAAGAGCGTTCATTTCATTTTTGACATACCATAAAAGTTTGATGCAGGCTTTTGTGTATGTGATATTCTTCAAAATAAGACATTTTAAAGAAACTACAGGAAAATTAAATTCTTATTTGTCTGTAGTGAAAAATCAATAGAAAATGCCTAAAGCTGAAAAATCAAGAAAGGAGCAGTGCAAGCACTTGATCTAGGTTTATGAATGTGAACACCAGGGCTGAGAGGAGTCGGCATGGTTGCTGCTAGAGAGCAAGACCTGGGGAGTGGGACTCTGCAGTCTTTCAGGACAAGTCTTGTAAAACAATTTGACGCTTCAAACAGCATGCTATGTAACTGATCGAAATAAAAGCAAAGTTTAAAAAGTGGCATTGGATACCTTAAGTGGGCATGTTCATAGAGACAGAAAACAGAATAGCAGGCCAGGGAGACAGCAGGGCCTGGGGAGTTGTTGTTTAGTGGATAGAGTTTCACTTTGGGGAGATGAAAAAGTCCTGGAGATGGCTGGCGGTGACAGTTGCAGGATACTGTGAATATACTTCAAACCGCCAAGCTGTACACTTACAATTAAAATGGCAAACTCCATGTTGTGCGTATTTTACCACACAAAAAAAATACAGACAAAGAACCCCCACAAATAAACAGCGACATTTGAGCTATTAAGTAATATGGAAGGAGTTAACTAACCAAGGCAGGGTGGGAAACTTGATTCTGCCCTGAATCCCTTTCTCATTAGAGGTATTAATTCCCACTTCTGGCACAGACCACCCTGAGGGTCTCCAGAGATCCATGAGGTGCTCCAACATTCACAAATAAAACTCCCAAACTAAATTATGTCTAATCTCTGAAAGTCCCCTTTGGGTGCTTTATGGAAATAAATATATCAAATGTAATCTTTAAAACAACAGAAAAACAGGAGCATCGTCGTTCATATTGGATTCTTTGATTAACAAGAGGATTTACCACTGGTTTAGAAAATAGCAGTTCCCCCAGGACACTTGAAATGTGATTTAATTAACTAAAAAACAGGCTTAGCCCACCTTTCAGAAATATGCCAAAGAAGTGCTTTTAGAGGAAATTGAGTATTGAAAACCCAAGAAAACAATGATCCATCAAAAGGTGGTTAATGTTACTCCAGATTAGGGATTCCTCATCAAAAGCCCCACACCGTTTCCCACCCTCTGGGGGAAACCAAAGTCACTGACTGTAGCTCTCCAATTTAGCTCTTCATGACTCGGGGCCTAACATCATCATGTACCACAGACTCATTCTTTCCAGGTATCTGATAATGTGACACAAAACAAATTTCTCATGGACCCCAGGAAACTTGTATGTGGCCCAGGGTTAGTTGATTTGTCAATTCACTCTTTCAAATGATCCCCAAAGCTCAGAGGAAAACTGAGGCCTTTGCCCTGGCCTGTTCCACTCAGCTCTGCATCCATTAGCTCAGAGTTCCCAAATCTTTGCTGTCTTGCTCCCCATTTTCAGTCACCGGACCCCACTCCCACCTTCTATAGCCCAGAGCCCTCACCTGTGATCATCCTTAAGAGCAGTCCTCCGGGGCTGGGGCTGGGGCTCCGTGGCAAAGTGCTTGCCTCACAAGTATGAGGCCCTGGATTCGTTCCTCAGCACCACATAAAAATAAATAAAAGAGATTGTATTGTGTCCATCTACAACTAAATATATATAAATAAATAAATATAGATAGATAGATAGATTTATATATATTTAGTTGTAGATGGCCACCAGCTGGCTTCTCTCAACTATAACTACATCCACCCCACTTCCTGCTGGTCTAGTCACCGACGAAGTGATTCCCCAATTCAAGCCTGCCTTCACACAGTCTTTGGGCAGAGGAATTGCCCAGTGACACGCTCCCAGCCCAACAGCTCTCCCGCTCTGTGGCTGGGAATCTGTCTACCCAGGATTCAGCTAAGGACCACCATGAGGTACCTAAGACCACAGGCCAAGAGCACACTCCCGGTAAGACAGCCCTCCCGGAGAAACCACTTTCTGTTCTGAGGAGGAAGGGTGCCTGAAAGCCAAGGGGTGCAGCTGCAGCCAGGGCCAGCCCCTGCAACTCCCAGAGCCACCTGCATACCCTGTGAGGGCCTTGCAAAGTTCCTGCTGTGTGAAGGCTAGGCAAAGGGGACCCATACACTTTCCCTGTCCAGGGGCCAGCAAACTTTTTATGGAAAGGACCAAAAAGTTAACATTTTAGGCCTTGTGGAGGCTATGAGTTAAGATTGAGTAACCATTCTCACCAAAGAACCTTTTTCTCAGGAGACTGAAGCAGGAGGATCGCAAGTTTGAGGTCAACCTAAGCAACTTACTGAGACTATGTCTCAAAGTAAAACTTAACGTAGGGGGAATAGCTCAGTGGTAGAGCTCTTGCCCACCATATGTGAGGTCCTGGGTTCAATTCCTAGTACTACAAAAGGAAAATAAAAATAAGAACCATTCTTAGTTTTCAGGCTATACAAAAACAAGTAAAGGGTACATGTAGTGTACCTAACCCTTATGTAGACAAAGAACAGGCATTCAATTACCAGATTATTTGAAACCATCACAGAGCTCAAAATGAATCAGAGACAAGAGTTAGAAGCACCCTTCAACTCAGTGATCTCCAAAGTGAGGCATTCAGTCCTACTGGAGATAAAGCAAAAGATGATAAGACTTCTATGCTATATTTTTTATTTCATCCTATTTTAACTTTTGTTTATGTTTACAAAATACAAGTATAACAGTATTTGTGCAGAATTTGTAAGTAACATAATTACATAGGTTGGAAGTGACATGCTAATTTTTTAATTGTAGGGGCACAGAATGAAAAAATTCTGAAGAATCTTAACCTAATCTTACATCAATTAATTCTGAAAAGCTCCCCACTGTCATGGCTTTGTTTTTTATAAACATCTCTTATCTCACATAGCAGTTTGGGTGGCAATACTGATTTTTTTAGCCAAAGTTTATTTAAATCAATGTTGATATATATTGGAGAATTTCACGGTCCTTGAAGTCAATGTATTTAAAAAAACATTATAATGAGATTGATCAAATTATGTGCAAATTATAAACATGGCATTATGAATCTCACTGTTACATATAATTATAATGCTCCAATAAAAATTTTTTTTAACATTATAGAGCACTGCTCTAAGCAAGGTTTTACCTTTGGGACCTGGTATCTTGTTCTGAATCTTTGCTATTCTTTGTTCTCACATAAAATCAGAGCCATCTTCCCCCAAGTCAGGCCTTTGGGATCAATAATTTTGAAGCTACTGCTGGGGCCATGTTGACTTCAGGCTGGGCTTGACTTTCATAAATTACATTGCAATACTTCCTGTAAATGCTGAATTCAGTCTATTGTACAAAGCCACTTTAGCGCAGAGATAGAAGGACAACAAATGGAACCCAAAGAGCAGCCTGCCTGTTCAGCTCCTTATCTTCCTTGTCTTTATCTAATCAGCAGTGTCTGTTCCAGGTTTGTAAAAAAGATTGGAGAATGGAAAAACTGAAATTATTAGTGCTAGTGATGAGTTGAGAGAAACTGAGATAAAGATAGAAATAAGCATACTAGAAGCAACTTATTAACATTACTTGGACGTTCATTGTATTAACCTAGGTAGCTGGGTATTGATTTGGATAGGGAAAATAAAGTATTAAAAATGTAGTCCAGAACTGTGAAGAGTTTGCAGATTTTACCCTACTTATAAGCTACCGAGTTCGTCTGCCAGCTTCATGGATACCAGGAAAAGACACACAAATCCCGGATCAGAGACAAAGAACTTTATCATTCATGGCAATATCAGCATTTGTGCCTGTTCTCTGAGCTCCATTTTTCACAGAACACAAAGAGGATCAGCTGACATCCGCAAATGCAGTGGGTTGAATTATAGGAGAGGGATCTTGAACTTAGAGAACCTAAAATCTTTCGTGATTTCTATTCTTTTAAATTTGCTAATATTTTCATGGTGCCGAATGCAGTCCATCTCAAGTGAGTGTTCCGCAGGAGCCTGAGAGGAATGTGTATCCTATGTGGTTGGATGGATTATTCCATAAATGTCAATTAGATAAAGCTGATTGATGGTGCTCTTCAGGTCAACTATATTCTTACTGATTTTCCGCCTGCTTCACCTATAAATTACTGAAGGAAGAGTTTTGAAGTCTCCAACTATAATAATGGATTTGTTTTTTCCTCCTTATAGTTCTATCAAGTTTTTTGCCTCCTGTACCATGGTACTCTTAACCTCATAGTTGCAATAGAGTTTGAAATACACTTTTAACTAATCTAAGTCCACCTTCAAGTATCACTATACTACTCCACATGAAGTCCAGGTTGCTAGTGTAGTCTTAATTCCTCTTTTCTGTCCCTTATGACATTGCTGGAATTTATTTTACTTACTCATATACTATAACCATTCTACAACATTGCCACTATTATTACTATAAACAAATAGTTATCTTTCAGATCAATTAAGAATAAGAAAAATAAGATATTTTATTTTATCTTAATTTATTCCTTTCTCTTTCCCTTTCTGAATTTGTAACTTATATCATTTTCCTGCTCCCTGAAGAACCTGTTTTAATATGGCTTCCAGGGCAATCTCCTGTTTCAGTTTTTGCTCATCTGAGAAAGTTGACTTTTACTTTTTTTTTTTTTTTTTTTTTGTCCCAGGGATTAAACTCAGGGGCATTCAACCACTGAGCCACATCCCCAGCCTTATGTTGTATTTTATTAAGAGACACGGTCACACTGAGTTGCTTAGGGCCTCACTAAGTTGCCCAGGCTGGCTTTAAACTAGCAATCCTCCTACCTCAGCCTCGCAAGCCACTGAGATTACAGGCATGTGCCACTTGACCTTTACTCTTAAGGGATAATATCACTGAATATAGAATTCCAGGTGGTGGATTTTAATTCTAACACCATAAATATTTCACTACACTCTCTTCTTGCTTGCATAGTTTCTGACAAGAAGTCCTCAGTAATTCTTATTCTTGCTTCTGTATAGGTAAGGTGTATAGGTAAGCCTTCTTTCAAGACTTTGTTTTTCTGTGGTCTCATTATGATATGTCTAGGTATTATTTTTTGGCATCTATTCTGCTTGGTGTTTTCTGAGATTCCTAGAGATGTGGTTCTGTGTCAATTTATTCTGGAAAAATCTCAGTGATATTATTATTTCCAATATTTCTTCTGTTTTTTTCTTTCTTCTCCTTTTGTTATTTCAATTACGTGTATGTATATTATACCTTTTGAAATTGTCCCACAGTTCTTGGGTGTTCTATTCCGTTTTTTTTTTTTTCCTACATTCTTTTTTCACTTGGAGTATTTTCTATTGAACATAACTTCAGTCTCACTAATTCTTTCCCTGGTCATGTCCAGATCACTAATAATGAGCCCAACGAAGGCATTTTTATTGTTTCTGGTTCCTAGCACTTCCTTTTGATTCTTTCTTAGTTTCCATCTTCCTCTTACTTACATTCTCTTACCCATCTGCTCTTGCATGTTGCCTAATTTTTCTGTCAGAGCCCTTAACATACTATAATTGTTATTCTAAATTCCTTGTGTGTCACATGACCAGTGTAACTCCACATCATGTACAACCCCAAGAATGGGATCCCAATTACAATAAGTTATGCTCTGTTTATGTATAATATGTCAAGAAATACACTCTACTGTCATGTATATCTAAAAGCAACGAATAAAATCAATAAAAATAAAGTCCTTGTGTGATAATTGCCAAATCTACATTATATCTCATTTTGGTGCTGATGCTCACTTTGTCTCTTCAGTGTGTCTCTTTCCTTTCAGCATGCCTTGCGGGTTTTTGTTGAAAGATGGACGTGATGTATTGAGTAGTAGGAACTGAAGTAAATAGGGCTTTGGTATGAGGTTTTATATTAATCTTGCCAGGAACTGGGTTGTTTAATGTTTATTGTAAGTATGGGTGCCAGAGGCTTCAAATTCCTCAACTGACCTTGCTTTGATCTTCCCTGTTGTCTTTAGAGCTTTCCTAAGTATCATCCTCTCGAGAAAGTCAGGATCTTGCAGCTCTTTCAGTTTTAATCCACAGCGATCATCCTAGTCTTGTTGGTGTAGTGGTAAGGGATGGGGAAAATACAATGACTACGTATCAGTCTGCTGATGGTTCCCTGGACTGTAAATTTCACAAGTGTTTCTTAGCTTGATCCCTAGAG
Source organism: Marmota flaviventris (assembly GCF_047511675.1). Taxonomy (NCBI): domain Eukaryota; kingdom Metazoa; phylum Chordata; class Mammalia; order Rodentia; family Sciuridae; genus Marmota; species Marmota flaviventris. The sequence continues at coordinate 23,541,374 of NC_092498.1, forward strand.
GGAGAGCGAAACACTAAAAGGAGTTGGATTTGGATAATTTTCCTTCCCTCAAGTCAGATATGGCTCTGATATTCTTCTCCCAGCAGAGTAGGCCTTAAAAAAAACAAACTGACACACAATCACTGTATTCATTCATAGCATAGAGTTGGATATTTTGATATATGTATATAATATGCAATGATCAAATCTGGGAATTAGCATATCCATCACCTCAAACATTTATCATTTCTTTGTGTTGGAGGCATTCAAAATCCTCTTCTACAGAGTAGGCCTTTGTTGTGGAGAACACTGGGCATATTTCAAAATGGTTACCTTTCTCCTCTCTCTAGCAGAGATACTGGAGAATTTTCTTAGTTCTTCACCAGAAAAATCAGGTGGGATTCCTAGAAGTAACAACTCACAAAAGTAGGAGGGAGAAGCCTAAGACTGTAGGCCCCCTGGAATCTCTCACCTCATACAAGTCCATACTCAGTCTCCAATTTCATCAAAATCCCTATGTAAGTCTTCCTATCTGCTATGGCTCCAGCAGCTTCTGCCCCAGGTAAATAGATCACTGCTGTGACACTCTGTATTTGCTGTCTCTCTCGATTTCAGGGCACCAGTTTGCCCTGTGACCTCAATTTTCTGGTAGGTCCAAGGAAAGTCATTGATTTTCAGTTGGTTCAGCTTTTTGCTTGTTGAAAAAGCAGGAGTGACAAGTTTCCAAGAGTTTCTAAGCCTTTTACATGTCAGAGCTGAAACCAGAAGTCCCTGAACTTTTATAATAGGCAGTGAACCTAACCGCCCTCTGCTCCAGAGGAGACATTATTTTTATTATACTGGACAGTAAATAAATCTGCCTTTCACTCCAGAGGGAAACATTATCTACATCTTCCAAGGCTGTTTATTGTTGTAACATCCTTGAAAAGACAATCTGATGTGCAGAAATGTAAAAAACCCATGGAGAACTGTCTCTCAACTGATGTATAAGATGTTGGGGAAACTGCACTGGAAATTGGACTTAAAGCAGTAGTCCTCTACCTTGGCTGTCCAGCAGCATCACCTGGACAGATTTTTAAATAACTAATGTCCAGAGGTTCTGTTTGCATGGGGTAGATAAAGCCCCAAGCATCAGTAGTTCGAAAAACACCCAGGTGACTCTAATGTAAAGCCTAAATGGAGACCACCTGTCTAAAATATAAGGAGATGAAATAAAATTAGCAATAATTATTTTTTTAGCTCAGTGCTTCCCAAACTTAACTATGCTTTTTTTTTTTTTTTTTGGTACCAGGTATTGAACCCCAAGGCACTTAACCACTGAGCAACATTCCTAGCCCTTTTAATATTTTATTCTGAGACAGGTCTCTCTAAGTTGCTCAGGTTGCTCTCTAAGTTGCTCCCGATCCTCCTGCCTCAGCCTCCTGAGGCTCTGGGAATACAGACATATGCCACTGTGCCCGGCTTTATCATTGCATTTAAATTACCTGGGAATTGTGAAGGACAGATTTTGATTCCATGGGTCTGAAATGGAGCCAGAGTTTCTGTTTCTGACAAGCTTCCTGGTGTTACTTGATGATGTGAGTCCACTCTGAGCACAGGTTTGGGCTCACTGGGAATGCTTCTCGTTATAATCTGTGTGTCTACTTCTAGACTTCCTTGTTTTTTACTTTATATACATGCTTACGAATTTATTGGGTATGAGAGGAGAAGGTAATCTGATTAGAAGATGGTTCTTGCAATAAAAGTGGGGCTTATCCTTTGCCAGGACCACAGAAATACTCTGCATGTTGAGATATGAGAAATTTGAAATATACTTCAGAATGTTGGAAAACGAAGATTTGGAACACAGGGCCATTAAGTCCCAAGCAACCACTTTTCTGAACCTTACATTGCTTAAATATTGATGGTAGCACCTGGAGAAGGATCTACAAATTTGGATCCAAGTGTCAAAGAAATAAAAAGGAAAATCTTGGTATTGCTGAAGTCAAAGCTCCATGAGGCACGAACAGCCCCTCAAAAGAATATTGATCAACTTGTTTTTATTTCTCCTATTGGGACTAGGGGAAATCATCTCTGAAACTCCTTCACCCAATCTCCAGGTTTAATTTCCAAAGGTCATGATACCACTGGTCTCCATGAGAGCAGAGTGGGCACCTGGACCCTTCGACTGAAGCTGTGAGTCGGGCGGAAACACACATTTCCAGGACCCGTGCGGCTCATTACCAGGCCTCTCCCTAGCAATCTGTCCCCATTCCAGCTTGAACAGACATCTTTCTGGCTACACAAGTCCTTCATTTGTTTTCCGGAGTAAACCGAAGACTCCTAGACAGGAGCCAGGTGCCAGGGAGCCCCAAGGACATACAGAGACACGCCTGTTAAATATTGATCCTGTCAATGTCCCTGGGGCGGGAGGGAGGGCCTTCTTCTTCTCTGACAAGCCTCCTTAACCAAGTTAATACCTGTCCACTCATCAGTTGCCTCTGGGAGCATTTTAGAAATAACACACAATGGTGAGATAGGTCATCATTTCCCAACAAGCCTGGTTTCTCTGAGTTTTCTAATAAAGGTAAGCTGAAATTGAGACATAAGGTCTTTGCTTTCCCTGACCTCTGTTTTTCTCACATCCATCAGAAAAGATCAATGCCATGGTGAGGTCCTCAGAGCTGAGGAAGGAAGGTTGCCACAGCCAGTTAGCTAGGTGCAGAGAAGATCCTGGGCCTCTTTTGCTTCCCATGCGGAACGGACCCTGCTGCAGGTGCTCCTTCAATCCATCTTTGTGATGTGCCATTATGTGCTTAGGTGCTGGAAATCCAAATCAAATAAAGCCTTGGCTCTGTCATGGAGTGCTTATAAGCCCCAAACCTGGGTTAATGGTTTTCTAAGTCTACGCCAAAATGTTTAAATATTTAAACAGAATACATGTATTTGCTTTTGAGAGAAGTGGCCATTTTGTTGCCCAAGGTTGGGAGAGGCTAATAGTTAAAGATGGGGGGTAAGTGGTTCTATAGGCTGTCCAGTCTCTATGGAAAGACATAATACCCATAAAGCATGGGAAGAGTCATGAGCCCATCACAGATGTTTCATATGAAAATATTACCCATAATTCTCCCTGAACGGCAATCCTGAACCATGGCCCAAGGTAGGTGAAGGACCTAAAGGAACAAGATGATACCCATTGATCAGTGGTATTTCTTCAGCTAGCCATGGAAGCCAGCAAGGGAGGCCTGACTCCTGTTTCCTCCCAAAATTCCTTCTCAAGATTGCAGCACTGAGGGCTGGGGTTATAGCTCAGTGTAGAATGCTTACCTAGTACATGTGAGGCACTGGGTTCCATCCTCAGCACCACATAAAAATAGATAAATAAAATAAAGATGGTGTTGTGTTCATCTACAACTAAAAATAATAAAAAATAAAAATTTTTTAAAAGATTGCAAAACTGAAAATCCAAAGGTTTCAAGAGCCAAGCTGATGATATAGGGCTGTGAGATCAGAGAGACTGCAGGAACAATGCTCATTTTAAAGGTATTCAAATTCAAAAACAAAGCCAAGGACATACTGCCTTCCTCTTTGCTTTGTCAGCAATAATATGGGATTGGTCTAAAGACAGGGTTTCGTTCTTCTCATCCATGTAAGTAGGGCACATCACGATGCCTCTTTAAGACTTCATCGCCTCAACAGTTAAAATAGGCATAATAATGCCCAGCTTGCATAGAGCACCAGGTGGTTGTGATAATTTAATTATCCAATATCTATAAAGCATTTTAAAACTATAAATCATGACAAAATTGAAAGCCACTTAACCAATATCAAGCCTTCCTTATCTCTGAATGTTTAATTTATGCTCTGCTCTCTTAGAACTCAGGGACATGCATTCCAATCCATTTTCCAGACTTCCACTTATCATATTTGCTGGAAAAAGTACTCTTTTCCTGTTGCCCTAACTTGTTGAGAGTATGGTTTACGTGATTGTTAACTGGCTGCCTAAGGCAAATCAAATCTACAAATATTTACTAGCTGTTGAGCTTGGCCTTGTAGGAGATAAAAAAAAAAAAGCATAAGATTCACTTTCTGCATTAAAAGAGCAAATTGCCCAGCTGCACCACACTGCCTATATATTCTAAAGGAGGGAAAAACAGCCTGTGCTCCCTAGATGCCCCCAATACACCTGGAGCTTTACTTCAAATACAAGAAACAGCTGGTGTTCATGATTTAAGGCTCAATACAAATAGCAGAAAGAATTTATTTTACAAGCTGCCTGGTTTGGCAAAATTCCAGAATTCATCAAACAGAAAGATAAGGATGATGATGATAATGATAAAAGTGATTCTGCATAGTTGGCCGTTATATAGAACATAAAAGAAGTGCAATCTACATATGACATTCCAGAGTTGGAATATACCCCCAACTTCATCCAAAATAGATTTATAGCAAGGCCTTCCCAGGACCTGTGAAATTCAGAGATGACCCCATATGCTTGACAGGCTCTGCTTGGAAGGACCTATGAAGGTTTCAGGCAGTGTCTTTTGTTTTACTCTAATATGGGCATGTGACATAGGAAAGCCTCCAAAGAACCTAATGTTTCAAAATGCAAATCACAGTAAAAAGAACTTAACTTCCAATCTGAGTTTTTGGATAAACTATTGAGATCTTTGTTATAAGTCTCCCACTTAGAAAAATTACAGTGATCTGATTCATAAATGAATACCCACCACTCAGAGGGAAGAAAAAGTCTAACATCCTCAGCACTTTCTTTTTAAAAAAATATTTTTTTTAGTTGTAGATGGACACAATATATTTATTTTATTCATTCATTTATATGTGGTGCTGAGGATCAAACCCAGTGCCTCACATGTGCTAGACCAGTGCTCTATCACTAAACCATAACCACAACCCCCTCAGCACTTCTATTGCCAGAAGTGGTACTGAGTACTTTTATATAGTAGCTCACTTAATTCTCTTGATAAATCATGACAGTATTATTCTCATTGCAAACATAGGAAAGGCTGGGGTTATAACTCAGGGGTAGAGCGCTTGGCCTTGAATTCCATTCCTAGAACCACACACACAAACACACACACACACACAGAGGGGAAACTAAGGCTCCCGAAGATAACATCATGGCACAAGCTAAATGAAAGGATCGAGTCATTTTGCTACGCCCCACCATCTGTAACACTGAGGACAGAAGTGGGTGTACCCAAGGAAATTGAGTGGGTCTGCTTGTTAGTGCCTTGGTGGCTGCAATTCAGTAAATGCCTCTGATTTCAAGTAGGCATTGCATGAATGGCAGCTAATCCCATCCACACCACAGTCTGTTTCCTCTCCCTGTCAAAGTCTTCACAAAGGACTTTTTTTGGTCTCCAACAAGACCAGGAATAAGAATTGGCTTAGAGAACCTCTTCCCTAGTGCTACAAAAAAAAAAAAAAATTTCCTATTATTGATGAATTATCCCTTTTCCATTCTCATTGGTGGAAAATCCCATGGAGACTGATTTGTTCAGATACGGAGAAGCATTTCAGACTTAAATATGTTTCAGAAGTTGAAGTTGTGACTGTGAAGGTTTATAGCTCAGATTTTCTCTTTGTCAGTGGGGTCTTCGTGTACAGAATAGAGCATATTAATTATTCATTTGAGGGAAAAAAATCATGTTGCTCTAGAGATTTTTCCATCCATAAAATGTGGATAATAAAAGCTATCCCACCTTGTTCATATGGTTTGGGGAATTATACAAAGAATACAAAGAATAAAGTTGAGAATAATTTATAATACATTGGCAAATGCCATCTCCTCTAGTTTTTTCAGTCTAAAAAGACCCAGCACCCCCTTCGGTCTCCTTACAGTAGCCTATCTTCTCTTATTTTTATAGCAGCTCTCATTTACCCAAATTGACTTTTTCACTTGGTTGTTTATTTGAGGGTTTCCTGTCTCTCCAACTACAATGAGATTCCGTACAAGAAGGGATTTTTGTCTTTTTTTGGGGGGAGGGGTACTGGGGATTGAACTTAGGGATGCTTAACCACTGAGACACATCCTCAGCCCTTTTAAATATTTTATTTAAATGAAAACTCGCTGAGTTGCTAAGTGCTTTGCCAAATTGCTGAGGCTGGCTTTGAACTTGCAATCCTCCTGCCTCAGTCTACCTGACTCACAAAGATCACAGGGATTTGCCACCACACCCAGCAATTTTTGTCCTTTTTGCCATTGCAATGCCAGCATCTCAAACTGTCCCCAGCGCATAGTGGGTACTCAATAAATTCATGTTGAATAGTAAAACTTTTGTGTTACATTATATAACTTTATCCAAATTTTGAAAATTGGATTCAAGTTCAAAAAAATTGATTAATCATAACCTTTGTTTTGTGGCACACTCATCTTTGATTCATATATGGCCCTCTTATAATTATTTACCTATTAGTTTTTTTCAAAAATTATATAATAAACATCTGAAAAAAATAGAACCTAAAACAAAATCTAGGGTCCTTCATTGGACCACAGGGCCCTGTATCTTGGGAATTCCAGGTGCTTTGTTCCCTGTTGTCTTTAGTCTTCTCCCCAGAAGTAGAGCCTCAAGTGAGACACTTGTGCAAGTGATATGCTGAGAGGGTGGTCTCAGGAGAGGGGAGCCAGAGAAACAGGGTGAGACAGGAAGAAAATGTAAAGCACAGACAATTTGCCTGGATCAGCTGGAGACAGGTCTCAGTGTGACCCTCAGGAGCTCTGAAGCCACTGGTACCCAAGTGCTGACCCCATCTCAGGGCAAAAAACTAGCCATCTGAACCCTTGAGTCAGCTAGTCAAAGGCTGACATTGGGGAGGTAGGATATGGGAAAACAGGTACATAGCCTTCTAAGTAGGGCAGCCCCCATTTGGCCAAGAGCAGTTCTGTAGAAAGGGATGCAGCCTTGGACGGTTGGCAGCCAACTCACAGTACCTGGGAATCAGTGCACTGGACCAGAAGAGGCAGTCTGTGCATGTCCATGTTGTCTCGCCCACCCTTTTATATAGTTTAATCAAAATATGTATTTAGTCTTAAAACTCTCTGTGTGTGTATGTGTGTGTGTTTATGTGTGTGTTCAATTGTTTGGAATTTTCTAGAAAGGAAATCCATTACATTTTGTTTTGACTGACATATAATATTTAATAGATGAATATACCACACTTTATTCACCCATTCTCCCATGGATGGTCTTCTGAATTATTTCTAGGTCTTCACTATGATGAACAGTGCTTCTTGGGTTTATTTCTGTGGTGGAAATAGCCAGATCATAAGGTATAAACTTTAGAAGATGGTGTTATACTAATTCACATGCCCACTGATAATACATGAGACCCTGCCATCTATGTCCTTTCCAACTTTTTAATTCTTATAAATTAAATGAGTATAAAATGGCATCTCACTGTAGTCTTAAATTCTTCATGTCTTCAACCGCTAATCATACATTCCTATGTTCATCACATGCATCTGCGAGATAATTTTTTTAATATTTATTTTTTTTTTTAGTTTTCGGCAGACAAAACTAAAAAAAATGTATGTGGTGCTGAGGATCGAACCCAGGCGACACCCATGCCAGGCGAGCGCGCTACCACTTGAGCCACATCCCCAGCCCTATTTTACCCCTCCTTTTCTATTGGGTTATTTGTGCTTTCCTTATTGATTTTTTAGTTTGTCATTCACTCTTTGCTGTGTGTATTCTGAAAATTGTGGATATCTTCTCGCACATTTTAACTTGTATTTTCACCTTGGGTTCCGTGTCTTTTACTCACCTTGATTACATTATAGTCACACATATTATTCCTTTTCTTTTTATGGCTTTTTATGTCTTATTTAAGAAGTATTTCCTTTAAATATTCTGAAGGACAATCTCAATCTAAGGGCGGAGGGTCACAAATGGAACCGGGTTATAGGCAGATTACAGAAGCAAGCACTTTCGTGCCTCCCAAGACACCGTTCCATTTGAAAGAGCCCTGACTAGCAAGCACAAGTGACCAGCTGGCTGGCTGGCAGGTGTGTTCTGGTTATAGAATTAGATATATCATGCTATTAGAGCTGGATGCCATTAAAAATTCTAATCATAGACTGTAATTAACTTTCCTTGCTCTGACGCCCGCTCACTAAGCAACCTTCTGATTATCATTTGGCTTCCCATGTATCTTGCCTACAGGGAGAGAATGTACTGAGAATGTACTGTTCAGGCCGACGTGAGGATCCAATCCATTAAACAGTTACATGCCATGATGTAAATTAATAAATTCGTATTCTGATTTTATCATCTGCCTCATCTGGGCTCCGAAGGCGTGAGTCAGCATCCCCGGGTCTAATCAACACAGACACTGAGAATATCAAGCTTCTGGGCTGAAAAACTAAGAACTAGCCCCAGACCTGAGTGAAATCACCAAGGTAACATTGCCCTGGAGGCCCCTCGGCCTGATGAAGGAGGCTTTCCTACATGTCATGCGATACGGACAGGGATTAAAATTGACGTTTGACATTATAAAGGGCTGCATATTCAAAACTGTGGCTCGGTTCCATTCAGGTGAAGGCAAAGAATAGGGGATGATCATGAGACTCATATTGAATATTTATTGGCTTATGAGCACACACCAGATGCTGCACAAATCCTAGGCAGAAGGTTGAGATTTACAGACATGTTTGAAAATAGCAAAAACATAAACAAAACAAAACAAAAAAAAGGACAGATGGTACGTGCTGAGGAGATGGAACAAGAGGCATCTGACTGATAAATTCTTGTTCCACGTAGGTACTTGTGGTCTAGCATCCACAACAGAAGAAGGCAACTTTAAAGCCTCAAAGTAAAAGAAAACAGGAGAAAGAAACACAGGGTACACCAGAGCACAAACAGGAATGCACTGAGGCCGTGAGATGATCCAGACCAGAGGAATGATTTAGGACGTGAGGGCTGAGGGCAAGATCTTTGAAGTAAGTTCAAAAGGCAAAGTGGAGATGAGTCCGTTAGGACAGATGGGGATAATTGAGCAATCCTGCAATTTAGTCTGCCACTTTATCCATGATCCTGGGTGAGTGGCACCTACAGTGACACTGATCCCCTTCTGGGATCCCAGTTACACTGAGTAATAAAGGGAAGAAAGTGATAAGAACTGCAGTATCTGGAAATTCTTAGCCTAGTGACGGGAAGAGAGTCTCTGCTTTGTATTCTGGCCAAATAAGGGGGAGGGGTCAAACCCACAGGATTTGTTGCTCAAAGAAAGATACGTTCCTAAGCTGGGCTTGGTGGTGAGTCCCAGTTACTCATGAGGCTAAGGCAGGACAATCATTTGTGCCTAGAAGCTTAAGGCCAGCCTAGGCAACATAGCAAAACTTTATCTCAAAAATAAAGAAGAAGAAGAAGAAAAGAATGTTCTAGAAGGAGTGAGAGAAATTCAAGGAAGCTCTATGTAAACAAGCATTATTTCCTGCAGCACTCCTGTGGGACACCCACCAGAGTCAGGTCTGGTTTAGGGATGTTCTTTGGCTCTAAAAATGAGGTAGAGATATGCTATCCTGTGTGTGACCTGATCAATCTGCAGTGTGGAAGGAAGGTACACCAAAGGCTCAACCAAACAGCAGGCCCATGCACAGCAGGTTCGTGGAAGTGCTTCTCACAGGTGCACCGCCAGGATGCATGAATTCCAGGGAGCGGGGCTGCAGAGGGCTGGCCTGTGTTCTCTACCAAGCCAGAGCGCTCTGACTCACACATGAAGGAATGAGCTCTTTAAGAGTGGCCTCAGTTGGTGTGCTTATGGGACAAATAAATGTAGACAGAGGGGGCTCCTTGTCTAGTAGAGGTTGTCCCGCACGTGCTCCATGATGGTCTTCAGCCCCAGCCAGGTCTCCTCTGCGGTGGGGATGATCTGGTTGGCCGGAAGAAGGAAGCCATAATGTCCTGTATCTCTCAACTCAAATGTGAATGCATACTTGATGCCATTGTCATATGCCCAGTCGATGCTGCTCCCACTAGCTGGATCTGTAAGTCCAAAGAACAAACACTAGTGAAACCCAGTTTCCTTTAGGATTCCAGAGGAGAGGGCCAGGAGTTCTGCCTGCCTAGAGTTCTTTAGGGACCCAGAGTTCTTTCTGCAAGTCATCAGGCCTCTGACACATAAACTCTGGCTCCATCCATAGATCTTAGGATGTCCTGTATCATGAGGTTCTACAATAATTTCAAATCAAGAGATAGGAGGAAATCCTTACACCCACCCTGTCACTAACTCACTGTGTCCAGCACTGCAGGTCACTCAAAACCAGTCCTTACAGAGATGGGTGGAGTCAGCAGCATCCAAGGGAGCCCTAACAACCCTGGTCTCCTGGAATTGTGTCCTCTCTCCTACACAGAATAGGGCTGGCTTCACTTGTGTCACTAACAGGATATTGCAAAAACAAAGCTGTCATGAAAGATACTGCAGCTTGTCCTTGTCCTCTCTTGGGTCCCTTTCTCTGGGGGAAGCCAGAGCTATAATGTAACAAGCCTGATCAAGAGCTTACTGTGGTAAAGAACTGCAAACTCCTAGCAATACTCAGCACTAACTCACCAGGCACCCAAGTGAGTCACCCTATAAGCAGATCCTCCAGCCTTATCAAGACTAGTTAACTGCTGCCCTGGAAGATATCTTGACCCATCTAAGACCCTGAGCCAGAACCACCCAGCTAAGCTATTCTTGAATTCCTGACCCATAGAAACAGTGTAAGAAAATAAATGTTTATTGTGTTAAGCTGCTAAGTTTTATGGTTTTTTTAATACAGCAAGAGATAACTGATATGCAAAGAGGAAGCACATTCCTTAGGGTTTCCCTTTGCCAAAAGGCTTGAGAGAGACAGGAGGCCTGTTTTTCTGCTTCTTCCCAAACTGTACCAGAGCAGAAATCAGCTAAAAGTCCAAAAGAGAAATGATCTTGAATAATAAAATAATGATGTCAATAGCAGCTATTATCTATTCAGCATGAGCCAGTCATTATGTTGGAAACTTGACAGTTATGATCTTGCAATCTTCCAAAACCAGTGAGGTAGGTATTACTGTCCTTGTTTTACAGATGAGGGAATCCAGGCTCAGACAGGGTAATTCATCTAAGAAAGTACAGATGCAAAATGGCAGCTCTGGAATTTAAGCCCAGGTCCATCTGATGATAAAGCCCATGCTTTCTTCAACCTACTTGAGGTTCATCTGCTTTATTAACACGTCTGATAAATGAAAATATGGGCTGGGCTTGGTGGCGCACACCTGTAATCCTAGCAGCTTTGGAGGCTGAGGCAGGAGAATCACAAGTTCAGAGACAGCCTCAGCAAAAGCAAGGTACTAAACAACTTAGTGATACCCTGTATCTAAATAAAATACAAAAAAGGGGTGGGGATGTGGCTCAGGGGTCAAGTGCCCCTGAGTTCAATCCCTAGTACCGGAAAAAAAAAAAAGGAACAGAAAGAAAATATGGTTCTTTTACCTTCCTGTTATTTCTGTGAGTTGTTTCTCATGGTGGTATGGTATGTGCAATGTTTCTAGAGACACTGCCCGCACTGACAAGACACGTTCCCTAAGGGTATGAACAGGCTCCGCTCTGCTCTCAGAAATCCTTCCGTGTTTCCCATGGATTTTCTACCCTGAGAAAATGCTTCAGCAAAAATAGATGATGGTACCAGAAGCTTCTAAGGGTTCTTTATATGGAAAGCTCAAGTATTTCATAGCACATTTAAGACTTTGGAAGGAGGCAGAACAGCATCTGCTCAGAGGTCAAAGTGATCAAATTCACAAGCTTCACTTTATTCCCTGCTCAACATTCAGCTAATCTCTCATTTTTTTCCTGACACACACGGGAACCTACTATTAACATTGCAGTTTTCAATTAATAATTAAAGATTATTCCCTAATAACACACATAGAGCCATTTAAGGCAGCATAGTATTTCATCATATGGATATACCAAATGTGTTTTTAATCCAGCATGCTCCTGATGGACATTTGAGATGTTTTCTAGCAATTTGTGATAGTAAGTAATGCTGTCATAAACATCCTTAACACCTATGAATTTCCCATGAATCAGATGAACCCAAAGAACTTGTTTTTAAGCCCTTAGTAGATCAGAAGAAGTGAAGAAAAGGACTGTTGGAGGCAGTTGGCCAGAAAGCAGTGCAAGCCAGAGAGGAGGAAGGAGACTAAAAACTCTAAAAAGCACAGGCAAGAATTAGACAAGCCAGGCTGGGGCTGTAGCTCAGAGGCAGAGCGCTTTCCTAGCATGTGTGAGGCACTAGGTTCAATCCTTAGCATCACATGAAAAACTAAACAAATAAAGGCATGCTGTCCATCTACAACTATGAAAAAAAAGAAAGAAAGAATTAGGCAAGCCAAACAGGCAGGGGCAAACTATCGAGGGATTCTACATCCCAATATGGCACATTAGATCATAAGAACTAATGTTCAGGAAACCATTCAATCATGAAGAAAGGGGCTTAGGTCTCTTCCACATGCTTAGTTTAAGTAGGCAGGAAAGTATGAAGTCGATTTTAGAATTATTTTTATTTAAAATGGTTAATCTAAGAAAAGGTCTGGAACTTGAAGAAATTAACACCAACTGTTTATGTAGTACATGCTAGAACCCTTGGGGTTAGAGTGTTATTATACAAAAATTGATTGCTTTTTGGAAAGCAAGAAGGGCAGAGAAAGCCCACGAAGAACACAGAAGATGGGCTCTTGAAAGAGGTAGGAAATGTTACGGCTCCTGGAGATGCTCAGGAGAACCTTCCTCCTCTTCTGTTGGAGGCATCTGGTAAATCTCCCTAGGCCCGGGCACTGCTCAAGCTGGGGAAAAGTTTGTGTTTGATGTGGGAGGACAAGGCCATAATTTAAAACGGTGTCTGACTCAAAAACCAGAACCCTGTTGACCTACGAAGCTCTTTTGAGAAGACCTCTTCAGCAGGCTGCTAGCAAATCTCCTGTAAGTCTCTTTAGTCCCTGGCTCAGTTCTGACTAATTAAGCAGAGGGTGAAGAAAGTCTCCCAGATGTGTACTCTGAAGAGTTCCCATTTAACAACACTAATAACAATAAACCATGAATAATTAATGGATTGTTGCTGCAATTAGCAACATAAATACCAGCCTCCTGCTAACTGCTTCATGCTGCTTGTGGCATATGAAATAGAGACTAGGGTGCTTAGATGGCAGTCCAGAGGAGGGCCTGGGGGAAGGATGGAGCACTTCGCAGAAAAGGAGTTCCGAAGGGAAGCCAGGCGAGTGGATTGGGTAAGGTGGAACAGTGAATTCCACACCCAAAGAGGAAAACAAATATACCAGCAAGTGTTTAGGTGCTCTGAAGGGCACCAACGGTTAGAACACTATATACAGAGAAGGCACTAGAGGGAACTAAGGGGACACTACCTTCGAAGGGATTAGAGTTGTGCTTCCCCTATTTATGTTCACATTTATGTTTTCCATTTGCAGCTGGGATCTTGGACTATGATTTTTTTTCAACAGGAACATTTGAAAACAGACTCACAGAAAAAGGGAACAGGTAGATTCTCAACAGGAGTTGTTGAATGTATTGCCCACAGGAAACATTTTAACAGAAACCAGACAAGGGTATTTCTTCAAAATGAGGCTGTAGATAATGAACCTCAACACCAGGTTTGGGGCCTCAATAGGTTTTTCTGTTGTTGTTGTTGCTGTTTATTTGTTTGTTTTATTTTGTTTTGGCTAGATGCTAAGCATTGTTGGGAGGACCACCTATAGATCATTTCAAATAAGGTGAGGGGGTCTCCCCCACACCACTATCAGGACCACCATCAGTCTGCCCACGTAAAGGTGGGTTTCATTTGAAAATGGACAGATGGACTTGAAGAATTTTTGGCCAACTGTGTGAAGATGAGGAATGCAGATTCTATCAGCCAACAGGACCTAACTCATCAAGGGCACATGATAAATAGCTGAGCATGTTGAAGGCAACTGCCCACAACCACCATCACACGGGCTTGATAGCAAGTCATTCTATCTCTAACCACAAAAACAGTCGGCCACACAGGCAGGCCCACTGGCAGCTCCCGCCACTCCATTCCCAGTTCCTCTCAGAGCACTTTCGGAACAACTCATCCACACAGCCAGTACTCACACACGGTGGTGCAGGTTGGGCCCACTTGGTACTTAGTGCCTGAAAGGGAAGCCAGAGCTGCAGCGGCATGCCTCGCCACGTCGTCCTGGGAAAGGAATCAGCAAAGTGAAGAAGAGTGAATCCTGAGGCCCACGATTGCCCAGCTGTCCTGCACTGGATGGTCTGGAAGAGTCTCGGCCCTCCCCCAATCTCCCCTTCCGGTCTCTTCTTTGTTACTTAACTAGACCCAAGATTGGACCATCAACTGAGGAAAGACACCGGATTCCCCCAATCCTTCTCCACCACATCCCCAATTCTTCCATCCAGTCTGGGAAAGGAGGTAAAGAAAGATGGAGGTGGAAGAAGATCAGTAATAACTCTAAAAGCGTGGAAAACTGGAAAGCTGCATTCAGGCTCTCCAGAGGCCTGGCAAGCTGCTCAGCCCCTGTTAGAAACCAGTAAAGGTACTGAGGAACAAGAATGCCAAGAGTGCTTCAAGAGAAAAATCCCTGAAGAACTGGATGCTCTAGAGTAGAAGTGGAGACAGGGCTGCCATATATAAAGAGGACCTGGGATAATTCATGCCTGACCATGAGCCTGGGTCCTCAGCCTGGAGGCTAGTGAGCTGGCTATGACCTGGGCAGAGGGGTGTGCTCAATCAGACCAGCCCAAAGGCTGTGTAGCCCTGCTCCTCCACTCCATCCCAAAATGTCCTCCCCCATTCTAGGGTGAATCACTGGGGGGCACAGAGCACCACTAGCTGTGATCTACACCCTCCTTCACTTCTTCATTAACTACAGTGAGGGGCCTCTCCCCCCTTGCACACCATAGTGGCAACCACAGTGCATGGCAGGCAGTGGGTATGACACCCTCCAGTCAGAAAAACAAGTGAGAAGGTAAGGCAGACTCCGGCGCAGTTCTTGGAGCTCACAGCAGGCCTAGAAGTAAGAGGCACGTTCTCCTGTCCCCAGTAGGTCTGATGGTACACCCCACAGGGCAGGAGAGAAGTCTAAGCTCTTTATGAAACCACCCAGGCTCCTGGACTTTCCTCTGAAGCTGTAGATCAGTCACCTTGGCAGCACCCAAAGGGTCAAGCAGGCCCAGGGCTGGGTGGAAAGCCACTGTCACTCACCAGCTCCTCAGCATCTGGGGCCTTCTTGACAGTGTATCCATAGGGATACATCAGCAGCTGTGAGTAGCTGTGCAGGTCAATGAAGCATCTGAAATTTCCATGCTTTTGAATGAAATCTACCACCGATTTCACCTCCACTTCAGAATTGGCATGGGGGCCGTGGTACACTTCAGAGCAAGGGTTATCACTGGCTCCCTCTCCTGTTGGGGGACATCCAACCAGAAATAGTAATCCATAGGCCACGAAAATAGAAATGAGGGCACTAAGCCCCAAGGAGGGGTGGGAGGTATTGGCAATGGGCAGCCAGATGCCCTAAAGAACCAGTCCATAGTATGTGCAGACTGCAAGGAGGAGGCCAGGGAGGGCGGTGGTGGGTATTAGATCTCCACGGCTGAGGAAAATTGTTGGGACTTCTTTAAATGGATACAGTTGACCTTATATTGTGCCAATAGCAGTTGTCATAAATAATTAATATCATGCTTGAGAATGAGTTGTAATTAATAAGTATTCTAGATAATTAATATGAATACCAATAAATAATGAAAATGACTCCATTTATTTTGGTGTCAACTTATTCTCTTGCTTCAGATCTTAATAGCCAACTGCTGCCAAAAATAATCTATTGTTGTGGCTAAAATCTCTTGGTTATTTGACAGGTACTTAGAAATATTGCCTTCTGTATTGCTTCCCAACACAGCTCCCTGAAGTATTTGGTGATTGTGCATGCGTATGAGCGTGTGTGTGTGTGTAACCACCCCAGTTATGGGAATATCTGGCTTAACTTTGATGCCTTCAGTTCCCGCATTGGTATCAGCTCCTTTCACTTTTCCCTAGTGATTTTTGTGGTTATTTCTGTGCAAGTAAATGAAGTCCATTAAAAACAAAACATCAGGACTGGAGTTGTACCTCAGTGGTAGAGCACTTGCCTAGCATGTATGAGGCACTGGGTTTGATCTTCAGCACCACATAAAAATTTTAAAAGTAAAATAAAGATATTGTATCCATCTACAACTAAAAAATATTTTTAAAAATCAGTGTAGCTGTGAAATAGTATAAGATAACTAATTGGATTTGGAATTGGAAGGTGAGCTTAGATCTTAATTGTTTTTTATGAGTTGTACATGGACATAATGCCTTTATTTTGTTATGTGGTGCTAAAGATCGAATGCAGGGCCTCACACATGCTAGGTAAGCGCTCTGCCACTGAGTTACAGCCCTAAGATCCTAATTTTTATCAGCCATACAATCTATAGATTATCTCTGAGTTTCCATTGTCTTTTTTCAGATAATAAAGTCTACCCACTAAGTTAAAAACAAGATATATGCGAGAGTACTTGGCACATATTTGATATTTTGTAGAGGATGGTTTTTAAAAATCTGGAACTCAGAACCCAGGTTACCTAATTCCCCTTCTCTCTCTCAACAGCATGCTGCTGAGGTTCATATTACATGTTAAGAATAACTGCTGGAATTTAATTTTCACAACATGATCTTGCCTATTAGGGTAATAGTGCTAATTGCTCCCTTGGATTCATACATCTAATATGAGAGTAGTTTTAAAATATCAGAATGTCAGTGTAGGGCCTGGAGTTGTAGCTGGTGGTAAAGCACTGCTTACCATATACAGGCCCTGCACACGAAAAAATAAAAAAAAAATTGGCATAATTATAATAACAATGCAAAGATACTCTGTCCCACTGTGCTCCCAGGAAGACAAAATGTATTCAATCATTCCTTTTCAAAATTACAATAAAATCTTTAAAACAAAACAAATAGAATATATCCACCTAGAGACCCTCAAAGAGGCTGCTAAGTCTGTCAGTGAATGGAACAATGGAACCAGAGTGGAATAGGCTCCCTCAACACCAGCTCAGAATCCCCGTGAACAGGCTCATCCCATGGCAGTGGGATCTGAAACTGTTCCCCCACCTACCTGCAAAACTCGCATTCCAGTTTCGATTTGGATCAGTGCCAACACAGCGGCTTCCAGGATTCAGGGACCGTGTCTTCCTCCATAATCGGTTCTGAAAAAGCCACCCAACACCCAGAGGTAGGTCAATCAACAGAAGCAGTGAAAGGCTTCTGGGAGACTAATATGGAGATGACCACAGTAGATGGGATGAGCTGCTTGCAGCTGGGCCTGAGGGAGCTCCAGTCCTCGCTATGGGGCAGTTTGCTCTCATCCCCTCCGACAGGAGGAGTTTGTACTTCTGGCTTTAAGAAAGGAATGGCCCTCAAAATCCCCTGATAAGAATTTTATATGCAAGAACCAAGTTGATGCCATCTGAATGCCCTGAATAATTATTGGCTTCAGTAGACATGGGACGCTCGGCCGTTACGTGCCTTGATGATCACCTATGCCTATTTTATTTTTGCTTTAAGAATCCACTGAATCTAGTCAAGCTCTGGGTTGGGGAATAAGGGAGTAAATTAAATGGCACAACAAAGAAGCCATCAGCCAAATTCAGAATGTGAGACATTATACAGGAAATTACTTAGTTTCTCCAACAAATGAATGACATTTTAAAAGGATGAGTGGGGGTGCTGATGTAGTATAAAAGGAACTGCAGCGACATGTAGATGCAACGTGCAGACCTTGTTGGATTCTGACTTCAACAAATTGACTCCTAAGAGACACTTTAAAGATAATTGGGGGTGTTAGATGATATTAAGGAACTTCCATTAATTTTTTAAAGGTGACAGTGGTGTAGTGGGTTTGGGGCTTTTTATTATTATTATCATCATCACCTAGAGATGCACACTAAAGTAGTTTTGGGTAAAATAACATGATATCTGAGATTTGCTTCAAATTACATCAAGAAAAAAATTGTGTGGGAGAAAAAAAGATGAATAAAAGATTGAGAAAATGTTGATAATAGATCAAGGCTCATAATAGGGAGTTCCTTAAACTATTCTCTCTATAAAAAATATATATTCCCTGGTGATTCTCGGCTCCGAGAATGACTAGAAGATGAATTCCCAAGGAAGCTCATAATACGCGCATTAGTAGAAGTGCTCTCTAAGGGTACTGGCAAAGCTAGGAACTCATTTCACTAAGTTTCACTCCAAGTTCAGCCCATTCGGGGTTACTCACTTGAGTGTGTGTGTACACATATCCATCAGGATTGGCCACAGGCAACAAGAAAATATCCACTTTCTCCAAGATGGAGGTCACAGCTGGATCCTCCCCATAATCAGACACAATCTAAGCAGAGACAAGGTGTTTGTCAGCTATACCTCAGCAGGCTGGATTACTAAGGTCCAATAGGGTATGTTCCTTAGAGGCCCAGTGCCCACCAAGAATGGATGCTTCTAGAACAGTGTCCACCCTCGAGGCTTCTTTGGTGTCTCCATGGGCATGGCTGTCTGTAAAAGCCCTCCGAGCTCCTCAAGACCTGGGGACATGGCTGCATGACAACATCAACTGCAGTGAATCCTGGGGTGCTCGCTTTGTTCATTCCCTCTGAGAGTGAGAGGGGGGTCACACCATATCTTAAGAATTTGAGCCCCCATCGAAGGAGTAGGGAAGATATGACCTTCACATCCAGGCTTAAAACACTGTTGCCTACCAACACAAGCTTAAAACAGACTTCCTGGATGGATCTGGAGGCAGCTTGAAGTCCCTCCTAAGGGCTGTGCGACTTGGAGGGGCCGAAGGCAAAGTTCATTTGACTAGTGCTGAGTGTTTCTCTGCTCCCCTCGCAGGGCTGCAGAGGGTCAGAATCCCAGGCATACTCGTGGCTTATCGGCTTGCTCCCCACCATTTTGTCACTTAGCCAAACTGGGCTGATAAAGTGGTTTTAACCATTTACTTCTCCAATCTGAAAAGTCCCCAGCCTACTGGGGTGTACAGAGCACCTTCCTATCTCATCCCCAGGGCCCAGCTATGTGAGATGCTGCAGGGGCCCCTGGGGCCCACCAGAATCCTTGGCTAATACCAGACGACATGACCTTCCTCGCCGTCCAGATGGCAGTGGCCTGTGAGATCCACTCGCGGGAATGGATGCCTGCATTGAGCCAAATGGCCGGTCGCTGCTCGCCTCCTGTGCTGAACTGCAGAAGGGAAAAGAGGCCAGAAAATGACCCGCCTGCCCGCGTCTCCACTCACCTCTCCTCTCCCCAGCTCGCTCCTATTCATTTAATTCATTTAAGATAATTCAGAGACCAAATGTTCCTGAGGGCACCGTCTATTTATTGGGCTTATCCGTGACCAGGGAGCTTAATTGGTTGGCTGCAGCTCCGGGCAGCCTGAACCTCTCCAGTGTTGGGAGCAAATGGAAAAGAGAAACAATTGTTATTGTGGATTAGAATGCTGGTGCGATTAGAGATAATAGTATGTCTCTTGAAAGACCTCAAATGGTATCCCAACAGAGAGAGACACAAGGGTGCATGAACCAGGCTGTTTTGCTGATGCAATAAATGAATTCGGTTTTAAATTAGGAAGAAGAGGGCTTCACTATGGCTCTTTGTAAATGACAGTAATGAATTCTGGCTCCTGCCTTTGCCATAGTGTTGGGGCCCTGTGGGTCGGAGCTTGGTGCTAACGAAGCCAGGGTCTCCATCAGACCAGGCAAATAATCTAATTGTAATTATCTTAAAGAAACCAGCTCAGTGGCAGGTCTCCCTTCCCACTGATAGATAGCTTGCTAAAAACCTGGGTTCTTTGGGCTTATATGAAGCTAAGGGTTTGGCAAATTCTGAGCACCATCAGTTGTTCCATGGTTTATATGCCCAAATTCCTTTTTATTCATTCTGTAATTTATGTCATTGTCATAGTGCTCTACCTCCTTTGCCAATACAGACCTGTATCTGTTAGAAATATCTGGAAACTAGGCTTCGTGCAGCCAAGGATCAGAGCCTGGACTTAAAATTATACCCACCCTAAAATTAGCTTCCTAGGTTGCTTTTCCAATAAGTAGCCCTAAAAGCAGACTAGAACTCGTAGGTCCAAACCAACTTATCTTGCTGTTTACAGAAGGTGGGATTGAAGGCAAAGCTGCAGCCCTTCTGGGAGCTTTCTGGAATGCTAACCTCTCACCTTTGACTCTTTCAGTCAAAGCTTGGAACTTGAGCCCCCATCGAAGGAGTAGGGAAGATATGACCTCCATATCCAGGCTTAAAACACTGGATGTGCTCTTTCTACCTGGCCCACATTAGACAAAAACGTGTGACTCTGTCAGATCAAATTCTAGCCAGAGCAATCTCCCAGCCTCACTGTCCTTTGAAGGGCACAGGGGCCTCACCTTCAGGACATACATCGGCCGGTTTTCAAATGACTGTCCAATCTTCACCCTGCTTGCCAGGTCAGGGAAATCTGTGGCAATGTTGTCCATCTCTTGGTAAATCTGCAGTGTAGAAAAAGTGCACCCAAGGGCATTTTTAGAATTTGTTTAGCTGTCAGAGAACAAATCTGTCAACTTTATCTTATCAGTCTTCATGATTTTTTCTGAGCTCCTAACCTTGGGGTTGACCATATTATCCACCGGGAATGCTTATAGAGAGAACTGCCCAAAGAGTCGCTTTCTACAATTTTCTAGAGAATAACACATTTCATTTGTCCATGAAATTGTAGTTCACCCAACTAGAGTGGAGAGGCTTATATTAATAGCTCTTGCTGCAAAGTGTGGTACTCTGTGCCATCTTGGTCTGGAACGTCAGAGCAGCCCTGCCTGGTCAAAGTTATTCACAGCAGACCTCCCCAAACACGCGATCACTTTATCTACCAACAACAACAAAAATCAATTTAGCATGCACCATTTCCATATATGTACCAGCATAGAAATACATTACATAATTTTTTTTTTAAGTCACAGAGGTTGTAATAATTTCTCCTTCATCCCAATGGGCCATCTTGCTTACTATACCCCACTTTGGATCTCTAAAGATTTAAAGATTTTCTAAAGATTTCACCAGAGTAAGTGATAGAGAGCTGTAAATAGTGGCTAAGAATACTCCCATATGCCTTCAGGGGAGAAAAAAATATTTGTTTTAAATAGAGTTGATCCATTTTATTTTCTTGAATCATTTGAAGGCCGAAAGAAGGAAATATACAAATGTGTTTAGTCAATAAGATTGGAAGAAGGAGATATACATAGGAGGAAAATGTTCAATCAACATTGAATCAAAACAAGCTTACAGGGTTTATGGAGTGGCAGTCAATATAGTAAATTGTGCAGAAGCAAGAAACCACCCTCGAAACACACAGGCAAGCTAGAAAGTACAGTGAAGGTGATTCACAGCCAGTTGAAACGCTCACAAAGGTGAAATTGTACATGCCAGAAATGAAGAGGGAATTAAATACCAAGGTGGAGGAGAGGAGAGGAGGCTTCAGGTGCTGGGGGATCACAGCCAATGAGGAAGAGAAGCAGAGGGCTTAGGACCCAGCATGGGGCAAGGAGCTAGGACTTCAAGCTGGAGATTGGCATATCTGATCACATAAAGGGCTTGGAAACTCTTCCCCCAGAGAGCAGAAGAAAAGCAGGGTGGCTGTCCTAGGCATGAGAGGAAAGAGATTTATCCAAGAAAAGTTACGACAATAAGATGTGTCCAGATGTGGGGTCCAAATTCATGCAGCCAGCCACTGCCACGACATACACACAGGATCTGGAACCAGAAAGCCTGACAGAGACAAAAGTGAAATTCCACCAGAGACCTAAGAAAGCCTAAGTGGTTGTAGGATGTGAGCTTTGCAAAGATGTTTTTTGAAAGAATTGAAACAGGAAGGCTATGGCAAACCTATCCGAAGCAAAAGGCCTCCCAGGGAGCGAACAATAGCTGAAAGTCAGACTGCAGGGCACCTAAAGCTAGAGAAACCAGAGGCAAAGTGGTTTGAGAAAGTGGAGCCTAGGCCTCCAGCAAGTGAGGGGATGGCCCCTCTGGATCCCTGGATGACATTTGCAACTGGTTAACGGGGCTAGAGAGGGCCCCACGTTAATGAGGCTAACGTCATGGGTTTGATCCCTGTGTGGGCCCTGAGCTCCACTTTTGTCCATGGCCTGAGACTGAACTCCTAACTTTATCCAGCTGTTTTGCAGATGTATGTCATTGGTCACAAGAGGGATCAAGGGGCAGTGTAGTTGGAATATACACAATAAACAAAGCTACTGACAATCATGGGAAAGAAGTGGAAATAGCTGGTCAACCTTTGAAATAATCCCTCATCTAGAAGAAAAACAACTTAAAGTATTTGTCTCGTGGAAAGCATGCAGGAACACCAGGTTTGCACATAAAGAATGACCCTTATTAGGGTGGATGAGGGAAAATACCGGTTTAGATTTGGGGTGTGTTCCTAGCAGAGTTTGCAGACTAATGAAGGAGATACCGGGGGACATAAAAGAACTACACCGTTCATTCAGTTCCATTCCAGAGTCCCTCTTGATTTCTCAGGTTCCAATATCATATGAAATTATCTTGCTCCAAATTTTTCATTTGAAAGTTTGGCTTACCTTGAAAGTCAGACATCTATATAAAGTGGTTTCTAACTAAACACAGCACCAAAATGCATTATGGAACAAATATACATTATAAGTAGTCATGATGAATGAGTGGAAATATTTGGTTAACCTTGGAAATAACCACTTGTCTACTTGACTGGAATAAGTAACATTTTATTCTGGGTGAGGGATTATGGTGGGGGAGTAGGAGGTTGAATTACAAGGACTGGAAATGATTGCAATTATTTCATAGTTTTCTATAAGCGGTTGCTTAAGAAAAGAAGGATGTATGTGGAAAATAAGGTCCACTTTGTACTTCACCATTTTCTTCAGTGTTGGTAGGAGTTAAACAGCCCAAAGATTGGAAAGGAATTAAAGTATACAAGGACTGGAAATGAAAGCCCCTCCGTGAAGTGATATTGTGATGAAGACTAATACCTACTGGAAATTAGAAACCTGCTCTGAAATACTTACAGCTTCCAGAGTATGGTAAGCCCCATAGTTGAAGGTATTATTGCTCCGCTCTTGCCCTTCGTTATATTGCATTTCTTCATCTTCATTATCTAAAAGGGCCTGAAAACAGACACAGCAAAATGGTGAAGTCATCCATGGGAGACAGATCGTGTTTTTCCTACCATATCTTGGTACAGAGGCTGGCCAAGTTGATGGCTCCTTCCACACATCAAGCAGCACAAATGTCAAGGTTTAAAAGGGGATCGCATAGCTTAAATTATACAAAGTAAGGATTAAAGCACAGTGAAGTGTAAGTTCAAGCTGCCTACTTCTTAAAGAACTTGCATTCCTCATCACTACATAACGTGGTAATGCCAAATTTCTAAGGAGTTTAAATAAATTCTGAGAAAGTAGGACAACAGAATGACCAGTGTTCATTTTCACCTAAGATCTTCATTCTCTAATGTTCTTGGTTCATTTGAAACATTTCAATATACAAAAATACCGCAACATCAATGCCAGGAGAAAAGCCATCAGCGTGTGTACACTGGTCATCGTGATGAGTGTGGTATGATTTTGAAAAATGAACTATCATGCCCTTTAACCAAAAGTAAAAAAAGTGTGGGGGGGGTCAGATTTCTTTCAAATATCTATAAAACTTTACTTCTCGGTGTCCAATTTAAGTCACCCCATTGAAAACCCACTTACTCCCTGGAAGCAACATATGTGCTACTGGGTTATTCTCTAGTATGAAATCTCTAGACATCAGCCTGCATCTGGTATCCAGTGCCTCTGAAATGCACAGCTTGGGAAACCATTCAGAAACAAAGAAATTCTTATAACCACTCATACTTTGAAGGTTCCTGGCAGATGTCTGTGACATGTGAGGATGATTAATAAGCTCACAGCTGCTCACGCCATCAGGAAACTCCCGGGCCAAATCACCAATTAGTCCATAACCCACCTCGGTGAAGGAGAGAGCATGAGCCAGACACAGTCCTGCTGTTCAACACAGGTCGTGGGGCTGCATGGTGATGTTCCCCCCACTGGGGACTACTGGGGACATTCTTGCCTTCTCACAAGGGCACTTCTTATGACTGGTCTCCAATATCCCCCACACCCACCTTGGCTCCTAACTTCAAATAAGAAAAGGGAGAGGGGCTTATTACTTACTGTGATGTGCCAGATACTGTCAGACACTTTGCATACATTTAACTAAAGAATCTTCCCAATAAACTACATGAAGTTAAGCGTCATTATTACCATTTTACTGATGAGGAAATGGAGGCTTGAGAGCATAAAAACTTGTTCAAAGACACAGCACTAGCAAAATTGTAATCTGGGGCCAGATCTCTCTGTTTCCCCGTCTACCACAATGCTATTCCTCTAACAAGTCACTGCGATTTACTTCCATTTATCTCAGTTTCATCATCTTTGAAATGATAAAGGATGACACAAGACCTTGAAATCTCTCAGATCCATTCTGGACTGGCCATTTGGTCCTATGCAAGACCAGTGAGAGGCCATGGCCTACCCACCTGCAGGTCATCAATTGTCACTGAGTACTCCAAGCCTTGGGACTTCAGGAAGGATTTGACTGGCTGTAGACTGATAGACGGAACCAGGACATCCACAGGCCGGCCCAAGGTAGAGGGAGAACTCCAAAAGTTGAGCTGAAGAGAACAGAAATAAAACCAGATTCAAGGACAATTCAAGTAAAACACACAGTAAGTTCATTCTTCTAGAACCAGTAGAAGGTAATCCCCGAGGAGCAGAGTTCTGCCCAAAGGCAAACATCACCCACATCACAACTGTATCAAATCAGACCACTCAGCGAACAGTACCTGGCAGAGTCCAAGAGATGGTAAGTCAATGGCAGCAAGGAGGAGGGAGCCCAAGACTCAGGCCTCCTATTTTCCGGGACCACCCTGCTCTCACCTATAGCTCTTCTTACCCATCAACTTTCTTGATTGTCTAAATGGCCTGTCTACTAATACAAGGTTATACACGGAGAATCTTCCAGAATAAAAATAACATTGCCAGTAGTACAAGATTCCTCTCCCACCAAAGTTAAAACACTCACTCAAGGGGACTAAGAAGCAGCACATACCTTAAAGTTGTCCGAATTCACTAGTTGAGTCAGTTTGCTGACCTCGTCTCCATTTCTGACATTAATCCTAAAAACTTGGTCCCTGGAGAAAGAGGGGGGAAAAAAAGCCAAAGATAATGGGGAGCTTTCAAATGGCAAATAAACCCCAGCCCACTATCCCAGACAGAACTGGGCTGAACGAGAGGAAATGGTCTAGTCTTTGGTTATAATGTATAGCCATTAAAAATAAGACTACGTGGCAGATATAAAAAAGTGCTCATGGTATAACTTGAAGGGAAATATTAAGTGAAAGAGCAGGACACAAAACTGTACGTATGCCATGATTACAAGTATGGAAAAAGCAGATGCACTGGAAGAAAAACAGACAACGGAAATATCCCAAATGCTGACAGCGCTCAAGTTCGGGTCGTGGGATTATGGATGACTTACTTTTTTTCCCTAGTATCTGTTTTCTGTAATGTGGTCATATTACTTTATAATGAAAAACATATATATTTTTACAGAAGGGAATGTTCCTGAGTTACATGCAAAGCTAACTCAAGACATAAAGAAGCACTTCTTCACTGTCAGGGTGAGGGCTGAAACCCTGGTGGAACCTCCAGACTGGGAAGAGCTGGACGAGGGAGCAGAACCTCCATCCTGGGAGGCTGGGCTGTTGTCCTCTTAGAGAAGAGGGGGGAGGCTGGGTGCTCGGCCTTCCCCTCAGTCCCAGAGTCCAACACACACATGCTTCACAATGGAGCTGAATAGAGCTCAAGGTGTGAGGCTGAACTTGGGACTACTGCTGCCCACAGGGTCGGAGAGGGTCTAAAAGGGCCTGCCAGTCACAGCCCCCTTTGTCATTTGTCCTGCACTTATTTCGTATAGGTTATTTAGCTTCCGCAGCAGGGGCGGGAGAAGAGGCCCCAAAGTCCTGCGTGGGAGGGAGAAGGCTGGGGCTGAAAAGCTGCCTTTGTGTTCTCGGCCTGCTCGGGGAGCCAGGGGAGCCATTAGGCCGTTGCTAGGTGACGGACCAAATGAGTCCACACTCGACGCTGTCACATGCGTCATCCCTTTGACACGAGTGAATGCGGGAAGAGCGGCTGGAGAGGGCTGTGGGCTGAAGGACCTGTTGACAGAGTAAATGGCTCTGTCACGGGGAGCTAAACGTGCAGCCTCACGTGGCCACCCCTCACCAGAAAACCAGTTCAGTCCGGATGGACCCTCAGGGTTTTGCATGGTTCTAGAAAGTTCCGGGGGGCTCTTCGCGGGGGTCTTGGCCAGGCCCAAGGAGTCAAGACCCACTGCAGGTAGCTAGTTTGGAGAAGATGTCAGTGCCCGGGTTTTTTTTGTTTTCTCTCCCACCCTAGCCAGTCCCCACAGGGTCTTGGAGGTGGGCAGCTAACTGCTGCTGAGGGCCCTGGTAGAGAAGCCCTGGCTGGGCAGCTGTGTCTGAAGCTGCTAAGGCTTGGATATGGCTCAAGGGTGCAAGTGCTCAAAAACTGGTCCCAATTACAGTCCTGTGGTTGGGTGGTAGGAGCTAGCTTTAAGAGGTGGGGCTTACTGGGTACCCCAAAGGGATTAATGCTGATCTTACAGAGTTAGTCCCCAAGACAGTAAATTACTATACAATGAGTGGCCTGGCCTCTAACTCTGGCTTCTTGTCTTGCCATGTGACCTCCCTCTCACACATGCTCCAACTATGATGCCATCCACCATGCTATGATGCAGACAGGGGGACCCTACCAGAGTCTGAACGAATAAGGTCACCCAATCTGGGATGTTCAGCCTCCAACACTGTGAGCCAAATAAACCTCTTTTCTTTACCCATTACCTAGCTTTGAGTATTTTGTTATAGCAACAGAAAATGGACTAATACAGAACCCATCAGGTTTGCTGAGAGTTGGACTACAGCCCTGGGAAGATGGAGAGTCAGACCAGCATTTCTCTGACACAGGCAAGAAACTTTGAAGGGGAAAAGGGGGAACAGGTTTAAATCAGAAGGGACTAAGATTAATCTGCTGAACTCATATTCTTTCATAACCTACCTCCAACACTCCAGAAAAAGTGGTATCTTAAAAGTGAGTATTCTAGAAAGAGCCTGTACATTGACCAAAATCTAGGCATTTATAAAACAACACTGGCTAGAGCAATCACAAAGAAGGAGGGGACAGAGAAGGAATGAGAAGAGAAAACAGAGAGAGACGTAAGAACAAGAACCAAGTCCACATCCCATTCCATCATCATCTCCTCCACCTGTCACTCTCGCCTTAGTATGCCTTTGCACACATTACTCCTTCTGCCCACAATCACAGTCTGTTTCCTATCTTTCTGGAAATCTCCTGCCTAGTCTTTAAGAGCAGCTCATATTATCCATGAAGCTTTCCCTAACCAGAGGAGGCAAAGTTAGGTATAGTCTTCAGACAGTGCTAGAAATTGGCAGTAATATTAGGATTTAACATTATCTTTATGAACATCAGTGCATCGATACCTAAAATCAGAGTGTGTGCCGTACAAAGGACAGTCATTCTTGCTCTCATTATCCTTGTCTATGGACAAAGATAATGTTCACTCCAGGTCATGAGAATGCAGATGGTTGAATCCTTCATTACCTGGACGTTCATTCAACCTTGACTGTGAGCTCTTTCTGGAGATGGAAGATTTGCCTGGGAGAGGGGACATGTTGGAGTTTGCAGGTTGCTGTGTCCACTCCTCCTCCATACTGGTGCTCTGATCCCTCTTACAATACCCAGGACCATCCAGCTGCTACCAACACCAGATTGAGGATGCCCTGCCACGTACCCTCACACTTGTCCCAAGTTCAGGACAGTCAATACAGGCAGTCGAGTGGCTTATTCTTTGTGTATCTCTCATCAATGTCCCTAGCCAGGCTTAGCAGCCACCATGAACAATATAGACATGATTTCCCAAAACTCTCAAGAGGACTGTGAGCTACTGCTGAAACTACAACCAGTTCTGCAACTACTTCCTGTTCTGTCCCTGCCCACACCTCCCAGCCACCTGGCCATTGTCCCAAACTTAAGATGACCAAAGACCAGGACAGAAGGTACCAGCAGTGCAAGAGAGACTGGTGGGTAGGAGAACCAAGTGAAAGGGAAGAAGATGGGTGGTGGGGAGAAACCATCATCCTCATCCCTAGCAGGCAGTCTCCGTCCTGGCTTCTAATTACAAATGCTTGGAGACCAGCTTGCCTATGCTCTAAATGTTCATTGAGCTGGATGACCAGGACATGTCAATGGACCCTAGGAAGGACTGCTGCTCCTTTTCTGGATTACTTACTATGGAGTGAGACTTTGGAGTTTTAACCAATAGATAACACAATAGTTAAAACCATCTGCAATCAGCTATTGGTTAAAACCATCTGCAATCAGCTCAGGTACACAGCTCTCTCTGTGCAAAACTCCTGCTGTGAGCAGTCTAGGCCCCGCTGTCTTAGCCCGGGTGCTCACTGAACCATAAGAAGGAACATATCCTGAGAAATAGAGATTTTCCAGCCACACGAATAGCTGCAGTGGGAACCTGACAGCTCCATGCGTCAGCCCACACAGCAGCAGGTGTAGTAATGACACATCTACTGCTGAGCTGCCTGTGGAAAAATCTCCTTCCCTGGCCACCTGCTACGCCTAACCCCCAAGCTATTTAGCAGTAGAGACACAGGTATCAACAGAGTCATAAAAATTACTCAATCTCATATAAGTAATTGCTTCAATAAACAACCCCAAAGTCTCTTTAACCAGGTAGTATAATAGAAAGTAAACTAATAGTTATAGATAGACCAGTGAGATAGAGGATTCTATTTGGAGATTAACTTATGTTATAGGAAAAAGGGTATGGGTTTTGCATGCCGAGTTCCAGCTCCCCTGCTTACCAGCTAAGTGGCCTTGGGCGGGTTCCTTAACCTTTCTAAGGCTGAGGTTTTTCATGTTTAAATGGAGGAAAATAACACCCCTGCCTTGCAGAGTTGTTGCATGATCCAAAAGATAATGTACATGAAAGCTCTTTGGAAATGGCAAAGCTTTTTGCAGTAATGAGTTATTATAAGGCAATCTTCTAGCAGGGCCCCACGGCATCTCTTTCATCTCTCCTACCTCCCAAATCTCCTCTCTGCAAACCTCCAAGCGTTGTGTGTGGAGCATGTTGAGCATATGTGCACACAAAAACTCACACACGTCGTACAGGTGTGGGTCCCTGCATGTCAATTTCCATAGCTGTGCCAGGAGCACCGGCTCTACAAAGTCTTCACTGTAAACAGAGAAGTGAGACCAAAAAGACTAAGACCCAGGTTTCCTCTTTAAGTGTGGTGGAAATCAGAAACAAACAATTTCTGGTCATTCTTTGTAATTAATAGTGTAGGAATGCTGGGTGCGGCGGCTCACACCTGTAATCCAGTAGCTCAGGAGGCTGAAGCAGGAGGATTGTGAGTTCAAAACTAGCCTCAGCAACTTAGTTCCTGGCTAAGGAACTTAGCCAGACTCTGCCTCAAAATAAAAAAAAAATAAAAGGGCTGGGGATGTTGCTCAGTGGTTAAGCCCCTCTGGTTCAGTTCCTATACCAGAATGATAAAAATACTAATAACAACAACAATAATGGTGTAGGAATAAGAAAATAGGGGATGCCTGAAACTGACCTTACAAATAAGAAGCAGAAAGAAAAGGAATTATCAGATTAGGGAGCTGGAGAGGGACTGTGGAGCCCAGTAGTTCTGATTTCAGAAGAAATCAGGCCTCAGATTGCCCTAATCCCCTTCCTCTTGAGGTAAATGACAAGCTATTCCTTTTCAATTCCATTTGGCCCTCATATTGCTGAAAAAAAAAATATAATAAGAAGTCCAAAAGGAACTTACCCAAAAAATTTTTCTCGGCCACACATGCTTGACCCAATAAGGGTCACAAAGAACAGTATCCACCTCATGTCCCAAAGTGACAGTCACATAGTAGTTGAGTCAGGCTGTATTTATAAGGAGCCCAGGGCAGACTCACATCCTCAAAAATGCTAATGTGATTCCCAAGCACCCCTGCAACTCTGACTGTGTGGCAGGCGGGTTCCTACCAATGCCTCCTCCATTCCTTTCGAGTGATAAAGGGCAGAGCCTCTTCATTTACAAGGTCAGAAACTTGCTCCACGGGCTGGAAAAGTCTGGGCCAAGGGTGCCATATTGCTCATCGCTTGGCATCTAAAGAGCATTTTTGAGTAAATAGAAAAGTCCCACGGAAGTGGTTAGAATTTATACTGACAAGAGAGTCCAGATGTCAACCTGGATGGAATTGCCTCTAGAGTTAAAAAGTGAAGAAAATCAAGTGACCCAGGCCAGTTCTGAGACCACACTTGACAAGTCCTTTCAGAAAATGTTCACCAGAGAATGTCATAATGAGAAGAGTTCATGGCCTCTTTTATAGACCTGAGGCTGAATTCTTGTGAGTCCCCTGAGAAAATAGAAAGATATGCGGTCGATGCTATAGAAAGGAAGTATTAATCTGAATAAATTATCATTTTCCCTTGGGATCTGAACAACAGGTAAGGTTTGATAAAATTATTAATAATAAAACTTTCTTGGGCTGGGGATCTGGCTCAAGCAGTAGCGCACTCGCCTGGCATGCGCAGCGCTGGGTTCGATCCTCAGCACCACATAAAAATAAAATAAAAAGATGTTGTGTCCACCGAAAACTAAAAAAAATATTAAAAAATTCTCTCTCTCTCTCTCTCTCTCTCAAAATAAAATAAAATAAAATAAAACTTTCTTAGGTTTTGCTAGTCTTTGACTCTGGTATCCTTTCTTTCAAGTCTCAATGGAATAAACGGAAGGCACTCATCATCTGAATGACTTCTTCATGGGCTCCGGGGCCTTTGGGTCTGTACCTACATTCCTAATTTCCCAAAGCCTTCCCAATCCCACCATCCCCATGGGCTAGATTCTTTCTGCATCTGCCCAAAGGTAGTGGATATAACCAAGAGTCATGGTTGGGAAATTATTCTGACCCTTGTTAAAAAGGTAAAGAAAGCTTTATTCAAGATTTTTGCTGTGGAGATCATGAATATTGCAATAGGAAAGTCTAACTGTGCTTAAGTCCAAAGACAGCAGAATGAAGGGATCAGCAGATGGGAAATCACTAAGAGGAAACATCAAGTCAGGGGGATTCTTTCGAAAGTGGCCTAACAAGAGTCATGCTAAAGGCAGGCCATAGACTTATACATCAATAGTGCGGGATGAATAACTTGATCAGATATCAAAGTGAGGGGATGACTTAGCAAGGTCTTTGCTAAGACTGGCTCTGACAGGGCCCAAGAACAAACCTAGTCAAAAAAGAGGACATCAAGAGTTGGGGTTGGGGTTCAGTGGTAAAGCGCTTGTCTAGCACATGTGATGCACTGAGTTCAATCCTCAGCACCACATAAAAATAAATAAATAAAATAAAGGTACTGTGTCCATCTACAACTAAAAATATTTTTTTAAAAAGACATCAATTCTAAAGCATGGTCCAAGAGAGAGCCTCCATCAGGAGTTGTGGAACTGAGGGCTTCTATCTTCTTTACCTATCTCAGGGCTGTTGTGTCCTCCTACCACCTAATTAAATTCCCTAACCCACTGAGTCCACAACAGAGGCTGGGCTGTACTTCACCAAGGTAGATTTCAGCTTTGAAGTTAGTAACAAGAGAAACTGAGGGATTGGGGCTGTAGCTCAGTGGCAGAGTGTTTGCCTAGCATGTATGAGGCACTGGGTTCCATCCTTAGCATCACATATAAATGAATGAATGAATAAATAAATAAATAAAAGTCTTCTGTCCATCTGCAATTGAAAAAAAAAATTTTTTAACCAGGCAAGCTGAAATTTATTTCCCACTTTTGTCTCCCAGGGAAAACCATCAGTATGAAGAAACTCTAAAACCCTAATGGAAGTGAATATCTGAAAAGAAATTGTGTGGAAGTTGAGACCCAAACTTGATGGGGCAATGGGAAAGAAGGAAAGGAGTGTCATGGCTTTGGGTCCCATCGGTTTTTATAAAACAGCATGCCAGAAATGGGAATGTACATGCACCTAGCACGATGCCTGGCATTTTGTAGTTGCTTAATTAGTATTTGTTGAAAAACTGAGCTCTAAAGTCTGCTGCTAGCTCTGAAATGAGGGGTTGATACATGCTAAGACACAGATGAACCTTAAAAACTTAGTGTTAAGTGAAATAAGACAGACACATGAGGAAAAATACTGTGATTTGTCCTTACAAACTGAATGTGAGGAGATTCCTAGAATAGACAAATTTATAAAGACAGAAAGTAAAATAATGGTCATGAAGGGCTGAAGAGAGAGGCTAACGGGGAGCCACCATTTAAGGAGAACAGAGCTTCAGTCTGGGATAATAAAAAATTTCTGGAGATGGACGGCAATGACAGTGGAATAATATTGTAAATGTACTTAGTGCCACAGAATTGTACCCTTAAAAATAATCAAAACTTGGGGCTGGGGCTCAGCAGTAGAGCACTTATCTTGCATGTGTGAGGCCCTGGGTTCGATTCTCAGTACCACATAAATAAAATAAAAAGGTACTGTGTCCACCTACAACTAAAAAAAATATTTAAAAAAAATAATAATCAGGGGCTGGGGTTGTGACTCAGTGGTAGAGCGCTTGGCTAGCATGTGTGAGGCACTGGGTTCGATTTTCAGCACCACATAAAACAAAGAACTAAATAATGGTCCATCAATAACTAATAAAAACATTTAAATAATAATAATAACAACTACTAAATTTTATGTTATATATAACTAATTAAAAAAACTTCAAGGATGTTTGGAAGATTTCTCTTAGGACAAATTAAAGAAAAAGACAAAGGCAAGGTGCTTACAGTGTAGTGGATTGCTATGTTTTAGGGCAGAGAAAACTGAAGAAATGGGTACTGAGGATGTGGCCACTGGTACAGCACTTGCCTAGCATGTGCAAGGCCCTGGGTTTGACCCCCAGGCCTGCAAAAAAGAAAAGAAAAAAGAAAGAAAGAAATTGAAGAAATGAAGCACCTACATTAGTATTAGAAAAAGGAATGGTCACAACCCAATTTTGCTTTAAACCAAAGAGATTTTAATGGTGTTTGTCTATTCCACAATTCCCTAATATGGGTGGTCTCGCACGTGCTCCATGATTGTCTTCAAGCCAAGCCAGGTCTCTTCAGCTGTGGGCAAGATCTGCTTGGCCGGCAGGAGGAAACCATAGCGGCCTGTGTCTCTCAGTTCAAAGGCAAATGAGTATTTGATGCCAGAGTCATAGGACCAGTCAATGCTTCCACCACTGGCTTGGTCTAAAGGGCAAATAAGAATAAGGACTGGTTATGCTATTCCCACTGACCTCTACATAACCTCTATATTCAGTTCCACCATGATCAAAGGTAAATCAGACCCCCATATGCATGGGTTGCAGGAGCAGGCATAGTTCAGCAGAGGCTCATGCCCACAGAATACACAAGAATACTTTGAAAAGCAAAAGGTGTTATTCCAATGAACACAGTACTTAGTCTTCCTCTGGTGTTCTTAGGAGCCTCTGGCTTTACCCACCCATTTGGAATCTTGCCTGATGCCCTAATTGGCATCTTCCCCAGGTTAGGGAGGCCACACCACTTCCTTCTTTAGAAGGTACAGGCATTGTTTCCTGTAGTGGTAGAGCAGGAGTTATGGAGTAAGAGATTTGGTCCCTGTCCTTACGAGACTCTCAGCATAAGGAGGGTGCAGGCTCTGCTACAGTGTGAAATCATATGTGCAGCCTCCCTGCTGATGGGCTAAGTCAGCACAGTCATGTGCACCTGAGACATGTGTGGCCACTGACATGACAGATGATGAAGGCGGATGGCATGAGCCTAGGAAGATTCAAGGCAATCAGACTCGGTAGAACTAAGCAATGGGCTGGTCCTGAGGCCCTGCCCAGGGAGGGCAAGTAGAGGACAAATGGAGGATATGGTTGTGGCAGAGATGAAGGAAGCCACCCAGCCCTAAAACAGGACTGGGAACATCAAGGAAATTGTACCAGGAAAGAGTAGGACTAGAGGTTAATATTGTGAATTGCCAAGTTGAACATCCCTTATCCAAAATGCTTGGGATCAGAAGTGTTTTAGATTTTGGATTTTGGAATATTTCATATATGTAATGAGGTTATCTTGGAGATGAGGCCCAAGTCTAAACACAAAATTCACTTGTTGCATATATATCTCACACATGTATCTTAACGGTCATTTTATATAATGTTTTTAGTGCACCTGCCTTTTGACTAGGATCTGCCACATGAGGTCAGGTGTGGAATTTTCCACTTGTAGCATCAGGTTAATGTTCAAAAAGTTTTTGATTTGGGGACATTCCAGATTTTGGATTTTCAGATTAGGGATGTTCAACCTGTAATTCTGAGAAATTCTTGTGCACTTGTCAGCCACAACAGCTAGTATAGTGCCTGATGAATAACAAATACTTAATGGTTGCTGACTTGGACTGATTCTTCCCAGGGTACCAAAATTACTAATCTATACCTCTGATGTGGCTATATGATACAATCATCCCATAAGGGGTCCATAGAAGATAGAGTATTAGTTTCAGATTGAATACTAACCCTCAATGATTAGCTGGTGACCTAAGGCCAAGATGCTTCATCTGTCAAATAAGGATGATATACCATGTATTTCACAGGGCAGTAAGAATTAAATGTAATAATGTAATGGCTATGATTACAACACTGAGTGCTCACTAAATGTGTTAGGGTGTTAAATTATCTTATTTAATCTATACCTTAGTCCTGAAGTAGTTACTAGCATTGTACCTATTGTACAGATGAGGAAATTGAGGTTCAGATGAGTTATAATGTAGGTAGAATAGGCATCCAATAAATGTCAGTCATAACAAGCATTATCAATAAATGACTAGGATCTTGTCAACTTAGACCACATTAAGGATCAAAGGCATCTGGAGGATAGTAGGTGGCTGCTTTAGAGTTGGTGAACACTTAATTCTATATATTATCTTTTGAGTCTCTTGACAATTCATTTCACAGATTAAAAAGCCCAGGGAGGGTGAGTGACTAGCCCAAGGTGACTTGGTTCCAAAGTGGCAGTTTTAGCTCAGATCCAGGCTTCTTCTGGCTGTGCTTTCCCCACTACATCTCCCTGGGAAATAACTCAAGGATACCTTCTCCTGGACCAAGCACTCATCACAGCACAAAGCCCTTTCCAGGTGGGAAACTTTCTCACCCAGAACACACATGAAGTCACCTCCTAGATGGAGAGAAGCAGATGTTTCAGGTCAGAAGTGAACCTAGGCAGGAGGCAAGAAGAACCTAACTGGGACTGGTTCTTAGAGGCAGGGCTTGTCCAAGGTATGAAGAAGCAAGATAATACAGTCAGTTCTGGACAAATTTGCAGCTAGAACTTGCATTAATGATGATCCAGTCTTCAAAGATCACACAGCAAATCTACATTTGTCTGATATTTGCTTATCAGAAATGTCTTCAATATCTGTGTCCTCACCAAGAAAGAAAGTACACTAAACCTCAGCCTTCCAAATTCTACATTATTTGTAAATACTTCCAGACAAAGTATATTCCTTATAATAAAATGGCTAAGATTCAGGAGGAGGTTTCAGGGGTACACAATGTCCTTCTTCTGACATTCCAAACTTCAGCCTCCATTCATTCAGAGGCTGCCAACCAGACGAAGGTATGTGCTCCTCAGCCTTAAGCTGCCATCATCATCTCAAGCTAAGTCCACTTCTCTGTGCCCATTGCCACCACTCAGAGGGCTCTCCTCCTTGGAGATGGCCCTGATAAAGGTCGGGACAAGCCCACATGGTTAAAAGAGGTCTCAGCAAGTCAGGCATGGTGGTATGCGGCTGTAGTCTTAGCTACTTGGAAGGCTGAGGCAGAAGGGTCACTGAGCCAGGAGATGGAGATCAGTCAGCGCAATGTAATGAGATCCTGTCTCCATAAAAAGGTATCAGCAACTTTTGCAAATCAGTCTTCTCAGAACACAGCCTAATACACTCTCTCTCTCTCTCTCTCTCTCTCTCTCTCTCTCTCTCACACACACACACACACACACACACACACACACACTCCAAAGCTTTTCATTCTGTTTGATTTGATAATCTTGCTTCAGGAATGTCCCCAAAAGATCATCTAATAACAAAAGGAATTAAAAAAAAAAAACAGGTTCATGGTAACACTATTTGACAAAATATTAAAACAATTCAAGGGCCCAGTAGCCAGGATTTAGCCATATAGTGGAATAAGAAATATCTAGAATGCAAATACATAAAATTCTATAGGAAATGATACTAACTTTAAATAGCTGAACACAAAATACAGCAGACATGGATTCTAACTAGATAAATACATTTGATTGACAAAAAAAAAAAAGATCATAAAGTTTATTAAATGTATCATAAATCACAAAGAAAAAATTTCAAAATACTCAAAAAAGAAAAGCTTTCACCGGGCATGGTGGCACATGCCTGTAATCCCAGGGACTCAGTAGACTAAAGTAAGAAGATTGCAAATTCAAAGCCAACCTCGACAACTTAGCAAGGTCCTAAGCAACTTAGCAAGACCCTGTCTCAAAATAAAACATATAAAGGGCTGGGCATATAGTTCAGTGGTAAACCACTGCTGGATTCCATCCCTAGTACCAAAAAAGAGAGAAGCTTTCATGGCATGTAATATTATCAGATCATTAGTTTCTGCATTTCCATGAAGGGCTCTGAATATAGTAAATATCACTCTTTTGCTCTCCAAAACTCCCACTGAAAGCACCATGATTAGACTAAAGATGTATTTCCAGTGTTGAAAAAAAATTAAAAACTCACAAGTAGCAAGTGAGCCTTCCTGCAGATCCCCACCCCATCCTATGACTGTAGCTGTTCCTCTTGCTCCAGCCTGATGGACCACCTGGGCTGCCTCTGATTACCCCTTCTTACCCCTCCTCTGCAATCACTCTGCATAAGTCATTTCTCCTCCCTCCTGTGTCTTCCACCTTTCCTTCTCTATTGGTTCTTTCCCCACAGTCAATAAATATATTTCTTGTCTGAGGGGGAAAAAAATAAAGCCTTCCAAAGCCTTCCATTCTTCTCTCTCTCTCTGTCTCTGTCTCTGTCTCTCTCTCTCTCTCTCTCTCCCCCCCTCCCCGCCCCTTCTCATCCATTCTTCGGAGACTGCTCTGGTTAAGGTCACCAATAAACTAGTGATGAAAATTCAATGGAAAATGTTCTGTCCTCATCTAAATTGACCTTTTCATGGCCTTTTTCATTTTAACCACTGCCTCCTCTGCTTGCTCCTTCCCTGGTTTCTGAAATCTAGGATTCTCAGCCTCTCTGCCTGGACTTCCTGCTGCCTCAAACCTTGCTCCCCCTCTCCTCTCAGCTCTCTTTCCACTCCAACTATCTCTGTTTTCCTCTTCTAACCATGCTTTCTATGCCGACCCGTCCCAAATCAATCTCTCTCTCTCTCTCTCTCTCTCTCTCTCTCTCTCTCTCTCTCTCTCTCTCTCTCATCACAGGGCCATGTTATCCAGGATTGTTCCACCTGAATCCCCTACAACTATGTCAAGCTCGACATGTCGACAATTGAATAATGTAATCTTTCTAGCCCCACCCCACCCCCTTTTACCCTCTTGGGTACCATTCAATGACCTTTAGTGAGAAACCCTCCACATCCAATAAGCAACAAGAGTTGCTTTACTTCCCAAATCCTGTCCATCCTCAGTAGATGGCTCTAGTTTGGGAACTCTTCCTGTTCCCCTGGGGCAGATGTCCCTACTTCCTGTTCACCATCACTCCGGTCTCTACATTGCTGCTGTGTTCTGCCTAATTCTGCATGAGAGTGAGCTATAAGGAACTGGACAGTGTAGGAGGGTGCAAAAAAACTCAGATGCTTAGAAAGTTCTTCATTCTAGATATTACATAGTAAGTATCTCATGGAGGAGACCAGACTTACTGAAGGAAACTGGGTAAGGTTCGGTTCTATGCATGAAGTCCTATCCCTTTCACATCTAGGCATTTAAGAGCTTTGACCCAAGCTCACGTGGTGTCTGCCATCTTAGTGACTTCTTACTAACTTCCAGCACAACAGATACTTACAGATGACTGAGCAAATTGGTCCCACTTTATACTTGGTGCCATGCAGGCTTGTCACAGACTGGGCAGCCTTTTGGGCCAGTTCATCCTGTATATTGATAAAACCAAATAAAGGTGACTGGATAACACTTGCAACCTTGGAAATTGGTTGCCCAATAGCAGAATATAGACCAGGGAGTTCTTTTTTGTTTCAACCATTTTTCATTGAGAAGTGAGCACAAGAATACTTCTATTGGCTTTGAAATACAACATGAAGACCTTCATTGTTTACTTGGTCATCCGGGTTTTTGCAATATTCCAGGGTTCATTATTTTGCCACTATTCACCCTGTTCAGAAGTGTGGATGGAAACAGGGTACATGTAAGGGGACTAAATAAAATGTATACTGACCCCAGAATGTACCCAGAAAGTTGGTTTTTTTTTTCTTACTGGATCTCTACATTGGCTTATTTCCCTGTGATTGTCTCTTTTTCCAAGAAGCAGAGCTCAGCAAAATATTTTCCGTTACTTGAGGGTTCCAATTTTGACTGATTGAGGCTTTACTGTCCTTGCTAAGGATAAATGTAAGGTCTTGAACTTGGGTCCAGGAAAACAACTGTACAATTACCAGATGGGGGAAACCTGGCTCAGCTGAAGCCTGGGAGAGCCTGGGGGTTTCAGCTGTCAATGAGCCCAACATGAGTCAACTGCACGGTGTTACTGCCAAAAAACTAATGTGACCCTCAACTGTATTAGCAGAGTGCACGGTCCAGATGACGGCAGTTCCGGCCATGCTCTGCTCTGCACTGGTTAACCTGCAACATGAGTTCACATTCATTTCTAGGAGCTACCTTGAAGAACACAGACAAACCAAAGGATGTTAAGAAAACTGTAATAAGAATGGTGAGAGAACCTGGGCCCATATTGTGAGTGCTTAATGGAACTGATATTATTTTGGAGGTTATCCCTATCTTAAAGACCTAAGAGAAGAAGGTCAGTGGTCTTGAAGTAATTAATGCATTCACATTCCAAAGAGAAATAAACTTGCTCAATAAAGCCAAATGATAAACCAGGGCTGGTAGGGGGGGAAACAGAGGAAGAAGGTTTTCCTTCCCTACGAGGAAGAACTTTAACTATCAAACCTGCTTGCAACATGGAATCAGCCCCCTTAGAGGCAGGAAGTCATCTAAGTGTAGACTAGATGACTATCTGGTAGACATTTGAGGACCAGGTTTGAATAATTTAAGGTTATCTCGGTCGATTAAAAGTTCATCCTAGATTCCTTCCAACCTTGACACTCTTTTTTCCTGATTTGACTTTGAATGGTAAGAGTCACCATCAAAACCCTGACAGAGCCAAAATCCAACTAATGAGATGAAATATATGAGATATATCTGATGAATATAATGAGATATATCTAAATTGAAATAATCTATCCCATTTCTGTCTGGGGCTGCTGACAATAATCTATTTGAAGGTAATTTGTCCAAAAGGTCCCAATTCTGGACTTATCCCTAACATATGGGTTTCAAAAACCAAGTCTGAAAGCCAAATTGGAAATATCTGCACATTCTCTTCAGCATGGGATAGCTGTTGCTCAATTGCAAACAGTCTCCTGAGATGTCGCCATCTGACCTAAGGCTGCCGCCAATTTGCTTATTCCTGAAACAGGAAATATGACAGAAGGAATCAAGTTAGGGAATGAATGTTTTAAACTCAGTGCATCATCATAACAGGTCATAAAGTCAAAGGTCCCAGAAAAGCATTAGGAGAGTTTTGGGGAGCAAGGTTGCTTAGTATAGAGCATCTGTTCACCACTTCAAGAGCCTCAGATCTAAATTCAAGTGGGTTTTGGCCAGGTACAACTCAGGAGCCTGAGGCAGGAGGATCACAAGTTCAAAACCAGCCTCAGCAACTTAGCAAGACCTTCAGCAACTTATGAAACCCTGTTTCAAGATTTTAAAAAAATAAAATAAAAAGGACTGGGGATGTAGCTCAGTGGTAAAGCACCCCTGGGGGTTCAATGTCCAGTACTAAAATAAATAAATAAATAATAACTCCAAGTGTTTTTTGTTCGTAGGCAACAGAAAAGCACATCCTTATAACCCACGGTCAAATGAGGCTCCTGCTCATCTGGATTAAGGCAACAACATTTTCATGAATTCTATTTTCCAAGGAAACTTAGTTTAGGAAACTAAACCTTTGGTTGATCACAATCTTCTTAATTCCTGGACTTAACATCTATCATTTCCTTAACCTGTCATTAGTACACCTCCACCTCAGTGCCTAACTTCATGATTGACACTTATTTGTCCATACAACTGATGTTGTAGCTGAGCTAAAATGAAGTTGAAAAAAACTCACCAGTTCATCAAAGTTATCTGACTTGGTACATTTGTACCCATAAGGGTACATGAGCAGCTGCGAATAGCTATGGAGGGTAATGAAGGCTTTGAATTCCCCATGACTCTTGATGAAGTCCACTATGGATTTCACTTCAACTTCAGAGTTGGCCCTGGGTCCACGGTATGAATCGGAGCAAGGACTGCTACTGGCTCCAGGTCCTGGTGGGATGCAGGAGAAGCCCAGTGAGGACAATAAGCTTTATGAAAACACCACAGGAAGGAAGGGACCACGCACATCACTAAGTTTCTCCTCTGGAAACCAGAATCATTATGTTTGATCAAGACGTTTCCTAAGGGCATAGACAGGAAGCCCAACTGAGGAGATTCCGCACACATCTCTTCTTTAAAAAATATGGTTCCTCTATATGGCAGAAAGAGCTATCAAATTAGATCATCTCCTCTCTGTGGGAGTTGTTGGAAGAAAAGCTCGATTTAATATTATAGATGGAATTCCTGCATTGGGTGGGAGTTTTAGCAAATTCTTTTTCTGGGATCTTTTCCAATTTGTAGAATCCAAGAGCAAAAGATTCTATGCATCTGTACTTCCAAGTCACAAAGCCACAAAGGCAAAAAAGCCTCTGACACCCTTTCTGCCATGAGGAAATCATAACTACACTTGACCACAAGGCCACCTTTGGCCTTGACTCCCTCAGCAACCAGAGTTGCTCAAGAACACTGAGGTGGGGTTATGGCAGGGGCTCTGAATGCTAAAGAATCTCTTAGAGAGCAGGTAAGAGTTGAGATTCCCCAGACTAAGTGACATGGGTGAAATGTAAACAAGCCTCTGTCATCTTGAGTTTAAATTATTTAATAAGAATAACATTTTAGGGAGGAAAAACACTGGCATTGAAATGCTGGGAACTGTTCAATATTTTGGGTCTGGTGCTTTGATTATTTTCCCCCTATGCAAAAAAAAATGAATAAATAAATTGCAAAAGCGATGAATGAAGTTGCAACTCATCCATATGCTGTCACAATCCCCTAGCGGGTCCTGTCTCTATTCCATGACTCTCATTAATTCATTTGTTTTACAAATATTTAACGATTGCCTTCCATGTGGCAAATTCTGTGCTAGGTGTTAGGAATACTAGTGAGAAAAAGACAGAGCTCCTAACCGCACTGTTATTGTGGGCTCCTGAGGAGAAACCAAACAAATTTCAGTTCTGTGATTACAAAAGCATAAGGAGGTTTAACCAGTACCTAAAAGCATAAAGGAGCCCCAAACAGCCTGCCACTGAACTCCAAAACATAAGAGCTGCAAGCCAGCAACAAGCTAATATTTTACTTTGAATCTATTTCGAAAATCAATGTCTTAATCCTATTTGTACTTATTTTTAAGTTTTCCTTCTCGAAGCATCTATAGATGATGTAATGCTTCTCCTCGGAATAGATCCTAACCCCCTCTAGTGGCTGGTTCAGGGCTTCCTGAGCTCCCGCCATTGTGCAAAGTCTTGCTCTGGCAGCTCGGAAGCTGAACAGGGCTACAGCTTGTGGGAAAACCAAGATGTGAGACAAAATATATTAAATGCTGCTCAGAGCACTGTGACAGCACTGCGCTCCTGTGAAGGGAATTTAGTAAAGTGTTTTTCGAAGAGGTTTTTAAATGGCTTGAATCCTAAATGGGCTTAGCAGGCTGACGCACTGCAGAGCTCTGCAAACCAGCTAGTTAGCCAGACAGCAATCTAACCCATCCGTAGGGGCAAGTCCCTGCGCTCACCTCCAAAACCTGCATCCCAGTTTCGGTTAGGGTCTACACCGACACACAGGCTTCCAGAGACCTTGGACCGGGTCTTTCGCCACATCCGATTCTTTAAAATCCGACCCAAAAAGAATTACAGAAAAAAGAAAAACCGGTCATTCACCCTGATGAGAAGGTCCCTTCAGAATGCAGTTCATCCCTACTGCGCCCTCCCAGGAGGGTCTCTGTGCAATCGCACTGACTTCTCTTGCCCCGGAGGTGTTGGAATAGTTCCGCTCGGAATAACCCCCATCTCCTCAAATAAACATCTGCCAAACCACGTTCCATAAAACACTAGTTTTATTCAGTGCTAATCACCACCACAACAAAAAGCAAGGGAAAGAGAGTTCTGTGGTCGAATATTTGGGGGAAAGATGGGGCTAAATTGGTGAATTTACTTAAGAACTTTTAAGGATTTTTAATGCTTTCATGTTGTAT
The DNA here is from genome assembly GCF_047511675.1 of Marmota flaviventris. Lineage (NCBI taxonomy): Eukaryota > Metazoa > Chordata > Mammalia > Rodentia > Sciuridae > Marmota > Marmota flaviventris. Next base: position 23,584,211 of record NC_092498.1, read on the forward strand.
ATGCACCACTCAAAAGGATAGAGTGGGCGGCATTTCCTAGGTTCCATGGAACCCTTTATTCTTGCGATATCTCAAGGGATGACCAGTTGCTAGGACGAGTTTCTTTGAAAGCGCTACCATCGTCATCAGCTCGCTACAAGAATAAACTGGAGGCTCTGATTCATTTCGGACGTATCTGGGGTCACGACTGCCACAATGGTGTTTTGTAATGAGATTTTCAAGGGGGGAAAACCTACAAAACTCCTTTTAGTGATATTACAGAGGATTTCTGCCACAGATGGTAAAAATGCTGGGATGCATTGTACTGCTACCTAAATCTTACCGCAATCTAATTGTCAGCAGGTAACATCCGCCTTCTCTTTTCTATCAATCCCACCACAAAAAAAAGAAAAAAAAAAACCGCAGAGATAATTGGAACAAATCTCCTAGGTGACTCACTGGTGAACACTGAGCTCTAATAGCCCAGACTAACGGCTGAAATGGGCTCTGGCTGAGGCGACAAGTGAAGACATCATGTGTTGGAATAAGAAGTGATTATAAACATTTCTCTGTGCCTCCTTTCAGGGCCACTACTGAGAGATTAGGCATTCTGTTTAGAGTAAGTCGAGAACACAAAGATTACTTTTATTTGGTTTTTGAAGTTCCTACACATCTCCTTAAAGTCTTTGTGGAAGAAGAAAAAAAGTTCAGGCTTACTTGGGTTTGAGAGAACACATATCCATCGGGGTTTGTGACTGGCAGCAGGAAGATGTCCATGGTGTCCAAAATGGAGGTGATGGATGGATCATTTCCATAATCAGAGGCAATCTGAGCAGAGAACAAGTGCCATATCAACCTCACAGTCCCTCTCTTTTGACCAGGGGACTCAGGACAGAATATTAAGGCAATATTTTTTTACAAATGTGACCTAAGGACCACTGTTGACCAATGAGAATTTTCCCAAGTCTACTGCAGCCCAGTTTCCTGTGGTGTTAATATGTTTTAATATGCTCATGTCTATATTTTCATTTCTGGTCAAAATAATTTACTTGAATTAAGTAAAAATCAGTTATCATGTGCTCATTCTCCCTCAAAAGCAGCAGCTTTCTTCCTATGAATTCTGGTGATGCACGCTGCAACAGTGAGCAATGGTATATGTGGCTTATGTGGGTATGAACCAAAGAAAAAAATTTAAATATTCCTTAGTCCTCACACAGTATAGCATTCCAAAAGAACTCAGGACCAACATCAAATTACTTAAATATGTGGCAACTTTGTTAAAGATCCAGAGAACCGGTTAAATTTCATTTGGGGAATTACATTTTTACTTGCAATCAATTGCAGTAGAGTTGAAGTTTCTGCGGGATTAAAATTTATTCATTTCCTGTGCTCAGCCATCCTAAGGCATTATTATTCAACTGTTAAATATCCATTTCATAATACCCTAAAGGTAACCGCATTTTAATTGAAGGGAAAAATGTATCAATTGGTATGCACGTGGTTGCACATGCTTGAATGATCTGATGTGGATTGATTTCCTTTGCTCATGAATTAACATTCTGATTTATAGCATGTCATTTTTGAATTACTTAAGAAATACCAGACTAGGTCACACCCAGCCCCGTGTCCTGACTCTCATGCCAACAAACATGTGGAAGAGAGATATTGCTACATCCTGGCTTCAAAATCAGATTTGGGAAATTTTCAGAACAAACCCAAACACCCTTAACTAATTTCAATTTGGATCTCTAGGTCAAAGTCAACTCATTTTACACCTGTTTCTATTTTCTGTCTGAGCCCCCTTCAAGATTTTAGATATCTCCAGCACATCAAGCCTCAACCTTAAGAAGCAGCAAAGTATTTTTCTCTAATCTGTTCTTTTGCTGAAACCTGACTCCGGCCCTTACTTGCCCACTCCTTGGATCCCCTCGGGTTTGCTGTATCTTTTAAGGAGGGTATAGTAGCAGACCCAGGGGCACAAAGCCATGGCCCTGGATGGGGCAATATCAAAAAAGATTGGATGGATCTGTTTCCTGTCTATGTGGCAAGAGAAGGGCTCGGCAATAACTCAAGCAGGGACCACAGGGACTATTGTGTACTGGCTTGTGGGCCTGAGCCCAGAAAATCAAAATAAGAGGAATTTTAGGCAAAATGACCTTATTTGCTATCCACAGTGCAGTAGCTTGTGTAACCCACTCTCGAGCATGGATCCCAGCGTCTAGCCAGATGGCTGGCTTGTCTCCTCCGGTGCTGAACTGCAAAACACGAGTGGCAACGTGAATGGCTCTGCCTCTATGAGCACCTCGTCCCCTCTGCTCCCCCTGCAACCTCCTCCTTCTCTTGTCCCCTTTCTGTTATTGATGTGCTTAAGAGAGGAGAAGGAGATGCAAACAGTGTGCTGAGGATTAACTCTTCTCACTTAAGATTTTTTGTTTGGGTTTGGTTTTAGTTTTTTGGTAGCTTTCTTTTGACATAAACTTAAATACAAGATGGGTCTAGACTTCCTCCCTTGATGTTTGTAAAAACGTAGTTGCAGATAACGTAATGACATGAAAATGTGTTCATAGGTTTCAAATTGGGGAAAAACCAAGTTACAGAATAGTATATAATTTTATTTTTAAAAAGACTAATTCATATAAATATGTGTGTTCATACACATGCGTATGAGAAAAAAGGAGGGGAGAGGGAGAGAAAAGAGAAAGAAATAGAAAAAAAATGTTTATAAATAGTTGTGAAAGTAGAATTACAAGGATTTTTGTTTTCCTTTTGTTTTATTTTCCAAATTTATGCAAGGATTGTATTATGAAAATGCTCATGATAACCTTTTGAGTCCTTCATAAAATCAGGACAGGCAGGTTCTGTAGGTGCTTTCCAGAGTTTAAATTTTATGATCTAAGTGACTTAGTTTTATTTGGAACAGTGGCTTTGCCAATTGGATCAGTAAATGGGAAGGAAAAGATTATTTTTGCACCATCAACTTCTATCTCTGTGCAGCATCCTAAACATAGCAGATAAGGTAAATGAAAAATGCAAATCCTTACTACAAAAATTACATTTCACAGGTTTTGAGAGTTTTAGCTGAAAGTGTTCTGTGACTTTTCCTTCAAAGAGCTCAAGTGTAAAAAGCAGGGAACTTTGAAAAAGGCTGAACAGGACCACCTGGAAAAGGGAAGACCAAGAATATCCAAGGCGGATGAGAAATCTGGGGTTTCCTGACCCAGTTGGAGGCACAGGTAGAAAAACGAAAAAGAAGGGAGGGTAGTAAACTTTAGCAGCAGTACCCCGCGTTTTAAGTAGGCAAACCGCTCCTCCCAGGCCTGCTTTGGGAAAACCGCTCTGGGGAAATCCATCTGTCCCAGTTAGTCAGTTGGTTCCCAGCCATAACGTTTCCAAATTTAGCAGGGAGTTGTGACATTTAGCCCCTTCCACCCAACCAACTCTTTCTAGGAAGTCTGGGGAAATAATTTTCACTCTTTTTCAGGGCAAGGTGCAAAAGCTTCAAACCATCATTACGAAGACTTTCAGGAGTAACAAGTTGCAGTAAAACCTGAACATTTTTCAGCTATCATCAAAAAAAAAAAAAAAAAAAATCTCTTTCAGGGCTTTCGCCTTTGAGATTTAATTATGTCATCTTTTTGCATACTGCGGAACTGACGTTTTGTTTTTTGTGTGTGTGTTTTTGTTTTTATGCGGTTCAGGCAATTACTCGGTGTTTAAAAAAGAAAAAAAAAATGGCTTAAATAAGAAAAGGAAAAGAGAAAAGGGCAAAGAACTCCCACCTTGATTAATTACAGAATGCTCCCCAGCCCCCTCTCTGTCCCCCGCGCCGCCACCTCCCCCTCCTCGGCTCCTATTGGCGCGCGCCGCCCGCTTCCCCGCGAGCGCATCTAACCCGACACGAGCATTAATTCTCTCCTGCAGACCTGCGTCAGTTTGCGCAGGAAAAAAAGAAAGAAAGGGGGGCTGAGGAGGGTGGGGGGTGGATGCTCAAAACCAGCAAGGACCGGTTAGGAGAAAAAAGAGAGAGAGACCTGCTCTGCAGGCTGATGTGGGAGGGGCGGGATTCTAGAAGCATCTGGAGCAAAAATCGCCGCTGCCCCCGTACCTTGAGCACGTTCATGGGCCGGTTTTCAAAAGAAGAGCCAATATTCACTTTGCTCACTAGACCAGGGTGCTCAGCCACGAGGTTATCCATTTCTTGGGATATCTGAAATGTTTCAAATGATTAAATAAAACACTTGTAAATGAATACTTGGATGCATCTATTAGTGGCTTTTCTCGCCCCTCTCTGCCCATCCCCTCGGGGCACAGTGGAGAGGGTAGCACAACCGACTGCACTGGGGGGTCGGGGGCGTTTGAATCCTAGCTCAGGGATGATGAGTCATTCTAGAAAAAGAGAAGCCATTTTGCTGCAGCAGAACCGGCTCTTTCCAGTTTTGTGCAAAACAAAATGGCACTTGTCTGGGTTGCCTGTGGCTTTCCTCCACTCAGCTCTCAGGTGGAACTTTTCCAGCCAGGAGGCTTCTCCTCCTTACTAGCAGAAGAACACAAATGATAGTGGCATCCATAAGGATGAATGTGGAGGCTGGTGCTACAAAAGGCAGCGGGGCTAGTGCAGGCCTTTGGACAATGGGACGCGTGGACTGCAGACAGACTCAACACACCAACCACTCCAGCCCCTGTTTTCCAGGCTCATTAAAATTCTGTGCATTCTCCAGCAGCCGGCCTGCGTTCATTGCTGGGACTGAGACTGCGCATCCAGAAGTTACTAGGATGAAAACAGTCCTTCCAGCTGTTGTTTGCAGCGCCGGAAAGGGGGAGAGAGGCATCTTGTTACTTCCACTCCTTTTCTTCTTCGCATCAAACTAAGATACAGCTATTTATCTATACCTATCTATATTTTTTCTTGGGGCAGGGGGAGAACATTAGAAAGGTAATAACAAGCATATATTGTATTACACTTGTGAGGTCGCTCCATATTAAAGTGCATTAATAATTCTGTCACTGAAACAAAGCAAGTGAGTTCAGGTCACATTTCACCCTCAAGTAAGTTTAGGTCAGAGCAGTTTTACCATGAAATAAATTAGGGGATTTTTTCCCCCAGAGTTGTTTGCATTTTAAAATTAATTTAGAGATTGAGACTTCCTCCACGGGATCTTTTCTACTCTCCACCTCACCCTTTAACCCTGCAACTGCAATCTTCTCTACCCCCATCTACTCCCAAGTAAGTCAGTGCAGATAAATCCCTGTGGGCCCCAAGAAGAACTCCGTGTCACAGAGATAAGTGCAGCTTGCCCAGGTACCCAGCATGTGACCATGTGACCCAAATGGAGAAACGGACTAACATAACTCAAGAAAGACCTCAGAGACTACATAGAAGTCACTACTATGTAGCCTTGGAACCCTGAGCACGGTGAGAGGCCCCCCCCCACCTTTGTCTGGAATTCAAAAGTGTCAAGGTGGCCCCTGATTATATCAATGATGGCAGCCGTAAAGCACAACTCTCCAGAGGCTCAGAAATCTGCAAAAGTCTGTTGAGGGGAAGATCATGAAAGAGCTATTCATGAGCTCACTTAAAACACTCTGAACACTTCCAAAATAAGTATATGGTTGTTGGTATGGGCAGGTGGAATTCAGATCCTGCATTAAACTACTGACACTGATACAATCCCAAGGAAACTTGGAGAAGATGGAAAATAATAGAATAATTTCTAGATCATTTTATCACTACAGGGAATTAGTGGCCTTATCATCAGAGAAGAGAGTGGCCCATTACTTGGATGAAAACATTTTGAAACACCTACCTCTTCCAAGGTGTGGTAGGCCCCAAAGTTGAAGTTACCATTTCGTTCTCTTCTCCGATTAAGCAGCATTTCTTCATTCTCTTGGTCCAACAGAACCTAAGACAAACCAGTTCTACCTATGATTTAGTTAGTAGCAATGCATTTCAGTTTATAATTGTAAAGGAAATGATGACACTCAGTTCCCAGTGCCAAGCTTTCCTCTTCCTGTGCTCTACACAACATGACGTCTCTGGTTCATGCCTTTCCCCTATTCTGGCAGCACTCTGAAAGGGGATGGGACATTAATGAGGCAGTGGCCAGCCTGACCCTGCCGGTAAAGGATGAGGGTATGGGGAGGACATACAGTTATAGTCTTAAGGCTCATCCTACCTTTCTGAGTCAACCTCTAATGACAAGCTAATTGAATAGCAACTTGATTTTCCCTATTTTATTAACACCTTCATATTTATGCTTAGTCTCTCCTTGGCTCTTTCCCTTCAATTCTTTGTTGCCATATTCCAAAACTTGTGACAGACGCAAAAAGGAAAGAAACAGTGCCTCCCTACCCAACCTGCAGGGGTAGCACATATGGCTGGAAAATCCTAATGATACCCACAGGTGCCTTCCCTGGCCAAGAGGGCTCCAGGATAAAAGAAGGGGAGCCCTCCGTTCATGTGGACCAGGAAGCCTCTAGAAATCTGGTCTATAGCATAATTACCTGAACATCTTCGATCATGATGGAATAAGTAATTCCCTGGGATTCCAAGAAAACTTTGACTGCAGGTACACTGACAAAGGGAACCCGAACATGAGCTGTCTCTCCTGGGGTGGTGGGTGATTTCCAAAAATCAAGCTAGAAGGGATAAAAGGACAAGCCAAATAAATGAGTAGGTTATTCTAGGGGGAAATGGATAGTTTCGCATTGATAGATTTCAATGTGTTTGCCTAGTTTATCTTGAGCCCACAAAATCCAAATCATTGTGAAATCACTGAGTGAAGGCAACAAGAGTTTTTAGATATCCAAGCATCAGCAAATGTGTTATATTGCCCACCTCCCCTGCATGGCTAGATAATAAAACTGGCAAAGGAAAAGATTATTTAAAACTATGGCAGTTGTTTTTTTTTTTTTTTAACAACCTGGCATTCAAGTGATCCAATTCATTTCATGATACTATAAATCATTTTAGAAGGGAACTAATGCATTAAAAGTGTTTAATATCTTTTCCAAAGTTTTTACTATCACATTTTATTTTATTTTTTCATTCTTATAATATACCTGTGGGATAGAAGAATGGTATGTTTATCCCCATTTTTCTTAATGGCAAAATGAGTCACAGGAAAGGTAGGTGACTTATCTAGTGCCATGTAGTTGGTACTAGTGCCCAGGTTTTTGGAATCCCAGCTCCATGAGTTAGCATCCCACATTCTGTCAGAGGAGTCAAAATACAGTCCAAAATAGGTGTCAATCATTGTATCTGACTGTAGAGTATTCATTTTGATAAACAAAAGCCCTCACTGGAACAAATACCTGGAGATGTTCTTCAGCCTCCAGTTGCACCAGATTTTTAATTTGTTCTTCATTGCGTGGGATAATCTCCAGAACTTGGTCTCTAAAGAGTATTAACATAGACATAAACTTGAAAGCAAAACCTGGACACTGCTTCCTGTTGCTTTTAGCTCCTGTCAGCCTCTCCACGTAAGAGATGAATGCAACAGTCGATAATCACTCTACCAACCCAGAAACTAATAAATAGGATAGTGACTCACATCCCCAGAATAAGGAGGTGATAGAATGACTTTATTTCCTCCAAGGAACCGTTATCTAAATAATAATTAAAAGGGGTACCTGCTCCTACCACAAAGCTTGTTATTAACGTTATCTTTCCTTTAGCTAATGAGTATTTGTCAAATAACACCTACTGCCCATAAAGCATCGGCTTTTAATCTTTGTGTGTTCCTGTTTTCTTAGAAAAAAAAAGTTTAAAAACAAAACAAAACCTGGGATTATTAATTTAGTGCTTGGAAGAGGAATCAAATTCACATCTGTGTAAAACTAACGTTTTCTGGGTTTGGGGTGGTTTTGTTTGTTTGTTTGTTTGTTTTAGTTTTTGCAATGATAAAAGTATCAGGGTTCCATCTCCAAACCAGATTTTTGTGGTCCAAACCCGGAAATTGCTAGGGAAAACTGGAACCCAGACAAATCAAAGTGTCTCTGTTTACCCACTTACCTAGCACTTATAATGGCAAATAAAGGATATCAGGGACATTGTGGCAGAAAAGAGAAACCCCAAAACAAGAAAGCATCTTCTTAGAGAAGAGTTTGGGTAAAGGAGCTGATTCTTATAGGTTTTCTCTGGGGACAAAGTCTTTTCCTCCTTTAACTCTTTCTTCAAGCTGGCTGACTTTCTATCCTGTGGGGAAGATTCAGACAGGTACAATGAGCCACAGAAAGGGACCAGAATCCAGTTCTGAAACCAAACCCCACACGATTTCCAATGAACGTCAGTGGAATACATGAGCAACAGAATGCTTGCTCTTTAAGGCTTTTCTGCCTCCAAGTATCCATCTGCCACAAATGGTCTGAAAATTCTCCCATTTGAGTCTCATTACTTTGGGTTAATGCATGGACTCCCAGGAGTCCTCCATTCATATGAGAAGGAGCTTGGAAAAGTAATACATTTGGCTAACATTTCCTGGTGTGTGTTCTAAGGAACAGTAGTCCTTTGAGTTGCTCAGGGAAAAAAAAAAAGGGTGGGGAGGAGATTGATGATTTTTTTAAACATTGGGGTCCATGCTGCAACCTTGATTCCCTCTTAAAGATTTATAATACACACTAATTTAGTCACAGTTCCTAGGAATTTTATACTTTGTTTAACCCTCTGATTCCCAAATGTATTTGACCATCTACTTTCTTGGATCAAATTTATTTGACTGCTTCATTAGTTCCCTGAAACACTCTCCAAAAATTCTGCCCACGGGCTGGGGATGTGGCTCAAGTGGTAGCGCGCTAGCCTAGCATGCATGAAGCACTGGGTTCAATTCTCAGCACCACATAAAAACAAAATAAAGATATTAAAAAAAAAAATTCTGCCCAAAGTCCTTCATTGAATTGTGGAACCAAAGCACTTCAGAGCAAGGATGAGTCCTACAGCTAAGAGAGAAGTCTGTCTGAAATCATCAGGCCTGGCCTTCCCACTTCCTGAGGTTCCACCACCCAGATTCTAAATCTGAAGATCAGGGAAGACCAGAGCTGACATAGAGAATGAAGCTCAGAGAAGTGGAAGGAAGGAGGAGAGTAGTCTTGACACTTATTGTGACCCTGAGACAAATGGGCCACATGGTCTGATCTCTCCTGCTGTCCATCATCTCCACCTTCTGATCATTGGCAGGGAAAAGGAGAAAGGACAGAGAGAAATAGGGTTATTTGTGTTCTGTTTTGTGAAATATTATTATGCAAAATGGCATCATCCCTGTCATATAAAATGACCTCATAAAACAGAGTTGGGGGCACTGGAAAGAAAGGGAAACAGGCCTCAGACATGTGCTCTGAATATCTCTCACAGAACCAATCCAATGAAACTGCCTGTCCTACTTTTACTTAGCCAGTTATGAAAGAACTGCCAACTATGACCAGAAGACTAACTTTACATATTAACTCCCCCAACTTGCCAATCAGAACTTGCCTGTTCACACAAGCACCAAGAGTACCAATGAACTTTCATTCAAAATCACTTGCATAGGTTTCTCCATCGTGATAAATCCCTAGACCTTTCCTTTGTTCTCCAGACACACCACCACCCTGGGCTGTGCATGCACGTTCTGGGATTGCAATGCTATTCTTTATTCCCAAATGAAATTTCATTTATTGGAGATCCATCTCTATAATTTTCGTTTGACTTGGATAGTTTTCACTTTTATTTTCTTTTCATGTCTTTCATCTATTTTTGATCACCCTCTCCTATATTTCCCACTTATCCTCCCACCCTGATCTAAGAGAACTCTGGAAACACTGCATACACACACCCATTATTCTGTAATCATCCAATGAGAGACTCCATAAATCAGGTAATATAATTCAAATAAGCACCAGAAAACAAAACTTACCCCACAAATGTTTCTCGACTGTAGATGTGCCCAAAAAGGGCACCAAATAACAGGATCAACCTCATGGTCAAGCCTTTTCCCAGATTCCAGAATTCAGAGTCCTTCCTGAACTTTATTTATAGGGAGCACAGCTGAGGCTGATCTGTTGGCCCGCTGAGAACCCAAGTGAATTCCCACATGGTAAAATTCCCACCTGCATGTGAAATCTCCAAGGTTGCAGACACCCACCAGTGTGATATCACCAATCTGTACATTTTTCCATTCCTGGCATGAGATAACAAACTTCGATGGAAAGAAAACAAAATTGGCCAGAGCATATCAAGGGCAAATCATACATTTATGATTTAGAACATAAAGTGCCATTTGCTCTGCCCAGTGATAGAAGCCAGATTAATAGACCTAGAGGTTAAAGTCCTTTCTGGGTCTCTGACAAAAGAAAAAAAAAAAAGGGGCAGAGCATTTATAGTAATTACTCAGGCATCCTGTCTATCACATTCCATTAGTTTGCTCATTTGTTTATTTTTACAACATTTACCCTGAAACACTGCAATCACTCCGTCCACATCTGCTGAAGGTCCCTGTAGATGTGGCCCATTCCAGTCCTCACTCTATATTAAAGCAAAACAGAATGCCTTTTAATATTCAATTTTGCCCTGTCTCTAAAGTGATCCATCTGCATTTGCACCAAATTGATATCCCTATTTCTGTGCTTTTTCCCAAAATGAAAATGTCTTTCTGATTATGACAATAAGGTTGCCTGTTATAGAAAGTTTTGATTAAGAGGAAACATTTTGTTTAATCACCCATAATTCTTCCACCCAAAGAAAACCATTTGGTGTCTATCTTTCCAAATTTATTTAGATGTTTTAGAGGTTTTTTTTTTTTTGTTAAAGATCAGACTGTATAACATACATTGTTTTTTAAATAAAAGTTTATTTTAAACAAAACTGATCTTTCCTTTCTTGTCCATAAATATAGATCTCCAATAATCCAACTTTGTTTCTCATTGCATAAGAAGAAAATACATCTATTTTCTTTTAGAAACCACAATTTCTTGCATTTGAGTTGTTGACACGCATTCTATTCAGTTTTGCAAAAACAAACAGCTGCAAAGAAATTTTCGTCTGTCCTGTGTGTGTCAAGTTCTTCATCTGCACAAACTTTCAATCTCTGTGTTTGAATTCTCAAAGTACCTACTAAAAGAGAAAGGACTGTATATCATGTTTCTGATTGAAGAAATCACTGAATTAACTTGGGTTTTCTTTCTCTTAAAAATCAAATAGAAGGAGCTGGGGTGGTGACTCAGTGGTAGAGCGCTTGTCTACCATGTGTGAGGCACTGTGTTCCATCTCAGCACCGCATTTAAATAAATAAAATAAAGGTCCATTGACAACCAAAACATATAAAAAAAAAAAAGAATCAAAGAGAAGACAAAAGCCAAGAGGCAAAGGCCATATTCATTCTCATGTCCCCAGCAACTATCAAATAAATAGTAACTCAATAAATTCACATGAAAATACTTGGAAAACGAGCCAAATCTTCCTGGGTAACAAGCTGGGTCTTAGGGCAGATAGGATTTTCCAAGGTAAGTGTGAGAAGGGCTGGGTGTCTGGGGATAAAGAAAAGCAAATTAGAAGGAGAACTGGGAAAACACAAGCACTTCACTGGGTTAAAGAAGAAACTTGATGGACTGGATGGACCTGGGGATGTTGGAGAGGGTAAAACACAAGAGGGTGGAGCCAAGTGGTGGAGGGTCTCACAATCCAAGCAGGGCAGCTTGCACCTGATGAAATGAAGAAATGGAGAGCCTTGGAAGGGCTCTGAGAGGTAAGTGATTGATGGGAGTAGCACTGAAAATGTTGACTCTTGCAGTCTGAGTGGCAGTACAGAGATTCTCTAAGCAGGGAGCCAAGAAGGAGTCTTCTAGAGAAATCCAGATTTAAGATGATGTGTCTGGAATGAGTGGTGGCAATGGGGCTGGATAAGATGGGCTCAGAGAGGATTTTTAGTAAACAATTTTGAGCCCGTGGTGAGTAACTGGTACCTGGCTAAGTATAGGAGAAGTCAGGGAAAGGATATTTTCCAGAGAGTGCTAAAGGAGGGGCTGATAGCCCCCTCTTCAGTTGTTTCCCCCCCCCAATATCTTCCTATTACACAGTGTGAGTTTCCACTATAAGAATTTGTTTTGATTATTTTTCCTACTGGTGTTGCTGACACGTACAACCCAATGAATTCAACCTGCTACATGAATTCAAAAGTATAGAGACATGATAGCTCTCTTTTCTTTCTGGAAGAGATAGTGGGGACAGGCCTAGTCCTATAAGCCTTACTCCTCCCACTTCACTCCTGAGTCCAAAGGGGAGAGAGCACTGGGGGTAATGCATGAGTGAGGAAAATGAATATTCCCTAGAATAGATGAAAACAGTAATTAAAAAATAAATAGAAGAAGTTGGCAGCGGAACAAGCATAGCCTAGGAGGAGGTTATAGGGAACTCACCAGAAAGCACTGTTGTTTCTGACAACATAAATGGATCCGTATCACAATACGGCATTGTCCTCTTTACCTCCTCATCATTCTAGACATGGGGTAAAATCTGTTTTTCAAACAACTGTATTGAACCATACGTGGTATATAACAAACTGCATGTATTTTAAATATGCAATTTGATAGGTTTTGACATAGGTAATACACCCATGATGAAGCCATCACCCCAATCAATATCACATATCACATATCCATCATTTCCAATAAAATCTGTTTTTGAAAATCACTGAGACAATCTCCAGCCGGAAAGTGATCACTGAAGGCCCCTTGCTTTGCAGATGAGGAAATGAGGCCCCAAGAGGGCAAAAGGCTTTCACAAAGCCCCAGGGCTGGTCTGAGGTAGAGCAGGCACCAGGAGCTCCATTCTCAGGCCCCAGTTCCTGGCTCTGACGGCTGACACTCTACAGTGCCCAATTAGTCCAGGTAATTCTACTCGGCTCTAGGAAAAGACCATTTTAGACCAAATGCTTCTTTATCAACCCATCTCTAGGGAAACTGTAATTTAGAAAGAGAAAGATGATAGCTCTCTTTGGAAAAGTGCTCTAATGGCATGTTACTCCCTATGAGGATGATGTTAGGCACACTTCTTCGTTTTTGCCCTTTAACCCCAGAAGGTGAGAGCCTAACTGCAGGGCCAGAAGGATACAGTATGAGACTGAAGGGAACACAACTACAAAATTTAAATCCTTCAGCACAGTCTCCAGACACCAAAGCTCTTCAAAACCAAAACTATGGATGTCTTTGCCTACATAAACATGGTTATTCATAGTAGAATGAATTATACAGCACAATTAATAAAGTATTCATGAGACCTTTTTAGAACATTATGAATTAAATAGACTTTGGTGCTTTGACTGGGAAATACACAAAATCGTGGTTTCTGAGATGGAGGAAGTGTGCTCCAAATTTTAATCAACCAAACCCAAAGCAAAATTTTCCATCACAGGAAGATGAAGATTGGATCAGAGTTGCTTGACTTTATGTAGTACCTTTAAAACAAGGAACCTTTAAACCCTTACGGGATTTCTTAATTTTGACAAATGTAACATGGTTACATAAGCTGTTAATGTCAGGAGAATCTAGGTGAGGTGCATGGGTATACAACAGGACTCTACTATCTTGGCAACTTTACTGTAAATCTAAAATTATTCCAAGTATGATCCCCAAATAGAAAGTTTATTTAAGAAGATGAAACTTTCTGGAAAACCACCTGCAAAAATCATTGAAAAGGCAAACAATGTACAGAGGAAATAATTGCAGCATGGATAAAGAGTTAATATCCCCATGTAAAGAGCACTCACTAACTCTATAGGAAAATACCTTGCAGAAAATGGATAATGGCAGAAATAGGCAGGACCCACCCACATACCCACACAGATATGAAACAAACTTTAAAAAAAAAAAAAAAAAAAGTAAATTCAAGACTATGGAGTCTCTCATTGGTAGAATGCTTGTCTGGAGTGCATAAGGCCCTGGCCAGGTTCCATCCCAGCACCACATACAAAAAAGAAAGAAAAAAAGTCAACATCCACAATAATCAAACAAATCCTATTTTTGAAAATGAGATGCTTTTTTTTTTAACCAATCAGATCAACAAAGTTATTGGGGTTTGCTGGTTTTGTTTCTTTTTCTTTTCTTTTCTTTTTTTTTAATTTTTTGCTGTGGTAAGTTGGTTTCTTAAAAAAATATGGGATGTAACTTGGTGGTAGAGTGTTTACCTAGCATGTGCAAAAACCCTGAGTTCAATACCCCATACCAAAAAAAAACTTAAAGTAAGGATAAAAAATCTCCCAGGGAAAGTTAAGAAAATGAGCTCTGAGGGAAGATCATACATTGTTACAGCCCTTCCAAGAATGAGATTTGGCTATTCAAATCCAAAAACTTACAGACACCATTCTACTTTTTAGGAATTTATTCTAAGGAAATCATCATGGATACACATAAAGATTTATCTAGAATTTTATTATTTAAATGATGAAAAATTAGAAAACCCCCATTGTCTTCTAATTGGCACAAATCAAATAGAGCAAACCCATACCAACCGAAAATGAAATGACCATTAAAAATGGTGTCGCAGGGCCTGGGTTGTGGCTCAGCATTAGAGTACTCACCTAACACATGCAAGGCCCTGGGTTTGATCCTCAGAACCACATAAAAATAAATAAATTGATTAATTAATTTAAAATATATATATATATATATATATATATATATATTTTTTTTTTTTTTTTTTTTTTTTTTTAAAGAAAAAGATGTTGCAGGGTTGGTGGTATAGCTCAAGAATAGAACACATGCTTAGCATGTACGAGGACTTGGATTCAATCCCCAGCACCAAAAGAAAGAAAGATGTATATAAAAATATAAAGACACACAAAAAAGTTCACAGAATATTAAGATTTTTTTAAAAGAATCTTACATTACAAAACAGGTATTCAAAATGATGATTATATTAGAAAGAAATACACTAAAAAGTTAACAGTTATTCAGCTATACAAATTACCAAAACTTTTATGTAGTGAAAATAATTTTAATTTTCTTCATTTTTCTTATAATTTAAGTAGAAAGAAAAAGAAAAAAAGACCAAATTCCCTACTGATTTGATATGGGGAAACCACAGATTCTAGCATCTTTTCCTAGACCTTGATCTTATTGCTGATTAGGCTTCTCTCTTAACATTGTGTTTTCTAAGCTGGCTTTCCTTTTGACCCCCAAGTTCCTAATTTGAGTTCCCCCAAAGACTTTTTTCCTACCCACCCATTCTTTGGGGTTCCCAGAGTTTACTACCCTGGAAGCTCTCTGCTGCCCCCTTCTGCCACCAGCAGACAACCACTGTCAATCCATCAGGTCCCAGTTTACACTGGGCTCCTGCCTTCTTCTAAAGACAACCTTTATCATTGCTTAAACTGAAAAGTCCATTACAAGAAGGAAATTGACAAATGAGTTGAAGATGGAACCTCAGGTTTAAGCGTGGTCATGTTTCCCCAATATTACTTCAATGAGCAAGAAAATCAGGTAGATACACTGAAGAAATTTGACTCTCTGGGGCCACAGACCAGCTCAGGCCATCCTGCTCTGTTGTTCCCAGACAACAAGTACTCACCGAATCACCATCAAGAAACATTTCAAGATTCTCTCAGGGTCCCTTAAATTTCATGTCTCTTCTGTCTCCTGCTCCATTTCATAGAATCCAGAACCAAACGCGTCAATCTGTGAGCCATGAAGCCTTCTTACCATCCATGCCCTTTGGAATCCAGTCTTCTCATTGTCTTTGATTATGCTTGTATGAGGCTATCATGGTGGCATCCTCTTTAAAGGGAACACTTTTTCATATTCTGAATCATTGCCACATTATTAAAGATAAAATGGGGAAAGAAGTCCATTTCACAAATTCTTTTTTATAATAAGTCAGTTGGGAAGAACAAATGGATTCCCTCCACAGATCATTTTATATACAAATAGCCATTTGTTCTACGCTAGGAGGAGTAAACAAGGCCACCCGCTACCCCCATGTGAAGATCTGTCTTTTCACCCTTCTCTTCATCAGTTTATCATTCTTGATGACTCCTTTCCAGGATCCATGAATGGATTCCTCGTTTGTGGAATTCCTACTGTATGGCAGAAAGAGTCCCAGAGCTCCAAAGAGGACAAACACAGATTTTTTTTTTTCTGCCTACAGCTTAACATCCAGAACAGCACTGTTCAATGCACATGTTCTACATTTGCACTGTGAGTGCTTTAGACATCAACTACACCATGTGTGGCTATTGAGCTCCTGAATTGTGACTAGTCTGATTAGGCAATTAATTTACTTTTTATTTTTAGTTGTAGTTGTACACAATACTTTCATTTTATTTATTTATTTATTTTCATGTGGTGCTGAGGATCCAACCCAGCACCTCACACGTGCTAAGTAAGAGCTCTACCTCTGAACCACAACCCCAGTCCCTTAGACAACTAATTTTTAAAAATCTGATTGCAGCTAATTTTAACTTAAGTTTCAAAATTTAAACAGTGTAAAATATCTTTCCTTTAGACACACTTTATTGTTTTGGGAGGGCAACATTTTAACTGTTAAAAATTTAACATTCAAATTGAAGTATGTTGTACATGTAAAATACACACCGGATTTTAAGTACTTAGTATGAAAATTAGGATGTGAAATAACTCAATAATTTTTGTGTCCACTTCGTGGACAAATGACAATTTAGGGGACATAATGGGTTAACAAAATATATTATTAATAATACCGTTTACCTTAATTATTACTTTTACCTTCTCTAATATAGTTACTAGAAATTTTTAAATTACATGTGTGTCTTGCAATAAATTTCTGTTGGGCAGCCCTAGTTCAGAGGTGGAAAAATGATGTCTAAATAAACAGTCTTTTAACATCATACATAATAAGTTCCTGGAAATGTGTAGAAAAGTCTAATGCGTAAAAATTGACCAGTATAGTTACCTGCTATAATAGGGTGAGATAGCTTCTCAAGAGCTACAAAAAGAAAAAATTAAAAAAAGTTCAACCTTTATCCAAATTTCAAAAGTAATTCATGCTGCTTATTAATGATTAAAATACTACAAAAGTAATTCAGGGGGCTGGGGACATAGCTCTGCTGATAGAGTGCTTTTCTTTAGCGCTTTTTTTCTTAATATATGTTAGCCAGTTCACCTTTTTCTTTTCTTTTTCTTTTTTTTTCTTGTTTTATAAAATGTTGGGCAGACATACATACTATCCAACTTACTTTCTGACTTTAAAATATTATTTGGACATCTTTCTGTGTCAATATTGTGTACTTAGCTTACCAATGAATATTGTTTATAAGAAACTAGTTAATAAGTTATGATATAGCTATATAGGTTGAGCATCCCTTATCCAAAAATCAAAAATCTGAAATATTCTAAATTCCAAAACTTTTTGAGCACCAACATGATGCCTCAAGTGGAAAATTCCACCCTATGACACTGTTTCATTGCACAAAATTATTTAAAATATGGTATAAAATTATCTTCAGTTCATGTGCATAAATTGAATATGAAAGAAATAAATTTCCTGTTAGTTTCAGATATCCTATTATGTATATGCAAATATTCCAGAATCTGAAAAAGAAAATCCAAAATCTGAAATACTTTGGATCCAAAATGTAAGGATAAGGACACTCAAATTGTATGATGCAATACTATGCAGTCATTAATAAGAAACGAGGGACCAGGGATGTTATAACTCAGTAGTAGAACATTTGTCTAACATGTACGAGGCCCTGGATCAATCACTGTCACTGAAAAAAAAAAAGAAATAGATCTGTGTGAACTAATAGGGAATTATATCTAAAATATCTCTATAAGCAAAAAGAAAATAGCATGTTACAATTGAATTTTTGTAAGAAATACATATTTGTAAAATTATCTATTTATTTTCAAGTTGAGACAGCAAGAGTTAAAGTTTGGGTAGTGAATTCAGGTAGCAAAGGTATTTGGTTTTCCCCCCATGCTCAGTGCCTAGCAAATAACAAGGGTTTGGATGAGGAAAAATATATCTGAAAATATTTATCTGAATTTATTTGGTTCCTAGGTTTGGAAAGCAAGAGTTCTGATTATTACATGTGTTTATGCACAAAAATGGTCTGGAAATAATGCACATGGAATTGTTAGTAGTAATTATCTTGGGTGGTAGAATTTTCTTTCTACTTTAACATAACAATGTTATTTGAATATCTTAGAATATGCATGGGTGCTTCTAATCAGAAAACAGCACAATAAAAATATCATTTTGAAAAGCAAATTCTGGAAAACTGGAAATCTAAGCACAGAAAATACTGCAGCGAATATCCTTAAGTGTGTATCTATATTTTTGTACATCTGACAGGATATTTTTGTTGGACAAATTCTTTTTAATGAAATTTCTGGTCACAGAGTGTGAACATTTTTAATCTTTCCAGATTGCCTTCCAAAAAAATAATAGCAATTTTCTTTCCCATCAACATTGCTTTTCAAAGAGCCTGCTTCCCACATCTTCCTAATGCTGCTGTCATATAAAATTGGACCTACACCAATTTAAAATATGAAAAATGTTTCATTGTTTTTTTCTGGACTTCTTTTTTTTTGGTGAAGTTGAGCTCTTTATAATGTATTTATTGGTCATTTGGAATTTATCTTCTAAACTTTCTATTTATATATTCTACCATTTTTCTACTGTTATTTTGTTTTATCTTATTTTTAAAACTATTAATATGTTAGAGACAGGCTGGGGTTGGGGCTCAGAGGTAGAGCGCTCGCCTCGCACATGCGAGACCCTGGGTTTGATCCTCAGCACCAATGTAAAAATAAATAAGTGAAATAAAGGTATTGTGTCCAACTACAATTTAAAAAAATAAATATTTAAAAATATGTATGTTAGAGAAATTAAGGCTTGCCCTAATTTTGTGTTCCAAAAATTTTCCCAGTTTGTCTTTTTCCTGTTTACTAAATGTTCTCTTTCTCTCTCTCTCTCTCTCTCTCTCTCTCTCTCTCTCTCTCTCTCTCTTTCCTGAAGTTTAAATATTTTTATGCAGTCTAAATATCAGTCTTTTCCTCTAAGACGTCTGGATTTTATTTGTATTGTGTTTGGAAAACTCTTCCTTAATTTTGAGTTAGGATAAGAAACATTTTAATAGTGGGCTTTTTTTTTCTCCTAGTATATTTATGTTTTTCCTATTTTATCTCTCACTTTTATTCCACCTGGAATTAATTTTCTCATAAGAAATTAGTGCACATCATCTTTCAGATATAGTTTTCAGAATATGTTCTTGAATTTTGTCCTTTTTCCTCCCACAAATGAATAGTGTCAACAGGCTTAAGTCCAAATATGTGACTGCTGCTAAAATGCACCCTTCCAGCATGTCTAATGATTTCCAGCTTTGTCTCAACTGAACCAAGTTTATAAGTCTATTCTTCTTATCACTAACATCAACACATTTATTTTTCCATGTATAAATGTCAAGTACTAAGTACTCAAATAGATGTACAAATCCCAATGCACATAGATATTCGTGCAGTTGAAACTAAAGAATGCAGTCATTTGAAATAGTTGTTCATGAGCTCAAGTTCAGAAATTCAAATTCTCAAAGTTCCACAGCGTCAGTGTATAATGTCCAAAAACTCTGGTCATTTGAACATCAAACATGTGAGAGGAGGAATTGCCATCCGCTGCTGCGTTGAAATGTGATCTGTACTAGTGCAGGGGTCTGAATTGTGGGAAGCCAGCTTTCCTGGGAGAGCCACAGAAAAAGTTATGAAGATAGGAAAGATGGTGGAATGAAATGGACATCATTACCCTAATTACATGTGTGATTGCACTAATGATGCTTTCTACACCATGCACAACCAGAGAATTAAAATGTTGCTCTCCATTTGTATACAATGAATTGAAATGTGTTCTGCTGTCATGTAGAACTAAGTAGAACAAATAAAAAAATTTTAAAAAAGGTAACCTGATATTAACCAATTGGTTATTTTTCTATTGTTCTGTATCCCTTTTCAGATAAAGTAATTTTGGAACGACCTTTATTTAGTTCTTTTGGTGTGGCCACCTGGGTACCAGATACCCCAGAACACCCCTCCTTACCTGGAAGGTGACCCTCTTTTTTTCCTGGCCTGGAGCCTGATTCACTGTGGTTACCTTCTGCCCCTCCCCAGTGGCATTCTCAGCTTCTTTCCCTTCCTCAACCCAAACCTCTAACCTCCTCCAATTCCCAATACACACAAAAGCATTATTATACCAAAAAAGCATTTTTTCAATATGATTTAAAAGCTTAATCCTACATCCTCTACTCCCCAAGCCCTAAGATACTGCACATTTGAAACTAATTAAAAGATTTGTATGCCAGAATTCCTAACTCAGCAGTCATCAGTATGTCCCTGAACTTCCCACATAAGCGGAGAAGTGTGTTTTGTGTTGTATTCTTCAGGCTGTGGTGTGCTGCAGCCAGCTCAGATCAGCTCGCCAGAGCCAGTGGCTCATCGCTTTCCAACTCCACATTCAGAGATGCCACTTTGGTAGCTTGAGATCAGCAATAGTGGAAGTATTTATATCACTCAAATCAGCAAGTGCTACAAAATCAGAGCTGTTAACAATCAGAGCCGATTGTTAAACAGTTACCAGCACACCACTGCTTTAAGAATTCTTTTGGTTTCCAGTAATAGAGAACCATTGAGCTAGCATAAGTAAAAAGGGGAATTTATTATTAGAACATGCTAGTGAAGTGTCATGGCATCTATGAGTGGGTAACAGATAGGCTTTGGGAGGAGCTGGAACCGGAATTTGGAAACCACCAAAACTCTGCCCTTTTCTGTTTCATGATTTCCTTTTACTTACAACCAGCTTTCTCTGATTCCTAATCTACGAGGAGGGTAATGTTCCCCTCTGCCAGACCTACTGTAGGTCCAGTCAGTCAAAGAGAAACAAATCTCTTTCCTAGTCCAATGTTCAAATTCTCAGGAGGGGCCTGAGATTGGGAGAAAGTTCTATTGCCGTCAATGCCTGGTCAAGGTAAAGTGGGGTGGAAGTAGGCAGGATCCCAAGTCATGAAGATGAGGGGATAAAGAGGCTCTGAACAAGGAAAGGGATGAAACAGTCGACACAAAAAGGTCAAAACATTTATAAAGACCTTTCTCAGCTGTGAATAACTCACCATCATCACCACCACAGTCAAAGCTCCAGGCCTCCATCAAAGGAGCACAAGTCAGCCAATTGTTGGTGGGTGCCATATCTGCAGATTCAACCAACCCAGAAAGTACTGGGGGATGGGGGGGGGGACTGTATCTGCAGTGAACATGTTCAGACTTTTTTTCTTGTCATTATTCCTTAAGTAACACAGCATAACAACTATTTAGTAGCTTTTACATTATACTAATTATTGCAAGTAATCTAAAGATGATTTAAAGTATAAGGGTGGAGTGTGTAGACTATGCCATTTTATACAAGGGCCTTGAGCATACATCTATGGGTTTTGGTATCCAAAGGCATCCTGGGACTAATCCTCTGTGGAAACAGAAAGATAACTGTATGTCCAGTTTATGTCTTGACAACTTTGGTGCTATAGAGCCCTGCTCTAGAAATCATAGTGGACAAGATCACAAGACCCTGCTCCAGCTTCAGATAACAAGGAAACCAATAGATAATGTTTCAACAATAGAAAAATGACTTGACCTTGCCTGCAAGAAGTTCAAAAATATAATTATTCCAGAAGTTGTTATTCAGCAGCTCAGGACCTAGTCTTTTTCATAGCACCACTCTGTCACACTCAGACCAATGCCCTCAAAGATACAAGCTAGCTGTCACAGTTGCAGCCATTGTGTGCAGAATTGGAGTTACTTAGTTAGCAAAAAGAGACAGACTATTTCTTCTCTGTGCATGTTATATATATATATATATATATAGTTGTTGATGGACCTTTATTTTATTGCTTATTTATATGTGGTGCTGGGAATCCAACCCAGTGCCTCACACGTACGAGGCAAGCGCTGTACCACTGAGGTACAACTCCAGCCCCTCTGCATGTCTTTTTTAAGACTAAAGAAACCTTTCAAAGAATTTCCCCACCAGCAAACTTTCTTTCCTGGAATGAGATTACATGCTCCTCATGGACAAGGGAAATTGGTACTACCGTGACTGGCTTAGGGCAATAAGAAACTAACTCTAAGACATGTAAGAGGGGCGGAAATGGCACAAAATGAGGGCCTCCTAGAATGAAAGAAAGGAAAGCAGTCAGGGGGGGCGGGGTATGCAGTCTCTATCTGAATCTGAAGGGTGCAATCAGAGAAAAGAGACAAGTACTCTGGCCCTAAGTAGCTTTTCTTGAAGGCCGTTTGTCTCTTGCTCAACTCTCAGACCTGCCAGTCAGTCTTACTAACCCTGGCTGTAGACCCTTCCCCTGGAGACTGGTTTTCATCTCCCTGCTTTCCCCTTTTGATTTATGCTAATTAGTAGCAGAGTTGGCTCCCAGCCTGGTGTTCTCACTGCTAGATCAAGAGTTTGAACACATGAAACTTTATGGTGACAGAGGACCCTAATAAACAAAGATGATTATAGACAGCAGGCCACCATAATAAGGAGTGTAAGGAACTGCCTGTGAAAGAGGCCAACCTTAGAAGATAAGAGATAAGAACTGGAAAATGGCATTGGCCAGGTTCACAAAATTTTTGCTTAAACAAAGTATTTCATGCATTTCTTTTTATGAATAAATTTTTCAGAGATGAAGCCGTAGCTCAGTGGAAGAACATGTACTTAGCATGCACATGGCCCTGGGATAGATCCCCAGCACAGAAGGAAAGAGCAAGAGAGAGAAGAAAGAAGGAAGGGAGGAGGCAAGGAGGGAAGGAAAGAAATGGAATAAGTTGTTCAAAAAAGGACAAGCATGGTTTTATATGCAATTCAGCTTTCTCTTGTCAACTTCCCTGGGCTTCTCTAATAACTTCCAGTCTATTATTTAAAAAGCTCAGGTTTCTATTTTCATCTGTAGCTTTGTTAATTTTAGATATTAAATGCAGCTCTTCTTTACACAAAAAAGACTATAATTTAATATTCAGTTGATATGTAATAGATACTTTAAAAAAAAGGTATTTTTCCCCTTTTGTCTTCCTTCACCTCCCTGAATGTGGGTGCCTGATTCCAGTTTCCCCCTTACCCTCCCATCCACTTCTGAGACCACATGTTCCTGACAGATAGAGAATATCCAGGTGGCCCAGTACTTGGAAACCTGTCAGATGCTATTCAATGCAATAAAGAACACATCATACCAGTCTTTGGCGTATTGTTACAGGGAAACCCTGTTTAGAATTCACTAATTGGGAATTTGTGATAATTTGAGGAAGGGCTGGCTGAAGTTAACCTTTGTACTATCTATGGAAAAAAAAGAGTTCACTGAAGTTCTGAATAGTATAAACAAGATTGGAAGGGGAATAATTATCTACTTAAAAGAACCAGTTGTTTTGAAAAGCTTTAGAAGTATCCTTTTACATACAAACAGGGTAATTATGATTTAAACAAAGGCTGGCCTGTTTCTTAGGCTTCTTTGAAATGTCAATTACAAATTACTCTTGTCTATTCACCAAGGCAAAACCGACCCCTGTGTACCAGGCCACAGTTGGTTAGCTTGCTTCCACTTACTATATTTGAAAATAATAAACCCAAAGTTCTTTTAAAGTAATATAATTTAATTCAAGCTTTTCACTATCCTAGAAAGCTGGTCCATCCTGGAGAATGGGTAAGGATTTACTGAATGCTAGACAATCAGGAATGCGTGGAAACAATTACTTTCACTAATTTAATGGTGTAGCTGGATAAGAGGTGAAAATCTCCAAAGAAAACGACTCTACCCCAGTGACTTTTATGTTTTAGCTTATCAGTGTAAGAAACACAGTTTGTACTGCAACTCAGGGCACACTGAAGCAAAAACAATTCCCTTGCTGGGTATGCTGGCACATATTTGTAATCCCAATGGCTTGGGAGACTGAGGCAGGGGTATCGCAAGTTCAAGGCTTGCTTCAGCAAATTACCGAGGCCCTGAGCAACTTAGTGAGACCCCGTCTCAAAATAAACAAAAAGGAAAAAAAGGACTGGGATGTGACTCAGTGGTAAAGCGCCCCTCGTGTAAGTCCCTATTCCAAAACAAAACAATTCCCTTATTTGTACAATGCTATTATTTTCTAAGTAGAAAAAAATTTTATAAGTGCTAGTCATAACATACTAAATTGATTTTGTGATCTAAATCACAGATAGTACCAAGCACATATTATGAATTTTCCTATACCTATAGTAAAATTTAATTCAAAAATTAGGCACTGTAAGAAATTAACAACAATAAAATATAAGAATTATAACAATATAATATAATGAAAGTTATGTGGGTGTGGTCTCTTTCAAAATATCATACTATATATACAGGGTTTGGTATCTGAGGTTGACCAGGAGTAACTCAGACCAATGACCAGAGAACCAGGGATAAGGGGGACCACTGTAATGGGTTGCCATTTTGAAAATACCACTCCAGAATGTGTTGGGCAATAGGTTCTTCATGACAGAAGGTGTAGAGGAGGGAGGGCCATAACTGCTATCTACTTTTCTTTATTGTATGCAGGTTGGTGCAGAGCCTGCAGTAAACACCTGCCTGGGGTGCCACAGGGAAGCCGGCTCACTGCCCTTTCTGAACCCAGATCCTGTCCTCATTCTCCTTCTCTCAAGGAAGGCTGTTGACCTCACTACTCTAGCCTCTGCTGCCTCTAGTTTCTCAATGTTCCATACAAAGTTCATTTCTCCACATGCCAACCCTTCCAGCTCAGTCTCCATTTCCCCCTTCTCTGTCAGGCTTCACCACTGCAGGTGAGACAAGTGGATGCTACAAGGCCTCTCTACCAAATGGGGTGAACACTCCCTAGCTCACTTTCAAACTGCTCCCATCTCTGCTCAGTTTCTCTTGGCTGTATTTTCCACTGACAGTCCTTTTCTGGTCTATCTGAATTGGGTTTGGTATTTGGTGTCTCAAGTTTTTAATTTAATTGCTTTTCATTAAGAACATAAATAATATAGCATAATAGAGGAAAACATGTCTGTGGTCCATCCAGTTCCCCACACATTTACCAGCTGTATAACCCTGGCTATGGTATTAATTTTCCCATACCTCAGTTTCATCACCCATCCCTTTGGGATAATACCTATCTTGCAGGCTTGTGAAGGGTAAATAATCTTATTAAAAAGCTTGCCTGTGTCTGGCATAAGGCTAGCATTCTCTAAGTGCTACCTAGTATCAATGTTGTTATTGTTGCTATTATTAAGGTTTAACCTACTGTAAGCTCATCTCTCCTCCTGCCAAAACTATCCCACCTGAAAGGAAAGTGACCACAACACTCAGAGCAACCAAAAGATCTTTATTGCAGCAGTGCAACAAAGAGAAAGGAAAGAAGGAAAGAGAGAGAGAGAAAAGAGAAGAGATGAACAGGGAGAGAGCAAGAGCAAGAGAGAGACAGAGAGCACGCGTAAGAAAGATAAAGAGCAAGAGAGAGAGAGAGCAAGAGAGAAAGAGCAAGAGAGAGAGGGAGCAAGAGAGAGAGGGAGCAAGGGGGGGGGGGCAAGAGAGAGGGGGGCCTGGCAGGAGGGAGTTTTTATTTTTATTTTTTTAATTTTTTAATATTTATTTATTTTAGTTTAGTTTTCGGTGGACACAACATCTTTGTTGGTATGTGGTGCTTGAGGATCGAACCCAGGCCGCACGCATGCCAGGCGAGCGCGCTACCGCTTGAGCCACATCCCCAGCCCTAGGAGGGAGTTTTTATAGCCCAAATCTAATGGGGCCTCTGAGTCTGCAAGCTGCCTTGTTGGCCCAAGGGGGGGTTAAGTGTTCAGCCTTAAGCAGGGTTGAATGTTCAGACTTGAGGCAAACAGGTGATAAAGGACCAGATAGAGGGGGGTTTGAGTGTGTGGGCTATCTTGCAGCCAACATCTGTTCAGCCTGCCCTGCAGACAACACAGTTCAGCCTGCTCTGCACCCAACACCACCCAAACTTGTTCAGAGTTTGAAAGGATCTACCATGGAGCCTATGTCCCCAGCCTCCCCATTCCCTCCTCTCTACAAATACCTCCTATGGGTATACTCTCTTTCTTTACTGCATCCATCTTAGTTGAACCCTTCCCCGCATTCCCACAGTTCCCTGCATCCCAGTTCCTGATACTTGACGTAGATGGGCATCATCATAGAGCTCAATTCTGATACTTACCTGAGTGGATAGGCCAAAGATGAAGGCAGGCCCAGGAATCTCATGCCTCCCAAGGCAGCCATCCAATCAGGTGACTGGTTTCAGCCTTTAAAACCAGAGAAGACTTAGTTTATCCCATCAAGCAAGGAGAGACTTACAAGGACACTGTCATACAGCCCAGAGGCCCCATGCTGAGAGGCCATACAAGGCAACATCCAGCCATGGCCAGTGTCTGCAGCCTGGGTTTCATGAGTCAGCTCCTTCTCTCCAGTTGTGTATCTCATTCATTAATCCCGTCCCAACCCACTTGGCCATGCTTTTGCTCCTCATCCTACCATATCTCATCCTTTTTTTTTTTTTTTTCAATTGTTGTTGTTGTTGTTCTTTTTAGGTATATATCAAAGTTGAGTGTATTTTGACATATTATACATACATGGAGTATAAGTTCTCATTCCTATAGTTATACATGATGTGGAGTTACACTGGTTATATAGTCATATATGAACATAGCAAAGTTATGTTCAATTCTTTCTACTGTCTCCTATTCCCATCCCCCTTCCTTTCCTTCATTCCCCTTTGTCTAATCCAGTGAACTTCTATTCTTCCCTCCACCTCATTTATTTAATGTTAGCATCCACATATCAGAGAGAACATTTGACCTTTGATTTGGGGGACTGGCTTATTTCATTAGCATGATAGTCTCCAATTCTATCAATTTACCAGCAAATACCATAATTTCATTCTTCTTTAAAGCTGAGTAGTACTACATTGTGTATATATATTACATTTTATCTGTTCATCTGTTGAAGGGTACCTAGGTTGTTTCCATAGCATAGCTATTGTGAATTGTCTCTCTTTTGATTTAGTACCACTCTCTCTGGTTTTGATGTCCTCCCACCCAAGTTAGCTTCTATTTTTGGTCTAATGTTCTTACAGATTATCTTGGATAATTTTCTCATATTTATAGAATTTATAATCCTGCCATACTGAACCAACCTCTATTCCTTCTTCCTGTAGGCAGCCATCTCTTATCCCTCAACAATGGCCTGTCGTGGGTCTATCTATGAAACCAGGGAAAATATTAGCTTTTGGCATAAATGACTTGGTAATAGTGTCACTGATTTATGTTCTAGGTCTATAGTAGAATATCCAGGGAATGAGTCCTTATTTTATTATTTTGAAAATAACTATAGTCCTCCTTTTTGGACAGGCCCTGGTAAGGCTGTATATGTATGGGCATTATTTATGACTGTACAAAGTGCTGATTAACTTACCTGGAAATCAGTACTATGCCATCTTCAGAGAAGAATGATTAATATCATAGTAATTAAGAGTCTGGATTCTGAAGCCAGATGACTTGGGTCCAAATTCTGCCTCTGCAACTTACTACGATATTTTAAACTTGGTTATTTTGTTAATTTGAGGTTTATTGGGGTCCTACTTTCATAAGCAACTTAAGCATCTTGATCATATTAAGCTGGAAATACTGGAATTATTCACTCAATTGTGGATACTTGCCCCTGCTCTGATTCTGTTGCTTCTGTTTCCCCAGGTCTTACCTTTTGTATTCGTGAATTCCTTTGTGCACTGACTGAACTGCATTATTTATGTGCCATGTTGTCTGGCACTGTGCTAGGCTACAGAGATGCAAAGGTGACAAATCCCAAATTCTATTCTTAAGGGTGGATAAATATTCACACATACACAGGGCACAGATATGTGCTAACATACATATTCATCAAAATGCTAAGGGTGCTGAGTTAAGAGAACTTTCTAAGGCACACTGGCACACAGGGGAGAACAGTGAGTTCTGCCTAGGGAACAGAGCTAAATAGGTAACAAAGGTCTTTATGAAAAAGGCCAGGGCTTACACTCTTGGTTTTCTTTCTTTTTTTTTTTTTTTTTGGTGGTACTTGAGATTGAACCCAAGGATATTCTACCATTGAGCTATATTCCCAGCCCCCACTTTTTTTTAATATATATAAGATATTGTGTCCAACTACAACTAAAAAATATATATATAAATTATAAATATATATATTTTAGTTGTAGTTGGACACAATACCTTTTATTTATTTTTATGTGGTGCTGAGGATCGAACCCTAGCACATGCTAAGCAAGCGCTCTACCACTGATCCACAACCCCAGCCCCCCCACCTTTTTTTTTAAACTAACTTCTACAGAAGGTCTCACTAAGTTGCTGAGACTGGCCTCAAACTTGCAATTCTCCTGCCTCAGCCTCTGGGGTGACTGCAATTACAAGTGTGTATCACCACACCCAGCTAAGTCAAACCCTGATGCTTCCTGCTTCCCACCTGTGCCTTCAAACCCACTCCAAAACGAGGCAGTCTGACTTAGACTCTACAACTTGCCTTAGAAATGTCATCCCATGTCCTGATTTCTAGTACCCTAGTCCCAGTGGTTGTAATGGGTTGAGGAATCTGCTCTTTGGTTTCTGACCTGTCCCTTCCCTGTCTCCACCCCCATTAAAGGCTCACCCCTTAGTTATAAGGGCTGCATGCAGTCTTGACCACATATAATACCCAAGTTTTTCCCCAAGACTTAAGTCCTTCTTTGAACTCTAGCCCCATCACCAGTCCCTACTGGCTTATCTTGTCTTCATCAGCCTTCTCTCAGATATGGGCCTTATTTTATATCCCAGCTGCAGTCCTACCACCCAGTCAAAGAATGAGCACCAGAACTGCCACCCATCTACCAAGGCCTGGCAACCCCACTTCACTGGAACCATGGCTGAATTTCAGCTAATTTGTGACAAAGGCTAAACTTTGGTCAGGCTCCTCTGAGTCCTATTCTTAACTAGGCCTCAATTTTGGTCCTGGTCTCTTTGGCCTGTCCAGCCCACGTTTGTTTTTTGTTTGTTTTCTTTTGCAGTACTGGAGATTGAACTCAGGACCTCACACATGGTCCAGCCCAGTTTAGCAAGAATCTTGCTAAGTCAGTTTAGTGAGAATCCCCCAATATCAAATCACATTTCCTATCTGATCAGTTCTTCAGCTTCTACCTTTGGTGTATAGTCCTTTGTCTGCCTTTGCCAAGAACCTTGTTTAGGTCAATTTAGCAGGAATCTTTGAGATATCCTTTTTATATCAACTGACCCCCTCCATCTGCCCTTGGGCTATAAATCTCTGTTTGTCCTTGTTATATTAGGAATTGAACTTCATTTATCTCCCTATTGACCTCTATTGCCATAACCTTGTATAAAGTCTTCCTTACAGTTTTAACAAGTATCAGAAAAATGTTTTCTTTAGCACCTATCATGCCCTTGGTACAACAGCTGTGGACAGCCCATAGTCCATCTACCCTTCTGAGTCATGCTGCCTCCCCTCCCTGGTCTACTCCAGGAATCAGTTATTTTTTTCAGGCCCCTGAGCTCCTCTTCGTCAACAGCCCCTAGTAGATACATATAGAAGCACAGCTGTGGTAGAGTTGTTTGAAA
This sequence comes from Marmota flaviventris, assembly GCF_047511675.1. Taxonomy (NCBI): domain Eukaryota; kingdom Metazoa; phylum Chordata; class Mammalia; order Rodentia; family Sciuridae; genus Marmota; species Marmota flaviventris. The sequence goes on from NC_092498.1 coordinate 23,613,804, forward strand.
ATAGAAACCTAGAAAGGATGGGCCAATTCTATTCCAATCAACTTCCTCTAGTTCATTCCATCAGTCAGATAACCAAAATATGTGAATAAATGTAAATGGTTTCTCAACATAAATTTATTTCCAAAGAGCTTCCTTATTTGCATTTTAGATATAAGCAAAATACACACACTCAAGGCATGAAGTATCTGTCCTGTGCTCTTTTGAATAAAAGAAAAAAATCACAGTGAATGCAGATCTTCAGTGTTCCAATGGTGCCAGAAACAAATTCACTGGCTTTTTTTTTTTTAGAAAAAAAAAAAAAAGAATTGTCTGAAATTTTACCTCTTGGGTTCCAAGTACGTTTTTGTTGATAGTAGAGAAACTTTATTAAAAAAGTCTCCTCACCTAGGGCTCTGGTGAGTTCTCATTTTTATTAATCTCTTTCACTTGGCTTCAAGTAAGGTAAGATGAAATTCAAAATTTGTTGAATTTTGGATTAATGTCAGGCATAGCATTTTCCTCTGGAGTATCTCCCTTCATGGGGACTGATACTGAAGTGTTCTGTAGGAAATGGCGTGTCAACCACTCATTGGTTCTCATGGCTTTGCAGTGGAGGCAGGGCCTTTCCCTGATTTGGTAATTTCCCAGATTTCCTTGCCTTTGAGCTATTTTTCTCTTCTTAACAATGGTTGGGGACAGATGCTGCTCACTTTCACTCTCCTTCCATGAGGAGCCTCCTGAGTTTGATTCTTCACTGTCACACTCAGTAGTGTCACTGTCATGTTGGGTCTGATTCACCTGATGGAGTTGAGACTGGCGCCTGGCTCGTCTTTGTTCTAGATAGGCAATGACCAAGGCCACTTCTGAGTCCGTTACTGGGGAAAGTCGACCCTGTTTTGTTTTTTTCATTGTTTGAGAAAAGGCCCAGGAACCGTCTTTGTTTTGTCGCTTATAAGAATTTTCTTTGCTTGCTAACCAAGAAAACAAATGGACAAGTTAGAAACACTGTTGTTTACTTTAACTTCACATCATCCAAGGAAGCCTACTGCATGTGTGGGCTCACTCGTAAGGGTCAAATGTCAGGTCACTGCTTTCACCCAATCAACTGCGCTGCTGGCAGCTGGCTGCACTTAACAGTGCCATACCCTATGTTCCCAAGACCAGACGGTAATAGACAGATGCTTGATATGTCACTTTTGAAGTTTTGCAGACCCCAGAATATTAAGAACAAAAGGGAGAAAGTCTCCAAACTTTGTCAGAGAAGGACTTTTTCTTCCTTTGTCTCAAAGTCTCAAACATTCAAGAATGTGTATGTATATGAGGGTGATTTGGGTAGCAAGAACTAAGGCTCTTTTCTTTGTGCATTGGTATGCTGGCATTAGCTCAGACCCAACTCACTAGAGCTGATAAATTTTCAGGAGTTTCATGAGATGGTTACACATAGTCATCACTAAAAATCGTACAAACTTACAATTAAGTCAATCCACTAAAAATAGTAATAATTACTTAATAACCATCATTTCCAAATTATCGTACTGCAGTTTATTATGCTGTGTGTTCTTGAAACTATTGATTTATGTCTGTTGTGTCTGGGTGTTAGAAATACCATGCTGGTAGCTTGAAACCAGCTTTGAGGGGTTACCCTGAAAATCAGCAAACACAAAAGACCAGGATTTGATGTATGGTTTTGTTGAATGTCTAAGACTAAGAAAGTGACAGAGAACATGTTACTAATGCAGACTGCAGTGCCATGCTGGCAGCCACTACATTGTGACTAACTCCCTAAAATGAAACATTCTTCCAGTATTGTAAAGCTATTAGCCATTTCAGCAAAGAAACCCACTCACATCATATACAACCAAGTTCCAACATAATATCTTTTTCACTTTCATTTGAGGAAAACAACATTCATGCTGGAACTATACCTGTTCATCAACTGCAGCCATGCTCAGGATGCAAGGGTCTGGAAAAAGTCAAGAAGAGGGCTGGGGGTAGTAGCACACCTTGTAATCTCAGAGGCTGGGGAAGCTGAGGCAAGAGGATCATGAGTTCAAAGCCAGCCTCAGCAACAGCAAGGCATTAAGCAACGCAGTGAGACCCTGTCTCTAAATAAAACACAAAATAGGCTGGGGATGTAGCTCAATGGTTCAGTGCCCCTGAGTTCAATCCTTGGTATGCAAAAAAAAGTGTGGGGGGGTATAGCTCAGAGGTAGACCTCCCCTGAGTTCAATCCCTAGTACCACCAAAAAAAAACCAAACCAACAACAACAAGGAGAGCATTTTTGTGAATCAGTGGTCTATACAGAATTTACCATAAAGGGCATTATATATTTTATTATTTACAAATTGTGTAAATTAAATTATAAAAACATGCACATTTTGGGAGAACCAGTTGTTAATTGTTACCAGCACACCACTGCTTATAGGTTATTGAAAAAGATGTCACTTCAGCTCACAACAAAGTGTACAAAAGGCAAGTTAATGTGAAGGGAGAGTGCTAAGGAAAGAAAAGAGAGCTTGTGTTCTACCTACCAGTAACTCATTGCTTCTGATGGCTTGGCTCAAGCAGCGGAGCTGTCCTGAACTAGGGAGTAGAAAAGCAAGGAGCTCACCCAGTGGGCCTTTGTTGGGTGGAGAAGCCCTGCAATGGTTTTGGCCGTTCACCTCTGTTGCTTGCTTTCCACACTCAGCACATGCCTCTCTCATCACAGTCCAATACCAAGCACACACCAGCTCTCACCTTTACTTACTGAAGCACTTGTTCCACCGTCTTCATCCTTTTTAGTCTCAGACATCTGTTTCAGAAATATATATTAGTAAGAGTGATCTCGGTTGTTTTTCACTAATATTTACTTGTTAAGAAATGCTATTGCCCAAGGCAATAATGTTGATGTCTAATTTTTTAAAAGTTTTTAGTAACCTTTTTTTAATATTTCCTTTTTAGTTATAGCTGGACACAATATCTTTATTTTATTTCTATGTGGTGCTGAGGATCTAACCCAGGGCCTCACCCACACTAGGCAAGTGCTCTACCTCTGAGCAACAACCCCAGCCCTCATGTCTAATTTTAAACATTCAGCAATTACATAAGTACTTGTTAAGTTCCTGTTACTATGTTTCTACTTCTGCTGCCCATTCAGCAGCAGAATCCACCAAAATGTTTTAAACTAAGCAAAATGAAATAGAGACAGGAGAGAAAATAATGCTGAGGAGGAGCTGCAGGTTATAAAGTTTTCCTTATACCCACTTACATAACACAGAAATTTCATTTAAAAACACATTGGATAATACTACAATTCATTCAAAATTATTTTTTAAAGAATTGATCAGGTTAAGTTATTTAAGTTATTTTTTAAATAAAATATCTGATATGAGGCATTTATATACACAAATATCTTTACCTGAATTCACAGACTTAATACCTCCTTAATCTTTCAGATAGTTTCCTCCAAGATGCAACCATAATTTATTATCTTTTAATACGACATTCAGAAGAAATGGATTTCTTTGAATAGTCCAATTCCAAATATTCTGTCCCAAGACTATAAATATTTGTCCCATATTTCAGAGTAGCGTCCCACTTTCTGATGCTGAAGATGATTTTGCCAAAAGACGCAAATACAAAACAACTTTCAGAATGTATCAAAAACTTTAGAAATATTCATTAATGTCTTGACCTATAATTTTTTTCTCAAGGATTCTGTCATCAGGAAATAAGCCTCCCAAAAGAGAGAGCTTTTTCCACGGAAATATTCATCATTGTATAATTAGGATAATATAAAATTCAAAATTCAAAAGTAAATAATGGCTAATTAAATTATGGTATGATCATGTAAGATATAGTTGTAAAACTTATAATAAAAGTATGTCATAGCAAGAGGAAATAAATATTTCAATGTTGAGCTAAAATTCAAGATGCAAAACTGTATATAATAGTATGAGCACAAGTTTGCTAAAAATATGAAAAGAGACTTTAAGGAATATGTGTATAAGGAGTAGCAATGGTTGGCTTTTAAGTGGTTAAGACAGTGACTTTTTGTTTCTTTTTTCAAATTTTCTACAATTAGGGGAAAAACAAATTTATGCAGAAAGTCAAACTTCCTTTGGGTTGAAAAAATGCAATACTTGGATATTTATAACTGCAATCTAAGATCCTGACCCATTGCTTTCTCAATATCTAACAAGGTACTTCCTTGCTTTTTGGGTTACAATAACCATTCTCTGAAAATCTTGACAGTGGAATCCTTTCTGAAAACACCTTTTAAAAAAATGTTTTAGAGCTCCATAAATATTTTAAATGTAATATGTATAGAGAAAATTATTTAAAAATTGGAAATCTATAACACTCAAAGTTAATAGTTGTTGGATATTTCTACATAATCTGAAGTGATTTTTATTTTAGTTTGTCTATTTTCCTATAATCTCCACATTGTCTATAACATGTACTTGTGTAACAGAGGGAGGAAGGTATTTGAAAACACTTATTGGTTTTTCTATCATTTCTAAAGAAAGCTTCCACATTTGATGCCAAATAAAAATAAAACCATAAAATCAAAAGAAAGATTTTGTGTTAAGCTAAGTGGAATCATACGGACTGTGGTTACAAAAAGCATTTTATTAACTGTCTTTGTGTGTGACTTAGTGAGTAAAAACAGCAGCAGTGCCTGCCCTGAGGGCAGAGTAGAAAATGTGGGCTGTGCTCTTTCTTTCTGCCACTAACCAACTCTGTGATCTTACCAAGTCACTTAACACCTCCCTAAGCTCAGTTTCACATAGGCAGAATAAGGATTTCAGAGTAATATTTCCAGAAAAATACCAGCACTAGCAATCTGAATAAATCCTAAACAACTATATAAGCTAAATAGAGTATTTATAGTCTCTGAAAGCAAAAGGGTAAGTGCATCCTAAAAAGTGGGAAATCCAGAGGAAATCAGCATGCTTCACGTTGGAGGATAATTACCACCACATTTCCATTGCGCTATTACCATTACTTCAAGGTTTGTAAATAAAGTCTCATAGTTTCACAGAGAAAATGAAGAAGTTCAAAGTGAAGGAAAAATTCCATCCTCCTTGACTAGCTCTCATATGGTTCTCAGATTTCCAATCTGGGACCCTTCAGGAGAAGCAGTCCCGCCAATTGTAGCTGCCACAAGGACACAGAATGAAAGATGAAACCTCTAAGATAATTAAGGTTTTAATCAGCACTGAATAGATTTGATTCAACATTTCAAACTATGCTTTGAAGTAAACAAATAATATGGCAGGAAATCTAGGTCTAGTCCCCTCTGTCACTAATCACTTGTGTGACATTGGACAAGTCCCTTAATTTCTGTGGGCCTTATCAACTAAAGAAAGAGGTGGATAATGATACCTTGTTTGCCTGTAAACAGAGCCTGGACTACATACTCTCTTGAGTCCTTGAAGCTCAGGATTCTGAGTCTCCAAAGAGCTGATGCAAGCAAGAGAGCAGAGGAATAGCTGAGACCTCTCTTAAGTGGTCTTCATGATGAAATTGCCAGTGATCAATTTCAATTTTTTGTTAATTTTCTAAAGTAGCTTTTCTTGCCAGGCCAGACAAATTCAATATACTTAGCTAAGGAGTCTAAGACACATACAAGCTATCACTATTCTAAATCTCCTTTTGGCAAAGTATTTACCTTAAAGAAGCATTTAGACTTTAGATGAAACTTCTTCTTGGCTGGGATTTGGTGGGGGAGAAACTTTGATTATATAATGGAATCTGGCTGGCATAGACATAGCAAACCTCCTCTGCATCCAGAGCTGATATAGCACTCAGTCTAGCTGACCACTGCCAGACCAGGGCTCTGGCTGTAATGCTAAATGATGGTAGCTTGATTAATCATCAACCTGGCATTAATGGCCAGCAAGGATTCCATGTCAGCAATTTTCAAGAGCTTGGTTGCTCATAATATTTTGGGGCATCACAGTCCTGATAAAGTGGGCTATGTCATTCCTAAGAGCATGGGATTTTCTTCTGCTGATAAATGATCAAGGGTGGTGACTTTAGTTTAGTTTAGTTCTGCATCGTATCCTATGCAGAAAGTATACTGCTTCATTCTAAAATCTCCCAAATCCTCCATGAGTTTTTATCAATATGACTAACTTTTTTATCTTCAACTAGAATGACATGGCTACAAAAAGAATTAACCAGGACAGAAGTTTATCCAAGCATTACCTAACTTATGGATAAATGATAAATAACCTAAATATCATAAAACTGAAGAATTTTTATGATGCAACCACAAGATAGAAAATCAAGCAATCATTAGAAGTGCTGATGAGTGAATATAACTTTTGCAAGTGTTTACGGTATGTTATTAAGTTTAAAAAAACAGGATATGAAAATACAAACAATATAATGTCAGCCATGTAAGAGGAAAGATATACTGGGTCAGAAAAAAAAAAGAAGAAGAAAAATAACCTAGAATGATACTAAAAAATGTTAACAGTGATTATCTCTGTGAAATAGAGATTCTTTTCAATATTCTTGGATTCTCTAAAATGACTTTTGAATTATTTTTATAACTAAAAAATAAATTTTTAAATAGTTTCAGCAAAGAAATTTATAAAAATCCCATAGTATATACTAAAAATATTATTTAAAATTAAAAAAGGATATCCTACCCAGACAGAAGCCCGAGACAAGAACATCAGGACAGATATAATGGCAAAATACCAAAGCAGGAAGTTCCCTATTGCCCCACAAGAGTCATCCTTCCGGCATTCATAATCCTGATTAGGAATGGTAAAACTTAAAGGTATGGGAGGAGGATCTACCTCCCAAAATAAGGAAAAAAGGTCTCCCATGATGGATTCTTGCTTAGAAAATAAAACATGCTCAAAGGGATGAAGGTGACTGGGAACTATTTCACTCCATGACGTATGACAATTTCCTTGGCAACCCATTATGACATACATTTAAGGATCTATTACAGGGATTGACAAGTGCTTTTTGTAGTTCTAAGTTTTTGGAAGATTTATCTAAATTACTTCTACAAAATTTTATGGTATTTTCCCCCATACTTCAATATGGTTTTTTTGGCCTTAATCTTTTTTCCCTTAAAATTGTATATATTTTTCATATCTTTAGATCTAAGTGTCTAAGGTACCACTCATTTTTATCAATCTCTTTTATATGTTTCATACCATTATAAATTAATATACACAATTCTAATTTATCAAAGACTGAGTTGTGTTCCCCCAAATTCAAATGTTGAAGCCCTCATCCCCCCACATTTGATTATATTTGGAGAGAAGACTTTTAAAGAGGTAGCAAAGGTTAAGAGAGTCATAAAAGTGGAACCCTAATCTAATACTACTAGTGTTCTTATAAAAAAAGGAAACACTAAGGATTTACCCGGCACAGAAAAAGCACACATGAGGACATATGACAAGGAGACTATCTATGAGCCACTCAGGCCTCAAGAGAAACCAATCCTGCTGACACCTTGGTCTTGGACTTCTAGCCTCCCAACTGGAAGAAATAAATGTCTATTGTTTAAGCTACCCTGTCTGTGATTTTTGTTTGTTTGTATGGGCACCTTGTGGTTTGTGATATTTTGTTATGGAAGCCCAAATACAATGGCAAACATCTATCAAACTTGATTGGCAGTGTTCTTTTTTAAGCCTGGAATAAATGCTCAATAGCTTATAGATTATATTAAGATGGAGAAATACATATGTGTCTGTTAAAAATTATATCAAATGTATACTATTTTTTTTAGCAAAGAGTTGGACATGGAAGAGGTAGAATCCTGACATTCTAATTTTGACGGTACATTGAATCGAACTTTTTTTCTTTGAACAATTTTCATGTTACTTCATTTTTAAATCCACAACTAGGGCCAAACAATATTACTGCAAAGATAATATAAAAATGATTTTAAAATCTCACTTAAAATCTGTTAGATCTTTAAGCATAGCAAACCCACAGATTTTCATATGCAATACAATGAACTTCATATTCTTCTATTTAACCTTAGGATCAATTTAGGAAAAATTTTAGTTACTAGACGAACATGATGGTTTATTATGACCATGGATTAATGTTTTCTTTGTGGGACACATTTCTCCCTATGTCGAATGAGTCCCCAGACTTCAAGCACCCCGGCCACTGGTTCTCTGGGCCTCAGGCCAGTGTCAAGATCTCCAAGAGATCTGGGAGCCAGACTAAGACCTGGGCCAAGGCTGAGCTACATGTGCCATCTTAGGGCTCACTACACTCATCTCATTTGGCCTTCACTGCACCTCTGGGCCTACAGACTGAGCTCCTGAGACAGTAACCAGGAAGTTCTCATTTTTTATATTTCTCGCCTAGCTCAGTGGCACAGTATATGTATTTGGAATAGAACCAAACTCAACTACTCCTTGATGAACCTTTCCCTCATAATTATAAGTTCCTTCAAAAGAATTTTCAGGGAAATAGGTGTTTGTTTTTTTAAACATTGAAAATCTTTAACAACTTCAATCAAACAAATTTTGGGGTTTCTTGTTACTGTTGCATTCTCATTATATAAATATTTAAGAATTATGTGGGGGGATGGGCTGGGTTGTGGCTCAGCGGTAGAACGCTGCCTAGCACATATGAGGCACTGGGTTCAAGCCTCAGCACCACATAAAAATAAGTAAATAAAATAAAAGGTATTGTGTCCAACTACAACTAAAAAATATTATTAAAAAAAAGAAGGAAAAAAAGAATTTAAATGGGGCCAGAACTGGGATGGATATGGAGATAAATATATATATATCACAAGGAACAGAATTGCTTTGTCTTTGCTCATCGTGTCCAGACCCATCATGCCCAGACCCATCAGGCACACTCTATCCAGAAAATTAGCCACCCTACTAAATAAAATCTGCTTACAAATGTAAGTACATAAAAGCCCTAAGGAAGCTAAAATCATGTTAATATATACAAAATTCATCTTGTTATAGTTATTACTTTTTACTGCGACTTCAGAACCTGGTCTGAATTTTGCTGTTCAGCTTTCTCCCTGCAGCTTAGTGGTAACTACCAATCCGAGCTGTTTCCCTGGTAACGCACGAGCCCGGTCCCTCCGCACCTTCCCCCCCCCCCCCCCCCGCCGCTTCTCGCGAGAAGAGACGGCCCAGTTCTTCCGGTAACTGTAGACCAGCCAGACTCCCGGTTTGGCCTTAGCGCTTGGTTTCGCGCATGTGCAATTAGGAGTGGCGCGAGTTCGCGACTTCCGGGCGAAGAACATGGTGCGTTCTCGGGGTAGTCTTTGTGCTTCCTGGACGTGGAGTCCACGCGGGCTTTGGGAGTTCCGCGCCTACTGATCTGCACGGGTTTCAGCCAAGGGAAGATACTGCTAGGCGTCCCATCACTTTTAGTGAAAGGGAGGAAAGAAACATTAGGGGTGACTAAAGTTTGTACTGAGGGATCCTGGGAGGGAAGCACTTTGCACTGGGGAGTTGTGAAGCGGACTGAAGGGCGGGAAGGGTACTGTAATATTCTCTATGGGATACGACTCCTGTAACTGGAACACGTTTTCCACTTGCCTGTTAAGTTTGAGTTTAGCAGGAAAAAACAAAAAAAGGAAACATAAATCCCCATGTGAAACAAAACCGAATACACTGTTCTCTCTTCCTCTGGTTCCTTTCACACCATAGGTACCCGCCGTCTAATGTAAAACCTTCAACTTTATCAGTACACAAAATGGAGATCCCTGGCTTATATATGTCCCAGTGCAGGGTTATTTAAGGTGGGACGTAATGAGAGCTTCTGCATTAGGATGAAGAAAGAGTCTTCATGATTTACATGGCGTACGGAATATTTTCTCCCAAATTTGGGGTATATTGAGTTTTAATAATTTTTAAAAAACTATACCCTTGCTGTACTTGTGACATACCCCAAAAACAAAAGGTGGAATATTTGCAGACATAATAACGAACCCCTAAATTAGAAAAAAAAAAAAGACATTTTTATTAACTAAAATATTGAATTATTCTCTGAAAGAACAAGCCAGTTCTCTCTTGATTTCCCTGTGGTGCCAAAGAAGATGTAATTTAGGGTTCTCTTTACATACTGTGATACTTGATACATTTTTGGTTAGGTATTTTTAAAGATGAAGGAAAGAACAATTTTTACTTCATGAAGGACACAAAAGTTTTTATTTCTTACATGGAAAAGTAGTTTCTTTTGACTTAATTCCTGTGATTTTACTTTGAATAGATGCAAGGAGAGGCAAGCCCTAGTGCTTCCCTTATTGACAGAACCATCAAGATGAGAAAAGAAACAGAAGCCAGAAAAGTGGTTTTAGCCTGGGGACTCCTAAATGTATCAGTGGCTGGAATGATATATACTGAAATGTAAGTTAATCAGCCAAAAAAGGTGAAAATTTAAGCAGCCAATGGTTGGTTCCATAGTTTTTTGTATGTGTTTTGATTTTCGGAGTTTTTGTTTTTTTAATTGAAAACACTTTCTAATTTTTTCAGGACTGGAAAATTGATAAGTTCATATTATAATGTGACTTACTGGCCCCTCTGGTATATTGGTAAGTAATTTCTAGTAAACAATCAAACTAATAAACAATACAATTCCAGGTAATTATGAGTCTGTGAAAAAATATTAAGTTTGGGGAAGTTGAAATTTATATTTGTTGGTCTCCTGAAATGCTGTCTCCACATTTTCAAGAATTAGTTCAGATTTCTACTCCACTGGATGCTTTCCTTAATTTCCTCACCCTTTCCTCTTCTTTTGTCTGCTTTTCCATAATCCTTGAGTATAAAGGGTCCCTTATAGATGTTAAAGTAAAGTTCATAGTCTGGACTCATTAGTCTACAATCTGCCATGAGAGCTGGTGTGCAAAGTGAAAGAGCAAAGGATTTGGAATGTGCAGACCTAAATTAGAATCACGGCTCACTAACTAGATGTATAGTCTTATAAAAGTCATTTGGGCTGGGCATGGTAGCACATGCCTATAATCGCAGCACTTCTGATGGCTGAAGCAGGAGAATCACAAGTTCAAAGCCACCCTCAGCAATTTAGCAAGGTTCTAAGCAACGTAGTTAGATGCTGACTCAAAATAAAATATAAAAAAAGGGCTGGGGATATGGCTCAGTGGTAAAACACCCCTGGGTTCAATCCCTAATCCCCCCCCCCCAAAAAAAAAAAGAATTTGGCCTCTGACTATTGATTAATGATTAGAAGGAGGGTAAAGCTATCTCTTATACAAGGTTGTAAGGATTAGTGATAGTTTGAAACTCATTGACAAATTCTGTATACCTAATAGATATTCCTTAAATGGTAGCTGTTGTCAGGTGGTTTTCAATTTTGTTGTTAATGTGCTAAAATATGGAGGGTTTTTGTCCACCCCACCCATCAACATATACCCCCTCCTTTTAAAAATAAATTATTGTTCTTTTCCAGAGCTTGCCCTTGCATCTCTCTTCAGCCTTAATGCCTTATTTGATTTTTGGAGATACTTCAAATATACTGTGGCCCCAACAAGTCTTGTAGTTAGCCCTGGACAACAAACACTTTTAGGGCTAAAAACAACTGGTGAGTATATTATATCTCTTGCAGAGGTGAGGATAAGGTTAGAAATAAATCTTTTATAAGTTAATTTTTCCTTTTCATAGACTCAGAACTAGAAGGGACTTAGAAATCCTTCTGGTTCAACTATATTGAGCAGATCTATAGTAAACTGTCTTCAGACCAATGATTATTATTCCCGTTTCTATAAATTGAATGGAACTAGCATTCAGCAACGTCATGGAAGTTTGTTCCATTGTTCAATTACAATTAAATGACTAAATCTTGCATTGAAATCAATTTCTTATTTTGAACTCTGGAAAGGGTAAACAACTAATCTGTGCCCTTTAGTAATAATATTTTATATAATTTAACAACCAGATTCTTCTGTTGCTGTCTTTCTTTCCTGAAAGAAGGTTTGAGTTTCTTAAAATCTGTTTCATTAAAAACAAAAAAAAATTTTTAAATACATACACGTATGTGTTTGTGTGTGTGTGTGCACGCACGTGTGCACATGCATGTGTATGAAAAATTTTTTTTTTCTTCTCCTTCTAGTTGTACAGACTACTCCTCCACATGATCTGGCATCTCCCCAAATCCCCCCCTCTCCACCTTCCCCTCCAATTCAGGGTCAGAGTGTATTGAGTTATAGTCCATCTCGTTCACCTAGTACCAGTCCCAAGTTCACCACCAGCTGTATGACTGGATATAGCCCTCAACTGCAAGGTCTGTCCTCAGGTGGCAGTGGTTCTTACAGCCCTGGAGTGACCTACTCACCTGTCAGCACTTACAATAAGGTAATGACACTTTTCTCTTGGCCAGTCACTTTATTTTAGAATTAAGGTACATTGAAAATAATGTAGTCCCACCAAGCATGGTGATACATGCGTGTAATCTCAACTGCTTGGGAAGTTGAGGCAGGAGGATTACAAGTTTGAGTTTCAAGCTTGTCTCAAAATAAAAAGGACTGGGGATGTAGCTCAGTGGTAAAGCACCCCTAGGTTTAATCCTGATACCCAATCAAAAGATTTTTAAACAACCTCTTAAAAGAGAACTAGTGGTATAGATCAGTGGTAGAGTGCTTATCTTGCATACACAAGACCCTGGATTCTATCCCCACTATCATAAATGCTGTTATTAATTTGCACTAAATGTTTATAAAGTTCCTGATAATTTAAAGGGAATAGGTGGCTACTCAAAAGAATTGTACCAGGTTATATTGTCACAGAAATGTTTAAGAGTATTCATTTTATCATACCTTTGATTATCAAGTTAATCAATTTTTTATAAATTTCTGCTGATAAGAAAAATGAAAATAGTCTATTGTAGCTTAATGTAAGGTTCTCATTCTTTGTAAGGTTCTCATTCTTAATGTAAGGTTCTCATTGCAAGGTTCTCATTCTTTACCCACGTGTCTTTGGATCTGTACCCTCTAATTTTTTCCTCCTAAGTTGGTATTTTAATTATGGGATTTTCGAAAATATACATATAGAGATTTTAAAATTTTTAATAGTCAATTCTGTTTGTCCTCTTGTGGTTTTTTTCTTTCCTAAATTTAGAAATTTCCCTTACTTTGCCAGTTGATTTTCTCCCTTTCAGTGGTGTAATTAAGGGTTTTTGCTGGGTATGGTGGTGTATATGTAAACCCAGTAACTGGAGGAGACTGAGGCAGTTAGATCAGAAGTTTGAGGGCAGCTTCTGCAACTTAGCAAGACCCATTTCAAAATAAAGATCTAAGATGTAGTTCAATGGTAATGCACGCTGCTACAAGGTTCAGTCCCCAGTACCCCACACATAAACACAAACATGTATACACACACAGGTGAGGATTTTATTTTTTAAATATTTATTTTTTAGTTTTAGGTGGACACAATATCTTTATTTTATTTTATTTTTATGAGGTGTTGAGGATCAAACCCAGCACCTCACGCATGCCAGGCGAGCACACTACCACTTGAGCCACATCCCCAGCCCTTTATTTTTGTTTTTGCTGAAATTTATGTTGCTCCAATTTTCATACATTATTTTCATTATCACTGACTTGTGATTTCTCATTTATATTATATGTAATCTGGGCCATCCTGTTTCCATATGTCTCTTTGGTTCTATTTTTTATATATATATCTATTTTTAGGTTGTAGCTGGACACAATATCTTTATTTTATTTATTTATTTTTGTATGGTGCTGAGGATCGAACCCAGGCCCCTGCACATGGTGGGCAAGCGTTCTACCACTGAGCCATAATCCCAGCCCCTCTTTTTGGTTCTTTATGTAGCAATTTCACTGTGGATAGTCTATATTAAGAGAGTTGACCAAAAATGTCAAATGTTGCTTTTTTGCTACAAAATCAGGTACATTACAGCTTATATTCTGTCTGTACAAAAAAAGTAGTAGAGATGCCTCCTACCAAAACATCAATATAATGTTTATTTTTAATGAAGCAGTCTTTTCTTGCTCACTTTTGCTACACAATCTTTTGCAGTCGTCTTTTCTGCCCTGTACATTTTACCATATACAAATTAGATAGAAAAAAATTATAAATTAAGATTTTTCACCTTATTATCTTTCTTGTTTTAAAATCTTAAAAAGTATATCAGGAAAATGTCATAGTAAAAGTGACAAAGTTACACTTTTATGATGACGTATCAGAAAAACAATAAGGTGGCAATGTTATCAAAGTATAACTTTAAGGGAGAACGCATTATATTGGACAAAATGTCATTTTAAATTGATGAAGGAAATGATACATTGGGAAGATACAATAGTCACAATCTTTATATGTTGAATAATATAGCATCATAAAATATAAAGCAGAGGGGCTGAGGTTTTGGCTTAGTGGTACAGCTCTTGCCTAGCACGTACGAAGCCCCGGGTTCAATCCTCAGCACCACATAAAAATAAATAAATAAAGATACTAAAATGTATGTATATAATATATATAAAGCAGAAATATGAAGAGATTAATAAACAGAATTATTGTAGAAGACTTTAGTATTATCAACCTATGTCCAATAAAGTAGGCAACAAATAAAGACACAAAAGATTTGAACAATGTTTAAAAAGACCACCTTGATAAATACATCGAATACTGCACCTTTCTTTTTGCAAAGTCCATGGAATTAGAAAAACTATATTTTCTGTTAACTTTAGGGACAGAAATAATACTTTAAAAGCTCAAAAAATACAACAGGACAAATTTATTTGTGAAAATCATAAATAACTTTTAAATTCATAGAATATTAAGATGCTGATTTTTTTTTTCTAAAATAAAGGATAATTGATGACCAGGTGGTTTATTCTATCAGAGCAAGAAATCTATTAGCATATTCTATTCAAGAATCTGTATAAAAACTAAATTTTTCTTTTCTTTATTTCTTTATTTTTGTAGTGCTGGGGTTTAAACCCAGGATTTTGCACCTTATAGACAAGCACTTCTACCAACCCAAAACTAAATTTTTAAAAACTATTTTCTAAAAGCATCCATTTTAATATTAAATATTTTGGTTATAAACCACGTGTGGTGGTGAACACCTGTAATCCCAGCAACTCAGGAGGCTGAGACAGGATGATTGCAAATTCAAGGCCAGCCTCAGCATCTTAGTGAAACTCTGTCTCAAAATACAAAATAAAAAGAACTAGGGATGTGACTAGTGTTAGACAATGCTCAGTACTAAAACAACAAAAAACCCTTTCATTAAGTAGCTGGATATAAGGTAAATATCCAAAATCAGTAGCTTATAATCATATAAAGCATTATTCAGTTAGATCCAAGGGGATTTCAAAATTCCTATAATTGTGTAAAAATATAAACATTCCAAGATTGAGCTATAGAAGTATATAGGTCCTATATGAAAATATATGTATATTACTATGAAATATAAAAGATGCTAAATGAAGAGAGAACATTAATATAGGGGGTGGGGAAGCCAGGAAAGATTTTGTTTGGGTTTTTTTAAAATTTTGTATTGGGGATGGAACTCAGTGCTTCACCCCTTAGGTATATCCCTGTACCTTTTATTTTTTTACTTTTATTTTAAGACAGGGTCTCCATAAGTGGTTGAGGTTCTCACTAAGTTGCGGAGGCTGGCCTGGAATTTGCAGTCCTCCTGAGTCACAAGGATTGTAGGCATGTGTTACTCTGCTCCTCTGGGAGCCAGGAAAGTTTTTACTAAGAGTTAGGGTATATCCCTATAGATGTTAAAGCTATAACATCTGTTTTACTTTTTTAAGTATATGGCCCTTAACCAAAAATAGACCAATTAAATACAACAGTATCCAATAAATTGGGTGAAGGGGAATAGAAGTTCATTGGATTAGACAAAGGGAGATGAAGGGAAGGGATGGGGGATAGGAATAGGAAAGACAGTAGAATGAATCGGATATAACTTTCCTGTGTTCATATGTGAATAAGTGACCAGTGTAACTCCACATCAGGTACAACCTTAAGAATGGGAAGTTATACTACATGTATGTATAATATGTCAAAATATACTTGACTGTCATGTATATCTAAAAAAAGAAAAATAGTACCCCAGATATAATCATAGTATATAAAAGGAATTGATGTTAACTTAAAAAAAGAGATATCAGTGTGAAAGGGGATTAACACTTTTATTTTTGAACAGCATTAAATAATTATAAGACCTGTAATAAATTTATTATAAACTAATACGAATTGATCATGAAATGCAATAGAAAAAATTGTCAATACTTAAGCAAACAGTTAACAGGTAATATAGGTGACTAGTAATTGTATTTATAGTGTTTAATTTTGTGAGGATAAGGAAATGATAATTAAATGTACATTTATAACAAAATATTCTTGTATATCAAGTAAACTAAAGTAGTACTTTTGATAGACATATAGTTATATGGTATTCCTATCTATTATTCTCTGATAGGAACATGATTTAGGGTAAAATTTCATTTAATAGGTGGGAATATGTATTTTAAAAAGTTCATATGCTTTAGCCAAATAAATTTAGTTTCAGAAATCTATCCTAAAGAAAATGATCACAAATTCAAGCAAAGATGTATGTATAACAGTGTTCATTTTTTTTTTTTTTAATTTTTTATTGTGGGTTGTTCAAAACATTACAAATTTCTTGACATATCATATTCCACACTTTGATTCAAGTGGGTTATGAACTCCCACCTTTACCCCATACCCAGATTGCAGAATCACATCAGTTACACATCCATTGATTTACAAATTGCCATACTAGTGTCTGTTGTGCTCTGCTGCCTTTCCCGTCCTCCACCCTCCCCCCTCCCCACCTCTCCCCTCCCCTCCTCTCTCTCTACCTCCTCCACTGTATAACCCTGAGGGTCTCCTTCCATTACCATGCAATTTCCCTTCTCTCTCCCTTTCCCTCCCACCTCTCATCCCTGTTAAATGTTAATCTTCTTCTCCTGCTCTTCGTCCCTACTCTGTTCTTAGTTACTCTCCTTATATCAAAGAAGACATTTGGCATTTATTTTTTAGGAATTGGCTAGCTTCACTTAGCATAATCTGCTCTAATGCCATCCATTTCCCTGTAAATTCTATGATTTTGTCATTTTTTAATGCAGAGTAATACTCCATTGTGTATAAATGCCACATTTTTTTTATCCATTCGTCTATTGAAGGGCATCTAGGTTGGTTCCACAGTCTTGCTATTGTGAACTGTGCTGCTAACACTATTTACAGTAGCCAAAACTTGCAGACAATCCAAATATACAGAATAAGCATATAATAATAAATTGTTATATTTGTGTATTAAAATGTATGGTAATGCAAATAATATTTTTAAGAGATACAGGAAACACTTGGGTAACTTTTTTAGAAAGTATATAAAGCCAAATAGTATTGTCTTAATTATGTAAATACAAATACATTGAAATAGCTATGTACATTTTAAAGATTTCAAAATAGAAAAGAAACGTGAGAAAGGATTAAATTATCTCTGGATAGTGAGGTTATAAATATTACCTATTTTCTTCATTAAACTTTTTGAAATACCTATTACTTTTTTTAGTTTGTGTTTGCAGCAAAATTGGTAGGAAGGTACAGAGATGTCCCATAACTCCTCTTGTAAAAATACCCCTCACCAATATCAGAGTGGCATATTTATTACAATTGAGGAACCTACATTAATTGACACATTCTATGGGTTTGGACAAATACATAATAACATATATATCCACCAGTATAGCATCATACAGAAGAAAGTCCCCTATAGTTCACTTAATTCATCCCTCTTTCCCTCCAGATTTCTTATAACCACTGATCTTTTTATTTCCTCCATATTTTGCCTTTTCTGAAATGTTATATATTTGAACTTACACGTATGTAGCCTTTCAGATTGGCTTCTTTCACTTAGGAATATGCATTTGAGGTTCCTCCATATCTTCATAACCTGATAGCTTGTTTCTTGAGTAATATACTCATTTACCTTCTGAAAGACATCTTGGTTGATTCCAAATTTTGGCAATTATGAATAAAGCTGCTATGAACATCCATATGCAGGTTTTTTGTATGGACATAAGTTTTGTGTAAATACGAAAGAGTACAATTACTAGATGGTATGGTAAGAGGATGTTTAACTTTTGTAAGAAACCACCCAACTGTTGCAAAGTGGCTATACCATTTTACATTCCCATCAGCAATGAATGAGAGTCCCTATTGTTCTACAATCTCACCAGCATTTGGTGTTGTGAATGTTCTAGATTTTGACCATTGAATAGGTGTGTTACTTTTAAGTTAAAAATAAGCCATGTATTGTGGTGCATGCCTATAACTCAGTGACTTGGGAGTCTATAAGGCCAACCTTGGCAACTTTGTGGAGACCCTGTGGAAAACCAAAAGGGATTGGGATATAGCTCACTGATAAAGAACCCCTAGGTTGAAACCACAGTATAAATAAATAAAAAAGAAATAACAACAAAAATAAATTTCAGTTAAGGAAAAATAAACTAAAGTTTTTTTTTATTTTGTATAGTTGGCAGGCTTTAGTCCTTCTCCTTCTTCTCCGTACCCTACCACTGTTGGCCCAGTGGAGAGCAGCGGCTTGAGATCTCGATACCGTTCTTCACCTACTGTCTATAACTCACCTACTGACAAAGAGGACTACATGACAGACCTGCGGACTTTGGACACTTTTCTTAGAAGTGAAGAAGAGAAGCAGCATAGAGTTAAGCTGGGTACACAATTTATTTCTAATGCAAATATTTTTTGTTGTCATTGTACATAATCCTTAATGTGTTGTTTTCATTATTTTGATACCTCTATGTATTTTTGTCTCTTTTACTAATATAATTTGTGTAGTTTAAGAGACAGACACATTTTGTATTGCTTTATATGTAATAATTTTATGCATTTGGAATTAGCACCCATCAAATTTTAAGAAGTTAAGATACAATAGCTTGAGATGCCTTGAGCCTTTTATCTACAGTAAGGTTGAAAGCCTTTTTGTATAATGCAAGTTAAAATTTCTGTTTCAAGCCGAGGCTAGGCCAGGGTTTATTGGCACACACCTATAATCCGAATTCCCAGGAGGCTGAGGCGGGAGGCTCACAAGTTTGAGGCCAGCCTGGGCATCTTAGAACTTATCTCAAAATTAAAAGAAAACAAAAGACCCTGGGGTGGGGGACACTGAGGGTGTAACTTAGCAATAGAGAACTTGACTAGCTTGAGTTTAATCCCCAGCACTGCAAAAAAAAAAATTAAAAGTTGAGGCTATAAAATAACGTTTTGAAGCAGTGCATGGCAAAGTTTATTCAAATAATATTTGTCTCTTTTGAGGCAATCCTTTGGAATGCTGATGTGGCAGGGCAGGTTGAGGAACAAGTATGTATTTACCCTAAAAATGCTGCTATTTTTCAGAACGTTTAAAAATTTGTCTTTTATTATTTTCTTAAAGCCTATGTAGTTTACCTAGGGAAGGAAAGTTAGCAAATCTTAATCTATTTGTAGAGGATTTGATTATTACAAAGTCAATTATTTGAAACCAAATTAGATTATTGAACTGAGTAATGATTTTTCCCCCTCAGGAACTTTCACAGAAAACACATTAGGTGCTAAAGCGCAGCCATGGTGAGGAAGCCAAGTTATTGGACCATGGCTCTTTGTGTCGCTTGAAATCTCTCTAGGGAGTTTTAATTTAATTCTGCCTGAGAATGCCACAAATGTCAAAGAAACGAATCAATATTATCTTATTACTTTTGATACATGCTTTTTTATCTTTAGATTTTAAGGTATTTCAAGTCTACTGAAAATGATATAGGGTATAACACAAAACAACCTCTACACATGTTTGTGATTTTCAGACTTCATTTTATTTTTTCCTCAACCCGTAGAAGTTTATTTAGAAGTGCTGTTGTTGTTTGCAAGTGTTATTGGTGTCACTTTTAATTTCCAAGCCTGAAGAGACCTGATTATCTTCATTTCCCCCTAAGTTAATTGTACTGTGTGACTAGAGATTCTGATCTATATCTATTAATGTCTGGGAGTTTTCTTTTTTTCTTTCTTTTCCTCTTTCTTTTAGACTTGCTTTTAGGTTGCTATGTGGTAGCGTGGCCATTTTTTGTAAATGGTTTTTGGGTGTATTCAAAAGAATGCATAGTCTCTTAATTTTGGTCCCGATATGTGTTTATTGGTTAAGGTTCTTGATAATATTCTTAAAACTCTTTATCTTACTAATTTTTTTTTGCTTGATCTATCATTTGTTAAGAAAGTATATCAAAACCTCCCACTGATATTCTTCAATAAAATATTCATAATTCTGTCAGGTTGCTAAATGTATGAGATTATGTTAAGTACCTATAAATTCAGAACAGTTAATTTTCTGGTGAATTGTGTCTTTTATTTTTATATTTGCCTTAAAATCTGTTTTGTCTGATATTAACAAATTAACATTAATTTTTTTGGTTAATATTTTCCTGGTATATCTAGGTCTATACCTATTCTTTAAATATTCTTTCCTAAATGAATTATTGCTATGTTAAATGTTACAGAGACTTTCTGATGGCATCATTCCATCTCTCTCATGTTTTTTACTGTGATAAAATTTACATAAGACTTAACTATTTTAAGTGTGCAATTCAGTGATAGTAAGTACAGTCACACTATTATGTTATGACCTTTAAATTTATTTGTGTCATTCTAGTTACTAAATAGCATTTTACTTCAAAAGAAAAGATAATGCTTTTTATTCTCATCAATTAGGTCATTTATTTTGATAGTTGCATTGTCCCAGGTTGGCTAGTGAGGTCCTCTTAAACTAGTTTCTGTATTCTTTTTTTTTTTTTTTTTCTTAAATACCTTATTTTGTTTATTTGTTTATTTTTAACATGGTGCTGAGGATCAAACCTAGTGCCTCACAAATGCTAGGTAAGTGCTCTACCACTGAGCCACAGCCACAGCCCATTAATGTATCTTTTTTTTTTTTTTTTTAATATTTATTTTTTTAGTTTTCGGTGGACACAACATCTTTATTTTTTTTTATTTTTATTTTTATGTGGTGCTGAGGATCGAACCCAGCGCCCCGCACTTGCCAGGCGAGCGCGTTACCACTTGAGCCACTTCCCCAGCCCCGCATTTATGTATCTTTTGACATGGCATTCTTTGAGTACTTTTTCCCCTCAGATAGTTTCTAGTATCACAAAATATTCCAGACTCATCCTTTACTTTCCTGGCTAGTTCTGGGATTATTCTCTTTACCTCAGAAATCCAAATTTCTTTAGTGAAGAATGGTATTTAGAAGTGAATAGCTAGGTTCTTGGTGTGACCACTATTGTTTCTGAGTATCAGTACTCTAGGTCCTTAAAACATACAGCTAGAAAATAGCTTATATTTATACCTTAATTCCAATTCACCTACAAAGGGTTTCTCCTAGTCCCTCCCTTTCCTTATCCATAACTCCTTTCTCCATTAGTGAGAAACTAGGTGCTCAGTGTCTCTCACTCATATGTGCCCACACACATACACTTTTCTGCTAAAGCATTTGAAAAAAAGTTGTGAGCCCCCTGCCACTTCATTCTTGAATATATCACATGCATCTTCTAAGAACATGGATATTTTCCTTTATAACTACAATATGATTATCATACTTGAAATACTTCTTTACTCATAGACACATTAATCCAGTTGTCTTTTTTTTTTTAATATTTATTTATTTATTTTAGTTTTCGGCGGACACAACATCTTTGTTTGTATGTGGTGCTGAGGATCGAACCCGGGCCGCACGCATGCCAGGCGCGCGTGCTACCGCTTGAGCCACATCCCCAGCCCAATCCAGTTGTCTTAATAATGACTTTTGTAACTTTTTCTTTTACTGATGAAGGATCACATTACATTTAGTTATCATGATTCTTTTGTCCTTTTTTTTGGTACACAGATTGAAACCAGAGGGGCTTAACCACTGAGCCACATCCCCAGTCCCCTTTTTTAAAAAAAAATTTTGAGACAGTTCTCACTAAGTTGCTTTAAACGTGTAATCCTCCTGCCTCAGCTTCCTCAGTCCCTGGTATTACAGGCATGCACCACTATGCCTGGCCCTTTTGTCTTCTTTAATCTAGAAATTTGCATGTTTGCTTTGGAATTATATGTTTGTCTTCTATTACATTAGCATTTTGAAGAGATTGTGCTGTTGTTTTGCAAATTTGGGTTTGTATAATCATTTTCTCATTGTTAGATTCAGGTTAAATATTTTCTGGTGGGCATACAGCTTAGGTGGTGACATGTTTTCAGTGTTTTCCATCAGAAGATACAAGATAGCATTTTGTCCCTTCGTTGGTAATATAAAATTGGATCCTTTTATCTCCTGTTCATCTAGTGACTGTAGCTTCCCTTAGTGGGTTAATACAATGATGGTTGCAAAATGAAATACTAGAATTTCTGTATTTTCCTTTCTTTTATGTTGACTAGTTTTGGCATTCTCTAAAGAACAACTCTGTTTTGCCTCTGAGCTTACTTTACTTATTTTAGTTACTTTGGTTGTGTGTTTTTTAACTCATTGAATCTTTTTTTTTTTTTTTTAAACATACTGGAGATTGAATCTAGGGGCACTTAACTACTGAGCCACATCCCTAGCCCTTTTTATTTTTTGTTTGAGACAAGGTCTCACGAAGTTCCTGAGACTGGCTTTGAGCTCGAGGTCCTCCTGCCTCAGCCTCCCTCCTGGGATTACAGGCGTGTGTCATAAAATTTTTAAAGTTTAGTTAGGTGTGTTTTTGTTTTGTTTTGTTTTTCATTTTTTAGTCTTATTTGGTTCTTTTCAAATATGTCTGATTTTTATAGAGTGTCTTGTCTTTAGTTTCTCTATTTCAAAAGTTCTTGAAAGTTAACTACTGACACTTTTGTCTTTTTGCCTATTTTGCTTGGAGGCTTGTTCCTTAGTGATTTGTGTGGTTTTTGTTTGTTTTGGTAAGAAAAACCTTAATTTTCAGTAGTTTTATTAGTGCTTTGCCTAATAGAAGGCTAGATGGAAATTCAGATGTGTGTATGTATATATTTGTGTGGTATTAGGCATTGAGGCCAGGATCTTACACATGCTAGGCAAGTGCTCAACCACTGAATTACATCCCTAGCCCTTCAAGTTCAAGTTTTTCACAGAAAGCTTGATTATCATTTTTAAAGTTAATACTCAAAATGATTAATCAAAACAGGATAACCTTTTATGCTGCATCATGACCATATTTCTTACCTTCCTATTCTATTTCCTACTTGGAAATTAATTTCACGTGAAGTATGATGTTTCTTCACATAACTAAATTTTTATGCCAGCATGAAACATTACATTCATCATGGCACAAAACTGGCCAGCCTTTACGGTGAATTGAAATGTTGCCACATTTCTCTTTCATGATTTCTCATCATTTGTGTGTATAAACATCACAGGAAAACCAATTTTAACGTTTTGTAGTCACTCATCTTAAAACTTTTTTAAGGCAAAAAAAAGTTTCTATTTGTGATTTTTATGTGTGAGTATAAATTCTTAGTTGATGTTACTGATATCTGTTGAACTAAAAAAAAAGCCCTAGTATATTTGTCACTGGAAACTTGCTTATTTATTCAGTCACTGTGCTAGGTGCTAGGAGAAAAAATATTCCCTGCCCTCAGGGAACTCAGATTCTCTTTGAGAAATCAGACTGATTATAACTCTCAAGTGTGATGAGTACTCTGTATAATTAAGCCTCTGAAGGAGTAGATTCCTAAATGTAGGTTTTTTAAAATATTTTTTTAGTTGTAGATGGGCACAATATCTTTATTTTATTTATTTATTTTTATGTGGTGCTGAGGATCGAACCCAGTGGCTCATGTGTGGAGGCAAGTGCTCTATCACTGAGCCACAACCCCAGCCCCTAAACGTAAATTTTTTGACACTTCCTAAAAGTAAATTTATGAATTTTGTTATAAATATAGAAGTGTAATCTGCAGATAGTCTTTTAATCAACACAGGAATGGTAAGTAAAATAGGCTAGTAAATAAAACACAGTTAGGGCAGGGATGAGTAAGTTTAGCCCATAGCCCTGAGAGTAGTCTATTAATAGGAGGTTGTAGTCATTCCATTTAGCAGGGGCTTCTAAAAATCAGGTGAAGAACTTGCTTAACCTGTTTATTTGCTGGAGAAATTTGTTTGTTTCTCACTGAATCATTTAAAAGTCTTACAGAATGAAACAAGCTTAATTTTACAACAAATATAAACACTTTCAGTCACTTATAATTATTATGGTTCTTAAGTTGATAATGCTCAGAAAATGTCCTTTTTAATTTTTAACATAAGAAATGCATGCTCTCTAAAGAGAAGATAATGTTGGGGAGCAGGGAAGAAGAAATGCTTTATGATTGTCTGTCTTCTAATTCTTTGTCATTGCCTAGCTACATGACTGCCCAGTGTTTGAGGATAACAGTCAGATGTAAAAATTACAACAGACTTAAATTATTTCAATTTCTTATTGTAGGAAGCCCAGATTCTACGTCTCCTTCTACTAGTCCTACTTTCTGGAACTATAGTCGTTCTATGGGGGATTATGCACAAACTTTAAAGAAATTTCAGTATCAACTTGCCTGTAGGTCTCAGGCCCCATGTGCTAACAAAGATGAAGCTGATCTCAGTTCTAAACAAGCTGCAGAAGAGGTAAATGGAAAATTACAATGACAATATTTATGATTTCTAGATCGCTAGAAGGTTGTCTACTCCTGGATCATTTTTTTTCCTATAATCTCCACTTTTGCTAGATAGAACTATAAATCTGGCACTCATTAAACAGTGGAAAGGCTCCTGTTTTACTTTGTGTACCAAAAACTAAATTATGTTGTACGTTTTTACTCTCTATGACACATAGTTGACATTAAGGCTCTGCCTAAAATTTTTTTTTACTTACATTATAGAAAGCCTCTCAGGTATCTAATTGTACTTAACATATACCAGACTCTTGGTTTCAAAATACATTTGGATTAGAACATTTGGCATTCTGTAACTTTATCAGTTTAGTACCAAACATGGTATTTTTATTTTGTTCTTAAAAGCAAGAAAAGTGTTCTTTAAACTTACCAACATAAGGAACTTTAAAAGATATATTTGTGTGTGAATAATAGCCATGAGAGAATAAGTTTTAAATTATAGAATATTAATTAAATGAATATTGATGTTTTGGGAGATTTTTTTCAAACTTCAAATATTTTTGAAGGTGCAGGAAAGAAGAATGATTTTTGGCAAGATTTTTCCTCACTGTTTATCTTAAACATATTTTTAATAGGTTTGGGCAAGAGTGACTATGAATAGACAACTTCTTGATCACATGGATTCCTGGACAGCTAAGTTTAGAAATGTAAGTTCTGACATTACTGTTAGGACATATTTGTCACTTCATATGCAAAGTGTCTATCAGAGTCAATTATTAGAATGTTAACATTAATTGTTATTAAAAGTATAATGTGAATGGTACATACATAAGAATAAATATGACGTTCACCTTATGCTGTTGGTTTTCATGAGATTGTTTTTCCTTCCGTATTTAGTAAATCAGTGCATTTAGAGAAGATAAATAGTATATTTAACCACGAGGATCCTCTTTCCTTTTCCAATTTTTCAGTTGTATTTTCCAGAAAATTTTTCTGTCATTCTATTATGTACCTAGAATTGTGAGGGAAACAATTAAGAGGAACCTTGTCCTCAGAAAATTTAATATTTAGATGACATATCCTTGAAGATACTTCAGAATATATAATTTCATTGATTTCTGTACAGAAGAGCCCTCTAATTTTGGCCTGTAGGTCAATTCTCCTATATCCAGAGGGGATTAGTTTCTGTTTTCAACCCTGTCCTTTTGCCCCACTCTCTGTAGCACTTGTGTGTTCCAGGTTTTATGGGTGCCTTAACCCCTCCTTCACTACAGGTAGCTTTACTATATTTTATAGTAGTGGCGGCTGCTGCTGCATCTTTAAACAATCATCCAGCTTCTCTCCAACTTCTCGAATTATATCAAAATAACTTGTACTCAGTTTTTATTCACTTACTATAATTTTTTTTAAATATTTATTTTTTAGTTGCAGTTGGACACAATACCTTTATTTTATGGATTTATTTTTATGTGGTGCTGAGGATCGAACCCAGGGCCTCGCACATGCTAGGCGAGCACTCTCCCACTGAGCCACAACCCCATCCATTTGCATATTTAACTCTAGACTTCAGGTAGCAGCTACTTTTATTCTTTTTCACTGTACTTTATGGTTCTGTTAATATTCAAGCCAGTAAAAAATTCTTAAAGAGTTGCTTATAAAAATGAAAATAATTATTGGAGAAATATTTTTGAATTATGTATAAAAAATATATACCTTATTTCTTCTTAGTGGATCAATGAGACAATATTGGTGCCACTTGTACAAGAGATTGAGTCTGTCAGCACCCAGATGAGACGAATGGGTTGTCCGGAGCTACAAATAGGAGGTATGTGCAGTAGAATTCAGCATTTCATTTACTTTCAATAAATCAGCCAAGTAGAAACTACCTTCTTATAATGGCCTATTAAAAACTTCCTTTGTTATCTTCAGGTGAAGAAAACTAAATTACTATAATATGATTTTTTAAAAAATGTAACAGCTTTATATAATTTGACTACCATATAGTTAGCACATTTTAAATGTGCAGTCCAGCAGTTTGGGTTATACAACTATCTCCACTATCAATTTTAGAACATTTTATTACCCAAAAAAGAAATTCCACACCCCAATAGCAGTCACCCCTATTTTGTAAATTTTCTCCAGCCCTTTGCAAGTATCAGTCTATTTTCTGTCTATGGGTAGGCCTGTTTGGGATATTTCATTTAAATGGTGTCATACAATGTGTGGTTCTTTGTGACTGGTTTCTTTCACATATGTTCTTATGTTCTCAATGTTTATGTATGTGGTTGTATTTATCAGTACTTCATTTCTTAATGTGGCCAAGTGGTATTCAAAATGCATCTTCTATATTTTATTTATTCATTCATTAGTTCATAGGTATTTGGATTGTTTCCATTTTGCCTACTATGAATAACGCTGTTGTGAACAGCCCTGTGCAAGTGTTTATGTGGACATAAGTCACTACTTAAAAGTAGGCTGAGTGCTGTGGTGCATACTGGTAATCCCAGCAGCTAAGAAGGCTAAGGCAGGAGGGTGGCAAATTCAAGACCAACTTCAACAACTTAGTAAGGTCCTAAGCAATTTAGTGAGACACTGTCTCAAAATAAAAAGTGACTGGGAATGTAGCTCAGTGGTAAAGCATCTGGGTTTGATTCCCAGTTCCAAAAAAATAAAACTCTCTGGGTATTATAGCACACACCTGTAATCCCAGTGACTCAGAGGGCTTAGTCAAGAGGATCACAAGTTTGAGGACAGCCTCAGCAATTTAGAAAGACCCTGTCTGAAAATAAAAAATAAAAAGGGCTGGGGATGTAGCTCAGGGGTAAAACATCCCTGGGTCCAATCCCCAGTACCTAAATAAATAAATAGATAACAAACTAAGGTACTTTGTGATATAATTTGCCTGAAAATATATATATTACACTTATTTACCATTAAGCAACTAGATTTCAAAATGAAAAATGAATATTTTAGCCAGCTCCTTCTATAGATTAAATTTCTCCTTGAAATACAGTATTTAGGATTATGCATTAGCACTCATTTACACTGAACATCTTTTATTCAATCTTTATTCTTTGGACTAAAAATAGAAATGTGCATTCCTGAAGTATTTATTCAGTATCCAGATATTTCATATGTAATTAACACATGTTCTTATTGCTTGGAAGCTCTTATTGCTCCATTTTCTGGATGAGGCTACTGACACCCAGAGAGGTTAAATAAATTACCCAGCACACAGGGCAGTGATTTGGGGTCAGACCTCTCTGGCTCCAAGGCCAGAATGAATAATTTCTTGGTCTTGGTAATGTTAGTGAATCTATGCTTAATCCTTTTTTGGGGGTGGGCAGAGGTACTGGGGATTAAACCAGGGGCACTTAACCACTGAGCCACATCCTCAGCTCTTTTTTATATTTTATTTAGAGACAGGGTCTTGTTGAGTTGATCAGAGTCTCACTAAGTTGCTGAGGCTGTCTTTGAACTTGCCATCCTCCTGTCTCAGCCTCCTAAGCTGCTAGGATTACAGATATTTGCCTCCAGGCCCCACTGGAGCTTTCTTTATGAGTTATAAAGATAGATATGTATCACAATATGTTACTACTGTGATGGGCTTGTTAAAAAATAAAATTACGGGGCTGGAGATGTGGCTCAAACGGTAGCACGCTCACCTGGCGGCCTGGGTTTGATCCTCAGCACCACATACAAACAAAGATGTTGTGTCCGCTGAAAACTAAAAAATAAATATTAAAAAATCTCTCTCTCTCTCTCTCTCTCTCTCTCTCTCTCTCTCTCAAAAAATATTTAAAAAATAAAAATAAAATTACTTTGGTTGATGACTACAAAAGATATATATGGGACCTGGGGCTGTAGCTCAGTGGCAGAGCACTTGCCTAACATGTGTGAGGGTTCAATCCTCAGCACCACATAAAAATAAACAAAGTAAAGACATTCTGTCCATCTATAACTACAAAAAATAAAAAATTGTTTTTTTATGTCACAACCAATTATTATGTTTGAAGGAACTATATTACCTGTATATAACAATTGTAATTTGTATTATAATTTAAGAAATATGAAAAGCACATATTTAGAAACTGAGAAATATGTGTATATAATACATATGAACATATTTTTAATTAAATAGAGATTATGTTGTTTTGTCATATTTTTCCATTTTGTTAAATATTCTCCAGCATTATTTTTATGGCTAGACCGTATTTCTTATTTACATTTGTTATCTATTGTATTTAGCAAATCTCTGTTATCTAAAATTTAGGAGAGTTTTACTATTATTAGTAATACTGTAGTGAATTTCCTTTTACCTAAATTTTGGTATACATTTAAAATCATTTCCTTAAGATAATTTCTTTAGAGTTGTTTAACAAAATGAGTATTCCTTTCAAAAAGCATATACCAGTTTATGTGTTTTATATATATAAGAATGCCTTTTCCCAACATCAGGTATTACTAGTAAGGTTGGACATTTTCGAATTTTTTTGGCTTTTTTAATTTCTTTTCTTAGTTGTCTTTTATTATATAAGAGAAATGATTATCATAAAGTCTGCTGATCCTGGCATTAACAGCCAACTTCTAATGCAGTTTATTTTGAAAGCTGTCATGTGTCTATTTATACATATACCATGAAAATCTTCTACATATTACTTGTTTATAGATTTGTCAAAATGGATTTTGTTTGCTTCTTTGCTGGGGCAGGGGGGTCCTTAACCAGGCCTTCTTGCCTGAAATGATAAATTGTAGGTAAAGTGCATAACACAAATTAAGATAAATTATTATTGCTTTTATTTATCCTTCAATATCTTTTGAGTACTTGAGTAATCGATACTCATATGCATTGGGAATACAATTGCCCAAAAAACAGCCCAAATCCCTTCCCTCTTTAAACTTTCTTTATTAGGTGAGACAAGCAATAAAAATAAAATGATTAGTGCTAAAAAGGAAAAACCACACAGGAGGATATTACTGTTGTTATTATTTACAGAGGACAGTCAAAAATCTGCAATAGAATGTCATAGAAGACATTATTGACTTGTGTGAAGACCTGAAAGTAGTGACGAATCAGCTGTTTTGAACACATGAAGAAGAGCATTTTGAGAGCCCCTGAAGAATAATCTGTGTTCTCTGTATTTTGTTTTTAACAGAGGCCAGTATTACCAGCTTGAAACAGGCTGCCCTGGTCAAAGCCCCTCTCATTCCAACTCTGAATACAATTGTGCAGTATCTAGACCTAACACCAAATCAGGAATACTTGTTTGAGAGAATCAAAGGTAACTATTAACTTGAATGGGAAAAAATGAGAGCTTCTTCATGACATTGGGATTTTATAAATGAAGAAAAATAAAGAGAAACATTTTTTAGAAAAAATTAAGTGTAACCATGATCTTATGTTTTGAATATATATTTAATTAAGGCTAAATGAAGGCTTATGCCTGAAAAACTCTTGGATCCTTTATCTTATGTGCTAAGAATTGTCAAAATAAAAGCCTTGAATGTGTTAATAATAATTTTATTTTGAATAGGAACCTTAAATATGAGCCAAATGGGGTCAAGTTAATATTTCACTTATTTTCTACTCTTAGATATCAAGAATGGGTGCCATTACAACATTCTTTATATAATATCAACATGCTGACCTTTATCTTTCTTAATTTTTATCATTCCTATTTAATATTTTGCTACCTTATGTTTCTGTTGTATTCTTATGAATTCTTTGTAATTTGGATAAACATTGTAAAATGTTCTCCTCCCTAAAATAAGTATTAAAAATAGTATTTTATTATTCATATTTATCATAAATCTTAATTTGAAAATGTTTGAATTTGGGGTTCAGGAATAAGCATTTTTTATGACTTTGTAAGAACTTTTCACATATGGAGAATTTCAATCATACAAATCTAGGAAGAATAGTCTGCACAACCCTTTTGTACACATCACCCCACCTTAACACCATCCACAAATCTCTGGGCAACCCTTACCCCGTCCATACATATCCCCCCACCTACTTTCTGCCTTTAAAGCAAATTCTATATATCCTTACCAGTTACCTATAAATATTTCCTAATGTTTCTAAAAGATGAAGACTTTAAAATACCATCATTCAGGGAGGCATGGTGACACAGCCTTAATCCCAGTTACTCCAGAAGCTAAGGCAGAAGGATCACAAGTTCAATGCCAGCCTAGGCAACTGATTAGCAAAATCCTATCTCAAAGTAAAATATAAGAAGGGATGGGGGTGTAGTTCAGTGTAAAATACCCCTGAGTTCAATCCCCAGTATTATAAAAATTTAAAACCAAAACCAAAAACTGCTCAGCTACACCTAAGTACAACATAGTTATCACACCTAATATTTTTAACGTTTCCTTTATTTCATGAACTGTCCAGTCTATATAAGTTCAAATAAAATTTCTTTAATATTATTTTTTAGTTGTAGTTGGTTGGACACAATACCTTTATTTTATTTATTTTGATATGGTGCTGAGGATCAGACTCAGGGCCATGCATGTGTTAGGTGAGTGCTCTACTGCTAAGCCACAACCCCAGCCCCAAATAAAATTTCTTTTAGGCTTTAGGGTTCCTGTTCATTCTCCCTTCAAACCCCTTGCAGTGTATTTGTTGAAAGACTAGATTGTTTGCCCTATAGAATTGCCCTTGGTCTGGGTTTTATTGAGCATATCCATGGTATAATTTTACATGACCCTCCCTCCGTTTTCTGTGGTTCCTGTCAACTTGGGTTCAGAGTTTTTGGCAAGATTGCCTCATAGATGGCAGGGTGTTTGTATATCCAAAAACAATGTGTAAATATATTCATACAGACACACATATATATACATATAAGGTAAATATATGTGTATATATACAATATGACATATCAAATATACAAAGAATTTTAAAAGAATGTGATGAACACTGTACCACCAGGATTGAACATTTAGAAACATTTTGCCACCTTTGATTGTCTTATTGTCTTTCTCTGGTGCATATACTTTTTTTTTTTTTTCCTGTACCATTTAGAAGTAACATTGCAGATATCATTACATTTACTTTTTCAACATGCATCTTGCTAAAAATAAGCTTTTAGGGCTGTGGGTGCAGCTTGGTGGTAAGAGCACTTGCCTCTCCAGTGTAAGGCCCTTGGGTCATTCCCCAGCACCACAAAACCTACATAGATAAAAGAATATAACTTTTATGTAGTCATGATAATAGTTATCACACTTTAAAAACTAACCTTTCTATAATACCATCTAATCTAAAGTCCATATTCAGATTTCCCAGTTGTTCAATGACTTTTGAAGAATCCAGGGTTCTTATCCCACATTTTAGATTTGTCTAATACTTTTTTCGTAGTGATGTTTAATTTGATCTTTCATATTCTGTGTTTATTTTGGATGTTTTGTTCAGGTTTTTAAGATGATGTGCTTATTGTAATCCTTTAGCCTTTTTTTTTTTGGCATGTCTTTAGCTTTTTAATTTTATCTTTTGTTTTTAAGTGTTGGACATGCTAGGGAAGCACCATACCACTAAACTATATCTCCATCCTCTAGCTTTTTTTTTTTTTTTTTTTTTTTTACACAAATGGAGCACAGTTTTTCATTTCTCTGGTTGTATGTGATGTAGAATCACACCATTCGTGTGATCATACCCATACATAGAATAATAATGTCGGTCTCATTCCACCATGAGAAACCACACACACATCCCCTCCTCTCCTTTCTCTCCCCTCTGCCCAATCCAAAGTTCCTCCATTCTTCCCTTGCCCCCAATCCACTTACCAGAGAAAACATTTGGCCTTTGTTTTGGGGGGATTGGTTTATTATTTTCGCTTAGCATGATATTCTCCAATTCCATTCATTTCTTTGCAAATGCCATAATTTCATTCTTCTTTAAGGCTGAATATTCCGTTGTGTATATATATCACAGTTTCTCTATCCATTCATCTATTGAAGGTCATCTAGGTTGGTTCCACAGTTTAGCTATTGTGAATTGAACTCTTTAACTTTTTTAATGTCGTCTTTGTTTACACAGAACTTTCTCAGGGAGGCTGTATGAGCTCGTTTAGATGGAATAGAGGTGGAGACTTCAAAGGACGAAAATGGGATACAGATCTGCCCACTGATTCTGCTGTAAGACCTTAATTGAATTTTTTTTTTCAGTTTAATATTTTGGATACTAGACTGGTGGTTTTGTTTTTCCATTGTAAAAATAGGTATTTAAAAAGAATTTTGAGGGCTCAGGATGTGGCTCAAGTGGTAGCGCACTCGCATGGCATGCGTGGCACTGGGTTCGATCCTCAGCACCACATAAAAAAAAAAATAAAGATATTGTGTCCACCTAAAACTAAAAAATAAATATTAAAAAAAAAAAAAAGAATTTTGAGGGCTGGGGTTGTGGCTCAGTGGTAGAACACTTGCCTAGCATGTGTGAGGCACTGGGTTTGATTCTCAGCACCACATATAAATAAATGAATAAAATAAAAGTCCATAAACAACTGAAAAAAATATTTTAAAAAAGAAGAATTTTGAAACTTAATGAATTATGGTAGGCCCAGTGTCTCAACCCAACTGGTTAATACTTTTGTACTTTTTTTCCCGTGTACTTAGGTGGTCCTATTTTTTTATCATACTGTAATCATTCCTGTACATAAAATTATGTAGCCTGATTTTTTTTTTCATTTTTTGCAATATGTAAGAATTTTTTTGTTTTTACACACTGTCATTTAACTGTTCTATATTGGTCATAGGAAACTTGTGGTGGGGAAAGAATTTTTGTTTTTCTATCTTAATGTTGCAAGGAATATTATCGTGCTTATTTCTTTCTTATCTGAGATCAACACTTTAAGAAAGATTTCTAGCATCAAATTTACTAGATTAAAGAGCATATAAGTTTTTGTTACACTTAAAAGAGTTTTTCAAAATCCTTTTTCCTTTTCTTTTTATCTAATAATTATGTGTGAAAATTAAGTTTTAAATGTTGATATTCAAGTTGATAATTGGATATATTTGCATTTTATCTTGGTTTTGCTGAGTTAATGAGTATGAATGATCCACTGAACAAAAAAACCAAGAAATATCCTGCTTTTCTAGGTGGCTTTATTTCATTTTGTTTTGTTTTCTGGATGCTTTTGGTTTTATGAAAAAACAAAAAAAGGGGCTAGGGCTGTGGGTCAGCGGTAGAGCATTCGTCTCGCATGTGTGAGGCCCTGGGTTCGATCCTCAGCACCACATAAATAAAATAAAAAGGTAATGTGTCCACCTACAGCTAAAAAAAATATTAAAAAAAAAAAAACCATTAAATATTTAGGGTAGAGAAGTTTGGTGTTTAAACTGTCCCTACCTTATATGACCCCCACTCCCTAACACACAGATAATGAGATAATGGTACCTTTGTAGGCTAGAATATTTCATGTTTTTTTAATTTGAAAAGGAAACCTTTACATCAAAATTTACACTTAATGATGGTAAATACATTTTTTTATTTTAAATTTTTAGTGGATTATTTGAACTAAGCCTAGCCTCCCTTCTTAAACATAGTGTACGATTAAAGAGGAAATGATTCTATTAGTAAAATCCTTATCTTTATTGAAAATAATACTTTTGAAATAATACTTTTAAAAGAGTAGATATGCTACCTGAATTATGATTTTTTTTATCTTTTCATTTTATAAATTGTATCTTAAGCATAACTTCTTCAAAGCAATTTTGCTAATTCTCTCTTGAGGGAAAACTTTGTAAGGGATACATGCATACTAGGTTTCATGTTAACTTTGAACAATTGTTTTCTCATCTTCAGATCATCATGCATGTATTTTGCACCTACCTTGATTCCAGATTACCTCCACATCCCAAGTACCCTGATGGAAAAACATTTACTTCTCAGCACTTTGTTCAGACACCAAATAAACCAGGTATAGACCTCTCCTAAAAGAATGTGTTGAGATTTTCACATGAAATATGTCTGGTGTTTAGTTTTTTAATGTAACATTTTTCTTTACAGATGTTACAAATGAGAATGTTTTTTGCATTTATCAGAGTGCTATCAATCCTCCACATTATGAGCTAATCTACCAGCGTCATGTTTACAATCTTCCAAAGGTATTTCTACATATAGAGAAGTCATTGTTACAGAAGGTCATGGGTGACTTATTTTGATAATGTTTTAAAATTAGTATCTGTTTGGAGAATAGTAAGAGTTTTTTTTTATTATTATTATTTTAATATTTATTTTTTAGTTTTCAGTAGACACAACATCTTTATTTTATTTTTATGTGGTGCTGAGGATTGAACCCAGCACCCTGCGCGTGCCAGGCAAGCACACTACCACTTGAGCCACATCCCCAGCCCCAGTAAGAGTTTTAAATTAGGGGAAATGTGTTTCTTTATATTATTCTTTTCTTTTGACTATAAAAGTAAGAAAAACTACTCATTCAGAGGCAGCTATAGTTAACATTTTAGTGTATTACCTTTTAGAAACTTTCATTTTGATCTTTTTGTGTATTTTTTGTGGGTTAAAAATCATTGTTCTGCTTTTAAAATTAACTTTATATTATAATTTCCTATTCCATAGAAATACTACTTAATAGCTATAAAAAACATTAGCCAAGCATGGTGGTGCACATGTGTAATCCCAGCAACTTTGGAGACTGAGTCAGGAGGATCCAAGTTTGAGGCTACCTACAGCAACTTAGTGAAACCCTGTCTCAAAAAAAAAAAAAAGCTTGGGATGTGACTCAATGTTAAAACACCTGTGGGTTAAATCCTCAGTACAAAAAAAAAAAAAAGATGTGATTACACATCTTCAGTTTCTTGAGTAAAAACAACCTAAATCAGGATAAGTAGATAAAAGTTAATCTGTAAGGGGCAGGGGTTGTGGCTCAGCGGTAGAGGCTCATCTCGCGTGCGCGAGACCCTGGGTTCGATCCTCAGCACCACATAAAAAATAAATGAGTGAAATAAAGGTATTGTGTCCAACTACAACTAAAAAATAAAAAGTAAATAAAAAAAGTTAATCTGTAAATTGAAAATGTAAATTTGCTATTTTTATAGACCAACAATTACAAAATAATAGTTTGTTTTTAGAGCTAGCAAAATTGCCTAGTAGTCCCTTGTAGATAAAATAAATTTATATTTAACCTGTTATTTGCATATTAAGGCATGATGTAATGTGTTTTGAAGAATGACTAAAAGCTTTTTAAATTCTCACACTTGTTCATGTATGAGTTTAAGGCATAGAGCACTTTTTGTGTGTAGCATACAGGGGCACCCGTTTCAGAGTAACTCTCTAGGCCTCTCTCAGTGCTGTTACTATGCATGGAACTCTCAAAATGTTAACTTTTTGTTTATGTTTTGGGTCTTGGCTTTTAAATCTTTCCCTTGAGGAGGTCTCTGCCTTGCTGGTCTAGGGTAGATGCCTTCTAGTGTTCCCATAGTATCCTACAACCCTCATAATATTTCCTCGCACTCTGTTGTATCTCTTCATTTTCTGCCTGCTTTTCCTACTTGATATTAAAGCTCCTGAATTATGTGTACCCTTTCTGTCTTAACTTGCCACAAATATTCCCATTTCCTCACACAAAGTGTAGACGTTTTGTTTAATGAAGGAAGGAAAATCTGAATTATGTGGAATTCTGAGTGGTAGGATATGAATTGATAAGATCTGCATTTATCTGCCAGACTGAATTTTTTTAGATTAATTTAAATTTTCTTTTTTGTCTTGGTTCTAGGGCAGAAATAATATGTTTCATACTTTGTTAATGTTCCTCTACATCATAAAGACCAAAGAGTCAGGAATGCTTGGGTAGGTATTTAAACATAAGTACTTAATTTATTTACTGTTTTTCTTCTCATATTAAGATTCTGTAGGCGGCAACATCACCTGATTAGTGAACTGAACCTTCAGTGCAGTTTCTATTACTAGCTCAGCCCTGTCATTCACAGACTATCCCATCTTGGGCAAGTCCGTTAACTCCTCAGAACCTCCATTTGTTAATTGGTGAAAGGCAACTAGACCACATCATTGGCTTTACACTTGTGTCTCCTGGAGGAATAGCTCTGAGATAGATAAAAATTGGGCTTATAGCCAGCACAGTGGCTATTAAGGAGACAGAGGCAGGAGGCTCACAGTTTCAAGGCCAAAGTGGGCAACTTAGTGAAACCCTGTCTTGGAATTTTAAAAATTAAAAAATAAAAATTTAAAGGGCTGAGGGATGTAGTTCTATCGTAAAGCACCCCAGGGGTTCTTCCCCAGTACAGGGGATAGGAGGTGGAATCAGGCTTTTGCCACTTGAAAACTAGGGGGGAAAAAAACCTTGGGAGTCCATTATTTCCAAGCTATTTCCTCTCAGACACAAAGTATTCTGTAAAATGTTTGTACTTGCAGAGAACTAAGTTGGTACCCACTCCAAAGTATTGTTAACTGGGATAGACAAACTAGTCCATTGAAGTTTTTTTGGGTTTTTTGGGAGGGTACTGGGGATTGAATTCAGGGACTCTCAACCAGTGAGCCACATCCCCAGCCCTGTTTGGTATTTTATTTAGAGACAGGGTCTCACTGAGTTGCTTAGCGTATTACTTTTGCTGAGGCTGGCTTTGAACTTGTGAACCTCCTGACTCAGCCTCACAAGCCATTGGGATTATAAGCATGTGCCGCGGCTCCCCGCCACTGCATTAAAGTTTTTAGCTTGGTAATGGAGCTCACATAGTATTACATTGTGGTATTGTCATTTTAATGATTCAGAATTTTAGTATATCAAACAATATTTGAAATAAGTTGACCCCTGCTGATCTGGGAATCGAAAGATTAAGCCTGAAGACCTGGATTCTGAGCCTAGTTCTGCCATCGAAGGCTGATGAAATGTAAAGGGAAGGGCTTCAACCGAAAGGTATCTGGCCAGCTCTGCTTCTGATAGGCATGCCTTTGTTTAAAAAGATTTTGTTTAAGCATCCTGTTCATAATTTAGAGGTTACTCATGTTCCAGAACTAAACTGCATTGAGCACTCAGAACATAGCTATTGTAAATTGAGATGCTAGTGTAAAATGTATACCAGATTTCAAAGACTACCAAAGAGAGTATCATCTTAGTAATTTTGTATAGTAGTTATATGAAATACAACTTTGGATGTATTGAGTTAAATAAAATATACTCTTAAAATTATGCCAGGTACAGAGGTACATGCCTGTAATTCTAGTTCGGAGGCTGAGGCAAAAGGATCAAAGTTTGGGGCCATCCTGGACAACTTAGCAGTACCCTAACTCAAAGTAAAAAGGGCTGGGGATACAGCTCAGTGGTAGAGCCCTTCCGTAGCATGCACGAGGCCTGGGTTCAATTCCCACTACCACAGTAATGATAATTTCTTTTTACTTAGGTTTCTACTAGAGAATTTCAATTTTTTTTTTGAATTTTTTAATATTTATTTTTCAGTTTTCGGCAGACACAACATCTTTGTCTGTATGTGGTGCTGAGGATCGAACCCGGGCCGCACACATGCCAGGCGAGCGCGCTACCGCTTGAGCCACATCCCCAGCCCAAGAATTTCAAATTATTTATGGCCTGCATTTGAGGCGTACATCATATTGCATTTCTGTTGAACAACAATACTCTAGAGAAGCAAAGCTCCTGTCCTTAAATATATTAGATGCAAAAGATTAAGACAGATATGAGGGCTGGGGTTGTGGCCCAGTGGTAGAGCACTCGCCTGGCATGTGTGAGGCACTTTCGATCTTCAGCACCACATAAAAATGAACCAATAAAATAAAAGTATTCTGTCTATCTACAATTACAAAAAAAAAAAAAATTTTAAATAGATATGAATGTAAATTTATAAACCAATATAAACATTTATTATCTTTTTTTATAATACATATTTTTAGTATAAGACAGGAAAATAACTTTTGCAGGGCATGTAAACTAACACAGCTCTTCATTCTTCTTTATTATTTTTAGTTGTAGATGGATACAATAACTTTATTTATTTATTTTTATCTGGTGCTGAGGATCGAACCCAGTGCTTCACACATGCTAGGCAGAGCACTGTACCCCTGAGCCACAACCCCAACCTTCTTCATTCTTTTTTATTTATTTTTTATTATTATTATTATTATTACTATTATTATTATATTGGGAGGATACCAGGGATTATAGGGCACTTAACCACTGAGCCATATCCCCAGCCCTTTTTATATTATTTTGAGACAGGATCTTGCTGAGTTGCCAAGGCTAGCTTTGAACTCACCATACTCCTGCCTCAGCTTTTCCAGCTGCTGGGATTACAGGCATATGCCACCATGCCTAGCTGTTTGTTTTAATTTGTTTGTTTGTTTATTTATTTTTAACAAAGGGGGAAAAACTTTGAAATTAAAAACCTTTTTATGGGCTGGGATTGTAGCTCAGCAGTAGAACGCTTGCCTAGCACAGGAGAGGCCCGGGTTCCATCCTCAGCACCACATAAAAATAAAGGTATTATGTTGTGTCCATCTACACCTAAAAAAATAAATATTAAAAAAAAAAACTTTTTAATGTGATTGACATATCTTTTATTATGCTTTCTAAATCATTTGAGTAGTTAAAAACTACCATCCTATAACTTAAAGGCAGTTGAATAGCTCAAATAAAGTCTATTTGGAATCATGACCTTAAAGCTTCAGATAATCCAAATATATTATCAGTTCAATGCCAGACATTTGTGCAGTTCCTGGAAATAGATAAATGTTTTACTTCCAAAAGAGGGGGAAAAAATTGCACAGTAACTTAAATGTTCTGTTTAGCAGAAGACATCATAAATAAAATTTAGTGATAAATGACAACCTGAGACAAGGCATTACATACTGCATTACATACAGCAAACTCAAGTTAATATCCATCACATATAAAGAATGCATATAATTAAGTAGAAAATTAAAATATAGAAAAATAGCAACAATATCAAAGACTTTTTTTGCAGAAAAGTATTGTGCACATGCCTAATAACTACCAAAAGATGCTTAACTTCATAAACAATCAAGCCTAAATTAGAATATTTCTTCCTAGCAAATGAAATTTAATTGTTTGCATTAGCAGGTTATGAAAAAATAGGGCATCACATTTGACAAATTACCTATTTTGAAGCATTGTTTTGTTGTGTTTTGCTGTAGTGGAGATTGAGGCCAGGGATGTTCTGCTAGTAAACTACATCCTCAATCCTCCTTTTTTTTTTGGCCAGGAGTCGGTGGGCAGTGAAGTAGGGCTGGGGAGACCAGGGATTGAACCCAGGAGTGCTTTACCACTGAGCTACATTTCTAAGCCAATTTTTAATTTTGATTTTGTATTTATTTACTTTTTGGTACTAGGGCTTGAACTCAGTGTTGCTCTACCACTGAGCTACATCTCCACTTTTAATTTTTATTTTGGGACAGAGTCTTATTGAGTTGCCCAGACTGACCTCAAACTTGCAATCCTTCTACCTCAGTCTCCTGTAGTTTGGATTACAGGTTTGCACCACTATGCCCAGCTTGAAGGTATTTTTGGTAATATAGCTATGTTTTTAATTTTTATCACTTAATACATTCTCATAATTTCTAAAGTCATATAGTGCTAAAAGTTTATGACTCTCATAGTTCCAAACAATAAAGGTATACAGCACTTTCTTCAGTCTTCACTTTTAGACATTCTCTGTTGATTTCTTGTTTTGTTAGATGAGTGATTTATCTCTTTTATAGTCCTTCTATTTTCTATTCCCCTTGTACTTCCAATATATTTATATCACTCTCTAGATTTGTATTTGTATAATATGAAATATGGTTTAGTTTAAGATCAATTAATAGGAGCTGGCGTTGTGGCTCAGTGGTGAAGTGCTTGCCTAGCATGTGTGAGGCAATGGGTTCAATTCTCAGCACTATGTATAAATAAATGGATAAAATAAAGGTTCATCAATATCTAAAAAAAAAATTTTTAAAAGTCTATTAATAATAAACATGCAAACTTACCAAAGCATTTCTCCCTAATAATTAGTAAATTCCTAATTCAAGTCAAGCAAATAAAAGTCTCTAAGAGGCCTCATCTCTATAGACTCCACTTTTTAAAATTTAATTGACTCTTTAATCTTATTTACTGAAGTTATTCTGTTAGCTCTCTTTATTATCTGGTATAATAGTTCTCAAAGTCCACTGAAAAATTAATTTTCAACGCTCCATAAATCTATTTATTGTAAACTTGGGTATTAAGCACAGTTAAGAAAGTAATTACTGTTACTAGAATTTACCTGATAAGCCCTGTGTGACATGGTTCATTGCCAAGTAGCATTAAATGTCATCAATTAAACATATATTCCTTATAAGGATTCTTGTTTTTGTTGTTAGTTAAAGACCTTAAATGCTTGGTAAGCAGTTCTGCTAAAACTTGTTTTGTTTTTTCTCTTTATAGGAGAGTTAATCTTGGTCTATCTGGTGTGAATATCTTATGGATTTTTGGCGAGTAGTTGGTTATTTAATTCCAAACATTTGGACTTTTATTTTATTGAACCAAGCTGAATCTAAGCATCTTCGAGTCACTCCCTCTCCTGAAATAAGATACATATGTGTATATGTTATAGATTCCTTAGATTTAACAAAAAAAAATAGCTATTGTGAAACTTTCTTGTGAAAATATACTCTATATCTTCTACTTTAAAAACATTATCTTTGATTTTATGTTGCATTTCATAAATTTGAATTGACTATAAAACTGTAACCCTTTGGATTTTTGTTGACACAAAGTAGAGCAGTTCCTTTAATTAAATAAATTTAAGAACCCTTTTTCTTTGTAATAAGAATGATCTACCTCATTCTTCCACCACAAATATGGTTTTTAGTTATGTTATTCAGTAGTATAAGTACTTAAAAAAGAAAATTGCTAATTTAGTTTGTTTTATCTGTTTTCCCAGCGTTCTGCAAATCAGTCTAAAGCTCGTATTCAAAGAAATGAAATTAGTTTCTAAGTTATGTTTTAATTAGTCCATGTGTGTTTTCAAAATATTATTAAAAGAGGCTCGACAGTGTAGGCATTTTAAAATGTCAGCACTAAGATTAAATTTAGTTGGTAGAACTAACTATTTGGATTTTAGTTAAGAGTTTGAGACATTAAGAAAACTGTTGACTGCTTTGGTTTTAGCAACTCAGTTTCACTGTTCCATAGTATTTTGCTGTTATTTCCGTTCTTTAAGATTATAGTGATATCCTATTCATTTAAAGTTTTTAGATACAGTATTTTAGAATATCTAGAATGAGAAGATACCGAGTTTTAAGTTTTGCTTGACTCTCCATCTTTATTTTCTACGTGTATATGACGTTGCCAGCAGTGGCATATGCTTTTCTTGATTGACATTTTATTAGAGACTGCTGCTTCCATGACCTTTCTGCAAACCTGAAAGTGGCTTAAACCAATATCTTCTAAAGTATTATATATGCGTCCCCTTTTGTATAATTTGTAAATTGTTTTTCAAAAAA
Source organism: Marmota flaviventris (assembly GCF_047511675.1). Taxonomy (NCBI): domain Eukaryota; kingdom Metazoa; phylum Chordata; class Mammalia; order Rodentia; family Sciuridae; genus Marmota; species Marmota flaviventris. The sequence goes on from NC_092498.1 coordinate 23,655,871, forward strand.
GCTGTTTCTGTTTTTAAAAGTTGATGTCAAAAAGAAAGGAACTTTTAACTGTTTTCAATATGTTCAGTATATTTAGTATGACATTTTAAAGGAAAATAATATTTAATTATGTTAAATATAAGAACATGTTAACATTTAAATATGTTTTCAAAAGTTATCCAGATGTCATGGAATAGCAACTGCTATGCTGTTAATCTACAGTGCTGTTGTGTATACTTTATTAAAAGCAGTCCAAAGAAAATTTTTAATAATACATAAGACTATGTTAAAAAAAAAAGTGTTTTGTCTGCAGTGTGGCTAGACTCTAGGTATAGCTTTCTTACATTAACTTTTCTTTGCAAATGTTTTAGCCAGTTTGTATTTGTCTTCTTTCCTTCCTCTTTTTGGGTGGGTGGGTGGGGGTTGTTGCTGCTGCTGCTGCTGCTACTGAGGATTGAATCCAGAGCCTCATGCATGCTAAACACACACTCTCTTCCTGAACTATAACCCCAGCCCCAAAGATAGCAAATGTTTTGGTGCTTGTGTTAAAATGAGTCAGTATCTACTAATATCTCTAAGTAAATGTTATTTCTAGGATATATGTCACAAGTTTTTTTAATTGCTTGAATCCTTGTGAGGTCAGATCCACTAATTTAGATTATGTGCACTATGTCATTTGTCTTTTCTTCCTCTGTCAGTACCAGCCTTTACTTAAACCACATTTGTTCTTGAGCATACTTCATTTATAATTCAATTCCTCCTGAGACATAACAATACTTTGTTGCTTTGCTTTCTCAAGCTCATGCATACTTTAAACTGATATTTTGATGGTGAAAACGTGTAACATGGAAGGGGACATTTTCTAAACTTAGCCTTGTAATATAAATCATTTACATGTGAACATTGCTCAAAGGGCAGTCTTTGGTACTGTTTCACTATATATGCTTTTCCTTAGCGATCTCATTCATTCCACAGCTTCATTTATCACTTCTCTGCCTGATTCCTGAGATCATCACCAGGCACCACATCTCTCCTGAGCTCTGGTGTTACATTTCCGGTTACCTGTCAGACATTTCCAGTTGGGGATTGTGTAGACTGTCTACATCTGGAACTGAATTCACATCTGCCAAAACTCGCTCCCTCTTCTATCATCCCTTTCTCTGTTCTTTGTACTACCAGTTGCCCATCCTCAAAACTCTGGTGTCATCTTTGATTCCTTGAGCTCCCTGGGTCCCCAATCCAATCAGGCAGCAAACCTCATCCATTCTTTCTTAACAATGTCTCTTGCAGCTGTCCCCTTCCATTTCTGCCACCACTCTGCTCATTTACACACTTATCAACTCACACAGGACTACTGCAACAGCCTAATTAATCTCACAGCCTCCTAATTGTTGCCATGCTTCCAGATTTTCCAATTCATCCTACACATTCTCTTCAAATTTATCTTCCTGAAACACCTGTTTGATCATTTCATTCCCCTGATAAATTCCTTAGCTTGACATTTAAAGCCCTCCACAATCTGGCCCCAACCTGGCCTTCAGCAACCAAATCCTTGGCTTCAGCCAGTGCAGGCTGCTCCCTGCTTGCTGGGTTCTCTGCCTGCTCCCTCCTGCTCATCCTCATCAACTCTCTGGGGATTCCCCTCCCATCGCACACTCTCCCCCTGCCTTGAGACTCTCTCTGATTAAACCTGCTGTTTGGACCTCATCCTAACTACACCAGCTGGCACGCATTCTCCCCAAGGGCAGAATCTGTGCCCCTTTTTTGGCACTCAACAGCCATACAAATGGACTCAAAAATGACTTTTAGTACAACAGTAGGTATCAGATCACATCTCCTCTTCACACAGAACTGAGTTTTTACTAGTTGGAGCTATAAACGCTGCTGTTCGAGAATACTTGATGGGTAAAGCTACCTTTTGGAAAAGGTGTGCATCCTCCTTTCTGAAGTACACCTGTGAGCCAGCCAAGCATGCTAGCTTTCCTTTTGTGGTGAGGCAAGGCCTGAGGAGGAGGAAGCATTCCCAGCCTGGCAAGGGAAAGCAGCAGCACTACTTGAAAAGTAAAGCATTAGGTAATTGATGCAGCTGAGCCATGTCTTCCTCAGTGATGGGGGTGAAGTCCCTGCACCTATTCACAGCAGTATATTGTTCCAGATACTACAGGGATTGCTGTGAGGTTCCAGGAGAGCCTACCCATCCCTCTAGATATCTCTAATCATCGCTGCCCCTGGACTAAGAGTTGGGGCAAAAGTGTTGGAACATAAGCAGGCTCTGGCAGGAAGGCTTCTGGGAAGGATCCATATAGGGCCTTGTCTGCCCAGTAGAATATGAGCAGTTTGCACAGCCAGCACCTGCTGTTCTTTAGCCCCTGCAACACTGCCTAAGTCACTGGGTCTGCCAGCACTTTGTCATGTCTGCAGGATTATTAGGCATCAGCTCTTTGCCACCTCCCTCATTTGATCCCTGGACAGTCATCAGTAATTTAATTTCCACATTGAATGAACTTCAGTGACCTGGGTGGGACAGATTATGGCTTCCACAGAAGGGGCACTCTGACAGGGTTAGGAAGAAGCAGCCCAACAGCAGGATGGAGATGGCCCAGGTGTACCACAGAGGGACAGAAATACCCAAAGGTATTTCTTAACAGTTCACATCCAGACTATACCAGACACTGATATGGATGAAATTCCTGCCCCCACCCCAGGCCAAAGTCAATATCCTTAAATTATTCTGCCTAGAAGAGATGCTGGCCTGAATGGACAGGTAGGGACTGAGCTCTGTCACTAATTGGGGCAGGGAACTAAACTTTCACGTTAGGAATTTCTGAGAGAGATACAAATACTCTTTATACCTCAGAGATAATCAGGAAGTGTTGGTGAGAACATACAGGCATAATAATGAATGACAGTGCCTAAAAGCAGGTAAAGAAAATTACTTTGAAAAGTTTTTCAAAATAACAAGTTAATGTAAATCTAGGGAATGGCCCCTTTGGCATTGGAAAGTAACTCTCATTCTTGGATCATGCAGAGATGGAGATATTCATGACTTTAAAACTTACACCCCACCCCAGCTGGCTCAGCCCAGCTGTGTCTACCTTCTGCTCCCTCTCTGCCTCCCCACCTCAGACTTGGCCCCACACAGACAAAACCACCCTTGTGTCCTGAAGGCTGGGCTTTATGGTATACCAAGAAATGCCTCCTTCCTATTCCACTTCTAAACTAGAAGGAAAAAATAACAACTCAGAATCAGACTCTGCTTTCATGAACTGCATCCCATAGGAGGAAAGTCAGAAGGTGACAATCTACTCTAGTGGGGGCAAAACTTGTTTTTCCAGGAGCAGCAGCTGGGCGTGACTCTTCCTCAAACACATGGCATGTAGACTGGAATCAGGCAGCCCTGTGATGGTTTTGGCCCAGAATACAGGCACCAGTTTACTGAACTCCAGCTCTGAAGAAAGGCCCCTGTGTTTCTGACAGGGAGGGGTGTCGTGGCAGGACAGCCTGCGGCTGGAGGGGTCCTGCTGCCTCCTGTAAGAGATACTGAAATCATCAGCCCTGAAACCTGGTGGCTGGAGGTGTTACAAGGCTTCCATCGCAAATTAGCTGACAACCCTTAAAAATAATTTCAAGTACAATGCTCTGCTGTCAGTTCAGTGTTCTGCATGAGTTCTTCATGTTCTTCTTATGCCCGTCTTGGAAATTCCAGAAGTTAAGGACCTTAAAGTAGTGGTTAGACTCTGCTTAGGCCAAGTGGCTTTGATCAAACTCTGAGGCAAATCCCAGAAAACCAAACATCGTCTCTGATATAAGGATGCTGATTCATAATGAGGATGGGGGCGGGGGTGTGTGTGTGAGAGAAATAGAGGAACTTTAGATAGGGCAAAGGGAAGCATAGGAAAGGGAGGGGACGGGGGATAGAAAAGACGATGGAATGAGACAGACATCATTACCCTAAGTACATATATGAAAACACAAATTGTGTGACTCTACTTTGTGTACAACAAGAGGTGAAAAATTGTGCTCTATTCATGTAATATGAATTGAATTGCATTCTGCTGTCATATATAATAAATTAGAATAAATAAAATTTTAAAAAAACTTGGAGGCAAATCTACATCCTACAATATGATGTCTCTTAAGTAAGACACTACATATTTTCTGTGTGGTCAGAAAAATTATCTTTAATTTAAACTGCTTGCTTGCCGTATCTGAAAAAATTGCTTCTTCCCCCTACCCCATCTTTATTTCCCCACTTCCCCACTCCTAGTAGTTTGTGTTGGTGAGAACATACAGACATTTCTGATGTGCTCCTCCTGCCCCTCCCCTGGCAAGTGCAGTGTTAGAGCACTGCAAAAACAAATCTCTGAAGAAAACTGGAGGTCTTTGAGGGAAAGTGCATGCAAGGTGCTCAGTAAGTATTTGTTGAGTTAATAATTTGGCTAAGTAAATAATTCACTTGAAAAGCAGACCTTTCCTTTTCTTGAACTGGAATTTGGATGAATGTGTCTTCTCTGTTGAAGACCATGAAGAGTTCTCTGCCTCGTAGGTAGAAGGGTGTAGAGAAAAGAAGCAAGGAACTGACAATTGGCAGTAGGAGCTAAACTCTGAAAAGAAGACCAAAGGGTCCACTCCAGTTCCATGCCCTCCTGTTGATGAGGCTATATGGAAATTGATTCAGTAGTAAAGGATCTATAAATGGGGCTGTGGTTGTAGCTCAGTGGTAGAGCACTTGCCTGGCATGTGTGAGGCACTGGGTTCCATCCTTAGCACCACATAAAAGTAAATAATTTAAAAAAAAAAAAAAAAGGATCTAGGGTTGGGGTTGTGGCTCAGCGTTAGAGCGCTTGTCTCATACGCATGAGGCCCTGGGTTCGATCCTCAGCACCACATAAAAACAAATAAATAAAAAATATATTATGTCCATCAACAACTAAAAAAATATTTTTTAAAAAAGATGTATAATTGACTAGAAAGAAAAAGGCATCTTAAGATATCTACTGGTAGTTTCTCTGCAATGTGCAAAATTGGTGACATCTTACAAGCCCTCTGAGAACTGGATCAGGTTGAGATGTAGTCCTGATGGCTGGAAATATTCTGACCTAGTCACAGGATACCCTGATTCTTTTTCTTGAAACACTGGAGAATTACCTCCAAGTACATTTCTAATTGGACTAGTGGGTTTTTTGTTTGTTTGTTGTGAGCTATTTATCTGCCATCTGCAGTCCAATCTAGTCATAGGCTGAGTCCCCTGGTCAGGATAATCTCACAAATGCTTGCTCTCGTTTACCTGTATTTTGAACAAATGTACATGCATGTACCAACTGCCAACCATGAACTCCACCAAGGACTGTAAGCAAGAATGCAATGATATATCCCCCTCAAGGAACTGACAGTTTAGAAGTAAAGATGAGATCTCATGAGAGAGGTATCCCCAAAGAAACCAAGCCAGTGCCTGAGGTTGTGGTGAATCTGCCATATCCCTCTTCTGTAGGCAGTGCAAACTAGTACAACCATCAGGGTAAAGTGAAACTACATGTGTATTCCAGTCACTCCAGCTCCATAACAAATTATCACAAAACAAGAATAAAATAGCCATTTAGTAATTTCCTATGGATCAGGAATTCAGACAGGCCTCAAAAGGGGTTGGCCCCTTTCTGCTCCACAATGTCTTTGGCTGGAAGACTGAATCATCTTAAGACCTATTTATACTCTGTTTATGGGGGTCCTAACAGGATATAAACAGAGCACTTTGGCCTCCATGTGTGATATGGGCTTCCTCATAACATGGTGGCTGGGTTCCCAGAGCAAATGTCCTAAGTGAGAGAAAACAAGAAGAGGGAAGGAGCTAATAAAAAACATCCTTAGAAGTTCCACAGTGTTTCTTCTGCTTCTGTCAATCAAGGCAGCTACAAAGAGCTGCCCAATCTTTTTTTTTTAAACATACTTTTAAAAAATATTTTCTTTTTAGTTGTAGATTTTTATTTTTACGTGGTGCTGAGGATCAAACCCAGTGCCTCACACATGCAAGGCAGGCATTCTACCACTGAGCTACATACAGCCCAAGCTCAAGAACTGCCCAATTTTTTTTAATATTTATTTTTTAGTTGTAGTTGGACATGATACCTTTATGTTATTTATTTGCATGTGGTGCTAAGGATCAAACCCAGGGCCTTACACATGCTAGGCGAGTACTCTACTGCTGAGTCACGGTCCCAGCCTAAGAACTGCCCAATCTTAAGTAGAGGAAACATAGACTCCCACCACCACCACTACTCAATGGAGAAATGCCCCAACACACAGTGTGAAGGTAACATGGGATATATACACATATGTATACATGCCCATTTTTAGAAAATACAGTGTCAATGTGAAATGCAAAAAATGTGTATTTGTATTCTTTAATTCATTGATCCTAGGAAATTTTCTTCTATTCAACAGAAAAAAAATAGTTATGCCTAAGGTATTTATTGTATGTATTTATTATTTATCCATCTATCCAGTAAATACTGATTGAAGTACTTTGCTAGGTGCTAGGAATACAAAGAGAACATAAGGTAGCCTTCTTCCTCTCAAATAGCTTCTAGTGTGTAATAGCTTAATAGACCCATCCTAATGCCCAGTGATAAAATTATTTAATAAATCACAGTACACAATTCTATGAGATACAAGCTTGAGACAACATAATGAAACATTAGTAGACTTTTATTTTGATCTTTTAAAAAAATGGCTTTGTAAGACTATGTAGAATGATGGTAGAAATGTTGGATAGAAATGAAAACGGGGGGCTGGGGTTGTAGCTCAGTGGTAGGACGCTTGCCTTGGCATGCATGAGGCACTGGGTTCGATCCTCAGGACCACACAAAAATAAAAAAGGTATTGTGTCCACTAAAACTAAAAAATAAATATTAAAAAGAAATGAAAAATCAAAGTTGTGTGTCTACCATGACAACAATTATGTAAAAATATTCATGCAGGGCTGGCGTTGTGACTCAGAAGTAGAGTGCGTGCCTAGCATGCGTGAGGCACTGAGTTCAATCCTCAGCACCACATAAAGTAAAATAAAGACGTTGTGTCCACCTATAAATAAAAAAATATATATTTTTTTAAAATAGGCACGCATATCACCAAGAACTAGAAGAAAATATCCAAATGTGAACTCACTTGTTGAAGTGGGAATATAGAAGATTGTTTTTCTGTTTTCAGGGGTTTTTTTCCCCCCTAAAGTACTTTTCAATGTTATATTGCCTTTAAAATTGAAAAAAAAAAATCTAGATAAGAAGAAAAGGGGTACAAATAAAATTTTATAGATTAAGAGAAGGGAAAGTTCTTGTAAGTGAGAATCTAATGGGAGAGGATTCATGCAAGAGGTGGCATCAGGATTTTAGTAGAAGGAAGAAGTAGGAGTCAAGACATGAAAACAGGAAAAGATGTCTCTAGAAAACTATAGAGAAGCCAACCTGAGCTGGGTTTAGGGGCACATGGGATGATGGGACTGAATGGAAAACGGGGTCTGAAGTACTATAGGAAGGATCACAAATGTTAATAGGAGATACCCTGAAGCTTGTGGAGCAGAAACTCAAAGCAGTGCTGAAGGAGGGTGGCTCTGCCCACAGTCCTGCAGGTGGACCAGAGCGAGAACAGCTGATGAGAGAGGGGCTTTCTTTTGAGGAGGCTACTGTAGTAACCCAGGGCCTGGCTTCCTGAGGTGGCAACGAAGAGAGAGCATTAGTTGAAGGATGACCACAACCAGTGCACACAACTCGAGGTTTCAGTCTCAGTGGTTGGAAAGATGGTGGCACAAATAACAGCAGTGAGGAAGGAAAAGGAGTGGAGCAGAAGAGAAATTTTAACCATGTCACCCTTGAGCTGCTATTGGAACATCCACGTGAAGATGGCAATGCATTGTTAGAAATCTGAATCTTAAGTAGGAGATCCTTACCTTAGGCAGAACACCTTGGATGTGATCATCCTCAGAATGTTCTTCCCTTGGCTATCTTTACCAATTCCTTCCTGTCTTCATTAAGATCTCTATCCAAAAAAAAAAAAAAAAAAACACTCTCTGGGCTGGGAGTGTGGTAGAGTACTTGCCTAGCCAGCAGAAGGCCCTGGGTTCCATCCCCAGCACTGGGGCAAAAAAGATCTCTGTCAAAATATCACTTCTGCATTCATTTTCATGGCATGTGACATGCCATCACCTCACCTTTCCAACCCTTCATTGCACATACCTAAAATTCAACTTACTATCTGTGCCCCAACTAACAACCCCTGTAGAATGGAACCCTGACTTCATCCTCCTGTCAGAGGAACTGAACACTAACTATGTAGCCAGACACCATGACGGATGCTTGTAATCCCACTAATTCAGGAGGCTGAGGCAGGAGGATCACAAATTCAAAGCCACCGTGATCAACCAATTTTGTCTCAAAATTAAAAGGGTTGGGAATATAGCACAGTGTTAGAGTGCCTCTGGATTCAATCCCCAGAAACACACACACACACACACACACACAAACACACGCACGTACACACAAAAAGCAACTCCACAAATTTCTACTGTGAATTTATGCAACAAACAGCATGTTTTTCTGACTCCTTTAGTTCAAGGGTTTATATTTTTCCTGCTACGTTATAGGTCAAAATTACAACCCATCTGGGCACAGTGGCAAACACCTGCAGTCCCAGTAGTTCAGAAGGCTGAGGCAGGAGTATCACAAGCAGGTAGTGTTGGCTTTTCTGGCTGCTTCAGCTTTTAGTTAAGATGTTTTTTCTTCTTGTCATGGCTCAGGAAAATTTAGAAGTGGTTTTAGAGATCAAGCAGTTGGACTGTCGTTTTACAAAAGGCCTGAAAGCCCACAGAAGGCCTGGAGTGCCCCCGCCCTGCTTGGTCCTGGCATCTGAGAAACCAGGCTGCTGTGCTCTTTTCTCCTCTCCTTTCCCTTCCCCATCATGCTGGCTCTCTGGTGCCGGGTCACCAGTCTGGTCTGACACTCCTGGGACCTCCCATTGCCTCCTTGGGTCAGACTGTTCTTTCAGCTTCTGGTCAAAGAGACAAGAGGCTGCCCAGTCCTTGCCTCCCTTGAGTGGAAGTGATGGGACGACCTCATGGTGGCTGAGAAAGGAGAGTTGATCACGGTGCTGATTCTAGCTCCCTTTGAACCACTCAGAGTCTACCCCAAGATGGCTGGAGAGGCTGCAGGAGGCCTTCCTGGCTGGACCTAGCCTGGGTGCAGGCTCACTGGGATGGAGCTGGGGGCAGGCAACAGACCTTCATCCTGGGGAAGGCAGGAGGAGGAGGGGACGGACTAGGCCCTGGGGTTAATATAGAGCAGAAGAGCGACAAGGACAGATGAATGTGCCACAGGGAGCCAGGGGCAGGCGGGTGAGGTGTCAGATGGGCACGCTTTCCTCCAGGGGCAGGCAGGTTGTGCGAGAACTGAGGCGGAGGAGAAGGGAGTGATTAGCAAGTGGGGAGTGAGTCTCGCATCCAGTCCCCTGGCAGCCCCACACGCTGTGCGCCCTCCTGGGTATGGCTCCATGCCAGGCTGCACAGCTGGTACCAGAAAGGGGGCCAGGGCTCCCATGGGGCCTCTAGAGGATGAGCCTGGAACCTGGCTTCTAATGGCCACCTGCTCCTGGCTTGAATTCAGAGTCGCGTGGCAGCTCTGCCTCTGGGCCTTGCTTGCTTTTCTTTTCATGGCTCTGAGCAGACCCTGAGCTAACAGGCAGTATTGCTCCCCACTGCCCTGGCCACCTCCATAGACTGAAGGCTTCTGGTTTCTAGGTTCTTTGAGCTGTGAGGGAAGCAGGAGCAGCCAGTGTCCCCCCACAGCACTCCTTTCACCTGGGCCAGCCCTGAGGAGGACAGCAAGGCCCAGGCCCACCTACTGCAACGGGGAGAATCTGGCAGGACAGAGACCCAGACAGAACATGGTTGTCCTCAACCTGGAGGGAAAAGGCACTCTAGAGACTCATACAGAGGTACTCTAAGTGTGGCCCTGGCCAGGGAAGCCCAAGGCAGCCATGGCCCCCCAACACAGCCATGCTGCCTCTCTGATGACATTTAGGTCACTAGTTTTCCATGATACGTTGAGTTGTGGGCAAAAGAAACAGCTGGTTTTCATTCCCTACCATGGGCTGAGAACTGCAGTGGTTCTCAGGTGGCCAGGTCCCTCATCCTGCAGCTGCACTCCTGGCCAGTGTTTTCCAGAGCTGACTGACCTCTCTTCCTCACCCACATGAAACCCAGGTTGACATTTCACTGAATTCTAGTTAGAGGTCCCTGAAAGGGTAGGAGTGGGGACAGGGTGGCCATGGGCAGAGAAGACCCCAACTGTAGTGAGGGAACCTGCCTCAAGAGGCCCCAGGATGAACCAGCACTCCCCTGGAGCTGCCATTTCTTAGGAGCTTCTGCTCCTAATGCTACCCCCTGCATAGGACCTGGGCAAGGAGAGGGATGAAGGGCCACAGTGGTCGTGCCATCCTGACCCTTGTGGCTGTTCAGGCAAGGTGCTGCTGGCTCTTCTGAGGTACCCTTTGGATGTGGGCAGTAACTCAGATGCCACATGCCAGGTGTAGCCTTTCAAGTTGTGCCAACAGCCCCAAAGGACCAGGAAGTTTTACATGCCCTTGTGGTGATCCCTTCTGTTTGCCCTCTTCTGCCAGAAACAGGGTGGGGAGAGGGGGTTGGGAAGCTGGAGGCCACCCCTCTCCTCAACTAGCCCCAGGACAGGGAAGAGCCAGGGGTGCTGCACGCCCCATCTTTCCCCCGCTGCTAGACACTGCGGGAGGGGATCTGGCCTCTGGCACTCAGCATCCCTCCCCTGCCCTCTGCGTCAGTCTGCGGATTTATTGAACACTTAATCTGCTCAGGGCCCTGTCTGCTTCACCTTTGGCTGATCACTTTCTTTCCCTGTATCCATTTTCTCCGTCTGCAAAATGAGATCAATAAATCTCAGTGCTGAGGTACGAGGCCCCCTGACAGCAGAGCTGGTAAAGGAACAAGAGCCAGGGGCCTTCACTCTTCTGTGCAGCCAGAGCCAGTGTGAGGCACTGACGCAGTTTCTCTCTAATGGCAAAGACGTGCAGAGAGTGAGTCATGGTCAGGACCCTTGTCTCCTTGCTGCCTCATGGCGTGGGTGACAAACTTGGCCTGTTCAAGTCACAGATTCACTGGAGGCCAGGAGTGAATGGGCTCCTGGTATATTTGGTGGGGGTGGGGGGGTATATATGGGTGTGGTATGCATGTGGTTTGTGAGGTGTATGGAGGTTTGTGAGAGTGTGTGTGTGGTATTTATGGTGTGTAAGGTGTGTCTGTGTGTTCTGGTTTGTGGTGTGTGTGGTGTGAGGTGTGTGTGTGGTTTGTGGGGTGTGGGGGGTGTGGTTTGTGGTGTGTGTGGTGGGTTGTGAGGGGTGTGGTGTGTGTAGTACGGAGTGTATATGTGTGGTACTGAGCCACGGAGGGTGCTGCCTGGTAGCTGGAGTCAAACCATGGGAAATATCCCCATTTATTTTGCCCCCTGGGACTGCTCTAGGGAGGGGCTTTGGTTTGAATTCCTGATTGTGGTTCTTAAAGTGTGGTTTGCAGACTGGCTTAGAGCAGAACCCATCTGTGGGTTTTATGTAAAGTGCAGGTTCAGGCCTGACTCAGTTTACTGACTGAGAACCTCTAGGTTGGCGCCTCACCACCTGCACCTCAAGATCCCAATAGCTCTTCCTCACACTCAGGCCTGAGCGCCATGGCTGCAGTCGGTTGGGTTCACACAAACCCCTGCCTGCTCTGTGTGGGTTACCACTTGCCAGTGTGTACTTTCAGAGGTGGCAGCAGTCACCTCTATGGGTTACTGTCATCCTTGTGTGCTAACATTCTTGAATTTTTTGGGGGGGTGGGGTGGGGTAGAGGGTTAACCAGGAATTGAACTCAGGGGCTCTTGACCACTGAGCCACATCCCCAGCCCTATTTTGTATTTTATTTAGAGACAGGGTCTCACTGAGTTGCTTAGCACCTCACTTTTGCTGAGGCTGGCTTTGAACTTGCAATCCTCCTGCCTCAGTCTCCCAAGCTGCTGGAATTATAGGCATGTGCCACTGCACCCGGCCCATTCTTGACCTTTTAACATCACCTCTGATTAGCCTGCATCACATTGCACCATTTTGTGAGTGGATTTGTTTCTTAATCATTTTATATCCTTGAGAGTAGACCCATTTCCCGTTTTTTTCTTGTTTCCTTTTCCCAGTACCTAATGTGGGTATAGTGTGTGTGTGTGTGTGTGTGTGTGTGTGTGTGCGTGTCTGTGTGTGTGTGCGCACGCGCACGTGCTGGGCCAGGATTCATGTGTGCTTAGCATAGGCTGTACCACTACACCACACCCAGCCCCTGGTATGGGAGCTTTGCTCTCAGCCTGTGCTAAACTATTTGCTGAAACAAAATGGTCACTTAGAGAGGGCCTGGAGGACCCTCAGAGCCATGTGTGGAGGAAGCCCTCTTTGCAATGGACCACATACCTTCAGCTAGGCAGCCGCCCCTTCCTGGGGTGACCTGCCTTGTCTGGCCCACCTGCCCTCCCCATGTGAAGATGAGGGCCAGGCTCCTTCCGGCAGATCCAGAGCAAAAGAAGACACAGCGGAGGCAGCAGCAGGTAGCACCCATGTCTTCATCTTCTAGGTGGGTGGGTGGAGGCTTGTGAGTCTGGTCACTTTGCCTGGCCTCAGTGCTCAGCCCTCCCAGCCCTCACCCCACTGCTTCCTGTCACGCCCAGCAGCAGTGAGAGCACCCTTCTGCAGGGAGAGGCCCTGGTGCTGTGACTCACCATGAGACTTCAGAGAGCAGAATCTGGGAGAGGGACAGCATGTCTTCAAAGCCAAGCAGCCCCTGGTGGGAGCAAGAGGTCTTGAGGGCTTTCATGATCTAAGGTTTCTCAAGCCTTTCACCTCCCCCTACCCTCATGTTGAATCAAATTTTAACTGAAACCTGTAAAGTGCAAAGTCTTGCAGAAATCATTACAAGAATCTTCTGGAAAATAGGGACTGACAACACTCCCTGCAGGGATGAGGATGAAAGTAATTCAGGGCTTACCAAGCCCTCTGGGCAACAAGTCCCAGGGCACCCAGCAGCCATCTTTGCCATCTCAGTGCTATCCTATTCATGGTCTCATTAAAAGAAAACCAAAACGGCCATATTGGAGCTGGGGGTGTAGCTCAGTGGCAGAGCGCTTGCCTGGCATGTGTAAGACCCTGAGTTCCATCCCCAGAACAAAAACAAGCCATATTATTTGGCTCCCATCTGGTCTTTTGAAATGTAAGAAGGACTTTAATCCATAGAACATTAAAGAATTAAATCACTTTGCAATAACAAGGAAGCTACCAGCTGGCCCTTACAAAGTGACCTTGCCAGAGTGGATGGGGAGTGAATGGCCCCACATGGGCCTGCCTTTCCTCCCAGGGAAGAGTGAGCAAGGGCACCATTTCAGGTTCCAAATTTACCCCAAAATGACTTCCCAAATGCAGAAGATTTATGCCTCTGAACAACTTATATCCAAAACATCACTGGCTTTCCTCATCCCACTGTCCCCACCCTAAGCCAGCCCCCTTCAGTTTCCTATTCCAGGTCAAAAATTCCACTATGCCCTTGTCAGGAAGTGTTGGCATTTCTAGGCCCTCAAAGAAGGCCCCCCAGAGGAACAGTATGGAAAAGTCTAAAAGGAGAAAATAAATTACCTTGGTAGATGAAACAAGAAAGTTCACCTCATTCTTCCCCCAAGCCTGAATCTAGGACGTGCCACTGCTCTTCTTGAAGCCACCTTTCTCTCAAGGGGAAGAACCCGACGCTAAATCTGTGGAAGAAAGATGAAGAGGCAAACTGCCCAACAGTCTGGGAGCATTCTAGTGGCACAAACTGGCCTGCCCCTTCTCTAGGAGCCACAGAGAGGGAGCCTAAATGTCTAGACCTGGGAGCACAACCCACAGTAGAAGATTCCCACACATGCTCCTCTGGCAATGGTGCCCTAACTTTTGTGTCCCCAGGAAAAAGAGAAAAAGGGGAGTGGAGAACCTTTGGGAGGCAGGATGGAAACTGGAGCCAGCCTTGGAAGCACTGTGAGGAGGCAGCTTGGGATCTGCTTTCCCCAAAAGGGCTGTTGAGGAAGCAGTTTGAGGTCAATCTTCCCACCAAATGATACTCTTGCAGACTGAGCCACTTGGCTGGCTCCCCTTCCATCTCGCTGCTCCACCCTGGGCTCTTTACAAGCTGTGGAAACTACTCCCTGGTACTTGCTGAGTAACTAAGGCCTCTTGACCAATGGTGCCCTTTTGGAGGAACTGGCCATTATCACCCTGGGTAGCACTCTGGCCCACTCAGGTTGGAGAGGTCCATCTGAGGTATGAAGTGGTGAGGAAGATATCTCCCTGAAGGTGAGTAGTGATCCTGGGAAGAGCCCTCCTGATGTTGGCATTGGCTCAAGGCATGTGAGGGTGTGGGGCAGCTCATGTGGCTGGAACCACATGTTCCACAAGCTCTTAAATGTGGCTTTGTGGTCCTAGCAGTGTCTCACAAGACTGCTACCAGACACTTTTCTGGTCACCCTTTTATAATTCTTGTACTTGATCTTCACAACCTTTTCAGTGGGGCCCAGGTGGTCATCAGAACCCTTCTGCCTGCTGGGCTGTTCTCCTCAGGACATGGCTCCCCACAGTTTCAGGCTCAGAGCCTATGAGTTCAGCAACCCCAGAAGAAAGCAGCTCTTTTTGACTTAATTCTTTAAAAGAAAACCTAGAGAATAGCACAGACAACACTTGTACCTCCCACCCAGAATTGTCACATCATCCCATTATGTAAAATCTGTGCTTAAATTTTTTTAATGAGAAAGTTTTATTAAAGAAATACCAAAACATCAAAAACACTACCACCCAAGTCTTGACTTTCCACGATGCCCCATTGTATAGTCCCCTGGATGACTCAAATGAGAGACATTTATTCTCCCATAATTCTAGGTGCTTGAAGTCCAAAATGGAGGTGTCAGCAGGGTTAGTTCCTTGTGAGGGGCAGTTGGGTCCATGCTTCCCTCCTCACTTCTAGAGGTTTGCTGGCAATCTTTGATGTTCATCAGCTTGTAGACATATTACCCCAAATGCTGCCTTCACATTTGCATATTGCTCTACCTGTGTGTGTGTGTGTGTGTGTGTGTGTCCATATTTACCCATTTTGTAAGGATAACATTCATGTTGGATTAGGGCTCATTCTAATGACTTCATTTTAATTTGATCATCTTTGCGGAGACCCTATTTCCAAATAAGGTGCTGTAGTTTAGGACTCGAACATATCTATTTTGGAAGGGATATCATTCAGCCCACCACACCACTAAGGACCTAACTTGCCCTGACACGTGGCCGCCATGGAGCCTTGAGGACAGCGTTGATAACTAGCCTGGGCAGAGTTGACTGTATCCCATCTTGGAGCGATCACAGGTAATTTCACAAGTCAGATGCAATTCACACCTCCATGTTCCATCACAGCAACCTGTCAACACGCCTGTCAACTTGGTTAGACACAATTTCCAGGTGTTGCAGGACCATTCAACATGTGGCAGGTCAGCCTTCGCTCAGCAGCAGGGACAAGCCTCCTGCAGTCAAATGCAGAGGCTGTCCTGGAGACCCGGATGCTCCAGTAGCTTTCAATTTCTTACTCTGTGCCAGTGCACCCACGCCCGACACTCTGCCAAGCAGGCAATTCCAGCAAGAGTTTTCTCAAGATCTATTGCCCAAAACATACTTACGTTTGGCATGGCCATTTGTATTCCTTCTAAGTCCATTTTTGCATTGCTGACTTCAAGAAAAGCTAATTAATTATTTTCGACACCACTATTAAATTGACATAGTGATTAATCTGATAATCCTTTTTATGAAATTACCTCTGAAATGCTAACTTTTCATCTTTTGAAACTCACTGTGTAAATTACTCTGAAGATTACATTGTACCAGCTTTGGGCTCTGTAAATCTTAATGGCAGTTTTTTTTTTTTTTGTTTTTGTTTTTTGCCAAAAGCAATAAAAGCTGTCCTGAATTTATCAGGTCAATCAGAAAAGAAGGAGGCAGGCAGGAAATTGAAGGTGACTCATGCTGCAAGTGGAAGTTTCGACTGATGGAACTGTTAGAACCTGCTGTTACTGGTCAGATAGGAGCCTCATGAAGCAGAGGAGCACGCACAGCCCCTGGTTGCAGATATCCCTGAGAGAAAAGCCAGCATGAGTCTGAGAGATGGTCCCCTTCCCCTTCTCCCTCACCCCTGCATCTCCGCCCAATGCATAGGGCTGGGTCTCTCTCACTGCCACTAACTCTGCGCAATCCCCAAAATTCCTTGGTGTGGGGCAGGAGCATACCTGAGCTATTGTCTTCCACCCTGCTGAACCCAGTGGGCAGGACCCTGGCACTCCAGTGGTGCTAGAGATACTGTTGCATAGGACCTTAAAGCCGGGCTGGAGCTACCAAGCTTGGTAGAAGTAGCAGTATCTACTTTTAGTCTTTTTGTTAAAGCTAGTTTGCTGCTTTTTTGATTTAGTAGTGACCCTTGTACATCTCTGTGTATGCCTATCTTAAGGCACAGGTCTCACTTGTCTGGAGGACAAAACCCGCCGAACCTGTGGTCCCATTTATCTACTGTTATAGTTTTGATATGAAGTTCCCCCCAAAGCTCCTGTTACTACAGGAATGGAGGTGGAATGATCAGATGAGAGCTGTGATCTAATTAGCCCATCCTAGTTTGAATGGATTGACCGGGTGGTAACTGTAGGTAGGTAGGGCATGGATGGAGGAGGTGGTCACTGGGGGTGTGCCCTGGAAGGGTGCATTTTCCCTGCCACTCCTTCCTTTCTCTGGTTTCCTGCTGCCACAAGGTGAGCAGTGCTCCATTGCTAGGCTTTCCACCATGATGCGCTTTCTTACCTTGGTCCCAGAGCAACGGAGTTGGCCCTCTATGGACTAAATTTCTGAAATTGTCAGCTCAAAATAATCTTTTCCTCTTCCAAGTTGTTCTTGTCAGGGATTTTGGTCACTGTGATGAAAAGTTGACTAACCTACCATCCATCCATCCATCCAAGAGTGAGGCTCCAGAGAGCACAAGAACAAGGCAGATGATTCCGGTCCTCACAGCACTTCCATTTTACAGAGGGAGTCAGACAACAACAAGATGATCACAAAGTGAGATGGGAAGAGGACAGGGCTAGGGGAGGAGAGGGTATAGATACAACTTAAAATCAAGGCATCAAGGTTTGGTGACCTCATGGTGATACCCTCGCCGTGGCTCTGCCTCACTGAGATGACATTTGAATAAAGAACTGAAGTTGAGGAAATAAAGAACTGATGGTGTAAGTATGGAGGACAGCATTCCAGGCAGAGCCAGCCACCAGTGCCTAGGCCTCAAGAGGGAGTGTGCCTGACTAAGGAGCAGCAGGGAGACCTCTGGCTGGAGTGAGCCAAGAGACGAGGTAGGTGTTCAAGTTAGGGAAGTTTGGAATCTGTGGGCCATGGAAAGATCTGAGATGTGGCATTTCTGGATTTTTGCAAGGGAAAAGCAGGCCTATTTGCCTTTTCTTGTCTTTGCCCTTGGTTCTTTCCTGAAGGTATCTCCCAGGAAGACCACAAGCATCTGAGGTCTTATGTTAAGAGAGGAGGCCTGAGGCCTGGATTTCCTGGGCCTAGAAGCCTCACTGCCAGAGGGGGTTGTTGTCTAGCCAGGGGAAACTGAGCTAGAAGAATCCAGCTTCTGGCCAGCATCCCTGCTGCTAAGTCAGGGGCAGGTGGAAGGAAGCTACTCAGGTTCACTCAGCTTTGCTGGGACAGGAAGCTTACCCACCCACAGCTCCCTCTCCCACACACAGGTGAGAGCTGAAGGATAAAGCCAGCTGCTAGCACCCCAGGAATGGAATGAGTTTCTGAGGAATCTGACAGGAAGTCTTGAGAGGTTTCTGACCCCCTTCAGGTTGCTCCTGAGAGAAGGGCTTTGGTGATATGGCTTCCGTCAGTAGAGACTTCATTCAACTACTGGAGAGTGACATGGTGACAGTCTTGGCCTTCAGGATGGGAGGGGGTAACCCCTGAGACCCACACCCACGATTTCAAGCAGGAGTTATTCCGTTGTTCCCTGAGGCTCACCTCTTCCAGCAGCCATTGATCCCATACTGAGGGATCAGGCTCCAGAAAAACAGGACAGGTCTTGAGGAGTAAGATGGGGCCAGCCAGGTGCTCCCAGGGGAGCAGTGTCCTGCCCGCTCTCTGAGATGGGGAACTAGGGATCTCTCTGTTTCACACAGACTCTTGTTCGGGCCTGAGTCCCTGGGTCTCTTGGTCCCAGCTCCGTGGCTGCCCCTTGGAAGGGCTTTCTGGAAAAGGGCAGTGAGGTGGGAGTGGGAAGGTCTGGGACTTTGGTATCTGTTTTCTGTTTCTTGGGTCGATGACTGCATTTTTGGTGCAAACCCACTCCTGGGGTGTCTCTGTCCCCAGGCCCTGGCTCATCTGCCACTCCACTAGGGTGCCCAAGGTCCCCTCTCCCCCCAACACCAGGCCCATGTAGTGTTCCAGAATGACTCCCACCGCGACCACGGTAAAGGCTTTTGCAGTGAATCTTTTTTTTCCCTCAGAAATTACACGCACACATCGGAGAGCCGTGTCGACCGCCCTCTGGGTTGCCATGGAAACAGAGCCTTCTTTCCTCCCCACCTCCCCCCTGTTTACCTTGGTCAGGGACTGCGGCAGAAATCAGCCTGTCGCGGGAGAAGGGGTGGGCGGCAAAGAGGAGGAGGGAGAGCCAGCCCGCCCTAAACCAGATCATTCCGGTTCGGAGTGGCTCCCCCTCCCGCACTGGGAGCCGCCCTCTGCAGTCTGGTGGCCGGGGCTGCGTAAGCTCCGAAGAGTGGCTCTGGTCCCTGAGCAGCTTTAATGGAGAGGGTCCGATACTTCCGTGCCAAGCCCCTGCCCCAGTTCCACACAGGGTCCTTGTCTCCCTTCCTGCCAGGGCCTGGCTCTGGGTAGCCTCTACAGGAGCTGCCCCAAGTTGTGGGCTGTTTGTCCTGAAGGATGTCACTATGCAAGAGTCCGTGCTCAGGGTGGGTGACTGAGCACCCCGGGTGCCCAGGCCTAAAGTGGCCGGGACCAGGGGCTTGCCTCCTGCTGGCACGCTCCCTGTGGCGCCAGAGGGGCCCTTGGGTGTGGCTGTTGGGCTGAAAGCTTCCCGTGCTGTTAGGCTAAGTGACCAGCGATGCCACAGCTGCCCGCTGCCTCTCCTTCCTCACTTCCCACGCCCCTTCCTGGGCTTCCCCTGGGACGTGGCACCTGAAGGCACCTAGAGCTGGGTACTGTGTCTGGAAACAGATGGAGTGTGCCACTTTCCAGCACCCTCTAGTACGCTGGCTCGGTCCTCGGAGGCTTTCGAGAACTTTCCGCACAGCTCCTGGTCAGCCTCCTCCCCTCCTCCCATGGAAGCTCCCTGAAGGCAGCGCCGTGTCCCGGGTGCATCCAGCCCCGCCCGGGGCAGGGCAGTATCGTGTGCTCAGTTAGCAGCGGCCCAAACAAGGGCCACCGCTTAGCCTCCCCGAAGCGGTGGCCACCTCCTGGCGGAGCACCGCCGGGCTCCGCGGCTCGCTAGGGGGCGGCAGAGAAGCCACCCCGCAAGGCTTTTTGGAGACGACTTGGCGCGAGCACGAGGCCATCTTGTTGCGACCTGAAAACCGCGACTTTTGCTCTCCAGCTATGTGTGCGGCGGGCATCCTGCCCCAGCTGGCAGGGATCGGGGGCAGGTGGGCGGCTGCGGGCAAGGTGGCGCTTTGGGGACTCCCCGCGCACCGCTAGCAGCACAGCTTCACCGACCAGTCCCGGGCTTCACGGTGCTACTAGGCTGCTCCGCCGTGAGCTCCGCCCACCCCGGGAAGTGTCCCTTTTTGAGAGCCCTGTTGGTGGCGATGCAGGTTAATCGGCAACCGGGCGGGGAGGGTGCAGGAAGGATGCGAGTTCTTAAGCATGTGCCTTCTTAGGATCAGAGGCTGCTCATCCTTTCTCTGGGCTTTGAGGGCCAGGGAACTCCCTTGGCAAACCACTTACCATGGCTAGCCTTGGCCTACCAATCAGTGAAATGGGGCTAGGATCTCCAGGCATACGTTCCTCTACAGATTGGCTGAGAAGAGAATGCTGGGCTACCAAGGCACAGCTTGCGGGTGTGGTGGGGTGCAGAAGCAGATGGAAAGCGGGCGATCTAGGCCTGAACGTCCCATTGTGCAAGTAGCTCTGAGCAACCTCCATGGTCATCGTTCTTCGGGATCATGTCTTTGTGGGTAGTGCAGGATGAGCAAGGGACAGATGCTGACACCCTGAACCATATTCTGATCTTGGTTGTCTTCAGGATGACCTGGTTCTGGTGATAAATAAGAGCCAGATGCATGCTGGGTGTGGTGCTGACCACCTGTAATCCCAGCGACTCAGAAGCCTGAGGCAGGAGATTTGCAAGTTCGAGGCCAGCCTGAGCAATTGAGCTTGAGACCCGTCTCAAATTTTGTAAAAAAGGTTTGGGGATTGAGTGGATAAGCGCCCCAGGGATCAATCCCCAGTACCAAAAAACACAAACACAAAAAACAAACTCCAGGTGCAGCAGATTTCTTTGGGGTTGTGCGCTAGGTAAGTTTGCTTCCTTACAAGGGGTGGAGAAGATTTGGGGACACACCCTTGGCAGTCATGGTAAGAGCCTCCTCAGCTCCAGAAGCCAAGCAGCTTTAGTATAAGAAGGATAAACTGATCTGTCTGTGGGCCTCTGAGGTGACAAACTGAATGACAGCTGTTTTCTCTTCTCACAGATGCCATTTGCAATAAATACTGTTCTAAAGATCCCCGCCTAGTGTGGAGTCCCCAAACAGTAAATGGCCAGCGCTCCCAGTCATCTCTAGTCTTCTCTTTCCTGGGGCTGGAGCTGGGCTGCAGGGCTTGTTGCCCCTTGACTCAGGTCTTGCCGTTCCTTCCTGCCAGGCTGCCTGCGCCTTCCAGTTGATCTGTCTCACTTTTTGCATTCAAGGTTGCATTGGCAGGACCCTGGGCAAAATGAGCAAATCACTGGGTATGCTTGGTATGCCACTAAGAAACCCCCAGGGTCCTCCTCTTACCTGGCTATGGAGTGTATCAAAGAACAAAAAAAAACTCTGCCCTTGTTCTTGAATAAACGATGGTAAGGAACAGACTGGGCAACAGGATAGGACCACACTTAAACTGACAAATTGTGATTTTTCTTTTTTTTTTTTTTTTGGGGGGGGGGGGAGACCAGGGATTGAATCCAGAGTGCTTAACCACTGAGCAACATCCCCACTCTTTTTATACTTTATTTAGAGACAGTCTCATTGAGTTGCTTAGGGCCTCACTAAATTGCTGAGGCTGGCTTTCAACTCACGATCCTCCTGCCTCAGGCTCCTGAGCTGCCTCGGCACCCAGCCAGTTTGTGATTTTTGTTTATGTTTTGTTAGGTACTGGGGATTTAACCCAGACTTCCTGTATTGGAGCTATATCTCCAGGCATTTTATTTTTTATTTTGAGACAGGATTTTGCTAAGTTGCTGGGGCTGGCCTCAAACTTGTGATTCTCCTGCCTCAGCCTCCCAAGCAATGGAATTACAGGCTTGTGCCATGGTGCCCCTAACCGTGTATTTTTAAAAAGCCCCTCCCTTGCTCTGTTTTTTCTTCTCACTAACCTCTAGGATTGGTTATTAAGTTAAAAATTCTCAAATGCCAGTGGAGCTGAATCTGAATAATGAGAGACTAATACTCTTTGAGTCACCCAATCTGAAAGTCTCACTTAGAAGAAACCCACATTCATAGTATTACATACAGCTCATTTCTTTCTTTCATTCTTTCTCTCTCCCTCTATCCCCGCCCCCAATCCCCCCCCCCTTTTCATAGTACCAGTGACTTAACCTAGAGACACTCTTCTACCAAACTACACTCCCAGCCCCTTTTAACATTCTTAAAAAAATTTTCAGACAGGGACTAAGTTGCCTACAGTGATCTCAAACTTGCTATCCTCCTGCCTTAGTCTCCCAAATCTCTAGGAACACAGACTTGTACAACCATGTCCTGCTCATTGCTTCAATTTGAGACATTCCAGGTATCCCCTGTTTTGCTGTGGAATGGAGGACTTGACTCCTTTATATCCCCACCTCTCCTCCTCATCTTATGTTTAGTTTCCTTATTGGTTAATTTTCTACTTTATAGTAAATATTTCACTTTCATCAGCTACCAAGAGCAGCAGTAGGTCAATAACCATGTAATGTGTACACAGCTACTCATTTAAGCCCCACAAGAATGTCAAGAGATAGGATATTATTATTATTAGTTCCATTTTAGGAGGAAACTAAAGCCATTTCATTGGCTCTCCAAGAAGGGGAAGAGATAAATATGTGTGGCCAGTGTGTCATCTTGACACTGAGTTCTGACAGGGCAAGGGCTGGTGATATTCACTCTTGGCTCTAGAGTTCCATGCTGGACAATTATGACAGGATTCCCAAATGTCTTAAGCCAGCTAAATCCAAATCAACTGAGTTTGTTAAAACAACACATCTACTATACTGAATCTCTGTGATTTGGACCCAGGAATCTGTATTTTTTTTTAATATTTATTTTTTAGTTTTCGGCGGATACAACATCTTTGTTTGTATGTGGTGCTGAGGATCGAACCGGGACCGCACGCATGCCAGGCGAGCACGCTACCGCTTGAGCCACATCCCCAGCCCAGGAATCTGTATTTTTAACAACCATGCACCACATTTTGGAAACAGTGGGTCACGGGTGGGCCTGGCAGCTGGCCTTGTTCTATTTCCTACTCTGTCCACAGCACTCATACTCAGAGCCTGCACCTCACAAGTAGGGATCCAGACTGTGGCACTCATGAAGGAACTGCCTGGCCTGTGCTGCAGGCCACCAAGCACCACAGTGGGACCAACTATCTTAGTATCAAATCAAGGTGCAGAAGTAACTATTCCAGGCCTAGCGCTGTATAGATGGATGCTCCAGGCCTTTGGCCAAGCATCCTAATGGCAAAATGTTGAATCTGAAAGGGATGTGGGGGATTATCTAGCAAACCTCCTCTTTGACCAATGAGTTAACCAAGGCCCAAAGTAAAATGAGTTGCATTCAAAACAGGATTATTATGAACTGGGCCAAGAGCAGAGCCCTGGTGTCCCAATCCCTGGGTCATCTCTTTCTAGAATTGTCCTAATAGGTAACCACATGTGGTTATTTACATTTAAAAAAATTTAAATTACCAAATTCAAAATTCAGTTCCTCAGCCACAATAGTTACACATGGCTAGTGGCCACCACCCCAGTGGATGGTGCAGATACTGAACATTTCCATCACTGCAGAAAGCACTACTGGTTCAGAACCTAGGCCTTTCATCTGAAAGCACTACAGAAACTGGGTGGTTTTGCCAGCGTCCTCTCCCTTCAAGCAACAACTGAGGAAGATTACCTGCAAGGGAATGTGTTGCACTGTTCAATCATGATAGCTCAGTAATAGCAGCCTGACAAACTAGAATCATAAATGTAACTGGAAGAAAAAACCACCCCACTGAAACCTCTTCCTCTAGGCCAAGATGGGGCTAAATGTCTAAGAACCCAGTCAGAAGCAAATAAGAGTCCATTTCAAAGCTCTGACTCATTGAAATCTAAAGGTACAGGGGGGCTTACTTCTTAATTCTGGTAGATCTGAAGGGAGTACATTTTTGAAGAGGTGGTGGGGGAGAAGACAACTTGTGATACATGTCAAGTATTAACTGTAAGGTGGGTAAACAGGAAGAAATTGTTTCTTTTTCCTTGTAGATTTACATTGTAGTATCTAAGCTTACTTATCCTTGGAAGGTATGTTTGATCCATAATTAGCCAATAGAAACACTGAAAATTAAGAGGTATATTTGCAATTCTGGAAGGGAGACCTTAAAAGTGACCAGACTTGGAATGTCCTTGCCTACTCTGGACTTAGTGGATTTGGGGTGACAAGTTTTGGAGAAGCAGCATCTGGAAGACTAAGGCCAGAGGCAGGAACTATGGTTTCATCCCCTGAAAAGCCCCCTGCACGGGGCTCTCCTCCTGTGATGGCTTTTCCCTTGGACTATAAAGTCCTATGACTCTCTATGTAGAGATTTCCATTTTCCTTTCAAATTCTCTGAATCTCCCCCAACCCTTTGAAAAACTCTCGATGTACCCATACAAACTTGCCCAGCAGTTGTTTGGGGAATACAGGATGGGCAGCTGCTTCCTTGCTGAGGTCCTTGTGGAGGGAGTAGCTTTCTCCTGAGCGAACTACTACATGTCCAGGAGTTCCAGATGGTGAGCAGACGGAAGGACCCCCAGGAGGCAGATGACTCTCAGATATTACAGAAAAAAGCTAACCCACAGGGAGATGGTAAAGGGATTGATGGAGATGGTGGGATTGATGCTTATGTCAAACAGGTGAGTCCATATACATACAAATGACTGTCAGACAATCAAGGTGGACTTGAACCAAATAGATTTGGATAAGATTTATTGATCAGATTGTTTTAGAAAACCAACAGCAAAACACTGACAAGGTACATAAATACAGATTGGACATTTCAGGGTAAATTCACTACATTTCCCACTTGATTGTAGGAAACCAGGGAAGGTGGAAAAGCTGTCCTGGTCATAAGGCATGCACACCAGACTGCAAAAGGACTTTCACACTATTTAACAAGACTGTGGCAAAAGCTTTAAAGTAAGGCAAGCATTGTATGTGGCCTAAGCATACCCTGCAGAAGAGCTCAGCCTAGGCTCACCCCTCAGAGACAGTTTCAGAGACAGGCTTCCCTTTCTTGTCTGGATTCTTCCAGTCAGTGACTTGTCACTGGCAAGTATCTTTACTGGGAGGTGCCTGGGCTCTCCCTGCATAGACTCTGCACCAGGAAGTGGCTTTAGAGAGTCAGTGTGTCTCCTGACGCTTCCTTTGTATTTTATACGTGTAACTAGTAAAATAGCAATTACTACTACCTGGTGAACTTGCTATTTCTCTGAAAACTGTCTTTGACTCACCCTGTACATTGACTAAGCAGGGCCTTTAAAAAACATCTCAAAAAGTAAAAATTAAAAATTGAAAACATAAAAATTACACCAAAAGATGGTACCACTTTTGAAGCACAACTCAGAACTTCTGTTTATAACACCAGACAAGGGAAGAGGTCACTTTCCACCAAATTTCACGACGATAGAAGGGAAATTTCATTGCTGGATATAATCTGGTGGCGACATATGGAGGTTCCAGAACTCTACTGAGCCTACCTCAGGCCCTGCCAAAGCTCCTAGAGTCCCAAGGTATTTGAGGAACCAAAGCAATTTAAACCAACGGTGACCAGTTTTTGGAACTTATGGTCATAAGACCATAAACCCTCATCTACCCCGGAGCTCAATGCCAGAAAAATGGGACGAAAAAAAAAAAAAAAGGAAGCAAAAATGGCTTTTTGTGCTACATCAGAATGCTGGCAGATAAACAATTCGGTAACCTGTGCTACTTTCTAAACATCTGTAAGACCACATAAAAATAAACTGGTATTATAGGATATAAAGACCAACATAGTCGGAAAGGACAGACCAACCTTTCCTATATGCCAGGCAATCGGGAGATATAACTGGAGAAGGTATCTCCAAAGGAAAACAAAAAACAACAACAACAAAAAAAGCAAGGACTCGTCAAGAGTCAAAGCAATGTGTTCAAATGATGGAATTTCCTGTGTCATACACAGCTTTTTTCTTCCCACAGGTGCTGAGTTCTTTGGTAATTGAAGAGCGACAGCCTAGAACTCAGGGCAGGAGATGATGCTGAAGAGTGACAGCTAAACTCGGGACTGCACCTGTGGCTCCTCCACTCAGTGTTCAGCAGTGCCAGGTGGACCAAGTGTAGCTAACCAGGCTGCTCTTGTGTACTCTGCTTGCCAGCCCCTCTGGGGGGTCTTCCTTTCCCTTTTCTAACTACTCATTCCATTGAAAAGGAGGTGCGTTTGGCACAGGGACGGGAGGGAGAAGAAATACAAAGGAATTAATTGTTTGATAGAAAAGTTGAAACATTGATTATTATCTATGGATTTCAATTATCTGTGCTTTACTCTTGCTACTGTGGGTAACCAAAGGTCACTGTCAATGTACCTTTTGCTTAGAAATGTTAATATGTTTATTATTATACTTTTAAATCTAGTTATGTAATGGACAGGAATGGTATAGAGCAAATTTTTACATCATGTCATTAAGACCCTGAAAAAAGAAGAATCTGCCAATGGAAAGGATTTTATTTGGCTCCTGAAGAACAGTTAACATTTTATTCTAACCTTTATCAGTCTGTAGTTTCTCCAGGGTGTGGAAAATACTTTATCAAATGAAAAAAAAGCATCATTTTCATCATTTAATAAGGTATTACATTCCCAGATAAATAGTGTATACGTGAAAAAACTGATAGTGCCAAATATTAGGTTTTGATTCCCCATGTAGGAAACACCTTACCAGTGACTTCCTTGTTCCTGGGCAAAACACACAAACATGAGATAGTATAAAGAGGTGACTGGGGAAAAAAATTCTCAACTCTAACAAACCCAGGGAACAATAAGTCTCTATGACCTGGAGTAAGAAAATATGGACTTGAAAATCCAGCTTTACCAAGATTTAGCTTAAGCCAGCTGATCACATCAAAAATTCTAGGCATAATTTTACTCTAAAGCAATGAGCTGGCTTCACCAACACAGATACAAAAAAGTAGTGTAGCTGCTTTATAGTCACATCCTCTATATAATCTGTATATATCCATATGTGTTTCTATATATTGCACTTCAATTTCCAGACTGTAGGAAGATGACTGGGAATACCTCAAAGAGGCAGAGGAGCATCAGGCACAAGCTTTCCCATATCAAGTAATGGTGTCGGGAATTCCAAGTGCTGGTTATAGGTATACTAAAATGCCTGGTGACTGTTACATAAAAGTCCAGTCATCTTCATTTAAATCACCATACACACAGTCTCATTTGGCATTCAGAACTTGTGCATGTGAATAGCACTCAGAGCTGGTCATACTACATAATTTTTCACAAGTGTTATATTCAAAGAAGACACCGTAGACCAAGGATGTGCACTTTCATGAAAATGTCACATTCAAGGTCTTCAATGTCAGGCCTCCAAGATCTATCTCAAAGAAAACTGCCCTCGTAAGGCTTAAAAAGGATGCTGGCAAGTGTGGACTGTTTCAGATCCCCTCTCTCTCCAGCTTTCTGGTGCAGCAGAGCCAGAGACCTGCTAATGTTCCAAGGACCAGGGAAGTCTAGGCATAGAAGCTAAGCATTCAGTCTTTGGTCCCTGCAAAAATCAATGGAAAAAATCCTTTTGCCACCCTAGACAGCATGACTTGGTTGGTTTCGGATGTAATCCCAACAAATGCCCAGAGGCAGGCTGACGTCATGCATCAAAGCTCTGGAGAGAGCTCCTCTGAGGAACAAGCCTAGCAGTGGGTGGTAAGAGGTTAAATGCCTCACTGATTGGGAATGGCAAGAGGTGGGGGCAGGGGACCCCTAGAGGAGCTGTCCTTTTCCTGCCTCTCCCTCACATTCCTCACTCCCCAGGAAGGACCCAGATTCACAGATAAGTGCTTATTACAAGACTCTGCAGAATACAGGTTCCTCTGACACAACCCAACAAGAATGGGATATAATAAGGCCTAGAAGTTAAGAGTCCAAGTCTATAGGCCACAGTTTCTCTTCCCCAGAACTGAACACTAGATGGTATCTTTTTAGCCATAATAAGTCAAAGGTGATTTTTAAATCCACACATAAGCTAAAGAGATCCCTTCTGGGGTAATGGGGGGGAAAAAAAAATCACTTTAAAAGCTAAGTGAAAAAGAGGCACTTAAAGAAAAATGTGTCCCACATCTCTCACATGAATCTCCCTCTGTGAGGGGATGGCGGGAGGGTCAGCACTGTGCCTTCTTGCATGCTTCAGCACCTTTGAGAACACCTGTGCACATCTAAATGCTCATGGCAAGCGACTGCTCAACCTCTCTAGCAGCCTGCTGGCAAAACAAGTGAAAACTCATGTCATTTTTCTTTTTAAAACTAACAAATCAGAACTAAAATTTCACACACGAGAAAGCAAATTCCTTCCTTGCGCTAAGTATCTGATACTTGGGTTTCAGGAAGGATGACCTGTGGCTTTTCCCTCAAGACCACTTATCCAATTATTACACAATTTCAGCACCATGCGCATTAAAGCAGACAGAAAAGGAGACAGAGCAAGCTTCGGGGAAAATTGAGGACCAACTGCCTAAGGAAATGGCAGGTACATGGTCCACAGATTAGAAAAGAAGCAAGATTTGAAAAGGAAATGGCCAGTGTGACAGTCAAAGGCCATCATTCCGAACAGAAGCCAAGTTATCAAATCTGAAGGCGCTCTTTGCCTGCTCTCCTGTTCTGTGGCCATTTACACCACACATTTCTTCCCCATGAAGAAGTCAGAGAGATAAGCACAGGAGAATTTCAAAACTGCCCAGAAAGAAGAACTTGAACAACATTAAATTTCTCAATTTAAAATATTCTTGGTGCCATAATTTCTAAGAGCAACAACAAAGACCACAACTCACATAGAAGTCTCCTGAACAAACCAACTCTAACAACTGCTGGCACCGTAAGGAAGAGAAAAGATATCATTAACCAGGAGTTACTGCGCTGCTTAACTTTCCTCCAAAGTCAAAGGTTAAGCTTAGGTATACATGCAGCAAGATGTCAATCACTGCTGCCATGCAATCCAACTACTCAGACACACCTTGAAAATACCAAGTTAAACATCCTGGTTTTTAAGAATAACCTGCAAGATTCTCAAGGTTAGTTTTCTCAATCTATCCCCCAAACTACTTGTAGCTGTTACTACGTTTTTATTTTTGTTTTTGTTGATGATGTTTTAATCTGTAGAGCATTGGTTGACATGGTCATTATGCCCAGAATTCCTTTTAAAAAATTTCTTTATCTTATCTTGATCAATGACATTATTAAAGTACTTTTAAACTTTCCCTCAACTCCATCAAGAAAGAGAAACTATGTGAGTATGTGGGTATGTATTGAGGCAGGAGGAAGAGAAGCAAAGAAGAAAGCACATGGAAAAGTGAGATGTCCATAAACTTAAAAACCAATTTACAGAAAGGCATCTGATGTATTTTCTGAATAAGGCCTTGATCAGGGTAACCAATTCTCTTTGTAGCACATCCTACACTGCCCATAAATAAAGGAGTCTCTTTAAATTAACATTTCCAGCATCAATGAACAGTCCAGATATCCTCATTTCAAGCGCTCGATGAGTCCCTGTGTTAGTCCAAGGTGCAGAAGCTGTATTTGGGAGAGGTTTGCTAGGTTGGGGAAGGCCGCGAGCAGCTTCTCCCATGCCAGTTCCAGCAAGCTAGGTACCACCAGCCAGATCTTAAACAAAGACCCAGTCCGCTTGTTTTCGTGGATGTTCACCACTCCTCCATGAATGTACATGCAACCAGCCTATGAACAAATGGCAATCAAAAGAGGACAAATTCAAACGGAAGAGAAATAGACACCAGTGCTGAAGACTCAGCAAGAAAAAAATTAACAAAACAAATAAACCATAGCAAATTAAATCCAATGAGTTGAAACAGAATTTCTCAGGCTGTGCATGTAGCTAGCTCAATGGTAGAGTACTTGCCTAGCATGTAAAAGGCCCTGGGCTGGATCCCAGGTCTAAGAAAAAATAAAAAAATTAAAAAAAAAGAAAAGAAGTTTTCACTGATCCCAACATATACAGAAATCAACAGAGTTTAAAAAAATGAATGGGTTACTAAGAAAAAAACTATAGGTGTGTGTATGTGTGTGTGTGTGTGTGTGTGTGTGTGTTTTACTTCAACAACAAAAAACTTCACTATTAACTAACATTAAATTTTTAAAAACTTTTTTTTTAGATGTTGATGGACCTTTATTTTATTCATTTATTTACACGCAGTGTTGAGAATTGAACCCAGTGCCTCACACATGCTAGGCAAGCGCTCTACCACTAAGCCACAACCCCAGCCATTAAATTTTCACTATTCTAAGTACCCCAAATGCTAAATGTTGGGAATACAAAATTGAAAATAAAGGTCTCTGCAGTGACATATTCAATAATATGGTACAGGAGAATAAAGTTATTTTACCCTCTCAGGAAACACCTTTGATATCACTGCCAGGACCTAAATGCCATATGTAGTGTTTCTTTTACATTTATGTTGTTTGTTTAAACTTGGGTATGTTGGTATTTTCCTCCTCTTTTCTCAGAGGAAAGGCTAGCTTCAAAAGGAACTTTTAAAAACAATTCTTAATTCAAGGTTTGCCAATATCGGCATTTTTTTTCTAAAAGATTTTCTTATCATCTACAACTACATAAGGAAGATACAAAAATAAGAACTTACTGGTGTAACAGCTGCACAGTGAAAATAAACTGGCTCTGGCATGGTAGCAGGAAGCTTCACCCATTGAAATGTCTGCAGATTCAACTTCCAGATATCTCCCAGGATCACTTCTCCATTATAGCCCCCACAAATGAATACATCTATCAAAAAAGAGAAGGCCAAGATCACACAAAGGAAAAGAGCCAAAGCTACAGCATGATTTACAACAGATCACAAGGCTGGCTGACAGTTAAGGGGATTGCCCCATAAGAGAGAGGACTTCAGCTGTGTGGTCCATCATGCTACTGGCTTGTCCTTCAACAGAATTGGGATACTGTGTTGGAAGAGTCTTTGGGGGGCAGGGGCTAAAGCTTTTTAGGAAGTTTTCATATCAAGCCTTTCAAATTCAAATACCTCTAGGTTCCAGGCAAGGGGTTGAGGGGAAATAAATGACAGGAAGTCTCAGTACAATATATAGGAGTACTCATGTTCTAAAAGAGAGCTGGCTATGATTAGTAACTACCAGATCTTCCATTTTTCAAGAGAAGATGAAAATCTGGATTTTTTTTTTCTAATGAAGTATTTTAATTATAAGTATTGGCCACTAATTCAAAAGAAATTTAATGCACGTAGGAGCCAAACAAAACACATCTATAGATCTCCAGTTGCAAGTTCTTCTTTTAAATAATGTTCTGGAAAGTACGTACATTTATTTGCCCACAGAGACTAATGTCCTCCATATGGATTCCCCCTTTCTCATACTGGGGATTGAACCCAGGAGCTGTTTACTTCTAAGCCACATCTCCAGTCCTTTTTATTTTTCGAAACAGGGTCTCATAAAGTTGTTGAGGGTCTCTCTAAGTTGCTGAGTCTGGCCTGGAACTTGCAATCTTCCTCCCTCAGCTTCTGTAATCACTGGGATTACAGGTGTACACTGCTGCGCTCACTTTCCCTGTAGACATTTAACCTGAGAAGTACTCAGTGCAATGTGCAGCTTGGGGACACAAAAGAAGTTCTTCTAGGCTTTCTTTAGTTGAAAGAAGATATTCTGAAGCTCTATTTGATCTGTACAGCTCTTTGTCAGAAACACAATTTTCCCCAAAGGAAAGGTGGAATTTTAATTTTGTTTTTGTAAAACCATTTAGTTCTAACTAGTTAGTCAACTTGTAATAAAGACTATGTGAACAGTCTAACTAAATGCCCAGAATCAAGGCTGAATTCCATTTGTATGGTGCTTGGCTTCAAAGAATCAAATGAATAAATATCTTAATTCAGGTCTAAATCAAGTTTAAGCCAATAATTAATTAAACTATAAAATACATCACAATTTTTTTGGTTAGGATTCAAGGAAACCTTTTAAGAACAGCTCCATTCTCAGAGAGGCAAAGCTGAACAATGACAGTATCTATATATCCTATCCCCAAAGCAGAGCATAACAAAAAGCCCCTCTGTACTAGAAATGGTAGAATAATTCTGGTTAAATATGAACTAAGCTGTTGAAAAGATACAGTCTATCCGGCTCATTTATATACACCTTCCTGGAGTGGGGGAAGCACTTGAGGAAGTATATCAAAGAATAAAATAAACTGTAAATGAAAAGACAGGAAGTATCCCAAAAAGAGTCATTATCACACTCAGATAAAGGAGCTGCTACTGCTTTCTGAAGCCATACAATGCCTTTGTTATAATATGGCCAAAGAATGAACTGAGTTCTATTTGACATTAGTCAGAGAACAGGATAAACTTTATGAAATAATATTCTGAAGGAGTTACTATCATTTTAATACAATATCTACCAAGGTTTCCACTATATAAGCAATCACCGTGTTATAAACGTAACCACAGATATCTATTGAGGTCAGATGCTGAAAGATTAGGTGTACAATAAAAGCTTATTTATTGCCAATTTTTGAGTTCTCTGATAACTGAAGGAATCCAGACACTAGTTTACATCATAACAATTGCTAAGAGAGGCATGACTCTATAGTTTTCCCTTTAAGTTTAAACTATCAGAAATAGATTCTTCCCAAAGTTATGAACCTCTTTTGAGAAATTATCATTAAGAAATAAGTCATTCTCAGCAGATACAATTACAGAAATGGATCAAAATATTATTTAGAATCCTTACCATTTTTTATTTGAACACAACTGTGACATCTTCGGGCTGCAGGAAAACCTGCCAAACACACATAAAAACAGAAATTCCATTATTCCCAGAAAGATAAGGAATGATGTTGATATGACACAGTGAAAGACATATTTGTAAATAGCTCAAAACAATCCCTTTTTTATATTAAGCAAACATTGACTAGTCCTTCCAATCCTTCCTTATTTCAAAAGCCATCAAAACTTCTCTCTTTATAGCAGACAATGCTAAGATGCCGGGGAACAAAGTGGGGTGCAGGGACAGGGGTTACTAGAGGCTTTCCCCAACCCTTTTACTCATGAAGAGTTAGGGAGATCTTGATTTCTCTTCCCACCCACATTTCCCCACTTCTGCCACAGAATTCAATAATCCCTGGTAAAATTCTTTGCTCAATTGCTAAGAAAGAATAATTGTGCTAAGGAAGAAGTGATTTCTAATATCAGTTAAACAGATATTTTACTTGCCATGTAACTCAAGAAAATTACCCCCCCCCCAAAAAAAAAACACAAGTAAAAGTATAAAATAAATTTGTTAAATGAATTAATACTTTTAATTTACCTATTTTTTCATGAGGTTTTGTTGCAATTTCCTCCCATGCATTGGTTTCAAGGTTGTATGCATGTATCTTGGGCGGGAAAAAAAGAACATATATACAGATAAATAACTTGCAATTTTAATTAGCCTGAAAATGTTTTTTTTTTAAATAGACATATTTTTTAGAGCAGTTTTTAAAAAAACTGAGCACAAGGAACAGAGATTTCCCATATAGAATAACTTATTTTTTTTTCTTTTTTTTTGTGGTGCTGAGGATTGAACCCAGGACCTTGTGCATGCTAGGCAAACACTCTACCAATAGGTAGACACAATATCTTTATTTAATCTCCAGCCCCAGAAAACTGAATTTTTAACAACAGCCTACGCAAATATTCTGGGTTGAAAAAAATTCTTTTCCTTTGCTTTTCTCTGGTCTTTCCTTTTTTTTTTTTTTCCCTCCTCACCCCACCCCACCCCATAATACCGAAGATTAAACCTGGGCTACTTTACCACTGAACTACATTCCCACCACCTTTTATTTTGCGTTTTTTTTTTTTTAATATTTATTTTTTAGTTTTAGGTGGACACAATATCTTTATTTAATTTTTTTTTATGTGGTGCTGAGGATGGAACCCAGTGCCTCATGCACGCTAGGCAAGCACTCTACCACTGAGCTACAGCCCCAGCCCTTATTTTTTATTTTAAGATAACGTCTTGATAAACTGCCCAGACTAGCCTTGAACTTGGGATCCTCCTGACTCAGTTTTTCTAGCAGCTAGGATTACTAGCATGTACCACCACACCCAGCTTCTGATCTTTCCATATTAAATAAAATAGGGCAGTTGAAAATTAAGCACATATATGAAAACAATTTTTTAAATTCACAGGAAAAAAAAAGTGGAATAAAAAGTAGAAGTGCACATGACACTTGATTTTCTTCTGTGTGCTATCTGCTCTGTAACTTCCACATTTTCTACAGTGAATATGTATCATTTTAAAGCAAGCTTTGGTAAGGAAATATGGGAATATAGCTTTGACAAAACTTGAAAAGTTCAATAATGTTTCAAAGCACTCCAAGAACTCTGTTGCCTAATTGAGATTTCCCTTGGGATATGTAACCATGACATTTCAGAAATGCCACAAGGATGGGTGAATAAAAGCTCTTCAGAACTCAGCTTTCTAAAATTAGTCATGTGTATTCCTAAAAATGTCTATTCTTTTTAGCATCGACAATGAGAGGGATGTGACATTGTGAGGATCCTGATTCTGATTCTAATTCATTGCCCCATTCAAGCTACTATACTTCCCTTCTAGTCATTTTCCTCATCCAGCATAAAGGAATAATTTTCATAATATACTCTCAGTGTGTGATAAATGCAACTGTCAACTGAAGAGTATCGGGAGCAGAATTCAGCCTTATATTATAAAAAGCATCTACCACAAAGCAGGTGTTGATGAGGAAGATGCTTGAAAATTAAAATACCTAAAGCAATAGAATTATTTCGCTTAGTAAGATACATGCCTCTGTCTATTCTTCTCCCTATCCTTTTCTTTTTCTTTTTCTTTTTTTTTTAAATGTACCTTGTTTAAGGAATAAGCTGTCCAGGAAGTACCACCTCCCAAGATGTAAATCCTCTGCCCATCATGAGCAATTTCATGTCTGTACCTGAAAATATACCCCCCAAAATATTTTTAATTAAGTTAAAAATGATCTAACTAAGGTTTAGCTATAATATTTTTATTTCATCATTATTTATAATAAAAATTACTGGGAATAACCTAAGTGTTTAACCACAGTGAAAACTGGTTAAATGAATTACAGAATACACATAAATGGGTTAATATACAATCAATAAGAATGTAGGCACCAAAGAGATTAATATATTGAGAACCTCTTTTCATGATATTTACTGAAAAACCAAACAGTTACATCAAAGTAGACAGGCCATAATCTCATTAAAAATGTATAGATATGCAATACACATAGAAAATGACTATAAGATATAACCTAAAATGTTAATCCTAGTAATCTCTAAATTTAATTTTTAAATTTTTTTCATTTTTGCTTATTTGTATTTTCTAACATCTTTTTGTGATAACTTTGCATAAGGGGGAAATGGTTACAGTTTTATTTTTGCAGTGCTGGGGACTGAACTCAGGGGCTCATATATGCTAGGCAAGCACTCACCCCTGAGCTCAGTCTTTTTATGGAGTTTTAAAAAGTGATCTTAATTAGAGACCCTATACTGTGAGTTTTCAAATTAGAACCCTTATTTTGCAGAAAACTATGCTATATAGAACTGTGATATGAAATATCTACCAGGATTTTTATCCAGGCAGTCTAGTCTAGCTAAAAGCTGAAATAATTTATAATATGTCCATAAAATGATTCAAAGAAGGCAACCAGGTGAAACTACTTTGAAATCTACTTCCTTCTTTCCCTAAAAAATCTAGTGCAGATAAAATAAATTTCATTGAAATCATTCCAGTATCAGGCTGTCTCCCAAGTCTTCTCATGGGAGTTTTGCGATAATCAGACCACTAATATACCATACAAAAGATAAATATTATAGGTGCTTCCTTAGCATCCATAGCCATTTTGTTTAAAGGCAAAGAAGAGACACTGGATAGTCTAAACAATGAATAAAAAAAATTTAAACTTGAGGGGAAATGATTTCAAGTTTTTTAAGGAATTCTAAGAGGCAACTATTATTAGGAAAGGAAAGTGAAAGGTCTAGGACTACTAGTAGAAAGCCACTAGAGAGAACTATGTGACATTGGAATGTTTAACAGAGCATTTAAAACAATCTTTTTCACCCATCCACCCATCCAATCAACATTCATTGATCACCAATACGAACTTTTGCTACCATTGGTTTCTTCTTCAAAGTATTACAGAAAGTTAAAAAGTGTAAAAGGAAATAACATGAAAACACTTTACAGTTCAGGGGAAAATGTCATTTTCTCACTAGAATACCTTTCTTTACTGCTGACCTGAGATCTCACAGCCAATTAGCTATTGTAATCAGGGCACTGGATTTTCTTCACATTACCAATATTCTAAAGAGATCCAATCTTAGTATGCTTTAATATTAGAAGCTTACCTCTCTTCCGGCAGGTCACAGGATAGGTTGTTTGGTTTCAGTTGTGTCCACTCTCTGGTATTGAGATCTAACTTGTGCAGGTCTGTGCTGTAAATATAGCCAGTTGTCCCTCCAAAGACATAAAGGGAGCCATTGATGATAGCCATTGCCTGGGTAACAAGGAAAAGTAGACAAGAATGACTTGTTAACACTTTTTAAAAATATATATATCTTTTTAGTTATAGATGGACACAATATCTTTTTTTTTTAAAGAGAGAGTGAGAGTGAGAGAGAGAGAGTGAAAGAGAGAGCGAGAATTTTTTAATATTTATTTTTTAGTTTTCGGCAGATACAACATTTTTGTTTGTATGTGGTGCTGAGGATCGAACCCGGGCCGCACGCATGCCAGGCGAGCGCGCTACTGCTTGAGCCACATCCCCAGCCCCTCTTTTTTTATTTTTATGTGGTGCTAAGGATGGAACCCAGTGCCTCATGCATGTGAGGCAAGTGCTCTACCACTGAGCCACAACCCCAGCCCAAGAATGACTTAACATTTGATTACAAAATGTATACTTGTTAAATGCCCCAAATCAGGTTTTATGAAATTCTCTTGAACTTTGTTTGTTTGTTTACTGGGGATTAAACCCAGGGGCACTCAACCACTGAGCTATATCTCCAACCCTTTTTTGTTTGTTTGTTTGTTTTGTTTTTTATTTAGAGACAGGGTCTCGCTAAGTTGCTCAGCTTTAAGTTGCTGAGGCTGGTTTTGAACTTGCAATCCTCCTGCCTCAGCTTCTGGAGCGCCTGGGATTATAGGTATGCG
Organism: Marmota flaviventris; assembly: GCF_047511675.1. Classification (NCBI taxonomy): domain Eukaryota; kingdom Metazoa; phylum Chordata; class Mammalia; order Rodentia; family Sciuridae; genus Marmota; species Marmota flaviventris. Next base: position 23,692,873 of record NC_092498.1, read on the forward strand.
CTGCTGCACCCAGATCTCTTTTACTTTTTAACCATTAAAAATACCAGACCCAGGGCTGCGATTGTGGCTCAGGGGTAGAGCACTTACCTCACAGTTATGAGGCACTGTGTTCGATCCTCAGCACCACATAAAAATAAATAAAGGTATTGTGCTCATCTACAACAAAAATATATTTAAAAAAAAAACAGACCCTAAAGCTGGGTCAGTGGTACATGCCTGTAGTCCCAGTTACTTAGAGAGCTGAGGCAGGACAATTGCTTAAGCCCAAGAAACAGAGGCCAATCTGGGCAATACAGCAAGACACCTTGTCTCAGAATAATAAAAAATAAATATCAGACTCTCAAAGGAGTAAAGATTTTGAGGAATCTAGGTAATATTTTTAGAACCTGGAGATTCCCTTTAGAATGGTAAAGTTTTGTGAATTCTACCTAGAAAGGCAAGGAGAAATGATTCTTAGAGTCCTAGTCAAGAATGTATAGATCATGACATGAACATTTCCACTGAAAGCTACTTCTCTTTCTAAGCAATCTGAAGAAAAATGTTCTCAAGAAGCAACAGCAGAGATGAAAATAAGCCATGAGAATTCTGTAGATAGGAAGGCTAGAGTTGGCAGTCTCAGGAACACAATAGCGTCCATCAATCTCTTCTTCAATATAAATTCAGCTATCGTTATCACTGTGGTCGGATAGAGAGTATGGTCCAGTATGTGCCCCTTTCAAAGTTAAAGTTCACAAGCTGTTTATCAGTACCAGTGCCAGTTAGTCAATAAAGAAATCAAACCGTGGTATTTTGACTTAGTCCATTATTTTCAAAGAATCTCTAGAGTGGGCAGCTCCCTATCTTCCTGGATAAAACTTTGCAAATCTAAGGTTGAAGCACTGGAACCTAAACTAACCTGCACAATGTTTAAGCTCATGTAAAAGCCTCTTAACCAAGTATAGGGATCATCTACTGTACTACTTAGGATTCTATGAAGAGCCTTCTCGCCCATCATTCTAAAAATGACAGGTTGCAGACCGTCCTAGAGCCCAGTCTCTCATTTGGTGTGGAGATGAGGTGAGGTTCTAACATTTAAAGAAACTTCCAAACAGGCCTAGATGATGGCCCTAAACTGGATTAGAAACAAAGAGTGAAGGAAAAAGGAGAGAAAACTCAAAATTAAAGTTTCACATCAGAACTGAAAAATCAAATATTAATCATACTGAATTCATTCTCCATTTTTAAAAAAGACCAGCAGCATGTTGCGTGCCTGTAATCCTACAAACTCGGGAGTCTGGAGCAGAAGGATTGCAAGTTCAAGGCCAGCCTCAATAATTTAGCATGATCCTGTCTCAAAATTGGAAATTAAAAACAAAACAAAAAAGGACTAGGGATGTATGTAGCTCAGTGGTAGAGCACCCCAGGTTCAATCCTCAGTAACCATCCCCCTTAAAAAAGTGGCAATATAAATATCCTGACACCGCTAGAAAAATATGAACATACAACCACAGTAACTGGCCAGACTGTTACCTGTCCATATATACGACTGGGTTTCTTTCCCCGACAGCTGAGTAAAGCCCATCTCTTGTACTTCACATTACAGACATGGACATCATTGCCGTTGCTCTCACCAAATGGAATGCCCGTACCTCCAAACACTAACAGGTTGTTTCCATGCAGCACAACTGAGAAGGAAGCACAAATTCCATTTATGTATTGGCTGGCTACCTGGAATGTGTTCCCACACAAACTCAGAATAGCTGAAAAACTAAAAAATGTCTAGTGATCTTGTAAGCTAGCCCAACCATTGGCTATTTTATCTAATTAGCAACCCAACATCTAACTACTATAAAGTTCTGCAGAAAAAGGTATAATTCATACTGTGTGGACTATATCATATAGTTTCACCATTAGGAGTATGATAACACAGTATGTATCTATGAAATCTATTAAATGCCATGTATACAGCAATGCTGAGTTCTATGAACGATAATATGCCACTGTTGCTCAAGACAGTTCAAGTATGTGATAAAGTAGAGGAAAACCAAAAATATCATAAACCCCAGGGGACTCAGGATGAAGAGAGTACAGGATCATTCAGTGTGTGTCAGAGAAATGATCTCCACATTTAAATTGTGGTTTCTGACATCTTAATCCCTTATCAAATACTACTATACTAATATACTGCATACTAATATCCTGTAGGGAACACTCTCTCTTCTGTTCCTGCCACCCCACCAACACACACGTTCTCCTTTCTCTCTCCCCCTTTTCTTTCTCTCTCTCATGCCTGTTTTCTCCATCTCTCAAAATAATACCACTGAATTATTTCAGTGGCTTTTTTAAAAAACCATATTTTAAACTGATACACTATAGTGGTCAACAGCTGGGCTCTAGAGCCAGCAAGAGTTGGCTGTGACCTTCAGAAGATATTTAACTTCCCTAACTTAACTTTATTTTCATAGCAACTTTACGAGGCAGGAACTATTATTATCTCTCCCATTTTTATAGATGATTAAACAGAGGTGGAGAGCAGTTCAAATAACTTGCTGAGGGTTTCCTAAAAAGAACCTTGCCAAGCTGGGATTTAATCCCAGGCGGTTTGGCTCCAGAACCTTCACTCTTAACCATTAACCTTAGGGACTCTCTAAAAGTCTCAGTTTCTTCATTTGTACAAATGGCAATCACTGTAGTAACTGCATCACAGGGATGCTGTAAGGATTAAACAGATAATGTGTGTTAAGTATTTCAATAGCTATTTACTCTCATCATTATAACCCCATTTATTGATCTCTGAATACATTTTGCCTTGCATATTATGATGCTTTTTATTAAAACCTCTGAGATATTATTAATCCAATTTTATAGGTAAGGAAATTAAAGCTAAAACATCTGGCAGTAAAATGATATATAAATGGATTCAAACTCAGGACTTAATTCTAAATCACCACGCTATATTATTACCAGAGTAAAATGCATATTAAAAAGGTTTAACATATTACAATGTTATAAATTATTAACAAGGAACATGTAGATAGTGAACCTGGACTCTCAGATATTTCATAAAATAAAAAATTCAAAACTGTTTGCACTCACGTGACATAGATGCCAATTCCCGGGGCATGTAGCCATCTGTGCCCATCTGGTGCCATACTCCTGTTGCAAAATGATACCTCCAAAGCTCCCTGAAGAGAGGATAGTCTTCATTATCTGGCCCTCCCGATTCATCATAGTCTGGGTTATAACCTCCAAACACATACAGATTGGTATTATCTGCCACACAACGATGTCCACTGCGTGCTGGTGGAGGTCTGTGGCCTAGGAGAGAAGAAGACCGTTTTCCACAAGTGGCCCACCAGATAGAAAGCACAAACAAAACTGGATAACAACCATTTGAGCTTTAAAAGGGAATCAGGTAAGATTTATAACATGGATGTACTTTTCATTTGTTTAGGTTATTTTATACATTCGCACATACTACTTAACATTTAAGGAGCTAGTCTCCATTTTTATTTCATATGACTACTTTTAAATTTTAGTAACTGTAAAAAGATATTTCCCAAGGAAGGTTGCATAGCATGATAAACTCAAGAAAATGGCTGACAACTTGGAATTTTCAAGAAAAGAAAGAAATGAGGCTTGGTAATCTAAAAACTAACAGGATAAATTTCTTATTTCCTTAGAGAAAAAAACACAGGCAAACTAAACTGTGAATATTAGAGAACTACATAAATATAACCACAAATGTGAATGAGTCATGTATAAATAAAAATACACACACATAAATCTATGATTTTTCCACAATATATACTTATATACTTTAAAAGAAAACTGGCTTTCAAGGGGTCAAAGAAAAATTTTAAATTTAAATACAGTTCCAGATATTTAACAAAGAATATCCTTACATGTATCTCAAATAATATTTTTCATTCTATTAAAAGTAAGACTAAGAAAAGATATTTCTATAATTTATATTTGAAAGCTCTCTGAGGTTTAAACTATATCAACTAGTTCACTAAAATATACTTTAAGTTTATTTTAGAGTTAAAAAAAACCCCAAAACTTTATATTATTTCTATTATCCTTACAAATTTTTATATTAATCCACATAAACCCTTAAAGAACTATAGAACAAAGATCCTTAAATATATATGGGATAGAACAATACACTACTGTAGCTGTCTATTATCCTAAAGATTAACCTACTTTCACATGTTAGTAATAGATTCTAGTATAATATTAATTAATATGTAGGGTACTGTTAGACATTTGATAAACATCACCAACCTAATATAGGCCTTACATTATTTTTTAAAAATCAAAATCCCACTTTCTAGGGTATGCTTTTAAATAAGAACTGAAAAGAAATTTTGCACAGATCTAGAGCAACTAAAAATTTGATGGTTCCTTACTGCTCAAAGACCAAGACCTTGGCCCAAGATTTTAAGGCCTATTTTCTCTCTCTTGCCCCTCTTTTTGGGAAACCCAGAGTCCTTCCCTTATTCTTGGCCTGGCCCTTCAGTCCCTAGTAGATAAAATGCCTCCAAATATCCCTTGCAGCCCTTTCTCATTAAGGACCTAGGGCCCTTCTGATTTGGGACCATACTCCTCATATTCTAAGGTAGATGTATACAATTAAAAAGATGGTTGTACGATAACCATGTAAATACATGAATATAACATGCAGTAAACTAAAATCAGTTGGTGTAATTACCAATGAGCCACAAAATTTACCTTAAATGAAGAATTCAGTTTCTCTTTCTAGGGCTCTGAAAACAGAAGAGTGTGGTATGGAAGAAAGAGCCAAGTACCCTTCTCATATCCAGGTCTGAATCCAGGTTCTTTCTGTCTGCTACCTTGAGCAAGTCACTGACCTTTACTGAGCCTCAGCCTCCTCATCTATATGTGGGGATATTATTACTGTACTTTACAGATTTATTTATGTTAAAATGTGTATTGGTTTAAATACGCATCTTTCCAGAAGGCTGTGAACTATTTGAGGGAAGAGGAAAGTATTTGTATTCACCTTCCTATAACCAAGCCTAGGCACAAAGAAAAACACTGATCAAAGTTAGGAACCAGCTAATTTGCATTTAATTCTACTCTACTCATTTAACCAGCTTGTTTTCCTCTCCAAATAGAGAATAAGCTCAAAGACAAAGATCATGTGTAATAATTATCCTATATCACCCATAACACCTAAAATAGTTGGAGATATATTAACAGGTCCAAAGTTTAGTTGACTTCAATTCTGGTAAAAGTCAACAGTGACAGGGATCATCAAAACAGTGTCCCACTCTCTGTGGACTTTGATATTATTACGCTTAAGAGACAGATGATGGGGCTCAGTGGTACAGTATGTGCTTAGTTTGTGTGAGGCCATAGGGTCAATCTCCCCCACCAAACCAAAAAAGAAGAGAGGGAGAAAGAGAAGGTGAGAAGGGGGAAGGGAGAGAAAGATATGATCTAGGGGATAGGTATTAGATTATGAAATGGTCTTCTCAAGACACAATGCAAATCAGGTGTAGTAGCTCATGCCCATAATCCCAGCTACTTGGGAGGCTGGGGCAAGAGAATGGGCAAGTTTGAGGCCAGTCTTGCCAATTTAGTGAGACCCTGTCTCAAAATAAAATTTTATAATGGGCTAGGGATGTAGCTCAGTGATGAAGTGCTTGCCTAACATGTATAAAGCCCCGAGTTCAATCCTCAGTCTCGCAGGGAAAAAAAGACAGCAATGCTTCCAAGAACTAATATCAAGACAATCACAATTACACTCAAAGGAACTCAAAGAATTCTGTTATTTGTTCTATTATCTGCAGCCAGTAGATAATTTTTAAAGCTATTTTTGAGCAAATATGAAAAGAAATACAACATATTCTAGATTTTTCTCTAAATGACCATACAGCAAGAAAGGTATTATACGTTTACTACCAATTATTTCTGTAACAAACATGACTCAGTCACATGGATTACAGTTGAGTCAATGAGATAATGATTTTATGTTTGTTCATTCATCCACTCATTGAGTCAAAAATGTTATTGGGGGCTGGGGTTGTGGTTCAGAGGTAGAGCACTTATCTAGCATGTGTGAAGCCCTGGGTTCGATCCTCAGCACCACATAAAAATAAATAAAATAAAGGTATGTGTCCAACTACAAATAAAAAATAATTTAAAAAATGTTATTGGACAGCAGCTACGTACTATGGTATACCAGCTCCTGGTATACAATGATAAACCAATTACTATCTATGTCCTCTAGAGCTTACAGTCTGGCCCTTCGTTGGTCAATGCCATAGCCAGGCACTAGCCACATATGGCTATTAGACACTTGAAATGTGGCTAGTCCAACTGAGACTACGTTAAACCCACTGGATTTCAAAGACCTCCAAAAAGAAAATGAAATTCTAGTCTTTATGTTGATTGCATGTTGAAATAATATCTCAAATATACATCACTTTTTTTTTTTACTGTTCATGTGGCTACTTACAAAACTTTTTGCCCACATAATATTTCTATTGGACAGTGCAAGTCTAACCCAATTATTATTGGCCTCTGTTAATAATTTCATGATCTATGCAAATTAAACTACTGAGTAAAGAGCATCTGATCTATGTTTGATAAATGTTAACCATCCTGTCAAGGAGTTTCACAGCTGGGAGTACACAGGTGACTCACTCCTCTTTTTCTAGTCAGAAACTAGATTTCTTTCTCATATTTATAGCCAAGAGCGATTAACATATTAGAGAGCCACTTCATTTTTAATAAATCAGAGGTATTTGTCAGGGTGAATACCATGGATATTAAGCATTAATTTTCATTATATGGAATACAGCATATGCTCCTCAACATTGACAAAAATGAAACTGGGTTTTAGAGTCTAAAGTAGGTCTCCGAATGCTCTCCCAAATTCTCCATGTACAAATCCCTTTCTTAAAAACTACCTTGCTGTTAATAAAATCACCCATAGAATTGGGTTACTTGGTTTGGGAATGCCTATTAAAAAATGCAGAAGTAGGGGCTGGGGTTGTGGCTTAGCGGTAGAGCACTCACCTAGCACATGTGTGGACCTGGGTTCAATCCTCAGCACCACACAAAAATAAATAAATAAAATAAAGTCATTGTGTACAACTACACCTAAAAAAAAAAAAAAAAAAACAGAAGTAAAAAAAAAATGGGGTTAGAGCCCTGTATGGTGGCACATACCAGGAATCCCAGTGACACAGGAATCTGAGGCAGGAGGATCACAAGTTTAAAGCCAGCCTTACCAACTTAGATCCTGTTTTAAATAAAAAAAACAGGAAAAAGGGTAGGAAAGTAGCTCAGTAGTAGAGCACCCCTGAGTTCAATCATCAGAGGCTGGGGAGTATGTGTGTGCCGGGATATGGTTTAGTGGTTTGAGTACTTGGCTGGAATGTGTGAGACCCTGGGTTCCAAACCCAGCACCAACAAAATGAAAAGAAAAATTATCTATATACAGAGATAAACATTTTTTTTAGTTGGGAGGATTACTGGGGATTGAACATAGGGATGCTTTACCACTGAGCTACATCCCTAGCCTTTTTTATTTTGAAACAGAGTCTCATTAAGTTGCTGAAGCTGGCCTGGAACTATCTATCCTCCTGCCTCAGCCTCCTGAGTTGCTGGGATTACAGGCATGTGACACCACACCAGGGTCAGAGGTAAACTCACTAGCTAGAGGAGACCAGGCAGTTGCAGGGTTGTGTACCTGGGTTATCTGAGTCATATTCTCTTTCCATTCGCAGGCACTGTTCTTAACCCCAGGGAGTAAGCAGGAACTTATGGTAACCAGGGAAATAGGTTTTAATTTCTAGCCCAGAGGCAGAATGAAACTAGCTGTCTGAGATAAAATGACAGATGATTAGGTTGTTCTCAATGTTTTCATTATTACAAAGCTTTCTCTACATATTCATATGCAAATGTATGAGTGTTCCTGGAAGTCGAATTTCTGGGTTAAGGGAATACCCATTTGAAATTATTACAGACACAATATTGTTATAGAGCTACACTGCTCTCCAAAAAGATGACCAATTTATACTCCCAGCAATGTGTATGGAAATATCTATTTATTCACGCCCTCTTTAACCTTTTCATTTGTGCCAATCTGATGAGCACAAATTGATGCCAGGTTAATTTGCGTTTCCCTGATTTTACTAGTTCACATGTTTACTGGCCCATTTATATTTTTTCTTTTAGGAATTGCCTTATCATATCTTTCGCCCACTTTTTTTATTAGGTTATCTTCTCACAGATTTTAAGAAATTATTTTTTTTCTTCCAGCTTACTTCTTGTCTTTTAATTTTGTTTATGGTATTTTTTAGCATACAGAGGTTTTGTGTAATTGAATCCCTCAATTTTTTATAGCTCCCTTGCTTTAATATTTTATTTATATATGCACCATTATAAAATACTTATTTATTTCCAGTTATTTCATAGTTTTGATTTTATATTCAGAATTTAAATTTACACTCAAAACTTTTTTTTAGTATTACATGAGGTAGGGCCCTATCCAAAAAAATGGATAGGCTATTGTCCTCAAACCACTTAAGGATAGCCATCTCTACTACACTCACTTGAAATGCCATCCCTATTCCATATAAATTCACGGTTCTAAAGTAGGATTAGGAAACTCCTAATATTCAAGTCTAATCAGCATGGGCACAAAATTCACTGCTCTTAAAGAATGTACATGTATATATAATCTAAATTATATATAAATACACATATATATATAATAAGTATAAAGCCACATCACAATCTTAAATGTAGAAGCTTACAGATAAAGTAGCACATAACACTTATTGCTTAATAAGTCTGTTACTTAAAAGATATAGCCACCTCCAAATGTGCCATTCACCGTTTGTGCTGAGGCCATTTAAAAAAATAAAAATAAAAAAACTTTTGTTGCTAAAAGTACTAATTATAAATACAAAATATTGGGTTGGGGTTGTGGCTCAGTGTAGCACGCTTGCCTAGAATGTGTGAGGCACTGGGTTCGATTCTCAGCACCACCTACAAGTAAATAAAATAAAGGTCCATCAACAACTAATTAAAAATAAATAAATAAATAAATACAAAATGGCTTAAAGATATATATAATTGGTCACTTATTTCCAAATACACCATTATCTCTCCAATAAAAGACACGTCTTCAGTTGTGCCCCTGGAAGCCTGGACAGGAAAGCCAAGGAAGCCTGGTTCAGCGGACTCCTGCCCTCAATCAGTGGGCAGAATTTTTTACTGCTCCCAGAGCCCAGGCAGCTCAAGACCAAAGCAATCCATTCATGCTAGCCCACAATATTACTTATTGGTTATGTAAGCGTCTCCTACCACAGGAGCTCCACATCCAGTATGAGATGCATATACAAAGAGCTCTTAGCTTCTTAGGATACGGTTATCTTATTGTCTATGACAGCAGCAATAAAAGAAACTTGCTATCACAAACTGTAGTGTTAGCATAAATTAGTTTCAAGTGCTGAGCAAAGCATCCTTGAGATAGCTGTCATGCTCTAGGTGCACCTTTACTAAAATGATGCATATATATATATATACATTGGCTTCTGGGCTCTATTCAGTTTCACTGTCCATTCACCTATTTCTATAGCATTAAACTACCGTTCTAATTATTATAGCTTTGAAGTATCTTTCAATATTGAGTAGGACAAAATTTCCTATTACTTTTTTCAAAAACTTCTTGGCTATTTTTTTCCACTTACTCTTGCAATGAATTTCAGTTTGTTAAATCTATAAAAAGTGCCTTGGGCAGACAGCATCTTATCCAGGTGATCAAAGTTAACATCCCCAGTAATGGGACAAATCAGTCAACATCACTTCAATAAGATGAGCACAGCATTACTTCAGGGGTAGTCCTGCCCAAAATGCATGAGGAGAATGTAATCATGATAAAACATCAGACAAGCCCAAACTAAGGAACAGTCTATAACCAGTATATAGACTATTCTATAATTGTTCAAAAATATCAATGTCAAAAAAGACTAAGTCAGAGTTCAATGCATTGTCCACATCTGTAATCCCAGCTCCTCAATTGGCTGAGGCAGTTCTATGGCAAGTTTGAGGCCAGCTAGGTAACTTATCAAGAGAAAGAAAGAAAGGGAAAGAGGGAGAGTGGGAGGAAGGGAGGGAGGAAGGAAGGAAGAAAAGAGAAGAGAGAGAGAGAGAGGGAGAGAGAGAGAAAGGGAGAGATGAAGGAAGAGAAGGAGAGAGGAAAAAATAGGAAGGAAGAAAGAAAAGGCTGGAGATACAGCTCAGTGGTAGAGTGCTTGCCTAGCATGCTTGAGACCCTGGGTTCAACCCCCAATCATACACACACAGACACACATACAAACACACACACACACAAAGGCAAAGCCTAAGAAACTGCAACTCACTCCCAAATAGCTTAAACAGAAAAACAATACATATATGCCTGTTTATGTTCCTATGAGTTATGCATAAGGGGAAAGAAGGAACAGGATAAAGCAAATGAGATAAAATGTTAACATTTGGGAAGTCTGGATGAAGGGTACAGAAATTTTTTTATGATTCTTGCAGTTTTTTTATTGGTTCTTTTTAGTTATATATAACATTAGAATTCATTTTGACATAAATTATAAAAGCATGGAATATAATTTGCTCTAATTCAGTCCTTAGTACTACTTCCCTCCTCCCACCCCATCCCCTTCCCTCTACTCTACGGATCCTTCTGCTATTTACTTTTTAAAAATTTAGTGATATACATAATGGTGAGATTCACAGTGGTATATTCATATATGTACACAGGCAAGTTAGGTCAGATTCATTCCACTCTTCTTCCATATCCCATCCATCCTCCCTCCCCCTCAACCACCTTTTTCTCTACTCCACTGATATTTCTTCCATTTTGAAATTGTAATTTTTATTACAATTTATGGAATAAAAATTAAATTAAAAATGTTTTATTTTCTGAACTCTAGTGGCAATCATTAATTATCTCAAATTTTATAGGTAGAAAATCAAATCAGATTACTATTAATCATGATTTTCAGCCCTTTCTCTCCAATATATGGACCTTTTTACTTTTTTTCCCCTTTTGGTTTTTTTCTGTTATTTTAGCTGAAACCTTTAGCTGAATAGTGGAGATGACAATGAGCATTTCTGTCTCTTTTTTCAAATGAGGATAGATATTTGCATGTTTCACTGTTAGATATGATGTTGGCTATTGGTTTCTTATAAACATGTTAACAATACAATAATTTTTTTCAATACCTAGATGACTATGAATTTTTTTCCTTACCAGAAAAGGTATGTTTGTTTTGTTGTTGTTGTTATTGTCTGCAGAACTAAGGATTGAACCCAGGGTCTCACGTATGCTAGGGCAAGTGGTCTACCACTGAACTACATCCCCAGCATTTTTATCAATTTACAAATATATGTATAAACTGATTTTATTTATTTATTTATTTTTAAAGATAGAGAGAGAGGAGGGGGGGGAATTTTAATATTTATTTTTTAGTTTTCGGCAGACACAACATCTTTGTATGTGGTGCTGAGGATCGAACCCGGGCCGCACGCATGCCAGGCGAGCGCGCTACCGCTTGAGCCACATCCCCAGCCCTATAAACTGATTTTAAATTATCAATTTATAATTAATTTATACACACACACATACACGGGATTAAATCCAGAGGCACTTTACCACTAAGCTACATCCCCCGTTCTTTTTATTTTGAGACAGGATCTTACATTGCTGAGGCTGGTCTTAAACTTGTGGTCCTCCCCACTTAGGCTCCCCAGTAGCTAGATTATAGGTGTGTGCCACCATGCCAGACCAAGGGTATGGTTATTTAAAAAATAAAATTTTGCTGGGGTTGTGGCTCAGTGGTAGAGCACTTGCCTAGCATGTGTGAGGCACGGGGTTCCATCCTCAGGGAGGGAGGGAGGGAGGGAAGGAGGAAAGAAAAGAAAAGAAAAGAAAGGTATTGTGTCCATCTACAACTAAAAAATATTTAAAAATAAAAATAAATAAAATAAAATTTGGTGCTGTGGTTGTAGCTCAGTGGTACAGCACTTGCCTAGCACATGTGACACTCTGGGTTCGATTCTCAGCACCACATAAAAGTAAATAAATAAAATAAAGGTATTGTATCATATATAATGTATGCATATATATATACACATACATATATATATATAAAATAAAAATAAAATTTGTTTTGAAGAGTGCATATATAAGGGCCTACCTTTATTTCAACAATGAACACAGAATATCAAACTTAATTAAATGCTTTTTTGATATCAGAAAAATCACACTTTTTCCTTTAAATATAATCCACAGATAAACTCCATTTGATTTTTATTTATTTATTTTTTATTTAAATGTATCCTTGACATCTTATATGTATCTTAATGCATTCTGGAAAACAAAAGTTTTATTTTCTATTAACGTTTAGAATAAACCATGTCTGCAAAGAAACAGGCCTATTAATGGTGGTTACCTCTGAAAAGGGGAGTAAGTTGTGCACACAGGAAAAAGACCTTGCTTTTATTATTTAGTTCCTTTTTACTGTGAAATTTAACACATGCATAGAAATGTACGTATATATAAATGTAGAATTTTACATATTATTTAAAAAGGAACATGTAATCATCACTTAGGTCAAGAAATAGAAAAACACATAAATGTCGAGTTTAATAAATCACTAAAAAGGGAACGTGTTTCTTGAGATCAAGAAACAGACTATTGACAGCACCTGGAACCCCTTGCCTGCCCTTCTTGATATGAACACTCACTGACTCACCCCCTTCACTACTAAAGGTAACTTTTTTTTTTTTTAAGAGAGAGAGAGAAGAGAGAGAATTTTTTAATATTTATTTTTCAGTTTTCGGTGGACACAACATCTTTTATTTTTTATTTTATGTGGTGCTGAGGATCGAACCCAGTGCCCCGCGCATGCCAGGCGAGCACATTACCGCTTGAGCCACATCCCCAGCCCTAGAAGTAACTTTTAAAGGAGATTTTTATCATAAAACTTTGTGTGTGTGTGTCGGGGGGGGGGGGGTGCTGGTGATTCTACCACTGAACTGCATCCTCAGCCCCTTTTCTCTTTCATTTTGATACAGGATCTTTCTAAATTGCCATGACTGGCCCTTTATCTTCGTGCCTCAGCCTTCTGAGTAGCTGGAATTACAGGCATATATCACTGTGTCAAGCTTCTTATAGCTTTATTCAACATAGATATGCATCCCTAAATAATACTTTTTATTTTGGCCTTGTTTTGAAGTGTATTTGAATGGAATGATAGAATATGTATTCTTTTGGGTTTTTAAATTTGTGATTATGGAGTTTGGGGATTTGGGTACCAGGGATTGAACCCAGGGATGCGTTACTGAATATATCCCTAGATCTTTTATTTCTTGTTTTGAAACAGGGTCTTACTAAGTTGCTGAGGCTGGCCTGAAATTTTCAATCCTCCTGCCTCAGCCTCCTGAGTTGCTGAAATTGTAGGTGAGCACCACTATGCATGGTCCACAATTTTTTGAGATTCATCAATGTTTTTCCATTGCAAATATTATTTCTTTATATGAATATCTATTACAATTTACTTTTTCAGTTTAAGTTTTGTGAATGGACATTTGGATAATTTTAAGTTTGTGGCTTATAATGTTGCTATAAACATTTTTGTACATATTTTCAGGTACATAGGCCCACATTTCTCTTACCTATTAACCTAGAAATAGAATTGAATTTTAATGGAAATCTGTATTTTACTTGATAAGGTCAATATGGTTGTATGAATTTATACATCCACCAGTAGCATGTGAGAATTCCTGCTGTTCTACTCCTGCTGTTCTACACCCATGCCAATACCTGCTATTGTCATGGCAGTCTTTTTATTGGCCTTTTAGATTTTTCCTTTTGGGCAACTGTCTGCTCAAATCTCTTCGGTATTCTTCTATTAAGATAGTTTTGTTTTTTTCACTGATTTGTACAAATTCATTGTGTGTGTGTGTGTGTGTGTGCATACTTGCAATAAGGATGCTTGCTTTTACCCTCTTTCCATATTATTTGAAATTTTAATAAGTAGATATTACACTTGTATATTTATCTATTTATTTAAAAATTTTTTAAGTTATAGATGGACACAATTCCTTTATTTATATATTTTTATGTAGTGCTGAAGATCAAACCCAGTGCCTTACATGTGCTAGGCAAGCGCTTTACCACCAAGCTACAACCCCATCCCCATTTGTATATTTTAAAACCAAAAGTCTAAGATCTTTTTTTAAAAAATATTCTTTTAGTTGTAGATGGACAAAATACTTTTACTTTATTTATTTTTATGTGGTGCTGAGGATTGAACCCAGTGCCTTACACGTGTGAGGCAAACACTCTACTGCTGAGCCACAACCCCAGCCCCAAGTATAAGATCTTTAATATTAATACTCCAAATTTGTTTTAGTTACAAAATATCATATATATACTCACTCTCTGTCTCTCTCTCTCTCTCTCTCTCTCTCTCTCTCACACACACACACACACTCGTATTATTCTGCTATATTCTTAGATATCTCTTTAACTATTGTACTAGGCTTCATGGTATCTTTATTCAGATGCAATTCTAAATTGTACTGTTTTAATGCCCACTAGTGCTACTTATATCCAAATCTTTTTTTTTTCACTTTACTGTATCTCTTCAAATATTTTTTTCCCAAAATGTGTATATGTCATAAACTTTCAGAGTTCTTATTTACTTTGATCTGACCTGCACTAAAATATTAGTGAGGCTAGGTAAAAAATTGATCTCCTAAATAATTTCCACTTAGAACACTTAACATATTTATCTTTTAGCAGTTGATACTGTAGGTAAGAAAACCAATGCCAGTCTGATTATCTTTCTATGTAACTTGTTTTCTACCTCTGGAATCATAAGCAGTTCAGTAACATACAGAACGGTGCTTTTTGTTGGTTTGTTCTTGTATTTTCCAGCTTGGACCTTGGTACAACCTTCATACTTGAAAACTCAATCTTTCTTTAGTATCGGAAAATATTTTTTCTGTATTTTCTTCCTTCAAGAGTCTGATCTTTACTTTCAATTTCCTATGAAATGGATTTTTATCATTTAGATCTATCCTTAAAGCATGAATTTTCCTCATGTAGTTTCTATTGGTTTTCTTACTTCATGGTCTGCATATTTCTTTTATTTTAATTTCATGAAAGTGACTGGATTTAAGCATGACTATTATTTAACTTCTAATTTTTATTTCAGCAATAAAATATTTCAGTTTTTCAATACAGAACTAATAGAACTGTTCTATTTTGTTTGAGCTGGGATCTTACTACATTGCCCAGTCTGGCCTTGAACTCTGGGGCTCAAGTGATCCTCCTGCCTCAGGCTTCCAAGTAGTTAGGACCACAGGCACACATACCATTGCATCCAGCTTTTACTTCTTATCTATGGCAGTTGATATATATATATATATATATATATATATATATATCTTTTTTAGTTGTAGATGCACACAATACCTTTATTTTATCTATTTATTTTTATGTGGTGCTGAGGCTCAAACCCAGTGCCTCATAGGCACCAGCCAAGCGCTTTGCCACTGAGCCACAATCCGAGTTCCCAACAGCTGACTTTTTATTTACGGATGCAATTCACTTCTTGGCTCTGTGAGGATATCTTTTGTGATTAGGATTTCCTAAAGTTACATTCTACTATCATATTATCATCACAGTACCACGAGGTGGTTGTTTTAATTGTTCATCTTAGTCACCCTCTTCCAAATTGTTTTCCTCCAAAGTTCTGGTAAGCCTTGATCACCTATTCATATTAATAAATGAAAGGACCATATACTACTTAGTACTTATAAGAAATAAGCATTTTTTCTCAACAGCTATGTTTATCTGTCTTCAAAACATGCAAATGAAATTTTTGTGGGTCTCTGCAGGTAAGCAGTATGTGAACAGACAGGTTTCCCTTTAGAAGTATAGAAAAAGAAAGCAGTTTGTTTTCCTTTTTGTTGCCAAAATAAGGTAGACTGTATTTATATTGTAGGGTCCCACCCTTCTCACCCAATCTATGGTGGAAGTTCATTATTTAAAGATCTGTGTTGTGCACTTTTTCTAGTTCCAGATCCTGCTTAGAATGCCTACCCCCAACCCACCTCAAGGTAAACCCCCTTCTTTGCTTGAAAAGCTGTTCTTATGCCTCATCTTAGGAACCAATGCCATCGCTAGAGCTCTTTCATAGCAAAGGAGGGAGAGAGGAAGCAGGAGAAGCAGCTGTTTTGTAGGCAGTTCTTTACTTATTTACCCTATTGTTTTATCATCCCCAAACCTGATCCCTCTTCTTAAACTTGTTAACTTTATATTTAGAGTTTGGGGAAAGAGACCTACTAAGAGATTCTCTGACTTCATCATGCAGCAGGAGAATCTATTTTGGATTGCATTTTATTTGGTGCTGGTTTCCTAATCAAAATAATTCCAATTACTTTTGATTACCCAGAAATTCCTTAAAATTCCTGGTATTATTTTTTTTTATTTTTTATTTTTAGCTGCAGATGGACACAATATCTTTATTCATTCATTTATTTTTTATGTGGTGCTGAGGATCGAACCCAGTGCTTCACATGTGTGAGGCAAGTGCTCTACCACTGAGCCACAGCCTTAGCCCCCAAATTCCTGGTATTATAACAATAAAAATAATGATAGCAGCTAACATCAATTCCACATTTGCTAAATGTAAAAAATTCCAAGTGTTTTATATACATTATTTCTCTTGATTTTCATAATTTTAGGAGATACAAAGTATTATCATCACCTATCATCATCCTAATTTTATAGATAAGAAAACTGAGGCAATAAAAAAATAAGAATAAGCAACTTGCCCAACGTCACACAATTGGCGAACAGCAGAGCCTGGATTCAGACACAAATAATCTGGCTTTAAAGCCCCCCCCTTTTTTGTTAAATATAATTATGATTTATTCATTGTCTTATATTTGTTTTGCCATTTTTAGTGATACCTGAGAAGTAGAAGAGGTAAATGGGTACTTTCGGTTCATTATTTCATGATGGAAACCCACCGTTTTTACTACATCAGAACTGTTCACTTTTAATGGTAGAAATATATTTTGAGAAGATGCGGGATCTAGTGAAGAAATCTAGTGACAGAAAGTAGGCCAAATGAAACTCTTCAATCACCAAAAGAGGTAAGGTAAAGGATTCCCAAAATGAGAGGCTTAAAAGTGGCTATTTCCAAAGTGTAGATAAGTTAAAAAGAAAAAAACCTAATGAAAAATTAAACAATAGCATTTTCATGTTCTTAACAGTTCATCAGTTCACTGTCACAACCACCAGAGAGAAGCTGAGAACATACTAAAATTTTAGACCCATCCTATTCCCTGACAGCAGCCTTTTAAATAATTCAACTCAAACACACATGCACTATGCTACAAACTAGAGATAAAGAAATGAGAGGCACTGTCCCACAGTCCCTGCCCTTACAGAGCTTACAGTCTAATGGGAGGCCCAGATAAGAAATAACTATAATTCCATGAGATAAATGTTAGTACAGGTAGGTACACACGGTACCACAAGAACAAAGAGGGGTCAGGTTTGCCAGGGAAGTTTCCCTGGAAATAATCCTTAAGACTAAGTATTAGAGAATCAAAGTGGAAATGGGCCTACCAAAGAGGTTTTTCTGGGAAAAACAAAAAACTTTTAGACTAAATGTTTAAATGATGAACTACTGTTAGTTTGCAGAGATGAACCTGAATTATCATGTGTTTCCTAACCCTGACCCTCTTGTCTACCTACATAACACCTAGTGAAGACACTATGGTGCCTTTTTTGATTCTTCCCTCCTCTTCAATTAATCACTAAATCTTATCTAATTCACCCCCCCCCCCAAATCAATCCCCTACCCTCCATTCCTACTATAACTACCTTAAATCAGGCTTTGTCATTTCTCACCTTGATAACTGTGATAATTTTGTAACTGGTCTTTCAATTAAATCTCTCCTCTGGCTAAAAAACCAAATCTGATCGTGAACTTTCCTTGACTGGTGTCCACTAGAGCCAGGCCCTCTCCAGCTTCTGCCCACCCCTTTCCTACTATGCTAATTGAGTAAATGCCTTTACTCAAGCAACTTGCTGGTCCCAGTGGTTAGGAACACTCCAACCTTCCCTTGCTAACATCTAGTCTATAAGCACATCCCTTCTGAAAAGTCATCCTGAGGGCCACTCCTTTCTCCCCCTCCTCCCCTGAAGCTGAGCCAGGAACCTCTTCTGTGTACCCTTTTGCCACAATGCCTCACTGCAACACTTATCACAAAGAATTATGCTCAAATTCCTTTGTAATTGTCTGTTTACCTGATTCTCTACGTCTATACGTCATCAAGCTAGGACAGTGCCTGACATACAGGAAGCAACTGAGAAAGAACAAAAGAATGAACAAATGAACAAATGAAGATAGTTAAACCTGAGGAAGTTGATGAGACAACCAAGGGAGATCATGGAAAGGACAGAACACAGAGCCAATACCCACCTTCAGTGGGTAGGAAGAAAGAAGCTAGTGAAGGAAACAGAATGAATAACCAAAGGGTAGAAGAAAACATCTAGGACCCTATAGCAATGCAACCCAAAAGAAGAGAAAAATTTAAGAAAGTGCAGTTGGTTCATAGCATCAAATACTACAACAGCTCAAAGAAGGTGAGCACTAAGACAAGGCCACTGATTTAAAGGAGGTCCTTGATGATCTTGACTGCTACTGCTGTTTACTACTACTCACTCTTCTCAGAACTGTCTAAGACCAGCTTTCTCAGCCATTGTTTGCATTTAGGGATTACAAATAACCAATAATATGAAACTTACCTGTGCAATCTTTTTTTCCATGATTAAAAAATTGGAAAAACAGAGACTATACAAAATAAAATCCCACCATCCAAATATAACCAGTGATTTCGCTAACTCCTTTTTTATGTTTATATTTTTATATTATTATACTGAATTCTATATCCTAATTAAACTGATTATGCTTATATTTAGTAAGCATAATTATAATAAGATTAAACATAAATAATATATTTAAATAATAAAGTTTAATTTATGCTTCATTCAGCCCAAGTTAGATTTCTCACTGTGAATCAATAAATTAGCATTCCAATTTATAAATAAAGAAAATATTTTATAGAATTAGATGCCTGCTTGGCCACAAGTATACAATGGTTTTTCTATCACATGCTGCTAAAATTACCTCTTAATTTTTATCAATAACATTATTTTACTCTAAAAGGTGGCATGCTACACTATTTAATCATATCTTGATCCATTTAGGACTGGTTTTATTCTTTTCATGCTCCGGAGCTTGGCTGCTAAAAATAGGTTAGGCACTAGATACAGAAACTTCTATAGCAGCTGCAGGATTTTTTCTTAGGTTTTTGTTTTAATCTCTTCAGTTAAAATTAGATATACTGGTTTATAAATAATTTAATGAAGTCTAAATTACAACATGCTTGTCTGACAATTTGTTATATCTAGAAAAACAGTGTGAACTAGAATTTTCAATCCTCTGAGATTTTCTTTCTTTTTTAAAAAAGAAAAATTAAATATACTTTTTAGTTGTAGGTGGACACAATACTTTTATTTTATTTTTTAAAAAAATTTTTAGTTGTCAATGGACCTTTATTTTTTATTAATTTATATGCAGTGCTGAGAATCAAACCCAGTGCCTCACATATGCTAGGCAAGCAATCTACCACTGAGCCACAACCCCAGCCCTTTATTTTATTTTTATGTGGTACTGAGGATTGAACCCAGTGCCTCACATCTGTTAGGTGTATGCTCTACTCCTGACCCACAACCCCAACTCCCCAGATTTTTTTTCATAATTATTGGATACATTTTGGTGGAAAAAATAAAAAGTAAAAGGAATGTGACATGTGTAAATCTAAGAACTGCAAGTCAAAGGGTATAAACATTTTTAAGGTTTCTGATACATTTTGCCAAACTGAATCCAGAAAGGCTGCATAAAATTTATACTTCTTCCATCTGAGCATTGTTTTCCCATATAATTAGTGTATGCCAACCCCAGCAAATGAAAACATCTTATATTTTTAGTTGTCATGTTTACAACAGTGAAAATAAATATATATATTGATATATATCAATATATATTGGCATTTCTTTTTTATGAATTAATTATTCACATTTCTTTACCTATTTTTCTTGTGGGCATTTGCTTTTATAAGAATTCTTTATATACTCATGATATTAACTATTTGATACAAATATGTCCCCCTTATCTTTTTATTGATGGGATCTAACATAAAAGGGATATTTTATACTATCACATAAATTAATCTTTTATTTTTTCCTTGGAATCATATCTATAAAATTGTTCCTACATTCATATTTTATGGATTATTTACTCAAAGTTCTAATATAGTTACAGTGGAACACCACTGATATCAATGAGATGATTTATTTCTACCATCTAATATATATTAAGAGATTCTAACTTCCCAAAACTTATAATTACAGTTCTAACAGTGGACAATATGAAGCACAGGTTTAAAACTAAGTTCTAGACTTTTCTTACTTCAAATTTAGCTATTCAAGACAATTTTTTAAGAAAACAGTTTTGGATTTAGAAAATTCATTCAAAGTCCCCTTTAACCCATATGAAGCACAGATCTCTTGCTAGTTATCACCCACCTCTCAAAAACCTGTTAGGGATCCTTATGATGGGACAGGACTGAATGAAGCGCCTCCTAACTGGGTCCCATCGTATTTTCTTCTTACCTGTTACCACAATTATCAGCAATAAGTCAGACACATACAACACATGGCAAATAATACAGTTACTGTAGTTATAAAGACAGAAAAACAGGAAACAAAACAATACTTGAATACAGAAAGAAAGTGATGTACAGTAGCATTTAATTCTGTTTTGGAAGTCAAAATTAAATTAATATATAAGCAGTGATGAAAATTTTAAATTCTTATCCCCACAAGAATGTAAACAATTGTGTGCACCTTTCTGGGGGATTGGTTCAATAGTACGTGCACTCAGTAATCACCAATGCCATCTTGTGGCAAAAATTTACCAGAAGCTTTGCAAACAGATTAGAAACAACATATTTTTCTTAGGTCAGTGAATGTCAAAAAAGGAGCCCTACCCCACACTAACTGGGCATAACATAGGCTCCTGTTGTCTTCACGGCTCGGTACCCTTATTTTATTAGTTATAAATCAATGGTCACCATCTTTTAAGCACAAAGTAAGTTGATCTTATAATTAAAATTATATGATAGCAACCAAACAGAACAAACATTTACTATCTTGGCATTTCCAGGGAGTGGAGGAAGTTCATCTGCCTTCTCAGGAAATGCATTAGCTTGTTATTAACCTCAATTAAAACTTGTTTTCTTATAGAACAGAAAAAAATGCAATGCATTTATGAAACTATTAAATGGGGTGATATTTCTCTCTTCCCAAAGTTTCGAGAGCTCCCAAGGATAGCTCTTACTGACAATAACAACAATTAATGTTTGTATCGTGAATAAAGCTAAAAAGAACTTTCACATATATTTCCTCATATAATTCTCACAACAATCCTGTACTGATTCAATAGTCATTTTATCAAGCACCTGCTATGCCTAGATCCCTGTGCTACAATCCAGGGTTGCAAAAGATGGATATGACTCCTATCCTTAAGAGCATAGGCTCTGGTGAGGAAGGCAGATGTATAAGCAAATAACAACATTATAATCAAGTAAGTGCTGTAACGGAAACTGTCAAAATACTCTGAACAAGATACTATCATCATTTTATAAGTAAGAAAGCCAAAGAAAAATTAAGTAAATGAATGCCAGAATCACAACTCAAACCTAGGCATTCTGAGTCTAAAACCTGCCTTCTTGTACTATACCACACTTACCCTGTCTCAAATTCCCTAGAAAAAGAATAGTCTTTGTTTTTGGCAATTGGAGGTATATTTCAATGTCCATCAGTGAGATCTAGTTTGCTTACTAAAGAATTTATACATGGAGATACACAAATTCTGTGTAATGAAATGCCATTACCTGCATACAAGCCCTTAATATTGTGGAGAAATGGATTTGTGGGTAAAGGGGAGACTTATTTATCTTTCAAAGGGTTTATCTTTTAATTCTCTAAATCTTTAAATCAGTGGTTCCCAAATATTGGTCTACAGTCTACCACTAGGCTAAGATGAAGATCCCCAACCCAACACAAAATGAGAAAAATATGGACAAGGAAGTAAGTTTTTCAAAAAGCTAAAATGTTGCTTTAAGTCCTATCCATTTCTCACAGATCTGAAACTTTTTCTTATTCAATATTTTGTATTTTATGGGATAATAGTGACATAAAATGGTAATTGGTTTTGTTTTTTAATACTCTTTCTTAGAAAAATAGAATACTTGCAAGGTTATGTCTACTTTAAAATAAATAAATATATGTTTGAGTTTATAAGTTTATGACATCCAAAAGTCTGGAGAAACACTGCTTTCAATCAATAAGATATGTGTTGATGGCTCCTGAATCCAACACTGGAAGCCACACTGTAAGAAACTTCCCTTACCCTCTAGAAGCTTATGTTCTAATCAGGGAGACAAGACACACATAAAACAATTAGGTAGCAATACAAGACAGATTATTAACAAGTGATCAGCTTAAAATTTGACATTTTTATGTATCAAAAGTGTTAAAATGTACATACCCTTTGACCCAGCTATTCCACTTCTAGGAATCTATTCCTAAAGAAACAATCATAGATGCATAGAAAGATGTATGGACAAAGATATTAACTATGGTATTACTTATAATGGTAACAAATTAGAAACACTTTCAATGTCCAATGATAGGGAGATGGTTAAGTAAGTATGCTAAATAAACATACTTAAATATGTTCATATTCTATTAACCACTTAAAAATAGTATATATGTCTGTTTATTAACATGACAAGACATTCACAATCTATTGCAAATGAACAAGTTATAAAATTGTATTAGAGTGTGATATTTTAGTACAGAAAAAAGTGTGTATATTTATAAAAAAGTACTGGAAGAATATACATCAAATTTTAATTGTGGTTATCTTTGGGTGGTTATTAGGAGTGATTTCTATTTTTTCCCCTTTGTGCTAGTCTTTATTTTCTAAGCTCTCTCACTGAATAGGCATTATTTTGGACTAGAAGAAAAACAATACAACACTACTGTAATTTTTTTAAAGTATGATTTTAAAAATACTGGAAAGAAACATACAAAAAAGTGTTAATAGTGGTTATGATTGGGTTGGGATAATCATCACCTTATGTGTTACCTGAAAGCTTTATAACATATTATTTTATTTGCCATTTGAAATCTAAAACTACTTTAGAATACTACTGAGGAAATGACACTGAAAATTAATGAACCAAAGCTGTAATCAAAGATCCTTTTTTGGGCTGGGTGTAGCTCAGTGGTAGAACTCTTGCCCAGCATGTGCAAGACCCTGAGTTCAATCTCCAGCACTGCAAAGAAAAAAAAAAAAAAAGATCCTTTTTTAAATGTTTTCTCAGAGCTTCTTTCAAACACTTTTGGCATATTTCTCTCTCACAACCAACATGACCGTCATGGGCAAGTTCTAAAGTTGTCTCTATGGAGGTTATTCAGGAAAGGTACACACTGAATTCGGAACCCACCTTTCTTCTTTCTCAAAAAGCAGGAAAAAAGGTAAACCAGCAAATAGCAGGTTAGCACTAACAAACATGTATTTACTCTTTTTTTTTTTTTTTTAAGAAACACATGCCTGTTCAATTTCATATACACTGCTAGTCTTAACTTTTGTTCATGAAAGTTTTCATTTTATGCATTCAAACTGCCAAACTGTATTTGTGATTGCTTGCAACCTTCATCAAAATAAAAAACATAATTTCTTCAATTATTTCATCAATATTTTTTGGAAGTTTTTAAATTTTTTTTTCTTCTTTTGGTACGTTTACTTCACCATAAAGACAACATACAGAGTCACTGAGTAGATCAAGGTGATAGCTAAACACACTGCAAGCAAACTCAGCTACCCCCATCTCATAAATAACACAAAGCCATTAAAAAAAATCCATAATCAAAAGAAAGCAAGAAAAAAAAAAAGCTTTTACACACGTTAAAAAAAAAAAAGAAAAGAAAAGAAAGCAAGACTAATACTATGAGGAATCACTACAAGATGAAAAGCTGATAAAATCAGACTGAAGGAGGAAACTAGAGTACGTACACTCCCAGAATAAAGGGCTAGGACAAATGGTAGAAGTTCACAGGGTAAAATAAGCCCAGAGATGGAAGACAGCAGGAAAAATTGAAACAATTTACAAAATTTACAGTACAATTAGTTGAGGGTGACACAGAAGTTACACAGCAGATTAACCTCTTCCACCCATTCCACCTGTTTAAGTCAAGAGTTGTGGAATAGAGGTATTTGCTCCCAGATGGGAATTGTGGCAACAGACAACAAGAGTCCTGTGTGGGAAGGAACAATGAGTGTAAACGCTTGGACAGACAGAACAGAGCCCTGTCTGTGTGAATATTAACAATTAGGCAGAATAAAAGAAAGCTATGCTAAAGAGGACTGGCATACTGGTACACTTCATCTCATCACACGTTCAGTGTCATTGCCCTCTCATCCCTTCCCACTATCAGTGGGGACCTGTTACAATAGATAGATGTGACATTCACAGAAGGCTAACAAGGACTCTCCAATAAGGATGAGTGAGCATAAACCTAAGATCCAAACGTGAAAAAGTAGAAAGTATTTTAAAAGTTAAGATACTAAAGAGAATGGAGAATGGAGCACTCTCGTGCTATTTTTTTTTCTTTGCTGAATGAACAGATTAATCCTCAACTTCATGTGGAAATGCAAGGAACCCAGAATACCAAAACAATTTTGAAGTTGGAAGACCTGTACTTCCTGATTTCAAACTTACTACAAAGATAACTGCATTCAAAACTGTAGTAATAGCATAAAGGCAGAAATACAGATCAACAGAACAGAAATGAGGGTTCAGAAGTAAACTCAGACACTATGTCTATTGGTTTTTCCCTCCAGTATTAAGGACTGAACCCAGGGCACTTTACCAGAGCTACATCCCCCATCCCTTTTTAAGATTTTATCTTGAGACTGGGTCTTACTAAATTGCCCAGGCTGGCCTCAAACTTGCAATCCTCCTGCATTAGCCTCCCTATGTAATTGGGATCACAGGAGTGCACCATGCATTTGGCTATTGATTTTTAATTTTCATTTTTTGTTTTATTTTAATTTTTTGTTTGTTTGTTTGTGTTTTCTGTAGGACTTGGGATCAAATACAGGGCCTTTCAAATGTTAGGTAAGCACTCTTATCACAGAGCTACCTACCTCCCTGACCCTTTTTTATTTTGAGACAGGTTTTCACTAAATTGCTCAAGCTGGCCTCAAGCCTCAGCCTCTCAATGGTCACTGGTCACTGGAATCACAGGTGAGCACCAATGGCATCCAGCGCAGTCCACTGTCCTTGTTTGTTTGTTTGTTTTTTGGTACTGAGATTTTTTTTTATTGGTTATTCAAAACATTACAAAACTCGACATATCATATTTCATACATTCGATTCAAGTGGGTTATGAACTCCCTTTTTTACTGGTACTGAGATTTTAACCCACAGGCACTTAACCACTGAGCAACATCCCCAGCCCTTTTTATTTTTTGAGACAGGGTCTCACTAAATTGCTTAGGGCCTCACTAAATTGCTGGGGCTGGCTTTGAACTCGAGATCCTCCTGCCTCAGCCTCCCAAGCCACTGAGATTACAGGCATGGCCATCACACCCAGCTAATCTATTGATTTTTGACAATGTGACAAGATTATTCAGTGGGGAATTAATCATCTTTTCAACAAATGTTCCTGGGACAACGAGATACACTTTTAAATCTAGAATTCTAAACCTACCCAAACTCTTGTTCAAAGATAGGAGAAAAAGATACTATGGATGTGCAAGTACACAAAAGTTTGCTTCTCTCAGAATCTTTACTAAAAAATGCCAGTCACAATAGCACACATTTGTAACTTAACTACATAGAGGGGAGCAGAGCACCAAGGCAGATGGATCTCAAGTTCAAGACCAGGCTAGGAAACTTAGTGAGACCTTGTCTTAAAATATAATAAAGAGCTGGGGATGTAGCTCAAAGGCTGAAGGTTCCTGGGTTCAATCTCCAGTACTGTGGGGGGTTTGGGGGGAATTCAAAGATATATATATGGAATAAAATAATAAATAATAATCTAAGAATAACAAGGCATAAGAAAAGAGTAAACAGAAGAAACTTCAAGTCTAAATAAACACAGATAAGGGGGAAAAAAGAAGGACAAAACTTTACTATTAACATTCAAAACTCTTGATTCAGATGATATCAACAGAAGTACCTGCAGGAATACAAAGAGGAGTTTTGAGAAGGGAAAGCAGAAGAATGTTAAAGACTTTGTGTTCAGAAAAGGATATAGAAAGTGATAATACAGGTTTTAGATAAATATAAATTTTAGAATCGTATAAAACATTGCAATGGTGAGTTCCTCTAAGTATTTAAGTAAGACACAAACATTTTCAAAGAATAAAAAAAAAAGTCATTTATGAGATTAGAATCCTGATATCAAAACCTGTTAAGAACATTAAAAGTTATAGGTCAATATCCTTTATAAACATTTCCCAAAAATTCTAAAAAAAATTAGTAAATCAAACTGAAGTTACATAAAAAGGTTAATATGTCATGAGCAAATAAAATTATTCCAAGAATGTAAGGTTGATTTAACACCCCAAAATTAATCAATGTATTAATGTATTAATTAATGTATTAATGTATTAATACAATGTATTAATGTATTATTAATTAATGGATACCTTAATGGAATAAGAAAAAACATATGGTAATCTCAATGGATTCAGAAAATGCTTTCGATAAAATTCAATACTAAGTAAAGTAAGAAAAAAAAATTTCTTCAACCTGATTAAAAAAAAAGAAGAAGAAGAACATCATTAACCTATAGTTGACATTATACTTAATACTGAACACTTTCACTGGAGGTCAGAAACCAGACAAGCATGCTCAGTTCTCTCAATAAAAAGTACTGAAAAGTCAAGCTAGAGTTATAAGACAAGAAAAGCAAAAATAAAAGGACTAGAGACTGAAATGAAAGAAGTAAAATTGTTATTTATAGATGACATGGTTCCTTAAGTAGAAAATCCCAAAGAATCAACAATTAGAACCAAGAAGTAAATTTAGAAAGTTGCTGGATACAAAGTTAATATCCAAAGATAAAAGTGTATTCCTCTAAATTATCAACAAATAATTATGAAATGAAAAATTTAAAGTGTTATTTATAATAGCATCAAAAGTTACCAAATAGTAAAAAGTACCATAAAATATCTATGAATAAATTTAACAAATAATGTGTAAGATCTTTACACTGAAAATTACAAAATCTTTTTTTTTTTTTTGCAGGGGGGGTGGGGGGAGAATGGGGATTGAACTCAGGGGCCTTAACCACTGAGCAATATCTCCAGTCCTTTTTCTTTTTTTTTTTTTTCTTCTTTAGTTTTAAATGAACACAATATCTTCATTTATTTATATGTGGTGCCAAGGATCGAAGCCAGTGCCTCACATGTGCAAGGCAAGTGCTCTACCACTGAGCCACAACTCCAGCCCCCCATTTTATCTTTTATTTAGAGAAAGGGTCTTACTGAGTTGCTTAGGGCATCCCTTAATTGCTGAGGTTAGCCTTGAACTTATGATCCTCCTGCCTCAGCCTCCAGAGAAGCTGGGATTACAGGTTTTTGCCACTGCACCTAGTTGAAAATTTAAAAATCTTGCTTGGAGAAGCTGAAGATCTAAGTAAACGGTGCCTCTATACAGAAGAGGAGAGATTTTGATTGCCTTTTTCCTTTTAAGGACCATTCTTTCAGTCTCTAAAATCCTGTGGCTAGCTGACTTGGCAACCATCCTTCCTACATAGTTGGACTTTATAACATCCTTATAGTAACTGCTATGTTCACAGATGAGTAAATCCATTCCTCAATATAAATTTATTCTGTAAATACATATTAAGTGCCTTTTATGTGCAAAACAAAAATGCCTGTGGACATAACAATATGAAGATGACTTTGGTTTGTGGATGACAGTGATGCTAATATTCAAAAGGACTACACTATTGGGGGCCAATTTCTAAGTCAATTGACCTGAGTTTCATTCTATGGTAACATGAAGGCACGGAAACATCAGCTAATCTGGAGTTTCTTAAAACCAGCAAAATTGTTCTTTTTTGCCCAAATACAGTTTTATCAAACTGATTAGGGACCATATATTCATCAGAATGGGTAAAATTTTAAAAGAGTGGTAACACTAAATGTTGGTGAGCATACAGAAACTGGATGGCTTAACATTGCTGGTAGGAACAGAATGGTATAGCCACTCTGAAAAAGGGTATGGCAGTTTCCTACAAAACTAAATGTGCTTACCACACAACTCAGCGATTACATTATTGGGCTTATCCCAGAGAAGTGAAAATTTATGTTCACACAAAAATATATATACAAATGTTCATAACAACTTTATTCCTAATAGCCAAAATATGAAAAGAACCCAATGACCTTCTGCGAATGAATTAAATAAACTGTGTTACCTCTATGAACTACTGATATGTGAACAACTTGGAGGCTCTTAAGTGGATATACTGAATGAAAAAAGTCAATGTGAAAAGGTTACAGAATCATATGATTTTATTTATACAACATTCTTGAAATAACACAATTATACAGATGGGGAACAGATCAATAGTCACCAAGCGTTTGCTAGGGGAAGTGGCTATGACTATAAAAGGGTAACAACAAGAGGGAGGCTTGTGATGGAATTGCTCCATGTCTTGACTGTGGTGGTCACACAAATCTACACAGGAAAAAAATGTAGACTCAACACAAACACACACAAAGAAGTGCATGTAAAACTAATGAAATCTGAGTTAGGTTAGTGGACTGTATCAATTTCAGTTTGCTTGCTTTATTAATGTATAATACTAACAAATGCTATCATTCTGGGAAACTGGATGAAGGATATAAGGATCTCTCAGTACTGTTTCTTAAAACTTCACGGGAACCTGTATTATCTTAAAATAAAAAATATAAAAATCAAGTAGAAACAAATATGAATTTAAAAAGCATTTAAGTGGATATAGGATAGATGATGTTTAAAATTATTTATCTAAAACATCATAAACATTATAATAATTAAACTATTGATAGAGAACACAATCTAGAAATTCTTTCTTAGGAGGCTATGCCATGTGGTATAACTATACAATCCAGCATCTATAAAGAATTCAAAAGCAGGGCTGGGGATACAGCTCAGTTGGTAGAGTGCTTGCCTTGCACGTATAAGTCCCTGGGTTCAATCCCCAGCACCACACACACACAAAAAAAAAATCAAAAGGGAAATAAATTAATAACATTCAAAATTACTGCAGAGTTGCACTGGTTGCTCACTGTATAAGAGCTCCAGGCTAAGTGTCTAAAACCCAGTCTTCACTTTACCCAAATGCACCCATGGGACAAGGTCTACTGAGAAGAAACATCTTTTTTAAAATTTCATAATGGCAAACTTTGGGCTAGCATGACCCACCTGTTAAATAACTAGCATTCTTTTTTTTTTTAAATATTTTTAGCTGTAGATGGGTACAATACCTTTATTTTTTACTTATTTATATAAGGTGCTGAGAATCCAACCCAGTGCCTCACACATGATAGGCAACGCTCTACCACTGAACCACAACCCCAGCCCCAGTAGCATTCTTTTAAATTTTAGAAGAATCAACATTTATAGAGTACCTGTGCCCACCACTTACATATACATATTTTTAAATTTCTACCTTTCACCTTTCAACACAAGAAAATCTGAACCCATATCTTAGCTCTGTTGAGCTTCTTTCATGTACAATCTTCCTTAGAGGCTACAGTTACATCTCAAAGTCATTTTTAAAACAAAATGCTATCTGAAAAAGTGCAAACTAAAATATAAATTAGAAAGCTATATTGCCCTGTGTTCTGATTTGATTAGTCACAAGTGCAAACTTTAATAGTACTGTTAAGAGAACTTACCTCTCCATTAATTCTATGAGAAAGATACTGTTATAATTCCCAATTTACATATGAGGAAACTAAGGCACAATAAGATTAAAGTATTTTGCACACTTAGGAAGCAAATGAAAAATTTGGAATTCAAACTCATGCATTTTGAACCTAAATTACTCTTAACCACTATAACGCTCTTAGTTAATGCAATTTGGGGAACTGAAAAGATACATCTAATAGAGGCACTTAATACTTGTTAAATAATGAATATTAAGGCAGCGATTCTCAACAAGAAGTAGGTACAGTCTCCCTAACCCTCAAAGAAGTTGCTCTTCTCTTCTAGAATTCTAATATTATCCCCATTATACTATGTCACTTCCTCATTAAAAACCAAAACCATAGTAAGTCATTGTAACTAATAGAATAATGGTAATATTTCCCATCCCTTGGGTTTTTAGAAGTTAAGAAATGGATTAAGAACAACTGTTGTGGTAGCTTGAACATGCACTCTAATGCCTTTATGAATCTTCTAGCTAGGATGTGAATAGCTGTTGACTACTTACTCTCTTCTCTGGTACTTCCCTAACACAAACACAAGAAATAGAAATTTAAGAAGTTATTGAGGCAAAGTGACTATTTGCCCCTAGACATCAGACATGCTATAATCTCTTCCACCTTTAGCCACACTATAGATATTTATTTTAAACATTCTATTTTCATAGGTATCAGTTTATAAATCATCTCAAAAAATTTTATTCTTAAGAGAGAAACAAATGGATTAATGAATAGAAACTTCTGGTTCTTGCCTTCTCTGTTGCTTGCTATTTATTTCTGTTGTTCACGAAAAGTCTCACAGCTGACTGAACTCCTTCCCATCATGCTGCAATCTTGCTTCTTTCACTTCATTCTCTTGCCTCCTCCAACACTATTCAGTTTTTATATAAAAAGGTAGGCCTGTCATAGAACAACTTCTACACATACGAAGCAATCACAGCACATTGAGCAATATTTTCAAATCTTAAATTATTCTTTGTCATTTTGATTTATAATATTTGTTATTCAAATATCCCTTTGCTGAAAAAATAGTCTCATTAGTTGAGTTTTTGTCTTTAGGGGAGCAAAGGGGCACAGGCAGATGTGATATTGAAACTACTTATCTTTACGAATGACTGAATTCTCAGACTCTTCTTCTAAAGAAACAAGCTGAACTTTTACATATTTACATATATTAATCAGAAAGTATTATAATTCATAAACCTGTGCTAGATTAAAATATTAAATCTGAATCTAATAAACATAAAAATTCCTGGGAGCACTCTGATTTAAAATAGTGTCATCACATTCTTAATGTTTATGAATGGCTGCTAAGGCTTTGAAATACATTTTGAAATAAAAACTCCATCCTTTGGCTCAGTGTAATCTTTTTTTAGGAAGAATTAACTATATATGGCTTATGAACCATATATATATACTAGATGGTCTCCAAAGCACTAAAAATTCTACAATCCTTAAAGGAATCACAAATATACCAAGATCCTTATAACTACTTATTTGTAATGGTTTCTAAGACACCAGATTAGCTGACTTGTTGTGAGCTTATTTTTAAAAATAAATATATAACATAAAAACAAAAACAAAAAGTGCCAGGCCCACCCCAGCAGGACTGGTATTTTAACTTTTGGGAGGATGGCATTGGTCTCCATTGAAACTAAAAAAAAAAAGTGTATATATACAAAAAAAAATATGTGTGTGTGTGTATATATATATATATATAAATATGTATATATATATAAAATATGTATCTCGGGCTGGGGATGTGGCTCAAGCAGTAACGTGCTCGCCTGGCATGTGTGCGGCCCGGGTTCGATCCTCAGCACCACATACAAACAAAGATGTTGTGTCTGCCGAAAACTAAAAAATAAATATTAAAATTTAAAAAAAAAATAAAATATGTATCTCTCATTAGCTCTCTTCATAGAAAAATGCAGATATATTCATAAATTTTTACATATAATATAATCTCTTGAAGAACATCCATAAACTCATGAACTGATGGACCCCAGGTTTTAAAAAAATGAAGAGGACGCGGTAGCTCACACCTATAATCCTACTGGCTTAGGAGGCTGAGGCAGGAGGATCGAAAGTTCATGGGCAGCCTCAGCATCCAGCAAGACCCTGTGTCTATCTACAACTAAAAAATATATATATTTTAAAAATGTTCAGAATACATTATTTGGTCTTCAGTTGCTTCTGGATACTTGAGTGTCCTGAGGATCACCTTTCTCCCCCCAAAAAAATCATTGAAGTAAAGACTTTGTGCTAAGGAGTGTAGGTGTAGGATACTAAACAGGAAATCTGGATTTTTAAATTGATATATTATGATAATGTTTTTTGAACTAAAAATTTGCAACCTCCCTCCTTTTAAAGAACACCAAAGATGCCTACCTCTCTAGAGCCACTGGATCCCCCTCCCTATTTCTGCAAGTGAGACTACAGAACTAAGCAAAAGAAAATCTGCAAATTCCAACAGATAAATGATTGTATCTACAAGTGTTATTTATTACTTTTTTAAAAAAGTATTTATTTCTATTTATTTATTCTGCATTGAAGTGTTTTTTTCTATAAAATCACAGGTAAGTTTGACTTAAAATCATAATTTAGGTACAAAAAAATTTTCCACCATGCCCAGAAAGTCCAAAAAGATATTTTTGGTGTTGGTACTGGGTTTTGAACCCAGGGGTGCTTAACAACTGAGCCACATCTCCAGCCCTTTTTATTTTTTGAGACAGTGTCTCACTCAGTTGCAAGGCTGGCCTCAAACTTCAGTCCTCCTGGCTCCCACTCCCAAATCACTAAGTTTACAGGTTGTATACTCCACACCTGGCCCCCCCCCAATTTTTATTTAACTTTAAGATGTTATATTCTTGAATGATTTTCAAGGCTTCATATATGTGTGTGTAAAAGCTAAATATATTTTACCTCAAGTTCAGAGTACACATTAGAAATTTCATATTCGGGTTTGTACATGTTTTTAAGTAATTTGTTTTATGTGACACCAAAATATTTGTGGTTAGCATTTGATCAATTACACATCTGGTTCAAATTAATTGAGTTGACAGTTTGTTAATGAAACCATATGGCAAGGAGCTACTGTGTGTAAAAAGGGAAACAACTCAAGAAACTCCAAAGATTATTTATAATCTCAAGCTTCTCTTTCTTTGCTTTCTAGTCTTACAGACAAGTCAATGTTTATATCTTTTTTTAAAATACTTTTTAGTTGGTGATGGACCCTTATTTTAGTTATTTTGTGTGGTGCTGAGAATTGAACCCAGGGCTTCACACATGCTAGGCAAGCACTCTTCCACTGAGCTAAAACCCCCAACCCCAATGTTTATATCTTAAATAAAGCAAGACACAAATTTAATGAGGACTAGAGAATATAAAAGGGAAGAGAATGAGATCGGGCTGGATTCTAAATGAGGCGGGAAGCCACTGAAGGATTTTGATCTGGAAAGCAATACTACAGTCCCTTACTAGGAAGATTAATTTTATTCTTACAAGATGGATCAGGAAAGAAAACCTGAGAATGGCAAAAAACATTATCAGTATAGTTCAGTTTAAGGTAATAAAAGCCTAAATGTGATGGTAACAGAAAGAACGGAGAAGGAAAGGGAACAGAACCAGGCAAGATGGCACACATACCTGAAATCCCAGTAACTCAGGAGGCTGAGGCCCCAAGTTCAAGGCCAGAGCCTCAGCAACATGATGAGACTCCCAGCAACTTAATGAGAGCTTTTCTCAAAATAAAACATAAAAAAAATATTGGGGTACATGTAGCTCAGTGTTAAAGTGCCCTGTTCAATCCCCAATACAAAAAGAAAAAAAAAAAAAAAGAAAGAAAGAAAAGGGTACAGAGAAGAGGGCAGCAGAGTGGTAAAGAGCAAGGATTTTAGAACCACACTCTGCCTGGTTTCTGTCCCTTGCTTGCTACATGTCATTGGACAAAGTCTTACCCTTTGCCTAGACTTCTTTACCTATAAACAACAGGGACAGAAATAGTATCTAGCCCTTAATAGGTTATAAGTAAATATGAAAGTGCCTAACTAGTATTATTAAGGGAATAAAACATAAGGACTTAAAAGAGAAGCTGGATGGGAAAGGTTGTGCAAAACAAAGGGATACATATGTTTTAAAGCTCTATAATCTAAAGTACACTTTTAAAACACAGATGTCAAAGGGCAAGTTGTCAATAGTTATCACCTTGCATTGCAGCGATGTTTTTACATAGTAGAAATCAGAAAAAATCTAAATATCTATCAACTGGGTGGTTGGTAAATTATAGTACATCCATACAACATAATACTTTCAGCCATGAAGAAGAATGTGATAAATATAAATGTGCTAACGCAGAACAATTTTCCCAAAATACATTTTTAAGTTTTAAAAAAAATAGGTGCAAAAAGAATACCTAATGTTGTACTCTAATTTGTTTAAAAATAAAGGTAACACATGCATATGAATACATATATAAATTATATTTTTGGAAAGACAGACCAGAGACTCTAACAGATGATACTTCTAGGGACAAAGACTCCGAGAACAAGGGATCTCAAATGGA
Organism: Marmota flaviventris; assembly: GCF_047511675.1. Taxonomy (NCBI): domain Eukaryota; kingdom Metazoa; phylum Chordata; class Mammalia; order Rodentia; family Sciuridae; genus Marmota; species Marmota flaviventris. Next base: position 23,727,607 of record NC_092498.1, read on the forward strand.
ACACATCCCTCCTTACATGCTATAAGATTTTACTATGTTTACACAATGTCTTTCAGTTTTAAAAAACAATGAAAAAATTTTAGGGTGTAAACAAATGAGTTCAATAACAGGAAGTCATATTTACATGTTTAAAAAAGCATTACCTTTATGTTTTACAAGTTGCCCATTATACAGGTAAAAGTCTAATGATACTAAGGTTTCAAAACCACTAAAGTCATTTTTAAAAAGAAGGGGAAGTGGCCTTAAAAATAGAAGAGGGAGGCCGAATGCAGTAGTGCACATCTGGAATCCCAGTGGCTCAGGAGGCTGAGGCAGGAGAAGCAAGTTCAAAGCCAGCTTCAGTAATTTAGCAAGTCCCTAAGCACCTTAGCAAGACCCTATCTCAGAATAAAAAATAAAAAGGGCTGGGGATGTTGCTCAGTGGTTAAGCACCTTTGAGTTCAAAGCGTCCGAGTACCCCAGAAAGAAAAAAAAAGATGAGGGAGGCCAGGTATGCAGGAGGCCAGCCTGGGCAATTTAGTAAGACCCTGTCTCAAAATAAAAATTAAAAAGAACTGTAGCTCAGTAGTAGAACACTTGCCTACCATGCATGAGGCCTTAGGTTCAATTCCCAATATTAAAAAAAAAAAAAGCAAAGTATACAGGCTATTAAAAATTAGGCTGCATTTCTAAATTCTAAATTAATATGTCAGTTGTTATTTTGAAAATCTGAACATATTTTCCCATGCTGTAAATAATTAATGTTCCTGAGTCAATCCACAAAGCCTACAAAACCCATAGTAATAGCCTACAGTACTGTACTATTAGTAATAGTGTCCACCATTTTAGAACTTTATCTTCCTCAAGTTCTCAGGCAATATCAGACAAAGTAACCTCTCCCTCCTTCCTGAAACACTTTCTTATCATCTGTGAAACCAAGGAGTTCCGGCCTTCCTCCTATCTTTAATTTAACTCTTTTGCTGCTTTTCCTTTCCTTCTCAATTTCAAGTGTTACAATTTTCTACACAATTTTTTCTAAAAAATTACCTTTGATGATCTCATCCAATCCAATGGTTTGAAATATCATTGTATGCTAATAATATCAAATTTTACATTCAAGCCTCCACATTTCCCTTGAGTCTAAATTATATGAAAATTGCTACCCAGTATCCTCTACTTGGAGGTCAAGTAGACATCTCAAGCTTAACAAAACTAAAACAAAAATCTTGATTTACTCCCATAATCCTGTTCCATTCAGTCTTTTCCATCTCATACAAGAACACTATCACCCATCTAATTGCTCACGACAAACCTTGGGAATCATCATGATTCTTCTCATTCATATCTCACAGAAAATCCTGCTAATGCTACTTTCAAAACATATTTCATATCCAACCTCTTCTCACCACCTATACACTGTATCTTAATCCAAATGACCATGTCTTTTTAGAAACCCGCAACAGTCTCCTAAATGGCCTCCATCTTCATGTTCACCATTTGCTACAATCAATTCTCCATTTAGCAGCCAGAGGGAGTTTTCAAAAATGTAAATCATATTGCATCATTCCCCTGCCTAAAATTATCCAATAGCTAACTTCATGACAAGTAACAACAGAGGCACAGACATTGCTGAAAACAAAGCAAGGGATACAGACCACAGGATCAAGAAAGGCAAAAGAGATATCAAAGGACACAAACCTTACAATAAAGAAAGACCACATATTTCAGTTTCAGCAAACTGAATACAAGTGGTATAATAAGTGCATGGCCCGTAAGAGGGATTTTGGCAGAAGTTAAAAAGGGACATGGTATATGAATGAAATTTCAAATTATGGATTTGGTAACCCAATCAACAAATGGGCCAAGGACCTGAACAGACACTTCTCAGAGGAGGACATACAATCAATCAACAAGTACATGAAAAAATGCTCACCATCTCTAGCAGTCAGAAAAATACAAATCAAAACCACCCTAAGATACCATCTCACTCCAGTAAGATTGGCAGCCATTATGAAGTCAAAGAACAACAAGTGCTGGCGAGGATGTGGGGAAAAGGGTACACTTGTACACTGCTGGTGGGACTGCAAATTGGTGAGGCCAATTTGGAAAGCAGTATGGAGATTCCTGGGAAAGCTGGGAATGGATCCACCATGTGACCCAGCTATCACCCTTCTTGGACTATTCCCTGAGGATCTTAAAAGAGCTCACTATAGGGATCTGCCACATCAATGATCATAGCGGCACAATTCACAATAGCTAGACTGTGGAACCAACCTAGATGCCCTTCAATAGATGAATGGATAAAAAAAATGTGGCATCTATACACAATGGAGTATTACGCAGCACTAAAAAATGACAAAATCATAGAATTTGCAGGGAAATGGATGGCATTAGAACAGATTATGCTAAGCGAAGCTAGCCAATCCTTAAAAAACAAATGCCAAATGTCTTCTTTGATATAAAGAGAGCAACTAAGAACAGAACAGGGAGGAAGAGCATGAGGAAAAGATTAACACTAAACAGAGACGAGTGGGGGGAGAGAAAGGGAGAGAGAAGGGAAAGCATATGGAAATGGTAGGAGACCCTCAATGTTACACAAAATTACATATAAGAGGTTGTGAGGGGAAAGGGGGGGGGGAACAAGGGAGAGAACTGAACAACAGCAGATGAGGTAGAGAGGGAAGATGGGAGGGGAGGGGAGGGGGGATAGTAGGGGATAGGAAAGGTAGCAGAATATAACAGTCACTAATATGCCATTATGTAAAAACGTGAGTGTGTAACTGATGTGATTCTGCAATTTGTATTTGGGGTAAAAATGGGAAATTGAGTCAAATGTATGAAAGATGATATATCATAAGCTTTGTAATGTTTTGAACAACCAATAAAAAAAAGAAAAAAAATTATGGATTTGGAAGAGAACACCTCAAATAAGCTGAAAAGAGAATAGTGGGGACACAGGACCAAGATTTGAGACTCTAATTCATAAAAATCTGGTAGAAGAGCAAGAGGTAACAAAGAAGACCAAGGATGTGAGGTCAGTCACATAAAAAGAAAACCAGACCTGATACCGGGGAAACCAGGGGGAAAGGACAAAATGAAGAGAGATAAGTCAGATGGAGATGTTAAAATATCCACTTGATTTGACACACAAAAGTTATTTGTGACTTTAGTGGGAGTCCTTTCACACAAGTGATGGGAAGGGTATGACAAATGAAGACAGTAATTCTAGGCAATGCTTTCCTGAACTCGGCTACATAAGAAAGAGATCAGAGAGAAAACTTAAGCAAGTTCAAATGCTATAGGAAAAATTCAATAAAAATAAAGAAGATGAACATATAGAACAGAAAAGTAATCATAATATAAATTTTTTGAAAAGGCAGGAGGAGATGAAATCAAGGCAAGATAGAAGGATGGGGAGGCTGGGCTTGTGGCTCAGTAGTAGAGGACTCACCTAGTATGTGTGCAGCCCTGGTTCATTCCTCAGCACCACATAAAGAAAAATAAATAAATATATTGTATCCAATACAACTAAAAATATTTTTTGAAAAAAGATGAAAGAATGGTACAGCCATTTCTGATAATACTCAACATAAAATCATACCTTTTTTTAGTGATAGAGATTGAACTCAGGGTCTCACACCCTTTAAGCACATGCTGTACCATTAAGTTATACCCTCAGTCCCTAAAACTGTAGTTTAAATTTTCGGGAGGTATTTGGAAAAGCCATACGAACACTGTATGTGCTAAATTCCAAGGTAAAAAATAAAATAGATTTATGTAATGTCAAATAACCTAAGCTCCATTCTCTTGCAGGGATAACTATAAATACTGACAATTACTAATTCATCCAATTAACATTTAATAAAAGTCTGCTACAAGTCAGGTGGTATTCACAGATAGGAAGACATTACTTTTTGCCTTTAAGGAGCCCATAACTAGTAAGCACACAAGCCCAAAACCAAATAATTGTAATTCAGGGTAACTACTATGATCCTTTTTATAAACAAAACAAAATGGTGGCCAAAAAAGAGGAAGAATACATGGGTTTTCTTTCTTTTCTTTTCTTTTCTTTTGCAGTGGCAGGAATTGAACCCAGGGCCTTGTGCATGCTAGAAAAGAGCTCTACCACTAAGCTACTTCCCCAGCTCCTAGCAGGGGCTTTAAAGTCCAGTGAACTGGGTGTGATTCCTGATTCTGACATCTATAGATCAGCAATAAAGACTTTGAGCAAGTTAGGGAGCTTCTCTAAGTCTCAGTTTCCTCTTCATAAAAAGGTAAGAGTTATTTACCTCACAAAATAATGAGGAATAAGTAAGTTAATTTTTATGAAATACTTTAAAATAGAGCCAGAGTAACTACTCAATAAATTATTTGCATTAAAAGAGAAATGACCAAAAAAAATGTTGTATTAATTGAAAGGACATGTGGGTAAGACTTGGAGGACAATTATGAGGATGGTACTCTAATTGCAAGTTCTTCTATATAGATGAAATATAAAATGAAAAACATAGGCCAGGTATAGTGACACACCTATTAACTGCAAGTACTTGGAAAGCTAAGACAAGAGGATCCCAAGTTTGAGGCCAACCTTGGAAAATAAAAATGTAAAATAAAAAGGGTGGGGGATGTAGCTCAGTGGTAAGTGCTTGTCTAGTATTGTCCTGGGCTCAATCCCCAGTATTGCAGAAATCAAAAACATAAATGATAAGGTTGGAAAGATAGAAAGGTCAAAGAAAAGAGGGTAGGGATGAAAAAATCAAGTTTTTTGACTAAGCTGGATAAGGGGTGAGAAAAAGGAAGGAATCCAATATGATTCCCAGGTTTCTCATTTGACTCACTAAATCTATGATATAGCCATTAAAACATTAGTCAGGATAAGAAGCACAGGAAGAACAGGTTTGACAAAAAAGATGATGAAACTGTTTTCTGGACATGCTGGATTTAAGGTACTTATCAGTCTTTTGGTGGAAATGTCTAGTAGCCATTGGCCAAGAAGCCAGAAGAGAAATCTGAGTTGGAGACACATTTGGGCATTATCAGGAAAAATAAAAGAGTAAGAAGGCAAAAATAACAAATGAAAAAGATATACTCTTGGATACCATTATGAAGGGATATGTAAAGGAAAACTAATGGGAAGTTCAAGAGATAAAAAGGTAACTAAGAAGCTAGGTGCAGTAATGCAAGCCTGTAATCCCAGCAGCTCAGGAGGCTGAGGCAGGAGGATCACAAGTTGAGTGCCTACCAATCCAGTGAGGCACTCAGCAACTTAATGAGACTCTGTGTAAAATAATAATAAAAAGGGCTGGGGATGTGGTTCAGTGGTTGAGCGCCCCTGGGTTCAATCCCCAGTACCAAAAATAAATTTAATTAATGTAATTAAATTAAACCCACACAATTAACAAAAATATAACTAAGAGCTCTTTATGAGTAGGGATTTTGTCTAATTACAATGTGCTCCCAGGATCTAGAATAAAAAGTAGTTAAAATCAAATACTAGAAAAGCTGGTTGGGATGAAGACGAAGCATCTAATGGATTTTTAACAAGAGTTCCTGAGTGGAAAGATGAAGACTTAAAGTAAGCCTATAATCTTTTCTGTTGAAGAGAAGAAATCAAAGAAATTAAAAAAAAAAAAAAAAAAAAAAAAAAAAAACATCAAAGTCTATTCTTTCTGAAAGCTTGGCTACGAAGAGAGAAGTAAAATAGGCCGGAAAAAAAATAAATAAAAGATCATTCATACAGAAAACTGAGAAGAAACAAATTCCATCAATAAAATAGCAGAAAACATAAACAAGCCTCGTGAGTAAAATATTTATATATTGAACAGTTTTAAGAGAATCTCAAGCTCCTAATGTGATATTTAATTATTTATAGTATTCAGTAATTCACTAATAAAGAACTAAAAGGAAAATAAAATATTAACATGTTGATATACTATGGATGATTTCCACTGGTTTCAATTTTTCTATATTTTTCAGATTTAGTAATGAATTTATATTCCTTTTATAACAGTGGTGATAGGAAGTGGGAGACAATAAGCTTCACCAAAATTAGTAATATCTCAAGTGCAGAAATTACATAAAGAGATTTTAACTCAAGGAAGATAGACAAGAGAAAGAAATTAGGCATGTTTTAATCCCAGGGACCCAGGCTGAGGAAGGAGCATCACAAGTTTGAGGCCAACCTCAGCAACTTAATGAGATCCTAAGCAACTTTGTCAGATCATGTCTCAAAATAGAAACAAAAAAGGGACTGGGGGTATAGCTCAGAGGTAAAGCACCCCAGGGTTCAATTCCCAGGCTTCCCTTTGGGGGGAAAAAAGAAAAAGAAAAAGTAAAAAAGAAAAGAAATACAAGCAGTCAGAGCAACAGAAAGGAAGTGTAAAACTTCAATCAATACAGAAATGAAATCTTTTATCAGAAGTAACACAAAGGAAGCGCCGACACTGCTGAAAACAGCAAGAGACACAGACAGCAGGATTGAAAAATGCAAGCAAAACATCAGTGGACTCTGAAAACCACAAAACATCGTTGAAGAAATTAAAGAAGAGCTAAATAAATGGGGAACTATCTCATGTTCATGGACTGGAAGACAACATTATCAAAATGGCAATATTTTCCAAACTGATCTAAAGATTCAATGCAATTTCTATCAGGATCCCAAATGACTTCTTTGTACAAACTGACAACATGATTCTTAAATTTATGTGGAATTGCAAAGTACCCAGAATAGCTAAAATGATGCTTTAAAAGAAGAGTAAAGGGGCTGGGATTGTGGCTCATGGTAGAGCACTGACCTAGCACTTGCAAGGTGCTGAGTTAGAGCCTCAGCACCACATAAAATAAATAAATGAAATAAAGGTATTATGTCCAACTACAACTAATATATATATATATATATATATATATATAATATATATACACACACATATATATATATATTTTTTTTTAAAAAAAAAGAAGAGTAAAACAGTAAGACTGATATTTTAAAACTTACTACAAAGCAATAATAATTGGGGCTGGGGATGTGGCTCAAGCGGTAGTGCGCTCGCCTGGCATGCGTGCGGCCTGGGTTCAATCCTCAGCACCACATACAAAGATGTGTGTCCGCCAAATACTAAAAAATAAATATTAAAAAAAAGCAATAATAATTGAGGCAGTGTGCTACAGGCACATGAGTATACATATAGAAAATGGAATAAAATTGAGAATCCAGAAATAAACAAATGCTTTTAAAGTCAACTGATTTTTCACAAGGGTGGCAAGACCATTAGAAGGGAAAGAAGATCTTTTAAACAAATGTTGCTAGGACAATGAGATAGGCAGTTGAGATAACCCTTACACATCACACCAAATGTAAAAGCTAATCCAAAATGGATCAAAGACATAAATATAACAGCAAAACTATAAAACTCTTAGAGAAAAACATAGAGATGTCTTCATGATCTTGTATTTGGCAAAGGACTCTTAGATAGGACACCAAAAACATGAGCAACAAAAGAATAAAATGATATACTAGACTTCACAAAAATTAAAATCCTTTGTAAAAAGACAACCACAGAACTGTAGAAAATATTTACAAACCATATATATGATAAGGAACTTGTACCTGAATATATAAACAACAAAACAAATAACCCAATTAAAACTTGGACACAGGATCTGAATGAATATTTTTCCAAGAGGAAATCACCCACACATACAAATAACCAGCAAGTATATGAAAAAATGCTTAATATCATTAGCCACAAGAAAAACACCAATCAAAAACCACAATGAGGGTTGGGGATATAGCTTGGTGGTAGAGTGCTTGCCTCGTACACATGAGGCCCTGGTTAGATACCTAGTACCACAAAGGAAAACCACCACAAAAGAAATCTATTAAAAACTAAAGGAAGGATTTAAAACAATAAAAGAAAAATATTAATAAAATAAAACATATTTTTAGAAATCTGAACTCTGGTTATAGAAAGAAAAGGGCCAAGCCTCACATATATAAGATAAGAAGTGATAATAAGTAAATATCAGATATAGGGAAAAAAAATTGTTTAAATGAGTAGAGCCCTATCGGGAGAGAACTTTTTTTTTTTTAATATTTTTATGTGGTGCTAAGGATTGAACCCAGTGCCTCACCCACGCAAGGCAAGCACTCTACCACTGAGTTACAACCTCAGTCCCAGAAAAACACTTTTTTTTTTTTTTTAATAATAAAAGAATATCTTGCTCCACTTCACACAATTTTGAAATTTGAATGGAATGGACAATTTTCTAGGATAATATAAATTATCAAAGATTCCCCCAAACATATAAATTGTTAGCAGCCAAATTATCATAGAAGTAGATATAATTATCCAACAGCTACTACTGCATTCCTACAAAAAAACACAAGGTCCAAATGATTGCAAAGGGACTTTAACCAAACCTTTAACTTTAATAACATTTAACCAGACAGGGAAAAAAAACAACACACACACACACAGAAAAAGAAAGCTCTGAAATAATTTCCATGAAAAAAGCATAACCCAACAAAAATAAAAGAAAACTAAAAATAGCAATTTAGCTTACAAGGAGTGACATAAAATTTCTAAGTTTAGCAAAGGGAACCCAGCAGTACATTTAAAATAGTAATACACCGTGACAATGCAGTTGATTCAGGAATGCAAGGATATATAGTTCAGTAACAGTAAATTCATTAGAACAATTCATTGCAAAAACAAAAAAAAAAGAGAGAGAAAAAAATTATACATTAATTCCCATAAATTCTGAAAAGGCACTGGAAAAATTTATTCCCATTTATTTAAAAAAAGAAAACTTTTTAAATGATAACAACTGAATACTTTAATGCATAAAATACATGTACTTCAATCCAAAGCTAGATCTAATCTTAATATAAAAGCACTAAAAACATCCTACTGAAGTCAGGAAAAAGGTCTACTAGTATCTTATTTAATATATTTGAAATGTAATAGCCAAACCAATTTGACAAAGGGAAATAAATATAAAAACTGCAAAGGAAGACATAGATTATCATTATTTGATATGATCCGATTACTTAACTGTCATTGTTTTTATCTAGAAAAACAATTACACATAATATTAGAATTCCAACTGTATAAAATTAATACTCGGAAATTGGTAGCCTTAAAAAAAAATTTGGTAGCCTTCCCATATTCCAACAATCATATAAAAGATAACAGAAGTAGAAACTCCACTTAGAATAACAACAACAAAAAAGGCTGAGTGTGGTACCATACACCTGTAATCCCAGTGACTTCAAAGACTTGAGGATCACTAGTTCAAGGCCATCCTCAGCAACTTGGTGAGATCCTGTTCCCCCAACTCACACACACACACCAAATAATAATAATAATAACAAAAAAGATTAAGTACCAAAGAATAAATGCATAAATGTATGGAGGAAAAATAAATGTATAAATATGTGGAGAAAAAAAGAAACATTAAATGTCATTGAGGAGACGGGTATAGTGCACAGGCCCTGTACTCCTAGCACTCAGGAGGCTGAGGCAAAAGGATCATTTGAGTCTGGGAGGGTTCCAGACATGCCTGGGCAACCTAATAAGATGCCTCTTAAAATTAAAAACAAAAAAGTTATTGAGGAATGCTAACTTGGAGAGAAAAAAATGAATATATACTCTGTCCTTGAACTTGGACCTCAAAACAATATCAACTATTTCTAAATCAGTCTATAAACATAATGTGCCATCAACAATATACCCACAGAGTAACCAAGTGTAACTTGTACCTGTGGTCCCAGCACTTGGGAGGATTATTTGAGCCCAAACAAGACGGATCCAGCCTGAGCAACCTAGTGAGATACCATCTCAAGGAAAAAAAAAAAAATCAGGATATGAGGGGCATGATTAGCTAATTCTAAGTTTTCCTGGAAAATAAGAAAAACTTCTAGAATTCTGAGAAGTAGATAAAAGTCCAATAGTAACCTCAAATTACATGTAGGAATAAAGTACCCCTATAGTCAAGATTTCAAATCAGTAGGAAAAAGTGAGATCATTTAATATAGGATACTGGGATAACTAGGTAGCTACCTGAAAAAAAGATTGGATTCCTATCCCAATACTTAACTTATATTTGTACGGATAATACATCTAACTTAAAAATAAAATTATCTAAGTACCAAGGGAAAACAATAAGAATTTCATTTTAATTTTTAGAAATAATATTGGAATAGGAAAAGATACAAATTGGAATTTGTATCTTTCTTATGATACAAAACTTTAGAAAGTAAAAAACACTGATAAATTTAACTACATTTTGGGGCAGTGTTGTGGTAGAGTGCTTGCCTAGCATGCATGACGCACTGGGTTCGGTCCCAACACTACATAAAAATAAAACAAAGATATTGTGTGCCTCTAAAACTAAAAAATAAATATTAAAAAAATTAACTACATTTTAAAATTTGTGCTGAAAATATACACAAACAAGGTTAAAACACAAATGAAAAACTCGTGTATAATATCTGCAACTCATATTAAAAACTGAGAACTAATTTCCTCAAAACATAAGAATTCCTATAAGCAACAGAAAACATTTCAGTAAAAGAAAAAAAAATGAATAAAAAGCTGGGCATGGTGGCACGCACCTGCAGTACCAGCTATTCAGGAAGCTACAGCAGAAGATCACTTGAGCCCATGAGTTGGAGACAGCCTGGGCAACACAGCAAGACCTCATTTCAATCAAACAATAAGTAAAATTTCCATTTAAAACAAAAAAAGAAATGGATAAGAAAATATAAAGAGACGTTATAAATAAAGGCAAATATGGCTCTTATACTTGTTGAAAATATGGATAAGAAAACTATTAAACTGGTTATTTAAAAAAAAAAGGGGGGGGGGGGAAGGTTTAACAACCACTCCATTACCAAGGGAACAAGGAAGCCACCAGCATTCTTAAAACTGACAGTGGAACATAAACTGGCACAACCTCTATGGAGGGCAATTTGATGGTATCTTATCAAAGTACACACTATATTTTGACCCAGCAATTATACTTCTAGGAATTTATCCTAAACATAGACTCAGACTATGTGCAAAATTCTATACATACAGGCACATTCATTGTATCACTGTCTGTCTTAGCAAGACTGTTAACATTTTAAATGCCCATCCAAACAAAGAAATCTTAGTCTTCCTATCTACGCGCGCGGGCACACACACATCCATTCCGGAAAATACACAGGAAATTTATCATTGCTTGTTTCTAGGGAAGGAAGCCAATTAGCTAAGGTCAAATGTAGAAAGAAACTTGCCTCTTACCATATGCTGTTTTGTACCATTTGAATTTTAGACATTACTTATGATTTTGGTATTATTTTTTCACAGCTTTACAAATTGTTATATTTTCTTCCTCTTTGCTAGTATTCCATTTCCTATGTTTGCCATTATGTTTTTAATTGTTTTCTCAACTAATATATTTCATTTAATCAAACCCACACAGTTAAATTATAATAGGAACATGGATTCAATTGGCCCACGATTTTCTTGCTTCTGAGCTTGCTTGCTCTCTGCATACTATTCTACAAAAGCACTGTTCCCTGTTCCTTACTGGGTGCACAGAGATTTCTAATTATCCAGGACTAAGAAGCTATTAATTTCTTAGTCTATGGGGCAAATACATCAACACCACTGTATTTAATATACGAGCAGAAAGGCAAGGAGGTTTCAGCTTCACAAAATATTGTTTGTGCTTTCACAATGGATGCAGAGTCGACACAACTTTACACACTAAAAAACTTGACTTTATCTGCTTGTCCAGAGTTAGTGGGGCTATAGGAACTGAACCAAACTAATAGATCAAATTCACTAGTCCCAATGTCTTATATATAATGCCAATGTACTTAGAATTTTAAAATCTATATGAGTGTGACGTATTTGCATGTATAAAACTGCATTTTTTACATAAATAGCACAAGCACGTGCGTGCGTGCGTGCATGTGTGTGTATGTGTGAAGATATTGATATGCTATTTGAACTGGAAGGCAAAAGCAGAAGCAGGGAGATTGCTTAGAAATCTACTGTGGGAGACCTAAAATGAGGGAATTTGAGTAATGACGCCTGAAATGCAAGGGAGAGGAAAATATTAGCAGGGCTGCCCAAGTTTCAGGTTTGCATAATTGGATGGACAAAGAGGGTATCACTGAAAAGAAGTACACGCCATGAAGACCATGCTATTTTGTTTCATGGAGAGCTGGATATAGGGTAGAGATGCAAAAAGGAAGAGAAAGGATTTCTCCAATGTGTACAAATCTTGGTAAAGAAGGATGAGTAATGTCAAATGGGACTAGAAATTAAAGGAGACAGAAAGTTACCTACAGTGATTTAAAAAAAAAAAAAAAAAAAAAAAGCTATACCTCCAGGGTCGGCCATAAAATAAGCCTAGACATTCCTATTCTTCCCCACCACCCAAAATCTTTTGAAATACCTCAAAATAGAATACAAAGAAAAAGTAAGAAGGCTGAAAAATGTAGTACCTTGGAGAATAAGAATTAATATGAAAGAATTTCAAGGTGTATATTGAGATATCAGATATTTCCCCGATTTTGAGAATGAGGGAAAAACGGCCACAGGGAAGGAGAAATGAAGTATCAGTTAGGAAAAAGCAAGCAGAAAGAAGAGACTGATGACCCCACTTTCCTAATTTTCACAGTTTGGACACATTTTATCTTTACCTCTGGACAAATAGCTGTTTTTGGCCTTGTGTGCCAAGAGAATGCAGAAATAGTTCCACACCTAAGGCCTTATCTGAAATCATGGCTTCCACTGCCCTCAGATGGTGGCAGTGGGGAAGTGCACCAATCAGGTTCTAAAAGACCTGATGCCCACATTAAACCCACTGTATAATAATTAATCCATGATCCAAGAAATACAAATTGCAGTGGTAGAGGGCAAGCTGATAATAGTCCTTGCCAAGATATTTATCTTCTACGCTACAACACTCAAAAATTCAGGTTTTGTTATTAATTTGGAATAAGAAAAAAGATTACTTCTTTCTTCTTCTCCATGTTAAAGATTGCATATGTGGCAATTCTGGATGCCCCATCTGATACTAACACTTCCAGCCCAACTCCTGGTATTTTATATATTTGACTATTTACCAATGCCTCAATTTAATTTCAATGGCACAAAGAAATGGAATAATGTACATTTCTAGAACACATCAATAACACTATCATAAACACAGGCAATTATCTTTTGAAATGTGTGAAATTTCCTTTGTTATCTTCAAATTAATCATTAACTACACTGAAATACAAGGCACAGTAACAAACAAATAAAAAACCATCATGTTCTCAAAACTCATCAGCAAAACAAACATATCACTGATATAATAAATTTCAACATGATTCACAAAAAAACATGGTGAATGATTAACATCATCATTCCTAACAGTTCTCTTGGTAAAAATAAGCTTGCCCGATATCACATTTGACAGTCTGTGATCATTCAATTCCATACCTTCTTACTATTATGCGGAATACTCACAAATGGATCTCTTTAAAACTGTCTACACACATGCAATAACTTGATCTGGTTTTGTTTTTTAAGACATTTCAATTCAAAGATAAGGTACTACAGGCCAGAACGCGAAATTATTGTATTGGGTACATTTTTCCAATTCTCAGTTGTTTTTATACCGTAGACAAAGCAAAATTTTGTCACCAAGTATATTCTCGATTTTCGTTTTCCTCCTTTAAAATCTACACACTATTATCCGTTCTATCTTTGGGCATTTCAAAATATTAAGAATTCAACTAGTTTTCCCTAATCCCCTTGGTTCTCTTACCCATACATTCCCTAGACAACAAGCCCCCTCCCGCCCCAACCACACACATACTCTTTTCTTCTGTTTCAGATACCCAACTCTTACACACATGGGTGGTTTTTTGTTTTGTGTGTGAGCGTGTGTGTAACAAAACCGCTCCTTGGAATGCTCTTCCGTCTCTTTCCCTTAATTAACACTCTTTTTTGACATAATATTCCACAGCTAGGCGCCAAAGTCTTTCTTTCACAAGATCAAACTGCGGAAGGGGAAGAGATTGGGAACCGAGTAAGCGAAACATTTGGTAATGTCAACGAGACAGTGATCTCTCTTTGGGAAGGAGACAGAACTCTCCGCAGAAAGCTTCTGACAGGGCAAAAAATACTTTTCTTCGTTGTGCTCCGGTTCCCTCCCTGACCTCAAAGACACCTTTGCTTTTCTTTGATTCCCATTCTCTCTGCTTTGCGTGGGGGCCTCCCTTTCCTTCTCCCAAGGAAAAGAAAGCCGGGGAGAAAAGACAAGGGAGCAGTCACCTTCCCGCCGCACCCGCAAGCTGTCACGACCCAGTCCCACGACTCACCTGGCAGGTGCGGCCGCCCGGAGAGTTGCACGAAGCGGTTGAGCTGGCCAGTCCCCCGACCCCCGCTGCCCCCACTGCCCCCGCCGGCCCCGCTACCTCCGCCGCCACCGCCGACCGCTCCTCCTCCCCTCCGGCGGTTCCTGTCCCATCCCTGGGCGGCCGACATGACCCGCTAACGACTGCCGCAGCCTGGTCCCGGCAGTCCCTGACCCGGCGGCACCAGCGGAGCCTTCTTCCTGGGCTCCTCAAGAGACCGGGGAGACAGGGAAAGGGGGAGCGCCCGGTCTCACCAGGGACCAATGACTAACGACCTTGGTGACAGAGCGCCAATGGGCAGTCGTCTTCTTGGTAGGTGGAGGGAGGCGGAGAGAGACGTGGTAACCATAGCTATGGCTAAAAAAAAAGTGTGGGGAGAGAAAGACAGAAGCAGCCACTTATCAATCGCATCCACCGCGCTGAGCAAGCCCGCGTAGCCTCGACTCCTGCGGGTCAGGCGGGCCAATCGAAGCCCGAATGAACGAGGCCACGCCTGCCGAAAGACTCCCGGAGACCGCTGTACTCCAGACTTGTTTAGGACTCGGGGAACTCTTTGCCATAAACATTGCATTCAGAAGCAGGCAATGCACATAATGCACATATTTGTGGGCGACACACTTTGCTGCCAGGTTTACAGATGAAGAGCCCATCCCTTGACTGTTGGCACACACAAAGGGCTCGCTGGGAAAGGGAGGAAAACTCAGGGCGGAGTCGAAGCTTCAATGTAAAAACGAGATATTCCTGGGTTTCATCATTTGTCTTGTCTTTCCGTGGGACTAGCTGAACTAATCCCGATATAAGCCACATCCCAAGCAAACAGCTTTAAACCTTTTAACAAACATGGGAAAATGTTCAGTCTTACCAGTAATGATAGAAGCAATTAAAACCCTGATGAGAAACATGTTCTGGTTTATCACATTGGAAAGGTTTTTTGAAATGACACCCGGCGGTATGTGCCAAGAAAAAGATATCCTCATAGATGACTGATGGCCATGTAAATGTTTTTGTTCAATCAACCCCTTCTTGCTCGCAGAAAATGTTAATCGGCTTAGAATGTGTACAATAAGAATTAGAATGTGAAATAAATGACAGGAACAGGTACGGATGACCAAGATCGAAGAAAGATATAGATATGCAGATCAGAAATTCCTATTGTTCCAAAATTGAACAGAAAATTTGGCTTTGAATTTAGGGGGCGCAATTCCAAGTGGGAAAACACAGACCGATGTTTCGAATAAGGAAAAAGCATATAAATTCCTTAAGGCAAACAAAACTTTTTGAGGTTCTTGGATCTGATGGATTTTTCTCCCGTGGTGTTTCACATCAGAGAACCTTACGTGTTGCGGAGAAAAAGGGAGAAACTCTGCCGAAGCTGAGGGCAAATACCCTTAGACCCTGATGTACAAGTTTTAGATCGCCACCTTCAGGCGCCGCGTGGTTATTTTCCTATGTTCAGTTTCTGCAGGAAAGAGAGGTACTGTAGCCATTAAGTTACCATGAACATTTCCCCATAGCACTGCTTAGGAAAATGTTTGAGACCTGAAAGAAATAGACCTATGGCTCTAAGATAGGAAAACCAAAATTAAGAAATTATACCGCTCAATAACCAAGGTGTAGCTGAATAACATTGTTCTTTTTATAGGAATATTCCAAACAGTAAATAAACAAGGGTTGATAGAATACCACCATTTTGCAGCCCCTAATAAATTTAAGAGATCTACCCATTGAGTTTTAACCACTGCTAACCTCACATAATGAGAGGCGAGACATAGCAGGTTGTGGTGGCACACACCTGTGATCCCAGCAGCTCAGGAGGCTGTGGCAGGAGGGTGGGGAGCTCAAAGCCAGCCCTAGCAACTCAGCAAAGCCCTAGGCAACTCAGTGAGACCCTGTCTCTAAATAAAATATTAAAAAGGGCTGGAAATGTGGATCAGTGGTTCAGTGCCTCTGGTTCAATCCCCTTTGCCAAAAAATAAAAAAGAACACAAACATGACTATGAAAATCTTGCAGAAAATAATTTAACCTGAGTCTCATCAGACATCTAGATACAACACCAATTTATAGGAAATACAAAGGAATGTTAAAAGATGCTACAGCAAAGTTTACTACAGAAATTCAACAACATGCAAGTTTCTTCAATAAATAAATTGAAAGAAAAAAAGAAATTTAGAGGAGGAAATCTACAAATTAAATAGACTTCTGATGGGTGTTCCACCTTGTGAATATGCTAAAAATCACTGAATCACAATGGTAAATATATTAAAAACTTTTTAAATATATTAAAAACCACCAAATAATGTACACTTTTAAAAGATGAATTATATGGTATATCAATTATATCTTAAAGAAATTTTAAATAATTCGAGAAAGGTGAAGTGGATGGCAAAATAGATGAAACAAGATTGATTTCACTTTAAATCTTGAATTATGTATGTGAATTACATCTCAGTGAAGTTGTCAAGATCCTATGTTCCTTATCAATCGCATCCACCAAGTTATACATGACCAGTATAACTCTACATCATGTTCAACCACAAAAATGGAATCCTAGTTAGAATAAGTTGTATTCCATGTGTGTATAATATGTCAAAATACATTCTATCATGTATATTTAAAAAGAAGAAATAAAATTAATAAATGAACTTGTCAAAAAAGAGAGACTTAAAAACATAACAACCAAGTGCTGTAGTGGACCTTATAGGAATCCTGATTCACATCAACTGAGGAAAAAGCATTAATGACAATATTGGAAATTCCAACACTAAATTTCTTTCTTGGGTGCTCTACCACTGAACTACATCCCCAGTCTTTTTTTCTCTTTCCCACATTTTTTATTGGTGCATTATAGTTGTACATAGTGACAGGATTTGTTGTTACATATCTGTACATACACACAATACACATTATAACAATATAATTTGGTCAATATCACTCCCTCCCCCAGTTCCTCCTTCCTCCCTACCTCCCTCACCTTGGTCTCATCCCTCTACTTATCTCTTTTTGATTTTCATAAGATCCCCTCTTGTTTCTTTTCCATTTCTCTCTCTAGTTTCTGAATATGAGAGAAAATATATGACCCTTAACCTTCTGAGATTGACTTTTTTTGCTTAACATAATGGTCTCTAGACATATCCATTTTCCTGCAAATGACATAATTTTATTTCTCTTTATTGCTAAGTAAAACTCCATTATGTATATATACTACATCTTCTTTATCCATTTGTCCATTAATGTACATAAGCTGGTTCCATAATTTGGCTATTGTGAATTGTGCTGCTATAAACATGGGTAAGCGTATATCACTATAGTATGATGACTTAATTCTTCAGGATAAATATTGAGAAGTGATATAGCTGGGTCATATGGTGGTTTCATGCCCAGTCATTTGAGGAACTTCCATACAGATTTCCACAGTGGTTGAACTAATTTACAATCTACCAAGAGTTTAAAAGTGTTCCTTTTTCTACACATCCTCTCCAGCATTTATTATTATTTATATTGTTGATGGTTGTCATTCTGACTACTGTGAGATGGAATCTCAGGGTAGTTTTGGTTTGCACTTTCCTAATTGCTAATGATGTCAAACATTATTATTTCATACATTTATTGGCCATTTGTATTTCTTCTTTTGAGAAGTGTCTGTTTCATTCATTTGCCCATTTATTAATTGAGTTATTTGATTTTTTGGGTGTAAAGTTTTTTGACTTTTCTAAGTATTCTAGATATTAACACTCTGCCAGAAGAGTAGCTAGCAAAGTTTTCTTTCATTCTCTGGGTTCTCTCTTCACATTCCTAATTGTTTCCTTTGCTGTGCAGAAACCTTTTAATTTGATGCCATCCCATTTATCAACTGTTGACATTATTTCCTAAGCTTCTGGGGTCCTATTGAGAAACTTGTTGCCTGTGCCTCTATGCTGGAATGTTAACCCTACATTTTCTTCTAGGAGTTGCATAGTTTCTGGTCTAATTCCTAGATCTTTAACCCATTTTCAGTTGATTTTTTTTTTGTAGGATGAGAGATAAGGGTGTTGTTTCATTCTTCTACATATGAACAACCAGCACCATTTATTAAAAAGGCTGTCCTTTCTCTGATGTATGTTTTTGGGATCCTTTTTTAAAATATTTTTTTAGTTGTAGATAGACACAATATCTTTATTTATTTTGATGTGGTGCTGAGGATCAAACCCAATGCCTCATACATAGGCACTCTACCACAGAGCTATATTTGGGGGATCTTTATGAAGGATCGGATAACTGTAGATGTGTGGGTTTGTCTCTGGGTCTTCTATTCTGTATCATTTGTCTATTGTCTGATTTTATGACAGTACCATGCAGTTTTTATTACTATAGCTCTGTAGCATAATTGGAAGTCAGGTATTATGATGCCTCCAGCATTGCTTTTTTGGCTCAGAATTGCCTTGGCTATTCTGGGTATTTTATTCTTCCAAATGAATTTTAGGACTGCTTTTTCTAGTTCTATGAAAAATTTAATTGGTATTTTGATGGGGATTGCAATGGGATGGCATCAAATTAAAAAGCCTAGCTTTTGGTAGTATTGTCATTTTAACGATAATAATTCTGCCTATCCATGAACATGGGAGGTCTTCCATCTTCTGAGGTCTTCTTCAATTTCTTTCTTCAACATTCTATAGTTTTCATTGTAGAGGTTTTTTGCCTCCTTGGTAGGATTTATTCCTAGGTTTCTCCAATTTCTTTTCTTTCTTAGTAGATTTGTTGTTGGTATATATAGGAAAGCTCTTGATTTTTGTATGCTAATTTTGAACCTGTTACCTTGTCAAATGTATTTATTAGTTCTAGCTATAGGATCCTATCATCTCCAAACAGTGATAATTTGACTTCTTCCTTTCCTATTTTTATCCTTTATATATCCTTCTTTTGCCTAATTGTTCTGGCTAGAATTGTAGCACAGCATTAAATAGAAGTGATGAGAGTAGACAGTCTCATCTTATCCACAAATTTAAAGGAAATGCTTTCAGTTTTTCCCCATTTACTATGAGGTTGTCTTTGGGTTTTTCATATATAGCCTTAATAATGTCAAGGTTTCTTCTATCCCTAGTTTCTTCAATGTTTTTATCATAAATGAGTGCTGATTTTTGTTGAAGGACTTCTCTGCATCTATTGAGATAACTAAGTTATTTTTTTTCCTTAATTCTGTTTATGTGATGAATTATATTCATTAATTTGTGAATGTTAAACCATCCTTGCATCTCTGGAATAAAACTAACTTGGTTGTGGTGTATAATCTTCTTTATATGTTGTTGAACATGATTTGCTAATATTATATTAAGAATTTTGGGGGGCTGGGGATGTGGCTCAAGCAATAACGCCCTCACCTGGCATGTGCGGGATGCTGGGTTCGATCCTTAGTACCACATAAAAATAAAATAAAAATGTTGTGTCCACCGAAAACTAAAAAATAAATATTAAAAAATTCTCTCTCTCTCTCTTAAAAAATATTTTTTAAAAAAGAATTTTTGTATCTATGGGGCTGGGGTTGGGGCTCAGTGGTAGAGCACTTGCCTAGGATGTGTGAAGCACTGGGTTCAATCCTCAGCACCACATATAAATAAACAAATAAATAAATAAAATAAAAATAAAGGTTACTTCACACACACACACACTATATATATATATATATATAGTGTGTGTGTGAAGTAACCTTATATATATATATATATATATATATATATATATATATATATATATATATATATATGCATCTAAGTTCCTCATGGATATAAGTCTGTAGTTTTCTTTCCTCAATGTATTTTTATGTGGTTTTAGCATGAGTGCAATACTGGCTTCATAGAATGAACTTAGAAGCATTTATCCTTTTCTATTTCATGGAATAATTTGAGGAGTTTGGGCATTCGTTTTTCTTTAAAGGCTTGGTAGAATTCAGCTAACAATTTATTAGTCCTGAACTTTTTCTTTTTTTTTTTGTACCAGGGATTGAATTCAGGGGCACTCAACCACTGAGCCACATTCCCAGCCCTATCTTGTATTTTATTTAGAGACAGGGTCTCACTGAGTTGCTTAGCACCTCACCATTGCTTAGACTGGCTTTGAACTCATTATCCTCCTGTGTCAGACTCCCTGGCCAAGCCTCTGGGATTACAGGCATGCATCACCACGCTGGGCCTCGGCTTTTCTTTGTTGGAAGGCATCTCATTACTGCTTTTATCTCATTGCTAGTTATTGGTCTGTTTAGGTTTTGTATGTACTCTTGATTCAGTTTTGACAGATCGTATTTGATTAGAAATGTACACACTTTTCTAAGTTTTCCAGTTTATTGGAGTATAAATTTTCAAAATAATTCCTAATGATCCATTGGATTTCTGCGATGTCTGTGGTGATTTCTCCTTTTTCATATATAATTTTATTAATTTGGGTTTTTTCTCTTTTTCTTTTGGTTAGGTTGATTAAGAGCCTATCAATCTTGTGTATCTTTTCAAAAAACCAACTCTGTTTCATTAATCCTTTGTATTTTTTTATTCTAAATTTCATTGAGTTTGACTTTGATCTTAATTATTTCCTTCCTTCTACTGGTTTTAGAATTGGTTTGTTCTTCTTTTTCAAGGGCCTTGAGATGCATATTTAGGTTGTTTATTTGGAATCTTTCTGATTTTCTTATGTAGTCACTCATAGCTATAAAATTTCCTCTTAGAGCTGCCTCTTAAAGTGTCCCAGAGGTTCTGATATGTTGTATTCTCATTTTAGTTTAAGAATATTTAAATTTCGGGGCTGGGGATGTGGCTCAAGCGGTAGCGCGCTCGCCTGGCATGCGTGCGGCCCAGGTTCGAGCCTCAGCACCACATACAAACAAAGATGTTGTGTCCGCCGATAATTAAAAAATAAAATATAAAAAAAAAAAAAATAAATTTCTTTTATCATTCATTCATCATTCAGAAGTGTATTTTTCAATTTCTATGTATTTATTCAGTTTTTGTAGGTTTTTGTCACGTTGATTTCTAATTTCTCAACATTAGGATCTGATAAGATGTAAGGAATTATATATATTTTTTTATATTTGCTAAGAGCTGATTTGTGGTTATGTTAACAATAATCCTTATCTTTTAGAGATATATCCTGAAATATACATGGATGAAATTATATGTCAATCATTTGCTTTGAAATAATACAAAACCCAGTAATTCCACTCCGATGTAAATCTCTAAGAGAAATTAAAACATATTTACATACAAAAATATGTACAGCCAGGCACAGTGGCACACGCCTGTAATCCCAGCAGCTTGGGAGGCTAAGACAGGAGGGTCACAAGTTCAAAACCAGCATCAGCAAAGGCGAAGCATTAAGCAACTCAGTGAGACCCTGTCTCTAAATAAAATATAAAACAGGGTTGGGGATCTGACTCAGCGGTCGAGTGCCCCTGAGAGTTCAATCCCCAGTACCAAAAAATCCCTTTAGGGTATGGCCTTCCTTTTGGGATGGGTCGTTTCTTCTCCCATCTTAAAAAAAAAATTAAAAGGGCTAGAGATGTGTCATGGTTGAGTACCCCTGGGTTAAATGCCTAGTACCAAAAAATAAAAAGGGGGGAAATTTTAGGCATAAGAATTATATCTCAAGAACAAAATCATAAATGACACAGATGTGAGAAGTGGATGAAGAATTAGATGAAACACCATCAGCCTAAACTGAAGCCAGGTGATGAGTACACGAGGATTCATTGCACTCTTCTGCCTAGTTTATATATGTTAGAAAATCTTCCTAATGAAAACAGCAAGAGGGGAAAGAATGTACAAAAAATAAGACCATCAATGTGGTTTGGATGAGAGTTGTCCCCAAAAGCTCATGTTTGAGACAATGAAAGAATTTTCAGAGGTGAAAAGATTAGGTTAAGAGGTATAACCTAATCAATGGGTTAATCTTCTGATAGGGATTAACTGGGCAATAACTATAGGCAGGTAACTATGTGGCTGGAGGAGGTGGGTCCCTGGGGGTGTGCTTTGAGATTTTATAGTTTGGAGTTCATTCTCTCTCACTCTTTCCCTCCCTCCCTCCCTCCTTCCTGGTTTCGAGTCTTAACCTGCTTTCCTCCACCAAGCTCTTCTGTCATGATGTTTTATTTCACCTTTAACCCAGAGATATTGAGTTGGGTGACCATGACCTGAATCTCTGAAACCATGAGCTAAAAATAAGCTTTCCCCTTCTGCATGGTTCTTGTCAGGTCCTTTGGTCACAGAAACCAATGTAAAACCTGAATAAAATAATCATACTTGCTTAGTATGACCAAAACCCTGGGTTTCAACCCTAGCAAGTAACAACAATAACAGATAATAAATAAAATTTTAAAAAAGAACCAGTCAACTGCAAATCATCAGATATATATATATATATATATATATATATATATATATATATATACATGAAATCAAATTTAGACTATAGAAACAAAATGAATAATTTATTCTTAAAACTTTGAATCATTTGGAGGCTGAGGCAGGAGAATGGAGGGTTCAAAAGCAGCCTCAGCAACTTAGAGAGGCCTTAAGCATCTTAGCAAGACCCTGTCTCCAAATAAAAATATAAAGGGCTGGAGATGTGGTCAGTGATTAAGTACCCCTGGGTTCAATTTCTAGTACAAACACACACACACACACACACACACACAATAAATAAATTATTAAATTATTTTAAAATTCTTCAAAACGGTTATGACTATATATTCTTTAGTGTGGAAAGGTAGGTACACATTGATGGCTATGACATGATTTGTAGAGGAGTCTTCAAAATAAGGATATACCAGGTAATATGTGCTAATAGGACAAAGTAAGTACATGATATCAGCTATGAAGTAATCTTGCCAAAAATATTTACTTGAATCTAATCAAGGTTCAAGCTCTAATGTTCAATTTATAGAAATTTCATGAGACAAAGGAAGAAGTTAGATTAATAGGAAACAACTGAACAAATTCATAAGAACAATCTCCAAAATATCTAGCTTAATCTCATCAACAAGTCAATTTCACAAGAAACAAAATGAAATAAAACAAAGATGAAATGGGAAGGGGATAACCTCCAATGAAATAATAGATTTAGGCAATGATAATCAATGTCTACTAGCATAGCAAAAACCAATTATCACACAGTACTACCAGCTGATAGAAGTATGCACAATGATCTGTCT
The DNA here is from genome assembly GCF_047511675.1 of Marmota flaviventris. Taxonomy (NCBI): domain Eukaryota; kingdom Metazoa; phylum Chordata; class Mammalia; order Rodentia; family Sciuridae; genus Marmota; species Marmota flaviventris. The sequence goes on from NC_092498.1 coordinate 23,751,163, forward strand.
ATAAAGTAGTCTGATCAAAAACATGAATCAGAATAAAATAAAACCTTTAGCTCTACCTGCAAGTTTACAGTAAACAAAGGTTTGGAGAAGGGCTGTGGATGGTTTAGTGATACAGCTTGTGCTTAGCAATCATAAATCCTTGGGTTCAACCTCAAGCACCAAAAGCAAAAACAAAAATGGAACAAAAAATGTTAAAAGAGGCCTGGAATGATGGCACACTCTCATAATCCCATAATCCCAGCCATTTGGGAGGCTGAGGCAAGAAGACCTCAAATTCAAGGTCAGCTTCAGCAATTTAGTGAAAGTCTGTCTCCAAAAAAAAAGGAGGGGCCCAGGGGTATAGTTTAGAGAGTGCCCCAGGTTCAATTCCCAGTACCAAAAAGAAAGAGAGAGAGAGACTTGGCAGGTATAATCTGCAAGACATACATTATAGGAATCTCTATAATCTATTTTCTATTATGTCATTTTGCAAGGAAAAGAAAGAGGAAATGAGAATCTACAGAATAATAGAGTTTTAAGAGACATTATTAACCAAATGCAATGTTTGCATATTAATTAGAACAAACCAACTAGTTTTTTAAATGGGAAAATTTAATTGAATATTGGATAAGAGGAATCATTACTCTTTTTAGGTTTTGTATAAAAGAGTTCTTATCTTTTAGAGAAGCACAATGAGATATTTATAGGTTAAAAAAAAAGCCACTATGATGTCTAGAATGTGCTTAAAAATAATCAGGGACAGGATTGGTGGAGGACTTTGGAGGCAAGATGAGAGTACAGACTAAACAGGATGACAGAAGAGGTAGCCCACCCTATGATCCTAGTGACCCAAGAGGCTGACACAGGAGGATCAAAAGTTCAAGGCCTGCCCCAGCAATTTACCAAGACCCTGTCTCAAAATAAAAATATAAAAATATAAAGGGATGGAGATGGAACTCATTGGTAGAGCAGCCCTGGGTTCTGTCCCCATTAACACACACACACACACACACACACACAAAGGGTCTGGGGTTGTGGCTCAGCGGTAGAGCGCTTGCCTGGTATGTGTGAGGCCCTGTGTTCGAATCTCAGCACCACATAAATAAATAAAATAAAGGTCCATCAACAACTTTTAAAAAAATCATTCTAAAAAAAACAAAGATAGCTGTGAGTTGATGCTTAATATAGCTAGGTGATGGTTATTCCACTTTCATTTTCTCTCTTTTTGTGTGTATTTGAATTTTTTCCTCATTAAAAAAAGATTTAGTTCTTAAAAGAACAATTCTAGATTGCACTAACGTGGACTTGGCTGAAAATGACATGTCACTATTGGTTCCTTGCTTATAACAAATGAGCCACACACCGGTGTGGGGTACCGATGCAGGAGGAGGAGGAGGAGGAGGAGGCTGCACGGCGGGGGGGGGGGGGGGGGGGAGGCGGAGACTCTTCCTTCCATTCGATTTTGTTGTGATCCTAAAACTGTTCTGAAAAAAGAAAGAGTATCTTAATTTAAAGGGGAAAAAATGTGGGATTTGGGGGATGGGTGTAAAAGGAACCTGGAAGATCTTGAAAAATCTTACCCGTAGATATTCAAGTTGGACAGCCGTGCTCTGGAGGACAAGGTGGATGTTTTAGTCAGGTGTTCCACCACTGTAACCAAAAAGACCTGACAAGAACAGTTTCAGGAGAAAAAGTTTGTGTGGGGCCTCGCTGTTTCAGAAGCCTCGGTCCATCCGTGTCCGACTCCGTTGCTCTGTGCTGGAGGGCAGGCAGAACATCACTGCAGAAGAGTGTGAGGGAGAAAAGCAGCCAGGAACATGGTACCAAGAAGCAGAGAGAGAGCTCCACTCAACAAGGACAAAATAGATACCCCAAAGGCACCCCAGTGACCCATTTGTTCCAACCACCCCTATCTACCTACAGTTACCACCTAGTCGATCCCTATAAGGGAATCAATGCACTGATTAGGTTAAAACTCTCATAACCTAATCATTTCACGTCTAAACTTTCTTGCATTTTTCACACACAAGCTTTTGGGGGACTCCTAATACTTAAACCATAACAATGGACTATAGCACCTTTTAATGTCCCTCTCCTGATGCTTAGGCAGGTATTTGATCAATATTGGAGTAAGTAATGATTATGTTTAGCAAAGTTTTACATTTCCACAATCTGGAAAACTTGAGCCCTGTTTAAGAAAAGGATCTGAAATTTTTAATTGAACCCAGGGGCGCTTAACCACTGAGCCACATCCCCATCCCGTTTTTCTTTTTTTCAATACTCTATCTTGAGAGGGTCTCACTAAGTTGCTGAGGCTGGCTTTGAACTTGTGATCCTCCTGCCTCAGCCTTCTGAGCAGCTGGGATTACAGGCATGTACCACCAGGTTGGGTTACTTCCATATGTTTTTATATATACCTCTGGACAGAAAGAACTAAACTTGTCTTTCTAAAAAAAAAAAAGACACACAATTATACATATTTATGAGGTATGACGTGATAATTCAATACACATATACAAATTATTTTTTTAATATTTATTTTTAAGTTTTAGGTGGACACAATATCTTTATTTTACATTTATGTGGTGCTGAGGATTGAACCCAATCCCTCGTGCATGCTAGGCGAGCACTCTACCACTGAGCCACAACTTCTACAATTTATAATAATCAGATCAGATAAAATAGCTATTTTATTCTTAAGTATTTTATTCTTAAATACTTAACCATTTCTTTGTGTAGGGGTATTTCAAACTCCTCTCTTCCATTCTTGATCTTTATAAAATAGGTAATAAATTGTTGCAAACTATAGTCAGCCTACTGTGTCATAAACATTAGAACTTATTTTTCTTTATCAAATAGTATTTTGAGCTGGGGATATGGCTCTGTGATAGAATGCCTGCCTCGCATGTGTGAGTCCCTGGGTTTGATCCCCAGAACTCCAAAATGAAATGAATAAATATTTCAGGACCAATCATCTGACTTCCCTCTATCCTCCTCCTCCAAATTTGGCTTTGAGGTTTTTGGGGAAAGAGCTTGGGCGTTGCTACACAAAGGTAAAACCACGATTTCATTCTGGAGTGGGGAAGGAGTTAAATAATTCTGCTTAAGATGACATTGGAAAGGTAAGTCTCATCAAGGAGCTTTGATTGAATCCTAATGGAGCGAGAAGCCATTGAAGGCTTTAGAAAGAAAGATTTATGTTTTCAAAGACCATTTAAGCTCAATAAATTGGTTGAGAATTTATATGGGAGTCTCTCCATTGCCATGGGTGGGGGATGCCTATAGGCAACAACCTCAAGAATAAAAGCTCCATTCCCAAATATCTCCCACGTGACACGATGTGTGAATGAAACTAAAGATTGGAATTCCTGCTTAGACTATGATTTAAATGCAGTACAGTTCTAATACTAAGTAAGTCCCATGGTTTTATAACCATCAATTATAAAGATAATTCTCAGGTCTGAGGATGTGACTCAGTAGTAGAATATTTGCCTAGCATGCTTGGTACCCTGGGTTCAATTCCTAGAACTGCAAAAATAAACAAACAAAAAAGAAACAAATAAAAGCAATGTTTTCATAAGGGTGCTTTGTAACTGGAAAACGAAAACAGAACTAATTTTTTAAAAGCTATTTAATAATTTTTTTAACTTGGCATCATCACTTTAGGTATTACAAGCTAATAAAAAGAGGAGGATGGCTACCATGTAGCATTTAAATAGGCTCCCATGTCAAATGAAACCAGCATGACATTACAGCAGATTGTCCAAGAGTAAGTTTCACAGTGTCCTAATGTTTCAAGTAAAAAGCCAGTGCTTGAAAACAAAACTGATTTTTAATTTATGTGAATGAGACTTTTGAGTATTTACTTCCTTCAGCAATCCTAATAGAAAGTTCTAGATTAAAAAAAGGGCATTTTTTTAACATCTTCAATAATTGAACTTGAAGTCCAGATATTATTTCCAGTTCCCAGTTTCAGCAATAATTGGTTTAGATACTTATTTAATGCAGATTTCAATAACACTGACTTAACTACAATGGGATCAAGACAATTTGATTAAAACACCAAGTCACATTTCATTAAATTGACCTTAGAAGATTGCTCCCTGGAAAAATTTTGCGAACTATTAAGTTCAATTATCTTTAAAAAATAAATAAAGCCTTGAAGTAAAAAGCTTTTAAATTAGTCAGCTAGGAGAAATGAAATAAGATACATAATGTTTTAATAATCCCCATATTAGCCAATAGATGTATGGGTGTCTGAGTCCATTTTCTGTTGTCATAAATGAATAACGCAGACTGAGTAACTTATAAGAATTGAGGTTTAGTTATGTATAACTAAAAATAACAACAAAAACAACAAAAAGAAACAGAATTGAGGTTTATTTAGCTCATAGTTCTGAAGGCTGGGAAGTTCAAGGTCATGGCATGGCCTCTGGTGAGGGCCTTCTTGTTGCATCATAACATGATAGGGATGCATGATGAACACAGCAAGCAGGCCAGCTCAGGTCTCTCTTCCTCTTTTTACAAAGCCATTAATGCCACCAAGTTCACCCTCCATTACCTCCCTTGATGCTAATTGCCTAGCTAAAGCCCCACCTCCAAATATCATTAACATATGAGTTTGGAGTTTCCAACACATGAACCTTATCGGGGGTACATGTTTCAACCATAGCATTGGGTAACTCTACTGTGTCTTTAAATTAAATTTTAATTTTAAAATATAATGAATGCAGGGCTTGGGATGTGGCTCAGTGGCAAAGCGACTACATACCATGCATGAGGCCCTGTGTTCAATCCCCAGCATTGAAAAAAAAAAGCATCTTTATTGTAAATATTCTTCAATAAATAAAAGAAAATATAGAAAAAGTTAAACTCTTTCACTCTCCCCACAATATTACTCTCCTTTCCCAAATCCTGTTAATAGTTTGATGTCTATCCTTCCAGATTTTTTTTCATGTATTTACATATGCGTGTGTAAATCAATGCAGGTATTCAATTTTTATTTATCACATTAAGGGGATTGTACAGAATGTGCTAAGCAACTCAATGAGACCCTGTCTCTAATAAAATACAAAATAGGGCTAGGGATGTGGCTCAGTAGTCGAGTGTCCTTGAGTTCAATCCCTGGTCGCCCCCCCAAAAAAAAAGGGAGAAAGAAAGAAAGAAAGAAAACAAAGGCTCTGTTTTTTTTTTTTTTTTTCCTACTTTACACCAAAATCAACAGAGACTTCTGTGATATCAAAAAGTATAGGGGCTGAGGTTATGACTCAGCGGTAGAGCACTCACCTAGCAGGTGGAGGGTTAGGGTTCGATCCTCAGCACCACATAAAAATAAATAAATAAAGATATTGTGTCCAACTACAACTAAAAAATAAATATTAAAAAAAAAAAAGTATAGTGAGTCAGGTATGGTGGCACAGGTCTGTAATCCCAGCTACTCGGGAGACTGAGGCAGGAGGATTGAAGGTTTGAGGCCAGGCTGGACAAGTTAGTGAAACCCTGTCTCAAAAATTTTTTTTTAAATATTTTTTTTAGTTGTAGTTGGACACAATACCTGTATTTTATTTATTTATTTATTTATTTTAAGAGAGAGAGAGAGAGAATTTTTAGTATTTATTTTTTAGTTTTTGGCGGACACAACATCTTTGTTTGTATGTGGTGCTGGGGATCGAACCCGGGCCGCACTCAGTCCAGGCGAGCGCGCTATGGCTTGAGCCACATCCCCAGCCCCTGTCTCAAAATTTTTAAAAATTAAAATTAAATATAAAGTATGGGGCTGGAGTTGTGGCTCACTGATAGAGCACTTGCCTGGCATGTGTGAAGCCCTGGGTTCGAGCCTCAGGACCGCATATAAATAAGCAAATTAATTAATTAATTAATTTAAAGATCCATTTACAACTAAAAAAATTAAAAATAAAATAAAGTATGGGGCTGGGGTTTTGGCTGAGTGGTAGAGTGCTTGCTTCACATGTGTGACACGCTGGGTTCAATTCTCAGCATCACATGTAAATAAATGAATAAAATAAGGTCCACGGACAGCTAAAATAAATAAATAAATAAACTATGGGGGATGTGGCTCAGTGGGGAAGTGCCTCTGAGTTAAATCCCCTGTACTGCATAATGAAAAACAAAGCCTAAACTTCACTTGATAACAAGAAAATTTTTTTGCCTAAAGCTGCTTCCCTGCACCTTTTGTAAAAAAGGATAGGGTGGAACTCAGTTCCTTTTCTTGTCTTTTCTTTCCTTTTTTAAATTTTAGTGTCCATGTTACTCAAAGGATCATGTTTTTTTCCTAGCCAATATAACTTTGGAGTACATAGAACTTGAAATGAGGACAAAAAGAACCAAAAGTTCATATTTTTCCATTTGTAGCACTTGTAACTTTTTGAATTCTACCACTGATTAGAATCTAAGCTCCTTGCCTGTCCTCAGCACCTAGAACTGTACCTGGTACATAGTAGGTGTTCAATAAATATTTTCCGTATTAATAAGTAAACAATTAATAAGTGCTAACTTAGACCAGGGTAGTTTCTTCCCAACTCTGATCACACTCACATTGCCTTGTATGTATTGGACCTGCTTTGAATTAAAATTATTTGAGTTTTTTGTCTTACTTCCATAATCAAGCATTCTTTCTGACCCTCTATACCATGACCACTCCCACCCTCCACCTTTGTTGATTAATGAACCACTCACTACTTTACAAACTATTCTGAAGCAGGGATTCTGTGGTTCAGTAAATTTTGTTAAATAGAAGGGAACCTTGAGCAAGAAGGAAAGGACAGTGAGAATATACCACCCTGTGTGCTCTGAAGATTCCTGCACTCACGCTGAAGCACAGGAAATACAGAGAATATGTACAAAGAGACAGAATTCTCTCCCCTACTTCTCAACTCCCCAAGCTCTGCTTATACAACAACGGCAGGGAAAAGGGTCAGACAGAGCATCTTCAGGCGCAGTTTTCTTGATATCTGTAATGGGGTGATGCTATGTCTGAGGATAAGCAGGTCTTCCCCATGGAGTGTTTCAGGTAAATCAGAATGCTTCACAAATGTTCTGAGGGGATTGTGTGGGAACAATGAAGATGGAATCTAGCACCCTGTAACTCCCAAAAACTGTAGTAGAATGGGCTGTACACCTATTTTCTAGACTTCTTCCTACCACGGAATCTTCCTACCATGGTTAGTGGTTGGAGATAATTGTAATAATTAAAACACACACACAGGGCTGAAATGTAACTCAGTGGCAAAGCTTATGCCTCACATTTGCAAAGCCCTGGGTTTGACTCCCAGTTCCAAAAAAGAAAAAAGACAAAGCAAAACACACACACACACACACACACACACACACACACATACGCAGCCTGAGGGCCTACTAAATTTTCAGGCTGGGAAAAAGTGCTGGGGCTATAAACAGGAATGATAATCTGGCGCAGAGATGCACACCTGCAATCCTGTGACTCAGGTGGCTGAGGCAGGAGGATCACAAGTTCCAGGTCAGCCTCAGCAATTTAGGAAAACTCCAAAATACAAAGAATTGAAGATGGACCTCAGTGATAAAGCACCTCTGGGTTTAATCCCCAGTAACAGTACCAAAAAAGAAAAGTAAAAGAAAAAAAAAAAAAAAAAGGCATAGAGTAGAGTGCTTCCCTAGAGCATGCTCAATACTCCCGGGTTCAATCACCAGTGCGAATTTAACAAACAAATAATAACAACAAAACCAAGAGAGCTTCAGGGAAATTGAAAGGGAATTCAAGAGAATGTAATTTTAACCTGATTTATTTTATTTTGCTTTTTATTACAATACTGTCAAACATATTATATAGAAGAAAGAATAATATGATGAACCCCATAACTCTATCACACAAATCCAACTGTTGAAAACATTTTGCAAACTTTTCTCATCTATTCTTTCCTGTTTTCTTTCTTTCTTTTGGTGAATTTCAAAGCAAATCCCACACATCACACCAGTTCACCCATAAATACTTTATGATTAAAAAGACTTTTAAAAACCATAACCACTCAGCAAGACATGTGTCAAGCCAGGTGCAGTGGCACATGCTTATAATCCCAGTGGCTTGGGAGGCAGAGGCAGGAGGACTGTGAATTCAAAATCAACCTCAGCAACTTAGTGAGGCCCTAAGCAACTCAGTGAAACCCTATCTCTAAATAAAATACAAAACAGGGCTGGGCATGTGGCTCAGTGGTTAAGTGCCCCTGGGTTCAATCCCCAGTATCACAAGCATACAAAAACAAAAACATAAGCACAACACCATTATCGGGTTCAAGAAAATCAACAGTAATTCCTTAATAGTCTATGAACTAATCCTCAGCGGATGTTCATATTTTGCAAAGATGCAATGACAATATTTAATAATGAATTTAAGATGGCTAAGGAGAGAAGAAACAGGAGTGGTGTTGGAGTTAGGAACAGTAGAAAGATAGTTAGATCAATAGGTTGCAGGTCCCGAAGGGTGGGAAACAGGAGTCAAGAGCCCATTAAAGTGAGCTGGAAGAGTAGAGGAAATCCCACTTTCCTCTTTGACCATTGTTCAGTCACATCAGTCTTCCAAACTAAAGTGTTGGAAGATTCTGTTTTAATTTCTTCTCTGCAATCTCATTTATCTCAGCTCTGAGCTTGATTCTCTCAGAAGAAACTGCAAACCAAATTAGGTCTTCCTGTTATACCCTAGGTGGGTCTTCTTTGGAGCATTTATAATCACAATTTTTAAACTGTAGGAAGGATCCAGGCACAGTGGCGCATGCCTGTAATCCCAGCCACTTGGGAGGCTGAGGCAGGAGGATCTTGAGTTCAAAGCCAGCCTCAGCAACTTATCCAGGCCCTAAGCAACTCAGAGAGACCCTGTTCCTAAATAAAATCCAAAAAAGGCTGGGGATATGGCTCAGTGGTTAAGCACCCCTGGGTTCAATGCCTGGTACTAAAAACAAAACACCCGGTAGGAGGGGTCCAGGAATATAGGTCAGTAATAGAGAACTAGTGTGAATCCCTGGGTAACAATCCTGAGCACTGCACTGCAAAACAAACAAACAACGACAATAACAAAAACTGTAGAAAAAATACTTGTTTGATGTCTAACTCCACTAAGCACCACGTCACCTCTATTCACTACTGTCATTGCCGTGTTTAGTGCAGTGTCAACAGGATATGTTCAATAAATATATTAGACAAAGGAGGGAGTGTGCAATGGCATCAAATGCCACATATTTCTATATCCACCCACAACATGATTTCTTTCTTTCCTTTTATTCTTTTTTTTTTGTACCAGGGATTGAACCCAAGAGTGCTTACCCACTGAGCCACATCCCCAACCCTCTTTACTTTTTATATTGAGACAGGGCCTCAGGGCCTTGCTAAATTGCTGAGGCTGGCATTGAACTTGCAATCCAACTGCCTCAGCCTCCTGAGTTGCTGGGACTACAGGTGAGTGCCACCACGCCGGCCCACAACGTGTTTTCTAAGATTACCATACTTCACCTCATAATCGTGGTCATCCAGGTTTTTCAGTCCAAAAATTGGTTTGTTTGTTTTTTTTTTTGTACCGGGGATTGAACTCAGGGGCACTTGATCACTGAGCCACATCTCCAGCCCTTTTTTGTATTTTGTTTAGAGGCCGGGTCTCACTGAGTTGCTTAGTGCCTCGCCCTTTGCTGAGGCTGCCTTTGAACTCGCGATTCTCCTGTCTTAGCCTCCCGAGCCGCTGGGATTACAGGCCCGCGCCACCGCGCCCGGCATGGTTGATAACTTTTTATTGCATTATAGTCGCACGGTATAATTCAGTTCATCGCGCCGCCTAAAAGGTAAACGGAACACCAGGGTCTTCACCAGTGGCCTATGGGGATGTGCCATTTGCCTTCGCCGGCGTTGCCAGCTTTCAGCCTACAATTCTCAGCGCATGCGCTGTGTCCGTGCATTGCCGAGAGAGCCGACCAGCGCAGGTTGTTTAGAGCGCTGCTGTACGGACGGTACTGTCACTCAACCCAACCGAGGGCTGTGGGTGCAAGGGCAGTGCGCCCAGGAAGCTGCCAGCAGACGGGGTATGTATGGTTCAAGGTGCATCTTCCTGTGATATAAACTTCACTGCCTTTTGCGATATTTCAATGTGCAAAGCATTTCTTGCTGGTTATGGGTAAATATAAAAACTATTGTGCGGGCTTCAAGCTGAAAGTGATTAAGTTGGCTGAACAGCATGGAAACAGCTGCATGCAGAGTGTTATCGGTGAATGAAAAGTTGGTTAGAGGGCTGGGGTTGTGGCTCAGTGAAAAAGCACTTGCCTAGCATGTGTGAGGCACTGGGTTCGATTCTCCGCACCACATACAAATATATGAATAAAATAAAAGTCCACTGATGTTTAAAAAAAAATAAAAAACAAAGAGAAAAGTTGGTTGGAGACTGGCGGAAACTAAAAGACTAGCTGAAAACCACAAACCTTTCTAGATGCAAGGTTCGAGGCCCTAACACAGGCAAGTTTCTACAAATTGATGAAGTGTTTGTATACGTCAACAAAATGCGTAACCATGGCTTCAGTGTATTATACGAAATGTTGCAATTGAAGGCATGAGAGGAAGCCCGCAAAAACAACATTCTTAAAACTCAGTTTAAGGCGAGTGGAGGCTGGGTTAGGAGACTGATGCGAAGATGCAATCTATCTGTGCGAAGGAGCCACTAGGATCAGAGTGCGCCACCACGCCTGGCCAACATATGACCCAAATTGCTTGCTGATTACAGTGAAAAATTGTAGCCCTGCAGAATCTTCAGAGACAGATTAAGTTTTGTAAATTCATATTTTGCAACACTAGTAAGTTTTCTCAATTGTAATATTTCAACTATAATACAAATCAATAACAACTAATGTGTTAACTTTTTTCTTTTCTTTTCCAAACCAGAAAAATATTCACTATCCGGGAGCGGTGGCGCACACCTATGATCACAATGGCTCAGGAGGCTGAGGCAGGAGGATCACGAATTCAAAGGCAGCCTCAGCAAAAGCGAGGTGCTAAGCAACTCAGTGAGACCCTGTCTCTAAATAAAATACAAAATGGGGCCTGGGATGTGTTAAAGTGCCCCTGAGTTCAATCGCAGGTACATAAATAAATAAATAAATAAATAAACTGTTAGGAAGAAATGATGCGCATCGATTTGGACTATTCAGTTCAATGTATATTCACAAGTATTCTGTGCATCCTAATCCTGCTCTAAAGACAGTTTAATAATAAGTGATGTTTTATTATTTTTACTTTGTTTTTGTGGTACAAGAGACTGAAGCTAGGGCCTTCCTTGCACATGCTAGGCAAACACACCACCACTGTTACACCTCTAGCCCTGTGATAAATTTTTTTTTTTTTTTGTACCGGGTATTGAACCCAGGGGAACTTAACCCTGAGCCACATTCCCAGCCCTTTTTTTGTGTGTTTTATTTAGACAGGGTCTCGCTGAATTATTTAGGGCCTCACTAAGTTGCTGATGGTAGCTTTGAACTCTTGATCCACCTGCCTCAGCCTCTTGAGCCGCTGGGATTACAGAGTGCGCCACCATGCCTGGCCCATAAACGATTTATTTTATTTTTTGTATTTTATTTTTTAGTTGTAGTTGGACACAATATCTTTATTTTCTTTGTTTATTTTTATGTGGTGCTGAGGATCAAACCCAGGGCCTCGTGCATGCTAGGCAAGGGCTCTACCGCTGAGTCACAACCCCAGCCCGCAATAAATCATTTTTAAGTAATATCAGCACAATTTTTTTTCTAAAAAAAAAAAAAAACTTCATATAATTCTCGTACCCCGCTTTTTTGCTTAAAAAAAAAGGCATATAATCTGCGATGATTATTCGGTGAAATACGGTACATTGAGTCCCTTGTCCCCGCTGAAAGCTCTAAAGATTCTTTACCAACCTAAATATTCTGATTAATAAAGGAACCGATCAACCTAAGTTTGGTCTTAAATAATGCGACCATCCTTAAATCCTCTTCCTAAAAGCACCAGGAAGGGGCGGGTCCTCCGATTAGACTCTTGCGTGGGAGATTGCTTCAAGAGGCGGATCTTAACCCCTCAGAACGGAAGTTCCTGAGCCTTCAAACCCGCGGGGAAGCAACTTTGCAACGGACCAACATGGCGGCGTCCAGTGAGGAGCAGGCGTTTGCTTCAGGGGTTGAAAAAAACTGGGGTACAGTAGTCCGTTCCCCAGAGGGGACCCCTCAGAAAGTCCGGCAGCTGATAGATGAGGGGATTGCCCCAGAAGAGGGAAGCGCAGAAGCGTGAGTTCTAGAGTCAGATCTGGCTCAGGCACTGGGAGAATGGAGATGGCTTGGGGAAGATAGCCCTGGAACAGGGGCGGATGGTATTGGGGTCCCCTCGGTTGGCGACTTGGTCAGTAGGGATGAATAGTTATTGGGACCAGAAGGAAACTGAGACGGCTGGGATAGGTCGACTTAGATCTTCTCAGGATGTACCTGATTTCGCACCACGGGAGGAATTTTGCCATAAATTGTTTTTGGAAGGAAATATAAAAAGAACCGTTAGTTAAGCTCACAAACTTCTTTTAGTTGGGGTTCTTAGTCTTTGTGTGTGTGTGTGTGTGTTGTAGGCCGTTTGACAGTATGGAGATATGTTTTTAAAGTGCTTAAAGCAAATAAGGGATTATAAATGAAACCCGTTATGTTGGAATGTAGTTATTAAGACAGTAAAAGAAAATATTATGCATAACGTGCGTTTTTTTATTAGAGTTAAATGTTATCTGTAAGTATGTCTACTATCAAACGGTTCTGAAGTAGTAAAGAACATCAACTGTATTTCGAATTATAGCCAACAACCATAATGTGAGAAAATTGTTTTCATTGGTGACAATAGTTATTGCTTTGGTGACAGATTTGTAAGTACTGCTTATACTGCGGGGTTTTGTTGTTGTTTTGTTCTTCCCTCATAATTGAAGAAAATGTTGAATCTCAAAGGTTAGTGAACTCAGTGCCGTTTTATTCCCAACTTTATGGATGTTTTGAATTTTTTCCAAGAGGGGCTCGGAATCTTTGAGGAAGATTAGAAAAAAAAAATGTTTCTTTGAAGCTGTGATTGTTAGTGTAACCCAATTTTTATTAAAATGATACTTGTCTCAGCAGTTCCAACACGGACCTCTACTCCCAGGCACCCTTGAAATGGCTTTCATTGAAAATAAACATATCGCCTGGCTTTTTTTTCCCCCCTCTCTGCAAAATTTTTTCATGAAGTCTCTTAAAGATCCTTACTTTGATTTGAATTGTTTAATTGGTTCTTTTTGGAATGGAGCCATCCTCAAAAGAGTATTCAGATAGCAATATCAGAGTTACTTTTTCTCCTATTATAACATTGCATTTCAGATTGTATGGTGAATACCTGAGGACTTCAGTTCTTATTTTGTGATTACTAAAATTGGGCCAGGTACTGTTGGAGAACAGTGAGTGAGCTAGGAGAATAGCTTGTTGGTATTAGCAGAGTACTGTAGAGGTAGAAATTGACTGAAAATTAGATATGGCTAAACTGTAAAGAATTTTCGATGCTAAATTAAAGAATTTGGAATCTATTTAGTAAGTGTTATAAAATGATTTGAAAAAAAATTTTGATACCAGGAATTGAACCCAGGGGTGCTTAACCACTGAGCTACATCCCCAAACATATTTATTTATTTAGTATATATTTATTTGTTCTAATTAGTTATACATGACAATGCATTTTGACACATCATACATAAATGGAGTATAACTTCTCATTTATTTGGTTGTACATGATGTAGAGTTACATAGGTTATGTAATCATGTATGCACATAGGGTATTAATGTCCCATTCATTCCATTATCATTCCTACGTCCATGTCCTTTCCTCTCCTTGTTTATTTTTTATTTTGAGACTATGTTGCTGAGGCTGACTTTGAACTTGTTTCAGCCTCCCCAGCCACTGGAAATGCAGGCTTGAAAAATAGTAAGCTGGGGCTGGGGATGTGGCTCAAGTGGTAGCGCACTCGCCTGGCATGCGTGGGGCCCGGGTTCGATCCTCAGCACCACATACAAACAAAGATGTTGTGTCTGCCAAATGCTAAAAAATAAATACTATTTAAAAAAAAAAAAAAGAAAAGAAAAATAGTAAGCAGAGGAATGACATTTCTGAAATGATTTTTTTTTTTTTTTTTTTTGGAAAGCTTAAAATCCAGTGTTGGGGGGGGCTGGGGTTGTGGCTGAGTGGTAGAGTGCTTGCCTAATATGCATGAAGCACTGGGTTCTATCCTCAATACCACATAAAAATAAAATAAAGATATTTTGTCCACCTAAAACTAAAAAAATAAATATTAAAAAAATCCAGTGTTGGTATGATTGATGGTGATTTGCAGAGAAGCTAGATATGAAACATTTAAGTAGAATGGTACCATGAAAAGATTACCAACAATTCTATCACTTTGTTTTAGGAGGGATACATCTGCCACATTCCAGTCAGTTAATGGATCGCCCCAAGCAGAACAACCTCCATTGGAATCTACAAGCAAAGAAGCCTTCTTTAGCAGAGTAGAAACATTTTCTATATCCTTTTTCAGTACATGTAAGTTGTGCTTTCTACCTGTTCCTGAAATTTTTATTCCTTCAGGCCATTACATCACTTACTCTGATATTTTAACTTGGTAAGAACTTTTATAGGAAAATTAACATCATAACATGTTATCAATCAAAAGGAATATTTGAGATTATCTGACCTCTTCTTTTTACAGAAAAAAAATTAAACACCTGAGAAAAGGAAGAATAATAACTAATACTTCTATAGTGTGTTTTCTTTTCTTTTTTTTTTTTTTTAATTTTTTTTTTTAGAGAGAGAGAGAGAGTTTTTTAATATTTATTTTTTAGTTTTCAGCAGACACAACATCTTTGTTTGTATGTGGTGCTGAGGATCGAACCTGGGTCGCACGAATGCCAGGCGAGCGCGCTACCGCTTGAGCCACATCCCCAGCCCCATATAGTGTGTTTTCTATAAATTACTACATTTGCTCTTCATCTTAAGCCTTTGAAAATAAGTATTATGATTACGATTATTATACATTTTACAAAGGAGGAAGCAGTCATAACAATAGGTTATATGACTTGCCCAAAACAGCCTTCTAGCAAATGGCAGAGCCAAGACTATAGTTTAATTTTTTAAAAATATTTGTTTTTCAGTTGTAGTTGGACACTATACCTTTATTTTATTTATTAATTTATTTTTAGTGTTGCTGAGGATCAAACTTAGGGCCTCGCACATGCTAAGTGAGCGCTCTACCACTGAGCCACAACCCCAGCCCTTATAGTTTAATTTCTTAAAGACTGTCCTACTCCATTATCTCTTTCTAGATTTTCCTTTGTGTGTTAGTCCTCTGTTATTACATAAAAAATTGCTTTAAAACTAAGTGGCTTTGGGCTGAGGTTGTGGCTCAGTGGTGGAGCGCTTGCCTAGCACATGTAAGGCACTGGGTTCAATCCTTAGCACCACAGCAAAATAAATAAATAAAGGTATTGTGTCCATCTACAACCAGTGGCTTAAAACAACAAACATTATCTCACAACTTCTGTGGATTCAGAATCTAGGCAAGACTTAGTTGAGTCTCTGGCTCAGTTTCTTACTGAGAGTGCAATCAAGGTCACCTGAGTACAGTCATCTCAAAGCTAAGTTAGGAAACGATCCACTTCTACCCTTTCTCATGATCGTTAGCAGGATTCATATTCTCGTGGCTATTGGACCAAGCCTTCAGTTTTGTGCTGCCTGTCAACCAGAGATGACCTCTTGATTCCTTGCTGTGCAGTCCTTTCAGTAGGAACAGTTCATGACTTGGCAGCTGGTTTCCATCAGAATGAGTAAGCAGGGGAGCAAAATGGAAGCCATATTCATTTTTGTAAACTCATCTAAGAAATGGATGCTCTGTCTCTATTAACTGATGGTAACTCTGCAGGAATCATAGACAGAAGGTGGAAGAAATGGTGGTCCACTCCAAGTACTCCTTTTTTGATGACTTTGTTACCCCATATGCAAGGACCAAAAGGCCCAGCTGCTATTTTTTAGAATTTTTATTTTTATAGTTTTAAAATAGTTAATTTTGTCTCTAAGTTTCCATGGGGGATTGGTTCCGTGACCCCCTTGGATACCAAAATTCAGTGAAGCTTAAAATCCTCATAAAATGGCACAGTATTTGCATATAACCTATGCAACTTTAAGTCATCTAAGTACTATGTAAAATAATTGTTATACTTTATTGGGTAGGGAATAATGACTAGAGAAAGGGTTGTACATGTTCAATAGAAATGCCTTTTCTTTTTTTTTTTTAGTACTGGGGATTGAACCTAGGGGCACTTTACCATTGAGCTACATCCTCAACTCCCTTTTAAATTGAGACAGGTTCTAAGTTGCCGAGGCTGACATCAAACTTGAAATCTTCCTGCCTCACCCTGCCAAGTAGCTGGGATTACAGGCATTTACCACTTCACCTGGTTCAAATGTCATTTATTTATTTATGTATGTATGTATGTATGTATGTATGTACTGGGTGTTAAACCCGGGGGCACTTAATCACTGAGCAACATTCCCAGGCTTTTTCATTTTTTTTTAAGTTTTTTTTTTAATATGGACACAATATATTTATTTGATTTATTTATTATGTGGTGCTTAGGATAGAACCCAGTGCCTCACATATGCCAGGTAAGCGCTCTGCTGCTGAGCTATATCTCCCACCTCCTTTTTCATTTTTTATTTTGAAACAGGGTCTTACTGAGTTGCTGAGGCTGGCCTCAAACTTATGATCCTCCTGCCTCAGTCTCCTGAGTCACTGGGATTACAAGCATGCGCTACTGTGCTCAGTTTAGATGCCATGTTTGTAAAAAAGAATTTTTTTTTTTTTTTTAATACCAGGGATTGAACTCAGGAGCACTCAACTACTGAGCCCTATTTTTGTATTCTATTTAGAGACAGGGTCTTGCTGAGTTGCTTAGCACCTCACTTTTGCCATCCTTCTACCTCAGCCTCCCATTACAGGCATATGCCACTGCACCTGGCTAAAAAAGAATGTTTTTGATTCTATAGGGATATAGACCTTGAGAATACTAGGGGCTGACTATATAGACTTAGAAAAAGTTCGCAGAGGTTATAAAGAATATTTTTTAAAAAACAATTTTTTGAGCCAGGCATGGTGGCACATCTCTGTAATCCCAGTGGTGGGAGAGGCTGGGACAGAAGGATGGAGAGTTTAAAGCCAGCCTCAGGGGCTGGGGTTGTAGCTCAGTGGTACAGCTCTTCCCTAGCACTTGTGAGGCTGAGTTCAATCCTCAACACCACATAGAAATAAATGAATAAAATAAAGATATTGTGTCCATCTACAACTAAAAAAATAAAAATTAAAATTAAAAAATGCAACACCAGGGTGCTTAGCAACTCAGTGAGACCCTGTCTCTAAATAAAATACAAAAAAGGTCTGGGGATGTGGCTCAGTGGTTGAGCTCCCCTGAGTTCAATCCATGGTACCAAAAAAATTTTTTTTTCTAGTTGTTTGCAAATAATTTCTTAAAGTGATGCCTCATTTACGCCCAAATAATTCCTACAAACAAGGACTTTTTCCTACATAACCAGAATGTAACAATCAAAAGCAGGAAATTGACATTAAGTTACTACCATGTAATCCTTACACCGCAGGTTTATTTGATTTTTTTTTTTTTTTCCTTTGAGATGGGGTCTCGTGAATTGCCCAGGCTGGCCTTGAACTTTGGATCCTTCTGCCTCAACCTCCTGCATTGCTGGGAATATAGGTGTGCAGTCACCACACCTAGCATCCCAATTTTTATTTGTTTGTTTAAGTCAATTGTACTAATAATGTTTTTTCGTAGCAAAAGGATCCAGCTGAGAATCACACATTGCTTTTAGTTGTTGTTAGTCTCCTTCAACCTGGAACATTTCCAGTTTTTCCTTGAATTTCCTGATTTTGATACTTTTGAAAGCATTTGTCTGAGATTTCTTTATGGTTTATATTGAATTATGTACAAGAGTCATGAAATGATGGTACATTTTCATTGCATCCTGTCATGTGGCACACAATGAAGATTTATCCCTTTAGGTGGTGATCACTTTGATCACTTGATTAAAAGAGTGTTATACTTTTTCATTGTAAAATAATGAATTAAAAAATGTTTCACGGGGAGGTTCTCTGAAATTATATAAATGCCCATTCCTCATCAAACTTTTTATTTAGACTCATGGTTTCTTTTTTTTACTCAGTAGGTTTTTTTTATATATATATATATAAAACCATCAGTATATATTTTGATGCTCTAATTGTCTTGTGTTTAGTCAGCGGAATCCCCTTCAGAATGGCTTTTGTGTCCTTTGACATGTCCTCTGTAATTGTTTGATCT
This sequence comes from Marmota flaviventris, assembly GCF_047511675.1. Taxonomy (NCBI): domain Eukaryota; kingdom Metazoa; phylum Chordata; class Mammalia; order Rodentia; family Sciuridae; genus Marmota; species Marmota flaviventris. Next base: position 23,769,540 of record NC_092498.1, read on the forward strand.
CCTTATTGCTTTCTGGGATAAGAAATAATTAAAAAAATTTTTTTCCTGTAGTGCTTAGAATCAAATCCAGAGCCTTGCACATGCTAGCCAAACATTCTACCACTGAAAACAACATTTTTTTGCTATTATTTTTGGTGATACTAGAGATCAAAGCCAGGAGTGCTTTACCACTGAGCTACATCTCCAGCCCTTTTTAAAAATTTTGAGATATGGTCTTGCTAAATTGTTGAGAGTTGGGTCAAAATTGGAATGAATCTTCCTGCCTCAGCCTAGTTACACAATGAATTCTCTCTCTCTTTTTCTTTTTAAGTGGGGTTGGGGATTGAACCCAAGGGTGATCTACCACTGAGCCATATCCTCAGCTCTGTTGATTGATTGATTGATTGATTAATTGGTTGATTATTTTTTGGTAGCAGGGATTGAATCCAGGATTGAATTTAACCATTGAGCCACATCCCTAGCCTTTTTATCTTTTTTTTTGAGACAGAGTCTCGCTAAGTTGCTTAGGGCCTCACTGAATTCCTGAGTGTGGCTTTGAATTTGTAATTCTCCTGCCTTAGCCTCCCAAGAGGCTAGGATTATATGTGTGTGCCATCCTGCCCAATTCCCTTTTTATTTTTTATTTTGAAACCCGGTCTCATTAAATTGCTGAGGCTGGCCTCAAATTTACATTCCTTCTGCCTCAGCCTTCCAAGTATATACCACTGTGCCTGGCTGCACAATGAACATTTTAAAATGTTGTAACACATTTACAGATGTGCTAATGTTTTATTTTGTTTGTTGTTTTGGGTGTTTTGGTACGGGGGTTTGGCTCCAGAGCTCCTCCTTGTACACCAAAAGCTTTGAATGCTTAAGTACCATCTGTAAAATGGCTTTTACTTACACATGACCTATATGTATCCTCCATGTACTTTAAATCATCTCTAGATTACTCCCAATACCTTATGCAATGTAAATGCTGTGTAAATAGTTGTTATATTTCATTGTTTAGGAAAAGGTCTGTACATGGTCAGTATAGATACCTTTTTCATTTGTTCTTTTTCTTTTTTGGTATTCTGTGGGTGAAACCCAGGGCCTCATACATGCTAGGCAAGCACTTACCCTGAACTATAGTCCCAGTTCCCAGATACAATTTTTGAAAATATAGATTTCATATCCACAGTTGGTGAATTTGAAGATGTAGATCCCACACAGAGGGAGAGCTGACAATATACCTCCTATTTAAGTTGTATGCCATAGGATTTATTCTATTTCTCTCTATCCACATTTGCCCCTTCTTTATTCAACATTTGTGAAACCTTATTTCTTTTATTCTGATTATATTTACTTCTTTGATCAGTCTTCCTATGTGCATTTAACTGCTATACTACCATTTCCTTCCTGCATGAATGCCCTCCTTAACTCATTTAGACTGTAGCTCTCAGCACTGAGCTGCCCATGTGAATGCCTTTTATATGGTGCTTGGTTTCAGCATCTTGACATGGGCCGTCCATCTTTATGGACACTCTTTTCATCCCAGTTGGGTTCAGCTACCTGGTACTGAGCTGCCTCTTTACATCCTGGCTCATACATCTTCCTTATTTCTCACCTGTTGTTTTAAGATGAAATTGCTCAGGAAAGGGAAGGTATTTTAAATCATTTTTATAATTGTTTATTGCATTCAATTCTGATTTTGATGCAGTACTTAGATTTATTTCTTTTTTGTTCTCATAGACTATAAATTGATTACCATTTTCTTCTTTTTTAAAATAATTTAACTTTTTTATTTTATTTTGTTTTTACGTGGTGCTGAGAATCAAACCCAGGGCCTCACTTATGCTAGGCAAGCATTTTACCACTGAGCTACAAACCCAGTCCTTGATCACCATTTTCGATATAATAATCAGTTAATCAAGTTAAATGATTCTATAACTAGATAATCCCAGTTCCTTTAATATTTATATTTAAATTCTGTTTTTCTAGCCTTCATTTATTCTTTTGCTGATATAAAAATGTTTTCAAATGTCCATATCATACTAGGCATGGTGGTGCATGCCCATAATACCAGCTACTAAGAAAACTGAAGTAAGAATAGGCTGAGCACTGTGGTACATGCCTGTGATCCAAGTGATTTTGGAGGCTGAGGCAAGAGACTCATAAGTTCAAAGTCAATCTCAGCAACTTAGTGAGACCCCGCTAATAACAAATTAAAAAGGGCTGGGGTTATAACTCAGTGGTAAGGTGCCTCTGGGTTCAATCCCCAGCACACAAAAAAAAAAAGAAGAAGAAGAAAAAGTTCAAGACCATTGTGGGTAACGTAGCAAGACCCTATCTGAGGGGGGAAAGATTCTTATAAAACTACTATAGAACTTTCCTGCCTCACATTTTATGTTTTATCATTTATTTATTTTTTTTTCCTGGTGCTTTATAAAATAAGGGCTGTCAAAGTTGGCGATATAGCTTGGTAGAGTGCCTGCCTTGCATGTACAAGGCCCTGGGTTCAATTTGTAGCACCACAAAAAAAATAAATAAATAAAATAGAAAAGGACTGTCTAGAAAGGATCTATAAAAGTGAGTGTTGAATAATAAGGATCAATAAATGTTTAAGGACTTAACATATGCTTGCCTGTTTAACACATGTACTCTGAATAAAATGGACTTGATAACCCTCAAATCATATATGCTCACATACACAGTATATAACAATTAAATTTGGGGGGGATAATAATAATAATAACTTTTATTATTTTTACCACTTTTATTCTTTGGAAAGTAAAGGTGGATGTGCTACAATTAGAAGACATAGACAAGTTGCAGAAGATATTTCTACCTTTTTGACTTTGCTCATTCCTTATTGCATAAACAGGTCTTAATGCTTTCACTAGTGTTTTTAAGTTTCCAGTATTTCAGATAAAATGAAAATGAATGGCTTCTATATTCCACCCCACAACCAATAATAAAAGAAACCTTTTTTTTTTTTTTTTTTTAAATATATGGTCTTGGCTATGTTTGTTGCCTAAGACAGTCTCAGCCTCCTAAGTAGTTAGGACTATAGGTAAGTTATAAAACCTTTGAATCATATAAAATACAGAAGCTTCCTACAGAAAAAATTAGGAACTTTTTCCCCCCTTAGCTTATTACTCAGATGACCTTCATTCTGCAAAGCATGTATCTGCTTTAAAAATGGTCTTTACCATTTGTATTACTGCTTTTCTCCTTAATTTGATGTATTTATTCTTATATGAATTAAGAATGAGTCTTACTTCTGATTTATTCATGTTAATATACTTGCGGTGTTGTTTTTCTTAACATGAATACTCTTTGAAATGGGCAGGGAAGCCCCCTGAGCTGTCTCCACTCGTCTGTGCAAAATATGGTTGGGTCACAGTTGAGTGTGATATGCTCAAGTGTTCCAGCTGTCAAGCTTTTCTCTGTGCCAGTTTACAGCCAGCTTTTGATTTTGACAGATGTAAGTATAAAACATGGATTATGTTTTCCTCTACTTTTAAAGATACACTAGCTTTTGTTTCACCATATATAATAAGGTAAATTTGCAGTTGCCTTCACCCTAATTGTTAGCTTCATTCATTACTTTTTTAAAAAAATTAAGCTACCCTAGAGTGGACTTGAATCTTGAATTCATGTATTTTAGGTAGCTGATGGCAATCTGTTTACTTTTTGATTTGAAAATTTGTACTTTTAGACAAAGTACTTTCTGAAGTCTCACACTTTGGAACGCCCAGCCTTGTAAGTTAAATGATGTATCTTATTTGTTGATTTTAGGATAACAGTTTAGAGCTTTTTCATGGAAAATGTTAAGATGAAATATTTCTACTATTTTTGTGTATTTTTAAATTATCTTAGTTGTTTCTATTTGTAGTTGTATTTGTACTCTTTAAGGCTTTTGGTTTTTGAATCTATACAGTGTTTTTTTAAGGCATTTCTACCTGTGTGGATTTCAGATAAGGAACGATGTGCTGAGCTGAAGAAATCCTTGTGTACTGCCCATGAGAAGTTCTGTTTTTGGCCAGACAGCCCCTCTCCAGGTACTTATTTCTGAGAATTCTCATTTTATATCTTCTGGGTCATTGCATTTCTAGTGTTGTGCTCGTGTGTGTGTGTGTGTGTGTGTGTGTGTGTGTGTGAGGGGGGCGGCGGGTGAGAGAGAGAGAAAGAAAGAAAGAAACCTAATCTTTCTTTTTCTTCTATTTGTGCTTTTCAAGAACTTGCATTCATTTGTTTTTTAATTTTTAATTTTTTTTAAATACATGACAACAGTGGAATGCATTATAATCCTTATTACACATATAGAGCACAATTTTTCATATCTCTGTATATAAAGTATGCTCATGTCAATTTATGCCATTATACATGTACCTTTTTTGCATTATAATTCTTAATACACATATATACCACAATTTTTCATATCTCTGTATATAAGGTATGTTGACACCCAATTCAAGTCTTCATAAGTGTACTTAGTATAATGATGTCCATCATATTCCACCCATCCTTGCTAATCCCCTTTCCCCTCCATTTCCCTCCCACCCCTCTTCCCTATCTAGAATTAATTTAATCTTCCCATGCTTTCCCTCCCTACCCTATTATGAGTCACCCCCCCTTATATCAGAAAATATTTGGCATTTGATTTTTTGGGATTGGCTGACTTCACTTAGCATTATCTTCTCCAGTGCCATCCATTTACCTGCAAATACCATGATTATGTTCCTTTTTAATGCTGAGTAATATTCCATTGTATATAAATGCCACATTTTTTTTTTATCCATTCATCCACTGAAGGACATCTAGGTTGGCTCCACAGTTTAGCTATTGTGAATTGGGCTGCTATAAACATAATGTGGCTGTGTTCCCGTAGTATGCTGTTTTTAAGGTTTTTTTTGTTGTTGTTGTTGTAGATGGACACAATTTCTTTCTTTCTTTCTTTATTAATTATGTGGTGCTGAGGATCGAACCCGGTGCCTTGTATGTGCCAGGCAGGCGCTCTACCAATGAGCCACAGCCCCAACCCCTGTATTCATTTATTTTACTACTCATTAAGTGCATAATGTGTATACATTATCCCATTTAATCTTCATAGGGCCTAGGATGTAGATATCATCAACTGAGCTTTTTTAATTGAGGAAACTAAGAATCAGAGATCCTAAGACAAACTAAAGAGAACCATAACTATGATTTTATCTGATTCCAAACTCTGCTTTTCCCATATACTGTGTAGCTCCAGATTCTACCAAAGCTTCTTTAGAGGTAAATACATTTTGGTTGTTACAGGAGGCTCAGGGGACCCCAAATAAGAGTGGTGTCACAACAGAGTGTGGAAAGGCAGGTCCTAGTCTTCTCTCCCCTTTGTGTAAGGGCCATGGCAGGACATAGTCTCCCTGAAATCAGGAACCACTGATGTGTGCACAGAGTTCTTTATAATAAGCCAAACATACAGTATCAGCTAGGATTTTGAAATATTTTGTTATTTATGCAGACATGTTTCTGCTAAGTAAATTGCTTCAACAGCAGAGCCCTCTGGTGGGGAATCTCACTAAGAGCAGAACAAAATTTTTCAGACCCATGTTTACAAAGCAGAACCGTTCATCTGTATTTGTCATTCCTTGACCACAGAACAGTGCAGTGTAGGTATATTTTTTATTTTAAGAAGACAGCTCACGCTAATTCCAGGGTCACTAATGGCTAGGAATATTCCATGAATGACTACTAAGAGGATAAAATAGATTGAAAGTGACTATGGATTGTTATCTACCTCTGATGACACTTTCTAAAAGAAGTTAACATATGACAAAGATTTCCTACTTTTGGCCTAAATTGTATCACTGTATAGCACAGCTCAGCCCTGTGAGGACTGAAGTCCATCCTTACCCAGTGCACTGAGTTTAAGTTTATAGAGTCTGCCTAGCACTCTGTTCATAACTTATTAACTCTTGTAATTATACACATTGCTTTCTTGATCCCATTCACAATTTTACTACCTTGAAGACCTCTAATTCCTATCTAGACCTTTTTTTTGAACTTGATTCATATTTTCAAGTATTCTCTAAATATTTCCACTTATTATTATAGGTACCTGGAACTCAACTTACACAAAGTTGAACTCTTCTCATATACCCAAAGCTTTGCCCAGCTCAGTAAATGGCACTGACCTCTCCATCCATTTGTCCTAAATCCAGAAGTCATTTTTAGCCACCCTTTTCTATCGTCACCCATTGTATCCTATTCATTCTTTCTCCTAAGTAGGTCTCAGATATAACTTCTTAATTACAGCATTCCTAGTTTGGTTCTTTAACATAAAAGAGATTTTTATGTGGAGAAAGGAATGTGCACACTATTTATGTTGTAATTCGAATTTATTAAGCATACCTATTAATTTTTAAGGTAATTTTTTTCTAATAATTATACAGTTGCTTTAAACATTTAAATGACATTTACTAACTTACTAGGGCTGATTATTTTGAATATGTTCAAACACTTTATAAACAAAATATACAAATACATTAATTATGAAAGATATTTAAGCTTATTATGTTAAGACATTATCCTAATGGGTTTCATTTCCTCTCTGTTCTTTTACCTTCATAAGATTTTGCTGTTGCTTTCTTAGTATTGTAGCAATCAAACAAAACACAAAATTAGAAAATGATCAGAAGGGCCTTGGGACCTGGTTTCTTTTCCCAAATTTTGCCAAACCTAAGCCCTGGTCATCAGAACATATACCTTTTTATTGTTAAATATTACTTGATTTTTAAAATCTATACCTTTTCCTTTTATTTTAATTTTACTTTTTCTTTGTAGTGCTAGAGTTCAAGCCTAGGGTCTCACTCATGCTAGGTAAGCACTCTACCTTTGAAACACACTTCAGCCTGTAACCTGATTCCTTAGTAAAGTAATGTTTCTTAAATTGATGGTGCTGGTTGCATTGGCGCACACACACCTGTAATCCCAGCTACTCAGGAGCTTGAGGCAGAAAGATTACAACTTCCAGGAGAGTCAGAGCAATTTTGCAAGACCCTGTCTCAAAATAAAATAAAAGGACTGGGGATGTACCTCAGTGGTAGAGCACTTGCCTAGCATATAGGAAGCCCTAAGTTGAATCCCCAGTATCACAAAATGAATGAATAAATTAAATTAATTGATGGCATGTATTTTGACATATGTGGTTATAGTCGTCCATTTTATCCATGAATAATTGGTTCTAAAACTCCCTTTGATACTAAAACCTGCAGATCCTCAAGGCCTTTATATAAAATGGCATAGTGTTTGTGTAAAACCTACTTTCTTCTTCCTATATACCTTAAAGCATCTCTAGATTACTTATGTTACTTAATAGAATATACTGTATCAAATAGTTGTTATAAAAAGCCTGTACCTGCTCAGTACAGATTTTTTTTTTTTTTTTGCAGTGGTTGAATCTAGGATGCAGTACCCATGGATTTTGAGGGCTAACTATATTTACAATGACTTTAAATATTTTGATTTAATCACCCCGAATGTAGCAAGTCCCACTTTCAGTAACTCATTGTAGAATGTTTGCCTAGCACATCATGCAAGGCCCTAGGTTCAATCCCCAGTACTGGGAAAAAGAGAAAAAGGAAGTATTCCTTTGTTTTAATTTTTTAACTTTTAAAATAATTTCTAAAATTTTGAAAATTTTCAAATATAGACAAGATTTCTACCACCCAGTCCCACATAATACCAACATTTTCTATCTTTGTTTCAAACCGTTTCACCTTGCTTATTTTTATGTGTGTGTTTTGGGGGAGAGGGGGTTGTGTGTATCTAGTTATGCTTTCCAACTTCACAGTTTTTAATTTTTCTCTTTATTGCTATTCTTTATTTAGTAAGATATCCTTCTCATGCTTTCCTTTAGTTTTTTGAACGTTTTAAATTTTCTACCTATGTTTCATGATGTGTCAACTTTGGAAATCCACCCCACCACCACCAGTGTTTGTTGTTATTATTTATTGTTTGTTTAGTTACTTTTTCTGAGCTGCTTCTATAAAATACATCTTCTTTATCATAGGTGTTGCTGAAGTCTCTGCTTGGTTAGATGATGATTTGTTCAGAGATTTCCTTAAATGCTTACAAACAATAAGTCCCCCAGTCTTTGTCAAGGAACTCTGTGCATTGGGTCAAGTTGTCAAGCAGGCAGTTTGCAAATCTGAATTAGGTCTCACTTCCTCCTTGCACAGAGCCACCAACTCAGCCATAGATGAGAGCTTAGGGCCTTTTTAGGTCTTTCCTGAGCTTATGTACAGCCCTACACATTCGCATATCTCAGATTCCAAGGAGTGTGTCAGAGCTTTTCAAACCCTCCTATGGACATCTCAGTTCCCAACTTTTCATTTTAAGGTTTGTGGTCCGTTTGTTGCTTGCCCCCAACTGTTTTGGTTGCCTCCGTTTTTTGTTTTTTAAGTGATTCCTCATTTTTTTTAAAGTATTTATTTTTTTAGGTGGACACAATATCTTTATTTCATTTTTATGTGGTGCTGAGAATTTAACCCAGTGCCCCACACATGCTAGGCGAGCACGCTACCACATCCCCAGCCCTTGGTTGCCTCAGTTTAACTGTGATACTAAATATTTGCTTAAAACAACTGTTCTTGAAAACCATTCTCAGGAAAAGAAGGCTTCTCATATGCTAGACAAGTGCTGTACTACTGATTTCACTGGGCCAATATGATTTTTCATGCACTGTTAGATCATATAATAACAGTCTCTAAGATGGGGCTTTGGAGGAGCACAGCTCCCCAATGTCCTCTTCCAAGGCTGTTAAGCTGCTGATTTGCATCATGATTGTGGAACTCTTGGTTTTCAGGGCTATATGGAGGATCTAAGCTGGGGAAAGAAGGATGGATACAATACAAATTAAAATGCCATAAGTTCATTTTCCAAGCTGACTAGAGCCTTTATTATTATCAAGATTCTGCCATTTTTTTCTTGAATAAACACTTCCCAGATTATTGCAAGCCTTTGGTTAAATTTGAGAATGCTAAGAAAGTAGTTTTACAATTTTACCAACATTCTTATTGCTTTTATAGAAGACAGGATTTTCAGAGGTTCTCAGTCCACCATTCCCACAATGACGTCCTACAGAGAAGCAAGAGACATGTACTTAACAGAAAAAAGTACTCAATACATCAGTGCTCTCCTACTTACTAGAATTAATTTAAAATTAACAATTAGCTAGGTGCAAGTGGTGCATATGTGTCATTCCAGCTATTTGTGATCTTAGTCTAGGAGATTAAGGCAGGAGGATCACAAATTCAAGGCCAGACTGGGTTACTTTGGTAGACCCTGTCTCCAAATAAAATAAAAAGGGCTGGGGATGTAGTTCAGTGGTGGAGCCACTTGCCTAGCTTGAGCAGTGCCTTAGTTCAGTCCCAGGACGGCAAAAAAAGTTACTCTTTTATGCTTGTTTGTATTGTATTTGTTTGCATATCATTAAGAATTCATAGCCTTTCAAAGGCATTTTATTTTAATTATAAGTTATTTTCTTATTTGAGTTTCAAGGTATTCGTAGCTGGAAATAATGGATTGATTTCCTTTAAACTGGCTCTTCTGTACTTTCAACATTGTCTCTAACATTCTTGAAAGCATTCTTGCTTGGCAGCAACAGACTTCTATTCTGGATACAACTTGATTTATTTTCCCTACCTCACAATGTGAAATCAGCAGCTCTCTCAAGAGCTTGATCCTTTTACTAGCATTAGAATAGTATTAGAGACCAAAATCTGATTGCTAATGAGGCCTATAATTATTGGGCAGAAGTGCTACTGTTACTACTATTAATACAAAATAAACTAAAATATTTAGAGATACAAATTGGTAAGTTTTCACATATGACATATGTGTACACCCTTGAAATCATCACTGCTAAATATTTTTATTCTTTCTTTCTTTTCTTTTTTTTTTTTTTTTGTGATGCTGGGGATTAAACCCAGGGAAGGCCTTGTAAATGCTCAGCAGGTGATCCTAGGTACATCCCTAGCTGCTGGACACTTTTTTTTTTTTTTGAATTTTTAATATTTATTTTTCAGTTTTTGGCGGACACAACATCTTTGTTTATATGTGGTGCTGAGGATCGAACCCGGGCCGCACGCATGCCAGGCGAGCGCGCTACCGCTTGAGCCACATCCCCAGCCTTGCTGGATACTTTTTAAATGATCAGTTTAGGGTGACATGTGAAATTTCACGTGTGTGGCGGAGGGTGGTACTGGGGATTGAACCCAGGGTCACTACCACTAAGCTACATCCCCAGCCCTTTTTATTTTTCATTTGAGACAGATCTTACTAAGTTTACCTCAAACTTATGATCCTTCTGCCTCAGCCTTCCTAGTTGCTGAGATTACAGGCATGGCCACCATGACTGGTCAAAATGTATTTTCATTCTTTGTCAGAGCTGATTAATTGTGGTTTTTACTAATCATTCTTGGCCAGATAGCCTAGTCTCCTTAGGAAGTACCTCAGCAAGACCTTTCTGTCCTCAATGTGCTTTTTCCAGTGTACCAGATTCCATTGATGAAGATGAAGATAGGGTTTACCTGTAGGGTTTTTTCCTTCCTGGCTCACAATAAGTTATGTTTCTGACAGCTTGGTAGTTGTTATAAAAGGCTGGTTCTCTAAGTTTTGTCACCTGTTCAAGCCTCTGTGTTTTTTTTTATTTTGTATACCAATATCATCTTCCTGTTTACTTTTTCCATAGATCGATTTGGGATGTTACCATTAGATGAGCCTGCTGTTCTTATTAGTGAATTCCTAGATCGTTTTCAAAACCTTTGTCACTTGGACCTCCAGCTTCCTTCCCTGAGGCCAGAGGACTTGAAAACTATGGTGAGTTTTTCTTGGCTAGGTTGTAGTGACCTCCACTTGTCATCAGCATTTGTACATGAAATAATTCTTTTAATGACAAAATGGTGCAGATTATTAGGAAGAGAACAACTCATTCATTTCTCATCTGACCTTTTCGATTTCAACCAGAAAGTGACTATTGAGGGTTGAAGCAAATAGGTTCCACTTAAATGTTTAGGTATGATTCTTGAAGTGGCAAATTTAATTTTATCTTGATTAGTTACTTATATTGTTTAACAGAAGACACTGACATGTGACTGCATATCATTTTTTGCATATAATTTTCCATAGTGATAGAGGCCAAGTAATAAACTCTTCCTGTGAATAGAAGTGTTGAAATACTCTGGCCCATCTGTACTTTGAAATTCCATATTTACTATCCCATTTCATTAGCCTGTTAGTGCTGTGAGGAAAAGCTATATTATAGGAAATAGCAGCTTATTTTAGTCATCTATTACACTACTGTGACTAAAGGACCCAACCAGAAGAACTGTAGAGGAGGAAAAGTTTATTTGAGGTGCTCACTATATCAGAGGTCTCAGTCTCCATTCCTCAGGGCTTGAGTGAGACTGAACATCATGGTGGAAGACAGTGTGGCAGAGGGAACCAGCTCACGTGATGATCAGGAAGCAGAGAGGGAGAGACTCCACTCTGCAGATACAAAATACACACCCCATAGCCATGACCCCATAAATTATTTCCTCCAACCACACCCCACCCATATCCAGTCATCACTCAGTTAATCCCATCAGGGATTAATTAACTGATTGGGTTAAGGTTATGACCCAATCAGTTCTCACACATGAGCTTTTGGGGGACGCCTCAGCAACCGAGTAAGAAGACCCTGTCTCAAAATAAAACAAAAATGTGGCTCACTGGCAGACCACCTCTGGGTTCAATCCCTAGGACCATAGGGGAAAAATAAAGCTGCTGTGTGATTCCTTAGCCCTGCCTAAAATAAATCTTCTCTATGAGGTCAGTCTCATCATATTTGTCATTTTTTTCCCTGATTTTTGCCTTGTACCATATAAGTACATCATATGAATAATTTTTCTTTGTATAATGGTAAAAACTTGAAGTTTTTTTATCTGGTTCTTTTGTAGTGCTTGACAGAAGACAAGATCAGTCTTCTGTTACACCTGCTTGAAGATGAACTTGATCACCGAACTAAAGAGAGAAAAACTCCAAGCAAGTTAGGCTCCGACATCCAAGTCCACATCACTTCTTGTGTTCTCTCTCTGTGTGGCTGGGCATGTAGGTCAGTCAGCAAATTTTGCCTGAGGGCATAAGCTGTGATAGTTGCATACACCCATATGTATATCATTCACTTATAGTATTTGGAAATCACATGATGTTTCCAGTGAGAAAACAGAAACAAAGAGAAAAGTGAGGGGAGGAGTGGATGGGTGCGGGATAGATAATAATTAGTAACAAAGAGAATTAGAACTTGGGGATTCCTTGTCTTCACACCTGAACTTTGTTTCTTGTACTGTAACTATCCAGGTATGTTCCTATAAGCAGTGAAGCTCCTTTTTGAAAATAGAAAATAAGCTATTTTTAGAAAGAAAAATCAGTGTAATTGAGTAAAAACTACCAGAGATTGGTGGGGGATGCAAGTGTAACCAGATAGAGCACTTTCCTAGCATGTGCAAAGCCCTGGGTTCAGTCCCCAGCACTCCCTAAAATTTCAGACACCAGTTGGTATCCCCTTGCCCCATGCTGATGTGTTTTTTTTAACTGCTCAGTTTGGCAGAAACTGCCTCTGAGATAGAAGATTTTTGAAACAAAATTTTTTTGGCCCCCAATGGGAAACAAAGCTAGGCAGGGCCTCACACACCCTAGGTGAGTGCTATGCCACTGAGCCATGTCTCTTTTTATTTTTTGTATTTGAAACAGTGTGTTAACAAGTTGCTGAGACTGGCTAAAACTTGCAATCCTCCTGCCTCAGCCTCCCAGATTGCTAGGATTGCCGGCATGCACCACCATGCCTGGTTTGATTTACCTTTGATATACTTTCTTTGGTAGATTAGGAAAGAGTTTAAAGAGGGACAGGACAATTTTATAAAATGTACTTCCTACATAGCCTTGCCATAGAGAGCACACCAAGAAATAATGTAAGAGGTGATGGAGAGACATAGGAAGATGACTGTCCTCAGATCAGAGGATGTAAGGACATGGTTTCCAGTTCCCTGAACCACTGAGATTTTTTTGATGAGATGAACCATACTCACATTACACTTGGTCACATAGAAGTGTTATCCTTCAGAAAGACCCAGCTTGTTTTCCATTTCTTCCTAGTTCTGCTTTGGAACCCATGCAGCTCTCCCTGATAACATGTTCACAGTGTATGAGGAAGGTGGGGCTCTGGGGCTTCCAGCAGATCGAATCATCCATGACTGACCTGGATACATCCTTTGGCCTGACCAACTCTCCAGTCCCAGGCCCTGAAGGTCGTCCAGAGCGCTTCCCTCTGGTGCCTGAATCGCCTCGGAGGATGATGACCAGGAGCCAGGATGCCACATTTTCCCCAGGCTCAGAGCAGGTATTGACTTAACTTGTTTGAGGTGGACATTTTAAAGACATTGTTGCCAAAAGTGTTGGTGGTAGAAAGTGGAAAATTGGTGGGTAGGTTTCACTTCTGGCCATATTGATCAGAGTATTATGTCATTTTTCTGTTCATCAATTGAGAAGCTAAATTTGTTATAGAAATTCAATAAAGAAATATAGTATTCTTAGAAGAGTGTACTTATGTAGGTAAAAGAATTTTTTTTTTTTTTTTTTGGTGGTACTGGGGATTGAACCCAGGATGTACCATTGAGCTTTATCCCTAGCCCTTTTGTAAATTTTTTAAAAAATATTTTTTAGTTGTCAATGGTCCTTTATTTATTTATATGTGGTGCTGAGAATCGATCCAGTGCCTCAAACATGCTAGGCAAGCGCTCTACCATTGAGCTACAAGCCCAGCCCCTTTTTGTAAATTTTGAGACAGGGTCTAGCTAAGTTGCTGAGGATGGCCTTTAATTTACAATCCTCCTGCCTCAGCTTCATAAATACCTGGGACTACAGGAATGCACTGCTGTGTCTGGCAGAAACTAAATTTTTATTCATTTATTTGTAGTTCCAGAAATTGAATCTAGGAGCACTCTACTGTGGAGCCACATTGCTTTCTGTTTTGTTTGAGACAGGATTTGACTGAGTTGCTGAGGCTGACCTGGAATTTGTGATTCTCCTGCCTCTGCTTCCCAAGTCACTGAAATTATAGGCTTGTGTCATTGCACGCTGCTCCAAATAATTTTTTATATATATTTATTTTTTAGGTGTAGACAGACACAACACAATGCCTTTATTTTTATGTGGTGCTGAGACTCGAACCCGGGTCCCACCCGTACTAGGCGAGCACTCTACCGGTGAGCCACAATCTCAGCCCTCCATATAATTTTTTAGTAATGTTTTGTTTTGTTTGTACTGGGGAATTGAACCCAGGGTCTCTTTACCACTGAGCTACATCCCCCACCCCCCACTCCCCCCTTTTTTTGAGTCAGGGTCTCAGTTGCTTAGTGCCTTGCTATGTTGCTAAGACTGGCCTCAAACTTGGAATCCTCCTGCCTCGGTCTCCCAAGTCACTGGGATTATAGTCATATGTAACCACAGACAGCCTAAATTATTTTCTTTCTTTTTTTTTAGTGTATTTATTTTAATTAGGTACATATGACAGAAGAATGCATTTTGATTCATTGTAAACAATTGCAGCACAACTGTTCATTTCTCTGATTGTACACAATGTAGCTTCACACCAGTTATACATGTGCCTAGGGTAAGGTCCATCACCTTCCACCATCTTTCCTACCCCCATACCCTCTGCTTCCTTCATCCCCTTTGCCCAATCAGAGTTCCTCCATTTTTCCCATGCCCTCCCCCATTATGGATCAGCATCCACTTATCAGACAGAACATTTGCCCTTTAGATTTTTGGTATTGGCTTACTTCGCTTACCATGATATTCTCCAACTCCATTCGTTTACTTGCAAATGCTGAGTAATATAATAATTTTATTCTCTTTTAATGCTGAGTAATATTTGTGTGTGTGTGTTTGTGTGTGTGTGTGTGTGTGTGTGTCACAGTTTATTTATCTATTCATGTCTTAAAGCGCATCTAGGTTGCTTCCACAATTTAGCTATATGCTGATTTTAAGTCCTTTGGGTATATATGAGGAGTGGGATAGCTGGGTCAAATGGTGGTTCCATTCCAAGTTTTCTGAAAGACCTTGCTTTCCAGAGTGGTTGCACCAATTTGCAGTCCCACCGGGCAATATATGAGTGTGCCTTTTCCCCTACATCCTCACCAACACTTATTGTTGTTTATATTATTGATAACTGCCATTCTGACTGGCGTGAAGTGAAATCTTAGAGTAGTTTTGATTTGCATTTCTGTAATTACTAGAGATGTTGAACATTTTTTCATGTATTTGTTGATCGGATGTACATCTTCTGAGAAGTGTCTGTTTAGCCCCTTAGCTCATTTATTAATTGGGTTGTTTGTTTTTTTGGTGTTAAGTTTTTTGAGTTCTTTATATATCCTGGAGACTAAATTATTTTCAATGTACCAATTAAAGATTTTCTCTGAAACCTAATATAAAATACTTGATTTCATATGTTTTAAGAAATACTTCTGGCCATAATCATCAACATGATGCATGGACTTTCCATGTTTCCTCTTCAGGTTGAAAAGAGCCCTAGTCCCATTGTCTCCCGAACTCGGAGCTGGGATTCTTCTAGTCCTGTTGATCGGCCTGAGCCGGAGGCAGCCAGCCCCACCACCAGAACCCGGCCAGTGACTCGAAGCATGGGAACAGGAGACTCTGCTAGCCTGGAAGTACCCTCTAGTCCCCTCCGGAAAGCCAAACGAGCTCGCCTCTGCTCTTCCAGCAGCTCAGTGAGTCCACCTTCTCATGTAGCCATCACTGAGCACAAACAGCAGGCTGTGCTCTCACCACGCAGCACTGAGACACAAGTGTGAACCACCCCGGGTCCTCTGGCTAAAGGTAGACTGCGTGAATAGGGTTAAAGATGAAATAGGTGACCAAAGGGAAAAGATTGAAGGGTTTTGTCATTTGTTCCTTTGGGTAGATTCTGGAGAGGTAATAAATATTTGAGGCTAATGGTACAGCAGTGAGGTGGGGGGACAAAGCTGATAAGGTAGTTTGTTTAACACAAAAGGACTGAAAGGAATGGGCTGGGGTTGTGGCTCAGCAGTAGAGCACTCGCTTAGCATGTGTGAGGTCCTGGGTTTGATCCTCAGCACCACATAAAAATAAATAAATAGAGATATTGTGACCAACTACAATTTTAAAAAAAAGGACTGAAAGGAAAATTTTTAAAAGACAGAATTTAAAAGCATTAAAACTAGAAGTGAGGACAATTATGAGATTTTGGACTTTATGACTAATAATATGCCTATAATAATATTCCTCCCTGAAGAGACATAGCATCTGCCCTTCATTAACACTCTCTCTTCCTCCTCCCTCAGGACACATCTTCCCGGAGCTTCTTTGATCCTACCTCTCAGCACAGAGACTGGTGTCCTTGGGTGAATATCACACTTGGCAAAGAATCTAGGGAGAATGATGGAACAGAGCTTGATGCCAGCACCCCAGCAGAGCCGGGCTGGAAGGCAGTGCTGACCATCCTGTTGGCCCACAAACAGTCTAATCAGCCAGCTGAAACAGACTCCATGGTGAGATAAGCTGTTGCCCTGCTTGTATGCAGCACTTGATCTTTATGGGATAAGCAGCAGCAGTTAGTCCTATAATTAGCACCTGCCTGCCTTCAGCTTTCCTAAGTCTTGTAGACTTATTCTGATTTATCCTTAAGAAAGGTGTGGAAGTGGTCAGTCTTTCTGCGGCTTAGTATATGGCATTCCATCAAATTCTGTTAAGTTCTTTGTTCTCTCAAATAAAATGACTCAAAGTGGAAAAGTAATACAGAAACAGAAATAGATGAATAGGCAGCTGCTGTGGCCTCATGTTGCAGCGCAGCTGCTTTCTCCATCAATTGCTGTCACTTGCCTTTGGAGCCTGGCCCGATAACTTAGCCTTTGGATCTGTGCTCTGACACCAAACCAGTTTCTTTCACTCCCTGTATCAGTCAGGCATGTGCGTTGGACCATCATTAGCCATCACAGTCATGGCTACTGTGGTTAACAAATGTGGGTACATGCAAAGCCATTGTCAAGAATGAGAGTGATGTGTGTCCTTAGTGTCCACCATAATTCCCTAATGGAATGTTAAGAACTATTTTGTTTCCATTAGCGGACTTACTTTCATATTCGCCTAAAAATTACTGATCTCTACACCCTCCAAGGTCAAAGCAAAGTAATACCTGCCAGCCAGTATTCCCAAATTCATGGTTTTGTAGGGTCTTAGGAAGCCACTGGAAGGAGCTGCACTGATGCTTTTTTTGGTACTGGAGATCGAACCCAGGGGCACTCTACCATTGAGCTACATCCCCAGCACTTTTTATTTTTACTTTTTGAGACCAGGTCTCATTAAGCTGCTGAGTCTGGCTCCCAAGTTGCTGGAATTATGGGAGTGTGCTGCCACTCCCAGCTAGTACTTATGCTTAAAGCCCAGCAATGAGGGGCTGGGGATGTGGCTCAAGCAGTAGCGCACTCGCCTGGCATGGGTGCGGCCCGGGTTCCATCCTCAGCACCACATACAAACAAAGATGTTGTGTCTGCCGAAAACTAAAATGTAAATAAAATATTTAAAAAAAAAAGATTACAGATCAGGGCTGAGAATATAACTTAGTCAGTAGAGTGCTAAAAAAAAAAAAAAAGAAAAGCCCAGCAATGAACAATGTATATTAGTGCCTTTAGAAAATATGTAGATGAATGTGTCCAAGTTTTTGCAGGAAAAAAAAATCACTTCTTTTCAATTTAAAAACATTTGGAATTGTGTAAAGCTATTTAAAGAAAAATATTTGCCCAGCTATTCAATTTGGAGTTATTAAATCTATATTTGCACATAAGTTCTCTCTACCTAGACCTTTAGGAAGTAATATTTTGGCAGTTTTACTAACAGTTCCCTCTATTACTGTTATACCAAAAAGAAACCACACAGGGTTAGGTTTTTCATTCATTTGTAGAAAAAGTTGGCCTCATAATTGGTCCTGGATTCTGGGGCTCTTAGAATCCTTTTTAGTAGCTCGTCTTTTAATCTTCCCACCAGCTGCTATGACTGGGTGAAACAAAGCTTGATGGGGCTATGGTGAAGGAGCTTGATGTTGGAAAAAGTTTATACTATTTCTTTTTTCAACTTTGTTTCTTTCAGTTTTTTACTAAACTAAATTCCCTTAGTTCCTTGAGTCAGAGCTCAAACTTTTCCTCCTGGCTCCTCGTTTTATTAAAAATTTCATCCCACAAAGAGGAAAGGAAAACAGTAGAAATGCCATGTTATATGAGAAACTGGAGGTTATTTTATGGCTCATCTTACTAAATATTCTTTATTCTCTTACTGAAGTTCTTGCTATGTGAAATATCTGCTCTTTATTATCTCAAAGACAGAGAGAACCAAGTGTTCTGATTTACCGAGAACTTTTATCTTCTAATGAATTGCTTTGTCTCCTGTAACACTATTTCTCAGAATCTCAGAGCACTTGATAGGTATGATCTAGTGGCAATGAGAGTCTTCCTATTTTTAGCTCTGCTGGCTAAAAATGAAGCTGAGAAAGTCAAGGTCATAGTTTAGACTCTTAGGGGTTATTCAACATTTATTTCTTGGCCTTGGATTATACTGTTAACCCCAAGTAGGTAGGTTCCAGGTAAATTTGAATCCTGTTCACAAGAAATAATGAACTTGGGCCATTTGAACATCATGGATTTTTTAAAAAATGCAAAATGAATGTGTGCTCTATTAATGGTAGGTCAGAAGTGTCATCATCACATAGAAAGATTAGACACTTAGAAAAGATGATGAGATGGGCTGGGGATGTGGCTCAATCGGTAGCGCGCTTGCCTGGCATGCGTGCGGCCCGGGTTCGATTCTCAGCACCACATACAAAGATGTTGTGTTCGCGGAAAACTAAAAAAAATAAATAAATATTTAAAGAAAAGATGATGAGCCATGTTTGTTGCCTCAGTTTGTTAACAGCAGTCTGACAGTAGAACAAAGGCTTCTTGATTTCATTTAATCTTTTTTTTTTTTTTTTAATTTTTTAGTTTTCAGCGGACACAACATCTTTGTTTGTATGTGGTGCTGAGTTTGTATGTGGTGCTGAGGATCAAACCCGGGCCGCACGCATGCCGGGCGAGCGCGCTACCGCTTGAGCCACATCCCCAGCCCAATTTCATTTAATCTTAACTGTACATTATAGCATATTATAAAATGGGTTTGTATTCAGTCCTAGAAATATTTTGATCATTGTAGAAGAAATTTATAGATTCTGATACTGTAGAGTCTAGAAAAAATAGTGTAAACTTTTTTCCAACATCAAACTCATTCACCCCAGCCCCCTTAAGCTTTGTGTTGTCTAGTTAGATAAAACTTTTATGTGTTATTTGTTATTTGTCTCTATAAAAGAATTTAATCCTAATAATAATCTTTTTCTACCAATAGAGTCTCTCTGAAAAATCAAGAAAAGTATTCCGAATATTCCGACAGTGGGAATCTTTATGTTCATCCTGAAGCTACTCTACCCCATTCCTGGAGAAAACTGAAATGAGAGTGACTTTTTGAAAAATAAAACCTGAATTCTCTTTGGGTCAGCTGATACTGTTTTTCTCCATTCTGGTTTAATCATAAAGAGCCCCTGCCATTGCAGAGGTAGTGAGCGTCAACAATCTGCATGATTAACATTTCCCTGTGGGGATGTGGACAGGATAAGGTACTGCAAACCCAGTTCTATTAAAGGACTGTGAGGCTACAAAACTAGATGGAAGACCTAGGAACATGCATTTCAGCAGCTTTAGTGTGGGCAGTGTTTCAAGGACTGTATATCCCAGGATTTGACAGTGTGTGTTATTAAAGTATTTGCCAAGATGCTTCAATGCTTGAGAATTGTTTTCTCCCTTGCCTGGTAGGCTGGAAAAAGCTTAGGTGATATTATCAAGAGTTAAACTGTGGGCTGGGCATGGTGGCCCACACCTTTACACAGGAGACTGAGGCAGGAAGATTACAGGTTCAAGGCCAGCCTGGGCAACTTAGCAAGATCCTCCACAGCTTAGAACCTGTGTCAAAATAAAAAGGCCAAGGGACATAGCTCTGCATTAGAGCATCACTGGGTTCAGTCCCAAGTACTGCTTTCCCTCCCCCCCCAAATAGAGTCAAACTGGGTTTTCAGAATACAAAACCTGAAATTTATTTGTAATTCCAGTCAAAGAGGTATAGTCTTTTTTAAACTGGAAGCAAGGTGGTTTCATTCTGTTACCAGGACTCCTGGTGTGATGCAGTGTAAGGTAAGCTGGTTATTTTCTCCTCACTTTGATGTTAACAGAGTAAGAGAATGGAAGGAGGCTAGGAAAAAATACCCAGAAGAGGCCCCTCATGTGCTGTCTAATGCCTGGTTCCCCGGACTGGGCACCCCAAGCCTTTTTCCCTGCTTGTGAGGCTCATCAGTCTCTGTAGTAGGGAAGAGTGACCTGAACCTGACCCATCTAAATACAGCTGCCTACTGATAAAGTGACCATAAGCTACTAGAGGCTGGAAAGAATTCTCTGATATGTTATACTTCAGTAACTGGTTGATTTATTTTATGGCTCACCTTTTTTGGGGGGGTGGGGGGAGGGCTTGCTAGGGATTAAACTCAGGGGTGTTCAACTCCTAAGCCACATCCTCAGCCCTTTTTTATTTTTTATTTTGAGGCAGGGTCTTGTTGAGTTGTTTAGGGCTTTGCTACGTTTCTTGAGGCTGGCCTTTAACCTGTGATTCTTCTGCCTCAGCCACCTGAGTCAGATGTCAGGTTTATAGGCGTGTGCCACCATGCTTGGCCTTTTTTTTTTTTTTTTTTAATAGTTACTGGGGATTGAACCTAGGAACACTCTCCCTCTGATCCATGTCCCCAACCCTTTTAATTTTTTGAGACAGAATCTCACCAAGTTGCCCAGGCTGGCCTCAGACTCAAAATCCTCCTACGTGAGCTTCCTAAGTGGTTGGGGTTACAGGCATGTGTCACCACATCTGGTTTATATCTTTATTTTTAAACTAAAGTGATTTAAAGAAAATAACATTAATATTTTATCCATACTATACTTTGGCTTACCTCTCTAAAAAATACACCTTTCCCCTTACAAATTATACCAAACAAAAATTAATAATCCCTGGGAGCTGGTTGCAGTGGTACATTCCTGTAATCCCAGCAATTTGAGAGATTGAGGAAAGAAGGATCACAAGTTCAAGGCCAGCCCCAGCAATTTAAAAAAGACCCTGTTTCAAATTTAAAAAAAACAAATAAAAAGGACTAGGGATGTAGCTCAGTGTTAAAGCACCCCTGGAGTTTCCCTAGTACCACACAAAAAAAGTAATTATCCATGAATATCATGTAATACCAATCTGTATTCAAAATTCCTAATTGTGAGGCTGAGTTGTAACTCAGTGGCAGAGCACCTACCTAGTAAATATGAAACTCTTGAGTTCAATTCCCAGCACCAAAAGAAAGTTCTTGGGCTGTGGCTATAGCTCAGTTGGTAGAGTACTTGCCTTGCATGCACAAAGCCCTGGGTTCAATCCCTAGCACTACCAAAAAAAAAAAAAAAGACCTTATTTTTTCTAAACATGTTCTTTATATATCTGATTTGTCCAAATCAGGATTGTGTATTGTATAATTCTCTTTAGTCTTTAACTCCTTATGTTATCAGATTTTAAATTCATCATTTCTTTTTTTTTAAATCTCCCACCTCTTTTTTTTTTATTTCTTACATATATGACTCATACCTCTTTCTTTATTATTTTTTTTTTTAGTTGTAGTTGCATACAATACCTTTATTTATATGTGGTGCTGAGGATTGAACCCAGGGCCCCGCACATGCCAGGCGAGCGCTCTACCACTGAGCCACGACTTCAGCCCCCCACACCTCTTTCTTTAATTTATTTTTATGTGGTGCTGAGGATCAAACCCAGTGCCTCAGATGTGCTAGGTAAGTACTCTACCACTGAGCTACAAATTCATCATTTCTAATTCTAATTTTTAAAATGGTAAATAGTTGTTGATCTGTCTCCTAATCAAACTTTTTCCACTGGAGGAGGTCAGGTAGAGGCTGACAGGTTATTTTTCTAATGCTCTTCTTGCCTTTGACATTGGTAAATGGCTTGACTGTTCATTGTTGGTCTGCATGGTCCTCCTTAGAGACTAATGGGCAGTGTTCTGATGTTTATAGAAATTAGAATTCTGGTGCAGGATGGGAAATCATTTGCTGGCTGATGACTATGTGAATTAGAAATCCACTCAAGAAGTTCTGAGCCTGTAGATCATAGTACCTTTTCTTTTCTTTTCTTTTTTAATACTGGGGATTAAACCAGAGCCTCATGCATGCTAAGCAAGGACTCTACCATTGAGCTACATACCCAGCCTTTTTATATCATTTTGGATACAGGGTCTCACTGAGTTGCCCTTGGACTTGCAATCCTCCTGCCTCAGCCTCCCAGGTAGCTAGGATTAAATTCATGTGCCACAATGCGTGGCTTCTAGGTAATAATTGTTCTTAAGGAGTGGTATAGAATCATTAATATAAGGTAGCCATGTGGACTTTAAATCTTAGATTCAGGCTTTAATAATGTGAGTAGTTTTTAAGTCTTTCCCACTGTAAATTTTTAATTTATACTCCCTCCAAAAAGTACTTACATTTCTTTAAAATAGGCAAAACTTCACGTTTTTGTGTTTATTTTTTAACATAAATGGAAGCAGACTGAGATTTGCTGTAATTTAAGAAACATTGGGTCTTAAAGGCACCATGGGAGCCATCATAAATGAATAACTACCTAGTTTCTATCTTCAAGAAGTTTATAGTCTGGGACAGAAGATAAAAATGTTGTTTGGGTATACAGATGTCACACAAGACAAACTGTGCCAAATACTCTAGAAGTATAAAAGTCAAGGGAGTTAATTAATATTCATTATGGAATGCAGAGAATTTCAGTGAAAGTAGATTTGAACTGCATCTGAGAGTATAGTGAGAAATGGAGGCTCCATGAGAACAGGAACCTTGTCTATCATAGTTTTAATCTTAACATGTAGAACAATACCTGTGGCAAATGGTGGACATTCAATAAAAAAGGACATTAGAGGTTGAAGGAACACTGAGCAAATAAGCAGAGTGTAGGACATGTTCCAGAAAGTGCAGGTGTTCTGCTAATGACTAGAGACTTGGGCTGAATAGAGGAAAGAGGCAGAGAATGGTAGTTGGACCAGTTTGAGGTCTTGTATGTTATACAAGGAAGTTTAGACTTGGTTCTGTAGGGAAAGAAGATCTTGAGGAATTTTTGAGCAGAGGAATGACATTCGTTCTTCGAAAGCTAATTCTGGTCCCTCTGAATATCTTGCATTAGGGGAGACAGGAAGGATTAAGGGAGGTGTGTAGGCAGTGGCCCGGTAATGGTAGTAGAACATGATTTGATAGAAATGTCAGAAGTGCCCCCAACATGATTGGTGTGCATATAAGGAAAGGGGAAAAATCAAAGGTGATCTTCAAGTTGTGGCCTAACCAATCAAGATAGAGAACTAGGTGGGAAGAGAAGATAGTTGTTTTACTTTTAATCTGTTAAATTCAGTATATTTGAAATGGTTTTCTGCAGTTCAGGGAGAATGACTTGATGTGTTGAAATCAAGGAACATGCCAGGCAGTGGCGCACATCTGTAATTCCAACTGCTCAGAAGGCTGAGGTGAGAAGATCGTGAGCTCAAACCCAGCCTAAGCAACTTACTGAGGTCCTAAGCAACTCAGTGAGACTGTCTCTAAATCAAATAAAAATAAAAGGCTGGGGATGTGGCTCAGTGGTTGAGTGTCTCTGGGATCAATCCCTTGTACCAAAAGCAACAAACAAACAAGGAACATCAGTCCAAAGGCTCATCGTCTATAGGGCTGTGCAGAGTGAAGCTCTCAACATCGTTTTCTTAAAGCCAGCCTGTCTTAGTCCCCAATGTGGAAGTATTGGCAGGTGGTACCTTTGAGAGGTATTTGGGTCTATTAAGAGGAATTAATGCTTTCCTCACGGAAGTGAGTTCACACTGTCCTGGGACTGGCTAGGTTACTGCAAGAATGAGTGGTTATGATATAAGTTTGGCTTCCTTGCTTCTTTCTTGCTTCCTCTTTCAATGTGTGTCCCTTCCACATGACCCCTCCATGTGATGCTATCCACCATGAGCCCCCTCATGGGAATTTAATGCTGTGCTGTGTCCTCAGACCTCCAGAACTATGAGCTCAATAAACTTTTATTTACTTATATGTTTGTTTATTTATTTGCAGTCCTGGGATTGAATTTAGGGCCTTGAAATGCTATGCAGATGTTCAACCTCTAAGTTACATCTCCCACCCTTATTTTTATTTTATTTTGAAACAGTGTCAGTCTCACCAGTGTCAGTTGCCCAGGCTGCTCCTGAACTTGTGATCCTCCTGCCTCAGCCTCCCAAATAATAAACCTCTTTTCTTTATGAAGTAACCAGTTTTCATATGACGTACCCAGTCTACAGAATTTTGTTATAGCAACGAAAACCAAGACTTTAATTTTCTACAAAAGTTGGGGCTGGGGATGTGGCTCAAGTGGTAACGCGCTCGCCTGGCATGCGTGGGGCACTGGGTTCAATCCTCAGCACCACATAAAAATAAAGATGTTGTGTCCGCCGAAAACTGAAAAATAAATATTAAAAAAAGTTTAAAAAAAAAATTTTCTACAAAAGTGTTGTAAGTCAACGTGTTAAGAAATGTAGCTAACTTGTATTACCTACAATAAGTACATTATGGGATACTGTGAATCTGAGTTAATTTGTTCCCTCCTGGTAAACAAAAATTTCAAAACCTTCCTCTTTGCCTCCCAGACCAACACCTTCTTTTGCAGCATGGTCTCAGTGATAAGATGGTGGTATCTTGAAGACCCCCTGATATTCAAGGTTATTTAGACCCTCCCCTCTTTACCCAGTTATCCCAGTCTTCAGAATCTTCTTTCATTTTTTTTTTTCACTGAGCCTCTAGAATTCCAACAAAAGTTGGAATTCTCATCCAAATCAACTTTTTTTTCAGAGAGGAAGACTGAATCTCATATTTAATAACTAGCTCAGCCATAGCTAGAATATGGCAGAGCTGCACTTCATTTGCTCTTTCCAGCCTCATGTTCTTTCTGTTACAGTACAGCTGGGATGGTCTTCAAGCACTATGATTCTGACTTTCCTTTCCCAAGCTCAAAGTTGAAATCTTCCTCTTACAATAGAAATACCTTACAACCACTCATGGGATGTAAGCATCTTGGCTCTTTTTAGATGTTTAATAAATAGACTTTGCAAGTGGGGCATTTGGGTGGGGGGGGGGGTGCTTTGGGGGGACTTCCTTGTGAACTTATTACACTCAGATCAGTTGTGGCTGCCTCCAAACCAGCTTTCTATCCCTTCCATCCTATCCCTTCTTAGGCACTAAGAGCTGCATGTGCAGCTTGACCAACAACAAAAGTGCAGATGCTTCCTCCTCCAGTTTGCCTTTCTATTTTTAGTTATATTCCTATTCTCAGTTTTCTTTGGCTTTATATAGCTGTCATCTGGGTCAGTTGACCCATGCTCTCAGAAAAGAGTATTACACTTGAGCCCTTTAATGAGAGACCATTCATTCCATCTTTAGCCATGTTCTCTTTTCTCTCATTGCTCCCTGGCTACAATTGTAGCGATTTCTACTTTCTATCCACAGTGCCTCTGGTTGAATTGACTGTTGTGTAGCTGAGGCTGGTAAAGAGAAAAGGGAATATATAAAGGCCTCTGGGCCTTTGGAAATTTAGTCTTTTATTGAAGATTCAAATCATTCTAAGAATATACTTGTCAGCCTCCTGTACTCTATCTGTTAGCTACTGATATCCCAGAAGGCGGATAGAGGAAAACTGACTATTTCCCATGGCAGGTCAGCAAAGTCCTCAAGGGTATGGAAATAGGAGCCTAAAATGAGAGGCCTAGAAGGGATTCAAGATTCACCTCCAAGCCAGATACACAGGCACATGCCTGTAATCTCAGCTACTCCGGAGGTAGATAATTTTGAAGCTAGCCTGAACAACTTAGCAAGACCCCTGCCTCAAAATAAAATTTTGTTTATTGAAAAAAAAAATTTTTAAGTTGTACATGGACACAATACCTTTGTTTTATTTATTTTATGTGGTGCTGAGGATCAAACCCAGTGTCTCACACATGCTAGGCAAGTGCCCTACCACTAAGCCACAACCCCAGCCCTTGTTTATTTATTTTTATTTTTTGTTGAGGTACTGGAGATTGAATCCAGGGGTGCTCTACCACTAAGCTACATTCCAGGCTCTTTTTATTTTTTATTTTGAGAAGGTCTCACTAAGCTTCTCAGGGCCTTGTTACATTACTGAGACTGACCTGGAATTGGTGATCCTTCTGCCTTATCCTCCCAAGTTTGTAGGAGTACAGGCATTCACCACCATGCCCTGCAGCCTGGTAGTAATCCTATGAGGTGGGTACAATTACTATTCCTTTTTTACAAATGAGGAAGTTAAAGCATAAGTTAATTACTTTGCTCAAGGTCACCTACCCAGTAGGTGAGGGCCATGATTCAAACTCAAGCCATCTTCCTCCAAAGCCTGTGTTCCTAACACTATTCTTAATGCCTCCTGACCAAGGATATATTTCAAAAGAAGAAAAGGCATATGTATGACGATCTTAATACACTGTTACTGATAATAAATTGAAAATAACCTAAACATCTAAAACAGTTGATTACAGAATATGTATGTGGAATCTAATTCAAACCATTAAAATGATCATTGTAATTGATCATGCAGCAATGTGGAAAATTTTTTGTGATATATGTGAAAAACAACCATGACAAGAGGACAATACAAAGGCTGGGGTTGTAGCTTGGTAGTAGATCTTTTGCCTACTATACACAAGAATTTTAGTTTTGCAAGATGAAGAGGTTCTAGAAATCTGTTGCACAATACACATATAGTTAACACTACTGAATTGGACACTTATCAAACAGCTAAGGTGGGGACTAGGGATGTACTCAGTGGTAGAGCATTTGCCTAGAATGTGCAAAGCCTGGAGAAAAAAAAAAAAAAAAGATGATCTTAGTTTTTTTTTTTTTTTTGCAATACTGGGGATTGAACCCAGGACTTTGCACATGTGAGGCAAGCACTCTACCACTGAGTTACATCCCCAATCTTTTGTATTTTATTTC
The DNA here is from genome assembly GCF_047511675.1 of Marmota flaviventris. Lineage (NCBI taxonomy): Eukaryota > Metazoa > Chordata > Mammalia > Rodentia > Sciuridae > Marmota > Marmota flaviventris. The sequence continues at coordinate 23,796,767 of NC_092498.1, forward strand.
GAGACAGGATCTTGCTAAGGTGCCCAGGCTGGCCTCCTACCTGAGCCTCCAGAGCGGCTGGGATTATAGGTGTGCACCACCACATCCAGCTTACAATAGTAAATTTTTTATATGTTCTTTACCATAATAAGGAAAATAGAAATGGCCTAACTTGTTATATACATGGAACAATCAGCCGCGCAACCAGCACGCTAGCTTCATACTAGAGGTTCTAAGCATAGAAGTTAACTAGTGAGATCAAAATAAACACACATAAACTCAATTTACCTTTTTCTTTGACCAGGTCTGAGACAGCTCCCCCTCTGGCTCCTGCCTCGAGCCACCCGGTGGGGCAGCAAGGTTTACACAAGACTAGCAGGAGAGAGAGAGGCAGGGCACGCCAGACGATGGCCTTTTATTGGGGAACAAGAAATTCAGGGGAAAATTCCATCCAATGAAGGTCGAGGGGGACAGCATTCCAAGGTCAGGGTCAGTGATTGGTCTCAGGGTCAATGGTCAGCCACACCTCTACACAGATGGGCTCTCGCACCTAGAAAGGGTGGGGATTAGTTCTGACATGCCTCACACCCAGTCAGGGAGGTGCCCAATCACGTGCGAGAATGGCTTTCCACAGAACAAGATTATTTCCCTTAATCCTTCAGTTTAGGCTTGGATAGCATCATTTGTCATATCTTCTTTCTTTTGTTTTTAATATTTTTTTTAGTTGTAGATGGACAAAACTTTACTTATTTTATGTAGTGCTAAGGATCGAACCCAGTGCCTCAATGTGCTAGATAAGCACTGAGCCACAACCTCAGCCCATCATCATCATCCCTTCTTTCTCTTGACATGTCTGATTGTCTGCTCTGACACCTACCTGTAGTCATGTTCTTGGTCTTCCATAACCTTACATTGCACTTTCTCTGGTGGGGAAAGGATGAATGAAACCAAACGTGAGACTCTTATAGAGCCAGAGAAGTTGCATGTCAAGATATATTTGACATTACCAGATATAAAGTGGCTAGAAAATCTCCCCTTAACAATCATGCCGTCTCCCAAGTCTCTAAGAACTGAAGCAAGTCTCTGTAGCCTACTTGAGATTCAAGGTCAGGTATGGGGCTTTAGTGCCAAGCACTAATGCTAGCAGTACCAGCCAAAGCCACTAGATGCCCCCAGTGCTCCATGCCTGACTTCTTAGCTTAAATTGCGGAGGCAAGACAAACCTGACCTCCCCATTTCATACCAATCACCATCAACAGTATTGGGCAATACAGCACTGATTTTTCAAATGATTTATCCTCATTTCTGCATCATTCTTACTTTGTCCTTATTTCTGTTATAGGTCTTCCTTCCTAGCCCTGCTTAAACTGAGTCTGAAGCTGCTTAGTGTCAACCATAGGCTATAGTCCAGTGGTGGAAAAAGAGAGATTGAAAGCATTAAGATAATCCATATGGAGAGATTGGTATTTATTGAAGAGCCAGAGAAGGGGGGAAAAAAATCTCCCTTAATTGAAGGTTGGGGTTAGGACCCTGCATCCAGGATATAGAGGCATGAATAGCCAGGGTAAGGACCACGTTCACTGAAAAGTCAGCTGAAAAAAGAAACCCAGGGGAAGATAAGCCATTGGCAGCCATCAGCACACATGAAAGTGCTGAGGCAGCCCTCTCAAGATGTCATTCTTGCGCCCCCCCCCCCCCCAGCACCAGCACTCAAGGCTAGGTCACCCCAGGGCCAGGTCACCTCAGGGCCAATTCACAAAGTTAAGCAAACCAGTAATGAAGTTTCAAGGACATATTCATAGGGGCACAGGCCAGTGTGGTGTGTCATCATGGTCACAGGGCTGCTTAGACCTGGCAGGTGACCCTTTGCATTTGAGGATTCCAAAGTCTGTGACTAATACTAATTAACTCTGACTCATGGTAGCACTGAGTACAGAGAGATCATTATCTCCCTAGATCGAGTGGGGAAACTGAGGTATGGAGTGGGGAAGCAGCTTTGCTCCATTAGTCAGTGTCACCAGGTCATGAGTTTATCACCGTCCTACTCCAATGCCCGTGAAGCTTCCCTTGATTGTCAGGAGTAAACACTTCCAATGGGGCTGTGCATGGAGGAGGGAGGGGCCTTTCCTCAGTGCCCTTTCCAGCCCTGTAGAGCCATAGGTCTGGAAACAGTTGAAAAGACTATGTGACCTAACTCCCCTGAGTTCCACAATGAATCCGAAGGTCAGAGTGGGGAGATGCAGCCAAGATCGCAGAGTGGGTGTGGCTGTGCCAGGCCTAGAGTCCTGGGGTTCCATGTTCAGACCCCTGCCTGTTGTACAGTAAGGATGACAGAGCAGAAAAAAGCAAATATTCTGTGAGAGGTAAGAGTGCCAGCCTTAGGCCAGGTGGCTTGGCAGATGGAGCAAGCAGGCACTAGATCTAGTACCCTGGGTTCAAATCTTGGACTTGATGGTCACCAGCATGTACTTCTAGGCCAACAACCCAGCACTTCCATTTCTTCATCTGTAAAACAAAAACAATACTAGTAGTGTGTCATAGGGGTATTTGAAAACTAAATAAGAACTGGGCACAGTGACCCATGTCTGTAATCCCAGCCACTTAGGAGGCTGAGGTGAGAGGATCACAAGTTCAAGGCCAGCCTTGGCAACTTGGCAAGACTGTCTCAAAAGAAAAAGGACTGGAGATGTAGCTCCATGAGAGAATGCCCCTGGGGTCAAACCCCAGTACTGCAAGGAAAAAAAAGAGAGAGAGAGAAAGAAAGAAAAGAAAAGAAAACTAAATAAGAGATTGAAGTGCTTAGAGCAGTAGCTAGCATATGTAGTGCTTATTCAGAGGTTCAGTATTATTTCAATGAGGGAGGCATGGCCCACCTGCCTTAGTGGCACACACACCTGTTGGTTTAAACCCAGTTGTCTCTGGCCAAATGCCTCTAGTTTGCCTGGCCTTTGGGGTCTCCTGAGAGAAGGAAGTGCTGAAACAATAAATGTTGGGATTAGGAAAAAGTGATAGCCTAGAATTTCCTCCACGGATTGGCCTTGGGTAGGGATCTTTTAGCTCTGCAGCTTCCACCCCGTCAGACAGTGCAGGTGCTGGTGGTTCAGCTTCAAGCCCAGCCGTAGAAGCACCTTGGGCAACAAAACACAAACCAAGGTAACCACATTCCTGCAGATCTCCTTGTGTCCTGGTTCTGTGCCAGCAAGGCCACCCTCAGGAGGTGGTGGTACAATGACAACAGGAGGGCTAATTACAGGATCATCCTGCTGGGGTGAGGATACTGGTTTGTTTGTCCAGCACAGCTTACCTGAGTCATCCATCCTGGAACTTGCAGCCACCTGGGCCTGGAGCTAGACCAGCAGGCTGCCAGCCTTCTGTGTGCTGCACCCGACTGGTGCCAGCCCTTCCTTCCTGCTCTCCGCTCAGAGAGCCAGATGAGGAAGTTTTGGTTCTACAAACAGCCCAAACAGGGAAGAACTGGGCCGGGGCCTGACAACAAGCCAGAGACCCCAGGGCCCATTGTTGGGTAAGCAAACAAGAGCTGAGGCCTCAAAGTATTTGGAAAATCACCTCACAGATCAGAGATGAATCTAAAAGGTAGAGAACAAGCAGGGTAGCAGCTTCCTCCACCCCTCCATCCCACCTCCAGGTCCCCACTCCCATGCCACTGAGCTCAGGGGGCCTTGGGATCTCTTGCCAAGCCCCAACTCTGCCCAGGGTGCCTAGGCCCACCCTACTGGTCAGTCATGATCTGAGTTCAACTCCTACAGCTCAATCTTGGGGTCTCCCAAAGTAAGATGGGGAGCAAAATGGGTCCTGTGTGTCACAGGAAAAGTTTCCAAAATAATAACAGAAAGTACTTTTTCAAAAGGTGTTAAAAAATGAGAGTCAATGTTCCCTGTTCCTTCTGACTTACTGGGTTAGGGGAACAAGGACATAGCAGAGGAGAAACGAAGTGGGGCACCCCCTTCCGAACTGGGTGTGAGGATGGCCTTAGGTCTTAGCATAAGCAACTCCATTTTAAAACTACATTTTGAAACCTGCAGTCTCATTAGACATGCCTACAGAGCACTCCAATATGGTCACCAGGCATAGCCCTGACATAAACAAGTCACTTCTCCCCACCCTGACAAACTCAGAGTGAAGTAATACCACCCTCGCCCCCATAAGGGTAAAAGGCAAGAAAATCAGGGTGGGGACCACCAGACCAGATGCTTTAACCTCAGGGCGGATGATGTCACTGAGAAATTCAGTAGCAGCTGATAGGGATTGAAAGGGCAGTCAGATGCCCCAGAATTTAAATTTAAATAATGGAGCAAATGAACAAACATTCAGCCAGCTGACACTGATGCCCTCATGCCGGAGAGCCTGATGAGGACCTGGACTGACATCCCAACTCTTCTCATCCTCTGCATCTTCCTCACCACTCTCAAACTCGACAGCCACATCTTGACCTTGGTGAGAACTGCAACATCCCCTATGACCTTCTCCTCAACCAGCAGTCAGCTCCACCCCAGGAGAAGCCTGCCTCAGCTCCTGACCTGATCACCGCGATCTGAGTGAGGAGTGAGTGTGCATCTACTAGACTTAGAGCCTAAAGCTTGAGACTTTAGATCTGGCACTTGAGCTTAGCTCATGTCTGTCATGAGCCTGTCATGGTTAAGAGTGTTTGCAGTGCTTAGAATTAACTTAGCATTGTTTGCTGTGGATTGATTATATCTATTGCAGTGTCTAGCATTAAGGATTTAGTCATTTTCTTGATTAAGAACCTATAGAGTGAAATTGTATTGAGTGATCTGAGTGAATAAAACATTGAAAAGGGCAGAAGCACGTGGACATTCTTTATTTCTCCCCCTTGACTGCGTAAGTCGCACCTTTGCTCCTCCTGACACTGGGAGGAAGACATTTGTGCCCTGAAGGGATTTCCACAGGAAGGCGCATCTGCAACCTGGCTGGCAGAGGGAACCCGAGAAGGCCTCTAGTGGGGACAACTATGGGTGGGACAGGAAACACAGGAAGCCATGTCTTAAGGCAGTGATCCCATAGGCCTAGGAAGGAGGCTCTCTCCTCTAAGAAAGACAGCCAAAGAACCCACATAAAATCCAGTACTGCTCAGAGGCCTGGGCTGCTGAGGGGGAGATTGCGTCAGGCCTGCCTCCCTTCAGCTGAGGTCCCACTTGTCTGCCTCGACCCCTGCAACTCCCACGACATTAGTTATGGGTGTTGGCACCCTCTGCCATTAAGTCTCAGCACACTCCTGTTGCCACCCACAGCCCCTCACGTTTTCTAGATCATCATGAAGTGAGCCTGACAATAGACTATCCCCTGAGGGGAGGGAGAGGCAGGAGGGTGGAGAAGACCTAGTTCTGGCCTTGCTGACTAAAACATGACCTCAGTTCATAATGACTGGCTTTCTGGTTAACCAGCCAACCAGGGCCTCCCTGCCCTGGCCTTCTAGATGGCCTCCTACAGGATATCATGTCTCTTGGTGTACAGGGAGCAGTGGGGTTTCACGTGGCAGAGGTCAATCAGGGGTGGCACTTGTTAGTTAAATCCTCATGTTGTGGCTCCCCAGAACAGGACCTGAACCCTGTAACTTGAGACAACTTTCATCATCACATATTCTGAGGGAAAAACCTGGACGAGGGGGCTAAGTAGGACTGACTTCATGAAGACAACATGACAATTTAAAAATTGTCCCGCCAGGTGCAGTGGCTCACACCTGTAATCCCAGCAGCTTGGGAAGCTGAGATGAGGATCACAAGTTCAAAGCCAGCCTCAGCAATTTAGCTAAGCCCTGTCTCAAAATTAAAAACAAAAAGGGCTGGGGATACGCTCAGTGATTAAGTGCCCCTGGATTCAATCCCTGGTACCAAAAAAGAAACTGTCCAGCCAGTTGTGATGTGTACCTATAGTCCCAGCCACTTGGTAGGCTGGAAAAAAAAAAAGAAAGAAAAGAAAAAAATAGACTGTCCCAAAAAACTTGGGATATGTAATCTCTGTGGTGTACCCAGTGCTCAATGTCCAGGAGGCAATGTGGTGCAGGAGGCCCAAGTTAGGATAGGGAGCCTGGCTATCCTGCGGTCCCATCCGTCATCCTGGTGACTTGGGGGAAGCCAGTCTTCATTTTATTCTCTATCTGTACTAACAGTGTTCAGAACAACTTGTTGATGTTCAGAACATGTAAAGTACTTTGGGGGAAAGTAAAACTGTACATACATACACACCGTCAGCATGAGGTAACGGGTTACTTGATTTGGGGATGAGAGGTTTCACTGCAGGTAGGAACAGTGACCAGCATCTGAGTCAAGAACAGGCACCGCAGTACATACCTTTAATCCCAGTGGCTCAGGAAGCTGAGGCAAGAGATTCACAAATTCAAAGCCAGCCTCAGTAATAGCAAGGCACCAAGCAATTCAGTGAGACCTTGTCTCTAAAAAAAATAAAAAACAGGGCTGGGGATGTGGCTCAGTGGTCTAGTGCTCCTGAATTCAATCCCCAGTACAAAAAAAAAAAAAAAACAGAAGACAGAACTGACATGGAAAGTCAAGGGCCAAGGAAGAAAGCCCTGAGAAATCAGGCTGAGAAGCATCCTGCTGCCAAGGTCAGAAAATAAAAGGGGTTGGGTGATGACACAAGCAGAAGATGTTCTTTTCCTCAGTGGTTGCGGCATCATATTTCCTGAGACCCTGTGGCATATAGTCCAGTTTGCCCACTAGGAGAGGAGCTCTGGGCTCCAGGGCTGTGCTCCATCTCTGAGCCCCTGAAGCAAGCAACAGAGGCCTACAGACTTCTGTGAACGCCGGATCTGGCACTTACTGTGGAACAGGTTACCACATCCTAGGCATGTGACATAATAAGTCTTCAGAAATTTGGATTCTTATTCCCTGAACTCTCCAGGTAGGAATTTAGTGCCATCTGGGGTCCTCAGATCTTTTGAGGAGTTCCAAAAGGGGGCTTTACATGTGTCCATAAGCTAGTCTGTCATAGTCACAATGGGGAAGTTACATTGGGTTCTCTGTCTCTGGCTTCAGCTCTTACCAAGTAACTCCCCATGCCCCTAAGCCCCTTGAAGGAATCCAAACTCCTATGTTTCTGGGCATCCCAGGAAGCTGGGTTTCCTGTCTATGTGGAGATAACTCCTCTGGCTCAGTGCCAAACATGGCAGTGTACCTCAAAGCCACAGTGCATGGCCTCCAAAGTGATCTGTACACTGTTGGGTTAGCTTCTGGCCTTCCCCTCAGACTATGGGGACATAAACTGAGATCAAAGATCAGAAAGGGACACCTACCTGATCATTCCTCCTTTTCTCCACCAAGTTCCTCCTTCCACCCTTATCCTTTGCCACCTTAATGTAGTTTTAGATCCTTGGAGCCAGGACAAGCACAAATCTCCATCTCAGAAAAAGCTGTTCCTTCAGGTTTGCTTATCTGTAAGATCAATTTTAGTGCTTTTTCCTGATACAAAGGAACTGGGTGTCCTAAAGGTATACGGAAGTTTGTACAGGAACAGGATTCCAATGAGAAGTTGGCTTTGATTGTTTTCTTGGTCTCATTGAAAATCTTAGGACAGAGGTTCTGTGGAACACAACATAACTTAAGGGTTCAGGTAATAAATAAGACAAATTGAATGTTAAAAGATGTGAAATCATGTGTAAGATGACCTTTGATCTCTCAGAACTTCTCGATTGCTTCACCACCTACATTCCGTATCTCTTTAAAAAAAAAAATTTAGTTTTAGTTGGACACAATACCTTTATTTTATTTATTTATTTTTATGTGGTGCTGAGGTTCAAACCCAGTGCCTCACACGTGTCAAGCAAGCGCTCCACCACTGAGCCTCAGCCCCAATCCTCCATGTCTCCTTACCATGGCTGTATCCCAGTACCCAGAACAGGTTCTGGTACAGAGAAATGCTCAGGATATATCTGTTACATATGTAAACAAACAAATGTTTATAATTAAGTGTAACGGTTGGAGGCAGAGCTAACTTTGTCTTTCCATCCTATGCAGAGTTGAGGCAATGCATTCTGGGTTCTTAAAAGAACCTGCATTGGACTGGGAATATAGCTCAATGGCTCAGTGCTTGCTTAACATGTGCAAGGCCCTGGGTTCAATGCCTAGTACTGGGGAAAAAAAAACCTACATAATGGGATTGCCAGATGGAACTCAGGGGTAAAGCATGTGCTTAGCGTGCATGAGGCCCTAGGTTTGATCCCCAGAATCAAAAAAGAAAAGAACCTACGTTGGGTTGGAAGGGGTCTGGAAAACATGATTGTCCACCTCTTAATGAAATACAGGCAAATGAGAGTAGGAAGTAGAAGGGGAAACTGGCCAAGTTCTGGAAAGGGGAAATTTGAGGCAAAGAAATGAAAAAGAGGACCATGTGTGTATGTGGCTTGACTTTAATGACATTAGGAAAATATTGACATGATATATATTTCTATAGCTCTTCCCCACCTCATTTGACATTCTCAACTTTGATCATATAAAGGAGAGAACTGTGTGTAAACCCTTGGGTTTATTTTTTATTAAAATAAGGATAATAATTTAAAAATAAAAACTAATAAAGGAAACAAAATTTTTAAAAAGGAAAAAGAAAAAAAATAAAGGGGTAAGCCAGGTGTGAGAGCACACACCTGTAATCCAAGTGACTTGGAATGAGGCAAGAGGATCACAAGTTCCAGGCCAGCCTCAGCAAGTTAGTAAGATCCTCAGTAACTTTAGAAAAACTCAATCTCAAAAAGGGCTGGGGAGCTGAGTGCAGTGGTACAAGACTGTAATCCTAGTGACTAGGAAGGCTAAGGCAGGAGGATCATAAATTTGAGGCCAGCCTCAGCAATTTAGTAAAATCCTTTCTCAAAAATAAAAAGGGCTGGGGGTGTAGTTCAGTAATAGAGCACTCTTTGGTTCAATCTCCAGTACTGTAATAAGTAAATAATAAATAAGAGTAACTAACCTTATGTGGAGATTTATCATAAAGAAATCATATCCTATCGTAATTGCAATAATTTTACAGAAAAATTTCAAGAGTAGTAAAGAGAATACCCATATCCTTTACCCTGTGTCACCAATTTATTGACATTTTGCCACAAACATTTTGTAGTTCTCTTTACATACACACACACATACTTTTCTCTGAACAACTGGAGGATGGATTACATATCCTAGGCCCCTTTTACTTTTTTTTTTTTTTTTTTTAATGTTTATTTTTTAGTTTTCGGCGGACACAACATCTTTGTACGTGGTGCTGAGGATCGAACCCGGGCCACACGCATGCCAGGTGAGCGCTCTACCGCTTGAGCCACATCCCCAGCCCCCCTTTTACTTTATACCTGTAAATTCTTCATGTATTTTTTCCTATTTTTATTATTGCATATTTCCTAAGAATAAGAATATCCTCAGCTGTGATACACAACTGTAGTCCCATCCACTTGGGAGGCTGAGGCAGGAGGATCATTTGAGACCAGGAGTTTAAAGCCGGATGGCAACATAGTAAGATTCTATCTCAAAAAAAAAAAAAAAACTTCTTAACCGTAGTCCAGTTATCAAATCCAGAAGAGTTTAGCTGATATATTTTTAAATATTCAGTCCATATTCTAATTTCTTCAGTAGTCTCAACAATGTCTGTTAAAGTATTGTCCCCCTAGCACAGGATCTAATCCAAGATGCCATCTCCCATTAAGTCATCCTATTTAGTTTCCTCTAAGGTATTTTTTCTATTATTAATTCCTCAGTTTCTCCTATCCTCCCTTTTTTGACTTTCATGACTTTTTTTTTTTTTGGTACTAGCCATTGAACCCAGGGGTGCTCTACCATTGAGCTATATCCTCAGCCCTTAGCACTTTTTATTTTATTTTGTGACAGGGTCTTGCTATGTTGCTGGCACTGACTTCAAATTTGCAATCTGCTTGCCTCAGTTTTCCTATTTGATAAGATTATAGGCATATACCACGGCACCTAGTGACCTCATGACCTTTTTAAAAAGACCAGTTATTTTACAGAATATCCTCTAGTTTGGATTTGTCTAATGTTCCCTGATGATTAGGTTCATGTTACCTATGTTTTACTAGAATATTACATAAGTGACAGGTATCCTCCTCAGCGTACCATAATTGGAGACACATGGTATCTTTTAATGAGATGTTATATTTGGTGAAGATGTTTCAGGTTTCTCTTCTGTGAGGTTATTATTTCTCCTTTTGTAATTAATGAGTAATTTGTGGCAAAATAGCTTGAGACTACATAAATGTCCCATCCTCATCAAACTATGCTCTGCAATTCATTTGTTATTGGTTTTCTGAGGGGATCAAACAGAGGCCCTTGCATATGCTAAGCAGGTCCTCTACCACTTAGCTGTAGTCACAGTCTTTTTTTTCTTTTAATGGGGGTTATTTGAGATTGATCCCAGAAGCACTCTACCACTGAGCTAGATCCTTGTCCCCCCTCTTTTTTTCCTTTTTTTTTTTTGGGGGGGGTACCAGGGACTGAACTCAGGGGCACTTGACCACTGAGCTACATTCCCAGTCCTGTATTTAGAGACAGGGTCTCACTGAGTTGCTTAGCACTGAAGCCAGATTTAAAGTTAAGGTAGTCAGTGTGTAAGGGTCCCACGAAACGTCGGAGAAAGAGACCACCAAGTGACCACTCATGCAATTGGCAGAAGGGGGATTTATTGAACCAGCATGCTGGGGCTCCGTGCCCACTCAAGAAGGGAAAGCAGCCAGAGCCCCGAGCAGGGGCTGAGCACTGCTTAAGTACACTTTTTGGGGAGGGCGGAGGGCTTTGTATACATCAGAACAAATCATCATGAGGCGTGGGAAAATTGAACAACAACTCCTAAACATGATTAGTTCATTCATTGGCGGGAACAGGTCAGGCTGGAGTGATAGGTCATTCCTAAGGAGGAGGTTACATTTAAACTGATTGGTCCAGGCCCTGCAATGCCTACGTGCGACCACACAGAGCCTTTATTAAACAACCAAATAGTCAGGGGAAATATTTACTGGGCAGTTCCAAGCATTGTCTTAACAGCTACAGAAATTTCAGGTTTTGCAGGTAGCATAGAAACCTAACAATACCTAATCCTTTACATTTTAACTCAGACCTTGCAGCTTAGAAACTTTACAACACCCGGTCTTTTACCCTTTAACTTTTACGCTTTAACTTCAATTTCTTTTACCCTTACAAGTGTAGTTAGGTAAATCGGGTCTAATGTTGAGTAAGATCTAAAATGGAGGCCATGTTTAGAATGAATTCCGGGAAAAGTTGAACAACTCTTGGAATGTTAATGAAATCTGGGAAAAGCCCAAGGCCAGAGCCCATCCCAAAGAAGTGTTAATGAACAGCCCCCAGCAAACTTGAAGATGCTGACTCAGAAGTCCTTCCTGACCAGATGACTTCTTTGGCCCACCTGTGTCCCACCCCTCGGGCCTTCCCACCTACATTCCATCACTGAAAGAACTATAAAAAGGGGAAACAACCGCACTTCCACGGATTCCATCTCTTGGGTCCCCTTCTTCCTCTGGGAGAAGTCTTTTCTGCTGTACTTTAATAAACTTCTACTTTTCACTTTGACCTTGCCTCAGTGTGCTTCTCTGGTGTTATACTTCAACATTGGGGAAGCAAGAACTCGTCACCAGTCAACAGCGGTAACAGCGCCTCGCTTTTGCTGAGGCTGGCTTTGAACTTGTGATCCTCCTGCCTCAGCCTCCTGAGCCACTGGGATTACAGGTGTGTGCCACTGTGCCCAGCTCCATTTTTAAAAATTTGTTCTACTTAGTGATACTTGACAGCAGAATGCATTTCAATTTATTGTACACAAATAGGGCACAATTTCAATTCTCTGGTTGTACACGATGTGGAGTCGCACCATTCGTGCAATCATATCGTGTACCTAGGGTAATGATGTCTGTCTCGTTCCACCATCTTTCCTGCTCCATGCTCCCTCCTCTCCCCACCCTCCTCTTTGCCCAATCCAAAGTTCCTCTATCCTTCCCAGGCCCCGCCATCCCCATTATGGATCAGCATCCACTAATCAGAGAAAACATTCGGCCTTTGGTTTTTTAGGACTGGCTTACTTCACTTAGCATGATATTTCCCAATTCCATCCATTTACCTGCAAATGCCATAATTTTATTCTCTTTTAATTCTGAGTAATATTCTATTGTGTATATATACCACTGTTTCTTTTTTTTTTAATATTTATTTTTTAATTCTCGGCGGACACAACATCTTTGTTTGTATGTGGTGCTGAGGATCGAACCCGGGCCGCACGCATGCCAGGCGAGCACGCAACCGCTTGAGCCACATCCCCAACCCATACCACTGTTTCTTTATCCATTCACCTATTGAAGGGCATCTAGGTTGGTTCCACAGTTTTTAGCTATTGTGAATTGAGCTGCTATGAACATTGATGTGGCTGCATCACTGTAGTATGCTGATTTTAAGTCCTTTGAGTATAGACCTTGGCCCCTTTTTAAAATTTTATTTGAGACAAAACCTCACTAAATTGCCCAGGCTGGCCTCAAATTTGAGATCCCCTGCCTCAATCTCTTGAGTTGCTGGGATTACAGGGTATACCACCATGCCCTGCCTTGTCTTTTTTTTTTTTTTTTTTGTAGTGGGGATTGAATCCAGGGGCACTTAACCACTGGGCCCCATTTCCAGTCCTTTTTTGTATTTTCTTTAGAGACAGGGTCTGACTGAGTTGCTTCAGGCCTCACTAAATTGCTTTGAACTTGCGATCCTCCTATTTCAGCCACTGGGATTACAGGCATGCACTACCACAGTTCTTTGTCCTTTTAAACTAAAGAAAAAAGGAATCCTAAATCAGCCTAGAGAGGGAATCAGCCCTGCACCTCAGCGGCAGCACAGTGTGAATTTCCCTGAAGCTCAGGGGCCCGGGACCTTCTGCCAGATATGACCAGAAAACCCTGGAGCTGGGTGGAGACTCCGGTGCCGCCCTCTGGCAAGCTCTCCTTTGTTTTCTTAATGAGAATATTTCTTTCCATTTTCCTTTCTCGAGCCCAGACTTGTCGCCCAACTCTCCACCTACATCGCTAATAACCTCCTGGTTGTTTACATCCGGATGTCCTGTTGTCACCTCAAACTCAACAGAAGTGTCCTCCTGTTTTCTGTGTGGCTATCCCAGTCACTCAGGCTGGGGGCCTCGGTGTCACCTTGGATATTTGATGTTTCCTCTCCATCACCACCATTCACCAGTCTCCAGAGCCTGCTGCCCATTCCTCCTGCGTCTCTCCCAGCCTCCGGTTGCCTTCCCCACTGTACTCCACCCAGCCCAGGGCCCAGGCCTCTTGGCATCTTGTCTAGATCACTGCTGGGACAGATCGGCCTCCACACTTTACCCCAGTCCATCTTGCACCCCCTCCTACCAGAAGAATCACTCCAAATACTGCTTTTACCAAGCTACTGTCTTCCACATTTTATGTACATTTAAAAATTAAAATTATTTTGTAGTTGTTGGTGGACAGCACGCCTTTATTTTATTTGTTTATTTTTATGTAGTGCTAAGGATTGAACCCTGTGCCTTCACAGGTGCTAGACAAGTGGTCTGCCACTGAGCTACAGCCTCAGCCCCAGCCTTTGTACATTTTAGTTCCATGAGAGGAGTCTGCTGTACACACCACTCTCACTCAAGCCCCCATCCTGTGCCTTTCTCCCTGTTTTCAAATGCCCCTCCTGTGACCTTCTCCCTATCTCAATAGGATCCCCCACTTTAGGACTAAGCTGTATGCCAGCTGCATACCAGCTCACAGGATTCTTTGCTCTGAACTCTCTAAAATTTACTGTTGTACATACACATTTATTTCATGCTTATGCATTGTTCTATTTTTTTTAACATATCTTCTGTCTACCATAGTGGTTAAAAATGTTGATTCTTAAGTCAAAGTCTGTGAGTTCAAATCCTGACTTTGCTATTTATTAGCTGTGTGATCTTGAGTAAATTACCTAACTGTATGCTTTATCCATAAATTGAGAATACTACCCAGGCTTGTTGGCGCACACCCATAATCCCAGCAGCTCAGGAGGTTGAGGCAGGAGGATCATGAGTTCAAAGTCACCTCAGTGAAGGCAAGGTACTAAGCAACTCAGTGAGACCCTGTCTCTAAATAAAATACAAAATAGGGCTGGAGATGTGGCTCAGTGGTTGAGTGCCCCTGAGTTCAATCCCGGTACCCCTCCCCCATAAAAAATACTTATACTGGTGATCTTCTAGGGTTTGTTGTGACAATTAAATAACTTAATACACAAAAGGTACTTATAAACATACAATTGCCACATGACTCAGCAATTCCATTTCTAAGTATATGCCCAAAAGAACTGAAAGCAGATACACACACACACACACACACACACACACACACACACACACGGAGGCACTTTACCCCTGAACCACATTCCTAGTTCTTTCATAAGACAGGGTCTCACTAATTTCTGAAGCTGGCTTTGAACTTGAGATTCTCCTGCCTCAGCCTCCCAAGTTGCTGGGATTACAGGTATGCACTAACATGTGTAGCTCTTTAGGGACTCAGATCTTTACACATCAATATTCATAAAAGCACTATTCATAAGAGCCAAAGGGTGGGAACAACATAAATATCTATCAACAGATGCCTAGATGACAAAAAATCTGCAAATACACAATGTAATACTATTTAGCCTTAAGAAGGAATGCAGTTGTGTGATACATATGAATCTTGAAAACATGGTATGTGGGGCTGGGGTTGTGGCTCAGTGGTTGAGCTCTTGCCCTAGCATATGTGAGGCAGTGGGTTTGGTTCTCAGCACCACATAAAAATAAGTAAGTAAATAAAATAAAGGTATTGTATTCATCTACAACTGGAAATATTATTTTTTAAAAGGGTACATGAAAGAAGCTAAGCAGAGTGTAGCACATACCTGTGATCTCAGCAATTTGGGAGGTTGAGGCAGAATAATCATATGAGTTCAAGACCAACCTGGAAAACTTAGCAAGACCCTGGCTCAAAACAAAAATAATTTTAAAGGTCTGGGGATGTATCTGAGTGCTAGAGCACTTGCCTAGTATGTTTGAGGCCCCTGGGTTCAATCCCCAGTACCACGAAAGAAAAATTAGAACAGAGGTTATGAGGGGCTGGGGGAAAGTGGGAATGAGGAATCATTATTTAATGAGAACAGAGTCTATGTTTGGGATGATGTAAAACTTTTGGAAAGGGATAGTAATTGTATAACATTTTGAATGTACTTAACTACTGAATTGTACACTTAAAAATGATTAAATTGGCAATTTTTATGTTATGTAAATTTTTCCACGGTTTAAGCAAATTATCCCTAAAAAAGGTGTTTAGAACAATACCTGGCACATGGTATGCATTGTTAGCTGTTTGTTACCCTCTCTCACATTACTGTGCTGTTTTTGTAGAGATTAATACATGTCAAAGGGAAGAGGCTACAGTCATTTGGGTGGCACCTTAGTTCAAGGCCTGGACCACCCAGGTTCAGATCATGATCCTGTCAGTGCTTCTGGAGTGGATCAGCCTCATGGGAATGATTCATAAATCAAACTCTGTGCAAACCAGCCAGCCAGCTCTCCAAATGCACATTCTTGGAAGGACTTGTGGAAAAACCAACTGTTGTCTACAGGTTCCTTAGAGAGTGTCAGAGGCTAGGGGTCAGTGAACACTAACCACTTGTGGCATTAGGAACTGGTAACAGGGGTCCCGTGCATCTGCAGGGATGGGTTTGTGGCCAGGTGTCCTGCTCAGGGCTCTCCCCAGGCATCTATACCTGAAAATCATGTTGACTCGCCTTTGCTCTCTCAACTTCCTTTTTTGCAAATTGTGGGTAGATTTCCCCTACTCCACGCCCTGAAAAGACATTCTTTCTTTAGCCAAGTTCCCAAACCATTAATTCACTTCTAAACCCTCTTTGCTCTAGATCTGACTGTCCTACTTTGAATGGCCTTGAGAGTTTCCCAAGACCCTGGCACCATATTGACAAGGCTATTTCAGGGGAAATATGTGTGTATCTGGCTGAGTGGGTTCATTTTCAGTTCTCTGGGAAACTAACCATCTTGAAGTTATGAGGATACACATCCAGTAAATGCTGTCCACAGTTTTATTTTCATTTTTTTTTTTCAGAGTCAAGGATGGAACCCAGAGCCTTGCAGATGCTAGGCAAGCATTCTACTACTGAGCTACACCCCAGCCCTACAGCTTTCCATTACTGATTGTAGTTTCTCATAGCACTTAGTATATGTCATGTTATTTATTCATTCAACAAGAATTTCTTGAGCACCTACTGCTGGGGATACAACATTGGGCAAAATAGACACATACCTTCCAGAGATTACACCCTAAAGGACAAAAAACCGCCAAGGCAGTGAGACAGATGTTCCTAACATGCAGAGTAGAAATATACAAAGGAGAACTCCCCTCCAGAAGTTACAACATGAGATGAAATCTCCCTGCCCGCCTCTGACAAAACTGCCCCTGCTCAGGTTTTATTTGTGTTCTGTTCATTTTGTTTTGTAGATTTCTATTTCTCCTGAAATAGCTTCAAGAACCTCTGGCACATTCTTTGGAATAACCTCAGTGGTGGCAAAGCCATGACTGGTTTATGGCAGATTTGATGTTTAGAAATAGCTTGGCAAATAAGTCCTGTGATAAAGCTAGGTAATAGCATTGAGGGCAAATAAATAATAAATAAATGTGCCTCTCTGGAGACTGATTCTTGTCTTGTTCAAAAACTATCTCTGGAAGCAACTGCAACCCTGCAGAGCCAAGAATGTTTGGAGGTTCTACAGCATCCCAGTGCAACCTTCCAACATTGGAAAGGGTAACTCTGGCTGGGGTGTGTGGCTCCCAAGTTGTGGCAGGGTGGTTACACACCACAACCTTGAGTTCCCTTGAACTTGAGAGCCTGGGGTTCTATTTTCAACAAAGAAAACAGCCTCAATCCTTCCTAGTTATGAATTCCCAGGAGGAAGAAGCGGCTCCAGGAAGTATCTTCCTGGTCCCCAGTCTGTGCCAATCACATTTAAAGGCAGTATAGTGCCAAGGTAATGGACCCCATTTTGGGTACTAGTGTCTGGATTCAGACCACAGTTCTGTCCCTCATGGGCTGTGACCAAAGACAAATTACTTAGCCCTTCTATGCCTTGGAGTCCTTGTTATGGTTTAGATATGAGGTATCTCCCCAAAGCTCCTGTGCGAGACAATGTAAGAAAATTTAGAGGCAAAATGATTGGCTATGAATTTTAACCTAATCTGTGCATTAATCCACTGATATGGATTAACTGGGCGGTACTGTAGGCAGGTAGAGTGTAGCTGAAGGAAGTGGGTCATTAGAAACATGCATTTGGAGTTTATATGTTGTACTTGGTGGATGGAGAGACTCTGCTTCCTGGTGCCATGTTCCCAGTTGTTCTCTTCCACACGCTTCTACCATGATGTTCTGCCTCACCTCAGGCCCTGAGGAACGGAGTTGGCCATCTATGGACTGAAACCATGAACCCCCAAATAAACTTTTCCTCCACTGATTGTTCTTGTCAGGTCTTTTGGTTATAGCAGCGAAAAAGCTAGAACTAGAACAGTCCTCATCTTCAGAATAGGGATAATAATAACCAAAAATAATTGTGAATTCCTTAAAACCTCTCCGATAGTTATAAAAATTCAGTGAGTTAGGACTTTTTAAGTCATTGGGACTAGTGCCTGGTCCATAGTCAAGCTTGGTGAGTAATTTTCTAACTATGATTTGGGTCCTCCAGGAGCAGGGACCATGGATATACTTTTATTTGTCTGTCCTGTGGCATGGAGCTATCAACATGATACATGCTCAAAAAATATTTACCCCAGAATCAAGCAAGCAAGCTCACACAAAGAGATCTGTGTCCCAACAAACACATCTGCTTAAACAGATGCCAGCCCTTTGCCCTTGCCCTTCCTCATGGGTATGTTCACTGTGATAACGTCTGACCTTCCGCCTTGGTTCCCTGCAGTACAGACACTCAGAGGACTTCTCTACTCTCTGGCAGACAGACAGCAGGGGCTGTGGATGCAGGGTAAGAAAGGGGAGGGGTGGGCACAGGAAACAGAGGGCTCTCTATTTTAAGCACTTGCTTCAGCTGTTCTGTGGGGACTGTACTCTCAGGATTTAAAATAGATAGAGCCCTCCTGGTGGCTAGGGCAAGTTAGAAAGGCCCTCTGGGGCCCAGCTGACCCAACATGGCAGAGGGCTGTCTCTTGCAGCCTGCTTGCAAGAGTGGCATTGTTTGGGGGTCCAGAGAGAGTTGCCCGACATTATAGCAGCCTCAGGAGATGTGCTGAGATGCCTGTGGTTCCCTGAGGACAGCATCGGCTCAGGGGCCTCTCCATCACTGGGGAGAACCTCAGGATCCTTAATGAGCTGACTTCTGGCCGGCTTGGTTTTATTTTTAGACTCCGTGGTAGGTTGGATTGTCTCCAGTCCCGAACATACTCCCAAGCCACCAGCAAAACTTTCAGCAGCTCCAGCCATGTCTGTCTCCTCCTGACCAAAAAGCAGGAAACAAAAGTCACAGTAAATAGAAGGGCAGCTCTCAGCCTGTGGTGGCTGCTGGCTCTTCATGCATGATCTCATCCAAACAGTCCCACCGCTCTACTGTGCCTACAGAGAGGCAGTCGCAGACCTCCTGAGCCTTCTGCCTCCCAGGTCCAGGCCAGCAGCTTGTCTATAGCCCAGGACTCACAGCAGCTGAACCCTTACTCGTCAGCTGGCCCTGGTCATGTTTGACCAAGGCGGAAGGTCAGACATTTGTGTTTTGTTCTCAAAACACAAATGGTCATCAAAACCACATCGATGGCTTGTTAAGAACACAGTTGCCTGGGCCTCACTTTAAACCCATTAAATCAGAGTCTATGGGGTGGGTCCAGGCGTCTGAATTTTTTTTTTTAACAAGGTTCCAGGTGGTTCTGATTCACACCAAACTCAGAGTCAATGACCTAATCAGTCATGGTCTCTTTGATCCTCACTTCCTTGTTTGATTGAAACTGGAAACCCCTGAGGCTCAGACCAGAACCAACATTATTTCTGCCTCTGTCCAAAGCAGTGTTAAAATTATGAAGATCTCCAAAATGAATGACTGACTTCCTATTTGCCTAGGCATTATCATTTCTTATATATCAGATTCTGCTTCTTAAAAATACAATATGAGTATTAGCAAGAATAACAGGGTCAGTGCTGGGTGCTGTGATGCATGCCTGTAATCCCAACAGTTCGAGAAGCTGAGGCAGGAGGATCGAAAGTTTGAGGCCAGCCTCAGCAACTTAGTGATGTCCTAAGCAACTTAGCAATATCCTGTCTCAAAATAAAAGACTACAAAGGATTGGGGATGTGGATCAGTGGGTAAGCACTCCTGAGTTAAATCCATGTTACCAAAAAAAAAAGAAAAAGAAAAACAAAAAACAGCAGCACCAATTTGGCATAGTTTGTTTATGCAAGAACCATTTATTAGCCAGACTCTGTTCTAGGCACTAGGAATACAACAAAAACAGGCCAAGTAGGGTTTCTCATCATTTCAGCAGGTAATTGAGTCAGGATGTTCTCAACTAGCAGTAACAGAAAATCTCAATTGACTTGGCTTAAGTTACATGGGGGATTTCTTACCCCACTGTTAAGATTGAACTGTATCTGCTCATTCACATGTTGAAGTCCTAATTCTCAGTACCTAGCACATGACTATGGAGACAGAGGCTTTAAAGACATAAAATGAGGTCTTCTGGGTAGGTCCTCATCTAATATGCCTGGGATCCTTATATAAAGAGGAGATTAGGACACAGAAATGGATAGAGGGTAGATCATGTAAAGACAGGAAGTAGCTGAGCGTGGTGGTACACACCTGTGACAACTTGGGAGGCTGAGGCAGGAGCATTGCAAGTTTGAGGGTCTCAGCAATTTAGTGAGACCCTCAGCAACTTAGTGAGCTCATGTCTCATAATAAAAAATTAAGCCTGGCACGGTTGCACATGCTTGTAATCTCAGTGGCTCAGGAGGCTGAGACAGGAGGATTGCAAGTTCAAAGCCAGCCTCAGCAAAAGCAAGACGCTAAGCAACTCAGTGAGACCCTGTCTCTAAATCAAATACAAAATAGGGCTGGGGATGTGGCTCAGTGGTTAAGTGCCCCTGTATTCAATCCCCAGTACCCCCCCCCAACAAAAAAAAAGAATGAAAAGGAATGGGAATGTAACTCAGTGAGCGGGAGGGTGTGCCCCTGGGTTCAATCCCCAGTACCAAAAAAAAAAGAAAAAAGGAAAAAAAATCCAGGGAAAAGAAACTAAGGAGAGAGGCCACAGAAGAAACCAAGGCTTTGATCTCAGACTCCCAGCCTCCAGGACTTAAACCATCCAGTCTGTGGTATTTTGTTATGGAAGAAAAATCAAGTTCTCATGCAATTCCTGAGCAGACAACTCCAGTCTTGATTTAGTCAGGGACTTCATCTCTGATGTACATTCCTTTCACCCTCCTGTGTCCACCTGCTCCTCAGGGTGTCATGGGGTTGTCAGCTGGCTTTTAAGGTTCCAGGCGTCACTCTTAGACAGGACAACATTCCCTGAGGAAAAAAAGGGACTCTTTCATGCCATATACCTCCTTTTCAGAAAAATAAATATTTTCCCAGACCATAGTGGGCTTAGACTGATTAGGATTTACTCCCAAGATGAGCAGGGCTGGGGAGAGTCACTTGAACAGGACTCGAGTTGCATCAGCAGGAGGAAGGGGAAATGGCCAGCTGGGAAGGCTGCCAACGGTGTCTGCTATGAGATGCTCTCAGAGAACAAAAATAAGCTGATGTGACAGCGACGGGCTGGGTGAAGGGGCCAGCTCTGAGATAGAGATACCTGACAGATGAGAAGGAACCGGCAGGCCAAAATTAGGGAGCAAAGCATTCTAGGCAGTGGCGCCTCTACGGCCCAGATGTGGGAGCAAGAGTGCTGCACTCCAGCATCAGAAGGAACGGCACTGTACTACCTCTGACAGCACCACCTCTTCCCTCCTCTCTTCTACCCCTTCTCTGCCTCATCTTTCCTACCTGAAAAATGGGGCTGGATGGAGACTGTCCATCACCTCCATGTGCCTGACTTGCACCAGGGTGGATGCCAGTCCGGCTCCCACCATAAGGAGAGTAACAAGAGCAGGAAGGCCTGGAATGATGAGGCAGGTGTTCTCCAGGATGATGGGGAAGCTCCCACTGGAAGCCTGTCCAAGTGCCTGGTGGAGTTTGGACTTCTGTTCTGATGGAAGAGAACTTACAGAGCTTGAAGGAAAGGAGGCTACCAAGAAATCAAATGCCTCAGGGACTGGGAGAAGCTCATGTCCAGGTCCTCCAGAAAGGTAAATGTCACAGGCCAGCTGTCCACATCCCCCTCCCTTCATTCACATAATTTCTGCCTGGACAGGGAGGGTGGGAGAATGTAGGGATCAGCACTGACAAGTATGAGTTCAATACCAGGGAAGAGAGGTGGCCTCACTGGACGCCAGGCTGGAGGGATGTCAGAAGTCAACTGACCACCTGCTTCCTCTCTTGTTTTTCTTTTTTTATGGCCAGGCATGGTGGCACATGACTGTAATTCCAGTGACTCAGGAGGCTGAGGAAGGAGGATCACAAGTTTGAGGCCAACCTGGGAAAATGAGACCTTGTCTTAAAATAAAAAAATAAAAAGTGCTGGGGATGTGGCTCACTGGGTTAAATTGTTTATATAGTTGATCCCCTTTTTTCTTGAGGGACACATTCCAAGACTCTCACCGGATACCTGAAACTGTCAGATAGTACTGAACCCTGTATATACTGTTTTTTTCCTTTATATACATACCTATAATAAAGTGTGTGTGTCCATGGGGAAAGAGTTGGGAGGGTATTATTATGTATTTATTTACTTACTTACTTTTTTTATTTTGTGGAGCTAGGGATCAAACCCAGGGCCTTGCACATGCAATAGGCACTACCACTGAGCTACATACAGCCCCAGCCCTTTTTATTTTTTATTTAAGACAGAGTCTCATTAAGTGATGAAACCTAGCCTCAAACATGTGATCCTCCTACCGCACCCTCCATAGCCACTGGAATTACAGGTACATGCCACCATGCCCCACTTAAAGTTTAATTTGTAAATTGGGGATGGTTGCTGGGCATTGGGACATATGCCTGTCATCCCAACAATCAGGAGGCTGAGGCAGGAGGATCACAAGTTTGAGGTCAGCCTTAGCAACTTAGTGAGGACTTCAGCAACTCAGTAAAAAAAAAAACAAAAAAAAAGTGCCCTGAGTTAAATCTCCAAATCTCCACTACAAATAAATAAATAAATAAAGTAAAAGACTAATAACTAAAATAGATGTTATCAGAATATACTGTAATAAAAGTTATGTGAATGTGTTCTGTTATTGTACTTTTCCTTTTTCAGTTAAAGGAAGCATTTTATGGTCTTTCTATGGCATATCCAAATTGCCAACATCACTACCCTTGTGATTTAGGATAGTTATTAAGTAATATAAGGATTACATGAACATAAGCACTGTTATACTGAGACAGTTGCTCTGAAAACCAAGATAGCTACTGACTATTGGGTGGGTAGCATATACAGCACAGATACACTGCGCAAAGGGGTAATTCACATCCCAGGCAGAATGGATAGTTTTCATCATGGGACTCAGAATGGTGTAAATTTCAAACCTATGAATATTTAGTTTACTTTTTGAATTTCCTGCTGAATATTTTTGGATCACAATTGATCACAGGTAACTGAAACTGCAAAAAGTGAAACTGTGGATAAGGGGAGTGGGAAACTACTGTATTTTCATTATTATAGCAGTCATAAATAGAGTCAAGTTAAAATCCCATTGGTAAATAGATACACCCACTTTGGACAATAATTGAACAAAATCAAGTTGAATATGTCCATATCCTGTGGCCCAGCAATTCCTCTCCTAGGTATATACCCAGAGAAACTCAGACACTTTCACCAGAAGATGTATATAAGAACAGTCATTACAAGGACACAGCCACATCAATGTTTATAGCAGCACAATTCACAATAGCTAAACTGTGGAGCCAACCTAGATGCCCTTCAGTGGATGAATGGATTAAAAATGTGGCCTATATACACAATGGAATTTTACTCAGCAATAAAAGAGAATAAAATCATGGCATTTGCAGGTAAATGGATGGCTTTGGAGAGGATAATGCTAAGTGAATTTAGTCAATCCCCACCCCCCCCAAAATGCCAGTTTTATCTGATATAAGGAGGCTGACTCATAGTGGGGTAGGGAGGGGGAGCATGGGAAGAATAGATGAACTCAGATAGGGCAGAGGGGTGGGAGGGGAAGGGAGGGGCCAGGGGATTAGCAAGGATGGTGGAATGTGATAGACATCATCATCCAAAGTACACAAATTTGTGTCAACATACTTTATATATAGAGATATGAAAAATTGTGCTGTATACATGTAATAAGAATTGTAATGCATTCCACTGTCATTTTTTAAAAATCAACTAAAAAAAAGAACAGTCATTGGTGGCATTACTCTTGGGAGCACAAAACTGTCAATAATCTAAATTCTATCAAAAACAGAATATCTATATAAATCATAGTACATTAACACAATGGGTTACTATATGTAAATGAAATATTTTTTTAATATTTATTTTTTAGTTGTAGTTGGACGCAAAACCTTTATTTTATTTATTTATTTTTATGTGGTGCTGAGGATCGAACCCAGGGTCTCGCATGTGCTAGACAAGCGCTCTACTGTTGAGCCACAATCTCAGCCCCCAAAATCTTTTACATATAGAATCATTGAATTTTGCAAGATAATACTGAGTGATAAAAGATAGCCAAAGCCCAGCACAGTGGTACATGCCTATAATCTCAATTACTCTGGAGACTGAGGGAGGAGGAGCACAAATTTCAAATTTAAGGCTAGCCTGGGCCACTTAGCAAGACCCAGGCTCAAAACAAAAAACTTTTAAAAGGGGTAGGGACATAATTCAGAGGTAGAGCATGTGCAAGACCATGGGTTTGATACATAGTACAAAAAGAAGAAGGAGGAGGAGGAGGAGGAGGAGGAGGAGAAGAAGAAGAAGAAGGACAGAAAAATACAGTAGGATTCCAAATAAAATATTATAATATTGTTTAGGGATACATGCATATGTGGCAAACTATAAAGAAAGTAGAGGATGGATAAAGAAAAGAGATGCAGGTGGGAAGAGCATACAGGGTATGAAAGGTATTGATATTTGCTCTCTTAGTCTAGGTGGAAGGTACATTGATGGTTGTCTTTCTGTTTTGTGCTGTGTGTGGGGGGGAATACCAGAGACTGGGTAATTTACAAATAACAGATATTTATTTCTCACACTTCTGGGAAGCTCAAGGTCAAGGTGCTGGCATCTGATATCTGTGGAACTTCTTGTATCATCAGGTGATGGAAGGCAGAAGGGCAGGAAGGGACAAATGTTAAATCTTCACATAGCAGAAAAGCAACAGTACATACCTGCTCCTGAAAACCTTTATTTTATTCATGCATTCACCAGAACAGAACCCTCATGACCTAACACCTCAAAGTATTCCTCCCCCCCCCCCAACACTGCTGCATTAGGGATTAAGTTTCAGGATGGATGATTTGGGAGGAAATGAAAACATTCAAACCATCACAGTGGTATTATATAGTTATTCTCTAAAGAACTGCTTCTAGAGCGGAGCACAGTGGCTTATGCCAGGAATCCCAGCTACTTCGGAGACTGAGGCAAGAGGATCACAAGTTCAAGGCCCCAAATAAAACCCTCTGGGATCAATCTTCAGTACCAGTAATGGTGGGGAGCTGCTTCTGGGAAGATGGAGTAGAAATACTTTTTCCTAAAGCTACCACTAATATCACTAAAAGCCCTGGACATTACATATGAAACAAAGACAAGAAGACTCTGAAAGGTGGAGAGAAGAAGGCGAGGCAGCCCCAGGACCCAACATGGCGGTGACTTGCCGAGACTGTCTTTCTCCTCCCCTACTTCAGGTGTGGGGCTGAGGAAGCCTGCAACCAGGAAACATGAATGGGCACAGGCCAATAAAAGTTCCAACAAAAGCCTGCTCTCCCTAGCCAAAAGACCAAGAAAGGGATGGCCTAGCAAGGAAACAGTGTTCTTGCACAGCCTGACCTTGAACATGACCCTAGCAATTCTGCCAGTTCATAGCTCCTCTCCATGGTGGCAATTGTTTGCTTTCTGTTTTAGTTTTTGAAGTTCTGAGGATTGAACCCAAGGCCTACACACACTAGGCAACTGCTCTACTAATGAGCCACATCCCTAGTCCCCCCCCCTTTTTTTTTTTTTGAGTCAGGGTCTTGCTAAATTGCCCATTCCTTTAATTTTTTTTTAAATATAGTTGTAGATGGACAGCATGCCTTTATTTTTATTTATTTATTTATTTTCCATGTGGTGCTGAGGATCGAACCCAGTGCCTCACATATGCTAGGCAAGTGCTCTGCCATGAGCTACAGCCCCAACCCCTAAATTGCCCATTCTGACCTCAGACTTGCAATCCTGCCTTAGCATCTGAGTAGCTGGAATTACAGGCATGAGCCACCAAGCCTGGCCGTGATGGCAATTCTCTAGGCTGTCCTTTAGCTTCTGTCCCTGCTACTAACTGGTTCAATCTCTCAAAAGAAATTTGACCAACTAGATGTACCTGCAAGTCACTGATTGCTATAGGCAGCCTATGGTTGGCCGTATTGATTCAGTATTCAGCTCTGGCACAATTCATTGGGGGCAGGGGTAGCAGAGTCTTGTCCAAAATAATGACTCCTTTAGTGCCTATGAGAGCAGGCATTTCTCCAGAAGGGGACAGGGAAAGAAAGATGGGTCCTTGAACAATACCAAGTAGAGAGGTAAACAAGTACATATCCATTTTAGCAGGCTGCAGCTAGTGCCAGGCAATGCCAAGGCCTTGGTGAGTCCAGAACTGAAGGAGTCAGGGACAGCTGTAGAGAGAAGGTAACCTGAAGGAGGAGCAGGTGTCTGTCGGGGAAATGTGGATGGGAGGGTAGTCCAGGAGCAAATTCCAGCTGTCATAACAGGTCATGGCTGGTTCAGAGCAAGGAAGTTCAAGGAGCCTGGAGCCAGAATGCATGGGTGGTCCAGAGGGAAGGCTTCTGGAAGATAAAGTAAGATCAGATTGCATATGGCTCTGTATGCTGAGCTAGGCAATGAGGAGACAGCCTGCATTATAAGCAGAGAGACCACATGATCTGAGGTTTTCCGGAAGCAGACTCTACATTGCACACAGAATCACCAATATCCACCATGTTTGGGTTCTGCTCCTATGTCAGGGATACTGCACTGGGTTTTTTAAATCCCATTAGGACTGGGTATGGTGGTGCAAGCCTGTAATCCCAGTGGCTAGGGAGGCTGAGGCAGGGGGATCATGAGTTCAAAGCCAACCTCAGCAAATGTGAGGCGCTAAGCAACTCAGTGAGACCCTGTCTCTAAATGAAATACAAAATAGGGCTGGGGTTGTGGCTCAGTGGTTGAGTGCTCCTGAGTTGAATCCCCAGTACCAAAAAAATAATCTCCCATTAGGATATGGCCTTCCTTTTGGAACGGGTTTTTTTTTTTCCTCCCATCTTAAAGTCATCAAAATATCCTACCCTAAACTCATCAAAAATATCTATACTTAAAAGGTAAAGATGACCTGAACCAAACTAGCAAGAGAGGTGAGTGGAATCCATGGTACTTTTGAAATGGTTGGGGTGAGGGTGGGGCAGATTGGGAAGGTAAGCAGCCGTGAAGACACTCGGGGGACCCCTTGGAGAAGGAACTGACTTGGCAGAAAATCGTGGGTGTTTTAGCTTTCTAATAGGCAGTTGGAAGTGTGGACCTGAAGCTCAGGAGACATCTTCTCTACCACCACCCCTTCCAATCTCTTCCACATGTTCAGTAAAGCTATTAAGATTCATTTCCTTCCTCAGTGAAACCATGGCTGGCCACCTCAACACGTGTTTGTGTATTTTACTGGGGATTGAACCTAGGAGTGCTCAACCACCGATCTACATCCCCAGAAGTTTTTAATTTTTATTTTAAGACAGTGTCTCACTAAATTGCATAGTATGGCCTCAAGCTTATGAGCCTGGGGACATGGCTCAGTGGTACAACCATCTGCCTAGCATGCACAAGGCCCCGGGTTTGATCCCCAGCACCATAATAAACAGAAAAAATCTTATGATCCTCCTGCGTCAACCTTTCTAACAGTTGGGATTACAGACATGTGCCACTGTACCCAGCTTACAAAACTGATTCTGAGGAAATTTGGGCTGTCAGGTTGAGCTTGGGAGAAGAGCAAGTTTACAAACACTGGTACTCTAATATTTTTGACCTCATCACATTCTTTTTCTTTTTTCTTTTTTTTTTTTTTAAAGAGAGAGAGAGAGAGAGAGAGAGAGAGAGAATTTTTTAATATTTATTTTTTAGTTCTTGGCGGACACAACATCCTTGTATGTGGTGCTAAGGATCGAACCCGGGCCGCATGCATGCCAGGCGAGCACACTACCACTTGAGCCACATCCCCAGCCCCACATTCTTTTTCAGAATTTTATGTAATCTCTCTATATTTCTCAAATAATTTATGAATCTACTTTTGTTTTTTCCATTACTAGATTAAAAAACTTTTTGAGCATCCATAAAGTGTCTAAATTAAATGCTTTCAAGAACTTAGTCTATAGTCATCTTTCTTTAGGAATCTTGACATCTAAGTGGCCCTTGTGGAAATGGGAGCAACTTGATGGGGCAGACTGGAGTGAGAAGAGCGAGTTTTGGTCCCCTTCTGTTGTGATGGTCCACTGAAATCCTTGGTAAAAGAAATTTAAGGAGAAGCTAATTGGCATGGATCTTTTGATTAGACATGAATCACAACAGATGGTGGCACTCCACTGTCTCTCCTCATTTAAAAAATTAGGATAAATAGCACCTGTCCTGTCTTTTCCACAGGATACCTGTGAAAATTAAATATGGAAGCATTTGTAAAAGCCCTTTTTAAAGTGTAAAGTTCTGTACAAATGTGAGAGATTGCAATCACCATCTAGGGCGCCAGCATTAGAAAGTCAGGATTCTACTGTCTCCTCTCCATTTGGGATTAAGAGCCTATGTGACTTGGCTACTTGACTATGTCCAATGTCTACTTGCCGATTTTCTCAACTTGCTAATGATGCAAAGCAGTGCCAGCTTGTAGTGTTAGCAAGTGAGAAAGTAAAGCAGAGAAGAGAGAGAGAGAGAACACTGAGGACTTATAAACCCGCTAACAAACTCCTGAATGGCTACCAGGTTCAAGCCAAAGAACTGACCTGCCTGGGTAACTGACCTCTGCTATGGTCACAATTAAAACAAATATTTGAGTTCAAGAATATATGACATAGGGCTGCAGTGGTAACTTTGTGGTGGAGCACTTGCCTAGTATGTGTGAAGCACTGGATGCGATCCTCAGCATCTCATAAAAATAAATAAATAGAAATAAAGATACTGTGTCCATCTACAACAAAGAACATATTGTATAGTTCCCCTGCTTCCTCTCCGTCATGACGAAGCCAGATTTAAAGTTAGGTAGTCAGTGTAGTTAGGTAAATCGGGCCTAATATCGAGTAAGATCCAAAATGGAGGCCATGTTGAGAATGAATTCTGGGAAAAGCTGAACAACTCTTGGAATGTTAATGAAGTCTGGGAAATGCAGGACAACTCATGGAATGTTAACGTCCTCAAGGCCCAGAGCCCATCCCAAAGAAGTGTTAATGAAACAGCTCCCAGCAAACTTGAAGATGCTGACTCAATTCCTGCCCAGATGACTTCTTTGGCCCACCTGTGTCCCACCCTTGGGCCTTCCCACCTACATTCCATCACTGAAAGAACTATAAAAAGGGGAACACATCCGCCCTTCAATGGATTCCATCTCTTGGGTCCCCTTCTTCCTCCAGAAGAAGTCTTTTCTGCTGTCCTTTAATAAACTTCTATTTTCCACTCTGACCTTGCCTCGGCATGCTTCTCTGGTGTTATTCTTCAACATTGGGGAAGCAAGGACTCGTCACTGGTCAACAGCGGTAACAATGAGTGAGCAGCTCTCCTCCACCATGCCTTCCACCATGATGTTCTGCATCACTTTAGGCTCAAAGCAATGGAGTTGGCTGACCATAGACTGAAACTTTGAAACTGAGTGAGCCAAAATTAACTTTTCCTCCTCTGAAAAATAAAAATATCATATAGTTAAGCAAAGATGACTTTATATGTGTATATTATATATATATATATGTGTGTGTGTGTGTATAATATATATTACACCAGAAGCACAACCCAAGAAATAAAGGAACGAAGAGGCCATGCATAGGCACTCCAGTGGGCAGAACTGTCCGAGTCACACTAGCCCAGGCATATGCATGAATTCACAGCGAGGTTCTGAGTCTTTCTGGCTGAGTCCCCAGACATTGCATAGCAGAGACAAGCCTTTCCCACTAGGATCTGTCTAAACTCTTGACCCATGGAATCTATGCACATAGTAAAATGCTAGAAGGAAGGAAATTAGTTTAATATATAAGTCTGGAACTCCAGAAAGAAGCTGGGTCAAAAATGTAAACTTGTAAATTGTTTGAGTAGACTGGTGGTTTTAAGTCACTAAGTTTGGGATGGATTAGTTATGTAGCAATGGTGGCCATGAAAGAGAGCATGCCAGGATTTTAGGAGAGTTGGAGCGTAAATATAAGACCTGGGTGGTATTGATGGTCCACTGAAATCCTTGGTAAAAGAAATTTAAGGAGAAGGTAATTGGCATGGATCTGTGTTTTGATTAGCAACAATTGATTAAGCAAACACAGTCATTGAACAGTGACATATTCATTTCCCAAGGTTGCCATAACCAATTAGTATAAACTGGATGACTTAAATGAACAGAAATTTAAGCAGGATGTGGTGGCACATGACTGTAATCCCAGCAGCTTGGGAGGCTGTGGTTGGAGGATTACAAGTTGGAGGCCAGTGTAGGCAACTGAGTTAGACTCTGTGTCAAAATAAAGTAAGAAGGGCTAGGGATGTGGTTCAATGAGAGAATACCTGCATAGCATGCATAAGGCCCTGGATTCTATTCCCAGTACCAAATACACACACACACACACACATACACACACAGACACACACACACACACACACACACACACACCCCTCTCAGAAATTTATTCCCCCACAGGTCTAGAAACTGGAAGTCCAAAATCCCCCAAATCAAGGTTTTTGGCATCGCTAGGGTAGCTCTGAAGACTCAAGGGAAGGATCCTTCCTTGACTTCTAGTTCTTGGTGGTTACTCATCTTGGAGACACTCACTCTAACCTCTGCTTCTGTTGTTCCGGGGTTTCTTCCCATCATGTGTCTGTCTCCAAGTCCCCCCACCCAGCTTTTTGTTGTTGTTGTTGTTATTGTTTTTTTGCAGTACAATACTCATTATGCCAGGCAAGTGCTCTACCCCTGATCCGCACCCCAGCTCACCAAAGTGCTTCTTTCTAAGAGCAGAGATGCCAGAGACTCACAGTACCTTCCTTTGCATCTCAGACATTGGAAATTGCATATTTCCCCTCTTGTTCTCTCTCTCTCTCTTTTTTTTTTTTTTTTTTTGTGATATCAAGGATTGAACCCAGGGGTGCTTAACCATTGAGCCACATAACCAGCCTTTTTATTTTTTATTTTTTTTTTAGAGATAGGGACTCCCTGAGTTGCTACATGCCTTGCTAAATTGCTGAGGTTGGCTTTGAACTCTCGATCCTCCTACCTCAGCCTCCTGGCTGCTGGGATGACAGGTGTGTGCCACTGTGCCCGGCCACATTTCCCTTCTTTTTTTTTTGGATTTATTTATTTTTTTTCTGTCTTTTTTTTATTATTAGTTGTTCAAAACATTACAAAGCTCTTGACATATCATATTTCATACATTTAATTCAAGCAGATTATGCACTCCCATTTTTACCCCGTATACATATTGCAGATTCACATTGGTTACACATCCACTTTTTTACATACTGCCATACTAGTGTCTGTTGTATTCTGCTGCCCTTCCTATCCTCTACTATCCCCCCTCCCCTCCCCTCCCCTCCCCTCCCATCTTCTCTCTCTACCCCATCTACTGTAATTCATTTCTCTTTCTTAAATCCATGTCAAGCAGGGGGGAAGATAACCATGACAGGTAGATTTCTCAAATAAAACTGAAGTTATTTTAGCCAGAAAGAAGGGGAGACTGTGCTTAATACTGTCTGCTACTAAGGCTGGCAGCTGCCAGCTTTACCCTTTGAAGAGCTGGGAGTTCTGAGAAAGTAGGGAAAGAGGCCATGTGGGAGAGGCCCAGGGTTACCTGATCTAATTCCAGGCCCTGACGTTTATGGACAGGGAACTTCTCTGTACCTCCTTAACTCTGCCACACTCAGTGACCAGGACTGTACCCATCCTCTTATGCTGTGCTCCCTCCAAGCACATTAGTGTCTCCTCCCCTAACTTTATTCGTTCATTTGTTTGTTTATACTGGGGATTGAACCCAGGGGTGCTCTACCACTGAGCTACATCCCAGTCCTTTTTTGTGATGGGACTTGAACCCAGGGAACTTTACCACTGAGTTAAGTCCCCAGCCCTTTTTATTTTTTTACTTCTTTCTCAGTTGCTTAGGGCCTTGCTAAATTGCTAAGGCTGGTCTCAAATTTGCAATCCTCCTGCCTCAGCCTTCAGAGTCACTGGGATTACAGGTGTGTGTCTTGCCTTTCCTCTCCCTAGACTTTTAATTGTATTGCTGCTTCTTCCTCCCCAAATACCTCCCCCCCCCACTCCCTATCCAGCCTTAACCGGTTAACTTCTCTGCTCTTAGGTCAAAGGGTTGCCTCTTCCAGCAGCTGCCTCCAAATTCCTCAAGAGTAGGTGTCTAACAGGATGTGGTGGCACACACCTGTAATCCCAGTGACTTGGGAGGCTGAGGCAGAAGGATGCCAAGTTCAAAGCCAGCCTCAGCAATTTAGCAAGATCCTGTCTCAAAAAAAAAAAAAAAATTAAAAGGGCTGGGAACTTAGCTCAGTGAAAACAGTCCCTATGTTCAAACACCAGTACCACAAAAATAAGTAAGTAAATAAATAAATGTTGCATGAATGAATTGCCCGTGGAACTCAGAACTCTCAGTACTACTATACTTACTGGCAGTATTACAAGGCTTAAATATTAAGGTCCTTGCCTTCTTTTACTAGCAAAGTTTTAAAAAATATTTTTGTTTTAGTTGTACATGGATACAATATCTTTATTTACTTATTTTTCTGTGATGCTGAGGATAGAACCCAGTGCTTCACACATGCGAGGCTGGCACTCTACCACTGAGCTACAGCCTCAGCCCAAGCTCCTAATTTTTGAAGCATGATAATGGCTTATCCTCCTAGACTTTTGTATGAGGAGCAAGTTTTTAGGGGGCGGAATGTTTGTACTGGAAATTTCTAGCATATGTGGCCATGTCTGCCAGTTATAAAAATCAGATTCATGGTCAGACAACAGACTTGACCTTCCTGATTTCAGGCACTTAGGAATCAAAGTGTTAATAATTTAGCCAATACAGACTTATTCACCCAAGACAAACTTTGGACTACCTGTGTGATTGAGTAGGATTCATTTGTTGGTTTATTTGCTTATGAGTGTGTGAATGTTTCTATTTTGTTTTGCTTTATTTGGGGTTTGATCCGTCAAAACCCTAGCTGCAGGGTGTTAATAAAACTAACCAAATAATAAGCTGCTGAATCAGTACTGTTCCAGAAACCCAGGTACCCTGGGATGTCTTGTTTCCATCTGTGCTGAAAATAAGCCTTGGTCGCAAAACTGACCACTACAATAAAGATCATTCCATTCCAGAAGAGCACAGGGCCAAAGAAGGGCTCCTTGGGACAATCTTCTTAGCACTTGTGACTCAAGATCTCCTTCCCTTTTCCCTAGAAACAGAGGAGGGCCTGGGAATGCACTTAGTTATCTCAGTAGCAGACAGCTTGTTATCCCTTAGTGAGAGAAATTTAATTTCAGTGATCTCTGTGTGTGAGCTCAAGGGACACCAATCAAAACCCAGCTGGGTTTGAGAGAAAGTACCTAATAACCAACACACACTCATTTCTCCAAAACAACTCCTTCCAAAAAAAAATTATGGCTTCTTTTTGATTCTCTTGACTTAATTATCTATCTGGTAGATAGCTGCAATGCAGAAGAAAGTGAAATCTTGAACTATAATCAGAAATATCCCCCTCTTCATGCTATATCAGCCATACAAACCCGAGCACAAGTTAGACTTGAGGTTGTCCTACCTGGATGACTTGGAAGAGAATCAGTACCAAGCCATCACAGAAAAGTAGATGTAAAGGAAATTCATTCTTGAGGGGGACACTGTGTTTGTCAGACAGAATCTGATAGTGAGAAAGCAGAGCAGAAGAGATAGGGTCTAATATTGTTGAATTGATGCTTCTATAGCACAGGAAACCTCAGGGCTCCTTAGAGCATAGGGAAGACAGGGAGAAAAATGCTCCACATAAATCTGGACAATGGCCACCAGAGACAGAACTCGAAAATGAGGGCTTTCAATACCATGAAAAAGGAGAGGAAAGCTGGGCACGGTGGTGCACGCCTGTAATCCCAGCAGCTTTGGAGGTTGAGACAGAAGAATCACAAGTTCAAAGCCAGCCTCAGCAAGGGTGAGGCACTAAGCAACTCAGCAAAACTCTGTCTTTAAATAAAACATAAAAAAAAAAAAAAGGCTGAGGATGTGGCTCAGTTGTTAAGTGCCCCTGAGTTCAATCCCCATTTCCAAAAATAAAAAATAAAAAAGAATAAGGAGAGGAGGGACCCCCTCCAAATATTTATTCACAAATCATTATTGAGAACTTGTCTATATCTGCTAGTGACTCTGATTGGCACTAGGAATATATTGTATGAGAGATTTGGTTTCCACCCTCATGGAGAGTCTAGTGCTGTGAGAGAGAGTGTAACATTAATCAACTAATCACATGAATATAGCCATGAACTTCAAGAGTCCACAAGTATTCTAGTCTCCTGGTGTTGGCCAGAGCTTTGCCTGGGCCACACAGTGTTCTTGGGCTACAGCCAAAGATGGATTCAGCTCCAACAGGACTTTTTGAAGATCTCAGAGGACATCCCCTGTCCTCCTTTAACAGCTCAGAGAGGAAATCTGTTGCTAATAAACAAAACAAACAGGGCTGGGGGTGGAGGTAGCTCAGTGGAAGACAGATTGTGTGGTATGCATGAGGCCCTGGGTTCAATCCCCAGGATCACCTCCCCAAAATTAGGTTAACATTTTGGTGGGGGGAATCAATATTTTCCTAAAAATTTTCAGACTGACATTCTTGAATATGATGGCTATACAACCTCTCTAAAAATCAAGAGTTTCTGACCTAAGAGTTCCACTGTATTTGTAACGTATCTTCAGATGTCCAAGATGATAATGATGGTGATTTTTCTGTATTAAGGATTTTACCCTGGGCTTCACAGGCTAGGCCAACTCTCTAGTACTGAGTTATAACTCCAGCCCTTTTTATTTTATTTTGAAAGAGTCTTACTAATTTCCCTGGGATGGCCTTGAACTTGCTATCCTCCTGCCTTAGTCTCCCAAGTAACTGTCTTAAATAAGAAGGAGAAAGAGAAGAAGGAGAGGGAGAAAAAAAGGGAGGGAGAAGGAGAGGAGGAGGAGGAGGAGGAGGAGGAGGAGGAGGAGGAGGAGGAGGAGGAGGAAACAGTTGAGTACATCATGGTACATTCACATGATGGAATACTTTTCAACAACCAAAAACACTGATGGAGGAAAATGCTCATGGAATAGTAACTAGAAAAAGTTGATACAAACTTGTATATACAATATACTTCAACAATGTAAAAAAATGTATGAACATAAAAATATGCCAATTGTTAAGGAAGTTTTCTCTGGGAGGTGAGGTGATTTTGGATAAATATTACTTTCCTTTTTTTTTTTAAAAAAAAGTACTAGAACTTGAACCCAGAGGCAGTTTACCATTGAGCTAACTACATCCCCCTTTTTTTGACATAGGGCCTCTATAAGTTATTTAGGGCTTTTTAAAATTGCTGAGTCTGGCCTTGAACTTTCGATCCTCCTGCCTCAGCTTCCCAAGTAGCTGGGATGACAGGCGTATGTGCCACCACACCCAACTCCTTACATGTTCTAGATTTTTCCCCACGGGGAAGCCGTTACTTTTAAAATCAGAAGGCATTAAAAATGAAAAATACGAATTTCAGGACCACAGGCAGTTGTAGTTAAGTTTTGTTTTAAATTCTAAAATTTTCCTGCTGGTCTCTTCTTTGTTTCCAGTTCAGGAACCAAGGGCCTCTGAGCTGGGGGCAAGTGGTTGGTCTCGTGAGCTTGGAAGAACTTTCTGGCAGGCTTCCCTTCTGAAATAGCTTCTGTCCAAACCACACCACCTCCCCCAGCCTTGGCCACCCTCAGAGGGCGTGGCAGGCAGGCAGGTGAACTTCACACACCACTGAGGCCTGGCAGGAGGCGTGCCATTGCAGGGCTGCAGGAAGAAGCAAATAGCTCTGAGACTAGTGGGGGAGGGAAGCAGAGCTGGGGAGCTGCCTGCCTGGGGCCAGAGCCAGCAGAGACACCCCTAGGGACTTCATTTCGCCTTTCCTCAGCTGAAGACCAACAGCCACTGCACCCCTCTCCCTTCCTCTCAAGGTGAGGGAGAAAGTTGAGAATTTGGGGTAACCTAAAAGTCAGGAGTTTAACAAGGAACCATTAGGGAAATAAACAAGCCTTGGCTGGGTGTGGGGTGTGGGGTGTGGGGTATGCGGAGTGCTGGGCCTAACTGGTAATCATGGGAACTGGTAGCAGCCTTATTGGGAAGAGGCCAGGCCAGAGGTTCTGAGCCCTGAGCATGTTTCCAAAGCTCCTGAGTGAAGAATGTTGGAAGTTTATCTCCTTGTGCCCAGGACAGAAATCCTGGGCACAGCATGTATTGGAATTCTTCCTGCTGTAAGACTGTTTCCTGTCTTTCTTCAGAGCCAATGAAAGTTTCCTTTTCAGGAGTTCAAAACGCAAGCAGCAAAGAGGTGAACAGAGCAGAAAACAAAGGCACTTACACATGTGTGAATCACAGGAGTGTTACAAGCCAAAATCCCCGGGGAGGGGGAGGGAGGAGGCCCAGGTGGGGCCTCCTTAAGCAAAACAAGAACTGTCTATTTAGGAATGGGAGGGAGAAGGAATAGAGCCTGAGAGGACCAGAAGTCAACCACTATCTTCAGAAAGAGCCAAGATGAGGTGATACAAATATCGAAGGAAAAGAGGAAAGACATTTTTAATTGACACACAATATTTGAACATTTTTATTGGGTATAGCACCATAATTCTATAAATACTTACAATGAGTAATGACCAAATCAGAGTTATTAGCATTTCCATCTCCTCCGACATTAATTGTTTCTATATGGTGGGAAACTTCTGACTTTCTAGTTGATTTGAAATATCTAATAAAGTATGGACTATAGTTACCCCACTGTGCTACAGAGCACTAGAACTGATTTCTCCTAACTGTATTTTGGTGCCGTTTACCTAACCTCTCCATGTCCCCTCTTCTCCTTCCCTAACCTCTAGTGAGCACTGTCCCATCCTCTAAGAGATCAGCTTCTTCAGCTTCCAAAAATGAAAGAGAACCTGCAGTATTTGGCTTTCTGTGCCTGGCTTATTTAACTTAACAGGATGTCTCCAGTTCCATCCATGGTGTTGCAAATGACAGGATTTCATTGTTTTTATGGCTGAATAGTATTCCATTGTATGTCTATACCACATTTTATTTACCCATTCATCCATCAGTGAACAGCTTAGTTAGCTTAGTTGATTCCATTTCTTGGCTATTGTGAATAATGCTGTGATGATTATGAGAGTCCAAGTATCTCTTTGATATATTGACATGATTTTCTTGGAGAATATATATATATATATCTCCAGCAGTGAGCTGAATGGATCATGTGGAAGGTCTATTTGTAGTTTTTTGAGGACCTTCCATACTTTTTTCCTCGATGGCTATACTCATTTACATTCCCATGAGCAGTGTATAAGTTCCCCTTTCCCTACAGCCTCCCTAGCATCAAGCTGGGATGGGGTGATATTTCAGTGTGGTTTTGATTTGGATAGAGGAAAGATCTTTTGGGAGTGGAAGGACCTAAGGGGAACAGTCTCGGGGGTTTCTGTTGTCCTTTCTCTAGTGAATCTGCTCTTTCTCCTTTATTACCCTATTTCAGATGATTCCTCTATTCAGACAAATCGGGTTTATTTTCTGCCTATTTCCCTATAAGATATCAAAGGAAGACACAAGTTGTCTTCATTTCAGTTTATTTTTAATTTTAGTTTTTTGTACTGGGGATTGAACTCAGGGGCACTCAACCACTGAGCCACAAATGTCCCCAGCCCTATTTTGTATTTTTTATATAGAGACAGGGTCTCACTGAGTTGCGTGGTGCCTTGCTTTTTTGCTGAGGCTGGTTTGAACTGATGATCCTCCTGCCTCAGCCTCCTAAGTCCCTGGGATTACAGGTATGCACCTCCAGGCCTGGGCCCAGAGATTCATTTCATTTTAAGTCACATGACCTGAATGGCATTTGGAACCATTCATTAAATTTATGTGTACTCATTTATCTATAAGCCAGTTTTGGTACCAGGTACATGATATGGACACAAACATATATAGACACGTGACATACAATACATAGATTAAAATAGAGCCTGTCACAGATTTTTACAGTATGACCCAGATATGAAAAGGGCCTGTGAAGTTGGGAATATTAGGAATAGAATCTGCCGGCCATGGTGGACACCAAAGTCAAAGGGTCAGGTGGCCACTCATCCTTTGTGGGGCAGATTTACTACCACAATCACCACTATTTATTTTCTTGCTCAAAACTCTTTAAAGGAAAATATTTGCACATATGGGTTATTTCCATTGTTCTTATCTGTCCCTAGCCCTAGAATATTTATTCTCCATTTTTGATAGTTTCCTGCAATTTATTTTCCTCGTGTGCATTTATTTTTTGACCCTTTCCCTTACACACCTGAGACCTCACCGTATGCTCAATCTCCCCTTTCAGAAATTTCTTCCATATCTTAGGTCCCTATATGTGCAATTCCATTTAGGGATTTCCAACATACTGTCTCATCCCATTTTTTCTGGGTGTGATCTTGTGTTTCCAAGTCACACACACAACCCCCCTGGGGATAGGCAGACCACCAAGGAGCACTTCTCCCTGGAGCCCAAGAATTGATTTTCCTACCTTGGTTTGTGCATAGAATTACCTGGTCTCCATGGCACTTACCTGGGCCCTTTCCCTGCATTGCCGATCCACTTTCGATCCTCTTAGGATTCTGGGTCCTTCGTTGGCCTCAGGGATGGCAGTTTCCTTCCCTGCTCAGGAGGGCATAGGCACAGCAACAAGGCAGTGGGACATGTCTCCTTGGAGAAGGGGGAAGGTCCCTGCGACACCTAGGCAATACATGGAGCCCCACATTGGGTGTCAAAATTGTTAGAAATAATGAGGTGCTTCAAGAAATCAAACAGGTTCTTGAAAGTGGGAGGGCAAGGCACACCTTTAATCCTGGCAGAAGGTCATGTTAGGAACTTGGTTAGCAAGCTGCTGGGGGCAGGCAGTCCGCCTGCTTATATCTGGAACCTAATGCAGTGTTGCCTTTCCCTCTAACTGGAGGAGTTTGGGGTTACAATCTGTGCGATTGGCTCATGTTAGAATTAGGGTGCACAAAAGGGAAGGGCTACAATTGGATCCAATTAAGGCTAAATACTACATTTTGAAAATGAACAACCAGTCCTTCTATTTCTCACACATCGATTCACCAATCCATTCAACAAATATTCTTCTGACCCTCCTTTTTATACCCCAAATTCCAAAACATTTCAATTAGCAGTCCACTTCAGGGGAAGCAAAAGATCCCTTATTAAGAGTACGGTATGGCTCGCTGCTTCTCAGACTTTTTTCATGTCATGGCACAAGGTCAGTGGTAATATTTGTGTGACACACAAGGTAAATAGACTGGAAGCAGCCTCCAGGCACCAGCTGTTTGAGGGCTGTGGGGTCCATCTCTCCTCCCCACATCTGTAACCCACATGTTGGCACACCATTAAGAACCCCAATCTCACACTAGAAGCCTAGCCACTGGGGAAAAGAAAAACAAACAAACAAAACAACCACTTAGAATCAATAAACAGGCAGTACATTTTTCAGTGATACAGTGATAAGAGATAAATGTCTTAAATATCAGCTGGATGTGGTGGTATGCATCTGTAATTCAGGAACTTAGGAGGCTGAGGCAGGAAGAGCACAAGTTTGAGGCCAGTCTCAGCAATTTAGAAAGACCCTAAGCAATTTAGGGAGACCCAGTCTCAAAATGAGAAATAAAAACAGGGCTGTGATGTGGTTTAGTGGTGCCACTGGGTTCAATCCCCAGTTTCAAATACATAAGTAAATAAATAATCTTAAATATTATGGATACATTTATGCCCAAAGCAAAATACAGACATTTTAGTATGATGCCCTTATCTTTATAACTAGCATTATATTAGGTAGTTCCTACCTGGGCTACCTTTGGAGAGCTACTGGCCAGCAGCAGCCTGCTCTGGAACTATGGGATGTCTGGTGGTTATTAGCTGTCTATTTTAGCTAGGGGATGGTATGTGGGATCATTATAATTACTAAAATAATCATAAAACATTCCCCAACCACCACAGGTTCTGAACCAAATGCCAGCAAGGCCTAGGAACAGATACATTAACATAAAAATATAGCTTTATTACTAATGAAGCTGGGTTGGAAAAAAAGTGGTTGGTACCTACACCCCAGTGGGTTTCCTATATTTTCCTCCTCAAATTAACCTTACCCCCAACTCATAGGCAAAACAACTGCATATCTGCAGGGCATCCACCCCTATCCATATCATTTGCTCTCAGAGAGAAGAGCAGAAGTTCATACTTCAGGGAGCAAAGCAGAAAGCCTGGGGGGGGGGGTTCAAAGTAAATGCACAGTTTGCTTGACTTCCTAGAAAACAGCTTGAGGCAGAGCTCCAGCGTTCAGGTTTTACTGGGGACGTTGGAAGCGAAAAGCAGCAAGCAAAGCAGCAAGCATGAGCAAAGAGGGAAGGGAGCTGAGGCAGGGAGGAAGGAGAGCAATCTAAGGGCGAGTGCCATCATGATGGATATTGTGTGGGTGCTCAGTTCATGCCAAGATGTCACTGAGTACTGGAACGACCAGGTGAGGAAGACAGTGCCAGCCTCATGAGCAGCTGCCAGGTCTTTCAGCCTCCTCTCTTTCTGCTCCATGTTTGCCCCACGGATATTAGCTCTCCCTCAACCCCCATGGGGTTGTGTTCCTGGGCCCCTCTGAGCAGCTGCTGGAAAGCTCCAAGATCCTTGAGTCAGGTGGGTTGGACTTACATGCTGGAACTGCTGCCCTTGGCCCTCTCTCCTCTGGGGAGGCTGAAGTACTGGCTGCCTGCGGGGATTAAGCGATGGCAGAGACAGCCACCATCCAAGGATACAAGCTGGGTCTGCTGCCTCAAGCCAGGAAGTAGGGCAAGAGCACAGCAGGATGGAGGCTTGGGAAGAAGTGGGTTTAACAATGTGGGGAAATGTATAAACTGGGTCCAGACACTGACTTGGGGAAAAAAAAACAAAACAAAACTGTCTTGACTCTGAATTTGTTTGGGCTCCTGATACTCTGGCCCACCAGATGTATTGTGATTGCAACTTTGGTATGCCCTGGTTTAAAAATAAATAAACAGGGCTGGAGCTGTAATTCAGTGGTAGAGCACTTGTCTCGCATGTGTGGGGTACTGGATTCGATCTTCAGCACCATATAAAAATAAATGTAAAAGCTATTGTGTCCATCTACAACTAAAAAAATATTTAAAATAAATAAGTAAATAAAAGGTTGTGGGATGTGAATTGAGAGGTTTCTTGAGCTCCTTTCTTATGTGATAATGATGCAACTGTTTGCAAGCACTCAGAGGCCTTGCAAGCTGGAACTGGGCCTGTAACTATGCAGAAGGCCCGCGTCATTGGCTCAACCACTGACCGGGTAGCCAAAAACAGTGTTGGGGCAGCATTGTTTGTAACCAGGTTATAAACCAGGTATCATAGCAGACAGAGTTTGATAGGAGTCCAAATCAATCATCAAATAATACAGCTTGGTAACAATCATAAGCCTTTTCCCTTTCCCACACCTGCCATCAAGGATCCTCAGCTAAGGGCACTTTTGGATCCTTTGCTGTGTCACCACTGGACTGAGGCCAAAGGCCTTCACACACCAAGACCACCTGAGCACCCTGGGAAAACCAAAGGGGCTCTATAGACAATGACAGAAAGTCAGATGAGAGAGATGGGAAAGGAGAGGGACCGGGAGTCCTCGTTTCTCACTTTAACTTTTTTGTCCTTTGATAACTGAGCAGACTTTAATATATCTCACTTCCCCTTAATATAACCCCATTCCCCCCTGAAAAATGAGCAGAAAAGTCCTGGGTGGCAAAGACTTAACCTACTTTTGTAAAAAAAGGTTCTGATTCTGTGTAACCTCCCTGGTTATAACTCAATCCCCCGCCCCCCCCCCCCAGTCTGCTTGCAGGGGGTGAGGAGGTAAATTCCCTACACACCCTGGAAGAGAGCCAGGATTGGCATTTGGAATCCCTAGATCCCTGAAGGCCTTCATTTCTCTTCAGAGAGTGGCCAAATGGGAGCAACTAGAAGTGGAAGCCCCGGATCCACATATTCTGCCTTTGAAGTACAGATGTCTATTTTAGATACAGAAAATACAGAGGTGAACAAAACGATTCCTGCTCACAGTGCAGTAGGGGAGCTGGACCGGAAACAAGCAGCCACTCCAACCACACGACACCCGTAAAAGAGAAGTACTGTGTACACATGGAGCCTGGCAAGGTACCCTCGACTGCAACAGCCAGTCTCAGATGGGCAGCTGTGTTTGCTCTGGCGGGGGAAACTTGACCTGCAACAAACAGCCTCAAAGGACTAGCCACACACTTGATGGGACAAAATGGGATAGTGTCTCAGAGAGGGAAGGTAGTAGCTTGTTGACAAGAAAAGCCACAGTTCTTAGCAGACAAGATAAACCGAGGCCTCTCCAGGAGACAGGTGGAGCACACACCTGCGCTCTGAGGAGTTTCCTTCTCCTCATCCCTCACCACTCTGCCTGGCCCAAAGGGGGAGGGGAGGCAGAGAAGGAGAGAAGGAGAGGACATTGTGTAGGATACTCTGTCAACATCTGTCTCTGCTGGGACCTGGAGCAACAAAGGAAAGGAAGATACTCTACTTTTGCTTTTTGTTTGTTTTTGTGGTGCTGGGGACCCAGGGCTTTGCAGGAAGAGTGCTTTACCACTGAGCTCTTTATAAAAAATAACAATAATAAGGACTTTAAGCAAGGTGTGGCGGTATGCACTGTATTCTCAGATACTTGGGAGGCTGAGGTGGGAGGGTCACTTGAGCTCAGGCGTTCCAGGACAGTTTGGGCAACACAGTGAGACCCTGTCTTAAAAAATAAACAAATACACAAACATACCTTGATTGAGCTATATAATTCACATAGCATACTATTCACTCACTTGATGTGTACAATTCAGTGGTTTCTAGTATATTCACAGATCTGTGCAGCCATCACCAGAATCAATTTTAGAACATTTTCATCACCTGAAAAAGAACTCCAGCACCCCTTAGCTGTCATTTCCTCCTGATTCTCCCCAACCTGTCAGCCCTTGGCAATGACCAGTACACTTTCTCACTCTATCTATAGTTCCACTCCGGATTTCTCATAGAAACGGAATCACACAAATAACTGGTTTATGACTGGCTTCTTTCATTTGGCATAATGTTGAGAGGTGCAAGGGCGCATGCCAGTAATCCAGTGACTCAGGAGGCTGAGGCAGGAGGATCACAAGTTCAAAGCCAGTCTCCAGTCTCAGCAAATTAGTGAGGCCCTAAGCAACTTATTAAGACCCTGTCTCAAAAGAAAAAAAATAAAAAATAAAAAGGACTGGGGGTATAGCTCAGTGGTAAAACTCCCCTGAGTTGAATCCCCAACCCCCAGTACCTCTCCTAAGTCATTTGGCATAATGTTTTCAGTGGCACCTACCTATGTTGTAGCATGCATTTGTATTTTTTCTTTTTTTATTGTTGAGTACTATTCTATTGCATGGACACACCACATTTATTTATCCATTCATCAGTTAATGGAGAGTTGGATTATTTCTACTTCTTGACTGTTATGAATAGAGCTGCTTTATAAATCCTGTGTACAAGTTTCTCATGGCAGAGTTGAACTTTTCATTTAATCACTAGTAAGCATTTATTAACTGCCTATTGTACACATAGTATGGGGAGCGGGGAGAGTCAAATTAAGGATAAATATAAAATGCAGTTTTGTAATCTCTGTTTCCTGACTAGTTGGAGAAATCATATTATGCTTTCAAGAGATATTTAAATATCTAATGATACTTATGCATATTTGAGTACTTAATTCTGAAAACCAGGTCAGACTGGGTTAGCCCTGTTTAGCAGAGGGAATTGAAGCACAGATATGTTGAACAATTTGCCCAAGATCACTAAGCCAGGGAGAGTAAAAGGTTAAGCCATGATTCAAACAGATCATCTTGTTCCCAGAGCCTCATTCTTTTTCTTTTTTT
The DNA here is from genome assembly GCF_047511675.1 of Marmota flaviventris. Classification (NCBI taxonomy): domain Eukaryota; kingdom Metazoa; phylum Chordata; class Mammalia; order Rodentia; family Sciuridae; genus Marmota; species Marmota flaviventris. Next base: position 23,840,498 of record NC_092498.1, read on the forward strand.
TGAGATGGCCCTATGAGGGGGCTATTTTAGATTACAGCAGCCCATTACAGACGTAAACTCCAATACATTACGTGAGCTGTCACTGGATTCTGTTTTATTGAGATGAGGTCTTGCAATGTTGCCCAGGCTAGTTTCAAACTCAGGAGCTCAAGGAATCCTCCTACCTCAGCCTTCCAAGTGCTGGGACTACAAGAGTGTCCACTATGCCCAACTCATTCTTTTTAATTTTTAAATTAATTAATCAATTTGGTACTGGAAATTGAACCCAGGGACACTTTCTCACTGAGCTACATCCCCAGCCATTTTTCTTTTTTCTTTTGAGACAGGGTCTTGCTAAGTTGCTTAGGGCCTCACTAATTTGCTGAAGCTGGCCTCAAGCTTGTGATCCTTCTGCCTCAGCCTCCTGAGTCACTGGGATTACAGGTGTGCCCAGCCCATATCATTCTTTTTAAAAAGAGTATAATGGAATATTTCAAACACACAAAATTAGAGGAGCCAGCACAATAAACTTCGTATATCTATTGTGCCACTTTATTTTTCACTTTTTATTTTTTGGTACTGGAGATTGAACCCAGAGGTGCTCTACCAATGAGCAGTAGCCACAGACCTTTCAATTAAGTTTTCAAACTTTGAGATAGGGTCTTATTAAATTGCCAAGGCTGGCCTCAAACTTGCAATCCTCCTGTCTCAGTTTCCTGAGTCACTGGGATTACACCGTGCCCAGCTGTAATGCAGTTTTATTGATTATCAACATATGGCCAATCAGAGGATAACCAAACCATCATTCTGTATCACCTGTGTAAGCAACCTAATGCCAAAATGAATGAAGGCAGGCACAGTGCTGGTTATTCATTCAACATATATTTAATTATTTATTTTTTTTGAGGGGTGGGTGGGCACTAGGATTGAGCTCATGGGCACTCAACCACTGAGCCACATCCCCAGCCCTATTTTGTATTTTATTTAGAGACAGGGTCTCACTGAGTTGCTTAGCACTTCGACGTTGTTGAGGCTGGCTTTGAAACCAAGATCCTCCTGTCTCAGGCTTCCAAGCTGCTGGGATTCCAGGCATGCGCCACTGCGCCCAGCTGAATGTATGTTTGTTGAGCACCAACTCTGTGTCAAGTTTGTTGCAGGTGCTCTGGATTCATAAAATCTGAAACAAAAGTGAGCTATAGATATGTACCATCAACCAACCATGTATGCAATCAAGAGGCAAGTGCTAGGATGAGAACTAACTGCGAAGGGAAAATAGATGTTCCATCAATAGAGAGATTGGGCAGTTGGTCACCACCCTGATTAAGTGATTAACCTTAGCATCTCTTCCAGAGGGACAACCTGGCAGGGTACATTTCCAGTGAAGCAATACAATCTGAAGCACAAACCATGACCTTTCAAGCATTGTAATTTGGCCCTAAATATTTATCCTGAGTATATTGAGGGCTTTAGATCTGGTTTGCTTGTTTGTTTTTGTTTTTGTTTTTGTGCCAGGAATTAAACCCAGGGGTGCTTAACCACTGAGCCACATCCCCAACCCTTTTTAATATTTTATTTAGAGACAGGGTCTCACTGAGTTGCTTAGGGCTTTGCTGAGTTGCTCAGGCTGGCTTTGACCTCGTGATCCTCCTGTCTCAGCCTCCTGAGCTGCTGGGATTACAGGTGTGGGCCATGGCACCCAGCTTACATCTGCTCTTTTACATAGGAAATATACAAGAGAGAAGAAGAAGTTAAATGACACTATAAAGAAACAATAGTTAATGATAATATAAGAGGTTCCTTGAGACAATTTGCTTTTTACTTCAAAACCTCAAGGCTACACCTGAAATGCAGGTGGGGAGAGTGGGAGTGGGCATTTTTTTAAGATTACAGTAGACCAAAGAGATAGAAATCCAGACACATTATGTAAACCTTTAATGAATTCTGGTTTTAAAAACATGGCACTATAAGAGGTCATTAAGAACTGATTATAGGGGGGGGAGGAAAAAAAAAAAAGAACTGATTATAGGTGTTTGCCGTGGCCCACACCTGTAATCCCAGCTACCTGGATGCCTGAGGCTGGAGGATAGCAAGTTCAAGGCTATACCAGGCAACTTAGCAAGACCCTGTCTCAAAATAAAAAAATAAAAAGTGTTGGAGATATAGCTCAGTTGTGGAGGTCTTGTGCCACCATCCTACCCAGTTAAAAATGTCCTTATTTTTAATATGTGTGTTAAGGTAGATAAAACTAAAACAGCTTGGTATTTGCAAATTATTTTGCAAAGGTTTAGCAGAAAACAAGACAAAACACGCACACACACACCCTACATGTAAATAAGGTAAATACTGTAAAATATTAACAGTTGTTAAAATTGGATGGCAGGTATTTAATTTGGGTAGTCAATGCATTATTCTAATATATTAAAGTATATTTGAATATTTTTGAAATAAAAATTTTTAAAAAATCGCCAGCCCAGTGCAATAGTGCATACCTATAATCCCAACTACTGGAGAGACTGAAACAGGATGATGGCAAATTCAAGGCCAGCATGGGCAACTTAGCATGGTGCTGTCCTGTCTCAAAATTAAAAAGAAAAAGGGATTCTTTCACTGGTGGAATGTCCCTGGGTTCAATTCCTAGTATTGGAAAACAAATTATTTTTAAACAAGTAAGTTATTAAAAATTACCAAAAAAGTAATCAAAACCAAAAACACAAACAAAACAAAAACAAAAGCAAACCAAAAGGAGGACCTGGGATTGACCCCCAGTGCCACCCCCAAAATAAAATAAAATAAACCAGAAAGAGGCAACAGCAAGTGCAGAGGTCCTGAGGTAGCAACAGCTATGAGTTGAGAGTGATTTGAATTTTTTTAAAAAAGATCTATCATCTATCTTATCTATCTATCTGTAAACACACACACACACACATATACACATACATACACATACACACACACACATTTTCCTTTTTTGCCGTACTGGTTACAACCCAGGATCTTGCTAAATTCCCCACGATGACCTCGAATTTGCCATCCTCCTGCCTCAGCCTCCTGAATAGTTGGACTTACAGGCATGCACTACCATGTCTGGCTTTATTAACTATACCTTCATAAAGAGAAATAGTAGCAGAACTGTATATATGCAGTCAGCACACGTGTGCCTTATAAGCACATAAACATAAGTGTATAATAGGATCTCCACATCCATGGGTTCCGCATCTGTGAATTTATCAACAATCATGGATTGAGTCAGGTGTGGTGGTGTGTGCCTATAATCCCAACTACTCAGGAGGCTGAGGTGGGAGAATCCCAGGTTCAAGGCCAGCCTTACAAATCCTGTCTCAGACTAAAAAATAAAAAGGACTGGGTGTAGCTCAGTAGTAAATATGACTCCCTCCCCACAAAAAAAAAAAAAAAAAAATCATGGATTGAAAATATTTTTAAAAAGTCATGTCTATGTTGAATATATACATAGACTTTTTTCCTCATCATTATTCCTTACCCAGCTATTTATATAACACTTGCATTGTATTAAGTATTATAAGTAATACAGAAATGGCTTAAAGTTTTGGGAAGGCTGGGTGTGGTGATGTGCCTATGGTCCTGGCTACTGGGGAGGCTGAGATAGGAGGATCCCTTAAGCCCAGCAGTTTGAGACCATCCTGAGCAACAGAGTAAGTCTGTATCTTAAAATACGCACATAAAATGGGGGAGAGAGAGGGTGTGTGTAAGCTGTACACAAATACTGTGCCTTTCTATGGAAAGGATTTAGGCAACTGAAAGTGCTGAAGGTCCATGGGGGTCCTGGACCCACTTATACCTAGGATTTACGCCTAAAAAGTTAAGAAAAAAAATTTTTTCTGCCTACTGGGTCAAGATTGGACTGTGGGGTGAGGGTGGAGGTTGTGGTGGGCAAGAGTGGGACTAGAGAGGCCAGTTGGGATTTACTGGAAAGAGGGTGGTAACAGGTTAGGTGACAATGTGGGGAGAGGGCTCAGATTTGGCAAATATGAGTAAGGGGGTGTCATGGGTTTTGCTGGTGGAAAAGGGAGACTCTAAGGGATTAGTTTGAGCAATTGTCCCCATGGTCACTTTGCTAAGTCACAGAACACCAGAGGAAGGCATAGACTTGTTTTTTAGAGGAAACCTAATTTGGCTTAGAATGACCTGGAAGTCTTCCTGATCATGAAGGAGCTGGAATTTGGGTGAGGAACTAAACATAATGAGTTTATAATCAACTACAGATTAAGTTTTTCATTTGAGTTAACAAATAGGGTGACGTAGAAGGTTGTAAGAAGCATGGACTTTGAAGTTGGGAACCTGAATTCAAATCCTGATGCTTCCTTTTACTGTCTGTATAACCTTGGACAAGTTATTTGGACTTCTTTGAACTTAAGGTTTTTTTCTCTGTTCCACAGGCAAAATAACCTCTGTCCTGCCAGGCTGTTAGGAAATAACACATGTTGCTACAACACCTGGAACAGAATAGGTGCTTATTATACAAAAATTTCTGTCATTCTAGAAAACCTCAGGCACTGTAATCCCACCCACTCTGGAGGCTGAGGCAGAAGTATCACAAACCCAAGGCCAGCCTCAGAAATGTAGTGAGACCCTGTATTAAATAAACAAACTAGGGCTGGGGATATGGCTCAAGTGGTAGCATGCTTGCCTGGCATACATGAGGCACTGGGTTTGATCCTCAGCACCACATAAAAATATTAAAAATAAAGATATCATGTCCACCTAAAGCTAAAAAAAATAATTTTTTAAAAAAATAAAAATAAACAAATTAGCTGGGCACAGTGGCACATGACATAATCCCAGTGGCTCTGGAGGCTGAGACAGGAGGATAGTGAGTTCAAAGCCAGCCTTAGCAATGGTGAGGCACTAAGCAATTCAGTGAGACACTGTCTCTAATTATAATTCCAGCTACTCATGAGGCTAAAGCAGGAGGATTGCAAGTTCAAGGCCAGCCTTGGTACCTTAGTGAAACTTTTTCTCAAAACAAAAAATAAAAAGGGGTGGTTTTAGTGGTGCACACGTATAATCTCAGCGACTTGGGAGGCTGAGGCAGGAGGATCAAGTATTTGAGGCTAGCCTCAGCAATTTGGTGAGGCCCTCAGCAACTTGATAAGACTGTCTCAAAATAATACACACACACACACACACACACACACATATAAGATGGTAGCAAGTCAAGAGAAGAGATATTGGGATAGACTGGAGGCTGCAATTTTAAATAAGGTGCTCAGGTGAACCATTGAGAGGGTGACATTTTAGCAAAGACCCCCAAGAATTAGAAAGATGTGCTTATTATTTTACTATTTGGGGGAGCATGCTTCAGGCTGGGAAGGTAACAAGTACAGAGCCCTGAGACAGAAGCATGCTGGTGTATTTGAGGACCAGGAAGAAGGCCAGTGTGGCTAGAAAGGAGAGGTTGAGGGAAAAGGGTAGGGCAGCTCCTGTCAGGCCTTGAAGCCTGTGATGGCTTTGACTTTGCACAGCATAAAATGGGAAGTCCTGGGGGCTTTTGAAAAGTGGTGGGGATAGAATCTGACTTATGAATTTTAAAAATAGCGGGCTTCTATCTGAGTCAATATGGGCGTTGGAAGGAGGAGGCTGGCTGGGAAGTGATTAACTAGAGCAATCCAGTTGAGAGATGATAGTAGCTTGATGGAGTGTGGGGGAAAGATACTGGATATATTTTGATGGGAGACCTTCAGGGTTTCCTGATGATTGGCTGTAGGGGTTAGAGGAAGAGAAAAGTCAAGCATCATAGTCTGAGACGCTTGATTTGTCAGTAGAAAAAGGTGCATTAGGTCAAATCAAACAAAATGGTCAACATTTAACAGTTCTTAACCTTAAGAGATGATTTCATGGGTGGTGCACACCTGTAATCCCAGAAGATACGGAGGCTGAAAGCAGGAGGATTGTAAATTTAAAGCCAGCCTCAGCAAGGCCCTGTCTCAAAAAATATATATACATATAAAAAGAGCTGGGGATATGGCTCAGTAGTTAAGCACCCCTGGGTTCAATCCCCAGCACAAACAAAACAAAACAAAACAACAGGCGATTTCATATATCTCAGCTTAATAGTTGCCATTTGTTTAAATGAAGAAAACTATGTGAAGAAGAGGTGGGGGGCAGGTATCTGAAGTGTATTCTGGCTCATGAGGAGATGCCACAGGAGCAGCTGTATATATCTGGAATTCAGGGGTGAGGACCTCTCTCAGGAACGCTGGTCAGGCAGGCAGTCAACAACAGCAGTTAAAGCTGAGACTGGAGGAGGTCACCTGGGGCTCACCTATAGATAAGAAGCAGAGGCCTGAGGCCTCCAATGTCCAGATGGGGGTGAGACAGCAACAAAGGAAATGCTGGAGGCCACAACCAGCAAAGAAAGGGCTCCAACCAGGGCAAGCTGGCACAAGGAGAGCGCTTCCTAGATACAGGTGTGTGATATTTCTAAGCTCACTCCTTCTTTGAGGTTTGGTGTTGGGGTGGAGATGTGGTGAGGGGAGAGGATAGGATCATACCTTCCAGCTGACTAGCACCATCAGGGTTGCGACATCTCCTGTTGGATCCAGGCAAAGGGAGTACAGAAGCTGTCATCCTGTTTACTAATGAGGAAACTGAGGCATAAGGGTTGGGTGACCTGGCCCAAGATTCTATCGGTAACAGGTAGAACCAGGACTAGAGGGGCTCTCTGTCTCCAAGCTATCACTGAATTGTGCTGCGTGTTCCTGAGCTCTCCTGACTGCTTCTCTGGGGACACACTGTGACAAGGTCACATGGAGAAGAGTTGCAATAAGTCTTGAGCTTCTGTTTCCACAGCAGCAGGGAAACTGCTGATATGATGACCTTCTGGGAGGGGTCTGCACCTGTGATCCCAGATGCCAGTGGGCCAGCTCAAAACAAACCTCTTGGTGGCATGAGATTGACATCATTACCCTAAGTACAGGTATGAAGATATGAATGGTGTGACTCTACTTTGTGTACAACCAGAGATATGAAAATTGTGCTCTATATGTGTAATATGAAATTAATGCATTCTGCTGTCATATATAACACATGAAAATAAAAAATAAATAAAAAAACAAAAACAGCAACAACAAATCCCCTCTTTTCTGATAAGAAACCATTGGATGGAACGAGGAGGCTGTGTCTGGGGGTTTTCCCACCAGTCAGGGACAGTGATAAATTCACTTTGGTTCTAGAGGGGTTAACAAGTAATTTTGGAGACAGAGTAGATTCTGGGCTGGGCCTTTCCACTGATGACCAAATGACCAGTGTCATCTTATTCTGTCTAGTGTCACGCTCAAAGCATTATACTCTCTCCAGGCCTATTTTCTTGCTTTGGAGAAGCTGCTCCTGAGATCAGAGGCCCCATGGGTCAAGCTTGACCCTGTCTTGGGCAGAGATAAACAGGCCTGAAATACATTTCCCAGATTGCAACACTAGTGAGTCAGGCAGGGTCGGACAGCTGCTGTCTTGCAGTCACCCCTGGGCGCACCTGATAAGGAAGAACATGGCTCATTCCGGTGCAGTGGTGCACCGTCTTGTGAGCACACACATATAAACAGACACTCCCAGGCCCGGTGTTGTCTTAGAGTAAATTATTGACATTCTGAATGGCTGAAACACCAGGGGAAAAGGGAGAGAACAAACAACGAGCCTCTGCTAAAGAGGAGCGCCACTTTTCTTAAGCTAAAGCAAGTAAAAGCAGGGTTGCCATTAGGCTCTGCTTTGGGGCACCTTTTGCAACCTCAAGAGCAGGCGTAGGAGTCCTCTGTAAAGAGGACTGTTCTGGAAAGAGGAAGGAAGGATCACAGAGCGGGAGGGAGGAGGAAGTTGGAATAGGGGAGGTAGATTTATGAGGGAATAAATGGCAAAATGCCCAGAGAGAAAAGGTGTATCATAAAAAATATGAATATACTTTGGCCATGGAGACAACTGAAGTTATGACATTTGCAAAAAGATAAAACAAAAGCTCCCCTCCCCATGAATACCTTTCTTCTTCAATGATATGAGGGGACAAATGGGGTATTGATTGTATAGTAATAGTTACACAATAATACCAGCATCATTACCACATCATACCTTGCAATCAACACTTCACATTAACTTTATGAAAGCAGTTTATAGTTTACAAGGGGCTTTCACATTCATCTTTTCCATTTATTCCTTCAACCCACTTGAGTGGGTAAGGCATTATGAGCCACATTTTACAGATGAGAAGACTGAGGCCCAGGGAGGATATATGCAATTAACTGAGGCATAATTAAGAGCAGGGAGAGGCAGCTTTGTCCCAAGTAGTCCAGAGCTAAAATGCTTCCTAAAGACACAGTAACTCTTCTTTAGGATGATTCCTTTCCCATGACTATTCCGTTTCCACAAGCTTGGAGACCACACCTCGCTGCATTTCAAGATACAGCAGTCCCACCTTCTCCAGTGTTGTTCACATATTCTCCATCACTGACACATTGGTTATTTTTGCCCAGGACTTGGATCATAGCAGTTACAGTATCAATGAAGAATAAAGAGCCAGGGAACATGCCTAGGTCCCACTCCCTCATCCTCTTTTTCAAGTATCCCCTCTTTTTGTCTGTTTTGGACTCTATACTCTGTTCATCTACAAATGATGCCTTCTAAACTTGCAACACTGTTCCTCTCAGGTGAGAATGAGGAATGGAGGGTACACAGTCCCTGACCTATTTGTATAGGACACCATAGGCATACTTAACTACCTGCATGGTCAGGCAGGTGTTCTCAAAGTATGATGCCTATTGGAATCTTTTTTTTTTTTTAAATATTATTTATGTATCTTTAGTTTTAGGTGGATATATTAGTTTGTTTTTATGTGGTGCTGAGGATAGAACTCAGTGCCTCATGCATGCTAGGAGAGCACTATACCACTGAGCCACCATCCCAGCCCCTATTGGAATCTTAAAGGCAGTGGTTCTCAAACTTTAGTCTGTATTAGAACCATCTGAGGAGCTTGTTAAAGACAGAGATGTTCAGGTCCCAGATCAGATCTTCTGAATTGGAATTCCCTGGGAAGGTGCCTGGACATTTGTGAACTTAACAAGTTCCCCAGGTGATTGTGGAGTATTCTCAAACTTGAGAACCGCCATCTTAGCCTTGGAATGGGAGTTGAGCAGGTGAAGGAGAGCGGGAAAGAGGAGGTAGCAGCAACAGAAACCCAGGGAGCTTAGAGAAGACTCAGTGAGGAAGACAAATCCCCACTCCATCTTTATCTCCCCTTAGTAAAAGTGGTCAAATAGAGGGGGTTGGAAGTCTCTTCATGAAGACTTGTCCTACTTCTGACAGATTCACCATGTGCAATAAGAAAGAGCATTGAAAGAAAACTCCTTTTGACTTTTAACTCCTTTAAAAGCAGTAAAAATAGCCATCTCTTTTGGAACACAGAAGGGAGGTTACCAAGGGCTGGGAGGAATTGGGAATGAGGAGTCATTGTTTAATGTGTACAGAGTTTCTGTTTTGATTGATAAAAATGTTTTGGAAATGGATAATAGAGATGGTTAAGCAACATTAAATTTATTCAATGCTGTTTGTGCACTTAAGTATGGTTAAAATGATAAATTTTATGTTACATATGTGTTATAATTTAAAAACCTGGTCTTTTTGAGAGATGGAATCACAGGAGCAAATGATGTACAACTTTAGCAGATTGCTGTTGCTCCAGGTGTGTGTGTGTGTGTGTGTGTGTGTGTGTTTACATAATGGGACCCAACTCATGGCACCTGATCTGACAAAGTACAAACGTACTTATCAGAGCAAGGAAATAATTAAAACTTTTGAAAACAGAGGGCATTGAAAATCTGATCTAAATAGGGGAGATACCTGAATACCCTTTTCTGCTCCCTTTGTCTGGTTGGGCTCTCGGTTCAATATGACTCCTCTGTGCCTTGTAGAACAATATCTCTAATTTCACTGTGCATTGAAGTCACCTGGGGACCTTGTTCAACAGCAAATTCTAGCTTAGTAGATCTGAGATGAAACTCCATCCTTCATTTCTTTCTTTTTAAAAATATTTTTTAGTTGTAGATGGACAGAATACATTTATTTATCTTTATGTGGTGCTGAAGAGCGAACCCAGGGCCTCACACATGCTAGGTGAATGCTCTATCACTGAGCCATAACCCCAGCCCCAACATTCTACATTTCTAACAAGTTCCCAGATAATGCTTACACTATAGATCCATACTGAGGGGACCATGTAAATCTAATCTTGGTTCACCACCATAGCATGCTCAGCTAAGTGATGGCACACAGAAGAAGAAGGTGCTTAATAAATAGTTATTGAATGAATAAAGGAGTCTATTAGGTTGGAACAGGAGTTTGCAGGGCAGAGTAGTCTTTGTGTTGAGCTACAGCATATTTGGGGTATTTCCATCAATCACTCATTTTGTGAAATTACCTCAAACTCTGCAGAACGAAGACGTTAGTACTCAATTATTTCTAGCCTTTGCACCTTGCAGCCTTGACTCTAGTCCTTGAAATAGTGGCCCTATCTGTACAGAGTTTGCAATCTCTGAGGAACCCTTGCCATAGTCCACAATTCCTGCAAACAAATTCTCTCCGCCCCACGAATGAGCAGAGTGAAGGGAACATGCCTGTGTGGGATTTTCCTAGCTTTTGGCACCTGAGTAATTGACGCCTTGGCCTCCTCCAGATCCAAATAGCCTTTTTAACAGCATGTAACAAGGAGGATCGTAAAACAGGTAAATGTAATAATATTCCCATTATTTACTACTATCGTTTATGATGATGATAACGACAGTTAAGCGATGAAGTATGTGGGGAAGTTGGGGGAGGGGGCAGAGTGTTGAGAGGCCGAGAGAAAGAGGAACTACATCTCCCAGAATGCTCTGGGAAAGCACACGCCGCGGCGGCGCCCCACCCCTTCCACGACCAAACACGCCCGTCTGATGACGTCACAGAGGTGACGTCACGGCGCCCAGAGCGAGGCTGGGGTAGAGAGGCCGACCGAGCCGGAGTCGTCCGCTTGTCGTGGAGGCTGCTAGGAGCCCGAGAGAGGGTGAGCGGGCGGGCAGACGTGGGAGCTAGAGCAGGCAGAAGGGAGCGTCGCGCCGCGCCGCGCGGAGGAGAGCCGAGGCCTGGCCGCGGCGGAACCACAGCCGGAGAGGGCAGCCCGAGCCGGGCGCCGCGGGGTCCCCACCCCCACTCGGCCGGACAGTGCCCGGTGTTTCCCCGTGCGGGGGGCGGCGGTGGCGGCTGACGGGACCCGAGAGGACCGCAAGGGGTTGCCACCTCCGCCGAGGAGCCGGCGCGGCCGCGGGCTCCTCAGAGCCGGGGCCCCGGGCCCGTGACAGACGGGCCGAGGAAGGGAGAGAGGCGGCGGCGGCTCAGGCGACGGGGAGGCAGCGGCGGCGACACCATGTCATCCCCCAGTCCGGGCAAGAGGCGGATGGACACGGACGTGGTCAAGCTGTATCCTTCTTGGAGGGGGAATTCGGGCTGCGTGTGGGGGCGGTGTGAGGATGCCAAGGGCACCCCTGAAACCCAAGAAAGGGCCTTGGGGCACTCGAGGCCACTGTCCAAGACGCCCTCCCTCCCCCAGTGCCTACGGCGGCTCCTTGGCACCTCCCAGGAGTCCAGGGCCTTTTCAGCTCCTCTTTATCTGCAGCACCCCGAAATATGCGTTGCTTCTCTCTCTCTCTGCATCCCCAGAGCCCGTGACTTTTCCTCCACAACGTTTGGACTCCCTAAACGGCTTTTTCTTTCCTTTTTTTTTTTTTTTTTGGCAGGGTTAGCCACCTCTCTTTTCATACCGAACCATCTTCAGGGTTTTTCTTTCTTGTTTGTTCACCCTGGATTTAGGTACTCAAGGTAGAAATTCCCTAGAGGGAAGCCTTTCTCTCTTGAGATGCCCCCATTCCTTCTGCTCAGTGCTTCTTGAACTGGGGTAACTAAAGCGACCGACCTCCTTTATCCCTAATTCCTTTCTATATTAGGAAGAGAGTAGTCTGCTCAGGGCCCCTCTTCTAATAAAGAGCTCTGTGTGTTTTAAATCAGAGAGTCCTGTTAAGCTTTCTGATCTCTAGGAGAACCTTCCTGTTTTCCTTTCCACTGACAAAGCCTCTCCCACCCATAGTTGTATGCGGTGAGGACCCCCAGGCCCTCCAGCTAGCCACCCTCCATATTGTGGATCTGACAGCTGGGAGGAAAGAGAGAGAGACGAGCTCCTGGACAAAATAGTCCCTGTACTATCCTTTTGAGCAAAACTCCCTCTGTGAGGGTCAGGCTCTTTTGGACTGCCTGCCCTGTCTTGCCAAGTGACACCCTTTATTTCCTGTCCCCCTCCCCCCAACTTATAAACTCCAGGTTGCAGTGGGAAAGCTGTAACTGATAAGAGTCCTTCAGGCAGTGGTTTTGGTTGGAGGCCAGACTGATTATTTCATGACCAGCTAGAGAAATTCGCGAAGGTTCCTGAGACAAATCAAGGGATTCTTTTTTTTTTTTTTGAGGGAGAATTTAGAGGGTGGGGTGAGCCACTGTTCTGAATAGCTAATCCCTAGGGAGAGGGGGAAGAGGGAATGGGGGGTGGTAGCTTGTGAAAAGCAGTTAAAAAGTCCTGTCTCTTGTTTCTCTTTCTGCTTCACCCCCATCCCCCCTCCATTTCCCCCTGTTGCAGGGTTTTGTTTATATAACTCAAGTTGTTTGGTTAGATTCTTCAGGTGAATTACTTCTTTTATTTGTTACTGTTTTTGATCGACTATGTTATCTCTTTGTAAAGATCAATGATGATTGTCAAATGCTTAGTATGGAATTTGGTAAAGTTTTTAAAAAGTAGTTTTTGTATATGATATGAAAGTGGGGGATGGGAGTGAAGTTGCCTGGGCTCTTGAGATTTTTTTTTCATAATCTTTTCAGGAATAAAAAGGTGTTTTCTCCTTGCTGGGGATAGAAATTGGCTAGAAATTAGGAATACCTGATAAATTTCTAAATCTAGGGTTTCAAGTTTAGAATTTTTTCAGGGGTGGGGTGGGGTGGGAGTAGTAGCAGGGATTAGGGAGCAGCAAATAATAATGTACCAAATATGTCTAGACACAAGTGAAAGCAACTCTTTGAGCTGTTTGTAGCTGTGATTGTTTTGTAAATGTGTGAATGATACTAGTAACGTTGGCTTTTCATAAGGTTGCAGGAAAACTTCTATTACTGTGTGTACATTTTACACAAAGCAGTTTGGGGTTTTATTTTTGTTTAGAAACTAGGAAATGACAGGGTGGCAGAGTCTTGAGTTATTTTTATCTTCAGAGTTACTGTCACACCTAATGCAAATTTCTACCTAAGGGATAATTGGGATAGAGTGAGGGAGAGAATTCCAGGTGTTTTTGATCGATGTCAGAGCCTCAAATTATGTACATATAGAGATTTAAAAAAAAAAAAAAAATCGAGGATAAAGAGTGAGGCCTAACTTGACCTGATGCCTTTTCCATACAGTGCCTTTTGTTCATTTAGTAGTTGTGGCATCTAGAATGATTACCGCATTTAGGAGCTGGGGTGTGGGGGGTGGAGAGGGAGAGGAAAACAGACAAAGAACAGCAGGGTGTCTTTTTTTCCCTCCCCCTAAGTGGCTTATTTCATAGCTTATTTTTAGTAGAAGATGAAGAAAGGCAAAGATGCATTGGCCTTCTGTTCTTTCCCCACCTTCCTTCTTGCTGACAAAAGAAAGCTGAGGCGCTTTAAAATTGTAGATCTCTGAGATAGGAGGATAATAGTCTGGGTATTTAAAAGCCAGAGGTTATCTTTATTTTGTGTTTATTTTCTGGTGTAATTTAGTTTGGAAGTTAAAATTTTTCTGCTTTCCTTGTGTGTGTGTGTATGTGTATGTTGTGGGGGTGAGTGATTTTTGTGGCCTCCTTTCTCTCTTGAATTCACATTAGTAGGCCCAAATGGGGCCCACAATTTTTTAGTAAGATATATTTAGTAAAAAATTGAAGGGAAAATTCTCCAACCCATTACTAAAATGAGTATGATTGTGTGAAAGGGCTAAGGATTGGAAATGAAAGATGGTGGAGAGGAAATGGAAAGAAAAGGTCTGAAGGAATTTACTTACTCCTTGGCCCTCACTGCCCCTTGATGATTTCCTTGGTGTAGAGGCTGATAGCTGGTTTCATTGCAATCTCCTGTTTCAGCCCATTTTTGTCTGTCTCCTGAGCATAATTATACCACCAAGATTTACAGCCTGGCAGGGAACCTATATAGTAGGAAAGTAGCGGTGTGGGGGTAGGGAAAGAAGAGGATGTGTAACTAATTGGCCACTGCTTTCTGCCACCTTGCTAGGTTCTTTCCAGATACCATCTCTGATTGTTTTTTGGAGTCAGTGATATTTCTTTTGTGATGGGTTGGGAGGAGGAGAGCTGACTCCCAAGTTATGCAGGGAGTGAGTGTGTTTTGCACGGATGCACTTAATAATCTGCTGGGCGATTATGCTCTGAAACTCTGACTCATTCATTGTTTCCTTTCTGATCCTCTGCTTAAGGGTTGTGCAAACCTCCCTAGGAGCCTAGAAACTGATTTACATGACTTTTGAGTGCTGTAGTAATGTGTCCACATCCAAGAGCTTGCAGCTAGCCCAAATCCTGTGGAATAGTGTGGCCATTTGTTTGCAGAGTCAGGTGGATTGGTGATCCTGTGCTGTTCTCAACCTGGCAACCTGCGAGGTTTTCCATCTTCAACTCGCTGATTTAGATTGCCTGAGAACTGGGACTCCGGTGACCTTAAAGCGTGATTTGCCCTAAAGGAATATCGGTTTAAGTTCTCCCCAGTGGAGGAACAAAGAGCTCAGATTACATGGGTTTCCTTGTTGGTGGGGGTTACTCGTTTCACCCTGTTGCACAGCCCTGGTGATCCTTTTATCTGTGAACCAGTGGCCCCTGCTGAAGGCTAGAGCTGCTTGTTTTGGAAAAGCGTATGCAGGCAAAAGGCCGCAGGCAGAGCTCCTTGCAGCTCATTGGTTGCTCTGTTACTACCCGGAAAAGGAGGAGGGGTGGAGCTACTAAACAGCTGATGGCGTGTGTGACAAGAGTGTGTTTACATACAAAAGAGGTGTGGGGGCTGGGGAGACCTTGTGAGCTGGACCAAAGTGTGTTTTTAAGAGGTAGTAATAGGAAAACCTGACTTGTTAGCGAATAAGAAATGTTCAGGAAAATTAAGACTAGAAAAGCAGATCTGTTTATAATGGAGACTTGGCATACACATATTGGTTACTGTTGTAAGATTTGGAAACTTAGAATACCAAGAGTTTTCAAAGACTCTATTTTTCAGAGAGAGCTCAGTAACAAAATAGGATATGCTACTTCAAATGTACCTAACTGACTCATAGGGAGGGATTCAAAAGTATATTAGAAATGTAAGCTCCTCTTTCAAAAGCTTCAACAGTGATGAAAGGGGCAGTGTACACTGTACTTACAAATGGCATGAGTTTTACAGAATCACTTTAGGGTTTCTGTAACAAATTTAATGTTTGAACACCCCTTTTGTGCCAGTCCAGACATGGATTTTTTGGGGGGGGTAGTAGTGAAAATTCAGTGCAAGTGGTCATGATGCTTATGGAATTAAAACAACAACAATTTTTTTTTTTTTAAATCAGAACAGTCTGTGTCAGGTCAGCTCTGCATGCATCACCTTGCTGTTTGGGTAACTTGTATTTAGTTTCAGAATTTTAATTATGTGGAAAGATTAAGGGCTAGGGGATGTAGTTTATTGGTACTTGTCCACCGTGCTCAAGGGCCCTGCGTTTGATCTTCAGCACCATCACCAAAAAGAAAAAAGTGTGCAGTGGGGTATTTAAAATATACTTTGGAAAACCTGAAACAAAACCAAACATTAAAATGTGTAACCATTTGTTTTTGACTTCAACTTTGGAATTTTGTTGTTAATGGATAGTTATTCTGTCCCTAAGTTGTCTTCGTTACTCTTTAATTTCTGTTCAAAGTATAGAGAATTCTGTAATCTTTTAACTAGCTCCAGTGTCAATTGGGAACCTGCGGTTTGCCTTTTATTTCCTGTGGCCTCTTGTTTAGTGAGATGAAAGATGGAATAGTCTTATGGTCTTCAAGCTAAAAGTAAAAAGATTTGGCAACTCCCAGTGTTGTGAATTTGCTTTCCCTGCTTAGATTTTGGTGACAAATATAACATACTGGTACTTATTTTGGTTAAGCAGGAACCTACATGAGTAAGCATTGACAACTTCAGAACATCTGATTCCTGCAGTACATTTACACACAAGCCTAAAAATTACACACAAGCCTAAAAATTTAGCTTTTAGAGGGAAATAATCTATTGCAGATGTGACCCATGAAAGTCCCTTTCCCTGTTTCTGTGCATGCATTAAAACAATCTACCTTTGTTGGTTTTTCTAGCATTGTGATTTTCAAGCTCCTTCACCAGTGTTTTTCACATATATACATACACCATACACATATACTTGTTATTTTGGTTATTGTTAACAGATTTAACGGTTCTAAGAGCTATTGTTTTTTTTAGGCTTGCAATTCAGACCTTACATTACAGGGCTTACAATGTAATAGCATTTTACCTATAGACTCAGAGTATATGTTTTAATAAAATAGTAAAAAGACTTAGTTGGATTATAAAAGTAATAAGGTAATTGGGGAAAATACAGGTTACCATAAGGGAAAGAAAACAGTCACCCATCATCCTATACTTTAAACAATAGTTCTTAAACTTCAGTTTGATCTTAATCACCTGAAGGGTTTGTTAGAACAGGTTACTGGGTCCCACCCCCAAAGTTTTCTGATTCAGTAGGTCTAAGTAGTTCCCAGGTGACAACTGTTGTGCCTGGTCTCAGCACCATTTAATAATCATTATTAAATGTTAATTTTGGGGCTGGGGTTGTGGCTCCATGGTAGAGTGCTTGCCTTGCATGTGTGAGGCACTGGGTTTGATCCTTAGCATCACATATAAATAAATAAAGGTATTGGGTCTATCTACAACTAAAAAATTTTTTAAGAAGTCAACATTTTGCTGTTCTTTCATATCAGTCTTTTTACTCTCCCTAGGATATATTGTTTTAAACCTGTTGGTCATACTGTATGTGCCTGCTGTGTTTTTGCTCAATATTTTTGCAACTGTTATTCCCAGTTAAAACTATTAGATATAAGGAATAGCTCTTGTAATATGTCCTTCCATAGCTGTGCTATTGATTTCTTTGCCATTTTTTATTGAATAAGATTGTAATGAACTTCTTTGCAGCTCAGTGGTCGAGCACTTGTCTAGCATCCATGAGGTTCTGGGTTCCATCCCCAGCACCACCAGAAAAAAAAAAAAAAAAAAAAAAAAAAAAAACTTTGCTTATAAGGCATTTTCTTAAGGTTATTCCTATTTTCCAGAAATGAAATTCTAGATTTTGAAAAGCAGAAATTTGAATTAAAATATTTAATTGAAAAATAGGTCCCACATTCAGTGGCCTCATTTATTTTGTTGCAGTTTATTTATTAAAAAATGTTTTTAGTTGTAGATGAACACACAGTATCTTTCTTTATTGGTGCTGAGGATCAACCCAGTGACACTCACATTCGAGGCAACTGCTTTACTACTGAGCTACAGCTCCAGCCCTATTTTGTTGCATTTTTGTTGGTGTCATTTTGTTACAGAAATAGCCTGGAATAGTGATTAAAGATGAGTTCTGATTTCTTTGTTTAAATGTTCTTGTTTTTTTGTGATAATCGTTATTCACAAATTAGGTATACTTTGGGTATCTACTATAAGTACGTAAGTTAGATATGTTACATTCATGAACACACAGCTCTGAATGGCAAGAGCTATAATATTAAAATTAATTTTTGGTATCTTGATTTTTTTCCCTTTTCTAGTGAGATTTAATTGACATAATCTGTACATATTTAAAATGATTTGGTAAATTTTAAAGTTATAGATCACACACGAAACCTGTGTCACCATAATCAAAATAGGTACTCTACCACTAAGCTACATCTTCTGTCCTTTTTGTTTTTATTTTGAGGTGGAATCTTGCTGAGTTGCCCAGGCTATCCTCCAATTTATGACCTTCTTTTCTCAACCTCCCCAGTTTTGGAGTTGGGATTATGGATGTGTGCCACTGTGCCCAGCTTTGAATTTTCTTCTCTCTCTTTTTTTTTTTTTTGTACTGGAGCTTGAAACTAAGGGAGCTTTACCACTGAGCTACATCCTATCCCTTTTTTATTTCTTATTTCAAGACCGGACCTCCTTAAATTTCCTAATCTATCTTTGAATCCTTGAATTTGCAACCTCCTGCCTCAGTCTCCTGAGTACCTAGAATCACAGGCATGCACCACCACAACTAGCCAAGAACTAAATTTTCATTGTGAAATATTTTTGTTTTGTAGACCTTTGAAATGGCACTTTTTTTGTGATACTGGGGATTGAACCCAGGCCCTTGAGCATGTTATGTATGCACTCTTCCACTGACCTACATCCCCAACCTGAAATAACATTTCCATAATTATGGTCACAAATACCTATTTAATATTTGTATTTGCTAAGAAGATTCTGTCTTTTTGTAAAGATAAATACTTTTTTGATGATGATGCCTGTATTGATGTGAATTTTTTTTTGTAGTACAGGGTATTGAACCCAGAGTGGTGTACTACTGAGCTACACCCATTTCCCTCTTTCATTCTATTTATTTATTTATTTGTGGTACTTGGGATTGAACCCGAGGTGCTCTACCACTGAACTATATATATATCTCAAGCCCTTTTTGTTTTATTTTTTGAGACAGAGTCTCATTAAGTTGCCCAGGCTTGCCTTGAACTTGGGATCCTCCTGCCTCAGCCTCATAAGTAGCTGGGATTATAGGTGTGCACTATTGTACCTGACAGAATTTGTTTTTAACATGACATTACTTTAGCACCTCCAGTGAAATTTATATCTGTTTACAAATACTTGCATAATACTCTGTATAGTATCTTCAGTTTATGGAGTGAACTTAGGTAAAAGGAGCCAGTAGTAACTCAGTGGCAGAATCTGAAATAGATTTTAAGAGGTTAGGATATCCCTTAATAAGCTTTTCTGGAATTTTTAAAAGTTTTTAATATGGTATTTAAAAAAACTTTTTGATCTCCCATATGAGTTATTTAGTAGCCTAATAAACATTGTCATAATAAAAAGCTGCTTTGTAATTGTTACTATTGCATTATCTGGTAAATTAAGAACACTTGAGTTTATATTTGGTATTTTATTTAAAATAACATTACTGACAGCCAGAACTTTTAGTTTGGCTAACAAGAAAAAGAACTTGGTTTAAGTCTATTTTAGGTTGGAGTCAGTAGCAGTGTGTTCAGTGAGTACTGTTTCACTGATCAGACACAGGGATTGTGCTCTGAGCATGTAAATTAAAATGTATTTCCTAATTGCCCAAGTGAAATTCAAGTGTAGTATAGAAATCTGTGCAAAGAAGTCAGTTTATGCTTTTTGAGAGGCTGTTGTTGGCATTAGTGATTCTAATAGCTCAGTATGACATTTGAGAGGAATTTTTAAAAATCTTTTATACTGGGGATTGAACCCACAGATACTTTATCACTGAGCCCCCAGCCTTTTTTATTTTGAGACAGGGTTTTGCTAAGTTGTCAAGATTGCTCTCAAACTTGTGATTCTCCTGCCTCAGACTCCTGAGCAGCTGGGATTGTAGGTGCATGCCCACCTGAAGTGTGTATTTTTTAATTGTTTTTTTTTTAGTCTGAATTGTATTTTTATGGATAGGTTCTATGGTTTTGTGTAATTCTGTGTACCTTACCAGATTCTTGAGGAAGGTGACTGGCTGGTTGTAGCCCGGTTCTTGTGGTATCTGCCTGTGCCCAACAGAACTCAAATCCCCAAGGGCCAAGAGGGAAGCTCTGTAGGACAGCTGTCTGCTCAGAGGATTGAAGGAGCCTTTTTACTTTCCCATGGAATGTAGGGCATTTAATAGGTGGTTTGAATAGGTGTTCATGATTTGGCCTGGCCCTGTGTAGAAGTCTGGAAGGAGTAAGGTAGAAGCTTGGCTGGACCTTGCCATACCACTCTTAGGAAGATGGGCATAGCTGGTGGGTTTGTCTTTGGGCTCATAAAAGGATCCTGGGCAGTAACACTAGGAGGAACCATAGTTAGGGATTTAGAAAATACTACTTAATGGGAATAAAGCCTTTTTTTCTTTTTGGTATTGAGAATTGAACCTAAGAGGTGCTTTACTACCGAGCCACATTGCCATCCCTTTTTTATTTTTTGAGATAGGGTCTCACTGAATTACTTGTGGTCTTGAACTTGTGATAACTCCTGCCTCAGCCTCCTGAGTCACTGGGATTTCAGGCATGTGCAGCTGTCACACCCAGCTGAAATTGTGTTGTTCAACCTTCTTGGTTGCTAACTCTTTTTTTGGGGTAGTATTAGAGATTAAATCCAGGAACGCATTAACACCTAGGTAGTTCTACAGTCCTTTTTATTTTTTATTTTGAAACAGGATCTTGCTAAATTACCCACACTGACCTCGAACTTGTGATCCTCCTACCTCAACTTCCTGAGTTCCTGAGATTACAGGCATGTGCCACCTTGCCAGGTTTGGTTTCTAACTTTTAAACCATTTTTATTGAGGCATTATGCATGAAAGGATATATTCCCTACATCTGAGATCATTAATGTAGTTATGCATCTTCTTTTTAGTATTAGGCAATTTTTTCCATGTTTCATATTTTTATCATGTACACTTTTCAGGGTTTCTTGGATTATAAAATCTTAGTTGAAGCAATATAAGTAGAAAACTAGATACAAAGTGTGCCTGGTTGTGACACCTGAGAAGCAATTGAGTTGCCACTCAGCCTAGTGAAAAATAAATTTTGTTGTTTTGTTCCTTTGCTGCCAATGTAACTTTGGTTCTATGGATTTTGCTTTTTAGTCATTTGACTTTATATTGCATGGACAGTTTTTCTGAAAATTTGATTAATTAAGAAGTTCAGAGGTTAGGTGTGGTGGCACACGCCGACTCAGGAGACTAGCAGGAGGATCACAAGTTCTAGGGCAGCCTGGGCAACTGAGCAAGACCCTGTCTCAAAATAGAAAGGACTGGGCATATGGCTTAGTAGTAAACTTATTTTGTTTAGAAAACAAAACAAAAAACCAACAAAAAAAGTTCAGGTAAACATTTCCACAAAGTAGCATTTATACAAACAAGGTTGATTCAGTTACAGTGTGTCCAACAAGTATAATATAGTTGGATATATTGTTTTCTGGTCTTAATATTGACTGCTGGTTGTTTAGTACCCTTTTTCTAATCTTTGAATCTAAATCTGCAAATAAATTATTAAGTCTCCTTGGCAACAGCTTGAAACTGTATAATCTTTTAGAAATATTTTTAGTTGTAGATGGACACAATACTTTTTATTTTATTTATTTTTTTAATGTGGTGTGAAGGATCAAACCCAGTGCCTCACATGTGCTAAGTAAGTGCTCTACCACTGAGCTACAACCCTACCCTATATGACCTTTTTATTTCACTCCCCAGGAAAGGAACTGGCTTGGTTGGTTGGGATTTTTTTTGTTTGTTTACACCAAATGGTCATTTTCATAGGCCTTAAGTTCTCACAGCTGTGAATTGGTAATTGGTCAGATCACTAATCCAAACTGAGTGTATCAAGAAATCACCCCAATATGAAAATCAACTGTCTTCTATTAAGCTAGATATTAAAAATATTTGCAGGGCTGGGGTTGTGGCTCAGTGGTAGAGCACTTGCCTAGCATGCATGAGGCACTAGGTATGATTCTCAGCACCACATATAACACATATAAATAAATAAAATAAAGTCTATTGGTAACTAAAAAAAAAATTTAGAAAAATTTTGCAAAAACGAAATCATCTCATGAAGTTGCTTTTGGGCAGTTTAGGTTCATATTACAAATTATATTCTAGTTGATGAACACAGGAGGGAATGCATTTTAAGTGCTTGTATTTTTTAAAATATTTACTTATTTATGTATCTTAGTTTTAGGTGGACACATTATTTTGTTTTTATGTGGTGCTGAGGATGGAACCCAGTGCCTCATGCATGTTAGGTGAGCACTCTGCCACTGAGTCACAACCCTAGCCCCTCTTAAGTGCTTGTATTTTTTGACGTGAATTTTAGCTCTTTATTGTAATTTGCCGTATTGCTTAAAGTATATTTAGTATACCAAAATATAGAATACAGTGTGTTTGATAGCAGAATTGTCAGATGAATTGAGAAAACAAGCACTGATCTTGGCAACATGAACATTGTTAGTGTCTGTTAACTTTACAAATTTGAGTGATTCAATTCTCTCTAGCTGCCATCTTTTTTTTAATATATATTTTTTAGTTGTAGATGGACATAATACCTTTATTTTATTCTTACATGGTGCTTAGGATTGAACCCAGTGTCTCATGTGGGAGGAAAGTGCTGTACCATTAAGCCACACTTGGAGCGAGCCCCCCTAGCCATCTTGATAAGAAGGGAAAAAAAAAATTCCTGCTTTTTTTGCCCCCTGTTGTATTCTAAAAGATGTTTTTTTTTTTTTAGTTTAGATGCACACAATACCTTTATTTTTATGTGGTGCTGAGGATTGAACCCAGTACCTTCCACGTGCAGGGCGAGCACTCTACCACAGAGCTACAACCTCAGCCCATAGTTTTTGTTTTCTGCAGTGCTGTGGCTGGAGCCCAGGGCCTTGCATATACTAGTGCTCTACCATTGAGCTATATACCCCCAGCCTTAAAACCTTAAAGATTTTTGGAAAAACAAACTACCTTTTTTTTTTTTTTTTTTTTTGTTAGATTTGTTCTGTAGTTGGAAGAAATAGACCTCTGAATATGTTCTTTAGTCAGATTATCTGAATTGTTTAGCATTTTTTTCTGACAGTAAAGAAAAGTAGCTCTTGGGCCGGGAATGTGGCTCAAGTGGTAGCGCGCTCGCCTGGCATGCATGTGGCCCGGGTTTGATCCTCAGCACCACATACAAACAAAGATGTTGTGTCTGCCGGAAAAAACCTAAAAAATAAATATGAAAATTCTCTCTCTCTCTCAAAAAAAAAAAAAAAGAAAAAGAAAAGTAGCTCTTAAATGCTATCTTGATTATCCAGTGACATATATGTTTGTTTGTGTCATCAGTCATGCCTTTGTGAAAACTTAATTTTATCTCTCTACAGATTCCTGGATTAGAATAGTTAGAAACCATATTCTTTTTATCTTTGAGTAATAAATGTGACTTCTCCCTTGTTTGTGATTTAGTTAAGATCTTTATAACATGTAAACCATGCTGTATTGGAAAGACCACAGGTTGGTTTAAAAAGAGTGCAATTTTTTTTCTTTCCTTTTTTTTTTTTTTTTTTAAATACTGGGGAATTGAACCCAAGGGCATTTTACCACTGAACTACATTCCTAGTCCTGTTTTTTAAAATTTTGAGACAGGGTCTTGCTATGTTGCTGGGTCTGGCCTCAAACTTTGATCCTCCTGCCCAAGCCTCCCGAATTGATTCTATTATAGGCATGAGCCACCATGCCTAGCCAAGTACCATTTCATTCTCATATTCATATATTGTTTTCAAATCTATGTCTGTTTTATGTTAGTGTTCTTAGCTTTTGTTTTGTTTTTATTTTTTGTGCCGTGCTGAGGATCAAATTTGGGGCCTTGTGGGTATTACTAAGCATGTGCTCTACCACTGAGTTTTATACCCCCAGCCCCTTAGCTTCTACTTTTTTAATTTTTTTTTAGTTGTAGATGGACACACACCTTTATTTTATTTATTTATTTTTATGTGGTGCTGAGGATCGAACCCAGTGCCTCACACATGCTAGGCAAGCGCTCTGCCACTGATCTACAACCCCAGACCTAGCTTCTACTTTTGATTTCTAAGAATCAAGCAAGACAGTTAAACTCTTGGCAGGAAAGTAACTTTAATATCTCTCCCTCTCCATCCCGCCCTTGAGGGGAAGATACTTCCAGATACTTTTTCAGTATCTTACATTCAAGCTTAATTAAAAAGTAATCCAGGCTGGGCATGGGCACGTGCCCTATGCTTATAATTCTAGTGAATAAAGAGTCTGAGGCAGGAGAATTGCAAGTTTGAGGCCAGCCTCAACAATGTAGTGAGACTCTGTCTGAAAAATAAAAAGGAGTTGGGATGTAGATTAGTGATAAGCACCTCTGTTGTTCAGTCCCCAGTACAAAAAAAAAAAAAAAAAGCCAGATCCTTTTTCATAGGAGTTTGAAAAAATATACTTGGTCTATTTTACTTTGTGTAGTTTGATAATAATATATTAAACTTATACTTGGTTATGCTAAAAATATTATAATTTTGATATGTATCCTATGAATATCAAAAATAACAAAGCCTTGGGGCTGGGATTGTGGCTCAGCAGTAGAGTGATCGCCTCACATGTGGGCAGCTCTGGGTTCAGTCTTCAGTACCACATAAAAATAAATAAATAAAAACAACAAAGCCTTAATTAAGTTTATCCTAACTATGTCACTGAAGTCAGACATCAAGGAATTTGTTTGGCACCTGAATTTTGTGTTCTTTATTAGTCCTTGGCTTTCCTTATTACTGGTGGATTTTTTTTTCCCCTAAGCTACTTTTTATACAGCCTGGTCAGTGCATTTGAGACTCAGAAACTGCCTACTGTGTTTTCGTTAAGTCTTCAAGGAAGGAAGTCTAGAGGTCTCCTTCTCATAGTAACCTCCTCTTGTCTCCTACAGGCAAGGTAAAGGAGGAAGCTTATTGCCAGGATTAAATTTTAGCCCTGTTGCATCTTATAATTGAAAGAATGGATGATGAAATACCATGTCTACTTGTGCTTATTTTCCTTTTTTTCCCCCATGCTAGGGATTAAATCCAGAGCTTTGCCCCATGCTAGGCAAGCATTCTACCACTGAGTGGCAACCCTGTCCGTATTCTCCAGTTTTTGGTGACGTGATAAATGTATTCATGCCTTTGAACTGATTATCTTTTTTTTTTTTTAATTTTTTTTTTTTAGTTGTAGGTGGACACAATATCTTTATTTCATTTTTCTGTGGTGCTGAAGTTCCAACCCAGGCCTCATATGTGCTAGGCGAGCACTCTACCACTGAGTCACAACCCTAGCCCCTGAACTGATTATCTTAATTGACAGATGTATATGTTTTTCTCTTTCCTAACTGGGAAATAGAATTAGAACACCTATTTTTTTTTTTTTATAGAATCAGAAAATAGTGTATGATTTACATGCTTTTAAATTGGGACTTATTACTCATTTAATGAATTGGATAAAATGTATTGGTTTCAGTCTGCCAATTCTGGCTGTTTTATTTCTTAAATGTCATTCTTAAAGTGTTTTGTCAGCTCAGATGAAGTTCTGATGACATCTTATTATTTAAAGTTAAATTTTAGTATTTATTATACTTACATAGATTTTAGCATTTTTTTTTACTTGTAAAAAACCTGGATTGCAAATTGTAGTATTTGCAAAGCAGTGGTTGCTTTCTGAATATAAAGGCTCTTTGAATGGAAATTAATAATTATGCTCTCTCTAGATAATATTATTTTGTTCTTCAGTAGCAGTTTCAGAGGTACCAATGCTTGGCTGTATTTCTTCCACTTGAGAGAATAAATTCTGGTAACTTTGTTTTTATTATTGATAGGAAAAAGAGAGGCCAAGGTTGAAATAAGGAAACTACTTTTCATCTGGGACTTTTAAAATCAGTTTTACTAGTTAGTAATCACATTTGTTATGTGAAAATAAAATTAAAGTAAAATTAAAACATAGCCTAATAATCCCTCAGTTAATTATATTTATGAATATAAGATTCACAAAGAAAAGACAGTAGGATGTATTTTGGTATCTCTTTACAATTATAGATCAGATGGCACATTGCTTCATGTGTGTGTGTTTGTGTGATGTGTATTTTTTCCCCTCAGTATTGGCAATTGAACCTAGGGGTGCTGTACTCCTTAGTTGCATTCTCAATCCTTATTTATGTCTTTTTATTTTGACATAGGGTCTTGCTAAATTGCTGAGATTGGCCTTGAACTTGCAATCTTTCTACCTCAGCCTCCCAAATCCTGAAATTACAGGTGTGTGACACCACACCTGGCTACATCTTATATTCTTGAGGTATCTAAATTTTAAGTGCCCTGTCAAAAATTTTTTTAAAACATTTATTTTTTGGGTGTAGATGGACACAACACAATGCCTTTATTTTTATGTGGTGCTAAGGATCAAACCCAGGTCCCGCCCATGCTAGGCGAGTGCTCTACCGCTGAGCCACAATCCCAGCCCCCTTGTCAATAATTTAAAAAAGTAAAATAAGCCTATAAAGTGCCTGATTTTGGAGGCTTTTGTCAGAATAGAATGACAATATGCTGTTCCTTTCAAAATTTTTTGTATTTAATCACCAGAATTATGTTTATTTTTTAGAAGGTGGACTAGGATATGGGGCGTAATTGAGTAAAAGAATATTCCAGTGTCCAGGTAGGATCTTGTTAAAGAGTTTGCAACAGTTCAGTACTTGAGCACTTAAGTATTTTATCCTTATTCTTTTAGTACTCTCCAGATATTTTAAATATCTTTTTTAGGAAATTTAATTGCTAGCATTTTTCTTGATGTTTAGACTCTTGTCAGTTTTTCTTTTTTTACAGTGGTATTATTTTAGTTTCAAGACAGTTAAGCATACATAAAGACTTTAGATGCCTATCAACCTCCTGGTTCTGAGGATTGAACCCGAGGGTGCTTTACCACTGAGCTACATCCCTTTTATTATTTTGAGATGGGGCCTTGCTAAGTTGCTGAGTGAGGCTGGCCTTGAATTTGTGATTCTCTTGCCTCATCACTGGGATTATAGGCATGTGCCATCATGCCTAGTTGGTTTTTGCTTTTTTTGGACAAAGCATTTTAGATTTATAGAAAAGTTGCAAATATAGTTCAGAGAGTTCCTTTACCTCAGCCAGTTTCCTTTATGTTATCATTTTATACGATTGTGGTACATTTGTCAAAACTAAGAAACTAACATTGGCATGTTATTCCAACTCAGAATTTATTCCTCAGGATACCTGTTTTTTTTGTACAATCTGTAAGTCAAAAGTATATGTAACCGGCTGTTTAAATTGGTTCAGCAACCCAGGTGATGCATTTTTAGACCTCTGGCTTTAAATATAATACTAACACTCAGATGTCACATAGGTGCTAAGTGTCAGCTGTGTGGCACTTAAGGCCACCTTACTGACTTGATGACTCTGGGCAGTGATTAGCTGGTTCTTTGTCTCTCTGGTTCTTTTGCTCACTTTAAATTTAGTGCCCTGTGGGTCACATTCAGTGAACAGAGCTCTAGTACTCTTTTTTTTTTTTTTTTTTAATTTTTTATTGTTGGCTGTTCAAAACATTACATAGTTCTTGATATATCATATTTCACAATTTGATTCTAGTACTCTTAAGAAAAAAAAAAGTATTAACTTTTAAAATAAAAATGTAAGAATGCTATTTTTATTGTATAAAAAGTTTTATATATATTGTAAAGATTTTTTTAGGGAGGGTGCTGGGGATTGAGCAAGATTTTTTTGGGGGGGGTGGGTACCAAGGATTGAACTCAGGGGCATTCAGCCACTGAGCCACATCCCCAGCCCTATTTTTTGTATTTTATTTAGAGACAGGGTCTCACTGAATTGCTTAGCACTTTGCTTTTGCTGAGGCTGGCTTTGAACTCGCAATCCTCCTGCCTCACTTCCCACGCTGCTGGAATTACAGGTGGTGACCACTGCACCTGGGGAGCAAATGTTTTTTAAATTTAGAAACACGTAACTTTTTCCAGATTGACCTTTTTACTTTCTTCAAAAAAAAATCTTAGTAGGGAGTAGCTAAATTCTGTACATCTGACCCATTCTGTCTTTAATTTGACCTTTGTTGTCCTTGTTGTGTGATGTGGTACTTTTTAAAAAAACTTTTTTTAATATTTATTTTTTAGTTGTAGGTGGACAACAGTATCTTTTTTATTTTATTGCTTTTTTTTTAAAAGAGAGTGAGAAATTTAATATTTATTTTTCTTAGTTTTCGGCAGACACAACATCTTTTTTTTGTATGTGGTGCTGAGGATCGAACCCAGGCTGCACGCATGCTAGGTGAGCGTGCTACCGCTTGAGCCACATCCCCAGCCCGTATTTTATTGCCTCATGCATCCTAGGCAGGCGCTCTGCCTCTGAAGCACAACCCCAGCCCCTGGTACTTTTCATTCTAATGTATTTTATATTTATTCTTGCAGTATCTTTGCTTTGAGATGTTACAGCTCACTTTTTGTGGATTAAAAGCCTGGG
This sequence comes from Marmota flaviventris, assembly GCF_047511675.1. Classification (NCBI taxonomy): domain Eukaryota; kingdom Metazoa; phylum Chordata; class Mammalia; order Rodentia; family Sciuridae; genus Marmota; species Marmota flaviventris. The sequence continues at coordinate 23,868,806 of NC_092498.1, forward strand.
CCATGTAGGTCTGTTCAAAGTTCTGAGATCATAGAGTAAATCCTTATGGTGGATTTGGGGTTGACAGGGGTTTCCTTCATAGCACAGTTTACATATGTCATAGGTGCCCAGGACATACCTGTTAAATAAATAGAATAAATAATATACTTCAGAGTTTCCCCCAAGTTCTTGGGTTGTTTTTAGACTGAATTTTGGCACTCATAATAGAAACAGTTTGGAAGTCATACTGAAGAGGGGCAGCTCTTCCACAAGTGATAGGAATTGAAATTCTTTTTTCTTATCTCAGTACTAAGGGTTGAACATGGAGTCTGGCATAGGCAAGGTAAGTGCTCTACCACTGAGCTACCGTCTCAACCCTTTAAATTTGTTTTTTTATTTTGAGATAGTCTTGCTAAGTTGGCCAGGATGGCTTTGAACCTGTAATCCTCCTGCCTCAGCCTCCTAGTAGCTGGGATTACAGGCATGTGTCACCATGCCTTGCTTGTTAACACTTTTAAATGAATTATTTTTAATATCTAAAATGGTCAATATCAAAAAGTACAACTCATACTAAAAAAAAAAAAAAAATTCCTTTGAGTTCTAAAGACACTCTTAAAATCTCAAACTACTTTTACCGAAGCATTTGAGAAACACTACTCTAACAAAGACAGATTGAAAGGGCAATTGTCCTCAGGTATGGTGGCACATGCCTGTAATACCAGCAATTTGAGGAGAATTATAAATTTGTCATGTTGTGATAAAGTTTCAGAAATTCTTTAATTTGTACCCAGCATACTGTCTGGCATATTAGTAGGTTCTTTAATAAAATACTCGATGGGGCTGGGGATGTGGCTTAAGTGGTAGCATGATCGCCTAGCATGCGTGAGGCACTGGGTTCGATTCTCAGCACACATAAAAATAAGATACTGTGTGCACCTAAAACTAAAAAATAAATATTAAAAATAAAATACTTGAATCAGATCAAGTTGAATTACACAGTAAATCATGAAAATACACATTGAGCCTGGAAGGGAAATTGTTATTGCATAAAAGATGGCAAATATTTTTATGTTAGTAAATAATGTCAAGTTTGCATATTTTCTAAATTCTAACAGACTTTTTTCCACATCTTAACATCTTTGAAATTGAGATTTCTTAAAATTGGTAGTGAGTCACTTTATGCAGCTTTTTCCTTTTTGGTATTGTCATAAAGTAGTGGTGTGTTGTACATGTGACAAAGGATGGTAGTGACTGTGGAGAAAAGGAAACATCCTGGATTGCAGTTCAGTTCTAAATTATAGGATCTTCCCCTCCCCTGTCGCCCTAGTACTGGGGATTGAACCCAGAGGTGTTTCACCACTCGGCTACATCCTCAGCCCTTTTTACTTTTTGAGACAGGATCTCACTAAGTTGCTTATGGCCTCACAAAGTTGCTGAGGTAGCTCCCAAATTTGTGATCCTTCTGTCTCAGCCTTCTGAGTTGCTAGAATTATAGGCATGTGCCACCTTGCCCAGCCAGTAGATGTTTTTCTTCTTGGGCACTGAATTAACTGGGCAGTTGACAATGGGCTCATTGTTGGAATATTCTATTCATAAAGCAATTATCTTTATTAAAATCCAGAAGTCTAGACTTAAATGCTATAATACACACTATTACACATAAAGCTTATACAAATCTTGTTTTTTATATATGTAAAACTTGCTTTCTTGTTTAATCATGTTGTTTATGTTCTTGTCAGCACTTCCCCCATCCTTTCAGTAAGTTCATTTAAAGATGTTAATGAAGTCTGTTATTAACATTGGGCCTCTGTTTTATTCTGTATAAAAAAGAATAGGGTCATGACTTGGAGACATAAAGATATTATATGAATAATAGCACAGGAACTTTAAGTTTAAAACAAGGATAGGGCCTTGAGAAAATATGGAGTTAAGCCTATCAGAGAAGGCTTCCTAAAAGAAGCTGAATGTCATGGAGCAGGAGGTCCCTAATGAAGTGGGAATTGATAGGTGGCTTAGCTTGATTAAAGGACCCAAGGATGTAAATCATTCACTGTGGTTAGATATATACTTGTACTGGAGTGCAGGGTATGTGACCAAGATCGTGTGGGTTGCTTAAAGTGAACAGGCTGAGCTTTTGTCTTTTTCTGATCTGAGGAACACCCTGCAACCCAAAGGGCCACACCTGGTACTTTCAGTGGTGTGATCCTTCATCCGTCAACCCAAGGAAGACTCTTGGAAAAGAAAGTACCCACAGAGGTGGTTGAAATTTGATCACGGGTTGGCAGGGTTTTAATGGATAGGAAAGAGTGCATGGAATTTTGGTGTATTATTTTGAAATGCATACACTTTTTCAGATACGTGATATACTTGAAGAAGTTAAATACAGAGGAATGATACAGGCTTTGGTCTTAAATTTGGGTTTGCATCTGTCTTTGCCTTTGTTTCCTCATCCAAAAAATGAAGAAAATACTTATAGTTTGTTTGAGGTTTATGTGAAATATATGTATGTGAATGTGTCTTGAAAATAATTGTTTAGTGAATAGCTCAGTTAGGAATTTAGTGGCAGTAACGGAAATTTGGCAAGCAGATAAGGAAGGCAGGCTCTGTGGGACTCAGATTCCTTCTGACTGTCTACTCAACTGGATACTGTATGGCTTATATCCTAGAGGGCTGCTCCTGCCATCACATTAGTATTTCATGCAGGAGAGGGAAGAAAGGTGATGAGGAAGCCAAAGGAATAAGAACCAGCAGACTGCTCCCTCCTCACACCTGCCTTTTAAGGAACTTTGCTGAGTGTCCTTCCCCTACCAATTGCGCTGATAATCCTGGGCAATAAAGATCAACTCACGAACTCTAGCTGCAAGAGAGGTTGGGAACTGTAACTTTTTGACTGTGTTGAATTAAATTGAGGTTTTATTAGTAAGAAAGAAGGAGTAAATAAATATGGGATTGAGTCTAGCAGGGTCTTCCATAGTGATTTTTTTAAAATGTTTTTTCTTTCATTTACATTTTTGAGGGCATTATTATGTAAGTCTAGGTTTTATGAAATGTCTCATGTCTTTAGATTTTTGTTCATGAAATTTATCTTTTGCCTTTATGTCCCATGTCTCTTCTAGGTTCTGTTTTGCTGGGAGATTGGACTTATGTGATAAAATTATTTACTCTTAAGCATTAAGGGAGAAGGGGAAAAAATAACCTGCTTATTTTCATTTATAATTTAGTATCTTCACACTCAGAGGACGTAATTTGGGAGCTAGTTGCTGTTAGAGGTTGGTAGGAAAGGAGATAGCCTGGAAGAACAGTGCTCTTGCCCTTGGCTCTGTGCTCAATGGCCTGGAGGCTTTGGGGTTTTTACTTCCTTCTTGAGGTTCTATGTCCTTATATATCAAATGAGGAGTTGATTTAGATAATTTTAAATCTTTGCAATTTTGAATATTCTCTTTTTATCAGACCTTTTTCATGAAACTGACTTTTTGTGTATATATATCAGTGCAAAAGACCTTCATAGCCATATGCATACCTGGTATTGCCTTTTAGGGAACATAGAATTGAAAAAAGTTATTAATTTATAATATCTTATTTTAAATCTTCATAAATAAATATGAGCCTTAAAAATAGATAAGCTCTATAGTTTGTTACTTTGTATGAATTGTGTATGTATTATTTTTTTAAAGGTAGTAGGGATTTAAGCCTGGGGTGCTTTACCACTGAGCTTATAGCCCTAGCCTTTTTATTTTTTTTATTTTATTTTTTTTTAATATTTATTTTTTTGGTTATCGGCAGACACAACATCTTTGTTTGTATGTGGTGCTAAGGATCGAACCCGGGCCGCATGCATGCCAGTCAAGCACGCTACCGCTTGAGCCACATCCCCAGCCCAAGCCTTTTTATTTTTGAGACCAGGGTCTAACTAAGTTGCTAAGGCTGGCCTCGAACTTGTGATCCTCTTGTCAGTTTACTGAGTCACAAGGATTACAGGTGTGTGCCACCATGCCAAACTTTCTCAATATGAATTTATTTATTTATTTAATTTTAGGGCCAAGGATCGAACTCAGGGCCTGCATGTGTTAGGCAAACACTCTGCCACCGAGCTAAATCCCTGACCCCTTATTCTTTTTTTTTTTTAATGTATTTTTAGTTGTAGTTGGACACAATACCTTTATTTTATTTATTTATTAATTTTTATATGGTACTGAGAATTGAACCTACTGCCTCGTACATGGGAGGCAAGAGCTTCACCACTGAGCTATAGCCCCAGTGCCCCCTTATTTTTTTATTTTTTATTTTTAATTGGTTCTTTTGTTTTTTTAGTACCAGGGATTAAACTGAGGGGCACTTGACAACTGAACTACATCCCCAGCCCTATTTTGTATTTTATTTAGAGACAGGGTCTCACTGAGTTGCTTAGCATATCTCTTGTTGTTGAGGGTGGCTTTGAACTCACTATCCTCTTGTGTCAGCCTCCTGAGCTGCTGGGATTACAGGCCACTGTACCCAGCTTAATGGGTTCTTTTTAGTTATATATGACAGCAGAATCTATTTTGATATAATTATACACACATGGAACATATCTTATTATAGTTAGAGTCTCATTCTTGTTTTTTTTTTTTTTTTAAAGAGAGAATTTTTAAAATATTTTTCAGTTTTTCAGTGGACACAACATCTTTGTTTGTATGTGGTGCTGAGGATTGAACCCGGGCCGCACGCATGCCAGGCGAGTGCGCTACCACTTGAGCCACATCCCCAGCCCCAGGAGTCTTATTCTTATGGATGTACATGGTGGTGGGATTCACTGAGTTGTTTTCATCTATGTACATAGAAAAACTATCAGATTCATTCCATTGTCTTTGCTTATCTGCCTTCCCTTCCCTTCATTCCCCACTATCTAATCTACTGCACTTCTTTTCTTCCCCTCACCTCCACCCTCATTATTGTGGGTTAGCTTTTACCTATTAGAAAAAACATTTAGCCTTTGGTTTTTTGGGACTGGCTTACTTCACCCATTGTAATAGTCTCCAGATCCATACATTTACTGGCAATTGTCAAAAAGCCATTCTTCTTTACGGCTGAGTAATACTTCATTGTATAGATATACCATGTTTTCTTTATCCATTCATCTATTAAAGGGCACCTTTTAATAGGGCTTTTTAGAAATCCAAAGTAGAAAACCTTTGGCATCTTCATTTCTGATTTTAAAATACAGCAATGAAATGTTGCTTTATATTTAGAAACTGGTGTCATTATTAAGTTTGAGTAGGAAAAGCCTCTGTCTTATTCCAGTAATGAGTTTCTAGAAATGATCCTTGGAGTTAGGTCAAGTATTGTGAAAGTGCAATTTTTAAAATGCTAGCTAGTGTTAACTCATCACCTGCTTACCTAAGAATTCAAATGCTATACTTTCCATGTTTAGGTCAAACTTTGGCCAGTGTCTGAATGAATAATTATTATAGATGGTAGGATCCAGGTGGTCTTTGTCTGGTGTGGGAAGCAGCTAAGTTAAGAACTTCTGATTGTGTCTGGTGGGGCAAGTGTGTCTGTTACTTTATGTTCCAGGACAGAAAGACTTGTGGTTCCTTCGTGTCTTGTTTCAGTTTGGTTTTCATGTATAATACATCTAGGGAGGCGGTATGATTTAGTAAATAGGACAAAGCCCTTGTTAGAATTCTTTTCAAATTATGTAATTTTGAGCCATAAATGTATCCCCCCCCCCGAAAAAAATTTTTTTTCCTCCTTCATTGTTGTTCTCTAATTGCCAGTGTTATGAAAAATAGATTTTTAGACTGCTTCGTTGTTTTAGAACCATTTGTATCTCATACTAGTCACCACAGATATTTGTAGTTTGTTACTGGGATTTTTTAATTATTAGGTAAAGCCAGGTATTAAATTATAGATCCTTTAAGCTGAATTTGGCTTATTTGAGTTTGAGTTGAGTGTCCCTTTTCTCAGTGCTTGGGATCAGAAATGTTTGGGATTTGGGATTTTTCCAGATTTTGGACTATTTGCGTATTCCAGATGAGGTATCTTGGTGATGGGACCCAAGTCTAAATACAAAATTCATCTGTATTTCATATATACTGTATACCTATAGACTGAAGATAATTTTATACAATATTTTAAGTAATTTTATGTATTAAATAGTTTTATGATGTGAAGTTTTTCTATTCTACTTATGGCATTATGTTGAAGCTCACTGTTTTGGAGTTTGGAGCATTTCATATTTCAGATTTTTGGATTAGGTATGCTCAGTCTGTATTGGAAATATGATTGAAGAAATTTATATTTTTCTAAATTACAACATAACTTTGTAGTCACATAAAGAGTGTCTGTCCAATAGCAAGAAAAGGCTGCTGTAAATTATTAATATAGCAGAACTAACTCTAGGTTGGAGGTAGTGTTCATTAAATTAAAGTGGGAGACTTTTAACATGACCACATTATAGATGTTTTTATTTAATTTGTCATATTCTTATGAGTAAAACCAAACTTAGCAGGTAAAATGTCATTTTATTCTGAAAATTAAGGTTATTGATAAGGGTAAGTTAGATTGAATTGTATAATGACAGCAGTATTAAGTTTTATGCTCAACAGATATTAACTGGAAACTTTTCTTTTCAGCTTAACATGAAAAATGTCAGATATCTGAAAGTAGAAAGTTTAGTATAAATGAATACCTATATACTACCCCATTATGTAGACTCAATATTTTTGCTATAATTACTTCATCATAAATTTTCAATTGAATCATTTGAGTAAATTACATATATCATGACACTTTAGTCTACTTTAACATGCATCATCAGAGAATTTCCTAAATAAGCACAGTACTTGCCATTATCACACCAAGAAATAGGAACAGTAAGTTCTTTTATAACATGTAATATCTGTAAGGGAAATATTCAAATGGTGAGATTTTTAATTCAGCCATTTCGCAGAAAGAAAGTGCATAGTCTTCTTACTCTTTAAACAATTTAACATATTACTCGGAAAAGGTTAGTACAAAAAAAGATTACTTTAAACCCCTGTTATCCTAGTGGGGAAAATAGTTTTCATACACTCTAATAATTATTATAAAGTCAGCTTTTAAGTTAGAGTTTAAATTTACTATGTAGCTGCATGTTTTTTTTTTTTTTTTTTAATTAGCAATTTCTGTAAGGGTGTACTTGATGAGTATGTCTCCCCCGCAACCCCCCAGCACTAGGGATCCAGCGCAGGGCCTCACACATGCTAGGCAAGTACTTTACCACTGAGCTGTGTCCCTAGATTTAAAGCAAAGTGATCAAATGGAGCCCAGTCAGTCATTTAGTTATTTAGTAAATGTGTGTTTATTTAACAGACTGCAGTGACAGGACAAATTATAGAATAAGTAAAATTATGTGTCATTCTTGGAATAGATTCTTCATGGATTAACTGAGAGTTAAGCAGAAGAAATCTTTTTGATTTGAATCCATACTATTGAATTCCATAGTCCATTTTTCTGCCTTCAGAAAATGGAGAATTGGGCTGGGGCTGTAGCTCAGTGGTAGAGCACTTGCCTTGCATGTGTGAGGCACTGGGTTCAATCCTCAGCACCACATAAAAATAAATAAAGATATGTGCCCATCTACAACTAAAAAAAAGAAATTGGAGAATCATGAATGAAATTGGACCTTCAATATTAAAAACCAGAGACTCTGTGATGCAGTCTAACAGAAAAATAATACTCTCCATGAAAGGTCTTGGTGTACCAGGTAAGTCAATTTGTGTACTTGGTTGTCATTAGCACAGTATCCAGCACAAAAGCACTTCAGAGTTTTAGCTTTTTTCTCCTTGAATAACACCTAGGTGGAATATATATAAATATATGGGTGGAATATATTTCAAATTAAAATGTTGATTTGAAACTAAAAGCGTTAGAACATTTTAAAGCTTGCTTTTTTAAAAAAATTTTTAGTCATTTGCTCATTAAAAATTAATAAGAGAATAAAATCATGGCATTTGCGGGTAAATGGATGGAGTTGGAGAAGATAATGCTAATGAAGTTAGCCAATGCAAAAAAACAAATGCCGAATGTTTTCTCTGACATAAGGAGTCTGACTCATAGTGGAGTAGGGAGAGGGGAACATGGGAGGAATAGACGAACTCTAGATAGGGCAGAAGGGTGGGAGAGGAAGGGAGGGAGCAGGGGGTTAGCAATGACGGTGGAATGTGATATGGGCATCATTATCCAAAGTACATTTATGAAGACATGAATTGGTGTGAACATAATTTATATACAAACAGATATAAAAAAAATGTGCTCTATATGTGTAATAAGAATTGTAATGCATTCCGCTGTCATGTAGTTAAAAAATAAAATCATTCAAATAAAAAATAATTTTATTTATTTATTTATTTTTAAGAGAGAGAATTTTAATATTTATTTTTTAGTTTTCGGCGGACATAACATCTTTCTTTGTATGTGGTGCTGAGGATCGAACCCGGGGCCGCATGCATGCCAGGCGAGCGCGCTACCTCTTGAGCCACATCCCCAGCCCAAAAAATAATTTTAAGTGGTAAAATATTTAAAGCACCAGTGACAGCTGTCTTGAAACAGGACTGTTGAGAAAGATGAAGCTTGACCTTGGTCTTGAAAGATGAGTAGGCATTTTCAGAGAGAAGTGGTGTTGAAGGCCCTTGTGGGTAGAGAGGAGAGGACTAGCAGAGGAATAGAGCTGTAAAACCACATCACTCAAACATTGAGTGTTAATGACTGTGCAGGGTCCCAGGATTGGTGAGGTCAGAGGATAAGCAGAGGAGAGCCAGCAGACATGTAGGCAGGATGAGGAATTTTGAATTATAGGCACCCAGAGTATAGCTGAAAGGTTTAAAAATTTTTTCATATATATATATGTGTGTGTGTGTGTGTATATATGTGTATATATATATATATATATATATATATATATACACATACATACATACATACATATACATACACACACATACATACACACATATACATACACACACATACATACATACATATATATATGTGTGTGTATATATATATATATATTTTTTTTTTTTGGTGGTTGAAGGTTTTAAGCAGGTAGCAAATAATTTTTTGTTGTTGCTTTTTTTGATGGTCAAGTTTTAAATTTTAGTTTCAAGCTTGTTAGCTGTGGTTTATTATTGCCTTTTGAAACAAGTAAATAATAGAAATTTTTAATTTTCCTTTAACTGGAGTTGGCATTTTCTAATAACTTTCTTCCTAGTGGGAAAGTAGAATGAATTGTGGTCTATCCTGGGATATATTTGGTTTCATCCATGTTCCTTGGTTTTAAGTGGAATGTCAGATGGTCTTCACAGGTGTTTTCTGTTGTCAGATAGGAATAGGTAGAATTTGTATTTTTGGACAATGTCTTTTTTGAGGATATTTTCAATCTTTATCTCTTACTCTTGCTACATCATAGCAAATATGAATACAGAACTTCCTTTAGAAAGCCAGTTCTTGTTAATCAACTGATGGGGAGGTGTGTGTGTGTGTGTGTGTGTGTGTGTAGATGGTGATATGAGATCTCCTTGCGCTCCTTGCCACTTTTGGCATTCCTAAACTGCTAGTTCTTTTTTAATAGGAGTGTTTGTCTTTAGGGCACGAAAGTTGAGGCCTGCCAGCATTATTTAATAGGAGCAATTTTTAGGAGACCAAACTAAGAGAGTTGTATTTTGAAATTTTCAGTGTTCCCCCACCTGCTGCACCAGCACTGGAAATTGAATTCAGGAGCACTATACCACTGAGCTGTATCCGTATCCTTTTTATTTTTTTTTATTTTTAATTTTAGGTGGACACAATATCTTTATTTTATTTTTATGTGGTGCTGAGGATTGAACCCAGTGCCTCACACATGCCAGGCGAGCACGCTACCACTTGAGCCCTAGCCCTCCCTAGCCCTTTTTTAAAGGGTTTTGTTTTGAGACAGGGTCTTGCCAAAATGACCAGGCTAGCCCCAAGCTTATAATCTTCTGCCTCAGCTCTGTAAGAAGCTGGGATCAAAGGCATGTGCCACTCCATCCTGCTTTTTATTTTAATGTAGCTATTCAAAGATTTGTTCACCGAGAGACTGAGGAAATCCTGAGGGTTTCGTGAGTGATATATAAGAGTATATATATGTATTTTTTTTTTCCATTTTTTGTTAGATTAAGCCCCAGGCCTTGCATGCACTCTACCACTGAGCTACACACCTCCAGCCCTTGGTGCCTTTTTTTTTTTTTTAATTCTAGTACTGGTGATTAACTCAGGGAGTGCTCTACGGTTGAACTATATATATTTTTTTATTTAGGGAGAAAATCTTGCTAAATTACCAGGGCTGGCCTTGAATTTGCCATCTTCCTGCCTGTGGTGCTTTACCACTGAATTACATCCCCATCCCTTTTTTCTTTTTCTTTTTCTTTTTTTTTTTTTTTTACTTTGAGACAGGGTTTGCCAAGTTGCTTAGGGCCTAACTAGGTTGCCTAACTTGGCCTCACACGTGAAATCTTCCTGCCTCAGCCTCCCTAGTCATTGAGAGTAGAGGCATGAGCCACCACACCTACCCCTTTGTGCTGTTTTTAATTGAAGAGAGTTCATATGTAGGTGGGTTAGCTTTTCTATACTTTATAATTCAAAGTTTTATCTTAGGTAAAGAAATAAAAATTACACTCTTTCCTTCATGGTGTGTGTGTGTGTGTGTGAGTCTCTCGCTCTCTCTCTCTTTTGGTACTGGGGAATGAATCTAGGGTGCTTAACCACTGAGCCACATTCTCAACCATTTTTTGTATTTTATTTAGAAATAGGGTCTCACTAAGTTACTTAGGGCCTTGCAAAGTTGCTGAGAGGCTGGGCTTCGAACTCGTGATCCTCCTGTCTCAAGTCTCCCAGACTTGAGATTGTGCATCAACGTGCCCTGCCCTCCATGATACCTCTAAGACAAAGCTGTTTGGGGTTTTTTTTTGTTGTTGTTGTTATTGTTTGTTTGTTTCACATTTAATCCAGGTAGAGCTTTTACTGAGAGAACCCTGTTTGAGATTAAGAAAACTATAGACAAAAGTGTATGTTGCCCAGTATCTTTGCCTGGGCCTTTCTCAGATACTCCCTGGGGCATGTTGATTCTTTCAGCCTCATCCTTTTCTGTCACTTGCCTCAATTCTAACATGCACACTCTTAACCGCAAATGCATATATGCATAGTTTAACAGTTGGGGAAGGAGTAGGGGTGTGTGGGTATGTCCTCAAGGTAGAGGCTGGGACTGTTTTATTTACTTCCTGCCTTTAGCAAATGTAATGCATGTTAACACTTTGGCAGTGAAAGTAGGCTGGATCAATTGGATACAAGGTGACTGTTCTAAAATAAACAAAATGAAACAGCATAATCTTGAATTTGTAGACAACATGTGAGACTGAGCAAATGGGACTTTTGCAGGTGGTTTGGCCATTAGCTGTGAGCATGCTCAGAGTGTATTTAGGCAAGTGGACAGGATGTTCTTTGTGTGTACTGAGTGACCTTGAAGCCTTGCTTCTACTTCCATTTCCAGAGATGAAATCTAAAACAGAAAAGCTATTTTCCTTCCTTTTAAGCCTCAGATTTCTCATCTTTAAAACAGTGGAAATAGTACCTACCTCTCAGGCTTCATTCTGTGGAAGTCATGGAAGTGCTAACAAGCACAGTGCCCAGCACAGGGTGGTACACTCCAGCATCAGTAATGTGTCTGACTCAGGAGGCATTCAAAGATTCTTTTATCAATTTAAACTCTAGACCAAATGACAACTTCCAGCCCTCCTAAGCCTGATCTTTAGGGGAAGCTACTTCTTTCCCTGAGGCTGTGAAAGTAACTTTCCTAGCTTTGAAGGAGTGGTAGAAGCACATTTCTGAGACTGAAACTACTGGCTTGACTCTTGTTAAATGGCGAGAAGCATTCTTCATCTGCTGCTTTAGAATTGAAATACATACTACTACCACTGGAGCTTTCAGGCAAACAATACCCTTAACTTCTAAACAAAACAGATGATTTTCCCAGCATACAGCTTTCCAAGTACCAGAATGAAACACTAAGACAGAAAGGCATCTGTTTAGCAGTAGAATTTTAATTTTTTTTTGTAAAACAGCCTGCCTGCACCTATAGCCAAAGCAGAAGAAAACTATTTTCATTGTTTTACAGATGAGACACCTAAGGCTTATGGCAAGTAAGTTGCAGTGCTGGTTGATAAACTCAGCCTGTCTGCCTCTGCCTCTACATCATAGTACCAGTCCCTGGTCTGGGTAGCAAAGAGGATGTCTTTATCTCATGGAGAGAGTGAGCTCAGTAAAGATAAGTAAGTCAGTTTCTTAAGGCTTGTATTGAAACCAGAATTCAAACCTGAGTCACTTTGAAGGGAAAGCTTATGTTCTTTCCACTGAATGTATCACATGACCTCTTAAGAATACATTACTGTAATATCTGATTAAAAAGATCTTTTTATTTCTTGTGCTGGCTTCCTTCAGTTAATGAAGGGGGTTGTTTAGAAAGTTGACCTGTGGCTAGGCACAAGGTACACGCCTGTAATACTCGGGACTTGAGGGGCTATGCAGGAGGATTGGGAGTTCAAAGCCAGGCTCAGCAACAGTTTGGCCATGTCTCAATATAAAAAACAAAAACTGGGGATGTGGCTCAATGGTAAACCACTGCTGGATTCAATCCCCAATAACAAAACAAAACAAAAGAAAGAGTAAGTTAGTTGATTTGTGCATTGGTATTTGGCTCACAGAATTCACTGCCTGCTAGCAGCAGTGCTATACTCAGTGGTGGTTCTGAGACTAGCTTGCCAGAGCCAGTTGGTACAGTTGATGGCTTTCCTTCGAAGCCAGTGGCTTCTAAGACATGCAAGGAGTTCTAGGGGAAAAAAGAAGCAGATATGTGTTCTTAATGTTTCCAGATTCTATTCCTTCCTTTACTGACATTCTCTCTCTCAGCATAGGTAAATGTGGTTAAGTAGAATTACTGAGGTCAGACATGGTTCTATCACCCCACTCCCTACGGGATGTGAGGTGAAGCTCTTGGCCTTTTTAAGGCTCATTTTCCTCATCTGTAATATGGATCAGTGTCCTCTTGGGTTGTTGTGGGGCTTAAATGAAACAGACCAGCATTAGCTGCCCAGAATGGTACCTGAACATGATAGGCATGCAGGCATATAAGGTGACTTATTCTACTGTGTGGTTCATCTCTTCTTTTACCAGCGCTTATCATGGAGGTGAATGCTTTCTAGAGTAGAGAGTGTGTGACTCTCCAAATTGGATATAAGGTAAAGTTGGAGATTCCTTTTATTGTAGTCACATGTAAGTCAGTAAATTGCCTTGAAACTTAAATACTATATTCTCAATTCTCTGCAGAAAATTTTAAAGTCTGATCTTGACTTTAATTGGATATAACACTTGGTGTAGGGAAACAAAATTATTGAAGAATTGAGCAAATGTTTTCATGAATGGTTTTATTTATTTATCTAGTGGTACTGTGGTTGCTGTACCACTGAGCTACATTCCTAGTCCTTTTTACTTTTTATTTTGAGACAGGATCTTGCTAAGTTGCCCAGTGTGGCCTGGAATTGGGATCCTCCTGTATCAACCTTTTTTTGTGGCTGGATTACAGATGTGTACCACTATGCCCAGGTGACAAATGGCTTTGACAATTTTAAATAAACACTTTCATGAACCTTTTAAGTTCTTGTTGAACTTAAATACAGTATACTTTTCGTTTCTCAAATGGAGAAACTGAGGTAGGATATAGGGATGGGCTTTTACTCTAGCTCAAGTTCTGTCGATTAGAATAGGGTGGATAAACTTTGTCCACATAATACTATTTTGAGAATCTGTGGACCTCATGATCTTTGCAATGGCAGAGTTTTGCTCTAAGCATCCACTGGCCTTGTTTAAATGTATAGGTATATGTTTACATGTTCCAGGAAAACGATTTTTAAAAACAAACGATGGGCCATAGTTTGTGGATCCCTGGACTAAAGGAACATTCTGAATTTTGTCTCATTGTGAGTCCCTACCTTGGTCCTACATCCCCTCTGTATATATTAATCAAAGATTGGTTTTTCTCCGGAGTCCTCACGTATATATCCTTTGCTATAAAATGATTTGTCTTGAGTTGTTCCCCAAATTCCAGAGTAGTATAATTTCCCACCTTCTAAATGTCTTTCCTAGAGTATTCCAATAGATGCAAATACTGATTTCAGTGCTATATCCTCCAAACTGAAGACTACAGTCTTTTTTTGATGTTGTTTGGTGGTGGTGGGGACTGAACTCAGGGTCTTGCATGTGCTGGGCAAGTACTCCACTACTGAGCTACCTCCCCAGCTCTGCAGTCTGTTTTTGTGGGTGCATGTTCACTCATCTGTTGCCTGAAGTGGGAAGCCTGTATGTTTTAACTCCTCCCTATCCTGTTTATTCTGCCTCTGCATTCTAAATCCCCCCCCCCCCCCCCCAAAGTCCCCAGCACCATTGTTGTGTTTAGACCCTCCGATCTTACCTGGATTGTTGTAAATCATCTCACAGCTTCAGGGCTCCTTGCATCTAGTGTCTTTCTCCTTCTAATTTGCCTTTCATTTTGCTGCAGAGCAATCCTGTTACATCTGATCTTGCCACTTCCTACTTATAACCCCTTAGTTGTTCTTCAGTGTCTATGAAAACCTAACCTTGATATAAAAGTCAGTTTGATAGAGAGGCTGGTAGAGAGGTTAGCCTTGGTATAAAAATAACTTCTATAGGGGCTGGGGTTGTAGCTCAGTGGTGGAGCGCTTGCCTAGCATGGTGGGGCACTGGGTTCGATCCTCAGCACCACATAAAAATAAATAAATAAAGGTCTATCAACAACTAAAAATAATAATATTAATAAAAAAAATCAGTTCCATAGAAAGGCAAGTGCTCCACTACTAGGTATAGGTGCAACTGTGGTGCTGCTGAGCTGGGTACACACACTGTGTGACAGTCACTAGCCTCTTAAGATAGTTCCTAACTGTTCTGCACAGTTTCTTTGACTTCTAATTTTTATTTATTCTTCATTATCCATCTGAAGCCTTGCATCTTCCTCCCCTCACCCTCAATATTTCATTTAGATGCTTCTCTTGCCTGTAGTATGCTTTAATAGTGCTCTTTGTTTCTCCCTCAGATAAGCATTGTTACCGCTTTATGTAATTGAGCTGTTTGCTTTTTGGCTCCAACTCTTATCTCCTTTAAGTTACTCTTAAGTGATCTGTCCTATGTCTTATTCCTTTGTCACTTGCTTCTATAACTAACTGTACATTAAACATCTGGGAAGAGTGGAACCACATGTACACTTTTTTCTTTTTTTTTGTTACTGGGGATTGAACTCAGGGGCATTCAACCACTGAGCCACAATCCCCAGCCCTATTTTGTATTTTATTTAGAGACAGGGTCTCACTGGGTTGTTTAGCACTCGCCATTGCTGAGACTGGCTTTGAACTCGTGCTTCTCCTGTTTCAGCCTCCAAGCTGCAGGGATTATAGGCTTGCACCACTGCACCTGGCCACTTTTTTCTTATTGAAAGTTTCTTATTTCTACTCTTTGGGGGAATTAGAAGCCTAAGGAAAGGGGTGAAAAGATCCATGGGCATGAGTCTGTGGTACAAAGAATGCTCAGTGGAGAGGCCTGGGGCTCAGAACTGTCCTCTTATGTTCTCTTCGTGGCCTGGCAGCTCAATTCCTAGAGTAGTGATTCTTTTAGAGAAATTCAAGGAGTGCTTCAGTCAAGTATACATGTCCAATTAATACCCTCTCCCCACCTCACTCCCAGCTTTCAGTGGGGCAAGGAATGGCAATGCCCTGGTGATCCTCGTATACACATACTTCATGTTTTCAGGTGTTTTCCCCAGCTGACATTTTCTCCCTGCTCCTTATATTACATAGTTCTTTGTGACTTTTTTCCTATATATTTCCCTTTCTCTGAGAAAGAAGGGCTCTAGCTGTAGTTTCAACTGATGAAGGTGTTAGTGTCTCAGTTAGGAACTCTGAAGTGCATTTACATATTTAGCAGAAATAAACATTGTAATATTCTAGAGTAAAATAGTGTACTTCAGATGTAAGTGAGTTAAATTGGTTCATTCCTGAGAGGTTACATTGTAAGTTATTGAAGGACTTGTGAATTCAGACCTGCTGTGAAGAACATCATTCTGTACCTCTTGCATATCCTCCTCCTCCTTTTTTTTTAATATTTATTTTTTAGTTTTAGGTGGACACAACATCTTTATTTTTTTATGTGGTGCTGAGGATCGAACCCAGTGCCTCACACATGCCAGGTGAGCGCGCTACCAGTGAGCCACATCCCCAGCCCTACTCTTACCTGTTTTTCACTTTTATACCTATACAGTTCCAAGAACTCTCTAAAGACAAACTTTTCTTAGGAGTTGCCCTAGGTTGTCTCCTGGAAAGTGGAAAGGAGGTGTTCATTTGTTCCCTGCAGCTAAATCTGAAGCCTCAAAACAATGCTGTCATATTTGGAAATATTTTTGATGGTTTTGAGATTGAGCCTATTTAGATAGTTAGCTGGAGCTTCTAAAAAAGAAACCTCTTTATTCTTAAGTGATTGCTTTGTAATCTACATAACAAATGAGCCATTTTGCTTCAGAGATGTGAATAGGCATCTGTAAATGAATAGTTTTTGAAACTAAAGTTGTTAAGACAAAGTTCATCTTTTCACAGTAGGGATTCTCCAGAAAACCCTCTTTACTCTATTGAAATGCAGCTAGTTTGAACTAGGAAAGTATATTCCAATAATAGGCCCATGCAATTAGCCTTTACTATAATGGAATGAATGCTGGAATTTTTTTGCATTATCATCCTCAATTGGTGTTATTCCAAGGCAAACTACATAATAGCTAGAAACCTTGATTGAGAGACAAACAAAGGTTTCTGTTTTATTCATAAGCACGTTTTAGTTTTTGAGACTAGTAAAACATTAGGCTCCTACATCTTATACTTTTTGATAACCATCTATTGACAGTAAGATTAAGAAATGGCACTTCAGAATTATGTTATTTCTAGTTAGAAGAAAACGTCAAGGGACTCTTCATTTAGTGCCACAATCAGGCTAGATCTTGTATAGAAATAACACAGAGTGTGCTGCTGAATAATGAACAACTGCCCTTGCAGGGATAAAGCCCTGAGTTGTAGTGTTTGCTGAAGTATAAACACTCTACCAGGGCTGGTTTCAGTCTACCAATGTGATGTCATTGAATTTGAAGTTGGGAAGAGATGGATACAGTCAGCTGGCTTGAATTAATCTCAGATATCAAATGTGCAGCATTTTCTACTCCTTTTTTGGTGGTGGTTGTTGAGGCTGGGAATGTAAGGGGATTAATTGTTTTTCCCAAACTGGCTTTGAACTTATGATCTTCCTGTCTCAGTCTCCTGAATAGCAGGGATTATAAATTATGCCACTGTGTGGTTAGCATAAACTTTTTTTTTTTTTTTTTGATACTAGGTATTTAACCCACTGAGCTACATCCCTAGCCCTTTTTGTTTTTTGTTTTGAGACAAAGAGTTTTACTGAATTGCTTAGGCACTCACTAAATTGCTAAGACTGGCCTTGAATTTGCAATCCTCCTGTCTCAGCCTCCTAAATCTTTAGGATTAAAGGTAAGCATCACTACACCCTGCTCTCCCCTTCCTTTTTGTCTTGACTATCTTGTCTTTCCTTAAAAGTCTGGCTCAAGCCCCATTTTTTTTTTTTTTTTTTTTTTAATACAGTTCATCCTTAAGGATTATTCCTTCATCTGATCTGTCACACCACTTAATTTTGCAACTTGTATTGAAATCCTAGGTTTTTATGGAGTGTTTGGTCTTCCCACAACAAAATTATAAAATGATAGGCTAAAAATATTGTACAACTCAAGTTTTAGCACTTAGCTCTGATAATCAACAGTAAACAGCTGGGTACAGAGGCACATGCCTGTAATCCCAGCAGCTTGGGAGGCTGAGGCAGGAGGATGGTTAGCCTGGGCCATTAAGCAAGACCCAGTCTCAAAATAAAACTTTAAGAAAGAGCTGGAGATGTAACCCAGTGGTAGAGTGCCCTTGAATTCAAAACAACCCCCCCCCCAACCACACACTCAAAAGATAATTTTTTTTTTTTTTTTTAGTGGTACTGGGGATTGAACCCAGAAGTGTGGCTAACCTTGAATTTGAGATCCACCTGCCTTAGCCTCCTGAGTGGCTGGGATTATAGGCATGTGTCATCATACCTAGCAATAAATAGCTGTTAATGATAGTAAACCTTTAAGCAATTCTTCTAACTCTGGGACACCTCTTGGGGACTAGTACTGTGCTGTATATCATAAACCTCTCAGAAGTTTGGTCTCTCAGGAGTATAAATGTGTAGTAATGTCTTTAGAACCAGTATTAATTATTAAGATGCACATTGCAGATTTCATCTCTGTTTTGAAAATTCATCCAAAGGTGTTTAACATCATGGGCTTTAGACTTTAGGTGAGGATTAGACATTTAAAAGTAGGCGTTAAAAGCAAATTCTTTGTTTCTCTCAAACAGCAGCTTTATTGTGTGTTTTGAAGTACTGGTGAGAAGGCAGGAGGGTGTATCTCATTGGTTTCCTTCCTGTCCCAGGAAGCCATAATATGGTATTCTGTAAGAAATTTTGTGTCTCTTTCAGTGAATTTATTATATGCATATTGGTTTTTCTTTTCATTTTAAAACTTGTTTTTTCTCTGTAGAGATTGCAGTTGTTCTTTTTGAAAGCTGTCATCAATAATCTTACAAATTCTTAAAATAAATTTAGATGCCTATTTCTCAGTGTCCCTTGCAGGTTCCTCTTTTATCCCTTAATTCCTGGGTTTACTCAGGGTTCCACATTTGATCTTTATTTCTTGTTAATAGACAGATTTTTCTTGGGTGAGTTCTCTGTGATTGCCTGAATACTCTTGAGCTCCAGAGATGTCCAAATGCCTACTGGACATCTTCATGTAGTTGCTCTTCAGGGGCCTCAGATTTAGTATGTCCTAAATGGGACTGTTGGGCTGAACACTAATCAGTGCCTCCAAAAGCTTGCAGTAAGATAAGAAGTGATAATGAAAGAAATGGAGAAGGGAGGTCCACCCAATTATCTCCAGTCTTTAGGAGGGAATCTAAACACAGTGATGCTGCTTGTAAAATAAATGAATGTTTATAAAACATCTGAAGGATTCTACCTGCACGGTGGGCATGCTACCTACACCCTCCCCCCACAAAAACCACACACACATACTCAACACACACACAAACACACACACAACACACGTCCCCCACCCCCCTTGTAGATGTGGAGCAGCCCTCTGTTATATCCTGGCCTGCCGCCACCGCCACCACCACCCTGACCAAGGAATAAATGATAAAATGCCAAAATCTCTGTGAAGTCCTCCAAGTTCATTCTTTGGGATGGGTAAACACAGGGACGTTTGTAGCCCTGGCGTTGAACAGGAATGTCTCTCTATAAGACTTGTGTCTCTCTTCTTCAGTTGCTATCACCCCCAAATAAGTCAAGCCAAATTTTTAAATAACATCTTTGGTTTGTCCCCCTGTCCTATTCCTTTTTTTTTTTTTTCTTTTGTACACTGGGATTTGAACCCAGGGATCCTCTACCACTGAGCTACAGTCCCAGCTCTTTTTATCTTTTATCTTGAGACAGGGTATCTCTAAATTACTGAGGCTGGCCTTGAATTTTTGATGTTCCTGCATCAGCTTCCTGAATAACTGGGTGTGTAGGTGTGTGCCACCATGCGCAGCTGCCTTCTCATACATTTGCCAGGTCTACCTGAAACACTTTTTAAAAATCTTTTCCCTCTTACTGAGTTCATAATAACCGGATCCTTTGTTGTCTCTCTCTCTTGCCCTCCAAGTGTGTGTTTAATGAACTAAGCAAGTTCATTTTCCTGACTTTGATTAACCAGAGTTTTAAATCTGAAAGCCAGCATATAATTGTCAGTGTGAACCAATGTGTTCTGTCCTGTAGATAGACATAGTTAGGAGCCTGTTTTGTAACTGGAAGGTTGTCTGAGCTGGAATCGTAACAGGAATGAGATGAATCAAGTAATAATGATCTGACATAATCTGTTGATGTCAACCTTCTCATGGTGGAGTGGTCTGTTATGATCAGCAGACTCAGGTATCTGTACAGTCTCCTTTTTCTCCCCTTCCAGTGGCTTCAATGGCCCCTGCTAATCTTTCTCTTTTTAATTCTTTAGTGCTTATAGAGTTGGTCCTTTATGTCAGATACCTTATTTCTTCACATGTATGAATAAACTCAGTATGGCTATATTGGATCTTGCTTTATGAGAAACTAAGTTTTCTCTTTCAGTTTGCAACCTCTTTCCTAGTCATTGCATTGATCTCAATTTAAACTGTGAGGAGCCATCTTATTTCATGTGTTAGGGAAAACTTCATTGCAGCTGTTATGTAAGGACAAAATGCCAATCTCCTCTTGGGTTTAGACAGCATCACCATCTCCTGAAAATTCCTTTGCTTCCCCACCTTCTTAGATTACAATAGAAGCATCTTCAGAATGCCTCCCTACCACCTCTAGGTAACCCTTATCACATCACTTTTATCTTCCTGCCTGGTAGCTGATTGCTTGTCTATTTCCTTACTGAACTTTGAGCTATCTAAAGGCAGGTGCTCTATTTCCAGATCCTAGTCTAGTGGAGGGCCTGGCATCCATTCTCATTATTTGTTTAACCAGTTCTTATTGAGCTCCCACTGTAGGCCAGACACTAAGGTAAGTGTCAGGAATGAAATAGACAAGTCAAATAAGGTTCTTACCCTTTGGAACTTGAATTTTATAGGTGAGAAGTAAACAGAAAAATAGTACTCATGATAAGATCTACAAGGACACAAAGTAGGCTGAAATAGAAAATAATTGGGCGGTTATACATATTCTACCACAGGAAAAATTAGAATTTAAAAAAGATGGTGGGGGGGTCCTGTTAGGGTTTGTACTTTATTTGATCAAAAGGGCCTTTGAGGAAGAGGCATTCAGACACACCATAAAGGATAAGAAAAGAAGAAAGCTAGCTTTAGAAACAGGGAATTCAGGGCCAGCAAAAGCCCCAAGGAAAAAGACAGCACGTATTTCAAGAAGTGAAGACAACCAGTAAGGCTAGAAAGGCAGAGAGGGAGAGTGTGGCCTACTGTGTTAGTCATATTGTGGGCATGGGTGAGTGCATTTAAGACAATGATTCACATAGGTTAAGGTTTGTTTGGAACCAGAAATGTTAGAACTTGTGATTCTAGGGGTTTTTTTGTTTGTTTGTTTGTTTTGAGATGGGGTTTTGCTGGGTTGCTCAGACTGGCCTCAATATCACAATCCTTGGTGCTGGAGATGTAGCTCAGCCGAACACTTTCCTAATATGCATGAAAGCCCTAGTTCAAATCCTAGTACAAATCAACCAATCAATCAATCACACAGAAAATCACAATCTGCTTGCCACTGTCCCTGGTTTAAAATTTGTAATTCTAAATGTTCATTTAGCATATTATTTTCTGGTGTGTTAATATTGACAAATAATGATTGAAAAGCTAGAATTCTGTCTTATGTAGTAACATTTATCCTACAATTACAGATACTTTTTTTTTGTGTGTGTGTGTGGTAGTGTTGGGAATTGAATCCAGGGGTGCTTTGCCACTGAGCTATGTCCTCAGTCCTTTTTACTTTTTGAGACAGTGTCTCACTAAGTCTCCCAGACTGATCTTGAACTTGTGCTTCTCCTGTTTCAGCCTCCTAAATTTCTTAGATTATAGGTATGTGTCACCATGCCTGGCTGAGGATACTTTTTTTTTTTGTACCAGGGATTTAACCCAGGGGTGCTTAACCACTGGGCCACACCCCCAGTCCTTTTTATGTTTTATTTTGAAATAGTCTTGCTCAGTTACTCAAGGCCTAGCTAATCTGCCAAGGGTGGCTTTGAACTTACGGTCCTCCAGCCTCAGCCACTCAGAATCACAGGATTATAGGTGTGCGCCTGGCTTCCAGATACTCTTAAGATGTTCCTTCTCTTGTCTGAATTTCTATCTCAAGTGAACCCAAAATATAGACATATTGAGAAATTTCTGTATCATATTGAGAATTTTAACATAATTCTATCAACCATTGTTAATATCTGCTGTTGGTCTACTATTTTAGTATAATTATTGAAATAAATATTGGAAATTTAGTGCTGCATCCTCATCTGTAAACCAATTCAGGATAAGCACATCCTAGACCCTTATTCTGAGTACAGTTTTTGAATTATGTTTGGTGTTTTAGACTGTTGTTTTAGTTCCCTACCAGTGCAAGACTTCTCTCCTTCCTAGCTCTTATGCTCACTTTATGTTCTTCACTGCTCTAGGTTGCATGTGCATTGTTGGGGTTAATAGGAAGCAAAAGACAGGAAAGAGAGCCACACTGAGTAGGAGTTGTACCAGTCGCCAACAGTTTGACCCTAATAGTGCTGCAACTGGCACTGTCTTCATCTTTATAGTAGAAAATGTATTTGCACAATAGGATGGTCGAGAGAATTAAATAAAAATAGCGTATGTATGACATTAATTTCTTTTTGTAGAGCCTTGGTAAATATTTGGCACTTGTTATTCTCTATTACCGTATAGGTAAATGTGATCATTTTCACTTTTGTCAATGGGAAGTGGAGAAGGGGAGTGGTCAAGGCTTAGAGTACATTTTATTTGTCCTGGGCTGGTGTTTCTTAATGCATAATAATCACTAGGGGATCTTGTTAAAATGCAGATTATGATTCAATTAGTCTGCAGTTCAACCCAGTTTCTGTATTTCTAACAAGCCCTCCCACTTGGTACTCACCTAGGAAATGATGAAGTTAGGCCTCAAATCCAGGTTTGCTCTGCTCTAGAGCCTTCATCCATCACACAGAGCCTTTTTTATGCTCATTACTAGAATAGGGATTTATTAAAAAATCTAAGTTTGTAAGAATCTGAAGCTATATTTTATTTATCTGTTTAGTATTTAAAAAGAAACTTTCATATGCTCAGTCCCCCACCCCTTTCTGTGTGTGTGTGTGTGTGTTTGTGTTTGTTTTATTTTGGGGGATTGGTGCCGTGGTTCAAAACCTGGGTCCTCATGCTTGTGCAAGGCAATCGCTATGCTACTGCTATATCTCCAGCTCTCAATTCCTTTTTTTAAGGATCTGTTCTTTTTTTGTGGTACTGGGAATAGAACTCAAGTGCACTCTACTACCAAGCTACATCTCTACCCTTTTATTTTAAGACTAGATCTCAGATAACTTGTTGCCCAGTCTGGCCTTGAACTTGTGATCCTCCTGCCTCAGCCTTTTGAGTAGTTGGGATGACTGTGTGTACCACCATGCCTGGCCACATGTTGTTATTGTCTCTCTCCTGCTCCATACTTGTTCTTCCTTCTGCCTGCCTTTTTATTTTTATTAGAAGGATTGACATCTACCCTCTCTGCCAGATTGGGAATGTCAGATATTCTTGAGTCTTCCCTCTCCTTGTGTACAGTTAGTCATCAAGTTCTTTCAGTTCTTAGGAATATCATTGTAGTGTGACTTCCTTTCCAGTCCTGCCTGTCAGGTCTTACCTGTCCATGCATCAACCCCACTAGTCTCTTTCCCACCCTGTGGTACTCTGCAGTCTGTTTGGAGTTGATCTTCCTAGTCAGAACCAGCCTGAGTATGCCACCCTCCTCTCCAAAAGCTGTGACAAAGAGAAGCTTTATAGAAAGAGAAACCATAGGATGAGATAGGACCATACTTGAACTAGACCACCTGGGTTCTTACACTAGCTCCACAGTTCCCTGTTCCTTAACCTGTCTTTGTAATAACAACTTACCTCCTGAGCTGTTGCAAGGGTTATGATTCAGTACAAAAAGGTTAGAATGGTGCTCAGTGCACTTTTGAGTGTTAAAAGGATTAGCTGTTGTGACTGAAAAAGGAAAGTAGCAATTTAAAAGAGCCAAGAGGCTTCACTAACAGGAAATTGGGCTGTCTTTGGGACAAGTTATACAAATAAGCTCCTCACTAGCAAGTGCTAACATCAATATAATGACCTAGCCATGTTAAAGGAAAAAAGTTAGATGTAATTGCAGATTTGTAGGTCGAGGACACTAATGTACCTTGTTAAATCTGAGGAGTAATGATAATAGAGTGAACACTGACCCTTTCCTTAATCCTTTGATATAGTTACTATTACTCCCTTTGTACATTGAGGATACCAAGGCACAGAGAGGTTAAGTGACCTGCCCAAGACCATATGGCAAGTAAATTATTAAGATTCAGACTCGTAAGCCCACTCTCTGATCACTAGGATTCAGGACTTATTTTTATTATGAAATATCAATTCATAGAAAAGAATCCTCTTCCTTTGGAAAAGGGAGCTCTGACACTGAGTGACTTAGTGAAACTGAGTTACAGAAAGGTAGTTTGGTATTAGGAGTTGCTGTCTTCTGTAAGTCTTCCACAAATGACTTTTTTTAGTCTCCGATTTTACAGTTCAGGTAATGCTGCTATTGATACATTGTGTTTCTTTTAAAGTGATGTTAGTGGTTCCTTTTGACTAGTGAAATGAATTCTTAATTATCCTTTGGTGGATTGGAATCAGATATGATTTCCTGTGTGGCTTCTGCTGTTAAGTAGCATATTCGTGGGTCACCTTCCTTTGCTAGCCAGTGTATGTCCAGGGAATGCATGTTGCTTGATTAAACCAAAGAAATGAAAAAGGTAAATTTGCTGGGAAAACATTCACATACAAATATTCACCTTGGTGTATTTAACCATGTTGAAACAGTTCTGTCAGAGTTGAGGGGACAAATTAAGGGTCAATATATTGGCAGCTTTTTTAGCTTAATTTTTTTAAGGGAATAATTAGTTCTTTGTGGAAAAAAAACTGAAAAAAAATTCAGTCGTAAACTGGAAGCCTCAGAAGTGAATAATGTATATGGTCATAATATAATCTCTGTGTATTAATTTGACCAATGATGATTCATAACTGTTCCATGGATAGTGAGAATATGAAGATGAGGTAAAAATGCTGACTTTCTGTTATGAGAAAGTCATTGGATAATATTTGAAACTAGAAAATCAAATAAAAGTACATAAGGATGTTATTTAGATGTAAGTATATTGAATTATCTTCCATATGTTTCAGTTATCTTCTCTGTAATCTCTTATTTCAGGCAGTCAAATGTAAATTGGCTTTTAGTAAATTGGAAAGTAACATTACATACTCCTATAAAATGTTAAATATGGTTTTTGTTATGTTTTGGGATGGGATCTTGCTTTGGCTTTGAACTTCCAGGCTTAAGCCATTTTCCTGCCTTGGTCTCCAGAGAAACTTGGACTACAGGTTCCTGAAACTATACCCAGTGAAGAAATTAAATCCATGTAATCCTTTTGTAAGGACTGATTTTTTTTATGCTATAATAGCAAAAGTAGTTTGGAGTAAGGAGTTATTTATAATGTCAGATCCATCAAAGAGATAAACTCACATAACATCCTATTTGGGTTATAAATTTAGATGTGAAAGTACTTTTCAGTATTTAGAAATGTAGATAAGATACTATTTGTCATTTGATTATGTGATACCATGTTAAACTAAATTCTTATTTTTAAGCTTTTGCTGTCCAGGTTTTGGAGTTAACCTGTCTTGTGGATTAAATTGAGATTTAATTAGTTAGTCTTGGAGAGAGTTAATGAAAACTACTTTTATCTTTCAGTATATTTTTCTTCATTAATCCTGATTACATGCACTGTTGTGTTAGGGAAGAAGGACGGTAGAGTGGGTCATTGTGAAAGGCATGTGTTTTGCTTTTCCCTGGGATGACCTTACCAGTGCTGCAGTTGGACTGGTGAGCAGCATGGGAGAGAAAGAGCACTGGGCAATTTTTTTCTTTTGAGAGAGAGAATTTTTTTTTATTTTTCAGTTTTCGGTGGATACAACATCTTTATTTTATTTTATGTGGTGCTGAGGATCTAACCCATGCCAGGCGAGTGCGTTACTGCTTGAGCCACATCCCCAGTCCGGCACTGGGCAATTTGACATGCATGTGGCAATGAGGGTAGTGTTTCAAGATGAACTTTGTTTCACTTCAGAAACTTTAACACCAGTATTGGTGAGAGTAAGAAGAAAACAGTTCTGTTTATATGATGGTAGTTAGAAATTAGCTGGACACAAATACCCTCTGTGGAGGATATTTATGCACTGGATATCAAAACTGGGAATGTGTCCTTTTGAATTAGAAGTTCAGCTTCTAGAAATTTGCAGGTACTTGAAAAAGTATAGCAAGAGACATGTTCTAGGCTATTCATTGTAACATTGTAATGGGGGAATATGTCTGACAATCAGACATTCACTAATGGATGCTTAAATTATGGTATATTGATATTATTGCAGATATCCAAAAGGAGGGGGGAGCCTAAGTCTCTATATGTACTCATAAAGATGTTCTATAGTTGGATTGCATCGACAAAGGTATTTGCAGAACATTTTACACCTGTGTCTGTGATGCCATGAACATGTATATATGTAAACATTTCTGTGTAAAAATGTAAACATTTCTGTGTAAAATGTGCTAGCAATGGTAGTTTCTGGATAGTGGAACTACAGGACTAGGGGATGAGAAGGCTGCTTAAACCCCATGCAACAAGCAGAGGCCTGAAACTCAGCACTGGATCTGATGAGGTTATTGTATTGAAAGGTGTTTTCTCACCTGGCACATGGTGCACACCTGTAATCCTAACGGGTTGGGAGGCTGAGGTAGGAGGATCATGAGTTTAAAGCCAGCCAGCCTCAGTAAAAGTGAGGCTAATAAGCAGCTCAGTGAGACCATGTCTCTAAATAAAATACAAAATAGAGCTGGGGATGTGGCTCAGTGGTTGAGTGCCCCTGAGTTCAATCCCTGGTAAACGCCCCCACATACCCGTGTCTTTGCTCTGTCCTGATTGCAGCACCAGCATGTTTCAGTGGCACCTGAGCTTATTAGTTCTACTTATCCCTGTGGTACAAACATGAGAGAGGGAAATCCAATAGTTTTGTCACCTTTTCAGTGCCAAATTTTTCTACTATATATACACCCATCCTTGCATATGTGTCTAGGTTTGTTTTCTCTTGTTTTGATAAATAACTTTTTTTTTTTTTTTTCACATTGTTCAACTATTCCGGAAATACTTCTTGTGAGAGACTTGATTTTCAATTTCCTTCCTGTACCTCCTAACAATCTAGCCTTTATTCACTTACTGTTTGTGCATATTTAATTCTTCAACTTCTGTTTACTTTTAACTGTTAGATTAGCTTCCTAAAACTTATTTATCACTTTCATAAACTCTTCATTGGATCTGACAACCCATTTCTTATTCCGTGTTAATAATTTCTGCTGGTCTTGAGCTAGCAGTCTTAGTGGCAGGGCTACCAGCTTCCTCTTGAGCTCTACCACCTGTTACTTGTGTTATGCTGAAAATAGCTCTGACATCCTTGTTGTTGTATCACATACACCTAGTTACAGTCTCCTTTTACCTCTCTGCTCTTGACTTTCCAGGGTTTTCTGCTCATTTGCTTACACTGGAATGCTTTTCTTATAGTAAAATGTTTCTTTAAAAGCAGTTTCTTTTCATTTAAAATTTCATTTCTAGACTGAGGTGGTAGCTCAGTGGTAGGGCACTTACCTCACATGTGTGAGGCCCTGGGTTTGATCCCCAGCACAATAAAAATAAACAAAAAATTTTTCCTTCTTGTACCTCCTAACAATCTAGCCTTTATTCACTTACTGTTTGTGCATATTTAAAAAAAAAATCGCCCCCCCCCTTCATTTGCCATTTCCCCTATAGACTTTTAAATAAAAATAACATTACAGTTTCTGTTATTTTCCATCCCAGTTCTTTCATCTAATTATTCATAAAGATAATAAATAAGGCAGTGTCATATCTATTTTAGGCAATAATATGCCTATCAACTAATCTTTAATTTAGATTTTAAGCAGAACTTCAATTGAGAGGAAGTTATTTTCCATATCACTTCATATTACTTTTTGATGCTTTTTAAAATCTATTTATCCAGGCCTTTATTAATTACAGATGATTGCTACTGCCTCTCAAAAGTCTTCCAAATGAGCAATAGAAACTGGGTCCAGTTGAGTCCAGTTTCGACAAATCTGTGTTGTTTTGAAACACACATTTCTTCTCTACTTAATAGAATACTAAATAAAATTACATGTGATTTATCTAGTGTATTCATCTGTAGTTTTGCTTTCTTCAGTATGAACTCTTGACAGTGATCTTGAATCTGTTACCCTTTTGTGCATGCATTGCTTCAAAAAGGCTTGTCTGTGTTGTTCTCTGAACCCTTTTAATTTTTATGAAATCAAAGTTGAATTGTCATTACAGCCACTTAATACTTGATACCTGCTATGCTTAGTGAACATGGAATAGTATAAAAGAGAATAGCAGATGTCAGCTCTTCATGTTCTGGAAAAGAGATGAGGAGTTCTTGTGATCAGAGCTTTAGAGCAGGGGTTTCTAACTTGTTTATAAGGGAAAACCAATTTTATATGCATGTGTGTTATCTTTTTCTTTTTATATTTTTATATTTGAATTTTGAAGAATTTGCTTTTAGAAATCTTCCTTGATCTTATCGAAGTCATAAAAATTAATAAGGCTGATGAAAATTGTTGATCTCTAAAGATCCAAACTAGTAATTTAGCCAGTCTTCAGAAGTGAAGGAAGAGCCATGGTTGGTCTGTGTTGTGGACCTTTTTAATTAGGGTCTTTTACTACATAGATCATCACTTCAGGGTATGTTGAGTGTTTTGTAAGAGGAAGAGGATGATAGCATATCTAAGATGCTTTCTGCTTATTATCTGTGATCCATTATTGTTCACACTTTGATAATCTTCGTCTGCTGAATAGGTACAATGCTCGGGATTTATTAATTCTTATCACCACATTATAAGTATAATGTACTATATATGTCACCATGAAGAAAGCCAAAGAAAATATTGCCTTATAAAATGCCATTGCTTACTGTCAATGATTCATGTGTCTTGATTTGAATGTCTATGAGTGGGGATTTTTAAACACTTGCTTAGCTTAATTCTGTCCTCATTGATAGAATTGGCTTGTGTCCAACTCTCCTAAGGTCAAAGTGGTGTATAGTCTTTTGGGTGGTAATTAAAAAAAAAAAAAAGGAGTTAGTGTTCTTAAAGATTTTTCAGGGACAACAGCATCAGAAACATGAACACCAAATGCACTACAAAGATATTCCATCAGACCGTAGTAAGTTTAGCTTAGTTAATATTATTGAGAAACAGCTTTGTGATGAGCTTTGTTCTAAGCACTATGAGTGGATGTTTTGCAACACGTTTTCATTAGGATTTTGCAGAGGACCACCAGTTATTTGCATGTTTCTGTATTATTTATGGAGAATTTGAATGTTCCTTATAACTTGGAAGTTTTCAAGGTTAAATGTTGTGATCCTTAAGGGTGGGATTTCTTTGTCGTTGTTCTAGTCTGCCTTACCAACCTCCTGTGGTTAGATATAGTAGGACTTTGAAATGACAGGGTTCTTTGTCTCTGCTGGCTTCTCTCACACAGGTGTGGTTTCATCTGCTTCCACACTGAAGATTCACAGGTCTAGAGTGTCACATAATGCCTCCTCTCTGTACCACAGCTCCTATCTGACAGGTGCTACAGGCTGTGACATAGCCCTAGCTAAATGCAGTTAATCAGGAAAGAGTTTTGTTGTCTTAAGAAACTGATTTATTTATTTTTTAGTTTTCGGCGGACACAACATCTTTGTATGTGGTGCTGAGGATCGAACCCATGCCACACGCATGCCAGGCAAGTGCGCTACCGCTTGAGCCACAACCCCAGCCCTAAGAAATTGATTTTTATAATCCTTTGAGATCAGGAAAGGAAAACTATATGTTTTAATCAAGTACCAGATATTTCTTGAGGTCTGGCCTTCTAAAATACTTCAGAAAAGTTTTATTTTTTAAATTCTTTTTAGATTCAGAAAAGTTTTTAAAAGTTTTCCTAAATCATTTGTTTGGATTTACATTGTGGATTGTTGATTTTTTTGTCCTAAGAATCTTGAAGGCTTATATTTTTTTCTCAATTGTTCAAAGTTATATTCCAAGTTTGTAGATTTTAAATTGGATTCTTGACCAACTGGTAGTTCTTTAACAGTGTCATCTTTCTGTGGAAGTAGATTGTAGTCAGATATGTAGTCTTCTGGGGGAAAAAATGGAAAAAGAATTAGAAGTGAAACAAAAGCAGAATTATCTATTGGTTACAAAAATTTTCAAATGTAGACAAAAAGAGTAGTATAATGAATTTCCATCACCCATATTAACATCTCACAATTATCACTTTTTTTCCTCATACATCTTCTTTCTTCCTTTTCAAATATTTTGGGGCAAATCTAACACATTGTCATTTACTGCCTTTTGTATATTAATATGCTTCTCTTAAAAATATGGGTTTTTTTTAAATAACCATCATGCTATATCATACTTTTTTTTTTTTTGAGAGAGAGAATTTTCAATATTTATTTTTTAGTTTTCAGCGGACACAACATCTTTGTTTGTATGTGGTGCTGAGGATCGAACCCGGGCCGCACGCATGCCAGGCAAGCGCGCTACCGCTTGAGCCACCGCTTGAGCCACATCCCCAGCCCGCTATATCATACTTAAGAAAATAATGATTGTGCCAGATGTGACATATGCCTGTAATCCCAGGTACTACAAAGGCTGAGGCAAGAGGATCACAAATTTAAGGCCAGCCTGGGCAATTTAGTTACTGCGTTCTGTTGCCCAACACTGTGAAAAAATAAAAGAGCGGGGCATGTTGGCATATGCCTATAATCCCAGTGATTCGGGAGTCTGAGCAGGAAGATCAAGAGTTCAAATTTAGTAAGATCATGTCTCTAATAAAATATTGAAAAAAGGGCTGGGGATATATACCTGGTAGAATGCTTGGCTTGCATGCACAAGGCCTCAATCCCCAGCATGACCAAAAGAAAATGGGGTGGGGGAGCGTGGTGTTGGAGATGTGGCTCAGTGTTTAAGTGTTCTGGTTCAATCCATAGTACAAAAAGAAAAAAAAGCAATGCTTTAGAAGGATGATGCTTTTAATAAATCCCCTGACTGTTGCACTGGTGATTTAATCCATGGGCTCACATATGCTAGGAAAGCACTGAGCCGCATCCATAGCCTTTTGTGTTTTGAGACAGGCTGGCCTCAAATTTGCTATCCTTCTACCTTCTTTCAGCTAGCTGGGATTACAGGCTTGTGCCACTGTGTTCCACAGATGATGGGTTTTTTTTGTTGCTTTTGTGGCACTGTGGATCCAACCCAGGGCCTTGCACATGCCAGTCAATGAATTTTTTTTTTTTTTTTTTTGGTGCTGGGGATTGAACCCAAGGCCTTGTGCATGTGAGACAAGCACTGTACCAACTGAGCTATATCTTCAGCCCAAATTGATGGGTTTTTAATATGCTTGCAGTTTTACCTTGAATCAGTTATATCAAGGAAACCAAATTGTGAAAAATAAATTTAGGATTAACCTTCTATAAGTTATTTAAGAGAAATAACACTGCTGAGCTGATATGCTGCTAATTTACTTATGTGCATTATATATTACATAAATTTGTAATTTTCAGTTATAAGTAAACAAAAGATACTGTTGCCATAAAATTGCAAGTAGTGAAGTTTGTTGAGTTATTTGAATTTTATAGATAGCCTCTAACTTCCAAATTTTTTTAAAGGCATAATTGGGATTTGTATTTTTTTTGAAAATATAAATCTTAATTCTGTTTGGAATGTATATCCTGTTGATTTCAAGATGGCATCATTGTTGTTTCCTATTTCCCTTTACCTTTCTCTCTCTCTCTGCTTTTCTGCAACTGAGTCATCTGAGTATTTGATTTTATAAATCTACTTTTAATATATTTTATTAGGAATGGGGGCAGAGATGAGCTTTCTCCTATATCTAATATACCTTTTCTAAACCTGTTTTAAAAATTATTTTCTGTAACTTATGATTGAACTTTTCTGTTTAGAATTTTTACTTTTAATAAAGTTTAAGCAAAATAATACGTTCAGGGAAAGATTTTTTTCGCTTTAAAAAAATAATATTTTCTAGGATCTTGCCAGTGTTTACTTTGGTTTCTGATACAGAAGCTCTAAATGAAGTGAAACACTTGAAATTTTTATTAACAATCTCTCCTAAAGCTGGTATAATTTATAGTCTGCTGGGAGGTAAAGAACATACCTGCTATTTAACCTTACTCCTGTCTTGTACTAGTTTGTATTTTGTTCCTATAACAAAATGCCTAATGCTGGGTGATTTTATAAAGAGAAGAGGTTTACGTATTACACAGTAATACGTATTTGGAAGCTGAAGATTCCAGATTGGGCAGCCACATTGGTTCATCCTCTGGTAAGGGCCTGATGGTTGGTGGTACCATGGTGGAAGCATATAATAGAGTTCATATGACCAGACAGGAAACCAGAGTGAGGCGAGGGGCCAGGCTTGACCTTTTTTTAAAAAAAAAAAAAAAAATATATATATATATTTTAGTTGTAGACGGACAGGATATCTTTATTTCACTTTTTATGTGGTGCTGAGGATGGAACCTAATGCCCCACATGTGCTAGGTGAGCCCTCACCACTGAACCCCCGTAGCCCCTGGCTTGACCTTTTTTTTTTTTTTTTTTTTTTAATTTTATGTGGTGCTGAGGATCGAGCCACAACCCCAGCCCTGGCTTGACCTTTTTATAGCAATTTTTTCCTCCAGAAACTAGTTCAGGGTCCTACTGAAACCATCTTAATCCCTTCCAATAGTATCACTCTAAGTGACCTCTTAACAGTGCCATACTGGGACCAAGTTTCCAACACACAAGTTGGGCAGGCCTACTTAAACCATATTGATACCAGAGCGTACTGGTGTAAATGTTTTGACTATGTACAATTTTAAAAATATATGCTTCTCTGGGCTGGGGATGTGGCTCAAGCAGTAGTGCGCTCGCCTGGCATGCGTGCGGCCCAGGTTCGATCCTCAGCTCCACATACAAACAAAGATGTTGTGTCCGCCGAGAGCTAAAAAATAAATATTAAAAAAAATAAAAATATATGCTTCTCCTTAGTGATGTCTTTAAGATACTATAGTAAGTTGCCAAAATTTTTTTGCTTTATTTGCTTTTAAACAACATATACTTTTTTTTTTTTTTTTTGGTACCAGGAACTCGGGGACATTTAAACACTGAGTCACATTCTATCCCTTTTTATTTTTACTTGAGACAAGGTTTTGTTAAGTTGCTTAGGGCGTTTTGCTTAGGGCCTCGCTAAATTGCTGAGGCTGGTTTTGACCTTGTGATCCTCCTGCTCTCAGCTTCCTGAGCTGCTGGGATTACAGGCATGCACATTGTGGCCAGCACATACCTATCTTGAAGTAACAATTTTTGAATAGGTGGTACATTTCTTAGAAGGGACTTAGTTTACTTAGTTGTAAAACTGCTAAGAGTTGTGTATTTTATTCATTAGAGATTATCTTTCTTAGAACATATTGTTTACCCTTTTTTAAAAAAATGTAATTTCATGAGCTTTGGTTATCTAATCTTTCTAGCCCAACTCTAGATATTTTTTAAAGGATAGTAGCCTAGTGATAGCTCCCAGATCTAACTAAAGGAGGTTAAGAATGGAGAAACTTTAAGTAATGTAAAAAAAAAAGAGAGAGAGAGAGAAACTAAGAACCTCTTAATGCAAGGACTTTAGCATCACAGTGTAAGGAGTCTCTACCTGATTAGTTCCTAAGGGCATCATTGTATTTTTTAGTACAGCATATCAACTATTATTAATAGTAATAACCCAGCATGAGGAAAAGTATCTCTCTCTTAACCAGAATACAGAAGAAAACAAAATTTTTAGGTATTGCTTTAAAAAAGTTTGTTGCTTAAGTAAATTTTAGGTATAGTGTTCTTTAGTTTACATTTTAAAAAATTGAGGGCTGGGGGAATAGACAAGTGGCATAGCACTTACCTAGTGTGCATGAGGCCCTGTCTCTTGATGGGCCAGGTACCTGAATATGTGTTTCATTAAATCTTCAGTGACCTTGCAAGTGAGGTTTTATCCAACTATCCCCCCACATTCCCCCTCCTCCTGCTCTTCTAGAGTGTAGAAGACATGTTCAGAGTTAAGTGATTTACAGGGTGACTTCTTTTTAATTCATGAGTCATCCACCTGTTTATAATACATCATCACTTGGCTTATCTGATGATACTTCAAGTTCGGCAGGTGCAAAAGTGAATTAAGAATCTCCCATTAAAAACAAAACAAAACAAAAACCTGTTTCTTCTCTCTTCCACTGTGCCATTCATTGATGGTATCACCTCACCTGTCTGACTTTCTTGGAACTATACACAGATCTTGGCCTGGCAGCAACAGGCCATGGCTGTCTTGCAATTTCATTCATGTGTTCATTTTATAAATGTTGACTGAATACCTACCGTTTGCTGGGAGCTCTTCCAGGATCCAGGAATACAGCAGCAAACAAAACAGACAATCCGTACCCTTGTGAAGTTTGTCTTAAATAGGAGATAAGTATTACACTAAATAAAATAAAATACATATATCACATTGTGGCAAGAGTGTGTGGTTGAAAATGGCGTTGTCAGGCAGGCCTCACTGAGACACACTGGAACATCTATGCATTGTGTACATTTAGAAATTAGATTTATGTAGAAATCTGGTTTTTGATTTCTCATGAAAATGTGACATTCTAGCAACCAGAGCTTTCTACACCTGTTCCATGTCCAGTCAACTGTAAAGGCCACACAATCTTTCCCATCATTCCCGCAACTATTATCTTTGTGTTGAGGTCTTGAACATTTCTTTCTGCTCTTTTGCTTTAACTCTGTTACCCTGTACCTGTTCTGTACACCAAAACTAGTTTATCTATGTAGAACACACTTACATGTACTATGTGTGGATATATTGTGTCCCTATTCACTAGATAAATCCATGCTTTCAGGTTGCTCCATAATCTGGTCTTGGCCTGCTTTCTGTTAGAACTCCTGGGGGTCCACTCAAAATAAAAATTCAGTGTCAGCCATCTCTGGACCTAAATTAAGTATTTGCTTTAAATGGCTCCTGCTACCTCTATGTGTCCAAATCACATTCTTATTTTAAAGTATTCTGTAAATACTTGCTTCCCATAGCCAACTTGTGCTTTCTCTTGTCAGAACAAAGGAAATTTTTCTACTCCAAATTCTATTAGCATTTTGTGCAAACCCCTTTTTGTGTTTATTGCTTAATGACCAAATCTTGTATTCTCATACTAGACTTCACTTTTCTTAAAGACAGGCTGTGTTTAAGAATATATATATTTTGTTGTTTGCCTAATGGTGTGTATGTAGAAGGTGTGTAGAGTGTGTCGTAACCCAATTCTGATTAGACATAAAGCTTCTTTGATCTTTTGTGGATTTAATGGATCCACTCTGCATTGTCTATAGCTCAGCTTAATAGGATCCTGTTAATTTATGTGAAAAGCTAAAAAATAGTTGTAGAAAAAAACAGAACAAAATGCTTCAGCTTAGGAGATAGTATTGATTACCCTTCACACTGTAGTATTTTCCTTTGAGATAGAGATAAATGAGCAAAATTTTTCTTAAATCTTTATATTATCCACACACTTAGATTCCATTACTCATAGAAGACTTCCCCCGTAAGCCTTTTATTTTTCTGCTTATTTTCTGAATAGCTTATTTTTATTCTTATTTCTCTGAATAAAATTCCCCCTTCTAATATGAAGAACAAGAGCCTTTAAACAAACCCCATACCTTTTATATTTAAACTCATTTAAGCCAGAAGCCTTTCTAATAAACAGGACTCTTTTTTTCTTCACTTATAATTTAAACAAAGACACTTCTTTGGTTATTATTTTGCCCAGAGGCTGTTTGTCATGGGTACACAAAAGCCATGCTAGTCTTCCTTCACCATTGTTGGATCACTCCCCCAACCCAGGACTGGGTATTGAACTCAGGGCCTCATGCATACCAGGCAAGCACTCTACTACAGAACTACAACCCCACCCCTTTTAAAAATCGTGCTTAGAGACAGGGTTTCATTAAGTTGCCCAGGCTGCCTGCAACTTGGGGTCCTCATGCCTCAGCCTCCTGAATAGCTGGGATTACAGGTGTGCGCCACCATGTCCAGCTGTGGTTGGAGTTTTTATAGACATTTTTGTGAAGCCACTTAAATTTGATTACTTCTGGGTGTTAACTATTTTACTTTCTTTGGCAGATTATTTTTCAATATGAAGTCTTTGGGGTTTTTGTCTTTTTTTTTTTTTAAACCCAGAGGTACTCAACCTCTGAGCCACATCCCCAGCCCTTTTTTGCTGAGGTTGGCTTTGAATTTGTGATCTTCCTGCCTCAGCCTCCTGAACTACTGGGATTGCAAGTGTGTGCCACCTTGTCCAGCAATGTAAAGTGTTTGGATCACTTAGCTAGCTTTTTCTTCCCCAGACTAAGTGTTGTACCTTAGGAAAATGTTGGATCATTTTATGAATTCTTAAGAGAGCTCTAGTAACTGAGTTTTTCTAAAATGTCATGCCTATTCAAAGCTAGAGTTCTGAGGCTGGGGATGTACCTCAGTGGTAGAGTGCTTGCCTAGCATGCATGAGGCCATGGGTTTCATCCCCATCTCTGCTAAAAACAGAGTTCTGTTTATAACTGACTATATTTTTAGGGTTTTTTAAAAGAGCTTTTTTATTATCGAAAATTCCAAATATAAACAAAAATAGTATGGCAAACCCCATGTATCGAGCAATCACTCAGGTTGAGTAATTATGAACTCAGGGCCAATACCATTTCTTCAGTACCTTTTGTACCCCTTTTACACTGTATTATACCCTAGATTTAATACATTTAAAATAGTAAATATTTCAATATGTATTTCTAAAAGAGAATAATTCTTTATAACCCCCAAATATTTTTGTGATAGTTTCCTATTAATGGATTAACGGATTTCCATCTTTTACCAAGAAAAGTAGGTGGTGAAGATTGCTGAATTTCTTTAACTTTCCTGTGTGATTAATCTCAAGAACCAGAAACAGACAGGTCTGAACCTAGAGAGAAAAAGCTGTACAGTTTGCTGCCTCTCACAAAAGCAAGTTCTTTAAAATCCCAGTCCCTCCCTAAAACACTACTCTAGAATTTATTTTATAAACTCTATCACTAAGCTTAGGATATGATGTGTGAGATCTGAGTCTTTGGCCTGTCAACGTCAATCCTGTGGCATAGGCTTAGCTCTTGGCTCCCTTTCTTGAAAATTTCAGAAGTATATAAAAATTACTTCTGAAATCCTCATGGATGAATTTTGCCAGGAATGTCAGTTATCTCTTGACATTTTGGCATTTACCTTTAAATTGTGTAATCATAATGCCATTCAGGAGAAATAAGGTGCTGGGTGATAGGCATTTTAAAAGTGAAATGGACTTGGGTTTCTGGGAATGTTAATCACTATTCTTCTGAAAATAGTGATAATCCACAATAGTGAAATGCTAAGTGGGTAAAAACTAATATTTTGTGATAACTTAGGTCGGAGGTGAGTAAAATATGATTTATGTTTATATAACAAATTTTTGCCAGAGTAGCATCCAAGAAATTTTTATATTTTCAAGTTTTGAAACTGAGAAAGTATTAAAGGAACCTTCTGATTGAGTTTCCACTAGTCTACTAGCCTGACCAACCCATCTCAGAAATAGATCGTTATTTTTGTCATTTTAACCAGCCTTCTTATTTTCTTGCCCTTGATTTTGAAGCAGAAGGGAAAGAAACTTGTGGTCTCTACCATAAATACTCATGGTAACAGTAGTCAAGTAATTTTATATTTTTTGTGGCAAGTCATTTGGTGGTGATGGAATGACTTATTTTTAATGCAGTGTTATTCTTTTGACTAAACTTTAATTTATCCCCCTTCTGATTTCTCATCTGTATCATTCCAAGATGTCCTAAAGTTAGCACAGTGTCTCATTTACCAAGTTGGTAGAAGTTTTAAAATTTTATTTGGTTTGCTTTCTCATATGAAATGGACTATTTGGGCATGGTGTAGCTGAAGAGAGACTTACTGTATCTGACATGTGGGTTGTATTAGGCATCATAGGGAAAAGGGAGTGTTGATTTTCTAATTTCACTTTAACATAAGTTATGAAAGTAGAATCATCTTTGTCAAGTAAATGTAAGTGTGGAAGTAGATCCTAAACAAATAACAAAATAGAAGAAACCCAGGTATATTGCATTATTTGGGTAAAGGATGGAAAAGATATTTTCAGTTTTCCAGAAGTGACATACATGAAATAACTTTAATAATTTTAAATGATTGAATAATTGCTTATGGATCAGTGTCATTTATAGCAAATTATTTCTGATTGATGGAGAATACTGCTAATATGGATTTTTATATTACAAAATTAGTTTGATTTCTTTTTTAAACTAATTTTATCTTTTAACTTGCTCTATTCTTTGATTATCTTTGCCAGTTTATGTAGTTTTGCCTAATGGCTAGGATATCTTTACCTATGCCACTATTTTATATTTAACTTCTAGATACCCTCAGTTGAGCAGAAACAACATTGGTGGAGCCAATGGCCAGGGACACTAGGAGACCCTTGTAGTAGCCTATGTAATACAGATGGCTTATATTTCATTTAACCAGTTTCCTGTTGATAGAAATTTAGGTGGTTTTCCATCTTTAAGGTTCAGGTTTTGCTATAAACGTTTGTGTGTGTATCAAAAGCACTTCATTAAAAAAAAAAAAATGTACTGGGGATTGGACCCAGGGGTGCTTTAACACTGAGCTTCTCACAGCAGAGTAACCACTATCCTAATTTGTAATACTACTGATTCATTTAGCTTGACTGTAGTATATATAAACAGAATCATACCTGCTTTTTTGTTTCTGTGTTTTTTTCACTTATCTGTGAAACCCTTATGTTTGTGTATCAAGTCATTCTCTTCGTTGATTTGTGGTATAAAATTCTGTTGGATGACTACACCATAGTTTCCTGTTTAACTTTTGATGAACCTGTGATTGTCTGTAATACTTGGATATTACATATAGTGTTGTGCACTTTCTTAAACATGTATTTGGAGAGCATGGCTGTACGTATCTGTTGATATATACCCAGGGATAGCACTGAGGGGGCACAGGACATGCCTATGTACAGATTCAGTGCTGCCAGCAATTTCTCAAAGCAATGAAACCATATCACACTCTCTGCTGGCTATTTGAAAAAAAAAAAAA
Source organism: Marmota flaviventris (assembly GCF_047511675.1). Classification (NCBI taxonomy): domain Eukaryota; kingdom Metazoa; phylum Chordata; class Mammalia; order Rodentia; family Sciuridae; genus Marmota; species Marmota flaviventris. The sequence continues at coordinate 23,908,077 of NC_092498.1, forward strand.
AAAAATTAGGGCTGGGATTGTGGCTCAGCGGTAGAGTGCTCGCCTAGCACATGTGAGGCCCTGGATTTGATCCTCAGACCACATAAAAATAAATAAAAGATATTGTGTCCAACTACAACTAAAAAATAAATATTTTTTTAAAAATTAACTTAAAAATATGAATAAAAGAATAAATTTATTTTAAGTTGTGGAATATGGTGCTAAAGTTGACCTCAGAAGTAAAAATTCATACTCCACTGAACACAAGATTTTATCTATTTCTTTAATCTTTATTAATTTTATAGTGAAAAATCTTTTTAAACTTAAGTGAGTTGAACTTTTATTTTTTAACATTTATTTTTTTAGGTGTAGATGGACACAACACAATGCCTTTATTTGTTTGTGGTACGAGGATCGAACCCGGGTCCCTCCTGTGCTAGGCGAGTGCTTTACCACTGAGCCACAATCCCAGCCCTAACTTTTTTTTAATATCTATTTTTTAGTTGTAGTTGGACACAATATATATTAAAAATCCTTATTTATTTATTTATGCTGGGAATTGAACCCAGGGCCTCATGCATGCTAACATACCCATGCTCCACCTCTGAGTCATATCCCCAGCAAAATCTACATTTTTTGGTTGTATGCTATATATTTTTTCTCCCTAGCCTTTCCTTTGTCTTTTTTATCTTTTACAATATAAAAGTTTTAAATATGTATAATATCTGCTAATCTTTTCCTTTGCAGTTTCTGGCTTTGGTCTCAGGAAGGCCTTTTCCGTAGAAAAGTATTTTCTTTGTGTGCTTCTTGTTTGTTTTTAATTTTTATATTATAACTGGAGTTGACCCCCCCTCCCCCAACACACACAAACTCACACTCACACAAGGGTGCTTTTTTAAAACTTTTAAAATGTTTTAAACATGTTGTACTTAAAAACAAACAAACAAAAAATACTGCATTAGCTTTGGGATATTTTGTGGGTGTCAGGAAAAATTTAGTATATCAGAGCAGGCATCTGTGTGTCATTAGACCAGTGAGAAATGATCCCAGTTTTCCTATGTGAATATTATTTGAGTATGTTTGTTATGAGAATAGTTTTCAGTTAGAAAAGCATGAGACTAAATTAGTATAGTCTGGATTATATAATTTAAATATCTCTTGTGGATACTATCCAAGGCTCTCAAGCAAGGACTTTACCCAAAATATACCTGGTCTCTTGCAGTTTGTATTGTGGCCTATAGTACAAGGACTTGGGGAGCCAAATATTTAATTTCAAACCTTTAAAAATATCATTTTTTTCCATTATTTGAGATCATTTAAAAATTTTTGATTTATCTATTTTGTATATTCATATGTGTAATTAAAATGTAATTGGCACTGCTGATTGAGAAAGATGATACCTGTTCTGTCATTTCTGGTTTTCTTCTTTATTGTTACATTTAGATTTGAAAAATTCCCAAAGCCATACCACCTAAAATTCCTATCGTAGTGTCATTGTTGAGTTAGTCCACAAAGCAAAGACTTCAAATAGGTTTTAGATCAGTAGCACTGTCTTCTACTAAGACGGATTAATTAGTTTTCTGTAACTGAGTCAGTGAAGCGGTGAGAGCTCCAGGCCAGGTCAGTTTTTTAGGAAGAGAACTTAGAATTCTGAATTACCTCTCTGTAATTAAAGCCCTGGACCACACCAGAACCTAAAGGCAGGTCTAAAGGGGGTGGAGTCTGGGGAGGAAAGGAAAGAGTAAGTGAAAATAAATACAACAGATAAAACAGTCTGCCTTATAGTAAAGTTGTATCATTAATTATTTTGAGTATTTCATAAGCCAAGGAGAAAGTTGTGGGGACTTTCCTTAGTTAAATCCTTAATTTTAGGAGCATAGCACTTCTAGTTTAGGAGAATTTTTAGTGACTTACCAGACATGCGAATTTGACTAAAGAGTACTGAATTATGTTAAGGGCTTATTGGGGAGTAGAAGGTATAGTTAGGAAAAATATTAAAAGTGCCCATTTTTCATTTACATATAGGCAGATGTATTCTTATACATTTTCCATATTTAATCTTCACAGATTAAATGCTATTTTCCCAATTCACAGGGTGAGAACAAAGGGCATTATTTTTTTGTAGTTGTAGATGGACACATGCTTTTATTTTATTTGATTATTTTTATGTGGTGCTGAGGATCAAACCCAGTGCCTCATGCATGCTAGGCAAACGTTCTGCTGCTAAGCTACAGCCCCAGCCCACAAAGGGCATTATTTTGTCGAGGCTCACAAACCAAGTAAGTGACCGTCCTGGGATTTGAACAGCAGTCTCTCTCTGAATCCAAAGTTCATTCATATTCTTTTCATTAGAGTCAGATGCCTTCTAAACTACTAGAGCTGTTGTGTATTGTATTGTGTTGTGTACTGTGTATCAGTATCATGTCAAGTTTTGGTAACACTTTAGTTGGCATATCTTGAGGATGTTATCAGTAGTTCTTCCCCTGATATAAAGCCTGTGTACTTTCCTTTACCTTCCACCTTAGCATTGAGAGTAAGCATGAGGTTACAATCCTGGGAGGACTCAATGAATTTGTAGTGAAGTTTTATGGACCACAAGGAAGTAAGTATATGTGTTCTTTTATAGTCTTTTATTCTTAAAGACAGAACATCATGGACAAATAGTAGCATGTATAGTTTTTGCTGAAAAGTAAGTTCAGTTGAACTCTAGAACCAGTGAGAAAACCAATTTCTCATCATAATTACTTTATACACTTTTCTTTCTAATGAGCTGTGAGAGTGATTTCTGGGAAGTGCATTTTGGGTTTTGTTGTTGTTGTTGTTTGTTTTGGGGGATTGAACCCAGGAGTACTTAACCACTCAGCCACATCCCCAGCCCCTCTTTGTATTTTATTTAGAGACAGAGTCTCACCAAATTGCTTAAGGCTTGGCTAAATTGCTGAGGCGGACTTTAAACTCGTGATCCTCCTGCCTCAGCTTCCTGAGCTGCTGGGATTATAGGTGTGCACCACCACACTGGACATTTTGTTCTTGTTTTGTTGTTGTTGTTGTTTGGTGGGGCTTGGCTGAGATAGGAGAAAAGGGAATGTAAGTAGCTATTACTTACCAGATTATAGTGTTTAATAGAATCAAATAAATTTGAAAGAGACAAATCACTGCTGATTTTCCAACTTTTGATGTTTTAAAGTACATAGAGAACCTACTGGTTATAGTAGGGTTCTGACTCTTTAAAGAATTAATTTTGAGTGTTTTCAGAAGAGATTAGGGTTTAACATTTAACTTATACTAAGATTTATTTTCTAATTTAAGGACACAATTCTGATGTTTAACCTTTTTTACTTTTATTCTAGCACCGTATGAAGGTGGAGTATGGAAAGTTAGAGTGGATCTTCCTGATAAATACCCTTTCAAATCTCCATCTATAGGTATGTGAGTACTTGGTTTGGTTTCTCTCCTTAGGGAATTTTGAAATCTAAGAGGAAAAGATATCCTACATTTTGTGGGAGATATTTCTAGAAATGATGATTTAACTGAGTTTTTGGTTGGTTAAATCAGTGACTTGGTGGGGACTTCCACAATGTGATAAAGGACATACACACACACACACACACACACACACACACACACACACACACACACCTTTGCATGATTATAATGACTTACAGTGTAGATTTTTCTCTTTAGGTGTCAACGAATGGTATATAATAACTGTTCTAATTTTGTCATCTAAAAATCCAGCCTAGATCTTACTTCACTTTGGTTAACCCCAGTTCTGGGTACTAAGCAATGAAACAACTCTTTCATTCTCTCCAATCTTTTTAGCCTTATAAACAGTAGACAGAAGAATAGCAACCTCAGTGTGGGATTATACAAGAGGTTTCCTTGCCTTCATCTTCCTTATACCTCAATTTGTGATGTTATTAACCTGTCTCCTCCACTGAGGTGTGCTCAGTGATAATTAAGTTATTTTAGTACTTCTGATTGAAAGTGACAACTCTAAATATTTGAGATTGTAGAAGGATAGTTCTCTCATTAACTTTAGTAAACTTTTTTTAACTTTAGTCTATACGTAACTAAAATATTATAAAGTATTGACCAATTTTAAGTAAGAACAATAAAATAAAATTGGAATATATTGAACAATCTTTGATGGTCCGACTGAGCTTTGTACTGAGAACAGCTAGAGTTAAAATATCTTGGTACCACTGTAACTGTCTTCAGAGCTAAAGCCAGATAGATCTCCTGGCTGCAAACAACAAAAAAGTTTAAAAAAAAAAAAAAGAACCAAAGCTTTCTGAAGCTTTGATTTCATTTCATGCTTCTGTATTTCTTTGTAAGGCAAATAGTACAGAAGAGTTAGGATGGTCACAGACTTAAGTCCAAAAGCGGTAACCTCTTCCTTAATATCTAACTACTTTACATGCTTTAGTATTTTATGCTTTAAAAATATAGAGCATCTATAAATTTGTTCTTAGACTGGATAAATTTTGTGCTCATTTCCTTGAGTTTGTTAGATGAGTTTTCTAAACCAGCACTCAAGAAGATACTTTATGGATAAATGAATCTGAAATTTTTTCATTGGTTTAGGAGCTCCAAGTTTTAGAGTTAGGAATGGTGAAGTGGTATCATGAGGTGTGTAGTGTTTGAAACAACTCAAGAGCGCATCTGACTTTAATAGCTGTGTGGTTGAGGGCATCGGCCTTTTCTTGCCTCCAATCCATGACAGCATGTTGTAGTTCCCTGCCGCTAGTTTATTCATCTCTTAACTTGAGAGGGGTGTTTCTATTCAGACATTTGAAACATGTATGTAGTCAAGTGATATGATCTTAAAGCCTTTACAAATTACCCAAACCATGTAAATTCATTCAGACACATCTCATAAATACATTGACTTAAAAAGTAAAAATTAGCCTTCCAAATCCAGTTTTGTTACACCACATTCCTAGTCAGAGAGGAGACAGTAGAGCTTATTGAAATTAGTACTTAACCTATAGAAATGCAGTTGCATATCCTGTACAAAAGTAGTTATTTCCCAAATGTTGTTATTGTTCCAGGTAACATGATTGATTCATTTTAGCTTTTTAAATAAAATAGGTAAAAATATCTACAACTTTATCCAGTATGCCTTTTTCCTCCTGATGCTGTGGTTAGAACAAGGGCCTTGAATATGTGAGGCAGGTGCTGTACCTCTGAACTACACCCCCATCCCTAAAATATCTAAACTTTAGACACTGCTTATTTATTAACAAGCCTGTGTCCTTTCCAAAAAGTCAGTGACCTTGTATAAAATTGACTTGGACAGCTGGGCGTGGTAGTGCACACCTGCAATCCTAGCAGCTTGGGAGGCTGAGGCAGGAGGATCCTGAGTTCAGAGCCAGCCTCACCAAAAGTGAGGTGCTAAGCAACTCAGTTAGACCGTGTCTCTAAATAAAATACAAAATAGGGCTAGGGATGTGGCTCAGTGGTTGAGTACCTCTGAGTTCAATCACTGGTACCCTGTCACCACCACTGCAAAAAAATAATTGGGGCAAATGGACAGACCATCTTAACTTCATTAGTTTCCTTTTCCTTTCTGTGTGTTTTCCGAACTTGGTAGTGTCTACAAATGTGTATCATCTTCTCTTAAGGAAGTAGATCTAGTTGAAATATTTGTACAAGCTGTCCTTGTTTCCTCCAAAGGAAGATTGCATAAGAGAGTTTTAATCAGTTGTGAGGGGTGACCCATTTTCAAGTCATCAACAGTGTAATTACTGTTGATGTGCTTTAAGCATTTCGAAAAGCAGTGGCTCACTTAGAAAAGGCAAGTTTTCCTTTTTGAGTTGTGTAGATGTTAAATTATACAGACGGGAAAGGAAATAAAGTAACACATTCTTTTTAAACCTTGTTTCCATTGTATCTGGCAGATGTACATTCCTTCTGAGCCAAATTTTAAGCTCTTATATACTAAGGTGTAGCTGCAATGGGGAATATGTAGCACAGTGGTATAGCACTTGTCTAGCATTCATGAGACCCTGAGTTCAATTACCAGTGTAGCCCCCCCCCCCCCAAAAAAAGTTGAGATTAAATGTTTTTAATGCTTACATCTTGGAATTTTTAAATATATACCTGTTTTAATTGTGTGTGTTTGTGTATATTTTCTAATTGTATAAATGATCATATCCATTAAGGAATGTAAGAAAGTTGTGAGCAAAAATAAAGGAAAAAAATTAAAACATTTCATAATTTTATGCCTTAAATGGGTATCATTATTTATATTCTTGTCTGTTATTTAAAACATTCCTCTGCATATTGAATATACATTCGATATAATTTGACATACTTATCTTTGGGATACTTTTTGAAAACTTAATTTGAGAAGATATTTAGTAGTTGCCTGATTACGTGAGATGTTCTTTTAAACAATTTACATCTATAAATAAGTTCTTATTTTCCCCCAAATAGTGACATAGCTACCCCAAATCCTCTTGGGAAAGAAAAGGAATATAAATGAGCACCTTGGGAGGTTATGGACTCTCTTTTCAACCACTTAGAGCTCATCTTTACATTCTCTTTGAATATCATAAGTAATGATGAATCTTGATGCTTTGAAGCTACAAATGAATTTTTGAAATAGCTAAAGGTAATTTAATCCCAGAGAGATGAATAGAAAAACTGAGTAATATCAGTTGGTATAAAACTGGTCCTGTGGGTATTTCCAAAGAGAAATTAGAAAACTTTCTTTAATCAACTATAACATCATTGAAATATTTACATATTCTTCCAGAAAAGACTGCTTCGAAAGGAATCATATTTAAGTCTCTTAAGTTCTGAAAAGTCAGACTGACTTTTATCTTTTCACTCAGAAATATTTCCTAGAGTACTTAGCAGTGCTGCTGGGGATTAGTGACCATGTAGAGTTGAAAGTGAGTGATTAGACATTTATCACTGGTTATCAGGAATGAGAAGTTCTGGACCCAGTTCTCCTTGACCAATGAAAATTGTTGTTCCTCTTCTAGAAAACAAGATAATTGAGTACAGTGGTGCATGTCTGTAAACCCAGCTCCTAGGAAGGCTGAGACAGGAAGATTGCTTGAGCCTAGGAGTTCAGGGCTAACCTGGGCAACAATAGAAGTGATACCCACGTCTCTTTAAAAAAAAAAAAAAAAGAAAAGAAAAATGTGATGTTGGAATTAAGTTAATTCTGTATGCTTGATACTGACCAGGACATTAAATACTCAGAGTGTATGGGGTCCTTCTGGACATGAGGAAAACTGTAGGCGGCCTTTACCAGTTAGAAGATGAACATAAATAAAATGTTAAAAAAAAAAAAAATAGCACATGTTCTTTGTGTATTGGGGGAGGGGGGCATACTAGGGATTGAACCTAGGGGCACACTGTCCCTGAGCTATATCCCCAGCGCTTGTTTTTTGAGACAGGTCTTGCTAAGTTGCTCAGGCTGTCCTTGAACTTGCGAGCCTCCCATTTTAGCCTAAAGTGTCACTGGGATTATAGGTGTGTGCCAACACATATTCTTTGGTGGCACTGTTTCATTTTGTTTTGTTTTTGTGGTGCTGAGGATGGAACCCAGAGCCTTCTTCTTTACATGTGCTAGGCAGGTGCTCTACCACTGAGCTATGCCCGTGGCCCTTCATTGTGTTTTTAGATGAGCTGTGAGTGAGTCAGTGCCTGTTTATAACAGGGTACAAGGAGGAAATGGGTTTTATTTAAAAGAAAATTTGTTTTGTATGTTGAAAGTAGTCTTTAAATGCTTTGAAGATGTGAAGGTGCATCTGAGAACTTTAGTATCCTTTCAGAACCTCAAGTAATTCCCCAGTCCATGAAGATTTTATTTTATGCAAAGATGTTGTTGCAGAGACTGTATTATTTATTCCCTACTTCTCCACACTCACAGTTTTTACCTAGTACATGTATACTTAGCTTAAACTAAGGAGAAAAGCTTTCATCAAAGAAAATACAGACTTGCAGTTCCAATGGAGGTGAAATAAAGATGAGTGATCTCAGATAAAAAGATAAAAATTTTAGTGTTAAAATTTATTTTTGAAAATTAGAAGTATCCTGAATAGCCCATTGGTAATAAACTAGTTAAGTTATACTATAACATACTATGTCTTAATGGACAAAAATGTTTTACAACCATTACTCACGTTTTAACACCATCTTTGAGGAACAAAAAGGAAAATGCAAATATTTTCCATGCAAATTTCAATTGTGAATGTCAGAATATTGGCTATAGTTATCAGTAACTGTTGAGTTAGAGGTTAAAAACATAACTGCTCTGTAATTTCTAAATAGTCTACACTGTGTGCTTTTATTACAAAAGTAAATATTTTTTTAAATATTACAAAGGCATGACCTTTGAATGTCCTGTCCGCATCATTGTCTGCACTTCTGTCTTTCATTCTAGAAAGTCACCAAGCTATCCTTGGCCAGAATTCCTACCTGGTAGCTTGCTAAAAACCTGTCTGACCTGCAGGTTTCCTACCAACCTCCTTTTTTCCTTTAAATTTTAATTGTGTATGCAGGTAAGTGTGCATACTCTTTTCTTTCCTTTTTCTTCTGCTTATAGTCTAATTTTACACACTTCTTCATTCCTTTTCTTCCCCCCTTCCCTCTTCTCTTGGCTTCTCTAGCAGTTCTCACCATACATCTTTTCCTTTGATTCTTCCACTCTCTCCCACCACCCTTGCTCCATATTTCTCTTGAAAAGGGGCCCAGTATAAAGCTAATGATGGTAATAAGCCTGAGTCAAGGAAAAAGAAAATTGCAAGTCTAATAAAGATACAAAACATTAGATTCAGGGCTTTTAGCCTATGCAGGTCTTGAAAGTACCATGAAGTCTTCTTCAGAATGTATAGTAGTTGCCCTCAGATCATATCTACCTAAATGCTAGATAAAATTAAATTGTTGTTTTATCTTATATTTAAATAATCATTGCTGGCCAGTGGATTAATAGAATCGCATTTTGCTAATTTCAGATAAAAATGTAGAGTATTTTAGGATCTTTTGCAAATACTATTAAGACCAGCATGGGACCCATGTCACCATTTACTTTTATTTTAAAAATAGGAAACTGGGGCTTGGGTTGTAGCTCAGTGGTAGAGCACTTGCTACAAATGTGAGGCACTGGGTTCAAACCCTAGCACCACATTAAAAAAAAAAAAAAAACTAAATAAACAAAATAAAGGTATTGTGTCTGTCTACAACTAAAAATATTTTTTGAAAAAATAGAAAACTGTCTTGAAAGATGTAGTTCACAAGTCTAAAAACTAGCTTTTGAAATGCTACCAGTATGTATCTTCATGTTCTCAGTGAAGAAGGTCCTTTCCTCAGAGCAAGCTGTATGTAGTCTGTCTAGATTGTAATTTAATTCCACAGTGGAGTGTGCAGGAGAAGTGGGTGCTTGAGAACACTGTTCTGGAGAGACTGCATAATGGTGATCTAAGAATGTGAATAGAATGGCCAGAAAAAATCCAGCAAGCCCATGCAGTGTGGAATTTGATGTAAGTGGCATACATCAAGAGCTAGCCAATCATGTATGACTAAAAATAAATAAATAAATAAATCATATGTTAAAAAAAAAAGAGCTAGCAAAACCCAGGCAAGTAAATGGAGACAAAATGAAAGTCACAGGCAACAGTAAAATAGTTAAAATATTATAGTGAGCTGTATAAGTGGCTGTATTAGTGTCAAGCTGTACTGTGGTCAAGCTGTCATCTAAATAGGATGGTTTAGGTTGTCCTTTACTGGACTTAGATAACTTGTAAAAATCCCTTTTAAATCTCCCAATCTTGTCATAGAGTTGTTTTTTTGTTTGTTTTTTTAGTACTGGGGCTTAGACCTCAGAGTCTCCCACATGCTAGGCAAGTGACTCTACCACTGAGCTACATTCCTTTTGAGACCAGATCTCACTGTCCAGCTTGGCCTTCCAACTTGTGATTCTCCTGCCTCAGCCACCCAAGGAAGTAGGATTACAGGTGTGAGCCAACCTGCCTACCTATTATCATGTTTCTTCATTGAAAAACACTTTGATAATCAGTGAGCCATATATATATATCTTTTGCCAGTGATTAAGGAAAATGATTCAATCTTTTTTATTGTTAGAATAGTAGACTCTTCTGAAATAATTTTTTTCCCCACTATGGCCAGAAATACCTTACACTATTTTTGGAGTGTAATTTTATAATATGGTATGACTAAACTAACTATAGAACTTAGAATACTTACCATATATTTTCTATGTTCCTCAGTGAAAACATTCTACAGTTATTCCCTCAAGAACTAGTTTGAGTAACTTAAGTGAGCAGTATTTAGTCAGGGTGGAGAGGAGTGTGTCATTCATGAGAGGTGTTGCTTACTCATTTAACAAAGGCCTATTTGGGCCACTGTATTTCCACAAATAAAATAAATTCTTGGGCTGAGGAAGCAAAATTTCATTAAGATCATCTGTATACTTCTTTACTTCCATGACCTTGGGTTTGAATTTAGTTCCTGTCTCAATTAGTTATATCACTACACAATAGCAGTTATATATCTTTTGAATTCCAATCAAGAGAAGCAAAGTTCTAGGAGGAAAGTTTTTTTATTTAATAGTATTTTTTTAAATATTTTTTTAGTCGTAGATGGACACAGTACTTTTATTTTAGGGATCAAACCCAGTGCCTCACACATGCTAGGTAAGTGCTATGCCACTGAGCTACAACCCCAGCCCTAGGAGGAAAGTTTTGTAAATGTTCTTTGAGATAATGCTCTGAGAATATAGCCATAATTAAAAGCTTTCTGTTTACTGATGTTCTGAAAATGAGATTTTTCAGGATGAATTTCTAAAAACTTAGTCCAGTTACTGAGGTTTAAGAGTCATCTGACATGATTTCTTCTGATTCCACAAATTTATTGGATTCCTGCTGTGTACTGGGCATTATTCTAGGTGTTAAAAATTCAAAAGTGAGCAAATTAGTCTCGACACTTTCTTTCAAGGGAAGAAGATATAGCAAAATATAAAATTTTGATAGCTTTATACAGAGAATTGATGTAATAGACTAGCTACCTTGGGTTACATATTTAGGAAAGCCTCTCTGGTAAAGAAAACTTAAGCTGAAACTCAAATAAAAATATAAGCCAGCCCTGATCCCTATACACTAGGGAAAGAGCATCCAAGCAGAAGAAACCACAAGTGTCAGTGCACTTGGCTGATGGGGGCTAGGTAGAAAGTGAGGTGTAATATAGGGCCCAAACATAGGCAAGGGCTTTGTAAGCTAGGTTAAAGGTGTGAATTTCATTTTGTTTAATGGAAAGATTGTCATAAGGTTTTAAGAAGAGTAAAAGGTTAAGTTGTTGTTGTGGTTTTTAATGTTTTGGCAGTACTGGAGATTGAACCCAGAGATGCTCTACCACTGAACTACATCCCAAGCCCTTTTTATTTTACTTTGGGACAGAATCTAAGTTGCCCAGATTGGCCTTGAACTTGCAGTCCTCCTGCCTCAGCCTCCTGAGTCACTGGATTATAGGTGTGCACCACTGTGCCCAGCAGATTTCATTTTTAAATGATCACTCTACTGCTATGGGGAAAGTCAGGGTGACAGGGTAAAAGTAAAATTATACAAGCTATTATCAGGAACAGATTTTCTTTCTGATTCTTCTGTTCTTCCCCACCGCCTTGTTCCATGTTTCTCTTCAAAAAAGAGGCCCGGTTTAGAGCTAATAATAATGGTGGTAATATTAAGAAGCTCTGGTCTATATTTTTGTAGCTTTAAGGAAATTTGGCTATATTAAGGGTACCATCCAAATTGAGGAGAGGCATACCTAAAAGAAGTGGGGTAGGTTCTGTTTTTTTATATTTTTAATGGAAGATTTGGAAGGATATTTAAATGTTCTTTGTAGGGAGTTGTCTAGAAAAGAGGGAAGCTTGGTGATGCTGGGGATTGGAAGGAGGATTGGAGGAGCCATGCCTTTGGAAAGGAAAGGGCAAGGTCAGAGCACAGAGGACCGTTGTTGGCAAGAGCATGAGCATTGGTGTGAGTGTTGAGGAAAGAGAATAAAATATGTATGCAGGGAGGATTTTAGAAATGGAAAGTAGGGGGTTCTGCCAGTTGGCTCCCATCTTAAAATGGGCAAGGAGAGAAGGATGAGGGAGGAAAAGGAAGTGGGAAATTTGCAGAATGAAGCAAGTGAAAAACTCATTGAGAAATGGGGGGAGCAAGGTGCTAGAGAAAGGAGAGAAGAAAGTTGTAGGTGATGTGGAGTTCATAGCAGGTAATTGATGAGCCTATCTTGACAAGTTGGTATATATTTGTTTATTTACATCATACCTCCCTGGCAGTTCAATAGATAGGAAATCCATTAAGGCAGCTCCGGCTCTATTTAACTGATAGCACTCACTCCAGCAAATACTTAGGGTTTGATAACATTGCCTGTTCCAAAGAATGTTTGAATAAGTAAGTGAATGAATTTCTACTTAGTGGCAGGCACCCTCATGTCCAAGTATAGTTGGTCCTCCAAATCCAAAGATTCTTTTTTTTTAGGTGTAGATGGACACAACACAATGCCTTTATTTTTATGTGGTGCTGAGGATCGAACCTGGGTCCTGCCCATGCTAGGCGAGCGCTCTACCACTGAGCTACAGTCCCATCCCAAAAGATTCTTTATCCACCGATTCAACCAACACCATGGATCAAAAATATTCTGGAAAAATAATTTGCATCTATACTGAAAACATTTTTTCCCTTGTTATTCCCTGAAAAATACAGTATAACAATGTAGCAAGTAGATTGTATTATATATTATGAGAGAAGACATAAAGTATATGATATATTATATATATACATATATATATATATACACACACACACACACACACACACACACACACACACACTTTATATGCAAATGCTGTGCCATTTTAGAGTAGGGACTTGAGCAGATTCTAGGGGAGGAGGTGAGAACCACTCTCCCTTGGAACTGAGGAATGAGTATAGAGAGAGTATGCATGATTGACTTGCTCCAGTTGTAGATTTGCTGGGTGGGCATTTTGGAGGGGAGAGAGCAGGGGATTTTTCAGAGGATTGCTAGAGCATAGTGGTAATAGTGATGGTTCTTAATCACCTTAGAGGGACAGAGGACAGAGGGTGAAGTTTAGAGTGCTGGCAGGTAGAAAATGGATCAATAAGTTGGAGTTCACAGGCAAAAGACTAGTTCATGGGGTAGGAAGCTCCTTCACAAGGACAGGAGACAATGTTAGGGGAGGGAATGTCTGAATTTGTGATATGAGAGGTAGAACTCTTTATAGGGATAACAGTTCAAGGTATGTTCTGGGAAATGTGAAGTGCAATGAGAGGAAAGGTCATTGAGGAGAAGTATAAGGAACTGAGATGCCAGGGTGTCAGATGTGTGGTCTTAATAGTAATGTGACTGAAAAGGACAGGATTTGAGTGAAGAGAGGCTTAGGGACCAGATGCTAAAGTTTTTAGGGAAGAAGCCAGTGGTCAAATTGGCCTTATTGATATGAAAACCTGCTTTAAGTGATCTGCATTATCTAAATCCATTTCCTTTCATCTTACTATTAGAGTACAAACAAGCTTTCCCTCTCCTCCTCTGATAGTAACCTTGCTTTTGCTTATTACCATCAGAGGACTTTTCCATTTCCTTCTGGAAGTTGACTTATGTCCATTTGCATTCTGCCTTTGACAGTTCGTTATTATATATCTTTCCATTTGCTATATAAAAATTCCATCTTACTTGCTGCCTGGGTGCCTGCTTTAAAGTGGGTGACCTCTAGCTTTTTGAGCTGGTTATTCTGACGTTGTTTTGGTATTAAGTCCACTTTTTTTCCTTTTAGGATTTGATATCAGAATGGAAACATGTATTCTTGGCTTTCTTTTTCTTTAGTTAAACTGAATTTCCGTTAAAAACAACAAGAGTAATGTCTTATCTCCTTTTGAAAAACTTGTTCACACAGTTTAAAGATTTGTTTATATTCCTGGTATTGGTGAAAACCATATTGTTAAAAGGAACTTTAGTGATTAGGTCATCTAGTCGCCTCATTTGAAGGATGGACAAAAATGAGGCTGAGATATATCATTACTTACTTGTTGCAGAATCTGCCTTCCATTCTCTTGTTGTTTTGTTTTATTCATTTTCTCACCATACCAAATGCAGTCAGAATGGTCTTTTAAAAAACCATTAGAGTAACTATATTTTCCATTTCCAGTGTGAAAAGATTATAAGCATATCCCCTAAATCAAAATATCCTCTAATATTCTTAACAGTACCTAAAGGCTTAAGAGATGGATGCATAGGGCAGATAGTTTCATTTTTAGGATAAGGAAAGTGAGGTGGAATTACTTGCCTAAACTCTTTAAACTGAAACTAACATCAATGAATGCTTACTGGAATATATCATTAGAAAACGTAGACCACATATTAATTCATTTAATCTTCATGACAGTCCTATGATATGTAGAGAACATTATTTAATCTGGTTTTAGAAATAAGGGAACAGAAAGTCAAAGAAGTAAGTTTTGAGTGGTAGAGACTTGAAATTGGGTCTTGTGATTTCAAGTCCAATGTGTTCTATATTGTCCTGCCTCTGGCCATGAAACTGCTGCTGGATTCCACAGTATGGTTATACAAAAGACCAAGAGACTAAAAGATAAACTCTGGAAATGGGAAAGAGGTTACAGTCTTCCAAAAATGAAACTGTTGGACAGTCAGCTAAGGTTCTGATGATCTGCTAGGTCAGTATAAGGATTATGCTGTTGAAGGATAACTCTTCACCTTTTCTTAGTTATAAATGAACTTTTCTTATCCATCCAGCCCATTCCTCAGATTCTATATTATCAGAGAGAAAGGAAGAAACAGAAAAGAGGACCCTTTATGAGTTTAGATCTCCTGAACACACACAGGATCAGTTCAGAAGTTCCCATGACACAGGGCATTGAGTGAGCTTCTTGCTTGGTTCCTCACCCAAGAAGAGACCAGCCCAGGTCCATCTCTCCTGAGTAGGAAAGGCCCACCTCTCTGAAGAGACTTCTGCCCAGGTGCAGGCTGGGCCTGGCTGTCTGAGGTAAGATGAAAAATTTGTTAGAGTGTGCACTAATGCACACTAATAGACACAGCCTCTGGCTGTCACAGATGAGACTGGCAGCATCCCTACCCTTTGAATCAGCTGCAGTATTCTGACTCAAGTCATCTCCATGTTAGGAACTGAGATCCAAGTTACTAGCCTTTAAAAATTTTTGTCTGAGATATTACATGGAAAGATAAGGTCTGATGTTTTTGTGTGTGTGGTGCTGGGGATTGAACCCAGAGCCTTGTGCATGTGAGGCAAGCACTCTACCAACTGAGCTATGTCCCCAGGCCAAGGTCTGATCTTTAATAAATGTATATAGATTCTTTTCTTTTTGGTGTTGGGGATTGAACACAGAGATCTCGTGCTTAATAAGCACATGCTCTACCACTCAATTACACCCTAGCCCCTGAAAACATGTTTTAAACAATCATACCTAGTTAAATGGAATTAAGTCATTTTGGTTGTGAATAGTCTACCTTATGTGGGCATTTGTCCTAAAGGTAGAAATATCAGAATGACTTAAATATTTTCACACAGTAATCATAAACTTACCATTAAGTTACATCAGGCCACAGCTGCTTTAACCATCTTAGTACAGGTCCATTGTATTCCTGGGAAGCGAGCTCATTTTTGCCTTCGGCACTTTTCATCAGCTTCCACTAGGGTAGACTTAGACAAGTGACAAAGAAAACACGCTAACTTCTCATTATCGTCAAGGTAATTTTGAGTGAAGTTTCTAGATAGATCACCCACAAATTTGATCATTAATATCCCCTCCCCAAATAAAGGAAATGAAAGCATTAAAAGATTAATTTTCATCTCATTTATTCGCATATTTACCTCAACATTAGAAGTTACTCAGGTGTGTACAACTTTGTACAGAGCCCTTTTGGGATTGGATATAGAAATAAGCTGAAATAAAGGGGCTGGGGTTGTGGCTCAGTGTAGAGCACTTGCCTCATACGTGTGAGGCACTGGGTTTGATTCTCAGTACCACATAAAAATAAATATAGATATTGTGTCCATGTATAACTAAAAAATATATAAAAATAAATAAGCTGAAATAAAAACCAATTCAGCATGATTTGGCTTCATGATGTTTACTTTCTCTTCTGGAGCAGTTGAGTATTGAAGTGGAATAAGCAAAAGCACAGAATAGTTTTCTATTATAATAATTTGTGTGTGTGTGTGTGTGTGTTTTAAGATAGTTTTGCATCGATTAAGCATGGTTTGGATTTCTTCTCCTAGCTAGATATTTATTCCTATTGTCATCTCCCCCCCCCCCACACCTTTTAATAAGTAGCTAGAGCAGTGCCTGAGAATAATATCCAGAAGATTTAAAGGAGTTCTCATTTTCTCTGATGGAGATAACTGAAATATATCATTAGAAAATGTAGTAAATAAAATCTCAAGTCATATAGATTAAAAATTATTTGGTGGGCTCAGGTAGAATGCTTGTCCTAACACATTTGAGACTCTGGGTTTGATCCCCAGCACTAAAAAAAAAGGAAAAAGACTTGCCGCTTCCTTTTATCATGTTTCCAAAAAAAAAAATTTTTTTTTTTCAAAATATGTTCTCTTAAAATATCTTCAAAATAGTTCCTGGTTGAATGGAAACAAGTGTTGGGAAAATTTTCTTCTTGCAGACATATTCATTAGTGTGGTGATAGCCTTGCCAAAAGGAAGGAGAACATGCCAGGGCAAACACTGGGTCCTGAGAATGTTCCTTCTCTGAATTCCTAGCCTGTTCTTTCCCAGTCTCCCGTCCTGGTCCAGAAGTTCCATTGTTGGCATTGTTGTCCAGAATGTAAATGAATGCCAGAAATACTGCTCACAGCTTGTCCAAGAACAAATGCAAAGGAGACATGTTCCTTTTCATGGACTTACTTTGGATACATTCTTTTAAACAATTAAAAAAGTTTGGAATAAGGAGAGGTCATTTTAATTTAGAAAATGTGTTTTGATAAAGTCCTCTGGTCTCAGAACTCTGTTCATTATAGTTAACTCCTAGATTTTTGGTGCTGACAGGACCTTTTAAAATAGAATAAGAGTGGGAATTTTGGAAATCTAGCTATTTTTCTTTATAGATAAAGAAACATACCCCAGAAGTGAAGTGACTGACCCAGGGCCTATGGTTGAGAGCAGAACTGGGGTTAGAACCCTTGTGTACTACTTTGCTCTTTGCTGTCTGCTTCTGCCCTCTGTTCCAGAGCTCATATGGTATTTTAGTCTTGCAGGGCACTAGGGACTGGGCCCAATTCACTTATTACTAAAGCATGTTTACTAAGTCCTTTTTGGGCCTGTCTACTATGTACTCCTAGACTCAACCAGGCCAAATCTAGATTTAATTGAAAACAGTGTAGAACCTATATTCATTCCAAATGTATTCTCTAGGCCATGGTCAATGAGGGAAGCACTTTAATCTTTTAAAGACAGTTTTGATAAACATTTAAAGTTCTTTATCACAGCTGTTTTCTTGACTTACACCTTTAGGGTGCCCTGTGGCATCAAACTGTTGAAGCTTAATTCATTTCTAGGATTCCCTTTCCATTTTATGTGAGACCAGCCATTCCTCATCTTCTTTCCCCAACACTGAACTGCTATGAGCTGATTGAGCTGTTCTCCAACTAGCCTTTCTTTTTTAATTCAATGATATGGATACTATATTAGTATGTTAGACACTAGCTTCAAGTGGCTTTGTCTCCCTCAGAATGTAAAAGAGCCCTCAGTGTGCTGATCACCTCTGTGACCCACTTCTGGTCTTATATCCCTTATTCCGTTTCAGTGTCACTAATGCATTTGCTGACCTTCAAATGCATTAAGCAAACTCCTGATATGCTTTGCACTTGAGCATTTGGGCTGAGTAAATGTTCTTCCCCTTGGTGCTCTTGCTTCTCCTTCAGGATAAGGCATCTTCTCGGGAAGGCCTTCCCTCACCATCATGTTTAAAATTGCAACTCCTATCCCAGCCTTCCTATAACACTAGCCACTTTAATTTTTTTTTTTAAGTTGTTGATGGACTTTATTGTCTTTATTTGTATGTGCTGCTGAGGATCGAACCCAGTGCCTCATGCATGCTAGGCGAGCACGCTACCACTGAGCCACAACCCCAGCCCCAACACTAGCCACTTTATAACCTAGCACTTATTTTGTTTCTGCAGGTGATTCTCATCTGTAGCCAGCATCAGGAACTTTTGCCATAGATACTCTCCACTAGGTATTAGTTTTAAGGGTTCTAACAGAGGCAGGATTTTAAGTAAGTACCAAGAACATATTACTTGGTGCTGAGGATATGGCTCAGTTGGTAGAGTGCTTGCCTAGAATGCACAAGGCCCTGGGTTCAATCCCCAGCACCACCAAAAAAAAAAAAGAACATATTACTTTTCCCATAGAACCATTCTCTTTAGTTAGACTACATGGTGGCCCAACATTGTTTCCCACTCATCAGAAAGTTTCTTGGGCTGGGGGAGGTAACAGTGGTAGTGCCTAGTACAAGTGAGGTCTTGGGTTTCATCCCTGGCCTCACCGTGCCCACCCGCCCCCCCCCCCCCAAAAAAAAAAAAAGTTTCCTTGCATTAGGGAAAACAGCATATTCCTATGTAACTGATCTTGAAGATGACATGCCTTAGAACCCAAGGATTTTTTGATTAATGCTGTGGTATATACTTGTAATCCCAGAGACTGAGCAGGAAGATCAAAAATTTGAGGCTGCCCTTGGCAATTTAGCAAAACCTTGTCTCAAAATGAAAAGGGCTAGAGTGTCGTAACTCAGTAGTAGAAGGCCCCTGGGTTTATCCCCAGTACCACTCCCCTCCCCCAAAATTGTTTTAAACAAGAGAAATTAAGATGTGAACATGATAACATTTCTCTTAAAAGGTTTCAGCACTTGTTAACTCATGTATAATTAGATTACTTTAGAAGACTTGATGTTGTTTATGATCTTTTTATTTAAAGAGTTTTTTGTTTGTTTTTGTACTAGAGATTAACCCCAAGGCTGCACTCATGCTAGGCAAGCACTCTACCACTGAGCTACATCCCCAGCCTTTTTTATTTTGAGATAGAGTTACACTAAGTTGCCCTTGCTGGCCTTGAACTTGAGATGCACCCACCTCAGCCTCCCAAGTCACTGGCATTACAGGCCTGGACTGCTGCACCCAGACTGAAAGTGATTTTTGTTTAACTATTGACGTTACACATTATAGAAATTTAGGAGAGTCAAAAGAAGAGAGAAATCATGGGGGAGTCTCTCAAAAACGACTACTGTTGACACTGGCCTTTCACATCTTCTCAATCCCACTTCTGGTACAGGGGTGACAGAGGGAGTGATAGGATATGGAAAATGCAGGGGAGAAAAGGCCTGCACCATCAAGAATTGGACACTGCTAATCTTTGTTCATATTTGCTTCCTGTTTCTTGTCTATGTGCATGCTTGTATTAAACATTTAAAAAATAGTAAATAATATACAAGCACTTTGTCCCTTTTTAAAAGGAATATAGTGACAGATAAAATCATTTTTAATTGCTATTTCCTCTTCTGTTCCCTATTCCCACCATGGCCATGGCCCTGTACCCTACATGAAATACTTTTACAACTTTGATATGTTTTTCCATACTTAAAGCATGGAGATAAGAATTATTGCTTTATTTTAGTATGCTGTAACTATATGTGTTTTTTCTTTTTAACTGAGCTTCATCTCTATCCAAGTTAGTGCATATTGGTCTAGTTGATTATGTTTGGCTGTATAGGACTCCCAAGTATATGGGTACTTTATAGCTCATCTCGTGTTCATGAGGTTGAATTTGGTTCTAGGCTTTTATAACAATGCTGCTATGAATAACTATGGCCATCTGGAACTTTTCCCCCTGTTTTTTAATATTTAGGCATGACCATTTCTATCAGCTTATTATGATCTCTTTGTAAAATACATACCCCTTAAGTCTAGACTTTGAAACATCTTCATTTTCCTTAGTGAAAAATTAATATTGAACCTGGCTTTTGTGTTGAGGGGCGGGTGGGGGGCATCTAAAGAATTTAAACACTCTTCATTATAGTAGATAAAACTGTTTCAGTACAGAGAGTAAAAAGAATGTAAAAACAGAAATTGAAGCAGGATTAGTATTTGGAGTAGCTAGAGCAGTCAAAGACTGGAATATTGGAGGTTTTGTATTCTTTTCCCACAATTGCTAATTCGAAAAAAGTTTCTAAGATTTTTGGAGATAATGTCGATGGCAGCTCACTTGCAGCACTTGCGGTGCTGCCTCTCTGCATCTTTAAGACTCTTCCCCTTTCCACGTGTACCCTGTGTCCATACCTTATACACATTGCATTTATTTCTTCCTGGCTCTTGTCCTTCTTTAGTGACCTTTTGGAGAATGGTGTATTGTTTCATTTTTGTACCCTAAAAAAGCACAACTGCTGTCATGTAGGTGTTGCTGCTATGTTTCAAATGAGGGAGTGAACCTGTGGGGATGGGTGAGGGAAGGTGGGGTTGGGGCACAGCAATAGCAAAAACTGCTGCAGTAAGGAAATAAAGTGGAAAAAAATGACAATATGACAGCTTTGACAATAGATCTCTGCTTTAGAGTATTGTCATTTGCATATACAAATATTGCTTAAATCATTGATTCTAAGTTAGAAAATAATTTCTCCTTGCAATTTAAACAGCAGTACATTAAAATCTGTACTTGTTTTTTAGGGGGAAAAAAATCCCTGACAGATACAGCCATCTTGAAGAATTTTTTAAAACTCCTTGCCTAATTTCTTAGTTGCCTCAATTTTAATCAAGATTGGGTTTCCTTGAATGAGTAGACAAAATTAAAGGAAATATTTTGGTCACTTCTTGTGAAATCCTTTGTGGTTTGCAAGTGGTGTTCCTACAACATTTCAACAGCTTCATTCATGTTCCGTACAAGGTGTAGCCTAATGATGACGGTAAATGAGCCTCAGAAGGAGAAGTTCAAGTGCAGAACCTAAAGTTCAGAGCTTGAACAATAAAACTGTGTGTGTGTGGTGGGGGGTTGTCAGTGAAGTTTCTTAATGTTTATCATAACACTAGTTATAAATCATTTAGTATTAAAAAAATCTTCTTTGGCAAGTACCTTCATAGCTTAGGAAGCACTTGCTTTTAAGATTATTTTGTATAAAGCTTCATTACTCCCCAAAAGTTGTTTGTTTGTTACTAGAACTCTCATATATTTTAGTTAATTGGAGCCAACAGAATATAGTCAATGATCTAAGGTTGAAAGTATTGGTTTATGAGTATTATCACCTTTTTCCTTATCATACTGAAGTTGTTTCTGACATACTTTAAAACTCATTGTTCTCTGGATACTTTTTGCTGCTAATTAACATCTCTTTTTACAGGATTCATGAATAAAATTTTCCATCCCAACATTGATGAAGCGTAAGTAACTATTTAAAAATGTTTACATTTTAGTAGCAACTGCTTTTGATTAGAGTTCTTTTTTCTCTCCTGGTTATGAAATAATCTGTATTTATCATCTAGGATTTTATGGGGGAGGTGGACTATGAGTGTCATTTAAACTGTACAGTCCTAGGGATATGCTCTTTTAAACCACTGAGTTCTGGTTCGCTGTACATTGTTAATTTTTTCCATTGTCATGCCTGCATCCTTCACTTCCCTTGATATCCAGCTAACATTTGCAATGTTTAACATCTTAGTTCTCATCATATAGACACAGCTCAGAGATCTGTTTTTGGCATACAGATTTGCCATTTTTAGCCCATAAATGTATTTCTTAGTTCTTGAGAGAAAAGTTTTGTTTCAGTTGTGAATCTTCATTTTCATTTTCTTTCCTTGTGGTGTTAATGGTATGTTAAAGTGGTCCCAGTGCAGTCTTTGTGTCCCTCTCCAGTGCTATTTAGAAGGCATGACCATTTGGACTGCAGTTTTTACTTTTCACAGTATCCCATTTTGCCCTCATAAAGCTTACCTGTGAGATTTCTCTGAACTTTGTGTGAGTAGGTTGGTACATATATTGTGTCCCTTTGTGCTTTAATATTTCAGCATATCAGTCATCCTAACAACAAAATGTAGTAATCAAAGTAGTTTCCAGATTCAGGAACTTAATGTAATACTTTATAGTCTATTGCTATATTGTAGTAATGTACTTTTTAGCATTTTTTCCCCTTTTAGTAAAAGATTTAGTCCAGAACCACATATTGCATTTATTTGTCATTTCTTTAAAATTACTTTCATTTAGAATATAGATAATTTATTTTATAAGTTCTCCCGCAATTTGGATTTGTCCGTTTCTGTATTAGTTTCAGGGTATGCACACGCTTAACCACACAGGGAAAATTTGTGTTTATCAGGGTATCACAGCTCTATCTGCCCCTTGTTTCCAATGTTAATTCCGACCACCTGGCTCAGGTGTTTATTGGTTTCTTATAATTATTTTTCCTTTTCAGTCTGTAAGGAGACACCTATGACCTTGTAAATATTTTGCTCCTCATTATACTTTCCCCCATTTTTAAAATTTAAGGATCTATTAAAAGTGTTTTCGTGATAAATAAAATTAGTTGCCAGATACATGCAACTAACTTTCTAATTTTTAAAAAAAATACCATTCTTATCTGTTTCAGGTCAGGAACTGTGTGTCTAGATGTAATTAATCAAACTTGGACAGCTCTTTATGGTGAGTTTGGCCATGGAATACCTTTTGGAGGTGTTGAGACGCTGCCTAAGAAAATGTTGTTGGTTTTTCTTCTCTGGTTTAAGATGCTTTGTTGGGACGGGAAGGGATTTTGAAGGACTGGATGATAAAGTGTGTTGAGTGAAAGAAAAAAAAAAGCTTCAGTTTAGCAGTGCAAGTTTAAAATATTTTTGAGATACTGAACTTAAGGAATATGTATATAGGCACAAGTACATGTGGAAATTTTTAAATACGTGTATTATATTCAGAAGCACATTGCATATCCCTGTTTATATGTAATATGATTTAGTTTTGAGAAACCTCTTAGGAATGTCCCTCTGAAATGAGATGAATAGCGTAGTAAGTGGTTTCCAGGAATCATTTCTTTCAAAGGCCACAAGCTCTTTATGAAGCAAAAAGTAATTTAGCCTTTCTTCAGGGCTGAAATTGATAACTTATCTCTTGCAGTGAATGAACAAATGAATGGCCCATCTCTGCAAAATACTAAACTAAAAATCACAGAGATAGGAGAAGTATCAAGCCTTTTTTCCTTGAGATTGTGACCAGGTT
The DNA here is from genome assembly GCF_047511675.1 of Marmota flaviventris. NCBI lineage: Eukaryota > Metazoa > Chordata > Mammalia > Rodentia > Sciuridae > Marmota > Marmota flaviventris. The sequence goes on from NC_092498.1 coordinate 23,931,346, forward strand.
GGGGAGCTGAAAATATTTTTTAATTATATTTGAAGTTAGAGATAAAAGCAAATCTGTTTGTTCTACCCATATGTCCAAATTCTCAGGCTAGACATTCCTTGCTCTGGTGGTTCCACCCCATGAAACTCCTCTGATTCTCCTGTTGGCAGTCATCCTGGATACCCTCACATTTTACAGTTCTTTCTGGCCTACTTTTACTTTGTACTCTGTATTTGTTGATTTTACCTTCATTTATTGTGCTGCTAGCTTGTTTCCTACCTTAAAAGTTGTCAGGTGCATGTCTTGTCTTAAAAGTCCTGGGACTCTTCGCACAGTCCATTATGGTTTACAAGAGTGAGTGAGTGAACAGTTGCTGAAGGACTCAAGACAGCTTCCTTTAGTTGAAGAGTCAGGAGACATTTTAATGGTCTAAGGTGGGTAAGGCATCTCGGTCCTCCCAGATATCTTCGTGCTTGTTAGTGAATGAGAATCACAGAGGAGGGTTGGTCACCAGCACACAGTTAACACCCCTCCCCCCATTCTCTATTCAGGAATTATTTCCTCTATTTGCAGTTCTCTTCCCTGATCTTTGTGTGATTTGTACCTTCTTTTCTCACCTCAAGCATCACTTCCTCAGAGAAGCCTCCTTTCCTAACTACTCCATGGTATGGTACCTTGCTTTAAATAAGTTTTAAAACTCATTTATTGTTTCTCCTGTCCTATTGAGTTAAATACTCCACAAGAGTAAGGACTTTGTCTTGCTGCTTGTCTGCACACACACATTCACATACCTAAAACCATGCCTGGTGTACAGGACAGGTTCAACTATTTGTTAAATGAATGAATTAATCATGCCCAAGTACTGTTTTAACATGCGAGTTTTAGGGAGATGATGGCTTAAGGAGATGAAGCAACAAGAGAGAACATATACTCTGAAGTTGATTAAACGGATTCCTTTTAAGACTTTTTTTGTGGGGGGTTGTTTAAAAAAAAAAAAAGTCTCATGGCAGGCTGCCTGGAATATCTGATGTAATGATGTATTTTCCTAAAACTGCATTCACATTTTAGAAATATATACACATCAAGATACTGCAAGCTGGTTTCAATTACAGTGGTTTTAGTTTAATCAAAACCTTTTTTCTAGAAGAGGTTTGCTGATTCTCAAGCACCTCATGTCTCAGAACAATTTTTTAGTAACTGTTTTATTGTAATTAACAAACACAACTCACCCACTGAAAATGTGTAATTCAGTAGTTAGTATATTCAGTTATGAACAACCATCACCAGACAATTCAGAACATTTTCTTCAAAAGAAACTCATGGGGAATGGTGACACACACCTGTAATCCCAGTTCTTGGGAGACTTAAGGCAGGCAGATTACATGTTTGAGACCAGCCTTGGCAATTTAGTGAGACTGTCTCAAAATCAAAAGGGCTGAGGATGCAGCTCAGTGATAAAGTGCCCCTGGTACTGCAAAGGGAATGAGGGAAAGTCATGTCTTTCGTTATTCCCACCCCCAACATCCCCCCATCTCTAGGCAACCACTAATCTACTTTTTATTTCTATAGATTTATCTGTCCTGGACATTACTTATCAATGGAATTATATAATATGTGTTCTTTTGTGACTTATTCTTTTCATTTGGCATAATGTTTTCAAGGCCTATCCCTGACATAGCATGTATCATAATTTCCTTTTTATGGCCGAATAATATTCTATTGCTACCACATTTTGTTTATGTGCTTATCAGATGATGGGCATTTAGATTATTTCCACTTTGGGCTATTATGAATAATCCCTTGGTTAATATTTGTGCACAAATCTCAACATGGACATAGGTTTTTATTTCTCTTGGGTATGTACCTAGGAGTGAGTTTGATAGATGATATGGTAACTCTGTATTTTCCCATTTTAAGGAAATGACAGTCTGTTTTCCAAAGTTGCTGTATCATCTTCACATTTCTATCAGCTGTGTGAGTGTCAGAACATATTTTAAAGCAGAAGCCAACATGACTAAGGCTTTATCACATTTATAAAATGATAAATACTTGTATTTGCTTTCAAAGCATTTAATAAGCAACAGGAGTTAAACCACAGGCCAGGTATGGTGGCTATACCTGTAATCCTAGCAACTCGGGAGGCATGAGGATTGCAAGTTTGAGGCCAGCCTCATCAACTTAGCAAAATCTTGTTCCAAAATAAAAGGGTGGTAGAGAGCCCTGAGTTCAATCCCCAGTACCACAAAAGAAAAAAGTTAAATCAGTAGAAACAGAAAGCAGATTTCCACATTGAATGTGTATGAGTTATTCTAACTGTTCCATAACAAGAGTATGGGCACACTGACATTACGGGTAAGTACAGGAAAACACAAAGAAATATTTTCAGAGTTTGATCAAAAATATACTCAGCATGGGAAAACTGTTCTGATATTTTGCTCAATACCAACAGTTTCTCAAGAAAATTCAGCATTTCTTCCATGAGACATTTTAGAAGCAGGCTAGTATAATATATATAGAAGTACTGGTATAAGCTAAGTACCGTGGTGCAGGCCTGAAATCTCAGCTGAGGTAGGAGGATTGTAAATTTGAGGCTATCTTGGGCAACTTAGTGACTCAAACTAAAACTAAAAATGGGGGACAATGTAGTTTAGAGGTGGGCCCTGGGCTCAATCTCAATAACACCCAGTACTGGTGAAAAGAGTTGGTTCAAATGACCTTGAAGGTGTTTTTTGTTTGTTTGTTTGTTTTAAAGACTTTCCTGATCTTGATTAGAATTGAGTTTTTATTACAAACTGCTAAACCCTCTGGCATTGGGGTTAGAACACAATTGTCGAGTTCTGAATCACTCATTTCCTACAGTGATTTTTGAGAGAATCGTAGTTCAAATGACCAAAAAAAAACTAATAATAACAGGAGAAAGTTGGCATGTTAGCATAATTTTTCAACTGAAAAGCAAAAGGCTTAGTCTGGCACCTGAAATTTGTTTCAACACCTACCCCTACTATATAATATGGTGAGTAGCTGGGAGTTGATTGTGAAATTTCCTGCAGTTCACTGTGCTCCAGGCATGTACTGTGCAATGGGTATACATATGTGTAGTATAAATTTTAGATTTATACTTACCATAGCCTGATTTTAAAAAGTGTTCATCTTTATGGTAAATTTAATCCTCTCTGTCTCCCCAAAGAAAATTGACTTCTGGAAGCCCATCTGACACATTGCCTGTTTGCATCCTGTTTTCTCTTTGCCAAGTGAATGTGCAGCTAGTTCATTCAGAAGTTCAAAATTGGCATAATCATAGTTTAATTACCCAGTAATTTTTAATTTTATTTAACTTTGCAAGAGAACTGATTATAGTGGGTAGTACAGTTAATTCTATAAAGGTGCTTGTCATCAGTTTGAAGTTATCTATTGCTACTCTTGTGACTTTAAAAGGAAAGTAGCAGGTGACAAAATTCATTTATTTTGGCTTCTTGCATGATAGCATCTTTTCTTACCATCCTTTCTGTTCTTGCAGACAGCTGTGATAAAAGCATGAGAAAACTTAAAATGCAGCCAAGAGAATCTTGATTTCAGTTTCAAAAACAAATGTAATTTTTAAGAACTGATGGAAAGAGTGTGAAGCCATGGGTTGCTTTTTAAAGCAACCCCCTTTTTTGTCATTTTCTGGTTTTCTCCAAAACATGTTTTATCCTTAGCTGTGCTCCTAGGGCTGCAGCACCATCATTGGCAGTGCAGTGTGATCTTATGCACGCTGACACTTGCACTTAACGTTTCTCTCTCCAGCCTTTATTGTTATCATCCCCATTTGACTGGTAAATTACTTATATTGTGGATTCTACAAATAAAGTAGAGAGGCTATTTTCTTAAGTTTAGGCTTGCTAGCCAGTAAACACTACACTCCCTGTGTCTTTGCTGAGGAGAAAAATTAACATGTAGGATATTACTTCCATTAGTAATCTAGGGCATTAGTAATAGACAAATGAAGTTGACTACCACAGAAGGAATGTGTCAGGAACTTGGAGATTAGGCAAGAGAAGCGAAGTAATTTTTACCAGGTGGTTAGGAAAAACTTAAAACAGATTTAGTAGTCATCCTACTCACCTTTTCAGCCAAGTAGCCTGTACATCTTCCAATAATTCAAATTTTGGCTCAAGATCATTATTTTTTTAAATTACTGGTTTATATTGCATTTAGTATATGTTGTTTCCAGACACTATAGTGTCATCACACTGATAAAGAAATCTTTGTGCTCATGGATGATTGATTGGCCAAGAGCTACTCTTTTGAACAGATTCCAGAACTCCAGTATTCAGTATTTTTGATCCATGCATGTTGGAATCACAGACATCATTCTACCTTTGAAGTGGCTGGATGTCATTCTGAGTGTTGTAGATAGATGCCAGGTAGAGTTGTTTATTTTCAGTACTTAGGAGTAATGTCACCTATCTTAAATAAAGAAGAAATATGAATATGCTAAGTTTTGGATTTGTTGACTTCAGCAGTACAAGTTAGCTCCTTGACCATCCTCCTTTATTTGCTTGGAAATCTTCAGAGGTGGTATAAATATGTGGTTCAGGAATTCAGTTAGTTATTCCAGGAAAATGGAGTTTGTGTGTTGAACACTTAGTGGAAATTTAGTAGAAATACCAAATTCAGCCTGGTGTGATGGTGCACACCTTTAATCCCAGTGACTTGGGAGGCTGAAGCAGGAGGATATCAAGTTCAGGGCGAGCCTGGGCAACTTAGTGATACTGTGTCTAAAATAAAAAGGACCAGGGCTGTAGCTCAGCAGTGGAGTGCCCCTAAGTCCCTAGTACCATTCAAAAAAACAACCAACAAAAACAAAAAGGAAGGAAAACATACCACATTTGGTAGTGATCAGCATTATAATCATGGAGTAGTCCAGGCTTTGTGGATCATGGAACATGATGGTTCTGAAAGATAGCCACAGCTGTGTTCTGCTTTCTTCGGTGCTGTAGTTCTCGGAGCTCAAGTTTCATTCTTGATTATATGGACAAGTAACCTTGATTTATTTTCTCTTACTTTGCTTGTGATTACAATGTGTGGGTAAAGTCTCCCCCGTGCATGAACATTTGGTTTATGATTGCATGACATTATCTCTTGTTACTCTTTTTTGGCATTAACAATTATATTATTGCCTAGCAATTAAAAGCTTTAATAAGGAGTTTTAGTGTAACTGCAAGAATACCTAGCTAGCTAATTACACATTAACTGCTCTTATTTCAGAAAGGTTAATAACAAATCCTGTTAATGTATTTTAGCTTGCAGTCTCTTAAGGTAAGCAAGGTCACATAAGGTTTGAACTAGAATGACCTCTAAAAAATACCTCAGTAAGGTGAGAAATGTTTTGAGATTGACAAGGCAATGAACAGTAGTTTCGATGAACAAGATCTGTTTTCTTCATTCTGATCTACGTAGGAATGTTCGTTTTCTTCTGTAGACTATGCAATTTAAATATATTGGGTGGGGATGTTACTGTTAGGCAATGAATGGGAAATGATTTTGTAACTGGGTTTGGAATGCTTTAAAATCATCCATGTTACATAACTACACACCTCATGTTGGTGACCTGGTACTTCAGAGGACATAGCTGCTCTTGTCTAAGTTTTAGTATACTGCATCTTTGACGTGGCCCTTTCCCACACATAACAGAACTACCTGTTTCTAATCTTAGAATACTTAAAAGCCAAAATGCTACCACAAAGAGACGTTAAATATATTGCATATATGGCAAATAATTCATTTTGAAAAGTTTTTAATGAATTCTTTTTTTTTTTTTTTTAAAGAATTTTTTCCACAATGCCTTTATTTGTTTTACATGTGATGCTGAGGATCGAACCCAGTGCCTCACACATGCTAGGCAAGTGCTGTATCACTGAGCCCCAGCCCCAGATCGCAACTAATTCTTAATCCCTGCTAATAGCAGAAGAGTTGTGAGGAGGGAGGTGTTATGATTTGTTTTGGTTTTTGCCTGCATTGAGACCTTTTAAAAGAAAGATCCATGAACTAGCATGGATTACGGGTTCATACCTTTTGTATATTTTATCCACACGTAAGACCCTCTCAGTTCAGTAGTTATGTATATTTTTTAAGTTGTTAGTGGACATTTATTTATTTATTTATATGTGACGCTGAGAATCAAACTCAGTACCTCACCAGGCAAGTGCTCTACCACTGAGCTATAGCCCCCAACCCCATATTATGTACATTCTTTAATTTGCCTTTTAGCAAATTAGTGGTGGTATGTACCATTGTATTTGTAGCTTGTTAGCATTTAGCAAACTGAATCTGATGTGATGAATTGTGGCCAATGGGGCCTGTTCTGTGGCACCCCAGGAAGTTTTTATGGGTAGGCTGTTCCAGCTTGCGTCTTGTGTGCCCTTGGAACAGTAGAGAAGTGGGCTCTTGATCATTGAATTTGGGTTCAAAATAATCATTTTAGAGAATCTTACTCTAAATCTTAAAAACTTTTTCTCTTTTGAAGTCCGCCTACCTGAGGGTATTCCTGATTAGCTTTTTGGTTTCAAAATGTCAAGGGGTGTTGGCCATCTGCTTACCAAGATATTTTTGCCCCTATACGTAACGAATGCTCAGATGTGGACAATGCAGGAGTCTCTGGTTGATGAGGTACATAGGTTTTGTACTTTTTTTTTTTTTTTTTTTTTTTGGTTATTGAACCCAGGGACCTCAGGTACATCCCCACCAGCCCTTTCTTTCTCTCTCTCTCTTTTTTTTTTTTTTTTAGTACTAGAGATTTAACTCAGGGGCACTTAACTACTAAGCCACATCCCTTTTAATATTTTACTTAGAAATAGGGTCTTGCTGAGTTGCTTAGGGCCTCGCTAAGTTGCTGAGGCTAACTTTGAACTTGCAATCCTCTTGCCTCAGCCTCCTGAGCCACTGGGATTATATGCATGTGCCACTGCACCTGGCTCCTTTTTATTTTTTGATGCAGGCTGGCCTCCAACTCGATTCTCTTGCCTTAGCTTCCTTAGTCACTGGGATTATAAGAATTTTAGTTTTTTTCAATGTTTATGGATGAAAGTAAGAAAGTAAAAACTCAAATATATTATTATTGCAACTTCTTAGGAACTGGAAAAAGAGCAAAAGATGAAGATGTGTTAATTAACCCAAAATTATTACATATTCTGTAAATCTTATTATCCTAATTCCAAACTTTCCCTTTCCTTTGTTAGGGGGAAGAAAAGGTAGGCTAAGCCAGCACTAGACCCCTGAGCTACATCCCCAGCCCTCAATCTTAACACTGAAAATTTAGCTACCTGGTTTTTATACATACAGTAGATACCCACCCCACCCCACTCCCCCGCCAATAAAAACTTGTCTAAAGAAAGAAATGACATTTTTATGGTTGGCTTTGTTCTTACCGTTTATCAGTTTATGACTTGCTCAGCGATTAATGATGAAGAATTCAACAGTTTCTTAGAAGATGAGCAAAAGTCAGCCTAGGGGATTTGGCAGCTGATTTTCCCTAGTATTGAGGATATGAATAACATGATTGAAACTCCTAAGTGATCACAGCTTATTTAGCCATTAGTTCAACTCTACTGGCTAGACCCAGGGGGAAAAGTTCTGTGTAAATCACAGAGGGAATCATCAGTTCTAGACCATGAGAATTGACCTGTTGTGATTTTTGTGCATCTTTTCCCTTTCTAACTGTGAACAGGATTTTTTATTTTCTTCCCCTCCTTTCAACCCTTCTCTTCACTAAATTACAGAACAGACTTCCCTTGGTTTTCCTCTTGGGCAGCAAGAAGTCTTCCACCAGAGGGAAGAGGGACAGAGAATTCTATGTTTATTTGATAGCATGTTTCTGAAATAAGAAGAGTTTTGGACCAGAGCAACTTGCCCTTAGTGAGAAATTACCTGATTGGTTGTTTTTTGTTTTTGTTTTAGTATTTTTTTACTTGGACAAAATACCTTTATTTATTTATTTTTATGTGGTGCTAAGGATTGAACCTAGCACCTTGCACTTGCTAGGCAAGCACTCTAACGCTGAGCCACAACCCCAGCCCCTACCTGATTGATTTAAGGAAAGTTTTTTTCCTGATTACAAAAGGAAGAGTATGGAGCCCTGAAGGCTATCTAGAAGATGGGTGCCTTGATCCAGGGCTGGAATATGGATGGGGCTTGACTAGACATGCTGGGAAGAAGAGGAACTAGAGATGTTTTGTTAGAGCTCGTGGTAAGTCAGGAAACTGAGTGTTGTATAAGAAGAAAGCCTGACTACATTTCCTCTGAAGATTTGGCGCCCAGGGGCGAGGGTGTTGCAGTAAACCTACACTTTTTATTAAGAGGAGGGAATGGGTTTCAGAGGTATATGACTTCTTGATTCCTCTCCCCAAAACTAAATAAAATAAAAATTTAAGAGTAGACTTCCCAGAGTGAGAGAGTACAAAACTAATTTTTAAAAATACCTCAGAATTCACACTGCTGTACAGGAACTGCTATCTTTTCAAATAAGTTGCTTTTTGTTTGTAAAAAGGAGCAGCACATGGGCATCCAGAGAACAGGGAGTAGAAGTAGAAAGAGGAGTGAGTTAGATGGCTTTTGAGAAAGTAGGAATGGCTTTGATTTTTCTTGACACCTGGTTGTGACTATATTATATGATAGTGGTATTATCTGAGTTACAGCTATTTTTTTTTTTTTAAGTGTTAAATCTGAAAAAACAGGCACGGTGGCACATGCCTATAATCCCAGCAGCTCAGGAGGCTGAGGCAGGAGAATCACAAGTTCAAAGTCAGTCTCAACTTGGTGAGACACTAAGCAACTTAATGAGACCCTGTCTCAATATAAAACAAAAAGGACTATGGACGTGGCTCAGTGGTTAAGTATCCCTAGGTTCAATCCCTGGTACCTTTAAAAAAATAAATACACACACACACACACACACACACACACACACACACATATATATATATATATATATATATATAACAAGTGAAGATCCTGCAAATAAAAGTCCCCAAGATGACCGCCTGCTTGCTAAGTGGGGCCTGCTTTCCTGGTGGGCAGACCATGTCCTGCTTTAACATCCATAGGAATATAACCTCAAGAAAGTAGCATACTTTACCAAATTTTCCATTTTGATGTTCAAAGGAAATAGAGGAAGAAGAAATAACTTAAGGTCACTGGATCATAAATAGCCAAGAATAAGACATGGATGTGTTATTTGTTCCTCCTATGTTTTCCGCTTTAGACGATAGGCCATCTGATTGTGAATCACCTGGGTTAGGGTGGCTTTACTTTAAGAATTAGTATGATTTTTTTTTCCTGTGTGACTCATTTTAATTAACATTTAATCCTTAAGGGTTACAGTAGCTGAAATTTCTACTCTTAAGAGATGTTACATTTGTATTAATATTTTAGTGTAGCTCCTTAGTGCAGTTTGTGGCAGATGTTATAGTCATTTTTAGCAATGTGTAATACTTCCTGGTAAGGAACAGCAGTGTTATACTTCTCTTTTTGCAGAAGTTGAGATGCAGAGAGGAAGAGACCTGCCCGAGGTCAAAGAGTAAGTCAGGAAAGGCCCAAGATTAGACTTTAGGTTTTCATTCATTGTTCACCACTGAGAAACCAACCTGCATTTTGCTGGAAACTCCATCCTAATGGAATCTGCTTGCTCTCCACAGTGTGTTAAGCAGTGTGTGTCCTACCATTCTCTAAATCAGCCTTTTAATGCTGCTTTAATGGATCCACCTTTTCCTGCCTATGGTTTGGCATTCCTCCACCTGAAGAGGGTGGTGATGATGCAGTATGCAGAAAGAGAAGAAGAGGTCAGGAAAGACTGCTCAGCCATAGCCTCTTCAGCTCAGCTGACAAACCTGTGTTTTCTTAAGCCAAAGAACCTGCAAACAAATAGCCACACCTTTCCAGTTTGGTCATTAGGGATAGGGTCTGCATAGACTAGTGTCCCTGGCTGCTCATTTGTGCTCAGATATTTGTATCATGTGCATGCATGCAAGGCCAGCCAGTCCTAGTTGGAAGCCCTGGGGTAGGTATGAAGAGCTTTGTGGGTGATTTTGATAAACTTATAACTAAGACCTAGACTCACCTAGGGACCACTGCTGTAGATTGAGTGAGGTAAATGATGCTGCTTTTGATGAGAAATCATGATTTGGGTGTTTAAAAAAATAATATGAATATATAGTTTTTATTCCTTAACTGGGGTAAGAGTATTACATGAATGCTATAGAACCACACTTCAGTACCTGCTGATTTAGTCTAGGGCTCATCATAAACTGTGCTTCTCGGGGATCTTGGGACAGTTTGTACAAAATAGGGCAGCCAGAAATGGAGCCAGCTGACTATAATCACTAGATTGGGTATACTGAGCTATATCTCAAGCTCTTTTTTTATTTTTTATTTTGGGACAGGGTGTCATAAGCTGGGGATGTAGCTACAGGAGTAGAGCAATTGCCTAGCATGTACAGATCCCTGGGTTCAATCTCCAGGACCCCACACAAGAGAAAGAGACAGGGTCTTGCCGAGGCTGGCCTAGAATTTGCCATCCTCCTGGCCCTCAGTCTCCCAATTTGCTGGCATTTTAGGTGTGTGCCACTGTGCCATTGCAGCATCTTTATCTTGAAAGCAGATTATCTGCGTATCTAAGAGATGTTCCTTTTTGGGAGAACTGTGGCTTCTTAGCACCCTTATTAGCCACTTTGAGGAATGCCACACTGCTTTTAAGTGGTCAGGACCAGAACATCTTAAGATGGCCTGCAGAAGCTATCATCTTCACCCAGAGCCAAGCTGTGGACTTTCCTTTTCTCCTCTTCGTTGTAGATGTGACTCAGGGCAGCTGTAAAAATGGATCAAAAGTGTGTTAACACAGGAAGCAAGAACCAATAATTAAGGGCTCTTTTACTTGTTTGGAACAAACACGTAGGCAAAGCCACTTATTGGTAGCTTGTGAAAACTTAAAGGTAATAGGAAAGGGTATAAAATCTCTTTCTGTGATACAGGAAACCTCTGGTTATATAGTATATTGTTTGCAGCATTTCTCTAGCCCTGAAGCACTTCTCAGTGTTACTTACAGAGAACAGAACCTATACTTTGTTTTGTAAAGATTTCTGTTGTTTGGTAGGTGTAGTCAGCAGCTAATCCTTCTGAGTGACAGAAGCCCCTAGCTCTGTCCTCTTAAAAACAAGCATATTGCTTCTTAGAAAGGACCATAGAAACGCCCAAACATGGTCTGCTTAGAGCTTGTCCTGCTGGACTAGCACTTGTAGAAAGGGGTGGATTCGTCTCTAAGCCGTGGGCTTTGGCTCCCCTGCCCAAGAAGGTATACAGTTTTGCTGCAGAGATATGGGGAGCTTGTGCTATCATGAAAATTGAAACATTCCCCTCTCCTTTTTTTTTAATCCATTAACAGAGGTAGCATAGTGGATATGCCCAGGTTTGAAATCCAACCTTTTGGGCAAATTACTTAACCTCTGTGTACCTGGGTTTCTTTATGTGTAAAATAGAGAGTTTGTGAATCTTTTTAGTTTGCTTGCTCTTTGGCATTTTCTGTCATTACCCTAAAAACTCACCTACCAACCCAAGGATTAAGAGAGGGAAAACAAAGGCTGAGCACAGTGGTAAAGGCCTATAATCTCAGAGGCTGAGACTGGAGGATTTAAAGGTCAAAGCCAGCCCTTAGTGAGGCCCTAAGCAATTTAGCAAGACCTTTCTCAAAATATTTTTTTAAAAGGGCTGGGGATGTGGCTCAGTTATTATGTGCCTTTGGGTTCAATCCTGGTATCAAAAAAAAAAAAAAAAAAAGTTGTTTGGTTTCAGTATCTAGCTGTTAAGGAGCTATGTACATCATTCTCAGACCGGTGCCTCCCAATCCAGCATCTTCTAGCCATTAGTGGTCATTTAAATTCAAATTAGATTTAAATAAAATGAAAAATTTATTCCCATAGTCATTCTAGCCATGTGACAGGTGGTTACTGTTTTGGACAGTGCAGGTAGAGAAAATTTTCATCACTGCAGAAAGTCCTGTTGAATAATGCAGCTCCAGAGTATTCTAACTGCTCAGTTTCTTAACCTTACAGTGGTAAGGAAGAGCCACCTCTTAAGTTGAGAGTTTTCTAGAGCAGAGTCTGGCAAACAATCTACCCATTTTTGTATATAAAGTTTTATTGGCATACAACCACACCCATTTGTTTAGCTGTTATCTTTGGCTGCTTTTGTGCTACAGTAGCAGAGCTGTTTGTTGAATACAGACTAAGTGGGCCCACAAAGCCTAAGGTATTTACTGATGCTTTGCAAAAAGCTTTGCTCACCTCTTCTCAAGAGCCAGTTTCCTCAGCCTCAACACTGTAGTTCTGGTCCAGAAAATTGTTTGTTGTGGGGGGCTATCCTGTGCATTGTGGGATGCTACAGCAGCATCCCTGGACTCTACCCACTAGATGCCAGTTGCAGCCCCTAGTTATAATACCAAAAATGTCTCCCATCATTGCCAGATTCCCCTGGGGAGCAAAACCCGAGGTTAAAAAACCACGAATCTCAAGTGATATGACTTGGCAGCACATTCACATGTAACACTGCATAGAAGGTTCATTGTAAAAATAAAAATCATTAGAGGTGGGCACGATTGTGCATACCTGTAATCCCAGGGGCTTGAGATGCTGAGGCAGGAGGATCACAAGTTTGAGGCCAGTCCCAGCAATTTAGTGAGGCCCTAAACAACTTAGTGAGAACCTTCTCTAAAAAAGAGCTGGAAATGTAGCTCTGAGATAAAATGCCCCTGGGTTCAATCCTTAGTAACAAACAAAAAAAAAAAAAGTGAGAATTAAAATATCAAGTCCTATACAATTTTGTTCAGTTCTTATAGATCTGGTACTTGAATACTTTTTAGAGGACTTTAAAAGTTGTAAAGATGGCTATTTTAAGAAACTGTTCATTTTGTAAGAATATAGGGTACCTTAGAGTTTGGGCACAAGTTTTGATAATATGTGCAGTATTTCTAAGTTTTCATTTTGGAAAATAGAGTAACATGGAATTGGAAAATTGGAGGTGGCGATATGGCTCAGTGAATAGTGCTTGCTGAGGCCCTGAGTTCCATCCCAGTACCACAAAATTAAATATATTATTATTATATATATTTATATTTTAAGGAGAATTGCCTTTCAAAGCAAATATCAGGTATATCTGAATCTGGTTCTTCAAGTTAAAATGAAATTGAGCATGGTGGCATATCCCAATGATTCAGAAGGCTGAGGCAAGAGGATCTCAAGGACAAAGTCAGCCTGGGCACCTTAATGAGACCCTGCCTCAAAATTTAAAAACATAAGGGCTGGGGAGAAAGGGCTCAGTGGCAGAGCATTTGCCTGCCATGCATGAAACCTTGGGCTTGATTCCTACCACCCACTGCAAAAAAAATTAATTCAAATTTAAAAGTTCAATTGTCATTGAAATGCATATGTAATATAGGTCACATATAGTGGTGCACGCTTTTATGGAAAGTCATCCTCGTGTAGTTTAAAAAAACTAAGGGGCTGGGGTTGTGGCTCAGTGGTACATGTGAGGCACGGGTTCAATCCTCAGCACCACATAAAAATAAACAAAAATAATAGATGAAGTATAAAAACACAAACAAAAAAACAACTTTTTTTTTTTTTTTTTAAATCTAAGAAGTTAAGCAGGTTTTATTACTGAATTCAGTTGAGGTTTAGGTGAACTTGCATGTTCCTGTTCCCATGCATGAAGTGCTTGTTTGTTTGTCTGTTTCAGATCTTACCAATATATTTGAATCCTTCCTGCCTCAGTTGTTGGCCTATCCTAACCCCATAGATCCTCTCAATGGTGATGCTGCAGCCATGTACCTCCACCGACCAGAAGAATACAAGCAGAAAATTAAAGGTAAGAAGGTACATAGTTTAAACTGGAGTCAAAAGAATTTAAGTCACTTAAAAGTCTTAAGGAGCTTAGTTCCTCAATTTTTCTCAGACCTAAAAAAAGAGACAGTTGTGGACTGAAGTAGTACTTGCCAACCTCCAGTTTATCATGGTAGAGTGCCAATTGGTTTGCCCTTAGAATTTAGAATCCTTTTCTCTCCCATAATTAAGACAGCTTGTATATTAATGGAGCTGAAATTTTATTGAAAGGAAAATATGTGAAAGAAAGCTATAGTTCCAGTGGTCTTACTCATGATCATTGACTTTTCCATTTCACCTCTGTGTGTTTGAGAACTTTCACATTTGAAAAATCTAGATACATAAAACTCAATTAAAAAGAAGAAAAATCCAATTGGTGAAAGTGTACCTGCTCTTATCAAATGGCAGGCACTGGTATCCTCCCAGTTTTAATACAACTTTCTCATCTGCAGAGGATCCATGTGTCAGCTTTCTCAAAATGTGTGGGCCTTTGAGATATATTTGTAAGAGACTGCAGTAGTTTTTATGAGAGCTTGAAGATATAGTTCTTATTTGTAGTCCTTAAGTCTTAACTGTGTCAGGCATAAAACAAACAGGAACATTGTGGGTATTTATTGAACAGTTATTTTCCTTCTGTTTGTTTCCTCATTTTCTGTAGTCTCTGGTAGGGTATTGTTTGGAGCTTTTTTTTAGATAAAGCAGAAATAAATCTAGTATAACTTACTTAGATCTCAAATTAATATTTAATTTATGTAGCACAGTATCTGCATATCCAAGTGAACAGGTATTCCAAAAAAAAAGCAGTCATTTCAACCAGATAAAGTTCTATTATGAGAACATACTAAAATTTGACATAGGAATCGCTTAACAGCATCTGCAAACCACAGATATCTCAGTGCAGAATATATTTCTATAGCTCTCATATTCATTATGCCTCAGCAGTTTAACATTAGCCTTATTTTTGTGCATATCTTCTCTGGTCCCAGTTACAAAAGGAATCCATTGTTAATTGGTGATCATTTTATCTTCCTGGTGACCTGAGGACTCAAGGCCATCAGACCTGAGTGCATCCCTGCCTCCTGCTGTGCCTTTATTATCTAGCCCTCTCACCTTTTCTTTGTCCTCACAGGAATAAGAGGTGTCCCATTTTATTTCCAAAACTCACTCCTTACCAGCCTGTGTTTTGTTCTCCCAGCTATCCCCTTCCTGTTCTATCCCTGCTGCCAGAGCTGCCCTGTTTCAGAAGCCTTTATCTGCTCATGTGGGGTCCTCTAGGAATCTTGCTATCTATTTCATCTTCAAACTTCCTGCTTCCTTGCCTTAAACTTCATAGTTGTTTCCCCTCTTTCTCCTGAATCTGTGACCTCAATTCTTCTGATCCTGTGGACCCATCTCAAGTTCTATTTTCTTCGACCTCTCTGCAGCTTTGATCTTTCACTCCTTACCTTTCTGAAAATTTCTCATTTCACTTGCCAAATGTGACAGTTCTCATATGTATTGGTCTTTAGACCCCTCTGTACCCCATTGAGGAGCTATCCACTTCTCTCAGTATCAGGTACTCCTCCAGGTCAATGCTTTCCAAATGTGTGTGTCTTGGCCTGACCCTCTCCCAGGCTGCCTGACAGGCATAGCTGTTGTGTGGGAGTCACCACAAAAGCAGCACATTTACATCACTTCGAACCCTTTCCTGTCCTAGAAACTTGTCAGTGCCATTTTAGAGTGTACATTTGAAATGAAACCTGAAAACAGGTTTAAATATTTGAACAGCCTGAAGAACTGGGCACCCTTGGAGCTGTGTAAACATGTCACTTTCTGCTCAAAAACCTTTGCTGAGTGGCATGAAGTGTTCCATTATTCCAGGTTTTCTGCTACTGAGGTAATCAACATCTTTGCCTTTACTTCTCTAAATGTGTCACTATGTGACAGTCAAGTTGGAGGAGTTTCAGGCACCCAGGTATATTCTTTTCTTTCGTTAATGGATAATTTCATTGTCATGGATAGTTTCAAATCTATGGAGAAAAACAATTACTATAAACCCACCACTGACCTGTAGCAAAACCTCACTATTCTGCCTTATGTACTTCAGATTTCTTTCAAGAAAAAAGACTCAAACAGTTCTCTTTTGTTGCTGTGCTCTCACTCCCAGCCACTTACCTTTTCCAAGCCTTTCTCCTAGAATGGCCTGTCCTATGCTGCAGCTAGCAGAGCTTGGGATCAGTGTGGTTGTGACCTCCCTCCCAGGACCCTCCGCTGATTTCTTCCCAAGCTGCTTCCCTGCTGGTGCTTGAGCAGCCTCCCAAGTGCCAGGATTATAGGCCAGCTCTGTCCCTTGACTATACTAAAGAAAGCTGATAGATCAAATTACAGTGTCAAAAAACAATGTCAGTGTGACCAATTTCTGTGAAGGAAGAAGCAGAATAGCCAGGCACAAATAAAATTTCTAAGGCTTTAATATTTCTCTCACTCCAAAAAGTAAATTCTTACCTAGATTAGGGCTAGTTAAACTTCATGAACTTGGTATCAAGTTTTGTTATGAACTTAAAGGGCTTAGTTTCAAGTCTGCAAACTTTGTAAAGAACATATGAAAAATATTCTTAGTTATAGCCCTGTGGTTTCCTAGAAGTTGGCAATCCATGAAGCCATCTGCCTATCTCCATCCCTGCAACAACATAGTAGAAAAGACAAAACTACAAGGACACGTGATTTTTTTGTGTGGGTGGGTGGGTGTGGTAGTGGGAATTCAGGGTTGCTCTACCGTGGAGCTATACCAAACCACTCCCACCCCCACCACCCCCACATTTTTTCTGAGACAAGGCCTTGCTAAGTCAATGAGGTTGGCCTCAAACTTGTAATTCTCCTGCCTCAATGTCCCGACTTGCTGAGATTACAGGAGTGCACCACTGTGCCTGAACAGCTTGCAATCTTTTTATCAGGGGGTAGGGGTTACTGGGGATTGAACTCCTAGGTACTTTACCACTGAGCCATTTGCAGCTCAATTTTTTTATTTTTTATTTTAAAACAGGGTCTCACTAAGTTGATTAGGGCCTCACCAAGTTTCTGGGGCTGGCCTTGAACCTTAGGATCCTCCTGCCTCAGCCTCCCAAGTTGCTGGGATTGCAGGCGTGTGCCACTGGCACCAGCTTGCATTCTTGATGTGATTTGTACTGTCTGCCTGTCTCTTCATATTGTGTGTGATTTACTTGAAAACAGTGTGCAATTTTAGGAACATGTTCATTGTTTATTCAGCAGTTCTTAAATTCTTTTTCAGCCAGTAGACTGAGACTAGGCACTAGCAGCATAAATCTTCAGGTGAATAATGCATGGTAAAATCACGCAGAGGCTCCTGTGCCTCCAAATAGCAGCTCATTCTGATGAACAGTCTGGGAGATGGTTTTTGCTGGCTGCTTCCAAAATCTGACAGGCAGGATCTGTGTAGACTAAATAATAATAGATCTAGCTATAATTATACAACTGCAAATCTGAAAACGATGGGGATTTTCTGATAAATTTCTGTGGAATCCTAACTAGTCCTGTTGTATCTGGGGTGTGGGTCGCTTTATTAACATCAAAGTAAAACATATCAAGTGTGGAGAAATATCATTTCTCCCACCCCTCCAGCATTCCAGGATGATGATGAAAGGTAGTTATCCTTCTGAAAATCAAGTATTCCGTGTTGCCATTGCCATCTCCCCTGTAGGGTCCCCCTTAGCTACAATGACCATACTAAATGTCATCTTTTCGCCCCTGCTATAGAAGGAGTCTGAACCTCTGTGGGACTTGACAGCATTGGGGTCACTAAAGCACATGTCTGCCCACTCACCTACTGATGTTTTCTTTCCCCCACCCCATGCAGAGTACATCCAAAAATATGCAACGGAGGAGGCCCTGAAGGAGCAAGAAGAGGGCACTGGTGACAGCTCATCGGAGAGTTCTATGTCTGACTTTTCGGAAGATGAGGCCCAGGACATGGAGTTGTAGTAGAAAAAGCACCTGCTTTTCAGAAAGACTATTATTTCCTAACCATGAGAAGCAGACTATAATATTCATATTTAAACAAAGCAATTTTTTTTATTACTAAACAAGGTTTTTATGAATAATAGCATTGATATATATATATTATATATCACCCTTTAGATCTTGATTTCTTGGTCATTTCTCAACCTGAGGTGCATAGCATATTCCCACATTCCATTTTGGTAGCAATATGCGGTCTGAATGCATGCATTCATAAGTCCATTTGGCCAAGTCAGCCTGTGTGCTACTGAACTGTCAAAAGAAATAGCCGCTCGATAGGTAGACATGAGTAAAACTAACAGGAAAAAGTTGCTTCTTTTATTGATGGTTCCAAAGAAACAAACCAAACCAACCAGCTCTTGAACATGAAGATAGAATAGTGCTTTTTCAAAGTGGAAAGGAAAAAATTGGGGAGAAAGAGGCCTGCTGTGGGAGCATGTAGAGCCAGCCGTGTACGAATCAGCTGCTCCTCCAAGAGTCCTCAGTGGGCCCGTTTCTGTGGAGTAACAGTGTAAAACAGGGAGCCAATTGGAGAATTGAAACTTAAAACATATTTTTGACTGATTTTAAGTACGTTTTTATACGTAGATTCCTGCCCTTCACGCTACCAGACCTGTGGCCACAGCATTTTGCTTTGGAGAAGCTTTTGGAAGTGTTTTCTGAACCCAATTCTTTTTCTTGGGGTACAGCTTGTAATCCAGACCTTTTTTGAGCGGACAGGAGGAGAAAAGTGACTGGAAGATGCTTCCTCTCATCCAACAGTGAAAAGTCACATCCTAGTGTTGGGCCAGCTTGAGACCACGGCCCTGGACTAAGAGCTTTAAACTGGAGGGGCTTGTTGTTTGTTGGTGGTGGTTTTTTGTTTGTTTGGGTTTTTTTGTTTGTTTGTTTGTTTGTTTTTGTGTGTGTGTGTGTGTGTGGTTTTTTGTTTTTTAACTGTTGGGTGTTTTTTTTTGGGGGGGGAGGGGTGTGTGTGTATGTGTGTGAGAATTGTGCTTAGACAGATAACAAACTTAAACTTCACCTACCAAGAGATGGTCTCCTCGCTGGACAAGCCGCTTAGTGGACTTTTAGACCTGGGAAGAAGATCTGCCTGGTGGCTGCAAGGCCCTGGGCCCTCTTTAATGCTTGGGTTTTGTTTTCTCTCCTGCTGTTGCTCCTGGCAGCAGCTGGTCATCGTATGCTTGTGGGAGTGGGAAATGAGTATTTCAGACCCAACACACATGCTAAATTTAAGATGCATAATAATTGGAACAAATAAAGTTTCTTGTACCCAAAGTGGCTCTACGTGGGAAAAACCGCTATCTTCAGAGAGTGACTGACAAGGAAGAAGGGATCCTGAAACATGCACTAGTAGGGTGGGTTGTGAAGGAAGGTCACTTTCTGTCCTGGGTGGGTTCAGAGCAATTCAGTTTAAAATGCCTGCTAGTCCCGTGTTTGCTCACCTAACCCTGCATCCAGGTTGCGGTGGAATTTTCTTTCAAATCTGAGTGTTGCCTGCTGTATCTGGAGGGAATTTGGAGACATTATAGACAGCAGCTCCCCACCCCTGCCCTGCAACCAGTAGGACAAAAGCAGAATTAGTTAATCCTAAAAGCCTCTAAAGACAACTTTTGAGTGTCCCTGGGATAATTTTTCTTTCTGATGTGTGTCTTTAGTTTAGAAGTGCTGTATTCCACAAGGTTTAAGTCAGTGAGGTTGGAAGGATACCCTATTTTTTTTTTTAATTCAAAAAGCACAATCAATCTTTTCTTTGAAAATCTAGAAAGTACAACTTGCTTTTAGCATGATTATTTTCCTAAATAAAAAGACACAGAATTTACTAATTTTATGTTAATTACGGGCATGAAGCAAAAGGTTTTCTTTTTGAAAAATGCAGTTCTGTAGGGCTGTGGTTAGTTAACTATACTGACTATTGCTAGCATTAGTGGCGTGTTGGAAGGGTAGTATTAACTATTTAACATGTGATGGTGTACTTGACCTGGCTTGCTGTCTTCTCATGGCCTTGCGGGAGGGAGGGTCTCTGCCAGCCCTGTGGGACCTGCTTCCCTGCACTTTAGCAGTTTGCTTGTTCTGTAGCCTTTACTGTAGGTGCTACTTAGAGTAGGCTTGAAGTGCTGGGTGATGATTTGAGTTCAAACAATAAATTGTATTTTTTCAATATTGTACAAACAATAGTGTTCTAATTACCTTTCCAAAAAAAAAAAAAATTGGTTTTGATCTTGTCCAAGAAAAAAAAAATCCCTAATAGAACAAAGTTTAGGGAAGGTCTGTGAGCAGCGTCACAGCTCTGCCCCTCACTGGGAAATCATCTCCACTTTGCTTCAGGGAAAAGCCATCAGCTTGCCTGGCGTGAAGTGGCAGCAGTTCGGGGCTGATAATGCAGAATTTCCACGTGAAGACAGGTGGGGGCTGCAAGGGCTAAGCAGCAAGTCTGAGTGTGGTTACAGAGTGTGCGTGAGTGCGTGTTTTTGAGTTTGTGGGGAAGGTCTAATTGGGCTTCTGTTAGCAATGGAAGCTCCTGTGATTCCCACCCAAATCACACTACCCTGGTTCTGTGCACTAACCCCATCTTGGCACTAACCCTGGTCGCAGGCATGTTTTGGCACTCTCGGCCTTTTCCTCAGCTCTGGGAAATTGGCTTTTGGTAGGTTGGAAGGATCTCTTCTTAGACTAACACTGCTCCTTCCCAGCTCCTGGGCAGGGTGGAATAGGAGCTAATACAGGTGGTACAGAGAAGGAAGAGGGCCTGGCTGGGTCTCTAAGTTGCTCACCTATGAGAGGAGTTAAATCTGCAGTAGAGGGGGTTACAACACCAAAAGCCTTTCGGAGCTGTCCAAAAGTGTCCCTTCTAACACTCAAGCCTCCAGAGATGGTTCCAGGGTGTTGGGGCGGGTGTGTGTGTACGCTCTGCTGAACATGCTTGGCTTTAGAGGCAATGGAAGTAGGTCAAAAGCTGCATCTGGAAATTACTCTTGGTACCCATAATTTTTGAAATCCCAACTGGTTTACCAGCACACGCTATCCTTTGCCCCTATTTAAATGACAGCTCAAGCTCTCACCAAGCACTAAGGAGCCAGGTGACTGTAGCCCTGCAGCATGAACCCAGTGCCCTCCAGAAGCCCAGCGTGGTGACCATTGGGCCATGCTCAGCGGTAGCCAATCAGACACTGGCTTTTGAGCTTGTCTTCAGTCTCGTCACCCTTCTTGAGGTTACTGTGCATTTTCAACCAGCATTTTCTACTAGTGAGATAATTATCAAAGTTGCCATATAAACTCTCCAATGCTGATACTTTTCATCCACTTCAAAAACTGTTCTAATTGCCAACGGGCTAATCTAGGCTGCGGAGGAGTGTCTCCCCTTGAAGGAATTTTGCCCTCAAAAAGGCTCCCTGAAGCCCTAGTTGGCCTTGTCCTGAGGCTTGCTTTTCCTAGGCCTCCTGCTGGGATGGCCGAGAATCACGAGAATCTGCTAGCCTCTGTGGGTCAAGTTCCTAGGCACATGTTTCTGGGAACTACTTTTTGATTTTAAATGGCATGTGGCCCTTTAATGTTTTAGTGACTCGATTAGAAAAGTGAAAGCCATTTACAAAAGTGAGCAAGAGTTTTACTTCATTTCATCAACTTCCTAACTGGGTTCACAGCCTTGTTGAGTAAAATCAAATCATTTCTGATTGGGCACAAAGAACTGCATTTTTCTGGACTTCTGAATCCATGTTCATACTTCCTCTGGCCACTGGACACCTTGTGATCCCATCAGGGACTGGATAAAGTGGAGCCCTCTGGGGCAGGAGGGTTTTCCTCACCTGAGGAAGGGCCAGGGCTCTTAATTTAGCAAATACTCATCTTGGCTGTGGGCTTGGGAAGAAATGGCCATTATTTACTGATTGTATTTGGTACATATTGTGTGATACTTGAAGAGAGAAAAGGGACTTACCAGCCCTTCATTGAAATCGAAGCTTTTTATTGCTTATTTTTTCCTTGCCCCATCTCCTTCCTTTCACCTTTTTCCTTGCATTGTGATGATCTTGTGGCATGTCTGTCACCAAGACAAATGCCTCCTCTGACTATAACCTCTTAATAGTTGTGTATAATGAAAACTGTAAACTTTTTTAAATAAAATGTGTATATACCTTGGCAAATGGCTGGACCTTGATCAATAAGATAAGCCCCATGATGTCTCTGAGCCCTGTGGCACACGCCTATAATCCCAGCAGCTCTGGAGGCTGAGGGAGGATTTTTCAAACCAGCCTCAGCAATGGTGAGGCACTAAGCAACTCAGTGAGACCCTATCTCTAAATAAAATACAAGATAAGGGCTGGGGATGTAGTAGAGTCCCTAAATTCATTCCCTGGTACCTAAACAACCTGCTGTTCCTCCAGCTCCTCTGAACAACTTTTATAAGACAGTTGACCGGATTAGTGTGGGAAGAGAATGTGTGGCCCACAGGTAATAATAACCAGGAGGCCCTGCCCACAGTTCTGTCCTCAGATAAGGATGGCTGCTGGCTAGAAATGGGGCTGAGAAGAGTTTCCACTAGTACCTTGAAAAGCCATCTCTTCTGGGAGGATCAGCCAAAACAGTAGTTCCTTGGCTCTCTGCCAGCTTCCACCCTGCCTCAGGTGGGACAGCAGCTGGTTTCCCCAGTGAGCCATCGCTGCCTTAGACCAATTAGACATTCCTTCCTAGTACGCATGCCCTTGATGACCACCAGATGGCAATGCTGCTCAGGCAGTCTGACCAGCACTGCCCGTGGCTTTGTTAAAAAGCTGTAAAACAAAGGGAAGAATTTTCCTTTGGTTTCCTGCTCTTTGCCCATCCCCTCTTCCACTTTCCCCTTCGTTCATTCCCCAAATTTTCTTTCTCCCTGCATGGTCGTGTGTTGCAGTTGGTGCTCACCAACCCCCCCCCCCCCACCAGAGGTCGGGCCACCAGAGCTGTTAGTTCTCCCAATTACCAGCAGTGACCTTGAGCTCCTGGATGGAGCTTCTGTGAGCCTCAGGCATTCAGCTGTACAATGAGGTCTCCAGACTAGTGCTTCTGACACCTGTGACTCCAACTCCATGCAGCTCCAAAGCACCATATCTCAATCTCCAGAGGACACTACATGAATCCTCTGGATACCAGTTTCAAGACAGGTAGCGTTAGACCCCAAGAGCTTTGGGAGTTTTGGGCATCCGCTATTCAACTGACAAAGGAAGAAGAGAAGCCTGGGTCACATGACCCATCGCTCTGCTTAAAACAATGTCCAGGGCAGCTCCTCTGAAAACTACCCCAGAAGCAGTCTCTGCATTCACTGGAGCTTGGTACCCCTTCCCTCCCCACCCAGTGAGAGCCCAGCATCACTCACCCCTCAGCTGCTTCCCTGGGTCACAGGTGACTTGCCACTTCCTGCCTGAGGCATTGCCCCTTTCCTGGAAAGGGGGATCCCAAGTTTCTGAGATACATTGTCTAGGGCCCAGAGCCCCAGAAGTTGAATTCATTCTAACTTCGCTTGCTATCTCTGAAGGCTGCTGTCCCCAGGGAGTAAGTTGATGTGACACTGGATCCAGGGATGTCCCTGTCCCCACCTAGAACCAGAACAGACAGGATTTTTAGGATGCCCACATCTTTGGACCTGCAGATGCCCTGGAGCCACCAGATAGACTGAGCAGCTTTATTTGTAAGGAGTCCAGGGTAGCCTGCCTTAGGCCAAGTTCTGCTCTCAAGCCCAATACCTCAAGGAAGAAAAGTCTTCCCCTGACCCTCAGGAATTTAACATTAAAAGGTGGGAAAGGAGCATTTTCCCTCTGGCTGTGGTGTGTGGGGGAGGGGGTGTGGGTGTGTGTGTATAATGAATGATTTTGGTGGGGGGGGGGAGTACTAGGGATTGAACCCAGGAGCAGCCTTACCACTGAGCTACATCCTCAGTTCTTTTTATTTTGAGACAAGTTCTAAGTTCCCAGGCTGGCCTCACACTTGGAATCCTTCTTCCTCGGCCTCCAGAGTTGCTGGGATTACAGACCTGTGCCACTGAACCTACAGGATATTTATTTTGAACAAAGACTGGGCATTTCTGTGGTCCTGGACTCTTCAGAGCTCTTTGGAGTTCAGGACTTGGCTCCTAAGTCAAGTAGTCAGAAGGAGCAGGAACAGACTTGGGCACCCTAACAGAAAAACTCAAACTTTCTGGGAGCCCCGTAGTCAGTGAACCAAAGAGGCAGTGTCAGATGGCAGATGCAGTTTGGGCTTTGGGTCTCCTTCAGTTTGCCCTCCTATATCCCTAGCCAGCTATAGGCCACTTGTATTCATTTAAAAGCATGAAATGACCCATTCATTCATAAATTCATTTTGGGTACTGGTGATTAAACTCGGGTGCTTTACCACTGAGCTACACATCCAGCCTTATTTACTGATTGATTGATTGATTGATTGGTACTGGGGATTGAACCCAGGGATGCTTAATCACTGAGCCACATCCTCACCCCTTTTTTATTAAGACAGTGTCTGTGTCACTAAGTTGCTCAAGACCTCACTAAACTGTTGAGGCTGACCTTAACTTGCAATCTTCCTGCCTCAGCCTCCTGAGTCACTGGGATTACAGGCACTATGCCAGGCTGAAATGACCCTTTTAAAAAATACATTTCTACAGGTTTTTGTTGTTGTGGTGGTGGTGGTGGTGCTGGGGATTGAACTCAGGGCCTTGTGCATGCAAGGCAAGCACTCTACCAACTTAGCTATAACCCCAGTCCCCGTTTCTACAGATTTTTTAAAAAATGTGCCATCAAATCATTCCAGAAACATGTAGACTTTTCCATAACGCCTCCTTCCAGTGATGCCCACCACCAACCATGACTGAAGAGGGCTCTCCTTGTGAGCCTCACGGAGAGTACTCTGGTAAGCAGAACAAGCTTTGACTCTTTTGCCCATTAACTTCTTGTGAGATGCCAAGCAGTGTAGACACACAGGGAGAGGCATGGTTGAGGCTTGAACCTGGGGCCTCAGGCCCCGCCTGAGTGCCTTTCCAAGAGCTTATGCTGTGCTAAGCCCGGGTCCCATCTCCAGCCCCACTAGCTGTGGGCACCTATTATCTGTTATCCTGCTATTTGGGACCCTATCAGATGTCACCTATCTGAGCTGTCCAGTGGTCCCTCTTCTGATCCTGTGCTACATCTAAGGATCAGGGCTTATCCCCACATACATCCCCAACCTCTGAGGCCTCCAAGGGAGTCAGAAAATAAAACCAGATTTACTGGGGACCTGCTCCCTAGAGCAGAAATATAAAAATAGAATGTGGTCTACGTGAACGTGAGTAACCAAAAACTTTCTAGTGCCCACATTTTGTTAGCTTTGTTTTAAAATAAAATTAAGCCCGACAGTGGCACAGAGTCTGAGGTGGGAAGATAGTAAGTTCAAGGCCAGCCTGAGCAACCCAGCAAAACCCTATCTCAAAAATCTAAAAAATAAAAAGAACTGTGGATGTAGCTCAGTGGTGGAGTGTGCCTGGTTTCACTCCCCAGAGGCAAATATTTTAAAAAATTAATATACCCCAAATATTTCAGTGTATAATTAATATTTTAAAATTAATTAGTTATTTTTAAATCTTACCTTATAATTACTTCTTTGAAATCCAGTGTGTACTTCACATAACATATCTCAATTTGGACATTAAATCTTTTGTTAAATATTTTTTTAGTTGTAGTTGGACACAATACCTTTATTTTATTTATTTATTTATTTATTTTTATGTGGTGCTGAGGATGGAACCAGTGCCTTGCACATGATAGGCGAGTGCTCTACCACTGAGCCACAATCCCAGCCCCTGGACATTAAATCTTCAATTCACTGTTTAAAGTGATACCTAGACCTACCAAAACAGTTGTTTTGCAGAAAAACACTGCTTGTTTTCAGATTTTAATTTATTTGAAATTACATACCAGGGCTGGGGATGTGGCTCAAGCGGTAGCGCGCTCGCCTGGCGTGCGTGCAGCCCGGGTTCGATCCTCAGCACCACATACAAACAAAGATGTTGTGTCCGCCGAAAACTAATAAATAAGTATTAAAAAAAATTTTAAAAAAAAGAATTTAAAAAAAAAAAAAAAAAAGAAATTACATACCATGAAAAATCTGGTGCTCGCCCCACACCACAAAAAATAAAACATTGGGTACTCAATAGACACATGATTACCTGTTGCACAGGTAGCCCTAGAAAAATCCCGGCTTCTGCAAGAATTTAAGTGGTGGTTGGGGGGGAATCATAAGAGTGGAAACGCTGCTTTTCTTGGGAGTTTGGAGTCAACTCAGGACCTCACACTCCACAGAATGATCAGGGTCTGGAAGCAAAGTAGCCAGTCTTTACCAAGGGATGTCCCTGCAGCTGGGACCTTGTGTCCCTGTGGCCTTTGCCCTGACCCTGTCAGGGTGACCCCAACAGGCTCACAGGGACTCTTGGGGAGCACCTCCAACCCCTGTAGGGTGACTTCCAGAAACAGAAGGCCCAACTGGAGTCACTCTATGGGTACATTTCTCCACGGAACTCAAGGGTCCCCCAACTATCCCCACTGGTCGGGGACCCTTGAGTTCTGCCACCTGCAACAAGGAGCTCGCTTTGTCCTCTCCTTGACCACCAGGGGGAGCCCGAGCCTCACGTTGAGCCTCGACTCCAGTCTGGACTGGAGGCCCAGGAGCCAGCCCCGCCCTGGTTGGCAGGTACAGACTCCACTGCTTGGGAGGGGACCAGCCCCGACAGAAACGGGGTGAGGCCCTAAGTTCACTGCCTATGGGACAACACTGCCGACCCTCCCCTCAGGGGCTAGGGGCCGAGGGAGGCCAGGCGAGATGAGGAGACTGCCCTATCCTCCTCCCTCCACCTCCCCTCTGACTTGCCCACCTTTGCTAAAGGGAGGAAAAAGCAGGAGACTCCATAAAAAGGTCGGGACTCCCGGGAGGAGGGGCTGCCTTTGGGAAGGAGTTGGGTGAAGGGTGTGCCGGGGAGTGCAGGGAGGTGGGAGAGGACGGAACAGGGGGCTGGTCAGGACTACAGGGAAGAAAGTGGTGCCTTGGGACCAGATCGTGCATCAGAGGGACAAGGGAGGGTACAGAGCAGAAGAGACATGGCCAGGACCTGAAGCGTTCTGGGGGTGAGGGGCAAGAGGGTGAAGCCCAGGAGGAAGCTGAGCGCATGGGCCTTCGGGACTGCAGGCCGAGGGCCCTGGAGCCACGCACTTGGGCTAGAGGAAGGGCCAGGATGCAAAAAGGGGGCTTCAGGGCGTTCAGTGGCAGGCTGAGCCCAAGATTATGCTGCACCCTGAGGCGGCCCAATCATTCCTCTTTCTGCTTTGCATCTCCAGCTCTGGGGAAGCCCGCTGCTACTTTTGCGCTGACAGCTCTCTGGAGAGACCCACGTGTCTGGGAACTGAAGCTTTGAAAATGCAGGTTGGCAAGAGCCAAGGGCCACCAACCCCGAGGAGAATGAGCTGGAAGTCCATCCCCAAGACCAATCCAGCCATGGGGAGACCCTGGGCCATATCACCTGAGCGCAGCTTCCTGCCTGAACTCCTGACCCTTGGAATTGGATGGAAAGACATGTTTATTGTTTTAAGCCTGGAAGCTTTGGGTGTAATTCATTATGCAGCAATAGACACCCAATACTCCATGCCTTTGTGGAAGCACTGTTTTAGCCCGAGACTGCACATCTCTAGCCTTACAGAAAAATAATTTGTCATATTTAAGCCACTGCTTTAATATTTTTGTTTTCTATTCATTACAATTGAAACTAACCTTAAATTATTTGATAATAAAGTCTGGGAAGGATTGGAGATGTAGTTTTAGTAGTAGCAGTACACTTGCCTAGCATGCCTGAGGTCCTGGGTTTGATCCTTGGCACCCCCCCCCACACACACACACAAACACTGTAAACAACAGTAGAAGGGTTAGTTTCCTTCTCTCTGTCTGCAACCCCAGCTTTGGCCTCCATCTGCAAGGTCACCCACCTCTTGGTCCAAGATAGAGCTGCTAGAGTTCCAGAAATCATATCTCAAATTCCAGGTAGAAGGAGGAAGGGAAGAATAAAAGGTGCTCATCTCTCAGCCGACTGCTCCTTATAAAAAGTCTTCTCGGACGCTTCCACTTCCACTTACATCTCCAGGGCCAAACTGAGCCACGTGGCCACACCCTGCTTCAGGGAAGTTGGGAAATTTACTTCTTCAGCAGAGCATATTGTCCCCTTGAATAAAATTAGGATTCTAGCAAAGCAACATGTGGATCTTTTGTTTTTGGAATCTGTTGGAACAAGTCAGCTTTTTAAAAAAAATGACACATCTCATATATGTTCAAAAACACACTGATTTTAGCGGCTTAGGAGGCTTAGTAAGGAGGATCTCAAGTTCAAAGCCAGTCTCTGCAATGATGAGGGGCTTAGCTTACAAACAGTGAGACCCTGTTTTAAATAAACTACAAAAACAGGGCTGGGGATGTGGCTCAGTGGTTGAGTGTCCCTGAGTTCAATCCCCAGTACCAAAAACAAAAACAAAAAAAACACTGAATTTGTGGAAGAAACAATGTGATGTCTGGGTCTGTTTCAAAATAATACAATGGTGGGAGGGGTGTAACAAGCTGAGGAAAGGAGAAGAGCCACGTGTTGACAGTTGCTGAAGTGACAGTTACTTGCGAGTTCCTTACGCCATTCTCTCTGCTTTAGATTAGATGAAACATTTTTCATAAGTTTCTTTTTAATTAATTCATTTATTCTAATTAGGTATATATGGTAGAAGAATGCGTTTTGATCCATTGTACACAATTGCCGCACAGTTGTAAGTTTCTTTAAAGTTCTGTTTTTAAGTAAAAGTACTAAGATCCATATTTGAAAAATTGGAATCCTAAAAACTGGGATCCTTTTTTCTAAGAAATAGGGGAAATTGGCTCTGGGGAACATGCAGAGCAGTCTGTGTGTCAGTTACTGGAAGGTGACATTCCATGATCCAGTGTCCCAAATAGTCTTGTCCCTGCTCTCCATGCCAGGCCACCAGACACTTCACTGGCCTGCATGTGCCCAGACTTGCACTATGGGCGTGGGAGGAAGGAGAAAGCCAGCATTGGAGGCCTAGGAGACCCCAGCCCTGGCCCAAGCGGTTTCTCATTTATTTGCCCAAGGCCCACGCAATGAGCCTAGGCTCTAAGGAGCCAAGTCTGGCCAAGCGCACTGCATGTGCTATCAAAAAGGGCGAGGCCTGGGCCCTGACTTGACTCCATCAGGAGGCTCTGCCAGCTTCGCTGCCCACAGTGTGGCTTGGGGCCACAGGAAACGGTACCTCTGTGTCTATTGCTGTGGCTTGGGGCCACAGGAAACGGTACCTCTGTGTCTGTTGCAAGGTTCAGCATAAAAAGTTGGGCCATGAAGTCTCTCATCAATAATGACAGTGACCAACAGCGACAGCAGCTAACGCTGTCAAGTTCCAGCCACTGAGCTGAGGGCTTAACTTACATCAGGGTTGCGAGGCTGGTGCATCAGCCTGCAGAGGACACCTGTTACTCCTGCCTGCCCAGCAGCTGTTCCCTCCTGTGCTGCCACAGGTACTGCAATGCCATTTTGCTCATTCTCAGCCATATGGGTTCTGGAGGTTCCGCTCTCCCTCCCTCACAGGCAGGTGACTTGTTCAGAGAGGAGAACAAAGCCAGGGCTGCTGTTGGAAGGACTGGAAAAGAGAAAGGCTTTCTTTCCCCCCTCGGTGGCAAAGCTGATGGGAGCCTGGAGCCGGGCCAGGAGAGTCTGCCCGTATTAAGCCAGGTGGCATTGTCTCCCTGTCACCTACAGCCAAGAATCCTGACTAATCAGCGTTTTCATTATTAGGCAAGAAAACCCAAAGGGGCTGCTACAAACCCAAGTTTACTCTGTCCTCTCAAAAATCTAATGCAGTCAGGCATGGCGGCGCATGCCTGTAACCCCAGAGATTCCAGAAGCTGAGGCAGGAGGATCCCAAGTTAGAGACCAGCCTTGCAACCTAGTGAGACCCTATCTCAAAATGAAAAATAAAAAGTGCTGGGGATGTAGCTCAGTGGTTGAGCACTTGCCTCACACGTGTGAGATCCTAGATTCCATCCCCAGCACCGACAAAAGAAAAAAGAAAAGTGTCAGAGGCCGGGCCTCCCTCCCCAATTTTGTGCACTCGGTCTCTGATCCTCTCCCAACTGAGCAGATGACCAGAGGATTTTGCTAAGGAAAAAGTGAACCAGAGGGACAGGGGCACAGTTAGGGGAAATGAACTTCCCAGAAATCCAGGCTCAAGGTGAGAGTCAACACACTAAACAGTAGTACCTCAACTTCCTTCTCTCACAAAAGCCAGGCAGGAAATGGAAGTGGTCCTCTTTGGACACTTTGATCAACTCAAGAAGAAAAACCCAAAGATGCTAACGTTAGAAGTGCCCCAATGAAATCTGATCACAATGAATGAACATCACCCATTGACAGTCTCACCCACAGACGCAGAGCTTCTGATCAGCATTTTAATATCCCTCTTCTAAATACAAGGGAACAGGGGCTGGGGATGTGGCTCAAGCGGTAGCGTGGTCGCCTGGCATGCGTGCGGCCCGGGTTCGATCCTCAGCACCACATATAAACAAAGATGTTGTGTCCGCCGAAAACTAAAAATGAATATTAAAAAAAATTCTCTCTCTCTCTCTCTAAAAAAAAAAAATTAAAAATAAATAAATACAAGGGAACAAGTTCCAATATCATGCTATCTACAGGTGACACTTTAGATTCAATGATACAAATAGGTTAAAAATAAAGACTGGAAAAGATACATCCTGCAAATGGCAGCCATAAGAAATCGAAAGATACATCCTGCAAATGGCAGAAATCGAGAGTTACAATGCTAAAATCAGGCAAAATAGAATTTAAAACAAAAATCTGGGTGCAGTGGCCCCCCCTGAAGTTCCAGTCACCCAGCAGGCTGAAACAAGAGGGTCACTTGAGCCCAGGAGTTTGAGACCAGCCTGGGCTACATAGACCCTGTCTCAAAACGAAAAATATGTTACTAGAGGAAACGAGGGAGGTTTTGATTGACCCAAGGGCCACTCCATCAGGAACACCCTGTTACAGACATCTAAGGACCTTACAGCAGAACCGCAAAAGACATGGAGCAAAAAACAGGATCAAAGGAGGAAACAGACCCTGCCGAGATAATAGTTGGAAACTTCGGTGCCCCACTTTCAATAATAGATGAAAATCTAGATAGAAGAGCAAAAAGGAAATAGAACTGAAATGAAATAAGCAGGGAATTACAAGCCTGTGCACCAGGCCGACCTAATAGTTAGCCACAGAACACACCCCCTGACTTTTATTTTTCCCCTAGTACTAGGGATTGAACCCAGGGGTGCACCGCTATTGAGCGACATCCCCAGCCCTTTCTTTATATTTTTTATTTTGACACAGGGTCTCACTAAGTAGCGTAGGGCCTCTCTAAGTTGCCGAGGCTAGCCTTGATCTTGCAATCCTCCTGCCTCAGCCTCTTGAGTCCCTGCTGTGCCTGCCACATGGGACATTCTCTAGGATGGTACATCTGCTAAGCCATAAAAACAAACCCTAATGCATTTAAAAGAACTGAAGTCGATCCCAGAGACTACAGAGACCGAGGCAGAGGATGGCAAGTTTTAGGTCAGTCTCTGCATCTTAGCAAGACTCTCTCAAAACAATCCAAAGAACTGAGCTGGGGATGTGGCTCAAGCGGTAGTGCGCTCGCCTGGCATATGTGCAGCCTCAGGTTCGAGCCTCAGCACCACATACAAACAAAGATGTTGTGTCGGTCGAAAACTAAAAAAATAAATATTAAAATTTTCTCTCTTTCTCTAAAAAAAAAAAACAAAACAAAGAACTGACCCTGGGTTCAACCTCCAGTACCAAGGCCAGGGGTAAGGGGGGATCTCAAGGAAAAACAAAGAACTCAAGAAGGGACATTATTACTAACCTTACAGAAATAAGGAAAGAAAAAAGTGAATATCATGAACAACAACAGCCATCAAGTTTGATAACTTACATGATACTGACAACTTCTTTGAGAGACAAACTAATGACTTGAGAATTTCAAAATCTGAACAGACTTACAACAAAGCTTAAATCCGTAATTACAAAACCACCCACAAATGAATACTCAGGCTCCATAAGGCTCCCTGGTAAACTCTACAGAAAATGTAAAGAGGAATTTATATCAACTTTATACTCATATACATTTTTTTAATTAAAAATAAAAGAAGGGCACACTTCACAACTCATTCTGTGAAGCTAACATCATCACGATACTGAAACCAAAGACATTATAAGAAAACTGTTCACCATGATCAGCTGGGATTAGTCCCAGAATTGCCACATAGTTTTAAGGTGTAAAAATGAATTAATGTGGTGCACACCTATAATCCAAGAGACTTGGGAGGCTGAGGCAGGAGGATCACAAGTTCAAGGCCATCCTCAGCAATTTAGCAAGACCTTGTCTCAAAATAAAAAATAAAAAGAGTTGGGAATGTAGCTCAGTGGCCAAGTACCTTTGGGTTCCATCCTCAGCCCCAAAGTAATAAATAAATAAAATAAAATACTGGAAAGTATCTTCTTTAAAAAGAAAAAAGAATTCATATAATATACCATGTTATCAGAATAAAGGTCCAGGGGTGCATTTCTGTAATCCCAGCAACTGGGGAGGCTGAGGCAGGAGGATCATATGTTCGAGGCCAATCTGGGCAACTTAGTGAGACATTGTCATAAAATAAATAAAAAGTGCTAGGGATGTAGCTCGATGGTAAGGTGCCCCTGGGTTCAATTCCCAGTTCAACCAATAACCAATAGTTCTGGGACAACTGGTTATGCACATGCAAACAGATGAATCTAGATACCTATCTCACACCATATATAAAAATCAACTCAAAGTTAATCTAAGTATTTATAGAACTTTTAGAAGAAAACAGGTGTAAATTTTTTTTTTCTTTCTTTCTTTTTTTTTTTTTTTTTTTGGTGATATGTACCCAAGGGCCTCACACATGCTAGGCAATGGCTAAGCTCCAGCAATTGTTATGCTTTTAAGCAGAGTCTCACCAAGTTGCCCAGGCTGGCCTTAAACTTTCTATCCTCTTGCTTCAGCCTCCTGAGTAGCTGGAATTATAAATGTACCCCACCACATCTGTCTGTTTGCATCCACTGAAAATTAGGTAACAGTTTCTTAGATATGACACTAAAAAAACATACAAATAAAAAAAACCCCAGCAATTTTGAAACAATTTTGAAAAAATAAATTATTTTCAATTTAAAATGGTAAAAGCTTTTATTCTTCAAAGGACACTATAAAAAAGTGAAAAGAAAATATTTATAAGTCATTTAAAAACAAAAATACAAAGCCATCCTTTCACTGGTTTCCATGTTTAGATAATTTATTTTTCCACTCATATTTAAGGTATAGCAATGCAATTAATGTGTTAATAAAATAATAAATTTAATGATTATTAAAATCATACATTGCTATTTATTATTTAAATATCATAAGTAGCCACAGAATTCCTCCAATAAATGTGTGGCTATGAGTGTTTCAATGTGGTATTAGGACAGATGTGGTGGTGCACACTTGTAATCCCAGCTACTCAGCGGGGAGTCTGAGACATGAGGATAGCAAGTTTGAGGCCAGCCTGGGCACTTAAGGAGAATCTAATGTAGTTCAATGTCCAGTGCTTACCTAACATGTGTGAGACCCTAGGTTCAGTCCCCAGAACTAAAAAAAAAAAAAAATAACAAACAACAACAACAAAATAACCTCTGGTGTTAGGTTTTGGGGAGAAATTAATAAGAATCTTGTATTTGGAAATCAAAAAGAAGGCCATCATTTTTGTTATACACATATTTAAACTCTTCCAGTAATTCTAAAAGAGAAAAGCAAAAGAAGTAATCAATCTGTCAGCTGGCATATAATTTTATTTTTGTTAATAGAAGAAGGAAACATTAAAAATATTAGTAGATAAAATAAAGGTTAATTAGAATTGGAACATTATATTAAAATAATTTTTAGGGTTGTGGGTATATCTCAGTGGCAGAACACTTGCCTAGCATATGTGAGGTCCTGTGTTCAATTCCAGGACTGCAAAATCATATTTAATAATAATAACAATTTATGACAAAACTTAAAAGAAATTTTAAGTACCTTAGTATATAAAATATATTTTAATTTAGAAAAAAAAAACCACAATCATATGCAAATTCAAAAAGTGGATTTGACCAAAAAGTCAAAGGTCAAATGTTTTCTCTGATACATAGACACTAATCCAAAGTAAAGAGAGAGAGAGAGAAAGGAAAAAGTGGGCAGGGAATTCCATCAAAATAGAAGAAAGATAAATGGAGTAGAGGAAGAAGAGGGAGGGGGATGGGATAGGGGAAGAAGAGTGGAATGAATGTGGCCCAACCTGCCTCTGTGCACACATGAATATACCACAGTGAATCTCACCTTCAGTGTATATCCACAAGACTGCAATTAAAAAAAAAAACACCCAAAACCTCTAAGTAAATAACAGAAAGAACGGTAGAATAAAAGGAAGGGAACAGGGGGAAAAAGAAATAATTAAAATGGCTTACCAAAGTCCATTGTTAAGAAAATAAACAGCCTGGGCGTGGTAGCACACGCCTATAATCCCAGCGGCTCTGGAGGCTGAGTCAGGAGGATCTGAGTTCAAAGCCAGCCTCAGCAACTCAACAACAACAATAAAAAACTAAAAAAAAAAAAAAAAAAAAAAAAAAAAATACTACTGTTTATCCCAAATGAGTCCCCAGATACAAAAATAAAAAAATAAATAAAACATTAATGCTTTATAACACATTCTGATGGTATAGGGCTAGACCACCATTATGTCATAATATCTGAAATGATTGTCTGTTTCTATTTTCAAATGAATTGTACACGTATTTTGTCAAAACCCAAACAATTTTTTTTGAGATTTTCATAAGGATTGCAAAGTAACATAAATTTATTTGAGGCAACAGATACCTATATAATGTTTAGTCTATTCATTCAGGAATAAGGAAATTTTATTCATTTACTTTTGGTGCTGGGGATTGAACCCAGGACTTGTCTGTGCTAAGTAAGTGCTGTTCCACTGAGCTACACCCTCAGCCCTGGGAGTATTATTTTTAAAAAATATTTTTGAATAGATGATACAGAAACAAAGCACAAAATTTCAAAAATATATATGGTGAAAAATAACTCTCTGCTCCCACTTATACTTTACATTCCCATTCCTGTCTCAGAACAACCAACATTCACAGCTTCATAGGTGCCTGCTACAGATGAGCCTACCACTTTTTTTTTTTTTTTTTTAACCCAGGAGTGCT
This sequence comes from Marmota flaviventris, assembly GCF_047511675.1. NCBI lineage: Eukaryota > Metazoa > Chordata > Mammalia > Rodentia > Sciuridae > Marmota > Marmota flaviventris. The sequence continues at coordinate 23,966,578 of NC_092498.1, forward strand.
TAACCACATCCTCAGCCCTTTTTATTTTTATTTTGAGACAGTGTCTTGCTAAGTTGCACTGAATTGCTGAGGCTGGTGTTGAACTTGCCATCCTCCTGCCTCAGCCTCCTGAATCTCTGGGATTACAGGCATGCACCATGCCCTGCAGCAACAGATCCTTTATATGCAAGTGAAAGAAATCACACATACTGCTATGCATCTTGCTTTGTTTCATATAGCAATAATTCTATATCAGCATACAGAGAGCTGCTATGTTCTTTTTAGTAGCTGTGTATTATTCCATTGTCTTAAGATATCTTTAACCAATTCTGTTGTATTAATTTACTCTTTTAAGTAACCAATCCTTTGTTGATAAATGATCTTTTCCCATTATAAACAATATAGGAGGTGGGGATGTAGCTCAGTGTGATAGAGCACTTATCTAGCATGTGTGAAGCTTGGGATTCAACCCTCAGTACCAGAACAAGAGTACAAAAGGTATGGCACACATCTCAGTATGTATATATGTGATAAATTCCTAGAAATGGAACTACTGAGAAAATACGTACATTTTAAACTTTGACATATAGTTCCCCAGAAGAGCCTATGCAAATTTACACTCCCACCAGCCATGCTTGTATGTTTCTCTATACCCTGCCCCATAATAACCAAATTAATGATGAAGACAGAATCAAAGATAACCAAAGTAGCTCGGGAAACAAGGAAACATAACTGGGACATGCAGGAAAAAATAATAACAGATGACAGTCCTACAAACACTCCAGACATTGGAATTATCATATACAAGCTAAAAAAAAAAAACCCTACACAAACTCTGTTTATAGAAATGAAAGACAAGATTGAGAATATCTGTAAGGAAGAAGAAATAAAAAGTGAGATAGTAGATATGAAAAGAATCAACCAGAACTTCTAGAACTGGAAAACACAGACTGTGACCAAAATTAAGAATTCAATGGGTAGGTTTAACAGCAGATTAGACACCGCTGAAGAAAAAATTAGTGAACCTGTAGAAATTCTCCATAGGACCGTAGAGAGAGAGAAAGGGTGGAAAACACAGAAGGTCAGGGGAGAGAGCTCGGCTACAGGGGAATCTAAAAGTGCAGAGAGAAGATGCAGCACAAGGAACAGCTGGAGCAACGCTGGCTCAAGAAACTTCCTGTGCGATGCATAATACCAGTACCCAGACCCCAACGTCTAACAAATCCCAAGCAGAATGAATGAAAAGAAATTTACACGTCCATACTTCACATTGAAACTACAGGGGAAAAAAAGAAAGAAAGAAAGAAAAACTTACGAAGCAACCAGAAAAGTGACTGGGCAGTAGTCACCAGTAGAGTGACGGGCAGCTATTCTGCTATTCTGTAGACAGGAAGCTCTGTACGGGCCATGGGGGTAAGGCGGTGGGGGTGGGGCGGTGGCTGTGACTCCTGGAGAGGACAGTGGGGTGCTGGCCTGGACCATGGTAGAGTCAGGCAGATGGAGGAGTACAGATGTATCAAAGGGCTTTCGGTAGAACTGCAAAGGCTGGGCGACTCAGGACGAGGGAGAGGCGGGACAGATGGCTTTGGTACTGTCACAGCTGTGGGGAATGCAGGGCTGGAGGAGCAGTTTTGGCCTGGGGGGGTGGGGTAGGAGACACTCTAGGGTCCAGCTGCCCAGGGAGGAGGTCACACCTATAGAGCCGTGGCTGGTCCCACCCTCCATAAGGAATCAAGTCTTCCCCACTTCCCATTTAGCACCCCACTGTTTTCTGGTTTTGTTTTTGTTTCCTTTTGGTACTGGGGATTGAACCCAGGAGCACTTTGAACCACTGAGCCACATCCTTAGCCCTTTTATTTTGAGACAGCATCTTTTTTTGCTAAGTTGCTGAGGCTGACCTCAAACTTGTGCTCCTCCTGCCTCAGCCTCTGAGTACCGGGGATTACGGGTGTGCACCACCACTCCCGGCTGTAGTACCCGGCTGTAGTACCCGGCTTTTTCAGTGCTCAAGGCTCTCCCAAGCCCTCACTTGCCCCACATAGGATGTAGCCCCTCCCTCTCGCTTCCTCCTGACTCCTGACACAGGCCTCTCAATTCCCTCGCTGATGGCCTAATTCCTGGAGGCGGTTTTTTCCTCCAGCCAGATAGGTGGTCATGTAACAAGCCTTATCTCTCTGAGGGAGAATTTCAGGGCTCCTAGGAGAAGCATGTTTTGGCAGCCAGGAACCTTTGACCCAAGGAAAGCTGCTAGAAGCAGGCCACAAGCCTAGGACAGAGTCTGGGACCCTCAGGAGATAGCCCAGAGCTGCTCTGGGAGTGGAAACTGCCAGGTGGGTCCAGGGAAAAGGCTCAAACCCCTGCCCAAGAAGGGAAGGAGCTGCCTCCAGGCCCAGGCTGGATAGCTTCCCTCTACCAGGCCTGAGGACACTCTGTACGGGCCATGGGGAGAGAGCTGGGCCCCCTGGGCCCTGGCCTGCCCCTGAGCTGCAGGCCCCCTGCCCTGCTCTCCCTGAATCCTCTCATCCTCCTGGCCTGCTTAGTTAAAGTGCCTCAACAGGGGTCCCCCACCACTGAGACCTCCAATAGGGCAGGGGGTCAGATCCCAGATTCAGAGAGGGCCTCAGAACAGACCAGACCACTCCCCAAGAGGAAACTGAGGCTCAGCCCAGGGAGGCCTTACACCCTAGCAAAGGTGTCCTAAGAGGCCTTCCAGATTCTGTTCTCACTCTTCTGATGGCGGGAGCCTCTGTAAGAACTGACCTCACAACACCCGTTGGGGGAGAGGTAACCTGTTTGCATTTCTCTTCATTTCAATACAGAGGCTAAGGACAAGAGGCGGTGTCCAATGGCCCCACCAATGTACGGTGGAGTCTGGCGGGTAGGGGCGCCCAGGCTTGGGTTACTATCCTGCTCTGGAAACAGGGCGCGGGGCCAGCGGATCGGTGGCCATTACTAATGCATGTGCTGGCTGTGCCTGACCAGCTCTCTCAGCCTCCCCAGGTGGCCCCACGAGGGGACTGGAGGCACTGGGGCCTAAGGCCCATGGTCACCTCTGGCCCCAGCAACAGTCCTGGGGAAACACCAAGACTGACCTGGGGCAACAATTAGCCCTCCCAGCCTGAGAGCTCAGACAGCAAAAAAGAGGGGTCAAGCAGAATCCTGGCCCAGCACTCTTGTGTGACATGATCCCCACCCCTCAGAGCCTCCCAGGACCCATCTGTGCCCAGCTGCCTCCCCTGGAGCTGATACCTCCTTGGATTTGAATTTCATTTTTGCAAGGGAAATGGCCTGCCTTCCTTCTCGGGCCTCCACCTGGATGGTCTCCTCATTCATCCCAAGGTTCCCAGTACCCCAGGGGCTGCTCAGGACAGAGAAGCCCCCAGGAGGCAGTCTGCTGCTCCCTGAGGTAGGATCTGGGCACTTCCTGCCTTCCCGGGCATAGGGCTTTCCTGGGCAGGGCCTCAGTTTCTCCACTGGGTCCCTGATGCCTTGGGTATATTGATCGTCTGTCCAGCTGTTGTCTATACCTTGTCTTACTGCTGCAAGGACTGAAATTCATACCTAGTGGCCCATTCAGTCCTGGAAGGTGCTGAGGACAGGCTCATTGCCCTGTGTCACTTGTGCATTGACATGTGCTCAGAGAACTAAAGCAACTCGCTCAAGGTCAAAAAACTCACCCAAGGGCACACCTCCATCTCATCACCAGCCCAGGGAGCTTTCCACTGTGCTCATGTGCCGCCCCATGAATACTCTGCACCCAGCTGGCAGGGCCGACAGCAAACACATTCCTCGTCTCACCTTTCTGGAACATCGACACCAGCCTCTCTGTGCTCCCTGAGACTGTAGTGGCCCATGTTCCTGTGAGCCAGAGGACCATGTCTTCAAAATGCTTCGCCAGTGTCTTCCCCTCCTGGAGAGAACACAGTCAAATAAAGCTTCTATCCTCAGGTAGACGCATGTCCTCCCCCTCAAGTTGCCTTGTGTCATAATGACTTGAGTCTCATTCTCAAAATCATTCATTCAGGTCTGGCCCAAATGCAAATATGAGACTTTCACACCAAACACACACACACCAAACACACACACACACACACACACGTGCACACATTGCTCTTGTTGCAAGAGCATGTGCAAGAAAACTATTTTTTTTTTAAGTGGTGAGGACAAGACCCGGGTCCTTGTGTATGCTTGGCAAGCACTTTACCACCGAAATACACACCAGCCCCTTAAACCTCTTTAATTCATAATTTGACCTTCTAATGACAAGAGCAAGGAGAAATGCCCCTGTACACCCTATATGCAAAAATTAATCTCGAGTAAATAAATAGCACAATTGAGAACAAGGCTTAATATCCTACAAGAATCCAATTCACTCAGTTCAAGGTTGCCTTCCAGAGCAGGGAGACCCAAGGCCCAGGCAACCGTCTCCTTATAGTGGAGCCCTGGCTGTCTCCTGAAACCCTTCTTATGGAACAGATCTCAGGCTATCTGGGACAGTCAGGGCACTTGTGACCTCCTTCTTTATATACTACTGGAGGTCACGCTTCCTAAAGCAGAGGCTCTGATTGGGTTCTTCACCTTCCAATGTGGAGCCCCCCTGTCGGGCTCCACAAATCTTCAAGGGCTGTTGGCCTCCCTGAAGTCCAACATGTTGGCTCCAGCATCAGCTCTTGATGCAGTTAATCAGGGGCAGCTGGCACAGAACAGGACTGTGGGCACAAAACCTTCCAAGTGCCAGTTTCCAGTTTCATCAGAAAGAAACCTGACAACCCAAATGTCCACTAAAAGGAAGGACTGGAATAAACTACTCTACTGCAGTACAAACAAGGTAGACTTTAAATACCTTTTTCCACTACAAGGACCCAGGGCTCCCTGGAGCAATGGTTGATGCCAGGCAAGAAATGTTTTCAAAGAGGGCTGGGGTGTGGCTCAGCACTTGCCTAGCTTGCGTGAGACTCTGGGTTCATCCTCAGGACCTCCAAAAATAAAAATATAAATAAGAACAAATAAGCCTTGGGACATCTTGAGGCAACAAATAAGGACATGTTCAAAGAAATATAGGGACATGTCAAAAGGACATAGGAGCCTACTTGAGTGGGGTCCCACTGGCCAAATCAAAGGTGAATTAGCATCAAATATATCTAATGATATTAACAAATGAGAATCCATTGAATAAAATCTGAATCCATGAATTTATACTGCTGTAAATAAACAAATTAGGGTGGGAGGTATAACTCAGTTGTAAGCACTTGCTTAGCATGCACGCAGCCCTCGGTTTGATCCTCAGCACTGAAAAACACATAATACACTAATGAACAAACTAAGTGAAAGTTTGGTGAGAAACAGGATATCAACATAGTGCCAAAGCATTTCCTCATAAAATACGTATCATTAACAAAGCGGACAAGAGTCATTTCATCCTGAGACTCCATCTCTCTGGTAGGATACGGTGGGAACCCAGCATTCATGCAGAAGATGCACATCCTGAGGACTTCAATCATGAAGAGTCACCAGATAAATCCCAAACAAGGCCCATTCTGCAAAGTAAGTGGCCTGGCCAGGTGTGGTGGTGCACACCTGTAATCCCAGAAACTCTGGAGGCTGAGGCAGGAGAACCACAGTTTGATAACTTAGCAAGGCCCTAGCAATTTAGTGAGACTCTGCCTCAAAATAAAACATAAAAAGGAATGGGGATGTGGCTCAGGGGTAAAGTACCCAAGGATTCAATTCCCAGTACCAAAAATAAAAAAGAAAGACAAGGAAGAAATTTAAATGAATATTATAAGATGAACCATGAAAGAGGCCAGTTTGAAAGCTGCATACTGTATGAGTGTGAGAAATAAACACTAGTTGTTTAAGTATTTTGTTACAGTAGCCTTATTTATTTATTTATTTATTTTGAGGTATTGGGGATTGACCCCAGAGGCATTCTACCAGAGCTATACCCATTCCTATTTATTTATTTATTTATTTGCCCAAATTGGCCTCATAGAGGACATACCCCTAGTGCCATGACAGTTGACAATTGCCTTGAGGATAACTAGGAAAAAAAAATAAATGTAAAAGGAACAAAAATGCGTGTTGGTAACTTCCTAGGAAATCTCTGCTCATTTCCAGAAAAGAATATTCCTCCCCTTTATTAGCCTGTGTGTCCCCCCACCCCGAGTTCCTTTGCTCTATAGCTATAACCTCCCAGCTGCCAACTGGGGGAGAGATGGATCTGTTTGTCTGTGAGTCTGTCTCCCACTTCTCCTGTTCTCAGCCGAGAACAAAAGTCTCAGTCAGTGCCCTCAGTCTCATTATCCACAATTCCAAGAGGGAAAAAGGACCCAGTCTGGGGTGAAAACACACTCTGCTCATTCACACACACACACACACTTCTGACTCCAGATATGGGTTCCTCATCCCACACACTAAGCCTCCCTCGCACACCAACTGGGAGCCCCATACGTCAGTCCTGACACTGTCTACCTGCAGAGCCTCAGTCCCACAGACTGGCCGCACTTCAGGTGCCAATCACAAGTCCCAGGTGGGCACCTGTACTTCTGACCCACCAGCTATAAGTAGGGGTTCCCACACCTCTCTTCAAATTATTGGCTTCAATAATTTGCTAGGATGATCAGAGCCCAAGGAGATGCTTTATTATTGGCTTATTATTTTTAAAAAGGCAGATAAACAGCTTGATGAAGAGATGCCTAAAGCAAGGTATCAGGAAAGGGCCCAGAACCCACCCTCTCTCCAGGCATGTCACCTCCACACGTTCAGAATCTCATCAAATCTTAGTGCTCAAGAGGGGCCAGGTATAATCCCCGCATGCCTTTAATCCCATCCATGGAAGGCTGAGGCAGGAGGAACGCAAGTTTGTCTTTGTTTGTTTGTTTGGTACTGGGGATTAACTCCAGGGATGCTCTAGCACTGAGCCACATTTCCAGCCCTACTTAATTTTTATTTTGAGACAGAGTCTCACCAAATTGCTGAGGCTATCCTTAAATTTGTGATCCTCCAGCCTCAGCCTCCCAAGTCACTGGGATTATAGGCATGCACCATCATGCCCAGCAAGATGACAAGCCTGAGGCCAGCCTAGCAATTTAGTGAGATCCTTTCTCAAAAACTTTTTTGTGTTTGTACCAGGAATTGAACCGAGAGACCCTTAAACCACTGAGCCACATCCCTAACACCCCTTTTTTTAAGACAAGGTCTTTAAAAAAATATTAAACATTTTCTTTCAAGACAGGGTCTTGCAGAGTTGTTTAGGGCCTTGCTAAGTTGCTGAGGCTGGCTTTGAACTCACAATCCTCACACCTCAGCCTCCCGTTCCGCTAGGATTGCAGGTGCCCTCAAAGACCTTTTAAAAAGGTCTGGGCATGTCGCTCAGAGGTAGAGCACCCTGGGTTCAATCCTGAACACCGCATTTTTTTAAAAAGAGAGGATTTTGTTAGGAATTGAACCCAGGAGTTAGAATACTAGGCAAGCGCTCTACCACTGAGCTGTCTGCCCCAGCCCCATTCAAGAATCTATAGAGGGGCTGGGGATGTGGCTCAAGCGGTAGCGCGCTCGCCTGGCATGCGTGCGGCCCAGGTTCGATCCTCAGCACCACATACAAACGAAGATGTTGTGTCTGCCAAAAACTAAAAAATAAATATTAAAATTAAAAAAAAGAAGAAGAAGAATCTATAGAGTTTAATTGCATTTAATCCCAGCACCTGTTCCCCCTTCCAGAATTGTGTGGGGCTGAGTGTCCCAACCCTCTGATCACTTGGTTTCTGGTGAGCAGCCTTACCCTCAGGCTATCAGGGGCCCTAACCTGCCACCTCATCAGCATAAACTCAGGTGCTTTGGAAAGGAGCCCATTAAGAATAAGGAAAGTCACTCCTATGGCTAAGGAGGGAACAGAGACAGAGGTCTCTGTGAGGCCACAGAGAACCGAGATCTGAAACTCAGGGTGGAGCTTTGCCTGAGAGACAGACCTGGCTGTCAGCAGCAGGTGGTGGAGGTGGAAGTTGGGGGCATTGGGGACACCCCAGAACACCAGTTGTTTCCGTTCCTTGAGGCTGCTGTAACAAATGACCTCAACTGGGTCACTTGCAATGACAGAAAATTATCCTCTCCACAGTTCTGAAGGCCAGAAGTCCATAATCAAGGTGCTGACAATGGTCGCTCACTCCTAGACTCGGGAGGGAATCTGTCCTTGTGATTCGCCCACCTTCGGTGGTTGTCACCAGTCCTCAGGGTTCCTTGGATCATAGACGTGTCACTCCAAACTCTGCCTCCTCCTCTGCTGAGTCTGCCTCCTCTGTGTGGCTCTGATGAGGACACCTGTCCTTGGACTTAGGGCCCAGCTGCATGATCCGGGATCATCTCATCTCCAAATCGTCAACTCAATCACATCTGCAAAGACCCTTTCTCCAAACAAGGTCTTTCTCCAATTGCAGGTGCTGAAGATTAGGACATGGATGTCCCTTACTGGAGCTGCCATTTTACCCACCATGCCCATCTTAAAGAGAAGAAAACAGGCAAGGACCCTGAGAATCAACATTGATGCCACAGGACTACAGGGGACCTGCTAGGGACTGGAGAAGGTGGGAGCACACGTCTTTGCTTTCCGTTGATGCCACTTCTGTTTCCTTTGAGACTTAGCGAAGAAGTCTGTTTGAAAGTTCTGGTTTGGGTTGGGAGTTCAGTGGTGGAGTCCTTGCATGTCACAGGCAAGGCCCCCAGAAGCTCAGCTTCCTCACAAGAGACAACAACAGTACCTGCCGCATGGGCCATTGTTTGGGGAGTAAAATGGGTGACTGTGGTGGTTGCCAATGGTAGTAACTGTTACAGCATTACTCTTGGAGATGGAAACAGATTGGGTCTGGGGTGACAGGAGCAAGGGTTTGGGAGAGGGCGCTGTGAGCACTGGGACCATGATCCGTCTCTGTGAGGGCCTCCCACCTTGGGAAGTAGGAGCTCAGGAGCTGAAAGCAGAGAATTCCCGTGCCACATGAATGCCTTCCTGGACCTCACCAGGCTGATCATGGGAGGTCAGCAGAGTGCTTCCAAGACAGGAGGGCCCTCTTGTCCAATCCTTGTTACCCAGAGTGCTTTCTCAAAGAACTCTGGGAAAGATCCCACACTCTGCCTCATGCTCAAGAACCTGTCCCCAGGAAATCCTGCTTAGTGTCTCCTCTGTCCTAACGCTGGAGTCCTGTCGCATGGCCCTATATTGGGGGCTGGGAGATCAAAGGCAAAGGGTCTTTTGGTAAAAAGTGCACATGAGAATTGGAGGCTTCTTCCCAGCAACCCAGCGACAAGTACACACCCTCTGCTTTGGGGGACAGGTGGACAGGGAGGGGCCGAACCGCCACCTGGAGAACTCAGGCCTGTCCTGGAGCTCTCTCCCCGGCCTCTGTCAACTTCAAAAGCAATTTCCTTTATTGCTGGCGCCATTGGCTGGATCTCTGGAGGAACAAATTAATGTTGGGCGCAGGTGGGCACAGTTAATACCTGCGTAGGGCTTTATGTTCCCTCAGCGGTAAACAAAGATAACCTGAACTCTAAACAGGCACTTCCAGGCTGCCCACGCCGCAGATCCTGGGCTTCTTTGTGTGAAAGGCCTCGGAGCCCTTCCTCCTCTCCCCTGGGACACCAGGCAGTGCTGACTGACCCAGGATTCCAGGGCCAGGGGCCTCACTCCACACCCGCAGGCAGCAGCTCTGCCCAGAGGATCCTCCTGCCATCCTGTCAACCCTGCCGCTCCAGCCTCCCAGGGCCCCACCCGCCGCAGGAAGTCCTGTCTTTCTGCAATTGCTGTGATTATCTTGTGCCCCCTGGGGCCTCCAGGCTGGCTGGGGACCAGGCGCCTGGCTTCCCCATATCCACATCCACCTCTTCTGCTTCCTGCTGCGGGGTGGGGTCAGCTTTCCCTGCTGGTTGGGCTCCTGAGGCTGCTGGGGGTTAGTGGGTCCCTGTCCCTCACCATGCCTTTGAGGGCAGGCCCTTCCTGGGCTCACAAGCAGAGGCCCTCCGGGGGTGACACTGCAGAGTCCCGAGCTGACCACATGGGGGTCCCAGAGAAGGTCCCACTGGGGCCCCGAGTAAGACTGCTAGGCACTGCAGCCTTTTCACACTGATTAGGACGCGCTGACCACTTGGCTGGTCAGGCTCATTTTACCCTCCCAACAACAGTCCTGTGAGGCGGGCACCCTTGTGCTCATTTACCTGGCCTAAGAGATGAGACTCAGGGACAGATGGTGCCAGTGCACAGCTCTGAGTGGCCCCCTCACTTTCCACCCATTGCCTCATTTGACCCCCTCACAATCCCTTGAGGCAGGTGCTCTGATTACGGTCCATGCATGGGTCAGGGAATGGCATGTCTTGCGTGAGGTCAACCAGCTGTCTGGCTCTCAGACAGTCACTGAAGAAGCCAGGACACCTGAACAGAGGACTTTTTCCCCCCTATGGTGCTGGTGGGCACGGTTAATACCTGCGTAGGACTTTATGTTCAGGCCCCTCATACTTGGTAGGCAAGTGCTCTACCACTGAGCTACCTCCCCAGCCCAAATGGGACTTTTGACTACTCCTTTTCAGTGCTGCCCAGGTGGTAGCCAAGAGTCAGCTCTGGAAACCTTTCTCCGGCAGCCTGCATGCCCCTGCCTGTGCTCACAGCCAGCATCCTCGGGGACCCTGGGTACCAGGTGATGCCAGGTCATGGGCTTTCCAGAGATTCCTCTTACCTGCTCCCTCTGCTCCAGTCCGTCTTCTGCTTTGTCACCAGACCACTTTCTTCATGTCCAGGCCCCTGCTGACACCTACAGAATCACATGGAACGTTGTCAACCTCAACTCCTCCCAACCTTGTTCCCCAGGCTTCCTGCCCAGGCAAACAGGGCTCCCGCCAACCAGGCCACTGCTCTCCAACGTGAGGCCCCAAACCTTAGGAAGGAGAGGAGGGGTCTGTCCCAGGCAGCACGGGGGGGCAGTGGCTGGGGCCAGGAAGCTTCCAGCAGGAAGCATCCTTTAGGGTGGATGGCAAAGGAGCTGGCTGAAGGAGGGCCAGGCAGAGGAGTGGCCATGGGCAAAGCTGAGCAGCCCCAGAACATAGGAGGGGACACTGCCATCCCTAAGACCTCCAGGAGGGGCCTGGAAGCCCCAGGGTGGCAGATGGGAAGTGCTGGGTCTTGAAGGGCATCCTCTCTGCAGGTGAGGAGGTCTGATGGGACCTCCGTCTGGTTCCATCTCTGCCTCTCACTGTTGCCTGGTCCAAGCATTCTGACCTCTGGTTCAGTGTCCTGCTCTGTAAAGTGGGGGTATGGAGGACAAAGTAAACCAATAGTCCTTTTGCAAAATGTTTTTAACTTTAGAAGCTGGAGGGTTTTTTTGTTTTTTGTGGTCCTGGGGATTGAACTCAGGACCTCATCCACATTAGGCACGTGCTCTACCAGAGCTGCACCCCTAGCCCTTTTTTAAATTTTATTTTGAGACATGGTCTCACCAAATTGCCCAGGTTGGTCTCTATTTTGGGACCCTCCTACCTCAGCCTCCAGAGTAGCTGGGATGGCAGGGGTCACCACGTCGGACTGAAGCTTTTCTTTTCTTTTTTCTTCTTGTCTGAGAGTGGAACCCAGGGCTTTGAGGAGGCTAAGCAGGAGCTCTACCACTGAGCGACACGCTCAGCCCTGGGAGCTTTTTCTCAGAGCAGATCTTTCTAGGAAGCCTTAAGAACAGTGGATGTGATGCTAAGAGAAATAAGCCAATCCCGGAAAACCAGAGGTCGAATGTTCTCTGATAGGTGGATGCTAACACATAGTAGGGGGTTGGGGAGATAGAAGTTCATTGGACCAGACAACAGAGAATGAAGGGAAGGGAGGGGGAATGAGGGCGGTAAGAAGCGGAAGGGCAGCAGAATGAATCTGACATAACTTTCCTATGCCCATATATGAATCCATGACCAGTGTAACTCCTCATCATGTACAGCCACGAGAATGGGAAGTTATACTCCACGTGTGTATGTCAAGATACATTCTACTGTCATGTATAACTAAAAAATAAATAAATAAATAAAAGTTAGCCTGGACTGGTGGCTCATGCCTATAATCCCAGTGGCTTGGGAGGCTGAGGCAGGAGGATCAAAAGGTCAAAGCCAGCCTCAGCAGTTTAGCAAGGCCCTAAGCAACTCAGTGAGACCCTGTCTCCAAATAAAATATAAAAAAAGGACTGGGGATGTGGCTCAGTGATTAAATACTCCAGGTTCAATTCCCAGTACCAATGAATGAATGAATGAATAAATAAATAGAAGAACGGTGGAAGTAAACAGATCAGTAGGAATAAATGAGAGAGTAGGAGCCCAGGGGCCATGGGCCTCCCCTCCTCCTCTGTGTCTGCCGAGGAAGCAAAGTTTGACATTCAAAGTCCCTCAGATGACAGTCTCACTCCACCGGTGATGGACCTTCCACCTGCATCGTTTATCCCTGGCTCAGGCCAGGCTGAGGTCCTGCTTCCCCACAGTCCCCTCTAGGTCTGTGATTGATCTTGAAGTGGGGACAAAGAACCCCTGCCCTAGAGGAGAAGGAAGGGCCCTTCCAGGTATCGATACTGACTTGTCTGAATTTCTGTGGGTGCTGGGTCCCTGCAGCCTGCAGGAGGAGGGACACCTGCAGGGACCAAAAAGTGGGACTGGACCCTGCCTCTTCCAGTATAGAATCTTCTAGGCTCCCTTGGCCAGCAGGCTTAGATGGGCCCTGCCATGCTTCTGCTCTCCAATCAGCAGTGGCCGCTGGAATTTGCAACCCTGCACCACCCCTCCCAGAGCCAGGGCACCTATTGCATACAGGCCCTGCTTGTTGAAATTTAGGATAGCAAGTGTGTGCAGCTTCTATAACATGAACCAAAAATATTTTCAATTTGCACCTTCTTTGACCTAGAGATACCACTCCTTGGAATGGATCCTAAAGAAATTCACTATTGGGCTGGGAATGTGGTTCAAGCGGTAGCGCGCCCGCCTGGCATGCATGCGCCCCGGGTTTGATCCTCAGCACCACATACAAACAAAGATGTTGTGTCCGCCGAAAACTGAAAAATAAATATTAAAAATTAAAAAAAAATAAAAAATTTAAAAAAAAAAGAAATTCACTATTTTCTGATAGCAGGGAATTGGAAACTGCCCACCTGACTTAAGATGGGCTTGATAGATGAAGTCATCGTCATACTGTGCAGCTGTTCACTGTCATAGAATATGACTTTTCCCAAATGGGAAAAGGAGCCAGGTGTGACGGCACATGTATGTGATCCCAGTGACTTGGGAGGCTGAGGCAGGAGGATTGCAAGTTCAAGGCCAGCCTCATCAACTTAGCAAGGTCCTGTCTCAAAATAAAAATGCTGGGGATGTGGCTCAGTGGTAGAGGACCACTGGGTTCAACCTCCAGAAGGACAAAAAGAAAGAAACCAAATGGGAAAAGGTCACTTTGTAAGAAAAGTAAGACACTGGATGAAACAGAATGTACAAAAAGGCCTCATTTTTCATTAAAAACAACATGCACATAGAACAAAGACAGGAAAAGCATGATGCTTTTAGCGATTTTAGCGATTTTCTGGGGTTCACATTGCCTGCCATGGTCTCCACAGTCTAGTGATGGGGACACCAAAGATTCGTTTTTAAAGAAATCAGAGAAAAAGGAAAAAAATCAAAATTTCAGTGCACTCAAAAAAATTCTGTTGGGTTGCACACCCAGGCCTGGCACCCCCATGGCACGATTCCCCACTCCCTTTTGCCATCTTCTCTCAAACTCAGGTCATGTGATGTTCTCCATGAGGAGGGTCCCTGTCCCTGGGCTCTTCTGCCTGGGGCCAGCTGGGGTTCGTGGGAAACCCGGAACACCTGCAGCTCAGACTGAGCCCCACTCCAAGGGGCAGCCTGCAGCCGTGAAGGGGAGAGCCTTGAGGGTGAGCGGAGAATGGGAGATGAGGCCTCGCTCCCTCACAGTGAGGAAGACCCCAGGGCTCTAGGCCACAGCTCCTGCCATCCTGCCCTCCAGCCTCCTGGGAGACCCTGCTGCACCAAGGAGCAGGTTGGGGCCAATCCAACTGGAGCCTTGCCCTAAAGGGGTCAGTATTGTCCCTTGTCCCAGGGTAGGGGAAGGCAGCCATCCGTGGCTGGCCTCCTGGGCCCCACCTGCGTGGGGCAGAGTCGACTGGAAAGGGAACTTTGCCAGACTTGTCCCAGCAGGGCAGCAGGAGGACCTTCACAACCCGGGAAAGTTCCTTCACAACCCGGGAGAGGGACAAGGACCTGGCACCATCGGAACAGGCCTCCTGGCTCGTGTCACAGTAAACGAGTCACCTCACCTCTCTTCAGCCTCAGTTTCTTCATCTTCGTGGTGGGCTAAAAACAACTCTCCCTCCAGGGAGCCTTAGGCTTCCATTCTGTAATCTACAGAAAGCACAGAAATGGGAAGCCTGGTGCCATGTTTCTTCCCGTCCCTGCCGGCCCGAGCCATCCGAGTATCTCATTACAGGATAGCTCGCTGAGGGGAGGGGGCCTGGCAGAGAAGACCACCGCTCAATCCCAGGGGACCCGCAGACCCACCCCAACCACTGGTAGCACCCTGTGGGGGAGCCCTGAGGATTTGCCATCGTGTAGGGCAGCAGGATATGTGGGAGGGAGGCTGAGGAGGGACGGTCCAGATAGACAGCAGGGGACAGAAGGGCAGGTGTCAGGCCGACGGAGACAAAAAGGAGAGAGAAGCAGCCAGCAAGAGCAGGACCAGAGAGAGTTCCGGAGACTCCAAGGGACTGCCAGTGTCCACAGGGTCAGGGATCCTGGCTGCCTGGGCTGCAGGGGTGAGGTGGGGGTCGGACATGGTTTGGGACCCCAAGTAGAGTTGCCAGATTTAGAAATAAAATATATAAGATTTCCAGTCAAATTTTAATGTCAAGTGAACAATACTTATTTTTTTTTTTAATATTCCTATATCCTCTGGCTGTTCAGTACCATACTTATACTAAAATGTTTCCACTGTTTACCTTGAATTCCAGTCTGACTGGTGTTTGGGGTCTTACCTGGCACCCTAGGCCCAGGGCCCATGCTTTCCTCAGCTGCAGATGGAACTCAGTGGGCGATTGCTCCCTCTGGCCACTGATGCCCATCTCCACACAGTCAGGAAGGGGCCCTTCCTGTGCTGGTCACACTCAACGTTTGTCTCCTCGCACAGGGAGGCCAGGCCTTGCCCCAGTGCAGGGAAATGCTGACCCACGACAGGGCCCCTCCGTCCAGGGCCAGAACAGATCTAGAAACCATTCTGTCTGCCTGTGCCTTGCTGTCCTGCGCTCCCAGCAGCCTGCCAAGGGGCTCAGGTGGCCTGAGAGACAGCGCCTGTGAGTTCCTCAAGGATGGGTGGCAGCCGCTAATCTGGGACAAGTGCCCAAAGGAGGCACAGCCTCTGCTAAGGGTATTCAGGGGCCCAGGTGTGGGGACACTGCCAGGGAAACATGTTCACCCTGTCCCCAGACAGCTCTAGGAACACTGTGAATGCCATGGCTGGAGAGAGCTCTGACACCCCCTCTTGTGTTTTTTGAAATGGGATCTTGCTATGTGGCCCAGGCTGGCCTGGAACTTGGGATCCTCCATCCTCAGCCTCCTGAGTATCTGGGATTGAAGCTACTGGCTTAATTCTTTATTTTAATAATCTCTTGAGGCCCAAAGAGGCAGTTCTGGGCCCAGCGCCCAGGCCCCTTGGCCCTGTAGTGGTGCTGTGTTCTGCCTTGTGAAATGCTACCTCACCTCTGTGGCCTTGAGGCCTTTTTTCCTGTCTTTCATGGGGATCTAGCATTTTCTGCTTTGCAATATTCCTTTTTCTCTCATCTCTTCGAGGCACAACAAACGCAACTGTAAGGTCCAGCATTGCCCCTGGTTTCACAGCTGCATCAACAGGCACACACAAGCCCGAAGGCACACAGAGAGACGATGGTAGAGTTACAACCAGACCCTGAGCCCATCTTGGCCGGAGGCAGAAGGAAGAACTCCTGGCAACTAGTTGCTCATTCTTCATCCAGTCTGGGGTGGGACCCCAAGAAGATGCAAGCTTCTGCAGAAACTCTAGTTTATGGGCATGCTCAGATGATGAAATCGATTTTCTGTGAATTGGCCTACTAAAACCCCCCATAGTTAATAGATGTCATTTCATGCTTGAAAGGACTGTAAACTCATCAAAGGCAACAGAGTTGCCTGCAGCAAAGCCCCCCAACCCCTAGGTGAACCCCCACCCTGCTCTCTGCAAAAATGTGGGCTGATCCTGGGGCCCAGAGCTCTTGAGTTCTCCACGGCCCAGTTGGCTCAAATGGATGGCTTCTGATCTTCCCCGCACCTCAGTTTCCCCACCTGTAAAGTGGGTGGAACGGCACTGTCCTCTAAAGCTTGTGGGGCCCCCAGTGATACCCTGTTTGATTACAAAGTGGATTAAAAGTTGTGGTGCACTTGATACTAGTAACTTGATCAGGCACACAGATAGTTTCGTTGAAAAGCAGCCTCAGGTGGCCTTTTGCCAGCCTCCCTACCCCCCCTCCAAAGCCCCCATGGAACGGGCCTGGAAGGAAAGAGACAAGATAATAGGCTCCTGCTGAAGCCCCTGAAGTCTCTCCTACCAAAGGCCCCCGGGGAGACTCAGCTGGGCAAGCCCGGGGCTGGCCCCACCGGAGCTCTGTTCCTCCCCAGGCTGGGAGCTGCTTCCTGTAGAAAAGGTCATAATGGCCCAGACCACAGGACAGAAGATACAGGACTCCTGAGAGCACATGGGGGGTGTCCAGGTGCCCAACCACCTGGCCACTGTGTCCCACCCCAAATGCAGCCCACACCAGGTACCTTTGTGGAGCCTGTGTTTCTTTTTTTTTTTTTTTAGAGAGAGAGAGAGAGAGAATTTTAATATTTATTTTTTAGTTTTCGGCGGACACAACATCTTTGTTTGTATGTGGTGCTGAGGATCGAACCCGGGCCGCACGCATGCCAGGCGAGCGCGCTCCGGCTTGAGCCCCATCCCCAGCCCGAGCCCGTGTTTCTTAATGCAAGAGAATCTCATGTGACTCAAACTCAGGATCCGACCTCTGGGCAAGACCCCGTCCCCTCATGTCCCCTGGACATTCAGGTGGGGGAAAGGGTGAGCTGAGCCAGGGGAAGCAGCTGCCAAGGCCACTGTCAGTCTGTTCCTCACCACGTGTCCTAAGGGGTCACTGGGACCCTGAGGTCAGCATGTAGAAAGCTGGCCACGTTAGCCAGGGGTCCCAGAGGTTTTGTCCCCTTCCTTCTTGGGAGGAGGGAGATTGCTGCTCCTTTTGTGTGGACAGCTCTTTTTCAAGGTCTTCTACTGTCCACTCCTCAGACTTCTTCTAGAATCGAGCGTCAAGCAAACAAGCATGTAAATGAAACAGGTCCTGTTGGTCTTCAGGAAGCTGGACACTAATGGAATAGCATTACCCTCCCAGGGGTGGATGGGACTCAGAATGCTGATATCCAGGCTTCCGGTGGCCTAGGCCAGCTACACCACAGGCCACCAATGGCCACTGAGAGGCCGAAGGCAGTGAGGCTGAACTGTTTCATTCTCTGTTCTTAGTTTCATTCACGAGGGACAGAAAGTCTCCGGGGCCCATTCTTTGGCGCACAGTGACTTGCTCTGTAGGGGTTGACACTACATTAGAAGACTGAGTTCCAGAGAAAAATGGAATTCATAGTTGTGTGGCCAGCACACGTGGCTGGCATAGTTGGCCAGGAGGGGCCACGCCCTGTCAGGGACCCAGAGTCTCAGGTTGCCTCCTAGGTTGACCTGACCTCTGTGACCTGAACAAGTCACTTGGACCCTGCTTTCTCTCCTCTGTGTAATGGGCAGAGGGTCACCTTGGCACTCCAACAGACTCAGTTTGAGTCCTGGCTCCACCCATGCTCACTGACTGGCCAAATGACCAGAGCTGTTAAATCTCCATTTTCTCAACCATAAAGTGGGTGTAAAGACACTAACCTCACGTGCCTGTGCTGAGGAGGCTGCACACCTGCCTGGAAAATGTGATCCCCTTCCTCCTGGGTTTTTTAATTAATTACAAGTCCAGAAAGATATACCATGCTCATGAACAAATGCCATCATTCATTTATTCAATAAATTTTTTTTAAAAAAGTGCCTTTGATGTGTCCAAACAGATGCTGTTAACACCTGGACTCTCAGGCCATCAGAGATGGGGTCTGGGCCTGCAGGTAGGAGTATAATTCAGGGCAAGCTCTCAGCCTGCCAGGTGCCGAGGCTGTGTATGGATTATCTTCATGAAAACAGGGTGCAGCAAATGTGAGAAGGGTCTCCAGGAGGGAGAGCTTGGCTTTTTAATCTCAAGGCTGAGGGCCACCTGAGGCGGGGAGTGCATTGGCCTGACCGGCAAGGTCAACACCACCACAGCAGGTGGTGAGACAGCAGGTCTCCAGACGCGGCTCAGCTACAATTCGCTGGGACTGGCTTGAGGGCTGAAGCCCCCGTTAGAACCCAGGGCAGGGTGGGGGACACTCCTTCAATTCCACCTAGAATACTGGAAGTCAGATGACCTCCCCAGGGACTAACGAGGGAGCCAGAGAATTAAGATACTCTGATGGCCTGGCGTGTGACGCACACACCCATAATCCCAGCTGGGGATGTGGCTCAGTGGTCAAACACCCCTGGGTTCAATCCCTGGTACGAAAAACAAACAAACAAAACAAAACCAACTCTCTGTTCTT
Organism: Marmota flaviventris; assembly: GCF_047511675.1. Classification (NCBI taxonomy): domain Eukaryota; kingdom Metazoa; phylum Chordata; class Mammalia; order Rodentia; family Sciuridae; genus Marmota; species Marmota flaviventris. Next base: position 23,985,280 of record NC_092498.1, read on the forward strand.
TTCTCAGCTCTGCCAGTCCCTGGCTGTGTGTCCTGAACAAGTCCCTTGATCTCCCTGAACCTCAGTTTCCTCACCTGTACTGAGAGTTTTCCTGAGAATCAGAAGGACATTGTGTGGGAAAGCTCTTTGCCAACCAACATCCAGCCCCCTTAAGGGGCTACATGAGGCGACCTGGGTCTGAACTTGACCCTGCCCAGTACCTTCTCGGTGAACTTGGAAAACACACACTCCCCTCTAGGTTCAGATCTTCCCGCCCTGCTGAGATCTGAGGGAAAATGAGAAAGTGAGAGGAATTGTCTAAGCTGTGACCCATCGGGCCTTGGTGACAGCTTCCTGCTTCCTCACCCATCCTTGACCCAAGTGCCTCAGGTTTCCAGGGCTCCGAGAGCCCTGCAGGCGGCACCTACTTCCCAACATTGCCTTACCACACTCTGGAGCCAGGCCCTCCCCGCCCTCCCCCTCATACCTACGCTCCCAGCACCCAAAAAGGGGCTCAGCATCACCAATCCTCAGGAAATGCAAATTAAAACCATGAGATATCACCACACCCCACTAGAATGCTAAAATTAAAACATGGGTGAACCTAGCGTCGGTGAGGTGGTGGATCTCAATTCTCTCGGGGGCCAAGGGAAATGGGATCAGTGGTATCATCCACAGCTGCGAATTGGTATAATGGGAGAATTTACATCCCAGAAACCCCCAAATACTACAAGTTAGAGCTTCCCCATTCCAGACAGCCAGTTGTTAAACACTTATCAGTGCCACCTCTGATGGAAACATATGTACACAGAGACTTGTACATGAATGTTCATAGTAACTTTATTCATAATAACCAAAAAATGGAGCTGGGGTTGTGGCTCAGTGGTAGTGTGCCTGCCTAGCATGTGTGAGGCACTGGGTTCAATTCTCAGCACCGTATATAAATAAATAAATAAAGAAAGAAAGATCCATCAATAACTAATAAATTTAAAAAATAACCAAAAAGTGGAAACATTCCAAACGTTGATCAACTGAGGAATGGTCAAAGAGACTGTGGTACTTCCCTATGATGGACTATTACCAAGCAATGAAAAAGGAACGGATTAGTTGGACTCAGTGGCATATACCTGTAATCCAAGCATCTTGGGAGGAGAAGGCAGGAGGGTTGCAAGTTTAAGGTCGGCCTCAGCAACTGAGCAAGACCTGCAGCAACTTAGTGAGACCCTATCTCAGGGAAAAAAAAGTGGGGGCTTGGGTGTAGCTCAGTGGTAGAATGCCCCTGAGTTTAATCCCTAGTACCACCAAAATAATAAATTAAAAATAAGTAAAAGAACCCGATTCAAAAGGTCACATGCTCCATGCTTGTATATAAATGGAATCTGGGAAAGGCAAAACTGCAGTGATAGAAGGCAGACTAGTAGTTGCCAGGGTTGGAGTGATAGTGTGGGTTGTGGTAGGGGGAGGGGATCACCACAAAAGGCAGGAGGGAAGTCCTGGAGAGATGGAAATGTTCCACTTGCTGGTTGCAGTACTGCTCACGTGGATCAGATAAAGGTAGATACGAAGCTCATTTAATTGTGAGTTTAACTTGATTCATTTTATTCGGTGTAAATCATAATTCAACAAAGCTGTCCAAACAAACCAGAACCCACCCTTACCATGCTGCGCCCCGCCCTCTGTGGGAGACTCAGGCTCACCCCACAAGAGTCTCCAGCCGCTGTCTCTGGAGGAGAAAGGGGCAGGGAAGCTGTTCTGAAGCCTGCCGCATCCTCCGGAGTCAGGGATGCAGACAGGCAGAGGCCACTCCCCCTTTGGGGGCCACCCTCTTCATTTCTTCCTTGTCCATTGAAGAAGTGGGTGACCTCAGGATGCTGACTGGCAAGTCCTCGTCTTTTTTTTTTCCCCAAAAGGGGTGGACTTGAGAGAACCAGGGTCATTAAAGCTTAGAGGAAAGATGATGGGGGTGGGGAGGAATCTAAGACCAGGAGGGACCAAGACCCAGCTATCATTCCCATGTGTGCTTGGAGGGTTAGCATATGGCCGGTAATGACCAGCTGTTCTCTGTCAGTTCCAGATGGATTCTGAGAAAAATGGGCTTTCTGTGTAGCAGGAAAGATGATGGTGGGATATAATGATGAACTTCCTGAGAAGGTTCTTGATAAAAGTGAACATGGTAGGGCTGTGGTGGAGTGCTTGCCTAGCATGTGCGAGGCGCTGGGTTCGATCCTCAGCACCACATAAAAATAAATAAATAAAATAAAGGTATTGTGTCCAACTACAACTAAAAAAAAAAAAGTGAACATGGTACGTGTGTGTGAGAGTGTGTGTGTGTGTGTGTGTGTGTGTGTGTGTGTGGTAACCAGAGCAAGGGAAGAGGGCACTTGAAATAATGCCTTTCTCTGAAGCACTTTAAGAATTGGAAAGATAATGGGGCTGGGGATGTGGCTCAAGCGGTAGCGCACTCGCCCGGCATGCGTGCGGCCCCGGTTCGATCCTCAGCACCACATACAAAGATGTTGTGTCCACCGATAACTAATAAATAAATAAATAAATAAATATTTAAAAAAAAAAAAAAAAAAAAAAAAAAAAAGAATTGGAAAGATAAACCTTGCTCTGAAAAAAGCCTGGATCCCTCTGGGCTGAGGACAAAGGGGTAGACTTAGGCTCTTTCGCTAGGTACCTCTGAGGGCAATTAGCTAGCTGGCCCATCAGTGAGACCCCAAACCAGGAGTCCGTGGAGCCAGATGGGTACTTACTTTCATGGCCAGATCCCCTCGCAGACAGCCCTTGCACTCCTCTCCCCATTAGGGCAGAAGAGACCATCCATCACCATGGCAGGGGGGCTGGTGCTATTGGAGGCAGCTGCAGGCCTCCATCCGACTGCTCAGGAAGATGGTTCCAATCCCTCCGAGGTGCTAAATCATTCATGGAGCAGAGAGCCTGGGTGGCAGGAGATTTACTGCTAAGGAAACACTTTAGGGACTTGTAGAAATCAATTCCTTACAGAGACCCCATCAGCTGGCAGGTGGCCTAGGGGTGAGGCTTGCGTGTGTGATGGGGACACAACAAAGTGGAGAAGGCGGGGGCGGAGGGGGGACAGCTCCTGGACTCTCCAGCAGAAGATGGAGGGGACCCAAGGCCTGGGCCCAAGGGAGGCCCGTGGTGAAGGAAGACCCCCAGGCCCTGCCTGCAAGGGGGCATCGGGAGAGGAGTTCCCAGACACCAGCCGAGCTCACCCACCCCTCCTGCCACCTGTAGGGAGCTTCTGTGTCCATTCCCAGCAGGGCTCTGCAGGGGAGTAGGACCCAAGGAGAGGATCGTTGTCAAGGTTGGCCCTTCAATCACAGACCACCCCACCCAGCTCTGGCTGGAAAGGGAACCCTCGCCAGTGTTGGTTCCTCCCAATGCAGCTGGAGCTACACACATCTTCATATCTCAAGGAGAATGTCAGTCCCCTGAAGGCCCATACAGTCTCCATTTTGTGATTCAGAATTCTAAGATTGGATCATTTAGCTTCTGGAGTATCCTCATGTGCTAATTTAACCAGCAGGAGACATCCGTGACCCCATGCCCCTTGGTGCATAGTGGAAGCCCCGTGTGTGGCCCAGCTGGGCTTTAGTGTAAAGTCCAAGTATGGCCAGCTTCTCTGCCTCCATTTCTATGGCTATAGCATACTTCCCCAGTGTGAGTGGGAAAAGAAAAATGAAAGGATGAAGGAAGACAGGAGGAGCACTTTCAGACCAGTGCTGCTAAACAGATCTAATTCCAGGGCTTCCTTCTGGTCCTCACTGCACAGATGAACCTGCTGGGAGCGCAGCCAGAGAATCAGCTCTTCCCAGGCTCATACCTGTGAGAAGGGAGAATGAGAAGAAGATGCCCCCCATGCCCAGAAGTTCACGGAAGAGTCTGCGACTCCCTGGAAATGATCTACCGAGACAAAACCCAGGCTGGACATTGCTGGCCAAGGCGGGTAACATAGAGCAGGAGGCTGTGGTGGAGAGGAACAGACCAGAGACAGTGCTGGCCCCTTTTCTGCCTGTAGTCTGTGCCTCCTCTCAGTGTGGCAGGGAGAACCGGTCTCACTCTTCTTGTGGCTCTTCACAGCAGGACCCTGGCGTTCCCTGACTCACCCAGCACCTTCTATAGGAAGGCATGGGATACAGTGATGGAGACAGATAGGGCCCTTGCCCCTCTGGGGCACCACTGGGGACTCATGCTGAAGGTATGGGCAGGTGTTTTCCTCCCCAAGCCACCCACCTTGGAGGCCCGGGCCAGGGTCCACCCAGCCTCTACTCTGAATGGCTAGCAGCCTGGCAGCTGCTGAGGGAGCTTCCCCACCTGCTTCATTCGCCCTGGGTCTTGGGAGGGCTTATCAAGCAGGTTCCCACTGGGCGAAGCGAGGGTGCGATTACCAACTGCTGGATTCCGATTATTGTTGGAGGTTCCAGAAGAGCAGATCAAAGAGAGATCAAAGAGCTTCAGAAATTCTTGATTGCTCTTGATTAAACGCTACAAATGCTACCAGCCCCCCACCTCTCCCAACTGGCAGTGGTCCTGCGATCCTGCCCCTATCTTCTGTGAAGGACTATTTCCCACCCACAACAGCGCATCCTCCCCAGGCAGGAGGGGCTGTCAGCCTGCAAGCAGCACCCCCAGGATAATCCTCTTTCTAGGCAATGCTCCCCTCAGGTGTGTCCCCAAGAACAGCCCTGCAGTTCCTAAGGTTCCTCTGGCCCCCTTAGCTAGAGGCTACCCAGGGAACCTGCCGGGCTCCATCCAAGCAGGTCCCTCACCATTTTAAAAAAGTTTATTTTTATTTTTATGTATTTATTTATCTTTTAAAATTTTATTTTGTGGTACAGGGGATTGAACCCAGGGCTTTTTGCATTCGAGGCAAGCACTCTACCAACTGAGCTATATCCCCAGCCCCAGCATTTTTAATTTTTAACTTTAAAAATATTTTTGCTGTACTGGGGATTGAACCCAGTAGGGTTTCACCACTGAGCTACATCACCAGCCCTCTATAATTTTTATTTTGAGACAGAGCCTCGCTAAATTGCTGAGGCTGGCTTTCAATTTGCCATCCTCCTGCCTCAGCCTCCAGAGTCTCTGGGATTATAGGCGTGCGCCACCGCGCACGGCCCGCAGTGTTTCTTCGTGTCCGGCTCCAAGAGTTCTCTGTGGATCTGTGGAAAGACTCCGGAGCTGACATCCAGAGAATTGGGCTCTGGTGCGGCTCTGCCCAGAATTTGGGGCCTAGCTGGGCTTCGGATCTCTCACCTAAGAAAACGACAGTTTAGTCCGCTTGACTCTCGGTCAGCGGCCACCACAAATGAGCAGGACCAGGGCGCGGGGCCCTGGGAGAGTTTGAGGGTCTGGGGGCAACCGGGAGGGATGCTAAGGCAGTCAGTCAAAACCAAAGCCCAAGACTTCGGGGCTGAGAGCAACAGGAGCGCTGGCACGCTGCAGGGCGCGGAGGAGGTGTCCGCGCCGACGACGCTGGACGCCGAGCGGATGCGCATGGGGAAAAGCCGGGTTGTGGGGATGGGGAGGAAAGAACCCGACGGCCCTGGACAGAACGCTAGTCCCCTCCACAGAACCCTTGGAGCAGGAGCACGTTCTCATTCTAGAAAGGCGGCAACTTCATTCCGGCAAATTTAAGGGGCCACGGCAAGACTAAAAAGAACTGTCCCCTGAAGAAGCGCTTTGCTGCCACAAGGCGCTGGGAAGAACACAACTTCGACTGATTCCCCCAGTAGTTCTCTGATCTGGGCGAGCTCCCACTCCACAGAAGAAACTAAAGCTCAGGCAGGCACCAGGCACCGAACGAATCCTTGTTGGAAGGTGAATAACGAAGATCATTCTAATTTGAAACATTTAAGACCTAACTCCTCCAAGCATCCCCAGCCCGAAAAAGCATTTGCCTGGTTTGGGGGCAGAATTATTCAGCTAAATTCTGCTTTGGACACAGGGAGTGAAACATGGCCTGTGGCCAAAACCATATTTGGGTCACCGACCTTTGGATAATCTGCTGAAGGCTGTGGGGGCCAATCCCCCAACTGCAGACACAATCTGGTTAGAACCTCGGTGTTTCTGATCCCTGACGCCATCCCCGGGCCTCAGGGCTGGTAGGCGGGCTCTGGAGTCTGAGTACCGTGAATGCGGGAGGGTGGGGGCCACTTCCCGGATCCCAGCTGGTCGCGGGTGGGGAAACTACGCTTCCACCATCGGAGGGACCCAAGCAGAAGCGGGGCCACGCGGTGGGCACGCCAGGCTCCTAGTGCACCTTCTCTAGCGCATCCTCTCCAACTTCTCCAGAAAAATGAGCGGCGGGCGTTTTTAGCTTTATTTTAGAAATGAGGCGACTGGGGTTGGATGCAGTCCCCTATCCCGCCAGTCCTACTCCGGTTGGGGATCCTCTGCAGTGGACTCTCGAGCCTCGGAGGCACAGGATCGAACTCAGTCTGGGGGTCCCCATATAGGGAAAGGGAAAAGACCTGGAGCTGAGAAACCGCAAAGCCCCCTGGCTTCACTCCCACTTCGAGCTTTCACTGGACTCGGGTTCTGGAAGCACTTCCCCCGGGAGCCAGAGCCCGGGGGGCTCCCTCCTTCTGCAGCCTCAGTCCCTTCGCTCACTCCGCGTCTCGCCCTCGGATTCCACCTTGTCCTGGCTTCGACATCCCAAAACATCTTTTTTTAAAATCGAAAATTTAATAAAGCATATAAACACACATTCGCTTCGAACAGTCCAGAAGGCCATAAAACGAAGTCCTTTAAAAAAAAAAAAAAGTCTTCAATGCTGGGGCGGAGCCCTTTTGTGCATAACAAACCTCATACTTAAACCCTTGCCCCATTTATATTTTTACACAATCGGGAGCCCACGTGCCCTTTGCGCTTTTCACTAAACACCCAGGATATTTTCCAGGATATATAACGATCATTTATATTTTCCTCATTCTTTTGAAGAGCTGGGTCGATTCCTTAAGACAGAATCGCCTTTCTTTTGTCGGTCTTCTATTTCTCATTCTTTCCCCAAATCCCACTCCACTCCCTTGCAGCCCGAACAGTACCCGCCGGGCTCAGGCAAATAGAATCCTACAGGGCCCTTTGCCGCCTGGAGAAAAACGCACAGATGCACAGACACACCGTCTTAAAAAAAAAAAATACTAGCATATTAGCTGGGTTTCAAATACCCCTGGAAGTGTCGGCCCACGCGCATCTAGATTCCCGAGGCCTGGGGCTCTGCCAAGATCAAAAGGCCAGCATCCCCAGCTCGTGGTTCTGGCCACCAAAGTCTAGGAGGGGGCAGCTTCAGGGGCCTGGAATACCGCGGCGGGGGATGGACACCCGCTGATGGTCGCGTGTGGAGGGTGCAGGGATCTCAGGGTCACCAAGTAATCGCATGCTCACGCGTGTATTTTCTTTATCTCCCTGAGAGGTCGGGGTTCTTCTAACCATTTTGCAAAAGGAGAAACTGAGGCTCAGAGAGGTGAAGTGAATTGCTCTGAAATGGCACGTATGGTAAAAAAACACACATTCACTTCAAATAGTCCAGAAAGACTAAGCAAAAACGTGGCTAGAGAAAAGGAAAAAATTCGGGGTTCTTTTCACTGGAGTTATGTTACTAGTGCAATATGGTCCCAGGTTAGCACGAGGACCTCACCATTCCACAGGCCAATGACAGAATTACCTGACTTTTGTGGGTATGGGTCGGTACTAGGGATTGAATCCGGGGCCTCCCATATGCTAGGCCGCTGAGCCACACCCCCAGCCCTCAGAACTACCTCTAGAGGCCTGAGAGGAGGCTTGTATCCCAGACACCCTTCTGCCCAACTCTGGCGCACGTAGAGAGGAAAGTGAGTTGGTTACTTCTTCGCCCAACACCTTCAACACCACGGGGACTGTCATGTAGAGGGCGAGGCGCTGGGGTTAGGAATTAGAGAGCCTGAGGACAAGACACTCAGCAAGAAAGAAGGGCCGTGTTTGAGGTCCCAGGGCAAGGCGCTGAGTCTTCTGCGTGCCGGAAGGAAAGGCAAACCTTTCCTAAAACTGGCGAGAGGGTCAGGAAACCCAAAACTACGCGTCCCGGGGAGCACGACTCCCAGCAGAGTGGGTCGTAGGGCGAGAGGGAAAGGGATCTCTTTAGGAGGAGGGAAATGCCGCAGCTGGCAGGCAGACGTCGGACTGCAGGAGGAGGGTAGGTTGCTTGCGGGCGTTAAGTGTGCTCCACAGGCCAAGAAAGTTGAGGACCCAAGGTCGGCCAGAGCCACCTCTTCCCCTACTTGAGCCCCGAGCCGTAAGAGATCCCGGGTATCGGGTCCCCAGGGGCCGCCCCCTCACCGTCCGGGTCCAGCTCCAGTTACCCGCCGAGCCTGCTCCCTAAAATATGCATGAGACCCTTGCGGGTGCAGTTTCCCGGCCCCTCCCAGAGTGAGGCTGGGGGCTCGGGGTGCGCAGAGAGCTGCGGGGGGAGGAAGCGTCGCTGGCTCCTAGGCCGCGACCGTCTCGACTTTCAGCAGCGCATTTAAGAAAAGGTGGAAATTAGATCCGTCTCGGCTGCGCCCCCGTGCAGGCAGCCTCGACGGCCGGACCGCGCAGGCCAGAGGCTAGCTTTCCGCGGTGCGGTGTCCGGTTCTCAACAGCAGGTGAATGAGCTAAGGGAGGGGCCCCGAGGGCGGGGCCCACGCTATAAAGGGGCTCAGCAGGCAGCCGAGGCCGCTCGCTGCCAGTGTGGCCAGTGTTCTGGAGCTTACAGCGCTTAGGCTGCCCAGTACCCTAAGGGTCTGGGGATCAGGTAGGGCGCGGGTGGGGGCTCCGCTAGGAAGGCTCAGGGCAATGGGGATGGGAGAGGATGAGTGGGTCATGGAAGGGTTAATATGGGACCGCCCCCTCTTTTGGTCTATTGGGTTGTGCCCTTTTCATTATCTCCTCTGCCCGGGTTCTGGCGCATCACCTCTCATTCTCGGCTGTGTGGGGAGAGGGACACTCAGGTACCGAGACTCGCCTGGCCATCCCACCTGGGGTGGGTCTTGCCTCCTGACCCATCTATCCGCAACATCGATGGCTGGAGCAGGCCCTGCCCAGGAATCGGGAGTATAGAAGGGTTAGTATCTGCGTGGTCACTCTCGGGCCCCCGCGGCTCAGCAGGGGCGGGGGGGGGCGGGGAGACTGACTCTCCCTCCACTTAACCCCTTCCTTCGCGCGAGCCAAAGACAGGGTGCTAACGGTTTTCAATCTCAGCGCAACCCGCCTTTAGGTTTGGCGGAGGAATCCGCTTAGGCCCCCCAGTCCCTGACGTGCCTTTTTAGAGGTTTCTAGGCCACCAGACCTGCCGGGGTCCATTGGAACAACTAGGAGCTAAAAGGGAGGAAGGCGGATTAGCGTTTTATTTTAATCTGGTTTTGAACTGTCGTCTGGGCGGCCGGGCGCGGCAGCGACTGGGAAGGACGCCCAAACAGCGGCGAGGGGCGGGGCGCTCCTGTGATCAGGATGTTGGAAGAGGTCACCCCAATGCTGACAGTTTGGGAGCATCCGACCCGAGCCCCTTTTCAAATACTCCCGGTGGTAACTGAGCAACAGTGGTCGAGAAGGATCTAATCGGTGTCCGCGCCCCAGCCCCGTTCGGCCCCGCCCCCTCCCGGGGGAGCCATTGCCGCAGTGGTGGTGGGGGGGTGGGGAGAAAGGGAGATGGGAACGGGTCTGGGGGCGGCTTCCCTTCCCCTCCCCCTTCCGGGACAAGCAGCCTTTGTTCCCGCCAGCGGCGGTGGCCAGACACCTGTGAGGTAGCAGAACTGGGCAAAGGTGGGTGAGGACATAGTGGAGAGCTTCTAGTTCCCACTCCAGTCCTGGGCCTCCAGGTCTGGGCGCATCCTCTGAGATTGGTCAGCCTTGAGCCTCCTTCTGCTGGGAGACTGTGGAGATCCGTCTAGTGGTCCCACAGTGGCCCCGCCGCCAAACTCCCCTCCCCTCCCCCCAGCCCAGAATCGAATTTCCAAGCATGCTAAATTACACACACCTCGGCTAGCTTCGGGCTCGGAGGGTGGTGGAGTGGCAGGGCGTCGGGGCGCACCTCTGCTAGTGGAACCCCAGCCCGAAGGTAGGAGGCGGGGATAGAAGGTGGGCGATGGGACCCCTTGAGGCCAAACCCCGGAGAGGTTGGAGGAGCAGGCGGGGCTCCCAGCGTCTCTGCAGTCCCCGTCGGGCGTGCCCTGCGTGGCGCACCAACCCAAGCCACATTCAAGGTGAATCATCCCTGGCCCGCCTCCTGTCCCTCCCCCGCCTCTCGGCACCTGAGCCAATGGCACGGCGCGGGGGGCGGGCGGGGCACAGGGGGCGGTAAAACCCTCTTGGAGTCATTATCTCTGCACTCGGTCGAGTCCCAGCGCCTCCGCGCCGAAGACCGCAGGCCTCCCTCCGTCTGCGCGGTCGGAGGCAGGCCGGTGCACCCTGTTCTACGGCCTCTAGGGCCCTAGTACCAGGGTGCCTTCTGCCTGCCGCGCGAAGGTGTCTGCTCCTCAGGTGGCCCGGCCGGGGCCTTTCCCTGCAGACCTGTCACCCGACACCCAGGAAGCGCGCGGCCCCATCCCGGCTCCTCTTTGTTCCCCTTCTGGGCTCCGCGCTGGGGCGCCGCCTCCTCCTGCCCGGGCAGTGGAGATTAGGGGCGCCGCCCTGGCCCAACCCTGGCGCGCCTCAAGTTCCGTCCATCCGGCCCGCTCCAAACGAGGGCCCTTTTTTTCTTGTTCTTCCCGTGTGGACTCCGCGCGGAGCTGGGAGGCGGCAGTGCGCCCAGCCCCGAGCCGGCGCAGGTGAGTGTTCGGGGCGGGGCCGGGCGGAGCCTGCTCTAGGCAAGGAAGAGAAGGTGGAGGCGAGTGCCCCGGGGCCAGCAGTGCTAGAACCTGGGTTGGGGGCGGGCGGCCGGGCCAGCGGAGGCTGTTCTGCGCGGCCGGCCTTCGGGGATGACGCGGCAGTGCGGACTTCTAGCCCTTTCGGGCTCCTACGGCAGAGGTGTCCACGGGGCGAAGATCCAGGGGTCAGGGTTCCCAGTTGCTTGTGCCCTGAGCTCAGCCGTTACCCAGGATCTGGGCAGCGACAGTTTGGGGGTGCGGATTGTGTTTGGCGACGTGCGTTATGGGCGCGGGCCCAAGCGCCGCCTCCCTGAGGAATCCGACTGGGGTCGCGCCGGCGTTTCGCCGCCCTGGTGGGCCCCGGTGGAAGCGCAAGGCTAGGAGGCGGGCCGCGACGCCGGCTGCTGGGAGCGTTCCGGCAGGGAAAGCTCCTTTCTTCGGCTCGTTTTCGGGGTTTCATGGCAGGTTAGTTACTGCTTCCGTGGTCCCGGGCCAGCCCCGCCCTGTCCCTAGGGAAAGTAGGTCTCTGACCTCCAGCTCGCTTCCACTTGTCGGCCATCAGTCCTGGGAGTCTGGGAGCGCGCGGCCGAGACGCCCCCTCCTGTACCCGCTCCCATTCCTGTTAGGGCTGGTCAGCACCTGCGACCCCTGAACCCTGCTCAGGGGTTCGCTGCCGCCTGGCGCGCCTGGGCGCCTCGCCGGCCAGAGCATCCTAGGGGGTCAATGCAGTCAGGGATCGCCCAATTCCGTCGAGCCTTCCGGGCTGAGTCATTCGCTTTCCCTTTCTCCAGTTTTAATGTCCCTACTCTGTACTTAAAAATACCTGCGGTGGCCAAACGGGTAATGCGGGCTCAGAGATTAGGGGCCGAGAGAGGGAGGTGCCCTAATCAACTTCCCACCTCGCCCCCACCCTCACCCCACTGCCTTTGCAAGACTCCTGAGGACTAAAGGAACCCGATTTCCCTTCTGCGGGGTAGGTGGAGGATGCCTGCACAAAGACCCTGGTCCTCGCTCAGGGTCATTCAGCTCTGCGGAGAGTGCTTCACCTTCCACCTGTCCCTCAGTAAGCCAGTTGGGCTTACTCTGTCTGTGCTGTGCGGGTGTGGTCTCACTGTGGATGAGCCCACCTCTCAGCCTCAGGCGGGTGTCCAGGAGGCCCTTGGTTTGTTTGGCCTCTTGCTGTGGAATTGCAGCCACCACTTTCTTCGCAGCTCATGGCCGCCCCTTCAAGTTCCTGGGGGTGGCATAGAGGAATTTCTGGAGTCGGCCTTACGCAAAGAAGAAAAAATTTCAGTGTGCTAGTGTCATTGTGAGAATTTCGTTTATTCCTTTTCTCCATAAGGTGGGTTAACTGGCCCAGTGGCTCCTGAAGCTAGCCCGCGCAACTCTAAAAATCCAGATTATTAGTGGGGCGCTGGTGGTCTGAGCTGAGCTGAAAGCCACTTGGGGCTCTGCGCTGGGACCTCCTTAGGAAGACAAATTGGCTGGGGCGCACCCTGGGCTTGTCTGAGGACCTGGCTTCCTGCAGCCCTTTGGGCCCCAGCGCATTCGATGGAGACCCAGGGTTACAGGCCCCAGGTGGTTGTGGGTGGCGAACTTGGGCTCCATATTCGTTAGGTGGAAGCCATGCAGAGAGCTATCTAGGTATAGGGCTGCATGATAAAGAAGGAGACCTGAATTCTCACTGCCCTGTGACTTTGAGTCGGGGGAGCCACCAGCACAGAAAACACGCATGGGGCCAGCCCATTGCGCCTGGGTGTGGGTGCCAGGGGAGAGAAACCTTTAGGGAAAGGAGGACTCTGAGAAGCCTCAGAAGGTCCAAGTGGAGTTCAGGAGGGTGGGGCTGAGCCCAACTTAAGTGGGCTGAGGGTGTGCTAGCAGAGACCTTGTAAGGTGTTGAAAGTATATATCCTGGGCAGACCCCAGCCTTCCCACCCGACCTGCAAATCTCCCTGGCACATCAGCTCTGACGTTATTTTCATTGTCAGGAGCTCATGTCACGCAGAACTAGGAGACTACTGTCTTCCACTGCCAGAAGTGGATTTTTTGTCTCTTTGATCTCAAGGTCAGGGTTGTGGCCTGCAGGGAGGACAGGAGAGGCTGCTCTAAGGACTGGCCCCAAATCTTGGGCCTGCTTTCCCTTTTGAGATTTCCAGTGGGGCTTTTGCTGCTTATGTCCCCAAGCTCCCCTTATGCCTGGTTCCGGGAGAGCTATGAGACCCTGCTTCATTAGGGCCCAAGGCCACCCCACTGAGGTCCAAGAGTTACTGCTTGCCTCTTGGGTGGACCGGGGCTTCAGAGGCGGGTGTGGCGCTGCCGGTGCACTGCGGCACTGATCTCTGCGGCATTTGTGTTAGGAGGGGCGAGGCCGCGCAGGGGAGGAGCCTCGTTCTGCTGATTAGATCCGGAGGCTGGAGGGGATTTGGCTTTGTAAACTGTTCGCTGCCCCTCCACCCTCATCAGTTGTAAAGATGAGGGAAGGGGACCGAGGTTCTCCAGAGAGATGCCACAGTGGGTGAGAGGGAGCAGGCCTGCCGGGCCACTTTCTATTATAGGGCTCTTCTCATCCTATGGTTTGTACTGGGAGTGAGCCGGGACAGCAGAATCCCTAAGCCAGTCCTCTGTTTTCAGGCAGAGACCTGCTTCTTGATTGCAAAGCATCTCTGTTTTTTCTTCCTCAAATCACCTCTCCCCACCTTGGCACCACCCCCCCCCCCCAAAAAAAAAAAAAAAGGAATTCAGGATTCTGTTTCCTTAGGTCCCCTGTTTTGAGACTTCCTGGGAAGTTCCAAGACATTTGCTCAAAATGGATTCTCATTTCCTTGTTGGAGCATTGTTTGGGTTTCTACTGAAATGCAGATTTCTGGGTGTGCCCACAAATCTACATTTCAAGGGGTCCATTGAGTGATTTCCTGGGTCATACCCTAAGCCCTTTTGACAACTACCTACCTCCACTTAATCCACATTCTTTGCTACACCCCTATGACTTCCAGGCTGGGAGGTGATGTCCTTGTTTTCTTAGGCAGAGTTCAAAGACTTAGTGGGGAAAACTGAAGCAGAAGATCAGGAAGTGACTTCCTGGGACCACCACTTTTATCAAGCCAAATTGGCCCCTGGGGAGATGTTTGGGCTGGAGGGTCAGAGTCCTGCAGTAGGCCTGTGTTGAAGCAGGACCGGGAGGCCCTGGAGGTGGGAGGGTGGAGTCCTGAGCTGAGGGCTGCAGGTGAGGGTTTTGCCTAAGGGCAGCCTGAGGTCATTGGGAGAATGTTCCTGGGGGTAGTGTCACCAAGAAGTTTACATAGTTTCTGGATCAAGGAACTTTCACTCTGACCCTTCCAAGGTGTTTTTCTAGCCATTCTGCCCCTGGGCTCCAGGCTGGTGTGGAACAGGCTGAGACCATTCTGTAGAATACCTAGCCCTCCTGTCCTGGGCGCCTGTTCCCCGGAGAACCATCCTCCCTCTCCCCTCCTCTCCCTTCCTTCCCCAGGGTGTTTGGCACCAGAGGCAGGAGGCTCCACTGTGACTTCTCTGGAGGCAGCCGCTCTGGCAACCACTGATGCAACCTCTCCTGCCCCTCCCCTGACTCCCTGGCCTCTGCCTTCCTCTGCAGTCCCCTCAGCCAGCCAGAAGCTGCTCCCCTTGCCAGAGGGCAGCAAGTCTCCAGCTCCTCCAAGCTGCCTCCTTGACGAAGGCCTCTCACCCTCCTGCCCTCCTGCCCTCTTGCTGGCCTTCTGCTGTGATCCGATCCAGGCAGCCGTGATGCTCAGCCCAGCCAGGTTTGGGATGAGGGTAGGATGAGCAGCAGGTTGGATGTACCCCCTGGGGCTCTGCCTGTGCTGCAGGGCCGGCTGAGGATGGGGGCTGCTGGAGACCAAAGCTTTTGGAGCTGGGGCTGCTGGTGTCTGGCCTCAGAGGCAGGAGAGGCATCTTAGATGTCGTCCTTGTCACTGCTCATTTAGGGCCGGGTGGGGCCTGTCATGATAGGTAGAGAGAAGATCTGGCCACTGCTTGCTACTCAGGGCTGGACTGACTGACAAAAAGATGTCTGGACCCACCTCCACCCCCACCTAGGTGAGGGTGGATGGTCTCAGGCCTTTGGGTTGAGATAGGAATGCCTTGATAGGCTTTCTTTCTTGCTCCACCCTTTGTGAAGCCATATCTGCCTTTCTCCACTCCTCTGTCTGTGTCCTTGAAGGTCACCTTGGGTTGAGAAGGCACGTCAGGCGGGTCAAGAAGCTGGTGAGCTGTGGTTGGTGGCAGTGGTGGGGGCACAGTTGCAGAGCTGGTGGGGGCCCAAGTGGGTAGACAGGCTGGGAGGCCTGGAGCTGGACGTTCTGCTTCAGGCTGCTGCGAGCTGGGAGCCGGAGTTGGGGGCAGCTGGCCTCTCCTCAGGGTCAGCGGGCTGGAGAGTTGACTCCTGTTCTGTGTATGGCACTGGTAGAATTCACTGTGAACAGTCTCAGTCAGTGAATTACCGAAGGGCCATAAACAGAGCAGAGACAGATCCGCGAGTGCCTCACCTTCTGCTTCCGAGAGGGCCTGGACGACGCTGATTAAAGGGGTGCAGGGATGCAAAGACCTCGCTCAGTGTGTCCCCAGAGGGCTTGTGCCAGTCCCATCTGCTTGGCCGATTTTGGCACTAGCACATTTTTGCTTGTGTCTCTCCGCTCTGAGCAATCATGTGCAGTGCCAATATGGGAAAAGCAGGTGTTACAGCGGCCACCTCCTTCTGCACCCTTGTCGGGGCCCGGTGTGTGTCTTGAAGCCTCCATGGCCCATCTGGTCCTGCTGCTGGGTGAGGCGGCCCCAGCCTGGTGGGCAGCCAGATCGCCTTACACTGCCTGGGGCCACAGTGGAGTGGGAGTAGGGCAATCTGAGCTAGGCCAGCAGATGGAGCCACCCAGGCCGGGTGGGGGTGGGGGTCGCCATCTGTAGGGCCGACCTGAGTGATGCCATAGGTTGGGGAGGCCCAGCTTGGCTCCCAGTACACCCTTGGGGTGAGACCTTGGGTGGCAACACGGGTCCTGGCCTTCTGCTGCATGTTCTGAGGGAGGCAGCTCTAGGCAGTGGGGGTATCCTTATAGTCAACCTCCATGTTTTGTGAGGTCGCTGTCCCTGGAGGCTCTCATGGAATGGATTATCTCTAGATGGCCCTCAGAGAAGCGGGGATTTGGTGGGGCTGGATCCGAGTGTTCTGGGGCAGGGGGAGTGTTCCTTCACATCCACACACTAGATATTTTCCTGTGTCCCTGGATCTGGGCTATGTCTCACTGAGCCTGCACTGCTATCCATGTGACATTATATATGTAATCTTATGGCTCTCTACCACCCTATGGGGTGTACCATTTGTAAAACATCTTATAAATGGAGAATCTGAGGCTCTGAGAAGAGAACCTGGCTGAAGACATTGGTGAGATGTAGAACAGGGACAGGTGACTCTTGTCACCATAACACACCTTATATGGAGTTGGCCTTCTTGGTGGGCTTTGTGCTGCAAGCACACACCCCACCGTTAGGGCTGACATTGGGTGCGAAGGCTGTCCCTGATGGCAGAGGTTGAGGCTGGGAGGCCTGGACCTGGTCCCTCAAAGCTAGAGAAAGCCTGCAAGCCTGGCTGTCCCCATGTGAAGCCCTGGTGACTGGCAGTCAGCAAGATGTCCGCAAGCTGACCTGGGACACTGAAGTCACTGGGCCAGCCCCTGATGGAGCTGCTGCTCCTTGGCGAGCTTCAGGCAAGAGCTGGCAACTTAGTTTAATCATTAAGAGTCATTTTTAGGTTGCTGAGCTAGGGGCAGCAACTGGGTCTCCCTTCTGGTCCAGTCCCCCATCCCCCATACCCAGGGTCTGGTTCTATCTACTCCTGCTCCCACCCACGGTGGCTGGTCTAGACAGAGAGCTGCCCCTGAGGAGAGAGACCCTGGCAGTATCTGGAGCATCCCTGGAACTTCTGGAAGGTCTGGCCACATTTCTGACCCTTTCTGCCTGACTGGGAAGGGTATTTCTTCCAGGGGGCTCCATCCTTAGACCTCAGCCACCCTCAGCCCCTGGGTGGTCCCCCACAGGCTCCCATTTCCCATCCCCCCACCCTGTGGCTTGTCCCATGGCTTTGCCTCTGCGCAGGTCAGTACCTCTGTGGAGCCCTGACTAGCTGGTGCTGGTGTGGGCTCTAGCAAAGAGCCAGTTCCGTGCCTCCCAGCCCTGCTACCTCTAGGGCCTGCCCCAGCACTCTTGGGGAGCAACCCAGGCCATAACCACTTTCTGGTTCTTCTCTTTTTTGCTGATTTCAGGCGAGCCCTGGGTGAAAGTGCACCTACAGTATGTGAGTAGAGGCCACCTCAGCTGGGCTGCTCTCCCCAGAGAGGCACCTTCCTGCCAACCACCGTGCTGGGGTGGGAGGGGGCCCAATCCTCGCTTGCAGTCTGTGGTATGGCTGAAGGATTTATCCACCCAGCCTTACCAGGGCTTGTTGGAGAGGTTTATCTGGGAAGCACTTTGCCCTGTTTTTCCATATTTTTCTAGAACAGCCACTCCCAGGTGCCTGAGTAAGGACTCCCCCCTGGGCCCCCTGCTCTGCTCTCCAGTGTTGGAGCTGCTGGAGCTGACGGCTCCCCAGGGCCCCTGGCAGAGTGGATTTTCCGGACTCCCACCCATCCCCCACCACTCCATTTGCTTATTCAATCCAGGCCATTATCCCAGTCCCTGCCCCAGCTCTGCTGGCCTCAGGCTCGTGGAAATGTGATCTGGCTCCATTGATCACCAGCGGGCGGGGCTGCCTGCCTGAGGCTGGCTGGTGAGGCCCAAGATGGCAAGGCCACTGATGGGGACAAGGGAAGGACCCCCTCCACACACTCTGAGGAGGGGGAGTAGCATCCTGACCACATCTTCAGGCTTTGGGGATAATATGGGACCAAGAAAGCCCATTTCCTGCTGATATCCGCAAACAGGCCTGCTCACCATAGGGAGCGGCTTCAGGGGCTTTGCCCTTGCTGGCTTATGACCTTCCCTACCAAGCAGATTTCTTTCTGGGCAGAGGAGTCACCCCAGCACTCAACCCCAGGCAGCTGGTCCTGCCCAGCTCAGGAACAACCTGGGTCTGTTTTAGCTCTGCTCTTTACAAGCCATCATCCCCCATTCTCTCTCTCTCTGCCTTACACGGCAGGAAGGACCAAAGGGGTGATGGCATTGCTATCTCAGGGTCCCTGTGGGCCAGCTGCTCTCCCAGCTTGGCCTTCAGCTTTACAAAAGAGTTCCCTTTTTATTTGGGGACACAGAAATGTACTATCTTTGGAGTAAGTTCCTGGAGGACTGAGGAACTTCCTCTCTGGGAATCAGATTGCAGCCAACCCTGGGAGGGGGGCCGTGGGGTGGGGGGTGGAGGGTGGGCTGTGCTGTTTGGAGCATGCTGTGTGAGTAGGATGTGCAACTAGTTTTAGCTTGGTCCTTTCCTGCCATGCCCAGTCCCATGGGAGGGGGGGGGGGGCAAGATCATGGCTGCCCAGACCTCTCCCAGAGGGGAGACCTCAGGTAGTGGAATGGTTTTCCCTTAGGCTTGACAGAGAAGAGGGAAGTTATGTGCAGAAACTACCTGCCCTTCCCCCATGGGGTGGGGCAGCTGGGGAGCTTCAGGTTTTGGGAGCGGTTTTCTTGTATTAACTGGGCACTGCCATGGGGTACTGGGTACTTGGTGCCCAGGCTGAGAAGTCCCTGGCCTAGGATGCACCTGTTCCCCGAACCCCTGCCATCAGGAGCCTGGAGAGTGGAGATGCTCTCTGGAGAGGTGGACGACTGTGGGGATGGATTTCCATACCAGGCAGCTGAGCTGTGGAGGTGGACACCTCCTGGCCCTGCCTGGTCTGCCCTAACGCCCATCTCTTATTCAGCATAGGCCGCCCCAGCTTCCCAGTCTGGTCCTGCTGTCGCTTGCCTCCCACCATTTTTGGCAATGGTAGAACTCACACTGGTGAGGTAATGGGATCCGGTGGTTCTAGACTTGCCAACTATGGTGGAGGGCTCAGCTGCTGCCGAGGTAGAGGGAGAGAGGGAGGGTTCACCACATGCTGGAACATGCAGCTCAACAGGAAGGAGGGGACTGTAATCCCCAGACCACTGGGCAGTGGCAGAGGGCAGGTGCAGTTGGAAGTGACACTGTGTTTCCCTGCACCCCCCTGAGGTCACAGGTCTCTGAGTCAGCTGGGATGCCATCCTTTTGGCCTTTCGATGGTGCTACCAAGAGGGATTGGGGTTCAGCCCTGATGCAGGCTGCCCTCATATCTAAAGGAATCAGATCTAAAGCCAGGCAAGTGAGGTAACTGGGGGTAGGGGAGCCTGGGCTTGGGGAGGAGGGAGTGTGGAGTTCAAGTGTCCTCGCCCAGGTCTTCTGGGGGATGTGCCTTCTCACCTCTTCCTGGGAAGGCCCTGCTCAAGGTGGGCTCCGAGGCCAGGAAGGAGGGTCTCCTGTTCCACACACTGAGAGTAGGTCTGTGCTTTGGACTGCTAGCTGGGAAGATGAAAGCAACCAGAGAGGACACACATACACCCACAAACACTGGGTGATTTGCTGAAACTAGAGAGGGATGGGATGAAGGCTCCAGAAAATGTGATGGGGATATGGGTTAAAGTCACTTGTATAAAGGCAGGGCTAGCCTCCTGGGGCACTGGTGGCCCATGGCCTGGACCTCTGTGCCACCCACTCCAGCTCTGCCGCCTTTGATGCCTCTGAACCCAGCTCCAGGGTGAGCATGAGTGACAGTTTGCAGAGGGTCAAGCTTGGGCAGACCTATTATGGAATCTGGGCCCTGGGGTCTCTTTCCTGTGTCTACAGCAGGTTCAGATGAGCCAGATTGGGAGGTGTGTGTGTGTGTGTGTGTGTGTAGTTTGACCAATAGCGAACAGTACAGATGTAAAAATAAAGGCCTTCCTACTGCTTCCCAGGCCCAATCAACCTTTCTTCAGGGAGATTTTGTCACCCCAACTTCTATCTGCCTCCCCCACTTCCTCCCTCCCCTGCCCTTAGAGAGTCATTAGTGGTTCCAGCATCTGAGCTGGGCGGACGGGGCAGATGTCCATCACTGTTCCAGGCAGGCCTAGCCCTGTGTAGCTCAGAAGCACCACCCAGGAAGAGTGGGCTGAGTAAGGAGTGGGGAGACAGGAGCACCCCAGAGGAGAAGGGGACTGCCCTCACAGGGTGCACACTGGGGAAGCAGCCAGGCACATGCCGGGCTGTGCTGAGGGCGAGGGAAGAGGGCTATGTGGTCAAGGGCATGGCTGGGGGTCCCTGGGGAATGAGTGAGACTAAGAAAGAGGAAGGAGGCTGTTGAGAAAGCATAGATGTTTGGAGACCATGCCAGGCTGAAAGGAAGGCCAATTTTTAGGCCATAATTGTTCTTGAATCTAAAAGCAGCCTGAGCAGGGTAGAAGGGCATATGATCAGGTGTGTGTTTGGTGAGTCTCACTGTGGTTAAGTGGAGAATGGAAGGAGGATGGTGGGGATGGTGGGCAGATGGGTCAAGGGCAGTAGGGACAGCAGCTGGATTGGAGAAAGTCCTTGGAAAATACTTCCCAGGAAGGGGACCAGAGACTAATCCCTTAAAGGTCTTTGTCCTTAAACCTGAAAACAAAACAAGGAGGCTTGGGATGCAGGGTTTAGTGTGGTAATAAACCACAGGAGACTTGATTGTTAATGATGTGCCTAATCACAGTGCTGAGGACTTCTGCAAAACCAAACGGTGAGCGGACATGGTGATGAGAGCAAGAGTGCATTTCATAGTCAAAGCATGGATGCATGTGTCCCCCTCCTCCAGCTCCACTGGCCTCACCTCACTTGCTGGTACAGCTGAGGGAACAGGCTGGTTTGGGACCTGGAGGAGCAGACAGGGCTGAGATTATTCTCCCCAGGTTGATGCTAAAGAAGTCTTTGAGGGATGGGGGAAAGTTTAGATAGATTCAGTTTGGGAGCACTTGGTGTATGCTGTATTTTCATGATTTCAACTAATCTTCACAATTATGGACAGAGCACAGACGAGCAAACAGGATCCGGAAGCTGAAGCACTTTAGCCAAGGAGAGTGGTAGGCAGGACCCTGAGCCCTGGCAGCTGCCCCCAGAGGCTGTGATCTCTGTGTTCTCTGCCACGCAGCCAGGAGCTGGGCCACTGTGGCCCATAGACACTGGCCTTCTTTGGGTGTTCCCTTTAGCCCCTGAAGGGACTCCTGCCCTCCTCTGGGAGTCATGGTTGCTTGGGGCCAGAGGCAAGTGTAGAACCAGATGCTGGGGAGGCAGGACTGTCAAGTGGGGTGGCCCCATGGGGATAGGGGTAAAACTAGCACCATCACCACCACCAGCACCACTACCTCCCCTCTGGGCCTCCTGTCCTGCTCCACTGACTGTCCTCCAGGCTAATCTGCCATGGTCCCCCCACCCCTTCCCCAGGGATAAGCCCAAGCTCCTTACCTGGGTTGTGAACTGGTGTGACCTGGCCCTGACTTGCAGTCTGGCGCTCCCCACCCCCTTCCTTCATGCTGGCTAGGAGGAAACTGCGGGCATGCTCCTGCCCTCCCTGCCTCGGTGCTCCCCAGCTGCAGTCAGGCAGCTTCTCCCTCACTCTGACCTCATTGAAGTCACCTGTGAAGGGTTCTGCACCCCACCTGGAGCTCTCAAGAGCATGTGATTTCACTCCCATTTTCATGCCTGGTATGATGCAGGCCCTGCAGCAGGGAGGGTTGGGTCCCTCAGGCCTGGGAATTCATCCCAGCTCATACGCTATGATCTTGGACCAAAGTCCTTTCTAGGAGGCTGCAAGGGACTCTCATGTGCAGGTAGTCCATGGGCCCCTGAGGTCATGAAATGGACTTTCTGGCTTTGACGTGGATAAAGGGAGGTGCTTGTCCTGGGGTCAGTGCTGATAGCTGGCTCCAGCAGGAGGGCTGAGGAGGCTCCACACAGCAGCCTTCCAGGGCAGGCAGCTGGAGATCTGAGCACCTTTTAGAACACAGACTGTGTCCTTGAAAGTGTCTTTCAAACCACCTATGAGAGGCTCCTGCGAAACCCAACCCTTGTGCAGCTGCAGTGAGTCCACAGATAGGCCAGCCAGCAAAGGGCTGGTGTGCTGCTGGAGGCATGGCCACCAAGAGAGATGAGCTGACCTCTGCTACAAATAAAGGGGCTAGGGAGATAGGCCTCCTGGGGACAGCCCTGCTGAGCAGTAAGGACTAAGGAAGGAGGCAGGTGGATGTTACAGACAGGTACTGGCACTGAAGAAAGGAATAAATAGCCCAGGACTGGGTTGGAGCAGCTGGCTTTGAGGGCAGGTAGCACCTAAAGTGAGCCTTAAGAAAGGAAGAAGTAGCTGCAGGAGGAGGAATGAGTGGCCAAGTATGGCGCTTAGAAGGAACAAGCCATAGCCACGTGATGGCAGGAGATTCACAAGAGGGTATCATGAGATGAAGCCCTGGGCACTGCCCTTTAGGCTGTGGGCTTAGTCTGCACGTCAATGCTACGATGTGTCCTGTCCCCACCTCAGTCATTTGCCACCAATATAGCAGAGATTGTGGTTAACATCAGGTCAGCACAGGACAGTGGATCTCCATGGGAAGTGATTTTGTTTTTTGCCCCTTCTGGGGATGATTGGCAAAACCTAGAAACATTTTTGATTGTCACAGCTGGAGAGAAGGTGCTGCAGGCATCTGGTGGGTGGAGGCCACTCAACATCCTACAGTGTACCGGATGGACCGTTTCAACAATGAATTATCTGACTCCAAGTGTCAGTAGAGCTGAGGGTGAGAAATGCTGGCACAGCGATAGGGTTGAACCAACAAGTTGACATCCAAGAAGAACAAGTGTAACATCTTCTTTAGGTTAGAAGAAAATCAACTGTACAAGAACAGGAGAGCAGGGTGAACTGAGATGAAGGTGGAAAGAAAGATTTGGCGACTTCAGTTCAGCAACTCTTCACCTGGGATGTACCTGGAGGAGGCACAGCTTGTGCATCACGAGAGGGAGAAGAACATCCCTGTGCCTTGGTCAGCTTCTGACACCTTCTTCAGAAAGGTCTGCCTCTGAACTGGACCAGATCATTGGCAGCCTGGATACCCAGGTTCATTTTGTAGATTATTATTGTACATTTAAAGAGATAGTTAAAAATACATCTTTTGCAGGGTGCTGTGGTGCATGCCTGCAATCTTAGCGGCTTAGGAGGCTGAGTCAGGAGCATTGCAAATTCAGAGCCAGCCTCAGCAACTTAATGAGGCCTTAAGCAACTTAGTGAGACTCTGTCTCAAAATAAAAAATAAATAGGGCTGGGGATGTGGCTCAGTGGTTAAGTGCCCCTGGGTTCAATCCCTGGTACAATAAATAAAATAAAAATACATCTTTTGGGGCCTGGGGGTGTAGCTCAGTGGTAGAGTACCTATCATGTGCGAGGCCTTGGGTTTAATCTTTTAACACTGAAAAGAACAAAACAAAACAAAAACAACAACAAAAAAACCCCCTTGATCCAGTTTATTTAGTTTTCATGGGGAAAGCCATTCAGGAAATCTAGTCCATTCCATTACTGGAAACAACTCGGCTATCTCCAGGAAAAGCTGAAACCGGTGATTTTACCTAGGAAAGGTCTGGGTGGGAATGAGGATGTTAGCAGCATTTGGAGAAGGTGAGGACTTGGGCCTCAACAGGAGCTGAAGCAAAGGGCAGAGGCTAGAGGAGCCTGGCTGTCAGCCTCCCAGAGCTCCTTAGCCGGTGGTGAGGGACTTGGTGGCTTCTTCATCTCCGGAGATGATCAAGCAAAGTGTTGAGGTCTGTGGTGGGTTAGGTGGAGAACTAGAACAGAGAACCTGGTCATCATGACAACCACAAGTTTGCGTTTTGGCTGGTTCCTCACTCAAGTGTGGGGGGTCTCTGTCCCTAGGCCCCTAGCTGTGTGCTGGGCATCATTCGGCTGTCACTGATCCCAGCTCTTGTGTGTGAGTGCCAGGGTGATGAAAAAACTGCACTGAACCTTGTGCTCATCGTGGTTGTACCTTTTCTGGATCTGCAGGTGCTGCTGAGCTGGTCCTGCAGTGGGAGGTAGGCACTACTGGATACAGGTTCTCAAGGCTCTTCTCCAGGTGTCGGCCGAGGCATGAGCTGGAACTTCAAGGGATGGAGGCCCCCCCCTGCACTGGCCCTGCTGGGGTTTCCTAGGTGAGAGGTCAGTTGGAAAAGCAGGCAGCAGGCCATGGGGATGGCAGCGGAGATGACAGTTAAGGCTTCCTCTTCCCAGCTCCATCAAATGATGTTTCTGGAGGGTCTCCTACATGTGGTCAATCAGCCTCAACTCCTGCCCTGTCCTGGAGGTCCCTATCATCTGAGCCAACCTGCTGCCTCCTACACACTTCTGAAAAGGTGGACTGGGGCAGGATGGGGGCAGAATACCTTGAGGACGTGTAGAGAAAGGACAGCTTCCCTTGGAATGGTGTGTGTGGGTTGCTGCAGGCAGAGGTGCCTGCCCA
This sequence comes from Marmota flaviventris, assembly GCF_047511675.1. NCBI lineage: Eukaryota > Metazoa > Chordata > Mammalia > Rodentia > Sciuridae > Marmota > Marmota flaviventris. The sequence continues at coordinate 24,009,585 of NC_092498.1, forward strand.
TTCCCCATGTTCTCAAGGAGGGTGCGTGGATGGGTCTCAAACTTTTATGAGAACAGATTTTTTTTTTTTTGGTGGTGCTGGGGATTGAACCCAGGGCCTTGTGCATGCAAGGTAAGTACTCTACCAACTGAGCCATATCACCAGCCCAAGAATAGATTTTTTTTGTGTGTGTGAGCAAATGGAATGCTTTGGTTCTTAACACAAAATGGTTTTATTTTTTACAGTCACTACTTTACCATCTTCTGTTGACTCCTTGCTGGACCCTTAAGGACGTTTTGGGTGAATTCCATAATTCTGTGAACATATCCCACCATTAAGTCATCTACATGGAAGCTTCAGTCTCTGAGGAAGGCAAGTCCCAGGGAATTGGGTGTTAGGATTGTCTGCCTCCTGAACCTTTTCTTTCTTTCCTTGTGGTCCAGATCCTCCGGGATTGGGGATCTGGGTGGTGGACACATCTTGGAGGACAGGAAGGGAAGGCAGAAATTCTCAAGTGCTTCCCCAAGATGAAGTGCCCTAACAGCCTCTCCCATTTCCTTGCAGTCTCAAATGGACCTGGGAGCTCTCCAGAAGCAGGCCCATTTTGCAGCTTCATGCTCCTATGGTTGGCGGTTTTCTAAAGCATGTTCCAATGTCAGTTGTGGCTCTGGTCACCAATCCCAGGGAAGGGAAAAGTCCAGGCAATTTCTTGCTACACCAATTGACTTGCTTACCACCCATCCCACAGATAATGATCTGCACATAAACATTTAGATGCCTTATTATTCTAACTCTCAGAATATCTTTGCAATTGAGATGTTTTAAAGTAATTTATATATATAAAAGTAATACTTACGGCTTTCAAAGCCTAAGGAAATAACCAAAGTTATTTTTCAAGCTGGGCACAGTGGCACATGCCTGTAATCCCAGTGGCTCAGGAGGCTGAGGCAGGAGGATAGCAGATTCAAAGCCAGTCTCAGTAAAAGCAAGGCACTAAGCAATTCAGTGAGATCCTGTCTCTAAAATACAAAATAGGGCTGGGGATGTGGCTCAGTGGTCGATCCAGAGTTCAATCTCCAGTACCAAAAAAAAAAAAAAAAAAAAGTTATTTGAATATAAAATAACTTAGAATTATCTTAAGCTTTTAAAGGAGTACTTGGTGCTTTGTTCTTTATTCCCTTTCTAGGAACCCAGACACTTTGCTAGGCCAGAGCTAAGTGGAAACCTTCATCATTTCACCAATGTTGACTTGGAGTTGGCAATGTGGGACTTCCTCTGGTCTGACTTCTCGTTCTTGTTTTTTTTTTTTTTTTTTTTTAAACTTCATTGTATAAAATCTTTTATGTAACCTGCTTCATTTTTTTTTTTAAGTTTAAAATGCCTGATTTTTTGGAGATAATAAAAAATGTTCTAAAATTAGAGTATGGTGATTGTTGTACAATTTTGTAAATATAGTAAAAACCATTGAATGGTACACTTCAAACGAATTAACTTAACGGTATGTAAATTATATCAATAAAACTTAAAACCAAACAAGGTTATTGGGGATGGTGGACGAGGAGGGATGCAGCAGTCACTCTGATGACCCGGGACGGATCTTGGCCACTACACAAAGGCAGAGCGCCCCATTGGGGAAGCCCTTAGGATCCCTGCTCCAATGTTGCAAGGCTGCTGGACCCTGGGGTTTGGATCTAGTGGCTCGGTCCGTTGGCCATTGCTGATTGTACTGTGGAAGGACATGTGACCTTGGCCGGCCAACCGGATGCGCTCTGCTGAGACAGCGGGGGGTGGGGGGGGGTGGCTGAGACTGGCTGCGCTTTGCCAAGACCCCACTGCCGGCCCTGTCAGCTGCGAGTGAAACCATGTTTGCCCAGGCCACGTGGCGGGGTCTTGCTGTGCCCGGCTCGGAGAATTCGAGCCCTAGCTGGTCCCGGCATCCTCCTGTCTCAGCAGGTGGGCAGGGCACCTGTACTCGGTGGACCTGCAGGAGTGTTGGGGTAGGTGTGGGCAAAGGGAAACTGAGGCCAGGAACTCACATGTGGCAAACAACCTAACCCAGGTCATCACACTGATAGCACACCACGAACTTTCCTTGTGGCGAAACTGCTTCTGAACAGACGTGCACATTAAGACCGCGGTAGAGAATCCTATTATAGTGTGATAGGACCCCTTAATTTTTTTTTTTTTTTTTTGGTGGTGCTGGAATTGAACCCAGGGCCTTGTGCATGCTAGGAGAGCACTCTACCAACTGAGCTACATCCCCAGCCGGATCCCTTAACTTTTGTGAGTTAATTTTTTTTTTGGTCTAAAAAGGGGTGATGTGGTGTTGGGAAAGGAGGGGCTTGAGGGTGTAGCTCTGTGCTAGAACACTTGCGCTTTGTGTTTGAGGCCCTGGGTTCAATCCTTGGCACTGAGTGTGTGTGTGGGAGGGGCACAGTTTTCTGCTTTCTGCACCCATTTCAGGAAATTCTCGTAAATTATAGATTGATTTCTTTGACTTAAACATTGGTATCTCCAAAATAGCTCTGGTAAGGATTCGTAAGGTGTGAGTTAAAATATTCAGGCAAGGGGAGAAGACCAGTAGGAGAGAGAGCAGAGCCAGGTGGCCTTGGGCCCATCCCTGTCTCCAGGTTGTAACCTTCACAGCCTGAATGAGCGGGTGCAGGCTAACATCCTTCCAGCTTTAAAGTTTTTTTGTTTTTTCTTTTTTGTGGTGCTAGGGATTGAACCCAGGGCCTAGTGCATGCAAAGTAAGCACTACCAACTGAACTATATCCTCAGCCCTAAAGTTTGTTTTTCAATTGGGCATCTTTTTTTGAGTTAAACTTTTTAAAGAAATTTGTTCTAATTAGTTATACATGACAACAGAATGCACTTTGACACATCATACATAAATGGAGTGTGATTTCTCATTTTTCTGGTGTATATGATGTAGAATCCCACCAGTCATGAGGTCATATATGCACATAGGGTAGTAATGTCAGATTCATTCTACTCTTCTTCCTACCCCCTTCCCTCCTGTTACACCCCTCTACCCAATTGAAAGTAGCTCTATTTTTCCCTAGGCTCCCCCTCATCATTGTGAATTAGCATCCTGATATCAGAGAAAACATTTAGCCTTGGTTTTTTTGGGATTGCCTTATTTTGCTTAACAGAATATTCTTCAGCTCCATCCATTTACTGGCAAATGCCATCATTTCATTATTCTCCTTAGCTTTAGAGTTGTCTTCTACAAAAGGGCACAAGAAAGGAGCAAGGCTGTTTAGGTCTTAGACCTAACTGACCATTACACAATCCAACAACTTTGCCCAATGCTACTCATCATTAACCAATCTTTTATTTGGGCCTTGGGGTTTTTAAAGACCAACATAAGGTAACATTGAGGCATCAACATTTTTACTACCTTTCACCCCTGGTAGGATAGCACCTGGCCAGTTTATTGAAGTTGGGGTGTAGCTCAGTGGTGGAGTACACACCTGGCATGCCCAAGACCCTGGATTCCATCTCAGCAGTCAAAAAACAAATAAACAAACATTTTTGTGGAGGTCTTGAGTAATGGAAATGTGTGGGAATATAAGTTTTAGGCTCCCTGAATTTTCTGATTAAGGAACCACCAGTAAACCAGTTTACTCATCCATGTGTTGAGCTCCTGCTACATTCAAGTCTGTGTATATGTGTGTTGGTACTGGGGAATGAACCCAGGCGTGCTCTGCCACTGAGCTATTACCTCAGCCTTTAAAAAAAAAAATTATATATATATATATATTTAGTTGTAGATGGTCACAATGCTTTTATTGTATTTACTTATTTTTATGTGGTGCTGAGGATTGAACCCAGGGCCTCCCATGTGCTAGGCAAGCACTCTACCGCTGAGCCACAACCTCAGCCCCTATTACCCCAGCCTTTTAATTTTGTATTTTGAGACAGGGTTTCACTAAGTTGCGGAGGCTGGCCTTGAACTTGCAATCCTCCCATCTCAATCTCCTAAATTGCTGGGATTATAGGTGTGTGCCTGCCGCCATAACTGCTGTGTGTGTGGGGGTGGGCGGAGGATGGGGGAGATACAGATATGAAAAGGCCTAGCTCATAAGCAGCTGCTATGGGCTGGGGTTGTGGCTCAGTGGCAGAGCACTTGTCTTGTACAGGTGAGGCACTGGGTTTGATCCTCAGAAACACATTAAAAAAAAAAAAAAAAGATACTGTGTCCATGTATAACTAAAAATATATTTAAAAAGAAAAAAGAAGAAGCAACAGCAGCAGCAGCTGCTGTGGGTTTGGCAAGCCCTGGGCAAGGATCGTGGCACAACCCTAGGACTGTCCCAGAACATACTGACCTTGGGAGGGGCTGCACCTGGGCTGAGCTCAAGATAAACCTGGAGGCTTACTTAGAATCCTGATGTGCAGTTTGTTTTCTGTGATCTGCCTGAGTGATTGGCACAAAGAGTAGAGCTGCCAGGGCCAGACACCTGAGGTTATGACAGTCCTCCATTTGCTAGTTGTGCACTTGGGGATGATTCCGAGTGTGAATTCCCACATCTGCAAGATGGAATCTCTCTCCTTACAGGATTTTGTAAAGGATTAGAAATAAGGAGATAAAACATTTTACATGGTAAAAGGCAGAGCAGCCATTTAGTAATGGGAAGCTATAACTGTTAGTTTGTGAATAAATTCAGAAGAATTTTTAGTTGAGACAGTTAATTTAAATTTTAACACTTTTTTTTTTTTTTTTTTTTTTTGGTGCTGGGGAATGGAATCTTGCACATGCTAGGCACTCTACCCTCTACCACTGAGCCACATCCTTATCCCTGTTACCAGTTTTACTTGCAAGTGCATTAAAATGGGGCAGGAGGTTTCTTAGCTTTTTCTCCCAATATTGGTTAAGTATTTTAAAAATATAGCTGAGTGTTGGAGAGAGATATTGGCCAAATTATATTGTTATATTGTGTGCATGTATGAATATGTAACAAATCCCACCATAAATGTACAACTATAATGCACCAATAAAAAAAAAGTGAAAAGAAAAAGAAATATAAACGAATGCTCTTATATCCTCTGCTTTCATCCATCACAGACCATAAGAAAAGCATATCAAGTGGCACAGTGCTGGAACCAGATTGCCTCACACATGCTAGGCAAGCGCTCTACCACTGAGCTACAACCCCAGCCCTCAATTTGTTCTGATGAGTTTTGGTACCAACACCAAAGGGCCCACCATGAGCCTGATCCATTCTGCCATGCTAGCAGCTGAGGCTTTAGGGGCCTTACAAAGGAAGAGCACTCTGCTGGGCCTGAGTGAGGCCCAGGGTGCACTGCAGCCTGAGCTCTTCTTCTCAGCATGGTATCCTTCCTCTTTCATTCATTCAAGATTGGATGACTCCAGTGGTCACCACCATCACCTGTGCTTGCAGATCTGTGCTTGCAGCCTGGGTGATGACTTAACTCACAGGGCCCTGAAGGAGATACGAGGCAATAGAATTCTTTCTTCTGTGGCACCCTGTCCAGATGTCCCCTCATCTCCCTGGGCGGCAGCAATTTGCTCATACGGATGTCTCCTTGTCTTGTTTCATGGCCACTGAAATGCTTCAATCACCTGGCATGAGCTAGGCATTTATGATGTCAAGCAAACTGACCCTCAGGCTAGATCTGATCTCTAGATGGGCTTTATTTTACCTGAAGAACATGTAAACAATTTTTGATTGTTGATGAAATCAAGAGATTTCATATAAAAACCTGGGTTCCTTAGATTCTCTGGAAAATTGTGAAGATGTGGCAGCAGGGCCCACCTTCCTGTGAAGGGAAGATCTGCCAGCACTTAGGAGAGTCTGCCGCTCTAGATAGATGCTTTCAGGCTGGGACGAGGCTCAGTGGTACATTTTGCTTGCCTTGCATGCACAAAGCCCTGGGTTCAATGCCAGCACTGCCAAATGAAACCGAAGATGGCTGCTCTCCACTCTGCCTGTGTCATCACTCCTTTGCCATCTGAACTGCTGCTGCTGCATCCATTGCACTTACCTACTTACCTGACTGCCCGAGCAGCTCAGTTTGTAGCATCTGTAGGTGACTTAGGCTCTAATAGAAGAGGAGGTCTCTTTCAGATCCACCAAAGACAGTTTTAACAATGCTTGTGACGAAAGCAGTGCCTGGCTCAGGCTGAAGAGGAAAGTGTATTGGTAACCTTGCTGTTCCCTGGGTGGCTGTAATCACTCCTCCTTCTGGTCCATCCTCTCTGGTGCAAATAGGTGGCACTATGCCATTTGTGCAAGAAGGTGGTGAGGAGGGTACTTGGCTTTACCGAACCACTGTCAGGCTTCAAGGAAAATACTTCTTGACCTTCTCATTTAATTATTCTAATCATTATCACCAGGAACCTGACCAAGACATCCAACAGCAAAAAGAGGGATGGCAGGACAGGGCATTCCAGACTGAGGCACCGTGAGTACAGTCAGGAAGGTGTAGAGACTTGGGCCTGAGCTGGGGATGGGGCAGGACACAACTGGAAAGGCAGCAGTTGCCAAATTAAGTCAGTCAACTGTGTGAGAAACGGGGTAGGAAGGATGGAAGAAAATAATTCATGACTTGGGGCTTCTGCTGGGGAAAGGTAATCCACTCAGGTATTAGAGCTCGTGGTGAGAGAGCCTCCCAAGATGGAGGTTGGTTTTTAACGTGGATATCAAATTAACCCCTAAAAATAAAAAGAACTCCAGAATAAAGACTCTCAAACCATCTTTAGTATTTTTCAAACTAGATTTTTCTTCCAGAACATCATTATACAGAAAACACATTAAATGAAATGGAGCTGAGCTAGGGCTGGGGATGGCAGAAGCCCCTGATCTGGCCTTGACCACCTCCTGGAACTCTAGTGCCATGTAGAACAAAGACCACTGACTCTGAGTACAAGCACCTTTTGAGAAGCATAAGCCAAGTCTTTTGCCCAAGAGGTCAAGGGCTCCTAGAGAGATGAACAGTTCCACTTCCTGTTGCCACATTTTTAACTATTTATTGAATGAGGCAGTATAGACAGAATGGAAAACAACACAGAATCCATGCTCTGCTACTGGGATTTTGCTTTTTTCTTCTTGGCAATTTTTCAAACTATTAGGAAGTTATCTCACCACAAAGGTACACGGACTTTAAAGCCCCTGGACAGCTTCACAATGATGATAAAAAATAATAATTAAAAAAATAACAAATTAGAACTAGGACCGTTCATATGTAAATTTCCCTTCCCTCCCTCCCACCCATTACGTACAGAAAAGAACATACAAAGAACATTGGATAGTTTTATATAAAACAAGCAAATACAAGAATCTGAAACTTTTCTCAAAGGCTGAGCAAGACATGAAGAATCTTTTAATGTTGCTTTAAAAAAAAAAAAAAAAACATTAAATACACTATCACACATGGGGGGACATGGGAGGGGGAAGGAAGAGTTGTCCCTATACTCAAGGAGCAGGGATTTGGCCTGTCAAAAAGTCGGGTGAATGTAGCCACAGGAGACTCAGGGCTTGCAGCTAGGGAAGGACAGAATTTAACTGACAAATAACACCCAGACCAATCCACACTTGTAAGCAGGAGGGCCACACAGGGCCTGGGCCACTAGGATGCAGCTAGGAAAATGGGCCTCTTAGAACCACTCCCAGAGCAGGGCCAGATCCAGGTATGAAGACCCTTTCTCTTCTGACACATTCCATTGTGATGGCCACCCTTCCTAAGCCAGGTGTCCCTTTTCATTGCAGAGAAATGACAACTAGAGGAAAAGAAATGGCTCCCATTGGTGTACCCTGGTCTATGAAGACTTTCTCCCTTCCTCCTTTCCCTTCTAGCTCCTCCACCTCTTCCCATTCTCTCCCCTACCATGCACGCGCACACCCACAAGCACGCTTAGCACGCACTCCTCAGACCCTTATTACTTCTGTTACCTTCAGTTCATATACATGACCAATTCAGGACTGACCTTAAGACCAAAGCAACTCTTTAATGGTCATAAGATCAAGGAGGATTCCTGGGATATGGAGGAGATGGGAAGCTGAGGAAAACCCTTATGTCCCTGGTGGGAGCTTCAAGACATTCACCTGCCTGTGGCAAGGTCAGCACCTGGGCCAGGAGTGTCTCAGCTGGCGGACCATGAGATCCCTGGACCTTGCAAGTACTTTCTGGATCCCACTGCATCTTGGAACCTCCTTCCTCAAGTGAGTCCAGCAGGGAAGTTCTGGGCGGCCACTGGGAGGCAGCTTTGGTGAAGGGCATGGTCACCTCTGCCTGAGTTTGTCAGTAGCTCAACGCATAACCCTGGTATGAACAAAAACCAGGTGACTGTATCTGGCCACGTACCCTACCACCCACTAAACTGGGTGGATAATTGTTTCCACAGCTCACCTTGATTTCATACAGATAATTCCATGCGGGTTTCATACATATATATACATATATATGTATGTATATATATATTTTATATATATATATGTAAATGTGTATGTCCTTATGTACACATATACATATATTCACACTCACACATACACACACATAAGTATACACACGTTTCCGCAGAAAGAAGTCCTGCCACAATTTGGCTTTTTTGGGACAGTGAAATTGACAATGCAGTTTCTTACTCCACCAATCCCAGAAAATCAAGAGTGGTGCTTTAAAAAAATGCAATTCCAAAATCTGCTGCCTTTCTTCCTTTTAAAAAAAAAAGGTTAACAAAACTTTTCTTCCAAAGTCGTGAGACTTAATTCCATTTGATTGCACCTCTGCAAACGTGTAAAAAATTTTGAAGTAGACTAGAAAACGATGCCATGATACGGCTGCATGTCACTGTTCCAATGTCACCACCTCCACAGCCTGGCCGTCCATAGTGACTGTGCTGTCCGATATCCTGGTGGTTACAGGTGCCATGGCCACCTGCACTGGTCCGTTGCCCTGGGCGAGGCTGGTTACCACAGTCTGGTACATACTCACAGGGATCTGGACCAGGCCTGGAGAGACAAAGGCAAAACCATTGGTGGGGCTCATGCTCAGGTTCCCAGACGCTGGCCGGATGGGTGGGCAACGGACGCTAGTCCTCCAGAGTGTCACTGTCTGATGGCTTCAGGTAATCACCCAATTTTCAGGCACAGATAATCTCTTTTCTCACTCCATTTTAATTTTCCAAAACAGACTCTCTGGAAAGAAAAGTCTGGAGAAATTGTGGAAACATGCCTCAGGGCGGGGCCTCTACAACTTGCCCTGAGAACTGTGTCTGCCTCCATCTTTAGGAAGTATAGGCCCATCAGGTGTACATCCTCCCCACTTGCTGGCCCTCTCCTCCCACTACCACCTTCTTCTGGGAACAGGCCACCGTTACTCTTCTTTGATATTCTGCTATACTACCTGTCTAATACACCACTTTTCCTGCCTGATCTCAAGTTTCTCTGAGCTTGGTAAGAAAAAACAAACAAACAAAAAAAAACACTTTTCCCTCTCCTATGTCATCTGGCCTCTGTCCCATCTATGTCCCTCCCTTCAAAGTCAAGAATGTATGTATGTATGTATGTATGAATGTATGTATGTGTGTGTATGTGTATATATATGTGTGTGTGTGTGTGTGTATGTGTGTGTATGTATGTATGTGTGTATATATATATATATATATATATATATATACAAAAAAAAAAAACCTCCCAAAAACCAAAAAACCCTGCTTGATTTTACTTACTTATCTGTCTGTATGATTAGTGGTACTGGAGATGGACCCAGGGCTATAACAAACATTCTACCACTGAGCTACAACCCCAGCCTCTGCTGCCGGGTTTTAGATTTCACAGACCAATAAAATTTTAAAATACATTTGGGGTCAACTCAACCAAAAACCAAACAAACAAAAAACCCCAATCCTCAACTATCATCCTATTACTTAGAGCTGAGAGAACAGTTTATAAAGAAAGTAGTGCCCAGGCATGGTGGTGCACATATAACCCCAGTGACTCAGGAGGCTGAGGTGGGAGCATTGAAAGTTCAAGGCCAAGCTCAGCAACTTATTAGCACTTGGAGACTGTGTCTCAAAAAAAAAAAAAAAGGGGGTGGGTGGGTGGGTGGGCGGGCGGGGCTGAGGATTAAGCTCAGTGGTAAAATGCCCCTGAGTTTAATCCCTACTACCAAAAAAAAAAAAAAAAAGACAAGAAACAAGAAAGCAACATGCAATGTCAGAGAAGGGTAGTCCATTCCAGTTAACTAAGGCTGAGTACGTGCACAGGCAGACCTTTTCTTCCTTCTGAAACTAGAAGTACAGTAAATGGGGTAAGCATATAAGAGGGATATTAACATAGTTTTCAAGATGCAGGGCATATATAAAGTTGTTCTGATTTCTTTTTGGAAGTAGAAGTTGCAACCTCTTTGGGATGAACTCATGACCTGGAGGCAGGCTCCTGCAGAAAGGGTGGATGAGGCTGAAAACAGGAACTGGTGTAAAGTTTGTATCTGACTGACTGGATCAGTTAGTACCCCTAACTCTAATGCTCAGGCCTTTGTGACAGGACATTTGAGGTTCAACCACTGTCTTGAGGAACTGACCTGAGAGGCCCCAAGAAAAGACCTACAGTTACATTTGGTGGGTGGAGGTAGGCCTGCTGTCCTATTACTAACCCTAAGTCCTATAGGTCATCTCACTTTTTCCCTGCACATCACAACAAATGGCATTTCCGTGTGTCACTCTTAAGGGACACAGAAGTATATAGGAATAGCAGAGAAATGTGGGGAGCAGGAGAAAGCAAAACATGCCCTCAAACTCTACTTCAGAGATAAGAGATCTGTATCATAAAAAAATAGGATGCTAGAGATTGAGGTATAGTTCAGTAGTAGAGTTCTTGCCTAGCACATGCAAAGCCCTGGGTTCAATCTCAGCACTCATAAGAAAGAAAGGAAAAGAAAAAAAAGATGCTATGAAAAATGAATAGGAAAAAAAATTGAATTAAAAAAATCAAACAGACCTTCAAAAGAAGGTAAAAAAATAAGTCAAGGAAATCTTACAGAGAGTAGAACAGATTAAAAGATGGAAAATAGGGGAGAAAACATGAGATCAAATTTCTGATAAAGCAGAAAAAATAAAAAAGGTAGGAAATTATTAGACACATAAGTAAATTTCTAGAACTGAACAAACAGGCATTTCACATTGAAAAGGCACTTGATGCAAAACACATTTAAAAAAAAAAAAAGGTTCAAACACTAAGACACACCAGGGATAGTAAAGCTCCTAAAATTTTCTAGAAAGGAAAAAAAAAAAAAAGTCATATATGAAGAACTATGACTGGGAACATCGTAGACTTTTCAAGCTAAAAGATGATAGAGCAATGCCTCCAAGTGTCAAAAAGAAAATGTTCTCAGCCTAGAATTCTACATCCAGCACATGAAACAATACCCATATCAGTTAAGCATGGGGACAGAATAATAATGTCTTCAGATGCATAAGGACCGGAAAACCTGGCTATCCATGCACTTTCTTGGGAAGCTTTGAAGAATGTGCTCCATGCAAGTGAGAGAACTCAGAGGCAGTCACTGTGGAACTTAGGGGTCCATAGCAGAATGCGGAGGGGAGGAAGGGATGGGGCGAAGGGCCTGCAGGAACCTGGTGGGTACAGAGTGCTGTGGAGGATGGCGAAGATGGAGTGACCCTGGAAAGAATACCCAGGGGTCCACAGCAGACCTGGATACAACTGGTGATTACTGGTTAGAAAGAAAAAACCCTCCTCCACCCCTCATCCCACCCCCATAATAAGCATTAACTTGAAGAAAAAATATAAGTTAAAGAAAAAGGGAAATGTAATCGTAATTATAGTACATTCATCTTGGCAATGAACAATTTTTATGTTATTATAATATAGATACCAAGTCATCCAAAAATTATGAAAATGTCTCACCTAAAAAAATTATAAGACTATTATTTAGAGTAGAGAGAATACATACCAGGAAAAAACCCAAAATATTACCTCTGACCTACAGACCTTTTTTTTTTTTAAAATAAAAGACTTTTAGTCCTTTTTTGGGGGGTGTATGTCAATTTAAAATATAGTTTTTAAAAAAATTAAGTTGTAGGTGGACATATACTTTTATTTTATTTATTTATATGTGGTGCTGAGGATCGAACCCAGGGCCTCACATGTGCTAGGCAAGCACTCTACCACTAAATCACAACTCTAGCCCTTAAAATATAGTTTTAAGATGATTCATCTTCCACTTACAATACAGTGCTTATAAGGTGTGATGGTATTTCTGTCCCCTGTGTACATTCCATTTTCAATTTCTGAGAATGCCCAGGAATTTACCATACAGCAGCCAACAGCTCAACTTTAAATCTGCCTCAGAATTTGCCACAAATTTGAGTCCTTTAGTGTTTTGCTGTGCGGAACCCATGCTACACCAGTATACAGACAGTATAATCAATCTTTTTAATAGTGGGCCCAGGGAAACAATTGCTGGATAGAGGAGCTCCATCCACTACCAGGGAAATTATTTCTAGCACTTTTGACATTTAAACCATATGCTACTTTGATGAAAATGTTTTTCTTCTAGTTCTGGGTTACTTTACCCAGGGATACTCTACCACTGAGCCACATCCCCAGGTCCTTTTAAAATATTTTATTTAGAGACAAGTCTTGCTAAGTTGTGTAGGGCCTTGCTAAATTGCCTAGACTGGCCTTGAATTTGTAATCCCCCTGCCTCAGCCTCCCAAGCCACTGGTGTGCCATCGCACCTGGAATCTTTAAATTTGATTTTGAGACAAGGTCTTTCTTGCTAAGTTACCCATGCTGGCCTGCAGCTTGCAATCCTCCTGCTTCAGCCTCCCAAGGGTGGGATTATAGGCTTGCACCACTGTACCAGCTAAAATGAGTTTGACCAATCACCCTTTGAATTTACCCCTCCCAGCCAAATTCTCTTCCCATAACACATCACTCCCCCAATCTCAACATTTCGAGCTCTATGATGTTAATGAAATTCCCAAAGCCTAAAATATAGTTCAAATGTTTTGGCATGGTGTTTAAGGCTGCTCAGAATTGCCTTGGTCTTTCTGTTGTTTTGAGACAGAGTCTCACTATGTTGCCCAGGCTGGTTTTGAACTTCTGAGCTCAAGTGATCCTTCTGCCTCAGCCTCCTGAGTGCTGGGACTACAGGTACGCTTGGAGAGTGTCCTTGGTCTATCTTCACTGTCTCTATTGTGTCATTTCCTATCCTCTCACAGGTATTCTGTGCTCACGGCATTTCCCAACCCCCGGCCTATTCTCAGTTCCACAATATGTTAGTTACACTCCTTTCTCTGGGTCTTTGCACAAGTTGTTCGCTCTATGGAATTCTTACTCTGACTCCTTTTCCTTTATTTACTATTTTTGCAGTGCTAGGGATCAAATCCAGGGCCTCATGCATGGTAGGCAAGCACTTTACCACTGAGATACACCCTCAGATTAAAACTCAGTCCAGTTGTCCTTCCTCTTGGAGGCCTGCCCCACCCCAGCCCATACTCCTAGTGTCCTCCTCATTAGGTACCAGGACAGTATAGTGGACACTTATGGCATGTACATGGTCCTTTCCACCTGGGTCTGGTCAAGCCCAGGTCTGTCTCTGGTTTGTTCCACGTTCCCCATAGTATGAAGTACATGTGTGTCACAAATTGGCAACAAGATAGCCTTGAGGGCAACAGACAAAGGGAGCCAACTGCTGGCTTCAACCAATATGCAGCTAGGCCCTAGTCCCCAATCACATGGGCCTAAGTAAATGTTAGGACCACATGGCTCCTTGGTCTCCCACCTCATCCCAATATATCTTGACCATCATCACTTTTAAACTCTCCTCTGATCAAAACAGGCAGTTAATGCAATGACCCCAAACACCTAGCAGCAAATCCAGGACACCTGTGTCATCTTCCAAAGAACTCAAATGCTAGCAAACAGCAACCAAAAAGAGAAGCAAGGATGTCTCATGTCATTCTTGCCACTGGGCTTGATTCAGTCCTAAAAGCTTCCAACTTGATGCAGTGAGCAGGGAGATCTTTTCTGTGAGCAACCATGTGGGTTAGAGCCAAGATGGTTCAAAATCTAAAGAACTATTGAAGTTAAAGCTTCTCCATCTTGGCTTAAGATGTTTTTGGGTTTTCTAGCATATGGGTTCATGCTGTAAAGATGGTTTTTAGTGTCGCAGAAGATATACTCCAGAAAAGATGTTTCAAAAGGTTTGAATGCAAACATAGATATTGGCTAGTACTGCTGTAATCAGAATGATCTTTCAAATACAACACACTGATTTTGTTGCTACCCTTTACAATTCTTTAGTGGTTTCTAATGGCCCATGGGCTGTAAGTCTAAACCCTTTTGTAGGGTTGCATTCAACTCTTTATGTTGGCTCCTCTTGCTCCCTTAAGCCCATTAATCCCCACTCCACACACGCCAACCAGGTGAACTAGCTGAAGTCCTCCAAACACTGCATACACTGTAGCTTCTGCCTGGAGTTACTGTCCTCAGCTTATTCCCTGAGAGGTCTCCTACTCTTCCTCCAATAGTCAGCTCCAGTCTCTGCCCTCCTCTGGCTTGTGCCCTCTTCCTCTGTGGCCCAATGGCACTTTGTACAGACCTCCATGGAGGCAATGTCACATTCATTATCACTATTTGCATTTCTTGTTGCCAAGCAGACTAAATTCCTTAAGGAAGATATTGATCTCTGAGTCCCTAACAATTAGCAGGTGCTCAATAAATGTCTCCTAGGCTCATAAATGAAACTTGATTTCTTCGATTTAATTTGTTCCCTTCTAGGGACTGGGTAATTAGGATAGGGGAGTTTTAAGGAAATGAGGCTGTGTTACAATAAGAGATCCCAACTCAGAAAAAAAATGTAAAATATAAGTGCAAAAAATACTACATTTGGGACTCGTCCAAATAAAATAATTTCTTATAGATTCCATTTTATGTATTACATACATCAGGGAAGGGGAAAATTTGGTCTCTGTAACTGGGTGATAAAACGAGTTTCATACAAAGCTGTCTCAGGGTGAGTAATTGGTGACAGCATTACACATCTTAAAAGCTTTTCAGAAATTCCATACACAAAGTCACTGCACAACCTCAAATGTCTTGAAATTCCATTCCACTGTTTTCCACATGCAGTTTCAGTCCCCCTCCACCTTAAATAAACACATTACCATTCTACTGTGGGGATTCTAAGATCTCCCTCCCTCTCTCACACAGAGACATTTTGACATGGGATTAGATTAAATCGCCTCAGTGTCTCTGACCTAGCAGCCTTTATGGCCACAGCAAGGGAAAGGGGGTGGGACTGCAGGCTTTGAAACCCAGTATGCACTAAGTCGGGTGGCTGCCCTTGGAAGAGAGATGATTAAATGCTGAGGTACAGTAATCAGGCTGGGATTGTCCCTGCATCTGCTCAGCCTGTCCCTGATTAGCCCTAATCTAGAGGCGCATGTTAATCCGAGATTGTATTCTGGGTCATTTCGATTGATAATGCAACAAGAAGCCCTTCATGTTCCACTTTAAAGGTTTGGAGTTATCCTTTTTCCTTTTCAGGGAGACCTTATACAATTCTAGAAATGACTCCCTTGGCATGTGTGTGGCACTCCTCAAAGCCCCCTCACATGGCCACTTATCCCTTGATTTCTGCTAGGACCTTGAGAAGGGTGGGTGTCCTTGCCTTTTACAAATCAAAAGCAAGCTCCTTTGGCAGAACCCTGGGCTCATCATGAAGATTTGTAATGTCCTTAAGACTTAGCACCCTAATACTTACTTTCTTCTTCTTCTTTTTTTTTTTTTTTTTTGGTGCTGGGGATTGAACTCAGGGCTTATACATGTTAGGCAAGTACTCTACCAATGAGCTACATCCACAGCCCCAGCATCCCAGTTTTTCAAAGCTATAACGGAACCTTAGCATTCATTCAGTTTAGTAAATCCCATCCATTTTTTAAAAAAATATTTTTTGGTTGTCAATGGACTTTTTTAAACATATAAGTTTTATTTTTTAAAAAGTAGCTGGGCCGGGGAGTGATGGTATACGCCTATAATCCCAGCAACTTGGAAGGCTGAGACAGGAGGATCACAAATCACAAGTTCAAGACAGCCTCAGCAACTTAGTAAGGCCCAGAGCAACTTAGTGAGATCCTGTCTCAAAATAAAAAATAAAAAGGGCTCAGGATATCACTCAGTGGTAAAGCCCCTCTGGGTTCAATCCTCAGCAACTAAAATAAATTAAAAAAATAAAGAAATAAAAGTAGCTGGGTGGAGTGACATACACGGATAGTCCCAGCTGCTTGGGAGACTGAGGCAGGAGAATCGCCTGAGCCCAGGAATTTGAGGCCAGTTTGGGAGACATAGCAAGACCCCTTTTCAAACAACAACAATAACAAAAACAAACTAAATTTATAGTAAATCTAGGTGTCTAGGCCTTGGATCTGGGAGCCTTTCTATGCCCCAGAGTGCCTCTGACATCTAACACTCAGGCCAGTGGACCCAGAAGGGAGAGGACCATCGTCTTTGGCTCACTGCTGCCTCTCATCTCAGGCTTCATGATGAGGCATATGAAATTGGCCAAAATGGAAAAAAAGAGGTTAAAGGTGACTTAGAAACTTCAGATCCCAGCACAAGAATTTTCTTGCAGCCATTCCAAACTCTCTGGGAGAACTGCTGGCTCCAGAGCCATGCTTCTCTGCAAAGGACAATGAGGACTGACCCTGAATGATCTTTTTTAAAAAAACCTGTTGGGTATCATTCTTGAGCCCAAATGGTGAAACACACTCCTCCCAGTCTTCCCTTATCTCCTTACCTCAGTAAGTGGCAATTACATCCTTCCCGTTGCTTGAGAAACTCAGAAGTCATCCTTGACTTCACATTCAATCCAGCAGTAAATCCTTCAATTCTCCCTTAAAATGTAAACTCAGAACTCAACACTTGTGCGGCTGCCCCCCTGGACAGGCACAATCACCTGGATTGCATCTTTGCTTCCTTTGAGATTGACCTGGTTTAGCCTGAGGAGGGATCTTCCAAAACTTCCGTACAAACTGATAGATAGATAGTGTGTGTGTGTGTGTGTGTGTGTGTGTGTGTGTGTGAGAGAGAGAGAGAGAGAGAGAGAGAGAGAGAGAGATTTTATGTGAAAACTCCCAGGCCAGGCCAGCTCTGGACACAAGTCCCACACTGTGTATATGCAACACCTTTCCTCTCTTCAAGTCCTGCATTTCAGGGGAGAACCTACAGGGAGACTGATAGCAAGACAAGTTTCTGCTTTGTCTTCTGGCTCTTCTCATCAGGGTGATTATTCCTTATGAGGTGTTGGTCAGTCTCTCTATCTCTAATAGTGGGATTTGAGACTTAAAGCTTTTAAGTGATAGGGAATATACTTTTGGACAGTGGATAATCTTTGGACCTCTCTAGTCATATTACATGGGAGGCAGAGTGTGCTATCTACTCATAAGCCCAGCCTTGTCTTCTAATATAAGTTATCATTTGCTCACCTCAAGAGGCTTGGGCCTTGTGTTCTGCAAAATGGGGTTGTGAGGTTTTACTGTGGTACAGGATGGTAGCACCAAGGGAGCACTGTGGTAGACCGTAGACGCCAATGTGCATAACCATAAAGGTTAGGGTCACAGCCTTGCACACTCTGTGTATTTATCATTCATGAGCTGATCTATTCTGTTTGTGACCTCTCCTGAGATGATGAGTTTCGTCATCTGCCTGCTGTGTAATGGAATTTTCTTTCGTGAGTGTGTGTGTGTGTATGTATGTATGTGTGGCATTTATTATTTGGAGGAACTTATTTTCCTAAGACTTAACCTTTTAGTATTCTGATTTGATTTTAATCAAATTTTTAAAACCTACAAATCAGTCAGCTGAATCTTGAAACACTGTTTAGTTGAGCAAGTTTATCTAAGCCTTTCCCATAAACATCCTCCATTTCCCTTCATTACAACCATTATTTATCCCTCAATGTATCCCAAACACCACGTATACTTAGGCAGTACAAGTACCTCAGCCTACATTTATCTCCTGCCAAACTAAGTCCTACACTTGCAACAGTTTCCACATCTTCTCACAGCTCCACAACCCTGTGATTTTACTGTTTCCACCATTCACTGGCACCAGCTCTGTACTGATCTGCTTCCAAGTAGTTAAGGCTTTTCTTTCTATAACTCTGCTTACTTAAGCTGCCAGTAGGACTATGTTGTTAAATACTGAGCAATTTTGGCACTATTGAGGCCCTGATATAACTTACAATTGATCACAGCCTTCACAATTTTCAGTAACTGAACTACATCCCCTCTGGCCTGGCCCTCCACAAACTGAAGAGCCTTGAAGCCTTTCACTGTGCTTCAGAGTAAAATCTGACTTCTCCACAAGAACTTTTTTTTTTTTTTGGTGGTACTGGGGATCAAACCCAGGGCTTCACATATACATGCTAGGCAAGCACTCTATCACTCAGCTACACCTCCAGCAACCCCGACCCTTTATTTTGTGATGCTAGGAATTGAACCCAAGGCCTTCTGCATGCAAGGCAAGCACTCTACCAACTAAGCTACATCCCTAGTCCTTTTTAAAAATTTTATTTTTGATAGTCTCACTAAGTTACATAGACTGGCCTTGAACTTGTGATCCTCCTACCTCAGCCTCCCAAGTAGTTGGGATCCTAGGAGTGTGCCACTGTATCCGGCCCCATGACAACATTTCTTAAGGTGCTGTAGTCAAATCCTGTATGGAAGTTCTTTTCATGGTTGAGTAAAATAGACTTTTATTTCCATCGAAGCCTTCCTCGTCAGAAAGACCTACATGTGAATCTTGATTTTGCCATTTAATACCTTGTGAGCCTCTGTTTTCTGATGTTTAAAATGGTAATTACAAATCTCACGGGGCTGTCGAACCAGATTTGTCAACACAAGTAAAGTTTAGTATAGTGCCTGGAACACAGCAGGTCTACAGTAAGTATCAGCTGCTTTTCAAAGATGACTTTGAATGAGAAGTGTGAGGAAATCTAGTTGAGGTCATCGATGTTCTCTCAGGAAACAGAAGAGAGGCAGAGGTAGCATGTATCTTGCAAGAGTGACTTGCAGAGGAAGCACATCATTCACCAAAGGCCTTTGAAGACGTAAAGATTAGAGCTAAAACCATGGAATCAGGCAGATGGACCAGCAGGCAGCTTCTTCTCTGAAATGAAGCCAGTGGTCACAACTGGCACTGGAACTCATCATAATGGAGACGAAGTAGTTGCTAATTCCGTGCAGTGGTAAGTGATTAATCAAGGCTAAAGCACCCATCAATATTAAGAACGTTAAAAATATAATCAGGAGTTGGGAGTGTAGCTCAGTGGTAGAGTGCTTCTCTCTCTCTCTCTCACACACACACACACACACAATATCAGGGGCAATATGATATGATGTCATCACTGACAAATTTCTAACCTCCAGAAACTAACTGCATAGGCATAAGCCAAATGGTACAGGCTACAGGTCTGGTTGGTTACCCAGCACCATGGCTTACCCTATTCCCATCCTCCCCATAGGGCAGGACAGGCAACCTGTGAAAGAATGGACCTTTCATGTGTTCTCCCACCCTGGGGAACCTTTAGGAATTGTTTGCTGTAACTGACTCTTTCAGTCAGAAGGCCTTCTGTGTTGGCCATGGAAATATTTTTAGTTGGGAGAAAAATACTGATGTTGTGAGAGAAAAACAGAAAGCTAAACAAATAATATACACAACGATTGGTGGAAGGAAAATTTATGGTAAAATGCCTCCTGTAGCTTACTGAGATGAAAGCTAACTATATACACCAGGAAAACACTGGTTTAAATGGGGAACTAGAAGACTGTGACTGGAAAGTATAAGAATAAACAAGCAAGGAATGATACCAACAATTATATTAAGTAACTTCTAAAGTTTTTAAGAGCCATCAAGGATATCTACAAGTGTTTTCCAGGGGTGACAGGCAGGAGGAAAGTCCTTTGAAATTTTTCATTTGAAGGCTTGGGAAATATTTACATCAGTGGCTGATCTCAAGGAGATACTGGTACAGAAGTGGAAGAAGAGAGAAGGAAAACAGATATAGAAACTAGTCCGGGAAACAGGCAGTAGACAGGCTGAGAGTAACGAATCAGGACCAGAGGGAAAACAGATAGATGTAGGGCAAGAACAGGGAGGAAAGAAAAAGAATGTTAATATCAAATCAAAAGGAGGTCCAGGTAACCCTTATCATAGTAAGACAAGAGAGAAAAAGAGAAAGCATTTCCTCCCTGTGCTTCTGTTATATCAGCTGCTTTTGGGACATTTAATCTTCCTTTTCCGTGCTTTCTAAGTCCAAGGCTTTTGGCTGCATTTGGGGGATTTATGGATTAAAATATGCCTTACATCTGGCAATACTGAATATTCTCATGAAACCAAGAGCAGCCTCACAGGTGCCCTGGCATGCTGGACACTTTTGAGCACCTGATCATGCTAGATAATCTAGAGACACATTTAGAAAAACTGTTGGGGGCGGGATGGGGTGTTGGTAACATTCACAGAAGTGACTCTGTCTGGTCAGGAAAGTGTCACTCTGTCCTTCACCTGCTTTTTGCAGACTACTAGGAACTCCTTGGTGCCCCCCCACCCCCCAACATACCATCCTATAAGCCAAATGTCAAAATTGAATTCATTTTTACTTCATTAGTAAATGTACCTCAAAATATGTGTGTGTGGTGTGTGTGTGTATGTGTGTATTTGGTGCTGGGAATGAACCCAGGGCCTTGTGCATGCAAGGCAAGCATTCTATCAATTGAATTATATCCCCAGCCCTCAAAACACATTTTTATGATATAATTTTCCTCTTGAAATTACTGGAGATGCCCAGAAACATTATGAAATCATAGTTTTGTCCCTTAAAACTTAAAACCACTGTGGTTGGGTTGGGGATATACCTCAGTTGGTAGAGTGCCTGCCCTGCATGCACAAGGCCCTAGATTCAATCAATTCCCAGCACCACACACACACACACACAAAAAAAAAAAAAAAAAAAAAAAAAAAAGAAAGAAAGAAATTATGGTTTATTATCCTGGAGACTGAGCTCTCAGTGTGGGGCTGGGGCTGAACTAGCTAACTTCTAGGCCAACTGACCTGACCAGGAAAGCTTTAAACTGAAAATGGTGGGAAAGAAAAGCATTCCACTAAAGCTTGTGGAATATGCAGCTGCTCAGGACATCTGATCTGACTGCACAGAGAAGGGCAGGGTGTGCCCAGTAAATTCCAACAAGAGATTTCTGGGTGGAAGGGTAAGATCAGCATCTGAGGCCTCCAAAGCCCATGTACTAGTGATGGTACAATGGGTTCAAAGTGTGTACCAGGACTTTTAAGGAGAAAGCAGAGCGGAGATGATGGGACTTCAGAAGAAAACTATCACACTATATAAGGGCTCGTAATAGTAAGGTATAAAAATGAAGAATAGGCCCACACAAGAGTTACCCAGAAGTTAGGGATGGAGATTTATTTTTCTGTTATTATTTTCAAACTTTTTATTATGAAAAATTTCAAATAGGCATGAGCAAGAATGGTACAACGAATTCTCCTGTGCCCATTACACAGCCCTGCCTCTTCTATCTGACCAGGGATAGACAAGGCAACGAAGCTTCCAATGATGTACTCTTGGTTTTCAATCCCTTCACTTGGCATAATCTGTAAAGCATTATTTATTAATCTCAAACTTTCTAAGAGCATACCAAGGGCAGAATGACATTTGCTATAGGTAGTACAATACCTAAAGGCAGATAGTAAAGTGGAAATATGTGGACAGTTATGGGGTTTGAGAGTCACACAGAAGCCTATCCCAGTAGGCTTCCTCATTTTTTTTTTTTTTTTTAAACCAGTCCCTTTTATTGGGCGTTGATTCTCAGGATGTGAAAAGATACAGCAATGATTAAGTTCTCAGAGGGAACTGGAGCAAGGCAGTCATGGTTAGGAGTCCAGAGTACCCTGCGCACTGGCCCCTCTTCAGTGGTATCTGAGTCACTGCTCACATTTGTGTTCCTTGTAAGAAAGGCAGTAGTTGAAAAGCAGTAAGCTGCCAGCACCATGTTAATTCCAGCGATGCTTTTTCTTCACGCTGACATATTGTTGTGACACGGCAGTAACCTCTTTGAACGGCTCCAACCACGCCTCTAGGGGTGAAATCCCACATCAATGTCCAGCTTGGCAGCTGCCCTAGCTTGACATCCATGAGTTTCTTCTTTGCTATTACGACTGATGCCATCTTGGAATTTGGGTGTCCACTGAGGCTAGTAAATTCATCTTGCTCAAGTACTTATTCTCCCTCTCCTATCTGAATGTACTTGGCAAAGCCAAATTGTCACTGGGGACAAGTTCTTTATGAAAGAACCCCAGCTAATCAGTGAAAAAGGAATGATAACATTAGAAATATCCAATTTTCAATGGTTACTAAAGCTAGGTGACGGACGACGGGGACTGCATTGTAGAGGAATTACACCATCCACGTAGGAAGCAGAGCCTGGAGTGGTAGCCTTGAAGTTACTCCACCCTCAGCTGCTTCCTCTTTTCCCCAAAGATGAACCCACCTGCGGCCTTCTTGTCAGGATCCACTTGCAACCTCCACAGTCTGCCATAAAGAGGCCTGACAAGAACACAGAACTGTTAAAAGGCACCGGGCAACTTGGGCTACCAGAACCTGCTGCGGCTCCGCAGCCTCCCACATACCCCATATCACAGGGCATACGCATGGCATGTCTGATGTCCACCCATGGGGTGTTTAACAAATCCTTTGGTAAACATGTCAGCTTGCTGAGTGCTTACAGTGCACATGTTTATAAAACATACCTTACAGTCAACTTGGATGAGCTGAAGCAAGAGTAGGTCAGTTCCCCTTACTTCCCCCTCTAAACTCATATTTGTGATGTGGTTTTCTTGTAGCAGACTTACCTTCCTAATTATGCCTTCCCTAAGCTAATATGAAGACTAATTGGTATTCCCTAAGTACCCAGCAGCTGGGTTGGGGGTGGAGGAGATGGTCCTGGCTTACACTGGCTTGCTTAGAGAAACTGTCCAAGGATTTAAAATGTGTCACGAGTAATCTGCATGACAGATAATCTGTATGTGACGACTAAGATTTGTCTATATTTACATTTATAAAACCCACAGGCCACTTTGGCCTCTTTCTTTTCTTTTTCTTTTTTTTTTTTTTTTTGTGGTACATCGGGATTTGTGGTAGTAGGTTAGAAACTAGGGCATTTACCATTGAATTACATTCCCAGCCCTTTTTGTTTTTAAAAATCTGAGATAGGGTCTTGCTAAGTTGTCCAAGCTGGCCTTGAACTTGCAATCTTCCTGCCTCAACCTCCCAAGAAGCTGGTATTACTGGTATATACCACACTTTTGATTTCTTAGGGCTCCTATGAGCATATGTAACATTATGTTTATAAGATTTAAGTTACCGAGAGAAAAAATCCAGTCCAAATTTGAGGTAATAATAATAATATGGACTTTCTCCCAGGAGTCAGAGCAACTGTATAATGGCTACTGGAGGCAGACTACAGGAAGAAGCAAGAATAAAGGCACATCTTGGTTCCAAGGGCTGCAAAGAAGGGCAGGTGCTAGCAGCCCACTGCTCTACTCCCAGAAGTGTGTCCACACACCATTTTGTCTACTCAATGAACAATTCATATATGTAGTATTTACGTGTCCTATTGTTAGAGGCTGTTTAAGGAGAAAAGAACTCTCTGTTCCAAAAGCACAGTGATGAAGTGACTAAAACTTAAGGAAGAAAAAATCAGGGAGAGAGTTCAAATTGGACATTCCTAAAATTAGATTCCTTTCTCATTTGCTATAATTCAGAATTTCTTATTTCTTTTTATGAGATGTAGGGTAGGGAAAATTTTTTTTTTTGGCAGAGCTAGGACTTGAGCCCAGAGCCAGATGCATGCTAAGCAAGCTTTCTACCATTGAGCTATACTCCTAGTCCTTTTTTAAAATTATTATTTTAAATTTTTTTGTTTTGAGATAGGAGCTCCCTAAGTTGCCAAGTCTGCTCCAGAACTTTTGATCTTTCTGTTTCAGTTTCCCAATTATAGGTGTTTGCCACTTAACTCAGCTAAGGATGATATTCTTGGATGAAAAACATTTTAAAATATGAAAAAACGAAGAACAGGCTAGGTAGTAACATGGCTGGAAGGAGTTGTTCAGAAACATTCAAATTTCTTTTCCCCCCTCCACCAAGATAAATAGAAATTCCAAGACCTCCTGAAGCAGTCAACACATTTCAAGAGGTTCAGACCAATCTCTAAAAGCACCAACCACTAGAATTCCCTGTTAACAATGAACACATTCTATTTGTGTGCTGTACAACATTGTGGCTACACAGCAATTGAAGATGACTGATGTGACTGAGGAACTAAATTTTTAATTTTATTTATTTTAATTAATTCAAGTTTAAAAATTATAATGATCTAAATCTTTCCAGTTTCTACTATGCCAGACTCCACATCATAAATGTGCATCAGACACACACACACACACACACACACACACACACACACACACAGTATAACACTATAAGAATTGCCTTTGTTTGGATGGAAACTCAGTCTGAACTTGGATACTTTGTATTTCCCTTATTTATATCATGGTTCTTTCCTATATTGCTTACTTCCTCAACTTTTAAATGCTCTCCAGCCCCTTAGGCCCATATGTGAGAAACTTTATCAGCATTTAAGAACAATTCAGTGTAGTTGTAAGCAGTAAGGAGATGCTGGACCAGGCAAAGTCAGAAGAATTGCTGGACACCTCTTTAGTGAGCCAATCTGATAGCAACGCCTTTGTAGTCTTGCTCAGAGCAGTGTCTCAGTTTCCATATTGAGACCCCTTCAATGATTCTCAGATCTAATTGCTGGCTTTACAACGGCAAAGATGTTTTTATCAATTTCATTTTGAAAACCCCACTTAGGCTCTGAAAATCTCTAAATTGGGGTCTTAATAGAAGACTTGGTGTAATTATAATGTCACAGGCAATAGTGATAACAAAGCAAAACCAACATGTCTCCTTGCTGGGTCTTTGCTCTCAGTCTGACCAACAGGAGGAGAAAAGAGGCTTTGTCAGGAACAGATGTGCAGTGGGAGGCCCCGGGAAAGTAGATCTGTTGAATGAAGCAGGTGCCACTTAGATATTCACTTTACTGACTCCAACCACAACCCCCTTCATTTGATATCCTGCTCCTGGCAGGAGGATGGAGAGAGAGCATCACACAAAGAGGAAGCGTGTTTATCCTGTTCAGATTACTACTTCTGTCAGGCTGCTGCTGTTGGGTTCTGCACATTTGCTCTTTATTAAAGCAAATGGCAGAACTGGGCTCTGGGAAGTGAATCCCTATATTTATACAGGTAACCTGAGAGCCAGAGGGCCCCACACCATCCTGGCTGCGATGTGCAAGCTATTAGAGTTAATAACAGTGCACTGACATTCCTTCAAAATCCTAATGGAAATGAAAACAAAAAGAGGAAAGTCTCCTCTACTCAAGAACCTTAAAAATTTAATTC
The DNA here is from genome assembly GCF_047511675.1 of Marmota flaviventris. Classification (NCBI taxonomy): domain Eukaryota; kingdom Metazoa; phylum Chordata; class Mammalia; order Rodentia; family Sciuridae; genus Marmota; species Marmota flaviventris. Next base: position 24,035,087 of record NC_092498.1, read on the forward strand.
TGTAAGAATGTCCTATTATGATATTCTAGTTCCTGTGTGAACAGTGACAAGTGCCTCCTTTACACACGCACTTAAAACTTACTTTTTCATCCATGATTTGCACAAAAGTGACTCCAATTAAACTTGTCCAATTATGGCTCTGGATTTAGTGTATACATATAAAGTCCCTTTAGAGAATGCTGATGACAGGCACTGAGATTCTGTCTGTCTTGGTTTCCTGTCATTCTGTAGGCATGACCCCCAGCTAAAGGAGCTGGAATCATTCTAGACTTTTTTATACATTGAGTCTCAGAAAGATCTGAAGACCTAAGAGGAAGGTGAATGAGATACGGAAGCATTCAACTTGGTGTCCAAGTGCCAGATGGCAGAAACCTTCTAGGAAACTCTGCCTAGCAGCCCTGATTCAAGTCTTCTGCTCAGAATGTCCCTAGCTCAGATTGGTGTCCTGTTCATAGAATGTTCCCCAAGCTGGAAATACATGAAAGTCTGTAGAGCAGATGAAGGCATGCCAGGTTGGCTTGTCAATAGGTACTAATTCCTTCTGAGGCCCTGAGGAGTCAACTGGAGACATCCAGCCTTTAATATAGACAGTACCTCAAATCTACAATTGAAGGCCATGGCCATGGCTCAGATGAATACTCAGAATAGTGACTAAGGTCTAGTGGCCTACCATTTCATTGTGAAGGCCCGCTATGCCCCTTTTGTTCTATAGTTTTTAAATCTTTGAGCAGTGGAGCCTAGATTAGCAATTCCTGGTGTACAAATAATGAATGTTCGAGACCACACCAGTTTATAAAGACAGAGGGAGAATGACACATCCCCTTGGGACTTGCAGACTGTGCAAGGAGAAAATGGGCTAAGCCTATGCTGAGGGACAGGAGATCTCTCACCAGGCAGTGCTGCTCCTTCTGAAGGTTCACAGTCTAACACCTTTGTAGGAGGAGAAACAAAGAATCCTCCAACTGGAAGCCCCTTTAGTTGTGGGGTCATGCCTACGGAATGACAGGAAAGGCCTGGAAATTCTGAGTCTCATGTGACTGAGAGATATACTACACTTTCATCAGAAAATTCCTGAAGTAGAGATTCTCAGTGTGAAATTCATTATGTCCTCCCCACAAACAAAAACTTACAGGTCCAGGTCTTAAGAATGTTTCCCAGAAATGTGAAGACTGAACCCTCTGAAGACTGATTCCCTTCCCCTTCAGTATGAGTTTTAATAATAATGATAATGGCAATAACAACAACAGTAATACTAGTAGGGCTGATAGTTAATAGTTACTGCATGCTCAGGCACTAAATAGAGTAGCAACAAATAGTCTGCTACTCCCAAATTAGTGCCACAATTACATCTTCCTGAATGGGAGAGACTGGGGAATCAGGAGAACTGCCACTTCCTTTTAAGATCTATTCTGGAAGGCATTTTGGATTTCGGGAGGTCATTCATTATGAAGGGAGTAAGGGAAGGAGGACAAGTTTCAGGAGTGAAGAATGACCACCCAGCTGGCCCTTCTTCCCCTCAGTGCTGTGAAGAGGGTAAGCTCTTTGAGTGTTCTGGAATAGAGAGCACGATTCTACATCTCTGTGTTCCCATTTCTCAGCAGCAGCAGCTGTGTTTTACTGGGAAATTTGGAATTCATCCAATAGTAACGGCTCCTTTCAGTCTGTGACCCAGCAGGCTTTAGATGTTTGATTTTGGGGGGCCATTATAAATCCATTAGAGCACCTAGCTACAGTCACCTATAATCGTGAGGAGAAATTTGAATTTGTGAGGAATCTAAAATGAAAATATGCAAATGGCCTGTGTCATGAATAAAAAGACTAGGAAGTGAGTTTTGGTGTCGCCACTGCCTCCTGTCTCAGGTTTTCTTGCTCAGGACTCTGCAGGGCATAAAAATAGTCCAGTTCCTCTTGCAACCCTTCTGTCTGCTGTTTACTGGCTGCGGATTACTGCAGTCACATGGGTAGCTTTTTTTCCCCCCAAAGCAAAGCCATGCTGAGAAGGTCACTAGGAGACAAGGCTCATGAAGGATTCGTGTGGCCCTAACCTGCACTGAAGGGACACAACTTTTCAGAGGGCTACCTGCTGTAGCTATTAGATCAACACTATCCAAGAGAACTTCCTGCAATGATGGAAATAATCTGCAGCTGCTTAGTCTACTACAGTAGCCACTAGGTACATGCATCTACTTAAATTTAAATGTGAACAAATCATAATTAATAGCCAGGCATGGTGGGGCACACCGATAATCCCAGTCAGTGACTTTGGAAGCCAAGGCAGGGGATTGCAAGTTTGAGGCCAGCCTGTGCAACTTAGCCAAACCCTGTTTTAAAACAAAAGGGTTAGGGATATATCTCAGTGGTAGAACATCCCTGGGTTCAGTCCCCAGTACCCCCCCCCCCCCCAAAAAAAAGTGTGTATATATTTGTATTTGTTTGTTTGTGTGTGTGTGTGTGTATGCATGTATGTATACAATAAAAAAATTTAGTACCTCAGGCCATATGTGACTGTTTATTCTTTGAAATATGATTAATGTGACTAAATAATTACCTTTAACATTTAATTTAATTTTAATTTATTTGCATTTAAATTCAAATAGCCACATGTAACTAGTAGCTACCATACTGTACAGTGCGATTCAGCTGTTTTTATTTTTTTGAGACAGGTTCTTGCTAAGTTTCAGAGGTTGTTCTTAAACTTGCAAATCCTCCTGCCTCAGCCTCTTGAGTTGCTGGGATTACAGGTGTGTAATGACCACAAATGACTAGTTTTTATTTAATTTTATTTTTTAAATACCACTGAACCATATTCCCAACCCTATTTATTTATTTAGAGACAGGGCCTCCCTAAATTGCTTAGAGCCTCACTAAATTGCTGAAGCTGGCTTAGAATTTGTGATCCTACTGCCTCAGCCTACTGGGTCACTGGGATTACAAGTATGCACCACCATACCCGGTTAAATCTTTTTTTTTTTTTATTCGTTGCTCAAGACAATACAATGATCTTTACCCGGTTAAATCTTAAGTTTTTATATCTTGTATTTATTTGCTTCTCTAACATTTAGCATGACTCTGACTTCTCAAGTGAATAAATAAGGGTATAGTTTCATAAAATAATCTTGCAAAATAGCCACCATACTAAGTACAAGTTTAATTAGATGAATAACAAAGACCACATCTTTCATTTGTTTTCCATCTTCTTTTACTTCATAGATTGGGTAGGCTGGCAAGAAGCAGTGAAGGGGAAAGAAGGCAGCTCATATTGGGCAGTGGAGAGAGCACTAGAGATCAGGGTTTGCTTTTTCCTGTACACAGGTAATGTGTCAGCTTGATTTGATTGAGACCACCTTAGTGTCTCTGTTTTCTTTCAAGTCATCTACCAACAAGGAAGTCAGTGGAAAAGGGGAGCTAAGAGCTCCACATATGCTGCTCTTTTTGAGGACCTTCAAGAGGGGGGTGAATATGCTGGGACTCAGCTCATGCAAAAAACTGATGATCAGAGGCTGCATGCTTTAAGCTTTGGAGGCACTAAACTTAATACCTTTGGATTAAAGGTACAAACAGAATCATAAAATGCAAAAACATTTTTAAGGCTATTATGGACTGAAAATGTACTCTTACAATAAAACTTTATTTAATATATTTATTTAAAATTCTACTAAAATACCAAGGCAAAAAGTGATGCAGTGCACACTGGAAATTCAGCACATCAGCACCCTGTTGGTGAACAACATGGATGGATCTATTTCCTAAATTAATTTAATACATCTCCACTGACTCCTTTGGAAACAATTTCATATGCTGTCATGTCTTGAGAATGAGGAGCAGAAAAGGTAGAATGAGAGATGTATTTTATAGTATATCAAAATAAGGGCTGGCATTTTATTTTTTATTATTATAAAAAAGCTGGGACCAAGGACATGTAATAATAATAATGGATGATAGTGGTGGTAGTAAGAAAAATGTTAAAAAACAAATCAGTCTTCCCAAAGGAAGGTAGAGTTCAATGCAGTCATTGAGATCTACAGAGAGATGTCACCACTTCAGAAGTAAAAAAAGCCAACTAACTACAGGAAACTATGTACTGGAAGAGAACAGCAGCCCTAGACCAAGGACAGTGATAGAACCCAAAGTCGGAGACTTCAAGCAATGTCTCCTTGTATTTCCTTTAGTCAAGATTGCAGAAAAGATTTCTGGCCTATTCCCACAGTATCTACTTCTGGAGCACAGATCCTTCAGTTGCATAGAGAGGCATTTGGATTTGTCTTAGGGAAAGCAGGACCTACAACAGTACTTCGCACTCTTTGTAACTTAAACTACTTCAAAGAATACAGGATACATGGATAGCAAATGAGAATTTCCTGTTTGCAGCATCTCTATGGACCAGGCACTATGCTAAGCCCTTGACAGGAATCATTTTGGTCAATGCTCACCCTACCTTATGATGAAAGAATTATCATTATCCTAATTTTATAGCTAAGGCTCAGAGAGGTTAATTTTCTTTCCCATGATCACAGAGTTTATTAGTTGTGCAGTGTTAAGAGCAACCAGCTCTTAACAGGTCCTTCTATCTCCCTTGTTCCTCTTATTCTCAACATCTTGCCAGACATATACAAGTTAAAAGTCCCTCACCACGTTTTTTTTTTTTTTTTTTAAATTCTATTTTTGTTTTGTTTTGTTTTTGTTTTTACATTGTAGGGATATTGAACCCAGGGCCTGGCACTGGGCTACTGCTGAGCTACATCCTCAGCCTCATCACAAATTTCTTTGACAGAGGTTTTTTTGTGATGCTGAGGATAGAACCCAGTGCCTCACATATGCAAGGCAACTGCTCTAACAACTGAAATACAATTCTAGCCCCACTGACAGAGGCTTATAATCTTTTGTGTGTGTGTGTTAAAGTATATTTTATCTACTTAACATGTGATCAAAGTTATGGATCCTAGAGAAATACAAACAGTAGGAATGTATATTCTAATCTCATGTGAGGACCCAACCCAAGAATCCTGCTCCCTTCCATAAACCTCATGTTTGTTCTGACCCATCTTCTCTGTTACCCTTTTGCTAAAAAGAGAACATTTTAAAAAGGTATTCTATGGTGCAGAGTTGAGATTAAACATACACATTTTTAAAAGTTTTAATAAGCTCAAAGAAAAACAGGGATGGGAAAAGGTGATGACATGTTTAGTGTGAAGAAGAGATATGTTTTCTAAAGGAATCTCTAAATTCATTTAGTTTAATTTGGCAGTGGGATGGGTAGTAAAATGTACATTTGTTTTACAGTACAGCAAGACTAGTTGGGCTTCTTGGTTGTGGGAAATTTTAGGTTGAAGAGTCTCATAGGAGAACCTCAGCAGAAGACTTGCCAGCGTCTGCCCTGAACAAAGAGGGACCTGATGCTTTGAAGATAAATGAGAAGGGCTGACCTTTCTGTAAGTGTGGTGTTAATGCCTTGTTATTTGTTTTAATTTTTAAACAGCCCTCCAATCCATTTCCCTTCCTTTAGGGCATGAAGACAGACTGAGACCCCAGATCAAAACCAGGACAGTATAGGTAGTGCTGCTAAAAGGCTTGTGAGGATAAAAATGGTTGAATAGGGCTATATTCCTCTAAATGAACTTCCAAATTAGTGTGAAGTTCACTCCTCCAAAACACACTTTGGAATTTTTTTTTTTAGTTGTAGAATACCTTTATTTTTTATTTATTTATATGTGGTGCTGAGGATCGAATCCAGCGCCTCACATGCGCTTAGGTGGGTTCTCTATTGCTGAGCCACAACCCCAATTCCTGGAATTTTTTTAAAAATGTATTTTTTTAGTTGTTAATAGACCTTTATTTATTTATATGCAGTGCTGAGAATCAAACCCAGTGATTCACACATACCAGGTAAGTGCACTACTGCTAAGCAAGAGCCACAGCCCAACATTTTGGAATTTTAATATTTTTTTCCCTCCAAATTTAAAGATGAGTCTGTCACTATTGCTAATACTAACATCACAATGATAAAATATTATTGGTACAAAGAACAGACTTAATAGATAAAGAGCTGGGGGGTGTTGTTTGGTGGCAGAGGGCCTCTAGGCTTAATTCTTTGTGTGTGTGTGTATGTGTATTTTGCATATGATATTAATGATATTTCAAATCAATGTAAAAAGAATGAATTTCAACTTTGTGTGTGTGTGTGTGTGTGTGTGTGTGTGTGTGTGTGGTGGTGGGGTACTGGGGATTTAACCCAGAGGTACTTTACCACTGAACTGTATTCCCAGCCCTTCATTAAGAATTTTCTACTTAAAGTCAGGGTCTCACCAAGCTGATTAGGGCCTTGCTAAATTACTGAGGCAAATTTGCGATTTTCCTGCCTCAGCCTCCTGATCTGCTGGGATTACAGGAGTGTCCCACAGTATCCCAACTGACTTCAACCTTCTTAATGGAGAATAGTGCTGGTAAAACTGGGCTATGCAGGGAAAAAATACCAACTTAGATTACTACCTAATGTCATATACTAAAAGAAATTGCAGGTATTTTATAGTATTCAAAATAAAAATTAAGACCACCCTAGAACTGATAGAAATTATAATTAGTTATCTAATTTTGAGGGTAGGAAAGATGTAACATAATATACAAGCAAAAGACAAATAATTAGGGAAATAATATGAAAGTAACAAGTAAAATAAAAATAAACTGGGAGGGGCTAGGGTTGTGGCTCAGCACTTGCCTAGAATGTGTGAAGCACTGGGTCAGCACTGCATATAAATAAACAAATTTAAAAATAGGTTCATCCACAACAACAACAACAAATACACACACACACACACACATACACACACACACACACATCTGGGAAAACTCATTTGTAACATGCACCATAAAAGTTACAACCTTAACATGTAAAGAGTTTTTCCAATATAAGATTGCCTCAGCACCACATAAAAATAAATAAATAAAATAAAGGTATTGTGTCCCACTACAACTAAAAAATAAATAAACAAATAAATAAAAATTAAGAATAAAACAAGCCAGGTACAGTGGTGCTTGCCTGTAATCCCAGTAGCACAGAGGCTGAGGCTAAAGGCCAGCGAGATCAAAGCCAGCCTCAGCAATGGCCAGGCACTAAGCAACTCAGTGAGACCCTGTCTCTAAATAGGGCTGGAGAGATGGCTCAGTGGTTGAGTGCCCGAGTTCAATCTCCAGTACCAACAAAACAAAAGCATTCTATCAGGTGAAATTATGAATGATTTTTATAATCAAGACCAAAAAATAAAAAGTCCAAAGCAAATGCTGTCCATGTCCCTTCTTTTTTCTTATAGCATCATAAGAAAGAATATCAGCTACTTTAGAAAATGCTGAGACTTTTTTAGCAGCTTTGGTAAGAGACTTGATTACTTATGAACTTTGGTCATCTTTTACCCCCCCCCCTTTTTTTTTAATAATGTTGATTCTAATCTCTGTTGTTTTTTTTTTAAATATTTATTTAGTTGTAAGTGAACACACAGTATCTTTCTTTATTTTTATGTGGTGCTGAGGATCAAACCCAGTGCCTCACACATGCGAGGCAAGCACTTTACCACTGAGCTACAGCCCCAGCCCCTTGCCCCATCTCATTTTTGGGAAGAAAAGATAGTTGGATGAATCTGCAATAAGATCTCAGACATAAGAGTGGCTTTCTGAAGTGACCAAGTACATATATAATTCTTACATTTATTTTTGCTGCAATAAGAGGGAGAATAGGTCTACAGGCCTGTTCTCTGAGGCATGCTCACAGTGGGTGGCCCAGTCTGGGTGAGTGGTGAAAGGCCCCCACAGTGAACACCTATATTTGTTGGTTGTGAGTCCCTGAAGAGAGGATGGTAGAGTGAAAGGGGATGAACAGGCTAAAGAGTCTAACCTCTTATATTAAGGCATGTTAAGGGAAGAAAAATATGGAGGAAATTATGTTAAAAAAATAAAGAAGTAAAGGAAGGAACCCATACAGGAGTCTTTCCTAGTCTTTGGCAATTTGATCTCTATCTCAAAGAAAAGACACCTGTGAAAATCTTTAAACTGAACCAAACCTAGCCTAGAAACGCCATCCTAAGACACCAAAAGACTTATTTATCTCTATTGAAAAAGACAAAGAACGTAAATGAAATGAAGTAATGTTAGTGCTTGAGTTAAGTAGTTTCTTCAGTGTTGGAGTGAGGCTGGTGTCCAGAAAAAAGGGTGTCTTCAGATACAGAGTATAGTTTTTGTCAGGTTTGCCTTGGTACCAGAAGTTTAAACATCTGCCATGAGTTATTTTATTTTTGTGGTACTGGGGATCAAACCCAGGCCCTCTCCCATGCTAAGAGTCATATTCTTTTAATGCTACACTATAGGATACAATTTCATACCCTCACCCACCATTCTCTGGTTATGGGACTCTATCAAGCTCCCCATGCACTTGTCCTCCATTGCTCCTAGTTGTATCCCACAAACTCTTTCTGCTTCAGGTCCAAATCATACTCATATTGCTCTTAAGAGTCATCTGCTAATTGGTTTGTTATTTAACCATACTCTAGAATCTGTGGTGCATTTTTTCTAGGCATGTCTTTTTCTAAGTTCTATGTCTACAATTAGAACCTTGTTCTTTCATCATCTCATTCTTCCTAATAAGAAAAAAACCTTATGGACAGATTTCATAAGTTTGTCATTACAGAAGTGACAAAGATGGGCAACAGGACACAATATGAAAAAAATGATAGCCAGATAACAAATTAAGTAGAAAAAACGATTCTAGTTCTAGAGAAAATACTGTGGCACTCTGGGTGAAAATGTTAGAAGACAGAAGGAGTTATCAGAATTATCTGGCTTATCTCCAACATTGTATTAATTCTCTGGATTCACACGGGTATATAAAATTATTGGCCTTTGCCTGACACTGCTGGGGTAAAGCAGGAGGTAGCAATCTGATTTAATTCAGAGAAGCTATGTTGAGAAAGGGATAAGTCCAACTCTTAAGGTTCAAGTTCGGCGAGTGCTGGCAGTCACAAACAGTATAGCCTGCTTCAGGGGAACTATTGGCCTTTTTTGGGGGGTTGAGGGTGTCTCACTCTGTTGCCTCCTGAGTAGCTGGGACTTTAGGCATGTGCTACCATGCCTAAATGGAATTTCTACTGGCATTTAGGATGTAGACCAGAATTTTCTCTTATAAATTCAGGCAACAACACGAAATCAACACCTACAGATTCACATAACCCAATGCTACTGAAAAGAGACAGCTTCCAGTAATCAATGGTAATAAGTGTGGTTCAATCTCATTGTATGGCTGAACAGGTGTACTTGGCTGGAACCCCAGAGGGTCCTTAGACTTAACCATGAATTTATACATCTGAAAGGGTGAGGCTGGGGATCAGACAGAACTATAAAGCAGTCTGTTGTCTCCCAGACGGGTCAAGTCCATTAGAATGGGTAACAAAGTCTCTTACCAAGCCCACACAGGGAAGTGTTTTTAACAGTTCTATTGTGAATAGCAACAACTTCAGAAGGATGCACACAGCTAGTTGTCCTACCTTTATTCAGGGTAGATTAGGACTCAGATGAGGTACAAAAAAAGCAAGAATATAGGTGTAGGATTCTAGCTACAGAGGAATGTTCCCTTAATTCCATCTAAGGTCTATTTCATTCTGAACACTTTATCTTGCAGTATTGTGGCTAAGATCAGCCCCATTTAGGTCAGTACAAGAAAGTACCTAGGCCCTTGGAAAAAGAAAGTTGTAGTTGTAGTATTGGATTTTCTTCCAAAAATGATTCTCAGAAGCCATAAATGCCCTGTACTTCCTATGTTTTTCTTCTATAGGGAGACAGAGTACTTTATATCTTCCCAGTTCCAAAGGAAGATATATTGTCTTTCTTCAAAGACTTTCCCAACAACTAATGGGGTATTCAGATCTTAGGAACCCACCATCAAAAAGGGGCCAGGAACTTCTCTGTCGGCCTCTAATGACGTTAAGGAACTTTCTGCCTAAATAAAAGTATATTATTTATCTATTTCATTTCCAGGATGTAAAGCAGCAATTTTCCCCAAACCAAAGAGTACTTAATTTCCTGCTTAATTATATACTTTTAAAGTTTAAGAAACAAGCACAGAGTCTCACAGATTGGGGCTGGTCCTCCTCTTTGATCCAGACTTCTGAGGCACTTCTCTGGGCAGCCCAAGTCTTGGCCACTGACTCCCAGAGCCTGCTGAAGTGGATCCAAAGAGCTGGATCGGAGTTGTAAGTTTTTGCCACCATAGTTCTATGAACTTTGTCCTTTTTGTTTATTCAGGATATTCACCAATATCCAGTAAGACAAAGAGCTGGGAAAGGGCAGGGTGGTGGCATGTTACTGGCTAAATCCAGATGTCCTTAGTGAGGCCACATATAACAGGAAGCAGAACCCACAGTACCAACCAGAAAAATGCCTTTGTCACAGCCTGCTGCCTGACCCTGGGGCAGGTGAAATGATGGCGCCTTTCTGGAGGGAGTCAGAACATTCCACCTGCCCACGGGAGAGTCTCTGCTGCAGTAAAGTACACTGATCTATTCTACTCAACAGGAGAGTAAAGGACAAAATGTACCCCACAGCAAATTCTAAAGTGCCTCCCAGCAAGTCTTGTCACAGCAAAATAGTCACTTTTAAATACACAATTCAAATAGGTAGCCATTATCATGGTGTTTTCCTTCAGGAAATCCCAAGTCTCTTACTTGTAAAGGAATTAGGAGCTCCCAGAATTTTCCTAGGCATTGAATACCTACCCATAAAGAAAAAATTAAACCAAGCTCAACCTCCTTCTGAAGGGTTTGTTATCAGTCATGTCACGAAGATTTAAGTGGAAACAGGGAAGAAATTCAATAAAATATTTATGCTCTCTTACCATTAGCATCTTGGACTCCAGTAAGTGCTCCAACGGCTGCTGCGGTTTCCCCAGACAGGACGATCTGTCCCCCGCCTTGTAAGGTGGCTTCAGCCAGGGTGGCGACAGCATGAGCGGCAGCTTCACTGTGGGTACAGAAACAGGAGAGAGGGATATGCAAGTAGATAAAGGTACAGCACCGCAGCAAGACAAACTGTGGATCTTTCTACTGACTTCATGGCTGCAAGCCTACTAGAAAATCTTTGATGCCAGTCAGAGCAACAGACAGAGCCAGGAGTAATTCTAAAATGATAATAAAAAGCTAGAAAAATCTCAAGCCATATATTTATAAAACTAATTTGAAATTTTCTTTTAACCCAGGTAATGAGTGTTTGAGGACAGAAGATGTTCATTATGTGTCTCTTCTTATCAATATCAACTGAGTGCTTGAAAGCTATAATGGAAGGTGTGATCCATATTCACAATGCAAAAGCCATTTTGATTGGCAATCACAGGTTTTCTCTTCCTCTTTATGGTAACACAGGGCTGACCAACTGACACTATCTTTTAAGCCAAGAATGGAAGATAATATGAAGAATCAGCAACCTGAACTTGCTATTTAACTAAATAAAAACAATTTAGTTTATATCTATACTTTTTTTTTTTTTTAAAGCTGAAAATTGAAGCCAGGGCCTTGCACAAGGTAGGCAAGTGCTCTACCAGTGAGCTGTATCTCCAGCCTTTTTATTTTTGAGATGAGTCTCACTAAGGCTGGCCTTGAACTTGCAATCCTCCTGCCTCAGCCTCAGGGGTAGCTGCATTACAGGTGTGTGCTATACTGCCTGGCTATATCCATTCATTTCACTTATTTATTATTATTATTATTATTATTATTATTATGTACTGGGGATTGAACTCAGGGGCGCTTAACAACATCCCTAGCTCTGGTTAGTTTTTACTTGGAGATAGGGTCTCATTAAATTGCTGAGGCTGAATTTGAACCTTTAATCCTCCCGCCTCAGCCTCTTGAGTCACTGGGATTACAGAGGTATGCCACTGCACCCAGTTTTCCATGCCTTTTATTTATTTTTTGGTACCAGGGATTGAACCCAGGGACATTTAACCAGAGCCACATCCCAAGCTCTTTTTCTTTTTTATTTTGAGAGTCTTGCTGTTACCTAGGGCCTCACTAAGTTGCTGAGGCTGGCTTTGAACTTGTGATCCTCCTGCCTTAGCCTCCCTAGTTGTGCCACTGCACCTGGCTCTCCATGCCTTTTTTTTTTTTTTAATTTTTTTTGTAGTTGTGTATGGACAGAATACCTTTATTTTATTTGTTTATTTTTATGTGGTGCTGAGGATCAAACCCAATGCCCCACGCATGCTAAGCAAGTGCTCTGCCACGGAGCTACAGCCCCAGCTTTTTTTTTTTTTTTTTTTTTTAGTTGTAGTTGGACACAATATCTTTATTTTATTTTTATGTGGTGCTGAGGAGGATCGAACCCAGGGCTTCGCACGTGCTAGGCGAACGCTCTACCGCTGAACCACAATCCCAGCCCCTCTCTCCATGTTTTTTAATACAATAAATGGTGACTGATACCCTGAAAAGTCCAACTCTTCTTTTTGCCTCTCTGTATATATAGATAGGGCTAAAAATGAAGGCTTAAAACTATCACTATATGCCTAAGTTTCTTGCCTCTATAAATACAAGGAAATAAACTCCCTTTCATTGTAAAGCAAACCCTGTGTAGAATAGAAAGACATTAACCATCTGTTTAGATGGAGCAGTATTTTAGCAGTTTATATCCTATTTCTCATTTTTCTTTCATTTCCTTGTTGTATGCTTTAACTATGAGCATAAGTATATACTTTTCTTGATTCTATGATGCTACAAACTATAAGATGTACTATTATTTTATGTGCCAGTAAAGAATAAAAGAAAAATTGGGGGAAATTATAAGATTAAAATTTGTTAACCAAATATCAGAGATGTTAATGGCATTTGCAGGTATGTAGATGGAGCTAGAGAAGATAATGCTAAGTGAAGTTAGCCAATCCCAAAAAACCAAATGCTGAATGTTTTCTCTGATATAAGGAGGCTGATTCATAGTGGGGTTGGGAGGGGAAGCATGTGAAGATTAGATGAACTCTAGACAGGGTGAAAGGGAGGTAAGGGGCGTAAAAAAGATGGGGAATGAGATGGACATCATTTCCCTAAGTACATGTATGAAGACATGAATGGTGTGAACATACTTTGTATACAACCAGAGATATGAAAAAATGTGCTCTATGTGTAATATGAATTGTAGTGCATTCTGCTATCATATATAACAAATCAGAATAAAAAAAATAAAATTATAAAAAAAACCCTCACAAATATCAGAGATGTTAAAATGTGAAAAAAACATAAATTCAGTATTCTTCATAGTAAAATAGAAAGTATCAATTTGCAGTTACTGAGGGAATATCAGAAGTGGGCATGTAGCAGAAAAGGTGGTATTATTTAGTTTTGCAGAGGTGGGCCAAGACCTGGTTTGATTCCCAAATAAACCAGAGGACTCAGCTTTACTCTGAAGTTATAGGCTTTCCTGTCATAGAGGCAGGCATCTTGCAGTCACAGGCTCTAGGTGGGGGGTGTGAGTGGACAGGGTTTTGTTGGTGCAAACATGTTATGACTGTGCAAAGCACAAAATTCACTGTCTCTCTTTATCCTAAGAAACTCAGCAGAGAAATAAGGTAACAGACATAGTAATTCCCCTTAGAAGGACTTCTTGGTTACTTCAGGATTCTAGGGAGCAGTAAAAGAAACTCAGTGGGCAGAAAAAATTCTAAGTAGAAAATTCTCTCCTTCTTACTAACTTACAACTAAAAATATTAAAAAAAAAAAAAAAAAAGAAAGGCCTTTCTTTTTTCTTTTTAAAAATATTTTTAGTTGTAGATTGACACAATAGTTTATTTATTTATCTTTATGTAGTGCTGAGGATCAAATCCAGTGCCTCACACATGCTAGGCAAGTGCTCTATCATGAGTTACAACTCCAGCCCTTCCTTTTTAATTTTTATGTCTCTATTTAAGAGTTAATTTTTTTTTCTGACAATAAAGCAATACATATGCAAAAATTGGGAACATTTTAGTAAGTAGAAAAGTTTAAATCTCATATAAAGATGGCAATTATTTTTTCTAATCTTAAATGTTAATCAGATAATCAGGATCATACTGCAATACAGTTATTTATTTATTGTATTGTATTGGGGATTGAACTCAGGGGAACTCCACCACTGAGCTATATCTCTAGTCCTTTTTAGTTTTTCAAATTTTGCAACAAGGTCTCATTAAGTTGCCCAGGCTGGTCTCAAACTTGTGATCCTCCTGATTCAGCCATCCTAGTAGCTGGGATTACAGACCAGTACCACCATGACCAGCCAGACCTCCTCTCCCCCCACCAGTAGTGGGGATTGAACCTAAGGTCTTGCATACGCTAAGGCAAACATGCTACCACTGAGCTATACCCCCAGCCCTCACATAGTTTTAAAAAATATTTTGTTTTGAGGTACTGGGAATTGAATCCAGGGCCTTGTACATGCAAGGGAAGCACTCTACCAACTGAGATACATTCCCAGTCCTAAATATTTTTTTAAAGAAACTTTAATCAATAAATAATATTACTAGTCAATTTCATATTATTTAGTTATCATGCCTTAATGATAAAAGTATTTACATTCAGACTGGATACAGTGGCCCATACCTATAATCCCAGGTACTCTGGAGGCTGAGGCATGGAGGATGGCAAATTTGAGGCCAGCCTCATCAACTTAATGAGATCCTGTCTCAAAATAAAACAAAACAAAACAGGGCTAGGGATGGAGCTTAGCCCTGGGTTTAATTCCTAGTACTGCAAAAACAAAAACAATTCTGACCTGAGACTTTATGGAAAGTGGAAAGTATCCAACCTAGACACATGCTGCAGGGCGAGGCAGGGGCAGTGAAGGGAGGCAGCTCCCAGGCCTGACTCGGCATGTCTGTATCTAAGCATGCCCTTTAGTCTTCCTAAAGCTCTATGTATTTGAAGTTATTTTCTTTAATTCTTTCTAAAATATGGTATGGAAGAAGAAGATTTAAAACCAGCAACAAAACAATCAAACAAATATAAAAAAAAATAAAAACCCAGCAATAACCAAAAACAATTTGTGATGACTAAGGATGAGTGGTCTGATGGGGGTGATGCACTGACAGGTGGGTGAAGTTAGTTATTCCCCTGGTCAGGAGCCAGAGAAAAAGCATAGGACATAAAGACAGCAATGACTTCTCGTGGTTAGCAGGCCTATCATTTCCATATTGGTTCTACTCATTTATACTAGATCTAATGGGAAATGATCAAACATAAGTAGAAGAAAAAGATTACCTTTACTTAAAGGTGAACAGAGATTAATATTTCCTTAAGCTACCACTTTACAGTTTTTAGACAAAAGTCATTTTCTTTCTTTCTTTTTATCCCTAGGCACTGGGATTGAACCCAGGGCCAGGCCAGCACTCTAACTCTGAGCTATATCTTCAGCCCTTTTATTTCGAGACAAGGTCTCACTAAGTTGCCAAGGCTGGACTTGAACTTGCAATCCTCCTGCCTCGGCCTCCAAAGTGACTGGAATCACAGGTGTGTGCCATCAGGCCTGGCTCCATCATCTTTTTAAGTTTCCAACCTTTATCTACAGGAAAGAAAAGCAGTTATGTAGTCTTTGCCCACTGTTTCCAGAAAGAATTTGTGATCTATACTATCCATTCCATTTTATGGATTACTATCAGTCTATATGGTAAAGCCATATTTTAATAATGTCTCTAACTTTAAGTCAATATTTTCATCTTAACAAAGAGTGTACACATGTATTAAAATATCATAGAGTACCCCATAGATAAGTACAATTTTTATGTATCAATCCAAAATAAAAGAGTAAATTTTTATTTAAAAATATAGTTCATTTTTTTATTAAGTCACATCTCTATAGCTAAAGAAAGGCAAGTTCTAAATTCCTTGAGAAGTGAAAGTGATCTAAACATCTGTTTCCCTACAACCCTGAGTCTCAGCACTATGCACAGTAGACACACAAAAAATACTCTCTCAGTATTAACATCATGTCTACCGGGGTAATGTAGGCTGGTCTATGAATCCATATCATGAATCTCTACGTGCAAGGGCTAAATTGGTCATACACAAGAATTGATTATGCAGGAAGTCCTGTTTAAGGGGGATTATAAATCAGGTGTGGTGGTACACATCTGTAATCCCTGCTACTCAGGAGATTGAAGAGGAAGGAGTACCACAAGTTTGAGGTCAGTCTGGGCAACTTAGTTAGACCCCGTTTCAAAACAATATTTTAGAGCCAGGTGCAGTGGTGCATGTCTGTAATCCCAGCAGTTCAGGAGGCTGAGACAGGAGTTCAAAGTCAGCCTTAGCAAAATCAAGGCGCTAAGCAATTCAATGAGACCTTGCCTCTAAATAAAATACAAAATAGGGCTGAGGATGGCTCAGTGGTTGAGTGCCCCTGAGTTCAATTCCCAGTACCGTCCCCAACCCATAGTATTTTAGAAACGGCTGGAAGGATGGAGCTTAGAGGTAGAATGCTTCTGGGTTCAATCCCCAGTGTGCACACCCATACACAAAAAGAAGTGGAAGGGGAACAGGAAGAAGAGGAAGAGGAAGGCGGACGCAACTCATAAGTCTCGGATAGCTATGCGAAGTAATGAAACTTCAAATTTACCACCGTATGGCAATAATTAAAAGATATCACTTCTTTCTTCTCTGGTTGTTTGGGCTGTGATGTTTTGCTTTTCATTTGTTTACCTTGATTCCCTCCCTACCTCCTTCCTAAAAGTGCTGTTTTATTCTTTATTTTGAAATTTTAAATTAACTTAGTCTTCAGTTTTCGCGATAATTTTTCCACAGCCCCTTTGGATTGTGATGAAGCCAGGGTGGGCTGCAGCTGTGGAGCCCTAGGCCCTTGTTCTGACTTGCTACACAAAACTATGTCAACACATGGTTGAAAAACAGGTCTGTCCTGCATCTGTCCTGATCCCCTTCCCCTCTAACGGATGAAGGAGTCCTTCTGCCTTCTTAGTCTGCCACCTGCCATTACATGCAGCTTGCCTCCCCTTTCTTACTCTGTGCCCGCATCTGCTGTTTACAGTGCAGCAGAGGTGCAGGTGGTTATTAGAGAACCATGCTTATTCCATCTGCACCTGAAACTGAGACAGGCTGGAAGGGGGCAGATTATGAAATCACTTTGTAACCATAGGAACAAAGACCAGATTTCTCTGTGTGTTTTTTCACTAAGATGACTTCCAACAACAAACTATGGAGAGGCTACAAGTGCAGAGCCTAAAGGATTCCACTGTGTCTCATCCACAGAGAAACAATCACCAAGAGCCTGCCTTAAATCCAACCATCCTAAGACATTAGACCATGGGTTATAGTGTTTGCTGCCAGGTTTGGTTTCTTCACCCCTGCAACCCCCTAGACTCACTGGGGCATTGGACTATCTGATTGCAAACAGATTTCAACATCTCTTTACTCCTCCTTCATGCCACAGTGAACCACATTCTCCTTCCTTTGGAGTAAACATTGTAGCCACCTCAGCTGCATCCTAGTTTGTTAACAAGCCCTCAGGGGATACCATTACCCCCCCTTTAGCCTTTAGAAATAAGCTCTAGTCCTCACAGCAAAGGGAGCCAGAACATGCCTCAGATTTTCCACTATGAATACAGAGTTCCCAGGACGCTACACTTCACTGGAATATCCAGGGTGTGAGTGGAAGGCTCAGGTTTTGCTGGTCTTTAATGCTGCCTGTTAGACCAGAAGTTGCAGTGAAGGGTTACTGGGGAGGATGGTTCTCACTCTGGCTGTGCCTTTCAGGAAGTTTATCTGGGTGAACTCTTTTAAAGGAAGGAGTAAGACTGAGCCAATGTCTAAGGAACCAAAGAAGACTTTCATGTTCCTGAAGAGTGACATGGTTCAATGGGCTGAGAAAAAAAGCTTCAATTCCAGGTCACTGAGAGACTCACGGGTAACACTGAGAGAGTGGGGGGAGGGGGAGAGAGAGAGAATATGAATATGTGTGTGTGTGTGTGTATTTCAGTCTTATTCCTGATTCACCTGGCCATTACTGCATTGCAATTCAATGCAGTCCCATTCTTACTATTTTAGTTTTCCAGATTTAACAAGGCACACTTAGACTGCCTCTTCCTAACTGATCTTCTAATCACCATAAACAATTCTAAACAAATCTTAAAATACATTTTAAATGTCAATAGGTATTAATTCCTAAGTGCTAATGAGTTGGACACCCTGATGAAAGTTTTATATATATCATATCATTGAATCATTGAATCTATTTGATGAATATTATCCTCTTAACAATGAGAAGGAAACAAGGCTCAGGGGTGAAATTTCTCAAGAGCTTATGGCTAGTAAGTGGAGGAGCTGGGATCTGGATCAAATCTACGTGACCTCTTCTCAACTACCACCATGAACAACCTCATACAATGCACTGTTTTTATTCAAACCCATCAAGGCTCTCCATCTGTTCCAACCAATCTAAATTTTGACTGATTTTTATATTTTTGGGGAGGTGACTCCCCCTCTGAATTTTACAATGTGCATAGTCTGTACTACCCAATTCAATAGTGAACTACTGTCTAATACTATTGGCTAGGTGATTGTTTTAGTGAAATCAGTTTCTTCAATAAGAGTATGATTTTGTCAAGAGCAAAGATTCTGTGCTGGATCACCCTATTTTCAGCCTTATCTAGCAGAGTGCTGGCATGGCAGAGTTAAATGGTTATGTAAGACTAATAGCAGCTGCCCACAGTGACAACAGTTGCAGCCCTTACTACATGCCAGGCGCTCATCCGAGAATTTCACTTGCAGTAACTTCTCTCATAACACTATCATAAGTACAGTTATTACCCTCATTTTACAGAAGAGAAAAGCCTGGGCACTGAGAGTTCAATTAAACTTTCCTAGGACAACCAGCTAGTAGGTGACAGGGCTGGGCTTCAAACCCATGTAGTTTGGCTCTAAGACCATATGCTTAACCATTAATTAAAATGTCTGGATCTGTTGAAATTAAAATTCTGTCGAGAATGAAAAAGAAGACTAATATAGGGATAATCTTTCCTTTCAACAACCAGTAGAAAGAACCAAGAAAGGAACAACACAATTCAGGAAGAAACCACCTCTCACTAGGGTCTCATTCCATAGCATCCTTCCTAAACATTCCGGAAGAAAAAAAGTTCAATGTTTTTGGTGAGGGCTTATTAGAAATCAACCCATGGTATCTTATGAGCTGAGAGTGTTAGGCCCAACTGCCAATTCTGACAAACTGAGGTATAGCGCTTCTCTTTAAAGACAAAGTCCTGCCATTCCCACTTATTCCCCTACCCCTGCCTCCACCTGTTGAGTGCCATGGTGACAGTAGCTCCCTGTTGCATTTCCTGTGAAGCTGCCACTGCGGCCTCTGCCAACGACGCTACCGCCTGTGTTGCCTCTGATGCTTGCGTCGTCTGGATGGTCATTTCTCCTCCCTGCAATGTGGCCCAATTTTGTTCCACCTGAGGCAGAAAGGACAAGACAATCAAAAATTAAAGCCATGAAAAAGTTATGAGTTTAAAAAGTAATTTTTATAATAAATTGCTATTTTCAAGCCAAATATATACTTTTAAAGCAAAGGACCTACTATGTACAGACAGAGTTTTTTAGTATGTTGTCTTTTGTATAAAAAGGGGGGTTTCAGAATAAATATTTAAATTCTTTTGAAGTTTGCATAAAGAAATTCTAGAAAACATACATATTCTCAATGTGGAGGATCACACTGAGAATACTTCCTCAGGGTTGAATATGTGACAGAAAGCAAGACTTTCCACTGCTTACTTTTAAATATTGTTTTAAAAGTTTGGACCATATCAATATTATCTATTCAAAAATTAAGGTAATTTTTAAAAATAGACAATAAATGTAGTTACCAAAATTTTTATTTAAAGCATTGTATTGAATTCTGGAAAACTGTTAAGAGAGATTTCAAGTGTTCTCACTATACCCCATAATGTATATATACTTCAAAACATCATGCTGTGTTTGATAAATTCAAACTGTGTCAGAGGAAATGCCAGTACTCTAGGCATTGATTACTGTTGTTTGTTTTCCTATGTATCTTTGCAGAGGTATTCTCTTTATATGCAAGCACATTCTCTCTCATATACACACATCTATTTCCTTCTTCCTGTGCTGAGCTACGTCCCTAGCCCTTATTCCTTCTTGGTTATTTGTTTATTTATCTATACATACATACATACATACATACATACATACAGGGGTTGTACCCAGGAGTGCTTAATCACTATGCCATATCCATAACCCTTTTTATGTTTTGTTTTAAAGGCAGGGTCTCGCTAAGTTGCTGAGGCTGGGCTTTGAACTCTCCATCCTCCTGCCCCGGCCTCCCAAGTCACTGGGATTACAGGAGTGTGCCACCAAGCCCCGCCCCTATTCCTTCTTTTTAAAAAATGAAAATGACAATTATTTTACATACCCTTTATACCTTGTTTTTTTCCCCCACAAACAATACGTCTCTGAAATGATTCCACTTTAGAACACAGAAAACTTCCTCATTCATTCATGATTCAGAATTCATAATAATGGTTGCAGGGCACTGTACTACACAGAAATACCATGACTGACATAGCAGCCATTTTTTAATGGACATTCAGGTTCTAGTCTTTTGCTATTACCAACAATGCTGTGGAATATCTTTTTTTTTTTTTTTTTTTTTTTGAGTGTGTGTGTGTATGTCTGTGTGTGGTGCTGGGGATGAACCCAGGGCCTTGTGCAAACAAGGCAAGCACTCTACCAACAGTATCCTCACCAGTCATGACAATCAGATATGTCTCCAGATACTGTCAAAATGTCCCTTCTGGTTCTGGGTTAAGAACCACTGATTTTAGTAACATACCTTCTATGGAAAGACTTCTTGTTATGGATATCAGTATCTAGTTACTTTAATTCATTTGGCTCAATAAATACTGGTTGATTAATTATCACACACACCCCCCAACCAAAAAAGAGCAGGGCAAAGATATGGGGGTGGTGGTGATAAATCAGTTCAGGCCTAAAACCTCCTTGAACTCCTAGACCTTAGGATGTTAGCTGTGCTTCAAAGGGTTCTTGTTGTCCCTGCTTCACATTGCTAGATCCATAGAAAGTGCCATAGCTCTAGGAGAAACGTTTAAAATAACCTGGTTTGGTCCTGTGAATCATAAAATTACATCCTAAGATTAGGACAATGCTTCTCAGCATGTTTCTCAAAAGCCTCCCAGAGGAGACATTCCTTAGCTCCTTAGTGTGTGTTCTTGGTTCTCTTGGGCAGATGGCTGTGCCAGCAAGCCTTCATGGCTCCTCACTACAAAGGAAGAGATATCCTAGAGCTGCAAAGCTGCCTACTCAGAAACTTAAAAAACTCTTGCTTCCCCAGGTAGGATCACTTTGATCTCATTTCTCTAAGGAGCATTGTTACCAATAATGCCACTTTCGATGGCAAGCTACATTGTCAATTCTTAGATGGTTCGTGATTCCAATCAAAATAGCTGCTGAGGGTTGGGGTTGTAGCTCAGTGGTAGAACGCTTGCCTTGAACACGAGAGGCCCTGGGTTTGATCCTCAGCACCACATAAAAATAAATAAATAAAAATAAATATATTAAAAAAAAATAGCTGTTGAAGCTGGCAGCACTGTCACCTATGGCCCTTACACAAGTCTTCCTTTGTCCTGATCCAGCCCTCTCTTTTAGTGATCCTATTGCTGCTGCTCTTATCTGAGCTTGGTCTGGGGCAACTTCCAAATCTCCATTCTCCAGTGGCAGCAATTCAGCATAGACTCATTCAGTTACAAGTGCATTGTGGTAAAATAGTTTTAGGATGTAGCCATAGACAACATAATTTAAAGAAGTTAAATTATATGGCACAAGATTTACAGGGATGACAGCAAAATGTGGAGAGAAAATGGGAGTTTTCTAATCAGAAATATGGCAGGTGAGGAATAAATTAGCTTTTGTGCTACGATCTCTTTGGAACTTCCTATCCTAGAGTCTTAGTACTTTGCTTAAACCCTTGTTGCTCTCTGCTCCCATCTGTTGGGGGGAGCCAGTGTATGATAGTCTATGCCTAGATGTCACTATGACCTAAAGAAAGGGCTACAAACCTGAAGACAGAAGATATTCAGAGAAGGCCTATGAGTTTCTATGCCTGAAAGATCCACTGCACTGGGGCCCTTTGAATTGTGGCTTCTTCATGCTTTCACAATGCAGTGCATAGAATGTGTTGCTGCCTTCAACATGAACCCAACTCCCATCCTTGAGTCTTTTGTTTTCTAGTTATGCTCCTAGTCTGAGCTCAGGTTCTACTCCCCCCAGGAAGTATTTCCTGAGAAAACCCATCAGCCTATGGTTCAAAGTTAGGCTCTCTCCTCTGAGTTCCATAGCATCCTGGGCTCACCTGATCTAGCTCACTGCCATGGTTCTGCATGGATTTTTCCTATCACCTGCCTAGTGCTCCTTACCAGCAAGGACAGTCTTTACTGTCCTGCACCTGGCACAGGGCGCCAAAAGTGTTTGCTGAATGTCTGGATGGAGAATATACTCATTTATTTACATTTTTCTACTTATTATCCAGCTTATCCCTATTTCAGTTAAACTGACATTCATTAAAAACTCACTAAAATGAGTTGTGCAATTTCAAAATGAATATATGTACTGATAGTTCCATTTAAAATTCATGTCTCTAATGTCTTTGAACGTTGGTGTTTTTTCCTTCTTCCAGCAGAATCATAGATCATTATCACTGGATATTCTATTTTGATTTTTTTGACACCTATGGCTGTTAATATCACCAATACCAACTGTTGGTCCCATCACACAATGGAATAAATTCTTAAAACCATTTGCATTTTTACATATGCCATCAGCATAAAATTATTTATTTAATTTATTATTATTATTATTATTATTATTATTATTATTATTTTCAGTATTAGGGATTAAACTCAGGGCCTTACAGATGCTAGACAAGTGCTCTACCACTGAGGTACAGCTCAAGCTTCCCAAGTAGCTGTGACTACAGGAATGGAATACCACACTCAGTTAGTGTATATTTTAAAATCAACATGTATGTCCATAAGCAATGTTCATATTTTTTGAAATTCTTTCTTTAGTCAATTCTAAATATCTATGTAATTTGTACCTGTCTCTAATTAATTTTATTTTGCTTAAAGCTACAGAATTTTAATTTCTTCATAACTATAGATTATTGCATACTCTTGGCATACCAGGCTCCCAAATGGTCCTTCTCATGAAAGTATTAAAGAGACAATCTCTTTTACTGTGTATTATATAAAATGCTATATTGTAAATGCAAAATTACACGTTTCTAACAGCTAGGTTCAGTTCATAATGATCCATGAATTTTCACTTTTTTTTTGGAGGTGCTGTGGATTGAACCCAGGACTTCACGCACCCTACAGGCAAGCGGTCAACACTGAGTCATATCCTTAGCCCCTGTGGATTTTAATTGTTACAATTAAAATACACAGTATAAGGGCTGGGGTTGTGGCTCAATGATAGAGCGCTCGCTTAGCGCATACGAGGCCCTGGGTTGGATCCTCAGCACCACATAAACATAAATAAATAAAATAAGGGTGTTGTGTCCAACTACAACTAAAAAAAAACAGCATAAGATACCCCCCCAAATTGTCAAAGCATGATGTTAAAAACACTTAATACAATGTTATAGACATAGAGGCTACTTCTTCATCTTCTGAATCCTCAGCTCTCCCTCACCTAGTCATCTAGGTATTTAAACAGATATAGACAGAATCCTCTTTCTTACCTCTCCATCAGCCACAGCAGAATAATTCACTTGGGCAACAGTGACTGTGGTTGGCAGTTCTGAAGCATCAGCCAATGTGGCCACTGTTGCCCCTGTACCAACCTAAGGAAAAACACGGGAACTGATATCAGTGATTAGACCCTCTGCCTTGTCTCTCCTCAGGAACTAAGATGCATTGAACCCCAAATTCAGCAGATAATGATTAATATGTAATTGTGATATAAAATCAGCTACTAAACTATTTCTGAGACTCATATGAGTTTCAGAAATTTATTTCAACCAAATAGATCAGTATTAGAAGAGCTATTACATGTCTAATCAGTGGCCAGAGCTAGTCAACTGGTTTCTTACTCTCATCCCAACCTGAAATTTAGAAGTTCCCCTCCTGTCAATAAATTGGGTTTGCCACAGAAGAGGTAATTCAGAAGGAATATTCCCTGGCCACTGATAGTGAAACAGTAAAAAAGAAGCCACTTTAAAGGGTTTTATTTTGGAAATGTCCAGGAAAGCTACTCATAGCTCTGAACTGAGTAAAATGAAAACAATTTAAAATACTGTTTAAAAGTCAATTTTAGCCAGGAGAGAGATCTAGGGGAGGTGTATGAAGCTTATACAAGAGTTTGCACAAGAAAACTTCCTGCAGTCTGGGGAAGGTGTCCAGTGACCCACCTCTCTGGTAACCATTAGGTTTACTCACCTGGATGAGTGAGACAGTGCCGTCAGGGTTGCTAAAGGTCTGCACTACAGTCTGTGATGGTACAAGATGGGCTATACTGTGTGTGGTAGTAGCCTGTGTTTGTTGATCTTCAAAAGCATATAAAAGATCCTCCCGCCCATGCTGTTTATAACAGTTTTTAACTATGGTCCTTAGTGCTTGTGTCCATGAAACCTGTCACCAAAAGACCAGAAAAGCACATTAAACCACAAAGTACCATAGTATCTAAACCCAATAATGCAGCTGCTTATGTTTCAAACCAAATCAAATCTTATGCAGAGTAAACTGTTTTAGGATTATTTCCCACAGACTGATTCTGGAATAAGCAAACTGAGCACCAAATATTAAAGGAGGTTTCCCAATGATTTCCTTCCTGGTGAAAGTCTAATTTAGCTTTTGGGTTTTATACCCTATTCCAAACTAAGGCCAAACTCTTATTAAACTTCTGACAAAGAAACATTATTCTAGTCAAGAATCATATATTAAGATTCTCAGTAAACTTCAAAGTTAAATTTAAAAAAATGCAGAAAAATAGGGATGTTATCTATTATCTAGTTTAGTCTTTCTTCTCAAAGTTTTGTTATTAGTAGGCTCACTTGGAAAAGTTCATCTCTCTCTAATTCATACTTGTATTTTTCAACAGTGATTCTTACTAATATTTCTATGTCTTCAAGTGATTAATATTTTCACTTTAAGTTTCTTGGGTTTTCCCAAGCACCTCATAAAATTAAAGCTGCTTCAAAAGGCAACTAAGAAGACAAAATATAAATTCATGGACCCATCCTGGACTTTTTATAGGGAAGAAATGACAAATGAGCAATGTTATAAAATCAGTGACCAGTGAACTTCTTGGGAGGGATAGGTCTATTACACAAATGTTTTTAGACGTTTTAGAAATAGTAATGACAAAATTTGAGGTGATTAATTCAGAGTGGAAAAACAATGGGTAACTCAGGCTGAGGAATGCTCACCCTCTGCTTTTGCTCTTCTGTGCGGACGTCACTCCGGACATTTGCCCATGGGATATCTTCAGGCCACCAGATAGGCTTGCAGCTTTCTTTCCCCCAGCCTGGTTTTCCCCGACCTGTGGAGTACTTGAGCATCTCTGGGATAAATGCCCGAAGCTGGGCCTGAAAGAGAAGAGTGTAATCATTAGTATTCATGAAAGCCATCTCAGGTATGTCCATGTCCCCTAACAAATTCTAAGATTATGAAACCTTCCTCCAAGGTCCCAAATAATTTCTAATGTTAGTGCTGAGAACACCCTGTTTTCCACAGGTTACTACGTTTCATGGGTGATGGAGAAGTGTAGATTTGCTGGTAAAGGGCCCCTTTTCTTTTTGTAGACCTGTTCCTAAAAGAACTAGCACATCTACCCCCAAGTTTGATTTTTGCCTCCTAGGATACTACTGGCACTACAGCTAATTTCCCTTCTGTAGTTTCCACGTACTTGAAGATGTCCAAGTCAAGCTGTTTTAAACATTGTTCTGGAGTTGGTAATTAACGCAATTAGATACGAGAGGAGTTAGAAGTGAGGAGCAGATCAAATCATCATTATTTGTAGATGAAATGACTGAATCGCTCCAGAGAATCAAATGAAAAACTACTACAAATATCAGAGAATTCAGTTTGGTAGTTGATTATAAAACACATGAAAATAAACAGACTTTCTACTTAATAAAGGGGGGAAAATACCCTAAAACTCTTCTAAAAAGCTAGGCCACTGTGAGTCTTATCTATAGATACAATGAAGCTTGCATGATTTTTTTTTCTTTCTTTTGTTTTTGTGGTACTGGGGATTGAACCCAGAGGTGCTCTATCACTGAGCTACATTCCCAGCCCTTTTAATTTTTTATTTTAAGACAGGGTCTTGCTAAGTTGTACAGGCCAGCCCTCCTTTTGCTATTCTCCTGTCTCACTCTCTGAATCCTTGGGATCATATATGTGTGTCACCACACCCAGTTGCTTGGATGATTTTTAAATACATTATGGACATCAATCAGATTTTTAAAAATTTTGTTTTTTCAGTGCTGAGGAATGAACCCAGGCCCTGGGGATTGATTGAACACAGGGTCTTGTGTATTCTAGGCAATTTCTTTACCACCAAGCTATACCTCTAGACCCATTAAGACTTTATTTTACAATTGAATTCAGACCAAACAGGTTTTAAACCACAGAGACAACTACCATTCTTCTTCTTATTTGTTTTAAAAAATATTTTTAAAATTGCCAATGGGCCTTTATTTATTCATATGTAGTGCTGAGAATTGAACCCAGTGCCTCACATATACCTAGGCAAGCACTCTACCACTGAGCCACAACCCCAGTCCTGCCATTCTTCTTTATTTCTTGCACTTTGAACACACTCTGGGTGTGTGCTGAGGAGGGGGGGTTTGCTTTGTGAATATTCTTCATAATTGATAATGAGTTTTGGCAAGAAAAGCAGTTCCTCAACTTATGAGCTTAGAATTCCTCCAAGACCTACTGCTCCCCTTTTGACCCGGTGGTCTACAGCACTGCACAGAGAAGTAACATCCTACATCTTCCAAAGACATGTCTGCACTATCTCTGCAGCACACAACCAAAGAGAAAGGACATTCTGAACAATGAGTCAGACTCAAGGACCTGGCTATAGCTATAAAACCAAAAAATAAACAAACAAATGAACAAAAATACTTAAGTATTAATGAGAGAGGAGTATGGTAGCCTTTAATATTAAAGATCTTATTTAACTATTCCATATTCTTATAACAAATACCAGGTATTATTTTACTAAGAACATGACACAAATTGTTATGTAATAGGGATGAACCATGAACCAAATCAGTAATATTTATCTAATAAAGACAGGTCTAATGGGCAGTATTTATACTGTAAATTCCTCTACGGAGCTTGCCATTTCATTCCCTCCCAGATAGTCTCCTGCCTACAGGATATGATATCATATACTCCATATATATTTGGCTCTGCGGCATTGGGCAGCAGACTAATAGAAAAGTATCCATTTGCAAACCCATGCTATCAGCTGGCTCATGAGGTCATTTACCCAGTTATTTTAAGAAAGTGCATCTCAAAGTCATTTTTCCCCTATCCTGATTTCTTGGGAGTGCTCCTTTTTTAGCTTTAGATACTCAGTGCAGAAAAAGGATTAGTCCTTATATTTCTTCATAAACAAAAGAACAGCTTTCTCAAATGCATAAATTAAATAAACTGATACCACAGATTTTTAAAAGTTCCCCTTTATTTTAATCCTATTACTAGGCTTCAAAAAGGAGAATCCTTTATATCATACCTAGGTGAGTCTGGAGAAAATGAAAAGTGAAGGATAACTAAATCTAAATTAATAAAATTCTAAAGTTTTCAGAAAGAATGTGTTGTGGAGGACAGAAGGTTGACAACCTGCTCAAATACAAGTGGAGCCCATACATTCTCTAATATGATGATCTCTCTGCTCCTGATCCCTCACATTACTTCTCTATGCTCTGAAGATCTTGGTGACTCTGACACCTGGCTATAGAGATCTTTCATACTCAGTCTTGCTTTGGTCCTCCTAATAGGCTTTCCACAGAATTTTGGTAACCCACTGGTTCCTTGACATATAGGCCTATGCCTCCTCACTTAAACCCTACTCTACCTTTTCTCCAACCACATGTCTTCTCAACTTCTCTGTTTTTGCCAGTAGAAACCCCCCTTCCCCCAGCCACCCAAGCTCAAAACTTGAAGGTTATCTTTATTGTTATCTTATTTTTAATACTCACTTAGATGCCAAGTGCAAGTCCAATTCTTTCATTTTCGAAATGTCTGTGGTGCCCATTCCTTTTTCTCTGGTTTCACCTTCACTCCCCAATTCCTACCCCAAGGATAATGTAACCAGAAAGTTGACTTTCTTGTGTAACTCAAGTTCTCCCATGTCTTTCTCTCATCCTACATATCCTTGACAGACAGTTTTCCTTAATGCTACACAGATTCAACACTCAAAAAAATTTTCATATGGCTTTAAACTACTAGCAACTACCCCTCTGTCCAGCTCCTCTTGCCCACCACAATATGGCCTCACGTTACTCTCATTCCCACAGTAGCTCTGGTCCTCTAGGCAAGTATCCATACTGTCTTATGAGCTGTTGAGCTCATTCCTGCTTCTTTGCCTTTTAATTTGCTCCTTTACTGGACTATTTCCTCATGCTACTTTTCCAATGCCAACACTCAATTTTTAATGCCCAACAAGTCCTACATTCTTCATGAGATATATACAAATTTTCAAATCAGCTCTTTTTATCAGCACAAACTCAGGAGAGTTGGCTCTGAATCCCAACTCTTTCTAAATCTTAATGTTCTCATCTGTGAAATAGTAATGATATTGACAAACATACAGGGTCAATTGCAAGGATCAATGATAACAAATATGTAGATATAGTGCACAGAATTAATAGCAGTTTTATTATCACTTCAGTCATGTCATTGTCCTCAGCAACTCCTATGGCATTCATAACTCTGTCATAAAATTTAGAACTTGACATATTAAGTCTTTTAGACACCATTTATCCTCCACATAGGTAGATCATAGTTATTTGGCAACTGACTAATATTTCTAATTTTATGAAGAGGAAAACAAATGTTCTATTTTTTTTTTAAACCAAAAGATATCTTAAACAGCAACTCTTCAAATTTTGTATGCAAAACATATAAGGTTGAGAGACATCATGATGCTAATTCAACACAATTTTTTTTTTCTTTTGCAGTATTAGGGTTCAAACCCAGGGCCTTGAGCATGCTAGGCAAGCACTTTATCACTTTCTATCACTTCAAAATAAAGACATTCTGTCCATCTACAACTACCAAAAAAAAAAAAAAAGCTAGAATCAAGGATTGGGACGGTAGCTCAGTAGTTGAATGTTTGCCTAGCATGCATAAGGTCCATGGTTCAATCCTTACCTCCACCATAAAACAAAAGAAAGAAAGAATGCTAGAACCAAGGAGGAACCGAATTAACCATGTGAATCAGTCCTTTGCATTAAGGAAACAGTTGTCACTAACCTACCCTCAATACATAGGTAGTTTAGGTGACTTGTTCTGCTGGATCCTTCAGCATTAAAAAATGTACAATGTTCATTACTAATGAAAATTTTAGAAAATGTGACTTGAGGGTAATTAGAGAAAATACAGACTAGAAAACTTCTCAAAAACATTTTATATGCTATAAATTCCTGGATGAGAAACGTTTCAAAATTCTAAGAATAAGCTAATATGAAAGGCAGGAGAAATGGAAGCAGCATGAAGGGAAGGTGACTTCCTCAGGCAGAATCGCAACAAGTAAAACAAAGGAACCAGAGTTAAATTATCTGCTAGCTTACAAGTTCTAATTTGGAGACAGACATAACTTTTCCAAGTACCAATTACCAAATATACAAAATTTGTCCCTGTATTAAAACAGGAGTTAAAAGCATTTTTTACTATAGAATTTCATTTTTCAAGTTATGCATTTTGGGGATGGAGGATTCTTTGACCTTTTTTGGTTACTGTTTTAGTACCAGGAATTGAACCCACAGGTGCTCTACCACTGAGGTATATCCCCAGCCCTTTTTATTTTGATAGTATCCTACCAAATTGCTTAGGCTGGCCTCAAACTTGTAATCCTCCTGCCTCAGCCTCCTTAGTAGCTGGGAATACAGGCATGTGCCAACATGCCTGGTAGATTCTTTTACTTTTAAAGATAATCTGACTTCATTGGAAAAGACTATTTTCTACTAAACTTTTTATTATTATTATTTTCTTCTGCTACTAGGGATTGAACACAGGGGTACTTTACCACTGAGCCATATCCTCAACCCTTTTTTATTTTGAGATAGTCTTGCTGAGTTGCTGATACTGGCTTTGAACTTGTGGTCCTTCTGCCTTAGGCTCCTGAGTCTCTGGGGTTGCAGGTATGTGTCACTGTGTGCCTGGCTCTAACAGACCATTTATACACTGTCCCAAATAAATATTGTTAGGTCTAAAGAGACTATTATAAGGGAAAAATGAGCTGTCTAGTATAGAAAGAGTTAAGTGATTTCTTTCTAGAATTCAGCATTATGTCCTCATTACCAGTTGGATTAATTATTTGTCCTAGAGTTTTGGAAACCAAAGCTCCTCAATGTGCTTGTTAAGGAAGGTCTGTCTTTAATCCACAGGGAGACAATCAACAGGAACAGCCAAGATAAAGCCTAACCTCTCCCATTGTCCTTTAATTGGGCTGGAACAAGCTTTTCTGGGTGCTTTCACTCTGATTTAGAGCTATATATAGGCCTAAAGTGCCCCAGTCTGGTTAATAAACCAACCCAAACCAGTAAAAAGTAGAAAATACTACTCTTTCTAAGGGCACAATCAGAAAAGAAAAGGATATCAAATTCATATGACTGGCAGTCAATAGCAAAGATGATGTGGGGACTATAAATGTTCTAAAATAAGATTTCCTAAAACTCTAAAAGCCTGGCGGTATAGCTTGCCTAGCAATGTGGTAGGTCCAGGGTTCTATCCCTAGAACCAAAAGAAAAAAGAAAAGCCTAACAATTATTACTATGTTAGAAATCTGCCACTTGCAAATTCAGTTAATTCTTTGCTTCTCCTCTCATACCCTCTATCTTTGCTCTATTACCCCCAAGTCCTGGGATTTTAAGGCTCCTCAAGTCTATTTTAGGTTCAATTACCAAGAAAAGGACTTTCAAAGCAAAATGTGTCCCAACTCTTTCTCTATTGAAGAGGTCTGTGCTCTTCCACATCTGAATGAAGTATCCATGGATTCAAGCAATTATGGATCAAAAATTTTCAGGAAGAAAAATTTCATCTGTCTGTTCTGACTTTTTTTCTTGTCATTATTCAGACTACAGTATAAATGTAGTATATAATATACAGACAACTATTTATATAGCATTTACATTGTCCTACTTATAAGTAATCAAGAGATGATTTAAAGTACATGGGAGAATGCAAATACTATGCCGTTTGATAAAAGAGATGTAAATATTAGTCAACTTTGGGTCCTGGAACAAATCCCAAATGGATACCAAGGGACAAAAGCATAATAAATTTTTAAAGAGAACACAATGCAAATCAAACAAAGTTGAAAGGTTAAGTTTTCTATAGCTTACAGGAAAATAGGAATATGAAGAAAAAGAAGGAAAACTAAAAAAATTTCAGACAATATTGTTATTTTTTTAATTTTAAAATTATGAACTTCCAGGTTGATAAACCTAATTATACTCAAATAGGCATTTTAAGGGCATTATAAATAATTTCTTAGCTCATTCTCTGCACTTATATTTGTACTATTAGTCTCTGTTCATAGAAATGACAAAGGTGGATATCCTTCTCTGATGCACTGTTTCCCTAGATTTGCCAACAGATACATTGGCTTCTCTCAATCTCATTGTCCCACAAAACACATTCCCTTAGAATATACAGGAAGAGCCAGTTTGGAAAGAAAGAGAAGTGTAACTTCAGAATGAGTAAATTCAGGGCCAGCCAAAGGAGACACTCTCATTTAGAGACTTCAGACTTCTCTCAGGTCAAAATGTCTGCCGCTTATCTTTACACCTTATCCACCTATTAAAGTACTCCCTCTTGGTAATCAAAATGCTCTTAAAGTCCTACCTTCTCTTTCAAAAAGAATCTCAGATTGGTCAGTTTCTGTTATCATGTGCGGGAGTAGCACATGATTTTGTACAAAAATGATACCGATGAAGGCACAGGCGTTCATGCCATTCACCCTCCCCAGTTCAGTCTCCTGCCAGAGGCATTATTAGGTTGATCAATAGCCTTCCTGATAGCCAAATTCTATACATTTACATAAATATATGCTGAAAAGGCAGAGTTATGTGATTAAAGAAAAACACAATGGTACCATAGTGTACAAATTTTAAAACTTGCTTTTTCCCCTCCATATTTTGTCCTAGAGATCTTCTCATAGTACAACTATAATGATCTCTTTTTAAAATTTTTTTTATTTGTTCTTTTTAGTTATACATGATAGTAGAATGTATTTTGACATATCATATACACATGAAGTATAATTTCCCATTCTTGTGATTGTACATGTTATGAAATTATATTGGTCATATATTTATATATGAACATAGGAAAGTTATGTCTGATTCATTCTACTGTCTTTCCCAATCCTCCTCCCTTCCCCCTATTCCCCCTTGTCAATTCAGTGAACCTCCACTCCCTGCCTTGCTTATTATGTGTTAGCATCCACGTGTCAGCGAGAACACTCAGCCTTTAGTTTTTTGGGAGTGGCTTACTTCACTTAGCATGATAGTCTCCAGTTCCATCCATTTACCCACAAATGCCATAATTTCATTCTTCTTTATGGCTGAGTAATATTCCATTGTGTGTGTGTGTGTGTATATATATATATATATATATATATATATCACATTTTCTTTATCTTTTCATCTGTTGAAGGGCATAGAGGTTGGTTCCATATCTTAGCTACTGTGAATTGAGCTGCTATGAACATTAATGTGGCTGCATTACTACAGTATGCTGATTTTAAGTCTTTGGGTATATGTTAAGGAGTAGGATAAATAGGTCAAATGGTTTTTCTTTTTAACAGTTGCTTAGTATCCATAGTATAGGTTTTCCATTTTATTTCATCATTCCTCTATTGATAGTTATGGTTTTTGCTCTTACAAATAGTGCTTGACCATGTCTCTTTGTGCACATGTACATCTCCTGAGGAGAAATTCAGAAACTGGACTCACTGATTGAGGGCTTTAATAACTACTGCCAGACTGTCCTCCAGAAAGACTTAGCCAATCCCATTCCCACCATACCCATTGTTTCACACCCTCCATCCCATTTTTTTTTTTTTTTTTGCCATTACCTAGATCCCCCTATACTGGGGATTGAATCCAGGACCTTTTGCAAGTGTTCCTACCACTGAGCTATATCCCACGTCCTTCCCCCACTCCCAATATCTTTTTTAGTTGTAGGTGAACACAATGCCTTTATTTTATTTATTTACTTATATGTGGTACTGAGAATTGAACCCAGTGCCTCATACATGCTAGGCAAGCACTCTACCACTGAGCCACAACCCCAACCCCTCCCCAGTCCTTTTAAGTTTTTATTTTGAAACTCTGTCTAAATTGTCCCGGCTGACCTAGGACTTGCGGTTCTCTTGCCTTAGTCTCCTGAGTACCTAGAGATTATAGGCAGGTGCCCTGTACCTGGCTATTATGAGCATTCTTATTTTGGTTCATCTGATGTGGGGGAAATGGTTTTTTTAATTTCCATTGCTAGTGAATTGAGAATATTTTTATATGTTCACTATTTTTTCTTTCTGTGCACTACTATAATGCTTTGCATATTTTTTCTAATTATCTTTTTATTAATTTGAAGGAAATATTAATCTGTCCTGGATACTAATTCTTTGCCATATAAACTGTAAATATATCCCTAGTCTGGTTGTATCCTGAATATGTAATCTATATGACTATTACCATCTTTTAGTATTACTGAATATAGCTTAATTCTTCTCTGTTTAACATACTCTATGTTCTATTTAGGAATACATCCTATGTTTTCATTTGTTACCTATATATTTTAAATCTCATCCTGCATGTGGCATGGTGTCATGTACAAAAACACTTTCTGATAATATCAGACAGTAAAAAAAACAAAAAACAAACAAACAAAAAAAACCACCTCTTTTCTAACACTGTAGCACAAGGAGGTGATTTAGCATTGTTATCCACAATAGATAAAATGAAACCTGAAGAGTTTAAACATCAGACATACTTGTATCCCATCCTCAAAGATTTTGATTTAACTGGTCTGGAGTATGGTCTAGGCACCAGGACTTTAAATTCACAGGTGATTCTATTGTGTAGCCACCTTTGAGGACAATTAAACTCAAATACTTCTTATCTAACTCTTCTTTTAATAAACTCTTTTTAATTGTGGTAAAATACATATAACATACACATAAAATTTACTGTTGTAACACATACAATTCAGTGACATTAATTGCGCTCATTGTTATATAACCATCCTCATTATCTATTTCCAGAATTGTTTCATTGTCATCCCAAACTGAAACTCTAAACCCATTAAAATATTAACTCCTCTTTTCTACTCACCTCAGCCCCTGTAACCACTATTCTACTTTTTGTGTTTACAATTTGTCAATTCTAGATACCCCATACAAGTGGAATCAGACTGCATTTTCTTTTTTTTTAATATTTACTTTTTAATTGTAGTTGGATACAATATTGTTAATTACTTAATTTACTTTTATGTGGTGCTGAGGATCAAACCCAGGGCCTTGCCTATGCTAGGCGAACACTCTACCGCTGAGCCACAACTCTAGCCCCCAGACTGCATTTTCTTTTTGTATCTCATATATTTCACTTAGCGTAATGTTTTTTACTTTTTTGTCAGAAGAGCTATGCCATGTGTAAGCTTTTTCAAAACCAAACCAGACCCTCAAAAGACCTAAAATGATAACTGGCTGAATGTTTCCTAAGTAAAACAGGTCAAGTCTGGTAGATAACTTCTTCCTAATGAAGAAAATCGCTGTGCTGTTTCTGAAGGTTTCTCTGAAACTGGTGAAGAATTACTATATTGTTGCATCATCACTCCAAGGGAATATTAAAGAACAAAGACTGCCCAGTGAGAGTAAGAGGAGGACAGAAAGTTCATGGCGGGTGGGGTACACAGGGAAGGGAGAAGGGATAGATGAATGGATTTTAGCCAGCAATACTGAGCAGGTATTTCCAGAGATGATTCTTTTATAAAATAATCTTTGCCTGGATCTCTTGAAATACAGATCCCAAGATTTACAGATTCCCAAGAACAAAAGAATCCTATAATATTCAAGTGTGGGAGAGAACAGAACTGATTTTTCATTAGCAATATCAATTCCTTGAACTCAAAACAGCCTGAGAATCAGCACTGTTGGCATCATCTGGGAACTTGCTGCAACCGCAGAATGTCAGGTCCCACTCCATACCTATGACTCCTTTGTTTATTTATTTATTTGGTACTGGGAATTGAACCAAGGGGCACTTTACCACTGAATTATATCCACAGCCCTTTTAATTTTTTGTTTTGAGACAGAGTCTCACTAAGTTGCTGAGGTTGGTCTCAAACTTGCCATCCTCCTCCTACCTCAGTGTCCTGAGTCACTGGGATTACAGGTGTGCATCACATCGCCTGGCCAATTTGCATTTAAAGAAGACTCTCCAGTGATTCCTATGCACAACGACATCTGAGAAGCTCCAATTAGCTCAAGCTCTAGGCCCTGACTGATCTGAATGATTTTAGAAAAATTTGCTGACCTGACTTTCAAAATCTCTAAAAATGGTGACTTCATTATTTCATTGTTGATGAATTCTGGAGTTATAGGACCTACCCTAAACTAATAATATCTTCTGCTAAGATTTATTTCAACCTCCTCCAATTTTTACACAGGATGGTCAGAAAGACAGGAGATAGGGGCTGAGTTCCAGCCACTATTTTTAAAGGTGCCTTAAGTTTTCGTTTTATCACAAAGAATATTACAAAGCTCTGCATGTGTGTATGTTTGTGTGTATTAACCATAAGAAAAGACTATTATCAGAATTAAGACATAAGAGTAAAGTTTTTCAGGAAACATGTTCTATTCACCAATGAAAAATTATACTTTTATCAAAAAAGGAAAAAAAAAAAAAAAAGACAAAACACCCCAATCCATACAGAGCTACTTCCTAAAAGAAGGACAGTTAGTTCTGACAGAAGTTCTGATACTCTGTTCTACGTAATTTCTATCCATGGAGGAGATGGTTTTGAGAGTCTCTGAAGCAAGTCCAGAAACTCTTTTAAAGATTAGCTGAAACATTCAACCTGGGTGGTGATCACATATAGTTTTATAGAACAAAAGAAAAAATCATTGGCAATATGAACTCTAAGTTCTATTCCTGTTTTAGTTTTAATTTGTTTCATAAATTGCTTTTGGCTGGGTGCAATGGGACATGCCTGTAATTACAGTGGCTCAGGAGGCTGAGACAGGAGGATGGTGAATTCAAAGCCAGCCTCAGCAAAAACCAAGGCACTAAGAAACTCAGTGAGACCCTGTCTCTAAATAAAATACAAAATAGGGCTGGGGATGTGGCTCAGTGGTTGGGTGCCCCTGAGTTCAATCCCCAGTACCTCCCTCCCCCAAACAAAAAACAAACAAACAAATAAATAGCTTTTTCTATTTATGCCTCAATTTTAAACCTGCAATGTATGTTATCACCTATATTGACCAACTTCATTGCTTAGAAAAATAAAAATTCTTAGTTCCTTAACTTTCCCTAATATAACATGGGTGAGAGATGGTTCAGGTTATCCAAAAGTTAATAATAATTGTATGATGCATTTTTCCTTACAAAATCTCACTTTTTTTCTTCCACTGACTTCATAAATGTAGGAAGGTATGCATTATTTCTCAGAAGATGAAAGTGAGAATCTGGGCTAACACAGTAAAATTTAGACTGTAGACTAGATCTTTGACTCTAAGTTAGTATATGATTCTTTCCAATAAACAAGCAAACTTTCTAATTTGTGAAGAATTAATGAACCACTTAACATGGGAACAATATCAACTATTGTTTACTCTCTGAATGGTTCGGAACACATCACATGATCATATATATAGAATTATATTTGTAAGTTAGGGTTATCAGCATAAACATCAGTCATCCCCATAGCATTAAGTGCAGATAAGAAAATTAACAGAGATGTCTGGTTAAACCAAGTCTACCTCTATTACAGTCCAGTTTGACAATTCTAGGATTTGATCACGTTAAGGAAATCATGAATTACCAAAATGGTCTGAAATCTAGAATTAGGTCTAGTTATAGTTATTTTGTTCTTTCTGGGTATAGCTCATAACTGAGTTCTACTTCCTTGAATCAACGAACGAACACATACACATACATACATACATACATACATACACACACACACACACACACACCATACACACATAAATATCCCCTGGAGGGTAGATTAAATTATATGCCCAGTAAAGAATTGAGGAATGTGCCTTCAAACATACGGCAGCTATTTAAGAGAAAAGCAAGGTGGGAAAAAGAGATGTTGGCATTTTTACCCTAATATTAAAAAAAAAGTAATCTTTCGGTAAAAAAAACCAGAAACATCATCAAACTTATACTTAAAAAAAAAATACAAGTTTAGCTACTGCCTGTAATCTCAGTGGCTGGGCAGGCTGAGGCAGGAGGATCGAAAGTTCAAAGCCAGCCTCAGCAATGGTGAGACACTAGGCAACTCAGTGAGACCCTGTCTCTAAATAAAATACAAAATAGGCCTGGGGTATGGCTCAGTGGTCGAATGCTCCAGAGTTCAATCGTGGGTACCTGCCCCCAAAATGCAAGTTTAATATAAAATATTAAAATACTGTTTTGCATTTCTGTGATTATAAAAGTAATTTATGCTCACTAAAGAAAGGGAAAATCATCCATAACACCACCAAGTATAAATCACTATAAATATTTTGGTGTATATCTCTTCAAAAGTTTAACACATACACCCACCTGAATACATTTTATGTACATATTTTAGAAAATGAAATTAATTAGTTTAATTCTGGGTACCCTGAGCTTAAAAAAAAAAAAAAATCTAGCTGGGCGCAGTGGTGCACACCTGTAATCCCAGCAGCTTGGGAGGCTGAGGCAGGAGGATCAAGAGTTCAAAGCCAGCCTCAGCAAAAGTGAGGTACTAAGAACTCAGTGAGACCCTGTCTCTAAATAAATACAAAGTAGGGCTGGGGGTGTGGCTCAGTGGTTGAGTGCCCCTGAGTTCAATCCCTGGTACAAAAAAAGAAAAAGAAAAAAAAAATCTAGCCATTCAAAAGAAATAAAAAGAGTCTTAACCCTCTAAAATTGCAGTATGTAAAAAATGCTATTTTATAGCCAGTTTGTTAACATAAGGTACTACAAGTATTATTCTACTGTAACAGAAAGCAAATTATCATTTTCAGTATCTAATAATTTGGTGAATAGTAAACCTCTAGTCTTTTTTGAGCTGTATTGTTCTTCCTTCCATGTAAATACTGAACACCACTATTATAATTAAACTAAACACATTGCTCCTAGATTTCCCTATTGTAAATAATTGCTGTGGAAAAACAGACACCAAGCATCTTGCTTAATTGGAGGGCACAACATGCACATTTTAAAGTTTGCTATGCAATGCCAACCTGCCCTCTAGAAAGTGTACCTGTTTACAATTCTATCAACAGTGTAACGAAGCACTTACTTCCCCATACCCTTGCCTGTCTAGGTTCACTCTATTAATAGTAAAAAGCTTTAGGATCAATTAGAATAGAGAGGTATTTAGCTTAGGTTAAGAAGTATTTTAGGAAAACAAAGCAAACAATGATAACAAAGGTTGAAGAGGAAAATTTCAGGCTGGTTTTTAAATTTTTTTCTGCTCACTCCTCCTCACTGTTTGTTTCATTTCTTAGTCATCACATACGGTGAGAAGAGAAAGGAAAATGAATGTATGATGACAAGAAACCTCCAACAGTGTCCCTCTGTTGTGACTGATGACACCAAATACCAGAGCCCCTTAGATCCACCAGAGCACCATACTCTACTGAGTGCAGTTCACAGAAATGGAAAGCAACCAAGACTCCAATGTTTTACCTCCAAAATGATAACTAAACTGAATGTTCTGTCTTCTGTGGTCATCAACCAGTTTTCATAAAAATCAGTATCTGATGATTTAGTATAATCAAAACTTTGGACTTCTTCAACTTTAAACATCAAATATAACCATGACAGAAAAAAGCACCCCTCAGAGGAAACAGTCTACCTAACAGTATTCTAAAGCAGAGGCTCAGTCAGCTTTAAAGTTAGCTAAATTTACATCTGAGGTACAGAGTTGATTCTTCACATCAGGCAAAAAAATTTGCCTTTGGTGTTCTTTACTTTAACCTATCAGAGTGGCCCTAGGATAGAGTAATAACAACCAACGAAAGGACAGTTTAAAAAAACAAAACCAAACCATTATTTAGAGATCCTTCAAGTGTCCATAGAAAGGTCTATAAACCCAACAATCAAAAATACAATTTAGCTTCATTTTTATAAAATGTGGTATTACTTCAGTGTTGCTGTTTCAAACCTAAGGAAGCAAAGTGTCATTTTGTGAGCAACATCATCAGCGTCTGTACTGAATGTACACTTCTACTCAGGGGTCTCACCTGTCACTGCACTGAATACATTTTTGCTCTGATCCTTAGGTCATTTACTAAATAGATACTAGTGTTTAGATGGTGTGTTATTTAAGGTGCTGGGCAGCTGTAATAAAGAGCAATAAAGAACAAGAACTTTAAGTCCTCACTCTCAAATTTTAGCTGGAGAGACAGACCACAAACTAGTGTGAAAATTCATGAATAAGATATTTTGGGCAGTGCAAGTGCTACCAAGACAACACTACCAGGAATGTATTTGCCAGTAACTTGGAGGGTGGGAGGGAGGAGAAACTTTGATTATATGGGATAATCAAGGAATGTTGTCTCAGGGATTTGCATAAGGAAAAGCCAATCCTGCAGTGATCTAGGAGGACAATGCTTCAGGCAAAGGGAGGAGCAAAAGCAAAAGTATGGCTTTGGGGTATATGAGGAAGACAGCCACTGTGGCTGCAGGCTTGACTGAGGGGATAAGGACAATTTGGAAAAGGTAAGATTAAAAAGGGCCTTCAAACCTTTGAATTTGATTCTAGGAACAGTGGAAAGCCACTAAAGGACTGAAACAAGTAAGTTTAAAAATAAAATCTCTATGTTGGCTACATAAGAATGAATTGCAGAACAAAGGTAGCAGTAGGGAGGATCAGTGACAACTGAAAAAGCTGACATGAGGGATGCTAACGGCTTGGCCTGGGTGCCGATGGGAACTGAGAAAAACAATCAGATTTGGGATGTGATTCAGAAATGAACTGAGCTGGGCATGGTGATACATGCCTGAAATTCCAGCAGCTTGGGAGGCTAAGGCAAGAGGATCACAAATTTGAGGCCAGCTTCAGCAATTTAGCAAGGCCCTAACCAACTTAGTGAGATCTTGCCTTAAAATAAAAATTTAAAATAACTGGGGATGTAGCTCAGTGATAAAGAACCTCTGGGTTCAATCTGTAATACAAAAAAAAAAAAAAAAAGAAAGAAAAAAAGAGAAAAGTGAATTGACATTTACCAATAAATTAATGGGGTAGGGGTAGAAAGTAGAACAGGAAAATAAGGATTATTCTTTTTTTATTTTTAATAAATGGACACACAATATCTTTATTTGTTTATTTTAATATGGTGCTGAGGATTGAACCTGTTGCCTCACATGTGTTTTACCACCTCAGCTCAAAGGATTATTCTTACCCTGGGACTTTAACAACCAGATGGATGGTGGTGTTATTAACTGATAGAGGTAACATAGGGAAGGAACAGGTTCGGAGTGGAGTGAGGGCAACCAAAGGTCCTGTTCTGAGCATGTTAGGTGCTAGACATTTCAGTGATCATAAACTAGAGTATACACAGGCTTTAGCTCTGGGACACAAAAACAGTGATCAGGAGAGAAGAGGAGAAGAGCCAGCAAAAGAGCTGGTAGGTAGCAGCCAGTAAGGCAGGAGGATATTCAGGAGAGTGAGGAGTCACAGAGACTGAGAGAAGCAGCTACTTAAGAAGGAAGGTGAAATCAACTCAGTTAAATACTGCTGGAGACTCAGTCAAAGAAAGAAAACTGAAGACTAGATTTAGCAAGACAGAAATACATTAATAAATAGACTGGAAAATGTTATAAAAAATGTTGATCTTAACCTATCACTTTTAAAACTAGAAAACCACAAAAGGGATAGCCTTCGACAAAGTTAATGAGGTATACTGATGTCTCAGAGGAAGAGGGAAAGAATGAGTGAGTCCGGTAGGTGTCCTTCCGAGTTTTGTGGGGTTTTTTTGTTTGTTTTTGGCAATATTGTTTATTTTAATATGGTATTGAGGATTGAACCGCAATCCTTAGGGTTTGAAACAAAGGCCTCAAGTGTTCTACCACTAAACTGAACTACATCTCTAGCCCTTTCCATTTTGAGACAGAATCTCCCTAAGTTGCCCAGGCTGGCCTTAAACTTTACAATTCTCCTGCCTCAGCCTCCTGAGTAGCAGGGATTACAAGTGTATGACACTCTGCCTGGAAGTTTTGTGTTCTTATTCTCTGGGGAGGGAGCTTTACTTGGCAATAATGTGGTGGTATTCAGAATTTTCACGGAAAGAAGCTCAGCTTGAGACTAAACTTGTCCCAACTGATTGTGATCACACTCTGAACAATCTCACATTCACCTGTTCAAACCAACTCCAAGCTAAGTTTTTTTTTGTGTGTGTGTGGTGCTGGGGATTGAACCCAGGGCCTTGTGCATGTGAGGCAAGCACTCTACCAACTGGGCTATATCCCCAGCCCCAAGCTAAGTTTCTTTATCAACCTAAAGGTCCCAGTGAAAGAAGAGAACTGCCAACAAAAGGAGGAGAGCAAATGATGCCCTTGTTTGGGAGCATACTTCTGGCACTACCATGTCTTCTCCAAGGCTGATACTGCCTCACCATCACACTCCAGTCTCTGAATCACCAAGGAAAAGTGATCAGAGGCCCGCCCACATGAGTGCCTCTTGCCTTTGCATCTCCTCTTCACTTCCCGCCCCTTACCTGGGTCATTTTGTCCACAGAGACTGGGATCCCATCAATGGTGAGAGGCGGCAGTTCTGAGTTAACCTCCTGTGGTGCAGGGGCGTGTTCTGCCAGAGCAGACTCCAAGTCTTCCAGGATCATGCTCTTGTACTTTCGCACCTGTAGGGAATTAACAGCAGAAGTAAACAAGATGCCCAACAACCACAGAGGACTTGTGCCAAGCAACAAGCAAGTGGGTGAAGCAGACTTCCCCAAGCTACTTCAGAGCCCTAGAAACAAACACGCCTACAACTAGCAGGTAAAAATACTCGCTGGCCCCAAAGACATCATACTAAACAGAATTAAATGAAAGATGATGAAATTACAGGTAACAACAGTGGAAAGGAACCAGTGGGAAAAGTTTTACAAAAAGACTGCTTCTCAGAAAAAAAATTATGTTTTTGCAGTCAACACAGGCCCATCACCTGTTCCAGATCTAACAGGAATGGTATTCATTATTCTGCATTTCTCAGGCCAGTTGATAAACACCTACCTGTAGAGTTAATTGAAAAATCACTTTCAAGATCTTTGAAGACTTATGTTTCTAAAACTCTAAGTAACCTGCTAAGAAACTGCTGCTATTTTCCTGCAAAACCAGATTACCACACAGGAG
The DNA here is from genome assembly GCF_047511675.1 of Marmota flaviventris. Taxonomy (NCBI): domain Eukaryota; kingdom Metazoa; phylum Chordata; class Mammalia; order Rodentia; family Sciuridae; genus Marmota; species Marmota flaviventris. Next base: position 24,077,906 of record NC_092498.1, read on the forward strand.
ACTCAAGGGCACAAGAGGTTGGACTGAAGAGAATCAGGAAACAAACAAAAAAAACAGAGGCATATATTATAGCAGAGTGTCAAAAATGCCATTACCAATAAAGCTTAGGACTAGAGAGAGCCCCAGTGGTCAACCCTCCTCCCTTTTGTTACTCTGTTTTATACTGGTGAGCAAGGTGAACTTCAAAACCATCTAGCTCTAGCCCCAGTCTGAATTAGCATTGGTCTTTGACTCCATTCCTCACCATTGCCAATGAAACATCTCTCAAAGGACAGAGAATCTTGCAACAGCACAATGTACATACATGTACACCAACAGAAGGGGAGACAGACACTGGATCTTACAACCACCAGTGATTGGTTCATTCACTTAGAAGAATACCCAGGGGACTGGCTGGGGGACAACTCTGGGGATAATAAAGAAGCAAAGGAATTGTGGAAATGTGACAAGATGGGAGAAAAAATGAACTTGCTTTCAAGCCTCAAGATATTATCTTAGGATATAAAATAAAGAGAAAATGAGATTTTCCCAGAAGTTCTGATAACGTTTCAGTCCTTGGTTTTTTGCTAAGTAAACAGGACTCTGAGTCAGGATATACTTCCCTATTGATACCTCATTATGAGGATTAAAAAAGAAAGATTTCCATACTCTATCCCAAGTACCTGGAAAAGTAAATATTATTGGCTGTGTGGTCCATAACATAAGCACTACATATGTTGTCTCAATCCTTCTGGAGTTAAAGGATCCTTCAAATAGGTCTATAACTAAGAGGATGAAAGAAAAATTTACTTTAGTAAGTTTTCTTACTTTAGTCATTGTTGTCTGTGTTTTTTCGTGCAATATTGTTTTCTGTGCCATCAATAGCATGGACATTACTGTATTTCTTTAAAAGTTCTCTAAGATTATCTCAGATTTTGTTTTCCCAAGTCACCACAAGTAAGAGGTACTTCTTGATCGTTGCAGAAATTGTCATTGGGAAGGTTATCATATCACAACCAAGACTCACATTCCTTTCTCAGATGGTACTAAATGATTTGCTGACTAAAAAGGTAAGGTGTTGCAGTATGTGACCAGATATAACAGTCATGTATGTGCAGGAGTGACAACTGTGCCTCCATATTGCCTGGGCCACAGCAATATTAAAATGTATCCCAATATCAGAGGACAGGTAACTCAGGACACTGAATAATGTAATAACTAACTGGTTTTACAATTACAATTAAAAAAATACTTAAAATCAAAATCAGGTACCAATCTTTCTTTCTCCAATTCATCTTATATACTAATGATATTTAAAATTTCCTAAACACATATCATCATAAAATACCATCTACTGAACACTTACTAAGCACTACATATGTTGTCTCAATCCTCACAATAATTCTGGAAAGAAAATAGTGTTATGTCCACTTTACAGATAATAAAATTGAGGCTTAATAAACTAATTTTCTCCATATCATGCAGTTAATAAAGGAGTATTGTTGGAAATCAAACTGTTTATCTAGCTCCAATACCTGAATATTCAGTTATTTTACTATCAATTATCTTTTTTTCTCAAAAAAAACTCCCACAAGTCCCTGCTTCTTATAGGATGAAGTTTAAGCTTCTCATTCCAGTACTTCTACTTTTTCAGTCATTTTCCGCTTTTCCAGTACTTACTTTGCCACCAAATTCACCTGCACAGACTATGTGAATAGCATTCCTGAGTTCCCAGTACAATAGTCCCCTTTATCTATGGTTTCGGTTCCTATAGTCAAATGTGCTCTAAAATATTACTATTTCTCTTGATTCTTTCAAGAAAGAAAGATCATATTCACATAACTTTTATGTCAATATACTATTAAAATTATGATTTTTATCATTGGTGTTAAACTCTTATTATGCCTAATTATTTATTTATTAATTTTTAAAAAAATTGTAGATGGACACAATATCTTTATTTATTTATATGTGGTGCTGAGGATTAAACCCAATGTCTCACGTGTGCAAGGCAAGTGCTCTACCATTGAGCCACAACCCCAACCCTTACTGTGCCTAATTTATAAATTAAACTTTATCATAGGTGTATATATATAGGAAAAGACATAGTATACATAGTGTTCAATACTACCTGTGGTTCAGGCATCCACTGGGGATCTCAGGGTGTACCCCCCACCCCATAGACAACTGGGGCCTGTTGTATACAACCCACTTTCCTTTTCCCACTTTAGCTGGCCAGTCTCCTCATTAACCTTTTTACATCTAGCAAGTTCTTACCTTTAGGTCTTTAATTATGCTTCTTATTCAAATATTACCCATCTTCAAGGCCTAACTCCATTCCCATGTTCTCTGAAAAGCATTCCAATTATGGCAGTGTTACTGCCATAACTCTTCCTCCTTTAAATTTCCATAGTCTAAATAATCATGTATTGCTTATAATGTTGTTTCCAGAATATCCTATATACAAGAGTGCATGATTTTATTAAGCCCAGAGACTAGGTCTTTTGCATATTTTTAACATAAAATGTTATTACTTTTTAACATTTTTAAAGGTTATATAACAACAACATCAACATCTCTAGCAACATGTTTCTTGTAGTTAGACACATAGTTCTGGGCACAGCATGTGCTTATTGAAACAGACCCAGAAAAGACATCAAAATTCTTTTGTATTTCTGAAGCTTTTCTGGATACAAGAGGAGTCTTGAAGAAGTCATATATATTTAATAAAAAGTTTATCTACAAACTCCTATGACATTAAAAATACATTGTCATTGGGGGTGTAAAACTAAGAGCTGCCCTACTACAAAGATGCCCTCAAACTAGTGATTCTGAGCATACCTGGTCTTGAGCCAGGACTGGGTTGTGTCCATGAATTTATGCCAGCTTCATCCTGTTCTCCTTCTAGCCCCAGTGACAGATTCGTTTCCTCTCCTGCTTCAGTCCTTCCCTCTAGTTTCTCCCTAGACCTGAGGGTTCCTAGTTTTGAACCTGGAAACTTCAAAGGATTTAGATGGACTCTTTATCTCATACTTTGTACCTAACAGTGTTAAACAGTTAAATGCTTCTACATTTTATGTAAATGAAAACATTTTTAAAGGTTATATAACAACAACAACAACATCTCTAGCAATTAGAGAAATGCAAATTAAAACTACACTGAGATTTCATCTCAATTTAATCAGAATTATCGAGAACAATAAATGTTGGTGTGTATATGGGGAAAAGGTATAATCATACATTGCTGGTGGGAATTGCAAACTGGTGCATCCACTCTGGAAAGCAATATGGAGATTCCTCAGAAAACTTGGAATGGAACCACCATTTGACCCAGTTTTCCTACTCCTCGATATATACCAAAGGACTTAAAATCAACATACTATAATGATGTGGCCACATCAATGTTTATAGCAGCTCAATTCACAATAGCTAAGCTATAGAACCAATCTAGGTGCGCTTCAACAGACGAATGGATAGAGAAAACGTGGTATATATACACAATGGAATATTACTTAGCCATAAAGTGCTGAATGATTTCTCTGATTTAAGGATGCTGATCCATAATATGCTGGGATGGGGATGGGAAGATTAAATGAACTCTAGAAAGAGGAAAAGAGTAGGGAGGGGAAGGGAGGGGGCATAGGAGTAGAAAAGACAGTGGAATGCAATGGTCATAATTACTCTAAGTACATGCATGAAGACACGAAGGATGCGACTCTACTTTGTATACAACCAGAGATATAAAAAATCGTGCTCTATACGTATAATATGAATTGCAATGCATTCTGTTGTCATATATAACAAATTAAAATTTTAAAAAATTAAAAAAGAAAAAGAATGAAAGTATGGCATTTGCCAGTAAATGTACAGAACTGGAGACTATCATACTACAAGTGAAACAAGCCACTCCCCAAAAACTAAAGGCTGAGTGTTCTCTCTGATATGTGGATGCTAACACACAATGGCGGGGCGGGTAGGGAAAAACAGAAGTTCATTGGATTAGACGAAGGGGAATGAGGGGAAGGGAGGGGGGATGGAAATAGAAAAGAATAAAATGACTCAGACATAACTTGCTTATGTTGTTATATGAATATATGACCAGTGTAACTCCACATCATGTACAACCACAATTATGGAAGTTATACTTCATATGTGAGTAACATGTCAAGATACATTCTACTGTCATGTATAACTAAAAAGAACAAATTAGGGGCTGGGGATGTGGCTCAAGCGGTAGCGCGCTCGCCTGGCATGCGTGCGGCCCGGGTTCGATCCTCAGCACCACATACAAACAAAGATGTTGTGTCCGCCGAGAACTAAAAAATAAATATTAAAAATAAATAAATAAATAAATAAAAACAACAAATTAAAACAATTATAAAAACAGAAAACTCAGCTAAAAGTGGCATTTGGGGTACTTTATCTTGCCAACCTGCCCTCTAAAAAATTATAACAATGTAAAATGTTTGACATTACAGTACTGTAGGTTAAATATCTTTTCTATGTTTGGTAACATGAATCAAGCAAGATGACTTTTTGTTTTAATTCACATTTCTTTGAAATTTTATGTCTGGTCATTTGTATTTTCCCTTTTGGTTCAGGCCCTTTTTCCTTTTATCTTTGCCCTCCACCCACATCCCCACACACCCTTACTGGGGATTGAGCCCAGAGAGACTACCACTAAGCTATGTCCCCAGTCCCTTTTTAAATTTTATGAGAGAGATCTCGCCAAACTGCCCAACTTGGCCTGGAACTTGTGATCCGCCTGCCTCAGTCTCCCCGAGTAGATGGTGTTATTTTTTCAAAATAATTTCTAAATGAAAATTTGTAAGCACAAAGGTAGAAAGAATGGTAAAAATAAGTGGCTCTGTATCTGCTACCAAGACTCAATAATTGCCCACAATTATTTCACCTACCATCTACATGCATATACACAATTATTTCTGGAACACAATATTTTGTGTGGCCATTTAAGGTGGATTTTACAGACATTGTGATACTTAAACACTTGAGCACGCATCTTGGAAAAATAGTATTATCATATATAAATACAATACAATGAAGGGGATTGAACCCATGGGCACTTGACCACTAAGCCACATCTCCAGCTCTTTTTATATTTTATTTTGAGACAGTGGCTTGCTAAGTTGTTTAGGGCCTCGCTAAGTTGCTGAGACTGGCTTTGAACTTGCAATTCTTCTGCCTCAGCCTCCTGAGCCACTGGGATTATAGGTGTGTGCCACTACACTGGTTCTTTTATTGAGTTTTGGGAGCTCTTTTTATATTAAGAATACTAATCATTAGCTTGGCTAAAATATTTAGGTATCAAACCCTAAATTTCCACTATAAAGCACAGATAATGTCAGATATATATATCATATAGTTATTTTAATGATAAAACAAAAACCATACACTTAAAAAGTGCTCAGAATAAAACAGGTATGTGTTATAAACAATAAATTACAATTGTTATTTTTTTTAAAGAATTCTTATTTTTTTAACCTTTATTTTATTTATTTATTTTTATGTGGTACTGAGGATGGAACTCTGTCCTCGCATATGCTAGGCAAGCACTGAGCCTCAACCCCAGCCCCGCTGTTATTATTAAAAAAAAAAAAAATTTTTTTTTCAGTTGTTGTAAGCCATTTAATTTTGTTCCCAGTGGCTTAATACACACTCCAACTGTGGGCAAGGAGGTAATATGGGCAAAGTACAATATGTAGAAACAAATAACACTCTAGAAAAGAAATTTTAAAAATCCAATACTATTGGGCTGGGGTTGCAGCTCAGTGATACAGCACTTGCCTAGCACATGTGAGGCCCTGGGTTTGATCCTCAGCACCACATAAAGATCAATAAAATAAAGGTAATGTATCCATCTACAACTACAAAAAATTTTTTTAAAAAAAATCCAATATTATTATAAGGCTTAGTACATCTTTCAATCTCTTCTTAACAAATACTTAAAGCAGTCTCGAGGGGCTGGGATTGTGGCTCAGCGGTAGAGCGCTCGCCTAGCATGGGCAGGGCCTGGGTTCGATCCTCAGCACCACATAAAAATAAAGGTATTGTGTTGTGTCCATCTACACCTAAAAAAAAAAAAAGTATTTAAAAAAAAAAAAAAAGCAGTTTTGAATCTGAAGTCTATATTCCAAAAATAAACAGGTCTATTGCATTTTAATTTTTCTATAACTTTGATTAGCCTCCAGCTAGAAGAGCAAAAGAAAAATTTATGATGAGTTTAGGCAGAGGAACAAAATGCAAACAACCCAGTTTTCAAATTATTAAATGAATAACACAAAGTGTTTATAATTATACTTTGAACACAGTAAGCACTCTATAATTGCTAGCTATTAATATTATAAGACCTAAAATCTAAATAATTTCTTTTAACTATTATTAATGTGAAATTATGTGATAAAATATGCTGCATAATTGATTACAGTAAATAATGGGCTCTAGTTTTTTAACACCATTGGGAATACCAGGACCACTGAACATAGCAGAGAATTACTCATAACTTAATAGTTTAACAGAAATCTTCTGAGGTGATGCAGCACACCTGTAATCCCAGTGACTCATGAGGCTGAGGCAGGGCTGAAATTGTGGCTCAGTGGTAAAATACTTGCCTGGCATGTGTGAGGCCCTGGGTTTGATACTCAGCACCACATATAAATAAATAAAACAAAAGATTTATTGACAACTAAAAAAAAGAATTTAAAAAGAAAAAAAAAAGAGGCTGAGACAGAAGAATTGCATGTTTGAGGCCAGCCTCAGCAACTTAGTGAGGCCCTAAGCAATTTAGCAAGACCCTGTCTCCAAATAAAAAGGGCTGGGGATGTGGCTCAGTGGTCAAGTACCTCTGGGTTCAATTCCTGCTACCAAAACAAAACAACAACAAAAAAAAGGTTTAACAAAAAGTCAACCAAAATAATTAGGGCCTAGTAGTTCTTTGAGGAATATAGTTCTTTAGTTACTTTTCCAATTTTATATGTTTATTGCTCTATTGAAGTTTCAGTTAATATTTTTATTATTCTGCTGAGGTTTGGATATGTTTTGGCTATTTTTTCTTATCACATTTTGCTGCTTAGCTGGAGTTTTTAATTTATAAGAACAGGATTAAGGACTGGGGCTGTAGCTCAGTGGCAGAGCACTTGCCTAGCTTGTGTGAGGCACTAGGTTTGATCCTTAGTACCACATAAAAATAAACAAATAAAATAAAGGCATTCTGTCCATTTATAACTACAAAATTTTTTTTTAAAGAACAGGATTAATATATATATATATAGAATGTCCTTACTGTATATTTCTTATAACTTCCTTTTTTTCTTATCAGTATTTATTAAGTTTACTGATTTAAGTTCCTTGACTTAACAATGAAGTTACATTCTAATAAGCCCATCATAAGCTGAATAGTGTTTAAAAGACAGAGAATGGTTGTATATGTTTTTGCACCATTAGTAAAGCCAAAAAATTGGTAAAACCAACCATCTGAAGTTGGGGGCTGCCTGTATTAACTGTCTATATCTCATCTCTAAGGCTGCAAATTTTTCTTCTCCCTTTTTCTTCCTTAATATACAAGAAGTTTTTCTATCTTATTAGACCTTTCACAGAACCAATTCTTGAATTTCTACATCAATTTCCTTTTGTCTCCCTCTTATACTTTTTTCTGTTTGTTAACTTGTTAATTTCTTCCATGTGTTTGTTTATTCTTATATAACAACCTTACCAGTTCCATTGTTCTAATTTTTATATTCTCATTTATATTTTGTGTCTTTGTTCTGGCAAAGATAATAAAAGCTCTTACTACCATTTTTGGAATTCTCCCTTTTTTCATTTATTACATTTTTAACTTTTTGATTTACTTGTTTTGCTCTAATGGTACTTGAGGCATAAAAATAAAAAGTTCATTATAATTTTATACTGTTTATCAATACTAAATAACCTCTGGTTCTCAGTTAATACATTTTTGCCTTGAGAATCTGGCTTCGTCTGCTATTAGTACCGTGATCCATGATTTATTTATTTATCTGTTTATTTTTGGTTCCAGGGATTGAATCCAGGGGTGTTCAACCACTGAGCCACATCCTCAGCCCTTTTTTTGTATTTCATTTAGAGACAGAGTCTCACTGAGTTGCTTAAGGCCTTGCTAAGTTTCTGAGGCTGGCTTTGAATTTGCGATCCTCTTGCCTCAGCCTCTCTTAGCCATTGGGATTACAGGCATGAGCCACCACACCCAGCCATGATTTATAGATGTTTGTCTGACACATTTTTGCCTGGTTTTACTTTTAACATTTAAAACAGCTTTATTAAGATATAATTCACACCATACATATTTGTTTTCTATGGCTACCACAAACTTAATGGCTTAAAATCACAAATTGATTTTCTTGGTTCCTCTGGGATAAAGTCAAGGTTGTCAGCAGGCTGGAGCCTCCATTTCTTTGCCTTATTTAGCTTTTGCCTAGCTTATATTCCCTGGTTCCTGACCCCTTCCCTGTAGATACCCAACCTCTTGGCTTCCACCAACATATCCACTTCTATATTCCACTGTATAGATATACCAATTTTATTTATCTATTCATCAGTTGGTAAATATTTGTGTTGTTACCACTTTTCGGCTACTATAAATAATGAAGATTGTATACAAGCTTGTTTATGAACATATTTTCAGTTCTCTTGGGTATAATTTAGGAGGAGAATTTCTAGAGCACATGATAAGTCTGCTTTTAACATTTTGAGAAACTGTGAAACTGACTTCTAGAGCAATTGTGCCATTTTACATTTTCACCAGTTTCTCCATATCCTCACCATCACTCATTATTGTTTACTCTTATCCTAGTGGGTATAAAGTGTTATTTCATTGTGATTCTGACATTTCCCTAATAACTAATGATTATACTTTCTTGGTATAATCATTGGTAGTATCATTTGCAGCTACTTTTGATATTTTTGATTGGCTATAAACATTTCATATAAATTGATTACAGTTTTGATTTGGATTGTTGTTCTAATCTGAAGGAAAATCTTTGTTTTTAACAAAGCAGTTTAAACCACTCATATTTATGGCTTAAAACAGAATTAGTTGGCCTTGCTAATATTACCTTGCTCTATATTTTGTGTTTTTGTCTTTCTTGTTTTAAATTTCTTCCCTTGTTCTCTATCTTTTGCATACTGACTTGGCTTTTTGTTTTTAATTTTCTTTAGATGTCTGGAAAACTAGATACATAGATAAACCACATTTTATTAATTCCTGCATATTGCTTCTAATTTTGCTGGTATTTGCATTTTTAACCTATATTTTATCAAACACTGCTTTTTAATCTTAGTCTGGTCCATCTTGTTTATAGAGACAGTATCTTTTTGTATTCTATGGAGGAGGCCAACAATTTCCCAAAACTTTTTTTTTAGATTTTTCAGTGACTAATTTTCAGAAATGTTGTTCTGGGTCTTCCAGATGAGTCTTTTTCATAGATCACATTATCACTTTTATTAGTAGTAGCACTGTTTAAGATTTTAAATACTGAAGAGGAAAAGCCATGTCCAAATTTCTTATTTATTAAAAGTGTGATGGTAAGGAATGCTTGTCAGGCATCATTTGAACTAGATGGCTTCTATCATATTCTTCTAAGGAAAAGTCCTAATATGCATCTTAATTCTAGGTTCACAGAAACAAATGTAATTTAAATCCTGTCAGATTATTATTCTATTAATGATTAAAGACCACAGAAAGAGTAGTTGATGTTGTATATGTATGGAAAGGCAAAATATTATTTTTAGAAAATTAACGATAGTTATAAAATAAAAATACTCAAGGTGGGTGAGTTGGCACATGCATTTAGTATCAGCCTCAGGAGCCTGAGGCAGAGGACTGCTTGAGGCCACAAGTTTGAGACCAGCCTGAGCAACATATTTTTCAAATGTATTTCTCAATTGAAGCAGAGTATTAAATTAATTCTTTGAAGAAATGCAAAAATGTAACTCAGTTATCTGGTCAATAAAATGCTCCTGGCCGGACACACCTGTAATCCCATCAGCTTGTGAGGCTGAGGCAGGAGGATCATGAGTTCAAAGCCAGCCTCAGCAAAAAGCAAGTTGCTAAGCTACTTAATGAGACCCTATCGCTAATTAAAATACAAAAAAGGGCTGGGAATGTGGCTCAGTGGTCCAGTGCCCCCAAGTTCAATCTCTGGTCAAAAAAAAAAACCTCCCAGGTTTTCCTTAAAAAGTTGACACCTTAGAACTATCTAGCATTTGTTTCAGACATAAATCACTCATTTTCTTACAAAGTCTTGCATTGGCTTCTTAATAAACAAAACATTATCTTTCTCCTATTGCATCTGACGAGATAAAATACCTTGTTATAGAAAGTAGAAACACTAATAATCCTTTTTGTTTTAATCTGCATTAAAAGGTTTGAAAACCGGTTCCCATCTTCTATCCCTAGAGGAGAAGAATACAGAAGTGCTAACTATTGTACTGGAAAGAAGATCAAAAGACAACACCCACACAAAGCAAAGGGCATCTGAGCACACAGCTTAGTTCTGACTTACCACATTCTCCAAAGGTGCTGCACCAAACACTTTAAAAACGGGGTTGGGTTTGGAGGGTGAGATACAAAGGACAATAGCTTGCTGTCCCACTCGAGTTGTATATTCATCTAATGTGGCTCGAAGTTTCCTGAATCAGAATGAAAAGAGAACAAAAGCAGTTAAAGAAAAGAAATTATAGTGACACAAAGAAAAATCAAACTTACTTGGTAAGTAATTCTGATCAGATATTCATTGTTTTACCTAAATGTGAAAAAAGGAGTGTGAGGTGTGACAGCCTCTTTAGACCATTCTCCTAAAGAACAAAAATGAGCCCGGTGATACAAAAATTTTGCCTTGGATGATTTTTTTTTAAGAGAGAGAGAGAGAGGGAGGGAGGGAGAGAATTTTTTTAAATATTTATTTTTTAGTTTTCGGTGGACACAACACCTTTATTTTATTTTTATGTGGTGCTGAGGATCGAACCCAGCTCCCTGCGCATGCCAGGCGAGAGCACTACCACTTGAGTCACATCCCCAGCCCCTGCCTTGGATGATTTTGAACACAGCAGTAGTCTTCCTAATCTTAACCAACACCATCTATTGCTACTTTCAAGGATTATGGCTGAGATCTCCTCTTACAAACGTTATTATCATGTCTATGCTTAATGAAGGGGTTTAAATGACTTGCTTCTAATTTCTTTTATTGACAGTCATTTTTTATTTCTCACAGACATAATTTTATCCAAAAATACTATTTAAAAAACATTGTAGTGTCAGATTTCCATTGTGATATAAACAATAACTCTTATGCATCTTAATTCTAGGGTCACAGAAACAAACGTAATTTAAATCCTGTCAGATTATTATTCTATTAATGATTAAAGACCACAGAAAGAGTAGTTGATGTTGTATATGTATGGAAAGGCAAAATACTATTTTTAGAAAATTAACTATAGTTATAAAATAAAAATACTCAAGGTGGGTGAGTTGGCACATGCATTTAGTATCAGCATCAGGAGCCTGAGGCAGAGGACTGCTTTCCAGAATTTACAACTTGATGGAGTAAGAACTTTTACAAATATAATAGTTCCCCCTCCTTCTCTTTACAAATATAGTATTCCTCCCTTCTCTGTGGGGGATATGTTCCAGAACCCCCACTGGATGCCTAAAACATCAGATAGTATCAAATCACACACACACACACATATATATATATATAGTTTTTAAATATATTTTTTTAATACATACTTACCTATGATAAAGTTTATAAATTAGGCACAATTAAGAGATTAACAACGGTCATCATAAAATAAAACAATTATAAAAATACACTATAAAGTAAAAGTTATTTCCAACTCATCGATTATTTATTCTGGAATTTTCCACTTACTATCTTTTGGACCACGGTTGACAACAGGTAACAAACCTTAGAAAATAAACCCGCAGATAAGACTACAGTATAGCAACAATGGATGAAATAGAAGCCTGGACAGATTATTCTAAAGTCCTACATTTCATAATTCTTCTGGGTTCTAGTCTACCCTTTCAATGTACTAGTAAGCAAAGACCACATACTCAGCAAGAAATCTGGCAGCATTCCTTGATTCCTTATATTCACTGTATTCAATTCCTATCTTTCTGTTCTCCCCAATCCTTTTACCCTCATTCCTATGAAAAACAGTCAACAAATTTAATCATGAGGTCTATGCTGATCAATCTAATGGTCAATTTGCATCTTATTCAATCACATTTGACAGGGTTGACATAGGTTATTCTTTTGAAACACTTTTTGAACTTGGCCTTTGGGATACCACTCTTTGGTTTTTTTCTCCTGACTTGCTGGTTGCTTCTTAAGACTTCTTTGATGCTTCCTTTTATCTCTACAATCTTAAAAGGGTAGAGTGGGTCAGGTCTCGGTACACACAACTCCTAGTCTCTGTGTTTTAAACACTATCTATATGTATATAATGCTCAGTCAAGAACTCTCTTTTAAATTCCAGACTCATATATCCAATTGCTTCTTCTGTATCACCATTGAATGGTTAAGAGATATACAAACTTAACAAATCAAAAGGACTGATTCTGCCCTGCCTTCACTCCCATACCTGCTCCTCCTCCAGCAAATGCCATCTCTATTGGTTCCAGTAATCAAACCAAAAATCTTGAGGTTACTCTTCACTTCTTTTTCTCTCTCATTCTCCACATCCAATCCATCAAGGAATCATGCTGAGTTGACTTCTGAAATACATCCAGAACCTGACCACTTCTTACTACCTCTGCTGCTCTGATATTGGGTTGTCTGTTTTGTTTGTTTGTTGTTGTAATGGGCATTGAACCCAGGGATTCTCTACCACTGAGCTACGTCTCCAGCCCTTTTTAAATTTTTTTTTAAAATTTTGAGACAGTGTCTAACTAAGCTGCTGAGGCTGGCCTCAAACTTGTGCTTCTCCTGCCTCAACCTCCATAGTCTCTGGGATTACAGATGTGTGCTACTGTGCCCAACTTACAACACTGGTTTTAAGACTATAAGAGTTAAAACACTGATATAAGAAGGTAAGACCTCATGATTGGGCTCTACTCCAGCATGCTACCATCTCTCCTCTCTTGTTCTCACCAACTGTCCCTCAACATGACTGCGAGTCCCCACCTCAGAGCCTTGGATCTTGATATTCCTTCTGCCCGAAATGCTCTTCCCCTGTACTTCAACATGGTTGCTCTTTCAGTTCCTTCAGGTCTCTGTTCAAAGGTTGACTTATCAAAAAGATTTCTCAGACCATCCCTATAAGAGAAAAACTACTATTTCTCCCCACCTCCTTTCTTACAGTAATTTTCCTTACTCCACTTTATTTTTTTCCACTACATTTATAATCAATCTGACATGATTTGTTTCTCTTCTTTCCCCCTCTATCAGAATATAAGCTCTTTAAGGGAATTTTTTGTTCCCTGATATATTCTCAATGCCTAGAATAATGCCTGGCACATAGAAAGCATACAAATTTTCTCTGAATGAATTAATGGAATATAACACATCTTTTAAATCATATTTCTAGATTTTCATTTCTTTAATTTTATAATACTACTTTAGAGTAAATCTGTCATTAAGGACTCTTGATGTCCTTGAGGAACCCTGTCATCTATTCATGAAGCATTTGAGGGAGGGTTATAATAGGGATAAGGGATCCCTCACCGAAGCAAACGTGTTTGCTGTCTCTTCCGGATAGATGGATTAGACTCAAACACATGAGGCCGTTTCCGTTTCTTCCCTGTTGCCACAGCAGCAGCAGCAGCCATTCCCACAGGACCTGAAATAGTAAGTATGTGCTGAGATTGAAGCCTGCAACTGTATAAAACAGAAAGCAATTAAAGATACACAAAAAACTTAGCATTTCTTTCCTAATATATTGTCAGGGAAAATGGAATGTTTCTGATACTAACAATATACTTCACTATTGTTTAACATGAATCATACTGCGATTTACTAGTAAAACTTACAATGAATCTTTTTACAGCACAAATGACTTATACCTCCTCACCACACACCAGCTTGAAGTTTGTATAAAGCTGTTTTGCCAGCATGCCTGGTCTGTAATGGCAATATTCTCAGAGGTGCTAGGACAAACTGTGGCATTAAGATGAAGGTTTGTCAAAACCGAGACAAATTACTTTCATTTGCATTCCTGTGCCCTCTCCCATTACTATAACACTCAGCCAAGTTAAGGTACAAGAGAAAACACTCACACCTGAAACTGCAACAACATCACCTATAAGAAGAATATGTAAAAGAATACCATCTTAAATGAAAACTTTTCTTGTTATCTCTGGGAATTTTGCCAAAAAGGGGAGATGTTGGCCATTAGGTCAAGTTGATGAAAGCATCCTGGCAGAAAAGAGATGAAAACTTCCCTGCTCTAAGGAGGAAATCAGAATAAAATCTGGTCTGGCTTGCCCTAAAACTCATGTATTTTGTGTGTGTGTGTTTTTTGCAGGGTGGATGAAAGGTAACCCTAATGAACAATGAGAGTCTCTGATACCTGCACTCTCAATATGTCAAATACATTTCTTTTTCTTTTTAAAAAGGTGTTCTACCTTTATCCTAATTAGTGAACCCTCTAAAGGGTTAAATAAATCTAAATTGAATTGCTCACAATGATACCAGCATGTATATTCTAAGTGACTGAATTAAAATAAGCTTTCAGGAAAACCCAGATGAGCTTCTGTGCATGTTGTTTAGTAGCCTAATCAGCCAAACTTGATTCCCAAAAGCAAGTTGAAAATATTTGACTGCTTTCTTTCAGTTGGTACAGAAAGAAATCTTATTGATGCATTCTTTCCCAATGTTTTATTTTACAAAATTATAGTAAGCATACTTAAATTTCTGAAATCTACCTTAACAAAACTTTTAAGTATGTACAATATTAATTAACTATAAGCATAATTTTGTACAAGCAGATATCAAGAACTTATTCCTCTTGCACAAGTGAAGCTATCTTTGTGTGTATGCATGCATGCACATGTGTGGTGCTAACGATCAAACCTAAGGCCTTGCACACCCTAAGCAAAAACTACCACTAGGCTACATCCTTCAGCCCTGAAACTCTGCTGAACATAAACTCCCCAGATCTCCTTCCCCTTAGTCCCACCATCCTACTCTCCGCTTTTACGAGTCTGATTATTCAGATACTTCATAAGTAGAATCATGCAGTATTTGTCCTTTTGTGACTGGCTTATTTCAATTAGCAAAATGTCCTCAAGATGCATCCACATCGTCACACAGCAGGATTTCCTTCATTTTGTATGGCTGAATATTCCATTTTGTGTACATATATGCTGTATCTTCTTTAGTCATTCATCCATCACTGGACATGTAGATTGTTCTCACATCATGGTTATTGTGTACAAGGCATCAATGAACGTGGGATACCTCTTTGGGATCCTGATTTAAAATCTTTTGGGTAAATATCCAACAGTTTCTATTTTGAATTTTTTGAGGAAACTCCAAAAAAGGGTTCCAATTACTCTGTAACCTTGTCAAAATTAGTTATCTTTCATATTTTTGATAACAGCCATCCTAACAAGTGTGTGGTGCTACTTTATTGTGGTTTTGATTTGCATCTCTTGATGTTCTACGATGTTAAGCATCGTTTCATATAGCTGTTGGCCATCTATTTAACTCTTTAGAGAAACATTTATTCAAGTCCTTTGCCCATTTTTAAATCAGCTTCTTCATTTTTCTATTGAGTTATAGGAATCCAACATTTTATCATGAATACTTCCACACATTAAGCAAAGTTAAAAGAATTTTAACATTTCACTACATACATTTATCCACTCACCAATCCAAATTCTTTTAAGGCATTTCAAAATAAAATGCAAATGTCAATGATAGCCCTAAATACTTCAGCAGGCATATCATTAGCTACAGTTCAATATTTGTTTGCATTTTTTTCATGAGGTAAAATCTACATATAATGAAACACACAAACTCAAGTATATAGTGTGTGTATATATAAATAAAAAAGGTTATTTCATGCCCCTTTCTAATCCTCCCAAAGGTACTACTATTTTCTGATTTTTTTCACGCTACTTTGGTGTTACTTATTCTAGAACTTCAATAAACAGAATTATACAACATATACCTCTTTAGTAAAGTTCTTTTACTTAGAAAAATGTTTTTAGAATTCATCTATTCAGTCATTTGTTCCTTTTTGCTTGTTGAGTAGTATTCCAGTGTAAGAATAAACTAGTTTAATTAATCCATGGCACTTGGGCTATTTCCAGTTTTATGCTATTATGAATAAAATTGCTTAATTTGATCAATCTATAAATTCAACACAATTCAAATGAAAATCCCAGTAAGGGCTTCTGGGGAACTTGATAATTGAATCTATTATTTAAATGGAAGTACAATGGCCAAGAATAGGCAATTTAAAAGATATTAAGAAGAGAGGACACTCATTCTATCACATATTAAATAATAACTATAATTAAATAGTCACTATAAAGCTATAGTTATTAAGTGTAGAACTGGCTCAGGGAATGACAAGCCAATAAAAATGAATTGAAAAGTTCATAAACATTCTACCATATGAGCAGATGGGTAAGAAAAGAATAGACTATCAAAAATATGGTGCTAATTGTCTGTGTGGAAAAACAGACTCTATCTTGGAGAAATGCAAATTAAACCAACACTGAAGACTGAGGACACAGCTCTGTGGTAGAAAAGGTGCCAAAGTGAGCTTGAGGCCCTGGATTCAATCCCCAAAACTGCAAAAAAAATTATATTAAATTAAACTAAAAAAATACCAACATCAAGATATTATTTTATACCTTCTAGATTGGGAACAATGAAAAAGACTAATAATACCAAATGTGAGGATGAGAATCAACAGGTACTCTAGTGTAGTGGGAATTAAGGGTCAGGACCCCGAGATCTGGAAGCAGCAGCACAGTCCAAAGTCTGAACCCTGATCAAAGTAGGGTTTTAACTTTTATGCATAAGCAAGTTTTGGGTACACACAGGCAAGAAAGTTGGTGTCATTTTCTTGGAGGGTGCATTCTTCATTTCTTATATGGATGAAGCTTGTCAACAGCCCAGGGACTTGTAGCTCATGTAGTTTAGGGACTTTTATTGCACTAAGCCTAAAAGGGAATTGTTCTGTCCCTGTTATTGTTTCCTGCTTCCACTACTGCTGTTATCTGTAAGGTACCTGGTTAGCGGCTATAAGCCCCTATGGGTTAAATGTCAGTAAGCAGAGCTGCAGAGTGTCAGCATGCAAAACCACAGCCTGTCAGCTCTTAAATTGCTAAAGTTCCCATTTTTGCTCTACCACGGTTTATGAAAATTTAAGTTAATACACTGATTTGGAAAGACAATATTTAGTAAAGTTAAAAATGTGCCTATCTTTGGCCCTCTAGCTCCCCTCCTGCGTATACCCTCAAGTAGTATTTTTAAAATTGTAGATTATGACCATTTGGTGGCTTGTGAGCAGTTTTTCCCCCCACTAAAATAGAATAAAACAGAACAGACTAGAAAATATTACAGAGTAATATCACTTGTAATAGGGATAAGTATTATTTCAAGAAAAATTGTTATTTCTGTTATATGTGCACTGAGCTATACCCCCACCTTTATTCTTTACCTTGCACAGCTCCTAAACCTTGTGTGGTTTGACTGTTTGTTTATTCTGGATCACAATTTAAAATATATTAATGTGAGACATTATAAAGAGTTTGAAAGCCATATTTAGAGAAACTATCACACATATGTATAAGAATATATGTAAAATGATTTTCATTTGCAGCAACTATGATGGCAAAAAATTATAAACCACCTAAGCATCTATGAATGAAATGTTCAGGTAATGAATGCAATCCCAAATAAAAGTTGAAATGAATACACAGCCATATTATTGCCATGAATAAATCTCAGAGAATAATGCTAAATCAAACATAGTATTATAGAAATATAATATAATATAATATAGCCAGGCGTAGTGGCGCATGTCTATAATCCCAGCGGCTCAGGAGGCTAAAACAGGAGAATTGCAAGTTCAAAGCCAGCCTCAGCAATGGCGTGAGGCACTAAGCAACTCAGTGAGATCCTGTCTCTAAATAAAATACAAAAAAGAGATGGGGATATGGCTCAGTGGTCAAGTACCTGCTGAGTTCAATCCACAGTACAAAAAAAAAAAAAAAAAAGAGTAATATCATTAATATGTAATTTAAAATATGTAAAACAATGCCAGGTATTATTTAATGATAAATGTACACAGAACAAAAATATAAAGAAATGCAAGACAATGAGAAAGACCAAATCCAGAATAATGGTTCCTTAGGGAGAAGAACAAGATTAGAAAGAGGAACACTGGAAGTTTCAACCACATCTGTAATTCTTATTAAAAAAAAAAAAAAAAAAAAAAACTGAAGTAAACATGTCAAAATAGCAGCCATAATTGACAAAGCTGGGTAGTGAGTGCATGTGTTTGTCATATCAATCTTGAATGTTTCTATATTCAAATATTCAAGTATTTTATACTTTAGTATGAGGCAACTTTTCCAAACATCACATTGAAGGTACTAATTATGTCTAAGACCATGTGACATAATCTGTTACCCTATCCCTTATCACTTTGAAGAAAATAAAATAAATTCAATTTTTCTTAAAAAAAAGAAGTCCTCTAAAATTCACATTGGTGATTGACACCAAAACATTTGACTATCTTGAGATATTATTGTTTTTATTACCTACTGACTTCATTTTGTTGTACTACTTCTAAACTTTCTGCCTTGAAAATCAACACTAATTAGGGGCTATCAGCATTAAAATGGGCTGCTGAGAATTAGAAGCATTTTTGAGGTACAATGTGGTAAGATGGATGGTCATTTACCTTTTCTGGGTTTCCTTCAAACATGATGCATGCTATAGACTCACTCCTTAGAAAGATCTTCTAGCTAGTATTAAGTGGAGTTAGGGTTCAAATGCAAGCCCAGGCAATTAACCATGGCCTCTGCAGTCTCTGCAAATTCTTTACCTTACACAGCTCCTAAACCCTGTGTGGTTTGACTCACACCTGCCCTCTTGCACCATTTTCTCTTCTGGCTTACAAAGCTCCAACCACCGCTTCCTCCTTCCTATTTCCCATTAGTGAGTTCTTGCTCTGGTTATTTCCTCAGTCTGAAATGCCCTTTCCTTTGTTGATACTTAACTGCCTGTCAATGACAACCATCTCCAGAGAACGTTCTCCAACCACTCACTAGCCCACCTTCTCTCACCATTACTTTACCTTGTTATTTTCTTCAGAGCATTCAATGTTCACTGAAATTATATCACTTTACTATTTGTATCCCTCCTCCACCACTAGACTGAGAGCTTTCTTGGGAGCAAGTTCTTGCCTGTCTTCTAGTAATAGTTCCTCAATAATTATTGTTAACACTAAATCTTTTTTCCCTCAGTTTCCACACATGTCACGTGAAAGGGTTAAACTACAATACTTATCCTAAGTTTTTTTTTTTTTTTTTTTTTTTAATGCAGTGCTAGGAATTGAACTTAGGGAATATGCATGCTAGATAAGCATGCCCACTGAGCTACATGCCAGCCACCTTTTCTGATCTTAACACTATGACAACGCAGTATCTTCCTTTATAGGAAAAACATTGACTTAAATTCACTGTGTTAGGATGCCCTCTTCTGGGAAGTGTATGAATTTCACAAAACATATGTTAAACATCTCATCTGTTACACCACTAAGCCTTTTGGGGGTGGGGGTGGGAGTGCCAGGGTTCAAATCCAGGGTCTCATGCATACTGGGCAAGTGCTTTACCACTGAACTATATCCCCAGCTCTAAGCCTTATTTTTAAATCACTATTCCAGAATTAACACATTAGATAATAACCGAAAATATAAGATTACTCATTCTTCATTGTATCCGTCTCCTTCCCCTTAAATACAGCATTCATTTATAAAGATAGTATTTTTGCCACTCCTGATCACTGATTTCCTGTCCAGCTTTTCCTAAATATCTTCTAAGGTATTTATTCTTTATATAACACTAGACCCATCTAGGCATAGTTTTTATGGTGCTATTACAATATAAATAGAATAATATAAAATACAGCCCAGCTTTAAGTCACTTAGTACTCTAGAAAGTCTCAAAATCTTAAACTGGATTAAGATGATCCAGGATTCCCACTGCCCTCAGATATTTGGCAGAAGCAAACAAAAATCATTGTGAGCTGGGTGCAGAGACTCTAATCCCAGAGACTTGGGAGGCTGAGACAGGAGGATTGAGAATTCAAGATTATCCTCAGCAACTTAGCAATGCCCTAAGCAACTTAATGAGGCCCTGTCTCAAAATAAAAAATTCAAAGGGCTGGGAATGTGGCTTAGTGGTAAAGTGTCCCTGGGTTCAATCCCTAATACTCCAACCCCCCACTCCCCCCGCAAAAAAAAAAATCTCAAAAGGAAATTAACATTATCCTAGACCCAAAATTTATTTCTAAAAATAAGTTTCCAAAAACATCATCCAGCATGCATTCAAACATAACTAGTATATGAAGAGACAAGCCAACATAAACAAGAAATGGCATTAAATAGCATACAACAGAGATCCATAAGTACTGCAGAAAGTTGAATTACCAGATAAATTGTAAAATCGTGTTTACTTTATTCAAGGGGATTTAAGAATACTCCCCTCCACTACCACCACCACAACTAGAAACTGCAACAGTGCAGATTTGTAAGGGAAAAACACACACTAGAAATTCTAGGGCTCGGGATGTAACTCAGTGGTATAGTACTTGCCTAGGCACAAAGCCCTGGGTTTGATCCCTAGCACTGTGAATAAATAAACATCTAAAACTAGGGAGAGAGGGGGAAAAAAAAAAAAAAACAGCCCAAACCACTAACAATTATCAAAATTAGTTATTCAGTGAACAGATTTAAAAGCATTTTAGATACAGCTAAGAAAAAAATTAATAAATTAAAAGACAGAACAAACTACACAGAATGAAGCATCAAAAGACAAAAGAATGGTACAGACAGAACAAAAGGCAAGAGACATGAAGGATTCAGTGAGGGAGACTAACGAATATAATTGGAGTCATAAAGGCAAAGAGATGGAATGAATCATAAACAAAATGTAATGGCTCAGATTTCTCAGAATTGAGATTCAAGATATCTAAAGAATCCTAAAGAGAAGAAATCAGAGCCAGATACATCACAAAACTAAAGACAGAAAATCTTAAAAACAGTTAGTAGGGAGGCACCAATATGGGAGATAACCTTCAAAGAATTAGTAGATATTAGAAACAGTTGGATTCTCAATAGCAACAATGGGACCCAAAAGACAATAGAACGCGCGAGAGAGTGGGACATTCAGCTTCTGATCGGGAACCTTCTTTGCACTAGCGACAAGAAAGGCAAGAAGATTTTTGTTCAGAAGTGTGCCCAGTGCCACACGGTGGAAAAGGGAGGCAAGCACAAGACTGGGCCAAATCTCCATGGACTGTTTGGGCGGAAGACAGGTCAGGCTGCTGGATTCTCTTATACAGATGCCAACAAGAACAAAGGCATCACCTGGGGAGAGGATACACTGATGGAGTATTTGGAGAATCCCAAAAAGTACATCCCTGGAACAAAAATGATCTTCACTGGCATTAAGAAGAAGGGAGAAAGGGCAGACCTAATAGCTTACCTCAAAAAAGCCACTAATGAGGAATAGCTACTGCCTTATTTAGTACAAAACAGAAATGTCTCTTGGCTTTTTTATGTGCACCATAATTTAATTGATGTGATACACCAGAAATCAGATCATGAATGACTGACAAAATTATTTTTGTTGGACAATCCTGATTTAAGTAAAACTGACTTGTAGTTAAATTAATATTTTGGTTATATTCCCACTTCAGTAAATTCTATCACTGTTTCCCCTTTTTAAAGTTGTGGTTGGACTTAATTAGTAATGTTCAGTATTTCACAAAAATGGTGAATGACATCTGAAAACTGGCTTTATATTTAGTTTTATAGAACTGATTATGTGAATATGTTTAAAATATGGGTGAAATCACTTCACTCTCTCAGAACCAAGCATGATTCACATTTGTTTCAATTGGTGTTCATTAGCCTATTAAAGGCAGTGGTTGAAGATAAGGAAGCAGTGTCTACTTTATATTTTTGTTGACCATGCCCATTTAATTAGAATTCCCTGTATCTAAAATGCTGTTGTTTCCTTATGGAAAGGCATTTTAGTGTGGTTTATGTATGATATTAAATAAAGAATATTTAACACTTCTCAAAAAAAAAAAAAGACAGTAGAACACTATCTTTAATATTAGAAAAGAATATAACCACCAATCTAGAATTTCATACCTAGAGAAAATATCCTTCAAAGTTGAAGGATAAATAAAAGCGTTCCCAGATAAGCTAAAGCAGAATATGCTACTAGTAGATCCATACTAAATGAAGTATTACATGATGTCCTTGGGGCAAAAGAAAAATGATCTCATAAGGCAGCTGGAGACATAGAAAAAGTGAATATCAACTATGTATAAAACAATATCTTGTGGGGTTTAAAATATTCAATGAATGAATACACCAGATAATAATAGCATAAGACAGGAACACAGGAATGAAATTATATCCCCATGAAGGACAAAAGTACCAAGTATATAAGACTCTGATAAATGAATGATGTATGATTTAATTTCAAGGGGAATCATCAATAGCAAAGGCATATATATCTTCCAAATTAACAAGAAAAATAAAGAAAGAAAACTTTTCAATCACTCAAAAAACAGAAAGGTAAATATAACAGGTGAGCAAAGATAAAACATGTAGTAAATATGTCAAATAAATAGGTGAAGAAATTATTTATTTTTTAAAGGTTTACATAGACAAATTATTAAAGATTTAATGTTAAATAAAAAATAATAAATTTACTTATTTATTTGGTATTGGGGATTGAACCTAGGACCTCGAGCATGTTAAGCATACACTCTACCATTGAGCTACATCCCTTGCCCCAAGATGACAAATTTAAATCTAAATATATCAGTTCTTACATTTAATATAAATGGAATAAATACTTCTGTTAAAAGCCAAAAGAGAGCCAGGCCTAGTGGCACACAGCTGTAATCCCAGTGGCTTGGGAGACAGAAGCAGGATTGTGAGTCAAAGCCAGCCTCAGCAACTTATCCAGGGCTTAAGCAACTCAGTGGGACTCTGATTAAATAAAATATAATGAAAGGGCTCGAGATGTGGCTCAGTGGTTGTTAGGCGCCCCTGGGTTCAATCCCTGGTACCAAAGACCTTCAGAATGGGATAAGACAATAAAACCAAAGTCATACATTAATAGTAAATGACTGTAGATCAAGTCCCAGTAATTATATGCAAGGCTTAAAAAATTGTGGTAGACTACTTACCTAGCATACGTGAAGCCCTGGGTTTGATCCCCAGCACCGCTAAAAAAAAAAATTGTGATGAAGATAAATGTGAGAGTGCCTGCCTTGATCCTAAATCTTTCAGATAAGAATGGTACCACAAGCAAAGGAAAAAAAAAAAAAAAAAACCCAGTCCAAATATTACCTGCAGCAGCCAGATGGGCTGTAACCTCATCAGCCGCTGTTGAGTTGAGAATATCTGAATCATCATAAGAGGTGTCCTCGGGAGAAGAAGGGGAGTCTTCATCAGCACTTAGCATACTGTGTTCAGTGTAAGTAGCCACGTGGACCTGTTGTACTTGTTGGGCCACTGCATGGGCTTCTATGGTAGCCATGTGTTCAGTTTGAGTCACTCCGTGTTCCTCCATGAAGATCTACTGCCAGAATAAAAGAAAAACAAAACAAAACAAAAAAACAGAATTCAGTGTGTAATGTAGCACAATTCCTAAACTAAGAAAAAGATTGACACTTTCTCCAAGAACAAAAGGACTTTGACAAGCCTGATTTTACTACTTACCTCATCACACCAAGCCACGGGAAACAGAAAGCACTATTCAAATATAACATAAAAATGGAGGGGGTCTGGGGCTGTGGTAAAGTGCTTGCCTTGAATATGTGAGGCACTGGGTTCGATCCTCGGCACCACATAAAAATAAATAGATACTGTGTGTTTATCTACAACTAAATAAATATATATTTTTTTTAATGGAGGGACGTTTTCCTTATGTGAAACCATTTTGATGGAAATTCACTATGATAATTTTATATCTCATGTCACAACTAACAAATATTCTTGACACAAATAACAAAAAGACTTTAGAACACAACAAAAATTGCCAGGCATGATAGTACCTGCCTGTCATCCCAGCTGTTCAGGAGGCTGAGGCAGGAGGATCACAAGTTCGAGGCCACCATGAACAACTTAGTGAAATCTTGTCTCAAAATAAAAATAAAAAGGGCCAGGGATGTAACTCAGTGACAGAGCATTTGCCTAACACATGCAAGGTCCTAGGGACCTGTCCCTAGTAATGCAAAACGCAAAACAAAACAAAATATCCCAGTGACTAGCATTTGACATTATGGACAAAAAAACTGTAAATAAGTGAAATACTTAACATTTTCTTTGTATTTCAAAGAAAATGGGAGTTAACCCCCTCATACAATTATTCAAATTGACTTCTCTGCTTACAAAGCTACATTTCTTGTAAACCCTAAACTGAAGCAGTAAATTATAATGCAGCGAAGTTTGCTCTCCTGCTGTACTTACAATCTCCTTTCCCTTTCTAGTTCATTATTCTTGAAAAAAAAAATGAGCACAAGATATATGTATATAGATTTAAAATTAAAATGTGCATATTATATATATTGTTTACCTTTCTCATATTAAAATATATCTGGACATTTTAACACATTAAAACTATATAGAGGGACTGGGGTTGTGGCTCGTGGTAGAACACTTTCCTAATACATGTGAGACACGCAAATAAATAAATAAATACATAAACGAATAAATAAATAAAAATAAATTTTGAAAAATCACTATATAGATCTACCTTATTGTTTTTAAAAAGCTACAGAATACGTCATTGTATGATGTGCTGTAATTTATGTAACCAATCACCTACTGATGAAGCAAGGCTGCTTCCAAAATTTTGATGTTATAAACATCAGCATCGTGAATTCTTGCATATAATATTTTGTATATTGGTCCCTGAAAAAATTTAAAATAGAACTACCGTACAATTCAGCAATTCCACTTCTGGTACTTACCCAGAAGAATTGGAAGCAGGGTCTCAAAGAGAGATTTGTATACCCATGTTCATATTCATAGCAGCATTATTCACAATAGCCAAAAGGTAGAAGCTACCCAAGTGTCCATCAACGGGTGATTGGGAAACAAAATGTGGTACATACATACCACATATTATTCAGCCTTAAAAAGGAAAAAAAAAATGCAAATTAGGAATAAAGGGGAACTTCCTCAACTTGTTAAAAGACATCTACAAAAAACCTACAGCTAACATTATATTTAATGGTGAGAAACTAGAAGCTTTTCCACTAAAGTCAGAAAAAAATAAGGATGTCTCCTCTCAATACTTTTTCCAACATTGTCCTAGAAATGCTAGTTAATGCAATAAGACAATACATAAACAAACAGTACCGTGATTGGGAAGGAAGAAACAAAACCGTTTCTGTTAATGGATGGCATATTTTTCTATGTAAAAAATTTAAGACAATCAACAAAAATCTGGAACTAATAATAATTATAGCAAGGTTGCAAGATACAAAATGAACATTCAAAAGTCAATGTTTTCCTATACAGCAGCAATGAACAAATGGAATTTGAAGTTAAAACATGATATTATTTATATTAACACCCACAAAAAATGAAATCCTAAGGTATGAATCTAACAAAATAGGTACTAAATCTATACAGGGAAAATTATAAAACTCTGATGAAAGAAATCAACTAAATAAATAGATATTCCATATTGATGGATAGGAAGACTCAATACTATCAATTATCAGGAGTAACAAATGAATTATGGGTCTCTGAACTGCCCAAAGACAGAGGCAACATGTCTCTTGAGACAAGGGAATTTCTCAGTGCAAAGGTCCTGATAGAAAACTGCCCAGTTATTTAGTGATGCCCTGTTCAAAGGGAAATTCTTTGCTAGTCAAGGAGTTTTATTATTTCAAAACTTTGGGTTCAAATGTCTGCTGCCTGGAAGTAGAGTTCTAATTGGGCTGTGTTTACCCTCAGCTTCAGTGTTGTTTATCTTATAATTTTTTTTTAAGTTGTAGATAGACTCAATACCTGTATTTTAGTTGTTTTTATTTTTACGTGGTGCCAGGGATGGATCCCAGTGCCTCGTGCACGCTAGGCAAGTGCTCAACCACGGCCCCTGGTTTTGTTTATCTTGAAGCAGCTTTCTCACAATAAATCCTTCTGAAGTTTAAACCTATATAGTAAACGTGCAAGCTTGCTCGTGGTCAGTCTTCCTCCACCAGAAGCAGGCTGGATCACAAAGCCCTAGCTTTTTCTTTACTTTTGTGTCTGTCTGTTTTTTTCCTAATCCCCTTATCAACCAGTTTGGTTACCCGTAAATAAACTGTTGCTCAGGATGTGACAATCAACATGTCAGTTCTTTCAACTTCATCTCTAAATTCAACATAATCCCAAACAAAATCTTAGCAAGCTATTGTGGATATCAACAAACTGTTAAAATTTATACTGAGAGGCTAGGCATGGTGGCACACACCTGTAATCTCCGTGATTTGAGAGGCTGAGGCAGGAGGATCACAAATTCTCAGCAATTTAGTGAGGCTCTAAGCAACTTAACGAGACCCTATCTCAAAAAGGCTGGGGACATAGCTTAGTGGTACAGTACCCCTGGGTTCAATATTCACCCCGCCCCACCCCGCCCCGGGCTGCCACCAACACACACACACATACAAATGTTTATCGGAGAGGCTGGAGACCCAGAATAGCCAACAGAATACTGAAGAACAAGAAAGTAAGAGGATTGACACCATCTGACTTTAAGAACAGAAATCAGGACAGTATGGTACTGGCAAAAGAACAATTAGTTCAATGGAACAAAAACAGAGAGCCTAGAAATAGACATGCATAAATACAGTCAACTGATTTTTAAAAAAATATATTTTTTAGTTGTTGATGGACTTTTTTTATTTATTAAATTCAGTGCTGAGAATTGAACCTAGAGCCTCACATATGCTAGATATGTACTCTACCACTGAGCTACAACCCAAGTCCCAGTCAGCTGATTTTTTTTATAGGGGGGGCAAAGCCAATATGAAGTTTCAACAAAGTTAGTCTTTTCAATGAATGGGTGCTAGAACACATATACATTCACATCAAAAAACGAATCAAGACACAGACCTTATTCTAATTAATTATTTAAGATGGAGTCTTGTCCAGGCTGCCTTGAACTTCTAGGTGCAAGGAATCCCCTGCTTCAGCCTCTTGAGTAGCTGGGACTATAGACACCAACCACTGTGCCCAACCAGATCTTCTATTCTTCACAAAAATAAGCTCAAAATGGATCATGTACCTAAGTATAAAACGACTAGATGATAATATGGAAAAAAAATCTAGATAACTTATGGCAATGACTTCTTAAATACAATGCCAAAGTCAGGATACATAAAAGAAAGAATTGAGAAACTGGACTTCAAAACAATAAAAACTTTTACTCTAGACAGGCACAGTGACGTTATGCCTGTAATCCCAGTGACTCAGGAGGCTGAGGCATGAGGACTGAAAGTTCAAAGTCATTCTCAGCAACTTAGTGAGACCCTATCTCAAAATAAAAAATAAAAAGGGCTGGGGATGTGACTCGGTGGTTAAGTGCTCCTGTATGCAATCCCTGGTACCAAAAACAAAACAGAACATAAAACCAGAAAAATAAAAAAAAATTTATTCTGTGTAAGACACTGTCAAAAGAATGAGAAGGCAAGCTCATAGGTTAGAGAAAAATATGTGTAAAAAGACGTATCTAATAAAGGACTGTTATCCAAAATAAACAAAGAATTCTTACAACTCAACAATAGTAAAATAACCAATCTGAAGAGAGATCTCAAAGAAGGTATACAAGTGATAAATAAGCATAGAAAAAAATTTTCAACATCATATGTCAATAGGGAATTGGATATTTAAAACAAGATACCACTACATGCCTATTAGAATAGGTACAATCCAAATCACTAGCAACACTAAATGCTATCCAGAATGTGGATCAAGAATTGTCACTCATTGCTGGGTACAGTCATTTTCAAAGACAGTTTGGCATTTCTTACAAAACTGAATACACTCTTACTATACGATCCAGCAATTATAGTTCTTGGTATTACCCAAAGGAATTGAAAACTTAAATCTGCACATTGAAAACAAAAATCTGCACATTGATGTTTACAGCAGTTTTATCTGCAATTGCCAAAACCTGGAAGCAACACAATGTCCTTCAGTAAATGAACAGATAGAAAAATGTTGTTGATCCAAACTATGAAATTATTATTTGGCACTAAAAAGAAATTAACTATCAGGCCATAGAAAAACCTTAAATTAACATTACCAGGTAAAAGGAGTCAATCTGAAAGGATTATATAACACATGATTTTAACTATATGACCTTCTAGAAAGGGTAAATTATGCAGACAGTAAAAGGTTCAGTGATTTCCAGGTATTAAGGGGAATAGAGGGATGAATAGGCAAAGCACAGAGGATTTTGAAGGCAGTAAAACTACTCTGTATGACACCATGGTAGTAGATACATATCATTATACATTTGTTCAAACCCATAGAACATACAACACCAATGTAAACACCTAATGTATACTTCTGGAATTTGGTGACAATGATGTGTAAATCTAGGCTCATCGACCAGGACAAATGCACCTCTCTGGTGCAGTAAGTTGATAGAGGGGAAAGCCATGCATGTATGAGGGCAAGGATTATAAAAGAAATCTCTGTATCTTCCATTCAATTTTGCTGTAAACTTGAACTACTGAAACAAACAAACAAAAAAAAGTAGTCTATTTGAAACTAATTTTTTAAAAAAGGAAATTCTGACACATTGCTACAACCTGGATGAGATTTGAGGAAAAGGCATTTTGCTCAGTGAAATAAGCCAGTGGCAAAAATAAATACTATATAATTTCATTTACATGAGGTAGTTAGAGTAGTAAAAATCACAGTTAAGCAAAGTGGAAATGTAGTTGCCAGAGGCTGAGGGGAAGAGGAAATGAGGAGGTGCTTCATGGGTTCAAAATTTCAGTTTTGTAAGATGAAAAGAGTTCTGGAGCTTGGATGCACAATATGATTTTACCACAACTTGAAATTTCAAAATCCTTATACAAGTTTAACTTCTATACAAAGAATGAGATTAATCTCAGAACAGAATTAAAAAACTAGCCCTTTATTTTCTTTATTTAAAAATTGTACACACTATTTGATAATTGTTTTTAAGAATAAATTCTTGAACTGGTGATGTGGCTCAGTGGTATAGCGCTTGCCTGACATGAGGCCCTGGGTTTGATCCCCACAACCACAAAAACAAAACCAAACAAAAAGAATAAATTCTTGAAGATATAATTGCTTGGTCAAAGGACATATACTTTAAATTTTGACCCACCCATATTGAAAAGTTGAGTAGACAACCTTATGTGTATAAACCCACACAAAAATGTGAAATTTGACTATTGTGATAACATACATCACTGCATATCTAGAACTTACCAAAAGAAATTGCAACCATATAGATACAGACATATGACTTTTATGGCTACATCTAAAAGGAACATAATAATCTATTTAAATTCTTGTCACTTTTACTCTGCTCTATTATAAGTCTCATTTTCCATCTTTGGGGACTTCTAAAATCCTTTGTTCCTCTGAGTAATCACTTTAAGTTTCATCCTGCTGTCTTTCTTCTTCAGGTCAACTGTTTGCATGCAGATGACCAGATTCTTATTTTTTGTTCTTGATTCTGTTTTAATTCTTGCACTATTCACAAATCTTTTTGCTTTTTTAATTGCCTTTTTTTAAAAAAACTCTCATACCATTCTACACATATGACAATTCATCCTTCTAACATAGTAATTATTAACTTTGGAACTATTTAATTATCTCAAGGAGTATGCTGTATTTCAATATAAAGTTCACTATAATTACAAAATAAAACAACCACAGGGTTCCACAAATCCAAAAAGATTAGCAAGCACTCAGCTATCACACCAATCCCCTTCTCACTCTTCCTTTCCTGTTGAGGTCATCTCCCCCCGCCATCACACCCTCCTTTTTCCAAATGAAGCTTTTCAAGAGGAACATGGCAAAATAATATTTATTTAATAGAGAAATAAAAGGAAGAAAAACAGGGTAAAATGTTAACATTTGGAAAATGTGGGTAAGGAGACTACAACAATTATTTGTATCATATTTGGAACATTTCTAAAAGTCTGACATTATGGACTATTAAAATCTTTTTTTTTAAGAGATATACTCGATAAGCTGCCCCAAGATTTCATCCATATCTTGTATTTGGTGCAAGTTTCAGAAAATCGAAGGGAATATGTCCTTGCCCCCAGATTTGTACTTATCTAAAACGTAATTGAACACACTAAGTCACACAGTTAAACACAATATATGAGAAGAAAATACCAATAAAGTGCTATTTTTCCATCCATTTCTCTGTTCTCCTAATCTAAGAGACAAATTGCATAGGGCATTTTAGAATTCTGGGTACTTCAAAATTGTTTTCAAATGATTTGGGATTAGATGGCATCAAACTGCTTTTCAAAGGGATTTGTACGCTATATGCTTGGCAAAATGGATTTCAATTCTTTGCTCCCAAATGCAGTTCACAGTATAAATCAATAGGGCTGTCTGCTCCACAGGCTTGTCACTTCTGCCTAGTGCCCCATCTCTTTCCACCTCCCTCCCTCATCCTAGTCTTCAGTCTCTCTAACCATTTGTATTCTACACACTCTAAAATGCAAAGGCAAGGGTGTTCTAGTTTCTTTGAACCAGAGTGAGATATCTGTAAATGTTGCTTTCAATGTTTTCATAAATTAAACAGGTTGTCTAAAGCCAGATATGACTGACATACACATATTACATGAGATCATTAGACTCCATCCAGTTAAGTCAATTTTAGTGAAGCAATTTAGCTTTCATTCATGAGCAATCAGATTCTCTGGCTAGCAAAACTGATGGGAATTGCTAAAAGGCTGAAATATATTAGATAATGTGAATTTTTAAAAACCAGGGTCTGGGGTTGTGGCTCAGCAGTAGAACACTTACCTAGCATGTGCGAGGCCTTGGTTTCAATCCTTGCACCACATAAAAATAGATAAATAAAATAAAGGTATTGTGTCCAACTAAAAAATAAAATATTAAAATAAAATAAAATAAAAAAACCAGCATAGACTATTGCCCAGATATATAGAACCCCTGGACAAGTTACTTAATAACCTCTAAGCTTCAATTCTGTCATTTTTTAAGTGGAAAAAAAAATGACAGTACCTATCCTCAAAAAGATGAGGTGAGGATTAAATGAGATGATCCAGATAAAAGTCAGGAACACAGTGCCTAGCACACAAGCACTCAACATTAATTATGATGATGCCAGAATCCATGTGACTTTATAACTCTATTCTTCCTGACTAATGTCCTTGGCTAGTCTCCTAAGCATCAGGCCTCAATTTTTCATCTTTAAATTAGACACCTATCTCTGAGGATGGTTTTCTTGATTGTATTCAAAAGATTTGCACCCTAAAGCCCTATATTATATTAACTCGAGCAACTGAAATACTGTTCTCCTAGACACAAAATAAAGAAACTACAAGAAACCAATACTCCTAGTATAATTTTGTGATAACTCACAAAATGGAGAGGATCATGGCTGGGGTGTGGCTCAGTGGCACAGTGCTTGCCTAGCATGTACAAGGCTCTGGGTTAGATCCCCCAACACTGACCCCCGGTGCCACCCCCACCTCTATTCCCACCCCCAAAAAAAGAGAGGCTTGGATGGACCTGTCAATGATTCTTCTGAACCAATGTGAAAAGATGAAAATAGTGGTAATACATATGGATTCAAATAAAAGGGTATAACCAGTTTATTAAAACTTCTTCCTAAGCCTGAGGTATAATCACCTGGGGTACAATATGTGCTTCATCTAAAGGTCCGAGTAGAGATGAGTATCTACTTTTGCCCTTCTAAGCCAGGTAGGGTAAGACTGAAGATAATGGAGGAGAGTGCAGAAAAAGACTTCTTCATCCAGCAAATCCTGGTACTTGTGGTCAATAATATCTAGGGAACTGCTGGAGTCTGGAGACATGTTCAAGGGAGCTAAATTTAGTCTAATCCACACATAATGGATAACATTATGTGTAGAGTATTTTTAAAAAATCAAAGTGCAAAGAACAGGTTAGGAAATCTAATCAAAGTATAATTAAATGTAAAAGAAAGCATTAGTCTAATCGATAGCATTATCATATCAAAAGAAAAACTGTAAGAACTGCCTAAGGGAAAAATCTCAGACCAAGCAATGTGCCTACCCAGGAAAACCCAGAGAGGCTCAATTTACATTCTTGGACACATCTAGAATTCAAACTATCACTAAGACAGAAATTACACTCAACAGAACAAAAAAGCCTGAAGCCAACCCTAGAATTTGCTTCTTGTAGGACATAGAGTAATGGATCAAACCTCACACCACAGCAGAAAAAAAGTAAACTGCACAAAAAAGTCAGTTGAAAACAGAAGTTGAAATATGGCTTAATTCTGAGTAGAAATGGAGTTTAAGACTAGAAGAATCTACTTGAGCAGGAATATTCTCTTTCACAGTGTAATATCTGAATTGTTGAAGGGGAAAAAAAAAAAAACACACACAACCAAACCAACCTCCTATATGACTAGGCACTACCGAAAAAAAAAAAAAAAAAAAAAGAAAGAAAGAAAGAAAAAGAAAAGTCACAGTCATATGTGTAGTTATTGTTTTCCATTTCCAAACTCCAAGTATGGACCAAAATACAATTAAGTGTGATACCAAACAATGTAAAAGTTAATGACATAAAAGCGAAAATAAGGCTGACAGAAATCAGGAGGTAGGGGCAGAAAGGTGGAGCAATGGTCAGGAGTATTAATGTCTTTTCCTTCATAGTAAAGGAGGCCGCAGATCCTATCATAACAGGAAAATTTAATTTACAATGTAACTATCAAAAATAGAAGGAATGGGCTGGGGTTGTGGCTCAGTGGTAGAGCACTTGCCTAGCATTTGTGAAGCACTGGGTTCAATTCTCAGTACCACATATAAACAAACAAATAAAAAAGGTCCATCAATAACTAATAAAAATTTAAAAAAATAGAAGGAAATACTGTAAAGTAATCGTTACATTTCATAGAAGGAAGTCAATAATGCCCAAGTGTGATAAATCAAGAAAAAATAGTATAGATGTTTTAGAGTTATGGAGGTATTACTTTTTGATAACCCTACTAAACAAAATAGTTAAAACTGTAAACAAAATGTTAAAGTAACTGCCACTGTAATAGGGACTGCGGGTAGGAAGAGTGTGGCAAAAGACCATTGACTTTTATAATCTTCTATCTGATCTTTTATCATATGAATTATGACTTTTAACAAATGATTTTTTTTATTTTTAAATTTTTTTTTTAGTTGTAGGTGGACAATACCCTTATTTTATTTTTATTTGGTGCTGAGGATCAAACCCATGCCTCACACAGGCTAAGTGAGCACTCTATCTCTGAGCCACAACCCCAGTCCCTTAACAAAATGATCTTTAAAAACAAATAAATATTGCTTTCTAAACTGATCCTTTTGAAAATTAAAATCAAATGATATGCTAGGAAAACTGTCACTAGAAAAATCAAACCCTTCTCATGCTAAGAACCAAGAGAACAGCCCCATTAGAGTTTAGAAATTGCCTTATCTTGAATAAGACTAATTTAACTTGGAGTATCTGAAACTAAAAGAATTTTATATGACTGTAATCACAACATTTTTCATACTAATGTTGATTAAATTTGTAAACAGTCATTAACAATGACCATCTGGTCGATAATGATGCTTTTACAGAACAAGATTTACCATACAATTTCATGATGACTTGAGGATGAGTGGATGGTTTTATTAAAACAATATTGTGCCAGGCATGGTGGCACATGCCTGTAATGCCAGCAACTCAGGAAGCTGAGACAGGAGGATCATGAGTTAAAACCCAGGCTCAGCAAATTAGTGAGGCCCTAAGCAACTGAGCAAGACCCTGTCTTTAATAAAATATTTTTAAAGGGCTAGGGATATGGCTTGGTAGTTAAGTGCCCTGGGTTCAATCCCTGGTACCAAAAACAACAAAACATTGTAAGCTCATTGAAGGCACTGTTGGGTCCACAGGTCTCTTAAAGTATGTCATAATTTGTCCCTTAATAAAAGATTGGGAGGTGACTGGTTGCACTTTAATTACTAAAGCTAAACCCAGAAAATTACAGTTTCTCTATTCATATTTAATTTTATTATAGATATAATTTTGTTAATTATATATAATCGATGTGTGTATGTATGTGTATCCCATTTCCAAGACTTCTAACAGTTGTCCTTTAATATTCATGAAGGGGCTGGGGTTGCAGCTCAGTGGTAGAACACTTGCCTTGCACGTATGAGGAACTGGATTCGACCCTCAGCACCACATAAAAATAAATAAAATAAAGGTATTGTGTCCTTCTACAACTATATTTTTAAAAATTTCATGAAGGATTGGTTCCAGGACTCTGCATGGACACCAAAATATATGATTTCAAGTCCCTTATATGACATATGAATCATTTGCATAGGACTTATACACATCCTCCCATATATATATTTTAAATCATCTCAAGATTACTTATAATATTTAACATAATGCAAATGATATGCAAAGTATTGTTAGACTGTATTGTTTAAAGAATGATGATAAGGGAAAAAAGTATGCATATATTCAGTACAGGTACATTTTTTTTTCCTGAATATTTTTGATCCATTGTTGGTTGAATCCATGGAAGTGGAACTCTTGGAAGCAGAAGGCCAACTACACTTGTTCTGAGTGGCTCTATACCCAGCTGGGGGATGGATCAGTTAAGGAAGTTTTCCAGACTTGCCAACCAGCTTCCTTCTTAAAATTTTGCACAAGGAGATTGGAAGAGGAGAGAAGGTATTTCATTGATGTTTTCATTCACATCAGTATTGCTCCAATAATAGAGGACACTGTATCCCCCAGCTCCAGCTGTGTCCTTCCTTTTGTCCCTGGTGGCTGAGCACCAGCCGGAAGGCATCCCACCCAGAGGTCAGACTGTCAGCCTTGTCCCCTCTGAGCTCCTTAGGTTCTTCTCTTTTTGTTCCCCTACCCCTAGGGGTGGCAGCTGTTTCCTGTATGGATTATCTCAGTGTATACTTTATTCTTCTTTCAGTCTTCCAACACCTGGAATTAAATTTTCTGAAATACCCTCATACGTTTTCTAGGCACTGCTTGATACAAAGGAAAGAAATTATGTATCTTCATCAGAAATTACTCCTAGAACACTGCTAAACAACAATCTGGGCTTCTTATGCTCTCAATAAAGAAGTGAGTCTAAGCCCAATTTTAGAAGACCACCATTAGGGCTTCTGTTTCCAGAAACTGTTTCTGTTTCCATAAACTGATGAAGGATAGTACAAAATCAGTTTCAAATCGTTAAAAAATTAAAGAGTATAAAATCACTCACAAAGAGAGAAACGGGTAAGAAGTGAGAAGAGGGTACAGACGGAAAAGGAAGGAGATACAATCATTTATCCAAAAATTTCAAACATTTATGGATAAACATAAAACCCTTAAAACTTATAGACTGTTTATTTCTGGAATTTTCTTTTTTATATTTTCAGACCATAACTAAAACCATGGAAAATAAAACTGTGGATAAGCGGCAGGTAGTATATGTAGGTCTATATATATGTACTGAAAATAAGGCATGGATGCTGACTATAATTTCCAGCACAGGCTAGAAGTGATTTAATTATTATTATACAAGGGACCCATTGTGTATAAGGGTCCATTCCATCTCAATCCCGATCCTCACTGCTATAGCAGGATGGTTAAGAAGAGACTCTAGAGTCACAATACAGAATTTGAATCTCTGCTTTGCCACTTATTGGCACCTTTTCACTGGGCTTCTGTGACTTAGTTAAAATGGGGAGAATACATTAATCAAATGAGCTACTATTTGTAACAGGGCTTAAAATGGGACATGCAACACAGTGAGTGCTGTATAAGTATAGCTTATCAGAACAGTATTTCACATACAAAGACAGGTAAAGTATAGAAATGCCAAAAGTTACATGATTTTTTTTTTTTTATACTGGAAGAAAAAAATGCTTACAGATCACACAAGGAGTTTTGACTACACAAAGATGTCTATCAGAGAACAGTTCTTAATCTTTTCTGAATCATAGACCCTTTTGAGGATGAGTAAAAGCTACACAGCTTTTCCCTAGAAAAATACATATACATAATGAAAAGCTCTTTAACTCAAATGACATACAGACCATTTCATGATAGCATTGTTATAACAAAGATGAAACACTAGAGGGTGCCACAACCAAAGCAAAAAATGTAAAGACAGCATAAGGTATTTAAGGTTGCCTCACATTCATCAACTGGAACAAATAAAAAAGTTAAGTGAATCTACTTCACCAAATGCTTTAAAATGCCAACTTACAGTTTCTAGATTAGCAACACCCAACAGAACTTTCTGCAATGATAGAAATGTTCTAAATTGGCACTGTTCAAAACAGTAGACACTGACTACACTGAAATATAACTACTGTGACTAAAGAATTACATTTTTAATTCTATTTAATTTTAAATCTAATTAATTTACATGTGGCTTGTGGCTACTACCGTACTCTGGGAAGTTCTATATTCTGTTTTTGTTTTAAAATGATTTCTAATCACAGACTACTACATATGGTTGTTACTAGGAATTTCTAAAAGAAGGGGTTCATCGAATAATTCTCACCAATCTGTCTTTCATAATAATTCAATATTTCAGAGATAAAGATTATCTTGCCTGCTCCCCACCTTGTAGGTGTTCACAATCAAAAATAAAGCTTTCTTCTACTCTTCACCAAATACTCTACCTACTGAATTCCCTGTTATTTAATTCAAACATATTCTTAAGCCCTTGGGTTATAAAAAGCTTTTGAAAAAAAGTGCATATTGAAAGACTGAGTCAATAAATTAAATATGTAGGCTTTGCTATTTAAAAAAAGAACAAATCCTATTATAGTGAGAGCAAACTGCCAAGGGCTAAAGGAACACTATGAAGATTGCCAGGATGTGAAGCGGGATCCTGAAAGGGAAGACAAGAGTCTTCGGGCTCTGGAATGAAAGAGGGAATTGCAGGCAGAGGCAAGAGCCTACAAAAGCACATGGCATGACAAGGAGGCATCAATGAACACTCAAGACTACAGATACAGGAAGAATCTGGGACCAAAGAAACCTGGCTCTCAGCTGCCTCTGCACCAGATTCTTTCTTTACACTGCAACTTGGTCTGCTAAAAACAAAGCCAACACTGACCCATCTATCAAAGATGAAAGCACGTGGAACAGCACATGGTTTATAACCCAGTGTCTGGCACAGTGCCTTGAATGCAGTAGGTACCTAATAAATGTTGGTGACTATTATAAAAAGGATTTGAAAATGCATTCCCAAACATTTAGGTGCTTATTAAGTAGCCACAAATATCAATTAAAAAGCAGGTGACTTGACAAAATTATACCTGGTGTAGAAACATGGTGGATGGAAAGTCTGGTTGTGCCCAAGCAATTGTGATTGGGTCAGAATGCAGCTGGCCTGGCTATTATTACAGAATAATCGTTTATCCACAGCTGCTCCCAAATTACCAAAAATCAAATAAGTAGTTGTCATGTGATAGCAGGATTAGAGACTGCCTCAATTTCCATTAAGGAGAAATAACATAAATTGCCACAAATCCCGCCCCTCAGTCTGAGATCAACACAAAGGACACTTTCATTCAGACCCTGCATACTGTGAAACACAGCATTGTTGCCTGGCTGCTTCTGTGGCGGGCCTCAATTCTGCTGGTTCTGTCACTGCACAACTGACATTCAGTAAAAGCTGTTTCCTAGCTTCTGCAGAACACTTCAATGCATGATTTTTCTTTTGAGATAACTGAACTAAGGACTTACTTCTGCATCAAATTATAAAAGTATAAGTGCCAATGACACAGATCTAGGAATCTCTGCAATTCAATCTTATTCATTCAACATATCTTTACTGAATTCTTATCAGATACTCCTATTTTATTTTAGCACGAGTTTTCAACTCTCACTTTATATATTATGCTCAAAAAACACTCACTCTTAAAGAAGGGACACACACTTTTTTATGAGGGGAGGTTATTGAAAATATACAGGTGTGAGAAAACAGAAACTCAAACCACCACCATTACAAGTTAACCATTTGGTTTACATGCTTCAGGAATCCACCCACTACCCCTACTCCAGTTTCTCATACAGTTGGTTTTGTTTTGATGCTTTTAAACAAAAGACAGCTTATATTGTACAAACTGTTTATAAACATTTTTCATTTAATATGGAGTAAAATTTGCCATTAATTTAAAAATGTTTACAGAGTATTCTTTGTATTTTCCTAATTCCTTAAAGTCAGTCACTTAGATTGTTTCCAATTTTTCACTATTATAAAAAACACTGGGGCTGGGGATGTGGCTCAAGTGGTAGCATGCTTGCCTAGCATGCGCGGGGCGCTGGGTTCGATCCTCAGCACCAAATAAAAAAATTAAAAAAATAAAGACGTTGTGTCACCGAAAACTAAAAAAATTCTCTCTCTCTCTCTCTCTCTCTCTCAGGAAAAAGAAAAATAAAAAAAAGAAAAACACTGCTAAACACTGCTATGATAATTTTGGTATTCAATAAATATCTATTGGATACTTATTTGAATAAACAAAAGTTTTTTAGGCTAAGTTTTAAGCACATAGCCTTTTTTTTTTTTAACCTTTAAAGGACATTAAAAATGTTAAGTAATCATACAGTTATCATTCTGGACACACTCTTACTGCAGATATAAAAAGGTCATGTAGTAAGAACAATAATCCAAACATAATGTTATGTAGATAATACCTGATGTTAGAGGACAGAATAAAAAATATTAACCCATTAACCTTGACTTTATATTTAAACATATATTTAAAAGCAAAGTATGATTTGATGCTACAGTCTCAGCAGCACAAGAGGATCACTTGAGCCCAGAAGGTAGAGGCCATCCTGGGCAACACAGCAAGACCCAAAGAAAGAAAGAAGGAAAGAAAGTCAGAAAAGCTGTTAGAAGGTGGAATATAGAAAGAGGGAAGTGTTGAGGCATAAAACCCCATTTTCCAAAATGGCAAGCTAATAAACCCTACAAAAATTGATGAATTAAAAAAAAAGCTTACCTTCTGAAATTATAAAGATAATTAACAAGTAACTTTCAAGATAATACCAAATAATGATAGATGAAGAGAGGATAGAAAAAATTATTATTTTTCACATTAAAAAAAGCCAAAAATATTGCCTAAGGTTGATAAATGAGGGAATAGAAATTTAAACACATTATTTAGCCTTATGGAAATAACCACAGAGAAGCTAAAAACAAATGATGAAACCATCTTTAAAGACTATCTCTGGACAATGGGATGGGGCTAGGAATGGAAGGAAAGAGAGACAAGAGACTTGAGGGTACTCATCTTAAACTCTCCATGGTTATTTGATTTGTCAGTGTATACAAAACCTGGCTGAAAAATCTGCAACTATTCACGTTGCCTCTGCAGCCCTCTTATCTTGATAAATGGTCAGATCCAACTGGCCACAGAGCATTCCTTAACCAGATGCAGACCTAAAATCTTGGAGATCACTTATTCTGAGCTTCTCATTTTACAGATTAAATTATGATCCCAAAAGGTCAAGTTGAATTATCCAAAGTCATATTTCTAGCTGATGGCAAAACTCAAATCCATATCTCCTGCTTCCAAATCAAGTGCTCCATCTGTTCCATCAGAGACTCACCCTTTTTAATTGAAGTACAGTCTCTAAGCTTCATTTAAAAACAAAACAACAACAAAAAAAAACATCTATTTTTTAGTTGTAGGTGGACACAATACCTTTACTTTATTTTTATGTGGTGCTGAGGATCAAACCCAGTGCCTCACGCGTGATAGGCGAGCACTCTACCTCTGAGCCACAACCCAGCCCCTCTAAGCTTCAATTGCTTGGGCTCCCTAACTACTATCATACATTATCATGTATGTTATAAAAATGATATGCATATTGCATTGAAGTGGTTGTTCAAACTGCACCAGCAGTTACCCATTGTAGTACCTCTAACATATCTCCTGCTCCTCTCACCTTCTACACCAATGCCGTATAAGGGGATACAGCTACTTTGAGGACTGCTGCCTGCAAACTGAGAAGCCTGATAGCATGCTTCTAAGCCACAGAAATAAATGTCATTCATAAAGTTTCCAAAGAAATCCTCTGTGAGCACCCTGTCAACTGATTTCATATTCTTCTTCACAAATATTAAATGATTTCACTATGTATCCACTCTATTTCCAGTTGATGGAACAAAATGGTTTAAATTTTAAAAAAATGGTAGTTGGGGGACTGGGGCTGTGGCTCAGTGGTAGAGTGCTCACCTAGCACATATGAGGCACTGAGTTCAAGCCTCAGCACCACATATATAAATAAACAAACAAACAAATAAATAAAATAAAGGTATTGTGTCCATCTATAACTAATTTTTTTTAACTGATGGTAGTGGCACAAGGGGCTGACTTTTTTTTTTTAAAGAGAGAGAGAGAGAATTTTAATATTTATTTTTTTAGTTTTCGGAAGACACAACATCTTTGTATGTGGTACTGAGGATCGAACCTGGGCCGCATGCATGCCAGGCGAGCGCCCTACCGCTTGAGCCACCTCCCCAGAAGGGGCTGACTTTTTAAGGAAAGGGGAATTGGGCATCCAAGTTTTTGTTTGTAATCATTATACTACTTTATAAAAATTATTTTAATTTTTATAAAGTGTGAAAGACACTATAGATTATTATTTATATAAATTCCGGAGCAGGGAAACACAAATTAACATGTAAAAATGGGGGCCAGGCCAATCACTGGAAATCAAGTACATATAAATGTATGAAGAGCTAATGACAAAACCCCAACATCTACTGTATTTTCCACAAATTATACACAACTTATGAATAGTACACTCACTAATCTAAAATAAACATACTGAATGTTTTAAAGCTTTCTCACACGAGCTGAGCCTAAGGTCTGTGGGGCAACAACAGCAGCATTGCTTGACGAGGCAGTCTGAACAGCCAGCCTATCATTCATTTCTTGGTTTATTTCTCTCTTTGATCCACTGTGAAACTGAGGGCTAAAAATCCTTCTAAGTTTGGTGGTGACAATACCAATTGAGGCTTTTTAAACAATCAAATAACATATATAAAAATACACTGTAATGGAAACATGCTATAGAAACATAAGGCAATATTTTGTCTCACGGTGGAGCAAGCAAGAGAAGCAAAGGAACAAACAATTGCTGCATACATTCATGAAACCATCCATTCAGCATCAAAGTGCCAGATCTTCAGGCAGTGTAATGGTCAATTTGAATGACTGAATTAAGAGTGGCTGGAGATTAAGAGGCTTAAAGGTGTGTCTGGGAATGATTGGCATGTGGGATAGCAAAGTGGAGACCCTTCCTAAGTGTGGGCAGCAACGTCCAATAGGATGGTGGCTTGGATGGAATAAAACTTGGAACAAGGAAGCAACAGTAGATGCTAACTTCATTCTTCTTCAACAGGTTCTTGATTACTGTTGTAATCACATGAAGACATCAAAGTGGACTCAGCCAGTGATTCTCCAGAAGGCTTCTGTCTCGGACTAGGGTAACACCACTGATCCCTCTTGTTCTGAAGCTTCAGCCACTTGGACTGTGCAGCTACTAGTTCCTGCCTACAGACAGCCACTGTGGACTATCCAGCTTCTGGTCATGTAAGCCAACTTAATAAATCCTATTTTTATAATCATACTTCCTGTTGATTCTGTTCCTCTAGAGAACCCTGACTAATACATGCAGGAAGCTTCTGGTCTGATCAGAGACATACCATGTGAACTAAAGCATCAAAATGGCAGCCTGCAGGATGCAGAAAGCCCGTATACGTGTTTTGCTTGGCCTGCAATAGTTTTTGTTTGGTCACTGTTTAAATGTAAATGAATGGTCAAACATTTAAAAATTAGAAGATAATATAAAATTCCAGATTTCTGACTTTTCTCAAAAACTCAGGAAGGTTGGGAACATCAGGAAGCAATACTGTATATAAAGCTGTGCTCTGTAGACTTCTTGGATTAAAAAAATATGTGTACAGTTCTGGGAACTAGGAATAAGGCTCAACGGTAGAGTGCCTCCCTAGCATGTGTGTTTGATCCCTAGCACTGGGGTGGGTGGTGGATAAAGGAAAACAATTCTGTCATTTGTTAGCCCAAAGCCTCATATCATTTTTCCATGTTGTCTCTTCTCATCTCCCACTTGATGAGAGGCAGCCTGAGCAGTCAGTCTATCCCTGTGTACCTCACTTTCTCTATTTGTAAAATGGTGATAATATATTAATACCTTCCTTATAAGATATTAAATGAAATGAAGTAAAGCACTCAGTAGAGTGCCCTATCAATAAATGCTAACCATTATTATTATTATTTCAGCCTGGCAACAACTGACTGCAAAAGGGAGCAGACCCTGCTTGTTCCTTATCAACCAGCAAGTTCTCTTCAGGATGTTCACTCCTGGGCTACCCTACTTATTTACAATGCCTGCCAGTCCACCCAACATCAGAGACTGCAACCCTAACAAAGACTTTGTAAGACAATGTATACGTGCTAAGGAAGATAATGGAGGGAAGAGAAGGCTCAAAGGAGAGGTCAGGTAAATAAATCATTCAACAAAATTTATTGAGGTCCAGATTCTAGGACAGAGACACTTATGATGAGCAAGAAGGCAGAGTCCCTAACCTCAAGGAACTTAAAAAAAAGAAAAAAAATTTTTTTTTGTTTTTTGTTTGGCAGTGCTGGGAATCAAACCCAGGGCTCACACATGCTACACAAACTACCACTGAGCTACAGGAACTTACATTCTGATAGCAGGAGCCCATAACAATAAAAATATAAAAGAATAAACAAGAATTTCAGAAAGTAGTATGTGCTATGCAGAAGGTACCACAAGACAATGTAACTCTTAGGCACATTTAATTTGCAACCTGAATAATGAAAGGCAGCCCTGTGAAGGGCTTGGGAGAAACGTTCTCCAGGCAAAAGGGACCGCTAGAGCACAGTGAAAAGGGGGAGGAAGTGGAGATGAGAAGAGACAACATGGAAAAATGATGTAAGGCTTTGGGAAGAATTTGGATTTAATACTGATCAGAAAAGATCTCTGGAGGAGCCATGTTAGAGGTGCTGCTGAGGTTTGGCAGCATTCTGAGTAGAGAAAACAGTGCCACACAGGAGCACAAAAAGCAACAGCTGGCAGGGGTAGGTGGGTGTTGGATGGTGGAGGCTTATGTGCTCTGTAAAGTAATATGTAGTTCCTCCTATAGTTCAGTGGTACCCAATATTATGAAGATCTCTTCTTAATGACACAAAAAGAACAAAAGAAAGTAAAAACAAAAAAAAAAAAAACCCTTGCAGTGCAGGAAAGATTTCAAGACTGCTTGTAATAGGTGGATGCAGTGGTACCAGCCTATAATTCCAGTCAGTTGGGAGGCTAAGGCAGAAGGATCGCAAGTTCAAGGCCAGCCTCAGCAACTCATGTTAAAAGGAAAATAGGACTAGGTTTGTGGCTTTGTGATTAAGCATTCCTAGGTTAAGCATCCCCACCCCCTGCCAAAAAAAAAAGACTGCTTGTAACCTTACAAGACAGTTGTACTTATTAAAAACAATAATGAGAAGAGTATATTACAAATAACTTGAAACTTAGTAAGCAATACTTTTGAGACAGCACCACCTATTCCACCTATAAACAACCACAGGTCACAAAAGCCCTCTGAATAACTCCCAGCCACTTTCATGGTTACATGATGGAAACATTGCTAAGGATGAATGGCTGCCTTGAGTTTTGCAAACATTCCAACTGTGTGAAGAATGGTTTAGGAAGGATTGAGGCTACAGGCATTCAAACTAGTCAGGTGACTAACTCAGTAGTCCATGAAGAAGACTACTAGCCTGAAAGAGCACAATGGAAACTGAAAGCTCCAGTGAAACGTTTATTTGGGTGGTGAAAACCCCCAAGGACTTGGTGAACTGGATGTGAACAGCAAGGAAAGGTTATGTTCAGCATGACTCCTACCTTCTGGCTTTGGTTCATTAACCAGGCTACAAACAAGAAAAGTGCAGATTTGCATTGGAAGATAGTACCTGATGGTCCTTTACAGGAGCTGCCCACTCATCAACAGAAGTGGGT
Source organism: Marmota flaviventris (assembly GCF_047511675.1). Classification (NCBI taxonomy): domain Eukaryota; kingdom Metazoa; phylum Chordata; class Mammalia; order Rodentia; family Sciuridae; genus Marmota; species Marmota flaviventris. Next base: position 24,122,432 of record NC_092498.1, read on the forward strand.
AATGAAAGCAGAGAACACGAAAAAAATTTACCAGAATAATGTGTAAAGTGTGACAATAACAAAAGCAAGGAAACTTGGGGAATATTCAAAGGGATATATCGAAGGCAAGAGTATGATAAAATGGAGATGTCAAAAGGAAAGATGAGAAGCAGGAAACGGTGTCCTGAAGCTAAAAGGGAGAGGTCAACAAGATCAAATGCAGTGAAAGAAGAAAAAGAATTGAAATAATGACTTGCCAAGAAGTTCATTCATTCACTCAACACATACATAAGAGTCATCTACTGTGTGTCAAACATTGATGCAGTGAACAAAAATCAACCCTGACTTCTTGTATTTTATATCTGCCAGGTGGGAAATAAACTACAAACACACCAACAATAGTCTTTTTAGGAGCAATAAGTGCCAAGGGAAAATATAATGAAGCTGTATTAGGGAGATAGGGCAGGGAAGGGTACTAGTCAGAGAATGCCTTTCTGACAAGCCATCTAAACTCAAATCTGCAGGAAGTAAGGGAGACAGCATGAAATACTAGGGCAAAGTGTTCTTGCAGGCAGCAAGAACATCACATGCCAAGACACTGAGGCAGGAGTGCACTTAAAGTGACAGAGGAACAGCAAAATGGGTCTTGTGCCTGAAGGCACTAAGCTTGAGAGGAGTAGCAGGTGAGGTCAGAGACATTACCTGGAGTCAGGCTTGTAGGACCTTGAGGGTCACTTAAAACTGTTGCATTTTACCCAGAATGAGATGGAAAGGCTTCAGAAAGTTTTGAGCAGGGGAGAGATATGATCTGATTTACATTTTTAAAGGGTTACTTAGGGTGGTAGATAAAAACAGACTAAGGGAGGGTGGAGAGTGGAAGCAGACACAAATTATAAAGCTAGTGAAAGATGAGTGTGGCATGGACCATGGAATAGTAGTAGAAGTGGTAAAAACCACTGATATTTTGCATGTTTGGAAGATAGAGATGCCAAGATTTCCTGATGATTTGAATGAAAGGCAGAATGAAAAAGAGGAGTCAAGAATGACTCAAAGAGTTTTTGATTTGAGCAACTGGATGAATATCTATCATTTTCCCAAGACAGTAATGACTATCAGAAAAACAGCTTAGATGCCGACTAGATGACTATATCTAAATGGAAATGCTGAGCAGAATGTGAATTGGCGGCTTATTTTTGTTTTGTTTTTCCTAGCTACTTTTATGCCCTGTTTTAAAGAACACAATTAAGAATTAAACTTGTGTTAGGCGCAGTGGTGCATGACTATAATCACTAGCTTTGGAAGCTGAGGCAGGATTGCGACAGCAAGGTGCTAAGCAACTCAGTAAAACCCTGTCTCTAAATAAATAAAATACAATGTAGGACTGGAGATGTGGCTCAGTGATTGAGTGCCCCTGAGTTCAATCCCTGGTACCACCCCCCCCCCCCGCCCCAAAAAAGAATTATACTTATATTTTGAAAAATGTTAAGTTCAACTTTATCTAGGATCATTAGTTTTTCAAATCACTTATAGAACTATCATTGTTGCCAGACACAGTAGTGCATGCTTATAAAACCCAGTGACTCTGGAGGGTGAGGCAGGAAGAGTACAAATTTGAATCCAGGTTCAGCAACTTAGACCCTGTCTCAAAAAATAAGGTCTGTGGATGCAGCTTGGTGTTAAGGCACTGGGTTCAATGCCCAGTACCAGGATGCAGGGGGCACTGTTAACTTTTTTTATGGTAACAACACTAGATCACAATTACATATTTTATTTGTTGCTATTTTCTTTAAGGATGTCAAGACAGTCCACCAAAACAAGGTAGCTACACAAATGCTGGAGAGATTAAAGAATGTGCTCTGCAAATTACTATAAAAATATTCCCCCTCCCTCCATCCTTTTCTGGGGCAGGGGAGGAGGGATACTAGAGATTGAACCCAGGGGTGCTTTACCACTGGCCATATCCTTAGCCCTTTCTAATGTTTATTTTGACACAGGGTCTCACTAAGTTGCTGAGGCTGGTTTCAAATTTGTAATCCTCCCAACTCAGCCTCCAGAGTTGCTGGGATTACAGGTATACACCACTGTGCCTGGTGTTCCCTTCCTTCTTTATAAGAGATAACTGTATTGTAAGCAGAAGGGGGAAAATGCCAGAACTTGGAGTTAACAATATGTCTGCTTTTGATTTCTCACTATAGATTTTTTTTTTTTTTTGTACTGGGTATTGAATCCAGGGCCTTGGGTGTACAAGGCAAGCACTCTACCAACTGAGCTATATCCCCGGCCCTTGATTTCTCATTATAAACGCTTGGGAAAATACATAAACTCTGAGCTTGTTTCATCTATGAAACTGAGAATGATAATGCCTGTCTTACAGGGTAGTAATAGTAGTAACAGCTTACAGTTATTGAGCCCTTACTATGTGCTAGGCACTTATTCTAAGTACTTTTACATATACAATCTCATGTAATATTTGCAACTCTGTGAGGTATTATGATGGTGACACACGACATGACAGTGAGGTTAAATAACTGTTTTAGGGAACACTGGAAGTGAATGGCAGAAAAAATTTTAAGCTTTAGCAATTTGGTGCATGGTGCTTTATATTTTAAGATATTTTCACATTTTATTTTTCAAAGTTGGTATAGCACAGAATTAGACTAAACAATGTGAAATTACTTTTTGTAGGTCCAAAATAAACATTAGCTATTTCAAATGGTTAAACCTTGACTATTATGCTATACCACTTTAAATAAATGAAATGTGAGGGCTGGGGATATAGCTCAATGGTAGAGCGCCTGTCTAGCATGTGAAAAGCCCTGAGTTTGATTCCCAGGACTGTAAAAAATAAAAGGATAAAGGAAAGAAAAAAATGTGAAAATGTTTAACTGTAAAGTACTATGTAATAATAAATGTAACTAGACTAAGAGGTATAAACACAATTGTGAAACTGGAAATGTTAAAGAGAACAGACATAGAGAAATCCATTCAAATTACATATCAATTGATAATCAAGTCAATCAAAAAGTTCCTTATACACCCAGCCCAGGTTTCCATCTGCAGCCTTGGTACTTTAGAGGCTTAATCGTCTGATCAGTATGGAAACAATCTCAAGCTGACATCCTTTTCCCTATGGCACTCATTACTCATCACACCAAGTATAAATTTGTTTATTTATTATCTTCTTTCTCATCCCACTAGAAAGTAGGCTCATGGTGGCAAAGATTTTTCTGTCTTATTCAGTGTTTTATCCCTATACCTAGAACTGTTCAAGGCTCACTATAAGCACTCATATTCAAGGGTTGAAGGAACGAGAAATTATAACATCCCAAACTACTTGGACAAGAAAACAAATATATGAAATACATGTGAAGACAAAGATAAATAGTACCTAAATACTTAAAAAAATTTTCTGTAGTTGTAGATGGACAAAGTGTCTTTATTTATTTTTATGTGATGGTAAGGATCAAATCCAGTGTCTCACACATGCTAGACAAGTGCTCTGCCACAGAGCTATAGCCCCAGCCCCTAAATACTTTAATGTAAATAACAAACCTTTCTAAAGGATTTAAGATATAAATGGTTCCTACCCATAACATAAACACTTCGAAAAGTATCAGACATATAAATTTGAACTGTACCCATTCAAAAAAATTAATATCTCCATATCTACTTTGTAACTCATTAAAATAAATTATTTTGAATTATTAAACAATATTAAATCTAGGATAGTGTGTGGGGGGGGTGCCTGTCTTACTTTCAGATAAGGAAAGGAAGAGAAAAGTAAAAAAGCACACATTTCAAGACTGAATGAAATTTAGGAATGTAAAACTAAAACAACTTCACCAAAAATAAGGAACAACATATCCATTTTAGAATTTGTTTAACCTTTAAAAGATATCCCTAAACTCAAAGAGGCATAGATTGCTAAAATGTTACCCTAGGTTTCTAAAGAAACTAAAACTGCTTAAATCCATTTACAACACTGTATTTCCAATTTTAAAAACTGCCATAACTAAGTGTTTTATCGGTTTAGAATATGTATTTTAAAAAGTATAGAGCACCGTACAAGGGAAAGAAGATAATTATCCCATGATGATAAAAAATATTTTTTCTCACTACCATTTTCTCAATGTGATCTTTGATGAAATTCTTAAAAACAGAAGGGGAAAAAGAGGCCATCAAATATAATTTACCATATACATTTATCAGCAGCCGCTTGGGCCTGGCCACAATGGGCATCCTGCAGCTGGCTGTCAAAAAACCAAAAGCTGCTTGTCACCCACCTTCCTAGTCTCTTAGAACTAAGCTCACTTGGGTCAAAACAAATCAACTGCCTTTCTCACCAGCAGTAATATGCTAGAATAAAAGTGTCACAGATAATTCAGGCTGCCAAGATTTTGTTCTTCAGAAAAGACTTGTAACTATTAAAGGGAACATTAAATTAGAGCTATTGCCTAAAGAAAAGGGCTATCTCCATCTGTAGCTTGCCTGGGATAACATTTACTGGGGTCTTGGTATGTAGTAAAACCAGAGGAAAGGGAAGAAACCGGAAAAAGCAACATGTATCATAATATTCCCAAAGAGTGGCCATTTGAAAAACACAATGAGTATGCCCGTACCGATGCATAAGTAAAACTAGGGTTATGCTTTATAACAGATTCCCTGTATTGTGTATGACAGAATATTGGCTTTTAGTGAAGCTACAAATTATTAAAACAGAAGACGACTACAGAAGTCTTAAAGGATAAAGTTGACCTGTGCGTATTGACATAGAAAAATATCCACAATGTTAGAAAATGGAAAAACCAATGATAAAATCTACTAGAATGAGTATGGTCTTTTTTTTTTTAAAGTATGGATATGACCATGAACAAACAAAATAATCTAGAAAGACACACAGAAACTGTTAAGAATGCTTTTTTTTTTTGTCTATGCAGAATAGAATTTTGGATTATAAAGAGGTTTTTTTGGAAAGTAATTACATACTTAGTATTTTAAAGTGAGATAGAAATCTAAGTATGTAATTACTTTCCTAATAGTAGCTATTTCCAGTTTTGGGAAAGAAAAAAAAAAAAAAAGATAAACACTTCTCTTCACCTAATAAAAAATCTGAGGTGTCCAAACTCAGGGAGTCAGAGACATAGTGATCTTCGAAGTGGCCCAATGTCCTCTGGGAAACAATTTCTTTCTTTTTTTTTCTCTTTTTAAACAAAGTTCTTTCTTTAAATAGACTCCTCTATGGAACTTCAAAAGTATAAATAAAAGTGGAACTTCTCCTGTGAGCGGGGTATGGGGACTATGGAGAGCAATGACCATTCTTCTTCCTTACCCCCTGCAGTACTGCTGAGACTCCCTAGAAGGCCACAGAGCACATCAATTAAGTACTTCTTTGTGCAGTTGGGAAACTGGGTCCCAGCCTATTAAGACATCTGTCTTACTGATTAGCCTAAGGTCATTTTATCTTAGAAATTACAAATACATTGGGCCTTGGAGCTTTTCATATACATACAAAAAGTTTAGAGAAAACTGAAAGCACCCATGAATTGGCTCCAAAATATCAAAAGAATACTGCATAATTAAAACTAATAAACTAATAAAAACTATTAAATGTCAAAAAAATAAAGAATCATAATGGTTTTTTGAAGTTCTACATGATTCAAGCATATCACATTCCTTGATGGCTTTGCAGATGTATGTTTTTCTATTGAGTTCATGTTTAGCCAAACGTATCCACTGCGGTAATGGAAGCAGCCACTGAAAAAGGTAGATGGAAAAAACAAACAGTACCAAGGGGCTGTTTGTGAAGGTATGTTCACCAAGTAGACAGGTAACTAGTAAAATCTACCCTTAGGGATAAAATCAATTCCAAAATGGCTCCAATAGCCTAGAATAATATGAATATCTAACATAATGGGAGGGGGCAGAGTAAAGGGGATTGAATGCAGGTTGCTTAACCACTGAGCCACATCCCCAGCCCTTTTTATTTTTTTAAATTTTTTAATATTTATTTTTTAGTTGTAATTGGACACAATACCTTTATTTCACTTATTTATTTTTATGTAGTGCTGAGGATCGAACCCAGGGTCTCGCACGTGCAAGGCGAGCACCCTACCCCTGAGCCACAACCCCAGCCCCCTTTTTTTATTTTTAGGGTTTTGCTAGGTTGCTGAGGCTGGCTCAAAATTGTGATCCTCCTGCCTCAGCCTTCTGAGTTGCAAGGATTACATGTGTGCCATCATGCCTGGCTTATAATTTTTTTCCCAGTGCTGGGGATCAAACCCAGGTCTTTGAGCACACTGGGCAAGTGTTTTACCACTGAGCCTCTGGATAAATTTTAATAGACATGAACATATCATTTCTGAACTTTGGTCTCTGCAGAAAAATATAGATGATGAGCTTATGTCATCATCACGGAAAGAAAAAAATCAGGGGGAACTGATTCACACTAAACTTAGTATGGAAAGAAACATTACAAGCAACACACACAAAATGTGGATAACAACCAACTTGTATTTAGTGCTGAGTACTATACTTTTCAAAGATGTAGAAAAACCCCATTGTATTTCATTGGGACTATGAAAAGACCCAGTATTATAAGGAATAGTTGGAAGAAATAAGAGATGTTTAAATCTAGAAAAAGGACTCTTCCTGAAAAGGATCATTCTCATTAAAATACTACTACAAGGAAGAGGAAGTAGACAATTTGGGACCCTAATAAAAGAAATGGATGAGAAGTTAAGGTGGGGCTGAACTCAGAACAACAGATTATTTTCTAACAGGAGTGTGAAGACATGGTGAGTTGTCAGAAGTAGTGAATTAGTTCTCCCACCACTAGATGTTTTCATGCAAATACCAGACAACCACTTGGGGGCACTGGAGACGTGGCTCTTGCATGCATCCTGGCTCCAACTAGCATACACAAAGATAGCAAAGTCATTTCATTCTAGGAGATTCTGAACCATGAGATCCACAAGCTTATAACAGAAAGAAAAACTGGATCAGGTCATTTGGCCATAATTCTACAACAGTTAGGGGTATGGAGAAATATACCCACAAAAGGAATTATAAAACAGCAAAAAACTAAATTTTGGATTATAAAGAGGTTTTTGCTATTCTATAGATTTCTTTCTCACTATAACAGAAGCTTAGGGGTAGAGAAATGTAGGGAAAAAACCCTATTATATCATAGAATTAAAAATTATTAACAAATTACAAAGGAAAGCAGGTTTTAGTAACATACCACTCCCTTATTTCTATTTCTTTAGATTATATGTCGTGAAACTAATAATCCAATGTGTTACCTAATGCTGCAATCTCAACCATATCTACAACACAGCCAAGAGAACCTTGGGAAGGACTTTAGTTTTGTCTTACTTTGCCTTTTAAATGTGTACATTATTCCAACAAGTGTAGTCCTCTGATTTCCAAAGTAGGAGAAACAGTATAATACAGTAAAGAGAGTAGGAGCAATATGGAAGAAGGAAAAGATAGACAAATACAACATAAAACACACAAGAACAAAGTACAACCAACCAGTATTATTTATGTAGGAAATACCAGTCCTATTAACCTCAATTTCTTGGAAGAACAACATCCGATCACAAGGCAATCATTCCTTTATGTACCTGAAAAATGTGTTTTTGAAAAGCATGTGCAAGCTAAAAGTGCATGTCAGCCATTTTGAAAGGCAGTGGGGCAATTTCTTACAAAACTAAATATACTCTTATCACATGATCCAACAATTGCACTCCTTGGTATTTACTTAAATGAGTTGAAATCTTATATCCGTACAAAAACCAACACACAAATATTCAAAGCAACTTTATTCATAATTGCAAAAAATAAAACAAAAACTTGGAAGCAACCAAGATGTCCTTCAGTAGGTGAATGGATAAACCATAGTACATCCATACAATGGGACATTACATTCGGCACTAAAAAGAAAATAAGCTATCAAGCCATGAAGACATGGAAGAAACTTACTTCTAAGAGAAAGAAGTCAATCTGAAATGGTTACAAATGTATGATTCCAACTATATGACATTTCAGAAAAGGTAAAACTAGGGAGACAGTAACAAGATCAGTGGCTGCCAAGGGTTTGCAAGTAAGGAGGGAAGGAGAGTATAGGAGATTTTTAGGGTAGTGAAACCATTCTGAATGATACTGTAACAGATGATAGATATATCAATATGCATTTGTCAAAACCCATAGACAGCAACACAAAGAAATCCAATGTAAACTATGAGTTTTAGTTAATATTGGCTAATTGACTGTAACAAATTTACATTAAAGTAAGATGTTAAGGGAAACTGGGGATAGCAGAATAGATAGGAAGGGAACTCTCCATATTTTCCATTCAAAATTTTCTACAAATATAAAACTACTTTAAAAAATAAGATATATAAAATTAAAAAGGGTTTTTAAAACGTTCCCATTAGAAATCATAGTAAATGTGGAGTAGAGGGTTTTTCAACTGCAGTCAGGAACTCTTCCAATAATTTCACCATGATGCCAAATATTTTTAGTTATATAGTGTTATCATTTATATATAATAGTTTATACATAACTATATTCTTCAAATACAGTTTACATATAATATGTACATTATTTAGTTAATAATCATATAATGTTTAACACATGCACATAAAGGATGTACTGGCAGGAAGAGACTGAAGAGATCAGGAGGGTGGGTCAGCTTCATCCAATGAAGAGACAAGGCTGCTGGTGGCCTTTCCCACTACTGCCATTGGTGAGAACTGCCTTTAGATTTTATCATGCTCTTCCAACTCCCTCCTTGCAGTGGCATGGAATGCTGATAAAGATCTAACTAAGGGTGCACAAGAGGCTAACAGAAATTTCAACAGAGTTCAGTCATCAGTGCTTTTCATGGTGATGAACAAGAAAAGATAAAATTATAAGTAGTACATAGTATTACAGTTTAAACAGAACAATGATACTCATCATAGGCTTCTTTTCCAATTTTTTTCCATTAAAAATGGTTAAAAACAAAATAGCTCTAAATGTTTAAAGAGATAAGTGTCATCTACCTGGTAACTATGCTTATTAGAAAAATCTTTAATTTTTAAGACACACTAAACAATATGACCCACCTCTTCCCAGATGCCACCTATATGGTGCTTCTATACTAAGAAATAAATCATCAATATCTATGTATATCTGATATGCAGTATTCATCCATATTCTTTCCTTATTCAACTAGGAATCAACTAAACTGGGATTATAGTCTTTATATGGCTGTTTTACAATTTTATGTAATCCATAAAACATGATCCCTTTGATATTAAAAGGTACCAAAAGTATACATACAAAAGTTGGAAATGAGGAAGTGAAGGAAAAAAATATCAAATGTGATATTTCTGGATGGTAGGTTTACAAATTTTTGTCATCTTACTACTTTATTTTTAAGATGCCTTACAAAATTATTTTCACATGCCGTTATATTAGATATTAATAGCATTTAAAATGAGTATAACTACACATATCAATAAAGTTTAACCACTTATACAAAGTTTTAAAAGATATAAAACAATATACTTTTTCTATGGATATATATTTATATGGATATATATATCCATAGAAAATACAGTTGACATATAATATGTACATTATTTAGTTTATAATCATATAATCATATATATATATATATATATTAAAAGTTTGTAAAAATGCAGGGGAATAAAATATAGGTTGAGTATCTCTTGTTCAAAATGTTTGAGGCCAGAAGTGCTTTAGATTTTGAAATATTTGCATATACATAACAAGATACCTTGGGAATGGGACCCAAGTCTAAATATGAAATTAATGTTTCATACTTCCTTATACAAATAGCCTGAAATTAATATTTTTGTAATGTGCCTGTGTTTTGACAGTGACATGAGATCAGATGTGGCAACCTAGAACTTACAAACACACAGGATTTTTATTTACTTTTCTTAAAAGTGTCCATACTTACAAATGACTACATTGGCAATGTCTCAGAGAAATTCATTTACTTTAATAATTAAACAATTATTATTTTCCTGGTTATCAGATAGTTTATCATTGTGGTATGCTATGCCAACCAGGTAGAAGTACAATGAAACACTAAATAGGTTTCTCCCTAAAAAATCAAGTTTCTGAGAAACATTCAGATATATTCTAGGATATACATGAGTTTGCTATACAGTCTCACTCAATTTTATTTTAAAAAAAAATTACGAAAATTAAATAGCTCACAAAAATGTCTCTTATTCATAAAGGCAAAAACTTCAGTTCAAATATTGTCTCAAATTCAAGATAATATTTCAATATAAAAAAAAATTGTTTGGGGGGCTAGAGTTGTGGTTCAGTAGGAGAGCACTTTCCTGAAATGTGAGGCCCTGGGTTCAATTCTCAGCATTGCATATAAATAAATAAATAAATAAGATCCATTGACAACTAAAAGATATTTAATTTTTTTTGTTGTTGTTGTTCAACATAAGATGAGTAATTTGTTGGTCCTCAGCATTTAACATTATTGGTTTTTTTTTCAGTACTCAGAATTGATCTCAGGGCCAGTCTACCACTGAGCTAACCCAGCATCCCTTTTTAAAAATTTCTGAGATGAGGTCTCTTTAAATTGCCCAGGCTGACCTCAAACTCGAGAGCCTTTAGTCTCAGGATCCCCACATAAATGGGATTACAGGTTTATACCATCTTCCCCATCCCCACCTGATATTGATTTAAAATCCATTTAAGACAAAAAATGGGGTCAAAGTTCAAAATTCCTACAACAGTTTTGTGTTAAACTATTTTAAAGGTATTCTAAGTATTTGATGTGACCATTCCCTTTGTTAATTTATTTCCTTAAAAGAACAGAAAACCAATAACCCCCGTTTTAAAGCAATGTCCTAACCTAATCTTATACTTTTAATTCCCATGAGGATGAAATAATATGACAATTTACCTTGTGTGGTCAGACTTTCTTATTTGGGAAGCAATTTCCTCAAATTCAAAGAATATAAAAAGTTATAGAAAAAGGTTTCCTTGAACCAACTTCCCCCAACAAGAAGAAAAGAAAAGAAAAAGAGAGAAGAAAGAAGAAAGCAAGTCCAACATATTGAATATGAATTAGAAGAGGAACAACAAAATTTATTTAACTCACAAGGGAAAATGAAATTATTTGTTCACATTTTACCTTCTGTAGTCTACTTTGAAAAAATAAAATCAAGCACAGCAGTGACCTATTGAAATTGAAATTTGCTTTTCAGGTTAAATCCATCCTATTTAGAATCCTCTTTTACACCACTAAAGACAAAAAGCAGAGGACTCACTAATAGCAACCTAACAAGGCTCAAAGTGTTAGCTCTGTAGGTACTATCACCTTATATTGAGTTCTTTATTTCATCATTTGCATTGCCAACACATATCACCTACATTCCATTTGTTCACTTTATTCTCACAATATCTGTGGAAAAGCTGCTCGATCAAACTGCCTGGATGGACATCAGTCTACATACTTTCATTCACCAAATTTTGACATGTTTAAATGCCAGCATATCACATTCATTAAGTAAATATTCTTGAGCACCTTTTCCATGTCACGTTCTGGATCAGGAACTGCAGGAAAACATCAATAGCAGTTCTCAAAGTGAACCACAGACTCTCAAGGGATCCATGAGATCTACATCAATTTCATAATAATTAAAAGCTAGTTGCCTTTCCCCCCACTGTGTTTATATTTACACTTATGATACAAAGCAATGGTGGGGTAAAACTACTGACAGCACAATTTAAGATAACAGCTACTAACTACTATAGTAGCCACAATATAGTAGCTATTATACTCTTCACCATCATGTGCTCACAAAAAAAGGCAGGATAAGGCAGTTTATTTTATTTATGAATGGGCTCAATGAATGAGTAAAAATTAATAATTTATTAAATATTCACCCTTGAGTTCATGTCTTTCTTATTCTATTCAACAAACAGAACATGCACAAAGTATTTCTGTTACATGTGGAAGTATGATGATGGTCACAAAAATATGGGCACCATTCTCTGAATCAAGCTAAAATTAGCTACTTTTTCCTAAAGGAATATTATTTTTACTTGAAAGAATGGCTGTCACACAAATTATATGATCAGACCTGGGTATTTGACATTTTCTCAAAAATTAAAAGTCAGCCTGTCACTAGCAATATTTGTTGTCAATGATGAAATTTGATAAATTTTAAGTGATAATTAGAATTCTGGAAAACTTATCTGCCACAGTGAGCTTGATAGCTTTTCATTACTTAAAAGGCTTTTCTTATGAAATCAGTTGGTAATATTAATATGATTTCTGCATCAGCATTTAGAAAATCTGTACAACTCAGTGAACTAATACTTTCCAATGACCAATGCTACAATATTACAAAATCATGCATAGGTTAAAAGAGCCATTCAAAGTACATGACAAACCAGTAAGTTTGGGCATAACAGAGTACAGTTATGGTTTCATTATTCCATATTACAACTCACCTTTAAAGAAATTATTGCTGAGGCTGGGGCTGGGGCTCAATGGCAGAGTGCTTGCCTAGCATGTGTGAGGCACTGGGTTCGATCCTTAGCACCTCAAAAAAATAAACAAATAAATAAAGACATTCTGTCCAACTATAACTACAAAAAAAAATTTTTTTTTTAAGAAAGGAAGAAAGAAAGAGAAATCACTGCTAATGAGTTTGGGCATAACATCAAAGAACAAGAAGCATAAAAATCTAAAATGGAGGGCTGGGGATGTGGCTCAAGTGGTAACACACTCACCTAGCATGCGTGAGGCACTGGGTTCAATTCTCAGCACCACATAAATGTAAAATAAAGATATTGTGTCCACCTAACACTAAAAAAAATATATTAAAAAAAAATCTAAAATGGCTCTTAAGATACTCCTCTTTTCTAACTACATATTTGGTATGAGAAGATCTTTTTTTTTACTTTAACCAAATCAACATTCTGCAGCAAAATGAGTGCAAAAGTAGGTATGAGAATCCACCATTTCCTCTCAAACCAGACATTAAAAAGATTTGTAAAAACTGAAAACAAAATCTCACTAACTTGTTTCAGAAAATTGCTTTGTAGAAATCTTTTTTTTTTTTTGGTACCAGGGATTTAACTAAGGGGCCCTCAACCACTGCACCACATCCCCAGCCGTTTTGTATTTCACTTAAGAGACTGCCGAGTTGCTTAAGGACTCTCTAAATAGCTGAGGCTGACTTTGAAATAGTGATCCTCCTGCCTCAGCCTCCTGAGATACTGGGATTATAGGCATGCACCACCACACTGGCTATAGAAACACCTTTCAACATGCAGTAAATTTACTATTATCTTAAAATCAATTAATGAACATTCTTTAAATTTCTTAGTCTTAATATCTGTAGTCAACATATACAAAAGCCCTTTAAAGTCCTCAATAATTTTTAAGAGAATAAAAGGGTTTTGAGACCAAAGATTAAGAATTACTGGCTTACTACGGGTATGGTGGCACAGCCTATAATCCCAGTGGTTGCGGAGGCTGAGTCAGGAGGAACATGAATTCAAAGATAGCCTCAGCTAATGTGAGGCACTAAGCAACTTAGTGAGACCCTGTCTCTAAATGAAATACAAAATAAGGCTGGGAATGTGGATCAGTTGTTGAATGCCCCCGAGTTCAATCCCCAAAAGAAAGAAAAGGAAAGAATTATTGGTTTAGTTGGACATGGTGGCACAAGCCTGTAATCCCAGCAGCTCAGGAGACTGAGAAGGATTTCAAGTTCAAAGCCAGCCTCAGCAAAAGCAAGATACTAAGCAACTCAGTGAGACCCTGTCTCTAAATAAAACACAAAACAGGGTTAGGGATGTGGCTCAGTGGCCCAGTGGCTCTGAGTTCAATCCCTGGTACCAAAAAAAAAGAAAAGAAAAGAAAGAAAGAAAAAATTACTGGCTTAAAATATAAGAGGGAGAAAAACAAATAATAATCCAAGGCAGAATGTGCGCCATAGCCTTTCTATTCCTGGATATTTTAGTTATTCCTAGACAAACTAGACCTATTGATGTCAATATAATCAAAATGAGTAATTCATTTAGTAAGCATGAAAAAGGCCCAAGCAATAATAAGGTATTGTGTTAAGCCAATTTGAATTGGTGAGTTTTTATTTATTCTTTTCTAAATAAATAACTTTGAGTCAGCCTTTTAAAAAGAGTTCTTACACAGGAGCTAGCTCATTCACAATTCTCTTGGAAATGGATCCCACACAACCTAATTTATAGTGTAAACAGAATTTGGTTCCCTGATTCTCAAAAAAGGGCAAAAAAAAAAAACCCTTGAAATCCTACATTGGTCCTATATTTTTTAAAAATTCTATATCTTGTTAAGAAAGCACTTGTTTATGTATATATGCTATCATTTATATGTTTAATTTTTGTATTATGGCAGTACTGGGAATTTAACTAAGAAGAGATTTACCCTTTTCATTTATTTATTTATTTATTTGAAATTTTGAGACAGGGTCTCACTACGTTGCCAACACTGGTCTTGAACTTGAATTCACTACCTCAGACTCCAAAACAGCTGTGATTACAGGTGTGTGTCACCATGCCCAGCTTCATGTTTGTTTTTAAAAGGGACGGATACAAACATTTTTGTTTAGCCTACCTAGAAGGACAAAAAAAAATAGGGGTGGTGGTTTCCAGAAAGGGAAACTATGGAAGAGAAAGTCGCAGCACTGTATTCCTTTTTACATTGTCTTCTTAACCACATGCATGTAATACTTACTCACAACTTGATATTTTTAGGCAGGCACAGTGGCTCACAACTCTAATTCCAGAGACTCCAGAGGCTGAGGCAATCACAAGTTCAAGGCCAGCCTCAAAGAGTTGGTAAGACCCTGTCTCAAAAGAAAAAACTTAAAAAGGGTTGGGGAGGTAGCCCAGCGGTGAAGTACCTCTGAGCTCAATCCCAGTATCAAGGCAGTGGTGGGAAGGACTAGATATTTTCAAAAATCCATCTCTACATCACTGATTTCTCTAGTCTTTTATCTCAAATTCAAATGCCAAAAAATGCTAGTATGAAAATAGATTTGAAAAATCACTGGATACACACTTGTCACATTAGTAATGACATACATCTCACACTTGAAGACATTATCAAGAACTGTCTATTAACCAGAAGTGATCAGCCATTGATTACCTGAAGAGCATCTTGTTCACAGGAGACTCTAGTGATGCCATTCAACTGCCCAACATTAACCGATATAGTTGCTACTCCACTGGTAACTTTTTTTCCTTTTTACATTAATCACAGCACTTGTTTTAAAAAATACTCTCTGAATAGCACAAAGGAGCTAAATTTAAATATTTCTTAAACCACAGGCAACATTAAATTCAGCATTCATGGGCTGGGGCTGGGGCTGGAGCTCAGAGGTAGAGCGCTTGCCTAGCATGTGTGAGGCACTAGGTTCCATTCTCAGTACCACATAAAAAATAAAAATAAATAAAGGCATTATGTCCATCTACAACTAAAAAATATATTTAAAAAAACTCAGCATTTAAAAATTGGGAGCTTTAGCTCCCAATATGCACTAGGTACTATGACTTGATATTATCAGCACTTGTGATATACAATGTAATTTTTGACAACATGCACTTGAACCTACAAATTCCACTACACAATATAGATTTAATCATAAATGAAAAAGGCTTGGGGATTTTAACCAATTCTAAGTTCAATAAAGCCCTATGATGCAGCTACAGATAAACCTAAATTTAAATTTGGGCAACATCATAGTTGGCTAAATTGTGTCCATAACATAAGAAAACCTGCATTTATCAGATCAGTCTTGCAACTCATGTGAGATTCTAGGACACACATGATGTCCAGGGATGCTGACCAAGCACAGTAGGATCTGGGTAGTTAGACACGTAGAAGGCAACATTTAATGCATTAGCTACCGTATGCTAAGTACTTCACATGAATTTTCTTTATATCTTCACATCAGTGATAAAAGCATTATTGTCCTTGACTTAAAATTTTAAGGAGATTCAGACTCAAAAGTTAAGCAACATGTTCAAGGTTGCAAAACTAGTAGGTGGTATTACCATAATTTAAGCCTGTAGCCTGGTAATGGCTTGAATGGTAGCTCTCAAAAAGACATGGCCATGTTCTAAATCATTGGAATTAATGAATGTTTCCTTATTTGGGAAAAGTGTCTTTGCAGATGTAACCAAATAAGGTTTTTTTTGAGGATTGAACCCAGGGCCTCATGCATGCTAGGCAAACACTCTACCACTGAGCCATATCCCCAGCCCTAAATTAAGGATCCTGAAATTAGTCACAAGATGATACAAACCAACAACTGTCCTCATACAACTCAGACAGATGGAGATTACAGACAGGAGAGTAGGAGAAAATGGGGCCATGGAGGCAAACACCTGACTAATGTAGCCACAAGTGACGGCAAGCCACCAAAAACTACACAAAGCATAAAAGACTCTTCCCTAGAGCTTTCTGAGGGAGCATAGCACTGCAAACACCTTGATTCTGAACAAAGGGTCTCTGGATCTGTGAGAGAATATATTTTTGTTTTAAACCAATAAGTTTGTTGTAATTTGTTAAGGAAGGTATTTATATTTAGCCCCCAAACTTCATATTTCAAGCACACCCTATCCCAGAAAGCTGAAGGAGGCTATAAGGATATTTACACTAAAACAGAGTTCAGAAGACTTTACAATGAAAATGGAAATTATGTTTTTGGAAGCCCCACACCCCAAAAAGAAGTAAGATCAGTAGATAAAAGTTCCAAGGAGAAATTTCAGTTGAAATTATACTTTCTAACCACCTAAATGTGTTAAAGACTAGCCAGACTGATGTGTTCAAGGAGTGACTCATGACTTTACTTTTAAGCAACACAGCTGGCTTAGAATCTCTTTCCACCATGAGTCCCTAAAATTATAAAATGTTAGATGGTACCACAACAGCCTAACAATAAGGTATAATAATACAAATTAGTTTTGTGAGGATTCTACAATCATTCAAATAATTCTGACAGCTTGTTATGTGTCAGGTACTATCTCCTGGTAAGTCTGGTGCCTGAAAATGAACACAAGCACATTATCCACTCTTATAATCTGGTGGGTAATATGCAATAAAGATAAAATTGCATAAATGAATGCATAAAGAAAAAGCTCAAAAATGAGGGAAATCAAGTATAACTTGGAAATTATGCTTGAGCAGAGACTCAAAAAATTTATAAGATTTCCTACATAGAGAAGAAATAAAAGGTTTTCTAGTCAAGAAACAGAAAAAAATCTAATAGTTAGGGAAAATGGTTGGTACAAAATGGTCCAAAAGTTTAGCACAGCCACATTAAGCAACTTCATCTTCATCCTAAATTCCAAGATAACATGTTCAGACCTATGTATTTAGAAAAATCAATTCATTCTGGCTGCACTAATGTATGAGTGGCTGGGTCACACTGGATGCAAGTGACCACTTGCAAGTGTCCAAGAAAGACAACAAGCAGCTAAGATAGAAATGTAGTGGTAAAAATGAAGAGGACAGACTAAGCTTATTTAGAAGGTTAAATGAACAGGATTATAAAATATGGAAAGACAAGGAGTCTGCTGTGAGAAACTGGATGAAATGGCACTAACCAAGAATGGAACAGGGCAAGTTTGAAAAGGAAGTTCATTTTGTAATGCAGTGTGTTCCAGGTATTCAAGAATAGGCAGTGTACATAGAATCCTGAACCTCCAATGGTTGGCCAAATCTGAGTATGCATATTGATGCAGAACACTTGCACAATCTTTTATCTTTAAAGAAAAACAATTATTTCATAATAACATCATTATTTCTAGTTAAAAAGTTCAAAACAGTGCAAATCTGAAAGAATCACTACTGTACCACAAGCACTAAATTAATATTAAACAAAGACTATCTATTTAAAGAATATTGAGTAACATTTGGCTATAAAACTTGAGAGATGACAATCCATCCTCTTGGTGGACTCTCATGTGAAAATTAGCTACTGCTCTCACTCTTTTCAGATATAAAAAAACTCAAAACAAAATCTGAGACAAAAACATCAATACTTTTTAATTCCCAGATTCTCTACCTCCCACTACATCTACAAGACACTGAGTTAATATCTTGTCAAGCATAAATAAAGAAGGAATACACTGCTGAAGAAGAGGCAAGAGAAAAGGAAACTACAAAACACTTTAAAAGATAAAAAAATCAGTCAAGGGTTTAAAGCTTTTGCAGACTTCAACCAGTTCCCTAAAGTTCAAAACCATGAACACCAAGACCAAAAGGTTTTTATTAATAGAAAGGAATGCTAATGGTGCAGTATCTGCTAACACACAAATCTATGATGAATTAAAGAAACAAACCAAGCAAGCCCTCTAGACAGATTTCAGAAAAGAGTGACAACTCCTCAAGAAAAGCCACAGACAGGTCTTTGAAGGGGAATTTCAGAAGGCAGCATTGTTATCTTAAGAGATGGCAGTTCTACATGTGTTCTTGCCTCTGAAGACCTACCAGTTGGAAAAGATGTGGAGATAGGACAGTAATATTGATGATCTTGACCCTCTATAGGTCTAGATTAGTTTTTAACAACAAGTTTTTTTTTCTTTAATTTGTTTTAAATAACACCACAAGTTTTAAAAGTAAAAAATTAAATTAAAAATTTTAATTTGATTCGCCTGCTGTAGTGCACGCCTATAATCCCACCAATTTGGGAGGCTTACACAGGAGGACCACAAGTTCCAGGCCAGCCTGAGAAATTAAGTGAGACCATGTCTCAAAAAATAAAAAGGGCTAGGGGTGTAGCTCAATGGTAGAGCACTCCTGGGTTCAACTTACATTATTCCTCCACCCCACAAAAAAAGAAACTTATAAAAGAAAAAAAAATGTAGTTATAGATGGACAAAATGCCTTTATTTTATTTGTTTATTTTTATGTGGTGCTAAGGATTGAACCCAGTGCCCCACAGGTGCTAGGCAAGCCACTGAGCTACAGCCCCAGCCTAGAAAAAATATTTTTGTACAGCTATACAATGTTTGTTTTAAGTTAACTGTCAGGAAGTTAAAATGTAAAAAGTTTATTAAAAAGTTATAGAAAGGTATGAGAAATTTATTACTGAAGAAAAATTCATAAATTTTGTGTTGCCTAAGTATACAGTGTTTATAAAATAGTCTACAGTGATGTCCTAGGACTTCACATGTACTCACCACTCACTGACTCACCCACAGCAACTTCCAGTCCTGAAAGCTCCATTCACTAGTGTTTGATACAGATGTACCCTCTTTTTATTTTTTAGTTGTAGTTGTCAATACATTTTATTTATTTATTTTTATGTGGTGCTGAGGATCGAACCCAGGACCTTGCACATGCTAGGCAAGCGCTCTACCGCTGAGCCCCAACCCCAACCCCATACCCTCTTTTAAGTAGTATTTTACAGTCCTTTTTCCATCTAGATATACAGGTATTCACCATTCTATTATAATCAACCACTGGGATTCTGTACAGTAAAATGCTGTACAGGCTTGTTGCCTAGGTGAGATTCACTACCATATAGCCTAGGTGTGAAGAAAGCTGTACCATCGAGGTTTATGTAAGCACAATTTATGGTATTCTTAAACAACAACATCACCTACCAATGCAATTTTCAGAACATGTCCCCATTGTTAAGCCAAAGTATGACTGCACTTAGATGAAAAATGTTACCCAAGATTTGGTTACCACTTTGTACAAAAACTAAACAGCTATCAGAAGGATTAAATACAGAATTAAGTGAGTAGTCAGGAAAATTGGGTTATATTAATAGTTCTAAAGAGGATTCTACTGTATAAAAATCTTTGGGAAGCTTTGAGAAAGACCAGTTACTTTATATGTAAAATTAGAATTTTATATACACACATAAATTATATCACTTCATTGGGGGAATATGAATTACATATTTCATAGAAATAAAAATATTTATATTTTATAGATTTAAAGTCTTTTGAGCTTCCAAAGATTTTCTTCCAAAAAAAGGTATTTTTTTAAATATTTATTTTTCAGTTGTAGTTGGACACAATACCTTTATTTCACTTATTTATTTTTATATGGTGCTGAGGATCGAACCCAGGGTCCCACATGTGAGGCAAGCACTTACCACTGAGCTACAACCCCAGCCTCCCAAAAAAGGTATTTTTAACACAACTATATTATACCACCGCTAATAATAATACTTAATTTATTATCAATGGGGATAACAACTCAGAAGGTCCCAGGGTAACATGAAAGACCAACAATATACTGAAATAAGATGTTCACTTCTGAAATTACCCTGCAAATAGAAATCTTTGCTTAGGAAGTATGATGCCAGAGTGGAGAAGCAGCAAGTTAATATGTGAATGAAATTGAGGTTAACCCAGGATTTAGCTTTCAGTATTTACTAAGTAAGCTCTCATTAGCAAGCCTTTACACCCTTACTCCAAAGTTATCCTTACCTCAGCAAAACCACAGAGCATGGAATAAATAGCAAGCATTTCTCAAGTAAATGTGTATTTGAGAGAAAATTTTAAACTATAGATTTGTAACTGCCCCATTAAGAATGTTTCAGGGCTCACAGGTAGTATGCTTGCCTGGTACTGAGTGAGGTACTGGGTTCGATTCTCAGAACCACATGTGAATAAATAAAATAAAGGTCTATCAATAATTTTTTTTTTTTAATGTTTCAGGACAAAAATTGATCGTGGGCCAGGAGCTGTGGCCCACACCTGTAACCCCGATGAATTGGGAAGCTGAGGCAAGGGGATCAAAGTTCAAAGTCAGCTTCAGCAATTCAGCAAGACCCTCAGGAACTTAGTAGGCCCCTTTCTCAAAAAAAAAAAAAAAAAAAAAAGGAATTGGGGATTGTAGTTCAGTGGTAAAGTGTTCCTGAGTTCAATCTCCAGAATAAAAAAAGGCTGATAATATCAAATGTGCTTAGACATTTTTGGTCCAAGACAGTATGCACTGTATTATTTTGTTTTATATTTTTATATATGCATACATATGGTGTATAATCATATAAATCAACAATTAAAATATTAATTTTGTGTAGAACCATGATTACTCTTCTGCTGTTTTACAATGAGCACATATTACATGCCTTTCTAAATTAAAATATATAAAAATATATAGTATAAAATGTTATATAGTCTCTACATAAAATATACAGTCTATAGTCTTATAAGAGACTCAGATTTTAGAAGGAATTTTTATTTAAGAGAAACTTTAGAGTCAAGAATTTAAAAAGGCAAAAATTTTAAGTCATGTAATTGGTGATATATCAGGATTATTATTTTTTTCTTCGGATTTATTACCTGAAGCTAGCTTTTGGGTCAAGATGCTAGTTCTATGACATTGTTCTTACTTAGCAAACCTTGGCTGGTTCTATGACTTATGGGCTATTTTTTTAATATTTATTTTTTAGTTGTAGTTGGACACAATACCCTTTTTTATTTATTTTTATGTGGTGCTGAGGATCGAACCCAGGGCCCCACAAGCACTAGGTGAGCACTCTACTGCTGAGCCACAATCCCAGCCACTTATGGGCCACTTTTATATGGAAGATACATTACCAAAAATTGTCATAATTGTTTAATGAAAGACAAAACAAACACAAGTGCCCAAAGGAAAAGACAAAATATTCTAGTTTTATTTGGACACTCTTTGTAGATTTAGCAAATGTAAAGATAATCCATTTTGTAGCACTATGAATGAACCTGGAGGACATTACGTTAAATGAAATAAGTCAGGCAGAAATACCCAATGTTCTCACTCATAATAGAAGCTAAAGTTGATCTCATAGAAGTTGGTAATAGAATAGTGGTTACCTGAGGCTAGGAAGAGTACTGGGAAGAAAGGGATAGAAAAAGGTTAATTAATGAGTACATAAATAATATCAAAGGATTAAGTTCTTGTGTTCTATATAGCATAGTAGGGTCACTATAGTTATTTATTAATTGCATATTTTAAAATAGCGATAAGAGAGGATTTTGAATGTTTACAACATAAATGATAAATGAGGTAATGGATACGCTAATTATTGATTTTATCATTGTACATTGTATATAAAAGTCAAAATATTACACTGTAGCACAAATATACAATTATTATGTGTCAAAACAGGTAATCCACAAACAAGCTACTTACAAATTAAATAACACAAGTTTTCTGTTTAAGATTACCCATTATTTCATATCATTCTTGCTTTTACTAATACTTTCATAGGGTATCCTACAAAACAATGCCAACTGATATTAATTATTTTAATTATAAAGTTTGGCAATTAACAGTGTGGAGATTGGCTTGAGTTGTGACTCAGTGGTACAGCATTTGCCTGGCATGTGTGAGGCCGTGGGTTTGATCCTCAGCACCGCATGTAAATAAATTAAAAAATCCATTGACAATTGAAAAATATTTTTTTAAAAAATGTGGAGATTGTGCTAATGGTGTAGCTCAAGAAAAAAAAAAAGTTTGAAGATCACTGCCCTGGCAACTAGGGACTAGCAGACAAAACTGTCTCCCAATCTGATTTCAAAGATCCCAAGACTTCAGGAAGAAACTAAAAATGAACAATTATCTAAAGTTTTAGAAAGAAATATTGTAGAAATCAAATAAGTTCTAGTATGGAATATTTTATAAATAATGTGTTTAAATACCTACATTTTATTCATGACTTTAGAAATGTGAACACTACAATGTGTTTCCATTAAATCACCTTAGATCTCAAGGTATTCTATAATTGTTGTATTTCAGAAAGACCTTACAAAATAGTTCAACAGTACTTTCATTTTGTGGTCAGAAAAACTAAATAAGAAAATTTTTTCCTTTTTCTTTATCTTATCCCATATCACTGAAACATTTGTACACCTTTGAAATTTTCCAAAGTATAAGCAACTCCTAACTCAAAAATGAATTTTGTCTACGAGTATAATTGATGAAGTAAAACACACTTTTCCTTTAAAACAATAGTAAACATATAAAATATAAGTAAAAATATTACACTGTAGCACACATATACAATTATTATGTGTCAAAACAGGTAATCCACAAACAAGCTACTTACAAATTAAATAACACAAGTTTTCAGTTTAAGATTACCCATTTATTCATATCATTCTTGTATGTGAACACTACAATGTGTTACCATTAAATCACCCCCAAAGCCTACTGTATCAATAGTGCATAAAGAGTCATCTATTAGTATGAGTTCTGGTATATTAAAAACAAACAAAAAACAAGGACTCCAATAAAATACTTGGCAAAATTATGAAACTGGTTATTAAGCTTTATTTTAGCATTCCCCTTATCTTCCTCCTGGTGGTCCTTATTCCCATCTCTGAGGTGAATCAGCCAGGCACGGTGACATGTGCCTGTAATCCCAGAGGCTTGGGAGACTGAGGCAGCAGCATCACCAGCTCAAAGCCAGCCTCAGCAAAAGCACTAAGCAACTCAGTGGCACCCTGATTCTAAATAAAATACAAAATAGGGCTGGAGATGTGGCTCAGTGATTGAGTGCCCCTATTCTCGGTACCTGCCCCCCCAAAAAAGAGGTGCCTCATATCTTCCAAAAGTTCCTCACCTAAACACTCAAAATTTCTTTCCCTTGATTTATTCCAGTAGTAAAGATAACTGGTTTCAGCCAACTAACACAATCAACACTTTATTTAATCATTAATGTTAGTGAAAAGACCCTTAACTTTTGTGTCAAAATCTCCTTGAGAATCTTTTTTTTTTTTTGGTGGTGGTGGGAGAGGGTAGTCAGGGATTACCCAGAGCACTCAATCACTGAGCCATATCCCTAACCCTTTTTATGTTTTATTTTTGAGAAAGGGTCTCCCTAAATTGCTTAGGCCCTTGCTAAATTCCTGAGGCATGCTTTGAATTTGTGATTCTCCTGCCTCAGTCTCCTAAACCACTGGAATTACAAGTGTGCACCACGAGGCCCAGCTCCTTGAGAATCTTGTAAAAGTGAGAAGGAACCCTTGTCCCCACATTATTGCACAGGTACTCGTAA
This sequence comes from Marmota flaviventris, assembly GCF_047511675.1. Lineage (NCBI taxonomy): Eukaryota > Metazoa > Chordata > Mammalia > Rodentia > Sciuridae > Marmota > Marmota flaviventris. Next base: position 24,146,455 of record NC_092498.1, read on the forward strand.
AAATTTTTCATGCAGTTTCAAGAGATTCAGGGTCATGCAGTCAAAATATATTTTCTTGAACCCCAGAACCATAAATCTTAGGTATGAAATCCCTATATTTAACATACTAATATCATAAAACCTCAAAATCCTCCAAGAGGAATTTGTATTTTAAGAGACTAGCAACTCAAATGGATTCTAATTCTCAGAATTAGAAACAGGCTTTCAAGATGGTGTTAATAAAAAATTAAACAACAAAAGCCCAACAATGGGGAGAAAAGATTTTTAGGCAGTCCCCACTGGGGGTCACCTCCTGAAACTTTCAAGCTGCCATTCCCATAAGAGAAAGGGAAAAACAAAACCTATTTCTAAGCATGGGTCTTCTATTAAATTGGGTTTCAAAGGCCTCTACCCATATTTAGAATTGCTCTAGAAATATATTGTCTAAATTATCATGATGCCTGGCAAAACAATACATGCATAATACATATATACAGGGATATTTTGAAAATTTCTTTTACCTCTTAAATGCCAAATCCAATTTTTATCCCAGTAAGTTCTCTGTAGTATTTCACATGGCAAACTTCCCTCTTAAGATTCTCTTAATCCCTCTCCTCAGCTTCTTCAACCCTACATCATTCTATTAATTATTCACAATTTCATCAACTTCCCTCTAGGATCCTCTTCTAGTTGACCCTCAGATGTTGATGTTCCCAAGGCTGCCCTTAGTTTTTTCCTCACTTCTAATATTATACTATTTTTACAGTTTCCATGACATTATGCTGATGAATGCAAATCTCTTATTAATTAATCCCTACATTCGCTTCAGTCAGTTCATTCCCTCCCCAAACTAAACACATCTGGAATAATGCCCTATTATCTTCCTCCTCAAATTCTGTTCTTCCTACACATTCTCTAACTTAAATACATTTTCATCCTTTAACCAGATTATAATCTTGTACTCAAATACCACCAAAACCTGACAATTTAAAAAATAATCTCCAGAATTTATCTCCTCTTAAATCACAACTTAGTAGTCTCAAAGATATCCAATCCAATCTTCACATCATCTTTTTTTAAAACCAGAGTAAGAATTGGGGGTGTACCTCAATGTAAGAGCATTTGCCTAGCATGAGCAAGGTCCTGGATTCAATCCCCAGCATTAACAAAAAAAAAAGTTATTACTTTAAAAAATTCAAAACCAGAGATTTCCTACTCAAATTTCATATAGTCCCCAAAATACCTACAGAATAAAATCCATGCTTGTGAGCATGCGATTACAAACTCTTCCTATGAAGCCACAACTTTATTGGTTCCATTTTCTAGTACTCACAACTACAGTAAACTTTACTTGCCATTTCTCAAATTATACTGTTGATGGCCTTCTTGTAGCCGCCTCTTCTCTATCAGTAAAATGGCTATTTTTCCTTCAGAGGCCTCAAACCTCTCCTACATGAAAAAAGTGATCCCTAACCTCACCTATTTTCCCTGTCACTGACCCCTTCCCAAAAGGTATCCCTCCCTCTCTTCCCAATCCCACACCACTCTTTCTTTACTCTATTTTGGTTTTCAACAAGTTATACTATAGTTTGAAGAGCCCAATCTTTATCCTTTCCTAGACAAGGCCCCCAGTTCACTTGTGACTCTAGCACCTAGCACATGCCAAGAATGTTCAATGTCTTTAATCAATGTCTGGTAAATGAATGGCAAAACTCTAAAAAAAGGACACACTTATGGAGGTTATTTCTCAATGGAGGGTATGCCTCACTCTCTTCTGAACACAAAACAAAAATTAGGTCTCCTGATCCCTAGCTCCCCATTTCTAGTCCACTGCTTTAATAGCTTTAAGCAATGTTTCATGGGGACATTTCCTAATTTCCTCTTGTTATTTGTAGGTTTAGCTGCCAGCCTAACCACATTAGCATTTAGGAGCAGCAACAAAACAGACTAAGTTCTAAAGAGCAAAGACTTTACAACTAGCAACAGTAAAATACAAGCTCTCAAAAAAAAAAGGTCTTAACATACAAGCATTTGAAGTCCTTCACAAAGATGCCTTAAAAAGGCCCATATAGTTTATCCAACAGGCACCACTTTAAGAAATCTTAAGATAGATAATGTCCACTTAAATTATCAAACTTTTCACATTTCTAACCACAGAAACCAGCATACCCCAATTAAATACAATGCTTATATAATAAAAAATGCAATTACCACAAACAAGAGATACTCTAAATCACCAAAATGATTAAAGTAGGTTTAAAAATATCTTCACCTTAGGCTGAGGCTGTAGCTCAGTGGCAGAGCCCTTGCCTAGCACGTACAAGGCATTGGGTTCGAGCCTTAGCACCACATAAAAATAAACAAGTAAAATAAAGGCATTCTGTCCATCTACAACTACAATTTTTTTTTCAAATATCCCCACCAATTTTTTTTAAATCAGATATCACTTTCCCTTTCCCTCTTCTCCCCACCAACCCTTCCTCAATACACACATACCTTCTTTACAAGACATGGCTTCTTAAAGAAATTGCCTGATGGTTTGGTGCAGGTGGAATTTTAAACCATTTGTGGTTGGCCAAAGCAGATGTCTCAGTCTGGGATTCAGAAGATCCCTCATGGTCAAATTATCTCTTTTAAGTAAGTGACTGATATCAGTGACAGAATACAGATTTGCCTCAAAGGATCACAAATGTAGTAGGCCTGCCACAACTGCAACTAATTTTGTTCCTTAATATACTCAATCATCTTAAACAGCTGTATTTCTGGCATTTCTTCAGTGCATAGGTTTAATTTGATATCACATAAATGCACATATTTAGAACATTTTAGGCATAAAGAACACAGGATGAGGGCTGGGGATGTGGCCAAGCAGTAGCGCGCTCGCCTGGCATGCATGCGACCCAGGTTCGATCCTCAGCACCACATACAAACAAAGATGTTGTGTCCACCAAAAAACTAAAAAATAAACCTGTAACCTGCTTAAAAAAAAAAAAAAAAGAACACAGGATGAAACCTTTTTAATATCTCAGCAACTAAATTGCATTGCATGAAGTTGAAAACACATTAGCCTAACTCTGAACTGCACTTTAGAAAAATATATATATTCCAAGATATATATATAATCCCATTATTTTCCTTGAGCAGTCTAAAACTCATTATTCAAGTTTTGTCCATGCTACATAAAATAATCTCAAACAGGGCTGGGTTGTGGCTCAGCAGTAGCGCATTTGCCTGGCATGTGTGAGGCACTGGGTTCGATTCTTAGCACCACATATAAATACATAAATAAAATAAACGTCTATCAACAACTAAAAAAATATTTAAAACAATAATCTCAAACAAAGCATTTTTGTTACTCTGAGATTAAAAGTTTCCAATAACTCAATGTGGTTGTAATTTGCAAACACCAAAATAGATTTTACCTTTATTATTTCTCTTCTAGCCTGTTCACCTTAAAATACTGATGGATAAAATCACTAAACTGAACACCCAACAAAGTGGATAATGCACCCCCCTAGTTAATAAAGAAGTAACTATATGATACATAACACAAAAATTAATATGTATCCAGAGACTCAAAAAACACTGGACTTGGACTAAATAAAATGTTTCTAAAAGAAATTTAACAAGTGGGTTTCTTTTTCATGGCTATTTTACTCAACATTCATGGGTAAGCTTAGGCTGAAAACACTAGCCTTAGCTCTCAAGGAAAACATGAAAGAGCTGAAAGAAAATGTCCTTAGCATTGAACAGTTTCTGAAATGTTTTTTACAAAACCAAAGAATGATATTTTGTAAAATGGATTTTCCAAATACTATTTCTATATGTTAATAAGCATCATATATAGTCACACATACACATCTCAATTCTCAAATATCCCATTTCCTGGACTGGCCTTGATTACAGACCCAGAAAGGATGCATATAAACTCTTGAGGTTAGAGTAGGTATTTGTGAAACTCAACAACCCACAATTTCCCCTCACTCTTCAACCTGGAGTAGATGAATAAGCCTGCTTCAGCATCAAGCACAGGGCTTGTCTAAAGACATCTGACAGAAGTTGACATACACATTAACTTCCTGAAGTGTGTGCTTCTGAAGGCTGAGGTTCATAGCCCTCCCACCAAACCAAAAATTCATCATGCCTTTTCAAATACTTATGAAAAAAGCTTAATTTCAATAATTGTCATTCATCATTATTGTTCCCCAACAAACATTTACTGAATGCCTTACTACATATAAGAAAAGTTGTAAAAAATTAATCCTAGACAAAAAGCTTAATTTCTCAGTCACCCATTTTTGGGTACTTCACTTAAAATGCTTCTTGAAAACAACACAGAGGTCTGGTTAAATCTGGTATACAGGCAATGTAAACTCGTATTTTAATTGTAGGAAGTTGGCCTTCAACACCCTACCTAAAACAGCAATGGTTGCATAACTATGCTTTAATAAAACAAAAAAACAAAAAACTCCAGTTTTGGATTCCACTGGACTACACATGAATTGGGAGGAAAAACTGAAATCCTTTCTGCTTTTATTCCCTCTGTATCTGGACAAGGACATTCATAACTCCTATAGTCCCTTAGGTGACTGTAACTAACTCCAGAAGCTACATTTCCTTAAAACACAGCAATAAATTATTTGCGTGAGATTTTTTTTTTCTTTTTCCCTCTAAATGAGAATATGGACTACTCACTATAAAGCAAAAGGTCATTTTCCCTTCTTTATGCTGAGTGTTGAGACTATGATATTGCAAATAAGGTGAGCCAAAGGATTAAATAAACAGTTATTCTAATCAGATTTTTGTTTTGTTTGTTTTCGTCAAAGACCCTGTTGAAAGAAAGTGTACTATCAGAAGAAAAAAAGGGCTGGGGAGTGCAGCTCAGTGGTATAACATTAGCATGCCCCAAGGCTCTGAGCATGATCCCCAGCACCAAAGAAAAATGGGGCAGGAGGAGTCCCCAGACACAAAAAATTCTGCACACAATTTAGGAGCCAAGAGTTAAATAAACTACATTACATATGGTAATTGTATGTTGCCTTTTGCACTCACAAGGAAATTACATTCAGATACACAGATAAAACTAGTCAAATTTTCACTAATTTATAGGATAACTTGTCAGGAACTTTCAAACAATTCTAGGGAGTCAGGATACTACTGAATTAAGAAACCAAAACACACACACATCTCCAAAGCTTTCCCTGAGTGAAGAAGAATCCAATAACCTATTGTTCAAGGCCTAATAATAATAATAATAGTAATTTTTTAAGAGACAAGGCTGAGATAGAACGGGAAAAGGACCACTGTGAGCACAGAAGATGCCCTGTTACAAAAGCTGTACCCATACTATTGAACACCGTCCAGGTTGACAGGCTCACTCACACTACCTTTCTCCCAATGCAATGATATCCTTTAAACGCTTTTTTAATATGTGAATTTTGCTATGACCACAAAAAGAATTCAGCACAACTGACACCAGCTCTAGAGCAAACAATTAATATACAGTATTCTAACTTAATGATTGGAAGAAGGGAAGGTGAACAGGCAACAGCTCCTCCAACTGGTTGGCAGATATCATGTGAAGCCCTAAAAACATTAAGATTTTAAAATAACTTCAAGTTTTGGTGGGCACAGTTAGATGCACAGTAGAAACTTTGGGACCAGAAGCAACAACACAACAGGTGAGAGAAGTGGTGGACATCACGGTACAGTGAAGTGCATAACATGCAATGGCAAACCCTCGAATTCCCCCAAAAGGCTGGGAATACGGTAATAATACCACGCACAAGACCATCTCCGAGCCCCGTCTTTCCAGTGGCAAAAATTCGGTTCCTTAGGAGGGGCGCGCCACTCCCCGCTCCCTTACCCAAGAGACCACCACCCCAGGCACAGGAAGAACCGAGACCCCGCCACGGTCACATCTCCGCTGGGGAAAAAAACACAATGTCGCTCCTTATTTCTGCGTACAAAAGGACTTTGCGCCCTCCTCCTCGAACTGCCGCCTGGGCCGCCTCCTAACAACTTGCAAGAAGGTGGGCAACGCGCCATATTCCAGCGTCCCCCAGTCCACCTGGGTAACAAGCCCACGCCACCCCGGCGGGAGGGAAGCTTCGGAGGTCGTCAGCTCAGCCAGCCTCTTCTCCCGCAGGAGACAGCAGCTCCCGCGCCCCGCCCGGTCCCGCCGGGCCGTGCCGCCAGCGAACGAGACCAGGGAAGGGCCCAGGGGGCGAACGCCGAGCCGCGGCTCCGGTCCCGCGCAGCCCGCCCACCTCCCGCTCCCGGGCCCGGCGCGCTCTCCCGGGCCGCCCGCTCCCGAGCCCGCGGGAAGGCCGGGCTCTGGGTTCCACCACGGGGAGGAGGCCGCGGCCCCGAGAGCCTCGGGCGGCAGGGCAGGCCGGAACCCTGGAGCTATCTGGAGGGCAGCGCCTCCCTCCCGAGCCCGCCAGGACGCCTGGGGCCTAGTGCGGCCTGCGCATCCTCGGGGTGGCGGTTTGACTGGGCCGGGCCGGGGCCCCCAGCCCCAGGCGGGCCGAATCCAGCGGGGGCCCAGGCCCGGAGCCGGGGGCGGCAGGGTGCCGGCTGCGGGGCGGGCCGGCCGGCCGGCGGGCGGGCGGCGTGTTGCGGCTGCGCCGGGGCTGAAATAGCTGGAGATTGCGCGGTAGGGCACTCACCTCAGAGCGGCTGCGCTACCGTGGGCCTGCGCCGTGGAGACTGCGACCGCGCCGGCTCCTCGCAGCCTCCTGCCACCAGCGGCAATGGCGAGCGCTGCCGCCTCTGCCGCCGCGGCCGCCGCCGAGGAGGGGGAGGGGAGGGAGGAGGCACGCACGCGACGCACGGCTCGGCTTCCCCGCCCGCGGCCGCCATGATGGGGAGGTCGGCGCTGCTCCTCCGCGCCTGGTTGGGGAGGGGGCTTTCGGCTAGGTTTCTGGCGTCCTCCCCGCCTACTCCTTGAAGTCTCCTGTCACTGCATACGTTTGTCTGGGGCCGGAACCATGAAAGCGACTGGATGAACAAAACGTGGTCGCCGCAAGAGAAGGGGTGCATGAAGCATAAAATGGTTGCTGATCTGAAAAGAGTGTCATCTCTCGCCCCCAGCCCGAGGAATTAGGACCTCCGGAGTGTGTCAGGACGATCGGAAAGGCATTCACTCTCGCACTTTTCTCCGCTTTGTCGGGCCATTTGCACCCTCACCCTCTCTTCGCAGTGACTTTTCAAGCCCTACCCAGATATTTAAAAGCAAAAGTTTTTATACAAAGCAAGATAATAAAATTTATTCACTCATTCGTTCAGCAAACATTTCTAGGGAGCCCTTTATGTGCCGAATGTTGTTCTGGGTGCGCTTAAGATACACCTATTATCAACGCAAAATACTAAAAATAAATAAATAAATAACGTCATTGCTCTTGCTCTCATGTAGTTTTATACGAAGCAATTGGGATCCCCCAAGCAAGTGCCAGACAAATGAATGGACAGTGGGAGCACAACCTGATTTTGGAGACATGAGGAGTAGTTTTGTTGTTTGTTTTAAAAGTAAGCAGGAGACCACCTCCATAAGAATCACTCAGACTCGTGGTTTAAACGTAGATCCCCAATTGGTATCGTTAGAATCTTGGCTCGTTAGCATACCAACCAGCATTTTTCTCCTTCCCCCGCCCCCACGTTGGAAATCGAATGTAGCTCTACCACTGAGCTACATCCCCAGTCCTTTTTATTTTTTATTTTAAAACAAGGTCTCGCTAAATTGCTCTGGCTGGCCTAGAACTTGTCATCCTCCTGCCTCCGCCTCCTGAGTAACTGGGATTACAGGCAAGCTCCACTGCGTCAAGAACCTGCATTTTTAACATCCCTAAGCCATCCATGCCTGGTGATTTTTATGCATATCATAGTGCAAGAGCCATAGTATTAGGGACTTAACATCCTACAGGTATCAGAAAACAGCTTAACAAAATTAAGAAGCATACATTTTCAAGAAGATTTCAATTCCTCAAAATCTAACATCCCAAAATGAAATATCTTGGGCTGGGGGTATAGCTCAGTGGTAGAATACTCTTCTAGCAAGTACAAGACCCTGGGTTCACCCCAGCACAGAAAATTTTAAAAGTTGAATGTGCTTTTATCTTGGGTTTTCTAAGACAGTGAGTGTCACCATCAACTACCCAGATGCTCAAATCAGAAACCTGGGAATGATCCATTATCCCTTCCTCTCTTGCTCAGGTCCTCCCAGACAATTTGAGCTTTTAAACTTTCTCTCTGCCACTTCTTACCATGGTTCAGGATGCTGGCTTCTCTGGTGGATAGACTCTTCTTGGTCCCCCTGTTTCTGGAATTGCCCTCTCCTATCCATTCTCCACACTACAGCTTGAATGGTCTTTCAAAATAGTAAATCAAAGGCTCGGGTATAGCTTAGAAGTAGAGTCCTTGCCTGGTATGCACAAGACCCTGGGTGAGACTGGATTGATCCCCAGCAGTACAAACGAAACAAAAAATCATAAAAGATTAAAAAAGAAAATCATGTTATTTCCCTGTTTAAAATGATTTATGAGATCCCATTACACTTAAGTTAACCTCTAGAATTCTTTTGAGGTGCCTTTGGGGCCCTTAGTGACCTCATCTGCCACAGATCTCTCTCATCAAACTGGGATGCTCTCAGGTCATATGAGTCTAAGAATTCTGCCACTTCACAACTTTTGCAAGGACTGCTCCTTCTACCCACAGCCTTCTGCACTTTTTTCTTACCTACTAGAACCTTCATCTGAATAATTCCTACTACTCTTTCAGGTCTCAACATTAATTCCATTTCTCTCAGGAAGCATTCCCTCTTTTGGCCCTTTCCTCATCACACCCAGTACTTGCACTAATAGACATATTATCACCCTCCTCACTTCATTTTCAGGGAGAGAAACAAGAACATGTAGAGGTTACTTGCCCAACCCCAGATTGTAAGAGATGGAGCCATTCTGAAAGCCATCAGCCTGACCTCAACATTACACTTTTAACCATCACCAGGGGCTTTCAGATTGCAGAACAGTACCCACTCGTGAAGCACAAAAGTAATTTAGTTGGTCATGACCAATGTTTCATAAAAGAAATAGAAAACATCAAACTCCACAAGGCTCTTGGTCAGATTCTCTAATATGATAAATTCTCTAAATGGTACAAACATTGAAAATACCAAACTGCCCAGAATATGACCAACATTAACACAAGAAGAGTATGCATACTGTGGACTTGATTTATTCACCATTCTTATATTTAATTTTGAACCTCCTTAGGATTAAATGATGTTTATCCTCCCAAGAAAATTGAGGTTACTGCCCCCAAACTGACCAGGTTAACCTCTGCAGGAAAATGGGAATTCTTAGCTCATCAGGCTGAGGCTGCCTTTCAGCCCTAGATTTTTGGCTGAATTGCATCAGAGAGAGTCTGCCGTTGCTGTGAAAACATCAGGTCTCCTATATTATAGATGATGTGTCTACAGGGTTCTCCAAGACCCTGTCCTACAATTAGATTCTTATGGTTACCTACTTAGTTCTTTCTGGACTTACTGACAAGGTTATGAGGTTGATGACATTCTGGTAAACTGCACCCAGGTTTCTTCACCTCTTAATTAAATTCAACTGATCTTGTCACTGGACAATTAATTTGACAGACCTGTTCTCCATCTGCCATAGTCCTAAAGCCACACTAATGACAAAAAATTTGCACATGGGTCCTCATGACCTCCATGAAAAATGGTGCTTAACTCAGTCCAACAGATAGTTTTTGACAATTTTGAGCAAAGACTAAGATCATGATAATGTAGACTCACCAGGGAATACAAATAGGAGTTGAGCTTCTGGTTATCTAGTGGGCTTCCAGCTTCTCTGCCTCCTTACACCCCCTAATGTGGAGACAGGATAGACACAGGATGGTAAACAAGAAACGCTACTCCTCTACCCCACTACACAGGCACACATGAAGAAAATTTTGCTGAAATTGGAGAATGCAGAGTAAGTTCCATTTTCCTGGGGTAGCACCTTTAAAAGAAAAGGTTCCCCAGGGATGATGCATGAGGTTCCTTGTTATTCTTCCCCATATCCTGAGTGGGCAGGAATGGGGCATTCCCAGACACCCAGCCAAATATTATCTCCATACCATCTTCATATCAGTTCTTGAAAGATACTTTGAGGGCATAGGGATATATCTCAATGGTTGAGCACTTGCCTAGCATATGCGATGCCTTGGGTTCAATCCCCAGCACCACCAAAAAAAAAAAAAAAAAAAAGATGCTGAACTCCCTGACAGACCAGAGTTAGTCCAGAGATGCAAATGGAAAGGACCAACCAAGGAGGTAAACAAAGGAAAAGTCAACAAGAAAGTTGAGGGACTAAGAGGGCAAAAGTTCAGAGGTAATTCTGGAAGGTTTTTTTTTTTTTTTGGTATTGGAGATTGAATCCAGGGGTGCTTCACCACTGAGCTACAGTAAGTTGCTTGGAGTCTCACTAAATTTCAGAGGCTGGCCTCAAACTTGTCATCTCCTGCCTCAGTCTCCCAAATTGCTGGGATTACAGATTTGAGCCACCATGCCCAGCAATTCTGAGGTTTTAAGGACTAAATGATGGAGAAATATGGGAGTGCTTTATATTTATTTGGTACTCAGGTTTGTTTTACCACTTAGATACATCCTCGGCTCTATTTTCTTTTTTTAATATTTTTTTAGTTGTAGTTGGATACAATATCTTTTTATTTTATTTATTTACTTTTATGTGGTGCTGAGGATCGAACCCAGCGTCTCGCACATGCTAGGTGAGTGCTCTACCGCTGAGCCACAACCCCAGCCACTCTTTACTTTTTATATCGAGACAGGGTCTTGCTAAATTGCCCAGGTTGACCTTGAACTTCCTGCCTCAACCTCTGTGGTAAATGGGATCATAGGTGTGTATCTCCACAACCTGCTCAAGGGAAAAATCAATCTAAATAAAGGATGTGTTTGGTTTCAGACAAATTGAGTGATAGCTGGTAACAAAAGCCTTGTGTTTGGGGAAGATTACTCTGGCAATGTCAGCAGCATGGAATAGTAGGGAAGGCAGCAGAATAACCAGGCCCGAGTGCAAACTGTGTGGAGTAATAGAATAAAGGGGAGAGAAGGATTGGAGTAATGTTGGGAAGAAAGTTTCATTAGGGCGTAGAGATGGATTGCATATTGAGAATAATGGAATGAAAGAGTTTTCAAATAACACCATAATTCCTAGCTGATAGCTTTGGACAGTTTGGGGGGATATTTTGTTTGTGTGTGTGTGGGTGTGTGGGTGTGTGTGGGTGTGTGTGGGTGTGTGTGCTGGGGATCAAACCCAGACCTTGCACATATTCTGCAAGCACTCTACCATTGAACTACCGGCCCCTGTTACTCTTTTTAAAATGAGGTCATTTCATCATTCCATTTATTTGTTCAACAAATATGTTCGTAACAGTCACTTTTAGGTGTGACTCACCAGCTCAACAAAGCCCCCCTTCTCTGCAAGCTGCCCCTACTCACAGAGGTGGCCCCCTCCGCTCATGCCTGTACTGTAGAGCTTCCCTCCCCACAGTCCCCATTAATGGTGGTCATCTGACTGGAGCTATGTTCAGTGTGTTCTCTGTCTCAGGAATTTAGAATGTTTGGCTGAGAGACACAGAGACTAGAAGCTGAGCTCCTTGATGGAGCTATGATGATAAGGGTGTGAACATCATTGAGGTCCCCGTGTTTGCCCTATACCTTCAGTGCCTTCTGGCCACAGATGATTGGTCCAGAAGCAGGTTCCTGGCTCAAGCTGGGCCAATTGGATCCTTTCATGGTGATTTTGAAACTAAAATTGGAAGTGTCCCCTCAACACACAACACACACACACACACACACACAATTTGAGCTACAACTTAGGTGGCTTTGGGAGCTATAAGCAGACAGGCAGAGGCCATTTTTCATCACACTAGGAAACAGAGAGAGTCCATCAGTAGTGAGAGAGGAAGAAGGCAGATGCACAGAGAAGCCTAGGGGTGGGGGAAGTGGGAGAGAGAAAAATCCACTTCTCAGGATTCCCACAGAACCCCAGCCCTGCCTGTAGGTTTCAAAATCTCCTAGGTAGCTCCTCATAAATTGCCTTGTTTTTGCTGAAAAGAACTTTGAGCAGGATTTTGGATGGACAGTTCCTTTCAACCTGAAGAATTCTAATGAATCCCATCTGCATCTGCAGGGCTATGGGTCAGAGAGGGCCAGGGGTGCTGCCACCCTCAGAGAACTCTGAGCTGTAGTGAGAAGATCAACATCATACTTCAATAGCCAAGAAGGAGGCAGAAACAGAACCTACCTATCAGAGATGTACCAGTCAAGCTCTCAAGATTTAGAGGAAGCCTGGTTTGTGACAGCAAGGCTGGACTAGGGAAATGCAAGCAAGGAACAGAGGGTGCAGAATTTAGGGAGATGCCCATGCTTGGAGACTCCGAGTGCAAGAACTTCACGATGCAAGAATCTGAGGGTGAGCGCCTCCTTCAAGTTTGCAGGTTAGGTGTCTTGCTAGGCTCCCTATAAGCTTGCTCAGCCAACAGTGGGGATCAGGAGGACTTCACAGAAAAGTTAGTAATTTGCATTGAACCAAGAAAGGAACAGGAGGATTTGGATTTCATGGCATGGTCGCATACCTCGAGGTAAAGAAACACTGTACACAAAACTCAGGTGAAGAACTCACCATGTCTGTTCTAGCATCATCAGATTGAATGTGACTTAAGTATACAGGTGATGAAGGAAAAAGGTACAGTAAGAAGAAAGGAGAGAATACAGAGCCAGATTTTGCAATCATTGAAAAAATTGTGATCCAAGATTGTGTGTGAAAAACACAAGTGAAAGAAATGTATATGCAGTATGTTATCACTTGCCTTTTTTTTCTTTTCTTTTTTTTTCTGTAGCACTGGGGACTAAACCCAGGGGTGCTCTATCCTGGAACTACAACCCCACTCCTTTTTAAAAATTTTTTAAAATTTTGAGACAGGGTCTAAGTCCTAAAGCTGGCCTTCAACTTGTGATCCTCCTGCGTCAGCCTCCCAGCAGGGATTACAGGCCTTGGCCACCATACCCAACTATCACTTGCATCTTTGAAAGGCAAAATGAGGACCTAGTGCGGTGGCGCAAACCTGTAATCCTAGCAATTTGGGAGGTTGAGGCAAGAGGATCACAAGTTCAAAGCCAGCCTCAGCAATTTAGGGAGGCTGCCAAGCAACTCAGTGAGACCCTGTCTCTAAATAAAATACAAAATAGGGCTGGGAATGTGGCTCAGTGGTTGAGTGCTGCTGAGTTCGATCCCCAGTACCAAAAAAAAAAAAAAAAAAGGCAAATGGAAATATGTAACTTATATTATATATATATATATATATATATATATATATATATATATAGAGAGAGAGAGAGAGAGAGAGAGAGAGAGAGAGAGACATGTGCTGCATAATGTTTTAGGCAATGACAAACCACATACACAGCAGTAGCCCCCTAAGATTATATTGCCTAGTGATGTTGTAACTATCTTATTTGTTTTAAGTACATTCTGTGATGCTCACACAACCATGAAATTACCTAATGATGCATTTCTGAGAAGCTGTCTCTGTCATTAAGGGCTGCACAACTCTCTCTCTCTCTCTCTCTCTCTCTCTATATATATATATATATATATATATATATATATATATATATATATATATATCCCTAGAGTAATATACATGAAATAGATGACATTATTGGTCTTTTGAGAGGGGAAATGGGTGACTGGAGGACATTAGTAGGAGAGAGCCTTTTTAGTGGTGGTAGTTTTTTGTTGTTGTTTTTGTACTAAGGATTGAACCCAGGGGTACTTTACCACGGAGCCACATCCCCAGACCTTTTTATTTTTCACTTTGAGTCTTGCTAAATTGCTTAGAGTCTCACTAATATAGCTGATCTGCCCTTGAACTCATGATTCCCCTGCCTTGGTCTCCTAGGATTACAGGCATGCACCACTATGCCCCAGTTTCTTCAGTGTTTACAATTTGAATGTTTTGAATCTTGAACTATTTGGATGTATTGCCTAATGAAAACAACTATTTAAAATTGCTGAACAAACAACAACAACAAAATCCCAAACCCAAAGATGATACCGAAGCATATAACTGGGTGACAGTAGCTCTATTAACAAAAATAAAGAACTCAGGAAGAAAAACTCATTTGAGAAAAGAAGAATGTGTGTGGGTTGAACCTCAGATGTCAGTTGTCCATGAATACAGGTGGACGAGGCCCAGCAGTGGAGGAGGGAGCCAACCAACAGCTTGTGAAAGAACTTTCTTTCTTTTTCTTTTTTTTGTACCAAGAATTGAACTCAAGGGCACTTGACCACTGAGCCCTATTTTATATTTTATTTAGAGACAGGGTCTCACTGAGTTGCTTAGCATCTTGCCATAGCTCTGGCTGGCTTTGTACTTGCAATCCTCCTGTCTCAGCCTCCCAAGCCACTAGGATTTACATGCGTGTGCCACTGCACCCAGCACTTGTGAAAGATCTTGAAAGGCCATCGCCAGATGATTTCTGTGCAATAATGGGAGCAGAAGCCTGAACTCATGGGACAGCCGAGTGAATAGGAAATGAAGAAGAGAGTAAGAGTAGAGGATTCCATTAAGAATGGTGAATAAAAAGAAAATAAAGGAGAGTTTGAGGTAGCTAGAGAAAGCTTAGGGTCAAGATAGAGTGAATTAGGCATGAGGGAGATTGAACTTATTTATATACTTCTGAAAGGAGCCAGTAGAGGGAGGGTGAAGTTATGATAAAAAAGAGAGAAAGAATAGGGGAGGGATTGATGGAGGAAGCATCCTAAGGAGGTTAGGAAGCCACAAAGAACGGGGCTGTACATGGTGAGGCACTGCTAGAGGAGCCTGGGGTATGGCTCAGTGGTTGAGAGCTTTGCTACAGGTACAAGGCCCTGGGTTTGACTCCCAGCACTCCCCTCCCACACACACACATACAAATTTGTGGGAGGAAAAGAGAGAGAAAGTAGAGGGAAAGAATAAAGGATAGGAGAGGGTATGGCAGTGAGGGTTTGTAGAAGGCTCAGAGGGGAAGAAGAATGCAAGTTGGTTGGTCCCTGTTTTCTCCACTAAGTTATCTGCTGAGAAAAAGCCCTAGCAGTCCACATAGTTCAGTGGACTTGGTCAGGTGAAGGCTTGGTCTGGGAGAGAGCCCCAAAGAAGGATAGACAAAAGGGCCGCCCACCAGTGTTGAGGGCTCAGCTGAGATTAGGACGCACTTGGATATGCTGGTCACCTGGGATATGCCTCACACTTTCTATCACTTTCCACAAGCTCCCAGACACTCTGTGGCCAATATGTAGTATTGTTTGCTTGTGATGATGGGCTCTCTCTTTTTTAAAGAGTCAATTTAGGGTTTTTGTTTGTTTGTTTGTTTTTGTGTGTGTGTATTTGTTTTTGATATTATGGCAAAAACGCACTGTATTCGTTTGTTGGGGCTGCCATAATAAAATACCACAGATTGGGTGGCTTACACAACAGAAATTCATTTTCTCATGTTTCTGGAGGCTGGGGTCTAAGATCAAGGTGATCAAGGTGTCAACATCAATAGATTTGGTTTCTTCTCCTTTTCTCCTTCTCCTTCTCCCCCTCCTCCCCCTCCTCCTCCTCCTCCTCCTTCTTCTTCTTCACAGGGTCCCACTAAGTTGCCCAAGCTGTTCTGAAGCTTGCAATCCTCTTATCTCAACATCCTGAGTTGCTCGCATTAGAGTCATGTGTCTCTGGGCCTAGAAGGTCTGTTTCTGCTAAGGCCTCTCTCTTTGGTTTATAGACACAATCTTGTTGTGCATGAGCCTGTGTTGTGACATGCCTCTCTGCACAGACATGTCTGGTTCTCTCCCTGTCTCTCCATGGTCACCTTTCTTCTTTTCATAAGGACACTAGTCATATTAGATTATGGCTCACCCTAATGATGAAGTCCCTATCTCTGAATAGTCACATTCCAAGAGGGGTTAGGGTTTCAACACATGAATTTGAGGGGGACACCACCCAACTTTAACACACACATAACATAAATTCACCATCTTAACCATTTTATTTTATTATTTTTAAACTTCTTTTTTTTTTTTTTTTTTACTTTTTGGAAGTGTTTGGAAACAATACCTTTATTTTATTTATTTATTTTTATGTGCTGAGGATCCAACCCAGGGCCTCACATATGCTAGACTAGCACTCTACCCCTGAGCCACAATCCCAGCCCCATCTTAACCATTTTAAAGTGTACAGTTCATTGGATTTTTTGGTTTTGTTTTGGTTCTGCATGTCTTCATTATGGCTCATGTGTCTTGCTCTCTTGCTTTCTGTAACAAAAGAAAACAAATTGTCTCAGGCTCACTCCTACCACATACTAGCAATCAGTATTCCTGTAAAAAGTTTCCTTTTAGTGGGAATGGTGTTTATAGACCACAAACGAGAGACTAGCAGTGATCATTACTACTGGGGTGTCATTTCAATGGACATTGCTATGAGGTATTTTCTGAAAACACAGATATTTCCAATTCAAATTTAATTTCACAATTATTTACTTCTTAAAAAACTTACCGATTTTATGCTTATATCACTTTTCTCTTACAACTGAAAATATTAGTTCATAATAATATTAAGACAATTATCCGGCTGGGGACGTAGCTCAGTAGGTAGAGTGCTTGCCTTGCATGTACAAGGCCCTGGGTTTGATCCCCAACACCAAAAAAAAAAAAAAGACAATTATCTATTTGCTCTATTATATAATGTATGTAAAATAGTTCTAAGTAATAATGCCAATATTACTATTTACAGTAAGATTTAATAAAATTTAAAATTTCTTGCCAGGTGTGGTGGTGCAAACTTATAATCACAGAGACTGCAGAAACTAAGGCAGGAGAATTGCAAGTTCAGAGCCAGTCTCAGCAACTTAGGGAGACCTTGTCTCAAAATAAAAAAATAAAAAGAGTTGGGGATGTAGCTCAGTGATAGAGCACCTGAAGGCTCAATTCCAAGTACCAAAAGAAAAAAGAAAGGAAGGAAGGAAGGAGAAAAGAAAAAGATTTCTTTGTACTAAGAACATACTCTGAAGAAAATACCATAATGTAAGGTCACTTGTAATATTTTTTCCTTTCTTGTTATGGCTCTACCAATATATGTTTAGGCTCATTCCTGTCTGTTATGTTTAAACTGTGTATTAAATGTCTGCATACTGCTGTGGAAAGTCATGGAGTTTTATTTTGAACACACAAAACATTCACATTGCAAAATTGAAAAATAAAACACAGTGTATTCACAGTAATGGTTATTCCAGCCTGGTGCTTTTCCCTTGTCCTCTTGCATGGATAATAGTTTTTTTTTTCTTTCCACATTTTTTATTGGTGCATTATAGTTGTACATAATGATGGAATTTGTTGTTACATATTCATACATGAACACAATATAACAATAAAATTTGGCCAGTATCATTCCCCAGCACTCCCCTCCATTCCTCCCCTCTTCCCACCCTCTAGACTTTTTCCTTTGATTTTCATGAGATCCTGACTCCACCCTTCTTTTCCTTTTCCCCCTCCAGCTTCCACATATGAGAGAAAACACACCCTCAACCTTCAGAGTTTGGCTTATTTTGTTTTACATAATTATCTCAAGTTCCATCCATTTTCCTGAAAATGACATAATTTCATTTTAATGACTGAATAAAACTTGATTGTGTATATATACCACATTTCCTAACCCATTTATCCATTAATGTATACCTAGGCTGGTTTCATAGTATGGCTATTGTGAATTGTGCTGCTATAAACATTGGTATGCATGTATCACTTTAGTATGATGCCTTTAATACCAAGGAGCGGTATAGTTAGGTCATATGGTGGTTCCATTCCTAGTCTTTTGTTGTTTGTTTGTTCTAATTAGTTATATATGACAGTAGAATGCATTTTTTAAAATATTTTGGCTTACTTAGTTGTATCCAGACACAATAACTTTATTTTATTTTTATGTGATGCTGAGGATCGAACCCAGTGCCCTGCATGTGCTAAGCAAGTGTTTTACCTCTGAGCCACAGTCCCACCAGTAAAATGCATTTTGACACATTGTACACAAATGGAGCACAACTTCTCATTCCTCTGGCTGTACATGGTGCAGAATCACTTCAGTAGTGTAACCATACGCATGTAACAATAATAATGTCTGTCTCATTCTATTGTCTTTCCCATCCCCACAACCCCACCCCTCCCCTCACTCCCTCTGGATAACAGTTTGATTATATTAGTTTTTATTTCTCCTTCTGGTGTTTCTTTTTTGCAAAGTAAGCACTTAAGAACACACAGGCAAACATTTGCTTCTACACACAATCACACTTCTTGAACAAATATTTAATATTTTATAGTTAGGTTTGGATGGAATATCATTTTCCATCCTTTTACTTTCCAACTATATGTGTATTTATATTTAAAATGTGTCTCTTGTAGTTGAGGCTTCATTTTTCATCTAGTCTGATAATTTCATCTTTTTTTTCCCCTAGTACTGAGGATTGAACCCTACAAGTTGTTTTCTATTTGTTTCATGTGTTTCTTGTTCCTTTTTCTTACTTGCCTATCTTCTTTTGGATTGAGAATTTATTTTTCTTTTATGATTACACTTTATTTCTACTATTGACTTTTAGGGAGACCTCTTGTTTATTCTTTTATTTATTTTACCAATGTATATTTTCTTTCTTTTTTTTTTTCGTGAATTATCTCACCCTTGAGCTTATGGGGACACCTCATATCTAAACCATAGCACCCATCTTATATCTTTTAATTTTTTTTTTCTAAGAGAGAGAGAGAATTTTTAATATTTATTATTTCTTAGTTTTCGGCAGACACAACATCTTTGTTTGTATATGGTGCTGAGGGTCAAACCGGGGCTGCACGCATGTCAGGCAGGCGCGCTACCACTTGAGCCACATCCCCAGCCCCCAATGTATATTTTCAGTTCATCATTCTATCTTCAGTTGATATTATATCACTTCATATTTAATATAAGAACTTAATTGAAATATAAACCAGTTTCTTCCTACCCTTCTTTTCAAATGTTAATTTTGTCGTAGGTTTTTGCCTACATATGTTATAAACATCACAAACATTATCCTATTTTCTTTAACAGTGATCATATTTAAAATGAATTTAGAAAAGGGGGACAAGCATATGAAACAATGTTCAACATTATTTGTCATTAAGGAATTGAAAATTAAAACAACAATGAGGGCCAGGTATCCAGCTCGGTGGTATGGCACATGCCTAGCAGGCACAGGACTCTGAGTTCAAACCCAGTACCACCACCAAATCAAACAAACCAACCACAGAAACAATGTGGTACCACTACATACTTAGAATGGGCATAAACCTAACAATACCAATTTCTGGCAAGATTGAGGAACAACAGAAATTCTCATGCACTGCTGATGGAAATGTAACATGATACAGACACTTTGGAAATCAGTTTTGTAGTTTCTTACAAAGCTACACTGTTATGGTTTAGATATTAGGTGTTCCCCAAAGGCTCATGTATGAGACAATGCAAAATAGCTTAGAGGTGAAATGATTGGGTTTTGAGAGCCTTAACCCAATCAGTGATAGGGATTAATTGAGTGGAAACTGAAGGTAGGTAGGGCGTGGCGGGAGGAGGTGGGTCATTGAGGGTGTGCCTTTGGAGTATATATTTTGTATCAGGCGAGTGGATTCCCTCTCTGCTTCCTGGTGTGATGTCTTGAGCTGCTTTATCACACTGTTCTGCCATGATTTTCTGCCTCACCTAAAGTCCTGAGGAATGAAGCCAGCTGTGTATGGACTGAGACTTCTGAAACCATGATCCCCTTTTCCTCCACTAATTGTTCTTATGAGGTATTTGGGTCACAGCAGCAAAAAAGCTAACTAAAACAGAAATGCAGTCTTAACATATGCTCCAGCAATCATGCTCTTAAGTATTTACCCAACTCACATGAACATTTAAGTCTACCCCAAAACCTACAAGTAATTGTTTATAGCTGCTTTATTTATAATCTTCCAAACTGGAAGCAACCAATGCTTCCTTCAGCAGGTGAATGGATAAATAAACTGAGATCCATTCATACATAAAATGTTTTGTTGTTGTTGTTGTTTTGTTTGGGGGAGTACCAGGGATTGAACTTAGGGGCACTCAACCACTGAGCCACATCCGCAGCCTTATTTTGTATTTTATTTAGAGACAAGGTCTCACTGAGTTGCTTGGCATCTCACTTTGGCCAAGACTGGCTTTGAATTCACAATCCTCCTGCCTCAGCCTCCAGAGCTGCTGGGATTACAGGCATGTGCGCCCAGCTGAGTTTTACTTCTACAAAATTCTCACAATGAAAATACAAGAGAAATTCTCTCATGCTTCCAGTTGGGAGGAGTGGGAAAGTAGCCATTTTGAAGTATGCCCAGAACATTCTGTTCTTCCTGAAGATAATCACACTCAAGAGAAACCATTTAACCAGAACATAACTGGGTGGAGAAAAAATACCTCCAGCCTCTCTCCCTCCTGTCATACTTAGGCAGGTAATGGACATTGAGAGGCACTTTTAAATGTCATGATCCAGGAGCAATGGCTCCCCCAAAGGCTGAGATCTAATCACAGGACTCTGCATACTTCTCCTCCAACCACCTAAGCCTGGGAACCAGACTCAGATGCTGGAATTATCAGACCCAGAATTTAAAATAACTATGATGATGATAAGAATCTAATGACAAAAGTACAAGTAAACAACATGCAAGAGCAGATGGGTAATGTAAGCAGAGAAATGGAAATTCTAAAAATGAATAAAAAATAAATCATAGAAATCAATACTGATAATATTGATAATGCAGAGTAATTTTGATGGGCTTATTAGTAGACTGGACAAAACTAAGGAAAGAATCAGAGAGCTTGAAGATGTGCTAACAGAAACTTCCAAAACTGAAATCAACAAGGAGAAGAGAGAGAGAGAATAAAATAGAATATTCAAGAATTGTGGGACAATTACAAAAGGTACAGATGTGCAGAATGGGAATACCCAAAGGAAAAAAAAAAAGGAAGAGAAAAAATATTCAAAGCAATAATGACAGAATTTTCCAAGACAAATCATAACATAACATATCAGTATTGGCTTCCTCTTGGTCCTGCTCTAACTAAGGAAGTGACAGAAGTCTGGACACTTAGACCCCCAAGAGTAGCCCTCAGTCAACCAACAGAGAGTTGGAGAATAACTGCCCCACCTTCCTGAACACTCCCTGACTGGGACCAGGTGAGGCATATCTTGCACTATCTTCCCAAAGCAAAATACATCCTTGAAGTCCACAACAGAGCCCTGTTCTCTATCACACCCCGTGTTAGCTTCTTTTCCTCACCTGTCTCACTTCCCCTTTCCCAATAGGGTCTGTCTCCTGAGATCACTTTCCAATAAAATATTGGGCTTATATCCCTGCCCACAGGACCACTTCTGGGGAACCCAATCCAGTCTAATAAGGTATATTCCTTAAGATTTGTTATAAATAGAGGAGATGGAAAAGAATCATCAAACCTACATGTACTTTTTTTCAGTACTAGGAATGGAACCAAGGAGTGCTTTAACACTAAGTTACATCTCAGCTCTTTTTTTTTTTTTTTTTGAGATGAGATCTCACTAAATTGCTAAGGCTGATGCTCCTGACTCAGCCTCCCCAGCAGTTGGGGATTACAGGCATGATAGCATGTGCCACCATGCCCAGCTATTTATATAGTTATATAAAATATTTTCAGGCATGAATCTGAAGACAATATTTTATAAAATCTAAATGCCAGTCATTAATGAGTTTGGAGAGCAGGGAATGGAAGAGAAGCATCATTAAGTATTTCTTAGACGAGGTAAATGTTCTTTAAGTTGGGTGTTTGATATTTGTTTTAGTCACCTTTTCCACAACTGTGACTAAAAGATCTGACCAAAACAATTATAGAGAAGGAAAAGTTTATTTGGAGGCTTACAGATTCAGAGGTCTCAGTCCATAGTCAGTTTCATTGCCAGGGCTCAAGGTGAGGCAGGACATCATGGCAAAAGAGTGTGGCAGAAGGAAACAGCTCACATGAAATTCAGAAAGTAGAGAGAGAGACTCCACCTTCCAGATACAAAATGTATATCCCACAGCTATGAGCCCAATGAACCACTTCCTCAAGTCACACTCCACTTACCATTTGTTAATCCCATCAGGGATTAACGCACTGATTAGGGTAAGGATATAAACCAATAATTTCTCCTCCAAACTTTCTTGCATTGTCTCATGTGTGAGTTTTGTGGGGACACCACATCTAAACCATAACAATATTCTAGTGACCAGACTCACTGTGATGTAGACACTGGATAGGAAAGCTTGCAATCTAGTTGTAGCCCCATGATCAATCAACCATATGCAATGTTTTTTTTTTACCTAAAGAGTAAAGAAAATAAAACACTGTCCTTTTATGTAAATTAGACTATCAAGAGTGTAAACTGCTTGGAAGTACTTAGAATTCAAGATACATTATTATGCTTATTTTTTTAATAGCTAAGTGAAGTTTACTTTGTATTTCTATGTGGCATATACTCATAATACTAAGTGTTTTAGAGATGACCTTAAATACTGGGTAAATATTAAACTTAAATATATTTTTCTTTCCTTTTCTTGTGATTGAACCCAGGGCCTTGTGCATGCAAGGTAAGCATTCTACCAACTGAGCTATTTCCCCAGGCCCTAAATTTAAATATATTTTAAATTATGGACAAAGTAACTAAAATTTTGAGAAAAAAATGTTTTACTAAATTTAAAACCATCTAAATGTGAAGGAAGAAAAATTCAAAAAGTATAAAAATTATAAAGCAATTTGTGTTTAAATTGTTGGGAGAGGATAGTTTCTGTGATTACGTTATTTTCATAAGGAATGCAATGTTTTAGAAGAATGATTTACAGAAGTAAATGACATCAGATTTAATTAATTAGCTACTCTAATATGCCACTGTCTTCTTGTTTACATTTGAAATTTTCACAATAGGAAAGGAAGATTTAGAAAAATTGTAAGGTCCTTGCTTAGTATCTGGACAGCCATCTTTTTTTTATTGTTGGTTGTTCAAAACATTACATAGTTCTTGATATATCATATTTCACACTTTGATTCAAGTGGGTTATGAACTCCCATTTTTACCCCGTATACAAATTGCAGAATCACATCAGTTACACATCCATTGATTTACATATTGCCATACTAGTGTCTGTTGTATTCTGCTGCCTTTCCTATCCTCTACTATCCCCCCTCCCCTCCCCTCCCCTCCCCTCTTCTCTCTCTACCCCCTCTACTGTCATTCATTTCTCCCCCTTGTATTATTTTCCCCTTTCCCCTCACTTCCTCTTGTATGAAACTTTGTATAACCCTGAGGGTCTCCTTCCATTTCCATGCAATTTCCCTTCTCTCTCCCTTTCCCTCCCACCTCTCATCCCAGTTTAATGTTAATCTTCTTCTCATGCTCTTCGTCCCTACTCTGTTCTTAGTTACTCTCCTTATATCAAAGAAGACATTTGGCATTTGTTTTTTAGGGATTGGCTAGCTTCACTTAGCATAATCTGCTCTAATGCCATCCATTTCCCTGCAAATTCTATGATTTTGTCATTTTTTAATGCAGAGTAATACTCCATTGTGTATAAAAGCCACATTTTTTTTTATCCATTCATCTATTGAAGGGCATCTAGTTTGGTTCCACAGTCTTGCTATTGTGAATTGTGCTGCTATGAACATCGATGTAGCAGTGTCCCTGTAGCATGCTCTTTTTAGGTCTTTAGGGAATAGACCTAGAAGGGGAATAGCTGGGTCAAATGGTGGTTCCATTCCCAGCTTTCCAAGAAATCTCCATACTGCTTTCCAAATTGGCTGTACCAATTTGCAGTCCCACCAGCAATGTACAAGTGTACCCTTTTCCCCACATCCTCGCCAGCACTTGTTGTTGTTTGACTTCATAATGGCTGCCAATCTTACTGGAGTGAGATGGTATCTTAGGGTGGTTTTGATTTGCATTTCTCTGACTGCTAGAGATGGTGAGCATTTTTTCATGTACTTGTTGATTGATTGTATGTCCTCCTCTGAGAAGTGTCTGTTCAGGTCCTTGGCCCATTTGTTGATTGGGTTATTTGTTATCTTATTGTCTAATTTTTTGAGTTCTTTGTATACTCTGGATATTAGGGCTCTATCTGAAGTGTGAGGAGTAAAGATTTGTTCCTAGGATGTAGGCTCCCTATTTACCTCTCTTATTGTTTCTTTTGCTGAGAAAAAACTTTTTAGTTTGAATAAGTCCCATTTGTTGATTCTAGTTATTAACTTTTGTGCTATGGGTGTCCTATTGAGGAATTTGGAGCCCGACCCCACAGTATGTAGATCGTAGCCAACTTTTTCTTCTATCAGATGCCGTGTCTCTGATTTGATATCAAGCTCCTTGATCCATTTTGAATTCACTTTTGTGCATGGCGAGAGAAAGGGATTCAGTTTCATTTTGTTGCATATGGATTTCCAGTTTTCCCAGCACCATTTGTTGAAGATGCTATCCTTCCTCCATTGCATGCTTTTAGCCCCTTTATCAAATATAAGATAGTTGTAGTTTTGTGGATTGGTTTCTGTGTCCTCTATTCTGTACCATTGGTCCACCCGCCTGTTTTGGTACCAGTACCATGCTGTTTTTGTTACTATTGCTCTGTAGTATAGTTTGAAGTCTGGTATCGCTATACCGCCTGATTCACACTTCCTGCTTAGCATTGTTTTTGCTATTCTGGGTCTTTTATTTTTCCATATGAATTTCATGATTGCTTTCTCTATTTCTACAAGAAATGACTTTGGGATTTTGATTGGGATTGCATTAAACCTATAGAGAACTTTTGGTAATATCGCCATTTTGATGATGTTAGTTCTGCCTATCCATGAACAGGGTATGTTTTTCCATCTTCTAAGATCTTCTTCTATTTCTCTCTTTAGGGTTCTGTAGTTTTCATTGTATAAGTCTTTCACCTCTTTTGTTAGGTTGATTACCAAGTATTTTATTTTTTTTGAGGATATTGTGAATGGAGTGGTTGTCCTCATCTCCATTTCAGAGGATTTGTCGCTGATATACAGGAATGCCTTTGATTTATGCGTGTTGATTTTATAGCCTGCCACTTTGCTGAATTCATTTATTAGCTCTAATAGTTTCTTTGTAGACCCTTTTGGGTCTGCTAGGTATACATGTCACCTGCAAATAGTGATAATTTAAGTTCTTCTTTTCCTATTTTTATGCCTTTAATTTCTTTAGTCTGTCTAATTGCTCTGGCCAGTGTTTCGAGAACTATGTTGAACAGAAGTGGTGAGAGAGGGCATCCCTGTCTTGTTCCAGATTTTAGAGGGAATGCCTTCAGTTTTTCTCCATTCAGAATGATGCCAGCCTGAGGCTTAGCATAGATTGCTTTTACAATATTGAGGTATGTTCCTGTTATCCCTAGTTTTTCTAGAGTTTTGAACATAAAGGGATGCTGTACTTTGTCGAATGCTTTTTCCGCATCTATCGAGATGATCATATGGTTCTTATTTTTAAGTCTATTGATGTGGTGAATAACATTTATTGATTTCTGTATATTGAACCAGCCTTGCATCCCAGGGATGAATCCTACTTGATCATGGTGCACAATTTTTTTGATATGTTTTTGTATCCGATTCGCCAGAATTTTATTGAGGATGTTTGCATCTAGGTTCATTAGAGATATTGGTCTGTAGTTTTCTTTCTTTGAAGTGTCTTTTTCTGGTTTAGGAATCAGGGTGATGTTGGCCTCGTAGAATGAATTTGGAAGTTCTCCCTCTTTTTCTATTTCCTGAAGTAGCTTGAAAAGTATTGGTATTAGTTCCTCTTTAAAGGTTTTGTAAAACTGCTTTATACCCATCTGGTCCTGGGCTTTTCTTAGTTGGTAGTCTTTTGATGATTTCTTCTATTTCCTCAATTGATATTGGTCTGTTTAGGTTGTCTATATCCTCCTGACTCAATCTGGGCAGATCATATGACTTAAGAAATTTATCGATGCCTTCACTATCTTCTAATTTATTGGAGTATAAGGATTCAAAATAATTTCTGATTATCTTCTGTATTTCTGAAGTGTCTGTTGTGATATTGCCTTTTTCATCCCGTATGCTAGTAATTTGAGTTCTCTGTCTTCTTCTCTTCGTTAGCATGGCTAAGGGTCTGTCGATTTTATTTATTTTTTCAAAGAACCAACTTTTAGTTTTGTCAATTTTTTCAATTGTTTCTTTTGTTTCGATTTCATTAATTTCAGCTCTGATTTTAATTATTTCTTGCCTTCTACTTCTTTTGCTGTTGTTTTGCTCTTCTTTTTCTAGGATTTTGAGATGAAGTATGAGATCATTTATTTGTTGTTTTTTTCTTTTTTTAAGGAATGAACTCCAAGCAATGAATTTTCCTCTTAGAACTGCTTTCAATGTGTCCCATAGATTCCGATATGTTGTGTCTGTGTTTTCATTTATCTCTAAGAATTTTTTAATTTCCTCCTTGATATCTTCTATAACCCATTGATCATTCAGTAACCTATTGTTCATTCTCCAAGTGATGCATGATTTTTCCTTCCTTCTTTTATCGTTGAATTTCAGTTTCATTCCATTATGATCAGATAAGATGCATGATATTATCTCTACTCCTTTATATTGTCTAAGAGTTGCCCTGTGACATAATATATGATCTGTTTTTGAGAAGGATCCATGTGCTGCTGAGAAAAAAGTGTAACTGCTTGATGTTGGGTGGTATATTCTATATATGTCAATTAAGTCTAGGTTATTAATTATGTTATTGAGTTCTATAGTTTCCTTATTCAACTTTTGTTTGGAAGATCTGTCCAGTGGTGAGAGAGGTGTGTTGAAGTCTCCCATGATTATGGTATGGTGGTCTATTAGACTCTTGAACTTGAGAAGAGTTTGTTTGATGAACATAGCTGCACCATTGTTTGGGGCATATATATTTATGATTGTTATGTCTTGTTGGTGTATGGTTCCCTTGAGCAGTATGTAGTGTCCCTCTTTATCCCTTTTGATTAACTTTGGCTTGAAATCTATTTTATTTGATATGAGTATGGACACTCCTGCTTGTTTCCAAAGTCCATATGAGTGATATGATTTTTCCCAACCTTTTACCTTCAGCCTATGTATGTCTTTTCCTATCAAATGCGTCTCCTGTAGGCAGCATATTGTTGGGTCTTGTTTTCTGATCCATTCTACTAGCCTGTGTCTCTTAATTGGTGAGTTTAAGCCATTAACATTTAGGGTTATTATTGAGATATGGGTTGTTCTTCCAGCCATGTTTTTTTATTTATGTTACTAAACATGGTTTGTTTTCCTCTGATTATTTTCCCCCCTTTAGTGTCCTACCTCCCACTGTTGGTTTTCATTGTTATTTTCCATTTCCTCTTCCTGTAATGTTTTGCCGAGGATGTTTTGAAGAGATGGTTTTCTAGCTGCAAATTCTTTTAACTTTTGTTTATCGTGGAAGGTTTTAATTTTATCTTCCATCCTGAAGCTTAATTTCACTGGATACACAATTCTTGGTTGGAACCCATTTTCTTTCAGTGTTTGAAATATGTTATTCCAGGATCTTCTAGCTTTCAGAGTCTGTGTTGAAAGATCAGCTGTTATCCTGATTGGCTTACCCCTAAATGTAATCTGCTTCCTTTCTCTTGTAGCTTATAAAATTCTCTCCTTATTCTGTATGTTGGGCATCTTCATTATAATGTGTCTAGGTGTGGATCTCTTATGATTTTGCACATTCGGCGTCCTGTAGGCTTCTAGGATTTGGGATTCTGTCTCATTCTTCAAGTCTGGGAAGTTTTCTCATATTATTTCATTGAATAGATTGCTCATTCCTTTGGTTTGAACCGCTATCCCTTCCTGTATCCCAATTACTCTTAAGTTTGGTCTCTTTATGTTATCCCATATTTCTTGGATGTTCTGCTCATGGTTTCTTAACAGTCTTGCTGAGCTGTCTATGTTCTTTTCAAGTTGAAATACTTTGTCTTCATTGTCTGATGTTCTATCTTCTAAGTGTTCTACTCTGCTGGTAGTATTCTCAATTGAGTTTTTAAGTTGGTTTATTGCTTCCTGCATTTCTAGGATTTCTGTTTGTTTGTTTTTTATAACCTCTATCTCCCTGTATAGTTGATCTTTTGCTTCCTGGATTTGTTTGTGTAATTCATTGTCGAAGTGATCTTTCATTGTCTGATTTTGCTGTCTAATGTCTTCCTTGAGACTCCAGATCATCTGAAGCATGTATATCCTGAATTCTTTATCTGACATTCCATCTGCTGCAGCTGTTACCTCTTCTAAAGTTGAGTTGACCTGCATTGCTTGTGGTCCTTTCTTTCCTTGTCTTTTCATACTGCTTGCGTTTCTTTCTGCTTGGTGAAACTGTTGTGTTTTTGAAAAATTTTTCCCCCTATATATTTATATTGCTCTTGTATAGTTGAAAAGTCTCTCTTGCAGGGTCGGACGATGGTCTGCCTACCTTGCAGGCGCGGGCGGCGGCTCTGCTCTGCCCCTACTCCAATTGGGGTGATGTGACTACCGCGCCGGTGGGCCGCTGGGCCTGTCCCGGGTGCGGGCGAAAGCTCTGTTCTGCCCCTACTCCAATTGGGGTGACGTGTGTACCACGCCGGCAGGCCACTGGGCCTGATCCGCTGGTCGGTTGCAGGTCTGCCTACCTTGCAGGTGCAGGCAGCGGCTCTGCTCTGCCCCTGTGGCTTGATGACAAAGTGAGAGAGACTCGGGTGTTTGTGACTCACTTTCTTTACCAGGAGACCAAGTGTTTCTGTCGCCGCTGGTATCGATGAAGTTCTCTCCTCCGCCGCTTTCTGATGACATCAGATCTCTGCCATGTTGGTATCCCATGCGAATGGCAGCATTTCGTTCCCTTTGCCGGGTGACCAAAGCAATGGGTGAGTCCTGACCGGCCCTCACAAGCCCCGTCTCAGTCCTGTTGCCACTGCCTATGAAGGCTCGGTTGGTATTTACCTCCACAGTATTCAGCAGGACCCGGACCAAGAAGCAGTTTCTGCGGGTTCTTTATCCCTGGGCCAGAGCAGTTCCGGGAGCCGGAATTCGGCCGCTCCGTGCTCGGTGTATGTTCTGATAGGTGCAGGCTCCAAGAAGCAGTTTCCGCGGGTTATTTAGCACTGAGCCTGAGTAATTTGTCTGTGAGCCGCAGACAAAGAACATTACCTGTTCTATGGCTGAATGAGCTGCGATCAGTCGAAAACAGGGATGGTGACGTCAGCTCTCCAGGATGGTGGCTGCTGGCTTTCTCTGTGATCTGACCGGTGTGGAGAACCGAATTGGACCGCTTCCTTCCCCCGTCTCAAACCCAGAATTCAGCACTGAGTATGGTGATTGCATAGCTGGCAGAAGCCCGCGGAAACTGCAGCGCTGTATCTTTGCGTTGCTATCTCCTCGTTTCCCAGCGCGCGCCGCAGACTCTAGCCACGGAGCGATTTGCTGAATAAGCAGCGTGACCCTCGGTGCGGACAAATCTCTCGCGTTTGAGCCCCCGTAGCTGATCCTCGTGGGATGGACATCCTTCCTCTAGGTTTTGGAGCACCCCAATTTTGCTGGAAATTCCTAACAAGATAGCTTTTAGCCGTTCTAACTCATCATTCTCCCGCATAGTGACACAGTACACGGGGGTAATGCTCTCCCTTCGCCACCATCTTCCCCTCCTCGAAACCTGGACAGCCATCTTAAGCAGCCATTTTAAGAAAAATTTCGCTTTCTTGCCCAAGGGCGTTTCTGAGAAAAGCTCACCACTCCCTCATACCAACCCCACCCTTAACTCCCATCCCCCTTCTCGTTTTAGGACCCACCTGGCTCTCATCCCTAATCCTGCTCCATAAAATTCCTGAACCCCAATCCTGTTTTACTTCTTTCCATCTATGGAGAGATGTGCCTTTATTTGTTAGCTCTGACAAACTCTCTATGTATCTCTGCCTGGTCTCCGTCTTTCATTTCTCATTAACCATCTCTTAGTTCCTCACTTTCTTTTCAAAAATAACTATTCATGATTTTGCCAATCACTGAATTATTAATTAAATGAGATCTCCTTGCTGATATATATATATATATGTTTTGGGGATTAAACCCAGGACCTTGTGAATTTGAGGCAAGCACTCTACCAACTGAGCTATATCCCCAGCCCTTAAACAAATATCTTAAGCAATATTTAGCACACAAAGGAAAGAACACAAATTGGTGGAAGTATAGCATTCAATGAAATTTCGAAATTGATACACCTGGATAATCACCACTCAGATGGAAAAGTAGGATGTCACCAGCACACCAGAGTCCCTTGCTCAGGTCACCTTCCAGTCATTACTACCCAATCCTTCCCAAAGGTCACTATCACCAAAGACTAGTTTTACCTGGTTTTGAAGCTTATATAAATGAAAATTTATGGGATGAATCCTTTTGTGTCCTGTTTCTTTTGTTTGACATAGAGTAACCATAACATATGTAACTGCTGGTCATTCCTACAGCTTACAAACATACCACAATTAATCTCTTCTTCTATTCTGAACATTGGAGAAATTTCCAGTTTGGCTGCTTATGAAGGATACTCGCATGTTCTAGTTAGTTCCTCTGAATGTACACAAACACACAACTCTGTTAGGTAGACACCCAGCAGTAGAAGTGCTTGATCATCAAGCATGCGTATATTCAGTGTTTCCAGTTCTCTAGGAGATCGGTTCACCGTTTTTGTCAACATTTAGTATTATCATGTCTCTAATCATAGCCATTCTGGTGGCAGGTGCAGTGTCCTGTATGTGTCATTCATATTTGCATGTTGACTAAAGAGGTTAAGCAAGCTTCCATATCCTCACTGACCATTTGTGCAACTTCTTTTTTTAATATTTATTTTTTAGTTGTTTTAGATACAACACCTTTATTTTGTTTACTTATTTTTATTTGGTGCTGAGAATTGAACCCAGGGCCTCTCACATCCTTGTCGAGCAAACTACCGCTGAGTCACAACCCCAGCCCTGTGTAACTTCTTTTGAAAAGTGTCTATTCAAGCCTTTTACTCAGTGTTCTACTGTTTATTTTTTCCTATTGATTTGTAGAAGTTATTTATACCTCTTAGATATGTGTCTTTTGTGGGTTATATGTAGTATAAATGTGGCTTGTTCTATGGCTGGTCATTTCAGTTTCTTCAAGGTGAATTTTGAGAAACAAAATCAATTTTTTTTTCTTAATGGTGTTTTGTGTCTCCTGTTTAAGAGATCTGTGCCTATGATGAAGATAGACCGGTGTGGTGGCACACACCTATAATCCCAGCATTGCAGGAAGCTGAGTCAGGAGGAACCCAAGTTCAAGGCCAGGCTCAGCAACCTAATGAGACACTCAGCAACCTAGTGAGGCCCTGTCTCATAAAGAAAAAAAAAAAAGGGCTGAGGATGGAGCTCAAGGGTAGAGCACCCCTGGGTTCAATCACCAGTACCAAACCAAAATGAAAAAAGAAAGAAAAAAAACTATAAAACTTTTAATTCTTTATGCTACATATATTTTGTGTTTGATAAATGTTTATTAAATTAGTCACTTTTAATTACCATTGATGACATATACTTTTTTGTCTGCCCTATTTGCCTGCCTTTGAAGGTACCACTGATGCCCCTCTCCTAGGACAGACCTCACCCCCAAATTCACAGTTCTCTGACCGCACTATCACTAGGAAGAGATTAAAGCTGTGTCAATGGACAGCATCCATGGGATTTGTGCTAGAAAATAGAAAGGAAGTACAGTTTCCTTTTCTATCTGTGGGCTCTATATCTTCAAACTGAACCAATGATAGGTTAAAAAAAATTCAGAAAAACAAAAATTATGTGTTCAAAAATTGAATGTGAGCTGGGCGCTGTAGCACATGGCTGTAATCAGCAGCTTAAGGCTGAGGCAGGAGGATTGCAAGTTCAAAGCCAGCTTCAGCAATCTCCAGGTGCTAAGCAATTCAGTGAGACCCTGTCTCCAAATAAAAATACAAAATAGGGCTGGGGATGTGGCTCAGTGGTTGAGTGTCCCTGAGTTCAATCCCTGATACAAAAAAAAAAAAAAATTGAATGTGTACAGACCTTTTTCTTGTCATTACTCCCCAAACAATAGAGTATAATAACTATTTTCTTACCATTTATATTGCATTTTATAAGCAATCTAGAGATGATTCAAAGGCTATGGGAGGAGGTATTAGGTTCTATGGAAATACTACATCATTTTATATAAAGGACTTGAGCATCCATCCACAGATTTGGGGATCCACACGGGTCCTGGAACCAATCCCCTGCAGATACTGAGGGACGGCTCTATTCATGGTTGTTTCATGTCATTATTGCTTAGGAATAGCAACTGCCCCATGGACCTCCACCAATGTAAAACATTTCCTAGCTCAGAGCTGTGCTTTCATCCACAGCTTTAGTCATTAAAGCACACCCCCAAACATAATGGCCTAAAGCTGGAGGAAGGTGGGAATATCTTGCAGGGGCCCACAGTGAGTGTAGGAGGTGTTACTTGTGTACAAGGTAGGGATAGTTGTCTCTGTTGCATAGACGAGCTTGAGAAAGATGAAATAACCTACTCAAGCTCACAGGATAAGTAGTTGACCTGGATTCTAAGCCAGTTATCCTTGGTTGATGGCCCCTCTACTAGATTGCAAAGCTCCCATCTATACCAACCATGTCTGAATCCTGAGCCAAAACTTTCCTCATGATAATACCAAGAACCTACAAAACCAGATAGGTCTCTGCTGGTAAGATTCTCTGGCAAAAGAGAAGTTTTCTTAGAATTACTTCAGAAGGTCTTTTGATGCTAATTCACAGCTGTTTTCACCAATCAAGAGGATTTTCTCACTCTGAGTAAAATAGAAGATGATTAAATGCAATTTTCATTGTAGCATCAAAGAGGAGGCCAAGAGAATAGTAGACCCACAACTCTCCTGGAAATTTCCCAAGTACAGCTACCACTGCCACCTGGGCCTTCCCGGTACAATTTCATTTTCAAATTTTGTCTAGTTAGATCAGTTATGTGAATTTTCCATTTTGAAAATGCAGCCACAATTAAAAAAATGGAATTCAGGAAATATTTGCCAAGGGCCTAGTAGGTACCAGGCATTTTCCTCACTGCTGTGGATGCCAAGTTGAACAAGCCAGATCAGTGGCAAAGACAAAAATGTTGAGTCCCTGTGTGTCAGCCTCAAGTTCTACCTGTCTTCTAATATCTAACAACTGTATTTTCCCCAATATCTCATCATCCCCACCACCAGGCATCGTTTCTCACTTGGTACTTGTAACTTCTATCTCTGTCCCTCCTTGACTATCCCAATCCGTTTTCCTAATGACAGTCACAGTGGCCCCCTTTCAGGGTCTGCAAAGGCTCTCCAAGATCAACTCTCACCTCCTTAGCCCATCTATTTGCTCAGGCACCTATGAGCCTGTTCCCTGTTTCACCCCACTAACCACCTCATTCTAAATTCTAAAGGAATCCTGAGGTTCCCCAAAGCATCTTTCTTTCTCCTGCTTCATAGATCACCACTTGAACTTCCATCTTCTACATCCCTTCCCCTCCCCAACCCTCCTTGAGTTGCAATACCAAGTGTCATTGCCTGAGTCCTTGTTTTCTTCTTTAAACTTCTGTGTGATGATGGAGACAGAATCCTGTTCTCCTTTGTACCCGGAGCCCAGCCTGGTGTCAGGAGTACCAGCCGTGCTCAGTCAATGCTTGTGTTGGATGCACATACCAGTGAATGAATGTAGTCAGGCTGTTAAGGCAACGCAGAAGAGGAAGCCAGGTTGAAATATCAAGAGGAGGGAGCAATCCCCCCCCGCCCCAAAGTAGGTGTTCCTTGAAGTCCTGAGGGACCATCAGCTTTCAGCCTGGAAGGAGAACGGAAAGAAGGGCATGCTAAATGGACTAGCAGTTTGCAAGGGGATGCTGGCTTTGCTCAGCAAGGAAGTGAGAACTGAGGGTGCCAAGGTGCTGAGTGGGAGGAGGGAGGGAGGAGGGAGGGAGGCAGGAAAGAAAGGCAGAAGCTGGATGTGTGGGCAGGGGAGTAGGGTGTGGTTAAAGGATGAGTTTGCAATGTCTGCTGGAACACCCACACGGAGACATCCTGAAAGCAGACGATTAAATGGATCAGGGGTCAGGAGAGTGGTCTGGGATGGAGACACAAGCTTGGGTAGAGGTATATATGGATATTGAGGGAATTGATTGAATTATCCAAAGATATGGTATTTCACTGAGAAGAGAAGGAGCAAGACTGCATTCTGAACTGTCCTGACTTCAAGGGACAAATAGAGGAAGGAATTACCATAAAGACTGAGAAGAAGTACCAAGAAAATAAGGGAAAAAAGTAATATATGGGGCTAAAGAGCCGATGGAAGAGACTAGAAATGGTATCATAGGCTGCAGGTCAAAAAGTACCTATTGGATTCTTTGGTTTCTGTGACAGAACTGAGATGACGATGGGAACCTTGTCATTTGGAAAACGTCGTAATAAGATGCACACATTGTGCCACGGCTGGGGCTCTAAGGCCTACCACCTTTAGAAGTCGACCTGTGGCAAATGTGGATACCCTGCCAAGTGCAAGAGAAAGTGTAACTGGCGTGCCAAGGCTGAAAGAGGAAACACCACCAGGACTGGTCTAATGAGGCACCTAAAAATTGTACACCACAGATTCAGGCGTGGATTCCATGAAGGAACAACTCCTAAACCCAAGAGGGCAGCTGTGCAGCATCCAGTTCCTCTTGGAAGTTTCAGCAATTGACCATCCAATAAGTGTTCTGGTTTTAAAAAATAAAAAGATAAGTGTCTGTTGGTATCATTTGACACTTATGTTAGATTCCTATTTCTGATATAATAAAATTGAGTTCACCCTCTGTTCCCCAAAGATTCAATCTGACCCACCTGCAAGATACTCACTTCCCAGGACCCGGAAATTCTTAACTAATACTGAAGTCCAAAATGTCACCTAAGCATCATCAGCTCAGAAATCACAAATAATATCATCTCTATTAAACATGGGTGAGGCTGTAGATCTAGTCCATCCTGGAACAAAATTCCTTTCCACCTGTGCATGTTTGAAGCTAGAAAACAACTTATCTGTGTCCGAAATATGGAGACACAGGCATCAGGTCATAGGTACAGGCATTCCCACTGAAGATGGGGAGAAAATGGAAGAAACTGAGGAATCACCAGTCACATAAAATTTCAGTCTATAGACAAATAACATTAAGTTTTCAGACTTGGGAATAATCCTCGGTAATTCAAGGCTTCCCTCTTGGGACTCAAAGCTCAGCCCTCTCTGAGTCATCTTTCCTTTTGTTGAAATGTAGCTGGTGTTTGTAGCTGAGTAGTTTTATCAACCTATTTCTTACCAGTGAATTTTGGGGATCCACTAACCTTCTTAATACTTCATCCTTTCTGTCCTTTTCAATCCAAGTTGGCAGTATTTCAAAAACCTAGAGGATCTCTTGTATATGTCATGGGGATTCACTCCATCAGGCAAGAGGCTTATTCACAGGTCCTTCCCTGATCTTTCCTCCACATTTAGTGTTTGCCAAAATAGCTGAGAGGATTTATGTATGAGTTACATACTCTTTATTTTATTTTTTTCTATTATTTTATTTTATTTTGGTACTGGGGATTGAACCCAGGGATGCTTAACCACTGGGCCACATCTCCAGCCCTTTTTATATTTTTATTTAGAAACAGGATCTCAATAAGTTGCTGAGGGCCTCCCTACATTCCTGAGGCTGGCTTTGAACTTTCGAATCCTCCTGCCTCAGCCTCCAGAGCTGCTTGGATTCCAGGCATGTACAACCATGCCTGGCTCACATTCTCATTCTCTCTCTCTCTCTCTCTCTCTCTCTCTCTCTGTCTTTCTCCTTCTCCCTCTCCCTCTCTCTTTCCCTCTCCCTTTCTCTCTTTATAGTACTTCATATAATTTATTAATGTCATTTTCTATAGGACACTGTGACATCAATATTGACCTCATACAGACAAAGAATGAAAGTTGGGTTTTCTTGTGTACCAAGTATAAAACATCTGTTAACAAGTTAGCATATACAACAGTTGTAAGAGATCAACTTTCAGGATGACTCAGTTTATACTAGTTGCTTCACATGGTTTTCCCTCAAAACTTGGATGCCACCCAGTGTCGCTGTGTTTGTGCAAATGCCTGCTGTGAACTACCGGACTACTTTCTTTTGCCAGCCCCACTTTTGCTTGTTTTACTGCTGCCACTGCTAGATTTGCCAGGTGATTTTGAAGAGAAGAGTCTTGTCATGAACTCAGATACATCAGGCAATTCATGGTTGGAATTCAGCATATTCATTGACTCTCCATCTTCTGTCTCATGTCAGGATCACTTGTGTTGACCACTTTGGGCAAAAGCACAAATATCAATAATGAAAGAACCATCATCATAATCATTGGATTCATAAGAAAGTCTGTCCAGCCCCATGATTCCCTTTTAATAAAGTAAGAAGGTGGACCTGAAGATTTCTTTTTTCTTTATTAAATTATTTATTTTTCTAGTTTGTTATACATGATGGCAGAATGCAATTCATTTCATATTACACATATAGAGCACAATGTTTCAAGTCACTGGTTGTACACAAAGTATTTTCATAGCATTCGTGTCTTCATACTTTTACTTAGGGTAATGATGTCTAACTCATCCCATCGTCATTCCTACCCCCTTGTGGACCTGAAGATTTCACTGGAGAGGATAGGGCAGTCTGACCACTTCTGATGTTTTGATATAATTCATGTATCTTGCTCTCATTTTTCTTTTTGAAGTGATATCAGCTCTGTCAAACTTGTAAGCTAGAGAAATAACTTCCACTACATAAGATCCAGAAGATATATCACGAACCCCAAAACTCCAATCTGTCTTAAGAAAGCCAATGTGCTCTTCTCTGTCTATAAGCACTCAGATCCAGTCCTGAGGCTTCACCCCTGGAACAACTGCACGCCCCTCAATCTCAAAACAATCTCTTAGGCTGACCCCACTCCCTCTCGATCCCTTGGCTGCAGCCCTGGGTACTTCCAAACTCTGGGCAAAGATGGAAAAGAAGCCCCACAGAGTGACTGCCATGTCAACAGCTCTGGGCAGTCAGGATGGCCTCACATACTCTAAAAGGTCTTCTGTGGATAAAGTGCTCCAACATTTTTTTTTTTGCCCTTTTCAATGTTTTATTCATCAAATCACTCAATACAATTTCATTCTATAGGTTCTTTTAAAAAAATTATTATGGTTTCTTTATTGACACATAAGGTTTTTTTAACATTTATTTTATTTATTTATTTTATGTGGTGCTGAGAATCGAACCCAGCGCCTCACACATGCTAGCCGAGCACTCTACTGCTGAGCCCCAGCCCCACCCCCTCTATAGGTTCTCAAACAAGAAAACGACAATCCTTAATGCAAAGCACTGCAATAGACATAATCAATTCACAGCAGACAATTCTAGATTAATTAATTCACACCAAACATTTCTAGGTTAATTAATTCACAGCAAACAATTCTAGATTAATGAATTCTAAGCACTGTGAACACACTTAATCATGACAGATTTATGACAGACTTTCCCTCTGCATGCTAAGTTCAAGTGTCAGATCAAAAATCTCAAACCTTAGGCTTTACGTCCAGCAGATGCACACTCATTGTGCTCCAACTTTTTGATCTTTCTGAGGTATAAGCAAAATTTGTCCAGCTACATCTTTGGATTTTTCTCTAGAATACTTTGCTTACCGTAGATTTCTCAATTTTACCATCTTTTGCAATCTAGATAGGTTAAGAAATTCCCAAATAACCCAATTCTCATTCCTGTTTGTTTAAAAATTCTTCCCTCAATTGATTTCTTTCCATATAGCTTCCTAGAAATAGCAAGAAGATCAGAAACCTCATCTAAATGGCCAATCTCATCACCTACAAATTCTATTCTCCACATGAGTACAGAACACAGCTCTGCTCAGCTTTCTGCCACCATATAACAAAAATTTCCTTACTTCCAGTTTCCAATAACATGTTCCTCATTTCCTTCTGAGCCCTCATTGATAATGTCTTTAACATCCACATTTCTATAGAAGCTTGTTCTGACTGACTTGTTCTCTGAATGATACCTGTTTTATCCCCACTTTTTGGATTCCTCATTGGCAATCATTACTATTTCTACTAAGGGTCTGCTTAAGGTAATCCAGGTTTTTTCTATTATGCACCTCATAATTCTTCCAGCCTCTTCCCACTGTCCAATTCCACAGTTTAGGCATTCATTACAGTAGAACTCCTCCTTCAGGTATCAAAATCAATTTGATTTTACCACTGTGACAAATTATGCAAACATAACTCAACACAAACTTATTATCTTAGATCTATTATTTATTGCCATGTTGGGAATTGAACCCAGGTCCTTGTGCATGACAGGAAAGCACTCTACCACTGAGCTACATCCCAGATGATTTATTATCTTATAATGCTGAAGGTCAAAAGTCTGAAATGGGTCTCACTGGGCTAAAATCAAGCTGTCAGCAGGACTGTGTTCCTCCTAGAAGCTGTAAGAGAGAAACCATTTCCTGGCCCTTCCCACCTTCTATTGGCCTCCCATATTCCTTGGCTTATAGCCCTGTTCCTCTGTCCTCAAAGTCAACAATATCAGTCTGGGTCCTTCTCACACTTTCATCTCTCTGATTCTCCCCTTTCTGCTTCCTTCTTCCACTTATAAGGACCCTTGTGATTTTATTGGGCCTGCCTGGATAGTTCAGAGTATCCTGAACCAGAATATTAACATTGATATAATAGTGCTGACTAATCTATAAACCTTAATTCAAATTTTGTTGCATTTTAATACCTAGCATCCTTAATCATCTGCACCCTTAATTCCCCTTTACAGTGGAACCCAGCATATTTACAGGTTCCAGGGATTTGGATGTGAACAGTGGCATATACCTATAATCCCAGTGACTCAGGAGGCTGAAGCAGAAGAATTGCAAGTTTGAGGCCAACCTGGGCAACTTAATGAGATACTGTCTCAAAATAAAAAATAAAAAGGACTAGGGATATAGCACAGTGGTAGAACATGCCTGGGTTCAATCCCCAGTGTCCCCACTCCAAAAAGAGGCATTACCTGCCTACCATAGTAATTAATTTAATTATGGATAATTCAGACAAGCTCAAATCATTCAACAATATTCGACAACACAACTGAGCAGTACCCTTCAAAAATGTTCAAATCAAATCAAACAAACAGAAAGAATGAATGTCTGGGGAACTATTACAGACAGAAAGAACCTAAGGAGACCTGACAATCTGCTACAGTGCGTGATCCTAGACTGCATTCTGTTCCATTGGTGAGCCCATTGAGAAAATTTGAATTAAGGTTTATAGATTAGTCAACATAATTTGATCAATGTTAATATTCTGGTTTTGTTCTTTACATGGTAGTTATAAATAATGTCATTTGGGGAAGCTGGGTAAAGTGTATATGGAAATTCTTTGTACTATTTTTGCAACATTAAAAAATAGTAAATGAGGGGCTGGGGATGTGGCTCAAAGCCAGATTCAGCAAGTTGAGAAATGAACAAGAGCAGAAATGATGGAGAGGAAGACACCTGTCTTAAATGTGACTGTAACGTGAAGCAATGCAAAGACAGAGCCAGAAGCTGAAGGAAGGCCACATGGAGGATTGTTTTCTTAAGACGTAACTGGACGTCACCTCTGTGAAATCATCCATGTTCTGAAATCTTCAAAATTAAACTCTTCCTTCCCTCCACCCTGCTCAGCCTATTAGAAGTTACTCTAAAAGCAGCAGAGGGGTTCTTGGTGGATTTAAAGAGAAGAAACAATGTAATCAGGTTTTCACATTTTAATACCAGTCCCCCTGCAGAGAAGAAATCAGAGGACAATGTTACTCGACAAACCGTTTAGAGAATTTTTGTAACTATCCAGAAAGAGGGATGACAGCCTAACCCATGACAAGAGGAGTAGAGAAAGGAAGAGATCAGAGGCAGTGAAATCTTATTGTTCAGATTCAACATGGCAGATTAAACATGTATATTTATTTCTATTCCCATCTCAAATCCCACTAAGTTATATGGAAAAGTAATAAACTCATATTGTTAGGGGACAGGAGCTATTCATATTGCTGCTTAACAAACTGCAGTGTGATGTAGACGTCTGTTATCAGGTTTGGTGAAAGTTTTTATAAGTGGGGTTTTAATTTTAGCACATGCTCTTTCTATACATATTGAGATTATCATGTGGTAATCTTTTTTATTCTGTTAGTATGGTAAATTACATTGTTTTTTTTAAATATTTATTTTTGAGTTGTAGGTGGATACAATATCTTCATTTCATTTTCATGTGGTGCTGAGGATCGAACCCAGTGCCTCCCGTGTGCTAGGCGAGTGCTCTACCACTGAGCCACAACCCCAGCCCCTTACATTGGTTTTTGAATGTTAAACTCACCTTGTATTCCTGGGGGAAAGCTTGAATAATACTGATATAGTGTTCTTTTTATATATATTGCTGGATTTGATTTGTTGATAGTTGGCTAAGTATTTTTATGTCTATGTCCATGAGAGATATTAATCTTTAATATTTGCTTTTTTCTTTTAAGTTATTTGTGTGACTTTGGTTTCAGGGTAATGCTGCCCTCATAAAATGAATTATAAAGTGTTTTATTTTCTGGAAGAGTTTATGTAGACTTGCTATTATTATTTATTTCTTAAACCTTTGATAGAATTCACCAGAAGGTCATCTTAAATGGAGAAGGCTGGAGTTTTCTTTATGGAAACCGTTTTAACTAGGAATTCAACTTCTTTAATAGATATACAGCTTTTGAGGCTGTCAATTTCTTAAGTTTTTTAAAATATGTTTTAGTTGTAGGTGAACACAATATCTTTATTTATTTATCTTTATGTGGTGCTGCGGATCGAACTCAGTGCCTCACCCATGCTAGGTGAGTGCTCTACTACCCTAACCCCAGCCCTCTTCTTAAGTTTTAATATTTGTGTCTCTCAAGAAATTAGTCCATTTTCTCTAAGTTGTGCAACTTATTGAATAAAGTGGCTTATAATATTTTTATCTTTTCAATGTCTATCATATATGTAGTGATACCCCCTCTTTCATAACTGATACTTTTTTCCTTAACATTATTGCTTTTGCACTCAGAGGAGCATCTAACCACAGCAGATCATCTGATAAGTTTATGAAAATATTGGCTTGCAAGGATGTTGGAGGATATGCTACACAGAAGATAAAGTAAATGAAAAACCAAGATAAATATTAACTTCGGGGTGGGTAGAGTAGGGAACTGCACAAACAATAAAATTAAAGTACAAGGGCTAGGGGTATAGTTCAGTAGTAGAGGGCTTGCCTAGCATGCATGAGCCCCTGGCTTTGATCCCCAGCACAGTAAAAATACAAAATTAAAATTAAAGCATAGTAAATCAATAGGCTCAGTATACATTCACACCATGATGTCTATTGATAGCCTTCGATTTACCCTTCAGAGAGAACCTGGCTGAGTGGGAAGAGAATGGTGACTATTGTTTATTGTTATAAAGATTCTCAGTGTAATTTATTTTTAAATTGCATGTTACATTGCTTTGACTACACCAAAAAGTAAAAGAAGAAACAACCAACACTTAAAAAAAAAAAAAGAGTGACCTCTCATGTCATAGGTTCACAAGCAAATGACAGAACTGACCTTCTTCTACTAAGTTGGAGTCTGATTGACTCTCTAATTTTCACCCCTCGGCCTAGTTCAGCTGTTTGGAAAGCCCCAGATATGACTGCTTCCTCCTCCCCAGGAGGATAACGGGTTTGGGGGCAGATCTCTCAGGAAACAGATTTCCTGAGCTTGCCAGCCCCTTTGCCTCTTCTTCCCACATAGAACCAACTCTGGGATGAGCATGCCACAGATAGGGCAGACCAGGGCTTCCATAAGGGACAGGAGGAGAGTTTGAACTTAAACTCCAAACTGACCCAGGCATTCCTGCTCATTTCCACAATCCTGTGGAGCATGCTCAGTGGGAGAAATCATAAGCGAAGAGGACTACATTCAGTAAGTATGCACAATGCTCCAGTTTATGGGCTGGAGGTTTTACTTACATTATTTCATTTCATCCTCAAAACAACTGTGTGTGTTTAGTGCCACTGAACTGAACACTTAAAAATGGCAAAGGTAGTATATTTTACATCTTGTATGTTTTACCACAATTTAAAACAAAACACCTTGGGTGGTAAGGATTATCCCCATTTTTCAGAAAGTTAAGTAACTTGCCCAAACTACCCACCCAGTCAGTAGGTGTCTGAGCCAGGTGTGAGTTCAGGTTTGTCTGGCTTCGAAGCCTATGGCTTCCTGCTCTGTTGAGATGTCCCCAGTGATAAGAAGCAAAGGAAAACTGAAGGAAACAGCCATAGGAGAGGATTGTGGTCTGTTTTTAGTTTCACCATTTTGTTCAGTGCCAGCCTGACGTTCCTCCCTGGAGCAGGGAACAAATGTTTTGCGAGAAGTTACCATCAGACTGTTTCTCAGGCACAAAGGCTATATTAACGACAGGTGTAACTGTTGTGGCAGAAATGGAGCTCAGGCTGAACGTGGAGCTCTAGGACTCTTAAGTACTCTGTGGGAGGTTTCTTTCTCTTGTCCAAATTAGCTGAAGTGTCTTTT
The DNA here is from genome assembly GCF_047511675.1 of Marmota flaviventris. Classification (NCBI taxonomy): domain Eukaryota; kingdom Metazoa; phylum Chordata; class Mammalia; order Rodentia; family Sciuridae; genus Marmota; species Marmota flaviventris. The sequence continues at coordinate 24,189,214 of NC_092498.1, forward strand.
TTTTTTTCTTTTTCTTTTTTCTTTTTTGCAGTACCAGAGATGGAACCCAGGACCATGAGCATGCTAGGCACATTGATCTATATTCCCAGCTTTTAGCCAAAGTTTTAGATGATGTAAATTAGATTCTTTCCCTGCAGGATTGGGGGAAAGGGACACTTGATAAAGACAGCAAGATCATCAGCATTTCATTGAAATCCAATCAAGAGGGCCCAGTAGCGGGAGAGAAGGCTTAGGAGGACCAGTGGAAGAATAATTACAAAAATAACACTGCCTAACATTTCTATAAAGTGGGTCATGTGGCAGACACTCCTCTAAGCACATTATATGTACTAATTCATTTAACATAACTACCATCAGGTATGTGACTATTATCAGTTAGCTAAAGGGTACAAAGTTAAAAGATAATCCAGAGTACTGAATTATCCTATGTGCCAATCTCTACCTAACAAAGAGGGTTATTATTTATAATTGACCCAAATTAGAAACTATCTAAATGTCTAACACCAGGTAATATTAAAGCCATGGAATGTAGGCAGACAAAAAGGATAAAAATAATAATAACCATTATTTGCTGAATGTTCATATTGTCCATGCATGCTTTACATAGATTACCTCCTTTATTCTTTGCCCTTTATGGCAAGTTCTACTAGAAGCCTGTTAGTTTTCTGATGCTATGATGAAATACCTGAAATAATCAAGTTAAATGGAGAAAAGGTTTGTTTTATCTCATGGTTTCACAGGTTTCAGTCCATGGTTACTTATCTGTGTTACTTTGGGCCTGTGGCAGCACAGTAAACCACAGCAGGAACACATGGAAAAGAGCTCTATTCATTCATGGTAGCTGAGAAGCAAAGACAGAGAAAGGAACCAGGGTCACAGTCTCCCCTTCAAGGACATGCTCCCAATGACCTAAATTCTTCCAACTAGGTGACACCTCTTAAGAGTTCCACCATCTCCCAGTAGTGCTATAGGCAGAGGATCAATCTTTCAACACCTGGTTGCTGGGGGACTCTTCAGATTCAACTACAGCAGAGCCCATTTTAAGGTCTGGAGCAGAGGCTCAGAAGGTTTAGAAGGTTAGGTAGAGTAGATTTGAAACCCAATACCATCCAACTTCAGGACCCAAGCTCTTACCTACTTTGTTATTTTGCCTCTGAAGACAGGAAGGTAAAAAGTATTGCATAAAACTGACCAGGATTATAATCACAACAGAACCTGAGGCCATGGGAACATGCCAATCATGACTATAACAGACAAACCAGGCAAGGGGCTAATTTGAGTGAATGGACTGGAAGCTGTTCTCTCTAAATATAGTTGTCAAAGGGAGCATGGAATGAAGCACTCTTCCCTGAATTTTGGGATGACTCTTTCCCCTTAGATGTTACGGTGCTTCATGCCACTTGAGCATCTCAGCCTTCGTGCTGGGTAATCCAGAAGGGAGAGAGATGACAGAAAGTAGTGCTTTTCTTTTCCCAGGCTCCCCTAGGCCTGCAGACCTGCACTGACAGGTTCCTTACCAGAGTTACACCTGCAGAGAGTAGATGATGCTCAGGCCATGTCTGCCTCCTGCATCCACTGAGTCCCCAGCCTTCTGGGGCCTGCTCACACGCCACCTCTGTCTTTAGATCCTGAGTCTTCATCTGCACTCTCAGCTGCACAGGGCGCCCCAGAGGGAACACCTTCTTTGACACAGAGCTGCTGTTAGCATAGCTGGGTTCACTGGTAACTGTGGAGGGGAGACAGGAGAGGTTTCCATGGAAGCCACACAATATCACCCAATTTCTTAAATGTCCTTTGCCCTTTCTCAGCAGCCCCAGCTTCTGTCCAGAACTCTGGCTCTTCTCCATATCTTTAGCTTCTCCTTTGCCCTCCTTTTTCTCCTTACTAGTGTCTATCCTAGTCCAGAGCAAACCCAGTAATTCTCCCTTTGCTTTAAGCAAAATGGCTACCTCCCACCCCTCCCACCACACTCCCACCCCCGTCCTACCTGCTAACTCCCTCCCAATGAGTCATACATCTTACCCCAGGAGATTTGTCAAGGTACTTTTCCTCAAAGATCTACTTCTTTCCTAAAAAGAATCAAGAAATTCTGGTAAAATCTGTTAACAAAAAAAGATTAAAACAAATAAACTTAGATCAGGTTACTCAGAAAATAGACTCAGAGACAGAGACTTGTGTGCAAAGATTATTGGGAAATGCTATCAATACCTGTAAGGAGGGATTTTGAACTTGTCAGGTGGGACTGAACACTAGGAGAAATTTAAGCTGTGAAGCACTTGCAATGAGAGTCTTTACCCAATTTCATGGAAAGTTCTGGAGTTGGGATGGGCCTTTGGAATCTTGCCATTGAAACAAGGGGGTCAGGCATTTGAACTTCCCACTCCACATGCACATTAATGGGGTCAGTTATTGGATACCAGACAGTCCACCTAGCTGAGGACGATTCCAGATAGGGACATCAGCAGACAAATTGCTGGCAGCTGGGTAATGAGTGCCTCAATCCTTGAGGAGAATGAGGGGACTGTGGATGACATCCACTACAGTCAAAATAATTCTTAAAAAAGTATGAAGTAACTTAAATATCTATTGAGGCCATCTGGGCAACATGGCAACACTCTTAATCTCTTAAAACAGCAACAACAAAAATATACATAATCTAAAAATATCTACTATAGTCTAAATTTTATTTATTTTGGTATTTATGTTTTTAATTGATACATAATAATTGTATATTTTAATGGGGTTCAGTTTTGTTTTGTTTTTGTTTTTTGTTCTTTTGGTGCCAGAGATTGAAGCCAGAGGCGCTTAACCACTTGAGCCATATCCCTGGCCCTTTTTATTTTTTATTTTGAGACAGGGTCTCACTAAGTTGCTGAGATTGCCTTTGAACTTGTGATCCTCCTGCCTCAGCCTCTTGAGCTGCTGGGATTACAGGTGTGCACCACCACAACCGGCATGGGGTAGTTTAATGCTTCAATACATGTGTACATTATTTAGGATAACTAGTATAAAAACGTTTAGGAGTTGTTTTGTAGTGAGGATATTCGAAATCTCTTCTAGTCTAAACTTGTCATACTACCTCTGGAAAGAGGTTTATAAAACAGTAATAATAGTATTGTTGTTATAATAATATTGAAAGTAAATGTTTTGGGGTCCCCAAGAGACCAGGTAGGAGCTGATTAAATCTGCTGCCCACTTGAATTTCTTTCCCCATGAATTTTCTGTACGAAATGGTATTTCTCTCCACTTCCTGCCTTGAATTGTGCTGCAGCCTGAGCAGCTATTGAGCAGCTGTCATGTCCCACTGCAATCCAGGGGTAGCTGTGAGCACCTCAAGGGCAGGCCATGGCTTCAGAGGGTGTGGGAGGAACACAAAAAGTTGGGGTAGCTCCAATCCCGCAAAACATGAAGCAAACTCCCAGACAGTGACCACTGCTGTGTCCCCTGTGGTGGGAATTCCTGGCTGTTCTCCTTTATCTGTCATCCTTGTTATTCTAATCATGAAAATATTAATGATCATTTATTGAGAGTTTACCATATGCTGGTAAATATTCATAATCTCATTTCTCCCTCACAACAATTGTATGAAGTTATACACAATTATTTTCATTTGACAAGAAACTGAAGTTTTTGCAAAACTTTGTGAATATGCTAAAAAACATTGAACTGTACACCTTAAATGGGTGAATTTTATGGTGTGCATTTCAATAAACCATTGAGAGAGAGAGAGCGAGAGAGAGCAGACAGAGGGAGGAAGAGAGAGAAAGGGCAAAAGAAGGAGGAGAGAAAGAGAGAGAGAGAGAGGAACCAACATGTATAAAGATCACAATGGTTGCCCAAGATCACAAAATTACAAAGTAGTGGATTTTGTTAGCAAGAAACCATCAAAGAAGGGACCTTTCACCATATGGGTGTCCTGAGAGAGGGCCACATAAGCCACAGGGCTCAGTCTCATTGGCAGCCCTTGAAGATGATGAGGTCTCGAGGTGGGCAAGCCCTTCAGGCAGTCACTTTCATGTTTGTCACCAGCATCTGGGCTTCTCCTAGAGTAGCCCCATCTGGGTGGGGATAGAAAGAGGTTGGAATGAGAGTGAGAAAAATGGGTGAAACCTGGCACTGGAAGCCCCATGGCAAAATTCTCCACTACCTGAATGTCCATATCAGGAGCCGTTGCAAATTGGTTGTGTGGACGGTGGAAATGAAGAGGCTTGAGGAGATTCTGGGGTGTATGTTCCAAGTGCCCTGGTAGCTGGTATCTAGCTAGATGAAAGTCAGAGGTCCAAGCTGCGGGGCAGCAGCAGGCTGTGGTTCCAAATCTGTGTCTTTGTCCATGCTGGACTTTGTCCTTCTGTGCCTGTGTGCCCTTTGTGTGGTATCCAAGTCAGCCATGGAGTGATTGCTCCAACAGCATGTGCCAGAGCCACTAATTAGAGTGGTAGCATTATCAAGAGAGTACATATGAAAAACTCAAGTGGGCTTGAAAACCTTGACCTTATCACAAGAAATTTCAAAAAGAGCTGTTAGATAGTTTCAACTGTGATCTGATTTTAAATGGGGGTAAAAATGCTTTGAAATTTTTTAACTCCTACTTGGGCAAAATTTCTCACTGATGAGCAATTACCAATAACTTGAATAGATCAATAAAAATCTTTACTGATAACTATTTATAGCCATTCCAAGCATATAAAAAGAGAATGTTTAAAAAATTATGGTCCTGCTATATTTGCAATTTTCACTGCAGAGTGGTGCTGTCCTATCAGGCAGCCAATGGCCACATGTGGCCACCAAGTGCGTGAACTATGACTGGTCCAAACTGGGATACCCTGTCACACACTGGATGTCAAAGACTTAGTAAGAAAACAAGAAAGTATCCCATTGGTAAATTTTATATTGATGACATGTTGAAATCATAATAGTGGGGATATATTAGGTTAAATAAAATACATCATACATTTTTTTAAAAGTTGTGTTCATGGAAGCAAGCTCAGGTTTCTCATTAAAAATGTGAAAGTATTTTATTTGGAAATTTTCATACAAATACAGGATTTAATATGTTCTATAATTACTTTATCTTTATTTTTATACTTTAATAAAAAGAAAACGTAATCACTTTTTCCATCAAGCTCCACATCAATGACCCCAAATCCTTTCTAGTTTATTTAAATATGCTCTAACAGTATAGAAATTTCCTACGAATGCAATGACATGTAATGGTTTCAGAGAAGGATCTTTGAGTATCATTAAAGTTTGGAAAGAAAAGCATTTGTAAGCATCTGTCTGAATTCTAGTGATGCAGAGTTATGCATATTGTATATTGCATGGTGTATCTGTCAATAATTATGCAAGAAATTCTTGGGCATCTTAGGGAGAACTGATCTAGTCACGGAACAGTGGGGCAGTGGGACACAGGTGTCAATCTGAATGACTGATGGAGAGAGATGGGGCCCTTTGCCTTTTTTGAGCTATAGGTTAAGAACAGCCCTGACCTGGCTCCAACTTGGGCAAAATTTCCACTACAAGAGAATGTTTCCACTACATGAGAATTTCCCCTATACTGTAAAGTCCTGAAGCCCTTGCTCAGCTACCAAGCATCTGTGGGTAGGTTTCCTATAACCCGTATGCCTGAGGCGAGGCATGCCAAAAAAGCAGAGGCCAGGCTGCCAGTGTGCTTGTAAACTAGGCTATTTTTTTTACACATGTGACTCTGGCAATCCATTTAGTTACTGTTATGGGACAGCCCAATCCCAAGGCTGACTTTCTGTTTCCAGTCCCATACCTCTGGGCTGAATCGGAACACACCATAAACAGCCTCCTCAATGCAGGAAGCCACCTGTGTGCCACTCACTCTCGTTATTCAAGAGTTGTTGGCACTTTCTCAGCTCTTCTGAGGTTAGGAACTCACACTGGGGGAGTCCAGGAGACTGACTGGCCTTTTGGAAAATCATCAGGGAGGTCTGAAGGGGCCAGAAGTCAATGTTAGGTCCCAGACTATTGGGTTGCCTTCTGGAACTGCAAAGAAACAATATGGAATCTGTTCAGGTTAATATTGCTCTTTCAAATTTTGTGTGGCCTTGGGCCTGCTCCGTGATGTAACTGTCATAACTTTCTCCATCTTTGCCCCAAAATACCTATGCAATTGAGCCTGAAGCAATGGGTATACGTGTAGGTGGCACATATTGCTATAAAAATTGTCTATGTGTGGATGTACACAAAGGCTGTGCTTAGTTATAAAAAGTGACTGAGGTCATGGGTGTTGTTTACTGTTAATTGTTTAAGTATGAAATAAATAGTCAAACTTTAAAAGACTATCAAATTATTTTCAATGTATACTTAAAATGTCTAAAGCCCTTTGAAGAAAGTGTCAAAAGAAATTTTAAATAGCCAACAATAGGGGAATGATTTAATAAATTAGAGGAATAATGAATTATCATTTATTGTACACTCACTTATATGCATTATTTCATTTTTTAAAATTGTTGATAGCTGAAAAGGATTATGATCATTATCACTTTTATTTTATAGATGAAAAACCAGGACATAAACACACTAAGTAACTCACAAAGACAATAACTAGCCAGGCCAAGCACAGTGGCATGCCTGTAATCCCAGTGACTCAGGAGGCTAAGGCAGGAGGATCCCAAATTTGTGGCCAGCATGGGCAACTTAGTGAAACCATATCTCAAACTAAAAAATGAAAAATGGGGCTGGGGTTGTAGCTTAGTGGCAAAACACCCCCGGGTCAATCCTCAGTACCATCAAAAAAGAGGGATAGGGAAGAGGAGGAAGAGGAAGAGGAAAAGCAGCAGCAGCAGCTAGCCAGTGGCAGAGCTGGGATCCTAACCTAAGCCAGGTTCTGTTGTCTACACCCAAGTTTAACCCCCAGGTTATCAAGTAACACACCAGCATACCACCATGGTAGATTTTCATAGCAACTCACATTATTGGTATGGCTATAATTGTAAGAATCCTTTTAAAAAAATAAGGCAAATTTGAGCTAAAGTTGGAACTAAGTGGTAGAGCACTTGATTAGTGTGTGTGAGGCCCTGGATTCCATCCGCAGCGTATGTACACACACACACACACACACACACACACACACACAGAGGCAATTTTGTAGCATTTATCACAATTTTAAGATGCACATATCATTTGTCACACAATTATCATTTCTGGACACTGGGATGGTGGATTTTATGGGTCAACTTGACTGGGCTAAGGGATGCCCAAGTACCTGGCTATATTTATTTTGGGATATGTCTGTGAGGGTGCTCCTGCAAGAGATTAGCATTTAAATCAGTGGACTGAGTAAAGAAAATCTACCCTCATGAATGTGTGTGGGCATCATCCAATTCATTGAGGGCACAGATTAAAGAGAGAGAGAGAGAGAGAGGAGACACCTTCACTCTCTCTTGAAGTTGAGACATCCATCCTTTCCTGCCCTTGGACACCAGAGCACCTGGGTCATAAACCTTCAGACTTTGGGACTTACATCAGAAGACTCCCCTCTTATCCCCTTCCTCAGTCATTAGCTTTGGACTGGGATTCACACCATCAGTTCCCCAGGTTTGTAGGCCTTCACACTTAGACTGAATTATACCACTGGCTTTTCTGGGTCTCCAGCTTCCAAATGGCAGACGTGGAACTTCCTGGCCTCCATTATTACATAAGCCAATTCCCATGTAACTTCTTTCATATATATCTGTATCTATCCTACTGGGTTTTTTCTTTGGAAAATCCAACTAATTCAATGGTACAAACAAGAAATGCTTCCGCATGTACATACAGACAGAGGGACAAAGGACTAGAAATATCCGAAATGCCCATTAACAGAGGAATAGATGGACTATTTGGAGCTCTCTTGAAATGCAGTGGATTCCTATATACTGATAAGGGAATGTCTCCAAGATGCATTATAACGTGAAAAAGCTAGTTGTACAGGCATTTTTTTTAAAGCTGTTTTGAATGAGGGACAGGGTTCACACAAAACAGTATTAAGGCTGCAAGGATAAAAGCTAAACTACTAAAAGTGGTTTCCTCTGAGGTGTGAGAGGAAAAAGAAAGAGTACAGAGAAATTTTTGCTTTTTTCCTTTATATATTTCTGAATTGTTTTAATTCTTTACAATGAGCATGTGCTGCTTTTGTAATAAAATAAAAATTAATATGGAAAAAAATTAATGTTTTCAACCAAATTTTATTGATATGGGAAAATACTGTAACAAGTAAAAAAATTAGAACATGAAATTATGTATACAGCATGATCTCAGCTACAGAAAAATGCCTTTAAAATCCAGGAAGGAAATATATCAAAATGTTAATAAGGCCTGCCTCTGGGTGGCAGGATTATAGGATTATAGGTGTTGGTATGTTTTTTCTCTTTCTTTTTTTTCTCCTACTTTGGCTTTTCTATACTTTCCAAATATGCCTTATTATTTTTATAATTAGAAAAACATCAGGTTGGTCTGCCAAAGGTACAAGGCAGGTTATAAAACAAAAGCAGCTGAGGCCAGCAAATAACTTCTCCAAGTTGCCACCACCCGTGCTGGGTGGTGTGACAGCCCACTGCTATTGGCCACCAAAGGGAAATTCCTAATTATAAGAGGACAGATAAGTTGAAAAGATTGTTTTTCCCCATCTTGCTTTTCTGATAAGATTGCAAGAGGAAAAGGGAGAGAGTGACGTCAAAGGAAAGGTGGCAAAATGGATGAGACTACCACAGATGAGGCTTGATTAGGTTGGGAAGGAGAGAACAGCAGGTCCAATCCTGAAGGACCAGTGAGGAGCTTTTAGGGGACCTTAGGGGATCACTGTGGCTTTTACATTTTATGATTTCTACGGCTGAGTGAATGGGCCCTGAGGTCACAGCAGAGCATGGACATCACTGCCAGGGAGGAAGGGAAGACAGATACCATAGCACTGGTCTGAAGGGTCTTGTGTGGTCCACACAATCTGACTGCCATGATGTCAAGACACAGTGCAGTGGTTTGAGTCACAGAGGTGGCAATGTTTGGGAGTAGGGTCATCTCTGCTTTTTCTTGATTTAAGAGCCAAACAACAGTCTGAGGTATAGAGCATCTAAAAGATCCATTTTGCAAGCATTTTGGAGAAACTCTGAAAATTATTCCTTTTTCCCTTCACTTGGCCATTTTTCATTTGGCAAATGTTTATGTTTTCCCAAAATTCATACGTTGAAACCTTAATACCAGTGTGGTGGTGTTTGGAGGGGGAACCCTCATGAATGGTATTATGGCCCTTATAAGAAGACACCATCAAAACTTCCTACCAGAGTACAGTGATCAAAACAATGCATTACTGACATAAAGACAGAATATAGACTAATGAAATAAAATTGAGAGCCCAGAAATAAACCTTTACATATATAGCCAAGATATTTTTTTTTTTTTTTTTACTAAGGTGCCAAGACCACTCAATGGAGAAAGAAAAATCGTCAACAAATGGTGCTGGGAAAACTAGATATTCATATGCAGAAGAGTAAGGTTGAGCCTCTAACTATCACCATATATAAAAATTAACTCAAAATGGATCAAAAACCTAAATGTAAGGCCTAAGGCTATAAAACTCTTAGAAGAAAACACAGCAGGGCTTGGTGGCATATCCTGTAATCCCACCCAGCAACATGGGAGGTTTGAGATAGGAGGATCACAAGTCAAGGCCAGCCAGCCTCAACAAATTAACAAGGCCCTCAGCAACTTTTTGAGACTCTGTCTCAAATAAAAATAAAAATGACCGGGGATGTAGCTCAGTGATAAAGCACCCCAGGTTAAATTTCCAGTTTAAAAGAGAGAGAGAGAGAGAGAGAGAGAGAGAGAGAGAGAGAGAGAGAATAGCTGTTAAAAAGAAAGAAAGAAAGGAAGAAAGAAAGAAAACAAAGCACAAGGTTCATGACATTAGATTTGACAATGATTTCTTGGATGGGATACCAAAGGAACAGTTAACAAAATTTTTTAAAATTGGAATTTACAGAATTATAATTTTTGTGCATAAAAATGACATTATAAAGAGTTAAAAGGAAACCCACAGAATGGAAAAAATATTTGCAAATCATTATCTGATAAAGGATTAATAACTAAAATATGCAGAGAACTCCTAAAACTCAATAAGAAATAAACAAGCAATCGGATTCAAAAGTGGGAAAGGAATTGAATAGACATCTCTCTAAAGAAGATATATGTTATGGTTTAGATATGAGGTGTTCCCCCAAAACTCACATGTGAGGTGATACACAAGAAAGTTTTGAGGTAAAATGGTTTCTAAATCTAATTAATGTTGGGCTGGGAATGTGGCTCAAGCGGTAGCGCACTCGCCTGGCATGCGTGCGGCCCGGGTTCGATTCTCAGCACCACATGCAAACAAAAATGTTGTGTCCGCCAAAAACTAAAAAATAAAATATTAAAAAAAATTCTCTCTCTCCCTCTCTCTCACTCTCTCTTTAATAAATCTAATTAATGCATTGATCCATTTGAATGGATTAGTTGGGTGGTAGCTGTATGCAGGTAAGGTGTGGCTGGAGGAGTAGTAGGTCATGGGGGTGTGCCTTTGGGATATCTAGCACAAAGTCTCTCTACACTTCCTGATTGTTATGTCCTGAGCTGTTTTCCTATGCCATGATGTTCTGCCTCACCTTGGGCCCAGATGGAATTGGCCATCTGTGGACTAGACCTTTAAAACCATGGGCCCCAAATAAACTTTTCCTTCTCTAAAAATGTTCTCATCAGACTTTTGGTCACAGTGATGAAAAAGCTAACTAAAACCACATAAAATGGCCAATAAGTATATGAAAAGATGCACAATATCACTAATAATTAAGAAAATACAAATCAAAACTATAATGAGTTATCACCTCATACATATTAGATACTAGTGTCCAAAAATAGACAACAATAAGTGTTGATAAGGAGATGGAGGAACTGGATTCTTGTGCTCTCTGGTAGGAATGTAAAATTGTGCAAACACTGTGGAAAAGACTATGGCAGTTCCTAAAAAAAATTTAAAATATGATCCAGCAACCTCACTTCAGGTATATACTCAAAAGAATTGGGAACAGGGTATCTAAAAGATATTTTAAAAAAATTTTTTAGTAGTAGTAGTTGAATACAATACCTTTATTTTATTTATTTTTATGTGATGCTGAGGATTGAACCCAGCACCCCGCACATGCTAGGCAAGAGCTCTACTGCTGAGCCACAACCCCAGACCCTCTAAAAGATATTTTTATGCCCAAAATCAGAGCAGCATTATCTGTAAGAACTAAAACATGGAAGCAACCCATATGAGCACTGACAGAACAGCTAAGCAAAACGGGGCATGCACTACAATGGGATATAATTCAACATCAAATAGAAGACAACTCTGTCATATGCTACAACATGGATGAACCCTGAGGCAAAGATTTGGAGAAGACATGAGGGGATGGATTCTGAGAGTAGAGAGAGGAGCATTGTTTTAGAACAGGTGATAATATAAATACTGATGCACTTACCAGCGATCCTGTTTTCAGCTTGCCAGTATAACATCTGTAAGTGGTGATCACTGCTTGCTCACTGGTGGGTGAAAACCTAGACAATGAGTGGCTTATGCTAAGTAAAGTTGGCAAAGCATTTCTTGGAGTGATACAGAGGGAACCAGAAGACTTAGGGAAAGAGGAAATAGAAGCAGATTTGTTAAGGGAAACTCACTTCTAGAACCCAACTTCTAATCATGACCTTTCAGACTATCCAAAGAAACCTCCTGTCTCAAACACTGGTGTGTGTGTGTGTGTGTGTGTGTGTGTGTGTGTGTGCACACCCATGTGGTATTCTGGTGCTTCTTTGTTCAGTTGTTTTGTTTTTGCAGTGTAGGGGATTGAACCCAGGGCCTTGTCATGCTAGGCAAGTGTTCTACCATCAAACTTATCTCCAGCCCCACTTCAGAAAACACTGACTTGGTGTGGGTGTGGGGAATACTGTACTGGAAATGCAGTATTGGTTCAAACAAGTTTCTTGACTTAACAGGCACCCTGGGATTCCAGGTGGCCAAGGTCAAGTAGTGGCATTTTACTCTCTGGAAAGGTAAAATGAGTTACCATATGTGTATCAAGAAATGCATGCTAATCAGACTGGTCTAATCTTCTAGGATTTTTGCTGGTTTCTGATTGATCTTGGAATGCCTAGTATGTAAAGGGAAACAGTTTACTAAGATCTTACCTTACTGGCATAAATACAATTTTAAAAATTATAGTGCTAAAACATCAAGATTGAAATGAGGTTGACTAGAGCCATCATGATAGAAAGTCAAAGCCAATTCCCAGTCTTAAGTCAATTCACAGAGATCATCATAGTGACCTCAAAAATACATTCTGTGAGTAGTCCTTTTAACTTTTCCTGAAGGACCAATGACCACTCACCATGATAACTGTGTCCTGGGAAAGGTAAATATCCAAACTTCTCCGTTATTCAACTAGCTGCAGGTGACACTAATTCCTGACCACATGCTTCCTTGATCCACGAGTCAGAGTGAGGGCTTTGGGGGTTGGCAGGCACAATTAGCCGCATAAGAGTCATGGCCTGCTCTCCTATCTTCTAACAGAACACTGATCTTGTTTGGTTGTTGGAGGAATCATATATTCCCCCTTCTCCACTTCAAAAGGCACTGATTAATCTAATCTGCCATGATGATTCCATCCTCCCTGCCACAAATTGCTTTACAAGAGAGTATAAGATAAGAGCCTGGTCCAAAGATGAACAGGGAGACTACACAGGGACTTTTGGAGAAGTTTCTCTCACTCTTTGTGGAGCAGGAGCTCAGGGTGGTCTGGATAACAAGGGAGCTGAAATCCGGGGTTCCTCCTTTTCCCAACAAGGGGGCTGCACCCAGGTAGCAGTGGATCCCTTCTCCTGTGAGGCAGCACTGTAATGTCCTGGTCTATGACCTCAGTTCTTTATTTCTTTTAATTTTTTTTTAGATATAGATGGACACAATATCTTTATTTTTATTTATTAATGTGGTGCTGAGGATCGAACCCAGGACTTCAGGTGTGTGAGGTAAGCACTTTACCACTGATCTACAACTCCAGCCCTTGACTTCAGTTCTTTAAGTGCTATGCATCTGGCATTCTCAGAGAACTGTAAACTGCCACACTGCCGTCCACACAAGCAGCCTTTGGATTTCTCTACTGAGCTGGAGAAGTTGAACTTGGGTATAGTCCTTCCTGATAGAGGAAGGAGGAATATTAATTGCCACAGTCTCCTTGAAGTATTTCAATCAATCGCCAATACTTCAATAAGTGTTGGATCCTCTGGATCATATGGGTCAAGTAACAGAGCTATTTGCCCTGCAGTCTGGACCAGCTAAGGACTTCTCATGTTCCAGGCTTTCTTACTTTCTCACACAGAGATACTCACAGGCTAAAGGACCTTTCACTGCAACACAGACTTATACCGCAGGCCCAGTAGCACCTTGGTCCAAGCACATCTCTCTGTGAGGTTATGGGTCTCTCTTGGCCTTATAAGAACCCCCTTTCCCTAATAAAGCCTATTTCTTAACCCAATCCAGCTGGACATTGCAAATTCAGCATGAATTCAAGTGGACATCCACAATGAGCCCATCTTGTAAGACATTGTTAGAAAGGGACACCAGATACCTACTCAACTTTTTTTTTTTTTGTCTCTGGATATAGATGGTGAGGAGGCAACTCCTGTAGCTATGGCAACTACCTTGCAAAATGAGTGGAGTTACTGATATTTTGAGAATGGCAGAGCAGAAAGACTGAAGGAATCTGAGCAGAAGACAAAAAGATGTGTCTTGTAGAATAAAAATGGCTTATCATAAGCTTAAGGTGGTGATTTCATTCACACCTGGTATTCAGAATCTGGTCTCTTTTCTGGACCAAGTAAACACAAGCTGTTACACTTATTTGCAATTATATATTTAACCATTCCTTTTTTTTCCCAGTCAGATGAGTAGAGAACATGGAGCACTGTTTTATTTTACATGATAAGGAAAGCAGTACATCTTCACAATCTGATTCAGGATTATGTCAAATTTCTGTCTCTGTGCTATAATTTCACTCTCAAGGACCTTGTATATCTCACTGTCTCACAAGAACTATGCTTTACTGCTTCCTTCATGACACAGTGCTGATCAGACCTAAAGACCAGGAAATAGCAGCCACCCTAGATGTTTTGGTAAAATACATGCATGATGGAGAATTGAGATAATTTCCACAAAAATTTAGGGGACTACTATCTCTGTAAAATATAAGGGCATGGAGGGATGGGAATATAACTCATTGGTAGAGCACTTGCCTACCATGTGTGTGGTCCTGGGTTTGATCCTCAGCATCACACACAAGAATTTTTAAATTGTGGGAATAAAAGCCAATAGTCTGAGGCATATTATGACAACTCCAAAGTAAAATGTGAGTCATTTGCTTTCTCTTTCACTAAGAAAGAGTCATGATGCTTGTTGAGCCTTTGGGGGTTTTTAAGGAAATACATAGCAGAGTTGGGTAAGTTACTCTAGTCACTTACTGAGCAACTCCAAATTTTGCCAGCCTTGAGTGGGACCCAATGCAAGCAAAGCCCTCTAGCTGTCCCAGGTCTCATGGAAAGCAGCTCTGTCACATGGCCCATACGACCCAGATGCCCTAACACTTCTTGAAGGGGCTAAGACTTCCTGGGATACTTCATGGAGCCCATAGCAATCACAGTAGCAAGCTTTAGGATTTGGGGAAAAAAGTACATCTTTTTAAAAAATGATTTAATTAACCTATTTAATTATTAATTACTAATTATTCTCCTTCTGGGGAACAGCTCTTGGCCTATGTGCCAGGCTGGGTCTCTTTATCTTAAAATGCCTATCTTGCTATTCTTCTGCTCTACAATACAGAAGGATTCATCCTTGTGCTAGCTTCCTGTGTTAGCTAAATTCTGACTGGGTTTAACCAATAAGAAACATCAATGAAGATCTCAAATGCAGGAAGCAGGGAGAAATCTTTCTACCTCTTTAACTTAGGTGATGTCTCTGACAGCAGATGGATCTTCCCCATGGAGTCAGCCTCCAAGGAATGAGTAATCTTTTTTGTCTCTCTAGCCAAGGGGCAGTAGTGGCTTCATGTTATTGCTAGTCTCTGGATTGACTTCCCACCCTTTCCATTACACAAGTAGTCAAGTCCCTGTATTAAATTCTCTCCATTGAAAGTACTTTAAGTGGTTTCTGTTTTCCTGCTTAGATCCTGAACTGATACCTTCTTGGTCTAGGGAAATCCCAGTAAATAGAACCTCAGGATGGACATAACAAAAATTTATTTTGTGCAATTTGTTTACCTTCTCCTATACTATGTCCCCCAGGAGTGCTGGGTGCTTTTAACTCTCTAATTTACATGCAAGTAACCTGAGGATCCTTTTTTAAATTTTTTAGTTGTAGTTGGACACAATACCTTTATCTTATTTATTTATATGTCTTGCTGAGGATGGAACCCAGGGCCTTGCATTGGCTAGGTGAGCATTCTACTGCTGAACCACAACCCCAGCCCCTAACTTGGGGACCATATGAAAATGTAGTTCAGTAGGTATGAGTGAAGGCCTGAGAGTGCATTTCTTTTTTTTTAATATTATTTTTAATTGATACATCATAATTATATACATTTATGGGATATAATATGATGTTTTGGTGTGTTAATAAAATAAAAAAATTATTAAATTAAGCTAATTAACATATCCATATCTCACTTATCATTGTTTTGTGGTGAGACATTTGAAATGAACTCTCTTAATTATTTTGAAATATACATTTTTATTATCAATAGTCACTTTGCTGTGCAATAGATATTTAAAATTCCTGTCTAATTGAAATTTTGTACCCTTGGTGAACAACTTTCTTCTCTTTCTCTTCCCCTAGCCTCTGACAACCACTATTTTACCGTTTACTTTCATGAGTTTGACTTTTTTAGATTCCAATGTAAGAGAGATCTCTCTGTGCCTGGCTTATTTCATTTAGCATAATGTCCTTCAAGTTCATACATGACATTGAAAATTCCAGGATTTCCTCATTTTTTTTAAAGGCAAATGATATTTCATTGGGTGTGTGTACCACATTTTCTTTATCCATTTGTTTCATTAAGGTTTTTCATCTCTGTGACCAAAAGGCCTGACAGGAACAACTTAGAGAAGGAAAAGTTTATTTTGGCTCATGGTTTCAGAGGTTCAGTCCATGGTTGGTCATCTCCATAGCACTGGGCCTTAGGTGAGGTAGAAAATCATGGTGAAGCTGGGCGTGGTGGTGCACCCCTATAACCCCAGGGGCTCAGGAGGCTGAGGCAGGAAGATTGCAAGTTCAAGGCCCGCTTCAGCAACTTAGGGAGACCCTGTCTCAAAGTAAAACATTAAAAAATATATGGTAGGGGATATGATTTGGTGGTTAAGCATCCCTGGGTTCACTCTCTGGTATAAAAAAAAAAATCATGGTAAAAGAGAAGAGTGTGGTGAAGAAAGCTGTTGAGTTCATGACACTCAGGAAGCAGAAAAATAGCTCCACTTGTCAGGGACAGAATATAAACCCCAAAGGCACGCCTCTAGTGACCTACTTCCTCTAACTACACCCTACCTGCCTCAGTTACCACCCAGTTAATCCATTCAGGTGGATTAATCTATAATCAGGTCAGAGCTCTCTCCTAATCTAATCAATTCATACTGAACATTTTTTCATTGTCTCACACAAACTTTTGAGGACACCTCATATCCAACCATAGCAACATTCATTTGTTGATTGACACTTAGGTTGATTCCATATCTTGGCTAAAAAACATGGGAGTGCAAATATCCCTTTGACATATGGATTTCAATTCCTTGGCCATATACCCAGTGGTGGGATGACTAAGTCATAGGTAGTTGTATTTTTGCTTTTTTGAGGAGCCTTTATGCCATCTTTCATAAGGTTTGTCCTAAGAGAGTCAGTATTTTTAATAAGCTCTCAGGTGGTGCCAGTACTACTGATGCAGCCTGAATGAGTAGCAAGGCGCTGAGGCACATAGAAATCCATTAGTGAGAGAAACACCAGCATCCTCCAGTTGTCCAGTGGCACTTGTCCTCTGTAGCCCCACTGCTAAGAAAGACTAAGTTCACCTCCGGGGTTCTTCAAGGCAACATAATTCCACATTTGAGTATACTGCTCTGACACATTTATTGAGTGGAGATGAGAACGGAAGCCAGCTGCATGGTTGCAGGGTAATCAATACACTGATTAGGATCCATTCATGTAATTGGAAGCATTAATATTATTATGATACCAAAAGTTTTGCCTGAGAATTTGCTTATTTAAATGCATTCATTTATTTTTTTTTAATTTTTATTGTTGGTTGTTCAAAACATTACATAGTTCTTGACATATCATATTTCACACTTTGATTCAAGTGGGTTATGAACTCCCATTTTTACCCCGTATACAGATTGCAGAATTTATTTTTTATAAATTATTTCCCCATTATTGTACAATTGTAAATATAGAGTGATCAATATTTAAATTATGCATCTAGTTAGAATATTTGATCATTTCTTTTTTTATATATTTTTAGCTGGAGATGGACACAGTATCTTTATTTTTGTTTATTTATTTATTTTTATGTAGTGCTGAGAATCGAACCCAGTGCCTCACGCGCGAGAGGCAAGCGCTCTACCACTGAGCTACAACCCCAGCTCCCTGAATTTTATTTTCAAGGTGATAAAGGGGATGATGTGACAAAATACTTGGTTTACAAAGAGGCTTTGGGGTGGAGGGTAGTTGTGATGCATTGGGTTAGAAGATTTAAGCTGGGATCTATAGGAAGGTGGACACTACTCAGAAATCTTGAGCCAGAGTACATGTGATGGTTAAGACTTGAGTTGTTTCCCTTTGTGGAGGGATGCACAAATGTCTGTGTGTGGGGGTGGGGTACTGGGGACTGAATTCAGGGACACTCTACCACTGAGCTACAGCCTCAGCCCCCTTTTTAAAAAAGGGTCTTACTAAGTTGCCAAGGTTGGCCTGAAACTTGTGATCTCCTGCCTCAGCCTCCAGAGTAGCTGGGATTGCAGGCATGGGCCACAACATCCATCGGGGGTGCACATACTCTTAATTACACAAAGGAGAGTGTCATTGTGTTCATGACAACATTGCCATTCTGCAAGTGTGACAATGAGGAGATTTGCTTACACTGCTGCCAAGTAACCTGAGATGTGTGCTGTAGTGGGCACCAGCCATTCTTAGCTGTCTAGCTCCTGAATGTTCTGCCTCTGATTTGGGGGCCATGCCCACCTTAAGAGTCTCAGCAACAGGCAGGGTGCACCTTCCACTCTACAGAAGCCAGCAAGTCTACACATTCACTCTCCAGCAACCCTGCAGCTAGGGCATGGACTCCTGTCCCAGGTACACATGGAATAGACGCATCTGCCCTGGACTTTGAATGAAGACACAGCTGCTCACCCTGATTGAGGAGGGAAGTGGTGATAATTAAGCTGAGCTTTGAAGAATAAGTTGAATTTCAACAAGTTGGGAGGTTGGAGGAGTGAGCAATAAGCAGGGTAGGGGGTTGGGTGGATGGACAGAGTTCCAAATATAGCAAGGACTTAAGTATATAGATACTTTAGATGAAATGATGCTAATTTACTCATGGATGTTGGAGTTTGAGGACACTTAAAAGGGTCAGAAGACCTACTTTTGAATGGGCCCTGAATTGTGTGACCTTGGGCAAGTCCTTGAACCTTTGGTTTTAGGTCTCTTTTTTGTAAAAAGAACCTCTACTAGAATCAGCCAGGATCAAATGAAAATGAAGGTACAAATGTTACTAAATAGCCGGGTGCAATGGCACACACCTATAATTCCAGCAACTCGGAAGGCTGAGGAAGTAGGATCATAAGTTCAACTTAGTGAGACCCTGTCTCAAAAAGTAAAAAGATCTGGATATGTAGCTCAGTGGGAAAGTGCCCCTGGGTTCAATCTCTAGTAAAGAAAAAAAGTTTTTAAATGGAAAACGTCTAAGAATAAATACTTATTAATAATAGGAGGTAGTAGCGAGAGGAGAAACAAAATAGATGACAGAGCTAGGTCCAGGCTGAGAGAAGAATGGAAGACAATGAAGAGCTGGAGAGGAATTAATCTGATCAGAGACCAACACTTCCTGAAGGTGCAGGCCCTGGGTTCAGGGTAGGTTGTCTGGGCAGGAAGTTGACAGGAAGCTTTTCACACCTAGACAACTGGCAGTGTCAGAAGGATCTCGGATATCCATCTGGAAAAGGGGAAGCCTCATGTTTCTCCTTCTCTGAGGCAGAACTCATCCTACATGTTGTTCCAGGTTCTTGTTGGTCACCTCACTGCTTGGTGGGTGTCCCTTTTTCTACAAATGCTGTGCGTTATTTGCTTTCTCTTGTTGATCAACATCTATCACGTTTTGATGTTTTGATTCTCATCTCAGAAAGTAACTCTAACTATGCATCGGGGGACTCTGCAAACTCCTTCATGTTTCTTCGTGTACAATATGATGTATGGGAGAAACTGGCCCATCAGCCTTGGGCAGAAGGGAAACCGAGAGGCTATTGTGCCCAGTCTTCTTCTCAACTCCATTCATGCAAGTATTATCACTTGAATGATCCTCAGAACCTCAAGACCATTATGTCCAAGCAGAATCCTGTCTTTTTCTTTCTAACCCTCCTCCTTCTCCTTTGTCCCTTCGTCTTTTTTTTTAAAGAGAAAGAGAGAGAGAGAGAGAGAGAGAGAGAGAGAGAGAGAGAGAGAGAATTTTTAATATTTATTTTTTAGTTTTCGGCGGACACAACATCTTTGTTTGTATGTGGTGCTGAGGATCGAACCCGGGCCGCACGCATGCCAAGTAAGTGCGCTACCGCTTGAGCCACATCCCCAGCCCATTGTCCTTTAGTCTTGACCTCCATTTCCCCAGTACCTGGGCTCAAAACCAGCAAAAATGTTTGACATGGCCTTCCTGTTTGCATCACTAAATTCTCATAATGCAGGAGGACTGACTTTGGACAGTCACAAATGATACAGTTCAAGTTGTGACTATTTGCAAGCAACCTCAAAGCCTGACCTCCAGCTACTTTGAAGGGGATCACCCCCCACCAGTAGGGTTGTCATCAGGTGTACACGAGAAGGTGCTGCAAAGCCCTAGCAAGAACCTGAACCACAGCTTTCCATGTTGCTTGCTGAGTGGGGAAAGACTCGTTTAGCCTAGAAGCCAGGAATCCTCAACCCAATGCATGATGCCCTCAACTTCTGGAAAATTTGCAAAAGTACCCCTCATAGATGACAACCCATCTATAATGCTAGGGTCCCTCTCCTTTCAGCTCCTCAGGCCTCAATTAGGCTTACCTGCACTTGGTCTCTGACAGTGACTCTGCTTCCTTCTGTCCTTGCACGAACAGCCTCCATGGTAAAGTCCTCAAACGCATACCTAACCATGACCCTTCATAGACCTTTGGGAGGAGCCAGTCCTGCAGAAGTGCTCCAAGTGCTCACAGTCAAGCCTAAAGCTTTCTTTTCCTTCTCCTTCCAGCCTTTTCTTCCCCAGTGCTGCCTCCTCTGTTCTAATTCAATTCATCTGCTAGGCAGGGTGTAGCGGTGCCTGTAATCCCAGTGAGGCAGGAGGATCTCAGGTTTGAGGCCAGCCTCAGCAACTTAGCAAGGCTCTAAACAACTTAGCAAGGCTCTAAACAACTTAGCAAGAACCTATCTCAAAATAAAAATAAAAAGGTTTCAGTGGTAAAGCCTTTGGGTTTAATCCCCAATATCAAAGAAGAAAAAGAAAATAGAAAACATTCATCTGCATGGCTACCCTGTGATAAAAACACCAGCCCATGTCACATGCTCTGTCAATTTGGTCAGGATTTCCAGAGTCCTGCATCATGATATTGTTACCTTTACTAACATTCCAAACTATAAATGATCAACTAAGAAGAGCAAGACCATACAATGCCAAAAACTCAGCAGATGATTCAATTTGCATGAATCTGTGGTATAGGTGAGAGAAAGAGGAAGACAGGGATCTGGTGCTGAGTGGCCCCCAGACTGAGAGGCTCATCCATGAGGACTGGGAATTTGGAAGATGTGGCAATGGAGAGGCCGTGCGGTCTCCTCTGCACTCCCAGGCCTCGTTAGTGGAGTCAATCTGCTGATTCTGCCAGACTCCCAATGTCACAGAGTCAACCTCGCATGGAGTTTTCACACCCCGTTGCTAGGAAAGTTCTGGAGGCAACTGTGTTCTCCCCAGAGTGCTGGTGGACTAGAGCAGGCACTGATGTGAGTAGACAGGAAGTAGAGGAAATGATGCAGCCTCTCCATGACCCCAGACTTGGTCCTCAAGATTTTAGGAAAAGGGAAGAAGAGACGGGAAGTAGAGAATAGCAGAAGCAGCCAAATGTGAGAGGAAGGCAGGTGAGAGCAGAAGACCAAGACGGTGAGCACGGGAGAAAGCCTTACTGCAAATGGGACACAGTGGGCTTCAGTGACAGCAGCCCATGTTGGCTCTCCTCGTTCCTCTCTCCTGTGTTTTAAATGGACGAGGATTTTGTCTTTATTCAGGAAGGTGAGGCCCACAGATTAGGAGACTACTGCCTTTTAAAAGTAGCTGTTTCCTAAGAGGAAAGGGGGTGTCCTGCACCACGTGCCAGAGTAAGTCAGAAGGCAGGAGGAGAGAGGGGAAAACGGAGGCCAGAGCCTTCATTGTAGTTTTTGTGGGAAGGCACAAGAAAGGCAGGCTAAATGAGCTGAGCGGTTTTGTATTGGGCAGTGGCTATAACTTCAGTGGGCGCTGGCTTCTGGGTTGGTCTCTAGCTGTCTGATATGTACCCCTGGGTGAATTAGAGCAGGGAGATTGTAATCAAGCCTGATAAAAGGAGATGGGGGACTGTAGACTCAGGATTACCTGGTTCACATAAGAAAGGTGAGCTTGCAAGCAAGTAATTTGCTATCTCCGGGGATTAGTTAACCCGGCCACAGAGGTAGTCAGGAAATACACAACATGCATAATACATCCATAGAATGTGTCACATGATCAGGGAGTATTTGAAGGGCCCTAATCTCTCTATAAGCTTCTCCTGTCAAGTTAGGGAACAAGAGACGGAAATGGCAGTGAGAGCCCTGTTCCCAAGTCCCTCAATAACTATTCTGACATTAACCCTCTCTAGGCTTCAATTTCATTTCATCAGTTCCTGCTGTATGACCTTGGGCAAATGAATTCTCTCTGAGCCTAAGAGAAGAATGAAAGGAATCTCTGGACAGAAGTTTCTCTACTTAGTTTGTCTCTCAGGCTATACAACTTCTGTCTCTGAGAACCCTCTGGAGCCAGCTGGACAGGTTCTGGCATCGCTCCATATCATCACCTGCAGGTACCTGGGCCCCACTCAGTAAACTGAAGATAGTTAGCAAGACCAAGAGAAGTGACTGTCTAATGGAGACATTTCCGGTAACAGTAGAGAGGCTCTGTCACATGATTCTAAGCAGACAGAGACCAACACCATTAATTGAGAGGGCTGGTTGGGCCGGTGTGGACAGTCACCAAGCAGCAGCTGAAGTGGAGTTTGAGAACCCAGGACACAGAGTCGTCCCAGAGCATGAGAATTCCTTGCTAGTTCCACACAGAAGGCCTGTACCCCTTGGCCTGTCAACAGACCTGCTATAGCCCTAATATTGAAATCAGGGCTGTTCAGTAAACACACAGTAAAAACTGTTTTCAGCTCTGTCGGGCCCAATGAGAAATAAATTCACAACTTCAGTGGGAAATATCCTGTCCTTTTCAAGTTGCTGGTAGTCTTTTCCAAACTAAAGAATGGACTGTTCATTTAGAAGTGGACATTTTTATTTTTATTTTATTTTTAAAATATTTTTTAGTTGTAGTTGGACACAATATCTTATTTTATTTCTTTTTATGTGATGCTGAGGATCAAACCCAGGTGTGAGGACACATGCTAAGCAGGCGCTCTACTGCTGAGTCCCAGCCCCAGCCCCTAGAAGTGGACATTTTTAAAAGCAAATTTGTTTCTCCTATTCACCTTATTTCTACAGATTCCATAAAGGCTAAAGATCTAGAGTTCCTCACTGCTAATACTCACTCCTCAATGCTGCCTACTCCCCACAGAAAGATATCTTTGTATAATTTCTGTTGAGAAAGCAACATTTCACTGAAGTGATTTCACAGAATTCTGTGGCCAACACTCTTGTCACCCTGACTCCCAGCCAGCACTGTGATCGCGTGACTCCTAATCTAGGACCCGGTGGTACCATTTCTAAAATTCTTGACTCATCCTACCCAGGCTTTCTTGAAGAATGTGAAATTCAACCCTCCCACATGCCCTTAAAAATGTATAGTCTGCATTCCAGTTGTCGTAGTAACATCTTCATCCTGCCTTCCTGCCTTTTATATATTTGGGTGCTGATGGACCATCAGTTACCATGAGAACAGGAATGGCTTTACACAAAGAGAATATCAGTGCTTATCTTTGTGTCTTATGAAAAAAACAAAGCCCACATCCATAGGGACAGCCTTAGGAGATCTGAGAGAGCTTAATTCAGAATGATGAAAAGCCCTGTTTTGTGGGACGGAGAAGCCAGTAGGGATCATTTTATTTGTTCTTTGAATTCAGTTTGGGAGAAATGATGTTTTGTGTATTAATTTTTAAAAGATGCAATTGTTCTAGTCATTCTGGCTCTTCAGTGATTAGATTAGTATTAAATGCATATTTCTGCCATCAGCTTTGAGGACACTTGTCACTCCTCCACAAAATTGTAATCGTTTCGCGCGCTAAGCTCTGCTGAGCTCCCCTACCCTCACCTCACAACCCGCTTACAACAGGGTGGCACCATCTGACCTGGTGTTCCTCGCTGTTTCAGACCCAAGTTCTGTGCTCTCTTCTCTCTTTCAAAGCTGAACGATTAAAAAACGCAAGTTCTTTGAGTTCAAGGGCATCATGTGTGCTTCTCCAGAACTCCCTGCATAGTCCTACTTGTTTTGACTTCAAGCTTTCCATTCTGATGTACGGAACTAAGTTTCAACTGCCAATTTTAATTAGTTAACGTCACAGGATTTGTGTGTGGGAACGAACTTGAAGGTTGGAAAAAATCAAATTCGCAGTCTGACTAGCAGCCTGTGTCAATGATACATTCTTTAATTAGTCATATCGATGGAATTAACATGTGTGTTTATCGCATGCTAGGCCCTGGGCTAAGCACCTGACGTGTATTATCTCATTTAATCCTCACAGTATCCTATGAGGTAAGATGTATTTTTACTCTTCCACTTCATGATTGAGAAAACAGAGTCACAAATAGGTTAGGCAACGTGCCCCAAGGTCCCACATCTATGTATCCAGTGGAACATGGATTTGATACAAGCATCTTGTTCTGAAACACTTGACTTACCCCACAAGCCAAGGGAAATCTAGATTTTACAAAGACATCCTAAATCCAAGGCTAATTGAATGGGTTTTGTACATCTGTATAAAGTCACCATCCAGGGATCTTCTTTTAGCTGCTCATTCTCTGTGTAATATCTTTCTGCATTACCACTTTGCACACCTGTCCAGACAGAAGCAAACACCTAGACTCACTTGTCACTCCTCCACAAAATTGTATCATTCTACAAGTGTGAGAATGAAATCATTGTCCTGTAACTCTATTCCTGGTCCTTTGGAATGCAACATGCCCCATAAAAATCGAGGTCCTATAAAAAGAATCTTACATTTTAAAAAAAGTTGTGGTGTTTTAAAAGGGGATTTTACTCTATGACACACTGGTCCCACTCATGAGTATTCTAAGAAATTAAAAATAATAAATCTATACACAAAAAGGCATTCAGCATTGTATGTAATAGCAAAAACTGGAAAGAATATAAATGTCCCACTATAATGGATCATTAGATAAATCCTGATATATCAACTGAATGGAATACCACAGAGCCATTAACACACAACTATGAAGATTAAAACACACACACACAAGAAAAACCATGCACTTATTCAGTCTAACATCTGAAAATTACCCTTCACCTAAGACTGTGACAGTGCTTTTAAAAAAATGTTTAGGGCCTGGGGATGTGGTTCACTGGTAGAGGTCTTGACCAATATATATGAGGCTCTGGCTTTGAGACCCAGTGCTGAAAAAAAAAAGTTTTTGATGTTATATGAAAAAGAGGGCACAAAATTTTAGAGCTACTTTAATAATAAATACAGAAATAATAGATGATTGTGGCCTGGAGATGGCAAGTGGCAAAAAGAACAGGAATCAAGTAATTCCTAGACCATGCCTACCATACACAAGATTCAATCAATCAATATTTTTGGATAACTTTTTTAAATGAAAAAAAAAATCAATTGCTGTATTAGTTTGGGTGAATCCAATTACTAATTTCATTAATGATTTATTTAATGCTGTTGTAATAATGTTAGTCAAATTTTTAAAAATTATAGAGTAGCAGATCCAAGGTACAAGAGCTCTCTATTGAAGGTGGAGCAGGACATAGTCAGCTCAGACTATCATAACAAAATACCACAGGTGGGGTGGCTTAAACAACAGAAATTGACTTCTCAGCTATGGAGGTTGGGAAGTCCAAGATCAAGGTGCCAGCTAGTAGATTTCAAGCTGAGACCTCTTCTCTTGGCTTATAGGGGCCACCTTCCACTGTGCTCATACAATGAGGTGAGAGACATGTCATTTGAAAGAAGGATCTGTCAGCAGCCCACTTCATTTTGATCAGAGACTGAAACTGAAAGGGAAACATCAAAACAGAGATGGGTGAATGAATTCTTCTCCTCAGTCACTCTTTCCTCCTATGCCCGGAGTGACCCTCCTTTCACTCTCTCAAGGTCAACACTACCGAACCTTCAACATCCTTCTCTGTCCTAATTGGACAGTGGTTTTCATCTGGGTCCATTCTGTGGCATTGTGCACACATGCACAAATACAAAGAGCCTGACCATACCTCAGCACAGGTTTCCATTGCTGCCATGTTGAGTTCTTGGAGGCTGACGTTGGCAGTATGCACATAGCTCAGCCACTTTACAGAAAAACAGAAGCCCACTGGCTATATACACCCAACACCAGGCCTGAAGAGATCAAGGGCGAAGGACACAGAGAGAGACAAGTCAAGTGATTCAACTCACAAGGTCAATAGATAGACCATCATTAGCCTGGAAGGGTGGGTAGGCACTGTTGTGTATAGCTCTGTTGGTGATGTATTTACGGCAAATGTGACTGTGGTCTATATAACAGTTAACTGGTGCTCCAGAAGCCACAGATCAGAAGGCCCAAGAAGAAGGGGTTTGAGGGATATTGTTGTGGGCAGTGGCCTGAATGAAAGAGCTTATAAGCCTCTCTTTGCGTAGCCTCCCCAAGTCTGCTCTTTGTCCTTGTGCTGAGGCTCTGTCAGGAGCCTGACCTCTCATTTATCATTTGCATATCTTATATCCTAGCGGGGAGATAAAACACCAAGCTAAAATAACTGGGGAAGGCTGTTCACAGAATAGCAGATCCAAGGTGCAAATCAGTGGGTAGCAAATGCAGATGCAGAACTAGAGGTGTCAGGAGTAGTGAAGGGCCAGCAAGGTCACTGTGCACCGTGGAAAGTGGGTATGAGGCTAGTGGAGGGTTAGGGAGTCAGGTGGTCCACTGGCATGTGGCCTTGTTTAGAGGCCAGGGGCGAGTTGTGCAGGGACAGTGAGAATACTGGCTTCCCTACCTCAGAAGAGAAAGATGCAGGGTAAGGGTGCATGCAGGGGGAAGGGAGCTGGTGAAGGAGGAAAGTCCTTAGAAAGGACTTTCCTTCCTTCAAATCTACCTCTCCACCCACCAACATGAGAGGAAGCCTCAGGGGGTATTTCCCCTACCTCTGCTTTCTCTTCACCTCTGCTAGAGATAAAGAACAAAGAGAGAAAAGCCTTTATTTAAAAAAAAATGTATTGTGGTAAAATGTACATAAAATTGACCTTTCCAACCATTTTTAAGTGTACCATTTAGTGCCGTTGAATACGCTCACATTGTGTGTAACCGTGCCCGCCATCCATCTATCCATCCATTTTCTTCCCAAACTGAAACTTTGTACCATCAGACAGTAACTTCCCAGTCTGCTCTTGCCTCAACCTCTAGTGACCACCATTCTACATTATATCTCTACAGATCTACCTGTTTTAGATTACTTACATAAGTGAATCTACATATACATATTGTTTTGGGGTCTGGATTCATTTAGCATGTACCAGAATTGATGTAGCATGTACCAGAATTTTCATTTTTTTTGTTGTTGTTGTTTGTACCAGGGATTGAATCCAGTGATGCTTAACCACTGGGCCACATCAATTTTTATTTTTTGAGACAGGGTCTTGTTAAATCGCTGAGACTGGCTTTGAATTTGCAATTTTCCTAACTTAGCCTCCCAAGCTACTGGGATTACAGGTGTGCACCACCATGCCTGGCTAAAATTTCATTTGTTTTTAAGATCAAATAATATTCTATTGTACCCATACACCATCTTTTGTTTATTCTTTCATCCACTGATGGGCACTTGGGTTGTTTCCACCTTTTACCATTGTAAATAATGGTCCTATGAACATGGGTGTACAAGCATCTGTTTGGCTCTCTATACCTATAAATGGGCTTGTTGAATCATATAGCAAACATATTTTTTCTTTTCTTTTTCCTCTTTTTTATTGGTGCATTATTTTTTCTTTTTGGTTCTTTTTATATATACATGACAGTAGAGTGTATTTTGTATATATACATGCATATAGCATCTTTTTTATTGTTGTTTTGTGGTGCTGGGAATCAAACCCAGAGCCCTATGCATGCTAGGCAGGTGCTCTAACTTTGAGCTACATCCTCAGCTCCCTCATAGAGCATCTTGATCCATTTTGTGTATCATGGACTGGGTGATTTATAGAAGAACAGAAATTTATTTCTTACAGTTCTAGAGGCTAAAAGGTCCAAGATCAAGGCACTGGCATTTGGTATCTAGTGAGGGCCTCCTTGCAGAGTTCTCCCCTTCCAGGAAAAAAGGGGCTAAACCTCCTCTCTTAAACCCTTTTATAACAGCTTTACTGTTTTAAGTCCAAACATCTTCAAACACCTCCAATAGGCTCTAATTTCCAACACTGTTAGGTTAGGGATTAAGTTTCCAATACATTAATTTGGAGGCAGACATTCAGACCATAGAATATAGTACTTCCATGTTTAACTTTTTAAAAAACTGCCAAACTGTTTTCCATAGTGACTGCACCATGCCTTCATCTATTTAATTAATTTTTGTTTTTTTTTTCAGGGGCCTTGAGTGCACTAGGGAAGCATTTTACCAGTGAGCTACATCCCTGGCCCACTTTGACCTACTTTAAATGAAGAGCGGATTTATTCCAAAGTCCTCATGTCAACGTGGCCTGGAAAGATGGTCTAACATCCAGGTTCAGGAGGCAGGAACCTTACTGTGTGGGGAAGTCACGTGGCCAACCTTAGCTTCAGGTGCCCCACCTTAGCTGCAGGGTCAATGAAAAACTGGTGAGATTCAAGATGGCAGATTAGAGGAGGCTGCATTTCTAGTTGTTCTTGGGCTGGGGATTCAAGTAGCAGGAATACGGCTTCTCAGAGAGGTGGGTGAAAGAGGGAATTCACTGAAAGTCAATATGGACAGTCAGAGTCTCTCAGAGACTCATAAATTCAGGTGCACTGAACAAAGGACAAGAAAGGAGAGTAGAGTCAACTAATTGCAGCAGTGACAGTGGCACTGGTTCACCAAAGAGGGGAGGAATGACACAATGAAACCCGACAGACTCATCTGGCATGGAAAAATGAAAGCACATGGAAGAGAATACAAAAAGAAAAATAAAAATGGAGCTAGACCTCATGGACCGGCGATGTTTTATTCAGCACTGGAGAGGCACATCTTTGGGGCAAAATGGCCGTAGGCCACCACAAGGGTCTGGGTTTTATAGCTGAACCAGGTCTTGGAAGGAGTTAGTGACTTTGGTGGGCCCTTTTGACAGCCAGGGGGCAAGGCCAGGTCATGGGAGGAGTTTTGGTGGTAAGATGATTTAGGGTGGGGTGGGAGGACAGGTAGGGGAATAGGAAAGTAAGTTCCTTTTGGGTCTATTGTCCATATCCTTCAAAAAGCTTGTGGAATAGAAAACAGCCTGAACTTTGCTGATCCAGAGGCTGCCCAGTGAACTGGTATTTGAAAAGTATCTTGTGTTTCTCAACTGGCAAGTGGAGAGCTGAGGCAGGAGCCATCTTGAGGAGGCCATGCTGCAACTTCCTTCTGCAGAAATCTGGGAGATCCTAGCAAATGTTGCTCTCCTGTCCCAGCATGCAGCTACCATGTGGCCTAGGGTGGACTTAGCAGAATGTGAGTGAAACAGGTACAGAGAAGATTGTTCTTAAGGAAATTCAAGTCAGAGATGTAGAGGGGAGTTCAACTCATTTTCTCTTTGAGTCTGGTGGCTCATGTGACTGACTAACTGAAGCGAGTTGGGAAATGGAACAGGCAGGTGTTTATCTTGGTGACTAAGCCAGGCAAGACTATTCATGGGCAGCGGAGTGTGAGAGACATGTGCAGAGTCAGCTCTCTACCTTACCAGTAGAATTTCAGGAGGCTCCTGAGATCCAGACTCCCAGCAGAGATCTGCACCTGCCCAGTCCTAGGGTGTGTTGATCTAATCTCTCCAGAGCAGACACCACCCAACAGAGTGCCAAAGGTGTGATTAGCTAAGCCCCAGCTGATGGAACTCTCCACTTAAAACTCTGTAGCAGCCCCACCCTGGGAGGGCATGTTCATGGTGTATCTGAATAAAATTCCAATGGACAGTACTTCTCATTCTGTCCTACCTCATACTGGTGAGAAGGGAAACCGAAAGCTATTTCAACCAGCTTCAGTTTTAGGCCACTCCAGCTGACTGCTTGGTGAATAACACAAAAAGAGGAAGGGATTAACAACCCCCAGCCCTTGCTCTAAGAGGTACATAGCTCAGTCAGGTGTAAGCAGTGATCATCCATCCTCATGGATAGTTTTGATGACCTCAGTGGAGACAATTCTTTAATTTTTTTTTTTATACCAGGGATTGGATCTAGGGATGTTTAACCACTGAGTCACATCCCCAGCCTGTTTTATTTTCATTTTGAGACAGGTTCTTGCCAAGTTGCTTAGGGCCTCACTAAGTTGCTGAGGCTGGCTTTAAACTTGTGCTCCTCCTGCATCAGCCTCCTGAGCTGATGGGATTACAGGCATGCATTACCATGCCCGGCTCATTTTTCATTAAATATCTTTTTGTCCTCTCCTGCCCTCCCTCTCTTTCTCTCTCCCTTTGTTTTTGGTGTCCTTACTGAGCTGATTGGTTCATGAAGATATATACATATACACATTTGTTTCTTGTTTACCTTATTTTAAAATTTATTTATTTTTGTTGCTGTAGATAGACACAATACCTTTATCTTATTTAATTAATTAATTTATTTATATGTGGTGCTGAGGATCCAACCCAGTGCCTCACATGTGCTAGGCAAGTGTTCTACCACTGAGCTACAACCCCAGCCCCATTTACCATTTTTTTTATGATTGTTATTTTTCTTTTTCTTGTATTTTGATGGTTAGGGCTTTTGTTTGTTTCTTTTGTTTATCCTTCTCTTCTTTCTTCTCCTTACAACCAAATTCTCTTGTTCTTTCTCCCTCTCCTCACTTTGTTTCTTTTATTTTCCTCCTTCTTTTTAAAAAAATATTTATTTTTTAGTTGTAGTTGGACACAATACCTTTATTTCACTTATTTATTTTTATGTGGTGCTGAGGATCGAACCCAGGGTCTTGCACGTGCAAGGCAAACGCTCTACCGTTGAGCCACAACCCCAGACCATATTTTCCTTCTTCTTTATAGACATCACTTACCACATTTCTTCTGCTTTCTCTCTGGTCACATTTTGAACATTCTAAATTTTCTTTCACTTTCCTATCATATTTTCTTTTCTCTTAATGAATTACATTTTTACCACCTTTTAAAAACTATTTGTTATATAACTCCTGCCCAACTATTCATTTTGTTACAGTTATTAGCACTGTAGATGGCATCATTGGCACTTGCTATTTAATGCCAAATCTAGTTCATAGCTATTGATTGTTTTTGCTGTTGTGAATTGCTGAATCACCATTCCTGTTTTTGT
This sequence comes from Marmota flaviventris, assembly GCF_047511675.1. NCBI lineage: Eukaryota > Metazoa > Chordata > Mammalia > Rodentia > Sciuridae > Marmota > Marmota flaviventris. The sequence continues at coordinate 24,220,376 of NC_092498.1, forward strand.
GGTAATTGGTGTTATAAATGTCATTGTAGGCACAGGGTATTTATTTTAATGCTGTATATTGTTTTTTTCCTGTTGTTGCTATTGTTTGCTTCCCTCTTTTCTATGAGGTTCTGGGAATATACTGGGTTGTATACTACAAGTTCACAAGGTACAGACTCCTACTGAGTAAATTCAGCTAAAAGAGAACACACCTCTTCCACATGCAAACTAACCATGCTCAAACTTCAATGATACTTTAATATAAAGAACAAAAGAGATTAAAATCTTCTAATGACCATTCCCCAAGTAGGAATGGCTAGGGGGGCCCATCAGGTCCTACTGTGGACATCCACTTTTAGGCAAAAACAGAAATTAACACAAAGTCTGTGGGTACCACACCAATGAGGGGTCTCAATATAGATCATTTCCATTCATTTAGATCATTGTTAAGTGAAGAAGAGCAATCACAGAGAGTGTACCCCACATACCCTCCTGTATTCCACAAAATTGCCAGATCGATAAGAAGGACCCCACTCTTTTGAGACATACAGGACAAGTAGAATCTTCAAGCTCTGACAAAATATGCACTATATCAAAATACACTAATCATCAGCAAAGAAGTAGCAGTGAAACCATACTATAAAATCCACTTGGAAATAGTCTAAAAAATTCAAACCACCTGATATCTCAGAACACTTTGGCAATAAAAGGCTATTCCCTAAAAAAGCCCACAAACAACAGTGGAAGAGAAATCTATCCCAACCAATGCATAAAACACAATACAGGAATATTAAAAAATAATAAAAAACAAAGTAACATGATGTCTTATAAATTTCATAATGCACCAACAACTGACTCTAAAGATAAGTGGATTAAATACCAAATAAAGAATTCAAAAGAAAGAAAAAATTAAAATAAATAAGTTTTAAAAAAGAATTCAAAATAATTATTACAAAAACAATCAATGAATTCCAAAAGAATGAAGAAAAACAACTGAATGAATTATGAAAATCAGTATTGGGTATGAATGAGAAATAAGGAGATAGATATATAATCTTGGAAATGAAAGACACAAAATAAATCAAAGTGTTCATTTGAAAGTCTTTAATAGTGTACACCATGAAGACAAAATCTAAGAGCTGGAAGACAAGGTGGCAGCCCTTGAAAATTCAGACAGTATTAAAAAAATAGGTAACAAAGACCAGAGTACGGGGTGGGGTATGGCTCAGTGGTAGAGGGCTTCCCTCGCACATGTGAAGCATTGGGTTCAATCCTCAGCACCACATAAAATAAATAAAGTTATTTGTTCATCTACAACTCAACAACAACAACAACAAAAACCCAGATGTATTGGGCTGAGGGTATAGCTCAGTTGGCGGAGTGCTTGCCTACCTAGCATGCCATGCACAAGGCCCTGGGTTCAATCCCCAGCATCACACACACACACACACACACACACACACACACACACAAAGACCAGAGTATATAATAACTCTGGGACAACATTAAAAGATCAAATTTAAGAATCATTGGAATTAAAGAGGCAGGCTAATGGCATGGATAACCTCTTCAGGGAAATAATAATAATGTTTGAACAAGAATGAGATGGACATCCAGAGACAGAAAGAATTCAGAATCCCAAATAGACAAGATTATAAAAGAACCTTTGGTATGCTTAACATACCAAACAAGGATAGAATTTTAAAAGCCTTGATAAAAACATCAGATCACATTTAGAGGCAAGCCTATCAGAATTATTTCTGATTTCTTTTCTTTTCTTTCTTTTTTTTTTTTTTTTTGAGTGAGAGAGAATTTTTTAATATTTATTTTTTAGTTTTCGTTGGTCACAACATCTTTTATTTTATTTTTATGTGGTGCTGAGGATCCAACCCAGTGACCCGGTGCATGCCAGGCGAGTGTGCTACTGTTTGAGCCTCATCCTCAGCCCTATTTCTGATTTCTCAGCATGAACTTCAAAACTCTAAAATCCAGATTTGGAATAATGTGTTCCAATCCCTGAAAGAGAACAACTGTCAACCAAGATTGCTATATTCAGCAAAACTATCCTTCAGAATTGAGGCAGAAATTAAAAACCTTCCAAGATAAGCAATAACTAAAAGAATTCATGACTACTACACTGCAGAAAATACTTACATAAATACTACACACAGAGGAACTAAAAAACAAAAAAAACAAAAACCCAGAATTCACAAATGGACAAATCTCATTTAAGCAAATGAGAAACAGGGCCAAATTAAATGTTAAAAATAATAAATCAAAATGACAGGAATTAAAAACATATCTCTATAATAACATTGAATGTAAATGGTCTCAATTCTACAATTAAAAGACATAGGCTGGCATTAAAAAACAAGACCCAACTATATGTTGTTTGTGAGAGACTCACCTTACTGGCAAAGATAATCATAGGCTGAAAGTACAAGGATGAAAATTAACAAACCACACAAACAGAGCCCCCCAAACAAGCAGGACTAGCTACTTTCATATCCAAAAAAGCAGATTTCAAGCCAAAATTAATGAGAAGAGACAAAGAAGGTAATTTCATACTGGTAAAAGGAATAGTCCAACAAGAAGATATAAAAACAGTAAATAGTTATGCTTCAAATTCTGATTTACCTAATTACATAAAACAGATATTACTCAAAGATTCAGTATAATATTACTGGGTAATTTCAACATTCCTCTCTCACGAATAGATAGTTCATCTAGTCATAAATCAGTAAAGACTCTTCAGACCTAAAAAATTATTATAGATCAAAATCGACTTAACAGACATCTATACAATATTTCATCTGGCAAGAGCCAAATTCACTTTCTTCACAGTTACTCAAGGAATCTCCAAAATAGAACATATTTTAAGCCACAAAACAACTTTCAGCAAATATATACACATACACAATTTAATCTTTTCTAATCTAATGGAATGAAATTAGAAATTGACACCAAAAAAAAAAAAAAAAAAAAAGAAAAAAGAAAAAAAAAAGGAAGAAAACCTACAGATACCATATAAACACATGGAAATTAAACAATACACTTTTGAATGATGAATGGGGAATATGTGATAGACGAAATTAGAGGAGAAATTTTAAAACTCTTAGAATAAAATGAGGATTGTGATACAACATACCATAAATTCTGGGACACTATAAGGAAGCTCTAAGAGGAAAGTTTATATCCATAAGTGCCTACATAAGATAATCAGAAAGATCCCAAATAAGCAACCATGTGATGCATATTAAGACCCTTGATAAATGAGAACAAACCAATTACAAAACCGAAAGGAAGGAAATAATTAAGATTAGAGCCAAAATCAATTAAATGGAAAATAAAAATCAAAACAAAGGATCGATGAAACAAAGAGTTGGTTCTTTAAAAAGATAAACAAGATTGATAACTGTTAGCCAAACTAACCAAAAGAAAAAGAAAGAAGGCCCAAATTAATAAAATTAGAGATGAAAAAGGAGAAACACTGCAGACAACACAGAAATCCAAAATATCATTGAAGACTACTTTGAAAACTTTTTCTCCAATAAATTGGAAAACTTAGAAGAAATGGGCTTATTTTTAGAAATATGTGACCTGCCAAAATTGAATTATAAGAGAACATTAAAAATCCTAAACAGATCAATAACTAGCAGTGAGATAGAAGCAGTAATAAAAAGACTTCAAATAAAGAAAAGCCCAGGTCCAGAAGTGTTCTCAGCTGAATTCTATCAGACCTTCAAAGATGTACTAATGCTAATGCTTCCAAAGTATTCCATGAAATAGAAAGGGATGAAACTCTTCCAAATTTACCCTATGAAGCTAGTATTCCCCTTATACCAGAACTAGATAAGGACATATCAAGAAAACTACAGACCAATATCCCTGATGAACTTAGATGCAAAAATCCTTAATAAAATATTAGCAAATCATATTCAACAACATATTAAGAGTATTATATATCATGACCAAGTTGGTCATGATATATAATTGCAAGGATGGTTTAACATTCATAAATCAATAAATGTAATTGATCACATAAATAAAATCAAGGACAGATATCACAGAGTCATTTTAATAGATTCCAAGAAAGCCTTCAACAAAATTCAGCACCATTATAAAAACACTGAAGAAATTAGGGATAGAAGCTTACATCAACATCATAAGTCTATATATTACAAACTCAAAGCCAAGATCATAGTGAATGGGGAAAAACTGAAAGCACTTCCTTTAAAATCTGAAATAAGACAAGAATGTCCACTTTCACCACTCCTATTCAATATAGTACTAGTAATTCTAACTTAGAGCAATCAGGCAAGAGAAAAAATAAAGGGGATAAAAGCAGGAAAGGAAGAAGTCAAATTATTATTGTTTGCAGATGACATGATCTCATACTTAGAAGATTCAAAAACCTCCACCAAAATACTGTTAGAGCTAATAAATAAATTTATCAGAAGTCTGAATATACTGAGTTGAAAAGGCAGAATACTATAAAAAACAACCTGAACTGGCCTTCTCAAAAATGTCAATGCCATAAAAGAGGTGGGGGGGGGGAATTATTTTAGATTATTTAGATTGATTAATGAATTCTAAAGAGACATGACAGATAAATGTACTACATGATTCATGGTTGAATCATTACAAAAGATAAATATGGACTATGCACTATTATATTAATATAAAATCCTGGTATAAGTGCTTTATGTGCACATACATGTGTGTACTTGTATTATTAATACATGTAAAGAGTGTGCAGGTACAATTTTGACAAAAAGTTAATTCATAAATCTAGCTCATTATGGTTCTCCAAGTACAGGTGACTTTGCCTTCTGGGGAATGTTTGGCAATGTCTGGAAACATTTGGTTATGGAACCAAAGTGTGCTACCAGCATCAAGTGAGCGGAGAGATGGTGGTAGCACAGTAGCGCCTCAACTCCTAGAGTGCACAATGTGGCCCTGCAATAAAGAATCAGAGCACCAAAATGTTGAGAGTAACAAGGTTGACAAACCAGGTCTAGGCAAAGGGTTAGACATTTTTTTTTCCCCAGTATTTTGGTAGGCTCGATTTAAAAAAAAAAAAAATTATTTATCTATCATTAGTTTTAGGTGGATACATTAGTTTGTTTTTATGTGGTGCCGAGCACTCTACCACTGAGCCACCACCCCAGCCCCTCAAAATTTTTAAAAATACGAAGGTGGCCCAAAAAAAGTGAAAGAGGAAAAAATGTGTGAGAGAAAGGTGAGAACGTGAAAAAGAAAGTGTAACTGAATTCTTTCTAGGTTCTTGGCTATAAAGAAAGATGTAAAGGGGCAGGGGAAGCAAACACTCATGGCCACATGGTCCCAACACTTCCAACCTCACAGAAGAATCATCCTGGGTGTCTGTGTTAGCAATGTCTGACACCCCACCCCCCCCCACCCCCCCACCCCCGCCCTCCAACCATCACCACTGAGAGGCCAGTGGGAGCTCCTGACAGCTCATCCATTGTTGTTACAACAGAGCCTGGTTCCAAAAGGTATGTGGGAGGTTGTCTATTGGATTCTCTTTCTCTCTTCTAATCCAAAGAATGAGGCATGGCGGAGGGGATGCTTAAGTTCAAAGCATGCATAGAAAGGACCATAAATTTGAGCTGGAGTCACAAGGGATTACAATAAACTGAAGCTGTGGAAAATCAAAAAGCTAGAGTAAGCAGAAGTTACAAAGCAAAGAAAAAATGTGTAGAGCAGAGAGGATTAAGTGTCTCAGCTAGCAGGATCCATAGTCTCACTATAATGGCATAAGTGGGAAGAATTGCCGCTCTGGTACTGAGGTCCCTGGCGCTGTCTTGGATCTTGAAGCCTAAACACCTGGTCCCAGAGGTCCACTGGATCTCATAGGAGCATCACCTCATTCCTCGCCCTTTTCTCTGCTCAGTTCTTTGGGCCTGTCATGCTCCTTCTGCCTCCCGCCTAACTTGGTTAATGCCTTTCAGGGGCAGATATAGGTTCTGTGGGGCCTAAAGCTTGGAGACACCCTTTAAGAAAAAAAAAAAAAAAAAAAGAATCTGGAGCCAGGTATGGTGGTGTTCAACTGTAATCCCAGCAATTTGGCAGACTGAGGCAGGAGGATCGCAAGTTCAAGGCCAGCCTAAGCAATTAAAAAAAAAAAAAAAGGCTGAGGATGTGGATGTGGCTCAGTGGTAAGGTCCCCCTCTAGTACCTAAAAAAAAAAAAAGAAAGAAAGAAAAGAAAAGATATAGCTAGCTCACTGGTAGAGCATTTACTTAGCACATGTAAGATCCTGGGTTTGATCCTGAGCACAGAGAGAAGAAAAAGAGAGAGAAAAGGCGGGGGGCGGGGAGAATCCAACAGCATGAATACAAAATTGCTAACACTTTTCCAGTTTCATGGATAATCTGTCTCTGAGGCCTGTTCCTCTTCAGGTCTCAACTTCATCATTTTCTTAGTGACATCTACTTGTCTCTTTTCCCTCCTCAACTAGGTCCGATCCTTCTATAACCCAGTGCTGATACAATAGCCAATAACCAGTACATGTATGAAGACATGGTGTCAACACACTTTATATACAACCAGAGATAAGAAAAATTGTGCTGCACATGTGTAATAAGAATTGTAATGCATTCCCATCATTTATTTTTTTTAAATCAATAAAAAACCCCAACACTTTCCATGTTAAAAAAATAGCCAATAATTATATGTAGCTATTTAGATTTAAATTAATTACAAGGAAATCAAATCAGATATCCAATTCTTAAGCTGGGTTTCAAGTGTTCAATAGCCACAGGGGCTCTCATGGCTAGTGTGTTGGGTGGTGCAGGTATATTACATTTCCATCATTACAGAAGATTCTGTTAGACCCTGCTAGTGAAGGCATAATCAGTAATGTAGTATCCCCATTCTGAAATAGGGAAGGAATTCCAAAATTAATTAAGTTCAATAACAGATTGTTCAGTCCTGAGAGGAAGAGGAGGGTTATTTATGAAGCTGGAAAAGTAGCCAGAGACTAAAGCTGTTTCTTTCTTCTGGCCTTCAGCCCAATGCCTTTCTGACGGAAGTTGCTAGAAACATGTTAATTGAAAGATGAAGCAAAGGATAAAAAAAGGGATAAAAAGGCCACTGTACTAGGAACCAGGAAATCACTGTTGAGAAAAGTTTTGAAGTGAGAACAAACAGAATTGCAGATAAGGGGTCTAGGGTGGTCCACAGGAAGGTGGATGCTTATGTTTGAATGTCTCCCCTCCAAAATTCAAGTGCTATCAGTGATAATGGGACTTTTAAAAAGTGATTAGGACAAAAGGGCTCCTCCCTGGTAAATGGGATTAAGATCTTTATAAAAGAGGCTTCATGCAGCATTTGGTCAATTTACCCTTCTGCTTTTTGCCATGTGAGGATACAATGTACCTCCCCAGAGAATGTAGCAACAAATTTCTACCTTGGAACTGCAAAGCAGCCCTCCATAGACAACTTAATAGGCCAGCATCTTGATTTTGGACTTCCCATCCCCCAGAACTGTGGGAAGTAAATTTCTGTTCTTTGTAAATTACCTGGTCTCAGGCATTTTGCTATAGTAGTGTGAACTTGACCACAGTTCAGGAAATATGGCAAACAAGGGAAAGAGGGAAAAAATGGTAATAGAGAGAAATAAAATGAGAGCTGAATGGGGTCATGCCAGGCTTTAAAAATGATGGTCACTAAACAGTTTTGGAAGATGGCCAAGCAGTTGTGAAACAATCATGGAAAATTCATAGTATGGTGGGCATTTAACAAGTGTCCACAGAGTAACAAAAAATTACAGCAGTATCCCATCTGGAGTTAGAATGTAAAGTTACCTGTTTAAAATATCAAGGATGCTGAAGTATTCAGAAAAGAAATTTTGATTTAAAATTTTTTGATTTGCTTTTGAGTGTATCTAATGAACAAACTAAATAATAAGGGATAGACAAAATGAATATGACAAAATATTGTAAGTTATTGGAGATGGGGTTTATTGCACTTATTTTGTGTATGTTTATAAATTTTCAAAAAAAAAGCATGTGTGTGTGTGACCAGGAATTGAACCCAGGGGGTGCTCTATCACTGAGCTACATCTCCAGCCATTTGTATTCAGGCTGGCATTAAGCTTGCAACCTTCCTGCCTCAGCCTCTTGAGTTCTTTGATTATAGGCATACACCATGATGCATGGCCATAAAAGTTAATTTTTAAATTAAGATAGAAATATCCAGGTCTTGCCTCTTTTTCGCTTTCTTGACTAAGCCTCACTTTCCCTGGGTGGTGGAGGCTTAAGGAGTGGGAGGAGATGAATCAGGAGACATATTTGTGGGTGTGTGGGCTTGCAGAATGGGCCACGTGGTTGAATTCTCTCATAGGTTAAATTATTTAGCGGTAAACTCCAGAGGGTTGGAGTAATGAAAGTGCAGGATCATGGAATGGTCACTATGAGGAAAGTGGGAGCCTTACAGGGCTGCAGGAAATGACAAAGCTGGAAAGATCTACAAACATAAGGTTGGACTATTTCAATAAGAAATTGGTTTTATAGAGGCTTGATCTTCAGGGTGTTGACACTGGGAGGTGCTGTGGACCTTTCAAAGGTGGAGCCTAATAGGAGGTCCTTTGGTCATTGTAGACATGCCTTCAAAAGAGACTGTGGAAACCTGCAGGTCCTCTGTCCCACTTCCCTGCCACCTCTCTTCTTCCTGCCTCAAGATATGCTTCCTGCTCCACTAAGTACCTCCCACCAATGTCATCTGCACCATGGGTAATGAAATCAAGAAGCAATCATCACCAAGCCCACACTATTTCATTAGGACTCTGAAATACACCTGTTCTTTTTATAAAGTTAATTGTCTCAAGTGTTTCATTGTAGTAACATAATGCTAATGAATACATCTTCTTGTGCCCTTGTAGAGGGTTCAGTCTCAGAATAAAAATATGTGAGGGGTGGGGATATTTCCCCTTAAGAGAGAAATCCTGTTGCCCGCTGAGTGTAAGGTCCAGAGATGGGTAGGTAGAAAAGGTAATGGCAACTGGAACTTAAATAAAGATGGGAAGTTTTGGCTCTGGCAGAATTTCCCTGTGCAGGATATAAAAACTGCCAGTCAGGGCTGGGGATGTGGCTCAAGCGGTAGCGCGCCCGCCTGGCATGTGTGCGGCCCAGGTTCGATCCTCAGCACCACATACAAAATGTTGTGTCCGCCGAAAGCTGAAAAATAAATATTAAAAAAAATTCTCTCTCTCTCTCTCTCTCTTTAAAAAAAAATTTAAAAAACAAACAAAAAAACACCAAAACTGCCAGTCAGAAGTTGCTACTTCTGCTATGGCTCCCAAGTTTACCTGACCAGGCATCTAGCTGAGGGGATTTGATCAGAACTTGGTCCTTCTTCTTCTGCCTAATCTGTTTGAGCCACCTACCTGGCACTGGGACTCACTCCTTTATCTCCCAGTCTTTTGGAACCCTTTCAGGTGCGATCAGTTTGAGACATGGTTTACATACCATAACAACTGCCTTTCAAAGTGTACAAATTCAGTGAAATTTAGTACATTCACAAGATTGTGTGAACGTCTCTACTATCCAATCCCAGGGCATTTTCAGCAAGGCCTACCCATTAGCAGTCACTTTCTATTCTCCTCCGACAAACAATAATCTACTTTTTGTCTCTATGGACTTGTCTATTTGAAACATTTCATATACATGGATTTATACAATATATGGCCTTTGTGTCTGGCTTCTTTTACTTAGTATAACACGTTCAAGGTTTATTCATGCTATAGCATGTTTCACTACCTCCTTCTCTTTTATGTTCAAATAATATTCCATAAATAATAATTTATGTTCAACTATATGTTGAATATAGATAATCAACATACACTTAAATTGTTTTTACTTTTAGGTTGTTAAGAATGCTGTTCTGGGGGCCAGAGTTGTAGCTCAGTGTTAAGAGCGCTTGCCTAGCATTTGTGAGACCCTGGTTTCGATCCTCAGCACCGAAAATAAATAATAATAAAGGTCCATTGGCAACTAAAAACAAAATTTAAATAGAATGCTGTTCTGAACATTCATTATAAGCTTTTGAGTATGTTTTTTAAAAATATTTTTCTAGTTGTAGATAGATCTTTATTTTATTTATCTATATGCAGTGCTAAGAATCGAACCCAGTTCCTCACACACGCCAGCAAGTGGAGCCCCAGCCTCAAGTATGTGTTTTTTGAATATGTGTTTTCAGATTCTTTCACGTATAACTAGGAGTGAAACTGCTGCATCATATGTAACTCTACTTACATACTTTAGAACTGAACTGTTTTCTACACAGTACCATCCTTTACATTCCCACAGTGACATGTGTGGGTTGCAATTTCTCCATATCCTCACTGATATCACCTTGTCATTCTCTCTTTTATATGTCATTGGTTTTAGATGAGGCCCTTCCATTTTAAAGCACATTCTCTATTCTCATGCCATTGGCCAAACTTCCCTCCTCCTCAGTGGACTCTGCCTACTCCTAGAGTTGCTGATCCCTTCTCTCTTTTAAATTCCATCCTCATCCTTGAATAGAGCCTTCCTCATAAAAAGCCCTGAGAGCCTCAAATCATGTGCCTTCATTTCAACCCTTGCCACTTCCAGGTGATCCTTTGGGCCTGCATGTGTTTTAACACAAGTTAGAAGCTGCTTTCACAAGTTCCTCTTTGAATCCTCCACTATAGGAGATTCAGAATCCTTGCTGATTTAGGTTTAGGGAAAATAAAGGATCCATTCTCCCATCAGATGCCCTTCAGGTGTCCTATAAAAATTTTAGTTCCATCCTCCTCTTAATCACCTTCATAAACTATATAATGCATTGATAAATCAAAGTGGAAACAGAAATCTAACTTCTCTCCATTATGATGGAATCAGCCTTCTTCACCGGACCTTTTTATATTTTATTTTGACAGTGTCTCACTAAGTTGCTTAGCCTCACTAAGTTGCTAAGGTTAGCTTTGAGCTCACGGATCCTCCTGCCTCAGCCTTCTGAGCCAATGGGATTACAGGCATGCACCAACACACCTGAATGCAATCTGTACTTTTGATAAAATCTTACAGATGACTGAGAGGCAATGAACTAGAGTTAGCAGTCTCTAACTGGGCAGGAAGGTGCGCCTTGTTTCTAAAGCCTACAATCACAGTAAACACAAGATCTCTCTATAGGTTCTCCAAAAGGAAGGCTCCTCTGGCAACTGGCCAAGAGCTTACACTGCATTAGTACAGATAGTACTGGTATATAAATGGCATTCCCAACAAGCTCACGTGGGTTATGAGCACCCCAGTTCTCTAGTAAAATGATTCATGAATTTCCTTTTTCTCTGACATTTGTGAAATACTGAATCCTAGGTTGCAGTCTTCCTTTAAAAACACTGTGAATCTCTTGAGATCACCACAAGGCAAACTGAACATAAGTAATTCAGTCAAACTGGAACATCCCTAGAATGGTGCTCAATCAGCTTTAAGGTTAAAAGTGTGAAGGGAGCCAATGTAGGTGTCAGAATGGTGGGATCAGAGGAAGCAGTGAGTTGGGACAGGAAGGCAGAACAAGAGGCAGGGACGAAATGCTGACTCAGAGATGATTTTTAAACTTAAAAGGGCACTGAGGCCTTTGGGGGCAAGGAGAAAAAATGCAGTACTTTCTCTTTCTTGTGTGTGTGTGTGTGTATGGGATTGAACTCAGAGCCCCACACATAGCAGGCAAGTGTTCTACCAGAGCTACAGCCCTTTTCATTTTTTATTATTTGGGTTTCCCCCCCACCAACTTCTGAAAATCCAAAGTGGCTAACCACGCCTACCTTACCTGAGAAAGTAAAGGTAGTTCTTCATCATTATTTCATTTATGATGATGATGATGATGACGACACAGTCTCACTAAGTTGCCAAGTCTAGCCTTGAACTTGCAATCCTCCTATCATAGTCTCTGGCATGCAACACAGTACTCAGCCAGTTTTGTCTATTAAAGTCTCCTCACAAGGCTGGGGAGATCTTGGAAAGTCAGCCAAATAATAATGGCTAGTTTCCAGTCACCAGTTCATGACTCAGGGTCATTTAAGTTTAAAGGTGGCAGAAGGTGTGAAGAAATCTAAGGGTGCAGGAGAAGTGGAGACAAGTCAGGTGACACAAAAGAGGAAAGGCCTGAGTCCACAATTCATTCCTTCTCTCTGTACCCAACCCACTACACATTGTCAGATCCTTTTCATCACAAGCTTACATGCCCAGTAAGGTCAGAGCACTAGTGACAATCTTAATATCCATTTGGCCCTGTGGCTAATTCAAACCAGAATCAGACTACTGAGAAAAAAATTACAGAAATAAAATATTTATTTTCAAAAAAAAAAAAAAGGTGGGGGGGGTGCAGGGGAGGACTGTGGATGAAGCTCAGTGGTAGAGACTTGCCTAGCATGTGTTCATTCTTAGCACCACTAAAAAAAAAAATAAAATAAAGAAAAAAGAAATAGTGCCCAAGAAAGGGGTGATTGTAATGTAAAGCCTGTGCTTTTTTTTGCCATATCTTCTCTAAATAACAGACCCCCTTTAGCAAAAGAAAATAACTCGTGCAAACTGGAACTGCCTTTTGAGAGCAAGGTTTAATTTCTGGCCCAGAATTATGATAATAAATTTTTAAAGGACTATCAATCCCATCACATGGTGTAAGAATTGTTCAAGTTTTTCCCCTTAACTTCTGAAAATCCAAAGTGGCTAATCATGCCTAGCTTAACTGAGGAAGTAAAAGGCATTTCTTCACCATTATTTACCATAGAAAGCACCCTGAGCTTGCATTTCAAGGTGTCTTCAGTAAAGTCTATTTTGCCTGTAGGGTCGCATTATTTGATTTCTCTTCCCCAAGTTGTTCTCTGAGCGCTGAGAACTCTATCACTTAAGTCTTGTTCTTCCCTTTTTTCCCTTTGGGAGCCCCTGGCCAGCGGAAGCCTCGCAGCTGTAGGCAGTCGGCCACGTTGTGGGCAATGTAGTAGAGGTTCAGCATGGCCGCGGGGCTGAGGATGTCCACCTCGGGCTTCTTCTGCTTCTTCCCACGAGACTTTCTGTGGCTTTTCCCTTTCTTCCCTTTACCTGGCTTTTGAAGACAGGACAAATAGAGTGTGGCAGTTAGTGTCTACAAACTTGAGATGACTTTCAGTGTTGAAACAAAGGAGTGTTCCTTTGTTGAATTTAAGGAAAAAAAAATCCAAACAACAGAAAATTTTCATGGAATGGAGATGTCACATGCCAGCTAATGTGACAAATATTTAGTAAGCACCCCCTATTAAAAGAGACCTAACACAATGTGTGACCCTTGTTTGCCTTCTGATTTGAACAGCTGCAAAAAGGCATTTTTTTTTTTTTTTTTAGGAAATAAGAAAAATTTGATAGTATCAGAGGATAATGAATTCTGTTAGAGTTGATAATGGCATTGGGTTACAAAAGAAAACACATGTCTCAGAGATGCACACTGAAATCTGCAAGGATGAAATCAAAGAAGACCTGAGATTTGCCCTACTCTCCAGTAAGGGATAGATGAAGTAAATGTGGCCAAATCTTTAAAATTTCTGAATCTGAGAAATGGATACATGGGGATTCATTTTACTATTCTATTTTTGTATATAATTATAAATTTTCACAAAAAATTAAATTTAAGGGCTGGGGATGTGGCTCAAGCGGTAGCGCGCTCGCCTGGCATGCGTGCGGCCCGGGTTCGATCCTCAGCACCACATACAAACAAAGATATTGTGTCCGCCAAATACTAAAAAATAAATATTAAAAAAAATTCTCTCTCTCTCTCCCTCTCTCTTTAAAAAAAATTAAACTTAAAACAATATAATAAGATAATTCAGGGTTGGGGCTGTAGCTCAGTGGCAGAGTGCTTGCCTAGCATGTGTGAAGCACTGGGTTCGATCCTCAGCACCACATAAAAATAAATAAAGATATTGTGTCCATCTACAACTAAAAAAAATTTAAAAATATATTAACTCATATATCAGCAACCTATATACTGGACATCTATAAAAACTTAACATTGAGGTAGGTGTTCTATGTATAGGATGCCAGGAGATCATTTGAGAGAATGAAAAGGCAAGCCACATACTGGACAAAAAATTTGTAAATCACATATCTGATAAAGGCCTATATCTAGAATAAAGAACTCTAAAAACACAATAGTAAGAAAATACAAATGCCCAATACAAATAGGCAAAAGATTTGAATAGACTTTTTCCAAAAAAAATACATAAATGGAAAATAGGTACATGAAAGGATATGCAACATCATTAAGTTAGTAGACACATACAATTAAAACCAGAAAATAATACTGACGCTTATTAGAATGGTCCAAGTTAAAAAGACTGACCATACTAAGTGTTGGTGAGGATACGGAGGAAATGGAACTCACACACACTGCCAATGGAAATCTAAAATGACAAAACCACTTTGGAAAACAGTTTGGCAGTTTCTTTTTAAGTTAAACACATTCCTACCATATAACCCAGCCATTTCCTAAGGTATTTATCCAAGAAAATGAAAGTATTTTCAATTTAAAGACTTGTAACAGCAAAAATCTGGAAAACACCCCACATGTCCATCAGCAGATAAATGGATAAATAAATTGTGGTACAACCATACAATGGAGCACTAATGAACAGTAAAAAGGAATAACTATGGTAAAGGCTCCGAGGTGGTAGAAAATATGCAGAGTTGAAGGGCCCAAAAAACCAAACAATTAATGTGGCCAGTCTACAGGCAACCTGGGGGACCAGATGAGTCTAGAAAGGTAGGTAGGGCATAGCTTTGGCTGAAGGCTCTGTCAACTAATTTGTTTGACCTTGATTCCAAGGGCCAAAGGAAGTTATTAGCTTAAATGGCTGTGTAAACCATTCTGCTTCAGTTCCCTGGGCCCCAGAAGAAAATGGCAGTATTAAACATGTGCGGGTAACTCAGGAACGACTCTCCTAAATCAAGAGATATTTACCTAGTGCCTTTCACTCAAGGAACTGGAAGACCCACAGAGGCTTACCAAACATATTTTTTCACTACAATCTAATGGGGATAAGGAGTAAGACTTTCCAAGGCAAAACAGGCAAAGCACCTTAAGTGAGGTGCAAAGGGCTACAGGTACATAAGGAGGCACTTTGGGCTGGGTCTTATAAAAAAAAAATTGAAAGAGCAATAGCTTGAGGTGAGTCTGGTTCAGGAGACTTTCAGAAGCACGTGGGTCTACTGTGGGATGTGGGTTTTGTTTTGCTTTGCTTAAGCAGAGGACATGGGATGGGGGTTATAAGGTCACAGACGTTATAGAAAGAACAGTGAGGGTTAAGGAGGACCAAGGAGCAGGAATGCTTGTGACGGCTGGCAGTGTGGTGGTGGGACCAGGGCTCGCCTTCTACTTGAGTCAACAGCACATCCCACAAGGGACTCTGGAGCGGAAGCAGCAGCCAAGTGCCTGAGCCAGTAGCTGTTGGCATGTACTGGCGTTCTTGGGTTCCATACAACTTTGCCGATCTCCCTCTCCCCCCCCCCAAAAAAAAAAAAAATCTTCTGGGTGTGACAATTCTGCAACAGAACCAAGGAACGGCAACCAGACACTTAACAGAAGAAGATCTCAGCCTGATTTTGCTGCTGCCGTCCCCCTTAGCAGGCTCAGACCACCCGGGATCACTCTCCCACTCATCTTACATCGCCAGTTCAGACCGCTGGGTCAGACACCACCCACCCACCGGGACTGGAGATGATCTCGGCGAAAGCACTCCTCTCAAACGCTGGCGGGCTTAAAGCAAAAGAGCGAGTGCCTGGGAATCTCTCCTACTTCCACAAGACGGGTATTACCATGGTCATTTCTTTCTCAGCTGAGCGGGTGAGTAAGACGTGTGATTCCCAATCCCGAAAAGCAGATGGCAGCCCAAATTCTTCGTCTACCCCGCCTCCTCCTGCCCACTCGCCAGCGAACCGCCGCCCTCTCGGGCCTCAGCGGCGCCTCCCAGGAAGGAACCCGCCCGGCGGCGCGCGGGGACTCGGGGCAGCCCAGCGTGCTCAGGGGACAGCTAGCCACCTAGCCGCCAGCACACCAGGCGCCTACTTGGCCACGCCGGGCACCCACTCGCGTTACACCGAGGCGGCAGGATCCCTGCGCGGGGCTCGCGCCCCTCGGGGGCGGGATTCAAGCGCACAACGCCACCAGCGCGCGCCGCGGGGCGGGGCCGCTCAGTGTTTACCTGTTGCCAAGGCACCCGGGCCCGGAGCGCCGCGGTGGAGCCCACCCTGGCTGGTCTGGGATGCGCGCTGGCGCTCGCCGGCCCTGGAGCTTTTTCTTTTTCCGGATGACCGCGCCGTGCTGGCTGAGCCATCACCTCCAACGATGGCGACGTTGGCCACGAACGTCCAGGACACCTGCTTGGTTCTGGGGCGTCTGGGTTGGGGCTGTGAGACCCGGCTGGGCACTTGGCGAAGGGGCGGGCCGCGGGCGGTGTTCGGGCGTGGGCGGTACTAGCCTTGGAGTGGACCGACTAGGGTGAGTGAGAGTTCCGACGCTCTCTGGGCTTACCTTGGAGAAACGTGGTGACCTCTTTTGGAAAATCAGAATAAGGACTTTGAGGGTAGAAGTGAGAACAACGTGGAGGAAATGTTTCTAAGAGTCCGGTACAGGCCCCAAGAGAAAAGGGGGAGCAGAATTCTTGTATTCCTGCTTTCCCTAGTTCCAGAGCCCTGCTGCAAATTTTTAAATTCAGCCGTCTTGAAAGGAGACCTGTGGTTGGGTTTTGCCACTATGGTGTGTTGACTCCGTAAAGGAGCGAGACGAAAATATTCTTCTTGCAAGGTTCAGTGCAAAATAAAAATGGAGGGAAGCAGGAAAGGACACTACTAAAGGTACTTAATTATAAAACTCTTTTTTTTTTTCTGTGTTCTCTATCAACTTATCACGCTGGTTTAATTTGCTCTTTAATGTTATGTTTCCTTATGTACTGGAACACTCCCCTTCCTAGGGCATGACTGATGGATGAGCCCTAAGGGATTGAAGTGTGTGTGTCAGGATGTGTTTGGTACCAGGATCATGTTAGGGAAGATGTTCATCAGTCTCTGAATGTGCTGGGGTGCAGCCCTGCCCTGCCCTGAAGTGGGGGTGGGATAGGGTAAAGATTGGGGGTCATGGGGAGGGTGATAAGAAAGAGACTCAGCAAAAGCTAAGGCTCTAAACCCCTCCCCTCAAATGCTTCATTGTCCCATCAGATTGCATTTATAAAACCCAAGTTCAAAGAAAGCTTTGGCACCATGAATTCAGTTTTAAACCCAAAGCAAAAGGCCCTTCTGAAAATAGGACCTAGTGTGAATACTTAGGTTTCATATACCCATGAAGCTGCTTGCACAGGTATTTACATTTGTCAGATTCATTGAACTATACACATCAAATAGGTGCATTTTATTTTATGTAAATTGCACCTTGATAAATTTGATTTTAAAACTTTGGCTTTTAGAAGCTTCATCCTACCATATCTAAAACACTTCTCATAGCAAATGTGCATCCCTCTATTTTGGATGATGACATCAATAGCCATGTAGGTACCCAGGCTATGAATTAGTCATCTTTGATCCCTCCCTTTCTTCTTTGATCCTTCCCTAGAGCTCTCTCTCTCTCACTGGCACCTGAGACACCTTCAGTCTTTCTTAGGTCTCTGGATGGTGCTACCTGATCCCAATGCCCAGTCTCAAATCCCTCAGTGTACCCTTCACCACTCCTTGTTAGGCCTTGACTCAGGGGAATTTCCTTTTCCCTATTCTCTCTCCCTCTCACTCAGATCACCACCCTGTTCAGACCTGTACAGTCATTTTTCTGGGCTGCTACAGAGGTCTCCTGACCTATCCTGATGCCCCAGCACTACATCCTGATATTCTTTTATTTTTTTAATGTTTATTTTTTAGTTGTAGTTGGACACAATACCTTTATTTTTTTATTTTTTATGTGGTGTTGAGGATCGAACTCAGAGCCCTGCACAGGCTAGGCGAGCATTCTACTGCTGAGCCACAACTGCAGCCCCCATCCTGATATTCTAAAGCATAGATTTAACCATGTCTCACCCATTTTCAAAAGTTTTCGATAACTGTTTCCTGATACCTGAGGCTGGATAGTTTATAAAGAAAAATTAGTTAAGAACTCTTCAGCATGGTATCTATGACCTTTCTTAATCTTGCTTCAACCCGCTTTTCTACTTTATTCTCACTGGCCCCACAAATGTATATATTTTTATTTAAAATTTTTTTTGTAGTTGTAGGTGGACAGAATGACTTTATTTTATTTGTTTATTTTTATGTGGTGTTTATTTTTATTTGTTTATTTTTATGCTAGGCCAGTGCTCTGCCACTAAGCTACAGCCCCAGCCGCCACATGTTTTGTATTTTGTGGCACTCCTCTGTCTCGGAATTTGTTGTGCTGTCACGTTCCCCAGCCTCTGCATATATGGTCCCCTTTACCTGGAATGCCCTCTCCTCTCTACCCATTGGAAGCCTATTCAGTCTTCAACATCTCTGGGAACTTTTAATAACTAGCAACACATTTTGCCAATTAAACTTGGCCTAGACCTCTGGCAATGCATTATCTATCCATAGTTAGTATGATATGGTCTCCTTCACAATGACAACCTCTTTAGGCTTCTTATTGTATGCAACTGTAGTAATGATAGAAATGGAAGAACTTCCATGATACAACCTTCATTCTGTGAAACCCATGACTACTTCATTCTCATTGACCAGTGAGTCTGAGTTAATGGGGTTCCCTTGTATTATAATCTGTTTCCATTGCCATAATGAGATACCTGAAGCTGGATAGTTTATTTAAAGAAAGGTTTACCCCTTATATTTACATATCGATAGAAGAAATTTTAAAAAGATTTATTTAGCTCAGCATTTTGGAGGCTGAAAGATCAGGTATCCCATTAATTTGACCTCTGGTGAGGGCCTAATGGCAGATGGAATCATGGTGGGAGCATATGCAAGAGGGAGAGATCACATGGTAAGTCAGGAAGCCAGAGAAGGATTCAAGGCCTGCTCTTCTGTAATAACCAACCCACTGTTGTGAGAACTAACTCAGGATCTCATGAGTTAATTGACCTTAATCCCTTCTAAGGGCAATGCCCCCCAGTGACCTATCCAACTTCCACTAAGTCCCACCTCTTAAAGGTCCAACGACCTCTTAGTATGGCCACACTGGGCACCAAGCTTCCCACACATGAATTCTTGGGGGACACACTCAGACCATTCCCAATCATAGTCTTCTTCAAGTCTCCCCACTTGTTTCTGGGATATGCATTTTGTTCCCGGCTCAACAGAACTTACTTGGTCATCACATACCTATCTGCTTCCTGTTGCACTCTAAGTGGGAACTAATACCAAAGTCCAGTCCTTCAGCCTCGTGTCCTTTTCCCCCAGTAACCCTAAAATGAGAGGTAGAAACATCAATGACTATCTCTCTGGGAATGACAATCTCTATGGTGAATAATTGCCTCCTTTTGAGCTTGGTTCTCAGCTCCCATTATTCCCTATGCTTAGGACACCTCCCACTCATTCCACTTGCTCACCTCCAAGTCTCCACCATCAATGGTAGCACTACCCTCCGAGTCTCATGCTCTTCATCTTCTCTGACTTATTTCCATCCATCTCAGATGGTGAGTGCATCACCCAGGCCTGGGTGACCTTTGGAAATTCTCTTATATCAGCCTTTCCCTTGGCATCCTCCTCATGTCGGACCAGATGTTCATCCTTTCGGCACTGCAAATGATAGTGAACATGAAGGGAGCCTGATGCCAGGCAGCTTGCTGAGCACTTTGCACGTGTTCTGGTCTTGTCACTTGACTAAAACCAGTATGTTAGTTTTCATTATATTCTCTTGTCTGCACATGGGATTGGAGAGTAAGTAATTTACCCAAGTTCACTCTGGCAGGGTCAAAGCCCTCTCTATGCCTCCAGACTGTGGTTTTAAACACTACAATTATTCAGGAAGGTGCCCTGAACTTAAGGCCAGATGTGGATGTAAGTCTTGGCTTCATTACTTATTAGGTGTGCAATTTTGGGCAATTCGCTGAGCTTTGCTTTTTTCCTGTGGTTTGCTCTGAAGGTGATATGTTAGAATGAAAGTGAAAGTGCTTTGTAAATTAATATTTTTTTCCAGTAGATCTTACTTTAAAAGGTATAAAGCACAAGAAAGTTTGCTTTGCCAATAGATAGACAGGACATCAACTAGCCTACTGAAAATCGAACTTCATCAAAGGCAGGACTGTTCTGCATTGACTGAATCAACTGTCACCCTTTGCACTGGAGAAATCTCTAGCATTGACCTGCAGGAAGTGAGGGGGTGCTGCTGAGGTGTGCAGCTGTAAGGCAGATTTTGTTATAACACACATTGTAGGTTATTGGTAGAATCAAAAGATGATGTCATTGGCCATGTATGCATTTTTCTGAGATACCAATGTGTGTAAGAATCACTTAGGGCTAGGGCTATAGCTCAGGGGTAGGGTGCTTGCTTGGCAAGCACAAGCCCTGGGTTTGATCTCTAGTACTGCAAAAACATGAAAATCAAATCAAATCAAAGTTTAGACTTAAGTTTGATCCTTTTATTCCACAAGAACTGTATAAATCTTCCTGTGTAAATGGGAAAAAGATGTTAAATTTAGATAAGTATTTGACCTCACTTTAGAAAAGCACTAGTTAATTTTATCTATTTATGAATTCACATCCTTATGTCTCCTTCATAAATAGTAAAGCTAACTGTGCTGTCTTTAAAAACATTACCAAAATTGAAGCATGCATTCTAAGAATATCTAAATTTAGAATATTCTATTACTCTCTTTCTTAGGAGTTACACTTAAAAAATCCCTATTTCTTCCTTTCTACTCTGGACTGACTGAACCTCCCTCCTTCCTTCCTGTTCCCTTCCCTTTCCTCTCTCTCTCTCCCTCTTTCCTCCCTTTCCTTTTTTCTTAGTACAGTACTGCATTCACTTCACATATGACCCCAACTTATTATAGCCCTAATATCAAAGAGGAAGATACAGAAAAAAATGAAATTGTTCTTTGTAGGTTCTTTTCTCTGGTCAGCCACTAGGTCCCAGCGGTGAGAACCCCGGGGAGCAGTAAGACCAGCGGAGGCAGAACTCGGAGAGCAAGCATCAAGAGCAAGGTTCAGCAAACTCTGTGGAGAGACAGAGAGTAAATATTTGAGTCTTTGAGGACCTTATGTTCTCTTTTGTGACTACTAAACTCTGCTGACATAGCATGAAAGCAGTTGGAGACAGCACTTAAATGAGTGTGGCTGTGTTCCAGTAAAACCATCATAGAAACTAAAATTTGAATTTCATAGAATTTTCATGTATGAGAAAATATTTTCCTCCTTTGGATTTTTTTCCTCAACCATTTAAAAATATAAAAGCCGTTCTCAGCTTATGGGCTGTATAAAACTAGTGATAGGCCGGAATTTCCATAGGATGTAATTTACTGATTCCTGGTCCGGAGAATGGAAGCACTATTTGTTATTCATGCTGGGCAATTCTTTGAGAGGGAGGGGTGAGGTGGGAGGTAATAGTAAGCATTGATCACTCATGTTTAGCAAGCATTATTTTAAACACTATACACACATTGACCCATTTCATCTTCACAACCACAGAAGGTAAATAGCAGTATGTTACATTTCCACTGAAGTGGAAAATACCTGAGATAATCAATTCCAAAGGAGGAAATTACTTATTCTAGCTCATACCCTATTGCATTGGGTGTGTGGCAAGGCCATATTCATCATTGTTGGAGGAAGTGGCAGAGGTAGCTACAATTGCCAGGAAGCAGGGAGAGAAGAGAGGAGGAGAGGGGTTGGGGAGGTAGCTCAGCAGTAATAGAGTGCTTGCTCTGCTTGAGATCCTCGGTTCAATCCTCAGTACTACAAAGGAAAAACAAAAAAAGGGAGAGTACAGCATTTCCAATATACCCTTCAAGAGCAATGCCCTTGGTGACCTAACTTCCTTCCACCAGGCCCACCTCCTAAAGATTCCAACACTTCCCAATAGTGCCTGAGGCTAATGACCAAGCCTTCAACACATGACCTTTGGGAGACAAAGATCCAAAGTATAGCAAATAGTATTATCCCCATTTTACAGATGGGTAATCTGAGGTATAGATAAATAATTTGTTGCATATTACACAGCTCATAGAAGTAGATCAGGCTAATAGCTCACAAAGTTGGGTCTAGTATCTGTTTGTGCCATTATGCTGTATTTCATTTCTGGGTAAAATATCTTGTGGCAAAGACATATTTCACAGCCATCCACATGGAGGAACTTTGTCTTGCCAACTCCATTAAGCATGTGAACAAAAAGTTACAGAATGTTCAAAGCAATGTTTCCATTTGGAAGCAAGGGGACAGATGGCACTGTCTTATTTAGTAAGGAAGTCACTGTCACTGAAGGTGTTTGAGCAGAGGTGGGATGACTTTTGTACTCTTTCAGTTCCTTAGAAAGACTTTAGTTATTTTCTATAAAATAAAAAATGTAAATCTTTGATTTTTGAAATTTAAATCAGGTTGATTACTAAAGGAGCAAACAACTTTAACATATCCCCATAGCATCTTCAGACATAATCTCATTACACTTACAGACTCAGGAGTCTGAATATCCAGAAGAACTGCTAGGGGGGAATTATTTTTCAGACTGCTCCGACCTATTGCTATGGGAACTGAGTGAATCTCCCATAATCCCATTTCTACCTTAAGAAACAGAAACACCATTCTTCCCATCTATAGATGTGTTAGTCAGCTTTCCATGATTGTAACAAAATATCTGAGGCAATTAACTTATAAAAAGAAAAGTTTCATTTTGGCTCATGGTTCTGGGGGTTCCAGTCCAAAATTTAGTTGCCTGTTGCTCTGGGCCCCTGGCAAGGATAGCACTTAAAGGCAGGAGTGTGTGGTGGAGCAAACTACTCACTTATAGGAGCTAGAAAGCAAATCCCTATGATCCCATAATCCCCTTTGAGGTAATTCCTCCCATCCCCATGACCAAAAGGACTCCCACTAGGCTCCGCCTCTAAAAGGTTCTATCACTTCCCAATACCACTACCCTGTGGAGCAAGCCTTTAATACTTGTATCTTTGAGGGACACTCATCCAAACCATACCAGGTTGTTAGGACAACTCCTGTATTTTCCAAAAATTATCTATTTAGATTTACCCATACCAACATTTCCAAAAGTATTTTCATGTTACAATGTTTTGCAGATGTGGATGGAGCTTTGATCTTCCTTCTGTGGTATCCTAGTTTAGAGGTCATACATTTCCTTATATTGTTAAACTGCCTCCAGGGCCTTGTGCATACTAAGCAGGCCTTACCACTGAGCTACTCTCCTGTTCCTTTCATTCTTTTCTTTTTTTGTTGTTGTTGTTTAGAAAAATGAGAAAGTAGATGGAGTCTCAGAAGTAGGCAAAGATTATATTTCATGTATAGATAGATAATCATGCTGTAGTCCTTTTTACTCTAAAATGTATTTTTTTGTTTTCATATTGCAAAACATCATATAAAGTACATATTAAGATATGTATTAGTATTAACCACATGTAAGAATGTCCTAGTTGCTATAGAACCTACTGAGTGTTTCACAAGTGTTGATTATAGCTAATTTTTTTTTCTGTGCTGGGAATCAAATTCAGGACCTTATACACATGCTAGGCAAGTGCTCTACCCCTGGGATACATACCCAACTCAATTATAAATAAATTCTATCATTTGTAAAATATTCTTTTATTACAGAAAATATTCTTTTAGCACAGTATTATGTAAAAGTATGGCCTGGAACTATATTGTAGGTAGAATATTTGTTCATTAGCTATGCCCAGTATTTCTGAAATCATGGGACTTTTTCTACCCTTGCAAAGTACCCAAAACACGCACTTTAGCATCCACCTTCTCAGAGTGCCAAAAGAGTGGCACCCTTTGATCCATCCCGGATTATTAAGGTTGTAATTTAGCTAGTATGATATCAATAAGATTAAGATACAAGTTTGGTTAATATATGAACCAGTATAATTTTTGTTCCAGAACCACAACTGCATTTTTCTAAAATATATTTTTTTTAGTTGTGATGGACACAGTACCTTTATTTATTTTTATATGGTGCTGAGGATAAAACCCAGTGCCTCACATATGCTAGGCAAGGGCTCTACCACTGAGCTACAACCCCAGCCCCACAACTGCATTCTTAATTTCAGCTTGTTTTGTTTTTAAACATGGGCTGCCTACAAAAGGACTAGAAGAAATAATTCAAACTTAGCACAACTATTTGGTGGAGAAACAGAAACTATGAAAATATGTGTCTTATAGCACTGTCTTTATATAACAATGATAATTGTTAGGTGGCAGAACTGGGGGAGCTATGGACAAAGAAGGTCAAAGAAGGTCACTATGAACACCTCATAATACACTTAAATGGATGATTCTCAAATGCTCACTTGGAAGCAATTGAAATTCTCAAGAATCTCTGAGAAAGACCCACCACAAATCTCAAGAACTTACTGGAAATCTGCTATGACTCATGTATACCCATATGTCTGGTTACAGTTTTTTCCAGAGGATAATGGCTTCTTTTCTCCTTTCCACAAAATTTAAGTACCTTCTGTTAATAAATTATAACTTGGAATCATGCAGGGCAGGGGATTTTGAGGAATGTAGTTCCAGGTTTTTCTTTTGCAATACAGAGACCCCAGAAGAGAATGGTGATTCAGGATTGCTAAACCACATCTGTAGTTAACTTCTTCACCCATATTTAGCTTCTGACTAAAGACAATATTAAACAACTGTGATAGGTGTTGTGCTTATTTTTAATTATACACTTCCTCCTCTGCAAGAGTATAACACAGGCTTGCCTTCCTGTAGGCTTGGCCACATGAGTTGCTTTGGCCAACTGCATGTGATTTGTGAGTTATAACATATCTGAGCAGCAGCTGTAAACTCATTTAGCCTCTTGCTCCGTTTTCACCATGATAACTACTCCATCAGTCAGTCAAAAGCCCAGAATGAGAAGACACATGGAGCAAGCAGGGCTAACCTCATATCCACAAATGAGAAGGAAAAGTTTGTTGTTATTAGTCACTGAGATTTGGGGGTTGTTTGTGCTAGAGTATAAGTATACTGAAGCTAGTACCAACAGTGGGGTATTACCATAAAAAAGCCTGAAAATATGTGGTCTTGGTTTAAGAGCCAATGCCTAAGTGAGAAAACGTAAAAGGTTGCTGGAAAATTACAAACCCTCCTTAAACAATAGCACACATTTGGTAAAATTGCTGTCCTCAAAACTTGCATGAAAAGTGTGGTGGGTAAAGAGGTTTTAAGACAGAATGTTGGCAGCATGGGTTGGTTAGTTTTAGCTGCATTTGTTAAAATACTACAAGCAAGGGATGCTCATAAAATTGGCTTATTTTCAAGCTAGTATTGTAGGGAAAAGAATATAAAACAAATTTCAAGACTTATAAGATTGAAAGTTGCAACTGTTTTCGTTCAACTTATGAGAAAATTTTAAAATGCCTGAATCAAAAAGGCTATTTAAGACAATGCTGAATTGAGGGTATCGTGATGTTCAGGCCTTCTAGTAAGATCTCTGATTTGATTATGTGGACCTCAGTAAACTCTTTTAAATAGACAAAAAAACTCAAGGAAAAGTGACTAAAGGCTCTACAGAAGCCTGATAAATAAAATGTACCTGCAACCAAGTCTACAGAGGAATAAAAGGGTATTGGCAGGGAATGGGGTTGTAGCTTGGTGGCAGAGTACTTGCCTAGCACACGTGAGGCACTGGGTTCAATCCTCAGCAGCACATAAAAATAAAATAAAGGTATTTTGTTCACCTACAACTAATATATATATATAATTTCATATTGACTATAGCTGTTTACAAATGGCAAGGCACTCTATGCCATATATATATTTTTTATTTATTTGTTTTAATTAGTTACACATGACAGTAGGTATATATAAAAGAGTATTGGCAAACAGACTGGAATTCAATTTTTAAAAAAATTTTATTATTGATTGATTGTAGTACTAGTGATTGACCCTAGGGGTGTTCTATCACTAAGCTACATCCTAAGCTCTTTTTAGTTTGAACTTGTGATCCTCTGGCCTCAGCCTGGGATTATAAGTATGTGCCTTAGCACATCTGGATGAAACAGATTTTTAAAAGCTCTTGAAAGTTATATTACTAAGTACTGGTCCAACTAAGGACAATGGCTATTTAAATATAAAATGATTTTTGGGCCCAACATTCCTTAAGCTGGAAGCTATGAAATCTGTTCAGATACCAAGAACTCAGTGGGAGTTTTCTCCAGTACTTTTTCAGATGTGGTCAAGGATATAAGGAAGACCTTACCTAACCCCAGAGAACAATGAAGGGTAGGGAGCTACATCTACAGAGCAGAGTGAAGAGTTTTCCTTCCTCAGGTTAAGAAGACCCTACATTTCCCCAGTAGGATTTCAGAATTGCTATGGGTCAGTAATTGCTGTGTGCCTCTCATTTTTCCCCTTAGAGGAGAAATGTTTATTAGGACTATCTTCTCTCTCTTAGATGTAAATATGTATGGGAGGAGGTGAAGCAAATTACTTGTTTTTATTTATCTTTATTTACTTAAAAATAGCTCTATTGAGTTACTCACACAAAAATTGTATGTTTAAGTTGTACTACTTGGGCTGGGGTTGTGGCTCAGTGGTAGAGTGCTCTCCTAGCATGCATGAGACACTGGGTTCAATCTTCAGAACCACATAAATGTAAAAGATATTGTGTCCACCTAAAACTAAAAAATAAATATTAAAAAAAGATGTACTACTTGATGTTTGGTTTATGTATACATTTGAAATGATCACTGTGATTTTTCTGTTCTTTTTAAACTTACAAGTTTCAGGATCAAGAGGCACTGTATCTAGATCTGATGAGAGCCTGGACTTTAGGTTTTAAATAATATTATAAATAATAATATAAATAAATATTAAGACTTTTGGAGTCTTCCTTAGGGAAGGATTGGGTATATTTTGTCTATAGGATAGGAGCAGATATTCATGACCATGACTGTTAAAGATAGTGCCCCACCCTTGTCACTTGAGGGTACAGTATACTTCTCTGGTCTAATGTTGGGGTTGTCCTCATTGAGTTGCATTTGGTCAATGGAATATGAACAATTTGACTTATGCTATGTCTAGGTAGGAACTTTAAATGTGCTTGTATGGTATGGTTTGTTTCTTGCTCTTGACCTTCATTGTGAAACAGTATGTACTAGGTAGGGGATAGTCCATTAGCCTACTAGTAGAATAAGAAGATTTATGGAAATGAGTTAATCTAGCAAACCAGGCTGAGTCAACAGAGCTGTGGCTGACCCCCCAACCCATGATGTAGAAATAAATATTTGTCATAAGTCATTGATATTTGGAGTTATATATTAACCTACTATTAAATCCTATTAATTTGAATTTACTATTCCATTTATGTTGAAGACTTTAAAGACCAACTTTCTAATTCAAGCTTATTTTTCTTTTTATTATAGTGCTTAACAAGATAAACAGTATTTTCAACAATCAACACAAACAAAAAACTACTCTACTTTATAAATCACTCAAATAGTGTTCTATGTAGAAACAGTAATCACCATTAGAGGGTGGTTATTTGGAATTTATTCCTAACCACACACACAGATTCTCAAATTGAGAGATTCAGATTTGTTACCTTAGATATGGGGCTGGATGTTAATACCTGAAAGCTAGTGCCAGCAAATCAGTAGGAAAAAAAAAATGATGTGATTTAAAGTCAGTTATTTATCATTGGTACTTCAATTTCTCTATCTGCATTGAGAATTAATCTTCCCTTAGAGAAGAATTATCAAGTATGAAATGTTAAAGCTTGGCATACTCCTGTGCCTCAGAAAGCACCCATGTGCATATAACTAATTTGTTCTTGACACAAATTGAGTATTACATGGCTTTAAAAGAAATAGATTGATGATTGCTCTTTCCTTGAAAATTATCTTTTCACTCAAATAATATTAAAATCATACTAGCTGGACCCCAGATTAATATAATTTACAGAAGATATTACTCAGTAAATTATTTTATTGCAATGAGGACAGGTGTCCTACTTAGGTAAAATTTTTTTTTAAATATTTAAATAAGTGTCATCCACTATATACTTAAATTCTTCATGACTTTTCCATAAAGACAAAAATCCTGCTATCCTAAAGGAAAAAGAGGTACTTATTAGATTCTAGTATAGTTCCTTTGGATATTATCAGGTACCCTATCATAACCTCCAGATAGTTGACAAAGCCAATTTAGACAAGACCTCTTGGCATAGTGTCCTGATGACATCATAAAAAGAATCAGTAGTGTCTGTTGGAAGGGTGGAATTTAAAGTGAAAAAGCTAGAAGATATAGATGACATAACTGGGGAACACAAGAAAAAATGATCATGACTGAATTAAGAACCTTTCTAAAAACCTTGTTTCTTTTGGAAAGTATGCAGTTCTGCTGCAAAAAGAATGAAATATAAAAAGGTTGATATATCAGCCCTTTTATTTTCTATGAAATGTGCAACTTTTAGGTAGAAACAGCATTGCTAAATCTCCACAGGACACTTTGCTAGCAGTAAAAAGAAAATAAATCAATCAACATTTCAGAAGAAAAAATAGTAAGCTGTGATTCTCTTGCTGTTCTTTTCAATTAAAAAAAAATAAATTAATCAACACAAATGGACATGCCATCTCAATAAATAAAACCTCCTGTGGTTAACTTGTCATTTTAAAAATGAATTAAATGAAAAGGATAATTTTCTGCAGTGTACCCAACCATTTAAATACTAAGTAATTTCAGAAAAACATGAAACATCCTTAAAGAAGGCCTGATCATTTCATATTGACTATGGCTGTTTACAAATGGCAAAGCACTCCATGCCCCATACAGAGTATACAAGGAAATAATTTTCACATTGAACATAGCTCTCTTAGAAAATAAAGGAACCACTCTACACAATACACTCTTTTATAACATGCAATGTTTAGGGAATAGTAAATCATCATCCTTCAAAAAAAGGTGCAGGTGCTCTAAAATCATCTTAGAACTAATGATTTTAGAAAGAAGTGTCAAAATTTTAAATGTAAAATGCAGTCTTAAAGTTGGTTTCACCTAGCTTTTTTTTTTTTTTTTAATGGTACCAGGAATTGAACCCAGAGTTTGTGCTTGCTAGGCAAGGCTCTACCACTGAGCTATACCCCTAGCCCTTTTTTAAAAATTTGAGACAGGGTTTCACTAAATTGTCCAAGCATTCCTCCTGCTTCAGTCTTCTGAGCAGCTGGGATTTCAGGCATGTGCTACTGCACCCAGCACTTTCTTCTTATTTGTGACTTGCACCTGTTCCACTACCTATGATAAATGCCATGGATCAAATACCATAACAAATTTCCTCTCACTCTTAGGGCCAGCAAAGGTTAGCTTGGTTCTAGGCAAGACTAAAGCAGGTCTCATCAAAAATCCACCAAGAGATTTCCAAGGCTGATGTTAGGGCGAGCAGATCACGTTGTTGTGACTCAGGAGCCATCTCCAGGCCAAACTTCCTCCAGGATAGCCCTGAACTATGCTGGCTGCCTCAGGTATGGGCCAGATGCTCCCTTGTCATGCATCCTAGAGCCGGAAACAAAGGCTAAATGGGCAGAGCAACATTTATTTGGAGCCAACCTCCATCTATCAGATGCTTTGTTGATAAGAGCTCAGTCAGTGATTCTGGAGCAGTTCCTCCCAACAGATGGGCTGTGAAAACACCTCTCTCTCCAGCCACAGCTCATAGGAATAGTAGAAATCTTCTGGAAGATCCAACCTCTGCCCCAGAACACTCTGCAAGCAGTTATCGACAGGTGAAAATTCAGAGTCCTGGGGTTTGTCATATCGGCGGCTGTTAAAAGCCTCGATGTTGGCTCTCAAGGTGCATTCTTCTGCTTGGAAGTCCCATGGCCTGGCATCAATGTCTGCATTGAGAAGAAAGAAATAAAAAAAAGTATACCACCAAGACACCACTTCTCTTCTATAGAGCATGGTCTACGGGATTCCATCAGTGAAACTGCTCAGAACTCTTTTATAAAGAACAATGTACAAATTAAATATATAGCATGCTGACATTTAGGTTTAGAAGATACACATATGCCCTCCAACATAAGTTTGTATAAACAGAAACTATTTTGGAAGGGTGGTCTCGAAATTGTGTACAGTAGTTACCTCTGAAAAAGAAAACAAGGAGGCATACTAGATAGGGGCTCTGATACTGAGCAACGTCTCTAGCCCTTTTTAAGAATTTTATTTCAAGATAGGTCTTGCTAAATTGCTGGGTTCTCAAACTTGCAATCCTCCTGCCTCAGTCTCCCAAGTAGTTGAGATTAGCAACCTGGCTTATATTTCCTTTTCTTTATCCTACTTTCTTTAAAAAAATATTTTTAGTTGTATTTGGACACAATGCCTTTATTTCATTTATTTTTATGTGCTGCTGAGGATCAAACCTAGGGCCCTGCACGTGTTAGGCAAGCGCTCTACCTCTGAGCCACAACTCCAGTCCCTCTTTATTCTCCTTTCTTACTAGTTAGTTATATATTATGTTTTCCAAAAAAGATAATTAAATATCCATTATTGAGCTTTCCCTAGGGCAAGGAATAAGAGTTTTCTATTTGAATGCAGTCATCAGCTCTCAAGAGAAAGAACAAGAGGAGTGGACATGGAGAATGAGAATGGGCTGGGGGTGTAGCTCAGTGGTAGAGCACATTCTTAGCCTGAACCCTGGGTTCAATCCTCAGCATCACCTGGCTCCCCACAAAAAATAAATAAATAAAAATGAATGGACCAATTATTAAGACTTTCTCAATTCCTTGAAATCTCCCCTAGCACATGACAAATTGGTCATGGAAGTAAAAGCAGAAAACATAATCTGTTTTGCTTTCATTTTTCAGAGCTAGAGATAGAAATTTCACAAATTTCTTATGTACTACATTCAGTAGCTATTTTTTGTCTTTCCAATTAATGGGTATTGAACTCAGAGGTACTTCACACTGAGTTATATCCCCAGCTCTTTTTAGTTTTTATTTTGGGACAGGATCTCACTATATTGCTGAAGCTGGCCTCAAAATTGGATTCTCTCAGATTATAGGTGTGCACTACTACTCCAAACAGCCTATTCAATGATTTATCATAAAAAGTGATAAAAAAGTTTGTGTTTGAGTTCATAAGGGCAGCAACCAGAGGTATGTCATTTTCAGGATAAAACATTTTTATGCTTTGGGCTGGGGTTTTAGCTCAGTGGTAGAGTACTTGTCTAATATGGGTGAAGCACTGGGTTCAATCCTCAGCACCACATAAAAATAAAGATATTGTGTTCATCTACAACTAAAAAATATTTTAAAATTTTATGCTTTAAAAATGCATAAGAAGGGCTGGGATTGTGGCTCAGTGGTAGAGCGCTCGCCTAGCTGGGTGGGACCCGGGTTCGATCCTCAGCACCATATAAAAATAAAGGCATTGTGTTGTGTCCATCTACACCTAAAAAATAAATATTAAAAAAATGCATAAGAACTTATATAGCAAATTGCACTTTATGTCTTACAGTAGAAGTTACATGCTGGCTTGTTATATACCAGCAATATATACCCAAATGCTTCCCTTAGTTCTCTGAGTTCTTTATTGCAGCAACCTCTAAAATTTAAGCAGCTTGCAAATTCCAGAAAAAATAAGTTATTCATCACCTTACTAAAGTTTTTTTTTTTTGTTTTTGGTGTGTGTTGTATTGTGATGTGAACTCAGGAGTGCTTTACTACTAAGCCCCCTTTTATTTTTATTTTGAGACAGGGTGGCATTGAACTTGTAAACTTCCTGCCTTATCCTACAGAGTATCTGGGATTATAGATGTGCAAAACTGTGCCTGGTATAAAAACTCTTAAATACAATTATGGAAATAATGGTTATATCCCACTACACCAAATGCAATACCATGGGGGGAAAAAACTTTCCCATATAACATTTTTCCAAACTCCATTCAATCTTAGTATAAGTTCTGATTGCTCAACCAGATATTATGCCTCCTGATATCAGTCTATATGTTAGTTTCCAACATTGGCTAGGAGTTATGATAGCCAAACAAGTTTAAATTGAATTTACCAAACCTTAAGATCTAACTTTCAGCATATAGGTAATAACATGGATAAAGAAATAAGGTAAATGGTACTTCAAGACAATTGGTCTAGTTAATGTTATGGAGGAAAGAAGACTGCTATATTCAAAATGAATTAACATATATAATAGCCTGATGCAATTTGAGATTGTGAATAGGATTCTGACTTGGGAAAAACAGCAATAAAGAACACCTTGCGGGTGATTCTGAGTATTGAGTATTTACATGGACCATGTTAAAATTTTTATAAAAGAAAAAAAAAAAAAAGAACACTTTGCGGGGCTGGGTTGTGGCTCAGTGATACAGCACTTGCCTAGCATGTGTGAGGCACTAGGTTTGATCCTCAGTACCACATAGAAAAATAATAATAAAGGTATTCTGTCCATCTACAACTAAAAAATATATAGTGATATATATATAATATTTATATATATAATTAAAAAGAACATTTTGGGACAATGTAAGAATTATGAATATGGACTTGATTATTGGAAAAAAAAGAAAATATATTGGTATGAAAAGATAGAGTTGGGGCTGGGGTTGTAGCTTGCCTAACACATATGAGGCACTGGGTCTGATCCTCAGCACCCACATAAAACAAACAAATAAATAAAATTTTTAAAAAGAGAGGTAATGTT
The DNA here is from genome assembly GCF_047511675.1 of Marmota flaviventris. NCBI lineage: Eukaryota > Metazoa > Chordata > Mammalia > Rodentia > Sciuridae > Marmota > Marmota flaviventris. The sequence goes on from NC_092498.1 coordinate 24,253,201, forward strand.
AACTAAAAAGAGATTATAAAGAAGTATATACTATTTACTTTCTTTTTAATGAAATATACATAGAAAAGGATCTGGAAGAACATACAATGTCAACGATGGCAACCTATTGTGGTACAAATATGATGTATATTCAACGGTGTAGTAAAATGTTTTATTGTATTTTATCTTTTTTTTCTAACTGCTTTGTAATAATTTAAAAAAATGTCATAAGCCAGGTGTGGTAGTGTATGCCTGTAATCCCAGCTACTTGGGAAGCTCAGGCAGGAAGATTACAAGGCCAGCCTCGACTCCACAACTAAGTAAGACCCTGTCTCAAAATAAAAAATAAAAAGGGCTGGTGATGTAGCTGGGTGGGGTAGCATCCTGAGTTCATTTCCCAGTACTGAAAAAAAAAATTAAATTTAAAAAAATCTTTTGAAGAAAAGATCATTGAAAGGAATATTTTGGAAAGGAGTGTTTCTCTCAATTTACTTGCTTTTTTCCCCCAAATAGATATATAAAAATTGGAAAAAAAGATACATATACTTTATAATAAGCTACTTATCATACCATATGTTAGTTCAATACATGTACATGTTGTATAATTTTCAGATCAAGGTAGGTATATCTCCTCAAACATTTTTCATTTCTTTGTGGTAAAAATATTCAATATTCTTTGTCCTTTTTTCTCTTTCCTTCCTTCTTTTATCTTTTTTCCTTTTTTCTTATTTTTTTTTGCAGTACTGGGGATTGAACCTTGGGCCTTATATATGCTAAGCAAGTGCCCTACCACTGAGCTACAGCCCTAACTCTCTTCTAGCTTTTCTGAAATATCAATTTACTTCTTTTATCAAATAGGTTTTCATAGTAGGGCGTTAAAAAGTTTGGTGTATCAGCCTCTGACCTATTTTCTCATCTAAAATATGTAACACATATTTCTCATCTAAAATATGTAACAATTCATGCCAAAAGAATAGAGACAAATGTTTATTTAATTTTGTTTAAATCCTGGGCATCTCCTGGAAGTCAACAGCTTTGAGAATACTCACCATTCCCATAAGCCCAGTCATCGTTCATGCGGTGGCGCACTTTCTGGTAAATGGCTGACATGGTTTTCATGTTGCTTTTCCTCCACTGGCGCCCCAGGTACTTGGTCTGTATCTTTAGCAGCTTCAAGACATAAAGTTGCAGCATGGCCTGTTTGACTTTGAGGGCCCGTTTTAAGATTGGTGCTGATTTAAACACCACCAGCATCTGTCCAATGAAAGGGGGTGGGGGTAAAGAAAAAGAAAAAGATATAAAGATATAAAGGAAAAAGATATGAACTTTATAAAGATACAAAGTTTCTTGGAATTTCCAACTGACAAATTAAACCTAAGAAAGCCTTGGGGAGCTATTGGGAATATAAGGTCTAGATCCTACTTAGATTTATTTTTTATTTTTTTATTTTTTCCTACTTAGATTTAGTCTTCAAGAATATAGAGAGCTTGGGGCTGGGGTTATAGCTCAGCGGTAGAGCATTCGCCTACCACATGCGAGGCCCTGGGTTTGATCCTCAGCACCACGTAGAAACAAATAAATAAAATAAAGGTATTTTGTCCAACTACAACTAAAAAAAAAAAAAAAAAAAAGAATATAGAGGGCTTGTGGCTCAGAGTGCTTGCCTAGCATGAATGAGGCACTGGGTTCTATCTCCAGCACCATATTAAAAAAATAAAGGTATATATATATATACACACACACACACACACACACACACACACACACACACACACATATATATACACACACATTATATATTTTATATATATAAAGAATGTGTCTCTTAAAAAAAAATGAATATACAGGAATCACCCAAGAAAACTTGGAATGGAACCACCATTTGACCCAGTCATCCCACTCCTTGGTATACCCAAAGGACTTAAAATCAGCATACTATAGTGACACGCCACATCAATGTTTATAGCAGCTCAATTCACAATAACTAAACTATGGAACCAAGCCAGGTGCCCTTCAACAGATGAAAGAAACTGTGGTATATATACACAATGGAATATTACTCAACCTTAAAGAAGAATGAAATTATGGCATTTGCAGGTAAATGGATGGAACTGGAGAATATTATGCTAAGCAAAATAAGTCAATCCTAAAGAACCAAAGGCCTAATATTCTCTCTGATTGGTGGATGCTAATTCACAATAAGTGGGTGAGGAGAATAGAGGTATTCTGGACTAGAGAGAGGGGATTGAGGGGAGGGGAGGGGGCACAGAGGTAGGGATGATAGTGGAATGAACTGGACATTATTTCCTTATGTACATGTATGATTACATGACCTGTGTAATTCTACATCATGTACAATAAGACAAATGAGAAGTTATACTCCATTAATGTATGACGGGTCAAAAATGCATTCTATGGGGCTGGGGATATGGTCAAGAGGTAGCGTGCTCACCTGGCATGTGTGGGCCGCTGAGTTTGATCCTCAGCACCACATAAAAATAAAGATGTTGTGTCCACCAAAAACTATAAAATAAATATTAAAAAATTCTCTCTCTCTCTCTCAAAATGCATTCTACTGTCATGTATAACTAATTAGAACAAATAAAAATATTTAAAAAAGAATACAGAGAAATCATTCTAAAGTTTCTAATATTCAAGGGGCATGGCAAAAGAAATTTTGTCTGCCATAAATCCCATTTCCACTGTTACCAGTTTTTTGTATATATCCTGAAGATAATTCTAAGTATACTTTTGTTTTTCTAATACTAATGAGAGGCAACTATCAACAGTATCCTATTATACTGTTCCATATCTTTGTTTTTATTTTACAAAATAACCTAAAAATTATTCCATACCAGTATAACACTGCCTCATTCTTTTTAATGGTTATATAAAGACTTACCATCATTTCAGTCCTACATTAATGGGCATTTAGATTGTTTCTGAGACAGCTAAGTTAGCTTTGTAGTTGTAGGGGGTTAACAAACATAACACAATATTGGGAGTTAAAAAACAGACCAGTCTTTAATGCTATAAAATTAAGATAACACACCAGGAGACAGGAGGTTGGAAAGTCACTTCAGCCAACTATATGGTTGGCAGATGTACCAAAAACAGAGTGAAGAAAAACAAGATGTTTAAAATCAAATCCACTGAGGCTGGTAAATGATCTGTCCTGCTCCAAAAACCAATTAGAAACTTTCCCAGGTGATAAGAAAAAATTCCAGGAGGTAAGAGACAAATGCATGTGTTAAATAGTCACTAAAGTAACATATGTTGCCTTTGCTTTATTTGCATAGTAAAACTCACACTTTAGTGAAGACGTAAGGTGGGAATGAGACATGACATTGAGAGACTGGGTCCCTGCCTACCCTATAGATCTTTTTCCTTTGTTGGAGGTTAGCCTGGGATTTGTGTCTCCCACATGCTACTTTCCTTCTGCTTGAACATGAGAATACAAAGCCTTGTTCCAGGGCTAATGTTCCTTTATTTGATTCTTCTGATAAAGATCACAAATACCCAAAGAGCCAGTAATATTTCCAATCTTTGGTTATTACCTACAATGCCTTAATGAGTAATGTTACACTTGTGTCATTTGGAATGTGTGAACTACCAACCCTAAAGGAATGTCCATATTCAGTTCCCCGGTGAACAATCGTTTTATTTCGAATAAGCACCCAGAATTAGGAGGTGATGAAACTTATGTAGCATCCAGTGTCTAAGATCTCATAAAGCACGTTGTGCATAATACTTATTAATGATTAAAAAATTCAGTCAGATACTTCTGTGATTTAAAGCCCCACTCACCATGGTCCTGGAATGTTTCCATTTGGTCAGTTTATTGAGCAGCCTCAGGAGGTTGATGCAAGAAAAGAGATTTCTCCAGCAGAACTGGTTGTTGTCTCCAGCTTCCTGAAATAAAGAACATCCATCATTTTCTCAACACAAGGTTTGTAATACCCTCAGAAGCCTGCAAATCACTGTTGATCAGTTTAGGTTAGGGTTTCCAATATGGAATGCTACCTCCTTATCTTCATGCTCTTTACACACTTAAGATCTCAGAGCACATAATATCCTTCACTTGGAAACCTACTCAGCTGAGATGGGGGTATTGCTCAGTGGTAGGGCACTTGCCTATTATGTGCAAAACCCTGGGTCTGGTCCCCTGCATGCACAATGGCCAAACCAAAATCTTGGAAATTCCTCAAGTCTACAATGTGACAGGAGAATGCAAGAGTAGGGAGGTATATGTAGAAGTGGGCTATTGTCTGGCAACCAGAAAATTACCTCCTCCTCCCCTAGATTAATTTGATGCCAGCAAGACAGGCATACATCTAATGTAGAATGAACATCCAAGAGTTTTGAGGGTATTAGTCTTTCCTAATTCCTAATATTGAGAGTCAAAAAGTTTCTCAAAAACTTTATAAATAGTATTTAGAAATAATATTCTTCCTATAATAAATGTTCAGTATTGTGCTTAGAACTAGTCCCAGGAGAAGCTGGGCTTGGTGGCACATAATCCCAGCTAATCAGGAGGTAGGAAGATCACAGGTTTGAGAACAGCCTCAGCAACTTAGCAAGATCCTGTCTCAAAAAATAAAAAGAGTTGGGGATATAATTCAGTGGTAGAGAGCCCCTAGCTTTGATCCCCAGCCCCCAAAACAAAAACATTTACCTATGTTCCACAATCACAAATAAGTTATTTGTTTGGTAATATACCTTGAGTCTAAGGATTCATTTCAGGGACATCACATCCTACCCTATCAGAAGATCTCCAAGATGCACTACCAGGGTTCTGTTCTGAAAGATCCTAGCTGAGTGAGCCAAGCCAAATAAAAACCCAGGCAACACCAATTATGTGGATAAGTAAGAGAGATCACCAAGAACAGAATGTTTTCTTCTTTTTGGACTGAGGGAATCAGTTTGGTCAAAATCTGAACACTAGAAGGGACTTAGCTATTCTAGTCCAATTCTGTCATCCATAGAAGTAAACACTAAGGCCAAGAGAGAAGGGGCTTGTACAAGGTCACACATGAGTGCTCAACCATAAGTGCCTAATCTCTATTGAATCTGAAGACTGTTTTCTGTTCAATTTCTAGTTACATTGCTTTCTGAGCTTCCTGAAGACCCGAGGGTAGAGAAACCCCTTCTGATATCCTGCTACAATTCCAGCAGAAGATAACTGTGACAATGAAAAACAACAAGAGCTGGGTGTAGCTCACTGATAGAGTACTTTCCTAGTATGTGTGAAGTTCTGGGTTCAATCTGCAGCACTGCAAAAAAACAATTATGTGGATAATTCTAATCTCCTCAAAAAACCCCACAAAGACTAATAACAAAAAACAGTAAGGTTTCCTGCTTAAAAAGCGTAACATCAGACTTGAGTTCAGTCAGCCTATGATCAGACTGAACTTTTAAAGCAGGGCTCTGACTGTGAAATCCGATATATCTGAAACTCCTCAATAGCTTATTGAAGTCTGTAAGTGATGATTCTTACTTTCTAATTACAAACCAGCTCTGCATTGAGAAATCAAAGTTATTGATATTAATTTATTTTCTAATGAATGTAGGAGAATTTTATAGCTATAGGAAAGTCAAATGTTCATCTAATGACCCAATCCCTCCCCTTTAACTGATGAAAATCCTATATAGTCTATAGAAACCTGCTCAAGATCCCTTCTTGGCAAAAACAGATCTGTCTGTCTTTTATATATTTCCAGCTACTAATTCTTTGTTTTGTGCTTCAGGTTATCATGTCTGTCATCCTTGCATTTATTTGAAACTATTACAAAAAAAAATTGCTAGATTTAATATTCAATGACTGCAAATTCACAATAGCTTTTCTCAGCAAATGATTCTTTGATCAATTTCTTTATTATGGCTCATATAACTGAAAACAAAGTCATATTTTTTATTTTAGATTTTCTTTTCCCACATCATTATAGAATAATTCCCTTATCATATGGGTTTCTGACAGGTTACGGCTAGATTTAAGGACCTAGATCTAGGTATCATAAAAGAGAGTAATGGTTCTCAAGTGGAGTTAATAGGTAAGGAAGAAGAAAATTTCAAGATCCTTCTGAGTACTTTAGTGAATACATGTGCCTTGGAAGGAATGTATGCATATGAGTTTGGAAAATCCCCCCAGAGATTCTAATCTCCTCAAGAATCCATTATAGAAATAGTGACCAACAGGAAAATTGATAAAATGCTAAATTTTCTTTTAATCCATGGTTCTTTCTCTGTATAAATAATTCATGGAAATTGATATATACTTTGTGGTATATATCAAATATAGTATGTGTGAAGTTCTGGGTTTAATTTGCAGCACTGCAAAAACAAAACAAAACAAAAAAATTATGTGGATAATTCTAATCTCCTCAAAAAACCCCACAAAAACTAATAACAAAAACCAGGTTTCCTGCTTAAAAAGTGTAACATCAGACTTGAGTTCAGTCAGCCTATGATCAGACTGAACTTTTATAGCAAGGCTCTGAGTGTGAAATATGATATATTTTTATCTGTGATAGAAAAACAATAATGCTTAAGGTATCATTGGTTTTAAATAGTGATGGTGAATAGTAGAATAAAGATTTTATTTTAAATCAAGGTCATAAATCATTGGTTAATAATGCTTTAAAGGAATGTTATAGAACTTAGTGTTTGAACATAATGATTACATTCCAAAAAGAAAACCAAAACAGGGGCTGGGGTTGTGGCTCAGCGGTAGAGGGCTCACCTAGCACATGTGAGGCATTGGGTTCAATCCTCAGCACCACATAAAAATAAATAAATAAAATAAAAGTATTGTATCCAATTATAAAAAACTAAAAAATATTTAAAAAAAGAAAAGAAAACCAAAACAACAGAAATCTGAGGTGTCTGGAAATATCTGGATTAGGAAGTTATAAAAACTAAATTCAATAAGGTTGATGAAAGGATTCAGTATATAATTTTAAGTGATGTGAACATATTTCTATAAGTTTTTCTGAAAAGATATTAAATCCAAATTTGAGCAATTTTGATGACCTACGTTTTTGAAATTAACTTAATAATTTCACTTGCTTAGATCTGAAAGGAAATGTCAAATATTTCTTTGCAAATGGCTAGTCATGCAATTTCTGCTCCACTGTTGACTGACTCTATGTAGCCCACTGTTTCACCACTCTGTTTCCTCATCACTAAAGGGTGGCATTGGGCAAGATAGGGACCAAGACACTTCTAACTCTGGTACTGCATGATTCCATAAATACTACCTTTTCCTCATTCCTTCTCCTGAATCTACATGTGGACAGCTTGAATACCCACACTGTTCAAAACATGTCCTCCTGTGTATGTGATACTGATATTATTAAATGACATTCTATAGCATGGGAGGGAATAATCATTTGGAACTTCAGGTCAGCTTTGTAGCAGTGACAATAGATTCACAAAACCTTTTTCACATTTTCTTTGCCCAAATCTGTTAGAAAGGAGAAGAATGAAACCAGGTGTGGTAGTACATGCTTATGATCTCAGTTACTCAGTAGGCTAAGGCGGGAGGATTGCTGAGCTACATCCCCAACCCTTTTTATACTCCACTACTTATTTTTTTTAAATACTTCTCTTTTACTATTGGACGTTTATCTCAGTTTTTCCCATCTAACCTCAAACAAATACCCTTTCATATTTTTCTGATCTCACTAAGTTGCTTAGGGCCTCACTAAATTGCGGAGACTGGCCTCAATCTTGCAGTACTCTTGATTCAGCCTACTGAGTTGCTGGGCATGCACCACCATGCCTGGCTGCATGATTTCTCTTTAGGTCTTATAGGCCCACAAAGAAAACCGACCTAAAAACTTGCCCACATTTCACAATACTCTAAAGCAGTGTTCTTTAAACACTGTTATTGCACATACCTACCATAAAATAATCTTTGTGTACTCCCACATATATCTATGTTGGCTCATACATTATAAATGCATCATTATAATAACATTACATTATAATGTATATATAAAGAAAGAAAAAAGACATTAATATATATAAACGATCTACTATCCCCCAAAACATCAATTTGTGCCACTGCTCTAAACAACCATCCAGATGTTGAGCATCCGACAGGCTGGGCTGTATCCACTGCCTTTTACAGCCATACCTAACTTCCCCATAATCATATATTCACCGTCCTTCATTTAAGTTTAGAATCGAAATTTAATTTTGTCCTACCTATAGAATTTGAATACAGACAATGGAGATCCAGAAACCTTAATTCCTCCTACAGTAGGTGGGAGGGGAAACTGCTTAGTACATGGGTGAGGATGACCTATTCTAAAGCTAACCCTTTTGACAGAACGGAAAGAATTCAGAAATAATATGCCATTAACTATTTCATGTCCACCATGCTACGCAGCTGGAGTTCCAAATGAAACTGAATTGAATTCAATTAAAATTCAGAAAACATAAAAATATGAACCAAGACTACCTTAGCCCAGTAACTCTATTTCTAGGAGTCTCTTTTAGGGAAATAATCAGAAAAATATGAAAGGATATTTGTTTGAGGTTAGATAGGGAAAACTGTCCAATAGTAAAAGAGAAGTATTTAAAAAAAATAAGTAGTGGAGTATAATTAATAATTGTATTCTCAAGAATGTTTAAGGGGGCTGAAGTATATAGCTCAGTTGTAGAGAACCTGCTTAGCATGCATGAAGCCCTGGGTTTGATCACAAGCACCACCAAAAAAATGTTTAATAAAGTCATATTGTGAACACAAATTTTACTATGACAAGTGAAACACAACTATATAAAATCCTTATTTTTAAAAAAATAATGTATCTATATGCTTGAGATATTATTTAAAATAAATCCTATACTTAAATAGCCAGTACATTTTCTGTGCTTTCAATTTGTTAAGACTTAGAAAGGATAAAATTTTACTCTTATAAACATCAGCGTTTTTTCTGAGTACAGAAGTTGTCAGTTTAAATAAATCATTATAATGAGATCCCATATGGGTAAACTTGTTAATCAAGGAAGGCCATGACTGGGCACAGGGAATATACTTGCAATGTATATTCAAGAGAAAAAGAGCAGGAAAGATGGTGGAATGAGATAGACATCATTACCCTAGGTACATGTATGACTGCACATATGGTGCAATGCTATGTTGTGTACAGAGAAATGAAAAGTTGTGCTGCAATTGTGTACAGTGAGTCAAAATGCCTTCTGCTGTCATATATACCTAATTAAAATAAATAAATTAATTAATAAAAATAATTTTTAAAAAATAAGAAAAAAAATCTGTGGTTACTAAACAAAACCACCAGGTGCCACTATTGTTCCACAGAAAGGACTAGCATGACTTTTTTTTTTTACTTAATTAAGAAGGATCAATGGCCAGGTGTGGTGATGCTGGCCTATAATCCTAGCTACTTGGGAGGCTGAGGTAGGAGGATTGGAAATTTGAGGCCAGTTTGGGCAGTTTAGGAAGACCCCATCTCAAAATTAAAAATTAAAAGGGCTAGGAGCTGGGTATGGTGGTGCACACCTGTAATCCCAGCGGCTTGGGAAGCAAAGACAGGAGGGTCTCGAGTTCAAAGCCAGCCTCAGCAATGTCGAGGCCCTAAGCAACTCAGTAAGATCCTGTCTCTAAATAAAATACAAAATAGGGCTGGGGGTGTGGCTCAGTGGTCAAGTGCCCCTGAGTTCAGTCTCCAGCAGTCAATCCACCCCCCCAAATTAAAAGGGCTAGGGATATAATTCAGTGGTAGAGCACCTATGGGTTCAATCCCTAATACTGCTAGGAAAAAAAAAAAGGATACATGCTTCACGCTTTCACCTACTCTTGGATAATAATAAAGTCTTTCAGAAGGCATAATAATCATTTCGGTAATTTTATGCTCATATTCCAAAAGGTCAGTTGCAAGTGATGTGAAAATATAGTTCTCATCAATTTCTGTATATGAATCAACGCAGTTGGAATGGTATCAAAGAATAAAATTCAAGCCTAAAAACTGTCTTTTTGTTCTTTTTTTTTTTTTCTCATTAAACTTTGTTTTAATGGGTCTCAAAATTCTGTGACAGATTTTTGGTCAAGTTGTTTCCATTAAAAAGTACTGATTTTAAAAAACTAATAACTTAAAACTGCCACACACAAAAAAACAAAATGGTCCACAAAACATTTTCCTTTCCTTCTGAAGGTTTTACGATGCATTGTTATCATTAACCAGTCTTTTACTATTAAACTTAAATGGCCAATTGAGACAAACAGTTCTGAGACCGTTCTTCCACTACTGATTAAGACTGGGGTGGCAGGTATTAGGGGTAATATTCATTTAGCCTTCTGAGCTTTCTGGGCAGACTTGGTGACCTTGCCAGCTCCAGCAGCCTTCTTGTCCACTGCTTTGATGACACCCACAGCAACTGTCTGCCTCATATCACGAACAGCAAAACGACCCAGAGGAGGATAGTCAGAGAAGCTCTCAACACACATGGGCTTTCCTGGAACCATGTCAACGATGGCAGCATCACCAGATTTCAAGAATTTAGGGCCATCTTCCAGCTTCTTACCAGAACGGCGATCAATCTTTTCTTTCAGCTCGGCAAACTTGCAAGCAATGTGAGCTGTGTGACAATCCAGTATAGGAGCATAGCCAGCACTGATTTGGCTTGGATGGTTCAGGATAATCACCTGAGCAGTGAAACCAGCTGCTTCCATTGGTGGGTCATTTTTGCTGTCACCAGCAACATTGCCACCGCGAACATCTTTGACAGACACGTTCTTGACATTGAAGCCCACATTGTCTCCAGGAAGAGCTTCACTCAGAGCTTCATGGTGCATTTCAATAGACTTTACTTCAGTTGTGACATTGACTGGAGCAAAGGTGACCACCATGCCAGGCTTGAGAACACCAGTCTCCACTCGGCCCACAGGGACAGTACCAATACCACCAATTTTGTAGACATCCTGGAGGGGCAGACACAAAGGCTTGTCAGTTGGACGAGTTGGTGGCAGGATGCAATCTAAAGCTTCAAGCAATGTGGTTCCACTGGCACTGCCATCTTTACGGGTGACTTTCCATCCCTTGAACCAAGGCATATTAGCACTTGGCTCCAACATGTTGTCACCATTCCAACCAGAAATTGGCACAAATGCTACTGTGTCAGGGTTGTAGCCAATTTTCTTAATGTAGGTGCTGACTTCCTTGACGATTTCCTCATATCTCTTCTGACTGTAGGGTGGCTCAGTGGAATCCATTTTGTTAGCACCAACGATTAATTGTTTCACACCCAATGTGTAGGCCAGAAGGGCATGCTCACGGGTCTGCCCATTCTTGGAGATACCAGCTTCAAATTCACCAACACGAGCAGCAACAATCAGGACAGCACAGTCAGCCTGAGATGTGCCTGTAATCATGTTTTTGATAAAGTCTCTGTGTCCTGGGGCATCAATGATAGTCACATAATACTTGCTGGTTTCAAATTTCCACAGGGAGATGTCAATGGTGATACCACGCTCACGTTCAGCTTTCAGTTTATCCAAGACCCAGGCATACTTGAAGGAGCCCTTTCCCATCTCAGCAGCTTCCTTCTCAAATTTTTCAATGGTTCTTTTGTCGATCCCACCACATTTGTAGATCAGATGGCCAGTAGTGGTAGACTTGCCCGAATCTACGTGTCCAATGACAATGATGTTGATGTGAGTCTTTTCCTTTCCCATTTTGGCTTTGATTTAGCGGTGGTTTTCACGACACCTGTGTTCTGGCGGCAAACCCGTTGCGAAAAAGTGTCTTTTTGTTCTGAAATATTCTACTAACAGTAGAATTTTAATGCTACTGTGTACTACTGTTTTTGTATAAAATGTATCCTTCATTCAACTATGAATGGCAGGGATGCATGTCTTTATCCTGACTCTGCTATTTCCCACTGTAATGTCTTGGCAGTTAGTTCTCCATTTACAAAATAGTAATATCAAACTCATAGAGTTGTTTTAAAGATTGAATATAATCATGTAAATAAGCTGTTTAGACAATTTGTTATTTCTATGTAGGAGTAAAAAGTTTCCAGTTTTTCTAGCTACTGAGACCACATCTAAATAAGACAGGGAATCTCTGTCCTGGTGGCAAAAATATGCTAGATTGGTATCCTCAGGGTCTTTAATCTCAGGTCTAATTTGGGGTCTGTTACCTGTGAGGAGTGTACTCTATGAGCAGACAGTTTCATCTACTGGGAACTCAGTTTTCTCATCTTTGAAATATAAGGGAATTGGGTCAGTGGCTCTTAAGTCCCCTCCAGGCAAAACTCCTATGGGTCATAAAACCTGTACCACAGAAATATATTTTTGCATAATACACTTGTTTGACTTAACATTTTTCAGGTATTAAAGTTGGAGGAAAAAAGGGTTGTAGCACCCATGGGTACCACCATTCAATCATTTAGCATTTATTGAAGTCTTCAATGTACCAGACATAGTGCTAGATTCTAGGGACATAAAAATAAAGATGGTGTTATCCCCCCATCAAGAAGTTTACCATCAAATTGAGAAAGTTGCAGATAAGTAATTATAATGCAATAGGATGAGGTTAGGGACTGTAGTATTCTAAAGAACTGTGGCAATAAATGATGAGGTAGACAACTTATCTTTATACTTTTTGGTCAGTCAGTTGCAGGGAATTCAGAATAACTCAGAGGAACTTTTCTGATTAGCCTAGAGCTCTTTTCAGAATGAGGAACTTTTTGGAATATCCTTCTATGGCTATACTGACTTTTGCCTCAGAGAGGCAAGGTATTTTCTGAAGTACATGCCTTGTTTTTTATAACTAATATGAAAATGAGAAGCAAATGGGCTATAGCAGAAAGAAGATAATTGTGCTCAGTAGAAATTCTGCCATTTAGCATAGATGTTCACATTGAATTTCAGTCCCATTATCTTTCTAAATTCCTTCTCCTCCTCAATGTTTTTCACTGACTCTTTTCTCTAAAACATGCTAAGCTCAGCTTTTCCAAATCATTCGCAACTGGGTCAGCAGCTCTTAAACCCCTACAGCCTCTACACACTTGCCAATATGCCTTCATTAATCTGAGACTCCCAAACTAGGACATTATGGGACTGGAGAAGAAATGAAAGAGCAAATGCCAGCTTCTGCCACCTGGAAATTTCAAAGGCTACTAAATCCCCATAGGCTTACCAGACTTTCAGTAGTGAGCTCTGGCAAATCCTGGATGGTACAGCCGGGGTAATCCAGGACTGAGATGCTGTAAGATACAGAGATAAGGACAGGATTTAGGTAAATGGCAACAGCAGGAAATGGCTACATCTGAAAAGGGCAGGAGTTATTTTTCTCCAACAGGCTCCATCCATTTCCAAAATTGCTTAGTGACCTCAGGTGGAACTGAGGGCACTGGTACTGGAAACCCACCTCCAGTTTTCTCTCCTTAGTCATGAGAATAACCAAGGAATTCTTTTAGGCTAGCCCTATCTAGCAGATGTATAGTTAAAGCAGAAAGAGAGCCTCTTTTCTTAGCTCTCTTTGCTTCTTTAAGGAATAAGTAAACTTGAGTGCACTTGTGTCTCTGCATTTAAATGCATGCATGAATATAATTGCTCCCAGAGACGCTGCCCAAACCCATCTCGCTAAATAACAATCTGAGGATGTGAGGATGAAATGAAAACTTCTCTAATGTCTCTCACCAGATCTTTCTGAAAGCCAGGAGCTCTAGAGAATGACTATAGACATCATTCCTAAAGGAAGATTGAGGCAAGGGCAGCTTCCTGCAGCAGGGCCAATCAAATAGATCAATAATGGTAAGAGCATCTGTTCCTAAAATCAACAGTGGGGAACTGCAAGAAAACTACAGGCTCTTTGGTGAGCCTGGGAAGCGGGCATGAGGCAGGAAGGAAAATAAGTTACCACATGATGACAGAAGCATAGTCACTCAACAAATGACTGTTCTATTTCTTTCCTTTTCTCCCTCCACTGGTATAATGCAGAATGTGGGTTAGCTTATCTCTGATGTGTGTTCTCTCTCTCTCTCTCTGGTACTAGGGATTGAATCTAAGGGTGCTTAGCCACATCCCCAGCCCTATTTATATTTCATTTAGAGAGAGGGTCTCACTTAAGTTACTTAGGGCTTCATTAAATTGCTGAGACTGGCCTTGAACTTTTGATCCTCCTGCCTCAGCCTCCTGAGCCACTGGGATTACACGTGTGTGCCACTGCACCTGGCTCTGATGCTCAATCTGATATTCAAGGTGGTTTTAAACACCAATCTATCTGAGTAAGTGCTGAGACTGGCCTTGAACTTTTGATCCTCCTGCCTCAGCCTCCTGAGCCACTGGGATTACACGTGTGTGCCACTGCATCTGGCTCTGATGCTCAATCTGATATTCAAGGTGGTTTTAAACACCAATCTATCTGAGTAAGTGCAGTTCAAAATGAGAAAGGATGTTGGCAAAGCAGGGGATAAAATATATAAATATGGGGTTTCTTAGACCTGCCTCCACACATCAAAGGTCAAATCATATATAAAAAAGGAAACAACTTATTTGGTTGGAAATATTTATCATTATCTTTAAAATCTAGGCCAAAATAACCTAGGAGAGGCAAGGTAGGAGAGGGGAGGAAAAGAGCAGTGAATCTATCTGTTATGTAGCTCATCATTTTGATTCACTCTTCTGGATTCTCCCAGAGTTTCCAGTTCTGTATTGTCCTATTAGGATAAACATTCATTTACCTGTCTAACCAGTTCCACTGACAAAGCCCCATGGCAGAATAGGTGCTGGTGATTAGGAAGTGGGGGCAGGAAATCAAAGATGCAATTTATTTCTAATCTCTCACTGAATAGAATTCTAGCCTAAGGGAATATCAAAGAAACTTACAAGCATCTAGAATATTTAGATTGAAAGAGCCATAAGAGAACTGTTCAATGATGAGCTGTGGGTGTTCTAAGTTCTTAGGGATCATTTAAAATAAAACATATAGGTTTTACACCAGAGGACCATTTTGTCCAGGATAACCTAAGCAAAAGCTGTAGGCTGTGACTACCATTCTTTGAACTATAAAAGAACCTGATTGGATACCTTGTAGATTGTCTGCCCCTTCTTTTCAGGCCCATGGACTTGGGGAGGGGACATTCAGGTTCTATACTTCCCCAGCCATAGTTAGATCTCTAACCCTGGCAATCTGGAACAAGGATTGAAAGTCCATTCAGTCTCTGAGATGGCATTGTGACATGTTCAGCTCATGTGGGGATATATCACCAAGTGGTCTGAGCAGTAGATAGACAAATCTATCAGTGAGAGAGTCTGAATGGAGTATAGCCCTCATGTCCACAGATGGAGGTACAAGTTTTCCTGGGCTCACCACACTATAGACCAAACCACAGCCCCAAAGCTCCATCCCTGCCTTAGGTTCCTTTTTTATTTTAAAATATATTTTTGTGGTTCTTGGGATATAACTTGGGGCCTTGCTAGGCAAGAGCTCTATCACTGAGCCACATCCCCAGCCCTGACTTAGGTTCCTCAAGATAACACCTCTTGTTTCCTTCTAATAAACTCCTCATTATGCATGAGTCTAGTCTAGTTGGAATGGATTACTTATAACCAAGAGTTTTGACTGATATACATAGGTGCCCTCATGCATTTGTGGCACTGACACAGCCCAATCTACACTTTCATTTTCCCTGGTAACCCACAAGAATATCTTAAGTACCATTTTTAAAAAGACCAGTGCAGAGGTCTCCATGTAATTAGGACAAAACTCATTCTCCAGTGTTTTCCCCCAAAGCAACAATATTTAAAGCAGCACTTTCATATACACTAATCTTAATGCTTATTAAAGCTCTCTGAGGGGCTGGGGTTATGGCTCAGTGATAGAGCACTTGCTTAGTATGTGTGAAGCACTAGGTTTGATTCTCAGCACTACATTAAAAAAAAGTAAAATAAAAATATTGTGTTCATATACAGCTAAAAATATTTTCTTTAAAAAAGCTCTATGAGGCTGGGATGTAGCTTAGTGGTGGAGCACTTGCCTAGCACGTATGAAGTTCTAGGTTTATTTCTGGGACTGCAAAAAGAAAAAAAGGGGGGAAAAAGCTCTATGATATAGTTAGAGGAGGTATTCTCATTTTAAAGATGCAAATATGTGGCTCTGAGAAACTAAGTGTTTTGCTTAAGATTACATAGCTAGCAAATGGCAGATCCAGGTCAGGAATCCAGGTCTCATGGTTTCAGGCTCTGTGGTGGAGGGTGTATGTGCATTTTAAACTACAAACAAGAACTGCCTCTCAAGGAATTCAGGTGGTATGACAGACTAGTGAGACAACCTCTCCTAGTCCTTCCCTCATTAGTCACCCCAAGTGTGACAGCAGCCCCTTTACTTCTACTTTTAGAATTTAGCCTCTAGTAGAGGAATTCTGGTAAATTCTACTAACATGCTTCCAATTCTCGTGAAAGTAACAAACTTAGGGTGCAATTCCCCAATCCTAGCTTGACTAAAGGGGTGAAAGGCAATCTGTATTCATAGAAAATCCTGTGTTTTGATCCTGCCTCTGATGCTTACTTTAAGAACTCACAAGCATTATTGTAGTCTTGATCAAGTCAGTTAACCTGTCTGAATTTGGCTCCTAATGAGAAATAAACTTAATATCTCTCAGCACTGCTGAGGAGATTAAATGAAATAATGAATATGAAAATATCTTATTTTTTTAAAACTACAAATTGATCTACCTAAATAAAGGCCTATTGTTTAACACTTGATGGTTTACAAAGCAGTATGATTGCCCCAGATGCTTCAACTTATGATTTATACAAAGATCAGAGATGGCCAGACTGCTTGTTGTGGTGAAGAAAAAAAAAATCTCCTGAGTCTTTGCCACAGGTCCTTTCGTTACAGAAATTTCATCATTGCAACTTCATTTCTATAATTCAATAGTTTTCAGAACTATTATAATATAAGAAGCCAAACTACACATCAGCTAACACTTCAGGGGAATTAAATTTAATAGGGACAGCTCCAAGACAGGAGGGACTAGGGTCACCAGGAGAACTGAACAGTTCAGAGATGATATAGATTTTTTCAACCACCCCAAGATAGCTCCTTGAAATAAACCTGTCAAGAGTCCATACCTGTTTTTGGCAGTGATGTAGGATAAGATGTTTTGATTGAAGAACTTCAGGATCAAAGGGATGCAGTTGGCAAATACCAAATGTTGTGATACATATTCAAACTGAATTAAAAGATCAAAGCAGAAAGAGCTACTGACTTCAGGGAAAATAGAAGGTATGTATGAAAAAAGAGAAAAGTACACAGTTAGTATCCATTCCTAAGAATATTGGGGTTGGGGTACAGCTCAGTGGTACAGCATGTGTGAGGCCCTGGGTTCAACCCCCAGCACCAAAAGCAAAACAGAACAAAATCAAGACAGATAAAGAAAAAAGAATATCCACTGTCTACTTGTGTTATCAGTCTTCCTGTCTATGAAATGATGACATTTATCTTCTGCTAGCCCATCCTACATGGAGAGGGACAACCTGCAATGTATTGTAAGCTCCTGACCAAAAGCAAAATGTAAACAAGCCAGAGCGAAAAACACTCCAAATAAATAGAATCGCTGTGAGATTTGTTCCTAAGCTCAACAGGAAAAGAAGGCTCCCTAAGAGAGCTGTTTTCCATACCAAACCTCTGGCTCATAATTTCAACTGTGATTGATATAGCAGGGACAGGTGCAGCTTACTCCTGGCAACTGCTGGCATCACTCCATCAGGATGGAGACAGCACATAGTAAGCAAATGAACCACTGGAATGTGGCTCCAGCTGCAGTCTGTCTGGTACACTACATTATCCCTAGTACTTAGAATATCAGTTAAGAATTTTAATGAATGAATGAATAACAGCCCTTCAGCCAACAGACACTGCACTGAGAAATCCAAGATGTCTTTTATGGGATAAGCAATAGAACATGGGGGCTCCATTTGCCTTTCTTGAACTTAGATAGGGTTTGTGTCCAAGTAGACCTAGTGGGGTAAAGTGGTCAAAAGAGCAGTGTTATGGGACTAGTCACTCTGAGTTTTGCCTATGATATACCGAGGAGCATCAGAAACAATTTCTCTACAGATGAAGAAGCTAGAACCTGGGACAGTACAGAAACTGGGTTGAGAACTGTTGTGTTTTCAATCTCCTAGCTCTGCCTCATCAGCAAAATGGCAACAAGCTGCTCTCTGTCCCTGTGTATGTGGTCAGAAGTGGGGAGTAAGCTTGTGTCATAACTACTTCCCTCTTTTGCTCAATATTTTCTCCCTGAAAGCTGACCCAGAGTATTTTCCAAAGCCCCAGACAGAGGAACCAACACATATCCATTATCAAAGGGCAGAAAGTTTTTTCAGGTTGAGCTATGTCCAGGCCCTGTAAGGATTCACCCACACTGACACACAATGGCAAGGCCCATCAAGCTGCACACCAGTCTAGTTATTTATCTACATACCACCCACCAAAAGAAGCAGACATAAACACACATCCATAGTTCTCTGTTCTCTTTCTGCTGGGAATACCATCTCTTACCCACTCTTATTCCTCCCAACCCTGTTGCTTCTCAGCAAACATCAATAGAAGTTTAAATACCCAGAACACCGTATCACACCCAAAGATGTCATGAATGTACTAAAGTGGAAGGATACTCTGTTTTAGTCATATAGGGCCATGGTCATAAAGTCTGCAGGGGCCTGCTTATACTCCGAGGACCTACTCTTCTATCAGCAAGCTTGATTCTGACTTCTTAGGAGGAAAATGGAAAAAGCCTCTGGGCAAGAATGAGCTTCCTCTCCTCCCTATAGTCTCCCAGGTGGGAAGCCCCCATCTTATCACTAATCTTGGTAATGCCCACAGGACCAAGTCCAAACTCCTTAGCAAGGCAAACAATGCCTCCATGGGAAAACGAAGCAGGGTCTTAGCTTTTCTTAATTTTGTGGTTTTTTTCACCCATAAAACAGGAATAAAATAAGACCTTCCTTATAGGGGTGAGAGAATTAAGTGAGGCCCTACACAAGCTTAGGGGTGCCAGGCACATTATGGGTACCCAGTATTTGTGTGCAATCTACTTATTACAATCTGTCCCTGCCAACTCCTATGGTTCATGTATCATCAGGCCGTGTTCATCTCCCCCTATTTCAGGCAGAACTTCAGCAACATTTAATTACAGTTTCTACAAGAACTTTGCTCTCTTCCCTCTGGACCTATTAGCTTTTCTGCTTGAATTGCTTCCTGTCCTCCTTCCCTGACAACTCCCATATACTGACTAACATCTGTTTCAGGACTCAGGTTAGAAGTCACCTCTTCTTTGTCTCAAGTTGGATTAGGTGTTTCCATAGCAGCCAATGCTTACCTGCATCACAGTACTTATCACTCTACAACTGGCTATTTATATCTGTATTCTTTACAAGACTTCAATGCCTTTAAGAATCAGAACAGTGCCTTATTCAGAATTACAACTCAAATTACTTTACATACAGAAAAGTACAGTCAACTTACTGCCCCCACTTTTTGTGGAACATTTGAATTCTGACTTACATTGTTTCAAAACTGGCTGGGCATATTCCTAAGAATTCCTATCCATGACCATGAGCTATCTTACCAAGGACACCGACATTTGTATCTTTCTAGGGCAGTTTCCCACATCCCATTCTATATCCTTATCCCAAGCTTACACAACAAAAACTGGGTTCTCTCAATGAGGAAAAAGAAAAGGTCAAAAGATGCTTAGTGGGACTATAAGGGCCCTTGTGTCCTCCACCAGGGCCAGGAAAACACTCAAAGTCCTGTGGAGAAATGCTCCTAGATGCTCACCTGATAGATATGGTTGAGTTTGAAGTGTTTGAGGAGTAGTAGGAGCAGGGCAGCAATACTTTTTACTATGATCTCCTTGTGCCTATTTACATCAATGCCTAGTTTCATGCTCTGAAGAACAGTGATGCTACAATGGAGAAAGAAGTCAGTGTAGAAGGTAGCCCCAGTTGGAGGGAGGGCTATAAGGACACAGGAATTTGGGTCAGATACAATGATACACAAGAGAGCCAGAACCTGGGAAACCTGAACTTCTATGCTAGGAAAACCCCCAGAGTTCCCACTTATAAACTTGTCTGGAGAAAAGCTCCACTGATCTCTTTGTTGCCATCTCTCTCTTTGGCAAACTCATCCCTCAGCAATGTCCACCCACATACTCAGGCAGCCAATAACTGGCACTAAAGTCAGACCCCCCAGTGCTGGGTTTTTAAATACAGCACAGTAGAAAGACCTGCAGGAAAAGGGGATACTGATGGGAAAGGAGAGACCTATTTGAAGACAATCCCTGTATTAATAATGTGGGGTAGGACAGAGAGGCCTTGCAGACAAGACATAATATCTAGCAACTGCCCCAGTGGGAGTACTCACGGCATCTCCTCAGGTAAGACATCGGCCAAAATATTGATAGAGTCTGTCTTAGCCTTGGAGGTTGGGGCTGCAGCCAGGAGAATCTTAAGCAGAGCAATCTGGGAAGTGGAAAAGGAGAAGTCACATTTCTTCCACCCCTCACCAGCACAATGAAAAGTGTTTCAAAGCATTTCTCTAAGTTCTTCTTTCTATGACCAAATCTCCCCAGCATCCTTAGAAGTGCAGAGGTGACCAGTCCTGAGGTTTGCCTGTAAGACTAAGGAGGAAGCCAGAAGGGAGCTTACATACGATTTAGCTCCAAGATTTCTCTTTCCAAAGAGGAGAATGGAAGGAGTAAAGTGGGAGGGGCAACACACAGAAATAAGATGGAAGAGGGAAAAGCCCAACTTTGCCTTTCTTTTTCCTTCTCTAACCCTGAAAAACATCAGCATTGTCACCACTCCCAGCCTGAGGATCTCTAAGATATGACAGATAGTGGCAGATTTCAGGATTCTGATACTTACCTAGAAGGTTGGCCCCTCAATGCATTCTATACAGAACCCATCTCATTCTCCACTCCTCCCAAAGAAGGACTAGGGAGAGGAGCTCTGAGACAGGCTCAGAATTCTAATGAATTCTCAGAATTCTAATGAACAGAGAATGCTCTGTATGTGGGGCAAAGCCTCAGGAAAAAATTCAAACGATGGACAGCTCAGTCTGAAATGGTTCTTAGCTGTCTCTTTCTAGCAGCAGAGAAGGACAGTTCTGGCCCAGCCATCTCCTTACCATGTATTGGGGGAGGCTGTACAGCATGCCTTGGTAAAGGATTTCACATGGTGTTTCTGGTACCACCTCTTCTCCCTATGGCAGGAAACACAGTTTATCCAGGCCACTTTCTGGATAACCAAAGGCCACATTTTCTTGGTTATAAGAGGCAGAATGAAAAATGCATCAAGGTGGGAGTCAGATCTAGGTTGCTATCCTGGCTGTGCTAATGACTTGCTATATGACCATGGATAAATGACCTTTCCTCCCTGAGCCCTAGTTTTCTCTTCAATCAGATCCGTGGGTTGGCCTGGATGCCTTCTGAGGCCTCTTCCCATCCAAACAATCTAAGAATCTTGTTTTCTCATTATTTTCAACTTATCTAGAATTTTTCTTTCCATGTCACATGACAGATCAAGAGTCAAAACTCCCACCTAGGAGTTGGCTCAAATTACTACTTTGCTGGACACACACAGAACCACTCTGGATAAACATGGGTTTAACTTAGGCTGTTGATATTCCTGGGAAAAGATACCCCACACAGAGGCACTTTCCATGGTATCATTCTGAGATCAATGGAGAGCTCTAGAATGCTCTAAGAGGCAGAAAGGTGGGGTAGGTGGCTCAATAGGGATTAGTAAGGGAGTTAAGTAACCTATAGCCAGAGAGCCAGAAAACAAACAAGGATGCTTTTTAGGTGGATGAAAACTAATTTTTCCCTCTTCATTAGTCTTACCAACATCACTTTCTCCTTTCTGACCAGGCCCTTCATGCATGTCTGACCTCTTGATGACCCTAATTTAGTCTTTATCAGAATGGGGATGCAGGGGATGCAGATACTCAAAAGGCTGCTTAGACCTCAGTGTCATCTTTGGCAAATACAGTCCTTCCTCCATGAAGGCCCCTCTGTTACAGGGCAAGGATCAATGCCATGAGACCCTGAAGCAGGGTGGAGTGACTGGGCCCCTTCTATCCTACATTACTCAGCTGAGGCTTACTGGACATAAGTCTTAAATGGGCATTCAACAAAGCCTGGAAATCCTGGTAGGTGTGCCTTTCTCTTCCCCAAAAGGCCTACTTCCTAACTTCTTCCCTGTCCTCAAACCCCCTTGCCCATAATCTCTCAATGGCTGCTGACCCTACTCCATGCTTCATGAAGAAAACAGAAGCAAACAGAAAGACACACCATCTTTTCAACATCAGATCTGCCCAGTCTCTGCCTGCATTCTTTTATTCTACCTACCCTGACTCCCCAACCTAAAGTAGTCTACTGGGCTGAGGATGTAGCCTGGTAGTAGAGGGTTTGCTTTGCATACACAAGGCCCTGGGTTCAATTCCAGCATCACCAAAAAAAAAAAAAAAAAAAAAAAGCTACAAAATATACCTGTATATTACAGTAGTCTACTATAGATGCTTCTATCATGTTATCCTATTTAAATTTTCTTCATTGTATCTATCATTCTCTGATAGCCTCATTTATTTACTTAGTAGTATCCATTCTTCTTTTTTTTTGGTGGTGCTGGAGATTAAATCCAGGGACTTCTATACACTAGATAAGCACTCTACTTATATACACACTGGGCTATATATCCCCAGCCCTGATCATTACTTTCTTCCCAAACTTTAAAATGGCATGGAAGCAGAGACTTGGTCTTGCCTGACACTCAGTAAAAGACCAACAAGCTAAATCAATGCATGCATATATGCTCTGTAACAGTACTGAAGACAGACTCCCTTCTTCCCTCTTCCTGTGCAGGACCCCCTTGGCTCACCAAAGACATGGGGCATTTCTCTAGTTCTTCTTCATTTTTGATCTGCACATCTGCGATGGAGACATACTTGTGCTGGTGAAGATAAGAAGACAAGGACTGAAGGCCTCAATCACATTATTTAACTTCTTCACTATCAAGGAAATGTTCTACTGTGGGTCTGTTACTCCAAAAAGAGATGAACTCTTTGAAGGCAGGAGTCTTATTAATCTTGGCATCAGTAGCACTGATCAAAGTGCTTCACAAACAGTGTTTTTATGTATGACATATTTCTACCTTTGTTGAACAGCAAATACCTAAGCATTTACCTTCAAACAAAGTGCTAAGGGAAGCCAAGAATAGGATTTTGCCCCTAGACCACTGCCCTGAGAGTCTTGATGGCCATGCATGTGTGTATGGAATGGTGACTCCGTAGTCTGTGCTGACACCCACATAGATGTGGAGCACATTTCTACCCAATCTTGGGCCTTTGAAAGTAAGCGGACCTATGGGGAGAGAAAAGTGAAAGGAAAGGAAAGGAAGCAAGGAGTGGGAAGAAAGAGAAGAATGGAAATAGGGAAAAGGAATGAGAGGAAGAAAGGAAAACTTTTTCATCTATCTGAATGCAGTAAACTGGATAAGTAGAAAGGGATTTGGTTTTTCCTATTTAGCCAAAAGGCCTGCAGGGGAAATGCAGAAGGTCCGGAATGTGTCTGGTAGAAGAGCTCCTCCCAGTACCCAAAACCCTGGTAATTCAACTTGCCTTGATGGCTCCCTATCCCTGAAGATTGACAGCCCACCCTGGTCACCTGCTTTAGGGTCTTCACACTCTCATGGATGGGTCTGGGTAATCCAACCAAGGTATCTGTGTCCCTGTGAAAGGCCAGAATTACCAAACCATAAGCTTCAAAAATAAAAGAAAACTACCCATGCATCCTGGAGTCACAGGGACAATGCCACTTTCAGCATCTACCTCTGATACTCTGGACTTTCTTCTGCAAGCTTCCCCCATCTTGCTTCAGAACACAAAGATAACAATGGCACACAGAAGTTTTCCTGAAAATTAGGAGATTCCTTGGAGACTCGCTTGGTCTGGCAGTGATAGGTTTCTACATTAAAGGGTATGTAGCCCAAAGACACTTTTGACATGAAAACCCCAATAACAAAGCCTTCTAGGTTTTGTAGAGGCCAGTGGGAGGCTTTCATGATAGTGAGGAAACATGGGAAGACTGGATCTGTTATGACCATAATCTCCTCTTCTTCATCTAATCTAACACCCCCATGAGTAAATTTGTGCCCAGATGACTTGTTAATTCAAGATGCTATGCCTCACTAAAAACACAAGAGTTCTTTGAGGAATCTGGAAGGAACCCAAAGAAAAATTTCCACAGAAAGAATGCAAAGTAGTAACTGGGGCCTGGTGGTTCTAGGGTACATTATGACTACTTGAAACACCCCTCATTGCAAGTCACCTGCTCCTCTGGTCCCCTAGGAACCATTTTACAGCCAGTTTGGACCACAGAGTCACTTACTGCCCCAGGGTGAATCCGATGAACTTGTTCCTGCTCATCTCCAAGAAGTGCTCAATGTCCTTTTGTCTAAGAGGATGGTAGAAAGACCAACCCCAGAAAAGGGAAGAAAAGCAAACATTGAGAGAAAGAAATTTTCTGGGCTCCTGCCCCTCCAACTGGAAGCTTGGAGCAGTGGGGGGACAATGGCAATCAACAGAGAGAACTTCAAATCCAGAAGTTCTGACTGTCAGGCCAAATTAATAAGCATTGAAAAAAGAGTACTCCAGGGGCTGGGGTTGTAGCTCAGTGGTAGACCGCTAGCCTGGCATGTGTGAGGCACTGGGTTCAATCCTCAGCACCACATATAAATAAATAAAAATAAAGGTCCACTGGCAACTAAAAAATATATTAAAAAAAAAAAAGAGTATTCTACCTTGGACCTTTGGTCATTGAAACTCCAAAGCTCAGGGTCCTTGTGTAATAAAACCTACCTGACCTTTGGGGCCCAGGGCAAGCCCTTGGGAAAGGCCACTCTCTCAGCAGAGAGGGGTCCCTGTGAAGGTGGAGGTGGCACCAAAGGGTCCTGCTCTAGCAGGTCTAACTCTCCATCTAAGGTTCGTTCTCCATCACCAGCAGATTCCTCTTCCTCCTCTGTGGCTGGATCCTCAGTCTTGAAAAGATCCCTTTCATTGTAGATATCCAGGCTATCCTGCTTAGTGAGGAGTTGCTGGAGGTTGGGGGAGGAAAGCACATTAAGATCTCACCCTGAGCACTGTTGTCTAAAGCCACCCTCTTCCTACAGCCTTCCAGACTTTAGGGAACATGGAATTGGACCCCAGCTCATGTAAGAAACATTCTGTTTCTTATCTTGACCTTATAGCCTAAGTAGCCAACCCCAGGACAAGCAGCCCTCTGGCAACCATGTGGCTAGGAACAGAGCATAGATAATCCTAAAGTTATAGTTATTTAGCTTTCAGATAGCATTGATGCCTTTTTAAATTTTTTTGCCAGAACCTTCCTTCCAAATTATGATCTGTTTAAGTGAACATTCAATTAGTTTGCCTTATGTAAGCATACTCCAGCTGGCTGACTGAGGAAGAGGAGCACAGAAGATTGCTTCTAGGCAGAGGGAAGCAAGTTCTGAATTTCAAATTTTGTTATAGAAAGAGATTGGACAGAAATAGGCCAAAAAGTTAACAGTCACTGCCTCTTGTTGTTAAGTTGTGGGTGATTTTTCTTTCCTCCCTTTGTCACATTTTTATATTTGTTCCAAATTTCTACAATGAGTAAGCATTACTTTATAAAATAAAAAACAAAGATCAAAAAAATTCCACTGCATATAATGCAAACTGGATTGCTAAGCATGACTGTCTGGCTCTGTTATCTTTAGTTGGTGAACTCAGATAGGTCAGGCAGATATGTTCATGGGAACATGGCCAGGTCTCAGTGTAACTTATTCTGACTTTTTCAGGACTGTACACTATACCTAGAACCTTAACTAGTCATCTCTCGACTGTAAGTTTGTGGTTTCATGGTCAGACAAGAGTATGGCTGGCTCAAGAGTGAATCTTTCTGCTACCAAAAAATGCTAGTACCTAACCTCAGACATGAATTTGCTGGTAGCCCCTTTCAGGTTCCATATCCCCAGGACTCTACCCCAAATGATGTTCAGGATGCTTAGGAACTTCATTCATTGAGGTCCACATCAATGATCCTGAAGAACTCATGGCCATGATATGATATCACAGAGTTCCATCAAGGACAGCACAGGGGCCTGTCAGGGCTGAGTATAGAGGACAAAGTAGAGATTCTAAGGTTTTGGGTTGATCACAGGGCCCACCTGGAGCAGAAGCCAGGTAATTTACTTCCCTTTCCTACCATACCCAGAATGGTTTAGAATCTTGATTCTTGGCCACCCAATGTTGCAGTGCTACTATATGCTTTGGTCCATACCCTTCGAGAACCACGACGGCCTCGCAGCTTGGAGGGTGGTGGTGCCAGCTGAGATTCCCCCAGGTCAAGAGTGTAAGAGGGTGGGGAGGCAGCACGCATGCTCTTCACCACCTGGATACTGTCCTCGGCCAGTGGAGGCAGGCCCAATTCTGCCCGCTTCTTTATTTTGAGAGCCTGCAGATGCTCAAATCCACCAAGGGTAAACTAAAAGTGTAAAAACATGGAAAGGGGCAGAGAAGAGAGAGGAAGGGCGGGAAGTCAGAGATAGTAAGGTCAGGGAAACATGGATTGAAAGAAAAAGTCAAAATCTCCAGTCTCTTCAGATTCCCTTCTAAATAAGGAAGTAGTAAAACAGCAAGGGGCAGACATGGTTCCCATTTCAGTCTAAGGAGCTCAGAGGTCAGGATAAACCTCTATTTACTGATCCAGGGTTGGAAACAGAAGTTAGAAAGGGAATTCCTGGGAGCCTCCCCTGAAAAAACAGAAAATGATCTTGGTTTATTAAAAATTTCCCACTTGAGCTTACCTTTTCATAAATTATTTTAATTTACTTTTATTTGTTTTTGGAACCAGGGATAGAACCCAGGGGCACTTAACCACTGAGTCACATTCCCAGTCTTTTTTAGTTTTTGAGACAGGATCTCAGTAAGTTGTTTAGGGCCTAACTAAGTTGCTTGAGGCTGGCTTTGAACTTGTGATCTTCCTGCCACAGCCCCGAGAGTTGCTGGCATTACAGGTGTGTGCCACTAAACCTGGATTTTTTTTTTTTTTAATCTTACTTTTTAAGAGGCTCATGAAGATGTTATGAGCCCACAGAATTAATTTCCTCTGCAATCAAATGACAGTTCCCCCTATGAGGTCTGCCTGAAGGGTATGTTGATCAGGCAGTCCTGTGGAATGGGAGCCAGAGATGAAGATTAGTTGAATATACTTGCAATCATATACTTACCAGAACTTCATTTTGTAAAAAAAAAAAAAAAATCCTTTGTTTATCTGGAGGGAGTGCAGGCACTAGTCCCAACATTTTATAGCTAAAGAAACTGATACACAGAATTTCCCAAGGTTCCTTAGAATGAATAGAACTCTTTCTCCTAATTTTCAGCCAGTATTCATTCCATGAAACATTAGCTCTATAAGGGGAAGGTGCCATTAATACTCCAGCTCATGGAGTGGCATCTCCCATTTGTCCAATAGAAACAGTAACCTGCTCTGATATAGAATATCTGATGTCTTTAGGATGGCTTTGTTACCACGTCTTCTTAGCTATTGGCTAACAGCTGGTCATTCTGCTGCCTAGCTCTAGCTCGTGGAATCAGACTAGAAGAAATTGAGGTTATGCATTGCTGATCTGATGAGATGGAATGGGAAGGATCGGCGACTCACCATAACCACTTTCCAGAGCAGAAGAAGGACCTTTTTAATGGGAAAGTGGGGGGCTAGGCCACTGCAGAACTTGGTAACCATGGAGAAGAGCAGAAGGGCAAAAGGTTCCTCATTATGCATGGAGAAGCCTGGAAGTGTAAAGAAAGACAAGTGAGAAAATGAGGACAAAGTAGCTGAAACCCTGCCCCTGTATCCCTGATTTTGAACCCACTAAGGAAAGTGCTTGCCTACTCTGAAGAATACCAGAGTCTTTGGTCCTGAGAACGAGTCTTAGTGAGACTCAGAGGGAAGGCCCTCAAGAGCAGAAAGGGAAGCTATAGAGGTAAAATGACTTGACTCCAAGAGCTTAGGGTGATGTTTTGTGGATAAATGCCAAACAGTCATTTTGGCATTTATGAGGATATTGCTTTCTGGCTGAAGGAATTGAGGTATTTCGTGGAACACATTTCACTTTCCCACATCAATAAATGTATTTAAAAAACCTCATGCAAGCCAGGTGAGGTGGCACATGCCTGTAATCCCAGCACCTCAGAAGGCTGAGGCAGGAGGATCATAAGGTCAAAGCCAGACTCAACAATGGCGAGACACTAAGCAACTCAGTGAGACCCTGTCACTGAATAAAATACAAAAAAGGGCTGGGTATGTGGCTCAGTGGTTGAGAGCCCCTGAGTTCAATCCCTGGTACAAACAAACAAACCTCATATGCCTTCACATCCTATCCCTGTTAGATGACCATTACATTTGAAAAGAGCTCAGTTTTCAAAGAGGTTCAACTCATTTTTTCATGTAGGATTCATGGAATGGGAAAGGGATAGCTATCCCCACTTCTAAGCATATAAAACAAGGCATGGAGAAGTTATGACTAGTCCTCGCTCATAGACACAGGGGAATGGACAATCAAGCCCAGTCCTTATGCTTGCCATGTAGTATCTATCCCAAAAGAAAGTATGTTCATTTTAAAAAGAAAAAGGAAAAATAAAAAGACTATGTTCCTGTCCTGGGCAGATGTTCTGCTCCCCTCCATCATTAGCACTCCATTCCAACCCTTTCTTGAGCGCAGCCACTTCTTACTCAATTCAGTGCGGAAGGTCTCCCGTGCTGTCCTCCACCCATAGGGGTCTGTCTCTCGCTCCAGGCGGATATTTTCCACCATTAGGTACATGACACTCAGCAGTACCCTGGTGTTACAGAAGAGTCACATGAGGTTTCCAAGACAGTTCTCAGCTTGTAGTCAGAGACCCCAGAGATGGGAGACCTCCCCAGTGGGAGTCCAACCCAAGAAAACTAGTTAAAGGGCAACTTCCTAGTGGTAGGATTTGGGGAAAGGGTAACCTGGTGCTAAACATGTCCCTGTCTCAAACTCACAGTCAGTCTTACTTACCGGAGCTCTGTGCTATCAGCAATGGAGACAGCTGGTTTCCGAATAGCACTGCTACAGGCCTGGCTGTTGCTGCCGGGGAGGAGGAAGACAACAGGAATCCATAAGGCCTACTTTCTTCCTAAGCTCCCACTTATCATGCACATAAACAAGAACATCTGTCATTCCCTGGCTATGCAGACACTAATGAAACTGGTCTAAAGTAAGCGAGTTCATAGTATTCCCTTGTCACCTCAGCAAACCTTCATCTGTGGTGAAGACAGGCAAGGTGGGTTCTGTGATATCATTCCTCTTATGATCCCCAATATGCCTTCCTTGCACTGTGCTGGACACAAAACAGATGCTAAGCAATACCTGATGAATAAGAAGTAGATTTTACCCCATCTAAACTGGTGGGTGACAGACATGAGACAAAATGAGGGGTGACTGTAGTAGCAGCAGATAAAGCCACTGCTAGAGCTATAAACTCTAGGAAGAATTGGGCACAATGACAAGAATTGGTCCTGTTCCTCTTGGGTCATATTCATGAAGGTAGAACAGCTTCCTTCATGAATTCCAGAATTTGGCTGAGATGAAAAAGTTCTTAGATAAAAAGGAAGCCCAACCAGGATAGGTTCCAGGATTGAAGCTATAGTTGGGGCAAAAGCTGGGGCTGAACACAACTTCAAGAATGGAGGACAGAATATTAGGAAATGGCCAGATGGAAAGGAACTTTCAGTGAACTTTGAGCTGAGTAGACCCAGCTCCTATAGGTGTCTCTACTAAGGAAATCATCATAGAACATGAGGTACCATCAAAGAAGAGGGTTATCTAGGCCAGCCCCTCCCCTAAGGTTTCTCACTCGATTTCCATGTGGAGTAGCTCCAGGAAGGCCGAGAAGGTCCCCATCTGATAGAGCAGGAAGCAGTTGTACCTGGACCAGTGTAGCACATCAACCTCTGAATCACATTCCCCAAAAGTGCCTAAAGGACCAGACAATTGCCATAGAGGTTGAGCAGGGACAGGTATCCCAGTTCTTTCCACCTTGCCCCATGGTCTTAAGGCTTTTCTCTAATACCCTGCCTAATAAATAGACTAACAAATGTAGGGCAGAACTTCAAAACCCTGAAGAATTTCATCAAATGAGTAAGGGGAGAGGTGAGGTAGTCTCCAGGGTTAGGTCCAAAGTACTCAACAAGGGAGTCTTAAGTTTGGGTTCCCCCAGTTGCAGATCCTGAGATAAGTAAGGACTGAAATTCAAGTAGTTTATTTGGGAATAATCAGTAGAGGAGTAGAGAAATGAGATAGAGAAGGCAGCCCCAAACACTCAACCCCAGAGTAAGTTCTGGAACTCTATAAAACAACTCAGAAGTATTCCATCCAAGAGGGGTGAGATAATCAGGCTTTTCATTTACTTACTACTGTCAGTCATTTTATGAGGTCTGCTGGACTCATGAAGCATATTAATTACCTACACTTCCTGGCTGCCTTGTGTGGGCTGCAGAGAATATCCTTAGGCAAAAATACTTCCATATTGGCCACTAGTCAGAGCATCAAACCCAAGAGATGGGGTGGCACCACCTTATTTGTTATAGTTTTTCCTTTACTCAATGTCCATCTTCTTTCTTCTCCTTTTATTTTTTCTTTTACAATTTCCCAACTAGTTGGTTTGCTAACAATCCTTATATTTGATCTCAGGGCTTATTTTCACTACTCCAGGTAGGCTATCTATCTCCTTTTCCTTTCCAACACCTGGCTAACAGGTCTCTTCTGGGAAGAGTTCCCCAATTAATCTCAATTAGTTCTAATCGTCACCAAATTACTCACAGCATCCCTTCCTGTTGCTATGTTGGCTTGAATCTTCAAAATGCCAACAAGAAACCATGCAGAGTGTCCATGTGTGATCTGTGATATACCCTTGCCTTCCTTCAGTGTTGGGGCCTACAAACAACTGAAAGACATCTCTATGCTTAGCTGGTGGTACACTGTCAGCTTTGACCACACTGACTCTCTTGGTAATCTTCACATATGCTTACAGTCCAAATTAGGAAAAAAGAATCCCATAAGAAATTCTGACATGCCTAATAAGGGCATATCCCAAGGGATCCAGAATAGTACCCGACACCAATTTATTTTCCTCATAAGTGTGGGTTATTCCTAGCCCATGGCAAGATGTGTCCTTAAGAGGCAAGCGGAACTTGCTTTCCTAGCACAGTTTGCCTCATTCCACTTCCCTCCTCAGCCTCTACTTGTCTCTAGAAATAGTTGGTAGTCACCTTGGGCCAGATACAGAACAGCCCTGGCCACCTTCAGTCGCCGCTCCCTACTGACCACTTCCAGCCGGTCCAGAAGTCCCATCACATAGGTCTTTTGGGCATCTTCTTCCAACTCCAGCCATTCCTTCCCTTGCACTGGGAATAAAAGACCATATACATACAGTATTGGCTATTGCCAACCCTTCCCAGAAAGGCTCCTGATAGCACCTCTGATCTCAGCCCCTAACAATTCTTTTTTTTTTTTAATTTTTTTTTTTTTTTAGTTATACATGGACACAATGTTTTTATTTCATTTATTTATTTTTATGTGGTGCTGAGGATCAAACCCAGGGTCTCACACGTGAGAGGCGCATGCTCTACCACTGAGCCACAACCCCAGCCCCCCTAACAATTATTTTTTCCAAAAGTTTTCCTAATTAGTTATGTTTTGTAGTGCTGGGAAAAAAAAAAACAAAAAACAAAAAACCCAGGGCCTCACACGTGCTAGGCAAGTGCTCTACCAATAAGCTATATCCCCAGCCCAAAGTTTTTCTTATTTAGCTAAGAAAGAAAAAGGAACAGGAAAAGGACCCAAAATGTTCTGTGCTGAACCCATTCTGTAGCCTCATCGTCAAAATTTTCTCAGTCTTACACATACACAGAGCCTATTCTGTCCTATTTTTCTGCCTTTCTCAAGGAGTTCCTGCTATCTCCATCCATACCTAACTCCTAATCATCCTTAAAGGCCCGATACAAGATGACCTCTTTTACACTAATGCTCCAGTCAAAGACTCTGCTCCTAAGATATTTTATTTTTCTATGACATTTAGTATTTTTCTCTTGGACTCAACTAGTTTTGTATACATCTTCCCATTGCTATAAACCATAACCTCTTTGTAGAAGTGGAAAATTTATCTTCTCCCGGATTCCTGCATCTAATATAACACATACTCACCACACATTTGTTGAATTGAAAATTGAATTGCCTTTTACCAAGTAAGAAAATAGAGATCTGAAGATACCATAGTGTGGGCACAAAAAATTGCTATTGAGAGTGGGGCAGAGTTAGAAGCAGAGGTTAAACATTAATGTCAAAGACTAAGATAGGCATGAGGTTCCATCAGGCAAAAGGGCACTAGTCCAGCCTTGTCTTACCACCCCTCTGTTCTCTTGGACCCTTATACCAGGGAAAGAAGCCCAGCTCAAGATTCTCTTGCTTCTACCCCATTACCTCTTTATTTGAGATATAGAGAATCCTGTATCCCACGTACAAGAGTATATGGTCATGGGGGAGGAAGCTGAAGAGTTATATTTTGCTACAGCCTTTTAATAGATCAGACTGGGATATCATGGAGGGAAAAAATCATGTCTCTATGAGTATGGGTCTGGGATCACCTTGAGTCTTGAAGTCTTCTTCAAAGCATCTCCTGTTAGTGGTGAATTCCAGGTTCTCAGTGTAGCTATACAATTCTGTGGCAGGAAAGACAGAACAGGGTCACATTTGGGAGACCCTAAAGAAAGGGACTGAGGCCAGGCGCAGTGGTGCATGCCTATAATCCCAGTAACTGGGAAGGCTGAGGTAGGAGGATCGCAAGTTTGAAGCCAGCTTCAGCAACTCAGAAAGGTCTTAAGCAACTTAGTGAGACCCTTTCCCAAATTAAAAAAAAGGAGGGGGGCTGGGGATGTGGTCCAGTGGTTAAGCATTCCTGGGTCCAATCCCCAGTACCTGCCCCCCCCCCCCAAAAAAAAAAAGCGGGAGGGCAAGGTGGAGAGGGTGGCATGAAAGAGCTAAACTTCCAACACATTCCTGTGTCCAATTCAATTCAGAGCCAGCTTCCTCCCTTTCAGAGCAGTTAAAAATAGCCACTTGTGTCCCTGGGTGATTAAACCATCAAACCTGTCCTCCTCCTGCCAGCTGGCTGCTGCAGTAGAGAAGGCAGCCTTCGACATTTGGTGAGGACCAGGAGGAGGGTTGGAGCACAGAAGGTTTAAAGTCATCCCTCCTGTTTCTTAGGGCAGTCGCCCATTCTATTTTGTCAACCCAGAATGGAACTATCCTATCTCTACAGAAGAGAAAGGCAATACAACTCCTGAAATTTAGTGGAAAGATCCTTGTGTTGTTCAGGAAGCCAGCACAAGGACTGAAAAAATACCTGCTGATTGCTCTTCAGGGTTGGAGCCAGTTCACTCTCTCCCTGATGTGTTTCCTTGAAAGGTATAAAAGTTTAGATTTCTGTCCATAGCCACCTGGGCAGCAAACCATGTAGAAAGCAGTTATGGTTGCCAAAGGGCTGATTATGCTCAGGAAAACCTAATTTAACTAACAGTAGTCTCTAATATAAAATGCAGAAAGCTTGAGAATAAAAATGTTCATTCCTATAAATACACAAATTCTAGAACATTCTACCTGTACCCTTGTCTTATAGAAGATAAAGAACTGAGTTTTTAAAAATCAATAGGTGATTAACAAGAGTTCCTTAAAAT
Source organism: Marmota flaviventris (assembly GCF_047511675.1). Lineage (NCBI taxonomy): Eukaryota > Metazoa > Chordata > Mammalia > Rodentia > Sciuridae > Marmota > Marmota flaviventris. The sequence continues at coordinate 24,287,017 of NC_092498.1, forward strand.
CTCTATTCCCCACTCCCCTGTCAGAGATAATTACAAAAAAGAGAAATTCCTTTATATTTCAGTCAGCTGTCTAATGAGAAACACCTTGTCAGAGCTTCTGAGTCCCAAGTTCCAGAATCTGGGAGTGACCAGAAGCAAATCTCATCTCTGAATCTTAAATAGTTTAGTCATTAGTGGAGAATGTGGATATTATATATCTTATATATTTTTTGAACCAGGGTCTCACTAAGTTGCTCAGGCTGGTCTTGAACCTCTGGGCTCAAATGGTCCCCCTGCCTCAGCTTTCCAAGTAGTTGGGACTACAGGCATATGTAGGCAGGCAAAGATTTCACTGTGACTTAATTTTTTTCTTTCTTTTTTTTGCAGTGCTGGGGATTGAATTTACACAAGTTCTCTACCATTGAGCTACACCCCAACACTATTTTTTTTATGAGTAGAGCACTACAAGCCCAGTCAGAAATGTGAACAAGGCTTGTCCATGGCCATACCACCCTGAATATGCCCAATCTCATTTGATCTTGGAAGCTAAGAAGAATTGGACTTGGTTAGTACTTGAATAGGAGAAAAATAAGCAAAAGCTCTTAGGTACTGGGCTTTGATTTTTAAAGTTCTTATTTTTTAAGTTTTAGATCTCAAGATTTCATATACAGATAAGTAAAAACACATTTAAGACACCTGTGTATCTTCTACCCAGATTAAACAAATGTTAACATTTGCTATATTTGCTTCAGACTGCTCCCCAGTCTTTTATTCCCTTCTCTAGAAGTAATCACTATAATAAAATTGGTGTGTATCCTTCACATGTATACTTTAAAAAAAATTTTTTTTAGATGTTGATAGACCTTCATTTTATTTATTTATATGCGGTGCTGAGAACTGAACCAGTGCTCACACATGCCAGGTAAGTGCACTGCTGCTGAGCCCCAGCCCCAGCCCCTCACATCTCCACTTTTATACTTTTACTACACATGTGTATATCTGTAAACATCATATGATATTGTTTTGTTTGAAAAGATTTTATCTAGTGGCACACACCTATAATCCCAGTAACTCAAGAGGTTGAGGCAGGAGGATAGTAAGTTTGAGTCCAGCCTAGGCAATTTCATGAGACCCTGACTCAAAATAAAAAATAAAAAAGGTTGGGGATGGAGCTCAGTGGTAGAGTACCCCTGAGTTCAAACCCAAGTACAAAAATGTTTTTATCTAAAACAGTATCATATTGTATAAATTGTGCTGTCACTGCTTTCCACCAACTTTTGTTTTTAGCATTTATTGATATAGAAGCATGTTGATACAGATCAACTATATTAATGGCTACAGTGTAGACTGCTGCCCATGCTGAACTAAAGTCACTTGTGTGAATTTGGGGTGATGCAAAATACCACACAGACACAGAATACCTTTTATAAGCTTCAGGACGGCTTTCCCTGGCTCCCGGCCTCAGGCTCCCCAAAAAGGGGGGCAAGAGAAGATCACGAGAGGCTGATGAGAGAGAGAGAGCAGTTCGGAAGTGGGCTTTTATTTGAGAGGAAGCTGTTTCTTAGGACATTCTATCCAAAGAAGGCAGAAGGGGTAGGATTACAAAGGAACAGGTGAGGGTAACTTAACCCCATGAGGTAACGCCTACTCCTAAGCAGAGGTAAAACCCAAGTTATTGTGGGGTGCAATAATTGTTCAGTATCTCTTGCTCAGGACTTAAGGGTATTTATTTCCAGAGCAGCTCCTGACAAGTAGACTATAACACTGATATACTATAGTTTATCCATTCCCCTACTGATGGGTATTTTAGATTGATTTAAAATTTTCAGAATTAAAAACAAGACTGTAATAAACATCTTTGTACATTTTCTTGTGCCCAAGTGTAAGGTTCTTTAGAATATATATCTAATAGAATTACTGGGTCATAATAGATTTTATATTTTCAATTTTATTAGATATGATTTGTATGCAGCTGTAAACAACACATTATATTGTTCTGTTTGAAAATATTTTATCTAAGTAAGCATGGTGGTACATGCCTATAATCCCATTGATTCAGAAGGCTGGGGCAGGAAGATAGTAAGTTCAAGTCCAATTGCCTTCCAACTTTATATTTAGCTTCCCTATACTGTTATACATAGCAGTGCAGAAAAATGCTCATTTCTTTGCATCCTCACCAATCTTAGGCTTTTAAGTTTTGCAATATGAATACTGTGAAGTTATATCTCATTATTTTGCCTTTCCCCATTTACTAATGAAGCTGAACATCTTTTCATATGTTTGTTTATTTTTGTGGTGCTGGGGACTGATTGCATGCTAGGAAAACACTCAACCACTGAATTACACCCCAGATACTCATATAATTACTGACCATTTAGTTTTCTCTTCTATGAATTCATATTCATATTCTTTGTTCACTTCTCTACTGGGTTGTTCATCACTTCTTTGGCCATCCCTCTCTCTCTAATATACATACATACATATAAACATACATATTCTGGATTTGAATCCATTGTTCATTATTAAGCTTAGCTCTCTATTTCTCTGTCACTCATGACAAAATTTATTCCCTGTGCTTATTCACAGAAACTTCTTTTAAAATGTTTGTCTTTTTACTCTGAAAAAGTATGTTTCAAAGTCTCACTTCCATGTAACAGAATATTTAACTTCTGTACCATCTCCACTGAAGCTCGTTTATTAATAACTAATATTCATAACATGTGTAACACTGAGGCCCTTAATGTGAGGTCACGTTTACCCTAAGCTAAAAATCCAGACAGAGAAGCAGCCCAAAGTGAAAGAAGAATGGGATCACTTAACTCCAACTCACAAACATTCAAAAGCAGAGCTCTGCTGTGATGGCTGCAGGTGACATGTCTAGTCTTGCTCAGCTGGCCAGTTGTCTAGAATTTTCTTTAGACATTGCTGAGATTTTCATGAGGGGCAGGTATTAATGGAAGGGAGAAAGATGGAGGTTAGAGAAGCTTAAGAGAAAGAGAGATTAAGGGATAAAGAGAGGGTAGCAGAAAGAATGGGCATGCAAAGACATGAAGAGAAAGAAGTTGATGGGAAGAAGGTGAAGAAAAATCTGATTTGAAAATGTACCAAAACAAATAAATAAGGGTGAGCAGAAAGAACACTATAGCCAAAGAGAATTCACAAAAGACAATATGAAAACAAACACAGAGATAATTACCACTAGAGAATGGAGAGGAAAAGCAATGTGGAGAAGAGCCTTTGTTCAACAGCCACTTGCTGAGACCAGAGAAGCTGCCAGAGATCACAGGCACTTTCCTCTCCTCCTGGTTATTGTTCCACTTCCTAGTGACCCATATATTTCATACCTGACAACTCTGCTGCATGCCCATCTGCATCTCCATATTCAAACTCCAGAGTGGGGCAGTCCACAGAACCCTGTAATGGAAATTTTTTTTCTGGTAACTAAGGTAACTTGGGGAAAGGATTTGCAAAGGGAAATTTATACCTTCATTTCACCTTCTTCCCCTGTTGGAGGCCAAGGTTAGATCAGGGAATCAATTACAAAGTCCCATTTGGCCCTTTCACCCGAGAAGTTCATTTTTCTAAGCTAAAACTTGAGGCTTAGTATAAAAAGAGATGAGGGTTCCTATATAAAAATCAGAAAGTGGTAAAGGACATGATTTGTTAGCAGAAATGAAATCTACAACCCGTACCCTTATCTAATCTACATAAACATGGACCAGAGGGGCATCTAACTGATACCTTAAAAAATGAGATGGACAACTTATTAGAGAACAAGAAATGGATCCTAGCCTTATTTCTGTCATTAACCCCCTGTATGATTTGGGGCATGTCTCATACTGTGGATCACAGGTCCTCATTTACAGAGTTTTTTCAGCCCTAATATTCCACAACTTAAGGTTGTCAAATGGGGTACCATTTCCACTCCAAGTTGAATTAAAGGCTTAATTTCCTATGATGTTGCATATATAACCATATTAAAAATACTTTTAATATAATCCTACCTCTTTAAGCATTTTGTGGGTATTTTCTTTTACACAACTTTAAAATTTTGAATTTTAGCTGCCACATACTATGTGATCATGGGCAAGTTAATCTCTCTGTGCCTCAGTGTGGTATAAAAAATATATTTCATCTTTGCCCTTGGTTCTTGGCACAGAGCTCCTAATAACTTTAGAACTTCTTGATAGGACTGTCTGTTATTCATAATGAGCCCCTGTCAACCATATCAGAAGTTATGCTAATGAGGTGATTCATGGAGGGTCCTTAGATAGTTTCAAGGGAGGAATTGGCCCTGCCAGAAAAACCAAGTGTATGTTTTGAAGATATAACTTAGCACCACCCCACCTGAATTGTGGTGACTATAGACTGATTTCAGTCACATGGTCAATGGTTTAATCATGCCTAAGAAATGAAACTCCATATGAAAACCATGAAACAACTACTTGGGTGGCTTTTGGGTTGGTGAACAAATCAATGTGCTAGGAGTATGGTTCCCTAATAGAGGGCATAGATGCTCCATTCTACTTTAGGCTCATACCTTTCATTTGGCTGTTTCTAAGTTGTATCTTTTACTAAAAATTTGTAATCATAAGTATATGCATTCCTGAGTTCTATGAGTTATTCTACCCACTGGGGCTGGTATCTAAAGCGAGATTGAGAACTTAACATGTAGGGTATGAGATAACTCTAGGTAGTATCAGAATTGAATTGAAATGTAAGATATCCAGGGTGTGTCAGGGAATTGTTGGAAATTGATGTGCTCAGTTTTCTAATCTGTAAAATGAGAATAATAGGACTTACTTCACAGAGTTGACATAAGGACTAAATGAGTTAATAGGAAAGGCACTTAGCATAACACCTAGCACTTGGCAGCACAATGTGGGTGGTTACTCTACTTATAATTTTAATATTTTATTATAAGAGCATTCTTCTCATATTATTATGACAATTACTTTAAATAGTTACATACATGGATGGATATCTACTGGTTTACTTAAGCAATTCTCCAATTTTGAACATAAAGTTATAATACTCTTACAATTTTTTTAATACTTGGGATCTTTCCTAAGATTCTTATAAATTCTTATAATTCTTATAAAGGGAATTTTCAACTCTAATGGATATTTTTGTGGCTGTCTGTATACCACAAGATGTTTACTTACACTGCCAACAAAGCAAATCATGTAATCATGTTTAACTCTACTATAACAAAGATTTCCAAGTTTTTTATTATGGGCACAAATATATATATATATATATATATATATATATATATATATATATATATATATACACACACACACAATATCTTTAGTTTATTTAATTATTTTTATGTGGTGCTGAGAATCAAACCCAGTGCCTCATGCATGTGAGGCAAGTGCTCAACCATAAGCTACAACCCACAATGTTTTATTCTTATTCTGGTAAGGAGGAACTTAAAAAGCTTAATAATCCAAAAATGGGAAGAACACAACCTCAGAATAAAGTGGTTTCATTAAAAACAGTGTTTTCAGAAAATAATAAATATAATTTATATAACATACAAGAACTGGAATAAAAATTTACCCTTACTATATGAGATGAACTGATGTTTTCTATTATCCTATTCCTCAAAAAAATAAAAAAATAAAAAGTTGGTCCCATTTATAGGTTGCTCCCTACAGTTTGAAAACCACTGTTTTAAAATTTTAAATTGCATACATCCTTTGAATTCAATATAGTGAGGTTAAATTTTAGAAAAACTCACTTTGTTGCCCTTAATTTTCCCACACAACATTTAAAACTTTGTCAAGGACCTTAGGAACCAATAAACAAGAAGATCTGGCTAAAAGAAGTGTAAGAGTGAAATCTTTTTCTTTTTTCCTTCCTTTCTTTCTTACCTCTTCTCTTCATGGTACTGGGGATGGGCGGGGGTAAAACCTATTATGAATTTTCTTTTTACAGCAGGGGGTGGTTCAGGGGTTTGAACTCAGGGGCACTCAACCACTGAGCCACATCCCCAGCCCTATTTTGTTATTTTATTCAGAGACAGGGTCTCACTGAGTTGCTTGGCACCTTGCTTTTGCTGAGTCTGGCTTTGAACTTGCAATCCTCCAGTCTCAGCCTTCCAAGCCACTGGGATTACAGGCGTGCACCACTGAACCCAGCTATGAATCTTCTTATTAAGCAAATAATTATTCTCTAACTTCCTTTTTTAGTGCATGAGATGTTCATGTACCTTTAAGGCTTTGGAAGAGGGTGGGTCAACAGTGCCCCCTGTACCAACAGTAATTCTCTTCTAGTAATTATCTACAAGCCCTAGAGAAAAAAGAAAATAATTTCCTCTAAGCATTGTCTTCCACAGGACAGCAAAGAGAAGGAAAAAAAAAAGAGAGAGAGAACAGATCTGGCTTCTGGGTATTGTAGTGATAGGGGATGTACTGACAGGTACATCCTGCTGCAGTGCAAGGTAGAGGAAAGCTAATCTTTCCAGCTAGGCTTTCGGCAGGCATTGAACCCAGATAGAGATGATCACTGCAGTTGTTCATTTCCAGGCATGAAGAATACAGCTGCAGACAATAAGCAGGTAAACTGTAGTGCAAGTGGAAAGCTCTGAGTCTCCAGACACCAAGCTCATTGGCAAAAGCAAAGTACTATCAGAGCCTTTTCCTGAAGGACAACTTGATAGTTGGAACATGCCTCCTACTTCAGAAGAGATTAGGGGTAGGGAGTGTTTTTGAATTCTCTCATAGACTATATCACTCTAAAATTATTTTATTTGCTGATTGTCAGCCTCCTGCCCCCACTTTCTAGTTAACTGCACAAGGGCAAAGACCTTTCTTGTTCCCTGATGTATCCCTGGAAACTAAAACAGTGCCTGACATATCAAAAGGCCTCAATAACTTTGTGAGACTGAGAACTTAACATGTAGGTTCTGAATTAACAATGTATTGCTGAATTAATAAATAATTCATCCCCTACCAATTTTTTTTTTTTTTTTTTTTTTTTTAGCAATTTTGCAGGGGAAGGAAGCACACCAGATCCCTCAGGAGGGAGATGATGTAGATATGATCCAGAAGACAAAAGGGCTGAGCTCTTGCTTGTATGAGGTAGTGACTTTGGGCCAGTCTTTTCACCTCCTTTACCTCTATCTTTTAAAAAGCAAGGATTGGAAGTTTAAGTGGTAGAGCACATACTTAGCATTTTCTAGGCTCTGGGTTCAATTGCTGGGGAGGGAGGGGAAAAATAATGAAAAGGAAGATAACAATTCCTATGTGGCTTGTGTCTGATTAGGAAGCATACCTGAAATCACTTGGGAAGCTGTGAAATACTATCCAGTGATAAACTGTGGACTGGAACACCAAGACCTAGCTTTTAGTACCAGCTCTGATGATGATGATGATGTTGATGATGATGATGATAGTAATATAGTTAAGAGCTACTATGTACTGACCAATTAATTACATGAATTGTTTGAACATTTTAGATTCAATCATCTCATTTTGACTTTATCACAATCTTCTGCGGTAGGCAGCTAACCCCATTTCACAGATGAAGAAACTGGAGCTCAGAGAGGTTTGGTAATTTACCAAAAGCCACATAGACAGCAAAAGGTAGTGTGGGATTCAAAACCTGGTTTGACCAACCAAGAAGCTTGGTGTTCTTAGCCGCTCACTATGCCAGATGTCTGATCTTGGACAAGTTAGTTCTGTCTCTTTTACTCTGTAAATGAAAGGGATAGACCAGTTGATACCGAAAGATTCTTCCACCTCTGACAGTTTCTGATCTATTCTCCTGATCCCTGCTCAGATCCAATTCTACTCTTGGATAGTTGATGAAAACTGGCTGGGTGAGGGTGTGGAGGAGTGATAATAATTCAGTCCTTTCGTCGTCCTAGTTAGGATTTCTTTTTTAGAAGAGGAGGAAGAGACCCAAATATTCACACTCCTAGCTGTATCTAGTTCCATTCAAACAGCCCCAACCTGAATTCTGTCTTATTTAACCCTTACGGGCAGGGGCCCGATGTCCGCAAGTGCTCCCCACACCCAGCGGGGTAGGTGGTGGCAGGAGAAGGGCAGGAGACCCGCGGCCAATGTAGACCAGCCTGGGGGCCCATCGCAGGCACCCCGGAGTGGGAAAGGGGCCACGCACTCGTCGACCTTCCCTCCCGCAGCCAGCTATGGCCTCCCACCCCTGAGGTTGGCCCCTTAACCTCTCTGCGTCTTTCCCTCCCCTGTAAAACCGGATCCGAATTCTTGCTTCCTGGGACGAACAAGTGAGATTAATATTTGAAAAGTATCTGGTACGCTCACTACCGCGCTGCGTCTTGGTGCCAGAGGGGGCAGGGGAGGCCAGAGGGGCTTGGGGCAAGCCCCACAGTCAGACGTGCGAAGGGTCGCGCTGCAGAACCAAGTCCCGCTGCGGTGGACCCTGCAGGCACCGGCTCCAGGAGGGCCGCCCGCGAGCGCCGGGGGCTCCCGGGCCGAGGCTGAATCACCTCAGCCGCCGCTTCCCGCCTTCAGGCGTCTCACAGTCCCAACCAAGGTTCTCCGAATTCCTCACCTCCGACTCCCGCCGCTGGCTGCGGAACGCCTCCCGGCCCTTGGGTGCCGCCGGCTTCCCTTTGCCGCCGCCGTTGCCGTTGCCGTTTCCATTGCCATTGGTGGGCGGTCCCCCGGCCCCGGACGCCGCAGGGTCCTCCATGCCGCGGGTCAGCGGCGCGCCTCAGCGATCTCTGCCCGGGGCGACCCCGCCGCCGCGCGCCCCGAGCCAGGCCCTGCCTCTCCGCCACTATTGGCTGTGACCCCTCCCAGAGGCCCCACCCCGCTGCGCGATTGGCTGCTGGACCGGTCGGAGCGGGACTTGGAGGAGGTGGGGGCTCTTTCAAGGAATATTTTCCTCCCTACCCCCCCGTTTTCTTTTCTTTTTTCTTTTTCTTTTTAATTCCTGCAGCGTTGCTGGTGCCTCGACACTCTTAGGTGGCTCCCCGCTCCACCTCCCTCCCTCCACGGGTCCTTGATCTTAAGGCGGTTTACGTCTTCGCTTCTCGCTTGGTGTCTCGGAGCGCTCTCCCTCCTTCCATTTTCCGGGAGCTCTAGTCACCGCTCCCTGCCCCACTGCGTCTGCATTTCCCTATTATCACACTCCAGATCCCCAAATCCTGGCTCCTGCATACGTCCCATATTCCGTTTAGCCGCAGGGGAAGGTTGGCACCGCCGGGTGGAAGAACTCGCTCTCTAGGGAAGCTTTCTGAAGAGAACGCATCCCTCCCAGAGTGAAGGCTGGCTAGGGGACTGAGGGTTGAGGAGTAGGATTGGTGCTTTGAGGGCTGCTCCTGGTCATCTTCCCTTCTCTGCTGTACGGGCACCTTACTCATAGTGTGAATAGACAGCAAGCCCTTCTTCCTTTCCTTCCTTTTCTTATAAGATCCTTCCTAGGGGCTCAGAGTTACTAGGGGCAATTGAAGGTTGTGTGGTTTTCCATCTCCTGAATTTATCCAAAAAGCAGCTTGTGGCAAATATTTTTGGCAGCTCTGACTTGGTAATGGAAGCTCCAAACAAGCACACTGAAGGGAATGGGTGGAACCAGACCACTATCCACAGCCCAGTTCCTGTAGGAAAGGATTTGGGGACTTGTTGAACTGTGCTTGATGCCAGGCAGGCATTACACTAGGCACTTTACAGGTATCAGTCATGCCTCTGACAGGTTATGCTCACGAATCAATTATTATTGATGAGGAAACAAGTACTCACAGAGTACTCCTTGCGGGCAGTTCCCAATGTATCATATTGTATCTTGTCTGTGTCCTGCCTATGTTGTTCTCTGAAGGAAACTTTTGTTTTCTTGGTTGACTTTGGTTATTCCTTAAACATTCTAGTTATCACCCCCTTCTTGTTCAGAAAGCCTTCTTTTTGACACTCCTCTTTGCCTTGATACAAATCTTAGCATTTCCCAAAGGAATTATTCCCCTTTTCCATATCTTAGGGATACCTCCATCCCTTTCTTGCCATCTCTCTCCCTCATTCTTCCCTTTGCCAGTTGGTAGATGACAGATCACGGCAGGCATGTGAAAACACCACTTGGAGATTTCTGGGTTCCTTTCTATGATCCCCTACATCTCCTTACTGACCTCACCCATCTTCCCATTACTCTCCCATTCCCAAGACTGCCCCAACGTGAATATAAACTTCTTGTGAGTAGGGCCAAGTTTCATTAATTTTTGTATACTTCATTTCTGTAGGTTTAACACAGGATTTCACCACCTCTGTCCTATTGACATTTGGGGCTGAAAAAAATATTATGAGAGATTGTCCCATGCATTGTAGGATTCATGGCCTCCCCTCAGTAGATGCCAGTAGCATTCTCTGTGACAACCAAAATTGCCTCTAGATATTGCAGATGTCCTGTGTAGTGAAATGGCCTATTGAGGTCTCCTAGTTTTCAGAATTGAGCTGATGTGAATTTCCAAGAAAGTCATTGGCTCAAGGCCTAAATTATTTGATTTTGAAATTTTTTCAGAGAATAATTTTTAAACTCTTAAAAATTTATACTCTGCATTAAAATTCACAACCCACGCCTAGCTCATCACTGCTTTAATTTGATAAAACTGCCACAGCACAGCCCATTGAGTTTCTTACTAAAAATAATTCATTATCTACTGTTCTTTCTCCCAATATTTCTCCTAAGCAGTCATACCTCCAGGACAGATAGTCCCAGAATTTTATATTCTTTTGAGAGCCTACTAAATCAGTAGTATCCCCACAAGAGGCAGAAATCTCTACCAGTGGTCAGTTTTGAGGCTTTGCTCATTTTCCTGCCTATCCCTAGGGCAAAGAAATCTACTGGGAGCAGAAATGAGGATAGGCCTTCTTATCTCCTCTGGCCTATCCTGACCCTAGAGCTCCACCTGGCTTTACTTTCAAAGAAGGGATTTGAAAAATTGGTGCTGTGGAGATTGCAAAGAATGAACAGATATGACAGAACTTGTCATATATAGGAAAATATCCAGAAAAAAAACTGGAAGGAGTAACAAGAGTCCACAGATTAACTGAAAACTTGATACTATTGGCCACGGAATTGGCGTACAAATTTTCTTTTAGGTTATATTTCAATGAAAGAATGACAGTCATCAATACCACTGACCACAAAGACACCCACAAATATACTTGGGAGCTAATTAGTCAGGTCTGGTCTACATGTCTTTTCATATTGCAAGGATGGCCACAGTGTTGGGTTATTTTAAAACCTACACTACCAGCTGGGTGCAGTAGTGCATGCCTGTGATTCAGGCAACTTGGGAAACTGAATCAAGATGATCCATCACAAGTTCCAAGACCAGCCTCAGCAATTTATTAAGGCCCTAAGCAATTTAGTAAGACCCTGTCCTTAAATAGACTGGGGATGTAGCTTGGTGGTAAAGCACCTTTGGATTCAATCCCTAATACCAAAAGAACAACAACAAAAAATCCCCCAAACCCTACACTACCAATTTCCCTTGTACTGAAACTCAGGCTGCTGTTAGAGGTTTAGAGGTATAGATTAGGTATAGTTACTAGTCACAAGGATCAAACATACCTTCTTCCCATTTAAGCGCTCTAATCCATGGAGTCAAATACTTGATTAAGTAGATAGCACTTGGCATTGAGATAACTTTAAATTGTCTTAAATAAGATGCAGGGTGATTTAAAGTACCTTGTTTTTTAGGGTATTAGGCAGCCAGGATAATACAGTAGAAAAAGGATAGAACACCCTCTTTTCCGCAGAAAGGGCATGTGTGGGTGTAATAATTCAACAGAGTCTGTAGGGCCCTAAAATGAGAAAGGGAATTAATGTTTATGCACTAAGCAGTATGTGCCAGGTTTCGTAAGCAGTACTTTTTACACAACAGGTCATTAAATCTTTGTCCTAAGAGATATGCATTATGTATTTTACAGGCAAGAAAACTAGAGCTTTGATTGGGTTTATTATTTGGCTAACTTACAAAACCTGTAAATGGCAGAGCTGGAATTCAAACCCAAATTAATCTGATTCAAAGTCCAAGTTCCTCTCCACAATTCTGTGAGGTAAAGAAACTTGCACAGCAGTGGGCAGCCAGGCTGACCCTGTGAGTCTGAAACTAAGACCCAAGTACCCAAGTTTCCATTCTTCACAAAGGAGGTGTCAAGCCCTGCTGGAAGGGAACAAATCCTGCCAGTTGACTCACAGGCCTCATTACTAGCTGCTAGCAGCATTCTCCTCTTAACTGGAATGGCACAAGCTTTGAGCCACTACCAACTGCCCCAAATATTTTAACCCAATGGCCCTTAGTTTAAATAAATGGAAATCAAAGAGGCAGAAGATTCTGATAGGGAGGAAAACACCTTGCATATAGTACATAGAACTAGTTTAGGTTGTCAATTAAAGGAGATGGCTACCCTGGTAGTTGGGAAAAATCAGGTGAATGGATTCATCCTCCAGGGTTACCTGAGTTAGAATAAAACCTCCATGGGCTGGGGATGTGGCTCAAGTGGTAATGCGCTTGCCTGGCATGCGCGGTGGTGCTGGGTTTGATCCTCAGCACCACATAAAAATAAAGATGTTGTGTCTACCGAAAAAACTAAAAAATAAATATTAAAAAGTTCTCTCTTTTTAAAAAAACAAAACAAAAAAATCCTCCATGATTCATTTTGCTCTTCCCTTTGGCTGGTTGTAACTACGTCCTGAGTATCTGGATCCTTTGGTCCCAAATTGTGGGGATATTAACGTTCTGTACTCTCTAGTTAAAGGCAGGGCATAGAGGGCTTGAAGGACCTAGAACCATCCTTTAGTTTCTCTACCTTGATAAGACTATAGCCTCAATTCCCCAGGGTAGTGGTTCTGACAAGGCACCTTCTTTACAAACATAGCCAGGATGTGGTGGTGGGAGAGAGGAGAAGCTATTAGTGGAGTGGCCCAGCATGGAATAAGGGTTTCAAGGTATAATTAACTCTAACACACCAGTAGTAACTGCTTTGGTTTTTCACATCCTTGCCCTATAGCAGGCTTGCTAGCTCATTGCCCAGAGACTTCATTTCTGAGTTCCTAGTTAACAGAAGGAATACTCTCAAGACAAGAATCCATTTTAAGAATATTTTATTTGTCTTTTGAGATTACATAATCATTATTGCTGATCTAATACAATCACTTAGACATAAAGATTTCCAAGAGCTTCTCAGAAGTGGCGATCCTTAGAAGTTTTTGTTCCTTTTAATAAGATGATAGTGAGAACTAGATGATTTTTTTTTATATATATATGTATGTATAGTTTAGGACTTGTCCACATATAATTTGCTGGTGTTGCCTATTTTCTTTCCATAATTTTCCTTTATTAAAAAAGCTTAATGCAACAATGCATTTTGATTCTTTTTAAACCATGACAAAGTTAATTTTGAGATAACCACAGGAGCAGCAATTTCAGATCTGTTCAGATAAAAGCCAAGCAGCAAAAAAGCTTTGCAGGAGTGTGTGGCCACAGAGAGCCATGCTCACTTGGGAAGGTAGGATGGGGAGTTGGGAGGGCAGAGGGAAAGTAGACTAGATGCATTTTTTTCTCAGTGAGAAAAAATGGAAATTGAATATTTCCATTAAGAAGGCAAAAAGACCTTGAAAGTAGCATGAATTCATTGAAGATAAAATAGTATGTATCCCCACAGGCCAGGGTCACATACAAAGAGATAATCAGCCTTCTTTCCCATGCCTCCTGATACCTAGGATGCATCTAAGGTGAGAGGCTGGAGGAAAGAAGACATATTTGGTCTGATTCCAAGGGTAGAGGGAATAATGATCAGATTCCAACATTAATAAACAATCCAAATAGGAGGCCTGGGACTCCTTCTTTTTAATGGTTGATGAAACAGGGTCCCCAGAGAGAGAGGAAGGGAGGTCATCTGAAACTCAGAGGCAAATAGCTCACCATGGGCAGCAACACTGACAACCTAACTTAGAAGCCCATGTGGCTCCTCTTCTATTTGGAGTGAGTGTCTTCACTATCGTGAGACAGAGTGTTAAAAGTACCAGCACATAGTAAGCTCCACAGAGAGCAAGGCTTTGCTGAGAAACAGCAGGTTATGATTTTTGGTCTAAGAACATAATAGGCAAGAGTCCAGATATCTGTCTAATGGAATCTGCTGGACATAGATGAGGTAAGATCTGAATCTTTTGGTAAAGAGATCCAATTAATACAACCATCAGAACTGGGCAGGCAAAAGAACTTATTAGTCTAGCAGAAGTTTCAGCATTTATAGTCTTCCTTATAAATTAGAATATAGTCACGTATATGGCACTTTTCCAATAGTGCTAAGAAATGGCCTCTGAAGAACCAGACTCAATGGGCTGAGTCTATATTTTATTTAATGGTGCAAATAGCCATCTACCAAGTTATACCTCCGTATCTCCAGAAGAAAGGACATTTCCAGAGTAGCTCTAAGGGTATATGTGAAGACCAGGGGAAGTTGAACAGGGTGGAGGTAGAGGGTGGTCAGGATAGGAAGGTTTTAGTAACTCTGGATGGTCTGGTATTTCCTTGAGTCACCTTGGTCTTGAGACTTTTGAGGCAGACCATCATAAGGAAAAAAAGGGAAACAAACATGAGAGCATTAAATAGGGTTGGTTGAGGGAAGAGAGACTTATTTCATTCAAGATTCCTAGAGTCATTCCAGACTTCAATCCTTAGAACTAATGTGGTCCCAAATGGAAACCTTAAAGTCAGCAAGTTAGCCTCTAACAGGAATTCAACTTTTGGGTGGGATATAAAATTCCATGTTGCTTGCATTACTAATATTTTTTATAATGCTGGAGTTACTCAAGAAATGAACTCTGAAACAGAAATCTTAAAAAGGTCAGAACACAAAGATATGCCAGCTGAAGAAAGACCACTGATCAAATTGTAGTTGGTTTTACCATGGCAATGGCCAAAGGGATAAATGAATGATGAGGTTCAAGCTAGTCAAACTAGCTTTGGTCATCTGGATACAGGTTATAGTGTCATCTCTACCCCTCAGCCAGTCAAGCTGCCAAGTCTTTTCTAGGAACAAACATACCTGCTTCTTGAGAGTGTCAAGTAGTGGGCCTAAAACACCTGTCCCATTTCCAAAGACTTAAACCTCTAAATCCCTGGGAAAGTATGCCTTTCCCTACTTAGTTTCAGAAGTATTTTTAGGTAATAACAAAAGTTTAAGCAAGCAGTGTTCCACAACAAGCCCTCCTTTTCTGAGACAATGCCAATCTGAAGGGGTCTTCCTGGGAAAATATCCAGTAAAATGACAAGAAAACAAAACTATGGGTCCTGGTGGTACTGGCTCTCACTTCCTGAGTAGAGTTTGATGGGGTTGGAAAGATGGTTAAAAAAAAAGTCTGACAAACATCAGAGCTGTTGACGAGATCATGAAGGTATATCCCTCTTGGAACCAGAAAGCATCAAAATGGACATAAATATTCAAGAAGAAAGGAATGCTGGGTAAGGAAGGACACCCCAGTAGGCACAGTCACAGGCCCAGCTAAGTTCTTAATGCAGCTTGCCAAGGCCTTAACACTCCTTCCTGACTAGCCTTTTTATAGAGAAGGCAGTGATAGTGATGGTCAAGGCTGGGAACTCAGGTCAC
This sequence comes from Marmota flaviventris, assembly GCF_047511675.1. Taxonomy (NCBI): domain Eukaryota; kingdom Metazoa; phylum Chordata; class Mammalia; order Rodentia; family Sciuridae; genus Marmota; species Marmota flaviventris. The sequence goes on from NC_092498.1 coordinate 24,302,595, forward strand.
ATTGATTCAGTGGCTCCCAAAGGCCTCACCTGGGGAAGGGCCAAAGCTAAGAAAGGCAGCTGCTAAAAATTTATTCCAGAAAACCCAGGGAACAGGAGGCCTGGAATCCCTGGACTAACTCCTGAGCCTGAACATGAGAAAAATGGCCATTGCTGAGGATTCAGAGTCAATGGGGAATGATGTGTATGATGCACTAGGAATGGGTCCCCCATTTCTTTCCTTCCTCAGTCTGTCCTCTGTAGCTCTCATGGCCCTCGGAGCAGTAACCACACTCTGGGCCAAGGCTACAGGCACAGGATTCTAGATTTTAATAAATAAATAACCTAACACACAGGGTGAGCACGGCGGGCAGCTGATTGAAGGAGCAGCTTGCTAGGTCTTTCTTGGATAGTAGTGGAGAAAAGGCATGGAGTTCTATTCCTTATAATGTCTTCTGGCTTGAGTTACAGGCACTTAATACCTGGAGGAAAAAAAAAAAGATAAGACTGATTTTATCAGGTAGTGGGGGATGACAGAACAAGAAGAGCCTACTTAAGGTGTAACAGGGAGGCAGGGGCTTTTCTGGAGGGTATGGTGAGTGTAGATGATTGTGTTTTTTCTTCACATCAGTGAAAAAAGAACAGTATTTCTTGGGGAAGGGAAACACTAATGTATGCAGAAGGTCTCAAAGAATCTCTTGCAGGTGACACTGAGGGGGTGGTGGGTTTATTCTGTGTTCATGCAGATGTATGTGGTAGGGGAAAATAAGACCAATTCCAGAGCAGGAAATTCTTCACTACACAGGATTCCCTGGTTTCTGGGAAGCCCAAGCACCTGTAGTAATTAGGCTTGAAGGGCCCATTCTTGTTGAGTCCCAGATACTTGGCCTGTTCATCTGTCAGTTCTGTCAGGTGGGCATCAAAGGTGGGCAGGTGTAGGCTTGCCACGTACTCATCTGGAATAGACCACAGAAGCCCTGGTATGAGCATTCATGCCTCCTATCTAGCTGTCCTCCCTAAGTAGGGCCTGAAAAAGTTGTAAGATACCTTCTAATTCCTGAAGCCAAGTGAAAAAAACTTAACTTTTGCTCACTGACCCTCAATTCTAAGGAATGGCTGCTTTTTTTTTTTTTTTTTTTTTGAAGCCCAGTGCCTTTCAAAGTTGTAACATTTCTTCTTCTTTCAGCCTTCAACCTTTCCTTCTTCCCAGAGGGGTGAAAGAGAGATGAAAAAAGCAATAAGTCTTAGGGTCTAAAAGAAAAAAATGGGATAGTAGGAGGACTAAATAATGGGAGGCTACAACTTTGGTTCTGCCTTGGACTCTATTCTTTGGGTCACTCAGGGAGACTGGAAAGAAATAACTAAGAATACTATTAGACTGTTTGCTTTACTTTCAGTACTCTTCTGTCTTATGAGTTTTGGTTTACATTTTATTATCTAAATACACTGTACAATAAGTAAATATTCATAAATTATGAATAACATGATTTTATGTAATTTCTTAAGTATTTGGTCTTCTCAACTTTATTATATATTCAGTCAGAACATGAACTGCTGTATTTCCTTTATATTCTTTTAATTGTCTATTAAAGGGAAAATATCCAATTTGTAACAGGTGCTAAAACAAAACCAGAAGTTGATATATTCTCTGATCTTTGCCTGAGGTATCTGTAAACACACTGGGTCAATTCAGGTGTTTAAGGCAGGCTTTTTAAAAATTTAGTAGAGTTTAATGTTACCTTTGTACCAAACACCCACATAACTACACTCCTACCAAGAACCACTCAGTCTTTTCCTTGATCTCAGGCAAGGGGGCTAGTTGTTGGAAGGTGTAGTATGAAAAGCAGGGGCTGTTTAGCAAGCAGCCTAGAATGGAATAAATCAGATGTCACATGGTGGAGATGATTCTCTTTTGGAGGGGGATATTTTTTACTCTCTGAGATTCTTACATACAAAATACTTTGAGAGATAAAAATCCTTAAAATTCACAGGCAGGTAACCTAAATCACAACAAGATGTCAGAACTCTGCTAGGGCAACCCATGTGGAAAATGGGATAAATCAACTGGGAGTGGAACCTAGGACTCCTAGCTACTACTTTATAAGATAAAGATTTTCCTACCCATAAGAAATTAATGCCCCAAGCTTCCTTTTTTTAGCCTCTGACTCTGAACAAAAGAAAGAATGGGGAAAGAAGAGCATGTGCTTACCCATTTTCTTAGGCAACAGGTAGACATCCTGCTTATAGCGACCCTCAGGAGCATTGTAAAGCTCTATCAAGGCGAGAGCCTAGAAGAGCAGAGAGATAGATGCTGACGTGCCATTCACAGCCATCTACCCTGTATAGAGTGAAACCCAGCTGGTCTAAGGACCCTTTTCAGCCCACTGCTATTCTACTCTGGAGGTCTCACCTGAGTAGTAGCAGTGATTGAGAGCACAAATGTAGGCACTGTGGAGCAGCTTAGGTTCAGTAGACGGCCCTAGTGGTCAAAGGTAAAGACACAAAGGGGTTAGGAATGTCACTGGCCTTTGAGGAGTGAGAGAAGAGAATGACTGCCATTTCCCAAACCCTTCCCTACTAACATTGATGGACAAAAAGCAGGTGTTCAATACATACAAGTTACTTGACATCTATTTTATTTTTTAAGTATTTTAAAATTTTTATATAAAATATTTTTAACTGGTACATAAAAAGTAAAATTGGCTGGGCATAGTGGCATAGGCCTGTAATCCCAGCAGCTTGGGAAGCTGAGGCAGGGGGATGAAAAGTTCAAAGCCAGCCTCAGTGGTACAAAAACAAAACAAAAAAACCCTAAAATTGTACATATTTATGGGATACCATATGATGTTTAAATACATGTATCTACTATACAATGTTTAATTCAGGGTAAACATATCAATCTCTTCAAACATTTTTCATTTCTTTGTGGTGAAAACTTTCAAAATCCTTTCTTCTAAGCTGGGAGTGGTGGCACATGCCTGTAATCCCAGCTGCTTAGGAGGCTGAGGTAGGAGAACTGCAAATTCAAAGCCAGCCTCAGCAACTCAGCAAGGCCCTAAGCAATTTAACAAGACTCTGTTACAAAATAATAACTAAAAAGGGCTGGGAATGTGGCTTAGTGGTTAGGCACCCCTGGGTTCAATCCCCAGTACAAAAAAAAAAAAAAAAAAAAAATCTTTCTTCTAGTTTTTGAAATACACAGTACGTAATTGTAATCTGTAGTCATCTTACTGTGCAATAAAACACCTGAACTTTTTACTCCTATCTAACTATGACTTAGTACCCATTGACCAACCTTTCCACATCCCTCCCTCTCTGCTATTCTCCCCATCCTCTGGTAACCACCATATTATTCTCAACTTTTATGGGATCCATTTTTTTTTAAACATTCCATGTGTGACTTCATGCAGTATTTGCCTTTCTGTGCCTAACTTATTTCACTTAACATAATGATTTCCAGTTCTATCCACATTGTCATAAATGATAGGATTTCATACTTTTTATGGCTGAATAGTATTGCACTGTTTATATGTACACATTTTCTTTGTTCATTTATCAGTTGATGAACACGTAGGTTGTTTCCATTTCCTGACCATTGTAAACAGTGCTGCAATGGAGTGCAGGTGTCTCTTTGACAAACTTATTTCATTTGCTTTGGATATATACAAGTAGTGCGATTGCTGGATGATAGTTCTGTTTTTAGTTTTGAAGAACCTCCATACTGTTTTTCATAATGGTTGTACAAATTTACATTCTCATTAATAGTATTCAAGGGCCCCCCCCCACGCCTGCAAAGTAGGCGGACCTGCGACCCACTGGCAGTACAGCCCCAGAGGCCTGCAGAGGGGCAGTGCCGCTGCCTGCGCCTGCAAAGTAGGCAGAACGGCGACCACCGACAGAACAAGCCTAGCGGCCCGCAGAGGGACAGAGCCGCCGCCCGCGCCTGCAAGGACGGCGGACCTGCTACCGACTGGCAGAGCAGGCCCAGCGGCCTGCCGGCGTGGTAGGCACATTGCCCCAATTGGCGGAGGGGCAGAGCCGCCACCCGTGCCTGCGAGGGAGACTTTGCAACTATACAAGACCAATATAAATATATAGGGGGAAAATTCAATAGCACAACAGTTTCACCAAGAAGAAAGGAACGCGAACAGTATGAAGAGACAAGGAAAGAAAGGACCACAAGCATTGCAGGTCAACTCAACTTTAGAAGAGGTAATAGCTGCAGCTGATGGAATGTCAGATAAAGAATTCAGGATATACATGCTTCAGATGATCTGGAGTCTCAAGGAAGACATCAGACAGCAAAATCAGACAATGAAAGATCACTTCAACAATGAATTACATAAACAAATCCAAGAAGCAAAAGATCAACTATACAGGGAAATAGAGGTTATAAAAAACAAACAAACAGAAATCCTAGAAATGCAGGAAGCAATAAGCCAACTTAAAAACTCAATTGAGAATACTACCAGCAGAGTAGAACACTTAGAAGACAGAACATCAGACAATGAAGATAAAGTATTTCAACTTGAAAAGAACATAGACAGCTCAGCAAGACTGTTAAGAAACCATGAGCAGAACATCCAAGAAATATGGGATAACATCAAGAGACCAAATTTAAGAGTCATTGGGATACAGGAAGGAACAGAGTTTCAAACCAAAGGAATGAGCAATCTATTCAATGAAATAATTCGAGAAAACTTCCCAGACTTGAAGAATGAGACAGAACCCCAAATCCTAGAAGCCTACAGGACGCCGAATGTGCAAAATCATAAGAGACCCACACCTAGACACATTATAATGAAGATGCCCAACATACAGAACAAGGAGAGAATTTTAAAAGCTACAAGAGAAAGGAAGCAGATCACATTTAGGGGTAAGCCAATCAGGATAACAGCTGATCTTTCAACACAGACTCTGAAAGCTAGAAGATCCTGGAATAACATATTTCAAACACTGAAAGAAAATGGGTTCCAACCAAGAATTGTGTTTCCAGCGAAATTAAGCTTCAGGATGGAAGATGAAATTAAAACCTTCCACGATAAACAAAAGTTAAAAGAATTTGCAGCTAGAAAACCATCTCTTCAAAACATCCTTGGCAAAACATTACAGGAAGAGGAAATGGAAAATAACAATGAAAACCAACAGTGGGAGGTAGGACACTAAAGGGGGGAAAATAATCAAAGTGGAAAACAAACCATGTTTAGTAACATAAATAAACAAATATGGCTGGAAGAACAACCCATATCTCAATAATAACCCTAAATGTTAATGGCTTAAACTCACCAATCAAGAGACACAGGCTAGTAGAATGGATCACAAAACAAGACCCAACAATATGCTGCCTACAGGAGACGCATTTGATAGGAAAAGACATACATAGGCTGAAGGTGAAAGGTTGGGAAAAATCATATCACTCATATGGACTTCGGAAACAAGCAGGAGTATCCATACTCATATCAAATAAAATAGATTTTAAGCCAAAGTTAATCAAAAGGGATAAAGAGGGACACTACATACTGCTCAAGGGAACCATACACCAACAAGACATAACAATCATAAATATATATGCCCCAAACAATGGTGCAGCTATGTTCATCAAACAAACTCTTCTCAAGTTCAAGAGTCTAATAGACCACCATACAATAATCATGGGAGACTTCAACACACCTCTCTCACCACTGGACAGATCTTCCAAACAAAAGTTGAATAAGGAAACTATAGAACTCAATAACACAATTAACAACCTAGACTTAATTGACATATATAGAATATACCACCCAACATCAAACAGTTACACTTTTTTCTCAGCAGCACATGGATCCTTCTCAAAAATAGATCATATATTATGTCACAGGGAAACTCTTAGACAATACAAAGGAGTAGAGATAATACCATGCATCCTATCTGATCATAATGGAATGGAACTGAAAATCAACGATAAAAGAAGGAAGGAAAAAGAATATATCACTTGGAGAATGAACAATAGGTTACTGAATGATCAATGGGTTATAGAAGACATCAAGGAGGAAATTAAAAAATTCTTAGAGATTAATGAAAACACAGACACAACATATCGGAATCTATGGGACACATTGAAAGCAGTTCTAAGAGGAAAATTCATTGCTTGGAGTTCATTCCTTAAAAAAAGAAAAAACCAACAAATAAATGATCTCATACTTCATCTCAAAATCCTAGAAAAAGAAGAGCAAAACAACAGCAAAAGAAGTAGAAGGCAAGAAATAATTAAAATCAGAGCTGAAATCAATGAAATTGAAACAATTGAAAAAATTGACAAAACTAAAAGTTGGTTCTTTGAAAAAATAAACAAAATCGACAGACCCTTAGCCATGCTAGCGAAGAGAAGAAGAGAGAGAACTCAAATCACTAACATACGGGATGAAAGAGGCAATATCACAACAGACACTTCAGAAATACAGAAGATAATCAAAAATTATTTTGAATCCTTATACTCCAATAAATTAGAAGATAGTGAAGGCATAGATAAATTTCTTAAGTCATATGATCTGCCCAGATTGAGTCAGGAGGATATAGACAACCTAAACAGACCAATATCAATTGAGGAAATAGAAGAAACCATCAAAAGACTACCAACTAAGAAAAGCCCAGGACCGGATGGGTATACAGCAGAGTTTTACAAAACCTTTAAAGAGGAACTAATACCAATACTTTTCAAGCTACTTCGGGAAATAGAAAAAGAGGGAGAACTTCCAAATTCATTCTACGAGGCCAACATCACCCTGATACCTAAACCAGACAAAGACACTTCAAAGAAAGAAAACTACAGACCAATATCTCTAATGAACCTAGATGCAAAAATCCTCAATAAAATTCTGGCCACTCGGATACAAAGGCACATCAAAAAAATTGTGCACCATGATCAAGTAGGATTCATCCCTGGGATGCAAGGCTGGTTCAATATAAGGAAATCAATAAATGTTATTCACCACATCAATAGACTTAAAAATAAGAACCATATGATCATCTCGATAGATGTGGAAAAAGCATTCGACAAAGTACAGCATCCCTTTATGTTCAAAACTCTAGAAAAACTAGGGATAACAGGAACATACCTCAATATTGTAAAAGCAATCTATGCTAAGCCTCAGGCTAGCATCATTCTGAATGGAGAAAAATTGAAGGCATTCCCTCTAAAATCTGGAACAAGACAGGGATGCCCTCTCTCACCACTTCTGTTCAACATAGTTCTCGAAACACTGGCCAGAGCAATTAGACAGACGAAAGAAATTAAAGGCATCAAAATAGGAAAAGAAGAACTTAAATTATCACTATTTGCAGATGACATGATTCTATACCTAGCAGACCCAAAAGGGTCTACAAAGAAACTATTAGAGCTAATAAATGAATTCAGCAAAGTGGCAGGATATAAAATCAACACGCATAAATCAAAGGCATTCCTGTATATCAGCGACAAATCCTCTGAAATGGAAATGAGGACAACCACTCCATTCACAATATCTTCAAAAAAAATAAAATACTTAGGAATCAACCTAACAAAAGAGGTGAAAGACTTATACAATGAAAACTACAGAACCCTAAAGAGAGAAATAGAAGAAGATCTTAGAAGATGGAAAAATATACCCTGTTCATGGATAGGCAGAACTAACATCATCAAAATGGCGATATTACCAAAAGTTCTCTATAGGTTTAATGCAATGCCAATCAAAATCCCAACGGCATTTCTTGTAGAAATAGAGAAAGCAATCATGAAATTCATATGGAAAAATAAAAGACCCAGAATAGCAAAAACAATGCTAAGCAGGAAGTGTGAATCAGGCGGTATAGCGATACCAGACTTCAAACTATATTACAGAGCAATAGTAACAAAAACAGCATGGTACTGGTACCAAAACAGGCGGGTGGACCAATGGTACAGAATAGAGGACACAGAAACCAATCCACAAAACTACAACTATCTTATATTTGATAAAGGGTCTAAAAGCATGCAATGGAGGAAGGATAGCATCTTCAACAAATGGTGCTGGGAAAACTGGAAATCCATATGCAACAAAATGAAACTGAATCCCTTTCTCTCGCCATGCACAAAAGTTAATTCAAAATGGATCAAGGAGCTTGATATCAAATCAGAGACGCGCCGTCTGATAGAAGAAAAAGTTGGCTACGATCTACAGTCGGTGGGGTCGGGCTCCAAATTCCTCAATAGGACACCCATAGCACAAAAGTTAATAACTAGAATCAACAAATGGGACTTACTCAAACTAAAAAGTTTTTTCTCAGCAAAAGATACAATAAGAGAGGTAAATAGAGAGCCTACAACCTGGGAACAAATCTTTACTCCTCACACTTCAGATAGAGCCCTAATATCCAGAGTATACAAAGAGCTCAAAAAATTAGACAATAAGAGAACAAACAACCCAATCAACAAATGGGCCAAGGACCTGAACAGACACTTCTCAGAGGAGGACATACAGTCAATCAACAAGTACATGAAAAAATGCTCACCATCTCTAGCAGTCAGAGAAATGCAAATCAAAACCACCCTAAGATACCATCTCACTCCAGTTAGATTGGCAGCCATTATGAAGTCAAACAACAACAAGTGCTGGCGAGGATGTGGGGAAAAGGGTACACTTGTACATTGCTGGTGGGACTGCAAATTGGTGCAGCCAATTTGGAAAGCAGTATGGAGATTTCTTGGAAAGCTGGGAATGGAGCCACCATTTGACCCAGCTATTCCCCTTCTCGGTCTATTCCCTAAAGACCTAAAAAGAGCATGCTACAGGGACACTGCTACATCGATGTTCATAGCAGCACAATTCACAATAGCTAGACTGTGGAACCAACCTAGATGCCCTTCAATGGATGAATGGATAAAAAAAATGTGGCATTTATACACAATGGAGTATTACTCTGCATTAAAAAATGACAAAATCATAGAATTTACAGGGAAATGGATGGCATTAGAGCAGATTATGCTAAGTGAAGCTAGCCAATCCCTAAAAAACAAATGTCAAATGTCTTCTTTGATATAAGGAGAGTAGCTAAGAACAGAGTAGGGTCGAAGAGCATGAGAAGAAGATTAACATTAAACAGGGATGAGAGGTGGGAGGGAAAGGGAGAGAGAAGGGAAAATGCATGGAAATGGAAGGAGACCCTCAGAGGTATACAAAAGTACATACAAGAGGAAGTGAGGGGAAGGGGAAAAATAATACAAGGGGGACAAACGAATGTCAGTAAAGGGGGCAGAGAGAGAAGAGGGGAGGGGAGGGGAGGGGAGGGGAGGGGAGGGGGGATAGTAGAGGATAGGAAAGACAGCAGAATACAACAGACACTAGTATGGCAATATGTAAATCAATGGATGTGTAACTGATGTGATTCTGCAATCTGTATATTGGGTAAAAATGGGAGCTCATAACCCACTTGAATCAAATTGTGAAATATGATATATCAAGAACTATGTAATGTTTTGAACAGCCAACAATAAAAAAAAAAAATTTACTAATCTTTATAAAGCAATTAAAATTCATCCTTGCAATGAAAAAAAAAAAAAATAGTATTCAAGGGTTCCCTTTTCTCTACATCTTCACCAGCACTTGTTATCTTTTTGTCTTTAAAAAAAAAAAAAAAATATATATATATATATATATATATATATATACACAATGGTCATTCTTTTTTTTTTTTTGGTACTGGGGATTAAACCCAGATACACTTTAATACTGTACTACATTCCCAGTCCTTTTTATTTTTTATTTTGAGACAGGATCTCACTAAGTTGCTTAAGACTTTGCTAAATTGGTACTGACCTTATAATCCTCCTGTCTCAGCCTCTCGAGTTGCTGGGATCACAGGTGTGTATCACTGCACTAGGCAATAATGGTCATTCTAAACTAGAGTGATGTGATATCTCATTATGGTTTAAAATTACATTTCCCTGGGCTGGATATGTGGCTCAGCAGTGAACCACTTGCCTAGTATGCACAAGACCCTGTGGTTCAATCCCTAGCACCACAAAAAAATAAAAAATCAAATTACATTTCCCTGATGATCACTGATATTGACCTTTTGTGTGTCTTTGAAGGTACTAACTAAATAATTTATGGAATTATGCAAAAAGGAGTAGGCACAGTCACATAATACTGCCAAGGAAGGGAATATTTCTCTTGGATTTTCCACACTCTATAGCAAAATACGCTCCTTCTGAGGAATGACATCCCTTTGAAAGACTGTCACAGACAATGATCTTGTCAGGTGGGGGTCTCTCCAGATTGTGAAGAAAGATATCTATGAATTTAGGAAACTGATGATTTTTTGCTTCTTTCTCAAAATGGGTCTTATGAATTCAAGGGCAGCCTTGATTCTTTTTTTGTGTGTGTTTGTGGTGCTAGTGATGGAACCCATGGCCTCATGCATGAAGGACAAGTGCTCTACTATTGAGCTACATCCCCAGCTCACAGCCTTGAATTTTAAGTGTGTAATTCAGGCAGAAGAGCTAGAACTGCCTCCATGCCACACTTCACTATTTTGTTTTCTAGGAAGCCTGACCATTCTTTTTGCTCAACAAAATAGCAAAAAACACCTGTGGTGCTTGATTTTGACAGCAAAATTATTAAATGGGACCTCCCAGGAAACTAAAAATAAGTTACCAGACAGTGGGCTATTAATGCCCATTTAATCAACCTGCCCATCCCTTATCCATACCCACTCTTTCCTTGTGAAGAAATAATCAGTCCTTGTATAAATGTCCTAAAGTATTTGAGAAGGTGAGATGAGCTAGGAAAAGAAGAAGAGAATAGCAAGGATGCTCAAACTTAACTTTATGGGCCCCTAGATAAAAACAGGCTATCAGTTACATTTTCAAATTTATTTTCTTTAATATAAAAAAAAGAAAACTAACTGAAAATTAAAACCCAAGGAAAGTAGTATTATCCTTGTTATTTTGGTGTTTTTCCCTAAAGAGAAAGCAATAAGAATAGGGGCTATCATAGCAATCAGGATTCCTATGACTGGGGAAGAGAAGCCTTCAGGAAAGGAAAGAAAACACTGACATGAGAGGGAAGGCTACATGGAATGAAACTCAAGAAGAAACCAGGAGGGGAAAATATCAAGAACCAATATAGAGTTGAGTACCTACTACACATTTGGCTCAATTCATGGGAGTGGACACTCAAAAAAACAGATCAGCAAAGACTTAGCTTTTCCAGAGCCTACCCAAGATAGTCTGAGTTAGTCAGGAATACTTACTTTGTGCTTTCTGATTATATCATCCCACAAATACCATTATCTCTTTGTAAGCATCACTCAAAGAGATTCTGTTCTGTTAATTCCTTCCACAGTAATAGTTATTATGTGACTCAATGTGGAGAGTGACATGGAGAGACAGGATAATTGGTGAAAAGTAGGGAACTAAAATAGTTTCTTAATTGTTGAATGAAAAGATCTTTCACAATTAGAAGAAAAATCTCTTGGTAAAGTAGTTAAACTTGTGTTTAAGAGAAGAGATTGAAAAAGATAAGGGAACTTGAGGAGGAAAGGACTAGGGTACTGGAGTCTCCCCTGACAGCGGGGAGTATCTCTGCCAGCCTCAGTCTTACCTCTGCCAGCAGTACTATCCTCTTGCCATCAGGCCATATCACATGGTCAACTTGGGATCTCACTCGTTCCCAGGTCAGTTCTGGTGTCCGCAGACTTGCCTAGAACACATACAGCAAGAGCATCATTAGCCATGGCAAGTCCCATGTCAGGTCAGAAAGAGGTTGAAGGAAACCATTTCAAATAGCAAGTTGAAAAGAGCAACCAACATGCCACATGGAGAATACCTGTCCTGGGTTGGTTAGGACTGTTCCATTTCAGGGAATTTAATCTTAGGCCCAGCCAGGGAGAGATCACTCAGGATGTCATTCCACAACACATATTGTACGCCCACTCTGCTGAGCACAGTAAAAGGTGCTATGGGAAATACAAAAGAAACCAAAGGCATGGCTTCTGCCTTCAAAAAGCTTGCACTTTAGTTGGGGACACAAAACAATACATATGTGAGAGGAAAATACTTACAAAGCAACATGCAAACTAGTGCAAACTAATATAGTGCAAACTGAATACATAAGTGCTGAGAGACACAGACAAAAAGTAGGATAAGAGCTGAGTGGGATTAGCTAGAGAAGGCTGAATGTCCTAGACACAGCATGCTGGGGCCAAGGTTCTACCCTCATGTCCCAATGTCCCAAGTTCCACCTTATTAATGATGGTGGTTTACCCTAAGGTTACAGAAGCTTTGTGACCTAAGTGCAAATGTGAGGTAGGCTTTAAAGAAATGCTGTATGGTAGAGTAAAGCTCCCAATGGCTCACCCTCCTTCCATTTCTGTATATTGTACATTCAGAGAACAAGAGAAAAAATGTTAAGTTTATTAACAGCAGCAATCAAGTAACAGTCTCAGGGTGAACACTTAAGACAACTGCTCCCTTCTTTCAACAGGCAATGCCTAAAATAGAAAGGCAGTTCATATTTTAAAACTACTATTGGTTCACTTGATAAAACTGAAAAATTCTGCCAAATACTAAGTTTCCAAAGAGAAATACTTTAAGCTATACACTGATCATTATATTAAGCACATATCATATTTTAAGTATTGTAGTAAAGGACACAAATATAGGTAAGGTTGGATTCCTTTACTAGAATGCAAATGATTTATGGATAGGGACAATATCTTCTTTTCATTTCTATACCTCTAAGTTCCATCTAAACATACAATGGGGTGCTCAATTAATGTTTGGAAATTCACAGGTCCTCGCCCTGAAGAAGTACCAATCTAGTGGGAAAACAGACATAATTATATTTCAATGTATTCAGAACCATATTCATGGACTGAGGCATTTCTTTATTAGGTAGATGGGAAACATATAAAATTTCTTGAAACATCAAGTATTATAAATTGTTTCAATCTTTACAGAGAGCAATTTAGCAGTAGCTAGCAAAATTTTGTATGTACCTAATCTTTTACCAATTAATTTCCCTTTTAGGATTCCTATAGAAATACTTGCTCAAGTCAGAAATGAGTGCCCAAGAATGTTCAATCTAGCATTATTTAATAATAGAAAAAAATAATCAACAAAGCAATGGCTAAGCAAAGCAGGACAGTTCTATACAATGGACTATTATTCAAGTCTTTAAAAAAAAAAGTAGGGGCTTTGGGATGTAGCTCAGGTATAGAGCACTGGCCTATCATTAATGAGGCCCTAGGTTTAATACCTCGCACTGCTAAAAGAATAAAAAAAGTAAACTATGTGTTTTAATGTGAAAACCATTAAGTGAAAGAAATCAAGCTATTGTACAATATGGCATAATGCCAATTTGTACTTCTTACTTTAAATATATTAATGTTATTTGAAATTTTGAACTAAACAAGCATTACTTTGAAATTAGAATTTTAGGGGCTGGAGGCATAGCTCAGTGCTAGAGTGCTTGCTTAGAATGTACAAAGGCCTGGGGTTTGATCCCTAGCATGCGCGCACACACCCCCCACTCCAAAAAAAAAAAAAAAAAAAAAAAGAGAAAATACTGTGAATAGAATTAGAAAGAATTTAAGCAAATGGACCATTTGGGGAAGTTAAGGGTGTATAAGGTAAATCCTTTAGCCTTTAGAAATATCACATGGAGAATAATAACCAGGTAGATCCAAGAGCTACTCCCTGGTGACTCTAGAGGCTGTGTACTAAAGCACCAGATTGGCTCTGATTCAGGGAAAAGAACCCAAAGATCAGTTAAAAAAAAAAAAAGAGAGAGAGAGAGAGAAACACTTATCTCTACCACTGGCCAGGGTGCTCCAATGACCTGACTAGTAACATCTGGGTGGTAGTCATACTCCTTGGCAGAAGTGTTCCTAACCTATAACTGACACAGCTTTATATGATCAAGGCATACAAATAGGGGCTGGGGATGAAGCTCAATTGTAGAGCATGTGCTTAGCATGTATAAGATCCCAGTACCACTACCACCCCAAAAAATGAAAGAAAAGAAAAAAGACATTCAGATGGCTTCACTCTGGATTTATAATCTTTAAGCAATCTACCAGGAAAAGTTTTCTCTATGCATACTACAGTCCCAAACTAAGCATACATCCCACTGTAAATTAGCCATTATTATGCTTGCACAAACTGATATTGTATGATTTTGAACAGTGCACATCAGTCGTTGTTCCCCCGGCACTGCAGGAGAACAACTGTGGTTGTAGTTCTATAAAGCATATAATCAACAATAAGTCTCAGGCTAAATCATTCTTTGCCTGGAAGAACACTTTTAAAGTTTCTGAGTTTAATTTTTTAAAACACAAGTCAGATTTTGTTACTAATTTGTTTGAAGCCATCCAATGGCTTCCTTCCTACTCAGAATAAAGTTCTTCCTTATCATAGCCTATAAAAACCCCTGCAAGCCCCCGACCTCCTTGAGCTAACTCTGTCTTCACTCCTTTGCCCATTTTGTTCCTGCCACCACAGCTTCTTTTCTGTTCCTCAAATACCAAGCAGGTTTCTACCCCAGGATCTTTTATTTGCTATTCTTTTTTCTTTGATGGTGCTGGGGATGGAACCCAGGGCCTTACCCTTGCTAGGGAAGTGCTCTACCACTGAGCTATACCCCCAGCTTGCCATTCTCTGAACAGAATGCTCATATCTTTTATTCATGTTTTCCCCCAAATGTCATATCCTAAAAGAGACCTTTCTTGACTGCCCCAACTAAAATAGTATCTTCAATATTCTCACTTTGCTTTTTTCTTCAATACTATGCACTGACAATAACTATTTTGTATCTGTCTCCCACAATAGAATATAAGCTCTGTGAGAAGCAGGATGTTGTGCACTGCTATTTCTCTGACCAATTAGTACTTGAAACAGAACAGAATGAGTACTCAGTATACATTTGCTAAACAGCAAATGAATATTCTGGTTTCAACTATTAATTGCTTGCTATTTCCTTAAATTTCACTTTATATGTTTTGAAACACTATCACCAAAGGTTGACAATTTAATCTTTCAAAAGTCCTTCTGAGTATGTCCCTTTCTGGACTATATAATTTAGTCATATACCTTTCTGCCAAGACCACAAAAAGAAGTGAGAGACGGTCTTTGATTCATGTCATGGCAAAGATGGCATCTACCTAGCAATACAAGCAAACTGGACTAGCAACACAACAGCTATTGTAATCCTTTTAAAATAAAAGTCATCCTGTTAATACTGAGATGAATTGTTATAAGCCCTAAAATAGCTCCCTGTTTCTCTCAGAGTATAATCAGGAAAACTTAGGATGCACTACAAGGCCTATGAAATCTGGCCTGATCTCATCTTCATCTTCCCTGCCCTGTACTCATTCTGGGCCGAGCACACTGGCCTCCTTGTTGTTCCCCAAATAGACTAGGCACACTCTTTCTTCAGGGCATGTGTACTGGCTGTTTTTTCTGCTTGAAATGCTCCTTACCAAAAAATCTACATGGCGAATTCCTTACAGTCTGCTCAAACAGGCCAGGTGTAATGGTGCACACCTGTAATCCCAGCTACTGGGAGAACTAAGGCAGGAGGATTTCAAGTTCAAGATTAGCCTCAGTAACTTAGTGATACTGCATCTCAAAATCAAAGATAAAAAGGTCTGGGAATTCAGTTCAGCGGTGAAGTGCCTGAATTCAATTCCCAGTACCACCAAAATATAAATAAATAAATAAAGTTTGCTCAAATATGGCCTTCTTGTGTGATTGAACCCAAGGGCATTCTACCACTGAGCTACATCCCGTGCCCTTTTTATTTTATTTTGACACAGAGTCTCAATAAGTTGTTGTTGAGGCTGACCTTGAACTTGGGGGTCCTCCTGTCTCACCTTCCAAGTTGCTGGGATTAAAGGTGTGCATTACCATGCATGGATAACTAAATTATTAATAAGTAAACTATCATGCATGGTAAGACACAGTAGTGGGGCCATTCCACTGACAACCCAAGGTACAAACATGCTTTAGTAGATTGTGTTGCCAGATTTTATTTATTTCTGTGGTTCTAGGGATTGAACCCAGGGCCATGAGCATGCTAGGCAAGTGGTCTACCACTAAGGTACATCCCAAGCCCCTGCCAGCTATTTTTAATAACCACAGAGCACAGGGTTAAAAGAAAGAACCAGGTAAAATAGATATTATCCAATAGGCTCTCAATATATCAACTAATCCTTACCTGGAAATGCTGAAGCTCAATCAGAGCAGCCCTCAGTGGACATGAAGGATGCTATGGTTAAGCCATTTACTCAGAGAGAAATACAGTTGTGTCATAAAGATGCCATAAAAATGTAAAAGCAGGGTGAAAGTCAACTGAGAGATACTATGGTAAGCCTGAAAAGAAATAACACCTCTATTAACTATGACTTGGGACCAAGTATTATTAGGACCAAGTGCTATTATATCTGGAAAATTTTAGGGTGAATATAATCAAATTATAGAACTACAGTGATAAAGTTACCAGGTTTGAAGTATACATATTATTACACAATAGCACTGGATTGTTTGTGAATCCTACAGACCCAATTACTATGGTTCAGAAAACATGTTAAGGGGAGAATTAGCCTAGTAAAAGAGGAAGAGAAAAGAAGAAACCACAGTATTTGACAGTCACAGTTAATCTTAAGCAATGTACTCATCCCAGCCCACAGGTTTCTCTCCCTTGACCTATTTATATGGACTTATACTTATCTTTATGGTAAAATCAAATACCACAATACTGACTACCATTCTGACTCATATTCATTATATCTTGTAGTTTTTGAGTTTCCCCGGCTCTCAATACAAAAATAAGAGAGAAAATGGCTTATAGTATATAATAGGTATCAAGCTTGGATGGAAGAAGACAATCATTTGAAATGATTAAATTAAGACAAAGAGTCTTCAAGATATCCACAAGCACAGAGGGCTAGAAAGTGAATAGATGTGGACAACTCTGCCAGGACAGTTGTGTTTATGATGGCTGATGATCCTGTTCTTTTAGTTTGTTTCTTGGAAAATAAAAAGAAAAAAGAAAAGGCCCCAATAATGAACACTTGATCTTACCACATCAATCTCCGTGTTGGAATGTCCCATGTTACAAACGATGCAACTATTCTTCATACGGTCCAAGTGTTCTCTGGTTACCACATTCTTATTACCTTAAAAACAGAAGAGAAATGAAAGGAAATGAAAAGAAATGAAGTTGGACTCCTACTTTATATGATATATAAAAATTAACTCCAAATAGATTAAGACCTGCCACGACTAAAACTATAAAACACTTAAAAATAAATCTTTTCATCTTAAGCATATCAAGAAACCAAGGAAAAAAAACAGGTATACTAGATTACATTTAAATTAAAATTAAACACTTTTGTATTGGAAATGACATCACTAAGAAAATGCAAAGACACCCAATATCACAAACAAAACAAAATAATAAACAAACCAAGTCCCCGTACCCCAACAAACTAGTGAAAAGATAACCCACAGAAGGGGACAAAATATTTGCAAATCATATACTGAAAAAGGATTTGTATCCATAATATGTAAGAAACTCACAACTCAATAATAAAAAGACAACCCTATATAAAAAACAAAGAATCTGAATAGATATTTCTCCGTGACCATGTGAAAAAAAAAATGCTCAACACAATTAGTCATTAGGGCAATACAAATCCAACCTATGATGAGATATTACTTTATACCCAATGGGATGGCAATAATAAAAAGACAAACAATAATAAATTGGTGGGGCTGGGGATGTGGCTTAAGCGGTAGCGCGCTCGCCTGGCATGCATGCAGCCCGGGTTCGATCCTCAGCACCACATACAAACAAAGATGTTGTGTCTGCCGAAAACTAAAAAATAAATATTAAAAAAAAAATATCTCTTTCTCTCTTTAAAAAACAAATAAATAAATAAATTGGTGAGAATAGAGAGAAATTAGAATCACCATGCACTACAGGTGGAATTGTAAAACGGTTCAGTCAGTTTGAAAAACAGTGTGGCAATCCTCAAAATGTTAAAAGTAGAATTACTATATATATGACTTACCTATTCTGTTCCTAAGTATATATCTAAGAGAATGAAAAATATATATTCACATAATAATAAAAAAATACTATGTTCTCAGTAGTATTCATTCACAACTACTTCAAGGTAAAACCAAGCCATATGTCCACATAAATTAATGAATGGATAAATAAAATGTGGTATATCCAAACAATGGAATACTATTCAACAACAAAACGAATGAAGAACTGATACATGTTGTCATATGGATGGACCTTGTTAAAAAAAAAATCCAGTCAAAAGATCACATATTATATGTTCCATTTACATGGAATTTCCAGAATAGGCAAATCTTGAGACAGAAAGATTAGCAGTTATACAGGGCCAGAAGAAGGGGAAGGATGGAATAAGGAGTGACTGCTTATGGTATAGGGTTTCTTTTCTTTTTATTTCCAGTGCTGGGGACTGCTCTGGACTGTTCCATTACCAAGCTACATTCCTGAGACAGGTTCTCACTAAGTTGCCCAGGCTGGCCTCAAACTTGAGATTCTACTGCTTCAGTCTCCTGAGTTGCTGAGATTACAGACATCTGCCATTATGTGTGGCCAGGGTTTCTTTGGGGGATGTTGAAAATGTTCTACAATTAAATAATGGGATTGCTATGGTTTGGATGGGAGGTATCCCTCAAAAGTTCTTGTGTTCATGTAAGAATGTTCAGAGCTAAAATGATTAGATTATGAGAGCTGCAACCTAATATGTCCATCCTACTTTGAATGGACTGACCAAGTGGTAACTGTAGGCAGGTAAAGCTTAGCTGAGGAGGTGGGTCACTAAAAGTATGCCCTAGAAGGGTGCATCTTCTCTGTGGTCCTATCCCCTCCATTTTCTCTGCTTCCAGACTCCACCATGAGCTGTTTTCCTGTACTGGGCAATTGCCTATGATGTGCTGCTTCATCTTGGGTCTAGAGCAATGGCGCTGGCAGTCTATAGACTGAGATCTCTGAAACTGTAAGCCCCAAATAAACTTTTCCTTCTCTAAGTTGTTCATGTCAGGTATTTTGGTCACAGTGACAAAAAGCTCACTAAAACAGAAATTGGTACTAAGAAGTAGGGGTCACTGCTGTGACTAACATGACAATGTAGTTCAGAAGCCTTTGGAGCTGGTTAGTGGTAATTTTGAAAAGTGTAGAGATGCAAGCTGGAAAAATTTTAGAATGTTGTAAGTGGAGTCTAATGGTTGATTCTGGTGGCAGCTCAGGAGGTCAAAAGGGTAATGCTCACGAAGATTCTGAGGGAAATGAGAACTTTATGGGGAGTTGGACTACAGGTCACTCATGTTATATTCTGACAGAGAACTTGGTTACATTTGCTCATGTCCTAAGATTTTGTGTAAGGATGAAATTAAAGGTGGACTAATTAATTTGATGGAGGAGATTTCAGGCAGGACAGCATTCAGTTAGTGGCATGGATATTTCTGGCAGCTGTTAGCCAGGTTTACATGAGAATAAGGAGCAAAAACCAGAACTAAATAATTTTGAAAACTTGTAGTTTGCCTAGAAAAGGCTTCTAAGGCTGGGACCAAGTATGCTTGTTGAAGATAAGTGTTAAGTACTTTGCATGAAACAACAGGAAAGATGCTTTGAGGGCATCTCAGGAATTTGGAAGACCACACTCACTGAGGGTTCCAGGGTACAGAAGAGAACATTCCTTTGAGAAGAGATCATGGCATACCCTGCTTGCAAAGCGGGGCTAGAAAGTTGTTTTACCATGCTGAGCCATGTAGCACCCAAAGGCCACTGCAGCCCTGATTCCAAGGGGCCTGGGTATTGCACAAGCTAGCAGCAGACTTTGACATCATCCATATGGAGCTGGTTCTACAGGATGTTAACATTAAGGAATCATGGAGGCTTTCACTGAGATTTCAAAGGAAGGCCTGTGAGTCCAGGAGAAGTGTAGCAAGTTGGAGTCCCTGTAGGCTGCCCTTGAGAGGGTGAAGCTGTGAAGGTGAAACCAAAGCTGGAATGGAGACCCCAGGAATTAAGAGATGCCAGTAATATAGACTGTCCACCAAGAAAAGCTGCTGGCTGCAGAGAAAGCTGGGCTAAGAGAGAGCCATGTACACTGCAACTAGCAAGGCCAAAGGGGCCATGTGCTCTAGATGCTATACAAAAAGTTAGAAAGGGGCAGAGGACCTATTTGCCTGGCTGGGTTTTTGTCTTGGTTTGGCCCCATCCCTTCTTTCTATGCCACTATTCCTCCCTTTTGGAATCATAATGTTTATTCTGTGTTACTGTATGTTGGATATATGTAACTTGCTTTTTATTTTATAGGGGCTCACAGCCAAGAGTTTGCCTTGAGTCTCAGAGGAGACTTTGAACTTAGACTTTTGGGCAATGCTAAAACTGTTGAGACTATGGGACTCCTGGAGCTGGACTAAATGCATTTTGCATTGTGAGATGGACATAAGCTTTTAGTGTTATGGTTTGCATATGAGATGTCCCTCAAAAACTCCTGTGTTAAGGAAGGAATGTCCAGAGATACAATGATTAGAGTATGAGAATGGTAATCTAATCTGTCCATCCTAGTTTGAATGGACTGACCAAATGATAAACTGTAATGGAGTTGGATGGCAGTCTATGGACTGAGACCTCTAAAACCGTGAGCCCCAAATAAACTTTTCCTCCTCGTTTGGGATATTTTGGTCACAGAAGTACAACTATCTTACTAAAAAAAGAAATGCTGTACAACTTTACTAAAAACTACTGAACTGTACACAAAGATGAATTTATGCTTTGTGAAGTATATCTTTAAAAATTAGGTTATGGTGATGGTTGTACAACCCTTTGAATTTATTAGAAAATACTGAATTATATATTTTGTTTATTTTGGTGCTGTGGATTGAACCCAGGGTCTTAAGCCCCCAGCCCAAACTGTACACTTTAAATAAGTGAAATATATGGTTTGGAAACTACATTTCAATTAAAAACAAAAAAAGATTCACAGAATTGATGAGTCTTTTAAAGTTCCTTTTCCCTGCCACCAGCTCTTCCTGAGGCTATAAATACACTTTTATTCTTAAATATGCTGAGTTCCCCCCTTAAAGTAGAATTATAAAAGAAAACCAGTGTTTCTATGATTTATAAAAATAAAATAAGCTTCTCAATATAAAGAAATTAGCTCTCTCTGCATATTCCTCTCTCAAATTCAAAATCTATTCATTTGAGAATACAATAACCTCTCTCATTTTCTCTATTAAGAATTTTGCTCTAGCCTTGACTTAATTCCAGGGACTAAAGACATACTTCATTTTGGAGATAAAACAAATAATTAAGGGACTAGGGGTATAGCTCAATGGTACAGTATGTGTATTTTTAGCATGCTTAAGGCCCTGCCTGGGTTCAATCACTAGCAACAACAACAACAACAAAATCAACTGTATACATTTAAGATCTGGCTTCCCAAATAAACCTCTACAAATGAGTCTCATCTTAAGCTGTATCCTAGGTAGCTAAAGATAGATGGAAATATAACAGTAATAAAGGGTATAGAGAAACTTTCCTAAAGGGAAGACCTAATGGTGTACATTTGGTCCGAATTCTTAAGAGGCAGGAAAAATATGAAAAAGATTGACTGGTTTTATGGACTAATATCCTGGCTTTTGTGTTTGGTTTTCAGAACATTTCCAATCATATTTCAATTACTCCATGAAAGAGTTCCCAAGTGTCACCCCATTTAATATGTCATAATCATACCTGTACAGGTAATAACAATGTCCACTTGTCGGATGACCTCATTCAATTTCACCAGTCGAAATCCATCCATA
The DNA here is from genome assembly GCF_047511675.1 of Marmota flaviventris. Taxonomy (NCBI): domain Eukaryota; kingdom Metazoa; phylum Chordata; class Mammalia; order Rodentia; family Sciuridae; genus Marmota; species Marmota flaviventris. The sequence continues at coordinate 24,324,423 of NC_092498.1, forward strand.
CTGTAGAGATAAAGCACGATCATTTCCTAAACAGACAGCTGGACAGCCTTTTGCCACTGAATCTCAAATGCTATTACCAAGTTCCTTTGGTACCTGAAATGTCACTTCCTGAGATAGCTGGAACTATTTCTATCAGTGAAAAATCCAAACCATTTACTTAGCTTATACAAGAGAAATAAAAGTTACCTTTGTATCACTGGAACTTATTTCATTCTACATGAGTTACATGAGTTCCCAGCCAAGTTTCTAGAAAGTACCACCTAGTCACTGAATCTACTTCCCCCACCGAAACTGCTCTCCCAAGATCATCAATGATCATGCTAAAAACAAAAGTATGTCTTAGATTCTTTCACTACTTGATTTCTTCTGTGACATTAAACATTGCTTACATTCTTAAAACGCTATACTCTTTGAGCTCCTTGATACTTTTACTTCCTGGTTTTTCTCCTACTTTTCTAATCATCTCTTATCAACCTCTGCCAACCTTTAAATATTGGTACTCTATTGGATTCTGCCTAGACTCTTTATTCTTTCAGTATTCATTTATAACCTGACCTTGGCTGCAAATGAACACTTTTAGGTAGATAATTTGCACATTTGTATCTCTTAACTCTCTCCAAAGCTTCATAGCAAAGGACAAATTGTCTACTGGACAGCTCCTCACAGATATCCCAGAAGAATCTCAAGCTTACCATGTTTGAAAATAAACTCATTATCTTCTCCACATTCCCATCCCCATCTACTCTTCCTATATATTTTCTACCTTGATCAGCAGTATTACTGTTCACCAAACTGAATTAACCAAAGAAACTAGAACATCCTGGCCTATTGCCTCTCCCTAACTAAAGCTGTCCCCAAATTTGGTTGATTCTATTTTCTCAATTCCTTAAAAAATCTCTTGAATCTATCTGTTCCCTTCTCTCCCACATGCTGGCCTTGCCTAAGTTCATGTCTTTTTATTTCCTTAATTACTGCAGTAACCCTCAGCCAAAATCTCATTACTTCTAGGCTTACGTCTCAAAATCATTTTGCAGAGTGACATCCCTAAATGCAATAGGAACTTGTCATTTCCTTGCTTAAAATACTTCAGTGAGATTGACTATCTTCAGGATAAAATCTAAATATTTCTACCTAAATAAATATTTATGTATCAGTTCATATCTATAAGCTAATATGAATTGTACTGCAATCAGTATCATATTCAGGTTTCTCTAATGAACACTGAGAGTATTTGAAGAATGATGGTTCACCTCATGTGTTAGAGCCTTAACTCAGAGGGTCAGCAAGTCTGCTGGGGAAACCTGTGGGTTTTTGGTTAGGATGTATGAGGAGTGGCTGGACACAGGGAAATGGCTTTATACCATCCTGAAACCTTCCCCTAGAGAGTTAGTGGTAAAGACTGAGTGGGGTATAATTTGAAACTTAATAATTAAAAGAAGAGTACAAATAAATTCCCATATACCATTCATTCAGAGTTAGAAGATTTTACCCTTAATTTGGATATGTCTGATGTTTCCTCATGATTAGTGTTATGGTTTGGATGTAGTGTCCCTCAAAAGCTCATGTGTGAGACAATGCAAGAAAGTTCAGAGAAGAAATGATTGGATTATAAGTCTTAACCCAATCAGTGAATTAATCTCCTGATAGGGATTAACTAAGTGGTAAATGAAGTGGTAGGTGTGGCTGGAGGAGGTGGGAATTGGGGCTTGGCTTGGGGGTATACATTTGTAGCTGACCAGTGGAATCTCTTTCTCTCTGCTTCCTGATCACCTTGCGAGCTGCTTCCCTCTGCCACACTCTTCTGCATGATGTTCTGCCTCACCTAGCACCCTGAGGAATAGAGCTGGCCTTCCATGGACTAAGATTCTGAAACTGTGAGCCCTTAAATAAACTTTTCCTTCTCTACAGTTGTTCTGGTAGAGTCTTTTAGTCACAGCAGCAAAACAGCTGACTAAAACAAGTAGATTCAAGTAATACATTTTGGGAAAGAATGTCATAGAAATGTTCTTTTTTAGTGTATCACATCAGAAAGCATCTGATACCAGCCTATTTCTTTCCTCCTTCCCTCCTTTTCTTTTTCTTCTTCCTCAACTCCCACCCTTTGGGTGTGTATATGTTTGTGTGTGTATGTGTTGGGAATTGAACTCTGGGCCTTGCACATTTTAGTAAGCACATGTTCTACCCTTGGTCTCACTATTTCGTTTTCAAAGGGTCACAGACTACATATGCAGAAAATAAAGGGTCTTTGGCTCAAATTCTAAAGCTTAACTTTTCTCAGACCGTAGCTCCTTGACCTTTGAAAGTCCGAGCTTACTATTTGGCAGCCTCTCTCAGGATCTGGACTTCTACAGGGTGAGAGATGGTACTACGCAGGCCATTTCTTGGAGGCATCTCCAAAATGGTCTATGAGACTTTAGTGTGGAGGAGGAAACAGGTCTCCCTTGCATGCTTACCAGGCTTGCAGGGCACAGATGGGGTCTATCTCAGTAACGTACACAATGGAGCCCATGGCTTTCAGAGCAGCACAGCACCCCTTCCCAACCTGAAGTGGGGAGAGAGCACACATAAAAGAACAGGTGGTGAGAAATAGTTTCTCAAAGCTTCTGGTAAAGTGTACCTTCCTTCCCACCCTCAAACGGAATTTTGTTGAATAGATTCATGCTTGAGTTAAAACAAGAAAAACAAATAAATGCAGTTCATAAACAAACTCTGGGGGCCCTTGCTTAGCACATTCATGTGCACAGAACACCCACACTCACGATTTATAATCAAAACACAAGCTAAAGGAACATCACAAACTTTGGTGCTGGAACAAGTCAGAAAAATCAACCTAAGAAAAAATGGCAAAACGCAAAGGAAAAAAGAAAGATTGCACTTCAACCAGAAAGCCTCTAATTTTTTTTCTCTCCATCTAAAGTGGTAAATGAATATACTCTTATGTCCATATGTATGGGAAATAGTTCTAGAATATGTCATCAAAACACATTTTTTAAAAAATATTTTTTAGTTGTAGATGGATACAATATCTTTATTGTATCCATGCTGAGGATTGAACCCAGTGCCTCATGTGTGTAAGGCAGGCATGATACCACTGAGCTACAGCCTTAGTCCCATCAAAATACATTTCTAACACCTAATAATAAGTTAAATTTTACCTCTCCATAGCCACAGACTACCACTTGCTTTCCACCAAACATCATGTCTGTTGTCCTTTTAAGTCTAGGGGGAAAAACATTTAGGTTAAAACAAACAAACAAATAAATAAATAATTATATCCTGAAGTTAAATCAGGTTTCTTTGTGTTGGTTTTTTTTTTTTTTTTTTTTGGTGTTGGGGGGGGGGGTAGTATCAGGGATTGAATTCAGGGGCACTTGACCACTGAACCACATCCCCAAACCTACTTTTGTATTTTACTTAGAGACAGGGTCTCACTGAGTTGCTTAGTGCCTCACTTTTGTTGAGGCTGGCTTTGAACTTGTGATCCTCCTACCTCAGCCTCCCGAGCTGCTGGGATTATAGGCATGCGCCACTGCACCCGGCTGTTTGTGTAGTTCTTGTTGTTGTTTATTTTTCATTTTGATGAAAAGCTTGGTTTCTACCCTACAGAAACTAATAACCAGAAAGACTAAAGAACATATTTTCTCACTCCTTGCCATCCAACCAATTCTACGTATATGAGAGATTCACAACCCCCCCCCCTTTATTCATGTTTTTCTTGGGAGTGGTGGGGAAGAGAAGATGAGAGTTATGTGGTAATTTTTTTTTCCCCCAGTATAGGGGATTGAGCCCAGGGGTGCTCTACCACATAGCTACATCCCCAGTCCTTTTAGTTTTTTATTTTGAGACAGGGTCTCACTAAATTATTGAGACTTGCAATTCTCCTGCTTCAGTCTTGGAACTCTCTGGGATTATGGGTATGTGCCCAGTTACAGAGTAACTTTTAAACATTAATAGCAATATATATAGACTTAATATATAATATTTAGAATATATAATATGTTTAAATAAAAGGAAAGATAAATAAGAAATTAAAGTGATTTTAATTTAGGAGCTCTGGTTTCATGAAAACATTATTTCAGCTTATTGATTCAGATAATATAAAATATAACAATGGTACATGAGTAATACAGTTAGTGGTTTCAGAATGGCTAGTGGGTCCTACATTAATTCAACAGGGAGAGTAATTAGCAACAGAGTGAAGGAGAGCTTTGATACAAGTTGACACCGACCACAGAAGTAGTCATTGAGTTTTTTGGAGTTGATCCCTTCTCAGACATGTTCTATCTCTGTCTGTAATTCTCTACAAAGCTGATTCTGTTTCTGGGGTTTCTCAAAAGAATTTGTCATAGTGATTTCTGGCTCCTCTTGGGATGCAGTAAGACTCCTTTCTCTGGGAATCCTGTGCTAGGCAAAAGAAAGTTTTCAACTAAAAAATGGACTATGTTGCAATAGACAATTTCTACAAATATTTGTAGGTCTTTTTACTCTTTTATCTACCTGTTTACCTCTTTTGTTGAATAGAATCAATAAATGTTCCAAAGGCAAAGTAGTAATCCTTCTTTCAATGATTTGGCAACTATACCAATAACTATACACACCCCAATTAAGATCATCAAATACCAATAAGTGCAGAGGCAATTCTTGTTGAGTGAAGAGATAAGTCTGGCAGGGCTACTACTATACTTAGAAATTGTGGCTTAGGGGAGTGGTTCTGGAATGGCTAGCACAGCAAAGAGAATCAAAAGATCATATTTCTGGGTCTCCTTTGCTTTGACTACCCTCCACCCTCCTCAAGCCTTTTCTCCTCTCTTCCCAAGGAAGACATTCTCTCACTGTGACTACAGGGGGCTGTGGGGAAAAGGAAATATCATCAACCACTGCTCTGCAAACAACAGCTAGGCACTTATGTGGATGGATTCCAATTAGGTAATGATTTCCCTGGGATCTTAGGATCCATATCTGTCTTAAGGTTCAACGATAAAGAACAGAAAAGACCTCAGCCAAGAAAGAATTTTTTAAAAAATTTTCTTTTTAGTTGCAGATGGAATACTACCTTTGTTTTTATTTATTTTTATGCAGTGCTAAGGATCAAACCCAGTGCCTTACACGAGCTAGGGAAGTGCTCTGCCACTGAGCTACAGCCAGCCGTAGCACCTCCAAGAAAGGATTTCTTTAAAAAATATTTTTTAAGTTGTAGATGGACACAATACCTATATTTAATTCATTTATTTTTATGTGGTGCTGAGGATAGAACCCAGTGCCTCATTTGTGTGAGGCAAGTGCTCTGCCACTGAGTCACAATCCCCCCGCCCCCAAGAAGGGATTTTGGAAGGCTGGGTGCAGTAAGCTGTCTGGTGTTGAATTAGAATCATGCCAAGTTCCTATTTCTGTCTTAATTCTTCTAGCCCTAGGGTCTGTAGAGGAGCTCTTACATGATCTGAAAATCCTACCTGAAGCACTACCTTTGAAGCACTGGGAGAACCTCAGTCTCCAGAAGGCTGCCCTTGCTGCATTTACACTACATCCTAGTTACAGGACTTCCCTTGTTGCCATGGGGAACCAGCCCAGAAACACAGAAGGTCAGTCACCAACACCTTTCTCATATAGACACTCTACTGGAGTGAGTGTTCTCCCCTTTCCATGCACCCCTCCCTGGAGCACAGTTTGCCTCTCCTTTCATCTCTCTGGCTCTCAGCTCTGCTGAGAGGAACAACTGTTCTTGACCCAGTTGGAAAGTTTTTCACCATTGGCAGGTTCCTACAAACTCTTAGCATTCAGAGAGTTTCTAGAGAATAGTTGACGTTTTCCTGTTTCTTTGCTGTGGAAACTAACTTTACTCCTGTTCCACTGCTTCTAGCTTTCTCACTTCATACATTTCTGACTTTAAAGAACATTTCTTACCTCCAGGGTAAACCCTGATTGGGAAGGATTCTGTCCATTTTTATGAACTGGTGCAGGTATCTTTATGCATCTTTTACTGAACCTAGTATAGGCTGCTTTTAGTTTCACAGATTTAGGAGTTGAAAAGTCAAAAAGACAGCTAGTTGTGTGGATAAGCAAATGGTTTAAGGAAAATACCCAGATTACTATTGATTTGATCAGGCTCAAGTATTCACAACAGCAGCAACCCTTTTATCTACATAGAACTAGGTGCAGAACTATAACAGACTAGACTAAAAATCTACTAAACTGTTCAATCTATCAGATAATACTGTTGATCCTATAGTAGTAATAATTAACAATAGATGGAATTTGTATTGGATAGCCCCCAAATAAAAAAAAAATTCAAAGCAAAAAGCTTCCCCTAAAGTCTAACTCAACCCTAGAACTTATTGTACAGAGTCCTAGAAAGAAGGGCAAGGGAGATTAACACTGAGCAAACTTATCTTCTCATTTAATCCTCACAATAACTCTTTGAGGTAGGTCTTACTGTCACCATTTCACAGATGAGGAAATACACATAGGAGAATTAAATAACCAGTCTATTTATTATTTACAGTTAATAAGTAAACAACAGAGCCATCACAGTGATACATGCTTATAATTCCAGCTACTCGGGAGGCTGAGGCAGGAGAATCATAAGTTCAAGGTCAATCTCAGCAACTTAGTGAGACCCCTGTCTCAAAATAAAATAAAATAGGATGGGGAAGAGCTCAATGGTAGAGTGAACTTGGGTTCAATCTCCAGTATTGCTAAATTCTAGCTCCAATGCCCCGAGATTCCAGCAGGTTAGTAACATGTTCCATAGAGCCTTTCTTCACTTTTCCATTAACATATACATGATGGGAACCATCTGACTTGGCAATATTCTAAACCATTTTAATGGTTTCACTTAGGAAATTATGGTGTACTATAGTTTGGATCTGGAATATACCCCAAAGCCCAGCTGTTAAAGGCTTGGTCCTCAGATTGGTGGTATTGGGAGGTAATGGAAACTATGAAGTGGGGACTAGTAGAAGGTCTTCCAGTTACTGGCATGTCCTTGAAAGGTAAAGTGGGACCCCAACCCCTTCCTCTTCTTCTCTTCCCATGTCCTGGCTGTAGGGTGAACAGCTTTGCTTCACCACACTTCCCCTGCCATGATGTGCTGCTTTGACACAGGCTCAAAAGCAACAGAGTCAACTGACTAAGGACTGAAACCTCTAAAGCTGCAAACCAAAATAAATTCTTTCTCTTTATAAGTTGATTGTCTCAAGTATTTGTTACAGTAACAGAAAGCTGACTGACAAGTGGGATATTCCTAGCAACAAAGAATGAATGTCAGAACACAAGTATAGAAACAAACTGAGTATTAGAAGAACACAGGATTTGGTATGTAATGAGTGGATTTTGTCAGACTTGCAGTACTTACAGATCTGAAAAAGCTAGAAATTCCTCTGGAAATTGTTTCTTCACCACAAGTTTCCAAATGGCCACGGAATTACATGACAGTTAGAATTTAAGAATTTTATGATAGAGCATGAGACAGGACCTAGAATAGGATGACTAGGAACTGTTTTCTAAATTATTAAAAATATTTGCTTGTTTATACTGAATTTAGTTAATGACTCACAGGTCTGATAGGGTCACAAAGTAAGAATTCTGCCTATTAATAGATACGAGCTAGTCCCATTGCTTAAGTAAAATGGATTTTCTTATAATAGTGATACCAATGTAGTTCTGCGTTATAAAATATTGGGTGTGAAGTGGTGACAGATCCAGAGGGGCCATATGAATCATTTCTAGAAATAACCAAAACCAAAAAGAAAGTAACTCAAGCTCATCTCAAAGATAATAAACATTACCCATCAAGAATTGATTCACGGCAACAGTACAGGTTGTCAAATTTCTGTTTGGTGACTGAGTCATTGACATTCATGGCTGGGACACAGAGCTTCCCAGCTTTGGACAGTTGGTACAGCCTGGGGATAAGAAAAGTCAAGAAGAATATAAAAAAATGAGATGTTACAATCTTCTGTTGGTTTCATGTCAAATCCTAAAAATGTATTGAGGAGGTGGGCTTGAGGGCATGAGACATGACAAGTTCCATCCTGTTAGGTGGATACTGAGAAATGAAGAATGTGTTTTAGAGGCTACATACTGCTTAGGAATAAAGACCTTATCCAAAAGTCATGTGAAGAAAATCCTTGACCTAACTTTAAGGCCTTAAATGTAAAAATTTTAAGTTTCATACTAATTTTACTTTACTCCCCCCCCACCCCAGCTTTTTTTGTGGTGCTGGAGATTGAATCCAGGGCCTTGCACATGCCAGGCAAGTGCTCTACCACTGAACAAAATCCCCAGCCATGATTTTCCTTTTTAATTATAAAAGGAGTAACTAAGTACAATCTTAAAAATCATGCATAATCTCACTATTCTAAGGCAATAATTTTAATTTTCAAATAGTCTCAAATTTATAATGTCCATATACATACCTATAAATATGCATATCTATGAGTTTTATATTAAGTTAGTCATTAAAATTAGATCTATTTGTTTTATTCAAAATTCATACCTTCTAAGAGTCTAAAGTTTATGTTATAACTTATGATTTTGTATATTCAAAAAGTTCATAAGACACTGAAGTAGTCATGGTGGCTTATTCAGAATTTTCTTCCCACAAATTTTATTTCATAAGGTCTTTGTGGGTGAATAATTGCAAACAGAAATGATTTCAAATTTTATTAAGGGAATCATGTTCATTTGGGAACAGAACTCTAAGTCCTTGCTCTCTACATAAGCAAGTAAACTCTGTGAGGGTACAGTTTTTGTCTGTTTCGTCCACTATTAGATCCCTAGAACCTAGAGCAATTCACTGTAGAAGTTCAAAAAACATTTGTTGAGTAAATGGATTTGTCCAAAAAAGAACAAGCTCTCACTGCTTCACATGAACTAGAAAACATGAGAACCTCATTTGTTTTCCTTTCACTATTTTGTTATTTGTTATTTTCAAAAAAAGTGTACAATCTCAGATCTCATAGCAGGATCCAATTTTTAACATAATATGTTCTATAAGTACGTGATTACAAAATTATATATCTAGGCTGTATGAAGCCACTTTTGCTCATGTTGAATCTTACCTATGGACTCCAGTAACACTCTCCTCGACTATGCCCTTGATTTTCTTAAACATATTGGGGTACTTTTTATAAATCCAGTGAGTAAGATCCCCTCCATCATCCAAGATCTGCAACAGTAAGCATCAGTAATGTTATTCATTTTGCTGAAGATTCAAGAGTTCTCTGGGTCTTGTGTCTCAATTTCTAGTTACCTATTTAAGGACATTTAAATTTCTCATATGGTCATACAAAGTAACTTAAAGCCAGAGCTAATGTAATAATCTACCAGTAATGATACTCAAGTAAAAGACAACAAGGGGGTGAAAGGCCAATTGCAATTCTCATAGCCAAATGACCCTCCCACATAACACATCTACTATATTTCAATACCCTGCAATATGATGAGGATTTTTCTTTTTATGGGTTGACAGCTTAAGTGGTTTTCTAACTAGTTCATGAATGTACAAAGATATTCACAAGCCTAAACTTCATATAGCTAATTTCTATAGGTTAAATTCGGGACTCTGAATATATTCAATCAAAGCTTAGCTTAAATTAAAGGATGAATAATTAGTCTCCATCTCAAAACAATGGTTTATAAAACTACATTTGTTAATACTTTACTTCTCCCAATGTAGAGGCACTCTCCCACCCAATGTATCAGGCAGCATTGTTGGGTTTTGCCTAGCACAACCTCACACTCTGTATAAACCAAATTAAAAATAACTAGGAAGCCGTGCAGCATGTAGGTGTGCAAGCATGCCTCTGAGCAGCTCATCACTATTTCAGGTTGGGATTAAAGATAAACACAATGCTGTGCCCACTGGAGCTTTCATCAGCAGAGGAAAGCTACTGAATTATAAATAAACTGAATAAAGATCAGCTTAGAATACTACCAGGCCCTAGGCTATGGCACTTGAGCCCTTCACTGGGCTGTCAGAAGTGTGCTTGGCAGAACTTTCTAAATTGTTATGCCCATCTGTCTAGAAAATCCCCAGAGCTGGCACGTGCCCATTTTACAGTTCCATCATATCAACCCTACCACAAGTACTAAAATGTCATCCTGAACCCCGAAGTACACAAACTCCCCAACTTCATGTCTACCATCTGGTCTTTTTCACTTCCAATCTATTTTCTCTGACTTACTCAATCTTGCTTGAGAGGAGAGACCGAGATAGGGCTCACATTAGAACTCTTATCCTCATTCCATACTTCAAACAGAAACCCTCAGAACTGATGCTCTAAGAAACCCAAAGGATTTTCTGAGTTTCTCTCTCCCTTTTTGCCTGATGGAATCCCATGAGATTTTCCGTTTAGCCTCTAATCCCACAAAAAAAGATCAGAGACAAAAAGGACTGAATAATTGTAAACTCTCTGGTCAGTCCCTCCATTCTTATCTACTTTTCCCTTTTAACAAAGGTATATGATGTAGGCTATCCCTAACATTTATATAATGAATGTAGCTCATAATTTTCCTCATGTAATTCTATTATAGAAATTCTGTTCATCAGGGAATCTTCCTAAGGTTGGAAAGCAAGGAAAAGCATTAGATCTTGACAGGATCCAAAGAAGCACAGGGTCCTAATTTTTCTGGGGTGACAACTATTTTTGTCCTTGTATAATTTTCCTTTATTAACTTTCCAGCTATTTGTGCTGGCTCCACATTTCATAAAAGCTCTCTGGGTTAAATACCATATCCTCCCTGTGTTCATGACTATAAAATTAGAGTTTTATTCCCAAGAGAAACCCCTTGGCATATCTTCTCTAGTGTCTGCCAGTCATTACTCTCTTCTGTCTGTCAGTCATTACTCTCTTCTGTCACTGTTAAAATTGCTAAAACGAGGTGACTCATCTTAGAGCCACTGTATTATATCCCTCTGGGATACAAAAACTTTAACCCAGCTTCATCAAACCAGCACCTGATGCCATGTGACCTGGACTACAGAATTCAGAAAAGGCTGTTTCTCTGTCCTGTACCAGGTGAAGCCTGCTCCGTGGTCTTTAGCAATAAGCAATGGTTTCTTTTTTCAGTGGATTTTCTAATTTCTCCTCTCACTAATATGCAGAAATGTTTGCAAAGCCGGGGTGCCTCATACTCAGTGTAGCTTTTTGCCAGTATGTGAATCTAATGTGCTATCAGCCTTCAAGATTTGTTCTTTTACAAAAATGAAACAGAAATAAAAATGAAGCAAAAATTTTAAAAAAATCCCAAACTTTGCTTGGTCATCGTTTTTAGGCAGGAAATGAATAAAGAGAAGAAATTTGAACTTGGAAGATCTTTGGGTATGCTATAAATTCAGTACATTAATTCTTTTAAAAAGCTCAGTACATCAGGAGCTGGGGGTTTTCATTTATTTAGTGTTTTTGGTGGTTGTTACTGGTGTTGTGGGGTGGGGGTAGTGGTAGGCAGTGGCAGGAGATGGAAATGCATTACCCTTGCTTTTAAACCAGCCAATGCTCTTGGGCAGCATGTTAATATTACTGAGAAAAATGAATGCTTCCAAATGATCAGTACCAACAATTAAGTCTCTGAAGTTGTTTGTTTTAAATATTTTGTTTTAGTTGTAGTTGGACACAATACTTTTATTTTATTTTTAGGTGGTGCTGAGGATCAAACCCACGGCCTTGCACATGCTAGGTGAGCGCTCTACCGCTGAACCACAACTCCAACCCCTAGTCTCTGAAGTTTTAAGAGGTTCAATTCTCTTGGGAACCCAGGTACCTCAGATAGAAATAGAGCCATTTTCCTTCCTTCTTGTTGGGAAATCCTCTCCCAGGTCATAGAGCCCTCCCTACCATCATCCTATCGAACACACACAGAAGTGGGTTAGCAGAAATCTGACCCACCATGTTTGGCTGCCAGCCCTCCACGTTCACACATCTGTCAATGCACCACCAAAAGTCATCTTCTGACTCTCCTTTCCAGGCAAAGACAGGAAATCCTATGAAAAAGGAATAAAGAGAAACCAGTAAAGGTTGTAAAAAGAGCTGACTCCCAATTTTTGGCAAGAAGGCACTGATTTTCCCCAATTCTAAACACTCTCAATCTTGTTATATTCCTTGGACTGACTTTCTTCAATGATTAGTATTGCCTTCAGCCCTTTTACCCATTCTTTTATCTTTGATGGTTATTTTGTTCTTGTTAGCCCAAAGAGGATAAGCGTAACAGGAGTATGATGGTTGCTAAAAATATGACTAAAGGGAAAAAAGAAGAAACCAGAAATGAATACTTCTTGACTCAATCAAACTGGCACTCTTAACATTTCCCAACTGCACTTCAATCTTTGTTGCTTCTATAATTTAGTCATCCCACCCTCTTCATCAGGAAAACTCTCATACTTTCCTCCATCTGCTAAAATGTTTGCTTCATGTCATAGCCCAGTTAAGTGTCATGTTCCCAATGAAGACTGATTAACCCAGTTGGAAGCAGGTGCTCAAGGAATCCAAACTTTTCTATGTCTATTGTATGTGTACTGAATATGAATTCATGCTCAGTTGTCATATTTACTACATATGTCCTTGTAATATCATTATTTATGCAAATGTATTATCTCTCTTCTAGTACAGTGTAAGATTCTAAGGGCAAAGATATTGTCTCATTTGTCTTTTTTGGGGGACGGGGGAATCGAACCTGAAGGGCCTCTACCACTGAGCTACATCTCAAACCCTTTTAATTTTTTAAATTTTTAGACAGTGTCTTCTCACAAAATTGCTGAGGCTAGCCTTGAACTTGAATTCTTCTGCCTCAGCCTCCTGAGTCCCTGGGATTTCAGGCATATTGTACTGCACAGGGCCTCATTTGTTTTTTTTATCTCTTTTTTTAAATTTTATTTATTTTTATTTTTATTTTTTTTAGTCATACATGACAGCAGAATGTATTTTGACATATAATACATACATGGAATGTACATACATCAATCATATTGTCTATTCTGCTGCCCTTCCTATCCCTGTTTTTTTTCTCTCTTAAAATAAGATAATAAACATTTGTTGGGAAAGAAAAGCAATGATACATATGTACAACTCATTGGGCTATTCATTTAATGTTTGTGTATTTTTCTATCATATGTACATCAATAAAATTTTATAAATAAATGTTCTACCATGCTACCAGCGCACTGGTTTCATTAAAGAGGTTCTTGGCATAAAAGTTAGCTAGTGAGATCAAAATAAACACACAGACTCAATTACCTTTTTCTATGACCAGGTCCGAGACGGCTCTCACCTCTCTGGCTCACACCTCGAACCACCCGGTAGGGCAGCAAGGATTAATCAGGGCTAGCAGGAGAGAGAGGCAGAGCACGCCAGGGAGTGGCTTTTTATTGGGGAACAAGAAATTCAGGGGAGAGTTCCATCCAATGAAGGTCGAGGGGGGCAGCACTCCAAGGTCAGGGTCAGTGATTGGCCTCAGGGTCAGTGGTCAGTCACACCCCTACACGGACAGGCTCTCGCACCAGGAGAGGGTGGGGAAAGCTCCGACACAGTTTAGCCAGAGCGCCTCACACCCAATCCGGGAGTTGCCCAATCACATGTGAGAATGGCTTCCCACATAAATGAATATAAACAACAACAACAAAAAACCACAAATGAAATGCCAAAAGTACTAGCAAAAGGAGAGACATGCATGCTGTGTAGGGCTTTTCCAAGGGCTCTGACATATTGCTTGGTTCCCTGATCTGTGCCTTGCATCAGAAAGTGAAGGCAGGAAGCTGACAAGGCCCATACTTCCCTATTTCTTTTGTCCTTCAAGTGTCAGTAGATGTTATGATCAAAATTAATTTGCCAGGTCAAGTCCTCTTTACTGCTGAAGCAGAAATACCAAACATCAAACCAGAGGAAACTATTGACTGCAAAACCTGCAAGGCCACAAAACTATGGCTGAAGCATTCTTTTCTCTAATCCACATTATCTTAAGACAGCCAGTAACATTCACCAGTGTTCTATTTGTCAAAGTGGAGCATGAATAACAGAATATTACATATAGGTACATATATGCCAACTACAAAAGAACAAAGTTAACTAGATTGTATTTGACAAGAGAAACCTAGAAAAAGAGCAAACTTATCAAGAACAGGGATCCATTTCTTACCAGGCAGATGCTTTACTGTCAATCTTTCTAAAACATTTATATACAGACAATGGCATTTCTGGGAGACTTACGTCAGCCAAAGACATTAGAAAACAAGCAAAAGAACTTACCACTTTCTGCTAGAGCAGCAGCCACTTCATTGAGAGTGGAATAGATGTTACAGGCAGCCCATCGGCACTGTGCCCCCAGAGCACCCAGAGTTTCCATAAGCACCTGTGTTAAAGAGAAGACAGGAGATGAACAAGCTTATACCAACATATATTTTTTAATAATTATGTGTATGTGTGTGTGTGTGTGTGTGTGTGTGTGTGTAGTTGTAGATGAACACAATACCTTTACTTATTTATTTATTTACTTATTTATTTTTGATACCAGGGATTGAATTCAGGGGTACTAGACCACTGAGCCACATCCCCAGTCTTATTTTGTATTTTATTTAGAGAGAGGGTTTCACTGGGTTGCTTAGCACCTCACTTGAGATCCTCCTGCTTCAGCCTCCCGAGCCTCTGGGATTACAGATGTATGCCACCACATCTGGCTTTATTTATTTTTTAGGTGGTACTGAGAATTGAACTCAGTGCCTCACACATGCTAGGCAAGTGCTCTATCACTGAGTTACAACCCAGCCCAAGTTTATATATTTGACAATGAGAAAGTACATCAGGAATAACAGACCAATAATTTTCAAACCATGCTCTATAGAACCTCTCCAGGAGCCAGGGACATGGCTCAGTGGTAGATCACTTGCCTACCATATGTGAGGTTTCGGTTTGATTTCCAGCACCATCAAGAAGAAAGGCAAGAAGGAAGGAAGGAAGGAGGGAAGAAATGATCAACAGAACCTCTTCAGTTTTCTGAACACAGGGCAAGGCAAGAGGCTCCAGCTGAATTCTATGCTTCAACCTATTTGTATACTGAATCTGCATAATATTTCATAAAACTAAGGACTTCAGAGACCCCCTCCCTTTTTTTTTTTTTTAAATAAAACATACACTTACAGTTCTGCTTCTGCTTAGGATGCAGAAATCAAGAGAAACTTCCACCCTAACAACAAGAAAAATCTGGTAATCTATAAAGTTAAACTTCAGCCCATCAAAGAGCCAAGGTCGTAAAATGACCAAGTACACTGAACTCCCAAGAGTGATGTCTTTTTTTATTTTTTTAATTGTAGTTGGACACAATAACTTTGTTTTATTTATTTTTATGTGGTGCTGAGGATTGAACCCAGTGCCTTGCATGTGCTAGGAGAGTGCTCTTCTGCTAAGCCACAACCCCAGCCACTGATAAATCTTTTTAAGTAGGAGGGAAGATTGTTTTGCCTTTGGCAGAATATGGGAGGAATAGGTGGTACTGAGATAAGAAATAGCTGCAATACTTGAGATAAGAAAAATTAACTAAAATTTTAATTAAAGGCTAAGCATTGGCTAGGCACGGTGGCACATGCCTGTAATCCTGGAGTCTTGGGAGGCTGAGGCAGGAGGATCGAGAGTTCAAAGCCAGCCTCAGCAACTTAGCAAGGCCCTAAGCAACTCAGTGAGACCCTGTCTCTGAATTAAAGACAAAAAAGGGCTGGGGATGTGCCGGGTTTCTGTTCTCGCGACTAAAAGGCTCAGGGGTCACTCTAGTTAAACTGGGCTAACTGGGCTGCACGAAATAACCACACAAGAGACACAAATACCTTTTTCTTTGGGGTTGCTGTGACGGCTCCTCTGACCTTAAGGGTCTGCAGAAAGAGAGAGAGAGAGAGAGAGAGCACGAGCTGACCCCTTTTATTGAGGAGAAGCTATTCAAATGAAGCAAGGGGTCAGGTTTCAGGGGGCTGAGTCTATCTTCATGATGTCCACTGTCAGCAGGTTGACTGACACCTGGGTAGGCCACACCCAAGGGCACAGTAAGAGGAGGGGACACACACAAGGCACTTCCATGGAAGATTCTATCCTAAACAGGGCAAGGGGTTATATTACAAAGGAACAGGTGAGCATAGCTCCACCCATGGGGCTGTAGCAAGACACACCCATTTCTGTGACTGAGCGCCTCAGCACCCAGCTGGGAAGTGTAACTCAGTCACCCATAAGGTTGGCCTCCCACAGGGATGTAGCTCAGTGGTTAAGCACCCCTGGGTTCAAGACCTAGTACAAAACAACAACAAGAAAAATAAAAGGCTAAGCATTGGAAAGTTTGTCATCTGGATTTCTGGAGCCCCAGTTAGACATGAGGAGTTTCACATGCAGAGAGCTGATGGCTGGGCCCAGAGGCAGGCATGGAACCTGGGCATATTTCTATATTTTTCTCACTGTAGGAAGAAGAATAGGATTCATGACTGTCTTCAGGTACCATGTAAAGATTCAGTGCTCCTGAGGGAGGGCAGAAACAAAAACTCTCTGCTTCTGGGAGAGTAGCAGGGAACCCTCTTGAGCACAGGACAGTTCACAGATCTGCTACCTCTCCAGGAAGGGCAAAAAACATCTTTTGCCTGAGACTCCCACAGGTACAAGGCAAAATCTGGCTGCTACATAAAAGAGAGGCAGGAACACTGCCTGCCTAACACTGATTGGACTCCTCCAGCCCTCACCAGGAGGCTGATCCTGGGAAACAAAGAGCAACCATTTGTGCTATAGTGGGGGCAGGCACTTGAAGACAGAGTTCCCTGTAGAATACATATACTGAAGCAGTTGAATGTTGAGGGTGATGGCAGAAACACTAGAAAAGCCCTCTGGAAGTAAAATCAAAACGCAAGGTAACAGTATCCCACTGCTAAAGGAATTTGAAGCCTTTGATGCACAACAATAAAAGCTAAATCTAGTTCAATTCATAGCTATAACAAAAACTAATATGCTGTCACTCAAAAAATTTTAAGGAACACAAAAAAGTGACAAAAGTAAGCCAGGTGTCAAGAATTAGAGCCAGAAGCTAGGAGTGGTGCCCTAAGTAGGAGGATCACAAGTTCAAGCCAGAGTCAAGAACACTGTGTGACTCTTCTCAAAAATAGAAGGGATACCTGGGCATAGTGGTGCATGTCTATAATCCCAGTGACTCAGGAGGCTGAGGCAAGGGGGTTGCAAGTTCAAAGCTAGCGCTGGGCAACTTAGCAAGATTGTCTCAAAAAAAAGGCAAGTACTGGGAATTAGCTCAGTGGCAAAGCACCCAGTGGGATCAATCTCAGTACCAATAGATATGTATAAATAAATAAATAAATAAAAAGGGCTCTAGCTCAGCAATAGAGCACCCCCAGATTCAATCCTGTACTGTTAAAAGAAGAGTTAATAAGCAGTTATTTTCCAAAATTAATAAAAGAGGATCCAGAAACAATGACATTCCAATAGCAAAGATTATATTAATGCCCAGATCTTCTTAAAAGAGCCAGGGGTCCTTGGAAATATAACTGATTCCAAGGCTACAGCAGAGCTTAGAATATCTTCTACTGCAATCAAGAAAACGTTCAAAGAATGAAAGTGAATTATCAAAATACAAGCCATGGAAGCCACACCAAAGGGCTCCTCCTGGCCTGGGGACAACATAAGCATCAAAATAAGGATAGTAAGGCCTATCACCCACTACATAAAATAAATGAGGGCTGGGGCTGTAGTTCAGTGGTAGCGTGCTTGCCTGGCACATATGAGACACTGGATTCGATCCTCAGCACCACATAAAAATAAAATAAAGGTATTGTGTCCATGTACAACTAAAAAAAAAAAATAAATGCAAAGTCTAATGAAGAATAGGATAGTTACAAAAATGTATTAATTACAAAGAGAAAAAAATAACTTTTATGAAGGAAAAGCAGGGAGATTCCATCTTACGGGATCAAACAACATCAACAATATGGAACAAAATGAAATCATAACCACCTAATTGGATTCAGTGGGGAAAATGAAGCATCATTTCTGTGATAGTCCTACTATAGATGCATAGTCTCAATCAAATAATGAGGAAGCAGCAGAAAAATATAAACTGAGGACATTACAAAATAATTCCTCTGTAATCTTCAGGAGTATCAAGCTCATGAAAAGCTAAGAAAGAATGAGTAACTGTTCTGGACTAGAGGAGATTAAAGATATCCAAAGTACATGTATGAAGACATGAATTGGTGTGAACATACTTTATATACAAACAGAGATATGAAAAATTGTATTCTATATGTGTAATAAAGAATTGTGATGCATTCCACTATCATGTATTTAAAAAATAAAAGCAATTAAAAAATAAAAGAAAATAAAGGAGACCAAAGAGAGACATGACAATCAAGTGTGACACAGGTATGGACTGGATTATTTTGTTATGAAAAATCCTACTGAGAGGCTGGAGTTGTGGCTCAGTGGTAAGAGCACTTGCCTAGTATGTGTGAGGCCCCAGGTTCGATTCTCAGCACCACATATAAATAAATAAATAAAATAAAGGTCCATCAACATCTAAGAAAAATATCTAAAGAAGAAAGTACTACTGAAACAACAAGTGAAACTCGCATTGGATCTGAGGAGTAAGTGTTAATAATCAATGTTAATTTCCTAATTTTGGTGACTGTACTGATTGTATAAAAAGAATGTCCTTGTTCACGGAAACTATACACTAAATATTTGGGTATTGCTATGGTCTGAATGTATGTGTACCCCAGTGTCTTATGTTGAAATCTAACCCCCAAGGTAGCAGTATTAAGAGGTGTGCCACCTATGAGGAATAAGCCTCAACAGACACTGAATCTGCTTGTCCTTGCCCAGCCTCTAGAATTATACATAATACATTTCTTTTGTTTATAAATTACTATAAATAACAAGTTTATGTTGTTTATAAACTACTAAGTCTAAAGTATTTTATTATAGCAGCCCAAGATAACTAAGACAAAGGTGAAGGGATTATTAGGTTAGCAACTTACTCTTCAATGGTTCAGAAAATAAAGTTGTCTGTGCTGAACTTCCAATTTTTCTGTATATCTGTATTTATTTTGAGTTTTTTAAAATTATTAGAGCCAGGGACAGTGGCATATGCCTGTAATGCTAGTGACTCTGGAGGCTAAGGCAGGAGTATTACAAGACTGAGGCTAGCCTTAGCATCTCAGTGAGACCCTGTCACAAAATAAACACACAAACAAGATAGTTGGTGCGGGGGCGGTTGCTGTAGCTCAGTGGTAGAGCAACTCTGGATTCAAGCTCCAATACTAAAAAAAAAAAGAAAGAACTGTGAGTCAAGACAATTGGCTATTTGGGATCAAACAGGAGTAAAGGCAGGTGAGGAAGCAAAGGAGGAGGATAGAGCTTAGAAACTGTTTAACATGACTTCAAATCATTATTATTTAGAAGGAAAAGCAATGGAATTAGGGTTAGAAGAACTATGGAAACCCACCTAAAATATATAAATAGATCTGTGTCTACTAGAAATATGGACAGGAAACCATTAACCATGGTAGTTATTTGTGGAGACTGGTTTATGAGACTTTTTCTTTCTTTCTTTTGTGAATGCATAGTTTTTTAAAAAAATCTTTTTATTTGTTGTTTTTAGATATACATGATAGTAGGGTGTATTTTGACATATTATACATACATGGGGTACAACCCATTACAATTTTGATTCCGTTCTTGTGGTTGAACATGCTGTGGAGTTATACTGGTTATATATTCATATAGGAGTAAAGTTATGTCTGATTCATTCTACTATCTTTCCTATTCCCTTCCTTCATTCCCCTTTGTCTAATCCAATAAACTTCTATTCTTCCCCTCCCTATCCTCCCTTGTTATGGGTTGGCATCCAAATATCAGAGAGAACATCTGACCTTAGGTTTTGGGGACTGTCTTATTTCACTTAGCATAATATTCTAGAGTACCATCCATTTACCAGCAAATGCCATAATTTCATTCTTCTTTATGGCTAATATTCTACTGTGTATATATGTATGTACCGCATTTTCTTTATTCATCTGTTGAAGGGTACCTAAGTTTGTTCTATAGCTTGGCTACTGTGAATTGAGCTGCTATAAACACTGATGTGGCTGTGTCACTGTAGTATGCTGATTTTAAGTCCTATGAGTGGGATAATGGTAGTTCATTAGAAGTTTTCTAAGGAGTTCCCATATTGCTTTCCAGAGAGGTTGCACCAATTTGCAGTCCCACCAGCAATGTATGAATGAACCTTTTTCCCCACATCCTCAACAATATTTAAAAAAAATTTTTTTTAGTTGTTGATGGACCTCTATTTTATTAATTTATTTATATGTAGTGCTGAGAATTGAACCCAGTGCCTCATACATGTGAGGCAAGTGTACTACCACTGAGCCACGACCCCAGCCCGTCAGCAACATTTATTATTACTTGTATTCTTAATAACTGCCATTCTGACTGAAGTGAGATATAATCTCAGTATAGTTTTAATTTGAATTTCTCTAATTGCTAGATATGTTAAATTTTTTTTCATTTATTTTTTGACCATTCATTTTTATTCTATGAAGTGCCTGTTCAGTTCCTTTGCCATTTACTGATTGGGTTATTTGTTATTTGTTATTGGGTTATTTGTTACTGAGACTTTGTCTTTCTGCCTTATAATCTTATGGTAATGTTTGAAGATTCTTAAATGTACATGAATATGTAATCAGGAATATAAAATAGAGATCTAAAATAAAAGGAAAAAAACACTCTTATAACTATTTTAAGGAAAAAGAAAAATATAGGGAAGTAATGATAAAATAATATTAAAATTGATAAACAGTGATTAATACTAAGGAAAAAATAGAGAGGGAACCCTGAAGGCTGGTAATGTTCAGGGAGCGTGGAGACAAACAACAAACTAGATATAACTTAGCAACATGAGACAGTAGAGAAGTACTTACTATTTTAAGTCACCATGTCTCATGTCCCTGACTGAGGAGGCCCAAAAAAGGTTTCAAGAGCATTTCTGCCTCAATTCATTAGACTGTAGCTTCAAAAAGAGTTAGCTTTCAATTTATTATATTAATTTTGGTCAGTGAAGGCACTCTATTCCTCAGAGAACATATAACCCAGAAAAGTCTCAGAGTGAAAACAGAAATCATCTGTCTTGAGGAATCTCTACTGTCCTTAATCAGGAATGTGACCACATAACAGTGTGCTTCGGGAGAGACAATCTTTTGAAAGTCAATCTGGACTTTTGCATATTTTTTGAGCTATACAGATGACTCAGACCTTATAAATTCCATAATAGACTATTTTCTCAATCCACCTATTTCCCTCTAGTGGTCTCAACATGGTTGTATCACATCTTTATTTTTACTTATTTGTTTATTTGTAGTGCTATTACATCTTTGATGATGACTCAAAGAGGAGATTTAGAACACTAAAGGAGCATTTTTGGTTGTCACAATGATTGGTTGGGGAGTGCTACCAGCATTTATTGGGAAGGGCCAGGGATCTGGACATGATGAAAGTGCAGGACAGCCACTTATAACAAAAAACCTGTGCCAGTCTGGTATAATTTTCAAATGTCCCACTGAAAGTTCACAGGTGAAAAAGCCATTTATAATTTTCAGAGTTAGAACCCAATTTCATGTTACACATTAAGAATATTTTTATAGTTTTAATACATAACAAGAATAATTTTTTCAGGAAGGCAACAATTATGTAAATCAAGAGAAAACTCATACGTTTCATTGTGGTTGTTGCTCAGAAATTTACAGAGTTGTTTACTATTTCAGAAAATCATATAATTTGGTAATGCTGCCCTAATGCTCTGGAACCAATAACACACATATCTATCTTCATTTGTATCATTCTCATTCAAATAATGCTGTGAGTAAATACAAATAACTGACTATTCTTCCACAGTGCCCAAGAATCACATACTGAAATTTTTAAAAATTATAAATTACTTTCCTCTTATTCTTCTTTTATATATAAGATTTTTTTTTTCCAAGACTGGGGATTGAACCTGGGATAATTTACCATAGGGACTATATCTCTAGCCCCCCTACCCCTTTTCAACATTTTATCTTATTTATTTACTTATTTCTCTCTCTTTTTTTTTTTTTGACACAAGATCTCACTAAATTGCTAGATCACAGGTGTGTACCACTGTGACTGACTTAAGATTTTTTTTTTTTGAATTTAAAATTTTTGTGTGTGGGCTGGGGATGTGGCTCAAGTGGTAGCGCGCTCGCCTGGCATGCGTGCGGCCCGGGTTCGATCCTCAGCACCACATACAAAGATGTTACATCCGCCAAAAACTAAAAAATAAATATTAAAAAGTTCTCTCTCTCTCTCTCTTTAAAAAAAAAAAATTGTGCGTACCTAAATATGCTATATCTGAATTTCATTTCGAGACAATTTAGGGACACTGAAAATATTTATAGATAAAAAGGAGTCATTAAATCTGTCAAGGGCAGGAATCACTGTTCTAAGCCCACTGTGATTCCAGTCCCCTTCCCAGGACTGGAGGAGCATGGGCATGTTATCAGTTCTGCTCAGTGAGACCCAATGGAGAATCAAGAACTTCTGGGAAAGGTTTCCTTGCTCTTGAGAGAAAGGAAGAAATGGTTCTTCTTCCTTTTCATGTCAGCTTGTTTTGACTAGACTAGTTGTAACCACCTTACAATCAGCAAGCACACTGAGGAGGCAGCCTAAGTGAGTTATGGAGAGATGCAACGGAAGCCGTGAGATCTTGCATCTGAAGTCACTCTTCCCACTGGACTCTCCTCCCTGATGAAGCCAAAGGGTGCTCTACCACTAAGCTACATCCCCAGCCTTTTTCATTTTTTATTTTCAGGGCCTCATTAAGTTACCCAGACTGGCCTCAAACTTGTGATCCTCCTTCTTTAGCCTCCAGAGTCACTGGATTATGAGTGTGTACCACTCTGGCTCCCACTGCACTTTTAGCTATGTAACATAATAAATTTCTTTACATACAAGTCAGAATCAGATGTTTTCCTTTCTGCAACTGGAAGCAGGCTAACACAAAGTTGCACTGTAGAGATGACAGTGGAAGGGATAGTAAGAGGAAGCAGTGTAGTACAGTAGAAAAAGTCTAAGCTTGTTTATATTGATACACTGATGTTATTACTAAACCCTCAGAGCTTTAGTTTCCTTGTTTACAAATGAAAAGAGGAATCTCTGCTTTACATCATGTTGTGAGGATTAACGAACTCCATGTCCAGCTGTTAACTTGGTGCTGGCATGTTATAAGCATTCAATGGCTGGTGGCAATTATTAACTATTGCTGTTAAGAGGAGAAGGAACAGGACTCACAGCAGTCTGCGCAGTGATGTGTGTGCAACCCACAATTTTGGCTCCAGCCAAAGGCTTTTCTCCTTGAGCTCGCTTCCTCAAAGCCATCAGTGCAGGCATTTCTGAAAAGGTCCAATACAAACAGCAATATTAGGAAGGAGGGAACAAAAGATAAAGGAATAAACAGAAAAACTTATTCTCTTAGATTTCTCCAAAAATTTGGAATAGAACTACCATTTGACCCAGTTATCCCACTCCTCAGTATATACCCAAAGGACTTAAAATCAGCATACTACAGTGATGCAGCCATGGCAATGTTTATAGTAGCTCAATTCACAATAGCTAAGCTATGGAACCAGCCTAGGTGCCCTTCAACAGATGAATGGATAAAGAAATGTGGTATATATACACAATGGAATATTAGCCATAAAGAAAAATGAAATTATGGTATTTGCTGATAAATGGATGGTACGCTAGAATATCATGCTAAATGAAATAAGCCAATCCCCCAAAAACCAAAGGGAGAATGTTCTCTCTGATATGCAGATGCTAACACACAATAAGGAAGGTAAAGAATAGAAGTTCATTGGATTAGACAAAGGAGAATAAAAGGAAGGGACAATGGGAATAGGAAAGACAGTAGAATGAATTGGACATAACTTTCCTATGTCCATATATAAATACATGATCAATATAACTACACATCATGTATGACCACCAGAATGGAAGTTATATTCCATATATGTATAATATGTCAAAATACACTCTACTGTCATATATATTTTAAAATAATGAATTTTTTTAAAAGGGAAAAAAATTTATTCTCTAAGGTTAAGATTCTTCTGCTGATCAGGTTCTCTGTTAAATCAGGTTTCTCAAGGGATCAAGATATTAACCAGAATTTTCTTTTAAAAGGGGATTTCAGAGGCAAATGCAGGGTTCTGACTCCCTATATGCCAGTCCTTATAGTCCCTTCTATACCCCCTAGAGTCTCCCTTCGCATAGTGTTTTCTGAACTTGGAATTTTTCATTTTAAGTATCCTTGACTATCACACTGAAATTTCAAAAGCTAGTAGGCCCCAGGATGAACAAAGAGATTAACATGGACAAAAGACACAGGCAGGTGGAGAAGGTGCTTGCTTTCTTTACCTTGTTCAGCAATTTCAATTTCTCTTCGTCCAAATTCTGCCTGTTTGATGTTCTTGACACAGAAGTCACTGCTTCCCTTAGAGTTCTTTTGCTGTTTGTCCCTGGGGGATGTCTCATCATCAGAGCTATCTGTATATGAAGCCGCTGGAATGATAGAAACAAAAACCCTCAGGGAAAAAAATTTGCTTCCTCTAAAATTCCAAATCATGGAGGAAACTGAGGTTTCTCTATTCCTTAGCACCATACAAATTTACACCTTTGGTAAGCACCTAAATGGAACAATGGAGCTGCCCAATCATCTGTGGAAAAGCACTACCCACAGGTCAGAAAGGAGAACCCAAGAGATTGTCAAAAACATTCTCCCTAGATTATATCAATTTAGTATCTAGGGCTACCTGTTTTTTTTTGGATACCGGGGATGAGGATTGAACCCAGGGTCACTTTACCACTGAGCTACATCCTCAACCTTTTTCATTTTTCATTTTGAGACAGGGTTCTCAGTAAGTTGCTGAAGGCCTTGCTAAATTTCCAAGGCTGGCCTCGAATGTGCAATCCTTCTGTCTCATCCTCCTGAGTTGCTGGGATTATAGGAAAAATGTGTCACCACATTCCACAATGGCTAACTTTATCTTCAAAACATGTAGAGGTTCTTGATATGCAAAAAAAGAGAGGTTACACCATGGTAGCAATAGGTTAACATTCCTGATGAAAGATTGAAGTAATTAACTTATGAGTTTCTGGGATCCCAGCTATCCTTCTCTGTCTGTTGCTTAAATGCCTGATTTCACTTGTGTTTCAGTACAATAACTAAGACCTAGAAAATAAGGAACCCATGAGAAAGTAATTAAGAATCACAAAAAGTGTTTGTCTGATAACAGAGCTTTCTTTTTCAAGACTGGCTTTGATGGGGCTGAACCATGCCTGCAGACCCAATTAGACACTGACAATGAACTATTCAATGTGCTCTTCCTTCTTCCTGGCCTCAGTGGGTCCTGCATTAAGCATTTTAGATTCCCAAATTGGTGAATAAGTTCTCTTTTGGTACAATAATGCTCTCATAACCAATCCATTTAGTGATATACACTAGCAGGGGAAAGGTCCAAGTGACCAACAGGTAGCTGCTGCTACTGCTATTCACATGCTTAGCTAAAGTCTTCTTAGTCTTCATATAATTCTGTAGTTGCTAATGAGTTTTGGATGCTTTGAACCAATTTTCCTTCTTTAATTTATGTTCAAGTTTCAGAGGATAGTTCTTCCTCACTCTCAAGAGTTTTTAGGGGAGTGAGGAACATAAAGCATTGCTATAAAGTACCTTACATTACTCAATAGAATAAAATGTTTACCATCACTTTTAAGGGTAGAAAGCTGCAAAAGCACAGAGCTCCTAGGGCCTATGGTGCTCTGATCTGCTTATATCCAGAGAATTAAGACATTGCTGGGATTTCTTAGCAGAGGGTCTATCTCTAGGGGTGCTGTAAAAGGCAAGTCTGACCTTGTCCAGTTAATCAGGCACAGCTCTGCAACACTAGTGGGGCAGCAGGGGCTTGAGGATCTCTCTTGAGCTGGAAAACTGCCCTGGAGCAAAGTCCTAACACGAGGCCACAGGAATGAACAGGGGCACCATGGGAGGTGAGGGAATTAGTAAATTCCCAAAGAGACTTTTGTTCTTTAAAGGAGCTAATCTGTACAAAAAGTTTCTGGTTCCCTCTCCTAAAGTGAGTAAGAGCTCAAAGTACTTTTGGCAACAGAGTTCAGAAAGAGCTTTCTGGGCAGTCAACTGTTTTACTAATCAATATTCTGATATAGCTTAGGAGTTGAGGCTTAGGGGAACCATCCTTCTTCAACCTGAGAGAAGAAAGATAACAGCCTCCCCCAATCCTGATTCAAATTTACAAGAAAATTACTTTGGAAGAAAGAGTCAACATTCAGAATGACTTTGAAATTTCATGTTTTCCCAAAGCCATGATGATTTTTATGCTTCCCAGTAGCCATTTAAATATAGTAGTCACATGTTCTGGAGTCAGACAGACTTCAGTTGAAGACTCAATCTCTATTTCTAAGTACATAAAGTACAGATGATATCAGAGCCTATTCAGTAGGGCTCCAAACCTATTCATGTATCCAGTCATTCACACTTTCATTTGTTTATTGAACAAATTTTATCTATGCATCTACCATGTACCAGGCATGGTCTAGGTGCTGGGAATATAAGACAGATACAGATGGTCCCTACATTTATGGAGTTTTCAGTCTAGCAGGTGAGTCAGACATGAAAGAACTAATTATTTAGAGTTCTTTTTTTTTTTTTTCTCCCTTCCCAATACAGCTGTAATGTGTGCTGTGAAGACAGAAATCAGAATGCCATGAGACTGCATAATGATTTGTCAGGGTTGAAAATGCAGCTCAGTGGGAGAATGCTTGCCTACAGTGAACAAGGCCTAGGGTTGAAGCCTAGTTTGATCACCAGCATGGGTAGGTGGTAAGGGCTGGAGATGTTCAATAGTAGAAAGTTGGCCTAGCCTGCACAAGGTCCTGGGTTTGATCCCCAGCACCCCCAGAAAATAAAAAAACAAAAACAAAACCTTGTCAGAGTCAAGTTGTTGAGAAAATTAAAAAAAAAAAAAAAGACATTACTAAATAAAGAGCTTAGTATAATGCTTGGCATAGAGTAATTAAGTCTTCAATAAATGATACCTGATATTATTATATGCTTTAGTACATAATTTAAATAATACCAGATATAAAATCTTTAAGCATTCTTACTCAGCTTTAGAATGAGAAAAGAATGACATACATACAAAATTATTTAGCAGTTTCTTTTTTTTACTATCTCCGTCATCTCCTACTTAATCTACCAAAGCAGCAGGTGGTTGGCTGGCAGTGATTAAAAAGATTGAGACACCAGTCCTAACTACCCAAAATAGCTCTCCCCTCCTATGTCTCTTTAGCTTCTAAGGATGAGTCAGGGGAAAAAACAAAACAAAACAAAAAACTAAACTAAAAAACTTCATCTTAAAGAGAAGCACTCCAATTTTTGGCTGGAGACTGCACCGCCCCCCATTCATTCCTCCTACTTTCCCTCCCTCTCTTTCTTGTACCAGGGATTGAACCCAGGGGCACTTGACCAACAAGTCAAATCCCCAACCCTTTTTATTTTATTTTTTTATTTTGAGACAAGGTTTTGCTAAGTTGCTAAATTGCTGATGCTGGCTTTGAACTTGTGATCTTCCTGCCTCAGCCTCCCAAGCCACTGGGATTTTTACAGGCATGTGCCAGTGTGCCCAGCTCTCCCTAATTCTAAGAATAAAATTGTTTACATCACCTCTCTATTCTATATGCTAGAGGGAAAAATAGAAGTATTTTACTTTCTTAACTTGGTCAACTGGTTATAATTAAATAAACCAATGTTTTTCTTTGAGCCAAAATGAATTTTTCAAAGTCCTTTATATAGAACTGCTGTCAGGTAAAAATCCAAAGCAGTAGTTGTTTAAATTGCACTAACATGTGAACACAAAACAGATGATAGACCCAGACCAAGAGAATGTGTTATTTTTGCAAAAATGGTGGAAAGATTATTCCTGAACTTAGAGTGACACATGCATTTATATTTTGAACCTACTCATTTCTGCCACTATATTTAAAGTGGCACATTCAGGGACTTGGGAGAGCTCAGTGGTAAAGCAGTTGCATAGCATGTGCAAGGCTCTGGGTTCAACCTCCAGCACTGTGAAAAATAAATAAATCAATTAAATAAAATATAGATCAAGTTGCAGATGATTCCAATGTAGCTAGTGAAGTCTAAGTAGCCCATCCCCTAAGATCACAGGCTGGAGGTTTGGTTCAGAGGCAGAGCACTTGCCTAGCATGCTGGAGGCCCTGGGTTTTGTTCTTAGTACTGAAAAGAAAAAAAAAAAGATTGCACATTCATGAAAATAGTTGAGGTAACATTAAACTAATATTCTTTCTAGAAAAAAATTAGAGAAAGCCAATACCTTAAGCCTGAATAAAGTTTCTAAAGTATTTGTAATTATCAGCATACTCTGAAATAGTCAAATTTCATTTAAAAAAAAAAAAGGGAATAATTAGCTGGTTGCATTGGCACAGATTTGGAATCCCAGCTACTCAGGAGGATGAGGCAGGATAATTACAAGTTCAAGGCAGGCCTGAAGAACTTTGTGAGACCTTGTCTCAAAATAAAAAGTAAAAAGGGTTGGGAATATAGCTGAGAGGAAGAGTACCCTTTGGGTTCAATCCCCAGTACTAGGGGGAAAACAACAACAACAAAATGCATTAATAAGCTATTAGAGTATAAGATCCTAGATCTAGCTTTACCCCAATAGGTTAAGCAACTAATTTTCAATTTATCCAAATGTAAAATGGGGAGTATTAAGGAACCTCTTTCTCCTCATGCTCACCCTTTTCTCTAACTACTACTAGAAAGATTCTATCAGTAAATGAGATAATACCCTTCAGTTTATATGTAGAAAAGCAATATAAAGTATGATGTAGCTTTACTATTAGATGTGTTTCTGTTTTATGAGTTCCCAGAATTAAAACAGTTTGATGAATCACTAACCACAATCTAAGCCACAGAACATGCATCTGTGCGTTCTGTGGCTTACACCTGATCTAGCTTTACTTCCTAGCAGCTGTAATACTGTAGGTTACTGCTAGAAGAGCAGTCAGAATTCTGGCTGGATTAATTCTATTAAACTACTTTAAGTCAAGCAATTCCTCTTGGGCCCAGTCTATTCATTTGGTAATGGAAGGAACAGTTGGGACCTGTGTGTCAGTCATTGTACAGCAGATTTCACCAATAAGATATGTGAAAAGCTATGATAGCAACCCAAATACAAACAAATAAAATTCTGTTGTTTGGAAGATATTTCAAACTTTATAAGCACCAATCATGAAGAAAGTGACTTCTGCTCATCTTTTACCAAATTAACTCACTGAAAAAACAGGATTTTTTTCCAGAAATTTGTTAAAGAACACTCTGACCTTCCAGGATTTTGTGTGTGTGTGTGTGTGTGTTATTGGCAACTTAACCAGGGGTGCTTGACCACCGAACTATACCTCCTGACCTTCTAAATTTTTATTTTCATGCAGAGTCTCACTAGGTTTCTGAGGCTGGCCTCAAACCTGTGATCCTCCTGCTTCTGTCTCCTGAGTTTCTGGGATAATAAGTGTATACCACTGTACCTGGCAAGAATGAGCTGATTTTGAAGAAGACTCTTTTGTTCTTTTGCTTTTATGAGGCTTTTTGCTTAGGGGAAGAATTTTGAGAAGTTTCTTCCTTATAAATGAATTTCAGAGATTAATATAGCCTTTTCCAACCTAGGTTCCCCTACAATTAAGTCCTAATGCTTTGAAGCATGCATTGTATATAATGAATTAACTTCTCTCCCACACATCTAGAAAGGTACTAGTTATATATCATCTTTTGTAGAATTAAGAAAACAGCATATCAAATAATTTTCTATGTTCTATAAAAAATCAGATGAGGAACTTTGGTTGAGAAAGGCTGGTAGCAGTTCTTAAAAGAAAGCATGGCAAAATTGGGTGCGAGGATGGTTAGAAAGGGAGAGAAGGTCATTGCTTATTTAAACCTCCAAGTATCTTCAGCAAAACAAAAGCTTTGGATAGGAAGGTATCTTATTTTGATATGTCATAAACCTTCTTTTGGCTGCTTACATATATGTAATATATCATTTTACACCTAAACAAAGGTGTAAAATATAAGGCTTCTAGGGTTAAGGGTACAGCTCAGTGGCACAGTGCTTGCTTAGCAGGCACAACTCTGGGTTTAACCTACAGCAGAGGGGGAAAAACAAAGAAAACAAAATTCTCAGAATGCCTTTTAAAAATATTTATTTATCGACTTCCTTTTATGTATTAAACTTAGTTCTAAATGCTAGGAATACAGCAGTATAAAATAGATAAAAATCCCTGCTCCCATAAATCCATGATCAAATAGGTGGGAAAAGATAAAAATAAATTAATAAAATATATAGTATGGGACTGGGGTTGTGGCTCAGTGGTAGAATGTTCACCTAGCATGCATGAGGCACTGGGTTCAATCCTTAGCACCACATAGAAATAAAATAAAGATATTGTGTCCACCTAAAACTAAAAAATAAATATTAAAAAAAATATAGTAGGTCATATGATAATAAGTGCTATGAAGAAAAACAAAGGAAGAAAATATAGAGAGTGGGTGAGGTGATTGTACAACATTTACATATAATTAATTTTTTATTAAATTATTTATTTATTCTAATTTGTTATACACCATGGCAGAATGCAATTCATCTCATATTACACATATAGAGGATAATTTTTTTTTTTAAATGTAAAGGGCACGAGGGAATAAGGTTTAAAGTCAAAGTTCTGTGTTTAAGTTCTTTTTTTCTTTTAATCTTTATTTTATTTATTTTTATGTGGTGCTGAGGCTCGAACCCAGCACCTCACATGTGCTAGGCAAGCACTTTACTGCTGAGCCACTACCCCAACCCCAGAGCACAATTTTTCAAGTCACTAATTGTATACTATATGATTAATTTTTAATTGACAAAATTTTATATATTGCATTTATTGGATACAACATGATGTTCTGAAAAAGTATATATTGTGGAATGCCTCAACAGAACTAATTAACATATGCCTCATCTCACAAGCTTGCTTTGTGGTAAGAACACTTAAAATTTACTTTCTTAGAAATTTTGAAGAACATAAGCCAGGCTGATGAGGCACAACTATAATCCCAGTGATTCAGGAAGCTGAGACAGTAAGATTGAAAGTTCAAGGCCAGCCTCAGCAATTTAGCAAGGCCCTAAACAACATAGTGAGACCCTGTCTCAAAAAATAAAAAGGGCTGTGGATGGCTCAGAGGTTAAGTACCCTTGGGTTCAATTCCTGGTACCTCCTTGCCCTCCACCCAAGAACATAACATAATAATACATTGTTATTAACCATGGTCACTATGATGTATAAAATTTTAAAAGAATAGCCAGGATAGGCCTGAATGTGAAGGTGATATTTGGTGAAGAACTGAAGGAGGCAAGATAGCCAGCCACTCATATATCTGGGGGGGAAAAAAAACAACTTTTTAGGCAGGAAACAAATGCAAAGGTTTTGAAGCAGGACAGTGACTGGCATTTTTCAAAATAATAATAAGGAGGTTGGCTACTATGGTTGGAGGGGACCGAACAATTATGGGAGGAGAGAGTTTTGGAGAAGTAGATATGATAAGAAACACAATGGGAAGCTGGATGGTATGGAGCCCTTTAAGCTATTGTAAGAACGTTAGGCCTTATATTTATTTTATTTTATTATTGTGCTGGGGATAGAACCCACAGCCTTGCATATGTTGGGCAAGAGCTATACCATTGAACTATACCCCATCCCCTAACCTGACATTTTAAAAGAACAAATTTGGCTCCATGTCAAATAGACTGAAGATGGGTAAAGAAGAAACTAAGAAACTCAGTTTTTAAGGTATGGGAGGTTTGAGATGTTTATAAAACATCTAAGTGAAAGGCTGAGCGGGCAGGTGAATATACAGTCATTGTGTAGGGGGTAGATTTTAGTAGGAGATAAAATGAGAGAATCAAACACCAATTGATTGAGTATTTAAAACTCTAAGACTGAATTCACTTAGGGAGAGAATATAAACAAAGAAGGGAAGAGGTCCAAGGATTAGTTTTGGGGGTTCTCCAATGTTGATTTCTGTAGTCATTTAAATTATAAAGCATGCTAAAAAGGGCCTCAAGTTCTTATTGATATGCATTTGCATATCTTCTCAAATTCAGAAAGCTGTGAGTAGATTCTATTATTGTTGGCTCACTTGATGGGCACAGAGCTCTTTCTGTACTACCTCATCTGTACCACTGGCTCAGTTATGAATGTGCCAGGATGCACAAGTTTTCCAATATCACCTAATAAGGCAAACATGGATCAGAAACTAGAAATGGGGTCTATCCTAACTCCCAGTATAAGAATCAAGGCAGTATACCTCTTCCTTCAGATTTTGTTTACAAAGGGATTAACGACTGTGTGAAGAAAACAAAACCAAAACCAAAAATGAAGTAACAATGTGTGTGATGTAGCTGCTAAAAGAAAACATAATCTTAGATTTTATTTTTTCCCACACTTTTTATTAGTGCATTACAATTGTACATAATGATGGGATTTGTTGTTACATATTCATGCATGCACACAATTTGGTCAATATCATTCCCCATTAGGTTTCATTTTTAAAGCATTAAGTTTAAGGAGGTAATACTTCCTGTGGATTAGATCAATCACATCTGGAATATTATGGGCATAGATTCGCTTTTAAAAAGAAAATCTAGAATGCATCCAGATGAGCAGGTTACTGGGATGCCTCCTAACTCAAGCAATAAAAGATGCTGCGTTTTATTTCTAATTAAAATCTTTAAATTCCAGAAATTACTTAAGAGTTCATCAGACAATAAATAAATAAATGAAGCAAGGAGACACCCTATCATCTAAAATGTTCCCAAAGAGGCCAGATGGACATTTGCCAGAGATGCCACAGAAGCAATTTCAGCAATCCAGTGAATTATATCTTTAAAATCTTTTTCATCTCCAGGATTTTTTTCTTTTTTTTCTTTTTCTGGTGCTGGGGATTGAACCCAGGGCTTTGTGCATGTGAGGTAAGCACTCAACAACAGAGCTATATCCCCAGCTCCAGGATGTTTTCACTCCCTGTTCCCAAATTTAATATCCTTAAATGGGTATATTGACAACTTTTAAGCTATAAATATGGCAGTTTCATATAGTTCAATCTAAAAGGTCCAAGTTTAGAGAACTGGGGTTATAGTTCAGTGGTAGAGCACTTGCCTAGCACAGGTGAGGCACTGGGTTCAATCCTCAACACCATGTAAAAATAAATAAAATAATGGTATGTGTCCACCTATAACTAAAACAGATTTTATATATATAAAGGTCCAAGTTTATCAGGTTGACACCAGTTTAATATCATTCACCAATGATATTAGAAACCAAGGGTATCACCTACATTCTTTCAGGTACAAAGATATTTGGTAAGTACCCTCTCTGAACATAGGACTTGAATGAGAAGGCAGGCATTGGTTTCCTCTGCAGGAACACAGATAGATATGTGGATCTAGTTGTGTAAGGAAGATACTATACTGCAGTTAAAAATATCATTATTTATCATCCACCTTTTGCATATGTGTGTGGTGGGGAGCTTACTGGGGATTGAACTGAGGGGTATTCTACTACTGAGCTACCTCCCCAGCCCTTTTTATTTTGAGACAGGTTCTCAATAAATTGTCCAG
Source organism: Marmota flaviventris (assembly GCF_047511675.1). Taxonomy (NCBI): domain Eukaryota; kingdom Metazoa; phylum Chordata; class Mammalia; order Rodentia; family Sciuridae; genus Marmota; species Marmota flaviventris. Next base: position 24,358,204 of record NC_092498.1, read on the forward strand.
GCTGCCCTTGAACTTGAAATCCTTATGCCTTAGCCTGCTGAGTAGCTGGGATCACAGGTGGGTGCCACCATGCATCACCATACCCAGCGTTAGCGTTGATCTTTAGATAATGTGCACATATTTTACAATTCCCATTTTCACATTTTTTATGGCTTCTAGAGTTATGTTAACCAGTTAATGAATTTTTCAACTGTTTATTTTAGTGCAGTAAGACAGTATGAAACTCTGTATTTTTCTATGAAAACTCATAGGCATTTATGTCACAGTTATTGTGGGAATACAGTAAAAAAGAAAAATTAAAAGTGTGGTCATGGGCTGGGGTTGTGGCTCAGTGGTAGAGCACTTGCCTAGCATGTGTGAGGCACTGGGTTCGATTCTCAGCACCACATATAAATAAATAAACAACAACAACAAAAAAAGTGTGTACATAAGGCCAGGTGCGGTGGCGCATGCCTGTAATCCCAGAGGCTCAGGAGGCTGAATCAGGAGGATCGCAAGTTCAAAGCCAGCCTCAGCAACATTGAGGTGCTAAACAACTCAGTGAGACCCTGTCTCTAAATAAAATACAAAATAGGGCTGGGAATGTGGCTCAGTGTTTGCCGGAGTTCAATCCCAGGTACAAAAAAAAAAGGTTGTAAATAACAATCTACTTAACCTTAAAGCTACAGCTTCCAAACAATCCTTCTTTAACTTTATGTAACAAATATTACTTTCCTATATATATGAAGAATAAAATTTCGAGTCATGATAAAATTTTTTCTAATGAATATTACTATTTATAATGTGAAGAAGTAATAACTAAGGCAAACTCTCAGTTCCCTACCCCATTCTACCACAAAGCAAAAATAAAAGAGTCCCATACTAGATCAGACTCATACTGGGTACCACTACACAAATGGCCCTTACCTTCCAGGGGTCTATATAGTAATAGCTCATATGGCATTAAATCATAACTTGGCCCCAGAGCACATATACTTGAATTAATGCCGCTGCAAAGGAAGAAGTAACAAGAACTACAATGTCACAGCTCTGGAGAAAAGACAAAGGGCCCACTGCTTGAACTAGCTACAATGTTTTCATTGTTCATTGGAGTAACTGAGGTTTCCCCTTTAATTTGCAAGTACCAGATGGAAGGTTGGGAAACTTTTTTTTTCCCCCCAAAAGATGGAAAAAACAAAGTCTTTATACATGCTATTCAATGAAGGTCATCATCAGTGAACTGCATACTCCCATCCTTCGGAGTGGATCAAAGAACTTAATTTCCTTAGTGACCCTCTCTGCCTCTACTGGAAGAGAGGGCCTCTGTGAATTTCCACCCTGAATTCCCAAGGGAAATCCAAAGATTCCATCCCAAATTTTGGTTTAAATGTCGATTCTAAATATTTATTCAAGACACAGGCAACAGCAAGCACAGTTAGCCTTGGATAGGGGGGAAGGTCTGTTGTACACCTATTGGCCTTGATAGGTGGGTTCATGGCAGCTCAGTACTCACCCGAGCTATAGCTGTCAGTAGATGACTGAGAAATGGAACGAGAGAGAGAGCGACGTCCAATTTTGGTGGGACGCTTGTTGAATTCTTGCTTCTGGTCAGCAAACTGGATCTGCTAAGAAGAAGAATCCTAGTTATATAAAGAAAAAGAACCTCTATTTTGAGACAGCAATTCAAAGTTGTTGTTGTTGTTATTACTCATTATTATTTTACCTTCCCTGCACTTATCTGAAAATTTCAGAATATTCAGAATATTTCATTAAGCCAAATAGTGCATATTTGGAATATTAAGACTCTTTGGAGAAAAGAGTAATTTTTCACTCTTCACCTACTATATTTCTATTAAATTTAAATATTTGATCCACTCTATAACTATAATACTTTTTACAATGAAATTGTTACCAAAAAATGAAAAGGAGAAAAGAATGTTTTGTTTAAAATGAATTTTTAGTAAGTTGAGTCATATTTAGAAATCCCTTCTATAATTTCACTGAAAATTAAAGCTGAGAAGAATCTTAAAAGACTATCCATACATCTAAACCCTTCTATATTTCTAGATGAGAAAATTACCAAGATCCAGGTTTCAAGATTCTCAGGAAATTAATGGCACATGAAATTTTGAAAAAGGCTTTTTATCCAGACAGAACATTCTGGAACTGCACTGAAATCCTGGCCATGCCACTCATTAAGCTGTGTGATATTGGCCAAGATGTTTTTCTCTTTTTCCCATAAATACAACAGACATAAAAGTACTCACCTCACAGGTTTTAGACAAAATTAAATGAGACAATGCATGTAAACTGAAACAGCATGAGATTCAATAAATCCACGCTATACCCCCACTTCTACATTTCAGTATTCTTTTCACTCCCTTGTGGGTAGATATTTTAATTTAGACTTTCTAAAATATATTAGTTAGCTATACCAACTAGTAAATAAACATTTATTATTTTTAGTGTTTGGTATCATAAAGTACCTAAAAGCCACAAACTTGATCATTTATTAACTGTAACATAACAGATGTAGAAACAGTGGATAATTGAGCTGAATATACATAAACCCCATATCATAATCTGTAGGATGCAATTGGAAAATATCTGACAATGACTGTCTTACAAAAATTTTAATCTCTATCTCTGACAATTGAGCTGATACTTTTTAATACTTCACAAATCAAAGCTACATCATTTATTCATTTAATAACCTTTTTTCCCCCTACCAAGTGTTTACATAATTACTCAGATTCTTCTGGACCAAAGGTGGCACTGAGGAAGGTCTACTGAAAAGAATCAAAGATCTGACAACTGAGTCTCCCTTTAATGATGGAAAGATGGATCCCTGATGAGCAGAACAGATACAGTATAATAGAATGAAAGTAGCAACTGACGACTATACTTCCTGTAGTTAGAGGTAACTATTGAGTCATTTAAGTATTGAGATAGAGGGGGCCAGCGCCAAGCCAAATTTAATTAGCTTAGCATTCATTGCCTCTGTAGGGGAATTCATAGCATTTCCATAGCGATAACAACAAATAAAACCTTCAAATTGTTTTCGGCAATGGGAAAATGCATTGTATTAGATGCTTGTTGCAAAATGAAAAATGACAAATTTGATTATTTTGCTAAAGTAGCAATTTATTCTAAAAGGACAAAGTACTCTATGTACTCCCAAGGAATGTACATGAATTTCATGTACTTCTAGCACAGCACTAAGCACACTGAATGTAACTATCTACCTACCTACCTGTATTCTCTATAAATTATGGATTCCACAAAGGCAGGGGCTGGGTATCTTATTCACCCTTATATCCTCTGGCACTCTTCACTGTCTGTACTTGGTTGAATATTGAGTAAACATAACAAGCAAAGGCCAAGTCTAGAGTTAAAGTAATTTTTAAGGGCAAAAGCTGGGAAGGGGAAGAGGGAGGATGGGAAGCTGTGGACAGCAGTCAGGTTCAAAACTCTGGTGTCCATTTCACCAATCTCATTCATGAGAGTAATAGTCTTTATTCTTTTTTAGAGGCCCATCTAGGAAAAGGAATAATTGATTTTTGCAAAGCCCAAGCTAAGTCACTAACTCAGCTGTGTTCCCTTAAAAAAAATAAAATAAGAAGAAATAGCCGGTGTGGTGGCACACTCCTGTAATCCTCAGTGACACAGGAGGCTGAGGCAGGAGGACTGAAAGTTCCAGGTCACCCTGGGCAACTTAGTAGACCGTGTCTCAAAAAATAAATAAATAAAATAAAAGGGCTGGAGATGTAGTTCAGTGGTAGAACTGGTAGTTCCCTGGGTTCAATCCCCCAGTACAACAACAAAAAAGAATAATAGCAGAGAAACCATGCCCAGATATGCAACATGATTGCCCATCCCAACCACAGACCTGCACACATACCTAAGAGCAAGTGCACGCGTGCACACACACAACCCACTAGAGGGGGTCAGTCACTTTCATTCTCAGGATTTGTAGGACTGGGCTAAGTACACAACTGTTTACCCCAGTAACACTAAGCCATACGGCCATCTCATAACAGTTTCCCTAAACTGAGTTCCCTTCTCTTCGTCTTTACATTCAGAGTAACCCCTTCACCCAACAGCAAGTTTAGGATGTCTTTTGCGCTGAAGAATAGGCTTTGTAGGTTTTATGCATTTAGAACACAGGGTTCTTGCTTACTGATTAGATATTGAATTCAAATTCTTCAAAGACAGAATAATATTAGAAACTAACCACTTATATATTGTTAAATTATACAATTTTCTCAAGAAATAGATGTTTATCTTTTGCTGATAACCAGAACACATGAGTTCAGTAGGTCACACCTGATGCGTGCCCCTCTTCAATGGTTAAGCACCATTATATTCCTCACTCAACAGTCCATTTTGTTATACAATCATCTATCTGCCCACCCCAGGTGTAGTACTTTGGTAGATTTTACCCCTGACTTTCTTACCTCATCTGAAACCAGAGTCCTTTCAGGTAAGCCTCCTTTTTCATCTTGGAGAACACTGCCTAATTCCAACAGGCAGCAAGGCAAGGGAGGGAAAAGGTTGTTAAGAAAGAGGTAGCTCACTGTTCAACGGAGGGACAAAAGCAGGACAGGAGGAGAAGGAAAGTAGAAGCAGCTAGCCTTGGACAGTAAGTAATAGCTACAGGAGCAGCAAAACTGGTAAATAAAAGCTTAGCCTCACCTGGGCTTTAATCCCAGAGTTGCCATTGACAATATATTTCTTCTTGCTGCTCAGCATAGTGAAATTACCAGCCCCACTGCCACCTCTTTGGTTCAGGGACCCTTGTGGCCAGGCCTTTAAACTTTCCTCATCAGCAATTCTGTTGGCTCTGGTTCCAGCTAGCTTTTTTTTTTTTTTTTTTTTTGGTGTGGGGGTGCTAACCTTCCTTGGAATCCCTGAAGCAGCTCCAATACCCCGTCAGCATTACACCCCCAATATAATAAGGCAGTTCTGTTAGTGGCTCATCAGCCATTTCTAATTCTGTTAACTGTTTTAGCTGTTTTGCTTTTATTATTATTTTTTCCTGAACACCTAATTACAAGGATCCTCTGACCTCTAAACCTTAACAACTCCTTTGACAAGGCCCAACTTGCACGTGTATAACAATAGCTTATTTATATAACCTGTGTGCTTTTTTGCCTGCTATAATTAACTTGCTAATTAGGTTCTTTTTTAACCTTACCTCCTCCTTTTCCATGTCAGATGATTTTAGTTAACCTAGTCTCATTAGAAAAAAATTAACTACAGAGACACTAAAACAATGAGGGAATTTATTGAGAGTAAGAGAAAAAAAAAATTAATGGTGCCAAGTGCTCAGCAGCCCCTATTCTGCACTCTGTCTTTGGATTAGCCAAACAGGGGACACTGGTTTCAGTTCTATCACCAAGGAAATCAACTTTCTCATTCCATTTATTTACATTTAATTGTGTATCCTCATGTTTCAACATTTAGTTTCTGGTCCCATCTCAAGATTGTTGCTGATTTGGCACTGGGTGGCCCAATTTGCTTTTTTTCCAAAAAAAAAAAAAAGTGTGTTTCCTGGAAGGTGTGACTACAAAGGAGAATTTCTGATCTCAACTCCTCAGAATCACAACCACCTTATTACATGCCAAATAAAGACTCAAACAGGAAAAGAAGCACATTGTTTATTTGATTCTGAATGGGACCCAGTGAATAAATAGGAAAGCTACACTGATTGTTGCAGAGATACAGGTGGGGAGAAGGAGAAGGAGAGAGAAAGCTTCAACTTGAGGAGACCCTGTCTCAAAAAACAAAAAAATGAGTCAGGGTGGTGGCTCATGCCTATAATTCCAGAAACTCAAGAGGCTGAGGCAGGAGAATTACAAGTTCCAGGCCAGCCTCAGCAAATAAGAATCTGTCTCAAACTAAAAAATGAAAAGGGGTAGGAATGTAGCTCAGTGGTAAAGTGCCCCTGGATTCAATCCCCAACACCAAAAGGAAAACCAGATTCTTGGGGAGAACAGAAGATCTATTTACCCTGCAGAGGATCAGGCTAAAAGAAACAATGAGTTTCTTTTTAAATACATAGCTGTATCTTAATATCTGTAATGCTCATTTATAAATTAGGGGAAATAATACTTATTTCACCTAACTTCAAATGTATGCTAAAACACAATAAAATAAGGTAATATAAGAAGGTTTTGAAGACCACATGATATCTAAGTCTAAAATATAAATATTTCTATTCTCTAAGGACCAAGGTTTTTAACTTAGAATCTATAGATGTCTAGAATCCCCTAAAAGAGTATGCAAAATTTGTGGTTTCCTTGGGAGAGAGACTGCAGTTTCATCAGTTTCTCTAACGAGTCCCTGCTGTAAGTACTGATCCTGACTGAGGGCTGTAGTCAAGCTACCACTACCACCAATTACCAGATACCTTAATGGTTTTTGTCTTGCTTCCTAAGTAGAAACGGTTCAAATATTCTTCAAGACTTCTTTCCTTTTCAAGCTAAATGAGCAATTTTGCCTACAAAAGGGATTCCTTCTAGCGGAAAGAATAGTGAGCTGGCTCTGTACTCAAGAAAGTCTCAACCAGATTTCACATGGAAAAGTACTAAGCACTACAGACAGACTCGGTGGGAGGAGAAAAATATTAAAATGTAAACACATTAAAAAAAAAAAAGGCTTGTTGCTGACCTCTATGTACATAAGACAAGGTATTTTACCTGACATAGGAACTAAAGATTTCTGGAGGAAGTAAAACATATTAATAAAGACAATGTTTGGAAGGACTACATTTCCCAACATTTCAGGAGTAAAATTGCTGAACAAAGCTAAGAAAATCCTTCACGTGAAAATAGCTGAGGAGCAGAGAAGCTCCAGCAGTTTTCCGGTGGCTGATGGAACATCACCTCAAAGGTCTACTTTGTCAGTTCTTAAGTTTGGGGTTCTTCACGCTTCATCCTTGCCTGTATTCCTGCTGGGAATCTGATGTGAGTACCATCAGCTGCTGTGTGTGGACTTGAGCAAGTCCCTTTTTGCTGGTGATTATTATTATTTTTAAAAATATATTTATTTTTTAAGTTTTAGGTGGACACAATATCTTTATTTTACATTTATGAAGGTGCTAAGGATCAAACCCAGTGCCTCATGCATGCTAGGCGAGCGCTCTGAGCACTCAAGCCCAGCCCTTGCTGGTGATTATTATCAAAGGGAGGTGCTGAGATTCACCTCTCCTGAATGTTCCTCCTGAAAGGAGGTTCTGGAGGTTTCTGCGTTTCCTCTGGTGGTGGGATCGCCTCTGAGGGAAGTTTATTACACTAATGTGTGGTCTGGGATGTAAGTCAGACTGACTTGTGTTAAAACTTTCTTAACTTGATGTTTTGGCCAAACAGAAGAGTTGGCTCCAGAGTTTTCTCTTGGGGATTAAAAGACACTAGGACAGTTCACAGATAAAGTCTGGAATCTACAGGTAATACACTCAAAGGTTTTCTGCCAGGCAGCCCAAGGAAGCACTTTCAGAACAGGTCAGAAGTTAATGACTTATGCAGTATCTAAAAGAAAGCCTCAAAAGGCTTTGGTAAAGAGAAGATAGCAAATGAAACATCTGCATTACTGACAACAAGCCCCTCCCTACTGCTTCTCATTCTTGTTCAAAAACTACTGATCAAAGGTATCTTCCTGGTTTTTGGGAGAGAAGGGACAAAAAATTGATAAATGAGAGAAATTAAAAAAATAAAAAGAGTACAGCTATGCTTTATTTTAAAATGTTCTCTAAAAACTAGGAAGACCCAGGTCATATCCTTTAAGCAACAGTCATAATTCTTTTAGGGCAGTTTTCCTGTTCCTGTAAATAGAATAGTAAATGGACAAAAGTGCAGGAGAAACTCCTCTCGAGGGCAAGTGTCAGCAGGTAAAATGGTGAGGACTATTCTTTACAGCCATATGAGTTAGTATAAAGTTTTTATTGATTCTGAATTGGCACACTTATGTTCAGCAAAATTCTTCTGTAATATTCCTTTATAGAAATAGTTTAATAGTTTAATATCTTATTGTGGTCCCTCCTCTAAGAAAATCAAATTTCTTGCTCCCCCTTCTGGTTATTGATAATGGTCTAAAGATTAAAAAAATGACCAAAACAAAAACAAACAAAACGGTAAAAAAACAAAACACAAAAACAAAAAACTGGTTACCAGAATTGGGTACAACAGAGCATGCCTGTAATCCCAACCACTTGGGAGGCTGAGGCAGGAAGATCTCAAGTTCAAAGCCAGCCTCAGCAATTTAGGTCCTAAGCAACTTAGTGAGAGCCTGTCTCCCAAAAAAAGACAAAAAATAAAAAACAACTGGGGATATAACTCAATGGTAAAGCACCCCTGGGTTCAATGGGGGGGGGGGGCACAGAGATAAGGATAACAGCATCAGTTCCCCTGTTGGCCTCTGTTAGGTTTACTACATATTCAGTCTCATTGTCAATGGTTATTCTTCAAGTCCATAATTCCATAAGCACTTAAACTCTGAATATGTTGTAGAGAGTCTAACCATTTACCATAGAAAAATACACATATAGGATGCAAGAAATCAGACTAAATGTAGAGAAAACCAGTTAGGAACATACAAAATTTTTAGTAAAAGTTGTAATTGAATCCAGAAGATTAGATTTTATGTGCTATTTTTTATCAACAAGTAAATCTTTGTAAGCACTCTATTTAAACTATCAGGCAAATACAATATTTTGAAGAACTGTACCAAGAGAAGTATAATTCCTGCCTTGTAGAAATACACATATAAAAAATAGCTGGAGAAGGGTTTTGACTGCAAAAAAATAGGCAGGAAGGGAAGAAATGTTTTAAATCTTTTCAGACACTTGAGAGAGCACCAATTTTATAAGGGCTGCATTTTTTTTGCCCTCCCTCGCTACTCATTTTCTTTATCCCCATAAGAAATTAAGCATCAGAAGCAATCACAGAACAACAGGACCCATGCAGTAGGCCAGCAGCAACAGCGGGCCAGCCCCCGCCCACCATGGAGACAGCTAACAATCCATGTGGTCTCTGGCCAGGAGGCTCTCAACCTTCCTTTCCTAGCTTCACGAGTAATTAAGAAACAGGGGTGAACCAGTGCATAGGAACTAATCAGAAGTTAGAACAATAACTGTTTTCCCAACTACAGATCTTGACGGAGCTTCTTACAAGTGTTACTGTCACCTGTCAGAAAAGGTTGTCTTTCATTATAAAGAAACAGAAGGAAAAACAAAGCAACCAAACTCACCATCCACTCGGGCATGTGAAAAGCTGAGGTACCCTCATTACCGTCCCACTTCTCCATTGTGCAGGCTTGGGTAAGATATGTCCTGAAGCAAAAGGGAAAGCTTGTTTGGAAATGCCAGGGTTATCTGAGGGCCCCAAAGCAGACCCAAACCTGGTGATTCAGAAGGTCACTGACCAGGAGAAACCGCATCCCCTTTCACAGAAGCCTCCTATTCAAATCAAAATCTTTAGTCAACTGCCTAACAAATCCCTTACCAGCCAGCTTCAAAGCCTTCTGCTTCGGATTCAAAACCAGAGCGGTGCAAAGTTCTGCACCCTGGCACTGTACTTCCTTCAGGGCACTCTGTTTAGTGCTACCCAAACACTCTACCCCACCTCCCCAGTGGGGACTTTCTGCAGCAACAAACTGTCTTCCTTCTTCCCTGTGTATAAGGCACTGGTTAATTTTCTCCCGCCCCTAAGGACACGTCACTAGAGGTGCTGATACCAAGATCAATACAGATCGAGGTCAAGAAGGCGCTCCCATTTCTCAAGAGCTGCTAGATTTGAATCAGTACAGTAAACAGGCGTTTCCTTGAAATCAGAGTTCCTTATGGCTTTCAAGTTCAAATAGCTATGCAAAAGCTCCCCACCTGCTCCCACTAGGGGTCTGGCACCATGCTCTGGCATATCTCAAGTTAAATTCTTACTTCATGGGAAATTCAGATGGAGGCAGGGAAGACATTTTTGCAAAACCAAAACTTCTTAGAGGGCCTGAAGAAAGTTCTGGGGCCACTACTCCCTCTGCTGGCTCCCTGTACAATGTACACAAAGGTCTAAGAGCCTAGAGCTATAGAAACAGCATGGTGCTGCTACAGCAAGGTCAGTGAGGAGCCACCACAGCATGGGTTTGTTTACAGGAGGGCCAGGTTCCCAGCCAAGATTCATGCTAGTTTTTATTCACGGTTCTGTTATCAGGAAGAAACAGGATGCCAACCTGATAGCCCTAGAACTATTTATTACCTTAAAGGATCTCAGAAGTTCCTTCCACTTTGTGTCTCCACACCAGCTCCTTCCTCTCTAAATATCTCAGAAGTTGGGAAATAAGATATAACTAGTAAAAAGGTGATTTGACTCTATTCCCAAGTATATTATCCAATAAGAGTGGTAGAGCACTTGCCTTGCATGCTCAAGGCCCTGGGTTTGATCCCCAATGCCATACACACACATATACACACACATGGAAAAATCCTACCATAGATTTCAGACACAAGGGAGCCCAAGAAGACAAAACAAGACAGGCCTGCTTTGGCTCTATGAGCACCAGAGAGTCTTGTGTAATTCCCATTGCAGATGACAATTTCTTTGGAGCTGAGAGTCATAATGTCATAATTATGATTTTAGGTTCATTCCCTTTTAGGGCTATCACTGGTTAAGAGAATAGCTCTTTGGATATGGAATGGAAGGGAGGACAGTAATATCTAGGCTCTGAAGAGGTATTAAAAGATGCCAGAGAGGGAAGAATTCAAATGACTGATGAGAGGTATAAACTACAGAGAAAGGCAAGTGAAAACAGAACAGGACTGTTGGACCAGGTACACACACAGGTGTCAGGGATTAGAGATTACAGGGAGCGTAGAGAGCAGGTGCAGTAAGAAGAGAAAACAGCAGAGATAGAAGTAAGGAAGCTGTGGTAACAAATCTCTTGAGTGAAGCAACCACAGTAATGTCAAGATACAGAAGGCTGATGAGAGCCAGGTGCAATGGTGCACACCTATAATCCTCGTGGCCTGGTAGGCTGAGGCAGGAAAATTGCCAAGTTTGAGGCCAGACTGGGCAATTTAGTGAGAACTTGTCTCAAAATAAAAAATAAAAAAGGCTGGGGATCTAGCTCAATGGTAGAGCATCCCTGGGTTCAATCCCAAGTATTAAGCAAAAACAAAAACAATTAAACCATCCAACAAAACAACAACAACAACAAAAAAAAACAGCAGGCTGATGAGATGCACAGGATAAAGCCTGCTGAGGTCAGCGTGTCAACTTTGATGGAGTCTTAGCTCTCAGCAACTTCCAGTAATTGTCCTCAGGTCTTCCTTTAAATCCAAACTTCTTCAAATGAAAAGTCACATCTGATACCCAATTTCCAACGGTGTACTTCATCTGTACTTTAAATGCAACATGTCTAAAATCAAAATTATTCCTCCATCTTTCCTTCCATTTTTCACTTTTCTATTTATGCTAATGATGCCATTGCTCCCTCAATCAGATATGAAACCTCAGTCCTCTTTGATTTTCCTCTTTCCCCATGACCCTAATCATTGCCAATTATTTCTGAGCCTTCCTCCTCCAAGACTTTCTGCTATCCCTTTCTGTTCATTTCCACTGCCTCCTAAAAAGGATTCTAAAAATCCTTTCCGAGATGATCTTTCACTACATACCACTCTAAATATACTCTATCCTCCAGGATTACTTGCTATTTCCTGAGAGTAAAGACTATACAGTATGACAGCCATGAGCACAGGTTCTGGAATGACAGACTTGGGTTAGAATCCTGTGCTGCTACTTATTTAATCTCTCTATCCCTCCAGTTTTCTAATCTGTATGGTGGAAATAACTATAGTCATCTCACAAGATTGATGCAACGATTTAAGTAGGCTACATTAAGGACTTAATGATATCTCTTAATTTTATCATTCCTATGCTGTCCTTCACCACCTCAATGGATGTTCCAATGCTACTTTCTCAAATAAAAATGCATTGGTTTCTGTCTTCATATCCATCATCTTTGCTTATTCATATTCTCCAAGGTTCACCTGAAATGACAGCTCTACTATGAAACCTGACCTTAAAAATAGGATAATAGGATACAGCTTTCTGTATCTTGACATGACTCTGGTGTTTTGCTCAAGAGCTCCTTTGTGACCACAGCTTCCTTACTTCCACATTTGCTGTTTTCTCTTCCTGCTGCACCTCTAACACTGTTCTTTGGCTACATCATTATTCTTACCCTTCCTCATATCACAGTCACTGTGAACAGGTATTTATCTCTTGCCTGACTCCAGGCTCTTCAGGGGCATAGCAACTTCACTTTGCTTACAGTGCCTGACACAATAGAAGCTTAAGAAATGATCAACCATGTTTTAAAATTTCGTATACTTTGTACTCTGGGGCACCTTGTATAACTCAACATATTCAATATGTTTATTTTATAGGCTCTGCAATGTGATTTTATGTTTATATAGCTAGTTACATTACTGACCACAGGTATGACTTATTTGATGGTTAGTCCAGGGTAGGGTTTTAATCCTTAATTATAACACTATTTCTGTAGTAACATATAATCCATTTTCCATTGCTTGATCTACATCATAATGCTTCTAAGAACATATCAAATCCAAAGTCTATGTTACTGCTAATGTGGAGCCCAATCCTTAAAATAATATATTTCAGTAATCAGCAAATTACTACATATTGGCAATCTCATATTCTCTATATACTGATTTGTAAAGTATTATAGAAAATGGTTGCTTTCATGGTAGTATTAAATCCTGGAAGAAAGTGACTTCTAAAGAAACCAGGATTAGGAATTAAAAAATAAGCACAATTAAAATATATCACTTTATGGGCTGGGACTGTGGCTCAGCCGTAGCGCACTTGCCTTGTATGTGTGAGGCACTGGGTTCGATTCTCAGCACCATGGATAAATAAATAAAATAAAGATCTAGGGCTGTGGAGGTGGCTCAAGCGGTAACGCGCTCGCCTGGCATGCGCAGGCCGCTGGGTTCGATCCTCAGCACCACATAAAAATAAAATAAAGATGTTGTGTCCACTGAAAACTAAAAAATAAATATTAAAAAATTCTCTCTCTCTCTTTAAAAAAAAAAGATCTATCAACAACTAAAGGAAAAAAATATCACTTTTGTAGGCTAAGCTAAATGTTAACTTAATTGCATTTTTTTTTTTAGTATAGGTTTCAACTAAAATACACTTCATTTGAAAGCTGCAACCTCACTACATCTTTCTGTACTGATTCTGAAATGAACATAAAATATCAGCGGTTACATTTGAGAACTGAAGGTCCATTTACTGACAGGGACTGAGTAAGGCATGAGGTCTAGACATAAGTGCTAGTTATAAACTTGCTTCCAATACAATTTCTTTTTTTGGTTGTTTTTGTAGGGCTGGAGCTCAAACCCAGGGCTTCATGCAGGCTAGACAAACACTCTACCATTGCCCCCCGCCCTCCACCTCCAGTAAAACTCCATTTACCATAATGTGCCCTACAAGGCATACCTACAGCCAGAGCAAGAGTGAGACCAGTGCATGAGATTATAACACCTTAAATGATTAAAGGAGGAGTTAGTAATTTCAACAAAAAAGTTGTACTAACTATACCAGCCCCTACAACCTTTTGCTTTGCAAAAATTGTCTGGGTGAGTGAGCAGCTCAGAAGAATGTCATTTTAACTCCAAAACCAGCTCAAAGTCCTGTATGCCAGCAGTTCCTACCAATGGTGACTTGAGAGTGGGATCATCATTGAGAGTGTGTCAGATGATCCAAAGTCAGAGTGAGTACATGCTCAGAACTGAAGGAGAAAGCACGAAAATCTACTATTTCCAGAAGTCAAAGATAGAAAAAGAACCAGGCAATGAAGAAGTTACTAACACAGTAGAACAGTTTTAAATGAAAGGTGATGAATCTGGATCCTAGGGAGTCATAAGGCACAATGCAAAGAATACAAGAATGTAATCCTGTCCTCTATTCCTGGCTTGTCACTAATGGTTTTATTAGACTTTGGCAAGTCACCTGACTACTCTCTTCTTTGGTTTCCTCACTATAAGTGAGAGGGAGGGGAGAGGCTGAACTGGAAGGTTAGAACTGGTTCTTTCCAGTCCTAACATTTAATATTTCTAATCCATCTATTTTCTCTCAGGCTATAAGAAATGATAGTAACCATTCTTTAGTCACCCAAGTTACAGCTTATTACAGAGGCCAAAGTTTCTAACCTAGCTGGCTGGAATTGCCAGCTAGGCCTCAAATCTCCCTACCCCCTTCAACTAGGCACCTTACCTCTCAGTTCCTCACTGATTAAAAGACTCACACACTTTAGGCACATTAGACTCAGCATGGATCTTTACCAGTAAAGACCACAGGCTTAAAGTTTGATAGACTGGTTTGAAGGTGAGCTCTAGGACTTATCAGCTGTGTATCCTCAAGTAAACTACACAACTTTTTTGAGCCTTTGTTTTCTCATTTGTAAAACAGAATAAAAACACCTTACATTGTTTCTAAAAAGACTCCCCACCACCACCCCACCCCTGCAAAGGGAAGGGGGAAGAGTAAGGACTGCACAACACAATGATGATGGTGGAAAGAGGGAAGGGTGAGGAGAGAGGTAGGAAGGAAAAGAAAAAGAGAGTATAAGAAAAAGGGGATTAAGAGGAAAATAAATACTAAGCACTTACAAGGAAAGGGGAACTGAGAACAGTGGGAAAGGGAAGGAGAGGAGAAAGGCAAGAGGGGAGAAAGAACTTCATAAAGATTAAATAAGAAATATATATATATATATATATATATATATATATATATATATATATATATATATGTATACATATATGTATGTATGTATGTATGTATCTGGGAGTGGTGGCACATGCCTGTAATACCAGCACCTTGGGAGGCTGAGGCAGGAAGAAGGATTGCAAGTTTAAGTTCAGCCTGGACATTAGTGAGGCCTTGTCTCAAAATAAATTTTAAAAAAGGCTGGTGCCAAGAAGTTATCTTGTCCAAAACTAGATATAGCAGAGTAATACAAGACTACCTGGTTGAATCACCACTTATTAATTGGGTAACCTTGTGCCTCTGTTTTCTCATCTGTAAAACAAAGGAAATTAAGAGTATTGACCTTTAAGGATTACTGAGAGGAGCAAATGATATACAAAAAGCACTCAGAACAGTTCCTGGAACTTGTCAGTGATAATTAAAATTTACTATTATTATTAATAATTATAACATGTACATTCTTCTTACGAACATACCCAAATCTATCTTTTCTTCTATATATGGTGAATTCATTAATAAAACCATAAATATTTATTAGTGCCTACCATGTCCCAAGAACCTTATAGATAGTCTCAGCCTTTATGATGTTTAAAGTCTAGAGAGATGCAATTAAGTTAGTAATTACAATACAATTGTGAAAATGATAATGTCAGTACAGGGTTCTAAGGGAGTGTATGTTGCAAGGGAACCAATGACCTGTGTTGGGGGCATAGCACCAGAAAAGCTCCCCTTAAATGAAAAGGTAAAAGGTATGCAGGAATTGCTGGTGTGTGGTGAGGAGGGAGTGAGAACAGTATTTCACATGGAGAACAGAATGTGTACTACAAGATGTCTCCACCTCTCCTTTCTTCCTAAAACGAGATGTCTGAAGTCTAGCCATCATCATGTCCATTCATGTCCATCTAAATCAGTTTTTCCCAAACTTGAATGTGTGTATAAATTATTTGAAATCTTATTAAAATTCCCATTTGGATTTGGTAAGTCTGGATAGGTCTTAGTAGGTCCTAATATTCCTTTTTTTTTGGCAGTGCTGGGGATTGTACCAAGGCATTGTACATGCTAGGCAAGCACTTCACCACCAAGTTACATTTTTTTTGTTTTTAAACAGCTCTCAGAGGATGTCATTAACTGAGTCTACACTTTCAGAAGTAACGGCCTAAATATTTCCATTCCTGTAATGGCCTACTTTGATTTGTTAAATTCAATTTATTTATATGTGATTATCAACATAGTGATCGTTGTGAAATCTGATCATATCACTTCCTTTGCCACTAAAGCTCCACAAAATCAGATACAAACTCCTCAGCATGATGACATACAAGGCTTTTTGAGTTGGCCTCTGATACCGCTAGAGCCTCAGTCCTCTGTATTTCTAGCCCCTAGATTAGGTTAAAAATCAATTCTACAATTACTAGTTCCCCAGAGTGATCTCTATCATAGCACATATCAGTATGGATACTGATTTTAGTATGGATACTAAAATCAACCATTTGTCTATTTCCACACTGAAACTGTAAGCAATTTGAGGGCAGATATTATGCATTTTATCCCTGTATTCCAAGTGCCTAGCACATGGTAAACAATAATGAATATGTGAATGAAAAAATGACTTAATCAGGGGATGAGGGGCTACTATAGTTGTAGAGCAATTGTGTAGCATGTATGAGGCCCTAGAGTTGATCCAAAGCACTGAAAAAAAAAAGAGGGGGGGAGACTTAAAGAATAAATAGCTAGCTCAGAAGAAAGCCCCAAAGGATAACAGGTACCTAAAGAGTAAAGGGAAGAAAAAGGGAAACAGATACCAGTAAGAATTAACAAAACCATAAACAGAAACATAACTATGACAAAACTGCATGCCTACAATCTATCAACTTGGGAGGCTGAGACAGCAGTATCACAAGTTCAAGGCTGGCCTCAGCAACTTAGTGAGGCCCTAAGCAACTTAGCTCAAAATTAAAAATAAAAAGGGCTGGGGATGTAGCACAGCAGGAGAATGCCACTGGTTTCAATCCCCACTTTGTATGTATAAACAAACAAAGGACAAATAAATAAAATACCTAGTATAGCTAAATGGACCTCCTCATCACTGACTAGTCTAGTCAGTATTTCTCAGAACAATGCAGAGACTACAATATATTGAAGTCTGCACCAAGCCATCCTCTTCACATCCTCACACTCCACTCCCTGTTAAGTCCTTTAGAACGTGGGAGTGGAGTGTGGACTTAAATCTTCAATACCTCTGACACAGCTAATATAGCTCCATTTGGGTCAGGGTTCAGTTTGCTATATGGTTAACACCTCCAGATAAAACTGTCCTCAAAGAGAAATCATATTTAAACTTGAAAACAACCAGCATAAAAATCAGAAGGAATTTTCATTCAGGCCCCTCAATTTCTGGGAATAAGCTGGCATGCTGGCAAAAGGAGGCTGAGGCAAGAGGATCACAAATTCAAGACAAGCTTCTGCAATTAAGCAAGACCCTATTTCAAAATAAAAAATGAAAAATAGGACTGGGGATGTGGCTTCAGTACCACCAAAACACAACAACAACTGGGAATAAAGGATGAGGGGTAAAATAATGAAGTACAATGCCATTAAATAAACACTGACTGTGGATTTCTGACAATTTTTGTGTGTGTATGCGATTGAGCCCAGGGGTACTCTACCACTGAGCATCATTTCCAGCACTTTTTAATTTTTATTTTGAGATGGGAGTCTCACTAAATTACTAAGGCTGGCCTTGAATTTGCAATCCTCCTGCCTTAGCCTCCCAAGTCGCTGGGCTCACAGGCATGCGTTACCAACCCACCTTCACTATATTCGTCTTTTTTGGTACTGCAGATGGAATCTTAGGGGACTTTACCACTGAGGTACAACCCCAGCCTTTAAAATTTTTTTTTGAAAAAATTTATGACAGGGTATTCTAAGTTGTTGAGGCCTCAAACTTGAATATTCAATTTACTGAATCCATTAATTTGTTAATGGGCCTCTGGTTGTTTTTAATTTAGAGGCTATAAAAATGATGTTGCTATGAATATTCTGTTTTAAATTTTTTTAATTTGTTCTAATTAGTTATACATGACAATAGAATGCACTTTGACACACTGTATACAATGGAGCACAATTTCTCATTCTTCTGGCTGTACATGGTGTAGTCACACCAGTAGTATAACCATACATGTTTATAGGGTAATAATGTCTGGTCATCCTACCATCCTTCCCATTCCCACAGCCCCACTCCTCCTCCCACTCCCCTTTACACAATCCAAAGTTCCTTCATTCCCCTCACCCCACCCGTGGATCAGCATTTGTTTACCAGAGAAAACATTCAGCTTTTGTTTTTTGGGGGGATTGACTTATTTCACTTAGCATGATATACTCTAGTTCCAGATATGAATATTCTTGTAGATGTCTTTTAGTACCCTTATGAAAACATTTCTGTTGACTACCTATCTAGGAAAGGAATTGCTGGGTTATAAGGTGTGCATGTTTGACTAGACAGTTAACGCCAAGCAATTTTTTTGAAGTATTTTTACTAATTTATATATCTACCAGTAGGAAATCAGTGCTCCAGTTACTTCATATCTTTGGTCTTTTCTTTTTTCATTATAACTGGAACTGTGGCATGTACCACTATGCCCAGCTTGTTGCTTTTTCTTTTGTTTTGGTTTTTGATACTGGGGATTGAACCCAGGAGTGCTTTATCACTGAGCTATATCCCTGTCTTTTTATTTTTTATTTTGAGACAGGTAGTTGCTTAGGACCTAAGTTGCTGAGGCTAGCCTTTGTACTTGATATCCTTCTTCAGTCTCCTGAGTCATTGGATTACAGAGGTGCACTACTGTGACTGGCTAGCTTGTCGTTTTTAATAATTTGTTGTTTTGAATTATTTGGAAATGATTTTAGAAACAAGTTGCAAAAATAGTATAGATAGTTCCCATGTAAACTTCATCTAGCTTCTTCTAATGTTGATATCTTATACAATAATGGTAATTATCAAAACTAAGAAAGTGACATTGGTACAATACTATTAACTACAGATTCTAGTTGGAGTTCACCAGTTTTCCCACTAATGTCTGTTTTCAGTTCCCAGATCCAGTCCAGGCTCCCACATTGCATTTGGTTGTCCTGCTGTTACTTTCAACCTGTAACACTTCCTCAATTTTTCCAAGGCTTTTCATAACCTTGACAACATAAATCAACAGAATCCTGGAATATGGCTGTACATTGACTAGATTAAAAAAACAAATTAGTCAGGTGTGGTAGAGCACAACAGTAATTACATGGACTCAAGAGGCTGAGACAGGAAGATTGCAAGTTCAAAATCAGTCTCAGCCATTTAACAAGACCCTAAACAATATAGTGAGACCCTATCTCAAAATAAAAAAATAACAAGAGCTGAGGATATGGTTCAGTGGTTGAGCACCCCCGGGTTCAATCTGTAGTCCCCCCCAAAACAAACTTGTTTGTTATCTACTAATCTCTTTTGATCAATTTTTAATAAAATGAAGATATTAGCCTTTATTTTTCATTTTTTTGGTATGGGGATTGAACCCAGGGGTGCTTTATCACTGAGCTACATCCCCAGCACTTTTTAGTTTTTATTTTGAGACAGGGTCTTGCTAAGTTGCTGAGTCTGGCCTTGAACTTGCTTCCTTCTGCCTCAGCCTCCCAAGTTGCTAGGATTACAAGTGTGCATGACTGCACCTGGCTTGTCTTGATTTCTGATAAACTTATGCCTTAAATGTTCAGAATCCCTCCCTTCTTAATCAACATGAAGTACAACTGTACATTAGTACAGTCATCTATTAATATCTGTGGGGGACTGGTTCCAAGACACCCCTTTTCCTCATATGAAAATAGGTAAACACTCAAGTCCCTCATCTAAAATGGCATAGTACTTTCATAGAACCTGCATATAACCTCAAGAATGCACTTAATAGTTGATCTAAATTGTTGGGAATGATGACAAAGTCTGTAAGTGTTCAGATACAATTATTCCCCTAAATATTTTCAACCCATGGCCAGTTGAATCCAAGATGTAGAACCAGGAGACACAGAGAACTAACTATATAGTAACTCTGTTTCCATTAAGGAATCAACAGGGCCTAGGGGCTGGGGTTGTGGCTCAGAGGTAGAGAGCTCACTGGGCATGCGTGAGGCACTGGGTTCGATCGTCAGCAACATATAAATATAAAATAAAGATATGTATCTACCTATAACTAAAAAATAAATATTTGAAAGAAATCAACAGGGCCTTGGAGATGGGGTTGTGGTCAGTGGTAGAGCGCTTGCCCAGCATGTATGAAGCACTGGTTTTGATTCTCAGTACGGCATTGAAATAAATAAAGGTCCACTGACAAAAAAAAAAAGAGAGATCAACTGGGCCTAAACAGTTTCAGAATTGTTGGTCTGTTTTCTAATTTTTCTGGAATGAGGGTTACAATACTTTTTTTATGTTAAGAGGAAAAAAAAAACTTATGGTAGACAGAATAATTCTGGCCTAATATTTTTTCCTTTGTCACAGAAGAAAAAAAAGGAAGAATAGATGCAGGCAGTTTTTTGTTGTTGTTTGTTTTGTTTTTGTTTTTTAAATATTTTTAGTTATAGATGGACACAACACCTTTATTTTATTTGCTTATTATTTGTGTGATACTGAGAATTGAACCCAGTGTCTCACATGTGCTAGGCAAGCATTCCACTCAGCCCCGATGCAGGCAGTTTTATAGGTTTGGTAGTAATAAAATAAGGGAATTCACATCTACCAGGTTCCCATACACAGTGAACTTGGACAATAATATCAATTATGGGGTTCAGGAAAAGGGTTATAGGAGAATCAAGAAGCATCAAGAAGCATTACTGGTTTACAGTATTTTAAAAATAGATAACTAGTGGCCAAAGAAAGTTTCTAAGTAGGCAATAATCTGTGCAGAATGATGTGACAAAATATTTTCAGGAGAGAGGCTTACTTTGTGTAACTGATAAGTCAGTTAAAGAGACTCTCAGGTGTAGTGGCATATGACTGTATTCCTGCTACTCAGGACGCTGAGGCAGGAGAATCAAAAAGTTCAAAGCTAGCCTCAGCATATTAAGACGACCTTCAGCAATTTAGTGAGACCCTTTCTCAAAATAAAAAATAAAAGGGCTGGGGATATAGCTTAATGGCAAAGTACCCCTGGGTTCAATCCCCAGCACCAAATAGATAGATAGATAGACAGGCAGATTGATTGACCCTAAAGAGGTTAAAGTCTGGATTTCCAGATTATAATCATGTGAAAGAAAAAGGATATAAAATTTGAGAAATCACATAAAGGAAGAACTAGCAGAATCTAGACAATGATCTGGATTTAGAGTCAAGGTTTTAAGTTTCAACTTCGTAGTATCAGTTTTCAACACAACACATTCAAATTCCATGTATCCAGAAATTATATCATTGCATTTTTATGTTTGTGATAATTACCTCTACCTAGCACTTTTCTGCCAAAAAATTCTGACTGATTTTCAAAATCCTTTGGCATTTCACCTTTCCCATGATAGTCAAATAGAGAATATTCCAATGCGTTCCAAAGCAAATCAATCAAGCATAACCAGGATTAGCAGATCTTTTTACAGCCACAAACAAGATACTATATATTTAAAAACAAAAACATTCCTCTCATGCTAACCAAATCAGGATTAAGAACTGCTGATCATCATCTGAAAAAAGAAAAGAAGAACTCTTCTAAAATAAGTGAAATTAATTGCTCACCTTTAATAATTATTTTAATGTTTCTTCATTGAGCCTGTTTTCCATAGTTTTCATTAAATGTGGCTCCCTCTCTCAAAGACCTCCACATTTTCAAAAATAAAACAAAAAGTTACAGTAGAAAGTGGCTTTAGAAATTTTATAATTAAATCATAATTTTCTGTAGAAGAAAAAATAAAACTCAAAAAATTCGAAAATGTTGCAAAAACTACACAGCTAACTATTGGCAGACAAAAATCTGTACTTCCTAAGTCCTCTATTCAATATTATTTCTCTATTCTCATCTGCTCTCATCTTAGAACTATTGTGGTTGGAAGCACTAAGAAAATATTAAACCATTCTTTTCTGTGAAAATAAAAAAGAAACGAAAAACATAATAAGGAGCAAAAATATAAATAGAATATAATTCTTAAAGAAGAGCTACTGAATAATTTTCTTTCTATCCCCTCAAATAACCTATGAGTAGTCAATTTCTAGAACTTATATTAATAAATGATAAAAGTACTTGTATGGTACTTTAAAGTACTTGGAGACAAATATATATAATACACCGAATCTTACTCTCTGAGGTAGTTATATTTTATAAGGTTGCAAAGAATACTAAATTTGCCAATACTGAACCATTGCTCCTAGGGGAAATACAAGTTTTGGTTCCTGTGTTGTAGCATTTTTGTTAATCAATAGATAGCCTAATTTTATTTGTATTTCTGAGGGGTTTATTTTGTTTTTTGCAATGCTATAGGGATTGAACCCCTTGCCTCACACATGTTAAGTACATACTTTATCACTAGCTACATCACCAGCCCTATGTGTATTTGTTAAAAGATGTCATAGTTAATATATATTGTTGATTTATTTAAATCAAACCCACAATGAACAATATGATAACTCTACTTGAACCAAGCTTATCTAAAATGTTTTATCTCTCAGACTTTTTGTGCTTAGAAATATAATACTTTGGCAATATACTCAAGGGCCATTTTAATTTTGGGGGTACTGGGGATTGAACCCAGAGGTGCTTTATTGCTGAGCTACATCCCCAACCCTTTTTTAATTTATTTTATTTTTATCTTTATTTTTTGGTACTGGGGATTGAACTCAGAGGCACTTAACCACTGAGCCACATCCCCAGCCTTTTATTTATTTATCTATTTATTTAGTATTTTATTTAGAGACAGGGTCTCATTGAGTTGCTTAGTGCCTCAATACATTGCTGAGACAGGCTTTGAACACACCATCCTCCTGCCTCAGCCTCCCAAGCCACTGCACCTGGCTTATTTTTTGTTTTGAGACAGAGCCTTGCTAAGTTGCTTAGGGCCTCACTAAATTGCTGAGGCGGGCTTTGAACTTGCAATCCTCCTGCCTCAGCTTCCCGAGTTGCTGGGATAATAGTTGTGCACCACCATGCCTGGCTTGAGGGCCATTTTAAATAGTAAAAGTCAGGAAAAAAAAAAAAAAGGAAATGAAATAATTTAAAACCCATGCAAAAAAATTTTTTAAAGTGACAATACATTGATCACAAAAAGGACTTGACATATATAAGAGATGAAACAATAAGACAGAGCACTGTTTTGTTTGACCTCAGCTGGAAACATGCATATAGGGTGACTCAACTTTTTGCCACTCTGTGCAGTGTCCATAAAGAATACCAAAAAGGACCACGGGTATTGATTTTGAAGTTACAAATAAATTTCAGTGAGCACACAAATCCACAAACAAGGTATCTGCAAATAGCGAGGAGTGACTGTGCTACCGGATTCCCTTGCTCTGGATTCCTTTGCTCTAGATAATTCCAAGGCAAATTTACCCTGATGTTAAAGATTCTCAGAGAAGTCCTACTTGCAGGTGCTAAAAGTACCTCTTGTGAAGTTCATAAATCACCTCAACTTTGTTTTTAAGCACACATGTGCTAGTCAAAATCTTCTGCCCAATCCAAATGTAACAGTGACAGGAAAAAGTAGAAGAGAATTCAATCTATTTTCTTTTATTTTTGGGTAGATCAGACCCAGGGGCGCCATGTATGCTAGGCTACCAATCTACAGCCTGTCAATCTATCTTCTTAAAGCAATATTCACCAACATTGTAGTGTTAACTGGAGCCTACGACTGGATGCAAGAGCAAGTCTTAAACAAGTATAAGTGTAGGCTTATAATGGGTCATATTCAGACATGCAAACTATCTCTACCCAAATAGGCATACCCATACTTGGGCTGTCTGGCTGCTGAAAACAACCCTGGCACACATACAATTCAACCTATTAATTCTTTTTTCTTTTTCCTTCTTCTTTTTTTGTACTAAGAATTGAGCCCAGGGTCACCTTACTACTGAGCAACATCCCCAGTCCTTTTTATTTTGAGACAGGGCTGGCCTTAAACTTGCTACCTCAGCATCTTGACTTGCTGGGATTATAGGTGTGCACCACCATGCCCATCTACAACCTCATTATTCTGCCATGCTTCCTTACTCAGTCTCTTCCTCTTGTCTCCATACCAACTGTCAAATGTTCTCTATTCTTCTCAAATATCCAACTATAATATCTATCCTGTGCTCTCATTACTTCTACTCCTAATTTCATAGAAAAAAAACTAGATTAAAAAATGTGTTTCCAACTTCTTGACAATAAATCCTATAAACTTATCCATATTCATCCTCCCCTATTACCTTCCTGTTTTAACAGAACAGAATTCTATCTGCCCAACTAAATAAAATCCTACCAGTGCCCATAATCAAACTCTTTCATCTTCTTGGGGACTACTCACCATCAATTATCCCTTCTCACTTCTGTTTCTTCAACTTTTCACCCACTATTGGCTTCTTCCCATCGGCACAAAACGCATTCAGGTTTTTCCATCTCTCCAAAATAAATTTTCTACCTTCCTTTCAGGTATTGCTCTCTGCATTTATCTTCAAAGTCAACTCCTTGGATTTCTAAACTCACTATGTCCCTCTTTTTTTTTTTTTTTAACTTCCATTCAGTCCTGAATCTTTTATGGTCTATCTTCTGTTTCTGCCAATCCAATGAAACTATTTGTGCCATCCATGGTCACTGTATCCTTGCTGCTAAATCTTTTTGTTTTGCAGAGGGTACCAGGGACTGAACTCAGGGTTGCTCTACTCAGAGTTGCTACATCCCCACCCCTTTTTATTTTGTACTTTTTAAACTTTCTTTCAAAAAAACAATTTGGGAACATGCCATGAATCACTTTAGTATTTCAGGTGCGAATTCTTCATTTTATTTATTTATTTTTTTATGTGGTGCTGAGGATCAAACCCAGTGCCTCACACATGTGAGGCAAGTGCTCACCATTGAGCTCCAACCCCAGTCTTTTTTATTTCGAGACAGGGTCTTGCTCAGTTGTGTGGGGCTTTGCTAAATTTCTAAGGCTGGTCTGGAACTTGCAATCCTGTTGTCTCAGCCCTTGAGTTGCTGCAATTAAAGGTGTACAACATCACAGCCAATCCTTATTGCTAATCTTATAAATGCTTCTCAGGATTTTAATATTCATAATACTTCCTCTTTGCAAGATTCTCTTTCCTCAGCTTTTCTGACCACCTTTCCTTAATCCCTTTATAACCACCTTCCCCTTAACATCTAAAATACCTTTATTCAGTCTTTGTAGCTTCTTTTTCTCTTTTGGTCCCTTAAATGTAGGAATTCTTGAAGATTCTATTCTATTTTCATTTCCTCTTTATACAAAACATTCTCTTGCCCACATACATGGCTTTAGTTACTGGATTTTTTTTTTTAATAATAATACTAGGGATTGAACCCAGTAGTACTTTATCACTGAGCTACTTCCCAGCCCTTTTTATTTTTTGAGACAGGGTCTCGCTAAGTTGCTGAAGCTAACCTAAACTTTAAATCCTCCTGCCTCAGCCTCCAGAGCCCCTGTGCCTGGCTCATTTACTCCTAATGTGCAAGCAATTTCCAAAACTCTGGACTTAACACCTTTGAGCTTCAGTCTAGACAATGATCTACTAGATGCTTCACTGTATGGTATTCCCAAAGCCACCTCCTCTATAACAGATCTTAAATTATTTGCTTATTTTTTCTAAGAAAGGAAAATAAGTAATTAAATTTATGGTAGGTGCTACAAAGGAAATGATCAACAGGCTAAAATATGAAAGAAAGAAACTACCTTAGATAGAGGGTCAAAAGGGAATTTTTAAGGCAGTAGCGTTTGAGATAAGACTAGAAAGATGAGAAAAAGCTTGCTTATGAAAGGAATGAGATAGTGGTTGCAAAGACTTGATGTAAGAAAGAATTTGACATGTTTAATAAATGGAAAGCTGACATATGTGGCTGGAGAATGAGGTTGAAAAAATACAAAGACCCAACCATGAAAGTCCTTATACAAGCTAAGATAAAGAATTTGGATTTTATTCCAAATATAATGGATTTTATAAAGGAAGCAACATAAACCAATTTATATTTACACCTGCTGCTGTGTAAAAAAAATGGATTATAGACAGACAGGAAGGGAAGATTAATCAGAAAGCTGATACAGTGGATAAAGTGAAAGCTATACTCTGGAGCAGGCTGACGACAATGAAATGAAGAAAAGCAGACAGTTTTGAGGTGATTTTAAAGGTAGAACTCATAAGACTTGCTAATGCATGGCATGTAGGAGGTGAGAAAAAAGAAAGAATGATTTCCAATTTTAGTTTGAACTGGTTTAAAGGTGATTTACTGAGGAAAAACTTGGGTGGGGTGAAAAAGAAAAGGTTTTATGAGAGAAATCAAAAGTTCCATTGTGTACATGTTAAGTTCAGAAAATCTGTGAAACATGTTATGGACACAGAATGTATGATGATAGGCCCATAGAAGTCTGGAGCTCAGTAAGAGAGGTACACTGGAGACAGTGTGAATGGAAGCTGCCAAGCTCACAGTGGCAGATTTTTTACTTGAAAGTCTGAATTTTATCATCGATAATAAATACTATGAGTACTTTTTCTTGCTCTCTCTCTCCTTTTCCCTGCTATCACTTTTCCTCAAGGTGACAGGCTTACTTTGTTCCAAAAAAAAGTCTGCCAAATACCCAAGTATAATGTATTAAGGTCTATCCATTGCTCTTTTGAGTTAAAGTGGTATTCTGTTTATGAGGAAGGGTTGTTCAGTTTGCAACTCAATCATGAGTGCTTTCCCTTCAAGATAATCACCATACTCCAGAAAGAAACAGAAGTGCTTTATATGCATTTCCCATTTCCCGAGAGAGAGAGAGAGAGAGAGAGAGAGAGAGAGAGAGAGAGAGAGAGAGAACGGCATACCAGAGTTGGTATTTAATAAAATTAACAATTTAATGGTTTCATCACAGGCATTCCTAAGTAAAACTGTAAAAAGAAGTTAATCACAAGTGCATGGCAATGGAGAATACAATGACAACTCACGAAGTTTGCTGCCACTGCCTTGGTAAGGCTCAGGAAGTTTTATTTTCCATTGGGTAAGTGCCATTAGTGCAAATAGTCACATGATAGACAAGGCAAACAACATCTTAGCATTATTATCAAAGTGTTTTTGACCACACAGTCCCTGTGGAAGGGTATCAGGGACACTCAAAGGAGACCACGAACCATACTTTGAGAACCACTGCCAGGTCTGGAGGTTAACAAAGGTTGCGGGGAGAAAGAAGACATGAATGTTTTTACCTGATGACAGGTATCTCAGAAAGTCTTTTCATTCTTACAAACTTTAAGACCTTACTTATATTTCAGAACTTATGCACTGCCAATGGGGATTCCTTTTCATCTTCTCCTTTTAGTTCAGGGTCTTTTCAAGGTCAAAAGAATTTTCATAAAAATACTAAAATGTCATTTAGTTTTTTACTCTTCATTCTCTTGCTTAATACAAAGAGGAGTTTTCCAAAACCTCCAATGATATCATCTCTGCACTGCCTAATGGATGTAGCCTTGTGTTTTTTTGCTAAAAATTTCCAACATTTGTCTCATTACTTCTAATGTGCTCCTAGCTTTCCTGCTAGATTCTCTGTAACTTCACATAATAAATTATTTTTAAAACCCAAAGGTGTGTCAGGCATCATGATGGATGCCTGTAATCCCAGGGACTCAGGAGACTGAGGGAAGAGGATCCTAAGTTTGAGGACAGCCTAAACAAATCAGTGAGACCCTGTCTCAAACTAAAAAGATAAATAAATGAAAAGGGCTAGGGATGTAGCTCAGTGGTAAAGCACCCCTGGATTCAATCTTCCACAAAACAAAACAAAAACCTCTAAATTAGGGACTGGGGATGTACCTCAATGGTCAAGCACTTGCCCTAGCAGGTGCAAAGCCCTAGATTGAATCCCCAGTGGTTCAAAAAATAAAAATAAAACAAAATATATTGGAAGTCTCATTTTTTCCCAACCCATGGCTGCATCATCATCTATATCTAAAGATACTGAAAAAGAAGAAACTAACATATTAGAGCATTCTCTGACTCATAGAAGAAGCTACTCCAGAGAGAGAATTTTTAAGTAAAAAATGAAAATCTAATGAAATCTATACTTCCCTTAGATTTAAAAGATAATAATACAGCTTAGTTTGTCTTACGCAACATTATTTTTTAACAGTATTATGGTGCCAGTTAAGTTATAGCATCATTTTCAGACTAAATCATTTACAGTTTAATGAGAAAGGAACTAAATATTTACAACAGAAGCAAAATGAGCTCTTTAAAATGTGTCATACCATGTGAAGACTGACTCAACACAAAAATGAAATGAGCCATGTGTGATGGCACATACCTGCAACCTCAGTGACTCAGGAGCCTGAAGCAGGAGGATCCCCAAACTTGAGGCCAGTCTTAACAATTTAGCATGGTCCTAAGAAACTTAGTGACAGTGTCTCAAAAAAAAAATTTTTTTAAATGTCTGGGGAGGGGCTGGGGTTGTGTCTTAGTGGTGGAGTGCTCGCCTAGTATACATGAGGAACTGGGTTCGACCTCAGCACCACATAGAAATAAAATATAATGTGTCCACCTAAAACTAAAAAAATACAAATTTAAAAAAAAAGGTCTGGGATGCTGGGCATGGTGGTGTACACCTGTAATCTCAGCAGCTCGGGAGGCTGAGGCAGGAGGATCGGGAGTTCAAAGCTAACCTCAGCAATTTAGCGAGGCCCTAAGCAACTCAGTGAGACCCTGTCTCTAAGTAAAGCACAAAAAAGAATTAAGGTGTGGTTCAGTGGCTAAGTGCTCCTAAATTCAATACCCAGTATCCATACACAAAAAAAGAACAAAGATGAGATGACCCAAAATCACCACTTAAAATGCAGTCATTATAAACGCTTCCAGAAAAAATGCCAATAAAAATTTGAAAAAGCTCTACTTAGGAGTTTTTTATGTTGTTGAAATAATCAGTAGACAGTAAAGGGGTCTGTATTTCTAATGATAAGAATCTCTTTTTTTGTATTGCTGGGGAGAGAACCCAGGGCCTCACACATTCTAGGCAAGCACTGTATCACTGAGCTATATATCCCCAGCCCAAGAATCTCCTTCAATTCTGTTTCAGATATGTACCTAGCAAGGATCAGAAAAAAAAATCCACAGAACCCTTCTTTGTGGAAATTCCAAGTCTCAGAGGAACAATGCAACCAGAGCAGTCTTCCAGAAATCCAACAGCTCAGAGTTTGGGCTGGCTGCTTTCCCTTCTCTTTACTATCAAGAAAACAATGCAGGGGGTGGGGTTGTGGCTCAGTGTTAGGCCCTGGTTCAATCCTCAGCACCACATAAAAATAAATTAAAGATATTGTGTCCAACTATGACTAAAAAATAAATATTAAAAAAAAACAATGCAGGGGGTGGGGGAAGCATGACTACTTTTCTCAAAGAAATCATTGCTATGGGAGTTATGTAACAAAGTGGTCTTGGGGAAAAATTGGCTCTTAATTTTAATAATCAACTAAGTACAACAGAGGAACATTTCTTAAAGAAGTCACCAAAATTTTCCAGAGTACTCTGCCTGAGTGGTAACAGAATGGGTGAGCTCCCAGAAGAGTGATTTGAAGGTCACCATGATGCCTCCATGAACAAAAGGAAGAGAACATGTTTTTCCCAGATTCAAACTAGCTTTGAAGGCCTAGATTTCTATTCAGTAAAAAGTTACCAGGTAATCTCTGAATTAATTACTGTTTAAAATTCCCAGATCACCTATATTTATAGTGACTAACATATCTCTAGTTTTTACCATGAAGTTTGCTTCAAATTTATTATGTACTGAAAGAATTTTTGTTACATAAGAATTTAATGAAGCAATAAACAGCATATATACAAAAGAGAAATGTCTGTAGATGAACTCTGGGTATCAAATTAAAACATGGATAAACAATAGACTCTTAACAAATCAGCTTCAGAGTTCACACGTGGAGAGAAAGGGAAAGCAGAAATACAGAATAGGAATACATATGGAAACTAAAACTCAGCTATCAGCATTCTAAGATAAACCTGAAGGAAGTGATCACGAACATAATCAAAATTGTAATGAGGGTGGTGTGGAGGAATAATATATTGTTACATGCAATCCGAGGAGCTGAGATTTATAGGTGAGTCGCTGGGATCACAGGTATAAGCCACCATGTCCATACATAAAGTATATATAGGTATAGCCCAAGATCTATATAAGTATAGCCCAAGATCCCTCTCCCAGCTATTCAGAAAAGAATCCACAGGGGAAGTTGGTGCTGGTACTCAAAAGTAGATTATTTATTACATTATATCTGTGAAAAGCTTTCAAGTAAGTATTTGTGTACCATTCAAAAATGGTAAATAAAGAATACAACTGAAAGGAAATTGAAATCTTCCTTAGAATAGTGAAATAAGTGCCTTTTAATTACTGGGGTTCAATATTTTCCCTCATCATTTCTCTCCATCAATATAAAAATCCAGATATTTATTATCTGTTCATTCATTAGATTATAATTCTATCTTTCCAAGGACCATAACTGCACACTATCACTGTAAAAAAACAACCGACAGAAGTAGTAAAAGTGAGAAACAGAACCAAAATCTTCCCGTTAAGCAAGTTTGGACCAACAGTCCAGAGTTATTGACCATCTCCATGAAGTTTCTTTTTACTTTATTTCATTTTACTTTTGTGTCATACTGCTGGGAGCCATTAGCCAAGTAGGTATGACAATTTCCTTGCCAGCGTACCCCATGTTGCTTAGTGGAAGGACTCGTGGAAATAGGACATTTTGCAGTGACATTGCATGTAGGTGACCTTGCTCAAGGACCAAGGCGGATCCGAGTTTAGGGCGTTCCGGTTTAGGACTATCCGGGTTTAGGGTGGTTCCAGGTTTAAGATTATTCCTGCTGGGAATAGGGCGTATCCTGCTGCCTGAGTTCCCCTTGAGTTCTCACGGGATTCAGACAGTATTTTTTGGGAAACAGAAGCCCAGTGGGGGTGGATTTGGGCAGAGAACGTGGATTTCCCCAGAACATGATTGTAGACGGCTGGTGTGAGTTCGGGAATAAAGAGTTGCTGTTTGAATCTACAAGCTGTGTGGTGGCTCGTGATTGTGTGCCCAGCCAGACTGCGGCATTTGTGCCCAGCCAGACTGCGGCATTTGGTGGCCCGTACGGGGGAACGTCTAAAGCTTGGAGCTGCCTATCCCTAGAAATTTCTCAGGCAAACTGGAAAAAATGGTTGACTAAAGGTTTGAAGTTGTTCGCCCCCGAGAAAGAGAAATTGTTAGAGGAAAGAGGCATTGGTATAGCAGCACCAATACAAATAGATCAAGGAACAGACAGACATGGGTTGGATTTTCAGAAAGGGCCACTGAGACAATCAAAATTACTTGGAAATCAGAAAGACCAGTGTGGGTTCCTCAGTGGCCCCTGACTAAAGAAAAGATACAAGTAGCCCATGATCTGGTCAAACAACAATTAGCGGAAGGACATATACAACCTTCCATATCTCCCCATAATACTCCCATTTTTGTCATCAAAAAGAAATCTGGTAAATGGAGATTATTGCAAGATTTAAGAGCCATTAATAATGAGATGGTTATTATGGGACCTGCTCAATCAGGGATTCCTCAATTGTCTGCTTTGCCAAAAACCTGGCATGTTTTAGCTATAGATATTAAAGATTGTTTTTTTTCAATTCCAATTCATCCCGAGGATAGTCCACGTTTTGCATTTACTATCCCTGCATTAAATCATGAAGGTCCTGATCAGAGATATGAATGGAAAGTACTCCCTCAAGGGATGGCTAACAGTCCAACTATGTGTCAAATATATGTTAACAAAGCAATCCAGCCACTTAGAAATCAAAATCCTGAACTACAAATATTTCACTATATGGATGATGTATTATTGGCACATAAAGATAAAAACATATTGCTGGAATGTTATGCCACACTTACAAACTTATTAAAAAATTATAATCTAGAGATAGCAATAGATAAAGTACAATTAAATTTTCCAATTAATTATTTAGGAGTTCTATTATCCTCAACCATGGTCCGTCCACCAAAAATTCAAATACGAGTAGATCAACTCAAATCACTTAACGACTTTCAAAAGTTATTGGGAGACATAAATTGGATAAGGCCTTATCTAGGTATACCAACAGGAGAGTTGGGACCTTTATTTGATATTCTAAAAGGTCCATCAGATCCAAATTCACCCCGTATGTTAACTCCTAAAGCAAGAAAGGCATTAAAAATTATTGAAACATATATGGAAAATATACATTTGGATAGAATTGATATAAGTTTGCCTTTATTATTTATTGTACTACCAACAAAAAATATTCCTACAGGAGTATTTTGGCAAGAAGGTCCATTATTGTGGATACATTTATCTTATTCTCCTAACACTATTCTTACTAGGTATCCTGAGGCTGTAGGACAATTAATACTCAAAGGAATAAAAGCAGCGAAGGGAGTGTTTGGAATTTCTCCCAATAAAATTATTACTCCATATACTATGGATCAAATTGATGAGTTAGCTAATGAGTTAAATACTTGGGCAATAATCATGTGTAAATCTAATGTTTCATTTGATAATCATTTACCATCTAATCCTTTGTTGTCTTTTTGGTCTAAGCATCCTGTAGTTTTTCCTAAAATGACAAGAAAAACACCTATCATGAATGCTCCAAATATATTCTCTGATGGGTCAAATAATGGTACAGCAGCAGTAGTTATCCCTGATCAAACTTTTACATTTTTAGTACCCAAACAATCAGCTCAAAAGGTAGAGCTTAATGCAGTTTTACAAGCTTTTTTGATGTTTAAAGATTCTGTATTTAATTTATTTTCTGATAGTATGTAGTTAATGCTATAGTATCTCTTGAAGATGCTGGTAGGATTTCCCCTTCTTTTACTGTTTTCTCTTTGTTTTCCACTATACAAAGTCTAATCTGGGACAGAAAAGATCCATTCTTTATAGGACATATTAGGGCACATACAGGATTGCCTGGAGCCCTTAGTTTAGGCAATGATTTAGCAGATAAAACTACACATGACATACATATTTTCTCTACATTTGAAGAAGCTACAAATTTTCATAAAAGGTTTCATGTTAATGCTAATACTTTACAAAAGCGTTTTAAAATAACTAAGGAACAAGCCAGACATATAATAAAACAATGTCAAAATTGTGTGACATTTTTACCACAAGTTAACCTTGGAGTCAATCCTAGAGGACTGATACCTAACCATATACTCGACTACTGAGCTACATCCCCAGCGCTTTTTATTTATTTACTTAATTTTGAGACAGGGTCTCATGCTGATGAGGCAGGAGGATCACAATTTTGAGGCCAGACTCCATGTAGTTGGACTATAGCATGTAACCTACTGAGATTGGTTTCTTCATTTAGGAAAATTCATTTAAGGTTCTCTCATGATTTTTCATGGCTTGATAGCTCATTTCATTTTACTGCTGAATAAGATTCCACTGTCTGCTGTGCACAGTGTTTCACACCTGAAATCCCAGCAACTCAGGAGGCTGAGGTAGGAGGATTCCAAGCTTGAGGCCAGCCTGGGTAAATTAGCAACCCTGTCTCAAAATAAAAGATAAAAAGGGCTAGTAGCTGGGTAGTAGAATGTCCCTGTGTCTGGATTCAATCCCCAGTAGTGGGCAAGGTTTGGCAGAAGGTGTGGGGGGATTACACTGTTTGGGTGTAACAGTTTATTTACCCTTTTACATTCTGAAACACATCTTAGCTACTTCCCAGTTTGAGAAATTACAAATAAAGTTTCTATAAATACCTATGTATAAGTTTTTCAACTCCTCTGGGTGTATACCAAGGGTGTAACTTTTAGATCATATAGTTAAGAATGTTTATTTTCCTTGTCCATGTGCAGTATATGAATTTAACTCAGGGCTTTCTGCCACTGAGCTATATCCCCAGTACCCTTTTGTACCAGCGATTGAACCTGGGCGTAGTTAACCAATGAGTCACATCCCCAGCCCTTTTTACATTTTATTTTAAGACAGGGTCTCACTGTGTTGCTTAGGGACTCACTAAATTGCTGAGGCTGGCTTTGAACTCGCCATCCTTCTGCCTCAGCCTCCCCAGCCATAAATCAAAATAAATCATTACTCCTTTAAGTTGAATTATCTCAGGTATTTTGTTGCAGTGATGGACGGCTGCCTAACTGTGGGGAGCCACTCTGAATGATTCTGCCTTCCATCCTGAAGCATGAGGCTTTGACCAGTCATGTTGTCCTGGTCCAGGAAGTTGAGGGCGTGTCTTCAGATGTAGATGTGTCACCCATGGATTTGAGCTACCCTTACCTATTCCTTTGTAATACTACCCCTTTGCCCTGCTTGTGATAGAAAATTCCATGGAAATGTCCTTTGTGTGTCCCCTTCTCTGGCTCTGCCTTTGGGAGTGGCCTTCCTAGATGTCATTCAACCTGCTGACAGCAGACATCATGAAGCTAGACTCAACCCCCTGAAACCTGCCCTCTGGCCTCATTTGAATGGCTTCTCCTCAATAAAAGGGTTCAGCATGAGCTCTCTCTCTCTCTCTCTCTCTCTCTCTCTCTCTGTGTACCCTTAAGGTCAGTGGATCCATCATAGGACCCCCCAAAAAAGGTATCTCTGTCTCTTGTGTGGTTATTTCGTGCAGCCCAGTTCACCTGGAGTGACCCTGAGTGTTTTAGTTTAGAGGAATGTGACACTTAACACTCCTCCTAATTATTAATTTTATATTTGGGCCCAAGTAGTTAAATATTATAAGACAAAAACCATGTTACTAAGCTGTCTAGGTTTTGCTTTAAACTAATCTTCCCAAACTCAAATGGGCATCAATAGTACCTGCTATCATCTGTATCATGAAAGTCCCCAGAGGCCTATGTGTTAAAGGTTTGATTGCCAGGGTGATGCTATTGGAATGTGGTGGAACCTTCCAGAGGAGGGGCTGAGTAGAAAGTATTTAGGTCACTGGGAAAATGCCCTTGAAGGGAATTTGGGATGGCGGCCCCTTGTTGTTTATTTTCTGATTTCTGGCAATGAAGTGAGCAATTTTGCTCCACCATGCACTCCCAGTGTGATGGATTACCTCACCACAGACCCAAAAACAATGGGGCCAGTTGACTGTGAACTGAAACCTCCAAAAACTATAAGTTTAGAAGGTGACTACCTCAAGCTTGTGAGAGGGATGGAAAGATGACTATCAAAATACTTCAGTCATCTTACAAAGTTTCTTTAGTAGACACATACTCCTCTGCCCTCTCTTGGGAAGAATATCACATGTTTATCCCCCCAAACATTTTCTTTCCTCACCTTATCTTAGATAGAAAAAAGGAAAATTTAAGAAAATAGAAAAGTATTTCTTACATTCCAACTGTGGACATACCTCATCTGCTCAGATCCTCCTTCCACATCCTCTCATAGATGGGTCTTGATTTGTGCTCTAAAGTTCATTCCCTAGCTCTAGAGTT
Organism: Marmota flaviventris; assembly: GCF_047511675.1. Lineage (NCBI taxonomy): Eukaryota > Metazoa > Chordata > Mammalia > Rodentia > Sciuridae > Marmota > Marmota flaviventris. The sequence continues at coordinate 24,393,607 of NC_092498.1, forward strand.
CTCATGGACTTGACTCATTTCTAGTCCTTATATAGCTTTCCAATTCCACTTCCCACCACTCAACCACACTTGCTAACTATACTCTACCAACAGTCTTCTAATTTAAGACCTTTGAACATACTGTTGTCTGCCATGTTGTCTTCTGACACAACAATTTGCAATTTTTTGTTTACCAAAGCTGTTTATCTGTTGCTTCTTTGCAGCTAGCTGACTCCTTCCGTCCCACATCTACCAGTGGTCTTAGGGAACTTTCTTTACTACATACCTATAATGGAATGGAATGTAAACAAAACCATGAAATCCTTCTAAGGAATGTCAGGTAAACAAAACTATGAAATATACATTCTTTTATATCTAGCTTCACATAGCATAGTAATTGAGATTTATCTGTATTGTTTCATGTGTACGTCATTCATTTTTCTGATTGTGGTATATTTATCCATTTACTTGTTGGTGGGCATTTGGTGGTGTTTCTATTTTAGGATTATTAGGAACTAAAGTGCCATGAAAGTCAGAGCATTAAGGCTTCATTTTCTCAGGCAAATATTAAGGATGCAATTGCTGGATCACTGGGTAAGTATATATTAAAGTGGTAACAAACTGGCCAACTATTTCCTTCCAGGAATGTGTGAGCATTACAGCTGCTCCACATCCTTGTCAGTACTAGCTACTGTCTTTTAAAATTTAGCCATGTTAGTAGATGTGCAATATTTTGTTGTATAATTTGCACTTCCCTAATGACTCATGAAACTTGGTATCTTATGTGCTCATTTGCATTCATATAGCATCTAAGACATGGGTGTTCAAATCATTTGTTCACTTAAAAAAAAACTAAATTGTATATCTTATTCAGTTGTAAAATTTTTTTGTATTATAAATACCAGTTCTTGGTTTGTGTATTGTGAGTATTTTCTCCTAGACAGTGGCTTGCCTTTTTATTTACTTAACCATGTCTTTTAAAAGAAGTTTTCAGGGGGCTGGGATTGTGGCTCAGCGGTAGAGTGCTCGTCTAGCCCTGGGTTTGATCCTCAGCACCACATAAAAAATAAATAAATAAACAAAATAAATGTATTTAAAAAAAAAAGAAGTTTTCAGACTTTTTTTTTTTTTGGTGGGGGATGAAGTTCAGGGGTGTATAGCACTTGACCAGCATGTGTAAGGCCTTGGGTTTAAGCCCCACTACCACAAAAGGAAAGTAGTTTTAATTTTGGAACACATCTTTCTTTGAGAAATGTATTTTTTCCCCTTTTTTTGGTCTATCAAGAAATTTTGCCTACCCCAATGCCATGAAAATTTTCTCCTTTGTTTTCATCTATAGTCTGTAATCTATTTTAGTTCATTCTTCTATGGGGAGTAAGATAAGGATCAAAACTCATTTTTCTGCCAAATGGTTATCTATATTTAATTATTCCAGCAACATCTGTTGAAAATAATAATAATCGTAATAATAGTAAGCTACTTTGTCAAAATTCAATCACTGCATAGGTACAGGTCTATTTCTGGATTCTCTGTTTCATGCCAATTACCTATAAACCCATGCTTTTCCCTACTGTGGCATGAGCAGAAGGTAATAACTGCAGTCCAAAAAAATTGCAAATTCTTTTCTATTGTTCCAGGCCTTCCCTCTCTTTTCTTGTTTGCTTTTAGCCCAAAGAGTCTTCCAAATTAAAATTACTAGCAGGGAAGGTAACTTAATTATCCTCATATCCCAAACACAGAGTGATCTCAGAATGAAAATTTTATTAATATTATTAGGCAGAATAAGTAAGAAAAATTAAGAAAATTAATTCTAAAGTCACTATAAACATCACTAAAAACAAATAATATCCTACTGCCCTCTAGTGGAGAAAAACTGTAGCAATATGCCAAGCAAGAAAAATGTGATTAATATTTCCATTATTCTCTTCATTCCTCTTAAGACAAAAAAAAATTAAAAGAAAAATATTTTGTCATTCCAAATCCAATTTGAATACAATGAAGTATAAAACTGGATAAAACAGTTGTTTAGAATTTGTATTCTCATGATATATATTCCTATACAAAAGAAATGAGGTCAGAGTTCAAGGAAAGAAGAAATTATTTTACATAAAGTGTTAAGCAAGGATGTAAATGAAATGGTTTCAAGATATGTTCTCTGAATACATGGTCAATATATATGTTAATAAACATGTGGACTAATGTAACACCTAATAATGTATTATATACACAACACCTATTTTTTTCTGGAATGGAGTACAAGAAGCTGTCAACAACAATGATGACCTCTGGGGAGCAGTGGTGAGTGGAGAGAAAGAGAGTATTTATGTATCTCTAAATTTTAAAAATATGTAATAAATGCTCTTTTTAAAATGTGCACCAATTGCTTTGAAACAAATGGTAATTTTATGTGCTTACACATGAACCCCTAAATAGATGACAAGTGATGTTCAGAACAGTGTGTTCCGACAGTTGGTTATAATTAACTAACCTCTGTTAGGTCCCTCAGAGAACACAGCTACAGAGCAGCATACTCAAATACACAGAAGGGAGAAAACAATAATTAAAAGTATATTCTGTTATCAATTCTGCTCAACATTTTAATCCTTTAAATATTCCTTTATAACCCCAAAACCCTCATTTGAAGGAAGAAATACAAAAATATCTATTTTATAAATAACTGACTCTTGAACAGGGTTAGCTCTAAGGTCTAGCTCTAGCTTTGGTATATCATAAATTTCCATCTGGTCTTGAAAATTCACCCTACCCCTCCCACTTAGTCTCAAAATCTTTTGCTAATTCAACATATACCTCCACCTCTCAAGAGTCTTAGTCTTACTTAGACAATGAGTTTTTTCCTACTAGAAGACTAAGATGACTGTACATTTGCTCATCTTTTCATCAAAAAGTAGAAAGGTTCCCCTGAATTCAATCCTCAGTTCTAAAAAAAGAAAGAAACTTTATAAGGAGTAGGCATGAGAAGATATGTGGGAATGGGGTCAGCTTGGCAATCACAAGACATTTACAGCAGTCTCTCCTTTTCAGGATATTTGGGTTGATACTGCCTCCTCTGATTAACACATAATGTTGAGCATTAAAGGTTTCTTAAAATACATCTTCCTTTGTTAGGCACTGGGATTACCTGCCTGTAATCCCAGCAACTTGGGAGGTTGAGGCAGAAGAATTGCAAGTTTGAGGTCAGCCTGGATAGCTTAGCGAGACCCTGTCTCAAAATAAAATAAAATAAAAAGGACTGGGGCTGTATCTCAGTGGTAGAGCACTCTGGGTTAGATCCCCAGTACCAAAAATAACAAAAAATAACTCCCTTTGTTTTATCTAACCTAAAAATACACTGTTTAAGTTAATAGTGCAAGTCAAAATAGGGTAATAAGACTTATAGATTTCTTAGGAATTTGGAAGTGATAGGCCTGAAAAAAACAACAACAACCAAAAAAAAAAAAAAACCAGACCTGAGACTAAAGGTGTGACTGATTATGGGGCTTTTAGATTTACAGCTACTGTCTGTTTTTCCTTCCTTTTTCTCTCCCTTTCCACCCTTCTTTATTTCTTCTATTCTACCTCACATTGAAGCACTTGGTAAGCTTTCCCCAGTATTAGTAAATTCTCAAGAGTATGAGCAGATTGTTTCTTTTTATTTCTACTATCTTACTCAAAATAGGTTTTACACGGTAACAATGATGTGTCATTTCCACTGTATCACAAGAATTCCACAGGAAAGCCTTGGGGACAATAGGCACGTCTGCTGTTATCAATGACTTATCCATACTCAGCCTCCCACATTCACCTTCCACTGTCCACACCAGCACCACTGCCACCCAGCTCTCCAACTTCCTTGACTCCTAGACCTTTATTCTTACCTCTCTGGTAAGTAGTAGAGCATGCCACCCTAAAATTTAGAAGTCTGTCGTGAGGATTATTCGAGCTGAAGGCAACTGAGAATTCTAACACAGACCCTAGGTGAATTCTCTGTCTCCCCACTGTCTACCTGAAAACAACATGAATTCCTTTTGTGACAGTGCCCCCCCTCTAACATCAGCCACTATTTCCCTTTCTAGGAAGGGGATAAAAACCCCATCACTGGAGACAAAAATGACACTGACAAAGAGGCAATGCAAACACACCTGACTAAATAACCCTTGCCTACCAATGGGGAGATTCCCCCACCCCATCTTTGTCTTCTCCCAATTTTTCCACCCTTGGAAGCACAAAGTCCTTTTCCTTTGTCTTGTCACTTCTCTACAAAATTACTACTCTTTGTCAAGATGCTAGATAGGACTAAATTCAAACTATCCTGCTGTATTACTCATCACTGAGTTCTCCTGTGTGTACATTTCTTTCCTTTTAATCTGTCTTTTGTCAGTCTAATTTGCAGCCCTAGCCAATGAACCTAAGACGGGTAGAGAAAGTTTCTTCTTCCCTCCTCTATCACATATATAAGTGATTTGTATTTCCAACAGTATAATGTATAGAATACAATGAATTATCCTCTTATCAGAAACAACTGAATATATAGTATAAATACTTGCTTAAATCCACTCTTTGGCTGGTCAAATATTAGGAATGTGCAGGGTCAAACAAAGAAATTGAAAGTAGTAAGCAAGAGATGAAGCATGCTTCTCTTTAACTCCTAAATCTTTTTTTTTTTTTTTAATGGTACATCACAGAACCCTGATTTACACCAACAGGTAGATTTAGAATATAATTCTTGACACTTCATTTTAAATTGATAAAATTTATCTTCTTGTCATCTATCCCAAATATCAAACATAAATATATAACATTATTTGCTTCAAAATGAAATTTGCCCTTTCTTGATTGAGTATAATTCAAGAAAATATGTCGTCTTTTGTAACAGTAATTTCAGGGGACCTTGGGCTTTCACTTTTATGACACATGGGAGAGGAGATAAAGTCTACGATACACACAAGGTGGAGAATAAAACAGGAATATCCCACATAAGGCTAGGACTGGTCTCAACTTTGGGCTGAGTGAGGCTTAGAGAACAGGGAGATAATTTCCCTACAAGCTCTCACCTTAATTTTCAGTTGAATTCATGATACCTAGGTGTTCTGGAAAATTTCAAGCAACTTTTCTAAATTGCTGAGTTTGGCCTCAAATTTGTAGTCCTCTTGTCTCAGCCTCCTGAGTCACTGGGATTACAGAAAAAAAAAAAAAAAAGATTTTTAAAGCAGCCATAATAAATATACATAATTACCAATGAAGAAATTACAATTAGAATGGTGGCTGACTTCTCAATAATAGTACTAGAAGTTAAAAAAATTCAATAAATAATGTCTTTGGTATCCTGAGAGAAAGTATTGTCACCCTAAAATTTATATCTAGTAAAACTGCTTTTCAAGGATGCAGGGATAAGGGCTAGGCAGTATGGCTCAGTGGCAGAACACCCAGCTTACACAAGGCCCTGGATTCTATCTCTAGCACCTAGAGGGAGTGAGGGAAAAATAAAAAGATTTTATGGGGTGGGGGGAAGAGTTTAAAACCAATAGATCTTCAATAGGGAAACTTCAAAGAATATTCTTCAGATGGAAGGAAAATAATCCTAGATAGAATATCTGATATGCAAGAAGGAAAGGTAAAACACTGATAATTAAGAATTATTGTAGGGGCTAGGGCTGTAGCTCAGTGGCACAGGACTCGATCTTCAGCACCACATAAAAATAAACAAATAAAATAAAGGTATGCTGTCCATCTACAACTATAAAATTTTTTAAAAAATTAAATAAAAAAATAAAATATTACCACATACTATATAAGATAATAATGTCCCTTAGGTTAAAAAAAAATAAAAATAAAAGCACAGCACTAAACCTAGAAGAAAGGATTTTAAGTTTTCACCATAAAGAAACGATAAAAATAGGCTGAGGCTGGAAGATCACAAATTTGCAACTAGACTGGGCAACTTAGTAAATGCTGTCTCAAAATTTTAGGGCTGGGGATGTAGCTCAGTGGTAGTAGCACTTTTAGGTTCAGTCCTTAATACTGCTAAAAAGTAAAAAATTTAAAAAAAATAGAGAGCTCATGAACAAAATATCAGTGAACTGGTACAATGCAAAACAAACATAAATTTATTCCATAAATGCAAGAATGATTAATATTTTAAAATTATTTAATAGAATTACCACAATAAAGCCAGCTGTAGTGGTACACACCCATAATCCCAGTAACTTGGGTGCTAAAGGAGAAAGATTCCAAGTTCAAGGCCAGCCGGGGCAATTTAGAAAAGACCCTGTCTCAAAATAAAACAAAAAGAGCTGGGGATATAGCTCAGTGATAAGAGTACCCTGGGGTTCAATCCCTAGTACTGTTCCAGACCCCAAAAGGGATCTCATTTAAAAGAAAGAAGCTTTCTTTGTGCTCACATGGGAAAAAAGAAAGGTTCATATTATACTACCTTTTGTGTAAGCAAGGTGGGTACAGGAATAAATAAATGTACTGTTCACATTTATATAAATAAAGAACAAGAAATGAAAACTAGGCCTTGAAAATATGTTTTTGGATATTTAAAATTAAGTTCATTATCAATTTTACTGCCCAGTGAGAGACCTAGGGTCACCATTAATGGCATTCCTTATTTAACTTTTGTTCTTTCCTAGCTTAAGGATGAACTGGGCCAAGGGAATGACAATGTTTATTTAGTCTTGGATGGCACAATATGGTCTGAAAATTATGTTTTTGCAGCTGATGGATTTCCAAAGCCTCATCAGATCAGATAAGAGATGAATGGGAATGTTTGGACTAAGTGAGGAAATGCCATACAATAATATTTCTATGTTTATGTCTGCTATCTCCTAATCAAATCTTGCAAGTTAAATAAATGACTTATGCTCTTTTCATTAATGATTTCAAGTATTAGTTTCTGTGTCATGTGTTTCAGGCTTCAGCTGTCTTTGTTCATCCAGTGGTGACTATAAATGCTTATAAGTTACTGCCTTTGTATGTAGTCTTTGTCCGGCATCTCCAGTACATTAAGTTAGACACCCTGAAACTATTTTTAATGCCAATACCCAAAGAGAATCCTCTGAAACCAAAAATCATAAATTCATTCTCTGGTTTTCCAGTCCTGAAATATAGCTCCAAATCTATTACTTCCACCCCAAATAGTGACAGGTTCCAACTGACAAACAGAAAAAGTTATTAATTAGTTGTATCTTTCAGCTGCTGGGAAGAATGACTAAGAACCAATACAAACAGCTATATGTATCATATTCTAAATAGTTAATTAAAAGAATAAGAATCAATGTCAGAAATATAAGTACAATACTCTTATCTCAAGTTTCGACTTCAGTTTCCACCCTTTTTAGTCCTCCCCAGTTACCTTCCCCACCCCTTCCCTTCCTCTAGGGAGGGAAGAAACAGACAGCAGCTGGTTTATTCATAGCTGCTTTATTTCGTTGACAAGGCAACAGAAATGCAAGAAGAGTCAGGTACAAAAGAGAGCTATTTCTTTATGATTGGTTCCAGTTCTTTTCATCCAGGTAAAAAGACCCTTAAACTAACAAAAACGAATTGGGAGAAAGTAGAGGTAAAGCAGAATTTTCTAGTGAAAAGCTAAAGGAAAATTCTGGGAGACTGCTCACTGTACGGTACGTTCTGGCTTCTGAATCCTGTTGCTAGTGGCCATGGTCCCAGATCTAGGGAACTGAATAATGGTTACAATTATATTATTTAAAGATTTTTTTCATCACCTCACAGCTTCAGATCTCAGAATAACATGACCGTTTCAACCTTCTAGTTTTTAGAAACTAGCGCCCAAGAGGAAATTTCAGGCATTGAGTGAATACACCCAAACTCAAAAATGTCTTAGAAACACACCCAGAAACAGAGGGGAAGAAAGAATAATTATTCTTTAATCCACCCAATCCCTCTGCTATGAAATGAATATCTTTTAAAAACTTTAATTATAAAAGCCATGTTCACTGTGGAAAAACAATAACAAAAGAAGAAACAAAAAATCTTCTTTGCTGACATTTAAAAATATATCCTTCTGATAATTTTTGTTTCAGTTACTCACCCTAGGGGTGCTCCATCACTGAGCTACACCTCCAGTCCTTTTTTAAAATTTTTACTTTGATTGCTAAATTGCCAAGGCTGGAATCAAACTTCCAATCCTTATGCCTCAGCTTCCTGAGTTGTTGGGATACAGGCATGTGCCACTGTATCTGGCCCTTTTGATCAATTTTTATTTGTAAAAAATGGAATCATGTTATAACCTTTTTCATGTAAACATTATGACATATTTTCATACCTGTAAAGTAATTAAACACCTTAACTGTACGAATTTAAGTCAGACAGATGAAACAGTCCTAGCTATCCCATTTACTGTGATCTTAGACAAGTTATTTAAAATCTGTCAGTGTCAAAATTTCTTTTTACAGAAATGAGAAGTACTTAACTCACTAGATTATTCTAAGGATTAACTAAGGTAATAGAAACCAGGCATAGTGGCACACATCTGTAATCCCAGCAGCTCGGGAGGCTGAGGCAGGAGGATGGTTCAAAGCTAGCCTCAGAATCTTAGTGAGGCCCTAAACAACTCAGCAAGACCCTGTCTCTAAATAAAATATAAAAACGGTTGGGGATGTGGCTCAGTGGTTAAGTGGCCCTGGGTTCAATCCCCAGAATAATGATGATGATGATGATGATGTAGGAGGTAATAATGTACTGAGAACAAATCTGGTGCCTGGTATTTGACAACATAACATAAATTACATAAACTTTGTACTTCTATGACACATTAAGTGGTCAGTATTCTTCGGAATAAATGTATTCTAATTTGTGGAAAATTCCCTATTTTCAGAGATTAAGCTATTTCTAAAGTCATAATGTTATAAGTAGCAGTGAATTAGACACTAAATCTAAGTCTTTATGTCTGTGATTTTTTTTATGCCATCACTGATGGCTTCCTTTCAGGTCACATCACTTATGATTTAAAAGTATAGAAAGTATTCATTTTATTTATTCATGATGAAAGTATAGAAGTTATTCACTAATGTTTATTTAAGCTCTAAAAATACATAAGTATAAAGAATAAAAAGCGAAATAATTCTTCACACTCTTTCCCAGCAGTGACTGCTACTAACAATTAGTAGTTGATCCTTTCAGATCTTTAACTATGAATTTACAGTCACAGTCATATGTAATTTTTAAATTAACCAATTTTTAAATTGACATAATAATTGTACAGTTATGAGGTCATACATAATTTTTAAAAATAAACATATGGATTCTAATATTAAAACAGAAAAATAAATAGAAATATGGTCATACATCATCAAATAACAAAAGTGGTTTTCTAACCCCTCCCCTTTTTATTTTAATTTACCAGAATATACTGGAAACCTGTCCTTATCCACATACATAGATCTCCATCATTCTAAGACTGGACAATATTTCATTGTGAGTATATTACTGTTCACTTAATCATTCCTCTGTACTCTATTGTTTCCAATATCTCACTCTTATAAACAGTACTTCAGCAGAAAATTCTTATACCAGCCCCTTTATGGATTGTGTGACTATTTTTCTAGGATAAATATGTAAAAATGAAATTGGTAAGTCAAAGAGTATGAGTATTTTTCATTTTAATAGCTACTGTCAAGTGTCTTGAAAAATAGATTAAAAATTGATTATATCAACTATATGTAAATGTGCTCATTTCAAATTTCCTTGCCAACACTGAATATTATTAATCTTTTTAATTTTTATAATATCATGGGCAGAAATGGTCTCCTCGTTTAACCTGGGTTTCTCTAATTACTAGCAAAGCAAGGCATGGTCATAATTTAAGCAGCCATTTGTAACTTTTTGTTTGTGTAACTCTAGTTTATACCTTCTGTACATATTTCTGTGGATTGTAAATTTCTCATTGGTTTAGATAAATAATATTTATTGGACATTAATTTTTATCATACATATTAGAAACATTATTTCCTCATGTATTATCATTTATTTATGATAGAAACATTCAAATTCTTCCTCCTAGCTTTTAGAAATATATAGTATGCATTAACTGCAGTCACCCTAGTGTGCAATAGCATACTAAACCCTCTAACTCTGTCCCCGTACTAGGATTTGAACCTAAGGATACTCTACTACTAAGCCGTATCTCCAGCTTCTTTTTTTTGGGGGGGGGGGGCGCGGGGGAGACAGAGACTCACTAAGTTTCCCAGGTGAGTTCAAACTAGGCAATCTGCCTGTCTTGCCTCCCAAGGAGCTGGGATTACAGCTATATGCTACCAAACCCAACCTAGAACTTCTCACTCCAACTATAATTGATTGACCTTTCCCTATCTCCCCCTGCCTGCTGGTAACTATCATTCTACTCTCAACTTTTCTGAGGGAATTTTAGATTCCATCTAAGAGTGAAAACAACCAATACTTGTCTTTCTCTTCCTGGCTTATTTTCACTTATCATAATGATATCCACTTCCATCCATGTTGTCACAAATTATGGAATTTCATTCACTTTCATGGTCCAACAGTATTCCACTGTGTATATGTACCACATTTTCTTTATTTTTTCATTGCTGATGGACACTTAGGTTTTTTCTGTTCCTTGGTTATAATGAATAGTGCTGCAATACACATGGGAGTGCAAATGTCTCTTCAATATACTGATTTCATTTCCTTTAGATATATATACCCAGTAGTAGGATTTCTGGATCATATGATAGTTCTACTTTTGATTTTTTGAGGAAACTCCATACTGTTTTCCATATTGGCTGTACTAATTTACAATTCCCCCAAAGTGTGAAAGGGTTCCCTTTTCTCCAAATCCTTGCCTACACTTATTCGCTTTCATCTTTTGAATAACAGTCATTCTCACTGAAGCTAAGGTGTATAAAAAGTCTTTAATTGGATATTTGGAATCTCATTTAAAACAGCTTTTCTATTCCCAATACTCCACACATCCAAGTAAAACACATTTATACCTCATGCTGTATTTATATTTATTCAGAATTATTTTGATTACATTTTCTGTTTGTTTTGTCCTTCTCCAACTTACTAACATTAAAACAAATTTAGGGGGCTGGGGATGTGGCTCAAGTGGTAGCGCGCTCGCCTGGCACGCGTGCGGCCCGGGTTCAATCCTCAGCACCACATACAAACAAAGATGTTGTGTCTGCCGAAAACTAAAAAATAAATATTAAAATATTATCTCTCTCTCTCTCTGTCTTTAAACAAAACAAAACAAATTTAGTCCCTATGATTCAAGATGGTACAGAATAACAAAAAGTGGGTAAAGAAGTTTGTACCTTACATATCACATTTGCTGTTCACAAAAAATATACAAAGAGCAGGGTGTAGTGGCACAAGCCTATAGTCCCGGTGGCTCAGGAGGCTGAGACAAGAGGATCAAGAGTTCAAAGCCAACCTCAGCAAAGCAAGGCGCTAAACAACTCAGGCAGACCCTGTCTCTAAATAAAATACATAAAAGGGATAGGGATGTGACTCAGTGATTGAGTGCCCCTGAGTTCAATCCATAGTACTCCCCCCCCAAAAAAAATACACACACACACACACACACACACACACACACACAAAGAAGGTATCATTCCATTCATTTTACAAATGAATAAACTAGGAACAAAGAGATCTCAGCCTCATGAAGGCTAAAACTAGGATCTTAACCTATAGATTCCAAAGATCTGTTCTCCTCCACCAAACCAAAATGGCCATCATTCATGCCCCATTATAATATAATATATAATATTATCTAAGAAATTATTACATTATAATATATGATATGTAATATTATAATAACATTATAATATATAATATTATCTAAGAAATCGATCTATAAAACATTAATTACAAGTCTCTAGTAATCACTGGAACCCAATCCTCTGACTTACCTTTTCCAAAAGATGTTCCAGGTAGATATTTCATTAAAAAAGATTAAAAGTCCACATTCAAATCAGTTTAAGAAACATTGCATTACAAGCACAATAAAAGACTGTCTCAGCCAGACATGGTGACACATGCCTGTTAATTCCAGCAACTCAGGAGGCTGAGGCAGGAGGATTGCAAGTTCAAGGCCAATCTGGAAAACCCAGAAAGACCTTTTCTCAAAATAAAAATGTTTTTAAAAGGGCTGGAGATATATTTCAGTGGTAGAGGGCCCCCAGGTTCAATCCCCAGTACTGCCAAAAAATAAAAAACTAATAAAAGACTGCCTTCATGTATTAAAAGATAACTTAAAAGGAAAATGAATTATTTAAGCAAAATAGGAGGATAAATATTCAAAGCTGAAATATTAACTAAGGATGTCACACAAATTAGAAGAAAAATAATAAGCACTAGGATTAGAACAGTTTCTCATTACTTTTAAAATATTTTTCTCCCTATCACTTCCTAGGTATCTTAACCTGCTCAGGCTGTTAAAATATTATAGACTAGGTTGCTTAAACAATGAACATGTCTTTCTTAAAGTTCTTTCTTAAAGTTTCTTAAAGCAGGATGAGAAATCCAAGATCAATGGGTCAGCAGATTCAGTTCTTAACAAGAGCCCAATTTCAAGCCCACTGCCTGGCTTGCTGATGGTTGCAGTCTACCTGTATCCTCACATGGTAGAGAAAGGAAGCTTATGGTATTTCATCCTCTTCTTATAAAGGTACGAATCCTATCATGAGTGTTCCACCCTGGTGACCTCATCTAACTAATATGTAGTAGGATCAACTGGATTCATCCTAATATCTCTAGGAGGTAGCATCACTGCCTGTGGTTTTTGTCTGTCTCTCAACACTTGAGAGGATGACTAAAAGGAGGAAATTCTTGATAATAAACTGGCCTAAATAAAATAAACTGGCCTAAAACAGTCTCCATACTTGAATGGTGATGTGATCTAAAGAGCCCTCAATGTTTAGTGAACTACAACCTAATTTGATAAGAAAGCAGGTGTACAGGTGTAACCTCAGCTGAGTGTAGCCTTATAGCTAAGTAGCTGAGCTCAATCACAGCAGCCAATCCCTCAACCAATTTCAGACTAAAGGTTGCCAAATTATGCCCAACTAGGTCAAATGCCTGACCATACCAATCAGGTAATTTCTGTATGTCTTTCCCATTTTAATGGTTGTAGAAGTAATTCACTACACTGTAAAAGGGGAGTATTCCAAACCATCCCTCACTCTGGAATGCTGCCAGTTCTGTAACCTTTTACTTATTCAAGTAAACTGTTAAATTGAACTGGTATGTTTTTCTTTTAAAAAAGTGATCAAGAAATAGGAAACAACCATATCTCCTAGCTGGTCATCCTATTTTCACTCTTACTGATTGCTAAACCTTCTTCCACACAACACCAGTAAGTTCCCCCAGCTTAAAAACTCTCAATGGCTTATCACAGCATTTAGAATAAAATTCAAAATAACCATCTTGGCCTTCAGGCCCTATATGATCTAGTCTCTGCCTCTCTACACTTCCTCTCACAGCAGACTCTTTCTCACTACACTCCAGCTACTCTACAGGTCTCTCTCCACGCCTCTAACATGGCAACTTTTCTGCCTTGGGGCTTTGTACTGCACTTCACTGTGCTTGGAACACTTTTTTCCTTACTTTCTTTGTATTCTTCAAGTTTCACTTTAAAATTCTGACATACTGGTACCAAGCATGTGATCCTGGCCCTCATACTTGAATAGAAATTCAAGTAGTTGAATCCTCCCCCTATTAAGACTAGCAGTCTTTCAAGGACCTGGGTTCAACCCCCAGTACTTTAAAAAACAAAACAACATAAAACAATAAAGCAGTCTCAATAGTTTTTAAAAAGTAATATCAAAACATATGGAGAGCACTGCGCAAAAATATCAAAATCTTCATAGAGAAAGATTTATCCTAAGAAAATGATTACAGATGTGTATAAGATTTTTGAATATAAATGTTTGTCACAGTTTTATCCCACCTGAGGTACCAAAACATAAAAATAAGAACAAAAACAAGAAACAAATGTTTATCACACTATTATTTCTACTAAAAAAATCTTAAAAATTCAGCAAAGGGGAATACACTATGATGATATTTCAAAATACTCAATAACATGGAAAGATGGTCAAGGATGGTGCAAATGGTAAATATCCCTAAGATACACCACCGAATATAAATAGCAACTTACAAATGACACAGATATAATGTGAAACCAGGTATATTGAAACAGTGCCCAATACTTTTTATTTATAAACATACACATTTTTTCAAGGGTATAAATATATAGGAAAAGTCCGAAAGGATACCTATCAAACTGATGATAATAGTGGTTATCTTGGAGGAGGAAAGTGGGAATAGAGATTTTAAAAAAGAAAAGCCTTATGAGTATCCTTGTTGAGTGAATTTGTTCATTCACATCATTTTAAATTACATTATATAATAATGATGATAAAGGTAGTAACAGTAATAATGGAACCAGATACTTAACTAACCCATAATGCTTACCATACACCTGGTTCTATTCTAAATACTATATCTACATTACCTCATTAAATGTCACAATTCCTATAATCCCAGCTACTCAGGAAACTGAGTCAGAAGGATTGTAAGTTTGTGATCAACCTGGGCAACTTAGCAAGACCCTGTCCCAAAATTTTAAAAAATTAAAAGGGCTGGGATGTAGCTCAGTAGAAGATCCCTGGGTTAAATTGCCATACCAAAAAAAAAAAAAAAAGTCTTATTTAGGAGGAGACTAAGGACAAGATAAGTAACTTATCTATCTGCTGATAAATTATAGAGCTCAGATGAAAAACACAAGTGCTATTCTACATGCTAGACAACCAGACAAACTTCTTTACCTTCTGAAGCATACATTCTAGTCACTGGTTATAGAATTTAGTAAGATGAAAAGACACCATAGAATTTTGTGCTATAAAAATGAAAAGTAGGGCTAGCATGTTAGATCTCTAGCACCTGGGGTAAAAAAAAGTCTTCAGAGTTCATTTGCAAAGTGTTCGTATTCATTATGCACGATCATTTATGTTCTTTATATAATTATTTAGACAAATGTGCAACTTCCCATTTTTTTCTCAATGAACACAGTAGTTATGATCAGAAAAAAAATATTAATTTTAAAACAAAGATCTACAAGACACTACCAAAATGATGTATTTTCTTTAAGATGATTAAAATACTCTAAAACTCTTGGAGGATATAGCAAAAGAATAAACATAGCTTTCAAATGAGTCCTTTTTAAAACATTTTAAAAATAAAAAAATTAGCTTGTTATTAAAACATTTATATATTGAATCACAAAAACTGAATTTGATACTAATGTTATTATTCCCATTTTACAGATAAGAAAATGAAGAAAAAACCTACTTTTGTCACATAATCAATATGTGGTACAACTGGAATTTGTAGCTAGATTAATACTACTACCTGAATTCCCAACTATTATATTTTTTTTTCTGGGGGATAATAACTTTTTTCTTTCCATATTTTTTAATCAGCGATTATGTTTTACAGTTTCTCTAAAATGTGATCTCTGTTTTTTCAAATGAAATAAGCAATCTTATTTTAAACTTGTCTTGATGATTATTAGTCATTCTTCTGAAAGCCAATTTTTACAATATTCTAAATGTGGACAAGGGTTTAGAATAAACAGAGTATATGGAATTAACTGAATGTTACCCTAAGAAAAATCCTAATTTCCTTTAAATATCCCTGAATGAAATACTAAGACTTGTTGGATCTCCTTCAAAATAATAAGGAGGGAAGACAGTGGAAGTACAAATGAAGCAAGACTAGCTCTAAATTGATAAACGCTGAAGCTGGCAGATGGGCACATGAGGGTTCATTATATTTTTCTGTGTACCTTAAATATCTCAAATATTCAAAACATTTCCCATTCCAGCCAAAATGGAAGAAAGAAGACAAGATTATACTCTTGGCTGAAATAACAAAGAAGAAATAAAATATATGAAACAACAGCTTTCATACCCTGGACAATGAGGAAATCAAAATATTAAAAGACCTAAAATCTCCCCAGTTTACTTTCCAGACTGCAGCACAGGAAGGGAAAATCTGGGTGGAGCTCAGCAATGCCCTGAGTGAAGGAGATAAGAGTTAGAAATCTAGGGAGGCAAAGAAATTTAAGAATCCTCAGGAAAGAAAACAGCTACAAAGAGGGAGAGCTGGGGAGATTATGCAAATCACCCCTAGGCTTCAGGTGAGTACCATTTAGGATGGGATCTAAAGAAACTACTCCAGGATGAGGAAATAAGGACGGAAAGGATTAAGGAGAACTATCCCTGGATCTCATGTATGGCCCAGAGTAGTTCAGGCTTTCACCGGAACACCTTTCTTTACAGAGGATCTTTCAGTGCATAGAGTACTCATAAGGGTACTGCTTCAGTACTAGGGAAAATTGGTTTTAGACTTAATGCAGCTCTGATTGGGCCTCACCAAGTTCAAAAGGAAGCTTCTAAAAGCTCAAACTGTTTCCAGGAGGGTTCTCACTGAAAAGAATGCAGGCCCCCAAAGAGTACGGCAACATCTTTAAAGTAATGAAAGAAAAATGCTATTAACCTAAAATTCTACACGCTAAAAATATTCCTTAAAAAAGAACTTGTCATAAGCAAATCTGTATTACCAGGAATTATTAAAGGAAGTCCTTCAGGAAAAAGAAAAATGTTACCAGGAGTAAATGGCAAATAAGTATTACAGAAGGGAAGAAAAACAAAACAAACAAACAAACAAAAAAACCCTCTGTTAAAAGTGATAAATTAGTAAAAATAAAGGAGATTAAAAGGACATTCAAAAATTAACATAATATTAGTGAACTGTATTGCAATTTCAAGTAATTTAGAGTACATATAAATGGAGTCCCCAAAGGACAGGAGAGAAAAGGGGTAGAGAAAACAACGGAAGAATAGCTGAACTATTTCCAAATTTGATGAAAACTATAAACTTACTAATCCAAGAGTCTCAACAAAGCTCAAACAAAAAAGGTATAAGAGGTAAAATCTTATCAAGGAACATCACAATTAAATTGTTCAAAATTGATGATAAAGAAGAAGACTGAAGGAGCTGGCTGGGACTGTAGCTCAGTGGTAGAGCGCCTGCCTTGCACATGTGAGGCACTGGGTTCGATCCTTAGCACCATATAATAATAAATAAATACAGATATTGTATTAAAAAAAGGAGAAGACTGAAAAAAAATAACCAAAGGGGAAAAATACATTTATGTACAAAGGAAAAAAAGCATGGATGACAACAGACTTCTCATGGGAAACCAGGCAAGTAAGAAGACTGTGGAGAAATTCTTAAAGCACTGAAACAAAAAACTGTAAACCGAGTATTATGTACCTAATAAAGATGTCATTTTAAAAAAAAGCAAAATAAAGATCTTTCTAGATGTATAAAAACTGAAAGAAAGCATCATCAGCAAGCACGCAGTACAAAATGCTAAAGGAAGTTGTTTAGGCCCAAAGAAAATGTTACCAGATAGAAAGACAGATCTACACTAAAGAACAATGAGCACCAAAACCAGCAGCTACATGGGTAAATACAAATTTTTTTTTTCCAATTGTAGTTTATAGTCTATTAAAATAAATAAAACAAAAAGGTACTATGGTATTTTATGCAGAAGTAAAATATATGGCAATAATTGTTGAAAACCTGGTGGGATGGGGTGGTGGGTGCTAGGGATGTGACTCTTTGGTGAATTCCACAAAATATTAAAAAAAAAAAAATACAAACTTCATACAAACTCCTCCAGAGAATCAAAGAAATTGGGGTAGGGAAGGGGAGTGTGGGAGGAATAGACGAACTCTAGATAGTGCAAAGGGGTGGGAGGGGAAGGGAGGGGGCATGGGGTTATAAATGATGGTGGAATGTGATGGACATTATTATCCAAAGTACATGTATAAAGATATGTGTAAATATACTTTGTATACAACCAGAGATATGAAAAATTGTGCTCTATATGTGTAACAGGAATTGTAATGCATCCCACTGTCATATAAATAAAAAAATTAATAAAAAAGAATCAAAGAAATACTTTCCAACTCATTCCATGAGGCTTACATTACCCAGATACCAAAACCAAATGTAGTAAGAGAAGAAATCCACAAACTAATGTTTCTCCCATACCAAAAAATAAAAGTTCTTGATAAATGATTAGAAAACCTATTCCAACGGTACAATGAAAGAATAATGCATCACAACCAAGTGGGGTTATCACATGATGTGACTGATCTGAGATATGAAAATCAATGATATTCACCACATCAAAAACTTGAAAAGAAAAAGCATATAGTAATGTGTGTGTGTGTGTGTGTGTGTGTGTGTGTCCATGCACGTGTGTGAGAAAGATTTGAGACAGAACCCAGGGCTGCTTGACTACTGAACCATGTCCCCATTGCTTTTTATTTTTTATTCTGAGACAGAGTTTTGCTAAATTACCCAGGCTGGCCTCAAAATTGTGTTCCTCCTGCCTCAGCATCCTAAACCATTGAGATTACAGGAATGTACCATAGCAACTGGCCCATTCTATTCTTATTTCTCTAACAATTTTTATCAGGAATAGGTGATGGATTTTGTGTAACACTTTTTCTGCAACCATTAACATTGCCATATGGAAAAAAAAATATTTCCATATGCAGCCGGGCACAGTGGTGCACACTTATAATCCCAGCTAGCAGGCTGAGGCAAATGAATCACAAGTTTGAGGCCAGCCTCAGAAATTTAGCAAGACCTTATTTCAAAATTTAAAAAAGGGGGGAGGAGGAGGAGGGGGGGAGGGGGAGGAGGAGGGGGAGGGGGAGGAGGAGGAGGAGGAGGAGAAGAAGAAGAAGAAGAGGAGGAGGAGGAGGGGAGGAGGAGGAGGAGGAGGAGGAGGGAGGGAGGGGGAGGGGAGGGGGGAGGGGGAGCTGGGGGTGTAGTTCAGTGATAAAGCATGCCAAAATTCAATCCCTAGTACAACCAAACAAAAAACAAACTTTTTTTACTTGATAAAGGACATCTACCAAAAAATTTAAACATCTAACACCAGATTTAACAATGAAAGACTGAATGCTTTCTTCCTAACATTTAGAACAAGAAAAGAATTTCTGCATATTTGTATTCTATTCAACCATATAAGCAAGTTTGGGGATTTTTGTTTTTTTGTTTGTTTTTTAGGTACTAGGGATTGAATCCAAGGGTGCTTACTACTAAGCTATGTCCCCAATCCCTTTTTTGAGACAAGGTCTTGCTAAATTGCTGAAGTTGGCCTCAAAACTCTGATCCTCCTGCGTCAGCCTCTAGAGTTACTGGGATTACAGGTATGTACCACCATGTCTGGATATTTTTGCAGTACTGGGCATTGAAACCAGGTGCACTGGTCCTAATAAATTGTCGAGGCTGGACTGGAACTTGACTGCAGGTACAAGCCACCATGTCCAGCACAGGGCAAGTTCTAATCAGGGAGGGAGGGAAGGACAGAGGGAAGAATGAAGGAAGGACAGAGAGAGAGAGAGAGAGAGAGAGAGAGAGAGAGAGAACGAGAATGAACCAAGATAGAAAAGGAAGAAGTAAAACAGTCTTTATATGCAGATGAAACAATCATCTATGTAAGAAAATCCTACAGAACTTACAAAAAAACCTTACTAAAACGAATAAATTTATAAATACCTGTCTCAACAAATAAAAAGGACTGGGGATATAGTAACTAAGTGGTAAAGTGCTCCTGAGTTCAACTCCAATAATAATAGTAGTAGTAGTAGTAGTAGTAGAGTAGTAATAATAATATAGATGGATAAATAAATAAATGCCGAATGTTTTCTCTTGATATGTACATGCTGATCCACAATGGAGATGTAGGGGGAGCATGGGAGGAATGGAGGAACTTTAGATAGGGTAAAGGGAGGGTGGGGAAGGGAAGGAGCATGGGGGGTAGGAAAGATGGTGTAGAGATGGACATCATTACCCTAAGTACATGTTATGAAGACACGAATGGTATGACTGTACTTTGTGTACAACCAGAGACATGAAAAATTGTGCTCTATATGTGTACTATGAATTGAAATGCATTCTACTTTCATGTATAACAAATTAGAATAAACAAATTAAAAAATAAAAATAATAATATAAATTTAGCATGGCTGTAAGATTCAAGATTAATAAACAGAAATTTCCTGTATTTACCAGTGTCCATCAACTTATGGCTAGATATACAAAATATGGTATGCCATTACTCAACAATAAAAAGGAATGAAGTAATAATACATGCCAAGACATGGGATAAACTTTGAAAACATTATGCTGAGGGGAAAAAGGCGAGACACAGAAGCCACGTATGGTATGACTTCATTTATATTAGTCTCTAGAATCAGCAAATCCAGGAGTAGATTCATGGAGGGGAAAATAAGAAGTGACTGCTAATGGGCAGAGGAAGCCCACCACAAATTTAAGGCCAGCTTCAAAAGGGACAATTTTATGGCATATGAATTATATCTCAATTTTTTTAAAAAACGTAATAAAGACACTATGTTACAGACTGACAGAAAATATTGACAAAACATAACTAAGCGAATATCAAAAACTAAAAAAGAAAACCATATGGTTTTTTTCCATATGGTTTCATATTTAGAACATATAAAAAATCTTTAAATTTAATAATAAAAAGACAAAAATAACCCAATTAAAAATTGGGTAAAAGACTTGAAAATACTTTTACAAAGATAAATAAATATAAAAACAAACACACATGAGCTTAACACTGTCAGACATTATGAAAATACAAATTTAAACAATGAGACTATTACATACCCACTAGAATGGCAAAATGAAATGGAGAAATTGGAAATTCCACATAGTACTAGAGCAAATGTAAAAATGAAATAACCAATTTGAAAACTAGTTTGGCAGTTAAAAAAAAAAAAACAAAATTAAACATAAATCAATTGTAAGATCTAGCTATTATACTTTAAAATATTAACTCAAGGAAAATTAAAGCATATGTACAAAAACTTCCCCAGACTGAAAACTACTCCAATGTTCATCAACAGTAAAACTGGTAACACATTATTGTCTATCCATACAATGGAATGCTACTCAGCAATAAAGGAATGAACAATATTGGTACCACACAGTAACATAGATGAATCTCAAATAAAAATGCTATTAACAAGTAAAACAAAAAAAGAGTACATATTATGTGGTTCCATTTGTTTAAGGTTCTAGAAAATGCAAATTTACTGGGACAGAAAGCAGATCAGTGGCTGCTAAAGAATGTCTCCCACATATTCACTAATATAGTGTATTACTAAACTGACTGCAATTTGCCTGTCTCAGATGTCAAAAATATTATCTGAGTAGTTTTTATTTGCATTTCCCTTAACAAGAGTGAGAGATTGAGTTTCTTTTCAGAACTTTTCTTTTCATAACATTTGTATTTTATTTTTTTCTGAACTATTTGTTCATATTATTTACCCATTATTCTCCTAGATTACTAGTGTTTTTCTCATTGATTTTTTTAGAGCTCTCTGTATATTTGGGACACTCAGCCCTTTAGGATATGAACTGCAAATATACCCCCCAGCTTCTTGTCTTTTGTGATTTACAGTTTTTGCCGCGCCACCCCTTCACTCTCAAATTGGAAATTTTGGAGTTTTTGTTGTTGTTGTTGTTTTTAACCTTTGCAGTGCTGGCAATGGAACCCAGGGCCTCACACATGCTAGACAAGCACTCTACCACTGAGCTATAACCCCAACCCATTTTTTTTTTCAGTGCTAGGAATCAAATCCAGGGCACTGAGTCACACTACCTATGCCCCCACCCCCAAATTGTAATCTGCTCTTTTATGATTTTTAGAATGTTTTATCACACTGTACAAAAAATGTTTTTTTAATTCTCCCATGATTTCCTTTAGTACTTTACCATACAAGTACCATAGCTCCATATACTAGTAGTATAGTTCAGTTTCCTACAATTAAATATTTGGTTCTTTTGAAATTGATCCTGGCCTAAAACGCGAGGTATGGATACAACTTTACTTCCCATGTAGATACCCAAATTTCTCTACATCACTTATTAGACAGTCCATTCTTTCACACCATTACATCTACCACCATCAATTGAAATGCCACCTTTATCTAATGTTACAAAACTTTTGGTTCGTTGTTAAGTCTTTTATTTAAGAAATATAATTCTAAGCAGTTTCTATTCCAAACTTTTTATCAAAAGTTTGTTTGATGGGATAGGGTTGTGGCTCAGTAGTAGAGCGCTTGCCTATCACATATGAGGCACTGCATTCGATCCTCAGCACCACACAAAAATAAATAAATAAAGGCTTAAAAAAAGAAATAAACACAATTATCACACACATACATACATTAAAATAAAAGTTTGACAGAAGTCATATTTATGAAAGATTATTTAAATGCTGCTCAGGCTAGGTGCCTCCTATAATCCTAGTGACTTGGAGGCTGAGGCAGAAGGATTGCAAATTTGAAGCCAGCCTTGGCAATTTAGGGAGACCCTCAGCAACTTAGCAAGACAGTTTCAAAACAGAAAATAACTAATGCTGTTCAATACATCTCCTTCTGTGAGAATTCCAAGTCCTAATCTTAACTCCAACAATATAGATTATTAGCAACATGACTCCTCTATATAATCTTGGCTTTCACATTACTATCTTCAATGAGTTGTATTTTATATTAAAACCTTAGCTTTCCTCAAAACATACTATGTAAAAAGCCGTAAGAAAATAAAATAACTAAGCATATTTGCTGCAAGAATAATATGATCCTGGTAGCTCAGGAGGCTGAGGCAGGAGGATGGTGAGTTCAAAGCCAGCCTCGGCAATGGCAAGGCGCTAAGCAACTCAGTGAGACCCTGTCTCTAAATAAAATACAAAATAGGGCTGCAGATATGGCTCAGTGGTCAAATGCCCAAGTTCAATCACTGGTACCCCACCCCCCAAAAAGAATACTGTGGACAATGAATAACTTTCACTTGGGCTGGGGATGTGGCTCTAGCAGGCTCGCCTGACGTGCGCGGGGCGCTGGGTTCAATCCTCAGTACTACATAAAAATAAAATAAAGATGTTGTGTCCACCGAAAACTAAAAAAAAAATAACTTTCACTTAGTACTTGCAATATGAATTCTTCTTGAGAAATATCTTTCAGAATTTAATGACAGAAGACTTTTGTTTACCCTGAAAAATTAGAAGTTATGTAATTTTTTTTACTTTTACTTATATTTTTCCTAATATTTATCACAGAAATTCTCAATTTTCCATCACTTTCCATGGTTTCAGTTATCTGTGGTCAATTGTAGTACAAAAATATTAAATGAAAAATTGCAGAAATAAACAATTCATAGCTTTAAATTGCACATCATTCTGAATGATATGATAGCTCATGAAGTCTGTTCCATTCCACCTAAAATGTGAAACATACCTTTGTCCAGCATATCTACACTATATGTTCCATCCACCTGTAAGTCACTTAGTAGCCATTTCTCTTAGTTATCAGACCAACCATCACAGTGCTTATGTTTACATAAATCTTATTTTACTTAATAATGGTCTCAATAATAAAGCAAGAGTAGGATGCTGGAAATTCAGATAAACCAAAGGGAAGTCATAAAATGCTTCCTTTAAGTGAAAAGGTGAAAGTACTCAACTTAAAAAAAAAATCATAAGCTGAAGTTGCCAAGATCTATTATGAGAACCAATTTTCCATCTATGAAGTTATAAACAAGGAAAAAGAAATTGTGCCAGTTTTGCTGTCATGCCTCAAACTGAAAAAAATATGGCCAGAATGTGTGATATATGCGTAATTAAGATGGAAAAGACATTAAATTTATGTATGTAAGAGTAGGAAAAAAACATAGTGCATATAGGATTCTGTGCTACCTGCAGTTTCAGGAAGCCACTGAAGGTCTTGAAATGTATCCTGAATAGGTAAGGGGAGACTACTGTATTCTATTGTAAACATTTACATTGCAAGACATATTAAACTTTATTAATCTTGTTACAAAAGGAATAAATAAACTTGTTGGGTAAGTGTGGCAGGCATGATGATGTGTCACTCAGATCTCCTTCAAGAGAACCTATTGTAAGGAGCATAGTTCAGCCTCCAGCTGCCACCCCCATTAACACTGACAGCATTCTTTGCCTGAGTTGTTCCCAATCAGTGCAAGAGCTTGGCAGTGATAAAGTGCCCACCCATTCCCTAATTCTATAGGATTCCAATATCCAGCAACTTGTGTTTGCGGATTCCACATGCTTGGCTAAGATTTTCTCAACTCTGCTATGGTGTGAGGCATTTCTATCTAAGTTTTCCTTCCCTAACTTCCTTTATAGGAAACAGACTTACATCCATTCTAAAAGCTCTCCCTACCTACCTCTGACTCGACTCCTCTCCTCATTATTCACAGGTTCTCCTTCCAATAAATCTTGCACCTCTAAGTTTGTCTTGACATTTGCCTGTTGTAGGATCCACACTGATGCAGAGATGAAAGACTCAGGTGCTTGTTTAAATGGGACATGACTCCACATTCTTCATACCCAACATTATCTTTAAAGGTGTACCAGGGCTTATATGGACAAGCAACTGGAAGCTATGAAGCCCAGAAATGAGGGAAGACATTCAAATTTGTTGCTTGATTTGTTGTTTAATCTCAGTAGGCTTTTTTTTTTTTTTTGCTGTTTTACTTTAAAATTCAAGGACATTTACTTCAGGAAAGAGAACTGTCTCTAAGTGAATCACCAAATTTTTCCTTGACCTATTTATCTTGAATTGAGAAATAATTGCGCCAGCAACAAAAACAAAAAGCACCCTCTCTGGCATTTAAAACATCCTTCAGAACAAATATGTTATCAGCTCAAGGTTTCTTCATCCCTATCACCAAAGAAAATCTTGACCCCTCACAAATACGTTTTATGAAAGACGACATTCCTAAGTAGGACCCATATGAAAAAGAAAAAAGTTTCTATGTTGCCTATTTCTACCATTATTCTGTTTCAAAGGGACAGTCTTATGAAATCTGACTAGTGGTTTTACTTTAGAATCTGAAAAATCATGTGCCTTGTTTTGTATCCCTAATCTAGTCACAATCTCATTTTATTTTTTAATTCATTTATTTATACACTTTTTTTTTAAAGCAGTTTTTTTTTAATATTTTATTTTTTTTAGTTAAGGGCGGAAACAACATCTTTGTTTTGTTTTGTTTGTATGTGGTGCTGAGGATCGAACCCGGGCCGCACGCATGCCATGCGAGCGCGCTACCACTTGAGCCACATCCCCAGCCCTATTTATACACTTTTAATAAATATTAAACCAATCATCCATAACCTGCCTTCCATGACAGAAAACTTCTCACAAGACCAAAATATTTTTCAATTTTCATTTCTCCAGGGAAAGAGCTTCTTAAACTTTATATTTTGGCTTTACAGCTTCAAACTATAAAAAGTCCTGAGGTATGGAGTCAATATCATGACCCCAAACAACATCAGGGCATTCCTTTCAGAGAAGTATATACATTTGCCTGCCCTTAGTTTCACCCTCTTACAAAGTTCCATAGTCCAAACTAAATAATTCCTTTCTTGCTCTAATGTTAACACTTCAGGTATTTGGGAGCGGACTTTATAGTTGCCAGAGTTCAGTCAACCCTGCACACTTAAATTTCTAACCTTTCCTAAATTCATCTACACATCCTTTGCAGGCCTTCAATTGCTCTCAGAGCTCACCACCTTCTGCTTCTATTATGCTGACACTCTGCTAAATGCAATACTCCCAGTGGGCTCTTGCCGACTCCCTACACTGTGGCACAATTCTTCTTTGTTAGCTGCCTAGAATAGCACTAGCTTTCCTTGGACTGCTAGATCACATTTCAAGCCCAATCCAGAGTATTATCTGCCATTACTATCAAGTCTCTCTTGCCCTTTGAGATTTTACTTATTTATTTATTTTCTCTGTCAGATCTCTTCTATCTCCTTTTCAACCTTTGAAAAAAAGAGTAGAATTATTTCCTAATGCTAATTTCCCAAATAAATGAATATTATTCATGTTTTGGCCTGATATCAGTACTTAAATTACTTACAGATAATTTTCATAACTGACATGGATTTCCCCCCCACCCTTTATGGTCTACCTACGCTTTTTACTCATTCAAACTTTACTCAAACCTATCTCCTCCTCTGAATTACTGTTCTAGGCAAATCAAAATAGGCTATATACTTTCTATAGTCACTTTAGTTATATAAAAATTTTTATTTATTTATTTTTTAATTGTTTTAAAGTTAGGAATTGAATGCACGTGGATTCAATCTATGAGCTATATGCCCAGTCCTTTTTATAAATATTATTTTGAGACCAGGTCTCACTAAGTTGCCAAGGCTGGCCTTGAACTTGGGATCTTTCTGTCTCAGCCCCCTGAATTGCTGGGATTACAGGTATGTACCACAAATGACTTTAATAAACTTTTATTAAATATCCACTAGATTCAAGTGTTATAGACAAAGAATATATAGCTTTTGCCCCCAAGCAGCTCACAATCTAGTGTGAAGAAATATGTGTAAATGTATATTTACAATACAGTGTAATGATGCAAAAATAGAAAAATGTACTAAACTGGCACTGGGTGTGGTGGTGCATACCCATAATTCCAGCAACTCAGGAGGCTAAGGCACTAGGAACCAAAGATCCAGGCCAGCCTCAGCAACTTGATAAGACCCTGACTAGGAAGGGAAGGGAAGAGAAAGGCAGGGAAGGGAAGGGATAGAAGAGGTATAGCTACGGGAAGAGGATTTAGCCCAGTGGTAGAGCACCCCTGGAATCAATTCCTAGTATGACCAAGAAAAAAAAGAAAGAAAGAAAAGAATATTTGTCAGGATGGTGACTTTTAAGATGAATAGGAATCCATCAAACCCAGAAGGAGGAGAATGACATTCCAGTCAGAGAGGAATTCAGAGCAAAGGCAAAGAATGTTGAAGAGAATAGAATGCTTGGGAAACAAGTGACGATGTCCTTGAAGCATAATGGACAGGGTAGGGGAGAAATGGCAGAACATAAAAGTAGGGAATTAGGGGGAAAATAATCAGAAATTCGTGGAATCCTAAGCTAAGGAATCTGAATGTCAACATATAAATAATGAGCAGAGGTTAAAAGAATAGATAAAAGGAAATAACATGACCAATGTTTTAGAAGAAACATTCATCATAAATATAAAAAAGGAAATGGAAGGAGTGACAAAAGCAAAAGTATCAGTCAGCTGCAAAAGTCCAGGTGAGCCATAAGGCTTTTACATGGCTATTTTCAGCCTATCACTTACTGAGCACCAACTACGTGGCAAGTACAGTTCTAATGTACTTTTTTTTTTGTTGTTAGTTTCTGGTTAACATTTTATCATGTGGTTTTATATATATATATATATTTAGTTATTGATAGACCTTTATTATTTATTTATTTATATGTGGTGCTGAGAATCGAATCCAGTGCCTTATACATGCCAGGCAAAGTGCACTACCACTGAGCCCCAGCCCCAGTCCTCTAATGTACTTTTCATATTTAATCTC
Organism: Marmota flaviventris; assembly: GCF_047511675.1. NCBI lineage: Eukaryota > Metazoa > Chordata > Mammalia > Rodentia > Sciuridae > Marmota > Marmota flaviventris. The sequence goes on from NC_092498.1 coordinate 24,421,109, forward strand.
ACTTATTGGTTATCAGAGCCCTGTTAGGTAAGTACCAGTATTCTAATCTAACACAAGGAACAGGCTCAGAGAAAACAAAGCTAAATATTTCAACAAATAAGCAAACTACCAAAACAATCAAATTTAATAAAATGTCCTGATTACTGTCATTTTAGCTTTTAGATCCCTATTCCAGGGCACATCCCTAATCTAGTCACAGGCAGCTTCATTTTCTTTTTCAATTCTTTTTCAGCAAATATGAACTAAGCATCTAGAACTTATGCTATAGACTAATGTTTATAACTCCCCCCCAAAAAAAATTCATGTTGAAATCTAATCTCCAATATGATACTATTTGAATGTGGGGCCTTTGAGAGATTATATTAGGTCATGAGGGTTTAATGAGATTAGTACCTTTATAAAAGAAACTCCAGAGAGCTCCCTCACCCTTTCTGACTGGCTACAAACCAGGAAACAGGTACTCATAAGTTTATGATATTTAAGATACCATCAATTGGAAGATTCATCATTAATTCACATAACAATAAGAAAAGTGTTAACCTAAATTCACATTTCAATCTCAAGAAATATGAAAATGGTGTTAACCTAAATTGACATTTCAATCTCTAGAAATATGAAAATGGGGGGTCCAGGGAAAGCAGTACTTTGCTGATCCCTTGATAGTGGCTTTCCTAATCTCCAGAACTGTGAGAAATAAGCTTCTTTTGTTTATTAGCCACCCATTCTATAGTAGTTTGATATAATAGCCATAATAGATTACAAAAGTGTATTATAAACTATGTAAAAATTCATAATTCCTACAGTCAATGAGTTTACTATTTAGTGGAAGAGAGACATGAAACAACCACATGATAAAATGTTAACCAGAAACTAAGAAGCCAGGTGCAATGGTGCACATTTGTAATCCCAGTGGCTCAGGAGGCTGAGGCAGGAGATCATAGGTTGGAAGTCAGCCTCAGTAATTTGGTGAGACTAAAAGCAACCTAGTGAGATGCTATATTAAAAAAAAAGAATTTTTTAAAAAGTGCTGAGAATGTGGCTCAGTGGTTAAGTGTTCCTGGGTTCAATCCCTGGTACAAAAAAAAAAAAAACCTTAACAAATATAAAAGAAAAAGCACTGGGTATTATGAGACACTGTAAGAAAATAAACTAATTTAGACTTAGGGGAAAGAGATATAGGGAAAGATTTCTTGAGGAACTGACATTTGATACCTGAAGGAAAGACTGCTTGAAGGGGAAGCTATTCCTATCTATTTCTATGAGTTATCTGCTACCTCTAGACACTCCAACTCAGTTGCTGAAAATTTACCATTAGCTCATAATTCTAGGTCTTTAAACTCCATGGGTATAAGGTATCTAATCAAATATTTCACCTCTACTTCCCCCCCCCACCCTTTGGTACCAGGCACTGAACCCAGCTGAGCCACAATCCTAGGCTTTTTATTTTTTGAGACAGGGTCTCACTAAGTTGCTTAGGGCCTCCCTAAATTGCTGAGGCTGGCTTTGAACTTGTGATCCTTCTGTCTAGGCCTCCTGAGTTGTTAGGATTACAGGCATGTGCCACAGCGCTTAGCTATTTCACCTTCACTTTCTAGTTACAAGTAACTTCAATAACTATACACTGATAACCTAGTTAGTACCAACAACTGCTATCCTTCTGGAATCTAAAATTCAAATGTTTAATGGTATTTAAGATACTATCAATTGGAAGATTCACCATTAATTCACATAACAATAAGAAAAAACTGTTAACCTAAATTGACATTTCAATCTCAAGAAATAAGAAAATGGGGGGTCGAGGGAAGCAGTACTCCTTAAAAGTCAATAAAGTATGGTGCTTTATCTTTGATGATAACTACTAATCCTTTTATCAATATCCTACTCTATTTTTCCATTATAAATATATGTATTTCAAGTTATACGTGTGTGTGTGTGTGTGTGTGTGTGTGTGTATATATATTTCCCTCCCAACCTCAGCTACACTTCTGGAAATTTGCTCCTTTTATACTATCCCAATCTATTTGTCTTGCTTGTTACGTCCTTCACATGCTAGCCAAAATTCAAGGTATAATTAATACTTCAAACAGTATCTTGCCATCTCCTTTGTCTCTCTGGCCTTCCACTGCACCTACAAGGCAAAAACAAAAACAAAAACAAAAACAAAAAAAACCCCTAAACACTGTAAACTTTCTCTGCTTCTACACCTGAACTAAAGTTCTGAAGTAAATCATTCAATCACAATGATTAGTATCATACAAACTCATCACCTTCAACAATATGCAACAAGTCTATGCTGCCCAAGTCCTCACTACTCCCATTCCCCTAGTATTTCAAACTTTGAAAACAAACAAACAAAAAAACCTGCCTTCAAAATCTCAATCCTGGGGTGGGGATATAGCAACTTGAGAAGCTGAGGCATGAGGATGCAAGTTCGAGGGCAGCCTTGGCAACTTAATAAAACCCTGTCACAAAATAAAAATATAAAAAGGACTGGGAATGTAGATCTGTGGTAAAGCATCCCTAGGTTCAATCCCCAGTAATGTACACACAAAGGAAATATAACATGGGAATTTCCTCAATTTCTGAATTCTCTCATCCAAACTACCTATTAATTTACATATATCCATCTGTCTTCTCATTTATTCATTTTACACTAAGCACTTACCATGTATTAGGTACTTTTTTTGGGTGACTGGGTCATAGCAGAAAAAAAATCTCTGCCCTTGTAGAAATTAAATTCTAGGAAGGAGACAGACAATAAACATAATAAATTATATGTTAGAGGTTGAAGAAAAAAGAAAAAGTATTGTCAAGTAAGGAATAGGGAGTATAGAAGCAGGGGTTGATGGAGAGCCAGGCTATCACATGATAGTCAATAGTATTATATAGGTAAAACTCTTACGCTTTTATTCCCCAGTATGAAGAACCACCGCAAGGTTCTGAGCACAATAGTGACATGATCTGACTTGGATTTAACAAGCTCCCTCTGGCTGTGTAATGAAGAAAGACTACAGAAACAGCAAGAGAGACCAGTTAGGAAGCTTCACCATAATCCAGACAAGGCATGATAGCATGGCTTAAACCGAAGAGGTTAAATTATGAACATACTGAAAGTAGAAACAAAAGGATTTGCTGATGGATTGATATTAGAAAGAAGAGTCACAAATAAAGGAGGTGGGAATATAGCTCAGTGGTAGACTGCATACCTAGCAAGTACAAGGCACTAGATTCAATATCCAGCACAAATACATACATATATACATACATACACACCATAGATAAGATCACCAAGGCACAGAAGGGAGAGGGGCTTGTCCAAGGACTGGCCCTAGGACACCCCATATTAATAATTCTCTAATCGTGTAAGATATCTTGCTTCTATATAAATAAGGCTAAATAATCTATGCTTTCAATCATATTCCTTCCCTTATTTTCAAGTACTTTGGTTCACATTTTTATTCCCTCTTTCCACTCATGCTTTCTTTCTTCCTCATCATACTCTTTCCTATAAGCACCAAAACATTCAAGTCTGTCTATGCTGCCCAAGTCCTCACTACTCCCATTCCCCTAATATTTCAAACTTTGAAAAAACAACAACAACAAAAACACAGAACACTGGGCTGGGGATGTAGCTCTATGGCTCAGTGGTAGAGCACTTACCTAGCACAGCTAGGCACTGTTCAACCTCCAGCACTGAAAAAAATAAAACAGAAAAAACAAAACTTATAAAACACAAAAAGTATTCTCCCTAGATCCTGCATCCCTCTCAGCATCTCTAGCTCTCTTATCCTTCACAGTTAATATTTTCAAAAGTTTTTTATCCCTTTCTTTTTTCCCTACCAATGTCTCTAACCAGTACAATTTGGCTTTACTATTGATTAAAACCTTGAAATAACTGCTTTCCTGCTAAATCCAGTGAATTATTTTCAGTACAGATTTACTTTACATTAGTACATACTTTACATATATTTACAATTTATTTAATACTTAATTCTTCTTGAAAAATAAATATTAAAAAATTCTTTCGCTCTTCTCTCTCTCTAAAAAAAATTAAAATAAAAAAATTTAAAAATAGGAAAAAATAATAATAATAATAATAATTCTCTTTAAAAATTCTCTTCTTGGGCTGGGGTTGTGGCCTAGCATGTGCGAGGCCCTGGATTCAATCCTCAGTACCACATAAAATATATAAAATAAAGGTATTATGTCCAACTACAACTAAAAAATAAATATTTTTTTAAAAATTTCTTCTTACTGGAACACCATATTCTCCTGATTTTCTCCTTCCACTGATTTTTCTCCTTCCACTCTGGCTTCTAATTTCCTTCATTATATTTCCTTAACCAATTCCCTTAAATGCTGGTATATTCATTGGGGTCCATTTTCAGCCATCTTCTCCTGTCACTTTATATAATCTTCCTGGTGATTCCACTAAGAGAGTGAATGATTCGACAGTTAAGACATTCTTATGATCTTAGCAAACATGGTTTCAGAGAAAAGGAAAAGAAAAATGCTCTATTATTGAATATAAAATGGAATAAATCCAAAAGAATAGGGAATTATGGAGTTTGTTTTATCTTTTTTTTTTTTTTTTAAGAAAAGATGGGAAAGGAGCCAATGGAGACAAAAACATTGAGGATCAAAAATATAAATGATGCTAAGTCACTAAAGAGATGGATGACATGGTATCAAGAACAATCTATTTAGATAGATGTTAGAACTATCCAAAATAGGAAAAGCAAAACTTTGTACACTGGGGTAAGAAGAAAAAAGTTAAAGACAAGTCAGAACAGAGGCAAGTGATGAGAAACTAAGGAGGAAGTTGAAAGAGTTCATAAGCAGCCTTGACTTTTTTTCGTGGCCCAGGTCAGATGATGACAACAAGACAAGAGATGACTCAGGGGTTATGAGGAGAGGAGAGGTCTTTAGTAGATGCTAAATAAAATAGCAGCACAAACTAAGCAAGTCAAGTAAAAATTTTTTGATAAAATGATAATGCAAATAAGACTATAGTTTAGAGAAGCAGCAACCCCATAACTTTAGAGCATTCAGTTATAAAGTCATAGAAATAGAGAAGGCAGACTGCAAAATTAATTCAGGAATCTGAGGATGAATAAAGGATAAAAATCAAGGGGATTGAAGGTACATGTATGTGACAAACTAAAATAAATTACCATCAAACCACCAATATTTTTAACCCAATGTTTTAAAATAGTTATTTCCTAAAACATAACAGACTGAGAATCACATGACCACAATGATATCAACTGAAATTGTAATAAACAATCTGCCTCACCCTACCCACGTTCCATGACCCATATTACCCAGTACCAACATCACATGCCCTTCACTATAAAAAACAATTCCTTAGTCTTAATGATGGCTTCTGTTTTAAAATAATCCCATAATCTTTTCTTTATGTATAATTACATGCAGAAATCCTTGTGAAAAGTCCTTCTAGTGTCTTGTATTTATATCTACATTGTGGATATGCAGTAACACCATAACAAATCAGATCCCACATGTGTGGTCCACATATACAAAGTTCTGCAATGCTACACCACGTGGTTGGCGATGGTGGTGAGCAGGTACAACTCTCCTGAAGAGCTCTTGTCATGAAAGTATTCCTAAAAGTTGGGAAATCTTCTTCTAGACTTTCACCTCTATTGAATAAGAGAATGTATTAACAGATTTTATAAAATTTTCTAAACATACACTAGGGGTGAGCAAACTATGGTTAGAGACTAAACTTGACATACTGCCTAATTTTGTATAGCTCATGAACTAAAAAGGCTTCTACATTTTTAATAGTTGAAACAATGTTAAAAAAAAGTAGTATATCACAGTACATAGAAATTATATTGAATTCAAATTTCAGATTTCATAACTAAAGGTTGTTTTTGGAACACAATATTTATCCATTTACATATGGCCTACTGTTGTGTGACAAAAGCAGAGTTGACTGGCTGCAACAAAGACAATATGGCCTGAAAAGTCTAATAACTTATTGACACTGAAGAAAAAAACTTGCTGAACCTTGACCCCCCGCCAAAGTCTTATTTTGTTGTATAATTCAGTAATGACAATAACAATTATTTCCAACTGAGCTTAAGAGGTTGGAACAATAGCAATCTGGGAAATAATGACCTTAGTCTATTAGAAGTAACAAAGCTTAAACAGTTTAATACATACATTAAACTTCATTCGCCTGGTAGAATGGCAGATACCAAATGTACTATTGCAAATGGGCCACTTATGGAAGTTTACCTCTTTGGTTTAGTTCTTGACATCCTTACATGGTCTTACTTCAGTTATTCCAGGACAATTTTAGCAAGAACTCTGCAAAGCTCTTCTAGCAATTTGAGAAAAAACATAGAGATATAGTATTTTTATGCAGGGGTCCTCAAGAAACGGCAAGTGAACTGTGGCCAGTAGATGGAGACAGTTTCTAACCAAACCAGAGCAGCAAAATGTGATACTCTGTCATAAAAATTTAACCTATCTTCAGATTCTTACCTTGAAATATTTAATTAGATAGGACAAAGTGATTTGTGTCCCCTAGTTTAATAATAAAACCAGGACACTTTATTTTTCCTAAATCAGGCTTCACTAAGGAACCTGAAATAGGCTGGATAGGTGAATACTCCATTCCCTACAAAAATATGATCTGAATACATATGTTAAATTAAATAAATCAAGGTTTTTCTTCACTTACGATTAGAAAAAGAATATTTTCCAATCATTTTTTTCTCCATGAGGTTAGTATCTTTCCTATCAAATCAAATCACAGGCTTTCTTCTCTTCTACTTTCTAGCTTTGATTATATAAACTGGAAATAACTGATTATTCAGTAATGGTTGTGGTAATAGCTCAGTACCACCTTATTGAATATCAAATACTTTTAGTCATAAAAAAACACCTTCCTCAAAGATATTTCTCATTTTATAAACAAGAAAAGCCAGAAGTGGTGGTACACAATTATAGTCCCAACACTGAAAAAGGCTGAGTGAGGCTGGAGGATCACTTGATCGCAGGAGTTTGAGACTAACCTAAGCAATGTAGCAAGACCTCCTCTCAAAATAATATATAGCTATTTTTAAAAAATTAACATACTGTAAATTATAGGAACAGAATCATGTTAACTCTGGGCCTCTAGTACAGAACCACATGAAAATTTCTAGCAGTATATACGACAAAGGATGCCATTTCTATTAGGCCTCAGGCAAAAGTACTTTCAACTTCCTATTTCAATTTCTGAGCCTTCTGCTATCCAACACGCAGTGCTCAGTGCTCTTCGCCAGCTTTCCAAAGTCCACAACAGGCACTTCTGTTTGGGCCTGTCCACCCTACACTATTTTCAGTACATCTAATTTCCATGGTGTGTGTGTGTGTGTATATATATATATATATATATATATATGTATATACAATTCAGCCAGGTTCTAAATTGCAACATAATCACAAAGTAAAGCATTCTAAGTGCAAAAGACTCACAGGAAACCCCTGCTACCACCACTACCTAGGGAACATACACATTTACAAAAGTATTTATTAGAATAAATGAACAGTGATATCTTCCAGAACTTCCTTCTCTTTGGAATAGCCACTGTTACTATCTCTAAAATCCTTTTTCCTGTCATGTCCCTGTCATACTTACAGTAACATTTGAGCTCAGGATACAACAAGCAAGGGCAGGTGAGTAAGCAGGCATGTGGAAAACACACACACACACACACACACACACACACACACACACACACAGTTTTCACAAGTAGGTTACCCACTTCAGAAAGGCTGACATATACCAAATCTTAGACCATAAACTAATGCCTTCAAAAACTTCAACTCACTGGACAAGAGTAAGGATTTAGCTAGTGTAGTCTAGTATTCATCTTTCTTTAGGACTATTTTCAGAAACCATTTTGAATTTTGTTCTAAACTAGTTGGTAACAGAATGTCCTAAAATTTTTTTTATCTTCCAGATTATGTGAAATAGAGTTATAAGCACCCTAGTCCTTCCTGGCAATAAACCCCAGGGATTGACCAACTATCAACTATGTGGATTACTATAGGAAGTCAAAACATTAAAATCCAATGAGCCGGGCACAGGAGAACATGCCTGTAATCCGTGCAGCTCCAGAGGCTGACGCAGGAGAATCACAAAGTTAGAAGACAGCCTTAGCAACTTGGCAAGGTCCTAAGCAACTCAGTGAGACCCTGTCTCAAAATAAAATTTTTTTTTTAAAGGCTGGGGAGGCAGCTCAGTGGTAAATTGCCTTGGGTTAAAATCACCAGTACCCCCCAAAAAGAAAATTCCAATAAAAGTCAATATGACACCAGAAAATAATTTGCTCTCTTCCCTTCATGTTTCTAATTTTTTGAGGAGGTATTTAATTTGAAGGAAAAGTCTGTGACTTAGAGAACATTAAGGGTATTAAGTGATACAGTAGTTCCTCCTTGGCTCCCTTCATGCAGCCTCTCTTTACTCCTACCATTTTCTTGATTTTCTACTCTCAACCAAATATCTATTTTTTCCTAAATACAGTTGTAAGAATTTTAAGTAACTATTATGAGTAATCATTTCCCCAAAATGATCCCTATCTAACCATATTTCCAAAAGCCTCTAATTAGTTTCTCTAAGTAATACATGATAGGGATTTGATTTATCCAAAATCAATTTAGTAAATAAATGTAACATTATGAATGTAAACAAATTTTACAGAAACTAATTAATTATTTTATCCTGACTTTGGCCAAATAACTTAAATAAGTAGCTTTCAATCTGCATACACACACACACAGAGCAAAGCCAGCCACTGTTTGAAGGATAAAGAATGAAGCAACATCAAACTAATTAGAGGCAATATGAGTTCCACAAGAGCATGCAGTAACCCTCCAGGGATGTATGTAGTTACAGAAACTCATTTCAAGTAGTTTATCTGGCTACACACTGGCTTCATCTCAAAGACAATTATTAGGCAACATTCTCTAATCTTTTTTTATTAACATTCATACACTTATCAAATGCCTACTATGTGTTGTGTGTTGAGCTTTAGTTTTCTTTTTCTATATAAAAGAATAAAGCATTGAGTCCACTCACTAACAAAGATCTGGAGAAATACTAAATAATGCCTAAATGGGGACTCAGGTCTACAGTCTATACAATAGTCCCCAACTGCCTGTTTTTTTAGTTTCAGAATCTAGGCTTCTCTTTAAGATACTGCTGAACTATTGAGGACTACTCCCTGAACTTAAACTGGTCTCAGTGTTCTGTTCTCAATCTAGAGACATAGACTGACTCATATGTAACATTTTTAAAAGCTCCTGCTCTGCAATGAGCATCCCTCATAAAACCTTAATCACAATGAATTTAGTTAAATCCTTTAAAACCAGATTGCTCTGGCTTCATAGAACAAGTCTGACTGCTCAGCTTCAATTCCCCAGGGAGAAGAGAGAATCTCTACTCTATTATGAAACCAGCTTGCCTAATCAAATTCCCTTTCAGAGAAAGAGGTCAAGGAGAATAAGTGCTGTGCCATTTTTCAATTCTTCCTTCCAAGAAATGACTGTGATTGACAGATGCTATTTCTTTGAGTTCCCATAGTCTACTGCCAAGATCAACTAATTGTTCCTTGTTTAAAAAAAAAAAAAAATAGTAACAATCTACCAAGCCACATGACTCTCCATAATCACAATACATAATACTTTACATTAGTAAATCTTAAAAATTTCAAAGCTTTCACATAGATAAAGACAAACACACCACTGGCAATGTAGAAAAAATACTATTTTCATTTTACAGACTTAGAAACTACAACAATGGCAATATAATTTGTCCAAGGCAAACATATCCATAGCAAATCAAAACACTAACTTACATGGTTATTTTAAGTCCTGTAATATGTAATCTCCTAAGTATGTCTACTAATACCATTATCTGTGTCCCCTTACTGAAATATTTACTAACTGCAGATAGCCTGCTCAGATGGTGGTGTAGTAAAGAAAGGATATTTAGAGACCAAGATAGATTCAAATCACAGTCCCTGCCCTCAAGCTGAGTGACAGGGTAAATGATAACTAGCCTCAATATTCTTCTGTAAAACTGATATGCCATCTACCTCACAGAATTCTAAGAATTAAATGAGTTAACATATATTAAAAGTCTAATACATAAAAAGCACCCAAGTGTTAATTTTCTTCCCTGGAACAGTCCTAAACAGATTACCAGCCTCTAGGGAGAATATAACTTATCTCATTTCAGTGACCCCTTAAAAACTGAGAAGAGGATTAGGAAAATTGGAGCACTAACACTTTCCTGGCATTTCCCTCAGATGTGGGCTTTTTGGGCTCTCAGATTAAAAAGCAGATTTTAGAGATGCAGTGAAACTAATTAAGGAGAAAAACAGGAAAAAGCAAATGTGTCCAAATAAATAACATCAATCATGGGCACACAAAGTAATCATTCTACCAACTAAACATCTTTGAATGCCAATTAGAACATACCATTCAGTATCCACTAAATAAGAGATGAATTAATATTACTTTTACTACAAAGTGACTAGTTAGATCCATTAAAAGAGAAATACTATGTTAATTTAAATTATCCTTTTCTATTTCTACCAAACAAGACAATGAGATATTTTTCATATCAACAAATGAACAATCATGACATAAATTCCTAAAAGAGAATAGTCTCTAAATTATTTACTTTAGAACAAATCACATCTGAGACTCAAGTCTAAATACTATATAAAAAAATTACATTAAATTACCCCTTTCCTGGAATTGTCTGAGATATGAAATGCTCTGAAATCCAAAACTTTATGAGTATGCACATGATGCTCAAAGCTTCAGATTTTGGAGCATTTCAGATTTGGGATCTTCAGATTAGACAGGTTATTTTAGTCAGCTTTCCATTATTGTAGTAAACTAACAGAAAAACTACTTTATAGAAAGAAAGGTTTACTCTGACTCACAGTTTTGGACATTTCACTCAATGGTTAATTGACTCTGTTGCTTTTGAACCTGCAGCAAGATGGTACATGAGAGAGGAAGCATGTAGCAGAGGAAGCTGTTCGTTCCATGGCAGTTAGGAAGCAGAGGCAGGGGGCAAGGGTAGCAATAACCCCTTCAAGAGCACTTATCTCAATGACCCAACTTTCTTCATAAGGTTCCATTGCTTAAAGGATCTATCACCTCCCAAAATAACACCATGGGCTGGATAACAAACCATCAGCCCAAGGGCCTTTGGGGGACATTTCTAATTCAAGTATAGCAGATGCCAAACTAGTAAAGTCTGCACAAATATTCCAAAATCTGAAAAACTTAGAAATTTTAAATATTTCTAGTCCTAAGCATTTTGGATAAGAGACACTCAACCTATATTTCAGTAGACAGTTAAAAGAGACATAATTGCTATAAATACTTGAATAATTTCAACAAGAACTGACATATAAGAATTTATCCTTATAGTTGGGTATGGTAGTGCACACCTGTAATCCCAACAGCTTGGGAAGTTGAGCTAGGAGGATCATAAGTTCAAAGTCAGCCTGAGTAACTTAGCAAGGTCATGAGCAACTGAGCGAGACCCTTTCTCTAAATAAAACATAAAAAAGGATGGGGAACCTGGCTCAGTTGTTAAGCACCCCTGGATTCAATTCCCAGTACCAAAAAAAAAAAAAGAAGAAGAAGAAGAATTTACCCTTGTAGTTACTATTTTGTTTTTCTGTTTGAAAAAAGTTTTTTTGTGTGTGCTAGGTCCTCTAATTTTTTTTTTTTTTTTGGTAGTTGTAGATGGACAGCATGCCTTTATTTTATTTTATTTTTTTTTTATGTGGTGCTGAGGATTGAACCCAGTGTCTCATATGTGCAAGGCAACTGAGGATTGAACCCAGTGTCTCACATGTGCAAGGCAAGCACTCTGCCACTGAGCCCCAGCCCCAGCCCAGGTCCTCTAATTTTATTCTGTGGTTATATTCAATCCATGATTTGTACTAGAATATTTAAAATGTAACATCTAGACTGGTATTTGTTGCAGGGGTAGACATATTTAAATAACTTGTATGTGCTTTAAGAGTATTTTTAACCTCTCAATTTTGAGATACCAGCAAAATATTGATTATTACAATAAAGTTTAGCACTGTTATTTCTTGGTTTCCTGTTTTTAAAAATCCTTTTCCTTGAGGCTCCAGTTGTGGCTCGGTGGTAGAGTGCATGCCTAGCACATGTGAGGGAGGCACTGGGTTCAATCCTCAGCACCACATAAAAATAAATAAAATAAAGCCATTGTGTTCATATACAACTAAAAATATATTTTTAAAAAATCCTTTTCATTAATCATTAAAACTGAGCTTCCTTAAAAAAATAAAAAATAAAAAACCTGAGCTTCCCAGTTGAGCACAATGGCACATGCCTATAATGCTAGTGACATGGCAGGCCAAGGCGGGAGGATTGTAAATTTGAGCTCAGCCTTAGCAAGACCCTGAGCAACTTAGTGAGACCCTCTTTCAAAAATAAAAAGGGTTAGGGGTACAGTTTAGTGGTAAAGTTCAATCCTTAGTATCTAAAAACAAAAACTGAGCTCCTCAATGCTAAAGGTTGAAAGATACAAAGAAAAGAATGCTGGCAGATCTCTTTGCTGAATCAATTTAAAGAAAAGCAGTTAGAAATATGCTTTTTGATTAGCTATTTAGTTTACTCTTACCGATTCAGTTCTGCTCTTTTGGACCAAAACATCATGAGAGCAAGTACATTAATCAAAGTCCCAAGTTTTCAGTTCTATATAGGATGATGGGACATATTGGGTTAACATCTGTTGGGTGGGAATTCAACTGACATACATTTGGAATGTATAATCCCAGCCTTTATAATAATTTGGATTACATTGTATGTTGGGTTTTTGATAAAATTTGGCTAAATTTTTTACAAATGAAATTATTTCTCTGATCATTTAGTCCTATCTATTTAGAAATATGTTAAACTGGATTTTTTTTTAAGCAACATGTGACCAAAGTTCATTTTTTTTCTCCTTAAGGTCTAAATAAAGAGAAAGCAGTTTCCCACCCCCCCAAAAAAAGAAAAGAAATATGCTTTTTAAGAGTAATGTTTCTCTTGGAGCAGATATGTAGTTCAGCACTACAGTGCTTGCCTAACATGCATGAGGCCCTGGGTTCAATCCCCAGCAGCACAAAAGAAAAAAATAATAATGTTTCTCAATCTCGAAGTCAAGTTGTAAAACTGTGTCCCAAGTAATTTATTCCCAATAATTTCAAAGTACCCTTTTATGAATAAATTAAATTGGAATCAAAGTTTTCCCTATTAATGTCACTTTCATTCTAATATTACATTCAGCTTTACGGAATGAGTAAGGACTGACATAAGACAAGAACTTCTGGACAACCAATGGCTCTATTAGATATGCTTTAGTCACAGTTTTTTTTTTTTTTATATTTATTTATTTATTTATTTATTTTGGCGGACACAACATCTTTGTTTGTATGTGGTGCTGAGGATCGAACCCGGGCCACACGCTTGCCAGGCAAGCGCGCTACCACTTGAGCCACATCCCCAGCCCCCTAGTCACAGTTTTGACAGTATTACAGTGCTTTGAGTTATTTTCTCTTTATCCATGCATAAATTCATAATAATGAAGGAAGCAAAGACAGATGAAGAAATCATGATGATTGCCTCTTCAGGGCTAATGTATAAGATTACTCTGACCTGTAAGCAACCACATAAAATAAGTTATGATTACTTAAACGAAGGGAAAATGATGGTAAGCAAATTATAATGTTACAAGCACTATTCCAGCTGAAAATGTTTAAGATTTATAAATTCTATGAATTTCAAACTTTTCTGCATAGAAATTTTTTACACAGTTACAAATTCCATGAGTTCCAATTATTTTAAAACAAAGCATAAGAAGAACTTATTTTTCAAGAGCTCCTACTTGTTTCCCTGCCTATTACCTAAGAAATGATGACTTAGGAAAAATATTCAGACACTAGGAATATAGCTCAGTGGTAGAGTACTGGCCTAACATGTGCAAGGGCCTAGCCTTGATTCTCAGCACCACAAAATAAAAAAAACAAAAAAACAATCAAACAAACAACCTGGCTTAAACCTATTCACTTGACATTATAAAACAACAGATTTTGTGATACTAAATATTACTTGCATGATTGTAAAATCTTTTTAAAACACTATCATCTCCTGCAAGATAAATCCGTGGTAAAGTCATTAAAAGTAGTTTAACAGCACAAGCTCTGACAACAAATATATGATTTGAATCTTAGCTCTAAAATTCACTAGTTAGGTGACCTTGGAAAAATCCCTTAATGTCTATGCCTTAATTAGTTCATCTATAACATGGAGATGATGATAAATAATCCCATCTGCTTTATAAGGCTGTGGCAAGGAAAATAACTGGTATAATCATGTAAAAGTGTTCAGAACAGTGCCTCGCACATTGTTAATTAAAGTTAGGTTTGCTTTACTTCCCTGCAAAATTTGGAGAAGGATGTAAAATAAATGTATAAAATAATGGGGAACATTTTATGTGTCATGAATGTGAATGTTATGTGCCATTTAGATTCAGAGAGAAAAAAAACTGAGGGAAGGAAAATGAAGTTTTAAGTATCATATATCTTACAGCAAGAGAAATAAAAACAAGGACTCTGACTTACTTTTTTGGACAAAAATATAATGAAAAATCCACTGGGAACAATGGAGTAAAAATCTTCAAGTCTATTTATAAGCAGCAATTAAATAACATTTACTTTTTTTTTTTAAAGACAAGAACTTGCTCTGTTGCCCGACTGGTCTTCAATCCTCACCTCAAGGGATCTTCCCGCATTAGCCTCCTGAATAGCTAGGATTACAGGTGTGCCTCACCATACCCAGTTAATATTTATTCTTCTCCCCTGCCCCAGTACTGGGGATTGAACCCCAGGGGCACTCTCCCTCTGAACTACATCTCTAGCCCCTTCTATTTTATAATATTTGAGATAGGGTCTCACTAAGTACCAAAGCTAGACTAGAACTTGTGATCCTCTTGTGCCAAGCCTCCCGAGTCACTGGGATTACAAGCTATTATTCATTTTTTAAAAAGCACCTTTTTCTTTCATAGTCACACAGGATATTTTTCACTGTTTCATTGCCTTTTGTCAGAACAAGAAGAAAACCATCCTTGACAGTGTTCCTTTGTTATGCCTCCAAAATGAACTTACATTTTAAAATGCTGCTCAGAATATCAGTTCATTCAGTCAACAGCATTCATTGGAAGCCATGAGCTAGGTAGGCTCAAGGTCACTAAGAAATGTCCTCATCTTCAAGCTTAGTCTATTAGAAGAAACAAATATGTAAAAATTATTAGAAAAGGAATAAAGTGTAAAAATAGTATCAACATTGACACATACTCAAAATGTTCAAATCTAGCAGTTCATAATGATATTTATCCCCCAAAAAACCAAACAAATCTCAACCAATAAGTGGTTACCATTAGAGAATATTAGTGAACCAATCCATAATTTTGAAAACTGATAAATAAAAAGAAAGAACGAACATTTCATCCTGATTTTCTTATACAAACTGTACTGAACTGTATCTACTTAAAATAGTAGATAAATGGAAGTATATTTTTAAGAAGTAGTCCAGCTAATAAATGAAGAAAGAATGATAGAATTGGAATATCACCATTTGTGGCTTTTAATGATTTAATGGATGTAAGCAAAGATCAATAGCTACTGACATCACAAAAAGAGAGACAAGCAGATAGTATGTACCTCCTAATGGAAGAAACCACTCATGAGAAATCTGAGAAAACTTCTAAATATAAGTACCAACTTACAGGAAATGCAGAGGACAAAGGAGGATGTTTAAAAAAAAAGAAAACACTATGGAAGGACTTGGAATGTAGCTCAGTGGTAAAGCACTTGCCTAGCATTTGCAAGGCCCTGGGTTCAATTTCTAATATCAGAAAATAGAAATAAAAAATATTAAAAAAACACTATGGAGAAATCAGTAAAATTCAAATTCTAGGAAACTACCAGACAAATGTCAGTTTGTACAACAAAAAACTGTATGAGATACACAAGATGTACAAGGCACAGTGTTACAGGCCTGTAACCCCAGCAACTTGGGAGGCTGAGGCAGAATTGCAAGTTCAAGGCCAGCCTGGGCAACTTTGTGGAAACCCCATCTCAAAATAAAACAAAAAGAAAGGGCTGGGGACGTGATTTATAGGTAGAGTGCCCGTGGGTTTAATCCCCACTACCACACCCATATACACATACCAAAAAAATTTTTTTATTGGGGGGGGGGGAGGAATGAATGATATAAAGTGTTAAGAGACAAATCAATCAACTTCTCTGTATGAAACTTACTTGCATCCTGACTCAAACACAATGGAAAAAAAAATTGTGAATGACACAATCAGGGAAATGTGAACAGTTTTTTATACTATTAAAAAATTATTGTTAATTTTTTAGTATAATAATGGAATGGAGGCTATTTAAAGTCCTCATCTTTTAGAGATATTTGGTGGTGTTTTTAGATGAAATTATAATTCTTCTGTTTGTATTCAATAATATAGGGAATGGGGTGGCATGGGTAGTATACATGAAACAAGTTTTCATGAATTCACAATTGCTGAAGGTGGGTAATGGGGTACATGGCTGACAATTACTACTACATTAAAAACAATCAGTAAAGGTCAAATCGACAAGAGAAGGAGAATAAGAGTCAGAGGCAGACAGAAAGACTATGTAAATCTGTGCTTTACAAGTAGTAGTTATAATTATTACAAAGCTTAAAGAGTTAAATGGGATAACCTCTCAAAGTCTCAATTTTATGACTCAATTATCTTCAAAGGTCATTTATATCTCTAAAATTCCTTGATTCTTCTTTCTCAGGGATCTGGCTCAATTTTCCTCTCCCACAGGTTAGCAATGGCCTACAAAAACACTGAACAGCAACCACTTTTATAAAGCACATGTACTAGAACTAACTCCCACTTCAGTGCTTGGAGGTTTCAACTAAACCACCCACTTTAATTCTGGAGTCTGGATATTATAGTGCCTAATTAGGTTAAACAGCCTGTACTGATTAAACACATAGAAAAATGTGTTGTACCCAATGGTGACAACTCTTGCTTTTCTCTTTTCCCACATATAAATAATTTGGGAATAGCAGTCTCAAAATGTGGTCCCAAAACCACTGCAAGTATCCTTTCAGGGGGGTGCTTGAGGTCAAAAGTTCTTTCGTGATACAAGCTAAACATCCCTTATCCAAAAAACCAAAATCTGAAACTTTTTCAGTGCTGACTTGACACCAGAAATGGAAAATTTCACACCGTGAATCTTTGTTTCATACACAAAATCATTTAAAATACCATATAAACTTATAGGCTATGTATATAAGGCATGTATGAAACAGAAATCTTTTTTCAACTTAGGTCTCATCGCCAAGATATCTTATTATATATATAAATATTACAAAATCAGAAAAATTCCAAGATCCTATTCTAATCCCAAGCATTCCAGATAAAGGATACTCAACCTACAGTACTAAGACATCTGCCTTGTTTACTCTCATCACAGGAGCATCAGTGGAGTTTTTCAGGGGGTACATGATATATGGCAATGCACAAAATTATCATGACTGCAAAAGCCATCATGAGAATCTAGTTGTTTTTATGAAGCTAGATATCAAAGAAATTTGTAAAAATGTTATTTATGTTAACCCACTTAAATAGACAAAAGCTCTTTGGGATCCTCAGTTTCCTAAGAGAGTAAAGGAAACCTGAAACCAAAAAGGCTGAGAATGACTGTTCCAGAATACAAACAACTTCGTCTGATTATGTTTGTCACTCTATCATCTCTTAGGTTACCATTACACTTTATATACTGTAGCCTCAACTCTTTTTACCCAACAAAGAAGGACACTGATCTAAAACCAGTTGGTTTTTGATATACCTTAGATTTATATTTTGTGGGGTTAGGAAGAAGGTGGTCCTAGTTTAAAAACAATAGTCAATTACTGCTCAGAAATCTAATAGGGACACGAAGAACTTTCATCACATGGATTCTACGGGGAGAAAAGAACATTTCTGTCTGAAGGAGGCTGGCACTAAGTCCAAGGACCTAAGTTCTTTCTTTTGTGATATTTTTTCCCTTTTCATTAAGACTTGCCAAAAATGGAACTTAAGAGTACCAATCTCCATTCTCTGACACCATGGGAAGACTCTGGCAAAACAATCCTCCTGTTCTGGGCAGGAGAAACTGGTCAATTCAGGACACATAGTTCATTCCTGGTGAATTCTTCATTAGGAATCACTGTGATCAGATTCCTGCCCAGTTCTTTGAACAACAACCTTTAGTTTAATTCAGTTCAACAAACTTTGGGTGAGCTCTTGCAAGAATGATTCAGGGAGGTCTCCAGAGAATGAAAAAAATGTAGCCCTGGGACTGGGGATGGTGCTCAAAGGTACAGTACTTGCCTACCATGCAAGAGGCCTGGGTTCGATCCCCAGCACTACAAAGGAAAAAAGAAAGAATTCAGTTATGCATAGCTGATGCCAGCTGTAGATACACACATGCTTTCATCATGGAGGCTGCATACACAAATGTATCAAGGAGGCCATAATGGGAAAGAAATAAAACACCGTAGCCCTAAACAAACGCTAGCCTACACACGCATGTATACAAACAAATACACGTACATATACATACACATACACTAACAACTTAAGGTGGCTATCAAGCCATCCTCATTAACCTCGGATCAGCACTATATTCTTCTTTTCATTTTTATACTCTATAAAAATACTGTAGCAAAATTTGAAACTTCCCCAACTATCTGAGGCTATAATTCTAAAAACTGGCACAATAAAAACTGAAATATTCCAGTTTACAAAGAATAAAGCTCTAGAAATTAATGATTTAAATTTTTATTTCTTGGGAGGGAAAACTTCATTTTCATTTCTTTTTAATTAATCAACAATTGCATATTGCATACAGAAGAAAAAAGAGAAAGTAGAAGTGATTCTATCACAAGGTAGAACACTCCAACTAGATTCTTCATCCTCATCCTCTTAAAGGTGAGAAATACCTTAAGCTTTCCCCATCTGATCCAGAGGTCAGTTTTTCCTATTTTTTACTCTTATCAGATAATCTACTTCCTTTGTTTTTGGTACCAGAGATTGAACCTGGGACACTTTACCACTAAGTTATATCTCCAGCCCTTTTTATTTTGAGACAGGGTCTCACTAAATTGCTGAGGCCAGTCTTGAACTTACAATCTTCCTGTGTCGGCCTCCCCAATCACTGGGATTACAGGATTACCACTACCCACCACAGGGGATGATCCTACTTCCTGAGAAGACCAACAAATTCCCTCCTCTTAACTACAAATCACCTTGGATTTGTAAGGGTCCGGCGAAGCGTCAGAGGAAGAGACCACCAAGAGACTGACTCATGCAATTGCAGAAGGGGATTTATTGGGGATCCATTCCAGCGCGCTGGGGCTCCGTGCTCACTCAAGAAGGGAGAGCAGCCCAGAGCCCAGAGCAGGGGCTGAGCACTGCTTAAGTACACTTCTTGGGGAGGGCGGGGACTTTACATACATCACAGTCTCCTTTAACAAACCATCATACACCGCGGGAAAATCAAACAACAATTCCTAAACATGATTAGTTCATTCATTGGCGGGAACAGGTGTGTGGGGGGGTGATTGGTTACTCCTAAGCGGGGTACACATTCAAACTGATTGGTTTAGGCCCTGCGATGCCTACGTGCAAGATCGCACAGGGCCCTAGGCTATTAATCAACTAAATGGCCAGTAGGCTGTTGTCTTAACTGCCTCAGGAATTTCAGGTTCTGGGTGTAGCAGAGGAACTTAACAATACCTAGTCCTTCACTTTTTAACTCAGGCCTTGCAGCTTAGGAACTTTACAATGCCCGGTCTTTTACACTTTAACTTCAATTTCTTTTACCCTTACAGATTCACTTAAAACCAACCCAATATATTTCTTTCCTTTATTACTTCCACCAACAGAATTTATGGGCTTATCACTTCCTTTAAATTATTCAGTTAGAATATAGTTTTCCTACCTCAAGAAATCTTAAAAATCAATTATTTATAATAAAATAGTACTCAAATTATTCATTAACTAGAGTAAGGGACGGTGCTTTCTTTCTTTCTTTTTAAAGGTTCCATTGTAGAAAGTTTAAAGACACTGGATTTTGTTTTTTAAAGCCTCAGGATGTAAAAACTTTCATTTTTTTTCTACTCCTGGGAAGTTTCTTCCCTGAGGTCACAAGATCAAACAGATGGACTGCTTTTAAAGTAAAAAACTGACCACCTGATGCTATTTGGATGCTAATATGAAACAAGAGAGTGACACTGAGTTCAAATTTCAGGGCCTGTAGGACCAGAAGTATATACAATCATAGAACATATTAAATCTGTTTTCTAGATAAAAATCAAACCAAAAGGAATTACTAAAAACACTTGAAATCTGAAAATATCAGTTTCTCAAAATGACTGGAGAGAAGAAGGTAAAGTTAAACTCAAGTCTGGAAAATTCAATCAGTGCACCTACCTTTGACAAATATGCCCATATGATGTTCAACATGGAACATTGGATGTTCAACATGAAACATTTTAAGCACACATACAAAAAGTATAGGGAACAGGGTGCATCCATTCTAGATAACATGGAGTAACAAATACAGGATTTATATATCTGCCTGAAACAAACAAACAAGACAAAATACAAGAAACGATGGCTTGGGCTGGGATTGTGGCTCAGTGGTAGAGCACTTTCCTAGAATGTATGAGGCATTGGGTTCCGTTCTCAACTCCGCATATAAATAAATGAATAAAATAAAGGTTCATTAACATCTAAAAAAATATTTTAAACAGGAAGGAAGGAATAAATTATGGCTTTAAAGGCACATCAGGCAATGAAGGATGGTGTGCCCTAAGGGACAGAAAATAAGTGAAGTGAGTTCTATGAATACCCCTGCTTGGTGAACATCTGCAGGGTACAGTTCAGGTTAGAAGAGCCCAGGAAAGTACAGAGGCAAATCTTAGTTAAAATTTGGAGCTAAGAGCCTGGGGAAGACCAAGGCAGTGAGTTTGCAAGACATAAGACAGAGAAGAAGGAGCTGCATACTGGGAGCGCCTTGAGTTGTGTAGTAAGCACTCCTTAGTACTCAGCAGGGTACCAAAGCACTCAGGATTAGAGGGAAAAGTAACTGGCACTCAAACAGAATAGAACAATGTCCCTTCCCACCAACCAGAATGGAAAACCATTCAATTTACATGGCACTAAGTAGAGTAATTCCAAAGGTCTGGGCAATAACTACTCTGAATGAAAAATGCTTGGGACCCACCTAAAAAATCTTAAGGAAACAATCAAACTGTATTAACAACTTCACTGTGACACAGAACAAATAAAAATAAAAAAGATTCAGTACCCAACAAGGGGAAATTCATGTTTGGTATCCAAGCAAATTTAACAGACATGCAAAGAAGCAGGAAAATATGACCCATAAAGAGGAGAAAAAAAATCACTCAGCTAAAACCAACACAGAATTGACATAAATGGTAAAATGTAGGACCTGAAGTATATACAATCATAGGACATTAATACCCTTATTTATAAGGGTATTAAAATATACTCCATACTCAAAAAACTAAGTGGAAACGTGAAAAGATATTTTTTGGTTTGGGGGATTTTGGGGTTTTTTTGTTTGTTTGTTTGTTTGGTAACAGAGATTGAATCCAGGGATGCTTAACCACTGAGTCACATCCCCAATCCTTTTTTAATATTTTAATTTAGAGAAAGGGTCTCACTGAATTGCTTGGGGGCCTTGCTAAATTGCTAAGGCTGGCTTTGAACTTGTGATACTCCTGCCTCAGCCTCCTGAGCCTCTGAAATTACAGGTACACATCACCACATCCAGCTATGAAGAGCCTAAACCAAACTTCTAGGAATAAAAATTAGGACATCTACATGAAAACTACAGTAGGTGGGATTAATGGTAGATTAGACGAAACACAAATTAAAAATGAGTAAATCTGAAGACACATAGACATGATCCAAGCTGAGGAAGGAGGATCACAAGCTCAATGTCACCTTCAGCAACTTAGCAAGAGCCAGTCTTAAAATATAAAATAAAAGGTCTGGGTATGTAGCTTAGTGGTAGAGCATTGGGTTCAATCCCTAATGCAAAACAAAGAAACAAAAAAAAAAACAGGAACCAGAGAGGAAGAAAGACCATCAGTGAGTTCTGATAATACTTAAAGCAGTCTACTATACATGCAATTGGAGTTCCTTAAAAGAGTAGGTAGGAGAGAGCTGGGGTTTGGGCTCAAGGAGAAGCACTTGCCTAGCATGTGTGAGGCACTGGGTTTGATCCTCAGCAGCACCACATTTAAAAAAATAAAATAAAGATATTGTGTCCACTTACAACTAAAAAATAAATGTTAAAAGAAAAAAAGAGGAGAAATACCTTAAAAGAGTAGTTGAAGAAACAATGGCTAATTTTTTTTTTCAAATTTGATAAAAATAATAAACTCATTGATTCAAGATGCTCATGAAACCTAAGAATAAGAAACACAAGGAAAACTACACCAATAACAGAAAATACACACTCTTTTCAAATGAACACAAAAAACTTAACAAGATAAACCATATTCCAGGCATGAATATAAGGCTAATAAACTTAAAAGAATAAGTTATAAAAATATCTTCTCCAACTACAATGGAATTACATTAAGAATAAACAAAGAAAAATATCTGCAAAACTGCCATATACTAGGAAACTAAAGAATATACCAACCTAAGTAACTCATAGGTCAAGAAGAAATTAAAAGAGAAATCAGACTACTGCAGTGATATTATTTTATATTATGTTACTTAAATCAGTGCCATAAATTCTAATTTCTTAAAACAGATATAACACAATATTGATAACAGTGTATTTATTTTCATTATTTTTTGTGGTACTGGGGATTTAACTCAGGGGCACTCTACCACTGATCTACACACTCAGCCCTTTTTTTTATTTTTTACTTTGAGAGAGGGTCTCACTCAGTTGCCAGGACTGGCCTCAAACTCGTGATCACCCTTGCCTCAGTCTCCCAAGTTGCTAGAATTACAAGCAAATGCCACTGTGCCCTGCTAATCAGGTCATTTTAAAACTCCAGGGTAATTTTCCTTCAAATGAGTAAGTAAAAAATATTTATATATGCACTGGTCATCAAAGATTAAAATAAGGCTGGGGATGTGGCTCAAGCGGTAGCACGCTTGCCTGGCATGCGTGCGGCCCAGGTTCGATCCTCAGCACCACATACAACAAAGATGTTGTATCCGCCAAAAACTGAAAAATAAATATTGAAATTCATTCTCTCTCTCTTTCTCTCTAAAAAAAAAAAAGATTAAAATAGTAAAAATTGAAAGCATTAACACTTCATAGTAAGGAATTACAGACACTATTTTACAAAAATATGGTATTATTTTACACATTTCTCACATGATTTGTATATAGAAACATACATATGTACATATGAGAACTTATTTATATCATTCATTTACTCAATAACTTCAATAATTGTGTTTCTACTGTGCTGGGCACTATTCTAAGTGTTTGGAATTCAACTGTGAACAAAACAGACAAAAACTCCAGGCATTGTATACATTCTCATAGGGAATACAAATATTAAATAATAAACAAAATAAAGGTTAAAAAAAAAAGGAATTAGAAAGTGTTTTGAACTGAATTGTAATGAAAATGTCACATATGGATATGTGTAGAATGCCACTTAAGGAAATTGTAACTCTAAACATTCCAGCCTGGATGCTTTTTCCTAAGATCAGGAATAAAACTTATCTACTTTACCACTTCTATTTAATAATGAAGGAGACTCTAGATAATACAATACAAAAAATACTTAAAAGGCATCTAGATTGGAAAGTTAAGAAATAAAACTTTCTTTACCTACAGATGACATGATTGTCTCAACGTAAAACGCAATGGAATCTACAAAAAGGTTACTAGAACTAACACAAAAATTCAGCAAGGTTAAAGAATTAAAGACCACACCTGGCACTGTAGCACATGCCTATAACCCCAGTGACTCCAGAGGTTGAGGCAGGAGGACTGCAAGAAGGTCAGCCTCAGCTCCTTAGCAAAGCCTGTCCCAAAATAAAAAATAAAAAGGACTAGGGATGTGGAAAGCAAAAAAAAAAAAAAGACAGGGGATGTAGCAGGGGTAAAGTACCTCTGGGTTCGATCCCCAGTACTAGGGGGTGGGGGGGGGGGACCAATTCATAAAACTCTTATTTGTTCTTCTACAAACTAACAAAGAGAAATCATAGTGTCATTTCATTTATAATAATATAAAAAATGAAATACTCAGCAATAAATTGAAAAAAGATATACAGGACTTGCATACTGAAAATGACCAAACACTCCTGAGAGAAATTAAAGATATTCATAATAAATGTAGACATTCATGGCCAAAAAGATTCAATTCTAAGCTACCAACTTTCCCCAAATGCAAATTCAATATAATTCCAATAAAAATTCTAGAAGCAAAAAAAATAAATGAAAATTAAAAACTTTTTTAAATCTAGAAGCTTTTTCTTATAGAAATTGACAAACTAATTCTAAATTCACAGGGGCGTAAGAAGAACTCAGAATAGCAAAAACAAATCTAAAAAGGAAAAATAAAGCTTAAAAATCAATTTTTAAGACATAAAAATTATAGCTATCAAGAGCTGGATACAGTAGCACACACCTGTAATCCCAGTGACTCAGGAGGCTGAGGCAGGAGGATCACAAGTTGAATGCCAGCCTTAGCAACTCCAAGGCCTAAGCAACTTAGCAAGAACCTGTCTCTAAATAAAAAATAAAAAGGACTGTGAATGTGGCTCAGGGGCTGAGCGACTCTGGGTTCAATCCCTGGCACCAAAAAATTTATATAGTTCAGTGGCAAAGCACCCCTGGGTTCAATCTCCAGTACAAAAACAAAACAAACAAAAACCAAAAAAAAAAAGCATACAGTTATCAAAATACTCTGGTAGTGGTAATCAAGTTAGACAAACAGATCAATGGAACAGAACAGAAAGTCCAGAAACAGTCCATGTTTCTTTAGAAAACTGATTTTCAACAGTGGAGAAAGGTCAATCTTTCAACAAATGCTGCTATAACAATTAGATAACCATATGAGAGGGTGGTTTCAACACAAACTTTGCACCACACCCAAAAATTAACTCAAAATGGACAACTGCAAAAAATGTAAAACCAAAAGTTATAAAACTTCCACACACACACACACACATACAAAAAGGAAAAAACTTTTTAACACAGGATTAAGCATTGATTTCTTAGCTAAGACAACAAAAACACAAGCCATTTATAGAAAAGCAAATTGATAAACTGGACTTCATCAAAATGAATAGCTTTTGTTCTCTGAAAAGATTTAATAAAAAACAAGTCACAGACTGGGAGGGAATATTTGCAAATGATATATCTGATAAAAGACTTGTATCCAGAATATATAAAGAACTCAACAAAATTCAGTAATTAGAAAACAAACCCAATTAAACATGGTCAGGGTTTGGGTGTAGCTCAGTGGTAGAACACTTGCTAGTATGTGTGTGAAAAACCAGTGACCCCAGATGCCTATAATCCCAATGGCTCAGGAGGTGGAAGTAGGGGAAAAACAAGTTCAAGGTCAGCCTTAGCAATTTAGCAAGGCCCTAAGCAACATAGGGAGACCCTGTCTCAAAATAAAAAATAAGGGATGGGGATGTGGCTCAGTGATTAAGTACTAATGGGTTCAATCAACAGTACAAAACACAAAAACAAAACAAATAAAATGGGCTGGAGGATGTAGCTCAATTACAGCACTTGCCTAGCATGTATGAGGCTCTGCTTTGATCCCTATCACTGAAAAAGCAAACAAACAAAAATGGTCAAAAGAGCTGAACAATCAGATGGAGTGGCACACACCTGTAATCCCACTGACTCAAGAGGCTGAGGCAGGAGGATCACAAGTTCCAGGCCAGCCTCAGCAACTTAGTGAGGCTCTAAGCAACTTAGCAAAACTTCTCTCAAAATAAAATTTTTTTTAAAAAGGGCTGGAGATGCAGCTCAGTGGAAAAGCACCCAGGTTTAATCACCATTAACAAAAAAAGATTTGCACACTTTACACCACAGGAGACACATAAATGGCAAATAAGAACACGAAAAGATATGTAGCAGCAGTCATTAAAGAAAAGGAAATCAGGGCTGGGGCTATAGCTCGGTGGTAGAGCACCCACCTTGCACGTGTGAGCACTGGGTTCGATCCTAAGCACCACATAAAAATAAATAAAGATACTGTGTCCACCTACAACTAAACAAAATATTTTAAAAAAATAAAAAATTTTAAAAAATAAAGAAAAGAAAATTAAAGCCACAATGAAATACTATTCTACACTTATCAAAATGGTTAAAAATAAAGACTGGACATATCAAATGTTGATGAGAATATAGCAAAACTCAAGCCTGGTGGGAATGTAAATTAGCAAAACCACTTTTGAAAAGTATATGGCAGCTTCTTAAAAGTTAAATATGTTTATATAATCCAACCATTACACCCCCAGATATTTAACAAAGAGGAATGAAAACATATGTTTATGAACACTCCTACTTAATGTTCACAGCAGCATTGTCTGTAACAGTTCCAAACTGGAAATGAACCAGCTGTCTGTCAACTGATGTGGTCTAGCCACACAATGGAATACTATTAAGTAATGAAAAGGAATAAATTTTTGATCACTCAACAACATGAATGAATCTCAAAGCAATAATACTAAGTGAAAGAAGCCAAATGGCCCTGTTCCTTCCCCCTTAAAAAGAAGCTATACTCGGCTCGGGTTGTGGCTCAGCAGTGGAGCGCTTGCCTAGCATATGTGGGGCCCTGGGCTCGATCCTCAGCACCACATATAAATAAATAAAAAATAAAGGCATTGTGTCCAACTACACCTAATATATATATATATGTGAGGTTATACTGCATGATTCCATTTATAAGAAAGACTAGAAAATGTGAAGTCATTTATTATAATATAAAGCGAATCTGACTGCTTGGAGATAAGGTTGGGTGGTAGAAAGGGGCAGCAGAGACTTTAAAGGTAATGAACACATTCTTTTTTTAAAAGTAATATTTAGTTTTTAGTTGCAGTTGTCAATAACTTTATTTTATGTATTTATTTGTATGTGGTGCTAAAGATTGGACCCAGGGACTCGCACATGCTAGGCAAGTGCTCTACCACTGAGCCACAACCCCAGCCTGGAACACACTCTTTATCTTAATTGTAATGATAGTTTCACAACTGTGTACATGTTCAGTTTTTTTCTAAATCATACACTTTAAATATGTGAAGTTTTTAATGTGTCAATTATGCTTTTATAAAACTTTTAAAACTCCCACTGGAGCCTCTTTTCTTTGGGTCGACTTTTACTTACTAATTCACTATATATAGTCCTATAAAGAAGACTATGTGGCTCAAGTGGTAGCGCGCTCGCCTGGCATGCGTGCAGCCCGGGTTCAATCTTCAGCACCACATACAAACAAAGACGTTGTGTCTGCCAAAAACTAAAAAATGAATATTAAAATTCTCTCTCTCTCCCTCAAAAAAAAAAAAAAAAAAAGACGACTATATTTAGATTATAGGTCTTTGGTCCTTCTGTCTTTTTTTCTTTCCAGTGCTGGGAATCTAACCTAGGACCTCACACATGCAAGGCAAATGATCTACCACTGAGCTACACCTCCAGTTCCATTGTTCCTTCTTGAGTTAAATTATATATATTTTTTACAGTTGTTCTTTTTATTAAATTTTCCAATTTAACTGAACATATTTGTTATTTAATAATTTATGCTGTATTTGTAGATATATCTTCTTGTTCAGTTCTAGTAGCATTAATAAAGCTTTCAGTAGTTTTTAAAATTTTCATAGAAAATCAACTTTTGATTTTATTGATCTATTACATCTTTGTTTTCAATTTTACTGGGTTCTGCTCTTGTTTTCATTATTTGTTCCTTCTACTTTTCTTGATTTTCCTCATAACTTTTTATAACTTTTTCAGTGGAATACTTACACTAAAACTTAATAAGCCTCTTTTTTTTCCAGTATAAATACAAAAGGATGTAAATTTTTTCTAACTACTGCTTTAGCTTGTAACCCACAGTTTTTAGATAGTATTTATATTATCAGCTTTACTTCTTATTTCCATTATTTTTTTCTTTGACCTCTCAGATATGTGATTTTTAAATTCCCAAATATTATTATTATTGATTTATTTACTTATTTATTTGCCATGGTACAGTGGTTTGAACCCAGGGACACTCTACCACTGAGTCACATCCCTAGCCTCTTTTAGTTTTTTAGACAAGATCTTTCTAAATTGCCAAGGCTGACCTCAAATTTGTGATCCTCCTAACCTCAGCTTTCCAATTCGCTGGGATTATAGATGTGCACCACCGCACCCAGCTACAGTTATTTTAGTTATCTTTTCTTCTTTGCAGTGCTGGGGATTGAACCTAGGACCTCATGACTGTTAGAGAAGCATTCTACTAATAAGCTATATGCCCAGTCACTGTTCAGTTTTAATCTTAACTAAATTAAGAAAACATAACCTGCATCACACCCCTTTACTAGTTTTGTTTAGACTTACTGTGAACTCAGAATATGTTCATAATTTTTAAACTACCTAAAGTCAGATGTGGTGGTATATGCCTGTAATCCCAGCAACTTAGGAGGCTGAGGCAGGAGGATCACAAGTTCGAAGACAGCCTCAGCAACTTAGGCCTAAGCAACTTAGCAATAACCTGTCTCAAAATAAAAATAAAAAGGACTGTGAATGTGGCTCAGGGGCTGAGTGATTCTGGGTTCAGTCCCTGGCACCAAAAAATTTATGATAGTTCAAATTTATGTAGCATCCCTGGGTTCAATTCCCAGTACAAAAACAAAACAAACAAAAAACCCAAAAACAAACAAAAAAAAAGCATACAGTTACCCAAATACTCTGGTTGTAGTAATCAAGTTAGACAAATAAATCAATGGAACAGAACAGAAAGTCCAGAATTAGTTCCTTTTTCTTTAGAAAATTGTCTCAAAATCAGAAGAAAGGGCTGGGGATACAGCTTAGTGGTAGAGCACTCCTGGGTTCAATCCCCAGTACCACAAAGGAAAAACAAACTGCCTAAAAAAGAAAGAGCATTCTGATCTATTAGGTGCCAGACTCTGTACATGCCCACCAAATGAAGCCTTTTGGCTGTTCAAATCTTCTCAAATTTTGTTTGACCATCAATTACTGAATATTCCACTTCATAGATTTATCAATCTATTCCTATATTTCTTCATATGTGTGAGTATATGTGTGTGTAGAATATATGTATACACATATATACACAATTGGTTTGGGGGTTGGGGGTTTTTTCTTTTGTCTTTTGTTTTTTGAGAGGAGGTCTTGCAATGCTGCCCAGGCTGACCTCAAGCAATCCTGTGTCTGGCTTTCCAAGTAGCTGAGATTACTGATATACATCACCATGCCCAGTTTATCTGGTTAATCTATGTATTTTGAATTCTAACTGTATTTGTTTCTATCTATCTAGTTAGGATTTTTGTTTTACTGCAGTACTAAGGATTGAACCCAGGGTTTTGTACACACTACTAAGTAGTGTTTTCTAGTAGTTTTGTATACACTACTAAGCTACTCTCAACCCCTTTTATTTTATTTTCGAGACATAGTTTCACTAAACTGCCCAGGCTACTTTAAACCTGTGATTATCCTCAGCCTCTCAAGTACCTTGATATTATGGGCATGAGCACCACTGTGCCCAGTTCTCTCTATTAGATGCATATTGATTTGGAATTAGAGCTTTTTGCTTCATTATTCCTAATCTTCTCCCCTCCCCACCCTGTTTTTAGTCTTCAAATGAACTTTCTTTCTTTTGTGGTGCTATGAATTAAACCCAAGTCCTTGCACAGGCAAGGCAAGTGCTCTGCCAATTGAGCAACACTCCAGTCCAATTTATCCTACTATTAACCTACTATACCAGCTTTCTTTTAAAGTAGGATTTTTTCCATACCTTTACTTTCAATTTCTCTGATATCTTATGTTTTAGATATGTCTCTTACACTGCATATAGCTGGGTTATTCTCTATCCAATGGACAACATTCCAGGTATTTACTGCTAGAATAAAAAAAAACTACCCCAGGCTGGAGTTGTGGCTCAACAGTAGAGCACTCGCCTAGCACGGGCGGAGCTCTGGGTTCGATCCTCAGCACCACATATGAATAGATAAAATAAGCCTATTGTGTCTAACTACAACTAAAAAAATAAATAAATATTTTTAAAAAAACAAAAAATGGGCTGGGGATGTGGCTCAAGCGGTAGCGCGCTCCCCTGGCATGGGTGCGGCCCGGGTTTGATCCTCAGCACCACATACAAAGATGTTGTGTCTGCCGAAAACTAAAATGTAAATAAAATATTAAAAAATAAATAAATAAAAAATAAAAAAACACTACCCCAAGGCTGGGGTTGTGGCTCAGTGGTAGAGTGCTTGCCTAGCATGTATGAGGCACTGGGTTCAATTCTCAGTACCACATATAAATAAATGAACAAACAAATAAAGGTCTATCAACAACTAATAAAAATATTTTTTAAAAAACCTACCCCAAAACTTAGTGGTATTAGAAAATATCATTTTATTCTTCTCATTGCTCTATTGGCCAGAAATTCCAGCAGGACACAGCAGAGATGGCTTGTCTCTGATCTACAATGTACAGAATCTTGACGTGTAGTAACTTGTATGCATGAAGATGGCTGGGATGTCTTATCAGGGGCTATACATCTGGAACCCTTGTACTTGTCCAACTGGTGTCTGCTAGGGCTAGACAGTCCAACATTGCTCCTACACTTACTCATACAGTTGACAGCTGATACTTGCTGTTTGCTAGTAGCTCACTAGGGCTTTTAACGAATGCCTACATGTGTCTTTTCCATCTGGCTCAGGCTTCTCACAGCATGGTGGCTGGGTTCTGAGAGTAAATTCCAAAGCCACAAGTGGAAGCTGCAAGTTTTCACTAAAGCAAGCCCACATTCAAGAGGAGGAGAAAATTAGACTCCACCTGTGAATGGTAAGAAGGGAAGAAACTGATGGTAGCCACTTTGGAAATAAGCTACCACAGACCACCCTCTGGCCCCAAGTCCCTCCCACATGCAAAATACACTCACCCTCTCCTAAGACCTTCAAAATTCTCATCTCATTTATGGCATCAGTTGATGTTCAGAATCTCGATATCTAAATCAGGTCCAGGTGTGGTTGAGGCTCCTCAGATGCAGTTCCTCAGGTACAGCTACTGCAGTATAGTTCCTCTTGATCTGAATTAAAGAGACAAATTATCTGCTCCCACACACCCAACATACAAACACACAACACTAAGACTGACTCAGGATAACCATATGGACACTCCCATTCAAAATATGAAGAAAAGGGGAAAGGAACAAGAGATAAACAGCAGTTACTGGCCCATTCAATTCTGAAATTTAACGAAAAACGTGACACCGTTCCTCTCTTACAGTCAAGGCCTACTCCCTGAGAGTGATTCTTCACACCTCTTGGCTCCACCCCTGGAGTAATCCTTCCTTTTACACAGAGATAGTTAATGTACAATTTCTTAAAAGCCTTGTGAATTTCCAATGAGTCTTATTTGGGACACAGATCCAGTGTACAAAAACTATATCCACTTTCTCCATCTCAAGTGTTGTGTAGACCTGTACTGTAAGACAATACCTTTAAAATCCTTACAAGCCATGTTATTTGAGTGGGTCTCATAGTCCCTTAAGATCTTTAGACATTCTTTTAACTAACTAAAAGGTTCTATGAGGCCCTGCCTTAAATCTTAAAGTCTTAGCAAAGGAATTTATAATTACACCCTTGAGATCTTTAATTGAGGTCCTACTTTATTCCCAACATCTTGAATTTTATGCTTCCTCCCAAACCATTTCTTTAAAAGGCATTGCTCATCTGGAGCAACTGGGGATGAGAAAAATTTTTTTCTTTTTTGGCGCTGGGGATCGAATCCAGGGCCTTGTGCATGCAAGGCAAGCACTCTACCAACTGAGCTATATCCCCAGCCCAAAAGTTTTATTTTCTAACATAATCAATATTAGGTTAAAAATATTTTCTCTTAATAGTTTATTTTTTGCTCATTTACCCCCTATATACAAATACATCTGTACCTTATCAAAGGCAGTTAAAAGAAGCTAGGTAGTACTTCTCAACATTCTGCTTAGAAATTTCCTTAAATCAGTTTCATTACATTTTATATCTTCTCTGTTACCATATAACAGTGCCAATAAATCATGTATCATTATATAATAAATGTTTCCTCTTTTCCCAGCCTCCAAACACACCTTTCTCACTATGTTTCAAACCTTCACTAACAGCCTTCTCAAGGTCCCTCCATCTTCAGTCTACCATCAAATCCCAAAGCCAATACAGACTTTAGATTATGGCAGCACTCATTTCCAGGTTCCAAGGTTTGTTTCAGTTGGTACAAACCAACTACCCCAAAGCTTTGTGGTGTAAACTATAACCATTTTATTATGCACACAATCCCAAGGGCAGAAATTTAGAGAGGATACAGCAAAGTCAGCTTGTGTCTGGAGCCTCAGGTAGGGTGGCTCTAATGGTTAAAATGGCTAGACTGGGACCACATGCTTAGGACCTGGGTTTTTCTCTGTATGATTTCTGCTGCTTCTGGAATGTCCAAGACAATTTCTTCATTCACTCACATAGCTGGCAGTTGATGCTGGCTGTTCAGCTGGCCTCTCCGTCTGATTTGAGCTTCTCACAGCATGGTAGCTAGGTGCCCAGATTGAGTGTTCCACGGGAGAGCATTTCAAAAGAAAATGCTCAAAGAAGCCTAAATGGAAGCCATCCTCGGTGGTTAAGTTCTCATGCCTTAGCCTTGAAAGTTCCTGAATGTCATTTCTGCCATGTGTATTCTTCAAGTCACTAAAGTCAGCCCAGATTCAAGATAAATGGAGGAATAAACTCTGCCCCTAGATGGAGGAATGGTGTATACACAGAGTAAATGAACTAATATCAGTCATCTTGGCAATATACTACAACAGATTATCTGTCTTTTAACTGGTAAGTGTAATTCATTTGCATTTAGTATGATATTGATACATTTGGATTTATTTCTACCATCTTTTATTGTGCTATTTATCCATTCTTTTCTATGACATTTATCATATTTTCTTTTCCTGCTTTTTATTAGCAAACAAGTATGCCAATTAGAAGCTCAAAGACTTATCATAAAGTGAAATAATCATACAACTATCTCCCAAGTCAAGAAAGCAATGATACCAGCACCACAGAAACCTCCTTCATTCCCCCTCCTAATCACCATGTCTTCCCTCTTTCTCAAAGGTTATTATCATGACTTCTAACAGCATATGTTAGGGTTTCTAGCTTTATATAACTAAAATCACCTAGTATTTTGTGTCTATTACCTTTTAATTTTTGTCTGGCTTTCTTCCTTTAGTATTACTGAACCAAGATAATGTGCATAGTAGCAATTTATTCCTTTCTATTATTTAACAGTATTCCGTTGTATGAATGTATCACAATTTATCCATTCTACCATTGATGCTGTCCATTGAGTTTTAAAGGCCAATGGCTACACTTTCTTTTCCTTTTATTTTTTAGCAGTGTTGGGAATTGAACCCAACACTGTTAAAAATCTTTGGATATTGAACATCATTCTTTGGACAAGAACATCATTCTTTACCACTGAGCTATATTCCCAGCCCTTTTTATTTTTTATTTTGAGACAGGGTCTCACTTAGTTGCTTAGACTGGCCTCAAACTTGCAATCCTCCTGTCTTAGCCTCCTGAGTCACTGGGGGAGGCTAATGACTATATTTTTTTAAAGTCTATTAAAAACAAAACAACAGGGCTGGGGTGTGGCTCAAGTGGTAACGCACTCGCCTGGCATGCACGGGGCACTGGGTTCTATCCTCAGCACCACATAAAAATAAAATAAAGATGTTGTGTCCACCGAAAACTGAAAAATAAACATTAAAAAATTCTCTCTTTCTTCTCTTCTCTCTCTCTTTAAAACAAAACAAAACAATTAAGAGCACATTTTAACTATCAAAATCTTCTCTGGCCTAGGTTGAAGATATCTCTATAGAGAAGTTTAGCATTTGTTTCAGCCTGATTCCATAAGACTTTCACTGAGCTAAGACTACCTTTTGTGTTAATTTCTTGGCTTGGGGTTTCCTGGACCCAAAAAGAGGAAAGATGTACATTCTAAACCAAACTTACACGAGAACAAGCCCAGGAAACAAATTCTCAGAGAAAAGTTTCCCACCCAAAGGCCATACAAAGTGGACAAACTTCCTTGACACCTCTGTGCCACTGGGCAGATGTTTTTCTATATCATCTCATCAACGATGTAGTAATCTTTAAGAAACCAAGCTTTATGGACGGAATAAAAAAATAAAATAAGGTCTGGGGATGTTGCTCAAGCGGCAGTGCACGCGGTTGGCATGCGCGGGGCACTGGGTTCGATCCTCAGCACCACATAAAAATAAAGATGTTGTGTTCACCGAAAACTGAAAAATAAATATTAAAAAAAAAATTCATTCTCTCTCTCTCTTAAATAAATAAATAAATAAATAAAATAAAAGTCTCCTATTCCCATGTGGCTGTTGAAACTGAAGTCTCTTAGTAACCCAGAATTTTTTACTATGAATTAGGTTTTCAATTCCCTGTTCATTTTTTACCCCTGAGGATTTTCCTTACTTTTTCCACAAGCTCAGCTATGAAATTAAAATAATATTTATTACATAGTTAAGTAGCATTTGCCTAGGAATCATGAGTATCCTTCCCCTGGTTGTCAAATAAAAGCATATGACAAGGGGGAGAAAGGTCATAGGAAGAGAAACTTGAAAAGACAATGAAGTAAACATTTTTCTGTCTTTTTTCATGGATTAAACAGAACACCCATAGACCTAAAAAGTTACTATTTGTACTAAGAAGATTCTAACTAAAGGAATGTACACTACTTTACCCTCCTGTCTGAATATTTTTGTGTTCTGACAAATAATAGAAGGAGAATCAATACCAAGGCAGTTCTAAATAAAACTGACATTATGTTTGCAAGGTAGAATCCCTTAATTACAGTGTTCCACATTATATAATGAGGAAAGACTAAAGGAAATGAGAAATGAAATACTATGATATACCTAATAGTCTCCTAGTGGGCTTAATTTTCTTTTTCTTTCAGTAAACTTTTGACCTCTCCCACCAAATAATGTATAATTAAATAAATCTGCAGGAATAAAGAGGGCTTAAGTAACAAACTTTCCATCAGCAGTGTAAGTATAAACACTACTCAGCTAAAAATTGAATATGTAAGAGCAAAAACAGGAACAAAAGAAATTAAGACACAGAAACATCAACAAAAAGAATTTTTTTCCTTCCACGGTGCTGGGGATTTAACACAGAGACTCTTCACCAATGAGCTATATACCCCCAGCATTCCCTACTTTTTTTTTTTTTTTGAGACTGAGGCTGACCTCAAATTTGTGATTCTCCTGCCTCAGCCTCCCAAGTAGCTGGTATTACAGAATTATGTCACAGTGCCTGGCTAAAAATAAATCTCTTTTAATGTCCATTAAAAACCTATGTAGGGGGCTGGGGTTGTGACTCAGGGGTAAAGCACTTGCCTAGCATGTGTGAGGCACTGGGTTCATTCCTAGCACCGTATAAAAATGAATATATTAAAAAAAAAACACCTATGTAGGACTGGAGATGTGGCTCAATGGTGGACTGCTTGCCTGGCACATGTAAGGCACTGGGTTTGATCCTCAGCACCACATGAAAATAAGTAAATAAAATAAAGGTGTTATATCCATCTACAACTAAAAAAATAATAATAATAATTTAAAAAAAACCTATGTAATAGTACAAATTGTTTGGCATATACTATGTATCTGTATTAAATGAAAAGACACAAGTATGAATTAAGAATCAAGCAAATTTATCAGACAAGATAAGTAGAGACACTATAAACTTTAAAGTGAACTCTAAAATATGGAACACAAAAAGAAATCATTTAGAAAGACTCAGACTTTAAAAGTCAAGTGGTCTATACATATTGTTATGATTTCATTTATATAAAATGTTCTGAATATGCAAATCTAAAGACAGAAAATAGGTTAGCAGTAGTATGAAAAATGACTTACCACAGGTTTCTTTCTGGAATGATGAAAATGTTTTAAAATTAACTTATGGTGACAGTTATGACTCTGTATATATACCTCTCCCCAAAAAAATTACTCACTGAATTGTATGTTTTAAGTGAATGAACTTTATAGTATGAAATTTTATGTCAATAAAGCTAATTGTAAATAGTAAAGAAGTCTGGGTTTTTGTTTTGTTTTGGCTTGTTTTTTTTTGTTTTTTTTTTTTTAGTACTAGGGATTGAATCCAGGGGTGCTTTACCAATGAGCTTTATCCCCATCCCTTTTTTATTATTATTATTTTTTAGATGTATGGACCTTTGTTTTATTCGTTTATTTATATATGGTGCTGAGAATCAAACCCAGTGCCTCACACATGCTAGGCAAGCGCTCTACCACTGAGCCACAGCATCAGCCCCTCCCCATCCCTCTTTATTTTTTATTTTGAGATAGGATCTCACTAAGTTGCTGAGGCTGGCTTTAAACTTGGAGTCCTGTTGCTTTAGCCTCCTGAGTCTAGGATTACGGGCATGTGCCACAGCAACCCCACCTGGCAAGAAGTCTATTTGGGGGAAAGTAGAATCTTCTACTTAAAGAGAAAGCATCCTTCAGATTTTGTTGTTTGTTTGCTCAAACTCAACATCAATGTTGTCTCCAAGAAGGCAGAAACCCTACCCCAAACTCTCTAATGCCTCCTTCAATGTTATAGCTTTATTATACTTAGATCTTTCCCAAACCAGGCTCTGTTAAAATGCTATTTCTAATTGAGCTTCTTTAAGATCTAGCTGATTAAAAACAAGATCCTTAAGATAGCACAGGGGTTTAGAAGTTGGATCATGATTGCTAAAATATTAGATCCCCTCTTCTTTATTTTTTATCTTAAGTCAGGCCCTGATTTTCTCTTACTTAGAAAATTACTTGGACAATAGCCTGATTGGTCTCAATATTAGCCTTACCCCCACCTCCAATATACTGTCCAAATTAACACTCAAATGTAATAAGATTTAAGTGAATTCAATAAATTGGAAGGCTTATACACGTGCATGCACAATCATACCACTCATACTAAAATTTAACTGAGATTTTCTGTTATTATTTTATAATCTGTTTTCTTTTTCTACTTAAGGCAATGATTATTTTTCCTTCTCATTACATATACCTGTGTAATTTCTGATGACTATAAAGTATTACATTCTATGTATGTACCATAATTTACTAAATCCTCACAACATTTATTATTCATGCTGCTTTAGTGGACAAAAATGTTTCTCTAACATATTCTCATGCTTAACTTTCCTTTAAAACCTATTAAAATCTAAAGTTAAAAATGAGATATGGTTGCTCATGAGTCATATAATAACCTTTTCCCATATCTGTTAGCATCAATGGTATTTATTTTACTCTAATTTTAATTGTATACTATTTATTAATTCTACTCTAATATAACCTCCAAATTTATGTTCTGTATTTTATTCACTTTTGAATTTTCCCCATACCCCTACAACCAACATCTAATTCAATATCGTTACAAAATTAGATACAATGATGAAAGTGATTTATCCAGAAGGGATAATTCTGATTTAAAACATTATATCCATTATGTTACCTAGACTCCAATGAGATGATACTAGTTCAGAGCTCTTTCCAAGGTGTGATCCTTTAGCCCTTGCTTTAATTCCAGTGAACTACCCCTACTGTCCATATAGCTCCCCCCTCCCTTTTCTAAACCCATCCTCCTACTCCATTCCTTTTTTTGTTTAAGCCAATTAAGCAAAGTCTACTTTGGTCTGCTTTGCAACTAAATAAATCTAACTGATAAAGGCTGGAAAACTCTGTAATTGTTCAATACTAATTTGTTTGTTGAGTGAATGAATTTATGAAAGCCAGTTAAATGTGCACTGAGAAAAAAGAAAAAGATTCAGAGACAAGCAAAAGGATTTATTTGATTCTGTTTTACTTTTATGCAGTACTGGGGATTAAACCTAGGCCCTTGTATAGTCCAGGCAAGCACTCTACCACTGAGCTAGGTTCCCAGCAAGAAACAGGAATATATTGAAACAGAAAGATATTGACTATACATACGGCAGCTAACTGTACCAATATACCTGTTCCCATCTCGGATAACTTATCCCTATTGCTCTTATCTTTCCAGTTGGTCTGGCCAAAGGCTCTAAGCATCCAAAATTGTTCTTTTCTTTCAAGCCCTAGTAGAATACATAAAAGTGCCCTGTTTGCTCTATTTTCAAGGTACACACAGATCTTCACTGTTTTCATATGATCCAAACTACTATCATCTCTTATCTGATTATTATAACAACCTCCTGAAACAAGGATTTAAGATTCTTCATTTTTGCCTGCAAATGTCCAATGGGTAGCTAAAAGCAGGATTAAAGACTTGAAATCTTTGCCTCAGTTTTGCATCTGTCTCCCTTGCTCTGAGTCATTTTGGATTCCAATAACAACAGGTCTGATCAAGAAATATCTTATGGTGAGGGAAAGCTACCCAACCAGGCAACAGCAATTTTCTTATCTCAGACAAGTCCCCACTGGATGGATCCTGATGTAAGGATGGACCATACCACACCTGATCAAGATCACTTGCTTTGGCAGCTGTGAAAGTCTCCAGCCATGCAAACTCCCAAACTTTGCCCTTGTTCCCCTTGCTATGAAACTTAGAATCACTGTCAGACTCTTGTTTACTGGAGTAGCTATACTGATTAAAGTTTTTTCATGCTTTTCACCATTACCTTTTCCGTTTGGTTTTTGGGGTGGGTGGCTGACCTGATTTTTGAATCCCCAGAGTCAGGACTCTGGTAACACTCCTACCTGGTCTCCTGACTACCACCCTTGACCCCTAAGTCTATTCAACCTCAAAGTCAGAGATATTTTGTTAAAACTTAATCAGATAATGTCACTCTCTGCTCAAAATCTTTCAGAAGTTTCCTAACTCATTTAAAGCAAAAGTCAAAGACTAAAATCTTTAATATGACCTATTAAGACTATATGTGATATCTGGCTCTGTGCTACTTGGTGGCCTCGTATCTACAAATCTCCCCCTCACTTCCTCTACTCCAGACACACTTGCCTCCTTGGTAGTCCTTAAGGGTACCTGGCATAATGCCCCATACACACCCTGTAAACCTTTCTCATGTGCCATACTCTGCTGGAACACTTCTACTTCACTCTCATTAAAAAAAAAAAAAGCTCCCTTAAGGTCATGCATTCAACTAGCCATCTCTTCCCCTCCAAGTTACTACCATCTATTAAATTCCTCTCAGATGGTAGTCATTCCACCGTCAACTGGTGTTTACAAGATGATAAAGTGAAGCTTCTGGGTGGGACTTCTGGGAAATCCCTTTTTGCCTTTTGTCCTTCCTCCTTCTTGCTGCAATGTACAGCAATATTGCCTTTGGCTCCAACAGTCATCTTAAACCATGAAAGCATCCCTAAGAAAAACCACACTAAGAATATGTAGCAAAATTACAGGAATCTGAAGGGTGAAGTGATGCATGCCTATAATCTCAACAATTTAGGAGGCTGAGGCAGGAAGATCACAAGTTCAAGGCCAGCCTCAACAATTTAGCAAGACCCTATCACAAATAAATAAATAAGGGCTAGGGGTGTACCTCAGTGGTCTAGCACCCAAGGGTTAAACTCCCAGAACCACAAACATAAAAAAAGGGGGGGGGGGGCAGACAGGCATATGGGCCTCTCATTTTTGTGAAACAAACATACCAAACTCAAGCTTACGTTTATCTGTATATTTCTTTACAAATAAAATACCACATAGATGTTCTGAGGGTTATAAATGAGTAGAATCAATAAATCATGTACATAACTTACTCAAATTTTTTTACAGTAACAAATGCTGTAAAACACGTGAAAGAGATGATTTTATATAAACAAAGATTATCATATTTTATGATAAAATAAACCCATGTACCGGATATAAATCATTGTTATTGGAGGTTACTGTCATATGCAATTGAATTTAACTTTAAGTATAGTTTTTTCAGTGCATATTGCCCAGGGTTCTGCTAGTAAGGAAGAGGCGATTCTGGTTACACATTGAGCAGAAAACTAGGAGTCTCTCCCATACTGGATGATTTCAATAATCCATGGGGTGGCCCATGAAGACCTTAGCTTTGAGTACCTCAATTTCTTCTCCAATAATGTTCTCCAAACCACCTCAGCTAACCACTATCAAGGTCACACTCCAAATTTTTAGCTCACTGATCCTTTTCAAATTCTTGTCTTTGGCCATCTCCTTTTATTCCTTTCCTTCATATCTATGATTTCTTATCATCAAATTTCATGACTTTTGCTTTTGGTTTTTGTGATGCTGGGGGTTGAACTCAGAGCTTTGTACATCCTAGGCAAGTGCTCTACCACTGAGTTGTGTCCCCAGGCCTAGGAATTGATCATTTTAATAATATTCTTTACATTCGGAGAGACAATTAACCAATGTTTACTAGTTATCTCCATTTAGATGTTCTACAGATAACTCAACAATCACACAAATGCTGGAGAATGGGCAAAACTGTCTGCCCTTTTAGTCCTCCACCCAGTAACCAGGACCTGATTCAACATCTGGAGTAACTCTAAAAGATTCATTTACATTTTTCCATTCCTACAGCCAGATGTCTAGTTTGTGTTTCTGTATCTAAAACAGATTACAAATCATTCTTTCTGCAAAAAGTTCTAATTTCTTCCTGCATCTACTCTGATGCAATCTCCCCATTCTCCATACTGTATTGAAAGCAATATTTCTAAAATAGAATTCTGATCATGGCACTCTTCTGTTAGCACACAGACACAAATGAAAAGTTTCAGGAACCAGAGCAGCACTAGGGAGTGCAGAAAACTAAAGTTGCCAGGATATTTTCTGGTCTCTCATTTCTCTGTCCCACCAATAGCTTTACTGCCTCAGGCTACTTCAACTCACTGGAGAAACACGGAAACCAGCAGCACCAGGGTAATCCCAGAAAATAAATAATTAAATGGGATTTGATGAATGTACATTATATTACATTATTATTCAAAATA
The DNA here is from genome assembly GCF_047511675.1 of Marmota flaviventris. Taxonomy (NCBI): domain Eukaryota; kingdom Metazoa; phylum Chordata; class Mammalia; order Rodentia; family Sciuridae; genus Marmota; species Marmota flaviventris. Next base: position 24,462,482 of record NC_092498.1, read on the forward strand.
TTCACTGTTCCTCCCTGGTGAATGTTTGGCATCCCTGAATGTTTGATGTCAGCTTGGCCATGTGGCTTGTTTAACCAATGAAACATGGGAAACAAGAGGAAATGACATATTCCTCTTCTAAACAGATTTCAGATCAACAAAGTGATTCTACCAAGCCTCATTTCCCTTTGGATAGAAGATGCATCTCTAGTCTTAGTCTTGGAACAGAGATACACAATGGATATGCATTATGAGGGGGAGGACAAAAAAACCCTTATTATTGTAAACCAATGAAACTTGAGGATTGTTTGTTACCACAACATACCTACCCTAAAATGGCACGTAGGAAGGACTCTTGACTGACTTGGTTTTGATCACATCTCCTGCTTAAAACCCTTCAATGATAATCCTGTACCTCCTAGAGTTCAAATTCTAGGATAGCATATAAGATCCTTTTTCATATGGTCCCACTCATCTCTGCAGCCTCATTTCTTGGGACTCCCCATTACATACCATATTCAACCATAAGGGATTTTAAGGTTTTTCAATATAGCATGTTGGCCTTTACCCTTCTTCATTTATTTCCATTTATTACATGCTATTCATGAATTCTTTCTTTTTTGTTGTTGTTGTTGTTTTGGTACTGGGTAGTAAACCAGGGGCACTTTACCACTGAGCAATGTCCCCCCATCCTTTTTTATTTTGAGACAGGGTCTCAATCTCACTGAGTTGTGAGGCTTGCCTTAAACTTGCAATCCTCCTGCCTCAGCTTCCTGAGTCACTGGGATTACATGTATCATCACTACACTCAGCTATATGTTGTTCTTCATTTAAAAGACTGTTATTCTTCCAATCCCATCCTAATCCATTTCAAATGTCTGTTCTTCCTTTATACCAAAAGAAATTTCACCTTTATGTGTATATACAAAATACCAATCAAAAATAAATAAACAAACAAGTGAAAGAAAGATCAGTAGAGGAAGGAGAATGGGGGAGGGAAGAGGGGAGGAAAAGTGGAGACAATAGGCATTGAAATTAAATCCCATAAATGTGTGATTTTGTCAAAGTGAATCGAACTACAATGTATAACTATAATACTATAATGAAAAATATATAATTTTTAAAAAATTCACTTAAAGCCAGGCATGGTGGTGTACACCTATAATTGCAAGGACTCCAGAGGCTGAGGCAGGAGGATTGTAAGTTTGGGGGTGGGGGGTGGAAGGACTGGGGATATAGCTCAGTGGCAAAGCACCCCTGGGCCAATCCCCAGTACAAACAAAAACAAAACAAAACAAAACCAAGAATCCATTAGGAGATTCCTCTGTGAAGGCTTATATAAACCTGCCCCATTATTCATAATTGGTTGCTCTCCACAGGATTTTTAACATCCTCTATTAGTCCTTATCTTGCCACATAATAAATACTTGCATAGTCTGTATAGTTGGAATATCTTTAAGAGCACAGAAGGGCTGGGGATGTGGCTCAAGAGGTAATGTGCTCAACTGGCATGTGCAAGGCTTTGAGTTTGATCCTCAGCACCACATAAAAATAAAGATGTTGTGTCCACAGAAAACTGAAAAATAAATATTAAAACATTCTCTCTCTCTCAAAAAAAAAAAGAGCACAGACTATGTTTTTATTCATCTTTGCAGCCCACATATCTAGTGCTATGCCTGACACATAATAGAAGATCAATATGAGCTTATGAAAAATGCTCACATACAATCTTTTTTCAAACACAGTTCTACACAAAAATATACAAGACAGGGCCTTCTATCATGTTAAAAGATATTATAGAAAATTTCACCTAATCAAATCTTATTTTGCTTCTTTTTTTTAATCAAGAATAATTTTACATACTAGAAAGAACAGAACACAGATGATTAAGTGGAACTGATGCCTGAGACAGGAGAAAGATAATAATAAAATAGCATCCAGTTGCTTATGGTGAGTTCAAATCTCTGGAACTAGATAAATTAGAGTCTTAAGACATCAAGATCTTCATGGTATCTCATGAAGAATGGAGAGAAGCCAGAAGACTAAAATAAGAAAATTCAATTAATTTTTTCAATTTCAAAGGCAGAGGTGGGGGAGACCCAAACTAAATTCTTTAATACAGATTCAAAGTTTAACAAGGACCCCCCCAAAATTCTACATTAGCTGATGGTAGGGCAAAAAGAGGCACAGAGAACACCAGAAGTCAGTAGATTCACCAAGAAAACAAACATGCTAACCTAATTTTACTGATGACAAAATTACTAGACAGATATTAGAGAAATAACATAAAGTAGGTCAAATACATATTGTTGAAGTTAAGATAAAGTTTCTTACGCTGGAGAGGTGATCAATACAATTGAACAACCTTCTCAGATTATTAACCAATGGCTTAATATCAATCTATAAGGAAGTATCTGATGGTTGCTAAAACAGCTCTGTATTTGGGTTAACTTCAGTAATATTTATCAACACCTTAAAGATTTAAATGTAGCTTATAAATTTTCCTGGTTATATAAACCTATCTATAATACCATGAGAAATTTTTTTATAATACCAATATCTAAATAAATAGAAATAATGGGCTGAAAATACAAAATGAAGTTTATCAAGGTTAATGTACATCTATTTATCTAAAAAATGCATATGATTAGCAACAAATCAATTTTAACATTAGTTGATGAAACAATTATAAACTCAAAATGAGACTTCAATGGGAAGTGTCAGCTCAAAAAATTAACACAAATCAGCAAATAAAATAACAGTCCAGTGAACAAGGAAGAAAATTGCTACAGGTCAGGCAACATTTTGAGAATTATCATTTGGATTATGACCTGTTAAAACTGACCCTAACTTCAGGTAATAGATTCAGAAAAGGATCACCAAGACCATAGTAATGGGTATGTCATATGTGTATCACATGAAGAACAACTAAGAACCAGGAATGATTTCCATGGAGAACAGAAGATGTAGGGTCGGAAAAGTAACATCAGAGCTGTTTCCAAGTGTTTGAATGATTTATATTCAAAGGCAGGAATTATATATTTATATGCCTAGATATTTTTATATATTTTGTTATTCCTTATACACACAGTTTCAAGTTTTGCATATAACAAATGCTCAAATTTTTGAGGCTAAGGATCATCTGTTTACGACTAAGCCAACAAAGACAGTTATTACACAGGGTTATCTGTTATGAACTGAATGACAACTCAATAAAAATGTAAGGTAGGAGAAAGGAAAGGTAAAACCAAAATAAAAAATGTAAAAGCTTTAACTAAAGCAAGCTAAATAGGCCATCTCAGGTATATTATCTTAAAATTTAGAATCTCTATCTTATGTCAGAGGATATTCTTGACCATACCATTAGTTATATTTTAGTTCCTTTTGTAAATATTGCCCCACAGTAGAGTCATTGTTTTTACTGCTACTTTAGTAAAAGAAAAACTGAGGCTCAGGGAAGCTATTTACTTAGCACATCATAACAGTAGTTAACCTTCTACAGGAACCTTAAACTTTTTACCCACAAGCCCTTTGTTAAAACCATTGGACTCATTAGGGAGGTAGTAAACAAGTGGAGTGCTTAATTTCAGTTGTTAATTACCTTGGTTTCATTTTTATGACTAGATCCACAAAGAGTAAACCTGCAGTAAAATTTTAAAGTTTATAGGAAATTTTCTTAAAGTTGAAAGGTTAAAACAAAAAATAAAAATTTGAGATCAAAGATTTCTCTCTCATGCTACATAAGAAAAAGCCTTGGCAGTACTAGTTCCATATAAACCAAATTTTGGCCACCACAGTGGACTGGGTACACACCACACTATTTCTCCCGAAAGTAAGTGGCTTCCTTTGTGTATTAGAGATTTAGTACACAGCTGCAACAACATCAGTGCCAGAAGGCAGTGTGAAAAAGGTACTGTTAGTAACAGAAAAAAAAGAGGTCTTAAAGTGTATGAAGAAGAGGCACATCAAAGATTAATTTTCTATTTCATATACATATTATAAAATGGTGTTAGCTTCTCAAACTAAAATAAGTTTGGAATATCATGGGACTCAAAAATGTCCAAAGGGCAGCTAACACCATTATTTTAAAAGAGCAAAATTACATTTACAACTGCTCCAGTTTTAAAAATAATAAAGGAATGCCCTAACAAGTGCCCACGCTCCCAACTTCCTTCCCAAGGAGGCTCATTTACATTATAATGGTTGCCAAGGTTACTTTAATTCCATCATGGCTTCTTTCTCCAGTTGCTAATCTGAAGCTTGGGTGGTACAAATTAACAACCAGAAACCTTAATTGAGATTAACTCAAAACTCAGCCTACTAAAAAGTTCATGACCTACAAAAGGATTTTGTTCTAATAACAAAAACTGCAGAAAGGTGGGGACTGTTTGTTTCCTATACTCCATTCTACCCAAGATTTCACTGTTACCTCAGATGGGAGTCAGTATTTTTATCTGACTTCAACAGAGGTTCATATAGGTAAAACAAGATAAATAACATCAATTTTATAAAGGGTAATGGATCAAAGGAGCGACTGCTATATTCCAAGTATTTACTATTCCAAGCTTTAATAAGACAAGACCATTATGTAAAAGCACATTTAAAAGTCAATTCATTATCAATATTTTTTTTTATGATAACATGTAGTGCTGGCTAAGTAGTATCTAAATCACTCCATTAATAATGAGGCTAGTATATTCTGTATTAAGTCAACAACCAAAAAGAACACAGAGTACCATTAAAAAAAAAAAAAAAAAGTAAAAAGTGAAGGAAAACGGAATAAAGGCAAAAAAAATTAAAAATAAGAGCAAAATTTTGTAACAATGAATTTCTCATTCACTTTAAGAATAGATTAACAGGGATGGGGTTGTGGCTCAGCAGTAGAGTGATAGCCTACCATGTGCGAGGCCCTGGGATTGATCCTCAGCACCACATAAAATAAATAAAATAAAGGTATTGTACCTGTCTACAAAAAAAAAAAGGAAAGAAGAGATTAACAGGGGGATGTGGCATGTGGCTGTTAAGCACCCCTGGGTTCAATCCCTGGTACCAAAAAGAAAGACTACATTAACAAAAAGTATGTATATGCATGTATATATATGCATACATATTACATATTTTATATACATATATATGTATATATACACACACACACATATATATGAACAGAAGTATATATTCCAATGACAATGTATTATCAGAAATTTTACTCCCAAATGATAGAGAGATACTAGTCTATAGATGTCCTACTAGTAACCAACAGATGCTTCAAAGTTCACCTCAGCAGAGAAGTTTCACATTTATGTATTTTTATTGTTTATTCTTTAATCCCTATTTCCATCATTTCCAAATGAGACAATCACTATAATGTATGTAATGTGTTAACACGTTTTCTTACAAACTGTATAATGTATTTTACTTACAACATTCTAAAATTTACATAAATCCTATTGTTATATATCAAATAAACTCCATCATTTTATGGCCATATGCACATGTAGTCCCATTACTTCACATTGCTTGATGGTATTCTGTAGTATAGATTTATCATATTTTACCCATCACTGGGGAAAGGGTATCTTCAAAAAACTGTTTTCTACAAGCACAAATAATGCCATAATAAACAACTCATTACAGACCAGTATGAGAATTTTTTTTCAGATGTATTCCCAGGGGAAAAAACTGATGGATCACAGGGGACACATAAAGCATAACCTCATTAAGTACTACCCTCCAAAATGGTTAGAACAATAATACACTCCCAACAATAAGGAACTAGCATAACTGAGCAGCTACTAAGCACCAAGCAATGAGTCAAGCACTCCAGATCCTTTAGTCCTATACCTCCTCATTGTCTTCAGCTGGTCCACTCATTTGGCCCTTCATAACAGCCGCCACCATGTCAGAAATACATTAGAACTTCCTCCCTTTCTTTTCCCTGACACCCCTAAATTCCCTATTATATTCCAAAGATGGCTTCCAGCTCCCAAAGCCTCTGCTAACCATGATGGTTACAAAAACAAAATGAAACAGCAAACAGTATTTTTAAAAGGTTTAATTTTGAAAAAGTCATTACACAAAACACTTCATATACATTTCAGAGCCATTCCTATTCTTCTCAAAGGATTCTATACTTCATCTTTTTTCTACTTTTTCCATGACCTTGAAGGAATAACTACACCTCTTCAGAATGCTCTTCTTTATATATAAAATAAAGGGAGCTAGAATAAAATCAGTGTTTTTAACCTATCCTCTGGAACTGTAGGGTCTTCTCTGAAGTGGCTCAAAAAAAAAAGAATCATGTCCAGGCAAAGAGGAGCCTATCTATGCTTCCTCAATTAGTTCAATTATTTATAAATTGTTTTCTCCTATGATTCAGTTTGGAGAATCAAAACTATTTGAGAAAAAACATTATTAGTTAGGAGTACCAACTTTTATCACATACATGTTCAAAACATATACAGAGATGTTCATTACAACATTGACTAAGGGCAAAATATTTGAAAACAAACATTGACAACTGGTTCTATAAATGATGACACACCCATACAATGGGACATAATGGAGACTTTCAAAACACCAAAGCAGCTTTAAGATATAATAAGTAAGAAAATAAGCAAGATGTTCAGGATGTATGTATTCTGCTACCATGTGTGTGTGTGTGTGTGTGTGTGTGTGTGTGTGTACACACACACATATATATGTATTTAGTTGTAGATGAACACAATATCTTTATTTATTCATTTTTATGTGGTGCTGAGGATGGAACCCAGGGCCTCATACGTGCAAGGCAGGCGCTCTACAACTGATCTACAGCCCCAGCCCGAGCTTTTATATATTTTTAAAGTGATACATATACTTGTATATGCATAGGCTACTCCTGAACAACATATAAAAAACTAAATATTTTGGATGTCTCTAAAGAGGGTTAAAGGATAAGAGTTTTATTTTGCTATATCTTTTTTATGTCTTTTGAATTTTTTTTTTTTTGGGGGGGGGGGTGGGCTGGGGATTAAACCCAGGGCCTTGTGCATGCTAGGCAAGCACTCTACCAACTAAGCTATATTATTATTTTTTTTTTAAGGAGGTGATGAGGATCAAACCCAGTGCTTCATACATACCAGGCAGGCACACTATCATAAGCCATAACCCCAGCCTCTTTTTTGAATTTTATACCATTACGTGTACTATTTAAAATGTTAACTTTTTTAAACATTCTAAATAGCAACCCATTATACTATTTTCTAAAATTTCTTCTAGTTCTTACATCTGATTGCAACATCCTGACTTCCAATTAGATAGTAGTTCTCTCAAGTAATCCGAAAAAAGAAAGTAGTTGATAGGCAGTATTCTTCTTATTCCAGTTTTTATTCAGCAAGGTGAATGTGTCTACACAGGATAGAGATATTAAGTTCAATCTTGGTACTGCCTTTTCCTTTGTAGTGAATTTGCACTTAACTGGATCTCACCTTCTTTTTTATTCATATCAATTTCCCTGAGTTAACCAAGCCAGGTCCAATAAATGAATTGTCTTACCCCTAAGAATTGTTAGAAAAAGAATATATTCATGTTAATAACAGATGACAGTGTCTATTCAGCTCAAAATTTATTTAATTACTTTTCAACTGCACTATCCAATAGATAGTCACTAACTGCATATGGCTGAGCACTTGAAGTGCGGCTAGTTCAAATTCAGACTTGCTGTCAGTATATAATATGCCAGATTATGAAGACTCACTCCAAAATAAAAAGCAAAATATCTTGATTTTTATACAGATTATATATTAAAATAAAAACCTTTGTATATATTGGGTTAAATACAATATTATTAAAACTAATTTCTCTTTGTTTCTTTTTGCTTTTTTAATGTGGCTATTAGAAAATTCAATTCTACTTTATTTTCTGATTAATACAGAAATCCTACTACAGTTCTGATTAATTTACTTGCTCACACTACACAAGAAAGCTATTTCAAACTTCACTATCTCTGGACCCTTTTCTTCCCCACCTCAACCTATATGACCTAACCTCAGAGAAAACAGAAGGGTAGTTATAGAGTTGTCTTCAGGTTATTTACAAAGTTATATCTTCTTTGAAATAAACTTATAGATTTTGAATTAGGGTTGTAGCTCAGTGGTAAAACACTTGCCTCGCAATTAGACTGGATTCTCAGTACTACATATACATAAACAAAATAAAAGTTCATTGACAACTAAAAAATTTTTTTAAAAAAACGTATAGATTTCATTGCACTAGCTGGATTAAAAAAAAATGATCCATATCTTAATGAACACTGATGGTTTTAAGTACAATGCCACAAAGAAGCCCAGACAGAAAATTAAGATAACTTAATGAGTATCTGTCTCAAAAAATAAAAAGGGCTTGGCTATGGTTCAGTGGTTAAGCAGCCTTGGGTTCTATGCCAGGTATCAAAAAAAGATAACTTGGTTCTAGTTTCAACAACATTAATTTCTCTGAAAAACATTAACAATGTACCATTCAAGTATAAAATAACCCAAGGTAAAGTATCAAGGTTTTTTTTTAATCATAGTTTTTAGACAAAATAATAATAGCTTCTTTGAATTTATTAAATTATACTAAGTAGTTACCTATTTTGTTTCAAACTATTTCAATATCAATTAAGATAATGGATTTAATTAGACTGAAAGGAATAAAGAGCTACACAAAGGCAAAATTGCTGTTGTAGGATAATAATGTAATTTTGCCAATACTTTTCTTCTTTTTGTCCATTAATAGTGCTTTGTACACAAGGCTCTCTCATTAGCCACCTTGGTCTTCCCTATAACATAATCCTTATAAGTATAGCTACTTATGACTGGGACCTTAGAATACCTTCCAAAGCTATTTCTTGGACCCCCCCACCCCAATTCCACTATGAATCCAATTTCAACAATACGAGATATATAGTTTTAGTGAAAAACTAAACTTGAGTTCTTATGCTATAATATTTTAACCAAGTACTCTTATCATGAGTCAAACAAGCTTTTGGTTTAAGTACCATAGAATAAGAATTCAAATTCAGTGCATTGCCTTGTGTTTGGTACCACAAAAAAAGAGTGTTTATTTTGCCAGGCACAGTGGCACAGGTCTCTAATCTAAGCAGCTTGGGAGGCTGAGGCAGGAGGATTGCAAGTTCAAAGCCAGCCTCAGCAACTTAATGAGGTCCTATGCAACTCAGTGAGACCCCAAAATCAAAAATAAAAGGGCTGGGATGTGGCTTAGTGGTTAAGTATCCTTGGGTTCAATCCCTGGTACCTAAAAAAAAAGAACAGTGTTTATTATAATCTTGTAACTCTGAAATCATTAATTTTCACATAGAAATTGAAATGCTGCCTCGACAAAATTCGGTATGTGTTTTTTGCATTTATGATTGTCTGTTCTAGAGTTGTACACCAGCACTACATAAAGGGCTTAATGGCATTTAACATTCATTGAAATTCATTTTATTCAGCCTTCCTATTAGTAAGCTATAATTGCTTATCACAGTGCTAGTATAAGAAATAATTCATATTTATAGTGCTCAAAAAAGGGTGTTCTTTGATACTGTTATACTTTGGCAACATCCTACCTTCCTAGTGTAACTACCTTTTTTTCTCAAGATTGGATCAGAGACTTCAGGAATCTGCCCACGAGTCCAAAATATTACCTGCCACCTTTGCCTCCTTTTCTTTTTTTTAATTTGGGGGTGGGGGATTTATTAGGAATTAAACTTCAGGGTGCATTTCTACTGAGCTTTACCACCCCAAGTCCTTTTTATTTTTTCTCTTGAGACAGGGTCTCATTAAGCTGTCCAGGCTGGCCTCAAACTTGCCAGAGTTGGCCTTGAACTTGTAATCCTCCTGCCTTAGTCTTCCCAATACCTAAGATGACAGGTATATGCTACCATGTCAGGTTCTCTGCCTCCTTTTTAAGTCAACAGGCTTCCTGCTGAGTCTCCCAGTCTTCAAGTAGAGATGGAGTGTACAGATTTCAGAAGGCAGTGCAACGGGAAAAGAATTTAGAATTAGCTAGTATATTAATAGGTATATTTACCATGATCTCTGCTATATGTTCAAAGAACAATTCTGGAGAAAGTGAGTACATCAAATGGTAAAATCTGCAAAGTAGCTCTGATGTTAAAGGAGTCTTAGTTGGTTTAATCTGATGCTCTTGAATAAAACCAATATTGCTATAGAATTGCCAAATATCGCATCAATATATACTACACACTGTTCCTATTGTTTTTGGCTAGCCATTTATCATCAATGCCACCTACTAAAAAATGTTATATAAAGAACTGAAAAATTAATACTAAAATCTCCATGGATGTGATTTAATCACAAGGTTATGTTCAAGAGACAGAGGTAATAAGAATGCTAAGGGGAGAGAAATATAATTAATGGTTCATGTCTGGGACTTGGCTTAATAATCATTAAGATTTATTAAGCCCTTATTATGTGCCAGCATTAGGTTGTGCAAGATCCACCAGGCCCCATAACTAATAAACAAATCTAGCAGTTTGGCCAGGCAAGATTAAAATATACTACCCCAAGGCAAGGAGAAAAATGTTCCCACTCAATGATTTCTGGGATACCCCAAAAGATCCCAAGGACCATAAAATTTATAAGTTACTATAATAACTGAGAAGACAGTAGATAGGAAAAAAAATTCAGAATTAACTGTGTAGATTAATGGGCATATTCAAACTGGAAATAATTATTTTCAATTACTACCAAACTATGTGAGATCAGTATCAAGCAGTAGAAAACAGATGAAAAAATTATGGGCTAAATAAGTTCACTGACGCATCACTAAAGTGTGTAAGGACTAAGAAAACAAGGAGCCAAACCTTTAGCTCAGCTCCTGATGAGAAAGTTCTTAAACAGTCCTCCATGTTATATAGAGGTCCTAGTGAGAAAAGCAGAGAAAAATGGGGAACAGGTCTCAAATGTCAAATGTGAGTTCCTCATTCAAAGCAACCCAAGTGAGCTGTAAAATTAGAATGTATTTATTAGTCCATCACACACACCAAATAAATAGATAGATAGATAGATAGACAGACAGACAGACAGGAAATGCTGACCCCTCTTCAAAAGAAATGTCATTTTATAGTGGGGCAGTATGGCACACGCCTTGTAATCCCAGCTACTTGGAATGCTAAGGCAGGAGGATCATAAGTTCAAGGTCAGCCTGGGCAATTTAAGGAGACCCTATCCCAAAATTTTAAAAGGACTAGGGATAAATCTATGGGAGAACACTGGCTTAGCATGTACCAGTCCAGAGTTCAACCCCAAAATACAGCTAAAAAAAACCCCAAACATTTTACTAAAAAGATGTCAACTTTCTAGATTACACTATAATCATCCCTGACAACCTGTTATCTCCAAGGTTTGTAGCTGATTATTAAAGCAGATTCCTTATAAAATTACCCAAATTAGGGGCTGGGGTTGTGGCTCAGTGGTTGTGTGCTCACCTAGCATGCTTGAGGCACTGAATTCAATCCTCAGCACCACATAAATGTAAAATAAAGACACTGTGTCCAATTAAAAAATAAATATTAAAAATAAATAAATTATGGGGCCGGGATGTAGTTCAAGCGGTAGCGCACTAGCCTGGCATGCGTGCAGCCCAAGTTCGATCCTCAGCACCACATACAAACAAAGATGTTGTGTCCGCCAAAAACTAAAAAATAAATATTAAAAAAAATTCTCTCTTTTAAAATAATTAATTAATTAATTAATTAAATTACCCAAATTAATCATGACTGTCTAGGCCTAAAAACAGGAAAGTAGTTTGATTGATTGGCAGAAATAATGCAGATTTACTTGACTCTACCAAATTGTAAAGAAGAGATGTGTTTTAAACTTTTTAAAGACACATATGTAGAACTGGGGATGTAGTTCAGTGGCACATTACTTGCATAGCACGCTCAAGGCCCTGGGTTCAATCCCTAGCACAGGTCAAAAAAAAAAAAGTACATGTGTAAGACAATTATAAACTTGGTAATATTTACTTCAATTATTAAGAAAAAACTGGGACGGGTCCCATTTAAGCTAAATACCTAATAATCTCTACTCTGCAATGATTTAAGGATTTAAAGAATGAAATTTTACCCTATAGTAAAGTCAATTTATGCTAATCACTCCTCTTCATCCAAGTACCATAAGACAAACTGATTTCTCCCCTCTACTTCTGGGGATTGAACCTAGACCCTTGCACACACTACGCAAGCACTCTGCTGCTAAGCTACATCACTAGTCCTTCATTTTGTTAGTTTTTATTTTGAGACAGGGTCTTGCTAATTTGCCCAGGCTGGCCTCACACTTATGATCCTCCTGCTTCAACCTCCCAAGCAGCTAGAATTACAAGATCCACACCACCCAGTGCCTTAATCTTTCTTTCATTTAAAGCCTTTACTGTCTGCCAGATGCTAACAATACAATGAACAAAACAGACATGATCTTCAGTCCTTGTGGGGTTTACAGTCTAAAGGATAAAGGCAAGTATTCAAAATATCAAACACAAACTTACCAGTCAAGGTATGTAAACCTCACTGTTGCCATCAAAAGGGAGAAGGATGTGACCTGTGCACAACAGGCCCAATGACAGGTTTGGACTATAAAATAAACCACACCTATTAAAACATATAACCACATAATTTTACTTTAAGAAAAAACGTGACAGACTCTCCACATAAAAGGGAAAATTACAGTGAACTTTAAGACAGCATCAAGGAACATAAAGGCTTCAATGTTTTGGGTCACAAAATACATACTCTAGACCTAATTATGAGCAGGCAGATACGAACTGCCACTTTAGATTACTAATTCAAAAACCCTACATTTAGAGTAGAAACTTATACAGTACCATAAAGGTTGCCCCATTGTACAAGGAAAAACATGGAGTGCTAATCTTATAGCAAAAAGAAATGTAAATGTCAAGAGGTGATATTCACTAACATGTTAACTCATTTGTTATTCTTTGTTTTTGATAATAGGCATTACAACTGAGGTAAAATGGTTGTCTCATGATTTGCATTTCTTTGATTAGTGATGTTGGGCATTTTTTATATACTTCTTGACCATTTGTATATCTTCTTTTGAGTAATGTCTATTCAGATCATTTGCTTATTAACTGTGTTATTTTTGTTGTTGAGTTCTTTATATATTCTCCATATTAATCCCTTCTTAGATGAATCATTTTTAAGATTTTCACTGCAAATATTTTCTCCCATTCTGTAGGCTCTATTACCTTGCTGGTCCTTTGCTATGCAAAAACTTTTAATTTGATGTAATCTCATTTGTCTATTCTTGCTTTTGTTGAATGTGCTTTTGGAATCCTATGCAAAAAAAAAAAAAAATCTGTTCAACCCAAGGTCCTGAAGCACTTTCCTTATGGTTTCTTCTACTAGATTCAGTTTCAAGTCTTAAATTTAAAAGTCTTTCATCATTTTGAGTTGATTCTTTTTATAGATTACATGCTCCAGTTTCATCCTGCATGTGGATATCCAGTTTTCCCAGCACCATTATTGAAGAGACTGTCCTTTCTCCAATGTATGTTCTTTTGAAAATCAAATTTTCAACATACATAATTTTCTTTGGGGCAGGGGCAGTACTGCAGATTGAGCACACGGGTTCTCTACTACCAAATTACATCCCAGGCCCCTTTTTTAAAATTTTAATACAAGGTCCCACTAAGTTGACCAGACTGGCCTTGAACTTGCAATCCTCCTCAGCTTGTCTTCCAAGCTGCTGGGATGGCAGGTGTGCACTAGCATGTCTGATTTTATGCCAGCACCATACTGTTTTGGTTACTACAGATTTGCAGTGTTTAAAGTCCGAAGCTGTGATGCTTCCAGCTCTGGTTTCTTTGCTCAGAATTGCTTTGGCTATTCAGAGTCTTTTGTGATTCCATATTTTAGAAGTGTTTTTTTCTAATCCCATAATAAATACTACTGGAATTTTATAGATATTATATGAATCTGTAAATCACTTCGGACAGTAGAGACATTTTAAGAATATTAACTCTTTCAGTCCATGAACATGGTATGCCTTTCCATATTTTGTGTCCTCAATTTCTTTCATGAGTGTTGTACAGTTTTCATTGAAGAGCTCTTTCACCTCCTTAAATTTATTCCTAGGTAATTTTTTATAGCTATTATAAATGTGATGCCTTTCTTGATTTCTTTTTCAGTTAGGTCATTACTGGTATACTTTCTTTTTTTTAATGTTGATCCTAAAATCATTTATCATTGGTGTTGTTGTTATCTGTTTTCCTTGTTTTCTACAAGATCATGCCAACTGCAAACAGAGAAAAACTGACTTCCTCTTTGCCAAATTGGATGCCCTTTATTTCTTTGTCTTACCTAACTTCTCTAGCTAGGAAAACCACGTAAAGTTGACTTTAAAAAGCAAGCTCCAGCTGGGAAGGAAGCATGCCTATAATCCCAGTGACTCAGAGGTTAAGGCAGGAGAATCCCAAATTCAAGACCAACCCCAGCAACTTAGCAAAGCTAAGCCCTAAGTAATTTAGTAAAACCTTGTCTCAAAATAAAATATAAAAAGAGCTGAGGATATTGCTCCGTGGTAAAGCACCCTTGGGTTCAATCCCCAGCACCAAAAAATATTTTTTAAAAACGTAGGCTAAAGGGGCTGGGGTTGTGGCTAAGTGGTAGAGTGCTTGCCTAGCATGTATGAGGCAGTGGGTTCAATCCTCAGCACCACATAAAAAATAAATAAATAAATAAAGTAAAGGTATCGTGTCATCTACAACTAAAAATATTTTTTTAAAGAGTAGGCTACAGAATATTTTTAACACCATGTATATAAAGTTTGTAAACAGAACAATGTTATATCTTGTTTATGGAATAAAATTGATCTTTTTTTAAATATTATTTTTTAGTTGTTGATGGACCCTTATTTTATTTATCTATATGCAGTGCTGAAAATTGAACCCAGGGCCTCACACATGCTAGGCAAGTGCTCTACCAATGAGCCACAACCCAAGCCCCTAAAGTTAATCTTGATAAACAATATACAGCAAGAGTATTATAAACAGCAAAATTTGACTGGTTACTTTTGTGGGGGATGGAAAGGAGAGAACAAAGAGAAAGTAATAAGAGAAGAGATATAAAGGGGCCCTCAATCTTACCTATAATGTTTTGTATCTTTAAAAAAAAAAAAAAAAATCTAGAACAGGACCCTGTCTCAAAATTTAAAAACGTTTAAAAATATTTTTTAAAAAGGGCTGGGGATGTATCTCAGTGGTAAAGCACCCCTGGGTTCAATCCCCAGTACCAAAAAAAACAAAACAAAACAAAAAAAAAAACCTAGGAGATGTGAGTTTGGCTCAATGGTTCAGTACACATTGAGCCTACACAAAGCCCTAGGTTCAATCTTCACCACTCAAAATTTTTTTTTAAAAAAACAAGAAAATTATGCAAAATAACATTTGTTTAAATTGGACAGTGAACACAAGTCTGTTAATATTATTCCATTGTTTGAAATAAAAATTTTAAAGAAACTTTTGGTCAAATAAATACACATACATGTTCAAGCAGCAAGAGAAAATGATCTCTTTTTTGAAATTACATTTATAAAACTCTTCTAATGCTTCCAGTGTCTATTAACCTTACTGTGATAGAAAGCTTTAGGTACTTATTCACAAAAACACACTGTACATGTTGAAACTCCTTTTTTCTAACAAGATAACTTCTCACATGATGCTGCCAGAGACACTAAAAAATCTGGCTGGGTAGTTACCGGGGATTGGTATCAACCAACACAAGCCACGCTGCCATCCTACACCCACAAAAGTACAATTTTAAAATCTTTTAACTTACAACTAAATAATTCTCCTGAGCCATTCTCAAGTTTCAGCACAACTCTCTATGCAAATGAGAGACCATGAATGACCAACAGATTTTTAAAAAGAAAAAAAATTACAGCTCTACTTTTTATTTTATTTATATTTATTTATTTATTTATTTATTGGTACCAGGGCTTGAGCCCACTGAACCACATATCTAGCCCTTTTTATTTTATTTATATTTTTTTAGTTGTAGATGGACACAATACCTTTATTTTATTTGCTTATTTTTATGTGGTGCGGGGATCAAACCCAGTGCCTCAGGCATGCTAGGGCAAGCACTCTACCACTGAGCCACAACCCAGACCCCCTTTTTATTTTTTGAGACAGAGTCTCACTAAATTGCTTAGAGCCTCGACAAATGGCTGACCTTGAATTTGCATTCCTCCTGCCTCAACCTCAGTGATTACAGGCATGCACCACCACGCCTGCTAGGCTCTTTCAACTTTTAACATAATCTTCCTTCTACATTCCTCAGTCACACAGCCTTAGAGGACTCCGTGCAAGTTCCTCCACATAGGTACAATGTTGCTGGAGTGTCTAATCCTAAACAGATTTCTGTAATTCAGATAGCACCATGGGAGTATGTTAATTAGCACCAAGGGAAAATGAGCTTGGGACTCTGCTTAACCACCAATCTAGGATGCAAACTCCTAAGAGAATTACTTCCCACCCAAGCATCAAACTGAAAAATATGTCCAGGAACAAGCAGTTCTAGAAATAGGAATTCAAACAAAACTGGCCCCATGGCATTGACTGTTCTGCAGACCCAATGGCAGCCCTGTTTTTGCTTCATTTCCTGGCTCAGTTAAAAGTACCTTAGAGAGAATACGTGTCTCTTCTCAAAATAAACTTGGAGAATGCTACACAAGTTTCATGAAAATCTGTTTTAAGCATTATCTACTGGTTGTCTCTGTGTGTATTTTTTTATTTGTATGGACCTCAACCGGTTGTGGGTCTGTGTGGGTTTGTCTCTATGGGTACAGGTAGGGGACTCTCTGTGGAGACATACGGGGTTATCTCTGTAGGTGTGGAGTTCCCCATATGTGTAAGGGTATAGAAAGAATGTTATTGGGGAGTTCTGTTGTATATGTGTATATGGGAGTTCTCTGGGTATAGACAGTTTGTGAGTGTTTCTCTTTGGATCTCTGACTCTATATATTTGCCTGTCTGAGTTTCTATGTCTCTAAAGTGTTTTATTACAAGTCTTGAAACAAATTTTATAAGTTTCTACCCTTCCACAAAACCCTAAAAAAAAATTTCTTGCCTCTCATTAAGTTTCATAAAAAAGAAACATGAAATGAGACCAATAGCTAAGACAACTTCTTCTCAACAATGAATTAAAAATTGAGGTTCTGCAAGTTTACACTAGTACCAAACCAGAGTCATTCGTTTCCTGCAAACCCCCAGGTGATAACAGTGCTTCTGATTTAAGCAGCAAAGACTGAAATTATTCCCAACTTAATAAACTGTAATTAAGTATCCTATGTAGATTTTCCAGCATATCCTCTGACTGATTTATACATGTATCAGATCATTTTGATACCTGATCATAAATCAGGAGTTACCATTTTGTTTTAAATATAAGTCTCCTGTGAGTTGGGTTTGCATGAGTCAGTCCTATGAGGTAAAAAGACTTGAAAGTGTACTAATGTGAATTTCTGGATTTTTTTAAAGCTGGAACAAGGTAAACTTCACAAAGGATTTGCTACATTGCGAAATCCTTTGGGTAGACAACCAACTGGTTTTCCAAAGGTGATACAGCTCAATTTCAATGCTATTTTCTTTAAACTACAATTTCTTCTTTCAATATTGCTCATATCAAACTAGATTATATTTATTTCCACACATTTACATTCCCTATCCTCTCCTCGAGGGCAAGAATGGTATCCTGCTGATTTTATAACTGTAGCATTTAGTAGTATCTGGCACATACAAATAATTAGGTTTTACACAAAAGAAACTCACAGTGTATTATTAGGGCAGATTATTAGACAAGTATGCCTAATACTTATACTTGGTCTATGCAGTAAAATTACAACTTCTCCATTTCTATAATACACCCTAGCATAGACCCTAAAAAAGACATAGCATGAGACCCATCTTCTTTTCTCCCTCATAGACATAAAGAACACCAATTAGTAAAAATTCCTATCTCATTTCTGTGTCTCAAAGTACAGAGTAACCTAAGATGGACTCGGTTGAGTTTATCCAATAAAGCTTTGTTGAGGAGAAGTATTTACCTTCCAAGAAAAGAAGTTCCTCTTTACCCTGGAGCAAATAAAGTCAACTTTGAAAGCTAGATACACATACCACTATCTAACCAGGACAAGACTTTTTCTTTGTGCACTCTAATCACACATACTCAATTCCTGACAATGCCTTAAAGAAAAAAATGCTGGGCATGGTGGCACATGCCTGTAATACCAGTGGCTTGAGAGCCTGAGGCAGGAGGATCATGAGTTCAAAGCCAGCCTCAGCAAAAGTGAGGCACTAAATGATTCAGTGAGACCCTGTCTCTAAATACAATACAAAACAGTGCTGGGAATATGGCTCAGTGGTCAAGTGCCCCTGAGTTCAATCCTGGTACCAAAATAAATAAATAAACAAAAATTTAAAAAATATATGTGTACATATGTATATACATATATATATGTGTGTGTGTATATATATATATATATATATATATATATATATATATATACACACACACACACACACACACACATGCACATAACTATCAGGTGTTATTTTGAAAAAGAACCACATAGTATTATAATTTTCTAACTTAATAGAACTGCAGAAGATAAGTTCCTCTGTGGACCACTGGTACACAGGATTTGTTTTCGAAATGCCACTGAGGTTCCAACTTCTGTCAAAATAAACTACCAATAAGTAAGAAAAATTTGCTAAAATAACAAGTGTTCCTGTGAATAACTCATTATAATCCCTAAATTAGTTGTACTAAGATGATAATTTTCAGTGTCATTCTTGAGTTAATATGGACACTCTTCAATCAAAAGTTACTTGTAACATCTAAAAATTAAGAGGAAAAAAGCTTAGAAGGACAATGTAAAGGAAAGAAACAATCAGAACAAATCAGAAAAAAGTAAAATATTAGATTTTATTTGGGGACCAATAAAACCATTTTATTTAAATTATAAATATAATATAGGGGCTGGGGATGTGGCTCAAGCGGTGGTGCGCTCGCCTGGCATGCGTGCGGCCCAGGTTCGATCCTCAGCACCACGTATAAACAAAGATGTTGTGTCTGCCGAAAAACTAAAAAAATAAAAAATAAATTAAAAAAAAATATATATATATATATAAAATATAGTCCCTATCTTTTATATTACAAATAAAATAAATTTCTGATGTAATAAAGATCAAAATATGATAAACACAACCATAAAAACAGTTGAAGAAAATAGAGAAGAATTTCTTTATAAACTTTAAGTAGAAAAGGCCAAGACACAAAATGTTAAAGCCAAAAAGGAAAAAAAATGGTAAATCTAACTACATTAAAAACTTAAGGGACTGAGGTTGTGGCTCAGTGGTAGAGCACTCACCTAGCATGTGCAGGGCCCTGGGTTCGATCCTTAGCACTACATAAAAATAAATAAAATAAAGGTATTGTGTCCAACTGCAACTAAAAAATAAAAATATTTTTTAAAAAACTTAATAAAGTTATAAGTCAAGAAAAAATACAGTAGGAGAAAATATTATACTATATACACAAAGAATTAATAGCCAGAATATTTAAAGATTTTCTACAAACCAACATGAAAAACCTCCACAGAAGTGCAGAGGTTTGTATCTGTGTTTGTTTTTTTTTTTTTAAGTAGCTTTGTTTTTATGTGATGCTAAGGATTGAACCCCAGTACCTCACATATACTAGGCAAGTGTTCTACCACTGAGCCACAACCAACCCTTTTTATCTGTTTTGTTCACTGCTGTATCCTCAGAACTTGGCCCACAGGAGTCACTCCATAAATAATTTGTTAATGGCTATGAAGAGGCAATTACAAGAAAAAGACAATGAACTGCCAATCTGTGCATGAAAATATTCTCAGCATCACTATAAGCAGAGAATACAAATCAAAAGAACGGTAAAAGATTTTCCCCAAAGATGTAAACAATATAATGTTTTGGTAAAGATGTGGGGAAAAATCTTGTCTCATATATTGTTAGCTGATATGTAAAATGGTACTACATTTAAGGCAACATAGCATTATAAGTTTAAAATATAAATATCTTTCAATCCCCAAATTCTACTTCTAGATATCTACCTTAAAAAAAAACAAAACACTCTACAAGAACACAAAATGCATACTGATAAGTACTACAGCACTGTTTATAAAGAAAGAAAAAAGGTTAGGTATGTATCAGAGAGAATGCTTAAATAAACAATGGTAAATTCTTTGGAAATCAATTCCACAATTGAAAAGAATACCACAACCAAACATACTGATACAGAAAGAACTCCAAGACAGGCTGTTAAATTACAAAGGAACCTGCAAAACAATGTACACAGAGTATTTTCTTATTTATGCATGTTATTATAAAACCATAAACTTCTCTCTATATAAATCTGAATGTAAATTCGTAGGGAAAAAAAAAGGAAGATAATCTGATAGTAAAGATCACCTCAGAGAAAGGGAATAAGACATTGGCTGAAGACCAAGGAAAGATTTCAGCTTTATTTAAGTTATTTTATAAGAGTATAGTCAAAAATTACTTGCATAATTAAAAACTTTTTTTTAGAGGCTGTGGATGAGGCTCAATGATAGAGTAAAGGCCTTGGGTTCAATCTCCAGCACTCCCCTCCCAAAAAAGAAAAAAAAATAATGGAAGTGCCATTTAACTGATATGAAGAAAACAAGAACAACATATTTTTGAAATTAGATAAATAATTCAATGTAGTTCTACTGCAGATATACATACAGAAGATTGGCATTCAGAAGAGTGGTCTCTTAGCTAAAGGAATAATTTTGGAAGTTGCTTAGATGATTATTTAAAGACACAGGAATGGTATGGATGACTTGGGGAGAAAACAATGAAAAAAAAGTAGAGGGCCCAAGGGCTGGGGTTGTAGCGCAGTGGTTAAGAAATTGCCTCGCATGTGTGAGGCACTGGGTTCAATCCTCAGCACCAATAAAAAATACAAATAAATAGGGTTGGGGTTGTGGCTCAGCGGTAGAGCATTCGCCTAGCATGTGTGAGGCCCTGGGTTTGATTCCTCAGCACGACGTATAAATAAATAAAGGTATTATGTCCACCTACAACTAAAACACATATATTTAAAATAAATAAATAAATAAATAAAAGATATGTGTCCATCTACAACTAAAAAATAAAGAAAGAATAGAGGGCCCAAGACCAAAGAGAAATAGTCAACAAAGAAAGAATACGGAGTAGAAATCAGATGAAAACTAATGAAAAGCAATGTCACAGATGCCAAAGGAAAAGACAGAACCTTTCATAAGGAGCTGGCACAAATGCTGGTAAAAGATCTAATAAGAGGAGGACTGAGGGGCTGGGGATATAGCTCAATCGGTAGAATGCTTGTCTTGCATGCACAAGGCCCGGGTTCAATCCCCAGCACCAAAAAAAAGAAGGACTGAAGCTGGGCACTGTGGCGCACACCTGTAATCCCAGAAGCTAAGGCAGTAGGATCATGAGTTCAAAGCCAGCCTTAGCAATTTAGCAGGCTTAGCACGGCCCTAAGCAGCACAGCACTCCTGGGTAACTGGCAAACACATAAAAAAAGATGAGGATTGGAAAAAAACAGACCATGCTTCCCAATATTATGGAAATTAGAGCAATGTTAGCAAGAGGATTTTATTTTGGTCAGAATATCAGAGTAGGAGTGGGTTAAAGAATTCATGAAAGAGGGAAAAAAACGTGTACATACATAGAAAACTCCTTTTCTGGCTGTAAAAGACTACAAAGACAGGACAATAACAGAAAAGAAAAAGGCAAGTGGGATAGGGTTATCAAAATGGGGGTTGTGGCTCAGTGGCAGAGTGCTTGCCTAGCATGTGTGAGCCACTGGGTTCAATTCTCAGCACTGCATATAGATAAATCAAGGTCAATCAACAACTAAAAAAATCTTAAAAAAAAAAAAAAAGTGGGAGATAGTACAGCAAGTCTGAATTCTAAAGGCAAGAATGCAGCAGAAAGACAACTAATGGGGACAGGGTTGTGGCTCAGTAGCATGTGTGAGCATTGGGTTCAATCCCCGGCACCACATAAGAATAAACAAATAAAATAAAGGTATTGTGTCCATGTACAACTAAAAACAATTTTAAAAATAAAAAGAAGACAACTAATGTAAGAATTCTTTAAGAAGACAGAAGAACTGGGTGTGGTGGACCATGCCTGTAATCCCAGTTATTTGGGAAGCTGAGGAAGGAGGATTGAAGGTTTGAGGTCAGCCTGGGCAGTACATATAGTATGTATAGCAATAGTCTCAAAAAATAAACAGGGTTGGGATGTAGCTCAGTGCTAGAACATTTCTGGGTTAAATCCCCAGTACCTCCAAAAAAAAAAAAAAAGAGAGAGAGAGAGAGAGGAAAGAACATGATTAGAGCATCTGTGAAGGGCTTGTCTAGATACTTCCTCTATCAAAACAGGAAGGAAGGAGGAAAAGATGAGTTCAAAATACACAAGTTTATAGATTTGGGAGACAGAAAGATAAAGTTGTCATTTGGTGGTTTCTGTTTTTATAATGAAGCATAAGGCCTATCACTGGTTTAAAAAAAATGTGAGAGATTAATGGAATATTACTCAGCAATAAAAGAGAATAAAATCATGGCATTTGCAGGTAAATGGATGGAGTTAGAGAAGATAATGCTAAGTGAAGTTAGCCAATCCCCCCAAAAAAACAAATGCCGAATGTTTTCTTTGATATAAGGAGACTGATTCATAGTGGGATAGGGAGGGGGAGCTTGGGAGGAATAGATGAACTCTAGATACAGCAGAGGGGTGGGAGGGAAAGGGAGGGGGCATGAGGTAATTAATGATGGTTGAATGTGATGATCATTATTATCCAAAGTACATGTATGAGGACACGAATTGGTGTGAGTATACTATGTATACAACCAGAGATATGAAAAATTGAGCTCTATGTATGTAATAAAAATTATAATGCACTCTGCTGTTATATATAAATAAAAATATAAAACAGTATGAAATAGTCATTTGCAATGAGTAGGAAAGTGAACTTACTAGAGAGATGTACAACACTGCTAGGCAAATGCTGATTACACAGGAGGCTGATAATTATGGATAGGGACATTGATCTGCCTGGTTTTCTGATTTTGTCTACCAACTCTCAGCTCCACGGGTACAAGCAACTAAGAAGACAGATGGTTAGGTTCAACTAGTGCATCACTAAGAGTTCTGCAACCAGCAGAAGTCACTTCCAACAAGTAAACAGAAAAAGAATTTACACAAAGGATATGAGGTAGCTTTCAGGGTGAAGAACCCTCTTCAGGGATACAGCTAAAAACACCACCCCAAATTACAGAATTGGGTTAGTAAAGATGTCATGATTAGTAGTGCCAAGCAAAAGATGTGGCCTGGTTTGCACCATTATAGTTCTAGATATCAGGTGCCAACCTTAACAACATTGTCATTGTCACCCCATGTCTTGATCTTGCTGCCAGGGACTGATACTACATGGGGATTTGTTGAAAATGGAAGGGGATATTGTGAAGAATGTTGAGAAGGGTTGAAGCAGCTGAAAAGATGAAGAGAGTGGTAAAGGGACTGAGTATAAGGAAGATAATGGATGACACAATGTCACGTAGTGACTAAAAAAATAAACAAGGATGTGAGGCATGATGGTTAAAGCCTCATCATGGAAGAGGGTAGAGATCCTGAGATCTCTTGAAGAGATTTGAAGAGAGAGGTTTTAGCAGCAATTAAACACAACTGAAACAGACTTCACATGGGAGTTTGGTCAGAGCAGCAGGGGTTTGGCTATGTGACAAAGCCTCCTACTGCTGCCATGGGCAATACTGCAACTCACTGATCCCAAAGGCATCACAAATTGGCAAAGCCTTAGGCAAGTTAATTTCTCTCTTTAAGCCAGTATTTTATCAACTATAAAAGATAATACAATTCATCTGATAAAACTGTTATGAGGCTTAACAGATGAGATAGATGTCTAGCACAAAGTTAAGTATTCAGTAAAAGGTAGTCATTATAAGTGTCACCAAAGCCAAGAGGAAGAGTTTCCAAAAACAGGTAGTCAACACTATCAAATCTTTTTAAATGATCAAAAGGGTAATGTTGGGGGCTGGGGTTGTGGCTCAGTGGGAGAGTGCTTGCTTCACACATGTGAGGCATTGAGTTCAATCCTCAGCACCACATAAAAATAAATAAAGGTATTGTACCCATCTACAACTAAAAAAAATGTTTTAAAAAAGGGTAATATTGGAACACTGCAGGAGATAAGACAATAGAGAAGATGAAGTTAGTTTTAGTGTTGAGTATGTAATATTCAGAAAGGCTTTTAGGAGCTGACAGCAGTGCACCACCTATAATCCCAGCAACTCCCAGAGACTTGGGAGGCTGAGGTAGGTCAATCACAAATTTGAGGCCCAATTAGCAACAGAGCAAGACCCTGTTTCAAAATAAAAAATAAAAAGGACTTGGAATATAGCTCAGTGGTAAAATACCCCTTGATTTAATCCCCAGTACCAGAGAAAAAGAGAGAAACAGAGAGAGACAGAGACAAAGGAAGGAAGGAAGGAAGGAAGGAAGGGGGGGGGGGGGGGCGGAAGGGGGAGAAGCACGAAAGCTTTAAGCCTTATAGTCAGCAACTCAACCAGCAGCTCTAGTGCCCATTTAATATAGGTACTAATCTAAGAGCTAGCAGGTGCCCCAAACTGACACATTTCTACTGATGGACCCTTGAAAACAAAATAGGAAAACACCACCGATGTATGCAAGTGTCCAAGACAGAAAACAGTTTATTGAACTGTTGCAGAATATAGTTGGTAAGGAGGGAGAATGAAAATTAAACACATCTTAAGTTATTTACTTTAATCGAAAATAGTTTTAGATTAAGAACTGTTAGAGAATAAACTTTTTCCTTTTTCTTTCCAAATCTCTGGCCATAAATCATAAAGACTATAAAAAGCTCCCACAAATTTCAAGCTTACTAAACCTGTCATTGGGTGACCAGATTTTAGCTCCTCTAATTGTGCCTTCTACTGGAACAAAATGGCAGAGCTGTGGGTCAGACCAATTGTCAAGATAGTTCTCCTCCCACCCACCTCAGATGTTAGGCTCTGAATATTAAACAAGAACTACCATGAAAGAGACAGCATATTCTTCATAAACTCAACTTGATAAAGGGTCTGAAATAAAGATTACAACAAATCTCTTTCCTCTCTCACTATGAGAAATGGGATAATCTTCAAGGAAATGATACAATAACTTACTCTCCCTTTTTCATGAACTACTATTCATTTCTTAACTGAATACTATGGATAAGTATTTTCTCTCAAAAAATCAAACACAACTGCAAACTTCTAAAATAGCTCTTAAAATAATGTTTAATCTTTCCCAAGCTCAAGGAGAAGAGTATTCACAAATAATACTAGTCAATAAGTAAGAAACTATTTATTATATAACAAAAAAAATCCACAAAAAAAATTCAGATTAAGATTTAGCTGGGCACTAAAGCACATGCCTGTAATCCCAGCCATTTGGGAGGCTGAGGCAAGAGGATCAGAAGTTCAAGATCTAACTTGACAACTTAGGGAGACTCTGACTCAAAAAATAAAAAGGGCTGTTGAGTGTAGCATCCCTGGGGTACAATCCCCAATACCCAAGAGGGAGGGAATAAAAATTAAAAAGTCAAATCCTAAATTTTGAGCAGAGGAATAATTTGAATTGAAAAGCTCCAGAATTAGGGCTTTGGAGTCAGATTAGGATTGTTAGCTCCAACTTATTACTGGGCAACCTTCAGCCAAATTTCTAACCTCTCCAACCTCAGTTTCCTCAATAAATCATACACTACCTTAAGAGTTTCTTAAAAGTATTAAATAAAATAGGAGCAGGGCACAATCGTGCACATCTGTAATCCCAATGGCTAAGGCATGAAGATTGCAAGTTCAAGGCCGGCCTCAGCAATTTAGCAAGGCACTAAGCAACTGAGTGAGACCCTGCCTCAAAATGAAAAATAAAAAGGGCTAAGGATGTTTCTCAGTGGTTAAGCATGCCTGGGTTCAATCCTCAGTACTCCAAAAAATAAAATAAAATAGTATATAATAAGGCTCTAAGTACCAGGTCTGACATACAACAGGAATCCATAAACTGTCATTTTCTAATATTCAAAGGTTTAATAAGTTTGATTCAGAGAGAAGGTAAAACAAACAGCAGAGGAAAATCATTAACTGAACAGAAAGGAAGAACATATTGCTCGGGTATGCCAGGTTTATAACTTTAAAATTAAGGAAAGTTTCTCAGTTAACAGTTAACCACAAATGTGAGACTGCATCATTGATCTTGAAATGCTTCTCTGTATGTGATGTTCTTCCTCCCTCCTTCTAATTTAACAATTTTTTGAGCTGTACATTTGTACAATTTTCTCTTGTCCTTTTCCTAAAGTCCTGACTCACACTCTCCTTTCTTCGGTCCTGGGATGACCTAAGCCTTAGCCAGACAGACACACCTTAGAGTTTACTGACTATTCTAAAGATTTCAGGAAGGCTAAGCATGGTGGCACATGCCTGTAATCCCTGCAACTCAGGAGGCTGAGGCAGCCTCAGCAATTTAGCAAGATCCTGTCTCAAAATAAGAAGGGCTGAGGATGTAGCTTACTCATAAAGCATCCAGGTTCAATCCCCAGAACTGTTGAAAAAAATAAAAAAGTTCAGGGAGAAGGCCAGAACCAGCACCTAAGACCTAAGAGGTCAGAAACAATCCATGTGACATAATGAAAAAGACATGGGATAGGGAAAAAGACAGATGTAAATGTAAGTCCCACCTCTGCCACTTCCTAAATATATAACCTTGTACAAGGCACCTACTCTCTCTGGACCATATTTCCTCATCTGTAAAACAGAGATAATGACAACCATATCTCATAATATCCTTGTCAGGATTACAGAAACACTGACAATTCCTGGCACATAAAAGGCCAATAATGGTAACTATTATTAGGGTCCAACTGCCAACTAACTCACTGAACATTTTGCCAGGCTGTACTTTTCTAACTGGCAAAGGAGTCACACTGTTCCTACATTCCCATGCCTATAGCCAAAACATTCCATTTCTGTAATCTATAATTAACCAAATCAAGAGTTTAAACAATTCAGGGCAAGAAAGCACTAAATCCTGACAACAAAACTAGTGCAAGGTTTAAGTTTGCCAAGAGAAATACGGAATCTGTTTGAACATGGTCATTACCCATAGTGATGTAAGCACAAGTCAGTTGAGGTTCCTGGGCTTGGAGTCTTATTATCAGAAAGTCTTTTAACTTTTCTGAAATAAATCAACTTCTGCCTTGTTTTTGCTTCTGTGCTCCAACTTTCCTATCACCCATTTCCAAGAACACAGGGAAGAGATCCTCTCAATGGTCACCTCATTTACTGTAGAAATTTTCTTCCCATTTTGCAAAGTACTTCTTACAGAGATTTTTGGTTTGCTTAGTTCATTTAATGTGAGCTTATTAAAAATATATATATATATATAGGGCTGGAGTTGTGGCTCAGTGGTAGAGCACTTGCCTAGCATATGTGAGGCACTGGTTTTGATTCTCAGTACCACATATAAATAAATGAATAGTTACATCAACATCTAAAAAGATATTTTTAAAAATCATTATATACAAATATATAATAACCACAATGACAAGATCTGGTCCTCAGAGCACCAGGTTACAGGATGGAGGCAGGTGTCAAAGATAAAATGTGCACACTGTATGTTCATTCTTACTGACTACTACACTTGGGAATTCTGCTCTTATAAAAAGTTTATTTCTGAGACTGAAGATGTGGCTCAGTGGTAGAGTGCTTGCCTAGTATACAGAAGGCCCTGGAATCTAGCCCCAGCACCACCAAACAAAACAAAACAAAACAACTGTATTTCCCTTGTGTGGGTAGGCAGAGTAAAAGAGCTAAGAAACTAATGACAAATACATAAATGGAGTAAGGGAAATCATCAATGGAAATGTGATTTAACATAAACAAGTTTGTACATGAGTTACAAAATAAAAGCAACAATCACAAGTTACATAGTCAAAGGCAACTTTTTCAAAACTAATGTTCCCAGTCCCTTCAAACATGAAATTTCATAAAAGCAGAAAGGAGTCAAGGTCAGAATGATGATTTAAATAGACAATCAAGAAAGGCTCAATAAATCCAAATGTCACACTGCAGTTCCTTGATGAGGTGACTTTCTACTGGGGGAAAGAAGGGCAGACTTGTACATTTCTTTTCATTTAGCCAATATGATATCAAAAAAGTGAAGATTCTGTCTCTAAAAAGCAACTCTGCAGTGCCCTTACTTTTGTTCAACATCTGCATCTTTGTCCAGAATTCCACCTGCTTAACTTTCAGCAGAAAAGTTTTTTTTGTGCAATTAACATTGTCTAAGGCAAGCTCAGCCCTGTCTTCCATTGCCTTGGGCTGCTGAGTAAATCTAGAATCATGGGACATACACTTTGATACTGAAAAACAACAAGAAGGAGGTGGTTTAGTGAAAATGAAAACAGCCAAGAAGCACATCTAGAATTAAAAAAAAAAAAAACAGACTCTGGTAGGTATGCTGCCTTGTTATTTTTTAACTTCTTTATATAGAATCTATTGAACTGTTGTGTACCGTTCAGAGGAGGTCATGGGAGCATAAAAATCAATTCTTCATAATAATGATAGCTATAATTTTTAAGACCATACTAGATGTGATAAATTCAAGGCTAAGATCTTTGCAAATATTTCTAATTCTCAATCATAATTAGTATCTTTATTTTATAGAAGAAGTTAATTTGTAGAATTTGGAAATTATCCAAAAGCTAGCAGTAGGAGTACTAGAACTCAAACCCAAGTCTGCCTGACTAAATTCCATGCTCTGAAAGCAATTTGTTAAGCACTTCTACCCTTAAAAAAAAATCTAATTACAGATTTTAGACAGAAAGAATCTTAATCACAAGAAAAAGATTTGGCCAAAGTTTATAAAGCATCCAAACTAGTCTAAAATATGCTTCAGAACTCCCAACTCTCAAGTAGATACTTTCAGCACTGCTGCCTATGCTTCCTCCTTCACTATAATTCCTCCTAGAAGATTCATTTTACAAGTGACAAGGGCATTGTCCTAAACAACTCATTCAATCTTGTACCTAATGTCATTTAACACTGTATTTGGGTAGTCAGATTGAAAAGGTTACCTGCTATACCTTAATCATAAAAGCAATTACAACAAAATGTTTGGCTGATCCAAGGTTCCAATTCAGCTCAGTCCTTCACTGTAAAACCAGTGCAGATTTCACACCCCTTTATTGCTGTTTTGATAAAACAATTAAAAATAATTCACAACAATTAAAAAAAATTGCTGTGTTTGTATTGTGCCTAGGAAAATAGAACCATAATCCCTTTTTACATGACCCACATCTCTGTATTTTCCAATATTTACCTTTTTTCCCCCCTGTGCTAATTTGGCATTGAGAGAAAGGTATGATGGATAGCCAATGTTAGGGTAATATTTTACATCTAGGCATGCTTACTCTTTGGTATTCTGAGGCCTCCCCACAACTATGTATGAGAGAAGCTGACAGCTGAGATAGAAAGCCACAATGATCGCTTTCCCCAAAGAGAGCATTTCTTGCTAACGCTTTCTCATCACAATGAAGGAACCGATACATCCACCATTCTCTTCATACACAATCTAATAATACTGACCCAACTCCTGAGTAAGGTTACAAACCTCTTAAGATAAAAGAGGGATGAATCTCTCCATTACCCTTCTACAATTAAAGAAAATGCAAGAGTATTACAGTTGCTGAGAAGGAAAGGCACAGCATGAGTACTGCTTTGGGGAAGCGGTTGGCCACAGAAAGAGAGAAAGTCATCATCTGTACAGAAGCCAGACAACTCAGAGGACTTCAATGCTTACTCGTCCTCCAAAGAGAAAAGATTTTTCCACCTTTATTGGTGGGTGGGCTTCCGAAAACGGCAAGGTTTTTCTATACTACCAAGATCTCCTCCTCGGATAGTCCGGAAAATAACAAGTGGGAGTGTTGGGGCGCGGGGGGCGTAGTATAAGGTGCCTCTCTTCCCGGTGCTTATTCCAAGTAGTAGTGGAGAGCGCTACCTCCATGTTACCCCTAGCGAAGTACAGCCGTGCCACCTGGAGTCTCTGCTCCTCAGCCACGGGGGGCAGGTGGGGGCAGCTCCAAGAAGGTAGGCTTAAGCGGGAAGGGGTCTCACTGCCCCCACAATAAGAAAAGTGAGAGCGTGGAGGGTGGTGCAGCTTTGCCGAGAGAATCTGCGGTTCCCCCTCGCTCCCCTCGCTCCCTCCCTCCCTCCCTCTCTCCCTCTCCGAGCTAGGCAGCCCGGCCCCAATACCTTCTTGACTGTGCGCGGCGCCTCGGTGACTGTGCCGTCGGGGCTGACCAGGGCCTCGCCGCCGTCCCGGTGCCGCTGATGCTGGTGATGTGGGTCGCTCCGCTTCATGGCCGACGCCTGAGGCACCTTCCCGGCGGCAGGGCTGAGAGCGGCGGCGGGCCCCGAGCCCGGGCCAGGGGCCGGGGGCCGCTCCGCGGCTGGAGCCGGAGCCTCAGGATCCCCGCCGCCTGCTGGAGGGGCCATGGCGCCCACTGCCGCCGAGCTCAGTCCTAGTTGCGGCTCCGCCTCAGAGGGGCTCAAATCCTTCAGGTCCACTTCAGGCACCTTGGCGGCAGCCGCTGCTGACACAACCTGCACCGACATCACCGCCTCCGCTGCAATCGGCGGCTCAGGCTCCAGCTCCGGCTCCGGCTCCGGCTCGGCCCCGCCTCCCGCCTCCCTTCCCCTTCCCTCCCCCATTCCCCCACTCCTCCCCTCCATCGCCTCCGCTCCCACCCCCTTCCTCCGCCCGCCAGTCCGCCTGCCAGCCTTGGCCCCTCCAGCCCCTCCCAGCCCCGGTCCGGCTAGCGCGCGAGGCTCCACGGAACCTGTAGTGCGCTTGCTCCTGGCCGCACGCGGAGAAAAGACCGTGGGACCTCAGCCCCCGACCTACACTGCGCGTGGGGCGGAGCCGCGAGGCCCCCTGGGAGTTGTAGTCCCCTTGGCCTTCCTTCCAAAGTGGGGTTCTGCGGCGGAGAGGGAGCTCCAGGGCCGACGACTAACGGAAAGGAGGACGGGTGACGCGACGGAGGGAATGAGGAAGGGAAAGCCTCTAGAGGACTTGTGGCTTCCGGGGAGAGAAAGCCTAGAGAAAGCGAGGGAGGAATGACTCGCTCCCCTGACTGTGTAAATTTCCTCCGCGTGCGCGTCTGCAATCACGTGGCCTGGCCTTTAAAGGAAAAGCGGTGGCGTCACGTGAGGAGAGCGCCTGCCCCAAGCTTGAAGACTTGGATTTTTTCTCTGTGAAACTGGGAACCTAACACCTTTCTGAACTTAAGTAGCTTGGTTTTTAAAAAGAATGAAATAGGTTTTTACCTGCTGCGGGGGTTTCCGACACATTCTGGTCTTGGAAGCCAGAATCAATTCCAAAAAAAATTAGTTTCCACTTGATTGAAATTTCACTGCTGAGGAATTAACACGGTTCCTTAAATGAGGTCGTGCCAAACAAGTGTTTTGGGTTATTGTTGTTGTTGTTTGGTACAGGGGATTGGGTGTTCCACCACTAAGCTACATCCCCAGCCCTCTTTATTTTTGATTTCAAGAAAGGTCTCCCTAAGTTGCTCCCTAAGTTTGCCAGATCTTTTCACCTAGTAATTCTTCTAGGGCAATATTCTGAAATTCAGATACATATGTAGCATAGCGCAATATTAACTAAAACCCCCAACAGTGTTTCCCTAAGTCATGCAACTTTTATGATTTTTATTTTCTTTGTACTTGTGTATTCTTTTGCAATTTTACACTATTTTAGAGGGCGCAAGATCAAAGATGTGTATAGCAATTTATTTTTACTAACAAAAAGCGGGCAGGGGATATAGCTCAGTTGGTAGAGAGCTTACCTCACATGCACAAGGCCCACAAAATATAAAAATAACAAATAGGTATCTGAAACTAATGTTCCCAACAATAAGGGGATGGTTTTAGCCTTTAAGAAGTGTTTTCCAGCCGGGCATGGTGGCATATTACTGTTCCAGTGATTCGATAGGCTGAAGCAAGAGAATCCCAAGTTTAGGCCAGCCTCAGCAACTTGGCCAGCTTCAGCAACTTAGCGAGCCTGTGTCTCAAATTAAAAAAAAAAAAAAAAAAATGAAAAAGGTTTGGGGATGTAGCTTAGTGGTAAAGTACCTTAGTGATAAAGTAAAATCACTAATATCCTTGGAGCTTACAATATTGTATTAGTGAAAGAACATACTGTTTCAAGGAATGAACATTCAAAAAAAAAAATGACAGCTTTAAAATGAAAACGTGCTGGCAGAATTTTTTAAACTCAAAAAAATATTAAAATTAAAAATATTAAAAGGAAAGATGCATTTTTGCTCAGATTGTTGAAGAGTGGTGGCTTATTTCATAATTTTTGTTATTCATATATATTTTTTGACTTGATAGATATAATACATTGAATAGCTAGTTTACTGAAAAAGGCAATCTTTTAGTACCAAAAAAGGGGGGATTGTTTTTCAGGTGGGTGTAGAAGCATGCTTCTGTAGGCCCAGCTACTTAGGAGGCTGAGGCTGGAGGCCAGCCTGGGAAATAGACCCTCTGGCTCAAAAAAAAAAAAGCTTTCCAATAACTTTTTTTTTTTAATGACAGGAGGAATAAATACCTATGATTAAAATAATATATTAAGCTAAAATGCAGGAGACAAAATTGCAAATCCATTTGATTTTACGTAAATAAGGAAAAAAACTAAGAAAATACATTAAAATGCAATTGACTGGACCGATTGTGAGGTAGGCTTTTCTCTGTTTTTAGAGAAATTAAGGTAAACGATGTCTTACAGTTTTTTCAAAGGGTGACAGCTGTGACAATGCAGGTAGGCCACTGACCATCTAGTCATTGGAGTATCTATTTTTTCTTGGCAAGAAGGAGAAAGAGGGAGAAATCACCTCCCCTGATCTCCTTTTCTGTACTACTACCAACTTGCAAGTCTGTTCAGTTGTAGTCCAGCATTAAATGGAAGCTTTCATTTCCTGGTCTCCAAATTTGTGTAATGGAAGGCCCCTGAGCACAGCCATTTCTACAGGCCCAGGAATCTACCAGACACAAGAGCTTCTTAAGCTTTCTCTTCACATTTCTGGCTTTCAGTATTTCCTTCCTGTTATAAAGAACCAGCCCAAAGCTTCATGCTCCAGCTGTCCAGGCAGAGATTAACAGCACTATAACTGATTTCTTTCTTCCCCCTAATGCACAAGGGAGCTTCAGTACAGCCACCTGGCATGTGTAGGAGCTCATAGGCAGCAGCTGCCTACCTGGACTGCCTCTAGAGTTAATTACTGAAGGAACAAATTAATTCTTCAGTGGGATGTGGTTATAAAACATAAAGAGTTGCAGCACTGGAAAAGAGACAGATACTCTTCATTTATCAAGGTACCACCACATTTCAGAACCAATGGTCAGGTGATGCTCTTTCCCCCATTTTCAGCTCCATCCTGCATACCTTCTACTTTTCTGACTGTTGCTGAAATTGCTATACTGGAAACAGGATGATTAAGAACAAACTTATAAAGTCTTTAATGAAATATTTAGGTTTCCTTCACCTGTCTCATTTGGTTTCCAGAACCTTGGCAGACAGGAATGTGTCTTCTTTGCAGAACACTGGAAGAATTTTTCTGAGATATCGGACTGTCCAGGAAAGAAAGGAAGATAACACTGAGAGTTTCCCAAGGTGATAGGCCAGCCACATCACCCATGGTGAAGATCTTGGCCAGATATATAGAGCTTCTGTGAACCATTTAATGTCACATTCCTGAGTATGAGCAGTCAAAGCCATCAGACATATGAAGAAAACCCTTAATATGAAAGAGACCAACATAGGCAAGCAAAACAAATAAAAAACTTGAGAAAATGGGCTATATGTTAAGAAGAAAGCAAGATAAAGGGCTGGGGGGTGTAGCTTAGTGGTACAGTGCTTATCTGGCTCATGCAAGGCTCTGGGTTCTATCCCTAGCATCATGCATACACAAAGGAAAGAAAGCAAGATTTAAACAAGAAAAATCACTAATATCCTTGGAGCTTACAATATTGTATTAGTGAAAGAACATACTGTTTCAAGGAATGAACATTCAAAAAACAAATGACAGCTTTAAAATGAAAACGTGCTGGCAGAATTTTTTAAACTCAAAAAATATTAAAATTAAAAATATTAAAAGGAAAGATGCATTTTTGCTCAGATTGTTGAAGAGTGGTGGCTTATTTCATAATTTTTGTTATTCATATATACATTTTGACTTCAATAGCTAGTTTACTGAAAAAGGCAATCTTTTAGGAATTGTTTTTCAGATCTTCAATAAATTTTTTTCTTTAAATTTCAAAAAATTGGAGGTATACTCAGGGGTAGAGAGCTCTGAGAGACTAGCATGCTCTCAAAGCCTTGGGTTTGATCACCAGTAACACAATATATAAATAAATAATAAATAAATGAATTTTTTTAAATGGTAAAGACAGTAAATTAGAATGCCAGTCCTAAAAGTCTAATATCTAAATAATACAAGTGTCAGAAGAAAAGGGGAAAATTCAAAACATTTCCTAGAAATGAAGATGGGAATTTCCAGAATAAAAGACAACATT
The DNA here is from genome assembly GCF_047511675.1 of Marmota flaviventris. Lineage (NCBI taxonomy): Eukaryota > Metazoa > Chordata > Mammalia > Rodentia > Sciuridae > Marmota > Marmota flaviventris. Next base: position 24,497,230 of record NC_092498.1, read on the forward strand.
AGGGGGCTGGGGTTGTGGCTCAGCAGTAGAGCCCTTACCTCCCACGTAAGGCATTGGGTTTGATCCTCAGAACCACATAAAAATAAATAAAATAAAAGTATTGTGTCCATCTACAACTAAAAAGTGTATATATTAAAAAAAAAAAAAAAAAGACCCCATTAGGTGCCCAACCCAACGGATGAAAATAGACCTACCCAGAAACTTCTTAGAGATTGAGGATCGGAGGTGTGAGGCCAGCCTGGGCAACTTAGAGAGACCCTGTCCCAAAATAAAAAGAGTTGGGGGTGTAGCTTAGAGGTAGAGTGCCCCATGGGTTCAATCTCTAGTACCGGGGGAAATTTTATTTTAATATGCATCATTGTACAATTTCAAAATTCTGGGAAGATCTTTCAAAAATCTGGACTGGAACCGGGGACTAAAATTTTTTAAAAGGTAGAGTCAGAAAGATTGAACTTCTTCAAGTTAATTCTGGAGGCTATAAGATTATAACTCCAAATACTGCAGACCCTATGTTTGCCTTCTCCAGAGAATAAAGGTTTCAATTATCCAAAGTTGGCAAGGGTAGTCATCTAACTGTGTGGCTGAGTACAGGATCAATCCTGCTTCAATCCTGCTTTAGACTCTACCTTATCAAGTGCCAGCTGCCTCCAATACAGAGCCTTCTGGGGATCCTACAATAGAAGCTTCCCCCTGCTACTAGCTAAAACAAAGGATTTGTTTGTTTGGGGCAGTACTGGGGATTCAACCGGGGGCTGGGACATGGAAGGAGTAGGGCAGTCCATTACTGAGCTATATTCCCCAGCCGTTTTTTAATTTTATTTATTTTTTAGACATAATATCATTAAATTGCTAAGGCTGGCCTCAAACTTGTGATCCTCCTGCCACAACCTCCCAAGTAGCTGGGATTTTAGGCATGCACCACTGTGTCTGGCAAACTTCAGCTTTTTCAAGTCTACTAAATGAGCACTCATTTGCTATCCAGTTTTCAAAACTATTACTACTGGCTCCTCCCCTAACCTCCACCTCTCTTTTTCCTCCTTATAGGCAAAGAGGGAGAAAAAGCTAAATCCTTAACTCTATATGAGGAAATCAAACGATAATGCCTAAAACATCCAAGAGGTAGCATTATAATCATGTTATTCAGACAGAAATGAGCACCATAAGGATCATCTAAAATAAAGTAATTGGCTCCCAGGACAAGAAATAATGAGGTAGGTGGTAGGATGGAATAACAAGACAGGTGTTTTAAGTAACAACACTTGTGAAACAGGGCTGGGGGCATAGCTCAGTGATAAAGCTCCCCTGGGTTCAAACCCCAAAATGGGATAGGGGGAAGAAGCTTGTACAACTATTTTACCTTTTTTTAAATATTTATATTTTAGTTGTAGTTGGGCCCAATATCTTTATTTTGTTTGTTTATTTATTTAATTACCCTCTTGCTGAGGATCCAACCCAGGGCCTCACATGTGCTAGGTGAGAGCGCTCTACTGCTGAGCCACAACCCCAGCCCCACCTATTTGACTTTTCAAAGTATATCATGTGTAATTTAGATTAAATTAAAATCTTGGTGTGGTGGAATACACCTGTAATCCCAGTGACTCAAGAGGCTAAGGCAGAAGGGTCACAAGTTTGAGTTCAGCCTCAGCAACTTAGCAAAACTCTGTTTCAAAATAAAAAAGTCTGGGGGTGTAACTCAGTAGTAGAGCATCTCTGGGTTCAATCCCCAGCACCCCATACATACACAGAAAAAAAAAAGCAGTATGTAAATTGTTTATAGGTACATAGCTTCATATACATATAAGAAAGTATAAAAATGGATTAGAAGGAAGCCCAAGAAACACAAACAGTTGTTTTCCTTTCAAGAAGTGGGAAAGTGGGCAGTTGTTGGGGATGGTTAAAAGGGAGTTTACCAATTCTGTTACACTTTGCTTGCTAGGACTATGGGCAGACTTCAGTACTTGGGGGACTGGACACCCTGCTTTGAGAAAGTAGCAAAGCCCAAGCGAGCGGCTGAGGGCAGTCTCCAAAAGGTGAATCTCAGGGCTGTAGCAACAGAATCCCCAAATCAGGCTCTTTTTAGATCCTGTGGTGTTTCTTCAAGAATCTAATTCTAATTCTGGAGTTTGGTTAAAGGGTGGCACTATGGCTCGGTTCTGCAATCTGATGCTCCTATCTTCTTGGTTGTGAGGTTTTCATGGTCTTGGACATTCAGCAGCAGCCCAGTGCCTGCATTGATAAAAGGTGGGATCGCACTGAACCCTAGTGGTCATAGTCTGCCTTTGCAGCCACACTGAGGTAACATTTCTCAGCTTTTTAAGACCCAGATTGAACTCCATCCCTCATCTTTTACGCAAGTAATCCTCCTAAAGAAAGGACAGAGGCACGGAAACAAGTAGTTGAATGTTCATGGAGACAAAAAGAAGAAATATAATACTGTTGTGGATAAAGGCTTAAAAATAGCTATAATACTGTTGAGAGAAACAGTAGCAGCAAGAATGAACAAGATGAGCAAGCTCAAGGGGGTATGGGGTAGCTAGGAGGAACACAAAATGGGAAATCTGAGTAGGAAGAAAGATAAAAGGTCAGAACTGAGAGTGAAAAGAGCCTGGACTTCAGGATCAGGAAGACCCTGGGGTCTTACTAGCTACTAGGTTGTGTGCATGTTATTTTGTTTCACTGAGCTTTTTTTTTTTTTTTTTTTCCCATAAAACTAGCTCTTCTGATTGGATCATTACCACGGTCACTAAGAGCTACTGGAGCCAGAGCACTCTGCTTGGATCCCAGCATTACTAATTACTGGCTAGGTGCCCTTCCAAGAAACTTATAAGCATTATCTCACTCAATCTCCGAAGAGCTCCTAGCCAGCATTCAGTAAGAGTTAGCTATTATTGGTATAATGAACACATATAAAGTGCCTAGGATAGAGCTGGGCACTATGAGGCACCCCCGTAATCCCAGCTACTCAGGCTGAGGCTGATCACATATTCAAGGCCAGCCTAGGCATTTGGCAAGACTCTGCCTCAAAATAAAAATAAAAACAGTTGGGATATAGATAGCTCAGTGGTAGAGCATCCCTGATGCTCTCTAGTCCTGCAAAAAAATAACTATGGTAAAATCAGTATATTGGTAGTACCCTTTCCTCCCCCACTGGAATCTGATTCTGGTCAAAACACAAGTCCCTATCACATGAGCACCAGTTAGGAAAGGGTACTACATAAAATACACGCCACAATATCCTTCCAAGTCTGTAGATTCTCTACAGATCTCCCTAACACAATCCTTGTAACTCAGTTGAGTCTTCTATTGACGTTATTTGGAGGAAGTGAGACTAATGGGCTTCCATGACTTTGACCCAGGGAGGCATCTTGGATTAGAATGCACCGGCAAAACTGACATCCCCTGGCAGATGGCATGAGGTTCTGAGGTAGACCCCAGGGGATGCTTGCTTCCTATCTTCATTCCAGGGCTGAGCGGCATGCTTGTGCTCGATTATCTTATGCTTAGTACTCAATGAACTAGCTGTGGACATCAAGGAGCTTTTGTTCATAGAGAATCAATTAGCCAGGGAGGACACATTAAGCTGACATAGCTCAACCTCTGGCTGTCAGTCTTGATCTCATCAGCCCCAAGCTCTTGGCCTTTCAGAAGAGCCTTAGGAGGAACGTGGAAGACAAGTGATCAGGACTGGGTAAATAGGACAAAACTAGGGCTAAGGAAAATAAACACACTGGAGTTTATACAAAAACATTTTATTTATTTTTCATATTTCTTCTTCCCATCTCTATCCCCCAACCTAAAACCCAGCCAACTTCTAAGGTTTCCAGCTACTGGGTCTTGAATATGGGGTGCTGGGGACATGGTTGGAGGTTATGAAAGGTGGGAATCTCCTACCCCACCAGTTGTGGAAATTGAAAGAAGCTTTCCTGCCTGGCTGAAGGCAGCTTCCCAGGATAGCCCCTCAAGTCAAAGGATCCATCCCCACTGGATGGTCATGAAGAAGACATAACATGTCTCTCAGGGGCCCAGAGGCTCCAAGTCACTCCTTACCAGGCCAAGGCTCTACAGCTGGATCAATGTGTGTGTGTGTGTGTGTGTGTGTGTGTTTTCACACGTGCTTGCAGTTCTGGGTCCTAATCAACAAATAGGAAGCCGGAAGAGTCTGGCCTGGTAGAAATGAGATGAGATGGGGAAAGGAGGATGCAGAAGAGAAAGTGGGTTTGGGGTAGGGCTACCTGTTTAGAGAGGCCCGTGTGGCAGTAAGCACTTCTGGCCTCACGACCACCTTAAATGAAGAAGGGAGCCCTGTTCCCACTTAGGCAAAGGACAAATGACACAATAAACACTTTTGGTCTGAGAGTGCCAGGAAAGGGCACCTGTTGGCACAGAAAAGTGCAGCCAGCCCCCATCTGGAAGACAGGACATGGCTGCCTCCCTAGCCACCACAATCTACTCTGAGAACTGTCACCCCTGCCTCTGCCATTATTGCCCTACCACAAGCTCTGCTGGAGACTATTGCTGCCAGACTCCAGCTGGTGGGACAGAAATAAAGACCCTGAGCTCCAGGGCCCTGCCCTTGGGGTGAGACCTACCCATGGAGAAGTCTGGCTCTTTCCCACAGTCCTGCTGCTTTAAGCCAAACATACAGAACTCTCCTGGGAGGGCACTTGGCCCATAGTTTCTCTGGAAGATGAGATCCAGGGAAGCGCTCTCAGAGAGGAAGAAGAGCCTTGGAACAGTATTTTTTCCTTTTTCCTGTCCCTGCTCTGCAGGCTCAGAAATCCGAGTCTGCATCCATGAGCTCTGCCTCCATCAGGTTTGTGCGAGAGTGAATGGGCCCCAGACCCTGGCGGCAGCCCTGAGCCCAGGCCGTGGGGGCTGGAACACTGGGGAGAAATGTATCCTGACGGACACTGGGCTCTGGGCAGAAGGGGTTGGAGACCAAGGTCCAGGCTCCCTGTCGGCAGGATTCCCCAGATCCCCAGGCTCCTGAAGCCACCAGGCATTTTTGTCGGGGGAGCTGAGGCAGCCGAGGAACAGCACTGGTGGCAGGGGCAGGGGCAGGATGATGAAGCTCAGGGGCTGGTGCCAGGGGGCACACCTCCTTCTTCCTCTTCCTTCGCTTCTTCTTCCGGCCCAGGCGCTTCTCCAGCTCTGGAGAGATCTCTGCCTCAACTAGCCACAGGTTGGCTTGTTCTTCTGGGGGTACTGTCAGGAGAGAGAACACTGCCTGGGGCCCTGGCTTTGTCCTCAACACCCTTCCCTCCCCAGCATCCCTATTCTCTGTGCGCATGTGTGTGTGTGTGGTGCTGGGGATTGAACAAGGGCTTTGCACATGCTAGGCAAGCACTTTATCATTGAGTGTTCTACCTATACCCCTAGCTCCCAGCACCCCTATTCTTGAGCTCTGGACTTCCAGTGCCTTGACTTCAGATCCTCTGGGACCTTTCCTTCCTCCTCCCCCTCTGGTAGTAGTGCCTGGTATTCCAGTCCCAGCATCTATGCCCACCACCTCCCTACAGAAGCCTAAACTCTCATACCTGGAGTCGCCACAGGAGTGACAGACACGTCCTGGGGCAGTATGGCTCCTCTCCTAGCCACCATCTTGGTGACATGCTGGGCCCAGGCAGAGGAGACATCAGCTGAGGGTTCATTGAGGTCAAAGGCCAAACCCGCTTTGGAGATGGAAAGAAAGATGGAATAGTGACTTCCCAGTCCCTCTCAGTGGCGCCTTCCTTATCTAGCACCATTCCCCTGAGTTAGTCCCTCCCCCTCCAGTTGTCAGAGAAAGGTCTATAACCACAGAGATCTATGCATTCAGAATCTGAGGGGAGCAGCTTCAAGTCCCCAAAGGGCTTAAACAACAGTCAGAAATCTAGTCTTAGAACCCTGGCTTACTCTGGCCCAGAGAGCAAATGGAAAAGGAAGAGAATGGGGAGAGAGCCCTGTGTGGTGGCACACGCCTGTAATCCTGGGTGGTTCAGGAGGCTGAGGCAGGAGGATCACGAGTTCAAAGCCAGTCTCAGCAAAAGTGAGGTGCTAAGCAACTCAGTGAGACCCTGTCTCTAAATAAAATACAAAACAGGGCTGGGGATGTGGCTCAGTGGTGGAGTGCCCCTGATTTCAATCCCCAGTACCAAAAAAAAAAAAAAAAGAAGAAGAAGGGGGAGAGAGGGGAACCCTCACAGACCATGAACAGGAACAGAGGAGAAAGAGAGGCCTTCAGAGAGGTGAGGTGGACTAGAAAAGAATGAGTGTGTGAGTGGGAGAAGGAAGAACAGTCTGCCAAACATCCAGTGTCCTGGGAGGGGAGGCAGCTGGGCACTCGAGGTTAAGTGGCTCGAGGGAGGACAGGGCCAGGCTCACCCACAGGCCCATCATGGGAGACAGTGTGCATGCTGAAGGACAGCTCCTGGCCTGGATTCTGCAGCAGCTCCCGCCGCTTAGAGAAGGCCTTGGCAATCATCTTGCTCTTCTTGATCCGTTTGGGCTCATCATCACCCTGCCCAGTCAACCTGAGAAAGTGTGGAGAGGGGAGTGGAGGAGCGGCCACTCACCACCAAATCTTGTGAAAGATAGCGTCCCATTCCCTCTAGGTTAGGAAGTTCTGAGAGTCTTAAATGCCTCAAAGACTCTAAGGAGTAGAGACCTTCCCTGCAAATAAGTGAACCTAGAACACAAGGCTCCTGTGTACCCTGCTGTCAAGTCATCAACTTTCACCAAATGCTGCCCACTGGCTCAGTATTTGGTCCACACTCATACCTCAGGTCGCCCAAGGACAGGCGGCGCCACCAGGGGGCGGTGGATAGCCACTGAGAAGAGGACCTCAGGCAGCTCAGTGCCCTGTTTTGGAAAACACAGCTGTCCAAGACCGTGTGCAGGAAGAACTAGACAAAGCCTAAAGGTGGGGACCTGAGGCTGCAATTAAGACAGGAGGGACAGGATGAGCTGGCTGCTGATCCCACCTGCACCAGGTGCGCCTCCAGATGAGAAGTGTGGCCTTGGTCCAGACCCAGGTGCTCATGGCGATACCAGTGCCAAACATGGCAAACAGGTTGATCTTCTCCACCAGGAGACTGGGGCGATTCTTGATCTCACAGTCAGGAATGGGTTTCTTGGTAGGCAGCCCAATGGTCACATTGGCCTGGCACCTGTGGTGAGGGATGGTTGACAGTTGAGTCTTTCTGAGTCCAATGGGTAGGGATCCAGACTATCAATCCAAAGACTTTGGAAAGAGTACAATTCTCATGGTACTCTTGGGTGGTTTTGTTTGGGGACTGGGAATCAAACCCAGGGACTCACTCATGAGTGCTCTATCACTGAGCTACATCCCCAGTCCCTCACAGTTGAAACTTCCCAGGCTAGAAGCTGGAACCTTTAAAAATGAGCCTGAAGCAGTCCAGACAAATGTCCACTTTAATGGGCATTTTAACTGTTGCTCCTTATAATGGCAGGTGCTGCACTTGAGGAAGTTGAGATGACTCACTCTCTCCTAATCATCCTCATTCATACACAAAAAAGCACAGGTACAACTAGCAAACCGGAACAGGTTGTTAACCTTTCATAGACAGGTATCTACTCCTGTGCAGGGATCTATGGAGAAAGCTGTAGAAGGTACAACCTTGAGTTGGTCAAAGAAAGCAAAGGATGAAAAGCCTTCTTTTTTATTTTTATTTTTTTGGTACCGGGGATTGAACTCAGGGGCACATGACCACTGAGCCACATCCCCAGCCCTATTCTGTATTTTATTTAGAGACAGGGTTTCACTGAGTTGTTTAGCGTCTTGCTTTTGCTGAGGCTGGCTTTGAACTCGCAATCCTCCTGCCTCAGCCTCCGTTGCTGCTGGGATTACAGGTGTGCACCACTGCACCTGGCTTGAAAAGGCTTCCTAACAGTTACAAACACACCATCCCATCAGCCAGCCAAGGGGTGCATGTAGAAGGGCAGAGTTGAACAGGCACTTGAAGGCTCTTTCCCAGGTCTGGCACAGCACAGAGCAGCTAATGTCTTGGGGGCCCAGACACTATTAGCCTCATCTGTTGAGGGACCTGGCAGACTCCTGCTGCACAGCAAAGGGGATGCTGTCCTTACAGCCAGGGCTCCAGCTCCCACCACTGCCACCTCCAAACCCAGTCCCCACACTCACAGCACATAGTCCCGGAAGCTGCGCTCCCACTCAGCCTGGTTAAAGAAGTCGTAGAAGTGGCAGCTGAAAGTGATGAGCACAAAGCCAAAGGCCAGGAAGCCAAAAATGCCTGTAGAGGACAGGGACATAATGGGACGTTACCGGTCAGACACTGGAGCAGTATGGGGGAGTGTGTCTGCCCTAATGAGCAATAGAGGATGGGGTGAGTTCATACTGGGCTCAGGTCAAGAAGGGTATTCTCCAAAATAAAGCAAGAAGGACCTGTGAGGCAAATGTTGGAAGGCTCCCATGGGAGAAGTGGGGACATGGAGCTGTCTTGACTCAACTTGCTTCTCCCATCTGAGAAGGCCCTCTTCTTTCAAGCTGCCACCAGTACCACCACCTACACACACATACCTTGTCCTTGTCCCATGGCTGCTAACTTGTCCCCACTGCATTATTGCACCCTGGAGGCTCCTGAGCCCCAGGAGGGTACAGTGTTGGGCTGGCCAGAACTTCAGACCTCAGCCACTCACCCAGGCGCAGCATGGTCTCGTTGATCTTGCTGGCAGCCTTCTCACTCAGCAGCCCCGGGTGGTTGCTCTTGATGGAGAACAGAGTCATGACTCCTGAACAGAACAGGGACCTCATGGGTTAGCAGAGTGAGGCCACTCTCCTGAGAAGGACAGGAATATAGGGGAGGGTCCCAGGGCCCCAGAGTCCTGGGTCTGATTACACCTGTGCTGACTTAAAGCTTGGAGGACTGGAGACACTGGAGAACGGGAGAACAGCTAATAGCAATTCTGCTATGGGCTGGAATGACACAGCGGCAGCATCCAGAGAGAAAGAGGGAGCCCCTGTCCTGACCCCACTGCTCCTAAGGAAAGCAGCCAGGTCAAAGTTTTCTGATGGAAAAGGCGTAAAACCAACTCAAGAACAGCACCGTTGGGCTGGGGTGTGGCTCAGTGGTACAGTGCTTGCCCTGCATGTGTGAGGCACTGGGTTTAATCCTCAGAACCACAGAAAAATAAAGATATTGTGTCTATCTACAACTAGAAAAGAGCAGCACTGTTGGAGAGAAAATGCTGTGGGACACACATATAATCTTAAAATTTCTAGTAAGTATATTAAAAAAAAAACTAATTTCAATGTGTTTTATAAATGTAATATATCCAAAATGTAATCGCACCAATATATAATCCACATAACAAATCATTAACAGATATTTTCCCCCTTTTTGGTGCCTTTTCTTTGAAAGGCAGTGTGTATTTTACACTTATAACACATCTCAATCTGGACTAGCGGCAATGCAGGTGGCTAGTGGCTACTGTACAGGACAGCACAGATATGAGACATAAATCAGAGGCACAGACACTGCCAGAAAGGGAGGAAAGAGGAGGAACAGAAGGCTGACTGTTCAGTGGGAGGAAACTGAAACTGACAAAACCCAGCGAAAATAAGCCAGATACGGAAGCTCAATGTGGGGTGGCAGATTGAGACAGGGAAGTTAGGGACGAGTAAATCTGTGCATGTTGTGAAAACTATGTGTGCGTTGGGGTAGGAAGGAGATGGAAACCAAACTCCAAAAGACTGACAGTATAAAATTAAAGACAGCACGCACAACCAAGGGCCACAGGTGGATCCACGTGGGCAGAGTGGGTTACCCAGGCTGGTCATCACATAACTGTACCCTGCCAAGGGGAGGCAGGGGCTGGACTGCAGTCTCAGTTCCACTCAATAAGCCTGGTCAGGGCTCTAGAGGAAGGGGTACATTTTTCTGGACAATACAAAGGCACTGCCACATAGCAAGAGCTCATGGTACTGTACCTGTCTAAAGGTCACCTTCTTCTACACTGCACCAAGGACTGGGATGAGCTAGCTGCAGTCTCAGTGTGCAGGTAGCAGAGCTGGTGACCCTTGTTCCTACTTCCACAAAGCAGGCTTTCGGCACACGTGTGGTCCCACTGGCCTTGGCCTAGTCCTCACTCACCTCGGATGAGGAAGTAGCCTCCCACAATGAGCACCAGGCCAATTGGGGCCAGGACGAAGCCAGCCCGGTAATGGTAGTTCTTGTAGCCCACAAAACAGATGCCGCTCACGGAGTCCCCATCCACCTGCAGCAGGAAAGTGTGGGAGGGACCTTCAGTTGCTGGTCCCTCCCACAAGACTATCCCACTCAGGTCGCCAGCCCCCGCCAGTCACTATACCTGGGCCACAGCGAGGATTGCCACGGTGAGGACAAAGGGGAGTGACCACGTGAGCAGATGGAAGTAGGAGGTCTTGCCTGAGAGTGGCTGGTAGGTGGTGCCCAGGGCTTTGAAGGAAGTGTGCCAGGCATAGGTGAGGACCACAAACCAGACCACACCAGCCATCAGGGCATAATACACGATGACAAAAATGATGACGCAGGACAGGGTCTCATTGGAGCTGTGCAAATATGTGGGTGTAACATGGGAAGGTCAGTCTGTACTCCCTCTACCAAATCTCTCCACCCTGTCCCCAAATCCTGGGCTGCTAAGGTCTGGAGGGTCCCTGGGCTTGGGGACAGGACCCAGGTCACATGAAGGGGTTCTAGAAGATACTGCTTTAAATCCAGGTTTTGAGGCAGAAGCCAAGGCTCAACAAGGGGAATCCAAACCCAGATGAATCCTTCCCTGAAATCCTGCTTTCAGGTATAACCTATCCCTTCTGTGGGAAGTGCCCACTACAGTTTTCCTCCATCGTCCTCACCTCTGGGTCCTCAAGACACTTACGTGGGCTCCCCTAGCCTCATGGTGCCATCTGCTCTGCACACGATCTCCCGGCGGGCACCGTCCATGAACTGGGCCAGCCAGCCAATGCTGCCCACAAAAAAGCATGCATTGACGTAGAAGAGAATCACTGCAGGGTAGCGATTGGAGTTCCGCCAGTCAGCCACAAAGGTGGCCTGGAAGAGAGTGGCCGTTCTGCCAGGTGAGGGTTGTTCTGCTGCCACGGACACCCTTATCTAAACCCCAGGCTCTTCCATCATGACCCTTCCCTGGGGTGCCCCCTCCCCCCCCAAGCCCAGCCCCATGCTCCTTTCCTGTTTCCAGGAGGAGGGAACACCTGTACTCAAAGCATGACCTGTCCTCCCTTGTGACTGACCAGGGTGAAGAGCGTGCAGAGGCCGGTGACAGCACCAAAGGCTGCAATGTAGCTGTGCATATCCTGGTGCTCGGCCTCGGTGAACAGTGGATTCTGACACTGGATCCCGCAGCCCTCAACATCCTCGTACCAGCTCTTGGGGTTGTCTGTTCGCACCAAGGGCGCTTCACACTGACCCGAACTGTTGAACTTGATGTTCTGCACCTCATTCTGGCACCAGGGAAGGGAAGAAGGCAGTGGCAAAGGGAGATCAGATCAGGGATGAGCCTCTTCTTCAGGAAAAGGTATCAGGGGCAGAGTGTGGTGTCGGAGGCCCATTCCAGGACTCAAACAGCCACTCAGTGGCTGTGCAGGCTTGGGTAATTAACTGACCACCTGTTGACCACTCGGTGCCTCAGCTTTCCCATCTATAAGATGGTAGTACCTACCACACAGTAGAGTTTAAGGGTTAAATTAATAGATGTAAAGTGCTTATCATGGTATTTGGCATGTACTAAATAATAACTAGCATTATTACTATCATTCTTACTATTATTATCAGTTTAGACCTCTAGATCTTACCCCCTTGTCTTGGTGTCTCCAGCTGTATGATCAACTCCCTAAAGACAGTCTCCTCTCATCCATGACTCCTGTAAATTCCCTACACCTAACAAAGTGGGTGCTCAAAAAAAATTTTTTTTTTTGCTAAATTTATTATCTTGGATCAGTAGAGAAACCCTGATAAATTGGTCTAGCCAGTGAGTTGCAGTTTGGGTTTGTGACTCATGGCTCCCACGGCTGTAGACTTGAGGTCCCCAGGAAAGAAGGCTCTGGTTCCTCTGCATCCTGCCAGACCCTTTCCTATGTTAGGCCAGACATCGCAGATCCTGCTCCATAGACAACTCACCGGGCAGCCTTCAGGGAAGTGGTCAGGGGTGCAGCGCAGGAAGTCAGGCCAGCCTCGCTCCCGCTCCACAATGGCACACGGGCCTCGGGTGGCCTGGCAGAGGGTGCGGCTGGGCAGCTCCACTCGTTCATTCTCACACTTGGGCATGTACACAGCACACAGCAGGGGCTGGATCACTGCCCAGCATCGGGGGGCATTCCGGAGGCCTAGGCAGGGGTGACAGTGTCGGCTTATTACAGTGAAACCCGTCTTTACTGATCCACTAACACAGCTGCACCGCTTGGTCCCCAGGCCTTTGCCACACTGCAGGCCATTACTGCTCAGACCTGTCAGACGTGGCATTTTTCAACAGGACATTTGGGCAGGACAATTCTTTGTGCTTCAGGACTGTATGGTGCATTGAAAGGCATTTAGCATCCCTTAACCTTGCCTACTAAATGCCAGCAGAACCCTTAAGTAACTGTGACAAACAAAAGATGCCCCCACTCACTCACTCCAGGGGTAGCAACTAGTGGAGGGCTTGAAGAAGAGCTTCTGGGATGCTGGGAATATTCTAGTTCTTGATCTCGTTCTGGTTACATGAGTATGTTCATCTTGTGAAAATCATGATCTATGCTCTAGTCTGTATGTACACTGTAATCCCATCAAAATTTTAAAACCAGATGCCATTTCCAAATTCCCTGCTAGGGAATGGCAGTACCTCTGGTTGAGTACCCTGGAGGGATCACCTTTTCAGAGTGTTTTTGAACCCTTCCACAGAATTCTTCCAGAACAGGAGGCTATGAGACCCTACCCCCCACTCCTCCCAGGGCCCATTCACCAGAACCCAGAATGGTCTCCCCTTACCCAGCCTCCAGAACACTTGTTCTTACCAAGCTAAGGTGAGAGAGAGAAGAGGTAGGGGCTTAAGAAGAGGTAGTCAGAGGAGCCAGGAACTCCAGAGCCAGAGGAGGAAACAGGAGATCAGATGGAGAGAAACACAGGAGGCTCGGTCCAGTGCAAAGGGAGGAAAGACAGGCAGAATCAGGCAGAGGTCTCCTGGCAGCCCCACCTGGCCCAGGCCTCTCCCCTGCTCTCTCCAGGAGCTGGCCTCATTCAGCTTTCTGTCCCCTTAGCCTCTCCTCAATCACCCCTGCTCCAGGAGCTCAACAAATCAAGTAAGAAGTTGTACTGGGAGAATCTTCTGAGGACATGACAGCCAGCATGGACAACTGTCACACTGTCAGGCTGGGCATGGTGGGGGCAGGTAACCACCCTATTGGAGAGAGGTGACACAGTGGAAAGGCCAGGATCATGGGCACTGCAAATTAGCCTGGCTCCAAAATCTTGGTTCCTGGCTATGTAAAGCTGGGCAAAGTACTTAATCTCTATCTCTAGCCTCAGTTGCCTCATCTATAAAATGGGAATGAAAGATTTAACCTCCCAGAACTACTATGAAGAGTGAGAGACAGCATGTTAAATGTGCTTGACTCAGTGCCTGTCAGGTAGTAAGCACACAGGAAGGGTTGTTTTTACTAGTCTGAGGCCTCTGACTGCTCACAGGTCACAGTCTAGACTCCAGGGAACCAAGCAAGAACCAAGTTCTTGCCAGTTATGAAGCAATATTCTCAGGCAATGGTTTCCAATTGATTCAAATCAGAATCACCTGCAGGACCCTCATCACCTAGATGGAGGACCCAGTCCCAGAAATTCTGAATGGGTGGATTTGGGTTGAAAACATAGCAGTGGGTATCAGGGGCAGGGTTGTGGGAGAAAGCAGCAGGACAGAACACAGATGTTCTAGGTATGAGGAGGCTACATGCTCACCAACCCACCACGAGGTGAAAATATCATAAGTAGAAAATGCATTTTTCTTTTCTTTATTTCCCATTTTTTTGGTGCTTGGGTACTACCGCTACATTCCCAACTCCTTTTACTTTTTATTCTGAAACAGAGTCTCACTCACTAAATTACCCAGTCTGACCTCAAACTTGTGATCCTCCTGCCTCAGCCTCCAAAGTAGCAGGGATCATAAGTGTGGGCCACTGCTCTGGGCTGGAAAATGCACCTAAACTTCTGAGCAACCCAGTACAGCCATACAGTGCACTGTGGAGCATCAGTGGTTTCCCTTATGATCACACAGCTGACCCAGAGCGGCATTCTCCCCAGCATCTGGAGAGAAGATGAGGCTGCGTATTTCGAGTCCAGGAAGAAATCCAATTCAAAATTCCATGTACAGTTTCTACTGAATGTGCATTGCTTTGCACCATCCTGAAGATGAAAAATTGTTAGCTGAACCACTGTAAATGTCTGTATGTAGAAGTGATGGGCCTGTTCTCTATCTTAAATATGGTGGCCAAGATACTATGCATTTGTTTAAACTAATAGAACTGTACAAAAAAAAAAAAGCAAATTTTACTGGATGTTTATTAAACAATACATTTAAGTTGGTTGCGGTGGCACATTCCTATAAACTCAGCTAATCCAGAGGCTGAGGAAGGAGGATCAAAAGTTCAAGGCCATTGTATGAATTCATTCTGTGTCAGGTTTGGATACCATATATATGCATTACAGGACTCCCCGCTTCATGTTATGGCTGCTTATTTAATAAGTGTTATAAAGATCAAATTCATAAATTAAAAAAAAAAAATCAAGCCTAGCCTTGGCATCTTAGTGAGACCATGCTCAAAATAGAATTATAAATTTAAAAAAGGTTGAAGATTTAGCTGCCTAGTAAGTACAAAGCCCTGAGTTCAATACCCTGTACTACAAAAACAAAAACAAAACAAATAATACATTTAAGATGGTAGATCCAGGTGTGGTAGCACACACCTGTAGTTCTAGTGACTCAGAAGGCTAAGGTAGGAGGATTGCAATTCAAAACTGGCCTTAGCAACTTAGGGAGACCCTGTCTCAAAATAAAAAAATGAAAAGAGCTGAGGATGTAGCTCAATGGTAAAGCACCCTTGGGTTCAATCCCCAGTACTTAGGGAAAAAAAAAAAAAAGCAAGGAAAAAGCTCTCTGGAGTAAAGTGTATTCTAGAACAGCATCAGGCAGTTAATTAATAAAAATGCTGTGTTATTTATCTGGGTTTTATGATACCATTTTTCTTTTTTTTTTCCCTCTTCATTTTAAATATTGTCTCTTACTTTAAAAATAAACTCTCCAGAAAAAAGATAGATTATTAATCTTAAAGGACAATTTAGGAGCTATTTCGGGAAAAATAAAGTGGATTCGTTTTCCCATTTCTTGCATGAAAGAAAATTCCAGATAGATCAAAAATAACTACATTTTTATTTTAAATTGAAGTACTAGAAGAAAATATTGGAAATGGTTTTTTTAACCTTAGAGTGAGGAAGCATGACATAAAACCCAGAAGCCAT
This sequence comes from Marmota flaviventris, assembly GCF_047511675.1. NCBI lineage: Eukaryota > Metazoa > Chordata > Mammalia > Rodentia > Sciuridae > Marmota > Marmota flaviventris. The sequence continues at coordinate 24,512,727 of NC_092498.1, forward strand.
GAAATAAATTTAAAGAAAAGAAACTTCAGAAAAAAGAGATACATTAAGTAGGATAAAAACCAAATAAAGTCATAAGAAGAGCCACATGAAAAAATATATTTCTAGTACATATCATAGGTAAAGAGTTAATCTCTTTATATGCATACAGCTCTTCCAAATCAGCAGGAAATGCATAATCCTATAGAATTATGGGCAAAAGACAAAATAGACCACACAGAGAAAACACAAATGGACTTTGAAAAGGTCATAAAGACTTTGATGACTTTTTGAACATAAAGAGATATTCAACCTCTTAAAATAAAGGCAAAATAAAATGATAATAAGATGTAACTTTTTAACCTTCAGACTGGTAAAGATTAAAACATTTGAAAATACTGTATTGTCAAGAGTATGGGGGAAAACTGTTACTTCTATATATTGTTGATAGGAATAAAAATTGGTAAACCCCTGTGGAGACCATTTGGTGTTATCTATCAAAATTTTATACTAGCAATTCTACTTCACATTTTCCCAAAGATAATATAGAAGATTATTCATTGCAGCATTGTTTATAATGGCAGAGTGGAAACAGCTTGCCTCCATATCCATAAACAGAACATCAACTAAATAAAATAACACATCAGGGACTGAGGGAGGTAGCCAGTGATAGAGCAAATGTTTAGCTCATGTGTGGCCCTGGGTTCAATCCCTGGAACCAAAAAAAAAAAAAATCAAATCAATGTAAAAGAACATTATTCAGGGTTGAATTATATACATTGAAAAGAAATGATGTCCAGTAGTCCAAAATGCTTTTATTTGTATTTTATTTAGAGACAAGATCTCACTGAGTTGCTTAGCATCTCACCATTGCTGAGGTTGGCTTTGAACCTGTGATCCTCCTGCCTCAGCCTCCCAAGCGCTGGGATTATAGGTGTGACCTTTATTTCATTTGTTTATTTATTTATTTATATGCGGTGCTGAGAATCAAAGCTGGTGCCTCACATGTTTTAGGCAAGTGCTCTACCACTTAGCTACAGCTCTACCCCTCCAATATGCTTTTTATTTTTGTTTATTTTGGCGGTGCTAAGAATGAGCACAGGGCCTGGTGCATGCTAGGCCAGGGTTCTACCAACTGAGCTGAATCTTGCACCCATAGATCTATATAAAGCAAATAGCATAGATCCTAGAAAATAGCACTCAACAAATGGTTGACTTTTTTTTTTTTTTTTTGGCATTGCCAGGGCTCAGATCCCAGGCCTGGCCTGGAGCATGCTAGGCAAGCACTCTACCACTAAGCTACATCCACGGCCCCAATATGATCGTTAAATGGACACAGTTGAGTGGAGAACAGTCCCCACAGCATAGCACCTGTTGGGAGTAGAGGAGAGACTTAAGGCCACCCCTACAACTGGACATATGTCAGATATCTCTAAGAGGACATATAAAAAAGTAGTGTTGTAGAAAGGAAAATGGGTAACTAGAAGCAGAAATGGGACTTAACTTGTTCCTTTTGAATTTTGTACCATGTGCATGTGCTATTTAAAAGCACATGGCTCAGCAGTAGAGGGCTTGCCTCACACTCGCAAGGTCCTGGGTTCGACCCTCAGCACCATAATAAATAAATAAATAAAGTTGTTTTTTTTTTTTTTTAAAGCACATGGTATAACATTCTTTCAAAAGCAATTAAGCTTAAAAACAAAAATATAGAAGGCTGGGATGTAACTCAGTGGTAGAGCACTTCCCTAGCATGTTCCAGGCCTGGATTAGATCTCCAGCACTGCAAAAAACAAAGATAACAAACAAACATACATGTGTGTGCACGCGCGTGTGTGTACACAAACTAGAATGAGGGGAAACTGTCCAGAGAAGAGAAGGTAATGAAACCGGAAAGAGTACAAATGGGGACATCAGCTTTATCTGTCTATATTGTTTTATTTCTTTTACTTTTATTTTATTCTTTTTGGTATTGGAATGCTTTACCACTGAGCTACATCCTAGCCCTATTTATTTATTTATTTATGAAAGAGAGAGAATTTTTAAATATTTATTTATTTATTTTAGTTTTCGGTGGACACAGCATCTTTATTTTATTTTTATGTGGTGCTGAGGATCGAACCCCGCGACCCACGCATGCCAGGTGAGCAAGCTACCTTTTGAGCTACATCCCCAGCCCAACCTTTTTATTTTTTATTTTGAATCAAGGTCCTGCTAAGTCGCCCAGGTTGGACTTGAACTTGCAATCCTCGTGCCTCAGCCTACTGAGCAGCTGGGAAGACAGGAATGCACCACTGCACCTGATTTATTTCTTTTATCTAACTAAACAACAACAATGTGAAACAACAACAAAAGAAAAATAAAAACACAAGTATTACAATATTAGACTTTGTACATTTTTATAGTCATAGCCTTTAAAAATAACATTTACCACAAATGAAGCTAGACTTTTAAAGACTTTTTATGTGATTCTGATTATTAAAGTTGAGAACTCCTGCTTAAGGTTGGGTTAACATTAGAAAATTAAATCAATGCAATTTACTACAGTAACAGATTAAAGGGGAAAATTATATGATCATTCTCATTAACAGAAGGTAGAAAAGATAGCTGATAAAAATTCAACATTTATTCATGATAAAATAATTGGCAAATAAGAAGATTAAAAAAAAAAATCTTTTTTTTTTTTTTCCAGTACTGGGGATTGAACCAAGGTGCTTACTGAGCCACTGAGCTACACCTCCAGCCTCTCTTTTTTTTAGTTGCTGATGGACCTTTATTTTATTTGCTTATTTATATGTAGTCCTGGGAATCCAACGCAGCGCCTCACATGTAGGAGGCAAACGCTCTACTGCTGAGCTACAACTCCAGCCCCCATCTCCAGCCTCTTTTATTTTTTATTTTGAGACAGGGTCTTGCTAAGTTGCTAAGGCCCTCACTAAGTTGCTGAGGCTGGACTCACACTTATGATCCTCTGGCCTTAGCCTCTTGAGTTGCTGGCATTACAGGTGTGGGCCACTGTGCCTGGCTAAAAGAAAGCTTTCTTAATTTGATAAAGTGTAACTGACATCACACATCAAATTTATCTGTCAATCTTTCTCTTTGGAAATCAGAAACTCAAATAATGAAGGATGCTATTACTATTACCATTTCTATGTAACAATATCCTAGAAGTCTGGTGTACAGCAATAGAAATAAATAAAAGATATACATCTTGAAAAAGAAGAAACAAAATTCATCCATAAATGATTTTGACTACATATATGAATAAATTTAGCAAGTTTACTGGATTCAAAATCAAGTGTTTTTTTTTAATTTCAAGTGTATTTCTTTTTTTTTAATTTAATTTTTTTTATTTGTTGATGGAATTTATTTTTATTTATTTATATGTAGTGCTGAGGATCAAACCCATGGCCTTGAACGAATTAGGCAAATTATTTACCACTGAGCCACAATCCCAGCCCCAAGTTTTTTGCGTGCTGGGGATTGAACCCAGGGCCTTGTGCATATAGGCAAGCTCTCTACCAACTGAGCTATATCCCCAGCCCCAAGTGTATTTCTTTATGCCAACAATAAACACAAAATGAAACAAATGTTAAAGTCATCATTTAAAATAGCATCAAAAATAGCAAGTGTCTAGGAATAAATCTAATGAATGATATTTAATAACTATAGAAAACTATAAAAATACTGAGAAAGATAAAATATCTAAGTAGAAAAACAAATGTTCAAAGTTTGGAAGACACGAAAATAAACAGATCTATTTTTAAAACTTCAAATCAATCTATATAGTCAATGTAATCCCAATCAAAATCAACAACCTGTACTTTTATAACAACACAAAGGACCAAGAATAGCCCAGACTCTCCACTAGACATGAGTATATTATAAAATAGAAGTTCTTAGCTTGTGATTCATCAAGGATTCTTGGAGAGAATTCAGTAGTCCATGAACTTGGATAGGAAAAAAATACACCTAACTAAAATTCAGCCCTTCCTCTACTATGAATGTAAGCAATATGCCATAATAATGTTCAGCACAACCCACAGCTTCATCAAAATGGAATCGGATATTTTCATCACAGATATCTGTAAATCTTGTCAGTTCCATCACTATTTGGTCATTATAGTGGCTATTACCCCTGTAGTAGGTCTTATTTAGCTAATAAAGAAGCACACATGTATTGGAGCACAAATTTGTTTCTTTATATTTGATTCATTTTTATTTTTGGTGCTGGGAATTGAACCTAGGGCCTCACACATGGGGCACATGCTCTACCACTAAGCTACACCTCCAGTCCTGTGTTTCAGTATAATCCATTTCCTTTATGACCCTATACACTTTTAAAATTTTTTACTGATACACAAAACATGAAAGTTGTACATATATATTAATGGGGTACCATTTAATGTTTGATACCTGTACACACTGCATCATGTCTAAATCAGGTTGAAACATATTTATCTCCTCAAACATTTAACATTTGTGGCAAAAGCTTTCAACACCTTTCTTCTAGCTTTTAGAAATACACAGTAGCTAAGTGTTACCTATAGTCACCACACTGTGCGATAGCACCCAGAGCTTCTTGATCCTGTCTTAACTGTAACTTACTATCTATTCATCAACCTTTCCTTCTCTGCACCTCCCTCCCTTCCTACTGTCCCCAGCCTCTTGTAACCGCCATTCTACTCTTTTAACTTCTAGGAGATCAACTTTTGTTGTTGTTGTTGTTATTGTTTTTTTGTTTGTTTGTTTGTTTTTTGTAGTTGGATGGATAGCATGCCTTTATTTTATTTTTATGTGGTACTGAGGATCGAATCCAGTGCCTCACATTTGCAAGGCAAGAGCTCTGCCACTGAACTGCAGCCTCAGCCCCTAGAAGATCAACTTTTTTAGGCTCCATAAATGAGTGAGTCACGCAATACTTGTCTTTACATGCCTGACTTTAACATGTGATCTCCAGTTCCCTCCACATTGTCACAAGTGACAGGGACTTATTATTTTTCATAGCTGAACAGTAGTCCACTGTGCATATGTACCACATTTTCTTGATCCATCCATCTCTTAATGGACACTTACATTGTTTCCATTTCTTCACTATTGTGAATAGTACTGCAATAAAACATGGAGGTGCAGAAGTTTCTTTAACATACTGACTTCATTTCCTTTGGATATATACCCAGTAACGGGATTGCTAGGTCATATGGTGATTCTATTTTTAATTTTTTGAGGAACTTCCATTCTTTTCCATAATAGCTATGTTAACTACATTCGCCTCAACAGTGTGCAAGTGTTCCCTTTTCTCCACATCCTCTTCAGCACTTGTTACCTTTAGTGTTTTTTATATTAGCCATTCTGGAACTGAGGAAAGGTGATATCTCATTGTGGTTTTGACTTGTATTTCCCTGACAGTTACTGACGTTGAACATTTTATGTACCTGTTGGCTATTGGGGTGACTACTTCTTCTTTTTTTAATATTTATTTTTTAGTTTTAGGAGGACACAATATCTTTATTTTATGTGGTGCTGAGAATCGAACCCAGTGCCTCACACATGCTAGGTGACTTCTTAAAAAAAAAAAAAAAAAGTCCATTGCCTAATTTTTAATTGGGATTTTTTTTTTTTTTTTTTTTTTTTTTTTTTTTTGCTACTGAGCTTGAGCTTTTGAAGTTCCTTATATATTCTGGATATATGATTCTAAATACTTTTTTTTTAATCCAATGTATTTTACTTTATGAATTTAAAAGTACTATGTTGAGGAGTGTTTAGATTTTACAAGACTGCCAAAGAAGTCTTTGGCTCAAAGAAGGTGAAGAACCATGTTAGAAAGATATGGTAATTAAGATGCTATGATACTGGCAAGTGACAGACATATAGACATACAGAACACAATAAAGAGCCTGGGGGTGGTGGGGGACTGTGTGTGTGTGTGTGTGTGTGTGTGTGTGTGAGAGAGAGAGAGAGAGAGAGAGAGAGAGAGAGAGATTGATTGATTTGTGGCAGAGTGTGGGAAAAAGAGATTCTTTTTTATTTTATTTTTCCTTTTTTTTTTTTTTTTTGCAGTACTGGGGATTGAATCAAGGGTCTTGCACACACCCTAGGCAAGTGGCTCTACCTCTGTGCTACAATCCCCAGTTCTTTTTCCATTTTAAAATTTTCAGACAGACATATCAAGTATCTAGGATGGTCTCAAATTTGTAGTCCTCCTGCCTCAGCCTCCCAAGAAGCTGAGATTACAGATGTGCATCAGGGCATCTAGCTAAAAGTATTCTTTTTAATAAATGCTGTTGAAATAGGGCTGGGGTTGTGACTCAGAGGTAGAACACTTGCCTAGCATGTGCAAGGCCCTGGGTTTGACCCTTAGCACCACATTAAAAAAAAAAAAAAAAAGGTATTGTGTCCAACTACAACTGAAAAATAAATTAAAAAAAAAATGATGTTGAAACAATATATATATAGAACTATGCTTCTACAAAAATCAAGTCCAGGTGAGTTATATGCCTGAAATGATAGGAAAATCTATGAAGTTTCTAGAAGATAACATCAGAGAATAAATTCACGACTTTGGGGCAGGAAAAGATTTTTCTAAAAAAGCATTAATTATAAAAGTTTGAAGAATGATTACAGTTCAAAACTTCTATTCAACAAAAGATGCAAAGAAAACAAGGCAAACCACAGAAGAGATTTTTAACACACACAACCAATAAAGAACTTATATCTAGTATATATAAAGTACTCCCACAAATCTTGCAAAAATGACAGTCCTGTAGAAAAGTAGGCCAAAGATTTAAACAAATTCTTCACAAAAGAAGAAATCCAAAAGCTGGGCACAGTGTGTATACCTGTAATCCCAGCTACTAAAGAGGCTGAGGCAGGAGGATAGCAAGCATGAGGCCAGCTCAGCAACTTAGTGAAAACTTGTCTCAAAATAAAAAGGATGTAGCTTAGTGGTAAAGCATCACTGGATTCAGTCTCCAGTGCCACAAAATAAACAAGTAAACAAATAAATAAATAAAAGAAGAAGAAATATAAATAGTGGGTAAACATTTGCAAAGATGCTTAACCTTACTAGTAATCATAGAAATGCTAATTAAAACCACAGGGTTCCCCCAATGTATTTCAGAGGCAATCTGCTTGCCTAGCATGTGCAAGGCCCTGGGTTTGATCCCCGCACCACCACACACACACAAAAAAATTAAAATCATAAATATATATCACATTATATGCATTAGACTGGAAAAAATTTAAAAGGTTGATAATACCAAGTGTTGGTTAATGATGACATTTTACAAGGCTAGAGGCAGTATGAATTGGTACAATGACTTTATAAAAGAGTTTGGTACAATATGAAGGTATGCATGCTTTATCATCCAGCAATTCTATTCCTCAAGAATGTATTTGGAAGGCTGGGGTTGTAGCTTAGTAGTACAGCACTTGCCTAGCATGTGTGAGGTACTGGTTTCAATTCTCAGCACCGCATATAAATAAATGAAATAAAGATCCATTAACTAAAAAAAAAAAAAAAAGAAAAGAATATACTTGGGATAAAACTGTGTCAAGGTGCATCAGGATATACATAAGAATACCCATAGCAATGTTATTCACAATGAGCAAAAATTGGCAATAACTTAAATATTTAACAACAACAACAAAAAAATAGATAAACAAATTGTAATGATTCATACAATGGAATACTATTCAGTAATGAAAAGGATCTGCAATAACATGGATGATCTTACCAAATAAAGCAGTATAAAGGAAGTGAGTTGAAAAGGATACATACTGCATGATTCCACTTATGTGAGATTCAAAAAACATGCAAAACTGAAATATACTGTTTAAGGATTTCAAAACTAGGTGGTAAAATGTACAGGAAAAAAAAAGAGAAAGAATTATCAAAACATCAAGATTATTGGCTCCCTCTAGAGAAGGGGGAAAGGGATGTGACTAGACCAAGTTCTAGACCCAGGTGTCAATGTATAACTGTTATTCAGTACCTTTGTGTTTTATGCTCCTTTCTTTAGACCTAGTATATTCCACAATTCATAAGTTAAATGTGATGCCAAAATGAAAACTTGGTCCTTGGGTGTTTTTCTGTATTTCTATACTTTCTCAAATAACACACACACACACACACACACACACATATTTGGGAAAGTATATGTAATATGTATTTATTTATAAAAACATTTATTAACTGCAAGTCATATATATATATATGTGTGTGTGTGTGTGTGTGTGTATACATATATATGTATGTATTTTTTTAAAGACAGAGAGAGAGAATTTTTTAATATTTATATTTTACTTTTCGGCAGACACAACATCTTTGTATGTGGTGCTGAGGATCGAACCCGGGCTGCATGCATGCCAGGTGAGCGCGCTACGGCTTGAGCCACATCCCCAGCCCTGTATGTATTTTTTTTTAAATATTTATTTTTCAGTTGTAGTTGGACACAATACCTTAATTTTATTTATTTATTTTTATGTGGTGCTGAGGATCAAACCCAGGGCCTCACACGTGCTAGGCTAGTGCTCTACCGCTGAGCCACAACCCCAGCCCTTGTTTTGTTTTTAAACTGATTCTGATCATCGACCAGGTTTGGAAATGGCTCTAAGGAAATCCTTCTTGATCTGCCCCTGAAAATTGTCCACCATCATCAACAATGTCCCTTCTCTCACCTCTCAACTTGAGGTCTGGGAGACAAATAAGAAATTTCTCCCAGCTTTTCTATTTCTTTCCTGCAGGCTGTGTCTCAGATGGGCGACAGGGCCACAACCCATGTACACCACAGAGGCAGTCAAGGGAGCTACGTGCAAGCTCTCAGTGACCTACTCCCTTGCCAGCTTCAGGGCCTCTTTCTTGCCCCATTTACTAAACCAGATTTGGCCTAAGGTGGATCATGGCCTGGACATTATGTTTGTCTGGTCAGCCTGGAATGCCTGGGAGGAGGCATTTCCAGCTGTAATGGGGGGAGATGCTAAGTGACAGAAGAAGCTCAATTCCAGAGAGATCAACAACAGGAGAGACCTGTACTATACAGACCTAGAAATTAGACCAATCTGAGCTATAAACTTCTCATTCATGGTATTCTTCCAAAGCCTCAGCAATCTGGTCAAGGAAGCACATAGTATCCCATTCTCTACAGCAACTTCTCTCTCCACACCTGCTGGGAATCTCCACAAATGCAGCCAAGGAGCATCCACAATTCCCACAGCCTAAACCAAATACATACTTTCTTCCTAAACCTACCCCTCCACTACTGTTCTCTACCTTAGTGAAAAGGGTAACTCTGTTCTTCTCTAGTGCCCCCTCTTATTATGAATCAGCATCCACATATTAGAGAAACTGATCTGCTCTTAATTGTCCTAAAGAGAAATGTAATTTTATTTACATAAAACGGAAAATAGCAGTATTTACTTGTTTGTTCAAATTTCCAAATAACCTTTTCTGTTAGCACTTGCCTTGAATGAAGCATGATCTCCTTGACCTAGAAAAAGGTACTTGAGATTAAAATCTGCTGTTATTGATATAAACACACGCCAGTGGTTGTTAATAGCCTATCCTCCTCTTGATGGCAGAGGGATGGTGTCTGCATTCTTCATCTGCTTATGCCTCAGAACCTGTCTGAGGAGGTGACATGCGACAAGCCTCAATATGCAACTGAATAAATAATGAGTGGTTGTTGTACACTCAGTATTCTGAGGGGGGGGGGAAGAGGGGAGGGGAATGACGACCAAGTCTCTATCAACAATTTACACATGAAAACAACTAAATCATCTTCATTCTTCACCCACAAAAACACCTGTAAGAGCCAGGTAACACTGACCATATTTAACACCAGATCAAGATCACTAACTCTGGACAGGACAAGCCACTAGCCAAGAGCCCAGCTAAGAACCTGGCTATGATTATCACATATGCCTCAGGTTTACCCTCCCCACACACTGACCCAGCTTACAACAACATTTGCTTGTGGCCCTACTTCACAGAACACCAAGCAGCAAGAACAAAGCAGAAAGAGTGCAACCAAACACACAAGGAACAGGACTGAACTGAAGGATGGGGGAAGGCAGAGAGAAGAGTAGCCTTGGGCTCAGTGCTTATGCCTCTGCAGGACCCTGCCCAGTCAGCTAGTAAGGTTTGAACTCATGCACTCTTCTATCAAAACCACTTCTGCTAGCCCAGCAGCTGCTTTCAGGAGTATGGGCCCCTTCTCCTTGATCTGATGGTAGGCAGCTTCATAAGTGCATTTAACTTAGGAGATTTCAACCATAGACCTCTGCAAAATAAATAAAGAGGAGAGAATATCTTTCCTGTCAGTAAATCAGAACAGGGTGAGATTCTAGTGCCAAGAGATTTGGATTTTCCATACAGCTGGCTCCTAAACTTAAGTCTTAGTTCAGGTAGTGCTCAATAAACCTTGCTTGATCTTTATTTTTTTCCCTGTTCCTTTTATTATTCTTTCAATCTTTTGCATGTATATAACTTTAGAGACACAGTTATATTTCCTATGTATACCTGTTCTTATATAGTGTACATTACTATATCTCACATGATTTGTGCAAACATATAAAGAGTGTATATGCAAAATTACATGGATCTTGCACTATAGTATTTTTTGGAGTTTTCAAAGCTACTGTGGTTATACATGGCTCTGCCTTATGTACTGATTTTAGAACCTGACCTCTACACAAGACATAGCTCCACCTTGTGTATTATCCTCCAAGTTCTTCCAGCATCTGCACCAAGCCAGGAACTTTGTGGCCTTGTCCAACATTGAGCAAAAGCCAAATTAACAATGGCCAGCTGCCTACTTATACTACTTCCACTAGGATCCTCCCTAGCCCTGGGGGTCAAGTTAAGACATGGGGCACCCAGGCATCAAAAGAAGAAGGCTCTAAGGTCTGCTCCTGACTCCTAATTTTCTTTTCTTTCAGTCATAGTTTTTAAATTAAAGTGGCTAGAAACAGGCATGACAAGGCCAGTTCTTTTCCCAGTGCCCTGTGGACCCCCAGTCCAGAAGAGTGACAAGTGAGGAGATAATCCACTCTACACTCCTAAGGAAGGATCTCTTTGGGTTCCTTCTGCAGTTTTCAGGCTCTGCCAAGGAGAAGGCTTTGGGGCTTCAAGTGTCAAAGTATCCCAGACTTAAGTCTAGATGAGCCTAAGGATCTAAATTTCTAAAGAACACACAAACGACAGTTGGAATTGTCTCTTCATTCTTGGCCCCTAGCGTGGATAAGCGTTCCCATTTTTCAGATAAGGAAACTGAAATATCTTGTGAAAGTACATCAAAATCAGAGTTATCTAGACTTCCTATCTCTTGAATCAAAATTTCCAGATAGTTCTGATTACCTCTCCATTATTTATCACCAGAGTGTTTCTTTTCCTTCACTCATTTCACAAATTTACACCCACCTTTCCCCTCCAAAAGCTAAATCCCTTCAACCTCCAACTTTTCTTTTTTTCTCTCCAATTCTGATTTCGCGGAGGTCTAAACGCCGCCTAGAATCTCCCAGGACCCTGCTTCCAGAGTAGGTGGAGCATCTCCTCTTCCTAAAAAACGTTCTTTTCTGTGGCTCAGAGCCCCCTCCTCACAGGCCTCTCATCCCCCACCCCCATTCTTTGCTCGCCCACCCTGCCTTTTGTGATCAGTTTCCACAATTTCCTCGCCCTCCCTTCCCCATCATGCAGGGTCCCCTCCTGCACGTAACCTACCCCTAAAGTTCCAGTTCGGTCCTCCAACTTTCCCGGGTGCAGTCCCCGACCTCTCAGCAGCTCAGGCCGGAGCCTAGTCCTTTCGGCAGTGCCCCCACCCCATCACTACAGCCCCACGACCTAGCTCGGGTGTGCTTACCCGACCAGAGCACGAGCTTGCCGTGCGCTTCCTCCTGAGAGTCCGAGTCCCCGGCCAGCAGCGTGGAGGTGGCCCCGTAAGGCAGAGCCGAGCCCAGGCACACGTTGTAGCGCAGCGGCTCGCAGTGGGCGGCCCGGCCGCAGTGGCTAAGCAGCGGCGGAGGGCCAGTCACGGCCGCGCTCCTTCTCGCGCTCCCGCCAGCGCTACCCGGCCCAGGCCCGGTCTCATTCCCGCTCAAGGCCGCCCCCCGGTCCGGGCCCCCCAGCAGCAGCAGCAGCAGCAGCAGCCCCAGGAGAGGCAGCTCCGGCCCCCACGCAGGGCGGGCAGCGGCCATGGCCAGACCCGCCAACTCAGCAGAAGCCCCGGCGCCCCCGCCCGCTCCCCAGAGCCCCCCGGCCACACTCACAACCCTGGGGGCCGCGGAGGCGGCTCAAGCGACCTGTGCGCCCCTTGAGTTCGGGGCCGGCTTCTCCCAGACGCTCAGCGCGCCCCGGCCCCTTGGCGCCCAACTTCGCAAACTTTGGAACCCGGGGCCCATGTTGGGCGGCAGAGGCCCGGGCAGGGATGCGCAACTCCCCACTCCCTCGGCTGGCGATCCAAGCTGTCTTCAGCCTCGGGAGCCCTCGGGGCCCCCAATCCCCAGCCCCATTCCCTCTCCCACCACTAAAACCAACTCCCGGCCCCACGATGAAGGCCAGGCGCCCGCCAAGGGTGCGGGACTACGTCCCTAACTCTATCCGCGGCTCCGCCCCCGCGCCAGCCCGCGGCCCAGCCGCCACCTCCGCCGGAGCGCGCCGCAGCCCCCAGAGTTCTCCCCGCCGACTACCCGGCTCCTTTGTTGCTCTAGCTGGCCCCGCTCTCTGGAATGCACGGGCCTCGCGGAGCCAAGCCCGGCCCCCCTCTGCTGGAGCTGGGGGAGGGACTGGACGAGGCAGAGAAAGGAGGGGAGGAGAGACCAGAGAGGAGGAGCGCGAGCTTCGGCGTCCCGGGGGCCGCAGCTGGGGAAGCTGGGACCCCCTACCCCGCCGCCCCGAGCCAGAGCTGGGCGCAAGTCGTGGCCCAGAACTGCAGTAAGAGGCCTAACGGACACCTTGATTGGTCTGAGGATCGTTCGACTTGATCATTGGCAGAAGAGGACTTTTCTTCTGGTTTAGGATGGTTAGAGGTCTGGTTTAGATGCTGAGATGCCTGAAGTCAGCGAGAGCTTCCTTTCCAGCCTGCTCAATACCTCAGCCCCGCCAGTCTTTCAGGCTTTCGATTAGAGCTTAGTTTATCCTGTCCCATGGAGAGGAACCTGGGGTTGGGCTTCCCGCTTCTCCAAATCCATCTTGGGACCCGTGTGCCAGGTCACCTCAGAGTCACTCACACCAACTGCCCCGGATACCTTTACCGGTGTGGGCAGGTGTCTGGAACCCAAAAGTGCCTTGTGATGTTTAAAACTGTGATTTCCACCCTGACGTTTCCTTGGTTATGTCTAAAGGACCATCCACCTTTGATGGCTCTTGCTGTTCATCTGATAGAGGCAGGTTCTGCAGCTAGCTACCTTTCCCACTCTGCTCTTTTTGCTTTCCACGCTCCTTCATGCACCTTGTTTTCAACCACCGCACCGATTTCTCCCTGCGCAGTTTACACCCACAACCAAGGGTCCAGCCTGGGGAACCGGCTTGCCTTGAGCAACTTTTTCCGTGTTACTGATCGGGCAGCTTACTAGGGAGGTTTTTTCTTACCTCTGGAAGCCTAGCTCGTAGCCTAGTCGAAGTGGACTATTTCTGTTACCTTTGATCATTTAAGACCAAAGTAACTATTACACTTAAGCTAACATCTTTAATTGGTACCCGCATCCCCGAGGGAGGAGCAATTTAATTCAATTTAGAAAGTCTTTCTGAAATCCTAGTATGTGTGTAGCATGGTTACATCCTTGAAGAACTTGAGAATTTGCATTTTATTACCTTCAAGAAACACACAGAATCATGGACAAGGAGGCAAAACCTTCTCCTCCAGGGCAGAGACCTTCTTTTACTCTCTTTGTATCCACAAAACATCTAGCTCAATTCAGTATACCTATTAATCACTCAATTAGCTACCAAAATGGGAGTATGTTATAGGAACTTAGAGCAGATAGATGAGTGGGTAGAAATGAAGGAGATAGGGTTTGAATCCAGGATTGAAGTATAACTAAGAGGAGGAGATCTGGACCTTATGGGTGGGGGAAACTCTGACCACAGATCAGACCATAGCTGGCCTGGCATCAGGACATAGCTGGCCTGGCATCAGGACATAGCTGGCCTGGCCATCAGGACATAGTAGTGGATAAGATAAGTAGGAGAAGTTATCGGTAAGAAGCCTCACATGATACAAAGAGATATTAAAGCCTAATTCTATTGGCAACAAAGAAGCAGTGAAAATTTTTTGATCAAGGGAGTGAAATTAATCATGGATAACTCATAAGGTGATGTGAGGATGGTATGAAGGACAAGATACTGAAGGCAAGAGACATTTTGAGGGAAATCACTAGTGATTTATGATAGACGTGGAAATAAACTGTGTCATTAGGGCGTAATATTCCTACTGGAAAAATAATTTAAAACATTATGACCTACTTCAGTTACTTTTTTCTGTAATAGAAACAAAATGGCTGTCATAATATGTCCACGTCTGCACCAGCTGTCTTGCAACCTGAAATCACACTAATGCTTTACTTTGTGAACGTTCTCTGCTTATTTTCTTTCTAGTTGTTACTGTGGCAGCTTTGAGGCCCTGTGCTATTTTCTTATGGAGTATTCAGTATTCCATTTATTCCAGAGGAACATACACATGTACTCAGGCAGCCCCTTATCTCTGCCTAAAAACATCACCAGGTACTTTTTCAAGTAGGAAGCCTCTACCATTCCTTGCCTGGGATTTCTTGGGAGGTATGAGGAAAATTCACATAGTTGTGAATTAAATACTCCAAAATATTGAAAATTCACATAGTTGCTTCTTTACATTGGAGATAGAAGAGAGGAATTGAGAAGATCCTAAGATGTTTCTTCCAGCCAAAGTGCTCTTCCCTTCAGGGGGAGGGAAAAGATATTCTAATCTCTCAGTTATACCTGCACACACACAAATGTGTGTGTGTGTGTGTGTGTGTGTGTGTGTGTGTACACGTGCACATGGACATGTGGTCCTATTCACTGAGCTTTAGAGTTCCTCTTTGGGAATTCTGCTGGTGCAGCACGGGGCAGCAGGAAGGCAGACTGATAAATGCTTAAAGCACTGTCCACACCTGCTGGGCCACATTCCCATTAGTAGCAGATGCACCTGTGTCAGGAATCCTGTCAGAAAGTAGTTTGGGAGAAGGAGAATGTTCAGTGAGGACTGTAGAAAGGAGAATTTCCAGGTGGTCCCTGAGTAGCATTCAGGATCCTTGGCAAAGCTTGCTCACAACCTCATTCAGATACACCAAGACTGCCAATGTCTGTTAGAGACTTCCCAGTGTGACCTGGCACATTCCTGGTCTACAACCTGGTGGTAGCTTGCAAAGTGTTTCTCTCCTGAGCCAGAGCCACCACCACCCCCGCACAGTGCCTCAGGAGTTTTAACCTTATCTGCATGTCATAACACAGTCCTTTGTCAGTACCATGAGAAGCTGTCCTATGTTGACAAAGCAGTACAGTACTTGATTTGCTACAAGTAGTTTCTTGATTTCTGAGTCATTCTCATCAAATATCTTGGCATTTTGAGGTCACACATTCATTATTGACTCTTTGTTATTTGCCTGTGGGTTCTCCCTTCAAAGAGTATTGACATGAAAATATCTATGGGATATCCATGGGTATCCTCGAGGCCTTGGTGTCTTCTTATGTTTCAGTTGTCACACTCACCAGAACCTGGAGCAGAATTATTGCAGGGCTCCAGTTCTTTCCTTTTCCAGTGTCTCATGTTTTACAACTAAGAACACTAAGTCAGTGTCCCTGTAGCATGCTCTTTTTAGGTCTTTAGGGAATAGACCAAGAAGGGGAATAGCTGGGTCAAATGGTGGCTCCATTCCCAGCTTTCCAAGAAATCTCCATACTGCTTTCCAAATTGGCTGCACCAATCTGCAGTCCCACCAGCAATGTACAAGTGTACCCTTTTCCCCACATCCTCGCCAGCACTTGTTGTTGTTTGACTTCCTAATGGCTGACAATCTTACTGGAGTGAGATGGTATCTTAGGGTGGTTTTGATTTGCATTTCTCTGACAGCTAGAGATGTTGAGCATTTTTTCATGTACTTGTTGATTGACTGTGTGTCCTCCTCTGAGAAGTGTCTGTTCAGGTCCTTGGCCCATTTGTTGATTGGGTTGTTTGTTTTCTTATTGTCTAATTTTTTGAGTTCTTTGTATACTCTGGATATTAGGGCTCTATCTGAAGTGTGAGGAGTAAAGATTTGTTCCCAGGGTGTAGGCTCCCTATTTACCTCTCTTATTGTTTCTTTTGCTGAGAAAAAACTTTTTAGTTTGAGTAAGTCCCATTTGTTGATTCTAGTTATTAACTTTTGTGCTATGGGTGTCCTATTGAGGAATTTGGAGCCCGACGATGTTCATAGCAGCACAGTTCACAATAGCAAGACTGTGGAACCAACCTAGATGCCCTTCAATAGACGAATGGATAAAAAAAATGTGGCATTTATACACAATGGAGTATTACTCTGCATTAAAAAATGACAAAATCATAGAATTTACAGGGAAATGGATGGTATTAGAGCAGATCATGCTAAGTGAAGCTAGCCAATCCCTAAAAAACAAATGCCAAATGTCTTCTTTGATATAAGGAGAGTAACTAAGAACAGTGTAGGGACGAAGAACAGGAGAAGAAGATTAACATTTAACAGGGATGAGAGGTGGGAGGGAAAGGGAGAGAGAAGGGAAATTGCATGGTAATGGAAGGAGACCCTCAGGGTTATACAGTGGAGGAGGTAGAGAGAGAGGAGGGGAGGGGAGGGGAGAGGTGGGGAGGGGGGAGGGTGGAGGATGGGAAAGGCAGCGGAGCACAACAGACACTAGTATGGCAATTTGTAAATCAATGGATGTGTAACTGATGTGATTCTGCAATCTGTGTATGGGGTGAAGGTGGGAGTTCATAACCCACTTGAATCAAAGTGTGGAATATGATATGTCAAGAACTTTGTAATGTTTTGAACAACCCACAATAAAAAATTAAAAAAAAAAAGAATACAAACAACAATAAGTGTTGGCAAAGATGTGGGGGGAAAGGCACACTCATACATTGTTGGTGGGACTGCAAATTGGTGCAACCAGTCTGAAAAGCAGTATGGAGATTCCTTGGAGAACTTGGAATGGGACCACCATATGACGCAACTATACCACTCCTTGGTTTATACCCAAAGGACTTAAAAACAGCATACTACAGTGACACAGCCACATCAATATTTATAGCAGCACAATTCACAGTAGCTTAATTGTGAAACCAACCTAGATGCCCTTCAATAGATGAATGGATAAGGAAACTGTGGTATAAATACACAATGGAATATTACTCAGCATTAAAAGAGAATAAAATTATAGTTGTCAACAATGAACCAAAATGCATTCTGCTGTCATATATACCTAATTAAAATAAATAAATAAATAGATAGATAGATAATAAAATCATGGCATTTACAGGTAAATGGATGGAGTTGGAGAATATCATGCCAAGTGAAGTAAACCAATCCCAAAAAAAAAAAAAAAAAAAAAAAAGAACACTAAGTCAAAAGGAAAGGGGAAAATGGGAAAGGGACTAGATTAATAGCCCCAGAGGGGTCACATGGTAGATTTGGAGCTACAGCCCTGAGTCAGTGCTTAACAGTCAAGCACTGCTCAGTAACTCATTCTGAGCCTCTTTTTCTTCCTTTCCCAAAAATGGGAAATTACCATCTGTATTCCTAGGCACCTACAAATTAAGACACTTAGTTCATTTGCAACTGTAAAGAATGAAATACTTCAAAATAAATCTACTATGGAAAGCAGAAGACTTGTACCCTGAAAACTACAAAATGTTACTGAAATAAATTAAAGGAGACCTTAATCAATGAAAAGACATAAAAGATAGGAAGACTTAACATTGTTAAGATGTTAGTGCTACACAAATTGAACCACGGATTCCATATCATCCCTATAAAAATTCCAAAAGCTTCTTTTATAGAAATGAAAAAAGTTAATTCTCGAATTAATGCAGAATTACAAGGGGCCCCCAATAGCCAAAACAATCTTGAAAAGGAGAATAAAATTGGAGGACTACAATTCAAAATGTACTATAAAGCTAGAGTAATTAAAATACTATGGTACCAGCTGGGCACAGTGGCACACACCTGTAATTCCTGTGCTTCAGGAGGCTAAAGCAAGAGGATCTCAAGTTCAAGGACAGCCTGGGCAAGTTAGTGAGACACTGTCTCAAAATAAAAAGAGCTGGGGGGTATAGCTCAGTTGTAGAAGACTTCTGGCTTCAATCCACAGTACCACCAAGAGGAAAAAAGAAAAGCAAACAAAATCACCTGGTACCATCATGAGGAAAATATACAGGACAACAGAACGGAACAGAAAGTCTAGAAATGAACCCCCACATATATGGCCAATAGGTTTTCAATAAAGGTGCCCAATACAACTTAATGGAACACCTTCTTTCAACAAATAGTTCCGGGAAAACCGAATGTCCACATGCAAAAGAACGAAGTTGGAACCTTGTTTTACATGAAGTTCTGATTTGAACGTGGCTTTTCCCTGCCAATTCATGTTGAGGCTTAATTCCTCAGTGTAACAGTATAGAGATGGTGGGATCCTTAGAGGCATTTGGGATCATAAGCGGGAATCCTTGTGAATAGATTAATGTTTTTCTTAAGAGATTGGGTTAGTTTTCTGAGACTGGATTTGGTCTCACAGGACTGGACTGAACAGGTTGCTAAATGTTGGGTTTGGAGGCTGGAGTTGTAGCTCAGAGGTAGAGTGCTTGCCTAACATGTGTGAGGCACCACATAAAAATAAATAAACAAAATAAAGGTATTATGTCCATCTACAACTAAAAGAAATTTTTTTAAGTTTTTTTCAGTACTAGGGATTAAATGTAGTGCCTCATGCATACTAAAGCAAGCACTGTACATTCCCAACCCTTTAAAAACTTTTTTTGTTTTGTTTTGTTTTTAAATTTGGAGACAGAGTCTTGCTAAATAGCCCAAGCTAGTCTTGAACTTGCAATCCTTCTGCCCCTGCCTCCTGAATAGGTATGCACCACTGTGCCCCACTTGAGCAGGTTGTTATACAGCCAGTTCAGTTTAGTTTCTTCACCGAGCTCATTTGATTCCTCTAATCATGTGACCCCTCCACCTCCATCTAGTACATTCTTCAACCATTTGATGCCAGACACCATGTTATGATGCAGTGTGAAGCACCTGCCCAATTTTGGACAGAATTGTGAGCCAAAATAAGCCTCTCATCTAGGCGTGGTGGTGCACACCTGTAATTCCAGCAGCTTGGGATGCTGAGGTAGGAGGATGGCAAGTTCAAAGCCAGCCTCACAAAATTGAGGCACTAAGCATCTCAGTGAGACCCTGTTTCTAAATAAAATACAAAATAGGGCTGGGGATGTGGCTCAGTGGCTGAATGCCCTGAGTTCAATCCCTGGTACCCCCCCCCCAAAAAAAATATATAAGCCTCTTTTCTTTAAAACTTACCCAGCCTGGAGTATTTTCATAGCAACTCAAAACAAACGAACACACACGTTATACACAAATTAACTCAAAATGGATTAAAGACCTAAATTTAAGAGTTAAAACTATAAAGAAAGCTCTTTAAAAAATTGGGGAAAATCTGCTTGACATTGGATTTGTCAATGATTTCATGGATATCATATCAAAATCATAGGCAGTAAAAAGAAAAGTAGATTGAATTTTGTCAAAATAAAGAATATTTAGGGCTGGGGATGTAGCTTAGAAGGAGAGTTTTTGCTCATCGTGCTCATGGGCCTAGATTCAATCCCCAGGACACCTACCCCTCCAAACAAAAAAAGAAAGAAAAATTAATGAAAATTTTATATATGACATTGTATGGGCTACAAGAAATACGAAGAAATACAACAAGAAAATATGATGTTTAGTTAGAAATAAGATAGACACAAAAGGCACCTAGAATCAGAAAATCCATATAGATAGTAGCAGAATATAGATTTCAAGAATTGGGAGCAGGGAGATAGAAAAATGAATTATTGTTTATTGGGTACAGAAGTTTTTTTTAAATGCCACTGGGTTGTAAACTTACAACCAGTTGAAACAATAAATTCTACATATGTTGTCACCACAACTGAAAGGAAAAAAAATAGTAAAGATATTACTACGTGGCTATACAAAGTCTAAAGAGCTAATGCTCATAATATGAAGTAACATGAAAAATCTTGGTCCTGAAGTGCTTATCACTCATATCTCCTTTCTTTCATGTCTTTCATCCTTCTTCTGGTGCCATCTCAGTGGTTCCCGAAAGTCTAGTTAATCACCAACATTCTAGAAATGTGGCTGGTTGGGGAAAGAGTAATCTTAACCCATACCAGTCTGTGACAACACACTTTGATATTGGGTTTCAAGACTTTTCTGGGTAGTGACAATTCTGTTTTTATAATGAAGTTCTCAGGTGGGGGATACAGCTCAGTGATAGAGCACTTGCCTAGCATGCAAGTCCCTGAATTTGATTATTTGAACTGCCCCAAACCAAACCAAAACACACACACACACACACACACACACACACACACACACACACACACACTCCTCCCCTGTGGCCCCCCTTCTCAGCATCCGGATGCACAAGCCAAAAATCTTGGCATCATCCTTGACTTCTCTTTCTCTAACATCCTACACCCAATCATCAGCAAATCCTAATAGACTCACTTTAGGATATGCTTGAATTCTAACTGATCCTCCTCCCCTCCACAGATGCCACAATCATCTGAGCTATTATCATCTGTCACCTGAGTCACAGATTGCTGGGCGTGGTGGTGTATACCTGTAATCCCCAGTGACTTGGGAGACTAAGGCAAAACTGTCTTAAAAAAAAAAAAAAGAGCTGGGAATGTAGTTCAGTGGCTCAATCCCCGGGACCAGAAGGAGAAAATATGTCAGATCATATCATTCTTGTGCTCAAAACTCTCTTGTGGCATCATCTCATCACACTTGGAGTAAAGTTCCATTTTCTCACTGGAACTCCACCAAGGTGCTGCTGACCCCTGCTAACCATCTGGATCTCATTTGCTGCCACTCTTTGAGCTCACACCCTCTCATATGTGCAGTTCTTCTGGTTCTTACAAGTCCCCATCTCAAGACCTTTGCACTCATGCTTACTCTTATCTTCTCACTTCCCTAAGGGCCATTCAAACAGCCTTCCTCCAGAAGGCATTCCTTACAAATACAAATCTAACAAATCTGGTACGTTGGCCCACACATGATCCCAGCAATTATGGAGGCTGAGACAGGAGGATCGAAGGTTCAAAGCCAGCCTGGGTGACTTAGCAAGACCCTGTCTCAAAATAAATTTAAAAAGGGCTAAGGATATAGCTCAGAGATAGAGCACCTGTGAGTTCCATCTATAGTCACACACACACACACACACACACACACACACACATACACACACGATTTCATGATGAAAAATGTTAAATATGGATAAAAGAAATACAAAGCAATCTAAATCCTTGGAGAGACATACTGTGTTCACGGATTGGAAGATTCAGTGTAGTAAAAAATGTAAATTTTCCCAAACTTGGTTTCCTAAACTTCTCATTTAAACATCATTTCTATCAGAATCTCAGCAAGGATCTGACAGCTACAAGGACTGTTGAACTCTGCATATCTGGGCCTGGTTATGGAGTGGTGACGGCAGGATTTCCACAGCAGATCTAGTATGAGTCCCGCTTCTCAACCTGCCATCTGGCTTCAGCAGTCTTAGCTCCACTGGCTGGAGAATAAATAGAATTTGTACCAATTCTCAACTGAACTGAAATGTTAATACCAGTGTTAATGGCTGTTATGGTTTAGATCCAGAATGTCCCCTGAATGTTCAGCAGCAGTGTTTGAAGGTGGGGCTTTGGGGAAATGATTGGATGATGGGGCCTGTAACCTCATCAATGGATTAAACCATTGATGGATTCATAGATAAATGGAGTATTAGGAAGTTGTGGAAACTGAAGGAGGTGGGAGCTAACTGAAGGGAGTGGGTCCTTGGAGGTGGTATTTTGGGGACTATATTCTGTCCCCAGCTCTTCTCACTCCCTGATTCTGGCTGCCATGAGGTAAATAGCCTTCTTCTACCACCTGCTCCCCACCATGATGTTCTCCCTCACTATAGCCTAGAAAATATGGAGCCAAGTGACCATAGACTGAAAATTCTGAAACTCTGAGCCAAAATAAATCCTTTCTCCTTTAAGTTGTTTTTCTCAGGTATTTTGTCACAGAAATGAAAATCTGGCAAAACTAATATCCTTTTGTTCTGGTTGTTATTAATTGTTTGTTGTTATTAATTGTTCCTCAGACAAATAACTGTCCCCAACAGAAGACCAAGATGCTCAGGAGGATGAATTATAGCTCTGGTGAGTATTTATGACAGAGACAATTTTTAGAAAAGCAGAGTCTGTAGCCAGGAAAGGGGGTACACACTTGTAATACCAGCTACTGAGATAGGAGGCAGAGGCAAGGGGATTTCAAGTTCAAGGCTTAGGCAATTTAGTGAGACCTGTCTCAAAATAAAATATAGATAAGATCCAAAGTACATGTATAGAGACATGAATTGGTGAATATACTTTGCATACAACCAGAGATATGAAAAATTGTGCTCTATATGTGGAATAAGAATTGTAATGCATTCTGCTGTTATATATAAATGAAAAATTATTAAAAAATAAAATAAAATATATAAAGTTTTAGGAATGCAGCTCAGTGGTAGAGTGCCCAATACTGAAAAATAAATAAGCAAAAAAAAAAAAAAAGTCTGTACGAGGTGAGAAACTATTTAGATTTGTTACAAAACGTCAAGATATGTATGAGCAGATATGTATAATATTCTTATAAACAAATTTTCATAAATAGTGTTCTTGATTTAAAAAAATTCCAGCAAGTTTTTCTGTAGACAATGAAAGTGCATTCTAAAATGTATATGGAAAAAGAATGGCTTTAGAATAGCTAAGGCAATTTTTAAAAAAGAATAAAGTGGGAAAAATAATTTCTCATTTTCCAATATTAAAGCTGACCATGTAGCTACAGTAATCAAGACAGTGTGGTACTCGGATACCTCATGAAACAAAATACAGAACCCAGAAATAGTCCCACAAATATGCCCAGTTATTTAATTTTTTTAGTTGTAGATGAACACAATACACTTTATTTATTTTTATTAGTGCTGAGCATCAAACCCAGTGCCTCACATGTGGGAGGCAAGCAGTCTACCACTGAAGTATAATCCCAACCTCACCCATTGTTTTTTTTTTTTTTTTAATATTTATTCTTAAGTTTTAGATGGATACAATATGCTTATTTTACATTTAGGTGGTATTGAAGCTGGATACCTCATGCCTCATGCATGCTAGGCAAGCACTCTACCACTGAACCACAATCCCAGCCCCCCCATTGATTTTTGATGAAACATCAAAAGCAATGGCAGACAAGAATCATACGATCATTTCAATAGATGCAGAAAAAACATTTGACAAAATACAGCATCTCTTTATGTTCAAAACACTAGAAAAACTAGGGATAGTAGAAACATACCTCAACATTGTAAAAGCTATCTATGCTAAACTCAAAGCCAACATCATTCTAAATGGAGAAAAATTTAAAGAATTCACTCTAAAAACTGGAACAAAACAAGGATGCCCTGTATCACCACTTCTTTTCAACATAGTCCTGCAAACTCTAGCCAGAGCAATTAGACAGATGAAGGAAATTAAAGGGATACAAATAGGAAAAGAAGAATCAAAACTATCACTATTTGCCAATAACATGATTCTATATTTAGAAGATCCCAAAAAATTCCACTAGAAAACTTCCTAGAACTAATAAATGAATTTAGCAAAGTAGCAGGATATAAAATTAATACCCAGAAATCAAATGTGCTCCTATGCATCTGTAATGAATCCAGTAAAAGAGAAATTAAGAAAACTACCCCATTCACAATAGCCTCAAAACAAACAAACAAAACCCCACACATTTGGAAATCAAAGGTGAAAGACCTCTACAATGAAAATTAATATTTTGACAATATTAATTTTGCATACCCAAGAGCATGGGAGATCTTTCCATCTTCTCCCATGCTCTTAGGTATGCAGAATTAATAGTCAAAATATTAATTTTGACAATTTTGGCCATACTGCTGATACTGCTGGTTACTAGTGACGAGTTCTGTTCCCTCAAATGTTGAAGGAGAAGCATGTTGAGGCAAACACATAAAGCAGGGTTTATTTAAAAAGAGTTACCATAGGCTTCTCCCGGGAGGGAGAAGGGGGCCATAGATGGTATCCTGGTATCCCAAGAAGCAAGGTGTTCTGCCCTTTTTATATGTCCTAGGCTTCCTTTGTTTCTTCTGTCTTTTCCCCCCTATCTTTCTCCTTCCTGCATAGATGACTAGGCCCAGGACTAGGCCCAGAAATGCTTGGTGGGACGGCCCAAAGGTGGGAAACAGGTGGGCTGAAGGGATAAGGGCTGGATGGAGTAGCCAAGGACGCATTAACAACCTTATAGCTCCCTCTAGGGAGGGACAATTCCTTGATAAGGGTGGAGGAAGGGCTCTGAAGGAATTAACATTTCAATCCCTCAGGGGACAGTCTCAAAGTTGGCCTGACTCAATCTGACTGGACTGGATTTACCTATCTATGCTGACTGTGTCAAACCAGGATGCAAAGAAAAGACCACTGACTTCAATTTAAATCAAATCAAAACAAGCTTGTAATTCCAACTGGCGGGGACTGTCTCTCCCGAAATCCATGGGAATAGAAGACAGTACCCCAGCTCTCTAGGAGCTCAGTTTTATAGAACAAAAAGTTGCAAAAAGAGGGGTGTCCTGAGAACTTACAGATAATAGGATTTTGACATGCATAATACAAAGGCAGGTAGTAAATCTAAATGGTTCAGCACTTAGGGAATAAATTTAGATCCCAACATCAGAATTTATGAGGCGCCATTAGGGTTTCAGAGAGGGTTGTTGTTTGGTCAGGGAGAGCCAGGCATGGGTGAGTTAAAGGCATGGGCAGGCATATCAAGCAAGTTTAGAAATCACAATAATTTATAGTAAAACAGAAATAAACTTTTCATGACTTTGTGATGAGATGGCTCCCAATCTTAAAATGGAATTAGCCTGGATTCATCAACTGCTTGTCTAATTTTGGCTTCACTACCAAAAGTGTTAAATAGATTTAATTCAATTCCTACTAAAATCCCAATATCCCAATGACATTTTTCATAGAAATAGAAAAAGCCATCATTAAATTCATTTGGAAAAATAAGAGACCAAAAATAGCCAAAACAATCATTAGCAAGACTAGTGAAGCAGAAGGCATCACAATACTAGACCTTAAATTATACTACAGAGCAATAGTAACAAAAACAGCATGGGATTGGCATGAAAACAGACATGTAGACAAATGGTTCAGAATAGAAGACACAAAGACAAACCCACATAAATATAATTATCTCATACTAGACAAAGGCACCAAAAACATTCATTGGAGAAAAGATAGACTTTTCAACAAATGGTGCTGGAAAAACTGTAAATCCATATGTAACAAAATGAAATTAAACCCCTATCTCTCATCCTTCACAAAACTCAGCTGAAAGTGGATCAAAGAGTTAGGTACTAGAACAGAGCTCCTGCACCTAATAGAAGAAAAAGTAGGCCCAAACCTTTGCCATGTTGATCTAGGAAAAGACTTCCTTAACAAGATTCCTAAAGTGCAAGAAGTAAAAGCAAGAATCAATAAATGGATGGATTCAAACTAAAAAGCTTCTTCTCAGCAAAGGAAACAATCAATAACACAAAGAAGGGGTCTACAGAATGGGAGAAAATCTTTATCACATGCACCTCAAATAGAGCATTAATCTCCGGCATATATAAAGAACTCAAAAAACTTAGCACCAAAAATCAAATAACCCAATCAATAAATGGGCTAAGGAACTGAACAGACGCTTCACAGAAGAAGGAAATACAATTGATCAATAAATATATGAAAAAAAATGTTCAATATCCATAGTAATTAGAGAAATGCAAATCAAAACTACTCTAAGATTTTAATCTCACTCCAGTCAAAATGGCAATTATTAAGAATGCAGGCAACAATAAATGTTGGTGAGGGATGTGGGGGAAAATGTTCACTCATACACTGCTGGTGGGACTGCAAATTGATGCAACCATTATGGAAAACAGTATGGTGATTCCTTGGAAAACTTGGAATGGAACCACCATTTGACCCAGCTATCCTGCTCCTCAGTTTACACCCACAGGACTTAAAATCAGCATACTACAGTGGCACAGCCACATCAATGTTTATAGAAGCTCAATTCACAATAGCCAAACTATTAAACCAACCCAGATGCCCTTCAATAGATGAGTGAATAAAGAAAATGTGCTATATATATGCAATGAAATGTTACTCCGCCCTAAAGAAGAATGAAATTATGGCATTTGCAGGTAAATGGATGGAGCTGGAGAATAACATGCTAAGTGAAATAAGCCAATCCCAAAAAACCAAAGGCTGAATGTTTTCTCTGATACTCAGATGCTAATTCAAAATAAGTGGGGGTAGCAGGGCTCTGGAAAATTAGAAGTACTTTGGACTAGGCAGAGGAGAGTAAAGGGAGGGAAGGAGGAATGAAGGTAGGAAGGATAGTAGAATGAATTGGACATTATTACCCTATGTACATATATGATTATACGACCAGTGTGATTCCACTTCATGTACAACCAGAAGAATGAGAAGTGATACTCCATTTATGTGTGATGTATCAAAATACATTCTTCTGTCATGTATAACTAATTAGAACAAATAAAAAATCTAAAAAAGGGCTGGGATTGTGGATCAGCGGTAGAGCATTTGCCTAGCACGTGTGAGGCCCTGGGTTCGATCCTCAGCACTATATAAAAATAAATAAATAAAATAAAGGTATTGTGTCCAAATACAACTAAAAAATAAATATTTTTTTAAAAATCAAAAAAAAGGGGGGGGGGGCAATTTTTTTCAATAAATAGTGATGGGGAAAAAGAAAAAAGAAACTCAACCTGAACCTCATACCTTAAATAAAAACTAACTCAAAACAAATCATGGATGTAAATGCAAATTTAAAATTATAAAAATCTTAGAAAACAACATGGGAAGAAACCATCAAAACTTATACTAGTCAGAGAGTTCTTAGACATGACACCAAAAGCACCAAATAGAAGAGAGAATATTGATGTATTGATGTGTTGGACAACATCAGAATTAAAAAAAACTTTTGCTCTGAAAAATAATGAAAGGAGAGCTGGTTTTGTAGACCAGTGGTAGAGCATTTGCCTAGCATGTGTGAGGACTTGGGTCTAATCTCCATACCCCCCCACCCCTACACAAATTAATTTTAAAAAAGATAAATTGCATATTGGGAGAAGATATTTGCAAACTGTATGTTCAAAAAAGGCTTTGTATTTGGTGTGTGTGTGTGTGTGTGTATATCTTGCAAGACAGCATTTAAAAAACCAAACAATGCAATTAGAAAATGGGCAAAAGACAAGCACAGACATCTCATCAAAGAGAATAGTGTGTGCCTATAGTCCCAGCTACTTGGGAGGCTCAAGTGGGAGAATCACTTGAGCCTATGAGTTTGAGACCAGCCTGGGCAATAAAGTGAGGTCCCATCTTTAAAAGGGAAAGAAAGAAAGGCAGGAAGGAAAAAGAAAAAAAGGAAAAGGATAATATATAGATGTCAAATAAACACATAAGAAGATATCCTATGCAGTTAACCATTAAAGAAATGCAAATAAAGCAACAATGAGATAACACCATATACTTATTAAAATGGCTAAAACTGGGTTGAGGGTATAGCTCAGTGGTGGAGTGCCTGCTTAGCATGCATATACCCTGGCTTGGATCTCCAGCAAAACACACACACACACCACACACACACACACACACACACACACACACACGTTAGTGATTAATCCCAAATGCTGGCAAGGCTGCAGAGAAACTGGATCACTCCAGCCTTGCTGCGGAACATAAAATGATGCAGCCATTCTGGAAAAGAGTTTGTCAGTTTCTGGAAAAAAAATCACAAAAAAACAAACATACATACGCTTACCATATGACCCAGAAATCACACTCCTGGGCATTTATCCAAGAGAAATGAAGATTTATTTTCATGCAGGAACTTGTACACAAATGTTCATAGTAGTTTTATTTGTAATAGCTCCAAACTGGAAACTAACCAAATATCCTTTAATGGGTGAGTGGTTAAACAAACTATGGCTCATCCATATCATGGAATACTACTCAGAGATAAAAAGGTACTCACTATTGATACACGTAACAACTTGGATGAATCTCAAAGGAATTATGCTAGACTGAAAAAAAAAAAAAAGCTTGGTAAAAAAGGGATACCTACTTCCCGATTCCATCTCTGTAATATTCGTGAAATAACATAATTATAGAGATGAAGAACAGATTAGTGGTTGCCGGAGGTTAGTGATGGCAGCCAGGGGTGGGTGTGGTCATAGAGTGATAACACCAGTGTATCTTGTGATAATGGCACCGTTGAGTTTTTTGATTATTGTTTTTTGTGGGATTTTTTTGTAGTGCTGGGGATCGAATCCAGGGCCTCCTGCATGCTAGGCAAGTGCTCTCCCACTGAGCTACATCTCCAACCTGAGTACATTTTTTTTTAAACAGTTGTGTGGAGATATAATTTACTTACACAGTTGAGTACCTTGATTGTAGTGGGTGATTATGCAAGCATTCCCACCTGAAAAAATTACATAAAGCCATGCACTCATATGCAAATAAATGCATGTATAATTGGTAAAATATGAATAAGCTCTGTGTATTTTACCAGGTGAATTCCTTGATTTTGGTATTTGTACTATAATTGTCTAAGATGCTAACAATAGGAGAGAATAGGGAAAGGTTTGTGGGACCTTTCCTGGGTATTTCTTTGCAGCCCCCCTGTAAGTCTATAGTAATTTCAAAATAAAAAATGGCCAGGCACAGTGGCACACGCCTGTAATCCCAGTGGCTCAAGAGGCTGAGGTGGCAGGATCACGATTTCAAAGCCAGCCTCTGCAAAAGTGAGGTACTAAGCAACTCAGTAAGACCATGTCTCTAAATAAAATACAAAATAGGGCTGGGGATGTGGCTCAGTGGTTGACTGTCCCTGGATTCAATCTCTGGTACTAAATAATAATAATAATAATAATAATAATAATAATAATAATAATAATTTTCTTTTTTTAAAAAAAAGCATTTTTAGGAAATGTCTCATTCAGAATAACACTCCATACTCTTTTGGCTTTTTGTTCATAGCCTACATCTCTAGCTGACTTTACAGTATGCATAATGTATCCAACATAGCATAGTTGTATAAATCTGTCTTCTCCAGGCAGTGTGAATTTGGGAGGGCAGGAATTCAGTATATTCTCTCTCAGTGTAAAAATGTCACCTGACCCATTGCATTTGTTGAGAGAATGCAAAGGTTTACTTTGTTTCCTGTAGGTGTCCATTTCATTTAAACTTTACAGACGCTGACAGAAACAAAACCTTTATCAAGATATCTACCCCATCCCAGCAACTTGGGAGGCTGAGGCAGGAGGATAGAAAGTTTGAGGCCAGCCTCAGCTATTAGCAAGGCCTCAGCAACTCAGTGATACCCTATCTCAAAATAAAAAACAAAAAAGGCTGGGGATATGGCTCAGTGGTAAAGTGCCCCTAGGTTAAATCCCCAGTATCCAAAAAAAAAAAAAAATCTATCCCAGACTCTCAGTTCAGAAGAGATCTAAATTTCTTTTAAAATTGCCTTTTTTTGTTTGTTTGTTTTGGCAATTACATTTCAGTAAATGCAATTCTTTGTTGAGGAATACGCGTTTCATCCCATTTAGTTCACTCCTCCCTGGCTGCCACTGGGTCTTTCGGGAGTATGTCTTCATTTAGTGTCTTTCCGGGATGGTTAAAACTTCAACTCTGAGAAGGCAGCTAAATAAAGGTCCTTGAATCTAACAGAGTTGACCCTGTGTTCCTCAAAAAGAACTTCAGCACGCCAAGGCTTCAGCATGAGTTGTTCCAATGAAGTGATGCAATTTTGAAGGAAAAGAAACAAAGACCATTAAATTTTCAGCCATCTATCTTACTACAAATGGTCATGATATATTTTATTGTACATTTGTGGCTGACAAAATAATGAGTTTGAAAGATTTCTATATCCTAATCCTCAGAACCTGAGATCGTGTTACTTCACATGATAAAAGGGACTTTGCAGATAGACGTGATTAAATTATGAAACTTGAAACATGGTGCACATACCTGTAATCCCAGCAATTTGGGAAACTGAGGCAGGAGGATAGCAAGTTTCAGGCCAGCCTGAGCAACATAGCGAGACCCTGCCTTAAATAAATAAATAAGTAAATGGGGGTATATCTCACTCCTGGGCTCAATCCCCAGTACTAAATAAACCAAACAAACAAACATTGAGCCTAGTGGGCCTATAATCCCATTAACTCAGGAGGCCGAGGCAGGAGGATTAAAAATTCAAGGTCAACCTTGGTAACTTAGTGAACCTGTGTCTCAAAAATTTTTTTTAATATTTATTTTTTAGTTTTCAGCGGACACAACATCTTTATTTGTATGTGGTCCTGAGGATGGAACGCAGCGCTACGCGCATGCCAGGGGAGCGCGCTACCGCTTGAGCCACATCCCCAGCCCCCGGGTCTCAAATTTTTAAAAAAGAGCTGGGGATGTAACTCAGAGATAGAGCATTCCTGCGTTCAATCCCTAGTGCTGCAAAACCACCACCACCACCATTACCTTGAGGTGGGGAAAGTGGCCTAGTTAGGCAGATGGCCCCAGTGTAACCACATGAGTCCTTAACAGTGGGAAAACCTTTCCTAGCTGCAGAGAACCAGGAAGATGGTATTGTGAGAAGGACTTGGCCCGCCATTGCTGACTTCAAATATGGAGGAAGGGGACCACCAACGAAGGAATGCAGGTGACCTCAAGAAATTTGAAACACAAGGCAACAGATTCTCTCCTGGAACCCCCAGAAAGAAATGCAGCCCTGTCAACACCTCGATTTTTACCCAGTAAGACCCTTATCAGACTTCTGACCTCTAGAACTGTATGTTTGGTTGTCTTATGCAACCAAATCTTTTATAGCATCAACAGAAAACAAATGCAACATTTTACTCTGATTCTGGCTTTTCTACTATCTTTGCTTATAAGTAAAAGAAACCAAGTTGAGCCTCTTTAGGCAAACAAAACAGGCTTACTGTGAGCACACAGGGTATCCCAGGGAGGCCATGGCAGGAAAGTACTGGAACAGCAGAAAAGGTTCAGGACCACATAGGAAAACTGCTTCCTGGAGGATTCTTCCTCTGTCTTTCTCTTTGAATCCCACCTCCCTACCTCACCGCCACTCTGTTTCATTCTTCTCTTTCTGTAAACTGACCTTTTTTACTATTAGTTCATGAAGTCAAAGAGGGCTGAACTTAGTTTCCTATGGTGAATAAAATCTTATTTTCAATTCCAAAGTCCCAGGGAAGCAACTTGGGCACAATAGGCTACATGCCTGTTTTGGGTTGAATTGTGTTCTCCCAAAAAAGACAAAAAAACCCTAACACCCCCCACCAACTCAGAATGTAACCTTATTTGGAGGTAGTGTTGCTGCAGATGTAATCAGATATGATGAAGACATACTGGAGTAGGGTGGGCTTTTATCCCAATGACAGGGGTCCATATAAGAAGAGAAAGATAGCATATGAACGTGAAGAGAGTTCACAGTTACACTGCCACCATCCAAGGAATGCCTAAGGCCACCAGAACCTGCATAAGGCAAAGGAGGATACTTCCTTTGAGGCTTCAGAGGGAGCAGGACCTGCCAACACCTTGATTTCAGACTTCTGGTCTCCAAAACTGGGAGGCAATATGTTTCTGTTTTAAGCCACCTGGTTTATGGAACTTTGTTATGGCAGCCTTAGGAAACAAATACAGTGCCCTAGCCTGAACCAATCAGCTATGTCTTAGGGGACCAGATTTTATTGTACAAATGTGACTCTTTGCCATTCACCCCTATGGCTTGGGGGTTGGGGGACTTATTTCTAAAGAAGAATCATTGTGAGTTGGGTGGATAATCCAGAAAGTGGTCCTCTCCATCTCCTCAGAGCTATGACAGTGTGATTTTTATTTTCCAAACTACAATCCATTTGCCTAATAATTTTTATTGGTGATTGCCCTTGTCACTGTTTCTTTCTATTAATTAGACAGTAGACACAGATGTTCAAAAATATTTCTGAAATTTCTATGCTCATTTATTTATCTGATTGATTTACCAGTTTCCTGGCATGGAGTGAGAAGATTCTGGAGGTTTAATTTCTCATCTGGGTTCTAGGACATTGTTAATCCTTAATTTATGCCCTCCATGAAGTGCTTTATCTATGGCAATTTGGAATATCTAATTACCATGAACTTATTTCCTTTTTTGTGTGTGGGGGGTGGGTAACCAGGGATTGAACTCAGGGGCAGTCAGCCAATGAGCCACATCCCCACCCTGTTTTGTGTCTTATTTAGAAACAGGGCCTCACTGAGTTGCTTAGTGCCTCACTTTTGCTGAGGCTGGCTTTGAACTCTCCATCCTCCTGCCTCAGCCTCTGGGATTATAGGTGTGTGCCACCAGGACCACCAAGAGGGAATGGAGGTATTCATACAATGTTCCTGATCTTTTTAGAGTGAAAGACCAGGAGAATTCTTCTGGTGGAAGAAGCTGTGCTGTCCCCTTTTTGAAACGGGTCCCTGGCCCAGTTAATACATCTGATTTTCAGGATAAGGATGAGTCAGAAAATAATAAGGCTACATATTAAACTTTATAGTGAACATGTGCCTGGCAGATAGCAAGCAGTCAATACATGTCAGGTAATTATTAGCGACATGGCCAATAAACACCTCCCTCCCTCTTGCCACAATTCAACGTTCCTTATTCCCAAGGTCCTTCATTTTAAGCCTGAAAATGGGAAGGGGAAAATAATAGGCTAAATAATGGCTACTCTAAAAATGTCCATGTCCTGATTCCCAGAAATTATGTATATCTTACATGGTAAAAAAAAGGATTTTGTAGATGTGGCTAAATTAAGGATCTTAACATGGGAAGATCACCCTGAATAACCCAGGTGGGCCTATAATAATCATGAGGGTCTTATAAGAATGTGGTGTGAGAGTCAGAGGGAAAGGATATATGACAAAAGAAGCTGGAGTGGTGTGTTCAGAAGATGGAGAAAGGGGTCACACCCACGAAGGCTAATCGTCTCTGGAAGCTGGAAAAATGGATTCTCTCCTGGAACCTCCAAAAGGAGGGCACCCTAATCATACCTTGATTTTTTAGCTCAGTGAGACCTGTTTTGGACTGCTGACAGTAAGACAACAAACATATGTAGTTTTAAGTGACTAAATTTGTGTATAGCAGCAATAGGAAACAACTACAGAGGGAATCAGAATTTCTGCAAAATTTTTTCTCCTGGATTCAGGTGTCCTGTTTAATTGTAGGGTATGAGGTACACTGAATCCACTGGTACCTTTCTTGCCATGCCATCTAGCCAGGTTTTCACCAATTTTCAGACTTTACCTTCCACTTCTGCCCACCCAGGTTTATTTCTGTGGTTCCCAAGAATCTCCTTCCATTCACCCACCTTTGGGGCCTGATTAGCTGTTCTAACACTGGAGTTAAGTCCACCTGTTTGGGATTGGGATTACTAGAAACAGGTAAAAATTCAGGCTACAACTTCAACTGTACATATAATAATAATGAGAAACCTTTTAAAAAACCGGGACACTTGCTGGGCCTGGTGGCCCACACCTGTAATCCCAGTTACTTGGGAGATTGAGTCAGAAGGTTGGCAAGAGGCCAGCCTGAGCAATTTAGTGAGGCCCTGTCTCAATGGAATGGGGTGTAGTTGGGAGGTAGAACTCTCCTTGGTTCAATTTCCAGTACCACAAAACAAAACTGGGGCATTTTCTTCCCTAGCATCAGACCAAAGAGAAAAGCAGAGCAGGTCTGGGAACCAGAGGGACTACAAACTAGAATCTAGCTAGAAACAGCGAACTGCTCTACACGTTCTTGGATATCTGCTCACGGAATTTTAAAGTCTGAGACGTGGGCAGAAACTCCGGGCCCTTAGTCCAGGTCAGAAGGCTAGATACGGAGACAGAAGAGACCCCGGTCAAAGTAGAGTTTAAGAAACCCGGATCTGAATCCTGTTTCGAAGGAACCACGGTCTCTGGTCTCTCACTTCCTCCAAGAGACCCCAACAGAGCCTGCTTCGGGGTGAGCTCCTCAAAACGGCTGGACCGGGAGTGTGCACTACCCCAGTCCCTAATTCAGGTCCACGTCACTGAAAGGAGGAAAAGTATAAAATGCATGTCTCTGGCAATAGGCAAGAAAGGCACGTTGCCAAGAAAGCGCGCTTTTTCGCTCTTCTCTCCCAGAATAAAAGGCCGTTACTTTTATATTCGTGATGACTTTATTTTTTCTTTCCGTTCTGTTACTAGCTAGGAGCTAAACATTGGCCCGGCCCCAGGCGGCTGCTGGAAAGGCGCCCTCCAGGAGCAGAAGGCTCGCAGGGCGGGGGCGAGCTCGCGACTCCTCTGCCAGCACCGCAGGAGCCTTTCCAGGCTTTCCCGGTCAGGCCAAGTCCTTAGTCTGGACCCCAACAGCAGGGGTCGGCGAGGGGACTTCGGGGGACACTGGGGGACACTCTCCGCCTAGCCCGCCCCCACAGCCCCAACCCCCTCCCGCGTGCCCGGCCGCCGCTGGGCGGGGACCACCCACGGAGCCGCGTGCCCCGCCCCCGGAGGCGCCGCCCCGCCCCGCACGCTGCTCCCAGCCGGAGAAAGCCCTGCACAGTTCAAAGTGTTCTCAGTCCTTCCTACGCCAGGGTGGGCTGCGGTTCCCAAGCAACTTCAGATGAAGATGGAGAAGCCGGCCTGCGGGCCTCGACCAGGCAGAAGGATGGGCTTCTTCCTCTCATCTCCCTCCTTGGTCCAGCGGAGAGGTTCTCTACCGCAGCCTAAGTTTTGGGTGGTAACTTAATTCGGAAAAAAAAAGTTAACGTCTGGTGGTAGGATAAAATTACAACATTCCCAAATCAGAACTGAGAATCTTTCGATCTTATTCAGATCTGAGAGGCGTAGGTTGAGGTAGATGGGGTGTGGGGGCTAGGGAGGTACTGTGGCATTTAGGAGAGTCTCCAGTCTCCTCCTGGAGGTAGGGCCTATCGTCTGGACCCTTGTGCTTCTCCCCTTCTGTTTGCCAGAATGGAAAATTCAATGAGGCCAGCTCAGCCCATGTCAACAAACTTTTATTGCCACTTCTGGCTTCCCCAGCCCAGCAAGATTGCTGCTTCTTACACTGTAGAAAAACTAGATTCTGGTGCAGGGGGAATAGGGATAGGAGACATTTCCACACCTCTGCATACTTCCAAGTTAAAGAAAACCCCACTTGCTAGAGAGGGTCAGACAGAAATTCAAGGGCATGTATGGCTCAGTCCCACATCTGCTGACTGCAGAGTATAGGGACCATGGTTCCAAAATTTTCAGAGGGGGTGGGATGGGGTGGGGATAAATTTGGCAGCTGTTGTATCCCTTACCCTTGCTGCCATGTTTCCACGGAAATGAGGGAGGGCAGGATGTAGCTCATTCTGACTACCTGGGAGGATGGCAGGGCAGGCATTTGGTAAACATATCCCCTCTCCACTCCTACCAAACACACACAGCTGTCCCCAACCGACCCCCAAGCTCTCTCCCCACTGCCTGCTCCACTCCTTTCCCTTCTGGAGCTGGTATCATGCCAACTGGACTCCAGGCAGGGCTGCTGGTGTCTGCTCTCTGCAGCCAGGTCTCTCTGGCAGCAGCATCTAAGTATGTCCACCAAGCTCAGCAGCAGCCCTAACAAAGCTGTCAGTTGTAGTACCTCAGTGAAAAGGCAGCAGCTAGTACCCCCCACAACTCTCTGTGCAACTTCTGTTTCCCAAAACTTAAACCCAAATGTTTAAGGTTAGAAACAATACAAAATAATGATATGAGGACTAGGAAAGAGGAGAGGAGATACATCCTTCTGAGACCTGAGCCACCTTTGTGCCCTGCCTTCTGCCCATCTGGAGTTTGCTTCCTCCTGCTGGGTCACCAATGGTGGGGGGCTGGAATCCAAATCTCCATTGGATTGCCTGTCGCTATGGTGAGGAGGTGCAGGATGGATTCTCAGTACCACGGGTCTGCCCGATGCTGCTGATTGTAGAGCTGTAGCTTGATTTGGTCTTTGATCTGATTCACGAGGATCTGGGACAGCAGAATTCCCACCAGCTGGGAGAAGCAAAGGGAATTGGGTCCTCAGCATTGAGTGATGCCACTGTTTTCTTGACTCAGCCTTCCCATTGTGGCCAGCACCATCCCTTCCCCTGGCCCTCATCAATGTCAGTGCCTGACACCCCAGCGGATCCCCAAGTGCCCTCCCCCAAACAAAGGAGTCTTTGCACAGTTTGTGGGACCTACAAGTCTTACAGGGTAAGTTACCTGAGGAATGGCTAGGCCCAGTGCCACACCACCAAGTAAGAATAGGTTGCTGTGTATCCAGTTGACCAACTTGTCAATACAGCCATTGGTGTAGATGACTTTACTAGCTTCCAAGTAGTCAAAATCCTGCATACCTTGGCCACACATAGTGTTGATCACCGCCTGGAGAGACAGTTGAAAAGCCAAATGGGACTCCCATTCAAATATTTTTCGTTTTGGGTCCTGGGGCCTCTCACCGTTCCTAAATTCCTAAATTGTTAGAGAACATCTTTGAAGAATACTGGGTTAGAAATTGCTAAATGCACAGTTCCCCTCCCCCTTTTAAAATAGGGGCTGGGGATGTGGCTCAAGTGGTAGCACGCTAGCCTGGCATATGTGAGGCACTGGGTTCGATCCTCAGCACCACATAAAAATAAATAAAGATATTGTGTTCACCTAAAACAAAAAAATAAGTATATTTTTTTAAGTTGTAATTGGACACAATACCTTCTTATTTATTTATTTATTTTTATGTGATGCTGAGGATCGGACACAGGGCCTTGCACATGCTAGGCACGTATTATACTGCTGAGCCACAACCCCAGCCTGAGTTCCCTTCTTTGAGAGGTCTGGTCCACTTCTTGCTTTAGATCTGCCTCTCTGAGCCCTGAAGTGTGCTACTAGAGTGAAAGGTGAACAGAGCCTCAGATTGGGGAGAAGAAAAAAACACCTGACAAATGCCCTCCAGAACTGATTCATTAAATTAGGGAATGGAGTGCCCCAACAGCAACGGCCCTATTCAGAAAGTAACCCAGATCACTACCCAGGAGGAAATGAGGGGGGATGTTTGCTTACCTGGTTGGGGGTAGGCAAACAACAGGAGTAAGGCACAGAGCATCGCTCACGGCTAGGGTTGTCATCTGAGCAGTTGAAATACATATTCTGGGACCAATCCTTGTAGGAAATCCCTCCACAGCAGCTGAACTGCAAGAAAGCCCACTGCAGAGGTTAAAAGTCACCCACCCCTCACACTGGGGTGGCCAGGATAATTCTCAAAGAATTCTCAAAACTTATCTATGGCAAACTTCTACTTTTTTTTTTTTTTTTTGGTACCAGGGATTGAACCTAGGTACACGTAACCACTGAGCCACTCCCCGGTTCCTTTTTATATTTTATTTAGAGTCAAGGTCTTGTTAAGTTGCTTAGGGCTTTGCTTAGTTGTTGAGGCTGGCTTTGAACTCATGTTCTTCCTGCCTCAGCTGGGATTCCAGGTGTGCAACACCATGCCTGGTAAGCTTCCACTTTTTGTAAGTTGAATCTTAAGCTTGAGCCTTTTAGTTGCTTTCACCTGAAGAAATTTTCTTAATTTCTACTACTTTATGTATCTTCTTATAATTTACCGCAGTGCTCGATACTACAGTTGTGTATATATGTATTGTTTTGCACATTCAACTATAAACTCCTTGAGAGAAAGTTCTGGCTTTGTAGTTCTGCACAGCACAGATTCTGGAAGAAGAAAGTATTCAAAAATACTGGGCTGGTGGTGTAGCCCAGTGGTAAAGGATGCACTTATCATGCACAAGACCCTGAATTCAATCCCAGTACTACTAACAAAAAAAAAAACAAAAAACTACCCAAAACTACTGGCTAAAATAATTAAAGAATCAGTGCTTAAAAATTTACCTTAAGATACAGAAAACACAAGAGGGGAATCTTTAATATTGTGAGTCCATAATTACTTTGTGAAAGCAAATTGAATCCCAGAGTCAAGTGTCTGTTGCACCATAGAACTGGGGCACTGGTCTTAAAAGTACTGTTATTCAAATTTTAACTTTTGATTCTTTGCAGCATCAGTCACAATAGCTAAAAGGTGGAAGCAACCCAAGTGTTCATCAATTGATTACTGGCTAAATCATATGTAATTTTTACACTCCAAAATTATTCAGCCTTGGGGCTGGAGTTGTGGCTCAGTGGTAGAGCACTTGCCTAGCATGTGCAAGGTGCTGGGTTTGATCCTCAGCACCACATAAAAATAAATAAATAAAATAAAGGTATTGTGTCCAACTACAACTAAAAAAATACATATAATGTATATATAATATATAATATAATTATATATGATAATTATTTTATATATTTCAATTATTTTATATATATATATATATATATATATATATTTATTTATTTATTTATTTATTTATTTCAGGAAGGAAATTCTGACACATGCTACAATGTGGATGAAACCTGAAGACATGCCAAGTGAAATACATCTGTCACTAAAAGGAAACTATTGTATGGTTTTGTCCACATGAGGTACCTAGAGTAGTCAAATTTATAGAGAAATAAAGTAGAATGGTGGTTACCAGGGTGAGAATGTAAAATAAGTAATTAATGGGTACAGAATTTAAGCAAGGGAAGATGAAAAAGTCCTGGAGATGAATGGTGGTAATGGTTACAAAGCAATTTTCTTTTTTATTTGTTTGGTGGTGTTGGCAATTGAACCCAGGGGCACTCTACCACTGAGCTACACACTCAACCACTATTTTTCCCCCTAATTTTATTTTCAGACAGGTCCTCACTAAGTTGCCAGAGTTGTCCTTAAACTTGGTATCCTCTTGCCTCAGCCTCTCAAGTAGGTGGGATGACAAGAATGTGCCACTGGCTGTGAATGTTCTTAATACTACAGAACATTCACAGCCAGTGGCACATACATCTCTAGGGCTAGAGATGTAGCTCAGTGGTACAGTGCTTGTCTATGACATGCAAGGACCCAGATTCAACCCCAGCATCACAAATACAAAACAGTAAATTTTAAGCCAGAAATACTTTACCACAATTTTTAAAAATGAACTTTCGAATAAGTAATCAAAAAATCTGCCCAATTCCTCATAGGAACTATTTATAATAGTTTCTTACAAATCCTTCCAGAATGCTTTTGCAAATACGAATATATATTCTCTCCTCCCCCGACTTTTTTTTACACAAATGGTAGATTACTATATATACCATTCTGTGTCCTTAAAAATACTTTTAAGGCACTGTGTGTGTGTGTATGTGTATGCCAACATCCTTTCCAGAATCCATTACATAGCAGGTAACAAAGAGGCCTACCAACCTGAAGGTTGAGGTATCTCCTGGTATAATGCTAACTTTTACTTGAAGCCTCAAGGTCACTAGCTGACCCCACCAAGCTTAGCCCATACCTTCTTCTGGCCAAAATCAATGAGGTTCTGCAGATCCAAGTCATCTCGGTAGTGCACAATGGCATTGTTGATGATCTCATTCACTTTCCCCCGAGCCTACAAGAGACATGGATAGAATTAGGACATAGAACTAATCCCTAATTTATTCCTTCTTATAGAAATAACAGTAGACAAGGATCACTGCCCTCCCCCACCCCGTGATTTCTCTATAGTTTATTGTCATAGAAGTTGTGGGATGGCAGAGGGGGGACCCTCCACATAGAATATAGCATGGTCAGAGCCCCAGGGTAGCCTTTCCCATGCTTATGCCAAGCTCTAAGCAGCCAGGCACAGCTTGGCTCCCTTTCCCATCCCATCCAGGTGTATATGATGGCTACTAAAGTTAGTGCAGCCAAATGGCCCCAGGCCCCTTTCTGTTGCCCCAGCTCTAATCCTTCTGCCATGCTTCACTTCCCACCACCTCCCATTCCAATTTTCTTTTTAGACACTGGATATTTCTCTCAAATTATGAAGATCAATAACTTACCAGAAAGCTTCCTCCTGAAACACATTCAGGAGGCCTATGTCCTTCAGAGGCCCAAAGGGTTAATGAGAAGCCCTATCAGCTTTGCTGGATGGAAGCCAGGCTTCAAACCACCTGTCCTTGCAAATATGGGATAAGCAGGGAGAGTCTAAAGGAGGTATCATGACAACAGCAATGACCTCTTGTCCTTCATTTGTGGACACCCAGATAGGAGAGAAAAGAAGCATGTCCTCTCCTCTTTAATGCCAAAATGGAAGAGGTGGATATATTTATGGGCCTGGGTTCCAAAGAGATACTGGGACATCTCTCAGGAGTGGGGAAGAATCACACATTAAATTTAGGTCAAAGTTTAGGGC
This sequence comes from Marmota flaviventris, assembly GCF_047511675.1. Classification (NCBI taxonomy): domain Eukaryota; kingdom Metazoa; phylum Chordata; class Mammalia; order Rodentia; family Sciuridae; genus Marmota; species Marmota flaviventris. The sequence goes on from NC_092498.1 coordinate 24,553,393, forward strand.
AGCAATCAAAGATCAAAGGTATTCCCTCCTCAGATCATCCTTCTTTGAGTCAGTCTTGAAATCAAAACCAAGTCCTAATAGGGGAGATGGCCAGTTCCCAGGAGCCTTCATCAAGGTCCTCAGGTGCCAGTGGGCAAGAGAAATGCTGGACTGCTGTCACCATTTCTCAGAGTTACAATGTCAAAATAACCCAGTATACCTCAAAACATTTATCGACTGATTCAAAGTAGAGAAACTAATTGCTTTTTTTCCTTCTCCTCGCCCCCCCTCCCAAAGATGATTACTGAGAAGAGGCACTGACCTCTAGTGGACATAAGAGGATTGCATCTTTTTAGACTCAGCAGATCTGTTTATCATTTTAGGATTTTTACTAAGCCAAAAGGACTAGAAAACTATGAACTAACTTAGCGGCTCTCAGTTTCATAATTGTCTACCTTGCTCTTTTTCTGCTCCAATATATTTTCTCATAATTTTTTTCTACAGGGCTGAGGTTGTAGCTCAGTGGTAGAGTGCTTGCCTAGCATGTGTGAAACACTGGGTTCGATCCACATCACCACATAAAAACAAATAAATAAAATAAAGAAATGTTTGGAGCATGATATTCCCTTAAAAAAATTTCCGTCCACAGTCCTATACTTTGTCCCTGGTAATCATTTGCCTTTTGAGAAAGGAATTCTGTTTTTGTTTGTTTGTTTTGTGTGTGGTACTGGGGATTGCATCCAGAGCCTCATGAATTCTAGTGCTTTCTAAGCAAGCCCTCTACCACTGTGCTTCATACCAAGCCTGGAATTCTGGTTCTTAATAAAAAGGACTGTCACTGCATGGCACACCACCTCGAGATATGGTAAGCACTGTTTAAAATTGTGTGTTCTTTCCCCTTAGCTTCCCTCTGTCTTCTCAAAAATTTATTTTTAAGGAAATAATTTTTTTAAGGAAATGTTGTCTGTGGTCCACTTGATCACTGACTTTTACTTTGTCATTTTCCATTAAAGTTTACAGGTCATTTTAACTTCATGTTTATAGAATTTTCTTCCCTGTTGGCCTCTCAGGCTTTCTAAGGAAAACATTCTACAATTGCAAAATTCTCTTTAAATATGGTGACTTTAAAGGCCATTTATTCATCCCCAAGGAGAACCTTTCAAAGGCTGATGTATCTCTGGGGAAGGAACACTGTGGTTAATTAATTGGGCTAAACACAAGCAGAAACCTTTCCTTTCTCCCTCTGGGTCACATCTGAAGAGGCCCCTAGGCTCCCAACCTTACCTTGTCTGAGAAGACGAAGCCCAGCACCCCAGCAGCCAGCTGTAGCAGGAACACAATGGTGAGGCAGAAGGAGAACTGTAGGGAGAAGGCAGGAAAAGGAGACCATCTGTTATCATCCTGGGCAGCAGCCCATTCTGGGGCTGTGGGGAGTGTTGGGGGGCCACCAGGCATTTTCCCCACATTTCACTAACATGGGAAAGGCTCCTACCTCTGGACACTGTCCTGGGGATGACCACCCTATTCTGGGTCACCTGGAGCTGAGCACTAGTGAGAAGTGGACAGCATAGGCCTTAGGGTGGGACAGAGGAGCCAGAAACAGAAAGGCTATAGGAATAGTATTAGGAGGCTCGGAGAAACAAGGAGGAGGGAGCCATTGTCTCTCCATGGGGCCCTTGACCACTCACCGTCTGCAGGAGGCAGATATTTTCACGGAGGGATCCAATACAGCCACAGAAGGTGAGCAGGAACATGAGGACACCCACCACAATCAGCAGGATGGCAGGGTCTACCTCCAGGTAAGCCAAGGCTGCTTCTGGGAGAGAGGCCTACCCTCAGTCTGAGGCTGATGCCCACTGAAAGGACTCCCGAACTGTGGTCCTTCCTCTGGTGAGGCAATCTCCAGTGTGGCTGGGTGAAGGTTATGAGGAGGAAATGCCTCCTTGCTATGGGGAGGACTAAGAGGCCCAAGCAGGGCTATGGCATTTCATTTGAGGAAGTAAGGAAGTAAGAGCCTTATTACTGGGCTTAAGAGAGGAGCAGCCACTTTCGCTCCAGAAAAGAATTAGAATTGCTTTAGGCTTGCCAGCTATCAGATTCTGGAGACTTTGTACAGAGAAAGAGGAATGGAGGTTGAGTTACTCCAGGACAAGCCCAGGGCGGGTAAAGCCCTAGACTGTTCTGTTACCAGATGGCTGGATTCTCTCCTAGACAACTCCTAAACTTCAAATGTAGGCATACCTTGGGACACTCAGGAAAAGCCAGGTGAATTGGCACAGATGTGCTGGCATTTTGGAGTAGACCACCCAGATCTCACTGCTGCCTCCTTCAGTCCTGTCCCTGCACCTTCCTGCAGGAGCTATGGGGCTGAAGGGGGCAGAGGGGAAAGAGACATAGCAAGAGCCCTGGGGAAGTGAAGGGAGACCTGTAGCTCACCTGCGTGTTTCATCAGCCTGGCATAGACACCCACACCTACCATCACCATGGAAATCACCTGTGGAGACAGGGAAAGAACCAGACCCTGAGATTTTTGGAAACCAAAGAACCCTGAACTCTGTGTGAGTATCCTCCTGGGACAGCAGAGGGTCAAATTTTCCAGGACCCAAGGGGTGAGTATATTTCTCTTCTCCCCCAATGATACTGCTGATAGTATCTGCCATGAGATACTATCCCCAACATTATCTCATTCAATCCTCATAGCACAATTATCTTGTGAGGCAGATAGTATCCTCATTTTACAGATGAGGAAATTAAGGCAATTCAAGTTTAATATAGAACAGTGATTAAAAACATGGGCTTTCCCAGGGGCCTGAGGGTGTATATAGCTAAATTGTAAAGCATATGCTTAGCATGTAGGAGGCCCTGAGTTAAATCTTCAGCACCTAAAATACCCCATCAAAACAGAACACAACAGAAAAAAGTAAACACACACGCAAACACACACTCTGACTCTGGAGTGAGGCAGATTTGACCCCATATGAGACAAACTTCTGAGACTCAATTTCTGTATCTGCAGATGTGAATTGAGAACAACTACATTGAATGAGATTACTAAAAGAATTAAGTAAAATAATGCATGGAAAACATAGTTTTCTTGCCCAAATTCACATAGGAATTGTGAAGTTTTGAATTCTGATCCATCTACATTAAGGAGAAGGTCTTACAGCTAAAGCAGGCTCAGATGGATGCATACTCCCAGCTCTCTGACCCTACTAGAGGTCAACAAAGTGTCTGGTTAAAAAAAAAAAGAAAGAAAGAAAATGTACTCCAATGTGAAAGTCTGTGCATGAATATGCGTGTGTAAGTACCAGAACTGCCTTTATAAATTTTGATTCCATTGTGGGGGAATTTCATGGCTCCTCCCTGAGAGAAGAAACCCATCAGAGACTACTGGGAGTCCCCAGAGGGGCCTTCTCAGCCCCTCAAGCCTCCAGGAGTGCTGAGAAACCCCAGTGTGTACCCCGCTCGGCTACCCTTCCTTTCTTTGCTCCCAGTCTCCAGGCTGGTGCTAAGCAGCAGCTGACTATCACCATGGCAATAGATGAGGCCAAGCTCTGGCAGGGGAGAGTTCTCAGCAGCAGGGACTTGACCAACTCAGTAGGGAAGGAGATGGCTGGCTAGATCCACTGTCCTCCAAGACAGAAACCAGCTGGAAAGAGCCACCCTGTGGACTTTTGTGGGAGGAGAGTTGGGCCCCTAGAACAGGTAATAAGGTCATAAGATAATAAGTTTGCTGGGAGAAAGATGTTTTTCCTTATGGGAGTTGTTTATGAAGGTCCTCTGCCATCTGGCAAGGGAGGGCTGGTGTACTCAGAGTAAATGGCAAATCTCTTATATAAAACCATGTCTTTCAGGATCCTTCTCTCTGTATCCACTGCCTTCTCTCCTTGCCTCCATCATCTGGCTTTGGTTCTGCCTTTGGGCCCATGTATTATTAGCCAGCCCTCACACTCTGTCCAGGAGCAGCATACAGAGCTGCATGTGGGACTGGAAGTGCCAGCTGGCTTTTTGTCCTACAGCACCACCAGACTTGGGGAGAATGAGGGAGGCAGGCAAACCCCAGGACAGAGATCCCAGCCAGCCCCAGGTCTGAAGGCCAGAGTGAGCAAGCATCTCTGCCTGCCCATTAAAACTCACCATACCCAACTACAATTCTGAATGTCATTTTACTGAATCACTTAAAAATTTGTATCTATCTGCTTCTTACTGCTTTTTCACTTGTTAAATTTTTACTAGGGTAACTGGGTATGGTGCCACACACCTGCAATCCCAGGCTCAGGAAGCTGAGAAAGGAGGATCACAAGTTTCAGGCCCAGCCTCAGCAATTTGGCAAAACCCTTCAAAATAAAAAATATGAAGGACTAGGGATATAGCTCAGAGTGCCCCTGTTTTCAATCCCCAATGCCCCCCACTCTATTTTTTTTTAACTAGGGTAAATAACTTTCCACAGAGATGGTCTCTGATTGAATCATAACACAGCTAAAAACAAGAAATACACAGTTAAGGGAAATCATATATCACAGTACAACTTAATTCTATTTATGGGGCTGTAATTACAGTAGTTGCTTTGTCTCTATTGGTGGTAGATGAAATAATACCCCCGCCCCCGCCCCAAGATATTCCAGGTCCTAATTCCTGGAATCTGTGAATATATTACCTTACAAAACCAAAGTGACTTTACAAATGTGATTAAGAATTTAGAGATGGGGGCTGGGGATGTGGCTCAAGCAGTAGCGCGCTCGCCTGGCATGCGTGCGGCCTGGGTTCAATCCTCAGCATCACATACAACAAAGATGTTGTGTCTGCCGATAACTAAAAAAATAAATATTAAAATTCATTCTCTCTCTCTCAAAAAAAAAAATAAAAAATAAAGAATTTAGAGATGGGAAGGTTTATCCCTGAGGGCCCAGTATAGTCAAAGCAGACTTTATAAGAGGGATGCAAGAGGTTTAGAGTCAGAGAAGGAGGTACAACAACAGAAACAACACTGGAGTGATGTGATCAGGAATATGGGCAGCCTTAAAAGCTAGAGTAGGCAAGTACATGATTCTCCATTAGAGTAAACTAGAAGGAGTACTGTATTGGACTTCAGCAAGACCTGTTTTAGACATTTGTGTTGTTTTAAGGCATTACATTTGGGTAATTTGTTACAGCAGCAACAAGAAACTAATATATCATCTAAATCCAATTCATCAGCTACTATATTTGAGGTATTCTGAGGACCTATAATCTATATGCTATATCAGGGAAACCAAGATCAATTATATTCTCAACCTTGGCTTACATTAGAATCAGCTGGAGATTTAGGGGTGGGGGAGAAATTTTTAATGCCTGGGTTGCACCATAAACCAAGTAGTTTATAATTTCTGGCACTGGGACTTAGGCAACAGTAGTTCTGAATGCATTCTGGGTGATTCCAAGGTGCAGCCAAGTTTCAGATCCTATAAGCCTAAAACATAATCAGCCAGGGACCAAAGGCAGAAAGAGTGGATACATCAAAATCAAGATTAAGACTTTAATATTACTATTAATATTTAATATGATCATTAATGATGCCTCTCTGAGCTCTCAACTTCTTCATTTCACAGCCTGACACTTCCATTCTTGTCCTTATTTCCCACCCTGGATTCCCCAAAGCTACTGCCATTCCAAAGTTAGTGCTGCTACTGTTAATAGCATCTAATTTTAGAGCTGAATAGAACTTTAGAAATGGGATCAGACAGTCACCTCTTTATATAGATGAGGCCAAAAGAGCAGAAGGGACTCTTGACCAAGTTCATATAGGTGCAGTGGCAACATCTGAACTAAATGCAATTTTCCCATCTCATTCTGGTAATCTTTCCACAGTATTGGTTTTGGTACAAAATCCTTATAATATCCACAATATCTCCAATGACCTCCTTTCATGGGGAGATGGAGATAAAGATACTTCTTTTCTTAGGACAGCTTTTCACATGCAGGCCAGAATGAAGCCTAGCTGGAAACTTTTAAAAGCTATACACAATTTTCAAAATAGCTGAGTCTAGCTTTTAGCAAAAGGTATGTTTCTGAAAAGTTGTCTATAAAATTAAATAAAATAGTTTGCATGCATCAGTTCCTTTATCCTTATGTGAGTAATCACCTTGTAATAAAAATAGCCATTGCGGGGACTCCTTGGAGAAATGGCTGATTCTTGGACTAGGACAGGAAATATATAAGATGAGCCTGGAACATCTTGTGCCAGAAAGTAAATAAGGGCTTAAAAACAAATAAAAACAAAACTCCCACATCAGTGTAGGTATGCCAAAGGGACACAGGAGAAAACCGCAAAAGCCCCCAATAGCCAATTCAAGCATCAAGAAAAGACATACTGAATTACTCTGCATAGGATAAAATAGATATCTGTGAGTCCATGATGATACAAATAAATGATTTACTAAATAAATAAATAATCAGATAAATAGGAAAGAAAAAACATATATCCCACACAGAATAATTCCAAATAATTTGTATAAATACCCTCAAGGTAGTGGAGCACAACTCCTTATTCCTTATGTGTGAACTATACATTGTGACTTTCTTCAAAAGACCACAGTAGGGAAAAAAGAATAAAGATACAATACAGAAACCTGGCAAACATGACCTCAGCAAAGTGATCAAGGTCAATATCAACAATAAGGATGTTGATAAATCATTGGTATGATGTGATGAAAACAGTACTTTACCTCTGTGTTCTTCCATTCCAAAACCCATAACCCTGGTATAACCATGAGAAAAACACCAGGCAAAGTCCAATAAAGGGGCATTCTACATAATACTGAGCAGCACGCTTCAAAATCTCAAGGTCATAAAAAACAAGAAAAATCTAAGAAGCTGTTATAGCCAAGAGGGACCTAAGGAGACAATGACAGTTAAGCGTAATATATTATCCTGGATGGGATCTTAGAACAGAAAGACATCACATAAAAACTGAGGAAATCTGGATGAAGTATGAACCATAATGAAAATGCCATTAATCAGCAGCTTAGGAGGCTGAGGCAGGAGGACGTCAAGTTCAAAACCAGCTTTAGCAACTTAGTGAGGCACTAGCCAACTTAGTGAGAGTCTCTCTCAAATAAAATACAAAAAGGGCCGGGATGTGGCTCCATGGTTGAGTGCTCCTGGGTTCAATCCCCAATACTAAAAAAAGAAAATGCCATTAATTGTAACAAATATATCACACTAATGTAAAATGTTAATAACAGGGGAAACTGGGGCTGGGGATGTGGCTCAAGCAGTAGCGTGCTCGCCTGGCATGTGTGCGGCCCGGGTTCGATCCTCAACACCACATACAAACAAAGATGTTATGTCTGCCGAAAACTAAAAAATAAATATTAAATTCTCTCTCTCTCTTTAAAAAAAAAATAACAGGGCAAACTGGTGTGAGGTATATGGGAATTCTAAACTATTTCCTCAAATTTTCTGTAAAACTAAAACTGTTGTAAAAATTGTCTTTTGTAAAGTCACCCTCTATTTTTTTAGTTTTATAAACACACACACACACACACACACACACACACACACACACACACATATATATATATATATATACATATATATTTTAGTTGTAGATGAACGCAATACCTTTATTTTGTTTATTTGATTTTTATGTGGTGCTGAGGGTTGAACCAAGTGCTTCACACATACAAGGCAAGCATCTCACTACTAAGCTACAACCCCAGCTCTAAACCTATATTTTTTAGTATCAGATTTTTTAAAACTGGGGTCCATTTGTATACAGTTTTACATACTTCAATCAGGGTGATTTCCCCCAATCACACCAAATAATAAGGCAGTGGACCATAAAATTGTTCAGGTGACAGAGCATCACGAGGTCACAATGATCACCTGTGGTATACACTATAGATTTTGACATATTAATTTTTAGAACTTTAAAATACCATTACTGATTTCTAATTTACAGTCTATATCTCATTGTCCTCAATTATTTTCATAATGTTCTCTGTGATGGATTCTCTTCAGGATCAACCAATGGTCATGCTTTTTTTTTTTTTTTTAAACTGGGGGTTGAACCCAGGACACTCTACCACTGAGCTACATCCTCAGCCCTTTTTATTTTTAAATTTTCAGACAGGGTCTTGCTAGGTTGCCAAAGCTGACATGGAACTTGCAATTCTCAGTCTCCTGAGTTGCTGGAATCACCAGCATGTGCCATCATACCAGCCTATTTTTACCATTTTGAAGTATATAATTTAGTGGCCTTAACTGCATTCACACTGCTGTGCAACCATAACCACCATAAGGTCACAAAGTTTTTTCATCACCCCGAATGGAAACTCCATACCCATATTGTCCACCTTCTTCCCTCTTCTGATGCTTGGGAACCACAAATCTGCTTTCTTTCTCCATGGATTTTCCTATTCTGGATACTTCTTATAAATGGAATCACATAATGTGTGGTCCTTGTGGTCCTTGAGGTCTGGCTTCTTCCACTTAGCATGATTTCAAGGTTCATCCATGTTGTAGCATGATTGAATAATATTCTATTATATGGATGTAATACAGTTTGTTCATGTACTCATCCACTGGTGGACATTTGGGTTGTTTCCACCTTTTTTTATTAATATTTATTTTTTAGTTGTAGTTGGATACAATATCTTTAATTAATTTATTTATTTTTATGTGGTACCGAGGATTGAACTCAGGGCCTTGCCCGTGCTAGGAGAGTGCTCTATCGCTGAGCCACAACCCCAGACCCTGTTTCCACCTTTTTACTACTGTGAATGGTAGTGTTGCTATGAATACCTATGTACAAGTTTTGTTTGTTTGTTTTTTGATACCAGTATGCATTTAGGATTTGAATTGCTGGGCCATATAGTAATATGTTTAAATTTTGGAAGAGCTGTTGAACTGTTTCCTACGGTAGCTGCACCATTTGACCTTCCCACCAGCAAAGTATGAGGGTTCAAGTCTCTTTCCACCCTTGACAATGTTCATTCTGACATTTTTTTGACACTGACATTTTGATGAGTCCGGGCCCACTGTTTTACAGAATGTGTCTCAATTTGTTTCCTGACAATTAAATTCAGATTACACATTTTTGATAGAAATATTACACAGATACTGTTGTGTTCTCAGTGTATCATGTGAAGAGGCACAACAAATTAATTTCTATCATAGAAATAAGGAGCAATTTTACTAACAGATGATATAGCTGTTAGTGTCTCTGCATCTCATAAAACAAACAGGCAATACTCTAATTGTTTCCTAGTTTTCCATAATATTTGGTTGTTAAAGGTCTCCTTCCCTATGCCTTTTGCTAGCACTTGCTGGAAGATAAGCAGCTGCAGGCAATAATAATGTTCATGGGAGAAAATAGAAAACAGAAAATTCTCTCCATTATCTTGATATTTTTCTTGCAAACTAGAGAAAGACAACCACAGGTTTGATGTTTGTGAGGAAAAACCCTTATTCTAGCCCTAAGATACTACTTTGGGGCCATTAGCACCAAGAGAGGAAAGGCTGCAGGGCCCCAAGTTTAGGTCCTAAACAATGATGTCATCAAGCCCAATGCCGATAATTACAGGCAAACTGGTTCCTGGAGTCCTTTTCCATTAAATTGTACCTTAAGACCAAGGTGGTATGCCAAACTCTGAGTAGCAGACCAAGGGAAGGCCCTGAAAGACAAGTGTGGGCTCTGTTCCTACCATATATATGAAACTTTGTGTGTGTGTGTGTACGGTACTGGGAATTGAACTCGGGGAACTCTATCCCTGAACTACATCCCAGCCTTCTTTATTTTTCATTATGAGTCAGGGTCTTACTAAGTTGCCAACGGTCTCTTTAACTTGCTCAGGCTGGCCTTGAACTTTCAATACACCTGCCTCAGCCTCCTGAGTCCCTGGGATTGCAGATGTGTGTCATCACAGCTGGCCTGAAACTTCTTTGTAAACTAGAAAACAAAGGCTTTCATTAATTATCATCTCCCTCAGGCTAACAGTGGGCACGTGAACAAAGCAGGTTCAGGTTCAAGGCTGGCTCTTACCTAGACTCAATCCCCGTCTACTTTCCATTCTCTTTCCTCCTTCCTGGAGGAGGCCTCATCCTAGTTCTGTAAGCCCACCCCTGGCAGGTGATTCTAGGAGCTATTTCCAAGAACAGTCTAGTAGTTACCTTCTAGAGTGCTAAGGACCAGATATTGGGCTGAACATTTGAAGCATGCTATCTCATTTCATTCTCACCATAACCCCAAGAGGGCGTTGGTATCTCCACTTTATATAGAACAGAGGTTCACAGAATTCAAATAACTTTGTCTAGTTCACTTAGTTGGTGAGTAGCCGAAGTGGGACTGGAACCTAGATTTGGATGTCCCCAAAGCATTATGACTTCAGCCGCATGGCTGCCTTCCTGTCTTTGCCTCACAGTGATCTTAGGATCTCATGCATTCATCGGGGGATACTACTTGGGGCAAGAACAAACAGGGGCCTGCAGTTCTCTTGGGGAACAGCTGGCAATCTCTAAACTGGGTGGGGCTCAGGCAGGGGAAGGAAGATAGCACGGGGAGGTGACAGGGTGCCAGCAGGGCCTAGAAGGTGGCTCAGAGGAAAGTTTCTAGAATGGCATCCTGAAAAGGAAAAACACAGTATAACCATGCAGGCCCACCAGCCTGAGCAGCCTCCAAGAGAAAGCACTGGCCTCCTCTATCTCCATATTCCAAAGTCCAATCTACAAGACTCGAATGAAGCAGTCTCAGAGTCCACACCTCCTCCTTGGAATCTCTCTCCCTCTTCTTTTGAAAGCAACAGTGTACAGTGACTTTCTGAAGGGAATCAAAACCCTGTACTTGGGCTGGGGCATGTAGCTCACCACAGAGTGCTTGCTTAGTATGAGTGAGGCCCTGGATTCAATCCCCAGCACAGGGGAAAAAACAAAAACCAAAACCAAAAAGCCCTGTCTACACAGAGGGAAGTTAGAGAGAGAGGTTTCCACCTCTAGTTAGTTTCTTAGAACTTACTCTCCTTATTTCTGGATGAAATCCTAGAAGTTATAGCCTACTAGACCTAAAGCAGGGTTCCTCCCTCACTCCCAAGATCTGTGCATGCTGGTGATCTGGAATGGATGGCACTGTCCCATTAGAAATCCACAGCTCTGTATGATATGTCAAGATCATTGTACTGTCATGTGTAACTAATTAAAACAACAAACAAACAAAAAAAAAAACATTACATTTCCACAACTTGGAAAAAAAAAAGAAACCCACAGCTCTTTCATTGCCAATGCCTGGGGCCAGCCCTTTAAGCATCTTCCTCAGGCCATCAATAGTTCTGGTTTTCCCAGGTTATATATGAGGAAAGAAAGTCCATAAGGGGTCAGAGCAGTATAAACATTCAAACTCATGGTTTTGAATGACTGGCCTGATGTATATTCTCTTATCAAGATTCTGAGAGGCATTCTATGTTTTCTTTTATTCTTTTCAACAGTTGCTTTATGTTTACAATTTTCTTCTTGGTACAAGGCAAGCAGAGCAGGTAGGCAGGCATGTGACCTGCACCACAAAGGGTATGGCTTTAGTCTTCATTTTTTGGTGTTTTGGATTTTTGCTGTTGTTGTTTTTATAAATGAATCTGACCATTTTGCTTATTGAAGCTTTCCTAGCCTATGGGGAAGGTACAGAGAGGAGGTGGGATCTGGAGGTATTTGAAAGCATGTGTAGTTGGGGAAGTTGGGTAGCAGGAAGGGCCTTTGCCACCCAATGGATTTTTGCCAGATTTGATGCCTAGTTACTCCTGGAGGCTTCTGAGCCAGATTACAAGATATGGTGCTTCAGATGTTCTGGGGCAATTCTGAGTGTCCTAGGAACTCCAGTACAATGGTATTGGATGGGGGAGTGGACATCATGAAGAATATGACTCTCCAATTGGACAGGCCTAGGAAGACCTAGATGGGGGTCCATATATGCTTCAGTGGAAGTGAAAAAAAATCCAGATGCTATAGACAATAATCATATGTGGCTCTGACAGTAATGCTGGGGGTGGGGATGGCTGCCATTTTTTTCTGCCTGGCTTGAGGGGAGGGTGCCAGGCCAGAGGACGCATGGACAATTACACCTTACCACCAAGAATGTTCAAGTACCTAAGGCTGTGCTGCATCCTAACAGACCAGTGTCTGTGAGGGAGGGAGAGTGGAAGGACATTAAGCTTTTACCCACTGAGCTTTACTCTCTCACTTGCCATGGAAAAAAAAAAATTCAGTGAACACCCACTTTGTGCCCAAAACAACTGAGTACTGGGAATCAGGAAGTGAATAAAGCAGTTCCTACTCTCAGAAACCTGAAGTCTGGAGAGGGAAACAGAAAAACGAACACACAATTGCATTACAGGTAGCGGGGTGTGGCGATCAGTATATACAAGGTGCCACGGGAGCCTAGGGGCAAAGCTACCAAAGATACATGAGCTGAGATATAGGGGCTGAAGATCTGAGCTCTTGGGCTCTTCTTGACTCAACAGGATCTCTAACTGCTACCCTGAGTGGGAAAAAGGGCCAGCAATAGAGGACTTGGGCAGCACTGATAATATTTCTGACAACATATGCCCAAGGCTGATAAAGCATGTACCATCCTTGTGTCTTAACTCAGCACCGAGATGTCCAATGTAGGGAGATGAGGAAAGGCAGCTACTTCTCCAAGGTTTAAATACAACTTCTAGGCTGTAGGAGCAACTACTCTATGGCATAAAAACCCAACAATCAGTCTTGAAGGAACATGATTCTGGGGAGAAAAATCAGAACTCCAAGACCAAAGGGGAAGTGAGATTTGAAACATAAACAGGAGGAATTGGTCCTGGTTCCAAGGGAGTCCGCAGCTTTCTGAGTCAGACTCCAGATGCCCCAAGAATTAGGGCTTCTAGAAGAGCAGCAGAGATAGTGCTGCTCACTGAGTAGGAGTCCAGGTGATGCCAGCCACCTTCCTAATGTGTTTAAACACAGACACAAACACCTCCTCTACAAAGCACCCCAGCAGCTGGCATGAAACTCACTCTGCCTGCAAAGGTATAGGCCATCAGTCCTAGCCATGGGTGTTTACAGGCAGAAGAGGGGAATTTGTTGAGGTAGTGAAAGCTTGCAAATAAGAAAGCATAGTAACCAGTCCCTGAAGTGGGAGGGAAGAAAGTTGACCCCTGATCTGGGGAAAGCCACTCTTCGGCTCTAGTTGCATGGGTGTACATTGTAGCTGCGGCTCTGGGCCTGGGAGAGAAATGACACTCGATAATCACTGAAAAGTATTGTACCCTAGGAAGGGCAATGTCCCAGGGATACCAGGACACAGATTCATTCTTAGATCCAGCTCCAGGTCTCAAGAAAGAAAACAGTACCCAAAGTGATTCATTCATCTTTAAATAGTTCACAAAGGCAGACACATTTCTCCTTTAGAATAGAAAGATTAAGGACAGAGAGACAGATACATTGGCTTAGGGTCACACAGTAAGTTGGTGCCAGAAAGAAGCTGTGCCTCTTATCCTTTTCTGTGCTATTTATAGAGACTCTGACTTTTTGAGCTCATAGTAGGACCAAGAAGGGGCTCTACTCTAATTTGGGGTGGTGCCAGGCTGGCTAGCCAGGTCCTCTGACCTTGAATGAAGTATTTCTTACCAGGGTAAATATGTCTATGAAGCCAAACTCTCTCTCTTTAGCTGTGACCTCCCAAAGTCATTTGTCTGATAAAAGTGAGCAGGGTGGAACACAGAAGTCCAAGAAATGACCATAAACATCAGGGTAAGATGCTGTTGCTGCAGCATACAGATAACAAACAGAGATTTGGCTAAGAAAGAAAACCAATGAGAACCTGAGCTACCTAGGTTGCTAGTGCTGGCTCTGAAGATATCACGTCCTGGCCTGGCACACTCAACGATATGAAGAAGACTTCATTGGCACTTGTCCCTACGGGGTAGTACATTCCCCCTATCCTAGCGGAGGGTGATGAGGGATTTTTCTTCTGTTTTTCCCCTAACCTTGGGCAGAAACAGAAGCCACACCACAGGAAGTTGGGTTGACTGGTTAACTACTAATACCGTCACTACCCCAGCTCTGGTAGCAGCCATCTGGGTCAAGGACTTCCCCTACAGGCACCCTGGTTCAGTAGAAAAATCATCATACCAAGCCTGCTACCAGCTGTTGGACCTTAGAGGAAACATTTAACATCACTATGACTTAGCTTTCTCATACATAAAATGTGGATGCTGGACAAGATGCCTGCTAATTTTTTTTTCTAGTTCTAGTTCTAGAACTGAGAATTTGATAGAAGCCCAAACTCCAATTTTCCCAAGAGTACAACGGCTGAGAGTGAGCTGTCATCACCACCCTCTGGGATTTCTCTCATTTGTCCCAACAGGCTAGCACTTATGTACTTTGTGTCTGTACTTCACACCACCGCCCCTGTGAAACCTTTCCAGCAGCTGGCTCAGATGTCTGGTCTGCTCCTTCTCCTAGGAAATATATTTTAGACTCACAATTCTTCCCTCCTGTAAATCTGAAAGTAAAGGTCTCAGGCTGAGGTGGGCAAGGATGACACACTCCCAGAGTGGCAGCTCTGGTGTGATAGGAGCAGGCAGAGAAATGGGGAAAGGACTTTTCTGTGTTCTAAAATCCAGAGGAGCTCAGGGACTCTCTAGCCATGAACCAGGATGGAGCTAGCATTTCGCTATCTGGTCCAGCTGAATTCTCAGCTCTGGCAGAGTATTTCTGCCAACCCTAATCACACTGGGTTTCACTTTATGGCAGAGGGAACAAAGGCCTGCAGACTTGAACATATTTGCCCAGCTCAATCAACAATGATGATGGCACACTGGGGATGGAAACCTGGGAGCCTGGAGCCCCAATCCAGGTATTTTTTCCACTTTTTCCAACCCCAAGAATGTTCTGAAAGGATCCCTAGCCTTCAAGCCCAACACAAGGTCCTATTTAAAGAGTCCAGGCTCCAAGACACGTCTCGTCCTGAAAGGGATAGGGCAAAGTTTGGGACAGTGCTGGGATGGGAAGGACATCCGACCTGGAGGCCATTCCTCTCTCTTCTTTGTTGGAAGGGGCATCTGAAGACGCCTCAAAAAGGAAGAGATGCAACCCCTTGACCCATCCTCCCTGAGGTAAAGAGCTGAGGCTTGGGGTTTTCCTCCCTCTTCTTTGCCAGCGGGGCCTCCCAGCCTGTTGGCCTGAAAGTCCCCAATCGTGAATGTGCCAGGGGGGCTGCCCTGACCAACAGGAACACCTGCTCCACCCCTGAACCCACCGTTTTGGCCTGCCATAGACCCCTTGTCCTTACTGAACCCTCTGCACCCCTCCCCACGCCCTTTCCTGAAGAGGCATCAATGTAATGTCCCTCCCCAGGAGAAATGCCCCCAAAGTGTCGTAAATCCAGAAAACTAGGCAATGCCACTATCCCCGCTCGCTTGTCACCGGGCATCCCGAGCCGCCCCCTCCTCTGCTGCGGGCAACCCCTGCACCTCTAGGGGTACCCTGCCGCCCAGGTACCCCCAAGACTCACCCAGAAAAGCATGTTGAAGAAGAAGAGCAGGTATTTCACCAGCGGGCTGACGAAGGAGAACTCCTCCCCGTAGGGGGCCGGCGCCCCGGGTCTCCGTGCCATAGTCCACCGCGGCCGCCCCCGGGGGCCTATCTCCCAGCGGCGGCCGGCCCACCTGCGCGCCCCGCGCCCGGGGACATGAGCCGCGCCACCGCGGGAAACCGCGCGGCCCCGGAGCTTCGCCGCGGCGGGAGCCGCCGGAGCAGTGCGTCGCAGAGTCGCGCGGGCAGGGAACGGCGCCGCCGGGAGCCGCGGGAGCCACCACCGGCAGCGTGAGCTACGGAGACTCCACCGCCGCCGCAGGACCAGCCCGGCCAGCCCGGCTCCCAGGAAACTGGGCCGGCCCCCGGACGCCCATTGGCGAGGCTGCCAAAGCCTGACTTCTCATTGGTCAATGGTTGATGTCACTAAGTATCCAGCCATCCCCCTCCTGCGAGAGGCGGGGGAGACACCTGTTCTGTGAGGGACAACTTGTTAAAGGGTCAGCGGTTCTGTCTCCTCCCTGGAGAAGGAAAGCATCCCAGACTGCAGCTGCTCAAGGAAAAAAGAATGAGGAAGAGGAATGCGCACTGCATTCCACACCCACGCCCTCCTCCCAGTTGCGGTGCACACATGCAAACACACACATACGTTAAAATCAACAAGTACGCACTGTGTGTGTTGAGCAATGCTCCGAAAGCTGTGGGAATGCAAGAGAATGGAGATAATCCTGAGAAGGATGAAAATAAAACCAGGGAGACAAAACTAACCAACGGGTAATAATCGGAGACTTTAAGAGCAAATGCAATCCTGTGCAACTGTGTCTTTTAAATGCTTATTTCAAAAATCCTATAACCCAATAGTGGAGGTTTGGAAACATCGTCATCAATCTTTCCATCCTAATTTATTACTGTCGCAATCCCCCCAACCTGGTCCTCTTTAAATCTTGGTCTACATGCAGACACCGTTTTTAACGTGCTGATAGGACTTGCACCTATTGAATTTCATGTAGGTAGTGGATGTTGTAAGTTGGGTTGGCTACAATAAGTAATAAGCAATGAATTTCAGGGAGAATCTGATTTCACTATCATTAGAATGATCATAGATAGTTTAATCTCTGCAGACTCATTTTGTTTACTGTTAATTGGGGAGCATCCTGGCTGAAGCATGTCAATGTAAGGATTAAATGAGATGATTCATGTGGATCACTTAGCACACACCTCTCACATAGAAGAACTCACTAGCTGGAGTATTTTGTTTTAACAGAATTTAGAAGCCAATATGTAAATATGATTACTGTGCAAATAATTATTTTATATTTGGGAGAAGTTTAGCAAAGATATGACAAGTGAGATTAGAAAAGCAGAGACGGAGGGAAAGTGTTATACATGTGGACAAAAAGATCCAACCAAACTTGGAGGTCCAAAAACACACCATGTGTTGATTAAAAAATCAGCAGATTACTTTTGGCCAGAAGATATGGTATGCTCAGTAACACTGGCTAATGCCAATACATGTCAACTTGAGTTAAAATTGTGGAAGGACTTGAATATCAGATCAGGAAGTTAGTGCTTAATTGATATGGAAATACGAGTTTTGAAAAAGGGAATGATATAAGATCTGCTGTTTTCAGTTAGAGTGGGAGAGAGACTGGAGAAACAAAGGTAGATTAGGAACCTCTATTTAGTAGTCCAGATAATCAGAAATTAGGATTTGATTTAGAATTAGTGGATAGAATAATAGATGAGGATAGGAACGAAACCACTGGAAAGATAAAACCTCTAAGACTAGACAATGGTTGGGGGCAGGGCTGACAGAAGAACCAGGGGTGAGGGTCAAAGAAGTGAGCTAGGACCAGGGTACTGGGGGAATGACCATGAACAGGATGGATGATTAACTGGAGATCAGCATTAGCATGAAGGTGGCAGGGCAGGCAGAAGCCGTTTTACAAGAGGTTAAGGTTGTGCATGGGTGTGCAAAGGGTAGGTATCCATTTTCAGATGTTACAAGGATGAGAACGGAGAAATAGGTCAAGCTGCTGAATGCTGCTATTAGTTGACCTTCCAGAAATCAGTTTTAATAGATAAGATAAGGACAGATCACAAAACGTTAAGGAAATAATTTGTGGTGAAAGGGAAGCTGTGAATGGAGACTGCAGGCACCTCTGTCTAGAGGTTTGAGGTTAAGCAACCTCAGAGTAAAGAGAAAGTCTTCTTTTAATGTACAAGAGACCTGACATGCTTGTAATTAAGAAAGAAAGAAAGAAAAAAAAGCTGATCGGGGAAATGTAGCTCAGTGGTGAAGCTCTTGCCCATCATGCATTAAGGCCCTGGGTTTATACCCCAACACTGGAATAAGGGTCAAGTAAAAAGAACTGAGGTGGATAAAGGATGGGGCAAAGTTTTGGAGATAATAGGGAGGGGTGAGATCAGTAGTCAAAGTGATGACCACAGTGTCTATCATATGGAAGTCAAGGATGGCACCCATACAGAAGGAAGCCAAGCAGCTGTAGAGCAAAGAATGAGGAAACTCTGTGCACTGAGTTAGAACGATCTCCAAGCTTAAGTTACCAAGTCAAAAAAGCAAAATGAGTAACAGTGTAAGTAATAGATTACATTCTGGTAAAAGAAAAAGACAAAAGTAGAAAATGACATTTGCATTTGCTTGCATCTGCCTAAATAAATCCGGAAGGACATATAAGATCCTAAGAAAGGAGGTTAGATATTGTTGGGGAGATCAGACTAAGAAAAAGGAGAGAGTCTTTTCATTATATGTCATTTCACTTTTTCCTGATTTTTGCAGTATGAAGTATATTAATTATTCAAAAGGGAAAATTACAGTATCCATCTTTTTAAATGACAAAATTACATCCTTATTATAAAATGCTATGTAGATACTTAATATAATGTAGAAAATATATGCACTGAATTTAGAAAGATTTAGAAAAGGGAATACAAAAAGCAATTTACAAAATTATGTGTATAAAGTATCCAATAATCAGGGAATGGTTTCAATTTTTTTCAGGTCCTTGGAAGGTATTCAATTCTTTGATATGGTCATTTAAAATGGAACTGAAAATATGCAAAATTTTAACAACATAAGCATATTCACAGTAAGAACAGTATAAATTTCAACAGAGATGAAGAAAATGTAAGAGTAATATCAGAAACATTGATGTGGCTATTGTATAGCAATTTATCACTGAAAGTATATGTAGTATTAGTGTGTGTGTGTGTGTGTGTGTGTGTGTGTGTGTTGGTGGGGATTGAATTCAGGGCCTTATGCATGCGAGGCAAGCACTCTACCATCTGAACTATCTCCCTAGCCCTGTATGTGATTTTGAAAAGAATTAAAATATTTCATATTTCTGTAAAGCAAAAACAACAATAAAATCCACGTTGCTAGAAGCAATACTGGATAGAAAGAAGGTGTGTGAAGAAAAGACAGTCATAACATGCAGGCTGGAAGCTTTAGGAAGAAGGGGTATATGGAGAGAGCAGGGCAAGAAACTGGAGGCCTAGCTGGAGTGGCCAATAACTAGTAGTTCCAGTGAGTAAGGCTAGTGATGTCTTTAAAAAATACTGGGGTTGTGGCTCAGTAATAGAGCACTCGCCTAGTATGTGTGGGGATCTGGGGTCAATCCTCAGCACCACATATAAATAAATAAAACCAAGGTATTGTGTCTCCCTATAACTAAAAACATATTTAAAAAATACATAATGGGCCTGGAGAAAAGTGATTTGAGGATGATTTGGTGGTGGGTTTTTTTTTTTTTTGTACTGGGAATTGAACCCAGGGGCGCTAACAACTGAGACACATGCCCAGCTCCCCCCCCCCCCCGCTTTTTTTTAAGAGCGAGAGAGAGAGAATTTTTAAATATTTATTATTTTTAGTTTTTCGGTGGATACAACATCTTTATTTTATTTGTATGTGGTGCTGAGGATCGAACCCAGCACCCCGTGCATGCCAGGCGAGCGCGTTACTGCTTGAGCCACATCCCCAGCACCCCCAGCCCTTTTTATTTTGTTTATTTGAGATGGGGTCTCTCTAAGTTGCTGAGGTTCTCACTAAGTTGCTGAGGCCAGCTTTGAACTTTTGATCTTCCTTTGAACTTCAGCCTCTAGAGTTGCTGGGATTACAGGGACATGTCACCATGCCTGGCTTAAGGATGGTTTAGAATTTGTCCATTTGTAGAATCTAGGATTGCAAGAGAACTAACTCTTATATGTGAATATGGGAGGATTAGAAGGTTTGTCAGCACATTGTTTCTGTTTAGTAGTGTCTTAGTCCATTTTCAGCTGCTATAATAAAATACCTAAGGCTGGGTACTTTAAAAGGAAAAGAAGTCTATCTAGCTCACAGTTCTGAAGGTTTAAGGACATGGCATCAGCATCTATTCATCTCTGGTGAGGGCCTCATGCCAAATGGCATGACAATGGCAGCAGTGAGTATGAGAGTGGCAGTGGTACATGCAGAAGAGGAAAGGGAGGTGCCAGGCTCCCTTATAATAACCGATTCGCATAGGAACTAATCCAGCCATGAGACTCACATTAATCCCTTCCAGGGGCTGCACCCCATGACCTAATTACCTTCCAATGGATCCCCCTCTTAAAGATTCATCACCTCAATATCAACCCACTGGGGACCAAGCACACAAACCTGTAAGGAACAACCATATCCAACCCATGGTACATGACTTCTTTTTTTCCCTTCTTTTCTTCCTTCCTTTACTGTATTTTAACTTTTTATTGGCAGATGACATGCCTACAAAATGCAGCATTCTTTTTATTTATGCACTCTTCTTTTTACCTTTTGTATGTTTTTAAAATCTGAAATTATTGAAAAAGTATATGTACAGAGCAATTATAACTTTGTAAAATAAAAGTGATTATGTATTTTATGGGCTGGGGTTGTGCCTCAGAGGTAGGGCGCTTGTGTAGCATGCGTGAGGCACTGGGTTCAATCCTCAGCACCACATAAAAATAAAATGAAGATATTTTGTCCACCTATAACTAAAAAGTAAAATTTTTTAAAAATTATTATGTATTTTAAAATATCATGTGGTACACCACAAATATATACAATTTTTATTTGTTAATAAAAATAAATAACAGAATTGTTTTTATTTTTTTAAACTATTGTATAAGGCTTCTTTTTTAATTTTTGAGAGAGAGAGAGAGAATTTTTAAAAATATTTATTTATTTTTTTTTAGTTTTCGGCGGACACAACATCTTTATTTGTATGTGGTGCTGAGGATCGAACCCAGCGGGCGCGCATGCCAGGCAAGCGCACTACAGCTTGAGCCACATCCCCAACCCAGAATTGTTTTTAAGTATATAGAAGAAAATTCATCCTAATAAAAGTAATGATTATCTCTGCTTGGTAGGAAAATGGTTGCTTTTTATTTATGTTACTTTCTTCTTCCCCAAATTTGCTTTAGTGAATGTGTTTTACTTTTATTGGCAAAAAATGTTTAAGTCCTCTCTAAGTTCTGAGGCTGGCTACAAATTTACAATCCTCCTGCCTCAGCCTCCTAAACCACTGGTATTACAGGTGTGCATCACCACAACCAGATGATTAGAAGTATTTTCAAATACTCAGAAAGGTATAAATATTCCAAAAACATCTATAGTTCCAATACCAGTTTTTAAAAATATTTTGTCATGTTTCCTTTATCCATTTTTATGCTATCATAATATTAGACCCAGTTATTTCAGTTTTCATATCTAAAGTAGTGGATTTTTTTTTACATAATAATAATACTGAGACTTGGCTAACCTACCTGGAGAAACATCACAAGCAACAATGAGGAGTCAGGAAGGAGTTGAGGTTAGCATGAGTAGTAAGAACATACTTAGAGATGCTTTGTGAAATGAGTTTCCAAAAGATAGGGTCAGGATAATTCAGGGGGTCTAATATTGGTCAATATCTCTGCTGTTATTCAATAGTGTTTAATCATACCTGAGATCAAGATTTGAGGTTTTTAAAATTGTGTCTTCCTATGCTTTTTCATATAAGAATAACATTTTTTTGGTACCAGAAATTGAACCCAGGAGTACTTAACCACTGAGCCACATCCCCAGCATTTTTTATTTTTCATTTTGAGACAGGGTTTCACTAAGTTTCTGGGGGCCTTGCTAAATTGCTGAGGGCCTTGCTAAGTTACTGAGGCTGGCTTTGAACTTACGATCCTCCTGCCTTAGCCCCCCAAACTGCTGGGCTTACTGGTGTGCCCCTGTGCCCCAGCAAAGAATAACTTTTAATCCAATAAGAAAGACAAAATTAAACAAGGTTATTCTGAGCCTGAAAACAAATAATAAGATAAACCTAAACTAAGTGAATATGAAGTACAAATTTATTGGAATGTGTTCATTTCAAATTTATTAGATAATTGGTATATGATACTGAGCATCATTGCATATATTAAATGGGAATATAATTGGCAATGCTCAAAAAAGAAATCGAGGAGGGATAGAATGACATTTAGAGGAAGCTTAGCAAACTTAGTTAAAATAAACTTAATAAAGAAAGCAGAACATTTGTTGGATCCACATAGGAATTTGTGTGCTTTGTGTATGTGTGAGAAAGAGGCAGACGGAAAGACACTGGGGCAGATTGCCACTGAGCTGCATCCCCATTCCCTTTTCAACTTTTAAAATTTTTAGACAAGTTTTCACTAAGTTGTCAAAACTGGCCTCCAATTTGCAATCCTCCTGCCTCAGCCTCCCAATTGCTGGGATTATAGGTGTGTACCATGGTGTCTGGCATGTGTACTATTATTGAAATGTAACAGTTTATTCCCTTTCCCAAAGGAGGTTGGGCCCTCCTTGACGATGATTCAAGTTAAGGTCAGTAGGTGTGAGGATAGGTACAGAACAGGGGAAGAAAAAAAAAAACTTTGATTTTGCTACCCAGTGAGTGACTCAAACTTGTTTGGCTTATTTGTCAGTGGTTCCTAAGGTTTTCTGAGCACTAGGATCACCTACAGAGAGAGGCATATGCCTCTAATCCTAGCTACTCAGGAAGCTGAGGCAGGGGGATTACAAGTTTGTGGCCAGCCTGGGTAACTTAATGAAAACTTGTCTCAAAATAAAATTTTATAAAGTGCTAGGATTGTAGGACAGTGGTAGAGTGTTTACCACTTTTTGCAAGGCCCTGGCGTTTGCAAGGCCCTGGGTTCCAACCCCAGTATACCACATATACATGCAAAAGAAAAAAGACAGATTCCCAGGCCCTAGCCCCAGTGATCCCAATTCTTGGTTGGGAGGTCAAGTTGGGCAAACAAGTACATTGAAAATTTATCTATTTAAACAAGCAACCTGTGTAAAGATGCAGATCACTATGGATGATACTTTGAAAATTTCTCTGAAGGACCCAGGATCTTTCCCGGTAAAGAATATGACTTGTACAGTTAAAAAATGAGTTTTAACTTTTTTAAAATTGCTAGGGTTATGTTCAGCTTCAAGTAACAGGAAAAATACAACCAACAGTGGGCTTAAAGGAGCAGATTTGGTTTTGTTTGCTTTTTGTCTCAGGTAACTAGAAGTCTGAGGTAGACTGTTCAGGGCTGGTTCTTTGCTTTCAAAGATTTAATAATGTCCTCAAGGAGCCAGTTTGCTTCTATTCTTCTATTGCTCCATCTTAGAAAACAGCCTTCATTCTCAAGGTCATAAGATGACTGCTACACATCCAAGCATCACATCCATCTTCCAGGTAGGGAAAGGGAATCAAAAGGTACAAGTTAGATACATCCATCCCTTTTACAAATGCACACAGATGCTTAATTAGCAACTTGGGCTCATATCTCATTGGCCAGAACTGAGTCACGTTGCCACCTCTGGGAATGGATTGGCCCAGTTTAGATCAGGATTCTAAAGGAGTAAATGTTGCTAACTAAATATACTACTCCAGGGGGTGTGTGTGCATGCCTAGAGTCACTCCCCAGCTATTCAGGAGGCTGAGGCAGGAGGATCACCTGAGCCTATGAGTTCACAACCAGCCTGAGCAACATAGGAAGAATCTATCTCAAAAATAAATAAATAGGACTGGTAGTGTAGCTTACTGGTAGAGCACATGACTTGCATATATAAGGCCCTATGTTTGATCCCCAGCACCAATAAATAGATAAATGTGCTAATTTCCCAAGGGAAAATGGGGTTCTATTATTAAGAAAGAAGAAGAAAAGGGATGTGGACAGGGAACCAAAGCAATTTCTGTTACAAAGTGTTTATTGTACATTAGAATGTCTAAAACAATTATGTCTGTAGGTGGTAATTCAGACTGCTTGAGCCTAATGTATAAGTTAAGTCATAGAATTGGTTAGAAATTCATTCAGTAAATGTTTGTTTCTTGGCAAGGACATGCAAACATGACTGAGCTACCACCATTGCCCCATCCACTGAGGCAGACATTGTGCGCAATGTGATCCTGTCCATCCACCGACCACCCGACCCCGATGAATCCTAATCTAAACTGGGCCAATCCATTCCCTCCCTCACAAAACACAGTTAGTCACTTTCTCTCTGTGTGGCCAAACCTCTAACATAAACCTGGTAGCTAAAGGACGCCCACATTTTTTTCACATGGGGACCAGAAAGCAGAAATGTCTATTTTCATCAAGAGAATGAACCAGTCACCTGGAGAAGAGCAGAGAAGAGAAATGCTTGGAGAGAAGAGTCTGTCTACTTCCTAGATTAGTCCCTCAGGCTCAGCTGGCTACTTGCACTCAAGTCCTGAGAGTTTCCTTGTTATTCTTTTAGTAGAGTTCCTGTTAAACTAGTTTAAATTAATTTCTCTTTCTTTCAAATAATCCTTATCAATACAACTGCAAATTATATAACTCAATAAATATACTGGAAATATGAGCCAAGGCTTATTGGAGAAGGAGGAAAGGAGAACTTGATATTGCTAGAAGGGAGGTAGGGTGAAATGAAAAGGAAGCAGTCTTCATCAGCTTCTCCTCACTTTGACAAGAAGACCCGGCAAGAACCAGTGAGAGGAGGAAGTTTATTTTGGCTCACAGTTTCAGGGGTTCAGTCCATGGCTGGCCCCCCTCCATAGCTCTGGGCCCAAGGTGAGGCAAGACATCATGGTGCAAGGGCGTGGCAGAGGAAAGCTGTTCAGTTCATGACAGTAAGTAAACAGAACTCCATTTGCCAGGAACAAAATATAAACCCCAAAGGCCCGCCTCCAGTGACCTGCTTCCTCCAATCACATCCTGCCAATTAATCCATTCAAGTGGATCAATCCACTGATTAGATTATAGTTCTCATGATTTGATCATTTCACCTCTGAACATTTTTGCATTGTCTCACACATGAGATTCTGGGGGACACCATATATGCAAACCATAACAGAAGGAAAGAGAGAGGTAGCATTTGAGCTGGGCCAAAAGGAAAGAGGGAAGTACATGATAGTGTGGAGGATGAAAGGTATGATCATTAGGAAGCAGCTGGTGGTCCAGCATATGGGCAAAGAAAAGAAGAGACAGGGAAGGCTGATAGGGAGCTAGACCCAGGCTGGGACTCAGGGGAAGGAGATGAGCATGTCTGTTCTTGTCATCATGCCTATTTATACATGCTTAAGTATGTCAGATAGCAAAGGTTATGCTAAAGGGCTGGGCTTGTGGCTCAGTGGCAGACTGCTTGCCTAGCATGTGTGAGGCACTGGGTTCGATCCTTAGCACTGCATAAAAATAAATAAATAAAATAATTTTTAAGAAAGTTATGTTTAAAAAAAGAGCAAAGCAAAAGATCAGAGCAATTTGAAATGATAGGCAGAGACAACAGAACTGAAGCAAATCATTTAGGCAAAAAGGTGTAAATAGGAAAAGAAAGATGTTTTTTAAAAAGCATTATATTATGAAATCAAATATATGTAAAGGTAAAGAGATTAATGGTATAACCATCCCCCATGAACCCAACACCCAGCTACAGCAACCTTCAACTTGTGGCCCTTCTTATTTTGTCAACACTCCCACCTACTGACCCATCACTGGGTTACTGTGAAGTAAACTCAAGGCATTGTGCCATTTGAAAATTGACAATATTTTTGAATTGTGTATTGGCTAGTCATCTTAATACAATAACTTTACATCAAATGCTGCAAGTTTTCATAACACACATCACATAGATAAAAACAATTAACTGTTTTCATTACATTAATTGTTGTCTATTGCCTGATCTCTTTTAAGAGTAACTCTGTGGACAGAAAAAGAAGTTTGATTTTCAACCTGTGTGTGCTTTGTGCAGCTAGGATCTCTTTTAATCATAACAATGGTGAAAAAGGTCATGAGAATACATTTGAAGTTTGTGTTAATGATTATGTTGATAGTGATAAGAAAAGAAAAACAACTATAGAAGTAGTCCAACAGTGGATTTACTCAGAGATTTTAGTCTTTATATATATATATATATATATATATATATATATATATATATATATATATCTCAAAAGTTTTATCATGAAACTTATGCAGGAAAACTTTTATTATGAGATTGAAATAGTCCAATTCCCAATTCCTTTTTTTTAATTGAGTTTAAAAAAAAAACTAGGGATTGAACTCAGAGGTGCTTTACCACTCAGCTACATTCCCAGCCCTTTTTAATTTTCTATTTTGAGACAGGGTCTCACTAAGTTGCTTATACTCTCACTGAATTGCTGAGGCTGCCCTCGAATTTGAGAGCCTCCTGTCTCAGTTGGGATTACAGGTGTGTGCCACAGTGCCCCGCTCCCAGTTGTTATTTTTTTTATTTTTATTTTTTTTTTAAATTTGCAGATGGGAAGAATACCTTTATTTTGTTTATTTATTTATTTTTCATGTGGTGCTGAGGATTGAACCCAGTGCCTCACACATGCTAGGAGAGTGCTCTACCACTGAGCAAGAACCCCAGCCTCCCACCATGTTATTCTTGAAGAATCTTTTCATAGCTTTGACCAACCATTGAGAATGGAGGAAAGTGTCCATTTTGTAAGTGAGGACTGTGGCTGTCTCACCTGTCTCTCTGTAGCACTGGCATGTAGTAGATATTTCACATTGTTGAGCGGAGGACAGAGTGAATCAGTGAAAGCTGAAATAGATTTTAATTGTGGTAACATGGGTCTCCAGCTGTTAATCATGGTAAGAGAATATAAATTGACGTTTTTAGGGTAAAGAATTTATTTAATACAGCCATACGACCAAGTGACAACTCTGTATGTCCATAGTTTCCATGAATTCAACTAATAGTTGATTGAAAAAAAAAATTTTGTGTATGGTGCTGGGAATCAATCCCAGGTCCTTGTGAACAGATTGGAAATATTTGGAATGCCTGTAATCCCAGCTGTTTGGGAGGCTGAGGCAGGAGGATCACAAGTTAGAGCAAGCTTAGTAAGACCCTGTCTCACATAAATAAATAAATAAATAAATAAGACTGAGGATGTAGTTAAGTGATAGAGCACCCCTGGGTTCTATTCTCAGTATCTGCCCCCCAACCACTATATATACAAGAGAAAAAAGAAAAAGTTGGGGAAAATTATGTCTACATTGAACATATACAGACTTTTTTCTTATCTATATTCCCTAAGCAATGTAGTATAAACATATGTGTATAGTATTTACATTCTGTTAGGTATTATATATAATCTAGATGACTCGAAGCAAACCAGAGGATGTACATAGGTTGTATGCAAATACAATTTAAGGATATTGAGTATTTGTGGTATTTGGTATCCACAGGGGTATGTCCTTGAACCAATCCTCTGTGGATACCGAGGGATGACTGTACTTCTAAATAAGGGATCATATGTGCCATTCATTACCAAAGTCCACCCCTTATCTACTTGATATATACAGATATACAGATATATTTATTATATATGTAATAACATATATAATATATGTTTATATATATATATATATATATATATATATATATATATATATAAACTTTTAACCATATCTAACTTCCAGACAAAAGTGGAATCATATTTCTACTTAACAAAATATAACTATCACAGTAGAATGAATCGGATATAACTTTTCTCTCATGTATAAATATACAACCAGGGTAACTGCACATCATGTACAACCACAAGAATGGAAAGTTATACTCCATGTATGTAGGATATGTCAAAATTCATTATACTGTCATATATATCTAAAAAGAACAAATAAAAAATTAAAATACATGTGTATATATAAATACATATATATGTGTGTGCATACACACACACACATACACACACACATATATATATAAAACTATCCTCTGTACAACAGAAAACATACTAACACTCTCTCCCCAAAGGCTTCAAAGTCTCTTTATCCATCTTTGGGTAACATTCATTAGTTTTTTCCCACGACTCATGTTCTTCCTTTAATATTAGTAACTTAAATTCTGAAATATAAGGTTAAGTACTGTTAATGTGTTTTATATTACATAATAGGAGAAAGAAACATAGATTTCTCAATATATACATAAATAAATTCATATCAAAATAAAAAAAAACACTCAGAGCTACTTCACCTTTTTATGTAACCAGCCACTTGAATACAACTGGTATTCACAGCTGCCTTCTTCTACCTCTGCATGTCTTCTCCCCTGAGCACTCACCTCAGCTGGTTGTGACTTAGTGGAGATTCCCAAACCTTCATTCTTGAATGATCTGTCCCTCTAACAATCCTACCCATACAGGTTATGGTAGTATTGCTGGCTGACAGCACATCTCACAATTGAGTATCCATTAAACTGCTTTCATTCTCCAAGATCCATCTGTCTTCATAGGCCAAACAGGCAAGTTAAATGGGGATGTGTTAGGGATCATCTCTGTCTTAGGCAATGGACTCCTAGTTTCAGGAACATGGTGTTGCCTTTAGTTTGCTGGTGATAAGACAGGAGTTCTAAAAGCTTGCACTTACCCTTTAGTACCACAATAGCCCTCACTTTATGAATCAAGAAAACAAAGTGGGGATTCTGCCCATTGTTGAATGTGCTTTTGTCGATTATACATTACAGACCCAGGGAAATGACTAGAGGGTGATTATGGGAACCCACTGGGCCACTATGAGAAAAACCTAGGAATTCCATAGATCATCTTATTAGTGAGCCACAGTGGCATTTTAGATGTTCAGGAATTAGTACCAGTTTCAATTTTCCCTAAAACATTTATTTCCCCCTTTCCAATACACAGTCATCCAGTAAAAGAGCTGCAATTTCTATTAGAGGAGGCTATCAAGAAGATTTATATTAAAAATCTTCCAATTTCTATTAAGAAGATTTATATTAAAAATGATTGACCGTGTAGCAGATTTCTTCTTGAAGCAAAGGGCTCTTGATCTATGACCTTTTTCCAGTCTAGAAATTGGTTGTAGTGCTGAGATTCTCGACTGTGGTGATTCATGTGAGAATTCTGTTCAATAGACACAAACTTTTCCACTTACACAAATTAAGTAAAACTTTAGTAATGGGGGCTTATCTCCATGACAGAATGTATGCTTAGCATATGCAATGCCCTGTACGCAAACCCGAATCAAAACAAACAAACAAGAAAAAGCTTAAAAAAAAAACTTTGAGGGGCTGGGGTTATGGCTCAGCGGTAGAGCGCTTGCCTAGCACATGCGAGGCCCTGGGTTTGATCCTCAATACCTCATAAAAATAAAAATAAATAAAATTAAGGTATTGTGTCCAACTACAACTAAAAAATAATTTAAAAAAAAAAAAAAAAACTTGGGTAGGTTGCCCATCTCTTTCAGTTCTAGGAACACCATGATTAGCTGGCCAGTTCCAAAGATGTCTGCAGGTCAGACTATTCTGATTATTACTTTGGATCCCTTGCCAATTACAGTATCCACACCCATACTTTCTTTATTCATTAAGTGCCACCTCTTGGTCCTTGCACCCCCAAGTCCCTTGATTCATCTCCTCTGAATTCAGGAAGCCCATGTTAATAATAATATTTTCCACCATCTTTCCTGGCCTATAGAGAATAGCCACCACAAAGTTCCTTAATTAAGGTGGAGCTCTCCTTACAAATAGATTTCTTTCTGCCTTGGAGACCCTCCAAGGGAGGTCCCATAGGAAAAGGTGGGTGAGAACTCTTACATGGCAAATCTACTCTTTCATTCCAATATTCATAAGCCTTTGCAAACTTTCCTCTGTAGCAGTGGTGGGAGGGGGTGATTTTGCCCTCCAAAAATATTTGGCAATGTCTAGAGACATTTTTGGTTCTTACAGCTAGAAGAGTACTTCGGGTCTCTAGTGGTAAGGGTCAGGGCTACAGCTAAATGGGGCAGGACTAGGAAGAGGTTAGCGAGTCACCCAGAGCACAAAACTAGATGTCTTACTCAATTCTAGTTTTGGCTCTAATGCTAAACATCTTACAATGCACAGGGCAGCCCCTTCTTCTCAAGTATTATATGAATTGTGCTATGATTGAGTAACTCTGCTCCATATATATCAAGGAAATTTCACCCAATCTAGGCCATCTTAGGGGTGTAAGTTTCAGTTAACTAACAACCAACCAACCAGAGTCATTTCTAGCAACTTGATCTGACATTTAAATCCAGAATCTTTGCTTAGTGAGCTCATATCAATAAATTGAGCCTGATCCAACTTTATGTTTCTTTCATTCTGATCCCATACTTTTAGCATCAATTTCCACATATATCCCCAGGTTATTACAAATTGGTTTGTATAAATTGTGAACTTGCTCTAGTCCGGGAATTGGTTGATATAAACTGGTAAAATAATACAATTCTTCATTGTGTAATTTGTCTCTTCACAGGTTATACTTTGTACCTCACTCTCTAGGGCCTGCTTTAACTTGTTTCTTACAGATCTAGGAACAATGAAAAGTAGTGAGGATGGGTCCTTGGGGGACTTGCAGCCCCTTTGCAAAGCATCCATCTCAGGGGAAGGCCATTATAGTTTCTTGTGGCAAGAAGAGTCTGTCACAAATTCTTAATGGAGTGGCATGGGGAAAATAAATAAAAATATTGAAGTATAATTAAATTTTACATTTCAAATATGATTGCTTCTTTACAGATGTGTTTTCATTTTGCAAAAATAGATGAAATTTGTCTCCTTTTGAAAGAGAGGATGGATATAAATTGGGTTTCATAGATTACATTAACTCTGCTTTGAAACATATTTGTGGTAGCAATTGCTGGAGTTATGTCAGCTGATTATGGAATTGTGACTCACCTTTTCAAGGTGATGTATTTGTAATAGGACACTGTTCTCTGTGGTACTTTGTATGGGTACTCCTCATGAATTAAAACCTGTGATTAAACTATTTAATCTATGAAAAGAATTTGGATCCTTGCAGAATTAAAAAGTGTTTAAATGTTCAAACAAACATGCTGTGGGCACCTCTTATATGTCAGGCACTGTGCTAAGTGCTGGAGCACAAACATGAATGAGACACAGTGTTAGTCACAAACTTAGAAGCACATAATCTAACTGCAAGTTTAGCTAAATTGTTTAGATTAGAAACAGGAATTAGGCCTTGATAAAAGGGTTTAAATTTGAAAAGAATCAAATAGTTCTGTAAACATACCAGCATTTTTTTTTTTTTTTTGTACCAGGGATTGAACCTAGAGGTACTTAACTACTGAGTCACATCCCCACCCATTTTTGTTTTTCATTTTGAGACAGGATCTCCCTAAGTTGCTTAGGGTCTCGCCAAAAGAGGGAAAAAGATATGTCAAATGTTATACAATTAGGATACATTCATTATAAGTAATGCAAACAATAAAAAAGAAGAAAACAAAGTCTTCTAGAAGTCTTCCAGAGTTTTCTCTGGGCACACACATAAATATATACTCTTTACACAAATATGTCTGGTCCGATATTTAACGTTTCCAGATACCTGGATAACTTCATGAGCAGTATCTGGGATTTTTAAAGAACAAGGAGAGGTATTCCATAATTGCAATTTACACTATCCTCTGATTAGAGTTTTTTTTTTTAGATTAATTCTTAGTGTGTGTTAAAATTGTAAGTATTTACTTTGATATGGAACTTGATGTTTATGAAAATATGTTTTGCATAATGATTTGAAAGAGAGGTCAAGTCTGAAAGCCAAAGGAAGAGAAAGAATAAAGTGATTTTTCAAACAATCATGGTGGTAAGAAGCAGAAAAATCAAACACACTACTTATAAAAACTTGATTAATGGGCTGGGGCTGTGGCTCAGAGGTAGAGTGCTTGCCTACCATGTGTGAGGCACTTGGTTCGATCCCCAGCACCACATACACATAAAATCAAGATATTGTGTCCTCCTATAACTAAAAAATAAATATATATTTTTTTAAAAAAATAAAAACTTGGTTAAATTTAAAAGTGGACAAATGGGCCTGGTTTGCCTGCAACTGAGAGGGTTCCTGGCACAAGGGACTTACAGTGCCAAAGACCAGTCAGTTTGGGACAAACTGGCATGACTGGTTATCTTAGAGCAGCCTGGAGTGTTATGGAACACACACAATACACATTGTTATTACTGCTTAAATTGGAAACCTTCTGGATTCTGAAACCCATCTGCCCAAGGAATCTGAATACACATAGACTATATATGGAAGGAGACAAAAACACCAACCACCACTTCTGGGAAGGAAACAGGTAACTAGAAAGCAGAGATAAGAGGAAAGAGTTTTCATTGTGTATACCCTTTTGCATCTTCTGACTGTGAATCATAAATATATTATCTATTCAGAAAATAAATACAAAGGCTGGGGTGTGGCTCAGTGGTACAGTGCATGTTCAGTGTGCATGAGGCACTGGGTTTGACTTCCAGCACCAAAAACAAATCCAAAAATTATTAGGAAAGCCAGTTACAGTGGCAAACACTTGTAATCCCAGTGGCTTGGGAGGAGGATGATCACAAGTTTAAAGCCAGCTTCAACAACTTAGTGAGGCCCTAAGCAACTCAGTGAGATTCTTTCTCTAACTAAAATATAAAAAGGACTGAGATGTGGCTCAGTGGTTGAGCACCCTGGGTTCAATCCCCAATACCAAAAAAAAAAAAAAAAAATGGAAAACATGTGATCAAAATTAATTTGGGGTCTTATGCAACTGATATAATCAAGTCTCCCAGTAATTTATAAAATCAGTGGTTTCCAGTATCACTTCAGTTTGCTCCCTTCCTTTTTTTGGCCATGTGTACAATATTGCTAGGACTGAATTACGGTCCACCATTCCAAATTCATATACTGAAGCACTAACTCCCAGTGTGATGGTATGTGGAGAAGAGGCCTTTGGGAGATATTAGATTTAGAGCAGTTCATGAGGGAGGGACCCTCATCATGGGTCATCAAAGAGCTGGTCAACATTCTCTTTTTCCTCCTTGTTCTTCCATGTGAGGATCTATTGAGAAGGCAGCAGTCTGCAAGCCAGGACCAGAATCAGGAGCACATTGATCTTGGACTTCCCACCTCTGAAATAGTGAGAGATAACGTTGAAGCTTATGGTGTTTTGTTATGGTGGCCTGAGCCTAGACAAATATTCCTCCTAAACATATGAGTTCAATCTCTAAGCACAGCAAGGAATACTGCAGGAAGATAAAGCTCTTTGGAAATGTCTACTTTAACAGTCTCCAAAATGGGGCATTGGTTTAGCATGAGGGGGAAACCCTCTTTACAAAGGTGAAGGGTTTTAAAGGGCCATAGGAAAATCACTTTTTTTTTAAAAAAAATCTTTAAAAAAATTTTTAGTTATAGATGGACACAATATCTTTATTTTGTTTATTTTTATTTTTTGTGTGTGGTGCTGAGGATTGAACCCAGTGCCTCACATGTGCAAGGCAAGCACTCTGCCACTGAGTCATAACCCCAACCCCAGAAAAATCACTTTTGTAACAGCAAGTCTCTGTTCTAAGTACAGGGTGCCTGAAAAGTTGGGAGACATTGCATGAATACATTTTTATTTTTAAAATAATAATAATAATAATAATAATAATAATATTATAATAATGGTAATATAATTATACTATATTATAATTATAGTATAATCAATTATATTATAATATAATTAATTATAATAATGTGGAGATGAGGCCTTTGGGAGATGTTAGATTTAGAGGAGTTCATGGGGAGGAACCCTCATGATGGGTCATCAAAGAGCTGGTCAACATTCTCTTTTTTCTCCTTGTTCTTCCATGTGAGGATCTATTGAGAAGGCAGCAGTCTGCTAGCCAGGTACAGAATCAGGATATAATATAATTAAAATAATAATTATATTATTTTAATTATAATATAATAATAATTATTATTTTAAATTATTCAGGGATTGAGCCCAGGGGTGCTCTACTGCTGAGTTACATCCCCATTGCTTTTTAAAATTTGAAACAAGGTCTCCCTAAGTTGCTCAGGCTGGCCTTAAACTTGTGAGCCTCCCACCTCAGCCTCCCAAGTAGCTGGGATTACAGTCATGTGCCGCTGTTCCCAACTTAAATGAATTGTTTTCTTCCTTTTTTTTTTTTTTTTCTTTTTAGTACTGAGGATGAAACCCAATGCTATCTACCACTGAGCTATATCCCAAGCCTTTTTTTTTTCTTTTTTACTTTGAGATAGGGTGAGATTTTTTTTCAGTCCTATATTATTTCGTTTTTTCAAATAATTAATTTTTTAACCCTAAGACATATTTTTAAATGAAACAGTTCTAAATTTGAAGCAATGGATCCATTTTTTATATGGAAAAAACTAATTTCAGATTAAATATATATAATTTTCTCTATATTTCTAGAATTTTTGGACACTCTTTAATATTTTTATTACACTTTTGAAATATTAAAATAGACTCATTGCTTTAAATTGTGAGTTGTCAAAGGGTTAAAGAGAAAAATATTGACCACCTTCTTTGAAAGTCTGACTATCATAGTTCGAAAGCAAGTTTATCCTATGTTTTCCAACTTTTTAGACACACTGTGCTTTATGTATACTAATCCATTTAGTCTTTTCAACAATGACATGAGGCAGGTACCATTATGATCCTTACTTCACAAATGAGGAAACTGAGACAAACAAAGGTTGCCTAACTTTCCCAGAGTTATATGGATAAACACAGCTGGAAAGCTACAGAGTCTGGGTTTAAACCCAGCAAGACAAGTGCCAGATCTGTGCTCATAACCCCTGCACCTTACTGCCTCCCCAAGGAAAAGCAAGGAGTAGACTTGGAGCTGACCAAGTCTTGGAAGCATCCAGAGTCTGACTCTAGGAGAGGAAAAGAAACTGATGCTAAACATGCACTGCTTCCAGATTGTACTCAAGTTGTACTCAATTCTTCATCGAGCTCACTTCTGATTACAGAACACATTGCTAATGAAAACTGCATGTTAATATTTGTACAACCTCCATCTCCATTTCTAATTACTGCCATTATCTTGAGGAGTTTTTTCCTTCTTTTTTTTTTTTTTTCTTTTGGTACTGGGGATTGAACCCAGGGGTGCTCTACCACTGAACTACATCCCCAGTCCTTTTTATTTTTATTTTATTTTATTTTTTTAATTTTTATTATTAGTTGTTCAAAACATTACATAGCTCTTGACATATCATATTTCATACATTTGATTCAAGTGGGTTATGAACTCCCATTTTGACCCCGTATACAGATTGCAGAATCACTTCGGTTATACATCCACGTTTTTACATACTGCCATACTAGTGTCTGTTGTATTCTGTTGCCTTTCCTATCCTCTACTATCCCCCCTCCCTTCCCATCCCCTCCCATCTTCTCTCTCTACCCCATCTACTGTAATTCATTTCTCTCCCTTGTTTTTTTCCCTTTCCCCTTACTTCCTCTTATATCTAATTTTGTATAACAATAAGGGTCTCCTTCCATTTCCATGCAATTTCCCTTCTCTCTCCCTTTCCCTCCCACCTCTCATCCCTGTTTAATGTTAATCTTCTTCTCATGCTCTTCCTCCCTGCTTTGTTCTTAGTTGCTCTCCTTATATCAAAGAAGACATTTGGCATTTGTTTTTTAGGGATTGGCTAGCTTCACTTAGCATAATCTGCACTAGTGCCATCCATTTCCCTGCAAATGCCATGATTTTGTCATTTTTTAGTGCTGAGTAATACTCCATTGTGTATAAATGCCACATTTTTTTAAATCCATTAATCTATTGAAGGGCATCTAGGTTGGTTGCACAGTCTAGCTATTGTGAATTGTGCTGCTATGAACATCGATGTAGCAGTATCCCTATAGTACGCTCTTTTAAGGTCTTTAGGGAATAGTCCGAGAAGGGGAATAGCTGGGTCAAATGGTGGTTCCATTCCCAGCTTTCCAAGGAATCTCCATACTGCTTTCCAAATTGGCCGCACCAATTTGCAGTCCCACCAGCAATGTACAAGTGTACCCTT
Organism: Marmota flaviventris; assembly: GCF_047511675.1. NCBI lineage: Eukaryota > Metazoa > Chordata > Mammalia > Rodentia > Sciuridae > Marmota > Marmota flaviventris. Next base: position 24,589,239 of record NC_092498.1, read on the forward strand.
TTCCCCACATCCTCTCCAGCACTTGTTGTTGTTTGACTTCATAATGGCTGCCAATCTTACTGGAGGAGATGGTATCTTAGGGTGGTTTTGATTTGCATTTCTCCGACTGCTAGAGATGGTGAGCATTTTTTCATGTACTTGTTGATTGATTGTATGTCCTCCTCTGAGAAGTGTCTGTTCAGGTGCTTGGCCCATTTATTGATTGGGTTATTTGTTTTCTTATTGTTTAATTTTTTGAGTTCTTTGTATACTCTGGATATTAGGGCTCTATCTGAAGTGTGAGGAGTAAAAATTTGTTCCCAGGATGTAGGCTCCCTATTTACTTCTCTTATTGTTTCTCTTGCTGAGAAAAAACTTTTTAGTTTGAGTAAGTCCCATTTGTTGATTCTAGTTTTTAACTCTTGTGCTATGGGTGTCCTATTAAGGAATTTGGAGCCCGACCCCACAGTATGTAGATTGGAGCCAACTTTTTCTTCTATCAGACGCAGAGTATCTGTTTTGATATGAAGCTCCTTGATCCATTTTGAGTTAACTTTTGTGCATGGCGAGAGAAAGGGATTCAGATTCATTTTGTTGCATATGGATTTCCAGTTCTCCCAGCACCATTTGTTGAAGATACTATCTTTTCTCCATTGCATGCTTTTGGCACCTTTGTCTAATATAAGGTAGTTGTAATTTTGTGGATTGGTCTCTGTGTCCTCTATTCTGTACCATTGGTCTACCTGCCTGTTTTGGTACCAGTACCGTGCTGTTTTTGTTACTATTGCTCTGTAGTACAGTTTAAAATCTGGTATCGCTATACCACCAGTTTCACTCTTCCTATTTAGAATTGCTTTTGCTATTCTGGGTCTTTTATTTTTCCAGATGAATTTCATGATTGCTTTTTCTATTTCTGTGAGGAATGCCGTTGGGATTTGATTGGCATTGCATTAAACCTATAGAGTACTTTTGGTAATATGGCCATTTTAATGATATTAGTTCTGCCTATCCATGAACAAGGTATATCTTTCCACCTTCTAAGGTCTTCTTCTATTTCTCTCTTTAGGGTTCTGTAGTTTTCGTTGTATAGTTCTTTCACCTCTTTTGTTAGGTTGATTCCCAAGTATTTTATTTATTTTTTGACCTTTTTATTTTTTATTTTGAGATAGGGTCTCACTAGATTGATGGGGCTGGCCTTAAATTTGTGATCCTCTTACCTCAGCCTCCCAAGTTGCCAGGACTGTAGGTGCACCACCATGTCTGGCCTCTGGAGGAGTTTTAAACAGTAAGTTGTTGTTGTTGTTGTTCTTCTTCTTCTTTGTGACAAGGATTGAACTTAGCGATACTCAATCACTGAACACATCCCCAACCCTTTTTTATTTTTTATTTTGAGACAGGGTCTTGCTAAATTGCTTAGGGCCTTGCTAAATTGCTGAGGCTGGCTTTGAACTTGCAATCCTCTTGCCTCAGCCTCCCAAATTGCTGGGATTACAGGCGTGCTCCACTGTGTCAGGCTACACAGTAAGTCTTAACTCTACCAGATGATAAAGAAATATACTGGCCAGGAAGAGTCCTGCAAAACAGAAAACAAGCCTAAATAGTGTTGCAGATGTTCTTGCACATTAAATTCTTCAGAAGGACAGGTGATTAATTTTTTTTTTTTTTGCCCTACAATGTCTTAAAATTTTGAATCTGAATGCCTTTAACTTGGACTTCCACTCTCCTTTCTAGGCATCCTTCTACGCATCCTAGTTATAAACATTGCATTAGCTCCCTGGCCCTAGTAAGTACTTAAGATTACAGGCTCAGCACCGAAACTCTGCCTATATGCTTATGGTAGTGTGATACTACCAAAGACTGGCCAGTGAAAAATGGCCCAAAATAGTTGGGGACATATTTTCAGTGGGGATAGGACTGGCAAGAGGTAAAGTTTATAGGACGGGAACATGTTGTATGGGAATCTGAAACATGTTATAGGAATTTTGAAAAGATGATCCTGACAACTACATAAACTGTGTAAAAGGCTCTGGGTGATTTTCGGAGATCTACAAAATAGCAAATGAGTGAAGTTTCAGGTTCCTTCATGCTCACTCAAAAAGTAGCCTGGTCTGTTAGAATCCATTGGAAAATTCCATTTGTACTCAGTCTCCACCTACAGTGACATTGTTCTAGATCACAGTGGATAGAGGAGACTCAGCATGCAGAGTTGAGCAAGGCAGCAGAGAGGAGCATCATGGGCAGAAGGGAGACTGTGTGCCTTTCAGAAGGAGGAAGAGCCAGAGAAACAGCATGACCTTGAAAACCAGAACAGATTGAATTGAAGAGCAAGCAATAAGAAGTTTGGGGCAAAAAAAAAAAAAAAAAAAAATGGGGCTGAATGGAAAAGATTTCAAAGGGCTTCCAAAAGGTTCAGATGGTGTGAAGTGGGACACACACACACAAAAGGTGTATCTGGAGCCCTGGAGTGCCTTGGGAAGATGTTCTGTCTATAGAGTAGATGTTCTGTCTGGAACTGGAACATGGGTCAGAAGAGCAACTGTCGATGCAGACAGGGAGGGACGGATGCAGTGGAATCCAAGCAGCCCATCCAGAGGGGGTGCTATGGTTTGAATGTGTCCCCAAAGGGCACGTGTTAGAAACTAGATCCCAAATGCAACAGTGTTGGGAGCTGGGTCCTAAAAGGTGATTAAATAAGGAGAGCTCCACTCTTAGGAATGAAGTAAGGTCATCACTGGGGGAGTGGGTTTGTTATCGTGAGGATGGGCTTGTTATAAGCTTGGCCTCCTCCTGCCCTCTCTGTCTCTGATTTATGCACGCCGGCTTGCCCTTTCGCATGTTATGACTCATTAAGAAGGCCCTCAGCAGATGTGGTCCCTTGACCTTGGTCATCCCAGTCTCCAAAACTGAGCGAAATAAACCTCTATTGTTGATAATTCACTCAGTCTGTGGTATTCTGTATAGCAGCAGAAAAAAGAGTAAGACAGGGAAGGAGGTTGGTCTTTGTAGAATAGGATCTGGTGGGAGAAGAAACTGGCCAATCCAACTGTGACCTGAGAGGTGGCATTCTGATTCAGCAGATTATCAAGAGCAAAGTCAAATCTGAATAGGGGAAGGTCAACTGTACACTTCTGTGTCACTTAAAAGGTTCTATAATTTCTCATCATTCTCTAATCCCCATTACTGAAAGGTTGGGGTATGGAACCAGTTTGTTTGTATTTGTTTGTTCTGGTTTTGGTGCTGGGGATTGAACCTAGGTCCTCAGCTAAACATGTACTCCACCACTGAACTACACCTCCAGCCCTCTTGAAATTGCTTTTTTTTTTCTTTCTTTTGGTACCAGGATTGAATCCAGGGGTACTTAACCACTGAGCCACATCCTCAGCCCTATTTTGAATTTTATTTGTAGTGAGGGTCCCACTGAGTTGTTTAGTACCTTGCCTTTGTATTGTGATCCTCCTGCTTCAGTCTCCTGAGCCACTGGGATTATAGACATGAGCCACCAAGCCTGCCTGAAATCGATTTTTTAAATGCAACTATTTCTGGGAGGGATACCCAGCCCAATATTTGTACTTCATACCTTAGAAGTGATACATTAGTCGAAACATTTATTCTGTGTACACTCCATTCAAGTCACCAGAAATCAAAGGATGACAGACAGCTCAGGTAGAATCTCATGTGTTTGAAATTTGGCCACTCCAATTTGGGGATGAAATTGTTTCAAACCCTTATATGGATAGAACTGAATCCTTGCCTGTTGTTTTTCCAAACTTGGCATCTGTTTCCCCTTTTGGCCCCAACCTGCTAGATTTCCTTTGGGAAACGCGCTACCATCTCTCATCTCAGGCTAAGTAGTGGGTAGATCTACCCTTAGGCCCTGGACTTAGAGAACTGGACTCTATCCTGGCCAATCAGAGCACAGGCATGGACATGTGATTCAAATTGGTCTAATCAGAATGGAGCCCAGAATTTGGTGGGGAAAGTGAACAGTACTGAAAGAGAATCCCTCTCTCTTTTCTGGGACTTCTAGCATAACAGGGGAATTGTTGCTGTTGGGAGTCACCATAGGGATCCTGAAGGAAGAAGGTCACATGAAAAGAGGCAGAGCTAAGAGATAAGGTTAAGCCAAGTCTTGATGACATTGTTTGAGCCACATGAACCAGTTGTGCGGGAATCAGCCTCAAGCTTACACTTTTTCAGTTGTGAGTTGATAAAAATCATTGTTTTTCATTTATTGGTTCTTTCGTTTGTTTTTTGCCTGCATCAGATAAAATGGGCTTTCAGTCACCTTGCAGTGGAAAAAGTACTGACCTGCATACCATTCCTCCCACCGGGTGCTGCAAACATCAAGAGGGTTCACCTTCTCTTAGTTCATCCCATATGCAAAACGGCCATGAAGTAGCAGATCTAGGCCGCCTGTTTTTATAGCTCAGCTATTGACTTTTTCTTTACCTCTGGCAATTGCTGATGACCTCCTTTTAGCAGCTCCAGCAGGGAGAAGCACAGTGGGGCTTCTTTAAAGGTGAAGCCAGAAGGCTGGTTATGCGGACAACTAACCACAGTTAAATACGTCACCACAGCTGGCCAGTGCAGTCCTGGGGCAGATGCCCAATGTGGAAAGTCCCTCCAGTAGCGCTTAACTCTAGAAAGAACCCACTACTAGTTCCTGACTGAGGTGGGAAATAACCCCAAGCTCTAAGCTTAAGACAACCAAAGAATGAGTCAGCCTCATGGAGAAAACCCCTGCTTCCTAGTGTGTGACTCATGATCTCTGTCAGGCAGCCACCCCCAGCCTCCAAGCCAGTTAGGCCTCTGCATCTCTTTCAAGAGCATAATAATACCTTATATCTGAAAAGCACTGTACCTCTTTCAAAGTACTTGTGCATTCATTATCTCATTAGGATAACAGATTTGCTATTTTTTCTTCAGATTCATTTTTTTTTTAAACAACTCAAATCCAGCAGAGAAATTTTTTTATCTGGCTTTCAATGAGCTTTGGGAAAATCAGATTCATTCCAAGAGCAAAGCTTTTCTAGAGACACGAATATAATCTTTTTCTCCTTTACCCAAAATAACAAGGGGGCAGAGGCTAGATTCTAGAGGAAAGAACATTGAGTGGGAGTTGAAACCTAGGTTTTAGTTCCAAATCTGCCACTAAGTAGCTATGTGACTTGGACAAGCCCCTTAATCTCTTTGAACCACAGTTTTTTCCTTTGTAAAATGGCAGCGTTGAGGCTTCCTGGGGATGTTGGCTTTGATATACTCTGAAAGCCTCAGAGTTCTGAGGTTTCATGGCTTGAGGAACTGTAGGGTCTAAAGGAACTGATTTGTAAGCAAGGGGGTAAGCTTTTGCGTGTGCAGCCGCCACTGGTGTGTGCAGGGGAGAGCTCCTGTCCTGGTGTCAAGAGTCTCAGCACAGTGGGACAAAGATCTGAGCATTCAGCTCAGAGACCCATTCTTCAGAAACCCAAAGCCCTCCTTAGACCCACGTCCGATGGTGGTCGATGGCTGATGGTAGTTACTTGGTTAAATAAAAGGTGAGTGCCTGACCACTGGCTATTGATTTGCCTCTTGATATATTAGGATACCCTGCCGTCTCTGGGAAGAAAAGTAGACATCAGATTTCTTGGAAGAGGTTAGTGGCACCCTGACATTTTCCTGGAGACATGACCTGTGTACAGCTAGGTAGGCAGGGTGGTGGGCCCAATTTAGCAGTACAAAGACTGGTTCAAAATTTTGGGCTTTTTGTTTGTTTTTTTGTTTTTTGGTATTGAGGATTGAACCCCAGGGTGCTTTACCACTACCACTGAGCTATATCCCAAGACCTTTTATTATATATATATATTTTAGTTATAGTTGGACATGATACCTTTATTTTCTTTATATGTGGTGCTGAGGATCAAACCCAGGGCCCTGCATGTGCTAGGCAAGCGCTCTACCGCTGAGCCACAACCCCAGCCCCTAGACCTTTTTATTTTGAGACAGGGTCTCACTGAGTTGTTAGGGTCTCCTTAAGTTACCGAGGCTGGCCTAGAAATTGGGATACTCCTGCCTCAGCATACTCCTGCCTCAGCTTCCTGAGTTGCTGGGATTATAAGCATGTACCACCATACCTGGACTTTTATTTTTTATTTTTTCCGAGTTTAACCTTCTCTTTCTAATACTTTCCTCTGACAAATGCCTTCTATCCTCTACCCACATGAACCCTTTTATGTCTAACTATACTCCCCAATATGTCCTGGCTCTTGCTTCCATTTCCAGTGACTACTTTGAGAAACTAGAATATCAGTGGTGCATCATATCTCACTACTCACTGAATTATGTATTCTTTGAGATCAGGAATTATAATTCAGACTGATCCCCCTGCCACAAACACACCTTATTCAACACTCTTTTGGCTCTTGATCCTCCTTCAATCTATTTCCCCAACCCATGCATCACACAGAACATTAAAACAACCTATTAGCCAGGCATTGGTGGCATGCCTATAATCCCAGCTACTTGGAAGGCTGAGGCAGGAAGATCAAAAGTTTGAGGTCAACCTTGACAACATAGCAAGACTTTCTCAAAAATAAAATAAAAAGGGCTGAGGATGTAGCTTAGTGGTAAAGCACTTGCCAAGAATGTACAAGTCCCTGGATTCAACCCCCAGAACCATTAAAGACACAACCAGAAAGCAAACAAAAAACCCTAACAAATTAGCACCACCCCTACATTGTACATCCTGTCTCCTCAGGAAGTTTTTTTTTAAATTTCTAAACTAATTCATTCTAAAGAGTTGATAGTTGCTATGGCTTATTATTTGTCTACCCACCCTGCCACTACTGCAAATTTTCATTTGCGTTAACAGGGGATGTTGGATCCAGTTTGACAAAAAGTAAACCAATCAAGGAATAAACTTGTTGCAGAGTTCAGTGTCAGACCCATGGTGGGGATCTTTGTCTTAGTCCTTCTTGTGGTTTGAATATGGTTTAAGTGTGTCCCCTAAAGTTTCATGTGTTGGAGTGTTGGAAGGTAGTGGTCCTTTTATGAAGAGGGGCCTAGTGAAAGTTAATTAGGTCATGGGGGCATTGTCCTTGGAAGGGACTAATGTTGATCTTCTGGAGCAAGCTCTCATGAGAGTGAGTTGTCATAAAAACAGAAAAACTGGTCCCTCTCCACTCTCTGGCTTCCCTTCTCCCCCTGTGATAGCTTCTATAAACATTTCTACCATTTTGATGCCTTTGGCTGCAAAGTTGTTACTAGAGCCAGGCAGAAGCCAGTGCTATGCTCCTGAATTGTTACAACTGTTGGCTACCTAAACCTCTTTTCTTTAAAAAGTACTCTTCCTCCAATATTTCATATAGCAGCAGAAAAAGTCTAATGTATTACCTTATATTAACAAGAAAATGTTGACTGGTGAGGTCAGAGCTGTTGGTGGGCAGCCTGGCTAGTCAGGCCTTCCCCTGACCCAGCAGGGCCATCCTATTCACAATTAGGAATTTTTAAATTTGCAATTTTAGGCCAGGTATGGTGGTACACAGCTATAATCTCAGTGACCTGGGAGCTGAGGCAGGAGGATCACAAGTTTGAGGCCTAACTTAGCAATACCCTCAGCAATTTAGTGACATCCTATCTCAAAAATAAAAATAAAGCAAGGCCAGGTTGTGCATGCCTGTAATCCCAGTGGCTTGGGATGCTGAAGCAGGAGGATCTCGAGTTCAAAGCCTCAGGCTGAGGATATAGCTCAGTTGGTAGAGAGCTTGCCTCACATGCACAAGTCCCTGGGTTTGAACCCCAGCACCACAAAAACAAACAAAGCCAGCCTCAGCAACTTACTGAGAACCTAAGTAACTCAGTGAGACCCTGTCTCTTAATTAAAAAAAATACAAAAAAGAGCTGAGGATATGGCTCAGTGGTTAAGTGCTCCTGGGTTCAATTCTTGGTACTCAAAAAAAAATAAAAACGGATGGGGATTTAGCTTAGTGGTAAAGAGCCCCTGTGTTTAATCCCAGTATGAAAGGAAGGAAGGAAGGACTAGAGGAAGGAAAAGGACAAAGGAAGGAAAGAAAGTCAATCTACAACTTTAGTAGCCAGAACAAAATTGGCTACATGGCATTTTCCAGTTTCCTTGCTGTCCACAATGTTATTTTGTTGTTTCTGGGTCCTTTCTCTTCCACCTTAAGCCCTGGCCCAGTCTCAGATGCTGCTAGCTCTGTATGGACTTAACACTGGTATGCAGAATCTCAGCCTCTGAAAACTCCCCTAGATCTACTTGTCACCGGATCCCCTGCATACTGTCCGTAGGCTTCTTACAGAGAGCTGCTCCTCACCCTCTATTCAAGACCTAGGCTTGAAACAAAATCAGAAAAAGGGACCAGAATCCCATTAACTAAGACCAAATTCTATTTAGCAACAGCCTGCTGAGTCCAGGAGCTTCCAGATGTATGTTACAAAGGGCAAGTTTCTATTCCAGTAGTTTGCCAACTCTGAATTTTGGTCCAGGACTAGTATTCTCTGCCATCCACCTCACCCTACACTATTCCTCAAAATAAAGTTGAGAATGTCCCTGAGATAAGGAAATGACTCAGATCTCCCTAAATGTGGAGGTCAGCTTAACACTTTCTTTTCCTTTGTGGTGCTTGGATGGAACCCATGGCTTTGCACATGCTAGGGAAGTGATTTACCACTGAGTTACATCCCCAACCCCAGCTTAATTCTTTGAAGGGAGGGATTAGAAAGGTCAAACCCAGCTCTGGGACATCCTTTAATGGTGAGATGCTCTGGATTTCAATGGCCTGCACTGGTGTTAACATGAAGCTCTTGTTGCCAAAGTCACAGGCCAGAGGCCTGACTCCAGGGCTCCCAACAAACCAGGTCTGGCTGCTGGTTCCAACAATCTAATAGAAAAGTTAATGGTGAAAAGCAGAAAACGAACATTAATCAATGCAGCCATATGGGACCAGGTGTGGTAATGCACGCCTCTAATCCCAGTGACTCAGGAGGCTGAGGCAAGAGGATCACAAGTTTGAGGCCAACCTCAGCATTCTAGTAAAGCCCTCAGCAACTTTGGGGCCTTACTAGAATGGCCTTTGTGAGACCCTGTCTCAAAATAAAAATAAAAAGGACTGGGAATATGGCTCAGTGGTTAAATGTCCCCATTCAATCCCAGGTACTGGAAAAAAAAGAAAAGGAAAAGAAAAGAAAAATAAGGAGGGCTGGGGATGTGGCTCAAGCGGTAGCGTGCTCGCCTGGCATGCGTGCGGCCCGGGTTCGATCCTCAGTACCACATACAAACAAAGATGTTGTGTCCGCCGAGAACTAAAAAAAATAAATATTAAAAAATTCTCTCTCTCTCTCCCTCTCCCACTCTCTCTAAAAAAAAAAAAAAATAATAAGGAAAGAAAGAAAAGTATGTGGGGCATGTAGGGAAGACAAAGTGAGATCCAGCATCTCAACCTTGTCTCTGGGGTCCTGACAGGAGCTTTAGTTTAAACAGAGGAAGAATGGGGCAGGAGACAAGAGTGGCAAAATTAAATAGTATTGGTCAAACCGTGATCTGGTCAAACATTATTTCAGTTTTTGGTCCTACAAGGTAGATCCAGAGAAGCCCTTGGCACTTGAGGGGGGCGATTTCTACTTCCTGCTCAGTATGTTTACCTATCAGACCTATGATCTGATAGAAAGGGACAATCAGTTCCCATGAGATAACTATTCCCACTTGGGAATCAGGGGGCAGTCTCATCATGGGGTGATTTCCTGGAAGGTGTAGAAAGACTGAAGACTTCTAGGTGCCACTCCAAGGGTCTGAAACAGGATGTTATACACACTGAGAAGCAAATGTCTCTACAAATCATGTCTCAGTCCTGAAGAGGGATAAATAGGTTAGGTAAATTTAGGACTAATAAACTTTGTCTTAGTTTTTAGATGAACACTCTTTAAATGATTAGCATGCCTATACGCAGAGCTAACAAGGAATCTGAAGACAAATACAAAATGAAATTAGAGATGCCAAGCTTTATCCTGATTTTAATTACCCATCAGGCATCTGTAGGCCTGAGTACAGAGTCACTGCTCTTAGCAAAGGCAACTGCTCTGAGTCCCTGTTATATGATCATAAGCAGCTCTGAAGGAGTTTGCACTGGTGTCTGAAATAAAATGGCCAAGCTAAAGGAATAATGTGAATAAACAGACAACACGAGGAAGAGTAAATTCTCTCCTACGTGTGGAATTCTAAGATACATGAAGGAGAGTCCCACTGGAAAACCAGTACCATTGCTCACTGTTCCTTTCCTATTTCCACAGCCCAGGCTGAGCCTTAGAACTGGAGAGAAGACAAAGCCGGCTCCCTTCCAGTCCCCGATTCATCCTGCCTGGCTCTGCCTGGTCCCCACCTCAAATCACTGGTTAGAAATGTGGTCCCTTCAGTCATCTTCTGCCCAGTCATCTTGACCCTTTGTGCTCCCTGATACTGATTTGATGACATAATAAACACCACAGTGAGTCTTTAGGAGAGGGGAAGCACCATAATCCTCAGTTAGGTAGGAATTTTGAGATTAATGATGAGCATCAGTGAGACTGGAAGAATTGTGGGGAACATATGAAAAAAAAAGAGAGATTATTAAAAAGAGAGAAGGAGAAAAAGGAATGAGAGGGCTGAACCTGAAGAAATCCTCTAACCAGTGAACCAAGTCAAGGTCATCCCCCACAATCCAAAGTCATCCTCGCAGTTATTTCTATGGCTGAGTAGATTTCTGCAGCTGCATGATCTAAGCAAATCAGCCACATAAACAGAGCAGCCAGGGAGCCTTTGTTCCTAACCCCACTTCTCTAATCATAAAGGAGTTTTATCATTACCTGTAGGCTTCCAGGTGATGTGTTTCCCAGTTTATAACCCTGGAACCAGACTTGGACTAACCTGGACCGTGGAGGAGGCTCTTCACTCAGTTCTCTGACTCACCTGCTTGCCAGCAGATTTTACCGCTCAGCACCAAAAGGGCAAAGTGGGTCTGGGCCAGCCCTGCTGTATGCAAAACTGGAGTTATGGAGATCCAGATTTTCCCCAGAATGATGCCTTTGGGAGGTGATTATGTATGTGTTTTTTTCATTTATCTTTTGCTTTCCAAAAGCATCTCTGAAGGGTTTCTTCAGCTTTCCTACAATTCCATTTTTTAAAAAACATTTTCTTTGGCATAAAACGATATTACTTTGGAAAAAAACCGGTGGGGCTGGGAGAGGATTGAAAAAGAAAACAATCACACGTGACTCCATTGTCATTAATACACCTGTCACTTGTTAGCATTTGGAATATTTTTCCCTTTTCTCTTATTTTCTCATCTTTTCTCCTATGTGCTTCTTTTCCTTCTAAATATTAAAGGTTCACCTCTTTTTATGATTTTTCAAAAGTAATTAATGTACATGATGCAAAGTACAAAAGAAAAAGTAACATTCCTTCTCCACCCTTCTCCCTGGTGACTTCTGTTAAGTCTTACATGTCTTTACAGAAAACAGCTTTTCGTATAAAATATGTGACTGAGGGAGTGAGCCTGGGGGGTGGAACTCAGTGCTAGGGTGCTTGCCTAGCATACACATGCCCTGGATTCAATATCTACCACCACCAAAGAAAAAAATATATAGCCATGTGTAGTGGCACATGCCTGTAATCTCAGCTATCCAGGAAGCCGAGGCAGAATGATTGTCAAGTTTAAGGCCAGTATTGGCAACTTAGTGAGATCTCAACTGAAAATAAAAACTAAAAAGGGTTTAGGATATAGTTCAGTGGTAAAGTACCTCTGGGTTCAATCCCTAATGCTGAACCCCCCCCACACACACACACACATATGGAGGTAGGGGTTGGGATGCACTGTGAGGGCCAAGAATAGACAGCAGATCTGTTTCTATGAGAGTATATATAATTTGATCCACATGAGCATCTTCCCTGGTATCAGAATTTCAAGATGTAAAAACTTTAGAGCAGAGGCAGGGTGTACCTGGCCATGTAACTAAAATTAGAAGAGAGAGAACCCTAGAGCTAATAGAGAGTCTGAATCTAGCTCTTTCTGAAGTTGATCCATGCTGTTCGCTTTCCATGGGTTAGTTGTTTGAACTCCCCCAGAGTTCATGACCAATAAATTCCCTTTCTGCTAAAATTCACTTGAATCAGATATATATCATGTTCTAACAAATTAGCCCTTTTTATTTTTATTTTTTATTTTATTGTGATGCTGGGGATTGAACCCAGGGCCTTGAGCATGCAAGACAAGCACTCTACCAACTGAGCTATATCTCCAGCTCAAATTAGCCCATTTTAAAAAAGATTTTAAAGATATATTTACTTTTTACTTGTAGTTGGACACAATGTCTTTATTTTATTTATTTTTATGTGGGTGCTGAGGATTGAACCCAGGGCCTCACACGTGCCAGGCAAGCGCTCTACCACTGAGCCACAAACCCAGCTCCCAAATTAGCCTGTTTTTGACAAGCATTATTTTCTTTCCCTGTACAACCTTCCTATTTCTAATTTTTAAGAATAAAGCAACCCCAAATTAGATAAATTGAAAATCATTAAAACTAAAAACTTCTAAGTTCCAAAAGATACCATCAAGAAAGTGAAAAGATATCCCACAGAGTGGAGAAATTTATAATCTGATAAGGGATTTGTGTCTAGATACATGAAGTACTCTTACAGCTAAGTGATAAGATGACAATTAGTTGGAGGGTGTAGCAGATGACAATTGCTTCAGTGGTAAAACAATTGTCTAGCATGCATGAGGCCCTGGGTTCCAATTCCCAGGGCAGGGGAATTTAACCCAAATAAAAATCGGGAAGATTTCTGTAGATATTTCTCCTAAGAAAAATGTACAAATGTTCAACAGGCATACAAAAAGAAGTTCTACATCATCAGCCACCAGGGAAATGCAAATCAAAACCATAATGAGCCAGGCGTGGTGGCACACACCTATTATCCCAGTGCTTTGGAAGGTTGAGGCAGGAGAATCCTGAGTTCAAAGCCAGTTTCAGCAACTTATGGAGGCCCTACACAGCTCAGTGAAACCCTGTGTCTAAATAAAACATTTAAAAAATGAGCTTCACAGCCACTAGGATGGCTATTTGAAAAAACAAATAATAACACGTGTTAACAACATGTAGGGAAACTGGAATCTCTATATGCTGTTTCTGGAAATATTAAATGGTGCAGTTGCTTTGGCAAACAGCCTGGGAGTTCCTCAAAAAGCTAAATATGAAGTTACAAACCCAGAAATTCTATCTATTCCTAGATGTATCTACAAGGGGAGTGAAAACAGAGCCACATAAACACTTGGACATGAATGTCCATAGCAGCATCACTCATAATAAAGAAGGACAACAACTCAAATGTCTGTCAAATGATGAACAAATTAATGAAATGGGTCTATACAATGAAATATTTCTCAGCAATAAAAAGTACTGAAACGTGCAACAACTTGGAGAAGCCTTAAATACATCAAGCTAAGCAAAAGAAGCCCGTCACAAAGAACCACATATTAGACAATTCCATTGTCTAAAATGTCTAGAAAGACGAATTCATAGAGTCAGAAGTAGATCCACCTATAAATGGGATTAGGCAGGGAACTGGAAATGAGTGACTGCTAATGGGAGCTGATGAAAACGTTCTGAAGCTGTGGTGACGACTTTGAAACTTTGTGACTAGTCTAAAACACTTTAAATGGTCCAATTATATAGTATATGAATTTTGTCTCAATGAAGCTATTATAAAAAAGAATAGCTTATTGAGTGGATGTATCAATGAGATTTTTTGCATAGTTGTCCGACGCAAACTTTCCCTCTATTATTATTTTTTAGTTGTAGATGGACACATAACTCTATTTTATTTATTTATTTTGGGGTACTAGGGATTGAACTCAGGGCCACTCGACCACTGAACCATATCCTCAGCCCTATTTTGTATTTAGAGACAGGGTCTCAATGAGTTGCTAAACGCCTCGCCTTGGTTGAGGCTGCCTTTGAACTAGCGATTCTCCTGTCTCAGTCTCCTGAACAGCTGAGATTACAGAAATAAGCCACTGTACCTGGCCTATATTTTTATTTTTATGTGGTCTGAGGATTGAACCCAGTGCCTCACTGGTAGTAGGCAAGCGCTCTACCACTGAGCCACAACCCCAGCCCCCACTCCCTCTATTATTAATAATGCTTTGTGTTTCACATCATTTAACAAATATTTACAGGTTATCAGGTATGTTGGGAATATTAAAAAAAATCATAAAAGCATCTCATAGTCCAGCCCCAATGCACAGAAGGTAGATAACCAGACAAAGGAGAATGTAGTACGTGCTACTGCATTCAGAGGCCATCTTGCGGTCACACGCTGTGCACTTAAGGAAGTTTTCATTGAGGAGATAGAAACCTCTTCATCTTAAGACAGAAACAAAAGTAGAGCACAGTTGAGCACTCACTGTGACAGACACTGTTCTAAATGCAGTGTATCAAAGGTGGGACTTCCAGAACAGCAGAGGAAACAGTCAGATAGATCCTCTTCCCAGCAAAACAACAAGTCAACTGGCAAAATTGATAAAATAAAACAAAATACAATCATATAAAATCTTTGGAAATTTTTCTAAGAGCATAGAGAAAACAAAGAAATATTATCCAAGATAATCCAAATCTTGGTAAGAACAACAAGTCTATGACATTTAAGCCATGATCTGTTTCCTAACCCCTTCTTCCAGTCATTACGGACTGAGAGGGCTGGGGCCCCTTCACTCTGCCTTCCTCCTTCCATCTAATTTATAGAGTAGAGGTCCTATACCTGGGGGAGGGGGAGGCAAGCAGAAATCACTGGTTTCCACCTTCCTCCCCTACTGCCCATTCACAGAGCTGGGTGTCACCCCAGAAACAGAGGACCTCCCCAGTGCTAATGCAGAGGCACAAGGGTTCTGCCAGGAGGATTGGCAGCCCATAAAGACAAAAGCTTTAGATCTCTGGGGACACAGACTACCCTGGAACAGAGCCTGGAGAACTGCCTAAGGGTGTCTTGGAAAACAACAGAGACTTGATGTAGAGCAATTAAAGAAGGCTGGGAACTCTACCATGCATCAAAAGGGCAGAACAGCTAGAAATGGAACAGAGAACCCAGGAAATAGAAGGAAGAGCCTTCCTGACATCACATTCAAGTCAGGAAGGTTGTGTGCACAGGCCTGGCTGCATGGCATGGTATTGAAAACATCCGGTAAGCCACACACAAAATTATTAACACAGGACAGAAGGACCAATATGCCTCATTGGCACAAAGGCCTCAAACAGAACCTCTGACCAAACAGCAGCTCAACAATAAAGTATTCTGAACAAGGATAACTCTGAGGAAGACAGGATTGAAAGTAAAATCACACTCATCCCTGAAAATTGGGAAGATTGAGGACTTGCCCAAGGCTCTGCTCTATCCTGAGAGATCAGAGAGGGAAGCTCCAAGTTACTAGGTCCTGGCTAGACAAGGGACAAGAAAGTAAACTCCTTGAGCTGCAAATTTTTCCCTGGGATGGACAAAACTCAGAGTCTCAGTCATAACTGTTAACATAATTTAATAATAAGATTTGGAAAATTTTGATTTGATACTGAGAGAAGATTTGGGATTTAAGTTAATGCTGAAATGGGTTGAGACTTTGAGGATTTGGGAATGGAGTTGAATATATTTTGCGCATGGGATAGACATAAATTTGGGGAAACAAAAGGCAGATTGTGTTGGGCTGAATAGTCAATCTGTTACTAGAGTCCTAGACCAGAAACCTGACTCTGGGGGTCCCAATAAATCAGGTCTGGCAACTTACCCCAAAAAATAAAGGAAAATAATGGTGAAAAGCAAGAAAGGAACTTTAAATCAATATGTTTATATTGAGAAGGCAAAGTGAGTCTGAGGGTCTCAGCCTTATCTTCAAGATTCTAACATGCTCTTTAGGTTGAAATAGAGTAAGAACTGGGACAGGGGACAAGAGTATGCACAATTAAACAGTCTTGGTCAAACTGTGATATAATCGATCACTTCTGCCAAGTGACTCCAGGAGAAATCCTTATTTTTTGAGGGGGCAATTTGCATTTGCTTTGCATTTGGATGTGGGGTGTATAGTTATCAGACCTGTGATCCTGGAAGGGGACAACTTGGGTCCCAGGAAATGATTGCTCTTTTTAGGTGGGGGCAGCCTCACCATGGGTGATCTATCTGCAAGGTTCTGCAGTTCCTGGAAAGTGTAAGGCAAAGACTGGAAACTTCCAGGCACCACCCAGGGTTCTAGAACAGGATGTTGTACAAGCTGGCCGTTGAATGTCTCTTAAAACCTTGAAAATACCTTAGTTACTCTTATCTTGGTGTCCTTAGTCTTGAGGGGGGTAATTTAGGCCTACTGAAACTTGTATTACTATGCCTACTTGTGGACCTAGACAACCCAAAGTTTAAGGTAATAAAGGCAACAGGCACAAAATGAAAGAAGAGATGCTGATCTTCGATCCTGCATTTAGTTACTCAATGGGCATCTGCAGGTCCAAATTAAGAGTCAGTGCTTTTAGCAAATGCAGCTTCTAGTTCTGTTATAACTTCAAAATTCATGCCTAAGTGGGCCCCCAGAATATGGCATTATTTAGAGCCAGGGCCTTTGAAGATATAATTCATTAAGATGAAGACATAAACCAAGTGTGGTGGCACACACCTGTCAACTTCTAGAAACTTGGGTAACTGAATCATGAGGACTACAAGTTTGAGGCAAGCCTCAGCAACTTAGTGAGAACTTGTTTCAAAATAAAAAATAAAAAGGACTGGTAATGTGGCTCAGTGGCAAAGTGCCCCTGGATTTAATCCCTAGTACCAAACAAGAAAAAAAAAGACATAAGATTATGATGGCTCCTAAATCCACTGACTGGAGTCCTTATAACAAGAAGGATCTGGGCACAGTGGTGCTTGCCTGGAATCGCAGTAACTAGGGAGGCTGAGGTAGGTGGAGCACTTGGAAGCCAACCTCAGCAATTTAGTGAGACCCTGTCTCAAAATTAAAAAAAATAATAATAAAATAAAAAGTACTGGTGATGTAGCTTAGAGGTAAAGTGCCCCAGGTTCAACCTCTATTACCCCTCCCCGTCCCCAAAAAAGAAGGAGGCGACATAGAGACACAGCAGACACAGTTACACAGGGAGAATGTGACAATAAAATCAGATACTGCAGTGATCATCTACAAGCCAGGAACACTAAGGATTGCCAGCAGCTACCAGAAACTGGGAGAGGGGTCTCCACAAGGAATCAGCCTGGCTGATACCTTGACCTGGGGCTTCTGGCCTCATGAAATGTGAGAAAGAAAAAATTCTGCAGTTTTAAACCACCCAGAATGTGGTAATTTATTATAGCAACCTTAGGAAACAAGCACAAGTACCAAAACCATTCAATAGGGGAAAGAATAGCCTTTTCAACAAAGAGTGCTAAGACAACTATCTATGTGAGAAAAAAATGAAGTGGGACCCCTACCTCACATCACATACAAAAATGAACTCCAGATGGATCCAAGACCCAAACGTAAGCATTGAAATGTCAGAACTCTTATAAGCAAACATAGGAGTTAGTCTTTATGACTTTGGATAAGGCAATGTTTTCTTAAATATGACACCAAAAGCAAAAAGCAACAAAAGAAAACAGAGAAATTGGAGTTATCAAAATTAATGCTATTGTGCTTTAAAGAACACCATCAAAAAAGTGAAAAGATAACCCATAGAATAGAAGAAAATACTTGCAAATCATATATCAATAAAGGACTTGTAGAAGAATATATTTAAGAATTCCTGTAACTCAAAAACAAGAAGACAAATAACCCAATTTAAAAATAGAAAAAGGAACTGAATAAACATTTCTCCAATGGCATGTGCCAGGAAGCACATAAAAAAGTGCTCATTGTTGGTAATAAATTGTCATCAAAGGGTGAATTTTATGGTACTGAGTTATGTATTGTTAAAAAAACAATTGCATAAAATAATATGTATAAAATTATATTGTTGGTCCTATACTGGGTAAAAATGTAATACATTGGACAATAATAGCACAAAAGAAGCAGGTGAGAGCAAAGCTGTATTTGAGTAAAGAAATGAGACCAGATGGTAACTCAGATCCATGGGAAGAAATAGAGAGAAACAAGAGAGTAAATAATAAGGTTATTATAACAAGCTCTATAAATATATACACCTGCTCTCTTTCTCTCAGCTTTCTTAAAAGTAATCATTATAACACTATATGTTATAATTTGGATATGTGTATGTTGGATTTGTGAAATACATAGAAGTAATATGCATACTGATAATATCACAAAAAAAGAGAGAACACAGCTACTTGGCAGTAAAGCTTATGTATTTCACTGGAACTATTTAAAATGTAAATGCCTAGGTCTGAAGAATTTTAGAAGGATGGGCAGGACTTTCTTAGCCCAAAGAGTGCTGTTGTGAGAGTTTAAAAAGGTAGCCCTTCCTCCCATCAAATGCAGCTCCAGAGCCAATGGCTCTAGCAGAACATGAGTTGAATCAACTACCCATTTTCCCTGTGCACTGAATAATCTGCACATCTGTTAAAAGTGGCATGATCCACATCTGTATTTAAAAATTGTTCCTCTAGGGCTGGGGCCCAGCAGAAGAGCGTGAGGCACTGGGTTCGATCCTCAGCACCACATAAAAATAAATAAACAAAAAATTGTTCATCTACCATACAGAGAAGATTATTAGCATGGCCCCTGAGCAAGGATAACATGCAAATTCATGAAGTGTTCCATATTTTAAAATATAGAATATTTGGGATATATTTAAAGAAGAGGTTACTGCAGGCATGGAAAC
Organism: Marmota flaviventris; assembly: GCF_047511675.1. Classification (NCBI taxonomy): domain Eukaryota; kingdom Metazoa; phylum Chordata; class Mammalia; order Rodentia; family Sciuridae; genus Marmota; species Marmota flaviventris. The sequence continues at coordinate 24,608,040 of NC_092498.1, forward strand.
CACTTTAGAAGGTCAATTAAATAGCTTGAATAAAAAAATTATTCCTCTAATAATTCTTTTTTTTTTTTTTTAGAGAATAGAAGAGAGAGAGAGAGAATTTTTTAATATTTATTTTTTTAGTTTTCGGTGGACACAACATCTTTGTTTGTATGTGGTACTGAGGATCGAACCCGGGCCGCACGCATGCCAGGCGAGCGTGCTACCGCTTGAGCCACATCCCCAGCCCCTCTAATACTTCTAATGTATAAGGACTGTGGGTATATCTCAGTGGTAGACATTTGCTTAGCATGTGTAAGGTCCTGGTTTTGACTCCCAGCATCTTAGTAATGATAACAACAACAATGTACAACTGGGGTTGAGAACTTCTGGGCTTGGGAAGCATTAAAAAAGAACTGAAGTATCAGGTAACTGATTAAATTTGAGAAATGCTGGTTAAGGAAGATTTGGAGGTATGATTCTTGGATTTTTTAGTTCCTAAATCTTAGAGATTGGAAACAAAAATAGAGAAGCTGAAGGGAAAACCTGATTTGGAGGGAATGAGTTCAGTTTTAATTATGTTGAATGAGGTCATGGCAAAGCATTAGGTAGAAGTATCTGACTGACAATTGGAAGAAAAACTATTTTCCGGGCTAGGACTCAGGCTCAGAGGTTAAGTGCCTGCCTAGCAGGTTCTAGGCCCTGGGTTTCATCCCCAGCACTGAAAACAACAACAACAACAACAGTTTTCAGAACTGAAAACACTATATTTAGGACACACTTATAGCATAAGGATAATGAAAATAGATCCTGTTCATAAATGGCCTACTCAGAGCTTTGCCAGGTGCTGGACATCGTATAGCAGCAGTAGGCACGAGGCTGATGGAAGACATAAGAATTATTTACCCTTCAAAACACCTGTGTTTGGACAGTGGCCTGGGCTGGTCAGATAAAGGCACAGATTAGAAAGTGAGGAGTGATCAGGAGGTTGGAGGTGGTCCTGCACCCAATTATGAGGACTGTAAGCAGAGCTGACAAGTGGCAGGTAGCTGAGAAGTGTATTGCCACCTGAGGTCCCAGGTATTGCCCCAAGACCTTGAATTGTTATGATACTCAATTCTTTCTGGAAATTTGAACAAAAGTTAACTCCAGAGCCAGGGTGCAGAATTTCATGAAAGAAAACCTCAGTCATCCTTCCTTAACTGAAGCAGCAGATGGCTGATGCCTGTCAGGGTCCCCTCCCTCCCTCCTTCCTTGCCTTTCTTTCTTTCTTTCTTTCTTTCTTTCTTTCTTTCTTTCTTTCCTTCCTTCCTTCCTTCCTTCCTTCCTTCCTTCCTTCCTTCCTTCCTTCCTTCCTTCCTTCCTTCCTTCCTTCCTTTCAATTCCTAGTGGTCCCCAGGGAATCCAGCAAAGTGGATTTTTTTTATCTATATAATTTTTATACCTTTACTGTATTTATTTATTTTTATGTGGCACTGAGGATCGACCCAGGGCCTGGCATGTGCTAGGCGAGTGCTCTACCACTGAGCCACAACCCCAGCCCAACAAAGTGGATTTTTAAAAAAAATCTTTTTTTTAGTTGTCAGCAGAACTTTATTTTATTTATTTATATGCTGTGTTGAGGATCAAACCCAGTGCCTTACACACAGTGCCTAGACAAGCACTCTACCACTGAGCCACAACCCTAGCCCCCAACAGAGTAGATTCAGTGCAGGGTTTTTCAGGCCACATGAGGGGCACAAGCCATTTCAGAATTTCCCAGTAGGGCAGGAAAACAGAAAATGTTCTTTGATTTTTCTTGCTCCAAAAAGATAAGGCTTGGATTATATTATGCAGGCAAGGTAGATAATATGAAATTCCAGTTAGTAATCTTTGGTTCAGTGTTGGGGTTGGAGGGAGACACCTGGATTTGGCAAGCCCTGGGAATGGAGAGAATGGAGCTCACTGGTGAGCTTAGAACAGTTGGCAGTGAAGGCTATAAATGCTGGAATTCACCTCTGGAAGGAGAGACTGTCTTTACAATGCCAAGTTAGCCAAGCAAGGCGAATGCAGAGTGCCTGTAAGCTTTTCCTTCTCGCCTGACTGGGAATCTCAGAGTTAGTTACTGAGTAACCGGCAGAAGCAATTGATGTGACCCTAAGGCCTTTCATAAAATCAGCAATTTAAAAGCTGTAACCAGACAGTGAATCCAAGGTCAAAAGTTGGGAGAGACCAGATCCTGGACTAAATTGCAGAGCTGCAGGGCAGAGAGAAACCAGTCCAATGCATGTAATGTGGGGAGGCAAGTGAATCAAATGGAAGGGAAGAAATGAATCTGCAGGATTTCAATCAGACTCAGATTGTCTTGATGTAATGGGGACTGAGCCACCAATGACCCAACTGGGTAGGACATTATGAGTTTTGTGCCTTTAGAGTATAAGTATAGACCTTTGGAGTGGACTATGAGTTGTCATTCCCAAATTCCTCTTATCTTCTGTTTCTAACACACACAGGTGTGTTACTAATTACAGGCACCCTTGCAAAACTTTCTTTTTTTGTACCAGGGATTAAACTCAGAGGCCCTTAATCACTGAGCCACATTCCCCAGCAATTTCTGTGTTTTATTTTGAGACAGGGTCCCAATAAGTTGCTTAGGGCTTCGCTAAGTTGCTGAGGCTGGCTTTGAACTTGCAATCCTCCTGCCTCTGCCTCTCGAGCCACTTTGCAAAAACCTTCTAAGGGAACTTGCTTTCTCTTCCTATTCCTGTGGTCAGAGTTCCTGGGTCTCTTTTTCCAGTGCCTAAGCATACCTTATTTTGCCCTTCTCTTGCTGTAATGGAAATATTTATTTGCATGACTCTTTCCCCTCTTTAGACTATGATTTATTGAGGTAGAGCCATTTCTTACAGTTTTGTTCTTGTTGGATGTACTTACTTGGACTTTGGGTGCATAGGGAGTACTCAATAAATACTTACCAAATGAAGAACTAAGTGTGTTTCCAGACTGAAGGCACATGTAATATGCCTGTCTGCACTCTCACCTCCCCTGGTTTTGTTCTGTTTACTCTTAGCTCCAGACCCGTCATTTCACCTGAAGTTCCAACCAAGAACTCACCCTCTGAGTCCACATTTATGTGCCTTCTCTACTGTTTCCCTTTACCCTGAAATTCTCTTCCTCCCTCTTTTTGCTTTTAGATATGTGACTTCACTCTGACCTCTTCACTCTGGACTGGAAACTCTGGGAGACAGGACTATGGATTTATTTATATTTCCTTGACCCTTGCCTTGTGGCCAGCAGAGGTTCCACCAGGGTTTGCTCGGAGAAGGAATGAGTTTGGCTTTGACATAAGTGACCTTCTGGTCTCCATCATACAGTTCCTCATTATGTCTTGGTTAACTGTCATTTGTTTAAGTGGATTTGCTCAGGAGAGATGAGTAACTGCAGGTATAGTTTAGAAATTATCATCTTAAAAGTGGGTCATCAAGCTGGGAGCAGTGGTACACGCCTGTATTTCCAGTGGATCTAGAGGCTGAGCAGGAGGATTGAGAGTTCAAGGCCAGCCTCAGCAACTTAGTGAGGCCCTAAGCAACTCAGGGAGACCCTATCTCTAAATAAAATATAAAAAAGGGCTGGAGGGCTGGGGCTGTGGCTCAGTGGTTAAGTGCCCCTAGGTTCAATCCCTGGTACAAGGGTGGGGGAATGGGGTCAATTACTTCCCTTTTCACTGTGGCAATTTAGTTAATAGCAGCATGAAACCATATCGGACTTGTGATAAGGAAGCTCTTGGCTCCCTCTTATTACATGAGAGCCACATGGGTTTGGAGAAGAGGGCAGCATGGAGAGACATCTCCACTCTTCTTTATTGCTTTGCTGCATGCACCAGCCCTGGGACAATGCCAGGTCTACACAAAATTATAAAGTACTTAAGGTTTGGCTTTTTCTGTTTGTTTCTTTTTCCCTTTTTGTCTTCATCTCTGTCCTAGTTTATGGACCATATTATGCTTTGGCCCTGTTCCCATCCCTCCAGGATAGAGGTGAGGGAATTTGGTCAATCAGTAACCAGGGGTGGAAAACTCAAATGCATTCTGAGGCCAGAGGAAATAAGCCAAGTTGGTTGGATAGGGACAAAATAACCATGCCCTGATTAAAGGGACAGCTGCTTCCTTGCTTAGGTGGATGGTGGTTCACATAGTCCTGGGGCCTACGGCCCACCTTATCTTGTTTTGCATAATCATCTTTTCATGAATCTTGGCATTGTTGGGAAAGATTGTCCAAGACCCAGAAAAGAGCAAAATGGATTATCGGGTTTTGTTTCAGTGAATTGCAGGGTATACTCTCATGGACTTTCCAGGGAGTTTTGGAATCTATAGGAGTTTGCACTCTTGATGAAAATCTCTCTATCTAGACATGGGAGGTGATCCCAGATTATCCAGGGGGGCCCAATGCCATCATGAGGGTCCTTATAAATGGAATAAGGAAGCAAGAGAATATTAGAGAAGGAGATGTGACAATGAAAGCAGAGAACCTGGGATGATGCTGAGTTAAAAAGACTCAACCCATCATTACTAGCTTTGAAGACGGAAGAATGGAGCCCTGGGCCAAGGAATGCAGGTGGCCTGTAGAAGATGAAGAAAACAAATGCGGGCTGGGGATGTGGCTCAAGCGGTAGCGCGCTCGACTGGCATGCATGCGGCCCGGGTTCGATCCTCAGCACCACATACAAACGAAGATGTTGTGTCTGCCAATAACTAAACAATAAATATTAAAAAAAAAAATCCCTAAAAAAAAAAAAAAAGAAAACAAATGCATTCTTCTTTAGTGCCTCTGGAACAAACAGACATGCTATACAAGGATTTTAGCGAACTCGTTTTGGACTTCTGACCTCCAGTTATAAGCGATTCCAAATGAAATATCAGGTAATAAATTTGTATTGTTTTAAGCTACTGAGTTTGTGGTAATTAGTTACAACATCAATAGGAAACTGATACCAGATTGTTTTACAACCTGTAGAGGTAGAGATTAAATTGTAGAAAATATTGGGGCTGGGGTTGTGGCTCAGCGGTAGAGCACCCGCCTAGCACGTGCGAGGCCCTGGGTTTGATCCTCAGCACCACATGAAAATAAATAAATAAAGAAAGAAAGATATTGTGTCCAACTACAACTAAAAAATAAATATTAAAAAAATCAATAGCAATGTAAATGCTTCTTGTCCTTAGTAATGCAAATTATTTCTGTTTATAGATCATTAAAAATAGTCAGCACCACATAATAAATAATAAATAAAGATATTGTGTTCATCTACAAAAAATATTTTTAAAAAAATAGTTTGACCATGTGTGAGGTCCTGGGCTTGAGCCCCAGCACCACAAAAAGTAAATAAAATTTTGTTCAATGGAGAATGTAAGTCTTCATAAGTTATATTCTTGTTGAATTGATTTAATATCTTTTGATTCCTCTATTAATTAATGAATTTAATTAGAAATTTTGATGCAAGTTAATTTGCATAAGTCCATGCTATTAACTTAAAACACTATACTTTGACAATGTTATATTCATATTCTGCATTCTTATGGTTTTAAATGTGAGCTCTAGTCATAATTTTGAATCCACTTTGACATTGCTCACTAATTTGATTTCTATTTTTCAAGCAGTCAATTATCACAAATTTCAAAAAGGCATATACTAGCAAGGCTTATAGCTAGGATCCAATGGGAAGGTTTTATAATTACCAGGATTTTGGTCATGATGAAGTACTGCATTTGGATTTGAGAAAGCATCAAGTAATGTATTATGTTTTTCAGTTGCTAAGGCCTTAAGAAGTATTTTTGACTAGGCAATAGATATGCATTTTGACATTTCTTTTCTGATAGTTTATATTAATATGTTCCATGCTATCTGCTACTGAGCATATTTATCACTAGGGAATGGAAAGGTCAAAAGAACCATGTGCAGGAGTAACTAACTGGTCAACCTGGCAAACTACTGCCAACATGGGGCAAAGTAGGATCGTGCAGGGGCTAAGGGCCTGAGCCATGAACTGTGAGGGATGGGGACTCCTTACAGCTTGCCACTACCCACTGAGATGTAGTAACTGCTGCTATTGCTAATGCAGAGACCAACCTCATAGCTAGGGACCTGGAGGCTCAGAGATAGGCTTCAGTGACTTGCTCAGGGTCTCACGGATGGTGACAAGGCTAAGTACGAAACCCAGGTCTTTCCTAGTTCAAAGCTCAGCATTTTGGTTGCATTCCACATTTCAGCCAGGGACTCTGCTCTATGACGCATGTGGTGCAGTACTATTAGCAGGAGTAGCACTACTCCAATGAGTTTTGGGTTTTTACAATGATTGGAAGACACGTTTGTTATTTCGAAGGCATAGGACGAGGGTTGCTAAATTAGTTTGCAATGAATGCCACATTCCTACAAAATGAAGAATTGTCCTATGTCCTTGTTATCAGAGTCTTAGGTCAGAGGCTTGACTCTGGGTATCCCAACAAACCAGATCCAGCCACTTGCCCAAAAAAAAAACAAATAGAAAAGGTAATGATGAAAATCAGGAAAAGAGCTTTAATCAATACAGCCATTTTGGAGGCAAAATGAGATTCAACATCTCAATCCTGTCTCAGCAATCTTGGCAGGAGCTTTGGGTTTAAACAGAGGAAGAATTGGGGGAGGGGGCAAGAAGTATGCACAGTTTAACAGTCTTGGTCAAACTGTGATCTGGTCAAATATGATTTCAGTTCTGGTTCTGCAAAGTGGCTCCAGAGAAGTATTTATCCCTTGGCCAGGGGTGGGATTTCCACTTGCTGCTCAGTATGTTTATTAAACAGACCTGTAATCCTAGAAGGGGACAATTCAGTTCTCATGAGATGATTGCTCCTGCTTGCGGGGGAGGGAGTGGTCACTTCAAGGAGTGATTTCTTGGAAGGTATAGGGCAATAACTGAAGACTTCTAGGTGCCACTTCAGGGATCTGAAAAAATTCAAATATCCCTGAAAATCATGTCTCAGTCCTGAAAGGGGACTCTGTAGGCTAGGAAAATTTAGGGCTAATAAACCTTTATTACTAGTTTTTAGATGAACACTCTTTAAAAGATTAACATGACCACAGAGCAGAGCATCGACATGACTCAAAGTTCAAGATAACAAAGGAGACATATACAAAATGAAGTCGGAGATGTCAAGATTTATCCTGATTTTATTTACCCATCAGGAATCTATAGGATTAAATGAAAAGTCACTGCTTTTAGCAAAAGCAGCTTCTCTAAGTCCCTGTTATATCCTGTTCACTCTGGAATGTCTCCACAGTGTGGATAGCAGGCTGTGCCCTGCTGAGTTATTCCATTTTATATAGAACAGCAGCTTTCAGGCTGTGCCCTGCCCTGAGTTACTCCATTTTGTAAGCAGCTTGCCCTGAGCTACTCCTTTTTGAAGTGTAAGTGCTAAGGCAGAATAACTTGGAACTTGTCTGAGGAATATGTAACCACCAGATGTTAGAGAAACAGAATTTATTGAAAAGAATAACCCCTAGCTGCATAGCAAAATCATAAGGCACAAACTGATAAAAAAGTAAAATGCGCTAATAAAAATTATCACCTGTGAACTTACGGAATTAAATTAGAGTCACATGGAGGCATGGGCATATCATGCCCATATCAGAGAAACCAGGACTGGGAGCATATCAAGCACACTAGACCAAGGAATGGCACAACCCCCCTCACTTGAAACACATAAAAGGATGAATCTGAGATGGTGGTGGTATGGTGGCCATACCAACCCATCATGCTGTCACCCAGTTGGTGAACTCTTCATGAGGCTGAGGCAGGGAACTCTCTAACCTGAGGCTTTAGCTCAGCTCCGTCTCCCTGCTTGAGGCATCCCTGAAACTGCCTGCTTTCAGGACCTGTGCTGTGGACAGCTTTGCACCTTGAACTGCTAAATTCCACATCTCAAAACAGTTCAGTGGATGGGTTGTTAATCTTTTTTGTCTCCCTTAGGTGCTGGAGCTTAAACCCAGGGCTTCATGCATGCTTGGCAAGCACTCTAACATGGAGCTATACCCAAATTCTTTTTAATTTTAAGACAGGGTCTCTCTAAATTTCCCAGTCTGGCCTTGAATTTGTGACTCTCCTATCTCAGCCTCCAGAGAAGCTGGGATTATAGGTGTGGGCTATAACACTCTCTTTGGATTCACTATTCTTATTTATTTTGGGGGTACCAGAGATTTAGCTCAGGGACACTGGACCACTGAGCCACATCCCCAGTCCTATTCTGTATTTTATTTGGAGACACTGAGTTGCTTAGTGCCTCCCTTTTGCTGAGGCTGGGCTTGAACTAGCGATCTTCCTGTCTCAGCCTCCTGAGTGGCTGGGATTATAGGCATGAGTCACTGTGCCCGGGTCACTAATTTTATTTGACCCTCTGCAGTGCCACCTTGCATTTGTATCAACTCTCTGCCTTAGCTTTCATTCTGCCTCTTTATATCCTGTAGCCCCTGTTAACCCCAAGACTATACCTTCCTCTGTAGAACAAGCAAAACCCCTACCTACTTTTTGGAGTGAATGTTGTGTTAACTAAAGGAGATCATGTAGATCAGTATATGTACCAGTAGAGGGACTCTCTCAAGTAGACTGTGAATAGAACTTGCTTAACTGGGATTAAACTGAGTACTTAACAATGCTCTTATCATTCTCCCTAGGTAAATTTTGGCCTAAACTTGTTTGCTTAAAAGCCTTGAATAGGCACTTGAAGCTATCCAAGCCAAATGGATGATAAACTCACAAAATGGTGCTTTAGTCATCAGGAAAATGCAAATTAAAACTACACGCCATTATCCACCTACTAGGATGACTAAAATGAAAAATAACATGGATTGTTGTCAACATAAAACCATAAATACACTGTGGATGGAAATGTCAATTGATATACCACTTCAGAAGCCTGGCAGTATCTTTATTTACTTTTTGTGGGGGAGGGGTGGGTACTGGGGATTTAACCCAAGAGCAATTTATCACTGAGCCACATTCCCAGCCGTTTTTATTTTTGTTTTGAGACAGGGTCTCACTGAGTTGCTTAGGGCCTCTATAAGTTGCTGAGGCTGGCCGTGAACTTGCCATCTTCCTGTCTTGGGGATTATAGGCATGCATCACTGCACCCAGCTCTGGCAGTATCAGAGCAATCCTATGACCAGGAGTTCCACTTCTAATTATAAAGCCAACCAAAGTGTTTATATACATTTCCCAAAAGCTATATACAAGAGTGTTCAAAGGAGGTTCAATGGTGCACACCTGTAATCCTAGTGACTAGGGAGGCTGAGGATTATAAATTCAAGGCCAGCCTGGGCAATTTAGCAAAACAGAGATAAGTGGGGGTAATGTGAGGTTAATGGATAATTTTATAAACTGGGCCTACTATGCTGACCCCCCCCCCACACACACAATATGCTTTCTTTAAAAAAGCAATTTATCTGTGATCCTGCCTTGCCTAAGTCCATAGGATATGCTACATTCCTTAGCAAACAACCTATATTATCTGTAGAAGAAATTCAGGCCCAAAGGCTCCTCTATGCTGATAAGGAAAACACAAGTTACCCTGAAGAAGTCTGTGACCTTTACACAGACCAGATTCTAGAAATCAGGGAGGAATCTAATTATCATATTAGATAATTATTTGCTTCTAATTATCATATTAGAAGCAAAACTCCCTAACCATAAAATCTTCCATAACAAGTTCCAATTAGAACTGTTCAGTTTGGGCCAAAGTGACCTAGAGTTGCCTTTGATCTGTGGCATGTCATTATAATAGTAAGATCTCCCCTTCATGGGGCAAGACTGTGTGCAATCCTGCTGTCAGTCAAAAGTCAAGAGGTGGGTTTGGTGCTGTGGTGCAGGCCTATAATCCCAGCAGCTTGGGAGGCTGAGACTGGAGGATGGCAAGTTCAAAGTGCGCCTCAGCAATGGCGAGGCTCCAAGCAACTCGGTGAGACCCTGTCTCTAAGCAAAATACAAAATAGGGCTGGGGATGTGGCTCAGTGGTTGAGTGCCCCTGAGTTCAATCCCTGATACCCCCACAAAAAAAAGTCAAGAGGTGGACCTGGGAAGGACTCTCAGGAAACTTCCCTGGGACCCCCAATAAAACAGGAGGGCAGGAGAGGCAAGCTGCCTCTCTCTTCTCTGAGAGTGCCCACTCTCTCCCTTGAGAGTATCCCCCTTTTCCCTTTTTCTATCTCTTCTAACAAACACCATGCCTGCCACTATGGGTGATGTATCTGAAATCTTTCCAGAATGATCTCAAGAACCAGTAGCTGAGGACCACTGTGGCTGCTTTGGTTCCACAGCAGGCCCTTTCTCTATAACACCTGTCTCAAAATAAAATTTATAAAGGGATGGAGATGGAGTTCAGTGGTCAAATACCTCCGGCTTCAATCCCCAGTACCAGGCCAAAAAAAAAAAAAAAAAAAAGAAAGGCGGGGCGGGGGCGGGGGGAGATTCATAAGAGTCCCCAACTGGAAATACCCCAATACCTTAAATAATAAATGGATAAATTGTGGTAAATTTCTACAATAGTCTGCTCTCCAGCAGGTTGTGCCCTACTCTGAGTTATTCCATGATGCATAAAACAGCAGTTTTCAGGCCGTGCCCAGCTCTGAGATACTCCATTTTGTAAAGCAGTAGTTTGTCATGAGTTACTTCATTTTTAGTACAAATGTCAGGGTAGAATGACTTCATACCTTGTTTGTACAAGTAAACAACAACCATCTGCCTAGCACAACCATAAGACACAAATAAATACATTAATCATGCTAATAAAAATGACCACCTGTGCACTTATCAAATTAAATCAGAAACACATGGATGCATGGGTGTATCAACTCCACAGCAGAAGAAACAGGCCCACAAGCTTATCAATCTCAAGAGATACAACGCCTTCACCTGAAACCCATAAAAAGAGAAGCACCTCAAACTGGGTGCTATGGCACACACGGATCTGTCATCAGACCATCTGGTGAATGCATCATGAGGGGAATGCATTAAGAGATTGACAAGGAATGAGTCTCCAACTCTGTCCCCAGGCTTTAGCTCAGTTCAATCTTCCTACTTGACATGGTCCACCTCAAAACTGCCTGCCATCTGGACCCTGGCCTAGAATAAGTTCTGAAACTCTGACAACTCTGCACCCTAAACAAGATCTTGTGCTGGTTTGTAATCTTATCCACCACCTGCAGAAATTCTTCTGCATTTTCATTTGCTCTCTGCCTTTTGCTTGCAGCCTAGCTTCCTAATACCTAATACCTTCCTAAAAAAGGCCATCTTGACCTTTTTGATATATATATATATATTGTATATACATGTATATATATATTTATATACATGTATATATATACACATATGTGTATATATATTATATATATGTGTGTATATTTAAATATATATATATATATATATATATATATATATATATATATATATATACACACATACATACACAACCTAAATGTTATAGATATTAGTAACTAAGATTGGAATCAAAGAACCTGTGCAGATTGCCTGCCTTAGGATTACTGCGTGACCCATGAGTAGTCAGTAAACAGCAGCTAATGAAAGTGATGTAGCTTGGGAATTTACTGTTATTTAATAAATTCTGATATTCTAGAAAGGCACAAATATGTTTGGTTTATGCTCACTCATGACACTACCACAATAAGAAAGAACAATCTATGTGCTATAAACAAAGATTAAGTTCACATTCAGCAAAAGCTACATACATGAATACATAGTTTGATTCCTTCTATATGAAATTCAAAAGCAGACAAAAATTAACCTACAGCATCATCTTAGTTCATGTTCTGTTGCTATAACAAAAAAGTTGAGACAGGGTTATTTATGAAAAATCTAAGTTTAATTGGTGGAGTGCTTGCCTAGTACCTAAAATGTGTGAGTCCCCGGTACTATCCTCAGCACTGTGTGGGGTGGGAGTTATTTGGCTCATGCTTCTGGAGGCTGGTAAGTCCAAAAACATGGTGCTGCCGTCTGCTCAGCATGTGATAAGGCCCTTCTTACTGCATCATGACATGATAGAGGGCATCACATTGTGAGACCAAACAAGCACATTAGTTTGTGTCTCTCCTTCTCTTCATATAAAGTCACTAGTGTCTTGGTGGCTCTCCTTTCATGAGCTCATCTAATCTCAATGACCTCCCAATGGCCCCACCTCCTAATATTAACATTTGAATTTGAGAATTAAATTCCGGACACATGAACTTTGAGGGGGACACATTAAACCACAGTAGGTGTTAAAAGTCAAAACAGCAGTTATCCCGGTAGTGAATTGTGAGTGGGAGGAGACAGGAGAGTGCATTAGAGAATGGTGGCAATGTTTGGTTTGGTTTCTTGATCTGGATACTGGTTACACGGGTTTGCTCACTTTGTGAAAGCTATTTGAACTGTACATTTATGGTTCTGTATTTCTTCTCTTTTTTATTATAACCCTTCCCTTCTTCCTTTTTCCTTCCCTTCTTCCCCTTCCCTTCCCTTCTTCCCCTTCCCTTCCCTTCTTCCCCTTCCCCTTCCTTTCCTTTCCTGACAGGGTCTCACCAAGTTGCCTAGGGCCTCAAAAAATTGCTGAGGCTGGCTTTGAACTCATGATTCTGCCTTAGTCTCCCAAGCCTCTGGGATTACAGGCGAGTACCACCACAACCCACCTTTAAAAAAAAAAAAACAAAAACTTATTATTATTATTATTTTTAGTTATGTCTCTATTTTCCTTTGTGTGGTGCTGAGGATCGAACCCAGTGCCTCACGCATGCTAGGGGCAGCTCTTACTTCTGAGCCACAACCCCAGCCCACAGCATGCCTTTTAAAAGTTGCTGAAACAAAAAATAATTGTTATCTAGGTGTGGTGGCACATGCTTATGACCTCTGTTACTTAGGAGGCCGAGGAAGGAAAATTTTCAAGTTTGAGGCCAGCCTGGGCAATTTAGCAGAACCTGTCTTAAAATAAATTTTTTAAAAAGGGGTTGGTCTCCTTGCATGCATGAGGCACTGGGTCCGATCCTCAGCACCACATAAAAATAAAAATAAAGTCCATAACCAAAAAAAAAATTTTAAAAAGGGGGGCGTTGGGATATAGTTGCGTTGGTAGCAAGTGTGAGGCACTTGTTCAATCTCCAATACTGAAAAGAAAAAGAAGAAAAGCCAGGCTTGTAATGTTTTGATCATATACTTTGCTTTCTCTTCTTGAGACCAAACCGTGGCCAAGTTTAAGCTCCATTTGCGACCACAGGGCAGAACGAAGGTAATGGGCTCCTGTAGGGGTCAAGGTCATGATCTTGGCCCCTGGAACCTAAGAACAAGGGAGGGGTTAGGCCTATCCTTATGCAAAATACTAGAAAGGCATTTACATAGGTTGTTATTTTTCCGTTTTTCCTTCTAGTTCTGGAAGAGGAAGAAAGGTCATGTGAAAAGGCAGAGAGAATGGATCACATGAGATAAACTTTGTGCAAACAAATTGTAAAGTATAAGTTTTTACATTACACAACAGAGATCAAGTTTACGTGGGAGGACCGGCTGCGGGGGAATCTGGTGATGCCTTTATCTCCCCTGTCCTCCACCTCGGATCCAGGAAGAGCTTTGGATCTATGCCCGGGTTTCCGCAGCGGCGTTTATTCTCCTCCCCAGGCGGAGTCCCTTTTTTCGCCGCAAGAGGACGGTATGTCCACACCAAGCCGGGGCCTCAACCGCGGAATGGGGAGGAATCGGAGAGCCTGAGGGGTGGCCTGGGTTTCCTCAGCCTTGGAGGGCAGGCTCCTAGCCAAATGCTCTTCTGGCTTCTCCTATCTCAATCCAGGATATGGAGAAGGCGTGGAGCAGGAGGGCAGAGGGTGCTGCGTGATTAATTTCACCTGTGGTGTATGGACACCCGGGGCATGGCGGGGGCGGGGTGGGGACAGTGGATGGGGGTGTTTGGGAATGCTTTGTTCTGTGGGCTCCAGAGCAGTAAAATGTGCATTACTCATGGCCAGCTCTACCTGAATCACACAGGTGACAGCCAGAAGGGACAGAAAAGACCAGTTACTCATTTGCTCCTCAAAGTCTGCCCAAGTGACACACCAGTTTCAGATTCAGCTGGGTGCTTGTTAAAACGCAGATATTAGACCAGCACCCACCCCCCCCCCCCCGCCAGACTGTTTTATAACCACTGAGGAAGGGGTAGAAGCCTATGTTTAAACAGGCACTCCCCCTCCTCCACTATCCCCTTGTGGTTATTGATATGCAATAAATTTTGAGAAGTTCTTGTTGACTTCAGCCTCCTCAATTTGCAGAGAAACAAAGAAATTTCAGAGGTCAAGTGACTGGCCAAAGTTACTCAACTGGTTGGCAGCATACCTAGAAAGTGAATTAAGAGCCGAACCCTGACTTCACACGAGTAAATTTGTACTCCATGTTTCTGAGACCCCCCCCCCCCTAGAGTTTTTAGTTTATTTATTTTTCTATTTTGTTGCTGTTTGGTTTTGGTACCAAGGATTAAATCACCCAGGGGTCCACTCCCTCTGAGTTGCATCCCCATTCCTTTTTATCTTTTGAGACAAGGTCTTGCTAAGCTGTGAAGGTCTCTAAATTGCTGAGACTGGCCTCAAACTTGGGATCCTCTTGCCTTAGCCTCCCAAGTAGCTGGGATTACAGGCATGTGCCATCACACCTGGTTGTGAATCAGGATTTTTAAAAATACCATGCTTGGGGCTAGGGATAAAGCTCAGTTGCTAGAGTGCTTGCCTCACATGTATAGGACCTGGGTTCAATCCCCAGCAATCCTCAACACCACCAAAAAGAAAAAAAAAAAGTCATGCTTGCAATTGTCCTTTGACTCCATTTAATATTTTTAATGCCTTTATTTTACTTTTTTTTTAATGTGGTGCTGAGAATTGAACCCAGTGACTCATGCATGCTAGGTAAGCACTCTACCACTGAGCTACAGCCTCAGCCCCTCCATTTAATATTATTGAGATCATTATAAAAGTCCCACCATTAATATTGACTGACTTAAATAGAATAAACTATTAAAATACCACTTTTTCTTTTTTTTAGACAAGTCTCACTTTGCTCACTTTGTTGCTCAGGGTTGAATTCACAAATCCCCCTGCCTTAACCTCCTGAATAGCTGGTATTATAAATCTGTGTCACCACATCTGGCAAAACACTGCTTTTATCTATTTTATATATTGAGATTCTGTAAAGTAAAATTTCACTTGATAAATACTTCTACTTCTTTTATAAAGTGTATTGGGCAATGATTAAACTCTGAAAATACACTCGTTAGGGCAATGGAAATTTAAAAAGACCACCCAAATGAGATGAAACAGAATCTTTTAATTCTGAGATTTCTAGAGCCCAGGAGTCAGTCACCATCACTAATGTGTAGCAGAGACTCAAAGGCAGGCAGAAGATGGGAAAGCATTATGTAATAGAAAAAAGGGAAGGCTTCAGATGTGTCCTGATTGGAGGCCTAGGAAAGAAGGAGACAGGAGGCCTAGCAACGAACGGACAGTCCATGTGATCAGTTTGGAGAAAAACATAAGGTTTTCTCTGCTTGATCAAGTTGGAAGAGGGGGCAAAAACTGGGGAAGTTGGCACTTATTGTCTTGGTCAAGTGCTGACTGTTCTGGACCAATTGCTACAGAGGCTGTGCTTTGGCTTCCTGGGCTGGATGCTGTGGAGGTTGTGGGTTAGAGATCTGTTGTCCTATAGGTCAGGCCATTGTCTGTGTTTTCAGTCTCTCAGCATTTTCTGCATTATCTCCTTTAAGCCCCATCACAACCCCATGAGATTGGCACTCTGATTATCTCAGCTTTCTGAATGAGAAACAGAGTTGCAGATAAGATAACTTGCCCAAAGTTAAACGGCTATGCAGAAGAAAAGCTAGGGATTGAGCCTAGGCAGAATGAACTCAGCACCTTGGGTATTTCATTAATATGCTATATTACTATCTTGCCTTTACAGAAGAGAAGACTGTAGAAACTGACAAGTTGTCTAAAAATTCTGAAAAGATGTAAGACTTGGAATAGCCAGAACAACTTTGAAAGAGCATAACAAAGTTGGAGGGCTGATACTTGATTTCAAGAATTCTTTTTTCCGCCCCCCCCCCCAACACTGGGGATTGAACCCAGGGGCACTTTACCACTGAGCTATATTGAGCTACATTCCCAGTCCTTTTTGTTTTTTATTTTGTGACAGGATCTCACTAAGTTACTGAGGCTGACCTCAAACTGGCACTCCTCCTGCCTCAGCCTACTGGGTCTCTGGGATTACTGTTGTGTGCCACTAAATTGGCCGATTTTAAGACTTATAAAACAAGAGTCATCAAGATAATCTGCTATTGACATCAAGACAGAGAAAGTGCATGATCACGCACATGGGCACACACACACACACACACACACACACACAAAGCTTTTTGGAAAAGATCCAAAGGCAATTAGAAAGGATATATAGTTTCTGATGAATTGTTTTAATGAATTGGGCTGGAACAATCAAATGGCCATATGGGGAAAAATGAGCTTCAATCCATACTTTATCCCATATACAAAAATTAAGTGAAATTTGATTATAGACTTAAGTGGGAAATCTAAAACTATAAAAACCCTAGAAGAAAATACAGAAGAAAAAGTTTAGTGCCATTGAATTAGACAAGAGCTCTTAGATATGAAACAAAAAAATACAATGAATGATAAAAAGTTAATAAGTTGGATTACATTAAAATTTTAAAAACTTCTATTTCAGAAAAGGCATTGTAAGAATGAAAGGAGGGGCTGAGGCTGGGGCTGAGTGACAGAGCGCTTGGCTAGCGCGGTTGAGGCCCTGGGTTCCATCCTCAGCACCACATAAAAATAAATACATAAAAATAAAGGCAGTGTGTCCACCTACAACTAAAAAAAAATTTTTTAGTTTTTAGGAGACAGCATTTGTGCGGTCCTTGTCATTGTTGGGAACCACCTTGGCCTATCAGGAAGGAAAAAGATCGAAAACCACAGTGGTTGTAGGAAAAGCCCCACACTAGGAGAAACTGTTTGCAAATAGTATATCTACTAAAGGACATGCATCTAGAATATGGAAAGAACTTTAGAAATCATATAAGAACAAATGATTCAAAAAATTTTTGAATTCTTTTTAGGAAAAAGATGAATAGATATATATTAATGGCAAAAAGCACATGAATAGATGTCCAACATCATTATACATTAAGGAAATATAGGTTAAAATAACAACGAGATGGTTATTACCACACACCTATTAAATGTCTAATTAAAAAGACTGATCATACCAAGTGTTGGGAAGAATGTAGAACTAGTTAGTAGGAACTGTTAGTGGGAATGTTAAATGATAAAACTACTTTGGAAAAACAGTTTGGCAGTTTCTTTTCTGCTGTTCTTTTGTTTAACAAGTTTTTTTGTTTGTTTGTTTTAGTTAAACATACCTACCATATAAAGTAACCATTCCACCCCTGTACATTTACATAAGAGTAAAGAAAGCATAGGTTCATACAAAGACTTTTTTTAAAAAATATTTTTTAGTTGTCATTGGACCTTTATTTTATTTATTTGTATGCAGTACTGAGAATCGAACCCAGTGCCTCACACATTCTAGGCAAGAGCTCTACCACTGAGCCACAACCCCAACCCCAAAGACTTTTATATAAATATTCATAGCAGCTTTATTGTGTTTTTCTTCAGATTTATTGAGGTATAATTGAAAAAAAAATCACATGAGGGATTGGGAGTATAGCTCAGTGGTAAAGAGCTTGCCTACTATGGGTGAGACCCTGGGTTCAATCCCAGGACTGGAAAGAAAAGAAAAAACTCTGCATGTCAGCCTTGTTTTTTTCTAATTTTTTAAAAATTGCCAATGGACTTTTACTTTATTTCTTTATATATGGTGCTGAGAATCGAACCCAGTGCCTCACACATGCTAGGCAAGCACCCTACAACTGAGCCACAACCCCAGCCCCCAGTCTTGTTTTTAACAATCAAAAGCTAGAAGCAATCAAATGCAAATGGAATACTATTCTATAAAATGAACAACATTTTTTTCAGTAACAGCTTTATTGGGATATTATTCACATACCTAAAATTTAATCACTTAAACTGTACAATGTTGTGGTTTTTAGAATATTCGGAATCGTGCAAGCACCACTACAATCAATTTGAGAATATTTTATCACCTCTCAAACAAACTCTACCCTTTAGCAGTTAATTCCATCACCCTTACCTGCCCCCAACCCCAATCCTAGGCAACTTCTAGTCTACTTTCCGTCTCTATATATTTGCCAATTCTGAACAATTCACATAAAAACAGAATCTTACAGGATATGCATGTCTGGCTTCCTTCACTTAGCACATTTTCAAGGTTCATTTGTGTTATAGTTCACATCACTGCTTCATTCCTTTTTTTTTTTTTTTTTGTGTGTGTGTGTGTGTGTGTAGTGCTAGGGTTTGAACCTGGAGCCTTGTACATGCAAAGTAAGCACTCTACCAACTGAGCTATGTCCCCAGCCCTGCTTTATTCCTTTTTTATAGCTGTGTTAGTCTTTTCATCACTGTGACTAAAATATCTGACAATAACAACTTGGAGGAGGAAAGTTTATTTTGAGCTTACTATTTCAGAAGTCTCAGTCCATAAGTCCTCGAATCCATTGCTCTGGGCTTGAGGTGAGGTAGAACATCATGGTGGAAGGGCCTGGTGGAGGAAAGCTGCTCAGCTGTCAGCCAGAAATAGAGAGAGAGATTGAGGAGCTAGCGACAAGATATAGTCCTTAAGGGCACACTCTCAGTGACCCACCTCCTCCAGCCATACCCTGCTTGCCTATAGTTGCCACCTACTACAATACTTCTTTCAAATTACCGATCCATGGAATGGATTAATCCACTAATTAGATTACAGTTCTCAAAATACAATCGTTTAACCTCTGAACATTTCTTTCTTTCTCTCTCTCTTTCTTTCTTTCTTTCAACAGAATGTCTTTATTTTGTCTATTTTATGTGGTGCTAAGGATTGAACCTAGTGCCTCATGCATGCTGGGCAAGCAATCTGCCACTAAGCTATAGTCCCAACTCTAAACATTTCTTATTAAGACAGGAGCTTTTGGGGAATACCTCATATTCAAACCATAACAATGGTTGAATAATATGCCATTGTTTGGAAATACCACATTTTGTTTATCCATTGATTAGTTGTTGGACATAGGGTTGTTTCCCACATGTTGGCTGTTATGAGTAATGGGAATATAAACATTTGGGAACTACTTTGTTGTCATTTTATACTAGGGATTAAACCCAGGGACCCTTAACCACTGAACTACATCCCCAGCCCTTTTTTATACTTTATTTAGAGACAGAGTCTAGCTAAGTTGCTGAGGCTAGCTTTGAACTCGTGATCCTCCTGCCTCAGCCTCCAAAGCCACTGGGATTCCAGACTTCTGCCACCTTACCCAGCTCATAAACTAGTTTTGTGTGGTCTTTCATCTCTCTAGAGTATACACCTAAGAGTGGAATTATTGAGTTAAAAGGCACTTCTATGCTTAACTTTTGTTTTTTATTTTTTAGTTGTAGTTGGACACAATATATTTATTTATTTATTTATTTTTATATGGTGCTGAGGATCGAACCCAGGGCCTTGCATGTGCTAGGCGAGCGCTCTACTGCTGAGCCACAACCCCAGCCCTCTGCTTAACTTTTTGAGGAATTGTTTTTCAAAGTGGCTGCACTGTTACGTTTTACAATGCTTGGGATCAAACCCAGGTCCTTGTGTATGCTAGGCAAGCACACTAATACTAAGCTAAGCCTCCAGCTGTCTTTTTTGTTTGTTTGTTTGTTGTTTTAAGTCATTCTAATGAGTGCACAGTGGTATCTCATTGTTGTTTGTTTTGGGTAACAACTTTATTAAGACACAATTCACATAACATGTACAATTCACCTATATAAAGTACATTCAATAATGTGGATGAATCTCAAAATACCAAGTGAAATTAACCAGACCAAAAAAATAAAATAAACTGTACTATTGCATTCATATAAAAATCTAGAAAATCTGGGCCTGGTGGTGTACTCCTATAAACCCAGCTACTAGGGAGGCTGAGGCATAACCTCCTTGTTACCGTGCATGTTTGTTTTTAAAGGATGATTTACATTGTGGCTCAAGATGGACAGCTAATGCTGGACTCCTCCCCACACGCTCCTGGATACTGAGAGGAGGCAATGCCCATCAGAAATATCATTAATCCCAGCAGCTCTGGAGCCTGAGGCAGGAGGATCAAGAGTTCAAAGCCAGCCTCAGCAACATCGAGGCGCTAAGCAACTCAGTGAGACCCTGTCTTTAAAGAAAAAATATAAAATAGGGCTGGGGGTGTGGCTCAGTGGTCGAGTGCTCTGGAGTTCGATCCCTGGTATTGAAAAGAAATGACCATCCTTGCTGCATGCAGCGTGTGCTCCTGTTGTTCCAGCAGCTCGGGCAGTGGTTCACAAGTTCAAGGCCAGCCTGGACAACTCAAGGAGACCCTATCTCAAAATTAGACAAAAAGGGCAAATGCCCCTGGGTTCAATCCCCAGTGCCAGAGAAAAAGAAATAAGCTTCCTTAGGGTATAGAGTGGGGAGCAGGACAGGCGCGTGTCACAGGGGGGAAGAGAAGCCTGTGTGTCGGTCGGTAGCTTCCTGTGGCCGCCATCACAAGTCAGGACAGATGGCACTCACAGCAGCACTCCTAGTTCTGGGGGCCGCTCTCCCTCTGGGAGCTCTGGGAAGGAACCTCCTCCTCAGCTCCTGGCACCTGCTGCGCCCCCTAGCCCCCAGCCATGTGGCCGCCTGTCTCACGAGGACAGCTGTCCATGGGAATCAAAGCCCACTGATCCTCAGTTACATCAGCCAAGAGCCTTCTCCACAAATAAAGCCACGTCCTGGGTTCTGGGACTTGGGGCGTGGGGTCCCCTAGTGGCCACCGTCTCTCACCTGTGTGCATTCAGCTGTCCTTGTGGTGGCTCGCCTCCTCTGGAGATGCTCATGCAGCCGAGGCCTTGCCCATCAGTGAAGAGTTCTTGGCACCGGTGCCACACTGAGGGCACTGGGGCTCTGCCCTGTGGTTCCCGAGTCTGCCTCCAGCGTCCCCGGTCAACCTTCCCGGCAGTGTTTGGAGATACATACTCTCCGTGTATCCTTCCGTGCTGAGCCCAGGGTGGATGGCAGGGCAGCCTCTCCCCACGGGCTTGGCATGTCTCCTGCAGGGTTCCTGATGCCCAGGCTCCTGGGAGGGAGGCAGCAGAGTCTCACTGGAGGGCCTGGCCCAGGCCACACCCCGTGTTGCTGCCCGAGCACAGCTGCCTGCTCAATCGAAGGCTGACCTGCTGACCAGCACCCCTGGGCCAGTGCCACTGGACATCTCTGCCTTTGTCACTCAGTCCCCAGACGCTGTGTCACACCTTCACAGTCACTCTCCCTCCTCCCTGTCCCCACCTTTGTGCTGGGCCCACAGGCAACAGCTCCTGCCTTGGGGCTTGGCACCCTTCCTGCTGGGCTGGTGGAGCTCGGCTCAGCTCCACCTCGCCCCAGCTCCACCTCGCCCCACCCTCCCCCAGTGCCGGGCATTGGACCTGGGGTGCTTGACCACTGAGCTGCATCCCCAGCCTTTTTCATTTTTATTTTGAAATGGGTCTCCCTGGGTTTGTGAGGATGGCCTTGAGCTTGACACTCCAGCCTCGGCTGCCCAGGTCTCTGACATTCCAGAGTGCACGTCTCAGACCCACCGCGTGCCCCCACACATCCCTTTCCTTGTTCACGCCTCTCTTGTGGCATGGAGTGCAGTCTGACAGACTTATGTATCTCACTGGTCATTTTCTCCACCTTCCTCCCAGAATAAATATCACTGTGTGGTGTTGTAGGTGCCCACTGAGTGCCAGGCACCCAGAATAAGGCCCAGGATGCAGCTGGTCAAGTTCCCATCTATAGTGTTCTATAGTGTTCAGATTCTTGTTGATGGGCCCAGATCTTCGCGCACCCCTGGGAGCCTGCCTTTGACTGGGAGATGGGCCCATCTGCTTGCCAGGACGGGGCGTTGGCGCCACCCAGTGGCCAGTCCAGGGTCTGCACCCTGGCCACCCTGGGAGGTCCCATGCCTGCTGCTGGCTGCAGCTGAAGTGCTGCCGCCACTTGTTGCCCGCACCTCGAGGTGGCCATTAAAGTGATGGAAAGATACAGCTGATGCTCATGTCTGTCACCTTGGCCCTTTGTTCCACTCCTGGGTGACAAGACCTGCGTCCAGAAAGCCACAATTCACAATTGTCCGCAGGCCAGGAAAACATAAGTGCCTGTCCCCTGCTGGCCCATCAGCACACAGTGGTCCATCCATACCCCGGAAAACATGAGAATGCAGGACTGTGGCAGAGCTGCCGAGGCTGAGGCAGGAGGACTGCCGGAGGCTGGGGGGTCGAGGCCAGCCTGGGCACCATGGCAAGATCCCCTTTCACAGAATACATCCGCCGCAGCACGGATGAGCCTTGAAGCCAGAAACGAAAGGACACACGGTACAGATGCATCTGTGGGACATCACCAGAAGGGCAGGTCCACAGAGAGGAGAGTGCTGTGGTGGCCACCAGGGCCTGGGGACGGGAGGGAGTGACAGCTCAGGACTGCTGCATGTCTCTGTGGGCCGATGGAAATGCTCAGATGGTGGTGGTCATTGCCATCCTTGTGAATGTACTGAAAACAGGATTATAGACCTTAAAAGTGGATTGTAGATTGTGGATCATATCAATAAAATTGGCTTAAGCAGTTCTATTGCCTTTTATTTATATTTGTGAGATTTGCATCATCAAAGGATGAAAATGAGGTGAGCTTTGTGGCACACACCTGTAATCCCAGTGACTGGGGAGGCTGAGGTGCGAGGATCTCAAGTTTCAGGCCAACCTCGGCCACTAGCAAGGCCCTAAGCAATTTAGTGAGATCCTGAGGAGAGAGAGAGAGAGGAGTGTGTGTGTGTGTGTGTGTGTGTGTGTGTGTGTGTGTGTGAAGTTCCCCTGGGTTCAATCTCAATTACAAAAAAAAAAATTAAAAATGAACTAAGCATATTGGTGTACACCCATAATCCCAATATCAGGAGGCTGAGACAGGAGGATCACAAGTTGGAGGACAGCCTCAGCAATTTAGTGAGTTACTTCAAAGAAAATAAAAAGGAGGCTGAGATTGTAGCTCAGTGGTAAAAGCGCTTGCCTGGCATGTGTGGGGCACTGGGTTCAATTCTCAGCACTGCATATAAATAAATGAATAAAATAAAGGTCCATCAACATCTAAAAATATATATTAAAAAATAATAAATTTTTTTAAAAAGGGCTAGGATGTAGCTCCCTGGTAAAGCATCCCTTGGTTCAATCCCCAGTGCCCCCCCCAAAAAAAAAAAAAGAAATGAAAACAATCCTACGGTGGGCCCACAGGGACAGCTCACTTCCTGCCTTCCCAGCCTTAAGACCACCCTTGTCCTTAGAGCCCTCCCTCTACCTCCAGGGTAGTAGAGGCTGACTCTCTCCATGCCGCCTCCCTGCCCACCAGGTTTCCCGTGGTCCCCGTGCAGGGGGACCCGGACTGCACTGACCCGCCTAAGCATTCTCTCCACTGGAAAGTGCCCGCCGTGTCCGCCACCCCCTTCCACCAGAGGGGAGCGTGCGCAGGCTCCTTGGTGCTGCCCTCTCAGTGTCCAGCCTGCACTGGGAGTGGGCAGCAGCTCACAGCGCCCACGCATGACCCCGGGCCTCCACACCCAGGCCTGGGTTCCAGCTGGGAAGTGGGTGAGGTAGATGGCCAGCCGCCGGGCGGGGCTGACCTGCTGACCAGCACCCCTGGACCTGTCCCCCCGCAGTCACCCCATAGACCACTATGACCGCACCATGTCACACGCAGTGAGCACACGTCACGTCACATGTGCAGTCCTCGTGAAGCAGTGGTCACGCCATGGTCACAGCCGTCTACACAAGCCATCATCGTGTGTCTGAAGTTGCCATACACACCTGTGTCACAGACGCCTGCTTGTCACCACTCCTGCCATCTCCACACAGGCCGTCACCACCATGTACCCCGTCACGGCCTCAGCCTTCCCCCCACTGCAGCAAGGGTCCCTCCGGTGCCCTTGGCTGGCCTTCCTGGCCATTGCTGTGGGCTGGTGGCCTCCTGCAGCACCAGCCCGTCCTGCCCTGCTCTAGGCGGAAGTCCTGTCTTGGTGACACTGAACCAAAACCAAGGTGTTGCTCCTTCAGGACTCCAAATCCGGCCCCTCGGTCCCCTGGGCTCAGGGCTGTCTCCCAACCTCGGCCAGGTGATCATGCGGCTCACTGTCCATGACTGTCCCTCTGAAGCCACACACGATGGCATGGGGAGCCCACCAGGATGACACCCTTCACAACCTCGGCACATCTCGAGCTCTAGACCTTTGCATGGCGGGCATGGGTCCCAGGGGTTAGGACCCCACATTCTGGGAGGGCACCGTCAGGCTGCTTCACCCCTATCTTGTCAATGGTTTTTATTTTCAAATATTTTCCCTTATACCACTGACCCTCTCTGGGCCTCAGCCTCCCTGGTTGCAAATGAAAGTTGGGCAAGTGGGTCAAGGCTCTTTGTGTGGCGTCCTGTGCCAGGTCGGACAGTTCCTGGGCTGTGGGCAGGAGGCCTGGCTCATCCTCACACTTCAGCATACAAATTCATTTTAGCGTCTCCCTTTTTTTTTTTTTTTTTGGTACCAGGGATTGAACCCAGGGGCACTTAACCACTGAGCCACATCCCCAGCCCTTTTTTACATTTTATTTAGAGACAGGGTCTCCCTGAGTTGCTTAGTGCCTTTCTAAGTTGCTGAGGCTGGCTTTGAACTCTTGGTCCTCCTGCCTCAGCCTCTGGAGCCCCTGGATTATAGGCATGCGCCACCACATCTATCTTACTATCTCCCTTTGTTAAAACTACACGTGCAGTGTCACTGGTAGCTCATGCCTGTAATCCTGTTACGCAGGAGGATCACAAGTTTGAAGCCAGCCTGGGCAATTTAAAATAAATTGTCTCAAAATTTAAAAAGGTCAGATGTGTTGGCTCACGCCAGCCATCCAACAGCTTGGGAAGCTGAGGTAGGGGGCTGCCATGTTCAAGGCCAGTCTCAGCAACTTAGCAAAACGCTGTCTCAAAATGAAAAATAAAAGGGCTGGTGGTAGGGCTGGGGATGTGGCTCAAGCGGTAGCGCACTCGCCTGGCATGCGGGCGGCCCGGGTTCGATCCTCAGCACCACATACAAACAAAGATGTTGTGTCCGCCGAAAAAACTAAAAAATAAATATTAAAAAAAAAAAAAAGGCTGGTGGTAGCCGGGCATGGTGGCACACGCCTGTGATCCTAGTGGCTTGGGAGACTGAGGCAGGAGGATGAAGAGTTCAAAGCCAGCCTCAGCAAAAAAAAACAGGCTACTGAGGTGGCTCAGTGGTCAAGTGTCCCTGAGCCCAATTCCTGGTACCAGGGGGAAAAAAGAGGGCTGGTGTGGCTTGGAGGGGAGGGCCTGGGAACAATCCGCAGCACTGCACAGATACAGCACCCGCGCGTGCAGGGGAGCCCAGGACTCTTCAAGGCCTGTTGAAGAAGGGCTCTTGCTGCCAGGTGCCCTTCCTTCCTGGGGCAGCACAGGGCAGAAGGGAGCAAGGACCCGAGTCAGGGCAGGGCTTCACAGAGACTGCGGATGGACTGGAGCACAAACACATCTCTCTCAATGAGTGAAAAATACTTTTTGTAAAAAATTTGTTTGTCGCTTATCTGAAATCGGGTTTCAAGGGGCACCCTGCATTTGGCAGAAGCCTCACCCTGAAGCAGTTCATTTCCCTGATGGGCAGCGGCAGCCCAGAGCAGGCAGGCAGGGACGAGTGGCAGGAAGAAAAGCCCGTCCAAGGGTGGGGGCCCCTCTGGACCCCATGTTCTCTATGGAGGACCCTTGGCTCTCAGATCCTGCCGGGCCACAGACCATGGGGTCTGCAGATCCACGGAGCATGCTCTATTTACAGTGGTCATCTGCCTGACCTGAACTGACCGTGATGAATTGATTTCATTTCCTACTCCTGCATTTTCCAATAAATATTTACAGAGCCTAAGTCCTGCACCAGGCCTTATTCTGTGCCCTGGGCGTCCTCTATCAGCTCAGTCAGGGAGTCCAGTCCACTTGTGTTTGGGATGGGGGAGAGAGAGCTGGGTGCAGAGGGGAGGGCCTGGTGGAGCCAGGTGCTAGCCACTGGGGCCTGGGAGGACCTTCAGGAGCTGGTGTGGGAAGGTGTAGGAAGGGGGCCTTGCAGGCCTTGGGCTTCACTTGGACAGTGCTAGGGAGTAGCCGGGGGTCTAGAAGGAGGGTACAGAGCTCCCAGGGTCAGACTGGCATTGCCAGCAAATTGGCAGAGAGACGTGTAGAGCAGCTCCTCGGGAGGCACACCCCTGACCATGGCCAGCTGCCACCAAGGGCGTGGAAGGCCCAGCAGATGCTCTGGGTTTCTCAGGAATGACTCAGGTCACCTTCCCAGGAACCAGGGCCACCCGTTCAGCGGGACCATGAGCCAACCAAGGCACAGGTTAAGTAACTGACTGGCTCCTCCTCCTCCGGGAATGCAGAGCTCCCAGAGGTGCTGGGCGGAACCAGCTCACGGTCCCATCTGGGCTGGGCTGCTGGGCTCCGTTCCTCCTGCCTTCTGGGGACTCAGGGACCAACCAGGCATGTCCACCTCAGCTGCGCTGAGTCTCTACTGGAGGGGGGACCTGAGTGCTGACACTAGCTGCCTGGGCCCAGGTGACTTCCTTCCAGAACACCCATCCCCTGAGGCACAACCCACTGTGCTGTCCTGTCTCTCCAGGGACTTGGCCACATGTGCAGACAGTTGAGGTCATCATAGCTGCTGGCATCTGCTGGGCTCAGGCCAGGATGCTGGCAGCCTCCTAGCAAGCACAGGACGAAGGACATCAGTCCAAGGCCACAGTGCTGCTCAGAGAAGCCCTGCTCAGCCCAGAACTGCCCAGGGCACCTGTGCCCAGCGGGGGGGACCATGGGGACGCCCTTAAATGTTTCCCCAGAAACATGCTTCTTCAGCAGGGTTCCTCTGCTGCCTCTGCAGCTGTTGGTGCTCAGGTGACATGAAGATCCAGTGTCCATGGGCAGGCAGTGCAGGGCCCAGCCAGGGTCACAAAGGACACTGGATCCTGCAGGGAACTTAACACGCAGCTCCAGTGACAGCCGCCTCTCCAGCTGTGGCCTGCACATCTGCAGATTCAACCCCAGCTGAACGTGTCCAGGGAAGGCTCCACCCTGCTCATGGCACCCAGATGCTCCTCTGGCTGCTCTTCCCCAGGAACCACGGTTTTCAGAGCAGCAAGTCTTATGTGTCGGGTGTCCTTAGGGACAAGGCGTGTGGGTCCTCAGCAATGCTGCAGTGCTCCATGGGAGAGCCTGAGCCTGATGCATGAGGGTGTGGGCGGGGTCCTGCAGCCAACCCGAAGACATCAAGGCACAAGGGCACTCACGTCTTTCAAAACGACTGGTCCCATCCGGCGGTCCACACGGGTGTGCAGAGCAGCAGCCAGGACCCGGCGCTCCCTCCCCACCGGCCCCCTCCACGGGCAGCCCCTCACCCTGCGCCAAGGCCCTGGATGCCAGGATGGGGGACTTCCCGTCAGGAGGTCCCCACCCACCCTTGGGTGCTCCAGGCACACACCTGCATCCCAGCAGCTCCTTAGGCTGAGGCAGGAGGATCACAAGTTCAAAGCCAGCCTCAGCAACTTAACAAGGCCCTGAGCAACGTAGTGAGGCCCTGTCTCAAAAGAAAAAAAGAGGCTGTGGATGTGACTGAGTGGGAAAACCCTGGGTTCACTCCCCGCGCCTCCCAAGAGAATCCCACAAATGCAAAGGTACAGAGATTAAGAGTATCGAGGGTGACTGCAGAGTCGCCCGGCTACCGGGTGGAGAGGGACAGCAAGACCGAGGAGCCCACCCCTCACACCCAAGGAAGGGACAGCAGAGCCCAGTTGGGGGCACTTCTCTGGGGCAGTGTCCGGCTGTCCTCATCCTCATGGGCCACACCTTCCCCGGGGGCCAGGAGCCGAGGCCCAGGAGCCGAGGCCCTCAGATGCAAGGCTGTGGAGGACACTCCCCAGAGGCCAGGTAGGAGCCCAGTGCGGGCTGCAGCCATGGGGCCTGCCAGCACTGCCCTCCCGTGAGCCAGGATCCTCCTGCTCCAGCCTCTGTGCAGACAAAGGTGCCCCTTCCTAGCAGCTGCGGGCTGCAGAGGTCAGAGTTCAGGACGCAGCGCACCCACTTCTAGGGAGCAGGCCTTCTGAACCCAACGTCAGGGGGTGGTGAGGACTCCGGTCTGCCTGGCAAGGCGCAGAGGGACGCGGCCTGCGGTTCAGGGAACCCTCAGGAGTCACCCTGCCTGGAGCACATGGGAGGGGACAGGAGGGTGGAAGGGAAAGGCCAGCTGTTCCCAGAAGACTCCAACTGGGGTGGGCCAGACACCTGGATGCACCCGTCAGAGCTTCCCCCTGGGGAGGGGTCGCAGGGTGCACAGGACCCCAGAGCTGGCTGGTGAGTTGGAGGCAGCGGTTGGCCTTCAGCCTCTGCCCCAAGGTTGCAGGAGCATGGGTCCCACACCCCCAGCATGAGGTCCAGGGAGGGACAGCCAGATAGCAGAGCGCAGAGCCGGAGCCCCAGCCACTTTCTGCCCTGGCTCTCCTCTGAAGGTGAGTCCCATCCTGCAGGGCCGCTCTGTGGATCCGCACCTCACCACCCGAGAGCCCGCTCCACGCCTGCTGTCTGGGGCTGCCAAGGGCTGACTCTTAGTCACCCTTGCTACTCCTGACCCATGCCCTG
Source organism: Marmota flaviventris (assembly GCF_047511675.1). Taxonomy (NCBI): domain Eukaryota; kingdom Metazoa; phylum Chordata; class Mammalia; order Rodentia; family Sciuridae; genus Marmota; species Marmota flaviventris. Next base: position 24,636,892 of record NC_092498.1, read on the forward strand.
TGAATCAGGGCTGTGGCCTCCAGGCAGGGCCTCCGACTCCATGCTGACCTCATGGCGTTGGGCCTAATTGCCGCTCCACCTGCAGGGCCCCGGCCACGGGCTGTGCATGTTGTGGGCGGCAGAGCAGCCACACGCGGAGGTGATGCGCTAAAGGATGCCTGGAGAGACTTCCCCCTGGCACCCAAGGCCGGCTCTGGCCAGTCTCACACAGTGACCACTGTGTGAGTGAACCGGGGCCCAATGCCGCCAGGGAGAGGGGTCAGCGGCACCTGCCATGGGCCGCAGGGAGGGGCGCGACCCTGGGATTCACATCCCTGGCTGGTTCTTGTTAGAAATCAGGAGGCAATCAGAAGCCCTGGGGTCTCTTGTGAGCGAGCGGTGTCCTTCACAGACCAAACACCGCCTCTCCACAGTGATGTCAGAGTTTTACTTAATGTTCATTTTTTAATTGTAGTTGGACACAATACTGACCCAGGGCCTCACACATGAAGGTGAGCGCTTTACCTCTGAGCCACAACCCCAGCCCGAATGTCAGAATTTTTGAGTAACAATAAATTCACAAGCGACACCACTTCCGTCACTGGCATTCACAGAATACTTGTGGGCCACCTGGTTGTCGTAAGCCAGGCAGTCGCAGGTTCTTTTATTCCAATCTTACTTTCTAATATCCATAAGGCTCAGGCCACACATCCCCTTGACACATTTATCGTAGGTCACAGAAAGGCTGGGAAGGGTCAAGGCAGCCACAGGGTTCAGGAGGCTGAACTGAGGGCAAAGGCAGAGGGCAGCCAGAAAGAAGCCTGGTTGCTGTTGGTGGCCAGAGAAGACTGAGACCCAGCAGAGGAGCTTGTGCAGGGTGCAGAACACCCTGTCAAAGTGCAGGTACTTCTAGGCCAAGGTCCCGATGGATGGCAGTGTCAGACGGTCAGCTTGGAGTGGGACTTGCTTGGTTGTCATGGGCAGGAGAAACCAGACTCTGCTAAAGCCCGAGGACAGAGATTCAGAGGTTTGTTGCTGTGACGATTTTCATGGGTGAGGCTCCTGGCAGGTGACCAGGTGATAGATCAGGGTGACTTTGTATGTGTGTGTGTGTGTGGGGGGGGTGTTCCTTTTATAGGCTTCACGGGAAGGGGTTTCTTCACTGGATGGTCAGCTGTTGGTCTAGAGTGTTTGATGAGCTCATGGGCCTGGTTTTTCCAAGAAGATCTTTTTTTTTTTTTGGGGGGGGAGCAGTTTTGGTACCAGGTATTACATTAAGGACCCTTAACCACAGAGCCACATCCTCAGACCTTTATTATGTTTTATTTAGAGATAGGGTCTCTCACTGAATGGCCTAGGGCCTCACTAAGTTGCTAAAGCTGGCCTTGAACTCATGATCCTCTTGTAACAGCCTCCCCAGCCACTGGGATTATAGGAGTATGGCATCGCACCTGGCCCGATAGTTTTTGATACACCCGTGCATCCAGGTGCTTCTGATTGATTCAGTTGTGCCTCTGAACAATATGAAAATGTGGTCATTTTTATTAGCACAACTAGTACATTTATGACTGTCCCTTATGGTGGGGCCAAGCCAATGGTGGTTGTTTACTTGCAAATTAAGGATGTAGAGTCATTGCCTCAGTACTTAATGGAATAAAAAATGTTCAGGCACAGCCTGAGAGCTCTGCTCTGTACACCATGGAGTCACTAGGGCAGGCACAGCCTGAGAGCTGCTGTTCTGTACACCATGGAGTCAACAGGGCAGGCACAGCCTGAGAGCTGCTGTTCCACACACCATGGAGTCACTAGGGCAGGCACAGCCTGAGAGCTGCTGTTCTACACACCATGGAGTCACTAGGGCAGGCACAGCCTGAGGGCTGCTGTTCTACACACCATGGAGTCACTAGGGCAGGCACAGCCTGAGAGCTCTGCTCTGTACACCATGGAGTCACTAGGGCAGGCACAGCCTCAGAACTGTTCCTCTGTACACAAGGGAGTAGCTCAGAACAGGGCACAGCCTGCTGTCTGGGAATTAATGGAAATTCCCCAAGTCAGTGTGTATTTCTGCATTACACATCATTTTTCATAGTATTGACTGACAGTAATAGTAAGAGTGAATCATTTTTCTATGATAGGTCCTAAGAAAACCTTTGGGTTTTACTGTTTTACAAAGATTAGGGCTGCACATGGTGAAACACACTTGTAATCCCAGCGGCTAGGAGGCTGAGGCAGAAGGATTGGAGTTCAAAGCTAGCATCAGCAACTTAGCAAGGCCCTAAGCAACTCAGTACGACCTTGTTTCTAAGTAAGATATATATATATATATATATATATATATATATATATATATATATATATATATATATATAAAGGGGGGGCTGGGGATGTGGCTCAAGCGGTAGCGCGCTCGCCTGGCATGCGTGCGGCCCGGGTTCGATCCTCAGCACCACATACAAACAAAGATGTTGTGTCCGCCAAAAACTAAAAAATAAATATTAAAATTCTCTCTCTCTCTCTCTCTGTCTCTCTCTCTCTCTCTCTCTGTCTCTCTCTCTCTCTTAAAAAAAAAAAAAGGCTGGGGATATGATTCAATCCCCAGTACCCAAAATAACTAATCAATTAATTAATTAATTGAAATTTCAAAATAAATAAATAAAGAAGACGCAGTGCAGGAATGTAGCTCAGTGCAGTGTTTATCTAGTATGCATGAGACCCTGGGTTCAATCCCCAACACTGCCAAGTAAAACAAAAAAAGTTTTGTTTAATAAGGAACAGTAAACCAGGTGCGGTGGCACACACCTGTAATCCCAGCGATTTTGAAGTTTGAGGCAGGATTGGGGGTTCAAAGCCAGCTTCAGCAATGAGGAGGCACCAAGCAACTCAGTGAGACCCTGTCACAGAGGTCAAGTGCCCCTGAGTCCCATCCCCAGTACCTCAAAAAATAAAATAAAATAAGGAACAGTCAGCTCTGCACAGTGGCACACACCGGTGTCTCAGCAACTCAGGAGACTGCGGCAGGAGGATCCCAGATTCCAGACCCACCTGGGTTAACTCAGCAAGATCCCGGGAGGTGCTGCCACCACACAGCCCTGCGGGAAGGGCAGAAGGACAGTGCAGAAAGGCCAGCCCATCTGAAGACAGGGGACCCTGGGTCAGAGGCTCGGCTCCCTCCCAGGCCCGGCCACTGGGGCCCACAGCTGTGGGCGACACCATGCTCCTCAGGACGGGATCCCTCATGAAGACTGCCAGGAGCCGGGGCCAGACCTCTCCCCAGCACCCCGGGACAGACAGCCCACTGACCGCAGGAAGGACCTAGAGTCCTGAGGCTTTCATCGCTGCCCTAGGAGCTCGGCTTTCACTAGGCTGCCCATGAGTGTTGGTCCTGGCCGGGGGCACCCAGGAGGGAATCCCACAAGGAGCAGAGGACAGGCCCTCGTCACGAAGCTGCTGCCCCACAAGGGACGGAAACAAGAAGAAAAAATCATCCCTGCTCCTTGGTTCCAAATGCCTGGAAAGATCAGCTCCCAGGCAGAACTGCCCGAGTGGGGGCTTCCTGTGGGATCTGCTGCCCCCGCTGCAGCCCTGCCCAAGAGCACGTCACCTGGGGCATCCCAGACCTTCTCTGAGCCTTGCCCCACCCAGACCTGCTCTCCTGGAAATGCCGGGCTCCTCTGCTCCACAGACTTCCTCTTCCCTGAACAGGCCTGTCTCAGTGAGATGGCAAGATCAGCTGATTCTCACTAACATGGGAATGACTGAAGGAGAGCCCGCCAGGCCGAGGCCACCAGGAAGCCCACGCACGTGGGGCACCAGGAGGGTCTTCTCAGGGGCACCTAGGAGCTTGGTTCACTGTCTCTGCCCTGCCTCAGTGTGCATGTGCTGGTGGGAAGGTGGGCGGTCAGGCCCAGTCCCAGGGCAGGCTGAGTCTTGGGGGATGCAGACAGGTTTGCCTGCTGTGAGGGAGGCAGGGCCAGGGGCAATGGGGGGTGCTCTACAGCATGCCTTTGAAGCCAGAGCTGCCTGCCAGGGCTCCTGTGCCCAACGGTCGCCTTATCTGCCAGCCACAGACAGAAAACAGCCGGCCCGTCCAGCCTTGTGGCAATAGGCAGGGACGTCCTGGAAATGCCTGTGTTCTCCGAGGGAGGCCCAGGCTGAGCCCCTGGAGGACCTGGGAGAGGAGCTGGAGGTGGGCAGAGCACGAAGGTGCAGGGACTCTGGCAGGTACACCTGCTCAGCCTCCGGGTAGGAGGGCTTCTGGGAGGAGTAGTGGCCACGCCACAGTCTCAGAACAGCGTGGCAAGTGCTATCCAGCCCACCCTCTAGCTGTGCCTATTCTGTGCAGTGCACCTCCATTGGCACTGTCTGCCGCCCAGGTGTGCGAATTCCTCCTGGCTCTGGAGGCCTCTGGGAGGAAGACCAGCAGCTGGCCTGCACAGCGGGCAGGTGGTGGACAGGTAGTTCTGCACACAGGTCCTGAAGACCAACTGGGAGAGTGGAGGAAACAGACATCTGTGAGGCCGGAGGACCTCTGGGCAGCTTAGGGACACTCTGTCCCAAAGTAAGTATTTTAAAGGGGAATGAGATGCAGCTCAGTGGTTGAGCGCCCAAGTTCAGTCCCCCATATATAGCTCAGCTGGTAGAGTGCTTGCCTCACACACACAAGGCCCTGGGTTCAATCCCCAGCACCACAAAAAAAAAAAGAAAAAAAGTGTAAGAGGGATGCACCACCCCCAGACCTTAGTGAACAGCAGGCTGTGGTGTGGGAGCTCTCTGGAGAGATGAGAGCACATGTGCATTGTAAGTATATGCACAGGTATATGTGTGTGAGTACATATGCCTCTGTGTGTGTGTGGGGGGGTGCTGGTGCAGGTGCATGTGGCCCTACAGCAGGACTGGCCCAGCCTTGTCCTGGGAGGCCACCTGGGGTCCTACAGGAAGCACAGGGTGGGTGCAGCCACAGCTGGACAGTGATCTCTGCAGGGGCACTTGGGCCAATCTCCGACCTTCCAAGTCTCTGCAGGGAGAGGTCTGAGGGGTACAAGGTCATGCTGTGGACCTGCAGCCACAGGGCAGCTACAGTGAGGTGCCTCCTACAGCACCTGGTGCAAGTAAGGACTGGCAGGGGGTGGGCTGGTCTTTGGTGTTCCGTCCCACCCTTCACAGGCAGGCATGGAGCAGCTGCCCTGGTGATTCCCAGATCCAGCCCCCAAAAGCCCATCTTGTGGGCTTATACAGGCCCAGGCCCTGGTTAGACAAGGACCTGCCTCTTCCTGGGGCAGGTCATTGCTGACACACCCAGGGAAGTGCCACACCTGAGTCAGAGGAGGTGAAGGACAGTGGGACCATCTCACCATGGAGGGCCACCTGCCACTCATCCCCTTCAGGACAAGCGAGGGGCCTTGGGCCTTCCCTTCCCGGGCACTGCAGTCCCTGAGCATCTTAGACTCTCAGGAGCACAGAACTGCGGAAGAGCCACGTGTGCCCACGTGAGGCTCTGTCTCCAGGCCCCGCTGGGGCTCAGAGAACTGTGGCATGGCTGAGGGCACTCCCTTCTCGGAGGTGGGCACCCTGGGCAGAGCAGGCCAGAGCGGGCCTCTGTCCCCTGTCTTGGCACTCTCTTTCCAGCTGCTGTTTCCAAGGTTGCAGAAATGGTGCTGGTGATCTTTTTTCCTAACCAGGGCTTCACACTCGCTGGGCAAGCATCGGAGACACACTCCCAGCCCTGGTTAAGTCTGTGGTTGGCAGGGTCGCCCGGGAGCCGTGTGACCGGCTTGAGGGCATTCCCTTTACAGCAGCACTGCCTTCTCCTCTCCAGGGGCCAGCTCTGAATTCTCCAGAGTTCAGATGAAGTTTCTGCTAAGCCAAAAAATAGAGACAGCCTCCTGCAGACATCCCCTGGAGGCGTTGACTGTCAGGAATGTCCCAGGTGATTGTGCTTGGGCAATAGGCACCTCTCCCTGCCTGGCACCTGATTAGGCAAGGAACTCCCTGATGAGGTCACAGCGGTGTCACCAGTTGGCCAGGATCTGGGTTTACATCCCCCCACCTTGCCCCAAAGAGGTGCTGAGTCAGAGCTGGTACCTGGGGCTGCAGGCAGGGTGGTCTTACTGATGGCCTCTGGGCCCAGGTCCCTCCTCAGAGTGCTGAGTCCTCTCCCCCCAGTTGCTGGCCTTTGAGGCTGTTAGAGGAGGCCTGTGGCCTAGTAGAGCAGAGAGCTTCCATGGTGTGAGGATAAGAACCCCATTTAGGGCTGGGCTGCGGCTCAGTGCAGAGCACTCGCCTCGCATGGATGCCGTGAGGCCCTGGGTTTGATCCTCAGCACCGCATAAAATGGATAATAAATAAAGGTATTGTGTTCATCTACAGCTAAAAAATAAAAACCACCACATTTAACCTCAGGAAATCATTGTGGCCTCTCAAGTGGTAGGGACTGTGATTTGGTTTATATTGGAAGGGAGAATTCCAAGCGATCCCGTAATCACGGTCCACTCACTTTTTTCTTGGTACTGAGGATTGAACCCAGGGGTGCTCTACCACTGAACTGTCCTTTTTATTTTGAGACAGGGTCTCACTGAGTGGCTGAGGCTGGCCTGCATATCGAGGTCCTCCTGCCCCAGCTTTCCGAGGGTTGGGGTCACAGGCATGCCTCACTGTGCCCACCAGTGACATTCTGAATGAGTCTGAACCTCATAGATTGAAACACACTACATATTTTGTCTCCTACATCTCTAGGAGCATATTATTCATCTACAAAAGTTGCTACATGCATGAATTTACGAATCTTGGTGTGTGTCGATGACCTCGAAGACGGACGGAGGCCACTGTGAGGGACCTGTGACCTCAGGAGGTTTTTGCAGGCTGTGCTCAGAGAGCCCCAGGAGGGACAGCAGGCTGTCTTCCTCAGAACCAGTGGACCACCTAGTGGCTGTTGTGGGTTAACTTAAGTCCCCCAAAACTGTCAAGCCTCAGTGTCACAAAAAAAAAAAAAAAAAAAAGCAATGCTGATTCTTTTCACTTGAGTTCAGGGCTCTGGTCCCTGGGCTCCGGGAGGAACTGTCCACACTCCTGCTTGGCTGTTCCTGTGCTTGCAGCTGTACCTCTGCGACCCCCGCCTCTGTTGCTGCCTGAGGTCTTCCCTGTGTGTCCTCTGTGTCTCATGAGGGCACCAGTCACGTCCAATCAGAACCCGCCCTGCTCCAGGGAGACCTCATCTCAACTGCATCTGTAGTGATAAAGTCACATTTGGAGGTACTGGGGGCTAGGACTTCCACATATCTTTCCGGGGGACACCATCAGGGAGAGGAGGAGCCTGGAGAGAAGGGGGAGTTGGACTCAGGGCCAGCGGAGCTCTTGGCACACCCAGGAGAAAAGAATCTCTGCATGCTCCAGCCACGGCCTGGACAGGTGCACCAGGAGAGCTGGGCAACAGGGACAACAGGGCCTTTGTGGTGAAGGAATGGGCACTGCAGGCAGAAGGCGGCCCTCTCCCAGGGAGAGACACCCTCCAGGACGGAGGGACGGAGTCAGGCTGCAGCTGCAGGGTTCTGGGCCAGTTTTCTTCCTGGCACTTGTGCGTTTGCCCTCTCGTGTTGCTTTTTTTCTTTGTAGTGGAATTGTACCCAGGGCCTGAGCACGCCAGGTAAAACCTGCACCACTGACACTCCCAACCCTTTTTTTTTTTTTAAAGAGGGAGAGAATTTCAATATTTTATTTTTTAGTTTTTGGTGGACACAACATCTTTGTTTGTATGTGGTGCTGAGGATCGAACCCGGGTCGCACGCATGCCAGGCGAGCGCACTACCACTTGAGCCACATCCCCAGCCCCCCCAACCCTTTTTATTCTTCATTTTGAGACAGGGTCTCCCTGGGTTGCTGAGGTCCTTGCCCATAATTAAACTTTTTCAATCAGGCCGTCTTCAGTAGTACTCGTCTGGCCATGCAGATTCGTCAGGGACATTGGCACAGTGGCACTAGATAAAGGACAATGAACAGTAGACGTCGAGCTGACAGCAGTGGGAGGCACAAGCCTGTAACCCTGTGGAGCTACCGCAGGTGTGTGGGAGGGGGCAGTGGGCGGGGGCAGCTCTTCCATGGCCTGAGAGGACACACCACAGGCTGCACCTCCATCCCGGAAGCCTCTCTGCCTTGAGAGAGGGGGCTTCTCAAGCCCAGAGCTCGCCCAGAGGCTTAGAGCTCTCCCCTCTGCCTGTCCAGGCCTCAGCCACAGGTCGCAGGCCCTCTCTGCGAAGCTGCCTCTCGGCTCCTGGTCCCCTCAGCTGGTCTTCCTCTCCCTGCCCTGATGGAGGTGCAGGAAAAGCTCCAGGGAGCCATTTCCCCTGGACAGGGCTTTCACCATGCAGGGCACACGGGGGGCCCAGCTGCCAGGTCTGGCAGCCCTGGGCTGTGTGAGAAAGCTCCTATGGTCCTTTGCCAGGAACTGACCCTTGCCCAGGACATCTCCAGCTCAGATTGGTACCACGGGCCCTCAGCCTTTGGGGCGGAGGCCTCTTGCCCTCCTGCTCCTTCAGAGCACTCCCCTCTGCCCTCTGCACAGTGGGCAACCCTTCTAAGGTAAGAGGGGCTCCTCCAACAGCACCCTGGAGGAGGGCATCCTGTCCCGCCCAGGAACAGTCTCCTCCAGCAGACACCTGCTATGCACTGGGCTGCCCACGGAGCGCCACAAAAGGGGAGGTCTCTTCAGCAGTTGCTTGTGATGTGTGTGACCTTCTGATTTAGTGCTTAGTCAATAGCCACGTTGTTCCTTGTTCTCTTTCTCAGGTCCCTTTCCTGGGTGGGGGACATTGTCTTCTCTTTAAGCCTCTGGACTACTGAGAGTGCTAAGGAGTACACTGCTGTAGGACAAACCTGCATCTCTAAGTGTTAGGGAATGTTCATTAGAAAATGAGAGCCCCCCCCCCACAAGAGCTGGCAGGCAGGCGTGGGACTGAGCTGGACCTGCAGGCCCTGCATCCTCTGCTCACAGGCCTGGCTCCCATCCCTTCCCCACAAGTCACAACTGCAGCCCCGGCCTTCCTGCAACTCAGGACACCTAAACTCTGACCACCTGGCCCTTTGCACTTGGGCTTTTGTGGGACCCAGTGCATGTGTGCATAATTAAAGTGGCTTTCCCTACATTTGCTTTCTGTCAATCTAACACATAGGCCAGCCAAAGACCATGAGAGGGTGGGGGAGCTTTCCCCTCAGGGAGGTGGTGGTGGTTTTGCCTATTGCTGGTGACGGCCAGTGGCCAGCAGCTCCTGGGTGTGAGTCCCGACTTCTACATGGACCCTTACTCTTCCTGGGGCTGCGTGGCACCTCCTGGTGTGGGTCCAGAGGGAGCCAACTGGGAGTGGCAGGGAACCTCAGCCTCAGGAACCTGCCCTGGACATGGTTCCAGCCTCTCACTGAGGTCACAGGGAGACAATTCAGAACCAGCCCTCACACCAGCCTACTGGCCAGGAACTAGACTGGAGGTTCCAGTCCTTGAACTTGGGCACTCAACCACTGAGCCACACCCCCAGCCCTATTTTGTATTTTATTTATTTAGAGACAGAGTTTCACTGAGTTGCTTAGTGCCTCACTACATTGCTGAGGCTGGTTTTGAACTTGTAATCCTCCTGCCTCAGTTTCCTGAGATGCTGTCATTACAGGTATGTACCAGGCGGAGATTTTAGTTCTAAGGAGGACGCGGTTCCTACCTTATGGACTCTGAAACAGAGATGTTTTCCCACAGGTCGGGTTGAGGCTTCTTTCCCAATGCCCTGGACTCTGTAACCACTGCACTGCCCCCACCCCATCCACGGGAAGGTGTGGCCCACCCAGAGGAGGAACTCCTTCTGGATCCGGATCCCCCCTACAGATCCTGTAGGTGGGCAGGAACAACACCCAAAACCCCATAGAGATGCGGCTACTTCCTCACTCTCAGGGTCTTAAGGTATTTCAATGTCCCCCAGGGTCCCACTCCACAGCCTGTGGTGCTCCTTAACAGAGCACTCCTGGTTGACCAGGGGGAGAGGGTGTTAGGGCTACTCTGGTGACAGGAGGGAGCCAAGAAGGAGCCTGGGAAGCCACAGTCACACTCACCGGGCTGGCTGGTGAGCTCAGAGCCCCAGCACCCTTCCAGGTCAGTTAATCAGGACTCAGATCACCTGAGGCCAGAGAGAAAGGGAGCCATTGTTACCCTGTGTTAACAGCTAAAGAAGCAATTGTCACCCTGGCAAAACAACAATGAGCACATTATGACTTCATTTCTCATGAATGAGCCACGCAATTGCCATGATTTTCCGACTTTAAAATTATTTTTACTGTGAAGTAAGGAAAAGTACCAGATTAAAACAGAGGATAGGGGCTGGGGTTGTGGCTCAGTGGTAGAGCGCTTGCCTAGCACCCGTGAGGCCCTGGGTTCAAGCCTCAGCACCACATAAAAATGAAATAGATATTGTTTCTACCTACAACTAAAAAATAAATATATTTAAAAAAAAAAAAAAAAAAGCAAAGGATAGCTTCCCCATTTCCAATCTCATAGCCATCCTAAAATGGAATTCTCTTGTTCTTAGTGCTGGGGATCGAACCCAAGGCTTCCCGGGAAGGCACTCTACCATTGAGCCCCACCCTGGAATTTCCTGTTGGGATTAACAGTATTTTCAGAACTACCCTGAAAGTTTTTCTTTTTTTTTAATAATTTTTTAAAAAATATTTATTTATTGTTTTAGTTTTCGGCGGACACAACATCTTTGTTTGTATGTGGTTCTGAGGATCGAACCCGGGCCGCACGCATGCTAGGCGAGCGCTTGAGCCACATCTCCCCAGCCCACTACCCTGCAAGTTGCACAGTGTTCTAAGTGAGGACAGCGGTGTCACAGTCTTCCTGCCCCAAGTGCTCAGCCATCAGACTCACAGGGTTGAGCAACCTCGCCTGTCCTTCGTCCCTGCTTGACCCTCACACTGAGTTGAGCACTTGGTCTGGGCCCTCTGGATACAAGAGAACTGTGTGGGGGCTTGGGCGACCCAACAGGGTCTCTCAGTCTGAAGGTGACTGTCCCCAGTCTGAGTGATACTGTTACCGCTGTTGACCGGTGACGAGTCCTTGCTTCCCCAATGTTGAAGAATAACACCAGAGGAGCACGCCGAGGCAAGGTCAGAGTGGAAAATTAGAAGTTTATTAAAGGATAGCAGAAAAGACTTCTTCCTGAGGAAGAAGGGGACCCAAGAGGTGGAACCAGTTGAAGGACAAATGTGTTCCCCTTTTTATAGTTTTTGTGATGGAAGGTAGGTGGGAAGGCCCGAAGGGTTGGGACACAGGTGGGCCAAAGATATAATCTGGGCACTTCCGAGTCAAGTTTGCTGTTCATTAACATTTCTTTGGGATGGGCTATCTTCAAATCTGTTGTGGGCTGTTTCCCGGGGTTCATTAGCATTCCAAGAGTTGCTCAACTTTTCCGGAAATTCATTCTCAACATGGCCTCCATTTTAGATTTCACTCCATATTAGACCCGATTTACCTAACTACACTGACTACCTAATTTTAAATCTGGCTTCAATACCGCTGGTTACATGTTGAAGTCTGAACATTAGGGAAGCACGCCGAGGCAGGCATATAAAGCAGGGTTTATTTAAAAAGCGGTAAGTAACATAGACTTCTCCCAGGAGGGAGAAGGGGGCCATAGCTGGTATCCTGATATCCCAAGGAAGGAGGGCGTTCTGCCCTTTTATGTAAGTCCTAGGCTTCCTTTGTTCTCCTTCCCCTCTATCTCCTTCCGGTGACTAGGCCTAGGACGGCTCGGTGGGATGGCCAAAACGTGGGAAACAGGTGGGCTGGAGGGGCCAGGAGGGAGTGATCCGGGCGGGAAGGGCCTAGGGTGAGTTGATCAGCAGTTCCTGGCTGCGTAGAGCTGCTTCATTAACAATTCTTTAGGATGGGCAGTCCAGGCTGGGCTCTGGGAACATTCACATTCACATTTCAATCTCCCAGGGGCACAGTTTCCAACCTTTGGTCTGTTTTCTTCAATCTGGCCCAATTGATCTTTCTGTTTTTTAATTCTGGCTTCAAGAGCATCTCCTGGTCAAAGCAGCAGGCCTTTCCTTCCTCCAGGAGACTCCTCAGGGCTCAGGGAAGGGCCCGTGCAGGTGTGGGTGCTACCTGAGGAAGGAATTGGGGCTGGGGAGGTGGTTCAGTGGTAAAGCTTCTGTTTAGCTAGCATGCCTGAGGCGCCGGGTTCCCACCCTAGCACCAAGAAAAAGAAAATAAACAAAAAGTAAAGGCAACTTCCCAAATTCCTTATTTCAAAAAAAGTGAAATGTTGAGGAACCTAACAGTTTCCTGAGAAAAGAGAACATGCATTCGCTGTGGGGGTGCTGCTGAGTGCACACGTGGAGACACCCAGGAGCAGCCAAGTGTCTGTTTGGGGACAGAATTTGCACACTCTTTTGCTCTGGGTTTAGAGACAAAAGCAAGTGACCAGCCTGTTCTGGGACCCACGCTCCTTCCTGCTGGTGCTCTTTGCGACTTTGGTCTTTGTGATTTGGCTGGCCTTTTTCTTTTTTATCGAGGATTGAACGTGGGGGCCCTCTACCACTGAGTCACACACCTAACCCCTTTTAAAAAATTTGTACACAAGGTCTCAGTTTCTGAGGGCAATTGGAATTGCAATTATATAACCAATAACAAGACCAAGACCAAGCACTGAATGAGCAGTGAGGGAGACTTTGAGGCAGGAGGATCCTGAGTTCAAAGCCAGCCTCAGCAATGGTGAGGTGCTGAGCAACTCAGTGAGACCCTGTCTCTAAATAAAACACAAAATAGGGCTGGGGTGTGGCCCAGTGTTACAGCAATCCCTGGTACCCAATAACAACAACAAGAAAAGCACAAGCAGGAGCTGAGCTTCCAACCCACTTCCCACCCTGAGATGGGCCTGGATAATGCCAGGGCAAAGGAGTGCAGAGACGAGGAACACCCTGCCTGATCACAATGAGGTCACAGGTCCTCTGGGGTCACTGGAAGCCCTTTAGATCCCTCCAGTTTTGGCCAGTTCCCCACCCCCCCAGCCACTCCTGGCCTTCAGGTGGCCTGAACTCAGAGACCAGCAGGATTTGGGCGGGGTGGAAGTTCCTCTAGGCCACCCAGGTAGGACAGGGGAATGTCACTCTCTGGAGAGCCTCCCTGAACCGCTTTCCACTTCCCGAAGCCCAGGACCCCACATCCCTTGTTGCCTCCAAGCCCATTTCCTACCCAGACCTGCTCATGTACAAGCTCCCTTCCCTGGAACTCTGCTTGCTCCAGGGCCAGCTGAACGTCCTTACAGAACCCACTCCATGTAAGGAAACAAAAGGGCCTTGGGGACTTTGTATACCCTAAAGCTTTTATTAAAATCCCATTTCCCTAAAGGTGTGTACATTTGTTGGTTGAAATTTTCTTTCAGGAGATAATTAACACACCTTTAATCTGTAGAGTCAGAAGAGCACCGAGCTTAGTAAATGTCCCAAAACAGGGTACTGAGCTGGATTAACTATTTTTTAAATGAGCATTACCAGGCATGGTGGCACACGTCTATAATCCCAGCAACTCTGAAGGCTGAGGCTGAGGACCTCAAGTTCTTTGAGGCCAGTCTCAGCAATTTGGTGAGGCCCTAAACAACTTAGCCAAACTCTGTCTCAAAATAAAAAATAAAAAGAACCACCGGGCATGTAGCTCAGGGGTAAAGCATCCCTGAGTTCAATCCTCAGTACCAAAAAGGGTGGGAGGAATTTGGAGAAGGCTTGGTTAATATCAATGCGTTAAAAGAGAGGGCTGAGCAACAATCCAGATGTGTCACCTGATAACCACTGCAGGATCTTTAGTCATCTGGGATTAGGTGCAGTGCTTTGTGGGGACCCAGTCTTGGTGAGATAGACCAGACTCCAAATGTGCCACTGAAGTCCTAGCCCAGAGGCCTGACCTGGGATCCCATATATCAGGACTGGCCCTTCCTGCAAAAACCCACTGGAAAAGGTGATGGCGAAAATCAGGAGAAGTACTTCGCACAGCAATGTTACGCAGGGATAGGAAAGACCCCTGTCCTCAGCCCTGTCTTCCAGTGGCTGACAGTGACTTTTAAGTTTTATAGAGAGGGGAATGGAAGCCACAGTGGGGAGTCTGCTCAGCCAGGGAGAGCAGGTGATCTTCATCAGGTCTGCTCCACAGCCCGCCAGGCGGGTCCTAGTCAGGGCACTTCCTCCCATCACAAGGTGTTCAGTGGATCAGCCCTTGTCCGTGGAAGCCAAGGGGAGGGATGTGGAGCAACTGAGACAGACACAAAATGAGACAGAGATGCCAAGCTCTCGACACCGGAAGCTCGGTCCTTGTCCTCAAGGCCAATCCAATATGAGGCACAGTCTTGAGAAAAAGCAAAAAGAAGGTTTACTGCTTTGCTAGCAAAGGAGAAACACAGGGGCTTCTGTCCCAAAGACAGTGATTCTGCCCATCCATAGGAACAGGGGGCTTTGATAGATGTGATTCAGAGAAAATGAGATTAGGGAGGAGAGATCCGCAAGGAGATCAGGGAAAAGAAGATCTGGGAGGAGGTGGTTAAGGAAAACCAACAGAAGATCAGGGAGGAGATCAGGAAGGTTAGGGAAGAGAAGAGTGGGGGAAAATGTAAGTTTCCAAGCCACAAGGGACATAGTCAAAGCATCAAGTGAACCCCTGCTACATCCTAATCCTGCTCCCACTACGGACTTTTCGCAAGGGAAGCAAAGTAGCTTTTTTTTTTTTTTTTGCTACTGAGCATTAAACCCAGAGGTACTCTGAAAGCACAAAATGAGGGTGCAGACTTCAACAGATTCAGGTGTTATGCTCGAATTCGGGACCCCCAAAAGACCACCAGAGACCAAGATTGATGTAAGCAGCAAAGAGGTGCTTATTGCGATCTAGCTCGGTTCTCCGCGAGCACACAGCAACTGGTGATGCTGAGAGGCCCCGAGTCCAGGGTTTGCAGCAGTTTTATACACTGTTTGGGGAAGGCAGGGACCTCACATACATCAGAGCAAGGGGGATTCGTTTAAACTGATTGGTTTTAAGCCAAGAGGGGAGTTCTTGCTGAACTACAGGGTTTCCCAACAGGTTATCAACCACCATAAACTACTGGGAGGGTCGTCTGGCATCCCAGGTATTTTCCCTGTCTCATGCTGATTGATGGTTGCTAGGGGGTTGCTATGGGTCCCCACCTAGCCTGACTGAGTCAGGGACACCTGGTGCTGCAGACCTCTCCTGTTATTTGTAGATAAACAACTCAGCAGGGTGGGTATGTGCCTAGGAGTGCTCTGTGGGTCTTTCCCAGGACAAGGGTCACACCCCCTTCCTTGGACAGGCTTTGCTCTGAGGTAGAGGCTGGTTTTTCACAGGAAAGCTGGCGCCTTGGGTACTCATTTTCTAGATGCAAAAATGGCCAGTGGTTACAGAGAGGATTTTGGTTTATAGGGTACATTAGGGTGGTTTCATCATTGGAACTCGTGGGTGTGCCCTTCAGACTGTGAGGGGCTTGCTCTGTGGGTTAAAACTCAGGAGGGCAGCTGTAAAGGTTGCAGCTCTAGGTTACTTGGGGAGATAGGAGTCGGGACTGGGAGGGATGGGTGTTTCTTTTTCGGGGATTTATTGTCTCCCAGGGTTTCAGTATTCCCTCCTTCCTTCAGGGCCCATTGTTAAGTATTTACTGTGTGTCCTTTTAGGACTGATTTGCAATGGGGGAAGGTCAAAGTCCAGAGCCTGACATTCAGTATTGGCCTCCTTTCCAGGACCCATTGTTATGGGGAAGGGTAACACTTGGCTAGTTTCCTCTACCTCCTCCTGAGTTGCTTTGTCTCTCTGCTTTTCTTTGGGGGCTCTTTTGTAGAATTATTATTTCCATAACTCTTAACACTCTACCACTGAGCTACATCCTCAGCCCTTTTTATTTCATTTTGGGACAAGGTCTTGCCAAATTCCTGAGGCTGGCCTTGAACTTGTCACCCTCCCACCTCACCCCTGCAGTTGCTGGGATCACAGGCGTGGCCACAGTGCCAGGCATGGTCTTCCTTTTTTATACCCCCCCCCCCCACCTAAAAGTTTTCCCAAAGGGATTCTGTTTTCATCTGAAGAATGTGGAACAGCTTCTCTTAAAAACCATACCCTTTTATCTTCTTTTTTCTTTTCTTGGTTACCCTTGGCAATGGTCCCTGATGCTGAAACTCTCAATCCAGCCAGGGTTTTAGCTCTTAACTCACCCCCACCCTCTGATGCTAATCTGCCAGTCCCTTCTCTGGGCTGGAGCTGCTCCCCAGCCCTCAGCACCAGCACCAAAACAAAGGATGGGTCCTTGCTTCAGGCTGAGGCCCTAAGATCCTGTCTCTGGGAGAGAGATTGTGTGGGAAGCCCAAAGTAGTGTCCCTTGGCTACTGACACCTGCTCAATGGATGAATGGTAATACCCTCCTATGTTCTGTCTATGGCTTTACTTCAAACTCAAGCACCTCAAAGCCACACGAACAGAATTCTGAATGGGCTTTCTGTCATTTGTGGTTTTCATTTTATAAAAATTTACTCTTTTTGAAAAGTGATAATAAATAAGTCAATCTATTTCTTATATTTATAGTAATCAAAATTAAAACTTGATAAAATCACAAAGAAGAAAGAAATATCACCATCTAAAGCAATTTTTTTGGGGGGAGGGGGAATACCTGGGATTGAACTCTGGGGAACTCACCACTGAGCCACATCCCCAGCCCTATTTTGTATTTTATTTAGAGACAGTCGCTGAGTTGCTTAGGGCCTCACTGAATTGCTGAGGCTGGCTTTGAACTTGCAATGCTCAGGCCTCAGCCTCCAGGCCTCTGGGATTACAGGCGTGTGCCACTGCATCTGTCTCTATCTAAAGCTCTTCCTGACCATTCCTCCAGCTTTCTGTGTGTGTGTGTGTGTGTGTGTGTGTGTATAAATATACAAATTTTTGTGTGGTACTAGGGATTGAACCCAGGGCCTTGTACATGTGAGGTAAACAGTCTACCAATTGAGCTATAACCCAGGCCATTAATATGACTTTAAAAAAAACTATGTTTTGCTACACTTACTATCTCATTAATGTGTCTTGGATATGCCTGATGTCAATAAACATAACCACATTGTCATTATTCATGACAGTACCAGGAATGGAACCAGGACCTCAGCATGGCAGGCGGGTACTCCACCACTGAGCCCTACCCCAGTCCCCACTCACTGCCATTTTTATGGACTGTGTGGTCTTTCATAGTGAGGTGGTGTTGATTCTCTGCAAACTTGTGATTAATAACTGTGTTTCTTTTTTTTTAATGTTTATTTTAGTTGTCAATAGACTTTATTTTATTTATTAATATGCGGTGCTGAGAATGGAACCCAGTGCTTCACACATGCTAGGCAAGTGCTCCACCATGGAGCCACAACTTCAGCCCAGTTTTGTTTCTTTTCTCCCCACTTTGCGGTTATTGCTTTTGTGAAAATTTGTGCAGTATTATTGTCTATTATTTGATCCTATACCAATTCTACTGTTAGAGAAAAGACTGCAGACCTGCTGAGACTCTTATCTCATAGATGGCAGATGGTGTGGCAGTGTGTGGTGGGTGTGAGCACCTGTGGACACACACTCAGCACTTGCACACTTGCCTGGGAAGAGTGGACTCCCTTCATCAGTCTCCACAGAGGTTGGTGGTACGGAAGGACTACTACTGCTGAGTGCTGAGTGGCACATTTACTACTGCACCACGGAGCTCCTTCTCCCATTGAGAGAGGAAGTTGTAGAGAATGACTGGTCTCCCAGTCTTCTGTCCTTCCTGCAAACCACAGATTTACCACTGTTTGGCTTCCTTTCCCCTAAAACTTCCATAGCATTCCACTGCCTGCAGGGCAGTCTCTGACCTCGGCAGTCCCTTACCTTTCCATTCCATCTCCCTTTTGTCTGTCACCTTGAAACCTGGTGACAGTCACACTGATGTGCTCACTTGCTCAGTCTCTCTGCTCAGCAAGTTCAAGTCCTTGCTGGCCCACTTTAAGGGGCTCTCCTGAGTCAGGTTTCTGGGAGCACCTTCACTGGGCTAACATTAGTTTTGGAATAAACAAAGGAGCTCTGTCATTTCACCAAGAGCCACTGCAAAATGGCTGCACTGTCCAATGTTGAAGGTATTCACACCTGTTCTCTTAGCTGCCTGTGGATCCAGGAGGCTGGACTCCGTGTTGCTAGTCTGTATGTCTCATACTACAGATGTTCATATATACAAAGGTTTTCAAATATATATATATTTGGAGGGTGGGAAAGAGAAGCTATTTGTGGCTAGTCTGACATTTACTACTTAAAATTCACACATCTGGGAGCTGGGATTGTGGCTCAGAGGAAGAATGCTTGCTTAGTATGCATGAGGCACTGGGTTCTATCAGCACCACATGAAAATAAAATAAAGGTATTGTGTCCACCTACAACTAAAAAATAAATATTAAAAAAAATCACGTCTGCACTTCAAGCTTAACTCAATGGCTGTGGGGACTTAATCTGCATATGAAATGTCACATTAGCAAGTTAACTTGGTGAAAGGTGAACACTAGAAATGAGACCTTGTCACCTGCTGGCCAGCAGGGTGCCTGTGACAAACTGGGGTGTACCTGAGATTTTAAATGGTGGAGTTGGAATGAAGGTTGAGTGGAAGTTTACTTTTTATTTTTTTTAGAGAGAGGGAGAGAGAATTTTTTAATATTTATTTTTTAGTTTTCGGCAGACACAACATTTGTTATGTGGTGCTGAGGATCGAACCCGGGCCGCACCCATGCCAGGCGAGCACGCTATCTCTTGAGCCACATCCCCAGCCCAGAGATTCCAGTTCTTGCTGAGATTATTTTAGGCTTTATTTTGAGATGTCCTTACTAAAACCAAAAATTGTGTTATTTCTTCCTTTTGACCACTCATTTACCTAACCTCCTAAAATATATAGAAAACTGAGTCAGACTTTTAGAATCTTTACTTTTGTTAACTAATATATATATAAAAACTCTATAAGGTGACACAATAAGAAACACAAGAAGTAAATAAGCAGTATGAGGCAATCTTTCAGGTGTCCTTTGTAGTGCTGAGGCTTGAACTCAGGACGTCCTAAATGGCTGGCAAGAGCTCTCCCACAAAACCTCATTCTGAAGTAGAGGATCTAGAACTGTAACAAGGACTTAGTGACAGTCTTTGCTGAAAGCACTGATTCTTTACTTGGGCCTTCAAATGACCAGTGAATAACTAAAAGCAGGATAAAATTAACTTGGTACCTCTGGCTCCATTGCACATTATCTCTGCTCTGAGTCATCTTGGATTCCAGGAGCAACAGGTCTGATCTATATAGACATCATGTGATGACTTGGAACTGACTCCCCAAGCAACAGCGATTTCCTGTCCCTATCAGGCAGCCTGACCAATCATGACCAACCAGACTACAGCCACCTCCCTGTTCCTGCTCCTTTATCACCTGGACACTCACCTCAGTGTCCCCAAGACTGGAAAGCTGGTCCATTTTCTCTTCCCTGTGCAGTTAACTGATACAACAATGTCTTCTTCGCCTTTCACCACTATTTCCATTTGTACTTTGGGGCGAGTGGTCAGATCTGATTTGTTGGAATTCTCAAACATGGGCCTCTAGCCTAGGGCTTTAGTAATGGAGCCACTAACCCAGTGTGCCAACTGCCTAAGAGAAGAAACTGTATGGGTGAGGACACTTTTCCTTTCTACCTTGTGAGGATTCTGTAACTGGATTTGTCAAAGGACAAAATTCTAATTCAGTGTGACAATCTCAATTAGCTCTATTTGTGATTCTCAAATTCGGCTACAGTAGGTTCCCTAAAATAGATTAAGTGTTCCAATGGGCTAAACAGAGGAATTTTTTTTTTTTTTTTTGGCACCAGGGATCGAATTCAGGGGCACTGAGCCACATCCCAGCTCTATTTTTTGTATTTTATTATTTTTTTTATGGACACAATACCTTTATTTTGTTTATTTTTATGTGGTGCCAGGGATCCAACCCAGTGCTTCAAGCATGCTAGGCAAGCGCTCTACCACTGAGCCACACTCCAGCCCTATTTTGTATTTTATCTAGAGGTAGGGTCTCAACTGAGTTACTTAGTGTCTCTCTGTTGCTGAGTCTGGCTTTGAACTCATGATCCTCAGGCCTCAGCTTCAGAGTTGCTGGGATCATGGGCATGCGCCACCATGTCTGGAAACCCAGAGAAAGTCTGAAGAACAAACCATTGGCAGACAGGGGGATCCCAAGTTTGAGGTCGGCCTCTGCAATCTAGAGAAATCCTCAGCAATTCAGAGAGACCTGTCTCTTTTTGTAGGTGCTGGGGATGGCACCAAGACCCTTCTGCATTCCAGGCAAGCAGTCCACCACAGAGCCGTATCTCCTTTCTCAAAGGAAAAAAAAAAAAAGCCATTGGGATAGGGCATTTCAATATTAATTTCCTCCTAAATCCAGGCTGGCCCACAGAACAATAGAAAAATACCTACTGGGTTTGGTCTACCTTTTGGTGCAAGGATTAAGGCAGAGGGAACTTCACTGTCATGCCTGGGAAATTCTGGCCCCAGCACTGGGGGTTGGAACCCGACTGCTCTACCCCAGCCACATTCCCAGCCCCCTCCGTGCGCGTGAGTGTGCCAGAGGGTACACCCCGGGGCACTGTCACTGAGCCTCACCCCCAGCCCTCTTTCTTTCTTCAGACAGGGTCTCCCGAAGTAGCTGAAGCTGGCCTCGCACTTGCACCCCTCTGCCTCCGGGGTCTCCCGCGAGGCCGTGCTGCGTTGGGCGACAGGCTCCCGGCCAGTCGCCCGGGCAGGCCTGCAGCCCCACGTCCCAGCCCAGCGGGGCTGGGGTCACAGACGCAGGCGGCCCGGCTTCCCCCCGCATTTCCAGCCGGGGCCCTCGGGTCGGCTTCGTCTGACTCGGGCCTCTCGCAGTTCCAGGCGAACGGGTCCAAGAAGCGAACCAAGGGTGCCGGCTAACCAGCTCCAGCGCGGGACACTCGTCAAGTGCACGAAGCAGAAAGAGAGCGCCGCGGACAAGGGGCGGGAACGACCCCACGACACCCGGCGACCGCCCGCCCACAGAGCGCCGCACGGCCCGAGCGGTTGCGGAACCTTCGCGAAGGGAGGGCGGTGCGGGGCGCGTGCGCGTGCGCGGCGTCAGGGCCGGGCGGAAGTCGACGTCGCTGCGCCGCCGCCGCGTGACGTACTTCCTGTTTGTTGTTGGAGAAAGGAGAGAAAGGAAAGCGTGAGGAGCCGCTGCCTTCGCCACCAGCGCAGCCGTGCCGCACCGTGAGCTCCCGTCCGTCCGCCGCGTCCTCGGTGAGCCGCGTCCGGGTGGCGGGCCAGCGTCTGGGTCTCGGTGGTGGCCGTGGCTGGGTGTGGGGTCTGGGTCAGGGTTTGGGCCGGGTTCGAGGCCGGGGCCTGGTTTGGGGTCGGAGCCGTTTCGGGCCCCGGGCTGGGGCCGGCGCCTGGGTCTCGGCCTTGCTTTTGGCCGGGGTCTGGGTCTGGTCTGGGTGGGGGTCGGGGCTGGGTCGGGTCGGGTTTGGGGTGCGGCTGGGTTCAGAGCCACGGTCTGAGCCTCCGGCTCTGCACCGGGGCGTGGGTTTGAACCGGGCGCGGGGCTGGGGCCGGGCTTTGACCGGGTGAGGGTCCCGTGAGGGTCTAGGCGGAGGTCCGAGTCCGGTTCCGGGACTCGGGTTGCGCTTGGTTCGGGCCAGTGCCGCACGCTGCCGCGGAGAGTCGGTTGAGCCGGGCCTTCCGCGCGGGGCGCCGGGGTCGGCGGAGCTCGGGGCCCGGAGTCCGCGGCCTGCACCCCGCGCAGGCGGGCTCGGCGGGCGGCCGGCCGGAGCGCAAGGCGGTTTCCACAGCTCCGGGCGGTGGGGAGCCGGCCCGGCGCCGGCCGCTCCTGGGACCGCTGGAGTTTATGTAACTAAGTTTATGTAATTAAGTTTGCGCTCCTGCGCGTCCGCGTCGGCCGGGAAGCGCGGCCGGCGGCCTCCGGTTGTCCGGGGAGTGAGCTTGCGGCGGGCTGCTTGGCACCGGTGTGGCCTGGGACGGGACCGGCTGGGGACGCAGAACCGCGTCTCCCCGGGAGGCCTCGGGCTGCAGCCCAGCGGAGTAGGCCCAGCAGCGCCCTGGGCATTTTCGACGTTTTACTTCAGGGGTTTGCTTTAAATTTTTGTTACTAAAATACTTTATTTTTACTTCCGGTTCTAGGGCCTGGAACCCAGGGTCTCGCGTCTGCCGGACCAGCGCTCTGCCACTGAGCCACACCCCCAGCCCAGCGGTAAAATATTTTAAAGCAACTGATTTAGTAGAAAAGTTAGAGTAAGCGACCGTCTCCTCATAGCCCCCCAAGAAAAAAGGAAAGGCAAACTGTAATCTAAATGTTTCAACTTTCATAGCTACTTGTTCCTTGAGGTTGATTTCGTTTTTCTAATCTTTCGTATCGCCATGAATTAGTGGTGTTTAAAAGGAATTGTATACTTTTCCCCTAGTCCTGTCTCTTGTACTTTCGGGGACATTTGCTCCAGCTTGTGTTTTTATTTCCACCACAGGGGGGGAACCAGGAGCTCCAGAGGGGTTAGGGCTGCCTTTTGTGTTTATATACACTGATGAACTGCGTTTTTTTTCCATTATGAATGATAATATAAAATTTGGAGAATGAGTTACCTTTTTTTTGGTGTAGTTTGTAGGTGTGGGTGACATGACATGAAGTGGGACAAAAAAAGCGTTGAGAGGTGGGTTTTTTAATTTTTTTGGGGGGGGCAGTGGTGATTGAACTCAGGGGCTACATCCTCAACCCTATTTTGTATTTTATTTAGAGAGAGGGTATCACTGAGTTTGCTAAGCAAGCTTTGCCTCCCCAGCCGCTGGGGAGAGGTGAGTTTTTGAAGTTGGTATTGTGGTATGGTGGAAGATTTAAAAAAGATTTGGGCGAGTTCAGAACTCGTTGAAACATCAGTTTCCAGACTTATTTTGTAATAGATAACGAAGTGTCCAGATTCAAGAGGTATGCTGGCTGCAGGATGGACTTAACTGGAGTTCTGGGTGCAGAGCATTGTTTCATACAGTGAAGACTATATGAATATGGGATTACTATGTGTTGTAATACCTACAACTAAGAGGCCTGGATTAGTTTTTCCTTTTGAGCAATCCCATTATTTTAAGTGGTAGAACCAAGGGTATAATCATTTTCTCTTGTGCTCTTGTTTTGGGACAGTTTCAAGCACATAGACAATTGTACCCATAACAACCACCAACAACTTTTTGTGGTTTTGGGGATCAAACCCAGGGCCTCATGAATGCCAGGCAAGTGCTCCACTAACTACTGAGCTGCATCCCCATCCTTTTTCATTTTTTGAGCCAGGGTTACACTAAGTTGCTTAGGCCTTGATAAGTTGCTGAGGCTGGCCTTAAATTTGGGATTCTCCTGCCTCAGCTTCCCAGGGTTGGTTGCTGAGATTGCAGTTCTAGGAGACTTTTTTTGGCCTCTGCTTTTTTTTTTTCCCCTAGATTTATATGTGGTGCTGAGAATCAAACCCAGTGCCTCACACATGACAGGCAGGTGCACTGTGGCTGAGTCACAGCCCCATTAAGTTCTTTTTATTTGAGACAGGGTCTCACTAAGTTGCACAGGCTGACTTTGAACTTAGATCCTCCTGCCTCAGCCTCTCAACTCCTTGGATTATAGGCATGAACCACCACTCCTGGTTTATCTTTCACATTTAAAAAAAAAATTTTTTTTTTCTTTTTAGTCGGACACAATACCTTTATTTTTATGTGGTGCTGAGGATCCAACCCAGGGCCTCGCATGTGCTAGGCAAGCACTCTACCGCTGAGCTACAACCCCAGCCCCTATCTTTCACAGTTTTAAAGAAGGCACTTTAAAACACTTCTAACTGGAGTCTAACTGGTATGACACATGTACCACTTTCCACTTTACTGTTAATCTGATAAGGTTACCTTCTATGTTTAGTGTTTACAGATGAAGAAACTTTTAAGCCATTTCTGATGTCTGTCAATAAGGAGTAAGTGAACATAGTCAGCTTTCATATTTGATGTTTTGACATGATTTTAAAAAAGAACTTTTTTAGAGAGTTGGGTGTGGTGGTACCTGCATTTAATTCCAGCTGGGAGGCTGAGGCAGGAGGATCACAAGTTCAATGCCAGCCTCAGCAGTTTAAGGCCCTATGCAACTTGGTGAGACCCTGTCTCAAAATAAAGGGCTGAGGATGTGACTCAGTGGTTAAGTGAGTTTGGGTCAATCCCTGGTAATAAAAACAAGCTAAACCAAACTTTTTTTTGGTTTAAGTCTCCTACTTCACTGGAAATGATTCTGTGTTGAAAATTTGGTGTGAATTCTTCCAGGACACCATCTAGTGGTAAAGGGCTGGTAGCTGCAAGCCCCTTAGTGAGTAGGATGGATCAGTGGCAAAATTGAACCAATGCTGATTTCAGAGGGAACTTGACCCTAAACAAACTGAGATTGAGAAGAAAAGTGAAACTGGTCAAACGAAGGTAATAAAATGATGATGTAGGAATGGAAAGACAAGGGTCAAGCTACCTGGAGAGAGTGACACTGGGTAGGTCAGCCAGTAAGATTGGACATTTGCTTTGTTTTTGGTACTGGGGATTGAATCCTGGGGTGCTTTATTACTGAGCTACAATTCCCAGCCTTTTTTGAAATAAGGTTTCCCTAAATAGCTGAGGTTGGCCAGGATCTTGTGATTCTCCTGCTTCAGCCTCCCAGAAATCCTTGGGAGTATAGATGTATGCCACTGCACATACTTTATTGTATAGGAGATTGAATCCAGGGGCTCATATCCATTGAGCCTACATCTCCAACTCTTTTATTTTTTTATTTTAAAACAGGTTCTTGCTAAGTTACTGAGGCTGGCTTCAAACTTGGGATCCACTTGCTCCAGCCTCCCCAGTAGTTGGGATTACAGGTTGGCATCACAGTGCCTGGCTTCATGTTTTTATTATATTACTGATGAGGTGTTTGTCAAACTTAATATTTAGCTCCTTTCATGTTAGTATTCTACTTAAGAAATAAATTTCAAAAATTTTTTAAGGTTTGGAATATTGAGTTTTGGTAAATATTAAAAGGATTTAGGAGTTCTGGGTGCACAGCATTGTTTCATACAGTGAAGACTATATGAATATGGGATTACTATGTGTTGTAATACCTACAACTAAGAGGCCTGGATTAGTTTTTCCCTTTGAGCAATCCCATTATTTTAAGTGGTAGAACCAAGGGTTCATGGTGGCATGCCTGTAATCTCAGCAATTACAGGCTGAGGCAGGAGTATCATAAGTTCAAAGGCTGCCTCACCAATTTGGTGAGGCCCTGTCTGGGGAAAAAGGGGAGGGTTTGGGTAGGGACTAGGGATGTAGATCAGTGGTAAAGCGCCCCTGGGCTCAATCCCTGGTACCAAAAAAGAAAAGTATTTGGATTCCTAAGGCTCATATGTAGTACCTATCAAAGAGGAGACAGGTTCGGTTTATTTATACTGCTCTTGTGTATTGCAGAAGCTGTACTTTATTTGGCTATAGCTTGGTTTTCTCTGAAAATTGTTACCTTACCTAAAATTCATAAGGACTTTTTTGCCATTCTGAATAAACAAGAGTGACTATTATTCTGGCTGCCAGACCCTTGAGCTATCTGCATATTAAAGCACTCAAGGCATTTTAGGAAACTTCAGCTGCAGTTGAAAATTTTTTTTTGTCTTTTGAGGGGAGGAGTAATTTCCTCACACAGTATGATTTTTGACCCCTGTAAAACTGTTTTTGCCACCACAAGCATGTGAAAAGTCTGTTAAAATTTATGTTGTCCATACTCGCACACATTTTGTCTTGGTATGTGCACCAATAATTCTTTTTTTTTTCTAAAGAATTTTTTTTAGTTGTAGATGGACACAATATCTTTATTTATTCATTTTCTTATGTGGTGCTGAGGATCGAACCCAGTGCCTCACATGTACAAGGCCAGCACTCTACCACTGAGCCACAACCCCAGCCCAGTGCACCAATAATTCTTACTTCCTTGTGTCACTTTGGCTTGATCCTCCGGGCTAGGCCTTGAATCTGAAGGCCTTTATTTGTACCTAGACAGAAATGTCCAGAGTGCTCAGGAGATGACTTGAGTTGGTCACACCCGTAAGTGTGTAACAGATGATGACTGCTGTTTAAAAGAACAACCTTTGACCTGGAGTCATGGCAAAAGCTTCCTGTGTGTGTCTCAGGAACATATTGGGGCATTCAGGATACAGGTGGAATGCATTAGTAGATCTGTGATGAGGAGTGCTGATGATTTACTACTGTGGCTTCCTCCCCCCCTTTTCTTACCTGTGTGTTATATTCTGGGAATTCAAAAGATGATGAAATGACATTTAGGAAAGGTGTCCAGATTTATGACCTTTTCATTTAAAATTCCCTACTTCTGTTCCATTAAGCAAATTTTCCTGCACTAAATTTGTTTGATGCCACAACATGAATTGAATTCCTCTGAAAATAAATATTTAAATTACCCATTTATAGGCTAGTAGAAGAAATAAGCATATTAATTTGTTATGTCCTATTCTTGTGCTGGGGATTGAACCCAGGGGTGCTTAACCACTGAGTCACATCCTGAGCTTTTTATTACTTTGAAACAGGGTCTTTCCTTGTTTCCCAGGCTGGCCTGAACTAGGAATCCTTCTGCCTCAGGTCCCCCTTTCAAGCTGGGATCACAGGTTCTGCCAGTGGAGCCTGGCCCTACTAGAACATTCAGGCAGGAAGATCACATGTTCAAGGCCAGCTTGAGCAACATAGCAAGGCCCTGTATAAAATAAAAAGGGCTGGGGGCATGTGCAAGGCTTGTGTTTTATCCCCAGCATGGCAAAAAACGAACAAAACCCCACAAAAATTAGCAATAAGACTTAAAAATGTAACTTTTGGGGGGGCGGGTGCTGGTAGTGGTGTTGAGGATTGACTCAGTGCTTTACCACTGAGCTTCATTACATTCCTAGCTCTTATTTAGAGACAGGATCTTCCTATTGCTGAGGCTAGCTTCGAACTTGGGATCCTCCTGCCTCAGTCTCTAGAGCTGTTGGGATTACAAGTGTAATCACCCATCTGAGGTAAATGTAATTATAGTGATTTAGCTCACCTGTAGAGTAATTGTGGAGGGTAGTTAATTCAACTTTTGGGAGCTGAATTACTGCTTGGGGATTGAGGAAATAGCGTATAAAGCAAAACAACAGTAGGGGAATAGGTATCCTCTAGTCTTCTCTCCTAGAAAGATGATCTTTGTGATGTGAGGTATACCTAGTCCTAATATCTACGGGTCTTAGTCCCAAT
Organism: Marmota flaviventris; assembly: GCF_047511675.1. Taxonomy (NCBI): domain Eukaryota; kingdom Metazoa; phylum Chordata; class Mammalia; order Rodentia; family Sciuridae; genus Marmota; species Marmota flaviventris. Next base: position 24,664,244 of record NC_092498.1, read on the forward strand.
ACTTACAAGTTTAATTTTTTTTGTATTTGTAAGATACATCTGGAGAATGTTGAACGTGTAAATAATTTGGTGGTAGGGGGGTACAGGGAATTAAGCTCAGGGGCTTGCAACCACTGATCCACATCCCCAGCCCTATTTTGTATTTTATTTAGAGACAGGGTCTCAATGACTTGCTTAGTGCCTCACTTTTGCTGAGGCTGGCTTTAAATTCTCCATCCTCCTGCCTCAGCCTCTTGAGCTGAGCTGTGTGCGTGGTAAATAATTTAAAAAAAAATTTTTTTCTTTTGTAGTTGTAGATTGGCAGAATGCCTTTATTTTGTTTATTTTTATGTGGTGCTGAGGATTGAACCCAGTGCCTCACGCATGCTAGCTAAGTGCTCTGTCACTGAGCTACAGCCCCAGTCTGGTAAATAATTTGTTGTCTGGATTAAAAAAAAAAAATTTAACATTTAAGAGGCCGGCTGAATTGGAAGGAGAGAATTTCTTTCTTAGCCACAGTTTCTCCTTGGATAACTAAAGGTTTCTTTTTCTGGTTATTTTTTTGAACTTTTAAAACATAATGTAAATAGGTAAGAATCGCTGGTTTTAGTCTTTTTCATCCATGTAGTTGGTTGCGTCATCTGGCAGGTATGGTGCATTGAATGCAGACTTCTCTTTGGGCTAGGTCTAGACTCAAATAGAATAAAATTTGTTCTCTTTCAACAATATCTAGCATGTATTGGGTATGCAGTGCCATTGTAAAATTTCATTAATTTGGATTGGCTAATATAAATTCATCTGAAGTGGACTTTGGGTTCACACTGAATCAATGGGGGGGGGTGGTGGTGCTTGTTTGTAGGACAGATTGGCAGGTTTACATCCTGCCTGTTGCAATAGTATCATGGATTAGGATTAGCAGTTCTTTCTTAGACAAGTTCCTTTTGCATACTCCAGGAACAGTTTGCTTTCTATCTATTTAATATTTATTGGGTATTGGAAATCGAACCCAGGGATTCTACCACTCAGCTATGTCCCCAGTCCCTTAAAAAAATTTTTTTTTTTTTTTGAGACAATGGTCTCCCTGAGTTAACTGATGCTAGCCTTGAACTTGGGCTCTTCTTTCTCAGACTCCCTTTTGCAGGGGGATTACAGGTGTGTGCTGTGCGTCATTTTGCCTGGCCGGATTGCTATCCTTATTTCTGTTTCTAGGCTGTCAGGAGCTTATTCTTGGAGTTCATTGTTGATCTAGTTCAGCGTTTTAGCTGCACGTAATTATATCTTGTAGAAGCACCATCACCTTAACCCGTTTTGCTGGTATGTAGCTCAGTGGTAGACAGCTTGTGTGAGAAAGGCCCTGTTTTTTTCTTTCTTTTCCTTTTTCCTTTTTTGGTGCTGGGGATTAATTTAGGGCCTTGTGCATGCCTGGCAAGCACTCTACCTGCTGAGCCCAAGGCCCTGGTTTTGATTTCTAACACTTCAAAAAAATAACACAAAATTTAGGTCCCCTGTGGTACCCCCCACCCCCAAGCAGTAGTAGCAGGGTGTCTGGCATCTGGTGGGAATGCATCATCTGTGTGAAGAGTGTGTGTTGGAGTACATGCCTGTAATCTCAGTGGCCGAGGAGGCTGAGAAAGGAGGAGTTCAAAGTCAGCTTCAGCAAAAAAAAAAAAACCAGGTGCTAAGCAACTCAGTGAGACCCTGTCTCTAAATAAAATATAAAACAGGGATGGGGATGTGGCTCAGTGGCCAAGTGCACCTGAGTTCAATTCCCGGTACCAAATAAAAGAGTGAATGTTGGGAGGCTAGGCTGTAGTAGCATGGTGTCAAAGCAATTGCTTACCTTGTGTTTGGCACTGGGTTTGATCCTTAGAACCACCTTAAAAAAAAAAAACAAAAAAAAAAACCAAGGCATCTTGTCCATCTGCAACTACAAAAAAAAAAAAAAATGAATGCTTGAAGACAGATAAGACTTGGAATGTAGTAATCTCAGTAAATTCTTCATATGATTTGGTTAAAAGTAAAAGAAAGGCCAACAATTAGGTGGAAAAATGAGCAAGGATGTTGATAAGCAGGTCTTGGGAAACAAAGCTGTAGATGGTTCTTGAACCTCAAAGGTACTTAACTGTACAGCCTGGTGGTGCAGCCAGCAATTCCTGTGACTCAGGAAGTTGAAGCAGGAGGATCCCAAGTTCAGGTCAGCTTGGGCAACCAAGTGAACCCCTCAGCAAGTCAGAAGACCCTGACTCAAAAAGTGGGGGTTGGGCTGGGATTGTGGCTCAATGGTGGAGCACTTGCCTGGCATATATGAGGCCCTGGGTTCCATCCTCAACACTCCATACAAATAAATGAGTGAATGAATGAATGAACAAATAAGAAAATAAAAGATTAACAACTAAAAAACATTTAAAAATAAAGTCGGGGGTGGCTGGGGCTCGGGGCATACGCGTGTAATCCCAATGGCTTGGGAGACTAAGGCAGGAGGATCTTGAGTTCAAAGCCAGCCTCAGCAAAAGGGAGGTGCCAAGCAACTCGGTGAGACCCTGTCTCTAATAAAATATATATATATAAAAAAAAAAGGCTGCAGGGGCTGGGTTGTGTGTCAGGGGTAAGGTCCTTGCCTAGCATGCGTGAAGCACTGGGTTCGATCCCTGGCACCACCTAAAAATAAAAACAAAATTAAAGGTATTGTGTCCATGTACAACTTAAAAAAAAAAAAAGGCTGGGGATGTGGCTCAGTGATTAAGCACCCCTGGGTTCAATTCCCAGTATCAAAACAAAAGGGTGGTGCTGGAGATGTGTGGTAGAGTACCCCGTGGTTCTCAATTCCCAGTACCAAAACAAAAACAATGAGCAGTTAGGCTTTACTTACTATGATGGAAAAATCAAGCAAGGAAGTATTTCTGAGGACTGCGAAAACCTGAGGCTGATAATAATAATCAGAATATAAATTGGTGCCAGCCACCTCTGAGGAAGTTGGGTAGCAGGTCTGTCTTTCACTTGGGGTTGAACCCATGGGTCCGTTTAACACTGAACTTCATCCCAAGCCCTTTATGTTTATTTTTAAGAAATTTTGAGACAGGGTATGGGTAAGTTGCCAAGGGTCATGCTCAGTTTCCAAGGCTAGTCTGGGATAACAGGCTTGCATGACCGCCCTCACTTTTTTCCTTTTCCCTGGGGATAGGATCCAGGGCCTTGGATATGTTAGAAAAGTGCTCACCCACCGAACTAAAGCCTCAGCTCAGTATCTTTGGTTTATTTGATTATTATTATGATGATGATTATTTTGGTGTGCTGCGGATCAAACCCAGGGCTTTGTGCATTTAAGGCAAGCACTCTACCAGCTGAGCTATCTATATCCCCAATCCTTAATTTGAAAGCATTCCGCAGCCTACCTAGAGATCTTGCTTCCCTGAGACAGCAGTGGTGAAGAGGGCAGCTCTAGAACCCTGGGTCTGATCAGGCCCACCTTTGTGCAGTTGTTCTGTTGGGCAGTGATTGTGCTGACCTTTGTAGGGCTGTCCTGCGAGGATGAAAGGAGGGAGGAGAGTAGATGAGACTAGTACTCCCCGTAGTAAGGGCTCAGGTATTATCTGTAAAACTGACTTTTCGTGATGTCAGGGTATCTGTTGTGTGGTTTAAGATGGCAAAAAGCTGATGGACCATTGGGTCCTTATATGCAGACTTTAGAGATTGAATTGATTGATAGGAATGTCCTGCCCAGGTATACTGGGAAAGAGGTGGTAGGGTGGGTTGGAAGCTAGGTAGGAGTGTTCTGGAAAGGAGCAGTTCCTGCCCCACGAGAACATATTTCATCTGGATTAGGTACTGTGTTTTTGCTGTGTAGCTTGTTCTGCTCCATTTAGCTCAAAAAAAAAGAACCTGCAGCAGTCGTTTTTATTTTGGGTTATCATTGTGTCTGAAGGGACTTCTGGCAATGTCTGGAGACTTTAGTGGGGTTTTTTTGGGGGGGGGGTGCGGGGGTTTACCACTGAACTCCCTCTCCACCCCTTTTAATTTTTTATTTTGAGAGAGGGCCTTGCTAAGTTGCTGAAGTTGACTTCTTGCCTCAGCCTCTCAAGTTGCTGGGCCTGGAGACTTTTTTTGATGGTCCCAACTGGGAAGGTGTTTCACCCATCCAATGGGTAGAGGCCAGGGATCTGCTAAATAATACAATGCACAGGACAGACCCCCTGACCCACGGGACTGAAGCGGGATGCCTGTTTCTCTACCTTCTACTGTCTGGCATTGAATGAGATAACTTGGGTAAGTTGCCTCTTCCTGGCTCTGCAAGAGACCCTGGGTAAACCTCTGTTTCTCTGAGTTTGTGGGGTAGAGTTAGGTGTGGGGCAGGGGGAAGTTCAGTGAATCTTTTTTTTTTTTTTTTAATTCTTTTTAAGAGATAGAGAGATATTTAACATTTATTCTTCAGTTTTCGGTGAACACAACATCTTTATTTTATTTGTATGTGGTGCTGAGGATCGAACCCAGCGCTGCGCGCATGCCAGGCGAGCGTGTTACCGCTTGAGCCACATCCCCAGCCCATCAGTGAATCTTTGTATTGGAAAAAAAAATTTTTTTTGGGTACTGGGAATTGCACCGAGGGCCTTGAACATGCTAGGCAAGTATTCTACCACTGAGCTACATCACCAGTCTTGAAGTTCCTTTTTTAATAAAGCAGTTAAAACTGTGTACCAGTGTCCCTTTTCCCATGGATTTTTTTTTTTTCATTTTGAGAAGGGATAAACCCATAAATCATGTATTTCTTAATTTTCTTTCTAATTCTTAAGCCATTTAAGGGCTTCTGCAGTGTGAATTGGTCGTGTAGGCCTAGAAGTTTACTTGATGACAGAAAAAAATCTGTCCCTATTGTCTCTACCCTCTGTTTTTATTTTGATATTGGAGATTGACTTTGGGCACTTTATTATTACTGAGCCACATTCCCAGCTCTCATTTTTTGTTTGAAACAGGCTCTTACTAACTTGCTTAGGACATAACTAAGTTTCTGAGGCTGGTCTTAAAATTGTAATCCTCCTGCCTTAGTTGTCTTGAGTGGTTGGGATTACAGGCATGTGCCACTGAGCCTGGTGCACCTTCTTTTTTTAGATTTTGAGTGCTGCATATGTTGTGATTTGTGTCGGAATTTTTTCTATCTTCTCTGTACGGGGTTATTATTCCTGATTTTCCCTTCCTCAGTAAATATCAGCTTTGTCTGCCCCAGTGACTCCATGCTCCTTCCCTAACATTCTATATGGAGTTTGTTAGTTGTGATTTGTGTTTACTTGCCTGTCTTCACTGAACTTTTTTTTGTGTGTGCACTCTGGGGATTGAACCCAGAGTGCTTTACCAAAATTACAACCTTTAATTTTTTTTTTTTTGCTTAGAGCATTTTATAGTTTGCTTGAGGCTGGCCTTGAAACTGCCCTCCTACGTTTTTTTTTTTTTGTGTGTGTGTGTGGGGGTGATTACCAGGGATTGAACTGGTGGGGGGGCTTTCAACCACTGAGCTACATCCCCAACCCTACAGGGTCTCACTGAGTTGCTGAGCTCCTTGCCATTGTTGAGGCTGGATTTTGAACTGGCAGTCCTCCTGCCTCAGCCTCCCAAGTCGCTGGGATTACAGTTATGTGCTACCACGCCCAGCCTGCCCTCCAACCTTATCCTTCTTGTTTCTGGGATTATAGGCATGTACCACTGCATGCCCAGCATTATCTTTCTCCGGAATTAATGGCTTCTGTTGTTCTCAGAGCTAGCATAGATGTTACAAACAGCAAGTTTGGGTTTTTCTTTTCTTTTTTTTTTTTTAATTTTTTTTTTATTTGTAGGTGGACACAATACCTTTATTTTTATTATGTGGTGCTGAGGATTGAACCCAGTGCCTCATGTGCGCTAGGCAAACGCTCCTCCACTGAGCCACAACCCCAGCCCCTGTTTTTTTCCTTTTTGTGGTTCTGGAGTTCAAACCCAAGGCCTCACACACTGTACCACTGGGCTATATCCCCAGCCCATAAATAGTAAGTTTGTATGGGCAAGGTCAATCAGAATTAAAGCATTGTTATCATAGCAGATTTGGTTGGTTGGACAATGAACCAAGCTGTGAACTCTCTTCATCTGCTCCAAAAGATAATGCAAAGGCAGGATAGTAATCCCAGGTTCAAGTAATCCCAGGTTCAAAAAGACCTGGGGGCGGCTTGGGTTGTGGCTCAGTGTTAGAGTGCGCGCCTGGCACGTGTGAGGTACTGGATTCGATTCTCAGCACCACATACAAATAAATAAAGGTCCATAACAACTAAAAAAAAAAATAATAAAAAAAAATAAAAAGGGGCTTGGGTGGGGGCTGAAGATGTGGATCAAGCGGTAGCACGCTCGCCTGACATGCATGCGGCCCAAGTTCAATCCTCAGCACCACATACAAAGATGTTGTGTCCGCCGAATACTAAAAAAAAATAAATATTAAAAAAATTCTCTCTCTCTTTAAAAAAAAAAATGGGGGCTTGGGTGGCTCAGTGGTAGAGCACTCGCCTAGCACATGCAAGGCCTGGGTTCGCTCCTCAGCACCACATAAAAACAAGTAAATAAAATAAAGGTATTGTGTCCAACTACAATTAAAAAATAAATATTAAAAAAAAGACCTGGGTGTTTATCAGAGTTTTAGAGTTTTATTGTTACCAGGAGAGTCACAATTGCCTTCCCACTGCACTGGTTTAGAAAGAGATAGGAGTCTTACTCTCTTCTGTAGATGGCAGTCTACCTAGACTGTCTCTGAGCATTCATGTTGGATTCCTGCTAAGAGCCTGCAACATTGGGACATGCTCAGAGGGGAGGGACCAGGTAGGTTGGGTTTCTTAGAAGGGAATAGAAGTAGTAGAGAGTCACTATTGCAGCACTCCAGTCAGAATAGTAGCTATTATGAAGATAAGCAACAATAAGTGTTGTTGAGGATGTGAGGGAAAAAAGGCACACTCATACATTGCTGGTGGGACTGCAAATTGGTGCTGCCAATATGGAAAGCAATATAGGGATTCCTTGGGAATCTGGGAATGGAACCACCATTTGACCCAGCTATCCCTCTACCTAACCCAAGACTTAAAATAGCATATTACAGGGACACAGCCACATCAATGTTTATAGCAGCACAATTCATAATAGCTAAACTGTGGAGCCAACCTAGATGCCCTAGAGTGGATGAGTAGATAAAAAAAAATGTGGCAGGCTGGGGATGTGGCTCAAGGGGTAGCGCCCTCGCCTGGCATGCGTGCGGCCCGGGTTCGATCCTCAGCACCACATACCAACAAAGATGTTGTGTCTGCGAGAACTAAAAAATAAATATTAAAAAAAAATTTAAAAAAATGTGGTATATATACACAATGCAATTTTACTCAGCAATAAAGGAGAATAAAATCATGGCATTTGCAGGAAAATGGATGGTGTTGGAGAAGATAATGCTAAGTGAAGTTAGCCAATCCCCCCCAAAAATGCCCAGTGTTTTCTCTGATATAAGGAGGCTGACTCATAGTGGGGTAGGGAGGGGGAGCATGGGAGGAATAGATGAATTCTAGATAGGGCAGAGGGGTGGGAGGGAAAGGGAGGGGGCAGGGGATAAGCAAGGATGGTGGAATGTGATGGACATCATTATCCAGAATACATGTATGAAGACTCAAATTGGGTGTCAACATACTTTATATACAAACAGATATGAAAAATTGTGGTATATATGTGTAATAAGAATTGTAGGGCTGGGGTTGTGGCTCAGCGGTAGATTGCTTGCCTAGCATGTGTGAGGCCCTGGGTTCGATCCTCAGCACCACATAAAAACAAATAAAAATAAAGTTATTGTATCCATCTACAACTAAACAAAATTTAAGAAAAGAATTGTAATGCAAAAAAAAAAAAAATACTAGTCAAGAGAGGGAAGCACCATGATAAAGCCCCTACATAGGCAGCTGTGTGGAAGAGAAACCAAGATCTGCTTTCTAAAACTGAACATGTACCAGAGGGTGAACATTCCCTGGAGACCTGTGGAGCAGGATCAGGGAGAAGACAACCCTTGGTTTCAAGTCAGGACCTGCCTTGGAGATGGCGAGGGTGGTTGTAGGAGGTGATCATAGACAACCCCTTAACTCTGGATTCTGACTAGCAGGTTCCAGACAGCAGCCAGCTGCTTGTCCTTCGATCCTGTCTTGGAAGATTAGCTCACTGTTTTTTGTTCTGGGTCTTGGAATATTAAAGGTCAGATAGCAGTACTTGGGATCAAATAAGTTGACAAACCCTGAAATCATGATTTTTACTTCTGCTAAGTAGCTGCTGTCGTTTAAAAAAATATTTGCTCCAAGTAGGTTGGTATTGCAAAAGGATTTACTTGAATCATGAAGTGTTTTATTGTGGGCTATTGGAAGTGAGCCTCAGTGTTCCTTTAGCAGAATGGGTGGACATGGAAGACCTGATGTAGCTCAGTGGTAGAGTATTCCTAGTTTCCATCCCTAGTGAGGACATGACATCCTTGTAGATGGGTTTTCTAACTCGGTGGTTCATGTCCTGCATGTTCACCCCCACACCCCTGGATACTCCCCTCCTGTTGTTATTGGAAGATCATCTTTGCCCTCCCCCACCCCTCCCACTGCCTTACTGGGGATTGAACCCAGGGGCATTCCAGCACCCAGCTACATTTCCAAACCTTGTATTTTAAAGACAATATCTCACTAGGTTGCTTAGGCTAGCCTTGAACTTGAGATCCTCCTGCTTCAGCATATCAGGTTCCCAGGTTGCTGGGATTATAGACAGGCACCAGCATACCTGGCTTCTATTATTTGTTTAGGCATGCATTTATTCATGTGTATGTGTTTATTTATTGGGGACCTGGGGATTGAATCCAGGGCCTGGCTTATGCTAGGCAAGCACTCTACTACTGAGCTACACCTCAGTTTGTGAAATAAGTTTAAATTCATAAGAGAATCAAGGAAAGTAAGTTTCTTGTGTGTTTTTCACCCAACTTTTATTAATAGAATATCTTACGTAACCATGGTGTGTTTCTCAAAATGAAGAAATTCACTTGGGGCAGTATTGTTCCCTCTGCTTCCCATGCTGTAGTTCCTTTTCCGTTCCAAGAGCCAATCCAGAAACCAAGGTTGCATTTGCCTGGCCCTTGTTGGATACCTCTAAGCTGACAGAGCTGTCTTTTCTTGACCAGCCTATGATTTTTGATAGTTGTTTACTTTTGCTTGGCTATAAGTCCTGGGCTCATCTTGTACCTCTCCTGCCTCAAACCTGGCATTTGTTGTTACAGTGAATGTTCCTCTAATCCCCAGCTGAGGAGACAGTGTCCCTTGTGGCTGATGTTGTCCACTGCATGCCCAGGGGATCCTAGTGACGGATTCTGTAGTTGGCAGTTTACCTCTGCAGCGTGAGGCTCTTGGAGTGGTTAAGGATAAGAAGCAGGGTGCTGGTAGAGCTAGAGGAGGGGATGGAATTGGAACATTTGGGAGCTAGGTCAGGCTAGGATGGATAGGACTGTGATGGTTTGTGTGGGCTTAGTGATGTTGGAGAGGGTGGAAGTCTCCAGGACCAAGCAGTGTGGGAGTTACGAGGGAGAGGCCAGGTGCTGGAGTAGGGAGAATCGGGGGTTAAACTTTGGTTCTGCTTGGGATGCCTGCTAGGTGCTCAAGTGGCCACGTTGCTTGGTCATCATCTATTTGTGTCTGAAAGGCCAAAGAGAGACCTAAGGTTACGCTTATATTTTCAGCTTGGTTTTTGTATAGCGGTTTTGTCATAGGGTGAGTGGAGGGAACCTTTGCATGGGCCATGGAAGACCCATCAGAGATTACAGGAAGGGCATTTGGGAAGACAGGCAAGGAGAACCTGAAATCTCTGGGTTGGTACCATGGAGGCTTCTCTTATTGGTGGAATCAGAGTTCCTTTCGTGTGTTTGGGTGGGACAGAAGTGGCCAGCTAAGGCAAAAAAGCAGAGGAGTATAAGCAGGTTGCAATGGGACTGCAAAGAGCATAGATTTTGTTTTGTTTTTTCCTGGTACTGGCATTGCACCAGGGGCATCCTGGAACCAAACCATATTCCTAACCCCTTCTTAAATTTTAGTTTGTGACAGGTTCTGACTGAGTTGCCCAGGCAGGTCTTGAGCTGGTCCTCCTGTCTCAGTCTCCAGAGTTTCCCGGATTACAGGTGTGTGCCACTGTGCCTGGCAGGGCAGGGTTTTGACTCTCCAGTTGGTTTTGTCTCATTCATTACCATTGAAATTGTTTTTCACAGAGTCTTCTTCATTTAGTAAGAAAAATGGCTAGCATGGAGTGTAGCCCGCAAGCCAGGCCCTGTCAGCTAATGGTGCACGTCCATGCCCCAGTTATCCCTGTGCCTGTCTTGCAGGGCAGATGTGTGGTAGCTGAGTCTTTGCAGAGGCAGATGTGGCCTCCCAGTGTGAACCTGTTCTTTCCTCCATGCTCAGTGTCTCAGGGTCTGATTGGAGCTGGAAGGCAGACCTGGGATTTCCAACCTTGTTCTGGTGGGTGCTGCTGTTGGCAATGCTGTTAAAATCTGCCTCAGAGCCTTTGCAGCAACAGCTTTGCATTGCTGTTTTGATGTTTAGCTTTTCCCCCTAGAACTGAAGGGGTTCTGATTCTCTGCTGCTTTTTGGTGGGTTCTGCTATGTTGTGGCCGAAGTTGAGATTTGGATTCCTGGAAGATAGAAGGCTGCTCTGCTCTTGGGTCTTAGGAGAATTTTGTTGTTCTGACTGGTCTAGTCCCCTTAAGGTCTTTAAAATACTCATGTGCTGTCACTGTAACCACCAGTAACCTTATATTGCAATTTACTGTATTAAAAAAATTTCCCCAGTACTTTATGTAATGTGAACATTTCAAGTGGAGTTGAAAAAACTATACCATGAACAACCATTTTGCCCATAGGTACATCGCCCAATTGATACTTTGCCTTGTCTATATCTGGCAAATGAGATTTAAGGGTTAAGTTGGAATAGTTATAAGAAAACAGTAATCACATAGGGTATTTTGACCTAATTGTTACTGAAAAAATTCTGATAATCTGTTTAAGAAAAATATTTGGTACTGTAAATGCCAAATTTTATAGTCTTGTTCTTTTCTGAGTTATTTTTTTGGTACTGGGTATTGAACCCAGGGGTTCTTTATCACTGATCTATATCTCCACTACTTTAAATTGTTTTCTTATTTCTGATACAGTCTAGATAAGTTGCCCAGGTTGTTCTCAAACTTGTGACCTTTCTGCCTCAGCTTCCTGAGTTGCTGGGATTATGTGTGCACTGCACCTCCTAGTTCCCGCTTGCATTTTTGTTTTTGCTTTAAGATGTCCCCTACTTTGCTTTTTTTTTTTTTTGCTTCCCAGCAAACCCTCGGGTGCTTTACCATTGAGCTACACCCACAGAGCTATTTTTAAATTCCATTTTGATTGGGGGTGGGGTACTGGGGGTTAAAATCCAGGGGTGCTTAACCACTGAGCAACATCCCCAGCCCTTTATATTTTATATTTGAGACCAGGATTTTCTGAGTTGCTTAGGATCTCCCTATGAGGCTGAGGCTGGCTTTGAGCTTTCAATCCTCCTGCCTCAGCTTCCTGAGCTGCTGGGATTACAGGTATATGCCACTGTGTGTTAGTTGGCAGTGATAACCATCTAGCTAGTGTTGAGGCAGGGCAGTGTTGTGCTGGTTCGATAGATGGGCACTAGGGCATTTGAAGGCAGATGGTAAAGTTACACTAGTAAGTGTAGTCCAGGGCCTTTCCCTTTTTCTGTCTGGGGAATGTGTGGGAGGTCTTTTGCTGTTTCCTGCTGTTCCCCTGAGAGCAGCAGAGCCATGAAGGGGTGTTTCTTAGGGCAGGGACAGTGTGTTCCTGTGAGCCCTTCAGCCTTGCCCAATGCCTGGCCTGGGAATGCAGTAAGGGGGGAGGTAGCTGAAGCTTCCCAAGCGCGCCTGTGTCCAGGGAAACAGATACAGAAAGCCTTTTAGCTGCTGGTCAAGTGGCCACCAGCCTCTGCTCAGGGCTCAGTCACCTGTTTTTTTCATTCAGTCTATAATTAGATGATTTCACAGCTTTTTTTCTTTATCTAGAAGGGTCTTTGGGCCCAGGTCTTGAACCAGTTCCCAGACTAGGCCCAGACTGACAAGCTAGTGTCTGATGAACAGAAGTTCTCCCTGTGGGTCAGTAGGTACAGAGGTGATCTTCCTGTCCCCCTCACAGGTCTTACCCTCATGAGCCACCCAATTTTGGCAGTCTTGTCAGTGACCACACATTTTTAATTGCAGGAGTTGTTCTAACAATCTGTTAAAACATGGTGGATTACTATGAAGTTCTAGGCGTGCAGAGACATGCCTCACCCGAGGATATCAAAAAGGCGTAAGTAGATTTATTTCTGAAATGATATATAAGATAATGTGTAAGCATACATTGGTAAGGGGATAGTATAACTGTTACTTATTAAAATGGCTTTTTTTGTTTTTCTTTTGTGATGTTGGGATTGTAACTCAGAACCTCACATGCTAGGCATGTGCTCTGCCACTGCACTATAATCCTAATTCTAAAATGGCTTTTAATGTAATATATCATCAATGAATGCCACAGTTTATTTAATTAATTTTTTTTATATTGGATTAAGCCCAGGTGTGATGTTAAAACCCCCCAACTCCTCCCCACCTTTTTTAAAAAAATATTTTTCAGACGGGGTCTTGTTAAGTTGCTTAGAGCATCATTAAGTTGCTGAGGCTGGCCTTGAACTTGGAGTCTTCCTGCCTCAGTCTTCTGAGTTTCTGGGATTACAAGAATATACCACTGTACCTGGCTAGTTCATGCAATTTTAATACATAAACAATACAGATGAGCATTTGAATTAGATGGCCTTACAGTTTACTTATCAGTAAGGTTGTCTAGTTATTGTTCCTTTGCTTTGGGACTGAATTCCTTATATGCCTGAAGTAGGTTAAAATTGAGAGGCCCCAGGACAAATGGTGCATGCCTGTAATCCCAGTGATTTAAGAGATTGACTTTGAGGCCATCCTCTGCAATTTGGTGAGACCCTGCTTCAAACAGTAGAAATGACTGGCGATAGAGCTCAGGTTGGGGGACTCTCGGGTTAAGTCTCTAATACTACACCTTGCTCCTTGATTTTTCTTTTTTTTTTTTTCTTTCCTTTTTTTGGACTGAGAATGTGAAAATCTCTCAAACCCTTTGCATTGGACTCAGCGGTGCTGTTGACAGTCACTCTTACGCACCCCTTTCAGGCAGGGTAGGGGCCAGACCTGAAGCCTAACCCATGCCGCTGTTATATTCCTGCTGACCCTCATGAGTGCTGAGAACTCCTTCACTGCCCACTGTGCCTGTGTCTGTGCAAACAGGGCGAGTCCCAGGTTGCATATGGCTCCAAAGGACTCTGGATCCATTCAGTTCATTGAGGTGTTAACTGAGAACAAGACTTTCAAACAACTTTAAAAAAACTCTTCAATATATGATGAAGTCTAAACTTCTAAATGGGAAAAGGGTCCCCCCCCCCCCCTTTCATTTGGAGCAGAAATAGTCCTTTCAAAACATTGAGCTTCGGGCTGGGGATGTGGCTCAAGCGGTAGCGCGCTCGCCTGGCATGCGTGTGGCCCGGGTTCGATCCTCAGCACCACATACAAACAAAGATGTTGTGTCAGCCGAGAACTAAAAAATAAATATTAAAAAATTCTCTCTCTCTCTCTCTCTCTCTCTCTCTCTCCCCCCCCCCCCACTCTTTCTAAAAAAAAAAAAAAACATTGAGCTTGGCACATACCTGTAATCCCAGCGGCTCAGGAAGGCTGAGGCAGGAGGATCGCGAGTTCAAAGCCAGCCTCAACAAAAACGAGGCGCTAAGTAGCTCTGTGAAACTCTGTCTTTAAATAAATAAAATATAAAATAGGGCTGGGGATGTAGCTCAGTGGCCAAGTGCCCCTGAGTTCAAGCCCTGATATACAGCACCTCCCTCCCCCATCAAAAGAAAAAAAAAAGTTGAATTAGGGATGGGAATGTAACCTAGTTGTAGAGAAGATGCTTGGCATGCCTAAGTCCTTTGGTTCCATCCACAGAAGTGCTTCAAACCAGTCAACCAGTTAGGTTAAGATAGCTGTCAGTGTCTCCTGTTTTAGACCCAGCCAAGAGGCTAGCTGGTCGGCACAGCCCACTGAGGAGAGGCCAGGCTGGCCTGGGTACTGTCACTTTGGAGTGTGAGTATCTTGCACATCCTGGATGGGAGGCTGTGGGGTTTTACGCTAGGTCTACACTGTTCTTATATTTGTTTTAGTTAATAGCCACTTTTACAGAGAGACAGAACAGTGGAACAGAGAGATAGTTGAATTCCTTCTTCCCTCCCCCTCCCCCGGGGATTGATCTCAGGGGGACTGAACTCAAGGTGACTGAACCATAGAGTCACATCCCCACCCTTGTTTTGTATTTTACTTAGAGTCAGGGTCTCACTGAATTCCTCAGTGTCTTGCTGAGGAAGTTGGCTTTCTTGTGAATTCCTACCAGAGAGATAGAATAAATCTTAATTTTAAAGTTTCCCACTTACAAAGTAAGAATTTGTTTTAAAACTGCCTTAGCTGTCACTTTTTTTTTTTTTCTGGACTTTTGTTGGGATGGGGTAGAATACTGGGATTGAATGCCAAAGTTCTCTACCACTGAGCTACATCCCCAGCTCTTTTATATTTTTATTTAATTAAAAAATTTTACATATTTATTTTTCTTGTTTATGCCTTTGGGGCTTAAACTTTGTCCATAGACTCAATTTTCCTTGACCTCACAAGTGGCGCCTGGGTCTATAACAAGCTAGCCCCAGGGCCTTGTTCCCACTCCTTCCAGGCCTCCAGGGTTCTTTGTAACTCCCAGCCTTGCTTTGTGCATGCTGGGCAGGGACTATCCTCTGAACTAAGCTTGTCCTTTCTTGCAGCCATGCTTTCTGGTTTTGGTTCTCTGCCATACTGTTTGGCCTTGGCTCCTCCTGTGACCCGCCTTTCAGGCTTGATCTTCATTCCCCAGCCATGACTCCTGATGTGGCCATGTGGAAGCAAGGAATTCTTTCTGCCAGCAGAATGGTGCTTGGTTCTTGTCCCACCCCAAGGACTTATCCTGCCCCAGCTACCCTATCCAAGAGGACTAATCCCTAGTTAGCTACCATCACCCTCTAGCAGGTCCCCTTCTCCGTGTGATCCCGTTCCAAAACCCAGTGACATCCCTGCTAAAGGAAAGTGGGATGTTCTCCTAGGCATCCTAACAGGGAGTTAATTGTTTTTATTTTTGAGACAGAGTTTCTCTAAGTTGCTGAGTCTGGCCTTGAAATTATAATTCTCCTGCCTTTGTCTCCCAAGTTGCTGGGATTATAGGTGTGTGCCACCATGCCCAAGTTGGCTTTCTTTTGGAAGTATTGCGGACTTATGGACTGTTGTTGATTTGAACCATAATACTTAAGAAGTAAAGTGAATTCTAAAGGATATAGAAATATAATATAGCCCTAGGGCTGAGATAGAGCTTCCGGATAAGTAGAATCACCCTCTACTTCCCAAGGTTAAGGTCCAGACCTTCTTGGAGATGGCATGTGGTTTAAAAGTCACTGGTGATATATGCTGCTGGAAATCTGTTCTTTAGTATTTTCTAGAAATCTGAGAAAGTTTTTCAGGTATTTTTCTTTTTGTTTTCCTTTTTCTTTTTTTTTTGGTATGGTGTTGGGGATCAAACCCAGGACCTCTCATATGCTAGGCAAGCTCTCTACCACTGAGCAAAATCCCACCCCTGTTTTCAGGTTTCTCATCAGATAGTTTTGCTATCTTGTTGGAAGCACTCTGCTACAAAACTGTCTTGAGTGTGGGAATATCATGGGAATCCCCTAGCCATTGTGCCCTGAGAACACTGGAAAAACTTGAGAGCTACAGGAATCTGTCTAGTGCTGGAAAAGTTGTTCATTACTCTGGATCCAGAAGAGCTGTGCTATAAAACCATTGGTGAAGCCAGTATGTGGCACATGCCTGTAATACCAGCTACTCAGAAGGAGACAGGAGGATTACAAGTTCAAGGCTATTCTGGACAACCTTAGCAAGATCCTGTCTCAAGAAAATAAGAAGAGCTGGGGATGTAACTCAGTTTAAAGTAGCCCTGTTTCAAGTCCCAGTACCAATAAAACAAGACAAAAAAACCCAAAATACATTGGTGAGGATAGAGGAGAACCCTGGAGAAAGATTTTGACCAATGTACTGCAAAAACTAGGTCCCAGAGAAGCTAGAGGTCTCATGCTGGAGAAACTGTACTGTGCAGAAGGTTACACATTTGGACCAGAAGCAAAACACTGTTTTCTTCCTGGATTGTCTCACCATGTCCTCTTCAAAGATGCATATTAGCTGTTTTATAATTCTCTTGGAATGTAAATTTTTCTTTTGTAGGTATCTGTCCCCTGGAACTTGCTGAGGTTTAACCCTAGTTATGGGTCTAGTGGCAATAGGAATGTTAGTGTCAGATCTTAAGGAGAATGGGCATCTATTGTCAAGACACTGGCTCAGGTGATGCTATCAGACTGAGGAGGGTTAGTCTCTACAGATACTAGAGTAGGCTTTTTCTGCCGGAAGGAGAGACTCAGTGACTTAGGAGTTTGAAATTATCAGTTTCTTTTGAGTCCAACCATATGTCTCCATTTCAAGTTTCAGAATCTTGTTCTTTACCAATCATTTTCCTATCCTGGACACGAGGGATTTGGTGAGACAGAATTCAGCTGTTGTTTGTATACAGTAAGCCACACAACTAAGTTTTGTAGATGAGTTTCAGTGATATCAGCCCTGTAGCTACAAGAAAACTGCTTTTTAGAGCTATCATGGAAGCTTTTCAGACTGTGAGTTGAGCTGTGATTTAATGAACCTGACCTTGTCATTTTTTTTTTTTTTGTAAGCATTCAAATGATCTTAAAAGAATCTAGCCACATCACAGTCCTTTATATCAACATTACTGCCACAGTGGTGAACTGTCCAGTCAATTGGACTCCCAAGGGCACATGCTTCACTTGGTACTTCGTCATATTCAACCTTGGTTAATTGTGATGTGGTCTGAAAAACATATTGCTCTTGGTTATCATATTCTTTCATGTAGCTTTTCATATTATGAAAACCCAGAGCATGAATTGCCCAAAGTGGCAATTCAATAAAACTTTTCTCATTCAGTTACTCCCATATTCTCCTTTAATGGTTATATTTCATCCTGTTTCTTGTTAGTACTGTATTTTTATGATTTATGTGACCCATTTCTAAGCAGGGTGTTAACTTTTTTTCTCTTTTCCTTCCTTTTTTTTTTATTTTTCCAAAAATGGGGTCTCGCCTAGTTGCTCAAGCTGGCCCAGAACTCCTGGGTCAAGTGATCCTTCTGCGTGATCCTTCTGCCAGAGCTTAGTCAGTAGTTAGGATTACAGGCATATCCCACCATACCTGGCAGTATTTAAGGTTTTCATATTACTCTTCTTGCTCTTACTGCTGAACTAAGCCTAGCCTTTAATATTTTTCTTTCTCCATTCTCTATTTTGTTAATCCAAGATGTCAATTCTTATTTACCCCTGCTATATTTTTATTGATGAATTGTTCTGGACTCTGTGTGGCACTTGTCTTGCAGGTTTTGAGGCCTCATTTTCTTTCTTTCTTTCTTTCTTTCTTTTTTTTTTGGTAGTGCTGGGGATTGAACCCAGGGCTTTGTGCATGTGAGGCAAGGACTCTACCAACTGAGCTATATCCCCAGCCCCAGGCCTCATTTTAAAAGACAGTGTTTAGTAACATAGTACTCAAGAAAGTGAAAACCTCTTAGTTGGTATGTGTATTTAATTTAATTAGCAGAATTTCTTTCTTTATAAAGCAAACAGTCTTACATGTAAGACTCAGAATTCATGTACAGCAAGCCTTCCTTTTCTAAATAGGGGTGCCTTATTAAAACCCAAAGTCATTCAGGAAGCATGTAGCAGTTGTGTAATGAGTTTATATCAAGGGCTTTAAAGATTCAAAAGGAAGAGACTGTGTGTATTGCTATATATAAGTGCTAAAAGAGGAATCTCTCAGTGCCTCCAATTCATGTTAAGGAAATTTAGTTACTCATATTATTTCTACTTTCAGCCTTGAATCATATTAAAGTAAGTGCCTAGTATAGGAATTCTTTTCAGGTGTATTTATTAGTTTACTGAAATATGTTAGTATTTTAATCCTTTCTAAAAACCTTAAGGCATTTTAGTGTTCCAAAGTCTGCATTAATTTAATTTTTAAAAATAAGCAAACTGTGCTTAAAGCTAGCAGAATAATATTTTAAAGGATGATGGATGATTCTGTTTCCCTGTGCTCTTTTAATATTTCCTGGCACTCTTTGGTAATATACTATTTACTATCATTATATACTAGTATATAATAATATTCTGTGCAAGGTCATTGATGTACTCTTACATTTAAATGTCTTTGAAATGTAGGAAGTCCTGGATTAGTAGTAGGATATTCTGTACATACAAGCAAATAGAGAAATTTGGGAGGTAGCAAGAGTGTTGAAGTTAAAATCATAGACTTTGAAACTAGACTTCTTAACTTTGAGTCCTATCTATGCTGTATCATTTTTTTTTTTTTTTTTGAGAATTTTAATATTTATTTTTTTTAGTTCTCAGCGGACACAACATCATTGTATGTGGTGCTGAGGATCGAACCCGGGCCGCACGCATGCCAGGCGAGCGCGCTACCGCTTGAGCCACATCCCCAGCCCCTATGCTGTATCATATTGAGCAAGTTACTTACCTCCTCTGCTTCAGTTTTTTAATCTATATATTTAGGATATAGTATCTATTTCACTTTGTGGGGATTGAGTTAATAATACTTGTAAAGCTCTTAAAACTACATGGCACACAGTGACGTCTCAGTAAATTTAATTAGCGAATTTCTTTCTTTACAAAGCAAATAGTCTTACCCCTCAGTAAACATTAGTTATGATGGTCACCCTTTTCATTATAATGTTCCTCTTCTCCTAAAATGTAACGGCCAGGAAGAGGCAGAAAAACAGAAGGAAGCAAGTATATTCATATACTTGTACGTCCTTTCTTTCTGTCTTCTTAGTAGAAAAGTTTGGTTTAAATTTTTTTTTTTTAGTTCTTTAGATCTAAATATCTTAGGTAGTATTATGTGGAAAGGAACGTGGTGTATAGTCATATCTAAACCCATCACTTCTCTTCATCTTTGCATGCAACCTAGCACTTCTTTGGAGGACAGTGATAAAAACAGTCATCTCTGGTGTACCTTGTGAGATAGATAAAGCTCTGAATCTGGAGGATTTTCCTGTATAGTTTATATCTACAGTGTAAATATGAATACCAGAATTTTATTCTTTAGATTGTGGTTGCCATAAACTTACTTGAATCATCTCTCTCTCTCTCTCTCTCTCTCTCTCTCTCTCTCTCTCCTTTTAATTCAAACTAATTAAGAAGCATGTAATCATTATTGCTCGATAATGCATACAGGGCTATTTGGAAGTACATGCACCAGAATTGAGGTCTGGTTTGATAGCGTGTTATGGGATTCTACTGTCCCATAGCAAGGAAAGGACACAGTGCCTTTGCCTTGTGCATTCGGAACCCCACTGCAGTTTTGTTGTTTCAACTTACTGCTGGCCAAAGCTTTCTTGAAACATTCTTCATCTAGAAAAAGTTGCATTACACTTTACTTTGGTAAAAATATATACCCCAAGAATGGGTTGCTAAGAAAAAAACAGTGGTAAGTTTTGGTCTGACTTCTGTTGCATCTGTTTTACATATAGTAATGTCACTTTCTGTGGAATGACATATTTATTAGAATATTCAGGTGCTGAAGCATTGGCTTTTCATGTAGGAATATACAGTGGTATGCCTCGTTCATTTGTTCTATGAAAGTTGGGTATGTAGATAGCTAAATGTTACTTTAAAAACAATTATTTATAAAACTACATTAATGGAGAAGTGGGAACTTAGAAACTTACTAAGTTATTTTTGAAAGAGCTCTGTTTTTGAAATATGTCTGTGATCTCTTTGTATCTCAATTTCCCATTGAGAAACAGGAGGCAATAGTACCTTCCTTTAGAATTTTAACGGGGAATAAATGGCTTAGTGGTGTTAAGAACTGTGGTACACACTACGTACTTTCAACTGTTAGCATTTTTATTGTCCTTATCATTGTCCTTTTAAGATGATCAACATTATTTCTTTTAACTTTTTTTTCCCCTTCTATTCAGATGACTTGTGTAGAAAAAGCAGGAACAGATGAGAAAATGCTTATGAAGGTCTTTCGCTGTTTGGGAAGTTGGTTTAACTTGGGAGTTTTGGACAGTAACTTCATGGCTAACAATAAGTTACTAGCCCTTCTTTTTGAGGTTTTGGTAAGTAAGAGCTTTGCTTATCATAGTATTCCTAACACATTTACTTTTTTAAAAAAAATATTTATTTTTTAGTTTTAGGTGGACACAATATTTTTATGTGATGCTGAGGATCGAACCCAGTGCCTCACGCATGCCAGGCGAGCGTGCTACCCTTGAGCCACATCCCCAGCCCCTACCACATTTACTTTTAATAATCTAGGACATAATGTGTTTTTAAATTTCTGCACAGTGACTGGAATGTATATTTTAGGAAAGTGGCAGTGTCCTTTCCTTGCTATCAAGTACCAAATTGATGGTATCATTTTTAACTCAGAATTTAGGGTAGAATAAAGTAAAATAGCATATTTTTAATAATGGTCACAGTGTCTTTGACATTACCATGACATAATTACTTGTATATCAAATATTTTGAAAAAAAACAAAACAAAACAAAAAAAAAAACGAGAGGACCTAAAAAATCATCCTTAGTTTTGCATCCAGAGATGATTGTAGATCAGAGTATTATCTTGAGATAGTTTATTTTTAAAAGTTCCTAGGGTGGAAGAAAGGGGCATGGGAATGGAAAAGACAGTAGACTGAATTAGACATAACTTTCCTATGTTCACATATGAAAACACGACCAGTGTAAATCTACACTATGTACAACCACAAAAAATAGGAAGTTATACTCCATGCATATATGATATGTCAAAATACAGTCTACTGTCATGTATAACGAAAAAGAACAAATTTTTTAAAAAAACAAGTTTCTAAATATAAACCAGGCATGGTGGCCCACATCTTAATCCTGGCTACTCAGGAAACTAAGGCAGGAGGGTCACAATTTCAAGGCAAACTTGAGCAACTGAATGAAGCCTTGTCTCAAAATAAAATAAAAGAAAAAACAAAAACTAAGCAAAAAACCCACATAAGTTTGATTACCTATGAATGGAGGAAAGTCTCGAGTATATACACTTCAGACTTAATAGTGGTGACTTCTGGGAATTGGGATCTGGGTAAGAAAGAAGTTCAGTAGTATGTAAGGATTATATTATCTACTCTACTGATCTCATGTCAGGACTCCACTGCCACTTAAATTGAGAGTATTTCCATAGTTGAGGGTCAAATATATTCTCATTTTTTACATTCATTGAATGGTTGAAAATCATGCCACATTTTAGTTTGCTTTATATTTATAAGTTACACAGCTTTCTTGTGTAACTTCCCTCTGTAGTTCTTTTTTTTTAAGTTATTTAAAGATAAAAAGAATAAATTTGAGTATATATCTCAAAAGAATAAATTTGAGTATGTATCTAACTTTTAAAACATGGTTATATAATATCTTTGAACCACCATTTTTTTTTTTTGAGAGAGAGAATTTTTTTTTTTTTTAATATTTATTTTTTAGTTTTTGGCGAACACAACATCTTTGTTTGTATGTGGTGCTGAGGATTGAACCCGGGCCGCACGCATACCAGGCGAGCGCACTACCGCTTGAGCCACATCCCCAGCCCCCACCATTCGGTTTTAAGAATAGGGTAATGAATAGTTTGCATCTTGTTGCTCTCCTAACACTGCTTATGTAGCATTTTTCCCTCCTGGTGATTCTAAGTTTCCTGGTTTTTGTTATTCAAGAAAAACTAATATGCCTTCATTACATTTTTCCAGCCTCTCATCTGTACTCTCTTTAAGTAGGAGCCTTGCATCGTCCCTTCTTGTACCTTCTGAACTATACTAATTTGTATCAGTTGTTCTTTAGATCAGCTCCCAAATGGTCATCCTTGGATTTCCCTTTTCTATGCTTTCTAGGTTGAATAAAGTAGTTTTTGAACCTACTCAATGAATTCCTCAGAAAAGATGCACAGAAAGTGAAATCAGAATTTCTGCATGCCCAAGAAATATTTTTATTTTGTTTTCATACTTTGGCTAAGTATAGAATTCTAGATTCAATATATTTTCCTTCAGAATTTTAGAAGCCTTGCTCTCGTTTTCTAACATGCATCATTGTTAATGAGAAGTTAGAGGACTCTATGATTTTTGATCATAAGTTACCTCCTCCTTTCATCCCAATAAGTTTGAAGAACTGTTATTTAACTTTGGTATTCTGATTTCACAGTGATATGTTTGGAAGTTGTTGAGCCCTTTCATTTTACTTAGTACTTGAATATCAGAAAGAGTATGGAAAAGATTTCCAGAGATAATAATAGGGCTAATAATAGACAACATGATGATAATAATAATAGACAACATGATGTTGTCTTATACAAGGCAGTGACTACTAGGCTATTAGATATTTAAAGTACATAACATGTTCAGAAGAAGCTATAATTGTTTTCCTATTACTTGTATTAAAATGATCATACTTCTTACTTTGCTGTTCCTGCTATCTTCCAGCAACAGGATAAGACCTCATCTAACCTACATGAAGCTGCTTCAGACTGTGTGTGCTCAGCTCTTTATGCCATTGAGAATGTGGAAACTAACTTGCCATTAGCAATGCAACTTTTTCAGGGAGTCCTGACATTGGAGACTGCCTATCATATGGCTGTGGCACGTGAAGATTTAGACAAGTGAGTAATTATTTAAGATTGGAGCTCTGAATTTTTTAAAAGTCTGATCTTTTATTTTTTACTTTTGTGGTGCTAGGGATTGAACCTAGAGCCTCACACAGGAGAAGTACTCTATATTTAAGCTACATCCCTAGCACATTATGTTACTTTTTATTATTCATCTATTGTTTATGATTCTTAGTGGCTCTGTGTAAATATTAAAGTAGTGCATCCTAAAGATACTTTGATTCTCATGCAAACTTAGAAGTGGCAAGTTGGATGCAGAAGAAGTTGTATAATTACCAATTATGCAAAGTTTTTGCACAAAAGGAAAGGCTATAAAAATTAGGGAAAAGACTTTAAAATATCAAGTGTAACTTTTAAAAATGTTTTAGTAATTGAGAATTTGACTTATTCCTTGCTTATCTGTGGAGAAGTAGACAGTCTAAGTAAAGGTATCTACAATAGAGATTGTGATACAGCATAGCAAAGAATCACTATATGTGTCTTAAGCTGAGGACTATGAGAGAGAGAGAGAGAGAGAGAGAGAGAGTGTGTGTGTGTGTGTGTGTAAACAATAACCAGATTTCTGACTTGCTACTCTCATTCTTTTTTCTTCTACAGAGTTCTGAATTACTGCCGTATTTTCACTGAACTATGTGAAACTTTTCTTGAAAAAATTGTTTGTACTCCAGGCCAAGGTCTTGGGGACCTGCGAACTCTGGAATTGCTTCTTATTTGTGCAGGGCATCCTCAGTATGAGGTAATGTCTTTAATATGCTAAGACCATCATCTCCAAGTTGTGTATTGCATGTTGTTTATATTCCAAGGCCTCATCCCTCACCTTGTTTTCTTGAGAAATTATATTCTTATTTTTAATTAATGTGATATGGGAGTTCCCTCTGTATTGAAATTTTTCAAAAATTGAGTTTCTACTTTATATCCTTTTCCATTTTTTTTAACCTGGTTTGCTGGATTGTCTGTTGTAGGTCCCTCAAAAAACCTATTAGAAAAGCTTATTGCTTTTTCACTGAGTCCCCTTTTCAGCTGTGTTGATTCTCTAGAGCTTTGCAGTTTAAAACTACATTGTTCATCAGCTTTCCATTACTGTAACAAAATACTTGAATAATCAACTTTTTAAAAGAGGAAAGGTTTATTTTAGCTCACAGTTTCAGATGTTTTAGTCCATGTTTTGTTGGCCCTATTGCTTTGGGGCCTGTGGCCCGGCAGTAGTAAATCATGGCTGTAAGTGCATGGCCAACAAATCCCAGCTGTGTGCAAAAGAGGAAGAGGAGGGCTAGGGTCTCTACCTCTAGGGGCATGTCCTCAGTTACCCAACTTCTTTCATTGGACCCTTCCTCCTAAAGGTTCCACCACCTCCCAGTAATGTTATGGAATGGATGGAGACCAAACTTTCATCACATAAATCTTTGGGAGACCTTCAAGATCAAACTATAACATATACTGAATCCTAACTGAATCTCCACAAATCTTCACATGTTAGATTTTTCTCCACATGAGGGATGTGAATGAGAAAGGGATTGAAAAGGCTATCTTTAAGACATTTGCCTTGCCCTTTGGTGAGGATGGGGTGATAACTAGAATCAAATCCAGGAACATGATGCCACTGAGCTATAGCCCCAACCCTTTTTATTTTATTTTGAAACTGGGTCTTGCTGAGTTGTCCTGCCCTAGTCTCCTGAGTGGCTAGGATTATAGATGTGTACCACTGCACCTGGCAATACCCTGCTCTCTTAAATTTGGAGGTTAAAACATTTTTCTTCATTTACCTCCTCTTTATAGTATAAGAAATGTGAAAAAAGTGCTTCCAAGTTGGATATTGTTTTGAGTGTCTCTATCTTGGATTCTTGATGGGAAAAGAATGGTAGGGCTGCCTCTTAATTGTGATTACTTGTAGGCAAAGCACGTTTGTGAATCTCCATCCTTTTTCTTTTATTACATAAGAGAAGTTTATTTGTTTTGTATAATTTCATGAGGACAACTAGATTTGAATGAAACCCAAATTATCATTTTGGGGAGAAGTATAGCACCTCACATATAATGACAGGAGGCTGACTCAGTTATGTTCAAGGAATTAACATGGTTTGGCGGTAAGAAATGTTCTAATCTCAAAAATATATTGAAGTGATATAATAGTTTGGGAAAAATACTTTTAAAAGCACTTCATCTCAGTATCTATTTCTCTAAATTCAGAATCCAATATAACTTTAGAAGCAGTTATCCCAGGAGTAAATAGGAAAATGTAATCTAATCATTCTAAATGTAGGTGGACATATTTGAGGTCTAGAGAAAAGGGGGACTCATTAACTGGTCCTCAGGTAAATCTTTCTTATGTGGCCTTAGAAATAATAAAACTGACTGAATCTATTTCTTTGCCATTCAAATAAGTAATCTTTTCTCTTGTAATCTGACAGGTAGTAGAAATTTCCTTTAACTTTTGGTACCGACTAGGGGAGCATTTGTACAAAACTAACGATGAAGTTATTCATGGCATCTTCAAAGCTTACATTCAGAGGCTGCTTCATGCCTTGGCTCGACACTGCCAGCTAGAACCGGACCATGTAAGTTTCCTTCTCTACTTCTTCATATCTTAATTTTCTCCTCTTTTCAGTGCTAATTTGGAAAGAAACTGAAAGATAGAGAATAGAGCTGATAGAATCTTCTGATTTTTGTCACTTTAGGTTACAGTGACAAAGTCAGTAGCAATATTAATAAAGACAAATTAGGCTTATGTTCACAAATATTGCTCTTGCTGAGACAGTAATTCTTTTCCAAGGATTTATCTTTAAAAAATCCTTCAGAAGAAACACTTTTATGTACAAAATATTATCTGTAAAGGTAGAAAATGATAAATCATGAATAACAGTATAAGAAGAGTGACATAAATCATAGCAAATTGATGGAACATTGTAAAATAATGATTACCGAAAAACAGTATGGTATGCTAAGAAAAAAAAAAATCAGAATGAGGAGCTTTATACTGTTTTTTAATAGTGTAAAATGTGTGCTTAGATTAACAGAAAAGGGAAATATTTGTGAAGGTATTGGACATTTCATGACTTCTCCCCAGATACATACTTTTATTTATATTATTTATACTGACTTTATAATTTAAGAGAAAATATAGAAATAATATATTAGCATATAAGAAAACATACTAGAAATATTACCAAATAGTTCGTTGGAAAACTCTTGAGCCTTTTTTCTTAGTCTCTCCCAAATTTTGCCTCATTTATTTCATTTGTTTGGTTGATCATTTTAATCTAGGACCTGGAGTAAATTTAATTGATTACCATTAAATTAGACATGGTATTTTTTCTTTCTTTTTCTGGGGGGGGGGGGGCGGGGGTGGTTTGCTAGGGATTGAACCTAGGGCCTTGTACATGCTAGGCGAATGCTCTTGTCACTGACCTACATCCCCAATCTGAATAGTATCTCCATAGAACTTTACTGATGACCTTGTTTTATGATGTTCAGATTTTTTTTTTTAAACCAAGGAATCTTATCTTTACATTTTACTTGGGAGACTGATATGTAAATAAAAAGCAGGGCTTCTGTGGTTTAAATGGTCTTTCTGTTTGATCCTCTTCCCTTTGCTAGTTCAGTGGCACCATTTCCCTTGCAGATATTTTCTTCTAATTGTAACTATACAGTGTTTTATAATGTTATCCATTATTTCATCTGAGACAGCCATCATTTCTTCATCATTCCTCAACCTTAATTTCTTTATATTAATGCAAGGAGGTTGAATGAGACCAACAATTCTTATAGAACTAAGGAATTTTTTCAGGTTTTCATGGCCCAAGATTCTTATACCATGCCCTTAACCATCTCAAAATTATAAATTAATTGGTAACCCTTTATTTACTTATAGAAGTTTGTTTGGATAGGAAGCATTTAAAGTCTAAAATTCTATTTTCTTTGGGAAGTTATTATGATAATGGTTGATTTTGGGAGATTTTGAACACTGAAGCTGTAGTGACTTGTTCAGTGCTTAAGCGCTGACGTTCCAGGAGTAGGCTTATAACTCTTTAAATTTATCACTTCTTCCTAGTCACTTCTGATCACCCCCACCCCTACTCACATTCTTTTTAAAGCAAAACAAAGTGTGTCTTGGGAATACAAAACACACATACACACATAAATGGAAGAATTTCTTCAAGTAAGGGTAGGGGATAAATTATGTTGTCTTACCTTCCCTAACAATTTGGGAGACTCTCTGTAGTAAAATACCCTTGTGATTTAGGCAACTTTGGTTCACTGGCACTTGACTGCTTAATGACTTTTTCTTCTCTATTGATTTTATAGACATCATTGAAAGCCTCAGTGAGTTTAAAATAAATGCTGCCTGATTTGAAATTTCAGGAGGGGGTTCCTGAGGAAACTGATGACTTTGGCGAGTTTCGGATGCGGGTATCAGACCTGGTGAAAGATTTGATTTTCTTGATTGGGTCTATGGAGTGTTTTGCTCAGGTAAGCCTGTTTGGAGATTCTTGAGTCAATTTTACTGATCACCTTAATTGTTTTCACTTCTGTGTCTTCTGTTAATGTTCCATCATATTTCTTCAAGCTTAATGGCTAAATGGAATAGTAGTTATACAGGTGCCTAGCACATTGCCTGGCATATTTAAGCTATGTTTATTTAGTATCTAACAAGGGAACTGCAGTCTGTGGATAATTCAGTTATGGATTACTCTGTTACTCTGGCTAATAAGAGCTATTCCACTTGTGCAGCTAGAATGGAAGATCACAGATAAGCATTAAAGCTTCCAGGATACGTATACGGAATTTGGACTATGTACCAACTCCTGGCAACTCTTTTAGTTATTTGGCATTTCCTTTGTCCACACTTAAGGTTAGATTTCCTGTGCAGCTTCATCCCAGAGGATGACTATAGTAGAGTAGAAGATTCATAGTCCTGTGGTTTTCCTGACAGTGAGTAACATTTTATCTCATAAGGTTACAATCATCATCATTCCACATCACTTAACATTAGCATAATTTCAGGTGGTTTTCATATTTCTGGTTCATACTCTAATGATCTCTGAAGTTTTAGTTTGGATCCTTTGCTATATAGCAATACCAAACTAACCTAAAGGAATTTTGTAGGGAAGGTAACTCAGTCACTTTGTATGTATTTGACCATAATCTGATCTAGGAAGTGTTAATAAACTTATAACTATTTTCATTACAAAGCATGGTTTTTGATTCAACTATGAAGGGTTAGAGATTTCTTAGGAAGTTTAGTGAGATCCCTAGACTCTAGGCAGAAGACTTGGGTACAGATTTTAGCTCTTTCCTCACTGGCTGTGGTTAATTTATTTTAATTAATCATGTTGCCAGGATGTGCTCTGTGGAATAACAGTCTATGAGATGTTTTGTTATGTTTGAGGGAGGAGGAAAGGAGTTAAATTAAGTAAAATTGGGAAATGATCTAAAATAGTATATATATATATATTTTTGGGGGGGGGTACTGGGGGTTGAACATGGGGGTGGGGGTGCTTTATCACTGAGCCATATCCCTAGCCCTTTGTATTTTTTGAGATAAGCCTTTGCTATGTTGCTGAGGGCAGCCTTGAATCCCTGCCTTAGCCTGGGATTACAGGTGTATGCTAATATAGTATATTAAAGCCTCTCTAAGGTCAGACAAGAGAGTTGTTTAATTTTGTCTTTCCTGGTAGTATCTGTTATTTGACCATAGAAGTCTTACTTAGATTAATGTCTAGTCACATTCCATAGGTGACTATTACCTGGAAAATTCTGGACCAGAACATCTCTGATTCCTTCTTAAAAATATTCTTCTTAGATATGGTATTGCAATAGATCCTCCTACTAGGTGCTTTTACAGGAGTTTAGCCTCTATTAATAGTGTTGGTGCAAATAGTTAAAATAGTAGAAAGGTACAGCCAATATACATGCAGAAGATTTATATTGTATCTCCATTTTGAGTGTGTATGTATTTATCAATTATCAAGACCAAAAAAAAGACACTAATATAATATGTTTTGTTTTTCCCATTATACTCATTTTCTGAAGTCTTGATAAATTCTTGTAGGGGGTATAAATGGGTGTATTTCAAATATTAAAATAACAGTTTTAATTAGTGAGAATGTGAAAAATAAAAATATTCATGCCTGGCTGTGAGAGATAATTAAATTTAGAAACAAGGAGCTGGATTTCTTTTAACTAACAATGTTTTTTGTTTTGGTATTCTGTTTTCCTCTTAATGGATCCACAATCCACCTCTTCTTCTCTAGTTATATTCTACTCTGAAAGAAGGCAACCCACCCTGGGAGGTGACAGAAGCGGTTCTCTTTATCATGGCTGCTATAGCAAAGAGTGTTGATCCGTGAGTGTCTAATAAGTCTTTTGCTGGGAATTCTGAATATCAAGAGGAAGGAAAATTACACATTTTTTCTCCTATTTGGTATATGTTTGGAAACTCTTAGAACTTTTTACCTTCTATAGTGTTTTCTAGTGTTCTGACTAGTCCAGGATGGCCTGCATTTCTGTTGCCATGTTTTAACCACACTTTCTAGAGGTAAAATTATTTTACTTTTGATGCTAGGAATAGAATGCTGATTTATTTTTTCCAACCGTGGCACCTTTCCAAAAGTAGGTATAGATCAATAATTCATTAGACTATTAAATTGTTGGTACTTGCTTAAAAGCAATTGAATAGGTATTAATTTGGGTCTCCTGCTTTTTTGATCTTGTGCATATTATCTTTACATATATTTAATTATATTGTATTCCTTTTTTCTGTCTTAGAGAATAATTTGTGAATATCAGAGAGTCAAGGCATAGGCACCATTTCATCTAAAAGAACAGCAATATCTTAAGGGCAGTTGTTATTTTTATTATTGCCATTGAAACTTTTAAGTTATTTCAAATTTGATTTTTAAATTGCTTAGCATAGAAAATCTACTTAAGACATGAAACTGTAAAGACAATTTACTTTGTACCATGAATTTATACATTGGTGTTAATATCTGTTACATTACTTTGTATTTTGATCAGATACCTGCACTCAAACTCTTTATTCAGGGCCTTGATGGGAAGATGGTTAAGGCAGATATTTATTAAAAGCACAGTACTTCTTTCTGAGTTGCCTTTCAGGACTTAGTCACTGATATCTTACATTGTTTCTATATAATAAATATTCACAGAGATAGAGTGGGTTTATTTTTCTCTATTAAGAAGTTCTAGTTCATAATTATATATTATACTATTTGCTTTTCAATCTAATCTGATTTGGTGTTGTTTTAGAACATTCTGAAGGTTTTAAAGTCATTACTATTCTTGCTTGAAAAAAATGTATAGGTAATATTCAGTAATTGGCTTAGTGTCCCCTAGGGAAAAATAAGGTGTAAACGAGAGAAGATTTTTTTCTATTGTTTACTTGCTTGTCAAGCCAACTGAATAATTATAATTTTTTAATCCATTTAAAGGGCTTAATAGACCTTATTGTCAGTAGGGGGTGCACTTGGTCTAATCCAGAATACTTCTTATATTTTAAACATCTTCATTTCTGGATTAAGTCCTGCCACTTTGGGGCATCTTTCACTCTGTTTTTAAAAAAACCTTAGCCAGTAATATTGGACTGGGGATGGAGATAAATTCATGTCACTATAGAAAGTACCTAACTTTAATTTTCCCATGTGTTTCATATTGGAGCACCTTAACCTATTGCTGCAGCTTGTTTTTGTGTTCTTTTATTTTAGTTAGTGAATTGGTCTACCCATACTCTTCTGTTCTTAAAGTTTCCAGTATTCAACCATAAGAAATCTTTTAAAGAATAGCAAGTAATAGAAAGTGGTCTGTGAGAGTTATTCATATTCATTTAGCCATTCAGCAATATTTGTTGGGTGCCTACTATGTGCCAGGCACTGTTCCAGGTTTAGTGTCCCCTAGGGAAAAATAAGGTGCTACAGATATAGAAATAAATGAAATAGATTCTTTAAAAGAAGACATTAATCCCCAGTGAATGTCTGCCTTTCCCACTGGAAGAGCCTCTCTTTGATAGCATCATGAGGCCTTAAACACTTTCCTCACATTGAGAAAATGAAAGTGCTTCTCCTGAAACAATGTTATCTTTCATCTTTTGTGAGGATTTAAGAAACATTCTTACCCAGTATTAAAACACATTTATTTGAATGGTTATTTCTTTAGAAAGAAGCCCTGTAGCAGTATAGTGTTTCACTGTAGCCTGTTATTTGGCCAGAACATAACCTCTATAGTCAGTAACTGAGTGCTTGCTTTTTATATTCAGGGAGAACAATCCAACATTGGTGGAGGTCCTAGAAGGGAGTCGTTCGTCTCCCAGAGACTGTCCATACAGCCGTGCGATACACCAGCATTGAGTTGGTTGGAGAAATGAGCGAAGTGGTTGATCGAAATCCTCAGTTCCTTGGTATGTGTAAACTCTCCCATGTGCTGCTGCTTCTGATTTTCTTTTCCTTGGTTACTTTTATTCTTTTCTTGCTTTCTTTTTTTACTGATAAGTATAACGTTTGTAGACAGAATAAATATATTATAAGTTGCATAGATGACACAACATTTGTAATCTGATCTGGGAGAAGGACCTTTGAAAAATTAGATCTCTAGACAAGGAAAAGGTCTGGTACTTTGCTTAAGGTCTGGTTTTGCTAGTCTTTGGCAAAATGTATGAGTTAATCTGTCTGTAGTTCTAACCTAGAAGCACTCATAGACTAAAGGAGAGGGGTTTTCTGTGTTAACTACATGCTCCATTTAAAAACTTAAGAATTATCATTCAAAACAAAATAAATACAAGTGAAAATGAACAGCAGTGAGAAATATAACTTGTCTACCCTTATTGACTTGAAAAAATAAGTAAAACTCATATAAAATAATGTTAGAATTGAAGGTCAAATTAGAAACCATGTATCCTAATCCCTTCATTTTGTAGATAAGAACTCTTAAAACCCAAAGTAAGTAATTAATCCAGTGTAATATGTATTAAGGCCCTGACATTAAAAGGGATACATTCTGAGGGGAAAAGATGAGTAGAAATACTGGGGGTGTACTTTAATGATAAAGTATACCCAAGGCCCTGAGTTCAATCCCCACATATATACATAAAGAAATTCATTTTTACAGATTAACTTTCTTGGAACACTAGCATTTGGCAAAATTAAGACTTTTTTTTGGTTTTAATATTTATTTAGTTAGTTGTAGTTTGATGTAATACCTTTATATTATTTATTTGTTTTTATGTAGTGCTGAGGATCGAACCCAGGGCCTTGTACATGCTAAGCAAATGCTCTACCGCTGAGCCACAGCCCCAGACCCAAGACATAGTTTTTTTGTTTTTGTTTTTTTAGCTTTACTTTTTTTTTTTTTTTTTTTAGTTGTAGTTGGATGCAGTACCTTTATTTTAATGTGGTGCTGAGGATCGAGCCAAGGGCCTTGCACACGCTAGGCGACTGCTGAGCTGCAACCCCAGTCCCCCAAGACATAGATTTTTTTTTTTTTAATATTTTTTTTAGTTGTAGTTGGACATAGTATCTTTATTTTTATGTGGTGCTGAGGATCGAACTCAGTGCCTCACACGTGCAAGGCGGGTGCTGTACCAATGATCTACAGCCCCATCCCAAGACATAGTTTTAATTAAACAGTTTTTAATGAATTTATCTAGAAGTGCTAAAGATTCTTCCACATAAATTTATAGCTTTTTATAACTAGAAAGATACAAATATAGCTAGAAAGATACAAACATAAAAATGTCAGCTTTAGACAACTATCATTGTCCTGATTAGTATAGGCTGTTTTACTAAGTGATTCATCTCTTGGTATAATGGTAATCCTCTGAGCCTTACATTCTTTCTTACATTAACATATTTTAATAACTAAATGGCCATATATACTGTGGAATTAGTGGTTTTCAACCTGTACTTCAGGAATCCAGACAGTTAGAAGGAATAGTTGACTAATATAAGGGAAGAAATGGAAGATGAAATAGATGGGGCTCAGGGCCTCCTAACACTGTGTCTGTCAGATCAGCTCTGTTTTTATGCTTTTTAATTTATATATTTATTATTGATTGATTGTTTGGTGCTGGGGATTGAACCCAGGGGCATTTAACCACTGAGCCACATCCCAAGCCCTTTTTAGTTTGAGACAGGGTCTCACTAAATTGCTTAGGGCTTCAGTAAGTTGCTGAAGCTGATGTTGAACTTGCATTTCTCCTGCCTCAGCCTCTCAAATCTCTGGGATTACAGGCATACGCCACCATGCCCAGCTTTATGCTTTTTCTATTGGGGATTCTTTAAATACTTTGTTGTTTAAAAAATATTCTTTTACTTAAAAAATTGTAACTTCTGCTTTAACTAGAAGTTTTCCTTGAGTTTCAGATTTATAATCTCTGCTTTACTTTCCAGACCCTGTGTTGGGCTATTTGATGAAAGGCCTATGTGAAAAGCCTCTGGCTTCTGCTGCAGCCAAAGCCATTCATAATATTTGCTCTGTCTGTCGAGATCACATGGCTCAGCACTTTAATGGACTCCTGGAGATTGCTCGTTCTCTTGACTCCTTCATGTTTTCTCCGGAAGCTGCAGTGGGCTTGCTAAAAGGTATTTATTTAATAATGCTAACCAGTAACTATTTCCTCTGAGCTTCTATTTGGGGTTGTTTTATATACATCATAAAATTGTTTTTCAGTTGTAATAAACTTAGTGATGGTGAAGGTAGCTTTTCCATTCAGGGGAGGGTGTACATGCATTGTTTTCTTAAGATATTTTAAGGTCGGGGCCAGGGCTATAGCTCAATTGGTAGAGTGCTTGCCCTGCATGCATAAGACCCTGGGTTCAATCCCCAGCACCACCACCAAAAAAAGATATTTTAAAGTCTACAAAATTAAATCATGCTGTTGGCAAGTATGTAAAGCACAGGTATAGATTTTGGGTGGAGGCGGCACATTTGAACTAAATACAGTTACTTTTTACATTAGACTTACTAAGGAAGTAGTGCTATAAAAAAGAATTAAGTAGATATTGAAAGTTGGTGTGCATGGATCAGTGCCATGTGTTGAAGCCAAGGGTTCTGGTCTCGTATTAGTCTCTATCATTACTGATCAGCTTACACTGAGTGTCTGCCTATCCAAACACAGTGGTTAGGGGCTTAGGCTAATAGAACCAGAGTTATGAAGATTAGGGAAAGCAGGGTGCAGTGGCTCATGCCTGTAATTCCAGAGACTTGGGAGACCAAGGCAGGAGGATTGCAAATTCAAGGCCAGTCTCATCAACTTAGAGAAACCCTTAACCACTTAGTAATACCCTGCCTCAAAATAAAAATAGAAAGGACTGGAGATAGCTGGGCATGGTGGCACAAGCTTGGGAGGCTGAGGCAGGAGGATCCATAGTTCAAAGCCAGCCTCAGAAACTTAATGAAGCCCTAAATAACTAAGACCCTGACTCAAAATAAAATTGACTGAAGATGTGGTTCATTGGTTAAGTACCACTGGGTTCAACCCCCAGTACCAAAAAAAAAAGAAAAGAAAAGAAAAGAAAAAAACAGATTTAAGGAAAAATATAGTGGAGTGTAGTAGCACATAACTTGGGAGGCTGAGACAGGAGAATTGCAAAGTCAGCATGAGAAACTTAGTGAGACCCTGTCTCAAAAGCAGGACTGGGGTTGTAGCTCAGCAGTAGAGCGCTGGCTAAGCACGTATGAGGCCCTGAGTTCGAACCTCAGCACCACATGTAAATGAATGAATGAATGAATGAATGAAATGTGTCCAACTACAAGTAAAAAAAATAACAATAATTAAAAATAAATAAATAAAAAGGGGCTGGAGTTGTGGCTCAGTGGTAGAGTGCTTGCCTAACGCATGTGAGGCACTGGGTTCCCTCCTCAGCACCACATAAAACTAAGTAAATAAAATAAAGGTATTGTGTCTATCTACAGCTAAAAATATATATATTTAAAAAAATTAAAAGGGTTGGGCATTTAAAGTACCTTGGGTTCAATACCCAATTAAAAAAAAATTAGAATAGACTTTAAACAGGATGGTTATTTATAAACATTTGAAAGATTACTTTATAAAAAAGTGGATCCTGTTTATTTTGAGGAATTATCAACCGCATATAGGGAAATATATACTGGCTCCTAGAAAGAAAATAATTTCTGGTCTTTCTTTCTGAAGACAGATTGAGTGTTCTGTGAGGTAGTAAAATCATTATAGCTGGTAGAGAGGGTTGGAATATATTAAATAAAGGGTTGGATAATACAAACTGTACAGTGTCTGAGTTTCTGTGGGCATCAAACAGCCTTTGCAAGGCTTTAGAAGACCTTATGCATGAACTAATTCTCTTATTTCTGTGACCAGGTTCCTTACCAGTTAATATGACTACACATTTCCCATAGATTTTATTTTTATACCATAGATTTTGCCTTCATGGGTATAGATAATAAGGCATTGATTAAATCAGTCAGCTGTTCTTTCTTGTTATTTTCTAGTGACATTTAACTATGATACTAAAGTAATATCTAACTTGTAGTAGATTATGGCTTCCAGTTACGATATCTTCTAGATGTAGAAGAGTTTTTATTTACATTCTCTTCTGTAGAAATGAATTAAAAATGAAAATTAAAAGATAGGCGTGGTGATACACACCTATAATTCAAGCAACTCAGGAGACTGAGGCAGAATGATCACAATTTTAAGGCCAGTTTTAGCAATTCAGCAAGACTTTGTCTAAAAAATTAAAAAGGCTGGGGATGTAGCTCAGTGGTAAAGTGTATTTAAGTTACACCTCCCCCAACCACTTCCCTCCCCACTAGTTTTAAAGAAATGTCTAACCCATCTATGGCTCATAGACTGCCAGGAAAAAAAATCACTCAGTTTTTTAAATTCAGATTTTAAGGATTACTGTTATATTGAATGATAATTAAAGAAATGAATAAGAATCAGAGGGTTTTTGACTTTGCAGGGACTTTGGCTGATATGTGTTTCTTTGGATTTGGGGAAAATATTTCAGTGGTTGGTGGGGATAGAGAACCAATCCTTCTTCCAGCCCCACTGAATCTAAACATTGTTTCTTGTGGATTTGTGGATTGTTTGTTTTGTTTTGTTTTTTATGCTGTTGAGCTCAAAGGTAGCATTTATTTTGGCGGAAAATGCTGATAGGATAAAGGTAGCTTGATTATTAATTTTCTATTCAAATCACTTTCACACATAAAAAAAACTGAGGCTCAGAGATAATGTTTCACAAAGCTCACAGAGTGTGTTATGGTAGAATGCAAATGAAATCTTTGACGTCAGCCCATCCTTCCTAAAAGTATTATGTCAGTGTTTCTCAAACTTCTCTGATTGTATTTGCCTGAAGTACTTAGAAAAAATTAAGTCTCCTCTTGACCCACTAAATCACAATCTCTGTGAAGGATGAGAAATATTACATTAATAGTGTATAGAAATAGTTTGGGCATTTGCTTTTTAAAGGAGATTTTTAAAGTCTTTGAATAATTGGAAGGGAAGTCATATTTACACCATCTTTAAGCCAGTTAGTGCTACAGAGAATATTATTAGTAACAACTTTGGTTATAAAACTCAATGTGATAGTCAGCCTGTGGTCTTTTAAGCCAAATAAAGAAAAAAAAAATCATAAATAACAAAATGTTGCATCTTAAAAACAGTGCTGATTTTTTTAAAATAATGAAACCGGTCAGCTTTTTCTGTTAGTCTGTATGATGTAGACTGATTAATTGAATTAATCCAATTATTTTCATTTGCATCTTCCTTTGTTTTTCAGGGACAGCTCTTGTTCTTGCCAGATTACCGTTGGATAAGATTACTGAATGTCTTAGTGAACTATGTTCTGTTCAGGTTATGGCATTGAAAAAGGTGAGTCCAATTAAGCAAGGGAAGAAACAAATACAAGATATTAATATGTTAGAAAATAAGACAAAATTACTTACTTGTCTTTCATCTGCCTAGAAAAGCCAAAAGAATAAACTGAAAATTTATTAAAATTAGTAAGTGTCAAAGTAGCTACATATAAGAAAAAAAGTACTAGCAATGCATTCCTTTACAACAGGGATATATTCTGAGAAGTGCCCCTGGGTAGTAGACTGTTCTGTATTTTTGTGTATGATAGAGTGTACTTAATACAGACCTAGATTGTTTAGGTCAATCACTTGACTTAGCCTCTTGGATACAGTCAAGAGATGCAGTGAACATGAGATAGAGACTGCTTCTGGTATATCCATGGTATGCTATTTTAAGTAAAAAAATTTTAATAACTAAAAGAATACCGTTTTTTCTTCTTTCTTTTTTTTATTTGGCTATACTGGAGAGTGAATCCAGGGGCATTCTACCACTGAGCTATCTCCCCAACCATTTTTTATTTTCAGACAGGGTCTTGTTAAATTGCCAAAGCTGGCCTTGAACTTGAGACCCTTCTGGCTCAGCCTTCTAAGTCACTGGGGGTTATAGGCATGTGCAACAGTGCCCATCTAGAAGTAGTACACTTTAAAATAATGATAAAAAGTATAGTATAGTAAATACATAAACCAGCAATGATCATTGTTATCAAGTTTTATGTATTGTACTCAATTGTATGTGCTATACTTTTTGAGGGGGAAGGAGTGGTAATAGGGATTGAACCCAGGGACACTGTACCTCTGAGCTACATCACAGCCCTTTTTATTTACTGAAACAAGGTCTCTAAGTTGCCTAGGCTAGCCTCAAACTTGTGCTCCTCTTACCTCTGCTCCTGAGTAGCTGGGATTACAGGCATGTGCCACCATGCCCAACTGTGCTATGCTTTTCTACCATTAGCGCAATAGGTTTGTTTATACCAGCATCACCACAAAAACCACATCAGTAATGTCTTGCACTCTGATGTTAGGACAGTTACAAAGTCACTAGACAAAAAGATATTTTCAGTCCTTTTACAATCTTATGGTAACACCATTGTATAAATAAATGGTCCATCATTAACCAAACATTGGTTATATAGCACCTGCTATGCAAGTACTCTACCTTTAAGCTACATTCTTGGCTCTCTTATATTTTAAAGATGTCTATTAATGTACATTTTTAGCACAATAACTGTAGACATATGGTAGGGTTTTTATAACTTGATATAATGATTCTGGAATTCATCTCTAATAATACACTGGTAGAAATTTATCTAAGAAATTTTCAGGGACTAGGCATGTTGCTTGTTGTTAGAGCAAGGCCTAGCAAGTGTGAGGTCCTGGGTTTGATCCTCAGTACTGAAAAAGAAAGAAAGAAAATGATTTAGGAAATAAGAATGATAGGCAACTTGCTTGGAGTATATTATAAAGCTATAATTTGAAAGCTTTATAGCATAAAGCTAAATATAAATATATTATCTTACATATATTTAATTATAATGTAACATATTCAGTCTACATTATAATATATAATGTGAATAATATCTTAATCTGTGGGGGGAAAAAATCAAATGATGCTGTTTTCTGCTCCTAAGTATATGAGCGTAAAATATAATATATAGGCTTAAGATACAGGGTGATGAAAGAAAATTTTTGACAATTTAAATTAAGTTTACAGCATTTGAGTAATTTTTAAGACGCTCTTATAAGGAGATAAGCAGAAATTGAGACAGAACTGATGTTTAAGGATTTGTGGTGTTTGCTATGGATTTGTACTTGTGACCACTAGATAATGTCTCTCTGTCTCTTCAGCTGTTGTCTCAGGAGCCCAGCAATGGCATATCCTCAGATCCCACTGTGTTCTTAGATCGCCTGGCAGTGATATTTAGGTAAGAAGGGAGACTCTGGATTTCTTACTTGGGTTAAAATTTCAGATGAATCCATTATATATGATGAAATAGGCAAACTTTTTTCCTTATATTTTGAGGTACTTTCATAATGCTCTCTTTCAGGAGACTAAGCCTGTTACTGAAGTTTTGGTACAAAGTCAAATTCTGAGAATTCAATCTTAGTTTATCTCTGTCAAAAGACCCTTTAAAAACATAATTGAACGCTGGGCATGGTGGCGTTTGCTTATAATCCCAGCAGCTTGGGAGGCTAAGGCAGGAGGATCACCAGTTCAAAGCCAGCCTCAGCAAAAAGCAAAGCACTAAGCAACTCAGACCCTGTCTGTAAATAAAATACAAAGTAGGACTGGGGGGATGTGACTGATTGGTCGAGTGCCCCTGAGTTCAATCCCCAGTACCCTCCTTCTCCCAAAATATATATAATTGAACTAGTTCTGGTGGAACACCTAATCCCAGCTATTTAGAAGGCTGAGACAGGAGGGTTGTAGCCTTAGCAGCTTAGTGAGACTGTCTCAGAAAATAAAAAGGACTGGAAATAAAGGTCAGTGGTTGAGTGCCCTGGGTTCAATCCCCAGTACTAGGGGTGGGGGATGGGGTGGGGAGGAAAACGCGCACATATGCGTGCACACACACACACACATTATATATAATAATTATATGTAAAATATAGTAATTATATTACATATGAATAATTATGTGTGATAGTATTATATAGTATATAATAATTATAAATAATTTGTGTGTAGTTTTAATTTGTATATATAACTATGCAAATTATATGATTTATATGTATAATTATATATAAATATGATTCTGTTTTAAAAATATTTATTTTTTAAGTTGTAGTTGGACACAATACCTTTGTTTCATTTATTTTTTATGTGGTGCTGAGGATCGAACCCAGGGCCTTGCATGTGCTAAGCAAGCACTCTACCACTGAGCCACAACCCCAGCCCCTAAATATACATTTTCAGGGATTCTTAAATTTTAGCATGTGTCAGAATCACCTTGAAAGTTTATCAAAACAAAAATGTTAGTTCCCATCCTTCAAGTGTCTTGATTCATTGGATCTTGGTAGTACCCCCAAATTTGTATATCTAATAAATTCCCAGGTGATGCTGCTTGCTATTCTAAAGACCACACTTTCAGAATCATTGCTATATGGTATATGGTCCAAAAAACAATAATAATAATAAAACCATCTTCAATAATCAGATGAAATTAATCCTCCTGTGAAGAGGAGCTCAATAATTAAAAAGGCATTTGAATAACATTCAGAGCCCGATCTTGACTAAATTACACAATTTATAAACTCATGGGCCCCTTGGGCGTATATGTCAGAGTAGTATTCACTTAGAAAACCTATGTGGAGGGCTAGGGGTACAGCTCAGTTGGAGAGTGCTTGCCTTGCGTGCATAAGGCCCTGAGTTCAATCCCTAGCACCACCAAAAAAAAAAAAAGAAAAAGAAAGGAAGAAAAGAAAATGTATGTGGGATAAGTTAAAATAAAGGTATTGTTTTTGCTTCTTAGCTATTGTCAACAAATATCTTTCTATTTTGGTGCAGAGTTTTCCTTATGTAATTAGGAAAGCCCTATTATATGCCATTCTTGAGAACCTATTGATAATATTCATTATTTTACATTAAATGAAAGAAAATTTGTGATAGATATAAATGCTTGAATTAAAGAAAATCAGATTTTTATTATGTTGTGTTTAAAATCGAAGAATAGGGCTGAGGATGGAGCTCAGTGGTAGAGTACTTACCTAGGAGGTACAAGACCTTGGGTTCAATCCCCCCAGTATTGCAAAAAGAAAAATATTTAAAATTTTAAAGAGTAGTATGGAGTTAGTAATCCTGCAGTTTTTTTCTCCCTTATTTTTCTTCAAATTAGTGGACTCCAGAAATAGAAGAGTTGGATTTGACTTACGGGTGGATCTGTGTTGTTTATCATTGGGTTCAGAATAGAATTATAAGAAACATTTCTGGTAGACAATAAGGCCTAAAGATTTTTGTGGATCTGTGTTGTTTATCATTGGGTTCAGAATAGAATTACAAGAAACATTTCTGGTAGACAACAAGGCCTAAAGATTTTTGTCTTTTAATGCTAGCAGCACTCAGTTTTTCATGGTATATTCAAACAGCTTGTGTATATTTTTATTATTAATTTAGAAGAAACTACATATTTATGTTTACAAAAGGAACGGGATATGGAAAAGGTGGAAATAGTGCCCCATATCCCTAATAACCAGAGTTAGAATAGAATTTGAAGGTTATAGTGGAAGTGGCATAGTGGTGGTAAAAAATGATAATATGGGGCTGGGGTTGTGGCTCAGGCTCAGTGGTAGAGCACATGCGAAGCCCTGGGTTCGATCCTCAGCACCACATATAAATAAATAAATAAAGGTATTGTGTCCAACTACAACTAAAAATAAAAAAAATTTAAAAAATGATAATATGGTTTAAAGTGTGCTTTTTTGGTGTGAATGGAATAGGAGGGAAAGGTCGTTGATATAAGTAAATGAGTGTATTATCTGGTTTTCTTCATTTGAAAGAAAGATATACTAAGTAAGCAAACAGGGACCAAGGCTCTGGTCCTCAGCAAAATTATTCTCCTTTAACAATTTTGGACCCTTTTCTTTTCTCAGACATACCAATCCCATTGTGGAAAATGGACAGACTCATCCATGCCAAAAAGTCATACAGGAAGTAAGTATTAATGGATGCCTATGGAATCAAGGCTTTCTTATGTTCATTTCAAAGGTTTCTTCTGTTCTTTCAAGGCTTTGGGTAACTGGGTTAATAAGGTGTTGTCTTCTAAATTCATAAGGATATTAAATTTGTTTGTAGGGTTCCAGTTTCAGTGAAATGAGGAACAGAGTCATCCAAATACTTTTTTTTTTTTTTTAAATTGTGGTGCTGGGGATTGAATCCAGGGCCTTGTACATGCAAGACAAGAACTCTACCAACTGAGCTGTATCCTAAGCCCCACCCAGATACTTTTAATTTTAGATTTGATAACAAAGCCAGCTGTGGGGAAATACACTGAAAGGCCAAAGAAGAAATAGAGATTTAACTGTGTGTGATTCCTAGAATTTCTAGGAGGACTGATAAATCTTAGCACAATGTTTTTGACAAAGCTAGTGGCTTCAGTTTCCCTGTTGAAAACATATTTCCCTTGTACTTTTGTTCACTGAGGAAAATGTGAAAAATCAGGAGTCATAGTTGTGAGGAGTGAGCTTCAGACTTGAGGTGGATTGCATAAATCTTAAATATCCTTAATTGTTTATCAAATTATGCTGTTTCCTTAACACCAGTCTTCTGTTCAAGGTCTTCTGCCTTCCTAAAACTACTTAAACATCTCTTTCTCTGTAACCCATTTTCATTCTCATGCAAGAAGGTTGAAGAAGGTTGTAATTTAGAAAATTGCAATCTGCATTTTAGTAAAATCAGACATGTTGTTGGGCTGGGGGTGTAGCTCAATGAAGAACATTTGCCTAGCATGTACAAGGGCCTCAGTTCAATCCCCCCCCCACCCCCCCCCCCCCACACACACCAAAATAAAAAACAAAACAAAACATATTCTTCCTAAAGAATCACTATGAGCTGTGGTGGCATATGCCTATAATCCTAGTGATTGGTAAGGCTAAGACAGGCGGATTACAAGTTCAAAGGCAGCCTCAGCAACTCGGCAAGACTCTGTCTCTAAATAAAATATAGATGTGGCTGGGGGTGTGGCTCAGTGGTTAAAGTGCCCCTGGGTTCAATTCCCAGTCCCCCCCCCCCAAAAAAAAAAAGTCCAGAATCACTTTATTTCTCTTCAGAAGCAATTGAGGGACTGGGAGTGTGACTTACTGGTAGAACGCTTGACTAGCATACATGAAGTGTTAGGTTTGATCCTCAGTACTGCCAAAAAAGAAAAAAGAAAAAAATAAGCTGGGTGCAGTGGCACACACCTTGTAATCTAGAGACTTGGGAGGCTCAGGCAGGAGGATTACAAATTTGAGCCCATTCTGAGCAATTTAGTGAGATCATGTCTCAAAATATGAAAAGAGCTGGGGGTATAGCTTGATGGTAGAGGACTTGCCTGGCATGTGGTAGGCTCTGATTTCAATT
Source organism: Marmota flaviventris (assembly GCF_047511675.1). Lineage (NCBI taxonomy): Eukaryota > Metazoa > Chordata > Mammalia > Rodentia > Sciuridae > Marmota > Marmota flaviventris. The sequence continues at coordinate 24,707,056 of NC_092498.1, forward strand.
CCCAGTAATAGGAAAAAAAGAAAAAGAAAATATCAAGTTTTACTGATGGGTAATGGGTTGAACCTATGCACATATGTGTGTGCATACACTGGCCAAAATCAGGTCATGTATATTTTTATAAAAAGTTTTATCCAGATTATTTAAAAGCCAAATCAGATAGTACCATCGTAGGAGCACTATTTGAGCTTTTAGATGTTGATTATTTTCTTTCTTGTGTTCTTTTGACTCAGATATGGCCAGTTTTATCCGAGACTCTAAATAAACACCGGGCTGATAATCGGATTGTAGAGCGTTGTTGCAGGTGCCTTCGCTTTGCTGTTCGCTGTGTAGGCAAAGGTTCTGCAGCCCTGCTGCAACCACTAGTCACACAGGTAAGTTCTCCACAAAAGCAGAATGTTAAATGCACAGAATTTGAAATAAGACCCTTTAGATCAAAAAGTTTTACTGCCAAAATGCTCTCAATTTATTAAGTGCAAACTGAAAAATATTTCAAAGAAATAAGTGCCTGTGGTAGATATGTTGTCTATAAGGAAAACAACTTGTGATCTCTTTTGTATAATTGTAGTCTGACTACATTCCAGTGTGAAATTATGTGAAGAGAATGAGTCATGCTCAGCCCTTATATACCAAAGCTAAGCACTTACAGATTAATTTCCTTGGGGAAAAACTGTAGCAAGTCAAACTTCACTATTTCTTGGTCCAAAGATATTTTATAGACCACAATTTGTTGTTCACATATATCTCTTATTTGTTAAAAATGAATTTTATTTATTTTTATCCTTAAAGTCAATATGATAGCAAGATTTTCTGTATGAAGTACTCACATCTAGAACTACAATATATGAGATTGTGGTGAGCCGCTTCTGCCGTTTCTGCAGACTATGGTCGCCATTACGAGATGGCGCTGGCTCCGCTGTGGTATGTGACAAACAACTCCTTATCTGAGAGAGTTGGCACATGATTTTTCACCACCCTGTGAGAAAGTTCCACGCGGCAGCTTTGCATTGGGGCTTGGGATGCTTTATTAAGGCTGGGAGGGCATCCGGGAAGAGAAGAAGAAAGAATAAGAAATATCAAGGGACCTGAATAAACTGCTGAGAGAAGATTCCTGAGTTGCGTCTTCCTTGCGGGCAAGGGGTCGCGACATGAGATGCCTCAGCTTACATCACTAAGTAATTTGTATTTATGTTAACCTCAAAGCAGGGCCATAAACTTTGCCAGTGTACCCACATTTTAAGTATTATCTATTGACTTTGATTGTGTGTGTGCTACATGGGAAAGTTGTTAGAAGACTGAACAGCCTGTTAAGGCCTATACTTTTTACTGTGTGGCCCTTCAAAATAAAAGTTGGCCAACCCCTGATTTCAGTCATTCATTAATAGTACATATAGTTTTGAGTCTGTAACACTGAATAGATTCATAGCTCTCATCTTATGCTTGCTCATTCCATGGCATATGCTGGTAGAAGAATTACCAAATCCTTCAGCCCCCACCAAGCTCATAGTTGAATTTATATACTAAGATCAAATGGCATTTTAAATGGGTGAATGTGTCTCGAGTAAAAACAAATATTTTAAATGTATATATTGTACTAAGGTTTTATTTTATTTATTTTTTAGTTGTAGATGGACACAATGCCTTTATTTTGTTTGTTTATTTTTATGTGGTGCTGAGGATCGAACCCAGTGCCTCACACTAGAGGCATTTGCTAGGCAAATGCTCTCTACAACTGAGCCACAACCCCCTGTACTAAGATTTTATTTTGTTGAAATTGAAATATCTTGATTGGAAATAAGTTTTTTACTTAAAAAGTAAAATAGATGAGTTTAAGATCAACTCAAAATCTTAAACAGTTTTTGCATCTTAAGCCTGTAGCTTAGTGGTAAAGTGCCCCTGGATTCAGTCCCCAAAATAAACATAAAGAGTTCTTTCACTGTCTTCTCTAAGATAAGGACATTTGATATTTTTGTTGCTATTGTGGTTTTATATATGGTCTTAAAAAAATAAGACTTGTTGATATTGCAAATAAAATTTGAGCACATACTGTTATAGTTTTACAAATATTACGTGAGTTCCCTCATGGCTTCCAGTTTGAAATATTGATAATTCTCTTACAACATTGTTTTAGCAAAATAAAAGATCAAAGGCTTGAAAGAACTCTTAAATAGAGAACTTGAAAATTATGGAGAAATTGAGGCCTGGGTTTACTATATTGCCTTAAAGAGACCAATCTGTCTCTCAGTTGCTTCCTGGAAAATAGCTACCTAAGTTGATACTTTTTGAAGGGTAAAGATTTTAATTAATTTTTTTTTTTTTTACTTTTTTTTTTTCCTAATTAATCCTGGGGGTTGACAGTACTCTGTGCTACTGAGCTATAATCCTCAGCCCTTTTAAATTTTTTATTTTGAGACAAGGTCTTCCTAAGTTGCCAAGGATAGCCTCAAACTTGGTATTTTCCTGCCTCAGTCTCTTGTAAGTGAGATTACAGGTGTGCCCCGCCACCCTTTGCAAAACTGATGAATTTTTTTCCCTTGGCAGATGGTGAATGTATACCATGTACATCAGCATTCCTGTTTCCTGTACCTTGGCAGTATCCTTGTTGATGAGTATGGCATGGAAGAAGGCTGTCGGCAGGGACTTCTAGACATGCTCCAGGTATGTGTTTCCTTGGCACAGCAGATGCATCAGGCCTAGAGGACCTAAAAGCCAAGCATTGTATTCTTCACTATGTCTTTATTTCTTTGCTTTATGTTTTCCCCTCTATGCATGTTGATTTCCTCATAACAGGAATGTAGAAACTTGCTCTTTGTTTTCTGTACAGATGAGATTGGCAGAAAGAAAGAGCAAGCGAGCGAACTTGGCTACATGAGTATAATAATCATTATAAATAGTATTGCATGATTTATGTTTTCCTGTGATAGAGTGGAATGTTTTTCAGGGGAGTGGGAGAGCATAGGCTTTCCAAACTCAAACATAATTGTATATTTAATTTCTTGCCTGGAATAGCCAATTAACTAGTTTATTTTGCAACAGAGAGAGTTTTGGAGTTCATAGCAGGTGTTGGAAAATGCCTCTAATATACTACTTTTTCCTCCTTTCTAGTCACCTGGGAGCAATAGATAAGGGAATTAAAGTGTGCTACTCCTTTTCCCAAGATATTATTTCACGTAAAATTGACATTTCAGGGTTGTTATGCAAACTTCATCTACTCCCTAGATCACATTTATAAATAGTGTCTTTGCTTTCAGAAACTTATAAAACTTTGAGATGATATTTTTCTGGTTTTATGAACTGAAATCTATACCTTTTACCTCTTCTGAAATGTAGATTTCATGTGTGGAAACAGTTTCAATCAGAAAATTTTTTTCTCTTGCTTTTACTGATTCATATCCCATCTACCCCACCCCACCTCTTTTTCTCTCTTCTCTTTTTTTCCCCTTAGTATTGGGGATTGAAATTAGTACAGGGGCTTTACCACTAAACTACATGGCCACAGAGCCTTGCCAAATGCTGAGGCTGGCCTTGAACTTGTAATCCTCCTGCCTCGGTCTTCCAAGTCACTGGGATTATAGGCGTGCTTCATAATACCTGGCTTCCCTGATCTGATTCTCATCACAATCTTTTCTTTTCTCACCTGTGCTGCCCTTTTTTATTCCCTTTGTATTTGTTGTTGATATTTGGCAAGTCTGAATGCTGTAGCTTTAAGTATTTCTTTTAAAATCACTGTTCTAATCTAGGCACTGTGCATCCCTACCTTTCAACTCCTGGAACAGCAGAATGGTCTCCAGAACCACCCTGACACTGTAGATGACCTGTTCAGGCTAGCTACCAGGCAAGTCCTTCTGAAAAACAAACTAAACTTTTTTTTTTTAATTAATTGCTCATCCCCATCTCTGCTTAATCTTGCCATCTGACACCTGGTTATTTCCTTCTCTATAAAATGAGATCATTGGAGAACAGAGATTAATGATTCATAACCCAAAGGTAAATTGTGAACTGGTATATCCCTAGAGGTTAACGAGGATATACTGGGTGAGAGCAGGCAGAAAAATATCTGAGTTCCTACCATGAAGAAGAGAACATGCACAAAGCACAAATGTGCTTGGTATGGGTTGTGTGGTATAGCTCAGTGGAGGCCCCTAGTTTCAATTCCTAGCATCCGAAAAAAAAAAGTGCCTGGTATGAACATTTGACTAGATAATCTCTACAACCCTCATAGTGTTTATGCCGCTGTGATTATTTCATGCTTCATCCCAGCTTTTTCCTTGAGAAGGTTAACATCCTTCAGATTTAATCATATCTCAGAACAAAGAATTCCTAGGATTTTAAAATGCCTTAGAAGTTACTAGTCCAGCTCTACCCTCACCAGGCTGCTATCACTCCTATCCATTAAATTTCTTTTACCAATAGCACCGACAACATTGTTGCTGACCTTCTGCTTGAATTCCTTCTTGGTCCTTTGTTAAGGAATTTAAACCAAGTCAGTGAACAAATTTAAATACATTTTTTAAGAAAACTTTGAGATGCTCGGGATTGAACCTAAGGATTCATACATATTAAGCATGCACTCTACCACTCAGCCCCACTATTTAAATTATTGTACCAGTGAAAATTTGAAGTCTTATTGACTTGACTATTTCATCTTAGAATTGAATATAGAATACTGCTTTTGTTGGTTTTTGGACAGGTTTAAAAAACAAAACAAAACCTTATTTGTGAATTGATAAAAGAATTATTGGACAGGCAGTCAAGCTCTGTTTTACCAGGATATCTTTCTTGGAAAACTCTTTGCATGTGGTGAAGTAAATTCAGAACATACTGTATTCTTTAAAAAAAATTCTTCCTGTACAATAAAGAATCTGAAAGAACAGGAGATGAGGAAATATAGCTAAGTGGTAGAATGCTTGCCTAGCATGCGTGAGGCCCTGGGTTCAATCCCTAGCATGGTCCAAAAAAAAAAAAAAAATATATATATATATATATATATATATATATATATATATATATATATGTATGTATGTATGTATTTCTACTTGATACTTCTCATCTTCCATAATCTGGATGGTGGTTGCACACATGTAATACTTGGGAGACTTGGGTAGGGGAATCTCAAGTTTAAGATCAACCTGGGAAATTTAGTGAGACCACCGTCTCACAAACAATTGGTAAAATCTTGTGGTAATTTAAAACAAACAAACAAAAAAACCCCCAAACTCAAGCAAAACTACTTTAAAAATTCAGCATTTTCCAACCAAATTGAACACACAACTTGTTTTTGAGGAATTCTTATTGACATCCTGGAAACTGGTGTTCTATAGAATATAGTTTGGGAAATGCTATTCTAATGTGTTGAGGCTCTTTTGTACTGATCTTTGAAGCTACTTCAAAGTCTTAATTGGAAATTGAGTTTGGCAACATGTCTTTTCATATGCTAATCTAAAATATGGCCCCTTTCTTGCCTTTTTGTTTCCAATAAATATTTTTTAAAGAGCAGTTTTAGGTTCACAGCAAAACTGAGTAAACTAAGTATAGAATTCCCATATTCCTCCAGTTTCTCTGTCCCAAACAAGCAAACATAGCCTCCTCTATTAGCATTCCCCTCTAGAGTGGGCCATTTGTTATAATCAGTGAACCTGCATTCACACATCATTGCCCAAAGTTCATAGTTTACATTAGGGTTTACTTTTGGTGTACCCATTTTGTGAGTTTTAAAAAAACTATCCACCATTATAGCATTTTCACTGCCTAAAAATCTTCTGTGCTGTATTTATTCCTTCCTCCCTACAATTATAGCAACAGTTGATCTTTTTGGTATCTTCATGTTTTTTTATCCTTTACCCTGCTTGCTTTTTTGTAGCCTAATCTCACCATTTATTATATCCAGCCTCTCTTTCCATAACAGGTTTATTCAGCGTAGCCCTGTCACCTTACTGAGGAGCCAAGTAGTCATCCCAATCTTACAGTGGGCCATTGCCTCTACTACCCTGGATCACCGGGATGCCAATTGTAGTGTCATGAGGTTCCTACGAGACCTCATCCATACAGGGGTAGCCAATGATGTAAGTATAAACATTGTACCTTTCCTACTTAACAGATTATCATCTCTTCCTCACTTTTTAGGGGAAAACCAGTATGCTAGTAGGTCCATATTTGATCTGTATTACCAGACATATATCATAGTTGATCATTCACCCCCTGGATTATTAACTCCAGATCTAAGGCAGCTGTGCTAAGTGCCTTAGGCATCTTGTAGACAAAGCAGTCTAAAACTGTCCCTGTTTCCAAAATATTTGGTGTCTAGTTGAAGAGATAAATAGACATAGAGATGAGTGATAAAAGTCATGATTGCTATGAGTCAGAATAGGGAAGGTTCTGGACAGAAATTAGTTGGGGTAACTGTCTTAAAAAGAAGAAACTTAAAGCCATAAGATAGAGATAGAACTTTGATGGATTAGAGAGGAGGATAGTCTAATTGGTATATAAACTGTGATCAGGAAAAGTCAGAATAGCACGAAGTATGCTAGTAGACAATGAATAAACCTGTTTGGCTATGTAGTGAAGTGGTTCATAAGATTTTCAAAGGTAAATTTGTCTAGATGTTGAGTAGGATTGAAAGTAAAGAAGAAATATGTGAATGAACTAATAAGTAAAAAGTAATCAAGGTTTATTTTAAAAGGAAATAAGCAAGGAACAAGACAGGGAGGTGAACATGGGAGATGAAAACAAGGACATGAGTTACTTTTCACGGGGGAAAAATGCTAATCTTAATTCTTAACCATTGTTTCTCTTCTGCCTTCTAATCCTGAAAAATCAAATCATTAATATTAATCTCATCAGATACCTATGATTCCATTTCCCTCATATTAAACTCATATTTTCTTCCTAATGACAAAATATTTAATGGTCATTATGAATTCAGCTGTCACATAATGTACTTTTTTCCATGGTAAAGAGTACTTACTAGACTAATGGAGAGTGAGTTCTTGTTCTTTGGAAAGTGGAAACTAGAACCACAGTCATCTGACACTCCTGCTTTGTTACAGCATGAAGAAGACTTTGAATTACGAAAAGAACTAATTGGACAGGTGATGAACCAGCTTGGACAACAGCTTGTAAGCCAGCTGCTCCATACATGTTGCTTTTGTCTCCCCCCCTATACCTTACCAGATGTGGCTGAAGTGCTCTGGGAGATCATGCAGGTTGACAGACCGGTAAGATTCTTTCATAAGCAACCTATTCTCCTAATTCTTAAACTTAATAGACTTTGGTTCCTTGAAGCCTACCATAACTTCGAAACAAGCCCTTTTGCATATGTCCCTTAGAACCAAATTTAGGCATATTGCTAAGTTTAATTGGTAGTTGAAAGGGCCCAGAGAAGAAAAATAACTTATTATCATATTTATGTCTAAATAAACCTCTCATGAGGTTTGTACTGTGTATTACCAGAAGTAAGTACAAAGCATTGAAAGCATATGTGACTAGCCAGTAAGAAATTTTTTCCCTCATAAGAGATCCCATGTATCAGTTATAGTGAGTTGCAGATTATTCCAATATTCAATCACTTTGGGGAATTGTATTATTTCTTACTGATGTATCTAGCCAGAGCATTATACAGTTATGTCCAAGTAGTTTGAGTACTGACCACAGGATAATATTTTTAATATTGATAAAAAAGCTCTTTAGGAAAGTACACAGTTGACCTAAGTGAACTGTCCCTTTACTTATTTTGTATACATTTTGTTCCTACTCTTCCTTATATCTGAAATTTTATTTTGAATTTTTTTCTATATAGGCTCTGGAGTTTTGTGACATCTGTTCATTTTTTTAAATATTGTGTAAGTTTAATGACAGAAACAGAATAATGGCTTATATAGAAAAGGCTTCACTTCCAAAGTGTAGAAGGACTTCATCTGAAATCATGCCTGCTCCCCCTCTGAAGGGAAGTCTAGGCTTGCATTTGCAGACTATATCAACCCAGAGCATTTGAGGGCATAAAGATAGTGCTTTGTTAATTCCTTTACTTGTTTCAAGTCTAGGGGGAAAATGCTAAGGAAAACCTGTGGGGTTTTGCCTATACCTATAAAGTCTCAGACATGTAAACCCTGTCTCCTTTTAAGATTCTTATCCTTTTTCCTTATACAGACCTTTTGTCGATGGTTAGAGAATTCTTTGAAAGGTTTGCCAAAGGAGACAACTGTGGGAGCTGTTACAGTGACACACAAACAACTTACAGACTTCCACAAGCAAGTCACTAGGTGAGTGACGCCAGAGGCTTGTGAAACAAGTGTGAATAGCATCTGGGGTATGTGGATAAAACATCTATGTTTCTTCTGTGCTATTGTAAATTCACAATTTAGTTTCTTTTAGTCTGAGACTGCACAAGTTGGCATTAAAAACCAATCTGGGGGGAATATCACCATACTATATATTTCTATATCACTTACATCATACATATCAACTAAACTGGTTTAAGAATAAGAGGAGGCACTACCTCTCCCAAAAGAAAAATGCAATCAGGAGATCAGTGTTTACCTTTCTGAGTCCCTTTTAGTCCATGTTCAGGGATCAAGAATGCTGTTGGATGGGCACAGTGGTGTACCCCCTGTAATCCCAGCGGCTCTGGAGGCTGAGGCAAGAGGATCTTGAGTTCAAAGGCAGCCTCAGCAAAATCGAGGAGCTAAGCAACGTAGTAAGAACCTGTCTCTAAATAAAATACAAAACGGGGCTGGGGATGTAGCTTAGTGGTCAAGTGCCCTGATTTCGATCCCTGCTACCTCCCCCTCACCACCCCCAAAAAAGAACACTGATTGTGAGTTGGTGATGTAGCGTAGTGGTATAGTGCTTGCCTAGCATGCCTAAAGCACTGGGTTCAATTGTATGTTTTTTTAAAAAAAATGCAGATTCCTGAATAGGTGAAGCATTGGTTATAAAGTATTAAAGGGTAATGTAGACTGCAGTGAATGAGAATTTTCCCCATGCCTAAAGATATTCAAATTCTAATTTCACAGTTGTATACATAAAACATCTCTCTGGGATGTTGTTTAGGACCCTGAGCCAGCTACTTGATCACAATTTCTGGATTATAGCTTAGTTAAAGTTTTTGTGTGTGTATTTTGATTGTGAATAGTAAACCTATTTAATGGTCTTCCTAATTACCATCTTATATCCATAAAGGTGTTACTTGATTTCCTTTTAATTTTTTTATTAATGGGTAGTTAGATTATTTTTATTTATTTATTTTTTGGTGTTAGAGATAATAACAGAACTGTATCTAGACGTGATTTGTAATACCTCTCATCCCAGCTACTCAGGAGGCTTGAAGCAGGAGGATTGCAAGTTTGAGGCTAGCTTGGGCAACTTAATGAGACCCTGTCTCAAAAAAAAAAAAAAGAAAGAAAGTAGGGAAGTAGCTCAGTGTCAGGTTCTTCTGGGTTCAATCCCCAGTGCCATTTAAAAACAAATTAAAAAATATATAAAAATGGTTAAGATGATAAATTTTAAGTTATATATATTTTATAAAGATTGTTTAAAAGATGTAGAATATTCGAAGATGTAGCATTTTTCTTCCTTCGAATATTTGTCTTAAAATATAATCACTGAGTCAAAATCTATAAGACTTGTATGGTCTTCAATAATATTAATGGCAGCAATTTAAATTGGATTTTATAACTGTCTTATCTTGCCCTGATACTTCTTTTTGCAAGAACAGTCTTTAGAATTTTTAATAAATTTCAGGCAATGGCTTAAACAAGTATGGAAAGATAAGGTCAGAGAATAAGTGTTGAAGTGAGATTGGCAATTGTGAAAAAAAAAATTGGAAATATTTTAATTGCCATGTTTAATAATTAATGGTATGACTGTACTAGTAAATAGTCACTAAAAAAGAAAAAGATGCACTGCCGCAGTCCGGCTGCAGCAAAATAACTGGGGGGTGACGAACAACTTGTGTACGTTGATACAGCAGGAATAGGAGCCGTTTATTGCAGGACAGGAGCAGTATTTATACATTCCACACAGCTTATCTAATTAGCATAAACTAGATACATCAGTCAACCAATAAGGAATCTCCACACTTAATGGCTCGCTTTTGTTACTTCTCAAACCACTCCCTCTGGCATTTTGCCAGGCACCATCCAGACTTGTTTACGAACTCTAACATTCCCCTGGCAAAATGCCAGGTGTTATTTTGACTTGTTTACAGACTCCGACAATGCACATGTGATGGTACAAAAAATATACAAAACATTTTGTAAAGGAAGCTAATGGTATCACATAACCCAATTTGAACTTTTGAAACAATTTTTATAATAAAATATATAACTTAAAATTTATCATCTTAACCATTTTTACATATTTTTAATTTGTTCTGATTAATTATACATGACAGAATGCATTTGGCACATCATACATAAGTGGAGTATAACTTCTCATTCATCTGGTTGTATGTTATATAGAGTTACACAGGTCACATAATCATATATGCTCATGGAGTAATAATGGCTGATTCATTCTACTATCATTCCTCTCCCAAAATCCCCTCACCCCCTTCACTCCCTTTGTCTAGTTCAAAATACCTCTGTCCCCTCCCCTATTGTGAATTAACATCCACGTATCAGAGAAAACATTCGGCCTTTAGTTCTTTGGATTGACTTATTACACTTAGCATAATATTCTCCACATCCTTGTATTTACTGGCAAATGCCATAATTTCATTCTTCTTTGAGACTGAGCAATATTTCATTGGGAATATCTATCACAATTTCTTTATCCATTCATCTGTTGAAGGGCACCTAGGTTGGTTCCATAATTTAGATATTGTGAATTAAGCTGTATCACTGTAGTATGCTGATTTTAAGTCCTTTGGATATAGACCGAGGAGTGTGATAACTGGATCAAATGGTGATTTCTTTCCAAGTTTTCTTAGGAAATTTCCATACTGCTTTCTATAGTGATTGCACCAATTTGCAGTCACACTAGCAATGTCTGAGTGTACCTTTTCCCTTTCCCTCCACATCCTTGCCAACATTTTTTGTTTCTTGTATTCTTGATGATTGTCATTCTGACTGGGGTGAATTGGAATCTCAGTTTTGATTTGCATTTCTCAAATTACTAAAAATGTTGAACATTTTTTCATATATTTGTTGGTTGATTGTATTTCTTCTTCCTGCAAAGTGTCGGTTCAGTTCCTTAGCCCATTGATTGGGTTGTTTGTTGTTTTTGGTGTTGAGTTTTTTGAGTTCTTATGGAAATTAATGCTCTATCTGAGGTGCATGTGGTAAAGATTTTTTTCCCATTTTGTAGGCTCTCCACATTATTGATTGTTTCCTTTGCTGAGAAGAAACTTTTTAGTTTGAGTCCATCCCATTTATTGATTTTTGATTTTACTTCTTGCACTTTAGGAGTCTTGTTAAGTTGACTTCCTAAGTCAGTTCCTAAGCTGACATGGTGAAGACTTGAGCCTACTTTTTCTTCCATTAGGCCCAGGGTCTCTGTTCTAGTGCCTGTCTTTGGTCCACTTTGAGTTGATTTTTGTGCAGGGTGAGAGATAGACGTTTAATTTCATTTTGTTACATATGAATTTCCAGTTTTCTCAGCACCATTTGTTGAAGAATCTGTCTTTTTTCTGATGTATTTTTTTTTTTTTTTTTTTTGGTGACTTTGTCTACTATGAGATAACTGTATTTATGTGGGTTTGTCTCTGTGTCTTCTATTCTCATTGGTCTACATGTCTGTTTTGATGCCAACACCATGCTGTTTTTGTTACTATGGCTCTGTAGTATAATTTAAGGTTTGGTATTGTGGTGCCTCCTGTTTCATTTTTCTTGCTAAAGATTGCTTTGGCTATTCTGGGTCTCTTATTTTTTGTAAATGAATTTTATGATTGCTTTTTCTGTTTCTATGAAGAATATCATTGGGATTTTTTTTATTTTTTTTTTTTGTACCAGGGATTGAACTCAGCGGCTCTCAGCCACTGATCCACTGAGCCACATCCTCAGCCCTATTTTGTATTTTATTTAGAGACAGAGTCTCACTGAGTTGCTTAGTGCCTCACTTTTTCTGAGGCTGGCATTGAACTTGAGATCCTTCTGCTTCAGCCTAATCTAAGAGCATGAGAAATCTTCTGAGGTCTTCCTCAATTTCTTTCTTTAGTGTTCTATAGTTTTCATTGTAGAGGTCTTTCACTTCTTTTGTTAGATTGATAACCCAGTTTTTTGTGTGTGGCTATTGTGAATGGGGCAGTTTTCCTAATTCTCTTTCAGTGAATTCCTCACTCATGTGTAGGAATGCATTTGAGTGCTTAGCCATGTTTATTATTTTTTTAATATGTATTTTTTAGTTGTAGATGGACACAATATCTTTATTTTATTTTTATGTGGTGCTGAGGATCGAACCCAGTGCCTCACGTGTGCCAGGTGAGTGCTCTACCACTGAGCCCAAGCCCTGCTTAACCATTTTTAAATGTGCAGCTCAGTATGTTCATATTTCCGTATGTGATGGCACACACTTGTAATTCCAGCAACTTAGAAAGAGGCTTAGCAAGAGGCTCACAAGTTGGAGGCCAGCCTGGGAAATTTAGTGAGATTCTGTCTCAAAAAACAAGAAGGACTGGGGATGTAGCTCAGTGATAAAGTGCCCCTAGGTTTAATCCCCAGTAGCTCTCACCCAAAAAAGAAATAGGTTGCAAAACAATCTAAACATATCTCCAATATTTTTTTATCTTATAAAATGGAAACTGTGCCCACTAAGTAACAATTCCCTTTTCTCTGCTTCCCCCAATTCCTAGCAGCCATCAGCCTATTTGATGTTTCTTTGAGTTTGACTACCTCATGTGGCTTATTTTTTATGTCCTTAGAGGTCAGCCATGTTATATGTACCAGAATTTCCTTCCTTTTTTTAAGGCTAAATAATATTTTTATATGCATGTGTTTTATAATTCTATTCTTCTGTAGGACACATTTATGTTGTTTCCAGCCTCTTAGCTTTTGTGAATAATCCTGCCATAAACAAATGTAGAAATGTCTTTGAGATTTTGCTTTTATTTCTTTTGGATTTATGCACACAAGTGAAGTTGCTGTGTCCGATGGTGAATTTATTTTTAATTTTTTGAGGACCCATCATATACTGTTTCCTAACAGCTGCACCATTATTATTTCTCACCAGCATTGCTTTTACCTTCTCCACATCCTTGTCAATGTTTGTTATTTTGTTTCTTTAATGGCAGCCACCTTGGCATCTCTCTTGTAGTATGACATAAACATCTTGGTGTGGTTTTGATGAACGATGTTGAGTATTTTTTCATATGCATATTAGCCATCTGTATATTTTCTTTGGAGAAATGTCTATTCAGGTTCCTTGACCACTTTTAAATTAGGTATCTTTTGTCATTAGATTGTAGAAGAAGTTCCTTATATATATTTGGGACATTAACTCCTTATCAGGTATATCAGATTTGCATACAACATTTTCTCCCATTCTATAGTCTGCCTTTGCATCTTGCTGATTGTGTCCTTTGATGCACAGAAGTTTTAAGTTTGGGGGATCAGGTGCTGGGGATTGAACTCGGGCATTCAACCACTGAGCCACATTCCTAGCCCTATTTTGTATTTTGTTTAGAGACAGGGTCTGAGTTGCTTATTAGCATCTAGTTTTTTGCTGAGGCTGGCTTTGAACTGGTGATCTTCCTGCCTCAGCCTTCCAAGCCACTGGGATTACAGGTGTGCACCACTATGCCTGTACTTTTGTTGTCATATCCAAGAGTCATTGACAAATAAAATGTCATGAAGTTTTCCCCCTAGATTTTGTGCTAAGAGTTATAACTTTAGGTCTTGTTATGACTTAGTTTTTGTATGTGATGTTTGGTAGTGACCCAGTTTTTTTCCTTTTTCATGTTGATCTCTAGTGTCCCCAGACTGACTGACTGACTGACTATCTATCTATCTATCTATTTATTTCTTACTAGGGATTGAACCCAGGGTGATTTATCACTGGCTATACCCCTCAGTCCTATTTATATATTTATTTTGAGACTGGATCTTGCCAAATTGCTGAGGCTGGTCTGAAACTTGTGAGCCTCTTGCTTAAGCCTCCTGAGTTGTTGGGATTACAAGTGTGTAATGCCTGGCTAATGTCTTTCATCAATTTTTTTGTAGTTTTTTATTGTACTATATGTCTGTATGTATATGTGTTTGTATATATATGCTACCTCATGTATAGTAAATTTCTGGAAAATTATACATAGGACCAGGATGGAAGGGGAGGGAGGTGTTTTTTTTTTTGTGTGTGTGTGTGTGTGTGTGGTGCTAGGTGCTAGGTATTGAACCCAGGGCCTTATACATACATGCTAAGCAAGGGTGTAGCCACTGAGCTACACCCTTGGTCTGAGAATTTATTTCTTTCTTTTTAAATATTTTTTTATTTTTTCATTGTGGTTGTACACAATACCTTTTACTGATTTATTTTCATGTGTTGCCGAGGATCGAACCCAGGGCCCCGCATTGCTAGGCAAGCACTCTATTGCTGAGCCACAACCCCAGCCTGAGAATTGATTTCTTAATGTCGTGCGCGCAGAGGACTGGGTTAGAAAGATCAGCCTAGTGAGGCAGGCGGGGCGGGGCCGCGGGCGCAGAGGCGGGAGGCGGGAGGCGGGAGGCGGGAGGCGGGAGGCGGGAGGCGGGAGGCGGGAGGCGGGAGGCGGGAGGCGGGAGGCGGGAGGCGGGAGGCCGGAGGCGGGAGGCCGGAGGCGGGAGGCGGGAGGCGGGAGGCGGGAGGCGGGAGGCGGGAGGGCGCAGAGGACTGGGTTAGAAAGATCAGCCTAGTGAGGCAGGCGGGGCGGGGCCGCGGGCGCAGAGGCGGGAGGCGGGAGGCGGGAGGCGGGAGGCGGGAGGCCGGAGGCGGGAGGCGGGAGGCGGGAGGCGGGAGGCGGGAGGCGGGAGGCCGGAGGCGGGAGGCGGGAGGGCTCAGAGGACTGGGTTAGAAAGATCAGCCTAGTGAGGCAGGCGGGGCGGGGCCGCGGGCGCAGAGGCGGGAGGCGGGAGGCGGGAGGCCGGAGGCGGGAGGCGGGAGGCGGGAGGCGGGAGGCGGGAGGGCGCAGAGGACTGGGTTAGAAAGATCAGCCTAGTGAGGCAGGCGGGGCGGGGCCGCGGGCGCAGAGGCGGGAGGCGGGAGGCGGGAGGCGGGAGGCGGGAGGCCGGAGGCGGGAGGCCGGAGGCGGGAGGCGGGAGGCGGGAGGCGGGAGGCCGGAGGCGGGAGGCGGGAGGCGGGAGGCCGGAGGCCGGAGGCGGGAGGCGGGAGGCGGGAGGCGGGAGGCGGGAGGCGGGAGGCCGGAGGCGGGAGGCCGGAGGCGGGAGGCGGGAGGCGGGAGGCGGGAGGGCGCAGAGGACTGGGTTAGAAAGATCAGCCTAGTGAGGCAGGCGGGGCGGGGCCGCGGGCGCAGAGGCGGGAGGCGGGAGGCGGGAGGCGGGAGGCGGGAGGCCGGAGGCGGGAGGCGGGAGGCGGGAGGCGGGAGGCGGGAGGGCGCAGAGGACTGGGTTAGAAAGATCAGCCTAGTGAGGCAGGCGGGGCGGGGCCGCGGGCGCAGAGGCGGGAGGCGGGAGGCGGGAGGCGGGAGGCGGGAGGCGGGAGGCGGGAGGCCGGAGGCGGGAGGCCGGAGGCGGGAGGCGGGAGGCGGGAGGCGGGAGGCCGGAGGCGGGAGGCGGGAGGCCGGAGGCGGGAGGCGGGAGGCGGGAGGCGGGAGGGCGCAGAGGACTGGGTTAGAAAGATCAGCCTAGTGAGGCAGGCGGGGCGGGGCCGCGGGCGCAGAGGCGGGAGGCGGGAGGCGGGAGGCGGGAGGCGGGAGGCCGGAGGCGGGAGGCGGGAGGCGGGAGGCGGGAGGGCGCAGAGGACTGGGTTAGAAAGATCAGCCTAGTGAGGCAGGCGGGGCGGGGCCGCGGGCGCACCTGCCAGGCAACGCAGCATTCCAGGCGCCTGCGGCTGTGACGTGTCTTAACTCCCGCCTCACTCTGTGTTTAGGTGGAGACGGGTGGCGACCGTTGTACTCGTTGTACTCCTGTGGACGAGGACGATTCGCCAGTGATTGCAGCGACTGACTGTTTTTGTTCCGGGGGTGTCGGGAGGCAGCTCCCGACCCGGCCCTGCGGCCTGGGTCGCGGAGCTAGCCGTCCCACCTCGGTCTGAACCGATTTTTCCTTTCTGCCCCCGACCCCCTCCCCGTTCTTTCCCTGCCTACCCCGCAGAAGCCATGGAGGACGAAGTAAGGAGAAAGATCGAAATCGGTAGAGCGAAGGTAGGAGAGCCGGGGACCGCCGGGCCAGAGGTGGGAGGCGGTGGCCGGAAAGGGTGGGAGGAGGCCTGGGGAACGAGTTTTTAAGAATGATCTGCTATGCTCCAAGTAGTTAAGTACATTCCAGCAGCTTAATAATGTGCAAATAGAGGCAACTGGTCTTGCACCTGTTCCTCAACACACTGTGTAGTTACTAAATAACTGGGGAAAATGTTAAATGTGATATATTTTTATACTCTGTAAGTATAATCATGAGCTATTCTGACTTATGAATTAAATATCTTTATTAAGGGAATAGGACATGTTTATATGATTTTCTTCATCTATAGCAGATAATTTAAGTCTAAAATGTTATTTATAAATAATGTATTTGCCGCATATTTTGATAGTAACATTAGCAAGATTGCTTTAATACTTTAGATAATAAGAAACTTATTTGCTGTCTTTGTAATTGGTCTGGTTAATAGTTACAGTTATTCTAGGCAGATATTTCCTCTTTTTAAGGCAGAAAGGAACTTACATGTGGTCTTCTTTTTTCTCCTCTTAAGAGTGATTCAGGAGCTCAAATTAAATTAAAGTCTTTGTCAGTAGTTGCTTTATATAAAAATCAGAAAACTTACTGTATTTTAAAAAATACAGTAATAGCTCAGCAATAGATCCTTTGCCTAGCACGTACAAGGCTGTGGGTTTGATCCTCAGTACTACATAAAAATAAATAAAATAAAGGTATTGTGTCCATCAAAAAAAAAATTCTTAAGAATAAATAAATAAAATGTAAGTGAGCAATAGGAAAAATACCTGAAATCTGAACTCCAAATGTCAACAAAAGTTGTTAAGGTTGTAGTTTTCCAGAATTTACCTATGCCTATGAATATAATGATGTTTAAATTCATACTGGATATAATCATTGAAAGCTATGAGCCTGAGACTTGCCTTATCTTTTTAAAAATGAAGTGTAATTTTCCTTTCATGAAAAGAAATAGATATGCTACAATACTAGTTTATACCTGCTATTATATCACAAAGTCTTTAATAGCAATTGCTTGCCTTGGTATTTTTAATATAAGTTCACCATAATTAGTCTAGTGTTACCTGGTATATAATGTGTACTTCTGATTTTAGGTGGTAAGAAAATATTTTAGGTCTTAAAAAACTTTGGATAGTATAGTAAGAAAGTTTTTACCTTTTTCAGTTTTCTTTCTGCTTATGATAACGAAAATCTGTTTGATGCTTGTCTGCCTTTAACAGTCTTTTATTTTGTCCATTTTTTTTTCATAGCCTTCAGCAACCTCTAACTAAAATTTCAATAATAGATTTATCATTTCTTTTATTTTCAACTTATCTCTTAAAAGAAATAACAAGTGATATTAACTTTCAATTTATGCCAGAGATTCCATCTCCTTTTAAAATAAACTTAAAGAAAATACACTGTTTAAAATATATTAAGTAAATGATAATGTATCGATGACTAGGGTTTGGTACAAATTCTGATGATGACAGACAAATGATAAAGGGTAGAAAACACTGCTGTTTAAAATTTTAAGTTACTTGTAAGTTTTTCCAACTGTAAATATGGCTGCGGTGAGCATTTGTATAGCTAATAGGCTAATTATCTTTTTTGTATAAAAGATAATTATAGACGATATCTTTTGTATAAAGTAGTAGAACAGAACAAGTGTGTTCGGAGCTCCTTGTTTTTGTGTATATTTTCATATAATCTTAAATCCAGAGATTATACTGTGAATGAGAGTCCCTCTATTCCCCTATTCTAGTTATAGAATAGTTATTCCCCTAACTCAGCTAATTTCCTCTTCTTTAGACTTGACATGTTCATTTCTTACCCCTCAATTATTTAATAAGTTCATTCACAAGTACCTAGTTTTACAACCTTTATAACCCGAATATTCAATCCAATAGTTATTCTGAAACTGTGAAGTCGTCTATATTATTATCATCATTTTAACTTGGTGATAGTTTGATCTTTTAAAGAAAGTGATCCCAAAGAAAAATTATCATTGATGTTAATGATACTTTTTTCCTGTAGCTTGCCGAGTTTCGACAAAGAAGAGCTCGATTGGAGGGACAAAACCCTCATAAGAAGCCAAAAAAGAAGAAAACCTCAAGCAGTAAAAATGATGTTCATGGCTTGAATATTGATCAACCAAAGAGTGAGGAGATGTTGATAAATAGTTCTCAGGGTGTTGGATCAGCCGTGATGCCTGAATCCACAATAATGAGAACTCTAAACAATGAAGAAATGCTTAAGCATGAGCAGGTCTTTTCTTGTGATGTAAGTATTCATCCAGATTTTAAAACATTCTACCTCTAACTAGAAAGTAGTGGCAGTGAAAAGTCATTAGCATCCACCTGAGGGAAGCTTGACAAAGTCATTGACTTTTTAGCATCAAGAACTGATGATTCTTTTAAAGAACTTGAACTTTTCTGATGGCATGTTAAGGATTTAGTTTTTTATTTAAAAGAGTTACATGAATTAAAGGAATGGTGTCTTTGATGCTTTTGGCTTACAGATGACATCTACTATATATGTAAAAGTTCTTGGTACTTTTGTATTTATAACAATGCCTTGTGATAAATTTTATATGCATTATTATAAGTCATTATAATTCATAATGAAATGAAATTTTTAAAGATTTGGATAATTTTTACTAGTTTTTTAATAGTATTTTTGTGAATTTTCTATCATTGTTACTAACAGCAACGTCTTAGTAAAGCAGGATTTTTTTTTTTTTTTGTAAAGTATGATATTTAGCAGGGGAAAAATGTCATAATTGTAATCATGTTTTACTTTTGTTTTAGCCGGAAAGTGAGATTTCAACCACAGCAGATGATTACACTTCGGAGGTAAGACTAACATATCCCAATTAAAAATGTCATAGATAAAATTGATATTTTTTTGAAATTATTGATTGTTGGTACTTTATTTCTTATAAATTTATATGCTTCTATATATATTTAATATAAGTTAACATAATGTAATATAAATGGATTGAAAAAATTAAAATTATATTTTACTGCTGTATCTTTTTCCAGTGGTTAGCTAAAGTCTTAACTGTTTGAATTCCTTAATCCTTAATTACATAGCAGCCCTACTTTGGTTTTTAGGAAAGTTGAGCCTGCATTTCTAGGATCCATGACCATTTTAAGATAGCCATTTAGCACAGTAAAAATTTTATAATTAGTATGATTTTTATAGTAATGCTTTTTACAAATCTTTGAATACTTGTGTGTGTGTGTGTGTGTGTGTGTGTATAAATGTTTATTGGAATTAATGTTGCTGTAGTGTTGTGCATGCGTGTGCATGCGTGTGCATGCGTGTGTGTACGTGTGTGTTACTGGGCATTGAACTCAGGGCCTTGTACATGCTAGGAAAGCACTTTGTCACCAAGCTACATTCCCAGCCCTTTTTCAGTTTTATTTTAAGATAGATTCTCACTAAGTTGTCCAGGCTATCTTTGAACTTGTGATCCTCCTGTCTCAGCTTCCTGAGAAGGGATTAACGGTGTGCATCACCATGCCTGACAATGATGATTTTTATTTTAGGTGATAAACTATAAAATAGGCATTGGTCTCTTAAGAAATACCTGCCTTCTTTATATGTTTGCAATAAGTATCACTTTGTTATCTTATTCTTTTTAGATATGATTGTCATTTCTTTGCTCCTAAATTTAGAGTACATGGAAAATTATTCTTTACTCTGAATGTTTAAGCAACTTAGTATATTTCATAAGTCTGAATTTATTGTAGGCTTCTAATAGAAAAACTATGTCCTTTTTTTTAAGAGAGAGAGAGAGAGAGAATGAATATGAATCTTTTTTGTAGATGGACACAACATGATGCCTTTATTTTATTTTATTTTTTTAATGTGGTGCTGAGAATCGAACCCAGGTCCTGCCCATGCTAGGCGAGCACTCTACTGCTGAGCCACAATCCCAGCTCGAAAAACTATGTTCTTAAATTAACATATTACAGTTTTTATTTTTGTTGTTTGGGTGTGGGTGTGTGTATGTTACTGGGGATTAAACCCAGGGGCGCTCTACCACTGAGCTACATTCCCAGCTGTTTTTATTTGAAACTGACTTTCTAAGTTGCTCAGGCTAGCCTTGTACTTGCAAACCAGAATTATCTCAACGTTATCCATGGTGAGGTTGACTCTGAGGACCTGCCTCTGAACATCTCCCAAGAAAATGCTCCAGCAGAGCAAAATCTTGAAAGTCATTCACAAAGACATTGTTAAAATTTGCCCTGAGCTTTTTTCTGAGCTGGCACAAAATAAAGAAAACTACAGGGAAAAAAATGTCAGAGGCATTCTCTTAAACTCTCTAAAACCTGGAAGCTCTGAGGACTCCCAATAACTACTGATGCCTTTCTGAGCTGCTTGACTATCATACCTCCCAGTCTGGAGGTGAGATCACTTTTCTGTCAAAAATGTCTGTTGCCTGAAGGAGACTCAGGTCTCATCATATGAGAGCAAAGATCAGATAGCAACTCTGCTTTTGTGGAGTGGAGAAACAGGGCTTTCAGATTGTGTATTGATGAGTATTGCATGCTGTAGCTTGGGGAATTTGGTGGGAAGGCCTGCAACTAACTAAAGATGAGGATGAGAAGAGTGAAATGGAGAGTGAGGTGAAGTTTGAGAACTCTTCTGCAAACTTATGAAAGAAATCTTAGATAAGAAGTTGAATATATTAGTTATGAAGGTTGTGACAATCCTCCAGTAGGCTGTCTTCAACCTGCTGCATTGTGACTAGCACTCAGGGCTGAACAGCGAACTCAGCAGATCATAACAGTCCAGGCCCTTCAAGACAACTCTACAATGGGCAACATGATGGCCAGAAAGTACTTGGAGATAGATCCTAACCAACTCATTGTGGGGCATTATAAATATGTTTAAACTGAATTAAAGGAGAACTAACTGAATATCTGCTATAGAGGTATTAGATATAACTATTATACTGGATAAATAATTTATGTAATACCGATAACATGATATTTGACATGATCTTTGATGATATTTACAAATATTCATTTTATTACACTGTTACTTCAAAATAGAAATTTTAGTGTGTACTAAAATCAGAATGTGTCATTTCTGAGTCATGAAAAACTAATTGAGATTTAGAAGTATTATAATTTGAAAATTATCACAAGTGACTTTATATCTAGAATTAGTATTCCTACATTCTTGTGGTTTTTCACCAATTACAATAATGTGTTAACAAAAGTTATTTTTTTTGCCTTCCCTTTAGCTTTATTTCTCAGAGATTATTCTTAGAATAAAAGTAGAGCAATCAAACTGATTTTTAAAAAGTCTCTTAGTTAGGACCCTCTCCCCCTTTTATTTGGCAGTTGTGGGTATTGGGCCTTGCACATGCTAGGCAGATGCTCTACAACTGGGCTACATCTTCAGTCCTAGGATTTTAGGACTGAAGTTAGGACTTAATCCTAACTCTAGACATTCTGACTAGTCTGTCCTACATATTTCAATGTTAACAGAAGCCCGCAGAAGCCACGGAGGACGAAGAAAGAAGGATAAAGATCGAAATCGGCAGAGCGCTGGTAGGAGAGCCGGGGACCGCCGGGCCAGAGGTGGGAGGCGGTGGCCGGAAAGGGTGGGAGGAGGCCTGGGGAACGAGTTTTTAAGAATGATCTGCTATGCTCCAAGTAGTTCAAGTACATTCCAGCAGCTTAATAATGTGCAAATAGAGGCAACTGGTCTTGCACCTGTTCCTCAACACACTGTGTAGTTACTAAATAACTGGGGAAAATGTTAAATGTGATATATTTTTATACTCTGTAAGTATAATCATGAGCTATTCTGACTTATGAATTAAATATCTTTATTAAGGGAATAGGACATGTTTATATGATTTTCTTCATCTATAGCAGATAATTTAAGTCTAAAATGTTATTTATAAATAATGTATTTGCCGCATATTTTGATAGTAACATTAGCAAGATTGCTTTAATACTTTAGATAATAAGAAACTTATTTGCTGTCTTTGTAATTGGTCTGGTTAATAGTTACAGTTATTCTAGGCAGATATTTCCTCTTTTTAAGGCAGAAAGGAACTTACATGTGGTCTTCTTTTTTCTCCTCTTAAGAGTGATTCAGGAGCTCAAATTAAATTAAAGTCTTTGTCAGTAGTTGCTTTATATAAAAATCAGAAAACTTACTGTATTTTAAAAAATACAGTAATAGCTCAGCAATAGATCCTTTGCCTAGCACGTACAAGGCTGTGGGTTTGATCCTCAGTACTACATAAAAATAAATAAAATAAAGGTATTGTGTCCATCAAAAAAAAAAATTCTTAAGAATAAATAAATAAAATGTAAGTGAGCAATAGGAAAAATACCTGAAATCTGAACTCCAAATGTCAACAAAAGTTGTTAAGGTTGTAGTTTTCCAGAATTTACCTATGCCTATGAATATAATGATGTTTAAATTCATACTGGATATAATCATTGAAAGCTATGAGCCTGAGACTTGCCTTATCTTTTTAAAAATGAAGTGTAATTTTCCTTTCATGAAAAGAAATAGATATGCTACAATACTAGTTTATACCTGCTATTATATCACAAAGTCTTTAATAGCAATTGCTTGCCTTGGTATTTTTAATATAAGTTCACCATAATTAGTCTAGTGTTACCTGGTATATAATGTGTACTTCTGATTTTAGGTGGTAAGAAAATATTTTAGGTCTTAAAAAACTTTGGATAGTATAGTAAGAAAGTTTTTACCTTTTTCAGTTTTCTTTCTGCTTATGATAACGAAAATCTGTTTGATGCTTGTCTGCCTTTAACAGTCTTTTATTTTGTCCATTTTTTTTTCATAGCCTTCAGCAACCTCTAACTAAAATTTCAATAATAGATTTATCATTTCTTTTATTTTCAACTTATCTCTTAAAAGAAATAACAAGTGATATTAACTTTCAATTTATGCCAGAGATTCCATCTCCTTTTAAAATAAACTTAAAGAAAATACACTGTTTAAAATATATTAAGTAAATGATAATGTATCGATGACTAGGGTTTGGTACAAATTCTGATGATGACAGACAAATGATAAAGGGTAGAAAACACTGCTGTTTAAAATTTTAAGTTACTTGTAAGTTTTTCCAACTGTAAATATGGCTGCGGTGAGCATTTGTATAGCTAATAGGCTAATTATCTTTTTTGTATAAAAGATAATTATAGACGATATCTTTTGTATAAAGTAGTAGAACAGAACAAGTGTGTTCGGAGCTCCTTGTTTTTGTGTATATTTTCATATAATCTTAAATCCAGAGATTATACTGTGAATGAGAGTCCCTCTATTCCCCTATTCTAGTTATAGAATAGTTATTCCCCTAACTCAGCTAATTTCCTCTTCTTTAGACTTGACATGTTCATTTCTTACCCCTCAATTATTTAATAAGTTCATTCACAAGTACCTAGTTTTACAACCTTTACAACCCGAATATTCAATCCAATAGTTATTCTGAAACTGTGAAGTCGTCTATATTATTATCATCATTTTAACTTGGTGATAGTTTGATCTTTTAAAGAAAGTGATCCCAAAGAAAAATTATCATTGATGTTAATGATACTTTTTTCCTGTAGCTTGCCGAGTTTCGACAAAGAAGAGCTCGATTGGAGGGACAAAACCCTCATAAGAAGCCAAAAAAGAAGAAAACCTCAAGCAGTAAAAATGATGTTCATGGCTTGAATATTGATCAACCAAAGAGTGAGGAGATGTTGATAAATAGTTCTCAGGGTGTTGGATCAGCCGTGATGCCTGAATCCACAATAATGAGAACTCTAAACAATGAAGAAATGCTTAAGCATGAGCAGGTCTTTTCTTGTGATGTAAGTATTCATCCAGATTTTAAAACATTCTACCTCTAACTAGAAAGTAGTGGCAGTGAAAAGTCATTAGCATCCACCTGAGGGAAGCTTGACAAAGTCATTGACTTTTTAGCATCAAGAACTGATGATTCTTTTAAAGAACTTGAACTTTTCTGATGGCATGTTAAGGATTTAGTTTTTTATTTAAAAGAGTTACATGAATTAAAGGAATGGTGTCTTTGATGCTTTTGGCTTACAGATGACATCTACTATATATGTAAAAGTTCTTGGTACTTTTGTATTTATAACAATGCCTTGTGATAAATTTTATATGCATTATTATAAGTCATTATAATTCATAATGAAATGAAATTTTTAAAGATTTGGATAATTTTTACTAGTTTTTTAATAGTATTTTTGTGAATTTTCTATCATTGTTACTAACAGCAACGTCTTAGTAAAGCAGGATTTTTTTTTTTTTTTGTAAAGTATGATATTTAGCAGGGGAAAAATGTCATAATTGTAATCATGTTTTACTTTTGTTTTAGCCGGAAAGTGAGATTTCAACCACAGCAGATGATTACACTTCGGAGGTAAGACTAACATATCCCAATTAAAAATGTCATAGATAAAATTGATATTTTTTTGAAATTATTGATTGTTGGTACTTTATTTCTTATAAATTTATATGCTTCTATATATATTTAATATAAGTTAACATAATGTAATATAAATGGATTGAAAAAATTAAAATTATATTTTACTGCTGTATCTTTTTCCAGTGGTTAGCTAAAGTCTTAACTGTTTGAATTCCTTAATCCTTAATTACATAGCAGCCCTACTTTGGTTTTTAGGAAAGTTGAGCCTGCATTTCTAGGATCCATGACCATTTTAAGATAGCCATTTAGCACAGTAAAAATTTTATAATTAGTATGATTTTTATAGTAATGCTTTTTACAAATCTTTGAATACTTGTGTGTGTGTGTGTGTGTGTGTGTGTATAAATGTTTATTGGAATTAATGTTGCTGTAGTGTTGTGCATGCGTGTGCATGCGTGTGCATGCGTGTGTGTACGTGTGTGTTACTGGGCATTGAACTCAGGGCCTTGTACATGCTAGGAAAGCACTTTGTCACCAAGCTACATTCCCAGCCCTTTTTCAGTTTTATTTTAAGATAGATTCTCACTAAGTTGTCCAGGCTATCTTTGAACTTGTGATCCTCCTGTCTCAGCTTCCTGAGAAGGGATTAACGGTGTGCATCACCATGCCTGACAATGATGATTTTTATTTTAGGTGATAAACTATAAAATAGGCATTGGTCTCTTAAGAAATACCTGCCTTCTTTATATGTTTGCAATAAGTATCACTTTGTTATCTTATTCTTTTTAGATATGATTGTCATTTCTTTGCTCCTAAATTTAGAGTACATGGAAAATTATTCTTTACTCTGAATGTTTAAGCAACTTAGTATATTTCATAAGTCTGAATTTATTGTAGGCTTCTAATAGAAAAACTATGTCCTTTTTTTTAAGAGAGAGAGAGAGAGAGAATGAATATGAATCTTTTTTGTAGATGGACACAACATGATGCCTTTATTTTATTTTATTTTTTTAATGTGGTGCTGAGAATCGAACCCAGGTCCTGCCCATGCTAGGCGAGCACTCTACTGCTGAGCCACAATCCCAGCTCGAAAAACTATGTTCTTAAATTAACATATTACAGTTTTTATTTTTGTTGTTTGGGTGTGGGTGTGTGTATGTTACTGGGGATTAAACCCAGGGGCGCTCTACCACTGAGCTACATTCCCAGCTGTTTTTATTTGAAACTGACTTTCTAAGTTGCTCAGGCTAGCCTTGTACTTGCAAACCAGAATTATCTCAACGTTATCCATGGTGAGGTTGACTCTGAGGACCTGCCTCTGAACATCTCCCAAGAAAATGCTCCAGCAGAGCAAAATCTTGAAAGTCATTCACAAAGACATTGTTAAAATTTGCCCTGAGCTTTTTTCTGAGCTGGCACAAAATAAAGAAAACTACAGGGAAAAAAATGTCAGAGGCATTCTCTTAAACTCTCTAAAACCTGGAAGCTCTGAGGACTCCCAATAACTACTGATGCCTTTCTGAGCTGCTTGACTATCATACCTCCCAGTCTGGAGGTGAGATCACTTTTCTGTCAAAAATGTCTGTTGCCTGAAGGAGACTCAGGTCTCATCATATGAGAGCAAAGATCAGATAGCAACTCTGCTTTTGTGGAGTGGAGAAACAGGGCTTTCAGATTGTGTATTGATGAGTATTGCATGCTGTAGCTTGGGGAATTTGGTGGGAAGGCCTGCAACTAACTAAAGATGAGGATGAGAAGAGTGAAATGGAGAGTGAGGTGAAGTTTGAGAACTCTTCTGCAAACTTATGAAAGAAATCTTAGATAAGAAGTTGAATATATTAGTTATGAAGGTTGTGACAATCCTCCAGTAGGCTGTCTTCAACCTGCTGCATTGTGACTAGCACTCAGGGCTGAACAGCGAACTCAGCAGATCATAACAGTCCAGGCCCTTCAAGACAACTCTACAATGGGCAACATGATGGCCAGAAAGTACTTGGAGATAGATCCTAACCAACTCATTGTGGGGCATTATAAATATGTTTAAACTGAATTAAAGGAGAACTAACTGAATATCTGCTATAGAGGTATTAGATATAACTATTATACTGGATAAATAATTTATGTAATACCGATAACATGATATTTGACATGATCTTTGATGATATTTACAAATATTCATTTTATTACACTGTTACTTCAAAATAGAAATTTTAGTGTGTACTAAAATCAGAATGTGTCATTTCTGAGTCATGAAAAACTAATTGAGATTTAGAAGTATTATAATTTGAAAATTATCACAAGTGACTTTATATCTAGAATTAGTATTCCTACATTCTTGTGGTTTTTCACCAATTACAATAATGTGTTAACAAAAGTTATTTTTTTTGCCTTCCCTTTAGCTTTATTTCTCAGAGATTATTCTTAGAATAAAAGTAGAGCAATCAAACTGATTTTTAAAAAGTCTCTTAGTTAGGACCCTCTCCCCCTTTTATTTGGCAGTTGTGGGTATTGGGCCTTGCACATGCTAGGCAGATGCTCTACAACTGGGCTACATCTTCAGTCCTAGGATTTTAGGACTGAAGTTAGGACTTAATCCTAACTCTAGACATTCTGACTAGTCTGTCCTACATATTTCAATGTTAACAGAAGCCCGCAGAAGCCACGGAGGACGAAGAAAGAAGGATAAAGATCGAAATCGGCAGAGCGCTGGTAGGAGAGCCGGGGACCGCCGGGCCAGAGGTGGGAGGCGGTGGCCGGAAAGGGTGGGAGGAGGCCTGGGGAACGAGTTTTTAAGAATGATCTGCTATGCTCCAAGTAGTTCAAGTACATTCCAGCAGCTTAATAATGTGCAAATAGAGGCAACTGGTCTTGCACCTGTTCCTCAACACACTGTGTAGTTACTAAATAACTGGGGAAAATGTTAAATGTGATATATTTTTATACTCTGTAAGTATAATCATGAGCTATTCTGACTTATGAATTAAATATCTTTATTAAGGGAATAGGACATGTTTATATGATTTTCTTCATCTATAGCAGATAATTTAAGTCTAAAATGTTATTTATAAATAATGTATTTGCCGCATATTTTGATAGTAACATTAGCAAGATTGCTTTAATACTTTAGATAATAAGAAACTTATTTGCTGTCTTTGTAATTGGTCTGGTTAATAGTTACAGTTATTCTAGGCAGATATTTCCTCTTTTTAAGGCAGAAAGGAACTTACATGTGGTCTTCTTTTTTCTCCTCTTAAGAGTGATTCAGGAGCTCAAATTAAATTAAAGTCTTTGTCAGTAGTTGCTTTATATAAAAATCAGAAAACTTACTGTATTTTAAAAAATACAGTAATAGCTCAGCAATAGATCCTTTGCCTAGCACGTACAAGGCTGTGGGTTTGATCCTCAGTACTACATAAAAATAAATAAAATAAAGGTATTGTGTCCATCAAAAAAAAAAATTCTTAAGAATAAATAAATAAAATGTAAGTGAGCAATAGGAAAAATACCTGAAATCTGAACTCCAAATGTCAACAAAAGTTGTTAAGGTTGTAGTTTTCCAGAATTTACCTATGCCTATGAATATAATGATGTTTAAATTCATACTGGATATAATCATTGAAAGCTATGAGCCTGAGACTTGCCTTATCTTTTTAAAAATGAAGTGTAATTTTCCTTTCATGAAAAGAAATAGATATGCTACAATACTAGTTTATACCTGCTATTATATCACAAAGTCTTTAATAGCAATTGCTTGCCTTGGTATTTTTAATATAAGTTCACCATAATTAGTCTAGTGTTACCTGGTATATAATGTGTACTTCTGATTTTAGGTGGTAAGAAAATATTTTAGGTCTTAAAAAACTTTGGATAGTATAGTAAGAAAGTTTTTACCTTTTTCAGTTTTCTTTCTGCTTATGATAACGAAAATCTGTTTGATGCTTGTCTGCCTTTAACAGTCTTTTATTTTGTCCATTTTTTTTTCATAGCCTTCAGCAACCTCTAACTAAAATTTCAATAATAGATTTATCATTTCTTTTATTTTCAACTTATCTCTTAAAAGAAATAACAAGTGATATTAACTTTCAATTTATGCCAGAGATTCCATCTCCTTTTAAAATAAACTTAAAGAAAATACACTGTTTAAAATATATTAAGTAAATGATAATGTATCGATGACTAGGGTTTGGTACAAATTCTGATGATGACAGACAAATGATAAAGGGTAGAAAACACTGCTGTTTAAAATTTTAAGTTACTTGTAAGTTTTTCCAACTGTAAATATGGCTGCGGTGAGCATTTGTATAGCTAATAGGCTAATTATCTTTTTTGTATAAAAGATAATTATAGACGATATCTTTTGTATAAAGTAGTAGAACAGAACAAGTGTGTTCGGAGCTCCTTGTTTTTGTGTATATTTTCATATAATCTTAAATCCAGAGATTATACTGTGAATGAGAGTCCCTCTATTCCCCTATTCTAGTTATAGAATAGTTATTCCCCTAACTCAGCTAATTTCCTCTTCTTTAGACTTGACATGTTCATTTCTTACCCCTCAATTATTTAATAAGTTCATTCACAAGTACCTAGTTTTACAACCTTTACAACCCGAATATTCAATCCAATAGTTATTCTGAAACTGTGAAGTCGTCTATATTATTATCATCATTTTAACTTGGTGATAGTTTGATCTTTTAAAGAAAGTGATCCCAAAGAAAAATTATCATTGATGTTAATGATACTTTTTTCCTGTAGCTTGCCGAGTTTCGACAAAGAAGAGCTCGATTGGAGGGACAAAACCCTCATAAGAAGCCAAAAAAGAAGAAAACCTCAAGCAGTAAAAATGATGTTCATGGCTTGAATATTGATCAACCAAAGAGTGAGGAGATGTTGATAAATAGTTCTCAGGGTGTTGGATCAGCCGTGATGCCTGAATCCACAATAATGAGAACTCTAAACAATGAAGAAATGCTTAAGCATGAGCAGGTCTTTTCTTGTGATGTAAGTATTCATCCAGATTTTAAAACATTCTACCTCTAACTAGAAAGTAGTGGCAGTGAAAAGTCATTAGCATCCACCTGAGGGAAGCTTGACAAAGTCATTGACTTTTTAGCATCAAGAACTGATGATTCTTTTAAAGAACTTGAACTTTTCTGATGGCATGTTAAGGATTTAGTTTTTTATTTAAAAGAGTTACATGAATTAAAGGAATGGTGTCTTTGATGCTTTTGGCTTACAGATGACATCTACTATATATGTAAAAGTTCTTGGTACTTTTGTATTTATAACAATGCCTTGTGATAAATTTTATATGCATTATTATAAGTCATTATAATTCATAATGAAATGAAATTTTTAAAGATTTGGATAATTTTTACTAGTTTTTTAATAGTATTTTTGTGAATTTTCTATCATTGTTACTAACAGCAACGTCTTAGTAAAGCAGGATTTTTTTTTTTTTTTGTAAAGTATGATATTTAGCAGGGGAAAAATGTCATAATTGTAATCATGTTTTACTTTTGTTTTAGCCGGAAAGTGAGATTTCAACCACAGCAGATGATTACACTTCGGAGGTAAGACTAACATATCCCAATTAAAAATGTCATAGATAAAATTGATATTTTTTTGAAATTATTGATTGTTGGTACTTTATTTCTTATAAATTTATATGCTTCTATATATATTTAATATAAGTTAACATAATGTAATATAAATGGATTGAAAAAATTAAAATTATATTTTACTGCTGTATCTTTTTCCAGTGGTTAGCTAAAGTCTTAACTGTTTGAATTCCTTAATCCTTAATTACATAGCAGCCCTACTTTGGTTTTTAGGAAAGTTGAGCCTGCATTTCTAGGATCCATGACCATTTTAAGATAGCCATTTAGCACAGTAAAAATTTTATAATTAGTATGATTTTTATAGTAATGCTTTTTACAAATCTTTGAATACCTGTGTGTGTGTGTGTGTGTGTGTATAAATGTTTATTGGAATTAATGTTGCTGTAGTGTTGTGCATGCGTGTGCATGCGTGTGTGTACGTGTGTGTTACTGGGCATTGAACTCAGGGCCTTGTACATGCTAGGAAAGCACTTTGTCACCAAGCTACATTCCCAGCCCTTTTTCAGTTTTATTTTAAGATAGATTCTCACTAAGTTGTCCAGGCTATCTTTGAACTTGTGATCCTCCTGTCTCAGCTTCCTGAGAAGGGATTAACGGTGTGCATCACCATGCCTGACAATGATGATTTTTATTTTAGGTGATAAACTATAAAATAGGCATTGGTCTCTTAAGAAATACCTGCCTTCTTTATATGTTTGCAATAAGTATCACTTTGTTATCTTATTCTTTTTAGATATGATTGTCATTTCTTTGCTCCTAAATTTAGAGTACATGGAAAATTATTCTTTACTCTGAATGTTTAAGCAACTTAGTATATTTCATAAGTCTGAATTTATTGTAGGCTTCTAATAGAAAAACTATGTCCTTTTTTTTAAGAGAGAGAGAGAGAATGAATATGAATCTTTTTTGTAGATGGACACAACATGATGCCTTTATTTTATTTTATTTTTTTAATGTGGTGCTGAGAATCGAACCCAGGTCCTGCCCATGCTAGGCGAGCACTCTACTGCTGAGCCACAATCCCAGCTCGAAAAACTATGTTCTTAAATTAACATATTACAGTTTTTATTTTTGTTGTTTGGGTGTGGGTGTGTGTATGTTACTGGGGATTAAACCCAGGGGCGCTCTACCACTGAGCTACATTCCCAGCTGTTTTTATTTGAAACTGACTTTCTAAGTTGCTCAGGCTAGCCTTGTACTTGCAAACCAGAATTATCTCAACGTTATCCATGGTGAGGTTGACTCTGAGGACCTGCCTCTGAACATCTCCCAAGAAAATGCTCCAGCAGAGCAAAATCTTGAAAGTCATTCACAAAGACATTGTTAAAATTTGCCCTGAGCTTTTTTCTGAGCTGGCACAAAATAAAGAAAACTACAGGGAAAAAAATGTCAGAGGCATTCTCTTAAACTCTCTAAAACCTGGAAGCTCTGAGGACTCCCAATAACTACTGATGCCTTTCTGAGCTGCTTGACTATCATACCTCCCAGTCTGGAGGTGAGATCACTTTTCTGTCAAAAATGTCTGTTGCCTGAAGGAGACTCAGGTCTCATCATATGAGAGCAAAGATCAGATAGCAACTCTGCTTTTGTGGAGTGGAGAAACAGGGCTTTCAGATTGTGTATTGATGAGTATTGCATGCTGTAGCTTGGGGAATTTGGTGGGAAGGCCTGCAACTAACTAAAGATGAGGATGAGAAGAGTGAAATGGAGAGTGAGGTGAAGTTTGAGAACTCTTCTGCAAACTTATGAAAGAAATCTTAGATAAGAAGTTGAATATATTAGTTATGAAGGTTGTGACAATCCTCCAGTAGGCTGTCTTCAACCTGCTGCATTGTGACTAGCACTCAGGGCTGAACAGCGAACTCAGCAGATCATAACAGTCCAGGCCCTTCAAGACAACTCTACAATGGGCAACATGATGGCCAGAAAGTACTTGGAGATAGATCCTAACCAACTCATTGTGGGGCATTATAAATATGTTTAAACTGAATTAAAGGAGAACTAACTGAATATCTGCTATAGAGGTATTAGATATAACTATTATACTGGATAAATAATTTATGTAATACCGATAACATGATATTTGACATGATCTTTGATGATATTTACAAATATTCATTTTATTACACTGTTACTTCAAAATAGAAATTTTAGTGTGTACTAAAATCAGAATGTGTCATTTCTGAGTCATGAAAAACTAATTGAGATTTAGAAGTATTATAATTTGAAAATTATCACAAGTGACTTTATATCTAGAATTAGTATTCCTACATTCTTGTGGTTTTTCACCAATTACAATAATGTGTTAACAAAAGTTATTTTTTTTGCCTTCCCTTTAGCTTTATTTCTCAGAGATTATTCTTAGAATAAAAGTAGAGCAATCAAACTGATTTTTAAAAAGTCTCTTAGTTAGGACCCTCTCCCCCTTTTATTTGGCAGTTGTGGGTATTGGGCCTTGCACATGCTAGGCAGATGCTCTACAACTGGGCTACATCTTCAGTCCTAGGATTTTAGGACTGAAGTTAGGACTTAATCCTAACTCTAGACATTCTGACTAGTCTGTCCTACATATTTCAATGTTAACAGAAGCCCGCAGAAGCCACGGAGGACGAAGTAAGGAGAAAGATCGAAATCGGTAGAGCGAAGGTAGGAGAGCCGGGGACCGCCGGGCCAGAGGTGGGAGGCGGTGGCCGGAAAGGGTGGGAGGAGGCCTGGGGAACGAGTTTTTAAGAATGATCTGCTATGCTCCAAGTAGTTCAAGTACATTCCAGCAGCTTAATAATGTGCAAATAGAGGCAACTGGTCTTGCACCTGTTCCTCAACACACTGTGTAGTTACTAAATAACTGGGGAAAATGTTAAATGTGATATATTTTTATACTCTGTAAGTATAATCATGAGCTATTCTGACTTATGAATTAAATATCTTTATTAAGGGAATAGGACATGTTTATATGATTTTCTTCATCTATAGCAGATAATTTAAGTCTAAAATGTTATTTATAAATAATGTATTTGCCGCATATTTTGATAGTAACATTAGCAAGATTGCTTTAATACTTTAGATAATAAGAAACTTATTTGCTGTCTTTGTAATTGGTCTGGTTAATAGTTACAGTTATTCTAGGCAGATATTTCCTCTTTTTAAGGCAGAAAGGAACTTACATGTGGTCTTCTTTTTTCTCCTCTTAAGAGTGATTCAGGAGCTCAAATTAAATTAAAGTCTTTGTCAGTAGTTGCTTTATATAAAAATCAGAAAACTTACTGTATTTTAAAAAATACAGTAATAGCTCAGCAATAGATCCTTTGCCTAGCACGTACAAGGCTGTGGGTTTGATCCTCAGTACTACATAAAAATAAATAAAATAAAGGTATTGTGTCCATCAAAAAAAAAAATTCTTAAGAATAAATAAATAAAATGTAAGTGAGCAATAGGAAAAATACCTGAAATCTGAACTCCAAATGTCAACAAAAGTTGTTAAGGTTGTAGTTTTCCAGAATTTACCTATGCCTATGAATATAATGATGTTTAAATTCATACTGGATATAATCATTGAAAGCTATGAGCCTGAGACTTGCCTTATCTTTTTAAAAATGAAGTGTAATTTTCCTTTCATGAAAAGAAATAGATATGCTACAATACTAGTTTATACCTGCTATTATATCACAAAGTCTTTAATAGCAATTGCTTGCCTTGGTATTTTTAATATAAGTTCACCATAATTAGTCTAGTGTTACCTGGTATATAATGTGTACTTCTGATTTTAGGTGGTAAGAAAATATTTTAGGTCTTAAAAAACTTTGGATAGTATAGTAAGAAAGTTTTTACCTTTTTCAGTTTTCTTTCTGCTTATGATAACGAAAATCTGTTTGATGCTTGTCTGCCTTTAACAGTCTTTTATTTTGTCCATTTTTTTTTTCATAGCCTTCAGCAACCTCTAACTAAAATTTCAATAATAGATTTATCATTTCTTTTATTTTCAACTTATCTCTTAAAAGAAATAACAAGTGATATTAACTTTCAATTTATGCCAGAGATTCCATCTCCTTTTAAAATAAACTTAAAGAAAATACACTGTTTAAAATATATTAAGTAAATGATAATGTATCGATGACTAGGGTTTGGTACAAATTCTGATGATGACAGACAAATGATAAAGGGTAGAAAACACTGCTGTTTAAAATTTTAAGTTACTTGTAAGTTTTTCCAACTGTAAATATGGCTGCGGTGAGCATTTGTATAGCTAATAGGCTAATTATCTTTTTTGTATAAAAGATAATTATAGACGATATCTTTTGTATAAAGTAGTAGAACAGAACAAGTGTGTTCGGAGCTCCTTGTTTTTGTGTATATTTTCATATAATCTTAAATCCAGAGATTATACTGTGAATGAGAGTCCCTCTATTCCCCTATTCTAGTTATAGAATAGTTATTCCCCTAACTCAGCTAATTTCCTCTTCTTTAGACTTGACATGTTCATTTCTTACCCCTCAATTATTTAATAAGTTCATTCACAAGTACCTAGTTTTACAACCTTTACAACCCGAATATTCAATCCAATAGTTATTCTGAAACTGTGAAGTCGTCTATATTATTATCATCATTTTAACTTGGTGATAGTTTGATCTTTTAAAGAAAGTGATCCCAAAGAAAAATTATCATTGATGTTAATGATACTTTTTTCCTGTAGCTTGCCGAGTTTCGACAAAGAAGAGCTCGATTGGAGGGACAAAACCCTCATAAGAAGCCAAAAAAGAAGAAAACCTCAAGCAGTAAAAATGATGTTCATGGCTTGAATATTGATCAACCAAAGAGTGAGGAGATGTTGATAAATAGTTCTCAGGGTGTTGGATCAGCCGTGATGCCTGAATCCACAATAATGAGAACTCTAAACAATGAAGAAATGCTTAAGCATGAGCAGGTCTTTTCTTGTGATGTAAGTATTCATCCAGATTTTAAAACATTCTACCTCTAACTAGAAAGTAGTGGCAGTGAAAAGTCATTAGCATCCACCTGAGGGAAGCTTGACAAAGTCATTGACTTTTTAGCATCAAGAACTGATGATTCTTTTAAAGAACTTGAACTTTTCTGATGGCATGTTAAGGATTTAGTTTTTTATTTAAAAGAGTTACATGAATTAAAGGAATGGTGTCTTTGATGCTTTTGGCTTACAGATGACATCTACTATATATGTAAAAGTTCTTGGTACTTTTGTATTTATAACAATGCCTTGTGATAAATTTTATATGCATTATTATAAGTCATTATAATTCATAATGAAATGAAATTTTTAAAGATTTGGATAATTTTTACTAGTTTTTTAATAGTATTTTTGTGAATTTTCTATCATTGTTACTAACAGCAACGTCTTAGTAAAGCAGGATTTTTTTTTTTTTTTGTAAAGTATGATATTTAGCAGGGGAAAAATGTCATAATTGTAATCATGTTTTACTTTTGTTTTAGCCGGAAAGTGAGATTTCAACCACAGCAGATGATTACACTTCGGAGGTAAGACTAACATATCCCAATTAAAAATGTCATAGATAAAATTGATATTTTTTTGAAATTATTGATTGTTGGTACTTTATTTCTTATAAATTTATATGCTTCTATATATATTTAATATAAGTTAACATAATGTAATATAAATGGATTGAAAAAATTAAAATTATATTTTACTGCTGTATCTTTTTCCAGTGGTTAGCTAAAGTCTTAACTGTTTGAATTCCTTAATCCTTAATTACATAGCAGCCCTACTTTGGTTTTTAGGAAAGTTGAGCCTGCATTTCTAGGATCCATGACCATTTTAAGATAGCCATTTAGCACAGTAAAAATTTTATAATTAGTATGATTTTTATAGTAATGCTTTTTACAAATCTTTGAATACCTGTGTGTGTGTGTGTGTGTGTGTGTGTGTATAAATGTTTATTGGAATTAATGTTGCTGTAGTGTTGTGCATGCGTGTGCATGCGTGTGTGTACGTGTGTGTTACTGGGCATTGAACTCAGGGCCTTGTACATGCTAGGAAAGCACTTTGTCACCAAGCTACATTCCCAGCCCTTTTTCAGTTTTATTTTAAGATAGATTCTCACTAAGTTGTCCAGGCTATCTTTGAACTTGTGATCCTCCTGTCTCAGCTTCCTGAGAAGGGATTAACGGTGTGCATCACCATGCCTGACAATGATGATTTTTATTTTAGGTGATAAACTATAAAATAGGCATTGGTCTCTTAAGAAATACCTGCCTTCTTTATATGTTTGCAATAAGTATCACTTTGTTATCTTATTCTTTTTAGATATGATTGTCATTTCTTTGCTCCTAAATTTAGAGTACATGGAAAATTATTCTTTACTCTGAATGTTTAAGCAACTTAGTATATTTCATAAGTCTGAATTTATTGTAGGCTTCTAATAGAAAAACTATGTCCTTTTTTTTAAGAGAGAGAGAGAGAATGAATATGAATCTTTTTTGTAGATGGACACAACATGATGCCTTTATTTTATTTTATTTTTTTAATGTGGTGCTGAGAATCGAACCCAGGTCCTGCCCATGCTAGGCGAGCACTCTACTGCTGAGCCACAATCCCAGCTCGAAAAACTATGTTCTTAAATTAACATATTACAGTTTTTATTTTTGTTGTTTGGGTGTGGGTGTGTGTATGTTACTGGGGATTAAACCCAGGGGCGCTCTACCACTGAGCTACATTCCCAGCTGTTTTTATTTGAAACTGACAGAATCTAAGTTGCTCAGGCTAGCCTTGTACTTGCAAACCAGAATTATCTCAACGTTATCCATGGTGTGGTTGACTCTGAGGACCTGCCTCTGAACATCTCCCAAGAAAATGCTCCAGCAGAGCAAAATCTTAAAAGTCATTCACAAAGACATTGTTAAAATTTGCCCTGAGCTTTTTTCTGAGCTGGCACAAAATAAAGAAAACTACAGGGAAAAAAATGTCAGAGGCATTCTCTTAAACTCTCTAAAACCTGGAAGCTCTGAGGACTCCCAATAACTACTGATGCCTTTCTGAGCTGCTTGACTATCATACCTCCCAGTCTGGAGGTGAGATCACTTTTCTGTCAAAAATGTCTGTTGCCTGAAGGAGACTCAGGTCTCATCATATGAGAGCAAAGATCAGATAGCAACTCTGCTTTTGTGGAGTGGAGAAACAGGGCTTTCAGATTGTGTATTGATGAGTATTGCATGCTGTAGCTTGGGGAATTTGGTGGGAAGGCCTGCAACTAACTAAAGATGAGGATGAGAAGAGTGAAATGGAGAGTGAGGTGAAGTTTGAGAACTCTTCTGCAAACTTATGAAAGAAATCTTGGATAAGAAGTTGAATATATTAGTTATGAAGGTTGTGACAATCCTCCAGTAGGCTGTCTTCAACCTGCTGCATTGTGACTAGCACTCAGGGCTGAACAGCGAACTCAGCAGATCATAACAGTCCAGGCCCTTCAAGACAACTCTACAATGGGCAACATGATGGCCAGAAAGTACTTGGAGATAGATCCTAACCAACTCATTGTGGGGCATTATAAATATGTTTAAACTGAATTAAAGGAGAACTAACTGAATATCTGCTATAGAGGTATTAGATATAACTATTATACTGGATAAATAATTTATGTAATACCGATAACATGATATTTGACATGATCTTTGATGATATTTACAAATATTCATTTTATTACACTGTTACTTCAAAATAGAAATTTTAGTGTGTACTAAAATCAGAATGTGTCATTTCTGAGTCATGAAAAACTAATTGAGATTTAGAAGTATTATAATTTGAAAATTATCACAAGTGACTTTATATCTAGAATTAGTATTCCTACATTCTTGTGGTTTTTCACCAATTACAATAATGTGTTAACAAAAGTTGTTTTTTTTTTTTGCCTTCCCTTTAGCTTTATTTCTCAGAGACTATTCTTAGAATAAAAGTAGAGCAATCAAACTGATTTTTAAAAAGTCTCTTAGTTAGGACCCTCTCCCCCTTTTATTTGGCAGTTGTGGGTATTGGGCCTTGCACATGCTAGGCAGATGCTCTACAACTGGGCTACATCTTCAGTCCTAGGATTTTTACTTTTTAATGTGTCATGGCACATACAGACTTAATCCTAACTCTAGACATTCTGACTATTCTGTCCTATATATTTCAACGTTAAAAGTTTCATTCTCCTGGGTTCTATTAACATTGAATTGTGAAGGCTTAAGATATGGGCAGGAATGAAGTTGGTTTTTGTACTCTTAGTGGTAAAAAGGCAATTAAATGATTAATTGATAAGAAATTAATTTCCCACTCCATGAACCCTATATACATAGTCTATCATCCTCCTTTCTCTTACTTCAAAATATCTGTGCTACAGACAAGTGGTGATATGTTAAAGAAAGCCCCCACATCTGTCTGGATTGGCATGACTTGCAGTAGTACTATCCCCAGAGGAAAGTTCTTAGGGGAGTGTTCTTTACCTCTTTATTTCCCTTGGCTTGCTTACTAGCCTTTAATAAAATTTATACCAGTAAATGGTTTTATTTGAAAATAAATAGGGCTTAATTTTAAAAATATATTTAGCTAATTTTAAGGAAGCATTTTGTAAAAGAAGATCTAGTAACTTGAAGCTTTTAGTTATCTTTCTGAAGACTAAATAGGAACTGCACTTAGAACTTCAGTTACTTAAATGAAAGTGTCTTTTGCAGTGTAAGAACTTAGATGTTTGAGGAATGATTGACATTTGATATGCCTCTTAGATACTTCAGTTAAATATAATCACCATATTTGTTTTGCTCTTAAGGCATTTTCCCTAGATGCAAAAGGTACACAGTTAGTAGAAATATTATTGTTAGGTAAATAAAATTTGGTCTATCATAATATATCAGGAAATTGTTTTTATACAGGTAAATGACTGCTGTAATGTGGTGAAATCAGGAAAGCCTACCAATTTATTAATGGTACAGTATATAAAACTACTCATGATACTAATGTTTTTTATTATTTAAAACCATTTGACTTACTAACCAAGCTTTCTCCTGTATGTAATTCTTTCTGTATGTGATTTCTAAAAGTAAGTTATTAGATCTTCTTTACTGCTTAACAAAACAAAGTTACTTAATTTTCATTATAACATGGAATTGGAAGAAAATTTGCAGATATGCTGTTTAGGTGCTTTTAAGGAAATATCACATTAATAGCAAACCAGATTGCCATAGAAGTGAACTTCAAAGTGAAGAGTGATGTTTTAAAGTGGATTTTGCTATGGAATTCAATATTCGAATTCCTCTCTCAGGAATGTTGCTAGTACTGAATTATTAAAAATATTGGATTGATTTAGGAAGAAGAATTTGGTGTCGTTGATTCTTATTCTGAACAAGGCGCACACTATAGTGAGACTCGCCTAGAGTTGATAGAAAACGAATCAGTTGGGAAACCTGAACATGAGCCCGAAGAACTGAACAGAGAACTGGAAGAAATGAGGGCCACTTATGGGACTGAAGGATTGCATCAGGTACATTTACCTTCTGTGGCTTTTGTTTGCTACTCACAAAAACAAAAACAGGAATTTTTTTTTAAATATTTATTTTTTCATTTTTTTTAGGTAGACACAATATCTTTATTTTACATTTATGTGGTGCTGAGATTTGAACCCAGTGCCTCACGCATGCTAGGCGAATGCACTACCACTTGAGCCACATCCCCAGCCCTCCAGGAAATTTTAGTAATAGTTTATGTATTTAATGAGAATTACAGGTGTTAACTTA
This sequence comes from Marmota flaviventris, assembly GCF_047511675.1. NCBI lineage: Eukaryota > Metazoa > Chordata > Mammalia > Rodentia > Sciuridae > Marmota > Marmota flaviventris. The sequence goes on from NC_092498.1 coordinate 24,747,153, forward strand.
AGATTATCTCATTCACGAGAAAAATGGGGTTCTTGCACATAGTATTAAGAATCCCATTTTACACCTAGAATTCAACTAATAGGGGTAACATGTATGTTACTTTGTTTATTTAACTTAATAAGATAGAGTAGAATAACTTTAGTGATTTCAGGACAGATGTTTTTGTAATGAGCCTGAAAGAAAATTGTGGTATAAATCACATTTTTTTAAAAATGATGACTTAAACCCATTAAGAATGTCAGCAAGTCCCTGTAAATATTCTCTGCAGTTAGAGTGACATCTCTTGTATTAAGTAATCAGTTATGAACTCAAGATGAAAATGGGACATTAATGAGGATGACAGAATAGATTTCAGTTTCATCCTTTCCAAAAACAAGTTGGTGGTGTTGCCTGGTAACAGATTGGGGGAGCTCCCCAATATAAAGGCATTTGCTTCTAGAATTAGATATATAGAAAAGCCAGAACAAGTGAAAATTTTTTCCATGTGCACATTAATTTCTTTCAGATTGATTTGGAAGTAAAACAAATTTCTTAAAGCTCATAGATTTCAAATGTGGGAGATATCATACAAATTGTAAGAATTCCACTAATGTGTTTTGAATCTCATATTTTTTGCAGAAATTAACCTGCAGTTACACCCTACTTTTTCCAACCCTGGTATGGTTTTATGTTAATTAGGTTCTCAATTATAACTAGACTGACAACTGGATATATTCCATTTATCTTTAGTTGGAACTATAATCTAATTGCATTAAACAAAAGGGAGGAATTTAAGGTAAGAATACAGGCTTGTTTATAGAACTTAAGGGCAGAAATACAATCAGAACTCTAAGAGAAATTGGAACTAGCGTTTGAAAAGTCATCAGGAATCCAGGAAGAACTTTCAGTCCGCATTTTTCTCTGCCTGTCTGCCTGTCTTATTTCTCCTATTTTCTCAGCTTTATAATGTGAAAGGTAAATTCTTTGGCTCATTACCCAAAGTGCACATGACCTATCAGCATGTTGACAGCATGGAAACATGTTGACTGAGATTGTAAGCCTATGAAGGGAGCATAGTTTCCAGAGAACCCCTGTGGGCTGAGGGTACGATAAAGTGTCACTTCAAAATTTAATATTTTGAGGTTTCTTTCTATTTTCAAGTTACAGGCTAGTGAAACACTACGAAACAGCACTCACAGTAACACAGCTGCAGATTTACTGCAAGCCAAACAACAGATTCTCACTCATCAACAACAGCTTGAAGAAAAAGACCATCTATTAGAAGATTATCAAAAAAAGAAAGAAGACTTCAAAATGCAAATTAATTTCTTACAGGAGAAAATTAAAGTATATGAAATGGTATGTGTATCTTAAGGAAGTCAACCTACTTGTAGCAGCTTTGTAATTAACTTTAAAGTTTTTAATGGAGGTGTTTATCTTTTTTTATGCATATGCACCACAAAATTTCATAATTGAGACAAACTCTTTGAGTATATAAAATAATATATTTCAAAAGCATTGAGAATTTCGTAGTAATAGTTTTAAAGATGATACTACTCATTACTCTGCTCCTTTTTTTTTTAATTGGTTGTTCAAAACATTACAAAACTCTTGACATATCATATTTCATACATTAGATTCAAGTGGGTTATGAACTCCCATTTTTACCCCAAATACAGATTGCAGAATCACATCGGTCACACATCCACATTTTTACATAATGCCATATTAGTAACTGTTGTATTCTACTACCTTTCCTATCCTCTACTATCCCCCCTTCCCTCCCCTCCCCTCCCCTCCCATCTTCTCTCTCTACCCCATCTACTGTAATTCATTTCTCTCCTTGTTTTTTTTTTCCCATTCCCCTCATAACCTCTTATATGTAATTTTGTATAACAATGAGGGTCTCCTTCCATTTCCATGCAATTTCCCTTCTCTGTACCTTTCCCTCCCACCTCATGTCTCTGTTTAATGTTAATCTTTTCCTCCTGCTCTTCCTCCCTGCTCTGTTCTTAGTTGCTCTCATTATATCAAAGAAGACATTTGGCATTTGTTTTTTAGGGATTGGCTAGCTTCACTTAGCATAATCTGCTCTAGTGCCATCCATTTCCCTGCAAATTCCATGATTTTGTCATTTTTTAGTGCTGCGTAATACTCCATGCTGTATAAATGCCACATTTTTTTTATCCATTCGTCTACTGAAGGGCATCTGGGTTGGTTCCACAGTCTAGCTATTGTGAATTGTGCTGCTATGAACATAGATGTGGCAGTATCCCTGTAGTATGCTCTTTTAAGGTCTTCAGGGAATAGTCCGAGAAGGGCAATAGTCCTTAAAAGTGATCTGCCTATGTTAAACTGAAGTCTCAGGAGAATCTATTTTTATAACTAGAATTTCTATCCTCCTTCCCCCAACTAAATGTATTTCTTCTTATTTTAGCTATGATTATAAAATTCTGAAAAAGAAATTTTGTAAATTTAAACTAGAAAAAAATGTGGTTGATTCTTTTTATTCACTTGAGTTATATTCCAGTTTGGGGGAATTATTTAGTCAATAAGTGCTCCTGGTAGGAAATGTATCACATGGATTGTAATCTTTAATCTTAAAAACAATTCATGCTAGTAGATTCCATTTTTTTGTTTGTTTGTTTTTTTGAGAAGTTGAAGTTTAGATGTGATTTGCCTGAAGCTGCCCCATTAACAGGTGCCAGAGTTGAAATTCTGAGCTCCTTGCACTACACTGCACTCTGATCCTTGCCATCTCTGTCCTCTTTTTTGCTCTATGAGAGCTGAAACAAGGCAGTGTGATCACCATGTTTGAATGTAGCTGAACATCGTTTTACAGTAACTCAAATTTCTTGCCATCACTCTGTGTGTGTCTACAAATGTCTATGAAGTGAAAGCACCATTGGTGTGGATTTGTGGGTTTCAAATAAATTTGAGCAAGTAGGCAAATACAGCATTTGTGAATAATGAAGATGGAAAATACATATAATACAGCATATTTTATAAACTTAGAAGATTCTACAGGAAGTTGAGAAATTACCAAGACAAGAGTATTGTTTGGATAACAAAAGCGTTAACTAGCACTTATTAAGTACTTACTCTACAATAGGCAGAATTCAAAGCCTCTTACACATATTAATGCATTGAATCATCACTACTACCCTATGAGATAAGGGTACCTTTATCATTTACATTTTACAAATGATGGTACAAAGACAACTCAAGATGAAGGAAATAATCCAGGTGCAGAAGTGATGTATTGATAGAGCCAGATTTCAAAGCTCAGTTATCTGACTCCAGAGACTCCTCTTTGAAAAATAGGAAATGTACAAATTAAAATTATGAGAAGGGCATGCTTTTCAACTAAGGTAATTTAAAGATTATGCAAGTGTTTACAGAATACCTATTCTGTAGTAACCCTTGCAAAAGATATATGATTAACCTTAAGATGTCCCCTTTCTTCACTGAACCCATGGAGAGGTGTGGCATGTACACAAGTTACCACAAAATAAAAAGTAAGTGCAGGTAACAAGTGTTATGAATGTTTTGACGAGGTCTGCTTTATGAGGAAAAGATTCAGGGTAGACATCAGCAGAGAGGTAATATTTGAGTTAGATCTATAAATTGGAATAATGTGTTATTTATATTTTGTTTACCCATAAATTGGTATAATATATGGAACAGCTCAGCTATTCAATACCTATTTGGTAATCAAGAGAATTGTTTATGAATTCATGACAAATAGAGATAGGCAGGATATTCTTTGTGGGGTGTGGAGTGGGCATAAAGACCCAGGCTGAAATGTTGAAAATGTATAGGGAGCAAAAAATAATTTACTTAGAAAGCAATAGGCTTTGGCAGTGTCTTTCTGGAGAGTAAGAGTAGAAAGGCAATCGAGGCCTAGGTTGAAAGTGCCCGGATCTAGGATTTTATTATTTCTTATTGTCACTAGGCAGTATAATTTCAGATTATCTAAAATTTATGTAATTCATTTTAGTAGTGAAAATAAAATTGTTTATTTGAATGTTAGCAATAATACTTTTATTGTTCTTCTTATTATAATTTCTCAGTTTTCAAAAAATTTAATCCCTTTGAGAAGTAGTTCTTTCAGAGCAGCTGAAGTAACTATACTGATAGTCAAAGGCTCATTATCCTAATCCTCCAAACCTCCTGTGTTATAGTAGTCACAAACAGGAAGTATATTATTCCCCACTCTTTCAGGTGTAGTTCTAAAAATAGAGGATTATATCCTTGTCTGAAGGGCTGTCAGTTTTGTAACATAGAACAAGTGATTTAAAACCATGTAATTTGAAAAAAGCTAAACAAACAAAACCGTGAATTTGTGGTGTTTAATAGTTGAATGAAGAATTATGGTTAGTTATTTATTAATCATATTAGGTGTTGGACAGTGTTGAATTAAGTTATTTTCTTTTATGAGGAGTGTTCCTTTCATCTTATAGAAAATCAGGAAATAAAATTATAACAGATTTTTATATCAATGTTAACATTTTTCAAAACTAGTTGTTATTTAACAGTTTAGCTAAAATTGACCATCATGAACTGATTTTACTTTTTTAAAAATTTTTTTAGTTGTAGATGGACACGATATCTTTATGGATTCATTTATTTTTATGTGGTGCTGAGAATTGAACCCAGTGCCTCATTCGTCTCGTGAGGCAAACACTCTCCCTCTGAGACCCAGCCCCAGTCCTGATTTTACATTTTATATAGGTTCCAAATGATTTATAAATTTCTTTCTAGTATATGAATATATTTATATAAAGCTCAGTAAAAATAAAATACCTTAATTATTTTATTTTAGCCTCAAACACGTTCTGGGAGATAGAGAAAATTTATCTTTATTGTACAGACAGAAATACCAGGATTAACAGATTAAACTAATTTACTATTGTTGCATTCTAGTGTAGAAATTAAGAAGGCTCCGCACTTGGTAATAACATACGATGTAATTGGAAAAGGAATATGTGACACTAAGACAACAGCTCATAGTCTCACTCAAGAGGCTGCACAAGATAACCTTGGTTTATGTAGTGCAAAATTTGGCCTTTATTTGTTGGGCTCAGAAATCATATTTTTTTTCTTGAGCTATATCAGAGGTGAATTAGTTCAAGAGGTTAATGTTTAAGTCTAAATATAAGACTGTGAATTTACAATGAGAAATAATTATCACAAATTTCAGATTTTAAGCTCATTGGATTTTATTTTCTTTCTATGGACAGATGAATTTTAAAAGCCAGGTAATAATTTAAAAAATTGTTTATTAAGTATTAGATGAAAAGGGTGTTGGAGGAATCAGATGTTCAGTGGCATGAGGTTGAGATAACCTGTTACATCCATCTCAGAGTAGTAATGTTCATGTCTGTAGACTAAACTTCTTAAATGCTCCTCGCTGTAACTCCCAACATTGTTTTCTGCATTAAGTATGGTTTTTTGAGAGGGATCAGACTTCTCAAAGGTTGACGGTACGTTGGTCTTCTTCCAAGAACTATACTCAATTGATCAATGCCTACATTTTCTTAGTACATTCATTCAAGGCGCCTAGAAGTCCTGTTTGGCAAGGACTCGTGTCTCCTTAAGATAACTTTACTTCCTTACCTATATTTTCATCAGTTATATGGATTTCACTTATTTCCTTGGCTTTGGGACAACAGCTCTTAACTGTTTAATGAATATGCGTTAATATGTCTTGTCTTAGCCTAATCTCCAGTTCCAAAATTGAGTCTCCAGATAGGAACTGGGGAAAATTATCTGATGGTCTTTTATATTTCTGTTTGAACTGTGGGTCTAAGCCCAAGTTGGTATGCCGTAAATATACAGTAGTGGTCTTAGGTGTCACTTGATGTTCAGTCACTTAAGCATTGCATATCCCTAAATTTCTGATTCACTTAAAACCCCAGGAATGAAGTTAAGGAAGACTTAAAGGAATCCACTTTAGTTCTTGTTGTTTTTCTCATTTTATAGCACTTGTCCATGAAATACCTTCAAATCACTAGAATCCAGGGGAGGACCGGTATTTATTTATTTTTTTTCTTCTGTGAATCCAGGGGAGGACCGGTTTTTATATTTTTGTGTCTTCTGAGAGTGTCTAGAGAGTATGTAGTATTATAACTACCCATCAGAAATGCTTAATATTTAGAATGTTGACCAGTTAATAAGAAAAATGAAAATGTGATAGTTTATATAGATATTTTAGTCAGACTGGTTTTTGTTTTGTTTTGCTTTTTTGGTGGTGCTAGAGATCAAACCCAAGGCCTCACACATGCTAGGCAAATTAGATTGCATTTTTAAATTTAAATATTTAATCACAGCACAATGTAAGAGAAATTTCTTTCCAAGAAGGGTAAAACTGTTATATTGTTTGCTCATATGTACTGTCAGGTAGATAAGTCCTAGTCTCCTTGTACTGGGAAAAACGGGGGGCAGGCCCAACAGTTGCTTTTTATAGAATTATATAAAAAGGAGACACCCATAAGAAGTTGCCAGAAGCTAAAAATGTCATTCTTATATTTTTCATTTTCTTTTCTTTTTAAAGGAACAAGATGAAGTAGAAAAGTCAAATAAAAAAGAATTACAGGAAAAGGAGACAATCATCCAGGTGTTAAATATAAGAATAATAGAAGAAGAAAAAAAGAATCTTGAGCTAAAAGATCAAGTCACAGCCACTGAAAAATTAATGAGAGAATTACAAGAACAAATTGCAAGTATGAAATTAGAGCTGGCTAATTCTAAGCAAAAAGAAAAACAATGTTCTGAAGAAATAAAACAGTTTATGGGTACAGTTGAAGACCTTCAGAAAAGAAATCATTACACAGATAGCCAGTTTGAATCTGATGTACAGAGAATGGTGGAACAAGAAATGCAGAAAAGATTAGAACAACTCCAAGCAAAGATGGATGAAATGTATGGGCAACAGATAGTACAGATGAAACAAGAGTTAATAAAGCAACACATGTCACAGATAGAGGAACTTAAAGCACAACGTAAGGAGGAAATTGAGAGTGTTTTAAAATCACATTTAAATATTACAATTAATGAAGATCAAATAAAGTTAATGAACGTGGCAATAAATGAACTGAATATGAAATTACAAGATACTAACGCTCAAAAGGAAAAACTCCAAGAAGAACTAGGAATAGTTTCAGGAGAAAAATCTACTCTGCAGAGTCGACTTGACCTTTTTGAAGAATTGAACTTTTTAAGGGACCAAATTCAGAGAGCTAGAATGATAATAGCTGAACAAGAAAGTCAACTGAATGAAGCACATAAGTCCCTTAGTATAGTGGAAGCTTTAAAAGCTGAGATTGTTCTGGCATCTGAATCTAGGAAAGAACTAGAGTTAAAACATGAAGCAGAAGTTACAAATAACAAGCTAAAACTTGAAATGTTGGAAAAAGAAAAAAATGCTGTATTAGACAGAATGGCTGAATCACAAGAAGCTGAATTAGAGAGGCTGAGAACACAGCTTCTATTGAGTCATGAAGAAGAACTTTCAAAACTAAAAGAAGATTTAGAAGTTGAACATCGAATAAATATTGAAAAACTTAAAGATAGCTTAGGCATTCACTATAAACAGCAGATATATGGCTTACAAAATGAAATGAGTCAAAAGATAGAAACAATGCAATTTGAAAAAGACAATTTGATAACTAAGCAGAATCAGTTGGTTTTGGAAATTTCAAAACTAAAAGATTTACAGAAGTCCACCATGGATTCAAAATCAGAAGAAATGACCCTTCAGATGCATGAACTCCAAGAGGAAATTGAAATATTAAGACAAGAAAAAAAAGAAAAAGGTACGCTTGAACAAGAAGTTCAGGAATTACAACTTAAAATTGAGTTATTGGAGAAAGAAATAAAGGAAAAAGAGGATGACCTTAAAGAAAAGTTTTCACAACTTGAAGCAGAAAATAACATTCTTAAAAATGAGAAAAAAGCTATTGAGGACATGTTGAAAATTTATGTTCCTGCTGAACAAGAAGAAAAAATGATTTTCATTGACTCCAGCAAGTCCATATCCAAAGATTGTAGCTGGCAAAAAGAAATGGAAATGCTTACAAAAGAGAATGAGGCCCTCAAGCAACAGTGTATTCAGCTAAATGAAGAAATTGAAAAGCAAAGAAGTACATTTTCATTTGCTGAAAAAAATTTTGAAGTTAACTATCAAGAGTTACAGGAGGAGTATACTTGCCTTCTCAAGGTAAAAGATGATTTAGAAGACAGTAAAAACAAACAAGAATTAGAGTATAAAAGTAAACTTAAAGCACTTAATGAAGAGCTTCATTTACAAAGAATAAATCCAGCTACAATCAAAGTGAAAAGTGCCATGCTTGATACTGACAAAGCTTTTGTCGCAGAGCCATTAGAAATCTGTGAAGTTGTTGAGAAAGATACAACAGAACTTATGGAAAACCTTGAGGTAACCAAGCGAGAAAAGCTAGAATTGTCAGAGAAACTGTCTGATCTCTCTGAACAATTAAAACAGAAACATGGTGAGGTTAATTTTCTCAGTGAAGAAGTCAAATCTTTAAAGCAAGAAAAAGAGAAAATTCTATTGAGATGTCAAGAGCTAGAACTCCTAATTAACCATCATAGAGCAGAAAATATAAACATGTGTGATGTTCATTTAAGCTCTTTACAAGATGGAATAGTAACTATTATAAGCAAGGATTCTCAAGGATCATTATCTAATGTAGGTGAAGATTTTGGAGAAGAATCAAAAACAGTAGTGGAAGAGAAAATTTCTTTTGAAAATGTGGCTATTAGAAGAGAAAGCAAGCAAGAACAGTTATTTTCACCATCAGTAACAAATGAATGCTCACCTGGGACAGATCAATCAAGTGAAAATGATAAACTCCATCAGGAACTTTATGTACTTAAATCAGAACAGGTATGTTTACTTATTTACATATGGTATAGCATAGTGAAAATGTACATTTCATGCTAAAAAGAGTTTTCACCTTCTTAAAACAAATTCATAAAAGAGAATGAAAGTGAATCATGTAATTCTCATTTGGATCTATCATTTATCATTTAATTTTCCTATTTTTTCTTAAACACTGTTTTTCTTTTAGCTAATCTATTATATATTCTGCTCAGGAAATAAAGCAATATTTTCTTTGTTAAGACAATAGTTTAAATAATATTGTTTAGAATCTCAACTTTACAAAAGTTATTGATTTTATAACTTAGTATTTTGTTGCAATTTCAAAGACTTTTAAGAGTTTTTATTTCCTACTGGTCTTTTTCAAGGTTCCACAATTGTAAACAAACTCTTGAGTGTTTTAGAACCTTATGCAGTTGTTCAATAGTTATAAATTATTTTTCCTTTGTGCAAGAAAAACACTTAAGTCCTAGAGTTTTTAGAGTCTTATACCTGAGGAGGAAAAAATAGTATTAATTCTCTGTACAGCTAAAGAAATAAAACACATAAAATAATAGGTTGTTTCCTTTTATGTCAGCTATTGATATTAGAAATAACAGAAAAGTCTGATGTGTATCTTCAGTATGATAATGTTTGTTCTTTGATTGGTCTTCAGATATGACACCCAGAATTTTCTGCAGGTATTCTTTTCTGTTTGGAAACAAACTAAACCTTTTTTCTGTGATAGAATATGAATTATACCTTGTAAAGACTCTTGAGATACCACATATTGTAAGGGGAGTTCACTAACTAGTCAGGGAAATTCATTATAATGTATTTCCTGTTATGTGGCTCAGTGGTAGAGCACTTGCCCAGTATATGCAAGGCTCTAAGTTCTATCCCCAGCACTGGGGGAAAGGATGGGGAATAAATAGTTAGATAAATAAAATAGTTAGATAAATAAAATAGATATCTTCTGGTTTGCACCTTGATTGGCCAAACTAAAGCAAACATATGCCTTATGTAGTTCCCAAAAATGTTTTCATAGATTAATTCTGAGGCCTGTAGTTAAATAGCAGATGAAATTTCTAACCTTGGGCAATTCTTGTTTCTCTAGAGCTTTCTTTTGTAGCATGTACAGAATGATTAAAGCTTCTGTTTCAGTAACTCAAAAATTTACTTGAGCATCACAGAGAACCAAAGACATATAATATTCTTGAAAGCTCCAATGCTTGTTATTTGCCAAGAGTAGGGAAAATGATTTAAATTTTTTTTTTTTTTTAAATCAGTGGTGGTCCTATATTCAAAGTTCTGAAGAGTTATTTTATTTTTCATTATCAACATCCTAAGTGCTTGTAAGGAAATGAAATGGTACCCATAAAATTCAGCTTCATTTGTATTATTAAGACATTAATTTTACACTCTTGGATCAGAGAATTTTCTAGTCACCTTTCCTTTAGCCCAAAGTTGAGCAGACTATTTAAACTCAAACATTGACATTGTAAATGTTGTGTTGAAATGTGAAATTCCATAGTTAACATTAAAAAATACACATTTTTACCAAGATTTACTACATTTTTAGTCTTTTATAATTAGCCTAAGTCCTACATTCTCTCTCTTTTAGAATGCTTATCCATAAACCACTTCTAGAGTATGCGGGTCCACTGAGTCAGTACTTAAAGCTTGAATGCATATGCATCTTAATTATCCCTTTTATTCTATGAAAGTTGTATAGTATAGATAATTCTATATTAAATTCTTCTTTTTGTTTTTTTTATGCTTATTTCAGTCATATTAGTGTTTATATTCTATGATTTATAGTTTTTCTACCAGGAAAACAACTGGTAATACTTTTTCTTTCTTTATTTTTTAAATAACCTTATTTAATTAATTTATTTATTTTTTAATGTGGTGCTGAGGATGGAACCCAGTGCCTCACACACGCTAGGCAAATGTTCTACCACTAAGCTACAATTTCAGCCCTACTTTTTCTTTCTTGATCCTTATAACATACTTTTGACCTGGAACTTGACCACTGTTGATAGTGTTGCTACTCTTCAATGCCACTATAAATTATGCACATTATGGTTAATGTACTATAGTATTTATCTTTTGATAATCACCATGGAAAATGACAAATAAATGACAAGTGAACAGTGGTTTCTACAGATTATTTGCTCTTACAGACAACTAGAGAAAACTTCACCATAGTCATTAAAACTGCCATCAGTCAACAGTTAAGTGTGTTTGATCTTTCTGAAACACTCAGTTCCCTAGGTCAAGTCCGTAACACATGACAACTCTCTGTTTATGTGACTAGCTAGTGAGGTGCAGTAAGAGCCTGGTCACGGTATTTTCCAAATGAGTGTCAGTTTGTTAAGTGCTAAAGTAAGGGACTAGGAGCTTTGTGACAGTTTTTAAAACTAACTGCAGAACAATTATTAATCTTAACCATGGATAATATTTAAATCCAATGACTTCTTCAGAATATTGTTAATAACTAAAATATTATGAACCAAATGAATACATTTAATCATTAAATTGACACAAAATAAAGTGTAACATCTTTGTGAAATAACTAGTATCCCATTTTCCTCTTTAATATATTATCATTTGCTTCTTCTTCCTTTAACCTTGATTTATTTTCTTCATTTCTATAACAAAATGGCACTGCTGTGATATCTTTGTGCTTTCAGTTAAATACAGGCAAATAGCTCTGCACAGGATACTCTGAATAGCATCTGACAGTTTGGGGTAAGGTGCAGGCCATAAAGCTTTGATTTGATGTTTGAGATAAGTCATTCATTCATTCATTCATTCAGCGAAGTTTTGAGTGCCTACTATATAACAATTATTGTTCTAGATATTAGAGATACAGTGATAAGGGAAATGGACAAAATCCCTGCTCGCAGGAGCTCATAATTTAATGGCGGAGGCCAATAATAAATAGATGCATAGATGGTAATAACTGCTGTGTAAAAGAATAAAGGGAAGTACAGCATAATGAAGAAAGAGAGTATTTTATCGAGGAAAATTAGTAAAGGCCTCTCTGATAAAGTGATATGAATTCATATTCCTTAAAGAAGAGTGGGAGGCTAATACACAGGTAAATGGGAAAGAATGTTTAGCCAGGGGAATAGCAATTACAAAAGCCAGGGGGTGTGCTTGACAGAGGACAGGGCAGCTGGAGCAAGGACAGTGGAGAGAGGCATGGGAGAGAAGGTCAAAGTGTATCTGAAAAACCAGATTATACTCTGACCTCTTCTCTCCTTAACTCTTCATAAGATTTGGAGTCATAGGGGACAGTTTTTAACTTTTCATTCTAAAATAACTTTAAGCTTACAGAAAATTCTAAAACTATGAGAGTTTCCATGTACCAACCACTCATTCAGCTTTCCCTAACATCAACATAGTGCATATCTGTAATATAATTATAAAACTAAGAAATTAAAATTGCTGCAGTACTGTTAACTAAAGTATAAACTATTTAGATTTCATTGGTTTTTCCTATAATGACGTTTTTCTGTTCCAAGATTCATTCCCAGATCCTATATTGTACTTAGTTGTCATGTCATCTTTGGTTTCACCAGTCTCTGACAATACTTTAGTCTTTTGGTCAGTTATTTTTTAGAATGTTCCTCAGTTTGGATTTGTTTGATGTTTGTTGTGATTACATGAAGCCTGTATATTTTTGATACTACCAAAAAAATGCTGTGCCCATCTTGTGCTTCATGCCTGGTTACGTGAGTCCATATGTCATTATTACAGGTAATGTTAATCTTCATTGCTTGTGATATCTGCTGGGTTTCTCAACTGTAATGTTTTCCCCTTTGTAATGAATAACTATCTTGGAGGAGGTACTTTGATACTATGCAAATAACCTTTTCTCCTTAACTTTCTTTCATCTAATATTCTTACATCCATTGTTGGATCTTGCATGCAGTAATTATTACTATGGTGTCCCAATGGTAATTTTATACTTTCCTCATTGTTTTATTTATTTATTTAGCTGTATGAGCTATATCTTCACTTCTAATCAATATCAGTGTAGACTCATGACTAATTTATCCTTTTAGTTGTAACCTAATACTTGGTTTTGTTTCAGCTTTGGCATTAAGAACTTTTTGATTTGAGGTACATCCTTTTGAATTGTACTTGCTTTTTTGAGTATTGGTACTACAAGAAGCTTCAAACCCATCTTGTATTTTTCCTACCCTAACTTTAGAATCAATCACTTCTTCATGAAATTCATATTTCTTTTATTGGAAAATACTATCTAGAAACCAAGATCTACGTGCTAGATATTCTCATTGTTACTAGGATGTCATTACTTCTAATCCCTGTTAGTGGATAGTTTAAAGATATATCTTTGTATGCTAATCCTTCTATCTATATCTGAATCTCTCTGTATACATGTATAATTTAAAAATCCATAAATTCATTCTGAGCCCTCCAGTTCTGGTACCACAGCATTTGTTTTGCCCTGCCCTTTTTTGCTTAGTAACTTTGTTCTCCAACAGTGAAAAAGGGAGAGTCTCATGTTCAATTGCATTTTTATTTGTTTGCTCAACCATAATATACACATATATAATTTCAGAATTGCTATCCTACACCCCTGTGAAAAACAAATTCTCTAACTAGACTACATTATTTGTGTGTAGTACTTTTTGTTTTTAGCCTTATAATATACAGTCAAAATATTGTTTTTCAAGTACCTTAGGTTAACTCTTTTCTCTCTCACCCTGTTGGTGTGGTTTTTTTCATATATGAATACATAAACACACACACACAAACACATTCACATATATATTCAAATATATATGAATATAATACATGAATATTTATTTATAACAGTCATAACGCATTTGTAATTTTTATTCATATATATAACAGTCATAACTTATTTATGATTTTTTTTATTCCATTGAGTTCCTAATTCTTATTAATATATGAAAAAAATCATTCTATGGACAGTTCTTTCAGTTATGACAGGTGTGTAGAGTCATCTACATCACTTACAGTCATGATATAATGTTTCATCACCCCAACATTCCCAGGCACTGTTCTTTTATAGTCAGCCACTCTCTCACCTCCTGCCTGTGGTAAACACTGGCCTGCTTTCCTTTTCTACAGTTTTGCTTTTTCCAAAGTGTCATAAATGAAAACGTGCATCATGTCAGGCTTTATTACCTTAATAAAGTGCATTTAAGAATCATCTATATTGTTATGTCTAATAATAGTTTGTTCCTTTTTAATAAGTGAGGGAAATTCCAGCAGTTTGTTTATCCATTTACTGTTTAAAAGACATATAGATTGTTTCCATCTTGAGATAGTTAGAGAATCTAACTTGTATTTTCCAAAATAAACACTTTGACTATCTTTAAAAATAGAATAGAGTAGGTAGAGGGTGGTGAAAGTATAAGGAGAGCACAAACATAGAAACCAGTTAGAGAAGTCATTTGCCCAGGTTTATAAATTAAGGAGAGTTAGAGTGGGAACCCAGGTACTTTAGTTTCAGAATCCATGGTCTTAACCACTACTACTTCTGCCTTCTGGGAATCTGAGGATTAAAGAGCAGACTAAGATTTTTGTTTAGTTATTCTTTAGTTTTTAATTATAACTATAACTGATAAATGAATTTTGAAATCCAGAGATTGTTGGCAAACTTAACAGGAACGATTTCAGTGGAGTTTGGTAGTTTTCCAATTTGTTGGAATAGCTTTCAACGTAATGTGACGAAACATGCTTAGAAAATCTTCTAAGGCCCTTAGAAAGATAATTTCTGTAATACAATCTTTATTTAGTGGTCTTTCTCCAATTCTGCAGAAAAATTATCTTTGAGAATCAGTTCAAAGACACTTGACTTTTCAGTTAGGGGGAAATAGAAATGTCTGTTTTACGGGAATTAAACTTTCAACAATTGAAGTTTTATGGAATCCAGAGGTTATTATTTAGAGCCAAGGAGATTATTTACCAAAAAATATTTCTCTTAGGAAGTCTTTGTGGGGGGAGAGTTTCAGAGAGGAGAAATAATTTTTGGTGTTCTATTACACAGCATAGTGATAATAGTTAACATATATTTCAAAATTGCTATAGGAGAGAATTTTAACCACAAAGAAATGATAAATATTTGAGGTGATGGATGTGTTTGATTATTCCACAGTGAGTGCATGTAAGAAAACATCACTTTGTACCTCAAAATATTCAATCATTATTTGTCAATAAAAGATAAAACTTAATGCAAATAAAAAACAATTCCTTGGAAGAAATTAATGAATAATTTATTCTCTCATAATGATTTTCATTATAAGGCACTATTGTGAGTTTACTAGTTCTCATTTTTTAGAATAATGGAATCAAGCTACATGCTTCTATAATTTCTCAAAGGGGAATCTGAGAATTAATGATCAGGCTAAGCTTTTTGTTTTAATAATAATTGTAAGTACTGAAACACATTTTGCCATCAAGTATTGCCCCCAGTGTGCTTAGCATTGTTCAGGTAATGTGTGCAGGAGTTAGTCCCTCCATTAAATAATTTAGAGAAATAAGTAAAGTGAAGACCGAAAGACAGCAGCAGAAGTGTTTTACAATTTGAAGGAAATAATTTACAGGGAAAAAAGGTTAAATGGCTTGACATTATATGATTAATGTAAACCTTTTTCATTGGGGAAATGTAGCTCAGTGCTGTCAATTAATAGCCTCCTGTGTATGGTAAAGTCATGATCTTCTGAAACCCGAGGATAAGGAGCTAGTCTGGACAGTTAAATGTGTTTCTAGAAATTGAAGTCATTGTATTTTAAGTTTTTAGTTGCAGAAAGGTTTTATGCTTTTAAACTAGAGGAAAAAGCAAAATTGAATATAACTTGATTTATTGTCAGAATCACCATATGCCATCATCCAGACTCTTCTTTACTACTTTTTGAGTCTTTTTTCATTCATTTTTAACAGTAGTTAAATTTGTAGTTAGTTTCTTACCATGACCCATGTTCCTAGTCATAAGAGGACACACCTTACTTATAAAGATTTTTGTTTTATGATAATGGAAATAAGTTCTATGTGTTTCCAAAACTGGGGTGAAATATTAGTATATCATTTAATTTAAAGGTATTTTATTGCTCAACTTATTACACATTTATGTTTTCAATTCTTTCATTCTTCAAGGAATTACCTATTGTAGGTAAAGCAATGGTGTTTTGTTTGTTTTTGTTTTTTGTGCAGTTTTTTGTTGTTATTGTTTTATTTTGTATTCTTTCTGAATATCAATTAATGTAGTATGCCACTAGTTAATATATTATTACAAAGACTGTTTGCCACATTCTGGGTCATCTTTATCTGTTACTCTTTGAGTCTATTTTTCTCCTTAGTTCTTTCTTTCTTTTTTCTTTCTTTGTTGTTAATTCTTATGTTGACTTAAATGCTGCTATTTATGAATAATTATTTCTTACCCACAGTTTTGTTTTTACCTCAAATGAGAGAAATTGGATGATTATCAAAATAACTAATTTGCAAAAGAAGCAGGGAAAGAGTATTTTAAGAGGTATCTCATAGGCTAGGTGTGGGATCCACCAGTTCATAAAGTGTGAACAGCTAGGGTATTGATGATTTTACGTCTGCTGGAGTTTCATTAAAATCACATTTAGCTGCTTGGGCTGGGGATATGGCTCAAGCGGTAGCGCACTCGCCTGCCATGCGTGCAGCCCGGGTTCGATCCTCAGCACCACATACAAACAAAGATGTTGTGTCTGCCAATAACTAAAAAATAAATATTAAATCTCTCTCTCTCTCTTACTCTCTCTTTAAAAAAAAAAAATCACATTTAGCTGCAACAGTCATAAGGTCAGGCCTCCATCTCATATAGGTGTTAAGACATCTTGACAGACTAACTGCAGGATATAAGAAACTGTAATAAACAAAAATTTTCAGAACTTTAAGAAGTACCAGACAGTTTGTTTATTTGCTTAATGACTGAGTTAGCAGTGTAATTTCTCCATTGTACAAGTACATTCATTGATGGAGGAGAATTATTTCATTCTGAGTTTAACATTACCTAAATGAAAACAAATGTACTTCAAATAAATTTTAAGTATTTAAATTTTGTGGAAGAACCCAAATAAGTAATGTGTCATACCAAAAATATTTTTGAATCTTTGTGATTCCATGGTCATCAGTCCTTTCTTTTCAAACAAACTTAACAACCTATAACTAAAGAAAGATAATAGGTTTAATAAATATTGTTTCTTCAATTACTATTGTTTTTATTATTGTTCAATTTCAGGAGCAAGCCATTGACAGAGAACACGAGAGAGATTTGTTCCAACAAGAAATACAGAAGTTAGAACAACAACTTAAGGTTGTGCCTCGAATCCAGCCTGTCGGTGAACATCAAACTAGAGAGGTAAGAACTTTATTGGTATTTCCTATTTGTATCTTGAGTGTGAAGTAAGAGTTACATTATGAAAAACTTAAAAGTGAATAAGGTATAAATCTTAAAAATCAGGACATTGAATGTTACTTAAATGTGAGGAGGTCATAAACCCTAAAAAATGTTTGTATTGGACTAGGGGTTATAATTCATGGTAGAACACTTGCCTAGCGTACCTGAAGCCCTGGATTTGATGCCAGCACCATCAAAAACAAAACATAAAAATGTTGTACAGAAATTTGGAATTATTTCCATCTTTATATATTTTCTAGTATTAAATAAACTTCTCTGCCTAATTCTCTACTCCCATGCCAACAAAACTGATAATTCTCTGTAGTCACTCTTTACTAATTATTTCCCTTTCTCTTCTCTTTTACAGTCCACTACAATGAAGTTTCCAACATCTTTTTCTTGGAATTTTATACCCCTTAGTATATTTAAACTGTTCCTATGAAGGTTACCCAAAGCCTCTTGGCTGTATCCAGTAATCACCTCTCTGTCTTTAATACTACTCATCCATTTGGAGACACTCATTACAGTCTTCTATAAGTATCTCCTTCTCTTGACTGCTGTGACACACCTACTGTAGAGTGTGGTCTCTCTCCTCCAGTATTTATTTGTCTTCTGCCTACCCAAAATAAATGAGGGGTGCCTCATGACTTAGTCTTAGAGTCCTTGTTCTTCCGTTTTTACATTTTCTTCCCAGTCATCTGTAAATTGCCCCACAGTTGTTCCTTTATTCCTAACATCACTGTTGAACTCTGTACTTGAATTTTCAACTGCCTACTCTGTCTCCACGTAGATGTCTCATTTTTAACATATCCAGGAATCATATTCTTGGTTCCTGATTAGCCTTTATCAAAAAGACAAGAATAAAATTATTCCTTCTTCATCTCAATAAATGTTGTGCCTTCTAAATCATCTTCTTTGCTAAGTTCTAGAATTCTTCCTCAGTCCCACTCCTTCTCAGCCCTGATCCCAAACCACTAATGGATCAGATTTATACTACATCTTTTTATTCTTTTCACCTTTATTCATTTCCCTGTGTCTTAGTTGTCATATTATTTGCCTATATGTGTGAGGTAGCTTCCTGACCAGTCTCCCTGCTTCTACCCTGTCACTCCCACTGTCCATTTTCCTCATTCAGAAAACTCTACATTTATTAAACAAATGCTACATGGGAAATATTATATATATTTATACGTATATCACTTATATATATTTCTAAAGATGGCTTGTCCTGGTTATAAAGAGATTGTGCTTGAGATAAGCAATCCCAGTGTGGATCATGGCTGTGCTATGTAGTAGATGTGTGACAGTAACTAAGCTACTTAACCTTTCAAATCTATTTATTCATTTCGAAAATAAAGACAGTAATAGCTCCCACTGCATAGCAGTATTAGTGTGGCCCTTAGTTAACACTTAAATTCAACTACTATTATTTCTGAAAATAATTTTATTGCTGAAAATTATCTACAATTTCTAAGAAGTTTACTTGATTCATTTCTCTTAAAAGTACCTCAAAGAAGTATAAAATGCCTATAAGTTCATTGTAATGAAATGTTAAATCTGCTAGAGTAGCAGAGAAGTCATCATTCCCCTTGTTTGTAGTCATTGCCCTTATTTCTAACAAATGTATTTTTAGCTTTTGAAAAACAGTGACTTATTCATTGAAACTCAAAAGATAATTCAAAATCTAGAACTTTGACTGCCATTTTCTACTATATAATTTTTTTAAAAATATTTGAAAGTTGACCCATCTAGTTCATGAAACTTTAAGGTATGTTTGAGTTTCCTCAGGAACATTGTGACCCATTTGTTCTCTGCTTACCCTGCCAGAACTAATCCCAACTTCTGATTTTCTGAAGACCCAAAAATTCCAACTGTGAATACATATTATAATATGCCATTTCATTTTACCTGTTTTATAGCCTTTTCTCATGAACGTAATCCAAAACTTAGTCAACCTATTATTCTCAGTAGCTTTATTACTGTTAAAATTTAATCCTGTAATTATAATTAAGCTTGCATTTTTTTAATGTTCTGAATAATGATTGTCATTTTGTATAATTGCCTCCAAGTATTTCACTGAATAAAGGTAGTATTCCTTTATTTCTTACCATCACTTATCTTTTTAGGAACCTCCTCTCCCTCTTGATCAGAACTAATTTCATAAATTATCTTATTAATCCTTCCTGTATTCTTCTATCACAGAGCCATTGAATTGAAGGCACTTGCATATCAGTCTTCAGGGATAAGTTGTGAGATGTGTCATTATTTA
The DNA here is from genome assembly GCF_047511675.1 of Marmota flaviventris. Taxonomy (NCBI): domain Eukaryota; kingdom Metazoa; phylum Chordata; class Mammalia; order Rodentia; family Sciuridae; genus Marmota; species Marmota flaviventris. The sequence goes on from NC_092498.1 coordinate 24,766,719, forward strand.
TTTTGGATGCAGGAGAAACTATTAAGACACTAAATGTACAGCTCTCTCTTTCCACCCATTCTCATCTCTATTCTGGAATGGTGCAATGTATAGGTTGAAAGTGCTTTGTAAATAACTATTATCAAAAGGTAATTCATGAAAGATTTTTTTTCAGGTTATCTTACTTCACATTCTGAGAGCAAGTCAGTAAGTACTCTACAAATTTGCCATCTTTAAGGTCATAGGTCTTAGTATGATTGTACCATTACTAGATAATTCAACATTATTCAAAATGTGGTTTTCCCCTCTTCCTAGCTAAAGTGTTAGTCTTAAGAGAATGAAATTTTTCTAAAAAGGGTTGAGCAAAAGCAATATTTGTTGTTTACTAGTGCTGCCTAGTTCTTATCAACTTGGGAAATATCAACCTTTGTTTGAGATAATAGTTGCTATTCTTATAAAAAATGAAATTAATAATAGCATTTCAAAATGTTTTTTTGGAAAAAAATGATTTTTGAGATGAATTAAAAGTTATGAACTTTTCAAATTTTTAGATTTTTTTGTTTAATATATTTTCAGGTTGAACAGTTAACAAATGATCTAAAAGAAAAAACAGACAAGTGCAGTGAGCTGCTTCTATCAAAAGAACAGCTTCAGAGAGATGTACAAGAGAGGAATGAAGAAATTGAAAGGCTAGAGTTCAGAGTGAGAGAACTGGAACAAGCCTTACTTGTTAGCACAGACAATTTTCAAAAGGTGTGACATTTTGAGTTAACTTTATTAAGTGTTTTAATGAAGAAAAGTTTGATACACAAACATCAGAGCTTGAATAAGAAAGCTTGAGGGTGGGGGCAGATGGGAAAGAGCCTTCATTTTTATCTGAGAAATGCATTTTAAGTGTCAAAAGTTCCTGTTTGACTCTATGAATGTATTCAAGACTGAATATCTGTAACTTTTTGATATTCACTAATGTAGAGTTTGTCCTCCTAACTGGTCAGAGAGAATTGCTACTTATCCAAAAGGAAACATACACACACACACACACACACACACACTCTCTCTGAATAAACAGTATTTAATGTCTGAAAATTTGAGAACATTCTTATATATTTAAAGGTAGAGGACCAGAAACAATTTGGAGCCTTACAAGCTAAAGCAGAATTTTCTCTAGAAGTGCAACTGCAAGCTGAGCGAGATGCTATCGACAGAAAAGAGAAAGAGGTAAGGACTTTTTTTTTCCTTTCGTGTGTGTGTGTGTGTGTGTGTGTGTGTGTGTGTGTGTATTAGATGTAGATGGGCAAATATCTTTGTTTTATTTACTTACATGGTTCTGAGGATTGAACCCAGTGCCTCACACATACTAGGCAAGCACTCTACCACTTTATTTTTAAATGACAAAATATGTTTTGAGTTATGTTAAAATCAGTTACCTTGAAAATGTCATTTGAACAAAATGAAATTTGTGGTCTAAAACCAAAGTATAGACTTTCTCAATTCAGTGCCTAAATTGATCTTCAAGACAATAAACATGTGAACTGATAAGCTTATGAAGGAAGTTTATTCCAGGTTAAGAGGATAACTAGTGTGAGCACTTTGAAGCAAGAAGAAATTTAGAGAGGGAGAAAGGACAATTTAGCAGGTATGGGCTGAGTGAAGAGGACAGTGAAAAATGTAGTTAGGACAAAAGGCAGCATCTCTTTTCTCCTGTTCGTGCTATGGGCGTTGAGTTTTTGCTCCTCTCTACTGTGAATTTGGGTTTGCTTGCTTTCCTTTTTCTTTATAAACTTTTCCCTGAGAATTGATAGTGTTGTTTTACAACATATGAAGCTTGTGCTTAAAAGATTAATAATGAACTAGGAATGGGAATTTAGCTCAATGTGGGTTTGAATCTGCAGCACCACAAAATAATAATAACAAGAAAGTAACTATAAAGTTATCCTGTGTTGCCCTTCTCCCTCCTTCTTAAAGAGAAGGATCCAATTAGGCATGGTGGTGCATGCCTGTAGTCCCTGCTTCTCAGGACGCTGAGGCAGGAGAATGAATCACTTGAGCCAAGGCGGTTAAGGTCAGCCTAGGCAACATAATAATACCCCTGTGAGAACAAGAAAAGAAAATTTACCTTTAGAGCTATAGTAATTTTAACTTTCTTTGTCTACTAATAGTTTTCCTAAAACATATAATACTCAACATCGTATAGTAGTAAATAATTTTAAATGTTTAAGATGTTTTTAATTATGTTTTGTCTCTTTCCATAGAATTTTTCTCAGAACATTTAAATTTATTTTAACAAATACTTATTTTGCTTAAATATCGTAGAAGTATTTGTTAATAAGTACTTGGAAATCTGTTTACAAAACTAATTTAGATATCAGCTAAAATGACAGTTCAGCGAATGTGTAGTTCAAAGAAGAAAAAAGGAATCCATAGAAATTACTATAGTTGAAATGATCCATGAGAAGGATCGTTTTCCCATTTTTATGTAACATCTGAGAAGTTCTTGTTTATTAGGTTTGGAGTTTTCATTGAAGCAGTGAGCACATTTATTTTTGTGTAACTATTTCTATATATTTGAAAGGAATTAATACTTAATGATTTATTTTAAATACTGAATAATCTCCTCCCCCAAAAAATGAACCTTCACAACTCTATCTAAAAGTAGTGGTAGTTGATTAAGAATACTTGGTGTAGCTTACTAGTTGTTTCTCTTCATTTGTGTGTGTGTTCTGGGGCTCAAAGGGCCTCATACAAGCATTCCATCGCTGAGTTATTTCCTTAGCCCTAATTCTATACATACACACACACACACACACACACACACACACACACAGGTTTTTTTGTTTTTGTTTTTGTGATGGAAGCCATTAAGTATAGTGCCAGGCTGGCTGTAAACTCCAAATTACAAGGGTTCAAGCAATTCTCTCACATCAGCTTCCTGAGTAGCTGGGACTACATTCATATGCCACCATGCCCTATTATTTTTATTACCTTTTGAATGTAATATATATCTACTAACACCTTAATTTCCTGAATTAAGTTTCTAATAAACATCTACCTTTTACTCAGGATCATAGTACTAGTAGTTCGGAACTATAAGAAACCATAGAGAGCATCTGTTAACTGACTTTCAGTTTTTACAGATAGAGACCCAGAGCCAAAGATGTTGAGTGAATATATACAGATTAAAATAACAGCTGACCTTCATTTACTTGCTTTACATAACTATAATGAGTATTCTATCAGAACTCACTCCCTTACCTATAACTGAATAATGAGAGGTATGAATGTAGAATTAAAACATGTCTTTTAATGTTAATGAAAATAACTTAAGCATTCTATCCTGAAAACTAGGCAAATGTTTTCAGATGTCCTATTGAGTATAAACATAAAGATATCCTTATGTATCATTATAGTTGAGACGTTCAAATACTCCCAAAACCTAAATTTGTATAAAACATTTTTTTGAAAGTTCATTAGACTATGTAGAAATGTGGGATGAATAAAAAGAAGAAAACAGCTTCTTATAGGAGAAGGAAATATTGTGGAGACAATAGTTATTTTGAGAAAACGATTCCTTCAGTAAGTTTTAGCTCTCTGTAGAACTAATGAGCTCTAGTTTACAGATAGCAATAGTAAATAATAGTTAACTTTGCTGAGGGCTAGAAAGTATATTAAATGCCTTGTCCCATTAACCCTTAACTGTCTTCCTGGGAATAGGTTCTGTTCTAAAATCTCCTAATTTGCCAATGTGTGACCTGATCCTTAAGAGAGGTTAGTACTTAGTACAGACAGAAAGAACTGATTCTGGAACCCTATGATACTATACTACCAGAACACCGAATATATTTTGCTTGTTAGTGAAAAATGTTAAAGACTGTCATTCAACATTTATTATTAAGCTGTTTCTGCATGTAGAGCACTTTTGTTCAGTTGTGAAATCAACACCAGACTTCAAGGAATATGCTATCTAATTAGTGGAACATATATAAGTTTTTTTAACATTTTTTTAAGTTGTTGATGGACCTTTATTTTATTTTTTGATTATATGTGGTGCTGAGAAACTAACGCAGTGGCTCACACATGCCAGGCAAACGCTCTACCACTGAGCCACAACCCCAGCCCCTATACTTTTTTTTTTTTAAGAGAAAAAAACACTTAAAAAATAAAATAAAATAAAACTCAAATAGGTACAAATCAGTGTCATCCAAATAGTCTAGATATCAATTGGTAGACAAGTAAAACAAGTTTAAACCTTTCTAATGTTCTTCTGGTTTGGGTGTTGTTATAAGACAGCCTGAAACTAGAGTCTGCTTGAATAACAAGAATGTTCCATAGTGTCATTTGGAGAAATTAAAGTGTGATGTGATGTCTCAAGTTCAGCTACTTAAAATAAAAATGTTAGTACTTTAAACCAGTCCTTGTCTGCATATGAATCAGCTGGGGACCTTGTTAAAGTACAGGTCTTTTTTTTTTTTATCTCTCTCTTTTTTTAAAATTTTTAGTTGTAGAGAAACTAAATACCTTTTTTTTTTTTTATGTGGTGCTGAAGATCAAACCCTGTGCCTCACGCATGCTACGCAAGCGCTCTACCACTGAACCCCAACCTCAGCTCCCAAAATGCAGATCTTGAGTGCAGCACAAGATTCTGTGCATCAAACGTGCTCTCACATGATGCCTATTCTGCTGCTTCCAAGACTACACTTTGAGTAGCAGAGCTTTTAAGACATAGAGCTAAGAATTAGACTATTAAGTGATGTCACAAGGAAAAAAAAAAAAGGTCATGTGAGGTGGGGCAGCAATTTTGAACTTAAATAACTATGTGTATGTTGATTTTATAATACCTTGTCATTAAAATTTGCTATAGAAGAGAAGAATAGGTGTAAATACTGTCAGATAACTTTGAAGAAGATACAGTCATCACAATTTTCAATAAACTAACCTGGAAATTATATATGTACAACCACTAAATGTATTTTAGTGTCTACAGAGTTTAATATCAGTGTTACCAAAAAAATTTAAATAGAGGTCTTAGACATTAGTTATTAGAAACAGGATAAATTATAGTTTAGGACTGGAACTCCCAGGTTCAAAAGGTGGTTTCACCACATAGTAGACATGTGACCTCAGGAAAAGTTACTCCTTGCAGTAACTCCCTTCCTCACTTCTGAAATGGGGTTAATCATAGAATAGAGCTCCTAAGGTTGTAACAGGCTTTTTAAAAAATAACAATATATAAAGTACTTTGTACCCATGCCTAGCAGTAATTCTCTATAAATTATAGCCATTATTTAGTATTGATACCATTTCTGTTTAAGAAATATTAGGCTGATTTTTTTTCCTTGCTGATTTCTTTTTTTAGGCTGATTTTTAAGGCCTTTCCTTGCCTGTGCTAGAATGATTCTAATTATGTGATGTATCAGTATATAAGCAACATATGCCCCTTTTCAACTTTAAGGCACTAAATGATTTAAAGTTGGCTCTGAGCCAGTTACTACTAAACACTGCTACTGCATCTTAGGTTGCTGTTAATGCAACATTTTTGATCATCAAATAAATATATGTTTATAAATTCATTTATTAAATATTAAGTAGCTGTGAATCAGTGAGCTAAAGTGACTGCTAATGTCCTCAATCAAACCCATTTTTTTAAATAGAGCAATAATTAGCTCTTAATATTCGTCATCAGGTTCATTTTTTGTGTGTAACCATCTAAGAGGATTATTTTACTTTTGTTACTAATAATCCATCTTCAAAAATTAAATTTCTGTTTTCCTATAAGTAAGAGCTCTCTGATTTTCTACTAAAATTATTTTGTTAACTTACTCTGCAATTCAGACCTAAGGATCTCTTGACCTTATTGTGTATCTCTGCTTCCATCTGCTTAATCAAACTACAAAGCAGCCAGGGCATTCAATGGATTATAATTAGATATTTGTGGGACTATATTAAGTTAGTTTTATTTGATACTAGAATAACTGAATTAATTCTACAATTTTTCTAAGCTTTTCAATAGCAACTGACTTAATTCTAACTGAATTTAACATAAGAGTTAGCATGTGGACTACTCCTTTCTGTGACTCTTTCTGCTTATGGTAGAAAATGTTTCCTGGTGTCCTTCTTTAAAGGTGTCTTCTGCTTGGGCAAGATGGTTTAAGAATGTGCAGTGTGACAGGCACAGTGGCACACACCTATAATCCCACAACTCAGAAGTCTGAGGCAGGAAGATTGCAAGTTTGAGGCCAGCCTCAGCACCTTAGCAAGACCCCAAGCAACTTACTAAGCATGACTCTATCTAAAAACTATAAAATGAAAAAAAAGGGCTGGGGGGATGTGGTTCCATGGTAAAGCTCCCTTGGGTTCAGTCCCCAGTGCCAAAACAAAAACAAAATAAACAAACCAAAAAAGATTGTGCAGTGTGAGCATGTCTAGGAACCATACAGGTATGGCTGGCTTAGAAAACCACTTTCCTTTATTCTTATGAATTAAGCATATGTACTTTGTAAAGCAAATACAACATTCTTTTTTTTTAAATTTTTTTTTTAGTTGTAGTTGGACACAATATCTTTATTTTTATGTGGTACTGAGGATCGAACCCAGTGCCTCACATGTGCACGACAGGCGCTCTACCACTGAGCTACAGCCCCAGCCCGAACATTCTTAATTCTATCTTGACAAACATCTGTATAAAGTTTTTTTTTCTTTACTTTTCATAATTTTTATATTAAAGATAACAAACTTAGAAGAACAACTAGAGCAATTTAGAGATGAGCTTGAAAATAAAAATGAAGAAGTTCAGCAACTACATATGCAATTGGAAATACAGAAAAAGGAATCCACTACCCGTCTACAGGAACTTGAACAAGAAAATAAGTTATTCAAGGTAACTATTTTAGAAAATTCTTTTTTCTATAAAGAGATAATAAGTTTTCCTCCTATGTAGTTATAATAAACATTTACTAAGTCCAGATCTAAATAATACTCACTCGAAGAACACTAGCAAGCAAATAGATTTGCATGGAACTTATTTTCTGCTCATAATTAAATTTTTGAGATCTTTTATGAAAATATTTCAAGAATTATTGATCTACATTATGTCTAATTTTTTTTACTTGTACATTGTAGGAAATGTATTTTTTATAAGACTTAATTGAAACAATGTTGTGAAAAATGCCATGTCATGAATACATCCAACTGTGATGGTTATTTTTGTCACTAGGATGAAATGGAGAAATTGAGATTTGCCATAAAGGATCCTGAGGCTATCTCTACTCATGACCAGCATATGCTATTTGGGAAATTTGCTCAAATAATACAGGAAAAAGAGGTAGAAATTGATCGATTAAATGAGCAAATTAGAGACTTTCATCAACAACTTAGACTTACAACAGATAACAAGGTATACTCATTTAAAATTGGTTATTATCTGAAATCTAATATAGTTAAATAGAGTAATTAGCTTTGGATGCCATCTGTTATAGACTTAATTCAGTATTTTATCTTTTCCAATAAAATGTACTAGTGTTGACATTTTCCTAATAGAGAATCAAATACTAAAAGCATAAGCCACTTATGTTTAATAGAACTTCCAGAATGATGTTCTAAATAAGGTCTTTGTTTGATGTGATAAGGGAGGTGTTGGTCTATATTGAAAGTAACATAATGTGTCTGACAAGCATACAGCTTTTGTGCCTGATCATCTTTAAGTTTTTACCCTAAAATAAAACAAAATTTTAAAATATGAATACATATTTTTCTGTGTTTCCCTTTTTCATTAACTAATAGGATTTTGAAGAAAAAAATGAACTGATAAGGGATCTTGAAGCCCAAATAGAATGTCGGAAGAGTGGTCAAGAACGTTTGAAGAAAAATAGAGAAGAAGAAACAGACAAGCTCAATGAAGTGATTGAAAAACTTCAGGAGGAATTGTCATATATTGAACAGAATATGTTGGTGGATACCAGTTCCCCCTCAGAACAAGAGGACAGCTTGAAACATCAGTTGGAAAAGGTTATAGCTGAAAAGCTGGCTTTGGAACAGCAAGTAGAAATCACTAATGAAGAAATGGCCTTCACAAAAAATATACTTAAAGAAACCAATTTTAAAATGGATCAGCTAACACAAGAATTAGTCAACTTGAAGAGAGAACATGACCATAAGGAAAAAATCCAAAGTGTACCAGACGAAAGTGTTAGCATGACTATAGATGATCTCAGCAAAGACCAACCCGAACTGGAAGTAATCCATATTGAAGATGTTCTTAAACCCCCTGAGAACAAGATGTATCTCAGATCTTTTGAAGAAAGCACCAAAGTTTCCAGAAATTTGGAAACAAAACTGCTACAGCTTGAGAGCTCTGTTAGCGCAAAGGACTTAGAACTTATCCAGTGTTATAAACAAATAGAAGACATAAAAGAACAAGGCCAATCTGAAACAGAAATGCTTCAGAAGAAGATCGTAAACCTACAGAAAGTACTTGAGGAGAAAGTAGCTGCTGCTCTTGTAAGTCAAGTCCAACTTGAGGCAGTTCAGGAATATGTGAAATTCTATCAAGATAAAGGAGTAGCTTCATCAGAACTTGAAAAGGAAAATATGCAGAATTTAAATCAAATAACAGAAAACAAGATGGAGTCAGATATGTCTGCATTAACCTTGAGAATATCAGACTTAGAAAGACAAGTGATTGAAATGCATACTACTTTGATTTCAGAAAAAGAACAAGTGGAAACTGCAGAGAAAAATGCTTTGGAAAAAGAAAAGAAGCTGATAGAACTGCAGAAGTTATTGGAGGACAGTGAGAAAAAAATAGAAGGAAAAGAAAGGAAAAGAAGCCCTCATGGAGATTTTGTTCTCAAGGTTAGTTTTATATTTGAGTTTTTCACATAAATACCCTAAGAAACTCTTTTTTTTTTTTTTTCCTTTGCTTATTAAGCTGATTGGTAATTTACTAAGTCAAACAGTTCTGCTGACACCTACCAATTTATACATAATGGGATTTTATTTAAAAAAATCATATTGTTCTTAAAGAACTTTAGACAAACTAAAGAGTTTGTTTGAGCAAAAAGTGCTACATGCATTGTGCAACACTCAGAACCAGAAGAGATTGAAACAGTTTCACTGTGCAACAGTGGGTGGTATTTAGAGGCAGAACTCACAAATAAAATTCAGAAATTGCTTGATTGGTCATGGCTAGACCTTGTTTGGATGTGATTTGATTGGTTGATTGCCTATGATTGGCTGAAACATAGTTGCCTACTATCATTGGCTGAGACTTAGTAGTTGATTATACTCTGTTCATTTGTTTTCCTACCAAGTTACATTGCAGTTTCTTACACAGAAACTCAAGGTATAGAGACCAGATTAAATTTAACACTATAGGGTCATTTTATTATCACTAGAATAATGGGCCCATATATATTTTGTGATTTTCAAACATTAAATTTAGCAAATGTCCTCTAGAATTTCTGTGAATATTTTCTCCCTTAATGTACCTCTACTAAGTATGTTATGTCATCATCTCTTTTAAGTATCATAGTGCACCCCATAATCATCACCACCACAGTAATGTATATTCATAAGTATTCTATACATTCTAATCTTGCACCAAAGACAGTTTATTAATAGTAATAGATGATTTTTAATTAATTCCAGCACAATTTTTTTTTTGGTTGGGGGGAGAGCTTCATAAAATGGTCATACCACACTTTTGCAAAAATAATTTTGGCATAAAATCTGTGAAAGTTATGTAGGTGAGATACAATTATAAAAATATCAAAACATTCATATGAAATTAACATATGAGTAACAAGTTATTAGCTTGGCAAATTTTATGCCTCATAATAGATTTTATTCTTCTTAGGAAAAATTTGTAACTGACCTAAGTCTACTTACATAAAGATCAGAAATTGCAATTATTTCTTAGTGTATGACAGACATGACAAAGATTTTTTTCCTTCAAGTTCCCTCACTTAATAAACTTACAATTTCAAGTACCAGAAGTTGAGTCTTATCTGCCCCAGAAGATTAATTGATACATTGGGATTTTATGTCTACTTAATTTATATTGGCAAAGGATAATAATTTCATTCACTATACTTTTTCTTCCTAGCTCATTGGAATTGCATATTTCTGTAGGTAATAATTATTAAAATATTAATATAACTTTTTAGGTATAACTTATAATAATTATCTTTGAGCTCATATCTTTTGAGGAAAGTAATATAAATATGAAACTTTTGAGTGGCACAAAGAATATTTTTATCAATAATTTATAAATGTTATATATATTAATGGCATGATTTGTCTTTCATTCCCAGAAAATCTTTCTTATTTCCTTAAGAATACAAAATGATGGTTCTTAAAATGTTTCACTGTTTGTTGAAAGAGCATTTATCACTAAAACCCCTAGGCAGTTAGTCTTGGAAAAGCTTCATTAGAATGTGTAAATGCTTTGAACTTAGCTTTTTTTTTTTTTTTTTTAAATGATGTATTTCTTATGTTTTCTACTGTATCCAGACAGCTACTGAGTTAATAAATGCCCGTGGAGAAAGTGGATTTTTTGAAGAACTTGAGGCTCTTAAAATCGAGTTAGTGGCTACCAAAGAAGAACTTGCCACTTTCAAAGAAAGGACAGAAAAACTTCAAAAAGAGCTTTTGGTAAGACAAGTAACATAACTCCTAATTCATTCATTTCTACCCATCTTAATTCCCTTTCAAAATGTCTTATAGAAACAAGTCCAGAGCCATAACTTAAAAACTAAATTTACAAGTCTTTTTGAAAAATTCCATTGTTATAAATCTATTCACCATCTCCTTGCTTGTTTTGCTAGGAATCTTTATATTAGAAGAATGCTTTTAATCTCTAGTCTTTTAGCAAAGGAAGCGAAAAACTGCTGTTAAAGAGAACTTAAATCCCCTGAGAAACAAAAGTAAAGGCTAATAAAATTATTTCAATTTTGTAGTAACCTGTGACCATACATACATGCGAAAGTATATATGTATTACAATTTCCAAAGTGTTTTTCCTATTATTCTGAGGCAAGTGAACATATAAATGAAATTATACTCTTTCCCTCTCCTCTGTAAGTTCTTCATTTGATGTGCAAGATTTTCAACTTAATTCATCTGTGTTTTAGGTAAAAGAGACAAATATGGCATCTCTTCAGAGAGATTTAAGCCAAGTTAAGAATCAGCTTGGTGAGGAAAAAAAGAAATTATCCCACTTCTTAATAAAAGAGGATAAGTCTGAAGTACTAACAAACAGAAACATCTGCTTAGAGCCACTTCCTGTTGAAGTAGGTAAAAACACTGCATCCCAAACGGACCAAATACTCAAGGTCAACATGAGCAACCAGACTCCACAAATTCTTGTTAAAAATGCAGGAATTCAAATTCATGTACAGACTAGCTGTTCCTCAGAAAAAGTCTCTGAAATAATTAGGCAATTTACTGAAATAATTGAACGCATACAAGAACTTCATGCCGCTGAAATTTTGGATATGGAATCCAGACATATTTCAGAAACTCAAACTTTAAAGAGGGAACATTATGTTGCTGTTGAGTTACTGACAGAGGAGTGTGGTACATTGAAGGCAGTGATACAGTGTCTGAGATCTTTTAAAGAGGTATTTATTTTGTTGTTGTCGTGTGGGGGGAGTTTCCACTGTTGTCAACAATCTGTTTTTAAGCAAAAATTTTAAAAGAAATTTGGGAAATATCTCTTCTTTATACTATTAGAATTTAAGTCTCCCCATTGTACTAGATAATAGAGTTCTTATGTAAATTTGCAACTTGTTATGGTTCCTTAAATAATAACTATCTCTTCTTACTATGGTAATATCCATAAGGAAAAAATTGTTATAAATCATAAGATAGTTTCATTTCAAGTATGCTTAGATTGAGTTTTTTCTTTTTCTTTCCTTTTCCTTTTTACAGCATTATAACAGCAAAATAGTTCATTGGGTTCTGTTTTTATTAAAACAAAAATATTTATGTATGTTGTTTCTTTTTTCTAATTAGGGATCCTTGATTCCTGAAATAACGTATTCTAATGCTTACCAAACTAGAGGAATCTATTCCAGTGGTAAGTTATATAAAATTCTGGAATGTTTATAGTATTTGATTAAAACATGTTATTTTTGTTTGGAGAAGGGTATGTTTTTTATTTTTGTTTGTTTGTTTAACAACAAATGATTGTTTTCTTTTTTTTTTTTAATTTTTTATTGTTGCATTTATACACAATGGAGTATTACTCTGCATTAAAAAATGACAAAATGATTGTTTTCTTTATTTTAGATTCTGGATCAGACTGGAGTCAGGGAGTTTATCTTACGCAAAATCAGGGATTTGACACAGCATCAGAAGGACGAGGAGAAGAAGGTGAAAATTTAACACAATCATTTCCAAAGAAAATAAAGGTACTAAAAGATAAATGTTACTGAAACATAATATATTTTAGTAAACTTAGCCAGTATAATTTCTATGTTGAACATAGTAGTTTATTTAAAGTTATATACTGGATCTCTGAAAAAACTGTATAGCAAGAAAGATCGAAGGAAGGGGGAGAGAGAAGGAGAAAATATTCTGCCCTCCACTCCCTCCTTTCTTCCAGGATTAGTGACCAGATCTTTTTGTCAATTCTCTGTTAACTAGATATTGAGGAAAAAGGATGTTGGAAGTACCATCCCTGGTTGCTCAAACAATGTCTAGTACAGTCCACCCCATCAAATAGAAGCAAAGGGTAGCACTCACCTCATGCTTCAAATGAAAACAGGCTAAAATAAATGACTTAAAAGAAAAAAAAAATCCATGAGAATCTATTTCATTTTATTTCCATATTCCACAAATAATAAAATACAATATATTAAATAATTATGTTATGAAGATTTAAAAAAATAATTTTTATTACTGGTGTTTTTGTTTGCCAAAATTATAAAAGCAGTCTCAAGGAATGGAAGTTTTTCCCACAGTATTTCTTTTGGTCAAATCAATGGCTAATCATTAAATCTAGGAAGAGTACATTAGCTAAACTGAAGGAACTTAGAGATGAAAGCTATGGAAATCATAGACCATCTATTGCAATTGACTTAGCTCTCCACAGGAAGAAGGCATTTAGTAAAGGTGCCTGGAATTTCTTTTCTGCGGTTGCTTTTCTAAATCTATTTTGCTTCATAATGCTATATTGCTTAATATTTATTTGTCTTTGTAGCTCTCATTTTTTCAGTATTTGGAGAAGTTGTCATAACTTTGGCTTTTGGATTTTGGTTTCTAGGGATTACTGAGAGCTGTTTATAATGAGTGCATGCAGGTGCTTTCTCTCACTGAGTCACCATGTGGTGATAGAGAAGATCATTCTATTCAACAGGTTTCAGAATTTTGGCTAAAAGAGAGAAGAGCTTACCTTAATATCATCTCATCTCTTAAGGAATTAATTACCAAAATACAAGTGCAAAGGGAATCTGAGGTACCCAAAGAATGTTATATTCTATGTAGCATTGTTATTTTTAATGACAATAATGAACTTTGTAAATTAAATTCTTTTTTATATGAATTTTCACATAAATTATTGTATGTATTTTCAGACTCAAAAATACATGCGTTCTTTTAAATACCTATTTTGGTTAGTAGAATGTTTTTAAAACATGCTTATTTGAAACCTAACTTTTGTTATTCGTACTCTGCTAGGTTTGTGATAATTCTCAATCTCATGAGAGCCTCCCGGACTGGCGAGGGGAATTTCTACTTGCTCTCCAACATGTTTTCTTAAAGGAGCACAATGTTTTGCTGGCTGCATTTCAGACTGAACTGACAGCTCTAGGCACTAAAGATGCAGTTGGATTATTAAAGTGTTTGGAACAGCGAATACAAGAACAGGTATCAAAACAAAATTTTATTTTAAAGAATACTATTTTTAATAGTAATAAGAAAATCAGTTGCTGATTTGTTTTAGAGTCTTAATTTAAGTATGAAGATTAGCATTTTTAACAGGGGCCACTAAGAGTATTTAGGAGAAGAACATTACCTTTTGTCTTATATTAGAAAGTAAGAAAAACTTAAAATTAATGAGATAGTCCTCAAACTTGGAAAGTTAGAAAGAGGAGTAAAACCTAAAGAAAAGAGAAGGAATAAGATACAGTCACTTATCATTATTTGCAGTAGTTATATTTCCCACAGGAAATACAGGAATAGGTTACTGTAAGCCTCAATCACAATATTTTCATCAACCAGTCAATACATGATCTTATTTTCTGTGTGGTTCTGTTTAAAGAAATCTTATATGGGGAGGGGAGAAGAGATGTATCTCAGTGGTAGAATGCTTGCCTAGCATACTCTTGGCCCTGGGCTCAGTACTCAGTGCCATTAAAAAAAGAAAAAAGATACCTTCTGTGTTGTATATTATTCATTAATGTTTAATGCGGCCAAGAGCAATCATACAGAAGCTTATCTAACACACTTTTCTCCTTAAAGCATGCCACAGATTTCTTGCACTTAGGAACACCAAGCCCTTCACTTGTGGGCCATTTAAAACCACGAAATCACAAATACAAAGCACAATATGGAAAAACAAGTTACTAAACAGGACATTTGTGTACAATATGAGAGCTAAAATACAAAGGTAGAGTATGCCCTTGTTTAACTCAGCCAGGAACATGTGCATGAGGAAATTTAAATTTTTTACTACTCTAACTATGTCTGACAAAGCAATACAAGTATTGATTTGAGGGTTACAAAAACTTTTTATCAAGTAGACAAATCTGAAAACACAGGATCCATTAATAATGAGGATTAACTACAATAAAGTAAAAAACATTAATGAAATGTATAACCAGTACAATATAGAGGATAAAACATTAAAAATTGGTTCCTTGAAAATGCTAAATAAGAAAATCTTTTCTGGAGAATTCATTATGATTTTTAAATGTTATAAATGAAGATGAGATCATAATTAAACATGTAACAAATAAAATAACAAAATATTATAAATTATTTTATTTATACAAATAAAAAAATTGAGGTGAAATTTTTTTAAAAAATCACTTATCAAAATTCATGCTGGAAGAAATAGAATACCTGAAAAGACCTACAACAGAATCAAATCAGTAGGGCTGGGGTTGCAACTCAGTGTACAGTGCTGGGTTAGATCCTTAGCACCACATATAAATAAATAAATTAATTAAAGGTTTTGTGTCCAACTACAACTAAAACAAAAAAAAAAATTTTTAATCTTCTCACAATACTTAGTACCCAGGACTTGGTTTTTTAAATACGTTATCCATTAAAAAGAATTAGGAATCCTTTTGCATCTGATGATTCCAAGAATAGAGTAGGAAGACAATAAGGTAAACCTGGAATCCCTCATTTTGCCAGCATGTAAAGAATTATTCAAAGAAATAAGGGAATATGTCAGAAGGTCACAGAAGCCTGTTGAAGGTTCCCTCACTGGCCAAAGTTAGAAAATTAAAAGATCAAACAAAATGAAAGTGACAGATTTTAAAGTTAAGACTAAAATAAGAATTCATGAGCTCATGTAGATGGATATATATTATCACAGTTGAATGCCAGCTATTAAATGTAGAAGGAACAAAGGAATTATAAGATCATACTTTATTCAACAATATAGTAATGATCAATTCAGCAATAATCAACAGTGGATGCTAAAACTAATGTGAAAAAGTTGATAAGAAAAGTAAACTACAAAAGGAAAAACAGTAACTTTACACTGGAGAAACCTTGCAAGCCCCACCCAAATGATCAGAATCAATATTACCAGTAATGGGGAAAAAAAGACATCGAGTACTTCCTAATACTTCTATGAAATGCATAATCAGAATCCACTTGGGAAAATATGAGACCAAAACCAACTGAGGCCACCATGCATCTATTAGACTGGGCAAAATAAAAAATAGTGACACCACCAAATGCTGGTAAAGAGGGAGAGAAACTTCATGTCACATACATTGCTGGTAGGCAGTGTAAAGCAGGACTGCTACTCTGGAAACTAAATCTGGCAGTGTCTTGTAAAGGTAAACGTACATCTGTTACACAGCCTAGCAGTCACACGTGTAGATATTTAATCAACAGAAATGAAAACTGGTGTCTATTTATGAACCTATTTATGAATGTTCACAGTAATTTTCTTTGTAATAACCAAGTACTTGAAACAACCCAGATGTCCTGCAGTAAGTGAATAGATGGAGAAACTGTGATATATTCATACAATGAAATACTATTCAACAATTAAAAAAGGAACAATCAATACCCTAAACTTCCTGTGTGTTATGTAACTTCTAAAAATGACAAAATTATAGTGATAGAGAACACATCAGTAGTTGCCAGAAGTTAGGGTTAGGGAGAAGAGGGTAGGACTACAGAGTAGTCTCTGTGGTGATTGAAATAATTTTTACCCTTATTGTGGTACATATATATGAACCTGTTCAAGTGATGAAATTTCATAGTACTGTATGCCAAGAGAAAAAATGAGTACATGTAAACAAATGAAATTTTATTAAAACCTGTAGTTTAAATAGAATTTTATCCATGTCAGTTTCTTAGTTTTGATAATGTGCTCTGATTATATAAGCTATTATTGGGGAAAGCTGGCTGAACCCCTCAAGTACTTTGACTTACATTAGTCCAAAAAAGTTTTTTTAAATTAATGTACATGCAACAAAATAACCTGTCTGTACTCTTCAAAAAATTTCAGATCACGAAAGACAAAGGAATACTTATGAATCACTTTTTTTTTCTTAAAGAACTTTTGGCAAAATTTGAAAAAACTCTCTATACCAGATAATATTATGATAAGTTAATTACTCTTTTGATCATTATACTGCAGTTATGTAAAAGAATGCTCTTATTTTTAGGAAGTACACTACAGTATTTAGAGGTAAAGAAGCATCTATCTGCAAGAAATCCTCCCACATTTTAGACAAAAATAATGAAATTTTTAAAAGAAAAAAACTTTAGCATGTGTAGTTCATTTATTCTTCAGACTTCTGGTTGTTAATTTTATTATCTTTACAACTCTCTTCACTTGATTTTTTCTTTTCCTTTGTTACAAAAAGGGTATTGAATATCGAGCAGCTATGGAATATCTCCAAAAAATAGACAGAAGAAGCTTATTATCTGAAATTGAAGTACTACGTGCTCAAATTAATGACAAGAAAATGACCTTGAAAAGAGAACAAGAAAATGATAAACCAAACCTAGGTATGTTACAAAACAGACTCATATAATTACACAAATGGGTGAAAATATTTCACTTTACATTATTATTACTCAGTTAAAACATTTCCTTTTAGTGGTATTGATTTCTCATTTTCATAACATTAATTATATTAATTACTGTAGTGGCTAGAGGATTGTCAAATTGATTTTAAACAACTGTATCTAATTTTAAATACAGTAGCCTTACCTTGACCAAGTTAAACAAATTAATTTCATGGTCTCTTTTTTTGTTTGTTTGTTTTGATTAGTTATACATGACAGTAGAATGCATTTATGCACTTTGATATATCATGAATAGATGGGATATAATGTCTCATTTTTCTGAGTATACATGTTGAAGAATCATATTGGTCATGTAGTCACATATATACATACAGTAATAATATCTGTTTCATTCTACTATCTTTCCTATCCCTACATTCCCTCCCCTCTTCTCCCATCACTTCCCTCTACCTAATCTGAGGTAACCCTATTCTTCCCTACTACCCCCCACCTTATTGTGAATTAGCATTCACAAATTAGAGAAAACATTTGGCCTTTAGTTTTATGGGATTGGCTTATTTTGCTTACCATGATATTCTCCTACTCCAACCATTTTCTGGCAAATGCCGTAATTTCACTCTCCTTTAAAGCTCTGAGTAATATTCCATTGAGTATATATACCACATTTTCTTTATCCATTCATCTGTTGATTGACACCTACGTTGGTTCCATTGATAAGCTATTGTGAATTGAACTGCTATAAACATTGATACAGCTGCATCACTATAGTATGCTGATTTTAAGTCCTTTGGGTATATAAACCAAGGAATGGGATAGCTGGGTCAAAGGGTGGTTCCATTCCCAGTTTTCTGAGGAATCTCCAAACTGCTTTCCATAGTGGTTGCACCAATTTGCAGTCCCTCCAGCAATGTATGAGTATGCCTTTTCCACCACATCCTCACCAACATTTGTTGTTGCCTATTCTTGATGATTGATTGCCATTCTGACAGGAGTGAGATGAAATCTTAGAATAGTTTTGATTTGCATTTCTCTAATTGCTAGAGATGTTGAACTCTCTTAAAGCTGTACATTAAGAAAGGTGTTTTACATACTAGAGGATAACTACCTAAAGGAAAAGGAAATCCATAATGAAAGTAGCCATTTCTTTTTTAATCCCTCTTTTTAAAAATTTAACTATAACAACATACAGAAAAGTGAACAGTTCAACTCTTCAGTATGACATTTTTTTAAATTTTTTTAATATTTATTTTTTAGTTGTTGTTGGACTTAATACCTTTTTTTAAAAAAATTTATTTATTTTTATGTGGTGCTGAGGATTGAACCCAGGGCCTCACACATGATAGGCGAGCACTCTACTGCTGAGACATAACTCCAGCCCCAGTATGACATTATTATATGAATGTCTATGGAGGAGACATTGCTTGTGTTAAGAAGTAGAACATTCTGAAGCCCCCTCTTTAGCAACTTAGAGGTTATCCTGATTTTTCTTTAGTTTTATTACTAATTTATATATTCCAAAATCATATATGTTTAAAGTTTTTCTATTTTTGAACTTTATCTGTATATTTTATGTCTTCTGTCACCTTCCTGAATTATCCCAACTTACTGCATTTATCTATAGTTCATTTTTGTTACCATGCAGAATTCTCTTGTTTGGATATTCTACAACTTATATTTCATTCTGTGGTTGATTAGATTTGGATTGTTTCTGCTTTTTAGCTATTAGAGTCATTGCTGTTGTGGACACTGTTGCAAAGTGTTTCTGATGCAATTGTACTTATGTCTTTCTAGGAGTGAAATTGCTGGGTCATAGAATTCATATCTTTAAATTTATTAGAGAACACCAAACGATTTTAAAAGAGTAGTTTTGTTAGGGGCTGCGGTTGGGGCTCACAGGTAGAGTACTCACCTAGCATATTGGAGGCCCTGGGTTTGATCCTCAGCACCACATAAAAATAAATAAAATAAAGATATTGTGTCCAACTACAACTAAAAAATAAATCTTTTTTAAAAAATGTAGTTTTGTCAATTTGTGCATGCACTAGCAGTATATGAGAGTTGTGTTATATACAACTTTGCCAACTTTCCAGTATTGTTAGACCTTTGCTGCCAATCCGTTTGGCGTGCAGTACATAATTGTAGTTTTAATTGATTTTAATTATTCAAGTGGCTTAGTGCTTTTTCATATGATTATCAACTATTTGGATTATTGTTTTTGTGATATGCTTGCTTGGATCTTTTCCCCACTTTCTGATAAAAGTCTATATAATTTAACTGTAAATGGAAATCATTATTAAATTCTCATCTATTGAGGACACATGCATCTTTAGTAACTGTTTCATGTAGTGATGATAGAAACACCTGTGCTTTTGCAGACTTTAAAATCACCACACAAGCTCAAAATTTGTCATTGAAAAGCTGAATCATGTTAACATGAAAACAGGTATAATAAGTTAAACATATCCCTGTAGACAAAGGCTTAATTGAAAAGTTTTAGAGGTAATTAATATTGTTTATATAGAATGCTATTGAAGTCTTAATGAGTATCTCTGTAGATTCATGTTTATATGTGTAAATTATTAACCTCTACCCCTAAGAAATAGTTTTAAAAGCTAAATTAACATGATTATCATCTAAAGTCAATGTTATGTCCTTCTTGTAATATCATTCTTACTAATTGTAATGTCTGTTGATGAACTTTGCTAGAATTTTAAGTAAAAACTTTTCTTATTAAATATGTAATGTTACATATTTATGGTGGAATAGAAAAAACAAGAGAGTAAAAATCACATCTTGAGTCACATAAATCCTAAAATAATGACTATTTAACACCCAAGTAAATATGTCTACAGACCTTTTCAATGTCCATATGTACATAAGTATATTTTCTGTCATAAAAACAGGATCCTGATGCATATTTTGTAACCTGTTTTTACTTAACATGTATAAGATTTTAGTTCGGGGACGGAACTCAACCACTGAGCCCTCTTTTATATTTTATGTAAATACAGAGTCTCACTGAGTTGCTTAGCACCTCACCATTCCTGAGGCTGGCTTTGAACTCATGATCCTCCTGCGCCACTAGGATTACAGGCTTGACCACCACACCTGGCCGAGATTTAAATTCTTGAGTTTGTTTTCATTGTAACAAATGTGTATTATGGAGGGTTTGGTTCGTTTTTATTGAAAAAAACAAGATCTCAACTGGAGTTTGGACTTCTATTTCTGGAACAGTTATAAAAGTAAAGTTCCTAAGGACTGTCTGCAAAGAGAGGTTGAACAAAAGAAGCAAACAGTGCCAACCATTATAGTCATAGATACATGAATAACTCCTACAAGTACTATGTGTGATTTTCAAAAGTTCTTGGAGGGCTGGAGTTGTGGCTAACTGTGTGAGGCACTGGGTTCAATCCCCAGCACCACATAAAAATAAATAAATAAATGTATTGTGTCCATCTACAACTAAAATTAATAAATAAAGAAATTTTTTTATATTTTTTAGTTTTAGGTGGACACATTATCTTTGTTTTTACATTTATGTGGTGCTGAGGATAAAACCCAGTGCCTCATGCATGCTAGGCAAGCGCTCTACCACTGAGCCACAACCCCAGCCCCTGTTGTTAAACTTTTATCATTTTCATAAATACTTCTGAAATCTTGGCCACTACCACTATGAGGAAAACATGCATAAAGTTTATTTGTATTAAACTTTGGGGACTGTAATCCTTTCATGATTGCTTTGCAGTTATCTCCTATGTTACAAATCAGTTCTTATCAATAAAATATTTATAAACCAAATAGGAGTTACTAGGTTAAATTATAAATATTGATCATTTTTTCTTTAGAACTTTTGGAATATACTATGCAGCAGAAGCAGTCTCAAATTCTGGAGATGCAAGTGGAGCTCAGCAGTATGAAAGACAAAGCAAGTGAACTTCAAGAACACCTGAGTTCAGAAAAAATGGTAGTTGCTGAACTAAAAAATGAAATTGCACAAACGGAATTGGAACTTGAAACAACACTCAAGGCACAGCATAAGCATCTAAAGGAACTAGAAGCATTCAGGTATACCACACTTCCTAATTATAAACGTGTATTAGTGAAGGAATTGGAGTACTTTTGTCATAAATATTATGCAGATATTATAAAAATAAAATACATGTTGTTTAAGTAGCATGTGATTTTGTTATTTATGGGAAAAAACTACAGTAGAGGGTGAAAATCCCCAATTTTTCCAAATTATAAGTTTAAGATTGTTTTGGCCCAATCTGTATTGTGGCCCTCAGTTCTATTTGAGACTTGTATAAGATATACTTGTGATCTTTGTTTTACCTCCAGCCAATATGAACTTAACCTTTATGATCTCAATGTGTTTCAGAATTTAGTTAGCTAAAATACACAGTATTTGAAGATATAACGCTTAGGAAAAGGATATATTTGTTGGTATAAATACTAAGGTATTTCGTTTGTAAAAATGCATGACAATTCCCATGTTCAGTAAAAGACAAGGGAAATGTTTTGTTAATATTCTTTTCTAGAAACAGATTGGATAATTGTTACAGTGGTAAATAATGGTAGTTGTACAGGTAATTTGAAATAAACCACAGTTAATCCTTAATCTCTAAATAGTTTATATTTTTCTATTAGGTAGTTTATAATGTGCCTCAGCCCTTTAGTGAAAATGTTGCCTGTTTCTCTCAATACATAGAATAGTTTTATGAAAGTTCATTTAATCATTTTATTTAGATTCAAAGTAAAAGACAAGACAGATGAACTACATTTGCTTAATGATACACTAGCAAGTGAACAGAAAAAATCAAGAGAGCTCCAGTGGGCCTTAGAGAAGGAAAAAGCCAAATTGGGACGCAGTGAAGAGAGAGATAAAGAACAACTTGAGGTATTCTCTTTGCCCTTCTATTTTTTGAAAATCTAAACTCTTGAGATTTTTCTCTAAAATGTCAACCTTAATCGCTGGGATTGTGGCTCAGTGGTAGAGCGCTTGCCTAGCACGTGTGGGGCACTGGGTTCAAACCTCAGCACCACGTAAAAATAAATAAATAAAATAAAGGTGTTGTGTCCCTCTACAACTAAAAAAATGTTTTTTAAAAAATGACAACCTTAGACTCTTGTATGTGTTGAATATTGTTGTAGTGTTATCTAAACTGAATTATGAGGAAATGTTAATGGTACGATAAATTTTTGTTACATCCGAGGAAGCAGACAGATTGCTCTGCTGCACCATATTTTGGGGATATGAATTAGTACACACACATTTTGATAAATAGGGCAGTTGTGTCGGTTTAATACTAAAGTAGTTTTTTGGTTCCTGTTTCCTCTTAAAGAAGGATAAAAAGAATACTTTCCTGGTACCAGGGGCCCTTCTGTTACACTTCAGGAATATTTAAAATGAACATTGGGGGCTGGGGCTCATGTGGTAGAGTGCTCACCTAGCATGCGTGAGGCACTGGATTCGATCATCAGCACCACATAAAAAAAAAAAAGGTATTGTGTCCACCTATAAATATATATAAATATATTTTTTAAAAACTAAAAAAAGAACAACATTAGGCTTTCTCAGAAACTTATTCATACAGAAGCACTTAACAATAAAAAAACACTATTAATATAGTGAAACTGTGAAGCAAAAACACATTTGGAGAAATGTTCCCTGCTTCATATTTAACTATGTAAGATTAATATTTAAGATTAAAAGTGTTATTATTTTACCAAGCTTTTTTGGAGGGAAGGAGGGGTGCATTGTAACAACAATAGTGAGATTCATTATGCCACATTTGTACATGAACATAACATAATTTGATCAGTCTTATTCCCCAGTAGCTCCCCTTTCATCCGCCTCTTCTCCTCTGATTCCCTTCCTCTACTGGTCTGCCTTCTTTTATTTATTTTTTATTTAGTACATTATAATTGCATGTAAATATAATAACATAATATAATTCATTGTGTTGTATATGTACATGAACAGAGCATAATTGATTAGATTTCATTCCCCAGTACTTCTCTATGGCCTCCCTTTCTCTCTCCATCTTGATGCCTTTCTTCTACTGGTCTTCTTTCTGCTTTCATGAGATTCCTTCCCCCCTGCCCCCTCTCCTCCTGTCTCTCTAGCTTCCACAAATGAGAGAAAATTTAATAAACTGAACAAAAGTTGTATTTTCTGTTACCAAATACTACCAATTTAATATTAATAAAGGTGTAATCATGTATTTACAAAGCTTTTTTTGGGGGGGAGTGGGGGATGCTGGGGATCGAACCCTGAGCCTTGTATATGCAAGGCAAGTATTCCACAACTGAGCTACATTCCCAGCCACTACAAAACATTTTTAATGAAGTTATTTGATTTTTAAGTTTTTAAGTTATTTGATTTTTCTCTCACAAGGACTTGAAATTTTCACTTGAGGATCAAAAACAGAGAAATATTCAACTAAACCTACTTTTGGAAGAACAGAGACAACTACTAAATGAATCACAGCAGAAAACAGAATCACAGAGAATGCTATATGATGCCCAGTTATCAGAAGTACAAGGCCGAAACTTGGAGCTTCAAGTACTTCTTGAGTCTGAAAAAATTCGTATTCAAGAAATGAGTAGTATTCTAGATAGGGAACGGCAGTTCCATGCACAGCTACATAGCAGTGACAGTAGTGGGCAGCTTCAGTCATCATTACCCTCAGATGACCTACTTATAGAGCTACAGAAAGAGCTGGAGGAAAAACACCGTCGTATAGTAGAGTTGTTAAATGAAACTGAAAAATACAAACTGGATTCTTTGCAAATGAGACAGCAAATGGAAAAAGATAGACAGGTTCACAGGAAGACGTTGCAGACAGAACAGGAGGCCAATACTGAGGGGCAGAAAAAAATGCGTGAGCTCCAGTCCAAAGTTGAAGATCTTCAGCGCCAGCTGGAGGAGAAGAGGCAACAAGTTTATAAGTTAGACCTTGAAGGAAAGCGATTGCAGGGAATTATGCTGGAATTCCAGACACAAGAACTAGAACGAGAAGAAAAACGAAGTAGACGAATTCTATATCAGAATCTTAATGAGGTAAATTGACACTTTGTTTCTTTTTAAATATATTTTAAGTTATTTGAGCAAGTTACTTGCCCCTTGAGCAAAAACTTTTGATATTGATTAAAGTATTTAAATAGTTAAGTGAAAATTATTCAAAATTAATTCTATAAACCTTATTTGGAATATAAACAATAATTGTGCTCCCTCTTAAGAAAGAATATGAAACGCTATATGTTTATAATTATTGTTTTGTTTTATCCAAAATCACCAGCCAACCACCTGGAGCTTAACTAATGATCGAACAAGGAATTGGGTTCTTCAACAGAAAATAGAAGGAGAGACAAAAGAATCAAATTACCCTGAAATGAATGGAGGGGAAACTGGTTATAACCATGAAATAGAAATGCTCAGACAAAAGCTTCAACTTGTGGCTTCAAAACTGCACCATCTAGCCCAGAAAGCCTCTAATAGGTTAGACTTTTCTGTCTTATCTTCAGAAATGGCATTCTTAGACAGGCTAGGTAGACTCTGTCCCTTATGAATAGGTAGCCAAGAGTAGAGAATTAAAATTTTAAAGATGATGCATATTTACATTAGGAAACATCATTCTTTAAAAATAGCCCATGTGTCTGAAAATACCTTAACACTTAACCCAGGAAAAGAGAACAATTAGCCTAAGGAATAAGTGATAAGCAAAGCAGTGTGTCCCCTAATCTGTGGTGTTTGTGTTAGTAAGCATCCCTGAGGAGGTCTGTATTGACTTTGTCTTTTCTTTGAAGACTACAGTTTGAAACAGCAGATGATGAAGCTTTCATTTGGGCACAGGAAACTATTGATGAAATTACTTTACAATTACAGAAATTAACTCACCAACCAGGTGAAGAGGTAAGACTTTTAATTAAAACTCTTTGTAAAATATAAAGAGCAAAGATTTAATAGAAATTATGAATCATGGGCCTGAAGTTGTGGCTCAGTGGTAGAGAGCTTGCCTAGCATATGTAAGGCACTGGGTTCGATTCTCAGCACAGCATGTAAATGAATGAATAAAATAAACGTCCATCAACATCTTGAAAAAATATATATGAATCATTTGAAACTGGCAGTATATGCTATATAAGCATTTTGATCTTTTATTAAATTTTAAATATAACATTTGCCAAGTTACATTGGCCTCTTTTTAAGAGACCAGGCTTTTTGAAAGAGCAGTCTGAGATGTACCCTCACCACTCCATAAAACCACCTGCAGAATCCTACCAGTGTCTTCACAAGTGACTAATCTGATAAATCTCCTCACTCCCTTTCTTTCTTGACTTTGTAGAATTTGACATTTTCAGTGTCTTCCACCTTCTTGAACCCTTCTCTTTCCTTGCCTTTTATGTCAGTATTCTTTCATCTGCTTCTTTATCGGTTTCTTTCATATGTTCCTCTTCTATCATTTTTCATGTTTTTATCTATTCATATTTTTATCATTCCCATAGCCTGAGTGCTCACTACACTTAGCAAGTGATAATATATTTTATATTGAGCACCTACTATATGCCATGTACTATACTAAGTCCTAGGGATACAATGAACAAATTTGACAGAAATCTTACCCTCATGAAGATTATTGTCAAGTAGACAGTAGCTCCATTATAGACCTTTGACCTGGACTCCAAGTTCATTTAATGATTAACACCTTTTCTTTAAGAAGTATCCCCCAGGGCTGGGGTTGTGGCTCAGTAGAGGAGCACTCGCCTAGCGCTGTGCAAGGCCCTGTGTTCAATCCTCAGCACCACATAAAAATAGTAAAACAAAGGTATTGTGTCCAACTACAACTAAAAAATAAATATTAAAAAAAAGAAGAAGAAATATACCCCATAGTGTCTTAGGAAATTCCCAGGCACCTTCCAAATTGAACATCATCTTCCCTTTCTCCCTCATGCCCTAGACCCCCTTTCTGGTCATTGGCATCACCCAGTATAAAACCCAAGCCACCATGCACTGTTTTCCTTCACCCTTGACCTGTACATCTAAGCAGTCACTAAGTTCTATGTCTTCTACCTCCTTAAATATCCATCCCATTTGCCCAGGGCTGGGGATGTGGCTCAAGCGGTAACGCGCTTCCCTGGTATTCGCGGGGCGCTGGGTTCAATCCTCAGCACCACATAAAAATAAAATAAAGATGTTGTGTCCACTGAAAACTAAAAAAATAAATATTAAAAACTTCTCTCCCCCCCTCCCCTTCCCCCTCCCCTCCCCCTCCCTCCCCCCTCCCCCCCTCTCCCCCCCCTCCTCCTTCTTCTTCTTCTTCTCTCTCTCTCTCTCTCTATCTATCTCTCTCTGTCTCTCGAGGAGTTTGCCTAACACTTGGACATTGTATCTACCCTAATTTACTTTACTGTGCACATGGCTACCAAAGGAACTTTGTTTGTGGCAAGCTCCTGCTGAAAGCCTTTCATGGCTCACAAAGACTCTCCATTGCCCTCATTTATGTCTGTTATTCATAAGTGAAGCAGCTTTTACTCTCTAGCCTTACCAAGCAATTTACAGCTCCCTAAAAGCAATATACTCTTGCATAAACCTTTGAGCTTTTATATGTGCCTTTCCTTCTGTTTACTAGATTTTTTTCTTGCTTGCTAAATTTCTATGATTTAACCAAGCAACAGTTTGTGAAATCTATTGCTCTCCGTGCCTCGTCACACTTTCACATATATTTGTGCTTGTGTGATCTAACATCCATTTTATTTTTTCAGCCTACCTTAGTATTACCAGGTACTTCTGGGTGTTCATTGACTGAAAGACTACTCAGACAAAATACTGAACTGACAGGATATATCAGCCAACTGACTGAAGAAAAGAATAATTTGAGGAATGTGGTCGTGAATATGGAAGAGCAGTTGAGGCGCTGTCAACAGACAGGAACTGGTGGAGATTATGTACGTCATTTTAGAAGTAGTGCCAAGTTACAGTTTCTGCTATCTAATTTTGGTTCTTAACCCTGAATGTAAAAGCATCAGGTCAGTTGTGTAGGAGGATCTGTGGAAATTTTTATAGGGATGACTGTAATATTAATAGCTATTATTTTGTTGAGGGAGCCGTCTCTATACCAGACTCTGAGAAAACTGACCTTAAGTCATAATCCAATCTACGTCTGTGAATCTCCAAAGACAGATACAGTATTGACTGTCAGCAGACATGTGTAGAGAAATGTTCAACGTGAATCCTCACTGTTGTCTTCATTATTTACCACTTACTGTGTTTATGACTCAAGTGGAAGATGCTTTGAAATTATATATTTCAGTATCTCCATTTCTCTAGTAAGGGCTCCACATTTGGACCCCCATGTCCATCTCTTAAGTCTCTCAACATTTTTAGTAAAAGCTCTGCTAGATCTGATAAACCTTTTCTGTGGCTAGGCTTTCACCAAGGACTTTTAGGGGTAAAGATAATCTACTCAGCAAAATGACCATATACTTGGAGTGAGTAAATATTTTTTAATACCAGCTGAGATTGACTTTGAGGATGGAAACTAAGACTAGATATCCATGATAGGGGTACTTTTAATATCTTTAATTCAGCTTTTTCTTCAGAGATATGTTCTTTATGTAAGTAGTTGGGCACTGTGGCACACACCTATGATGCTAGTAATTCAGAGACTGAGGCAAGAGGATTACAAGTTTGAGGCCAACTTCAGCATCTTAGACCCTGTCTCAAAACAAAATATAAAGGGCTAGGGACATGATTAAAGTGGTAGAGTGCCTCTGGGTTCAAGCCCTGGTACCACCAACAAGGGCAGGAAATTATATAAGTGGGCTGTTGTCTCTTCAGTCTTCTAGGTTTTTATTCTGTGGTGATGCCAACCTTGAAGCCATTATTGCTTCTGAAGAAGAAATATGGATCATGGAAAAATCAGCTCTTCAGAAAACCTTAAAAAAAACGGAAGCTGAAGTATATAAACTGAAAGCTGAACTGAGAAATGACACTTTACTTCAGAATCTGAACTCTGATTCTGAAAATACCTCACTAAAGGTAGGTGACATCTTCCTTCTAATGATAGTCCTCCATTTTTTGCCTTTTTTTCATCTCTCTGCCCTTACTCAAACAGACTAAAGAAATGTGGGTGGCGCTCAGGTTGTCTCCGGAGGCCATTCAGTGTGTTGTGATTCCAAGGTCTCTAGCATGTCACAGAAGGTTTGTGAAGAGGCATGCCTCTTCTGGGAGGACTGGTAACAGGTTAAGCTCAATCACGGTGTCAACACCCAGAGCTGGTTGTCCTTCCGCCCACAGTTTCTATCTCAATAGACAAACAGTACTGTTGTCTTTTCAATTCCTTACAAACATACTGCTACTGTCAGTGTAAGAACATTGTGCCCTAAGATGGGAAGCCCTTGGAGTAGCCTCTCTAATGTGTAGAGATTAATATTGCATAATCACTTAATGTAAAATCCAAAATAAAGAGAAAGAAAAGTATTGGGAATATTTATTCTGATTATGGAATAAACATAAATTTATGACTCATACAGTAACAGAATAATTGGCTTATTTAAAAAGCTAAATAGATGCGTGACCACAATAATAAAATAGCTCCATGAAATTTTAAAAATTCTCGGATGAAAAAGATAGCTCTATACATAAGAAAACACAAATGATTATAGGAAGACAAAAATATTTACAATAATATCATGAACAGGGGCTAAAAAACTCAAACTAAAACCATAACTATAATATTTACATACCATTGACTACAAAGTGGCAAAGTTATAATGGTTAAAGTTACATAAACCTTCAACTTTGCTGATGAAGCTAAAAACAGTACCTGCCATCCTACAACTGCTTTTTTTTTTTTTTTAATCTAGGTAATAATCATCCCCTAGAGAACAATTTGAATGACTTCTTAATAATGACTTTATGTTCTTCCCTTCTTTAAATGTAGAGGACTTATGGTAAATACTTGAGGGCAGAAAGTTTTCGTAAAGCTCTCATTTATCATAAGAAATACCTGCTGCAATTATTGGGCGAATTCCAAGAATGTGAGAATGCCACCATAACGCTCCTTGCCTGGATGCGGGGTCAGCCAGCCTTCACCAATCTGGAGTTCATCAGCCGCCCAAAGGGCTTAGCCAGATTTCGTTCAGCTGTCAGAGTGTCCATTGCAATTTCACGGTAAAGTTCTTGAAAGAAAATTGATTTTATTCAGAGACCCTCTAAAGGGATGTTTGTCCTGTAATTCTAGCTACTCAGAAGGCTAAGGCAGGAGCATTGCAAGTTTGAGGCCAGTCTCAGCAACCTATTGAGACACTATGTCAAAATAAAAAGCAAAAAAGGGTTGGGGATATGGCTCAGTGGTAGAGCAGTTCTGGATTTAATCTCCAGTACCATAGGGAGGGAAAAAAAGTTTGTATAGTATTTCTTTGCCATCCCTAAAATATAACTTTCTCTCTGGGTTTTCATCCTTTTAGCAGGGATTCTTTATTCTGTACTGTGTAAATATACCCTTTGGAAAGGGCCTTCTTAGGTACATGCAGCTGGTGACTCAAGCTGGCACATCCAGTCCAATTGTCATTTTTTAATTTGAATAGACCTATGAACTAGCTTATACATACATAGACATAAGAGATATCATAAAAAGGAAAAGTTTTTTTGAAAAATCACACCTTAGGCTGGCAGACATCTGTCTTCCTTTCCTACTAAAATAACCTGTTTTTGTACCCAGCTCTGGAAAGCCCTGGTCTACCTCTGCATTCAGGTCCAAGGTTGGCCTTCAGGGATTCTGCTAGTGCTTTTGTCACTCTTTTCCTAGTAGTTCCAAGCTAGGAACTTTGGCATTCATTCCGTATGTGGTTGAAACTACCTTGTAGTCCTGAACTACTACTGTCCTCTAATCTAACTAGTAGATAAGATAATCAGGGGCTGGGGCTGAGGCTCAGTGGTAGGGCGCTTGGCTAGCATGTATGAGGCACTGGGTTTGATCCCCAGCACCACATAAAAATAAAGGTTTGTGTCCATCTACAACTAAAAAAATAAAATAAATTTTTAAAAGATCACTCAGACACTTAGGCTTCTCCATGTGTACCCTCCTTTTTATTTCTCTGAAACTCAGCAGAGTCCCAAAGGAATTTTGTTTCTTAAAGTAGTTCTTGTCAGGTCACATTTGATGCTTCTTCAAAGGATTTTGCTTTTTTTTTTTTTCTTCTTCTGAAAAATATGAGTTTTGCTTTTGTTTCTGTGTTTTTAAACTGGAAACTTGAGTTTCCTTAGTTCCAAATGTCAGTTCACAAATGAGAAAAAGGGGACAAGGAGGGGTTATAAACCCAGTAGGCACAATTAGCCTGGTCTCTCTATTGCACCCATGCTGGCTCTCTAAAAGCAGCTCAGGTCTAACCTGTTTGTCTTCCACCGTGCCTGCCTCTTCTCCTTATTGTAGTCTCACACTCCAGTTTCTCCTTTCCCACTTCTCATTCCCAACATCACCTTGTGTCTGGCAAACAAAGGATAAGCACTGGCAGATACATTGATGAAAAAGATGTAATACCTGCCTAAAATCCAAAGACAGCTCACTTTCTGTTGGGGAAGGGCCATATGCACAGAACTTGGGGGACACTCATGTGAAGTCTCAGGAGTTAGCCAGTCATTTTGATTAGAGGAATTTGGGGAGACTTATATTTTGACTCTCTTAAAATTGAGTCTTGAAACACACTGGTTCCACAGCGTGCTCTCACCTTCAGAATTATGATCCTGACAGAGCCCTGGCACTCCAGAAAGCTCTCTAAGCCAAGATGGGCCATGCAGCAAACTTAATGCAGCTATATGATGACATTAATGCCCCCATTCATTTAAAGCCAGCATTGTTTTTTGTTCCTGGTCACATGGCCTCACCCATCCTCCAGCTCCCTCTTATGGGTCCTTCTATTCTTTTTTTCCTCTCATCTGCCTTTCATCCACTGTTCTGTTTCCTGCGGCTCCTTTCTTTCTGTGTAGTTTTGCCCTCCATCTCTTCCTGTCTCATTAATCCGTAAAGCTAGAACCTGATTCTGGTAACACCAAAGACCTCTGCTTCCCCTTGGAAATGAAGTGAGGGGAGCTTACAACTGTGTTCTTCTGTTCCAGTTAATTTTGCCATCAACCCAGGCACATGTACATAGTTTTGGATTAGGAAATTGTGATTATGTTGAAATCTTATTCTGTGTTCATATTTAAATAATTTTTGTAGAAGGTGTATTTTATGATCTTTATAGATATGCTGTGATGTCTTATCTTGGAATCTTTTTTTTAGAATGAAAATTTTGGTTCAACGGTGGCAGCAAGTCACAGATTCTAGTTCCACCAATGTTAACAGGGATGGCTTTGAACTGAATCCAGGTAAAGTCAAAATAGCATTTTTCTACATTTACAGCCCTCTAAAATTACTGAAAATGTAATATCTTTCAAATAGCAAATTCTGGAGCCAGTGTTTTCCAAAGATAAAGGAGCTTATAACTAACAAGGTTAGGGACTTCATTGTTTTAAAGAGAGTAAGAATTGCTGATTTTTATGGAGCACTGGTCTACACTAAGCCCTGCTTTTTTCATATATTCTGCCAACTTGATGTAATCACAATTACTATTATTCTCACTTTACAGATGAAAAATTTAGCACTGGAAAACACATGGTATTTGTCCCAGATTACCCAGTAGGGGCACTTAAGGCTCTCGGTTCAAGAGAGAATAGCTATTAGTCATGTAAAACGGTTATGGTTTGAAGTTTTCATGATCTAATAATACTCAAATCATTTGAGTTTACTACTACATTGTATAAAAATAAGAACAGTTAAAATTCCTTCTCTCTACACCTAGAATGAAGTAGAAAGAACATTAGGGCTTGAACATTTGGGATATAAGGATGAGGTCAAAAGCGGGAGAGCACAGAGTACAGAGAATCTACCTGGAGATATTCTACCAACAGTTTAGCAGCAGAGAAAAGGGAAATTTCCATGAAAGTATTTTGAAATATAAATGCTTGCACTGAGAAATTTTTATCTGTGTCATACCAAAAATTAGCAAATCTTGATTGCAATTTTTTTCCTATAAAAGGAGAGTGGAGTCATAAAGGATCTGGTTACATTAGTCTAATTTTTCTTATCCACATTATTTTTCCCCCAAATGATAACACATTCAGAAACCCTAAGATTGAGGTCTTTTAAGTAAGACAGCATGGTATAGTACACTATATTCACATGGTATAATACTGTTTTGTAGAAATGTTCAAGGGCTTGGTTTTTAGTTTTTGTTGTGTTTTGCTTTGTTTCTTAACATCTTGCATTACATTAAGGTGCTGAAAAGACTGACCCATTTTATCATTCTTCTGGTGAACTAGAGCTAGATGGAGAACCAAGACATACAACATACCGCTCAAGATCAGATCTGGATTCTCCTAGGTGCCTTTTACCGTTTCAAAATAGGTAAGAATTAAATGTATTAATATTTAACAGAGAAAGATGGACACTGATAGGACTCTGGCAGATGGACATGTTTAGTTGTAATTTGTTTAACCTATGGCCCAGAATCAAAGCTAGTTTTTAAATTTGTAAATGGTTTCTAAGGTTAAAGGAAACAGAGCTGATCAAATGTTGCTTACTATATGCAAGAGTTAGACATTGGAAAAAGTGTTGATTAAAATTGATAAGTCCCTGGCCGTTAGAGAAAATGTTAGTCTGCATGACAGATGCATTTTTACATATCCAACACTTACTGACAAACTGACAGGTTTTATACTTGGCATTTTCATGAAGCCCTAGCTTCTTTGAATTTATTGAAGACCAATTTCTTTCCCATCCCAAACTTAGAAGCATGGGGCATATAGATCATATAATATGTACGTGGCCTGCCTTTCGGGGGTGGGGGAGGAGGCAGGTGTGTAATGTGATTGCATTGTTTCTGGGTAATTTGGTTCATGTACATTGCTTTTAATCCTTAGGTCCCCAGGCACCCTAGCTGATTTAAATCCTGGTTCCACAGCGTGCTCTCACCTTCAGAATTATGATCCTATAGAGCCCTGGCAGATTATATCACTCAGCTAGAGGCACTACAAAGAAGACTTGGAACTGTACAGACAGGTGCTTAAGTTTAACCACTTATTGGTAGTGCCATAGTGCTAGACCCACAGCTCTCCTCATTTTGAAAGCTTAAACTGTGTAACCAGCAGCACAACTAACTTTAGAGTATTCAAGACATGATTTATCACCTCAAATCCTGCCCACCCCCAAATAATTCCCCTACTATCTCTTCATTCAGTAGATTGCTCATAGAAAACACATGATTGAAGACTAATGTGGGAAGGTGCTCTGAGGTAATGCATGGTAGAAAGTGGTGAGGCCTACAGATACTGGTGAGGAAGAGGATTGAGCACTTAGTACAACCATTATCCCTACTACTGCATGGTGCTTTTAAGAGTGATCCAAAAAAAAATCCTAACAATGATCTTTTACTTTTCTTTCCTCAAAAATATCAATATCATACTTGATAACAGAAGTGGATTCTCTATTCATTATGAGAAAACTTCTTTTCCCTGTCTTCCTTTAGTTCACTTCTGATCCAGAGATTTTGAATCATTTTAGTTTAACTGATTGTATTCAGTCTACTTTTACAGTTTTTTTTAAACTTTTATTAATGATTCTCTTTTCCTACTAGTCCCACAAACTGGACTAATATCAGATTATTTTGAGTTAGTAGTTATCTCTTCATTCATTCAAAAAATTCACTGTTTAACACAAGCAACTTGTAGTACTAGGAAACTCTCATTATTATAGTTGAAGTCTGTTTGTTGGTTAAAGGTTTGTTTTGTTTTAAGCATCCAAATTTCACAAGACCCAGAATCTGAAGACCAAAATATTTTTTAGGATATACTAAAAATATATAGAACTTCAACCTTTAGAACATTTTATATTAGCATGAGTCTCGCTTCCTTGCTTTAGAACCACTCTTGATGACTTGTAAATATAGTTGAAATCTCTTTAAAAATCAGTTGAACTATGAATAAGATGTTTAAGGAACAAAGGGCATTTTTTCTGATGGAGAGTTAAGAGTAATCTTTTTGTTATCTATACCAGCTAATTTATATAGAACAATCTAATTTAAAATCATGCAAAATGTCTTGTTTTTCTCTTACAGGTTCAACTACTACATTTCATAGTGGTGTGAGAAGATAATACTTTAAAAACATCAAAAGTTGAAGTGATTTTAAACAAATTCTCTTTTGTAAATCGAAGATTCTTTTGTGCTTTTATATTGTGAATATTTAATGGGACCAAAACAAACACAGCTTATGATTGTATCAGATCTCTTGCACATGAAAACAAACTGGAATTTGTACATACAAGCATTGTGTATGTATTCATGCACAGTGATCACTAAATTACATGTATATTTGCAGAATGTTAATTTAAATGATTAAATTATAAACCTTGTGTATTTATCAAATGGGTGAAAAGATTAAACTTTTGCCAATATGATACTGCTGAATGTGTAGCTTGCAGTGTCCTGCACTTTTCATTTAAGGCTACTGAAATTACATGTTTCTGCCTAATATATTTGCTACTGGTGATGAAGACAGAAGATATCACTTGTAGACACCTATTTTTGTATAATGGTAGAAGTTTTGAATTTTATGGGGTATTTTGTCAAAGCACTGAAAATAAAAATGACTTCACCATTTTCACCACACTGTATTTGAAACTTCTTCATTTTTAACTGAGCCATATAGTTCCTGGTGCATATCCTCATAAATTACTTATCTTAAATATGCAAGACCTTAGGATTCAAACAGAAAGTTGTCCTCATATAATTGGATATTAGGGTTTTTTATGAAGGTTTTCCCTCTGCCTTTCCATCAACTTATATCTAAGTATAATATTTCTTAAAAGCCATATTTATTCAATTACATTTGGTGTTACATGTATCTAACGGTATGTCTTTACAATCTGTGGTCCACTATGACACAAAAATCATTTAGCTCAAATAATCTAAATTTATTAAATAGATTTCAGCAGAATCAAACAGAATTCCTGCTGTCCAACACAATTCAGACTGGGAAGCTGTCACGGATGTTGTTTCTTTATCTAGAGTGTTCCCCAATAACATGGCAACTCACTAAAACAGCAATTGTATTTGTTGCTGATGTCTGGAGGATTTTGATGTCCTATGATTTAGATCAACACAAATAAGCATGGTAACGAATTATACATTCTTGGAAGTTTCAATATTAGCAGCTGGGCTTCAGTATGAGGATTTCTAAACCTAGCAAAAGTATCCTAAAACAGCTAGTGGAAGGGGGAGAGTTGTGGGTAAGAACCAGAAGCTAATATGATTGCCATTCAGGACTATTTTGTTGTAGACACATGACAAAAGCAGATGGATATAAGGGGAGGGAGGGGCAAAGAGAGGAGGGAGCAAGAGGGATAGGAATGATGGTGGAATGAGTTAGACATCATTACCCTAAGTACATATATAAGACATGAATGGTGTGAAAATACTTTGTGTATAACCAGTGTCTTGAAAAATTGTTCTACATGCATAATATAAAATGAATTGCATTCTGCCATCATGTATAACAAATCAGAATAAATGTTAAAAAATTAAAAAAAGAGCAGATGGACAAGTACTTAGCAACAGCAGTTCTTTTTTAAGTTGTCAATGGACCTTTATTTTACATATTTATATGTGGTGCTAAGAATCAAACCCAGTGCCTCACACATGCTAGGCAAGTGCTCTACCACTGAGCTCTGCCCCGACCCACCAACTCATGCTTATCACGTAGTTAATCCCAGCTCCTGACCACTGACAGGAGCACTGACATGGATCTCTTTAGCCGTCTGCGGAAGCTATCCTGATTTTCAGAATGCTTTTAAAGACAATATAGATATATATACATATGATTCCAAAGAAAACCAATTATACACAGATAATTACTAAACTTTTCAAGTTGTGATATATTTTTACATATTAGAACATTAAAGTGTACTATAACATCTCGGATCCACACTGCAAGAAAGGCAGACACATAGACAACATAAAAAAAAAAACGAGGAAAGGGCCCCCAAACAAACCAGGACACTGTAATATCAGAACCCATAATATCAGTGAAGTTGATGAAATGTCAGAGAAGCAGTTCAGAGATTCATAATTAAAATAATCTTGGGCTGGGGATGTGGCTCAAGCGGTAGCGCGCTCGCCTGGCATGCGTGCAGCCCGGATTTGATCCTCAGCACCACATACAAAGAAAGATGTTGTGTCTGCCGAAAAATAAAAAATAAATATTAAAATTCTCTCTCTCTCTCTCTCTCAAAAAGTAAATAAGTAAAATAATCTCTGAATTAAAGAATGACCTAAATGAGCAAATACAAGCAAAAATTGATCCTTCCAACAATGAGATAAGAGCAAATACAAGTAGCAAAAGATTAGTCCGAGAGAGAGAGAGAGAGACTGACTCTGGGGGAAAAAAAAAAGACAGAAATCCTTCCAATGAAGGATACAATAAATCAAAAAACTCAATAGAATGCATAACCAATAGACTAGATCACTTGGAATAAACATCAGATAATGAAGACAAAGTATACAATCTGGAAAATAAAATTGATCACACAGTGAAGAAAGTTAGAAACCATGAATAGAATATCTAAGAATTATGGGACAGCATCAAAAGGCCAAATCTAAGAGTCATTGGGATAAAGGAAGGCACAGAGTTTCAAGCCAAAGGAATGCACAATCTCTACAATGAGATAATATCAGAAAATTTCCCAATCATGAAGAACAAATTGGAAAACCAAATAGAAGAGGTTACAGGACACCAAATGTACAAAATTACAACAGTTCTACACCAAGGCATATTATAATAAAAATGCCTAGCATACAGAATAAGGATAGAATCTTAAAAGCTGCAAGAGAGGGGAATCAGATCACAGATAGGGGGAGACCAACCCGTATCTCAGATTTTTCAACCCAGACCCTCAAAGCCAGGAGATTGTACAACATATACCAAGCTCTGAAAGAAAATGGATGCCAACCAAGAATCTTATATCCAGCAACCTAAGCTTTAGATTTGATGATAAAATAAAAACCTTCCATGATACACAAAAGTTAAAAGAATTTACAACTAGAAAACCTGCACTACAGAACATCCTCAGCAAAATATTCCAAGAAGAGGAAATTAAAAACAATGATGAAAATTAGCAGAGGGAGGGATTACAGTAAAGGAAAATCTAATCAGAGGAGAAACCACAAGTCACATTAAATACCAAAAATAAACAAAAATGGCTGGGAATACAAATCATGTCTCAATAATAACCCTGAATGTTACTGGCCTAAATTCAACAATCAAAAGACATAGACTGGCAGATTGGATAAAAAAAAAAAAAAAAAAAAAAAAAGACCCAACAATATGCTCTTGTGTCCAAGAGCCTTGTCTCAGAAAAAGACTGAAGGTGAAGGGTTGGGAAAATCATACCAGTCACATGGACTGCAGAAACAAGAAGGGGTTTCCATCCTTATATCAAATAAAGTAGACTTCAAGCTAAAGTCAATCAAAAGGAATAAAGAAGGACACCACATACTGTTAAAGAAAACCATACACCAACAAGACTTAACAATTATAAATATATATGCCTCAAACAATGGAGACTCTACATTCATCAAACAAACTCTTCTTAAGTTCAAGAGTCAAATAGACCACAATGCAATAATTTTGGGTGACTTTAACATACCTCTTTCATCACTAGATAGATCTTTCAAACAAAAGCTGAACAAAGAAACTACAGAAGTCAATAATACAATCAATAATTTAGACTTAACTCACATATATAGAATATTCCAACCTTCAATGAGAGAATATACTTTCTTCTCAGCAGCAGGTGGATTCCTTCTCTAAAATAGACCATATACTATGCCATAAAGCAACTCTTAGCAAATATAAAAAAAAATAGAGATACTACTCTGCCTTAGATCATAATGGAATGAAATTAGAAATCAATGATAGATTTCTGCGATGTGAGGCCCAATGTGTTTATGTGTCTGAAAAGCCTCTAGGCTGCCAGTGTGATGAAATAGCTGAGAAAACTGCAAAGACCTAAAGGGAGTTCTGGAACCTCAGCTTTGCAGTCAGGGGGAATTTCCAACAGAATTTGAAATGACGGAGACACCTCAGGTCAGACACAGAACCAGGCAGAGTGCTTTTCAGGGGTTTCCTACCCAGAACACACTTCTTCCTTCTGAGGAGTATCCCAGCTTGTACTGAAGGTCCCATCTCCTCACTCAGCCTGGTTCCCAGTGCCAGGGGTTGGACTGATTGGCCCAAGGATATTTGTATCTTCTTGCCATGGACTGGCTCAGCACTCAGCCTGAACGAATCACGCGTGGCATTTCCCTGGACATAGAGTGGTTTTACAAAGGATTGCCAACCAGTTTTGAGTCCATGAGATATGAGGAGACGTTCGCTGGATGTTTCTGGAAACATTACCTCGTGGTGCTGAAGAAGTAGCTGCCAGAAGAGGCCTTCTCTCTTCCTCTGGATGTTGTCCAGCGAGGCAGAAAGATGAACCAAGGGAATCCCAAGACCCAGAGCTGGTGCCTCTATCACACCACACCCAATTATGCCTTGCTATGTCTTGGAGGTTGAATGCCCCCTTCCGATGTTTGGTCTCCAGGGTGGGGCTTCTGGGAGATGATAGACCCTTGGAGACAAGAGGCTTTGTGGGACTTCCTTAGGTCTTTGGGGGACCACAGTGCCTTCCTGTCTCTCTTTTCTGTTTCCTGGAAGTTTCACTCAGACACACACCATCCCCTTCCCCGTTGCCACCAATACCTTCACCAGAGGCCCAAAGCAATGGCGCGATCATCTACTGGAGCCTCCCAAAATCATGAGCTCAATGAACTTCTTCCTTTCATAAGTTAATTATCTCAGTGTTTGGGGTGGTTTTTTGTTGTTGTTTTGTTTGTTTGTTTCTGGGTTTTTTTGTTTTTTTTCCAATGTTGGAGATCAAACCTAGGGCCTTGGACATGCTGGATGAGAGCTCTACCACTAAATCCATCCCTATCTCAGGTATTTTGTTATAGTAAGGGAAGCTGATGAAGATAACCCCCAGTAATGGATGTTTTTAGTGATGAGATCCAAGTCATTCTCATTTTTGTAAGCCTAAAAGATACACAATAAAGGGTATTTATCATTCAGATGCACCTGGAATTGGTTCTATGTGAACCCAGAGAGACTCTTTTTCTCCTACCTCCAGGCGTGAGGGCAGGCAGACACAATAAGCAGAGAGCCTGAAGGACAGGGCTTTCTCTCTGAGCAGCCAGCTGCACAAGATAGCATGTCCATCCAGCCGGGGGCTTCCTCCCAAGTGAGCAACAGGGAGGAAAGATGCTGCAAGTCAGAAGTAGAGGAGCACCTCAAGGAACACCCTCCTCCAACTTGAAATAAATGCATGCGACAGTTTAGCAAACCCATCACATGGGTGTTGCTATCTGATCTGTTCTTTATCCCTTGTCCACCTCTTTTTTTTAATAAGTTGTAGATGGACACAATATCTTTATTTTATTTATTTATTTATTTTTAGTGTGGTGCTGAGGATCGAACCCAGGGCCTCGCACGTACTAGGCAAGTACTCTACGGCTGAGCCACAACCCCAGCCCTTGCCCACCTCTTTTTGAGATTTGGCCTCAACCAGTGGACACAAGTCTGGGAATGAGACCTGGCTAGAACAATAAGTCTTTCCCAGAAATTCCTCCCAGGATCTGGAAGCTCTCTTACCTCTTGGATTATAGTGCTGACAGGATATGAATTTGGTGTTACTAGTGTTCATGCTTCTAGCCGAGGGGCAAAAATCCAACTGCAGCAGAAGAAACTGAAGCCAGTGGAGCCAAGATTGGAAATAAAGAGAAAATGGGAATCAAAGAACAGCCCTGGCTCCAGTTGCTGAGGTTTCTGGAGATTTCCTGCTTCCTGAACCTCTTCCTGCAGTTTGTCAGCTTCCCCCAAAGTTTTCCCAGTATGCCTCCCTTTCTGGAAAGCCACTTGCAGCTGGATTTCTGTTTCTCCTATCTGAAATGCTCTGGGAAATACAGCTTCTGCTTCCTGTTCTCATTCTGCCAAATTTGAAGGGAACATTGGCCAATACAGAGCAAAAAGTCATAAGGAGGGACCACGCAGGGATCCAAAAAGTCTTCCTGGAGAAGGAAACTGCAAGTTGCCAAATGAAAAACCACATGGAGACAGAGCTGCTGAAAATCAATGTAGTGAAGACATACAAGAGACTCCCCAAGAACTCAGGAAGAACTAGGAAAAGTGCAAAACCAAGAGTGACGTGGAGGACTTAGGCCTTGGTCAGGATGACCAAGGTAGACACACAGACCAGCGATCCTTTGTGCAAAAGCCTCGGAATCTGATGGGCTTCAGGATCCAGCTTGGGGAGATTTTAAGAAAAACAATGTGATGTTATACACACCTTCCCAGAGGGACGTGGGTCAGTATTTTGTCATTAAAATCACTACATTTCTATAGGAAATCACAGAGGGAAATAAAGATGATTAATAGTCTCAAAAAAAAAAAAAAGAAATCAATGATAAAATAAGAAATAAAATCCACTCCAACACCTGGAGACTAAATAATATGCTACTGAATGAACAATGGGTTACAAAAGACATCGAGGAGATTAAACGAATTTTAGAGGTTAATGAGAACACAAATACAACATATCAAAATCTCTGCAACACTAAGAAACCAGTTCTAATGGGAAAGTTCATTGCATGGAGTTCATTAAAAGAAGAAAAAGTCAACAAATAAATGACTTAACACTACATCTCAAAGCCCTAGAAAAAGAACAAATCAACACCAAAAGCAGCAGAAGACATGAAATAATTAAAAGCAGAGATGAAATCAATGAAACTGAAACAAAAAACAATTGAACAAAACAACATGCTAAACAAGAGAGAGAAAACTCAAATCACTAACATACATGATGAAAAAGGAAATATCACAACAGACACTACAAAAATACAGAGGATAATTAGAAATTATTTTGAAAAGTTGTACTCCCATACAATAGAAAACATCAGAGGCATCTACAAATTTCTAGAGTGATAAAATTTGCCCAAATTGAATCAGGATGATATACACAATTTAAACAGATCAACTTCAAGTGACGAAATAGCAGATGCCCTCAAAAGTCTACCAACGAAGAAAAGCCCAGAACCGGATGGATTCAAAACCGAGTTCTACAAGACCTTTAAAGAAGAACTAATACCAATACTCTTCCATTTATTTCAAGAAACAGAAAAAGAAGCAGCACTTCCAAAATCATTCTATGAGGCCAATATCACTCTGATTCCAAAACCAGGCAAAGACACATCAAAGAAAGCTAACTACAGACTAATATCTCTAATGAACATAAGTGCAAAAATTTTCAATAAAATTCTGGCAATTCCAATACAAAAACCTATCAAAAAGATCGTGCATCATGATCAAGTGGGATTCACCCAGGGATGCAAGGTTGGTTCAACATACGGAAATCAATAAATGTAATTCATCACTGTTGAGAGCCACAGCCGAAGGGGCCCCAGCAAACTTCCAGCTGCCAGCTGATGATTGGCTCACAGCGGCCCCAGCAACATCTAGCTGATTGGCTCCTCTGCGGTGATGCTCATTGGGCTGTTTCCCTGCCCTTTCAGACCACGGAGCTGCTCATTGGGGGACTTTTTTGGCTCCGCCCATGTGACCCAGCCAATCGGCCTCAAGAGCAGGAGGATTGTGGGAGGTGGAGAGAGGCTTGTGTGGGAGAGAGAGGCTTGTGGGAAGCCGGTGGTGGCAGTTGTGGCTTTGAGGGTTTTTCCTGAGAAGCTGTTTTGTTTGGCGTGTGTGGTTCTAAAAATAAAGTTAGTTTCTTTTGACAAGTGGCTCCTGATTGTGCACAGCCAGACTGCAGCAATGTGCTCTGCTTCCTTCTTGTCCTGAGCTGTTTTGCTCTGTCATGCCCTTCACCTTGAGGTTCCACCTCACCCTGGGCCCAAAGCTGTGGAGTTAGCTGTCTATAGACTGAGACTTCTGAAACCATGACTCAAAATGAACTTTTCTTCTTCTATGTTTTTCTTGTCAGGTCTTTTGATCACAGTGATGCAAATCTGACTAAAACACAGTTGTGGGGTCTTTGCTGTGACTAACCTGACCATGTGGTTCAGAAGCCTTTGCAGCTGGTTTTTGGGTTAGTGTCTGGAAAGATTAAAGACACAAGATGGAAAAGCTGTAGACTGTTGTAAGCAGAATTTAATGAGTGATTCTGGTGGGAGCTCAGAAGACCAGCATGCCAATGAGACTGTGGACAGTAAAAACTGGGCTCATGAGATTTCAGAGGAGAAGGAAGTCTCTATTGGAAATGGGACTGGAGACCATGTATGTTGTGTTCTGTCAAAGAACTTGTCTGCAATTTGCCCATGTCCTAAGACTTTTTGTGAGACCAAATTTAAAGGTGATAGGCTAATTAATCTGATAAAGGAAATTTCAAGGCAGCACAGCATTCAGGAGGTTGCAAGTATATTTCTTGTGGCTCTTAGCTAAGTTTACTGTAATAATCAGCAGCAGAAAGCAAAGCAGAAACATTTGAAGAACATGCAGTTTGACCAGAAAGTATGAGTAAAACAGGAGCTAAACAAGTTGGGGTTGAAAAAAATATTATAGCCACTACAGAGATGATAAGTACTTGGCATAGAGATACTAGGAAATATAGTTTGAGGGCATCTCAGGGATTGGAAGCCACACCTGTCTTGGGCTCAAGGGTGTAGAAGCAAAAATTCATTTGAGAAGAGACCAAGGGGCACCCTGCTGGCACAGGGTCCTAGGAAGATTTTGTTCACCATGCTCAGCCACCCAGGGACTACAAGGCTGCTGCAGCCATAGTTTCAGAAGGCTTGTCTACTGCTTGAGATGGTGGCAGACCTTGGCATCAACCAAGTGGTGCTGGTTCTGCAGAATACAGGATGCTGGGGTTAGGAGGTCATGGAGATTCAAAGTAATACCTGGGAGGCCAGGTAAAGTGCAGCAGAGTCAGAGTTCCTGCAGGCTATCCCTGAGAGGGTGATGCCTAAAGATGTAAAGAGGGGTATTGAGGGCCACAGCCGAGTCGGGATGACCACATGGCATTTTTGCCAGAAGTAGTGGTTGAGAGGTGACGCCAGCGAGCCATTAAGATGATGACTTTTGAGTTCTCGCAGAGTTCCTGTTGAGTTCCAGTTGAGCTCTCGCGGGGATTCCTGAAGAGTTCGTGTTGGTTGGTGAAGTTCCGGTGGTGGGAGTTCCGGTTGGTGTGTGGTGTGTTCCTGGAGGAGCCTCGTGGGTGGCGTTTGGGAGAGTTCCCAGGGAGTGTGCTGGTGGAGTTTGGAAATAAAGTTTGTTCCTGCTTGAGTGGCTCGTGATTTGTGCCCAGCCAGACTGCGGCAGAGGGGGCCAAAGCTTCAGTGGAGACCCCCAGAAATTAAGAGATGCCAGTAACATGGGGCATCTTTGGAGGAAAGCTTCAGGATTCTAGTAGAAACAAGCCAAGAGAGAGGCCACATGGGCTGCAACCAGCAAGTCATAGGGACACAGCTACACAAACCCTTTGAAGGCATCCAGTGCCATCTTAGATGCTGAATGTGTAGCTACAAGACTTGTTTGCTTAGCTGGATATTTTTTAAATTTTTTTTAGTTATACATGGGCACGACGTCTTTATTTTGCTTATTTATTTTTTATGTGATGCTGAGGATCAAACCCAGGGTTTCACACGTGCGAGGGGAGCGTTCTACCGTTGAGCCACAACCCCAGCCCCTGCTTAGCTGGATTTTATCAGGATTTGGTCTTATTCCTTCTTTCTATGTCCCTATATCTTCCTTTTGGAATGAAAATATTTGATCTATGGCATTATGTATTGGATATATGTAACTTGTTTTTTTTTTTTAATAGAGTGAGAGAGGGAGGGAGAGAGAGAGAGAGAGAGAGAGAGAGAGAGAGAGAGAGAGAGAGAAATTTTTTTTAATATTTATTTTTTAGTTCTCGGCGGACACAACATCTTTCTTTGTATGTGGTGCTGAGGATCGAACCCGGGCCGCACGCATGCCAGGCGAGCACGCTACCGCTTGAGCCACATCCCCAGCCCCAATAACTTGTTTTTGAAAAGAGCTAAGACTTTGCCTTGAGTCTCAAAAGAAATTTTTGGTTTTTTAAAAAAATATTTATTTTTCAGTTTTAGGTGGACACAGTATCTTTATTTTACATTTATGTGGTGCTGAGGATCAAACTCAGTGCC
Organism: Marmota flaviventris; assembly: GCF_047511675.1. NCBI lineage: Eukaryota > Metazoa > Chordata > Mammalia > Rodentia > Sciuridae > Marmota > Marmota flaviventris. The sequence goes on from NC_092498.1 coordinate 24,811,226, forward strand.
TTGTGCATGCTAGGTGAGCACTAGACCCCTGAGCCATAATCCCAGCCCTAGGTATTAAATCCCTGTTGTTAAAACTATGGGGACTCTTGGAAATGGATTAAATGTATTTTATTTTGATACCATAGATTGAACCAAGGGTTGGTTAACCACTGATCTACATCCCTAGACCTTTTTATTTTTTGTTTTGAGTTGGGGTTTCACTAAGTTGGAGAGGTTAGATTTGAACTCACAATTCTCCTGCCACAGCCTCCGGCGTTACTGGGATAACAGACACATGCTTTGTGCCTGGCCTAAATGCATTTTATTTTATTTTATATTTTTAGAGAGAGAGAGAGAGAGAGAGAGAGAATTTCAATATTTAATTTTTAGTTATTGGCAGACACAACATCTTTGTTTTTTTTTGGTATGTGGTGCTGAGGATGAAACCTGGGCCTCACGCATGCCAGGCGAGCGTGCTACTGCTTGAGCCACATCCCAGCCACCTAAATGCATTTTAAATTGTGAGATGGGCTTGAGTTTTAGAGGATCAGGATTAGAATACTATAGTTTGAATACAAGATATTCCCCAGAAGCTCATGTGTAAGACAATGCAAGAACACTCAGAGGTAAAAAGATTAGATTATGAGAGCTTTAACCTAATAAGTGAATTAATCCACTGATATGGATTGTCTGCTTCACCTCGGGCCCAGAGCTATAGAGTTGACTGTCTATGGACTGAGACCCCTGAAACTAAGTCAAATGAACTTTTTTCTGCTCTATGTTTTTTTTTTTTAATATTTATTTTTTAGCTTTAGGTGGACACAATATCTTTATTTTATTTATTTTTAAAAAATATTTATTTTTTAGTTTTAGGTGGACACAATATCTTTATTTTAATTTTAATTTTAATTTTATTTTGGGTGAGGATCGAACCCAGTGCCTTATGCATGCCAGGAAAGCGCGCTACTACTTGAGCCATATGCCCCTCTGCTCTATGTGTTTCTTCTCAGGTCTCTTTGTTACAGTGGTACAAATCTGACTAAAAAATTCAGGGGGTCAAATAAAAGAAAAATAAAAATTTTGGTGTTTGAAGAGAGATCAGTGGAGTAGAGGAAGTGGATAGATGGAGAAGGCGGAGTGTGGGAAAAGAAGGACTAGTGAATGAAATTGATCAAACTATCCCATGTAACATATATGAATATACTGCAGTGAATTTCACCTTTGTATATATCTAAAAGGCACTAATTTAGAAAGCTATAAATAAAAAGAAGGAAAACTAATAGAGGAAAGAAAACAGGGCGAGGGAAGTGGGGAGGGCAAAGGATGTACTGGGGATTGAATTAGAGCAAATTATGTTTTATGCTTGTATGATTATGTCAAAATGAACCCCAATATTATGTATAACTATAAAGTACTAAAAAAGTTTAAGTAAAAACAAAACAAAATTACCTCTAATAATGGGCCACAATACTGTGGACCACAGCATTTTTAGAGTAAGGGCTATTAGAAACAAATTATAAACAGGGCTGGGAAAATAGTTTCCTGCTAAAGTATCCCTGTGTTCAATCCCCAATATTGCATTAAGTAATTAATTAATTTCTGAAATATTTTTAAATCTTAAATTACTTTTTATTTTTGTTAAAAAAACACAAAACATAAAATTTGCTAATTTTTTTCATGTCTAAGTGTACAACTCAGTAATGTATTTATATTGTTGTGCAACCAATGTCCTGAGCTTTTCATCTTGTAAAACTGAAACTCTGTATCCATTAAACAATTCTTCAGCCCTCCGGTCCACCCACCTCATTCCTGGCAACCATCATTCTACTTTCTGTTTTTGTGAATTTGATTACTCTAGATACCTAATGCAATCAGAGTTCTATAGTATATGTCTTTTTGTAGTTGGCATATGTTGGGTTAAACACTAATTGGTGTCTAGGGAAGACTGCAGTGAGATAAGGTCTAAACAATCTGATAAGGAAAGGAATGGAGAGGCAGGGCTAGCCACTTCTCTTATCTCCATTTTTTTTTTTTTTAATACCAGGGATTGAACCCAGGGGCACTTAACTACTGAGCCACACCCCCAGCCTTCCCCCCTCTTTTTGAGACAGGGTCTTGCTAAGTTGCTCAGGGCTTTGCTAAGTTACTGAGGCTGGCCTCAAACTTGTAATCCTCCTGCCTCAGCCTCTCCAGTCATTGAGAGTACAGGGGTGTGCCACCATGCTCAGCCCTTATCTCCAATCTTTAGGTGAGAATCAAAGCAAAGTTGATTGAATATAAAAGAAGGTGCTTGTAAAACATCTGAAGGACTCCACCTGCACAGTGAAATGCAATCTGTCCTATAGATTCCCCTTGCTTGTAGGCTTGAGGTGGTTCTCCGTTGTATCCCAGCCCATCATCGCTGAGGAGCACGTGAGTAATAGAATGTCCAAAATCTCTCTGTTGAGTGCTCTAATTTCTTTCTTTGAAACGGATAAACAGTATCCTTGGGGTGTGTACAGCCCTGGGGTTGAACAATTGGCATAGTTGGCAGGATCCCAAAGGAGAACATGTTGAACTGACTCCAGAATTGGGAAAGGGCCTGGAGTCTGCAGGGACAGATCACAGTCTGGCCACAAGTGTCAATGTTGTTTGGAGGTGGCTTCTCTATTGGAGGTGGCTTCTCTATTGGAGGGGTGGTGAGTCCTGAAATGCAAAGAGGGGTGCTGCAAGTGTTGAAAGCCATATCCAAAGTAGTCACTGGGGATGTGAAAGAAAACAAACAATGCCCCTGCTGTGTGCATTAAAGTTAGCCTCAGACATGGAGTTCACCCAGTTCCACAGAGAACAGGGAGAGTTAAAACTAGAGAGACCTGTTTTGTACAGGTTGACAGCAAGGATGTACTGTCGTGGCATTTACAACTTACAGATTACTCTATTCCCAGTTTTCCAAGGAATCCCCAAATTCTCTCTCCTCGGTCTATACCCAAAAGACTTAAAAATAGCATACTACAGGGATACAGCCACATCAATGTTTATAACAGCACAATTCACAATAGCTAAACCGTGGAACCAACCTAGATGCCCTTCAGTAGATGAATGGATAAAGAAACTGTAGTATATATACACAATGGAATATTACTCAGCAATAAAAGAGAATAAAATCATGGCATTTGCAGGTAAATGGATGGAGTTAGAGAAGATAATGCTAAGCCAAGTTAGCCAATCCCCCCAAAAAACAAATGCCAAATGTTCTCTCTGATATAAAGAGGCTAATTCATAGCTGAGTAGGGAAGGGGAACAAGGGAGGAATAGATTAACTCTAGATAGGGCAGAGGGGTGGGAGGGGCAGGAATGGGGCCGGGGTTAGAAATGATGGTGGAATGAGATGGACATCATTATCCAAAGTACAGGTATGAAGACACAAATTGGTGTGATATACTTTATATACAACCAGAGATATGAACAATTGTGCTCTATATGTGTAATAAGAATTGTAATGCTGTAATATGTAAATAAAAAAAAAAAGATTGGCCTACAGGTCATGGTCAATCGTTTTGGTAAACCAGGGAAACATCCTAGGCCCAGAGCCCATGTTAGGGTGTTGGTAACCTGTGAAAACTCAGATGTGGAACCCACTTAAGGAGTCCACTATTTCCAGTGATTCAGAAGTTGAGGTAGAAGATGAAACTCTAGTGGAAGCAGGACATGTAATGGTCCAAAAGTTAAAGGCTCAACCTGAGAGAGCTGATCCAGATCTGTGGCTTCCTATTCCTGAGAGATATTGACATATTTACCATCATGAGACCATGAGATCATATATGCTGGAAGTTTGTGGAACTGGGGTTCAAGTTTGGGCAGAAAACAAAAGAAAGAGTATCTGAACAGCTGTTCTGCTTGTGGGACACTGGAGCAGATGGGATGATGTTGAATGGTGTAGAATTATCTAAGATGGCTTCAGTAACATTTACCTGCTTACATCAATGGCTTTACCCAGTGGTGCTGATGAAAGTGTGGGGTCATTATGAGCTTGGATATTCCTTTCCACTCAAAATATGTGGCCAAATTCAGGAGATATTCGTATGCCCAGAGGCACCTGGGGGTTCATGGAAGCTATTTTCAGGAACTTGGAATGCAACATGCTATGTATGTGTAGCCTTTCTAAGGAGCATACAATATGGGATGAATTGTAATGCACTCCGCTTTGACTCATTTGCAAAGGAGAACACTGGCTGTAGCCCCTAACAAAGTGCATGGCCCTGGCTTATGGTGAAATTCTTGAGTATTGTCTTGTTGGGCAAGACAAAGTTGTACCTCAGGCTATAATAAATAAAGTCCTTTTGTACGTCCCAACACAGTAAAGCAAATGCAACAATTTATGGGGCTACTGGGTTATTGGAGGGCTTTCTTCCCTCATGTGACTCAATTATGACCCTTACATAATTTGTGTAAGAGTGTGGGACTGGGTTGACCAGCACGCTGAGGCTTTTAATCAGGCCAAACATACAGTAAAACAGGCACAAGCCCTGAGACACTAGACAAATGGAAACCTGATATATTTACCATCCCTGTTGCTCTGGATGGCTTTGGATGGGGTTTATGGCAGTGGATTAAGGGACATAAGACCCCGACCCCATTGCATGAGGCCCAGGATTTGGTACCAAGTGCTGAAATAAAAAGTGGTAGGCATGGTGGTGTACACCTGTAATCACAGTGACTCAGGAGGCTGAGGCAGGAGTATCACAAGTTTGAGGCCAGTCTCAACAACTTATTGAGCCCCTGAGCAACTTAGTGAGACCCAGACTCAAAATAAAAAATTAAGCCGGGTTTGGTAGTGCATGCCTACAATCCCAGTGACTCAGGATCTGGGAAAGGAGGATAGCGAGTCAAGGCCAGCCTTAGCAATTTAGCAAAGCTCTAAGCAATTTAGTGAGCACCTGTCTCAAAATAAAAAACAAAAAGGGCTGAGATGTGGCTCAGTCGTTAAGCTGCCCTAGGTTCAATCCCCAGTACTGCCCGCCCTCCCCAAAATGAAGTGACCGTTTGGCTCTATATGTTTGTCAAACTGTGTTGGATTACTTTCCTGTGTGTGTGTGTGTGTGTGTGTGTGTGTGTGTGTGTGTGTACACCCGGGGATTGACCCAGATCCTTTCCATGCCAGGCAAGTGCAAGTGCTCTACCACTGAGCTGCATTCTCAGCCCTGAATTACTTTATAATTATTTACACTGAACCAATTCCCAGGCACATCCACTATATCCACACTGGTTCTCCTATGCAAGGATGGTAAGTATTATGACTGCTTTTTGCAGGGGAATCCAGCTGAGAAAGGTAGTTACTTGCCTAAAGTCACATGCAGGGGTCTGATGTTTAGGAGAATCTTTGTTCCATCATGCCATAAGACAGAGAGAGGAGAAAGAAAGTTATTTTTCTGCCAACAACCCCAGTGGTACCTTTTGCTTTGCGAGGGAAATGTACTCACTCATCAGCCTGGTTTATTGGTCAACAATATGGCATTTATCACACCACACCAAAGCCATGCTTAATAACCTGAAGTAAACTGGGTGAAGTGTCAGTAAACTAGATATAATATGAACTGCAAAAATTAATTGTGGGCCAGGAATGCAGCTCAGTGGTAGAGTGTTTGCCTGGCATGTGCAAGAACCCTAGATTCAATACATTGTATCACACACACATAGTTAATCTTGTTGGAAAAAAGTTGATTTCCTCCTTCTTCTACATCAGGCTTTTAAAGAGAAAAGCTCAACAGGAGATGAAGAAGGTTTAGGGTGAGAAGCTTAGAAGATCTAGGGAGGAAGATCTGTGAATGAAAAAGGAGGAGTCGGGGCACATTTACTGAACTGAGGGAGTTTTTCTTTATTTTCCTTGGGTTCTCTGTATCATATTTCCTTTTCTGCACTGTTAAAGTTCCAAAAACTTCAAACCTACCCACTGCTTTTCCACCTAGCATTTCAGAACCATCCCTCAGAAAATCTTTGAGAAAAACTGCTATTTTAGTCAACTTTTGCATAGATGTGACCAGTCCATGGTCAGCTGACTCCATAGCTCTGAGCCTCAATGAGGCAGAATATCATGACAGAAGGAGGAGGAAAGGGAAGACAGCTCAGGACAGAGCAACAAGGAAAAAGAGCTCTGCTCACCAGGGACAAAATATACCCCTGCAATCATACCTCCAATGACCTACTTCCTCTAGCTACCTATCTTCCTAGGTTACCATTCAGTTAATCCATACCTGTGGATTAGTTTATCACATTTGTGCTCTCCTTATTCTAAGAAATTCACTATTTCTATTCATCATCCTCCACTCCCAACCCCTCCCATGTTTTGAATTTGCTTTGCAAATGAAATCTGGGGAAAAACTGGCTGTGACTGGGCAGTTCTGAGCTGGAGAGCCAAAGGAAGATGTTGTCCTCAGCTTGAGAGCCTCAAATGTGGGTTCAACTAAGGAAAAAAAGATTTGTTCCATTCTGGGTTCACAGCTGTTTCAGGTTGTGCAGCTGGAGGAATTTGATCCAAAGTATGTTCCCCGATTAGTCAGAAGAGGAGAGATTGGGTCTGTGTGGTCTTTTCTTGGTCAACATCAACCAAGATTCAGTTAACACTGGCCCCTAACAGGTATGACTTCTTTTTTTCCCCACCAATTTTTAAAAACTTCTAATTTGTTATATATGACCACAGAATGCATTACAATTAATATAACACATATAGAGCACAATTTTTCATATCTCTGGTTGTATATAAAATATATTCACACCATTCATGTCTTTGTACGTGTACTAGGGTAAAGATGTTCCATCTCATTCCACCATCTTTTTTACCCCCATGCTCCCTCCCTTTCCCTCCTACTCCCTGCCCTATCTAGAGTTTGTCTAATCCTCTCATGCTCCCCCTCCCAATCCCACTATGAATCAGCCTCCTTATATCAGAGAAAATCTGTTTTTTTGGGGATTGGCTAACTTCACTCCCCCTCTAAGGGGAGACCCCCTGACCTGGGTGTGTGTGTGTGGGGGGGGGAAGTTCCATTATCTTTTCCAACTCCATCCATTTACCTGCAAATGCCATGTATTCTCTTTTATTGCTGAATAATATTCCATTGTGTGTATATACCACATTTTCTCTATCCATTCATTTACTAAAGTGTTAGGGTCTGTAAACAAGTCAGGATGGCGCCTGGCATTTTGCCAGAGGGAGTGGTTTGTGCAGTAACACCAGGAGCCATTAAGAGTGGAGATTCCTTATTGGTTGACTGCTGTATCTAGTTTATGTTAATTAAGATAAGCTGTGTGGAATGTATATATACCTCTCCTGTCCTACAATAAACGGCTCCCACTCCTGTTGTATCAATGTACACAAGTTGTTCGTCACACCACCCCCCCCACCCCCGTTATTTTACTGCAGCCGGACTGCAGCACTAAAGGGCATCTAGGTTGGTTCCACAGTTTAGCTATTAGGAATTGAGGTTATGACTTCTTCTAGTTGATACTGTATTGTTTAAAGGGAAGAGGGGAAAAAAAGCTGTGTTGATTTTATAAAATGTGCTTGTTGAAAATGTAAATAATCATTATAAAGAAAAATTCAAATCATATAAACATTATTAATGCATTAAAAATATTTATTTATGCCAGGTACCAAAGCACTGGGCATTTGGCAACAGACAACATAATGTCAGTGTCTGCATGGAGTGAACGCTTCAATGGGGAAACTCACACACACACACAAAAAGGTATGGAATGTGTCAAGTGGTGATAAGTGCTATGAAGAAAAACAAAAAAAGAAAGTATAAAATCCTATCACCAGGGGCTGAGGTTCTGGCTCAGTGGTAGAGCACTTGCCTGTCATGTGTGAGGCCCTGGGTTTGATTCTCAGCACCGCATATAAAAAAATAAAATAAAGGTCCATCAACAACTAAAAAAAAAAATATTAAAAAAATCCTATCACCCAGAGATAACCATTGTTAATATTTTGTCAACCATCCACCCAGATACCTCTCTTTCTTCACCTATATATGTAAATATAGACATTTTTTTCACCTCGATGTGTATTTTTACATGCTGACTCAAAACCTGTTTCTTTTTCCAATGGTCAGGCATTTTTTTCATGACAATAAACAAGAATTTTTGTATGTGTTTCCAGTTTTCACTTTTTTTAACTTGGAAAATTTCGAACATACACAAAAGTACTGATAATGGTAAACATTTACTTAGCCCTTATGTACATAAAAACTGTTAACATTTTGCTGTTTACTCTATTTAATTAATCTACTTATTTATTTTTGCATATGTTAAACTTAATTACCTGTTCCATTTCTAACCCAAATGGGGGAATTGCAATTAAATTCTGACACTCCATCTGGAGTTAGTATCAGACTCCACTGGTTTAGGGCTCAGTCCACCACAAGACTCCCCTAATTTCAGATATCAGCTATACATTGGGTATCCCCAAGCTACTTGCATTTTTGACCATCTAGTTGCAATGACAGGGCTTCTCATAGCCCCCTCAAATTTGATAATTTTCTAGAATGATTCAGGAAAATGCAATACTTAATGGTTTAAGTTTTATTATAAAGGATTCACATTGAGTAAGGTCCTGGAGGAAGGTAGTTTCCATCTCTTGTCATAAAATCAATATGTTCATTAACCAGGAAGTGCTACAGAGCTTTGATGTCCAGAGTTTCTGTGTTTTGTCATTGTTTTTGAATCTAGGTGTGAGTGATGTTGGCATGATTGAGAAAATCAATGTCATGGGATGGAATCATCTTTAATTCCTCTCCTCTCTTGAAGTTCTTCCCAGAGTTCCCCTTGGAATCTCAAAATTCCAAACTTCTAGTCACATGATTGGTCTTTCCTGAGACCGACCTGCATCTACCAGGGGCTCTGTGGAGTTACCTCATTACCACAACAAAGACATTGCTATCACTTTGCAAATATTCCAAGAAGTTTTTTTGTTTTTGTTTTTGTTTTGAGGTGGGATCTCCCAGTGTCACCCAAGCTGTCTGAAACTGAATTTGGAAACTTCCTGCCTCAGCCACCCAGGTAGCCGGGATTACAGGCCATAGTGCCTAGAATTCCAAGAGTTTTTGAAGTACTTCATCAGAAACTGGGGACAAAGACTGGATATATTCTTTGTTGTACCATATTGCTCTAAATACTTTAGAATATATATCTAAATAAGTAGGAACTTTTTCCTATTTATATAAAAAAATATATTTCCTATATATATATATTTATATATTCCATATATTTACATATATTCTATATATTTACATATGACAATACTATTGTCATATGTAATATAATTAATGGTACTTCTTTCTACTTGATTTCCAATAGCTGCCTAGTACCTGAAAGTACACTCGCAGAGTCCACACAAAGTCCAAAGACCACGCCACACACCAGATCTCACGCAAGAGATTTATTGTCAGTAGCACAAGGCAAACCAACAAGGCTGCCCCACTGAAGAGAGCAGCAGCATGTCTGCAGTCACAGAGCAACTCTATAGCCCCAAGAGGAATTTCATAAGCTGTTTAGGAGTTGCACCATAAACTGGGGTTGAGTTGATCATTTAGCAGGTCCATGTTCTTATGGGAAGTTAAGCAGCATTGCCTCAGAGTCAAAACTTTGGAGTTTCTAGATAAAATGATTCCCGACCTAAAATGGTGAATCTGATGCCAATATTGATCTGATGTTAATAGTACCCATACACTCTAAGTTTTTGTTTTGTTTTCAGTGTTAGGAATAGAACCTAGGCTTCATGCATGTTAGGCAAGCACTCTTACTCTTGAGCTACACCCCAGCTCCTATCCTAAGGTTCTTTATCAATTACCAACCTGGATATTGAGTGTGTTTCTACTTTTTTACTGGAGCAAACCACACTGGGATTAACATTCTTACACATGTACTTTTTAAATCTATAAGTATCCTTTTACTACCAGGGAAAATTGTGAGTGCTTGATCCTAGCAGGGAGTCATGGAACCCAATTCAAATGTATTGCCTTGTGCTGAACCATAACACATCTCTGTTCCTGATGCAGGCAGCATGTCTTTGCCTGAATTTTTACTATAATTCCATGTGCAAAAGGGAGTTTGATGCTATCTTATTCTTTTGGGCAAGAGCCTTCTTCTAGCTAAGGCCAATGGAAGTAATAGCATATAATATGGTCGGATGTGGTGACATATGCCAGTAATCCCAGTGCCTTGGGAGGCCGAGGCAGGAGGATCATGAGTTCAGCCTCAGTAAAAAGCAAGGTGCTAAGCAACTCAGTGAGACCCTGTCTCTAAAGAAAATATAAAAAAGGGCTGCCTCAGTGGTCTCATTCGCCTGAATTCAATCCAGTACCAAAACAAAAGCATATGCATAGACAGAATTGTGTCCCTCTATTTATATGTTGATGCACTAATCACCATATGGTTATACCTGGGGGGTCTTTAGGAGGTAATTAAGATTAAATAAGTTCATTATATTGTTATATATACAATATGTGTGTATACAAACTTGCAACAACAAATCCTACCATTACATACAACCACAATGCACCAATAAAGTAATGTTGAAAAAAACGATTAAATGAGCTCGCAAGAGTAGGACTCTAATCCCATAGAACTGTGACCTAATAAGAATTCTCTTCTATGCCACAGGAGGACACAGCAAAAAGTGACCATCTACAAGTAGGAAGAGGACCCCGACCAGAGTCATCCATCCTGTTGCCTTGATTTTGGACTTCCAGCTTCCAGAACTGTGAACAAATAAATTTCTGTTGTTTAAGCTACCAAGTTTGTGGTATTTTGTCATGGCAGACTGACATTCATTCATTCATTTTTTTCTTTTCTTTTTTTTTTGTCAAAATTCTTGATGGCAGTAACAGAAACCCAATTGGCATTAGCTTGGGGGAAAATCCTTCAAGAAATTCCAAGAAGATTTTTGCTGTTGTTTTTTATTTTTGCTTGAGTACTGGGGATTGAACCAGGGGTAAGTTCTTAACCACTGAACCATATCCCCAGCCCTTGTTATATCTTACTTAGAGACAGGATCTTGCTAAGTTGCTGAGGCTGGTACTTTGATGCCTGGGTTGGTCTTGACTTCCTTGGCTAAAGCAACTCTCTGACCTCAGCCTCTCAAGTAGCTGGGACTTTAGGCATGTGCTACCTACCATTTCTGGCTCACTGTAGTTTTTTTTTTTAATATACATTTTTTAGTTGTAGATGGACACAATATCTTAGTTTTATTTATTTTTATGTGGTGCAGAGGATTGAACCTAGTGCCCCATGCATGCCAGGCAAGCGCTCTACCACTGAGCCACAATCCCAGCCCTCCTGACCCTGTAGTTTTGATTTGCACTTCTCAGATGACTGGGATGTTGACCATCATTTATGTGCATTTACCGATGTTTTTCAGAGAAATGCCTATCCAAATATTTTGTTCATTTTTAAAAAACTGAGTTACATTTGTCTTTTCATTGTTGAATTCCAAGAGTTCTTTATATTTCTTGGATGCTAATCCCTTACAAGACAAATGATTTGCAAATATTTTCTCCCATTTTTTGTGGATTATCATTTCACTTCTTTGAGAGTGTACTTCAACACACCATTTTTAGTTTTTTTTTTTTTTAAGAGAGAGAGAGAGAGAGAGAGAGAGAGAGAGAGAGAATTTTTTTTTAATATTTATTTTTTAGTTCTCGGTGGACACAACATCTTTGTTTGTATGTGGTGCTGAGGATCGAACCCGGGCCGCACGCATGCCAGGCGAGCACGCTACCGCTTGAGCCCCAGCCCCAGCCCACCATTTTTAGTTTTGATGAAATCAAATTTATCTATTCTTTTGTTGACTGAGTTTTTGGTACCATACCCAAGAAATCCAAATCATGAAGATATATTCCTGTTTTCTTCCAGGAGTTTTGTAGTTTTAGCTCTTATATTTAGGTTCTATGATCTTTTTATAATAGAGGTAGTAAGTCCAACACCATTATTTTGTTTATGTTCACAGAACTTTTACACTGTCTTGAATTGCTAGTTTTTGTTTTGCTTCCTCCTACCCTGGAGCTGGGGATTGAACCAGAGCTTTGGGCATGCTAGCTAAGTGCCCTCCCACTGAGCTACATCACCTACCCCCACCCCCCACCCCCGCCCCCAGCCCTAAATTGTTCGTTTTTCTTTGCAATTAGATTGTAAATTCCATGAGGGCTGAGATCAAGGTGGTGTTATTAAAACTCATTTTTTCCACCAAATGGATCACTGAGGTAGATTAAGCATAAGGTTTCTTTTCTTTGCCTGAAATTTTATCAACTCTACAATAACAGTTTTATTCATCATGGTGTGGCTAGTTAAAATACCTTGACAATAATAATTCTGAAGAAAACTACCCCACAGAATGATAGGAATTGTACTACTTCACAGTATTTGAAGGAAAATGGATCTGGATTCAAATCTTTTCATTGAAAAATGTGTGACCTTGGGCAAATTACATTACCTTCATTCTCTTGTTTTTTAAAATTCTCATTCTTTAAAATGATAATTTGGCAAGGTTTTAGCTATCATAACTATAGTATTTTACACATTATAAGCATTTATCAAATAGTGCAAAGAGAGGAGCAGTGTTGGGGAACCCCTTAACATGCTGCTATTTTTCGTGTTAAATTTCTCCAGTGTGGGTTTTTATTTTCTTTTGTGAAATTGAGAATTATTAGACTACTGATTTTAGATTCATAAAGAAAGGCATACACACAAAAATACAAACTAATGTGATAATGGCCCTGCAGATACGTGCATGTGCTCTGGAGTTCGGAAAGTCACGTAACAAGCAGTAGAATGAGACTCCTTTTGGGTCAAAGAACTTAGTAGAAAACGGAGGTTGATAGATTCTAGTCCTTTTGGATTATTCAATGTGGCACATTTCAGGTTTGTAAATAATTAGTCGGTTACACGTCTCATTCACTAGGGTCTGAGTAGGAACCGTGTCTTAAGTCATCTCAATCTCCGGTACATTGGACACCCCAGATAGCTCAATTGACGCGCCTTGATCACCAACCCGGGACAGAAGGGATTCTCAAGAGAGGAATGAGGAAGTCGGGAGGGAGAGAGATGACCTCTGACCCATGCCAAGGAGGGAAGAACGGCTCAGGTACTTGACACAAATCGGTCCTAAAGCTCAAAGAGGACGTAGAAAACCACAGCGTACCCTTTCTTCCACACTCCTCGCCTGGCAGGGTCACTTCCGGGAGGGGGCGGGGAGACAAGAGGAGGCGTGCCGGGAAGGAGGCCGTTTGTAGAGCACCAGACGGAAGTGTGCCAAAGGTACTGGGCTGTCGCTTCCGGTCCGGTTAAACGCGGCTTAGGTACACAACGTGGCTGGTGTCGTGCGGAGATCGGCTTCTGAACGTAAATCAGCAGGTGAAGAATCAAGAATCAGCGTCCGGACTCAGGAGTCTGGATACCAGTGAAAAGACGGAAAAAAAGAAAAGGAACCTGAATACGATCTATCCGCTGTTTCCGAGGGGCCAACTTCTACAGTGAACCCCTCTGCCCTGGTAACGGCCAAAGAGGAGGAGATGGCGCCAGTCAGGGAGCGGCTGTGGCCAAGACAGTAAGGAAGCGCGAAGGCAGAGCAACCGGGAAGCCTCCTGAGAAGAATCCGAACTGTCGCTGTCACCACTGCCGCCAACACCATGGAAGGAGCAAAACCGACATTGCAGCTTGTGTACCAGGCAGTGCAGGCGCTTTACCACGACCCGGATCCCAGCGGAAAGGAGCGCGCCTCGTTTTGGCTTGGGGAGCTGCAGCGTTCGGTGAGGGGCCCAGAGAGGCCGTTCTGCGCCGCGGGTCCCAGGGCTGGGTGGGTCGTAGGCTCGAGGGGAGAGCCTGTGCGGGCGGTTGCCCTTGTGAGGTCCTCCTTGGGGAGGAGCTGCTGTTGTGGGGTGGGGCTGCGAAGCTACATCTATGTCGCTTTTCGGAAACTAGTCGCAGCTGATCGCTCGCGAACTGGCCCATTCCTCACCCCGTAGAATCTGGTTTGTAGGTCCTGAACTTCTTGCTTGTGGCGTGGGTCCAGCCCTCTTTAAGTTCTGTCCTTGCTATTACTCCTTAGACCGTGCTTTTCTGTGTTGTCTTCAACCAAATCAAATATCAGTGCTTCTCTACCTTCCACTCAAGGATGCTTTATCGGTCTCACCTCCATGTCCAAGGTTTGTATATGGCAGTTCTTCCTAAACGTGGGAAGGTAGCCGCACACCTCACTAGTCTTTGCCAATTTTCATTCCAGTTCTGAAACATTATTCTCGAAATTTCTCAGGTTTCTAGATTCGTATACTTGTGAATTTTCTCTTTGCTTTGGAGTGCAGTATAATACAGATGGAAAAAAAAGCTAATTCTGGTTTCAGAAAAACTTAAAGAGTTCTCATTTTGCTTCATATTGGTCCTCTAACCTATTTCCCTGACTTTTAGGTTTTTATTTATAAGATGGACATCGTAGCTATCTCAGTTATTCTGTATGTTTGTGTAAGTATCTAGTGAAATGTTCAGTTGTCTCTTACATATATTGTATTTCCTTGTTCTTTGACTCACATTTTATGCTTTATTCCCTAATTTTCACACTTATGTGTGTTGTGCTGTTTCTGGAAGTGTGTATAGTTGGTGATCTTGCTGAAATAGGTCATAAATGTAAGATTTGCTCTGAGTTGTGAAGTACTTTGAAAACTGATGAGACTGACAAAACGCTCACTGTTACCTTTTTTTTTGTGTGTGTGTGTGGTGCTGGAAATCAAATTTAGGGCTTCACTGCGTGCTGAGCAAGCAAGTGTTCCACCACTGAGCTACATCCACAGCCTCCTTTATCTTTCCCTTATTTTGTGATTTTACTCACAAGCATGTTTTTCTGTTTACCCTCTTGCCTTTTATATGTTTAACTCATAACTGATATTTAAAGGTGCTCTGCTCTATTAAATAAGCCAGTAGGCTAGAAGTACATAATAAATGTTTTAAAATTTGCAACTTTGAATATGACACTTAAAATTTGGGGCCTAAATCCTTGTTTGCTTTGCGGGAAGACAAATAGGACTTTACTGTAGGCTACATAAGGAAGTTATTCACATATGTTCCCCTTTAGAGTTTAGTTTCTTTGATCTGGGAAGTCACAATTCCTTTATATTCATATAGTTTTCTAAAATATATATAAGAGGAATGCTTAGCAGTACTACAAAAGTAGTTAGTATCACTGCTAAATTTGCATATTGTTGTGTGTATTTAAAATCAGTATTTGAGTCCTTGAACCAGCAACTGTGCTGGTTTTTTATATTTAGAAACGAACTAGAAAATAATCAGTGCTTGTAACATAGGGTAATTGTTATGATTAAATGAGGTAGTATCTATAAAGAGCTTTGAAAAGTTATTCAGTATAGAGCTCAAATTGTGTTACAAGTTATTATTTAAAAATTAGTAACTTCTTTCTGCTCTTCTCTGTTACAACCTATCATCACCATCATTTTCATTATTACTATCATTGTTAGTAGGGTCTCAACAGGAACAGGTGGCATATTTGACAAGATAATTTGAGGAGAGTTTACTTTGTAAAGGTACTTTTTATAATGTTGCAGGTGTAATGGTACCACAAGAAATAGTGTAATAATCTGTAGCCAAACTGTTAACATCACTTGAAGGGGAAGAGGGATGATTACTTGACTGCCTTGAGAGGAATGGTGGGTGACTTTCATGTGAAGGGACATGGCTAGCTTAAGGGCCCTTTCAGGGAGGGAGTTGAAGGAATGAATTTCCTTACTTTATTCTTCTAATCTCCTACTCTGGGATTCCCTGTTGTCCAAACACAATCAGAAGCCTTGGGACCTGGCAACCTGTTGATAACATATATATATATAGGTCAGCTTACTGTAGCAGAAATGATGATAGAGAAAGGTGGAAATACCAGCACAGTCACACACCATCAGTTTTAGTACCTTTAGCATCTAGATTGACAATCAGCTAATACTTTGGCCATTTGATTCCTTCTTCATTTTCTTTAGTGACCTGGTCACATAGTCACACCCTGGATCTTGCCATTACTGAAAAGTCACCAGCCCGCCAAATCGCTTTATTCAGACATTATGCTGTGTTCACAATCCAGTTTTTTTGGCTCAGTAATATCAAGTATTGGAATTATACATATTTTTAACTTTTATCAAAATTTAAGTTTTCTTTTTAAAAATTAAAAATTTTGCTCCACTTTATTTTAATGGTGATGAGTACTTTTTTCTTTTTTTAATATTTGTTTTGTTTACTGTATATCTACAGCAATTTATCCCCAAATTCCTGTCGGTACTGTAAATATCATCTTTGTCTATTCAGTCTCGACAGTCTGTTCTTTTAGGCTGATGGAATCATCAAACCTGAGATCCCCTATGCCCTTGCTCCAGTAAGCCTAGGGAATTTCCTTTACCCCTCTCTCCCTCTTTTTTACAGTACAGGTGATTAAACCCTGGTGCTGAACCACTCTACTTTCCCCACCCATCTTTTTGTTGTTTTGTTTTTTCTTATTCTCGTTCTGTTGGTCTTTTTTCTTGGTTTTGTTTTTTTCTTATTCTCTTTCTGCTGGTCTTTTTACCTTGAACAGAGTACTCTAGATCTCTTCCAGGGATGCTATCAGTGCTCTACAATCAGATGAGGGAATGAAGCTGGGGGCTGGTTCCCACCAATTCAGTGTGTGTAGCCTTTTATTTAATCTTCTGCTTTCAGGTGATATTCCAATCTTTAGCTAAGTCTGTTGTCCAAGAATCCAGAGTCTTCCTACTTCAATCTTTCCAAAGTAAATCTTGAGTCCTCTATTATGGTGGGAGAATAATAGTCAGGGAGAAAAATATAGCAGTCTAATTGCTGCTTGTACAGATTTTTTAAAAATTTGTGCTTTCTAGATATACATGACAGTAGAATGTATTTTGACTATTATACATACATAGAAAAAGTGTAACTTTTCCAATTAGGATCCAATTATTGTGGTTGTATATGACGTGGAGTTACATTGGTTGTGTTTTCATATATAGGGATAGGAAAGATATGTCTGATTCATTTTACTGTCTTTCTATTCCCATCCCCTCTCACTTCCCTTCGTTCCCCTTTGTGTAGTCCAGTGTAGACTTCTGATCTTCCCCTCCCTATTGTGGGTTAGCATCCACATATCAGAGAGAACATTTGGCCTTTGGTGTTTTGGGACTGGCTTATTTCACTTAGCATGATATTCTCTAGTTTCATGCACTTACTGGCAAATGCCATAATTTCATTCTTCTTTATGGTCAAGTAATTTTCCATTGTGTATATATACCATATTTTCTTTATTCATTCATCTGTTGTAGGGCACCTAGGTTGGTTCCATAGCTCCTGTTGTGAATTGAGCTGCTGTGTCACTGTAGTATGCTGATTTTAAGTCCTTTGGGTATAAGCCAAGGAGTGGGATAACTCTCAAATGATGGTTCCATTCTGAGTTTTTTAAGAAATCTCCATATGCTTTCCAGAGTGATGTACCAATGTGCAGTCCCACCAGCAGTGTGTAAGTGAACCTTTTCCCCCTATATCCTCACCAACATTTATTGTTACTTGTATTTTGATAATTGCTATTTTGCTGAGGTGAGATGGAATCTCAGTATAGTTTTGATTTGCATTTCTCTAATTGCTAGTGGTGTTGAATATTTTTTTCATATTTTTTTTGACTGTATTTCTTCTTCTGTAAATTTCCTGTTCAGTTCCTTAGCCCATTTATTGATTGGGTTTTTTTTTTTTTTTTTTTTTGTGTGTGTGTGTGTGTGTTGTGTATGTGAAGGTTTTTGAGTTCTTAGTATATCCTGGAGATTAATCCTCTATCTGAGGTGCTGGTGGTAAAGATTTTCTCCCATTCTCTGTAGGTTCTCTGTTCATGTTCTTGATTTTTTCCTTTGCTGTGAAGAAACTTTTTAGTTTGATACCGTCCCATTTATTGATTTTTTTATATTTATTTTTTAGTTACAGGTGGACACAATATCTTTATTTTATGTGGTGCTGTGCCAAACTCATGCTAGGCAAGCGCTCTCCCTTTGAGCCCCCACCCCAGCCCCCATTTATTGATTCTTGATTTTACTTCTTGTGCTTTAATCCACCCCTTTATTTTTTACACCTGTGTGTCTGCCTTTAGCTGTTCCTGGTAGTTCTAATTAGAATCAGTTTGCGCCAATACCATTGGCATCTCCTCGTCCCTCTCCACCCTGAGGAAAATTTCAGCCTTCTCAGATCTATAAGGACAGTTAACACTCATCCATTAGCTTTTCAGTTTCCTTGATGTCTGTCATCTGTTTCCATTCTCTTTGTCCTTGTGAGTTTTTGCATTTTTATTTTTATCAAATATCTTTACTCTGATTTTAGTGGATTTTAGAAGGTACACAAATGCAAATGAGTGTGTTCAATCAGTTCAGTTTTTTAAAAATTTTATTATTATTATTATTTTTTTATTTTGGTGATACTAGGGATTGAACCCAGGGTATTTTACCACTGAGCTACACAACCCCCTCCCCCTTTTTAAAATTATTTCAAGATAGGGTCTTGCTAAGTTGGTCTCAAACTCAAGAATCCCCCTCCTCAGCATCTCTAGTTGCTGGGATTTATAGGTGTCACCACCACTTCTGAATATTTTTTTAAAATTAGTTGTTCCAGTCTTCTCTCTTCATCCAATTTGCATTGCAAGGTCTATCATTGTGTCAATTAAATTTACCACCAGCCCTTTCCCTCTGATTTGGTGTATCCAGCTGTTTGTCCTATCATATCTAGGTGCTTTGCATATCACCTGCTGTATTCTTTGAGACCTTGATCTTTTGGTTTATCTTGGGTCTTACCTGCAACTTCAGATTCCCTCTTATTGAATTCTTTGCTATTCAAATACCTGTAATGTCTCTCATAGTAAGCATGTTTTGGGGGGTAGGTGAATGGAATGCTAACTTTTGCCCAATTTTGTTTTTTCTTTGATTTCTTTCTTCTGTGCTTTTACCCTTTCCTAATCCTGTCATCAAATGTAGAAATTCATCCACCTTTTCAAAGTCCAGCGTCTGAAATTTGCTTTCTCCTTGAAGTCTTAACTGATTCTTTTCAGCTGAAAGTCTTCCGTGCCCCGTGTCTAGAGCACTATATTTTATTGCATTTACCAGTTTTTACCTTTTCAAAATTTATTTTTCTCTCCCACTGGACTGTGGGATCCTTGTCACATTAATTTATTTGTGGTATAACATTCATACACGAATGAGTAAACCATGTTTATTAAGAAAGAGATGAGCTGGGCTTGGTGGTGCATGCCTGTAATCCCAGCAGCTCTGGAGGCTGAGGCAGGAGGATGGTGAGTTCAAAGCCAGCCTCAGCAAAAGAGAGTAGTTAAGCAACTCAGTGAAACCCTGCCTCTAAATAAAATACAAAATAGGGTTGGGGATGTGGGTCAGTGGTTGAGTACCCCTGAGTTCAAGCCCCAGTACCCTCCCCCCCAAAAAAAAGATGATTGTAATCTTTCACACACAAGTTCTTTTTCTTAATTTTTTTTTTGTAGTTGTAGATGGACAGAATACCTTTATTTATTTGTTAATTTTTATGTGGTGCTAAGGATGGAACCCAATGCCTCACATGGTAGGCAAGCGTTCTGTCACTAAGCTATAGCCCTAGTCCACCCACAAGTTCTTTAAACTGTTTGTTGAGTGAATCTTTGCTTGTTGTAAGCATGCCTAAAAAACGGTAACTCAAATTTTATTTATTTTTGTCATTGCTTCATATCAATGATTAGTTGAAAATAAACAACATTTAGCTTCAGGGGTGTAATTTTCAATATTTTAATTCCTCTTAAAAACAACAACAACCAAAAACCTTTGTAAAAGCTGGGCGTGGTGGTGAACACCTATGCTTATAATCCCACCTACTTAGAGGGATCTTTGTTTAACAGTAGCCAGTGTTTTTCTGAACACTTACAGTTTGCTTTGTCTAACCCCAGTAACCAAAATTAGTAGATAAGGTAGGAAAGACCATCTTTTATAGGGCTAGTGATTATGTTGCTTATTTGTTCTAAGTTTCTACTTTTCACAGAGGCAATATGTTGGTAGAGGTTATCTCAAAAGTTTTATTGTCCAGTCTGGAAACTGAAAAAGGCATGATGTAAAGCATAAATTAGGTGAATTAAAATCATGCTTTGATGGTTTGTCACCAATTCATGTAAATTTTTTCTTAAATATCATCTCAGAAAGGTCTTGGGCCATGGGTATCAACTTCCAACTTTTTTCCTAGTGCTTTTTCCTTTGGAATTTTAAATGTAGAACTAATGTAGTTTTTTGGGTTCTAGTTCTAATATACTTATGATGGCTGAATAACATTCCATTTGTGTATATGCCACATTTTGTTTATCCATTCACCCATTGATGGACACTTGCTTCTACTTTTGTCTATTGTGAATAATGTTACTATGAACATGCTTGTATAGATGTCTCTTGGAGTCCCAGCTTCCAGTTCTTTTGGGTATATATGCTCAGAAGTGAAATTGCTAGATCATATGGTAATTGTCTTTGTTTTTTGGAACTGCCTTACTGTTTTTCAGATCTTATAGAATTTTAAGTTATGTTGAATTTAAAAACCAACTTAATTCATAGGAAGTTGTAGACTTCAGATTCCCTGTCCTGTATTTCCCTAGCTTGCATATGATACTAGGATATTACCAGAGTGTCTTATGCTTGTACAGGTGAAGCACAAGAGAGAAGGCTTATTTTTCTTTATTGGAAATTTATACTTCTGCTGAAGGAGATAATTTTGTAGTGTTCAGTTTGCAGAAGCCCTTTAAAGTACTGTCTTAATTTTTATTCTCTAGTAGAGTTTTCAAAATGAAAATATTAGTAAACAATTATTTTTTCCTCTTTTGGTGAGTTTTCTTTTAGCAGGGTTTACATTATTTTTTCTCAAGCCCTGTTTTAGTCAGCCTTTTCACTGCTGTGACTAAAGGATATGACCCAAACAACTATAGAGGAGGAAAAGTTTATTTGAAGGCTCTTGGTTTCAGAGGTCTTAGTCCATTTAATGCTGGCTCCATTCCTTAGGCTTGAGGTGAGGCTGAACATCATGGTGGAGTTTTTGGCAGAGGGAAGCAGCTCACATCATGGTGATCAAGAGGTAGAGAGAGCGACTCCACTTGCCAGATATAAATATATATCTCAAAGCCCTAATTCCCACCTCCTCCAGCCACATCCTACCACTTCAGTTACCACTTAGTTGATCCCTATCAGGGTTTTAACTCACTGGTTGGATTAAGACTTTCACAACCCAGTCACTTCTTTGAACCTTCTTGCATTGGCTTACACATGAGCTTTTTGTCCCCTAAACTCACATCCAAACCATAACAAGCCCATGTAAGTATTCAGTCTTTTAAAACATACATTTTATAATTTGAATGTCTCATTTCACATTTTTATCAGTTTGAAAATTTGATCCTTCAACATTGTGTTAACATGTACTTAATAGGTATGATAAAATTTCATCTGGGGTCGGACATGGTAGTACACGCCTGTAATCTTAGCTATTGGGTGGGGAGCTGAGGTAGTATCAAAAGTTTAAGGCTAGCCTGGGCAATTTAGTGAGACACCCTGTCTTAAAATAAAAAATTAAAAAAGGGCTGAGGATGTAGCTTTGTGACAGTGTTCCTTGGGCTTATTCTCCAGTACAAGAAAAAAAAAATCATCTTGTTTATATGATTTGTTAATAAAACTTGCTCAGGAAGATAGGAGATTAAAGAAAGAAATAACATCTTCTGTGTCTTGGCTTTCAGGAAGCCCTCACCCCAGGCACCCGTTTGCTTCAGATGAAATGGTTTCCAGCTTGGCATTTTCTTTTTTTCCCCCTTTTCTTTTTGTTGTTGATACTGAGGATTGAACCCAAGGGCGCTTTACCACAGAATTATATCCCCAGCCCTTTTAAAATTTTGAGACCTGGTCCTACTAAGTTGCTTAGGGCCCTTCTAAGTTCTGAGGCTGACGTTGAACTTGTGATCACCTACCTTAGCCTCCAAAATTGCTGGGATTATAGGCATGTGCCACTGCACCTGGCTGGCATTTTCTACTTTTAGGGCAGGGCTGCCTAGTATCATTAATAAAGTCCTCAGCAAAATGGTTATCAGGGAATGCATGCTTAGCTACTTCCAACTGGAGTGGATTTTATGGATCCAGATTTATCCTTTGTTTTTTTAAACATTTACTTTTTAGTTGTACACAATACCTTTATTTTGTTTATTTATTTAAATATTTATTGTAAATGGACACAAAACAATGCCTTTATTTTTATGTGGTGATGAGGAGTGAACCCGGGTCCCGCCCAAGACAGCGAACGCTCTACCGCTGAGCCACAATCCCAGCCCTTGTTTATTTATTTTTATGTGGTGTGGAGGATCAAACCCTGGGCCTTGGCACATGCTAGGCGAGCAATGCAATGCCTAGCCACAACCCCAGCCCCCAGATTTATCCTTTTTTTTAGGGTCATTCTTAGGTTAATTCACATACATAGGTGATTGAAGATTTTAAACTTGTCAAGAAATTTTTGGGCAAGATATTGTACTACCATTTCATGTGACTGACAGCTATAAATTCATTTGACAGAGGTCATTGTGTTGTTCAAGAAGCTTTGGGATTTCATCAGAAACTAGGGATACCATGGTGTACAGTGCTGTCATTTGGTCTTATTGATTCCTTCCTTCCCAAAAGATCAGGATAGGATAGTGCTTATGGGCCTGTAGTCTTTGGAACATTTGAAGAGTGTTTTTGGTTATTTCCTCTGGAATTTGAGTGGCCATGATTTGTCTCAAATTTGTAAATTTCTCATAAAGGATTGTATATGAAGACTTAAGATAGTTGGCCAGGGTTGGACATATGGCTCAGTGGTAGAGCACTTGTGTAGAATGGGTTTGATCTACAACGTGGCAAAAAAAAAAAAAAAAAGTGGAGGGGATATGTGATAAGCTTTCACATTTTTTCTGTTTCTAAATTAGAGTTGTTTTTTCTTCACCTGTCTCATGAAAATGATATTTTCTTTATTTGTGAAATTCATTTTCTAGCTCTATATCACATTGTTGCAGGACAGGTATCTAAAATGTTGCTTTATTGATGGATAGTTTTTCTTTATGTGATTTTTTTCTTTCTTGCAACATCACATTTATTTCAGATATAACAGCAATGTTAAAATTGACAAGTTTAATTCTTAACCTCACCATTATGAGTTTTTTAATTCAGTACTATGAGATACTGTTCCTCCTTCCCTGTAAACTTCCCTCAGTATACTATAAATCTTTGAAAATCTTCTTTTAATAAATATATCATTCACTGATTGATATGCTTAAAACTGTAGCAACTTGACACTTTTATGTTACTTTTCAGGTCTCATTGAAATTATCTGTATTTTCAGGATCTCATTTTCTGTTTTCCAGAGCTCTTCTGTTTTCCATGAAGTAATTCTGCTTAATTGAAGGAGTTTTTGTGTAGGATTAAATAGCAGCCCAAATCTGCTTCTAATTCTTGGCAGCTAATGACTTCTTGTGTGTGCTTGCATTGTTGAGGACTATGCAGTGATTTTGGTTGATTTGGCAGTTTTAGAAATGTTAGTGTAGAAGTGAGTCTTGGAGCAACAGTGCACTGTTAAAAAAAGAAAAGGGGCAAGTACTTTTCAGGTCTGCTGTAAAGTATAACGAAGGACTTGGAGCATGTTAGTGAAAGGATTTCTGGGCCATAGCCTGCCTGCCCCATATTTATCACATAGTCATGGAAATATCTTTGAAAAGACTGATATAAAGGCCTGTTCTGCTACTGCTTTGTGAAATGGAAGATTGGAATTAGATACTTAAATGGAAAATGTTCTCTTGTTGCAGCCTCTTTGAAATGTGCTGCTAGTGGGAGCTGCAGCTTCCTTCTGCTGACTCGGAGCCCCAGGCTTCGGTTGAGATGGTCCTTTCAGAAATGTGGAGCTTAGTCCAAGCCTGGATTTCAGTGGGTAGCACCTGGCATCTGTGGCTAGAAAGTCCTATGAAGTGTAAGTGCTTTATTCTCTCCTTGAAAAAAAAATCCCTTTTTCTTTTTTGATTCTCTTCCTTCTTTTCCTTTCTGTGGCTTAGCAGAGGGGAAGAACGATGAGTAGTGTACTATAGTGTCAAGGGTATCAGGGTTTGGTTGCCCCCCCCCCCCCCCCCCCCGCTTTTTTTTTGATTCAGTGACCAGAACAAGATTACTTGATACTTTTTGGATGTCAGTAATTCTTAAACTCTCCTAGAATTAAAATAAATAAATAAATGGCCTCTTTAATGTTTAGTATTGGCACTATCATTATGGGTAATTTTTTTTTTTACCAACGATTTACTTAATAACTTTTGATACTCTTTTGCCTAGTTTCTTTTGTGGTCACTCTTATAGTTGATTTATTTTTCTAAAAGACAGATATTTGATAGGAAGGGCACTTTTGACTAGTGGGTGAGGCAACTTTAAGATTAAAAAGGCAGCTAGGGACATAGCTTAGTGGTAGAGCACTTATTAAAGTGTACATGGACCTGGGGTTTGATCCACAGCGTTGTAAAGAACAAAAATTAAAAATAAATAAATAAAAATGGTACTTGAAATTAGAAGGTAGCTCTTCTTTCCATTTGGTTCCACTTCATGCATTTTCATAGGAGAAATTTGGGAGTTCTTCTAAGCCAGTTCATTGTAAAATTATCCTGGAAAATTATATATACCTGCCCTCTATATTTTAGTTTATTATAAAACAACTATATTGTTTTATATAGTTTTATATTATCTAGGCAACTAGATAATAGTATAATGAGCATTCGAAGATGCAGATTTTATGTTTAGTTTATTAGCCTGGGCTGAACACTGATCTTCTGTTAACTATTTCAAAAGTATTGGGTATAGTTTAAAGTAAGCCTTATTCTAGAAAGGATATCCCCACATTTTCCCCAGGTTTTTAAATCTTCAGATTTTAGCTAAGAAAAACATTAAGTTTCTTCTTGTTGTTAAAATAAAACAAAACCAGGTTTCTATCCTGGCATGGCCAGTGCAGGTTTACAAATGAGTACTCAAATTCTCATTTTCTGAGGGCTTTTGTATTCCTTATCTATAAAGAACTTATTGGCTTATCTCTGTTTCCCATTTTCTCTCTAAACATTTTAAATTCTGTTTTGATAGATGTCCCCAGTGGAGTATTTCATATACCTGGTGAAAGGGTGGGCTTCATGTTTGGGAGAACAAAGAGGTCAGAGACTTATGAGATGGTGTTATCAATTTGCTTCATATTTAACAATTTAATATAAACTTTATGCTGGGTGTGGTGGCACACTCCTATAGTCCCAGGAAGTTGGGGCAGGATGGTTGCAAGTTCAAGGCCAGCCTCAGCAACTTAGTGAGACCCTGTCTTAAAATAAAAATAAAAAGGGCTGGGGATGTAGTTCCAGTGGTAAAGTGCCTCTGGGTTCAATCCCTTGCAAGCCCCCCCCACCCCTGTGCATGCTTTATCAGTTACATTTTAATAGCATAAGGATTTATCTATGGATTTTGGGAGTTGCAAAGATAATTAAAGTTGTTTCCTTACTTTTTCTTTAATTTTTTTTTTTTTTTTTTTTTTTTTTAGTTGTAGTTGGACACATACCTTTATTTATTTTTATGTGGTGTTGAGGATCAAACTCAGTGCCTTGCACGTGCTAGGTGAGCTTTCTACCGCTGAGCCACAACCACAGCCCTTGTTTCCTTACTTTTGAACAGAGTTTATCATCTATTTGAAAAGATGAACAAGGCCCAAATAATTTCAGTGTAAAATTCCACAGCTTAGCTGTGATAGTCAAGGGTAGTACCATGGTCGTAAGGTAAAGGATTCATTTATTCTTGTTGGAGGCATCTTTTCTGAGTTTTGTTATATTAGATTTATTTAGTTAGAGAACAATTCAAACTAAAATTTGTTTTTTTTTCCTGTACTGTAAAGTCAAAGTGATTATGATTCCATTTGCTAACTTTTTTTTCTTACATACAGTTACACAGTATCTGTGCATACCATATTAGCTTTTTCCCCCTCTGTTGGTGCTGGGGATTGAATTAAGGGCTTCGTACATGTTAGGCAAGTACTCTACCACTGAGCTCTATCCCTGAGCTCCTCATATTAGCATTTTATTAGATTGGAATAATTTTGTGCCTTCCATAGTATACAGATTTAAAAAAAAATTTTTTTAATATTTATTTTTTAGTTTTTGGTGGACACAGCATCTTTATTTTTATGTTGTGCTGAGGATCGAACCCAGTGCCCCACGCATGCCAGGCGAGCGCTTTACCGCTTGAGCCATATCCCCAGCCCCCATAGCGTACAGATATTAACAAGAGAAGTTTTAGGTTATGTTGAAGTCGTAACCTACAGTTTCATTTAATATTTTGCTTACAGACAAAAGGTTTCAACCTTTATCAAAAGATAATTTGCTTACATATACAATTTCCGTTTTATTTTTTGTTTTTTTACTTATGTTGACATATAAGTAATCATTAATAGCATCAAGGCATAAAACATTTCAGTAGGCTCCAGAATACCTCTTCCCAGGAAATCACACCCCCAACAACCACTATTCTGACTTATATTATAAATTAATTTTTTTTTTTCTTTTTGGTACTGGGATTGAACCCAGATGCACTTTACAACTGAGCTACCTCCCTAGTCTTTTTAAAATTTTTTAAATTTTGAGACAGGGTCTCACTAAGTTGCTGAAGCTGAATTTGATCCTCCTGCCTGAGCCTCTGGAATTTTGTGGGGATTGTAGGTATGCGCCTCCAAGCCTAGCTTGCCTATTTTTTAAATAACAATTTTAATGAAATTCACACAACTGTAACTCTCCCACTTAAAGTGTAGACATATTTAGTAATATTCATGGAGTTGTATATCCATCACCGCAATCAAGTTTAGACCAGTTTCATCACCTGAAAAAGAAATCCATACCCCTCGGTATGCTCCCCCCTTCTACTTCATCCCCAGCTTTAGGCAATTCACTTTTTGTCTATAAAGAGTTTCCTGTTAAAAGACATTTCATATAAATGGGAATATACAGTTTGTAGTACTTTGTGGCTGACTTTTTTCACTTAGGATAGCATTTTCAAGGTTTATCCATGCTGTAGCAGGTATGATTGTTTCCTTTCCTCCCCACTCAATTTTTGTTTTCACCCTTATTTATTTTTATTGATTGATTGATTGACTGTGGTGTTGAGAGTTGAACTCAGGGTTCTGTGCATGTTAGGCAAGTGCTCTACCAATGAGGTACATCCCCAGCCCACTTAATTCTTTTTATGGCTAAACAATATTCCATTTTCTTATCTTTATATATAGGTACCACATTTTATCCATTCTTCAATGAACCAACATTTGGACTGTTTCTATTTTTTGATTGTTATGAATAACACTGCAATGAATAATCGTAATCATGTTCAAGTGTTTATTGAATTTCTAAGTAATATGATAACTCTGTTAAGTGCCTTCTTGTTTTCCACATCTTCACCAACACTTAGGTCTTTTTGATTATAGCTATCCTGGTGAAGAGATATCTAATTGTGGTTTTGATTTGTATTCCTGATGGTTAATCATATAATCATGTTTTTTTTTTTTTTTTAATGGTGTTTTTTTGGGTGGTCCTAGGGATTGAGCCCAGAGCCTCATGCATGCTCTGCAAGTGCTCTACCACTGAGCTACATTGCCAGATTCTTTCTCACCTCTTTTGTTAAATTTTGAGACAGGATCTTTTTAGTGTATTTGTTTGGGGGAGTGGGATAGGAACATCTTATTTTGTCCTGGTCTAAATCTTTTTAATATCCTTCTTTCTGTTAGCTTTGGGTTTAGTTTGTTCTTTCCCCAGATCCTTAAGTTAAAAAGTTAGACTATTGATTTTTTTTCTCTTAATATACGCATGTACAGTTGTAAATTTCCTTCTTAGTGTAACTTTTGCTGCACCCCATAGGTTTTGGTACACTGTGTTTTCATTTTTCTTAAGATATTTCCTCTCCTTTGGCCTCTTGATTGTTGAAGAATGTGTTGTTTAATTTCCACATATTTATGAAGTTTCTGGTTTTTCTTCTGTTCATTTCATTGTAACTAGAAAAGATGCTTTGTATGGTTTCAGGCTTTAAATTTATTAGGACTTTATTTGTGGCATAATACACACTCTATCTTGTAGAAGTTTCAGTCTTTTTGAGAACTGGTGTGTAGATGGTTCCTGACAAATAATGGAATATTTGACTTGTGATTTATTGTCTTTTCCATGGTGTGAAAGTGCAACCATTCTATTTTTAATTTTCAGTGCAGTTTTTAATAAATTATATATTTGATACAAATATTTGATATAAAATAGGCCTTGTCTTAGATGATTTTGTCTTACTGTAACCTAAAATAAGTATTCTGGGCATTTAAGGTATAGTAGACTAAGTATGATATTTGGAATGTTATGTGTATTAAACACATTTTCAGCCCATGATTTTTTCAACTTATGAAGGGTTATGTGGACATAATTCCATCATAAATTGAGTAGCGTTTGTATGTCTTCTTTCCTTCACTGGGTCCAGACTGCAGGCTTGGAATATTTATCAGAATTCCTCTTCCTTGGCAGTCAGAATTCCAATTTTCAATTCAAGTTCATATTCCAGGTTTTTTTTTTTTGTTGTTGTTGTTGTTGTTTGGGGGTTTGAACCCAAAGGTGTTTAACCACTGAGGCATATTCCCATGCCCAGCCCTTTTTATTTTTTATTTTGTGACAGGATCTCCTAAGTTGCTTGGGGCCTAAGTTACTGAGGTTGGGCTTGAACTTGCCTCCTGCCTCAGCCTTCTAAGCTGCTGGAATTACAGGTATGCACCATAACACCTGGCCATATTCCAGTTTCCTGAAATCATTTTTCCCAGTCTGTTGAAACGTCCCAGAGTTCTTCGCATCTCAGACTCTTGTCTTCCACTTTCAAATTGGATAACTTGAGGGAAAAAGTGGAGCCAAATACTGGACTGAATTCTATTCCATTCTCTCTGGGATCTGTGGCCCCATGTACTAGCTAATTTGGTGTCTACAGAAAGGGTCTTTTTTGGTACCTAATTAACATTTTCTGGTTGTTTTTGGCTGGAGAATTGGAAAAATACCAGATATCCTTTTATAATCAAGTTGAAATGTCTGGCAAATGCAATAGGAGAGATAACTTTTAGGTCATTTAGGGAGCATATGAGGCACAAAACTAACTGCTGTGTGTTATTAAAAAGTTTCACTGCTTTTTCTAAAAAAGTTTACAGAACGAATTTTTTTTTAAATTGATAAATATATTAGGGAAATAGAAGGATTGCTGTGTATCACAAATGGTTAATTGAGACCAGTTACTAACATAAGGAACTCCTGGAAAACAATATGGAAAAACTATAGTCATGTAAAAGATTGATAAAACGTATCAGAAAATTCACATAAAAGGAAATACCAATGTATTTTCAAAAAATTTAAAAAGATCCTCAGTTTCACTCAAAATAAAATAGAAATTAAAAACCACACTGAAATACTATTTTTTGCTAGTTAGACACAAGTACAGAAGTTTGATAGTGCATTCTGTTGATAAGACTATGGGGATACAGGAATGATGGGAGTATAATGTGATAAAGCCTTTTGGCAATAGTTATAAAAATTACAAAATAAATATACTTTTGCAGCAATACCACTCAGAAAGAATCTTACAACGAGATTTGTATCACTTTTTTCTCTTGCTGGATGCTTGAAGCATGTTTTCCATTTTGTATGAGACAAACAGTTATGGGGTATCAGAAAAGCTCTTGTTTCTTGATAGTAAAGAATGAGCTCTCTTGACTTCCTTTTTGTTATTTAGTGTTTTGATATAAAAGAATCTAAGTGCAGTGGGGCACAGTGTAGCACATGTGTAATCCTGGCTACTCATCAGGCTGAGGCAGGAGGATTACAAATTTGAGGCCAGCTTCCGCAACTTAGTGAGACCCTGTCTCTTATGATGAAAAATTAAAGGGGTTCAAATGTAGCTCAGTGGTAGTGCACCCTTGGGTTCAACCCCCAATACTGGAGGGGAAAAAAGAACACAATTGCTGGGCTGGGGATGTGGCTCAAGCGGTAGCGTGCTCGCCTGGCATGCGTGCAGCCAGGGTTTGATCCTCAGCACCACATGCAAACAAAGATGTTGTGTCTGCTGAGAACTGAAAAATAAACATTAAAAAAAAAAAAGAACACAATTGCTCCTGTGTACTTGGCCTAGTCTACCAGATGGGGTTAGGATGGAAAAGGCTAGGCAAGGCTGTAGCTGCTCGTTCCTCTGGAAGCCTGAGATTGGTGGTCAGGATGGGGTCTGGCATTGGCTTTGCTTGGACTACCTGCCAGAAGCTGTCCTTGGACATGGAACCCAGATAGAGACAGTAGAAGTTATGGGTGGCATAAGCAGGTCTTTGTAAGAGGTGGCTGCCATGCTCTTGGGACTGGCGGAGACTTCCCTAGCCCTTCAAAGGCTGTAATCATATAGGAGGTTGGGGGCTAGGTCACAAAGCCTCTTTGTAGAGATCATTGGGTGTTCTGCTACCAAGACATGCACAGGGTATATTACTATATATTTTTAAAAATATGTATCTTGGGGCAGCGGTTGTGGCTCAGCGGTAGGTAGAGCACTTGCCTGGCATGTGCGAGACCCTGGGTTCGATCCTCAACACCACATAAAAATAAATAAACAAAATAAAGGTATTGTGTACAACTAAAAAATAAATATTAAAAAATATGTATCTTGGAGATTTTTCCATATTAAAAGTCCATTTTTTAAAAAAGACAGTTCTAAGCTGAGTGTGGTGACACACTCCTGTAATCCCAGTGATTTGAGAGGCTGAGGCAAAAAGATTGCAAGTTTGAGGCCAGCCTGGCAACTTAGCAAGTTCCTGTCTCAAAGTAAAAAAGGATTGGAGATGTAGCTCAGTATAAAATGTCCCTGGGTTCTATCTCTGGTTCTAAGAAAGTAAGAAAATAAATACAAAAGACATTAAAAAAATATATTTGCTGGGCACAGTGGCTTATACCTGTAATCCCAGTGACTCAGGAGGCTGAGGCAGGAGAGTCTCAAGTTCAAGATCAGCTTCAATAACTTAGCAACTTACTGAGAACCCCTCAAAAATAAAATGGGCTGAGGATGTAGCTCAGTGGTAAAGAGCTTCTGGACTCTGGGTTTTATCATCAGATATATATATGTGTGTGTGTGTGTGTGTGTGTGTGTGTGTGTGTATCTCCCCTTAAGCATACTAGTAGAGCACTTGCTCAGTATGCTTGAGGCCCTAGGTTTAATCCCCAGAACCTCACCCACAAAAGAGAGGGTGGGAAGAAAAGAAAGCAGGTGTGCACACTGTGCTGAGGTCAAAATTAAATATCTCCTTTGTATTTCTACTCCTCTTATTTACCAATTCACAGCCCTACCTATAAGTTTACCAGTTTGCTCAAGGTAAATAGTTTAGGATTGAACCCAGGGGCACTTAGCTACTGAGCCACATCCCTACTCTTTTTATGATTATTATTTTTTGAGTCGGGGGTTTCACAAAGTTGCTGAGGCTGGCCTTGAACTTGTGATCCTCCTGTCTCAGCCTCCAGAATCACTAGGATTACAGGCTTGTGCCAAAGTGCGTAACAGTGAAATGTCAACTTTTAAGAAGATAGAAATGTTTAAGTCAGAAATACAGATAACAGTCTGTTGCAGTGGCATACCTATTTGATCCTATCAATTTAGGAGACTGAGACAGGAGGATCTCAAGTTCAGGGTCACTCTGGGCAATTTATTAGTAAGACCCTATCTCAAAACAAAACAAAAATATATATGTATGTATATACGTACGTACTGGGGATTGAACTCAGGGTGCTTTACCAGTGAGCCACATCTCTATCCCTTTTTAAGTTTTATTTTTGAGACATGGTATTGATAAGTCTCAAAGACTGACCTTGAATTTGTGATCTTCCTGTCTCAGCCTCTCAAGTAGCTGAGATTATAGGTGTGTGCACACTGTGCTGAGGTAAAAATTAAATTTTAGTAAAGGTCTAAGGATGTAGCTCAGAGGTAGAATACTCCTTGGTTCAGTCCCCAGTACTGGGGAGCAGGAGGCAGAGTTCATTGTGGGTTGAGGGTATAGCTGAGTGTAACTTAAGCTTCCAAATAGCTGGAATTATAGGCATGTGCCACCATGCCTGGCCCACAATGAGCTTTTTACAGGGGTTCTGAAGTAATAGCTTAACAGATTTAACGTGGGTAAAGACTTCATACTAGTTTAATTTAAATAGGCAAAATATAGGGTTTGGCTTTATTGTTATTTTGTTTTTTTAAACACAAACGCAGAAAACTGTACGGTACAGATGTATAGTTTGGTGAATTAGTATATGTGAGTGTCCTTATAGCCACAACAGGTCAAGAAATAGCACTTTACTGACCTTTCCTGAGGTCTTCCTTGTGCCCTATTTGACTTCTTTCTTCTCCCTAAAAGTAACTGCTGTTTTTTGTTTTCCTTCCTTCCTTTCCAAGGGATTGAGCCCAGGGGTGCTTAACTACTTCAACACATCCCCAGCCCTTTTTATTTTGAGATGGCGTTTTGCTAAATTGCTGAGGCTGGCTTTGAACCTCTCGATCCTGCCGTCTCTGCTTCCAGAACTGCTGGGATTAGAGGCATGCACTTCTGCGTTCAGCCCACTCTTCTTTTATAGTAATGTTTTCTTTCGATGTCTTTACAGTTTTATCAGCAGGTGGACATTCCCACACTTTGTGGTAGAGTCTTGCTGTTTTTATTACTACTTTAAATATACCTTTTGTCTGTAGATTCTCTTTGTAAGATTGTTTATGTTGAGGAAGCTGGTCCATTTGACCTGGAGTTTCCTGATCTGGATTTTGCCGATTGCATAAGAATTATGTAAGATCATTCTATTCTATAAGTTGGTCATTTATATCCGTGGGTTTTTGCATCTGAGAATTCTACCAACTGCAGAATGAAAATATTTGGAAAGAAAGATTGTGTCTATACTGAACATGTATTGACTTTTTTCATATCATTATTTCCTAAACAATGCAGTACAGCAAGCAACTGTTTTTTTTATATACCCTTATTCATTCATTCATTCATTTTTATGTGGTGTTGAAGATTGAACCCATTGCTTTATATGTGCGAGGCAAGTGCTCTGCCACTTGCCTAGCCCAAGTACAGCTGCTGTTTACATAGCATTTATACTGTGTTATGTATTGCAAATAATCTGTTGATGATTTATGTCACTTATAAATTTAAGGGTAGATATGTCTGTTATATACAAGTCTGTACCATTTTGTGTCAGAGACTTGAACATCTGCAGGTTTTGGTATCTGATAGGTTCCTGGATCCAATTCCCCAAGGATACTAAAGGACATCTGTATATTGGCAGCTGGATCCAGAGGCTTGATGAGAGACAGTCATGTTTGATCTTATCATTTTCATCAAGATCTTATCGTTTTCATCATCTGGTTATCTCTTCTGATTACCTTTTTTGAAACAATCCCCAAAATTAGTGACTTTAAAAACCATTTTATCCCATAAGTTTGTAGGTCAGGAATTTGATCAGAGTTCAGTAGATTGTGATTATGCGACTTGAGGCATCCATTTGGTGGTTGGCCTGGTCTGGAGGTTCTAAGACAGTTTCATACACATGCCTGACACTGTGATTGGAATTCTACAGAATGCTGAGCCCAGCTGGTCCTCACTTTCCATGTAGTCTTTTATTTTTTTTTTATTTTTAGTTTTTATTTTTTGATACCTTGGATTGAACTCAGGGGCACTGCACTCAACCATGGAAACATATCCCCAGTCTCATTTTGTATTTTGTTTAGAGACAGGGTCTCACTGAGTTTCTTAGTGCCTCACCTTTGCTGAGGCTGGCTTTGAACTTGTGATCCTCTTATCTTAGCTGCCTCCCGAGCCACTGGGATTACAGGCATGCGCCTGTAATCAGCAGCTCCATGTGTCTTTATGGCCTTTCCACATTTTCTCTCAAGTGGGGCACTACTGAATTCTTTTTTTTTTTTTTTTAGAGAGAGAGAGAGAGAATTTTTTTTTTAATATTTATTTTTTAGTTTTTCGGTGGACACAACATCTTTATTTTTTTTTATTTTTATGTGGTGCTGAGGATCGAACCCAGCGACCTGTGCATGCCAGGCCAGCGCGCTACAGCTTGAGCCTCATCCCCAGCCCACTACTGAATTCTTAATGGCAGTTCTCTCCTTAGAGTATAAAGTGAAGGATTCCAAGGCAGAAGTCCTAAAGCTGCTTCTGATCTAACTTCAGAAGTCCCAGAATGTTGCTTCAACCATTGTTTGTGGGTTGCAAAATAGTGACAGTGTATTCTAAATATGTCTTTTTCTTTTTTACTTATTTTTCTAGACTACCTGTATAAAGTATTCCTTGTCTACTAGTAGGTTACTAAAATTATGGTTTATATAAGAAAACCAAAATAATGCTAGATTTTCCCATTGTAAGATACTGAGTTTATACCTAAATATAATGGTCACCATGTCTCTCCATGTGATAATTTAAGTCCCTTGCTGAAGCAAGGCCAGTGCCTCCGAAGTACTTTTGAAATGACTCTAAGTAGGTAGCTTTCTTGCTATCTAGTAGGACACAATGTATCATAGGCTCATTCTTGCTTGCTTTCTTCTTCAGACCTTAATCTTCTGTTTCTTCAAGAAGGAATGGTTTCTTATAGTGGCAAATTGAATTTAAAGACGACAACATGAGCACTAGGGATGCAGTTGTTACTGGGTGGGATAGTATATTTAGGGCTTTCAGTGAATATAGCTAAGGAGTTATATATATTATATATATGAAATTAAAATTATATATAAATTATATATAGGCATGTACATGCATATGTGTACATGTATATATAGGCATGAGTAAATATTATGCATATAGAAAATATTTATTTAAAGATAAAATTCCCTATATAGTCATTCAGATATCCCCCTCCTTTTTGGTGGGGAGTGCTAGGGATTGAACTAGGGTCTCATACCTGCTAAATTTGTGTTCTACCACTCAGCCATACCCCAAGTCCTCCATAAATATTTTTGATTCAAATTCAGCATTACATGGTTTTTATCTGAAAAGTCCTTCTGTATTACATCTGTATATTTCTCTTCCATTGTAAAAATCTAGATTCTCAAGGACACAGAAGGTGGTAGAAATGGAATATCCCATAATTATTCAGTTACTTTATGCCATTAGAATTCAGTGCCTTGATGCCTCAGATTAACCATACTAGTACTACCACCACCATCACCATTGTTTGTTTATTTTTGGTACTGGATATTGAACCTAAAGTGCTTAAGCACTGAGATACATCTCCAGCCCCTTTTATTTTTTATTTTGAGACAGGGTTTCATTAAGTTGCGTAGAGCCTTGCTAATTGCCAAGAGTGGCCTTGAACTTGTGATCCTCTTGCCTCAGCCTCCTGAGACACTGGGATTGTGGGTGTGTGCCACTGTGCCCAGCAGTTAAATTAATTTTTGCATCTATTCTCCTTTTCCCTTCATTCTCTTTTTTAAAAATTTTTAAAAATATTTTTTAGTTATACATGGGCACAATATCTTTATTTTATTTATTTTTATGTGATTCTGAGGATTGAACCCAGTGCCTCACATGTGAGAGGCAAGTGCTCTACCACTGAGCCACAACCCCAACCCACTCCCCTCATTCTCTTAAAAAAAACAACATTCTTGTGTATTACAATGTACATCATAGTGGAATTCTTTACCATGTTTGTACTTGTACAAAGCATGGTTTGATCAGTCTAATTCCCCAGTACCTTCCTTTCCCCCTCGTTCTTTAATAGTTATACTATGAACTGTCAGGGTACACAAACAGTGTACCCCTCCTCTCCCCTTCCCTCCCCTCCCCTCCCCTTCCCTTTCTTCCTTCTTTCCTTCCTTCCTTCTATCCTTCCTTCCTCCCTCCCTCCTTCCTCCCTTCCTCCCTCCCCCTCTTTAGCAGTGCTGGAGATTGAACCCAGCACTGCTAGGCAAACACTCGACCACTGAACTACATCCCCGGTCCCACCCGCTTCTCTTTGTTTTGAGTCTTCATTTACTTTTTAGTTGTTCTTTACACTACATGTGTAGACTTTATAATCAGTCCTTACGTTGAAGACAAACTCTTTGTAGTTGTTTTGGTTGTCTGAAGCTATTTTAGAAGATTGTTTCAGAAGGACTCAAGATAATAATCTCTGAATTTTTCTATGTAAGAGTTTGTGGCTTTTATAAAATTTTGACTAAACAGAAATGTTTGTCAGATTTTCTTTCTTAGTATCATCAGTACATTCTTCCATTTTCATTTTTCTGGTATGTGCTTTACCACTGAGCTATATTCCCAGCCCTTTTTATTTTTTTATTTTGAAACAGGATCTTGCTAAGTTGCCAAGCCTGGCTTTGAACTTGGGATCCTCCTGACTCAGCCTCCCAAGTAGCTGGGATTACAGGGATGTACCACTACACCCCTAACCTTTTTTGTTCTCTCTGTGGTTAAAGACAGCTTTGTTTTTTTACTTATCTGATGTGTTTGGTCACACTTATAAAATTCCTTCTAATTTAGTCTTTATGTCTGAAGTGATTTTTTTTTCTTTAATTTCTCATCTTTTCCATGAGTCTTTTATCTCATTTCTGAAAATCTCCTTTCCAATTGTGCTATTTTATATTTCATATCATTTTCTTAGTGTCTTTTAGCTCATTTTGAAAAAGTAATATAGTTTTTAAAATCTGTTTTTCTGGTCTTCATTTCTTGTAGGAGTTGTTTTCTGCTCATTTTTCTTTTTTGTCTCCAAAGCTGTATATGTCATTTGAAGCTTAGTTGTTTATTTTTTTGTGAAATTAGTTTTTCTGAACATGTAGAAGTAGTCTTGGTTAAATATAATATTTCCAACTTCTTAGGGCTTCCTTTTCTGTTATTTTTAGTGTGGTAGTTAACAAACATGGAAACTTGATTTCTGAAATTTCCTTTGTTCCCCTTTGTTTTTCTTCCTTTGTCTCATACTTCTGTATAAATTTGATTCTCTTTACAGTAATTTCTCCTTGGTTTGGGCCGCTTTCCTGACTTCTTCAGTTTGTAAGTTTTAGATACAGACTAAACTGTTTATTCCCTTCTTTTTTGGGGGGGTTGAACTCAGGGACATTCAACCACTGAGCTATATCTTCAGTTCTATTTTATATTTTGTTTAGAGTCAGGGTCTCATTGAGTTGCTTAGTGCCTCATGGTTGCTGAGGCGGGCTTTGAACTTGCGATTCTCCTGCCTCAGCCTCCCAAGCGACTGGGATTACAGGCATGCACCACTGTGCCTAGCAGTTCATTCCCTTTTAAATCTTTTGTAGGTCTCTTCCATTCACGAATCCACCATTGGATCTGGCATTTTCAACTGCAGTGCTCAAATTGGTTCTCTGTTACTTCTCAGTGAATACCTGTTGGCTCTTTTGCATCCATCACATACTCTGTTGTTTGTCTCTGCTTCTGCTTTAACTGAAGTTGAAACCGCAGAGATCTTACAGATATCACTGGCTGGTTCCCATCCACTTAAATTTTGGAGATGACTAGACAGCACTTAGTTTTGCTGTAAATGTTCTTTCTTTCTAATTTGCTCTGTTTGAGGATATTTGTAGAGATTCCAGAGCTTCATAGAATCTTTTTGCTATTTAAAAAATGAGTTTGAGCAAAATAAATATATTTTGATGGCATATTAAATCATAGATGTGCTTGGGTTACTAGTTAGATAATGAATGACTAAAAATATTGTGGCTGGAAAAAATTTTACCTGAGGAAGGGTAATTGGTGTTAATAATGATATATCAATGCATTTAAATATTTGTTGAGTATATGTTCTAAGGGATAAAAAATTCTCCCAAATTAATAAAACAACTATGTCTTGAAGGAAATTAATGCTTCATGTTTACTCTCCACCAGTGTATGTGATTAAAAGCTAAATTTTATGTTAGTAAACCTGCAATTGTGGAATTCAGGGGCTGTTTTCAACTCACTTTAGGAATTTGCACTGCCTATTTATTCTGCCTGTTTCTGATTTTGACTTGCTGCTTATCTCTCTTTGGAAAGATCTTGAAGAAATTGTGTTACTTGTGAAGGGCTCCATCTTCATAAGAAATTAACTAAAAAGGCATATGATCTTCATAGTTCGCTCTTTTCTTATGTTGAGATTGAAAGTTTTTTCAGTCTATATTGTCATTTGATTTTAGCCCTCTCCTATGAAAAGGCATTTGGTGTTGAATTGGATTAGAATTTATTAGTTGGCTGTTAGTTGCCTTCTGTGCTACATGATTTATTTCCTAAAATTATCTCTTTTTCTAAATATTTATTTTTAAGTTATAGGTGGAAATCATATCTTTATTTTATTTTTTTATGTGGTGGTAAGGATCAAACTCAGTTCCTCACACATGCCAGGTGAGCACTCTAAGCCACAACCCCAACCCCTAATGTTATCTTTAAATAAGACTCTTTTTTTATTTGTGAGTAGTACCAAATTCTTTGCTTTTGTTCTTTATATTCTATAGATAAGCTTATTTTATTCTGTGAGATAGTTATTGAGCAGCATATTTAACATTTTGCCAAATAAAGCATGTGAAATATGTACTTGGACCAGTATTTTTTTTCTGCTATTTTTTCAGGCACTAAAGGTTGAAATGTAGGTGTACTGAGACCAATAGTAAATATATTTCCTTGTTTATAGATATACTAACAAAACAGCTTCCAGACTCAATTTTCAGAGTGATCAAAACTTATTTCTTTATGTGGGAAAAGAGAAGAAGCAACCAACCTATAGGTAGGGTTAGAAGTTACATAGTGACATTTTAGTAGAGACTTTGGGGACATTTTTCAAATGATTCTCATCAGCAAGATTATATCTGCTGGGCTGGGGTTATAGCTCAGTTAGTAGAGAGCTTGCCTAGTACACATGAGGCATTTGGGTGCCATCCTCAGCACTGCGTAAAAATAAAATAAAATAAAGGTATTGTGTCCATCTACAACAACAACAACAACAAAATTTAAAAAAACGGTCAAATAGGAAAAAAAAAAAGATTATATCTGCTGGTTCAGTTGATAGAGGTTTTAGAAAATTTTTGTTGAATAGGGCCTACAATTGAAATATTGGCTGAATTAGTGGGTGATTTAGCTTGTCAGATTTTTCTTTGAGTATACTTTTGTCTAAATATATTTATATATGTATTGAAGTATGACATTAAAATTATTTAGAATTTTTTTTTTTTTTGCAGGAGAGGGGGGTGGGAGGGGCGGAGAGGTGGATACTGGGGACTTAACCCAGGGGCATCCTCAGCCTTTTTTTTCCTTTTTGTTTTTTTTGAGACAGGGTCTCATTAAGTTGCTTAGGGCCTTGCTAAGTTGCTGAGGCTGACCTTGAACTGGTGATCCTCCTCCTTAGCCTTCCGAGCCACTGGGATTACAGGCATGCACAATCATACCTGGCAGAAAATTAATTTTCTTTAAGGTATCTTTGTTTGATTTACTTTCAGGTTCATGCCTGGGAGATTTCTGATCAGTTGTTACAGATCCGGCAGGATGTGGAATCATGCTATTTTGCTGCACAGACCATGAAGATGAAGATTCAGACCTCATTTTATGAGCTCCCTACAGACTCTCATGCCTCCTTAAGGGACTCATTGCTAACCCATATCCAGAACTTGAAAGATTTATCACCTGTCATTGTAACGCAGGTAAATCCTGTGATTCTCATTAGGGAAATTTGTAAAGCCATTTGGATTGTCAAGTTTATTTTGATTATCATTGTTGAGCTGTGTGAGGTAATGTTAAATTTATTATAGGGGGTCTTGGTATAGTCTTATAAAAATGACAGTTTTAATCTTTTGCATTAGTCTTATAGTTCATTGGGTTTCAAACTTTTAAATACTAGAAGTGGGGAAGGAGAATGTATTTTCACAGACATTCGTGTGCTACATGCTGTTAAAAATTTGCAGATGATTAAAAAAAGAAAAACAAAACTCTGTACTATGCTGGGTCTGAGATCTACAGGGTTATTACCTTTTTAAAAGATCCTTTCTGGGCTGGTTGGCTAGTAAAAGTCTCTCATGAATAAAATGAGCATTTGGTCTTCCCCCCCGTCCTTTAAACAGGGAAATATATTAGAAAGAAAAACTGAAAGCTTCTGTAAATACATGCTCCCAAGTTTTCTCTGCCTGGTGTAA
The DNA here is from genome assembly GCF_047511675.1 of Marmota flaviventris. NCBI lineage: Eukaryota > Metazoa > Chordata > Mammalia > Rodentia > Sciuridae > Marmota > Marmota flaviventris. The sequence goes on from NC_092498.1 coordinate 24,851,443, forward strand.
AAGGAGATTTTTTGCCTAAGGCCTCAAGATGAGAAATGGAAAGAGAAGGGAAATGGCAATCTATTACTTGAGGACTCAGTCAAATGTCTGACTTTTGTCAGTAGCTTTGGTCTTTTGGGAAAGTGTAATTTATTTGTCTATGAAGTTCTGTGGTATTGCCAAATAAAAGTAAGTATTAATATATTGTAAGGAAAAAAATCTATAGCTTATATTTTTTACTTTTGTTGTTTTTGTGTAGTCTTATTTTTAATTTTAAACTTTATTTATTACGGTGCTGGGGATTTAACCCAGAACCACATGCTTGGCAAGCATTGTACCTCAGAGCCACAACTCCAGCTCATGTTATTAACTTTTAAAGGCTAATCTTTAATTTCAGGAATTTTCAGCTAGGCTGGAGAAGCAAATATACTTACACACACACACACACACACACACGTACATATATGCATTATATTATATACGTATGTGTGTATGTGTGTGTTTTTTTTTTTTTGTTTGGGATGGGGAAGAAGGAAGGTGTCAGTCTTGTCATATTGTCTGGAAGAAAAAATTCAGTCATTGTTTTCCAGTTAACATTAATGGTAACCCTGTTTCTATTTGTTGTTTTTAATCTCTTCTTTAGCTGGCTTTAGCAATAGCAGATCTCGCTCTACAGATGCCTTCTTGGAAGGGTTGTGTACAAACATTGGTGGAAAAGTAAGTAATTTGTATTGACAGCATATTAGCATTAGGAATTATCATTAAGCTACACAGAGAAATTTGTTACTAGTAGGTAGAAATTTGATTATTTTCCTGAACTGTTACCATAGTTATATATTATTAATCTTTGTTAAATTGAAGAAAGTCATTTAAAATTTAATTACTACAGAAATAGATCATGTGGGATATAAAAGACCCTCATAATTTATATACATACCCTTTCTCTTTTTCTCCTTGAATCCACTGTAGCACATTCTTTCATTGCATTGTGGATTACTCCCAGTAATGGACTTATTAGCAGATTTGTAAAACTAGTTCAGTATTTATAGATTGTATTAAATTGAAGGTTGCTTTGAATATATATTGTTACTAATTGAGGTTTGTTTCATGTCTGTCAAGAGAGGCCATATTATTTTTAGATATGGAGCCTACTACTTTGGTGTTTTTTTTTTTTTGGTACTAGGGATTGAACTCAGGGGTGCTTGAGCCACATCCCCAACCCTTTTTATTTTGTGAGACAGGGTCTTGCTAAGTTGCTTAGGGCCTCACTAAGCCTGCTATTTTGGATAAAACATTTCCTTATGTGCCCTGTCAAGATAATCTTTTTTTGGCAAGGATCAAACCTATTCCTTGCACATGCTAGGCAATCACTCTTTACACTGAGCTATATCCTCAGACACAATCTTGATATTTTCTTGCATTTGATTAGGGAATTATTTCTGAACAAAGTGTATAACCTTTTTTACCTTCAAAGAGAGTGCATCATGAAAGCCCTTACATGGATAATTTATTTTTTTAGGAAATTTTTTATAATGTGAAATAACATATGCTCCTTGAAAAAATTTATAACAGTATAGAAATTTTCAGAGCACAAATAAATCCTGTCCTATGTTTTATATAACCACAGTTAATGATTTATCATATAGCCCTTGGCATTTTAAAACAAATAAGTATGTATATATTTTAATATGGTCCTGTGTATTTGCTCAGCCATATTTACTATGTTTCATATGCTTTATTTGCTTAATACATGTGATCATCTTTTCATAAATGTATGTCACTTTCTTTGTTAATTGCTGAGTATGTTCTATTGTATGATTGTTAGTAATCCTTTTTATTCTATCTAATTTTGAAGGACATTTGTATACCCCCCTTTTTTGCAATTATAAACATGCTGTAGTACACATCTTTACATATTTATCTTTGCCTGTGTATGTGAAGATTTTCGTGAAACATAAATCACCAAAAGTGAATATGGAGAGTCAAAGATTATACAGCTTGAAATTTAAAAAAAAAATTTTTTTTTTAGGTTATTTTTTTAGGTGGACACAATATCTTTATTTTTATGTGGTGCTGAGGATCGAACCCATGGCCTCACTCATGCCAGGCGAGCGCACTACCACTTGAGCCTCATCCCCAACTGTACAGCTTGAAATTTTGATTGCAAGGTCTTTCTAGATAACCTTTCCAAAAGATAGTATCTTTTCTTTTTCCCTTAACAGTAACAGGAGTGCTGCTTTTCTTGTATGGTATGTTCTGATGGCTGTTATCTTTTGTGATTATATATATTCTGTCTTTCAATAACTTGTGATAAATCTTCCCCCTTTTCTTTTCCAGATATAGCAATGATGTAACTTCTCTGCCATTTTTGCTGGAGATTCTTACGGTGTTACCTGAAGAAGTACATAGTCGTTCTTTACGAATTGGAGCTAACAGACGCACAGAAATTATAGAAGATTTGGCCTTCTACTCCAGTACAGTAGTATCTCTGTTGGTGAGTAAGTTTGGAATACCCAATTGCTGCTGAGGGACAGAAAACTGTAGTGGTTATTTTGGGATCCAATTGTACTTATTTATTTATTTTGAATTTTTTTTTTCTTTTGAAAATCTGGCAGTAATAGTACTTTGGCATTTATATAATACTTTCTAATTACAAAATACTTTCAGAAACCATACTTCTTGTAGGACATGATGGTGCATGCCTATAATCCCAGTGACTGGGTGGCTGAGGCTGGAAGATTTCAAGTTCGAGGCCAGCTTCAGCAATTTAGTGAGTCTGAGCAACTTAGCTAGACCTTTTCTCAACATAAAAAAATTTAAAAAGGACTGGGTATGTGGCTCAGTGGTTGTTTCCCTGGGTTCAATCCCTAGTATCAAAACAAACAAACAAACAAAAAGAAACTACCTTTTGAGTTTATACATAATCCTGTGAGGATGATGATTCTGTGAATGAGAATTAACTTTAGAGTAATGCAATTGTTAATCAGAATTTGAATTCAGGCCTTCTGATTGTGTATCCCACATTCTGTAAGCTATGGGAGCTTTTGAGAAGGGACCATGCTTGGAAGTATGTATAAACTTACTTTACTAAGGAAAAGTTTCTCTGATAAAGACAAATTGAAATTTTGATAAGAAGGTAATAGAAGACTTTCCTTGATCTTTGAACAATGTTAAATGTGATTAGTTCCTTGTGATCACTTAGAATGTAAATGCTTTAGACCAGAGGTGGGTAAATTTATGTTTTGTGGGCTGACTGCCTATTTTTGCAAATACTGGAACACAGCTGGGGCCATTTAGTTACATATTGTCAATGTCCATTTTGTTGGTCTCTGTCAGTAGAATTGAGCAGTTTTCAGAAACCTTATGGCCTGCAAAGTCTAAAATATTTACTCTTTGGTCTTTTAGTGAACATGTCTACTGGTTCCTAAATTAGATGGTATTAAATCCGTTATCTAGCTCATATTTCATTTTTAGGTCTTTCAGATCTCGTTTGATTTTTCTCAATGATGTGGTTATAGGAGATATTTTTCAGGGATTTGTTTCAGTGCTTCTACAACATTATAGATCTTTTTGTTTGAAAAAACAATTTTGTTAAAAATTATGGTCAGGTTGATGTTAGAAATTTGTTGTGAAATTATTCTTTTAAGCTAAACATGTTTAATTTTCAATTGGCCACTTATTTTAAATAGGATTGTAGAAAATTAGTAAATATAGACAAGGCAATTACATTCAAATAATTTGGAGATCATAGCCTTTTTTTTTAACTTTAAAAAATTTGTGCTAATTGGTTATACATGACAGTAGGCCTTCATTTATATTTATTTATTTGTTTGTTTTGTGAACCCAGAGCTTCATGCATATTCAGCCATATTTAGACAAGTGCTCTACCATTGAGCTGTTACCCTCAGCCCCCACACCCTTCCCCCGCTTTTTAAAACTGTGGTCCCAGGCTGTTTCCCAGGTTGTTCCTGAACTCCTGTTCAAGCTATTCTCCTGTATCCTTAGCCTCCCAAGGTATGCCACTGTGCCAACAACTATTAACCCTTTAAAACGTATCGTCTATGAACATTTGTATAGATTTTTCCCCCCTTTGGTGGTGCTGGGGATTGAACTCAGTGCCTTGTGCATGCGAGGCAAACAATCTACCAACTGAACTATATCCCCAGCCCTTGTATAGATTTTTTTTTTTTAAACCCCAAATGAGATTGTGTTCTACCTGCTCTTCTGTAACCTTTTTTTTTTTTTTTTCAGTCATTTAGATTCATCTTTACATTTCAGTAAATTCTCATATCATCTAATATGTTTCAGACCATGTTCAGATTTCCTCAGTTGATTCTAAATTTTTTTTTTTAGAGAGAGAGAGAGAATTTTTTAATATTTATTTTCTAGTTTTCGGTGGACACAACATCTTTGTATGTGGTGCTGAGGATTGAACCTGGGCCGCACGCATGCCAGGCGAGCGCACTACTGCGCCCCTAAAATTTTTTTTCAGTGAAGATTTTGCAAATCAGTGTCTGGTTTAGAAACATGTCTTCTTCACAAGACAGTCCCCCATCTTCTGTGTTTTTCAAAATAACATTTGGGGAAAAAATTGGACCAGCTTTTTTTTTTTTTTATAGCATATCTTCTGCATTTTATGATTGCTTTGTTTGTTTAATTTAGCTTTTTTTTCTTAGTACCTATTTCCTCTAATTGAAAGTTACATCTAAAGCATCTCTTCTCAATAGGGTTTCCTCAAAATAATTAAGTCCTAATACCCTGAGGAATCCATTGTGTGCAGTGAGTTTTCTACTCTTCATTAATAATGGTACTAACCATATACCACACTTAGAACAATTGAGAAAATAGTCACTCTGATCTTTTTTTTAGGGTTTAATTCTTTCCCAGGATACTAGTTGAGAAAACTGAGAAGGTGCAATGGGTTAGTTTAAGAAAGAATAGTTTTGTCTAGAATACATCATAGGTACTTCATGTTGCATCTTATTGACCACTAGATCAGGATGATGATGGTCTGATTCTTCCACTTATAAAGTCTGCTTTTCCATCCCAGTGTGGTGGCTCAGGTTTATAATTCCAGTGATTCCAGAGGCTGAAGCAGAAGGATTTCAAGTTCAAAGCCAGCAACTTGATGAGGCCCTAAGCAACTTACTGAGAACCTGTGTCAAAAACAAAAAGGGCTGGGGACGTGGCTCAGTGGTAAAACACCTCTGGGTTCAGTCCCCAGTACCAAAAAAAAGTTTGCTTTTCCCATTGAAATATGATTGTAGCTTGTTAGAATGTCTAGATTTTTATCAGCCTTTTATATTTTAAATTTCTGTTGGTGAACTTTACTTAATAATTTCATTATGGTTTGCAAAATGATGTTTTACTAATTTTGTTATTCCTTCTATGTTGAGAGCCACAGCCGAAGGGGCCCCAGCAAACTTCCAGCTGCCAGCAAACTTCCAGCTGCCGGCTGATGATTGGCTCACAGCGGCCCCAGCAGCATCTAGCTGATTGGCTCCTCTGCGGTGATGCTCATTGGGCTGTTTCCCTGCCCTTTCAGACCACGGAGCTGCTCATTGGGGGACTTTTTTGGCTCCGCCCACGTGACCCAGCCAATCGGCCTCAAGAGCAGGAGGATTGTGGGAGGTGGAAAGAGGCTTGTGTTGGAGAGAGAGGCCTGTGGAAAGCCGGTGGTGGCAGTTGGGGCTCTGAGGGTTTTTCCTGAGAGGCTGTTTTGTTTGGCGTGTGTGGTTCTAAAAATAAAGTTCATTTTTTTTGACAAGTGGCTCCTGATTGTGCCCAGCCAGACTGCAGCATTTCGCCTAGCCGTCTCCTTGCAAAATTCCTCATTGGCAACCTTCCATAACAGGTATTGTCCTCCATTTAGCACAGCTTTACACATATTAGCCCAATCTGCTGGCGTCATGTTCAAGTTGTTAATGGATTCGACCATGCTTACAGTGAAGGGTGCTTGAGGACCGTAGGTTGTTACAGCCTCTTTTAGCTGCTTCACTGTTTTGAAATTTAAAACATGGTAAACTTGCTGCCCTCCTGCCTCAAATACAGGGCATGTTAATATTTGAGATCTTGTCTCAGGATCCCAACTATCAACTGCGGGGGTTGGGGGCCTCCCAGCATATGGAGGTGGCCTTGTTAGTTGGACACTTACGTCCTCTGGTGATAGAAAGGTGTTAGTAGCAGTCTCCTGTAGAGGTGGTGCTGTTGGTTGGACACTTACACCCTCTGGTGATAGAAAGGTGTTAGTAGCAGTCTCCTGTTGTAACTTTCCCCCTGATGGCTTTTTCTGTTTTACACTTTCTTTCTCTGACTAGCTTGAGAGGCCTTCTCTTTTACTTGAATTTTTTCCTCTGTCTGACTAACTTGAGAGACCTTCTCTTTTACTTGAATCATTTCCTCTGTCTGACTAACTTGAGAGACCTTTTCTTTTACTTGAATCAATATGTCTTCTCCTTCCTCTACCATTGTCTGAACTGAAGGCTTTGGACTAAGCAAACAAGATACGAAAGTCCACAATGGCAATGTGCCAACTGGCAGGGTCCCTGGGCTTTGCTTTTCTATTCTTTTTAAATCTTCACCATGATGGTTCCATTGTGATATATTTAACAACTCCTCCTTAAAAAGCCATGGGCTATGTTTTTGTATTGTATCAACGTGTGCCCTGACTGCTCTTGATTTTACTGGGATGCCTCCTTCCTCTAACAATTTACTTAACACTCTTTCGGTTTGTTTTTTACTAATTTCTGATCCCATATTTCTACTATAATACAACCCAACAAGATAACACCAAACAAAACCGAGATAGAATGAAATAAAAATGGAACAACAAAAAATCAGTATAACCTTTCTCCCTATCTGTTCCTCAGACGCAAATAGTTTTTCCTCAGATGTGAGCGGTTTTTCTTATGTCTCACTCATCTCCAGGGACAGGCAACTTAAAACAAAAGTGAAGCAAAACAAAAGAGGAATCTTAAAATGGCTACCCATCCTCTCGCCCTGCCCTCAGGGGCGAGCAGTTTACCTTATCACTTACACTCAGTTGCTCCCCGTGGGAGCCACCAAATGCCACAGTCTGGCTGGGCACAATCAGGAGCCACTTGTCAAAAGAAACGAACTTTATTTTTAGAACCACACACGCCAAACAAAACAGCCTCTCAGGAAAAACCCTCAGAGCCTCAACTGCCACCACTGGCTTTCCACAAGCCTCTCTCTCCAACACAAGCCTCTCTCCACCTCCCACAATCCTCCTGTTCTTGAGGCCGATTGGCTGGGTCACGTGGGCGGAGCCAAAAAAGTCCCCCAATGAGCAGCTCCGTGGGCTGAAAGGGCAGGGAAACAGCCCAATGAGCATCACCGCAGAGGAGCCAATCAGCTAGATGCTGCTGGGGCCTCTGTGAGCCAATCATCAGCCGGCAGCTGGAAGTTTGCTGGGGCCCCTTCGGCTGTGTCTCTCAACACTTCTACCCGTATATAAGTTGGCTTTCTTGTGAATTCCTACCAGAGAGATTGAATAAATCTTAATTTTAAAGTTTCCCACTTACAAAGTAAGAATTTGTTTTCAAACTGCCTTAGCTGTTACTTTTTTTTTTTTTTTCTGGACTTTTGTTGGGATGGGGTAGAATACTGGGATTGAATGCCAAAGTTCTCTACCACTGAGCTACATCCCCAGCTCTTTTATATTTTTATTTAATTAAAAAAATTTACACATTTATTTTTCTTGTTTATGCCTTTGGGGCTTAAACTTTGTCCATAGACTCAATTTTCCTTGACCTCACAAGTGGCGCCTGGGTCTATAACAAGCTAGTCCCAGGGCCTTGTTCCCACTCCTTCCAGGCCTCCAGGGTTCTTTGTGGCTCTGCCCCTGTGCTGAGGATTGAACTCCCAGCCTTGCTTTGTGCATGCTGGGCAGGGGCTATCCTCTGAACTAAGCTTGTCGTTTCTTGCAGCCATGCTTTCTGGTTTTGGTTCTCTGCCATACTGTTTGGCCTTGGCTCCTCCTGTGACCCGCCTTTCAGGCTTGATCTTCATTCCTCAGCCATGACTCCTGATGTGGCCATGTGGAAGCAAGGAATCCTTTCTGCCAGCAGAATGGTACCTTGGGTGCTTGGTTCTTGTCCCACCCCAAGGACTTATCCTGCCCCAGCTACCCTATCCAAGAGGACTAATCCCTAGTTAGCTACCATCACCCTCTAGCAGGTCCCCTTCTCCGTGTGATCCCGTTCCAAAACCCAGTGACATCCCTGCTAAAGGAAAGTGGGATGTTTTCCTAGGCATCCCAACAGGGAGTTAATTGTTTTTATTTTTGAGACAGAGTTTCTCTAAGTTGCTGAGTCTGGCCTTGAAATTATAATTCTCCTGCCTTTGTCTCTCAAGTTGCTGGGATTATAGGTGTGTGCCACCATGCCCAAGTTGGCTTTCTTTTGGAAGTATTGCGGACTTATGGACTGTTGTTGATTTGAACCATAATACTTAATATAAAGAATTATCATTATTAATTATAGTGGAGGGTTTACAGTAAAGAAGAATCGTCTAGTAAGAAGTACAGTGAATTCTAAAGGATATAGAAATATAATATAGCCCTAGGGCTGAGATAGAGCTTCCGGATAAGTAGAATCACCCTCTACTTCCCAAGGTTAAGGTCCAGACCTTCTTGGAGATGGCATGTGGTTTAAAAGTCACTGGTGATATATGCTGCTGGAAATCTGTTCTTTAGTATTTTCTAGAAATCTAAGAAAGTTTTTCAGGTATTTTTCTTTTTGTTTTCCTTCTTTTTCTTTTTTTTTTGGTATGGTGTTGGGGATCAAACCCAGGACCTCTCATATGCTAGGCAAGCTCTCTACCACTGAGCAAAATCCCACCCCTGTTTTCAGGTTTCTCATCAGATAGTTTTGCGATCTTGTTGGAAGCACTCTGCTACAAAACTGTCTTGAGTGTGGGAATATCATGGGAATCCCCTAGCCATTGTGCCCTGAGAACACTGGAAAAACTTGAGAGCTACAGGAATCTGTCTAGTGCTGGAAAAGTTGTTCATTACTCTGGATCCAGAAGAGCTGTGCTATAAAACCATTGGTGAAGCCAGTATGTGGCACATGCCTGTAATACTAGCTACTCAGAAGGAGACAGGAGGATCACAAGTTCAAGGCTATTCTGGACAACCTTAGCAAGATCCTGTCTCAAGAAAATAAGAAGAGCTGGGGATGTAACTCAGTTTAAAGTAGCCCTGTTTCAAGTCCCAGTACCAATAAAACAACAAAAAAACAAAATACATTGGTGAGGATAGAGGAGAACCCTGGAGGAAGATTTTGACCAATGTACTGCAAAAACTACGTCCCAGAGACGCTAGAGGTCTCATGCTGGAGAAACTGTACTGTGCAGAAGGTTATACATTTGGACCAGAAGCAAAACACTGTTTTCTTCCTGGATTGTCTCTCCATGTCCTCTACTAACAAAACTTTAGTGCTGACACAGGAAAAATATGTAAAGGTACAGATGTATTTTCATAGAGCAGTCTAATAAGGTAAGTTGGAAGGCAATAAATTATAACTGGCCTAGTCTTCCCCAGTTTGACTAACTGTATACACCTTTTTGCACATATTTAATTTCCTGTAGATTGACACATATGGTGATTAGAAAAGGTGCAAATCTGCTACATTGTTCATTTTATATAGCTGTTCATAGGCCATGATTGATATCTGTGGTTTCTTCTTCAACTTACTTTGTCTTTCTCATGCCTTGGCTAAAACCTCAGCTGGTTGGAATTCTTCACCTGCTGAAGTAACCCAGATCTTCATTCCCAAAGGGTCTGAGCCCTAAAGTTATCCTGCTTTGTTGTTTTATATTAACCTTTGCTGTTGGGCATGGAAATACTCAATGAGTCCCTAGGAATTCCCTGGATTCTAGATTGAGTCTTTCTTGTTTCAATTATGTAGAAGCAACCCAATTTCTCTTTAGTAGTTGGATATAGTCGGTTCAACCCGTAGATTACCACCTTTTTTCCTTGTGGCTTTAATGCCATAGGAAGCCCATATTATTTCCTTGGTAGTCTTATCTTCCAATATATTGGAGTCATTTTTGGGTTTCTTGGTGGAAGCATTCCTTTCTTGGGCACTAAGATCTCAGTGTTCAGAATTGCCCATTATTGTACTTCCTTTGTTCTGATGTGAATTCATCGATCAGATACAATGCTTTGAGAGAAACCATGACTGCTAGATAAGGCATTCTGTGGGACTGTGGATGAAAAGTGCTGACAGAAGCTTTTTTTTAGGAAGGGAAGGCAAATTCATATCCAGAATATGAGTCCATTTGTGTAAGGACTAATCTCTATTTCTTCCAGGATAGAAGTTCCATGTAATCAGTCTGGTGCCCATGGGGGATGGTGCCATACTGGTCTCTCCTGTCAGCTGGTTAAATACTCAGTGATAGTGTTATCCAGTTCAGCCTTGGTAATTGGAAGTTCATGTTGGTCCCATGCCTGGCTTCTATCCCTGCCACTGGGGCTACTTTTTGTTAATGAGTCCATTGAGCAAGCCCTTTATCAGCTGGAGAAGAGACTGATATCTATAGAGTTTATTATTTTGTCCATCTTATTATTGAGAGATTCTTCTATAGTAGATGGATACCTTTTGGTAGATATTCACATAAGAAAGAAATATCTCTGCAATCTGTGCCGAGAGAGGTCCATCCATGTCTTTTCCTCAGACTTACTTGTTGCTAACCTTCAATCCTGTTTCTTCCAAGTCCCTGACCATCTAACCAAACCATTGACAATTGTCCATGAGTAAGTATAAATCCATATTTCTGACTGTCTTTCACTCCAGACATGGTAGATAACCAAGTATTATATTTGAAGTTCTACTAGGAGGATTTTTCTTCACCATTGCTCTTACTAAAGCCCCAGAATGAGCCTCTAATGCTATAGCAGTTCACCTTCAGATAATACCATATTGTATGGATGCACCAGTAAAAGCTGACTTGAGTCATTTTCTTCTTCAGGTATCTCTTCTTAAGTAACACCTTAGGAGTCCATAGGCATAAATCAAGAGGCAAAAATCAATAAAAGAAGAGTTGGTCTTAAAGGAATCCATGCACCTTACCTTTACCTTCTAAGATTTTACTGAACTCAGTCTTTCATGTACCATTTTCATTTGATGACTGATTATCTCCAGCTATGTGGGTAGGTAGTTGGGACAACACCCAGTTCATGATAGGAAGCTTAGACCTCGTGATCACCTAATGTCTCATGATTAGATGTTTAGTTTTTACCAAAGCCCAGCAACAGACAGAAACTGCTTCTTAAAAGAATTGTGACCTGCAAAAGAGGACATACCTTTGTTTCTGAATCCTAGGTATTTGTACTGGTTTCTTATTGGGGCTTCCCAGAAGCTTCATATACATATTAATTCCAGAATTTGTTTGAAGTATGCATATGGCAGTGAATTTGGCTCTGTCTGGTGTTATGTAGTCTGTCCTCCCTTGGTCTAATACCCTTAGAAGCCACTCCCCCTAGGTTTCTTCAAAGATGCATATTAGCTGTTTTATAATTCTCTTGGAATGTAAATTTTTCTTTTGTAGGTATCTGTCCCCTGGAACTTGCTGAGGTTTAACCCTAGTTATGGGTCTAGTGGCAATAGGAATGTTAGTGTCAGATCTTAAGGAGAATGGGCATCTATTGTCAAGACACTGGCTCAGGTGATGCTATCAGACTGAGGAGGGTTAGTCTCTACAGATACTAGAGTAGGCTTTTTCTGCTGGAAGGAGAGACTCAGTGACTTAGGAGTTTGAAATTATCAGTTTCTTTTGAGTCCAACCATATGTCTCCATTTCAAGTTTCAGAATCTTGTTCTTTACCAATCATTTTCCTATCCTGGACACGAGGGATTTGGTGAGACAGAATTCAGCTGTTGTTTGTATACAGTAAGCCACACAACTAAGTTTTGTAGATGAGTTTCAGTGATATCAGCCCTGTAGCTACAAGAAAACTGCTTTTTAGAGCTATCATGGAAGCTTTTCAGACTGTGAGTTGAGCTGTGATTTAATGAACCTGACCTTGTCATTTTTTTTTTTTTTTGTAAGCATTCAAATGATCTTAAAAGAATCTAGCCACATCACAGTCCTTTATATCAACATTACTGCCACAGTGGTGAACTGTCCAGTCAATTGGACTCCCAAGGGCACATGCTTCACTTGGTACTTCGTCATATTCAACCTTGGTTAATTGTGATGTGGTCTGAAAAACATATTGCTCTTGGTTATCATATTCTTTCATGTAGCTTTTCATATTATGAAAACCCAGAGCATGAATTGCCCAAAGTGGCAATTCAATAAAACTTTTCTCATTCAGTTACTCCCATATTCTCCTTTAATGGTTATATTTCATCCTGTTTCTTGTTAGTACTGTATTTTTATGATTTATGTGACCCATTTCTAAGCAGGGTGTTAACTTTTTTTCTCTTTTCCTTCCATTTTTTTTTATTTTTCCAAAAATGGGGTCTCGCCTAGTTGCTCAAGCTGGCCCAGAACTCCTGGGTCAAGTGATCCTTCTGCGTGATCCTTCTGCCAGAGCTTAGTCAGTAGTTAGGATTACAGGCATATCCCACCATACCTGGCAGTATTTAAGGTTTTCATATTACTCTTCTTGCTCTTACTGCTGAACTAAGCCTAGCCTTTAATATTTTTCTTTCTCCATTCTCTATTTTGTTAATCCAAGATGTCAATTCTTATTTACCCCTGCTATATTTTTATTGATGAATTGTTCTGGACTCTGTGTGGCACTTGTCTTGCAGGTTTTGAGGCCTCATTTTCTTTCTTTCTTTCTTTTTTTTTTGGTAGTGCTGGGGATTGAACCCAGGGCTTTGTGCATGTGAGGCAAGGACTCTACCAACTGAGCTATATCCCCAGCCCCAGGCCTCATTTTAAAAGACAGTGTTTAGTAACATAGTACTCAAGAAAGTGAAAACCTCTTAGTTGGTATGTGTATTTAATTTAATTAGCAGAATTTCTTTCTTTATAAAGCAAATAGTCTTACATGTAAGACTCAGAATTCATGTACAGCAAGCCTTCCTTTTCTAAATAGGGGTGCCTTATTAAAACCCAAAGTCATTCAGGAAGCATAAAGGCGTAGCAGTTGTGTAATGAGTTTATATCAAGGGCTTTAAAGATTCAGAAGGAAGAGACTGTGTGTATTGCTATATATAAGTGCTAAAAGAGGAATCTCTCAGTGCCTCCAGTTCATGTTAAGGAAATTTAGTTACTCATATTATTTCTACTTTCAGCCTTGAATCATATTAAAATAAGTGCCTAGTATAGGAATTCTTTTCAGGTGTATTTATTAGTTTACTGAAATATGTTAGTATTTTAATCCTTTCTAAAAACCTTAAGGCATTTTAGTGTCCCAAGTCTGCATTAATTTAATTTTTAAAAATAAGCAAACTGTGCTTAAAGCTAGCAGAATAATATTTTAAAGGATGATGGATGATTCTGTTTCCCTGTGCTCTTTTAATATTTCCTGGCACTCTTTGGTAATATACTATTTACTATCATTATATACTAGTATATAATAATATTCTGTGCAAGGTCATTGATGTACTCTTACATTTAAATGTCTTTGAAATGTAGGAAGTCCTGGATTAGTAGTAGGATATTCTGTACATACAAGCAAATAGAGAAATTTGGGAGGTAGCAAGAGTGTTGAAGTTAAAATCATAGACTTTGAAACTAGACTTCTTAACTTTGAGTCCTATCTATGCTGTATCATATTGAGCAAGTTACTTACCTCCTCTGCTTCAGTTTTTTAATCTATATATTTAGGATATAGTATCTATTTCACTTTGTGGGGATTGAGTTAATAATACTTGTAAAGCTCTTAAAACTACATGGCACACAGTGACGTCTCAGTAAATTTAATTAGCGAATTTCTTTCTTTACAAAGCAAATAGTCTTACCCCTCAGTAAACATTAGTTATGATGGTCACCCTTTTCATTATAATGTTCCTCTTCTCCTAAAATGTAACGGCCAGGAAGAGGCAGAAAAACAGAAGGAAGCAAGTATATTCATATACTTGTACGTCCTTTCTTTCTGTCTTCTTAGTAGAAAAGTTTGGTTTAAATTTTTTTTTTTAGTTCTTTAGATCTAAATATCTTAGGTAGTATTATGTGGAAAGGAACGTGGTGTATAGTCATATCTAAACCCATCACTTCTCTTCATCTTTGCATGCAACCTAGCACTTCTTTGGAGGACAGTGATAAAAACAGTCATCTCTGGTGTACCTTGTGAGATAGATAAAGCTCTGAATCTGGAGGATTTTCCTGTATAGTTTATATCTACAGTGTAAATATGAATACCAGAATTTTATTCTTTAGATTGTGGTTGCCATAAACTTACTTGAATCATCTCTCTCTCTCTCTCTCTCTCTCTCTCTCTCTCCTTTTAATTCAAACTAATTAAGAAGCATGTAATCATTATTGCTCAATAATGCATACAGGGCTATTTGGAAGTACATGCACCAGAATTGAGGTCTGGTTTGATAGCGTGTTATGGGATTCTACTGTCCCATAGCAAGGAAAGGACACAGTGCCTTTGCCTTGTGCATTCGGAACCCCACTGCAGTTTTGTTGTTTCAACTTACTGCTGGCCAAAGCTTTCTTGAAACATTCTTCATCTAGAAAAAGTTGCATTACACTTTACTTTGGTAAAAATATATACCCCAAGAATGGGTTGCTAAGAAAAAAACAGTGGTAAGTTTTGGTCTGACTTCTGTTGCATCTGTTTTACATATAGTAATGTCACTTTCTGTGGAATGACATATTTATTAGAATATTCAGGTGCTGAAGCATTGGCTTTTCATGTAGGAATATACAGTGGTATGCCTCGTTCATTTGTTCTATGAAAGTTGGGTATGTAGATAGCTAAATGTTACTTTAAAAACAATTATTTATAAAACTACATTAATGGAGAAGTGGGAACTTAGAAACTTACTAAGTTATTTTTGAAAGAGCTCTGTTTTTGAAATATGTCTGTGATCTCTTTGTATCTCAATTTCCCATTGAGAAACAGGAGGCAATAGTACCTTCCTTTAGAATTTTAACGGGGAATAAATGGCTTAGTGGTGTTAAGAACTGTGGTACACACTACGTACTTTCAACTGTTAGCATTTTTATTGTCCTTATCATTGTCCTTTTAAGATGATCAACATTATTTCTTTTAACTTTTTTTTTCCCTTCTATTCAGATGACTTGTGTAGAAAAAGCAGGAACAGATGAGAAAATGCTTATGAAGGTCTTTCGCTGTTTGGGAAGTTGGTTTAACTTGGGAGTTTTGGACAGTAACTTCATGGCTAACAATAAGTTACTAGCCCTTCTTTTTGAGGTTTTGGTAAGTAAGAGCTTTGCTTATCATAGTATTCCTAACACATTTACTTTTTTAAAAAAAATATTTATTTTTTAGTTTTAGGTGGACACAATATTTTTATGTGATGCTGAGGATCGAACCCAGTGCCTCACGCATGCCAGGCGAGCGTGCTACCCTTGAGCCACATCCCCAGCCCCTACCACATTTACTTTTAATAATCTAGGACATAATGTGTTTTTAAATTTCTGCACAGTGACTGGAATGTATATTTTAGGAAAGTGGCAGTGTCCTTTCCTTGCTATCAAGTACCAAATTGATGGTATCATTTTTAACTCAGAATTTAGGGTAGAATAAAGTAAAATAGCATATTTTTAATAATGGTCACAGTGTCTTTGACATTACCATGACATAATTACTTGTATATCAAATATTTTGAAAAAAAAAAAAACAACAAAAAAAAAAAAACGAGAGGACCTAAAAAATCATCCTTAGTTTTGCATCCAGAGATGATTGTAGATCAGAGTATTATCTTGAGATAGTTTATTTTTAAAAGTTCCTAGGGTGGAAGAAAGGGGCATGGGAATGGAAAAGACAGTAGACTGAATTAGACATAACTTTCCTATGTTCACATATGAAAACACGACCAGTGTAAATCTACACTATGTACAACCACAAAAAATAGGAAGTTATACTCCATGCATATATGATATGTCAAAATACAGTCTACTGTCATGTATAACGAAAAAGAACAAATTTTTTAAAAAAACAAGTTTCTAAATATAAACCAGGCATGGTGGCCCACATCTTAATCCTGGCTACTCAGGAAACTAAGGCAGGAGGGTCACAATTTCAAGGCAAACTTGAGCAACTGAATGAAGCCTTGTCTCAAAATAAAATAAAAGAAAAAACAAAAACTAAGCAAAAAACCTACATAAGTTTGATTACCTATGAATGGAGGAAAGTCTCGAGTATATACACTTCAGACTTAATAGTGGTGACTTCTGGGAATTGGGATCTGGGTAAGAAAGAAGTTCAGTAGTATGTAAGGATTATATTATCTACTCTACTGATCTCATGTCAGGACTCCACTGCCACTTAAATTGAGAGTATTTCCATAGTTGAGGGTCAAATATATTCTCATTTTTTACATTCATTGAATGGTTGAAAATCATGCCACATTTTAGTTTGCTTTATATTTATAAGTTACACAGCTTTCTTGTGTAACTTCCCTCTGTAGTTCTTTTTTTTTAAGTTATTTAAAGATAAAAAGAATAAATTTGAGTATATATCTCAAAAGAATAAATTTGAGTATGTATCTAACTTTTAAAACATGGTTATATAATATCTTTGAACCACCATTTTTTTTTTTTTGAGAGAGAGAATTTTTTTTTTTTTAATATTTATTTTTTAGTTTTTGGCGAACACAACATCTTTGTTTGTATGTGGTGCTGAGGATTGAACCCGGGCCGCACGCATACCAGGCGAGCGCACTACCGCTTGAGCCACATCCCCAGCCCCCACCATTCGGTTTTAAGAATAGGGTAATGAATAGTTTGCATCTTGTTGCTCTCCTAACACTGCTTATGTAGCATTTTTCCCTCCTGGTGATTCTAAGTTTCCTGGTTTTTGTTATTCAAGAAAAACTAATATGCCTTCATTACATTTTTCCAGCCTCTCATCTGTACTCTCTTTAAGTAGGAGCCTTGCATCGTCCCTTCTTGTACCTTCTGAACTATACTAATTTGTATCAGTTGTTCTTTAGATCAGCTCCCAAATGGTCATCCTTGGATTTCCCTTTTCTATGCTTTCTAGGTTGAATAAAGTAGTTTTTGAACCTACTCAATGAATTCCTCAGAAAAGATGCACAGAAAGTGAAATCAGAATTTCTGCATGCCCAAGAAATATTTTTATTTTGTTTTCATACTTTGGCTAAGTATAGAATTCTAGATTCAATATATTTTCCTTCAGAATTTTAGAAGCCTTGCTCTCGTTTTCTAACATGCATCATTGTTAATGAGAAGTTAGAGGACTCTATGATTTTTGATCATAAGTTACCTCCTCCTTTCATCCCAATAAGTTTGAAGAACTGTTATTTAACTTTGGTATTCTGATTTCACAGTGATATGTTTGGAAGTTGTTGAGCCCTTTCATTTTACTTAGTACTTGAATATCAGAAAGAGTATGGAAAAGATTTCCAGAGATAATAATAGGGCTAATAATAGACAACATGATGATAATAATAATAGACAACATGATGTTGTCTTATACAAGGCAGTGACTACTAGGCTATTAGATATTTAAAGTACATAACATGTTCAGAAGAAGCTATAATTGTTTTCCTATTACTTGTATTAAAATGATCATACTTCTTACTTTGCTGTTCCTGCTATCTTCCAGCAACAGGATAAGACCTCATCTAACCTACATGAAGCTGCTTCAGACTGTGTGTGCTCAGCTCTTTATGCCATTGAGAATGTGGAAACTAACTTGCCATTAGCAATGCAACTTTTTCAGGGAGTCCTGACATTGGAGACTGCCTATCATATGGCTGTGGCACGTGAAGATTTAGACAAGTGAGTAATTATTTAAGATTGGAGCTCTGAATTTTTTAAAAGTCTGATCTTTTATTTTTTACTTTTGTGGTGCTAGGGATTGAACCTAGAGCCTCACACAGGAGAAGTACTCTATATTTAAGCTACATCCCTAGCACATTATGTTACTTTTTATTATTCATCTATTGTTTATGATTCTTAGTGGCTCTGTGTAAATATTAAAGTAGTGCATCCTAAAGATACTTTGATTCTCATGCAAACTTAGAAGTGGCAAGTTGGATGCAGAAGAAGTTGTATAATTACCAATTATGCAAAGTTTTTGCACAAAAGGAAAGGCTATAAAAATTAGGGAAAAGACTTTAAAATATCAAGTGTAACTTTTAAAAATGTTTTAGTAATTGAGAATTTGACTTATTCCTTGCTTATCTGTGGAGAAGTAGACAGTCTAAGTAAAGGTATCTACAATAGAGATTGTGATACAGCATAGCAAAGAATCACTATATGTGTCTTAAGCTGAGGACTATGAGAGAGAGAGAGAGAGAGAGAGAGAGAGTGTGTGTGTGTGTGTGTGTAAACAATAACCAGATTTCTGACTTGCTACTCTCATTCTTTTTTCTTCTACAGAGTTCTGAATTACTGCCGTATTTTCACTGAACTATGTGAAACTTTTCTTGAAAAAATTGTTTGTACTCCAGGCCAAGGTCTTGGGGACCTGCGAACTCTGGAATTGCTTCTTATTTGTGCAGGGCATCCTCAGTATGAGGTAATGTCTTTAATATGCTAAGACCATCATCTCCAAGTTGTGTATTGCATGTTGTTTATATTCCAAGGCCTCATCCCTCACCTTGTTTTCTTGAGAAATTATATTCTTATTTTTAATTAATGTGATATGGGAGTTCCCTCTGTATTGAAATTTTTCAAAAATTGAGTTTCTACTTTATATCCTTTTCCATTTTTTTTAACCTGGTTTGCTGGATTGTCTGTTGTAGGTCCCTCAAAAAACCTATTAGAAAAGCTTATTGCTTTTTCACTGAGTCCCCTTTTCAGCTGTGTTGATTCTCTAGAGCTTTGCAGTTTAAAACTACATTGTTCATCAGCTTTCCATTACTGTAACAAAATACTTGAATAATCAACTTTTTAAAAGAGGAAAGGTTTATTTTAGCTCACAGTTTCAGATGTTTTAGTCCATGTTTTGTTGGCCCTATTGCTTTGGGGCCTGTGGCCCGGCAGTAGTAAATCATGGCTGTAAGTGCATGGCCAACAAATCCCAGCTGTGTGCAAAAGAGGAAGAGGAGGGCTAGGGTCTCTACCTCTAGGGGCATGTCCTCAGTTACCCAACTTCTTTCATTGGACCCTTCCTCCTAAAGGTTCCACCACCTCCCAGTAATGTTATGGAATGGATGGAGACCAAACTTTCATCACATAAATCTTTGGGAGACCTTCAAGATCAAACTATAACATATACTGAATCCTAACTGAATCTCCACAAATCTTCACATGTTAGATTTTTCTCCACATGAGGGATGTGAATGAGAAAGGGATTGAAAAGGCTATCTTTAAGACATTTGCCTTGCCCTTTGGTGAGGATGGGGTGATAACTAGAATCAAATCCAGGAACATGATGCCACTGAGCTATAGCCCCAACCCTTTTTATTTTATTTTGAAACTGGGTCTTGCTGAGTTGTCCTGCCCTAGTCTCCTGAGTGGCTAGGATTATAGATGTGTACCACTGCACCTGGCAATACCCTGCTCTCTTAAATTTGGAGGTTAAAACATTTTTCTTCATTTACCTCCTCTTTATAGTATAAGAAATGTGAAAAAAGTGCTTCCAAGTTGGATATTGTTTTGAGTGTCTCTATCTTGGATTCTTGATGGGAAAAGAATGGTAGGGCTGCCTCTTAATTGTGATTACTTGTAGGCAAAGCACGTTTGTGAATCTCCATCCTTTTTCTTTTATTACATAAGAGAAGTTTATTTGTTTTGTATAATTTCATGAGGACAACTAGATTTGAATGAAACCCAAATTATCATTTTGGGGAGAAGTATAGCACCTCACATATAATGACAGGAGGCTGACTCAGTTATGTTCAAGGAATTAACATGGTTTGGCGGTAAGAAATGTTCTAATCTCAAAAATATATTGAAGTGATATAATAGTTTGGGAAAAATACTTTTAAAAGCACTTCATCTCAGTATCTATTTCTCTAAATTCAGAATCCAATATAACTTTAGAAGCAGTTATCCCAGGAGTAAATAGGAAAATGTAATCTAATCATTCTAAATGTAGGTGGACATATTTGAGGTCTAGAGAAAAGGGGGACTCATTAACTGGTCCTCAGGTAAATCTTTCTTATGTGGCCTTAGAAATAATAAAACTGACTGAATCTATTTCTTTGCCATTCAAATAAGTAATCTTTTCTCTTGTAATCTGACAGGTAGTAGAAATTTCCTTTAACTTTTGGTACCGACTAGGGGAGCATTTGTACAAAACTAACGATGAAGTTATTCATGGCATCTTCAAAGCTTACATTCAGAGGCTGCTTCATGCCTTGGCTCGACACTGCCAGCTAGAACCGGACCATGTAAGTTTCCTTCTCTACTTCTTCATATCTTAATTTTCTCCTCTTTTCAGTGCTAATTTGGAAAGAAACTGAAAGATAGAGAATAGAGCTGATAGAATCTTCTGATTTTTGTCACTTTAGGTTACAGTGACAAAGTCAGTAGCAATATTAATAAAGACAAATTAGGCTTATGTTCACAAATATTGCTCTTGCTGAGACAGTAATTCTTTTCCAAGGATTTATCTTTAAAAAATCCTTCAGAAGAAACACTTTTATGTACAAAATATTATCTGTAAAGGTAGAAAATGATAAATCATGAATAACAGTATAAGAAGAGTGACATAAATCATAGCAAATTGATGGAACATTGTAAAATAATGATTACCGAAAAACAGTATGGTATGCTAAGAAAAAAAAAAATCAGAATGAGGAGCTTTATACTGTTTTTTAATAGTGTAAAATGTGTGCTTAGATTAACAGAAAAGGGAAATATTTGTGAAGGTATTGGACATTTCATGACTTCTCCCCAGATACATACTTTTATTTATATTATTTATACTGACTTTATAATTTAAGAGAAAATATAGAAATAATATATTAGCATATAAGAAAACATACTAGAAATATTACCAAATAGTTCGTTGGAAAACTCTTGAGCCTTTTTTCTTAGTCTCTCCCAAATTTTGCCTCATTTATTTCATTTGTTTGGTTGATCATTTTAATCTAGGACCTGGAGTAAATTTAATTGATTACCATTAAATTAGACATGGTATTTTTTCTTTCTTTTTCTGGGGGGGGGGGGGCGGGGGTGGTTTGCTAGGGATTGAACCTAGGGCCTTGTACATGCTAGGCGAATGCTCTTGTCACTGACCTACATCCCCAATCTGAATAGTATCTCCATAGAACTTTACTGATGACCTTGTTTTATGATGTTCAGATTTTTTTTTTTAAACCAAGGAATCTTATCTTTACATTTTACTTGGGAGACTGATATGTAAATAAAAAGCAGGGCTTCTGTGGTTTAAATGGTCTTTCTGTTTGATCCTCTTCCCTTTGCTAGTTCAGTGGCACCATTTCCCTTGCAGATATTTTCTTCTAATTGTAACTATACAGTGTTTTATAATGTTATCCATTATTTCATCTGAGACAGCCATCATTTCTTCATCATTCCTCAACCTTAATTTCTTTATATTAATGCAAGGAGGTTGAATGAGACCAACAATTCTTATAGAACTAAGGAATTTTTTCAGGTTTTCATGGCCCAAGATTCTTATACCATGCCCTTAACCATCTCAAAATTATAAATTAATTGGTAACCCTTTATTTACTTATAGAAGTTTGTTTGGATAGGAAGCATTTAAAGTCTAAAATTCTATTTTCTTTGGGAAGTTATTATGATAATGGTTGATTTTGGGAGATTTTGAACACTGAAGCTGTAGTGACTTGTTCAGTGCTTAAGCGCTGACGTTCCAGGAGTAGGCTTATAACTCTTTAAATTTATCACTTCTTCCTAGTCACTTCTGATCACCCCCACCCCTACTCACATTCTTTTTAAAGCAAAACAAAGTGTGTCTTGGGAATACAAAACACACATACACACATAAATGGAAGAATTTCTTCAAGTAAGGGTAGGGGATAAATTATGTTGTCTTACCTTCCCTAACAATTTGGGAGACTCTCTGTAGTAAAATACCCTTGTGATTTAGGCAACTTTGGTTCACTGGCACTTGACTGCTTAATGACTTTTTCTTCTCTATTGATTTTATAGACATCATTGAAAGCCTCAGTGAGTTTAAAATAAATGCTGCCTGATTTGAAATTTCAGGAGGGGGTTCCTGAGGAAACTGATGACTTTGGCGAGTTTCGGATGCGGGTATCAGACCTGGTGAAAGATTTGATTTTCTTGATTGGGTCTATGGAGTGTTTTGCTCAGGTAAGCCTGTTTGGAGATTCTTGAGTCAATTTTACTGATCACCTTAATTGTTTTCACTTCTGTGTCTTCTGTTAATGTTCCATCATATTTCTTCAAGCTTAATGGCTAAATGGAATAGTAGTTATACAGGTGCCTAGCACATTGCCTGGCATATTTAAGCTATGTTTATTTAGTATCTAACAAGGGAACTGCAGTCTGTGGATAATTCAGTTATGGATTACTCTGTTACTCTGGCTAATAAGAGCTATTCCACTTGTGCAGCTAGAATGGAAGATCACAGATAAGCATTAAAGCTTCCAGGATACGTATACGGAATTTGGACTATGTACCAACTCCTGGCAACTCTTTTAGTTATTTGGCATTTCCTTTGTCCACACTTAAGGTTAGATTTCCTGTGCAGCTTCATCCCAGAGGATGACTATAGTAGAGTAGAAGATTCATAGTCCTGTGGTTTTCCTGACAGTGAGTAACATTTTATCTCATAAGGTTACAATCATCATCATTCCACATCACTTAACATTAGCATAATTTCAGGTGGTTTTCATATTTCTGGTTCATACTCTAATGATCTCTGAAGTTTTAGTTTGGATCCTTTGCTATATAGCAATACCAAACTAACCTAAAGGAATTTTGTAGGGAAGGTAACTCAGTCACTTTGTATGTATTTGACCATAATCTGATCTAGGAAGTGTTAATAAACTTATAACTATTTTCATTACAAAGCATGGTTTTTGATTCAACTATGAAGGGTTAGAGATTTCTTAGGAAGTTTAGTGAGATCCCTAGACTCTAGGCAGAAGACTTGGGTACAGATTTTAGCTCTTTCCTCACTGGCTGTGGTTAATTTATTTTAATTAATCATGTTGCCAGGATGTGCTCTGTGGAATAACAGTCTATGAGATGTTTTGTTATGTTTGAGGGAGGAGGAAAGGAGTTAAATTAAGTAAAATTGGGAAATGATCTAAAATAGTATATATATATATATTTTGGGGGGGGGGTACTGGGGGTTGAACATGGGGGTGGGGGTGCTTTATCACTGAGCCATATCCCTAGCCCTTTGTATTTTTTGAGATAAGCCTTTGCTATGTTGCTGAGGGCAGCCTTGAATCCCTGCCTTAGCCTGGGATTACAGGTGTATGCTAATATAGTATATTAAAGCCTCTCTAAGGTCAGACAAGAGAGTTGTTTAATTTTGTCTTTCCTGGTAGTATCTGTTATTTGACCATAGAAGTCTTACTTAGATTAATGTCTAGTCACATTCCATAGGTGACTATTACCTGGAAAATTCTGGACCAGAACATCTCTGATTCCTTCTTAAAAATATTCTTCTTAGATATGGTATTGCAATAGATCCTCCTACTAGGTGCTTTTACAGGAGTTTAGCCTCTATTAATAGTGTTGGTGCAAATAGTTAAAATAGTAGAAAGGTACAGCCAATATACATGCAGAAGATTTATATTGTATCTCCATTTTGAGTGTGTATGTATTTATCAATTATCAAGACCAAAAAAAAGACACTAATATAATATGTTTTGTTTTTCCCATTATACTCATTTTCTGAAGTCTTGATAAATTCTTGTAGGGGGTATAAATGGGTGTATTTCAAATATTAAAATAACAGTTTTAATTAGTGAGAATGTGAAAAATAAAAATATTCATGCCTGGCTGTGAGAGATAATTAAATTTAGAAACAAGGAGCTGGATTTCTTTTAACTAACAATGTTTTTTGTTTTGGTATTCTGTTTTCCTCTTAATGGATCCACAATCCACCTCTTCTTCTCTAGTTATATTCTACTCTGAAAGAAGGCAACCCACCCTGGGAGGTGACAGAAGCGGTTCTCTTTATCATGGCTGCTATAGCAAAGAGTGTTGATCCGTGAGTGTCTAATAAGTCTTTTGCTGGGAATTCTGAATATCAAGAGGAAGGAAAATTACACATTTTTTCTCCTATTTGGTATATGTTTGGAAACTCTTAGAACTTTTTACCTTCTATAGTGTTTTCTAGTGTTCTGACTAGTCCAGGATGGCCTGCATTTCTGTTGCCATGTTTTAACCACACTTTCTAGAGGTAAAATTATTTTACTTTTGATGCTAGGAATAGAATGCTGATTTATTTTTTCCAACCGTGGCACCTTTCCAAAAGTAGGTATAGATCAATAATTCATTAGACTATTAAATTGTTGGTACTTGCTTAAAAGCAATAGGTATTAATTTGGGTCTCCTGCTTTTTTGGTCTTGTGCATATTATCTTTACATATATTTAATTATATTGTATTCCTTTTTTCTGTCTTAGAGAATAATTTGTGAATATCAGAGAGTCAAGGCATAGGCACCA
This sequence comes from Marmota flaviventris, assembly GCF_047511675.1. Lineage (NCBI taxonomy): Eukaryota > Metazoa > Chordata > Mammalia > Rodentia > Sciuridae > Marmota > Marmota flaviventris. Next base: position 24,876,152 of record NC_092498.1, read on the forward strand.
TTTCATCTAAAAGAACAGCAATATCTTAAGGGCAGTTGTTATTTTTATTATTGCCATTGAAACTTTTAAGTTATTTCAAATTTGATTTTTAAATTGCTTAGCATAGAAAATCTACTTAAGACATGAAACTGTAAAGACAATTTACTTTGTACCATGAATTTATACATTGGTGTTAATATCTGTTACATTACTTTGTATTTTGATCAGATACCTGCACTCAAACTCTTTATTCAGGGCCTTGATGGGAAGATGGTTAAGGCAGATATTTATTAAAAGCACAGTACTTCTTTCTGAGTTGCCTTTCAGGACTTAGTCACTGATATCTTACATTGTTTCTATATAATAAATATTCACAGAGATAGAGTGGGTTTATTTTTCTCTATTAAGAAGTTCTAGTTCATAATTATATATTATACTATTTGCTTTTCAATCTAATCTGATTTGGTGTTGTTTTAGAACATTCTGAAGGTTTTAAAGTCATTACTATTCTTGCTTGAAAAAAATGTATAGGTAATATTCAGTAATTGGCTTAGTGTCCCCTAGGGAAAAATAAGGTGTAAACGAGAGAAGATTTTTTTCTATTGTTTACTTGCTTGTCAAGCCAACTGAATAATTATAATTTTTTAATCCATTTAAAGGGCTTAATAGACCTTATTGTCAGTAGGGGGTGCACTTGGTCTAATCCAGAATACTTCTTATATTTTAAACATCTTCATTTCTGGATTAAGTCCTGCCACTTTGGGGCATCTTTCACTCTGTTTTTAAAAAAACCTTAGCCAGTAATATTGGACTGGGGATGGAGATAAATTCATGTCACTATAGAAAGTACCTAACTTTAATTTTCCCATGTGTTTCATATTGGAGCACCTTAACCTATTGCTGCAGCTTGTTTTTGTGTTCTTTTATTTTAGTTAGTGAATTGGTCTACCCATACTCTTCTGTTCTTAAAGTTTCCAGTATTCAACCATAAGAAATCTTTTAAAGAATAGCAAGTAATAGAAAGTGGTCTGTGAGAGTTATTCATATTCATTTAGCCATTCAGCAATATTTGTTGGGTGCCTACTATGTGCCAGGCACTGTTCCAGGTTTAGTGTCCCCTAGGGAAAAATAAGGTGCTACAGATATAGAAATAAATGAAATAGATTCTTTAAAAGAAGACATTAATCCCCAGTGAATGTCTGCCTTTCCCACTGGAAGAGCCTCTCTTTGATAGCATCATGAGGCCTTAAACACTTTCCTCACATTGAGAAAATGAAAGTGCTTCTCCTGAAACAATGTTATCTTTCATCTTTTGTGAGGATTTAAGAAACATTCTTACCCAGTATTAAAACACATTTATTTGAATGGTTATTTCTTTAGAAAGAAGCCCTGTAGCAGTATAGTGTTTCACTGTAGCCTGTTATTTGGCCAGAACATAACCTCTATAGTCAGTAACTGAGTGCTTGCTTTTTATATTCAGGGAGAACAATCCAACATTGGTGGAGGTCCTAGAAGGAGTCGTTCGTCTCCCAGAGACTGTCCATACAGCCGTGCGATACACCAGCATTGAGTTGGTTGGAGAAATGAGCGAAGTGGTTGATCGAAATCCTCAGTTCCTTGGTATGTGTAAACTCTCCCATGTGCTGCTGCTTCTGATTTTCTTTTCCTTGGTTACTTTTATTCTTTTCTTGCTTTCTTTTTTTACTGATAAGTATAACGTTTGTAGACAGAATAAATATATTATAAGTTGCATAGATGACACAACATTTGTAATCTGATCTGGGAGAAGGACCTTTGAAAAATTAGATCTCTAGACAAGGAAAAGGTCTGGTACTTTGCTTAAGGTCTGGTTTTGCTAGTCTTTGGCAAAATGTATGAGTTAATCTGTCTGTAGTTCTAACCTAGAAGCACTCATAGACTAAAGGAGAGGGGTTTTCTGTGTTAACTACATGCTCCATTTAAAAACTTAAGAATTATCATTCAAAACAAAATAAATACAAGTGAAAATGAACAGCAGTGAGAAATATAACTTGTCTACCCTTATTGACTTGAAAAAATAAGTAAAACTCATATAAAATAATGTTAGAATTGAAGGTCAAATTAGAAACCATGTATCCTAATCCCTTCATTTTGTAGATAAGAACTCTTAAAACCCAAAGTAAGTAATTAATCCAGTGTAATATGTATTAAGGCCCTGACATTAAAAGGGATACATTCTGAGGGGAAAAGATGAGTAGAAATACTGGGGGTGTACTTTAATGATAAAGTATACCCAAGGCCCTGAGTTCAATCCCCACATATATACATAAAGAAATTCATTTTTACAGATTAACTTTCTTGGAACACTAGCATTTGGCAAAATTAAGACTTTTTTTTGGTTTTAATATTTATTTAGTTAGTTGTAGTTTGATGTAATACCTTTATATTATTTATTTGTTTTTATGTAGTGCTGAGGATCGAACCCAGGGCCTTGTACATGCTAAGCAAATGCTCTACCGCTGAGCCACAGCCCCAGACCCAAGACATAGTTTTTTTGTTTTTGTTTTTTTAGCTTTACTTTTTTTTTTTTTTTTTTTTAGTTGTAGTTGGATGCAGTACCTTTATTTTAATGTGGTGCTGAGGATCGAGCCAAGGGCCTTGCACACGCTAGGCGACTGCTGAGCTGCAACCCCAGTCCCCCAAGACATAGATTTTTTTTTTTTTTAATATTTTTTTTAGTTGTAGTTGGACATAGTATCTTTATTTTTATGTGGTGCTGAGGATCGAACTCAGTGCCTCACACGTGCAAGGCGGGTGCTGTACCAATGATCTACAGCCCCATCCCAAGACATAGTTTTAATTAAACAGTTTTTAATGAATTTATCTAGAAGTGCTAAAGATTCTTCCACATAAATTTATAGCTTTTTATAACTAGAAAGATACAAATATAGCTAGAAAGATACAAACATAAAAATGTCAGCTTTAGACAACTATCATTGTCCTGATTAGTATAGGCTGTTTTACTAAGTGATTCATCTCTTGGTATAATGGTAATCCTCTGAGCCTTACATTCTTTCTTACATTAACATATTTTAATAACTAAATGGCCATATATACTGTGGAATTAGTGGTTTTCAAACTGTACTTCAGGAATCCAGACAGTTAGAAGGAATAGTTGACTAATATAAGGGAAGAAATGGAAGATGAAATAGATGGGGCTCAGGGCCTCCTAACACTGTGTCTGTCAGATCAGCTCTGTTTTTATGCTTTTTAATTTATATATTTATTATTGATTGATTGTTTGGTGCTGGGGATTGAACCCAGGGGCATTTAACCACTGAGCCACATCCCAAGCCCTTTTTAGTTTGAGACAGGGTCTCACTAAATTGCTTAGGGCTTCAGTAAGTTGCTGAAGCTGATGTTGAACTTGCATTTCTCCTGCCTCAGCCTCTCAAATCTCTGGGATTACAGGCATACGCCACCATGCCCAGCTTTATGCTTTTTCTATTGGGGATTCTTTAAATACTTTGTTGTTTAAAAAATATTCTTTTACTTAAAAAATTGTAACTTCTGCTTTAACTAGAAGTTTTCCTTGAGTTTCAGATTTATAATCTCTGCTTTACTTTCCAGACCCTGTGTTGGGCTATTTGATGAAAGGCCTATGTGAAAAGCCTCTGGCTTCTGCTGCAGCCAAAGCCATTCATAATATTTGCTCTGTCTGTCGAGATCACATGGCTCAGCACTTTAATGGACTCCTGGAGATTGCTCGTTCTCTTGACTCCTTCATGTTTTCTCCGGAAGCTGCAGTGGGCTTGCTAAAAGGTATTTATTTAATAATGCTAACCAGTAACTATTTCCTCTGAGCTTCTATTTGGGGTTGTTTTATATACATCATAAAATTGTTTTTCAGTTGTAATAAACTTAGTGATGGTGAAGGTAGCTTTTCCATTCAGGGGAGGGTGTACATGCATTGTTTTCTTAAGATATTTTAAGGTCGGGGCCAGGGCTATAGCTCAATTGGTAGAGTGCTTGCCCTGCATGCATAAGACCCTGGGTTCAATCCCCAGCACCACCACCAAAAAAAGATATTTTAAAGTCTACAAAATTAAATCATGCTGTTGGCAAGTATGTAAAGCACAGGTATAGATTTTGGGTGGAGGCGGCACATTTGAACTAAATACAGTTACTTTTTACATTAGACTTACTAAGGAAGTAGTGCTATAAAAAAGAATTAAGTAGATATTGAAAGTTGGTGTGCATGGATCAGTGCCATGTGTTGAAGCCAAGGGTTCTGGTCTCGTATTAGTCTCTATCATTACTGATCAGCTTACACTGAGTGTCTGCCTATCCAAACACAGTGGTTAGGGGCTTAGGCTAATAGAACCAGAGTTATGAAGATTAGGGAAAGCAGGGTGCAGTGGCTCATGCCTGTAATTCCAGAGACTTGGGAGACCAAGGCAGGAGGATTGCAAATTCAAGGCCAGTCTCATCAACTTAGAGAAACCCTTAACCACTTAGTAATACCCTGCCTCAAAATAAAAATAGAAAGGACTGGAGATAGCTGGGCATGGTGGCACAAGCTTGGGAGGCTGAGGCAGGAGGATCCATAGTTCAAAGCCAGCCTCAGAAACTTAATGAAGCCCTAAATAACTAAGACCCTGACTCAAAATAAAATTGACTGAAGATGTGGTTCATTGGTTAAGTACCACTGGGTTCAACCCCCAGTACCAAAAAAAAAAGAAAAGAAAAGAAAAGAAAAAAACAGATTTAAGGAAAAATATAGTGGAGTGTAGTAGCACATAACTTGGGAGGCTGAGACAGGAGAATTGCAAAGTCAGCATGAGAAACTTAGTGAGACCCTGTCTCAAAAGCAGGACTGGGGTTGTAGCTCAGCAGTAGAGCGCTGGCTAAGCACGTATGAGGCCCTGAGTTCGAACCTCAGCACCACATGTAAATGAATGAATGAATGAATGAATGAAATGTGTCCAACTACAAGTAAAAAAAATAACAATAATTAAAAATAAATAAATAAAAAGGGGCTGGAGTTGTGGCTCAGTGGTAGAGTGCTTGCCTAACGCATGTGAGGCACTGGGTTCCCTCCTCAGCACCACATAAAACTAAGTAAATAAAATAAAGGTATTGTGTCTATCTACAGCTAAAAATATATATATTTAAAAAAATTAAAAGGGTTGGGCATTTAAAGTACCTTGGGTTCAATACCCAATTAAAAAAAAATTAGAATAGACTTTAAACAGGATGGTTATTTATAAACATTTGAAAGATTACTTTATAAAAAAGTGGATCCTGTTTATTTTGAGGAATTATCAACCGCATATAGGGAAATATATACTGGCTCCTAGAAAGAAAATAATTTCTGGTCTTTCTTTCTGAAGACAGATTGAGTGTTCTGTGAGGTAGTAAAATCATTATAGCTGGTAGAGAGGGTTGGAATATATTAAATAAAGGGTTGGATAATACAAACTGTACAGTGTCTGAGTTTCTGTGGGCATCAAACAGCCTTTGCAAGGCTTTAGAAGACCTTATGCATGAACTAATTCTCTTATTTCTGTGACCAGGTTCCTTACCAGTTAATATGACTACACATTTCCCATAGATTTTATTTTTATACCATAGATTTTGCCTTCATGGGTATAGATAATAAGGCATTGATTAAATCAGTCAGCTGTTCTTTCTTGTTATTTTCTAGTGACATTTAACTATGATACTAAAGTAATATCTAACTTGTAGTAGATTATGGCTTCCAGTTACGATATCTTCTAGATGTAGAAGAGTTTTTATTTACATTCTCTTCTGTAGAAATGAATTAAAAATGAAAATTAAAAGATAGGCGTGGTGATACACACCTATAATTCAAGCAACTCAGGAGACTGAGGCAGAATGATCACAATTTTAAGGCCAGTTTTAGCAATTCAGCAAGACTTTGTCTAAAAAATTAAAAAGGCTGGGGATGTAGCTCAGTGGTAAAGTGTATTTAAGTTACACCTCCCCCAACCACTTCCCTCCCCACTAGTTTTAAAGAAATGTCTAACCCATCTATGGCTCATAGACTGCCAGGAAAAAAAATCACTCAGTTTTTTAAATTCAGATTTTAAGGATTACTGTTATATTGAATGATAATTAAAGAAATGAATAAGAATCAGAGGGTTTTTGACTTTGCAGGGACTTTGGCTGATATGTGTTTCTTTGGATTTGGGGAAAATATTTCAGTGGTTGGTGGGGATAGAGAACCAATCCTTCTTCCAGCCCCACTGAATCTAAACATTGTTTCTTGTGGATTTGTGGATTGTTTGTTTTGTTTTGTTTTTTATGCTGTTGAGCTCAAAGGTAGCATTTATTTTGGCGGAAAATGCTGATAGGATAAAGGTAGCTTGATTATTAATTTTCTATTCAAATCACTTTCACACATAAAAAAAACTGAGGCTCAGAGATAATGTTTCACAAAGCTCACAGAGTGTGTTATGGTAGAATGCAAATGAAATCTTTGACGTCAGCCCATCCTTCCTAAAAGTATTATGTCAGTGTTTCTCAAACTTCTCTGATTGTATTTGCCTGAAGTACTTAGAAAAAATTAAGTCTCCTCTTGACCCACTAAATCACAATCTCTGTGAAGGATGAGAAATATTACATTAATAGTGTATAGAAATAGTTTGGGCATTTGCTTTTTAAAGGAGATTTTTAAAGTCTTTGAATAATTGGAAGGGAAGTCATATTTACACCATCTTTAAGCCAGTTAGTGCTACAGAGAATATTATTAGTAACAACTTTGGTTATAAAACTCAATGTGATAGTCAGCCTGTGGTCTTTTAAGCCAAATAAAGAAAAAAAAAATCATAAATAACAAAATGTTGCATCTTAAAAACAGTGCTGATTTTTTTAAAATAATGAAACCGGTCAGCTTTTTCTGTTAGTCTGTATGATGTAGACTGATTAATTGAATTAATCCAATTATTTTCATTTGCATCTTCCTTTGTTTTTCAGGGACAGCTCTTGTTCTTGCCAGATTACCGTTGGATAAGATTACTGAATGTCTTAGTGAACTATGTTCTGTTCAGGTTATGGCATTGAAAAAGGTGAGTCCAATTAAGCAAGGGAAGAAACAAATACAAGATATTAATATGTTAGAAAATAAGACAAAATTACTTACTTGTCTTTCATCTGCCTAGAAAAGCCAAAAGAATAAACTGAAAATTTATTAAAATTAGTAAGTGTCAAAGTAGCTACATATAAGAAAAAAAGTACTAGCAATGCATTCCTTTACAACAGGGATATATTCTGAGAAGTGCCCCTGGGTAGTAGACTGTTCTGTATTTTTGTGTATGATAGAGTGTACTTAATACAGACCTAGATTGTTTAGGTCAATCACTTGACTTAGCCTCTTGGATACAGTCAAGAGATGCAGTGAACATGAGATAGAGACTGCTTCTGGTATATCCATGGTATGCTATTTTAAGTAAAAAAATTTTAATAACTAAAAGAATACCGTTTTTTCTTCTTTCTTTTTTTTATTTGGCTATACTGGAGAGTGAATCCAGGGGCATTCTACCACTGAGCTATCTCCCCAACCATTTTTTATTTTCAGACAGGGTCTTGTTAAATTGCCAAAGCTGGCCTTGAACTTGAGACCCTTCTGGCTCAGCCTTCTAAGTCACTGGGGGTTATAGGCATGTGCAACAGTGCCCATCTAGAAGTAGTACACTTTAAAATAATGATAAAAAGTATAGTATAGTAAATACATAAACCAGCAATGATCATTGTTATCAAGTTTTATGTATTGTACTCAATTGTATGTGCTATACTTTTTGAGGGGGAAGGAGTGGTAATAGGGATTGAACCCAGGGACACTGTACCTCTGAGCTACATCACAGCCCTTTTTATTTACTGAAACAAGGTCTCTAAGTTGCCTAGGCTAGCCTCAAACTTGTGCTCCTCTTACCTCTGCTCCTGAGTAGCTGGGATTACAGGCATGTGCCACCATGCCCAACTGTGCTATGCTTTTCTACCATTAGCGCAATAGGTTTGTTTATACCAGCATCACCACAAAAACCACATCAGTAATGTCTTGCACTCTGATGTTAGGACAGTTACAAAGTCACTAGACAAAAAGATATTTTCAGTCCTTTTACAATCTTATGGTAACACCATTGTATAAATAAATGGTCCATCATTAACCAAACATTGGTTATATAGCACCTGCTATGCAAGTACTCTACCTTTAAGCTACATTCTTGGCTCTCTTATATTTTAAAGATGTCTATTAATGTACATTTTTAGCACAATAACTGTAGACATATGGTAGGGTTTTTATAACTTGATATAATGATTCTGGAATTCATCTCTAATAATACACTGGTAGAAATTTATCTAAGAAATTTTCAGGGACTAGGCATGTTGCTTGTTGTTAGAGCAAGGCCTAGCAAGTGTGAGGTCCTGGGTTTGATCCTCAGTACTGAAAAAGAAAGAAAGAAAATGATTTAGGAAATAAGAATGATAGGCAACTTGCTTGGAGTATATTATAAAGCTATAATTTGAAAGCTTTATAGCATAAAGCTAAATATAAATATATTATCTTACATATATTTAATTATAATGTAACATATTCAGTCTACATTATAATATATAATGTGAATAATATCTTAATCTGTGGGGGGAAAAAATCAAATGATGCTGTTTTCTGCTCCTAAGTATATGAGCGTAAAATATAATATATAGGCTTAAGATACAGGGTGATGAAAGAAAATTTTTGACAATTTAAATTAAGTTTACAGCATTTGAGTAATTTTTAAGACGCTCTTATAAGGAGATAAGCAGAAATTGAGACAGAACTGATGTTTAAGGATTTGTGGTGTTTGCTATGGATTTGTACTTGTGACCACTAGATAATGTCTCTCTGTCTCTTCAGCTGTTGTCTCAGGAGCCCAGCAATGGCATATCCTCAGATCCCACTGTGTTCTTAGATCGCCTGGCAGTGATATTTAGGTAAGAAGGGAGACTCTGGATTTCTTACTTGGGTTAAAATTTCAGATGAATCCATTATATATGATGAAATAGGCAAACTTTTTTCCTTATATTTTGAGGTACTTTCATAATGCTCTCTTTCAGGAGACTAAGCCTGTTACTGAAGTTTTGGTACAAAGTCAAATTCTGAGAATTCAATCTTAGTTTATCTCTGTCAAAAGACCCTTTAAAAACATAATTGAACGCTGGGCATGGTGGCGTTTGCTTATAATCCCAGCAGCTTGGGAGGCTAAGGCAGGAGGATCACCAGTTCAAAGCCAGCCTCAGCAAAAAGCAAAGCACTAAGCAACTCAGACCCTGTCTGTAAATAAAATACAAAGTAGGACTGGGGGGATGTGACTGATTGGTCGAGTGCCCCTGAGTTCAATCCCCAGTACCCTCCTTCTCCCAAAATATATATAATTGAACTAGTTCTGGTGGAACACCTAATCCCAGCTATTTAGAAGGCTGAGACAGGAGGGTTGTAGCCTTAGCAGCTTAGTGAGACTGTCTCAGAAAATAAAAAGGACTGGAAATAAAGGTCAGTGGTTGAGTGCCCTGGGTTCAATCCCCAGTACTAGGGGTGGGGGATGGGGTGGGGAGGAAAACGCGCACATATGCGTGCACACACACACACACATTATATATAATAATTATATGTAAAATATAGTAATTATATTACATATGAATAATTATGTGTGATAGTATTATATAGTATATAATAATTATAAATAATTTGTGTGTAGTTTTAATTTGTATATATAACTATGCAAATTATATGATTTATATGTATAATTATATATAAATATGATTCTGTTTTAAAAATATTTATTTTTTAAGTTGTAGTTGGACACAATACCTTTGTTTCATTTATTTTTTATGTGGTGCTGAGGATCGAACCCAGGGCCTTGCATGTGCTAAGCAAGCACTCTACCACTGAGCCACAACCCCAGCCCCTAAATATACATTTTCAGGGATTCTTAAATTTTAGCATGTGTCAGAATCACCTTGAAAGTTTATCAAAACAAAAATGTTAGTTCCCATCCTTCAAGTGTCTTGATTCATTGGATCTTGGTAGTACCCCCAAATTTGTATATCTAATAAATTCCCAGGTGATGCTGCTTGCTATTCTAAAGACCACACTTTCAGAATCATTGCTATATGGTATATGGTCCAAAAAACAATAATAATAATAAAACCATCTTCAATAATCAGATGAAATTAATCCTCCTGTGAAGAGGAGCTCAATAATTAAAAAGGCATTTGAATAACATTCAGAGCCCGATCTTGACTAAATTACACAATTTATAAACTCATGGGCCCCTTGGGCGTATATGTCAGAGTAGTATTCACTTAGAAAACCTATGTGGAGGGCTAGGGGTACAGCTCAGTTGGAGAGTGCTTGCCTTGCGTGCATAAGGCCCTGAGTTCAATCCCTAGCACCACCAAAAAAAAAAAAAGAAAAAGAAAGGAAGAAAAGAAAATGTATGTGGGATAAGTTAAAATAAAGGTATTGTTTTTGCTTCTTAGCTATTGTCAACAAATATCTTTCTATTTTGGTGCAGAGTTTTCCTTATGTAATTAGGAAAGCCCTATTATATGCCATTCTTGAGAACCTATTGATAATATTCATTATTTTACATTAAATGAAAGAAAATTTGTGATAGATATAAATGCTTGAATTAAAGAAAATCAGATTTTTATTATGTTGTGTTTAAAATCGAAGAATAGGGCTGAGGATGGAGCTCAGTGGTAGAGTACTTACCTAGGAGGTACAAGACCTTGGGTTCAATCCCCCCAGTATTGCAAAAAGAAAAATATTTAAAATTTTAAAGAGTAGTATGGAGTTAGTAATCCTGCAGTTTTTTTCTCCCTTATTTTTCTTCAAATTAGTGGACTCCAGAAATAGAAGAGTTGGATTTGACTTACGGGTGGATCTGTGTTGTTTATCATTGGGTTCAGAATAGAATTATAAGAAACATTTCTGGTAGACAATAAGGCCTAAAGATTTTTGTGGATCTGTGTTGTTTATCATTGGGTTCAGAATAGAATTACAAGAAACATTTCTGGTAGACAACAAGGCCTAAAGATTTTTGTCTTTTAATGCTAGCAGCACTCAGTTTTTCATGGTATATTCAAACAGCTTGTGTATATTTTTATTATTAATTTAGAAGAAACTACATATTTATGTTTACAAAAGGAACGGGATATGGAAAAGGTGGAAATAGTGCCCCATATCCCTAATAACCAGAGTTAGAATAGAATTTGAAGGTTATAGTGGAAGTGGCATAGTGGTGGTAAAAAATGATAATATGGGGCTGGGGTTGTGGCTCAGGCTCAGTGGTAGAGCACATGCGAAGCCCTGGGTTCGATCCTCAGCACCACATATAAATAAATAAATAAAGGTATTGTGTCCAACTACAACTAAAAATAAAAAAAATTTAAAAAATGATAATATGGTTTAAAGTGTGCTTTTTTGGTGTGAATGGAATAGGAGGGAAAGGTCGTTGATATAAGTAAATGAGTGTATTATCTGGTTTTCTTCATTTGAAAGAAAGATATACTAAGTAAGCAAACAGGGACCAAGGCTCTGGTCCTCAGCAAAATTATTCTCCTTTAACAATTTTGGACCCTTTTCTTTTCTCAGACATACCAATCCCATTGTGGAAAATGGACAGACTCATCCATGCCAAAAAGTCATACAGGAAGTAAGTATTAATGGATGCCTATGGAATCAAGGCTTTCTTGTGTTCATTTCAAAGGTTTCTTCTGTTCTTTCAAGGCTTTGGGTAACTGGGTTAATAAGGTGTTGTCTTCTAAATTCATAAGGATATTAAATTTGTTTGTAGGGTTCCAGTTTCAGTGAAATGAGGAACAGAGTCATCCAAATACTTTTTTTTTTTTTTTAAATTGTGGTGCTGGGGATTGAATCCAGGGCCTTGTACATGCAAGACAAGAACTCTACCAACTGAGCTGTATCCTAAGCCCCACCCAGATACTTTTAATTTTAGATTTGATAACAAAGCCAGCTGTGGGGAAATACACTGAAAGGCCAAAGAAGAAATAGAGATTTAACTGTGTGTGATTCCTAGAATTTCTAGGAGGACTGATAAATCTTAGCACAATGTTTTTGACAAAGCTAGTGGCTTCAGTTTCCCTGTTGAAAACATATTTCCCTTGTACTTTTGTTCACTGAGGAAAATGTGAAAAATCAGGAGTCATAGTTGTGAGGAGTGAGCTTCAGACTTGAGGTGGATTGCATAAATCTTAAATATCCTTAATTGTTTATCAAATTATGCTGTTTCCTTAACACCAGTCTTCTGTTCAAGGTCTTCTGCCTTCCTAAAACTACTTAAACATCTCTTTCTCTGTAACCCATTTTCATTCTCATGCAAGAAGGTTGAAGAAGGTTGTAATTTAGAAAATTGCAATCTGCATTTTAGTAAAATCAGACATGTTGTTGGGCTGGGGGTGTAGCTCAATGAAGAACATTTGCCTAGCATGTACAAGGGCCTCAGTTCAATCCCCCCCCCACCCCCCCCCCCCCCCACACACCAAAATAAAAAACAAAACAAAACATATTCTTCCTAAAGAATCACTATGAGCTGTGGTGGCATATGCCTATAATCCTAGTGATTGGTAAGGCTAAGACAGGCGGATTACAAGTTCAAAGGCAGCCTCAGCAACTCGGCAAGACTCTGTCTCTAAATAAAATATAGATGTGGCTGGGGGTGTGGCTCAGTGGTTAAAGTGCCCCTGGGTTCAATTCCCAGTCCCCCCCCCCCCAAAAAAAAAAGTCCAGAATCACTTTATTTCTCTTCAGAAGCAATTGAGGGACTGGGAGTGTGACTTACTGGTAGAACGCTTGACTAGCATACATGAAGTGTTAGGTTTGATCCTCAGTACTGCCAAAAAAGAAAAAAGAAAAAAATAAGCTGGGTGCAGTGGCACACACCTTGTAATCTAGAGACTTGGGAGGCTCAGGCAGGAGGATTACAAATTTGAGCCCATTCTGAGCAATTTAGTGAGATCATGTCTCAAAATATGAAAAGAGCTGGGGGTATAGCTTGATGGTAGAGGACTTGCCTGGCATGTGGTAGGCTCTGATTTCAATTCCCAGTAATAGGAAAAAAAGAAAAAGAAAATATCAAGTTTTACTGATGGGTAATGGGTTGAACCTATGCACATATGTGTGTGCATACACTGGCCAAAATCAGGTCATGTATATTTTTATAAAAAGTTTTATCCAGATTATTTAAAAGCCAAATCAGATAGTACCATCGTAGGAGCACTATTTGAGCTTTTAGATGTTGATTATTTTCTTTCTTGTGTTCTTTTGACTCAGATATGGCCAGTTTTATCCGAGACTCTAAATAAACACCGGGCTGATAATCGGATTGTAGAGCGTTGTTGCAGGTGCCTTCGCTTTGCTGTTCGCTGTGTAGGCAAAGGTTCTGCAGCCCTGCTGCAACCACTAGTCACACAGGTAAGTTCTCCACAAAAGCAGAATGTTAAATGCACAGAATTTGAAATAAGACCCTTTAGATCAAAAAGTTTTACTGCCAAAATGCTCTCAATTTATTAAGTGCAAACTGAAAAATATTTCAAAGAAATAAGTGCCTGTGGTAGATATGTTGTCTATAAGGAAAACAACTTGTGATCTCTTTTGTATAATTGTAGTCTGACTACATTCCAGTGTGAAATTATGTGAAGAGAATGAGTCATGCTCAGCCCTTATATACCAAAGCTAAGCACTTACAGATTAATTTCCTTGGGGAAAAACTGTAGCAAGTCAAACTTCACTATTTCTTGGTCCAAAGATATTTTATAGACCACAATTTGTTGTTCACATATATCTCTTATTTGTTAAAAATGAATTTTATTTATTTTTATCCTTAAAGTCAATATGATAGCAAGATTTTCTGTATGAAGTACTCACATCTAGAACTACAATATATGAGATTGTGGTGAGCCGCTTCTGCCGTTTCTGCAGACTATGGTCGCCATTACGAGATGGCGCTGGCTCCGCTGTGGTATGTGACAAACAACTCCTTATCTGAGAGAGTTGGCACATGATTTTTCACCACCCTGTGAGAAAGTTCCACGCGGCAGCTTTGCATTGGGGCTTGGGATGCTTTATTAAGGCTGGGAGGGCATCCGGGAAGAGAAGAAGAAAGAATAAGAAATATCAAGGGACCTGAATAAACTGCTGAGAGAAGATTCCTGAGTTGCGTCTTCCTTGCGGGCAAGGGGTCGCGACATGAGATGCCTCAGCTTACATCACTAAGTAATTTGTATTTATGTTAACCTCAAAGCAGGGCCATAAACTTTGCCAGTGTACCCACATTTTAAGTATTATCTATTGACTTTGATTGTGTGTGTGCTACATGGGAAAGTTGTTAGAAGACTGAACAGCCTGTTAAGGCCTATACTTTTTACTGTGTGGCCCTTCAAAATAAAAGTTGGCCAACCCCTGATTTCAGTCATTCATTAATAGTACATATAGTTTTGAGTCTGTAACACTGAATAGATTCATAGCTCTCATCTTATGCTTGCTCATTCCATGGCATATGCTGGTAGAAGAATTACCAAATCCTTCAGCCCCCACCAAGCTCATAGTTGAATTTATATACTAAGATCAAATGGCATTTTAAATGGGTGAATGTGTCTCGAGTAAAAACAAATATTTTAAATGTATATATTGTACTAAGGTTTTATTTTATTTATTTTTTAGTTGTAGATGGACACAATGCCTTTATTTTGTTTGTTTATTTTTATGTGGTGCTGAGGATCGAACCCAGTGCCTCACACTAGAGGCATTTGCTAGGCAAATGCTCTCTACAACTGAGCCACAACCCCCTGTACTAAGATTTTATTTTGTTGAAATTGAAATATCTTGATTGGAAATAAGTTTTTTACTTAAAAAGTAAAATAGATGAGTTTAAGATCAACTCAAAATCTTAAACAGTTTTTGCATCTTAAGCCTGTAGCTTAGTGGTAAAGTGCCCCTGGATTCAGTCCCCAAAATAAACATAAAGAGTTCTTTCACTGTCTTCTCTAAGATAAGGACATTTGATATTTTTGTTGCTATTGTGGTTTTATATATGGTCTTAAAAAAATAAGACTTGTTGATATTGCAAATAAAATTTGAGCACATACTGTTATAGTTTTACAAATATTACGTGAGTTCCCTCATGGCTTCCAGTTTGAAATATTGATAATTCTCTTACAACATTGTTTTAGCAAAATAAAAGATCAAAGGCTTGAAAGAACTCTTAAATAGAGAACTTGAAAATTATGGAGAAATTGAGGCCTGGGTTTACTATATTGCCTTAAAGAGACCAATCTGTCTCTCAGTTGCTTCCTGGAAAATAGCTACCTAAGTTGATACTTTTTGAAGGGTAAAGATTTTAATTAATTTTTTTTTTTTTTACTTTTTTTTTTTCCTAATTAATCCTGGGGGTTGACAGTACTCTGTGCTACTGAGCTATAATCCTCAGCCCTTTTAAATTTTTTATTTTGAGACAAGGTCTTCCTAAGTTGCCAAGGATAGCCTCAAACTTGGTATTTTCCTGCCTCAGTCTCTTGTAAGTGAGATTACAGGTGTGCCCCGCCACCCTTTGCAAAACTGATGAATTTTTTTCCCTTGGCAGATGGTGAATGTATACCATGTACATCAGCATTCCTGTTTCCTGTACCTTGGCAGTATCCTTGTTGATGAGTATGGCATGGAAGAAGGCTGTCGGCAGGGACTTCTAGACATGCTCCAGGTATGTGTTTCCTTGGCACAGCAGATGCATCAGGCCTAGAGGACCTAAAAGCCAAGCATTGTATTCTTCACTATGTCTTTATTTCTTTGCTTTATGTTTTCCCCTCTATGCATGTTGATTTCCTCATAACAGGAATGTAGAAACTTGCTCTTTGTTTTCTGTACAGATGAGATTGGCAGAAAGAAAGAGCAAGCGAGCGAACTTGGCTACATGAGTATAATAATCATTATAAATAGTATTGCATGATTTATGTTTTCCTGTGATAGAGTGGAATGTTTTTCAGGGGAGTGGGAGAGCATAGGCTTTCCAAACTCAAACATAATTGTATATTTAATTTCTTGCCTGGAATAGCCAATTAACTAGTTTATTTTGCAACAGAGAGAGTTTTGGAGTTCATAGCAGGTGTTGGAAAATGCCTCTAATATACTACTTTTTCCTCCTTTCTAGTCACCTGGGAGCAATAGATAAGGGAATTAAAGTGTGCTACTCCTTTTCCCAAGATATTATTTCACGTAAAATTGACATTTCAGGGTTGTTATGCAAACTTCATCTACTCCCTAGATCACATTTATAAATAGTGTCTTTGCTTTCAGAAACTTATAAAACTTTGAGATGATATTTTTCTGGTTTTATGAACTGAAATCTATACCTTTTACCTCTTCTGAAATGTAGATTTCATGTGTGGAAACAGTTTCAATCAGAAAATTTTTTTCTCTTGCTTTTACTGATTCATATCCCATCTACCCCACCCCACCTCTTTTTCTCTCTTCTCTTTTTTTCCCCTTAGTATTGGGGATTGAAATTAGTACAGGGGCTTTACCACTAAACTACATGGCCACAGAGCCTTGCCAAATGCTGAGGCTGGCCTTGAACTTGTAATCCTCCTGCCTCGGTCTTCCAAGTCACTGGGATTATAGGCGTGCTTCATAATACCTGGCTTCCCTGATCTGATTCTCATCACAATCTTTTCTTTTCTCACCTGTGCTGCCCTTTTTTATTCCCTTTGTATTTGTTGTTGATATTTGGCAAGTCTGAATGCTGTAGCTTTAAGTATTTCTTTTAAAATCACTGTTCTAATCTAGGCACTGTGCATCCCTACCTTTCAACTCCTGGAACAGCAGAATGGTCTCCAGAACCACCCTGACACTGTAGATGACCTGTTCAGGCTAGCTACCAGGCAAGTCCTTCTGAAAAACAAACTAAACTTTTTTTTTTTAATTAATTGCTCATCCCCATCTCTGCTTAATCTTGCCATCTGACACCTGGTTATTTCCTTCTCTATAAAATGAGATCATTGGAGAACAGAGATTAATGATTCATAACCCAAAGGTAAATTGTGAACTGGTATATCCCTAGAGGTTAACGAGGATATACTGGGTGAGAGCAGGCAGAAAAATATCTGAGTTCCTACCATGAAGAAGAGAACATGCACAAAGCACAAATGTGCTTGGTATGGGTTGTGTGGTATAGCTCAGTGGAGGCCCCTAGTTTCAATTCCTAGCATCCGAAAAAAAAAAGTGCCTGGTATGAACATTTGACTAGATAATCTCTACAACCCTCATAGTGTTTATGCCGCTGTGATTATTTCATGCTTCATCCCAGCTTTTTCCTTGAGAAGGTTAACATCCTTCAGATTTAATCATATCTCAGAACAAAGAATTCCTAGGATTTTAAAATGCCTTAGAAGTTACTAGTCCAGCTCTACCCTCACCAGGCTGCTATCACTCCTATCCATTAAATTTCTTTTACCAATAGCACCGACAACATTGTTGCTGACCTTCTGCTTGAATTCCTTCTTGGTCCTTTGTTAAGGAATTTAAACCAAGTCAGTGAACAAATTTAAATACATTTTTTAAGAAAACTTTGAGATGCTCGGGATTGAACCTAAGGATTCATACATATTAAGCATGCACTCTACCACTCAGCCCCACTATTTAAATTATTGTACCAGTGAAAATTTGAAGTCTTATTGACTTGACTATTTCATCTTAGAATTGAATATAGAATACTGCTTTTGTTGGTTTTTGGACAGGTTTAAAAAACAAAACAAAACCTTATTTGTGAATTGATAAAAGAATTATTGGACAGGCAGTCAAGCTCTGTTTTACCAGGATATCTTTCTTGGAAAACTCTTTGCATGTGGTGAAGTAAATTCAGAACATACTGTATTCTTTAAAAAAAATTCTTCCTGTACAATAAAGAATCTGAAAGAACAGGAGATGAGGAAATATAGCTAAGTGGTAGAATGCTTGCCTAGCATGCGTGAGGCCCTGGGTTCAATCCCTAGCATGGTCCAAAAAAAAAAAAAAAAAAAATATATATATATATATATATATATATATATATATATATATGTATGTATGTATGTATTTCTACTTGATACTTCTCATCTTCCATAATCTGGATGGTGGTTGCACACATGTAATACTTGGGAGACTTGGGTAGGGGAATCTCAAGTTTAAGATCAACCTGGGAAATTTAGTGAGACCACCGTCTCACAAACAATTGGTAAAATCTTGTGGTAATTTAAAACAAACAAACAAAAAAACCCCCAAACTCAAGCAAAACTACTTTAAAAATTCAGCATTTTCCAACCAAATTGAACACACAACTTGTTTTTGAGGAATTCTTATTGACATCCTGGAAACTGGTGTTCTATAGAATATAGTTTGGGAAATGCTATTCTAATGTGTTGAGGCTCTTTTGTACTGATCTTTGAAGCTACTTCAAAGTCTTAATTGGAAATTGAGTTTGGCAACATGTCTTTTCATATGCTAATCTAAAATATGGCCCCTTTCTTGCCTTTTTGTTTCCAATAAATATTTTTTAAAGAGCAGTTTTAGGTTCACAGCAAAACTGAGTAAACTAAGTATAGAATTCCCATATTCCTCCAGTTTCTCTGTCCCAAACAAGCAAACATAGCCTCCTCTATTAGCATTCCCCTCTAGAGTGGGCCATTTGTTATAATCAGTGAACCTGCATTCACACATCATTGCCCAAAGTTCATAGTTTACATTAGGGTTTACTTTTGGTGTACCCATTTTGTGAGTTTTAAAAAAACTATCCACCATTATAGCATTTTCACTGCCTAAAAATCTTCTGTGCTGTATTTATTCCTTCCTCCCTACAATTATAGCAACAGTTGATCTTTTTGGTATCTTCATGTTTTTTTATCCTTTACCCTGCTTGCTTTTTTGTAGCCTAATCTCACCATTTATTATATCCAGCCTCTCTTTCCATAACAGGTTTATTCAGCGTAGCCCTGTCACCTTACTGAGGAGCCAAGTAGTCATCCCAATCTTACAGTGGGCCATTGCCTCTACTACCCTGGATCACCGGGATGCCAATTGTAGTGTCATGAGGTTCCTACGAGACCTCATCCATACAGGGGTAGCCAATGATGTAAGTATAAACATTGTACCTTTCCTACTTAACAGATTATCATCTCTTCCTCACTTTTTAGGGGAAAACCAGTATGCTAGTAGGTCCATATTTGATCTGTATTACCAGACATATATCATAGTTGATCATTCACCCCCTGGATTATTAACTCCAGATCTAAGGCAGCTGTGCTAAGTGCCTTAGGCATCTTGTAGACAAAGCAGTCTAAAACTGTCCCTGTTTCCAAAATATTTGGTGTCTAGTTGAAGAGATAAATAGACATAGAGATGAGTGATAAAAGTCATGATTGCTATGAGTCAGAATAGGGAAGGTTCTGGACAGAAATTAGTTGGGGTAACTGTCTTAAAAAGAAGAAACTTAAAGCCATAAGATAGAGATAGAACTTTGATGGATTAGAGAGGAGGATAGTCTAATTGGTATATAAACTGTGATCAGGAAAAGTCAGAATAGCACGAAGTATGCTAGTAGACAATGAATAAACCTGTTTGGCTATGTAGTGAAGTGGTTCATAAGATTTTCAAAGGTAAATTTGTCTAGATGTTGAGTAGGATTGAAAGTAAAGAAGAAATATGTGAATGAACTAATAAGTAAAAAGTAATCAAGGTTTATTTTAAAAGGAAATAAGCAAGGAACAAGACAGGGAGGTGAACATGGGAGATGAAAACAAGGACATGAGTTACTTTTCACGGGGGAAAAATGCTAATCTTAATTCTTAACCATTGTTTCTCTTCTGCCTTCTAATCCTGAAAAATCAAATCATTAATATTAATCTCATCAGATACCTATGATTCCATTTCCCTCATATTAAACTCATATTTTCTTCCTAATGACAAAATATTTAATGGTCATTATGAATTCAGCTGTCACATAATGTACTTTTTTCCATGGTAAAGAGTACTTACTAGACTAATGGAGAGTGAGTTCTTGTTCTTTGGAAAGTGGAAACTAGAACCACAGTCATCTGACACTCCTGCTTTGTTACAGCATGAAGAAGACTTTGAATTACGAAAAGAACTAATTGGACAGGTGATGAACCAGCTTGGACAACAGCTTGTAAGCCAGCTGCTCCATACATGTTGCTTTTGTCTCCCCCCCTATACCTTACCAGATGTGGCTGAAGTGCTCTGGGAGATCATGCAGGTTGACAGACCGGTAAGATTCTTTCATAAGCAACCTATTCTCCTAATTCTTAAACTTAATAGACTTTGGTTCCTTGAAGCCTACCATAACTTCGAAACAAGCCCTTTTGCATATGTCCCTTAGAACCAAATTTAGGCATATTGCTAAGTTTAATTGGTAGTTGAAAGGGCCCAGAGAAGAAAAATAACTTATTATCATATTTATGTCTAAATAAACCTCTCATGAGGTTTGTACTGTGTATTACCAGAAGTAAGTACAAAGCATTGAAAGCATATGTGACTAGCCAGTAAGAAATTTTTTCCCTCATAAGAGATCCCATGTATCAGTTATAGTGAGTTGCAGATTATTCCAATATTCAATCACTTTGGGGAATTGTATTATTTCTTACTGATGTATCTAGCCAGAGCATTATACAGTTATGTCCAAGTAGTTTGAGTACTGACCACAGGATAATATTTTTAATATTGATAAAAAAGCTCTTTAGGAAAGTACACAGTTGACCTAAGTGAACTGTCCCTTTACTTATTTTGTATACATTTTGTTCCTACTCTTCCTTATATCTGAAATTTTATTTTGAATTTTTTTCTATATAGGCTCTGGAGTTTTGTGACATCTGTTCATTTTTTTAAATATTGTGTAAGTTTAATGACAGAAACAGAATAATGGCTTATATAGAAAAGGCTTCACTTCCAAAGTGTAGAAGGACTTCATCTGAAATCATGCCTGCCCCCCCTCTGAAGGGAAGTCTAGGCTTGCATTTGCAGACTATATCAACCCAGAGCATTTGAGGGCATAAAGATAGTGCTTTGTTAATTCCTTTACTTGTTTCAAGTCTAGGGGGAAAATGCTAAGGAAAACCTGTGGGGTTTTGCCTATACCTATAAAGTCTCAGACATGTAAACCCTGTCTCCTTTTAAGATTCTTATCCTTTTTCCTTATACAGACCTTTTGTCGATGGTTAGAGAATTCTTTGAAAGGTTTGCCAAAGGAGACAACTGTGGGAGCTGTTACAGTGACACACAAACAACTTACAGACTTCCACAAGCAAGTCACTAGGTGAGTGACGCCAGAGGCTTGTGAAACAAGTGTGAATAGCATCTGGGGTATGTGGATAAAACATCTATGTTTCTTCTGTGCTATTGTAAATTCACAATTTAGTTTCTTTTAGTCTGAGACTGCACAAGTTGGCATTAAAAACCAATCTGGGGGGAATATCACCATACTATATATTTCTATATCACTTACATCATACATATCAACTAAACTGGTTTAAGAATAAGAGGAGGCACTACCTCTCCCAAAAGAAAAATGCAATCAGGAGATCAGTGTTTACCTTTCTGAGTCCCTTTTAGTCCATGTTCAGGGATCAAGAATGCTGTTGGATGGGCACAGTGGTGTACCCCCTGTAATCCCAGCGGCTCTGGAGGCTGAGGCAAGAGGATCTTGAGTTCAAAGGCAGCCTCAGCAAAATCGAGGAGCTAAGCAACGTAGTAAGAACCTGTCTCTAAATAAAATACAAAACGGGGCTGGGGATGTAGCTTAGTGGTCAAGTGCCCTGATTTCGATCCCTGCTACCTCCCCCTCACCACCCCCAAAAAAGAACACTGATTGTGAGTTGGTGATGTAGCGTAGTGGTATAGTGCTTGCCTAGCATGCCTAAAGCACTGGGTTCAATTGTATGTTTTTTTAAAAAAAATGCAGATTCCTGAATAGGTGAAGCATTGGTTATAAAGTATTAAAGGGTAATGTAGACTGCAGTGAATGAGAATTTTCCCCATGCCTAAAGATATTCAAATTCTAATTTCACAGTTGTATACATAAAACATCTCTCTGGGATGTTGTTTAGGACCCTGAGCCAGCTACTTGATCACAATTTCTGGATTATAGCTTAGTTAAAGTTTTTGTGTGTGTATTTTGATTGTGAATAGTAAACCTATTTAATGGTCTTCCTAATTACCATCTTATATCCATAAAGGTGTTACTTGATTTCCTTTTAATTTTTTTATTAATGGGTAGTTAGATTATTTTTATTTATTTATTTTTTGGTGTTAGAGATAATAACAGAACTGTATCTAGACGTGATTTGTAATACCTCTCATCCCAGCTACTCAGGAGGCTTGAAGCAGGAGGATTGCAAGTTTGAGGCTAGCTTGGGCAACTTAATGAGACCCTGTCTCAAAAAAAAAAAAAAGAAAGAAAGTAGGGAAGTAGCTCAGTGTCAGGTTCTTCTGGGTTCAATCCCCAGTGCCATTTAAAAACAAATTAAAAAATATATAAAAATGGTTAAGATGATAAATTTTAAGTTATATATATTTTATAAAGATTGTTTAAAAGATGTAGAATATTCGAAGATGTAGCATTTTTCTTCCTTCGAATATTTGTCTTAAAATATAATCACTGAGTCAAAATCTATAAGACTTGTATGGTCTTCAATAATATTAATGGCAGCAATTTAAATTGGATTTTATAACTGTCTTATCTTGCCCTGATACTTCTTTTTGCAAGAACAGTCTTTAGAATTTTTAATAAATTTCAGGCAATGGCTTAAACAAGTATGGAAAGATAAGGTCAGAGAATAAGTGTTGAAGTGAGATTGGCAATTGTGAAAAAAAAAATTGGAAATATTTTAATTGCCATGTTTAATAATTAATGGTATGACTGTACTAGTAAATAGTCACTAAAAAAGAAAAAGATGCACTGCCGCAGTCCGGCTGCAGCAAAATAACTGGGGGGTGACGAACAACTTGTGTACGTTGATACAGCAGGAATAGGAGCCGTTTATTGCAGGACAGGAGCAGTATTTATACATTCCACACAGCTTATCTAATTAGCATAAACTAGATACATCAGTCAACCAATAAGGAATCTCCACACTTAATGGCTCGCTTTTGTTACTTCTCAAACCACTCCCTCTGGCATTTTGCCAGGCACCATCCAGACTTGTTTACGAACTCTAACATTCCCCTGGCAAAATGCCAGGTGTTATTTTGACTTGTTTACAGACTCCGACAATGCACATGTGATGGTACAAAAAATATACAAAACATTTTGTAAAGGAAGCTAATGGTATCACATAACCCAATTTGAACTTTTGAAACAATTTTTATAATAAAATATATAACTTAAAATTTATCATCTTAACCATTTTTACATATTTTTAATTTGTTCTGATTAATTATACATGACAGAATGCATTTGGCACATCATACATAAGTGGAGTATAACTTCTCATTCATCTGGTTGTATGTTATATAGAGTTACACAGGTCACATAATCATATATGCTCATGGAGTAATAATGGCTGATTCATTCTACTATCATTCCTCTCCCAAAATCCCCTCACCCCCTTCACTCCCTTTGTCTAGTTCAAAATACCTCTGTCCCCTCCCCTATTGTGAATTAACATCCACGTATCAGAGAAAACATTCGGCCTTTAGTTCTTTGGATTGACTTATTACACTTAGCATAATATTCTCCACATCCTTGTATTTACTGGCAAATGCCATAATTTCATTCTTCTTTGAGACTGAGCAATATTTCATTGGGAATATCTATCACAATTTCTTTATCCATTCATCTGTTGAAGGGCACCTAGGTTGGTTCCATAATTTAGATATTGTGAATTAAGCTGTATCACTGTAGTATGCTGATTTTAAGTCCTTTGGATATAGACCGAGGAGTGTGATAACTGGATCAAATGGTGATTTCTTTCCAAGTTTTCTTAGGAAATTTCCATACTGCTTTCTATAGTGATTGCACCAATTTGCAGTCACACTAGCAATGTCTGAGTGTACCTTTTCCCTTTCCCTCCACATCCTTGCCAACATTTTTTGTTTCTTGTATTCTTGATGATTGTCATTCTGACTGGGGTGAATTGGAATCTCAGTTTTGATTTGCATTTCTCAAATTACTAAAAATGTTGAACATTTTTTCATATATTTGTTGGTTGATTGTATTTCTTCTTCCTGCAAAGTGTCGGTTCAGTTCCTTAGCCCATTGATTGGGTTGTTTGTTGTTTTTGGTGTTGAGTTTTTTGAGTTCTTATGGAAATTAATGCTCTATCTGAGGTGCATGTGGTAAAGATTTTTTTCCCATTTTGTAGGCTCTCCACATTATTGATTGTTTCCTTTGCTGAGAAGAAACTTTTTAGTTTGAGTCCATCCCATTTATTGATTTTTGATTTTACTTCTTGCACTTTAGGAGTCTTGTTAAGTTGACTTCCTAAGTCAGTTCCTAAGCTGACATGGTGAAGACTTGAGCCTACTTTTTCTTCCATTAGGCCCAGGGTCTCTGTTCTAGTGCCTGTCTTTGGTCCACTTTGAGTTGATTTTTGTGCAGGGTGAGAGATAGACGTTTAATTTCATTTTGTTACATATGAATTTCCAGTTTTCTCAGCACCATTTGTTGAAGAATCTGTCTTTTTTCTGATGTATTTTTTTTTTTTTTTTTTTTGGTGACTTTGTCTACTATGAGATAACTGTATTTATGTGGGTTTGTCTCTGTGTCTTCTATTCTCATTGGTCTACATGTCTGTTTTGATGCCAACACCATGCTGTTTTTGTTACTATGGCTCTGTAGTATAATTTAAGGTTTGGTATTGTGGTGCCTCCTGTTTCATTTTTCTTGCTAAAGATTGCTTTGGCTATTCTGGGTCTCTTATTTTTTGTAAATGAATTTTATGATTGCTTTTTCTGTTTCTATGAAGAATATCATTGGGATTTTTTTTATTTTTTTTTTTTGTACCAGGGATTGAACTCAGCGGCTCTCAGCCACTGATCCACTGAGCCACATCCTCAGCCCTATTTTGTATTTTATTTAGAGACAGAGTCTCACTGAGTTGCTTAGTGCCTCACTTTTTCTGAGGCTGGCATTGAACTTGAGATCCTTCTGCTTCAGCCTAATCTAAGAGCATGAGAAATCTTCTGAGGTCTTCCTCAATTTCTTTCTTTAGTGTTCTATAGTTTTCATTGTAGAGGTCTTTCACTTCTTTTGTTAGATTGATAACCCAGTTTTTTGTGTGTGGCTATTGTGAATGGGGCAGTTTTCCTAATTCTCTTTCAGTGAATTCCTCACTCATGTGTAGGAATGCATTTGAGTGCTTAGCCATGTTTATTATTTTTTTAATATGTATTTTTTAGTTGTAGATGGACACAATATCTTTATTTTATTTTTATGTGGTGCTGAGGATCGAACCCAGTGCCTCACGTGTGCCAGGTGAGTGCTCTACCACTGAGCCCAAGCCCTGCTTAACCATTTTTAAATGTGCAGCTCAGTATGTTCATATTTCCGTATGTGATGGCACACACTTGTAATTCCAGCAACTTAGAAAGAGGCTTAGCAAGAGGCTCACAAGTTGGAGGCCAGCCTGGGAAATTTAGTGAGATTCTGTCTCAAAAAACAAGAAGGACTGGGGATGTAGCTCAGTGATAAAGTGCCCCTAGGTTTAATCCCCAGTAGCTCTCACCCAAAAAAGAAATAGGTTGCAAAACAATCTAAACATATCTCCAATATTTTTTTATCTTATAAAATGGAAACTGTGCCCACTAAGTAACAATTCCCTTTTCTCTGCTTCCCCCAATTCCTAGCAGCCATCAGCCTATTTGATGTTTCTTTGAGTTTGACTACCTCATGTGGCTTATTTTTTATGTCCTTAGAGGTCAGCCATGTTATATGTACCAGAATTTCCTTCCTTTTTTTAAGGCTAAATAATATTTTTATATGCATGTGTTTTATAATTCTATTCTTCTGTAGGACACATTTATGTTGTTTCCAGCCTCTTAGCTTTTGTGAATAATCCTGCCATAAACAAATGTAGAAATGTCTTTGAGATTTTGCTTTTATTTCTTTTGGATTTATGCACACAAGTGAAGTTGCTGTGTCCGATGGTGAATTTATTTTTAATTTTTTGAGGACCCATCATATACTGTTTCCTAACAGCTGCACCATTATTATTTCTCACCAGCATTGCTTTTACCTTCTCCACATCCTTGTCAATGTTTGTTATTTTGTTTCTTTAATGGCAGCCACCTTGGCATCTCTCTTGTAGTATGACATAAACATCTTGGTGTGGTTTTGATGAACGATGTTGAGTATTTTTTCATATGCATATTAGCCATCTGTATATTTTCTTTGGAGAAATGTCTATTCAGGTTCCTTGACCACTTTTAAATTAGGTATCTTTTGTCATTAGATTGTAGAAGAAGTTCCTTATATATATTTGGGACATTAACTCCTTATCAGGTATATCAGATTTGCATACAACATTTTCTCCCATTCTATAGTCTGCCTTTGCATCTTGCTGATTGTGTCCTTTGATGCACAGAAGTTTTAAGTTTGGGGGATCAGGTGCTGGGGATTGAACTCGGGCATTCAACCACTGAGCCACATTCCTAGCCCTATTTTGTATTTTGTTTAGAGACAGGGTCTGAGTTGCTTATTAGCATCTAGTTTTTTGCTGAGGCTGGCTTTGAACTGGTGATCTTCCTGCCTCAGCCTTCCAAGCCACTGGGATTACAGGTGTGCACCACTATGCCTGTACTTTTGTTGTCATATCCAAGAGTCATTGACAAATAAAATGTCATGAAGTTTTCCCCCTAGATTTTGTGCTAAGAGTTATAACTTTAGGTCTTGTTATGACTTAGTTTTTGTATGTGATGTTTGGTAGTGACCCAGTTTTTTTCCTTTTTCATGTTGATCTCTAGTGTCCCCAGACTGACTGACTGACTGACTATCTATCTATCTATCTATTTATTTCTTAC
Source organism: Marmota flaviventris (assembly GCF_047511675.1). Lineage (NCBI taxonomy): Eukaryota > Metazoa > Chordata > Mammalia > Rodentia > Sciuridae > Marmota > Marmota flaviventris. The sequence continues at coordinate 24,903,195 of NC_092498.1, forward strand.
TAGGGATTGAACCCAGGGTGATTTATCACTGGCTATACCCCTCAGTCCTATTTATATATTTATTTTGAGACTGGATCTTGCCAAATTGCTGAGGCTGGTCTGAAACTTGTGAGCCTCTTGCTTAAGCCTCCTGAGTTGTTGGGATTACAAGTGTGTAATGCCTGGCTAATGTCTTTCATCAATTTTTTTGTAGTTTTTTATTGTACTATATGTCTGTATGTATATGTGTTTGTATATATATGCTACCTCATGTATAGTAAATTTCTGGAAAATTATACATAGGACCAGGATGGAAGGGGAGGGAGGTGTTTTTTTTTTTGTGTGTGTGTGTGTGTGTGTGGTGCTAGGTGCTAGGTATTGAACCCAGGGCCTTATACATACATGCTAAGCAAGGGTGTAGCCACTGAGCTACACCCTTGGTCTGAGAATTTATTTCTTTCTTTTTAAATATTTTTTTATTTTTTCATTGTGGTTGTACACAATACCTTTTACTGATTTATTTTCATGTGTTGCCGAGGATCGAACCCAGGGCCCCGCATTGCTAGGCAAGCACTCTATTGCTGAGCCACAACCGCAGCCTGAGAATTGATTTCTTAATGTCATTTTAAAAACAATTTCCTTTTTTTTCCTTTTGTATACCCCAAATTTTTGTTAATGTTAAAATCCCAAACCATGGAGTAGCTTTGGGATTTTAACATTATTATTATTTGTAGCTTATTAAGTGGCTTAACTTCATGCCCTAGAAGTGAGTGATATTTAACTATAGATCAAGTGACATGCATGACTGAAAAATAACATGACAACCTTTGTGACACATTTTGCTAGAGTGGGGATTTTCCCTCCACCAGGTAGACATATATTGACTGGGATGACCTTACACAATTATTTGGTTTCTTTTTTAACTATGAGTCTTCCCAGTTAAAGTAATACTCTACCTATAAGCTGTTGCAGATGAAAGTAGTATAACAGATGCTTCTCTCTGCTTCTGTTTTGCTTTATTCCATGTAGTGCTGGTCAGTAGAAGGGCACAATCATATTGGCTCTAATTTCTAAGCAAATGAGAGCCTAGGAGGGAAAAGCCTCAAAGGATTGAGCTGAAGAGTCAAATACGTTATTTTGAATCTTGCCTCACTACCCTGTTACTTGAAACTTTAGTTAATTCTGTAGTACAGGGTTAGTACTACCTAGCACATAAGGTTATTGTGAAATAGCAAATGGAAATCTAAAGAAGAGCTTGCACATAGTAGGTGATCAGTGACTTTTAACTCCTTTCTTCTTAAAAAAGAATCTGCCAAAATGCCGTTGTATACTTGCAAGACTAGCTGAGGCGTGTCTCTTGCCAGCTCTAAGGCAGCCACCCACACATTATGGAATAAGTCTCCACCAAACCCAAATTCTCTTGACAGGGTTAGTATATGACAGATAGAGCAATAGTTTAAGTTGGAAATCAAGGTCGTGGATATTATTCCCTTGTTTAAGGAAAGGGGCAAGGAAAAGTACCTAAAACAAGACTGTAAACAAAAAAATATCTGTAATCTTGGTCCTGTGATATGGGAAAATAAAGTACACTACCTAGGTTGTCTACCTGATCTTTCATTGTAAAACAAGTTTTACAGCTCCTGCTGTAGTAGACTGTGACATAATGGTGGGAAATGAACAGAAGTAAGAGGTAATGTTAAGGTATAAGAAAGAGGGTTTGAAATGGCTCACGTCCTCTCTTTCTCTGGTATGCCTGTTGCCCTTGAACCTCTGCATGACTCAGTCTCCCTTTTGGTTTTAAGGTCCTGTAAGTCCTGCCTCAACATGCTGCTTTGTTTGCCATCTTAACAGGGAGGGTGAACTGGTTCAGTTTCATTTCAGCAAGTCCAAGCCTGCTTTTCAAATGGTACTGGCAATTACTTCCCTGGCATTTTAAGTTGGTCAATGTGAAGAAAGCTGGGACCTTTCATTCTAGAATATCGTTCTTGCTTTCCAAACACCAGATGACCCTATCTCTGTCAAAGAGTAATTGGAACAGAAAAAATCATGCCATCATTTTCCTTTCTTTATCTTATTGTGACAGTACCATTTACATATAGGTCTTTAAGCTAAAAGATGTTGAACATGGAAAGAATTGACATTGGAACTAGAGGCCAGTAGGAGGTGTCTCCTTGGTCAGGTCATCAGTGAGAGCTTGGTTATTCTCCATACCAGGGCATCAGATCAAAAGGGTTGCATTTCTCAGTACACCCCTAGAGTGACGAGGCTTAAGAAATAGTGACTATGAAAGTATTCAGAAGTATGGTAGAATGATTGGAATTGTGGACTAGCAAAAAACAGAACCTAGAAAAATAAAGGCAGTTCAAAAAATAAATATGATTAGAAACCATGAACTAACAAATGTCAGAAGGACTGAGGCAGGAACCAAAAAATAGTGCTAGCATTCCAGGAGAATTTTGATCCATTTCTGTGGGTTTATTCACCAAGGGCTCTGTAAGTTCAACATTTGGCTAAAGCTCTTGACACCCATACAATCATTGATAGGGTCAGGAGCAGAAATGGAGCTGATTTAAAACACTGTGACTCACCCCTCATTTTGCTTTGTTTATCACAGTTCTCCTGTACTTGTATTTTTGGTTTCAATACCCTTTCTCATGTACCACAAAAGAGGCTAACAAGAAGCCGGGCATGATGGCACATACCTGTAATCCCAGCAACTGAAGCAGGAGGATCACAAGTTCAAGGCCAGCCTCAGCAATTTAATGAGACTCTCAAAATAAAATATAAGGACTTGGGTGGAGTATGGCTCAGTGGTTAAGCACCTCTGGGTTCAATCCCTGGTTTAAAAAAAAAAAAAGCGAATGATGGAGTTATTTCTCTTTGAGATTAAACCAAGATCTTGGGTTGAAAGGGATTAAATTTCTTAAACATGTAGGACATCAGGACAGTTAAAGAATCCTGAGTCTTCAGCTGTCAGGGTTTCTTATTGTCTTAGCCCTCGTCATAGCACATCACACAGCAGCCTCACTTGGGTCTTCCTCTCTCCTGACATTGGGAGCATGAATGACATAGACTGGGAAGTACAATGTTTTTATTGAACTTTATTAAACCCACAAAAAGGAAGTGGCAGATTGCCAATAAAACCAGAAGACCTTTCTCATTTTCATTACATTCTTAGGATGGAGAGAGACTACAGGAAAGTCTCTAGAATATTATGTTGGATCAAATCATGAATATATGTCTAAATCAAGGTTCTTAATTCATTATGTCCCATTGTTCTATATAGAATTGAAAACTTGGGACTGAATGGGTTAATGTTTCAGACCAACCTTACAATGGGTAGGAAAATCTAGATGTAGATACTCAAAGAAATTACTCAGATTTCATCTTCTTCTCTGTTGGGTTACTGTTAGCAGTTCCTTCCTCTGGTGTTCAGCCATTATAAGAGAGAATTGAATCCTAGGCATAGACCCTGATTCCTGAGTTTTCAGAAGGGAAAGCGCTCCACAGAAGGGTAGGCATGTTAGAAAGTGCTGCCTTTTTCACTGTTTTAACTTAGCCCGAGATTCAGTTAGCAAAAACTTATGAAGACATGACACAAAAGAATAAAGCTGGCATCAGTGGGTTTCCTGGTGACAGCTTTGGATAAAGGGAACCTTTTGAAAAAAAGCAGGTGAATATTGGACTCTTCTTACTGTTTGTCCACCAGTGTTTGCCTGAAGACCAAGTTCTGCTCCCTCTTTCTCCCTTTCTACACACCTTAAACTCCTTCCTCTTCCCTCCTCCTCCCCCCATAGGAAGAGACTCTGAGTGGCCTGTTAATTAGAAAATCTATAACTGATAGAGACTTAGTTGCTGGACTGGTCTTTGTAAAAATAATCTGCCTTTGGGAGAGAATGAATAAATCAGGGTATCTAACTCTGTTGTAGTGTGGTTCAAAGTTCAGTGACCAGAGCCTTAAGTGAACATGCTTGCTGTTTTATTTTGGGGGTTCTAAATTTCTTGTATATGTGTCAGGGACTTCAGCAAAGTGTTGATGTGGCAGCTGGTGTTTTTTGAATGCTGCTTTCTTCACCATGCTGTTAAAATAAGCATTTTACCTATATGAACAAATCGAATTCTCTGGACAGCATGAGGTAGATAACAGATGAGGAGACTGAGGCAAAGATTGGTAACTCGCCCAAGGATACAGCATGGCCAAGATTCAACCTCAGGCAATTTGTCTCCAAAGTCTGCTCTTCAAGGACCGCCAAGTTTATCATTGTTCTCATTTATAATAGTCTGTTTTTACCTTGGATTACAAAAAGATCTGAAGCAGAATCAAGAGACAGTGGACACTCCTCAAAGAGTTGGGACCATCCTCAGTGTGCCTCAGTGTCATGGTTAGTTCTTTATAGAATATGTCTCTCTCCTCAGTCAAGGACCACCTGCCTTTTCTCTTCTAGTGCTGAGGAATGTAAGCAAGTTTGCTGGGCCTTGCGAGACTTCACCAGATTGTTTCGATAGCTCACACTCCTGCACTGTGCCTGTCACCCAGGTGAGTAGTATGTGCTTCCACCTTTTCCTGAGCTTTCAGGAGGTTTGGGGATGGGGAGAAGTTTAATGCCCATCATGGGACCAGTCATGTAGCTAGACTAAGAAAAAGACTTAAAGAGTTTAACTGTGCCACACAACTGGGGAATACAGGGCCCTCATTTTTTGAGCTATGGCAGCCATATAATTCTAGTGTATTCGGATGTCATTTTTACTTGAATAACAAAATAACTACTATAATGAATGTGGTAACAAATAAGTATCTTTACCTTTAACCTGGCTACTGATGGAAACAGTGCTGGCCAGAAGTTGACTTTGATAACATGACACCATCCTCCTAGGACTGACCTTCCAGATATGATGAGCATGGAGCTTGTTCTTACTGCCTTTTTTTTTTTTTAATACTGAAATGCTGTGCCTTGACCAGCAGGTGGTACAGGAAAGAAGTAGCCGCTTTGGCCATTGTTTTTCTCCTCCTGTTTCCTGTCTGCTTATTACAAAGCAAAGCAAAAAGCTTAGCTGAGGAAAATCTTGGTAGTAGAATTTGGGTGCTAGGTTTTTTGTTTCTTTGTTTTTTTGGTACTGAGGATTGAAATCAGGGGTACTCAACTACTGAGCCACATCCCCAGACCTATTTCATATTTTATTTAGAGACAGGGTCTCACTGAGTTGCTTAGTGCCTCACAGTAAGTGCTAGTGCTTAGACTGGTTTTGAACTCATGATTCTCCTGTCTAAGCCTCCCAAGCCATTGGGATTACAGGGGTGTGTCACCACAATGGGCACCCTTTGACATATTAAGCCCCTTTGACATATTAAGGAGAGTTTATTCTCCTAGAAGGCAATTCTCTCTGAATCTGGGGCCCTGACCTGTAGTTTTTGTGGTAAATGCATTAATAACTCAAAGTGACATTCAGCAGTGACTTGCCACATCAAAATTTATTTTAAACTTTGTTTTTTTTAATGAGTAATATAATCTGGGATCATTGAGTTTTACATGTGTTTCTAATAACAGTGATGCACCTCAAAGTGTTGTTCATGGACAGCTATAGATGTTCATAGCTGCATTTATTGAGCACTTTCTAGGTATCTCATACTACTATGCATTCTTTATATATTATGTATTATATCTTTATGTATTAACTAAGAAATCCTCATTCAATCCTCTAGGTTAGTTACTACTATTCTCATTTTACATATGAGGATCTCAAGTTCAGAGATGTTTAACAGTTTGCCTAATTGTGTCAGTTAGTAACTGATGGAGCCGTAATTCAAGTGTTGACATTCTGGTGTCGGTGTCCTCACTTTTTAACAATTTCATTTAACACCTCTATAATAACTACTTGTTATTCAAGTAAAAATGACATCCGAATACACTATACATACTCCTTCCATAGAGTCTAAATCAGTGGTTTAAAAGCTTTTGTTAATAGGCAAAGCCTTCTTAGAAAGTAAATCGTAATGAAACGTCTTTATTTAATAAAGTGGAGCTTTTTTGGTTGGTTTGAAATGGAAGGCCTGGGCCCGTCATTTGGCTTTTTCCTGATGCCACCCACACATCCCTGTTTCCACAGTCCAGTCAGCATTGGAGATGCACTCAAGCAGCATTTCATTAAAGTAAGTTCCCTTAAGATCATAGATTTTTAAAAATTTAACTTTTTATTGTTGTTGCTGCTTTTTTCCTTAACAGGTATCATGACAGAATACAGAATGTGATGCCTGAGCAATTATAGAAACCTCTGCCTTGAGATTTCTTTTATAAAATGCTCACTAGCTTCTTGGGCACAGTTATTGACTGTCTTCTTTCTTCTTGTCAGGAATGTCTTTTTTAATTAGAAGACAGGAAGAAAACAAAACCCAGACTGTGTCCCACAATCAGAAACCTCCGACGCGGCAGAGGGGCCTTCACTGCCCCCAGGGTGTCCAACCCAGACAGGGAGAGACTCCAGCCTTCCCAGGCGTCCTGAGGAGTTCCTGTTTGGGGGTGTGAGGGAAAATCAGCGCGGTTTAAAAAAGATGGCTGCAGCCTGTCCGGCGTGGTGGGAGGGGAGCTGGTTTCCTGGTGAACTTGTTTCTAAAAGGAAAAACAATTTCAAGGAAATAAAAAGGAAAGCTAAATTGAAACCAGTACTGAAACATTCGCCTGATAAGCAAATGGTATACACAGATACAACACGCTAAGTGCAGTACACATAGAAAAACAAAAGTGAGGACTTGATGTGAAACAAAAATATTCACTTAGGGAAAATGTGGGAAATCAAATGAATTTTAAATAGCTACAGTTGGAAGTAAAGGGTCAGGGTCATCTCTGAGAATTTTCTATTGTTTCACCTTCTTTCCCTCTCCTACTCCCCCTCCACTTCCCAACTTTAACACACGTGAATAGAAATATTCCTCCCCCAACTGTTCTTCCTGCCTTGAGTTGTTATGACAAGAAGCCTATTCTTCTATATGTCATGGTCATGTCAGTGATACTCAGGACCAGCCAGGGTCAAAATTCATATTTATGTATAACCCAACCCTGACCCTATTCAATCTCTGAATCCAGCCTTTGAGGGGGAAGAGCCACATTGAGGTATTGAGGTGGGGGGGGATAGGATATAAATGTGTATTTTGTTTAGTTTTTCTTTCTTTTTTTTCCTTAGCAAACTATTCACCCACAGACATGAGGAAAAAAAATAGGGTGGGAGAAGCAGAAGTGTTTACAGGGCTAATTGTATTTTACTAAAAAGCGTGGAAACTAACTGACTTCTTGTGGGGATAAGGGCCAAAGTGGGGAGCCCAAACAGATCTTAATGTTTAAAAGGAGTGCAGCCCTGCACAGCCATTAGATTTGAGGGCACTGTTCTGTCTGGTGTTGTAGCCATCTCAAGAACAAATGAACAGCAACAAAACAACTGCAAAAAAAAAAGACAATAAATTTTTAAAATGTAATCAGTGTTTCTTTGTTTTTACTTCCATTTACTACCTCCCAATTCTGAAATGATTTGGTCAGAGCAGCTAAGTAAGCAACTTTAGTTGGTACCTCATAGACAGCTGGGTATGGAGTTGAAAGGTCAAGCCCTTGCCCTGTACCATAGACTCTGCAGGGAAGTGGCTTTCTGCAGGCTTTATTCTTCTAGTTCACCCTAAAGCTCCTCATGCTGCTTTTCACACCTTTCATGTCACTTCAGTAAGGTAAAAAAGGAAGCCATTCCTTCATGGTAAACTAGAAGCAAGCTTGCTTTTCTCCTCCATGGTCCCCTAAGTTAGATTGTTCTTAACTACAGAGCTGCTGGTCTTTTACTTATGTATATATGTGTACATACATATATATATATACACACACATATAGCTATATATTTTTGTTAATGATAAGGCTTTAAGTGTATACATATATGTGGTTTTATTGAACTATAATTGACAATAAACTGCACCTTTGGGGGGCAAAGCTACTGTGGATTGAACCCAGGGACATTTTGCATTGAGCTACATTCCCAACTGTTTTTTTTTTTTGAGATGGGGTCTCACTAAGTTGCTGAAGCTAACCTTGTCTTGTGGTCCTTGTGCTTTAACTTCCGGAGTCTCTAGGGTTGTAGGTGTGTGCCACTGTGCCTGGCTAAACTGTACAGAATGTATACAGTTTAATAAGCTTTGACATGATATACCTATGATACCATTGCCACAGTCAAGATAGCATATAGGATCAGGCATGGTGGTACACGCCTATAATTCCAGTGACTCAATAGGCTGAGGCAGGAGGATCAAAAGTTCCAGGCCAGCCTAGGCAACCTAGCAAGACCCTTCCCAAAATTAAAAAATAAAAAGACTGGAAATGTAGCTCAGTCTTAGAGCACCTGGGTTCTATCCCAGTACCCACTCCCCCAATGGTTCACATATTCTTTACCTACCAATTTTCCCGAGAGTCCCTAGGTGATGGCTTTCTCCTGTTCTCTCCCACCCTAGCAATCTGCTTTCTGCTACTATAGTTTATTTTCTTGAGTTTTATGTAAGTGGAATTAAACATTATGTTATGGTAATTAGGCTTTGAGCTAATATCCCTGACTACTGAACTGGCTCTCATTGATAACATCTGGCAGTATTGTTGGGACTGACATTTCTCTGCCTTTTCCTTCACTGTGTCACTTTTAACTTTTTCACTCCCGGGCTTGACTCCTCAAGCTACAGAGTGATATTTACAATCAGTGAAACAGGCCTTCCAGCATTACTTGAATCCATGGTATTCAGGGTCTTACTCTCTAAAGAGATGTTATTAGGAGAGCAAAAAACGTGAATGTGAAAGAGTGGAGTGAGGTTATCAAATCCTGGGGATCAGCACAGTTCCCTAGCCATCCCTCTCATGTTTTGGTTAAACAATAAAACCTTTAAGCCTAGTCCAACTGTACATTGCTGAACAACCAGTTGACTTTGCTCTGTTTAAGGAATTCGGCTTTTTTCACAAGAAGTTGCATCCTGGATTGAAAAATGTGGAATGCTTCATTTGGCCCTGCTAGCTACTGAATAAATAGCATGTGGAATGCGTATTCTAGTTAATGTCAAAAATGTCCTCTCTATAGCTATGGCTTTGAAAGCTGAACCCTGTCGTTAATGGCTCAGGGCCTCACAGTATATTTCCTGTGAGCCTTATAGATTTGAAAGAATCTTATTTGTGTTCCTGCATGGCATTATCTAGAGGAAGTAGAACTACCATCTTTCTCCCATATGTGCAGGTCAGCTAACTGTACCCTAACTTATCTAAGATCTAAGTTGTCTCCCCAAAGAGAGACAACTTATCTAAGTTGTCTCACCAAAGTAGTCAAGCCACTACCAAGAGGATCCCAAGAAGGGAATGTATGGTTCTCCCTTTACTTCTGGAGCTCATGTCTGTCACTTCTTTGGAATTTATCCACAAATTATCTGTTAAATGTATTGGTTAAGCCAAGAAATTTTAGTTACATGAAACACAAATCACCCATTGGGACTATTCCCAGCAAGATTACTAAAAAAGAATTTGCAATTTTTATGTACATATTTGGAAGGAATGATTAAAGATCGATGACTGAAAATGTAAGGTACATAGACATAAAGGCACCTATGCTTTTGAATGGCATCAGCACCTCAAATTTATTGTGCATATCCACCGTGTGTAACCCTGATTTAAGTGAATCATTTTACTAACTTGGAGCCAAGATCTGGAGCATGTAACAAAGTAGGTCTGATTTTGGGGGCGTATATTACCAGCAAATAAAGTGTCCTTCCAAGAACAGATCCTTAGCAAATGGAAACAACCATCAGTATCCTCTCCTGTAAAAAGACTGAAAAGGGGTGTGTTCTTGATGTCATTGAACAGCTGGTAAGAGGAAGGAGTCTTAAATTAAAGGAATATTTCATTGCATACAAGGATAAACTTGATGGAGAAGGAGGTACTTGGAAGAAGGAAGAGAGACTCCTGTGTACGTGGAATGTATTCATTCCCAGAACCGTGAGCATCAGTGTTCTCTGGATTCCAACCTAAAACAACAGCACTGGTCACCAAAGCAGTCAAGCCACTACCAAGAGGATCCCAAGAAGGAATGTATGGTTCTCCCTTTACCTCTGGAGTTCATGTCTGTCACTTCTTTTGAATTTATCCACAACTGACTACCACAACAGAAATCTAGAGGAAATGACAGTTTTTTTTTTTTTTTTTTAGAGGTACGAGGGATTGAACTCAGGGGCTCTCGACCACTGAGCCACATCCCCAAGCCCTATTTTGTATTTTATTTAAAGTCAGGGACTCACTGAGTTGCTTAGTGCCTCACTTTTGCTGAGGCTGACTTTGAACTCGTGATCCTCCTGCCTGAGCCTCCTGAGCCACTGGGATTATAGGCATGTGCCACTGTGCCTGGCCTAGTGTTTTCATTTTTGTTTTAAGAAATTGAAAAGAAAGTAGAAAGCCAAGGAAGATATAAGTAGTACTGGACTACCAGTGTTTATATAAAGCATGTAGTTCTTCCAAGTTTCCTTAATTCATCTACTCTGTCTCCCTACTCTCCAAGACACCAAGGGCTGCCTTCAGAGACAAGGACTATATTACTGGGAGAACATTCCCTGACTAAATTTAGCTGAGTAATACCATCAGGGAATGTGAGACAGTATTTCCATATTTGTCAGTTGTTTGAGAGAGGTTGGCAAATATGGGACATCTCCAAAGCTTAAAGCTTGTCGAGAGGAAATAGAATTGTACAGACCAGTGGGCAGTAAAGGTGCTAACCTTTGTAAATGACTGCAGACTGAGGACCTAGGTAAAGTTTCTTAAGGGGGTACAGGTTAATAATTCTGAAAACACCATATGTATGACAATATAGAAAAGCAGGGGGTTGGACTGGGGATATACAGTTCAGTTGGTGAGTGAGTGTCTCGCATGCACAAGGCCCTGGGTTCAATTCCCAGCACCAAAAAAAAGCAGGGGTTGGGAGTGGACTTCACTGTGGAAGAACTACTGGTAGTTAAAGTCAACAAGCAGCAGTGTAAATCATATACTCTCTTTTGAGCCATATCCTCAGCCATGTACTCTTTTTTTTTTTTTCCTTTTCCAGAATGTTCCTTGAGTGTAGCTCATGGTAAAGTGCTGGCCTAGCATACATGGGGCTAAAGACACATGCTGAATATTTACACGTGTAATGTTATTTTCTGGATTTGCTTCAAAATTATCTTGGTGTGGAGTATGGATGGAAATTTAGATAAGAAAGATTGATTATAAACTGATAGTTATTGAAGCTGCTACATGGGAATTTTCTATTATCCTTCCAATTTTCAAAAATGTTTAAAATTTTTCATGATAAAACAATAAATTGTCAGTCCAGAAAATTATACTCATGAGCTATCTCATATTCAGACAACATTATCTAATAGCATATGAATATACATGAGGATAAGAGACTAACTGGTCCCAAATGTAGCTAGAATCCCAGGCCTCCCTTTTTCACCACTTCTTAAGGGAAAGTTGATTGGGACAGGATTTTAGACTGCATACCTTGCCTCAGCCAGCTTCCTCCTGGAAAGCAGGCCATCCCATGCCAGCATGGGCCAGAGGGCAGGTGCTGGGGGGGACAGCCAGCTAGCATCCAAAGGAGGGTCTGGTAGAACAGCATGGAAGTCAGGCACTAGAAAAAAACAGCTCAGTCTGTTTTTAACATTTTTTTAATCCAAAAATACATAAAATTATATTTTCTACCCCAGGTTCTTAAACTCTGGAAAAGGGGGAGTAGTTGCCAACCTTAAGTATCCAGTAACACAAAGGCTCATCATATCCATCTCAGGAAGAAGAAAGAAGAGGAAGCAACACTCAAACTGGGGAACCCCCAAATCAGGCCCATGCCCAGCAGAGGCCTTGCTGAGGGACTTGACCCACAACACTTCTTGGCTCTTTTGCCAAAAAAAGGGGTGGGGGGCAACCATAACTAGGCCCCCAAGGTTGGAGGTGTTCTTTTCCTGCTCTTTTGGCTGCTGGCTGAGTTTCTTCAGAGCTAGAATGAACATAGGGTTAGGCCAAAGAAGATGGAGCCCTTTTAAAGCAGAGCTTTGCAGAGAGAACTTGGTGCTTAGGCCTTTCTTTGTACTTGGCCCAAATCCACATTCAGGAGACCCAGAGGTAGGACCTTGCAGCCAGCCAGGCCTTCTGGGGCTATCACAGCTGATCAGTCTACATAGTCACCCAGGAAACCTGGGCCAGCCAGTATTTGCAGCCCTGTTATTGCATGCTGACTGGGTGCATGGGCCAGGGCCTTTGTTCAGCACCAAGGCCTGCCACTGGAGGGGCCTGGGCCACAGGCTGCAGCTGTTGCTGAGACTGCCAGATGTGATGGAGCTCCTTGAACTGCTCCACCATGTGGTCTTTGAGGTCTGGGTTTGAGATCTGTAGGCGAATGCTGTCAGCTGACCAAGAAAGCTCCCCTGAGAACATCTCCAGCAGCAACCTGGCTGCAACAGGCACGACCTGGGAGACAAAGAAGAGAGAAAACTAGTGGCAGGGCTGCCAGATCCCACTGGGCATGAAAGTGGTAGACTGCCTCCTCCAGCCCTGAGCCTTGGTCATTTCTTGACAACCAAGTTCTTACCTCCCAGAGAGCCCTGACCCCCACCCTGGGTCAAGGGCCAGCCCTGTATGCGCCAGTACTCAAGCCAAGGCAGTGGGGCTGAGGGGCACACCTGTACAGTAATGAGCTTCTTCTCTCGGGGTTTTCGGTCAGGCCACTCTTCCCCGAAACAGAAGAAAATCTCAAAGGGAGGTGGGGCACTGGTCTGGCCCTTCTGGAACAGGATGAGCTCTGCGTTAAGATCAAGACACCTAGTTAGTCAGAGGCTAGAACCATGCCCTGGGGGAGAGGCAGCCAGGAGGAACTTGTGGAGTCTCACCATTGAGAAACTGCTCCAGGCTGAAGAGCTTGGTCTTGACCTCCCGCTGGATGGGGTTGGGGCTTGAGCCATGGGCTGTGGCACAGGGCCCGCTCCAGAACACCTTGCATTGGCAGAGACGGATGGCATACAGGTCTTGACCCTGCAACTGGAGGATGAGCCCTCGGTCTAGGACATCCAGCAGCTGGTTGGTGTAGAAGCGTTGCTTGTCGCTGGGGATGTCCTCAGGGCTGGGGAATCGCACTTGCTCCAGGCTCACAGGGCCAAAGAGTTCCACCTGCTCTTGGGTGGCCTCCAGTTGGCTATAGAAGAGCCGGCAGCCTTGTGGGTTGCTGATGGTAAGGGCACAGGGTGGCCGCCCCCGGTATTGGAACTTGATCTCCAGGTCTGTCACTGTGGGGCAGAGGGGCAGGCCACCCCAGCCATGAGCCCCCCCACCTGTTCTGCAGCCAGGAACAAGCCCAACCTCAGCGGCTCTCTCACTTTCTCCCTCCCAGCTTCCCGGGGGGCTGGCATACATACTTTTGTTCTTTCCCGTCATCCTCCACCTTCCTTGCCAGCTCTACCACAATCTCCAGCACTGTACCCACCCCCAGCACACCCAGGTTCCTTACAAGGCAGCATATGGGGGCTGATCAGCAGGTCAGGCAAGAGTTGCTCTCCTGTAGGGGGCAGGCTGGCATCCAGGGGCCCAGGCTCCACGTTCGGCAGGACCCCAGGGAGAAGATGCCCAAAGCCAGCAGCGTCGCCATGAGGAGGTGCCAGGAGGTTGGGGGCTGGAGCTGGGGGACCCAGCCCCACAGGTGGCTGGAGAGCTGGTGACCACTTGGCATCTTCTTTGGGTAAATAGGATGCCATTGGGGGGCCAGGCTGCACTGTTTCTACAGACAGTGGGGTGGACAGAGCCATTAAAGCCACCTCTAGAAAATGCCTCCCAGGCCCACCAACTCCCACCTCCTGCCAACCCTCAGCCTCCTTTCAGCCCCCTCCCAAGTACCTATGGTACTTGTCACTTCTTATGCTAGACCCCCAACCGTACTACCTCCAAGCCCCACCTGTGATGCTCAGGCCTGGTAACATCCTCTGGAGCTAAAGAGAAGACATGGGCAAAAGAGAAGAAGGCAGAGAGAAAGGAAGGCAGGTTATTAAACTGTTCTGATGCTGAGAAAATAAGGCTGGAGAAGCACAAGGCTGTCCCCTCCTTTCTTCAGCTCAGCTGAGGCCAGACCCTACCTCCAGAGAGTCCAACCTTTATGAGGGTCAATCAGTCAATGTGACATGCTGTGTAACAACACAGCCCAGGGAGGGACAAGGTAGGCACTCTGTTCCTGTCCTTCAGATCCCCAAGAAAATAAAAAAGAGCCGCAGAGGGCCATGGGCTCCAGAGGAAGGGACCGCTCAACCCTAAAATAGGGGAGGGCAGCAAAGCCCATCTCGTCGGTCAGTGGTCAGTGCAGGCAGCTGGATGCAGCCACCTCCTCACTGCCCTGCCCCCACGCACCTCTTCTTCTTCCTCCTCTTCTTCTGTACATACACTATAATCCTCAGTGGGCTGGGACTCTGCACAGCAAGGGAGAGAAAAGGACAGGAGGGGAATCAGTGACAATGCAGGAGTTGGGACATCCAGGCTCCATTTGGGCAGCCTGAGAGGTTTCCCAAAAGCCCTGCTGGGCCTTCTGCCCTCCCCAAAGCTATCCAAACACAGGATGAGATGAAAGGCACCACCACCAGGAACTGGTAGGGACCTCTCCCCTGACGCCAAGAGCCCAGAACAATGGCGGTGGTGAGGAAGAACCATCTGGGCCCCTGAATCCATTCCAAGCCCTGGAGTAATGACCTTGCAAAGCCCCAGCACCATGTCCTAGAAGGGCCCTGGGCCTTCCTACATTCACAGTAAGCCTCCCAGGTGGTCCATACAGGACCAGGCATGGTACCTGTGGGAGCAGGGCCATTGGAGCAGACCTCGTAGATCTTGTAGGGTTGAGGCGGCATGTCCCGGGGCCCATCATAGATGAGGCGGAAGTCCCGGCTCTTGTTAAGGGCACAGCGCAGGTTGGCCTTCCACTTGGCTGGATCAGCCTCGTCCACCCCCTCAGTATATTTCCCCGTCTCCTTGGCCCAGGCCTGGGACAGGAAGAGAGGACAGTTGACCATGGAGAACCTCACTCCTTGAAGCCCCAGCTATCCTTTTCTCTACCTTCCTGTCCTATAGGAGTCCTTGCTGAGATCTGTGGCCATAGGCTGAGCCTTGTTGAGCTGAGGGACTCATCTGCAACAAGTGGATGTGAAATAGTCCTTCTCTTGGGGTTCCAACAAGCTCAATAAACCCCGCAAGCTTTAAGGGGTATCCACGATTCACTGCTCCTAGCAGGGCAAAGAGGTATAGTTTCTACATAGGACAAAGTTACATGGTGGATATGGGTACATAATCTGGAGCCAGGCTGGTATCGAAACCAGCATGTGCCACCTGCCATGTCACTCTGCCTCTCTTTGCTTCATCCTCCTCATAATACCTATTCACAGGGTATCAGTGAGGGCTCCAAGAGTCAATGCCCATAAAGTACTCAAAACTGTGCCTTTATATAGAATGGGATGGATGTGCTTCAGCTATTGGTACGCTGCTCCTACTGCTGCTGCTGATGGTGATGTTGAGGATGCTTGCTAAGGTCTATCACTGAACTACACCCCCAGCTGCTACTATTATTTTAGATGGCAATTTGGTGATGTCAGGATTACAAAAGTTTCTACCCTCAAACCCAGCAACTGGGTTTCTATAGAATTATATAGACTAGCCAGTCACAATGGTGCATGCCTGTAATCTCAGGAGGCTGAGGCAGGAGGATCTCAAGTTCAAAACCAGCCTCAGCAACTTAGCAAGGCCCTAAGCAACTTAGCAAGATTCCCCCTTCCTTTTTTTTTTTTTCTTGTGGTACCCAGAATTGAGGCCAGAATAAAAAATAAAAAGGGCTGAGGATACAGCTCTGTGGCTAAGCACCCACAATCCCAGGTACCAAAGAAAAAATTAGACTTAACACAAAATTTTATACATACAGCTTATTCACTGTAGCACTATTTGTAAAAGCAAATGATCTGTGATATCCAATGTCCATAGTGGGGGCTGGTTAAATTATGTCTAGCTGGTTAAATTATGATCAGCTCAGAGAATTGAATATGCAGGAAGAGAAAGGAGGGAACTTTTTATACACTGATTGATCTTAAATATGAAGTGCAGACAGTATGTATACCGCTAGCATTTTTGTGAAAAGCTGGGAAAAGATAGGTGGTATTTTGCTTGTCTGCACGGAAATCTCTCAGGAAAGATAAACAAGAATCTGAGGTTGAGGCAGGAGGATTGCAAGTTCAAAGCCAGCCTCAGCAACTTAGTGAGGCCCTAAGAAACTTAGTGAGACCCTGTCTCTAAATAAAATACAAAAAAAGGGCTGAGGATATGGCTCAGTGGTTGAGCGGCCCTGGGTTCAATTCCTGGTACTAAAACAAAACATGGAATCTGATAAAACTATTGCCTCTAGGGAGTGGAGTGGATAGCTGGGACAAGGGTGCAAGGGAGACTTTGCTGTAAATCATTTTATACCATTTTCATTTTGAATTATGTAACTGTTATATATTGAAAAATAAGAAATGGATTTGAAAAAGAACTCTGAAAAGGGAAGTTCAGGTACAAATATTAAGAAACATGTATCCAGGGGCTGGGGATGTGGCTCAAGCGGTAGCGCGCTCGCCTGGCATGCGTGCGGCCCGGGTTCGATCCTCAGCACCACATACAAACAAAGATGTTGTGTCCGCTGAGAACTAAAAAATAAATATTAAAAAATTTTCTCTCTCTCTCTCTCTCTCTCTCTCTCTCCCACTCTCTCTTTAAAAAAAAAAAAAGAAACATGTATCCAAGTTTTAAAAATAAGCATTCTCTTTGACCCAGAACTATCCCCAAAGTTCCAGTAACTATCCCCAACGAAACCATTTAAAGGTTAGGACTTAAGAAAGTCTAGATGAAAACGTGGTTTTCCTAGTATGGCAATATGTAAATCAATGGATGTGTAACTGATGTGATTCTGCAATCTGTATATGGGGTAAAAATGGGAGTTCATAACCCACTTGAATCAAAGTGTGAAATATGATATATCAAGAACTATGTAATGTTTTGAACAACCAACAATAAAAAATTTAAAAAAGAAAACGTGGTTTTCAACACTGAAATACGAAAAGCAGCCTGAAGAGTACAAAAATTGGTGTTGGATGCTAAATCTTTCCAGTGGAATATTCAACAGTCACTACAAGTGATGTGGGCATATTTTGGAAAGGAAAACTAGTTCTGATGTTGGGGGAAAATGGTCCAGGTCCTGGGTGCTCTGGCCCATGCTTATAATACCTACTAGCTACTCCAGAGGCTGAGATGGGAACATTGCAAGTCAAGCCAACCTGGGCAACTTAAAGAGACCCTGTCTCAAAATACAATTCTTTTATAAAAGGAGGGGCTAGGGACACAGCTCAGTTGTAGAACACTTGCCTAGCACACTTGAGGTATGAGTTAAATCCCTAGTTCCACAAAAATAAAATAACAAGAAAGAAAAAAGATTTGTAAGTTATAAAATAATATATGGCTTGATTCTAATTTTGCATTACATATACACATAGAAAACTGGAAATTATCAGCAGTTATATTTTCTATTAAAAAACCTATTATATTTTATTTATTTTTGCATTACAATTCTTAATATAGCATTATACCATAATTTATCATATCTCTGATTATATATAAGATATGTTGACACCAAATTCACATCTTCATACATGTATTTTATATAATGATGAGGGTCTCCTTCCACCATCCATGCTATTCCCCTTCTCCCTCCCTTTCCCTCCCACCCCTATTCCCTATCTAGAGGTAATCTTCCTCCCTTGCTTTCCCTCCCAACCCCATTTTAATAAGTCACCCGCCTTATATCAGAGAAGACATTCGGCGTTTGTTTTTTTGGGATTGGCTAACTTCACTTAGCATAATCTGCTCTAATGCCACCCATTTCCCTGCAAATGCCATGATCTTATCCTATTATATTTTCTATTATAAAAATGATAATGGGGACTTCCTAGCATTAAGATTATGGATGAATTGGTAACCTCCAATTCTATGTATACTGAATGTGTGCTCCTGGTTAATGGCATGAGGCTAGAACCAGGGGTAGGTAGAAGTCACTAGAGGCTTTCCCAGGGACTTTTGGTCCCAACTTTGCTCTGAGGTACAGGTTAGAAAAGGTAACCCTATGGCTATGTTCCCCCTTGCTGCCTCCTTTTTTTCCTTGTGGTACTTAGAATTGAGCCCAGAAGTACTCTCACATTGAGCTTCATCCCCAGACCTTTTATATTTTTTATTTTGAGACAGGGTGGATCAAACTTGAGATTCTCCTGCCTCAGCCTCCCAAGTTGTTAGGAATAGAGGCTTGTACAATTTTGCCAGCTCCTATGTCCCCAGTCTAAGCCTGGTGTCACCTTGGCAAGGCAGCTGAAGACTGGCCAGCCTTGAGGAGATTTGTGTGTGTTTGTGTGTGTCCTCTTCCTAGGGGTGGGGGTGGCTTTAGAGGTCCAGGCAGCACCCTGCCCAACCCTTACCTTGAAGATGGTGTTGTCTCCGTCCTGGCTGGGACCATGCCTGGTGGCATGGCGCCAGGGGATGTAGAAGAATTTCCTTTCCCCGTTGACCCACTGAAGTCCTGGGTATTGGCAACTGTTCACCTGGGCCACCAGCCAGGGCTTCAGCCGCACCCGGCGGGGTGGCGGGGGAGCCCCAGGGGCTGGCTGGTTCATGGCAAAGGGGTCTGCAGGAGAAAGCAAGAGGGAGCTCAGCAGATCGGCAGCTGGACGCTCCCTGCCCTAGGTGGGGGGAGCCTGGAGGGATAGACAGTCTCTCCAGTCCATCCAGGTGTTCAAGGCCAATTCTCCTTTCCAAATCTTGGCTTTCTTGTCACAGAGTCACTGAGTCTGTGCTTTGTGTCCAGAGGGAAAGGAAGGAAGTGATTTCACACTAGGGGATGCTGTGGGCAGCCACACCAGACTCTGCACCCAGCTGGGGCTTCCCTTCTCTAACTGCTAACATAACAGAACCTAGCTGCCCCTTGGCTCTCAGCTGCCTCCCTTCACAGGTGAGGGCACTCCTCATTCCACAGCTAACAGCTGCCTGATACCTGGGACAAAGCCTGGCTCCCTTGCTTACAGGTGGGCCAACAGGTGTGAGGGCTCCCACAGGATCTGACGTTTCCACCATAACTGATCCATTCCATCCTTGCTCAGCTTCTCCTCAGCTTCTCCCCGCTCCCTGTTTTTCTCACCCTCTTTCCTCTAGGAATCCCCTCAACAAATCCTCTATATAAGAATTCCATCTCAGGTTTCTAGGAAATCTGGCCTTAGACAAAAAAATAGAATATATGAGTGAAAGGAAGGTTTCCACACCTACTTCTCAGAGCATCTGTTCTCAGTTATCCTCAGGGACGAAGGATCCCTTCACCCTGATCTCTTCCGAGAAATCCCATCAACCTATCTACCTCCAGCAAGGCTGGTGGCCATTAAGCTTACATCTGACCCCTCTAAAGCCATCCATTTCTTAGCTACTTCTTCCTGCCCCATCTTCCACTGGATACACGTTTGTTCAGCGTTTAGGAAGCCCCTCGGGTGTGCAGGCTTGTACTGCACACAGATGCAGGAAGTACAGAGCCAAGATCTCACAATTCCCCGTGGGTACCTGGGCCCCAGTCTCTGCCTCACTGGAGTCAGGTCAACAGGACACATGAAGTGTCCTCCTTTCCACCTGTTTGTACCCCCTCCCAACCCAGAAACTGAAATTCTTCACAATCTGGAGCCCCTTCCTGCTCCTGGTCAGTTTTTCTCCGTTGCTTGCCCCAAAGTCTGTAACCCCAGGGTCAGTGACCAAAAGGAGAGAGCCATCATACCAACTGGACTCTGAGGGGAATGTTGCTCAGCAAGTAAGAAACAAAGGGCTGAGCTGGACCCTTTGTCATTCCAGGCCCGCTTGGGCCTTGCGGTACAGAGCCTCAGTTTCCCCTGAAGTTCCTCTCCTAGTACTGTTTTGGGTTGCAGCTGCTACATTCCACCTCGAGACTGCCAGGGCGTCTTTCTGCAGGTTTCAGAGCAGTGCCCAGCTCAGCTACAAGGGACCCAAGCAGAGTAAGGACAGACC
Source organism: Marmota flaviventris (assembly GCF_047511675.1). NCBI lineage: Eukaryota > Metazoa > Chordata > Mammalia > Rodentia > Sciuridae > Marmota > Marmota flaviventris. Next base: position 24,923,288 of record NC_092498.1, read on the forward strand.
GGGACAAGGAGGATAGCAAGGCTCCCAGCCCTGCCCCCAGGCCTCAGAAGACTGTGGCTCAGTTCCTCTTTCTATATTAGCCTCCACCCAGCCCCAAGGGAAATGAAAGTGGTCTGATGGGACATCTCAGACACCTGACTCACTCTGGACTTAGGGAGGGAGGGGATGTAGAGAAAATTCACAAGTGAGTCCCCAAGACCAAACTTCCAACCACCCATCCCTAGCCTATTCCCTACCTCCCAAGCCAGCAGACAATCTCAGCATATTTGGTGTGGTCCTAAACATTGGGGAGCCTTACTCACCCATGTTTTTATTTGTAGCCCCAGAGTCCCTAGTCCTACAATAGAAGGATGACTGTGACCAGCAGTAGGCAATTCTTCTATGATGCCAAGTGGGTGGGCAAGTTACTCTGTTGACCCCCACATGCATGGCCAGGTCTGAAGCTGGAGGAACGGTTTTGCTGGGAGACCAGAAAACCCCCTTTGCTTCCTGCTGCTGGGGCTAAGGAGGAGCAGGGGTGAGTCCAGCCATCTGGCTCAACCCAACACTTCTCTAATTCAGAGCAAGTTTTTGAAAATATAACTTTGGCTTCAGTGTCAGAAAGCTGCAGTCCCTTGAAGTGGTCTAGGGACAAGGTATGGAGAAAGGGCTTCTACAACAAGCCCCACCATAGCTAAGAAGGTCTGTCCTCCAGGCTGCAGAAGGGTCTTCAGACTCAAGAACTTCTGACCACGACCAGTTCTGTGAGGTCCTTTCCCTTGAGCAGGATCAGGCTCATCATCCATCTCCCAAGAAGCTTTCTCCTGCCCCACAGTGGGCTTAGATCTGATTCAGATTTTCCCCCAAACTGTGAGTTCTGACTTCCAGTGTCTGAATACATCTGCCTGATGGAGGGTCTGGAGGCTTGAGGTGAAATTTATGCAGCTCTGAGGACTGAGCCTTGGAAAGCAGAGTAAACCAAGAGCTCCTCCAATACTTTCCATGGAAATGTTGAAGAGTGTGGGCTGCTGGAGTTCTGAGGGAGCCCCCAGAAACTGGCAGTCCTGAAGCCTCTGTTGGGGTGGAGAGACCCCTCAGCTCATCCTAGGGCCCTATTAAAGACCCAGGAGAGGACACTTGAGCAGGGGGAAACACCCAGGAACCAGGGAGCTGTAGGGAAAAAGTCAGCAGTAGTGGAAGTAATAGTTGGCAGAACAGCTGGTCCCTCTGCTTCCTCCTGAGGTTCTGATTCACATGCCTCCCTGAAAACTCCACACTCAACTCAGGGAGAAGGCAAGGGGTTCCCTTAGCAGAACCCCTAAAACCCGCCCCCTCCAGGTGAGCCGACACACCCTGGACCTGGCCCCCCTCAAAGTCCAAACACATTGAGACTCCGGGGCAGCAGGTGCTGCAGGAAGGGTTAGGGGAAGGCCAGGGTGCAAGGGGAAACCCCAAAGTAAGTCCTTTGGGTTAGAAGGGGTGATTTCCCAACGATTCCCTTGTCACTAGCCGGGAGCCTCTCGATACCAGCGCCCCAAGCCTGAGAGCTAAAGGGCGGGGGCGGGGACTCTGCCTCCGGTCCCGGGGCTCTCACCTAAAGACCTCCAGCGTCCCTTACCGGCTCAGATTACATCCTTTCTGGTCCTGCTCACTTATTACCGCTCTGGGGTCCAGGCCAAGGCTGGCCCTCGCGATTTCCCGCGCAGACTGGGCGCGGGGTTGACCACCCGCACCCCCGGGGTAGCCCGCGGTGCCGCTGTACACCCAAGTACCCGCTGTACCTCTTCAGGTTGCTGTGCCCCCGCTCTTTCCCCGCCTGTTATGCCAGGGCAAGGCCAGGAAAGTCCCCTCGTTCCACCCCCGCTCCTGGGTACCCGCTCCGGCGCCTCCCGGAGACCAGAGACTACAGCGGCGGCGGAGTGCGGTGCACAGGTCCTCACCATCTCCTCCCCCGCATCTCGGCCACACTAGTCTCACTTTCCCTCCACTTTTAGACTTGTTTCCTTCTCAAGTCAATAAGAGCTACCCCAAAATTACTGCACCCCGACTCTTCTCCGCTGCTTGGAGAGTCAGTGTCTACTTTTCTGGGCCGTGAGTCAAAGGATACACGACAACTCCATCTGACACCATCTTCCCCCAAACGCTCTTCACTGGTTTTAAGATCCTGGCAGAGTGACTGCTTGAAATCTCAACTTCTTACCCGAAAGGGTGAAGAATGGCCGAGGTAGAGGAATCGCTCTGATAGGGTTCGTGGCGTGGGGTTGGAGTCGGAGCCTCCCTCCACGGTGTCCCCAGCTACACTCCCGTCAGGCGCCAGAGTGCTGCTCCAGTCCTTGGCAATGGCGAAGCAAAGGGAGAGACGCAGCAGAGCAGGCGCCCTCGACAGTGGTGCCCACTTCTCGGTTCAAGCCTTGGGGCTCTCCCCGGGACGATGGCAGCCAGTGCCCAGCACCCCAAGCTCATCGACGCGTGGGAGGCACCTTGGAGGCATTCAGGCCGCTGGGCACGCCCTGCGGTAGGTGCCCACTAGAGCTTGGGCGCCAGGAGGAGCTGGACACGGACCCCACCCGCCCTCCCGGCAGGGTCCTGGAGGTGCGAGCCGTAGTTGAAGCCGGGGAAGTGGGTTGGCAGCAACAGGGTACCGCTCTCACTGCGCTCAGGGTGCGCTGGGCCGCGGCGCCGAAAGAGTGCGCTGCGGCGGAGACCTACCTGACTGCGGTGCGCCCTGTCGGCTGTGCCCGCGAGCACCGGCCGGGCGGCGGGGCCGAGCTGCGCCCCTCTGGAGCTGCGCCTCCCGCGGGTGGATGAACCAGCCTGGCACTTCCGCATCGCGCCGCCCACGCCCCTGGGCCGCCGCTGCGGAGCCTCAGTGCGCAGGCAGCGCCCCGCCCCGCGGAACCACCCCGAGCCCCAGCACTGACCCGGCGACCGCGGACCTGCGTTGAGCACCCGGCCAGGCCCAGGGCCTCCGGGGAGACTCCAGGCAACGAGGTTCCCTGGACCCGTCACTGGGCTACTTCAGAAATCTGGAACCGCAAAACAGTCAACCGACAGCTGCCCTCCACCTGCTGCAATGCTCGGGGACCCAGGGTTTCCCCAGCCCGCGCCCTCCAGAAGCCCAAGATCTGATGCACGCAGGTTGTCATTGGAGCCACATACCAGGGCTCCTGAGGCCGCAGATAGCCCCGGGCCTCCCCAGCACCCGCTGGCGCCCCGTGGGAGCGTGGCCCTAGCCCTGGACTGCGACGCCCCAGCTTGCAGGGGAGGATCTCTGGGCCGCTCTCCATTTCGCATCCTCAACCCCACACCTGCCTCACCCCAGCTCCTCTCTTAGTGGAGGTGTCACTGGCGCCAGACCCGCCTTTTCTTTCACCGCTACCTTCACCATTGGTTTGCCATTACGAACACTGTTTTGGTTGCATAGATGGGCCTCGCTGCCAGCCTCAACTTTCACATATTCTGTTCCTTCTGGAACATTCTTTACTTGATAACTCTGGTTCTTCAAATTTCCTATCAGCATCTCCTTCCTTAGGAATTCTGCCTTGACTTCCCCTCCTAGATGGGGGTTCCAGGACTGTGAAGGTCGTCCTCCTCTCTTCCACTGGTGATTTTTTTTTTTTTTTTTTTTTTTTTTGTGGTGCTGAGGATTGAACCTAGGGTTTGTGCATGCGAGGCAAGCACTCTACCAACTGAGCTATGTCCCAGCCCTCCACTGGTGCTTTTAATGAACAACCTAAACAGGAGCCCCTCCTGTCTTTTCATTGTTTGTTTACTATAGTAGTTTTTATTTTTTTAAAAAAATTTTAGTTGTATATGGACTCAATACCCTTATTTGTTTTTATGTAGTGCTAGGATTGATCCCAGTGCCTCACACTTGTGAGGCAAGTGCTCTACCACTGAGCCACAACTCGGGATGTGCATGCTAGGAAAGTGCTCTACCACTTAATGAATACATTTCCAGCCCTGTAGTATTTTTTTTTCTTAAAACAAAGTCTTGCTATGTTGCTGAGGTGGGTCCAACTGAGCTCAAGAGATCCTCCTACAGTCTCCTAAGTAGCTGGGGTTACAGGCAGCACGCCCCCCAACTTAAAACTATTTTTAATGAATACAAGTTTTCCAAGTAAATTGTTTAATGTTAGATAACAAACAAATTATGTAAGTTCTAGATAATACTATTTACCCTTTAAAATTTAGAGCCTTGTATTTATAACAAATGTCTAGTAAGGTCGGAGAACTCCCTTCTCTGCTGTCTCTTGAGGAACACCTGGTTGGTCTTTAATAAGTACAAAGAAGTAAAGTGACTCCATATCTTTTTACTTCTCTTCTGTAGCTCTCTCCCTCTCCCTCTCTCCTTTTATACCCCTGTCAGGATAAAATAGAAATATATGTATTTTTTTAAGGGGGATGGAATCCAGAAGCACTTAAACACTGAGCCATATCTTCTCAGTGTTTAAGTGCTTCTAGATTCCATCCCCCTTAAAAAGAAAGTGTGGATGGGGAAAATGTGAATGGGTCCATTGTTTTATTTTTTTCTTTATAAACCAAAACTGCAATTTAATTGAAAATGGGCTTCCACAGAACAATAATACTCTTCATTGAAAGTGAGCTATGCCTGGTTAAAAAAAAAAAATACTCTATGTTGATCCAGAAAAGCTATTTGGAATCATCATCAAGAAGAACCTTCTTCTCTTGTCAAACACTACCTCCCTCACCCCCACATACAGCCTGAAGGACCGTAAGACCTAGGAGTCCACACCTGGTTCCCCCTCCCATTGTCCATTTTGCTCAAGTGAGACTTCTACTCTAGTGTCTCTGAGCTTCATCAAGAACCAGCAGGGGCTGTGTGTGGGAAAAAGGGACACCGTCCATCACCTTGCTTCGAACTCTGCTATGTTCAAACTACACGGCCCGAGGCAGGCCTTGTATATCTCATTCCCTGTCTCTAAAAGGGAGATGGCATCACCGGGCTCACAGCACTGGCATGAGGGTTAGTATCTTCCCTCAACAGGGAGACCCTGAGTCGAGAACCACTCTGGGCCAGAGGTGTGCAAAGGGAAGGAGCGAGGGCAGAGTTTGGGTAGACAACAGCACTCTGGCTCTTCCAAGAACTAGGGTCCCCAATTTCCTGGTACTCTTGTGGGTGGAAGCATGAGCAAAGGGGAAGTGTGGCTGCACCCAGCCCACATGTCACCAATCTCAGTTCCCCCTGGTGGGACAGGGCCAATGGCAACGGGGAGAATGGCTCCACAGCCCCGGGAGCCTGAGCAGTTATGTGTCCAGGTGTTAAGTCTAGACAGCCAAACGATCCCTGTGCCCACTTCCTCTGGCTGGGGAAGCTTGTCACAGGCTGAGCATGTGGTAAGGGGGTCCCTCCCCTGCTCGAGTATAAGCCAGTGTTTTTGAGCAGAGGCAGGAAGGTCCAGGGGAAGCCACATCACCAGAGGGAACTGAAAGAAACCAGTGAATGGCAGGGAAGGAAGACAGAAGCCCACAGGCAGCTGGGGAGGACTCCCACCACCTCTGGGCCAGTGCCCTTCACCAGGCCTGGGCAGCTGGCAGCTGCCATTGCTTCCCAGTGCTTTCCTTCCAGGAAACCACTTCCTCAGGCCTGGGCTCTCAGGGTTCCCCAGACTGGACTGCTTCTAATGCATCCTGAATTTCTGAGAACTTCTTGACTGGACATCAGGCAGAGTCCCACAGGGCTCTCAAATCCTGGCTCCACCACTCAGGAGCTGCAAGACCTGGAGCAAGCCTCCCCCTCTCCCGGAAGCTCCCTGTCCCCCCTGTCAAGTAGAAACCGTAATATCTATGTCATAGAAAGGCTGCGGGTTCTAAATTCAACAAAGTACCTGTACCTGCCAGGATAAAGCTGTAGACAAAACTATTTTCTTGTCCAAACTCCCCTGCCCTTCCAGAGCTTCCATTCTTTAGGGTGAGAGACAATAAATCCTTAAATAATATATTTGGGTAGCGTTTCAAGAGATGGCCCACAGGCTGTGGCTTTGCTCCATACATGAGTTGTGGAAGGGTTGAGGGCAGAGGCAGGACATAATCTGATGGAAGTTTTAACAATACTCCAGTGCTTTTGTGTGAGTGTGAGTGAGTGTGAGCGTGTGTGCGCGCACGTGCGTGTGTTATACAGGACTGAACCCAGGGGTGCTCTACCATGAGAACATCCACAGGCCTTTTTATTTTTTATTTTGAGATATGGTCTCCCTAAGTTGGCCAGGCTGGCCTCAAATTTGCCATCCTCGTGCCTTAGTCTCCCATACAGCTGGGGCTGGGCTGTGCTAATGCGCCTGGCTCTCGGCAAGTGCATCCTGCGGTTTCTGGTAGCTCTAGCTTATTCAAAGCCAGGGATGCCACAGCTGGGCCTTCCTCTCTCTTTCTTACTAACTGCTATCTCCTCAGAGCTTTCTGGGGTATGACCTGGAAATCCCCTGCTTGGTCAGCATTGTCACTTGGACACCTCTGGACCTCAGGACTTTACCTCCCCAACATACCGCTGTCTCTTGTCCCATGGCCTGAGGTCTAGCATGCCACCAAGTCACCTCCTCCAGCCCAGGGTCTGGCTTTTTGTTTTGGTACCCCATTAAGAGCCAATGCTAGTTCCTTTTCCTCAAGCCCTTGTCAAATCTCTCCCTGATACCCTGAGACCTGGCTCCAGCTCCTTCTCCCACGGGCTCTGTTCTGGCTCCACCCCCTCCTCTGGACCTTTGATTCACAGCTTAAACTGGTCCCCAGGTCCTCAGGAACTCCCTGACCCCAGTCTCTTCTGACCTCCTGTGCCTGCCTCCCTTTCTCATTTTAACTCTCAGATCTTGGGGTTTCAGTATTGCCTCAATCTCTCACTTAGCTCCTTTAAACAAATGTGACGAAGATCTTTCTTCCCTAGGCATCCTCCCCTAGTTTGGCAACCTGAGTAGGCATTAGTGTCCTTCTCTACCCCTTGCCCTCACCAGACACCACCCACAGATGGCCTCACGTCCCCCACCCACTGCCCTTGGTCTGATTCAAACCCCTTACGATCTGCTTAGCTCATTGTTGCCTCAAACCACTTCCCTCCCACTCCTGAGCTCTGTCAAGGAGGGGCTCGGGGCTTCCCTCCTGCCTGCCTGTCTAGAGGACTGGGCAAGGAGGAAATAGAAGAAGAGGAAGTCTGTTTGGAAACCTCAGCCTCTAGGGACCTGCAGTGGGAATGGGTTGCCTCTGCTTTGAGGGGACACAGGCTGACTGGCCCCATGGGAACTGGCTGAGGAGCTACAGTGTCCTCTTGTTCCAAGAGGAACCTTGTTGAAGATCAGAATCTGCAGGGGTCCCCACCAGGGAGAGGGTCCCATCCAGGTGCACAAGGACCACCCATTTGCAATGAGGGGTACAGGGACTTGGGCCCCACATTTCTGAGTACTTATGAGCCTGAACCACTCCAAGAGCTGCAGCTTCAAACCAAGGCCACGGACTCTCCTAGGGCAGGAGGACTCCTTGGCAGGGAAAGGAGGAGAGATGCTAGCAGCATGGCCTAAGGGCGTGGGGCTCTCCTCAGCCCATATCTAGACTTTAGGAGCTGAGAGATGAGAGTCATGCCTGGAGGGGACACTCAAGGGATGACTCCGAGGTTCCTGAGGAATGTCCCCTGGCCTGTAGTTGCTTAGGCATGAGGTGATGGGAGGGGGTTGAGGGGCATGACCTTCCTTCCCCCATGTGGCCTCTCGAGACTTCACCTTGGGAAGGGCAATGTCCTGGCTGCCCCTCTCTGGACTCCTGAGGGGGTTTTGAGTTGAACATTTCACATTGTGGTGGAAGAAGAGGAGGTAGCTCTCGGGGGCCAGTAGCCAAACAGAGCTGTGCAGACAATTGCTGTGACCATGTGCAGTCAGACCCTGGGGACCCTGGTGGGACCCACACACTCCCAGGCTGGTTTCCTGCTTTTGTAGCCTCTGCTGTGGGGGGTGGGAGGCAGAAAGGCCAAGAAGCTGAGAGCCTAGGACTAAAACTTTATGGAGGATCATGAGCTAGAGCCGTCTTCTCTTTGGGGGCCACTTAGGAGAAGGGTGCCAGGTCTCTCCACAGGGGACCTGGAGTTGAGTTCTTACCAGGAAAATGTCCTGCTACCTTAGTGTTTTGCAGTTCTCCAAGCCAGGAGCCATCTAAGACCCTGATGCCCACCCAGACCCCCATGCTGGGCAGACCAGGCCCATGAGGGTGCTGAAGGGGCATGTGGGGTTTAGGAGAACCTCTGCTGATCTGAGTCAGTCCTGAGGACCAGGCCTCTCCTCCCTCCTAGGACATGTCCTAGCAGCTTGTCCAGGGGCCATTGCCAGTGGATGGAGATGGGGGCGGGGTGGAAAGAAGAAAGAGGCACCTGCTCAGTTTACAAGGGACTTCCTTACCAGCTCCCTGAATTTAAGGGGCTTTGCAGGAGCAGGTCATGGGAGTGCCCAGAGGACCGGCATGAGGATAGCCAGTCTAGGTATCCTAGGTCCCACTGGAACTTCATCGTCTAGAGAGCAAATATGCTCAATCCTGGGTGGTTACTGCAGATCTGAGGTTCAAGGTCAGGTAAGAGACAGTGGGGCAGATGGGACTCCTTGCAGATGGGCAGCCCATCCCAAGCAATGGAGAAGCAGAGTGCCCCCGGGGAGGGGCTGTTGATGAAATAAAGCACTGAGTTTTGACATTAAATAAACCATGGGTGATATTTGATCACTTTGGAAGCAAACGAATAACAAGAATAACAAGATAATAACAAGAACTTGACCATGCAAGACACGACTTTTTATACATTATTGCATTTAATTACCACAGTCAGCCACTAGGAGGAGGTAGGCGTTACTTGTGTTCCCATTTACAAAGAAGTAAACTGAGGACCTTGCTGACCTTGTGAGTTTCAGCAAGGTTCTCGGGTTCCTCCTTTGCATTCTTAGTATCATCTTTGGTGTCCCTCAGCTTGTAGAAGCATCGCCCAGATCTCTGCCTTCATCTTTTCATGCCCATGTGAGGCAATTTACCCAAAGGCACACAGCAACGAATAAAATGAGACAATTGGAGCTGAAACAGAATAAACCATGGGTGACATTTTATCACTTTGGAGTCAGTTGACCTGGGCTGTGATCTAGCTCAATTCCCTTGGGCTTGTTCAACTCTTTGAATCTCAGAAATGATATTCTGAAAGCTACAAATCTGCTGCTCAGTGGTGAGGACCAGTTTAGCCCAGCACCTGGCCTACAGTAGAGATGACAGGAATAAGTAAATAATCTTGCATCCTGTACTCTGCAGGTTCTGAGTGGCTACCTAGCCATGACAGCCATTCTGTCTGTCAGAGCCAGAGCAGCATGTGGGTCCCCACACTCTGACAGTCCAGAGCTTCCTGACCACCCCCTCCCCAAGCTGCTTGGGACATGCCCTTCACTTGATCCTTCCTTTCCCTCCCCTGCCAGACACAATGTGGGGTCAGGTCCCAGATGTTCTCTGTATAGAAAAGGTGGCCCATGTGTCCAGGCAATGCTTGTGGCCCCCGAGAGAGCTCGTCTGTTCCCAGCTGTCTCAGTATGGGGAGAGGCTTCAAAAAAGCCACAGGAACAGACAGGGACGGGGAAGTTTCTGGAAGGGATTGACCACAAAGGGATAGCACGAAGGGACGGAAACAGTTCGTGTCTTGACACGATTTTGCCTTTGTCAAAACTCAGAACCCTATACTGCAAAAAGTAAATTGGGCTGTATGTCAATGAAAAATAAATTTGTAAAACTTTAAAAAATTCTAAATTTCAAGCAGTTTTAGAAAAACCTTACTAATGTATTTGATTTGCATTTTCCTTCTTATTGTAAGCAAAAGATTGATATGTGATAAAAACATGTCTTATTGCTGCACATGTTTGAACACACCAATAATCCCTGTGACTCAAGAGGCTGAGAAAGGAGGATCACAAGTTTGCATCAGCAACTTAGTGAGGCCCTAAGCAATTTAGAGAGACTGTCTCAAAATGAAAAATAAAAAGGGCTCAATGGTAAAGTGTTCAGGTTTCAATTACCAGTAACAACAAAAGTCTTAAAGGACTCCTTAAGTAAGTCTAAAGTAAAACTTAAGTAATTTTAAAAAGAAAAGGAAAAAAAAAACAGGCCTGACATGTCCTTCACAAAGAACCAGGGGTGGTCCTATTATCTTTGTCCTATCATGTCTCCCTACCCCCACTCCTAACCTGGCCCCTCTGGGCCATCTCCCAGCTGTCTGGCTGGTCTGACTTTGGACTTCTTCCCCAGGGACTCTGAGGTCTCCTGACTGCCCTGGGACCCTGGCCTTTAGTGTGGGTGGCTGTGGCTGAGAGGTCCTGGCTGGACACAGGTGGTATTGAATGAAGAGAGTTTAGTGAAGGGAACATCTGCAGGGGTGTGGACAGGATTCTGAAGGCCACTCTGGAAGTTCCAGACACCCAGGGCCTAGCATCATCTGGGAACCAGCTCCACTCTTAGAAGGCCAGTCCTCCACAGGCTGTGGCCATGGCAAGGTCAGAGACAAAGGGAAGAAATCCCCTGTGTGTTCCATTCTGTTGTCTGTCCATCTCTTGCCAATGCCTCCCATTAGCCAGATTCAACCAGAATCCCCAATCCAGAGAGAACCCAAGTCATGTAGGCCAAGGAGGTCAGCCATCTGGGGAAAGGCAGAGAAAAGCAAAGGATGGAGTGGGGAAGAGGTGGCCAGTGGAAAGAGCCCAGCGCCATGTGGGAGCACACCCGGGGCCCATGGTTACCCCAGGCTTCTCCCTGGGGACAACCAAGTGTACAAGCTCGTCTTCCAGGTTGGGAGTTCCTGAATGAATGAGTGATGAAATTTTAAATGGATAAATGATAAGATGAATGAGGAGGGATCAATTCCTATAGGCACTAGGAACCAGGTGGGTCGTTTTCCCAGGATTTCTATCCTTCCAGTCTCTTAAGGACTATTTCTTGAGTACCCACTTCTAGACCTTATGTAGGATCCTGAGCACAATAAGAAGAAGCCATGTGGTGGTGGGATGCACAGCAGGGCACCTTACCAGAATCATGAAGCCCATAGTTCTGCAAGGGAGAGGCCCTGCCCTTCTTCCCTCTCCCTGAATACCTACTCAATAAATGGGTCCCTGAAAAGAAAAGGACCCTTCTCCATCTGGACTGCTCAGGGACATAGACTTGGTTCCTGGGACTCAGTCAGGCTTTGGATTCAACCAGAATCCCCAATCCAGAGACAGCCCAGGTCATATAGGCCAAGGAGGTCAGCCATCTGCTGCAGGGGTGGAGCAGGACAGCTAGGCCAGAGCCCTGATGAGCTTGGTGTACAGGTCTGCAGAGCAACGGGCGCGCCCTGGTGGGAGGAGCACAGCATGACTGCACAGTTCTCACAATGTCCTGGGAGGCAGGCTGGTGGTAGCTAATAGGGAGCACTTCTCTGTCCTTGGTAGAGCAGGAGGGACTTTGGCACAGTGCTGGGCACTTGCACACTTGTGCATGTACATTTTCTGTCCTGCATACTTCACCCCAACAGAGGCCCTGGTCTGCTTGGAGATTTCACCCCTCCTGTACCTGGTGCGCTGCCTAGATTCTTAGAGATTTGGTGGAGTCAGTGTGGTGAACACCAGCGTGGTGAACACTAGCCTTGACCATCCAGGGTGCAGAGAAGTGGTAAGGCTCAGATCTCATGGGGAAGACCTTAAGAGGGGTTCAGAGCCTTTGGAGTTCAGAAACCAGCACCAGAACAGGGGCGAGGGCCACAGTGGAAGACCAAAGGCCTAGGGAAGATCTCCTCCTTGGGGGTTTCCCCTGTGGGTCCTGAGACACTGGACTCCCACCTCTACATGGAGAAAAACTTGGCAGGCAGAATAGCTGCTGCTAGATGGTGGATGCCAGAGAGCTGAGAATGTGAGCTAGAATGAGAGGCAGGTACCCGGGGTGAGGATTAAGAGCAGAGCCATGCCATTTTATGCTTCAGCTCTGCTCCTACCTCCAATCAGGAGCTGAACTCTACCTCCAAAGCCTCAATCCAGGCCCCTGTGGAAATCCAAGTGAGTAGCAGGAACCTCACCCCTGCTGTGTGGACTGGTCCCTGGAATATAGTGACCCTGAGTCTTTACCATGTTCTGCCTGCTCCTTGCTCTCAGGTCTATTTCCAAACATTTCCAGGTGAGCTGACAGAACATTCCAGTGGGATGAACCACTAGAAAGAACCCTGTCCTTTCTCAGCAGGGCCACTGACTGAACAAAGAAATCAGAACCCTTCAGGGCCCCTGGACCTCCATTCTCAACATTCCTCATGTTTGGATACCCCACCCTGACCTTCATCCCCTCTGTGTCCCCCAGCTCAGTCTTCTAATTTTAGCATATTCAAGGAAAGGGAGGCAGCCACCATTCCCTCTGAACCCTGCCCCACAGCCTTGTTGGCAAATGTGGACAGTTTAAGGGCCCATCCTGGGAGGTGTTCAAGGTGTAGTACAGGAGGCAGCAGGGACATTTACCAAGAAAATATTGTAGCAGCCATGCCCAGACCTGAAGGCGTTTGTTTTCCTTGGTCTGGACATCTTCTCTGACTCAAAAAATCTGGGGTAATCCCCTGGGCTGCACAGGCCCCCCCAAAGAGATCAAAGCTCTGCATTGTCAACTAGAGTCACCTGTAGCCATCTCCATATCTCAGTCCTTCTCACTGTCCTCCCCACCCCCCTGCTGCCCAAGGCCATCCTTGCTCAGGCAGCTTTCCTGTCCACACCCCAGCCCAGGGCCTTTCCTGCAGATGACTTACCTGGGTGGCACAGGAAGACAGTATGCTGCACTGTTCACAGGTAAGCCCTGGGCAACCGCGAAGAACAGAACAAAAAGTGTAGCGAAAATATCATTAAAGGGGGCTGAGGTTGTGGCTCAGTGGTAGAGCGCTCGCCTAGCACATGTGATGCACCGGGTTCGAACCTCAGCACCACATAAAAATAATATAAAGATATTGTGTCCAACTACAATATATATAATATATATATATATCTTTAAAGGAATTAAAATGTTATACTAGAAAATATTCATTTGATGCAAAAGAAAGCAGTGAAGGGATAATAAAGGAATAAAGAAGACATCAAAACAAGTTGTGTTAGCTTTCCATCTTTATGACAAAGTACCTGGGACAACCAATTTAAAGGAGGAAAGATTTATTTTGGCTTAAGGTTTCAGGCCCATGGTCATGTGGCCCCATCACTTTGGGCCTTTGGCGAGGCAGAACATCATGGTAAGGAGCACATGGTGGGCAGGGAAGCAAAGGGAGAAAGTGAAGAAGGGACTGGGGACAGGATATAACGCAGGGCATGCCCCCCCCTGACCTATTTCCTCCAACCAGACCCTACCTCCTATGGTTCCCGCTACCTCCCAGTAGTGCATTCAATTATGAACCCATCCATGGTCCCAGTCCTCATGAGCCAATCACTTCTCCAAAGCCCCAGCCCTGACCATTGCTGCACTAGGGACCAGCCTTCAACAGAGGAGCCTTTGGGAGACATTCCAGATCTAAACCATAATGCATTCCAAATGGGAGATGTATACACACTGTCTCCAAGAGGATGGACTGAACAATCCAATCCAAAGGCATGCTTTATATTTAAGGGTAGAAGAAGATTTAAATAAAAGAAGATAACGTGTGTGTGTGTGTGTGTGTGTGTGTGTGTGTGTGTGTGTAACGTAAACAGCATAGGAAAACTGGAAGGGCTATATAATATATCAGACAAAATAGGCTTTTTGTGTGTGGTATTAGGGATTGAACCTTTGATCTCATGCATGATAGGCAAACGCTCTACCACTGAACTACACCCTCAGCCCTTTTTACTTTTGTTCTTGTTGGGGTTTTTTTTAGACATGGGCTCACTAAGTTGCCCAGGCTGGTCTCAAACTTGCAATCCTCCTGCCTCAGCCTCCCAAGTAGCTGGGATTACAGTGTGTTCCACCACATCCAACCAAAAAACATTAATTAATTTATTTTTTGTGTGTGAAATTGGGGATATAAACCAGGGGTACTCTACCACTGAGCTGTGCTCCTAGTCCTTGTTATTTATTTATTTTTTAAATTTTTGAGACAGGGTATCACTCAATTGTCATTGCTGACCTCAAACTTGTGATCTACCTACCTCAGTGTCCCCAAAATAGTTTTTAAAAAATATTTTTTAGTTGTATATGTACACCATATTTTTATTGATTTAATTTTTATGTGGTACTGAGGATCGAACCCAGTGCCTCAAAGTGTATGAGGCAAGCGCTCTACCACTAAGCCAGAACCCTAGCCCCCGCAAAATAGTCTTAGAAACAAAAGTTACCAAAGATAAAATTTTATAATGATAAATGGGTAATTCATCAAGAAGCTATGACAATTATAAATGCACCCAACAATGAAGCTGTACTCACACAATAAATAAAATATTAACTCAAAATGGATCAAGGACCTATATATAAGAGCTAATACTATAAAACTTGTATAAGTGAACATAGAGGTAAATCTTCCTTAGATTAGGCAATGAGTCTATAAAATAGTCTATAAAATATAACACCCAAAGCACAAAAAACAAAAGAAACAACAGATACTTGTGCTGCAAAGGACACCGTCCAAAAAGCAAAAAAAAAAAAAAAACAAAAAACAAAAAACAAAAAACACCAACCCACGGGATGGGTGGAAATATTTGCTAACCATATGCCTGGTAAGCAACTTGTCTCTAAAATACATAAAGAACTCTTGGGGCTGGAGGCTTAGCTCAGTCATAGAACATATGCTTAGTATATGTCGGGCCCTCTGTTCATCCCCCAGTCTGTCTCTCTCTCTCTCTCTCTCTCTCTCTCTCTCTCTCTCACACACACACACACATATACACACACACACACATAAACACATACAAAAGTCTGAATAATAATAAATAAACAACCCAATTTTAAAGTGGGCAAAAGACTAGGCATAGTGGCATATCCCTGTAATCCCAGCTACTTGGGATGCTGTGGCAGGAGGGTGGCAAATTTGAGGTCAGCCTGAGCAACTTAGAAAGACCATGTCTCAAAATAAAAATAGATAAATAAAAAGGACTAAACATGTAGCTTAGGGACTGGGGTTGTGGCTCAGTGGCAGAGCGCTCATCTAGCATGTGCGAGACCCTGGGTTTGATCCTCAGCATCACATATATAAATAAAGGTATTGTGTGCAATTATAACTAAAAAATAAGTAAATATTAAAAAAGATATAGCTCAGTGGTAAAGCACACCTGATCTTTGTATGGCAGAATACATACATACTTAAAATGTGCCGCAGTCTGGCTGGGCACAAAATCACGAGCCACCACACAGCTTGTAGATTCAAACAGCAACTCTTTATTCCCGAACTCACACCGGCACTCTACAAACACGTTCTGGGGAAATCCACGTTCTCTGCCCAAATCCACCCCTACTGGGCTTCTGTCTCCCAAAAAATACTGTCTGAATCCCGTGAGAACTCAAGGGGAACTCTGGCAGCAGGATACGCCCTATTCCCAGCAGGAATAACCTTAAACCTGGAACCACCCTAAACCCGGATTGTCCTAAACCGGGAACGCCCTAAACCCTAAACCCGGATTGTCCTAAACCGGGAACACCCTAAACCCGGATCCGCCTTGGTCCTAGCAAGGTCACCTTACATGCAATGTCACTGCAAAATGTCCTATTTCCACGAGTCCTTCCACTAAGCAACATGGGGTATGCTGGCAAGGAAATTGTCATACCTACTTGGCTAATGGCTCCCAGCAAAAATGGACAAAGGATTCAAATAGACAGTTCTCCAAAGGAGATAAATAAACGGTTAATTAAACACATGAAAATATGTTCAATATCATTAGTAAATGATATTGGAAAATGTAAGTCAAAACCATAATGAGATATCACTTCATATCCATCAGGACAGGTAGCATCAAGGACCAAGATTGTAACAAACATTGTCAAGGACACGGAGAACCTGAAATGCTCATACATTGCTGATGGAAAGGAAAATTTGTGCAGCCACTTTGGAAAACAGTCTTGCAGTTCTGCCAAAATTTAAACAAAGAGTCACCCTATAGTGCAGCATTCCATTGATTTATATACTCCAAAGAAATCAAAGCATCTGTCCACACTAAAACTTGTATATGAATGTTCATAGCACCATTATTCATAATAGTAAAACAAAACAAAACAAAAACAACAGTCCTCACATCCATCAACTGATGAATGGATACACAAAATTCTGTATGTATATACGTGGAATATTATTTAGCAATAAAAAGACATGCAACATGCTACGATATGAATGAAACTTGAAAACATGCTAAGTGAAAGAAGTCAGACCAAGAAGGACCACACATTGTATGATTTCATTTATGTGAAATACTCAGAATAGCAAATCCATAGGGAAAGTAATGTAGATTCATGGTACTTCCTGGCCTAAGGCCCAGGATGTGGTTAGAAATAGGGTACAGAGTTTCTTTGGAGGGGTGATGTAATGTTATAAAATCAATTGTAGTGAGCTTGTACAACTCTGTGAACGGAGTCATCCAACAGTATCCATGGGGGGAGGGATTGGTTCCAGGACCCCCATGGATATCAATATTCATGGATATATAGAAAGTATATAAAGATTAGATACTTTAAATATACCTCTCTTATTATTAAATAATATACTTTAAATAATTTATGTATACTTAAATTTGGCAATGATTCATGTTTTAAGTTATATATTTACAGAAGGACAAGAGCCAGGATACCACGTGAAGCCACGCAACACAAAGAACACGGTCAGGGGCTCAGGTAGCCAGGCCTGGGGACTGGATCGCAATGGGTCAGGGATAGGGAGGGCTGGGTTGGGGTAGGGGCAGCATACAAGCCCAGAGGGCAGGGGAGGGATGAGAGGGAATCACCCTAGGGCAAGGTTGGCAGCTCTAGGCCCATGTCCACTGTCAGGTGTCAAGTTTCGAGCACAAAGGGGGCCCAGGGGAGGGCTAGGGCTGTGTTTTTCATAGGGAGCCTTCAGGGTGCCAAGGCCAACCAATTATTCCACTCTTCTTTCCCAGGTGAGTAGTTCCTCAGAGAGAGATGGGGACCAACAGAGGGCACTGTGATGGGGTACATTTTGTCCGAGATTGGGGGGTGTCACTGGGGAGCCAGGACCCATTCGAGGACCCCAGGCAAGGGAGAAGCAAGGGGAGTAGAGGGTCCGGGCAGTGCCAGGATATCACAGTATAAGGGGAAAAGAGGGGAGGCACAGGAAGGCGTCCAAACAAGTTTCTTGAAAACAAGGGACAGGGACAGGTCCTCGAGAAGGTTGGCCAGGGGCTGAAGCAAGGAGCCAGTCCCAGGAATGGGGAGCCAATTGCAAGGGTTTGGGCCATGGTGCATGAAAATGGACAGGGCTGGGGAGGGGAGGGAGGGGAGAATGGAGAGTGGGTGGCGCAAAGGGAGGAAGGTTCAAGAACCAGGTCCACTGCCGGGTATCAGCGTTCAGGGGCAGGGCTGGGGCTGAGGGAGGCCAAAGGGCCCAGGGAAGGGGCAGGGCTACATTTTCCCCAAGGGAGCCAGCAGGGCCAAGAGGTCAGGCCCACTCCCCTGGCTTGGTGAGAATCCTGGGAAGGGGAACGGGAAAAGGGTCCTGGCAGGGACAGGGATGATAGGACGTCCTATGGAGGGCACAGCCTGAAGGGCTGGAAAATGGGTGCTGTTGGGGTGGGGGCCAGGACCTCAGCAAGGAGCCCAGGTTAGGAACCTAGAGGAGGGCCCAGGCCAGGGGAGAGCAGGGGCGGGCGGGGCCTGGAAGGTGGGCTGCACTAGGGTACTGCAGTACAGGGAAGCCAAAGGGGAGCAGGGAAGAGGCCTCAGGAGGGGCCCACTGTCTAAGCCCAGGGACTCACATGGAGCAAGAAGGGCCACCAGAGGCTCAAGTGAGGAGCCAGGCCAGGGAATGGAGAGCCAAGGGCCAGGGCTGGGGCAGGGTTCTCAGGTAAGTGGACAAGGGCTGAGAGGGAAGGCAGGGGATCTGAGTCCAGGGCCACTGCCAGGTTTCAGCATTCTGGGTATAGGACCAAGGGCCCAGGGAGAGCAAGGGGCCCAGGAGAGGGGCAGGGCTCTATTTTCCATAAGGCGATCTGGCCCAGATGAGAATCCAGAACCAGGGACCAGGCAAATGGGGCCTGGAAAGGAAAGTGGGCCAGGAGGAGGGTGACAGGAAGGCACAACTGGGGGTCATGGTGGGTGTGGAAAGGGGCGAGAGCCAGGACTCAAGTCAGGAGCCCAGGCAGGGGACCTGCCGTAGACCTAGGATGAGGGACCCAAGGAGGAGTAGACCACTGCCAGGTGTCAGGGCTCTGGGTGCAGGACCAAGTGCCCAGGGAGCAAGGGACCCAGGCGAAAGTCAGGGCTCTGTTTCCCATAAGGCGGCCTGGCCCAGATGAGAATCAAGGGCCAGGGACGGGGTCAAGGGGGTGGCAAGGGACAAGGGCCGGGAAGATGGCGATGGGAGGGCATGGCATGGGGTCACAGTGGGTGCAGAGAGGGGCAAGAGCCAGGACACAAGTAAGGAGCCTAGGCAAGGGAAAAACCCAACCAAAAGAGGATTAGGAACCCAAGGAGCAGGAGGCCCGAGCAACAGGGGAAAAGCGCTAGGGGAAGCAGAGGAAGAGGCAGCACTAGGATGAGGAGACAGAGGGTGGTGAAAAGGGCAAGGAGGGGAGCTCACTAGGGGGCCCAAGCAAGAGGCCTCCAGGTCAGACCTGACACCAGGAGACAACACATGAAGCCACGCAACACCAGGAACGCGATCAGGGGCTCAGGTAAGCGGCCAGGCTTGGGGACTGGAGAGCAAAGGATCAGGGTTTGGGAAGGCTGGGTTGGGGGAGGGGCAGCATGCAAAGTGAGAGGGCAGAGGAGGGAAGGGAGGGGATCCTGCAGGCCAAGGCAGGCGCTAGGCCCAAGTCCACCGCCAGGGCGCGGGAAAGGGGGCCCAGGCCAGGAACAGGGCTGTGTTTCCCATAGGGAACCTTCAGGACGCAGAGGCCAGACAATTCCACTCCTCTGCCCCAGGTGAGGAGATCCTCAGAGAGGGACCGGGACCAAAGGAGGACCAAAGGAGGGCACTGTGAGGTGATACCTTGCATCCAGGATTGGGGGGTCAGTGGGGAGCCAGGACCCAT
This sequence comes from Marmota flaviventris, assembly GCF_047511675.1. Taxonomy (NCBI): domain Eukaryota; kingdom Metazoa; phylum Chordata; class Mammalia; order Rodentia; family Sciuridae; genus Marmota; species Marmota flaviventris. Next base: position 24,942,430 of record NC_092498.1, read on the forward strand.
TGGAGGAGCCCAGGTTTGGGATAAGCAGGGGGATGGGAGGGTGCGAGCAGTGCCGGGACACCACAGTACTGTTGCAGGGACAAATGAGGCAAGGCACCAATGACAGCAGGAAACAGTTTTATTTGGCTGCAGCTAGGCTCAGAAGACACAGTTTTTTTCAGTAATCAATCAATCCCCTGAACCTGAGTTTAGGCAGTTTCAGAATTTTATACCCACCTGTTAGGGTAGGGGCTCAGAAATTCACAGTCTGCAGAAGTTCACATAAAAGCAGTTTTAATTTCAATGTTTTGGGGCAAGTTAACTCTTCAAGGACAGCACCTGGGAAGGGGAGAGCTTCTTTTCCCCGTTTTTCCTCACCCTGCCAGTTGTTAACATGGAGCCCAGTTGGTAACTTATCTTAAAAATGTAGACATCTCTGTGAAGCCCAGCTCAAGGCCAGAGGCCTTGTTTGCACATTTCTACGAACTATATACTGGATGTTTGTGAAAAACTAATAAGGGGGTGTCCAGCACCTGGAGTGCTGGTATCTTCTCAGCCAGTGGCCAAGTAAAATAGGATGACACGAATATAGGAAGTTTATCTACATTGAACTCTTTTGCAGAGACTCTTTTGCTGACAGTCCTAAAATTAGCCATGGAGAAGATTTCTGGAGAAGCCCAGGTAAGACTTTTCTGTGGAGAAAGGGGGTGCCACTTCAATTCCCCCCTTTAATTATGATCCCCATAATTTAATACTTTAAGAGGATTTTTACTATTATCTTGGCTTAAAGCCTTATACAATGTCAAAACCTTAGTGGTTGTCATCCTTTCAACAGCAGCTTCTATAGTGGACCCAATAGTTTTAATGCACAGTGGAGCCAAATATGGGAGCAATAAACAGATTAACAGCAGAATACCTGGGCTGGGGATGTGGCTCAAGCAGTAGCACGCTCGCCTGGCATGCATGCGGCCTGGGTTCTATCCTCAGCACCACATACAAACAAAGAGGTTGTGTCCCCCGAAAACTAAAAAAATAAATAAATATTAAAAAATTCTCTCTCTCTCTCTGACTCTCACAGTCTTTCTTTAAAACAAACAAACAAACAAACAAACAAAAAAAAAAAAAAAAAAACAGCAGAATACCCACTATACCAGTTAAGCTTTTAAATATACCAAGAGTTGACAACCATCTCCCAAAAGCATGTTTGGGACCCAAACTTCTAAGTACAAACTAGCACATGTGCTAGTTCTCTTGTGTTGTTGGCTATATTCTTAACTGTTTGTCTATTGTCATCCATTTGGATGCAACAATTTGAGCTGTTGAACTCTCCACATATTTCTCTTTCCTCAGCCAGTAGGTAATCTAATGCCAAATGGTTTTGATAGTTAGCCACTTGCCTCTGGTCTGTTGAGTGGCTAGGAGGTCAAAGGCTGTGGCAGTCTGATTAATAATAATTTCTAGTACAGCTTGTAAGTGAATAATTCTGTTTAACATGTAAATAGGAATTCTATAACTCTAACTGCCATTTTGTGCCAGGGTAGCAGGACCATAAGTGGCAATAATCCTCTGGGGTGTCCAGTTATCTTCACCCCAAGATTGGTGACCTCCTAAATCAAGTTTCTTCCCAATGGACCTCTTTTGTCTTTCCAAACAGTCATCCATCTGTAGCATTCCTTTGGCAGGACAGGTCTTAAATACATGTTTTACCACCTCTTAGTTATAGTGGATTGTCTTGACATATGGTCCACATGATCTCCATGGTTGGAATAGGAGTAGAACAGAACCTCTTAAGGTTATCAAAGGAAACCAAACTAAATAATAGACTTAACGTTTTGGTTAGCATAGGCTAAACAGCATAAATTAACAAAGCCAAACTAATAACAACAAACAAATCCTAGAAAATTTATATAAGCAAGATAAAAAAAAGTATAAATTATTTTTTTTTTTACCAAGTGTCCAGTCAGTAGGAGTTACTGTTATCAAACCAGTAGCAAAAACCATAGAATTATATATAGAGAGAGAAGCAAGAGGTGGCAATGCATTATAGCATAAGAACTATCTTAGAGGTTGAAAGAGTTCATTAGTCCTGGTGGGAAGTTTATCTTTCACCAGGCATTGATCAGCCAGTCCCTCCCGTGTGGGTGAAACAGGGCCATAGTCTCCTCAAGCTTTGGCTGTGCGTAGATAAGTCAGCTTCTGGAGTGACTGGAGCAGGGTTATTGTCCTTCTGAACCTCAAGCTTCTTTTTTTTTCTAGACAGTCAGCTTCAAGGGCATAGCAGAATCTGGAGGGCATGCCCAGTCCACAGCTACAGGGTTGAGTCTCCTGTAGTCAATCCAGGGACCTATTTCTGCAAAATTGACTGCAGTTGGGGTGGATAAAATAATAGGGAAAGGGCCCTTCCAAAGAAGTTTAGGTATTTGAATATTCCATTCTTTGACCCAGATTCAAACTTCAGGCTTGAAGGAGTGTGCACCTGTGGTCAAACTTAGTGGCAATCTTTCTCTAACCCATTGGTTGAGAACCTGTAAAGTTTTCCCTAAGGCCTGAAGATGTCATCTCAGGGTGAATTCTCCTATCTCTCATAAGTCTCCTAATGGTCCCCTAATAAGAGGGGGGCCTCAAGTACATTATATTATAAGGAGAAAATCAATCCTCCTAGGGGAAGTGGATCTAATCCTCAACAGGGTAATAGGGAGAAGTTCATCACAACGTAAGTGAGTCTCTTGACACAGCTTACCCAATTGAGACTTAAAGTCCTGTTCATCCTTTGAACTTTACCAGAACTCTGCAGCCTATAGGCAGTATGTAACTTCCATCTGATGTTTAAACTCTTGATCAGTAATCATACCACCTCTGCCCAAAAGCTGGCCTATTGTATGAGCCAATAGTTATTGGGATACCAAATCTGGGAATCATTTCCCAGAGAAGCATCCTGCTTATCTCCCTAGCCTTTTCAGGGAGGGTGGAAAAGGCTGCCTCCCAGTCAGAGTAGGAACACACAAAAACCAAAAGTTACTTATAGCCCCGTGAGCGTTCAATGAAGTCTTCAAAGGTGCTTCTCCTATAGTTTGGATTCCTGGTGGGAGCTCTGGCCCCTGACAAGGATTGTTGTGAGCACAAACTTCACATTGTTTTCAGATCACCCAGGTGATGTTTGTGAGCTGGGGATCATAGAAATGTTTACTCAGAACTGTCTCAAGTGCTGTATGTCCAATGTGTTCTCCTGTGGAACTGTTTGATAAAGGCTGGAGCTAGAATCTCTGGGATGGCTATACCGACCATCAGAAAATCTCCATCATCCTCCGGGAGAAAATTTTCTTTTTCAGTCATAAACCATTGACTTTCATGTTGAGAGTATATTGGCTCCCATTCTGTTAAGTAGTCAGCCAGGCAGAAGGGCAGCATTTAAACCAGGGACTGGATTTTCTTCTTATTTTTTGAAGACAGCTAACCTGGCTTCTCTGTCAGCTCTGTGGTTGCCCTGGGATACCACAGTGTTTCCCTTCCGATGACCTTGGCAATATATAACCTGGGAGCCCACAGTGCACCCAAAATTTAACAATTTCTTGCCCATCCATCATGCCTTTTTTTCTCCTGAGTTAATTAGCCCCCTTTCCTTACATAAGGCCCTATGAACATGAAGGTAGCGAACGCATATTTTGAGTCTATGTAAATATCCACAAAGACTCCTGCTGTCAACTGAGGTGCTTGAGTCAAAGCAATAAGTTTTGCTTTTTTGTGCTGAAGTGCTCTGAGGCAGAGGTTCAGCCTCAACAGTGGAGTCCAGAGTGACCACTGCATATCCAGCAAAACATACCCCATCTTTTATAAAACTGCTTCCATCTGTGAAGTACTCCACATCAGGGTCCCTGAGGGCTGGTCTGCCAGATGTAGTCTGCTGGAGAACATTTCATTCATGACTTCAATACAGTTGTGTTCTGGTTGTCCAGGTCCAATGGGCAGCAAGGTTGCTGGGTTTAGAGTCTAGATGACTCCCACATGGATACATGGTTTTTCACATAACATGCCCTGGTATTGACCATTAGTCAACCAATATTGTCCTTTCTACTCTAACAAAGTCAAAACTGAATGAGAAACCCTGAAAACAATTTTTTTTGTCCCATAGCCAGTTTATCAGCTTCCAACACTAGAAGATCTGTGGCTGCAAGGGCATGTAAACAAGGTGGCCAGACTTCGGCTACAGAGTCCAGCTACTTGGACAGATGTCCATGTGAAGACTCCTACAGCCATTACAGACTGTTCATGGACATACAGAAAATAAAGCTTTGTGAGGTCAGGGAGCCCTAGTACAGATACACTGGGAGTGCTTGTTGAATGTCCTCAAAGGCCTTTTGCTTAGTTGGCCCTCATATTAGAGGATCCCATTCTCCCCCATTTGTGGCTTCATAGAAGGGTTTGCCATAACTGAAAGTTGGGGATCCATATATGGCTCAATCTGGTAGCCCCCAAGAATTCTCTAGTCTGATGGCAGGTTGAAGAGAATGTAATTCAGCAGATCTCTTGTGTCTTTTGATGCCCAGTGGCTATTGTCAGTTCTGTTGCTGAGTCAGATGGTAACCAAAGTATTTGACCTTTTTCTTGATAGATATATGCTTTTAAGTCAGAGTCCAGTGCTGTCCTAAGGATGGTGTACTCAAGCCCCTGGGAGGAACTGCCATTTAGGGAAGGGGAGCTTACATAGATCCTCATTATCCAGACCTAGGATGGGGCCCCAACAAAGAAGAAGGCTAAAAATAAAGAGATATCAAGAAGCCCTCGTAGGACGTCTAAAAAGAAAAAAAGAAAGAAACTGTGCCCAAGAGTTAGAAGGAATTGGAGCCAGCCCTAGGCCCCAGCCAAAGCCAGAATGCATCTGCAAACAGAGTCGAGAAAAGCCTCCAGCTTCTCCTGCATCTTTGATAGCCCTGAACATTTCTCTGGGCCCCACATTTCCTTAGGCCCCTCTGCCTTATAAAACTGGCAGTAATGATCAAAAGAGATGTGCCCCACTGACTCAGAGCTGAGTGTCTGGGCCACTGCCACTGCTGCTCCTCTCCCTGTCCAGAGGTGCCCAGGAGAGGAGGGGCACCATACAAGCATAGCTGCCACAATGCAAGTTTGTCAGTGAAGGGATGCAGAGGCTCAAGCAACAGGTGACCAATGCAGCCTTTGTGGAACAGGCTCAGAGTGACATTTGCCAAAAATTATAAACCTAGAGGGCTTTACTGAGAAGTGTGCCAGAGAGCTGATGAAAATGGCCACCACAGTTTTCATCAATCGAGACCCAAAGGCTCAAAGACAGACAGATCAAAAAGATAAAGAGGAGGATGGATCTCCTTACAGCTGCCCTCACCACAAACCCAGAGGTCACTCAAAGGGGGTCTCACTAGAACAAAGCCAATGATACAAATGTTTATAAGGAAAAAAAGTGTGGCAAGACAAAGGGGGAAGGCTCTAGTGACCCAGGAGGGCAAGCACCCACTGCCATGCTCAAATGTGAAGCCTTGAACAGAGAAGGAATGAATATTTCCCCCCAGCCTTTGGCCCTAGCCCCTCCTTTCAGTTTCTTCCCACTTGCTCGGAAGTTGATGATTGAAGAATATGGCAGGGGTCCCATAGACACACACAACTGCATCTGATGCACGGGACCCAGCGCCTCAGAAGGGCTCAGCTGCTGCAAGCCCCAAAATCACCAGAAATATATTCAGGTTAATAGCCAATAATGGGCCATAGGGTGCACACTCCAAAAAGACATGCCAGCCTGATTCCAAGCCACACACTGTGAGGGCCACAGAGCCCCATGCACCAGGCATAGTGAACAAAAACACAAGCAGGGCAGCCACTATATACAATAGAACAGGCTCCCCACCTGACAAGAGGAGAAGCCACGTAGACAAAGAACAATACCTAGGTGGGCACAATATGGCTGCCACAGCAGGACCTGCACAGAACCTGCCCTCCAATCTTGGCAGACAGCCCATGGCGAGATTGACATAGATGCCTTATATACAAATGATGTCCCAGGTCATCAATCTCTGCTAAGATTTACATTAGATTTGAGAGTTGAAGAATCCCAGCAGCCAAGATCCTGCACCAGGAGATAACAAAAAAATTCCTGCATCTTAAAACACCAGAGGATCTATGTAAGCTCCCCTTTTCCTAAATGGCAGTTCCTCCCAGGGGCTTGGGTACACCATCCTTAGGACAGCACTGGACTCTGACTTAAAAGCACATATCTATCAAGAAAAATGTCAAAAACTTTGGTTATCATCTGACTCAGCAACAGAACTGACAATAGCCACTGGGCCTCAAAAGACACAAGAGATCTGCTCAATTCCATTCTCTTCAACCTGCCATCAGACTAGAGAATTCTTGGGGGCTACCAGATTGAGCCATATATGGATCCCCAACTTTCAGTTATGGCAAACCCCTCTATGAAGCCACAAAGGAGGGAGAATGGGATCCTCTAATATGAGGGCCAACTAAGCAAAAGGCCTTTGAGGACATTCAACAAGCACTCCCAGTGCCTCTGAACTAGGCTCCCTGACCTCACAAAGCTTTACTTTCTGTAAGTCCACCAACAGTCTGGAATGGCTATAGGAATCTTCACATGGACATCTGTCAAATAGCTGGGCTCTGTAGCCCAAGGCTGGCCACCTTGTTTACATGCCCTTGCAGCCACAGATCTTCTAGTGTTGGAAGCTGATAAACTGGCTATGGGCAAAAAATGGTTTTCAGGGTTTATAATTCATTTGACATTGTTAGAGTACAAAAGACAATATTGGTTGACTAATGGTCAATACCAGGGCATATTATGTGAAAACCCATGTGTCCATGTTGAAGTCATCCAGGCTCTAATACCAGCAACCTTGCTGCCCTTTGGACCTGGACAACCTGATCACAACTGTATTGAAGTCATGGATGAAATGTTCTCCAGCAGACCACACTGGCAGACATGCCCTCAGGGACCCTGATGTGGAGTACTTCACAGATGGAAGCAGTTTTACAAAAGGTGAGGTATGTTTTGCTGGATATGCAGTGGTCACTCTGGACTCCACTGTCAAGGCCGAACCTCTGCCTCAGGGCACTTCAGCACAAAAAGCAAAACTTACTGCTTTGACTCAAGCACCTCAGTTGACAGCAGGAGTCTTTGTGGATATTTACATAGACTCAAAATATGCGTTCGCTACCTTCATGTTCATAGGGCCTTATGTAAGGAAAAAGAGCTAATTAACTTAGGAGAGAAAAAAAAAAAAGGCATGATGTATGGGCAAGAAATTCTTAAACTTTTGGATGCACTGGGGGCTCCCAGAAAGGTTGTGATTTTATATTGCCAAGGTCAATGAAACGGAAACACTGTGGTATCCCAGGGCAACCACAGAGCTGACAGAGAAGCCAGGTTAGCTGTCTTCAAAAAATAAGAAGAAAATCCAGTCCCTGGTTTAAATGCTGCCCTTCTGCCTGGCTGACTATTTAACAGAATGGGAGCCAATATACTCTCAACATGAAAGTCAATGGTTTATGACTGAAAAAGAAAATTTTCTCCCGGAGGATGATAGAGATTTTCTGATGGTTGGCATAGCCATCCCAGAGATTCTAGCCCCAGCCTTTATCAAACAGTTCCACAGGAGAACACATTGGACATACAGCACTTGAGACAGTTCTGAGTCGACATTTCTATGTCCCCTGGCTCACAAACATCACCTGGATGATCTGAAAACAATGTGAAGTTTGTGCTCACAACAATCCTTGTCAGGGGCCAGAGCTCCCACCAGGAATCCAAACTATAGGAGGAGCACCTTTTGAAGACTTGGAAGTAGACTTCACTGAACTATCACGCTCATGGGGCTATAAGTAACTTTTGGTTTTTGTGTGTTCCTACTCTGACTGGGTGGAAGCCTTTCCCACCCTCCCTGAAAAGGCTAGGGAGATATCCAGGATGCTTCTCTAGGAAATGATTCCTAGATTTGGTATCCCAATAACTATTGGCTGCAGAGTTCTGGTAAAGTTCAAAGGATGAACAGGACTTTAAGTCTCAATTGGGTAAGCTGTGTCAAGAGACTCACTTACGTTGTGATGAACTTCTCCCTATTACCCTGTTGAGGATTAGATCCACTTCCCCTAGGAGGATTGATTTTCTCCTTATAATATAATGTACTTGAGGCCCCCCTCTTATTAGGGGACCATTAGGAGACTTACGAGAGATAGGAGAATTCACCCTGAGATGACATCTTCAGGCCTTAGGGAAAACTTTACAGGTTCTCAACCAATGGGTTAGAGAAAGATTGCCACTAAGTTTGACCACAGGTGCACACTCCTTCAAGCCTGAAGTTTGAATCTGGGTCAAAGAATGTAATATTCAAACACATAAACTTCTTTGGAAGGGCCTTTCCCTGTTATTTATCCACCCCAACTGCAGTCAAGTTTGCAGAGATAGGTCCCTGGATAGACTACACCAGACTCAACCCTGTAGCTGTGAACTGGGCAAGTACTCCAGATGCTGCTATGTCCTTGAAACTCACTGTCTAGAAAAAAAAAGGAGAACTAAAGAAGCTTGAGGATCAGAAGGAGAACAGCCCTGCTCCAGTCACTCCAGAAGCTGACTGGTATATGTACAGCCGAAGCTTGAGGAGACTACGGCCCTGCTTCAGCCACATGGGAGGGATTGGCTGATCAATGCACTGTGAAAGATAAACTTCCCACCAAGACTAATGAACTCTTTCAAACTCTCAGATAGTTTTTATACTATAGTGTATTGCCACCCCTTGCTTCCAGATATATACATATTTCTCTGGTTTTTGCTACTGGTTTGATAACTGTAACTCCTGCTGACTGAACACTGGGTAAAAAAAATGATTTATTCTTTTTTATCTTGCATATATATTTTTTCTAGGGTTGGTTTGGTTTTATTAGTTTGGCTTTATTAATTTATGCCATTTAACCTATTCTAACCAAAACATTAGTCTATTATTTACTTTGGTTTCCTTTGATAACCTTAAGGGTTCTGTTCTACTCCTATTCCAACCATGGAGATCATGTGGACCATATGTCAAGACAATCCACTATAACCAAGAGGTGGTAAAACATATATTTAGGATCTGTCATGCCAGAGGAATGCAATGGATGGATGACTGTTTTCAAAGACAAAAGAGGTCCATGGGGAAGAAACTTGATTTAGGAGGTCACCAATCTTTGGGTGACAATAACTGGCCACCCCAGAGGATTATTGCCAATTATGGTCCCGCTACCCTGGCACAAAATTGCAATTGGAGTTATAGAACTCCTAATTACATGTTAAGCAGAATTATTCACTTACAAGCTGTACTAGAAATTATTATTATTCAGACTGCCACAGCCTTTGACCTCCTAGCCACACAACAGACCCTGTGTGAGTGGCTAACTATCAAAACCGCTCGGCATTAGATTACCTACCGGCTGAGGAGGAGAAATATGTAGAGAGTTCAACAGCTCAGATTGTTGCATCCAAGTGGATGACAATAGACAAACAGTTAAGACCATAGCCAACAACACAAGAGAACTAGCACATGTGCTAGTTCATAACTAGGAGGGCATTAAACTTTGGGTCCTGAACACGCTTTTGGGAGATGGTTGTCAAGTCTTGTTAGATTTAAAAGCTTAACTGGCATAGTGGGCATTCTGCTGTTAACCTGTTTATTGCTCTCATATTTGGCTCCACTGTGTATTAAAACTAATGGATCCACTATAGAAGCTGCTGTTAAAATGATGACAACAAGTAAGTTTTTGTTATTATATAAGGCTTGAAGCCAATATAATGGTAATGATGCTCTGAAATTTAAAGCATTAAATTATGGGGAGCATGATAAAAGGGGGGAATTGAAGTGGCACACCCTTTCTCCACAGAAAAGTCTGAACTGGGATTCTCCAGAAATCTTCACCATGGCTGAATTTAGACTGTCACCAAAAGAGTCTCTGCAACAGATTTCAATGTAGATAAACTTCCTATTTTCCTGTTGCCCTGTTTTACTTGGCCACTGGCTAAGAAGATACCAGCACTCCAGGTGCTGAGCACCCCCTTACTAGTTTTTCATAAACATATCTAGTATAGTAGTTTGTAGAAATGTGCAAACAAGGCCTCTGGCCTTGAGATGGGCTTCACAGAGATGTGTACATTTTTAAGATAAGTTATCAACTGGCCTCCATGGTAACAACTAGCAGGGAGAGTAAAAATGGGGAAAAGAAGCTCTCCCCTTCTCAGGTATTGTCCTTGAAAAGTTAACTTGCCCAAAAGAGTGAAAGAAAAAGCTGTTTTTATGTGAACTTCTGCAGACTGTGAACTTCTGGGCACTTCCCCTTACATTCTGGGTATAATATTCTGAAACTGCCTGAATTGGGGTTCAGGGGATTGATTGATTACAGCAAAAGCTATGCCCTCTGAGCTTGGCTGCAGCCAAATAAAACTGTTACGATATGTTCGGTGCCTTGCGTCATTTGACCTTACAACAGTACTGTGGTATCCCGGCATAACCTGGCCTCTCCCCCTTCCCACTGCTTCTCCCTAGCCTGGGCTCCATGAATGGGCCCTGGATCCCTACCAACCCCCCCCAATTTTGGCACAAGATATCCCCTCACAGTGCCTTCCTTTGCCCCTCCTTTAGTCCAGGTTCCTCTCTGAGGATCTACACACCTGGGGCAGAGGAGTGGAATTGGCTGGCCTCTGCCCACTGAAGGCCTAGTGCCATCCCTGCTCTGCTGAATCCACTCCCTTCCATGCCCTGCCCTCTAGCCTTGCCTGCTGCCCCTACCCCAGCCCAGGCCTTCTAACCCTGACGTTTTGCGCTCCAATCCCCGGCCACACACCTGAGCCACTGATCACGTTCCTTGTGTCGTGTGGCTTCCCATGGGGTCTCTTGTTGTCGGGTCGGACCTGGGGGCCCCTTGCTTGGGCCTCCTAGTGAGCACCACTCCTTACCATTTGAGCCGCTCTCTATCTCTTCATCCTAGCCATGCCCCTTCCTCTCCTTCCCCTAGCACTTTCCCCTGGAGAGTGGGCCTCCTTCTCCTTCCTAATCCTTTTTTGGGCAGGATGGCCCCTTGCCTGAAATCCTTGCTTGGGTCCTGGCTCTTGCCCCTCTCCGCACCCGTGGTGACCCTGTGCCATGCCTTCCCATCACTGTCCTCCTGGAACTTGTCCCTTGCCAGGCCCCCTTGGCCTGGTCCCTGGCCCTTGATTCTCATCTGGGCCAGAGCACCTTATGGGAAACAGAGCCCAGACCCTTGCCTGGGCCCCTTTCCTCTTCCTGGGCCCTTGGGGCTGCACCCAGAGCACTGACACTGAGAAACTGATGTGACTCTATTTTTGAGAAACCAGCCTCTACCTCAGAGCAAAGCCTGTCCAAGGAAGGGGGCGTGAGCCTTGTCCTTGGAAAACCCTGCAGAGCACTCCTAGGCACATACCCACCATGCTGAGTTCTTTGTCTGAAAATAACAGGAGAGATCTGCTGCGAATGGTGTCCCTGACTCAGTTAGGCTAGGTGAGGACCCATAGAAACCCCCTAGGAACCACCAATCAACATGAGACAGAGAAAATACCTGGGATGCCAGAGGACCCCCCACTAGTTTATGGTGCTTAATAACATGTTAGGAAACCATGTAGTTTAGCATGTACAGTCCTCGTGGCTTAAACCAATCAGTTCAAACGAATCCTCTCTTGTACTAACCAATCACCGCTACCCCAAGTTCTCCTGCCAGTGAAGAGTTGTTTGATTTTCCTGTGGTGTGCAATGGTTTGCTGTGTGATGACGCATTGAGTATCCCCCCAAAAACCTAAAAAATCTCACTGAACAAAGGACTGGGACTCACTCCTCAGGACCACTACATCAGAAATGGTTGTGAGTCCAGGCTCCAGCTTGCAGTAAAGAATCTTGTGTGACTGCATCAGATTCAGCTCCTGAAAGTCCACTTGGGTCCCATGAATCTGGCATTACAACACCTGGCAGTGGCGCTGGACCTCAAGCTGCCACCCCCCTGCTGGATCCCCTGCCTCTCTTGGGCCTCTGGGGGCCCTTCTTGCTGCTTGCTTCCCTGGGCTTCAACTGCAGCCCTTACTTGGGCCTTTCCGGGCTCAGCTTGCTTCCCTGCACCTCAGAACCCTAGTGCTGCCCCTGCCTGCCCTGCCCCACCATTCCCTGCTCTCCCCTGGCTTGGGCCCTCCTCTAGATCCCTAGCCTGGGCTCCTTTCTGGGGTCCTGGCCTGCACCACCAATACCCTTCCCTGGCCCTCCATCAGCCCTCCTGTTGTTCTTGTACCTGCTGGGCCCCTTTTCCAGATCCCTTTCCCAGGATGCTCACCAGGGCCAAGGGCTGGAACTGGGATGTTTGGCCCTGCAGGCTTCCTTTGGGAAAAGATAGCTGTGCCCCTTGCCTGGGCACATTGGTCTCCCTCAGCCGGAGCCCTGCTCCACAATCCTGACACCCAGCAGTGAACCTGGGCCTTGAGCCCTCTTCTCCCTGCGCCTCCCACTCCCCTTATTCCCCTTTCTTCCCAGATCATGTTGCAGCCAAGAGAGAGGGGACTTGCCTTTCCACATGGGAGACATGTGTGTTGGGGAAGCTCATATACCTCAGCAGCCAGGTAGAGGGGATTCCCCCCTCGATGCGGGAGACCCTTCCCACCTGGTTGTCAGGGGGAGCTCCTATACTGCTGCTGCCAGGGCAGAGGGGACTCACCCCTATAGAGGAGACCCCTCACACCTGGGTGTTGGGGGAGCTCAAAACAGCCACAGTGAGGGTAGAGGTGACTCACCCCTCCAGGCAGGAGACCCATCCCATTTGGGTGTCAGGGGGAGCTCTTATATCACCTCAGCCAGGGTAGAGGTGACTAGCCCCTTCAGGCCGGAGATCCCTCTCACCTGGGTTTGGGGGCAGCTCATCTACCACCACAGCCAGGGTAGAGGCGACTCTCCCTCCAGGTAAGAGAACCCTCCCACCTGGGTGTCTGGGAGAGCTCTTATACTGCTGCAGCCAGGGTAGAGGGGACTTGCCCCTCTAGGCTGGAGATGCCTATAACCTGGGTGTCAGGGGCAGCTCATAAACCAACACAGCCAGGGTAGATGGGACTCGCCCATCCAAGTGGGAGACCTCTCCCACCTGGGTGTAGCGGGGGAGCTCCTATACTGCAGCAGCCAGGGTATAGTACCCTTGCCATTCCAGGCTGGAGACCCCTCCAACCTGGGTGTCAGGTGGAGCTCTTATACTGCTGCTGTTAGAGGGGACTCCCCCTCCAAGGAGACCCCTCCCGCCTGGGTGTTGGGGGTGTTCATATACCACAGCAGCCAGGGTAGAGGGGACTTGCCCCACCATGTGGTAGACACCTCCTATCTGGTTATGGGGTGGGGGAGCTCGGATCCGGTCTTAGCCAGGGTAGAGGGGACTCGCATCTCCAGGCAAGAGACCCCTCCAACCTGGGTGTCAGGGAAATCTAGTATACCACTGCACCAGGGTCGAGGGGACTCACTCCTCAAGTGGGAGACCCTCCCACCTGTGTGCTGGGGGGAGCTCTTACACCGCTGTAGCCAGGGTATGCCGCAGCCCGGCTGGCTGGGCAAAATAACTGGGGGGTGACGAGGAACTTGCATAGATTGATACAGCAGGAGTAGGAGCCATTTACTGTAGGACAACAGAGGTATTTATACATTCCACACAGCTTATCTAATTAACATAAACTAGATACAGCAGTCAACCAATCAGGAATCTCCACACTTAATGGCTTGCTTTTGTTACTTCTCAAACCACTCCCTCTGGCATTTTGCCAGGCACCATCCAGACTTGTTTACAGACTCTAACATTTCCCCCTTTTGTTTAATTTAAATAACGACCATAGTGGTTTTTACACAAACACCACAAATAACCTGCTACAAACAGAAAGGGAGGATACAAAATGCTACAATACAAAGCCAATTGATGGCTCCATGCAAGAAGCCCTTGGAAAAATTATACCAGCAATGACACCGTTAGCAAAGATACCGAGTTACAATTTGTTGTAGATTACAGTTTGTTGTCTCAGTCCAGGTAAAGCAGTATCTCAATAGATTAACTCACAGTCCAGGTAAATCACAGTCCAGGTAAGTTCTGCAGGCAACTAGCTTGATCCGAAGTTTCGTCCGTTTCTCAGCCGAAGTCTCGTCCGGTTCTCAGCAACACTGGAAATTCTTCCACCTTCGTCTTCACTGGCACTGAGACGAAGGCAGGAACTCCGGATGGCTAAAGAAAATCCTGTAGTATTCCAGCAGGCACTAAGAAAACAACCTTCTGAACAATTTAGTACATTATCTCAAGGTTTTTTACATTTGAAATAAGCCTTAATAGTGCTCATTACTCATTAGCTTCCAGGTGTGGGAAAACCATTGTAGTTACTGGCCTTGGAAATGACCAAACATCAGGGACACTGGTAGCGTCTTTTGCTGGCTGTAGCGTCCTGGGCAGCCCCAGATGGCCCTGGGGAGAGTCCTGGTCTCAAACTGCTTCTGGGCACAGGTTTGGATTTGGGCTCTCGCAGTGGTGTTCTGCTTCCCGGGTGGGGGGCGAGGAAGAGCCGGCTGCTGCAGCTTGGAAATTCCCTGCTGCGCCATGATAGGCTCCTATATGCGGCAGCCTCCATGCAGCTTCATGCACCCTCCGATAATGAAAAGTATTTAGTAGTAGCCTTTTGCTGCAACTTTTTTCCTGATAATCCTTCTTCTTCTGAACTTTCTTTTTCTTTCTTACTAGAGTTCCTGGGCTCTTATCAACACATGCCCTAACTATTCTTGGTTCCACTGGGGTGCCTTCTTCCCTTAGTAATTTACTTCTCACCCCTTCCATATTTTCATCACAAAGACAATACAATACACGGAGACAAAACAAGACACAAACATACTGTATCAATCTTTTCCATTTTCTCAAAATGGTCATTTTTCCTCTCTCCCTATCTGCCTAGGACGGGAGCAAATCTGCTCATCCCTATCTATGGACGGGCAGCTTTTTTTTTTTTTTTTCGTCACTTACCCCGGAGTGTCCCGTGGCTCCCAGTACGGGCCACCATCTGCCGCAGTCCGGCAGTCCGGCTGCAGCAAAATAACCGGGGTGGGGGGTGTGTGTGTGACAAACAACTTGTGTATGTTGATACAGCAGGAGTAGGAGCCATTTATTGTAGGACAACAGAGGTATTTATACATTCCACACAGCTTATCTAATTAACATAAACTAGATACAGCAGTCAACCAATCAGGAATCTCCACACTTAATGGCTTGCTTTTGTTACTTCTCAAACCACTCCCTCTGGCATTTTGCCAGGCACCATCCAGACTTGTTTACAGACTCTAACAAGGGTATAGGGGACTTGCCCCTGCAGGCGGGAGACACCTTTCACCTGGGTGTCAGGGGGAACACTTATACCACCCCAGCCAAGGTAGAGTGGACTTGCCGTTCCAGATGGGAGACCCCTGCCACCTAGGTGTCCGGGGGGAGCTCTTATAGTACTGCAGCCAGGCTAGAGTTGACTCGTCCCTCCAGGCTGGAGACCCCTCCCACCTGGGTGTCTTGGGAAGCTCATATACCTCTGAAGCCAGACTAGAGGGGACTCGCCCATCCAGGCCGGAGACCCCTTCCACCTGGTTGTTGGGGGGAACTCATATACCGCCACAGCCAGGGTAGACGGGACTTGCACCTTCAGTCAGGAGACCCCTTCCACCTGTGTGTCCAGGGAGCTCCTATACTGCCGCATGCAGGGTAGAGGGGGCTCGAACCTCCAGTCCCTCGACCCTGGCTAACATGGTATACCCGCTCCCTGCAACCCCAAGATGGTAGGGGATTTTTCCTGGAGGGGCGAGTCCCCTCTACCCTGGCTGTGGTGGTATAAGAGCTTCCCGGATACCCAGGTGGGAAGGGTCTCTGGCCTGGAGGGGCGATTCCCCTCTAGCCTGGCTGCTGCAGTATATGAGCTCCCGCTGACAACCAGGTGGGAAGCATCCCCCGCTTGGGGAGGGACGAGTCCCCTCTTCCTGGCTGCAGCAGTATATGAGCTCGCCCCCCACACCCAGGTGGGAGAGGTGTCCCTTCTGGAGGGTCAATTACTTTCTACCCTGGCAAAGGTGGTATGCAAGCTCCCTGCATCACCCAGATGGGAGGGTTCTCCTGTCTGGCTGGGCAAATCCCGATACCCTGTCTGCAGCAGTATAGGAGCTCCCCCTCCAAAACCAGGTGGGAGGGGGTCTCCCACCTGGAGGGGCGAGTCCCCTCTAAGCTGGCTGCAGGGGTATATTAGCCCCCTCCAACACCCAGGTGGGAGGCGTCTCCTGCATGGAGGGGCAAGTCCCCTATACCCTCATTGCTAAGTTATAGGAGCTCCCCCCTGATACCCAGGTTGGAGGGGCCTCCCACATGGAGGGGAGAATCCCCTCTAACTGGCTATGGCTGTGTAGAAGCTCCCCCGAAACCCAGGTGGGAGGGGTCTCTGGCCTGGAGCGAAGAGTTCCCTCTACCCTGGCTGCATGAGTATAAGAGCTCCCCCCTGACACCCAGGTGGGAGGGGATTCCTGCCTGGAGGGGCCAGTTTCCATTCTCCTGGCTGGGGCGGTCTATGAGCTCCCCCTGACAATCAGGTGGGAGAGGACTCTTGCCTGGAGTGGGGAGTCCTCTCTACCATGGCTGCTGCAGGATAGGTACTCCCCCCAACACCCAGGTGAAAGTGGTCTTCCGCCTGGGATTTTGAGTCCCTGCTACCCTGCCTGCATTTGTATACCAGCGCACCTCCAGGACACCCTGGTGGGAGGGGTCTCCCGCCTTCAGGGGCAAGTCCCCTCTACCCTGGTTGCAGCGGTAAAGGAGCTCCCCCTGACACCCAGGTGAGATGGGTCTTCCGCCTGGAGGGGCGAGTCCCCTATACCCTGGGTGCAGTGGTATACTAGACACCCAGGTGGAAGAGGACTCCCTCCTGGAAGGGCGAGTCCCCTCTACAGTGGCTGCAGCTGTAAAGGAGCTCCCCCTGACACCCAGGTGCGAGAGGTCCCCCACCTGGAGGGACAAGTCCCCTCTAGTTTGGATGCTGCCGTATAAGAGCTCCTGCAGACATCCAGGTCGGAGGGGTCACCTGCCTGGAGAGGTAAGTCGCCTCTACCCAGGCTACAGGGGTACACGAGCATCCCCTGATACCCAGGTGGGAGGGATTTCCCGCCTGGAGCATCCAGTCCTCTTTACCCTGCCTGTGGTGGTATATGAGCTCCCCTGACAACCAGGTTTGAGGAGTCTCCCACCTAGTGCAGCAAGGCCCATCTATCCTGGATGCAGCTGTATAGGAGCCCTCCCCTATAGCCAAATTGGAGGGGCTTCCTCCAATTTGCAAGTACACTCCATCCTGGCTAAGGCGGTATACAAGCTCTCCCAGACAAAGAGGAGGGAGGGGTCTCGTGCCTAAAGTGGCGAGTCACTTCTACCCTGGCTGCAGGTATAAGAGCTTCCCCCCCAAACCCAGGTGGGAGGGGTCTGTTGACTGGAGGGGCGAGCAACTTTACCATGGTTGCCCGTGGTATAGGAGTTTCCCCTGTCACTCAGGTGGGAGGGGTCTCCTGCCTGGAGGGGCGAGTCCACTCTACCCTGGCTGCTGTGGTATAGGAGCTAACCCTGACATTCTGATGGGAGGATCTCCCGCCTGAAGGGGAAAGTACCTTCTACGCTGGCTGCAGCGATATAAGAGATCCCCTTGACAGCCAGGTGGGAGGGGTATCCTGCCTGGAGGTGCCAGTCCCCACTACCCTGTCTGCGGCTGTATAGGAGCTCCCCTGGACACCCAGGGGTGTCTCGCCTGGAGGGGCCAGTCCCCTCTACCCTGGCTGCGGGGGTATAAGAGCCACTTCTGACACCCAGGTGGGAGGGGTCTCCCGCCTTGAGCGAGTACCCTCTACACTGGCTGGGGCGGTATACTAGCTCCCCCCAACACCAAGGTGGGAATAGTCTCCCGCCTGGAGTGGCAAGTCCCCTGTACCCTGGCTGCTGCAGTATAGGAGTTCCCATGACAACCAGGTTTGAGGAGTCTCCCGCCTGGTGGGTAGAGTCCCCTCTACCCTGCCAGCGGCTGTATAGGAGCTCCCCCATACACCCAGGTGGAAGTGGGCTCACTCCTGGAGAGGCGAGTTCCCTCTACCCTGACTGCAGTGGTGTAAGTGATCCCCCTGACACCCAAGTGAGAGGGATTTCCCGCCAGGAGGGGCGAGTCCCCTCTATCCTGGCAGTGGTGATATATGAGCTTGCCCTGGCACACAGGTGGGAAGGGTCTCCTGAATGCAGAAGCAAGTTCCCTCTACCCTGGCTGTGGAGGTGTACAAACTCCATCAGACACTCAGGTGGGAGGAGTCTCCTGCCTGGAGGGGCAAATCCCCTTTACTCTGGCTAAGGCGGTATATAAGCTTCCCCTGACACACAACTGGAGGGGTGAGTCCCCTCTACCCTGCTTGTGGTGGTATTCGATCTCCCTCCCCCACACACACCCAATTTAGAGGGTTCTCCTGAAAGGAGGGGCGAGTCCCCTCTATCCTGCCTGAGGAGGTATAGGAGCTCCCCCATACACCCAGGTGGGAGATATCCCCTCACTGGAGGGGCGATTCCTTGCTACCCCTGCTGTAGCTGCATTTGAGTCCCCCCACCTGGCACCCAGGTGGGAGTGGTCTGCCGCCTGGAGAGGTGAGTCCCCTCTACCCAGGCTAAGGCTGAATACAGACTCGCCCTGACAACAAGGTGGGAGGGGTCTCTCTCGGAGGAGCAAGTCCCCTCTACCCTGGAGGAGGCAGTGTAGGAGCTCCCATAGACACCCAGGTAGGAGGGGTCTCCCACATGCTGAGGTCAGGCCCCTATATCTTGGCTGGGGTGGTATATGAGCTCCTGCCTACAGCCAGGTTGGAGGGGTCTCCCGCATGGAGGGGCGAGTCTCCTCTACCCTGGCTAAGGTGGTATACAAGTTCCGCGTGACACCCAGGTAGGAGGGGTCTCCTGCCTAGGGGTGCCAGTCCCCTCTCCCCTGGCCGAGGCGGTATAAGAGCTCTTCCCCACACCCAGGTGGGAGGGGTCTCCCACCTGGAGGGGCGAGTTCCCTCTAACCTGCCTGCGGCAGTATTTAAGCTCCCCTGACACAAAGGTTTAAGGGGTCACCCGCCTAGAAGGGCTAGTCCCCTCTCCCCTGGCTGAGACGGTATAGAAGCTCACCCCGACACCCAGATTAGAGGGGTCTCCCAACTGGAGGGGCGAGACCCCTCTACCCTGGTTGCAGAGGTATAGGAGCTCCCCCAGACACCCAGGGGATAGGGTTCTCCTGCCAAGAGGGGCGAGTCCCCTCTATCCTGGCTGTGGAAGTATACCAGTTCCCTGGATTCCCTGGTGGGAAGGGTCTCACGCCCGGAGGGGCAAGTCGGGCCTACCCTGGTTGCTGGGGTATGTTATGTTTTTCTGACACTCTGGTGGGAGGGGTCCATCGCATGGGGGGAGGTGAGTCCACTCTACCATGGCTGCAGCAGTATAGAGCTCCCCCTGACACCCTGGTTGGAGGGGTCTCCCGCCTGGAGGGGCAAGTCCCCTCTCCCCTGGCTTAGGCGATATACAAGCTCCCCCAGAAACACAGTTGGGAAGGGTCTCCCGCCTGGAGTGGAGTGTCCTCTGTACCCTGCCTGCAGCGGTGTATGAGGTCCCCTGACACCAAGGTTGAGAGGTTTCCGGGCTAGTGGGGCATTTTCTCGCGATCTTGTCTGCAGTGGTATATGAGCACCCCACCATAGCCAGGTGGGAGGGACACCCGCCTGGCGCATCCCCTCTACTCTGGCTGCTAAAATATAGGAGCTCCCATGACAACCAGGTGTGAAGAGTCTCTCACCTGAGCATAGAGTCCTCTCTACACTGCCGGCAGCCGTGTAGGAGATTCCCTGGACACTCAGGTGGAAGTGGTCACCCTCCTGGAGGGGAGAGTCCCCTTTACCCTGGATTTGGTGGTTTTAAGAGTTCCCCCTGATTCCAAGGTGTGAGGAGTCTCCCGGATGGAGCAGCGAGTCCCCTCTACCCTGTCTGTGGCTGTTTCAAGCTCCCCTGACACTCAGGAGGGAGAGATCTTCTGCATAGAGGGGAAAGTCCCCTCGACCCTGACTGCAGCGATAATGGAGCTCCCACGACATCCAGGTGTGAGGGGTCTCCCAACTGAATGGGCGAGTCCCCTCTACCCTGGCTGCGGAGATAAAGGAGCTCCCTCAGACACCCAGGTGGGAAGGTTCTCCCAACTGGAGGGTCCAGTCCCCTCTACTCTGGCTGTGGCTGTATATGAGATTCACCCGACAACCAGGTGGGAGGGGTCTCTGACTGGAGGGGCAAGTCCCTGCTACCCTGGCTGCGGCAGTATAGGAGCCCCCCCCCCCCCACCACACACACACCCAGGTGGGAGGGGTCTCCTCCCTGGAGGTGCAAGTACCCTCTACCCTGGTTGGAGGGGTATACCAGCTCCACCCACACCCAGTTGGGAGGGGTCTTCCGCCTGGAGGGGCGAGTCCCCTCTACCCTGGCTAAGGTGGAATACAAGCTTGCCCAAACACACAGGTGGGAAAACTCTCAACCTTGTTGTCAGGGGACCTCATATACCGCTGCATATATCCTTCTCATCTGGAAGAGGGATTCCCCTCTACCCTGGCTGCAGTGGTATACTAGTGGTCCCTGACACCAGGAGGGAGGGGTCTCCCGCATGGAGAGGCAAGTCCTCTCTATCCTGGCTGCAGCATTATACGAGCTCCCCCCCCATACCCAGATAGGAGGGGTCTTCCACCTGAAGGTGCGTGTCCCCTCTACTGCGTCTGTGGGGGTATACTAGCTTTCCCTGACACCCAGGTGGGAGGGGTCTCCCAAATGGAGGGTCGAGTCCCCTCTACCCTGGCTGCAGTGATGTAGGAGCTCCTGCAGACACCCTGGTGGGAGGGGGTCCCTCGCCTGGGTGGGAGAGTCCCCTCTACCCTGGCTGCAGCGGTATAGGAGCTCCCCCCAACACCCAAGTTGGAAGGGTCTCGCTCCTGGAGGGGCGAGTATCCTCTACCATGGCTGCAGCGGTAAAGGAGATCTCCCCAGACAACCAGGTGAGAGGGGTCTCCTGCCTGGAAGGGCGAGTCCCCTCTACCCTGGCTAGGGCGGTATAGGAGCCCCTTCCTGGACACCTAAGTGGGAAGGATCTCCCACCTGGAGGGGCGAGTATCCTCTACCATGGCTGCAGCAGTAAAGAGCTCTCCCCACACCCAGGTGGGAGGGTTCTCCGGCCTGGAGTGGCGAGTCCCTTCTACCCTGGCTGCCAAGATAAGAGTTCCCCCAGACACCCAGGTGGAAGGGGTCTTTTGCCTGGAGGGGCGAATCCCCTCTACCCTGGCTGCGGAGGTATATGAATTCCCCGGATACCCCGGTGGGAGGGGGTCTCTTGCCTGAAGGGGTGAGTCCCATCTATGCTGGCTGAGGAGGGATACAAGCTCCCCCTGACACCCAGATGAAGATGTGAAGAGGTCTTCAGCCTGGAGTCCCTGCTACCCTGGATGCAGCTGTATAGGAGCCTTCCCCCACATACCCAGTTGGGAGGGGCCTTCTGCCTAGTGTGGTGAGTCCCCTCTTTCCTGGCTGCAGCAGTATACGAGCTCCCCCCAATACCCAGATGGGAGGGGTCTCCTGCCTGAAAGGGCTAGTCCCCTCTACATTGGCTTCTGGCTTCCGTGATATACTAGCTTTCTCTGACACTCAGTTGGGATGGGTCTCCACCTAGAGGGGTGAATCCCCTATACCTTGGCTGAGGCAGTATACTAGGTTTCCCTAACACCCAGGTTGGAGGGGTCTCCTGCCTGGAGGGGTGAGTCCCCTCTACCCTGGATGCAGCAGTATACTACCTCCCCCCACATGGAGGGCCAAGTGTCCTCTATTCATGCTGCTGTGGTATAGGAGCTTTCCCCGACACCCTGTTGGGAGGGGTCTTTTGCCTGGTGAGGCAAGTACCCTCTACCCTGGCTGCAGTGGTATATAAGCTCCCCAGACACCCAGGTGGAAGGGGTCTCCCACATGAAGGGGCGGGTTCCCTCTACCCTGTCTGCTGCGGTATAGAAGCTCCCCTGGACACCCAAGAGGGAGGGGTTTGCCGCCTGGATGGGCGAAACACCTCTACCCTGGCTGCAGCAGTATAAGGGTTCCCCCTACTTAACTAGATGGGAGGGGTCTCTTACCTGTAGGGGAGAGTTCCCTCTAGCCTGGCTAGATCTCCCCCGCCATACCCAGATGGGAAGGGTCTCCCGCCTGAAGTGGTGAGTCTCCTCTACCCTGCCTTCAGTGGTTTATGAGATCTCTTGACAACTGGGTGTGAGGGGTCTTCTGCCTAGTAGGGTGAATCCCCTCTATCCTGACTGGGCAGTATAGGAGCTTCACCCCCAATAGCCAGATGATAGGGTCCCTGCCTGAAGGGGCGATTCCACTCCACCCTGGCTAAGGCGGTATACAAGCTTCCCTGGACATCCAGGAAAGAGGGGTCTACAGCCTGGAGAGACAAGTCACCTCTAAACTGGCTGTGGCGGTATAAGTTCTCCCCCTCAGGAGTGGGAGGGTTCTCTTGCCTGGAGGGGCAAATCCCCTATACCCTGACAGCCGCGGTAAAAGAGCTCCCCCTGAGCCCAGGAGGGATGGATCTCCTGCCTGGAGGGGCGGGTCCCCTATAACCTGGCTGCGACAGTATAGGAGCTCCCCCCTGACACACAGGTGGGAGGGGTTTCCCTCCTGGAGGGGTGAGTCCCTTCTACCCTGGCGGTGAAGGTATAGGAGCTCCCCCCCCCACGCCCAGGTTTGAGGGGTCTCTGGCCTGGTGGGGCTAGTCCCTTCTCCCCTGGCTGCAGTGGTACAGGAGCTCCCCTGGACACCCAGGTGGGAGGGGTCTCCCGCCTACAGGGGCGATTTCTCTCTACCCTGGCTGTGGTGGTATTGGAGCTCCCCCCACGACACCCAGGTGGGAGGGGTCTCCCCCCTGAAGGGGAAAGTACCCTCCAATCTGGCTGCTGCGGTATATATATTCCTCCCACCTTGACATTCAGGTGGGAGGAATCCACCGCCTGGAAGGGCGAGTTCCCTCAACTCTGGCTGTGGTGGTACACGAGTTTCCCCAGAAACCCAGGTGGGAGAGGTCTCCCGCCTGGAGGTGTGAGTCTCCTGTACTTTGGCTGGTGCCATATAAAGGCTCCCAGGACCCCCAAGTGGGAGGGGTCTCCCTCCTGCAGGGGCAAGTCCCCTCTACCCCAGATGGGAGGGGTCTGACCCCTGTAGGGTCAAGTCCCCTCTACCGTGGCTTCAGCGGTAATCAAGCTCCCCCTGATATCCAGGGGCGAGTCCCTGCTAACCTGGCTGTGGTGGTATAGGAGTTCCCCCTGACACCCAAATGGGAGGGTTCTCTGGCCTAAAGGAGCAAGTCACCTCTACACTGGCTGCAGGAGGATAAGAGCTCCCTGGACACCCAGGTGGGAGGGGTCTCCCGCCTCAAGGGTCAAGTACCTTCTACCCTGGCTGTGGTGGTAAATATCTCCCCAGGACACCCAGGTGAAAGGAGTCTCCCTCCTGGAGGGGCGAGTTACCTCTACCCTGGCTAAGGTGGTATACAAGCTCCCCGCGGACACCTATGTGGGAGGGTTCTCCTGCCTGGAGGGGCGAGTCTCCACTGCCCTGGCTGTGGCCTTATACAAGCTCACCCTGATACTCAGGTGGGAGAGGTCTCCCGCCAGGAGGGGCGAGTCCCCTCTACCCTGGCTGAAGAGGTATACAATCTCCCAGGTGGGAGGAGTCTCCCGCCCAGAGGGGCGATTTCCCTCTATCCTGGCTATGGAGGTGTTGGAGCTCTCCCCACCCCCTGCATCACAGACACCCAGGTGGAAGAGTTCTCCTGCCTGGAGGGGTGAGTCCCTTCTACCCCGGCTGTGGCTGAAAAGGAGCTCCCCCTGACACCCAGGTGAGAAGGTTCTCCCGCCTAGAGCAGCGAGTCCCCTCCTCTCTGGCTGCAGAGGTATACAAGCTACCCCAGGCACCCAGATGGGAGGGTCTCCCACCTGGAGAAGGGAGTCTCCTCTACTTTTTCTGGTGCCATATAAGAGTTCCCAGGACACCCAAGTGGGAGGGGTCTCCCGCATGCAGGGGCGAGTCCCCTCTACACTGGCTGTGGCAGTATGCTACCTCCCCATGACACTCAGGTGGGAGGGGTCTGCCGTCTCTAGAGGCGAGGCCCCTCTACCTTGGCTGCAGCGTAATTGAGCTCCCCCTGACACCCAGGTGGGAGGGGTCTCCCGATTGGAGGGGCGAGTCCTTGCTACCCTGGCTGCAACACCGAGGTGGAAGGGGTCTACCCACAACACCGAGGTGGAAGGGTTCTACCGCCTGAAGGGGCAAGTACCCTCTACCCTGACTGCTGCAGTATAGGAGCTCATCCTGACATCCAGGTGGGAGGGGTCCCCCGCCTGGAGGGGCGAGTCTCCTCAACCCTGGCTGTGGTGGTGTAAGAGTTCCCCCGACACCCAGGTGGGAAGGGTTCTCCTGACTAAAGGGGCGAGGCCCCTCTACCCTGGCTTAAGCGGAATAGGAGCTCCCCCGAACACCTGATGGAAGGGGTCTTTGGCCTGGAGGCCCGAGTCCCATCTATCCTGACTGCAGCAGTATAAGGGCTCCCCCATAGAACCAGGTAGGAAGGGTCTCCCGGATGGAGGGGCGAGTCCCCTCCACCTTGGCTGCTGCAGTATAGGAGCTTCCCCTGACACCCTGGTGAGAGGGGTCTCCTGCTTGAAGTGGCCAGTACCTTCTACCCTGGCTGTGGTGGTATATGACTTCTCAGGCCCATGTGGGAGGAGTCTCCTTCCTGGAGGGGCGAGTCCCCACTATCCTTGCTGCTGTGGTATAGGAGCTCCCCCTGAACACCCAGGTGGGAGGGGATTCCCTGATGGAGGGGAGAGTCCCCTCTACCCTGGCTAAGGTAGTACACAAGCTCCCTGCGAAACCCATGTGGGAGGGGTCTCCTGCCTGGTGGGGCGATTCCCCACTACCCTGGCTGTGGCGGTATACAAACTCCCTGTAACACCCAGGTGGGAGGGGTCTCCTTCCTGGAGGGGCGAGTCCTCTCTACCCTGGCTGTGGTGGTATATGAGTTCCCCGGACACCCAGGTGGGAGGAGGTCTCTGGCCTGGAGGGGTGATTCCCCACTAGCCTGGCTGCTCTAGTATATGAGCACCCCCTGACACCCAGGTGAGAAGCGTCCCTGGCTTGGAGGGGCGACTTTCTTCCACCTGGCTGTAGCAGTATATGAGCTCCCCACCCACACTGGAGGGGGAACCCTCTACCCTGGCTAAGGTGATATACAAGCTCCCCACATCACCCAGGTAGGAGGAGTCTCCTGTCTGTTGGGGCAAGTCCCCACTACCTCCCCCTCCAAACCCAGGTGGGAGGGGTTTCACACCTGGAGGGGCAAGTTCCCTCTAACTGGCTGCAGGGGAATACTAGCCCCCTCCACAACTCAGTGGGAGGCATCTCCTGCCTGGAGGGTCAAGTCCCCTATACCATGATTGTGAAGTTATAGGAGCTCCCCCTGACACCCAGGCCCCTTGCCTGGAAGGGCAAATCCCCTCTACCCTGACTGTGGCTGTGTAGAAGCTCCCCCTGACATCCAGGTTCAGGGGGGGGGGTGTCTCACGCATGGAGCGGTGAGTCCCCTCTATCCTGGCTGCTGCTGTATAGGAGCTCCCCCTCCATACCCAGATGGAAGGGATCTCCCGCCTGAAGGGATGAGTCCCCTCTACCCTGTCTGCAGTGGTATACTAGCTTTCCCTGACACCCAGGTGGAAGGGGTCTCCTGCCTGGAGGGGTGAGTCCCCTCTACCCTGACTTTGGCAATATAAAAACTCCCCCTGACACTCAGGTGGAGGGGTCTCCTGCCTGGAGGGGCGAGTCAACTCTACCCTGGCTAAGGTGGTATACAAGCTCTCTGTGACACCCAGGTGGGAGGGGTCACCCTCATGAAGGGGCGAGTCCCCTTTTCCCTGACTGCAGTGGTATACTAGCTTTCCCTGACACCCAGGTGAGAGGGGTCTCCAGCCTGGAGGCATGAGTTCCTTCTACACTGGTTGCAGAGGTAAAGGAGCGTCCCCTGACACGCAGGTGGGAGAGTCTCTGTCCTGGAGGGGCGAGTCCCCTCTACCCTGGCTACAGAGGTTTATGAGCACCCCCAACCAACACCTAGATGGGAGGGGTCTCCTGCCTGGAGGGGCATGTCCCCTCTACCCTGGCTGTATCGGTATAATAGCTCCCCCTGACACCCAGGTGGGAATGGTTTCCCGCCTGGAGCAGCGAGTCCCCTCTACACTGGCTGCGGAGATATTTAGGCTCACCCAGACACCCAGGTGGGAGGTGTCTCCCAACTGGAGGGGCAAGTCCCCTCTTCCCTGGCTAAGGCGGTATACAAGCTCCCCCAGAAACACAGGTGGGAGGGGTCTCCCACCAGGAGTGGTGAGTCCCCTGTATCCTGCCTGCAGTGGTATATGAGCTCCCCTGACAACCAGGTTGAGAGGTCTCCAACCTAGTGGGGCGAGTCCCTGCTGTTTTGACTGCAGCAGTATATGAGCACCCCCCCCCCATAGCCAGATGAGAGGGGTTGTGGGAGGCCATCCTCGCTCGTGATTTGAGTTACCTCCCTGGCTGGGTGAGAGGCGCTTAGACACAGCTGTGTTAAAGCCTTCCCCACCCTTTCCCAGGTCTGAGGGCTTGTCCATGCAGAGGCGTGTCTGGCCACTGACCTGAAGACTCAATCTTCACCCCTGACCTTGGGATGCTGCCCCCCTTAACCTTCATTGGATGAGATTTTCCCTGGAATTTTTGGTACCCAATAAAAGCTCCTTCCTGGCGCGTTCTCCCTCTCTCGCTAGTCTCCTCTGTAAACCTCGCCATCGCATTAGGTGGCTGGAGGCGGGAGCTAGGAGAAGTCTTGGAGCTGGTGTTAAAGGTAATGAGAGTCTGTCTCTTTAATTTAAAACTCCCTAGTAATTTCTTATGAACCGAACCTTCTTTCATGAAGCCAGCGCTGTTTGCGTGGCAGAAGGGGTCACCGCCTTGAACAGCGAGTCCCCTCTACCCTGTCAGTGGCTGTTTCAAGCTCCCATATACCCTCAGGTGGAGGGGTCTCCCACATGGAGGGTCAAGTCCCCTCTACCCTGGATGCTGAGGTAATGGAGCTCCCCAGACACCCAGGTGGGAGGGATCTCCTGACTGGAGGGTCGAGTCCCCTCTAACCTGGCTGAGTCGGTATATGAGCCACCCCACGACACCAGGTGGGAGGGGTCTCCCGCCTGGAGGCGCGAATCCCCTCTACCCTTATTGGGGCAGTTACTAGCTCCCCTGATACCAGGTTGTGAGGGTTCGCCCGCCTGGAAGGGCGAGCTAGTTGCCAAGTTCCCCTAGACCCCCAGGTAAAAGGGGTCTCCTGCCTTGAGGGGCAAGTCCCTGCTACCCTTGCTGCAGCTTTATATGAGGCCCCACCCACTCAGGTGGGAGGAGTCTCTTGCCTCCAGGGGTGAGTCTCCTCTACCCTAGCTTCAGCAGGATATGAGGTTCCCCTGAAAACCAGGTGAAGGCGGTCTCCCGCCTGGAGGGATGAGTCCCTGCTACCCTGGCTGCAGCTGTATACCTCCCCCCCCCCCCCAACCCACAGGTGGAAGAGGTCTCCTGCTTGGAGGGGCCAGTCCCTTCTACCATGGCTAAGGAGGAATACAAGCTCACCCCGACACCAAGATGGGAGGGGTCTCTGGCCTGGAGGAGCCAGACCCCTCTATCCTGGCCGTGGCGATATATGAGCTCCCCCTGACTCACAGATGGAAGGGGTCTTCTGCCTGGAGGGGCCAGTCCGCTGTACCCTGGCTGCCAGGGAATACAAGCTCCCCCAGACACCCAGGTAGGAAGGGTCTCCTGCCTAGAGTGGCAAGTACCCTCTACCCTGGCTGTGAGATTTAGGAGCTACCCCAGACACCAAGGTGGGAGGGGTCTCCCATATGGAAGGGTGAGTCCCCTTTCTTGCTGCTGTGGTATAAGAACTTCCCCTGACACCCTGGTGGGAGGGGTCTTCCACCTGGTGAGGCAAGTACTCTCTACCTTGGCTGCAGCAATGTACAACCTCCCCCTGACACCCAGGTGGGAGGGGTCTCCCTTCTGGAGGGGTGAGTCTCTTCTACATTTGCTCCCTGGACACCCAGGTTTAAGAGGGTTCTCCTGTCTGCAGGGGCAAAACCCTCTACTCTGTCTGTGGCAGTATATGAGCTCCCCTTGACACCCAGGTGGGAGGAGTCCCCTCTACCCTGGATGCAGTGGTATTGGAGCTCCCTTGGACACTAAAGTGGAGGGTTCTCCGGACTGGAGGGGTGAGTCTCCTCTAGCCTGACTGTGATGGTTTAAGAGTTCCCCCTGATTCCCAGGTGGCAGGGGTCTCCCCTCCTTGAGGGGCAAGTCGCCTCTACCCTGGCTGCTGGGGTATATGAGCTCCCCCTGACACCCAGTACTAGGTACTAGGGGTCTTTGACCTGGAGGGTCGAGTTCCCTCTAACCTTGCTGCGGAGATTTAGGAGCTCCCCTTGACACCCAGGTGGGAGGAGTCTCTCGCCTGGAGGGGCGAATCCCCTCTACTTTGGCTGGTGCCATATAAGAGTTCCCAGGACACAGGTGGGAGGGATCTCCTGCCTGCATTGTCCAGTCCCCTCGACCATGGCTGTGGCAGTATTGGAGCTCCCCCTGACACCCTGGAGGGAGAGAACTCCCACCAGGAGGGGTAAGTACCCTCTACCTAGGCTGCAGTGGTAAAAGCTCCCGCAGACAGCCAGGTTGGAAGGGTTTCTCGCCTGGAGTAGCGAGTCTCCTCTACCCTGGCTAAGGTGGTATACAAGTTCCCCTTTTCACCCAAGTGGGAGGAATTCCTTTCTGGAGGGGTGAATCCCCACTAATCTGGCTGCAGCGATATAGGAGCTCCCTACCACACACAGGTGGGAGGGGTCTCCCGCCTAGAGGGGAGAGTCCCCTCTACCCTGGCTGCTGGGGGTAATAGAGCCCCCTCCTACACCAGGAGGGAGGGGTCTCCCGCCTGGAGGGGCAAGTCACTGCTACCCTGGCTGCAGCTATATAGGAGCCTCCCCTCCCCCGACACCCATGTGGAAGGGGTCTTCTGCCTGGAGGGGCGAGTCCCCTCTACACTGGCTAAGGCAGAATACAAGGTCCCACCGACACGCAGGTGGGAGGGGTCTCCTGTCTGGAGGGGCAAGTCCCCACTACCCTGGCTGCGGAGATTTAAGAGTACCCTCCGATTCCCAGGTGGGAGGGGTCTTCCGCCTGGAGGGGCTACTCCACTCTACCATGGCTGCAGAGGTATATGAGCTCTCTCTCACACCCAGATGGGGAGGGGTCTCTAGCCAGGGGAGAGTCAGCTCTACCCTGGCTGCTGCAGTATAAGAGCTCCTGACACCCAGGTGGGAGGAGTCACCCGCCTGGAGGTATAGCCCCCTCTACCCTTCCTGTGCTGGTATAGGATCTCCTTCCTGACACGCAATTGAGAGTAGTCTTTCCGCTCAAGGGGCAAGTCCCCTCTACTGTGGATGTGGCAGTATAATAGCTCTCTCTCACACCCAGGTGGGAGGGGTCTCCTGCCAGGAGGGGCGAGTCCCCTCTACTCTGTCTGTGGCTGTTTCAAGCTCCCCCGCACCCTGGAGGTGCTAGTCCCCTTTTCCCTTGCTGTGGTGGTATAGGAGCTCCCCCTGACACCCAGGTGGGAGGGGTCTCCCAACTGGAAGGGAGAGTCCCCTCTACCCTGCCTGTGGCAGTATATGGGCTCCCCTGACAACCAGGTGGGAGGAGTCTCCCGCCTGGAGGGGCAAGTCCACTCTCCCCTGGCTGAGGCGGTATAGGAGCTCCCCCTGACACCCAGGTGGGAGGGGTCCACTGCCTGCAGGGGCGAGTCCCCTCTACAGTGGCTGTGGAGGTATATGAGCTCCACCCCACACCCAGGTAGGAGGGGACTTCCGCCTGAATGGGCGAGTTTGCTCTACACTGGCTGCCCTGGTATACCAGCTCCCCTGACACCCAGGTGGGAGGTGTATTCTGCCTAGAGGGGCGAGTCCCCTCTACCCTGCTTTGGAAGTGTAGGAACTCCCCTAGACATTCAGGTGGGAGGGGTTTCGCGCATGGAGGGGCGAGTCCCCTCTACCCTGGCTGGTGCCCTATAAGAGCTCCAGGGACACCCACCTGCAGGGGCGAACCCCTCTGCCCTGGCTATGGCAGTATATGAGCTCGCCCCGAAACCCACTGGGAGGAGTCTCCTGACTGGAGGGGCAAGACCCTCTACCCTGGCTGCAGAGTTATAGGAGCTCCCCCAACACCCAGGTGGGAGGGGTCTCCCAACTTGAAGGGCGAGTCTCCTCTACCCTGGCTGCAGCGGTATACTTGCTTTCCCTGACACCCACGTTGGAGGGGTCTCCTGCCTGGAGAGGGTAGTCCCTTCTAATCTGGCTGTGGTGGTATACAAGCTCCCCTGACACCCTGCTGGGAGAGATCTCCCGTCTCTAGGAGCAAGTCCCCTCTACCCTGGCTGCAGTGGTATACTAGCTTTCCCTGACCCCCAGGTGGGAGGGGTCTGGCGCCTTGATTGGTAAGTCCCCTGTACACTGGCTCTAGACATAATCAAGCTTTCCCTGACACCCAGGTTGGAGAGGTGTCCTGACTGGAGGGGCGAGTCCACTCTATCCTGGCAGTGGAGGAATAGGAGCTCTGCAGTCACCCAGCGGGGAGGAGTCCCCCGCTTGAGACGTGAGTCCCTGCTACCTTGGCTGCAGCAGTAAAGGAGCTCCCCTGACACCCACATGGGAGAGGTCTCTGGCCTTGAGGGGCGAGTCCCCTCTACCCTGGATGCGGAGGTATAGGAGTTCCCCCAGACACCCAGGTGAGAGGGATCTCTGGCCTGGAGGGGAGAGTCCCTTCTATGCTGGCTGCAGCAGAATATGAGCTCCCCTGACACCCAGGTGGGAGGGGTCTCCCGACTGGAGGGGAGAGTCCTCTCTACTCTGGCTGCAGCTGTATAGGAGTTCCCCCCCAATTCCCAGGAGGGAGGGGGTCTAAAGCTTGAAGGGGCGAGTCGCCTATAGCCTGGCTGCTGGAGTGTAAGAGCTCCCTCTGACACTCAGGTGGGAAGGGTCTTCTGACTGGAAGGGCAAGTCCCCTCTAGCCTGGATGCAGCAGTATAGGAGCTCCTCCCACACACCCAGGTGGGAGGGGTCTCCCGCCTGGTGGGGTCTCCCGCCTGGAGGGGCGAGTCCCCTCTACCCAGGTTGGGGCGGTATACTAGTTTCCACTGATACCCAGTGGGCGGGGTCTCTCGCCTGGGGGGCGAGTCCCTGCTACCAGGGCTACAGAGGTATACAAGATCCCCCAGGACACCCAGGTGGGAGGGGTCTCTGGTTTGGCGGTATACTAGCTCCCCCAGACAACCAGGTGAAAGGGGCCTCCCGCCTGGAGGAGCAAGTCCCCTCTAGCCTGGCTCATGAGGTATATGAGACGCCCCCACAACACCCAGGTGGGAGGGGTGTCTGGCCTGGAGGGGCGAGTCCCCTCTAACCTGGCTGCAGCGGTATACAAGCTCCCCCCCCACACCCAGGGGCGAGGGGTATTCCGCCTGGAGGCGCCAAGTCCCCTCTACCCTGGTTGCCTCTGTATACTAGCTCTCCCCAACACGCAGTTGGGAGGGGTCTCTTGCCTGCAGCAGAGAGTCCCCTCTACCCTGGCTATAGTGGTATATGACCTCCCCCTGACACCCAGGTGGGAGGAGTCGACCATCTGGATGGGCAAGTCCCCTCTACCATGTTTAAGGTGGTAATAAGCGCCCCCTCACCTAGGTGAGAGGGGTCTCCCGCCTGGAGGGGTGAGTCCCCTCTACCCTGGCTGAGGAGGTATAGGAGATCCCCTCAATACCCAGGTGGGAGGGGTCTCCTGCCTGGATGGGCAAGTCCTCACTACCCTGGCTGCAGTGGTATATAAGCTCCACCCCCCCCAAACCCAGGAGAGAGGGGTCATGGAGGGACGAGTCCCCTCTATGCTGGCTCCTGCAATATAGGAAATCCCAGAACAACCAAGTGTGAGGAGTCTGACCCCTGTAGGATAGAGTTCCCTCTCCCCTGCCTGTGTCGGTATAAAAGTACCCACAGACACCCAGGTGGAAGGGGCCTTACGCCTGGAGGGCCAAGTCCCCTCTACCTGTCTAAGGTGTTATACAAGCTCACCCAAATTTATAAGCTCACCCACAACCCAGTTGGGAGGGGTCTCCCTTCTGGAGGGTCGAGTCTCCTCTACCCTGGCTGCTGCTGTATAGGATCTCTCCTGACACTCAGGTGGGAGGAGTCTCCTGCCTGGAGGGTAGAGTCTTAGAAATCTGAGCTCAGAAAGCCCCAGACTTATAAAGGTGTTCCAAACAATTGTTGGCCTAAAAGAAGACACTATTTTTATTTATTTTATTTTATGGGGGGGGGGCGGCGTGAAGAGATGCGGAATCAACACACAGACTCTGGGAGCTGGTGAGAGAACTGGCTGGAGACCCACCTCAGGTCATCATCCAGTAGCTCACTTTATTTTTGGAATGCATACAAATGTTATAGGGTCTGAGTGGGGAGTGCCCATCAATCATACACAAGCAAGATAGTATCCATAAGCCAATCATCTTATGCCTAATGTAACCACACTATGAGGATGCTCTAAATATTGCTATCATCAGGAAGGGTCTTTGTCCCTAGAGGAGGGGATTTCTAAGTTAGAAGTTTCATTCCTGAAGCTCCTAGCCAACAGTTTCCTGGTCTGGCAGCTTGGCCACGCTAACCACGAGTGCCAAGGATGTGGTTTCACTAAAGGCTGGCTAGAGCAGAGCATCCCATCCTGTTCCTATCAGGCCTGAACAAGTGTAGATTCTTCAAGCACTCCGAGCTGCTCATAGCTGCTAGCTGCTAGCTGGAAACTGAAAGTTATTCCAACATTTCCTCCATTTTTATTAAATTTGTTGCTGAAGGAGAACCATGATGAGAGAAGAAAGGAAGAGGGAAAAGCATAGAAAAAGGGAAAAGAACCAAGAAAGAGAAAAGGGGAAAGATGCAGACGTGGCCCCATTCCTGTAACTGCAGTTGTTACCTGCTGTGGTGAGAGGGCAGCTGCTGCTGACTAGGTCTCTGTCTGTCGCTTGGGTCCTGATCTGAGCTGGGCATGGGGAGCAAAGCAGCCATGGGGGCAGGAGACCTCTCTCAGAAAGGGTGAAGACTTAGGCCATTGCACAGGTGGGGGGGTGAGGTTCTGTGCCTCACCTCTGTTGGCCCCCAAGTTTTCTCCTGATGGCCCCTCTGTGGCTGTGCCTGTCTTAGGTTGTTCCTCCCTTGAGGAATCTTACCCATCTTTGACTAACCAGCCATCCTCCGGGGCCAAACAGGGTGATGCAGAGTGTGCAAGGCATTGCCACTGAGAGGGTTCTCTGTCTCCTTGATAGATAATGCCCTCGTGGCCTCTATGCCAGCGTTTACCTTAGGATCGGGAAATTCAGATTTCTTCTCCGTGGAGGGCCCAGCTCACAGCACTGGGCTGGTGAGGCTGCATTCAGGAAGGAAGTAAAAAGGCCATAGACAGACAAACAGTAATATAGTCACAGAGCTGAGAGAGACACAGATAGATGAAAAAGAGGGCAGTGCTAAGACTCAGTGCAGGATCCCTCATAGAAAACTGGCCCTTAGTTGGTACTACTTAGATCCTGTCCAAAGTCACCATCCATACAGATGCGGGGGAAACATTATTTTCCTTTTGTCTTTCCTTACATGCATGAACTAACATAGCTTGTTTTGTTTCTACTTTGTTGAGCCTTTTTTGGAAACATCTTAAAATAACATATACTAAAACAAGAAAAATTATGCCAATACCAGCGAGGATCCAATTAGTAGGGTCAATTAAAGCTGGCAATTTATTCCATAGAAGCTGTAAGATTGAGGGGTTAAGAATTAGCTCTGCTCTGGTTTCATTTAGGCTGAGAATCTGAGCATGCAGTGTCATAATGAAATTTCTAAAAGTCCCTTAAGTCTATTTGCTAATTCAAGCCAAGCTTCTGTTACATTTCTTATTGAGACAGGGGTTTGACAAACATACAGAAATTGAGGACTGCAGGGTACTCTAACTTTCAATTGAATCATATCAATTTTTCATCAATAAGGTCAATCTGTTGTTGTAACATTAAGATACCTCCTTGCAAGTGCAGGTTTAGTCTCTACTGGGTGGTCAGGGCTTTAGTGGAGTGCTGCACTACCTGATTAATGGTTGCAGCATTTGCTGTGGACTGGGTCAAAGCTACACCAGTGGCAGAATCTGCTGCGACTGCAGTGAGGGAGGCAGCTATAATGGCAGCAGTAATCCCAAAATCTCGCCTAACTTTGGGAAGGGAAATATCTTTTGTAAAGTGAACCTCTTGAATGGAGGAGTCATCCTCCTTTGGGAACTATAACATGGGGGGGGGGGCTGTTCTCATTAGCATTACTGTCTTACCAGAAGAATTCCAACAACTGGTTAACTCACATTGGGAACATCACAATTAAGATGACTGTTTTTGTGATTTTGAGTGGAAGTTACAAAGAAAAAGGGTGGCTTAACATATACATGGCCTTTAGTAGCACGTTTAGCTGAGGGTTTCTCAAAAGAACCATTAAACCAAATGGCATCCATGGTGACAATAGGACTGATATCTATATATTTGTAAGCACCACATAACAATTGTTTGCCTAATTGCAAAAAGTCTCCTGACTGTCTTTCTTTTGTATTTTGAGCATTTGTTATCCAATCTGTATGATATTAATACATTTAAATATTAATGTATTTGTTTCTGTTAAAAATTCCATTTTCTGTCTACCTTTTGTATAGGGTCTGGACCAACTAATAAGCTCATCAGAAATGAAATAGGGTCTGGAAAGGGAGAGACAATCTCTCCAAGATATAGCTCTTAGAGGTATACCTTCATTGATGTCCTTAAATTTTTCCCATAGACATCTCTGCAGAAAGGGTTGGGGCCAATAACGTGAGTCTCTAGCATGAGAGGGCATGGTCATGCCACTAGGCAGATCACTAACAGAGACTACTTTTTTTTTTTTAAATAACACAATGTGGCCATTGTTTATTTATCTATTTTTTTAGAGAGAGAGAAAGAGAGAATTTTTAATATTTATTTTTTAGTTTTCGGCGGACACAACATCTTTGTTTGTATGTGGTGCTGAGGATCGAACCTGGGCCACACGCATGCCAGGCGAGCGTGCTACCGCTTGAGCCACATCCCCAGCCCCAGAGACTACTTTTGCTTCTCCTTCTAAGGAGAGTGGCCAAAAACCCATAATGCCTCCTATTCCTGGCTCCCAAAGAGTATGATTGTGAAGGCAAACTGTAGACTGACACAGCCTCTGTGCCCTAGCCACATCCCTTAATATAGTAAAGGCCCATGAATGATCAAGTGAGAGTGGCATATTCCAAGGGTGCCTTGCTATTGGGTCAGATGTAACTGGGCATCAGGAGGAAACATTAGTAGCAAACAAGAAAGGCAATACAGTATCATCCAAAAGAATCCCAGGAGATGGAGCCCCACCCACCAATCATGTACTTTTGGGTTGAACGACAAAATGATGCACAAAAGCATAAAGGGGTTTTTCTGCGTTGATGCAAAAGAAGGGGAAAGTCCAATTAAAGTCCCAGCAACAGCATAAGTTGTTTCCAATTGGTTGGGTGTGGTACTTCTGGTCCAGTGCAGGAGAGTGATGAGAGCAGCAGTTGCAGTTGTGGCTGTGAGGACCACGAGCCTTATGATGATATTGATCCGGAGTGCTCCTGTTGTCTTCCTGAGTTTTGTCCTTGGGATGCATTCTGCAAGATTCAAGAGAGAAGTATGTACGACATTCTGATCACTATTAATTGAACGTGGATTGCTCTCATGGTTTTTTAATTGTAGTGGCATGAGTATTTTGCTCACTGAAGGGTTTTGCCACTAGATGCTCTCCACTAGAGGAGAATTGTCCCGCAGAACAGCCGATCATGAGTGATAGCTATCTGCAAAGCAATTTTTCCCTCTTGGGACATACTTTGAAGTGTGTCCGTTTTGCTTGGACAGGCCAGCATAGGGCCTTGAGTTATCAGGCCATTAGGCAGAGGCCTTTCATACTCCATACTTACCTGTTGTGCACTTACTTGTGAGTTGCAGGTTATAATTGCACACATAAGCAAGAAGAGAGTACCAGGGCTCTGGTCTCTGGCAGGTGACATGGTCTGAGCTTGATCTGATAGGGCTTTGATATCACCCCAGGTTATCTTGTGAGCCCTCTGGTGGGGAGGTCGTGATGATCTCTTCTTCTCCTTTTGGCTCAGTTTCTGAAGCCAGTGGCTGGTCTGAAATTTCTTGCTGGTACCCAAATGGGGTGAGGCTCCTGTTAACATATGTAAACCCTCCACCCATGGTTGAGAGGAGCCCAGACCATCCCTTGCATTTGTTATGGGATCCTTTCATGAGACCATAAGTAGATGGGAGGACCCCAAGAGGGGGGCCCAATGCTTATGGGCTGCTATTTTCATAGAAAATTTTGAAATTGAGAGAAAATTTAAATCAGATAAGATTCTTTTCAAGGTATCATGAGGGGAGTTGGTATAGTTTCTTGTGTGCTCTTACTATAATGCCTTGAGTCTAAGGGCTATAGGGAATCCCAATTAAATAATGTATATGCAAAACATTGCAAATTGCTTGAAATGTCTTGTTAGTATAGGTTGGCCTTTATCAATTTTAATAGGCATGAAACATCCATAATTTTAAAACATTTAAGTACATGGGAGATGACTTTTTTTAGGGCAGGGTGTCTTGGGGCCAGGGAGGCTGCCATTCTTAGGACAGTAATGTTCAATGTGGCCTGGCTGATTACAGCCCTAGCAAATGGGATCAGATCTTGGTTGGGAAGACCCATCATTTTTGTTAACTGATAGTTTATTAACGGCAGCTGTTATGCCTGAATGGGTCCTGAAGAGAGGCTATTTCCTTTTTAGCAGAGATCCATTTCAAAAGGGATTCGCTGGGTACTGGGGCAATTGCAGCCCTAGCTCCTGCAGTCACTGCTTCCCATGCCAATTGTTTAAGTAATGAGCCTTGAGTAAGGCCAGGTTGAATGAGCTTCCTGAGTGCCTGGATTATTCTAGATAAGAAGTCAGGAAACCATTCATGGGGCCTTGGATCATTTTTCTGAACAATTCCTCTTTTTTTTTTTAAAGAGTTCTTAAAGCAATGTCTTTGACTTGACAAGATGCCTAATATAGGGGCCCAAGATGCTGACATGTTTAGGGTCCAATGTCTTGTGCTTAGTGGGGGATTTTCTTGACTTGTTAGATCAAGGCCGTATGCACATGGTGTCTCCGGAGCAGAGTTCCCTTTAACAGAGCAAACCGAGGTTCCAAATTCTGGGAGGACCAGTCCCTTATGTGAATTCCCTGGTGAACCAGGGGGAAGGAGGGGTCATAAGGTGATGCCAGTCCTTATGACGGTGTGTGACTCAACTCGGGGTACCAACAGTACGATAAAGACAAGGAAAGGGGTTAGAGGAGGGGGTTCCTTGCTCACCTTCAAGGAACCAATAGCACACAGAACACAAATGGGGTCTATTACACGAAATCCTACCTGAAATCAACGGGATGGCCAGTCCCGAGGTGCGAGGGTGCAAGCAGACATGTTGAGGAGCCAAATTGCTGTGGTCTGGTCAACTAGTTGCTCGGCTACCTTGTTGTGGGGGGTAGGGATGCGGAATCAACACACAGACTCTGGGAGCTGGTGAGAGAACTGGCTGGAGACCCACCTCAGGTCGTTGTCTAGTAGCTCAGTTTATTTTTGGAATGCATACAATTGTTATAGGGTCTGAGTGGGGCATGCCCATCAATCATACACAAGCAAGATAGTATCCATAAGCCAATTATCTTATGCCTAATGTAACCACACTATGAGGATATTCTAAATATTGCTATCATCAGGAAGGGTCTTTGTCCCTAGAGGAGGGGATTTCTAAGTTAGAAGTTCCATTCCTGAAGCTCCTGGCCAACAGTTTCCTGGCCTGGCAGCTTGGCCACGCTAACCACGAGTGCCAAGGATGTGGTTTCACTAAAGGCTGGCTAGAGCAGAGCATCCCATCCTGTTCCTATCAGGCCTGAACAAGTGTAGATTCTTCAAGCACTCCGAGCTGCTCATAGCTGCTAGCTGCTAGCTGTAAACTGAAAGTTATTCCACCAACTCAATAAACAGGTTAAGGAATGGAACCAGATGCTTCACAGAAGAAGAAATGCAATCGATCAAAAAAATATATATGAAAAAGTGTTCGCCATCTCTAGCAGTTAGAGAAATGCGAATCAAAACTAAGATTTCATCTCACTCCAGTCAGAATGGCAATTATTAAGAATATAAGCATTAATAAATGATGGTGAGGTTGTAGGGAGAAAGGTACACTCACACATTGCTGGTGGGAATACAAATTGGTGCAACCATAATGCAAAGCAGTATGGAGATTTCTCAGAAAACTTGAAATGGAACCACCATTTGACCCAGCTACCCTACTCCTCAGTATATATCCAAAGTACATAAAATCAGCATGCTACAGTGATACAGCCAATCAATGTTTATAACAGCTCAATTCACAATAGCCAAACTAAGGAACCAACCTAGATGCCCTTCAACAGATGAATGATAAAGAAAATGTGATATATATATATATATATATATATATATATATATATATATATATATATATATATATATATATGAATATTATTCAACCTTAAAGAAGAATGAAATTATGGCATTTGCCAGTAAATGAATGGCTCTGTAGACTATCATGCTAAAGGAAATAAGCTAGTTCCAAAAAAACCCAAAGGCCAAATGTTATCTCTGATATGTGGATGCTAATTCACAATAAGGGGTGGAAGCTAGGGAAGAATAGATGTAATTGGGGTTAGACAGAGGAGAGTGAAGGGAGAAGAGGGAATATGGGAGTAGAAAGGGTAGTAGAATGAATCAGACATTATTGCCCTATGTACATATACAATTACATGACCAGTGTGATTCTACATTGTGTACAACCAGAAGAGGGAGCAGTTGTACTCCATTAATGTATGATATGTCAAAATGTGTTCTACTGTCATGTATAACTAATTAGAACAAATAAAGTAAAAACAGATGAATGAATAAAGAAAATGTGGTATATATACACAATGTAATATTACTCAGCCACAAAGAAGAATGAAATTATGGCATTTGCCAGTAAATGGATGGCTCTGTAGACTATCATGCTAAAGGAAATAAGCCAATTCCAAAAACCAAAAGCCAAACGTTGTCTCTGATATTTGGGTGCTGACTCACAATAGGTGAGGGCACTGAGGGAAGGGCTGGAGGTTTACTGCATTGGACAGGGAAGGATGGGGGAAAGAGGAGGGATGGCAATGGGAAAGATAGTAGAATGAATTGGACATAACTTTCCTACCTTCGTATATGAACACACGACCAGTGTAACTCCACATCATGTACAATCACAGAATGGGAAGTTATACTCCACATAGGTATAATATGTCAAAATACATTCTACTGTCATGTATAACTAAAAAGAACAAATAAAAAATAAAGAGATCAAAATTTTTTTTAAAAAGTGCATGTGGCAACACATGACTGACTTAATTCCAATGCAAATTCTTCTAGGCAGAGACCATGTCTACTTTGTACTTTTGTATCTGCAGTATTTGGCAAGTGGGTGTCACACAGAAGATTATCAATATTTTTTGAAAAATAAACAAGTGACTATCCAGATGCCATGGCACATGCCTATAATCCCAATGGCTCAGGAGGCTGAGGCAAGAGGATTGTGAGTTCAAAGGCAGCCTCAGCAATTTAGCGAGGCCCTAAGTAACTCAGCAAGACCCTATCTCTAAATAAATATTAAGAAAGGGCTGGGGATGTGGATCAATCGTTGAGCACCCCTGGGTTCAATTCCTGGTACCAAAAAAAGAATTAAACAAATGAATAAATTAGTGAAGTGGTTATATCAGCCATTTCTCATGTTTGCCAACTTTAATGAAGAGGGATTTTTCTTCCCCAAATGGTGATTCCAAATGTGAATTTATAGAATAAATATTCCCCTGATTTCAAAGGATGGTGATTACTCTAACAACCCTTAATCAGAAGCCTGCCTTAGGGATTGCAATTGAATTTATTCACACATTTTTCAAACTTATTGGAACACAGAGTGTTTATAGAGTGACAGAAGGCACTGTTTGATCTGAAGATTATGTTGAGTAACCTGAATTATGCTCCGGGAGATTGATGCTACATAAAAATTAAGCACAGCACATTTAAAAGTTAGTGTAGGAATTGTGATAGACTGGTATCAAGAAATAATTACAGGATGACATTTCATTTTATGGATTTGTTTCAGAAACAAATTATAAAATTTCAACACTTTCTTTTTTGGTATTGTAAAACACCAGATGTCAGATTAATAGTTATGTAAAGATTTTATTCATTTACCAAAAAAAAAATTAGACCCGAGTCACAAATAATATACAATACATTTATTTTGTACAACTCAGTCCTCTTAATAACAAAGAAATTGATAATTTCTTTGATAATTCCAGAATTCAAATTCCACTGAAAGTAGCTGAATTAGATAATTCCGTGATATATTTGTTAAAAACATTTTTATTTCACATAGGCTTAATTATGGCAGTGCACAGTGGCAGATCAATTGAGCACTCATATCTAGCCTCAAGATCTAGATAATGTCAGAAACACATGGTAATCAGAGATCCAATATTTCTTATTCAATATATTATATGACTATAGAATTTAATTCAAATATGAGTGAATGATCTCTTCCTTTTTATTAATTTTTTTTGTGTAACTTTCCAAATATTCTCAATTTTTTTCACTCTTGGTTATTTATTTTATTTGGTTGAGCCTGACACAGTTTTACGAGTCTCTTGATAATTGGGTATTATAGGTAAAAATAATACAGGTGGTCTGGGACACATTTTGGAGTTACCTGTGCTCTAAATGGACAGGTGAATGGTCAGGAGGGGTCCTTCTCAGCATGAACTGTCACATCCCTTCTTTCCTCTTCCTAAAAGGATTTTTTTTTTTCTGACAGAGGGATATGGTGACCCAGTGGAATAAGGGCTTGTTGATATGAACCATCAAAACTAGTAGAGTTTGAGTGGGGTTGTGGCTCAGTGGCAGAGCACTTCCCTCACACTTGTGAAGCACAGGATTCAATTCTCAGCACCACATAGAAATAAATAAATAAAGATATTGTGTCCATGTATAACGAAAAATATATTTTTAAAAAACTATCAGTTTGATTTCAATAACTAAAAGTATAGCTTTTAGAATGTGCTTTTAGTTTATCTATGTAAAAAGCTATATAGATTAACTGAACATCATTTTCAAACAGAGAAAAAAGGAAAAAAGGGCTAGTTTGAAACCATCCTAATGACTCCATGTGACAAATTTACCTTCATTTTTGTCTTACTGTGATTGATTTAGACTTCATCAGTGTTTCTTTTCAATGAAATTTGAAGTTCCAAGACTTCTACAGACAATAAATTTTATTCAAATAATAAATATCCTTGGATGTGCTTGGTCATGTAAAAAATTCTAAAATAACCTTATATACATGTTCTTTGTCAAATGAATAAGATAGGGCTGAAGATGCAACTCACTGGTAGAGTGCTTCCTATCATGTGCCAGGCCATAGTTCAATCCTGAGTATGGCAAAAAATAAAATAAGGCAGAGATGATGGATAAGTACAGCTTTTTAAAAGTCAGATTCTATGGGCCTGGGGATATAGTTTAGTTGGTAGAGTGCTTGCTTCACATGCACAAGGCCCTGGGTTCAATCCCCAGCACCACCAAAAAAAAAAAAAAAAAAAAAAAAAAAGCAAAACTTGCTATGAATGTGAACATCATCAATTAAAACAAAAAGCAGGGCTGGGCTGGGGTTGTGTCTTAGTGGTAGAGCACTAGCTTAAAATGTGTGAGGCACTGGGTTTGATTCTTAGCACCACACATAAGATAAAATAAAGTTTTATCAGAAACTAAAAAACAAGTTTTTTTTTTAAAGTAATTTGCTTAAAAAATTATATTCTACATAATTTTTAAAGGATACAGTAAAGATCCTTGTTAAGCATCTACCAGGTCACTCTTCCAGGCCATTGCAGACCTGGCCCTGTAGGAATCAGTAAGTTAATAATTCAATCAAGTTGCCATTATTCAGTCAATAAATACTCAGCAAATGTGTATGTGCGCAGAGCTTTGATATGTTGTAAGGGAGACAAATGTGAGTAATAACTTTTAAAAAATTTATAGTATAGATAGACAGCATGACTTTATTTATTTTTTTTAATGTGGTGCTGAGGATCAAACCCAGTGTCTCACACAGGCTAGGCAAGTTCTCTGCCACTGAGCTACAGCCCCAACCTGAGTGATAAATTTTTGACTGTCAAGGAACTTAATCTTTATAAGAGCTGAGGCCCAACATAAACAACCAAAATTACCCTAAAGGCAAAATGACACAGGAAAAGCACAAAAGGGATGCTGTGGGAAGACAAAGGAAGAAGTCAATGACAGTTGACAAGACACAATCACAAAATAAGAGGAAGAGAATGAGAAGACAACCTATTCACTCTTGGCACCGGGATTTCAGCACCACACTCAAACCAAGGTGAGGGGCTCAGAGCACCTCAGCTAAGAGCTAAGTTCTGTCTTCAACTTAAATCATCTGCCACCTTCATCCTCAGGCTCTTGGAGAGTTTTAGGGGTAAATTAATTGAGACAAGCCATACACTTGCTAATGTCAGGTATTGTGAGTTTATAAGGAAATATTTTTATGTATTGTCATTTAATTGATGCATCATTTCAGTCAATATGCCTAATAGTATGTCCAGACTACCTTAAGCAGCTGGCGGAGAACAAGCAGAGAGTTGTGATGTATGGAAGACTAGCATAGGAGCAATACAGCCTGGCCACCAATTTGGGGGAAACAGAAAAATAAACTTTTTTCTTCTAGGGACTCCATCTGAGTTAAGCT
Organism: Marmota flaviventris; assembly: GCF_047511675.1. Lineage (NCBI taxonomy): Eukaryota > Metazoa > Chordata > Mammalia > Rodentia > Sciuridae > Marmota > Marmota flaviventris. The sequence goes on from NC_092498.1 coordinate 24,985,605, forward strand.
ATTAGGTGCCCAGGGGACCAAGAGAAAGAAGCAGCAACAATGACAGACAGTAGCTATTACTGTTGATAAACCATGAATCTCAGCCAGAATACATGCAGACATGCAGCAGGGTCCAGTGTTACTAGCACACTCTTTGTTATCTCCCCTGTTTACTCAAGTGTTTAAAATGAAATAAATCTTTTTCTGCTCAATTTCAGACACTGCTGCAAAATTTCCTCTGTCCTTGGAGTGCAATTGCACGGTCAAAAGGAAGATGCAGCGGGCGTGTTGGCGCAAGCCTGTAATCCCAGTGGCTCAGGAGGCTGGAGGCAGGAGGATTGCAAGTTCAAAGCCAGCCTCAGCAAAGTGAGGCGCTAAGCAATTCAGTGAGACCCTGTTTCTAAATAAAATACAAAATAGAGTTTGGGATAGGCTGAGTGCCCCCGAGTTCAATCCCTGCCACCCCCTCAAAAAGGAAAATGCAAATGGAATTGATAATTACCAAAATCATTAAAGCCCAATGTGTCAAGATGACTGATGTTCTTTTACATAGAAGTGGCAGCCGGGATTAGCAAATCAGTATATCAAAAAATCAACTGTGTTAAAAGAACAGAGTATCTCCTTTTGTCTCACTCCCTGCTTGCATTATTGTCCATTCTATTTTCCTTAAGAGGCTCAAGAACTCTCTTATCATTTTTCCAATGGTGTGCGCATTCTGTGGCAGAACATCAAGACTGAGATCATTTTCTTTCTTTTTTTAAAAATTTATTTGTAGTTGTTGATAGACCTTTATTTTATTTATTTATATGCAATGCAGTGCCTCACACATGTCGGGCAAGTTCACTACCATTGAGCCCCAGCCCCAGGCCCTGAGATCATTTTATTATATGTGGAATACTAAGTAGAATGTCAACTGTATCAATTTATTAAAGTCTAAGTTTTCTGTTCCAAAGTACAAAATTAAATTCAACAAAACATATACAAAGCAGCAGCTAAGCATTGTGAATTCAGAACCCCTCAGAGTTTTTCCCACTTCTCAAGCACTAACAATTCATTCTCCTTAGCAAGCAGGCTGATCTCTTCCCCAAGCTAGTAAGAAAGTGGTATATTTCTATTCATCTGTAGGTAACTCATTTGCAGCAATGATAGCCCATCCATTTCTATTGCAGTTTAACTTGCCACTAAAATGGACACAGACATACCATTCTTTACAAAGTGCATCTTCCTTGGAAGGCTGCTAGACAATTTATCTGTTTCCTCCCTGAGTTGCATTATAATTTCATCAGTGAGTTCAATGACAATTTTTTTTTAATTTTTATTGTTGGTTGTTCAAAACATTACATAGTTCTTCATATATCATATTTCACACTTTGATTCAAGTGGGTTATGAACTCCCATTTTTACCCCATATACAGATTGCAGAATCACATCAGTTTCACATCCATTGATTTACATATTGCTATACTAGTGTCTGTTGTATTCTGCTGCCTTTCCTATCCTCTACTATCCCCCCTCCCTTCCCCTCCCCTCCCTCAATGATAATTTTTGAAATGATAACAGTTGGGGATTTTATTTATTTATTTGTTTATTTATTAATTTATGTATGTTTTGCAATGCTGGGGATTGAATCTAGGGCCTTGCACATGCTAGGCAAGCAATGTACCACTGAGCCATACCCACAGGCTTATTTTAAAAATTTTTGACTTTTAAAATGCTCTTACATTCCTCAGAAAACTTGGAATGGAACCAGCATTTGGCCCTGTTATCCCACTCCACAGTATATACCCATAGGACTTAAAATCAGCATTATTCAATGACACAGCCACATCAATGTTTCTAGCAGCTCAATATACAACAGCTAAGCTATGGAACCAACCTATCCTTCAACAGATGAATGGATAAAGGAAATGTGGTATACATACACAATGGAATATTCTCAGAAGAATGAAATTATGGTAAATAGATGGCTCTGTAGACTATCATGCTAAGTAAAATAAGCCAATCCCCCCAAACCAAAAGTCAAATGTTCTCTCTGATATGCAGATCTAACACACAATGGGGGCAGCTATGGAAGTTCAGTAGATTAAACAAAGGAGAATGAAAGGAAGAGGGGATAAAAATAGAAAAGACAGTAGAATGAATTGGATATGACTTTCCTATGTGCATATATGAATACATGACCAGTGAAACTACATATCATGTACAACCACAAGAATGGCATCCTAATTAGCGTAAGTTGTACTCCATGTAAGTATAATATGTCAAAATACACTCTACCATCATGTATATCTAAAAGAACAAATTTTAAAAAGAGAGGAGAAAAATAAAAAAGTAAAATGCTGTTGCATGGAGTTGCATATTTATTTAGAGGTAATCATATATGTGTATGTAATTTTTTGGTTACTAAGAAGTACAGAAAAAGAGCTGGGCACCATGGCATATGCCTGTAATCTTAGCAAGTTGGGAGGCTGAGGCAGGAGGATTGTAAGTTTGAGGCCAGCTTAGCAACTTGATGAGATCCTGTTTCAAAACAAAGCATTTTAAAAATGGGCTAAGAATGAAGCACCCCTGGGTTCAATCCCCAATACTGGGTTGGGGGCAGGGAAATAAAAGAAATACTCTTTTTTTACTTTTTTTTTTTTCTGGTACAAGGGATTAGAGCCCAGGGCCTTGTGCATGCAAGGCAAGCACTCTACCAACTAAGCTATATTCTCAGCTCAGATATATGTTGTTTTTTTTTTTAATGTGGTGCTGAGAATCGAACCTGGGTCCCGCACATGCCAGGCGAGCGCTCTACCACTGAGCTACAATCCCAACCCATAAAAGAAATACTAATATATATACAGTTTCTTTCCTTCAACAGCCTAAAATCTAATTATAGAAAGTCAGAAATTCATATTTTAAGCAGTTGATAAACAAGGCAGAAGAAATGATTGAGTGCAGACAATTTACCACACTCACTTAATGGCTTAAAACAGCATGAAGGTATTCTCTTAAAGCTCAAGAGGTTAGGGCTGGGGTTGTGACTCAATGGTAGAGCGCTCACCTAGCATGTGCAAGGCCCTGGGTTTGATCCTCAGCACCACATAAAAATAAATAAATAAAATAAAAAGGTATTGTGTCCAACTACAACTAAAAAGTAAATATTAAAAAAAAAAAAGATCAAGAGATAGACCCGTTTTCTGTCAGGCCTGGTGAATATGCTGTGGGCAACCCTGGTTCCCCCTGTCCCATCCAGAATGCCCAGACTAAGACCGAGTTGGTCTGAAAGCCACCAGGAAAAGCTCATCCAAGACCCTGTCTAGCTCCTAGGCACCATGTCAAACAGATCTGGGTGAGGACAAAGGCCTTCTCTCCCTGGCTGGCAAGAGGAAGTGCAGAGGGAACTTGCCCAAGGGTCTGTGAAGATCCTCTGGGACTGGCTGTACTTGTACTGCTACAAGCCCTGCCCTTCAATTCAGAAGTTGAGCCTTTCTGGAAGGACCAACCTCTCAGTGCTGCACACATGTAATTGGTTCATCAACCTCTGGTAGTGGCTTCCCCAGACATGCTTTGGCAGGATGGCTAAGACCCTAATCAGTTTACCATCTCCTATCGCAGTGCTAGGCCCTGGGAAGTGGCCCTGCCAGGTAGTACCAGTCCCTCGGTGCTGACTGTATCTGTACCAGGCTCCATCAATGCTCTCTTTGTGTGCTCCATGCTGCTCCACACAGGTGAGTGGGGAAAGCAAGCAGCCCTCTTCCCACAAGGAGAGCCCCTCCCCTACTGACCTCTGGTAGTACACTTGCCCTTCTGACCAGGGCTGAGACTGGGAACTCTGCAGGTGGACTCATTAACACACCACAGTTGATAAACTAGGCAAAAGAAATGATTGAATGCAGACAATACCCTCACAGGTAGAAATTAGACTCAATTGAAAGAACTAGGCCTTCATCAGGAGCAGCAGGACCTGGCACCCTAGATCCTACACATTCCTATCACTTTAGTTTTTGAGAACTCCAAGAAAGCATCAGCCAACAAGGGTGCTCAAGGCTCAAGCCAGCTGTTCTGGGTTCCTGGTTTACTTCCCTTCCATACAAAAGGTCTTCTAGAGATCACTGCCAAGCATCAGGACCATCTTCTCTGTCCAGAGGTCTTTAGCAGGAAGGTGTCAGCTGGCATCACTGCATTGTGACAGGGACTTCTCTGATGACTCTGCTAAGTCTCCAGGCCTCCTCAGTGATGAGACAAAAGATCCATAGAAAGGAAAGGCCTCAGGCTGGGGTTGTGGCTCAGGGTAGAACACTTGCCTAGCATGTGTGAGGCACTGGGTTTGATTCTCGACACCACATATAAATAAACAAAATAAAGCTCCAAAAAATAAAATTTTTTAAAAAAATCAACCTTGTAAAAAAAAGAAAAAGAATGGCTAACTCTAATCAGACACCTACAGAGAATGGGATATAGGCAAACTTTGAGAGGACACTGTTCAATCCCCTGTATTCATCAATAACCTTTCCAATCAATGAGGTGGTATCATGGAGGGAAGGGAGAACGATCTGCCCTCCCAGACCATCTCTCAGCACATCATGGGATGGCCAGCCACAAGTCCTTCAGGCAACAACAGGAAGTCCAGGTCAAGATGACTCAAAGAGGGCTCACAAGAACCCCTCCCCTTCCCTAAAACAGAGGCCTGCCTCAGGGGCATAACACAAGGGCTACCAAGGGACATGTCTGCCTCTATAATCCACAGCCCAATGTCCCTGACACACAGCAAGTGATGAGGAGTTTCCAACCTGTCAGAACAGCTCCACACAGAAACTTCTGTGGGTCCTGTGGGATGTGGGCTGCTGGTAAGTGCAGATGGCTGAGAAGGTGATTCTTTTTCTCAGGACAAGTACATCAAAGGTTTGGTTATAAATGGCCAGAAAGCATATTTGACAAGACAGGGGTATTGATCAGGAAACAACGCTCTGGTGGAAGCAGCACTCTTTTCAATGAGTAATTAAGATGGTGTCACTTGATACTCCAGGGATCAGACCTCTTTCAGCTCAGTGTCACTAGTCTGGTGTCATGGCGTTGGGTTCTCCCTCTGGGGCTTTCTTTTGCTAATGTGTCTTTTGTTCACAAGTTACACTTTGCTCCTTCTGCTGTGTTGCTCCCAGCACAAGTGACAAGGAGGGAGAATGTGAGGCAGATTTTAGGGTTTAGCATGACTTTTGAGGTCAGCCCAAACTAATAATCTGGCGAGCAGCTTGCTACACTGAAAGGCAGTCTCCTGCCTCTGTACAGGTGTGTACACCCTTGCAGTTCTTGTTCCCTTAGCAACAGCAGCACTGGGGAGCTTGCTAGAATCTCAGAATCTCAGACCCCAGCCCAGCATCAGAACCTGACCTTAGCAGCATCCCCAGATGATTCAGAATCACAGTAAAGTTCAGGAAGCACTGCCAGATAGAGACTTCCCTTTAAGAGCACCAGCAACAGCTTCCTGCAGAGGTTTCTCTTCTGAAGAACCACTCTTTTATGTATTATTATTATTATTTTTAATTAGCATTGCTGGCCTGTCAAGATTTCAACAAAAAGTGTGAGACACCATTTGTACAGTAAGGAGAAAGCCTGGGAATGGAGCCCACTCAGTCACCCCAAGGATTCTGGACTGTGAATCTAGCATCATGTTCCAGCTGTATAAAGCAGTGGAGGCTGTTCTAGATCTGTACCAAACAAATGACAAAGCAAGCTCCATTCCAGCCAGGCTATAGGAGGATCCACCACAGCAATAAATTTCTTGTCTAAACACTGATCTAAGGATGTTCATGAAATTGTGTTGTTATCTGAGAGAATCAAGTTTGAAAGATTTTCCTTCATTCCTAAAAGACATAGGAAAGGCCACAAGCCAGGCCTCTACAATCATAATGAAACGAGAAAGAAGCAAACTCCCTGGCTACTTTCATTAAAAAGAAAAGAGCAAACACAAACCCATTGAATTATCTAGATATTTTTTTCCCAGGACATACATATATTTGATTTGTGGGTAGAGAGGATGAGATAGGATGGGTGGTAATGGAAGAAGAGGGGAAGGATTGTAATGCAAAGGAGTGAATTATAAATAGGAATAAAATAGATCACTCTTTCAAGCAATTAACCTTGGCCTAAAATGTGAATTCTTTTCTTTTTATCACCTTGAACAAGTGTCTTTAAACTCTTCTTCCACTCTCCTTCACCTGTCAAAGTAAGAAAATAATATCCCTAACATTGTTGTAGGGACAAACGAGACAAGGCACCGAAGATAGCAAGAAACAGTTTTATTTGGCTGCAGCCAGGTTCAGAGGGTACAGCCTTTGCTGTAATCAATCAATCCCCTGAACCCTGAGTTCAGGGAGTTTCAGAGTTTTATACCCAGCATGTAAGGGGAGGGGCTCTGAAGTTCACAGTCTGCAGAAGATCACATAAAAGCAGCATTTTCTTTAACTCTTCTGGGCATGTTAACTCTTCAAGGACAACACCTGAGAAGGGGAGAGCCTCTTCTCCCCTTTCTTTCCTCCCCCTGCCAGCTGTTACCATGGGCCCATTTGTAACTTATCTTAAAAATGTAGACATCTCTGTGATGCCCAGCTCAAGGCCAGAGGCCTTGTTTGAACATTTCTTCAAAGTACTGTACTGGATACGTTTGTGAAAAACTAGTAAGGGGGTGTCCAGCACCTGGAGTGCTGATATCTTCTCAGCCAGTGGCCAAATAAACAGGGTGACATGAAAATAGGAAGTTTATTGACAATGGACTCTTTTGCTGAGAGTCCTAAAATCAGCCATGGTGAAGAGGGCTTTTCTGTGGAGAAAGGGGGTGCCACTTCACCATGTTAGATTGTTGTGAAATTAAATGAGATAGCATACACAAACCATCTATCAGTGCTCAGTATATAATGAACATTGAATAAATGTTAGATTTTATTATATAGAGACACAGTCAATTCTGGATCTAAGAGAGTGTGTGAGGATGGCTTGAGCCTAAGCAACTCCAATTTTTAAAACTCCAGTTTAAAATCTGCAGTTTCACCAGGCACACCCACTGAACCCTCCAGTATGACCTCAAACAAGTTACTTCCCCTCACCCTGATAAACAAAGTGAAGCCCCTGGTAGGCTGTCCTCGCCTGATAGGAGGAAAAGGGGAGAAGATCAGGGTGGAGACAACTAGACAAGATGCTTTTGACCCCAGGGTAAATGATGTCACTGAGAAATCCAATGGTAGTTGATAAGAATTGAAAGGGGGGTCAAAAGCCCCCAAATTTAGTATAATTAATAGAGCAAATGAATGGGGATTGAGCCAGCAGAAACAAAAATGCACTCGAGCTGGAGAGCCTGATGAGGACCTGACATCCCTTGACTTGTCATGTTCCTGATCCTCTGTGTGATCCTCACCACTCTCAAGCTCTACCGCCTCCTCTGGACCTTGGTGAGAGTAGCAACTTCTCCTTTTGACCCTCTCCTCAACTGGTCATCCGTTCCACCCTAGGAAAAGCCTGCCTTGGTTCTGGACCTGGTCACCACGGTCTGAGTGAGTGTGCATCTGCTGGACTCAAAGCCTAAGGCTTAAGACTTTTGAACTTAGCATACAGAGGAAATGTCTGTCATTAGCCTGTTATGAGTAAGAGTGTTTTGCAGTGCTTAGAATTAATCTAAATTGTTTGCTGTGAATTGATTATGTCTATTGCAGTGCCTAGCATTAAGGATTGCCATTTTCTTCATTAAGAGCCTATAGAGTGAATCTGTATTGAGTAAATAAAGTATTGAAAGAGTCAGAAGCACGTGGACAGTCTTTATTTCTCCCCTCCACTGCGTACATCACAATTTTGCCCCCTTGCAAATGTGTGTAAGTGCCAAAATATGAGTATCAGGGGCTGGGGCTGGGGCTCAGTGGTAGAGTGCTTGTCTAGCATGTGTGAGAAGGCACTGGGTTCGATCCCTCAGCACCACATAAAAATAATTAAATAAAATAAAGGCATTGTGTCCATCTACAACTAAAATTATTTTTAATAATATGAATATTAATCAATTTAAAGTCTATGCACTTATAAAAGTAAAATAAGCATGTCTGAGATCCTGGATTCATCTCTACTACCAGGGGGGGGAAAAGAGAGATAGAGAGAGGGGGAGAGAGAGGGACAGAGCAAGAGAGGGAGAGAGAGAAAGGGAAACTGATTTACTCTGTGAGATTATTTAAGAATAAAAAGAAGAGACAGGTGTGGGGGAGAGCACACCTGTAATCCCAGTGACTCAGAGGTGAGACAGGAAGATCCCATGTTCAAAACTGCCTCACCAATTTAGAAAGGCTTTAAGTAACTTAGCCAGACCCTGTATCAAAATAAAAATAAAGAGGATTGGGGTCGTGACTCAGTGGTAGAGCACCCCTGGGTCCAGTCCTCAGTCCTGGAGGGGGGAAGGATAAAAACAAGGAAGGCACACTGACCCATGCCTATAGTCCCAGTGACTCCAGAGGATGAGGCAAGAGGATCATGAGTTCAAGGACAACCTGGTTCAAGGTCAGTGAGACCCTGTTTCAACAAATAAAAAGGGTTGGAATGTAGCTCAGTGGTGGATTTCATTCCCTAGTATGACTCAAACGTAAAAAAAATGAAATGAAATTAAAAATAAGATGTAATATGGATAGAGCCAGGAAGGGGTTACTTGATTACTAAATTTGATTGCCTATTTTTATTCAATTAATAAAAGTGATTATTTCTTCACAATCTCACCATGGTTATCACTTTTTTACATGGTCATTTTCAAGAGAAACATTTTAAAGGACAGCAAAGTATCTGAGAATCTTCATCTAGAAGATTCATCTCCTCTAATGTGGAGAAACAAAAGACCTAATATCTTAAACCACTGGCCACTCGGATGAATGTCAGTGCCTTTCATTCTGTCCTCCATCTCTTCTTATTTTTATTTTACAACTGACTTTGTCATTGACCTATCTTTGAACCTGTCCATTGTGCTTTGTATTTTAATGACTCTTTTCTCCATTTCTTACCTTTTTAAAAAAATTCATCTTCTGACTTTTCTCCTCCCATAATGTTCTGCTCTTGTTACAGAGCAATATTCCAGATGTTTCTGCAATCCTGAATAGAGCACCACCATAGTTTCCTGCTCATTCTGAAGGAATCTCATCAATGACCTGGATAGACCCATTGTTCATTCATGAATGAGGAAGCAATCTCCAATTAAAGACATTGCTCTAGAAGAGACTTCCAAATTGATTTCATTGAAAAAAAAAAAAATGAGCAGGGCTTGGGTATCTGCTCAGTGGTAAAGCACTTGCCTAGCATGCATGAGGCTCTGGGTTCAATCTCCATCACCACATAGGAAATAAGCAACAACAAAACTATTTTCAAAGAAGAAGAAGAAGAAGAAGAAGAGGAGGAGGAGGAGACGAACAAATTAAAAACCTTTCACTTGTGTTTTTTGTTTGTTTGTTTGTTTGTTTTTTAGGGGGGTCTGGCTTTCTCTTTAGTTCTTGTTACACTGTGAGGCTCTGGGTCACCAAGAAGGCACTAAATGTGAAGGTCACCCTTTTCAGGTCAACCATATCCTCCCTCCCCCCACCAACTCCCTTGGCACTGGTTTGTGGGTCCACTTAGCTGTTCGACCCCCGGGGAGAGCCCAAGGCCTTGACCTCCTGACTCAGCAAGTGTGGGGAAGAGTTTCAGAAACAAGTTAGAGTTGGAAGGCAGACCTTCTGGGAGCTTCCCCCAGCCAGCAGGGGGCAAGGGAGGGGCTGCAGTGGGTGGGTTGGCACAGGGGACAGGGACAGCTTGGCCCAGCTTCCTGGAGACCCCCCAAACCTCACAAGAAGTTTCCATCTGCAGATACCCCAAAGGCACTGGTGAAGTCTGGGGTGGGTGGAGGAGGCACCAATTAGGGGTGGAGACCCCCCACTTAGCTGGTGGCCTAGCATATTGCTGGGCACACAAGGTGCTCAATAAGTGTATTTTGAACAAACGGCGCAAAAGGGCTGTGAAGGACAGGGAGCAGGGCCTGGGGCCCCTTGGCCCAGCTTGTTCCATTCAGAAAATAGCAGTTTAAAAAAATGTAAAAATCCTTTCCCTCCCTCCCTCCAATTTCTGGGCCCAGGAAAGGGGCAAGGGAGGTGTCTCTATGCCCACTCTTCCCTCTCTCCATCCCTTAAAAATCTATATACACATATACATATTTATATGGCACCACAAGGGGGTCCTGTCTATGTCCCGTTACTCAAAAATGGGGAGCCAAGCTCCAGGGCCTTGGGGTAATTAAGGCAGAAGGAAGGGGTCACAGCTTGGGTGACATAAGGAGCAGCCATCAGCCTTGGAGAAGCTGGAATGTGGGTCCTGAAGGAAAGACCCTTGCTCCCTTCACAAGGGGTAAGAGGTTCTTCCCTCTGGGCCTTCCCCTGCCTAGACAGGAACTGGTGGGGGCTCTGTCAGTTCCAAGGGAGGCGTGGGGGTGAGAAGAGACTGGTTCCCCCTGGACCGGCCTAGACCTCAGCAACCTGCAGGCCAGTCCAGGCAGGAGCTGATGATGGTAGCCACACCCCTGGGAAAGCTGAGTGGGCAAGATGGGGCTCTATGAAAGGCACTTGGTGTCCACTGTTCCTAGGCTGGGGCTCCAAGGTATGGGATGACAGAAATCCTGCCCCCACCCCAAAAGCAGAACTGGGGCTAAGGAGCCCACTTTGGCAGCAGAGAAACATGGCAGCATGAAGAGAGGGGACAGAAAAGGGGAGAAGCAGGCAGGGCCCCCAGGTCCCCTGAAAAGTGGGGAGGAGGTTCAAAGGCACTGACACAGGGAACCAGGGGGTGTACAGTCCTCGTAACAGCCTGGCAGGGCTGCTGGGGAAGACACCTGCTTCCCCAGGGACACCAATGGGCACAGCTCGCTGATTTTCTTAAGAACTCTCGGGCAGGTGCCCAGAGTCTCCGTGGGAGGAGGTGTGGGCTTCAGTCAGGAGCAGGTCCTGGCCCCATGGCACCTCACTAGCTCTCAGGCCTTGGCACTTGAGTTTTGACAAGAGCCAGAAAACCTTTGTTAACAAGGAAACTTAGATAACATTTAATTAGCATAGGCTATAAATAGAATGTTGCTGGGAATTTACATGGGCACAGTCTAAAGTTTCTGGGTAATTGGTGGCTGTTCCCTCTATGGTTCTTCCTAAAAATGGCACAACAACATCTTAACCATTTTTGTATTGGTCTCTCCCTTCAGAGATATTTTGGCTCTTGCCATCCTCAAGAATTGGTTCTCAGGCATAGGGACTTCGGGGCTATGGGGAAGGGCTGGGAAATCTAATGGAATCCAGTAATTTGCCCCTCTGTTCTCCTATGAGTTAGTTGAATTATTAGCAAGAGCTATGCCACACACATTATGACTGAGTACAAGGAAAGAGTTTTTAGACCAAAATGAAAGAAAAAACATAGTATTTGGTATTAGTCATGGCTCTCCAGAGTAACCCAACCAATAGGGAGCCTCTTACTCAGGAGGTGTGTGAGGATGGCCTTAGGCCTGAGCCTAAGCAACTCCATTTTAAAAACTCCAGTTTGAAACCTGAAATCTCACCAAGCACACCCACAGAACCCTCCAGTATGACCTCAAACAAGTTACTTCCCCTTAACATGATAAACAGAGTGAAGCCCCTGGCAGGCTGTACTGGCCTGGTAAGAGGAAAAGGGGAGAAGATCAGGGTGGAGACCACCAGATCAGATGTTTCTGACCCCAGAATTAGGGTTTTGGAGCGCCACCCAGCTGAACAGGTAGGACCCTGAGAAATCTGGTGGTAGCTGATAAGGATTGAAAAAGGGGTCAAAAGCCCCCAAATTTAGTATAAATAATAGAGATGATGAACAGGGATTCAGCCAGTAGAAACTGGAGAGCCTGATGAGGACATGACATCCCATCACTTGTCATCCTTTCCTTATCCTCTTGTGATCCTCACCACTCTCAAACTCTACCAACTCATCTGGACCCTGGTGAGAGTCACACCTTCTCCCTATAACCCTCTCCTCAACCAGTCTTCCACTCCACACCAGGAAAAGCCTGCCTTGGTTCTAGACATGGTCACTGTGGTCTAAGTGAATGTGCATCTGCTGGACATAAAGCTTAAGGCTTAAGACTTTTAAAGTTAGCACACACAGGAAATGTCTGTCATTAGCCTGTCATGATTAAGTGTGTTTTGCAGTGCTTAGAATTAATCTAGAATTGTTTGCTGTGAATTGATTATGTTTATTGCAGTGCCTAGCATTAAGGATTGTCATTTTCTTGATTAAGAACCTATAGAGTGAAATTGCATTGAATAATTTGAGTGAATAAAGCATTTAAAGGGGCAGAAGCACATGGACATTCCTTATTTCTCCCCTCAACTGCATATGTCACAATTTTACCCCCTCCTGACAAGGTGTCTGGCCCCCACACTCCTCTTTAACCATCAACTGATTAAACAAGGCCCAAGTCCCATTGAAGTGGCACCCCTTTCTCCACAGAAAAGCCCTCTTCACCATGGCTGATTTTAGGACTCTCAGCAAAAGAGTCTCTGTGAAGGAGTCCAATGTAGATAAACTTCCAATTTTCGTGTTGCTTTGTTTTACTTGGCCACTGGCCAGGAAGATACCAGCACTCCAGGTGCTGGACACCCCCTTACTAGTTTTTCACAAACATATCCAGTATAGTACTTTGTAGAAATGAGCAAACAAGGCCTCTGGCCTTGAGCTGGGCTTCACAGAGATGTCTACATTTTTAAGATAAGTTACAAATGGGCTCCATGGTAACAGCTGGCAGGGGGAGGAAAGAAAGGGGAGAAGAAGATCTCCCCTTCTCAGGTGTTGTCCTTGAAGAGTTAACTTGCCCAAAATAGTGAAAGAAAAAGCTGCTTTTATGTGAACTTCTGCAGAATGTGAACTTCTGAGCCCCTCCCCTTACATGCTGGGTATAAAACTCTGAAACTCCCTGAATTTCGGGTTCAGGGGATTAATTGATTACAGCAAAAGCTGTACCCTCTGAACCTGGCTGCAACAAAATAAATCTGTTTCCTGCTGTCTTGCTTCATTTGTCCCTACAAAATTTTTGGTGACACAGATGGGACAGAGGAGGTAAGGAAGGCTATTCTGCCTCTTTTGTCTCAGGGGACCGGTTTCCCTGGGGCGATGAGGGACAGCAGTCCCCTTGGCATGCCCAGGCCACTTTTGGCCTGAAGGATGATCCACTCACCCAGCGCCCTGGGGCTGCCATCCCCAGAGCACAATGGAACCCACAGGCAGCAGGAACCAGAATTAGGGTTTTGGAGCACCACCCAGCTGAACAGGTAGGACCCAGGTCCATTTGGTTTTGCAGCCCACCTGACTTCCCCCTTTGAGGCCTAAGCAGATGGAAGAGAGGCTTGATCACCCTCTGTTGGGTCCCGAGTACCCTCCAAAGTGGTTGGAGCTGAAATGGACCTGGGGAGTTGCCCAAGAAGTCTCTGTTCAGGGTCAGTGAGCAGAGAGGAACCATGACTCCCTTTTTGTTTGGTTTGGAATTGTTGGAATTTGGGCGGTATAGAAATTCTGTCCTGGCCATGTCTGTGTGAAAGTGTGTGAATGAGATGGACAAAGGGAAGGGTTCTGATCCAACCTGAGGGCCGAAGGGAGTGCAGAGTCCTGATCCACAGTTCCGTGGCACCTCATACAGTCTATGGTGGAATTTCACCAACCAACGTCTAGGTGAAAGCTCCAGGTCGGGGGTTGATAGCGATCTGCAAGGTTAAGAAGGCCCTAGGTCCCTGCAAGGGGAACAGCCAGAGATGGATGAAGCGAGTCTTGTCCTAAGTGTGTTTTGTTCTAAGTGTGCAACACCTATGCAGGGTGGAACATGGGAGGCACACTAAGGAAACTGACCTTCTGATGTGTATAGGAAACCTTTGGGAAGGTTTTTCCTGGTAACTGTGGGGTGAAACTCACTCCACAAAGGTGGCATACTCTGTGAATTAGAGTGGCTCACCCAAGATGTGGGCTAGCCACCAGAAGGATCTTTAGATGAGAGAGTCATTGCTGAGGTCCTTTTGATTGTTGTTGGAACCCCTGAACCAATTCTCTTATATTGATTGCTGTCAAGAGATTGTACAGAAACAGCCCCCTTGGTTGAGAGCCTGTCTAGATGGACAGACCAAGCTGATGTTAGCTAGGAGCATAGTGGTCTCTAAGACCCAGAAGAAAGCAGTTAAACAGAAAACCTGACTAGGAAATACAGGACAGGAAACAGTTTTCCCCATGAGCCAGAATAGAACCCAAGACCTTATGTGCCACTCTACCCAATTTTGCGAAGACCACTGGGACAACAGACTGTCCCCTAGCCCCCTTGTCCTCAGAGGCAACAAATGATGGCCCCCAATACTGGCTATTCCTTCCTCTGTGATGTCCTCAGAGCCAAAGGCTTCCTAGAACCAAAGACTCTTTCACCTCCCAAGATTAAGGTGGGAAATTTGTCCCAAGACTATAGCCACAACTCAGATGAGAACTCTCCAGATGCCCTTGCAAGGGACTAAAGGACATACCTATGTGGCAAGAAGGGAAATGTCTGAGGGAGACAAGGCAGTTTTGTGTGCCAGCCTTTCTCCACCATTGCGCTCCTAAGCTGGAAAAATCATACTCCCTCCTATATGGAGAAACCCTGGGCCATGACTGATCAGATGCAGCCCATTAAGCAGACCTAGGATGGGGTCCCAACAAAGAAGAAGGTCTAAAGATAAAGAGATGTCAAGAGACCCTCGGAGAAAGTCTGAAACAAATAGAAAAAAGAGATCAAAACACACTGCCTGTGCCCAAGAGTTAGAAGGAATCGAGCCAGCCATGAGCCCTAGCCAAAGCTGAGTGCTTCTGCAGACAAACAAAGCTGAGATAAGCCTGTTGCTGCTCCAGCATCTCCCTCTTGCACCCTCTGATAGCCCTGAACATTTCTCTGGGCCCCACATCTGCCTAAGGCCCCTCTGCCCTATGAAACTGGCAGCAATAATCAAAAGAGATGTGCCCAACTGACTCAGAGCTAAATGTCCAGGACACTGCCGTTGCCGCCCCTCTCCCTGCCCAGAGGTTCCCCGGGGGAGGAGGGGCACCATACAAACATTGCAGCTGCAATGCAAGTTTGTCAGTGAAGATATGCACAGGTTCAAGCAACAGGTGATCAATGCAGCCTTTGTGGGACAGGCTCAGAGAGCCATTTGCCAAAAATTACAATCCTAGAGGGCTTTACTGAGAAGTGTGCCATAGAGCTGACGAAGATGGCCACCACAGTTTCCATCAATCAATACCCAGAGGCTCAAAGACAAGCAGACCAAAAAGATAGAGAGGAGTGTGGATCTCTTTACAGCTGCCCTCACCACAAACCCAGAGGTCACTCAAAGGGGGTCTCACTAGAACAAAGCCAATGGTCCAAATGATTATAAGGAAAATAAATTGTGGCCAGACAAAAGGGGAAGCCTCCAGTGGCCCCAGCGGGCAAGCACCCACTGCCATGCTCAAATGTTAAGCCTTAAACAGAGAAGGAGTGAATGTTTTCCCCCAGTTTTTGGCCCCAGCCCCTCCTTTTAGTTTCTTCCCACTTGCTCAGAAGTTTGATGATTGACGAATATGGCAGGGGTCCCATAGACACACACAACTGTATCTGATGCACAGGTCCCATTGTGTCAGGAGGGCTCAGCTGCTGCAAGCCCCCAAATGAACCAGGAATATATTCACGTTAATAGCTGATAGTGGGCCATAGGGTGCTCACTCCAAAAGGACATGCTACCCTGGCTCCAAGCCACACGCTGTAAGCCACCAGCAGGAAGGGCCACAGAGCCCCATGCACCCAGGCATACTGAACAAAAACACAAGTGGGGCAGCTACTATATACAATTAGAGCAGGCTCCCACCTGGCAGGAGGGTAAAACTACGCAGACAAAGAGAAACACCTAGCTGGGCACAACGTGGCTGCCACACTGGGACCTGCACGGGACCACACCGCTGCCCTCCAACCTTGGCAGATGGCCCACAGCGAGACTTACATAGGTGCCTTTTATACAAATGATGTCCCAGGTCATTAATCTCTGTTAAGATTTACATTAGATTTAAAAATTGGAAAATCCTAGCAGCCAAGATCCTGCACTGGGAGATAACAAAAAAATCCCTGCATCTTAAAGCACCAGAGGCTCTATGTACGCCTCCCTTCCCTAAATGACAGTTCCTCCCAGGTGTTTGAGTACACCATCTTTGCAACAACACTGGACTCTAATTTAAAGTCCACATTTATCAACAAAAAGTCATATACGTTGATTACCATCTGACTCAGCAATAGAACAGAACAACCACTGAGCCTCAAAAGAAACAGGAGATCTGCTCAATTCCAGTCCCTTCAACCTGCCATCTGACTAGAGAATTTTGGGGGGCTACTGGGTTCAGCCATATATGGATCTCCAGCTTTCAGTTATGACAAAACCCCTTTATGAAGCCACAAAGGGGGGAGAATGGGATCCTCTAATATGGGGGTCAACTAAGCAAAAGGCCTTTGAGGACATTAAACAAGCACTCACCAGTGCACCTGGATTAAGGCTCCCTGACCTCACAAAGCCTTTCTTTCTGTATGTCCACGATTGGTCTGGAGTGGCTGTGGGAGTTTTGACTCAGATGCTGGGGACATGGCACCGTCCAGTGGCCTATTTGTCCAAACAACTGGACTCTGTAGCCCAGGGATGGCCACCTTGTTTATGGGCCCTTGCAGCCATAGCTCTTCTGGTGTTGGAAGCTGATAAACTGGCCATGGGACAAGAACTGGTTGTCAGAGTTCCTCCTTCAATTTTGATAT
Source organism: Marmota flaviventris (assembly GCF_047511675.1). Classification (NCBI taxonomy): domain Eukaryota; kingdom Metazoa; phylum Chordata; class Mammalia; order Rodentia; family Sciuridae; genus Marmota; species Marmota flaviventris. The sequence continues at coordinate 25,002,400 of NC_092498.1, forward strand.
TGTTAGAATACAAAGGACATTACTGGTTGACTAATGAAAAAATGGTCAAATATCAGGGCATGTTATGTGAAACCCCACATATCCATGTCGAGGTCGTGAAAACTCTAAACCCAGCAACTTTGCTGCCCATTGGACCTGGAAAACCTGATCAATACGTTGAGATCATGGATGAAGTGTTCTCCAGCAGACCAGACCTAATAGATCAGCCTCTCAAGGACGCTGATGCAGAGTACTTCACAGATGGAAGCAGTTTTATAAAAGATGAGGTATGTTTTGCTGGATATGCAATGGTCACTCTGGACTCTACTGTTGAGGCAGAACCTCTGCCTCAGAGAACTTCAGCACAAAAAGTCAAACTTATTGCTTTAATTCAAGCACCTCAATTGACAGCAGGAATCTGTGTGGATATTTACAGACTCAAAATATGCGTTCACTACCCTTCATGTTAATAGGGCCTTATGTAGGCTAATTAACTCAGGAGAGAAAAAAAAAGGGACATGATGTATGTGCAAGAAATTCTTAAACTTTTGGGTGTACTGTGGGCTCCCAGGAAGGTTGCGATTATATATTTCCAAGCTTATCGAACGGGAAACACTGTGGTTTTTCAGGGCAACCACAGAGCTGACAGAGAGGCCGGGTCAGCTGTCTGCAAGAAACAGGAAGAAAATCCAGTCCCAGGTTTAAATGCTGCCCTCTGCCTGGCCGACTAGCTAACAGAATGGGAGCCAACATATTCCCAACATGAAAGTAAGTGATTTGAGACTGAAAAAGAAAATTTTCTCCCAGATGGATGGTGGAGATTTTCTGATGGCCGGAATAGCCATCCTGGAGATTCTAGCCCCAGCCTTTATCAGGAAAACATGTTGGACATGTTACCGCTGTTTACCGGTGAGGAGTCCTTGCTTCCCCAATGCTTAAGTGTAACACCAGAGAAGCACGCCGAGGCAAATTTAGAGTGGAAAGTAGAAGCTTTATTAAGGACAGCAGAAAAGACTTCTCCCAGGAGGAAGAAGGTGACCCAAGAGGTGGAATCCGTGGAAGGGGGATGTCTTTCCTTTTTTATAGCCAAGGTCTTCTTTCAGCTTTCCTGCATTTCTGTCCTTTGTTCTGTTATCTTGCAGTGATAGAATATAGGTGAGAAGACCCAAAAGGTGAGGGGCAGATGGGCCAGAGGAGTAATCTGGGCAGGAAGGGTCTGAGGCCACTTTTGATGAGTACTTCCTAGTTTGCTGGAAGCTGCCTCATTAACATTTCTTTAGAATGGGCTCAGGGCCTTGGAACTTTTCAATTTCCCCAAGTGCTGCTCTGCTTTTCCGGGCTCCATTCTCAACATGGCCTTCATTTTTTATTTTACTCGATATCAGACCCGATTTACCTAACTACACTAACTACCTATCTTTAAATCTGGCTTCACATACAGCACTTGAGACAATTCTGAGTTGACATTTCTATGTCCCCTGGCTCACAAGCAACACCTGGATGATCTGCAAACAATGTGAGGTTTGTGCTCACAACAATACTTGTCAGGGGCCAGAGCTCCCACCAGGAATCCAAACTATAGGAGGAGCACCTTTTGAAGACTTGGAAGTAAACTTCACTGAACTACTCTTTTGTTTTTTGTGTGTTCATACTCTGACGAGTGGAAGCCTTTCCCACCCACATTGAAAAGGCTAGGGAGATACTAGGATGCTTCTCTGGGAAATTATTCCCAGATTTGGTGTCCCAATAATTATTGGCTTAGACAATGGGCCAGGTTTTGGGCAGAGGTGATATGATTACTGATCAAGAGTTTAAACATCAGATGGAAGTTACATACTGCCTATAGGCTGCAGAGTTCTGGAAAAGTTCAAAGGATGAACAGGACTTTAAGGCTCAATAGGGTACGCTGTGTCAGGAGACTCACATTGTGATGAATTTCTCCCTATTACACTGTTGAGGATTAGATCCACTCCCACTAGGAGGAATAGATTCTTTTCTTTTGAGATAATATACAGGAGGCCCCCTCTTATTAGGGGTCTACAGGGAGACTTAAGAGAGGTAGGAAAATTAACCCTGAGATGACATCTTCAGGCCTTAACCAATGAGTTAGAAAAAGATTGCCAGTAAGTTTCACCACAGGTGCACACTCCTTCAAGCCTGTTGATTGAGTCTGGTCAAAAAATGAAATATTCAACTCCTAAACTTCTTTGGAAGGGCCCTTTCACTGTTGTTTTTTCCACCACAACTGCAGTAAAGTTTGCAGAGATAGGTCCCTGGATTCACTACACCAGACTCATACCTGCAGCTGAGGACTGGGAGTGCTCTCCAGATGCTGCTATGCCCTTGAAGCTGACCATCCAGAAGAAAAAGGAGCACCAGAGAAGCTTGAGGATCAGAAGGACAACAGCCCTGCTCCAGTCACACCGGAAGCTGACTGGTCTAAGCACGGCTGAAGCTTCAGGAGACTACTGCTCTGTTTCAGCCCTCAGGGGCTGGCTGAACAAAGCATGTGAAAGATAAACTTCCCACCAGGACTAATGAACTCTTTCAACCTCTAAGATAGTTCTTACACTGTAATGCATTGCCACCCCTTGCTTCTAGGTATATACGTAATTCTCTCTTTGGTTTTTGCTACTGGTTTGATAACAGTAACTCTTACTGACTGGACTCTGGGTAGCAAAATTTCACTTATACTTTTTTATCTTGCTTATTATAAGTTTTCTAGGATTTGTTTGGTGTTATTAGTTTGGCTTTATTAATCTATGCTGTTTAACATATGCTAACCAAAATGTTAGTCTATTATTTAGTTTGGTTTCCTTTGATAACCTTAAGGGGTTCTGTCCTACTCCTGTTCCAACCATGGAGATCATGTGAACCATATGTCAAGACAATCCACTATAACTAAGAGGTGGTAAAACATATATTTAGGAACTGTCCACCAGAGGAATGCAATGGATGGATGACTGTTTGGAAAGGAAAAAGAGGTCCATTGGAAAGACACTTGATTTAGGAGGTCACCAATCTTGGAGTGAAGTTAACTGGCCACCCCAGAGGACTATTGCCACTTATGCTCCAGCTACCTGGGCACAAAATGACAGTTGGAGTTATAAAACTCCTATTTACATGTTAAACAGAATTATTCACTTACAAGCTGTACTAGAAATTATTATTAAATCAGACTGCCACAGTCTTTGACCTCGTAGCCACACAACAGACCAGATGCGAGTGGCTAACTATCAAAACTGCTTGGCATTAGATTAACTACTGGATGAGGAAAGAGAAATATGTGGAGAGTTCAACAGCTCAGATTGTTGCATCTAAATGGATGACAATAGACAAAGAGTTAAAATATAGCCAACAACACAAGAGAACTAGCACATGTGTTAGTTCATACCTAGAAGGGCATTAAAGTTTGGGTCCCAAACACGCTTTTGGGAGATAGTTTTCAACTCTTCGGTAGATTTAAAAGCTTAACTGGTGTAGTGGGTATTCTGCTGTTAACCTGTTCATTGCTCCCATGTTTGGCTCCACTGTGCATTAAAACTATTGGGTCTACTATAGAAGCTGCTGTTGAAAGGATGACAACAACTAAGGTTTTGACATTATATAAGGCTTTAAGCCAAGATAATGGTAATGATGCTCTTAAATTTAAAGGATTAAATTATGGGGAGTATCATTTAAGCGGGGAATTGAAGTGGCACCCCCTTTCTCTATAGAAAAGCCCTCTTCACCATGGCTGATTTTAGGACTCTCAGCAAAAGAGTCTCTGCAAAAGAGTCCAGTGTAGATAAACTTCCTATTTTCATGTTGCCCTGTTTTACTTGGCCACAGGCTGAGATGATACTAGCACTCCAGGTGCTGGTCACCTCCTTACTAGTTTTTCACAAATATGTCCAGTATAGTACTTTGAAGAAATGTGCTAACAAGGCCTCTGCCCTTGAGCTGGGCCTTCACAGAGATGTCTATATTTTTAAGGTAAGTTACAATTGGGGTCCATGTTAACAGCTGGCAGGGGGAGGAAAGAAAGGGGAGAAGAAGCTCTCCCCTTCTCAGGTGTTGTCCTTGAAGAGTTGCCCAAAACAGTGAAAGAAAAAGCTGCTTTTATGTGAACGTTTGCAGACTGTGAACTTCTGAGACCCTCCCCTTACATGCTGGGTATAAAACTCTGAAACTCCCTGAACTCGGGGTTCAGGGGATTAATTGATTACAGCAAAAGCTGTACCCTCGGAACCTGGCTGCAGCCAAATAAAACTGTTTCCTGCTGTCTTTGGTGCCTTGCCTCATTTGTCCCTACAACAATACTACAGATGCCATGAACCCCAAGTGGAGAAAATGACTGGTGTGTCTGGACTGGGTCCCACTGGAGCAGGAGTAAGGGCACATTCAACACCTCTAATTGGGAGAGATTTGGTAAATGAACGCACCTTGACTCTGTAGGAGACTTCTTTTATCCTGTCCTTTTCTCCCTGAAATGGAGCAATATTTTTTGAAACATCTCTTACAACAATTAAAAATATTTACAGGGCTGGGGTTGTGGTTCAGTGATAGAACGCTTGCCTAACATGTGTGAGGTCCTGGGTTTGATCCTCAGCACCACATAAAGATAAATAAAGGCATTAAAAAAATAAATAAATAAAGTATTTACAAATATAGGAAAAGAAATAAAAATTATTTAAAACTGAGCTAGGGGAATAGTTCATTGGTAGAGCACTTGCCTAGCATGCACAAAATGTTGGATTCAATCCTTAGAAAATAAAAAATATTCAAAGTATTGAAATCCATGGCTGTATTTTTACCTTTTTAATGTTTCAAGAGCCTCTATTGTTTTTTGAAATATATGGACTTTCCCAGGTGTGATGGCACAGGCCTGCCATCCTAGTTACTGAAGAGGCTAAGGTAGGAGGATTGCAAGTTTAAGGTCAGCCTTAGCAACTTAGCAAGGCCCTCAGCAATTAGGAAAACCTTGTCTCAAAAGACATAAAAAGGGGATGGGGTTGTGGCTCAGTGGCAGAGCACTTGCCTAGCATGTGTGAGGCACTGGATTTGATTCTCAGCACTGCATATAAATAAGTGAATAAAATAAAGTTCATCAACATCTAAAAAAAATTAGAAACATAATAACATAAAAAGGGCTGTGAGGGCCAACAAGGTAGCACATGTCTCTAAGCCCAGCAGCTCAGGAGGCTGAGACAGGAGGATCACCATTTTCAAAATCAGCCTCAGCAATGGTGAGTCACTAAGCAACTCAGTGAGTCCCTGTCTCCAAATAAAATACAAAATAGGGCTGGGGATATGGCTCAGTGGTTAAGTGCCCCTGAATTCAATCCCTGATACCAAAAAAAAAAAAAAAAAAAATACTGGGGAGTGGCTGTGGATATGGGTTAGGGGTTAAGCACCCTTGGGTTTAATTCCTGGTACCTCTGGCCTTGCTCTACTTCAGAAGGATTCAATCTGAGGTCAAACAAATAAAATATTGGGTCACCAAAGTAATAGATTAAATAATTCAAGTAATCTCCTTATTAGCAGAGACAGAATATTTGTGAGCCTAAAACCATCTTTATTATCCTTATATGCTTATTAAAGATAGCTATGTTATTTTGTTTGGCATTAAATATATCTCTATCCAGGCATGGTGGCACATGTCTGAAATCCCATCTACACAGAGAGCTGAGGTAGGAGGATTATAAATTTGAGGACAGCCTGGACAATATTGGGAGAAACTGTCTCAAAAATATGTATATCTTGATATCAAAAAGATATGAATAAATTAAGATTTATCTGAATAGTTACAAAAAATTTAGAAGAGAATGACAAAGTTGAATATTTATGCAGCTCTCTGAGGTTGTAGAGGAACCAAAATTGTACAGAATCAACTCGATCAATAGTAGAATGGTTTAAATGCAACAAGGACATGCAGTGGGTATTAATATAACATCTAGATAGAGATAGGCTAACTCAGCCTCAATGCTGCTACACACTAGCTGTGCCACTTTGGAAAAACTACTTAAGCACTCTGGGTTTCAGGTTTCCTCATCTGTAACCTGAATCTCTATCCTTCATATAGGATTCTGGGAGAATGAAAAGCAATAATGTGTTCAAAGTACTAAACTTGGAACCAGGCACACAGTAAGTTTGCAGCGAATATTAATTACCATTGCTTTGTTTAAAAAATAGTTACTTTGTGTATTCTATATGCTAGGCACTATTCTAATTCACCAAGAATTTGAGTGCTAGACACTATTTTAAAACGGTGCAGATATTAATTCATTTGATCCTCATAAATATCCTATGGGCTAGGTATTATTATTATTATCATTATTATTATTATTTAATATTTATTTTTTAGTTGTAGTTGGACACAATACCTTTATTTTATTTATTTATTTATATGTGGTGCTGAGGATCGAACCCAAGACCTCACAAGTACTAAGCAAGCACTTTACCGCTGAGCCACAACCCCAGCCCCTAGGTATTATTATTATCATGATCATGATCATCATGACCTCTCATAGATAAGGAAATTAAAGTCCAGAGATTAAGTAACTTCCTTGAGACAATACAGTCAATAAGAGTAAGAGCCAGGAATTAAAATTCAATCAATCCACTTCCACCAACTGTTCTTTCCCCACACCCTGCCTGGCACTGGGGATTGAACACAGGAACACTGTACCCTTGAGATACACCCCCAGGCTCTTTAAATTTTGAAACAGAGGTTCTCTAAATTGCCCAGTCTGGTCTCAAGCTCAGCCTCCATAGTAGTTGGGACCATAGGAAAGCACCAACCTCTATGCCTGGTCACAGAGCATGCTCTCAGCTAAATCAGGCTTCATCATCATCCTTGCCGTCATCATCATTGTCATCAACATCATCATCATCATCATCATCATCATCACCACCACCATCTTGAACCATAAACTGAGGGTGATGCACAAGGCATTAATGTGTACATATTGATTATTAAAGTTTTGTTTACATAATAAATGTTTTCATAAAATGTGTACATCATGTAACCTAAATTATATTTTTAGTTAGAATTTTGACTTGCAAATGAAAAAGTACATATAGAATCATTCTACAAAGGTTAAAAAATTTGTTAGATCAAAAACTATAAGAAGGATTGGGGTTGTAGCTCAGTGGTAGAGCACTTGCCTAGCACGTGTGAGGAACTGGGTTAATCCTCAGCACCACAAGAAAGAAAGAAAGAAAGAAAGAAAGGAAGGAAGGAAGGAAGGAAGGAAGGAAGGAAGGAAGGAAGGAAGGAAGGAAGGAAGGAAGGAAGGAAGAAAGGGTATTGTGTCTATCTATAACTAAAAACATTTTTAAAAAACTGTAAGAAAACCAGGGCTCATTCCTTATCTTTTTATATTTGTTTGTTTGTTTGTACTGAGGACTTAACCCAGGGGTTTTTACCACTGAACTACATCCCATGCCTTTTTGATTTTTTATTCTGAGACAGCAACATTACGTTGCTTAAGGCTTTGCTAAGTTGCTGAGGCTGGTCTTGATCCTGTAATCCTCCTGTCTCAGCTTTCCAAGTCACTGGGATTACAGGCATGTGCCACTGGGCCTGCCTACTTTCTCTTCTTATACATTTGCTACAAAAATTGTTCTATCAATATTTCCTACTCGTTTCAGGCCCAGTGGCATATGTCTGTAATCCCAGTGGCACATGCCTGTATTCCCCATGACTCAGGAGGCTGAGACAGGAGGATCACAAGTTTGAGACCACCTCCAGCAATTTAGCCAGGTCCTGAGCAACTTATCAAGACACTGACTCAAAATTTAAAAATAAAAAAGGGCTGGGCAGGCTGGGGCTATAGCTTAGTAGGAGAGGGCTTGCCTCATACATGCAAGGCACTAGGTTTGATCCTCAGTACCACATAAAAATAAATAAAGGGGCTGGGGTGTGGCTCAGTGGTAGAGTGCTCACCTAGCACAAGTGAGGCACTGGGTTCAAATCTCAGCACCACATTAAAATGAAATAAAGATATTGTGTCCACCTACAACTAAAAAAAATAAATAATTAAAAAAAATTTAAAATAAATATTTAAAATAAATAAATAAATAAAGATATTGTGTCCATCTACAACTAAAAAGTAAAAATTAAAAAAAAAAGGGGAGGGACTGGAGATGTGACTCCATGGTTAAGTGTCCCTGGGTTTAATCCCCAGTACCAAAAAAAAAAAAAAAAAAGAAGAAGAAGAAGAAGAATTTCTACTTGCTCTTAAGTTAATAGAATGACCAAATACAAAGCACTTTATAAGCCATTCTAAAATAACAAAAACTGTAGAAATAATATAATCTACAATTATCTGCCATTTATACCCCAACAGAAGCAGAGCAGTCTTTATTTTTATCCATTATAAATGGACACATAGATGCATACACATCCTTGGAAAAAAATCTTAAAGCCTGGGGCTGGGGTGGTGGCTCAGTGGTAGAGTGCTTGCCTCACATGTGTGAAGCACTGGGTTCAATTCTCAGTGCCTCATATAAATAAATGAATAAAATAAAGGTCTGTCAACACCAAAAAAAAATTTTTAAAATCTTAAAGCCTATATAATAATATTAAGTCTGTGTTGATTGCCACTGGAGAAATGTGATTACCACTTGGACAAGAACTTAAATTTTCTTGAATCTCTCTCTCTCTCTTTTTTTTTTATAACTGAGATCAAATAACGATATAAAGAAATAGCACCAGACATAATTTGACCAGAGGGGCAATAAAGAATTCAATTTCTGGGGTGGGGGTTGTGGCTCAGTGGTAGAGTGCTCACGTAGTATGTGAGGTGCTAGGTTCAACCCTCAGTACCACATGCAAATAAATAAATAAAATAAAGGTATTGTGTCCAGCTATGATTAAAAATTTTTTTAAAGAATTAAATTTCTGGGCTGGGGATGTGGCTCAAGCGGTAGCGCGCTCGCCTGGCATGCATGTGGCCCAGGTTCGATCCTCAACACCACATACAAACAAAGATGTTGTGTCCGCCGATAACTAAAAAATAAATATTAAAAAAAAAAAGAATTAAATTTCTGTGCATTGTAGTGGTACCCACCTATAATTCCAAAATAAAAAGGAGTGGGATGTAGCTCGATGATAGAGTGCTTGGCTAGCAAGTGGGAGTCACTGATTTTGATCCCCAGTACAACAAAATACATAAAAAAAAGTTTCAACTTCAAAAGTTCTAGGCACAAATTTATAACTTATTTACATTATTGGATATCTAAGGAAACAAAATATTGTCCGGAGCTTCTCATGGTCCACAATTTGTACCTTTTATTCTTTTTTTTTTCTTAATTTTTATTTTTAGATGGACAAAATATCTTTATTTTATTTATCCACTTTTATGTGGTGCTGAGGATTGAACCCAAGGCCTCACACGTGCTAGGCAAGCACTCTACCACTGAGCCACAACACTAGTCCTGTACCTGATATTCTTCAAGAGAGAATGGAATTAGAGGCCTGTGCTCACCTGTGATGAGCAGCTTCCCATCCTGACTCCTAACCAGAGCTCCAGCCCTGGAGGAGCCCAGGCTGTGATAAGAGGTGGTTGGGATGTAGTGTGACACAACTATGTGGCCAGGATATTGTGTCCAACTCCCGATCAAGGGCATTCATCTGAAGAACATGACTCCATGTTAAGACATTATGGAAGGATATTAATATGAAATTAATTAATAATCCATATTTAATTTTATTGTGTAAATGGAATGATTACTAGGATATTGTTATTTTAAACACTTTGGTGTTTTTCCATATCACAACTTTATTGCATTTAAGGATGTGATTTCTTCTCTCTCTCTCTCTCTCTCTCTCTCCTAAGAAATGGAAAAAATACTCTGAGAAAGTGGTATCCTTTGATTTGGTCCTGTACCACCTCACCTTAGGTTATCAAGTAATAAGATTCTGATAAGTGTCTCTTAGTTCTTGGAGATGCATGTCAGTGATGTCTAGAATAGGTAGGGCTTTTTTTTTTTTAATAAAAATTTATCTGTCCCTAGTCAACAGAGTAAGGAAGATTTATTGAGGACTATTGTGATAGGTCAAAGTGTTAAGACTTTTGCAGTATGGAAGATTTTTTTGGTTTTGCTTTTGGTTTTGACATTGAGCACAAGTATAGTCAAGGAACAGGCTGGTGGTAATGATGGATGGAAAATTACTACAACACATCGAGGGTAGGGGAGATTCTTACTAGAATTACTAAGCAGGATTCTTGCTGAAGGCAGGTTAGGGTGATGAGACATCAAGGGTAGGGAGAGTGAAGAATTTGATTAAATATTGAGAGTGATAAAAAGCCAGGGTAGGAAGATTCTGTTTAAACTAGGCTATGGAAAGTGAGGCTTAGTTGAGAAAAGTGCTCATAGGGACATGGTTAAAGTTGATCAGAATGAGGATCTGTTCAATTCAAATGTATAGACAGCATTGAAACAGATCCCCTTTGAAATTAAGAGCAAGTCCTGACAGAGCTCCTGCCAAGGAAGTGAAATTCACATTCTCTGGCTACAAAGCCAAGCTACATCTGTACATATATATCTCTTGTCTTTTATTTCTGTAAGTTATAACCGGTTTCTTTAGGGTTTATAGAGAAACAATCTAGCTGCTTCTTCCCAGTTTGGTCAACAGGCATAAAATTTGTATTTCCTTGCTTCCTTATTTCTTACGCATGGGGGCAGCTGAGTCTTGCCTGCAGGGTTGCTGGCCAGGCGGGTTATCTGGGCTGATTGTCAGTATCAGCATCAACACCTAAAATTAAAGCAGAATCTGGCTGGGCCCTGTTGTCTATAATCCTAGTTACTCTAGAGGCTGAGACAGTGGGATCGGGAACTTCAGGGCCATCCTGGGCAACTTGGCAAGACCCTGGCTTGATATAGGAAAAGATGGGCTGGGTAGGTATAGATCAGTGATAGAACATTTGCCTAGCATGCACAAGGCCCGGTGGAATCCCCAGTAACACACACACACACACACACAGAGAAACAATAAATCTAAAAAAAACAGAATCTGGCTCACTTAGGGCATCAGTTTGAATTGAATTCTTGCCTGTCTTGGAGAATGGAAGGCAATAATCAAAATTTGTAAGTGCAACATGCACTCCCTTTCCCAAAAGTTTTTAGCTGGTGTGTCACCAGCCACCCCCACGCTTGGGTAGAACTCAGGGCATCGCCCATGCTAGGCAAGCACTCTACCACCGAGTTACACCCCCAGCCCTAGTTTTCGCCAGCATCAGAGGTCCACTGAACTGTCCTTGAGTCCTGGAGTCTCAGAAGCTCCTCTACGTTGTTGAACTCCTTGTGAGTCTCCTGTTTGTTCTGTACCATCAAGAAGCTCCAGGCCTCATGTCCATAATCTGCCACACCTATTTATCCCTCTGACCTTTAGGACTACTCACATGTATATTACTCTCCTAAACTTCTCAACTTCTTATTTAATGGGCTTGACTTTCCCCCTGAGTACACAGATTTCTGAAGACATAGTAGCAGTTCTGAAAGGGTGAATAAACAAGAAACTAATCAGAAATATAACTAAGAAAACCCTGGAAAGGAAGTTTCCAGAGCTATTTCTACCTCTACCCTGCTGACTTTGGCATCTCTGGCTGTGCTATCCCCCCTCCCCTCCACAAAAGTGCCTTTATATTCTCCAAAGAAGTAGCCTAAGAGAAGAAATGGCTCTGGATTACTAAGAATCTTTTCTCCCTGGTTTTGGGATACCCTGAATGTACCGTCTTCCTCTTCCCCAACACACATGCAGCTTGAGTGGAGGGCAGGAATTATCATGCTTAAGCAATATCTGGAGTTTTGCACTTCCAAAGAGCTTTGAGCTCCTAGATTGTAGACATGGGTTAGTGGAGCTCTTCCAGATCTCCTGGAGGGTACCTTAATATAATGATTTCTTCAGGCAGTTTTAACTTTAACAGATGGAAAAGTGATTCCCTTTGGAGCAGCATTTGAGGGAGTGGTGGAAAGGGATAAGTAATTGTTAGTGTGGAGATGATTATTTTGACATGAAGGCAGATACCAGTCTGCCTTCCTTCATCTTCAGTATTTAATATTATTGTAATTCCAGCCACTCCAGAGGCTGAGGAAAGAGGATTGCAAGCTCAAGGATGCAACCTATCCTTACACTTCAGGGTCTGACCTGTCTTATTAGAAAGCCTGTAGGTGTTCTGGCTGTTCTGGGAACATCCCCTCTCACCCAGATTGTGACCTGTGCTTCAACTCCTGTAGGACTGCCTGGTGCCTTTGGAAATTTACATTATTTGCATAGAATACTATGCTGAGCACTCTCTTTAGGTCCTCCAAGTCTTGTTGCTAAATTTAGATGCAGCCTGCTCTTTCTTTCCTTTGTCTTTTTCATCTTTTGAAGGAGAATCAGAATTCTTTGGTTGCCCCCTCAACCCCTCCCTACCTCTCTTGACTCTGATTGGTCTGTGGTTCTCTGAACTGTCCTGCTCTGCCCACTGTCTGTGTAAGGTATCTGCTTCTATTGCTCCTTGCTATTTCTGCATTTTTCTGTGGGTGACCCTCAACTGACCTTAGGTCTCTAGCTTTAATCTCCTCCTTGTTGGCCCCTTGCTTTTTGGTATTGGGGATCAAATCTGCCTCCTAATCCTAGGCAAGCACCCTACCACTGAGCTATGCCCCTAGCACCTTAGTAGATCTTCTTAATGTTTGTGCCTCTGTATCATTTAGAAAATGAAATAATTTTATTTTACTAAATTGTGAAAATAAAGGGGTTTTTAAAAAAATTCAAGTGATGTCGAAAGATCTCATTAAGAAGTAGTCATGGAAAATCAGAGTCTAATGTGACTCCAGTATAAATATTTTCATAATTAATTTGAGAATATCACCCTAGATTTGTTTAACATGCACATATAAAAAAAATTTACCTGAATGAACTCAAATTTTGTTCCCTGGTATTTTAAAATTTTTATTCTTATTTATTTATTTATTGGCACCAGGAACTGAACCCAGGGACACTTAACCATTGAGCCATATCCCCAGTCCATTTTTTATTTTTTAATCAGAGTCAGTGTCTCACCAAGTTGTTAAGGGCCTCCTAAGTTGCTGAGACTGGCATTGAATTCTCAATCCTCCTGCCTCAGCTCCCCTAGTGGTTGACTTCCAAACTTGAGCCTCTACTCTTGGCTTGTGGGTGACCTTCTAAGAAGGGCTTTAAAGTCCAGTGTGGGGAGAGATGCTGAATGTAGAACAAACTCCTGGCCTTTCATTTCCTTGTGAACACAAGGGTAGTGGTACCTGCATCACACACTTCTTCAGTGGAGTGGAGGGATTATAATTTAAAATTTTTAGCATCAGATTGATCTCTTGGTGGGTGCAAAGGGATGGAAATATCCTTATGCCTCAGGGTCTGAGCTGTCTGTCTTATTAGAAAGCACGTGGGTGTTCTGGCTGTTCCAGGAACATGCCCTCTCCCCCTAGACTGTGACCTGTGCTTCAACTCCTGTAGGACTGGGTGGCACCTTTGGAAATTTACATTATTTGCATAGAATACTATGCTTAGCATTCCCCTTAGGTCCTGGATATTTGCCCTTCAATTTAGATGCAGCCTGCTCTTTCTTGCCAAAGGGTCTTGCAAAGTTGCTTAGGGCCTCACTATGTTCAATAGTTCTCCATTCATGGCCAGAAAAACCATTGCATTAAATGTTCTATTGTATATCTCTCAAAGCTAAGTCTTCATAAATACTCAAGACTCAACAGTAATCATTATTATTGTCACACTGGTGGTGTTTGGATTTCCTTAGTTGTCTCAAAATGTGAAAAGTTTGTTTGCCTCATGGTCTAAATAACTTCCTAAAGGCTGAGTGATATTTTGTTTGGATGCACTCTAATTTACTCCACCCTATGGAGGGAGTGGTGGTGCCAGAAGTGTACCATTAGTGTGCTGAAACTTATCTCTTAGGGGGAGGACCCTTCGACCTTGGGGGTGGAGTCCACACCCCAGGATCTGGTTGTGGCTATGTAAAGGAGGTCCAAAGTGATTCTCTCTTTTGTGAGGAGCCTGCAGGAAGGTGTCTTAAGCAATTTGGAAGCAGTCTTCAATCTCCAACTTCTACACCTGCAAAATGGTAAGAAATAAACGGTTATTTGTAAGAAAGAGATGCAATGGGGTTCTGTTTTAGAAGCCTGAATAAGCCAATGCACAGATATTTCCTCATATTAGTCTGCCGTTGTTTGTTTAAACTATTTTTGCTAGTGGGGATTGAGCCTAGGACTACTTTATGGCTGAGCTACATCTCCAGTCCATTTTTGTAAAAATATATTTTTAGTTGTCAATGAACCTTATTTTAATAATTTGTTTATATGTGGTGCTGAGAATTGAACTCCTTGTCTCACACATGGTAGGCAAGCGCTCTACCACTGAGGCAGAACACCAGCCCCTGTTTTTACTTTTTAAGACAATGTCTCCCTCAGTTGCTGAAGCTGGCCTCAAACTGGGATTCCTCCTTCCCCAGTTTACAGAGATGTTGGGATTAAAGGAGTGTACCTCTGTAACTGGCTGGACTTTCATTCAGTTGTGTGTGTGCGCGTGCGGGTGTGTGTGTTTGATACTGTGGATTCAACCAAGAGGAGTTTCACCATTAAGCCACATTCATGTGGTTTTTTTGTTTGTTTGTTTGGTTGTTGTTGTTGTTTTTTTACTAAGGATTGAATCCAGGGTGCTTAAGCACTGAGCCACATCCCCAGCCCTTTTAAAATATTTTATTTAGAGACAGGGTCTCACTGAGTTGCTTAGTGACTTGCTAAGTTGCTGAGGCTGGCATTGAACTCAAAATCCTTCCACCTCCCCTCCTGAGCCACTGGGATTACATGTGTGCACCTTGCCTGGTTCAGCCATGACAATTTTTATTGCTTATTTTGGCAAAGGGTCTGAATTCCCAGGCTGCTCTCTTAACTTTATTCCTCCTGCCTTAGTTCCCTCTCAGTGACTGAGAGGGGATTACAGATGGTCACCTCTGTGCCTGGCTCTCACGTTTTTTAATGAAGACTTTTCCTCTAAAACATTTGTGATAATGGTAATCTTTTGTATAGTAAGCTGTGTTGGTGATTGGCGCTGGTAGTAATGTTTCCACAGGAGTTTCACTATTGTACATATATCTTTTGTTTGCTTGTTTGTTTGTTTGGGGGCCTATCCTGTTGTTTGTGAACTGCTTTATGGTTCTTTTATTATTACTTTTTTTTTCTGGAACTAGAAATTGCTCCCAGGGGTGATCTACCACTGAGCTTTATCCCTGGCCTTTTAAAATTTTTGTTTAGAGGTAGGATAGCCTGGAACTTTTCATTGTACTGCCTCACCTACGGAGAGGTTATTTCATATTTGTTGTTGTTTGTTTTCTTTTTCTGGAAGCGGGTCTTCCTATGTTGTGCAGGCCTGCCTTAAAGGCTCCAGTTGTCCTCCTGTCTCAGCTTTCTGAGCAGCTGGGACTACAGGCTGATACCTTCTGGGTCTAGGTTTAGGCATTTGTCTTTTGTTTCCTTATGATTTTTATCCAAATAGAGGTTTGACTCCAGTTGGGTGAAGTGTTTCATCATTTAAAAGAAGGTATCAGGAAAGTTTTGCAGTTTTATAACTGTAGAGCTTGCATGAGAGTTTATTCCTAGGTGTTATATATTTTTAACAATTGCTGTTTTCTGTGCTGAGGGTCTAGGGTGAATGTTGAGCACGTGTGGAGGCTCTGGGTTTAATGTCTGGAGTTCACAGGCAGCACCACCACGCCACCCCCCCACCCCCTCCTGTATTCCTAATGAATTTTCCCCCATTGTGTTCTAACTGGTTATTCTTGTTTATAAAGATATTTGTTTTCTAGCATTTTTATGACTTAATGAAAGGGAATATACATGCTCTATTTTTGGCATAACTGGGGATTAAATTGAGAGATGCACTCATGGGCCAGCTTTTTTTTTTTTTTTCTGTTGGGGATTTAGGGCTTGAACAATGATATTTTTCTGCTACGGAGATACATCCCAATCCATTTTTACTTTTTATTTTTAAGTTTTTTTTTTTTAAGTTGTACTTGGACCCACTGCCTTTATTTTATTTTATTTTTATATGATGCTGAGGATGGAACTCCGCGTCTGGCACGTGCTAGGCAGGCTACAACCCCAGCCCTGCTTTTTACTTTTTAAGACAATGTCTTCCTCAGTTGCTGAAGCTGGCCTCAAACTGGGAGTCCTCCTTCCTCAGTTTGCAGAGTTGTTGGGATTAAAGGAGTGTACCTCTGTAACAAGCTGGACATTAATTTTCTTGTGTGTGCACGCACGTGCGTGCATGTGTGTGAGTGTGTGTGTATGTTTGATAATGGTTATTCAACACAGGGGAGTTTTACCATTAAGCTACAGCTATGTGGGTTTTTTGTTTGTTTGTTTGTTTATTGTTTAACTAGGGATTGAATCCAGGGCGCTTAACCACTGAGCCACATCCCCAGCCCTTTTAAAATATTTTATTTAGAGACAGGGTCTCACTGAGTTGCTTAGTGACTTGCTAAGTTGCTGACGCTGGCTTTGAATTCACAATCCTCCTGCCTCCCCTCCTGAGCCACTGGGATTACACGTGTGCACCTTGCCTGGTTCAGCCATGACAATTTTTATTGCTTATTTTGGCAAAAGTCTGAATTCCCAGGTTGCTCTCTAATTTTCATTCCTCCTCCCTTAGTGCCTTAGTTCCCTCAGCGACTGAGAGGGGATTACAGATGGTCACCTCTGTGGCTGACTCTCATGGTTTCTAATGAAGACTTTTCCTTATAAAGTATTTATGATAATCTTATGTATAGTAAGCTGTATTGGTGATTGGTGCTGGTAGTAATGTTTCCACAGGAGTGTCACTATTGTACAAATATCTTTTGTTTGCTTGTTTGTTTTTTGTTTTGGGGCCTATCCTGTTGTTTGTGAACTGCTTTATGGTTTTTTTTATTATTATTTTTTTCTGGAACTAGGAATTGCACCCAGGGGTGATCTAGGACTGGGCTTTATCCCTGGCTCTTTTTATTTTTTACTTAGAAGCAGGCTAGCCTGCAACTTTCCATCCTACTGCCTCACCTCTGGAGTAGAGTTATTTCATATTTGTTGTTGTTGTTTGTTTTCTTTTCCTGGAGGAGGGTCTTCCTATGTTGTCCAGGCCTGCCTTAAAGTTTGGGGCTCAAGTTGTCCTCCTGTCTCAGCTTTCTGAGCAGCTGGGACTATACGCTGGTACCTTCTGCATCCAGGTTTAGGCGTTTGTCTTTGTTTTCCTTATAATTTTTATCCAAATACTCCTTGGGTGAAGTTTTTCATCATTTCAGGAAAGTTTTGCAATTTTATAATTGTAGAGCTTGTATGTGAGTTTATTCCTAGGTGTTATATATTTTTAACAATTGCTGTTTTCTGTGCTGAGGGTGTGGGGTGAATGTTGAGCACATGTGGAGTCCCGGGGTTTAATGTCTGGAGTTCACATGCAGTGCCACGCCACCCCCCCCACCCCTCACCCCCTCCTCTATTCCTAACAAGTTTTTCCAAATTGTTTTCTAACTGGTTATTCTTGTTTATAAAGATATTTGTTTTCTAGTATTTTTAATTTAACGGATCATAATATTACATGCTCTATTTTTTGGCGAAACTGGGCATTAAATTCAGAGCTGCTCTCATTGGCCAACTTTTTTTTTCTGGTGGGAATTTTGGGGATGAATCCAGAGATTCTCTGCCATTGTGCTAAATACCAAGCCCTTTTTACTTATTTTAAAAATAAAATGCCATGGCTGGCTTCAAATTTTGGTTCCTCCTTCCTCATTTTGCCGAGTTGCTGGGATTAAAGGAGTGTACCTCTTTAACCAGCTGGACATTCATTATGTGTGTGTGTGTGTGTGTGTGTGTGTGTGTGTGTGTGTGTGTGTGTTTGATGCTGGGGATTGAACCAGGGGAGTTTGACCACTGAGCCACATCGTCAGCCAGTTTTTTATTTGTATTTAGAGACAGGGTCTCTCTGAGTTGCTTAAGGCTTCGCTAAATTGCTGATGCTGATTTTGAATTTGTGCTCCTCCTGCCTCAGCCTCCCAAGCTCTGCTGGGTTTACACATGTGTGCCACTATGCCAGCCTTCCCTGTTGTTTGTGAACTGCTTTATGATTCTTTTATTATTTTTTTTTTCTGGAACTAGGGATTGGACCCAGGAGTGATCTACCACTGAGCTTTATCCCTGGCCCTTTTTATTTTTTATTTAGAAGCAGGCTAGCCTGCAACTTTTCATCCTTGACCTTACCTCCAGAGTAGAGTTATTTCATATTTGTTGCTGTTGGTTTTCTTTTTTTTTAAGAGGGTCTTCCTATATTGTGCAGGCCTGCCTTAAAGTTTGGGGTGCAATTGTCCTCCTGTCTCAGCTTTTTGAGCAGCTGGGACTACAGGCTGGTACCTTCTGTGTCCAGGTTTAGGCATTTGTCTTTTGTTTTCTTTATCATTTTCATCCAAATAGAGGTCTTGACTCCAGTCGGGTGAAGTTTTTCATCATTTCAAGAATGTTTTGCAGTTTTATAACGGTAGAGCTTGCATGAGAGTTTATTCTTAGGTGTTATACATTTTTAACAATTGCTGATTTCTGTGCTGAGGGTGGAAGGTGAATGTTGTGCATGCATGCAGGCCCTGGGTGTACTGTCTAGAGTTCACGTGCAGGGCTGCACCAACAACCTCTGTGTCTATTCCTAATGAGTTTTCCCCATTGTGTTCTAACTGGTTATTCTTGTTTGTAAAGATATTTCTTTTCTAGTATTCTTATAACTTAAACAATCTTTTTAATATTATTTTTTATTATAGATGGACACAATACCTCTGTTTTTGTATATTTTTATGTAGTGCTGAAGATCAAACCCAGTGTCTCACATATGCTCAGCAAGCACTCTTCCACTGAGCTACAACCCCAGCCCACTTAAACAATTTAGTGAATGACAATATATGTACTCTGTTTTTGGCGGGACTGGGGGTTGAATTCAGAGCTGCACTCATGGGCCAACATCCTTTTTATTTTCTTGTGGGGATTTAGGGGTTGAACCCACATATTCTCTGTCACTGAGCTACATTCAAGTCCTTTTTGCTTTCTATTTTTTTTATTTTTAAAAATATTTTTAAATTATAGGTGGACACAATAACTTTATTTTATTTTATGTGGTGCTGAGGATTGAACTCAGTCCCTCTTGCATTCCAGGAGAGCGCTCTGCCTCTGAGCCCCAGCCCCAGCCCTTTTTTGCTTTCTGTTTTAAGACAGTGTCTCCCTCAGTTGCTGAGACTGGTTTCAAACTTTGATTCCTCCTTCCTCTATTTGCAGAATTGCTAGAAATGTGTGTACCTCATTAACAAGTTGGACATTCATTCTTGTGGGGGGTGTGTGTGTGCATGTGCGTGTTTGTGTGTGTGTGTGTTTGATACTGGGGATTGAATCCAGGGGAGTTTTACCACTGAGCTACAGCCATTGAGTTTTTTTTTTTTTGTACAAGGGATTGAACCCCAGGAGCACTTAAGCACTGAATCACATCCCCAGCCCTTTTAAAATATTTTTTTACAGAAAGTCACATTGATTTGCTTACTGACTTATTAAATTGGTGAAACTGGCTTTGAACTGTCAATCCTCCTGCCTCAGCTTCTGGAGCCACTGAGACTATAGGTTTCCACTACCTCACTTGACTTGGCCTTGGCAGATCGTATTGCTTATTCTGCACAAGGCCTAAATTGCCCAGGCTGTTCACTAACTTTTGTCTTTCTTCCTTATTCCCTCAGTGACTGAGAGGGAATTACAGATGGTTACCACTGTGCCTTGCTTTCATTTTTTTTTTTTTTTTTAGTTGTCAACGGACCTTTTTAAAAATTTATTTATTTATATGTGATACTGAGAATCCAACCCAGTGCCTCACACCTGCCAGGCAAGCTCACTACCACTGAGCCACAACTTCAGCCTTCTCTTGTTTTTTAATTAAGTCTTTTCAAGTGTTTATGATAAGATCAATGGTGATCTTATGTATAATAAGATGTATTGGTGATCCTTGCTGGTAGTAATGTTTTCACATGAGTATTGCTATTGTATCTATACTTTTGTTTGTTTGTTTGGTTTTGGTACTGGGGATTGAACCCAGAGGCACTGTGTCACATCCCCAGCCAGTTTCTTATATTTTATTTAGATACAGGGCCTTGGTGGGTTGCTTAGGGCCTCAGTGAGTTGCTTAGGGCCTCGCTAAGTTGCTGAGGCTGGGTTTGAACTTGCATTCCTCCTGCCTCAGCATCCCATGTTGCTGGGATTACAAGGCACCGCATTGTCTCCATTTTTTAAATGATTTTATAGCCTGCTATAGAACTTTGGTCTTTGCCTCTATTTTAAATGTTTAGTAAGCAATTGAAGCTTTTATTTAAGCAAGGGATTTAAGGATTTGACAGAGACAGAGAGAGTAGGATTATAAAGAATGTGGAAATTTCATCATTAGCCCATGAGTATGTAAATTTTTCCTGTGAGATGAGTGCCTTCACAACACTCAGTTGTTTGGGTTTTCATAAAAGGCAGTGTGTATTCTTGATGTCTTAAACCTGAAAAGAAACTTCTAAAGTGCTTACATAAGCCTTGTTCTGAGATTTAAACAGGTTCTAGTTGAACCATCTGTATGATCTGAAATTGTCTGTCTGTCTTTAATTTACTATGTGTAGACAGTAGAGATCTTCATACCTTAATTTGCTGGACTGGGAATATATGGGTGCTCTACCATGGAACTATAGCCCCAGTTATTTTAAATTTGATTCTGAGACAGGGTCTCACTAAATTTCCTACCTGGACTCAAACTTGTGATCCTCCTGTCTCAGACTCCCAAGTCACTGGGATTCCATGCACATACCTGGCTTCCAACCTATTGTTTTATGTATACCATGTATTTAAAATTTGGTAGTTTAGCTGGGTGTGATGGTGCATGCCTATAATCTCAGCAGCTCAGGAGGCTGAAGCAGAAGGATCACAACTTCAAAGCCAGCCTCTGCAACTTAGCAAGGTCCTAAACAACTCAGTGAAACTCCATTTCTAAATAAAACACAAAGTAGGGCTGGGGATGTGGCTCAGTGATTAGTTACTCTGGGTTTAATTCCTGTTACCTAAATAAATAAGTAATTAAAATTTTCTAGCTTGTTATGATAGAGAATAGTTTCCAAATTTCAAAATGAAAAGAATAAGAATAGTAATTTACTCATTTACCTTTATATACTTACTGGTCAAAGAAAGCCCCAATTATGCCATCATCCTAAGGTTCTGGGCAGTGCATATATCACAATTTATAGTGAGAACAGGTGTATGTACTCAACTAATTTAACGGAAGTGTTTGTGAGCATGGCACAGAATTCTTATAGTTTGTGCCACTTTTAGAAATTCTTTCCAGGTCATCAAAGTTGGAAATACAGTTGAATTGTTGTGTAGGTTTACAGTGCTCAGAGGGGAGAGAATAATGTGAAAAAACCTCATAGAATACACCAAGACAAAGTACGAAAAAACCTCATAGAATACACCAAGACAAAGTACTTTAACCACATAGTAATGGTTTCCAAAATTCTTAAAGCCCCCTTGTTTAATTAATATGGAAACAGGCCTTGTGAAAAGTCAAGTCTCATTGAAGCTGAGGTTTTCCTGTATAGGAGCAGTTCTTGGAGAAGCCAGCTTGACCATCTCAGTGGACAGTCACGATAACAGGTAAGGTCTCTAATTGCTAGTTGGTAGCAGGTGGTATTGGTTGGTGAGGCTTCTGAGATTAATTTGCAGCTGATGAGGCCTTGTCACTGCTTGGCTCTAGGCTTTCAGAGAAGTGTCACATGGGCTTTCACATGACAGTGTGGCTCTACCTTAACCTAAACTCTCAAGGTGTCTGTCAAACTCTTGAGTTAGGATCTTTTCTGAAGCTCAGTAGTTGAGGTCAGTAGCTGTCACGTGGGGAGTCTGATGGGACATATGAGATCTGGCAACCCATCATACTCTAGCGAGGAGGGAACACGCTCCCAAAACATCAAACTTTAGAAGTATTTAGGATCATTTCATAGTCACATAACACACGGCCCAGCACCAAAACCAAGCCACCCTGTGCCCTGGTTCCACGCTCAAACCATGGACAGGTGGACATAAGGTTCCATTATTCCAAGCCTTTGTACATTCTAGAGTCTGAAAAGGCTACCCAGGAGCTGTAAGGGGTAAGTGGGTGGGGAAAATGAGTTCTTAGAAGAAGAACCTGACTGGCTTGGTGGCCCATGCCTGTAATTCTAGGACTGGGAAGGCTTAAGCAGCAGGGTTGCAAGTTGGAAGCCAGCCTCAGCAACTTACAAAATGCTGTTTCAAAATAAAAATGGCCACAATTGTTGCTCCATGATAGAGTGACCCTGGGTTCCATCCACAGCACTGCCCTCACCACCTACCTCCAACAAAAAAAGCTTGGTTGCTCTTGCCAGCAGGACTGTGGGGTCCAGAAATAGACAAAGCATTCACACCAGGTTCCCACTGCTCACAGCCACTTTTTACAAGGTTGGTATCCTTCTTCCACACCTCTTCAAAAATCTTTTCTAACAACTTTATCTTACCCCCAAAGTTTGTGATTTTGATTAAAATTACATTCATTATGACATCTTGTTTCCAAAATTAATGGTTTTTTGACCCATGCAGGGCATGTGTTCACTCTAGTCACCACATGTGCCCCTTACTGAAGTTTGGCTCTGCATATTTTTTATGTTGTTTGTTCCTGAGGACTTAAACTTTTTATGTCTGTTGTGAAAGGGACACTTTTTTTTTTTTTTCTTTTTGGTGGTGCTAGGAATTGAACCCAAGTCGGTGTGCATGCAAGGTAAGCACTCTATCAACTGAGCAGCCCTGAAAGGGACTTTTATACGAGGTTGTTGTTGATTCAGTGACTTTTCTAATGATTTTCATGAGAATAAGAGATGTTGAATTTTAATTTTCTTTCTTTCTTTCTTCTACTTTGTGTAATTGGTGCAGGTATCATCAGGTAGTAGAAATGTTCTTCAGTACTCCTATCTGGTCCCTGAATGCTTGTGACCTTTAGCTCAGCCAGGAGGCTGGTTATAGAATTCATTTGTACCTGTGTTAAACTCTTATTCAGGTCAAGTGGGTATTGACCTTACAAAATATGTTCTTGAGGCTGTGAGGTCAATATTAGATGCAGGTTCCTAATGTTTATATTTGTGGTCTTGTCTCTGGCTGGCAATGTGGCCTCTTTTAATTTTTTTTTTTTTTTTTAGGAACTGAGGATTGAACCCAGTGGTGCTTAACTTCCAAGTCATCTACCCAACACTTTTTAATATTTTACTTAGAGACTGGGGTCTCATTAAATTGCTTAGGGCTTCAATTAGTTGCTGAGTCTGACATGGAACTCACAATCCTCCTGCCTTAGCTTCCTGAGCTGCTGGAATTACAGGTAGGAGTCACCACTCCCAGCCTGGGGTATTATTTTCAGGTTTTTGTGTCACTATTAGACTTGTTAAAACCTCTGCCATTGTTGTTGTTGCTGTTTGACCGATCCACCCAACCCAATCATGGCATTTTTCTGTGTACTTGAACTTTATTTCATTAGGAAATGACTACCTGTGAGTCAAATTTGGCCTGCCACATGTTTATCTAAGTAAAGTTTTACTGGAACACAGTCATGGCTGCTTTCTTGGCAGAGGAGCACAGTTAAGTAGTGGTGCAGACTGGATGACCCACAAGGCAGAATTACTTACTGGTTGGCCCTCCAAGGAGGCATTTTCTAGTTTGTGCATTCCTGTATCCTTCACCTCCCCTAGACAAGGCTTGTGGCCTGTGTTAGTCAGGTTTTTGTCACTAACAAGAAAGTACATGACAAGAACAATTAGTTTGAGAGGTTCAGTCCATGATGGACTTACTCCATTGCTCTGGGCCCAAAATGAGGCAGAATGTCACTGTGGAAGGGCATGATGGAGGAGTGCTGCCCCATTGTTGTTGGCCAGGAGACAGAAAGGAGGAAGAGGAAGAGGCCATACGGAATATGGACCCATTCAGGACAGGTACCCAGTAACCCACTTCCTTCAATCATACCCCACTTGCTTATGATTACCACCCAATTACTCTATTCAAAATAAATGAACTGATTTAGTTCACAGCTCTAAGTCTAATCACTTTACCTTTGAATAGTTCTGCATTAACAGTTTTTCAGGACACTTCATGTCCAAATCATAACATGATCCTTTTCAATCTAGACTGTGGGGGGCCCTTGCTTCAGTAGTTTCTTTACCAGGCAAAATGCTGCCCTTAACAGGGTATACTCTCTAGTGGGGGAGAGATTGGGAATAGGAAATAAATTAGTAGATGGTGCAGTAAGTTGCAAAGTTGTTGAGAGGAGGGTTGAGAGGAAGCAGTGGGATAGCACAGTGGACACTGAGGTTCTTCCCAGGCCTGGCATCCATGAGCTCTTCCATTTGTCCTTCAGCTTTGACCCTTCAAGTGAAACTGGACTTTTCACACCTCCCTCCTTCACCTCCCCAGCTGCAGCCAGTGCCCTTCTTGGTCTCTACAAACTGTGAGTACTCAGGTGAATTACCTGCTGAACAAAGTCCTAGGGTGAGTGCAGCTGAAAATGCACACAGGGGTGAGGAGCTTCTGGAAGAAGGAATTGGAAGGGAAGTGGTATTAGGTGGCCTGGCCCACACAGATGCAACCAGGTGGACCTTCTTTCTTGTGTCAGACCCCTTGGTGGATCTCTTGGTAGTCTGTCTTGCTTTGGAGTTTGTACTTGACCTGTGGGCATTGACCACATGATATTGATATGGGAGTTGTAAGAAATTTTGTTACCTGTGTGTTTTCAAAAATGATAGAAATGGAAATTTAGTAGAAGTTATTTGTAAAGTCTGGCACATGGTTAAGTATCAGCAACATTTGCCAAATGAATTAAAATAGTTGTATTCCATATAGTTATTAGTGCTCAGGAATTTGGTTTTTATGCTTAACTGTTAGTAATAGTTGAGTGTTATCTTCTATAAGATGGAAGGGAATTATCAACTTTAATTTCCATTGACTATTAACTCAAATGGTTGAGTATAGGTTTTCCAAGAAAAATGAAGATAAAATATATTTAAGGAATACATTTGTAATTGGTTCATGTTTTTAGCCACTTGGTGGATGTTTCCTTACCTGGAGGCACATTTATATTTTCAGTATAAAGATTTCATAGAAAAATAAGCCAAGTGCCTTTATTTTAAAATTAATAATAATTTCAGTTATGTATTTAAAAATTAAAATACTTTTATATTGGTACTTGTCATCAAGTTCCTATAGGTTAAAGCCTCCAGGATATTAATTGTGAGGAACAGAGACTCAGGCAAGTGGTATATTTCTGGTGGTGTGACTAATAATTTTATTAAATCAATATTTGTGGTTATATGATTGAGGTTTTATACATTTGATAAATACTTTTAAGAATAACGTCAGGGCTGGGGTTGTGGCTCAGCAGCAGAGCGCTTGCTTAGCATGTGTGAGGCACTGGGTTTGATTCTCAGCACCACATATCAATAAATAAAATAAAGGTCCATTGACAACTAAAAAATTTTTTAAAAAGAATAACCTCACATGAAAAAGATGCTATGTTAGTTTTTCATGGCTGTGATCAAAATACCTGAATAAGAATAAATTTGAGAAAGAAGAGTTTATTTTGGTTCGTTGTTTCAGTGGACTCAGTCCGTGGTCAGTTAGCACCATTGATCTGGCACCCAAATGAGGCAGAATATCATGGCAGAAGGGTATGGTAGAGAAAGCTGCTCAGCTCTTGGCACTGGGGAAGCAGGGTTGAAGAGGAAGGGGCCAAGGACAAATACTGTCCTCAAGGGCAAACCCATAATGACCTACTTCCTCCATTCATGCCTCATATGCCTATACTCTTCACCACCTGCCGCAGTCTGGCTGGGCACAAAATCACGAGCCACTCAAGCAGGAACAAAGTTTATTTTTTGAAACTGCCGCCAATGTCCAGTACCGCCCGGGAAGATTTTTTCCACCCCCGCGGCCTCCTCCCAGACCCGCAGAGAGAGCTCCTCCCCCGGAACTCCCTCCTACTGTACTTCCCCAACCAATGGGAACTCTCCAGGAGTCCCATAGCCGGCCTAGGTGAACAGCAGGAGTCCAATATCCATATGAATGCAAATCTTAACATAATCATATCATCTCAATGGCTAGCTGGCGTCACCTTTAGACCAAAAATGCCATGCATCATATACTTGGCTCTTAGCAACCACCTACCTGTGGTCTGTTCAAATTATTAAGCCATCTAATAGATGAACCCACTGGTAAAGTCAGAACCTCATGAACATTCACCTCTGGAAAATGGTGGCATTGCCTTAACTATGGGCTTTCCAGATTTAAAAAAAAGTATCAGAGTCTATTATTGGTTTTATTTTAGCATAATTTAGTTGTGTTTTTTTTAGAGAGAGAGAGAGAGAATTTTTTTTAATATTTATTTTTTAGTTTTTGGCGGACACAACATCTTTGTATGTGGTGCTGAGGATCGAACCTGGGCCGCACGCATGCCAGGCGAGCGTGCTACCACTTGAGCCACATCCTCAGCCCCCATAATTTAGTTGTTATAGCTGAGTTTCATGATGTAATTTGTTGCATGACTTTGTATTGTCCAAGTGTCTAGAGTATCAGAAGAGACCCAGACTCATAAAGGGCAGGACATAAGGGAGATTATTATAGCAGGGCATTGATTTTATGAAGTTAACACAGGATTGACATGTTCACCATAGAGCAATATATATCTGAGATGAGAAAGAGCAAGTTCAATTGAATTTGTTCTGGTTTGGTGGCCCCATATTGTTGGTGGAATTAGCAGACTAAGGCTCTAAGTCTTGTTTTGTTCTTGCCATTCTGGTGATTAAAACCAGGGCTGGGTACAAGCTAGGCAAGCAATCACTGATTGACATTCCTAGCTTTAGGCAGCAGGCTGTATAATTTTAGGCAGCCTTTCTACCTTAGTCTCTTTTTGGAGCACAATAGACAATTTTAATTTTAAGGCATCTAAGTAAGAGTAATTTATATAAAGGATTTTCCTGGAACAAAATGATGCTTGTTCACAGGCATACACTTATGGTATTGCTCTATGATGGAATGTTTTCTGAGAAATGCATCCTGAGGTGATTTTGTCCATATACAAACATCAGTGTATGTACCCACCCACATAAAGTGTCATCACTAGGTGATCTAGTCTGATGGGACCTACTTATAAACTGATCTTCACTGACTGAAATGTCATGTCATATATGACTGTAACTGGAACCACAGAGGTAAAGTTTTTGTCAACAGTTCAGCATTTTTTATGGGTTTGCATCATTCTCACACAAACAAACTGAGATTTGAGAAGATTTCGCTCCTGGAAATCTCCCATGTCAGACTTCCAGGAAGGGCCAGTTTGACCCATTCCTAGCCAGTATCTGATGTGTGAGAATCATGTGACTGAAATGAAGAGGAAGAAACCAATTGCACATTGAGAGGCTATACAAATGGCCAAGCCGGATGTCCCTGCTTCGAATGGTAAGTCTCCTTCCCTCATATATTGGTGGGATGGGGTGGGGGTAGGGGTTTGACTAGGACTTTGGGTTTCCTGGGATTGGATTGTCATGGGACTGCAGGGTTCCTGTCACATCTGGGGCTGAACACTGGAACACAGCAGCAGAGCTGGAAACATCACAGGCAATCAGGTCTCTCAGCTCTACCATGCAAGTGTGAGAAATAGTTATGAGGAAAGGCCACAGGAGCACAGTAGGCATGAGTGCAGGAAATCAGATCCAGTTGGACAGTGCAAGTGTGGACATTGGAAATGGGGATGTGGCTGGGCAGTGCAAGAGTTGTGGCCTTTTTCGGGGGAAGCTGCAGATAGATACTCCATAAGCGCCCCCCCCCCCCCCCCCCCCCCGCCCCAGCTTCTCTTCCTTTTGTGTTTACTGGCTCCTTACACTTGTTGCCTAGATTTCTTGCTTTGGACCCTTGCTACATTTCTTTGACACTCCCTGCACCAGTCCTGTGCCATTATCCCATTCCTGCATGTTTACTTCGTGGTCTGAACAACTTGGCCTCACAAAATTACCATGACATAGTGTAAAACTTCCATGGCCATAGATTCCCATCCTTGCCCTAGATGACCTCAGTTTCCTTATCCTCCATCTGCCCTGCCCATCTCCTGTTTCCCCTTACCCAGGTCATTGGACTTGCTACCCAAACCTGGCACCTGGCAGTAGGCCTCACCCTTGATCCTACCACTCCCTGCAAGATATCCTACTTCTTTCCCCATACTTGCATACCCTACCACATCCTAACCCCAACCCTTGGCACTACAAGCCTGGGCAGGGCTCCCCCCTTGAAACACTGGCTTACTTTCTCAAGTAGTGCCTCCATGTCCCCTGACAGGTGGGCCACTTGCTTGGACTCCATCTGTTCCCCTGGGTTTCCAGTGCATTGTGGTACCCTTGCACTGCCACACTCCTCTAATTAAATGCTTTCCCCTAGAGCAGACATTCCTCTGATTACTTTACTGGGGCTCAATTCTTCCTTCCTCTTCCCTCTCTTTTCTATAACCAGTTAGGCCCCTTTTTTGCCCCTGCCCCTTGCCAGGACACTCTTCGAGGTCCCTGTATGATGATGTTCACCTGAGGTAGGGGACGAAACTTGACATCTAAGATCAGAGGACTGCTTTTGGGAATAATACCCCTGCCCAACACGTGTTCTTGTTACTGATCCCCAAACCATGATACATTCCAGTAGATCTAAGCCTTGCACCAGCCACCCTTGCAAGCTAGCAGTACATGCAGCCCCTACAGGACCAATCTTAATCCAGACACCCATCAATACCATACTTTCAAAAGAGTAGGGGGTATACAAAGATAACTAGGGATTCATCACTAGTTGCTTCTGCTGCCTCTTGGATTGAGATAGGAAAATCCCATTGGAACTGCACATTATATACTACCCACATCCTCCTTCACATCCTCCTTCACTGTATCAATTGATATCCCTAACTAAATGTGTAAATTGCCTGAGATCATACCTTGGGTCAACATCTACATGCCAAAGCCAATTATTGTTAAATTCCAGGAACCAATCTAAGCCCACAACACTTTCAAGGTAATTATCCCAAAAATATTCATTTGAACAAGAACATCTTATGAAACAGGCCTCCCGCCTGGGACTCTTGCTCTACTCTGGGAACCTTGCTCTCCCCAGGTCTTTGGTGCCGCACCCGGAACCCCGACACCTGGTAGTAGACCTGGGCCTCGAGCCTGCAACCCCCTGCTGGCACCAGCCCACCCACCCTTCCCTCCCCAGCCCTGTCCACTGTCCTGAGGCCCCCCCCACCCCAAGCCCCAGCCCCAGCCCCAGCCCTGCCCCGCTCCGCGCCGCCCCGCCCCGGCCTTTCGCCCCTGCCTCTGCCTTCCCTGGCCTGGCTCCTGGCCTGAGCCTCTGCTGCCCCTTGTGGCTCAGTGCGCCCCTGGGCTTTGACATTGGGCCCCTTGCCTGGGCCGCCTCCCTGCTCCCCTTGGCTTGCCCGCACTGCCCTGTTCTAGTGTCGGCCTCCCGGCCCCTTCCCTCCTTTCCTCGTGCATGGGCCCTCCTCTAGGTGCCCAGCCTGGGCTCCTTGCTTGGGTCCTGGCCCCACGTCCCGCTGCCCCCCTTGAGCGCGCAGCAGGTCCCCCGCACTCTTCCCTCCCTTGGCCCCTGTTTGGTCCCAGTCCCTGCCCGGCTCCTTTGCCTGATCCCTTTCCCAGGATGCTCCCTTGGCCTCCCGGCCCTGAGGGCTCCCTAAGGGGCAAGGTAGCCCTGCCCCTCGCCTGGAACCTTTGCCCTCTCCCTGCCCGCCAGCTCCCCAAGCCTGGCCCCAGGCAGTGGACCCGGGCCTTGAGCCTAGCTCCCCCTGCCCCATGGCCTCCCCTGCGGTCCCTCCCCAGCCCTGTTGAGTCCCCCTGAGACCCGGCCATGGCCCCGGCCCCACCCCCACCCCCCCACCAACCCCGGGGCTCTCCATTCTAGGGCCCGGCTCCTTGCTTGAGCCCCGGCCAACCTGCTGGAGGACCCTGTCCCTGTCCCAGGATCTGCGCCCTCCTGCGGGGGCCCACACCTGCACCTCCCCTCTATTCCCTTCGTGCCTTGTAGCCTTGCACGAGGGCCCCGGACCCTCCCCTCCCCTCCTCTCCCCTGCTTGCCCCTAGCCTGGGCTCCTCCATTGGGTCCTGGCTCTCCCTGCACCCCCTCTTGGACCCCCTGCATCCCTACACGGGGCCCTCCTTCGTTGGGCCCTCGTTTGCCAGGCCCCCTTGTCCCTTTCTGAGGATCTGCTCCCCTGGGGCAGCCCAGTGGAATTGGCCGGCCTGTGCGTCCTGCAGGCTCCCTACTGGAAACAGAGCCCTGTCCCTGGCCTGGGCCCCCTTGGCTGCCCGAACCCTGACACCTGGCAGTGGACGAGGGCCCCGCGCCGACCTTCCCCTGCGCGATGTGCTTCCTACCCTACCCTGCCCTCTGGCCTTGCATGCTTCCCCCTACCCCTACCCAGCCGTCCCTAAGCCCGACCCTTTCGCGCTCCTGTCCCCTGAGTCGCGTGGCCCTGGCGTCCTGTGTGAGCTGGGGGCCCCTTGCTTGGGCCCCCTACCGCGCTCCCCTCGGTGCCCCTTGCGCCGCCCCTTGCGCCGCCCTTTCCTCGCCTTCCCCGCTCTCCCCTGGCGCGGGCCTCCTTCTCCTTTCGTGCGGGGGTCCGTGGGTGCGTGGCTTCGGTTCCTCATCCTCGGTCGCGTCGGTCCCCCTGCCCGGGCTCCTTGCTTGGGTCCTGGCTCTCACCCCTCTCCGCCCCCTCCGTGACCCCGCGCCGCCCTCCCGTCGCCCTCCTCCCGGCCTCCGTCCTTTGCCAGGCCCCATTTTGTCCCCGGCCCTGGCCCAGGATTCTCATCGGGGCCCCGGTGCCTTTCTGGAAACAGAGGCCTGCCCCTCGCCTGGGCGCCTTGCTCTCCCTGGGCCCTTGGTCCCGCATCCCGAACCCCCACACCTGGCAGTAGACCTTGGCCTCGAGCCTGCCTCCCCCTGCTGGCACCAGCCCCCCCACCCTTCCCTCCCCAGCCGTGTCCACTGTCCTGAGGCCCCCCCCCAGCCCCAGCCCCGCCCCGCTCCGCCCCGCCCCGGCCTTTCGCCCCTGCCTCTGCCTTCCCTGGCCTGGCTCCTGGCCTGAGCCTCTGCTGCCCCTTGTGGCTCAGTGCGCCCCTGGGCTTTGACATTGGGCCCCTTGCCTGGGCCGCCTCCCTGCTCCCCTTGGCTTGCCCGCACTGCCCTGTTCTAGTGTCGGCCTCCCGGCCCCTTCCCTCCTTTCCTCGTGCATGGGCCCTCCTCTAGGTGCCCAGCCTGGGCTCCTTGCTTGGGTCCTGGCCCCACGTCCCGCTGCCCCCCTTGAGCGCGCAGCGCGTCCCCCGCACTCTTCCCTCCCTTGGCCCCTGTTTGGTCCCAGTCCCTGCCCGGCTCCTTTGCCTGATGCCTTTCCCAGGATGCTCCCTTGGCCTCCCGGCCCTGAGGGCTCCCTAAGGGGCAAGGTAGCCCTGCCCCTCGCCTGGAACCTTTGCCCTCTCCCTGCCCGCCAGCTCCCCAAGCCTGGCCCCAGGCAGTGGACCCGGGCCTTGAGCCTAGCTCCCCCTGCCCCATGGCCTCCCCTGCGGTCCCTCCCCAGCCCTGTTGAGTCCCCCTGAGACCCGGCCTTGGCCCCGGCCCCACCCCCACCCCCCCACCAACCCCGGGGCTCTCCA
The DNA here is from genome assembly GCF_047511675.1 of Marmota flaviventris. Classification (NCBI taxonomy): domain Eukaryota; kingdom Metazoa; phylum Chordata; class Mammalia; order Rodentia; family Sciuridae; genus Marmota; species Marmota flaviventris. The sequence goes on from NC_092498.1 coordinate 25,034,160, forward strand.
TTCTAGGGCCCGGCTCCTTGCTTGAGCCCCGGCCGCCCTGCTGGAGGACCCTGTCCCTGTCCCAGGATCTGCGCCCTCCTGCGGGGGCCCACACCTGCACCTCCCCTCTATTCCCTTCGTGCCTTGTAGCCTTGCACGAGGGCCCCGGACCCTCCCCTCCCCTCCTCTCCCCTGCTTGCCCCTAGCCTGGGCTCCTCCATTGGGTCCTGGCTCTCCCTGCACCCCCTCTTGGACCCCCTGCATCCCTACACGGGGCCCTCCTTCGTTGGGCCCTCGTTTGCCAGGCCCCCTTGTCCCTTTCTGAGGATCTGCTCCCCTGGGGCAGCCCAGTGGAATCTACTGGAAACAGAGCCCTGCCCCTGGCCTGGGCCCCCTTGGCTGCCCGAACCCTGACACCTGGCAGTGGACGAGGGCCCCGCGCCGACCTTCCCCTGCGCGATGTGCTTCCTACCCTACCCTGCCCTCTGGCCTTGCATGCTTCCCCCTACCCCTACCCAGCCGTCCCTAAGCCCGACCCTTTCGCGCTCCAGTCCCCTGAGTCGCGTGGCCCTGGCGTCCTGTGTGAGCTGGGGGCCCCTTGCTTGGGCCCCCTACCGCGCTCCCCTCGGTGCCCCTTGCGCCGCCCCTTCCTCGCCTTCCCCGCTCTCCCCTGGCGCGGGCCTCCTTCTCCTTTCGTGCGGGGGTCCGTGGGTGCGTGGCTTCGGTTCCTCATCCTCGGTCGCGTCGGTCCCCCTGCCCGGGCTCCTTGCTTGGGTCCTGGCTCTCACCCCTCTCCGCCCCCTCCGTGACCCCGCGCCGCCCTCCCGTCGCCCTCCTCCCGGCCTCCGTCCTTTGCCAGGCCCCATTTTGTCCCCGGCCCTGGCCCAGGATTCTCATCGGGGCCCCGGTGCCTTTCTGGAAACAGAGGCCTGCCCCTCGCCTGGGCGCCTTGCTCTCCCTGGGCCCTTGGTCCCGCATCCCGAACCCCCACACCTGGCAGTAGACCTTGGCCTCGAGCCTGCCTCCCCCTGCTGGCACCAGCCCCCCCACCCTTCCCTCCCCAGCCGTGTCCACTGTCCTGAGGCCCCCCCAGCCCCAGCCCCAGCCCCAGCCCCAGCCCCAGCCCCAGCCCCGCCCCGCTCCGCCCCGCCCCGGCCTTTCGCCCCTGCCTCTGCCTTCCCTGGCCTGGCTCCTGGCCTGAGCCTCTGCTGCCCCTTGTGGCTCAGTGCGCCCCTGGGCTTTGACATTGGGCCCCTTGCCTGGGCCGCCTCCCTGCTCCCCTTGGCTTGCCCGCACTGCCCTGTTCTAGTGTCGGCCTCCCGGCCCCTTCCCTCCTTTCCTCGTGCATGGGCCCTCCTCTAGGTGCCCAGCCTGGGCTCCTTGCTTGGGTCCTGGCCCCACGTCCCGCTGCCCCCCTTGAGCGCGCAGCGCGTCCCCCGCACTCTTCCCTCCCTTGGCCCCTGTTTGGTCCCAGTCCCTGCCCGGCTCCTTTGCCTGATCCCTTTCCCAGGATGCTCCCTTGGCCTCCCGGCCCTGAGGGCTCCCTAAGGGGCAAGGTAGCCCTGCCCCTCGCCTGGAACCTTTGCCCTCTCCCTGCCCGCCAGCTCCCCAAGCCTGGCCCCAGGCAGTGGACCCGGGCCTTGAGCCTAGCTCCCCCTGCCCCATGGCCTCCCCTGCGGTCCCTCCCCAGCCCTGTTGAGTCCCCCTGAGACCCGGCCTTGGCCCCGGCCCCACCCCCACCCCCCCACCAACCCCGGGGCTCTCCATTCTAGGGCCCGGCTCCTTGCTTGAGCCCCGGCCGCCCTGCTGGAGGACCCTGTCCCTGTCCCAGGATCTGCGCCCTCCTGCGGGGGCCCACACCTGCACCTCCCCTCTATTCCCTTCGTGCCTTGTAGCCTTGCACGAGGGCCCCGGACCCTCCCCTCCCCTCCTCTCCCCTGCTTGCCCCTAGCCTGGGCTCCTCGATTGGGTCCTGGCTCTCCCTGCACCCCCTCTTGGACCCCCTGCATCCCTACACGGGGCCCTCCTTCGTTGGGCCCTCGTTTGCCAGGCCCCCTTGTCCCTTTCTGAGGATCTGCTCCCCTGGGGCAGCCCAGTGGAATTGGCCGGCCTGTGCGTCCTGCAGGCTCCCTACTGGAAACAGAGCCCTGCCCCTGGCCTGGGCCCCCTTGGCTGCCCGAACCCTGACACCTGGCAGTGGACGAGGGCCCCGCGCCGACCTTCCCCTGCGCGATGTGCTTCCTACCCTACCCTGCCCTCTGGCCTTGCATGCTTCCCCCTACCCCTACCCAGCCGTCCCTAAGCCCGACCCTTTCGCGCTCCAGTCCCCTGAGTCGCGTGGCCCTGGCGTCCTGTGTGAGCTGGGGGCCCCTTGCTTGGGCCCCCTACCGCGCTCCCCTCGGTGCCCCTTGCGCCGCCCCTTGCGCCGCCCCTTCCTCGCCTTCCCCGCTCTCCCCTGGCGCGGGCCTCCTTCTCCTTTCGTGCGGGGGTCCGTGGGTGCGTGGCTTCGGTTCCTCATCCTCGGTCGCGTCGGTCCCCCTGCCCGGGCTCCTTGCTTGGGTCCTGGCTCTCACCCCTCTCCGCCCCCTCCGTGACCCCGCGCCGCCCTCCCGTCGCCCTCCTCCCGGCCTCCGTCCTTTGCCAGGCCCCATTTTGTCCCCGGCCCTGGCCCAGGATTCTCATCGGGGCCCCGGTGCCTTTCTGGAAACAGAGGCCTGCCCCTCGCCTGGGCGCCTTGCTCTCCCTGGGCCCTTGGTCCCGCATCCCGAACCCCCACACCTGGCAGTAGACCTTGGCCTCGAGCCTGCCTCCCCCTGCTGGCACCAGCCCCCCCACCCTTCCCTCCCCAGCCGTGTCCACTGTCCTGAGGCCCCCCCCAGCCCAGCCCCAGCCCCGCCCCAGCCCCAGCCCCGCCCCGCTCCGCCCCGCCCCGGCCTTTCGCCCCTGCCTCTGCCTTCCCTGGCCTGGCTCCTGGCCTGAGCCTCTGCTGCCCCTTGTGGCTCAGTGCGCCCCTGGGCTTTGACATTGGGCCCCTTGCCTGGGCCGCCTCCCTGCTCCCCTTGGCTTGCCCGCACTGCCCTGTTCTAGTGTCGGCCTCCCGGCCCCTTCCCTCCTTTCCTCGTGCATGGGCCCTCCTCTAGGTGCCCAGCCTGGGCTCCTTGCTTGGGTCCTGGCCCCACGTCCCGCTGCCCCCCTTGAGCGCGCAGCGCGTCCCCCGCACTCTTCCCTCCCTTGGCCCCTGTTTGGTCCCAGTCCCTGCCCGGCTCCTTTGCCTGATCCCTTTCCCAGGATGCTCCCTTGGCCTCCCGGCCCTGAGGGCTCCCTAAGGGGCAAGGTAGCCCTGCCCCTCGCCTGGAACCTTTGCCCTCTCCCTGCCCGCCAGCTCCCCAAGCCTGGCCCCAGGCAGTGGACCCGGGCCTTGAGCCTAGCTCCCCCTGCCCCATGGCCTCCCCTGCGGTCCCTCCCCAGCCCTGTTGAGTCCCCCTGAGACCCGGCCTTGGCCCCGGCCCCACCCCCACCCCCCGGGGCCAAGGCCCGGGTCTCTCCATTCTAGGCCCGGCTCCTTGCTTGAGCCCCGGCCGCCCTGCTGGAGGACCCTGTCCCTGTCCCAGGATCTGCGCCCTCCTGCGGGGGCCCACACCTGCACCTCCCCTCTATTCCCTTCGTGCCTTGTAGCCTTGCACGAGGGCCCCGGACCCTCCCCTCCCCTCCTCTCCCCTGCTTGCCCCTAGCCTGGGCTCCTCGATTTGGGTCCTGGCTCTCCCTGCACCCCCTCTTGGACCCCCTGCATCCCTACACGGGGCCCTCCTTCGTTGGGCCCTCGTTTGCCAGGCCCCCTTGTCCCTTTCTGAGGATCTGCTCCCCTGGGGCAGCCCAGTGGAATTGGCCGGCCTGTGCGTCCTGCAGGCTCCCTACTGGAAACAGAGCCCTGTCCCTGGCCTGGGCCCCCTTGGCTGCCCGAACCCTGACACCTGGCAGTGGACGTGGCCCCGCGCCGACCTTCCCCTGCGCGATGTGCTTCCTACCCTACCCTGCCCTCTGGCCTTGCATGCTTCCCCCTACCCCTACCCAGCCGTCCCTAAGCCCGACCCTTTCGCGCTCCTGTCCTGAGTCGCGTGGCCCTGGCGTCCTGTGTGAGCTGGGGGCCCCTTGCTTGGGCCCCCTACCGCGCTCCCCTCGGTGCCCCTTGCGCCGCCCCTTGCGCCGCCCCTTCCTCGCCTTCCCCGCTCTCCCCTGGCGCGGGCCTCCTTCTCCTTTCGTGCGGGGGTCCGTGGGTGCGTGGCTTCGGTTCCTCATCTCGGTCGCGTCGGTCCCCCTGCCCGGGCTCCTTGCTTGGGTCCTGGCTCTCACCCCTCTCCGCCCCCTCCGTGACCCCGCGCCGCCCTCCCGTCGCCCTCCTCCCGGCCTCCGTCCTTTTCCAGGCCCCATTTTGTCCCCGGCCCTGGCCCAGGATTCTCATCGGGCCCCGGTGCCTTTCTGGAAACAGAGGCCTGCCCCTCGCCTGGGCGCCTTGCTCTCCCTGGGCCCTTGGTCCCGCATCCCGAACCCCCACACCTGGCAGTAGACCTTGGCCTCGAGCCTGGTCACACGCTGTCCTCCACGTTCCTCGTTAGCCCTGCCCTTGGTAGGTCACAGCTGACCCTCTCAGCCACCATGTACCACCTCACATGTTCCCGAGATACCAACTTCTCTATCTGAGACGTCCGGGTGTGTCTGTGGACTTGGACATCACACGTCTTTGCCAAGCAGACCGTCACCTTCGCGAAGGTGGGAACTAGGCCTGTTGTGCTCCTTGCTGAATCCAGGTCCTGGCGCGGGGCTTGGTAAACACCTGCCTAGCCCAGGAGCGCCCTCCTGTCCTCTCCCCCTCCTGTCCTCCAGGCGATGGAGTTTAGGCTACTGGCAGGCGGGGCAGCTGGAGTTGACCCCGAGACAGACTCACCATCTTGGCTGCAGGGCAGGGGGCGGAGGCACCGGAGGCACCAGCTCTGTGGGCCTTTGCCACCCTTCACTGATCTCTCTCCTTCCCTGCCCTCAGTCCACACGACAGCTGTGCACTGAAGCCACTCAGACAGCCTCACTGGCCCACCCCACGAAGCCCTGGGTTCCAATCCTCGTATCCAGAGGGAGAACCTGCTGGGCAAGGTGCCTCGGGGGTAGCCACCTGGTCAGCAGGAGGCAGGCACGGTCGTCGGTCCCTGGGCCTGTGGTTTATACAGATGCCCATTCCCCTCACTGTTAGATTCTTTGTTGTAGTTCTTTTCAGATACACACGACAGCGGCATGTGTCATGGCCGATCACACATACATGGAGTACAATTCCCGTCTTGTGTCGTATATGGAGTTGGGGGTTCCACTGCTCACACAAGCAGAGGAAAGTGACTTCTGTTCATCCCCTTCTTTCCCAATTCCTCTTCCCATCCATTCCCTTCCCATTCCCTCCCTTCCCATCCCCTCCCTTCCCATCCCTCCCTTCTCCTTCCATCCCCTCCCTTCCCATCCATTCCCTCCATTCCCTCCCTTCCATCCCTCCTTCCCATCCCTTCCCATTCCCTGCCATTCCCCTTCCCATCCCCTCCCTTCCCATTCCCCTCCCTTCTCATTCCCCTCCCTCCCTTCCCATTCCTCCCTTCCCATCCCCTCCCTTCCCATCCCCTCCCTTCCATTCCCCCCCCTTCCCATGGCCTCCCTTCCATTCCCTCCCCTTCCCATTCCCCTCCCTTCCCATCCCCTCCCTTCCCATCCCCTCCCTTCCCATCCCCTCCCCTTCCCATCCCCTCCCTTCCCATTTCCCTCCCCTTCCCATCCCTCCCTTCTCCTTGCCTCCCTTCCCCTTCCCTCCCTCCCCTTCCCTCCCCTTCCCATCCCCTTCCTTCCCCTTTCCTCCCTTCCCATTCCCTCCCCTTCCCATCCCTTCCTTCCCTTCCCTCCCTTCCCATCCCCTCCTTTCCCATTCCCTCCTTCCCATCCCCTCCCTTCCCATTTCCTTCCCCTTCCCATCCCCTTCCTTCCCCTTCCCTCCCTTCCCATTCCCTCCCCTTCCCATCCCCTCCTTTCCCATTCCCTCCCTTCCCATTTCCCTCCCTTCCCATTCCCCTCCCTTCCCCTTCCCTCCCTTCCCTTTCCCTCCCTTCCCATTCCCTCCCCTTCCCATCCCCTTCCCTTCCCATCCCGTTCCCTTCCCCTTCCCTCCCTTCCCATCCCCTCCTTTCCCATTCCCTCCCTTCCCATTCCCCCTTGAGTCCCCTTTGTCTGATCCAGTTACCTTCTGTCCCCCTCAGTGTTAAATTCTTGCACAATCCTAGCACAATATCAAAACCAAGCAGATGACGTGGGTACGACCAGATCTTGTCCAGATTTCACCAAGTAGACATGCCCGCAGGAGAGCTCTCTCTCTCTCTCTCTCTCTCTGGTTTCATCACACCTGTGACTTCATGAAGCCTCCAAAGCCAGGATGTTCAAGTGGATTGTGACCACAAGACCCCTCTGCTGCCCTCACTGTCCTTCCCATTGCTGACTGGCACGCACCACCCTGTAACTGGGATCCCATGAATGCAGAACGGGTCCTTCTGAGATCTGCTTTGGTGTGATTCATTCACATGGAGGTGACCTGCTTGTGTGACCAGACCTCAGGCTTCCCGCCCTGTCCCCACCGCTCCTCCTGCTTGAGCCACCCCCAACTTCAAACCTGCCCAGTAGCAGCCAGGACCCCCATCAAGCCATCTCTGTGCTGCCCCGTAACCCTGTAACCCCACCGCTCCGGGCCCCAGAGTTTTCGAGTGAATTCTTCTGTCCCTGAGGTGGCTTGTTTCCCGCTGCCCACTTCTCACGGCGGTCCCAGGGCCTCTTGGGCCTCTCACTGAAGGATGCCCGCTGTCCCTCTCCCACGCAGTGGCAAGGTGAAGTGAAGCACAACTTATTTTGGCTGAGGGTTTAGAGGCTGGACTTTATGGTCACTTGGTCCTGTTGCTTTGGGGGACCAGGCCATCAGCACGTGAGCCCCGGGGACCTTCTGTCCCCACCACAGCACTTCGGGGTAGTGTCCATTCAGGGACTATCACAGACAAAGCAGCTGTGAGCTCTCGTGGGCAGTGTCCACGGGCAACAAGACTTTGTCCCCCTGGAGTCTGGTCAGTGCAACTGTTGGGTGCCCAGTCCACCCTGCTGTGGGGAGGGCCGGCCGTGCCCCTCTCGGAACGCACAGGGAGGGAGCTGGCTTCCCTGCCTCTGGCCACCATGTGTGCTGCCACACGTCGGCTTAGCCATTCTGGCAGGCGCCACGCTGGGTTGGAGGTGGCCTCCTCGGCCTGGCTCCAGTTGGTGGTGTGTGGTGACACTGAACAGCTCTTCACGTGCCGTCTGTCACCTGTGTGTCGGGACAGGCGGTTTGTTAGCGCACACAGCCACGCGGGACCTGCATCCTCTCCTCCACCTGCAGCCCACAGGAGGCTGAGAGGCTTTCTCTGTAGGGCTTCCTACAGAGGGACACGGAGCACAGAGGGTGGCCTCCCACGCAGCAGGAGGCAGCAGGCGGGGGGCACCTCCAGGCCCTGGTGTCTGGAGCTGCCAGTCCAAGGGCCAGCTCGTCCCCAGGCGTCCTGCCTGTGTACTTGAGCCCATACCCCCATCGCAGGGTGGCAGGCCACCCCAAATGTAGGGGTTGAAGCCCTCCTTCATTTCCCTCACGAGCCTGGGCTCCGGCATTTGTGGCCGGGGTGGCTTGCCTGGGGCTGGGGGACCTGCTTCCAGAGGGCTCACCGGCTGGGCGGCGGGCTGGGATCCAGGGGCCTCCCCAGGGGCTCTCCCGCCTTGTTCACAGCTTGAGGCTGAAGCTGAGCCCCAGCAGGAATTCCAAGGAGCTGGGCAGAGGCCACAGGGCGTCGCAGAATCCCTTCTCCACATCCTACCAGCCAAGGAAGCTAGTAAGGCAAGCCAGGTTCAAGGGACGGAGGTCAGAGCCCCCCGCCTGGGAGGAGTCGAAAGAGTGGGCTGTCTTTCTCTTCCTCCACTCCTCCTTCTCCTGCTTACTCCTCCTTTTTTTCTTTTTTACAAATTCCAGATCCTACCTGGGTGTGGTGCACATCCTGTGATCCCAGTGGCTTGGGAGGCTAAGGCAGGAGGATCACAAGTTCAATGTCAACCTCAGCAACTTAGCGAGGCCCTAAGCACCTCAGCAAGACTCTTGTCTCAAAATAAAAAATAAAAAAATGACTGGGGATGTGGCTTGGTGGCTATGTGCCCGCTGTGTTCAATCCCCACCAAACCCCCCCTAAAAGACTAGATCCTAGAATTGTCATTGCCAGATGACCTCCCTTCCTCCAACTGCCTCCCACCTGACACATCTCTGTCCCAAGCTGTCCCTCTGCCCCTTGGGGGCCCGGGGAAATGCTTGCTCCAGCCTGAAAACTGTGGATGTACCCCCCATGGTCAATTGTCCTTGGTGTGTGACGCTAGTGGACGTGCAGGTTTCACTGCAGACAGAGCTTCTGTTTCCCGTGGCAACATGTGTCCCTGGGTGCCTCACCCTGTCCCCTCCTCTGGGACCTGAGAAAGCTGTCCAAGCTGACGATTCTGCAGAGTAGCTCCACGTGCCACTGCCCCCCAGACCCCCCAGAGACCACCATTGGGGAAGTGCCCTGGAAACCATCAGGGTTAGCGGGGAAACCACTTCCAAGGCCCAAGTGATGCCGCCCCTTCTGGGAGCGGTCTGGACCTGGAACAAGCCCCCTGTTTCTGTGCCATGCGTCAGCAGTCAAGAGCCAGCCAGCAGAGCTCTTGATGGAAGCAACTTGGCAGTTTCCACGGTGACTACCCGCTTAGACCCCAAAGCGGGACTATAATGGGAAGGAAGAGGTTTGCCGTAAGAGTCGGCCAGACCCACACACAAGGTCGGGTACTTGTAGATTTCCCTGGCTCAACCCAGAAACCTGAGATGCGACATCTCTGAAATGTCCAATTTCTGAAGTTGAAAACTGGGGCAGGCTCATTTGTTTGTACGATGTCGACTGCCAGCGGTTAATCACCAAGGGTAAGTGGGAGAGATCATTTCTGCTCATTTGCAAATGGAAATCAGATGGGGCCCGGGCTCCCCTGCACCAGTGCTTCTCCTTCCAACTGCAGGAGTTTCTCGGAGACGCTGACCTTGGGTTGCCAGGCAGCCTCTGGCGGCTCAGGCTCCCGCCCAGGGCACCGCGTGCACTGGTGTCCAGCGCGGGACGTCCTCTGCCATTCCTGCTCATGGTGGAGGTCACACCTGGTTGGTGTGGGAAGTAGGAGGCCTTTTCGGATGCAGGGGATTGCTATCACACACAAACAGCCACTTCTCCCTTCCTTTATGGCTCTGCGGAGACTTGGGGACCCACTTCACCTTGCCTGAAGGGCCCAGGAAATCATGCTGAAACCCTTCCAAGAGTCAAGTGATGCGTTCATAAATCCTCTTTGCTGAACTGTTAGCCCCAAGAAATTTGATAATACAGCATTTACACGGGGGGTGAGCTGGATGGGTTTTCTCCCCCCACTACTACGTGCGTGTTTTCTGCTTACGGGGGTCTGTGCGCGCTGCGTTTCCTGCCCTCAGAGGTGTGTGCTCGGAATACTGAAGTGAGAGCCCTGTGTATCAGACATGGCATGGATTTCTCTCTGCGCTGCGGGATTCATTATTGTGATTTATGGCCGTTTTAATGTACACAGCCTGCTTGAACAACTTAGAGTTGATTGTTCTGGAACTAGACTTGGGTCCAAGAGAGCTCTGGAGCCATGCCACGGTGCAGGGGAGTCGTCGGTGTCCCTGAGGAGGTCAACAACCTTGGACCAAAGGCTTCGGGGGCCGGTAATGACCAGAGCCGCAGGAAGGGAGTCCCAAGCCCCGGCTGAGCGGCATGTCCTTGTCAGGCTTGGGAGGGCCAGTGGGGACCCTGGAGGGCCAGGGCCCCCGCTGGCTTCCTCATGTCCACCTGGGGCTATTCCCAGGGGCAGGTTCATAGACCAGGTGACAGGGAGCCAGAGCTGGACTGCCCACCAGCACCATTGGAGAAAACCCACGTGGGCCGCTCAGTGCACAGTGACCCCTTGTATCCAGAACAACTTTGTGGTTCTGTTTTTTTTTAATTATTGATTTTTTAGTTGTAGATGGACACACACCATCTGAGGATCAAACCCAGTGCCTCACGTGTGCTAGGTGAGCGCTCTACCACGAGCCCCAGCCCAGCCTGTGGTGCAGTTTGATTCCTAACTTTCTTTTAAGAATAATGATGCATCCTCTTGGTGCCAGGCCTCATCATTCCAACCTGGATCAAAGGGAGCCTCGCAGCAGGCCTTCGACAGAGGGGGGAGGGCCAGCTGGGATGAGGGACGGGTGAGGGCAGCGTGGAGGAGAGGAGCCATGCTCAGTGCGTTATAAAGGCGCAGGGGGTTCTGCAGGAGGTCCAGCTGAACAGGCCAGACCTCCAGCACAGAAGTCTCCGGAAGGGATGGGGAGGCACATCTGGCCAGTGGAGGGAAGGCCACCTTCTGAACGTCACCAGGAGAAGCAGGACCACAGAGCTGCACCTGGCGGTGCCTGCAGGAGGCAGCACACTGTGCAGGTGAGAACCCCATGGGAGGAAAGACCCAGAGCTCAGGGCTCCTTCCACGCACCAGAAGATCCCGTAGAAAGCTCTCACGGTAGACCAGCTGCCTCAGGGTCCCCATCGTCCACAAGACCCACGTCTCCAGCGCTGCCTCTCCCAGGCCAGAATTCCCAGAGGTGTCCGATCTTCACCGGAGAGTGAGGCAGAGCACACCCAGCAGAGCCCTGGGTTTTCCGCCTTTTTTCTGCGATGAGCCACGTGCTCCCGGTCCTGTGCCCCAGGTAGACGCAGGTAGCTGAGCTTCCCCATCAGCTGTCACATCCCATGCCGGGTCAACACTCACCACAACCAGGAGCTGTGATCACCGTCTCACCAACAACGAGGAGGCCTGTCCAGAGCGCAGGTGGCTCTTCTGGGGTCACCTAGCTGGTAATACATCAGCAAGAATTTTCTTTTCCATCTGTCTGTGCCTTCATGAGGGGCACCGTTGAAGTGAGTTTCACGGCGGCCCTGGGAAGGGGGCTCAGGCCCTTCAGCCAAGCCCCAGGCCACGTCCTTCCTGAGCCACAGGCTGCTCTGCAAGCCTCACCTCTGAGTATCAGTGACCCCCCTGTAAGCTGGAACAACAGCACGGACCTCTTCACCTGCAACCGGGGACGATGACCAAGGACCGCGGCACCTGCCCCACTGCTGAGCCAGGTGGAAGAAGCAGGCACAGCATGGCACAGCGTGGCACAGAGCGGCCCTGGGCTGCTCAGAGCTCAAAGAGTGTCTCTTTGATTTGGAGATGTAGTAAATCCCAGGGTAGTGGCTCCTCTGAGCTCAACTGGAGGAGCTTCATTTAACATGAAGATTTCCACACACAGCGTGTCCCTCCCAGAGACCCTGGAGCCCCTCACATGCACACTGAGGCTGTGAAACCCAAGGAGGCAGATCTCTTACCTCAAAGAGGCTAAGAGGCTGGTTTCCTAGGGCCAGCCCTGAACTACACCAAACCCTAGAACTGAGCTGAGCGCTGACCCCAGACCCTGTTAGTCCTGTCTCAGGAATGGGGCTCTGGAAAAATGCACCCCCAGGAGGCCCAAGTGGAGACAGTTGGAAGCCACCATCATGAGGACAGGGTAGAGCTTCAGCAGCGTCAGGACCCGGGAGAGACCTGCACTTATCACCTAGAGAGACCAGCGCGGCATTGCCCGGGAACGGACAAGCTGTCGCCTGACGGGGAGCACTGATCTCGCTGAACACACCCACAGGGACACAGAATGTCAACTGCTTTGCAGACCATTCAGATTCACAAAGATTCAGAAGCGAAGGTCTGGAAGATTTCACCCCAGACGAAGCACTGTGGGGAGACGCGGAGGGAGATCCAGGCAGCTCGGGACTTTTCAAAGATAGGTAAAAGGTTTACACGGAGCACCTGCACATGTTTTTATCATTAACTTTAAATAATGGAAACGAATAATCAGGTTGAAACACAGACCTGCCTGCCAGTGAGTGCAAAGGCAGGAAAAAGTGGAGACTCCCCTAGCCCGGGGCGCGTGGAAGAGCTGCTCTCCAGCAGCCAGCCACGGGAGAGCCCAGGGCTCCCGTCCATTCTTTATAGGTCCAGCCAGACCGTGTGGATCCAAAGGGCGGGATACTTACATAGTCGTAAAATCCTGAGTGTCTTTTAAAACCGTTTTATTGAGATGTAATCTACATCCCATATGCTTCATCAAAGCGTACAGTTCAACAGTTTGAATATATTCAGAGTGGTGCCACCAACTCTGGGCACTCTCACCACTCCACAGAGACATCCAGGGCCCCCAGTGTCACTCCTCATTTCTCCCCGCTCCCCTAGTCCTAGACAACCATTCCTCTACTTGCTGTCTGTAGATAGTTGCCTATCAGGGAACGCATGTAAGTGGGATCTTTGATGAACTGGCTTCGTTTGCTGACTGTGATGTTCTCAAGGTCCACCCCGGTGGCATGCTGTTTCTACAGCTAAGTGGTATTCCCTGGCACGGGCAGGCCACGTTTTGTCCATCCATTGCGGGGCATCTGAGCTGCATCCACTTTCAGGCTATTGTAAATAATGCTGCTGTCAACATTCATGTGCAAGTTCTCGTGTGTGGCATTGACACCACTCCTGGGTGCCAAGGAGCTGGCCGATGGTCCCTGATGAGAAGCAGCCCCGTGAAGCCCGTCAAGAGGGCGCTGCGGTCCTGAGGTGCCGCCAGCCAAGGTGCACGGACCTGTCGCTCTTCAGCAGCCGGCTGGGGCACGGCACAGACACCTGCTGCGAAGCTCACTCCACACACCTGCAGCCCAGAACCTGCAAGCGCAGGCCACCCAGCGACCACCACCTCCATCCGCTAACGCACGGGAAAATGGAAGTGGGGAGGCCTACAAGGAAGTCGGCACTGGAGAGTGGACCCTAGTGTCAGTGTGTTCCCAACGCTCATCCCCATGGGTTTGGACAAACAGCAGTGACCCAGTGCTCCATGAAGGTGCCCACCACACACTCGGATGGAGGAAGCCTGCCATCGGCTCTTCTTTGTGTCCTTTAATAAATCCTACTCCTTCACTCATCCTGGTGTGTGGATCTCATTCTTGGAATTCACGAGGCCCAGAAAGAAGGGGAATCTGAGGTGAGCGCTGGGTCTGCCGCAGCCTGGGAGGCCGTGGCCGCCACTGAGACTGCTGCGCTTCTCTGCAGAGGCTGCGGCCTGCAGACCCCCTGCCAGGAGGAGCAGGGAGGCCAGCTTCACCCCAGGGCTCCGGTTTCAGGCTCTCCGTTTCTCTGGGTCGGACACCTAGGAGGGGACTCCTGCCCACGTGGTGGTTCTGTGGAACTGGCCGAGGAGCTGCCCAGCTGTTCTCAAAGGGGCAGCACCAGTTCACACTCCCATCAGCAACGTGAGGGCTCCCAGTTTTCCCTCCCCAACACTGGCCTTGGCCTCTTTTGTTGATAGCCACCCTAGAGCGAGAAGTGGCCTCGCACTGGGGATCTGACTTGGATCCCTCTCATGACATGAATGTCCTCCTTGCATTTTCAGTATCTAGAACCAGCCTGTAAGCACACAGGGAAGACGGTAAAGATGACAAAACAGAAGATGAACATGAGACTTGAGCGTATAAAAATGACTACAAATAAAACCCGGGAGGCAGAAGGGAGAGCAGAAAGAAAAGCTAGTGTGCTCACGTCCTTGTCTCTCCTAGAGGGGAGGCAAGAAGCCGGAGGGTGACAGGTGTCGTCGAGGTGAATCACATCAGGAGACAGAAGGCAGGAGAAGCCCGACTCCTCAGGGCCACCCTCACCCCCTGTAGTGAGGCGGGGCACCTAGCTCACAGTCCCCGTCCATCCGTGCACGGCAGCCATGTTAGGTTAGACACAGCAGGACCTGGGCTGTACGTCTTATCTTACTTGTAAGTGATCCCTGGAAGAACCGGAATCATCAACTGTTAATGGTGGAGTGAATTTGGAGGAGGAAACGAGAAAGGTGAGACTTTCCATTTTGACTTCATTAGAGATGTATGCAATCTGCTCAGGTGATTTTGATCATCGCAGACATAAGCCAATCCACGCCCGTAAATAAGTCATAAGTCGAGGCTCCTTTGTGAACGCACAGCAAGGACAGAGGCAGATCAGGCAGCAGAGCAGCTGTGGGGAGCGTTGGGTGGGATGAGCATAGGGACCTGGCCTCAGTCATTTCTTGGGACAATACTTACATATTTCGTTCATTTTAAAATCAGAAATACATTTTGCACACAAAAGAGACCTCTCCCCCAGGAGGAAAACCCTCTCTCCATCTGTTCCCAGGGCTCCTCTGTGGGGCTGTACTCGAGGCTGGATTGCTACCAAAATGGGGTCTGGTGGACATCAACTCTTGAGGGAGTTTGCCAATGGGACTGACCAGGTCTACTCCCTGCCCTAAAGTCCTTGGTGACTTTAATGAAAACTTGGGCTCACTCAAACATGGTGGCACCAAGAGCCCCCCAGAAGCAGCGTGGCCTGGGCAGGGAGCAAGGGGAGAGCCTCACAGAGCGTGGAGCAGCCTCAGGTCACGGAAGCTGCAGGGCTGCTTCCACGCATGAGCCCCACAGCAAGGTTCAGGGGAAACACGGAAGCACAGTTTGTGTTTTAATAATCTCAGAGTGGGAAAGGCATTTCTAAGATAACAGGAAACCCAGAAGCCATAAAAAAATCACCAATTTGATTAAATAGAAGTAAAACATTTTTGCAAAGAAAAATGCACAAATCAAATCAAACAGATCAGAGATAAACTGAGACCAGTATTTGTAACACCTACAATATGCTGAGAGCTGATTTTCTTTTCTTTTTTTTTTTTTTTGAGAGCTGATTTTCTCAATTTGCAAAGAGCTCTTAAAAATCAATAAAAAAAGACCAATAATCCAAGAGGATATGGGCAAGGGACATAAACAGATGAAGGGTTCTGAGGAAAGAAAGTACAAATGGCTTCAGGCATATGAAAAGATCCCCATCCTCCCTCGTGGTAAAATATAAATGCAAATTAAGATTAAGTTGATGTAACTGGCCAATAAATATATGAAAAATGCCCAATATCTGTAGTCATCAGGGAAATGCAAATCTAAACTACATTGAGATTCCTCCTCACCACCATCAAAATGGCTATTATCAAAAACAAAACAAAACAATTGCTGGCAAGGATGTAGAGAAAGGAACCCCGGAACCCTAAAGCTCCGTTGGTGGGAATTAGCACAACTGCAGAAAACTGAATGGAGGGCCCTCAGCAGACTAAGAGAACACTCCTTAGTATATACCTCAGGGAACAAAGCCAAGACACCAAAGCGAGCTCTGCACACCCATGTTTATTGCAGCACTAGTCACAGTGGTGAAAATTCAAAATCAACCTAGAAGCCCATCAACAGATGAATGGATAAAGAAAATATGGTGTAGACGTACAATGGAGTATTACTCAGCCATAAAGAAGAGTGAGATCCAGCCATTTATAAGAAAATGGATGGAACTGGAGGACACCATGATAAGCAAAACAAGCCTTGTAAATCGTACCAAGGCACCTTCACGAGGCTGCTCGTCTCAGCCTCGTTCCCAGTAACCTTGGGCTTGCTGTCTGCATGGCACCAAGTGTGCAGTGATAGATACTGAAGTGTGGCAGCCTGGCCACAGCCTGATTCAGACAGGTGTGACAGCCCTCCCGAGCTTCTGCAGCGAGCCCTGCCGTGACCCAAGGAAGGACAGCAGGCTCTCGGTCCACCTGCACTGTCCGGTGACCAGCAGGTCTCAGAGGAGCCGTGGAGAAAAACCTGCTCCTTAAGCCACAGTGCAGCGTCCCCGCATCCCCTGGCGGTCCCTAGCTACTGACGCACTCAGAAACCACCTGCTAAATGCCGACCAGTCAAGGTTCTGGGCTAGAAGACTTGGCCACAGGAAGCCGAAGGGGCTGGTGGCAGAATCACAGCCCACACCTCAGGGCGTGGCCGGGCAGCCTGGGGCCCCTTCAGACGTTGCTCTATGAAGACCCTAAACTGCCCCTCATCATCGTGTCCCCACCTCCAAGCCAGCACACAGGTAGGACCTCCGGCCGGACAAGCTGGGCACAGCTCTGGGACCAGGGTGGCCTGGATCCCTTTGGCCTTCCTGGGCTGTAGGGCTCTTCCCTTCCACCCAGACTCACAGGGTGGGGTCCCTGCCAGCCGCGGGGGTTTGGAAGCCCAGCACACGTCGGCTGTGATGGCCTGGGCTGAGTCCAGCAGCAGGACAAGTGTCAGTGCTTCCAGGGGACGTTGCCTGGGCCCCAGCCTCGGCCTCTGTCTTGAACCTTTCTCTCTCCCAGTTCCTCCCACAGCCAGGTTCACCAGGATGAACCGTAGCCCAGGCAGCACCGACTGCGCCAGCCTGAGCCGGTCAATTTCTCCTCCCTCTGCAGACAGTTGACCCAAGAGACCCAGAAGCAGCTCCTGACGGGGCCCTGGAACACGAGGTCAAGGAAGCCAAGCCAGAGTCCAAGCTGAGGCCGGCTTAGCATGTGTGAGGCACTGAGTTTGATTCTTAGCGCCACATATAAATAAATGAAAGGTCTACTGACAACTAAAATAATATTTTTTTAAAATTCTGCTTTTCATTTCATGCCTTTGTGTAAACCTGTTAATAATGAGCATTTCACTAATATCTAATATGCAGTGTAAAATTTAATGTTGTTTGACATTAAATAAATGTAAATTTTCTCAAGTAAAGAAATAATTTAATACATGATAAATGTGACTTTTCAAACTTGTGCAAAGAAAGCATTACTCATTAAATAATTTTAGAACAATCAACTAGGCATTTGGAAAACAAAATAAAACCTCTACTTCATTTCTTGTCTCAAAATAAAGTCCAGATCATTCAAATATTTAAAGGAAAAACAAATAAAAATAATAATGAACCCATACATTTATAGTCATCCGATTCTTGACAAAGGTGCCAAAAATGTACACTGGAGAAAAGATAGCTTTTTTTTTTTAATACCAGGAATTGAACTCAGGAGCACTCAACCCACTGAGACACATTCCCAGCCCTATTCTGTATTTTATTTAGAGACAGGGTCTCACTGAGTTGCTTAGCACCTCACTTTTTGCTGAGGCTGGCTTGGAACTTTCGATCCTCCTGCCTCAGCCTCTGAAGCCACTTGGATTACAGGTGTGCACCATGGGGCCCTGCTGAAAAGACAGCCTTTTTCACAAATGGTACTTGGAAGCTAGTTATTGCTATGTATAATGCAACTAGACTCTTACCTTTCAAACTGCACAAAAGTCAACTCAAAATAGATCAAAGACCTCAGAATTAGATCATAAACCATGCATCTCCTAGAAAAAAAATGTAGGTTAATGCTCCAGCATATAGGCACAGGCTATAACTTTCTCAATAGGACCACTAAAACTCAGGAAATAATGCTGAGAGTTAATAAATGGAATGGCATCAAATTAAAAACCTGCCCCCCCAAAACTAAACAATTAGGAATGTGAAGAGAGAACCCACAGAATGGGAGAAAAATCTTTGCTAGCTACTCTTATGACACAGGATTAATATCTAGAATATACAAAGTATTTGAAAACTATAAAAAATCCCAATTAATAAATGGGCAAATTCAACACACACTTCTCAAAAGAAGAAATCCAAATGGCCAACAAATATATGAAAAAATATTCAGCATCATTAACAATTAGGGAAATGCAAATAAAAACTACACTGAGATTTCTTCTCACACCAGTCAGAAGGGGACTCATCAAGAATGCAAATAATAAATGCTGAGGAGGAAATGGAGAAAAATGAATATTTTTACACTACTGGTTGGATTCTAAATTATTACAACAACTATGGAGATCAGTATGGAAGTTTCTCAAAGAACTAGGCATAGAATCACCATATGACCTGCTATACCACTCCTCATTATTCGTCCTAAAATCAACATATTATAGTGCTACTCATGTTTATAGCAGCACAATTCACAATAGCCAAACTATGGAACCAGCCTAGGTGTACATCTACAGATTAACGGATAAAGAAAATATGGTATATATACACAATGGAGTTTATTCAGCCATAAAGAAAAATGACATTCTGTCATTTACAGAAAAATGAACAGAACTTTAGACCATTATGTTAAATGAAATATGCTAAATTCAGGTGAAGGGTTTTATGTTTTCTCTCATATGTGGAAGATAGTGAAAGAAAGGTGGTATGGTGGGGGGAAGGATCTAATGAAAATCAAAGGGAGATCAGTAGAGGAAAAGGACCAGGGGTGGGAAGGAAGTGTTGGGCAGTGATATTGCTCAAATTCTATTGTTATATTTTGTGCATACAGGAATATGTAACAACAAATCCCATCATTATGTACAATTATAATGCATCAATTAAAAATGTGGGAAGAAAAAAAGTAATGAAAGTACTGGTAGAAGATATGAGTAACTGCTCTTTATAAACCCAGGGGCAGGGCTGGGGATATAGGTCAGTGGTAGAGCACTCATCTTGCATGTGAGAGGCCCTGGGTTTGATGCCCAGCACCACAATCAAATAAAATAAACAGGAAGTTAACAAGATTGCAGCAAGTAAGTAAAAATTGAAATGCTCTTACCAGAGGGTAAGAACTATTTCTAGTTCTATTACCTGTGTGAGCTTAAGTACTTAGTCTTTATTTCAGTTTCTTCATCTGTAAAGTGGAGATACTAATACTTCCATCATAGAATTAAATAGTTAATAATATAAGTGAAGTAATAAGAATAGTACCTGGCAGATAGTGTTGGATGAGTGTTTTCAAATATTATTAAATATTTTCCTCTTTTATGTTCTTTCTCTTAAGATTCCTATTCTTTGGATGCCTATAATACAGTGGTCAACACACTAAGCTACAGTTATGAGTGTAGCTCCTTATAGTTTAGTGCAGATGTTGGCAGACTATGGCTCATGGGTAGGCCACCCTCAAGCCAAGAATGGTGTTTACATTTTGAAAGCATTGTTTAAAAAGAAAGAAAGAATATGCAACATAGACCTTCAAATCTTAAAATATTTATTATGTGGCCCTTTGTATAAAAATTTTGCCCAACATTGGCTTAATACATTTCCCCTTTCAAATATATTTGCAATTTGAAATCACCACAGTATAGATAATAAGGAATAAATCTTTAAAGGAAGAAGGATGATTCTGGACAAGAAAGATTTTATTTCATTTTTTTGAATATTTGGGGAATTCCCAGCTCTCTGGTGAGATAATTTTTTCTACCAATGATTAAGAATCCTTTCAGGGTGATTAATAGCGTGGTAGAATAAAACAGTTCCAAAGGTATTTAAACTTGAGACTGAATGGAATCTCAAAAGATGATCCTGTTTCTTCTGGACAATTCTGTCCTGATGATGTTGGCAATCCAACTTCCATGGGAAGCCAGGATCATATTGGTCCAGAATCAGCAAGTTTGCCAGGCTAAGTATCCAGTTCTTTGCCACAGACATTTGTGGTAGTGAGTGTGGGAGTAGGAAAGCTGACTCAGCAAGTCTTTCAGAGAAAGAAATTTGCAGGAAGTAAAATCATTAGTAAGGTTGTTAAAAAGCAACTGTTTTGAAAAGGAAGGCAGTTTTGAGCTATCTTTTTTGTTTGTTTGAAAATAAATAGTGTTAACTACTTTAAAAAATCTCTGGGCAACTTTTACCTACTGCTTTAATCAACCTTGACCACCTTGTAGATTTATCATTTGTTTTCATATGTAAAAAAACAGCCACAGGCAAGAGAAGAGAGAGTAGGTAGAGTCCTGGGTAGAGATAAGACATTCCTCTGAGGGCACTCAAGTGAGACTGTAGGAAGCTGACAGATGAAGTTGATGAGGAGGTAGGTGATACATTTTTTATTGAATCCAGGAGTCCCATCAGTGTGCAATATTAACAGCGTGGGCAGTGGAGGGTGACTTCCTTTCTGACCTTAATTGGGTCTTCTGAGATTCAAACATGAGTGGTCAAATGAGGATCTGTGAACCTCTGTGGCAGAGCAAGACAGGTAGGCACATTGGACACAACAGAACAGTCTTTAGTTGTAACATGGCAGGAGGCAATTTAGAGTATAGCACAGATTCTGCATGTGAACTTGACTTTTGGCCTAGCTCCTGAGTTCTAAATCCATTTTGAGGATGGTGAGCTCCAGAGTCTGTGCCTTTCCTCTGTGACCATCTTTTGTATTAAAAAGGTGGTGGTGGTGGTATTGCTGATACTGACTTTCCCCCCCCCCCCCAAGAAAGGTCATTTAAAAAACAAATACCAGGGCTGGGGCTGGGGCTGGGGCTCAGTGGCAGATCACTTGCCTAGCATGCATGAGGCACTGGGTTCTATCCTCAGCACCACATAAAAATAAACAAATAAAATAAAGGCATTCTGTCCATCTACTGCTACAATAAAATAAAAAAATAAATACCATATAAAAATACCACTGTTTCAGAAAAGAAAAATATTTGTAAGGGAGATGTAATATGATAATACAAATTTGAAATTAAAATTAGAATTGTTTTAGCCTTCATAAAACACTCAGAAAGATGAAGACTTTAGAACAGTCTGTAGGAAAAACTCTTTTTCACCATGTTCCTATGAGTTTGTTTCATCCTGTTTTCCTCTTTGTTCCTTCATCTGTTACTCTTTGCCTTTGGTCTTTCCCCCAGCCCTCAAATGTTTCCATATTTAAATCACACTTTCTTTTTCTTAATTTCATTACTTTAGTAGAGACTTGAGTCAACTATTGGAAGGCAGATGGGAGAAGCAAGTAGAGGAACAAGACACTCAGTCTGAGAAGCTAAGGTCCAGAAGGGCAGGAACTTTGTTTTGTTTTCCACTATATATAAAGGCTTGTAAGCCTGGAAGCAGGGCCTTAGAATGCAGGTGCTTGATAAATGTTCATTGAATAAATGAATAAAATACAGGCAAGGTATATACATTTCTTTTGTAATGCTCCATAAATAACAGAAAGGTATTAGTCATTGCTCTTACTAGAAGTAATGAGCACATTTCAAAAAATCATTGCAGAAATAGAAGAAAAATTCCAATTAATAACATACCATCTTAACCCAGCCATTACTCACTTTTATTGTTATTTCAATATTTTATAATATGTAATTATAGCATATCTGAACTCAGAAAAATTTGGATGGAATATGAAACTTATTTTCAGAAGAACCAATTTCCTTTATGCACAAGAGATCACAAAAACAAAGTTCTACCTGTTACCTGATCTGAAGAAATGTTTTATAATCTGTCAGTGCAAGAGGGCATGTGGTATAAAACACAGAAGACATGCCCCATCTCTCTGTGTGGTCCTGGGAATTGAATCTCAGGCCTCAAGCATGCTAAACAAGCTCTTTGCCACTGAGCTACAGCCCCATCCCCAAAGCATACATTCTCTTGCTGGCTTCTAAAGGGTTTCAGTGTTCCCATCTGTAAAATGAGAAGACTGTGGCTCCAAAGTCGCAAAGGCCTTCTTTAAGTATGGAACTTAATGATTCCTAAAATAGATTTTGTTTTACATTATGATTGTAAAGCAATTTATATACCTAAATTTATATATTTTTATGTAATGGTAAACGTTAATGCAGACATAGGAATCACTTCCACGTAGAAGTAGAGTTTAGAAATGCACACAGGAGTCATTTCGAATTTTTTCAGTATCGATTTTTTTTTAAACCTGGAGAAAAGCAGTAAGTAGTTTCACTTACTAGATAAACTGATTGTTAGTGACTCCATTCGCAAAGATAAATCTTCATCCTACAAACCAACAAAACAAAGTTAATTCAAAGTGACAACAAATATGAGAAATCTAAGCGGAAGATAAAACAGAATTGGTTCATTGATAGAGAAACAGGTTGGCCTGTGGGTAGCTTCCGCCCTGTCACGCCCTCAAAACCGGCCCAGTCACGCCAATCCCCGCACTCACAACGGTCTCTTACCGCCCTCTGCAGGGCTCTTCAAGTCGGGCTACTGAGGACTAAAGCACGGCCGGCCGTCGGGGCGCAGGGCCGATGACGTCACATATGCGCGCGGCCCGAAGCAGGAAGTTAGTCTTCTCCACTTCCTCTCCTCGGTCCAGTTTAGGATTCCTGCCGCGGAAGTAGATGGCGTCTATGGTAATCCTTGCTACTGTGTACAGTTCAGGTGAGATGGGGGCTAGCCGGTTTTTGTTTTTGTTTGAAAGCGTGCCTGGGTGTCTTTGGTTTAAGCTCAACTCCTTGCCGAGCTTCCCTTGGGGGAATAAGAGGGATGAGAAGAGCCTCTGATGTGTCATTACTGTGGTTTTTGAGTGAAGAAAGATGAAGCGGGGTTCAAACTCTCTACGCAAACTAAGGGGTCTGGGTGCCCTTTTAGATTTTGTAATTTTAGAAGTAATACTTTTTAGGTTGTTGTACATGGGGGTTAAGACAATGTGTATGAAGCATTTAGCTCTGGTTTTACAAAATGTATTCGAGATTTCACTACCCTTCCCCATCACGTTAGTCGCATACTAGCAGTTTTCTTCTTAGTTGACTGAGAGATATTCAGTTTACATGAGGTAATGCATCTTACAGAAGTATCATGCGTTGTTCTTTATTATGAATTCTTGGCAGTGTTTCGCCGTTTCTTTTTTGGGGGGGAGGGGGTGCCATGTATAGAAAAAGTGATTTCTGCTTTTCTGGAGGGATGAAAAGTCCAATTAAGATCAGTAAGGGGAGAAATGCATTGTTCCAAAGAACTCCATATTTACTTAGCTTGCTGTGTCAAAAGAAGATCAGCTGGAATGTGTTGCCTTAGGGCCTGTGATTAGCCATTTTCATTAGAAGCCCCTTAATAGGCCAATTGTAGAGAAGAAGGGAACATAAATCCTCTTCTTTTTTTAAAAATATTTTTTTAGTTGTAGTTGGACACAGTGCCTTTATTTTATTTATTTAATTTATTTTTATGTGGTGCTGAGGATCGAACCCAGCGCTCTACCACTGAGCCACAAGCCCAGTCCCAATCCTCTTCTTTTATTTCTTAGACCTCACAAGTTACAAGTACAGAGATTTTCAGTGTGTTAAGTTTGAACATTAGCCCTTAATATATGGTTTTGAGAAATTGAATCAGTTTGAGAGAGAAATTGAAGACAATTATGAAATATTTATTATTTTTGTAATTTGTTGATTGAGGAAGTTAATAACTTAGGCTGTGTGAGTCAGTATGACAAAATACATGAGAAAAGCAACTTAAAGGAGGAAAGATTTGTTTTGTTCATTGTTTCAGAGGTAAACCATGATCACTTGGCTCCATCACTGTGGGCTTGGAGTGAGGCAGAACATCATGACTGGGAGCACCTAGTGGAGAAAACTGCTCCTTAGAGCAGAGGAGGGTCTTGGAACAAAAATATGTCCTTCAAAAATACCCTTCCCCACACTGACTTATGTCTTCCAGCTAGGTCCTACCTCCTGAAGTTTCCACTACCTTCCAGAAACTGCCACCAGCTGGAGACCAACCCTTTAACACATGGGCCTTTGCTGGGGCGTTCCAGATCCAAATTGTAACAGGCTGTTTATTTACCTTGCTAGATATTATATGAGTACTTGACTGGAGAAGAGCTGCTAATGTAAAAATCATTGGTATTTTTGAAGTCTGATATTTTTTGTGTTATAAATTGAAAAATAAAGGTAACACAGTTTCCATTGCATAATTCACCCCTAGACCAGTTTAATTTGTTTACATTTTTTGTCTGATTGCAAAATAACATATACTCATTAAATAAATCATAATATTTCTGAAATGATACAGCCCCCATTAATCTTTCAGAAATGTAATTTCACTTTTTCCTTTTGCTGTGTGTATTACTGTTTCTTTCCTTTAAAAGTATAATCCATTCTTATGCAGTTTACCACTGAGAATATCTTGGATATTTTTAATTGCATTAGGTATGCTACGATTTTCTTTAGCACCTGTATGGTATTATATCACATAGCATACCACAATTTGTTAAATAATTTTACTGTTGGTGGGCATTTGGGGTTCTTTTTGCTATAGCAAATGTTAGGATGGGCATACTTTTTTATAACAATATTGTTATATTTTTGTCCTTTTTTCCCTTTGTTTAATTCTAAAGAAGTGGAAATGTTGAGTTAAAAGATGAACATTTAAAATTGTGATAGATGGGGCTAAATTATCCTCCAATAATAGTATTTGAGACTTTCCTGTTTTCTCATATGTTCACTAATGGTCAGTACTGTTAATTACCATTGATTTTCGGTTTAGCAGAGAACTGCTCATTCAGTTTTTGAGGTCACTATTTCATTTTAGTGTTATAATCCAGTTCATATTTCAGTTCTGTAATAATAAATTATTATCAAGTGATTCATTTCAACAGTAAATATTTTAAGTTAAAGATTTGAGGGAAAACTATTTACGATGGGTAGATATCAGGAATATGAACCTTTCTGAAAGAAAGGACAGCTTAAGCAAAGATAGGGGGACTAGAATGGGTTCTGAGATCTGAGAGGTGATGATGCTAGGCAGTGAGTTTGATTGAAGATAATAGAAGAGATAGCTGGAAAAGTAGTTTGAACTAAGTGGTGAGGGCTTCGAAGGTGGAGTCTATTTTTTTTCTGAGAGGGAACTGAAAATGTCTTTAATTACAGAATGAGGGACATAATCAGATCTTTCTTTTACAAATATCAGTATTGTGGCAGTTTTGAGTGACTGGTGTAAGAAGCAAGTTAGTTAGCTGGTATGGCTTGGGGAAGAGAATATGAAGACTTTTAAGAGCATGAGAACAGAAAAAGGTAGAGAGATTGGAGTTCAGAGATGAAGCTGAATCTACATGATTTGATGACGGTTGAGGAAGAGGAAGAAAGCAAAGTTCAATTAGATTTTTATCATGGGTGACTCTCTGAGTTTCACTCAAATAGATGAAATTACTTGTGAAAGATTTGTTACTTTTTAAAGACTCAGCATATATTTTCTCTTATTTTTGAATTGCTGTTAGAATTTCTGCTGAATGTTCTGTGCCTTGTTCAGCTCTGTTTATGTTAGTGGTACTTCAACTTGTACATACTATCAATAAAAAAGTTCACAAATAGTAATTCATACCTGTCTTATAGTGCCATTATGTTGTATACATTATACAACATGTAGAAGTGTACATTTTCAAAGGCTAAGACACGAATACATTAGAGTTTTAGTATTTTTTCCCCCTGCATTCCATTGGATTATCTTGCACCCTTCTGTAGAGATGTTGGTCTGATATCTAGCTGACGGTGTTCTGTCCCATTCTCCAGTAGAGGTCACCTTTGAGCGTGGAAGAGAGAACAGGCTGTTGAGCTGTGAAAGGTCGTCTTTATTCGTGAGTTAGAAGAAGGATCTTATTTCTGAATTTCTAAATTAATGCATTTTTGGAAGAAATGTTGTTATAGAATAGTATGTGGAGTTATGGAGAACTGAAGAATAGTAAGCTCAGTAGAGTTTAGATTTGTTTTTATTGTTTGATGTTTGCTTTGTGAATGCTTTGCCTTTGAGTTTGAATGTTATTTGAGTCTGTAGTTTTAGAATCTTTTCCTAGTTCTTTTGAGAATCTGTAGACTATGTGAGCCACAGAAATGTTTCTAGCATGTAGGCACAATCTAAGTTTTTGTTCAAATTGGAGTAATTGAAAAAACACATACAAAGAGGTTTTCATTGAAATTGATCCTAAAAGCAGTATGTTAAGCAAGAATTTTAGTGGTGGGTTGGAATTATTTATCTTTATTTTCTGTTTTATGCATAATTGAGAGAAGGGGCAAAGGGACATGCCTCCTGTAAGTAAGATACCGTTGTAAGGAATTAGAAATCAAGAACTAAATTTGTTTCAGCCATATATTCTATTTAAAAAAATACTGCTTAAGCCTATATAACAGCTTGTCTCATGGAAGAGAGAACACTGGAATAGGTTACACTTTCTTGCTATAGCAGGCTCAAATTGTATCAGACAGTTTCAGTAATCTGTCATAGAGTGTTGCTTGCAAGCAGCCATATATTCTAAAAAAGAGAAAATAGTTTTTTTTTTTTTAAATCTATGTGTTGTATGATTCAGAACTTAAGTAGTTTAGGAACAAATCTATGTGTTGTATGATTCAGAACTTAAGTAGTTTATAGGAACAAATCCTCTGATAGATTAAGAAATAGAAGAACGATTTTCTGTTGCTTTCCTAATAAAATATTTCCTGTGAATGAAGGTGCTCATTTAATAGGGACCTATGGTTATAATCATATATAAGTTCGTAGTTATTAAGGTTTTATGGGGCTCGGGATGTGGCTCAAGTGGTAGCATGCTTGCCTGGCATGCGTGAGGCACTGGGTTCTATCCTCTGCAGTACATAAAATAAAATAAAATAAAAATACTGTGTCCACCTAAAACTAAAAAAATAAAAAATAAATATTAAAAAAAGGTTTTAATCCCATAATAGAAGCTGAAAGTGTTGTCAAACAGGTGTAGACAGTCCTGGGTTAGTCTTGTGTGATATGGTGATAGGGTAGAGGAAAATGGTAAAAATTGCATTTGAATGTTTATATAAATCTGGGCACATTGGCTTATTCCTATAGTCCCAGCTATTTGGGAAGCTGAGGCAGGAGGATCACTTGAACTTGGGAATTTGAGCAATATAGAGAGGTCTCATTGTGGAGTATGTGGATTAATTATCACAACTAGATTTTGTGTGTATTTATGTGCATGTGTGCTAGAGATTGAAAACCCAGGGCCTCATACATGCTAAGCAGGTACTCTATAACTGAGGTACACACCCAGTTCCCTAACTGCATATTTTTGAACATAAAAATTGTTTTAAATTGTTGCATTACAACCAAGGGGACAATCAGGTAAAGTGAATGAGATGGATATTAGAATCAGGAGCTGTTGACCAGAGGTCTGTATATGGTAAGAATTAAAGCTATAAAGCCTGCATGGATTTCAAGGATAGCATAAATCCAGTAAAATATATTTAGCTAGAAATCAGATAATCTGAGGTATTGGCTTTCAGGGCTGGATTTAGAAGTTGAAAACAGGAGACCAGAGGCAAAGAAGCCTGGTATCTAAGGGCAGGGAAAGATCAAACACCTGGGAAGTTGGAAGACAAGGCAGAAATGAAAATGTCATTTATTAGGAATAAACCAAAGGTTTAGAAACCAGGAGGACAAAGTAGAGATGGAGAAGGACTCCTGGTTTTGGGTAGAGAAGGCAAGTAAGGTCAAATAGAGAAAGAAAGAAAAAAAAAAAAAAGAATAATTCTAGGGCAGTGATGGTGCCATCACATTCTTCTTTATGTTAAAAATGATAGCAGCCTTGGGTTACAGATAACCAACAGAAGCAGTGAGCTAGAGAGTGAAGAGTGCTGAATTATTACCATTAGCACCAGGAGAGCTAAAAGTATAGGTATTTTCTTATAAAAAGGACCGTGATGCTTGTAGGATGATAATATGGTCATTTAGTTACTTAATGCAGATATTTGTGTAATTTTATGTGTTATTTTATGCAGCTTTCCAAAAGGTTTGGGATACCTGACCATTATGACATCAAGAAACCTCTGGTATATGAGAAGTAACTTTTTCTTTGGTTCAAGATGTTGGATGATTCGCTATTCAGCAGAAATCCTCAAATCAGTTTCATTTAGGCTTTTTGGTGTGACATGTAATAATGGAGACAATGAGCCTTTGGAGAATGAGGACCTATTGAACAACTTACTTACTATGGGAGTTGATATTGACATGGCAAAGAAACGACAGCCTGGAGTTTTTAATAGAATGGTTACGAATGAGCAGGACCTAAAGATGTTCCTTTTGTCCAAAGGAGCTAGCAAAGAAGTGATTGCTAGCATCATATCAAGATATCCACGAGCTATAACACGCACTTCTGAAAGTCTTTCAAAACGGTGGGATCTGTGGAGAAAGATTATGACATCAGACCTTGAAATTGTAAATATTTTGGAACGTTCTCCTGAATCCTTTTTTCGGTCCAATAACAATATAAATTTAGAAAATAATATAAAGTTCCTCTACTCAGTTGGATTGTCCCAGAAATGCCTGTGTCGATTATTAGCCAATGCCCCTCGCACCTTTTCCAATAGTCTTGATTTGAATAAACAGATGATTGAAGTTTTGCAGGAAGTCTGTTTGTTCTTGGGTCACAATGATCCCACAGATTTTGTCAGGAAGATAATTTCTAAAAATCCTTTCATCTTAATTCAGAGCACCAAACGGGTGAAAGCTAACATTGAATTTTTACAGTCAACTTTCAACTTGAACAAGGAAGAACTGCTGCAACTGCTATGTGGTCCAGGAGCTGGAATTCTAGACCTTTCTACAGAATGTGCCAAAAGAAATTATACAAATATCAAAGAGAAGCTGTTTTCTCTTGGATGTACTGAAGAAGAGGTACAGAAATTTGTCTTAAGCTATCCGGATATGATGTTCTTGGCAGATAAAAAGTTTAATGATAAAATAGACTGCCTCATAGAAGAAAAAATTAGTATTTTACAAATAATTGAAAGTCCTCGGGTTCTGGATTCAAGCATAAGTACTTTAAAAAGTCGAATCAAAGAATTGGTACATGCTGGCTATAACTTGAATGTCTCTAACATTGCTCTTCTATCTTGGAGTCAAAAAAGATTTGAAGCTAAACTGGAAAAAATTAAACGGCTAGAACAGTGCCTGGGGAGTTAAAAAAAAAAAAAAAGTCTTGGGGCTGGGGTCATGGCTCAGTGGTAGAGTGCTTGCCTAGCATGTGTGAATCACTGTGTTCGATCCTCATACCACATAAAATAAATAAATAAGGTATTGTGTCCATCTACAACTGAAAAAATATTTGTTAAAAAATTCTTATAATGTATTTATATAATTTAATTTTGAATTTGATTTCTTCACCACAAACATATATGTAATAATCCTTTGGGTATTTTATTTTAAAAGTTCATAAGAACTCAATATTGGCATGCTTAAGTGTAGTCTTCCTAACTACTACTGTATTTTGAATTAATGGCTGCTATATAGTAATGGTAGTTCCTGAATGCCATGTAAAACAAATGCAGAAAATAAGCTTTTGTGGTTTCTGTTTGGATTGAAAAATCAACAGATTTGGGCTGGAGATAGAGCTCAGTGGTAGAGTGCTTGCCTAGAATTCATAAGGTCACGTCCAACACTGATCCCCAGCATAGAAAAAAGAAATTGACATTCATTCAAATAGTTTTCTTCCCTCATGGTTTTGAATGGCAAGCTATTTCTTCTGTTATTCCAGTGCAATTAATTATGATTCATCAGTAAAAGTCTGACAGAATAGAAAGGAGGGATTTTCTCGGTTCCAAATTCCATATTTTCTGTTCAAACCATTAGTGTGTCTCCCAACCTAGGATTTACCATGAGTTTGTCCTGACAAGGGCAACTATGGTAGATAGAAGAATAATGGCCACCTAAAGGTCCCCAGAAACCATGAGTATGTTATAGTGCAATGGGTTTTGTAGATGTGATTAAGTTAAATATGATTAAGTTAAGGGTCTTGAGATGGGGAGGTTATCTTGATTAATTGGGATGGGCTCAGTGGAATCACAGGATCCCAAAAAGTGGAAAAGAGAGGCAAATAGGAGGTCAAAGTGGTGGAATGTAGAAACACTTGACCACTTTTGCTGGCTTTGAAGGAGGAAGAAGCCATGAGGCAAGGAATGCAGGTGGCCTATAAAAAATGGAAAAGGCAAGGAAACGGGTTCTGCCCTGGGGCCCCTAGAAAGAAGTGCAGGGCTGCTGGCACCTTGATATTAGCCCAGGGAGAGCAGTATCAAACTTCTGATGTGCAGAACCATCAGAATAAATTTGTGTTGTTTTAAACCAGTGAGTTTTTGATAACTTGTTACAGCAGCAAATAGGTTAATAACTGATTAGTTGTATTTAAAGGAGGATGTCACAAAATGTGGTCTTTTTATCATTTCTTTATGTCTTCCTCTTATAAGAGTAAATTATATTAAAATTTACTTCTCTGGAATTTCTAATGTTAGTGTTTATGACATCTAAATGTGTTGATAAAAAGCTAAGTGTAAATATCTAAATAAAGGAATATTTTTGCCTAATGAATGTAGTTTAAAGAAATGGTGGTCATGTATATTTATATTTTGTTGGCATTTCATTTAATATAAATAAACAGGAATTTCTGGAGGCATTGACTTAAAAATGACAAATTAGATCATGACTATATTTTGAACATATTCATAATCTAGCTCTGATAGCAACTGAGAGGAGGAACAAGTTTTATGACTAATTACTTTAGATTATTTTCCAAAGTAATTTGGTTTCTAAATATGGGTTTTGAATTGAGTCACATAACTTCATGGTATTTGCTATCATTAATGCCTCAAAACAACAACAAAAACCCACCCCACTAATTTGTACCATTGGTAGAAACAAAGTGCCTGCTTTCCCAAAGCCATTTATATGTATTGTAATGATCTCTAGTAAGGTATTTGGTAGCAAGCTTGGCATAATTTAGAAACCATGATCTTTGTAGAGACATTTCTTCAGAGTGATATATCTTTAACTTTGTGTAAATAATTCACTAAACTTGTTTTCTTATAAAATTAAAAACCGTGCAGAGTTGGTAAAAATCAATTTATATAAGGTATGTAAGATTTCTTGTACATAATAGCTGTTCAGTCAAGGATAAGAAAAATAAGTTACAGTAGTATTTTTTTAAAAAACAGCTTTATTGATATCTAATTCATATACCATGTAATTTATTAATTTATATAATTCAAGGTTTCAAAAATATCTATTCATTTAAATTATACAATTTAAGATAGCACATATGATCATCACTACATTATAATTTTTAGAATTTGTATCCTCTAAAAGAAACTGGTACCCATGGGCAGCCAATCTTGTTTTCCCCCTTCCAGCCTCATAGCACTAAGCAAAACCTAAATCTTGCTGTCTTTATAAGTTTGCTTTTCTGGACATTATATATAAATGGAATCATATGTACATAATTTCGTGACCACTTTCACCTAATCTTTTTAAGTTTCATTCATGTAGCTAATATCAGCATTCCTTTTTATTGCCAAATAGTGTTCTATTCTATGGATACAATAGTATTGCTGGGAATTAAATTTATTGTTATGGCTTGAAACACAAAGTATTAATTAATTAATTAATTGTCTTTGGAGTTGTATGGAAGAATTTCCCAAGGTATCTCTCTTGGGAATCTTTTTTTTTTTTTTTTTTTTTTAAAGAGAGAGTGAGAGAGAGAGAGAGAGAATTTTTTTTTTAATATTTATTTTTTAGTATTTGGCAGACACAACATTTTTGTATGTGGTGCTGAGGATCGAACCCGGGCCGCACTCATGCCAGGCGAGCGCGCTACCGCTTGAGCCACACCCCCAGCCCTCTCTTGGGAATCTTAACAAATTTATATGGAACTTGAGGGAGATGGGCAGAGAAGGTAAAAGTTTTTTGGCATAAGCAGGTCATGGGGATTTCACCTGGGTTGAGAGAAATTGTATAGCAACAATAGTTGCAAGTGCCCAAGGAGAATGTAGGATGAACAGAAATATAATACAACACTTGATCATTTTAAAAGTAACATTTTTTTTGTCAGAAGTGAAAGGAAAATCCATGTTAATAGGAAAATAAATCACAAAAAAGAAGGAAAAAACCTCCAGAGATAATATTTTGGTGGCTCTTCCTATTGTTTTTCTTTGCAGAACTTATCTGTACCTAGATGTAATATGAGTAGGTATGTAGTATATATATTTAAGTTGATATTGGACTATTATAGTTTTTTCTTGTCCTAATAAATCCTAAACATATTACATAATTTTCAGTATTAAAGGATCAAGTAAGTATTCACCTGTTAACATGGTTTTTAATGTTTGTATGATGAAATTCTGTTGCTGGATAAACTGTAATTTCTCAATCTCTCACCATTGTGCAGAGCAAATGAATTTTAGTAATATTTTAAACATCTCATCTGGATTATTTTAACATTCCATAGGTTATACTGTCATTTTTAATCCATTGGCATTCTTTATAAATTAGAAGTTTATTCTAGAAAATATAAAGGTTGAATATTGCATTATTGTACTGTTCTCTAAATGTCAGTTTCACAAAACCATTTTTTAAAAATTTTAATTTGTTATATATGACAACACAATGCATTACAATTCATATTACACATATAAAGCACAATTTTTCATATCTCTGATTGTTCACACAGTTGTTGTAAAGGCTTATTTAAAAGCTTTTGACTTGTATCTTTTTGGTAAAAATCAGCATAAAGGTTTCTCTTAGTTAATGCATTTTGATAAATGTAACTGCATGGGTGAATCTCAAATTATGCAGGAGCCAGAGTATGAAATGTGAAAGGAGGCAGAGTATAATCTATATAATTACATTTATATGAAATGTAAATTTCATAGAAAATTCTCACCCATTTGTAATGACAGAAAGCAGATCATTGTTAGGGGATCAGGGTGTTTGGATGGGAAAGGATACTTTGGAGGGACTACATAGAAGCACAAGGACACTTTTGGGAGCGATGTACATATTCATTGTTTTGATTGTGGTGATGGTTTTGTGATTGCATACATATGTCAAAACATCAAATTAGATGGTTTTAAAAATTTTATTATTATTTTTGTGGTGCTGGGGATTGAACCCAGGGCCTTATGCAGGTGAGGCAAGCACTCTACCAATTGAGCTATATCCCCAGCCCTCAAATTATATGTTTTAAATATGTATGCTTTAGTATACTTCATTTATACCTCAGTGAAGTTGAACAATTCATTCGCTTCATACTGATTTAAAGTTCTGTCATTATGCTGGGTATGGTAGCACGTGCCTGAAATCCCAGTGACTAGTGAGGCTGGGGAAGGAGGATCACAAGTTTTAGGTTAGCCTTGGTAACTTATCAAGAACCTGTTTCAAAATAAAAATATTAAAAAATAAACTAAAAATAGGGTAAGGATGTGACTTAGTGGTAGATTGTCCTTGGGTTCAATCCTCAGTACCATACAAAAATTATTTTAAAAGTTCCATCATTACCTGATAATAGATTAAACGTCTCTGTGTGCATGTTTCTGTATCTTCTTCAGCTATCTTAATCAAATATATTTGAATTTATATTTCTATGTCATATCAAGAATTAAACAGTATTAGTAAAGGTATTGGGAGACTGTGGAAGCCATCTTGAAAAAAATATTGATTGATTTATACTTGTTTACCAGGATAAACTCCCCCCAAAGCAGCTATGAGTCCAGAAGGTTTTCCTTACCTTGGCCTTATCCTGAATGACCTATACTCAAGTTAAGCCTTGGCATGAATTAGGTGCAGGGCTCCTTTTCATTCTAGGGGATTTCCTGGACCTTGATTAGGACCAATGGGATGGAATTTACATGGAAAGCAGGTGCACCTTTTTTTGCTCTCACTATTCCTGGATTTCAGATAAAGTTAGATTTTGATCTTTCTGTCCCATGAAAGCAAGAGCTCGCTCGCTCTCTCTCTCGCGCGCTCTCTCTCCCTCCCTCTCTCTCTCTCTCTCTCTCTTTAAATGTGGATGATTTACCTTTTATTTGAAAAAGAATTTTTCCAAAATACATTTTGATATTAGTTTTCATTGCAAAATAATACATGCTTGCTACCACATATTCAAATAATACAGAAATGAATAAATTAAAAAGTGAAAGCTGGTCCCTGCCATTCTCCAACCTTTTAAAACTTACAAAATTCAATATATATTCATTATAGAAAGTTTGGAAGACACATAAGTAAAATGAAGAAAATTGATCCCCCAGTGACACCTCACAAAGACAGCTACTATTATTAACATTTTGATATATTTTCAGTGCTTATGGATATAAGAAAATTTTTGTCATAATTGTCTTAGAGACTCACATACACACACACACACAAATAGCATAGACCATCTGAAGAAAAATTGGAAAATAAAGATATACTAACAAAAATATTTAAACACCAAACTTTCACCACCCAATGATAATCACTTAATATTCTGGTGTGTGTCCTTACAGATTGACATCTTTTTATTTACACATAGATATGCATATATGCGAACACAGAATCATTCTAGACATACTATTTTATAATTTTCAGTTTATAATACTTTGTGACATCTTTCCATTTTTTCCCTTTTTAATTGATTTTTTAAAAATAAATGACAGCAGAATGCATTAACAATTCTTACTACACATATACAGCACAATTTTCATATCTCTGGTTGTATATAAAGTATGTGGACACCAATTCGTGTCTTCATACATGTACTTTGGATAATGATGTGTACATTCCACCATCATTGCTAATCCCCTGCCTCCTCCCTTTTCCCTCCCACCCCTCGATGAAAATTGAACAATTGTTTTTGTTGGAGTTCAGATGTTTCTCAGCTTCCCTTCTCAGCAGTTAGGTGGTGTTGGAGTTTGATGCTAGCCCCACCCTCAGGGTAGTTGTGTTTGCTAGGGTGAGAGGGTTAGTCCTGGAGGCAGAACTCCTGAAGGTGGGGTTTAAGCTTTGGAAGGCTCTGGTCTCTTTGTTGGGAGTCTTTTGGTCTGGAGATTTTAAGTCAGTGCACTTCCAAGGCCTAGCAATTGTTTGTCCATGATGGAAGACTGCACCCCAGGAAACTCCTTTGGGTTCTGCTTATGTGGTTCAGGAGTCTGTTCTTAGCCCACTGTTTTGCTTGCAGACCCCACTATTTATGGTCTGTAATTCAGTCTCTGAAATTGATCTTTCTCTCCCCCACCCTTTCAAATTCCTGATCAGGTGCTTCTCTCCCAGCTGGTCCTGCATATTCCTATATGTAACCCTCTCTCCATGGTTGACTTTCACCTAACCACTTAGGTATACCCTCTGTCACACAGCGTTGGTTTGCCTGGCTCATTTTTTGGGGGCCAGACTCAGGTCTGCCAGCAATCGGCTCACCCAGATGCTGACTTCCATGCTGTGGCTGCAAAATGGTTCCTTCTGCTATCCTCTGTGCACGCTGCCAGCTTCATTCCTGTACATGGTACTGTGCAGCACAGCTTACTTTTTTTTTTTTTTTTAGCAACATCTCTGATCTCTAAGCTCTCTGTACCCTGACACACCTCAATTTTCCTGAGAATAGGGGTTTCTTTAATTTTTTTATTGCTTTATTGCATGCATGTAGGGACTGTTCTGGTTTGCAGCTCCAGCTGCTTTCACAGCTGTGGGGCTAGGGATCTTTTCTGCTTGTTTTATTATATAAGATCTCCTGAGTCCCTGATCTGTTCTGAGTGTCCAGTATTAAATTCCAGTAAAGTTCCCCCTAACTCTGGATCATTCACCCATCTTGTTGAAAAGCTGCCTATCTGCTTTTCTTGGTTCACACCATGCATCCACCAAGGAAGCGACCCCTCTATTCTGCCATCTTCCCAGTATCTCACAAGAGGTCTTTTGAAGCCCCTGCCTAGATTTTCTCTTTAATCAGCACACATATTCCTTTTCTAAGAAAAGTAGGATGCAAGGACTCAAGTCAGAGGCAGTCCTTTTTTTTAATATTTATTTTTTAGTTGTAGTTGGACACAATACCTTTATTTTATTTATTTGTATGTGGTGCTGAGAATCGAACCCAGGCCTTGCATGTGTTAGGCAAGTGCTCTTCCACTGAGTCACAACCCCAGTCCCAGGCTATTCTTTTTGCTTTTCTGCAGTTAGGGAACACTGCTTGTTGTACCCTGAGTATTAACTAAAGTGTCTGTAACTAAATAAATGCATTTAGGTCCACATTATCCCTCTCTGCTTACTATATGGGGCCTTTTCTCTCAGAACTGCTCAGTTTCTTCAGAATACCTGTTTCTCCTGACTGAGGCTATATGACTGCATTTCATATATGACTACAGGTTGTCATTTTAGCTTAATGTAATAAACTATTCAAGAATTAAAATTGAATTTAGTGTGTGATGAAAAACTCATAACAACATTTAACAAGTTATTACTGATTACTGATAGATTAAAATTAGACCTCAATCACCCTGTTTTTATTTGTGCACTGAATTTCATGAACTGCAGGGGGAACTCTAGGCAGCAGTTTGACTATACAGTTTTCTAAAGTCAGCTAGCTATATGTCTGGCTGATGATTCATACTAAGAAACATCTTTTAAATACCAAGAGGGTTGGTAGTAGGCTGTTTTATCTGTAGGTTTTGTCAGCTTTGAACTGAAAGAGAATACAGTGATATTCTCATATTTTCCCATGTTAATTTAATGCCTGTTTAAAGGAATGCAAAAATTGTTTTCTTTTAATGATTATTTATTGCTTTTTAAAAACAAAGACCACTTTTTAATTGGAGAGTTCTGAAATGATGTACTTAAGGGTGCTTTTTGCATTTTTATGTAGGTTTAAAACTCTTTTTGTTTGTTACATAATCTTAATGCTTAAAAATATACAGCAGTTTGCTTACACTATGTGCTTTCAAATTCTTTGCTCTTAACTCTCACCTTAAAACGTCTGGTATTTGTTGTGTTTCTTTGTACAAACCCCAACATAAGGTGGCATATTCTCTTCATCATTAGCAGTTATATTACCTTTTTCACTTTTTTTAAGAGATTAAGAAGTTTTTTTTAAAAAAATAAAAATTTTAATTGTGATATCTGAAGTGTGGGAATCAGATTTTGTTGTGAGAATGTTATAGAACAAATAGACCCATTATAAGATATACTTAATTTCTCCATCACTTAGAAAACATTGCAAATACAAATGTGTATATTCTTGAGTCTCTCATGGCATCTAATATAGCTGCTTTAATGACCTTGGCCCACTTAACTATGATTGAATGAACAATTCTAGAATGATCAAATTGGAAATTAAAGTAAAATATCTGTATTATAAAGCACTATAGGAACAAAGCATGTCCTAGGTGCTTTGCAGCTACATAGAGGTTGAAACTGCTGCAGTTAAATAATATCATGTCTTACTGTCTGCATTAAACCCTCATCAAGTTGAATTTTGGTCACACTCTACCTGAAGCCTTGACGGTAGACTCTGGAATGGAATAGTCATTGGATAGAGAAGGTTCCTTTTCTCCATACACCTGTCCTCCAGGCTGAAATCAGTACTTAAGTAAAATTTACCTTCTGCTCCTTTATTTTCTTCCCTAGAGGTAGTGAGCAAGGGAGACCTCTTTGTCGTAACTTGATCAACTAGGACCTTCAAAGAACCTAGGTATATCCTCTTCCCCTTTCCATTTCCAGTTAAACTGATACAGACGTTCCTTGACTTACATTGGATAAATAATAAATTAATATAGTAAATTAAAATGCATCTGATATATCTCATCTACAGAACATCATAGATTTGCAACACAGTGCATTGTTGAGTATCTTGGGTCTCACGAGGTGACCACATGTCTCACTGGGAGATTTGACTTGCTGCTGCTGCTCAGCATTGCAAGAGAGTATTAATGCATAGTTAGTCTGGAAAAAGATCAAAATTCAAAGCCTGCTTTCTGCTAAATATGTATCATTTTCATACCATTGTAAAGTAGAAAAATGACAAGTCAAACCATCTTAATTTGGGCATCATCTATTTATATAATTGCCACAATCTGAAGTCATTGTTATAATTAAGGATGTTGGGACTCTTAGTAACTTGGATAGTTTACTAGTTTATTTATAAAAACATTTTTTCCTGATTGTAAAGTTATCATATGGTTATACAACACTGGCAAATACAGGAAAGCAAACACATAAAAAATACTTATAATCTTAATACCAGAAATACCACTTGTTAACATGGTGTTATATAACTTTCTTGTCTGTTTTTCTATACATTACATTTAGAAAATGTGTATAATCTCTTTCTTTGTTTTTTTTTTCCATGTGTGGGGAGTAGTACTGGGGATTGAACCCAGGGTCACTTTACTACTGAGCTGCATCTAGCCCTTTCAATTTTATTTTTAAATTTGGGACAGGGTCTTGCTACATTTCTGAGGTTCTCGCCAAGTTACTGAGTGAGGTTGGCTTAGAACTTATGATCCTCTTGCCTCAGCCTCTAAAGTCAATGCATTTATAGGTATGAGTCATTGTACCCAGCCTGTAATCCCTTTTCTAACTAAAATAGTTAATTGAAAACATATTTGTTAAACTATGCACTATTGTATTTAACAGTGAATTGTTATGTAATTATTTTAAACCTATTTTTATAAATATATGATGAGCATTCTTCCATATCACACACTGTTTATAACCTGTTTTTAGGTATATTGGAGACTTGACAATCTTGGTTCACAGTGGTTAAGGAAATGTGCCATTTGAAAACAATAGGGTAGAACACTGGCTTCCTAGGAGGCCTGTGTGAGATTAAATGGTCATCATATGGTATTATGCTCTGGGCTTGTTCAGGGGATTCCCATCTTGTTTCTACCATGACAAAAAGAATGATTGGATCCTTTGGCTAATCTTGGACTATTTAGAAAGAAAATATATTAGAGGGCTGGGGTTGTGTGGCTCAGTAGTAGAGAACTTGCCTATCACGCATGAGGCACTGGGTTTAATCCTCAGCACCACACAAAAATGAGATAAAGATATTGTGTCTGCCCTCAACTAAAAAATAAATATTAAAAAAGAAAATATATTAGAATGCTGGATTGCATATTCAAATCTAATTTCTCCAGTAATGATCCAGAATTGAAGTTTCTAATAATTTAATTTTTAAAAAATTTAATAGAAAAGTAAAAATTATAAATATTTATGATAGAAAATATGATGTTTTCATATAATTATACATTGTAGAAAGGCTAAATCAAGTGAATTAACATATGCATGAGCTCACACATTTATTTTTTGTGTGGCAAGAACTCTTAAAGTATACTTTCTTGACCATTTTAATAACACGTTGTTATTAACTATAATTATACAATGAATCTTGAACTTACTCCTATCTAAATGAAAATTTGAATCTTTTGACCAATAGCTCCACAATCCCCACTCCTATCTGCCCAAGTCGCCATTCTATTCTTTGCTTCTATAAGTTTGTCTTTTTTTTTTTTTTTTTTTTGATACTACGTACAAGTGAGATCATGCAGTATTTGTTTTTCTGTTCCTGGCTTATTTCACTTAACATAATGACCACCAGGTTTATCCACCTTTTCACGAATGACAGGCTTTCCTTCTTTTTAAAGACTGAACAATATTCCATTGCATATGTACACCATATTTTCTTTATCCATTCATCTGTTGATGGATACTTAGGTTGATTTCATATCTT
This sequence comes from Marmota flaviventris, assembly GCF_047511675.1. Classification (NCBI taxonomy): domain Eukaryota; kingdom Metazoa; phylum Chordata; class Mammalia; order Rodentia; family Sciuridae; genus Marmota; species Marmota flaviventris. Next base: position 25,073,437 of record NC_092498.1, read on the forward strand.
GGCTATTGTGAATAATGCCGCAATGAATATGGGAATGCTAATATCTCCTTGACATACTGGTTCCAGTACCTTTGGAAACAGACCCAGTTAATTGGGGTGATGCCCAGCGTCTCCTTGCAGGTTTCTTCTTCCTGCTGAGGAGAGTGTAAGCCATCTGAAAACTTAAAAGTTTAAAATAATTAGTGAGGAACAAAACACAAAGAGCCAGAAATATGTTTATAAAAGTGGAGCCATATCCAGTCCATACAAGAACTGGAACTAGACAAAGGAAAGATGCTCTGGTGGTTTATTTAAGGGGGTGCATCAAAGGCAGTGATAAGGTTTCAAGGGCAGAGTCTTGCTTCATGATGTCTTGCAGTCAGCAGGTTGATTGGAATCTTGGCAGGTCATACCCATCTCAGGTGCTGTGTGGTCATGGCAGAGCAGGATAGAAATTCACAATGTCTTGGGCCAATTGACTAGAGAAAATGTCCACTGGTCATTCCCAGACACCATATGTTTCTATCCACTAGACTTCAATGCATGGTGACCCACACATAACCCATGGACAGTTGGTGACACTCAGTAGTGGGGTTGCTGGATCATCAGTTAATTCTAATTCTTATGTATTTTTCTAAGCATTTTTTTTATTTTTTTGCCCCCACTCTCTGATCTTTTTATCTCTAACCAATTCCTACTGTTATGGTTTGGATATGAGGTTTCCCCCAAAGTGAGACAATAATGTGAGAGGGTTCAGTGAGACAATGGGAGAGGGTTCAGAGGGGGAAATGATTGGGTTATAGCCTTAACCTAATCAGTGTACTAATCCCTGATGGGATTAACTGGGTGTTAATTGGAGACAGGTGGCGTGTTGCTAGAGAAAGTGGTTCTTTTGTGGCGTGGCTATGGGATCTATATTTTGTATCTGGAGCATGAAGTCTCTCTTTCTCTCTGCTTCCTGATCATCATGTGAGCTATTTCCCTCTGCTACATTCTTCTGCCATGGTATTGTGCCTCACCTGGAGCCCTGAGGAATGGAGTCTGCTGTCTATGAATGGAGACCTTTGAAATTGGGAGCTCCCAAATAAACTTTTCCTCCTCTACAATTGTACTGGTTGGGTCTTTTACTTGCAGCAGTGAAAAAGCTTACTAAAACACCTACTTTTATGTGCTCTTTACAGTGCCCTTCTTTGAGTAACATCGGGTCTGAAATGGTTGGAGGAGATCTGCCTTGTTACTATGGGGCTTATAGTCTAGCAGAGGAAGACAGACAATAAATAGTTAAATATACAAATAAATATGTAACTATGGATTGAGAAAAGTGTTATAGGAAACAGAGTTCTGGGGAGAATAAAGGGCAGAAACCCTTGGACTGGCTGATTAGGAAGGGCCTCTTAGGGAGCTAACTTATAGGCTGAGACTTGAAGGATGAGAATTAGACAAAGGGCCAGGCAGAGCATCATAGACATGGGAAATAATTGGTATGAAGGCCCTGTGGGTATTATCTTAGAATGTATTAGAAAACTAAGGGATGCCTGGTGCTGCTGGAGAAAAATGAGTGATGGGGAAAGTATAGGTTAGAAAAAATGGTAAGGTTGTAGACAGCTAGATTATTGTATCATATTCAAAGCACATGAGAGGTAAATTGGATTTGAAGGACCAGGAGAAACCATTAAGATATGTTGAAAGTATGAAATATAATGGGATTTATATTTAAAAAATATTTCAATAATATGAAATCTTATGAGGAGAATCATTTGAAATGGGACAGTTGAAAAACAGGGAGATCAGTAAAGAGGCTATTGTATAGTCTAGGAAAGAAATGGTGACATAAGTTATGATAATGACAACAGACTAGGGAGAAGTTGCTGGAAATACTCTGTAGCAGCACCGTCCAGTAGAATATAATGAAAGCCATAAATGCAAGCCAAATGGGTATCTTAAATTTTCTTGTAAGCACATTAAAAAAGGGAAAGGAAATTAACAGGTGAAATCAATTTAACCCAATATATAAAAATATAACTTTAATACATAATCAGTATATTTTAGTCAGATTTTCATTGTTGTGACAAAATACCTATTATTCTTTAGATTCATTTGTCTGCTTAGGAACCACTTGCAACAATAGTTCTAAAACCTGGCCATTCAAATCATTACAACCATCTACTGAGCTGTCTGTTTAATTTTTTAAAATATATTCCTGGAAAATTCCAATTATTTTATACTCCAGGAAATTTTTCACTATCTGTGCCTTTTCATAGACTCTAGCTTTCTGTTGTATGGTTCATCTCTCTAGACTCTAATTCTTTAGTGTCTTACACCTCTTTTCCAGGTTCCAGAGGACAATGCCAAAGTTTGTTATTTGATTCTTTATTGATCTTGAACATCTATTTAAATCATCATTGTATGAACAACTCCCATTGAAGCTATGCCCAGAGGATCTCCTTTTTTCATAAGCCATGTGGCTCAAACTGAAACCAACATTGATAATACCCATATTTTCCTTTTGACTGGACAAATTTCAGTATTTTCTTGAGGAACTTTCTGTGCCATTTGATATTGTTTGAATAGATCATTACCGCCCATAGAATACATTTCTGAAGGTACAGGTGGATTTAGAATGCAAAGTCTCCCTCATCTCTGTCTTCACCTGATTCCTCTTTCCATAGGTAATTCTTTGTAGTTTATTGTGGAGTCTTTCAGAGGTAGTCTATCTTTACACAAGACATATGTGCCTATATTAGTTAACTCCCAAATCATAGTATAAAATATATGTTGTTATTTAATCGACATTGTAGTATAGAATATACTGTTGTTTTAACTTGCTTTATCAAATATTAGAGATTATTTTATTTTAGCATATAAAGAACTACTTCATAATTTTTAATGGATGCATAGTTTTGTGTGGATGTACCAAAATTTACTGAACTTGTCCTAATTAATGGTCCTATTATTGAATTTCTATTGAAACGAGTATAAGAATAACTTTTTTGTATGCCACTTTAAAAATGTGTAGGATATAGTTTTAGAAATAATTTGAGACATAGAATGATGTTAACTTCTTCCATAGAAGACTTATTTATGCCAGTTGCCAGTCTGCACTAGGGACCTGTGATTACTGCAATCTAATTTTAGGGACTGAGACAATTTAAAACTGTGAAGGTTTATTTAGTTCAGGTTTACCTTTAAGACTAGGATATCTTCTTGGTCTGAAAAAACAAAAACAAAAACTAAGAGTATTCATCAGTCCTCTTTTCCCTCTATGCTCTGTAGTTTAGCTTCTGTCCCTAGACTAGTGCTGTCAAAGCTTTGCTTGGCTTCTCAGCTGCTCCTTTCAGAATAATTAAATACTTCTAGAAAGCAACCACCCTCAAAACAAGCAAAGCTCAACTCTGAGTGAGGCTGCCAGACCCTAGACAACTTTATTGAAAATAGAACTCTTTTTTAAAATTTATTGATTCTTTTAAATTATACATGACATTAGAATTCACTTTGATATCATTACAAAAGCATGGGCTATTATTTGTTCTAATTCAGTTCCCAGTACTTCAGTTCCCAGTACTTTCCCTTCCTTCTACTTTACTGATCTTTCTGCTATTTACTTATAGTTTTTTAAAATTAGTATAGTGTGGATGTTCATGATGTGGTATATTCATATATGTACATGGGAAGTTAGGTTAGAATCATTTCATTATCTTTCCCCATCCCAACCCTCCTCCCCTTTGTCTTCCCTTTATTCCCTTTTGTCTATTCCACTGATCTTTCTCCTATTCTTATTTATCCCTCCCTTTATTTTGGATTAGCTTCTGCATATCAGAGAAAATATTAAATCTTTGTTTGGGACTGGCTTCTTTCACTTGGTGTGATAGTCTCTAGTTCCCTCCCTTTACCAGCATACACCATACTTCCATTCTTCTTTATGGCTAAGTAAAATTCCATTGTGTATTATACCACAGTTTTTTTTTTTAATCCATTCATCTGTTGTACGGCACCTAGGTTGTCTCCATAACTTGGCTATCGTGAAAGTTAAGGAAGTCATTTCCTGTGTTACTATAAACATTGATATGGCTGTGTTACTGTAGTATACTGATTTTAAGTCCTTTGGGTATAAACCAAGGAGTGGGATAAGTGGTTCAAATGGTGGTTCCATTCCAAGTTTTCTAAGGAATCTCCATACTGCCTTCCATAGTGGTTGCAACAATTTGCAGTACCAACAGTAATGTATGAGTGTAACTTTTTCCCTCTACATCCTCACCAACATTTATTGTTACTTATATTCTTGATCACTGCCATTCTGACTTGAGTGAGATGAAATCTCAATGTAGTTTTAATTTGCATTTATCTCATTGCTAGAGATGTTGAACATTTTTTCCATATATTTGTTGACTATATTTCTTCTTTTGAAGAAATTCTTCTTTCTTCCTTTGCCCATTTATTGATTGGGTTTTTTTTTTGGTATTAATTTTTTTGTGTATCCTGAATATTAATGCCCTATCTGAGGAGCAGATGGCAAAGATCTTATCCCATTCTCTTCACTCTCTTGATTGTTTTGTTTTTTGATGATGCTGGGGATTGAATACAGAGCCTTGTGCGTGAGAGGAAGGCACTCTACTGATTAAGCTATATCCCAAGCCCCTGTGAAGAAGCTTTTGAATTTGATGCCATCCCATTTATTGATTTTTTATTTTATTTTGCTTCTTGTGCTTTAGGAGTTTAGGAAGTCAGTTCTTGACCTTACATGTTTGAGTGTTGGTCCTGCATTTTCTTCTAGTAGGTACAAGGTCTCTGGTCTAATGCATAGGTTGTTGATCCACTTTGAATTGAATTGTGTGCAGGGTGAGAGATGGGAATTAAATTTCATTCTACTACATGTGAATTTCCAGTTTTCCCAGCACCATTTGTTAAAAAGGCTACCTTTTCTCCAACATACGTTTTTGGCACCTTTGTCTACTATCACATAACTTTAAATAAAGTTTAATACATTTAGTTATATGACAGATATTTTTGGTCTTTGTTCTAACATTATATTTCAGATTATAATTTCTGTTTATCACTTTGATTTTTTTTGGCCATATGGTTGGTATGTTTCCTTTAATTTAATCATTTATTTATTTTTATATAATCTCTTTTTAGCTATAAATTTATACAATAATTTTTTTTTACCTGAGATTTAAGAGATAGTTTCTTCAGCTGTAGATACTATATTTCACTGGGTTCTTGTAAGAATTGATTAAAATAATATTAATAATTTGTTGTACTGCCTGGCATATGGTAAACCTGTTATAAATGTTGGCTCTAGAACTTACATTACAGATGAATGAATGATGAAGCCATAAAGCAGAGAGAAAAGAAGACTTAAAGGAGAAGGGATAGTAAAGCTTTCCTTCATCTCCTGCTATTGGTGGGGTCTTTGGGGCCTGGTGTGTTCTCTTCTGTACACCCTCACTCTCCATGTCATTTCCTCAGTACTCACATTCAAGGTCTTGGTTTGGTCTTCCCAGCAAACACAGATCATGATATAACTGGAAAACCTGAGGCTAGGCGTTCCTCTGAAATATATTTGGCAGGATAATTAATTGACATAAGTTTTTGTTCTTTCCACTATCCCCAGAAGCTATTATGTTCTGATTCTGGTCTTCCTAATTTCAGAGTGTTGTAAGTAGTCTTTATATGGTAGGCCTAAAAAAGAATATGGGTGAAAACGGGAGTTTCTTGGTTCCTGGAATAAAATTCCAGCACCTAGGTTTTTATTTTGAATATTAGGGATGTGGGGAAAAGGGTAGTAATGGGAACATGAAGGTGTGGGGTTTTTTGGGGAGATGGCAGAAGATATGGCAGAAGTGGGATTAGCTTTCAGAAATGGGGGCCAATGTAAGTGACTGTTTTATGAGTGATTGGAACCTGCCCCTTGCCTTTGTAGTGAACTCCTTTTTTTCAGTTTTTAAAATTTTTTCTATATTTTAATTTGTTGTAGTAAAGTCTTAAGATGGGGAATTGAGTCAACTGTGTTGATGCTGTAGACAGTGAATATTTACAAATATCATAAAAGTAACTTAAAAGTTTCCTATCACAGAAGGATGGTGTGGCCCATTTTTGAGTGCACTGATGGGCTTAGGCAGTGAAATCACTCATGTATGAGCATGATGGCCTAAGGATCAGAAGGAGAGATTTACCCTGTTTTCACTGTAACACCCTGTCCCCCAGTTTGGGAATGCAAAAAGTGGAGAGAAGGTGGTCTCCTAGATCTGTTAAAATAACTTGATCCTCTGGTTGGTAGGGGCAGAGCCATATTTTTTTTCCAAATAGAACATAGTCACTTAATGTGACCTCTTTTGCTCTTGAATGTTGTAAAACAAATTAATACCTCCTTTTGTTCCCCAAAACTTTTGTTATCATCCAGGTGTATTTTCATCTCTCTCAACTTAGTATAAATAATACTAAAAAAAAAAAAAAAAAAAAAAAAAAAAAGACTTGGAAGGTGAATTTAGGAGAGTTCTTTTATCCCCTGACTTCTTTTGTTAGCAACTGTAACACTGATTAGGGAACTTCAAAAGAAGTAGGAACAAAGGAGAAAGCCGACACTGGTGTTCTGAGGTGTAGTAGACCAGGAGGAAGAGTGAAGCTTTGGTGGAAGCAATAAGTAGGAGCAATTGAAGGGGAATCAGAGCTGGTGGAAGGAAAGAAAGATGGTCTAGCATGGGCTGGACCAAGCAATGTGGCTGAAGTGTATGCTGGCTGGAAACTTCTCCCTAACCTTGTAGATGCTGTCTCACACCTTGACCTCTCAGGCTCGCTCTCCATCTTCATTACCAGTTAAGAGAATACTCTACTATGCGGGCACCCTATATGTTTGTTAGCTTTCCATTGTTGTGAAAAAATACCTGAGAAATCAGCTTATAAGAAGAAAATGTTTATTTTGGCTCATAGTTTCAGTACATGTTTGCTTGGCCCTGTTGCCTTAGGCCTGTGGCAGCACAGTACATCATGACAGGAGCACATGGTAGAGGAAGCCTGTTCACCTCATGGCAGCAGGGAAGCAATGGGAGAGAAGAGACTACCATCTCCAAACCCCCTCAAAGGCACATTCCCTGGTGACCCAACTTTGATCCACTAAGCCTGACCTCCCAAATGTTCCACCACCTCCCAATAGTACCACAGGCTGGTGACCAAGCCTTGTCACCAGCTTGGGGGATTTGCAAGAGAAAGTGAGGAAGATATTACTGATTGGTATTTTTAATGAATTTTCTATAGAAACATTATTGGGTATTGTTGTATAATATTATTAGCACAGGTATATTTTGGTCCTATTAAACTATTAGCACAACTATGTGGTGGGTTAATTAGGCTTTTATGGCCTTTCCTAAAAATCTAACCGATGTGTCTAACGTTGTTTCTATGGTAAATGCTTTTAAAATCTCACAATAGACTGACAAAAGAACCTTTGAATGCAATCTGTTTGTCAGTTGGATTGGCCTGGTTGGGTTAAAGAGGCCCATCCTGCTCTTTAGTTTTAATATTTGCCCCTGTACAAAGATGGCAGTCTTTTATAGTGACAGACAAGACAAGCCACACATTCTGATAAAGATTATCTTCTGAAGGAGAGCCTGACTGATATAAGACAGGCCATATTTAATGAAATAAGGCACTAACTGGGTCTACTTTAAATGAGGCAGTATGTATAAAGTCTTCTATTATCAGACCATCTGTGTTTACTTTTGTGTGAAAGCAAAAGTTTCAGTCTTATTTTGAATAAAAAATGGCATTGGCGTGTGATAGGGGGTGTAAAAAATAAAGAGTAAATAAAAATGGGGGTGATTTTTTTTACTGGTTGCCATTTTCAATGGAGAATAAATGAAAGGTAAAGAGGAGGTGGTTGACAGTTTGGTCATGTTTTATGTAACACTTGTTTTTCTTCTACATGAACACATTATACCATCCATCAGGATAAATTAATATGTCTTAGGCCTTTAAAAACTGTAAAAAAATAATTTTAATGGTTCCAATAACAGCTCCAGATGAATGCTGGAAAACAGATATTCCAAACTGTCAAATAGCATATGTATTGCTTGGCTCTGTTGTAACTGCAAGTAAATGCTGCTTTTGTATGAAGTTTCCTTGACTGCCAATGGAAGAACTGTAACACATTTATTGCGAACAGAATTGGAATGGGAACGAGACATGTTACAACAGAATGGCAACTAATTCCTTTTTGCCAGTTGGATTGAATTAAAATAATAAATCATTAGAACAATAAAAGGTCTTGGTTAAAAGGAAGAATCATTTAAAGAAATTTACAAAAATGGCAGGATCATATAAATATATTGCTTATGATGCAGAGATATTTTTTAAAATGTGGTTTTCTTATCCTGTGGGAGATATAATTAGATCCCAATTTATAGTGTGTATGTTAAATGGGAAAAATATCACATAAGCGTCAGAGGTGAATTTCACTATGGTATGGAGAGCAACTGAAAATCAGTGTTTACAACAAAGGCCAGTTCCAAGTGCTGTTTACTGCAGGTAAGGGGCTTCAGTATGCTGTCCTGTGTTTGAAAGGTGACTCATGCTATTATTTATTGCAGCTAATTGCTAATGTTTGTGAAGAGCACAGTATGTTGCACAACAGGACTGAGTAATCCTTGATGACCTTTTGTGCTATCAAAGCTTTATCAATTAGAAGCTCCTGATTGTAAATTCAGAGGACGCCCAGTGAGTGCCATCAAAAAGAAAGATTATACTTGACTTCTTATGCAATCTGATTTTTTTTTCCTTTTGGATCTTCTTCATTTAAACTGAACCCTCTCTAGGGCACTGTTTCCAAATCCACAGAATTAAGCACATTCAAAATGTTTTTAAACTTCAAGGAGTGGTTTTTACAAGCAATAGCAGGGAGTTGGGAAAAACAGTGGTTATATTTTCCTGATAAACTCCTTTTGTCCTTAAGGTCCTCACCCTGGCTTGCTAAATTCCTGGTCACTTTCTTTCCCATCCACTTTGTTCTGTTGATATTGGTCCTACGTGATATTAAGAAAACTTTAAATGTTTCAGAATTGTAAATGAAGTACCTCATTTCAATATACTTCTATAAGTGAGTCTTAAAATGTTTATTCATTTTTATTCACTGGTCCCAAGAAAGGATTTTTCAGTTCTTATTCTTTTTCATGTTGCTGCATTTCTGACAGTATCTAATACCTCCTTTTTGAAATTCTCTGCTCTCAAGTCTTCCATGACACTATCATGTCCTGATATTTTTTGTTTATTTCATCTTTTTTAAAAACTGACTTTTTATATATTCTTTTTTATATTATCTAATGTAGTCCATTACCCAGGACTAATAACTAAACTTTCTTTACTTCCTCTAATCTCTTGGCAAACTAACCTACTCCCAACTGTTTTCCAAGCTCCAATTTTTCAAACTGTTGTCAAACATCCTTACCATCTTCATCAAGTACATCCAAAATCATACTTATGATCTTCCCCTGCCAATATTTAGGACCTTAAATTATTATCTGAATTAGTCCCTTTAATCTCCTTGCCACTCTCCATTCTAGGGATTACTGCTACTAAGTTCTCATGATAGCATTAAATTGTAGTTCTGCTTCCTTCCACCTCCTGCCATCATATCTAGTCTATAAGGTAGCAGTTTTGCTATAGTTGCTACTTATAATCAGGTCAGGGTCAGTTGAAGTCTGAACCAGTGGGGTAGTCATAGAATCTGTGGATCAGTGAGGTAGTTATTCTGTTCTTAACTCGACTCACTTATGCATTTATGGCCAGCTATGGGTGGGGTAGTTGGTTCTGCTGACCCTGACTGGGTTTGCTCACGTTTTTATGTCTGCTGAATGTAGGTTGGTCTTTCATCCTCAAAGGCAGCTCAGGTTTGTTCTCTTGGCAGAGACAGGGCTTTGAGGTTATAAGCCTCTTATAACTCATCTGAACTGTAGTAGGAGGCCGGCTGGTCCATTAAAGGCATTGGGAAATGTTGTGTGGGAATGGACCCATAATAAGAGTTGGTATATGATGGCAGGACAGATCTTCAGAAGAGAGATCCAGCTGTAGAGAATAACTCCAGAATGGAAGCTTCCAGTGGCGGAAGCAGAGCAAGTTAGGAGTTTGTATGCAGAGGTAGTAGCTGAGGTGGATTTTGTGTATCAAAGGCACAATTATTGGTCTTTTGGTACCCACTGTGGTCAGTGAGTGTGGCTTTAAAGTTTTTTCCATTTGAGGTGGAATCTGTTTTCCCATTCCTTGAATCTAGCCATGCCTTTTGACTTTCTTTGGCTAGTAGAATGTAGGAAAAGCCACCGAGTTTTGGCATTCAAATCATGAAAGTCTCTGTGGCCTTCCTTTTCTCTGTTACCACAGATGGGTGAATTGATTTTGCTGAATGTTAAATGGTCAATTATGATAGAATGTTCACTTATTTGAACAGTCCTGAATTAACAAAGTTCTGGAAAAAAATGAGCAGGTATCCTGAAATTTGTTATAGGAAACCATTTTTTCTTAAACAAAATGAATATCACAGATTGAACTGTTTGGTCAAATGGTGTCATCTTAACTCCTTACAATTTGGAGCTCTTTCAGTTCTTCAACCAAGTCATGTTTTTCCTACCTTAGGGCCTATAAATTTCCTATTTTTAAAAATCCATGCTTGGATTCTTATCATCCTTTATATTTCCTGCTTAAATACCATCTCTTCAGTCATACCTCCCACCCACCTAGAGTTGGTTTCATTGTTTTCCTACTTTCAGTCCTTCTAAAAGGACTTTTTAATTATCAAAATTGAAAATTATTTTGTTTACTCTTTCCCCTATTTTTGTCTTTCTAGTTAAAGAGATTCATGAGGTAGGGGCCGTTATTGTCCTTATGACTATTATTGTGTTTGGCACATATTAGGGACTCAAGAAATATTTGTTGAATTAATCAACAACTTGGAGGAAATTATGTTGGGGATAGTGGACTAAACTGGGTCTTGGAAAGGCCAGTGCTCACATGGCCAGACTCCCTGAAAACCCCAGGACTAGTGGCCAACAGTCAAACCAGAGTAGCCAAACAGGAATGACTTACTCAGATGGGATGCTCATGTGCAGATGGTACTGTCTTAAGTATTCTATTTGGCACTGCTCTGAGTTGTTATTGGTCCCTAGTCAGTGTCTAGGGGAATAGACTAGAAAGCCTGGAATGGCCTAGGCATGTTGTTGTTACTCATCTCCCTTTCATCTAGGGAAAGAAGGGATCTGAGTTTAGGACATGACTTTATTTATTTTTATAAATAAATATATTTTTTTATTCATTTATTTTTGTTCTAAGGAACAGAAACTTTCAAGTTACCTCCAATAATGAGGTAGAAGGTAAATAAATCAGGAATCTCCACTAAGCCGGCAGGCCTCACAGAAATCTGGGAGAAGTTAAGGCTCATGGGAAAGCAGTCTCACTAAAGCTGGAACAAAATCCCAGGTAGCTCTTTGGACCTCAGCACCAGGAGTTCACAGATCTTTAGACTAGATCTCTGCCTTTAATGAAACTTAGCAACCTTTGGTGACCTTGCTTTGCTCTCTCCCTTTTTGTACTTCCAACTATCCTCTTACTCAGTAGTTCTTGACTCTGAGTAGGACTCATCCATGGAGCTTTAAAAAATACATATGCTTAGTTCCATCTCTTAAATTCTCACTTAGAATATATGCTCAATGAATTTAAGGATTTTTTTTTTTAAAGTTGCCACTATTTTGCTAACCTCATCTGCTATCGCTCTTCCTGTCTTGCACTCCATTCCAGCCAGAGGAACCACCTTGCTAGTCTTTTACCACATCAAGCATCACATGGACTTTGTAGCTGCTGTTCTCTGCTGGGATACCCCTTCCCTGAAGACCTGCCTGGTTGTTCCTTCACACTTTCCAGTTCTCCTTGCAAATGTCATCTGAACAGAGATGTCTTTTTGATAATCCAACTTAATAAACAGTATCTTTCTTCTTGTAATCTGCCTTTTCTCCCTGTACACAGAAACATGTATTTTATTTTTTAATTGTGTATGCCCTCATTAGGTTATAAGCCTTAAAGTTTTTGATGTGGTTTTCCCCCAACAGTTCATATGCTGTAGAGTTGGTGACTAACATAGGATGGGACCCAGTAGACTGAGTTTTTAAGTACCTTCTCAAATTATTCAGGTTTGTGGTCAGGTTGATAATCCCCATAGTTCACTTGGTTTCTTTTACATACCTCACAGATTCATCTTTAGAATATCACTTTCCTAATGGCTTCTGCTTGATTTTATGGTCATTTTCTCTGTATAGGTTTAGTTTCATATCTCTCTATTATCTGCTTATTCTTTGTATTTTGCAATTCAGGTACCTAATAACTTGGCTCTGAGTGGTCTAACCTGCCTCTGTTTGAACAGAGTTTTCATCAAGAGTTCTATAGCGTTAGATGGTCAGCCTGGGTTTTGGATGCTCTTGCTTCTTTCTAGCCAATAATATGTAGCCAGGAAGGAGGGGGATAGAAAGGATAGAACCACATGATACAAAATATGATGGCCAAATAGGCTGAGTGTGGTAGATAATGTGATTGGTTTGTCAAGAAGAGTAGACTTAGCTGAGCCTCCATCTTTTTATGTTTTTGAATGCCTTACATGTCAGGCATGGGAAACAAAATAGCAAGCAAGAGAAACATGTAACCTTTCTTCATTGAGCTGCTTCTGTAGTAGAAAGGCAATTTCTACAGCAATTGGAATAAAGTGTGATATTTAAAAAGTGAATAAATTGAACCTCATCAAAATAAAATCTTTTGCTCTTTAAAAAAAAGGAAAGAAAAGGTAAGCCTTGGATTTGGAGAAAATATTTTAAAATGTATTTAATAGGGACTTGTGTCAAAATATATAGAGAAACTTATAACTCAAGTTAAAAAGTCAGAGAATCCTATCTGAAAGTCGGGAAAAAGATTTGAGCAGGTGCTTCACTAAAGATAGATGAATGCCGGGTGTGGTGGCACATGCCTGTTATCCCAGTGGCTCAGGAGGCTGAGGCAGGAGGATCTCAAGTTCAAAGCCAGCTTCAGCAAAAGCGAGGTGCTAAGCAACTCAGTGAGACTATGCCCCTAAATAAAATTTAAAAAAGGGCTGGGGATGTGGCTTAGTGGTTGAGTGCCCCTGAGTTCAATCCCCAGTTACACTCCCCTCCCCTGAAAAAGAAGACATATGAATGGCAAATAAATATGAAAAGATGTTAAACATCATTAGGCATTATGGAAATGCAAATTAAAGGTACAATGATATCATTTCACAAATACTTGGATGGCTAAAATTAAAATGACTCATCATACTGAGGATAATCAAGGAAGGTAGAGCAACTAGAACTCTCATATATTGATTAAAATGCAAAATGAAGCAACCACTTTGGGAAACAACTTGGCAGTTTCTTATAAAGGTAAACATAGTTAATATATAAAATTTACCATATGATTCAGCAATATACTTAGAGGTCTTTACTCAAGAAAAATGAAAATACATGTCCATACAAAGACTTGTAAGCAAATAGTCATAGCAGGCTCATTGCTCAGAGTCCCAAACTGAAAATAGTTTAGTAACAATAGATGAATTCATTCATAAATCGTTATATTCATATAATGGAATGCAAGACAACAGTTTTGCAAAAAGGAATTAATTATTGTTAAATGCAATACCATGGATAAATTTCAAAAGCATTATATTATATGAAAGAAGCTATCCACAAATAACTATCTATGTATTATATGATTCCATTTATATAATGTTCTAGAAAAGGCAAAACTATAGTGATAGAAGATCATTGATTCATTTGAAACCAGAGATGTGGGGTGAATTTAGATTTGAAAAATGCACAATAGAAACTTCTGGACTGATAGAAATATTCTACACATTGATTGTGTTAGTTGTTAAACAACTTATATATTTGTCAAAATGTATTAAATTATACACTTAAATTGGAGAATTCTGTTATATGTAAATTATATCTAAAACCTGATTTTTAAAAAAAAGTAAAGAAAAATTGAGATACATGTTTATATTGGAAGAAGTATATAGTGTGCTCTGATTCTACAATATAGGGTCACTTCATAAATCAGGGGTCTGAGGAGGCTTTTCATGGAATGAGCCATTTAACGTTAGCATGAGAAAAAATAGGCCCAGTGTACAAGGCTAGGTGGAAGGGAAGAGGATTTTGCATAGTCAGCAGCATATACAGTCTCAGAGGCAAGAAAGAAAAAAAAAATTGGAAGTGCTTGGGAAGGAAGATGGAGGAAAAATGGGAATGGAGAGGTGGAACTTTCTATGTTAAGTTTGACTTTATCCTATGAATAACTGAAGGGTTTTAAGCTCATCATGGAGTTACATGATGCTACTTCTGATTTGTAGGAATGTATCTGGTTGTGCTGTGTGGAGAATAGTTGCATGTAAACACACCTTTCTAAAGAGGGCATCACACAATAGTGCCATTCATTAGGGGTTTTGTATGATGGATGGAGAGAGGCGGGTGGATTTCAGAAATGTTTAGGAGGTAGAATTTCCTGCAGGGGTTGAGGGGAAGGAGGAATTAAGAATGGCTGTAGGTTTCTAGTTTGATAACTGGGTGAATAATGGTGTCATTCCCTGAGATAAAGAATAAAGTAGTGAGAAAGGGCTTGGGGGCAAAGCAGGGATTTTAGTTTTGTACATACTGGTTTTTAGGTGCCTGAAAGGTACTCATATTGTGTTTATCTTCACTCAGCTGGAGATATTGGTCTGTTGCTTAGAAGACAGGTCTAGGTTGCAGAAACATATTTGCATCATCGGACTGTAGGTGGTAATTGAAACTACAGAATTGATAACTGAGGAGATGGGTGAGTAGAGTGCAAAGAGTAGAGGCCTACCGCAGAATTCTGAGAAATTCCAATGTTTAAGGGTGAGGAAGGAGGAAAATTAGGAGAGAGATTATGGAATCCACTAGAAGAAATGTGTGGTCAACCAAATCAAAAGGAATTGCTTCATTGAAAAATAGGATTATGTTTAAAATTCTTGATTAGTTTGTGTTATTAAATTTTGGGAGGTGCTTTTACTGTAAAAGATGAATCACTTTAAAAGGAAAAGAAAGTTAATGGTTTGGTAGCTTGTGGAAAAGACAGTGCATTTTCTACCTAGATGGAAGAACTCACATTTTGTATTATTTTATTTTATTATGTCCATTTCAGATTTACTTTCCTCCCCCATTAGAGACTTTTACAACGCTAAACATTAAAGAGCTTCTAAAAGATCCATTTATAAACATTCTGGGTGGAGAAACTTAATACCAGATAGCCTCATATTTACCAACTTATGAGCAAGAACATTCTTTTTGCAATGCTTGATTAATAAGGACTGTATACCTTAATTCCCCTTTCCCTTTGGTCTCTTTCATTCCTTAGATGAGTGTGACTAAACTTGAAGAGATCAATGAGAAACAGTTTTTGATCCCTGTTCTTCAAGCAAAAAAGGTTTGTCAAGTAGGTAAGGATCAGTCACTGCTGTATAGAGAAGTTTTTAAAAACTGAAGTCTCAGTTGCTTTAAAATGATCATACAACCATGGACATCTTCAGTGGTCTAGGACAGTATGCTGGAACAAAAGTCTCCATTTCTCTAGATGCTATCTCTCCCTTTCCTTTCAACTCTTTCCTCTTCCTATTTGCCTTCTCTCCAAAAAGGAAGATTTATAAAGCCTTTGAAGAGCTAGAGTCTTACATTAAAATTATGAAAGATGTAATAGGATAATATTTTTAAGGAACCTATTGAAGGTCATGGTTACATGAACTCAGATATAGGCCTTGGAAATGGCTGTAGGACTCTTACTAATGGTTCTAATAAAGGAAAAGTCTATCTGCACCACTTATCAATTGTCTTTCAGTTCCAGATATACTTTTTAATACCTGGAATTATGGATTCGATTCATTAGGTATTTCTCTGTCACAGTGAGAACAATGTTAAGCTTTGTCTGCAGAGATGATGGAGAGAAAGAATTCCAGGAGGACAGGATTTTATCTTCCTAGTTCTTGTGTGCTACATTTTGCTTTTCCTTGTTCCTGCTGTAGAGTCTGTCATTGCTGTGTGTGTGCAGGGCCACTCACTGGTGCTCTGCCTCAGATGTGCTCCAGAATGCACAGTTCCTTAATGACTTTGCATGCCTGTCTTGGACCTGGTGGTTGCCTTGCTACAATCCTCTAAATGTGGATACTCATGCTGGCACAGTGGTGCCTGGATTTCTTCTGTGAATCTGCCCTCCAGCCTTGGCTTAGCTGTTCTCCAGAAGTTTGTTTACTGTAATGTACTATTGTGGATACCCGTGTTCTAGGCCTCATACCAGCAGAAGTGCCCCAACTCTCTGTGTGTGCCCACCTACCAGCTTTGGCTTTCCTCCTCCCTAGAGTGTTATCTCTTAGTAGAGATTTCTTTTCTTTTTCTTCTTTTTATGTTTATGTCTTGCTGTCCGGTAACTTTAGACCAAGTCTGACTTGGGCAACCCAACAACTCAATAAATGTCTCCACTTGCCAGTGCGCTGCAACCATATCTTTTCCAATGAGGTCTTTATTCTATTCTTTTTGAAGCTCCATCAAACAGAGTTTCCTTTAGAGTACTTTTACATCTTTATATTTACTACCTTATCATAGAAGATTCTCTGCTAATCTTCCCCTACTGAAATTACTATGTAGTTTCTGAATATCCTATAAACCCAAAAGGATATACTGTCTTTTCCTTAATCTATTATATATAACCTCTGCTGGATTAGTCTAATTAGCTCTGACTTAAAACACCAACAAAAAATTCTCCCTCCAAAGAAACAATATCAAAACTATTACTGCCCTAGAATGATTTACATTCTCTGACATTTAAGACTCTCCATGATCTGGCCCCTGCCTGCCTTTCTAATCTTATTTTGTATTTTTCCTAAAGTAACTGAGGCAGCATGGTGCAGTACAGAAAGCCCAGACTTGGGTTGGACTTTTAGCTCTACCACTTGTTACTAAACAGGCAAGGGCATGTCTTTAGACTTATGAGTTTCTGTTTACCCATTTGAAAAATAGAGATACTAATAACAGTTTTGCCTACTTACAAGATTGTTGTGAGAATAAATTAAATAATGTATGTGAACACTTTAGGAATTTTAAGTTTCTGTCTCATGCCTTAGGTTTTGTCTAGTGATTTTTTTCCTAAGTATTCACATATGAAAAATTATGAAAATTTCTGACAAGTTTTTGTTTGGTACTTCTGGATTGGTTAAAAAGAATTAAGGCAATACTTTTCCTTAGAACTAAAAATTTTATCCTATTTTTATATTTTATGTTTTTAGTTTGCTTGAAGATGGGTGAAATTAGATGTTATAAATAACGTGGCTTGTCTCTTTCTCTTCTCCTTGCCATCACAATACAAATAGGTTGACCATGAAGTTTGAGGGCAGAGAAAAACAATTGTCTTTCATCACCTAGTCCTATGAGCATCCATTTATTACTTAAGTAGATAGACAAATTCATATATATATTCATGGCTATATTCTTTCTTATTTACATTGGTTCTACTTGTGCTAAAGTATACCCAAGTGATTTGTAAATTATGAGATAGAAGGAAATGAATTTTTCTTAGGAAGTAAATCAGAGAAGGAAAAGCTTGCCAAGATGGCAGGGAAGTCAACCAATCCCCAAATTCAAATGGGGAAAGATATTCCTATTCTATAAGAATTTGTTAAAGGCTGAGGGCCTTAAATATGTGATAAAACATGAAGGATGCAATTTATTGGGTGGAAAGAGGCAGATTTCTCCAGTTTCCCATGGCTAGAGTCATCCTTGTTGGGTGTTGGGCCAGCTTGTGGATGTTTTCATCAGCAGGTGGTTCTTCTGAATTCCTCATTATCTTGCATATATAATGTCATGGAAAGCCAATTCCAGAAGAACTTGAAACATGAATGTAAAAGGCATTTAGAATTTTGCTTTAAAAAACTTCCTTAGGGAGGAAATATGGGGTTTCTTCTTTTGTAACCTGAAGAGGAAGGTGGTTCAACAGAAGATGAAAATGAAGTAGCCATTCCAGTCTCACTTAGACAAAATATCTATTATTTCACATTTCTATAGCTCTTTGTATTTTCCAAAGACCTTTACAAATGTATTTCCCCCATATAACAAGTTTATGATCAAAGCATTTAACTATTCATCTTTCGCTTTTCTAGATGAGAGAAAAGAGTTCCAGAGAAGTGAAGTCACCTTCACAAGTCCCAGGGTGAATCAAAGGTAGAATGAGGTTTTGAGCCTTTGACATAGAGTTCTTGGCATAATTGCTCGGCAACATGTTATTTCTTGTCTTGACTAAATCTCTACAAATTGTTTAAAAGAATTCTTAATCTAAGAAGCCAAATCTGAAATTCTAAACAGAGAATACTCAGTGGGGAGGCTTGAGGTTTTATGAAAACCGAGATGCTTTTGGGCTACAATTTTTAGAGGGCTGTGGTGAAGAAGCTGATGTGGTTCACAGACGTTAGAGAAGAAAGCCCTAGACTTCAAGGAGGTGCTTATTCAGGTCCCCTGGGGATTATGGCTGCATCACTTTATAGGAGAAATGTGAAAGTGTTGCTGGTAGGATTGGCTGAAGTGGTTCAGCTTAGCCATTGAGGTTTATGTCCAGTTCTCAAGTATCCAGTCAGTCTTCATGTGCTTGAATTCTTTTTTCCCAGAGGAGAATGTGGCCAGTCTCCAATTTTGGACCCTCTAATTTGGGTTATTTCTTTGCAATGTGAATCTATTACAATATTGATGTAAGACTCTGACTCGTGCATTGCCAAATACCCAATAGGCACCTCAATAAATATTTATTAATGTTAATGATAAGAACAAGCCTTTTCAATATTTATATTTGAAATATGTACTCTGCCAATTCTGCAGCAGGGAAAACTTGCAGGATAATTACATTTTGCAGATATATCTAGTGATTTATTTCCTAGAGTCTCAAATTTTGTTAGAAATATGATTATGGTAATTTTTTTAAATCTTAAGGTTATTGGCAAACATTAGTCTTATTTGATAGATGGGGAATATAAAAAGGAGAGGGAAATGGATTTATAAAAATATCTCATAGTAGATTGAAGTAAAGTCAGGAATGAAAGTTAACTCCTGTTTCCAAGTTTCACTAGCTCTGGAACTAAACTAGTTGTCAAGAAGTTGTAATAAGGCATGGTTAGCTCACATATATGGAATTGTCCTCTGGACTAAATTTAATTTTAAAAGTGAATTTTTCTTTTGATTCAACCTATGAGGTCTGGCAGGTAGAGGCTGTTTTTATTCCCCCACTGGATTTAACCTGTGGTTGTTCATTCCTGAGGAGTCAGAGGGTAATGTTATCCATTTATATTGCTGCTGTCTATTTTTTTAAATTAGCTTAATCTTATAGAAATTGACCAATATTTTGTTTTTGAATATACAGATTCATATTATTTTTTCAAAGTACAGAAGTTGAAGGTAGACTAGTTGTTGGTACTTACAATAGAAAATGACTTTAGTAGTTTTTTTTGGAAGTAAATTCATAGATATTTTAGAAATGTACCACCTATTTATTCTTTCATGCATGAATAAAATAAGTAACATGTCTTTTATATTTAAAATAATAGAAACAAATGGATTTTGTAGCCTTTCCATGTTAAAATTCTGTCATATATGGCAGAGGTACTCTACAGGGACAATGTTTATAGCAGCACAATTCACAATAAACTGTGGAGCCAACCTAGGTGCCCTTCAGTGGATGAATGGATAAAAAAATGTGGCATATATACACAATGGAATATTACTCTGCAATAAATGAGAATAAAATCATGGCATTTGTAGGTAAATGGATGGCGTTGGAGAAGATAATGCTAAGTGAAATTAGCCAATCCCAAAAAACCAAATACAGAATGTTTTCTCTGATATAAGGAAGCTGACTCATAGTGGGGTAGGGAGGGGGAACATGGGAGGAATAGAGGAACTCTAGATAGAGCAGAGGGGTGGGAGGGATAGCGAGGGGGCAAGGGGTTAGCAATGATGGTGGAATGTGATGATCATTTTTATCCAAAGTACATGTATGAAGACACGAATTGGTGTCCACATACTTTATATACAACCAGAGATATGAAAAATTGTGCTGTATATGTGTAATAAGAATTGTAATGCGTTCCACTGTCATTTTTTTTAAAATCAATAAAAAAGAAAAAAATTCTGTCATGTAAAATCTCTCCAGAACTGAGGGTTGTAGCTTGGAGGTAGAGCATTTGCCTAGCATGTGCAAGGCCTTGGCTCTACAACTGAAAAAACAAAAAACAACTAAAATACCTTAAAGAATTAGGTATTTTTATCACTTGTATGAAACTATTAAACTATAATTCACCTGCATTAGAGGCACTGGAGATGTTTATAACAATTCAGAGACCAGAATCTCATCTCAAATCTACTGAGCAAGATTCTTAACACTGGGGCCCAGAAATCTGTACTTTAAATAAGCTTTTGGGTGATCTCAAGGTGTGAAGACTGGGAAGTAACAAGGTTACAAAGGGCATACGCTGTGTTCCAACCTTATCCCGAAGGTGATGAGGATTTAAAATAGGCAGCAATGTAAATTAATTCATTTGATTACTTTTACAACTTATTTATTTGGAGAGTTAATCCCCTATCAAAAAAGACAATGAGGCTAAATGCCTACAGAATTGTATTTTTTGGTAAGATTATTTCGAAGGCTATCATGTGTATATAATTTATTCTTCACCATTCTGGCATGGATGATTCCATTTGTGTGTGTGTGTGTGTGTGTGTGTGTGTGTGTGTGTGTGACAAACCATACAGACTGCCTTTATTTTCCTATTATGATTCATATAAAAATTAAAGCATGGAAAAAGAAATTCAGGAACAAACTGGTAATATTATTAATATACATTCATAATTACAGAACTACAGGTAATGAGTAACTGTCAATGAAGTCATTAAGCAAATTAAATGAAAAACAGTACTGCTGCAACTTGTTCAAATCTTGTGTACATTTATAGCATCCATTCAGGTAACAAGCTATACTGACTTGTGTATAATTGCAATTGTGGTATCTGCCTTCTGCATAAATAAAAAAATGTTGTAGTTAAGTTCAATGTTGAAATGAGAAACTTTAAATGTGGCTCAACCCAATAAAATATGGTTTCTCACTTATGTTACAGCCAATACAGGTTATTGGGAGAAGGTTGGAACTTTACTCTAGGCACGGACCCAGACCTTTTATAATAAATCATTCTGCTCTTCTCTACAACTTTAACATTTAGCTTGAATCCAGCCTTTGGACAAAGTGGAGAGAGAGCATGAAGTTATGCATTCTCTTAACCACCTCACTGGAGGTGACGTACATCTCACCTCCTCTACATTACATTGGTGAGAACCAGTGACATGATAACATTGAGCTGCAGGGCATCTGGGAGCTAATAATTTGTCAAGAAAGAATGGAGCCAGTCTCTGCCACAGAAGATTATTCTTCAAGATCACTTATGTCAAAGATATGTACTAGAGAGTAGGAACTGCGTAAGTTGTTCCTGTAGATATTTCCCAACTCACATATGTCCTTACAGTCAGGCACTGAGGTCGGCTGCCTTTGTAAGGTTGCCCACAACAAACTTTATCAAGCTTTCTGATTAAATGCCAATAAAAATATATGGGGTGGTTCAATACCAGTACTTATTACAAATACAAAAATTTCATACTTGTTATTAAGGAAACAATAATTACCTTTACAAAATGTAGTACACTCTGGTATTTTCTCTGTTCTCTCTCCTCCTCTCTCATTTCCTTTGCTTCAAAACTGGTCTCCTCTCTAGTTTTGGGAGGCTGTATTCCATATCCAACAGAGCCTCTGCTCCTACAGTGAGATATTCAGGGGAGTTTGAGTCTAGATGTTCTGACATGTAGATGTTTCTCACTGCAGTCCTGTAGGTGCCTAAGATTTGCTATCATCACCTCATCGCTAACTTCTCTGTGCTTTCCTCATCTTCTGCAGCTAGAGTTCTGAATTTTAGACAAGTAATGAACAAGTCTTTGATATAACTATGTCCCTTGCAGTATTTGAGACATAGTATACTGAAACATTATTTGTTGAAATCAACTGAGTGTCCTATATTTTATTTGGCACTCCTACCTACAGCAAATAAGGCAATATGGAGGGAAGAGTCTATTAGGGTTTAGATGTGAGGTGTCCCCCAAAACTTATATGTGAGACAATGCAAGAGAGTGAAATGATTGGGTTATGATAGCCTTAATCCAATTAGTGACCTAATACCCTTATAGGGATTAACTGAGTGGTAACTGTAGGCAGGTAAGGTGTGGCTGAGGAGTTGGGTCAAAAGGGACATGACTTGGGGTTTATATTTTGTCTTTGCTGAGTAGAGATCTCTGTCTGCTTCCTGGTGGACGACTTGAGCTGCTTCCCTCACCACACTCTTCCACCATGAAGTTCTGCCTGGAGCCCTAGGGAATGGAGTCAACTGAGACCTCTAAAACCATGAGTTCCCAAATAAACGTTTCCTCCTTTAATTGTTCTTGTCAGGTCTTTTTGTCACAGCAGCATAAAAGCTGACTGTGAAGAAAGGCTAATGTATTTTTAGTTTTCAGTTGTTCTTTGTTTCTCTTGGCTGCTGATAATAAAGAAATTAAATAGGCATTATATACTGCCATGTTTAGGGACAGAAGTGGAGAGGCTGTGAATTTAAGGCCTGTTTTGTAGTGAGGAAGGCAGAGGAAATTGTATTCAAGGTCAGTGGAAAGTGGTGAAGAAATAGGTGGTTAGGGATGAGGTGGTTCTGGCCTGAGAGAGAGAGGGGTGGTTAGGAAATGGGTATATACATGGAATGTTCCTGTAGTCCTACAGTGGCAAGAAGTCTTGGCCCACTGTTTTAGTCAACTTTTGCATGACTGTGACCAAAATACCCAACAAAAACAACTTAAAGAAGGAAAAATTTATTTGGGGCTCATGGTTTCATAGGTCTCAGTCCATAGATAGCTGACTCTATTGTTCTGGGCCTGAGATGACACAGACTATAATGGCAGAAGGGCCCAGTGGAGGAAAGTACTTCATTTCATGATGGTCAGAAAGCACAGAGAGCTCCTCTCACTAGGGACAAAATATAACCCCAAAGGCACGCACACCCTCAATGAACTACTTTTTTCAGCCACACTTTATCTGCCTACAGTTACCACCCAGTTAATCCGTATCAGTGGTAATCCACTGATTAGGTTATAGCCTCATAATCTGATTATTTTGACCTGTGAAAATTCTTGCATTGTCTGGAGCTTTTGGATGATATCCTATATCTAAACCATAATATCCACCAATGCCTATTATCCTTTCATCTCACTTCTAGATATCCTACTCCTCTTCTTCAGGTTTCTCATTGCTACCTGAGCTCTGTTGGAAGCTCTCAGGTGACAAATCATCACTGAGAACTTGGAGCATAGGTAGGGATGTGAAATCTTTAATGTGATAGGAAGGTGCTTTTGTGGTGAGGAATGCATTCATTGGATTCTTAGCAGAAATTATGAATGACTTTCCTGTAGGAACATGGTCTGAAGTGGTATTATGTTCTATGGGAGAGATTCTACAAGAACTTATTTAGGAGTTTAATACAATGTGGAATTTTAGGCTTCATGAAAAGATTTAGATTTTGTAGATCTAGGATGAAGCTCTGGATTCCATATGTATGTATGTATGTATGTATTTATTTTTAGTACTGGGGATTGAACTCAGGGGCAGTCAACCACTGAGCTGCGTCCCCAGCCCTATTTTGTATTTTATTTAGAGACAGTATCTCACTGAGTTGCTTAGTGCCTTGCCACTGCTGAGGCTGGCTTTGAGCTTGTGATCCTCCTGCCTCAGCCTCCTGAGCCACTGGGACGATAGGGGTGTGCCACTGTGCTTAGCTTCATATTTATTTTTTGCATGCTCTTAGAACCACAGTTTAGAAAATATTGTAACAAAGTTTAACATGGCGTATTATAGTACATTTTAATCTATATAGTTTAATATTGTATGATTAATATTCTATTAGGAAATTACAGTAATATAGGCATAATATAAATTTAACTAGCATTCATAAATTTTCTGGGGAGTGTCCTTTACTTTTATTCGTTTTTAAATGGATGGTTTCAAAGTTTCATACTTACAAAAGACTTTTGGGCTCATGTCCCTTCCCAAACTGGGGACATGACAAATACAAGTGCCATCTAGTGGTCAATGGAAGTTTTGCTAAAAATGCAATTATGACTGCCAGAGAATTTTGATTTTTTCATGTTACCAGCTGGAGGTATACTAACTAAGACACAGATATCATACTTCATTGTAAGTTTTTCCAGGAATAGGCCCCCTCCTGAGGTTGCTGCAGCATAGATAGCTCTGGTCTCTCCATCTCTGAAGGAGGCAATGTGAACGGGAGGGCTTGGACCACAAAGTTGCTCTGCTATATAAAGAGTATTCCCCCAGACCTGTTATCAAGAGGTTGTGGAATATTTGATATTTGTTCATTTTTTATTCATTCATTCATTTCAACATTGAGTCAATCTTCATTTATTCAGTGCCAACTAGGATTAAGGCACCATGCTAGGGGATAAAGATTCATCAGACCACATTTTTTTGTCTTTTGAAGAGTTTTGTGATGCTTTTAAAGGTGACTCGGCCATGATCTTAATCTTAAGGGGCTCCTAGCATATTAGAGGAGATAGGAAACTCCTAGCATTGCTCTAGGTGCAATCTTGCGGGAGATAAAACATGCATCCACAAAACAGAATGATGGAAGATGGTGGCTGAGTTGCACAGCTCCATCTGTAAATGCTGCAGGAGGGCCGAAAGCTGCCTCTCTTAGTTTAACACTCTCTGTCATGCCACATAGCTCTGTATATTCTGGAATCAACAGATGGCTAGTGTAGAGGGCATGATAAAATTCGCTATTTTTCACAGCCAGGTTTATCAACTGCAACACAGCATCTTTACAATCAGGGCCTGTCGTGGAAGTTCACATTCAAATCAGCTATTTTTCTTAAAAATATATGTAGATTTTCGGTAGCTTTTGCAACTAATAAATTGAATAAAAAATTCTAGTGGCTATTTCTTGGCTAATTTGATGATGAAAAAACAAAGAAAAGCTTATATTTGAATTTAGCTGTGGTGAGTTAATAGCAATTCCCCAAATCCCTTTCCTTATAGCAGCTTTAAATTTTGTAGTGTTTTTCAATCCCACCTCTCCCCATTTTTCTCCTTCATGGTCATGAATGATTAATTTTATTGACTTAATATTAAACTGATATTTTTACTGTAAATCTTTTCAAACATTCAGAAGTGATTTTGTTTTAATGGTTTGAATTTGTGGGTTTTTTTTTTTTCAGCGATTTCCTGGGTTTTTTCAAGTACTGATGGGATAGGGAACTTAAAACATGATTTATAAAGCAAGTAATATATGTGACATTCATATTTCCTAATAAAGTCTGCAAGGTGAAAGTTGGTCTTACGTTTTTTTCCTTCAAAAATTTCCTGAACCACTACTCAATTAAAACCTAACCCAAGGCCCTAGATTGTAACGTATCTAAAAAAATTTTTAAAAATTGGTGTATAATAGTGGGCTTCTTGTTACATTATACATACATGGACATAACATAACAGATTGTTATTTATTAAGGATATTATTCTTTTATAAGGACATATATGATGCTATCTTTAAAACATGGATATAAGAAAGCCTTTGGGTGATTTTGTGGCAAAATAAATTTTGGTTATGTTTAAGTATTGATAACATATTTTAACTTTTTTGCATTGCCTAGAGATTCCATTAACCTTTGTAATGAGGTAAGTAATGTTGATATTGAGAGTGATATTATGAAATTTTCATGACTAATATGTTTTGTGAGTCTTATGATTTTCTAAAAAAAGAAAACACAGCCGTGAGTTGTCAGCCATTACTTCTGAGCTGTGGACTGAGAGTGGGCTACAGTGGTTCCTCTTTTTTGGGTGAAGGACACTCACTGTCCTCAGATACTCCTGCTAGGCACAGCATTGGCCACAGCTACTCTACCCTAGCAGAGTAAGATTTTTTTTTTTTTTTTGTGATTTTTATCAATCTCTCCTGTTCACCAAATATAAGTTTATATCGTATGTGTTTAATGTTTGTTGTTAATGTTTACATAGGAACAACCTTATATCAACTAGCAAGTCAATAGGCAAGGCTTTGACCTGCCTTTTTGGATGAAGACGCTCCACTCATTTATTTGGCCATTTGTTCCTTCAACAAATATTTATTAAGTACCCTCCATCTATCAGGTATTTTTCTAGGTTCCAGAGTTTCAACAAACCCTAAAATAGGGACATAAAATAACCCATAAATTGTGGACAAAATAGGTCACTGTTCTGACCCATAGGCTTACATTCTAGTAGGTGGATATAGATAGTAAACAAAGCAAATGAGTAAAACATATAGTATTCAGATGGTGACAAGTGCTATAGAGGAAAAAGAGAACAGGAAATGGGGAGAGGAAGTTCCAGGGAGAATGAAGGGGTTCAAATTTAAATAAAATTGTTAGAGAAGACCTCAATGAAAAGGTGATATTTGAACAAAGAAAAGAAGGCAAAGGAGTGAGCCATTTAAATGTATCTGGGGGAAGAGTGTTCTAGGTAGAGGAAAGAGCAAGTACAAAGACCCGGAAGTAGGAAAGTCCTTAGTGTTTTTAACTGAACCACAAAGGGGCCAGTAAAGCAGGAGCAGTAGTGGAGGGGAGAGTCCAGGAGATGGGGTCAGAGATGTAATGGGGCCAAATCATGTAGATTATTGTAAGGACTTGGACATTTAGTGAGAGAGGGGGAGAACCACTGGAGACTTTTTATCAGTTTTTATCTGATTTATGTTTTGAAGTAATCATTATGGTTCTTTCATTGAAATGGGGACCACGGTCATCAGCTAGAGTGAGGATGAGGAAGAAGGTGCTAGAAGATAGAAGAGAGATCATGATGCAGTTGCCTAGAAGAGTAGAACAATGATTTGATTAGGAAATATATTATGACAGATGACTAAGAGAAGAGAGGATGAGGCAGAGGAGCTGGTTGTAAAGGAAAGTGATTTAGTGGTTGACTCTGGAATTTAGACTGGGTAAGGAGAGAAGGGCTAGGGTCAGTGAGAAGGTGTTAGGACCAATGGATTGAAGGGGTCACACTTCAGGATTGTTGGGCACGTGACAGAGTGATCTAGTCAGAGAAGAACCTTGAAATTGAGATGGCAGTACAAAAACTGGTTTCATTTAGGGCATTGTGAGGAAGTTCTCTTTCTTTCTTTCTTTTTTTTAAAAATATTTTTTTAAATTGTTGATGTACCTTTATTTTATTTATATGTGGTGCTGAGAATTGAACCTAGTGCCTGACACATGATAGGCAAGCGCTCTACCACTGAGTTACAATCCCAGCCCAAGGAAGTTCTCTTTCTTAAATGAAGTATGAAATGCCCAGGTAAAATGTTGATTATAATAGAATCCTTTTGAATCATGCCGTTCATTTTAGATTTTTTTTTCTAAATATTTTAACTTTTAGAACATCAGCAGAAGATATCTTCAATAACTGATTTAGAAGTTCAGTGCTCAGTTTGTAGATTGCACTAAGGGGAAAAAAACAACCACCCTACACTATAACAAATGCATCTTTACAGGATTATTTACCTTAGCAAAATGACAACAAACAAACAAAATCTAAAAAGGACCAATATGAAGGAGAAAAATTTCCCCTGTTAAGTTGTAAATTCTCAATGAACAAATGAAAGGGACATTTATGCTTTCCACTGTACCAGGAACTAACTGTACAGTAGGAAAACACTTGTGGATGTTAGCATATTAATGTTTACAAAACCCAAACACAAGATTATATCGTAAGTCTTTACCTTAGGTGCATTCACCTCATTTACAAAATCACACTATCTTTTGCTTTTAAAAGGAGGCTATCAGACTTGCTATACAATTTGAAAGAAGTATAAATTATTAGTGCTCTTAAGAAATGCAGGATAAAATCTGGAATTTTATAACATATAGGTAATTGATGGACTGCTTGAAAAATTGCATCAGAATGTGTAAGGATCCCGTGTGTTAAGTTGGAAGGAGGATTTGAAAACATCTGTTTTTGTTCTTGATTTCCATTAATTTTTCTAGGAATAGATAAAAATATTGATATTTAAATCTCTGTGTGTGGTTAAACATCAAAGAAACTTATTCAGTTATTTTGAAGAAAGAAATTAGAAGTAGCTTAAATAGAAGGCCCCCCTTTTTAGGAGGCAATCATACAATAAATACAGATTTTGTTGTTCTATAGTGTCCAAAATTCAAAAACTTTTAAAAAAGTTTTGTTCTATTATGAATATATATGACAGATTTATATTTGTGTTCTCATCTACATTTCTTACTATGAGAAAGCGTTTATTTAGAAGAGACAAAGTTTCAGAGAATCTAGTAAGTATCCTTAAATATAATTGACTGAGTCCACCATAAAAGCCCCCAATTACTTTAAAAAGTGATTAAATATTTGATGGGTTTTTAGGTAGAAATGGAATTACATTTCTTTATGTTTCTTCAGGGGCTATAACTGGGTTTAAATAATAGAAGTAATTGGGAAGCATATTTTGATTAACAGAGTGGGAGAGAAAGGAGAGCTACTATGGACTTGGCACCACACTGAACAGCATTTCATAAGCTGCTACTTTGTCTAATCATCATAATTATCAATACAATTAGGAACTGTTTTTTTTAAGGACTAGTTATGTTCCAGGCACTGTGTTCTAAGTCTAGGGATATGACTGAAAAAGCAGATAAAGTTTTTGCCATTTGTGGTATTGATGAGGTAGAGTCTTATAGAAAAGGAGACTGAAATTTCAAGAAGACAGCTTATAAATGTTACCAATGAGGAAACTTGAATTTGAACCCAAGCACTTCTAATAAAAGGTGATACAGCCTCCACTTGGTGACACTTGATTTTGGATCCAAGTTATTATCTGTAAGGAAGCCAAGGAGCCATAAGGAGAGATGCCAGCTGAGGTCAAGCCAATAGCCAGTATCACCTGCAAGACATCTGAGTGAGAAAGCCTACAGATGAGTCTTGCCCCTAGCCTTTGAGTAGCCCCAACTGATGTCTCATGGTTAGGCAGGTAGGCTTGTTCTCTGTCCACCACAGTGCAGTGAAAGCTACTGATGGGACAGGCTGCTTAGGTGAGTCGCAGCACCAGGTGTTGTTGGATAGAGGCTGGCTGATCACAATTAGGAACATCATCAGAGGGAAGTCAGCCTTTTGAATACAAAGTTGAAATAGATGTCCTCCAAAGTTCCCTTTCATTCTGTGATCCTATGGGACAGGCCCCTCCAAGTGGGATAACCAAAATGGGCAATGTTGTGGTGTGTAGGATGATTTTAAAGAGGACCACTTCTTGCAGAAATAGATTTGAAGATGACAGAATCTGGCCTTGTGAGATTTGAAGTCCACCTTTGTCTCCCTATAATTAACTAAGTCCATCATAAAAGTCCCCAATTACTTTAAAAGGGGACAGAAAAGAAGGGAGTATTCTTCCATATAAGCCCGTAGAAAATCGTGTAGGTTGTTGTCTTTGATAACAACAAATGGTGCCTTTTTACCTTCTGTTTCTCCATTCACTTTGGTCTCATGATGAGTCACTGCTTGGTTCATCCTCTATTCCAATGACACTGCAAGCTTCTCTGTCCCCATGACCTGATGTAATGTAGTTTTCTTACTGTGCCCTTGTTCTGGCCTGCTCACCTCAAACCCTGCTTTATTGTCCAGTTACCTGGAGCTGTTCCAACCTTCTCTTCAATACTTAGCTTTCTCATCTATTAACCTACCTTTGGGTCTTTTTGGACAATGTTTTGACAGGGGATAGTGGTAACATTAATAGCAACAGTAACAACAATCACACAATAAAAAACAATTTTAACAACAGTGACAGGTACTGTGCTAAGTGTTTCACATTATCTCACTTAATCCTCTGATCCCCACAAGGAAAGTAATATTATCTACACTGTACAAACAGAGAAACAAAGGCATGTAATTAAATAACTTGTGCAAGATCACCAACCCAGTAAGAGGGAGAATCAAGAATCATCATGGATTTTGAACCCACAGTCTAAACTCTACCATTTTATGAAGTGTACTTAGAGAGTAAGGATGGGTGGCAAAATGCTGGGAACTTAATATAAGTTTTCCTGCCTAATTGTCATAATAACCCTGTTATTAGAACATTATAGGTTTTAAAACATATCTAAAAACTCATTGACACTCCTCCCATTGAGAGATGGACTCTATGTTCTTTCTCCTTGAGTCTGGGCTGATCTTAGTCATGAGTTGACCAATATAATTTGGTAAAAGTGGTAAGTGACTTCCAATACTCAGTCATAAAAGGTGGTATAGCCTCTACTTGGTGACAGTTGATTTTGGAAACAATTTATTATCTGTAATGAAACCAAGGAGTCATAAGGAGAGATGCCAACTGAGGTCAAACCAACAGCCAATTGGGCCTGAAGATGATTCTAACCCCTAGCCTTTGAGTTGCCCCAACTGATGTCTCATGGTGTAGGGATAAGTTTTCTCCATTGAGCTCCTGACCAAATTGCAGACTTGTGAGCAAAATAAATGATTGTTGTTTTCAGTCACTGATTTTGGTGTGACTAGTTACACACAGAAAGTAGTTTGGGTTCAAGGTCAAGTAACTTTTACTCTTCCATATTGTTGCTTTTTCAGAAACTAGACTTGATGAAGGACAATAAGGAACTATTATAGCAACTTGGTAGGGATAATGAAATGGTAGCTTTGATTTAGGAACATTAGTCCAGTAGAGACTCTCAAAGCAGATTGGAAAGGAGATGGTGCATTCGCCATAGCATATTTCAGCAAACAGAAGGTACCACTATTTGTAATACTATATTTATTATTAAAAAAAGAAAAAGTACTCATGTTAGGATTTCTAGTGGGAGACTCCTACATATAACTGAGACACTAGAAGGCTAAGCTTTCAGTTTAATAGAAAATGAGAAACAAATTTGTCATGCATGGAAGGACAGCAAGAAAATGTTACATATACATAATTGCACAGCATATATAATTCCTTACACATTATACAAATAATTATAATTATTTACTTAAATTTATAAACTTGACATGATATGATGTGGGAATAAAATCCTTTCAGAATTTAAATAACTAACCAGTGACTCACTCAGATTTCTTTCTTTTTTTAGTTGTAGATGGACACAATACCTTTATTTTGTTTGTTTTTATTTTTATGTGGTCCTGGGGATTGAACCCAGTGCCTCATGCATGTAGGCAAGCACTCAACCACTGAGCCACAACCCTGGCCCCTCAGGTTTCTTATCTTAATTTATCCTAACAGTGTGGAGCACATAGACATACATCCACACACATGACATAAATAAACCACGACCATCAAAAATAACAACACAAACCTCAAACAGAGAATTGAATTTAAAAAGTTTCAGCAGAGTAGTGCTGTTGATGACTGACAAATGCAAAAGCAAATCCTCTCTGGAAGATTTGGAAGACCTAGAAGAATCTGACTTCAATCTAGAACAACAGCAATTATAAGATATCACTGAGGGTTAAATGCTATAGAATATAAGATATTTGCCTATTTCAGAAATATTAAAATGTGTACAAAACTTTCATTTTTGAATAGTTAAATTAGAGCAATTTTGACATGAGGAACTGGAAGTAGAAATTAATAATTATTGACCAATATGTTAGCAAGGTGCCAGTTACGATGCAAGGTGACAGAATGGGACATAAAAATGGATGTGGGAGGGCTGGGGTTGTGGCTTAGCGGTAGAGCATTTGCCTAGCACGTGCGAGGCCCTGGGTTCAATCTTCAGTATCACATAAAAATAAATAAAATAAAGGTATGGTGTC
Organism: Marmota flaviventris; assembly: GCF_047511675.1. Lineage (NCBI taxonomy): Eukaryota > Metazoa > Chordata > Mammalia > Rodentia > Sciuridae > Marmota > Marmota flaviventris. Next base: position 25,105,375 of record NC_092498.1, read on the forward strand.
CAACTACAACTAAAAAATAAATATAAAAAAATGGATGTGAATGTACATTTCTTATCATTTACATTCTATTTGTTTCCTAGGGTTTCTGTAACCAAGTATCATAAATTTGGTGTCTTAAAACAACAGAAATTTACTCTCTCACGTATCTGGAGGCCAGAAAATCCTGAAATCAAGTTTTCGGCAGTGACTTGTTCCCTCTGAAGCCTCTAGGGGTGTATCCTCTTCTAGATTTTGGTTACTCAGGAGTTCCTTGACTTGCAGCTTGAATGCTTCTGTCTGTGATTCCTTTGTCTTGTGGGAAGGTCCCTGTATGTCTGTCTTCATATGGTATTTTCCTGTTCTTATAAGGATGCCAGCCATATTGGATTAGAGCTCACTCTAAGGACTTCAACTTGATTACATCTGTAAAGGCCTATTTTAAGTAAAGTCACAGGTACTGGGAATAAGGACATCAACACATCTTTTAGGAGGACATGATTGAACCCGCAATACATTGATTTTGCCATTTGTTGCTGCTCAAAGAGGATACCACAGACTAGGCAACTTGTTAACTATATGAGTTTATTTGGGTCACATTTCTGGAGATGGGGAAGTCCAGGAGCACTTTGATGGTATCTGGCGAGGGCATTCTTGGTGTGATATAACATTATGAAAGGGCAGTGAATGTGCATGAGAGAGAAGAAAAGGGGATTGAAAACCCCTTTTTGGTAATTAAACCTGCTCTGATGATGACATTAATCCATTCATTAACCCACTATGCTGCCATGAACTAATCACCTCCTGAAATTCCCACCTCTTAATACTGTTAAAATGGCCATTGAAATTTAACATGAGTTTTGGAGGGGACATTAAAACTATAGCATATACCATGATTTTTATATTTGAGGGACCCATTTCTACTTTCCCAGTTTTCATCTTGAGCTTCTCATTCCTTGTGCTCATACTAAAACTCTACTGAGCCATTTTCTCTTGTCCTATCTCAAATGATTGTGCCTGCCATTAAAAAGGCAATAAAAGAGAATAAAATCATGGCATTTGCAGGTAAATGGATGGAGTTAGAGGAGATAATGCTAAGTGAAGTTAGCCAATCCTCAAAAACCAAATGCCAATTTTTTTTTTTTATATAAGGAGGCTGATTCATAGTGGGATAGGGAGAGGGAGCATGGAAGGAATAGACGAGGTCTAGATAGGAAAGAGGGGTTGGAGGGGAAGAGAGGAAGCATGGGGTTATAAATGATGGTGGAATATGATGATCATTATTATACTAAGTACATGTATAAAGACATGAATTGGTGTGGATATACTATTATACAACCAGAGATATGAAAAACTGTGCTCTATATATGTAATAAGAATTGTAATACATTCTGTTATATATAAATTAAAAAGCACAAAATAAACAAGTTTAATGATGAAAAAATATATTATATATTATAAATATATATTCTATGAAATATGTATTTTATTTATTTTATATATATCTTGCTAAAAATGTTTTAAATTTTAATGGGGTTGCAAAATGAAAAAGATTGGAGGCCACTCAATCCACATACTTGTTTATTTCTTATTGTACACTGCCTTGAATTAATGATGAAGTCTGCACCTATGTATTTATGCATATTACATTATAAACTTGATGAAGCACAAAAAAGGCAATAAATCCATCTTCATTAAAGTGTAAATGAATGTTTCTAGGTCTCTAGGGGGGTGTTTTTACTGACTAAGTAGAGAAGATTTAGAGAGGTAGAAGATTTAGAGAGTAACTAGTTTGAAGACTGGGAAGATAAAGCCTTCAACTTTAGGTATGTTGATTTGAAAATTCACAAGAGAATATTTAATGAAGGGAGTTTTCAACAGCTATCTATGGAGCCATGAGAGCTCAGAGCTATAGACTTGAAAATCACAGGTACCACTTTGTATAAGTTTTTAGAGGAATTGAGTATGAAAAATTGCAGAATCTAAGAGGTAAAAGCTAAACCAGTGAAGAAAATGGAGGAGTAGCCACAGAAGAGAACCTCTGGATAGAAGTGTTATAGAATTCAAGAGAGGAAATAATTTTAAAAAATCATTAAATGTTGAAAATGCTGTGTCAAATGCTGAAAAATATTAAAGATAACGAGAACTGAGAAAAATTCATTTTTAGATTCAAGAGTTAGTCATTAGTGATCTTTAAGATAGATATTTCAGTGGAGTGTAGAGGAAATGTAATCTGAGGTGTTTAAGAAGAGATTTGGTGACTGTTTAGTGACAGTAAGAAAGGTGATGTGTAGACCGTATAATTAAATTTGTCAGAAAAGGAGAGAAATTCAAAAGTAGCATGGAAAATCAGTAGGATCAACAAAGACGTCACTGTGCATTTAAAATGAGACACAGTTTTGATAAATTTAGTGTTCAATAGCTTGAGTGTTTAGTTTCCAATTCAGTCTAGAGCTGAAACAAAGGAGGCAGTTGAGTTACAAAGGCAGAGAAATTATGTGACTTTTGGCTTAATAAAACAAAGGTGTGTCCTTTAGGTGTGCTAGAAAGTGGGTCTATAGCTAGCGTTGAAAAAGAGAAATGGAAGAGAAAGGATGAAGAAAAATGTGTATGGTGGAACAAAAATTGTTAGGTCAGGGAGCAGAATCACAGGGTGTTGGTTGGGTCAGGGAGTGTCTGAGCAAGCCTTTCAATCTACTGATGAGGCAGTCAAGGTTCAGAAAGGAAACTTGGGAGTTCTGAGTATCAGTGAAAACCATTTGAACAGTTTGACAAGGGGGCGAAAGAGTTGTTTTTCCTTTTCCTCAGGCTGAGGAAGATTCCATGGCACTATTATTGCTTCCTATGGGGGTATTGGATTATAGACAAAAAATTACTGTCTACTCCTCTCCAGAGGATGTTGCTGACCTGAGAGTTGAGTATTGTCCACACCTGAAAAAGAGTCTCCTTCTCAGACAACTTCTAGAACTAATTTGGCTGTGTTTTGCCAATAGGGTGGAGAAATGTAGACCCATATTGTTGCCTCCCCAGGGTCATCATTAGCCAGACCAGCTGGCTAAAAATCTAAAAAGCCTGTGGCTATAGAAACCAACCCTACTGAAGAAAGATTGATTACAGAAATAAGCCTCTTTTCTTTTCAAGTTGGTTTTCTGGAATGATAACTTGGTCCTTTGAATTAGCTCTTGCAGAAATATTAGGTTGGATCATTGAATCTTCTCAGTCAATACATTATCACAGGTTTTTAAAATGTCCTTCCCTGTGTGATCTGTTTGGTTCTGTTGAAGATAATGATAGATACTTGCATTTCCTACACATGAAGGTTTTTGCATTGTGAACTCATAATATGCTTCATTTTCTACATATGAAATAACTGGAATTCCTGAGATGGAGAAAAGATGGTTTGTAGTGCTGGCCATACCTTGGCTGCAGGGATTCAGAATGATGAAAGGAATAGTAAGCTGGGAGTTTGATATTCGTGTATCTATCTATATGCAAATATCAGTTTCCTTCTCCAAAAATAATTTTTTCTTCTTCATTGAGGTTTGGAAATATGATATGTCTCATGTGCCAGCAAACTCATATATATGTTATATACATGTATTTATTATATCCACACACACATCGGAATTCATTAAACACTTGGAAATTTCATATGCAGAGATAATAGTCACTAGAGTTGAAGGACAGAGGGAATGTGTAACAAAAGCATAGAGTGTTTATTAAATTTTTGGAGGAGGTCATTTGAGCTGTTTTCTTCTGACTTTATCTTTTGTCTCCCTTGCTGTTGTACAGTTTTTAGATTATCATTCTAGACAGCACCGCAAAACCCGAGGCAGCCCATTTAGAAATCTCTCTTAACATATTAAACTGAATAGCAAGTAGATAATTTCAGTCATAACTTGCAGCCAATAAAAACCTTCCATAAACTGGCAGACTCTCAAAACCTTTGAAGGCTTCCTCTGTAACTACAGAATTCTATAGGATATTAAAATTAAGTTCAGACTTTAGAAGGAAATTCTGTGGGTGGTACAGATGAGAAAACATCTCAAGGTCTTTCAAAATCATAAATCCAGGCACAGAGCTGTGTTTTAGTTATGGATTGAGAGTCTGTCTTCACTCCTTTTCCTAAACAGTAGTCAAAAGCTAACTACCAGTAATCCTGCCTCCTAGAAACAGCTTGTACAAGATGCTGGAACAGGAGGTGTACAGGATAAAAGAAAGAAGATTGGAGCAAAGGGCACCAATAAGAGAAAAAAACTAGAGTGGAAAAAAAAATCAGCAAGAGTCGTACACTCAGAAATTTCACAGCGTATTAAAGAGGTCATTTCCCTGTTTTAGAACAAGACTTCTGCTTAACTACTTCAAAGAGAAGCTCTTCTGTTTTAAAATATAACTCCAAAGAAGGAACCGTGACCTCCATCTATAACCCATTAAAATATTGAATAACTCTTCCTGCCAAGATTTAAGTTCATTTGTTTTGTCATAACCAAGTCAAACTTATTCTGAGTTTAGATAAAATAGCCCAGACACCAACCCTTTGGGTTAGTCATTCTTATGTGTGTAGGCTATAGTTAGGTATTTACTTTTAAGAGACTATAATTCTTTTGTCCTTAATTTTTATACACCTTAATCATCTTGATTGCTTTCCTCTAAATCCTTCAAAGTTCCTTGTATATAAAAATATGACCTTGGTTTTTATCTATGATTATCCTAGGGCCATATTTCTCATTTTTTTAATGGTACTAGAGGTTGAACCCAGGAGTGCTTGACCTCTGAGCTATACCCCAACCCTTTTAAAAATTTTTAAAATTTGTTCTTTTTAGCTATAGATGACAGTAGAATGTATTTTGACATATCATACATACATGGGGTATAAATTCCCATTTTTGTGCACTCAAGCCCTTTTAAAAATTTATTATGAGATAGGGTCTTACTGAATTGCCCAGGCTGGTTTGAACTTGAAATCCTCCTGCTTCAGCCCCTCAAGAAATTAGGATTACAAGTGTGCACCACTGGTCTTGGCTCATGTTTCTCATTTGAATTCTAGAAAACATGAAAACGTTGCAGCAGTTTTCAATTTTATTCCCTTGCCAAATATGTGATGGATGTTGTTCACATGTGTAACAATGTTAAAATTGAAATTTCTTCCCAAACCCAAAGACATAATTAGTGTTTCATATTAAAGGAGGAGGTAGTTCTTATGCAGAATTTCCAAAGGAGTAAACTAAGAACTGGTTACAGGATTCTGGGATCCTTTACCCACATACAGGTCATAAAAGGGTAGAGAGGATGGGAATGATCTTAAGATTATAAGGATTTCTTTGGAGAGAGTTTTGCTCAGGCCTATCTTCTTCTGCAAGGAGGTGGTTTGAGAGAATGTATTTTTCAAATCGAGAGACAGGAGATTTAACAGATGGCAAGGATAACTTGATATATATCTTCTGTGGTTATCTGGAGTCTGATGGAAAATCTAAGAGGCAGAGACCAGCCTGCTACCTTCTTTTACCACACCACAATGTTATGGGACTTATGTAGATAATAAAATGGTTACTGGAGAGAAGCAGATTAACACATCTTTCATTTTACATGGTTACTTTTTTTGTGACAAGGTAGCTAAAATCTACTTATTTAACAAAAATCCCTAACATTTTTTAAAATATATATATTTTTTAGTTGTCAATGGGCCTTTATTTTATTTATTTATATGTGGTGCTGAGAACGAACCCAGGGCCTTACATATGCTAGACAAGCGCTCAACCACTGAGCCATAACTCCAGCCCTGCCTAACAATTTTATTGAGCATAGGCCTCATATTGTACACCAGATCTCTAAAATTGCTTGTGGTATGTATCTGCTGCTTTGTATCCACTGACCTACATCTCTCCATTTATCTTACCTCCACCCATGGTGACCACTGTTTTATTCCTTATCTCTATATAATTGAGTTTTTAAAAAAATCCACCTATAAGTAACATGGTGAAATATTTTTCTTTCTCTTTGACTTATTTCACTTTGTATAATATTCTCCAGGACCAGCCATGGAGAGAGAGAGAGAGAGAGAGAGAGAGAGAGAGAGAGAGAGAGAGAGAGTAGTAGATGGACACTATCTATCTATCTATTTATTTATTTTTATGTGGTGCTGAGGATTGAACCCAGGGTCCCACACCTGCAAGGCAAGTGCTCTGCCACTGAGCTACAGCCCTATCCCCAGGAGCTCCTTCTTTTTTAAGGCTCAAATTATACACACCCACACCCCCCCCCCCACACGTGTATTTTTATATATAGTATATGAAAAAAGTAATATTCATATCACATTTTATTTTTCTAGGTCTCTATGTATTATATCACAATTTCTTTATCCATTTGTCTGCTAATGGACGCTTAGGCATTTCCATATCTTAGCTATCGTAACTAATGCTGCAGTGAACTTCAGAGTGAATCTATCTTTTTGCAGTGGGGATTTCATCCTCTTTGGACATGTATGCAGAGGGTCATATGATAGTTCTATTTTTAATTTCTTTATGAAGCTCCATGCTGTTTTCCATAGTGTCTGTACCAATCTACATTCCTACCAATAGTGTCCTAGGATTCCCTTTCTACCCACCCTTGCCAACATTTGTTGTCTCTTGTCTTTTTGATGATAGCCATCTTAACAGCTGTGAGGTGCTATTTCACAGTGTGGGTTTTCTTTTTTTGACACCGGGGATTGAACTCAGGGGCACTTGAATACTAAGCCACATCCCCAGCCCTATTTTGTATTTTATTTAGAGACAGGGTCTCACTGAGTTGCTTAGCGTCTCATTTTTCCTGAGGCTGGCTTTGAACTTGTGGTCCTTCTGCCTTAGTTTCCTGGGCTGCTGGGATTATAGGCCTGCACCACTGCACCTGGCTCACAGTGGCTTTAATTTGCATTTTCCTGATGATAATGATGTTGAGCATCTTTTTGTACATCTGAAGGACATTTTTATGTTTTTTTGGGGGGAGAAATGTCTGTTAAAATCCTTTTCCCATTTTAAAATCCAGTCATTTGTTTTTCTGCTACTGAGTTATAATAGTTCTTTGTAAATTTTTTTTTAAATTTTTTATTGTGGGTTGTTCAAAACATTACAAATTTCTTGACATATCATATTCCACACTTTGATTCAAGTGGGTTATGAACTCCCACCTTCACCCCATACACAGATTACAGAATCACATCAGTTACACATCCATTGATTTACAAATTGCCATACTAGTGTCTGTTGTGCTCCGCTGCCTTTCCCATCCTCCCCCCTCCCCCCTCCCCACCTCTCCCCTCCCCTCCCCTCCTCTCTCTCTACCTCCTCCACTGTATAACCCTGAGGGTCTCCTTCCATTACCATACAATTTCCCTTCTCTCTCCCTTTCCCTCCCACCTCTCATCCCTGTTAAATGTTAATCTTCTTCTCCTGCTCTTCGTCCCTACACTGTTCTTAGTTACTCTCCTTATATCAAAGAAGACATTTGGCATTTGTTTTTTAGGGATTGGCTAGCTTCACTTAGCATAATCTGCTCTAATGCCATCCATTTCCCTGTAAATTCTATGATTTTGTCATTTTTTAATGCAGAGTAATACTCCATTGTGTATAAATGCCACATTTTTTTTATCCATTCATCTATTGAAGGGCATCTAGGTTGGTTCCACAGTCTTGCTATTGTGAACTGTGCTGCTATGAACATCGATGTAGCAGTGTCCCTGTAGCATGCTCTTTTTAGGTCTTTAGGGAATAGACCAAGAAGGGGAATAGCTGGGTCAAATGGTGGCTCCATTCCCAGCTTTCCAAGAAATCTCCATACTGCTTTCCAAATTGGCTGCACCAATCTGCAGTCCCACCAGCAATGTACAAGTGTACCCTTTTCCCCACATCCTCGCCAGCACTTGTTGTTGTTTGACTTCATAATGGCTGCCAATCTTACTGGAGTGAGATGGTATCTTAGGGTGGTTTTGATTTGCATTTCTCTGACAGCTAGAGATGGTGAGCATTTTTTCATGTACTTGTTGATTGACTGTATGTCCTCCTCTGAGAAGTGTCTGTTCAGGTCCTTGGCCCATTTGTTGATTGGGTTGTTTGTTCTCTTATTGTCTAATTTTTTGAGTTCTTTGTATACTCTGGATATTAGGGCTCTATCTGAAGTGTGAGGAGTAAAGATTTGTTCCCAGGGTGTAGGCTCCCTATTTACCTCTCTTATTGTTTCTTTTGCTGAGAAAAAACTTTTGAGTTTGAGTAAGTCCCATTTGTTGATTCTAGTTATTAACTTTTGTGCTATGGGTGTCCTATTGAGGAATTTGGAGCCCGACCCCACCGACTGTAGATCGTAGGCAACTTTTTCTTCTGTCAGACAGCGCGTCTCTGATTTGATATCAAGCTCCTTGATCCATTTTGAATTCACTTTTGTGCATGGCGAGAGAAAGGGATTCAGTTTCATTTTGTTGCATATGGATTTCCAGTTTTCCCAGCACCATTTGTTGAAGATGCTATCCTTCCTCCATTGCATGCTTTTAGCCCCTTTATCAAATATAAGATAGTTGTAGTTTTGTGGATTGGTTTCTGTGTCCTCTATTCTGTACCATTGGTCCACCCGCCTGTTTAGGTACCAGTACCATGCTGTTTTTGTTACTATTGCTCTGTAGTATAGTTTGAAGTCTGGTATCGCTATACCGCCTGATTCACACTTCCTGCTTAGCATTGTTTTTGCTATTCTGGGTCTTTTATTTTTCCATATGAATTTCATGATTGCTTTCTCTATTTCTACAAGAAATGCCATTGGGATTTTGATTGGCATTGCATTAAACCTATAGAGAACTTTTGGTAATATCGCCATTTTGATGATGTTAGTTCTGCCTATCCATGAACAGGGTATATTTTTCCATCTTCTAAGATCTTCTTCTATTTCTCTCTTTAGGGTTCTATAGTTTTCATTGTATAAGTCTTTCACCTCTTTTGTTAGGTTGATTCCCAAGTATTTTATTTTTTTTGAGGATATTGTGAATGGAGTGGTTGTCCTCATTTCCATTTCAGAGGATTTGTCGCTGATATACAGGAATGCCTTTGATTTATGCGTGTTGATTTTATATCCTGCCACTTTGCTGAATTCATTTATTAGCTCTAATAGTTTCTTTGTAGAGCCTTTTGGGTCTGCTAGGTATGGAATCATATCATCTGCAAATAGTGATAATTTAAGTTCTTCTTTTCCTATTTTTATGCCTTTAATTTCTTTCGTCTGTCTAATTGCTCTGGCCAATGTTTCGAGAACTATGTTGAACAGAAGTGGAGAGAGAGGGCATCCCTGTCTTGTTCCAGATTTTAGAGGGAATGCCTTCAGTTTTTCTCCATTCAGAATGATGCTAGCCTGAGGCTTAGCATAGATTGCTTTTACAATATTGAGGTATGTTCCTGTTATCCCTAGTTTTTCTAGAGTTTTGAACATAAAAGGATGCTGTACTTTGTCGAATGCTTTTTCCGCATCTATCGAGATGATCATATGGTTCTTATTTTTAAGTCTATTGATGTGGTGAATAACATTTATTGATTTCCGTATATTGAACCAGCCTTGCATCCCAGGGATGAATCCTACTTGATCATGGTGTACAATTTTTTTGATATGTTTTTGTATCCGATTCGCCAGAATTTTATTGAGGATTTTTGCATCTAGGTTCATTAGAGATATTGGTCTGTAGTTTTCTTTCTTTGAAGTGTCTTTGTCTGGTTTAGGTATCAGGGTGATGTTGGCCTCATAGAATGAATTTGGAGGTTCTCCCTCCTTTTCTATTTCCTGAAGTAGCTTGAAAAGTATTGGTATTAGTTCTTCTTTAAAGGTTTTGTAAAATTCTGCTGTATACCCATCCGGACCTGGGCTTTTCTTAGTTGGTAGTCATTTTATGGTTTCTTCTATTTCCTCAATTGATATTGGTCTGTTTAGGTTTTCTATATCCTCCTGACTCAATCTGGGCAGATCATATGACTTAAGAAATTTATCTATGCCTTCACTATCTTCTAATTTGTTGGAGTATAAGGATTCAAAATAGTTTTTGATTATCTTCTGTATTTCTGAAGTGTCTGTTGTGATATTGCCTTTTTCATCCCGTATGCTAGTAATTTGAGTTCTCTCTCTTCTTCTCTTCGCTAGCATGGCTAAGGGTCTGTCGATTTTGTTTATTTTTTCAAAGAACCAACTTTTAGTTTTGTCAATTTTTTCAATTGTTTCTTTTGTTTCGATTTCATTAATTTCAGCTCTGATTTTAATATTTCTTGCCTTCTACTTCTTTTGCTGTTGTTTTGCTCTTCTTTTTCAAGGATTTTGAGATGAAGTATGAGATCATTTATTTGTTGGTTTTTTTCTTTTTTTAAGGAATGAACTCCAAGCAATGAATTTTCCTCTTAGAACTGCTTTCAATGTGTCCCATAGATTCCGATATGTTGTGTCTGTGTTTTCATTTATCTCTAAGAATTTTTTAATTTCCTTCTTGATGTCTTCTATAACCCATTGATCATTCAGTAACCTATTGTTCATTCTCCAAGTGATGTATGCTTTTTCCTTCCTTCTTTTATTGTTGATTTTCATTTTCATTCCATTATGATCAGATAAGATGCATGGTATTATCTCTACTCCTTTATATTGTCTAAGAGTTGCCCTGTGACATAATATATGATCTATTTTTGAGAAGGATCCATGTGCTGCTGAGAAAACAGTGTAACTGCTTGATGTTGGGTGGTATACTCTATATATGTCAATTAGGTCTAGGTTATTAAGAGTGTTATTGAGTTCTATAGTTTCCTTATTCAACTTTTGTTTGGAAGATCTGTCCAGTGGCGAGAGAGGTGTGTTGAAGTCTCCCATGATTACGGTATGGTGGTCTATTAGACTCTTGAACTTGAGAAGAGTTTGTTTGACGAACGTAGCTGCACCATTGTTTGGGGCATAAATATTTATGATTGTTATGTCTTGTTGGTGTATGGTTCCCTTAAGCAGTATGTAGTGTCCCTCTTTATCCCTTTTGATTAACTTTGGCTTGAAATCTATTTTATTTGATATGAGTATGGACACTCCTGCTTGTTTCCAAAGTCCATATGAGTGATATGATTTTTCCCAACCTTTCACCTTCAGCCTATGTATGTCTTTTCCTATCAAATGCGTCTCCTGTAGGCAGCATATTGTTGGGTCTTGTTTTGTGATCCATTCTACTAGCCTGTGTCTCTTAATTGGTGAGTTTAAGCCATTAACATTTAGGGTTATTATTGAGATATGGGTTGTTCTTCCAGCCATATTTGTTTATTTCTGTTACTAAACATGGTTTGTTTTCCTCTTTGATTATTCCCCCCCCCCTTTACTGTCCTACTTCCCACTGTTGGTTTTCATTGTTATTTTCCATTTCCTCTTCCTGTAATGCTTTGGCGAGGATGTTTTGAAGAGATGGTTTTCTAGCTGCGAATTCTTTAAACTTTTGTTTATCGTGGAAGGTTTTAATTTCATCCTCCATCCTGAAGCTTAATTTCGCTGGATACACAATTCTTGGTTGGAACCCATTTTCTTTCAGTGTTTGAAATATGTTATTCCAGGATCTTCTAGCTTTCAGAGTCTGTGTTGAAAGATCAGCTGTTATCCTGATTGGCTTACCCCTAAATGTAATCTCCTTCCTTTCTCTTGTAGCTTTTAAAATTCTCTCCTTATTCTGTATGTTGGGCATCTTCATTATAATGTGTCTAGGTGTGGATCTCTTATGATTTTGCACATTTGGCATCCTGTAGGCTTCTAGGATTTGGGATTCTGTCTCATTCTTCAAGTCTGGGAAGTTTTCTTGTATTATTTCATTGAATAGACTTCTCATTCCTTTGGTTTGGAGCTCTGTACCTTCCTGTTTCCCAATGACTCTTAAGTTTGGTCTCTTAATGTTATCCCATATTTCTTGGATGTTCTGCTCATGGTTTCTTAACAGTCTTGCTGAGCTGTCTATGTTCTTTTCCAGTTGAAATACTTTGTCTTCATTGTCTGATGTTCTATCTTCTAAGTGTTCTACTCTGCTGGTAGTATTCTCCATTGAGTTTTTAAGTTGGTTTATTGCTTCCTGCATTTCTAGGATTTCTTTTTGTTTGTTTTTTATAACCTCTATCTCCCTGTATAGTTGATCCTTTGCTTCCTGGATTTGTTTGCGTAATTCGTTGTCGAAGTGATCTTTCATTGTCTGATTTTGCTGTTTAATGTCTTCCTTGATACTCCAGATCATCTGAAGCATGTATATCCTGAATTCTTTATCTGACATTCCATCTGCTGCAGCTGTTACCTCTTCTAAAGTTGCGTTGACCTGCATTGCTTGTGGTCCTTTCTTTCCTTGTCTTTTCATACTGCTTGTGTATCTTTCCTGCAGGTGCGGGCGGCGGCTCTGCTCTCTCCTTATTCCAATTGGGGTGTCGTGGTTACCACGCCGGCAGGTCACTGGGCCTGTTCTGGGAGCTGGCGGCGGCTCTGTTCTGCCCCTACTCCAATTGGGGTGACGAGTGTACCACGCCGGCAGGCCACCGGGCCTGATCCGCCGGTCGGTTGCAGGTTTGCCTACCCTGCAGGCGCGGGCGGCGGCTCTACTCTGCCCCTACTCCAAATGGGGTGACGTGTCTGTCGTACCGGCAGGCCACTGGGCCTGTCCCGCTGGTCGGTCGCAGATCTGCCCACCTTTCGGGCACGGGTGGAGGCTCTGCTCTGCCCCTACTCCAGTTGGGGTGTCGTGACTACCCCGCCTGCAGGACGCTGGGCCTGTTCCTGGCACGGGCGGCAACTCTGCTCTGGCACTACTCCAATTAGGGTGGTGTTTGTACCATGCTGGCAGGCTCCTGGGCCTGATCCGCCGGTCTATTGTAGGTCTGCCTACCTTGGAGGCGCGGGCGGTTGATCTGCCCTGCCCCTCTTACCACGCCTGCGGACCCCTGGGCCTGATCTGCAGGTTGATCACTGGTCTGCTCACCCTGCGGGCACGGGTGGCGGTTCCGCTCCGCCCCCACTCCAATTGGGGTCACGTGACCACCACACTGGCAGGGCCTGATCCGGGCATGGGAGAAGGATCTGCTCTGCCCCTACTCCAGTTGGGGTGATGTGTGTACCACACTGGCAGGCTACTGGGCCTGACCCGCCAGGCTGTCACAGGTCTGTTTACCTTGCAAGCGCGAACGGCGGCTCTGCCCTGCCCCTCCTACCACGCCCATGTACCACTGGGTCGCGGGTCTGCCCACCTTGCGGGTGTGGGTGGCGGCTCCGCTCCGCCCCCTCTCCAATTGGGGTCACGCGGTCACCATGCTGGCAAGCCGCTGGGCCTGCTCCTGGCGCTGGCGGCGGCCCGGCTCCTCCCCTCTGTCTTGACGACAAATTGAGGAGACTCGGGTTTCTGTGCCTCACCCCCCCTACCAGGAGACCAACTGCTTATGTCACCGCTGGTATTGATGAAGTTCCCTCCTCCGCCGCTTTCTGATGACATCAGATCTCTGCCATGTTGGTATCCTATGCGAATGGCAGCATTTCGTTCCCCTTGCCAGGCAACCAAAGCACCAGGTGAGTCCTGACCAGCCCTCAGCAGGACCCGGACCGAGAAGCAGTTTCCGCAGGCTCCTAGCCCCGGGCCAGGGAAGTTCCGGGAGCCGGAACTCGGCCGCTCCGTGCTTGGTGTAAGCTCCTATAAGTGTAAGCTCCAAGAAGCAGTCCCTGCGGGCTCAGTTCTGGGAGCCGGAATTCGGCTGCTTAGTGCTTGTTGTATGCTCTGATAGGAGCAGGGTCCAAGAAGCAGCCTCCGCAGGCTCAGCAGCCCTGGGCCAGGGCGGTTCTGGGACGGTTCCGGGAGCCGGAACTCGGCCGCCCCGTGCTCGGTGTTCACTCCGATAAGATCAGGTTCTAAGAAGCACCCAGGCGCTGAACCCTAGCAATCTGTCTGCAAGCCGCAGGCGAATTGCAGCCTGAAATTACCTGTTCTATGGCTGAATGAGCTGCGGTCAGTCGAAAACAGGGGTGGTGACGTCAGTTTACCAACATGGTGGCTGCTGGCCTCCTCTGTGGTCTGACCGGTGTGGAGAACCGAGATGGACTGCTTCCTTCCCCCGTCTCGAACCCAGAATTCAGCCCTGAGTACGGTGCTTGCGCGGCTGGCAGAAACTGCAGCGCTGTAACCCTGCGTCTCTATCCCAGCGCGCGCTGCAGACTCTAGCCGCGGGGCGATTTGCTGAATAAGCAGTGTTACCTTCCGTGCGACAAACCTCTCGCGTTTGAGTCCCCGTAGCTGATCCTCGTGCGATGGAAATCCTTCCTCCAGGTTCCGGAGCACCCCACTATTGCTGGAAATTCCTAACAAGATATCCTTTAGCCGTCCTGACTTGTCATACTCCCACACAGTGAAGCAGCACACGGGGGCAATGCACTCCCCTCGCCGCCATCTTCCTTCTCCCTCTTCTTTGTAAATTTTGGATGCTAACCTTTTTATCAGATATGTGGTTTGCGAATCTTTTTTCCTATTCTGAAGTTGCATATCATTATTGTTGATTGTTTCCTTAGCTGTGGATGTTTTTAGTTTTATGTGGTACTATTATTTTTGTGGCCAAAATAATAAAACATTATTTTTGTCATTTTATATTTATTTTTTAATTTGTTCTTTGTAGATATACATGGCAGTAGACTGTATTTTGACATATTATACATATATGGAGTAAGTATAACTTGTTCCAGTTAAGATCCCATTATTGTGGATGTTTATGATGTGGAGTCACATTGGTTGTGTATTCATATATAAAGATAGGAAATATATGCATGATTCATTCCACTGTCTTTCTATTCCCATCCCCCAAACTTTCCTTTCATTCCTCTTTGTCTAGTCCAATGAATTTCTAATTTTCCCCTCCTTGTTGTGGGTTAGCATCCACATATCAGAGATCCACATATTCTGCCTTTGGATTTTGGGGAATGGCTTATTTCACTTAGCATGATATTCTCCAGTTACATTCATTTACTGGCAAATGCCATAATTTCATCCTTCTTTACAGCTGAGTAATATTTCATTGTGTATATATATACCACATTTTCTTTATCCAGTCATCTGTTGTAGGGTACCTAGGTTGTTTCCATAGCTTGACTATTATGAATTGAGCTGCTATAAACATTGATGTGGCTGCGTCACTGTAGTATGCTGATTTTAAGTCTTTTGGGTATAAATCTAGGAGTGGGATAACTGGATCAAATGGTGCTTCCATTCCAAGTTTTCTGAGGAATCTTTGTACTTCTTTCCAGAATGACACCAATTTTGCAGTGCCACCATCAGTGTACCTTTTCTCCCACATCCTTGCCAGCATTTATTGTTACTTATATTCTTGATCATTGCCATTCTGATTGGGGTGAAATGGAATCTCAATGTAGTTTTAATTTGCATTTCTCTAATTGCTAGAGAGGTTGAACAAATTTTTTCATATATTTTTGACCATTCATATATCTTCTTATGTGAAGTGCCTGTTCAGTTCCTTAGCCTATTTATTGATTGGGTTGTTGTTGTTGTTATTATTATCATTATTATTATTATTTTTGGTGTGAAGTTTTTTGAGTTCTTGGATATCCTGGAGATTAATGCTGTATCTGAGGTGCTGGTGGTAAAAATTTTCTCCCATTCTGTAAGCTCTCTATTCATATTCTTGATTGTTTCCTTTGTGGTGAAGGAAACAATCAAGAATATGTTTGATACTGTGCCATTTATTGATTCTTGATTTTACTTCTTGTGCTTTAGGAGTGTTGCGAGGAAGTTGGTTCCTAGGCCAACGTGGTGGAGAGTTGGGTCAACTTTTTCTTCTAGAAGGTGCAGAGTCTCTGGTCTAATGCTGAGGTCATTGATCCATTTTGAGTTGAGTTTTGTACAGGGTGAGAGAGTTTCAGTTTCATTCTACCACATAATAGATTTCCAGTTTTCCCAGCACCACTTGTTGAAGAGACTTTCTTTTCTCCAATGCATGTTTAGGATGCCTTTGTCTAGTATGAGATAATTGTGTTTATGTAGGTATGACTTTGTATTCTATTCTGTTCCATTGGTCTTCATGTCTGTTTTTGTGCCAATACCATGCCCTTTTTTGTTACTATAGCTTTGTAGTATAATTTAAGGTCTCATATTGTGATGCCTCCTGTGTCCCTTTTCTCGTTAAGGATTCCTTTGGCTATTCTGGGTCTCTTATTTTTCCAAATGAATTTCATGACTGATTTTTCTATTTCTATGAAGAACATCATTGGAATTTTAATTGCACTAAAACTTTATAGTATTTTTGGTGGTATGGCCATTTTGACAATATTAATTCTGCCTATCTAAGAACATGGGAGGTCTTTCCATCTTCTAAGGTCTTTAATTTCTTTCTTTAGTATTCTGTAGTTTTCAATGTAGAGGGTTTCACCTCTTTTGTTAGATTGCTTCTCAAATATTTTAATTTTTTGAGGCTATTGTGAATGGGATAGTTTTCCCTGATTTCTCTTTCAGTTGATTCGTCATTGATGTATAGGAATGCAAATGATTTACGGGTGTTAATTCTATATCCTGCTACTTTGCTGAATTCCTTTATGAGTTCTAGAAACTTTCTGGTGGAGTTTTTTGGGTCTTCCAAATATAGAATCATGCCATCAGCAAATAGGTATAGTTTGATCTCTTCTTTTCCTATTCATATCACTAATAAAGCATTTTTTAAAAAACATATTTTTACTAGTTGTTGATTGTCCTTTGTTTTATTTATTTATTTACATGAAGTGCTGAGAATCAAACCCAGTGCCTCACACATACTAGGCAAGTGCTCTATCACTGAGCCACGACCCCAGCCCCCTTAATAAAGCATTTTTGAACTTTTAAGTGTGTTATACAAAATATCATTGCCAAGGCCATTATCAAGCAATTTCCCCCTAGGTTTTCTCGTAGGAGGCTTATGGTTTCAGGTCTTACATTTAAGCCTTTTACTCATTTTGTATGGTGTAAGATAAAGGTCCAGTTTCTTTATATTGCTTGTGGAGATCCAGTTTCCTTAGGACTGTTTATTGTAGAGACTCTCCTTTCCCATTGTGTCTGCTTGGTGCTTTTGTTGAAAATTAGCTTTCTAAGGGAAAAAGAGGGAGAAGGGGAGTTGCAAGGAAGATGGAAGGAGAACCTCATTGTTATACAGAATACATATATGATGTTGTGATGAGAAAAAGAAAAAAAAGTGTGTCACATTAGATTGGACAGAGAGAGAGGATGGGAGAGGAGGGGAGGAGTAGGGGGAAAGGAAGGGCAGCAGAATAGAATAGACATTATGATTGATGTATGTGCATTCCATGTATGTATTATATGTCAAAATTCATTCTGCTGTCATGTATGACTAAAAAGATAAAAATAAATCGTATGGTTAAAAAAAAAGAAAATTAGCTTTCTATCTTTGGATTTACTTCTGTGCTCTCTGTTCTGTTTCATTGGACTGTTTCCCCCCCTTTTTTTTTTTTAAATAATAGTGCCATACTGTTTTCTTTACTGTAACTCTGAAATATAATTTCAAATCAGGAAGTGTGATGCTGCCAGAAAATATTGCTTTGTCTATTTGGGTTTTCTTGTAGTTTCATATAAATTTTTGGATTTTTTTTCTATTTCTTTGAAGAATGCCATTGGAATTTTAATAGAGATTGTGTTAAATCTATATGTTGGTTTGGGTAGTATGGGATTTTTTTTTTAAAAAAAATGTTTTTAGTTATAAATGTACATAATACCTTTATTTAGTTTATTTTTTTATGTGGTGCTGAGGATCAAACCCAGGGCCTTACACTTGCTAGGCAAGTGCTCTGCCACTGAGCCACAACCCCAGCCCAATATGGTCATTTTAATATTATTAATTCTTCCTAATCATGAGCAGGGGATTTCTTCACATTTATTTGTGTTTTATTCTATTCTTTATTCAATGTTTTTAAGTTTTAAGTGTACAAATCTTTTACCTCCTTAGTTAAATTTATTGCTAGTTTTTTAAAAGGTTATTATTAATGGGATTATTTTCTTGAGTTCTCTTTCAACAGAGTTGTTATTTCTGTGTAGAAATGCTA
The DNA here is from genome assembly GCF_047511675.1 of Marmota flaviventris. Lineage (NCBI taxonomy): Eukaryota > Metazoa > Chordata > Mammalia > Rodentia > Sciuridae > Marmota > Marmota flaviventris. Next base: position 25,123,420 of record NC_092498.1, read on the forward strand.
CAGATTTTTTTCTTTTCCTTTTTCTCTCTCTTTTTTTGGAACTGGGGTTTGAATCCAGGGGTGCTTAACCACTAAGCCACATCCCCAACCCTTTTCTTTTTTTTGATATAATGCAGGGTCTTGCTAAGTTGCTAAGGGTCTTACGAAGTTGCTGAGGCCAGTCTTGAACTTGCAATCCTCAGCCTCTCAAGTTGCTGGGATTACAGATGTGTATCACCACACCTGGCTTCAATGCTACTGAATTTTATACATTGATTTTATAAGCTGAAACTACTATATTTATGTTAGTTTTAACAGTTTTTGTGTATGAAAACTTAGGGGGTGTTTTACAAATAGATTAGGCATATTGAGATAATTTTACTTCTTCCTTTCTGATTTGGAGACTGTTTATTTCTTAGTGCAAAAGGCTTCAGTTACTTTCCACTGATTATGATGTTAGCTGTGGGTTTTCATAAATGACTTTAATTATGTTGAGAAGCTTTTCTTCTATACCTAAATTGTTAAGAGCTTTTATCAGGAAGGAGTACTGAAAATTGTTAAATGTGTTTTCAGCATCAATTGAAATAGTCATGTGGTTTTCATCTTTCACTCTGTCCATGTGATCTATTACAATGATTGATTAGCATATGTTAAACCAGGCTTGCATGCCAGGGATAATGCCCACTTGAATCATAATGTATAATCTTTTGATGTGTTGATTCACTTTTTAAAATATTTATAAACATTATTTTTGGGATAGTTTTTGAAAGATTATGGAGATACCACAGAAATTTCCCATGTACTCTGTACTGAGTTTGCCCTTTAATTAACATATTAGTATGGCACATTTGTTTCAACCCATGGAACCTATATTGATTTGTTATTGTTATTAGTGCCAACTTTATTTTTCAAAATTGAAATAATAAGGCTTTTAGTCCAATAAAGTAATATTCAGGTTATTCTAATGTTGAAGAAATGAAGAGAATGGAGAAAAGGAAGACTGTAGACATAGTCACAAATGCTTCTTGAGAAGACCAGAGGAGTGCTTCTTGTCCTTATTTATACTTTTCTTTTTCTTTTTTTTTTGTCAATGTGTAAGATAACATACAAGACTGTGGAATTTAAAAACTTTTTATTTTTAAGAGATTTACATTAGTAATCACTTATTATGATTTTTCATTATTGCTAAGAAATGGAAAACTGAGAAATGTTTTCCAAAATATTATTGTTCTTTTTATATAATATCTTGTTCCATTTCTGCTAAAAGTCTTCTTAATTTGAACTAAAAATATCAAAAAATAACTTGTCCTAATCTTTTTTTTTCCTGCTATAAACTTTACAAGTTACTTCCAAACTGGCTTGGAATCTTTCTCAAGTCATTCTTTTTATTATTATTATTTTTAATAACTCAAAATTAGTTTTCTTTTTTTTTTGAGAGAGAGAGAGAGAGAGAGAGAGAGAGAGAGAGAGAGAGAGAGAATTTTTTAATATTTATTTTTCAGTTTTCGGCGGACACAACATCTTTGTATGTGGTGCTGAGGATCGAACCCAGGCCGAACGCATGCCAGGCGAGCGCGCTACCGCTTGAGCCACATCCCCAGCCCCTCAAAATTAGTTTTCTAATCACCTTTCCTGAGAGCACTCTACTGCTGCCCTAAAAAAGTTGATGTGAAGGTCACCTTCTCACTTCCTTTCCATTTTCACTTTGTATTTCCCCTCCCCCTTCTCTCTTCCTTTCTCTTTGTCCTCGTCCTTCTTCCTCTTCTTCAATACCAAAGTGTGTTTTGCAGACTCTATGATGGCTCCCAGTGATCCCTGCCTCCTGTTATCTATAATCCTTGTGTAATTTAAACTCGATTCTCACCTATGGTGATGCTAAGAGGATGTCATTTCTACAAATAAATTATAATAGATTATGATTTCCTAGTAGAGTTTATCTCTCTTGCTAGCTTTGATGAAGTAAACTGCCTTAGTGTGGAGGTCCACATGGAAAAGAGTAATGGCCTGTGAGTATTTGAGGCCCTCAGTGCAGCAACACACCAGGAACTGAATCCTTCCAGTAATTATATAACGGAGTTTGAGATTGGATTCTTCCCCAGTTGAGCCTTTAATTGAGGGCCCTGGCCAACATCTTTTTTTTTTTTTAATTTTTTTTAATTGGTTGTTCAAAACATAACAAAGCTCATGACATATCATCTTCCATACATTTGATTCAAGTGGGTTATGAACTCCCATTTTTTACCCCAAATACAAGTTGCAGAATCACATCGGTTACACATCCACCTTTTTACATAATACCATATTAGTGACTGTTGTATTCTGCTACCTTTCCTAACCCCTACTATCCCCCCTCCCCTTCCCTCTCATCTTCCCTCTCTACCCCATCTGCTGTTGTTTAATTCTCTCCCTTGTTTTTTTCCCCCTTTCCCCCTCACAAACTCTTATATGTAATTTTGTGTAACAATGAGGGTCTCCTTCCATTTCCATAGTTTCCCTTCTCTCTCCCTTTCTCTCCCCCCACTCATCTCTGTTTAATGTTAATCTTTTCCTCATGCTCTTCTTCCCTGTTCTGATCTAGTTGCTCTCTTTATATCAAAGAAGACATTTGGCATTTGTTTTTTAAGGATTGGCTAGCTTCACTTAGCATAATCTGCTCTAATGCCATCCATTTCCCTGCAAAATCCATGATTTTGTCATTTTTTAGTGCTGCGTAATACTCCATTGTGTATAAATGCCACAGTTTTTTAATCCATTCATCTATTGAAGGGCATCTGGGTTGATTCCAAAGTCTAGCTATTGTGAATTGTGCTGCCATGATCATTGATGTGGCAGTATCCCTATAGTATGCTCTTTTAAGGTCCTCAGGGAATAGACCGAGAAGGGCGATAGCTGGGTCAAATGGTGGTTCCATTCCCAGCTTTCCTAGGAATCTCCATACTGCTTTCCATATTGGCCGCACCAGTTTGCAGTTCCACCAGCAATGTACAAGTGTACCCTTTTCCCCACATCCTCGCCAGCACTTATTGTTGCTTGACTTCATAATGGCTGCCAATCTTACTGGAGTGAGATGGTATCTTAGGGTGGTTTTGATTTGCATTTCTCTGACTGCTAGAGATGGTGAGCATTTTTTCATGTACTTATTGATAGATTGTATGTCCTCCTCTGAGAAGTGTCTGTTCAGGTCCTTCGCCCATTTGTTGATAGGGTTGTTTGTTATCTTGTTGTTTAATTTTTTGAGTTCTTTGTATATTCTGGATATTAGGGCTCTATCTGAAGTGTGAGGAGTAAAGATTTGTTCCCAGGATGTAGGTTCCCTATTTACCTCTCTTATTGTTTCTCTTGCTGAGAAAAAACTTTTTAGTTTGAGTAAGTCCCATTTGTTGATTCTAGTTATTAACTTTTGTGCTATGGGCGTCCTATTAAGGAATTTGGAGCCCGACCCCACAATGTGTAGATCGGAGCCAACTTTTTCTTCTATCAGGTGCAGAGTCTCTGATTTGATATCTAGGTCCTTGATCCATTTTGAATTTACTTTTGTGCATGGCGAGAGAAAGGGGTTCAGCTTCATTTTGTTGCATATGGATTTCCAGTTTTCCCAGCACCATTTGTTGAAGATGCTATCCTTTCTCCATTGCATGCTTTTAGCGCCTTTATCAAATATAAGAAAGTTGTAATTTTGTGGATTGGTCTCTGTGTCCTCTATTCTGTACCATTGATCCACCTGCCTGTTTTGGTACCAGTACCATGCTGTTTTTGTTACTATTGCTCTGTAGTACAGTTTGAAATCTGGTATCGCTATACCTCCCGATTCACGCTTCCTGCTTAGAATTGCTTTTGCTATTCTGGGTCTTTTGTTTTTCCATATGAATTTCATGATAGCTTTATCTATTTCTACAAGAAATGCCGTTGGGATTTTGATTGGCATTGTGTTGAACCTGTAGAGAACTTTGGGTAATATCGCCATTTTGATGATGTTGGTTCTGCCTATCCATGAACAGGGTACATTTTTCCATCTTCTAAGATCTTCTTCTATCTCTCTCTTTAGGGTTCTGTAGTTTTCATTGTATAAATCTTTCACCTCTTTTGTTAGGTTGATTCCCAAGTATTTTATTTTTTTTGAGGATATTGTGAATGGGGTGGTTTTCCTCATTTCCATTTCAGAAGTTTTGTTACTGATATACAGGAATGCCTTTGATTTATGCGTGTTGATTTTATATCCTGCCACTTTGCTGAATTCATTTATTAGTTCTAGTAGTTTCTTTGTAGACCCTTTTGGGTCTTCTAAGTATAGGATCATATCGTCCACAAATAGTGATATTTTAAGTTCTTCTTTTCCTATTTTTATGCCTTTAATTTCTGGCCAACATCTTGATTATAGACTTATAAAAGATCATGAAACAGAAGACCCAGAAGATCCACATCCAGATTCTGATCTGTCAAAACTGGGTTTTCTTTTTAAGATGCTAAACTTTGGGGTAGTTTTTTTTCAATCTAGTAATAGATAACATACTAACATTGCCTCTATGCTATGGAATGTGATGAGTCACTAACAAGGTACCTTTGAACAGATACTATATTTCTTTCTTTCAAAAATGGTATTTATTTATTAATTTATTTATGATATGAGGGATTGAACACAATGGGGGTCTACCACTGAGCTATACCCCCAGCATTTAAAAAAATTTAAAATTGTAGATGGACAGAATATCTTCAATTACTTAATTAATTTAATATTTCTTTTAGTTATCAATAGACTTTATTTACTTATATGTGGTGGTGAGAATCAAACTTAGTGCCTCACACATGCTAGACAAGAACTCTACCTTTGAGCCCAAACCCAGCCTTTATTTTTTATTTTTATGTGGTGCTGAGGATTGAACCTAGTGCCTCATGCATGCTAGGTGAGCACTCTACCACTGAGCCGCAACCCCAGCCCACTGATCTTTCAATTCTCTGAACACGTTAAGCAGTTTAATATCTGTGGTTTTCACAGATGCAGGTAATTTGCCTGGAATGCCTTCCTTACTTTTCACATGCAGATCTCTTCCCATTCTTCAAATATCTTAAATGATACTTATTATATTAGTATCTCCAAGCACTTTTCTTGACTTGGAATCATATTTGACACTTTTATTGTCTGTCTTCCCAACTAAACTACAGGCTCTGAGAGAACAGGGACAAAATTTATTCTGTTTACCATTGTATCTCCAATACACAGTGCAATGTCTGGTGTCTACTAGACCATCAATGAATAGTTTTTTTTAAGTTTGTGAATGGGGACTATTTTCATGGGATGTTTATAGACATTTTTCCCCCCAAGGGATATGGTTTCATGGTCATTGAGTTTGGAAAACTTGAGAGTAAACAGTTAAAGAGATTTCTTTACTGAAAGACTTTCTGGGGTCTTAATACACCTACAGATTATCTATTACTAGTGGACTATGAATCTTAAATGGGGTTATTGCTTGTAGCTTTCCTTCTACATATTTGGCCCTGAAAAACTTCTCCTCCTTCTCTTTCTTTTTCTCCCTGTGCTGGGATGGAACCCACAGCTTTGCATATGCTAGGCAAGCACTCTATTTCAGAGATACACCCCCAGCCCTTGGAACTTCTTTCTGGAAGGGAATATCCCTTAGGACTGGTGTTCTGTGGTTCCTCATTCAGAAAATTCCAATGTAATTCAAGGTTCACCTTTTATAGATAAGGAAACGGAGGCCCAGGAAGAGTTACTGACTTGTGTAAACTTACACTGTGAGCTTTTGTAGGAATCAGGTCTTTCATGAAAGTGTAAACATTTATGAATGTCTATAGCATCTTTAAATGATTAACCAAACCAACAGGGAAAGTTATGTATAGAATAATTTAGAGATGAGTGTTTTGAGTAATCTGTATCAAAGAATCTGGCCTACTTTGGAAATTTCCATTTTTGATAAAAAATACCACAATAGTTTTTCAGATCCTATGCTTTAAAAATGCTACCATACCTCCACCCAGATCAAAACAAAAGTGCTTATAATTTTGTTTATCCCAGCTCTCTGGGATGTGGAGGAATCAGTCAAAAAACATAAGGAAAGTCTGGCATTTATTTACTTACCTGATTGCTGTATTTGTGTGGAATGAATTCTGAGAGTATCTAAAGGTAGAATCCATGTGCTTAATGTCCATGTGGGAAAGGGGTGAATGTTATGATTGAGTGCCTGGCTTTGCATCCTACAGTTGAGGGTTAGAAAGCTTCCTTCATCCTTTAGAATCTGTGTGACATTTAGCACGTTATACTAAATTTCTGTTTTCTCATCTGTAAATAAGAGTATCATTAAGCCTATCTCAAATAGTTGTTGATATGAGATGGTGCATATCTACAGCTCAGCACATTGCTACCCACCAATAAGCACCCTAAATGTTAAGTATTATTAGGAAGAAATTTAGGAGGGCCATTGATGAGTGCTTGAGGGATTGATGAAAATACTGCACTCATCAATGGCCCTCCTAAGTTTTTAAAACCAAATCAGATGGAGCACAGAGTCCACATATATTTCCCAATCCATTTACTTCTTGATCACTTAGGATTTTTGCTTGTAGATCTGGAGTAAGCCTATCTGATCTGTACAACATAAACACACACCGGCCATGACTTAATGACAAGCAGAATGGTTAACACCTTGATTTAGGGTTTTTATATGGTATGTTTTGATCCTTTTGAGGTAGAGTGACTTGCTTGGTCTTCCTAGGTGGTCTTACTCTTTAGGGCCTTAGGGTTTGTTGAATGCTTAGGGTGTTTGGTGAGGTTTCTGCACTTTGGCAGGTTGAAACTTGTGGGATCTTTGGTAGTTGTTCTTTCCTAGGCTTTGTGGAGTCTTGTTCTATATACTTATTGCACAGTATTCATTCAAAGATTCAGAATCTGATGCAAGTTTATGGAACTCCTATTCATTCACTTATAGCACTTTTCTCAATTGGAATTATATATTGTACAAGCAGATTACACATCCCCTTCCTCTCTAGTTTCATACCCCATGAATTCCAGCTGCCTTGGTGACCCTGAATTCTGAAATGTTTCCTTAGCTCCCAACACCAAAGTGTCTCAAGTATTTCTGGGCTTACCTTGTTTGTTTCCTTTCTCTCAGGGATTGCCTGTTGACCAACATCTGAGAAGTTATTCCATATGTCTTGTCAAGTTTTATAGTTGTTTAAGAGAAAAGGTTTCTGTGTTGTGCCAGAAATGGAAGTCCTTTCCCACATTCAGTCCCTACTGCCTTACCATAGGGCCTCCACTTTGAAGAATGGCCCCCTTCAATACTGTAGTGTCAAGAGATTTGCTTTCACTACAGAGTCTTGCCAAGTTTCTCTTGTGACTAAGGGTTTGAGTAGGATGATGGGTATGGATGGATCAGAGAATTAGTCTAACATTTAGGGAACAGAACAGAATGAACTTGCCCATAGCTGAAACAATGCTTATAACTTTGTGCTTGGTCTGTTTGATTCTAGACCATACAAATGATTGCATGTTAGTCTCTGTGATAGGATCATTTAAAAAAACTCATTTCTAATCAACTTTGATTTTAAACAACTTATTAGTCATTTATATTGATTATAAATGGAAAAACTGGAATCTGGGTTAGTTTTTTGTCACTGTGACAAACAACTTAAAGGATGAAGCTTTGTTTTGGCTCATTATTTCAGAGGACTTAGTCCATGGTCAGCTGACTCCAAGGCAGAAACACCATGGTGAAAGGACATGGTGGAAGAAAGTTGCTCATCTCATGACAGACAAGAAGAGGGTATGGAGAGAGAAAGATACTGGGAGAAGAGAAGATAAAGTCTTCCAGGACATGCCCCCAGTGATCTACTTCCTAAAAATAGGTCCCATCCCCAAGGAATTCATTTAGTTATCAGTGAATTAGCCCATTTAATTATCAATATCAATAACTCATTTGATTATCAAATGGATTAATCTACTGATGAGGTCAACATCCTCATGATCCAGTCATTGTCCAAAAGGCCCATCTCTGAACCTTGCTGTATTGGGGACTATGCTTTCAATACATGAGCTTTTGGAGGATATTTCAGATTGAAACCATAACAGAACCTATGCTTATTCCATGTTCTTAGGCTGGGAAGGCCTGGATATATAAAAAATAAACAAACATGACTTTCCTATGTACAAAGAATCCCTCTAGGTTGAAGATCATGTAGAACCCTTATTTCCTTCAGTCAACAAAGGCACATTAATTATGATGAAATAAGCTAATAACCTGTTCGTATGCCAATTTTTTTCAATGTAATTTGAGTTGAAAAGTAATCATATACTGGCATATTTCATAAATTACCAATAAGAATGGTTTCTTTCTTCCTATAATAGGACTAGGTGAAAAGAAATGCAATAAAATATGATTCAAAAGGCTCATAGACTTTCAGTCATCTTTTTGCTTAATATATAAAAGATAATATAAGAATTGAAAAAAATTCAAGAAAAATAATTAGTTGGTTTTTCTTCTTGGTAGGAGGTAGGGGCCCACTGGTGAGAAGATGTTCATTAGTAAGTTTCTGCTACAAAGAATGTTTGCTGGCATCAGTAAAGAATATTTATCTTTGCTTGCAAATGATATTGCCCGTATCATGAATAACTATGAGGCATACACAAAGGAAAATTCCCAAATTTAAATTTGCACATTTATTGCAGTTCCATGTTTCAAATCTCTACTGCTTATTAATTCAGATGCCATTATGTTCTTTTCTTCTCCATAATCATTTTGCTTGGATAACTTTGGAAAGGCATTTGAAAGAAGATAAAATGTCTTTGTTTTATGACTGGCCTGTACATTTATTGGCTCTAACCTTCTTTAGGGCCTTGAACTTTGAGAATTTCCTATCCATTTGTAACTTCAAATAATCTTTAGAAAACAAACTTCTTTGATGTTCCCTTTTTATTCTTTTTGAGTATGCACTTTATTATGCTAATTGCCTATATAATGATATTGCACAATCATCTTATGAAGACAATAGGAGAGTTGATAGTATCCTGTCCTACAGAGGAAAAGTCAGAGGTATGGAAGGATTTTTGTGTGCTATTCACAGACAATTATCGTGGCCAGAACCAGGATCCACGAATAGGGAGGATTAACATTGGTTGAATAGGAGGAAGAGACCTGACTGTGGTTCCAACTCCATTCTCAGTTCGATCAATTCCTTATCTGGGCCTCATTTTCCTCATTTGTAAAGTGCTAGGGTAGAATAGGTGATTCTCTTCAGTCCTTCTGGCTCTGGAACTCTGTGGTGATTTGCCTTCCTTTGGCTTTTGTCCCACAAAGCATTACTTCCTTTAGATTTCATCTGGGTGTACCTGGGTTACATTTGATTTTCACTTCTTCCCTTCTCCTTGTCCCTTTAAGGACTTTTGCTGAAGAGGTGAAAAGCAAAACAGAACAAAACAACATTTAGCCTCTTAGCAACAATAACTGTATGGTGTAGGAACAGTCTGGATGACTTTTTATTATTGTGTTATACAGTATATTAATTTCAAGTTTATCTATGCCTTTGTAGTTAAACTAAAGTATAAATACATCATTATTATATTTTCAAATAAATTAGATTTCAAGTCCCCAGATACTTGCCACTGTTTGGCTTCATTATTAATCCCTTGTGTGATCTCGGGTCTTCTACTAACCTTACTACAATAATATAATGAGGGAGGGTTATCAATAAACCTGTCTTCTTCAATAAAGATATGGTGACTGAGCAGAAAACTCAGTAATAGTTATTCCCATGATTATTTTATACTTCTAAACATATGAACACTAAGAATGAAGCATTTCAAGATAAAATATATGCTTCAAAGTCTTCAAAATAGTTTTAAAATAAAATATTAAAATAGTGAAGAAATGAAAAGATTATTGGATCTTTCAACTGGTTTATGAAATGTGTACCAAAGTTTGGGCTTTTTGAAGCCCACTTCTGGACTTCTCCATGACTGATAAGTCTATAATTTGCTATTAAAATGTTGCAATTTCAGTTTTAGACAAGGGAGCTATAAATTGCTAAGATCTGGTATAAATGGTCAATTATATAAGAACAGATGTCTATTGTTTTATTTGTGAAGGGAGAAGAGTGCACGGTACTATTTACTTATAGTTGTTCTTTAAAATTTTCCTCCAGAAGAAAAAAAAAATCCATGCCACATTTGTGGACATGGTTAGGTGACCACAGTAACGAAGAATTCAGGGATGATTTAGTGCAGATCATCATGCAGGCTTCCTGGCATATGCATTTTAAACAGTATTGTGTTGTCTCCCAAGTTTGCCAGAGTCTAATCTGTGAGCAATTGAGGCAAAATCAAAATCAGAAACCTAGCGGAGTAATATTGTTTTGAAATTGTCAAGCAAAAGTCTTTGGTTTGGTTTTGTTACGTCTGGAACCAAAATGTCACATGTGGCATACATCATTTAAAGTTTATTATTTTAACCTTAGACCTCCTTGTTTAAAATTCAGTGCCCTGCATCCCAGCATAAGCATTTTTACTCTATTATACGCGAGCCTGTGCCAGCTCCATGGTGAGCCTGGTGAAACCATAGCTTGGATGACTGGAAGGCCCTTCCATGGTTCCCTTCTTTTGTTGGAGCTGCCAAACCCAATAGGTTCATGGGGGTGCTCAAAAATTAAAGCATGGCACCAGGTAATTGAAACCATTTCCTGAACATCTAGCTGTACTCTCTGCTGAAAAAGAAATCATCCAACGCTATTGGAAGAGTAAAAGTGGTGTCATTTTACGTTTACAGAAGCATTCAGTATTTTCATGGACAGACTCAAAAGCTTGTGATTACAAAGTGTGAAATTCTTATTAAAATTCCTCATGAAATCAAGAGAACACATATCTAGCAACTGTTCCAAGGCCTCCTTTCCTCCTATTTGGACAGCATTAGCAACAATCCCACCAATCCATTCTCTTCTCCATATCGAATATGCCGTTTCTCCTTCTTGGATGACTTACCCTAGCAAGAGAATTTTTAATTATTTGTCATTCAGTGTAAGTTTACTCTTGATGTTATGGCCTTCTTCACACGGGCACGAGGCAAATTGTCTTCTGGGATTAAGATGTTGTGAACTTGGGCTGGCTGCAGTAGAAGAGATAGGGGTGTTGACAGGGAGTATGTATTTTTGCTTTTAAATCTAAGCAAAGATTTACAGATCGAGAATTTGATTACATTCTTTGTGCAGAACTTAAGCTTCTCTACATGCAGTTCAAGATTGTCATGGCTGCAGAGGATTTACACGTCTTACAAAGTTCCAGTTATAATAATAGTATAACACTATACTGTTTCTGAGGTGTTTTCCATTTCTTATTCATCTTTATAGTATTTGTTTACAGGGCATACAGGGTAGGGATTGTTTTATTCACTTTGACAGTGAGGATTCTAAGGCCCAGAGAAGTTAAGTGGCTTGCCCAAGATCACACAGCCAGTAAAGACAGAGTAAACTCTCAAACTGATCTTCTGACTCTGAATCTTATGCTCTTTCCATTAGCATGTGGTGCCTCTTATGTTTCTTATGTCTTCTTCTTACCTAAGTGAATTTTTTTTTGGACCAGTTTTCAAAGCAGTTTTAATGGAACACATCCAAATGTTGTTTCTGTGGAGCTGACAGCATGGAAATGTGCAGTTTCTCAATCAGGAAAGTGCTCATTATCTTGGAATCCCAAGACTGCCAAAGATCAGTGTGAAATGGTTTCATGCGTCTCTACTTGTGTGAGCACAGCAATTTCCTTGCTCCTCCACCACATTATGTATTTCTGTCTTATAATATATGTACACATCTATTTCTAAATCTCAAATATAAACTCCTGATGGTCAATTACCATCATGCTCATTTTTGTATATGCCATTGTGTTTTGTACAAAGTCTTACATGATGTTGATGCTCAATGTTTACTAAAATGAATTAAAGATGATATATGAGGGTTTGAAGGGTCCAAAGGTACCTTCCTGTACTGTCTGTATCAGTTCTGTCCAGTATGAATTTCTGTAGTGATGGATATGCTCCATTTTGGGGCTGTTCAATACAAAAGCCACAAGCAGCTTTTGTACTAGGGAACTGATTTTTAAATTTATTTTAATGCAAGTTAGCTTAAGTAGTTGCATGTGGCTGGTAGTTACTGGTAGACGTTGCAGCTCTAAAATTTCCATACGTTTTCTTAAATTCTGATTGTGTTTGGGACCTTCCATATGCTGATGGTCCTCACTATGCCTTTTTAAGTATATTTAAATTTAAAAACTTTAAAAATCATTTTTATCAGCATGTATCAATTATACTGATTAATGGGTTTCAGTGAGTATGCACTGCTCACTGTGTCTTTGATGAAGAGGATTTTCAGCCAGCTGTGGACGAGGAGATGTAGCGGGCTCAGACTTCTCCTTACATCCAAGGTAGCTGTCTCTTTCTGCTCTTGAGTTCTCTGAAGAGGGGCCGGCATCTTCCCTGAGAATTTTCTGGAAAGCAGGAGTAATTTGTATCTTGGAGTTGCAAAGTGTCAGAAGAGGATCTGGTGATGCATTTGGGGATTTCCTCAGTTTCTTGAGGCTCAATGACATATAGTCTGGGCCTATAGGAGAGAAAGATGGATCATTTCCTAAGAAAGGCAGATCTTCAGTCAAAGAAAGAGGTGGGCAGGAAGCTAACATTTGTTAAACTGATTTGTTCATACACAGTCTGGGCGGTGGTGTCTCATTTGCCCTAAGAATCTTTAGGCTCTGTCTCCTTCACATAGGCTGTATCCATCACCAGCCACCATTAAGTTATACATTCTTTCTAGTTATGAAACTTCTAAATTCCTCCTCTGAAGGATTTAAAAAAAAAAAAAAAAAAAAACCCTCTCTCTCCTCCTCTCCCCACCAGATAGCGATAGCAAAAAAACGACCCAGGAAGAGAGAAATGCTGTTCATGCAGGGTGGACCCTTTGATCTCAGCGACTTCTAAGAACCTCCATTCCTCATGCTGTGGCTTCTGCTACTTCTCTCAAGGAGCCAAAAGGTTAAACAGAGAGAGCGGCAGGAGTGAAATGGCAGCCAAATGGGAGAGTCCAAGAGGCCCCTTGAACAGATATCTATGTGTTATTATGTGATTCTGGGCACAAGTCCCTTCTTGGAATGTAAACAGTGTTCAAAAGGTAGATTGTTAGATCTTTGTGCTCTATGAGAAGTAAAACAAATATCCAGGAAAGGAAAACGGGTACATTGTTAAGATTGATGTACTCTTGGTGACTGCAAAACTGAAATGAATGAATCCTTAATTTCAGAATTAAAATTTTAACTCAGGATTGGTTTTCTTATTTGTGACGGGATCCCAGCTTGTCTGTTGTGATTTAAAGAGTAGAATTTTCCCTGAGGAGCCTACTCTCTAAGGTTGACAAAAACAGTTAAGATTCATAGTGTGTATTGTGCATGAAATGGGCACTTAAAAATATGTTCAGATAGCTGTGTTAGCCTTTCTTCCTTTTCTTGTGAAGGTAGATTTATGGATTATCTGTTCCTTTGGGCAAAAGGAAAGCAAAGCACAGAGAAGGAATTGATTTGACCAAGCTCACAGAGCAATCATATCTATTTTTACATTGGTATTTGAATAGGAAACTTTGAAACAGGAGCCATCAAGTTGGCCTTTTTCCTCAGCAGTAATTCAAAGCTCCAATCCCTTACTAGATATAAAGGAGCCCATTGGTATGAAATATACACAAAAAGTGCAAAGGAGCAAAAGAAGACCCCAATATGATAAAGCTATTGGAGAGAAGACAAAATGATACATTCTGATTTCAGTTGATTACAGTTCGGATTTCCTAAATTGTTTTTTCTTTAAATAAACTTTTTGTATTGGAATAATTTTAGATACATATAAGAGTTGTAAAGACAACTAGAGAGTTCCCATATATCCCTCTCACAGTGTCTCCTAATATTAACATTTTATATTTGATTTCCAGAATTTTACAATAATTTTATGTACACGAGTGCTCCTTAAATGTCTTGTTTACAAATGAGTTTGTTTCTATGCCTTTCCAATGTAGGAAAGATTGAATAATCTTCCTGTATGATAAAGATTCCACAGTTGAGCACTGAAAATTTCCATTATAAAGTCACTGGGGAGTCTTAACCACAGTTACCACTGTTGGAGAAGGCGGAAGGAAGAGGAATATTTGATAGTGTGACAAGACAACTTTAGAATAAGGGAAGATCTCTTTAGTTTACTTTATCCTCTCAGGAATCATTGAGGCTTTATAGCAATACTAAGATGATAAAAAATTTTGAAAACAGCATTTTCTATAATATGCATTAAATGAGATGTACATCTCCCAAAGTTCCTGATAGTACATAGAAGTTGTTTGATAGTACATAGAAACAGGATTAACTGGGTCTACAGAAATTTGGTTGATCATGATGCTTGACTTGAAAGTTGGAACTTACAGCAATTGCAGACTGAGTGGGAAATTTTTACAGTGCTTACAAGGAAGTAAATGGTAGACCAGTGGAGCAGATAGGGGCCCAATGGTGCCCAAGGAGAGATTCAGTTTGCCATAGAGAAGTGCCATTGATGAATGGCCTTGGGTAGAATCAGGTCTCCCAAATATGAGTCTCATTAGTTATTTAGTGAGAAAGGATTTGATGTTTAATATTGGGTAAACACTACCATTATATTAATTTTATTGTCTGAGTTTGTTAAGTGCATATTGAAGTGCATAAGGTGCATATTGAAGGAACCCTATGGAATTTCCAGTATCTGACAATTTTTGATCCACAAAAATGGTACTTTCATATGATTCAACCTACTAGTAAGCTATCTGTGGCTAATTCCAAAAATTTCGACTTGGTTGCATTTTATATTTTTGTTGTTTGTATGAACCTGGAAATAAAGAACAATAAATATTGAACTAGAAAAATCTAGCTGAGGGAATGGGGTTGTAGCTCAGTGGTTGAGTGCTTGCCTGGCATATGTGAGGCACTGGGTTCGATCCTCAGCACCACCTAAAAAAATAAAATAAAGATATTGTGTCCATCTACAACAAAAAAATAAAAAAAACCCCAGCTGACACTGGTTATGAAAATACCTTGAGTGGGCAGGTGGGTGAGCAGCCCCCTTGACAGAAGGCTACCTGAAGAGGCTTTCTTCCTGTAAGCTAGACATTGCACCTTTGCATTGTTCTGTCCTTTCCTCCAAGATTAAGTTGATTCTGGGTATTTAGAATCGTGAATTTTACAGGTTTAGTCATACTTGGCACCTTTTCCTCTGGGGATCTGAAAACATACATCTGAAAATGATTGTTTATCATCCCAAACCCAAACGTTGTATTTTCAACCATAAGGTGGCATCATATCACATTTTATGCTGAAGAGGCAGGTCGATTTAGCTCACTGAAATGACTAATGCCCTGCTCATGTCTTTAAGCAGTGGGTGTAGCACATTGAATTTTGAAGTTTATAAGCAAATATTGGAAGCTGGCATCTCTATATAGGGTTTTTAACTTTTTTCTTATATTTGATCTTTTTTATATTCTGACTGAGAAATTAGTAATAGAACAAATTACTATATTAACTAACACTATGTTTTACCTCATTAAAGTATGTAAGGCAGTTTCTTGTATATAGAAGCTACTCAAAAATATTCATTGCATGATTAAATTGAAATATTCCTTTAATAGGCCTTACCCTCAGGAATTCATTTTCTCATTTGTCAAGTTGAATTTACAGCATACTTTTATTGCTGTGACCCATTTCTTACCAGGATAAGAAGCTTATTTCATGAAGAAGTTAAACTCAACACATTTAATTTCTCTACTACCCTTTAAAAATACATTACTTTTTTTTATATACCACTTTTCTTTGCTTAATTAGGAGTGTCCAGGACTTGCAAATTGCATAAATGCACTGGTTTACTCTCTCTAGTTGCTTTATTGAAAACTCTGGCTTAGTTTGAAAAGCTGAGTAAAACTTGCTTCATTTTTCTTTGTAGAAACATTTTGTACTTTGTAGAAAACACTGTAAATGCTTTCCATATAAAACCTCCCTTTCTGCAGATGAAGTGATTTTGTTCTTGGAACTCTTTAATAGTTTTGTGGGAAGTCTGTGCCACTTTCCTGCAGGGGAGACACTCCGGTGAGGCATGTGGCAGGGCACCTTAGAAGTCTAGTTAGGAATCCAGAGATGGAATAGGAAGATCTTGCTCTCTGAGTTTCTGTAGTTGTGGACATCTTGGAACCCTTAATTCTATATGGACTGTCTATGATGCCAAAGTAACATTAAAAAACTAAATAGTTAACCATTTAAAAGACAATAACTCTATCTTGTATAAATTGGCTAGAATGATATTTCTATTAAATTGAATTGATTTCATGAATTGAGGTTTGGCTGTTCCCTAGATGTTAACACTCCACCCCCATTTTTCCCTGGGTGGAGTCCTGAACTGAATTATAGTTCTCTTTGCTATCAATAATATTGGCACTTTATACTTAATATTTTCCTCTCAGAGTCAAAGTGAAAAGTCATAATGAAACAAGGAGGATGGTGTGAAATAGAAGGCGGTGCTCTTCTAAGCAGGAAGGTCATGAAGGCATCTCTGAGAAGGCGACCTTAGTTTAAAGAGGAAGGATGCAACCAAGCCAACCCCACACCTTTGGCTTTGAATTGGGTGGGTAGAAGATGGGATGTAGTGGCTAGGAAGAACCACTCAGGAATGAAAAAGAGCTTAGCACGTAACAGAGAGATGCAATAGAAAGAAGGCTGTGTGGTAGAGCTTGGGGCAGACAGGGCTTGGGTGGGGCGTAGAGGTGGGGCAACACCATGGTAAGGACTTTGGATCTTTTAAATGCAAGTTTAAGCAAATGAAGGGTTTTAAGTAGAGAAGCTACTTGTTCTTACATTTTTAAAAAGATGACTTTGGTTCATCCACAGTGGAATGAATAAATTGTGATACAATGGAATGTTACATGGCAATGAGAATGAAAGATTTGTTGCTATATGTAACAGTCTTATTGTGTATACATGAAGGTCTTGTTGTAAAACTTGGGAGTTAAGTGTCAGTATCATCATATGTGAGCACAAATTGTATTTAAGGATATGGGTATTATATACTAGGTTTATCAGTTTTCTTCCTCCCAAGAACTAAGGTAGGTATAGTGTCCATTTAGGTAACCTTATGTGGGTAGTCAGATTTCTGAGAGAACACATCACAATTACAATATGTAGTGGAAAAAAAAAGGGTACATGGCATGAGTCCATTTATGTGAATATTCTATTGCTTGATGTGGGCATTGATTACATGGATGTGTTCAGTTTGTGAGAATTCCTCAAGTTAAAATTCATGTTTTTTTGTTTTGTTTATGTACATTAATCTTCAAAAGTTAAAAAAGGATCACTATTGCTGAAGAAGAGAGAATAAACTATAGAGGAGAATGGAAGCAAGGGGATTTGTTAGGAGGCTATTGAAATTGACCAAAGGAAAGATGATGGATTCAACTAGGGCAGTGGTAGAAATGGAGATAAGTGGCTTCATTCTAGATCTACTTGAATGAAGTGCAGGATTGGCATTAGGTGGCAACACAAAATTTCTGGTATTTAACCTTTAAAGTGACAATTTTATATGGTTTGACCTACTAGGAATAAACTATAAGGGCATCATTGATGCATTCTAGTTATTGTTTCACTGTAAAGTATGAGAATTCTTGGATTTGTATTTTTTTTTCTTTGTGATGTTAAGAATAAAACCTTAGGGTTTTCCTTTAGAACATATACGGAGTTTGGTGACTTTGTTCCATTCCAAAAATTATATTGCTTTCACTGAGATGAGTTCATTTCTCATATTTTACCAACACTAGGATTCATGCTTCAAAACTAGGAGTAGTTCTTAAGGTAACTACTTAACTAACATACTAATATTCTACAGATTCCTTGGCTATAAAGATGGTGATAACAGTGACTATCAAAAGCTTGTATTGTTTTAATATTTAGGAGTAAAGTGTCAGCAATATTGTATGTGTATATAAAGTATATTTGAGGATATGGATGTTAAATGCCAGGTTTATCAGTTTCCTTCCTCCCCAGAACTGAGGTAGTTTTCATGTCCATTTAGGTATCTTTGTGTGGGCTGTCAGATTTCTGAAGAGGAGTGTGGGATCAAGAGGCCCCTGACTGGTACAGTAGGGGTTCTTTAAGTTGTGAGCACTGAGGTGTCTTAGCTGGGTGGCTGAGAGGTATAAAGACGGCTGCACAGTGAGTTCTGACCCTGTAGCCCTTTCCATTGTAACTGAATCTTCAGATTCATATCCACCAAATTGACATGTGATAGTCCAAGGAGAAAACAACCTTGGAAATGGTCTATTGAAAGTAATTTACTTCCTTATCTATCACATTCTCAAATGCCCTACATTTGAGCAAAGCAGAGGGAGTATAATACTCATTCGGAAAGTTGAGAGGGTCTAGGGAAAAGTATTTTAATTTTATTCTTTTTTTCTCAATATATTTTTTTCACAAAAACATATAAAAAGTAAAAGTGGAAGAGGCAGATGATATTTTATATATATATGTATATATATGTATATATATATATTTTAAAACCAGCTTTGAATTAATTTTCTCATATCAGAAAAGCATGCCTCCTGGTTAGTATTAGATCTACAGAATGCACAGATGGAAAATAGTTATTGGAAATCCCCAACGGGATTTATTTTGCATTGTGCTTCACTGAGTACAAAAGTCATTTAGAAGGTTCTAATTTTTTCCCCAAGGACCATCACAAAACAGTCCCAAAAGGAGGGGTGGGGTGGATGGGGGAACAATCTGAAAATGTTTCCTTGAAAGATGCCCTTTCCTGCCTAGTTATAGAATGAAATCAATACCGACCTCTAGATTTGTTGACCTGTTCGTGAGACAGAAACTAAAATGTGAAAAATTGAAAGTTTTCCCTGATGATAGATTTTTTTTCTCTTTCAGATGCAGCTGGTGTGAACAATCTAATGACTAGAAAGATCTTCAGACCTCTATATAGTGCTGAAGAATGTCACGTTGAGAAAGGGCATGCTTTCCCTATATCATTGTGCCTTAATCTTCTTAGATTTTTCTACAAAGAAATCACATTAATCAAATCTCCTTTCTGCTATATGAAAGGTGCAGGCTGACTAATGCTCGACTTTGGGTGAAATTGGATATGGAAGAAAATCCTGACTTGAAATAATACCAGGACTTTCTATAATCCTGTGTTGCTGGAGTCTTAGTTCAGGACTATAATTTCCAGCTTGGATTTTGTGAAATCCCAGAGTGCTATTGGTGAACCCAAGAGGTCCTGTGCACTATAACGGGGAACCCCCAATTTAAATGTACCTAAAAATAAAATATTTGCTGTAAAAATATTTAGGAATAGGATTTATATGTGTGTGTGTTTCAGTCAAACAAAGACCTGCAATTATAGTTCCAAGTACAAAAAGGCAGAAACTGCTGTTTATCTGATTCATAAGATTTTCTGGTTATAACAAAGACAAAATTTGTCTAAAATGTAATCTGACTTTTAAAAATCTGAGTCCAGAATCTGTATATCTGAAATGTGGATGCTTTTTCAAAGTGCTTCTCTTAAAAAATTATTTACTTACTTCAAAACTCCATCTATTAATCAAAGTATTTTTGGAACCTTTTAAAAAACTATTTTTATTTTATTTTATTATCTTTTTTTTGTTGTTGAGTCTGAAGCACATCTCTTTGAATATATTTTTGGATGGGGCTGAATGTTTGAAAAAGTCTGCAGTTGTTAAGAGCCAGTCTAGGAAGTGGGATATGTGCTCAATGTGAGTATTGTTGAAAAAAAACCCACATTGTATTCATAAAGTATAACATCACTTTGCACCCTATAAATATATATAACTATAATTTGTCAATTTACAATTAAAAATAAAAATTAAAAAACAACCAAAAAACTAAGTCTCACTCGTTTGCTGTCAAATGACATTTTGAGACAATATAAATTTCCGTTTTCATCATACTTTCGCAATGAAATTTAGCATTTATTGATGATACTTGCATGAGACAGTGATATCTGCCATCTTGTGATTTTCTCTTCCTTCCTTCTGTAGTTATTAGTTGCATTCTAGTATAAGGAAGAACCATCATTATTTTTGTCAGTGGGGATTGCATGGATTTCTATTTTATTAGTTATAATCTATTACTATTATTATTTATTTTATTGTTTGAACATTCCCCAATTTGGCCACTAGAGACTGTTTACATTTGAAGCCTGCATTCTTTTTTTTTTGGGGGGGGGCGGGTACTAGGGATTGAACTTAGGGGCAGTTGACCTATGAGCCACATCCCCAGCCCTATTTTGTATTTTATTTAGAGACAGGGTCTCACTAATTTGCTTAGTGCCTCGCCGTTGCTGAGGCTGGCTTTGAATTTGCAATCCTCCTACCTCAGCCTCCTGAGTTGCTGGGATTGCAGGCATGCACTACAGTACCTGACTGAAGGCTGCATGCTTAACCATGACTCTAAACTGCTTCTCCTTAGCTGTACCCATTTACTTTAGAAACATCCCATGGAGTCTAACTTTTAATAGACTCTCAGTCACATGGAGAATAGGAGGTCTGTCTTGGCTTCTGAATATGATTCTGTACTATTATCATCATCATCATCACCCTCCTCCTCCTCCTCCTCTTCCTCTTCCTCCTCCTGCTAATCTGACATACTTTAGGTCCATTCACCACTCTCTCATAGCTTTTACTATGTACCTTACATAGGGACAATTTCCAGTTTTAAGACTATTCATGATAAATATCCTATCCACGCAGTAGGGATTTACCTATTTTCAATGATCTTTTGATTTGATTTAACAAACATTTATTACAAGGCACACTGGAGAGAAAAAAAGCGACATGAAATCTATTCTATTTGAACCAAATGTTATGGGAACATGAGAAGAATGAGTTTCATTCCAACTTGGGGGTGGGGTTAGGATGATGGAAAGGCAGAGAGGAGGCGGGAGTGTGAGATCTTGGAGGTTTACCAAATAAGGACAAAGATATGAATGTGAATCTGAAGAAAATGTCTGCCAAACAACTTGTTTCTTTTATCATTTGGTCTTTATCTTCAGTTCTTTTAAAACTTTTTTTTTCCTCTCAAAAATCTTGAAAACGAAAGGAAAGAGGAGTTTCTCTCTCTCTCTCTCTCTCTCTCTCTCTCTCTCTCTCTCTCTCTCTCTCTCTCTTTCTTCCAACTAATTGCTAAGCATGGAGCTAATGCTGACCTAGAGGTGATAACTGAGTGTGATGGTAACTGGTTTTTATCATTTTGCCATGTACCACAGTCCAGTCTTCAGAATGGAGAGTCAACGTAAGCCTGGGGTGGCAATATCTTTTATAACCCTCATTCCTCCTTTGCTTTTCATTTCACTTGGAAAAAGTAGAACCAACATGATGTTATCTAACTGGGTTCACCAAGAACTGTCTTGATGTCCTGTTAGGAGCTATCTTAGCAGGGAAGAGGATGATGAAATCCAGCACAGTGATTGCATTTTAAAGCAAGAGACAGATTTGGAAGGTGGTGGTGGTGGTAGGGAATTTCTTACCGTGCTTCGTGTAAACTGTTGCCCTTTATTGAAGTGGCTGTCCTTTTTTAGCATGCAATGCAATTGCTGCTTGGATCCCTCTTTCCCTGATGCTTTTGATACCCAGGGCCAGTGGGTACCAAAATTTGTAACTCCTGAACATCAGGGCTGTGGTTAGCTAGCTTACCAAATTTTTTGATGCCCTGAAATTCTTCTGACTCAAGGCCTGCCAGAAAGCAGGGCAGAAAACATGGCTATCCTGATGAATGGATAAGCATATTCTAGGAAAATGTAAAGAGAAAGCTACCTCTCACTGGTGAAGAGTCAGAAAATGCCATGTGTTTGGGTAGAAAATAATAGAAACACAGACAACTTATCTTGGTCCATGAGTACAAATTTTCTAACTTTTTAACAAGTTTCCTAATTTTTAATTCTAAATGAAAGGTAAAACTAATGAACATAAAATGTATGGAAAAGGATTGGTTTTGAAAAACTCCTGAAAATTATTTATTGCTAAATGATTTTAATACTCTGGCACCTTGTATAGGCAATTGTACCATCTTATAATCTTCTTGTTAAGAACATAAATACCCAGAAATACACATATATGTAGACAGTAATTTTTCTATATATGATTTATATTTACATGTACAATTGATATTCCCACTGAGACTGTTTTATCTGGTTGGCTTATTTGTGATTTTCATGTTTGAAAAATATATTTTAAGAGACTTTATTGTCTTATGTTTGCCTTTTTTCATTCAAGGGTAGTTCAATAACAGAGAATTAAATATAAACTTGATTCATAGAAAAGAAATCAAGGACAAAATTTTCTCAAACCTTCTATTGTCTGGTTTAAACATATCATTTATTTAATGTTCTCTAATGAATTTCTTTTGGCATACTATTAGGTATATGAACACACACACACACACATACACACACATACTTTAAAGGAGATAGGAATAAGCCTATAGGAAATTAAAAGTAATAGAAATATGACTATCACAAATAATATTGAATCTGTGGAGTAGTATTATATTCTCTTTGTATCAGTATTAATCACTCTTGGAAGTCCTTATATTGGGGCAGGGTATATCAAGAGGAAGAGGCTGCTTGATTTTTAGTTCCTTAGAGAGTTGGACTATTTGGCCAGAGTTATGGAAAAGGGATTGTGTCACAAGTGAAGTTACGGTTTCAGGATTGTTTCCAAATATTCCTGCTCTGGTTTTTGGGGTAAAGAGCTGAGGCTTCTTGAAGTAGTCTTTTTTGGTCAAATAACTTAACAGGCAGTGGATCTGGTGCCAGTGATTCCATTTCTAAAGGATTTTCCTTTGAAGTGTGTGTTCCCCAATATGTTTTTTTCCAGCCAAACATATGCCTGTGATTTGAAATCAGCTCAAGAATTTTCTTTCACACTTAGTGTTCATGTTTAGTTTGCTGGCATTATAAGATTCAGTATTTCTGGGTACTTATGTTCTTAATAAACTTGTTTGGTTCCTAGATCTTTACAGTGATTTTGCCACTCAAGTTGATTCTCATGGGTAGAGTTTAGTTATCTCTGACTATAGATACTCACTTGGAAGTTATTTTTTCAATGAACCTAATTTTGGGTAATAGTTAAAAGAACATGTGTTCCAGCTTGTGTATACTTTGCATCTTCTAGATTTGTTTTGAAAAGCACTTCCTATTTTTTAGCATAGTCTTAATAGTTCAATTTTTTTTAATTCTGCCAGGAATATATGGGTTATTCTTGGCCAGCTTTGTGTCTAGATGGTGACCTGAAATTCTATTGATTGGATTACTTTCCCTTGAGAATTCATTGAGTATGGGAGCAAAAGATTGAAGACATTGAGATCTTTATGTGTCCTTCCTTGTTCTAGAGCTGTGAGACTTGTGTTTGAGAAGACATGGTATTCTGATTCTGTTAGTATTGTGAATGGTCATTTGGATTCAAATCATGAATGCTGGAGAAAGAGGCCAAAGTGAGAGCATTAGCTTATTAGAATAACTGTGATGGCATCTTCTGGAAGTAACCAAGGAGAGGTGTAGGTTCTGTACTCTTGACTTTGAAAGTAAGCCTTAGATTTTCTTTTCTGGGGAACTAGTTTTCAGATCCTGAAGGACCAATTTTGACAGTAGAAACCTTCCTAAAACTCTTCCTTCTTTTTTATCTTTTTTTTTAAAATTTTTTATTGTGGGTTGTTCAAAACATTACAAATTTCTTGACATATCATATTCCACACTTTGATTCAAGTGGGTTATGAACTCCCACCTTCACCCCATACACAGATTGCAGAATCACATCAGTTACACATCCATTGATTTACATATTGCCATACTAGTGTCTGTTGTGCTCCACTGCCTTTCCCATCCTCCACCCTCCCCCCTCTCCACCTCTCCCCTCCCCTCCCCTCCTCTCTCTCTACCCCCTCCACTGTATAACCCTGAGGGTCTCCTTCCATTACCATGCAATTTCCCTTCTTTCTCCCTTTCCCTCCCACCTCTCATCCCTGTTAAATGTTAATCTTCTTCTCCTGCTCTTCGTCCCTACTCTGTTCTTAGTTACTCTCCTTATATCAAAGAAGACATTTGGCATTTGTTTTTTAGGGATTGGCTAGCTTCACTTAGCATAATCTGCTCTAATGCCATCCATTTCCCTGTAAATTCTATGATTTTGTCATTTTTTAATGCAGAGTAATACTCCATTGTGTATAAATGCCACATTTTTTTTATCCATTCATCTATTGAAGGGCATCTAGGTTGGTTCCACAGTCTTGCTATTGTGAACTGTGCTGCTATGAACATCGATGTAGCATTGTCCCTGTAGCATGCTCTTTTTAGGTCTTTAGGGAATAGACCAAGAAGGGGAATAGCTGGATCAAATGGTGGCTCCATTCCCAGCTTTCCAAGAAATCTCCATACTGCTTTCCAAATTGGCTGCACCAATCTGCAGTCCCACCAGCAATGTACAAGTGTACCCTTTTCCCCACATCCTCGCCAGCACTTGTTGTTGTTTGACTTCATAATGGCTGCCAATCTTACTGGAGTGAGATGGTATCTTAGGGTGGTTTTGATTTGCATTTCTCTGACAGCTAGAGATGTTGAGCATTTTTTCATGTACTTGTTGATTGACTGTATGTCCTCCTCTGAGAAGTGTCTGTTCAGGTCCTTGGCCCATTTGTTGATTGGGTTGTTTGTTCTCTTATTGACTAATTTTTTGAGTTCTTTGTATACTCTGGATATTAGGGCTCTATCTGAAGTGTGAGGAGTAAAGATTTGTTCCCAGGGTGTAGGCTCCCTATTTACCTCTCTTATTGTTTCTTTTGCTGAGAAAAACCTTTTGAGTTTGAGTAAGTCCCATTTGTTGATTCTAGTTATTAACTTTTGTGCTATGGGTGTCCTATTGAGGAATTTGGAGCCCGACCCCACCGACTGTAGATCGGAGCCAACTTTTTCTTCTATCAGACGGCGCATCTCTGATTTGATATCAAGCTCCTTGATCCATTTTGAATTCACTTTTGTGCATGGCAAGAGAAAGGGATTCAGTTTCATTTTGTTGCATATGGATTTCCAGTTTTCCCAGCACCATTTGTTGAAGATGCTATCCTTCCTCCATTGCATGCTTTTAGCCCCTTTATCAAATATAAGATAGTTGTAGTTTTGTGGATTGGTTTCTGTGTCCTCTATTCTGTACCATTGGTCCACCCGCCTGTTTAGGTACCAGTACCATGCTGTTTTTGTTACTATTGCTCTGTAGTATAGTTTGAAGTCTGGTATCGCTATACCGCCTGATTCACACTTCCTGCTTAGCATTGTTTTTGCTATTCTGGGTCTTTTATTTTTCCATATGAATTTCATGATTGCTTTCTCTATTTCTACAAGAAATGCCGTTGGGATTTTGATTGGCATTGCATTAAACCTATAGAGAACTTTTGGTAATGTCGCCATTTTGATGATGTTAGTTCTGCCTATCCATGAACAGGGTATATTTTTCCATCTTCTAAGATCTTCTTCTATTTCTCTCTTTAGGGTTCTGTAGTTTTCATTGTATAAGTCTTTCACCTCTTTTGTTAGGTTGATTCCCAAGTATTTAATTTTTTTTTTGAAGATATTTTGAATGGAGTGGTTGTCCTCATTTCCATTTCAGAGGATTTGTCGCTGATATACAGGAATGCCTTTGATTTATGAGTGTTGATTTTATATCCTGCCACTTTGCTGAATTCATTTATTAGCTCTAATAGTTTCTTTGTAGAGCCTTTTGGGTCTGCTAGGTATAGAATCATATCATCTGCAAATAGTGATAATTTAAGTTCTTCTTTTCCTATTTTTATGCCTTTAATTTCTTTCGTCTGTCTAATTGCTCTGGCCAGTGTTTCGAGAACTATGTTGAACAGAAGTGGAGAGAGAGGGCATCCCTGTCTTGTTCCAGATTTTAGAGGGAATGCCTTCAGTTTTTCTCCATTCAGAATGATGCTAGCCTGAGGTTTAGCATAGATTGCTTTTACAATATTGAGGTATGTTCCTGTTATCCCTAGTTTTTCTAGAGTTTTGAACATAAAGGGATGCTGTACTTTGTCGAATGCTTTTTCCGCATCTATCGAGATGATCATATGGTTCTTATTTTTAAGTCTATTGATGTGGTGAATAACATTTATTGATTTCCGTATATTGAACCAGCCTTGCATCCCAGGGATGAATCCTACTTGATCATGGTGTACAATTTTTTTGATATGTTTTTGTATCCGATTCGCCAGAATTTTATTGAGGGGATTTTTGCATCTAGGTTCATTAGAGATATTGGTCTGTAGTTTTCTTTCTTTGAAGTGTCTTTGTCTGGTTTAGGTATCAGGGTGATGTTGGCCTCATAGAATGAATTTGGAAGTTCTCCCTCCTTTTCTATTTCCTGAAGTAGCTTGAAAAGTATTGGTATTAGTTCTTCTTTAAAGGTTTTGTAAAATTCTGCTGTATACCCATCCGGTCCTGGGCATTTCTTAGTTGGTAGTCTTTTTATGGTTTCTTCTATTTCCTCAATTGATATTGGTCTGTTTAGGTTTTCTATATCCTCCTGACTCAATCTGGGCAGATCATATGACTTAACAAATTTATCTATGCCTTCACTATCTTCTAATTTATTGGAGTATAAGGATTCAAAATAGTTTTTGATTATCTTCTGTATTTCTGAAGTGTCTGTTGTGATATTGCCTTTTTCATCCCGTATGCTAGTAATTTGAGTTCTCTCTCTTCTTCTCTTCGCTAGCATGGCTAAGGGTCTGTCGATTTTGTTTATTTTTTCAAAGAACCAACTTTTAGTTTTGTCAATTTTTTCAATTGTTTCTTTTGTTTCGATTTCATTAATTTCAGCTCTGATTTTAATTATTTCTTGCCTTCTACTTCTTTTGCTGTTGTTTTGCTCTTCTTTTTCTAGGATTTTGAGATGAAGTATGAGATCATTTATTTGTTGGTTTTTTCTTTTTTTAAGGAATGAACTCCAAACAATGAATTTTCCTCTTAGAACTGCTTTCAATGTGTCCCATAGATTCCGATATGTTGTGTCTGTGTTTTCATTTATCTCTAAGAATTTTTTAATTTCCTCCTTGATGTCTTCTATAACCCATTGATCATTCAGTAACCTATTGTTCATTCTCCAAGTGATGTATGCTTTTTCCTTCCTTCTTTTATCGTTGATTTTCAGTTCCATTCCATTATGATCAGATAGGATGCATGGTATTATCTCTACTCCTTTATATTGTCTAAGAGTTGCCCTGTGACATAATATATGATCTATTTTTGAGAAGGATCCATGTGCTGCTGAGAAAAAAGTGTAACTGCTTGATGTTGGGTGGTATACTCTATATATGTCAATTAAGTCTAGGTTATTAATAGTGTTATTGAGTTCTATAGTTTCCTTATTCAACTTTTGTTTGGAAGATCTGTCCAGTGGCGAGAGAGGTGTTTTGAAGTCTCCCATGATTACGGTATGGTGGTCTATTAGACTCTTGAACTTGAGAAGAGTTTGTTTGACGAACATAGCTGCACCATTGTTTGGGGCATAAATATTTATGATTGTTATGTCTTGTTGGTGTATGGTTCCCTTAAGCAGTATGTAGTGTCCCTCTTTATCCCTTTTGATTAACTTTGGCTTGAAATCTATTTTATTTGATATGAGTATGGACACTCCTGCTTGTTTCCAAAGTCCATATGAGTGATATGTTTTTTCCCAACCTTTCACCTTCAGCCTATGTATGTCTTTTCCTATCAAATGCGTCTCCTGTAGGCAGCATATTGTTGGGTCTTGTTTTGTGATCCATTCTACTAGCCTGTGTCTCTTAATTGGTGAGTTTAAGCCATTAACATTTAGGGTTATTATTGAGATATGGGTTGTTCTTCCAGCCATATTTGTTTATTTCTGTTACTAAACATGGTTTGTTTTCCTCTTTGATTATTTCCCCCCCCCTTTACTGTCCTACCTCCCACTGTTGGTTTTCATTGTTATTTTCCATTTCCTCTTCCTGTAATGCTTTGGCGAGGATGTTTTGAAGAGATGGTTTTCTAGCTGCGAATTCTTTAAACTTTTGTTTATCGTGGAAGGTTTTAATTTCATCTTCCATCCTGAAGCTTAATTTCGCTGGATACACAATTCTTGGTTGGAACCCATTTTCTTTCAGTGTTTGAAACATGTTATTCCAGGATCTTCTAGCTTTCAGAGTCTGTGTTGAAAGATCAGCTGTTATCCTGATTGGCTTACCCCTAAATGTAATCTGCTTCCTTTCTCTTGTAGCTTTTAAAATTCTCTCCTTATTCTGTATGTTGGGCATCTTCATTATAATGTGTCTAGGTGTGGATCTCTTATGATTTTGCACATTCGGCGTCCTGTAGGCTTCTAGGATTTGGGATTCTGTCTCATTCTTCAAGTCTGGGAAGTTTTCTCGTATTATTTCATTGAATAGACTGCTCATTCCCTTGGTTTGGAGCTCTGTACCTTCCTGTATCCCAATGACTCTTAAGTTTGGTCTCTTAATGTTATCCCATATTTCTTGGATGTTCTGCTCATGGTTTCTTAACAGTCTTGCTGAGCTGTCTATGTTCTTTTCCAGTTGAAATACTTTGTCTTCATTGTCTGATGTTCTATCTTCTAAGTGTTCTACTCTGCTGGTAGTATTCTCTATTGAGTTTTTAAGTTGGTTTATTGCTTCCTGCATTTCTAGGATTTCTTTTTGTTTGTTTTTTATAACCTCTATCTCCCTGTATAGTTGATCCTTTGCTTCCTGGATTTGTTTGCGTAATTCGTTGTCGAAGTGATCTTTCATTGTCTGATTTTGCTGTTTAATGTCTTCCTTGATACTCCAGATCATCTGAAGCATGTATATCCTGAATTCTTTATCTGACATTCCATCTGCTGCAGCTGTTACCTCTTCTAAAGTTGCGTTGACCTGCATTGCTTGTGGTCCTTTCTTTCCTTGTCTTTTCATACTGCTTGTGTATCTTTCCTGCAGGTGCGGGCGGCGGCTCTGCTCTCTCCTTATTCCAATTGGGGTGTCGTGGCTACCACGCCGGCAGGTCACTGGGCCTGTTCAGGGCACTGGCGGCGGCTCTGTTCTGCCCCTACTCCAATTGGGGTGACGAGTGTACCACGCCGGCAGGCCACCGGGCCTGATCCACCGGTCGGTTGCAGGTTTGCCTACCCTGCAGGCGCGGGCGGCGGCTCTACTCTGCCCCTACTCCAAATGGGGTGACGTGTCTGTCATACCGGCAGGCCACAGGGCCTGTCCCGCTGGTCGGTCGCAGATCTGCCCACCTTTCGGGCACGGGTGGAGGCTCTGCTCTGCCCCTACTCCAATTGGGGTGTCGTGACTACCCCGCCTGCAGGACGCTGGGCCTGTTCCTGGCACGGGCGGCGACTCTGCTCTGCCCCTACTCCAATTAGGGTGGTGTGTGTACCACGCCGGCAGGCTCCTGGGCCTGATCCGCCGGTCTGTTGCAGGTCTGCCTACCTTGGAGGCGCGGGCGATGGATCTGCCCTGCCCCTCCTACCACACCTGTGGACCCCTGGGCCTGATCTGCAGGTTGGTCACAGGTCTGCTCACCCTGCGGGCACGGGTGGCGGTTCCGCTCCGCCCCCACTCCAATTGGGGTCACGTGACCACCACACCTGCAGGGCCTGATCCGGGCGTGGGAGAAGGATCTCCTCTGCCCCTACTCCAATTGGGGTGACGTGTGTACCACACTGGCAGGCCACTGGGCCTGACCCGCCAGGCTGTCACAGGTCTGTTTACCTTGCAAGCGCGAACGGCGGCTCTGCCCTGCCCCCCCTACCACGCCCATGTACCACTGGGTCGCGGGTCTGCCCACCTTGCGGGTGCGGGTGGCGGCTCCGCTCCGCCCCCTCTCCAATTGGGGTCACGCGGTCACCACGCTGGCGAGCCGCTGGGCCTGCTCCGGGCGCTGGCGGCGGCCCGGCTCCTCCCCTCTGGCTTGACAACAAATTGAGGAGACTCGGGTGACTGTGCCTCACCCCCCCTACCAGGAGACCAACTCTTTATGTCACCGCTGGTATTGATGAAGTTCTCTCCTCCGCCACTTTCTGATGACATCAGATCTCTGCCATGTTGGTATCCTATGCGAATGGCAGCATTTCGTTCCCCTTGCCGGGCAACCAAAGCAACGGGTGAGTCCTGACTGGCCCTCAGCAGGACCCGGACCGAGAAGCAGTTTCTGCGGGCTCCTAGCCCCGGGCCAGGGAAGTTCCGGGAGCCGGAACTCGGCCGCTCCGTGCTCGGTGTAAGCTCCTATAAGTGTAGGCTCCAAGAAGCAGTCCCCGCGGGCTCAGTTCCGGGAGCCGGAATTCGGCTGCTTAGTGCTTGGTGTATGCTCTGATAGGAGCAGGGTCCAAGAAGCAGCCTCCGCAGGCTCAGCAGCCCTGGGCCAGGGCGGTTCCGGGACGGTTCCGGGAGCCGGAACTCGGCCGCCCCGCGCTCGGTGTTCGCTCCGATAAGATCAGGTTCTAAGAAGCACCCAGGCACTGAACCCTAGCAATCTGTCTGCAAGCCGCAGGCGAATTGCAGCCTGAAATTACCTGTTCTATGGCTGAATGAGCTGCGGTCAGTCGAAAACAGGGATGGTGACGTCAGCTTTCCAACATGGTGGCTGCTGGCCTCCTCTGTGGTCTGACCGGTGTGGAGAACCGAGATGGACCGCTTCCTTCCCCCGTCTCGAACCCAGAATTCAGCCCTGAGTACGGTGCTTGCACGGCTGGCAGAAACTGCAGCGCTGTATCCCTGTGTCACTATCTCCTCATTTCCCAACGCGCGCTGCAGACTCTAGCCGCGGGGCGATTTGCTGAATAAGCAGTGTTACCCTCCGTGCGACAAACCTCTCGCGTTTGATTCCCCGTAGCCGATCCTCGTGCGATGGAAATCCTTCCTCCAGGTTCCGGAGCACCCCACTATTGCTGGAAATTCCTAACAAGATATCCTTTAGCCGTCCTGACTTGTCATACTCCCACACAGTGAAGCAGCACACGGGGGCAATGCACTCCCCTCGCCGCCATCTTCCTTCCCCCCCTTTTTTATCTTTTTTTTGTGGTACTAGTGATGGAACCCAGGGGAGGTCTACTGCTGAGCCCTCTCACCCCTTTTTGCCATCCTCCTGCCTCAACCTCCCAAGGAGCTGGGATTGCAGACATGTGTTACAATGCCTGGCCTAAAACTCTTCTTTCATGATAACCAATATAAAAAATATTTTAATTTACTCACACACAAATTTACATTGTAAGTAAAAATTCAGATCTTGTATTTTTAGTTGATGCCATTTCTTGGATTTAGGTGACTTCTCATTATAGCGGTTTGTCTAAGTCATTTTCCTTCAGTCGCATAACTGAGGTCATTCTGAGGTCTTGTGACTCCCACATAAGGTGCCACTTTGTTTCTGTCCTTCCATGAAATCATTGGCTCATGAATAGTCATTTGGATTCAAATGCTGGAGGCTGAAGAAAGAGGTCATAGTGGGAATTAGGTACTTTTCACTCAAGAGACTGACTTCTCTTGAGAACTCCACATGACTCTCATTTCCTCTCAGTGGAGCCTCACCATGCTCAGGGGCCCATTGTCAAAGGAAACCAGGATGAGAGAGGCTCATCACATTTGTTGGCTCGGTTTGTAGCTCTGTCTACTTCTCTAGACTTAAGACTTGGAAGGCCAGGTGCTTCCAGAGATAGACTTTTAGTTATCACATTCACAATGAATACCTTTAAAACATACAGTGTATCTTCATACATATGAGTCTAACTAGGTCATAAAACTGATATTTCATAGAGATTTTGGAAAAAAATGGCTTCTTTTAAATTTAATATTGTCCCAACTTTTGAGTTAAACTAGAGCTCTACCCCATCTACTCTCTTTCAAAAGACATCTAGTTCTGGGGAGGCTGAGGCAGGAGGATCGCAAGTTCAAAGCCAGCCTCAGCAACTTAGTGAGGTCTGAAGCAACTCAGTGAGACTCCATCTCTAAATAAAATATAAAAAAAGGCTGGGGATGTTACTCAGTTGGTTGAGTGCCCCTGAGTTCAATCCCTGGTACCAAAAAAAAAAAAAAAAAAAAAAAAGGAGAACCAGTCCTTCCTTCTATAACAGGCTGTCTTCATTTTATTCATCCACTCAACACACATTTTTTTTTTTTGTGACTTGTGTATTGATAAGCTTTTTGTGAAGAAGTGACTACTTAATAATAAATATGTATGGGTTTTGCCCTCAGGTAGCTCATGATCTAGGAAGGTCCTGGCTTATTAGTAATTAACTCTAATAGAATATATAAAATGATACCACAATGGCACAAATACATAGGGACACAAAGAGCTTTCATTCTTCCAGAGGACTAGGCAAGCCTACCCACAAGTATATTCCAATAGTTCTGATGTCATCTTTGAAAGATTGGGGCTCATCCAATCATGGATATTCATCTTGATAAGTACATTCTTGTTCTCCATCTACTAATTTCAAAAGTCATGATGTGGAATTATATTAGTAACAGTAATGGAAATATTGGGTTGCATTTTTCTTTTCAAGGACAGACCCTAAAAAAGAAAGAAAGAAAGAAAGGACAGAAGATGATGATTGAGGTTTAGTGGGAATGTCATTAAAATAATTAAATTAATTTTGCTCTTTTCTCTACTAAGACCTACCTTTTGACAGCAGAGAATTTTTTATTTGTGCTTTTTAGTTATACATGACAGTACAATGTATTTTGACATATTATACATACTTGGAATATAACTTCCCATTCTTGTGGTTGTACATGATGTGGAGTTTCACTGGTCATGTATTCATATGTGAATATAGAAAAGTTATGTCCTATTCATTCTACTGTCTCTCCCATTCCTACCACTCCTCTCTTCCCCCCACTCCTCCCATTCACCTCCATCATGCTATTGTGAGTCAGCATCCACGTATCAAGAGAACATTTGGCCTTTGGTTTTCTGAGATTGGCTTATTTCACTTAGTATGGTAGTCTCCAGTTCCATCCACTTACTGGCAAATGCATCATTTAATTCTTCTTTATGGCTATGTAATATTCCCATTCTTTCTATCTATCTATCTATCTATCTATCTATCTATCTATCTCATATTTTCTTTATCCATTCATCTGTTGAAGGGCACCTAGGTTGGGTCCATAGATTAGCTATTGTGAATTGAGATGCTATAAACATTGACATGAGTGCTTCATTACGGTATGCTGATTTTAAGTTCTTTGGGTATAAACCTAGGAGTGGGATAACTGGATCAAATGGTAGTTCCATTCCAAGTTTTCTGAGGAATCTCCATACTGCTTTCCATAATGGTTGTAGCAATTTGCAGGCCCACCAGCAATGTATGAATGTACCTTTCCCCCACATCTTTCCAACATTTATTGTTACTTATATTCTTTATGATTGGCATTCTGATTGGAGTGAGATCAAATCTTAGAGAAGTTTTGATTTGCATTTCTCTAATTGCTAGTGATATTGAGCATTTTTTTCATATATTTATTGACTGATTGTATTTCTTCTTCTGTGAAGTGTCTGTTCAGTTTCTTAGCCCATTTGTTGATTGGATTTTTTGTTGTTGTTGTTGTTATTAAGTTTTTTGAGTTCTTTATATGTCCTAAAGATTAATACTCTAACTGAGGTGCATGTGGCAAAGATTTTCTTCCAATCTGTAGGCCTTTGTGTTCTTGATTGTTTCCTTTGCTTTTAATAAGCTTTTTAGTTTGATACAATCCCCTTTATTGATTCTTGATTTTACTTCTTGAGCTTTACAAGTCTTGTTGAGGAATTTGCTTCTTAAGCCAACATGATGGAGATTTGGGCCTACTTTTTCTTCTAGTAGGCACAGGGTCTCTGGTCAAATGCCTTGGTCCCTGATCTACTTTGTGTTGAGTTTTGTGCCGAGTGAGAGATTGGGGTCTAGTTTCATTTTATTATGTATGGATTTCCAGTTTTCTCAGAACCTTTTGTTGAAGAGGCTATTTTTTCTCCTCTGTATGTTTATGGTGCCTTTGTCTAGAATGAGATAACTCCAGTGGGTTTGTCTTGACAGCAGAGAATTTGAAAGGTATCAGAGTTTTCTATTTGGAATGAGACACATTTTTAGGAAATGTGGAACTACAGATATAAGTGAACGAAGATAAAGAAAGGAGGCATTATCGTTCCAGAATTTTCATGTAGGACTTAATTGGGATGGCTATCTGACAGAAGGGGGAACAGGGTAATTTTATGTAGCTGTAACCAGTCTAGTGGTTTTACTTAGGCATGATTGTTTATTGGAGTGGACTGGAAGGAGCTATTGGACACTGTGCATGTGTGTTTGTGTTTGTGTGAGAGAGAGAGAGACGGGGTGGGGGGGTGGGGGGGAGAGGGAGAGGGAGGGAGGGTCAAGTCATTCCTTTCTGCTTCCATTACAGATAAGGTAGTCAGGAAAAAAAAAAGAGCAAATATTTTTACTGGATGGAAATTCATTGTATGAAAGCATTTTCATACAAAGGGCCTTTTTCCAATTTTAGAATGGAGCCCTGAGATGGAATTTAGAAAGTCTGTCATAAAGATTTGTTGAAAGGAGTTTCAGTTGATTAAAAAAAAAATCAGTGTCTTATCCATGATATAATTTCAAGAGATGAGCTTATGCAGTTCAAAGAAACAATTTCTCTAACCTCAGGGGAAGAGAATAAGGAAGTGCCCAAATATCACCACAATTTTCCTCTTGTCTTACTTGCCTACTCCCTGCTCCATGCTCTTTGTTTCGGGGCCTGCAGTGCTAGGGAAAACAAAACAAAACACACCCCTCTTCAAGTGTGCCAGGGGCCGGTGCCTTTCCATCCCTCCTGAAAACCAACTGGTTAGATGAATCACTAAATGTCTCTCCACTCTGTCTGCTTAGCGCTGCATCGTCCTGGATCATATCCACATTCCTACCTTTGACTTTAAACCAAAGTTAGGACTT
The DNA here is from genome assembly GCF_047511675.1 of Marmota flaviventris. Taxonomy (NCBI): domain Eukaryota; kingdom Metazoa; phylum Chordata; class Mammalia; order Rodentia; family Sciuridae; genus Marmota; species Marmota flaviventris. Next base: position 25,158,424 of record NC_092498.1, read on the forward strand.
GCTTGTTCCTTTTGGCACATTTTCAGATTGTGAGCACATTTTACGATATGTCCATCTGCACAGCTATCTAAATAAGAGCAGTCTTATGGGGAGTGTGGCTGAGAGTTCACTTAAGATCCTTCACAGGCTCCTGCCTGCCTCTTCCAGATTGGCAGCCACAAATGAGGTTAATCATGACTGTGTTCAATATAGTAGAATGGTTTGGTCATACATGACACCTGGGAGTGTTGAGTACTGCTCTGTATCGAATGCCTGGTACTGTTTTGGTGACTTGAACTTTGAGCTGTGTTGACTTGTCAGGGGGACAAGTTAACAAATCTTAGTTAAATAGTTAATGATATATTACTAGGAATGTTAGATAAGGCAGTTCCATGTAACTCCTGTCATTATACATTCTTGGATTGAAAATAAGCCAGTCTCTCAACAGTTTGGAGAGAAAGCCTTAGAACTGGCCCTTTGAGCACCAAGAAAAATGATAATGATATGTGGTGATGTTCGGAAGGGCATCTCTGTGTCCTCCAACTTGCTAATGTGAAAAATACATTACTGCTAAGAAAATACAAATGTGGACTAAACAGTTTTTAATAGCTGAAGATCTATATGCTTTTCCCCAAATGGTTACTAAAGTAATGCAATCATAGCTGCTTTAATTTAGTGTTAATGCAACTCTGTAAACCATTATGGACATTATCTGTGACATTCCTAGTCTGTAATCAATAATTGGACTGGGGTAGTGGCTCAGCGGTAACACATTTGAGGAACTAAGTTTGATCCTCAGCACCACATAAAAATAAATAAAATAAAGGTATTGTGTTCAACTAAAAAATGAATATATAAAAAATAGTGACATTAAGAAAAGAGAAAAAAATTGTTAGCAGTGATAAACATTTAATTAATGTCCATAAAAAGGCAAATGCTTGTGAGGACATGATTCATCATTGGATTTTTGGAGGGCAAATTTCCAAAGAAGCACATGTTTATTACAAACTAAACTTAGAAAGTTTTCCAAGGATCAGTCATATATTTAATATCTTGCATAAAAGTAACGTGATTTCATCAGAACTGCTGAGTAACAGAAAATGATGTCATAAGTAAACAATCTTTAGTTAATAATGAAAGAGTAACCATCAAATGGTTTTGCTCCTATTCAACTATTATAAGATAAGCAGCTAATTGCAATTTACAGGGAGGTAAATTTTCCAGCTTTAAATTATGAATGACACCAAAATGTGGCATTTTCATTTAATGGTGGATCATCTTTGCCAGCAGCAGCAGCAGTAGCTCAACTTTGACTTCCCAAGGAAGGGCAAGCATGCCCATTATGTGTGCTGCTTTGGTTTGCAGGTTTTTAAAAATTCTATTCTAAAGTTTTCAAGTGATACCTGATCTGCTCATGCACTTGGTAAGGATTAGTTATTTGGCTTTATTCTATGGGAATAGGAAATTGGCAATCGAGTGCATACTTACAGTTTATAATCTTGTTCCACAATAGAAAGAGATGATTAGTGCTTATGTATTTCATTTGATCATGTGTATTTGACTTTTGAAGGTGGATCTATTCATAGGAGAATAACTTCAGTTTAGTTGTAAAAAGGAAATGGCCTCCTCTCCAGTTGACAGTAACTAGATGATTGGCAATAATTTGATACCTAAAAGAATGTTCATTTTCATATTTTACCTCCTTTTAAAAATTGGCACATCTCCAGATAGGATCTTGTAAGAAATTTCATTTCAGCCATGCTTCTAAATCCAACTTTCTTAGAATTTAGTACATGGATACTATTTGGGCTTGATTTTGCTTTCTCAAAAGCAACAACTTAGATAGGACTTTATACTTTGCTTGAAGTGTCTTGCCTCTTTTTACCCATATAGTATCTGTTTTGCAATCAAGTATATGATACGAAATTTGTCACTATCATAACCTCAGAGTCTTGGAGTGTGTTGTCAAGGAAGCCTGGAGAGAACTCCAAGAGCTCAGGCAGCTTTTCACCCTGGATAACTAGATATTTAATTGCATAAAAGCAGATAATCTCTAGAGGTTCTTGTGCTATAATGTTAACAATACACGTGAAGCTTTCTTCAGAGATAAAAAAATTAAAATAATTAGCTAAAATATTGTTTTATTGCTCAATAATACCCAGGTTCTCCCAGCCCTGAAGCATTTTATTCACTTTCCTGATCGTGTCTGTTTCTGGATTGTGTTAAACAAAACTCTTCTTCTCATTGCTGAATTCCCTATTGATACCTTGATTTTAGGTTATGACAAACACAAGAGCTTTCTACCTAATATTGTAAAAAATTATTTTTGAGAGTAGTTTAGGGGCAGGGGCTGTAGCTCAGTAGTAGAGTGCTTGCCTTTCATGTGTGAGGCACGGGGTTCAATCCTCAGCACCACATAAAAATAAATAAGGATATGTGTCTATCTACAACTATAAAAATTTTTTAAAAAGAGCAGTTTAGAGTGAGAAGGAAAGTGAATATGAAAATGTGTAGGTCTATCTCATGGAAACAGTAGTGCATATTGATTATATAAAATTTGAAAAGGTGACTAAGTATGAATAAGAAAACTCTTACTTTTAAGACACTCGGTTTCTATTAGACAAAACTATTTGGAATATATGGACAATCTCTCACCCGGCTCAAATTATGAATGTTCTATTATGTACACATCTTAACCTACATATGACGACCTCAGTTGTTTGGCCACTAGGAGACATAGAATACCTTCTTCCCTCTCCTATTACTTGGGATGCCCTTCAATCCCATCTTCCTTCATTTTCTTCTTGAAGTCACAGACTTAATTGTTGCCTTTGTAGTTACTGCTTCCAAATCTGCTCCTGTCTGACATGGCAGGTAGGGACTATTAGCTAGTACATTGGGGTGGATTGTGGAAGAAGAATTGGTAGGTGAAAAGCCCAATGGAATGAGATGAGAGGGGTATATAACCCCTTTGGACTTTCCCATTTCCTTCTATTCTTATATTCCATTCAAACCCTATTTTCAATTAATACCTCTAGCGAATATCTCTCAGACATCTAGATCTATATATTTGTTGCTGACTTCTCTGAAACTTCTAGCTGTCTTCTAGGCATTTCCTTATCAACATCTATTTAATTTGCTCCCTTCTTTTAATTCCAAAGTTTGAATCCTTACTATATCTTTCAGTTACCAATGAATTGGTCTCTCTGATTCTAGTTTCTTTTCCTTCTAAGTAGTCTGGCACATTGCCACTAAATTCATTGTATGACTTAACTTAGTTACTTTACCCATTCAATAAAGTACTTGTTCTTCAGCATAGCATTTGAGATTATCTACTGTTTGACCCAAACTCACAATATTAGTGTAATTTTTGTATGCAACAGACTACTACTGGGTTTTCATCCCACACTGTGTATCAGGATATTGTGGAGATTTAAAAAATTAAAAAGCTGGGGGCCCATTTCTAGAAATTCTGGTTGTTCAGCTTGAGGGAAGCAGGTGCAAAAGTCAGTATGTTTTCAAAGCTTCCCAGATGATTCTGATGTTTCTGTGTGCAACCAGGATTAAAAATTGCTGTTTTAACTCATGTGAAATACTGTTGTTGAAATGTTTTGCAGTTCTTTAGTAATTGAGATTTTGTATTTTCCCTAAACATCTAGAATGCCTTCTCCATCAAAATTATGTCCTTTATTCTGGCTTCAGTTCAATTAATACCTCCCTCATGGAGTCTACATAATCACTCATCTGGAAGCCTACTGAATGAATTCCTTTAGCACTGCTCAAACACGTAAGAATGAACGAAGTTCATTTAAATAAATGAAGCATCCATTACTTATTGTGATTGAATTGTTGGTATAGCTGTGTTATATTTCCTAGTGGGAGTCTTGGAAGGATAGGGATGGTATTATGCTACTTCTTGCTCTCATCTCCTTCTAGTTGCCAATATAGTACTTTTCACATAATAGGCTTTGAATAAATATCTTTTGAATAAGTATTCTACAGCATTGAAATATTATTTTGCATGTTGTAGTTTTAGATATCAACTTCCAATATTCTTTATGCTGAGTTTTATGAGATGGGTTTGAGACCTTGATTTGCTATATGACATTTTCAGAAACTCCTTCTAAGAAAGGCTTTTCTATCTTATGCTATTTGCACCTGCCTATTATAATAACTTGTGAGAATTTCTGAACATAAAACTTTCATTTCTAGATAGAATATACTGGTTTCTCTTACTATGACATCTAAAAATGTGGATTAAATATATAGAAAAATGTGGACGAATAACAAAAATCATATTTTTAAAAAACATCAGAGATTTTTGAAAGCAAAGAAGACTAGGTGAATTAAAATTCTATACAGGGAAGAATGTTTCTGAGGGTAACTGAAATCAATGTCCATTTTCTTCCATGAAGATATTCTCTTAGTCTTAGGTTACAGGTTATAGCTATGCTGAGGATCAGATTAACTAAGGCAGTGGGTCTCTAGCAGGAGCAAGAATTCCATGGAACTTTTGTTTATGGTACCAGGGATTGAACTTAGGGGTGCTTAACCACTGAGCCACATCTCAGCCTGTATTTTTATTTAATGTTTTTATTTTGAGAGAGGGTCTCACTAAGTTGCTGAGAGCCTTGCTAAGTGACTGCAATTATCCTACCTTAGCCTCCTAAGCCACTGGGATTGCAGAATTGCACCACTGCACCTGTCTCCATGGAGCATTTGATGATAATAAGCACAGGTGTGACATTTAAATCAAAAGGAGTTTAAAAAGCACAATTTACCCCTATAAAACATCTACCAAGTACTGTGATCTGGGGAAATTGTCTGTAAAAGATCTAGACTCTAAAATAACTATCATAGGAATGCTATAAAAAATAGTGGGAAAGATGGATATGGAGAAAATGTATTTTAAAAAGGAAGATTTAAATAGAGAATTGGCATCCATACAGAATAAAATGGCCACCCTAGAGCTTAAAAAATAAAAATACAATATCTGAAATTAAGAGGGTATTGGACAGATTTTACATAATACTCAGTACAGCAGAGAGTAGCAAAAATGACATCAAACACAGTAAAATGTTTAAATGAATCATCTAAACCAAATAGAGTGAAAATGGAATAGAACAGAATGGGGGTAAGAGATAGGTGTGACATGGTCAAATAGGTTAACATACCTGCAAGTGGAATTCCAGAAGAAGAGAAGAGAGAAAGAATACAAGCAATATTTGAAAAGATAATCATTGAGAATTTTCCAAAATTGAGGAAAAACGTGTTATAAGTTCAAGATACTCATTTAACCTCATGTGGGAAAAAAGCAAAAGGAAATTACCTATACACATTAGTAATAAAACTACTTAAATAAAGATAAAAAGAATCTCAAAAGAAACCAGACAAAAAAGGACCTATTACAATCAAAAGAATAACAATAACACTAATGGCTGACTTTCAACAGAAACCATGAAAGCCAGAAGACAATGGAACGACATCTTTTAAGGACTGATAGGAAGAAACTACCATGTCAGTATTCTATACTCAGTAAAAAATCCTCCAAAAATGATAGTGGAAAAAAGTGGTTTTGGAAAAAAGAAACTCAAAAATTGTATAATTTGTATCTGATTTATAAGAAATCCAAGAAGGAAAATGATCCCTGATGAAAGCATAAAATTATAGAAAGGAATGAAAATCACCAGAGAATTAAATAAAAATAATACTATTTAAAGTAATAATAAAAAAAATCTCATGGGTTTTACAACATGTAGATGTGAAGTGTATACAAAGAGCACAAAAGACAAGAGAGGAAAGGAGTTAGACTATTCTAAGGTTGGTGTATTATTAAAGAAATGGTAAAAGTATAGAATTTAAAATAATTCATAATGAATCAAGAGTGCATATTACATACAATCTTCAAAGCAACTATCAAAAGGATAATACATAATTCTGATAGAGGAGCTGAAACTTAAATAATAAAAACACTTTATTAATCTGGAGAAATTCATAAAAGACAGAATAAAGGGACAAAACCCAGATGGGACAGATTAAAAAATATCAAAAGGTAGGCTAGACCCAGTATATCAGTAATAATATTAAATGTAATTAGGTTAAACACTCCAACTAAAAGGCAAATATTGTCCTGTTTATAGGACTAATTCATTGAATGAGTGATCATAGATAGGTTGAAAGTAAAGTGATGTAAACATCAAAAGTTAGTCAGTGTGGCTATAATTATCAAAGTAGAGTTTAAGGTAAAAAATATTACTGGGAATAAAGAGGGACATTTGTTAATGCTGAAAGGATCAATTTGATAGGAAATCACAACAGATATATTTAAGATAACTTCAAATACATAAAGCAAACTTTGACAAGGTCAAATAGACAAATATGTTCTTTTTTGGGGTGGAAGGGCATACTGGGGATTGAACTCAGGGGCACTCTACCACTGAACCACATCTCCAGACTTATTTTGTGTTTTATTTAGAGACAGTATCTCACTGAGTTGCTTAGCACCTCGATTTTGCTGAGGCTGGCTTTGAACTCACAATCTTCCTGCCTCAGCCTCCTGAGCTGCTGGGATTACAGGAATGTGCCACTGTGCCCGGCAACAAATAGATTTTAATGCCCTCTCCTGGTAACTGATAGACATACTCACAGAATAGGAGTATTGAAGAATTGAACACCACCAGTAAATAACTTGATATAATTGACATTCATAAAAGTACTGCACACAATAACTGCAGAATGACCTTTTCCTCCCCGCCAAATTCCCATGATGTATTTACAAAAATAGACTCTATCCTGGGACATATAAAGGAAATATCAACAAATTTTAAAAGATGGAAATAGTTCTTTCACTATAATGGAGCTCAACTAGAATTTGCTAATAGAAAAGTAACTAAAAAAATCCTCAAATATTTGGACATTAAGCAGCACACTTCTAAATAAATCTTGGATCAAGGAAGAAATTTCAGCAAATATTAGAAAACATTTTGAGATGAATTAAAGCAAAACACAAAAGAAGAAACCTTTTAAATTACTTATTGGTAAAGTTGCTTCAGTGTAAAAGAGGGATACTAATTGAGTCTACATCATTGGGTTACTGTGAGGATTAGATACTAAGTCATACTAAGTGATCTGCTATCTTATTTCTACTTTAAGACCTTGGGTTTATGCTATGACTACTCTAAGTACTAGTTTGTCTTCAGGAGAAAAGTGGTAAACATCAGTAAGAATTAAGCAAATTCCTCCACATGGATGAATTTGTGATGCTACAGGGTCCCCTTCTTGGTTGGGCAGTGATAATGTGTGATCATCTTCTCTGAACACTGACTGTGAGTCTTTACTGTTAAGAATTGATGTCTCTCCCTGACTCCCTGATTTTATTCTACCTAATGCAACATCAAAGAACTTTTAGAAGGCCCAAGATAAAAAAATGCAATAATTAATATGATACTCTCTCCCATAAAATTTATGTTTGATAAGTAATAGTCTGCTTGTTGTTACTAAGCAGCTCAGTAGCACTAAATCTGATGTCTTTTGGTTGTTCAGGAAAAGTGTTTCATTGATTGTAGCATTTTTGTTTTTCCTGCTCTGGAATATATAACTCATCATGGAGAAAGATGGAATTTCTTTTATGAGTCTTTCTAATAAATTTGGGCTGTGAGATGAATGGATAAAGAAAATGTGGTGTATATAATGGAATATTACTCAGCCATAAGGAAGAATGAAATTATTGCATTTGCTGGTAAATGGATGGAACTGGAGACTATCATGCTAAGTGAAATAAGCCAATCCCAAAAAACCAAAGGTGAATTTTCTGTCTGATATGTGAATGCAGATTCACAATAGAAGTGGGGAAGGATTAGGGGAGGTTCACTGGATTGGACAGTGAATGAGAGGAATGGCTGGAAAGGTAGGTAGATGGGAATGGGAAAGACAGTAGAAAGAATCGGACATAAGTTTCCGATGTTCATATATAAATACATGAGCAGTGTAACTCCACATCATGTACAACCATAAAAGTGGGAAATTATACTGCATGTATATATATAGATATGTCAAAAGGCATTCTAATGTCATGTATATATAAAAAGAACAAATAAAAAAATAAATTCAGGCTGTGAGACATGGACAGAGAAGTGTGCCCTTCCAGCACAAGAAAGGGTTCCTCCTCATGTTGTGCCTGAGTTTTTCACACCATGACAGTCATGTCAACCTCATAGGGCACAGACCCTTCTGCTTAACCGCCTACTAAGTAAAGTGTGAAACCTGACTTATTTCACTGCTTAATCTTCTTCCCTTTTATGACTGAAGACTTCACATCACCGATGACAACAGGGTAGTGACCATCACTTCTGTAATGGTTTGAATATGAGATGTCCCCACAAAGCTCCTGTGTTAATGCAGCTACTTTGGAGGTGAAATGATTATATTGTGAGAGCGGCACCTCATCAGTTCATCCTAGTTTGACAAGGCTGGGTGGTGACGATGGGCAGGTGGGGCGTGGCTGTTACAGGTGGGGCACTGGTGGGGTGCCCTGGGAGGGTTCATTTTCCCTGCAGCCCCTTTCCCTTGCTGCTTTCTGGCCTCCATGAGCAGAGCAGCTTCCTTAGCCAGGCCCTTCTGCCCTGATGTTCTGCCTCAGCTCAGTCCCAGAGCAATGGTCTCAGCTGGTCGTGGACTGAACCTCTCAGAAACCATGAGCCAAAATGAACTTGCTCTCCTCTAAGCTGTTCTTGTCAGGCATTTTGGTGACAGCCATGCAAAACTGACTAACCCAGTCTCTAGGGAACGTGTATTTTGCTAATGTCAGGGCATCCCTTTTTAGAGCTACACTACCTGTGGGAGTCATATTTATGAAGAATGATTTGGAACAGACACTTGTTTACCCATGAGAGGTTTCCATACTGTTGAAATCTGGTCTGTATCAGGTATGATACTTGTTAGGAAGTTTGAGTGGGAAAAGGAAAACAAAAGGATTTTTTTTTTGGCAGTTCAGTGTATGCTTATGCATTTGAATAAATGAAGGTCAACACTGGTTTAAAATCAGGCGAGCTACTTAACATATTTTTGGCTCTCCCAGTAGCTTTGTTGTTCTGGTTTTTGAAGGTAAGCAATTCTGACACTTGTGGAAAAGAACGTCCTGCTTACATTGTGCAGTGCTGTCCCCAGGTCTTCCCACGTTGTTTTAGCAAGACCAGCTATTCCTTTGGTTCCTTCCTCCCACAGAGAGTAGCTTTCGACTAGGGAAGTTGAACATATGATCAACTCAGTCTGGGTAGTTCTATGATTTTTAGATGACCCTTATTTATTAAATAAGCATGAAGCTCAATTTCATACTTGAAGAAATTCATTTTATCTCATAACACTTAGCTCCACATGTAGGAGAATCCAACTGGAAAAGAAAGAAAGCATAACTTTTTATAAATCTTAAACTATGAACCTCATTTCTGAAAGACCATCTATTTCACATCTCATTCATGATGTGATCTGTGAGTTTTTAGATGCGCATTTGCTCTAGTTTCTGATTAAGTGCAATTCCAGTTCATTAAAGAACCTTAAAAGAGTGTTCATGATGAACACTCCCTTTTTGTACTGGGCCTCCACATTTAAGAGATGATTTGTTTGAGGGAAGCTTTATTATTCTATCATGGACAGTAGGTGTAGGGAAGATCTATAGAAGGTTGTACGTGCATACATGACTGTCTGAGTCCATTTTCTGTTGCTATCACAAAATGCCTTAGATCAGTTAATTTATAAAGGAAATAAATTTATTTTGACTCAAGGTTCTGGAGGCTGGGAAGCCCAAGAACATGGCACCTACATCTGCTCAGTTTTTGGCAAAGGCCTATTAGCCGATTCATAATATGATGCAGAGGATCATCTGACAAGACAGAAGGCATCTTAGCCTAGAGGAAGATTTCTTCCTCTTCTTATAAATCCATTAATACTATCATTAGGAACCTACCCTCATGACCTTACCTAATCCTTACTACCTCCCAAAGGTCCCACTTCAAAATACCTTTAACATGACTTTGGAAATTAATTTCCATCACATGAACTTTCAGGGGACATATTCAAACCTCAGCACCCTCCCAACCATGTAACAGATGGAATGAAGATCATAAAACCTTGTGCTGGGAAGAGAAGGGGTGATAGACTTGTACCTTGGTTCTCTTATCAAAGAGTGCGTGGCTAGCCAGGAATTATAGAAAGCCATCTGGATTTGTAGCCAGGACTCCTGAATTCAAGTCCTGATTATCCTACTGACTAGCTCTGTGATTTGGATCAACTCACCCAATTGCCCTAAGTTTTAGTATCGCTACTGTCAGATTTTATTGCTATTCACCATCTCATAGATTCATGTGAGGATTAGATGGGACTATGCATAAAAGGATGAAAAAGGTGATGCAAATGGAAGAGATCATTAGCACAAGATCTTTATAGTTGTACTTGGTTTTTCTACTTTAAGTTCAATATTGTTGGATATTAATTGTTTTTCCCTTATTCTGCGGTGGTAGCAGAAATAATCAAAGGATAACTGAACCTTCCATTATAGTCTTTTGTTGGGACTAACCCCAATATAGATCTCTACATTACAGGCATTAGAAAAGATGTACCAAAAAATCCCAGCAGTAAACCACAGCATCTCCTGGTATGTATAACCCCTGACTCACCAAATCTGAACTTAGGACTCTGAATAGCATTTCTTTTAGACTTAAAGAATAGACAAGTCTAAAAGAAAACTTAGGTTCCTGCTGGTTGGAGCATATGATGTATCAGGCCTTTATTTTGTAATTTTCTTTTTCAAGTTATTTCTGAAGCGGGCAAGTGATATTTAATAAAACTACATGCTCTCGCTCAGTAACTTAGCTATAGGTCCAAGTCTGTAACTGTCATCTTTAATGACGGATGTTTGGTTTCTATCTACCAATAGCTTGCCTGAAGGAAATTATATTTAGGAACAATTATCCAAGAGACATGCACCCTACCTACCCATTTGGGTATTTTATCTTTGAATTTAGTCAGATGACTAAAGGCATATGTTACTTTAGCTTCTGAAGAATTAATGCCCTTCCTGAACCATACGAAGATGTTATTTCCTCAGCTTTTTAACAAAGTGGTTGTAAGAAAAAGCATCTGAAATAAACTTTTTTGATTTTAGTAAAATGCTCTTGAGGACATTGTCCATGTCAGTGTCCCCAATATAAAGTCATACATGACAGCTTTCTTTGACCCCAGGAAAAGCTTTGTCTTTCCCAAGACACTTTTTATAATAGTGAGAGCTATGTAATTGTTTGACTGCGCTTGCTTGTCATATAAGCTTCAAGAAGCTTGGAGCAAAATTTGAAGCTCAATTATGGCATCAATAGTTAGCATATTTACCTCTTACTTTTTAAAAGAACTTGTGAGATTGTTATTTATATCTCATTTTATAAGCTATTGTCAAATTATTTTTGGAAAGAAGCATGATATAAAGAGAAATAAAATAGTAGATTGAATAACAAGAGGGGAAAGAATCATCATTGTCATTATCATTATTGTCATTATCATGGAAGGAAGCTATAATTACTTATTAGTACAGGAAAAGAAACTAAGAACTATTTTTACCTATATTAAAATACTTTTTAAAAATTTGAAACATTTTAAACACTAGAAAAATGCTGAGAAACATAACATTTAAGAAACATTATTTTTTACCATATTTTCTTCAGGAAAAAAATAAATTAATAATATTGACAGATAATCTTCCCATCTCCTCCCTCTGCCCAGGTTATCCTCACTCGGAGGTGAACTTTCCTGTCCAGGTGTTTATACATTATGTAATTTGCTTTTCCCTCCCAGCCAAAGTTTTTGATTTTTATCTATGTCAATCAATTTAATTAATGTTAATCGCTAGATTCCCTTGTATAAACACACCACAATGTATTTATTCATTCCATTACTGAGACATTTAGGGTTTTCCAAATTTTCCTTCTACTGCAAATGATACCTCCTTGTGCGTGGATGTATGCACATGTGAGAGAGATTCTCTAGGGTTTGTTCATAGAAGGGGAATTGCTGGATCAGAGGTCTTCAGTCATTCAGCAAATCATCCAATACCTAGCCAGGTATCATTCTAGGCAACCAAAGATGCTGAGGTGAAGGAGACAATCAAAATTCCCATTTTCATGAAGTTTACATTCTGGAAGAATGTGCAGTGGGGAGAAAAGTAGACAATAAATGTGGTAAACAAAATATAATTGTGTTAGATAGTGACAAGCGCTCCGTAGATATAAAATCAGGACAGGTGATTGGAAGTGCATATGTGAAGAGGTTTGCAAATTTTTGTAGAGTGGTAGAAGGTATCTCATTGTGGTTTTAATTTTCATATCTTATGAGTGATGGGAGCATCTTTTTATATGATTAAAACTGTTTGTGTTTAATGGATCTTTTAAAAATTCTTGTACTATCCATTCTTGATTTAATTCTTTTCAATTCAAACGTTCCGTTAAGTAAGTATAGAACAAAACTAGACATAAACTTGTTTTCAGGTCTTATCAAAACAAAGGTGTAAATTACAAGCAACCATCTCCTCTGCAAAACTGACATACTTTAAATCAATATAAGTGATTTATTTATTTATTTATTTATTTATTTATTTTTTAATTGTTGGCTGTTCAAAACATTACATAGTTCTTGATATATCATATTACACAATTTGATTCAAGTGGGTTATGAGCTCCCATTTTTACCCCATATACAGATTGCAGAATCACATCAGTTACACATCCATTGATTTACATATTGCCATACTTGTGTCTGTTGTGTTCTGCTGCCTTTCCTATCCTCTACTATCCCCAATCCCCTCCCCTCCCCTCCCCTCTTCTCTCTCTGCCCCCTCTACTGACATTCGTTTGTCCCCCTTGTATTATTTTTCCCCTTCCCCTCACTTCCTCTTGTATGTACTTTTGTATAACTCTGAGGGTTTCCTTCCATTTCCATGCAATTTCCCTTCTCTCTCCCTTTCCCTCCCACCTCTCATCCCTGTTTAATGTTAATCTTCTTCTCATGCTCTTCGACCCTACTCTGTTCTTAGTTACTCTCCTTATATCAAAGAAGACATTTGGCATTTGTTTTTTAGGGATTGGCTAGCTTCACTTAGCATAATCTGCTCTAATGCCATCCATTTCCCTGTAAATTCTATGATTTTGTCATTTTTTAATGCAGAGTAATACTCCATTGTGTATAAATGCCACATTTTTTTTATCCATTCATCCATTGAAGGGCATCTAGGTTGGTTCCACAGTCTAGCTATTGTGAATTGTGCTGCTATGAACATCGATGTAGCAGTGTCCCTGTAGCATGCTCTTTTTAGGTCTTTAGGGAATAGACCAAGAAGGGGAATAGCTGGGTCAAATGGTGGCTCCATTCCCAGCTTTCCAAGAAATCTCCATACTGCTTTCCAAATTGGCTGCACCAATTTGCAGTCCCACCAGCAATGTACAAGTGTACCCTTTTCCCCACATCCTCGCCAGCACTTGTTGTTGTTTGACTTCATAATGGCTGCCAATCTAACTGGAGTGAGATGGTATCTTAGGGTGGTTTTGATTTGCATTTCTCTGACTGCTAGAGATGGTGAGCATTTTTTCATGTACTTGTTGATTGATTGTATGTCCTCCTCTGAGAAGTGTCTGTTCAGGTCCTTGGCCCATTTGTTGATTGGGTTGTTTGTTCTCTTATTGACTAATTTTTTGAGTTCTTTGTATACTCTGGATATTAGGGGTCTATCTGAAGTGTGAGGAGTAAAGATTTGTTCCCAGGATGTAGGCTCTCTATTTACCTCTCTTATTGTATCTTTTGCTGAGAAAAAACTTTTGAGTTTGAGTAAGTCCCATTTGTTGATTCTAGTTATTAACTTTTGTGCTATGGGTGTCCTATTGAGGAATTTGGAGCCAGACCCCACAGTATGTAGATCGTAGCCAACTTTTTCTTCTATCAGACGGCGTGTCTCTGATTTGACATCAAGCTCCTTGATCCATTTTGAATTCACTTTTGTGCATGGCAAGAGAAAGGGATTCAGTTTCATTTTGTTGCATATGGATTTCCAGTTTTCCCAGCACCATTTGTTGAAGATGCTATCCTTCCTCCATTGCATGCTTTTAGCCCCTTTATCAAATATAAGATAGTTGTAGTTTTGTGGATTGGTTTCTGTGTCCTCTATTCTGTACCATTGGTCCACCCGCCTGTTTTGGTACCAGTACCATGCTGTTTTTGTTACTATTGCTCTGTAGTATAGTTTGAAGTCTGGTATCGCTATACCGCCTGATTCACACTTCCTGCTTAGCATTGTTTTTGCTATTCTGGGTCTTTTATTTTTCCATATGAATTTCATGATTGCTTTCTCTATTTCTACAAGAAATGCCGTTGGGATTTTGATTGGCATTGCATTAAACCTATAGAGAACTTTTGGTAATATCGCCATTTTGATGATGTTAGTTCTGCCTATCCATGAACAGGGTATATTTTTCCATCTTCTAAGATCTTCTTCTATTTCTCTCTTTAGGGTTCTGTAGTTTTCATTGTATAAGTCTTTCACCTCTTTTGTTAGGTTGATTCCCAAGTATTTTATTTTTTTTGAAGATATTGTGAATGGAGTGGTTGTCCTCATTTCCATTTCAGAGGATTTGTCGCTGATATACATGAATGCCTTTGATTTATGAGTGTTGATTTTATATCCTGCCACTTTGCTGAATTCATTTATTAGCTCTAATAGTTTCTTTGTAGAGCCTTTTGGGTCTGCTAGGTATAGAATCATGTCATCTGCAAATAGTGATAATTTAAGTTCTTCTTTTCCTATTTTTATGCCTTTAATTTCTTTCGTCTGTCTAATTGCTCTGGCCAGTGTTTCGAGAACTATGTTGAACAGAAGTGGTGAGAGAGGGCATCCCTGTCTTGTTCCAGATTTTAGAGGGAATGCCTTCAATTTTTCTCCATTCAGAATGATGCTAGCCTGAGGCTTAGCATAGATTGCTTTTACAATATTGAGGTATGTTCCTGTTATCCCTAGTTTTTCTAGAGTTTTGAACATAAAGGGATGCTGTACTTTGTCGAATGCTTTTTCCGCATCTATCGAGATGATCATATGGTTCTTATTTTTAAGTCTATTGATGTGGTGAATAACATTTATTGATTTCCGTATATTGAACCAGCCTTGCATCCCAGGGATGAATCCTACTTGATCATGGTGCACAATTTTTTTGATATGTTTTTGTATCCGATTCGCCAGAATTTTATTGAGGATTTTTGCATCTAGGTTCATTAGAGATATTGGTCTGTAGTTTTCTTTCTTTGAAGTGTCTTTGTCTGGTTTAGGTATCAGGGTGATGTTGGCCTCGTAGAATGAATTTGGAAGTTCTCCCTCTTTTTCTATTTCCCGAAGTAGCTTGAAAAGTATTGGTATTAGTTCTTCTTTAAATGTTTTGTTAAACTCTGCTGTATACCCATCTGGTCCTGGGCTTTTCTTAGTTGGTAGTCTTTTGATGGATTCTTCTATTTCCTCAATTGATATTGGTCTGTTTAGGTTTTCTATATCCTCCTGACTCAATCTGGGCAGATCATATGACTTAAGAAATTTATCTATGCCTTCACTATCTTCTAATTTATTGGAGTATAAGGATTCAAAATAATTTTTGATTATCTTCTGTATTTCTGAAGTGTCTGTTGTGATATTGCCTTTTTCATCCCGTATGCTAGTAATTTGAGTTCTCTCTCTTCTTCTCTTCGCTAGCATGGCTAAGGGTCTGTCGATTTTGTTTATTTTTTCAAAGAACCAACTTTTAGTTTTGTCAATTTTTTCAATTGTTTCTTTTGTTTCGATTTCATTAATTTCAGCTCTGATTTTAATTATTTCTTGCCTTCTACTTCTTTTGCTGTTGTTTTGCTCTTCTTTTTCTAGGATTTTGAGATGAAGTATGAGATCATTTATTTGTTGGTTTTTTCTTTTTTTAAGGAATGAACTCCAAGCAATGAATTTTCCTCTTAGAACTGCTTTCAATGTGTCCCATAGATTCCGATATGTTGTGTCTGTGTTTTCATTAATCTCTAAGAATTTTTTAATTTCCTCCTTGATGTCTTCTATAACCCATTGATCATTCAGTAACCTATTGTTCATTCTCCAAGTGATGTATTCTTTTTCCTTCCTTCTTTTATCGTTGATTTTCAGTTCCATTCCATTATGATCAGATAGGATGCATGGTATTATCTCTACTCCTTTATATTGTCTAAGAGTTGCCCTGTGACATAATATATGATCTATTTTTGAGAAGGATCCATGTGCTGCTGAGAAAAAAGTGTAACTGCTTGATGTTGGGTGGTATACTCTATATATGTCAATTAAGTCTAGGTTATTAATTGTGTTATTGAGTTCTATAGTTTCCTTATTCAACTTTTGCTTGGAAGATCTGTCCAGTGGTGATAGAGGTGTGTTGAAGTCTCCCATGATTATTGTATGGTGGTCTATTAGACTCTTGAACTTGAGAAGAGTTTGTTTGACGAATATAGCTGCACCATTGTTTGGGGCATATATATTTATGATTGTTATGTCTTGTTGGTGTATGGTTCCCTTGAGCATTATGTAGTGTCCCTCTTTATCCCTTTTGATTAACTTTGGCTTGAAATCTATTTTATTTGATATGAGTATGGACACTCCTGCTTGTTTCCGAAGTCCATATGAGTGATATGATTTTTCCCAACCTTTCACCTTCAGCCTATGTATGTCTTTTCCCATCAAATGCGTCTTCTGTAGGCAGCATATTGTTGGGTCTTGTTTTGTGATCCATTCTACTAGCCTGTGTCTCTTAATTGGTGAGTTTAAGCCATTAACATTTAGGGTTATTATTGAGATATGGGTTGTTCTTCCAGCCATATTTGTTTATTTCTGTTACTAAACATGGTTTGTTTTCCTCTTTGATTATTTTCCCCCCTTTACTGTCCTACCTCCCACTGTTGGTTTTCATTGTTATTTTCCATTTCCTCTTCCTGTAATGTTTTGCCAAGGATGTTTTGAAGAGATGGTTTTCTAGCTGCAAATTCTTTTAACTTTTGTTTATTGTGGAAGGTTTTAATTTCATCTTCCATCCTGAAGCTTTATTTCACTGGAAGCACAATTCTTGGTTGGAACCCATTTTCTTTCAGTGTTTGAAATATGTTATTCCAGGATCTTCTAGCTTTCAGAGTCTGTGTTGAAAGATCAGCTGTTATCCTGATTGGCTTACCCCTAAATGTGATCTGCTTCCTTTCTCTTGTAGCTTTTAAAATTCTCTCCTTATTCTGTGTGTTGGGCATCTTCATTATAATGTGTCTAGGTGTGGGTCTCTTATGATTTTGCACATTCGGCGTCCTGTAGGCTTCTAGGATTTGGGGTTCTGTCTCATTTTTCAAGTCTGGGAAGTTTTCTCGTATTATTTCATTTAATAGATTGCTCATTCCTTTGGTTTAAAACTCTGTCCCTTCCTGTATCCCAATGACTCTTAAATTTGGTCTCTTGATGTTATCCCATATTTCTTGGATGTTCTGCTCATGGTTTCTTAACAGTCTTGCTGAGCTGTCTATGTTCTTTTCCAGTTGAAATACTTTATCTTCATTGTCTGATGTTCTGTCTTCTAAGTGTTCTACTCTGCTGGTAGTATTCTCAATTGAGTTTTTAAGTTGG
The DNA here is from genome assembly GCF_047511675.1 of Marmota flaviventris. Taxonomy (NCBI): domain Eukaryota; kingdom Metazoa; phylum Chordata; class Mammalia; order Rodentia; family Sciuridae; genus Marmota; species Marmota flaviventris. The sequence continues at coordinate 25,176,089 of NC_092498.1, forward strand.
TTTATTGCTTCCTGCATTTCTAGGATTTCTGTTTGTTTGTTTTTTATAACCTCTATCTCCCTGTATATTTGATCTTTTGCTTCTTGGATTTGTTTATGTAATTCATTGTTGAAGTGATCTTTCATTGTCTGATTTTGCTGTCTGATGTCTTCCTTGAGACTCCATATCATCTGAAGCATGTATATCCTGAATTCTTTATCTGACATTCCATCTGCTGCAGCTAATACCTCTTCTAACGTTGAGTTGACCTGCATTGCTTGTGGTCCTTTCTTTCCTTGTCTCTTCATACTGTTCGCGTTCCTTTCTACTTGGTGAAACTGTTGTGCTATTGAATTTTCCCCCTATATATTTATATTGGTCTTGTATAGTTGCAAAGTCTCCCTCGCAGGCGCGGGCGGCGGCTCTGCCCCTCCTCCAATTGGGGCAATGTGCCTACCACGCCGGCAGGCCGCTGGGCCTGCTCTGCTGGTCGGTAGCAGGTCCGCCGACCTTTCAGGTGCGGGCGGCGGCTCTGTCCCTCTGCGGGCGGCTAGGCTTGTTCTGTCGGTGGTCGCAGTTCTGCCTACTTTGCAGGCGCAGGCATTGGCACTGCCCCTCTGCAGGCCTCTGGGGCTGTACTGCCAGTGGGTCGCAGGTCCGCCTACCTTGCAGGCGCGGGGGGGGGGGGGCGGCTCTACCCTTCCTCAGGCCACTGGGCCTGTTCTGTCTCTCAGTTGCAGGTCTGGCCTGTTCTGATGGTGGTCACAGTTCCGTCTACCTTGCAGGCGCGGGGGGAAGGGGGCGGCTCTGCCTCTCAGCAGGCCGCTGCTCCTCTTCTGCCGGTGGGTCGCAGGCCCGCCTACCTTGCAGGAGTGATTGGAAGTTCTGCCCCTCCGCGGGCCACTGGGCCTTTTCTGTCGGTGGTCACAGTTCCGCCTACCTGGCAGGCGCGGGGGGTGGGGGGCGGCTCTGCCCCTCTGCAGGCCGCTGGGCCTGTTCTGTGGGTGGTCACAGTTCCCTCTACCTTGCCGGCGCAGGGGAAGGGGGCGGCTCTGCCTCTCAGCCGGCCGCTGCTCCTCTTCTGCCGGTGGGTCGCAGGCCCGCCTACCTTGCAGGAGTGATTGGAAGTTCTGTCCCGCCGCGGGCCACTGGGCCTTTTCTGTCGGTGGTCACAGTTCCACCTACCTGGCAGGCGCAGGGGGTGGGGGGCGGCTCTGCCCCTCAGCCTGCCGCTGGGCCTGCTCTGTGGGTGGTCACAGTTCCCTCTACTTTGCCGGCGCAGGGGGAGGGGGCGGCTCAGCCTCTCAGCAGGCCGCTGCTCCTCTTCTGCCGGTGGGTCGCAGGCCCGCCTACCTTGCAGGAGTGATTGGTAGCTCTGTCCCGCCACAGGCCACTGGGCCTTTTCTGTCGGTGGTCACACTTCCGCCTATCTGGCAGGCGCGGTGGTGTTGGGCGGCTCTGCCCCTCAGCAGGCCGCTGGGCCTGCTCTGTGCGTGGTCACAGTTCCCTCTACCTTGCCGGTGCAGGGGGAGGGGATGGCTCTGCCTCTCAGCAGGCCGCTGCTCCTCTTCTGCCGGTGGGTCGCAGGCCCGCCTACCTTGCAGGAGTGATTGGGAGCTCTGTCCCGCCGGGGGCCACTGGGCCTTTTCTAATATAAGTGATTTAAATTAAGTTACTATCACTAAATGATACATACTGTGTGTGACTCTGGCCTAAGTTGCCTTAGATTTGGTCTGCTTTTCCCAATGGCTGCCATGAGATGATGCAAATTTCTCATCACTCTTTTCTGTCATAGCAGTGAAACACCTTTGTTCCTCTCGTGCACTGTGAAATCATCTGGCCTTATTTACCTCTGAAGCCTATTTCTGTTCACTGCTAATTAGCTGGAGTCAATTAGAGTGGGACTTCCTGGAAGCAATTTGAGTGCAAACACAACAAAGGCAAATGGGGCCTGTGAGGTGGCATTTCATTACCAGACACATATGTATTTAGGTACATTTCTCCCAGATGACCCAGATTGTCAATAAAATGAACCACCCCAAATTGATAAATTATTTTTTTTCATAGCATTATTCAGGTAAAATTGAAGTATAATGAAATGCACATATTTGAAATATGCAATTTGATCAGTTTTGATGTTTTGACATATATGTAACCAATAAAATCAATATGAAAAGCATTTTCATTACTTTTTTAAAAAATATGAAATCATGCAGACTGTTTCTTGCATGATTTATTACATTATAAATCAATCACCTTAATATATATAGAATCCCAACCCCACTTCACAACTGCTTCAAAATTAAGTGGCACACATATAAATATCTCACAGGGCAAAGAAGAAAACACAAGAAAAGTAAATAAAAAGTACTTTGAACTAAGTGATAATTAAACCTTAAAATATCAGAAACTCTGGAATGAAGCAGTACTCAGATGGACATTTATAACTTAAATTATTTGTATCAGAAAAAAGTAGATTAACAATCAAATTATTCTCAAATTAGATAGTAGGAAGGAAAAAATAGAGCAGGAGCAGAAATATACAAAATAGAAAAGAAATAACACAACTGAAAGTTGTTAAAAATCAAACAACTATAATCAATAAAAAAGCAAGAACACAAAACTTAATATCAATGGAAAGGGAGCTATCAAAACAACCCTACAGATGCTAAAATTGTATTAAGGTAATATTACAAGTGTATGCCAACATATGTGATAGCTTACATAGCATGGTCTGTATTAGAGAAGGATCCTTGTGCTACTGAGAAGAAAGTATAATCAGTCATTGATGGATGAAATATTCTATACATGTCTGTTAAGTCTAAGTTATCAATTATGTTTTTTAGTTCTATAGATTCTTTATTCAGTTTTTATTTGGAAGATCTACCCAGTGGTGACAGAGGCATGTTAAAGTTACCTAGTATTATTGTGTTGTAGTCTATTTGATTCTTGAAATTGAGAAGGATTTGTTTGATGTACATAGATGCTTCATTGTTTGGGGCATAAATATTTATGATTGTTATGTCATGTTGATGTATAATTCCCTTAAGCAGCATGAAATGACCTTCTTTGTCCCTTCTGATTAACTTTGGCTTGAAGTCCACTTCATGAGATTCATGTGAATGATGTGTTTTTTTGCCCATCCTTTTACCTTCAGTCTGTGGATGTCTTTGCCTATGAGGTGAGTCTCTTAGAGACAACATATTGTTGGATCTTGGTTTTTTTTTTTTTTTGTCCAATCTGCCAGTCTATGATTTTTGATTAATGAGTTTAGGCCATTTACATTCAATGTTATTCTTGAGAAATTATTTTTATTCCATGTCATTTCGATTTATTTTTGGTTTTTACTTTGAATTAGTTTCTTCTTTGATTAACTTTTCTTCTAGTATAGTTCCTTCCTTTGCTGGTTTTCATTTTTATTTTTCATTTCTTCTTCATAAAATATTTTATTGAATATATTTTGTAGTGTAGGCTTTCTACTTGTAAATCCTTTTAACTTTTGTTTTTTATAGAAGTTTTTATTTCATCGACAATTCTAAAGCTTAATTTTGCTTGGTAGTATTCTTGGCTGACATCCATTTCCATTCAGAGCTTGGTATATATTATTCCAAGATCTCTTGGCTAAGAGTCTGGGTTAAGAAATAAGCTGAGATCTGGATTGGTTTCCTTCTAAATGTTACTTGCTGTTTTCCTCTAAAAGCCTTTAAAATTTCATTCTTATTTTGTATGTTAGGTATTTTCATAATAATGTGCCTTGGTGTGGGTCTCTTGTAATTTTGTATATTTGGGGTCCTATAAGCCTCCTGTATTTGATATTCCATTTCACTCTTTAGGTTAGGAAAATTTTCTGATATTATTTCATTGAAAGATTATATATTCCTTTGGTTTGTATCTCTAAGCTTTCATCTATTCTGATAAATCTTAAATTTGGTCTATTCAGGTTATCCCATATTTCTTGGAAGTTCTGTTCATGGTCTCAACATATTTTCTCCATGGTCAACTTTGTTTTCAAGAGTCTATATTTCATCTTCATTGCCTGAAACTGTCTTCTAAGTGATCGACTCTGTTGGTGATGCTCCATTAAATTCTTAAATTGGTTTATTGATATCTTTATTTCAAGGATTTCTGCTTCCCGCCCCCCAGAATCTCAGTTTTTGTCTACTCCCAGTATTTACTTTCTGATTTCATTCCCTATATCAACTTTACTTCACAGATCAGTTTGACTATTTACATTCTAAATTACTTCTCTGACATTTTTTTCCACTATGGTATCATTACATTCTGTAATTGAAGTGTCTTAATTTGGGCAATTTGTTCTCTGGATTTTTTATGTTATTTGTGTATTTATCCATCTAGCAGTATGAATCTGAGGTAAAAGAGTTTCTATCCTGTGGATTTGTCATGTCCCTGAAGGCTTCTAGTACCTCATAGATTAGGGGGAGACAAATAATGACAACAACTAATGCAAACAAAAAATATACAGCATTAAACTAAGTAATTTCTACTAAGACATCTATAATGCTAATTGTCACAATCAGCAGAAATGATATGGTCACTTATTGCCCACAGTAAAAACAGTTAAGTTTGCAAAAGGTTTCCAATTTTGAATTGTCTGCTGGGAGAGAACAGAAGTGATGTAGGATATGATGATTATAAGGGACGAGAAAATAGAAGTAAAAAATTAAAGGAAGAGTGAAAGAGAACAGCAGAGATTGGCTGTTAGAAGAAGAAAAGAGAGAAAGAGAATCAAGGGAAACAGATAAGTGAGAGAATACCAAATGTGGATGGATATATATATATATATATATATATATATGAAATATACTAATCAAAAATCTTAGTCCTCAAAATTTTGAGCCATGAAAAATAATTGGCTTCAAAAAATGCTAGAAATGAGAAAAAAGCAAATATGAATAATATATAAATGTCCATGAACCATTAAGGTCACAATTAAACAGAGAAAACAAAGAAGAAGAAAAAAAGATCTTGATGAAAAGTTAAAGAAGGGCTGAGGATGTGGCTCAAGTGGTAGTGCACTCGCCTAGCATGCATGAGGCACTGGGTTTGATTCTCAGCACCACATAAAAATAAAATAAAGATGTTGTGTCCACCTAAAAAAAAAACTAAAAAATAAATATTTAAAAAGAAAAGAAAAGAAAAGTTAAAGAATTTTGTTCATTGGAGTTTAGAAGATTCTCAGTTTCTCTTCTCAGCTGTGTTAGGTGGGGTTGCTGGAGTGAGAGAGGATCCTGTAAGTGGAATTCTTAGAGGTAGTGTTCTTAGAGGTAGTTCAGGTGGGCTCCATGCTCTTTGCTGGATGCCAATTGGTCTGGAGACTTTAAATCAGCACACCTCCAGGGCCAGTCTGCACTGAAAGACTGCACCCCAGGTATCTCCTCTGGATTCCACTCGGGTGGTTGAGGAGCCAATTCTCAGGCAACGATGTCTCCTGCAATCTCCTTGCTTCCTGGTCTCAGGTTCAGCCTCCCAACTCAATCTCTCCTGCCCCTGCTCTTTTGAATTCCTGGCCAGGCATGTCTCTCTCAGTCCTGCAAGCAGCTGGGTTGGAGGTGAAGGGGTAGAGCTGGGTGGGTTTCCATGACCAGTAGTCTCCTGTGTAAACCTCTCTCCACATTTGGTTTTCTTGTGGTCACTTAGGCACACTCTGTGTCGTGCAGTGGGTTTACCAGGCCTGTATTTCAGGCCAAACTTGGGTTTGCCAGGAATCAGCTCCCTCAGTTGCCAGCTCCTGCACTGTCTGCAAAATGGTGCCTTCCTGTCTGCAGCCTGGAGAGATGGTGGTTTCTTTCCTACACAGGGATATTGTTCAGCACGCCTTTTAGTTTAGTTGGGCAATGTCCTTGGTCTCTAAACTCTCCATACCCAGACACCTCAAGAAAATGGGGGTTCCTTTAATTCCCTTTTCTCTCTACTTTGCTCTCAGAGGGACTGCCCTGGCTGGTGACTTTGGCTGCAGCAATGTCTGTGGCACTGGGGATTTTTTTCCTTATTATATCCAATCTCCCGAGTCCTTGATCTGCTTTGAATTTCCAGTATTAAATTCCAGTAAAGTCCTTCCCCCTTTTTTTTGTTCACCCACCTTGCTGAGAAGCTGCTTGTCTGCTTTCTTAGTTTCACATCACGAAACACCCAGAAAAGTGACCTTCCCTATTCTGTCATTTTGATACTTCCTATAAATTCTTAATAATATATTCCAAACAGAGAATATGCAAATCCTCTGAAATGGGTCAGCAAACTCCAGTTTGAGAAATTCTCATGTTGAACCTATAGATTAAGAGCACAAACACAGTCAGTCATAAACCCTAATGCAATTTCTGGAAAAGACTTTTTTTGGGTGGGGAGTGGGAATAGTTTAAATGTGGTTACCATATTTTAAAAAAAAAAAAACTTTGGAGTTTTTTTTTTCTTTGACTAGGTTGGATTGTACCCTGTGTGAGATCAGAATGAGGTTCTCTTGGTTGTAGAGAAAACCAGACAAACTTCTCTGTGCTTTCCTTAGCTCTGTGACAATCTCACTTCACTACCAGACTTCTCTTTCCTCTCAGGTATAGATACCCATAGTGGTCTTCTTTTTTTTTTTTTTAAGAGAGAATTTTTAATACTTATTGGCGGACATAACATCTTTGTATGTGGTGCTGAGGATCGAACCCGGGCTGCACACATGCCAGGCCAGCGCGCTACCACTTGAGCCACATCCCCAGCCCCATGGTCTTCTTAATTTAGTTTTATTTTTGGTTCATTTGCTGGATTCTCACGTCTGTTCCCTCGTGCTTTTAGTAGGGATCTGACTAAAGACTCTCAATTTTGTACATTCCTGATTTCTGGTAGATTGGAGTGTAGATTCCTAGTTCTGAAGTGCTGATGGAACTGCCTATCTGAATGGGAATCTTTGTTTCATTATTCACAACTTGAATCATCAAGCAATATTTCTTGCAAGTCAGGGTCATTACATAGATACTGGGAAGAGACTTTATAGTTAATATATACTAATAGTGTTGATAAAAATGACTTTCTTGAGAATTTATAACTTGCCTGTTAGATGTTAGTACAACTAAAAATTAGCACAGTTGGGAAATTTTGCTCCAATTAAGGGAGATGTTTTACCTTGACACTCTCATATATAATGAATATTGTGAAATTGGACATCAAAACCAGACATGTATGTATTTATATATATTTTATATTTTAGCTGCCTTGCCAATGCAATAACAAAGATAGTGCCTAGTTTTCTTTAAAAGCAATTAAGCCAGTCACCTGGACTCTGAAACAAAATATTCTTAGTTTTGTTTTCTGGTGTTGGAGATTGAACCCAAGAAAGACCTCATGCATACTAGGCAAGCTTTCTACCACTACCACTGAGTAACATCACCAGCCCAACAAAATTTTCTTTACATAAAATATTTTAATCTTCAGAGGTTGTGGGTAAAACACTGTAATAGGAATGTCCTGTCTCACAGAAAACCTGAAAATTCTTCCAAGGCCCAGGGCAAATCTATTCATGAAGGCTGCTGTCACCATTTTAGTCCACAGTGAGGGTTCTTTCCGTTAAACTCAACGATTTTTCCTTTGCTACCATTATTTTAGCAAGTAATCTGTATTACTTTATTTTTAACTAAATTATGAACTCTTTAGGAGCAGAGGCTATATATATACCTTGACCCTCTGTGGCCCTGCAAGATCTGTTGATTTGGCTGAGCATGTGCTGTGAAGAGCATTCTGAATAGGATTTTATTATTTAAACTGGTGGAGTATGAAGGAAATATTTTCAGAGGACCAGAAGTGTTGCATCTTGGAAAATCAACTGAGATCTTCCTGCTTTCCAGGAACTTATAGTCTGCAATGGGAGACAATGTGGGGGCTCAAGAAAGGTTTGGGGAGGCAAAGTAACCTTTGTTTTGCATTTGACTAGCTTCCTACTAAGGAGTAGTGCCTGCGTGATGCTGGCCCTTGATCATTACTCATTGGTCTAGGAAGCTTAATCAGTCAGTCTGGGTATGTGCTGGCTAAATTGAGTGCAGAGGTCTTCACCAATTGACTTTACTATGGCAATAGTATACATTTAACTGGAAAATAATTAAAATTAGCCAGTTATCTATTTTGTGCATTTATATTGCTCAAAGGGTAGCATTTTCCTTGATGGAAGAATTTAAAAATGTGTGAATAATCTGCAAGCATTAAAATATCATTTTCAATATGTCCTAATGTTAGGATGTTTCCGTATGTCCTAAGTACTGTCCTAATGACAGTATTTGCAGCTCTGATGGAATTGGGATACCATCTTTAACAGAAAGGCTCCCTATCTTAAAACTCAATGACAATTTTAATCATATCTCAGGAAAGAACTTGAAGTAATTAATGACAATACTGCAACTAGCAATTTTTTCCCTTTTGTCCTTTCTGCTTTTATAAGAGAACTCAGTCCTCTAGAAGAAGGAGAAAGATAATGGTTCACGATCAATGCCGATGGACCAGACACCTAATCCAAACTTAACCCAAAAGTCAATATTTAACTGTGCCTTATCAGTGTGAAAATGTCAAGCATAGGAAGAGAGAAGAACACATTTTCAAATGATTTCTTGTTCTTATGTTTTGGTGTTCAAAGCTGTGTGGAAGAGTTTCAACATCAGATAAGACAAAACAACCTTTGGCAGGGGTGGGGAAGTGGGGGACAACAAATGACAATATTTGCAGCTGCTGAGAAGGAAAATAGACACAGGAGATGCACTCTAATCTCTCCTAGCACATTCCCTTGGTCATCTTCGTGCCTGTGTGATGCTAGCCCTTAATCATTACTCATTGCAGGCAGCCTCTAAGAGACAACAACAGAAATGTCTGCTTTCTGAGTGAAGTCATAATTTGTTGCCACCCAAGAAAATTGACACAATTGTTTGTATTCTAAATTTGCCATGGCTGGAAGTAAATACATTAAACACGATTAAAAGGGTGGCTGTTCTGAAAAACAGGAACTCTGCTAGGGTTTCCCTGAAGCCAGGGACAGCTAATGCATTGAATTATTTTCGATATTTTAAAAACTTCAGAACACTTTCGAATTCCATCTAGCTTCAGGACTTCAGCTGACCTCACCCATATAATTGCTGTTGAAAATTCTATTTTGTTGAAAAAACAAGGTTATGTTGGAAAAGCCTGTAATGACACTTGCATTTAATGAGATGGTTGGACTGCTGTCAGCATTGAACCATTTGGTTATGGAAAAGAGGAAATAGTGTAAGAAAGAAAGGTGGTGACTTAAATGGCAAAATATGCATTGTTACTAACTGACTTTTTAAGGAATTGTGGGTGGGCTTGGCATTTCAGACAAACATAAACAGAGAATCTGAGAATTGTTCATAAAGAAGACATGGTGGGGGCTGGGGATGTGGCTCAAGCGGTAGCACGCTCGCCTGGCATGCATGCTGCCCGGGTTCGATCCTCAGCACCACATACAAAGAAAGATGTTGTGTCCGCTGAAAACTAAAAAATAAATATTAAAAAAATTAAAAAAAAAGAAGACATGGTGGCCAGGAATATCACTAGAAAGGACCTGTGTGAATTAGATTAACAGAACAATAAGGCACGAGATTTCATTAAGGGCAGGAACCGATCATTCCAACTATCAATAAAAGAATTATGTAGATGCATGTTAAAGTTACAGATTCCCAGGGCTGAGGTTATGGCTCAGAGGTAGAGTGCTTGCCTAGCATGTAAGGGGCCCTAGGTTTGATCCTCAGCACCACATAAAAATAAATAAACAAAATAAAGGTATTTGTCCATCTACAACTAATAATCAGATATATCAGATATATATTAATACCCTGAATCAGAAAGCCAGATTCCCATGGCCTTCTGATTCAGGTTATTAAAATAATTAATTGGGAAGGCATTAGGCTGAGGTGGCTCCAGTGCACTGGGCTTCTATGTAAAGACCCCAGCTCAACTCAGTGTAAACAGTAAAAATGCTTAACCAATCAGAAACCCCTAAAAACCTTGATGGACTTTCCACTGGAATGGTCCAAGGAAGGCTATTGCTCCACTCTAACAATCAAGTATTTTCATTACCTTGCTTCTGAAGTGCTCATCCTAAAAAGGTTTCCCCTCAGGCCGCCTTGGCAAGATCCCCCAAACAGCTTATGGTCTGAAGCTGTTTGATGAAAAATTGTGGAATGCTCTACTAACATGCCTCTATTTTTTTTTCTTAATTTTTTTTTGGTACCAGGAACTGAATCCAGGGGCTCTTAACCACTGAGCCACATCCCTAGCTCTTTTTATTTTTTATTTTGAGACAGATCTCACTAAGTTGCTTAGACCCTTGCTAAGTTGTTGAGACTGATTTTGAACTTTCGATCCTCCAGCCTCAGCCTCCTGAGCCACTGGGATTATGTTTGTTTGGTTCAATTTATCTTATAACAAGGGAGGCTGTACTGATATTTTAAACAAGAAAATATTGTAAACGAGTCCTAGGAGATTTTACTGTTGCACCACTATGAAAACATTGCTCCATGACATCCCAGAAAAATGTAGATTACATAGTAGGTACTCAGAAATGGAAAGGAAGGAAGGAAAGAAGGAAGGAAGGAAGGAAGGAAGGAAGGAAGGAAGGAAGGAAGGAAGAAAGGAGCCATAATGAGGATGCCACAAAGGCAGCCCATCCCCCAATTTTGCTGCATGCTCAAACAGTGTGCCGGGGCTCCTGGCCTTGCACAGCTAACCAGTCATGTCAGGGATGACCTCCATAAGCTGTTAAAGGTTAAATTTTGGAATGTCATGTGGAATAATACTCCTTTTCCCTGTCTTGTATTAGAATGTCAGAGTGACATAAAATAAAAGATAACATCTTAAAAAAGGAATGTATGCTAAGTGTAAAAACCAAAAATGACCTTGTTTGAGTTTCCCCTGGAAGAAATCTTTTTGTGTATGTGTTTCCTGTCATAATGGATCCTACCACGTGCACACCATCCTTCCTGTTAAACCTGTCCATAAAAGCACAAAGGAGAAGTGGTGTCAGAGCAGTAGTCTGATCTCCAAGTGAAGAGTGTAGTTCATAATTTCTGTATTTTTTGGCAATCTAGTTCTTGTTCAATTGCAGATCAAATTAATTTTGTTTTGGTCTTCAGGGGAATCATTTGATCACTCTGGCAAATGAGGTTATCCCTCCTTATAATTTACAACACTGTGTTACAATAAAATTCTCAGAAATTTGGGAGCTGAGTGGCATGGAGTGGACATGAGAAGACCAATGAAAAGTCTTCAGAAAGAGTTTGGGCAAGAGGTGGATTATGGAACTTCTTGAGAAGACACGATTACCCCTTTTGTTTAACCATTATGGCTGCTGTTCATTACCATGGGTTAATTTACAACCATCCACTTTCTATTGAGGAGAGAATGGAGAATACAGGACAGAAAGAGCTCCAGGGAATTTGTTGAAATTTGTCGTGCTCCCTCTTTATGACTCACTGGAAGATTTCTGGTGAGCATTGTTGGGGGGAGACTACATAAGCCCAGATTAGGGAAGTTTGCAGAATGTTCCATCAGTGGTTCCTAAACCTTGCTGCATTCCAGAATCACCCAGAGGAGTCTTAAATATCCAAGTATCTGGTCTTGCTTTCTACCAATTAAGCCAAAATTTCTGCAGGTGTAACCAAGACATTAATTTTTTTTGGGTAAGTGTCCAAATGTTTTAATTTCAATGTACATCCAATTTGAGAACCAGTGATTAGCTAGACTGCTCATATGCTCTGAAGTATTCTTGTTATATGTCCTTCATCTTTTTTTCTGGTGAAGACCTGCTCATCTTTAAAAAATTTCCACCAATATACCTTCCATTGACAGAGTAGATTCATTCATTTGTTCAATGAATATTTATTGAAAGTTGAGTTCTCTCTCCTTCATGGCAATAGCACTCAGCAACGGTATTTCATATGTTTTAACTATTTATCATCATTATTTTTTCCTTTATGAACTTTAAATTCTTTGAAGTCAGAACTTACAAATTGTTCATTTTTGATTTTTGTAATATATTTTTTCCCGCATCTCAGCTCTGGAATGCTTGTTCCACCTATATTTGTTGTTGAATAGCAATGACTTTTTTTTTTAAGATGTGATTACTATATTTAATGGATATAAAATCTCTCCAGTTTGACTTTTGACAGTCAAATCATGTTCTCAGATTTGTTGGTAGGGCTTTTCTCAGACAAGCCCATTGTTTTGTGAGCCTTTCGTTTGTAGTAGCATTGAGTGATGCCTTCATGTAATAGTATGAGATGACTCCAACATTCGTTTCCTGGCCGATTTCTTCTTCCTTTTTTCTTTCACTCACCCATTCTCAAGTTCATCTGCTTCTTTTTAGATTACTCACTCCTTAACTCATTCAGGATGCCCTAGGCTTATGGCCTGTCATACCTAGATAACCTTTGTCCCTTAAATTTTCCAAGCTACTCAGGCTGGCCTTCTCAATGCTCCTAGGTATGACAGAGTTATTTTCCTTCCTGCCTACTATTCTCCTGAATTGTTTTTATCTTCAAAGACCCTACTTCCTCTGTAAGTTTTTTTTTAACCAGTTCTTCAGCTTTTGCATAAAATTATTATTGTACACTTTAGCACTTGTCTTATTTAGTCTTGTCTAATTTTCCTCCATGGTCTATCTCCTCACGTGATTATAGGAATTGTATCATGTATGTCTTTTGTAGGTCCAGTGGCACCTAACATAATAAAGTCCATACTCAAGTGCTTAATAAATATTTGATTCTTTAGAGATTTATTTAACCAAACCTACCATACAATTTAAAAGATTTGGAAAGGTTTTCTATGTAATTATTTTCTATAAGGCATTATGTAGGACGAGTCCAATCCCAGACCTGATCCCTCTTATGGTCTGAATTATGTTCCTCATCACATCCATATGGGTCTAACCTGAGAAGGTGACTGTATTTGGAAATAGAGCCTTTAAAGAGGCAACTAAATTAAAATGAGGCCGTTAGGGCAAACCCTAATCCAATATAACTGGTGTCCTTATAAGAAGAAGAAATTTAGACACATGACAAAATACTAGGCTGTACATGCACAAAGGAAAGACCAAGTGACATGGCAAGAAGGCAGCCATCTGCAAGTCAAGAAACGAGGCCTCAGGAGAGGCCAAACCTGCCAACACCTGATTTTATTATTTTATATTTTATTTGTTCTAATTAGGTATACATGACAGTAGAATGCATTTTGGCACATCATATGTAAATGGAGTATAACTTCTCATTCATCTGTTTGTTCATGATGTAGAGTTCCACAGGTCATGTAATCATATATGAACATAGGGTAATAATGTCCAATTTATTCTACTATCCTTCTGACTCCCAGACCACCTTCCCTCCCTTCACTCCCCTCTGTCTAGTCCAACATACTTCTATTCTTTCCCCAATTATTGTTAATCAACATCTGCTTATCAGAGGAAACATTGGCCTTTGGTTCTTTGGGATTGGCTTATTGTGCTTAGCATGATGGTCTCCTGTTCCATCCATTTACTGGCAAATGCTATAATTTCATTCTTCTTTAAGGCTGAGTATTATTCCATTGTGTATATATACCATATTTTCTTTATCCATTCATCTGTTGAAGGGCATGTAGATTGGTTCCATAGTTTAGCTATTGTGAATTGAGCTGCTATAAACATTGATGTGGATGCATTACTGTAGTATGCTCATTTTAAGTCCTTTGGGTATAAACCTAGGAGTGGGATAACTGGGTGAAATGATGGTTTCATTTCAAGTTTTCTGAGGAATCTCTATACTGCTTTCCAGAGTGGTTGCACCAATTTGCAGTCCCATCAGCAATGTATGAGTGCACTTTTCCCCCCACATCCTGACCAACATTTATTGTTGCTTGTATTCTTGATAGTTGCCAATCTGACTGGAGTGAGATGGAATCTCAGTGTAGTTTTGATTTGCATTTCTCTAATTGCTAGAGATGTTGAACATTTTTTCATATATTTGTTGATCAATTGTATTTCTTCTTCTGTGAAGTGTCTGTTCAGTTCTTTATCCCATTTATTGATTGGGTTATTTGTTTTATGGTGTTAAGTTTTTTTAGTTCTTTATGTATCCTGGAGATTCATGCTCTATCTGAGGTATACCAACACCTGGTTTTAGATTTGTAGCTTCCAGAATTGTGAGAAGAAAAAAAATCTATTGTCTAAGGCCACTCAGTTGGTAGTATTTTGTTGCAGCAACCCTGGTAAACCAGCAGAGACTGTATATACTATCTATCCAGAATCACTGGAACACCTCTGGGATGGGTTTTCCAGTTTGCTCTTCTTCTTTCCTCTGTTGAGGATTCTAGGTGACACTTCTCTGAAAGAGAGGATAAAATTGTGAGGAAAGAGGGATTCCTCATTCTCTCCTTTTACCTTCCCTGATAAGCCCAAACTTTGTGCACGGCCATGAGAACTTGTCTGGAAACTTTTCTTTATCCCTTAACTTTGGACTCAAGTCACTTCCTAAGTGATGAAGCTGGTTATTTGGGAGTTAAGTGGTTTATTTTTAAAATTGTCCCAGGAATACCATGAGTGAGTAGGAATACGGGACAGGGATGGGTTAAAGTAATCAAGGTGTATTCAGGAGTGACCTCTGGGGACACCTGGAACTCTGACCTGCCAGGACCCTCTAAAAGACTCCCAACAAAAGGCAGAGAACCTGCGGCATCTACCTGCTATCCTCCGCCCTCAGGAATTAAAGGTTGTTTTTGAAGGAATTAACGTTCCTCTATTTCTGACCTGCAGGCAAAGACACAAATGTTTGAGCTAGGAACCCATTGCCTCTTTTAAAATTTTATTTTGTTGTAGATGGACACAGTGCTTTTATTTTACTCATTTATTTTTAATGTGGTGCTGAGGATCAAACCCAGTGCCTCACACGTGCTGGGCAAGTGCTCTACCACTGAGCCACAACCTCAGCCCAGCCCATTGTGTTTTAAAGGGAGCCATCTGCCAAAGGTATAGAAAACCAAATCGACAGGAGTGGGTCAAGGGAATTTGGGTAGGGTACCAACTGTATCAGAAGACCATTGTCAAAAATGAGGAAACTCTCAAGTTATAACCTGTTCTGTTAGAGATCATAAGAATAGATTTTTAATGCTTTGGGATTTTTGTAGCTAATTTATGCTTATCCTTGAAATCCCCTTTAACAGTCATCCTGCCTGAACTCAATCTATTCTTGCAATTTTACAGTGCTGTTTTTGGGACCGATCTTGATCAGTGTCTTCTGGTGGTTTAATTACTCAGAAGTTATGCTCTATCCTGTCTGTCTCCTAAATCTTCCAAATAAATCATATCAGAATGCAGGCATAATTTAGTTCCATCTTTAGTACTCCATGACCAGCTCCAAGGTGCTTGTTTCCTAATAAGGGCTGTGTGGATAGGTGGGGTGTGAACATGGCCGTACACTCAAACTGTGTCTTCTATTGCTGGGCATTGTAAAATTCCTGGTAGGAAGGACCAGTCAGAGTCCTTTTGTAGGAGGATTGAAGATCATCCTAGGAGATGCTTATTATAAAGAAAGAGGAATCCAGGGGTGACAGCTTGATCTAGTAACAAGCCTTAGTCATCAGGGGAGAGGGGCCGTTCTGAGAATGGTGTGGTGTCTATAAATCAGATTTGCCTCTAGTCTTGGCCTCCCTTGAGACTCAATCCTTTAGAGACTTGAGGGGAAAGCTACAAATGAGTGCTAAGAAAGTTGTTTTGTTGAAACTCTGGAGGTAGAAACAAGATCACTTGGAGATCTCTCTGATAGAATGCAGTAAAGCCAGAAGGGAGAGAGGGCTTCTCTTCTGGTTCCTATGCCATCCATGAAGAGGACTGGACAAGGGCAGGAGAATTTGGAAGCCACAGTATCTGACAAGTCTTATTCATTATCACAGGTGAGATGCATTGAGGGATTTCTGAGCTACTGTAGGAAATGCTTGATTGATGGCTGCGTCCTGATGAGCTGAGGGGGTAAGCCATGAAATCCAGTTTAGTTGATTCATGCAACCTTATTTGTTGCATGAATGAGAACTGGGCAAACTCTAGCTATAGATGGGACAAATTCTTACATTTCTTTCCACAGTCAAGTTTAGGATGAACAGCAACTGCCTAGTCAATAATAGGTGCTTATTAACTATTATTGAATAAATTAATTTTGCTTAAGTTTTTTTGGAGGGGGGTTTACTGGAGATTGAACCCACAGGTGCTTAACCACTGAGCCACATCCCCAGATCTTTTTATATTTTATTTAGAGAGGCAGGATCTCGCTAGGTTGCTTAGGGCCTTGCTAAGTTGCTGAGGCTGGCTTTGAACTCACAATCCTCCTGCCTCAATCTTCCAAGATGCTGGGATTACAGGTGAGCACCATGGTATCCAGCTACTTTTCTCACGTTTGTTAAACATCAAGAGTGAGCAAGAACTGATCCAAGGCAAATTCCTAGTCTCCTTGTGGTGAGAGCACTTTCACTTCTTTCTTATTTGCTATATCTCACAGAAACACAGTGATGTAATGAGAAGTAAACAATAGATAACCTAAATGACATGGTCACTGTGAAAACTTCAGAGAAACTAATTACTGGTGAACACTACTTTAACCAACTACTGTCAGTTTAGTGGCTTTTTCTAATAGTGAGTCTTTGAGCAAGTTTCCTAACCCTTCTGAGTTTTGGATTCTACTAGAAAATTAAGATAATATTATGCACTAATGATGCTATTGAGAATATTAAAGAAGATAATGTGTATGCTTAGTTCTTGCTTAGTACTGTTCCTGGTATATGAAAAGCATTTAATAAGTAGTTATAATAATGCTACTAATTATCATTATTATCACTTTTTAGATAACCTACAACTATGCTAAGTAAAATACCATCTGGGGAATTGCCTCTACTTTATTCTTTGTTTTTAAGTTGGTTTTCTGCTAATAAAAAGTGTTTCATGTAATCCTCATGACTCAACTTTTTACAAATAAGCCCTTTGGTATAGACTTTTTTTAAAAGTTTCTGAAAATTAGGTATATTAGAGGTTAGGTATATTAGAGGTTAGGTCCAGTTATTTTGTTGTATCTCATTTTGATCCCCTCAAGAAATTAGAGGCCTCATTTACTTGTTAACATTGTCTTTTCTGCTTTTCTATCAGCTTTTACTTATTTGCATCTCTCTAAGCTAAACCAGTACCTAAAATTCGTGTCTTTGTGCACTTCTCCTAGCGTCTCCTTTGGAAACTGCTTAAAGCAAGGTTTGCTGGAGCCATGTGAAAGTGCAGATTGTGTAGAAGACAGAACTATTTTTAGATTGAAGGTAGCACTGTGTTGTTTCTCTTTGGAAAATTCCTTTTCTTTTGATGAAAGCCCAAACCTGAAGCTGGTGGTGACAGATTAGGATCCTAATTGCTGTGTTGTTGGAAATAAAGAGAGAAATGTTTATTGCTATTCACATAAATAGCAAACCAAATTTCATCAGGGTAGTAAGATGGGCCTACTTAGTGGGCTAGTCTTATAGAATATTTTTTTTTCTACTAAGCCTGGGAAAACTTGTGAAGTGGCAATAATAAAAACAGCATATGGTCTTTGCAGGAACTTTGTCATACATAAGCAATGTGCTGTGGGTGTGGTAATGAACATCAGGTGTATTTGGCTCAAGACTCTTCTAAACTTGGGGAAGAAGAATTTTGTTTTTATGCACATACTGGAATGTGTTTTTGCATTTCTGGTATTTTTTTAAAATAACTTAAGAACTACGTTATGTTTTTATTCCTTATTTGGAAGCTATATTGGTCAGCATAAGAAAATACTTAAGATCTTCAAAGGCATACTGTAGAGGTTTGGAAAGCATTTGGTTTGGCTTTTAGCAAGTTTGGCTAGTGAAGTGACAGGCACACAAGAAAGAACAACAGGTGAAAAAATGTGGAGTGTCTTTCATCTTTCAAAGGGTTTTTCTTGATGAATTGAAACAGCCATGAAAATAAGCACTGGCCTTCGTACCCAGTGGCCTAAAAGGACTTAGAGTGGGCCAAATCAGAATCAGGCAGGGGCCTAATGAAAATCAGGCAACAAGCCTAGGCCTAATTAAATGTGCTCCTTCCTTCTCTTATCCCCATTGGCTTGATTTTTAAGAAAAAAATCTGGTTTTGTGGTACAGAGATATTTCTCTTCTTTGTCTCTGATACAGAGTTGGTAATGACTGACAGAGGCAAATAGTGGCATTAGTAACTCAGTAGAACCATTTTTTTTTGTTGGGTAAATCGATTTTCTTGCAGACCTATTTCATTTAAAAGCTCCTTATAAAAATTAACAAACATATTTCTAGACTAAAGTAAAGAGTATGACTTGACGTGGTTGAAAGAGAGTCAGAGACAAAATTATTCATTTTGTTTGGAAAACATATTGCATTTGATTGTAACTGTTTTAGAATAGCTTTTAAAACTGTTGATTGAGCTTCAGCAGGTTCTCCAACTTGTTTAAAGAAGTCTTTGGGACCTATGAGTCATGAATAATTTTCTGATTAAGATCACAAGAAAGATGTCTGCACAGAATTCTGCAAAACTTTAAAGCAAAACTGAACAATGTGAATTTGTCATAATAGTAGAACATTTTCTCCAGTGTTCAAGTTTATAGAGTGGGTACACGGAGGGCTGGGCCTGGACCGCAGATTCCTGGGCTTTCAATTGAAGACTTCTTTCTGGCCAGTACCTCCCATGAAGAAGTTGCTGCTCGGTTTGGCATTTGAATACAAATAAAACTTTTATGTAACTCAGGGAGATAACATGCTTAATTTATTACAGCACATTTATGAAGTCCTAGGAGATGCCTGAATTATAATAATTGGAGAGTCTGTTTTGTGTCTTTTCCAAAGCCTTTGCTTAGGGAGCAACTTTTGAAGTCAGCAATGATGCTAGATTTGGAAGTGTTCTAGAGGCATATGTTTGGGGAGCAGCGGCGGATGAGAATCGGATTGGATCTGCAGACTGAAGGACGCTACAAATATGCACAGAGCACATGAATTACATAAAGGACAGCAAGACAGTCACATCCTGTGACAGATCACTTTTTCGAAGAGAAACATAAAAATAATACCCAGCCACTGTGAAAGGGTTGTCATAAATAACAACAAACTATATGTTTTCAAAAGAAGACAGGTACCCTGTTTTCCTTTTGAAATGCTTAATGAAAAACTGCACACACACACACTTAATGAAAAACTGCACACACACACACACACACAAAAAAAATTCTGTGGATTCAGGGATTCTGGAGGTAGCAAGAGGCAGGAGTAGAAGTCCACGTGCTCTGTCTTTATGGACTTTAATTGTTTGGTTTCAAGCTTAGCAGCAAAATGTTCCTGCCAAGTGAGTGTGTGTGTGCATGGGATGCTTTCTGCTTTGTTTCACTCAGGCGTTTGAAGAAATGCCCTGGTTTGTATCAGTCATACATCATTTTGGTGTAAGAGAAAACACGCCCCTTGAAACAATCAAGAACTTGCAACTTATCATTAGAATGAGTAATAGGCTGCAATGTCAATTTAGGATAGGTTTTTAGAAATTAATTACTGGGATAGGTCACGGAATGCTTCACTGTTTTGTAACGATTAAAAACTACAATTCAGCAATTAGTGAGAAATTTGTCAGGGCCATATATTTATCATTTATCACTTTAGAATGGGGTCTGAAAACTTTATTTTCTGGAAAGAGCCAGATAGTAAATATTTTTGACTTTGAGCCTTCCTATCATGGAAGCAGCCATAGACAATAAGTAAACAAATAAACATGTCTGTGTTCCAATAAAACTTTATGTACTTCATGTATTATGTATTATATTTCATATAATGTTAATCTGTCTTAATATATCATTCTTCCTCTGATTGTTTTCTCAACCTTTTAAAAACCTGTTTGGTTCTGGATTGTGTAAAATCAGGCAGTCAGCAAGATCTGGCCAGAAAGCTATAGTTTGCTGACCCTGCTTTATAGTATGAGACCCTGTTATTGCTTACACTAAGATGTCTGTGCATTATTTGGAAGACCAAAACATTTTTTTTTCAAACTCTTAATCATTTTATAATTCTGGTCCAATGATTTTTTTTTTTTTTAAATGCCTTGATTGGACTCTTTGAGGACTGCCGTATGGCGGCTGGCTGAGTGGCTGGAGGTCTGATAAATTAAACTCTGACTGTGTTCCTCTCATTATGTTCTGACTCTGTTCATCAGTAAAAGGAACTTGTGTCATTGCCTCACTTGTTGCAATGAATAAATCTGTATAATTTTACAAAAGAACAACTGCGTGGATTCTTTTGCTGCCTGAAGACTTGAGTGTTGGGCTCCTCTTCATAAAAGTTTCCATGACAATCTGGCCTGAGAGAATGACAGGTTTGCCCTCATGGGGAATTTCTCATTAAGGAAGCTTTTCTTTCACGAGGAAGCTTTATGGAGGCTTAATAGTGGGTCAAATAGAAAGCACCAAATAGGACCTTTCATAAGCCATACCTTATACCCATCCTGGCCTGAAAGAGCTTGTTTCCTCTTGTGTGTGGCAATGGGGTGATGTTCGGAGGCTGAGAGGTTAGAGAGGACCACCATGCTACCCCGGGGTCCTTGCTTCCTATTGGTAACCAGGAGACACTGACACTGGCATGTGCCATTAATACATGAGCTAAGCCAAGAATTAGGCCCCCTAGCTCTCTTTATGGAAAGGCAATATATGGAGTAGGGAAGCAAGTGGACTCTGAGCTCAACCATCTGGGTCTTTCCCCTGGTTCTGCCATCTACTAGCTGTGTCATATTCACCTCTGTGTGTTTTAGTTTCCTCATGTGTGCAAGGGGCATGAAAACGATGATGTCTCTGTCATAGTGTTGACGGAATAAACACACTCATGTATGTCAAGTATTTTAGGACAGTGCCTGGCCTATAGTAGTGAATAATAAATGATAGCCATTGTGATCATTTTCTTGAAGGTACCCTAACATTTGAAGACTCTATATAAAGGGAGATTCCTTTCCTCAGGCATAGTCACGGTGACAGTATCCTTTCATCTCTTGCTCTTTTTCTCATCCATTATCACCCCTTCCTTCTACAGATCTCTATCTTCAGCCACCTCAATCACCCTGTTCTAATTCCCATTTTGGATCTTGGCCTTTAGTCTTTGCCCACCCACTACATTTTGTTATAAACTAGTCATCTCCTGGATCTAAATTGAGAAACACTTGGCTGGTACACAAGAGGGAAGCCCAGTTCATGGGTGTAATCTGATGTGATGTCATGTAGCTATGGTGTGGCCCAGCCTGGTATGGCTGGTAATCTATAAGTTGTTCAAGTCAGGTTTGCAGTAAGCTGCTCACTCACCTCCCTAAAGCTGAGAAGTTGAAGGGATAGAGCCCACTGAGGGAAAACTGATTGTGTTCTAAACATAGGCTTTAGGGCTCATCATACCCCCAATAGGGTTTCCCAGGGTAGAATGCTCTGTGTTCTAAGGACCTTCAATAAATCCTCCATACTTGGCTATGAATATGTTTCCCTTCCCACCACTGCTTTCTAGGATGGGGGAGAAAAGTGTTACATCTTGCTACCGTCTATTTTAAATCCATCTTAAGCTTTGTTATCTTTCCTCTTGGGTCTGTTCTGCCTGTACTTTTTGGAGCAGGGCAGGGGTGTGGACAGTTGTTGATGAAAGCATTTACTTTGGTTAATTACTGACCTGGGTGTATTTACTCTAGTTTTCTTGGGATAAAAATGAAATGCTATTTTTGGTCTACTCAATTTGGATTTTTTTTTTCCTAAAGAGAATGTAGTGTGTAAGATATGGGATAAAAGAGGTTCCGAGACAGTTTATCATGCTTGCATCATGAAAGGCCCTGTTGAAGAAGACCACCTCAGATGATGGGAAAAGTATAAGATATGCATGAGGGCTCTGGTTTTACTCTTTTGAATGATTCTAAAAAACAAAGCAAAGCAAAGCAAAACAAAGCAGAACCAAACAAGTTTTTGACCCTGATAAAAAAATTGATATCTGCATTAAATACCTGCTTACTCCTTAAAAAAAAAATACACAGGCCTAGAGTTTTTCTTCATATTTCTTTACTCCCTAGGTATCTCATCCATATGAGATGCTCTCCTTGACTTCAAAGGGTACTTTGTATATGCAAGAAATACCCAGAGCGTAGAGGGGAAAGACACTGTGCCCCAAACATATTTTTATTTGATTGAAACGATTCATCTGAATGACGCTCGCTGTTGTGTTAAGCGCTGTGCTCTAGGCGCATGCAGAGTTTGCACTTGTTTGGTGATGGTGCCTCTTTATCTGGCTTGTGAGTTTCCTGTTGCGTACAAAGGGAAAACCAAGCCACATATTGGGACAACAAGGCATGCAAATACCTGTTTCCGCTGTTTCATTTCAAAGGTGAAACATTCCCATTTCTGCAGCATTTTTGCTGCAGGTATTTTGGAGCATGACTAGAGGTACTTGTGATGATTCTATGTTTATTTTTTTTTAAGGGAAGGAGAAAGAGGAAAACTTGCTAGTTTTCAGTGCTTACTGCCTGCCAGCCATTGTATGGACACGATTTCATTTAATTCTCACATTAAATCTTAAGCATAGATATTATTATTTCCATATCACAGAAGAAAAAACTGAGGTTTGGAATTTAAATTACTTGCTGACAGTCCCACAGCTGCAGGGCTGCAGAGAGTCAGGATTCATAATGGAGTCTGTCTCTTTTCAGTAACCCAAACTGCCTCCCTTCAACCGGAGGTTGTCTTTCCTGTCCATGTAGAAGAAAATGCTCAGTTGGGCTCTAGAAAAATGTTCTCCAAACAGATTTAACCTTTTTTGTGTGTTTTTTTGATCATAGATATAGGTGGGAAAAGTATGTTGGTTTTCAGACTTTAAAAAGCAAAAATGTGAAGCTTAAATCACTGAAAAGTTTATACAACTGCACGAGTAAAATAAATTGTATTAATGTCTATACTGAGAGAATTAAACATTTAAAATCACTATTCCACATGAGAACTTAAATTCACAACCTGTCAAAGTGAGATATGCATTTTTGGTAAGCACAATGTAGACTGAAAATTGAAGAGTTGTCTGTTTGGTTGCTAATATTACAGTAGTTAAAATATTTTTTAGTTTTAACAGAGTTGCCAATAATGAAATTAGAACTCAGAGTTTCTTGCAAAACCTTAGGAATAACCATGAATTATTGCTACAAAGCAGATAAAATAGCCTTCATTTTTGTGCCAGAATCTCCTTTTAGCTCAGATGACTTGATCTACAAAAGAGAAAATGGGGAGAAGTTGTTATTGTAAAATGTCTTCCTGATGTATTGAGGTTGGAGTTGTAAAAGAAATATAAATTCTTCTATAAAAGTGTTTTTTTTTTTTTTTTCACCAGGTGTGGTGGTGTACGCCGGTAATCCCAGAGGCTTCGGAGGCTGAGGCAGGAGAATTGTAAGTTCAAAGCCAGCCTCAGCAAAAGTGAGGCACTAAAAAGCTCAGTGAGACCCTGTCTCTAAATAAAATTCAAAATAGGGCTGGGGATGCGGCTCAGTGGTCAAGTGCTCCTGAGTTCAATCACCAGGTTTAAAAAAAAAAATTGTGTGGATTCTCTATCTTATTACTCCACAAAACTCTTGCATATTTCTCAGTCTTAGTTTCCATTTTTAATCTACATATGGTAAGAAGTTCTTTAGGTTTTTGAGAGGGTCAAATGATATATTAAAGTGCTTTGGAATGGCTATAAGTGTTATTCATATGGAATGGTAAGTGCATGCAGATGATATTTTCCTCTTTTTGTAATCCTGTTCCCCCACCTCACCCTATTGCCTCCCCTTCATTACTGTTCCAGGAAAGAGCAGGGACAATGATTTCTGTGGGTGACAGTAGGGCTTAAGAAAGGAAGACAGGTCTTGTCACTCAAAGGGGGAGATTTTAAAAACACTATAGATTCTAGGTGGCAAAGTGGAAGGAGAAAAAGGGAGAAAGACAAAAGGCAGGCAGGCAGGAAGGGATAGGGAGGAAGAAGGCAGGAACTCATTATTAGTGTACTGGTTCCATGCACTATTATTAGTGTACTGGTTCCATGGGCAGTGGGGTTAAAAACCTTCAGGAAGGTTTCAGGAGAACCCAGAATTCCCCTCTCTCCTGAGAGGAGAGTGAAGGCCTAAAATCTATGTCCTGACATCAACTTTCTGGTTGCCTAGGACCTGTACAGGTGTATATTGGATCTAGAAATTCTTAAGAACCATAGGGAGGAGTTTTAGATCTGGTGGCCTAGAATAGGCCCACTAAGCCACTCACTACTCAGATGAGCATCAGCAAATCAATGAATACCTACTGTTGGTAAGGAAGTTGGGAAATCTTTTGCACTGTTAGCAGAAATCTAATCTGGTTCAGGTATTCTGAGGATTTTATCTGGTTGTTCTTAGAGAAATCAGGTCATATCCCATATAAGTACGGTAGTCCCTGTCCTGGAATATATACCCTAAAGCCACTCTCATGCAAAATTCTAAGGGAACATGCAGGAGTATGTTCTTTGATGCTTTATTTGGAAAGGTAAAAGTTGAAGTCAATTGGGGTGTGAAACACTAGGAGAATGGATTAATCAATTGTGGATTATACACTTATAGCAGAATCTATGTACCACTTAGGTTTGATTACCTAGAAGAACATAGAACAATATGAAAAGATCTTAAAAATATTATGTTTACATGTGTGTGTGTAATTTGTTTTAATTAGTTATACATGACAGTAGAATGCATTTAAAATTTTTTCAGCTATAGATGGACACAATACCTTTATTTTATATATTTATTTTTATGTGGTGCTGAGGATCAAACCCAGTGCCTCACACGTGCTAGGCAAGTGCTCTTCCACTGAGCTACAACCCCAGCCCAGTAGAATGCATTTTGACACATCATACATAAATGGAATATAACTTCTCATTCATCTGATTGTACATGATATAGAGTCCACAGGTTATGTAATCATATAAGAACATAGGGTAATAATATCCAATTTATACTACTATCCTTCCTACTCCTAGACCTCCTTCCCTCCCTTCACTCCCCTCTGTCTAGTCCAAAATACATCTATTCTTCCCCTGATTATTGTTAATTAGCATATGCATATCAGAGGAAACATTTGGCCTTTGGTTCTTTGAGATTGACTTATTGTGCTTAGCATGATAGTCTCCCGTTCTATTCATTTACTGGCAAATGCTACAATATAATTCTTCTTTAAGACTGAGTAATGTTCCATTGTGTATATATACCACATTTTCTTTATCCATCCATCTGTTGAAGGGCAAGTAGGTTGGTTCCACAGTTTAGTTATTGTGAATTGAGCTGCTCTAAACATTGATGTGGATGCATCACTGTAGTATGCTCATTTTAAGTCCTTTGGGTATAAACCTAGGAGTGGGATAGCTGGGTGAAATGGTGGTTTTATTCCAAGTTTTCTGAGGAATCTCCATACTGCTTTCCAGAGTGGTTGCATCAATTGGTAGTCCTACCAGCAATGTATGAGTGTACTTTCCCCCCCACATCCTGGCCAACATTTATTGTTGCTTATATTCTTGATAGTTACCATTCTGACTGGAGTGAGATGAAATCTCAGTGTAGTTTTGATTTGCACTTCTCTAATTGCTAGAGATGTTGGACATTTTTTCATATATTTGTTGATTAATTATATTTCTTCTTCTGTGAAGTATCTGTTCATTTCCTTAGCCCATCTATTGATTGGGTTATTATTATTATTTTTTGGTGTTAATTTTTTTTTTAGTTGTCAATGGACATTTATTTATTTATTTAAATGTGGTGCTGAAAATCCAACCCAGTGCCTCACACATGCTAGGCAAGCGCTCTACCACTGAGCTGCAGCCCAAGCCCCTGGTGTTAAGTTTTTTGAATTCTTTATATAACCTGGAGATTAATGCTCTATCTGAGGTGCCTGTGGTAAAATTTCTCTCCCATTCTATAGGCTTCCTTTGCAAGTTATTGGTTGTTTACTTTATTGTGAAGAGCTTTTTAGTTTGATTGCATTCTACTTATTGATTCTTGATTTTTCTTCTTTTGCTTTAGAAGTCTTGCTGAGGAATTTGGTTCTTAAGCCAACATGGTAAACATTTGGGCCTACTTTTTCTTCTAGTTTTCTCTGGTTTAATTCCTAGATCCTTGATCCAGTTTGAGTTGAGTTTTTTTGCAGGGTGAGAGATAGGGTTTAATTTCATTTTGCTACATATGGATTTCCAATTTTCCCAGCACCATTTGTTGAAGAGGCTACTTTTCTCCAGTGAATGTTTTTGGCACCTTTGTCTAGTATAAAATAATTGTATTTATGTGGGCTTGTCTCTATGTCTTCTATTCTGTACCTTTGGTCTATGTGTCTGTTTTGGTGCCAATACCATGCCATTTTTGTTACTGTGGCTCTTTAGTATAGTTTGATTTGGAAGGGTTCCCTCCTTTTCTATTTCATGGAATAATTTGAGGAGTATTGGTGTTAATTCTTCTTTGAAGGTCTTGTAGAACTTGGCTGAGAATCTGTCTGGTCCTGGGTTTTTCTTGATCAATAAGCTTTTGATGGTGTCTTCTATTTTATTGCTTGAAATTGACATGCTTAAGTTCTATATGTTCTCCTGATTCAGTTTGGGTAGATCATATGTATCTAGAAATCTGTTGATGTTTTTAAGATTTTCTACTTTATTGGAGTATAAATTTTCAAAATAGTTTCTAATTATCTTCTGTTTTACGTAGTGTCCATCATGATATTTTCTTTAACTTAATAAATTTTACTAATTTGAGTTTTCTCTCTCTTTGTTAGCATGGCTAAGCGTTTATCAATTTTATTTATTTATTTTCAAAGAACCAGCTCTTTGTTTTGTCAATTTTTAAAATTGTTTCTTTTGTTTTAATTTCATTGTTTTCAACTCTGATTTTAATTATTTCCTGTCTTCAACTCTTTTTGCTGTTGATTTGTTCCTCTTTTTTTCTAGGGCTTTGAGATGTAATGTTAAGTCATTTATTCATTGCCTTTTTATTCTTTTTATGAGTGAGCTCAATGCAATGAACTTTCCTCTTAGTACTGCCTTCATAGTGTCCCAGAGATTTTGATATGTTGTATCAGTGTTCTCATTTACCTCTAGGAATTTTTTTATCTCGTTCTTGATTTCTTCTTTTATCCAATTGTCATTCAGTAGTGCATTATTTAGTCTCCAGGTATTAGAATAGTTTCTATTTTTTATTTTATCATTGATTTCCAATTTCACTTCACTATGATTTGATAGAATACAAGGTATTCTCTCTCTTTTTTTTTTTTGTATTGGCTAAGAGTTGCTTTGTGGCATAAGATATAGTCTATTTTAGAGAAGGATCTGTGTGCTGCTGAGAAGATGGATGAAATATTCTATATATGTACATTGTCTAATTTATTAATTGTATTATTTAGTTCTATAGTTTCTTTATTTAGTTTTTGTTTGGAGAATCTGTCCGGTAGTGAGACAGGCATGTTAAAGTTATACCATGCTATTGTGTTGTGGTCTATTTAATTCTTGAAATTGAGAAGGGTTTGTTTGGTGTATGTAGATGTTCCATTGTTTGGGGCATAAATATTTACTATTGTTAT
Organism: Marmota flaviventris; assembly: GCF_047511675.1. Lineage (NCBI taxonomy): Eukaryota > Metazoa > Chordata > Mammalia > Rodentia > Sciuridae > Marmota > Marmota flaviventris. The sequence goes on from NC_092498.1 coordinate 25,203,691, forward strand.
GTCTTGTTGATGTATAATTCCCTTCAGAAATATAAAATGTCCTTCTTTGTCCATTCTGATTAACTTTGGATTGAAGCCCATTTATCTGATATGAGGATAGAAACTCCTGCATGTTTTTGCAATTCACGTGAGTGATATACTTTTCCTATCCCTTAACCTTCAGTCTGTGGATGTCTTTGCCTGTGAGGTGAGTATTTGGAGACCACATATTATTGGGTCTTTTTTAAAATTTACATACGACAGTGGATGCATTACAATTCATTACACATATAGAGCACACTTGTTCATAACTGGTTGTATCCAAAGTATATTCACACCAATTTGTGTCTTCATACATGTACTTTGGATAATGATGTCCATCTCATTCCACCATCATTTCTAACCCCATGCCCCCTCCCTTTCCCTCCCACCTCTATGCCCTATCTAGAGTTTGTCTATTACTTCCTTGTTCCTCCTCCCTACCCCAGTATGCATTAGCCTCTTTATATCAGAGAAAACATTTGGCATTTAGTTTTCTGGGATTTCACTTATCATTATCTTCTCCAATGCCATCCATTTACTTGCAAATGCCCTGATTTTATTCTCTTTTATTGCAGGGCAATATTCCATTATATATATATATATATATATATATATATATATATATATATATATATATATCACATTTTTTTTATCCATTGATCTATTGAAGGGCATCTAGGTTGGTTCTACAATTTAGTTATTTCTGCTATAAACATTGATGTGGCTGTGTCCCTGTAGTATGCTGTTTTTAAGGTCTTTAGGTATAGACCAAGGAGAGGGATAGCTGGGTCAAATAATGGTTCCATTCCCAGTTTTCCAAGGAATCTCCAAAGTGCTTTCTATATTGGCTGCACAATTTGCAGTCCCACCAGCAATGTATGAGTGTACCTTTTCCCCCACATCCTTACCAACACTTATTGTTGTTTGTATTCATAATAGCTGCCCTTCTGACTGTAGTGAGATGAAATCTTAGAGTAGTTTTGATTTGCATTCCTCTAATTGCTAGAGATGATGAGCATTTTTTCATATATTTGTTGATTGATTTTATATCATCTTCTGAGAGGTGTATGTTCAGGTCCTTGGCTCATTTATTGATTGGGTTATTTGTTTTTTTAGTGTCTAGTTTTTTGAGTTCTTTATATATCCTAGAGATTAGTTCTCTAGCTGATGTGTGAGGGGTAAAAATTTGCTTCCAAGAATTAGGCTCTATTTACCTCACAGATTGTTTCTTTTGCTGAAAAGAAACTTTTTAGTTTGAGTCCATCCCACTTATTGATTCTTGATTTTAATTCTTGCATCACAGGAGTCCTATTAAGGAAGTTGGGGCCTAATCCCACATGATAGAGATTAGGGCCTACTTTTTCTTCTATTAGACTCAGGGTCTCTGGATTTATTCCTAGGTCCTTGATTTATTTTGAGTTAAGTTTTGTGCATGGTGAGAGATAGGAGTTTAATTTCATTTTATTGCATATGGATTTCCAGTTTTCCCAGCATCATTTATTGAGGAGGCTATCTTTTCTCCAGTGCATGTTTTTGGCACCTTTGTCTAATATAAGATAATTGTAATTTTGTGGGTTAGTCTCTGCATCCTCTATTCTGTACCATTAGTCTACCAGTTTGATGGGTGCCAATACCATGTTGTTTTTGTTACTATTGCTCTGTAGTGTAGTTTAAGGTCTGGTATAGTGAGGCCACCTGCTTCATTCTTCCTGCTAAGTATTGCTTTAGCTATTTTGGATCTCTTATATTTCCAGATGAATTTCATGATTGCTTTTTCCATTTCTATGAGGAATGCCATTGGGATTTTGATTGGCATTGCATTAAATATGTATAGTGGTAGTATGGTCATTTTGATAATATTAATTTTGCCTATCCCAGTGCAAGGTCGATCTTTCAATCTTCTAAGGTCTTCTTTGTTTTCTTTCTTTAGGGTCCTGTAATTTTCATTGTATAGATCTTTTACCTCTTTCATTGATTCCCAAGTATCTTATTTTATTTTTTTGAGGCTATTTTAAATGGGGGTAGTTTTCTTTGTTTCCCTTTCTGAAGATTTGTCACTGATATACAGAAATGCCTTTAATTTGTGGGTGTTGATTTTATATACTGCTACATTGCTGAATTCATTTATTAGTTTTAGAAGTTTGCTGGTGGAATTTTTTGCATCTTTAGGTATAGAATCATATCATCAGCAAATAGTGGTAATTTGAATTCTTCTTTTCCTAAAGGTATCCCTTTAATTTCTCTAATCTGTCTAATTGCTCTGGACAGTGTTTCAAGAACTATGTTAAATAGAAGTGGTGAAAGAGGCATCCTTGTCTTGTTCCAGTTTTTAGAGGGAAAGCCTTCTATTTTTCTCCATTTAGAATGATGCTGGCCTGAGGTTTTGCATAGATAGCCTTTATGATGTTGAGATATGTTCCTGTTATCCCTAGTTTTTCTAGTGTTTTGGTGCTGTATTTTGTCAAATGCTTTTTCTGTGTCTATTGAGATGATCATATGGTTCTTATCTTTAAGTCTATTGACGTGATGAGTTACGTTTATTGATTTCCGTATGTTGAACCAATCTTGCATTCCTGGGATGATCGTGGTGCACAATCTTTTTGATATGTTTTTGTATTCAATTTGCCAGAATTTTATTGGGATTTTTTGCATCTATATTCATTACAGACATTGGTCTGAGGTTTTCTTTTTTTGATGTGTCTTTGCCTAGTTTTGAAATCAAGGTGATGTTAGCCTCATAGAATGAGTTTAGAAGTACTTTCTCTTTTTCTATTTCCTGAAATAAATTGAAGAATACTGGTATTAGTTCTTCTTTAAAGGTCTTGTAGAACTCGGCTGTGTATCCATCTGGTCCTGGGCTTTTCTTGGTTGGTAGACTTCTGATGGAATCTTCTATTTCATTGCTTGAAATTGAAATTGTGTATATCATCCTGATTAAATTGGGTAAATTATATGACTTTAGATATTTGTTGATGCCTTTGATATTTTCTATTATACTGGAGTGCAGGTTTTCAAAATAATTTCTAATTATTTTCTGTATTTCTGTAGTGTCTGTTGTGATATTTCCTTTCTTATAACATACGTTAGTGATTTGAGTTTTCTCTCCCCTTCTTTCATTAGCATGGCTAAGGGTCTGTCAATTTTATTCATTTTTTTCAAAGAACCAACTTTTTGTTCTGTCAATTTTTCAATTGTCCTGTTTCAATTTAATTGATTTCAGCTATGATTTTAATTATTTTCTGTCTTCTACTGCTTTTGGTGTAGATTTGTTCTTCTTTTTCTAGGGCTTTGAGATGTAGTATTACGTCATTTGTTTGTTGACTTTTTCTTCTTTTAAGGAATGAACTCCATTGAACTTTCCTCTTAGAACTGCTTTCATAGTGTCCCAGAAATTTCAATGTTGTATCTGTGTTCTCAGTTCACCTCTAAAATTTTTTTAATCTCCTCTTTGATGTCTTCTGTTATCCATGGTTCATTCAGTAGCATATTATTTAGTCTTCAGGTGTTGGAGAAACTTTTATTTCTTATTTTATCATTGATTTCTAATTTCATCCCACTATAATCTGATATAATGCAGGGTAGTATCTCTACTTTTTTATATTTGCTAAGAGTTGCTTTGTGGCATAATATATGGTCTATTTTAGAAAAGAATCCATGTGCTGCTGAGAAGAAAGTGTATTCTCTTGTTGATGGGTGAAATATTCTATATATGTCAGTTAAGTCTAAGTTATTGATTGTATTATGAGTTCAGCTTTTGTTTGGAATATCTATCCAGTGGTGAAAGAGGTGTGTTAAAGTCACCCAAAATTATTGTGTTGTGGTCTACTTGACTCTTGAACTTGAGAAGAGTTTGTTTGATGAATGTAGATACTCCATTGTTTGGGGCATATTTACAATGTTAAATCATGTTGGTGTATGGTTTCCTTGAGCAGTATGTCCTTCTTTATTCCTTTTGATTGACTTTAGCTTGAAGTCTACTTTATTTGATATGAGGATGGGAACCCTTGCTTACTTCTGCAGTCCATGTGAATGGTATGATTTTCCCCAACCCTTCACCTTCAGTCTCTGGATGTCTTTTCCTATGAGATGAGTCTCTTGGGGGCAGTATAGTTTTGGGTCTTTTTTTTTAATCTAATCTGCTAGTCTATGTCTTTTGATTGGTGAGTTTAGGCCATTAACATTCAGGGTTATTATTGAGACATGATTTGTATTCTCAGCCATTTTTGTTTATTTTTGGTATTAACATGACTTGGTTTCTCCTCTGATAAGTTTTTCTTTAGTGAAATACCTCCCTCTGCTGATTTTCATCATTGTTTTTCATTTCCACTTCATGGAATATTTTGCTGAGGATATTCTGTAGTGGAGGTTTTCTACTTGTAAATTGTTTTAGCTTTTGTTTACCATGGAAGGTTTTTATTTCATTATCAAATCTAAAGCTCAATTTTGCTGGATATTAGATTTTTGGTTGGCATCCACTTTCTATCAGAGTTTGGTATATGTTGTGCCATGATCTCCTGGCTTTGAGGGTCTGGGGTGAAGAATCTGCTGAGATACGAATTGGTCTCTCACTATATGTAATCTGATTCCTCTCTCTTGTGACTTTTAAGATTCTATCCTTATTCTGTATGCTAGGCATATCATTATAATGTGCCTCGGTGTAGATCTATTGTAATTTTGTACATTTGGTGTCCTGTAAGCCTCTTGTATTTATTTATTTCCAATTTGTTCTTCATGCTTGGGAAATTTTCTGCTATTATCTCATTGAAGAGATTGTACATTCCTTTGGTTTGAAACTCTGTGCTTTCCTCTATCCCAATAACTCTTAGGTTTGGTCTTTTGATGCTGTCCCATAATTTTGTATATTCTGTTCATGGTTTCTTACTATCTTCACTGTGTGATTAACTTTATTTTCCAGATTGTATACTTTGTTTTCATTATCTGACGTTCTTTATTCCATGTGATCTAGTCTCTTGGTTGTGTTTTCTATTGAGTTATTTGGTTTATTGTATCTTCCATTTCTAGGATTTCTGACTGTTTTTTTTTTTCAGAGTCTCTCTTTCTCTCATAGTAATATTTTGCTACCTGTATTTGCTCTCTTATCTCTTTGTTGGAGTGACCAATTTTTGCTTGTATTTGCTCATTGAGGTCATTCTTTAATTCACAGATCATTTTAATTATGAAATTTCTGAACTCCTTCTCTGACATTTCATCAACTTCGTTGTCTATGGGTTCTGCTATAGTATCCTGGTTTGTTTGGGGGCACTTTCCTCCCTTGTTTTTTCATGTTGTCTATGTGTCTTCCTTTCTTGCAGTGCGGATCTGAGATATTATGGTTTATACTGTATATTCTTGTAGTACCTGTGCAGGTTGTCTGTGCCTCACTTTGATGTTGGGCTTCCAGACCCTGCTGGTGTCCCTCCATGTATACTACTGCAACTAAAGGTGGTGGCAGCAATAGCCAATGTATCTCGAGATTATAGTGGAGGTGCCCCAAGGTGGATGCAATGCCTTACAGAAATGGGGCTGAAAGGGTGGGCCTTACACTCTCATTGGGATGCCTGCTCTGAGATGTGGCTGCTTCTAGGCCCTATCTGTTGTCAAAAAGGTAGGGGCTATGGTGATGACTGCAATGTAACAAGATGGAAGTGGGTTAGGCTTGGGCTTTCAGGTGGGGGGGTGCGAACTCAGACCTACGCTGGACCTGGGTCCTGTGCAGGTCAGTGCGGGCAGACCTGGGCTGGGCCTGGGCTCCCGCAGTTGTCTGCTGGTCAGAAGAGGCAGTCCTGTGCTGGAGCCTGGGCTCTGGTAGGTGTCTGTTGGAGGCAGGATGGACCTGGGCCTACTGTGAGCCTGGGTGCCACTCAGGACAGTGAGGATGAATATGGGGTCTTGTTTTTAATCCAATCTTCTACTCTATTTCTTTTAATTGATGAGTTTATGCCATTAACATTCAAGGTTATTGATGAGATGTGATTTGTATTCACAATCATTGTGGTTTATTTCTGGTTTTTAATTTGACTTAGTTTTTCCTTTGATTGACTATTTCTATAGTTTAGTTCCTACTTTGCACTCTTTTGGTTTGTTTATCTGCTCCTTCATGTACCTGGTAAATCTTAAATTTGGTCTTTTTGTGTTACCCCATAATTATTGGAAATTCTGTTCATGGTTTCTTACCATCTTCTCTGTGTGGTCAATTCTACTTTCAAGATTATATATTTTGTCTTCATTGCCTGAGATTCTGTCTTCCAAGTGGTCTAGTTTGTTGATGATGAATTTTTGGCTTAGTTTAATGATTTCTTCATTTTGAAGATTTCTGCTTGGTTCTTTTTCAGAATCTCTGCCTCTTTATTGAAGTTATCTTTCATTTCTTGTATTTTCTCTCTGATTTCACTCCTTACACTATCTTTTACTTCACAGATAAGTTTATCTATATACATTCTAAACTTCTTCTCTGACATTTCTTCTACTGTGTTGTCAATGGATTCTATTATTGGAGCATCTTTGTTTTATGTGCTTTTTCCCCAAGTTTTTTAAATGTTGTTTGTGTGTCTCCTTATCTTACAGTATGGATCTGTAGAATTACAGTGTTCCTGAAGATTTCCAGTACCTTATCTTTAAGGGGGAGACCAATATTAATAGCACCCAATATAAACAATATACAGCCTGAATCCTAGTAGCTCCTATTAAGTTGTCTATGGTTTTGTCCCAATAAACAAAAAGGATGTATTAAATTATTATTTACAAAGTAAACAGTAAGTCTGCTAAAAGGATTTACAGTTTCAGATGGTGGGTAAAGAGAGAACAGAATTGGTGTAGGATGTGATGTTTATGAAGGAGGAGGAGAGAAGATAGAAGTAAAAATTTATAGGAAGAGTGAAAGAGGTTAAATTCTCCTGCTGTCAGCAGGAGAAAAGAGAGGAAGAGAATCCAGGGAAACAGATAAGTGAGAATAAAAATATATACAAAGTGAAAGCAAATTTTAAAAAATGTGAAAAAGAAAAGTAAAAATATAAGAACACACAACAAAACTGTAAAATACTATTCTATATCCCAGTCCTCAATAAACTGATGCATGAAAAATTGTTGGTTTCAAATATGATAAAGGTGTGAAAGAGGAAAAAATAATCTTGATGGAAAATTGAACAATTGTTTCCAGTTGGTGTTCAAAAGTTTCTCAGCTTCCCTTCTCTGCTGATAGGTGGGATTGTCTGGAGTTTGATGGTAATTCCAGTCTGGTGGGTGTCAGACCAGCTGGCTGGTTGAGCTGATAGCAAAATGCCCTCATACCATTTTTTAACCTTCTGACCTGATATAGCCTGCCCCATTCATTCCCTCACACTTCAGGACTTGCAGAGCTGGGGAGAGCCTGGCTCTTTCCAGTATCTCCAACCTGTGCTCCCTCTGGTGCAAAATGCCCCTAGTCTCTGATTTTCACAGAATTGTGAAATTCTGTAGGCCACTGTAGACCCAGACACTATCTGATATAAACAGTAAGCTTCATATACCTTAGGCTCAGCCATGTTGCAGCCTCAAAATCTCAATGCTTATCCAACTGGCAGAGAGATGAGCTGGGATGCACACACTCAGAGGAGCAACCCTGAGAAAAAGTAGAAAGATGGTGGCAGTAGCACTTCCAACAAGAGGACCTCAGGTGCAGCCAAACCCACAGGTGCCTACCCTGACACTGGATGGTGTCCCCAGACAGAGCTGGCTGCTTCCTGAGATGGCATGGTGGAGAACTTGCAGGCACCCTGGACCCCAGACCCCAGCCAATGTCCCAAGATGGAGGTGGCCACATGCAACCAAACGTACAGGCACCCTGGATGGACCTTTGGGCTGTGGCAGTAGTGGGGGCAGCAGCATCCTGAGAATGGACCTCCAAGCAGTGGTGGCAGTAGTGACTGAAAACATTGAGAGAAAAAGAAATAAAAAACGTTCTATAGCATAATTACACATATTAGTTACACATGGCAACACAAATGATATTACATATTTCTCAAAGTACAAACATACTGTACTAGTCAGTCTCCTCCAGAGAAACATACCCAATAGGCTAGAGGTACAGAAATTGATATATGAGATGGAATTTAACAGGAGAATTGTCTTATACTATTATGGAGGCTGAGAAGTCCCACTGTAGGCTGGCTGCAAGCTGAAGACCAGGGAAGTCAATAGAACATCTCAGTCCAAGTCTAAAAGCCTCAAATTAGAGAAGCTAATGGTATTGCTCTTCACCTGAAGCTGAAAAATTAGGGGTGCAAATCTCTTGATCCAAAGACTGAAGAACCTTGAGTTCTGATGTCCAAAACCAGGAGGAGAAGGATATCCTAGCTCCAGAAGAAAGGGCAAATTCACCTTTCCTTTGCCTTTTTGTTCTTGCCTCAGCTAATTGGATGGTGCTGTCCACAGTGAGTGAGGGTGGATCTTTCTTACTCAGTCCACTGATTGAATTACCAGTCTCTTCTGTAAACACTTTCACAGACACACCCACAAATAAAGTTTTTCCAGCTATCTGGGGATCTTGTAACCTATTCAAGAGATCCCATCACAATGCTTAAATATATTTATGTTTTATAAACATTAGAGTGGATGGCTTTGGCAGGGAAGGGAGCAGGGATTAGGATAAGAAGTTAAAGGAATAGCAATCCGATTAATAAAACATGATGCGTTGGATGATGGTGTACTGTGAGCAAAGACATATAATTAACTCTGAATCGTAGGTTAAAAACAAACAGAGGAAAGCTATGATTTGCACATCTGAATCATGGTGGAAAGCACATGGCATGATGATTACTTTCAGAAGCGCCTCCACCTTATGAGGGTGGCCCTGCAGGAAATGACCAGCCTCTATGAGTAAGCTACCCATCCTTATGACATAAACAGATGATTTCAGGCCCAGGATGGAATTTAGTAAATTGCTTGTTATTTAGGTCTCTGATGCCCTGGAAGATGAAACATTTACCCCCTGAGATTAATTTTTCACTGACTGATCAAACTCAATGTACTGTTTATGTTCTCTGTAACAGAAATTTTAGAGTACATAAATTTTTAAGCAAGAGTCTGATATCCAAAAAGATATATTACTTTGATCTAAAGTAATTTGAAGTTCAACTGGGTGAAATACTCCTACTATTTAAGCTACTTATTTATAAAATATGGATCTAGTTAATCAGATTTATACTATGAAGCCAGAATGCTCTCTGATGACTGGAGATGGAAGGTTAATGTTCTGAAAATATTATCCTCCATGGTCTTCATTATTCACTAGCTGCATGACCAGTCACTTTACCTTTATAGATTTGTTTCCTCATATACAAAATGATTACACTAGTTTATCACTCCCTTTAAGCTCCACAAATGCTATGATTTCACAAAAACAAAACAAAGAAGGTGATTAAAAGTTCCACTACATAGAAAGTCCTCCCAACAATATACCAGAGTTGCCTCAAGGCCAGAAACTTGTAAGTACGAACTCCAAAGGCAGGTGAACAACCTTCACAGACACTGTTTCCAGACACTGTTTTATTCAAGTCATTCCTGTTCATTTCAGAATCTGGCTTAAAAAAATCTAGTGTATAGATATGTCTGCTTTTAATTATTCTTGAGAATAGAGTTTGAACAGTGGATTTATATGTTGGTGATTCAGTGTAATCTCTTCAGTAGTGTGCATGATTCTGAAAGGCACTAAAAGTAAAATCAGCACAAGTGTCTTCAAGTGCTTTCACAAAAATATCTTGGATGGTTTGCAAAATGGTCTATAATACAATAACAGCTAGTACTTTATACCACTGGTACAGACACTATACTAAGTAATTTAGAAATATTAACGAATTAATTTCTACAACAACCCAGTGAAATAGGTACTGTTAGAATTCCCTCTTGTAGATGAGGAAAACGAGGCAGAAAGGGGATAAGTAAATCACTTAAGGTTTCACAGCTAGAAAGTAGGAGGGATTGGATTTGAACCCAGGCTGTGCAATTCAAATGTTCATATGTTTAATTATCTGAGCCTACTGTTTCTCTATTATATAGTGAAGCTCCAGTTTATGTTAGGATTTTGGTACTAAAGATTTTTTTTTTTCTGGAATGTATATTTCGAATAATGTTCCCATTACCCCACTGATGGTCAACTCTTAGAGAAAGATAATCAAAATAGACCCATTGTTTAGCTCCCTTATCCTGGCTCTTCCTTCAAACACCCTCTTACAATAACCATTGTATTTAATGTTTATTCAGTTCCTCTTCTATATCACACTGTGTTTTGTGTCTATTAAGTTGTCATCCCTCATGACTCATAGTAGGTATGTATGGCTATTAGCCCTATCTTACTGATGAGGAGACTGAGACTTATAGAGGATTTTGCTCTTGGTCATATGTCTGGTGAGCCTGTTTGTCCCTTGTAGGATTGCTTCTAAGGTTGCTAGAAGATCTTTAGTAAGGATGCTTTGTGGATCTGGATTTCTCTATCCCTCAAGTAGCAGATTTTTAAAATGTCTTCTAACATAACGTCCAGCTCTAATTTTTAGAGTCTATTATTCATACGAGTCGGGGTTTCTTGCTTATTTCTGGCCAAAGTGGAATTTCAATCCAGGCTAAAAATTGAGCACCTTTGCCTGTCCTTGGCTTTGGTAAATCCAAATCTTGAACACATTAAAAAGCAGAACAAAAATAATAAATAGAAATTTTAATTTTCATTTCTTTTACTGGAACTGCTTTAAATCAAGCATTGTTATTTACATTATCCAGGCTTTTCTTTCATTAGTGAAGTATTTTTGAGCATCATATTTATTACTTTACACATAATCGAAAGTGATGTTACAGAACATTATTTTCATCTGTGTAGTAATATTCTGCAAATTGAACTGTCTAGAAGACAATAAAAGTACATTGTGAATGTATATGAAACTTACAGTGTTTATCTTACACTTTTTATAGGAGTGTTGGTTTCATATGATTGATATGATAGTCTATGGTGTTTCAACATGTGTCCTCTCGCAAACACTGACCTCTAGGTTGAAGGGTTCTCATATCAGGCTGGGGACACTGGGGACACTAATGCCAAGTGAGGGCCCAGCTGTCCCTTGTTTTATGACAGATGGACACAACCAGGACTCTCCAACAGGTTTTGTGTGTTTGTGTGTGTGTGTGTGTGTGTGTGTGTGCGTGCACATGTGTGTGTGATAAACTGGGGATTGAACCCAGGGCCTCACACAGGTGAGATAAGCAGTCTACCACTGAACTATATCCTCAACCTTTTTAAAATTTTGAGACAGGGTCTAACTGAGTTGCCCAGGCTGGCTTTGAACTTGGGCTCCTCTGGCCTCAGCCTCCAGAGTAGCTGGGATTAAAGACTTGTGCCACAATGTCCAGTTTACCAATAGTATTTTTACTGGTTTATGTATTTTCGTCCTTTAATCATAAGTATATTTTTTATTTTTTGATAATAAAGTATGTGTTTAAAAGTAAAATTTTCCTTATTAAAGTATTTTATTTTGGGGGAGGAATTGAGTTAAATCAGTTGAAGTTTTGCTGGTATTCAAGTCTTCAAAAAAAAAAAAAAAAAGAATGAAAGAAAGAAAGAAAAATGTTCCAAAAAATTGATCCCAAATTTCTGAAGCCCTTGAAGCAAACTTTCTTTATAAAAACTAGCAGGAGAGAGATGGAGGTAGAAGAGAGGTTGTAAGTAATTGCCAGGGAACAGTTCCTCACCCTTGAAAAGAGGTGGAAAGGCGAGTGAGGAAGTGAGAGCCTGTGACCACGTGGCCCAAGACGTCTTCTTTATATTTTCTTATCATGAATCTTATCGCTAACAGTGTTGGTAAAGTGGCTTTAGTCTGCCAGAGAGACTCTTGGCCTTGGTCCAAACCTAACTGAAGTGTTAATCAGAAGTACATTCTTTACCATGTATAGCACTGGCCAGTTCTAATGAAGTCCATGCACCGCAGCCAGTTAGGCAGGATAATCCCACACTTGGCAGGAAAGAACATGTCCTTTCAGTATCTGTCATGTAGAGGCTGCCCACCAAAGGCGGTCTTGTAGAGACTGTCCAGGGGACTGATGCCAAAGTGTTGTTTTGTGGAACAGAAATAAATAGCACTATGTATATTATTTGTGAGCCTCAGAAAAAATCATTTGGTATTTTTGAGTTCTTATTTGGTAATAAAGAGATTTAAAGCTTATTTTATTCTGGGGAAAAACTATAATATATTTGAAATTATCTAAATTATTTAAAGATAACTGAAGGTGTTTAAGCTTGGCTACAAGGGAAAACTTGATAGAGTATCTCTCTGAAAGGAGGCTGCATAGGGCAATTTTAGAAGAGATAAGATAATGGATAGTTAATAGGACAAGAAGAAAGGATTGATAGAGTGACAGGTTAGAGGAGATATCACTCATAACACATAAAAAACTCACAATGTGTGCCAATTCGTAGAAGTTCCAGAACTGATATGGGAAAATACACAAGGTTCCAAAATATACTTAAAAATCTAAGGTGTTCTATGCCTTTTATTTATATAGCGCTCATCTCTAAGCAACTCTAAGTTTATTGGAATTCAGATTAGTCTTTACAAAAAATCAAATTGTTTATAATGAGGAAGTTAGGATGTATAGTATGTGCATAATTTTGCTCAAAATCACTTTGGATTCTGTTAAAATAGGACTAACTATTTTTTTTTCCTTTCTATTCTATCATCTCTCTTGATACTATACTTCTGACACCAGATCAGTGGTTTCTTCTCACATCACACAATTTTCCAGTAACAACTGGGTGTCCTACAATTCAGTTCAGTTCTGACACGGTGCACTTAGCACATACCCCACAGGTTAGGGCCCAGTCCCACAAGACTGTCCCCTACTTCACCCATCAAAAATCCAAGTTGTTAAATGATACTTCAGTAGAAGATTCCAGTAACTCCTCCGAGTTTTTGAACATTTGCTAGAGTTGTCCACAGAACTCAAGAAAATAGTTTTACATACTATTGTTAATTTTTAACAAAAAGATGCAACTCGGGAACAGCCTTCTGGAAGAGATGCATAGGGCAAGAAATGGGGGAAGGGACACAGAGTTTCGAAGCCCTCTCTGGGCCCATGCCATGTGTTCAGCCACTCGGAAGTTCTCCAAACTCTCGTCTTTTTGAGTTTTGATAGAAGTTTCTCTGCATAGGCCTGGTTGATGAAATCATCAACCATTAGTGATGAACTCAACCCATAATCCGTTTCCTCTACCCTCAGGTGCGACTAAAAATCCCAAGACTCTAATCACAAGGTTGGTTCCCCTGGCAACCAGTGTCCATCCTGAGTCTATCCAGGAGCTCCCTACAACCAGACATCTCATTAGCTTACAAAAAAATCTCTTATCACTGCAGAGATTCCAAGGGTTTTAGAAACTGCAAGCCAGGAAGCTAAAAAAGAAGCAGTATATGTGTGCTTTTTATCATTCACAGACCATGACTCAGGTTTTCTTCTGTTTCCCCATTGAGGAGGTGATCTTCCTCATCAGAAATTAACACATTTCAGTTGAGCACCTCCATTTGGTTTGGACCCATAAAACTATTTTGAAAAGATGTAATCTCATTGTGACTTTTGCTTGAATCCTCTCTGCTTGATCTTTCTCCCTATATTTCCCCAAATTGAATACCTCCAGTGATGATACCAGTGGGCAAAAAGCCCAAGGACTGTCCCCAAATTAACTCTGTTAAAGATAATGATGGCAAAACCCTTCCCTCATTTGCTTTGATAAAAAGAGTTCCACATTAGCCAGATCTGCTGTTCAGACAGTGTGGTTTTTGACTAAGTTTAAAGCTCTTAGACAATTTTAGTGCCCATTTCTTAGCCACTTCCTGTGTAAATTATGTACTCTCTCATTGGATAAAAGGCAAGATTAGGATGTCCTTCTTTGCCTCCAGCCATCCATGTGGGTGTCATGATCTTGTACCACTGGGAACATGGAGTTCTACTTTGGTTCTCATTTGGCCTCCAGCAGCTAAGCCTTTAACAAGATTGACTTGGTGCCCTTGGGGTCTTAAAGAACTTGTGCTCCTTTTAGATAGGCAATAACTAGTTGCTCCCATTCCTAGCACCATGTTAAGAAACACAGCTCACTTGAAATTTTGTGAGGATGGCAAAATTAGGTCTTTTCCATAGAATCAAAATGGTGAAATCTGAAAGGCAAATGGGAGAAACTGTCACTATCCAACATGTTTTGAAATGTGATGGGAGGCCAATAAGCTTGCAAAACTGTAACCCAGGGTTGCCTAACTGTCACTACCTGAGGACAAAGGAGCAGCACTTCCCAAGGGTGTCCTTCATGTGCTCACTTGATTCCTGGTAATCAGTATGGGAGAACATTATATGAAAGAAAGAGGCATGCATCTCATTCCTTGAAAAAGAAAGCACTAACTTACACATCCAAATAGACCAGGTGAAGTATTTCCAGGTGTCAAATCTAGTTGAAACTTGCTTCTGGCAAGGATGGAATTGTGAATCTGGGTGATGTCTTCAGACATTCTGGAGCTTCTGGGGGAGGAATGAAATATTTATTCTTCTCTCAATCCTAATCACAGGAAAACCAGTTGGAACTATATCATTGGCATGGAGCTGGCTTGAATGGATTTGCTAGAGATGCACCTAACTGGAATCCTAAAGTCTTGGTCATTTGTGGAGAGCATTCTAGTCCCTTCTTTCATTCTCCAAAGTATAAAAGATGCTGATAAGTTAATGTGTTGCCTCTTAGAGATATTTTTACTTTAACAGGAATGTCCTGGAGATAGTATCCTAACCCAAAGGAATGAATCTTATAATGGAAATTTCAGTCAGGGTGGAAGACCAGTGAGAAAGAAATTTTGGAAATAATTGTATTTTGCACAAAGTCTCAAATCAATCTAAATGGATGGGTAATTATAATTTATGATGTGATATCAATGGCCAAAATTACCTCTGGGAGCCCCTCTACTGTGAATTCCATAGAATTTTGAATCAGTAAGAATTGGTTTTGGTATACAATAGGCTGAAATGCAGTTGATAAAAAACAAGAAGACCTCTATGTATTGATGTGGAATAAGTGGCAGTATATATTAAGTGGAAAGAAGCAAAGTGCAGAATGGTAAACATGAAATGCTATGAAATGCTACCCATTGTATGTGAATGTATTATCTTGTCCAAAGGTATGTGAGCTGTTCCTGTGTACCTGATATTAGTTTCTATCCACAAACTTGTGTGAAAATAAATGTAAATTTATTTTCAACAATAATAAAAAATAAAGAATTCAGCCAAAGACCTCAGCTCCAAAAGGAACTGCCTACCTCCACATGTACAAGGTCTAAACCCCAATCCTTGAGTATCAGGCCTTTTGGGAGGAACCCAGACCAAAAGGGAACTTTTTACCATGATGTATCACACAGGAGGGAGGATAGCAGATTTGTGAGAAGGGAGAAGGCCTTTCCCCTGGAAGAGCCCTCAGAATAAAGAAAAAAAAGGGCTTATTTATCCTTGGCCTGGATCTGCCAACCATTGGCCAAGTGGTCTTGCTGAATCTTAGCGGCTAAATTATCCTGGTGATTCCCTGAAGCCTGCTCAAAAACAGACATTTCTTTGAAGGTCTTTTTTTATGGTAGGTAACACCTCCTTTGAAAACAACTTAAACTGAATAATTTTGAAGATGATATGTGGTGAAGAACTTTAAGGCCTTAGTCTTTTTTCATGTCTGGTACAGATCTAGATCCACTTCTTTGGAAAACCTTAGCTCTGCCTGCAGATGCTACGTGGCCCCTCTCAATGGCTGAGTTATGTTGATTTGGTAAGAGTTGGGATTGGTATCTTAAATTTCATGATCTCAAACCTGTTATTTGTTACTTTTGTTATATAGGCCTACTATGACAGTTAATTTTATGTGTCTGTTTGGCTAAGCTATGGTGCCAGTTGTTTGGTCAAACACTGGTCTAGATGTTGCTATGAGGTATTTTGTGAATGAGATTAGCATTTATGATCAGTTGATTCTAAGTAAAGAAGATGATGTGAGTGGGCCTCCTCTAATCAGTTGAAGGCCTTACAGGAAAAAACAGGTTTCCTGGAGAAGAGGGATATCTACCCATGACTGTAGCATAGAAATGCCTGAGTTTGCAGTCCCTTAGCCTGTGCTACAAATTTCAGACTCACGAATGTGACATCAGCTGTTACCTGAGATATATATATATATATATATATATATATATATATATATATACATACACAGTACCTTGTACCTTTATTTTATTTAAATTTTATGTGGTGCTGAGGATCAAACCCAGTGCCTCACATATACTAGGCAAGCACTCTACTAACTGAGCTACAGCCCCAGCCCCTCTTACCTGAGTCTTGAGCCTGCAGTACTACACTATAGATTTTGGACTTGCTAATCTCCACAATGACCTGAGCCAATTCCTCAAAATAGACCTCCTACTGGATCTATTTTTCTGGAAAACCATTAGGGATATACTTAAGAAACCTATTACCACTTTTGCTATGAGAATGTTGTCTGACATGCCTTCCCTGTCGCACTACCCTACCCACAAGAGGTCTCATATAGAATTTTCTTAAAACTTAGTGGCAGGAAAATATTTGCTTACATTGAAGTACTAGCATGTTTCCCATTCTCGGATTGTGAGAATTGTTCCATTATCCTCCCCGTCTTTTGATTTAGGTGGAAAGAAACGGAGCTCTGCCAGAGTGGCTATGTGGATTGAGTTATAATGTTTCTTCCTAAAACTTTTCTTCCTAAAAATTTCCTCTATCTCTTCTCCACTCTTATCTGTAAAATGTCTCAGTTCTTTGTGAAAAAGACTAAGATATAAAGAGATTTGTTTCATCCTCTGTTTTTCTTTCTTTGATTTTAGGGCAAATGTTTCCCTTTCCTCTCTATCTGAACAAATATTCTATTTACTTTTACCATCTTCCTAAAGATTTGTGAAAAAATCATTGCATAAATCTATTCCCTCTTCTGCTTGGATGTGAATACACTATGTGCTGCTACAGTAATGGCTTCCTACTGAGTTCTATCCAGGAAGCCAACTCTTGGCTTATACCCAGAGGAGGGGCATTGGCACAGCTCTCAGGCATTTGAAGTTGGCTAGACCTGGTCAGCGGATGAACCTAGAGACTAGATAGCAGGATATTGTGTGGGGTTAATTGAATCAATTAATTGTATGTATTAGAAAGTGTTACTCTAGAAATCTTCTTAGTGCTATCTCTTTTATCTCAATTTGACACTCTCCTTCAATAAAAGCACTTTATTTTCATTATAAAAAAATTTTTTGCATTAAAAAATCTAACTCAACAGTGACCATTGGCAGTTTAGTAAGATTCATATGTCATATTCATATGAGTCAACTGTAAAATTCTTAGACATGCAATAACAGCTTCCAAAACAGCACCAGAAAATATCAGCGACCCTAGGTCCACTTTTTGCTTCAGTAGATGCTTTTCATTTATAGATCCATTTAAATTACATAGGAAATACAAATAACCGAGGAAAAAGGCATGTGGCAGAGACTATTTTACTTTTCCAGGAATATTTTCTACTTTGATGAGAAGATGTGGCAGTCTGGCACATTTGGAATTCCAGAAAGGAAAGCAAACCAGGCAGCCCTTAAAGAAAGACATATCGAATAGAATCATCTCCAGTGACTAATGCATACGCATGGTTAGTACAGTGCATCAGAAAACAGAATGCTCTCATTTTCTTCTTCTGGGAGAACAAAGCCTAGAGAAATATATTTGTAATTTATTTTGCAAAACTATTTCTGTGTTTATTGTTCATTCTTCCAAATGGCTATTCTCTCAAAAGGCAAACATAGTCCGAGTCCCAGCATTTGGATTTAGTCTTAGCAATTCTCTAAATATACTTGTCTGATGTTTCTTTAATATGGAGATTAAACACAAATATGAAATTAGCTTCCTTGGAACATTCACTTTCAACTCAGCTTTTCTGCTACCAAGGAGATGATCTTTTGAAGTGATGCCTTGCCACATCCACAGTGCGTTCAGAGCGGGGATGTGAGCCAGCCCTGTTTAGCCCTTTTTCTTTATTTAGCTTGTTCAATATTATTGGCAGGTTGCTTCCACCCAAACCTGTATGTTCTAAAGGATTTTTGACAACTTCAAGTAGGTTCAATATCTTTTATGGGAAATTGTGCTAACTGGGTAGAAAGACTGAAGTGCCAATTATAATAGTAGCAGCAGAAGTTGAGTTTCTTTTGTTTCATTGGGCATATACGAGATTCCTGTGCATTTCTTACATAGAACCTATGATGTAACTTTTGAAGTAAAATACTACAGAGTAACTTCAAATTAAGTAGCGTCTCTTTTTGAATGACCTTGGAGGATCTCTTTAGATCATTTCAAATTTCTCTAATTAGTTTTATAACTTGATGGACAGCATTATCATGCTTCCCTTTAGAGAGAAAATTTAGCATGGCTCTTTCCTTTTGTTTTGGCAAGTGTATGAAAGCAATTGAATCTTTACCATTCTTTTCTTCACTTTTTGGAACTCAGGATAATTGATGGAATAACCCTCAAAGATAAGCTATCTATTGATGCATTCTCCAAAATGTAAAGACTGAAAAATCCAGGGGTCTTAACTTGTCATTTTGGTAGATCTCTTTCTGGTGAACAAAGAATTATGTGCTAATGAGGAAGATTATTATTCTTGTTTTTTTTTTAAAGCAGAAAATTGTTTTTCTAAAGTCCAGTTGAAATTAGTTGACACCACCAGTCAGACATAGGGAATATTCTTTCATTTGTACTTCACAAATATATTTTATGATGATTTGGTTGTATAAGATTAGCTTTATGGTTTCAATAAGACCTTTGTATATTTTTGGATATTATATGTAATATGGCAGTCCTCTGTTAAAGTAAACACAGCATATAATCACCTCAGCTTCAAAGAATAGGTAGGTAAATACCTCATTTTATGTATTCTCCATCCTTGAAATTAAGTTGTCACATGTTAGTGGGAAGTGAAAATATTGTACAGCCTCAGTAAGCAGTGAAAGAGGGCAGTCACAAAGATAGAAGCGGTGGGTATAAAGTTGGGGACTATGGAAAATTCCATGGCTCAGGAATAATAGAAGGAAAATGAAGTAGCTAATAGAAGAGAAGGATGGCTCAGTCTGCTGCTAAGTGGAAAAGATGAACTATAATCTTCAGTTAATGTTCACTTCTTTGATTTTAATGACCAGCATTTTAATGGCCTTAGACAAAAAAAAAAAAAACCTTTCAGACTGGCATATAATTTCTCTTACCACCTGCCATTTATAATAGGAAACAATGGGAAATTAGTAAATTACATTGATCTGCCTCATCTTCATTTGTCAGACTTTTTTGAATGCATGTACTATATTTTCTTGTTTAGAAATATTTATATTTGATTAATTTGTTTGCTTAAATGCTTGATCAGTGAATCAAAACATTCTACTTAATGATTGGGCAGAATAAATAATAACACTGAATCCTCATTGGCAAGGATAAAATTGTAAAGTTTGTAGACAGCCATCCCTCGAGAATCATTGTTTTACATTGATCTTCTAGCATTTATTGAGTGTTTACTATGTGATAGGCATACTATAAATGTTACTTTATAGAATCATTATAACACAAAGGTTCACAGAGTTTGGGTAAAATGCCAGAGGGTTTGCAGTAATGAGGCAGAGCTGGGTGATGTCCAGGTCTCAGGTCCACCTGGCTCCATATTCTGTGCCCATTATCACTTTAGTACTCTCCATCTATCATTTTTTATTGCAAACATTTTCTTGAAATTTTCTACTATTTTCATTACACTGCTATAGGTCAGGTACTAATGTTGAAACAGGCAACACATTTCCTTCTTACCTTCTTTGAGGATTCTCTTGGCTATGTCTGATAGGACTATCTGTTAGTTCTCTGGGTCCCGAGGAAGCCATGACCTGAGATCTGTTTGGAAGCTCCTGGGTGTGTTCTCATCTCTGCCTTCTGACTTTGTGCTAGTGTCTGAAGAAGGGGGTGGCAATATCACAGGGTCATCCATGCTGGGTAGAGGGATCTGGAACCTTCTCTCCCATACCTTTTCCCTTGCTGGCTGGCACAATCTTCTCTGAGCTTTGAAGACTCCAGAACAATCTTGCTTTGCTAACTCCTGGAGCACTCCAGATGAGGAAGTGAGTAGGATCCTGAGATTTCACAGTGGGGTTGGGGGAAAGCGAGAAATCTCTTCTGTAACCTTGAGCCCTGGTACTGCACAGAACATAAAGATTGTCCATGAGGAGAAAGCAATAGATTAAAAACCACTTTGGCATTTCTCCTACTGGGTGGAGACCCACTCCCTACCTTTATTTCCCTTTTTATAAGGAGGTATAAATTGGGATGGTGCTTTGTAAAAAAGAAAAATCCTTAGCAATGTGATCGACATATGCTTTGAAATCTGGAGATATCCTGCAAAACTGAAGTTAATTTTTATGGCCTAGTCAATTTGCTGTTGGTCTCGATGGAAGTATTCCGACAGTGGAAATCTGCAAAAGGGCAATTCTTCGTGCAATACGTTAGCACATTTTTCTTCTCAACTCCCTCCCTCCCTCCTTTCCTTCCTTCCTCCCCTCCCCCTTTCTTTTAAATTATGCACTTATTATTTATGAGTCTATGCTGGTAGCTGAACAGATAAAAATAAGTTAGATAGGGGTCTTACAATATGTTAATAAGCTCTCTCCAGCTCTCTGATTATGCTGATTAATATAGTAATAAGGAAAATTGGACATAAGATAGGTGCATATGTGATCTGGAGGAGTTCAGCTTTCATTTTTTATTCTTATCGTGAATCTTTGTGCAGGGATGCTATGGACTAGACAAGGATACTGTGCTGAGGATACAGCTGTGGCGGCCCTCACTGAGCTTAAAGTTCAGTGCAGGACTCGTCATCAGTTATTTATATGCAGAATGGCCTGTGCTAAATCATGCTCTTCAACGAATAATTCCCACTGCCTACTAAATTGACAAGCATGTCTTCAACTTTCAAGATGAATTCACGGGGTAGGTCTCATTTGATCTGGATTTTTGAAGGGTGACTTTCAACAGGACAAGGGGAGAAGAGCATTGACTTCTGAGAGTGAGGGGGATGGTGATTTTAGGAGGAAAACAACAATAGTAAGAATAATAACAAATATTAAATAAATACTTAGGCAATAATATTTACTGTGTGTCAGGCACTTTTCTAAATACTTAGCATATTTTTAAAAATTCTTGATAACATTCCTGTATGATATGTACTGTTGCCACTTTACAGATGAGGAGATTGAAGCACAGAGATGTGCTTGCCTAAAGCCACACAGCTAGGAAGGGATCAATCTGGGATTAAAATCTAGACTTCCCAGATCCTGAGTCTATGCTCATATCAATCTGGCTATAAACAAAGTCAAGAGAGGGAAAAACTGTGAGGTGGCAAATAGCAAGGAGTTTCAGTTTAACTTGAGATAAAGGTCAGTATAGAGGAACTGTGGGAAATAAATTAGAAAGGCAGTTGCGGGGGCACAAATAATAAAAGGCTGAGAGAATCAGAATATGAGTATGAATTTCTTTTGGCAGATAAAGGGGAGCCACTGAAGGTTTCTGAGCAGGGAAGCAATATGATCTATATGAGCTATAGAAGATTCAGACTGAAACCCTATAAAATAAAGGGAGGGAGAAGTTAGGGGCTGGTGGTGACTGTGGGAAGGAGGCTCAGTGACAGTAATGGAGTTATGTAAAGGGGGAGGAATGCTAGGAGCCTGGGTACTTATCAGAATGCGGAGAACTTGTGTTAACCTTCGACCTGTGGCAGGCCATGGTCACAAAGGGTTAAATGAATATGCCTGAGAAAGAAAAGATGGCGGCGAGGGGAGTGCATTGCCCCCGTGTGCTGCTTCACTGTGTGGGAGTATGACAAGTCAGGACGGCTAAAGGATATCTTGTTAGGAATTTCCAGCAATAGTGGGGTGCTCCGGAACCTGGAGGAAGGATTTCCATCGCACGAGGATCAGCTACGGGGACTCAAACGCGAGAGGTTTGTCGCACTGCTTATTCAGCAAATCGGCCCGAGGCTAGAATCTGCAGCGTGCGCTGGGATAGAGACGCAGGGTTACAGCGCTGCAGTTTCTGCCAGCCGCGCAAGCACCGTACTCAGGGCTGAATTCTGGGTTCGAGACGGGGGAAGGAAGCGGTCCATCTCGGTTCTCCACACCGGTCAGACCACAGAGGAGGCCAGCAGCCACCATGTTGGTAAACTGACGTCACCACCGCTGTTTTCGACTGACCGCAGCTCATTCAGCCATAGAACAGGTAATTTCAGGCTGCAATTCGCCTGCGGCTTGCAGACAGATTGCTAGGGCTCAGCGCCTGGGTGCTTCTTAGAACCTAATCTTATCGGAGTGAATACCCAGCGCGGAGCGGCTGCTGAGCCCGCGGAGGCTGCTTCTTGGACCCTGCGCCTACCAGAGCATACAACAAGCACTAAGCAGCCGAATTACGGCTCCCGGAACTGAGCCCGCGGGGACTGCTTCTTGGAGCTTACATTTATAGGAGCTTACACCGAGCACGGAGTGGCCGAGTTCCGGCTCCCGGAACTTCCCTGGCCCGGGGCTAGGAGCCCGCGGAAACTGCTTCTCGGTCCGGGTCCTGCTGAGGGCTGGTCAGGACTCACCCGGTGCTTTGGTTGCCCGGCAAGGGGAACGAAATGCTGCCATTCGCATAGGATACCAACATGGCAGAGATCTGACGTCTGCAGAAAGCGGCGGAGGAGGGAACTTCAGCAATACCAGTGGTGACATAAGCAGTTGGTCTCCTGGTAGGGGGGGTGAGGCACAGTCACCCGAGTCTCCTCAATTTGTCGTCGAGCCAGAGGGAAGGAGCCAGGCCGCCGCCAGCGCCCGGAGCAGGCCCAGCGGCTTGCCAGCGTGGTGACCGCGTGACTCCAATTGGAGAGGGGGCGGAGCGGAGCCGCCACCCGCAACCACAAGGTGGGCAGACCCGCGACCCAGTGGTACATGGGCGTGGTAGGAGGGGCAGGGCAGAGCCGCGGTTCGCGCTGTGACGAATGAGCGTGCAAGGTAAACAGACCTGTGACAGCCTGGCGGGTCAGGCCCAGTGGCCTGCCAGTGTGGTACACACGTCACCCCAACTGGAGTAGGGGCAGAGCAGATCCTTCTCCCACGCCCGGATCAGGCCCTGCTGGTGTGGTGGTCACGTGACCCCAATCGGGGGCGGAGCAGAACCGCCACCCGTGCCCGCAGGGTGAGCAGACCAGGGATCAACCTGTAGATCAGGCCCAGGGGTCCGCAGGCGTGGTAGGAGGGGCAGGGCAGATCCGCCGCCCGCGCCTCCAAGGTAGGCAGACCTACAACAGACCTGCGGATCAGGCCCAGGAGCCTGCCGGCGTGGTACAAACACCACCCTAATTGGAGTAGTGGCAGAGCAGAGTCGCCGCCCGTGTCAGGAACAGGCCCAGTGTCCTGCAGGCGGGGTAGTCACGACACCCCAATTGGAGTAGGGGCAGAGCAGAGCCTCCACCCGTGCCCAAAAGGTGGGCAGATCTGCGACCGACCAGCGGGACAGGCCCAGTGGCCTGCCGGTACGACAGACACGTCACCCCATTTGCAGTAGGGGCAGAGTAGAGCCGCCGCCCGCGCCTGCAGGGTAGGCAAACCTGCAACCGACCGGCGGATCAGGCCCAGTGGCCTGCCGGCGTGGTACACTCGTCACCCCAATTGGAGTAGGGGCAGAACAGAGCCGCCGCCAGCTCCCAGAACAGGCCCAGTGACCTGCCGGCGTGGTAGCCACGACACCCCAATTGGAATAAGAAGAGAGCAGACCCGCCGCCCGCACCTGCAGGAAAGATACGCAAGCAGTATGAAAAGACAAGGAAAGAAAGGACCACAAGCAATGCTGGTCAACGCAACTTTAGAAGAGGTAACAGCTGCAGCAGATGGAATGTCAGATAAAGAATTCAGGATATACATGCTTCAGATGATCTGGAGTATCAAGGAAGACATTAAACAGCAAAATCAGACAATGAAAGATCACTTCGACAACGAAATACGCAAACAAATCCAGGAAGCAAAGGATCAACTATACAGGGAGATAGAGGTTATAAAAAACAAACAAACAGAAATCCTAGAAATGCAGGAAGCAATAAACCAACTTAAAAACTCAATGGAGAATACTACCAGCAGAGTAGAACACTTAGAAGATAGAACATCAGACAATGAAGACAAAGTATTTCAACTGGAAAAGAACATAGACAGCTCAGCAAGACTGTTAAGAAACCATGAGCAGAACATCCAAGAAATATGGGATAACATTAAGAGACCAAATTTAAGAGTCATTGGGATACAGGAAGGTACAGAGCTCCAAACCAAAGGAATGAGAAGTCTATTCAATGAAATAATACAAGAAAACTTCCCAGACTTGAAGAATGAGACAGAATCCCAAATCCTAGAAGCCTACAGGACGCCGAATGTGCAAAATCATAAGAGATCCACACCTAGACACATTATAATGAAGATGCCCAACATACAGAATAAGGAGAGAATTTTAAAAGCTACAAGAGAAAGGAAGCAGATTACATTTAGGGGTAAGCCAATTAGGATAACAGCTGATCTGTCAACACAGACTCTGAAAGCTAGAAGATCCTGGAATAACATATTTCAAACACTGAAAGAAAATGGGTTCCAACCAAGAATTGTGTATCCAGCGAAATTAAGCTTCAGGATGGAGGATGAAATTAAAACCTTCCACGATAAACAAAAGTTTAAAGAATTCGCAGCTAGAAAACCATCTCTTCAAAACATCCTCGCCAAAGCATTACAGGAAGAGGAAATGGAAAATAACAATGAAAACCAACAGTGGGAGGTAGGACAGTAAAGGGGGGGGGGATAATCAAAGAGGAAAACAAACCATGTTTAGTAACAGAAATAAACAAATATGGCTGGAAGAACAACCCATATCTCAATAATAACCCTAAATGTTAATGGCTTAAACTCACCAATTAAGAGACACAGGCTAGTAGAATGGATCAC
The DNA here is from genome assembly GCF_047511675.1 of Marmota flaviventris. Classification (NCBI taxonomy): domain Eukaryota; kingdom Metazoa; phylum Chordata; class Mammalia; order Rodentia; family Sciuridae; genus Marmota; species Marmota flaviventris. The sequence continues at coordinate 25,228,767 of NC_092498.1, forward strand.
AAAACAAGACCCAACAATATGCTGCCTACAGGAGACGCATTTGATAGGAAAGGACATACATAGGCTGAAGGTGAAAGGTTGGGAAAAATCATATCACTCATATGGACTTCGGAAACAAGCAGGAGTGTCCATACTCATATCAAATAAAATAGATTTCAAGCCAAAGTTAATCAAAAGAGATAAAGAGGGACACTACATACTGCTTAAGGGAACCATACACCAACAAGACATAACAATCATAAATATTTATGCCCCAAACAATGGTGCAGCTATATTCGTCAAACAAACTCTTCTCAAGTTCAAGAGTCTAATAGACCACCATACCATAATCATGGGAGACTTCAACACACCTCTCTCGCCACTGGACAGATCTTCCAAACAAAAGTTGAATAAGGAAACTATAGAACTCAATAACACTATTAATAACCTAGACCTAATTGACATATATAGAATATACCACCCAACATCAAGCAGTTACACTTTTTTCTCAGCAGCACATGGATCCTTCTCAAAAATAGATCATATATTATGTCACAGGGCAACTCTTAGACAATATAAAGGAGTAGAGATAATACCATGCATCTTATCTGATCATAATGGAATGAAACTGAAAATCAACGATAAAAGAAGGAAGGAAAAAGCATACATCACTTGGAGAATGAACAATAGGTTACTGAACGATCAATGGGTTATAGAAGACATCAAGAAGGAAATCAAAAAATTCTTAGAGATAAATGAAAACACAGACACAACATATCGGAATCTATGGGACACATTGAAAGCAGTTCTAAGAGGAAAATTCATTGCTTGGAGTTCATTCCTTAAAAAAAGAAAAAACCAACAAATAAATGATCTCATACTTCATCTCAAAATCCTGGAAAATGAAGAGCAAAACAACAGCAAAAGAAGTAGAAGGCAAGAAATAATTAAAATCAGAGCTGAAATTAATGAAATCGAAACAAAAGAAACAATTGAAAAAATTGACAAAACTAAAAGTTGGTTCTTTGAAAAAATAAACAAAATCGACAGACCCTTAGCGATGCTAGCGAAGAGAAGAAGAGAGAGAACTCAAATTACTAGCATACGGGATGAAAAAGGCAATATCACAACAGACACTTCAGAAATACAGAAGATAATCAAAAGCTATTTTGAATCCTTATACTCCAATAAATTAGAAGATAGTGAAGGCATAGATAAATTTCTTAAGTCATATGATCTGCCCAGATTGAGTCAGGAGGATATAGAAAACCTAAACAGACCAATATCAATTGAGGAAATAGAAGAAACCATAAAAAGACTACCAACTAAGAAAAGCCCAGGTCCAGATGGGTATACAGCAGAATTTTACAAAACCTTTAAAGAAGAACTAATACCAATACTTTTCAAGCTACTTCAGGAAATAGAAAAGGAGGGAGAACTTCCAAATTCATTCTATGAGGCCAACATCACCCTGATACCTAAACCAGACAAAGACACTTCAAAGAAAGAAAACTACAGACCAATATCTCTAATGAACCTAGATGCAAAAATCCTCAATAAAATTCTGGCGAATCGGATACAAAAACATATCAAAAAAATTGTACACCATGATCAAGTAGGATTCATCCCTGGGATGCAAGGCTGGTTCAATATACGGAAATCAATAAATGTTATTCACCACATCAATAGACTTAAAAATAAGAACCATATGATCATCTCGATAGATGCGGAAAAAGCATTTGACAAAGTACAGCATCCCTTTATGTTCAAAACTCTAGAAAAACTAGGGATAACAGGAACATACCTCAATATTGTAAAAGCAATCTATGCTAAGCCTCAGGCTAGCATCATTCTGAATGGAGAAAAACTGAAGGCATTCCCTCTAAAATCTGGAACTAGACAGGGATGCCCTCTCTCTCCACTTCTGTTCAACATAGTTCTCGAAACACTGGCCAGAGCAATTAGACAGACGAAAGAAATTAAAGGCATAAAAATAGGAAAAGAAGAACTTAAATTATCACTATTTGCAGATGATATGATTCTATACCTAGCAGACCCAAAAGGCTCTACAAAGAAACTATTAGAGCTAATAAATGAATTCAGCAAAGTGGCAGGATATAAAATCAACACACATAAATCAAAGGCATTCCTGTATATCAGCGACAAATCCTCTGAATTGGAAATGAGGACAACCACTCCATTCAAAATATCTTCAAAAAAAATAAAATACTTGGGAATCAACCTAACAAAAGAGGTGAAAGACTTATACAATGAAAACTACAGAACCCTAAAGAGAGAAATAGAAGAAGATCTTAGAAGATGGAAAAATATACCCTGTTCATGGATAGGCAGAACTAACATCATCAAAATGGCGATATTACCAAAAGTTCTCTATAGGTTTAATGCAATGCCAATCAAAATCCCATCGGCATTTCTTGTAGAAATAGAGAAAGCAATCATGAAATTCATATGGAAAAATAAAAGACCCAGAATAGCAAAAACAATGCTAAGCAGGAAGTGTGAATCAGGCGGTATAGCGATACCAGACTTCAAACTATACTACAGAGCAATAGTAACAAAAACAGCATGGTACTGGTACCAAAACAGGCGGGTGGACCAATGGTACAGAATAGAGGACACAGAAACCAATCCACAAAACTACAACTATCTTATATTTGATAAAGGGGCTAAAAGCATGCAATGGAGGAAGGATAGCATCTTCAACAAATGGTGCTGGGAAAACTGGAAATCCATATGCAACAAAATGAAACTGAATCCCTTTCTCTCGCCATGCACAAAAATGAATTCAAAATGGATCAAGGAGCTTGATATCAAATCAGAGACGCGCCGTCTGATAGAAGAAAAAGTTGGCTACGATCTACAGTCGGTGGGGTCGGGCTCCAAATTCCTCAATAGGACACCCATAGCACAAAAGTTAATAACTAGAATCAACAAATGGGACTTACTCAAACTAAAAAGTTTTTTCTCAGCAAAAGAAACAATAAGAGAGGTAAATAGGGAGCCTACACCCTGGGAACAAATCTTTACTCCTCACACTTCAGATAGAGCCCTAATATCCAGAGTATACAAAGAACTCAAAAAATTAGACAATAAGAAAACAAACAACCCAATCAACAAATGGGCCAAGGACCTGAACAGACACTTCTCAGAAGAGGACATACAATCAATCAACAAGTACATGAAAAAATGCTCAACATCTCTAGCTGTCAGAGAAATGCAAATCAAAACCACCCTAAGATACCATCTCACTCCAGTAAGATTGTCAGCCATTAGGAAGTCAAACAACAACAAGTGCTGGCGAGGATGTGGGGAAAAGGGTACACTTGTACATTGCTGGTGGGACTGCAGATTGGTGCAGCCAATTTGGAAAGCAGTATGGAGATTTCTTGGAAAGCTGGGAATGGAGCCACCATTTGACCCAGCTATTCCCCTTCTTGGTCTATTCCCTAAAGACCTAAAAAGAGCATGCTACAGGGACACTGCTACATCGATGTTCATAGCAGCACAGTTCACAATAGCAAGACTGTGGAACCAACCTAGATGCCCTTCAATAGACGAATGGATAAAAAAAATGTGGCATTTATACACAATGGAGTATTACTCTGCATTAAAAAATGACAAAATCATAGAATTTACAGGGAAATGGATGGCATTAGAGCAGATTATGCTAAGTGAAGCTAGCCAATCCCTAAAAAACAAATGCCAAATGTCTTCTTTGATATAAGGAGAGTAACTAAGAACAGTGTAGGGACGAAGAACAGGAGAAGAAGATTAACATTTAACAGGGATGAGAGGTGGGAGGGAAAGGGAGAGAGAAGGGAAATTGCATGGTAATGGAAGGAGACCCTCAGGGTTATACAGTGGAGGAGGTAGAGAGAGAGGAGGGGAGGGGAGGGGAGAGGTGGGGAGGGGGGAGGGTGGAGGATGGGAAAGGCAGTGGAGCACAACAGACACTAGTATGGCAATTTGTAAATCAATGGATGTGTAACTGATGTGATTCTGCAATCTGTGTATGGGGTGAAGGTGGGAGTTCATAACCCACTTGAATCAAAGTGTGGAATATGATATGTCAAGAAATTTGTAATGTTTTGAACAACCCACAATAAAAAATTAAAAAAAAAAAAAAAAAAAAAAAAAAGAGAGAAAGAGAGAGAGGTTCTCTAGACAGATGCTCAATATCAACAACCTTGTATTAACTGACATTTTTTTGTGAAATGGGAACAAGAAATTTAAACATTAATAAATGGCAGCACATGTCTCTTACTGCCTTCATATAAAAAAAAAAAAAAAAAAAAAAAAAAAATGAATATGCCTGCTATGGAAATTTCTTGGGCATTAACATTTTCCACTTTTCTTCAGTTGTGTCGAATGCCCTTGTGATGGGAGAAAAAGAACAAACATCAAAAGTACCTTTTAACTTCACAATTCTTTCTAAATTTCTTTAAACTTATAGGCTATACTGCTGATTTGCAGACTTCAAAGTACACAGAAGGATCAGGGTCAGATTGAAAAATTATTTCTTACAGTGTGATAAAATATGCATGTGAATCCTGTGACCTGCCACTGAAATTATTTATGTGCTAATGTTACTTTGTAACATTAATTGCACAGTTAAGTGCATTTCCCCCCCTCCCCCTTGGTAGTTTTTTTGCTGTATATTCTGGTATATAACTTTTGCTTATTATTTGTGCTCTATTTTACAGGTTCCGTGTCTTGTTTATGGATTAAAAAATGTCGAGTGATACTTTGGAGGAAGTATGGTGAGTAGATGGACTATGGTACATTTCTATGGGCAATGGTTGGCATTTTAGTATCTAATTTGCTGTCACTTTTTAAATGTTTTTGTATTAGTCTTTATTTCCTAATGAAAACATCTCGATTTAGCATATTTAGGACAATTTTTTCTCAGAAGCAATACTGTGGCTTTTAAATTATTTTCCAAATGTGAGTTCTCTTTTATTTCCTCCATTTTGGGAGGAGAAAACAAGAATTGAGAATAGAGACTTCTCCCATATAAATGTTCTAGGTTTTCACATCTTGGTGAGATTCTCATTAATAATAATATCAGAATCTCTATGGTCTTGTGGATGAAAGTTTTATTCTTGTTGGAATTGATGGAAATATTATGCTTTGATGGCCCTGAGTATCATCATTCTGCATTTTGGGGATATTGGCCATCTGTAGTTTTACTCTTAGATTCAAATGCTGATCTTTAAAAGTTCTTAAGACAACAGGTTGTATTTGATTCTCGGTCATGTGGTTTTACAGAATTATTTTAAATTGTCTCCTTTTCCAGAGGTTTGAGATAGTATATATAGTGAGAAGGCTAAGAAAACAGACTGTGTTTTCCCAGGGCTGCTCACCCTCTGATGTGTGTGGGATCCACTGGGGAGCTTTTAAAAGGACAGACAGTGACCAGTGGGTCTGAGATGGGGCCCGAAATTCTGCCTTTCTAATGAGTTCATCTAAATCACACTGTGAGAACTGCCATCTATGTCTCAGTCCTTGTGTATATAACTTCCTGTGTCCTCTTGAGAAAGTTACCTAATAATTGCTCTTTAGTTCATTTTCCTCAGTTGCTACAGGTCACAGGGAGACTTTAATGATTAAGTGAGAAAATATATGCAAAAAGTCTAGCCCATTGAAAAGAAAGTAAATGATAGCTACTGTTGGGTTTTTTTTATTTTTTTTTAAATTTTTATTTTTATTTTTATTTTTACAATTTGCCTTTATAGCTACAATATCATTTTAAGAGCTCTATAAGTCAAAGTTGGTGCATTGTGACTAGACCTGACTTTGCAGCAAGAATCCTTGGTTGAAATTCAGTCTCTTCCACATGTTGCTGTAGGGCATAGACAGGTCATATCATTTCCTTTTAATGGATTTTATTTTCAAAGGATTGAGATAGAGATGTGGGAGTTTTCTTTCAGTTTGAGCCTGGGATTCCATAACCATTCAACAGACTAAATTATTCTTTTTAAGAAAATGTTGATGTAGGATGAGTCATGTTATCCTGTTATTTGTTTCTTTGGCCTGCAAATCCATTTGATTTAAATTTGATTTAGAAGATACCTAAGAATTTCTCTCCTTCCTCATACATTGGTTATTATTTTGATAAAGAGTTCTGGAAGTCTGTGGGGGCTGTGAAGCTGCAGACAGTTTTGATGTGTTGAAAGAAAGCTCAATCAAGGTATTAGAGAAACCCCTATGTAGCCGAAGACAAAAACTGCCTCAGGCTGTTTTGTAAATTGTCATATCTGAACCAATGTGAGCATTCAAAATGCTCTCTCAGTTATTTGGATAATTGTCTAGAGCTTGCCTCCAAAATTCTATCTTAGAGAAAAAAGCATCCCTCAAACATCCCAACCCTAACTACCAACGTATTTTGAAAATTATATTAAATTATTTAACATGCTAGAGTTATCAAATATAAGTGGTATCAACAAAGGGAAAAGATGTTTATTAAGAAAATAAATTTCTACATAAACTGGCATTTGGGAAAATACTTATAATTGTATAAGATTTGTTAGTCATCACAACTTTTGTACCCAAAAGCTTTAAATCCGCTTTAGGGTATAAATATGACTTTGTTGTAAAGAATAAATAGAAATTTGAAAATTGGAGATAGGAGAGTTGGTTTTTATTAATATGGAAATATCCCTGTCGTTTCCAAAAAGGTTTTGAAGTAGCTGGAAGCAGGCAGCTTTCTTAAAAAAATACAGCTCTGATAAACGGCGAGATGGCTGCTGTCATACACCGCCAAGAGAAATGTAAATTTGTATGACTTTTTTGAGGATCTATTTGGCAATATTTCTTTTTTCTCCATTTTTATTGAGGCATTATTGACAAAATACTGTGTATATTTATGGTGTACAACATGATTATTGGATAAACATACACTGAGAGAGAGAACAAAATTACAGCTCATTTGTTCTAGAGCAGTGAGACATGTTGCCAGGAGACCAAAGAAGACACTGGAGATGAGATGTAAGACAGACAGTTCATTGAGAAATGCTTGCAGGGAAGATCAGCGGTGACAGGCTGGAATGGTGCATTTCTGTTTCACAGGGTGCCTCTGTTGCTTTCACAAAAAAATAGGGCCTCCATTCCCTAATGACACTTTGTCCAGGCTTGGCTGGCTAGAAGAGCACTTCTCTCTCCACGATGTTCTGATCCATGCCAGTTGCCACAGGGAACAGAAGCAGTGACATCACTAGCTTAGCTTCCCTGTCCCTGTATAACAGGCATCCCAAGGAATTTGGCATGCATGCAAGAAAGCAGCTTTCTACAAAATTTAGTGTTAGTTTCTAATACTAACTTTCCCAATTCCCAACATATGTGAGCAAGCCAGTGTCCTTCAAGGTAATATGTATGTGGACATTCTGGCCCAGACTTGCTCTATTGTTCCCTTAACTTGGCTAGGTTTTTGGGAACAGTAAGGGGCACTTTAGGTACTTGGTATTTTGCTGTCCTCCTTTTTTCTAAGAAATGAGGGGGAGTAGTGAGGGATATCAATGTTACCGCAGTCAAGCTAATTAACATATCCATCACCTCTCAAAGTTACCATTTTTGTGTATGATGAGAATATTAATGCCTTACATTTTATGTCAGTTTTCCCATAATTTATTGAAGAAATAATCTTTCCTTTTTGTATATTTAGTGCCCTTGTCAAATTTAGTTGATCCTAAATGTGTGGGTTTATCTCTGGATTCTCTATTTTATTTAATAGAGAGACATATTAGTATGTATGTCTATTTTTATGCCAGTACCATGCTATTTTGATCACTATAGCTTTGTAATATGGTTTTAAATCAGGAAATGTGATGCCTCCAGCTGTATTCTTTTTACTCAAGATTGTTTGGGCTATTTGGGGTCAGTTCCATAAAATTTTAGAAGTTTTGTCTACTTTTGTGAAAAATGCCATTGGACTTTGGATAGAGATAACATTGATTCTCTAGATCACTTTTAATAATAATTTCTCCAACAAATTATATGGGAAAACTGGCATGAAATGTAAGACATTAATATTCTCATTATAGACCCACAAAAATGGTAAATTTGAGAGGTGATGGATGTGTTAATTAGCTTGATTGTTAGGTAATACCTTTTCATTTATTTGTGTCATCTTCAGTTTTTTTATTGTCTTTTATTTTTATTTATTTACTTATATTTATTATTAACAGGTATTAATTTTACATATTAATAGGGCTCAGTGCATGCTGTATGCATGTGTGGAAATATCAACATCCTTACCCCACCTCCTTCCCAACCTCTATTTTACATCAGGTTGTTTTTTTAATATTTATTTTTTAGTTATAGGTGGACACAATGTCTTTATTTTACTTTATGTGGTGCCAAGGATTGAACCCAGTGCCTCACACATGCTAGGTGAGTGCTCTACCTCTGAGCCACAACCCCAGCCCCAGGTTGACATTCTTAAGTTTCCTCAATAACCACTTTCAGTACTGGATATGTGTGGCGCCTGCCAGGTGCTCTCATTGGGTCACTGGGTGTGTCCGTAGGCAGGCAGGACTGTCCTTAGACCTGGGTTGAGATGGACAGGCTAGGGCCATGTCACAGGGCTACATTAGGATCCATGGTTGGAGCAAGATCAGTGGGCTTATCTCCAGAGTCACAGATGGCTATGTGTCCTGCCAGTACCCTGGGTGGGTAAAAATATACTCAGATGATGGCTGGGTGGGGTGGAAACAAGTCACAGCCTACTTCAGGATCTTCCAGGATCATCAGGACTGCCTCTGCAGGCATGGCTGGGCTGAACATCTCCCAAACCACAGCTGGAAGGAACTAGAGCTGAGTCAGGGTTACTTCCAGTTCCTTAGCCGGGATCAAGGTCAGTGAGCCTGTTATCAGAGGCATGAATAGGAATGGCTCTTTGTTGGTCCCTTGGAAGATGATGCTGATAGCAGGACAAAGGCCAAATGGGGTTGTTACTAAGTCCACAAATGAATGAGACTGGGTCCAGTGCTGTAGCTGGGATCATGGTTGGTGAGCGTACCAACTGGGTACAGCCCTGCCTTCTCAAAATGGCCCTTGGTGTTGGGCTCCAGCAGAGTTTCCTAAGATCCTACTTTGATCCCAAAGCTCTCATCAAGATACTTTTATCTCTGTATCACTGTCAAATTATTGTTGCTGTGGGGATACATAAGCAGGGCATGCCCTATTTTGCTCTCTTGCCAATCTCCTCAGCAATATTTCTTAAGTCTTACAAATATTTATGTTCTTTGATACTAATTGTAAGATTCTGTCATAAGAAAATATTGTGAAATGAGAATACAGGTTTATGTTTGAGAATTTCAATTATAGTAGTTATGATAATGATATGTTAGATTGCAAGTTATATGAGGGTATTGACTACATTTGATTTTATTATTGTTATAGTATTTGTGCCTAATACAATTTCTGATATATTCTACTCATTCAGTAAATATTCATTGAATAAATAAACTGAAATGTCCAGCAATGGGGAAATGATTAAATTAAAGATGTTGTTTAAAATGATAGAGTACTGAGTAGTAATTTAAAATGCACTTCAAGGAGTTTTTCATTATGTGCGAATTACTCATTTAAAAAGCAAAACCCACAGAACATACAGTATGAGGGAAACTATATAAAATACATATGTATAAAATAAGAATGGAGAAAAAGTCATTAAAATGTCAATAGTGAGCATGTCTAAATGGTGGGTTGATAGATGATGTATTTCTTTATTTCCCAAACTTTCTGTAGTGTGCACATTTTATTTCCAATTTTTAAATATTGTGGCAAAATTTATGCATCAATGCACACTTGAGTTGCTTCTAATTTTAGATATTATGAATAAAGCTGCTGTGAACATGGGCATACAAATATCTCTTTGAGAATCTGCTTTCAGTCCTTATGGGTATAAACCCAGAAGTGAAATTCCTGAACCACATGGTAGTTCTATTTTTAGTTTTCTGAAGACATACTGTTTTTCAAAGCCACTGTTCCATTTTATGTGCCCATCAATAGGGCAGAAAGGTTCCAATTTCCTCACATCCTTGCCAACACTTCTTTTCTTTTTTAAATTATATCTATCTAAGTAGGTGTTATCTCATAGTTTTGATTTGTATTTCTTCAGTGATTAGTGATGTTGATCATCTTTTCATGTGCTGCTGCCCTTCATCTATCTTCTTTGGAGATGTTGTTATTCAAGTCCTTTGCCCATTTAAAAAAATTTTTTTTGAGTTGTTGATGGACCTTTATTTTATTTATTTATTTATATGTGATGCTGAGATTTGAACCTAGTGCCTCACACATGCTAGGCAAGTGCTCTACCACCAAGCTACAACTTCAGCCCTTTTGCTCATTTTTGAATCAGTGCTTCTTCCTTTCTTTTTTGGGGGGAGGGGTTGCTATTAACTTTAAGAGTTCTCTCTATATTGCAGATATTAATACTTTATCAGATATATGCTTTTCAAAATATATTATTTCATTCTGTGGTGCTTTTTTCAACTCTGTTGATAATGTCTGTTGATGAACATGCCTTTGGCTTTAATTTCACAAAATCCAATTTATCTACTTCTTCTTCTTCTTTTTTTTTTTTGCTTGCATTTTCAGTGTAATACTAAAAAATCTTTGCCAAGTCTAATATCATGAGTTTTTTACTCTATGTTCTCTCATACGAGTTTTATTGTAATTAGGTCTTACATTTATGTCTTCAATCCATTTTGAGTTAATTTTTGTGTATGGTGTTAGTTAAGGGTCCAACTCCATTCTTTTACATGTGAATGTTGAGTTTTCCCACTCTACTTGATGAAAAGATTGTCCTTTCTACATTGAACGGTCTTGGCTTTCTTGTAAAAAAAAATCATTTGATCATATATGCAAAGGGTTTATTTCTGGGGTTTCTCTTCTTTCCATTGGTCTTTATACATATCCTTACTTAAAATTTTTTCCATTCTCACTTTTTCTCTTTCTCCCTTCCTCCAGAATTGCTCAGGCTATTAGAGGATAGGCTTAGAGGATAAGTTTTTAGTCTTTTACCATTGAGTATGATGTTTACTGATGACTTTTATTGTGTTAAAATAGTATATTTCCTTCTATTGCCAGATCATTGAGTATTATTGAAATGAAAAGGTGCTAAATTTTGTCAAATGATTTTTCTGCATTAGTTGAGATTCTGAGTCCCCTCCACCCCCATTCTGTTAATGTGGCATGTTACAATGATTGATTTTCTTTAGTTGAACTATCCTCACGTTCTAGGAATACATACTATTTCGTGTGTAATCCTTTAAATATACTTCTGAAGTCAGTGTGTTTATATTTTGTTGAGTATCCTTCATCAATTGTTCCTAAGAGATGTTGACCTGTAGCTTTCATTTATTTTATTTTACTTTTTTAGGGTCTTTGACTTTGTTATCTGGGTAATGCTAGCCTCATAGAATGAGCTAGTAAATGTTTCTTCTTGTGCTGGCCCATTTGTGCTGCGGTAACAAAATACTACAAGTTAGGTGACTTATAAAGAACAGTCATCGATAGTTTCCGAAATCTGTGAAATCCAAGATCAAGGTGCTGGTGGATTTGGTGTTCGGTGGTGGAAGGGACTAAATGGCTCTCTTTTGTCCTTTTTACAAGGGCACTAATCTCCATCTGAGGGTTTTGCCCTCAGGATCCAATTGCCTTGCAAAGGTCTCACCTCCTAATATTATCACCTTGAGGATTAAGATTTCACCACATGAATTTTGGAGTGACATAAACATTCAAATCATAGCACCTCCTCTTCCATTTTTCTGAAATGTTAGAAGAGGGTCTTCTTTAAATTTCTGATAGATGCCACCAGTGAAACCATCAGGTCTACAGGTTTTCTTTTTGGGAATATTTTTTTTTGTGTGTGTGTGTGTGTGTGTGCACGCGCTCGTGCTTGCAGGGGATTGAATTCAGAGGCACTTACCACTAAGCTACATCCCCACCTCTTTTTAAATTTTAAGACAGTGTCTCACTAATTTTCTTAGGCCCTCACTTGGTTGTTGAGAATGGCCTTGAACTTGAGATCCTCCTGCCTCAGCTTTCAGAGCTGCTTGGATTACAGGTGTGCACTCCACTGTGCCTGGCTGTTGGGAAGTTTATTTATTTATTTATTTATTTATTTTTTTTACTACTAACTCAATCTCCTTGCTAGTTATGGATGTATTTGAATTTTCAATTTCTTTGGAATTTAGTCTTGGTAGGATTTTCTTTCATCTTATTTCTAGGAATTTGTGGATTTCATCTAGTTTATCTAATTTTTTGGTGTTCAATCCATCCGAGTGCTGTCTTCTAATTCCTTTTATTTCTGTAGAATCATAGAAATGTCATCACTTTCACTTCTTATTTTATTGAGTTTTCTTTCATTTTTTTTCTTAGTCCATCTTATCAATTTTGTTGATATTTTCAGTGAACCAACTATTGGTTTCATTTTATAGCTCTTCATATACGCATTGTATATATATATTTGGCTTTTTATGTGGTTGAAGTCTTTTATTCCCTTCCTGCCTTTGTTTATGCTGCTATAAAGGAATATCCAAGACTGGGCAATTTATAAAGAACAGAAGTTTATTTTCTTGCAGAGGCTTGGAATTTCAGAATCAAAGTGTCAGCACTGATGAGGGTCTTACTGTTGTGTTACCAACATGGCGAAGGCAGAAAGGCAAAAAGACAAAAACAGGATGAATTTGCCCTTTTATAATGGCATTAATATGACCCATGAACTCAGAGCCCTCATGGCCTAATCATCTTTTAAAACTCCCACCTCTTTATACTGTTACAATTGCAATTAAATTTCACCATGAGTTTTGGAGGGGACAAACATTCACACCATTGGACTTACTCATCTTCTTTTGGGTTGTTTTTTCCATTATCAAGAGGAAGTTATGAAGTGTCCAACTGTTGTTATAAAACTGTCTATATTTTCCTTCAATTCAGGCAAAATCTGCCTGAATTGCTTTATATATTTTGGTGACCCATTATTACATACATAAATATTTATGATTGTTTTATCTTCTTGCTTTATTTAACTTCTAAAAATATATCATGTTCATTCTCTCTTCTCACTCTTTTGATTCTAGGGATATAAATCTAGTTTGCCTGGTTTTAGTATTGCCACCCCTGTTCCCATTTAGCTACTCTTTGCATGAAAGAATTCCATCTGCTCACTTTCAATCTGTTTTGGATCTCAACTGTCTCTTGTAGACAACATACGTCTGCAAGATCATGTGTTTTGATCTATTCTGCCAATATTTTTAGATTGGATAGTTTAATCCATATACATTTAAAGTTATTACCAACAAAAAGGACTTCTTTCATTTTTCCTTTTGCTTTCAAAGTGCCTTATAGATGTTTTGTCACTCAATCCTGCACTCCTGTCCTCTTTTTTGTTTGTTTGTTTGTTTTTAGTGAAAGTTTCTTTGGTGCATATTCTGATAGCCATTTTCCATGTAGTTATCATAAGGATTACATTTAACATCCTGCAATTTGAGGGAGTTTGTTGCAAGTTGCATGTTGGATGTCCCTCCAAAGGTTCTTAGGGTGACTATGTTGGGAGATAATATGAATTTTTAAGAGGGGTCAAGTAGGAGTTCATTGGGTCAATTGGGGGCATGTTCTCTAAAGGATTAAGATAGCTGTGTTCTCATGAGGGGATTGTTATAAAAACCTGAGCCTGATTCCATTTAGCTCTCTAACTTCCTGTTTGGGGATGTGATTGTTCACTCTCACATGTGTTTCAGCCATTGTCATTTGATGTGATGCTGCTAAGAGGGCCCTCACTAGAACTGAGTTAAGGTAAGTGCCATATCACTGAATCTCCAAAACTGTTAACTACATAGACTTTGTGTGTGTGTGTGTGTGTGTGTGTGTGTGTGTGTGTGTTTTGTACTGTTGGTTAGACTGAATGTAATGTGGCCAAATATGTCTCAACCTTAGAAATCATTTTACTCACACTTTATTATTTGTATCTTCTTATGTGTACTTTATCTTTTCCTTCACCTTATAGATTTCAACTTTATGGACCATTCAGCTCTACTTTTATATGTTATTATGGTTTATAAGCGCAATCATTTCTATATTTTAATGCTACTGGTGAATTATGTCTTTCAATAGGCACACAATTTTTACAAAAAAACTCAGCAACTTACACTTCATCTGTAGTTTATAAGAACTTTTCACTCCACATCTTCATGAAAACTGTTTAATTTTATGTATTTGGTTTTTATTATATTTAATCTTTTTCTAATTTCTTAAGATGCTGATATTTCTATGAATACTGAGCACTTAGATATCACCTTTATAAAGATGCTATTCAAGTCACTTGGCTGTTCTTTTTTTTTTTAATTATTTGTTTTAATTAGTTACGCATGACAGTGCAATGATCTTGACATACCATAAATTTGAATCAGATGGGGTATAATTTCTCATTTTTCTGAGTGTATAGGTTGCAGAATCACATTGGTCATACAGTCACTTATATACATACAGCAATAATTAGACTCTTTACTTCATATGTAGTTTGTGTCAGGTATTTTATTACAGTGACAAAAATCTGACTATTAAACAAACTAAAGTTATAACAATTTTATTTGAGTATATCGCAGTTTATCTTCAATAACAAACAAAATTTCTCCTTACAACTCAGCTCCCACTTTTTCAGTTGTTGATAACATAAAATCTTTGTACATTTGTATTCATAAATATAAAATGATGATTATTTCAAATGCATTAGTCTCTTAAATTGTGCAGAAAACAATATGTGAAATTATCAACCAAAGTTAAATAATGCTAGATTTAGACTGACAATCATTTTTAAAAGATGTCTTTTAAATTATGCAGAAAAACACTGAAGTTGGAAACCATTGTCACAATAATATTGACTTTTATATTTGCTCATGGATTTACCTTTGTTGATATCTTCATTTCTTCACATGGCTTCAAGTTTCTCTCTACTGTCCCATTGTTTCAACCTGAAGAATTCCCTTAAGTGTTTTTTTTTTTTTGCAGTGTAGATCCAGTGGTAACAAACTCCTCAGGTTTTGTTTATCTAGGGATGTCTTAATTTTCCCTTTCATTTTGAAGTACAATTTTCTCATATATAGAATACTTTGTTGACAATTTTTTTTCTTTTAGCATTTTGAATATATCAACCCATTACCTTCTTGACTTTAAAGTTTCTGAAAATCTTATTGAGAATTCCTTGTTGTGATGAATTCCTCTTCTATTGCTGCTTTTAAAATTCTTTCTTGTCTTTCAAGAATTTGATTATAATATATCTTAGCATAGATCTCTTTGAGTGTATTTTATTGAGAGTTCATTGAGCTTCTTGAGTGTTCATGTTCATGTCTTCCATCGAATTTGGGAAGTTTTTAGCTTTTTCTTTCTTCAAATGTTCTCTCTTCCCATTTCTCTTCGTCAAATCTTGCTGGGATCCCCAATCAATGAGTATGTTGGCCCACTTGATGGTGTCCCATAGGTCTCACTTTTTTTTTTTTTTAATTTCCCTCACATGCTAAGAGCCAAGTATATGATGCATGGCATTTTTAGTCTAAAGGTGACGCCAGCTAGCCATTGAGATGATATGATTATGTTAAGATTTGCATTCATATGGATATTGGACTCCTGCTGTTCACCTAGGCCGGCTACAGGACTCCTGGAGAGTTCCCATTGGTTGGGGAAGTACAGTAGGAGGGAGTTCGGGGGGAGGAGCTTGCTCTGCGGGTCCGGGAGGAGGCCGCGTGGGTGGAAAAAATCTTCCCGGGCGTTACCGGACATTGGCAGCAGTTTCAAAAAATAAACTTTGTTCCTGCTTGAGTGGCTCGTGATTTTGTGCCCAGCCAGACTGCGGCAGCTGGTGGCCCGTACGGGGATCGAACCCGCGACCTTATTTTTTGAAACTGCCGCCAATGTCCGGTACCGCCCGGGAAGATTTTTTCCACCCACGCGGCCTCCTCCCGGACCCGCAGAGCGAGCTCCTCCCCCGGAACTCCCTCCTACTGTACTTCCCCAACCAATGGGAACTCTCCAGGAGTCCCGTAGCCAGCCTAGGTGAACAGCAGGAGTCCAATATCCATATGAATGCAAATCTTAACATAATCATATCATCTCAATGGCTAGCTGGCGTCACCTTTAGACTAAAAATGCCATGCATCATATACTTGGCTCTTAGCACTCACACTCAATAATTTTCATTGTCCTGTCTTCCAGTTCTCTGATTCTTTTGCCTACCCAAATCTGTCTCTGAATTTATCTAGTGAATTTTACATTTTGGTTATGTGCTTTTCACTACAGAATTCTGTTTTGGTTTTTTTTAGGCTTTCTATCTCTTTATTAATATTTCTACTGTATTAATACATTTTTTTTAAACTTTCTCTATACCGTCTTTTAGTTCTTTGACCATCTTTAAGACAATTTGTTTAAAATTTTTGTTTAGTAGATCTGTCTTTAGGTCTTTTTCAGGGAGAGTTTCTGTTGATTCATTTTTACCCCTTTGAATTGTTCATATTTTCATGTTTCTTTGAATATTTTGTGTTTTCTGATGAAAACTGAACATTTAAATCTAATAATCTGGCAACTCTAAAAAATTAGATTTTTCTTTCTTATTCAGAGTTTGCTATTTTTTGTTATTATTTTGGCTTATTGATTTTATTTTATTTTTATTGTTGTAGGCTTTTTCTATGGCAAGAATCATTCTGAGGTATAAACTTAACGTCTTGTCGAAAATTTTTTTTGGTGAGCCTGTGCCCTTCCTTGGGTGTGTATTGTCTCTTTCAAGTTTTCCCTATATAAGCAATTGATATATACATATATACATATGTGTGTGTGTGTGTATATACATATATATATATATATATATATATATATATATATATATATATTAGTTGTTGATAGACCTTTATTTTTTAAAAAATTTATTTATATATGGTGCTGAGACTTGAAGCCAATGCTCCACACATGCCAGGCAAGTGCGCTATCACTGAGCCACAGTCCTGGCCCCAAGCAATTGCTTTTTAATGTCCTTGTCTCTAATGCTTTGTCTCTAAAAGGGCAAAAAGAGAAAAATGAAGGTGGAGTGAAAAAGGGCACTGATTCTAAATCTCCACAGCTGTGGGGCATGGAGGGTGGGGTCAGGAGAGGGGGCTTGCAATAATGTGAGACTGTTCAACAACAATGGCTACCAGTCTCTTGGCATATGTGTGATCAGAAGCAGCAATCAGTAATCAGATATTCTCAATATTTGAAAGATCTTCTGCTTTTGGGGGGCACCCCAGCTCCCACAAATTGCATTCAAGATGCTCCATTAACAGGAGCACCCCTAACCTGATATGGAGGTGGAGGGGAGCTGAGTAGCCAGCGAAATTGACTGAAATTAACTGCAATTTACTCTCCATATCTTCTCCTGGAAATTGTAAGCCTTTAATAGACTCCATGGTTCCAACATAATTACAATGGACAGACTCTGCCATTGAATTGTTGTCTAGGTGAAGAAACAGAATTCTGATACTTTCTATTCTGCCATCCTCCTGGAATCCCTTGATGTCCACATTATTTCTTATATAAAAGTTTTCTTTTTAAAATGAAGTGCAAAATTTTTCTGAAGCTATTGAAAAGATCATGTAAACTTATTCTATGTTGGAACAAAAAGGTTCTTTTAACTGTATGTTGATTGCTTCATTTTCTCTGTTTAAAAATGAGTTGAAGAGAAATAAGAACGTATGTCCACATGAAGTCTTGCATGTGAGTGTTCATAATATTATTAGTTTCTTTCTTTCTTTCTATTTATTTAGCTTTTCATTGATTGCCAAAAAATAAATTTATTTATGGTGTACAATATGATTTTTCTAAATACATGTATGTTGTGGAATGTCTAAATCAAGCTAATTCATAATGCCTCCTGTCCTTATCTTTTATTTGTGAGAATACTCAAAATCTATTTTCTTAGAAAATTTCAGGTTTACAATACATTATTAATAACTATTATAGCAGTACTGTTTATGAAGACTTCCATATGGGTGCTCATAGCAATATATTCATAATATCCAAAAACATAGAAACAATCAAAAATTTATCAATTGGTGAACCAATTTAATAAATGTAATATATTTATACAATGGAAGACTGTCACACAATAAAAAGGAATGGGCTGGTGATACATGTTACAACCTGAATGAACTTGAGAAACATTATGCTAACTGATAGAAGACATATGCAAAAGACCACATATCATATGATTCCTGTGTTAGTTTTTTGTCGCTGTGATAAATATCAGATATAATCAAGTTTTAAAGAAAAAGAAGTTTATTTTGGCTCATTGTTTCAGAGGTTTTAGTCCATGCTTGGCTGGGTCTATAGCTTTTGGGCCTGGAGGTAGAAATGGGAATTAACTGCAAATGGGCATGAGGGATCTCATTGTGCTTAGCAAAGTTTTCTAAAACTGAATTATGGTGATGGTTGCACAGTGTGGCGAATTTACTGAAAAAAATCCTTCAAGTGTACTCTTAAAATCAGTGAACTTTATGATATGTAGTTAAATGCAGTTTGAAAAGACCATAATGGCATTGGATCAGTAAAAAGCCACATACTGTGAGAGTATGAAGGTAGTACATGAAAAGAGTACATACAAAGAGCAGGTGTTTTGTATGTCAGGAGGGAAACCGTATGTCTTTATTTGTTCTAACAATAGAGAAGAAAACTTTTTGGTTTAGCTATATAAAATAATTCTTTAAGAACAAAATGAGTCAATCCAAAAATTACCTTAAGTTGCTTGCTATCAAACAAGTACTTAAGGTTTCATTTAATGTGAAATTCTTGCATTGTCACTCATGTCATAGAAATTTATGTACTTTTTTCCTCTCTTGGATGTTTTCTATTCTGGACATATCCCCAAATTTATGCTTGATAAAGACCTGATTTCTCAATACTTTCCAGCCCATGTGACTCATCATGTGGAGATTCTCCCTTAGAAAGTGGTTTTCTTCAAATCTGGAAAACTTTGTTCAGCAGTTCTTCAGTTTAGTTCACAGTGAAGTTAGGTTTTTTTTTTTTTTTTTTTTTTTTAGCAAAAAAGCCTACCAGGTTGTTAGTTTGGATAGGAATAATGATCTTATCCTTGTTGGTGAAACAGAGAGAAGTACCAACAGCTGAGGGCCGAGGCAGGGCAGATGGTATGGAAAAACCAGACCAGGCTCCATATCTCTGAGACACTATGGGGGGCTTGAGTTACCCAAGGTGAGGATCTACCCACCCCCAAGCCTTCCTGTTACAATATGCCACACTATAGTATTCCCTCTGCTCTACAGCGTTGGTGTTTTTCCTACATTGCCCTGAATGCTGCTGTGCCATGTAATATGAGATCCCAATTTGAACAGCACAGATTGATTTTACTGATGTTGCAAAAGGACGGGAGGTAAGTGATCCTCTAATGCTTGAACCCTTTAATGAGATGGCATCTCAGCTTTCTGGAGGGTGTCAGCTGCTACCAGGAAAGCATGGAATTAGAAGTACTTTTACAAAAGAAAAAGAGAAAACCTGATTCTCGTTGACCATTTAGCTGTTATTTTAAACCAAAGTTTACTCTTACTGTAGGCTTGTGTTCTTAATTTAAAAGGTCTAATCCCCTTACTTCAAACTCATTTGACAACAGTGCAGGTCAGGAGAGAACTGGACACAGAACAAATTTCGATCAGGCTGGTGAACTCAGGAGATGGGCCTTCAGATTGCTCAATGAAGTTTTAAAGGATTTTTATTTTTGTTTTATTGAAATGAGGTCACTTCCCTTTGTCTTGAATGCCATAAGGATATAATATGGGACGCTATTTCCTTTCTTCTTTTCCTTGGTGTTGGACATTTCCTGGCACTGGTATGCCCAATAACCCCCAGATGCTGAGTACCTGTATCTGTGCCTCCTGCTGCGTAGTCTTCTCCCTAGTAACATTAGGAGTTGGTTCGTAGACACCCCAATTTCCCTGCTCCTTGGGTGGGATTATTCAAAAGCGTTTTTAAACTGTAGTTCTAGAGTTTCTCTATGGAAGCTTCAGATAGTTGCCCTCCATGGTATCTGGTTTAATAGCTCACCCTATATTGACTGCTTTTTCTTTCCTGTATAACTTTCTACTTCTGTACGTATGTTCCCCACGTCTCTCAAATACATCACTTGCACTAAAATCCTTTTCTCAGGGTCTATTTATGGTGGACCCTAAGTAAAGATATCCCCAGACTCTGGAGTTTTGGAGATATTCAATCCTGTCAAAGGCACCTGAAGCCCACAGAGATGGAAACATGGATTTGGAGATTGAAGTCACGATCAAGGTCTTGGTAAGTGGCCTGGCTAAAGTTATTCAAAAGAGAATAGGAGAAGAGGGCTGGAAGATATGAATATAAATAGTCCATGGAGACAGACTATTTAGACATTTTTCTTTTAAGACATTTTACTATGAAGTTAGGGAGTGAGGGGTAAGCTTGATCTGAAGGGTGGACTTTAGTGTGGGGAAAAAAAGAGCTCAGAGTTCTCCAGAGAATCGCCCTTATTTTGCATGGGGTAGAATCTATAATACTGAAAGATCCTGAGTTTGGTTTCTTATGATTTAATATTTGTTTCTTTAGTTGACTGCTTGGATTCTCAACCACTATGTATATTTTTATGGAAAATTTGTTCCAAATTCCAAACAACTTACTTCTTGATTAATCTAAATGCTCATTCTTTGCCACTTGTGATTTTTCCAATATTATTTTGGGAAAAACATTTTTTTTCAAAAACATCAGAATTAATATGGAATATGACAAGACCAGAAACTTGTATAAAAGAATTTCTTTTAATAAATAACACAGCTAATTTCTGGGTTAGCTGCAATAGAACTCTGTCTAGAGTTTTCAGATAATGTATGCTCTTGTCATATTTTATTTCTTCTTTACCTAGCTGTTCAACAGAAACCATGAACTAGTTAGACTCTGCAGATATAAAAAGATAAGATATAGTCCCTGTTCTTATGAATGCATGGTCTGGTAGGAAAGATAATTAGATAATAAATAGACAGACAATTGAAATAAAAAATGGGTAAGTGGTGGGGCTGAGGAAGAAATACAGATGCTCTGAGAACAAGGACTTATGTTCCAGAGAAGGTGATGTTGGGACTAAGTCCTAAGGACATAAGAAATTATCCAGGATAGGGACATTCTGAGCAAGGGAAGCAGTGCATACAAAGACACAGGGGTGGGATCAAACACAGACTGAACTGTCTCTCAATGTCTATTTGCATCCCCTTTATTTTGGAATTAAAAACCCCAGGTTTTTGCTGAGCATATGGAGGTTTGACTAGAAACCACATTTCTGAGCCTGCTTTTAAGACTAGTTATAGCTCATGAGATATGAGCAAAAGTGATGTAAGCTGCCAATATCTTTCTGGAATTTCAAGTGAAAAACATCTGTCTACCATGACACATTCTCTCTCTCTCTCTCTCTCTCTCTCTCTCTCTCTCTCTCTCCCTCTCTGCCTCCCTCCATCCCTCCCTCTCCCTCTCCCTCTCCCTCTCTCTCTCTCTCTCTCCACACACACACACACACACACATGGTTTCTTTTTTGTTATAGCAAAATATGGGACGGTTGATCATTATCCTGAAACCTGCGGACCTTTTGAACCATTCAGATGTGTTTGCTGTAGCTCATAGCTGATTAATTTTTTATTTCTTTCTGAGAAAGTATTGTGTAGAATTTAAGAATGTTACCTGGGCACAGTAGTATATACCTACAGTCCCAGCTACTGGAGAGGTTTATGTAGGAGGATCACTTGAGCTTATGAGTTTGAGATCGGACTTAGAAACATGGTTAGACCACATCATCATCATCATCATCATCATCATCATCATAAATAAAATAAAAAGAATCTCAGATAGTCCTCCCCAAAATACTAGCCAACTGAATTCAATAGCACATTTAAAAGATCATTCACTTTGATCAAGTGGGATTTATTGGAGGGATGCAAGGATGGCTCAACATGCAAATCTATAAATGAGATGTACCATATTAATAGAATGAAGGACAAACACCATGTAGTTATCTCATTAGGCACAGAAAAATAATTTGGCAAAACATTTTCATGATAAAGTTAGCAAATTAGGTGCTTGTTATGGTTTAGATGTGGTGTCCCCAAAAAGCTCATGTGTGAGACAATGCAAGAAGGTTTGGAGGAGAAATGATTGGGTTGTGAGAGTCTTATCCAAATCAGTGATTTAATCCCCTGATAGGGATTAACTGAGTGGTAATTGAAGTAGCAGTGTGTGGCTGAAGGAGGTGGGAATTAGGGTGTGGCTTTGGTGTATATATTTGTGTCTGGCAAGTGGAGACCTCTCTCTCTGCTTCCAGATCATCATGTGAGCTGTTTCCCTCTACCACACTCTTACGCCATGACGCTCAGCCTCACCTAGAGTCCCAAGGAATGGAGCCAGCCTTCTATGAAATAACACCTCTGAAATAAAATAAACTCTCAAATAAGCTTTTCCTCCTCTACAGTTGTGCTGGTTGGGTCATTTAGTTAAAGCAGTGAAAAAGCTGACTAAAACAATGTAGAAGGAATATCTCTTAATACAATAAAGACCCATGAAACCAGGTCAAAGCTCACATCAGACTTAATGGTGAAAAGCTGAAAACTTTTCATTTAAGATCAGGAACAAGACCAGGATGCTCACGCTCACCACTTATGTTCAATGTAGTGCTGGAAGTCTGTGTTAGTCAGCTTTTCATTACTGTGACAAATACCTGATTTAAAAAAAAAAAAAACTTAAATAGAAAAGATGTTTTGGCTTAAGGCTTCAAAGATTTCAGTTCATGGTTGGCTGAGCAAGGGCTGACACAAGGATACCCTTCACGGTATGCCTTACTTTCTCTACCTAGATCCTACCTCCTGCAGTTTCCATCACCTCCCAATAGTCCATCCAGACTATTAACCTGTCAAATGGATGAATCCACTGATGTAGTAAAAGCCCTCATGAGCCAATCATTTCCTAAAGTCCCTAACTATGAACATCGCTTCATTGGTGATCAAGCCTCTAACATGTGAGTCTTCTGGGGATACTTTATATCCAAACCATAGCAAAGTTCTTGCTAGAGTAACTAGGCAGAAGAAATAAATAAAAGGCATTCAAATAGGAAAAGAAAAAGTGAAATTGTTGCTGTTTGCTAATGACTTGGTCTTATAAATCCAAAACCCTAAAGACTCTACCAAAAAAAAAAAAACTATTGGAATGAATAAACAAATATAGTAAATTTGCAGGATATAAAAAATCAATACACAAAAATTAATAGTTTCTATATATTTACAACAAAGTATTCAAAGAAAAAATCAAGAAAGGAACCCCATTTATTATAGTTACAAAAACTTAAATAGGAGTAAGTTTAAGCAAAAAGGTAAAATATTTCTACAATAAAAACTACAAAACCAGACTGGGGGTGTAGCTCAGTACTAGAGTGCTCGCCTAGCATATGTAAGGCCCTTGGTTCGATCGTCAGCAGCACATAAAGATAAATAAATAAAGGTATTGTGTCTATCTATAACCAAAAAATTGAAAAAACCCTACAAAACATTGATGAAAAAATGAGAAAGGACAGAAATAAATATATTTTACATGTTATGGATTTGGAGACTTATTATTAATATGCCCATACTCCCCAAAGTGATCTGCAGATTCAATGCATTCCTTACCAAAATTCGCATATAATTTTCTTACAATCCTAAAATTTATATAGAGCTAAAAAGAATTCTTAATTCCCAAAGCAGGCTTGAGCAAAAAGAACAAAAAATACTACCTTACTTCAAACTGTATTACAAAGCTACAGTAACCAAAACAGGTACTGGCACAAAAATAGGTGCATTAATCAATGCAATAGAATAAAGAAGCCAAAATCGAACTCATGCCTTTATCATCAACTGATTTTCAAAAAATGAATGTCCAATCGAAAAAAAATATGGTGTCTCCAATAAAGGGTAGTGGGAAACCTGGATATCCACATGCAGAAGAATGAAATTGGACCATTATTGCATACCATATAAAAATATAAATTCAAAATTGATTAAAGACTTAAGCATAAGCCCTGAAACTATAAAATGACAAGAAGAATACATAGGGGAAAAATTATACAATGTTGGTTTGGGCAAGGTTTTTGGATTTGATCCCTGAAACTCAGGCAACAAAAACAAAAATAGACCATTGGTGGGATTGCATCAAACTAAAAAGGTTCTGCATAGTAAAGAAAAGAACAGTTAGGAGCAAGCTAGATTAGGGGAAAATATTTTTAAACCATACATTTTATAATATGTAAATATGCAAGAAACTCAGTTTCATAGCAAGAAAACAAATAACCTGATTTAAAAATGGGCAAAGGACTTGAATAGACATTTAGCAAAAGAATCAAAGGGCCAACAGATGTGAAAAAAATCCTCAACATCATTAGTCATTAAGGAAATGCAAATTTAAAAGACAGTGAGTCCACCTTCCATCTATCAGGATGTTTATTATCAAGAAGTGAAAATTTGGGGCTGGGGATGTAGCCCAGTGGTGGAGTGCTTGCTTAGCATGCATGGAGCTCCAGTTTCTGACCCCCAGCACCACCAAACAAACAAACAAACAAAATTAAGTGCTTGTGATGATGTGGAGAAAGGCTACTCTTGAATCTATTGATGGGAATGTAAACTCATGCAGCCATTATGAAAAAAATCTAAAAACAGAATTACCATATGATCCATCAATCCCACTTCTGGGTCTATATCGAAAGGATTTGAAATCAGTATTTTGAGGAGATATCTGCATTCTCATGTGTATTAGAGGATTATTCACTTTAACATATAAGGAGCATGCTCACTATTCATAGTAGCTAAGATCTAGATCAACCTAAGAATTCATCAGACAAATGGATAAAAAGCAGCATATATACACAATGAAATTCTGTCATTGTGACAACATGGATGAAACCTGAGGACATAATGCTAAGTGAAATAAGTCAGGTACAGAAAGACAGGTACAGCATGTGTTTACTTACATATGAAATCTAAGTCAATTGAACTCACAGAAGCAAAGAGCAGAATGGTGGTTACCAGAGGCTGGAGGGTTGGGTAAATGGACAGATATTGGTCAAAGGATATAATGTTTCAGGGAGTCAGGAGGAATAAACGACAAGTATTTACTGGTGCTAGATTACAAAGAAAGAAGCTCAGGTAGCTTTGTTTTAGTGCTGCTCACCTTGCTGTTTCAGGCTTGGTCCATCTCAGAATTGCTTGCTGGCCTATGAGGAGTACACAGTTTTCCTGGTGAGTAAATGGGAAAATGTAGGGAAGGAGGGAGAAGGGGAGAGACCAGGTGAGATGGCTCTCACGTAGCCCTTTCTTTCCTCCCATTGCTAACATTTTCATCACAATGTTCCCAACTTCTCTAAGTGCTAATGCTGGCAGCTCTGCCCAGTGTTCTGGGAAAATGGAAATATGCCTGGTGTGCAGGTCAAGTGCAGTGTCATCCTGTGTGGGAAAGGACCATTATCATCACTGGAGGCCCAGACCCCCTTCTTACTGCTCCAGCTCTGTCAGGGTTTCCTGGTCCTCCAGAGAGATTCCCTGTACTCCAGACAGGCTGCCACCATGACAGACCAGAACCATATCCACCTCCATTTGTTAATCCACATTGGACATGCTCAGAGGAACTTTAGTTAAAATAAAAAATATATATTAACACAACACTCCCATCCTAGGAATAGGTGAGCTTGCAAGATGGGGATTTATTATTTTAAGATGATTAATTTTTTTTCCCCAGAGATGTTCGGTTGACACAATTCACTATGCCTGCATCTCCCTCTGGCCTTAGCTTGGCCTCAGCTGAAAGAAGGTTTCTTGTTTATGCTTCAGTGTGGTTGACCTGGACAGGCATGGCTGTGAAGTGGGGGTTCAGGGAGGGTTAAACTCTCCAGGAGGCTGAAGTTGGGGACAACCACAGTAATATATCTTTCACTTAGGATTGTCTCTTATCAGAGTTGACAACAGTGGGACTGAAATTTCCCATTTGTAACTGATGCAAAATCAGAAAAAGTTGATTTCAGAGGTCACATTTCAGCTCCAAAGGTTCAGGTAGGCCTGGGATCTGCATTGAATGTGTCTAGTCTTATCCTCATAGTCCATGCTGAAAATTGTGGTAAGATACACATAACAAAATTTGTCATCTTGTTCATTTTTAAGTCTGTAGCTCAACAGTATTATTTATAGAGCCATTGTTGTGTGAACAACCTCCATAACCTTTTACAAAGTTTTTTTTTTTTTTACTCCATCTATAAAATGTAGATAAAACAGTCTTGCAAATCTGAAATTCTATATTAAACTACTCCCTGGTGAAATATAACTGTATATTTTACTTGAAATATTTTTCCTACCTCTTTAGTTGACCATCTTATTTTCCAGGCATTTGTTTAGATTTCTCCTTTTCCAGGAGGCCTTCTTGATCATTTCTGTTCAGCTACCCACATGTCCTGTTTGTAGGACTTGGTATCTCTGACTGCAGTTGCATGTTTGATTTAGACAGTAACCTCCTTCATGGCTACCTTGGCTTGGACCTATTTTATCCTGAGAGTAAGTCAATGTTGAGTCAATATTCATCTGTGACACTTATCAAGACTAGCTTTTAGATTCAAGTGAAGTGAGTTGTGAGGAAGTTTAGACAGGTCACCTCTACATACAAGATGTGTGATTGTGGCCTGAATGAATTTCCCATACTTTTTTTTTGGACCCATTTGAACTTGGGATGATGAGGAGGCACTAGGAAAATGAGAATGACCCTGCATTCAGGAAAGGGTCATTACAGGCACATGCACAGTGTGGGACAGAGGAGCACAGGAGTGGGAACAAGAAGAGCTGACCTGGAGCCCCCACTTCTTTATTAAATTATCTATACGATCTTGTACAATTTATGTAATCTTCCTCTCTGAATGAAAGTTTCCTTATCTATAAAATGCAGTTAAAACAAAATCTGCCAACTTTTGGTCACAGAGCTCTATTGACCAAAGCTTTTATTTTACATCTTGATTAATAATCTGGGAGGAGGCTTCAACATGCTCATGGAATGAAATTTGCAGCGTAAATGAAGCTGGGAGACACTGCAGAGATACTGTGGAGGCATTAATTATTAGAACTATAATGTTACATTGGGGGTTGTTTCGTAAGGAAGGGAAAGCAAAATTCCTGGATGCCTCAAGTTCAGCTTCTCAGACAATCTTTCTTTAGAGATGTAGCTTGGCCTTGGAACCCAAGCCTCTCAAAAAGAATGGTCAGCTTCATTTTTCTAGACTCTATTGGCTGGCTCTCAGAGAGGGAGAACAAAAGGCTAATATTAGAATAATAAAAGGATTCCTGTGTAGACTTGGGGTTTAGGGAAAGCCTGATTGTAGCTCAGGAGAAAAATCATGGGGTGATAATTGGGGGACATGACTGATTTTCCATGCCAAGTAAATCCAGGATAAATTTCCTTCTTGAAGACTTTACCGGGTCTTGCTCCAAATGAGACCCTGTTTTAAAATATAGTTGTTTCTCAACTACATTTCAGTCTCAAAAAAGTCTGAAGGACAGAATAAACATCTTAAAAAAAAATTATCCTATTGGCCTGGCTTCTCTGAAGTTTCCAGATTGCTTTCTCCCTTGTTATAAGAGCTATCCACTTAAGGGGTACCATGAAGTCACTCTAACTTTAAATTTAGACTTGGGAATGTTAAAAGCTGTGCAACCTGATCTGAATAGAAATGCGGTCACAAAGCGTAAAGGAAGTCAATGAAAACAGGATTTTAATATTTTAGAAGCCATTTCCTCTGCTGCATTGGAAATTTAAATAGAACAGGACGGGGGCATGGGAATTAGAAGCAGAACATGAAACCTGCCAGGACAGAAAAGCAAAACACATATGCCTAGTTTCATTGTCCCTCATAAATAAAGAATTGTTCATAAACAGCTCTAAGATGGGAAACCCTCCTTGTTCTTTTTAATCTCAAGGGGGAAAAAAAGCAAACTTACTTAGGAGTGCAGGTGAAGTTTTGAAATCTGGTGATGTGGGCCTAGCTATCGTGCTGTTAATGTTTATGTGTTGAGCCATATACTCGGAAGATGTCTGCAGCCATCGGGTTACTTCAAGTCACTTTCACGTCTACATCTGTTTCCCATTATAAATCCCCTCCGATTTGATGTTTTCCCCCTATTGTTCACTTTCTTAGCGTAAAACAATTAATATGTTTACTTAATTTTGCTATTCCCATCCTCCCTGCCCCCTCTCAGATGTGGGTAAAATATAGCTACTACCCAGAGACACTCCAGGGAGAGGAGTGATTCTTAGTGAGAATAAAGGGGTAAAATCACTTTTCCTTTGATTCAGTAAATAGGGCTGTCAGTATGGTGGGTGAAAATGTGTATTTGAAGTCTGACAAAATGCCAGTGTAGGACATCAAATCGTGGGCCAGGAACGCTCCTATCGAGTGGATCCTCTGGTGACGTGTCAGGTATGTGTTCCTGGGAGAGCGTTCCACCCAGCTCAGATCCCGCGTGGTGCTTAACTGCCTGGTGTGTCAGCTTTGTGCTTTGAACTTGAAAAGCCCAATGTAAATACAAAGTATATCATGATGGGATGGTGCTGAGGATGCCCATGACAGGATGATAGATAAGAACCATAGTGAAATGTGACTTTAAGCACTTTAACAGAATTATATATATATATATATATTTAATTTTGACACAAGGAAATAGTGTTTGAATCCATGCAGGAATTCACTAGGTTTGCTTCCAATATGGCATATTGCTCTACTCCCATTCATAATGATTTTCAGCTTTTCACAAACACACACACACACACACACACACACACACACACACAGAACATGAATTATTGGTTCCCAGCTCTCCATCTGTTTTCCCATCTCTTGGGCTGCCATTAACAACTGGAGGGAAGAATCTATAAAACCGTATAGCCTATAGTTATCTCTGCACAGATTTAATTGGCCACACCTTTAAAAGAGTCCCTTCTTTTGACCATATTGTGCAACCAAATGCCTTCTCCCCCTTCCTCCTGACTTCCAATCAATTTGGGGCCTTAGGCTGGTGTAATCCATTGTTGACAGATATGTTTAATGAGCCTGCCTTTGAGCATTTGTAGCTGAGGGACTGTGGATTAGGTTTTATCTTATTTCACATCTTGATTAATAATCTGGGAGGAGGCTTCAACATGCTCATGGAATGAAATTTGCAGGGTAAATGAAGCTGGGAGACACTGCAGAGAGAGAGGGCAGCTTAGGCCCCAATGTGGGGTGGTCAGGTGGGAAGGCTTTGTGTGAGCTGGCCCTACAGCACTGCTCTGGAGGGTATGTGTGGAGGGAGCCAGAAAGCTCGACCCTTTCCTGGCATTGTCATGCTAGATCAGAAGGGCCGAAGCTCGCGTGGCAGCGCAGCACGGAGCTCTTTTGCAATGTGTTACTCACTGCTAGCTCATGCCAACTTTGGGAAAATAATCAGAAACATAGGTTTTCCATATTAAGGAGAAACCAGAATGTAGCAGTGCTAAAACAGACCTGGAGGCAGAACTTCCTTATGGGGAGGGCTGTTGGGAAGTGTTTCAGGAACAGGCTGCACCATGTGCACATGTGGAAATCCCTTGTTCTGGCCACCTGAATTAATTCCCCTGACCTGTCAGATTGCCTCTAGCACTGCTCCTCACTCCTCAAGGGGGGTTGAGGGGGGAGGGATGCAACCTAGATCTTCCCCAACTGGAGGCACTCTCTGAGGATCAAAAGAGCTGGAAAGTTTGTATTAGGAAAATCTTTACTTGATGCTCTCTCTGGTCCACACACCCATCTTACAGAGTTAGTAGAAGTTGTGTGCTTTGACATCTCTTCCTTTGATGGTTATTATAGCTTGAACATGTCCCCCAAATTTCATGTGCTGGAAACTTAAGACTTAATGCAACAAATTTCAGAGGTGGGAACTTTAGGGGTGATTATGTCATGAGGGCTCTGCCCTCATGAATGGATTAATGCCATTTTAGGGAGTAGGTTTGTTTCTGAAGGAATGAGTTTTATATGAAAGGATGAATTTGGCCCAGTTTTTCTCTCTCTTCTACCTCTCTTCTTCAGCCTTCTGTAGTGGGATGATGCAGTAGGAAGGCCTTTACCAGATGCCAAACTTTGATGTTGGACTTCCCAACCTTGCTGTAAGAAGTAAATTTTGTTTCTTTATAAATTACTAAATCTGTAGTATCCTCTTATAAGAACAAGAAATGGACCGAGACAATGATATAAATGCTTTTCCCACAGATGTGAGTTAACCCAGCTGCCCTGCTCTGCGGGAGGAGGACTGGTGGGCCAGTTTCTGGTGAACAGCAGCCAGAGACAGTCATGGTGGCTTTCCAGTGGCAACTTTCAAGAAATGAATAAATTATAATTTTAGAGCAGAAAAGGATATTAGAGATGGAATTAAACAAAAATATTTTTATTCCATTTCTTCCTGAACCGGAGGCCTAAGGAAGAAACTTGACGTATCCAAAGTTACTAGGATTAAAATAAAGAGAACTGAAATGTGAATGAGCCTCGACTTCTCAGCCTGTCCTGTCTTCCTTCCTTGGAATCTTTGTGTTATTTAATATTTAGATTGTAGAGCAAATGCAGGTCTGTTCAGGATATCCTGGGGACATTCATTAGATAGCACACAGCTCTTGACTAATTTATTGTTCATATGATCAGGAATTTTGAATAATTAGGTAGAATCATTTTATATGCTTTATTTATAAAAAATGTACCTGGAAGTAAAGAAGAAGTTCCCTTTTGAGCACCGTCCTCACAGTGACTGTTGCTTTTGAAATTTTCAGGTATTTAGAAGACATGAACCTAGGAGAATGGGGAAAAATTCAGGGAAAGAATTTGGTTCTTTTTTAAAATATTTATTTCTTAATTGTATACAATACCTTACTTTGTTTATTTATTTTTATGTGGTAGAGGATAGAACCAGGGCCTCGCATGTGCTAGGTGAGTGCTCTACCACTGAGGCACAACCCCAGCCCCAAGAATTTGATTCTTATAAGCTATCTTGAAATTACCTGCAGATTTCAAAGCCATTTATGTCTCCCAGTTCCTTGGCTTTGTGAATAAAGAAAACTGCCATAACATCTGGAAAGATGAGAAAGTCAAGCAAATTATATTTCCCAATGAATATAATTTTGGCTTCCACATGAGTAACACACCAACTAACAATTGTAGTGCATTGCTGTTAAATGACTTAATGAGAGTGGCCTTTCATATCAAAATTAGTTACTTCAGAGAAAATTGGAAGATGAGGAGGGGTCTGCTGGAAGCAGTAGAAGGGCTCAATATAATAGAAAAAGTTCATGAAGACATTTTCACATTTAGCACAGCTTTTACTTTGTGTCTGGCAGATTAACATATTCCTGCAATTACTTATTCCTCATATATATCTGTGGGGAAAAAAATGGTTGTAGAGTTTAATTTGTTGTGAAGTTTGTTTTTATGCCTTCGAATGAATGGTATTAGACAAAAAAATATAAGTATGATTATTTTTATTAGCTTTGGTTTAAATTCCTAGCTTCAAAGGGCAGTGATGAGGGAGGTGTTCCTAACACCTACAAGTTTATGACAGTTCTCGGAAGTATAAATCTTGATAGACCCTAAATAGGAAAAATAGTTCTTTCCCAGGAAAAATAGATTTGACCTTTTAAAAAGTTTTATTTTCTAATAAAATGCTCGTACACGGACCTTTCTTCTAAAAGAAAATGTAACTTGCATAAATTTTGTGAGCTTTATAAATTTGGGAGCACGTGGCCCATACTAAGTGGCATGCATAGAAGAACAGAAAAGCCCTACTCGAAGAAAGAAATAAAATAGTGGAAAGGAAAGCAAAAGAAAAATAAAATCAACCTGAAATCAAAGGAGGGGTAAAAATGTCAATGGAAAAATAGGAGAGTCAAAATCTTCTTGAATATTTTATAGAGAGCTTTAGAGTAAGCTTGATCACCCAAAGGACACACCACAGGGATTAATGTTAGAAAACGAACAACAGATGTTGGATGTCAACAGATAGTATCCCAGTGGGTAAAGAACATTTAGGGTGAAAGAAAGTGGTCCCTGGTACTTTAGGTAAATCTTTGATGAGGAATAAGTTTCTCTCAGAGGATCATTGGAGCAACCCAATGGTTTTTCTAGTTAATGTTTCTAAGTGAATATGAGAGAAAAAATAATTAGACAATGTCACTATATTTTGTCATAAACCCTTTCCTGAAGGAAATTATAATGGAAGATATTTTTAAATTAACAAATGCCTTTGAGCAGGCTGGGTTGAGTGAAGTTATTGAAAATGGGAGTTATTGCTCTTTTCAATACTGGGACCTCCTCAAAAGTATCTTCCTTGGCCAGTATATTTAAAAGGTATCTCTACCCTCCTTCCTTGGTGATTGTTCATTCATTTTTCCACTTTTATTTTATTCATAGCATTTATCACTGTCTGAAATTTTATGTACATATGTTTTTCCTTTTTCCTTATCTCTCTTACCAGATTATAAACTCTATGAAATTAGAGATCACCTTTGTTTTCTGTGTCACAGAATACTCTCTGCCCAGAATAGTTTCTGACACAGTACATGGTGGGACTTAAAAATGCATCCATTGGTATTTTAGTCATAATATTTAATTAAGGAACTTGAATGAAGAAAAAAATATATTAATTCATTATGATAAACAGAAAATGTAGAACGGACATAGAAGAAAGAGACAAATAATAATTTGCATGTCCTTAATGTTTTTTGATTTATGTATTGGAAAAATAATCAACTGAGAAAGGACAGCTGAGTGAAGGCAATCTCTAATCAAGGTGGATGCCTCAGAGAATCTTGTATGAAATGGTAAGAAAGGTTGGAAGTGCTGTTTCTATTTTAAGTGAGATCACTGAGTATTAGAAAACTCTATCAGACATTCCCGTTTTATTTTTTCTCTCTTCTGTTTACTGCTTCCAAGCAAAACTCCTAAAGATTATTGTTCTATTCTCAGAAACTTGAACACTTACTGTTTGGCCAAAATAATTAACCTATTTCCTCATTTAGTATATATTCTTTGATTATACTCTAAGCGGTGGGGTCCTCTGAAGTGAAAAGACATAATTTTAATTCTACATGAACTTGATTATTAATGACTGAAAAATCTACAGCTGGTATTATGATTGGTGAGATTCCATGCTTACTGTTCTTAGAGGAGGGTAATGGCCCTATTTGGTGCCTCTGGTCCTTAGCTTTGTTCCTTTGCTTTGGAACATTAGTGGGAAAGGGAGAGATCCAGAAATTGGATTTGTTTACCTACATTCTCTGAAAGTAAAACTCAAGAATTTAGGAACATGCATCAAAAGTGCTTGCCATCTTAAAATATTAAAAGACTTATCCTGCAAAACACTTAGAGTTCTGTTCTTCCCATTAACTTAGCTAGTTTCTCTACTGTGAGGGGCAGTTCTATTCAACAGTGAGATTGAGAGCCTACTGTGTGCTAGGCACTGAGGAAGGTAAAATGGGATAGACAAAATCCTTGCCCTCAAGGAGCTCAGAGTCCAGTGTGGGAGACAAACCAGTGACAAAATGGTACAACAAGAACAGCGTTAGGTACAATGTCTAGCAGTAGTAGATCCGTGTTTTAGTTAGTATTTTTTTTTTTTTGCTCCTGTGACTAAAACACCTGAGAAGACAGTTTTAAAGGAGGAAAAGTTTATTTAGCACTCATGTTTCAGAGGTCTCAGTTCATAGATGGCTGACTCCATTCTTTGCAGCCTGAGGTGAAGCAGAACATCGTGGCAGAATAGTGTAGTGGAAGAAAGCAGCTGGGGACATGGTACCAGAAAGGAGGGGTGGGCAGCAAGCAGTGCTGAAGAAGGACAAAATATATACCCTAAAGACATGCCCCCCTCAACCACACCCTACCTATCTACAGTTACCAGCCAGTTAATCCCTATCAGGAGATTGATGCATTGATTAGGTTAATACCCTCATAACCCAATTATTTTCACCTCTAAACTTTCTTATATTGTCTCACACATGAACTTTTGGAGGACACCTAATATCTAAACCATAATGCCCAGAAAAGGGTCAGTTAACTCTCTGAAGAATGAATGGAATAAAGAGAAAGGGATGTGATCCAAGCCAATGATGTCTACCTTCTTGAAAAGAGTTGCTACTTTAAATCTTTCTTGAGTCTTGAGGTCCAGGAGCTAAGAGGTTCAGGTGCCATTCTGGATGGATGGATGACAGGGTACAGTTGGCACTGGGGGTCTTATGAGTTGATTTCAAGCATTGAGATTGTAGGAGGCCATTTTTTCTTGAACATTATGAACTTTCTGGGAGATGAGTTTAGCTTCTATATTTTAATAAAAGAAGTTTATCCTACTTGAAGAAATATCCATTAATTGGAAACTATGCTTAGGTTGATATTAAGAATGTTATTTCACAGTCACTAGTATGGCAATATGTAAAAACGTGGATGTGTAACTGATGTGATTCTGCAATCTGTATACGGGGTAAAAATGGGACTTCATAACCCACTTGAATCAAATGTATGAAATATGATATGTCAAGAGCTTTGTAATGTTTTGAACAAACAATAATAAAAATTTAAAAAAAG
Organism: Marmota flaviventris; assembly: GCF_047511675.1. Classification (NCBI taxonomy): domain Eukaryota; kingdom Metazoa; phylum Chordata; class Mammalia; order Rodentia; family Sciuridae; genus Marmota; species Marmota flaviventris. The sequence goes on from NC_092498.1 coordinate 25,263,434, forward strand.
TTGTTTCTTTTGCAAAATGATAATGATGAGAGGTGGTTGTTTTAATGCCTTTATTTATACCTGGGGTCAGTAGATGACATAAGAAAATGATTGGAAATGTAAAAGTAAGTAACTAGGATGAAAAAGACATATAAATAAAAAAATCAATCTGTAATTTATACTGCAGGATTATGAACAAAATCTGAGTGGTCAATGAATTTATGGTAGAGCTGTGACCTTTCCTTTGAAAGGAAGATATCACACCAGTTCTTGAAGGTTCAGCATACCTTTGGTTTAAATTAAATGTGTAAATAGTTCTTCAATCTGGGCTAACCAGTTTTTAAGCATTTTAAACCAGCATCTCTGTCTTGCAGCTGTAAAAATAATAACACAAAAATATTAGGAGTAATAACAATAATGTGTAGTTATTTTGCTGTCTTGATATGAGGATAGATCTGGTGGAGAAAGTAATGAGCCTTCTACTAAAGAGTGGATAAAATGGGCTGAGGCTGTTCATAACCCCAGATTCTAGAATCCAAATAAATCATTCATTCACTTATCAAATATGCAGTAAGCACGGGGGAATACAGGTAGGTATGACTCTCATGGCCCCTGCCTGTAAAGAATTTACAGTCTGGTGAATAAATGAGACATGTGGAAATAATTAGGATACATTGTGGGACATGGTAAGATAGAGGCTTAAATAACATGCTATGAGAACCCAGAAAAAATGCCTGACCTGCCTTGGGTAGTCATTGAAAATGTCCAGAGGAAGAAGGCAGGCTGAATCACCTGAACTGGAATTTTCAGAGTAAAATTAGGCACTAGAGGTTGGTGTGTGAAAGGGGATGGATTTTTAGGGTAGAAAGCTATCTGTAAAGAGTCTGTTACCTTCAAAGAACAAGTAGTTCACTGTGGCTGGAATATAGGGTACATAAGGGGAAGTGTTAGAGGATGTGCTGGTTAAGGTGGGCAGGGGCTAGATCACAAGTGGATTTTCATGTCTCAGTGACAAATTTGGGTTTATTTCATAGCTGGGAGAGCACTTTGGCCAGATAGCATTCTAGAATGGTGCTATAGCATTGATATGGAGACTAGATTGGAGTCTAGAGACCTAAGATGGAGACTCAAGTTAGGAGGCTACAGCCCTGTGGGGAGTACTGGGACTTAAACTGAGGCGGTGATAGTGGAAATGTGGAGGAGGGAGAGGGAGAGGCTTGGGTTATGTAGGCTCGTGATGAGGATGAAGAAGGGAGTCCTGAATTATGTTCTGAATTGTCTCTTAGGCACTGGGCAGATGAGGATGCCAATCACCAATTAAAAGGTACAAGACAGGTAGGGGTGAGGGGCTTTCTTTGAAATACAGATCAATGAAAAGATTTGGGTAATATACTGTCACATGAGTCACAATTTCCCATCTCCCAGAGTTTGTGCTGTATCTTCCACTGGGAATGCCCTCTCCCCCATGCTTCTGCAAATTTGAGAGCTACAGAAAACCTCCTTACATTCTCAGTCAATAATAATGTGTTCAGTGCTCACTCATGTAACTCTTGTCTTTTGAGAAGCAGTGTAGGATAGTTTTCAGAATATAGATTCTGGAGCCCAACTGTAGGTTTAACTTTGAACCTAATTTCCAATGTAGTACCTATGTGGCAAGCTTATCTGAGTATTAAATGAGTTCATTCAAGTAAAGCAATTGGAGCAGTAACAGACACATAGTAAGTGCTCAAGAAACACTGGCTGTTATTATCATCCCTCTTCTGGTATTAACTCCTTCTTAAATTGTGCTGTGTGCTACTTAATGTAAATATCTTTCTCCCTGACCTTACTTGCAGCTCCTTGAGGGTAGGAATTTTTTTTTTTTTAAGTGTGTAGTATAATGCCTTACACAACATATCTTTATTGATCTTTTGATCTATTCTGTACTGTTGGTTTTGACCATAGAAACTTTTTGTTTAGAACAAGTAATACATTTCAAACTATTTTTCCCCTCAGGCTTGAAGCATCAGCCTAGTATTTTAAATAATATTAGTGTTTGTAGTTGATTGTAAGACATGTTGTCATACATATTTATGGTGACATAAATATAATGCTGAGTGTTTGGCTGGGACTGCAACGGCCAAGTATTTTATTTTTCTGGTGGGAAATATAATTCTCCTATGACTTGGTTTCCAGGAATGGTGAAAATTGAAGACTATTTGCACTTTTCCAAAGAACATTAATATACATTATCCTGCATCTCATAATTCATTAGTTTTTCTGTCTATTCCCTGGTGCTAAGCCAAGAAATAAACTTACTATCCAATTGTCCACCCACGTGATAATAGTGTGGTCTAATAATTCTAGGCCCTGTTTTCCCAATTTAATGGTAAGTGTATCTGAGTCAAAGTCTTGTTTGTAGTTAGGCTAGTCAATAGCAAATAAAACATGTTGTCATCTTGGTTTAGTCATGTTGAGCCTTTTATGTAAGTGAGCTTTCCAGGTAACTGAAGCTTTGCATTCAGGTGCCCAAGGCATTTTTAGTTAAATTATATTTATTAGAAATTCTCTAAAATAATGGTTCCCTTTTTGGCTTTCTTAAACTTAGTTATCTTAGACATAAGATCAGTTTTCACTGATAATTTATCAGTTCACAACCTCATTTTAATAAACCCTTATTAACCACTGTACAACTTGCTAGGTGTGGGAGACCCAAGCCTAATGGTGTGCATCCTAATTATTATGCAGTGCTATTATTATGCGAGGATGGCCTTGGGGGATGTTGAGTAATGGAGGATTATTTATCTGTGCACTAAATGTCTCTTAACTGCTTTCTCCTTTTAGGTTTTCAGCTGTACTTCTGTTTTTGTTTTTCCCAGCTTTTCCTCCTCTGTCATGCTGGGTCAACCACTGAGTTGTGCCAGCCGAGCACCATTCAGGTCCTGGGATATGCAGCCACATCAATCCAGGCCAATGAACATGGCAGTGGAGGCACAGACTTTCCTCTCAGGGTCTCAGGAAGACCACTGAACAGCAGGGGAAACTGAGGGTGAGGACTACACACAGCAGGCTCAGAAGAGCATGAGGACACTTGGAGACCAACAGAAAGATATGTGATGCTTGCTAAGTTGGTGAACTCAGCTGATCCGAATTCTAGCCAGGTAGCTTCTAGTTCCAATGGCTAGCTCCTCTTCATTTAAGGGACCTTAATTTTCGTGGTCTCTTCTTTTGCAGGAAACAGCTTCTCTGGGCTGTGCTGAGGCTACGATCGTGGATGACCTGTGTTGGCCACTATTTACTGATGCTCCAAGCATTCTTCCAGAAGTTTCTCTTTCCACCTTCTAGTGCTGCTGTAATTATCTCTAGGTTAGAGAATATTTTCTATCTATTTTTGAAAAATATATACAAAGAGAGGGAAATAGGTTCAAACCTTGGGTCTATTTGTAAACTACATGAGATTTAGTCTATTGACTTTCTAGTCTCTCTCTTTTTGGGGAAGGTGGGGTATCAGGGATTGAACTCAGGGGCACTCAACCACTGAGCCACATTCCCAGCCCTATTTTGTAGAGACAGGGTTTCACTGAGTTGCTTAGAGCCTCACTTTTGCTGAGGCTGGCTTTGAACTCTTGATCCTCCTGCCTCAAGCCTACCGCACTACTGGGATTACAGGCATGCACCACAGCGCCCAGCTATAGTCCCTCTTTTGATGACTTGTCTCAGTTGCTTGGTTTGTCCTTGACTATTTGGTGGAAATAGCTGAGGTTACCAAATAAATGACTCACAGACAAATGAATTATTACCATCTCTGAAAGTACTGCTAATGTGATTTTTGCCAGTATTTTTCTAGGGATATGCACCAAGATTTTATGCCTTCATTTTTCTTTAGTTCTTTAAAAGTAAATATTAAATATTATTTAACACTTTTGGCAACTTCATTTTTCTCCACTTCCTTGGGAGTTTTAAGAAACAGTGGTTGGTAACACTGATAGTCATTTCAAATGCTCTAAAACGTAGCTCATCAGGGTGTGTAGATTAATTATATTTATCTTAGTAAAATACGCTATTTCAATTCCCTCTTATTTTCCTTTTTTGCTTAATCTTTCTCTTTTTATTTCCTCCTTATTAGCACTTAGGCTCATTAGACTCATCTACCTCCTTCCCTCCGGTCCCTCACCTGGTGTATAGTGAGCACGTACTACTGCTAGGTGCTCCTGCAGGAACTTACATTCTAGTGGGAAGGACAAGAGGTACAGAGATTCCATCATGAAACACATAAGTGTCTAAATGCTAGAAAATGTGGTAGGCCTTCATGAAGGAGAAGTGATTCCTGGTTAAGTGATCATGACCATGATTAATATCCTATGGAGCAATTGTTTAAAAACCAGGTGGGAGACATTGGAACGAGAAAGGACAAGGTGAGAGAGGCAGGGTGGAGAGAGAAACTGGAGGGCCCTCAAGGGCAGATCAAGGACTGAACAGTCCTTGATCAGCACCTCCGTGCTGGGCTTCTGATGAGCCTGACACTGTGTGGGAGCACAGTCAGAGCTGGGAAGCACGAGTTAGTTAGATCTGAGTGGGCAAAGCATAGAATCTGGGCTGAGGAGTGGGTCAGGCAGTAGGTGCTGCCTCTTCCAACCAGTCAGCCTGACAGCGTGACCTACTGGGCTGAGCAGTCTATGACAAGGCAGGCAGTTCATCTAGAACATTTCAGTGGTAGAAAGAAGACAGTCACAGGGTGGGAGGCCAAAGCAGGGAGTCAGGTGAGTTGCTGCTTGGTCCAGATAAGTCCCCAAACCAGACATATCGCCTGGTATGTTCCTTTTATTATTTTGCCATGTGCTCTTTCCTCTTGGAGCTGTCCTCTGCCCAACATGAAAGACCTTTGTTCTGCCTGTTGTAGGACCATCTCTGTCCAGGGTGCCTTTCTCTTTCTTCTCCTCTGGATCCTGGAGTGGGGAAGCATTCTTTGCTAACATGGAGATGTGCATATGCTGTTCTGGGGGCTCCTTCTGAAGCTACTTTCTTCTCTTCCCAGATCCCACTCTAAAATTTCTGTTGTTGGATCCAACCTCATTCTTGACCTCAGAAGCCATTATTGACTTTCAGACCTGGTTATTGCCTGTTATCAGACTACGCTTACTGGCTTCTGAGGCTTTTACTGGTTGACTCCTGCCATTCTCTGCTTAAAGAAAGCGATACTGAAGGCAACACCAGCCTGATACACTCCAAAGCAATGGCTGTCCACTGAGTGATTTTGGCAAAGTTTTGCTATTGCAAGTTGGGTTGAGAAGAAGAAATGCCTGGCATGAAACAGGTAGAGGTCAAGGATTCCATGAAAAGTCTTACAAGAAACAGCATAGTCGCCACTCCCCACTGTCAATATTACTGAGATTAAGCCAATCTCAAAAAACCAAATGCTGAATGTTTTCTTTGATATAAGGAGGCTGATTCATAGTGGGATAGGGAGAGGGAGCATGGGAGGAATAGACGAACTCTATATAGGGCAGAGGGGTTGGAGGAGAAGGGAGGGAGCATGGGGTTATAAATGATGGTGGAATGTGATGATCATTATTATCCTAAGTACATGTATGAAGATATGAATTGTTGTGAATATACTTTGTATACACCAGAGATATGAAAAATTGTGCTCTATATGTGTAATAAGAATTATAATGCATTCTGCTGTCATATATAAATAAAAATTAAAAAAGAAACCCTTATCTAAAGGTATTTGTCTTGGAGCCTGTAGCTAGAGTGAACATATAAATAATGAAAGGATTAATTAAAACTAAATTAAATTGCAATCAATTAGGGAAAACATTGGGGAAATCTTGAGATGGCAAATAGTAAATGTGCCTGCTTTAATAATGACAAAAATAATTTATATCATATTGAGTACTCATTTTCACTGATAAGGATTATATTCATTAGGTCTCCCCATTTCTCCCTACAACTGTGAGTTTGGTAGTGGAGATATTTTGAATATAAAGAAACTGAGGCACAGAGAATAACAGGACTCTTCTAAGGATCCCAGCCAAACGCAGATTTAAGGATTTCTATCCAAAGCAAAACCAAAACCAAAACCTACCCCCCTAAAAAAAAATTAAAATTAAAAAAAAATATACCACAGGGATATTCACACAGCTTAACTGGAGCTATAATGGCAGAAAATAAGGGCAGGAACCAAAGCTGCTGCCACAAAGAAAGGACTCTCCCAGTTCTCTATTTGGTATTTAAAAATAGGAGAGGGAGCAGCATAGCTTGAATCTGAGATAATGCTTGCCGCTTTGTGAACGCTCTTACAGTGCATCGCCTTCGAAACAAATTGGCCCTCGTCTACAAAGGTTTCTTTTTTGTACTCTTGCAAACTCATTTTTAATGGCTTGTGTGGCATCAGTTGTGCCCCTGAGCTGTAATGAAGCGCTCTGCAAGTCACCGCATGCAAGTCAGAACTGAATCTCACTGAGAGGAAAGCGCTGGAACGTTAATAGGTTTTAATCCAAGGTAAGCAAGCCTATTGAGCCACTACCACGTGCTTTTAAAAAAATCTAAATGTCATGAAAATTTCAGCGGTTTTCCCTTGCCTGCAAATCAGTTTTGGTCCAGAGACAGCTGAGTGTGGGATCAGAAGGGAAAAATCTCAAATGTGCATAACTGCCCAGGAGCACACCTTGAGGAGTTTACAAGCACCATCCAGGCAAAACAAAGAAATAATTGATGGAGCGGGAGCGAAACTGGCGGCTCTGTCGGGCCAGCATCTGAAAAGCCCATAAGTGCAGCAGACATCTTGCAGTAGTATTTGATCCTATCTTCAATATCTGGGGTAAAGAAGCGGGTGTTGAAATCTGAGGGTCTCTGTTACATGGGTTTTCCCCTAGGTTTTCATTGAAGTGGAAAGGCAGTATATGTATATTCTGCCGTATTGCATCGATCCTTGACAATTTACTGAGATTTAATTGCTGAACCCCCAGTTTTTAACTTCATTTTGCATAGTACCTTGGCAGCTTTGGATAGATGCTTAACCATTCAGAAAATAAGAGTCTCTGAATATTAAAGCTAAACAAATTGGCTTTTAAACTGGTGAGACTTTCTGCATGTGTGGAAATGTGGAGGTGAATTTTGAATTTTTCCTTCGCTGGCCAGTGAGTGACAATGAAGTATAGAGATAGATTCAAGGCCTCACCCTCAGGGCCTTGGGGGCCAAGGCTGACAGCCCCACTTCCAAGCTTCTTGCAGATGTGTTAATTGCTGTGGTAACTATGGGGATGTTCCTTGCATTTGAGATAGGATCTTTTTTCTCTCATGAAATGCAAAATGTGTCCCTAGTCATAGTGCCACAAACTCAATTAAACTAAGTTATGGGAATGCTGAGGCTCAGTAAAGGAAATTTAAAATTGTAACCATATTTTCAAATTTGCATTTGTGTATCTTTGCAAAGCTTACTATATGCAAGGTATGATTCCAAGGGCTTTTTTAGCTTTGATACTCATAAATCATTCTAAAGTAGGTTCTGTTATCACACCTGTTTTAAATGAGGAGATGGAGGCATAGGTAGGTCAAGTAATTTGTCCAAGGCCTCACAGCTTATAGGAGGCATAAATACAACTTAAAATCCAGAAAGTTTCTTCTTGGAGCCTTTGTGCACTCCTAACCACTCTGATACACTTCCCACAGCAAGTAACATTAATATGCCCCACTTAATACTGAATTGCAGAAGTTTTGAGCTCTTTTGTGGCATTTTCTTATTATCTAAACCTATAAAGAATTTTCAGCTGCTCAAAGAAAAAGAACAATGGGTTAGCAGAATTTTAGGCCCCTCTCGAGTGCATTCTATGTCTCTCTCCCCAGATTTAGCAGTCTCTATATAATAAGAATGTTAGTTCTACCAACATTTTATGAAAATAGAAGCTATAGATAATTCTTAAGAGTATAGCCAGAAGTTCTGCTACCCTGGGACATGGGTGGGAGAGTCAGAATAAACACATAATAACCTTGAATGTGTCTTCCAAAACTCTGCCAGCTTATAAACTTAGGAGTCATCAGTAGTTCCAATGAAGATCTCCATCTTGTGACTTTATAAAGCAGAGGAAATGAAAGGAGGAAGATACAATTCAGAAGTCCCAGGATAATTTTTCCCATATTTGAATGTGCCTACGAGTCTCCTAGAGCTCTTGTTAAAATCCAGTTTCTTTTTTTGTGGGTGTGGGGTATGCCTGAAAATTCTAGCATTTCTAACAAACTCCTAGTGATTGTTGATGCTGCTGGCCTATACACCATACTTTGAGGGCAAGAATTTAGACTTGACTGGCAACATCACCATCACTTGAAAGATGGTTAGAAATGCAGATTTTTGGGTCCCACTCCAAGCCTACTGAATCAGAATCTAAACTTTAATTACATTAAAATGAAATGTCCAGGTGATTTTTCAGGCACTTGAATTGTTTGAGAAACACTATTCTAGAGTATTTCTCAACTCACAGAGATGCACCTAAATCGTTAAATGCGTCTGCAAATGAATCAACTATGGTGGGACCAAAGATAGACATAAAGAAAAATTCTCAGTAGAAGTTCCATTCAAGTCTTTCAAATATCTATTTTCCTTGTGATCCCTTCAATAACTGAAAAATTCCTTGGGATACCCCATTCAAAGCTCATTTGCAAAAGCTTGTAGAATATTTGTATTCTAGGGGAACTATTCAACTCAGGTTGTTCCTCCTTTAGGATCTGTCTATAACCCAAACACTTGAATATTTAGTATTTGGAAGAATGACAGGAGTCTTTCCCATCAGCATCTCTATCTCTGTATGGGAGAGTTCTAAATTCTGAGTCTCCTGCAGAATGCACTGTGGTGTTAGCCCAGATTGGAGATGACCACCACCTTGCTCTGTCCATGGGGCTTGCCCCAAGCTCTGCCCCTTCCTGCATCAGTGCAAGGCCCTTTTAGAGGACAAAGAAATATGAGTCTGACCTTCTCCCTCCAGCTGTGGGCTGCAGGCCAGCTGGTGGCAGTCATGGGGCAGGCGTTGGGAGCCTAAGTCCAGGCTGGGCTGAAGTCCTGGGAGGCAGGAAGCAGTGGGGACTGAGAACTCATCCCAGGGAGGAATAAGGTGGCAGGACTGAGACTTCAAGTTGCCCCCCAAATGCTTCATTGTCTCGTTGAGTTTTATTTACAAAACACAAATCTAAACATCAAACCATTATAAGAATTTCAAGACAGTGACCACACAGCATTAAACCTCAAGTGCAGGACCCTTCTGAGCATGGGGCTGTGGATAACTACACTGGTCACATGCCTGGGAAGCCAGGCTTGACTCTGAGAACTGGAATCTTTATGTTTTGGGCATTTACTCAGACTTGCTTGTGCTGGCTGTATCTGAAAAACAAAATGATGTTTATGCTAATCAGGTAGTTTAAGGCAGTGGGTTCTCCAAGTCTGGGCCTGGACCAAGAGCCTCAGCATCACCAGAGAAATTGTTAGAAACCCAGATTCTTGCGCCCTACCTCAAAGTATGGGAACAGAGTCTCTGGGAGTGGGGCCCAACAGAATAACTTCTGGTGATCTGCAGTATCCCAAAGTTTGAGAACCACTGATCTAATAGCTTGGACATTTTCAGCCAGCAGGGGGAGAGGGAGAGGTTCTTAAAAAAAAATTCTTACAAATCACAAATTGTTTCAGAATTCCCAGTGATTATTTGGAGGTGACACGGCATTGAGTTAATGGACCACATGGTTATTCTCTATGTTTGCATGTTTTATTTCCACTGGAAAAATCTGATGCGGCAGCTACTGATGGGAAGCTTGAGTCACAGTGCATCTAATAGCTGTTTGGAGATGCTGGGAGGGCTCATGGATGAGGGTCTGGGTAAAGGAGACAGAAACCTTAACCTGGAATTGGATCCCATCAGTTCAAATCCCAGCTCTCCTGTGAGATCTCGGGGAATTGTTTACTGTCTCTGATCTCATTGGGAACAGTGACTTTGGCCGTAAAATGGAAATAGTAATAACAGTGACATCTACTTCACTGGGTTCTTGTGAGATGTAGCTGAGCTAATGAGCAGAAGTCCTTATCCTAGTGTCTGGCTCACAGTTGCATTTAATAATCACTACCTATTATTTAGGGATTAAAATTACTGCACATGAATACAATTATATAATGCAGTTATCTGTGAATTTGATTGGTCTGATGACTATTTGATACAAATTGAAATATTCTGTGTCCATCAAAGTCAGTGGAATAGGTATGACTTATAGCAATTCTGTTATGGGACCTTCTTAGAGTATTTTCAGGGATCCCACCGGCCTCCTGGAGGATTAAGTTTTCTCCTTTCCTGAAGGACTCAAAGCTTAGTTCTTCCCCAGTATCAGCTTTGCTTTTGTGCTGAGCATACATTATTGGAATTTCATAGGCTTTTTTTTTTTCCTCCTAGCACCCATATACTTTCTAAATCAATGATTTGCAAAGTAGAAAGGATTCCCTTCAGTAAATGTTTGCTAGGCAGATCCATCTTGCCCTTCTTTCTGAGCAGGGGCAAAGACTCCCTTGAAGCCTGTTGTGGAGGAGGATGGTGGGGTATTGATTTGCTGCTGCTGCACACTCCATCATCACATCAGTTATAGGAACAATGGGATTCTCCCTGTTTAGACACGTGGGCCTTTCTTTGTGTTTGGGCGGAAAACCCAAACACAAAGTTTGGGAGTTAAATATCAAGGGCAACAGGCTTTTTTTCTGCAAACATGTACTGCTTTGTGGTTAGTTAAAAACCAACTAAACAAAAGCAACAACAACAACAAAAATAGCACAAACCCCCAAATGATTTCACAAAGAATACTCTCTTTCGGGACTTTGGGTCCCAGGTGGTAGGCATCCGGATGCTTTTAGTGTTGCATAACTTTAATGCTAAGGACTGAAAACACACACACACCCCAGCTTTCCTTGGTATCGATTTCCCTCACACTGATTTAGTGTGGGCCTCTTGGCATTTCTCTACTACTGCTAGCAGCTGAGCTTTGGCCCCAAAGGGCTTTATTTAATGAAAACTTGGGGCTTATACTGTGAAAAAGCTGCCCCAGGAATTGAAGTTGTAGACATCCCACTGGAGAAAACATTAAGACAAGAGTCATGTGCAGGATCTTTCCAGGGGACGGGATGAGGATATGAAGCCTCCACCAAAGCATTTGTTTTGAAGAGAAGAGGGAGCAACCTTCTAATGACAAGAGTTAACAGAAACTCTTATTACTGAAAGATAAAGTGCTTAGATGAAATAGGTACAGAAGTTGCACTGGGAGAGGGAATCAGAAGAGGAGGGAGCCACACACTAGAATTTTGGAGAAGTCTGGCTATGTATTAGAAGGGCCTGGTTACAGACAACTATGGCCTTTGGGGAGAGTTAAATGGGAGTGTGTTTTAAAAATAAACCTTTATTTTAGAACAGGTTTAGATCTACAGAAAAATTGTGAAGATAAGTACAGAGCATTCTCATACACTCTGTACCCTGTTTTTCCTATCAGTAACAACTTACATGACTGTGGTACATTTATTCCAACTAATAAACAGCTAGTGACAAATTATTATAAACCCAAAGCCCATAGTTTAGTCACATCTTCTTAGTTTTCACCTAATGTTCTTTTTCGGTTTCAGATTTCCATCTATATTACATTTAGATGTCTTTTCTCTTTAGGCTTCTCTGAGTCATGACAGTTTGCCAGACCTTCTTTGTTTTTGATGACCTTGACAACTTTGTGTAGTGCTGGTAGGGTATTTAGTCAGATGTCCCTCAGCTGGAGATGCAGGATTTGTCTTAAGCTTTTCACTTGGTTAAATTGGGGTGATGAGTTTTTGAGAGGAAGGAAGGCCGTCTGGGTGAAGTGCCATTTCCATCTCACGATGTTTAACTGTTGATGGAACAGGAGCATTTTAAATGGGAGATTTTAATTGGGTTGAAACAGATATTGAGTGTGAGAATTAAGAAGATCCCTAGGGTGGGATATTTTGGTGACAAGCCAAAGAGACACATTAACAGATCACCGTTATTTATGAACTACATCAACATAGATTGGGTGGTAATTTTAACAAGGAAAAAGTCTTGGTTTTGCTTCCCACTAAAGAAATGTTTAAAAGCAAAACAAAACAGAAACAAAAACAAAAACAAAAACAAAAAAACAAGTAAAGGAAAGTGAAGGGGGTGGGGAATTAAACACATTTGACCCCAGTTCCAGTTGCAAATTGGAAGAGTTCTGGTTTTATAACTGGTTTTCAGGATGACAGTTGGCAAAAAGAACTGGGCTTTGTGTGCAAGAAAATCTTGAAACTGAAAGTCTGGAACTGAGACTGCATGGACTCTGAAATAAATTGCTAAGTAAGAGAGCTTTAGGAGCTTTTCAAATGAGTTGTGATTGTCCCGTGGTATAGATCTTCAGAACTAGCTGGACAGTGAGTGGTCTGCCTTTCTGTGGCTCATCTCTTCATCAGTACAAGACCAGGATGATCATACATGTTGCATTCTTTGTTATACCGTGACACCTCATCAATGTCTAGAACTTTGCGTGCAGTTTGTGGCTGTTCAAAGCCCCAGTTCCTTAGAAATCATGTTACTTTAGCAGGACTTGACAATGGTTATCACACTGAGGTTCCAAAGTCACCCAGCTGAGTCTCTGGAGTGAAGATAATCATGAAGGGGTGATATGCATTCCTGACAATGGCAGTGGACAACCTTCTGGGTTGTCAAAAATCTCAGGCATCTTCTGTTTGAGACACTTGGAGGACAAACCTGAAAGAAAGTGTATTAGTTTGCTAGGGTGGCCATAACCAAGTGCCACAGAATGGAGGCTTCAACAACAGAAATTTATCCTCACAGACCTGGAGATTAGAAATCTCATATCAAGGAATTGGCAGGGCCAGTTTCTTCCGAGGCTTCTCTTTGGCATGTAGGTGCCACCTTTTTCCTCACTTACTCTTCCCTCTGTGTCTTCCTGTGTCCTAATCACTTCTTCTTATAAGGACACCAGCCATATTGGATTAGAGCCTGCCCTAAGACCTCACCAACCTTAATTACCACTTTAAAGGCCCCATCTCCAAATGCAGTTACATTCTGAGATACTGAGGGCTAGGGATTCAATATGAAAATTTGGGGTGTGGGGGGGACAACAGTATTCAGCCTAAAACAGGAAAGGTAAACTATTTGATAAAAATGGAGCATCTTTCCCTCCAGACTTGGGTTTCCAGGAGCCTGGGATGACTGACATTTGAGGCAGACTTTCGGCTGGGCTATTTGAGGGGATTATAACCAGGAGAAAAATGTGAGAGGGAGCACTTCACGTGGGGCGAAAACGTGCTGTGTAATATGGCTTTGTTAGGAGCCCATTTCCAGAGGTTACCTGTGGTGTTTGCACAGCTGTTCTGTCATTGTCCTCGTGGCATCCTGAAGGCTGATTTCCTGGTGAATTTTCACCCTCCTTTGCATCTGCCTTATAAGGGATAGTTCCATTCCTAGCTTTGAAAAAAAAATTGCATCAGCCAGAATGCTGATTTATTAGTATATAATGAGAAATATAATCATCGAGTGGACTGGATACTCTAGGTCCTTGACCAGCATGTGTTTTCCCTGCAGGCAAATCTAAGCGGGAAGCCACATTATCATCAGAGGGCAGCTTGGTGAGCATGGAATCAGGCCAGGGAAGTTAGTCAGGAGATTTGGCATTCCTGTGCTTTTTATTCTTTAGCTGGAGCATCACTGAGCAGCATAGATGAGCCACCTGGGGCTGGCTGCCTGGGCCCTTGTTATTCCCTCCAGCCTTTCACTGTTCCCTCTGGCCAATTCCTCATCCGGCAAGTTCCAGCTCAACCTCAGCCTTCTCTGAAAAGCCAGTCTTAATTTCCCCAGGCAGAAGAGGTCCCTCTTCTTTCTTACCCAATAGTATTTGATGCTAAGTATTTTTGCCTTCTGTGTGGTGGTTATTTATGCACCAATCTTTGCCACTCAATTCTGGGAAACCTAAGTGAAGTTTTGTGTATAGCACATGGTAAGTGGTCAGTGTTCAGTAACACTAAATTGATTGATTAATGGAAATAATAACTATAGTGATTTATATTATGTTTGGGATATACACATGTTGTTTTGTATTTTTTTAACCACCATTTGACCCAGTTATCCCACTGTTATTTTGTATTTAGAAACACTTCCCAGTAAGTTCTTCATTATGCATGATCTTACATTACACTAATAGCTATGAGATAAGACAGGCAGGTGGGCACACAGTATCAGAAGAAAATAAGCTTAGAAATTAACTCATCTGTCAGTTCTCAATTAAAGGCACTTTTCGCCAAACCTATTTGTCTTTGTGACTGTCTGCTCTCCCCATCCTTGCCCCATTGTCTACACTCCCTGCCTGAGTCTTTTTTCTTCCATAGTTAGTTTGTCTCCTTCCCTTCCATTAGCAGCCCATGGTTTGCTGAATGTGTGGTGTTCTCCTTCTGAAGGGACCTTCCCACTCCTTTCTTCCTGGGAGAATCCTATACTTGAAAATTTCCTTCCTCACCTCTTCTGAGCCTCCATTCCTTCCTCATAAATCTTCCTACCAATTCCCAAGTCAACCTCTCATCCACTCAGAAATTTATTCTTAAGAAGAAAACAATATGATTAAATTTAATTTGCACAAAGATGTTAATAATCTCCTAGGGGTATCTTCATTTTAAGAGTGAATTGCTTATAGCACAGTTCTGGACGCTGGCTACATCTTACCATCTTGCTCCCACCGACACACATTTAATTTTGTTGACTATTTGCTAAAACTTTTCTCAAGCATTTAGAACCTATTTGAAAAAAAAATTTAAAGAAATTTTTATACCTTGCAGTCCAGACGCTACCATGAATGAGTTCTTCGGATGATGCACAACTAGTCATTATAACCTTTGGGGAGATACAACACTATATGGATGAGTCATTAGCTTCTGGGCCCAGAGAATAAATCTGAAGGACCTTTTCATATCTTATAATTAAATACATTCTGCAGCTTGCAGATAAACATGCTGATCTGACAGTGAGTTAAGGAGGTTTATCAGCATTTGTGCACCTGCAGCGTTAACACTAAAAGACATGACTTCATTAAAACTCACTGTGCTTGTGAGTACAATGAGGAATGGTCGTAGGTGTAAAAAAGAAGGACACTACTAGACGGTGGCTTTAAGCTCATCTTTGAAGGGATGAACTCATTCTATCCGACACGTCCAGCTGTGCAAACAGCAGTGCTGAGTGAGCTGCAGTTAGCTGTACTAATACATAGGATTAGAATAGAGGCTGGGCCACATGTAAACGATGCAAATGCTTAATATACTTGAATGCTATGCATGCTGCACAGAGGGGGAATGAGAGGCCCAGAAGTGACAGAAGATATTTTGCTAACTGTCATAAAAGGAGATTGTTTTGTGTTTTCAGGGCCTTCTAGGAATATTTCTTTTGCCAGTGACTTTTTGCCTTTTGAGGCCAATGTTTCCTGGGATGAAAAAAACAACAGAAAACATTAGTCTCTCAAAAGACTCCTCAGGGAAATAGCAAGGTTTGCCACAGTTACCATTGTTCTCCCATAAAAATCTCAGAATGAGGAAACTGTGTCCGTGTGTGTGTGTGTGTGTGTGTGTGAGCAAAAGATGAGATGGTCTAATGGGCATTAGTACCCACAGACTAAGAGTTTGGGCAACAAAGACCCAGGCCTAGGCTATAGGACATAGTCATGAAAGTGGATAAAATGGAGCAAAACTCAGGTTTGAGAGTCAAAGCACTAGATAGACATGGCACTAGATAGACGGGCCTAGGAGTAAGATAGATCTTGTTGCTATGCCAACCTTGTCTGAAAATATGTTGGTGTGAATGGATTTTTATATGGTTCTTTCCTTGGCGAGAGCTGTGGGTATTCTGAGGAGAGCTGAACTAAGTCTCCTCATAAGGCAAATGGAAGGACAAATGCTTTGGGAGGGAACCAACAAATTCTGAACATCCAGAGACCCATTTCCAACTCTCATGGCACTGCCACAAAAATTGAAGAATGGGAGATTCACCTTATTTACCTAAAACCTCAAAATGCTAGCTTACCTTTGGAATTTTCTGAGTAGAGCAATTATCTGTCTATCTATCTATCTATCTATCTATCTATCTATCTATCTATCTATCAATGTATGCATTTTTTTCCTCTACTAGACTTATATGCTGAATATTTTAAGGTCCATGTTCCAGGACCTTAACCAATTAAATCTCTTTGAGACATGACCTGAAACATCACTTTTCCACATTTGACTTATGCAGTCAGAAAAGCCTTTAATACATTGTACTTAAGTGATCCTAGGAGCACTTCTGAAAATTTCACTGCAGTCTATAATTATATTTTTCCTTATCCTAGTAATGTCTCACAAAACCTCTACCATCGCTTTGCCCTTTTGGCAGAATGTATAGCAAGACCTAGAGCAACCTATTTTTAAATAAAGCTTACTTTGGTGAGATGTGAGCATGGAACAGAGGTGAGGTAAAAGACACAATTCTGTGTTATAAATAAGGGTGTTGGTCTTTTTGGAAACACAGGCAAATTCTCTTGAGTTAACATGTATGCATATTTGGTGTCTAAAGATAAACTGTAAACTCCTTTAAGGATATCATTTGCTTTTTTAAAAAAATTCCTTGTCAACCTAACACCATATTCAACCTTGTAAGTGTTCACATTCTGTCACCGACCTGGTAAATATAAATGTGAGACACCCCAAACTAGCATAATACTTAAATATGCTCACAAATTTCTCTAAACCATATCATATTTATAGTCAAGAACCCTGGCAGTATATCCAGGCTGGTCTATTTCGGGCATTGCAAGTGATATAGCTCAGAATTTATTGGCATGTTGGTCAATAAGTTACTGAAGTTAATCTTCATTTAATGAATCATCAGCAAGGGAGATAGACACATGACAAGTCTTTAATTTTCAGAAATCTCTTGCCCAATCTGTCTCTCTTCCTTCTGTCTTCCTAATGATTGATTTAATGTAGGAACCCCTCCTCCCAATCCTTCAGCCAGCACCCTTGAGAATTCAGTCTTTTAAAGATGTTCTCATTAGAGTCAATAATTCACCATGGCATATTATATAGTGCCCTGATTATCTATAAAGCTGTTCTTTCATGTTGTACATCCTGGGGTGCTCAAATAATTAATTTGACTAGCTATAAAGAACAATACCTTCTATTGTGAGTGGTAAAAAGTCTCTCCGCAGAGGCAAATGTACAGACATGGCTGGGAGACAAGCTCTGCGGGAGAGTTTCTCAAAGAATTTTTATGTTAGAGTCAGGTAGTCCTGTGCTTGGACTTATATGAAGACATACAATAAAGTGTAACTGTGACTTGGAAGTAGTCAATTACCAATTGATCTGAATATTTTATTTGGTTATTTTCTTCTTATTATTATTTTTAAGAGTAAGGGAACTCTCAAAATTAGTTAATTTGGTGTCATTATGAACCCTTGCTTGAAGGGTGGGCACACAAGTAATCTCAGCTATTCAGGAAGCTGAGGCTAGAGGATTACAAGTTCAAGGCCAACCTGGGCAACTTAACTTGACCCTGTCTTAAAATAAAATTTGAAAAGGGCTGGAGATGCAGCACAGAGGTAGAGTAATTGCCTGGGTTCTATCCCCAGTACCACAAATAAGCAATAAACCCCAACAGACTCTTGTTTGAAATAGAGCATTCCAAAGACATAAGACTTAGACCCAGGAGAAAATCTCAGCTAGTCTCACACTGACTCAGAATTGTTCAGGTTTTAAAATAGGTATTTGAGTAAAAGTTAAGATTTTAATCAATTCGTATCAATGAAGGCCATACATATGCCAATTTGGCTATTTAAAAGGGAGATAATGATATGAACATCAACATTTTGATTATTTCTAAGTAAAAATACTCCAATAACACTCCATTATTTCTAAGTAAAAAGACTCTAATATAGTTTGTGGCAAATGAATAACAATTCAGATACATAAAAAAAAGAACCTTTTCAACTTTCATGGAGTAATTAAGAGGCCGGAGTTTCAGATTTTAATTCCAACGTTGCCAATAACAAACTAGTAGCCTTGAATGAGTCACTCAATTTAACCCAGTCTTAGTTTCTTAACTCCTTTAAAGTAGAGATTAATTCCTTCCAACTCTGATATTCTGTTCTTTCTATGATCATTGCTTAACTCTCCAATGAATGAATTATTCATCAATTGGGATAGAAAAGTTCAATAAACATTGCTTTGTTCCTTGAATAAATTCTAAGCAGCAGATATTTATGGGAGCTGAGAAATGGATGAACTATTGTCAAAACATGTATATTCGCTTTGGATGGGAGAGTTCCAAGTTTGAAATTTTTGTTTGATTGGAAAATGACTTAGCAAACCCAAGCCAGAGTGTCTATCTACGAATTTCTAGGTCAGAGTATGAAAACTTCCATTGGAAACTGTGAGCAGTTCTTAAGTTGAAAAACAAAACAAAACAAAAAACTGGCCTTGAGTCCTAGTTACCACAAATGTAGCCACATACACCAGCTGGAGCATGAAAGGTGTTGCCCCAGAGCTCAGACGTGCTGCAGTACAGCAGCCCTGGGCACCTGGGCACAGTGCTGCCTGGTAACTCCAGGCATGCCCTTTGTCTCATCATTGGGTGCATCTTGAATGACAGCAAAGGGCTAAAAGCCTGAGAACACCGAGACTGAACTTTCTTTCTTGGGAAAACTAAGTACCAACTCAACCAGATTGGACATTTATGTTTCTTTCCTGCCACCCAGCAGGCAATAAAGACATACTAAGTGATAGTCAAAATAAAGGGTTTGCATTTCTAAGTGTTTTATACATTCAAATTGTAGTGTGTATAAAATTTGTGTCCTTGTTATAAAATGATATTCTGTAGTAGGTAATATAGAGACTGTATTTTATAGACTGAAACAGTCCCTAAATTCAATTTTCGAGTCTTAGTGAAGAGGCAGTTTTTATTGCACATTTTATCCTATTTGTCACTATAGGTCCTTTGTCTCCAGGCATATCAATCTGGGTACTATCGCTAAGAACCCAATTGGTACAACTTTTTGGAGTTAATAAAACTGTGTTCCCACTGGTTTCCATTGCTGTTTTGTGCACAGTTCCCCACTGAGTATTTGATGAATTTCTACTCCTTGGGGGCACCAATTTTTGTGTGAGTTTGCTGAGGATCCACATCTTGTCACAGGGAGGAAGATGATTTCCTCTGATAGCATTCCCCTGGCACCTGTGGAACTTATCACAGCCCTTTATTTGGCTGTTTCTGTTATGCTGGCAAGAGTCCAGAGCACTGGGAAAGAAAAGGTTGTGCTTTTACAGAGAACATTGTATTCCCTCTTGAGAAAAGGGAACATGACTCCGTGTCAGGAAGGGAAATTCTTCATACAGATAAAGAGAATGAACATCTGCCTCCCTCTTTTAATAGTTAAAACACATTTAATGGTCCTTTTGTGTTTTATTTTCTTGAGGAGTTCAAATTGTTTTAGAAAATCTCTTTCCTTCCTTCCTTCCTTCCTTCCTTTCTTTTTTGGTACCTGGGATTGAACCCAGGGGTGCTTAACCACTGATCCCATCCCCAGCCCTTTTTCTATTTTTTTTGAGACAGGGTCTTGCTAAGTAGTTAATGGTCTAAGTTGCTGAGGCTGGCTTTGAACTTGGGATCCTCGTGACTCAGCTTCCCAGGTCACTGGGATTATAGGTATGTGCCACCAAACCCAACTAGAAATCTGATTTCCTCAAATCAGACCAGTCCCCATTTTGGGTGAAGAGAGATTATTTTTTTTCTCTCCTCCCAGAAGAACTGAGTGGTGCAAAGGGATGAGATGGTGAAGGTAGAAAGGAAGCAGGTTGTTGGAGGGAAGGTTTCTGAAGTAAAGGTCTCAGGTGGGATGCAAACTGGACTTCTTCTCTCCTGGGGAGCCGAGAGAAGGACGAGAGTTATCAAAGACTGATCAGGTGAAGTATCTGATCTATTGTATGGGAATCTTGCTATTAAGTAGTCACAAATCCACATCCTTTGATGATGGATACTGAAAGGGATTAGGGCAAATACTCAGTTTACCATCATCATATTTATCATTCCTCACCTGGAAATCTGAACTTCTTTATGAGAACTATACATCTCCAAATGTAAGGACTGTTCTATTTTATTTTCTAAAAAAGATTATTTTTTTAATTACCCAGAGCCCTGGATATGTGCTTAGTTACACTGTAGGTGCTTAATAAATACTTTATAAATTAACTGATCCACTGCTTGTAGATAGAGGTGCACTGATTCCAATTTTGCAGTTCATACAAGCTCCAGGAAAAACCCTGCCCACCAGATTAGGGGCAATATAATATTTTGCCTTAACATCTCTATGATGAAAACACAGACTTATTTATAATCAAAGCAGAGAACAATTTGTTTGTTCTTTGTTTTCTCTAGTCTCCGTTAGTCCAGATGCTCATAGTGCAGAGACTTGCCCTCCAATATCCATTCTCCATATTTATATTCTTTAGTAATTCAACTCCAACTTTTGTTTGTTTGTTTGTTTGCAGGGCTCATGCCATCCCAGAATACACATTATAATCCCTAGCTTCCCTTATGGTTAGATGTGGCCACATGATTCAGTTCATGTAAGTGGAAATGTAACTTTTGAATAGTGTTCTGAAAGGGAGAGGAAAAGTCTTTCTTCCCTTTTTTCTTTCATCTTATTGCTAGAATGTGAATGTAATGGCTGGAGCTCCAACAGCTGTCATGGATCATTCTTTTTTTGGAAACCATGCATGCAGAACAAGGTAGAAGAAGTTGAACATCCTGACACCATGGAGTTTCCATATTATCTCTGGTCTCTGGTCTGCCCACCTATGGACTTCTACATTAGAGGGATCTAACTATTTTGTTAATCCAGTTTTGTTTTGGCCTTTAATCTGGTTGGAATCTATTTTAACTGATTCTGTCCTCTGAACCAGCAGTCTGCTTCAGTTATCAACCGTGAATACATTGTATAAAACAAGACGTACTTGCTTTATACATCCCATAAATTCCTGAACCTCTTTTCAGTAAGTTTGAAGATCTTTTAAATATAATTTTAGTGGTTGTATTTTAAAGAAGCTAAACCAAAAATTGTTCTATAGAGGATTTACCTTCTTTTGTTATGAGAATGTTTTATATGTCAAATCTTGGAACAGAAAAAAAAAGAATATTAGGGAAACTGTTAGGAACTGAATAAAATTCATAGTTGGTTATTAGTTTTGTGCCAATGATCCTTTCTTCCGTTTGATAATGGAACCATGGTTATGGAAAATGCTAATGTTAGGGGTAGCTAGTTAAAGGGTATTTGGAAACGAGGTACAGTCTTTTATTGTGATTAAAAAATACATGATAAATGGTTTATTATTTAAGCTATTTTTAAGTGTACAGTTCTGTAGTATTAAGTACATTCACATTGTTCGACCACCATCACCACCAACCATTTCTTGAAATTTTCTCCTTCCCAAATAGAAACTCTGAACCTATTGGACCCTAACTCCCCAGTCCTTCCCATCCCCCAGACCTTGGCAACTGCCATTTTATGTCCATCTCTGTGAGTGGGACTACACTAGGCACCTCATATAAGTGGAACCATACATCATTTGTCCTTTATGTTACTGGTTTACTTCTCTTAGTATAAGAGAAATCTTTGAAGGTTCATCCATGTTTGTAGCATGTGTGTGTAAGAATTTTCGTTTTAAGGCTGAATAATATTCCCTTGAAAGTGCATGTTACGTTTTGATTATACATTCATCTCTCAATATGAAATGTATTTACTTATTTATTTTTGTGGTACTGGGGATAGAACCCAGGGACTCACACATGCTATGTTGATATGAATGTTGAAGGACAGAGATAGCATCTTCCAGAAGACATTCATGTTATCATCTCTGGAACCTATAAATGTCACTTAATATGTGGCAAAAAAAAAGAAAAAAAGATTTTGAAGATATAATTGATTTAAGTTCTTGAGATGGGGCGATCACCCTAGGTTTTTTGGATGGCCTCGCATACATTCAGATGAATCCTCATGAAAAGGAGGCCTAGAGAGACTTGAGGCAGGAGAGGAGGAGACGTAGATGAGACTGATATGGACACAAGCCGAGGATGCCCACAGTCCCCAGAAGCTGGAAGAGATGGAAGTGTGTGCTCCCCAAGAGCCTCTGGAGGGAGTGTGACACTTGATGTTGGTCCCTGACTCTGATTTTAGACTTCTGACTTCCAGAAATGTGAGAGAATAAATAAATGTTGTTTTAAGTCACCAATTTTTAAAAATAATTTGTTATAGCAGCCACAGGAAAATAATATACAATAGAAAAATTAGTTGATGTTTTATTAACATGGTACCAACTGTTCAGCTGATGAGATATAATTTACATAGACACATGATGCTTATGACTAATTTTTCTTTATCTTATTTAGAATCATTGAATTAATACTCCTCAGAATGTCTGTGCTTGTTATAATAGTCTTAATGTATATTTTTCGTGACTGGAAAAATGATACACGTTAGATTCAGAAAACTTAAAAAAATATGGAAAAGTACGAAGAATTAAATAAAACATCACCTACATTTTTAGCACCCAGTTCAGATGACCCTTAGATACACTTCAGTCAAGTCTTTGTTTTTGATATACAAACTACATTTTTATCTTATGAATATAGTATTTATTTGTCTTTTCTCTGTCAAATCCTGGACCAACCACTTTTCCCAGACTGCCTGGGGAGGTATAGGAAGAGGAATGAGCATCGAAGGCAAGATAAGGGAGAAAGAATGTGAGGCAGAGACAAACTACATTTAAATTAACAGCCCCAATTCAGCTTGTGTTTAAAATGCATTTATGGATAAAATGACATTTTATATATGAAATTATTGCCCATGAACTTTTGTGGATATAGTGGACTGGATCAGCTGAATTCTGAATATGATGAGTAAACTCACATGATGGAGGAAAATGTTAATTATTCCTTGTTTTCTGTCTCTAAAAATTTGCATTTTATGTTTATATGTGACAGACTTGTGATATCCTAGTATATAATTACACATTTTTAAGTTTTACTATTCTGTTTTTTCACATATCAGAATCCCTTTTCCATATTATTGATACTTTTTCCTGAACATGATTCGAAAAGGTCATATAATATTCTGATCTATATTTTAGCCAGTTCTCACATTTCAATTTGTTATTTAGATGATTTCCCACTTCTCATTGTTATAATCAGTACTCTGGAGAATATCCTTGCACATAATGATTTTGAATACATTCTGAATTTTTTGTGAATTGTTCATTCTATGTACTTCATCAATTTTTCTCTTGAGGGGCTTATGTTTTTTTTTCTCTTTTCCTCTTTTCTTGCAGTGTTAGGGATTGAACCCAGAGCCTTGTGCATGCTAGGCAAGTGCTCTGCTATGAGCTCTATTCCCACATCAGCCCCATGGTGTTTGGTTTGATTTACTAATTTATATAATGTATAAATATTTTAAATGTCAACATAAACAGATTTTTATCATTAATGTTTGTATAATTGTAGATATACTTGAACAGTATTGTGAACCAAAATGACAATTATATTGTAATAAATTCCCTGATTACCTTCAAAAATTAATTTGGGCTTTATGCATGCAAGACAAACCCTATTCATAGAGAGACTGAATTTTTTTACTTAAGAATGATACAAAAACATTAAATAGTTGATAATGTTGACCATCACAACTTTAGTATTTTAGAAAATTTGTGTATAGATCTGCTCACATTACCCATTACCATCACCTTTCTTGGGCAATACTGATTTCTATTATTGAGATGAATGTTTAGGGAAAATAAGAAATGGGAGCTACCTATGCTTGAGGAAGTAATTCTGAAATCGCACATATTGTTGGTTTCAAAATGATTCTATTTTCAGTTGAAGAGCAAGGTCTAAAAGAAGAGAAGAAAGCATAAAACCCTTTGCTCTTGAGCCCTTTGAACTGACAATATCTACTGAAAAATATTTTTAAAAGATGTGTTACCACGAATAAATAAAACAAGGGGTTTGCCCAGTGGAGTGGGGGTTTTTCAAAGCAATGAAACGTTCAAGAGTTCAGGCAACTGTTAGATATTTTCCCAAATGGAGGCTGAGGAGAATAATCCTGGAACTAATAATCTTCATGTGAGGGTAGAAGGAGACCAGGAATTAATCAGATGCTTCGCTGGAAAGCAGATTGCAACTCCAGCTGCAGATGAGCGGGGATGGGGCCATAACTCCAGCTGCTGGAAGACGCTAAACTAGACAAGCTTCTTCATTTCATCACGCCAACTTTTAATTTTGTTTGCATATTCAGGTTCTAATTATGTGTACTGCTCAAGAATCTCTTGTTGATAGAGTTCACATTATTTTTCTTCCTTTTTCAAAGTTAAAAGCTCTAGGGAGACCTCCTCCTCACCCCCAGTCTGTGGGCTTTGGTCCCAGGTTCACCCCTGGAATAGTATCAGATTTAAGTATGCCATCTTGGTGCTTCAAAAAAGATATTATAAACAGTTTTGAGTATAGTAATAAAGTTGAAAATGTACAATAAATAACTTTGTAAACTTATGACACTAGTAGAATTGAGAAGAGACACGTGGAGGATTTTTCTTCAGTGCAAGAAATTTAGCAGAGACTATTTTAAGGCTCCAGAATGGATATTCACCTAAAGTGATGTCCATAAAGTTCTTTCAGAAGCAGATGAATAGACTAAATGCTTTCAGAAAATCTTTATGTGATGTAGAGATTTGAAATTCCCAAAAAATATTGAGATGGTGTTCCCAGAAATATGCATGCCTTCATCTCTTTTAAAAGTTTAAATAAAACTATTATTTATAAAGGCCAATTTCAGAAATACGGAATGAAGTCACTTAAAATGATAAATACTGTACTATTTTTAAATTTTTTGATTAAAGCGGTCATAATTGAACAGCCTTTGATCAATTAATCAACACACATTGATTGGGCCTTTTTTTTTAAGAGAGAGAGAGAGAGAGAGAGAGAGGGAGAGAGACAGAGAGAGAGAGAGAGAGAGGAGAGAGAGAATTTTTTTAATATTTATTTTTCAGTTTTCGGTGGACACAACATCTTTATTTTATGTGGTGCTAAGGCTCGAACCCAGCGCCCCTCGCATGCCAGGCGAGCGCGTTACCGGTTGAGCCACATCCCCAGCCCCGATTGGGCCTTTTTTAAAAAACATATTTTTTAGTTGTTGATAGACCTTTATTTATTTTTATTTATTTATATGTGGTGCTGAGAATCAAACCCAGTGCCTCACACATGCCAGGCAAGTGTGTTACTGCTGAGCCCCAGCCCCAACCCCAGACCTCTTTAAAAAAATGCATTGTTATGTGACACATTGCTATGTGACACACTAGAATGCTTCACATTCTAGTAGGGGAAAAATGCTCCTACAGATAATTAAAAATAATAAGAGAAGTGAAATTCATTCACTCACTCATTAACTTTTCCATTCCTTCAATATTGAAGACAACTCAGTCTGATTTTGGTTACTTAAGCTTAAAGTATAATGGGGGTGGGGAGGGATGAAGCAAATAAACATATAATTAAGAATGGTGATCATTTTTATCAGTGAACACAGCTGGTGCTATGAGTGAGATTAGGAGGAGTTAAGTGAGGCTGGAGGCACGAAAGACTATCTGAGAAAAATATTTCATCTGAGGTCTGATGGCTGGTAAGTAATAGACAAAGGGTAAAGGTGCAGAAGATCTGGGAAAGGGAGTAGCTTGTCCTGAAGGCCCTGGGCAGGAATAAGTTTGTCTGGTTTGAGAATCTAAATGAGGGCCAGTGTGGCCCGAGCCTGGGGAGTGAGGATTAGATAATGGGGCCGAGGGTGGAGAGAGGCAGACTGAGCTCGCTGGGTCTGGAGGCCACATTATCTTCAGTATGGGGGAGTCTCTGGGGAAGTTTCTACAGAGGACTTACCAGATGGGTGACTGAGAAGATCCTCTGGGTGATAAATATTCCAGGAATTGAGGGGCACATGAGTAAGGGCAGGGAGGGAAGTGTGAGTGTGTGTGTGTGTGCGTGTGTGTGTGCTGCTTTCATTGAATTATAAACTGTGAGACAGGGAGTGGTGTCAAATGAGTTGGGAGTGTAGGTCAAAGATCTCAGTGGACCTCAGGGGATGTTTCAGGAGAGCACATGCCACGGGAAGTCACTGAATGATTTCTGAGCTGTAATTTATAGTACAAGTTGTAACCATAGTACAGGAGGTGGCAGTAAACCAGGCTTGAAGTAGGATAATGGCACTAAAGGTGGTTTAGAACAGAAGAAATGTAAAGGTAAAATGTAAAATGGCAGCCATTGATGGGTGATCAGGTATGGCAGGTGAGGAAGCAAAAGAAGTCAGGATTGGAGCTGAGGTTTCTGGGCTGAGTGGCTGGGTAGAGAACTCAGTCTGGGATGTGTGGGAGGGAGCATACTGAGCTCAGCATCTATGGTCCCAGCACAGTGGAGAAACCATATTTGACACAAAAGGTGAAGAAGACAACCGAATAGTTGTCTAATTTATGCAGGTACTCTTTCAAACACCTGACTTATTTAATCCTCATAACAACACTGTGGGTAGGAATTTCAAATCTCATTAGCAGATGAAGCCATGAAGTGCATACAGACTTCAGTTTTTTATGTCAAAGGTCATCATCATACAAAAATGGGGAAGTAAATATCCCCGAGTTGATGAAGGAGATTATAGTGTGGAGGAAGTGAAGATGCATGCACAAACACATGGTCTAATAGCATTAAACTCCAAGTTATATGATTATAGTAATGGGTGGTAAAGACACCTAAATGGGTAAGAACAGAAGGATTTGGGAAGTCTTGGGGCAGCAGGTATGAGACCAGGTGGAGAACCCCAGGGGTATAGCAAATGGCAAAAGTAGAGCCTCTATCAGAACCACGTAGGGTTTAACTTTCTTCAGAGGTGTTGTATGACATCAGGACAAGTAAACAAAGTCTAGACATGGGTGTTCTTGGCCCTTCAGGCTTCTACATGTTCTAGGCAAATAGATAATCAGATATTTTAAAAGAGAAAATCCCATTCCTTTAGCAAGACCTTCTTCAATTTTATTTTATTGGTTATTTTTACTTACACATGACAGTAGAATCCATTTGGATATGATTATACAAACATGGACTATATCTTATTCTAGTTAGGACCCCAGTCTTGTGGATGTACACAAAGGTGAGATTCACTGTGGTGTATTCATATGTGTACACCAGAAAGTGATGTCAGATTCATTCCACTGTCTTTCTCTTTCCTATGTCTCCTCCCTTCCCTTCATTCCCCTTTGTCTAATCCACTGAAATTCTATTCTCTCCCACCCCCCTTATTGTGGATTATCCTCCATATATCAGAGAAAGCATTTGACCTTTGGGTTTTTGGGACTAGCTTATTTCACTTAGCATGATAGTTTCCAAATCAATCCATTTAACAGAAAATGTCATAAAGTCATTCTTCTTTATAGCTGAGTAATATTCCATTGGGTACTTATACCACATTTTCCTCATGCATTCATCTGTTGAAGGCACTTAGGTTGTTCCATAACTAGGCTATTGTGATTGTGCTGCCGTAAACATTGATGTGGTTGCATGACTGCAGTGGGCATACCGTCCTTATTCTTTTAAAGAGCTTCAATTGCTCAGATTAATCTAACACTTCTTGCAATAGAAACTGATCAAAAGAGTTGTGCAATGCAGTGCCCTGGACTAAAAAATTTCATAAGGTAATGTCAAAACTTAGCAGTTATTTATAAACACAGACCCAAGGCCACAGACCATGTTAAAAGTTCCTGCTCAACTACTCTTCTGATGGTGTTGACCTAGGGCTAAGGGTGAGAGGTCACCTGCCCAACCAGAATATATACCAGATCTCATCAGCAGACCCACAGCAGCTGACACTAACACGAGGGCTTGACTTCCAAAGATGTCATTGAGGTAGAATATTGGCACCATAGAGTCACTGGTGGCATCCAAATTGTGAATTTTAACAAGTACGTTTTATTTTATACATAATTGATAGCTTATCAGTTCTGGAACGACTGTTTGTACAAATAAGAATATCAGTGACCTTGGTTTTTAAATGCCAGGAGCTTAAAATTTAGGCCAGGATCTCTTGTAAGCTTTGAATCCTGACCTTAGATAAGTCTATGTCCATCCTACACATTCTGAAGATAAGTAAAATTAAAGGCTAAAATGGGAAAAAAGGTGTATCCAAGGGTTAAGCCCACCTTGATTCCAGGTATCAGCTTGACCTAGATAAATTTGCTGTTTTTATAGTAAAAACAGTTTGGGTTTCAGCAATTTCATGGGGTGCGACCCAGCAGTACTAAAATACCTGCCCAAGAGCAGCAGCCAACACTTCTCCACAGCTCCAGGGAAAGCTCTTTCACAACTTCCTCTGGCAGCCCCTTCTATTGTCTTGGAATTCATTCTTTCAGGAAATTCTTACTATTGACCTAAATCCCTCTTGAATTAATTAAAGCCATTTTACTTCTCCTGTCCAGAATGAACATTGAAAAGGACAGCTTGTCATTGCTTATTTGAACCCCCTTCATCATTTCCAAGACTCTAGTCAAGTGTCCAGTCAGGCTCTTTTTTTTTTTTTTTTCTCTCCTAACTTCAAGTTCCACTAGCTTTCCCACAAGGCCTGTTTACTTTCAATTTTTGGATGCTGACAGCAAGAACAGACCAGGTAAGTGAACTCCAACAGGCACTTAATTTTTCCAAGTCTCAAATTCTCCATTTGCAAAATGAGGGTTTGGAATAAAATCAAATGTTCCTAATGCTCTGAAGATCTTTCTTGGGGGATTTCTGGGAAGGGGCACTGTGTGTGTGTGTCTAGAGAAAGAGAGAGACTGATATCTGCTCTACTATTTTTCTATATAATAATTTTTTTTTTCTCAAGGACACACAGGCTGAGTTCTTTCATACCCCAACCTTCCACCTTCCCACTGTCCTTCACCTGAATTCACACACACACACACACACACACACACACACACACCCCATAAAGGAAAGACTATAAACAATCTATTATCAATAATTTAAAATTTCATATTTCAAGAATAATATACTGTGGTCAATTTAAATACAAAAATTAAAATTCACCTAATTTTAACTAATAGAGAAGAACATTTATTGACAAAAGGGAAAACTCTTATTATAACCTCCCCAGATGCTGAAAGTGAAAGGGATAATTATACTATTCATTCTTGATTTTTAGAAACCTCAATTAAATAAGACTGGATGGACATTTTTTTATGATCTATATTTATGTATCTCTACCAACGAGTGCCATATGACTAATGAGAAATTACTATAAATAGTCCCAATAATATAAAAAATGGGCAGAAATGTCCTGTTTTAATGTTAATGAGACTGAAAGTATGACTTACAATTCTGAAGAATAATAATCAGTTAAGGTCTTTGGGCAGCCAGATGACAGGTCTTAATATCAAGCTATTAAAATTAGGGAAGATATAGACATTGGAACAGAACAGAGACTATAGAAGAATATGGAAATCTGAAAATCCACAAAAGTAAGATTGCAGATCATATATAAAGAGTGGATTACTCAATAAATGGGACCAAGTGGGGTCACCAGATAAACTATAGAATGCCCAGTTAAATTTGATGTTCATAGAAGTAAAAAATAATTTTAATATAACTATTCAAAATATTGCATGGGACATACTTACACTAAAATAGTACTCATTTTTCATCTGAAATTTGAATTGAACTTGACATCTTATATTTTCGTTTCTAAATCTGGCAAACCTAATGTCAGGGCACCATTTGGACAAAAGTAAAAATGGGTGCTTACCTCATTCTCTGTACACAAAAAAGTACTAAATAGATCTTGGTCTTAAATGTGAAATGGAAAAACTTAAAATATAAGGGAAACATTGTATGACCTCAAAATTAGAAAGAATTTCCCAAATAAGACTCAGAATTGTAAACTATGTTTTTGGATGTGGATGCTTATAACTATTTGAGAATAACACACTTCTTTTTCTAAAAGAAGAATTAAAGAATTAAAAAAATAAACAAATTTTTGGTAATATTTTATATTATTCAGCTTTCTGTTATTATAACAAAATGCCTAAGATGATCAACTTAAAAAGAGGATAGGTTTATTTTGGCCAACTGTTTTGGAAGTTTCAGTCTATGGCCAGTTGATCCATTACTTTTGGGCCTGGGAGGAGGCAGCACTTCCTGGTGGGAGTGTGCGGCTGAGGAGGCTCATTCACTGCATGACTGGAAAGGAAAACAAGGAAGACAGACGGAGGTCTTACAATCCCCTTCAGGGTCACATGCTCAATAACTAAGATCTCTCAGTAGGCCCCCTTTTAAAGGTTTCAGCACCTCCCAATAGCACCACAGAGTGGAGACCAAGCCTTTAACTACAGCATACTTATAACCATAGAGAATACTATTCAGAATATATGAAGAATTTCTAAAATCAGAAAGGTTTAATAAATAGATAAGGTTTAGTGATAGACAACCTCAACAACAACAACAACAAAAAGATATGAAAAGGCTTTTTTTTTTTTAAATTTTATTTTTCGGTACTAGGGATTGAACCTAGGGGTACTTTACCACTGAGCTATGTCCCCAGTCCTTTTTATTTTTCATTTTGAGACAAGATCTTGCTAAGTTGCTGAGGGCTTTGCTAAATTGCTGAGACTGGTCTTGAACTTGGAATCTTTCTACCTTAGTCTCCAGAGTTGCTGGAATTAAAGGCATGTACCACCATGCCTGGCTCAGAACCGGCAATTTCTAAAAAGAAGAAGCACAAATGCCCCCAAATTGTGAAGGCATACTCAAGTTTATTGCTAATCAGGACAATGCCAATTTGAGATACCATTTCGTATCATCAGATGGCACACAGGGGGAAAAAAGCAAGAAATTTAATTGTTATAATCATTTTGCAAGGTATACGTGTATCAAATTATCACGTTGTATACTTTCAATAAACACCATCTTTATTTGTCAATTAAATATTTTAAAGCTAAACAAACCAGACAATACTATATTTTGGCAAGGATTTGGAATGATGAGAACATAAATATCCTTCTGGTGGCTGTCTAAATCAACACAGTCACTTTGGGGAACATTTAACACAACCTGGACAAGTTGAAGACACATACGTATTCTACATATCAGAAGTCCATTCTCACATGAGTGGAAAACTGTTGAATACCTTCATCAAAATATGTGGTCAAGAATTTTCAAGGCAGCCTTACCTGCAATAAAAAAATACAAATGTTCAAGAAGAGTAGATGGAACAAGCCAATTGTGTTGTCTTATTACAAAAGAATACCATATAATAAGAAAAGTGATCAAAATACAACTATTCCCTACAACATGGATGAATCTCAAAAGCATAATGATGAGAATTAAAAAATCAAACACGTCACAGTATATATACAGCATGATTCCACTTTTATAAAATTCAAAGCCAGACAAAAACAAAATTACACATACATAAAAACTGGAATGCAAGAAAATCATTATTATTGCAAAATACAGGGCAGTAGTTACTTCTGGGAAGGACCCACAGGAGTTTCAAAGGAATTGGTGTGTATTTGCTTGGGAATACATAGACTTTTGTTTTATTTTTAAATTATTATTTAAAATGTACATGTATGTTATAATATTCTTTTTATGTATAGTATATTTTAAAATAAATAAAGAGAGACAGAGGTCAAATTATGTGCTATCTTACTTTTTGGAGATATGATTATTTTTAGAAGGCTCCAGAGACATTTAAAAAAACCCCGAGAGCTCATTAAAGCTGGATAAAAATACACACGCAACATTAATTGTTTTTATTTACCAATAACCCATTTAGAAAATATCACTTCAAGAATACATAGTTACCAATATCAATAAAATCCTTAATTTTCCCATGAATAACCTGACAAAGAGTGTGTAACATTTGCATGAACATCACTCATTTGCATGTGAGCATTTGCTACAGGGTGTGAAGTTCTGAATGTGTGCAGAGAAGTACTTGTTGACCTCTAGAAGTCAGCTCTGAACTTTCTGTCTCATCTGTCCTTCAAGCCTAATGAGGAGGAACACAGATCTGGTTGGTGGGTGCACATGTACTGGTTGTCCCTTTTTCTGGAGGGCAGGGCTTTTGAGACTTCATCTTTGTCTACAAGTGTGATGATATCATATAGTGACCCCAAGTCTTTTTCTCCCACTAAGCTTGGCCACTTCATCTTTCCTTGGGCCCTCTCCTGCCTTAGCTGTCTTTACCTTAGATACCATTTTTATGATGGGTAAATGTGTTTTCTCTGTCCATGGATGTCCCTGGGGCCCTCTTCTCTAGTACTGGAGATTATGGCCTTCCATTCCCCTGAAATGGCAAGCTTTAGTGTTTAGGGCTTGTTGTGGTGGTGAGGGTGAAGGATGGTGATGAGGGTTGTGGGGGATGAGGGTGGAGGAGTGTGGTGGGACAAGGATGAATGAGGACTGATGATTTGCTGTAGGCAGAGCATATTCTTTGATGCTTGCCACTTGTATGTAGTATACAAAAGGAGTTCCCCTGTGGGTCCAAATTAGCTTGCTAGAGTCCTGAAGATGATGTAGCTTCAGTTAATAATAAATTGTTTTTCCTTCTTTGAGACCTTAAAGAAAAAAAAAAGAGTTAATTCTGCCAAGGCAGAGTTCTCTTCCACTAACATCTCATCCATTTTTCTAGTGATTTTATGTTCCTGAATAGGAAGATGAACAATTGTAAAGATGTTCTCCAAATTAATTAAAAATTAAATGAAATTTTAGTAACTGTGCCAAACAGTTATGCATTTATCTTAATGATCTTACCAAATTGCTTATCTTGGGAAAAAAACATGTAAAGTAATGTCCAGAAAGTACAGAGGATAAAAGAAAGATAAGGGAATTTCACTAGAATTTATCAGTATCTACTCCAAATCCACAATAACTAAAACAGTGGTACTGGCCTAGAGATGGATAAATAGATCAATGAGCACAATAAAAGTCCTAGAAACTGCACATTCCTATGTGTATTTAATGTATGATAACAGAGAGCATTTAAGATTAATGAGAAATTTAAACAACAAATATCACAATTGGAAGACACTTGGGGAAAAAACAGTTCACATAACTACCTACAACTATAGTAAAAAAATAAATTCCAAGTAGTTAGCTATACAGACCCTATCAATTGAAGGAGGAAAAGAGAAAACGTATGTACAGTCTTAAAGCTAGGGTGATATTCCTTAGCATATTGCTAATGTCTGACTAGATGAGAGGAAGGATGAACAGATTTGTCTTGACACAAATTAAAAACATACAGATGGAAAAAGAGGCCAAAAATAAAGGTAAAGTTCCAGAAATAAACTGGAAGACATATTTATAAAGGGAGATAATGACCATAATATATTCAAGAGATTGAAACAAAACAAAAAAGAAAAAAGAAAGAAAAACAACCCATGAGGAAAAAAAAGGATAAAGTTATTTTTCAGGCAAATCATAGTTTGGGGTAGAGGGGAGGATATGGCCACTAGTATATTTATAAACTTCCCCAAGTGTTTCTTATGAACTCTCCACTCTCCATTAAGTGAGACTCACAAGGGAAGAAATGAATTATTCCTTTCATCCTCTTGACAAATGCTTCTCATTTATGTTCAAAGTCTTCAGAAACAGTCGACACATTGTCATGATTTTATAATCTTCATGCTGAAGACTTACCATTTTCTCCTCCCTAGGCTCCAGGTCTGTTATTACCAAATTTCTTGTCAACATTTTGCCTTGAATATCTTGTAATCATTTAAAATATGCAAAGTCCAATTCATTGCTGACAGGATACTTGACATGAGTTTTCTATAAGTCAAATTAGGGTTCCATGTTGTATTTGTTATTTATTGCTACTTAACAAATTACCACAACATTTAGCAGCTTAAAACACAGTTTCTGTGGGTTAGGAATTTGGATACAGCTCAGCTAGGTGCTTGTGCTTCAAGATGGCTCACTCACAAGGCTGAGGTCAAGGGACTGGAGCCGAAGTCTCATTTGAAGGCCAGCCCAGCAGGAGAGCATATGATGGCCTCTAAATTCACTCACATGTTTGTTGGTGGCATTCAGATCCTCACAGACTGTTGGGCTGAGATTTCCCTCAGTTCTTTGTGAAGTTGGCATCTCTATAAGGCAACTAAACAGCACAGCAGCTGGCTTTCCTCAGAATGAGTGAGAACAGGAAAAGACACCTAAGGTAGAAGATGCAATGTTCTTGTAACCTACTACCAGAACTCATTTCCATCATTTTTGAGTATTCAGTTGGTTAGAAGTGAGAAGACAGGTCTATCTGACACTCAAGGTGAGGGTATTACATAGGGCACAGATAGCAGGAGGTGAGGGCCGTTGGAGACCATCTTGGAGGCTGCCTTTCACAGTGCTGAGGTACTCATATGAACTGGTGACCCAGGCATGGTTTGGAGTTCAAGCAGATGAGTTGAGTTGGGCATTACAATGTTCAAAAGCATCTGCCAGAACAGTGCAGAGGCAGAAACTCATGGTCAAGGGTGACAGAGTGGGCACAAGTTGAAATTTAGGGTTCATAGCAGCTATGAGAAAACAGTTTAGATGTTTAATCTAAACCAACATGAGAACCGTGGCTCAGGCAAGCAGAACCCCAGCACAACACAGCTGTGGTTTGACTGATTTCAGAACAGATAAAGAAGGTTTATGGGCAGTGATTGGATGGTGTGGGCCAAGAGATACAAATAGTTCTGATGGAAATTGTGCAGGTGTTATTGCTTATCATAGGGATCTCTGTTCCTCATGAAGGGAATTTTTCAGAGCTCTTATATTTATTATCTTTCCTTCTGAACCTAGTTCTTCATCTCAGAGTCTGAGTTTTTGAGAAGGGCATCCTAATTCTCCTTAGGGCTTGATTGGTCCCAAACTCTTTGGCTCTTCTCTCTCTTTCCTTCTCTCTTATTTACTTCATCTCAAATAATTGTTAGGGAAAATATATGAAAGCAGCAGCCATTATCTGCGGAACTCAGGTAGATTATACAATCATTCATTCCATAAACATTAGCTGTGCACCTAGGCAAATATCAGGTTGGATCTGTGCTGACTAGCAGGATAGCCATAGGCCACATGTGGCTACTGAGTACTTGAAATGTGGCTGGTGTAACTGAAGGACTGAAATTTTAATTATCTTCAAGTTTTAATTATTTTAAGTTACAAAGGGTGGAGTGCAATTCATTTTTCTGTTAAAAAAAATCTGTTGAAAACCAAAGCAAATCATTTTGGTAGGGCTACATTTATCATCTACATTGAGATATGCTCTAAGTGTAAAACACTGGATTTTAAAGACAGTATGAGAAAATAATTTTTATACTGATTACATGTTAAAATGATTAATAATTTTGACATATTGTATTAATTGCAATGTATTATTAAAATCATCTATTTCTTTTTACTTTTTAATGTGGATACTGAACATTCTTAATTATATACATGAATTATTATATTACTATTGGACAGCATAAGGTTGAAGTGTTATTTAGTTATAGTCTTAAAATTTCTGGGTACTATAAGGTTCTTATAGTTTTTTTTGATGAAAATATCTTTATAATCCCCCCCACTCCCTTTAAGATATATTTCCACAGTTATTAACTTAAATGATATCCATGATGAAAAATTTTGTTTAATGCTGAAAAGAACTTAGAAATAAAATCTTTTTAAATTTTTTTTTTATCTTTTAGATTTCTGTCTACTTCTTTAGAAATTCTCAATTTACAGCTGAGCATCAACAGGCGTTTCAAATACTACTGAGAAGATGTGGTGGCATTTGCTACAGTGTAGAAATTGTGTTTGATGCTTCCTTCTTAACTTGCCAATGAATTTCAAGAATCATATGCTTGAGATTTGAACAAATTACCAGTAGATGGTGACCTTGCAACTTTTCCACAGCTAGGACTTCTATACTGGCTTGACTTTTCTAAGACTATAAACTTTATGCTACCAAATATTGAAAAATTATATGTTGGATGGTTACAAAATTAAATTCACTTTGTTATTATATGTGAATATTGTCAATATTTTTCATGTGCCACCATGAAATCTGTGGCTTATGAACACACACACAAGTCCCTTTCTTCTTATTTCCCAGTTAAATGATACTTCTCTGTTGCCTTGGCCTCTCATTGATTCTTTGTGAAGATCTTGCTAAGCATCTGCCTCATCTCTGTCTAATTCTAGGGAGAGCCTGGGTAGTTCACCCTGCAAGCTCTGTGCCTATCACTATGGTGGTCCCATGGCAGGCTTTCTGGATCTCAACTTATCCTTTTACCAACGTCTTCCCTTCACCCTGTTCTCTCCATGGGAACATAGAATCTTCTGGGTTGCCTACCTGAGACTCGGGGGTTAGTCACCTCTCTTCTTTGGCTGTACCTCTGTACCCTCTTAATACTGTTGGCCCTGCCCCATGTTGGCACAGAGAACCCTGCCAGAGGATTCCTCCCAGGAAACCAAATGGGAAGTAAGGTAGGTACACATCTGCCTCAGCCTTCCTTGAACATATGTGCTAACTCTTTACTGTCAGTCTCTATCTCAAGTACTGGAGGAAGGACCCCAGGACTCATGTGTCCCATCTCCTCTCACCTTTCCTAACTTTCTCCCTCTGACTGCTACTCTCCTCTCAGCCCCCAGCCCAATCTCTCTCTGCTCTCTCCCTCTGACTGGATGGAAGCGACTTTGGTTTTGTGTTCCTTTCACTCTGGATGTTATTTCCCTTATGTCATATGGCTGTCCTTCACAACCTCAGCATTATAGCTGAGCCTTAAAACAGGTGAAGATGGGAAGAAGACTGATTTACTGCTAAGAGTAGTCAAATCAGTGAAGATTTTAAAAACATCACACATAATCCAAATATACTTTCACATAATTTTCTAAAGTGTGCAAGGAACAGAAATGTCACTTTGAACCCTCTTTGGGTGAAGGAAAGATAAGAATTTATGCCCAAAATAGTATTAAAAGAACTTTTAAACATTTTTTTAGTATTTGCAGCTGTGTGGTAGCTATAAAATTGTTTCTCTTGGTCAGTAGTATTTTGTAGCCTCTCCGCTGCATGAGGTCACAGCTTGCCCAAAGAATCAAAACCTTTCTTTTCAGTTTAGAAAACTAGATATTCAGCTTATCTAAATGGGCTGTCTCTATCCCCTACAGATATAATTATAATAAGATCTCGTTCTCAACTTTTCCTAAGTTGAAACTAAAATTGCAGGTCAAATATATTTCTACTTCTCCCTCACTCTTTCTTCCCAAACCTTTCTTTTTCTAGGAAAAAGGTTGTGGGGCATGAATGAGATGTACATGATGGCTCATGATATTTTCTCTGATTCTGTCTTAGTTAATGAATGCAATCTTTGACTGAAATTTTCCATCCAGAAAAGTGGTTAATTTTATCCCTTAGCATCTACTAAAAATATTAGGCTTAAAATTGGTTTTTTTTCTTCACAACATTAAGATATATTTTAAATCCAGCAATAGGTTTCTTTTTAAATTTTATTTATTTATTTTACTGATGCCATTATAATTATACATAATAGTGGGATTTGTTGTTACATATCAGTACATGCACAACACATAATTTGGTCAATTTAGGTGAACAATAGTTTTCTTCCATTTACCAGCATCACAGAATGAAACACAGCAATAGTAATACACAGTGTCTAGAATCTGGTTTGCTGAGCACTACTCCAGATCTGGAATCAGGATAAAAAGGATACAGTATAGCCCTGCCTTCATTACAACACATGTTTGAGCAGCTCATTTCATTTTACTGGGCTCCAAATTCCTCCCTCTATAAAATACAGAGTTATGTTAACTTTTTTTCTAAGGTTTTTACTTTGATAGATATCTGTGATTCTAATATCTAGAGAAGGAAAGTGACCACATACTAAAAAAATACCCCCCCCCCCCGAAAACAGACAAGGAAACATTTCCACCAGCTACCCCCACTTTAACTGTGCCCTTATACATTTCCTGCCAAACCAACAAGGGATACAGACTGTCTGGCAGAGTCACTAGGACAAAGGATTAAAGGAAGAAAAAAGGATCCAGATGTTTCCATTTGGGGTAATTGAATTTTCAGACACATCTAATTCAGATGAGCTGTAGCCATGAACAATTGAGCCAAAGACATAAAAGTGAATCTTATAATTCAACTGGGGTTTCATGACACCACTTCCCATTCAGTGCTCTAATCGATATTATCCCCTCACATGCCTGTGATGACATGGTAGGAGTCAAGGGGAAGGACACCCTTAATCAAAAGGCAAATTAAAACCTCTGGGCCCCCAGTGGCTTCACAGCAGAATTTATTGCATGCCCACTGAGTATTATTTTAAATGAGATGAGAAAGGGATACAAAAAATAAGGATTATGGTCTTGCAAAAAGTTCTCGGTTTAGTTGAAGAAAACATGTGCACAATAAAAAAGCTTTATGAACTTTAAAAAGTCATATGAATAACAAATACCTTCGCTTGCACATTGAATGTTTCCTTTAATCCTTCAAGTTTAGACTCATATAAGTTTAATGAATTCAACCAAAACTTGCATCTCCCAGAGAAAATTTAATCTTTATTTATTAAGTCTTTTAAATGTCATGGTAGACTTTTAATTTTAGGAAATAAATAAGAAATCAGAGCCAGAAATAGACAGGGTGAGTATATAATTTATAATTCAAAACTTTTGAGAGTCGAAGGGGCACTTTTTAAAAAATTTGTTTTAATTAGTTATACATGACAGCAGAGTGCATTTCAACTCATTGTATACAAATGGAGCACAACTTCTCTGGTTGTACATGATGCAGAATCACACCATTCATGCAGTCATACATGTACATAGGGTAATAATGTCTGTCCATTCTACCATCTTTCCCACCAAAGGGTCACTTTTAATAATTTTAATTATAACAGGCTTAACCTGAGACTATTTGGGGTGAACTAGGAAATATGGCTGTCCTTTCAATAGGGAAAATAGATTGTCTAAGTTGACATCATTGATATGAGCTTTATTGAGAGTCAGAATATTGAGGCAAAATGAGAAATGGCATTCCATAACCTGCTTAGCTAAATGTTTCAGCCAAGCTCCTCTCCTGCCTGGAAAATTTGAGGTGACCTCTGTCACCTACTTTTCCCTGTATCCATTTCCTTAGATAAGCCTTGTTTGGAAGGGTGTATACAAAAGTTTAAGGTATGACCCTGTTTAGGAATTGGTTGCTGGTGTTGACAAATGAACTTGAGTGTGATTGACAATCCTTAGGTATGTCAGTGGGCACTATGGGATAAATTGCCAAATACACCGTACAAACAGTGAGTTGAGATTTAGGTAGGGGGAGAGATCATGTTAGGATGGGGAAAGTGATAAGGCATTAAAAGTATTAGGAAAAGTAGTGGGATTCGAGTTGGGTCTTGAGGGATGAGGTGGACATTGCAATTTACAGAGAGTAGTTCTTGATGTTTTCCATCTTTATTCCCAGTGAGCAAATGACCAGATATGAAATACACAAGTCAAGAAATAACAACAATGATAAAATAAACCTTGCAACTTGTTAGTCATGCAAAGTGATACAAGCTCTGTTATGTAAAGGGTTTTATACATCCTTAAGAGAAGGATAAACAGTTCTGTGGAAAAATGGACTAACTACGTGAAAAGGCAATTAACGAAAGAAAAATGACCAGAATATATTTGAACATTTATTTACTTAGTATGAAAAAAAGTGAAAGATACTTGACGAACAGGTGGAAATAGGTAGAGGTCTGACTTTTTTTTTTTTAATCAGCTTTTCCATATGTATCAGTAAGTATATATTCTTTGGTTTCACAGAAATTCTTTGGTTCAGAAATACCACTTTTAGCAATTCATCCTAAGGATTTAATCAGATAATTGTTCAAAGATTTAAGTACATGAAAGAATGTTCGTCATAACGCCATTTACATCTAAATGAAAAAGGTAGAACCTACTAGTGCTAATTAATAAAACATATGCTCAGTGCATTTTAATA
Source organism: Marmota flaviventris (assembly GCF_047511675.1). NCBI lineage: Eukaryota > Metazoa > Chordata > Mammalia > Rodentia > Sciuridae > Marmota > Marmota flaviventris. The sequence goes on from NC_092498.1 coordinate 25,303,526, forward strand.
AAAAATAGTAAAAATTACTAATGGATATGTTTATTAGCTTGGTTTATGTTAATAGTTTATGGTAATGGATGTGCATCAAAACATCACATTGTACAACTTGGTTATATACAAGTTTTGTTTGTTTATACCTCCTAAAGTTGAAAAATTCACATTTGTATGTAGTCACAGAGAAGGTTAATATGCAACAATATTCTTTGGCGTATTTTAAATAAAAAAAAATCCGAGTGAAAAATAGCATAATAAGATATATAATGTATAATAAGACTCTTTCTCTCTCTGTATATAAATATATAGAAAGAGTAACTTGTTGAGATGTTTGCCTAAATATTATCACATCGTAATTTTAGTGGTAATACTAGTCGTTTGCATTTGGAGAGGGGGCTAAGCTCGTAAGTTTGTTTTCTTTTTATAATATTATATTTAATTTATATTTTGCTTATATTACATTTAATTTTTATTATATTGTTTGAATCTTACTCAGAGAACATGTGTTTCTTTATAAACAGATTATTCTACTAAAACAATTGAAAGTATTTTGCATTTTAGTATTCAGACCTCTTGCTGATTTGATAAGCCATGTTATGTTCACAGAAACACATTTTCAAGGTTCCTTCTTATAGAAATCTTCAACATAAAATACTGATGTTTATTTAAAGCATGATTTAGTGCAACAAGTTCTGAGAAGGTCCTTGTCTTTGCATGTATGTCTTGATCCAGGGATCTACTTTTGACTGTCTAGATGAATGGGTGTTTAAGCCATTTCCTCCAATATGAAAAAAATGATGAATTACAGTGAACTCAAGATTATGATACTTCAGGACAACTCGGTGGAACCCATCTGACCTGTGCAGTTTGTTTCCCATGAAAGACCTATGTCTTACTCATCAATCCTAAGGGTAGAATTATTATTCTTTTGTTGATGCTAAAGAACTTATTAATGTCAGGAGAAGTGTTTAGATAGAAGGCCACTCCTCCTCCTAAGTAAAGACTCCTAAGCAAGGCTGAGCTTTTCAGCAGAAGAGAATTTTTTCTTTAGGGCACAAATAAATGCATGGTTAGGTCCTTCTGCCCATCATGTAGCATTGTCAAAATAGTTTTGGCTTAAAATGTTCCAATGTGTTATAAACATGATTGCCCTAGACAAACCACTAAACTCTCCATGAACTATATGTGTAAAATAAATGGCTCACAATGAACACTGTTAATTCTGTATTTAATCCTCCCAAATACACCATATTGGTAGGTAGCTAAATAAGGAAATAGGTTGTATGGTATGGTTATTTATAAAACAGAAGAAAAAATTTAAAAATAATCACTATATTTTAGAATCATGAATCTGTGCCCCTATTTTCTGGCAATATTACCTAAGGGAGTCAGTAATTTGCTGAATTCATTGCTAATTTAAGATAGAAAAACATGTTGTTTGCCTAAAAAGCAGTCCTGTCTGGTCTTTGTAGTTGCAGTTACAATGTAGTTGGTCCAAGTAAGTTTTGTGAGTAAGCCAAGTAATACAAAATAAGACTATTTAAAAAATCAGGATCCACCCACTCTCAAAGATCAGAACTTAAGTCATATGGGAAAATGTTAGAAAAATCATAAATAACAAACAATTTTAGAAACACACACACACACACACACACATACACACACGCCAGATTGTCAGGCTCTATATACTCTAAAGCTACAGAAAAAGAATCAATGTTTGGTGAAACCTGAAAATGCATATTTTTAAAACACCAAGGCAGTTCTGATGGGCAGCCGGTTTGAGAACCACTGCTGTAAGGGAGAGCCATCTGGCCCCACTTGGCCTTCCTGGCAAATAAAAGGCAAGCCCTCCATTGTGGGACTTTTAAGCTAATAAACAGTTGAAACAGTATTGGGTTTGGAACTAACTATATCTTGGAACAAAATGCTCCATAAAACCTCCAAGGTTGGGACTATTCATCATTTTTTTTAAAAAACATTTTTCCTGGAAAATGTTTTGCTGTTTTTTCCTTATTATAAAAGTAGTAGATGTTTACTATAGAAAATTTGAAAATAAACTAAAAGAGAACAAAGAAGATGAGAAAAATTCCTGTAATTCTATCAACCAGATATCACCATAACAATGCCTATATCTCTTCACTTTTTATATATAAATGGAAGTATATTATAGTACAGTTTTGTTACATGCTTTCTAAAATTAGCAATATAGAAGAAGGATTTTCCCATGTTAATATTCTTCTATGAAATCATGTTCAAGGGCTACAGGAAATATATTTCATATTTAATGTTATTGCTTTTCTAGTTTTGAAAATTTTAGGTTTTTAAAATTTGTTCTAATTGGTTATAAATGATGGTAGAATGCATTTTGACACATCATACATAAATGGAGTACAACTTCTCATTCTTCTGGTTGAACACGATGAAGATTTTAGCTTTTTGATTTATGATTCAAACAATCCTGCAATTTGACTCTCCTTTGAATATAAATTTAGAATATTTTCTTAGGAGTGCTAGAGGTGGGATTGTGAGTTAAAAATCAATATTTATGTCATTTTATGCATATTGCTTAGTTATCCTTTGGAAATATACTAATTTATATTTCAACCCAAATTTATAAGCCATGAACTCTTACCAATATTGAGTATTTTTTTATTTTGTTTATCTGATTGGTAAATAATGTATCTCAAGTTAATTTGTGTCTCTTTGAAACAACTTCTGAAGATCATTGATATTTCCTTCATGGTTACTGGTCATTTATATTTCTTGAGAGAACTGCTTTATCATATCCTATACTTATTTCTCAATTAGGATGTTCCCCTTTTCCGTCATGATGAAAACTCTCTGTATTTCTCATGGGCAGAGTGTATTTTTCCTTCTAATGTCTTAGGATGTACAAAAGTTGATAATTCAAACATATCCCTACCAAAGAGTAGGCTTGAAAAGTTCATCAATTTGATAAGCATGATGTCTACCACCCTATACTGATCACTTCAAGCTCCACACAAAATAATGGCTATCAACTCATAATATCTGGTTTAGCAAAACCAGACACCTGAATATGAATTTAAGCTGATATTTCATATCTCACTTGTATTTTAAGTATTTTAAGCTTTGCCTCTAGTTAAGTACCATAATCTGTTAAGGAAATTTTAGGTATTGGGGAACAGAGCAGGAGAGGTAAAATCAATTCAGCAATGTTTTTTTGAACAGGCATGATATAATATAAAAGTCACTAAATAACCACATATCCATCTGCCTATGTATAAGCACAGCTGTGCAAACATGCCACACTGAATATCATATTTTTGAAACTTCATTGATGTAAATGTGGGCCTTGTTTTATTTAATAATGAATATAAAATAAGACCTTGTGACTATGTAGAACTTTACAATTAAAAAAAAGCATTCATACAATATTTCTTTTGATTCTCAACAATGGATAAGTTAAGTAGGGTAGTGATCACCATCACAGCTAAACTGGTGAGAAAACTGGGCCTTGGGGGTGTCGATCCATTGGCTCAGCTTCCTCAGTGGGGGATTAGTTCCATGGAGATTAAAGTGCAGGATGATCCACTGCTAAGTCAATGCTTAGTGAGGGAACTTCTAGTTTTAAAAAACTCCACAACATTAGGAGAAGGCAAAGGAGCCAAAATAAAGTCAAAAGAAATAAGCCAGAGAATTTTCCAAAATCCAAGGGAAGCATGGGTGTGTTTGAACTTGAATGTAGCTGCAGATTTGGTGAAATTCTTGGCTTTCTTTTATTTTCTGTATTTTAAAGCCTGACTATTAACACCCCCAAGGCCCAGTTTTCACAACATTTTATTATCACTACAAGGGAATTTCATCTTCTGTGGTTAAGGAGATGTTTTTCTTTTCACAATAGCAATGTTGCAACATCTTTCTGTGTATCAAAGTTCTATTCACACACACACACACACACACACACACACACACTCATACACACATACATATATATTATTTATTTTTTTAGTTAGATTTTTTTGGTTGAGTAAGGCTGTATACCTGGATTCTAGAGTCTATATTCCATGCATGATAAGCAATTTGCAAGACACAGAAATTTAGAGTTACAGCTCTGCTTCCCTTTACTAAGGGGCATCACAGAAGGTATATACTCATGATACAGCTTATCTCTTTCTCCAAACTACTGGCTTTTATTTGAAGCTACTATGTTTTTGGCAGAAGACTAAAAAATCTGATCAAGAAGTGGAAAGGTCAATGGAGTTTTACTCAGCCGTAAAGAATGAAATAATGACATTTGCCAGTAAATGGATGGAAATGGAGAACATCATACTAAGTGAAATAAACCAGACTCTCAAAAATCAAGAGTTGAAATTTTCTCCTATATGTGGAAGCTAGAGAAAAATAAGAGGAAAAGGCAGTGGAGGCGGGGATTGGATATCATAAATATGTAGGGAAGATAGTGAAGGAGAAAGAGATCAAGAAGGAGGGAAAAAGGACAGAAAAGGGGAGAAAATATGGAATGAACTTAACAAAATCATGTTATATGCATTTATAAATGTACCATGGAGAATTTTACCTTTAGGTATATGTAGAAAGTACTAATAATAGTAAATTTAAAACACATGTAAAAGGAAAATAAGTAGAGGAAAGAGAATAGGGAGAGAGAGGAGTAGAAAAGGTAGGAAAAGTGTGGGAAAGAGGTATTGAAATCAATTCCATGCATGTATGATTTTGTCAAAATGAACCCAAGTACTATATGTCACTATAATGCTACAATTTAAAAGATGTGGAAAGGCAAAGCATATGAAAATGGAAAAGGGAATTTGGAAAGAATGCAAAAAAGGAAACAAGATAAAATCATACTGTGGAAACCTCAAGTTTTGTCTAGAACAGTGAAGAATAAGGGTCCTGTAATGTGGAGAAAAATCAGGAAGTGAGAGAGTCAAGTATTCACCTGTTTACCAGTCGTCCACCGATTGGGGGCTTCTGAACTGTGTGATGTTAACATTTAAACACCTAGACAAGGTAGCTTCTTGGAGGGGGTCTCACTAAGGCTTGGACAGGACTTATATCTGACATATGGCAGTAAAAGTGCATACTCTGTTGAGAAGAATCCCATAAATATGACAAACAACAGCAAAAATAAGATCTAAGCCTGGTGTGGTGGCACATGACTATAATCCCAGCTGCTCTGGAAACTGAGGCAGGAGGATTGCAAGTTCATAGTCAGCCTCAGAAACTTGGTGAGGCCCCACGCAACTTATCAAGAACCTGTCTCAAAAGAAAAGGAGGGGCCTGGGGTTGTGGCTCAGTGGTGAAGTGCTTGTCTCGATGTGTGAGGCACTGGGTTTGATACTCAGCACCACATAAATAAAATGTAGGTATTGTGCCCATCTACAACTAAAAAAAAAAGTCTTATAAAAAAAGAAAAGGAGGGGTAGCTGGAGATATGATTAAGTAGTTAAGGGTCCTGGATTCAATCGCTAGTATTAAAAAAGAAAAAAAAAATTCAGATCTGATGGCAGCACTAGATGAGATATTCTGAGTGATTGGAAATCATTACAGCTATAAAAATCCTACACGAGAGTTTAACCAGGTAAAAAGTGAAAGACAAAGGAGAGAAGGGAGTTGTTGTTCAATACATCTAACTTGGATTAGTGAGTGACATAGATGACATTTTATAACATGGAAAAAAGTGTAGGGACAAGATTCAGTAGACCAGATAAAGTCAAATATTTGCCTGTGGCCTTTCAATCAGCTAATGAAGTCATATTAACTTTTTTTTTTTTTTTTTAATTTGAGACAGGGTCTCACTAGGTTGCTCGGGCTGGCCAGGAGCATGTAATCCTGTGGTCTTACTCTCCAGGGCAGCTAGTATTACAGGCATGTGCCACAACCCCCAGTGTAATTTTTTAAGTCCCTTACAAATACACTTTACTCCATCACCTTTCTTGTCTAGATGTATTTGGAAAACACACAGCCACATTGACTCAGCTCAGTTAAAATCCAGTACCATGACTATAGAAGAGCCATTCTATCCTTCCTGTCAAGACTTTTCCCTTTTCTAGAAATCATGAAATGTGGGTCCCCTGATTTTGTTCTTCATTTTCAAGATTGCTTTGGCTATCTGGGACCTTGCATTTCAATATTAATTTTAGGATCAGAATTCAGTTGAGATTTTGATAAGGCTTACATTAAATCTATGCATCAGTTAGGGGAGTATTACCATATTAACAATATTAAGTCTTCAGATTCATGAACATGGGATGTCTTTCCATTTATTTTTGTGAGTTTTAAAAAAATTTTTTCAGTGATGTTTTGGAGTATTTAGTGTCAGCTTTATACTTATTCCATTAAATTTATTCCTAAGTATTCTATTTATTTTGATGTTTTTATAAATTATTACCTTCATTTTATTTTTGATTTTACACTGAGAATAAATAAAAACAGGATTGATTTTTGTGTGTTGCTCTTTTATTCTGCAATCTTACTAAATTCACTTATTGGTTCTAATTGTATTTTATTGTATTTAATTGTATTTTATTGGATAGGACTTTCTATACATAAGATCATGACAATATAGTTTAAAATTTGGTTTTCAATCTGGATGCTTTTTATTTCATAACATTCATTATGCTCATTAGCCAAAGATTTGGGATTGGTTAGAAATAGCAGTAACTGAAACAGCTGTAGTAATGACATCTGGAGTGTAGATTTTCTGATAAAATATTATCTAATCACCCATGAAAGGCAAATTGAGAATTAGGACAACTAATTGTTTCTAGAGTGTAGTTTCAATACATTCATACCATTGTAACAACTCTTGGTGCTAAAGCATTTAAAAACAGGCTATAGACATTGTAACAATGCCCAAAGACATTTCTTACTTAGTCTGGTTGAAACAGAACTCTTATTTTTGTCTTGAAGATGTTTCCTCATGGGAATTTCCCATCTTCTTAAAGTATGCCATTGATATCACCATCTATGGCATGTGCTTAACCCCAAAATCTAGGTGTTAGTCTTGCTTTTCACCGTCTACAATCAATTCATTATCATAGCCAATCTTTTTTATTAGACCTCTAATTCATATCCTAAAGCCATCTCCTTCACTGTCACTGCCTTAGTTCAAAACATCTTATTTAATTAAAAAAGAAGGAGGAGGAGGAGGAGGAAGAGGAGGAGGAGGGGGGGGAGGATTTGGCATGGGGTCTATGCCAGCTCTTCCGGTTATCACTTGTATCTTTTTTTTTGAATGTCTGAACTAGCCTCCTAACAGATGTTTGTGTGTGTGTGTGTGTGTGTGTGTGTGTGTACCATCAATTCCACCAGACTCCAGTCTCAGAAGGGCAGCCAGAGGAATCTTGTAAACATGCAAATAAGAATACATCATTTCCTTAATTGAAACAAACCAATGACTTCCAATCACTGTTGGAGTGATTGTGTTCTGTGGTCTGTCTCCTGATGATTTCTTTGACCTCATTTCAAACAACCTCCTCTCTGCCCACAATGTTCTGGTCAGGCCAGTTAAATTTCTGGTCCTTGAAAATGACAAAGTAATTCTTGCTTTGGGATTTCTGCATTGGCTGTTGGGCTGTCTGCCCTGGCCAGAAAATTCTCCGGGCCTTAAAATGGTTGCCTATTTCTTGTCCTTCAGATCTCAACCTAAATGTCACCTTCTCAGAGAAGCCTTTCCAACTACACCTTCTAATCTGGTTCCCTGTCATGCTCTACATCTATTTGAATTCTCTGCATTGCACATTTTAGGCACATGTGTCATCTCCTCCTAATTAAAATATAAGCCCTATGGTAGTGGTAATCTTCTTTGTATTATGTGACTTTGTAACCCCATTGTAGAAAGCCATGCCTGGTACCAAGAAGGGATCAATAAATGTTTATCAAATGAACAACTGAAAATTCCAGAATAAAGCTGATATGATGATAAAAGGACTATCAAAGTGTTCTGCTTGGCTGGAATTTTTTATATCAAATTCTATTTAAATAAATAAGTATAATCTGGGGCTCAAAACTTCTTTAGGGACAAGAATTAATTGTATGCTATTTGTTGTCATAGGAGATAATCAAGATCTACTTTTAAAAAATTGTGTACATTATTTGTTTAATTTGTGCATCACTAAATGGTTTACATCCTAATTGCACTGGGTAGTCCTGGAACTCATCTGTTTAACTTTCCTGCAGTGTCTGATCCATCAATTAACCACCCCCTGCACATACGGCTCTTGGCCAGGATTCTAACATGAACAGAATCCCTTGTGATACCCCAGTAAGGAAACTCATCAGTATTCCTGATTTTTAAAAAAGGGAAAAATTCGCATTGCCTTACACAAGAAGTCTCAGGTGCTAGACTCTTTAATGCTTATTTTCTTTTAGTATTAATTTCTCTTTAAAAAGGAAATCATGCCTCAGGTTGCATGCAGTTAGAGGAAGGTGGGAGACTGGAGTGGAGCAAATTCTGGGAACACCCGATGATTGCCTTGTGTGGAGTGCCCTTTGAATAATAACAACTTGAGGCTTTAACTGGCTCTATGTTCTTTTTCTTTTTCCTTTCTGCTTCCATTATTACATACTTTAGGACCATGAGATATGAGGCTGTCATGAACCCCTGCAGAAATTTATCAGTTCAGAGCCTGGAATCAAAGCGGTGGTGTATTGTAAATGTGCAACAAACATCTCCCCAGAAAAAAGAGCCCTGATGTGTGGTGTTTACTTCTTTCCATAGGGTGAATACTCCCCTGATGGTTGACTTCTACCAATGAGATAACACTGAATGTGGATTTAAGAAAAGATGCTGATGATTGGCTCTTAGGAGCTAACCTGAGCTGGCTTCTGCATACTGCTGGATCAGAGATACAAATGCTTAGTTTCAAGTTCAGAAAGTTCAAAACAGGTACAAGACAGAAAAGGTTTGATAATAAATACTATAAGGCTGAAGCCATTTCACACCCCATCCAAAGACATAAAACAAAAAATCAAAACCAAACCAACCAATCAAACGAACAAAACTTTCAGCAGGAGAGAGAATGGAGATGTTTAGAGGAAGTGCTATTCCTAGCAGCAGGTCCATGTTTTCACTGAGTGTGAGTCGGGGAGAATAGGCAGGGTGGGAAGACAAATGAAAGCTGGAGATGCTGGAGTGCAGGAAAGCTGTGTCCCTCCGGGGACACACTGCTCATACCACAGGTTCCTCCAAGAGCCAGAGGCCCTGGGTCTCGTTGGTCCCACCTGGAACTCTGGGGACAGGCAGCCTAACCAACGCTCCTCTTGGAACAGGGGCAGAACTGGAGGACACGGAGGCCTATGAAGGGTGTTAGAGCAGGCAGCTTTGCTAACAGCCCTTTGTTTCCCCAAGGCTTTAAGAGGTACCTGCTTCCCTTCTCTTAGATCTTCCTTATGCCAATGAGAAGCCAAGGAAAGGGCTGGGAGAGGGGTGGGGGGAGGATATGATCTTGAGGGCCTAATGAGAGATAAGAGGTTTTATTTTCCCCCTAGAATAGCAGACATCTTACAAAAAGAAAGAAAGAGAAAGAAAGAAAGAAAGAAAGGGAAGGAAAGGAGGGAGGGAGAAGGAATGGAAAAGAAAAAGAAGGAAGGAAAGGAAAGAAAAGAAAAAATGAAAAGACGGCTCACATTTTCATTTTTGCACTGGGCTCTACAAATTTTGTAGCTGATCCTGGACTTGGGTCCTTCAGAATTAGTTTATCTCCTTTCCCCAGGATTCTCCCTCACTGTAAAGGAGAGGCAGGACAGAAGAGAGCAGCCAGTAGTATCCTTAGAACAATGCTCAGGGTGGCCCCAGGACCATGTTCCCTAACTTTATTCCCTGAAATCCTAGCTCTCCAAGACATTCACATATTCTTGGGGGAGGCAAAAGTCAGTGGGCACACAAACTCAGGAAACAACATCCTAAAACCTCATCAGCAGATTTGCAGGGTCTAGCAACACAGTAAAAGTTGTGATCTCCACGGTAAATAAGATACTGCTTGGGGGCTCGGGATATAGCTCAGCTGGTAGAGCCCTAGGTTCAATTGCCAGCACCACCACCAAAAAAAAAAAAAAAAGATACTGCTTGATTTTGTTTAATGTTTGAATAAACAGCTGCATTTGTGCATGGGAAGATTGCTTTTGGACTCAACTCTTAATATACTGAAACAATTTCCCTTAACACTCATTTGGAGAGTGCTGCCTCAGAAAAGAACCAGTCACACCCCATTCCACCCCTAGTCCTGGATATAGGGATCTGACAGCCAGCCAAGCACTAACTTTTTCCCTGTACCCCTTTCAGAAGTGATGAGAGTGAGTCATTAGGTTGTCATGGTATTTAACCCAAAGAAACCTTATACTTTCAGTTGTAGACAAGAGAGGAGAGGTCCTTCAAGGTTAAATCACTGTTGTAAAGCAACAGATGCTTGCTGCCACCTAGTCAAGAGTTAAGTACAAGCAATAACAGTTAACATTTACTGGGTATTTACTATCCTAAGGGCTGTATCATACCCTTTTATTTTCACACAAACTGTAGAGTAGATATTCAATGTGGCTCTGTGGAGAAGTTTCCCATGCCAGGAATATGCAGCAGCCGACTAGGCTAAGCTGTGGTGCCACTGTTTGGACAAACATCAGTCTGGATGTTGTGAAGATTTTTCTTTTTTTAAGGTAAAATTAGTATTTCAAGCAGTAGACTTTGACTAAAACAAATTATCCTCCATAACATGGCTGACTGGGCCTCAGCCAAGCAACTGAAGGTCTTGAGGGCAAAGACTGAGATTTCCTGAAGAAGGAGGAACTCTCCTCCAGACTGCCTGAGTTTCCAGCCTGTTGCTCTGTCAAATTCAGACTCAAGACTGCAATATCAACTTTTGCCTGAACTTCCACCCTGCTGGCCTGCACAACAAGTCACAGACTTGATCATCTTCATGATCAAGACAACAATTCTTAGAGAAAATCTTTCTCATTCTTTCTCTTCTCTTTGTCCCTGTCTCTGCCTGTGTATGTGTGCGTGTGTGTGTGTGTGTGTGTGTGTGTGTACCCATCTGCACGTGAATGTATTTATTGTCGTTAATTCTTTCTCCAGAGAGCCCTGACACGTACAATGCCTGTGCTAGAGTTTTTGTTTTCCTCTTTAGAACTGCCCTCTGTTTTCTCCACCCTATCTGTAACCATAAGGGCATATCACTTGGCTACCTTGCTGTCTATCTTCCAGCTGGACTGAACCAATGGGAGGTTACAGTAAGAGGTCAGAAGTCAGGAGAGAAATGGGGTTAGGAGGTTGGTCCTCCTGGCTTTCTCTCTGTGGGCTGTGAGTTAGCAGTGGCTGTGTTCCTTCATCTGAGGCTGGGGCTTCAATTGGATGTCTTCTCCTATAGCTGTGGCTACAGCAGTAGCTGCAGGCTCAGGTCTCTGGGGGTTCCTATAGCCACTCCCTTCCTTTGCTCCTCTTCAGGCCTAGGTTGTAGGTATTACTCATTGTTGCTGGTCCTTTCCCTTCTATCCATACCCCTGCTTTACCAATTTTCATAGTTTTCCCTTAATCCTGCCCAGAGCTCTTCAATTTACCCATTTGAGTGTGCCATCTGTTTCCTGCCAGAACTCTGGATAATTCCATACCCTTATTATTTTCATTTATGCTGGAGGAAACTGAGGACTAGAGAGATTTGGTGACTCCCCAGGGCAAGGATTTCAGGCCTCTGACTCCAGGGGCAGTATTCACAGCTTGTACACTATATGCCAATTACTTTTTTGAAACACAGTTTCCCCATTTGCAAAATGAGGTCAGTACAAAAATTCCTGTGAATTTTTAATTTTATGTGTCAACTGGCCACAGGATGCCCAGATGTCTGATTAAACATTATTTCTGAGTGTATCTGTGAGGGTGTTTTTCTGAAAGAGATTAACTGGTGAGTTGGTTGATGGAGTAAAGCAGATGGCCCTTTCCAATACACACATACAGACTCCAATCCATACAGGGTCTAAATAGAGCAAAAAAGATGGATGAAGTATGAATTTGCTCTCTCTTTCTCTGCCTGACTACTTGAGCTAGGACATCCATCTTCTCTTGCTTTCTGTGCTCCTGGTTCTCAGGCCTGAATGTTTGGACTGAAATCTATATCACCATTTTCGAGTTCTTAGGTCAGTTAATGACATCACCAGCTTTCCAGGATCTGTCAAATTACAGAAGACAGGTCATGTGAACCAATACCTTGTATTAAATCATACAGGCATGCACACACACATGCGTGCACACACACACACACACACACATCCCATATATATAGATATGCTTTTTGTTATAGTTTGGATGTGAGGTGTCCCCCAAAAGCTCACGTGTGAGACAATGCAAGGAGGTTCAGAGGGAAATGATCGGGTTGTGACAGTCTTAACCCAATCAGTGAATTAATCAACTGATGGGATTAATTGGGTGATTGAAGGCAGGTAGGGTGTGGCTGGAAGAGGTGTGGCATTGGGGGCTGTGGCTGTGAGGTATATAGTTGTATCTGGCAAGTGGAGATCTCTCTCTCTCTGCTCCCTGATCATCATGTAAGCTGCCTCCCTCTGCCACACTCTTCCTCCATGATGTCCTGCCTTACCTTGAGTCCTGAGGAATGGAGCCTGCTGTCTATGGACTGAGACCTCTGAAACTGTGAGCCCCAGATAAACTTTTCCTCCTCTATAATTGTGCTGGTTGGGTCTTTAGTTTGCAGAGGCAAAAAAGCTGACTAAAACACTTTTAGTTCGGTTTATCTGGAGAACAGATATTGACTATAAACTTCTCATAGAGTTCTAGTTAGCACTCAGTAAGCACTAGCCATTGTTATTACTTGCACACAAAAAGTACCTTAATGAATATACAAATTTCCACTCACAGAGTTGTTAATAGCATTACTTGGCTGATAGGTGGACAGCACTATCACAGAGGCTGGCACACATTGGTTGCATATGGCATAAAACTCTTATCACATCTATTGTTTCTATCTCTCTTTCAATGCCACATTATCCTGGCATGTCCTTGAATTCTATGTGAACAAAATTTTGAGTTGAGAGGCAGGTGGGGGATGGTGACAGGCATTTTACAAATTTTTTCTCATGTAAATGACACAAAGGAACTAAGTGAGTTCTGGTTTTGGAGATGAGGAAGTGGAGGGCCAAGTGGAGGGCATAAATGACTTATTTAAGGCCACTATTATATCTGGTAGTGAGGGATTCCAACCAGATATGTCTGATTCCATATGTACTTGAGCCAAAGACGACTTGTTAATAGAGGTGATATTCAGTTGGTCAGCACTGGTATAACAGGTTCTACTGTTAAAATATGGAAGTATTTCCCCTTGGTAAGTGACTGCTACCTCCAGTCTCCTGCATATATCCTGTCTACCCACTTCTTCCTCCCAACTCCCAAGACAGAAAGAGCCTTTTCTCAGGGGCTGGGTCCACACCTTATCAGTTATAATTTTCAGAATCAGTTCCAGCAAAGGAACTAGAGGATCACATCTCAGAGAAGCAAAGAATAAACTATGTGTAAACTTTATAGAAATACAAGAAGGAGGATGACATAGGAATTTTCAGAGCACTTCAGGCAATTCCCAATATTTCCATCCTTGCTCCCCTGACTGATTTCTTTGGAGAGATGAGCTTCAGAGGGAGTTTTAGAGTGAGTGTATGAAGGAGTGGGATTGTCTGTCTCCATACTCCAAAAAAGTTTAGTCTTGTTTCTGAATGATCCCTTATTTCAGCCTTGATTGTACCTCTATCCTGAGCCCCAAGTCTCAGTGATCCTTTTAGAATAACTTGACAGAAAAACACAGGTGTGAACAGGTTTGCAGTGGGGAAGAGGAGGGTCGACTTCTTCTTGTGCGTTCAGGTTTCAAATCAATCACTTGGGTTTCCACATTTTATTTTAAAGAGCTATATTGGTGTCTCTCCAAGAGAGCACGGATACTCCAAATGTCTGTGATGCTGAGTTGACAGCAGGCTGCCATTCATCTTCACCTGTGGAGTCACCTGGTCTCCCTGGGTGCAGGCAGTCTGTCTCTGCAGGAGGAGGGGCTATTGGGCTTTCTAATGACTGAGGTGGACTTTGTGGGTTTTGTGGAGAAAAATCCAAAATAGATAGTCACTATGGTCTAAATGTGTGCGTTCCACCCCCTCCCAATTCATATGTTAAAACCTAATTATCAATGTGATGGAGTTGGGAAGTGGGGCTATTGGGAAGTGATTAGATCATGAGGGCAAAGCCTTTGTGAATGAGATTGGTGCTTTTGTAAAAGAGGCCCTGGAGAGTTGACTTACCTCTTCCATCATGTGAGGATACAATAAGAGGTCACTGTCTATGAATCATAAAACCAACCCTCCTGGACAACAAATCTGCTGGCATCTTGATTGTGAACATTCCAGTCTCCAGAAGTGTGAAAAATAAATTTCTGTTGTTTATGAACTACACAGTAAATGGCATTTTATTATAGCAGCCTGAATGGACTAAGACAATAGTGAATTTAGAAACCTGAAGCCATTCTTCATGGTGTAAGAGCTGGGTCTTGTGGGAAGAGAAGGGTAAGAGAAAATTAGTTGTTGGGGAATTTTGTGCTGAGGACATTTTCATTCTGATTCCTTTCAGACATCTCTGCAGAGCATCAAACTCTGTCTTGCTGTGAGGATTGCCAAGGTCAGCCCTTGCCCTTTAAAAATCTCCTTTCTCTTTCTTTCTTTCAAAATGGACTTGCCCTGGATTAATAGTGATATGCAGGAGAGCTTCTTATCTCTCCCTGGAATAATGCTTCAATAATAATATTAGCCACAAACTTTAATCTAAAGAGTATAAGAGACTGAAAAATAATTCACAGAAAAAAAGCAAACCTCCATAATCGAAAGAGATAGCGTTGGGGAAGAAAAAATGACAAGAAGATACCAGGCTGAAAATGGTAGCATTGAATTGGGGATTAAGTGGGCGGGCAATTCCAGAATGACAAGGGCCAACTTGAACTGTCTAATGGGAGTTTTGTTAAGGTCTTTCAAATACTCCAGGGCCATTTCCCCCCTCTGCCCCTATGTTTTCGTCCAGGTTTAGAGGTAAAAATCAAATAATCAAGAATGAGATTCTGGCTCTATGGACATTTTTTTTTTAAAGAGAGAGAGAGAGAGAATTTTTTTAATAATTATTTTTTAGTTTTCGGCGGACACAACATCTTTATTTGTATGTGGTGCTGAGGATCGAACCCAGCCCCGCGCGCATGCCAGGCGAGCGTGCTACTGCTTGAGCCACATCCCCAGCCCTCTACTGACTTTTTCTCAAAGAAAAGATGGCTACAAGTTTCATGGAAAATCCTCTTGCCAAGTAAAAGTCCTTTAAGAACAAGATTGATTACTCCATTTTCAGGGGTCAGTGCAAAATAAAAATGTGGTGTCCTTTGTTCCAATTATTAAAAATATCAAGAAGACAGGAGAGCATGAAACCAAAAGTGGAACTCTTCTGAGTCTGGGGACCCTGTGTGGCTGCACAGGTCACATGCCCATGAAGCTGGCCCTGATTAGGTTTCTTTGGAAGTTCACTCTATTCTCATTTTCTGACTTTCTGCTGCTTCTTCCATTGTCAAAACATCAGCGAGGTAGCAGTGTGTGTGTGTGTGTGTGTGTGTGTGTGTGCGCGCGCGCTCGCGCTTGCACGCTCTTGCACGCTATTTTTAGGCATTAAGTTGATTTTTAAAAGGGTTTTTAAACAAACATTTCTAAAATTAATCGTGTTAGTACTAAGATCAAAATTTTAGCAAGAGAGACTGCTGCTCAGGGCTCTACACTTTAGCGGGTTCTGCTCTGGCCCTTTTTAAGCTCAACTTGAAATCTGTGAAGACAAAGAGATGTGTTCACCCAGGCAAATGCCCAGGTGACTTAGACCCCACAATCCTTTGCCTAAATAGTCTTCCTTTGCTTTAGAGATGGACAGGCACCTTCCTTAGGATGCTTTCTTCCCAAGGGTGAACCTCATTACCAGAATGGGTGCTCCGTGGCCTAAAAGTAGGCCCAGGGAGAGTTACTTTGGAGAGGGTCCTGTTGACAGGGCTGTGAACTGGCCTGGGATGTTCTCGACTGTTTGTTTGAGGCTGCTTGCTGTACTGGTGAGAAACAGAGGGAGGAAAATCTAGGGATGTCCTGGCGGGGCTGTTTTCCCCATACTTACTGCCACATTTTACAAAAAGATGCCAAAGGACACCGAGAATTTGAAATTATAACCTGGCTTTGCAGGTTATTATAAAAGTATATTAACTAATCGAGGATCAAACATTTTATTTAACAGTTTGCTAGCTTGAATTACAACAATTTTAGACTAATAGTATGTGGGCTTCCACTCATATTCTTGCTGTGGGTTCTGTAAACTTTAGAGGCAGACCTGGATGGTGGGCAGCAAAAAAAGTGTGTATTTCCATAAGAAGTTGAACGCCAACTTCCCCATAAAAAGTTTTGTATTTCAGTTATTCTAACTTTGTGCAGATGTGCATGTGTGTTTATATGTGTAATATTTATACATTTTGACAAAGACAGTTTTTATTTTGAATAGTGAAATAGAGCATCATTTTAAGGGTGCAGTATATATATATATATATATATATATATATATATATATATATACACACACACACACACACACACACTTTTCTACAATTTGTTTACATACCACAAGATAAATAATTTTATCTTTAATGTTGAACTTTTTATGAGCTCATAATAGCATTTGTGATAATGATAGAAATTTCATTTTGACAGAATGAATATATTTGGATTTTGTGAATTGAATAAGGAAAAGCAAATTTTTATTGGAATTGATTTTATCTTTGAAGTATCTAGGGCACTGGTTAAAAAAACAAAACAAAACTGGCCTTCTTTAAGTGTGTAGTTCTGCTAACAAAGCCAGCACATGAAGTTATCACTGCACTTTTTATATGTCCATAATGAAGCTTGGAATTTAAAGTGGAGGATGTAAATGTAAAACAACCATTTGAGGCAAATGGAAAATCACCCTCCACCAAGTGATATGTGAAGGCATCTTCTGCAGGAGCACATGTTCAACAACCATTTTTGGGACACAGTCTTAAAAGAACTTCTAACTTCGGGGATAGGTGGGTTTGTCTTTTGATTTGTTCCTCTAGTTTAATGTGGTCAGTGGAATTACTCAATCCTCATGGGGACTGGCACACTGTTGATAATGATTCCTTGCGAGTTCCATGCTTGTCATCAAGTTTATTGCGAACTCGAAATCCAGAACTTAGTTTTTCAATAAATATATGATTTTGACTTTTTTGAGCTCTTGGCTGCTGAGTTCATTGCAAAAATAATAATAGCTGCAGATATACATTTGTACATGGTTCCTGAATAATAATGGTTCCACTTGTGATTTTTCCACTTCACAAAAATGCAAAGGAAATACACATGCAGTAGGAACCATACTATGAATTTCAAAATTTGATCTTTTCCTAGTCTAGCAATAAGGGGTGTTATACTCTCTGCCAAAGCTAGGCAGCAACAGTGGCTGAAGCTCCCAGTCAGTCACGATCAGGAGGGGAAACAACCAATACTTTACAATGTGCTGTGTTGCTGAGATATGATGTTCCAGGTTAATGTATTAAATGCATTTTTGACTTCAGTCATTTTCAACTTAGAATGGGTTTATTGGAACATAATCCCATCATAAGTGGAGGAGCATCTGTATCAAACACACAAGAAATAACAAAGCCACATAATGGGAGTATTCAGGCTGTTTGCTATGATATTGATGACAAAATGGCTTAATCTCTAGCTTTCAGTCAGTCATGTTCCCCAACAAACTAATGATATCCCACATTTCTATTGGCCATGCAAACTATGGCTCAGTGATCTCATGCATTTTGAAGGGTGTTGTACAGGCCACAGCATAATTGGATGACAGAACAATGGTTAGCAGGGGCAATGGTATTGAGTCTTTCTCCTACCACCACTCAAACTTCAAGAAATTAGGTTCAGAGCTCTCTCTTGTCTGAGCCTGCTGTGTTTATCAGCAAGAGCCATCATGTTGCATTTGAAAGCTTGTTATTCTGATTCTGGATAAGATAGAGAAATGAGAGAGAGGTATTATTGGACATCTTTTAGATGTAATTACAAATTAAAGTGAAAAAATAAGTTTATTGCATGTACATCTCCATGTTACTAGGCAAGACACAGGAGAAGCTGAATATAAAAAGTGGAGACCTATCAATGCATCTATTAAAAATTATTCATCACTAAAAATGTAAAAACTTGGGGACAAACGTTAGACAAGTTGAGACACCAGGATAGAAGGTGTAATGTGGAAATGTCTATCACAGGTATAGAAAAATAAACAAGTTTCACTTTCTTTGCTCCTTTGGGAATAATGTTCATAATTTTGCTACCTGATATATGAGTATACCTAAGTTTTCTAAAGGTGAAATTTCCTAGTCTGTTTTTCCTTCTTTCTGTATTGGAGATTGAACCCAGGGCCTCATGCATGCAGGCAAACACTCTATCACTAAGCTACACTCTTAGTCCAAACTCTCCAAAGTTTGAGTTTATTTTAGCCAAGATCATACATGAGTTATACCTGTGTAGCCATCAGTCTATTCCTTTTGCATTGAAAATAATTTCAAAACTGCCTTTTGATTAGGCTGTCTCAGTCCTTTAGTTATAGAATAAAACTAAGAAGGCCAGGGCACTAAAGATCTGGCACTGATATGTAATCAATATATAATTCAATAAAAGAAGCCAGTGTTTGAGATGCTACTGAAAGCCGTCAACTTCTCTGGGCTCTTTTCTTTGTAACATCAAT
Organism: Marmota flaviventris; assembly: GCF_047511675.1. NCBI lineage: Eukaryota > Metazoa > Chordata > Mammalia > Rodentia > Sciuridae > Marmota > Marmota flaviventris. The sequence continues at coordinate 25,322,310 of NC_092498.1, forward strand.
GATCTCAGATTAGCTTTCATGGCTATGTGTCTATGACTGAAGAGATACTTAAAAGAAGTCTAAATAATCAAAAAGTAATTGTAGCAGCTTCTTGAAGGTCATCATAAAATGACCTTTAATCATTCAAAATGTCAATGGACAATTTCTCATTAAGGCACCAGAAATCACAAGATCTTGCAGGAAGGTTTATAGCAAAAAAGAGAGACAGATCACCTCTCTCAGAATTGCTGAGTGAATTACTGGGTGAAGACCTGTCTATCACATTCTTCTGTTCCTGGAATGCTGACTACAGATTTTGCCTCTGCTTGACATGTGAAGCTAAGCAACTAAATGCTGATACTCGATATTATTTGATGTCCTAATTAGATGCTCATTCAATAGAAGTCACTGCTGAATTTTGCAAAGACTTGCAGAAATTGAAATTCTAGTTGCTAATATCATTCTTAACTTGCTGCTTTGGTTCCAGAATTTAAGTTGATTTTTATCCCCTAGGCTTTTAATCAAGTGGATGATGGGAGTATGATGGAACAGGGGTTAACAGTGGGATCGGAAGATTGTTCTCTCGTTGCTCACTCTAGCTTGCTTCAAATCTTTTCTATTTTTTTTTTTTTTTTGGCACTGAGGAGCACTGATGTCATCTTTCCCAAGAATGTCATAGAGGGGCCAGATAGTTGCATTGTCTCAAAGGACATAGTTACTTGTATCAGACATGAGAATTTTCTAGACAGTCCTTAAAGTAGTAGGATATCCTTATATGTTCTGGAATTTTGTTCTCTGACAGGATAAAATAATTTGTGTTGGGGCTGGGTATGTGGCTCAAAAGGTAGCGCGCTCGCCTGGCATGCGTGCGGCTCGGGTTTGATCCTCAGCACCACATACAAACAAAGATGTTGTGTCCGCCGAAAACTAAAAAATAAACATTAATAATAATAATAATAATAATAATAATAATAATTTGTGTTGCTAGGACAGTAGCTGGTATGGAGGGGGTAAATTCACATTTCCACATGCTTTATCAAAGTGTGTTCCATGGACCATGAACTACAGGAGCTGCTCTATTACAGAAGGTTCTATGGCCAAGAACTTCACATCAACTTTCCTCTTGGAGATTCCCAACGTATGTTAGCCTAGTAAAGGATCAGACTGTGATCAAGAAACCATCTAACTTTATTTAACCTGTAGTTTTCCACAGCTATTTATCACGAAAACTCCATTCTATGGTACTTTCTATAGAAACACTATAGTGGTCACAGGTTGCAATATCATTTAAGTATTTTTTTTTTTTTCATTAATTGGGCTGACAACTTATAGTCCAAGATATTATTTCCTTTTTCTTTTCTCTATGCTAATCTAGGTTGTATTTTCTTTCAGTCATTTCCTTCCATCAGGCTATATAACCTCTTCAGATGCTCTTAGTGCCACATGATCTTATAAAACCAGTGACTCACTCTTCCCGGAGATGAGCTTCTGTTAAGGAGTCTCCTATTTCTTTTATTCTTGATTTGTGTAGCTTTGTTGTCTTCTGTTCCCAAGCAGAACCATTACAACCTACCTGGCTCAATAGGTCTTTTTTGTTGTTGTTATTTTTTATATTTCCTGTTCCCATTTCTCTTAACCAAAATGTTCATTTACTCTCAGATTTGATCACCACAGTAAATACTCGTTTGTTTCCTCTGTATCTGTCACTCTAACAAAATGAGAACCATCCAAATTATGGACATAATCTCTCAACAGACTAATATTGGCCTGATTCACATTTTATTTTCTGAATAGATTTGCTACACTTCATTAATTTTCTTCCTGCTGTGCAGGGCTCAGTACTTACTGAATGTGTAGAACCCAGACCAGCAGTCTCAGAGGGCCATCTTTCTGCTCATCATAGGGCTGAAAATCTGGATTTTTGTTCAAGAAAAAGCAGTGGATGCCTTAAACATACTTGGCATTATGATGCAATGACAAGAACAATATGAACAGGTCCCTGCTTTCATGAAACATGCATTTTGCTAGGGGAGGGTTTTGTCAGTGACTTCTGTTACAGTTTTTTTTTTTTTTTTTTTAGTGCTAAATTAAGTGCTGTATTGTTTTGTGGCCCCAGTTAGACACTAGTCAGTTCTCCTTTTTGAATCCCTAAAGAAGCACAACATACCCTCAAGGACGTTTCTTATCTGGCACTCACATTCTGGGCCCCTAATCACCCCAGGGCCAGATACCAGACAACTAAGATCAGCCCTATGCCGCCTGGGGCCAGGGAAATTATTCAAATTAGCCCATTCACAGCGAGTTTAGGAAATCTAGCTCTCCCCTAGGCAGCAAGCTTCCTGCCACAACTCTAGTTTACAGCTACCCTTTCTCCAGGTGTAATTCTTCTGTGGCCCAAGGTAGACCCCTTTTCCCTCTTTGGAGATGCAAGCAAGAAAGTTCTATAGTTCATCTACCTAAGTGTTGATATGTTGTGTCCCACAGTCAAAAGAAACTTTAAATCTTACAAAGCATAGCTTCAGACAAAAACTTGTGTTTCCTCTCATTGTTATGAAAACTGCAAGACTTAAAATAGAGGACTAATTGGTGGTGAAAGGAGGAGGGATACCAGTTTATAAGAAAAGAAGAATTCTTTTTTGAAAAAGTGACTTGAATAACTTAATTTCCCCTCCAAGGACTCTAACATGTTAACGTGTGGTCTATATATGCCTTTATTTACTGCATACTTGTTGAGGATTTACCATGGCCCTGGTGTTATAATATTTTAGGAGATATATAGAAACAGGAAATGTGTGTCCTTCTCTTGAAAAACTTATAGATTAATTAAGAACATGTGACATGCACCTTAAATGATTAACAAGCAAAATCAAGTATATAATAGTGTAAAAAGAATAAGAAAACCAGAAAACAAAACAAATATAAAAAGAAACAACACTCAATAAAACAAAAAACTAAAAACAAAAGCAACAACACACACACACACAAATGCTAAAGAACTAGAGAAATAAATTTGCTTGCAATTTTCAATAATAGCTAACTTAAAATAATTTTAAAATTTCACTGTTTTGTTGTAGAAACGTTTGCATTTGCTCTTTGCCTTAGTTCATTCTTGCCAGCTCTGAAATCTTTTCTCTGAAGCACACAGGACTTAGCTGTTTCTAACCTTGTTATGAGAAGCTCAGATGTTTTGGTGTCATGCAGCTTTTGAGTTGAAGCAGGTAACGAGTTTCTCCCAAGGGAAGGATTTTGGAAGATTGTGTTGGCAGTTCACATCAGATAAAACTATTTATTTTAAAACTTGGGTGTGTTTCAAAAAGGAAAATGGTTTCAGCCTAAATCCATTTGCAATACCAACCTTCCTGGTTGGGGAATTGAATATTCAGCTAATTTACTTTTGATGGGTGGACTTTTGAGTGTTTTAAATGATGGTTGACAGGTGTGGAAGTTGGGCTTCTCCATTAATGCACTGGTGTTGGTCTTTGGTTTTCAAGGGAACTGACACTTTTCCTGGAGAAATGGGAAGTGGTAGTTGACCAATCCTCTTCCCTTTCTGTAGATCCACTCTCTAGTGGCTACCCATCATTATTCCTACCAAACTTTCTTATTAAATATCTACCTTGTGTAATTAAATATCTAACTTGTGTAAAAGGATTCCAGCAGCCTCTTCAAGGAATGTCAAACATGCCAACAGAGATAAGGCAAAGACTTTGTATGTAGCAGATTGTGGACATTGCCATAAGAGAGGTCTAAAAGAGGCATGGAGTGTGGAATTAGGTAGGAAGGAGTCACTTCAAACTGGGGGATGAAGGAAAGCTTAACAGAGAAAGTAATACTTGAACTGGGATCTGGGGAACAAGTTTGATTGACAACTTATAACTTGTGGGTTAAATCCATTCCATCCATCAGTTTTGATAAATAAAATTGCATTGGAACACAGCCATGCCCATTCATGGAGGGGGTTGTCCATTGTTTATGACTGTGTTCATTCAAAAAGAGGAGAGTGAGTAATTGTGATGGAGATTGCATGGCTCTCAGATACTATGAGCCCTGCTTTAAAGCTATTTGCTTGAGGGACTCCACAAATGGCTTTGATGTCAAAATCCACGACTTCAGTTGGCAGATGCTATGGTTTGAATGTGTACACCAAAAGTCCATGGTTGGACACTTGATCCCCAAATTCACATGTTGATAGTATTTGGAAGGGGAGCCTTTGGGAGGTAATTAAGTTTAGATGAGGTCATGAGGTTTGTGCTCCCATGATGGCATTAGTAGCTGCATAAGAGGAAGAGAAACCTAAGGTCAAATGGCTGCTCTCTCTGTTGTGATGCAGCAAGGAGGCCCTTAGCAGATGCAAATCCTTGATCTTGGACTTCTCAGCCTCCAGATATGGGAGCTGCATAATCTTTGAGTGTTTATAATTTCTCATCCTGTTACGTTCTGTTATTGCAACAGAAATGGACTAAGATACTAGGCATTCTGGAGATAAAGCCCTTCTGACTCTTGGGACTGCTTGAGTGATGTGATAGCATTGAACTTCAGGACAGTAAGTATGGCAGATGGACTGTAGAGAGAGATGTTATAGGAAAAAAAAATCAGAAGTTCATGTTGTCACCTAAGTAAAAAATAATGAATCTGGATTAGGAACATAGCTGTGATGAAAGAAATAGGATGTATTCACAGGTGTGAATAAAGCACTGGAAGTGTGGAACAAAAAGGGAGAATCAGGACAGCTCTGAGGTTCTGAGTCTTATGACTGAGGATGTCAACAAACCCTTCTCTGGAAACACATCTGCCTGAACAGGATTTATTGGCTCTTCCTCCCACTCCACCCCAATTAGAAGGAGGGGTAAAACTGGAGCAGCCTCATCCCTGCAGGGCAGTTAATATTGGAATGAGAGGTGGTGAGAAGCTTCATTATGGAGGGAGCAAGATCCAAAGCTTTGCTTATGGAAAAATATCAGTTACTCGATAGAAAATCAGGATACATTGTCTCTGAGACAAAAATACTGCACAAGTTGGAGGGGTATCCTTATAATTTAAGTCACTTGGAGGATTACCAGATAAAATATACAATGCCCATTTAAATTTGAATTTCAGATCAGCAAGGGATAATTGTTTTTGTATAAATAATATTGCATGGTATGTATTTATACTAAAATTATTATTCAAATTTAACTGGAAATCATTCAGATCAAAAATGAATAATTTTAAGGGCATGTCCCAAGTATGAGCTGTTTATACTAAAATTTTATCTATTATTTATCTAAAATTCAAATTTAATTGAGATTTTTTTTGTTTATATTTTTGCTAACTCTGAAAATACTATTTATAGGGTAAGCAACCATAACTTTCACTCTGGGGAAATTTGAACAAGAATTTGGACACCTGCATTTGCTTTCCCACATAGACATAGAGTTGACACCTCTAACCCTTCTGGAGCCCACAACTCAGTGGAGGATGGTTCAGTGAGTATTAGGCCTAAGTATTAGGCATTGCTCCTGAGTGCAGATAGAAGAGAGGCCCAGAAGATGAGGTGAAGGTCCCAGTGGTGGTAGATTCATCAGTTAGCTGATGGACTTGAACAGAGCAAAGAGGGTCTGAAGTAGAGAGAAGTGGTGAGTTCAGAATGGAAATAGATTCCTTAGAGGAACCTCCTTTCAAAGACCTAACTTGAGAAGGAATTTTCTTAGGACAGATCAAAGCAACAACCATGCTAGATAAAGGTCCCAGCTTCTACTACCCTGACTCCACTGCAAGGATCTGCCTATCTCATACTTCTGAATTTTTGCTATGTTGACTCATTAAATGGATGGCAATTACCCACTCCAGCTATCTCATAAGACTGTGTGGTGGTTCATTTTATATTCAGCAGAGTACCCTGTTGTTTTGTCAGATACTGGTTAAGAGATTGCTGGGAAGGTATTTTCTTGGATGTGGATAATATTTAAATCAGTAGCCTTTGGATAAAGCAGACCACTCTCCATACTGTGAGTGTGCCTCACCCAGTCAAAGGGAGTCCTTAAGAGAAAAGATTGAGGTTACCAGAAGAAGAAGAAATTCTGCCTCTAGATTGTATTTGGACTTGAGACTGCAACACCAACCTCTGCCAGGATTGTTCAGGCTGCTAACCTGCCCTGAAGATTTTGGACTTCCCAGTCCCTACAACTTCATTAGCCAATTCTGTCGACTCTGTCTCTTCCTTCTCATTCTCTAGAGACCCCTGATTAATACAGGCTTCCATTCAGATGATCCTGGAGTAGCACTGACTCCCATTCCACTCCCCCCTACCCAACCACATTTGGAGCGGGACTGTGTGGAGTTATTACTGGGTTTTGCCAGCACCAGATTCTTGTCCCCAAATTCGCACTTGAGTGACAATAAAACTGAGTTTCCTGGTTGCCCACACAGGTCATCAAGTGAGGGGAAGGCGGGACCTGCTTCCCTTGGGTCACCCATCCTTGAGTGGTCATCTGCTGAAATGAGTTGCTCCCCATAGCTGTATGAGCATGGCCATGGCCTTGGCATCTGGAGAAGTGAGACTCTGGCCTTTGACCTCAGACATGCCCCCAACACAGCAGCCCCAATTCACTCGGCACAGATTGTGCTCTTAAAATAGTGTGTTTAAGAAGACCGTTTCCCCACATTTCTTTTCGTCTTTACTCAGCCGAGAGATGATGCAAACAAAGGCATGCAGGTTTATATTAAAAGTCCTTGGTGGATGGTGTGTCTGTCTGCTCTCCTCCCAGCTCCCTAGCAACAGCTATATCATCCTTTTATAAATCTCTTCATGGAAATTCCAGCTTTTCTGTGCAGGTCTCTGTCTCTGTTTTCTGTCTCCCAGTATCTTTCCCCCCCACCCCCCGCCTGCCTGTGTCTCTCTATTTCTCTGACTGTGCCCCCCCACCCCGTCTCTGTCTCTCTCTGCATGTTTCTTTCTCTCTGGTGTGATTTCCCACATTAGCCACCGTCCATTTCTTTGATTCCTTCTTGGCAAGGAGAGCTACAGCACCATTATGCAGCAAGCAGCCCTGCTTGCCTGCTACCTTAAAATAATAATGTTTCATGGTGACAAATGGATATAGTTAACAATGAAAGTAAAATGCTTAGCAGGCAGGGGTGCGACCGTGTCAGATTTCTCTGCCTGGCAAAAAACAGAGAGCGGCCTGAGAATCTCTAAAGAAACGAATATGCATGTGGGTAGCTGGCGATGTTTGCCAGGTGGACACTGCCACTCTTTTTTTCTTAATTTAGCTTCTGGGGATCTTAGGCTAAGTTCTCAGAGGTAAACAATGGTCATTCTTAATTTACTAAGGCTTTGTCCTTGCCCTAGGAAACTTAAAAAATAATGGCAGGTTTTAAAATCTGGCTTTTCCATTAGCTATTTTCTTTTGATAAAAATTTAAAAACAAACATAAAACCATCTGAATTAATTGAAGGAATAGAATCCTTTTCGGAGCCCTGGTGGCTGAAGCTTCTGTATTGTGTTGGAAAAGGACCAATTGAAGTTAAAAAGAAAATGAAAGAAAGAAAGAAGGGAAAGGAAGAAAGAAAATGGGACTTTTAGCCTTCCCTTCCCTCCTCACCACTAAGAAGGAAAAGAAATCGGCACCTAAGAAATCTAACCGAATGCCGTCTGCGTGCACACGTGTGCACGTCTGTGTTTTGCACACTGCTGGTGTGCCCTCCCCCTGGGTGCAGATGGCTACTCCAGGGGCAGCACATGTGGGCTGCGGATGTCTGAAAGTCGGCTCGCTTGTGCACATGGAAAGAGGAAAACAAGCGAGTGAGGTAGAGACCGCACAAGCCTAAATCAAAAGCAACTGTTCCACCATGAGGAAAGCAGGCAGGCCTTGCTCTGTGGACACTCCACTCTTTCTTTGCCGCCCAGACTGATCTTTGAAATAAAATAAAGAAGCGTGGCAGACTAACTAAAACATAGGTAGAAATAATATATTTGGGTTTCAGAAAGAAAGAAAAAAATAACCTGGCATGGCTTAAAAGACACTCATTTCATAACAACACATGTGCAAAGAATTACAATAATTGCAGTGCACACATCGGTAACAGACAGAGTGAACAATGAATATTAAAAACACATTCCTAGAGCGGCCCCGTGGCTTGGCAGCAGTGCACAGTGTGGAGACCTGTGCGGGAGTCAAAGGCCACTTCTCTGCTTGCAGAGCTGTCAGGGTTTGGCAGGAGGAGGTGGGGCCCCTTGGAGTAGGAGCAGAGAGGAGGGAGGCAGGTGGTAGTGACTGTCACTGTGACTTCTCTCTTTTCCCCTGGCAGAGCTTAGGTGGCTTCAGGAGGGTTCACAGAGGAAGTCAGCCTCAGCCCTTTGGGGCTCCAGCTCAGAGCTGAATCAGAGCCAGGCTGTGAAGGAGGAGGGATGGGGATAGAAAAACAAACACCAGAGAACAAACAGGCAGAAGGTAATGCTGGGAACACCCAGCCAGAGTCCTGGATAAAAATCCCAAGTCCTCTCTCAAGGCTGGCCTCCAGCATGACCTAGCATGAGGGACTTCACTGCTGCAGAAATATAAACTGGGAAAGTGTTTATGTTCTGTGGGTGAAACACATTGATCTGCCTTTTCCATTTCAATCTTTGTTATGCAGTTGGGGGATGAATTCTCCCAGTGGTGTGTTCCAGAACCTTCAAAGGCATATTAACCAAACATTACAGGTACATAATGATCTTTTCACAGTGAATCTCTTTCATTGTCAGCAAAGACAAAGGCCCTTCTCTTAAGTACAGCTTTGGCTCTGAATGTTCAGCTTTTGCCTCTTGTCATTGGCAAGAAATTGACTCTTCAATCCTTGCAACTTTGGCAATGAGAGTGGACAGAGGGTGGGAATCTCTAACCAGAGAGAGTGTTTCACACGCTGGGAATTGAGGTGTGAGGATTCTTAAGCTGCAGGCCATGAACATTCAAGGGTTGGTAAGGTAGAATTCAGGGAGCTCTATAAACTCGAATGGGAAAAAATTACCTCTTTAATTTTGCTCATGTGTGAAATTTAGCATTCCCTTAACTGAAAGTGTAGGAAACAAACCACATCATGCTAGTAATTCTTTTGACTTTGTCACCAGTATAAGTCATGGGTATTTTGATGTCACCTCACTGCTGTTTCAGATATTTCTGATGATTATACTCAACCCTACTTTGAAGTTATAGTAATTATTAGGCCTGCTACAAGATCTTGTTATTTTGTGCATAACAAGAAGTATCATCAAAATAAAATACTTTGATGACTGTTTCAATACAATGGATTTCCTTTGACATCTTAGGTACTGTATTTTATTCTTTAAAAAAAATATATTATTTTGAGGAGGAGTGTGCAGACCACATGGCCATATTGCTGGTGGATTTAAGGCACACATGGCATTCTCCAGACCAGGGGGAATCCAGACTCTAGAGCAGTCATGAGATGCTGAGTCCTACACAGAGAATTCCACAGTGGTCTGGCTCCATGTGTGTCTCTACACATGGGTGAGAGAAGGCAAAGCAAAATGTGCCTCCAGACACAACTCCAGGGCCTTAACAAAGCAACTTCTTACTAGTCTACTCCTTAGATATACCCAGCAAATGTTAGCATTCACCAAAATGAACTTTGAATTTTCTCAGTGATTTGCAGCAGAACTTCAAAATGGTTTTATTTAAAAAAAAATAACAAGAAGAAGAACCCCTCCAACAACCAGTTTCTCCAGATGGCCAAGAATGTGTGCCGCTAAATCACAGCTGATAAGAATGGCTAAGGGCTGATGAATGGATTTGACAGTTTCTGCATCCAGTAGAAAGAAAGAACATCTGTAAGAGGGATGGTGAGAGAATCAGCACTATGGGGTGACATCTCTTAAATCAAGGAGTCAGTTATGAGAACTGACACCCATATCTCCACTTGCCCTAAGGATAAATGAGAGGAGTGGTTAAGATTTGGAAGCAATGATTTATTATATTAGCCAGAACCTGAAATTCTGCAGAAAATATGAAAAATATTAGCAATCTTCACGGGCACCCTCAAAATAAAAAGTTTGGAAAGAAACATTGAGTGTCTTACTAGAGTTTCTAATATAGCTATGTAGGAAAGTCAGGAGAGAGGGAGAGAGAGAGGGAGAGGGAGAGAGGGAGAAAGAAATGTTTGGTAAGATCCAGATCAGTAATATATCAGAGAGTACATTAGTTTTTTATACATTTATCTATGTCATGTAATACTTTCAACATTTCTATAATGTATTATTAACCCAAATCTTTCAGATGGGGGCACCGAAGCTCAGAGAATGAAACAAGTTGACTAAGGTCACAGGTTAGTCAGTGGGATTTAAACTCAAGTTTTTTGACCCCCCAGGTCACTATCCCATGATTTTAATTATAAAAAAAAATTATAAAAATCTCTGAATCATTAAAATTCAAGAAGTAGTTACAGGACTGAAGGATCAAATTTTAAGTTAGGAACATAAATAGCAGTGTGGTAACAGGTTACTACATATTGTTAAAAGTAATATTATGATTTCAAATAAAATTGTTTCTCATATGTATGTAGAAAGCAAATGAACTTGTCCCTCATTTAATCATTAAACAAATATAAAAGCAGCACTTGGAGTCAAATAGCTCCTAGACAATCTACCCATTTGTCAACACAGTCCTCCCTATACCTGTTGTCTAATATAGAACTTTCATTTCCATTCCCTGTTTATAGGAAATAGGAGAATCCACCTGTGCATGAGAATGACCAAATTTCACTGTGTTCAAATTGTGTTTCTGCATCAATGCTATCTCTTACCTACTGCATCTGTAGGGAACCTAGGGTTAGGGTAGCTACTATCAAAAATTGTGAAGAAAGCAACAAAAGCAAATTTCATGTTCATGCCAATCTGCTCTTCACCATCCATGTGCCTCCTCTCATTTCAAGCAAAACCATAATGAGCCAGGGAACATATTTTAGGTCCTTCTCAAAAGCATTTCTCTCCCCCATATCACAAGATATTGTGGCCTGCAAGCTACAGACATCAGATGATACTTTGGGATCATCTCTAAGGCCTTGTCCAGTCCTAACTTTCTATGATTCCAGAAGGTTTAACAACTGTAAAGAAAGAAAAACCTCTGAGGGTGTCTTTCATAATGTGTTGTAGCCATCAGAATGCAAAGGGTTCTTGATTTAAGTTTGGTTATGTGAGACTACCCCTGAGCCTTTCATGCTGCAGGAGTTATTCATTCAGTATGAATAACTGGGGCAAGTTATAGGATTTCAAAGACTAAGTAAATAACCTACGATCAGAAAATTCAATTTGTTCGTGAGGTGGAGAAAGGCATCCTGCCATTAAGCAGTCAGATGGAAAACATGCAAACCACAGTTTGTAGAACAGAAAAAGAACATTGAAAGCCCTTGCCCAGAAACACAGGCAGTGCAGGAAACATACTCAGCAGAGCCAGCATGTCTATTGTAAATGTGGGAAGCAGGAATCTCAATCCCAATGAAACTGCAAGCCAAGTAACCAGGCACATCACTCCCAGACCACCCCCTCCAGTGGGGAGCACAGGGGAGCCTATGGGATTCACTCATGCAGAGAAGGGATTGGAAAAGATTCTGGTGGAGCCAAATGCTCTCTGGGTCAGCACAGCTATTGTGGCAAATAGCAGTGATAGGCATATATGGTGTGTGATTTGATAAGGCCACTTCTTCATTCGGAGGAAAAAAGAAATAAATTTCTCTGAAAATAGAAGGAAAAGCTCATGATAAGCACAAATTAATTATTGTAAAGGACCTTGGAGAATTGCTGTGAATGGGGTGACGAAAATTACCTATATGTCCAAAATTGGATTATTACTAGTACAAAATCTGGCTGTCTTTTTGTTCAGGGGTGCCCTCTTTTCCACATCAAAGAAATTGTGATGTATAAAATCAGACCCCACAGTGCTTATATTGTCTTGGGATCTACTGCACTGTTGGAGTAGTATAACCAGGGCTATTGCTATCTAGCCTATTTGCCACTTTTGTGCAGTTTTGAAAAAGATCTTCCCCTTTTCCTAGTGGATGCAGCCCACACCAGAACATGCATTTTGGTAAGCAGAACATGGGATGGATTTCAGCCCCACTCTTACCCGCAGCTGGGAAGACCTGATGCAGTTCTGGGTGCAATATTCTCTCTGTCACTAGGGGGTGGGTTTTGCTGAGTATTCAGATCCATCATACATCAAGGAGTATAACAGATGCTCCTAGTGCCTGGCTATATCCCCTCTGTCACTCCAGAGGTCACCTGCAGCTTCACCTTTCTGTATAAGTCAAGACTTCTCACCTCAAGCTTCTTTCCTCTCTGCTTGAGGACTTTTTTATCACTTCAGGAACATACTGATAGACTCAGAGATTAATGCCCAGGAATAGTCTTCAACCAAAGAAGAGTAAGTAATCTCCAGTCTCTTTGCCTCTGGATGGGTCCATCTTAGTTGATATTAGTTGCCTGTATAGTGTCTCATAGGGTCCTCAGCAGGATAGAGCCCCAGTTGCCCAGAGTGGCCATCTGCTCATTAACACACCCTCTGTTGATTTTCTTCCCTTCCTTTGTTTTGCCTCTTATTTGGAGTGAATTCACAACCCCAAATGTGATGGCGTTAGGAGTGAGACTTTTGCAAGATGATAAGGTTTTGGAATGGGATTAGCACCCTTATCAAAATGACTAAAGAAAGCTCTCTTCCCCTCTTTTTCCTCATATAAGGACACAGCAAGACATCAGCAGACTATAACTCAGAAGAGTCAAACTTGACCACGATGACATCTTAATCCCAGAGATGAGACTCCAAAGCTGAGAGAAGTAAATTCCTGTTGTTCGTAAGCAACTTGGTCTATGGTATTTTGTTACAGCAGTCTGAACAGACTAGAATCCTTCCTTACTCCTTCTTCATATGTACTATGAAATCCTTACATGCAAATTCTTGTCTCAGTGTCTGATTTTGAGGAAACAAAATGAAGACGCTGGGCTTCCTTGCTGCTAGAATTCTAACACTTGACTTGATGTATCCCACCCTCAGCATTTGGAGTTTTAAATCTAATTTGGTCAGGATGTGAATTTCTTCATGAGTAGAAGTACTATTTCACAAGGCAGATAACATCAAGAGAGGAGCAAATCACACCATACAAGGAGAAGTGGAGTGTTCACTCAGAGAACTTACAATGGGAAAAGAAAATTTCTATTACTGTATTAAAGAGAATGTACTTAAAGAAAAAGCAAACTGTAGTTCTGTAGTTAGCAGAGGGGAAGGGGAGGGAGAAAACTGAGTGTCCGTGCTTGTTAACATCTATGCAGTATGTTCAGGTTTAGTGTGACCATCTTGGTTGTGAGGTAGGAGGATTGAATGAGGGATGGGAAAGAGATTATTTCTTTGACCCTCACTGCAGGAGCTTGCTGGATGCTGGCTAGAAAGAGAAGTAAATGTTTATGAGCAGAAACACAGCATGGCACAGTTGCTGTTCATCTGTCCATCAAGTTTTAAAACTGGAAACCCAGTTCAGGCATCCATGGAGCTCTACATTGACATATGCTCTACATATGACATAACTCTGTGGGAGCCAACAGAACACAAGCCCTGTTCTTAAGGAAATTGCAATCTGATAGAGGACACAAGACATGCCAAGACAGTTGGCACAAGTCAAACCTGCCTCCAAATTCAAGATGTTTAAGACTCTAAGCATTTTCAGAACAGGATTGCATTTTTTTTAACACATGTATATGGCCTACAAGAAGTGCCTTGAACACAGCTGGAGCTCATAGGTGGTGTTTGGATTACCCAAGGAAGAATTTTATTCTATAACATAAAGTTCCTTGGAAAAAGAGAGAAGACACGAACCCATGAATGGGGTAATAAGGAAAGGCTATATGGAAGAGGTGACTTTGAAGCTGATTGACAGTTTCACAGTAAAATAGACCCAAGTAAAATGGGTTCTATGAAGTTCCCCTTTGCTTGACAGTAGAAATCTGGGCTCCAGTGTGGAGAAATGTCCTTTCCCCCACCGGTGATAGTATCCCAGGGATGCATATTCAGTTCTGACTTATTAATACATTTTTCAATGGTTTACTCTTGAAATAAAGTCTCAGCCTTTCCTTCTCTTGACATCAATGGAGAGGTTTTATTTCACTGCTTTCTCTGCAGCGAAGGGACCAATGTTAGTTTATACTTCCTTGTTTTTCAGAGACATGCTTATAAACACAGCACATATTTGAAGACAGGAAAGAAAAAGATGAGAAAATGAATGCTATTTGGGAGAACCGAGCCTCCCAAAGAGAAAACAAGAAGCTGCCAAGTAGATCTGTATTTTAACTTGTAATCCTTCTTGCTCCCAGCTTGTAGCCACCTCACTCCTTCACACCCTATCTTGATTTTCCTCTGTCAGGGATCGTAACAATGCCCTCAGGGATGCTCCATGTATGTCAGGCGAACAGCAAGAGTTTATGTGGAAGACCTTTACTTAGGGAAACCCTTTGACAGGCAGGGTTCCCCAGTGATGAGAAGGTACAGAAATTAGCTTTTCATTAACTGGTGAACCATATGAAATTGCCATTTTTGTGGGTCAGCAAATGGTTGATTAGCAGCAATTTTACATGGTTCAAGCCAATAATTTGGTAGGACAACTGACCTGTCCCCTAGGAACATAAAATAAATCTTGGAGGTTTTCATTTATTTCCTCTTTCCTCTTCCCTGATTTTAATGGCTGCATGGAAAGCTGTCTCCGTAGTAGATGTGCTGCATGCAAACTCTTAATGATCTGCAGAGGTCACCACAGAAAGAGTAGATTGAATCTCAGTCCGTGAGATGGATCATAGACCATGCATATTCTTGGATCTGTCTCATGGTCATACTTCTCTGAACCCTTCCCCGTGTTGCTGCCAGAAAGTTCCAAGTTTCTGCTCCTCTGGGATCAGTCAACTTCTCCCTCTCTAGCCCTTCCCTCTAGATCAGGAAGATCCTTTAATTTTGGTCTTTTCCTAAGCTTTTCCAAAACAACTCTGCTTCCGCCTATAAACTTCTCTTTCCTTTATTTCTCCAGCGAATTTACTGTGTTCTAAAACTCTGTGTCTTTGGAAAGCAAAAGCCAGAAGTTCTTGGAGGTTTTCTACTTTCTGATTATAATACAAACTTCCCCTGGGGCAAGGTAAAGCAGAGCCTACTTAAATGGGACAGGCGCAGTGGGAGGGAAAAGTGGAGGAAAGACATAGTTACCATCACAAAATATTTAGCCACAAGGAGAATATATGGTAAAGTGGTAGAGTTAGAAATGTACAAGGACATCATATCCTTAATAATTTTGTCCAGGCTGGACTTTAATTCTTCTGATGTTGTAGAGTATTTAAGACCCAAAGAAGAATTCATGGCATCATTTTGCTCCAGACCTTCTTCCTCAGGGGAAGCGAATTAGCACAGCCCCCCTCCCTCGAAGGATACAGGGCTGATGTATGTTTGTGAGGTGGATTTGGATTGATTCCTACCCTGTCTGAACTGGTTTAGTACAAATAATCCTAATAAATGCTCAGGAATCATTTCCAGACACTCAGGATGAGAGCAGGACAGGCCAAAGGAACTTCCTCTCTCAGCCCTAAACTTATATAGCTCCTCCTTGCATTTTTTTTTTTTCCTCCTGAAGCCATTCAAAATTTTTGTTTCAAGCCAGCGTCAGGCTCTTTGCCACCCATTCACACGTGGGTGGCACTGGTTTTTGTTTAAAAGAAAACTTTTTTTTTGCTTGACTTTCTGTTTGCCTAGTTACCCAGGTGATCGATTCGGCTATTTTGAAAGCTACTTTTCAGAAGCCTTACCTTTTCTATGCACCACTGACAGCAAATATTTCACGCCTGAGTCAGAGAGCGGAGGTCTTTGTGGAGGTCACCATGTGCTGCCTTGACTCCATGGTGTCCTCGAGATGCTGCCAAGGAGGCCGCTCGCCTGGCGAGCTGGAAGACATGTCACCCTTTAGAAGAACACATCCGTTCAAGAGTGGCAGTGCCAGCCGGGGCCTTGTGACAGGCTGCACAAAGGCAGACTTGGAGATGATCTAGAGATGACAGTGAGCAACAAACACTAAAGGCCTGGCTGACACAAACTGCCCCAGAGTTTTCTATTAAACCCTGTTGTTTTCCGACAACTTTGAAAAAGAGACGCAAGGGCCACCCAGGAGGAATATATCTCAATGAGAAAAAGCATTGTGCCAGATAAGAAATGAAAATGAGATATAATATTAAAGATGGACTGAAGTATCCTGTGGCATTAGCAAGTAATAAAACGTTGATGGATGAATCCTTATTTGGGGACGAGAGTCTGAATGCCAAGTGGAGGGAAACAAAACTGTTGTTTACTAAGTCAAAACGCGTTCTCTCATTAGTTCCTCAGTGTGTAAAAGGAGATTCCTGACTTCTCGTGTGGAAAGAAATGGGGGCAGGCCTAGGCTTGTTGAGGGGGCTGAGATGCAAGCAGATGAAACCCAAACCAACAGTGGCAAGGATGAAAGGCTCCTAAATGGTCTCAGAAAGACTTGGGATGTGGCCCCATGTACTCTCTCTCACCATATAATCCAGCATGAATTTTCTTCTGCTCTGGGCAAAAAGTAGGACAGGTTGAAAGACAGCAGTGAATGGCCGCTTTGCTTCATGACTGTGGCCATGAAAGGTGCTGAAAAACCAGAGGAAAATCTTTTATTGATATTGATTCAGTTCCACAATTATACAATTGTCAAATTTGAGATCTTAGAGTTAGCAAGGTTTTCCACTTATAGGAAAAAAAATGTTACTTGAAAGGAATTTAACTTTTTTCCCCCCAAGAGCTATTAAATTTTTAAATTATTATTATTATTATTATTATTATTATTATTATTATTATTGATACTGGGGATTGAATGCTAGGGCACTTAACCACTGAGCTACATCCCAGCCCTTTTTATTTTTTATTTAGAGACAGGGTCTCACTAGGTTGCTTATAGCCTCATGCTAAGTTGCTGAGGTTGGCTTTAAACCTGTGATCTTCCTGCCTCAGCCTCCTGAGACACTGGGATTACACTGCACCAGGCTTCCAAGAACTTTTAAGGAAATATTTTTTCATGACCTCAGATATTCTGGGGCCAGTGAATAGAGCTTACTTACTGTCCAAAGATGGTGGAATGGTTTGCCAATCACACTATCCCAGGTAGGGCATAATTATTAACACTGCCTCACAGCAGATAAACTGATCAGAAGGGTATGAGGAACTTGTCTCTAGACCTGGGAAAGGACAAGAAGGCTAGATGCCCACAACTAAGCACAGAGCACAGATCTGTGCTTCAGTCAGTCCTTCCCCGTCTCTTCTCACCTTGATATAACATTGGAATTTTGAACAAAGACTGACAGGTACTGAAACTGTCTTGGGGAAGGTTAGCCTCAGACATTGATAAGGCATCATAGGAATGCGGCTGCTTACTATGGAAAGAGCATGACCCTGCAAAGAAAGAAAATGAATAATTGTGAAAAGGATATTTTTATATACAATATGAAACTAGAGACTTTTTCTAAGTTCATTTCTCTCTTTTTTTTTTTTTTTGTGCAAAAACGACAGCTAGACATATGCATCAAAGTTCTGGCTGGACTAGAAGTATATGCCTGAGAAATGGCCACTGACAGGTCAGCCTCCCCTGTCATTCATGGCTTGTCCCCTTCCCACACACATCAGGTCCCAATCCCAGTGCTTTGGTAGCACAATGGAGCAGTGGGAAGAGTCCCAAGTTTGCAAGCTGTGCTTATAACCACAGTATGTTCTCTATCACTAAGGGACTTTGTGGCCTTGGAAAAATCGTTCAACCTTTTTTGCACCTTGGTGATCTTCTCAGTGAAAGGGGGTGCTCCTACTTTCCCAATGCCAACAGTTGTTGTGAGGGTCAACAAGAAAAGACAAAGGGAAGAATGTCCAGGGAGAATTGAAAAGTACTGTGCACACATGTGAGTTCTGTAAAACCAAGGTGTAAGGTGGGTGTTCTTTAGAACATGGTTTCCTTGCACAGAGGATCCCACTAACCACAAATATAAAGCCACAAGTGATGACATGTTTAAGAACTACTGAGAGTGTGTGCATTTCTACTCTCTGAGGGGCCTTCTGGTGAACATTTGATTCCTTTCAGCTTTCTCGAGGAGGGACCACGTTTTCCTGAATTCTGCAATTTTTCCTCATAAAAAGTCCCCTCCCCATCTTTATGCAACACGTGGTGCTCGTCTCCTATGAAGGACAGTGAAGGTTTGACTTTGCGGTCCCTCTGGATATATTCCCCAAATTAAAATTTTATAATTACTTTCATCAAAGGTATGTTGTCAGAGGCAAGCAAGACAAAGTACTGGATTTCCATCGAGAACTGGCAAAATTTCAGAAATCCCAAGCCCTGTATTCTTCAGATTTCAGAGTCTGTAGATCAATTTCAGTAAAACAAAGAGGCTGAAGGAGGGGGGAAAAAACTGTATCACTTTGAAACCATTTTGTATTATGCTGAACTAATCCAGAGAACTTCCCCCTGTCCCACCACTTAAGACTTAACATTCTTTGCCCTTGTGCCAAATTTAGGGTTTGGGGCCAGGGGGTGTGGGTGGCAGGGAAATGTATATTTTATTTTATATTCACTCAAGTTTCTACTTCAGTTTTTATTACAGGCCCCTGAACTCCCTAGGCAGGAAGAAATTTTGAATGAACTCTGCTTTTAGTGACCAGGAGTGGAGACATAAAAGAAGCTTTTTAGCCTCTCTGGTTACAGAGATAAGTACAAAGGGTAACTGGCATTAAGTCTGTAGTAATAGCTGCTATAAGTACTGACCATGATTTGAATCTCTCGATAACTGATTCTGGGGAGGCTGGAATATTTATCAAGCCATTAGGAGAAGCTGTTTCTTGCTGATAAGATGCCTACAACTGATGAGGTCCACCTGAAGACAGGGACGAGGCTGGGCTGGATTTACAGCCATTTGCAGAGAGAGCAAAAAAAAGTGTTCTCCTTAAGTACAGCATGAGAGATTCATCAGCAAAATTATGCAATCTGTCGCCTGGGGCAAGCCTATGGAATCCTAAGGAAGCAGAGTTGGAGGGCACCCTCATAGAAGGTGACTGGATACCACACTCTGACTTGGCCACCAAGTCACAATTTCACTGATTTGGAGGCTGAGTGAGTAGGGAGGGGGTAGGATGAATGAGATGGAAAAGCTATTAATCTGTGGATCTCACCTTTCAGAAAAATCTCACACTGAATTATAAGGTGACAGATGTGTGATTATCCTGGGCTTAAAAAACAACAACAAAAACAACGAAGTCACCCATTTTATACAAACCGAGGGCCTTAGTGTGGGTTATTACTATAGCAGAAGAAGCTGTCGAGCAGACAACATTAAAGTTAAAGACAAACTGTAATAAAGCAGTTCTTACATTTTAGTTTCCCTCTTTGTGAAGTTTATGTCTGGGTGTAACCTTGGTACCAGCTTTTATACTTCAGGGTTTTTTTTTTTTGTTTGTTTTTTCTTTTTTCCATTTCTTTTTCTCTTTCTATATTTTGCTTTTTTTAAAAAAAATCAAATTGACTATCTCATACTTAAAATTATGCATTTAGTTGGTTTTAAAAATTGGAACTTGTTTTTCTAGATTGATTCTATTTTTAAAAATAAAACCTGGGCTGAGAGGAGGCATACCGGCTGGGTGAACTCTCCTGCAAGCCTCTAGCCATCGCCCTGAATGTTTTTAAGGAAACAATATCATTTTTACCTTCTCAGTTAGTATTCAAAAGCATACAGGTTTGCTTTTAATGAGGAAGATAACTTTCCCCTCTTTCTAGGCTCAGACTGTTCATTGCCCAATATTTGCCTACAGGCTACTCATGAGACGTAAGTTTATGGAGGATTGCCTGGAAGATATGCAGTTAGTTTATTTGACTGAATATGCTAGATTTTTATCTCTGGATCAAACCAAGCCATCAGAGAAATGGTTATTTGCATCTTACTGGCTTTTGTTCCTCTCGAAGAAAAATCGTTTTTACTGAGTTTTTCAATTCATATCTGGTGCTTCCGTGTTCAGCTTTCGGTCGGCTGTGAAGACTTCGTTAGTAAATAGCTCTATGTAATTTGCTGCTGTCAGACTGGCATGGAAGGTGTCATCTCCTGCCCTTCCCCTCTGTTCCATGAAACCTCTGTTTTAGAAGGAGATGAACTCAGTTCTTCCAGCTGAAGTGTGTGTGGTTGGTGTGTGTGCGTGTGTGGTGTGTGTGTGTGTGCATGTGTGTGTGTGTGTGCGGGGGGTGGTGGTGGTTCCCTGCTTCCCTTTGGTTTCACCCACACAGACCCATAGCCCCTCTGGTGGCCCCTTGAGCCTGTGTGGTGACTAGTGCTTTCTCTATCTCTTCATCCTGTTGGCCACACAGTAATAGCATGGTTGTTAACAACACAAACTCTGGAGCCAGACAGCTTGGGTCTAATGTTAGTATAGCAAACCATTGATCAAGTAAGTGAATGAATTTCTTAAGGATGCGCCACCTCTTGAGGCTGTACTGTTTGGGGCAAGTTTCTTAACCTCTCTATGCTTCAATTTTATAATCTCTAAAATAGAGATAATATTAGTATCTGTGTCCTAGAATCAGGATGAGGAGTTTAAAAATGTAAAGTGCTTAGGAAAATACTTGGTACAGAATAAATTCTATATAAATGTTAGTTATTATTCTTATTAGCCAGGTTGGTCTCTTCAAAAAAAAATTTATTACATGGATTGGAATCAGCCACCTCAAATGATTTTGGGAAAGTAAAGGAAAAAAAATTCTAGAATGTGAAAATTAAAATGTAGGATCAAAGTGACTTCAATTAAACTCAAATAATATGCTAATTTCTACTTTAATTATCTGAATGTTTTGGGTAAAACTGCTGCTTTATCTGGATTGTTTTGGAGGATTATGGCCATTTCTCTACCTCCTGTATTTCTCTCTTAAACACTGAGCTCAGAGGTAAAGCAACTGAAGCCAACTATAGCTTAAGTGAATGTTAGGACTAATTTTAAGAATAATTTAATCCTCAGTTGCCACTCCTGGAGCCTTTTCCTTTCCATTTTATTTTAAATATATGTAACCCAAGTGCTTTTGGCATCTTCAAAATGTCAGTGAGATCCACAAGAAAACCATATTCTGATTCAAACTCCAGTTCTTGCTGTTCTGCCACTCTCCTGGTAGCCCGTGAATAAAGGACCATGGGCAATGCACCAGGATCCCGGCTCTGAGCAGCAGCCTGGGAGGCCCTTCTCCTGTACCCCAGCCAGGTGGCTGTGCCCCGGCAGAGAGCCCTGGCTCCCAGAGGGCTGGGCTTTGCTTCAGAAGCAGCAGAAGCCAAAGAGAAAAATGGTTCTGTTCCAATGTGCCTTGTCCCTGCCCGGTTCAGTGTCTTCCTCCTGTCCAGAAATTTCAGGCACTAGATTCTCAGTGTGGGGCTTGCTTTAGAGCCTAGACCTTATGCTGGGGCTAAGCAGATAAAATATTAAGCACCAGTGCACTCCTAGAATCATTAGCACTGAATTCACAGGTAATGAATTCGATCGGAGGCTATTTGGGGCCTGTTGCTTTTATTTCCCACCCACAGCATACACCTTTCAGTAATGAACTCTCACTGCACAAACACATACTGTGTCCTCAGAAGGCTTGGAAAGTCTCTTCTGCCAGACACTGCAGCCCTGGGGGCTCCAAACCCTCTGCCAGGAGCTGAGAGGAAGAAAAGACAATCACATTCCTGTCTTGTTTCACTGATGACAAAACTCTACTTCTTAAGCCAAACTACTAATTTGAAACAATTTGGAGGTGTTTTTTTAAAAAAAAAAAAAATCTATGAAAATGGATTAAAGTTAAGTGGTACACCTTCCCCCCTTTCCATAATTATTTTAAATTGCTTCATTAATTGACCAACATCATCTTTACTTCTTCCCTTGATCCTGGGAGGCTGGTAGCTTGGTCCCATCATCTCTGAGCACCCAATAGAGCAGTCAAGTCTTAGAGCAGAGAGAGAGTTAAATCTCAAGCAAATAGAGACAGGTTTTGAAGGTGATCTCAGATGCTGGGCCTGGTGTTGAAGCTTCCAAGTTTTCCTTGTTGTCTGAACTTGGTCTAAACTGATAAAGTGAGGAATAGCAATCCTCAGCATCCCTCCCCAGAAAGAAATGAAGTGGGGAGTGACAAATTCACTTTGCACAGGGGCTACCCAAATATTTTAACAAAAGGGAGAAGCACATTTCCAGTCTAGAGAAAGTTTCAGCTAGTTGGATAAGTTTTGTAGCCCAAAGTAAATTGTGGAGCTGCAAGACTTTGGAATGGACCAAATTCCATTCATTAAACTGTCAAAGAAACTTTGTTTCATGTATAATTGTGATCACAGGCATGGGGGGGGGGCGGTTGTAATATCAGACTTTTGCTGATTGCATTTTGGAATATAAAAAATTACACAGTTTAAATATAAGGTATTATTTGAAACTTGTTTCTCTGTACTGGACTCATGAAGTCAGCTACGAGTTATTTCCTGTCTGGCATTTATGAAGGCTCTATTGGTCTTTTAGTACAATGCTCTGAATCATAGTGAGGGATTGTAGAGATTGTGTTCAGGAAATTATCTTCAAATATGCAAAAGAGTAAGTTAGTGTGGGATAAGCTTGACTATCTGATCTTTAAATCCAGAAGAACCCTGCAAGAAAATAGAATAAGAGGTTAGTATGGGGAGAGAAAATAATTCTAATCTAATGTACTGCAATGATAAATCTATTCAAGGATGAATATGTTATGGCTAAATGCTGAGCTGTGGCTAATGTAGTATTGCAAATCACTGAACAAGTTAGTGAATGAATTTGTCTTCAGTGATTATCAGGCATAGGGACTGTTTCTATTGTATGGAAAACCCAACCCAAACTGGTTCAGAGGGAACTTATTTGCTGATGTAACTAAACATTCCAGGCATATCTGGTTTCAGGCAAAGCTTTACTTAGAAGGGATATCAGGACCAGCCTAGGTACTTGTTGACATGGCTCTGCTGTCTGTTACATGTTGGATTAATCTTTAGGCTCCACAGGGTTTATAGGTGGTTATAGCTGCTGTTTACTTTTGTTGTGTTCAAAGTAAGGTCCAAAAGTTTCATTAAGAGTTTCATGACATCACACTAATTCTGATCCCTCTCCCTGAACCAATTGCCGTGGCCAGCAGATCCTAAGTTCTGATTGGCTGGCTTTAGGTCATAGATCATGAGTGGAGTTAAGGTTGGGGTCAGTTCTGCCATTATTACTATGGATGGAGAGTGTAGCTAAGTGGACACTCAAAGCAGAATGGGGAAATGATAAAGGAGGTAAGGTGTATGGATCCTAGATAGCCAAAACCCTAGTATTTACTGTACCTAGCAAAGTCATTAATGGTAGCAATAAGTAGAAATAATACATTAATGCAAAAAACATTTTTTAATTTTATTTTTTGTGATGCTGGAAATCAAACCTAGGGGCAAGGGTATGCTAGGCAAGTGCTGCACTACTGAGCTACATTCCCCAGCCCCTCAAAAAAAGGGGTAGAATTAAAAATGCAATAATATTCCAATGAATGACAATTAGTCTTCTGTGTTAGAGATATTCATGCACCTTTCTGTATCATGTACATATTTCAGAGAAGGTATATTAGTCAAAGACCATCATGACATTAAGCTGTGATGAAAGACCTACCATGTTTCCAGAAGTTGTTACCAGCTGGTACAGAGACCATTACACAGAAAGCATACCGATGCCAACATGCTTCCGCTTGGCTTCTTACCTTTCCTGTGTTGCACTGGGATAATTGTAGTGAAAAAAAAAAATCCCAGGAGCTAAATTAGGAGAGTTTTTCAGTAGTGCATAGGTTGGGAGATGATCACCCTCCTCAGCCTTCAAAGGCAATTAGGAGAATTATGCAAGTAAGAACAAGGGAAAAGTAGGAAGAACAGCATAAATGTAGCTGAACTCTGAACACTGAGGCAGAATTGAGCATTTGCAAACCAAGGGGAAAATGATAGTCAGGATTAGTTTGCCAGTTTTCTGGATTAGTTTTATGGTGACCAGAAAGTAGCTAACATGGACCAACAGCGGATTTCTGCAGTCTTGGTACATTTGCTTTTACCATGCCTGGAAAACACATCCCCAGCTTTCCACATCCATGGCATACGTTCATCCTCAGAGAAAGCTTTCACATCCCCTCTCTTAGCTCCTTTTTCTTAACATGGGGTTTATTTCTCTTATAGTACTTCTTGTAACTTGAAATTACTCTGATTATTTATTTTTATTGCTTGTATCTCCCCACTAGATTTATGCTCATATATCACTTACTTCCTAATCTCTGGCATCTAGGACAGTGCCTGACACACATAGAGGATCAGCAAATGCTTGTTAGATAAATGGGACACAGAAAGAACAAAGTGTGTTCGAAATAAAGTAGCCAACTTTGCCAAATAGGAACAATTAAGAATTGTCACCACATCTGGCAGGGGTTTCAAATGTTTTGGTGTGATAGACCGTCTTGGAAGTTTGGAAATGATTATAGACCCCTTCTAAAATATTTTAAAATGCATAAAAACGTTTTTTAATTAATTTTTCAATTAAAATCAATTATGTCAGAATGTATATCTAGTAATGATGAGGGTATATATAATGAACATGATATATATATATATATATATATATATATATATATATATATATATATATATATATATGTATATATATTAGAAAGTTGTATGTAGATCATCTATAGATGTTTTTTAGTTCTTTTTTAAATAAAATGTTGTTGTCTTTATAGAAAATGGAGCTAAAGAACTTCTTAAATATTGCTAAGGGAAAATAATCTGACCTGGTGACTCCACACATATGTAGTTACTATTCTAGTTCTGTGATTGGATGAGTGAGGAACAAAAAATTATAGAACAGATGTTGTATACCAGGATAAACTGTTTAGCTCAGGTGGATCAAGACCCTTAACATATGTGAAGAAGTTGGACGTCAGACAATTCTCTTTCACAACATGCTTATGTTTCATATCTTCCTTTTTCAGTTTATCTGAGCAAATGGAAAATTGGTAGAGTAGAGGAAGGAGACTAGAGAGAGGGAGGAGGGGAACAAATGGAGGAACATGAATGGGAACTGAAATGGGGTAAATCAAATTCTCTGCATGTAAGATTTTATCAAAATGAATTTAAATACTATGTATAACTATAATTCTCTAATAAATAATGGAAAAAATAATCAGTTTATTATGAGTTTTCTCTTTTCCAGAAAATAATAAAATATAAATAAATCCCAGTGACTGTGATGTGATGCATTTAACCTATCTGACATGACATTATCCTTTATGATAATTTATTTTTGTCTTTGTAATGTGTATTAAATTTTATGTGGAAAGAGATTCACTCAGTCACTGTTAGTTTAGAAACATGTAAAGGGGGCAGGAATTGCAGATTTCATTCTTTTCTCTCATTTTTAATCAGAAAAGACATGATCTATGAGGAAAGGTCCAAAAGAGAAACAAGAACTCTTGGTTGACTGTCGCCCTATAGCTCACCAGAATTACATTTGTGCACCTCGGAAAACCATCCATGATGCTCCTCAAACTCAAAGATGAGGCTGTGTGAGTGAATGCATTTCAATAAGGGTTTCAAAGAGATGTTTAAGAATTTACTTTTCACTATGACCCCAGGACAAACTGTGATCCTCATACAAACTTTTTTTTTATTCTTCTGAGGTATCATTAAGAATTTAGAAACATGACTATAACTTTAAAATTTTTCAAACATTGTTGAGGTATAGTTATTTTAAATGTGAAGGCCACATTTTTGGGGTATTTAAAAAATATCTGTACCAGCAAGGGCAAGGTTTTCTCAAATTAAGTTTGACATGTGCATCAATGAGTATTGAATAGGTTTTGTCTTGGTAACAAACAACCCCTAAATATATTTATTCCAAGAAAAGTTTATCTCATACATGTTTTCTTGTTGTCCAACATAGGGACTGCTATTGATTATAGTCACCTGGGGACCAAGGCTGAGGGACACACTATCTTGACACATGCTTGCATCAACTTTATACAGATGGAAGGGAATATGGAAATCACAAACTGTCTCGTAGTTCCACACATTCTTTCTTCTTACATTTTACTGTCTAAGTAGCATAACCTCCCCAAATTTTGAAGGGTGAGGAAGTACAAGTTGACTATGTGCCTGGGAGGAGGAGAGCTGGGAATATCTGTGAAAGTACTTATGCCTCTCCACCCTCTGGTTATCATATACAGTTGGCCCTCTAGGACTACAGGTTGCACATCCAAAAATTCAACCAACCATACACTGAAAATATTTGAAAAAAATTGTGTCTGTACTGAACATGTAAATAAACATGTAAATAAAATGAACATGTAATAGAATGTAATAACATGTAATAAAATGTAAACATATAATAAAATGTAAATAAAAGAACATGTAAATAAAAGCAGACTTTTATTTTTGTCATTCACTATTCCCTAAATAAAGCATAATAACTAACTAAATTATATTAGGCATTGAAATCTAAAGATGATTTAAAGTACATGGGAGGATCTCAATAGGCAATATGAAAATACTAGACCATTGTATATATGGGATATGTGTGTCCATGACATGTGTGTCATGGTAGATCCTGGAGCCAATCCCCCAGGAATGCCAATGGAAGACTGTATTTTGTTCACTCCCTGTGCCCAAGAGAAATAACACCAGGATTCTACCCACTGATAGCATCAAGCTCAGGAGTCAGGATTTCTGAGGGATGTTTAATTGTCTCTAATTCAGATCTAGACATAGCTCTTCTTAAGCCAGAGATGTGTGAATTAAAGATATGATATATTCCCTCTATATGCCTAATATGTAAGGGTGGAATGCAAACTTAGAAACCTCAATTAATATTAACATTTAAAAAAAGAGAAGAATGAAATATACATAGGAATTTTGCCATCTCTCCGGGCAGGAGTGGGAAAGGATTGAAATATTCCTCTATTTGACCCGATTCTGCTCTTCATTCCTCTGAAAGGCTTTCCTTTCCCTATCATCTCATGGTCATGTGGGGAGAGAGCATTGGCGATTGTGCCCTCCATGGGCACTGCAGCTTGCTTACTCAGCTGGTGGAGGTAGCCCAAGGGTAATTTTAATCCACAATCACAATCTGTTTAAATCAGGCTGGTGGGTCTATTGACAGCACAACCCTCTCCCAAACTTGGTTAGCTTCTTTTGAATTTGATTCTAAGCAGCCTCATATGCCAAGAGCTCACTCACCATGTTTTTCCTGACATGGTTCCTAGATGTACTGCAATTCTTTGCTTTCTATCCTTCATGTTCCCTCCTTCTTCTCTACTTGATTGTGCGTTCCTTGGATTTATCAAGCTTCAAAGGGAGAGTCACACTCTTAATCTTCTTCCCTTGAATGTTTTTGTCTAATTGAAAGGATTTATTGGGCCTCTTCTCATTGGAAACTGAGACATCTCAATTTGTTCAGAGGTTTTGCTTTGTTGTTGTTTCAAATTTTGTGTGATTTACAGGTATTATTGTCTGTTATTATAACCATCTTGGTGTGCAGGTATATCTCATAGTTTTGATTTGTATTTCTCTGAGTAAGGACATTAACATCATTTCATGTCATTATTGATCATCTGCATATCTTTTTGGTGATATGTCCATGCAAATACTTTTTCCACTCTTTCATTGACTTTTCACCTTTTTTGTTTTTGTTGTTGTTGGGTTGTAGGAGTTCTATATATTCTAGATATGTCTCTTATCATATATATGATTTGTGGATATTTTTCCCCATTCCGTATGTTGTCTTTCACTTTCTTGTTGGTGTCCTTTAGAGCACAAAATGTTTAAATTTTGATGATTTCCAATTTATCCTTTTTTTCCTCTGGTTTGTTTCCAATTTATCCAATGTGTTGTATATAAGAAACAGATATTATAAAGATTATGAAACATAAAGCTATGAAGATTTATTCCTATATTTTCTTCTAAGAAGTTTTTTTTTTTTAAGTTTTAGGTCTTACATCCATGTCTGTCTATAATCTACTTTGAATTAGTTTTTGTTTATGTGTGTGGTAGGGACCCAAATCCACTCTTTTGCATGTGGCTGTCCAGTTGTTCTAGAATAATTTTTTGAAAAGACTGTTCTTCCCATCATTGAATTGTCTCATTATCTTTGTTGAAAACCTTCCTCCTTTATCTGCCCTTCTCTCTTCTTTTCCTCTCCTTTCTCTTCCTCTTTGTTGTTGTTAGTCATCCATTAATCCTATTTTCCTGCACACCTGTTCTTTTGGTCTCTACAGATCTTTCTCTTATGTAGGTCTCTCTCTTTTTATTTGTTGGTTATTTTGGACTCAGATCTCCATTGTCCTAAGTAAAGGAGTTCCTTAAGCAGGGGAAGATGACATTGCTTCTCTAACTGACTGAGCAGTGAAGAAAAAAGCAGGCCGAACATCCCCTAATGATCTACCTAGAGTAAGGTCCAAGCTCTCTTTTTACACTCTTAGCTCAGGCTTAGAAAAGCAATGACCTGGAAGAGATTTCTGCACTTCCATGTTTATTGTGGCACTCTTCACAATAGCCAGGAAATGGAAACAACCCAAGTGTTCAACAACTGATGGATGGATAAAGAAAATCTGGTATGTAGACACAATGGAATACTATTCACCAAAAGAGGATGAAATCCACTCACTTGCAGCAACATGAATGGAACTAGAGGTCATATGTTAAGTAAATTAAGACAAGTTCTGTGTGATCTCACTCACATGTTGACTCTCAAAACGTTGCTCTCATAGACGTTGAGAGTAGAATGGTGGTTACCAGAGGCTAGGAAGAGTCAGGAGGAGAAAGGAACGGTGCAAGATTGATCAGTGGGTACTTAGTTATAGTTAGATGAGAGGAATAAATTTGATTCCATTGCATAGTAGATTGATTATAGATAATGATGATGTTATGTGGATTTCAAAACAATTCCAGAAGAAAATATTTTGACTATTTTTTTTGCCATAAAAATGCTTAAAAATTGAAGCGATACATGTTTACTTTGATCTGAGCATTACACAATATACACATGTATTGAAACATCACATGGTATCCCATAAATATGTGTGGGTTTATGTGTTAATTAAAAATATAAACAAATAAAAATGCAGAAAAGAAAAGACACAGCTTATCTATTCAGCTCCCTTGGGTCTCTTAAATAAATGAAGAACCATACATTTATAGGAAACCACAGTTCATCTTCCTCTCTAGGGTCCTAATATGATTCTAAGTTCTTCCCAGAATCTACTACTTTGTGGTAAGCAGAAGAGTGTCTGCTTATCGTTAGTTGCTCATGCTGCCCACAGCAAAAATTCTTACCCCATCAAGATCTCCACAAATACGGAGAGCTCTGTTGTCTGTGGTCTTCAGTAACCTATTTCCTTAGCAGAAGCAATAAAGAAATGAAGTTGGTTATGAATTTTCATCAATATCTGAATAAATTTTAAGAAGCAATCTGAAAAGGCAGAATATAATTTCAATGATGGTTGTGTTTGTGGTGGTGAAAAATTGACAAGTTTCATGACTACCAGAACAATTTAAAAAAATTCATATGAAACTGTTTGTGTTTTGGTATTGTTTTAGTCAGGGTTCTCAACAGAGACAGAATCAATGTGAGATATATAGATTAGATGGAGATATCTGAGAGGGGATTTATTAGAGGAACTGGCTCATGTGATTATAGAGGCTGAGAAGTTCTAAGTCCACAACCTGGAGAATCAGAGAGACCAGCAGCATGTCTCATGAAGGCGTCTGAAGGAGGGAGGCCAGTGTGGGGTAACTCTCAGTGTGAGGCCAAAGGTCTGAGAATGTGAGGGACTGTTGGGGTAAGTTCCTGGATACAAATGCTAAAGAATATGGGGTTCTGATGTCCAAGGGTAAGAGGAGAAAGCTGCTTGGGGTGGGGGAAGAAATCCAGCCTTCTTCCATCTTTTTGTTCCACATGGGCTGCAGTCCACCATTGATGATGTCCATTCACATTGAGGGTGATCTTCCCCACCAGCTTCAGTCTACCAATTCATATATCTTTCTCCCCTGAAAACATCCTCCCAGACTGCTGTGGTTTGAATGTTCCTCCCAAACTCACGTTGTAATTTAATTACCTTTTTAACAGTATTGAGAGGTTGGATCCTTAAGAGGTAATTAGATCATGAGGGCTCTGAGCTCGTAAGAGGATTAATGCTGTTGGCATGGCAATGAGTTAGTTACCATGAGAGATGGTTTCTGATAAAAAAAAAATGGGTTTGCCTTGATTTCCTCTCTCTGCCTTACACATGCTCACTTGCCCTTCTGCATTGTTATAATGTAGCACAGAAGCCCTTTGCCAGATGCTGGCGCCATGCTCTTGGACTTCCTAGCCTCCAGAACCAAAAGCCAAATAAACATCTATTGTTTATAACTAACCCTGTCTATAGTATTCTATTATAGAATCAGGAAATGGACTAAGACACAGACATATTCAGAAAAAAAAAATGCTTGTTATCCCTCTCTCCAGGCAAGCTGACACCTAAATTTAACTATCACAGGTGTTATCTTGTTCTGAAACTATGTACACAGATTTTTTTTAAAATCTCAAATTAGGAAATAACATTAATTCTTGGCTTGGTAAGATTTCTTAAGGGTATTTATTAATTATGAAAAGATAATTCAGGTTGTTGCTAAAATATAGAAACTAGGTAGCAAGTGTTAGTTTTACCATGATTGAATAATCAGAATGAAGCCTTTACACTCACATTATTTGTAGTTACTATGGTTTTTTGAAGCTATATTTTATGAAGTTTTTTAAAGCTATTCTGAGTTAATGGTCATTGAACACAGATATCAATAAAATATCTTTCAATTTTAAAATTCATTGAGTAGCTTAAGACAGTGTAGAATTTCTCAATACACTTCAGTTTATACTGTATGCTATAGTTCTCAAAACTTTGCTGATGACGTGATTCTATATTTAGAAGAAAAGACCAAAACAAAACACACACACACACACACACACAAAAAAAAAAAAAACAAACAACTCCACCAGAAGACTTCTAGAGCTGATAAATGAATTCAGCAAAGCAATAGATACAAGATAAACATGTATAAATCAATAATTTTCCTATACTCCAAAAATAATGAGAGAGAAATCAAGAAAATCATCCCATTCACAATAACCTCAAAAACATAACCAACCAACCAACTGAACAATCAACCAAACAAAAAACCTTGGGAATTAGTCTAACAGAGCAGGTGAAAGATCTCCATAGTGAAAATTATAGAATACTGAAAAAAGAAATTGAAGAAGACCTTAGAAGATGGAAAGACCTCCCACATTCTTGAATAGACAGAATTAATATTGTCAAAATGTCCACACTACCAAAAGCAACATATAGATTCAATGCAATCCCCATCAAAATACCAATGACACTCTTCACAAAATTAGAACAAAACAAAACAAACAAACAAACAAAAACAGTACTTAAATTCATCTGGAAGAATAAGAGACCCATAATAGCCAATCTCAAGCAAGAAGAGTGATGCTGGAGGCATCAAAAATACCTGATTTCAAATTATACTACACAACTATAGTAACAAAAACAGCATGGTACTGGCAATTAAAATAGGCCAGAAGACCAATGGAATAGAACAGAAGAGAGAAACCTATATTCTTCAGCCATCTGATATTTGACAAAGGTGATAAAAATATATGTTAGAGAAAAGATAGCCTTTTAAACAAATGATGCTGGGAAACTTGGATATTCATATGTAGAAGAATGAAACTAGATCCCTATCTCTTACCCTGTATGAAAGTCAAATCAAAGTGGATCAAAGACTTTAGGATTAGACTAGAAACTTCACAATTGCTAGTAAGAAAACATAGGGTCAACACTTCATTGTATTGGTGCAGGCAATGACTTCTTTAACAAGATCCCTAAAGCTCAAGAAATAAAAGCAAAAATCAATGAATGGGATGTCATGAAATGAAAAAGTTTCTGCCCAGCAAAGGAAATGATTAAGAACATGAAGAGAGAGCCTACAGAATGGGAGAAAATCTTCACCAGCTACTCTTCTGACAGGGAATTAACATCCAGAATATTAAAAAGAAACTCCAAAAGCTCCAAAATCAAATAATCCAATCAATAAATGGGCAAACAAATCAAACAGACACACACACACACACACACACACATACACATACGACCAAGAAATATATGAAAAAATGTTCAACAACTCCTGTAATCAGGGAAATGCAAATCAAAGCTACACTAAGATTTCATCTCATTCCAGTCAGAATGGTAATATCAAGAAATACAAGTAATAATGATTGTTGTCAAGGATGTGGGGAAAAAATCTTCACCCATACATTGTTGGTGGGACTGCAAATTAGTATAACCATTTTGGAAAGCAACATGGAGATTCATCAAAAAATTAGGAATGGAACTACCATATGACCCAGCTATTCCACTCCTTGTTATTTATACAAAAGAACTAAAATCAGCTTACTATAGTGATGACAGCCACATCAATGTTTATAGAAGCACAATTCATAATAGCCAAATTATGAAACCAGCACAGATGCCTGTCAATGGAGGAATGAATTAAGAAAATGTGATATATATTCACGATGGAGTTTTACTCAGTGATGAAGAAGAATGAAATTATGGCATTTGCTGGTGAATGTATGGAAATGGAGAACATCATGCTAAGTGAAACCAGACTAAAAAAATATTAAGGATTAAATGTTTTCTGTCATAGGCAGAAGCTAGAGCAAAAGAAGGGAAAGAAACCAGGGGGTATCATATATCATAAAGATAAAGGGAAGATCAGTATAGTAGAAGGAGAAGATATGGAGGGAGGGAGGAGGGACCAGAAAGGGGAGGAAATATGGAAATATAACAAAATATGGAAATATAACAAAATCATGCTACATGCATATGAAAATATACTACAGGGAATTTCACTTTTGTAGAAAGCACCAATAAAAAATAGATAAATAAATAAAAGAGAGTAAAGAAGATCAGTAGAGGAAGGAGAATAGTGGGGAGGAGCAGAGGAGAGGAGGGAGAGAGGGAGGGAGCAGGAATGAATTGGAGTAAATCAAATTCCATGCCTGTAGGATTTTGTCAAAATGAACCCAACTTCCATTTATAACTATAATGCTCTAATAAACAAATTCATAGAATGTTGCTGAGTTGACTCCAAGACAGCTTGTAAGTTTTGTGCAACTCAAGTCTATCTTATAATCACTAAAGAATATCTCTAAAGGAATTGGAAAGGGTCCTGATTCATGGATATTTTGCACAGCTCTTCAGACATATAAAATATTTCTTGGCCACCTGTCCCCTTAGTTAACCTAATGTTTGGATGTCCAAGGGGAATCCTTGTGTGAAATTCCAATGTCGTATTTATGGAAACAGAGTCAAGGTAATCAGTTTCTCAGGCCAGAAAAACCACTTCACATTGTCTCTCTTGCAAGTTATCATAAATGCATAACAAAACCTGGACATACATGTATGAAATAGTTAAAGTCATGCTGATTTGCTAGCTTTCTGTATAGGGAGCATCTCTGTGTTTTCTCACTGTCCATGTGTGTCTGATTGAATGACGTGGTAACGCAGCTCTTGACTCTCTGCGGCTTAGTTTTGAGGACACACAAGCCCAGAATGCAGAAGACTGAGTCAGCAGGCTTGCTTCCTTTCCCCCTTCATGACTCTAGCAAGAACAGAAAGGATGAGGGTGACTGCAGCCAACCCTCTCTGAGCACCTTTTGTGTCCTTGGCCTTGCACTCTGAAGGAGCTTGCAGTCTAGTGAAGGGGATCAATACAGAAATCTTGGGAAATAGAAAGAAGGCCTGTTCATTCATGTTTTAGATGAACTCTAGAGTTGAATGTGGTTCCTGCTGAAGTTTAAGAATCACAACTTTAGAATGAACTTGAGCACTTCACAAGGCTTTACCTTACCAATAAAATTTCTGGGACAGGCCACTGGTTTCGAGAGGATTTATTTTCTAGATGCTTGAGCTCCTTCATTCCCTTCCATTGAGCAAAATACACACTTTTAGTTTTGAAGTGACTTGATACAATCTTTCCCACTTACAAGCACTTACTTCTTCAGGGTATAAAGTAGACTCACTGGGATTTTCACCAAGACAAAATGCTTGGAGCACTGATTCCCATTGGTTTTATTTGGTCAGTTCTCAAGAAACAAAAGAGAGGTTGAATGGGCAGTTGGACCAGTTCGCTCATTCTTACAACCTGAGTTTTCATTATTATTTCAAAATCCTAAAGAATACACACAGCCCCAACAACTTGGGCAAAGTGCTCTGACAAAAATTATTACAGATAGTTCCTCTTGACTGAATTATCCACGTATGACAAAGAATGTGCTGCGACTTGAATGCTTTTGTGCCCTCCATAATCCTTGCTGGAATTGAATCCCAGTGCAACAGTATTGGGAATTGTGGCCTTTGGCAGGTGATGGAGTCACATGAGTAGAGCTGGTTATAGCTGAACCTGGGGCTGGAACTTGACCCCACTGTGCCTCCAACCATGTCCTAGGCCTTTGTGAAAGATAACACGTAAGAGGGATGAACTAGAAATTTTGGTGGAAGAAGTCTGTGTGGAGTCTTGAGCTGGCTGCATATCTTCTCTGTTTATAGTAAAAAACTGTTTATTGTAAAATAAGAGAAGAGAGACTGGATTTATAATTCAAGGGGAAGCACAATTTAGATTGGAAAAATTCTCAGCCTGGCTATGAAAAGATAAAATATCATGATAATGGATTGGGAATATAGCTCAGTGGTAGAGTGAGTTACATTCCTCTCTCTTTCCCTCCCTCTCCCTCTCTCTCCCCCTCTCCCCCCACTTACTTTTGATCATCATGTGAGCTGCTTCCTTCTGCCACATTCTTCTATCATGATGTTCTGCCTCACCTGGAGCCCTTGTAAATGGAACCAGCTCTCTGTGGACTGAGACCTCTGAAACCATGAGTCTTTAAATAAACATTTCTTCCTCTACAGTTGTGCTGGCTAGGTCCTTTAGTCACAGCAGTGAAAAAGCTGACTAAAACCGCCTTGTCCATGTGGTGCTAACTCTACATGCATACAGAGTGTCAGAGCTCTAAGGCCATGACTGTCTCCACCTAGTTTTCAAAGTATATCATGGACCATCTCAGAGACCAGGAAAAGACTTGTTGTAGAGTCGGGGCCACTGTAAAGTGTCCCACTAAGGCAATGCACAATGAAACTGTGGGCTTATGGTCACCACAGAGAACCCCCACTAGGGAAATGCTTAGTGGAATCATGGGATCAAGGCCTCCTCCAAGATCCCAGATCTGTAGAGACAGCTGCATGCAATATTGTCTTGGGAGAGCCACAGGTACCCAACCTAACTGTGAGAGCTGCCATGTGGGTCACAGCCAGCAAAGTCATGGAGGTGGGGTCACCCAGAGTTTTAGAGGCCTTCTCCACTTCCCCAGTGTGTCCAGAATATGGGACATAGATTTAAAGAAGATTTTTCTACAACCTTAATAATTAATGCTGTTCACTCTGGTTGGGTTTAGTATTTACTTGGAATCCCCCCTCCCTTTTTTTCTTTCTCACTTCTCCCTTTTTTGGTGAGAGTATCTACCAATATGCCTCTGTCACCATTACATTTTGTAAGCACATAAGTTGTTTGATTTCACAGCCTTAAAGATTGAAGGAAATCTGTGTTGGGATGAATTGTACCTCAAATCTCATTCATATGCTATTTAGACGAGACTAGATGTAGACATTAAAATTGATGCTGGAATAAGATTAAAACTTTTTGGAACTATCAGGATGAGAAAATAGTTTTGAAGAACAAGCATTTGAAGGACAAGGAATGGAAAGATATAGGTGAAATATTTTATCCCCTACAAAATTCATGTAGAAACAATTATCAGTGCAACAGAATTGGGAAGTTTGGCCTTTGGGAGGGGAATGGGACTAGGTACCTCCCAGTCGAAAAGATTCGACTGGGAGGAGTTTACACCTTCTGCCCTCTGAGAACACAGCATTCTTCCCCTCCAGAGGATGAATCATTCATTCAAGGCACCATCTTGCAAGCAGAGACTGAACACTTACCAGACCATAAATCTGCTGGTGACTGGGTTGTGGTATTTTCAGAACTGTGAGAAATAAATTTCTGTTCTTTATAAAATTACCCAGTCTTAGGTATTCTGTTATAGCAGCACAAAGAGACTTAGTCCAAACTTTATTTTTCACTCACAGCATAGGTGGGCACTATTGTATATGCTGAGATCTTCAGAACTAACTTACTTTAGCACCTAAAGCCTAGATCAGTAGTTCTCAGCCATGGCTTCATTCAAAAGCCATGGATCTGTGGTTTGGATCCATCCAAGACCAATTAAATCAGCCTCTGGGGCAGATGGAGGGGTAAGCTATCAGGATTTGAATCTAAAGTGTATCCTGGTTACAATCACAACCCTGGAATACCTGAACTTGATACTGTTTTGTGAGTGACATGAAATATAATCAGTCTGGAATCAGGTGAGGCTATAGAATTACTTGGTGTTTCTTATGCTAGTTTTTCAATGGCTTATTCTCGCCTGGTGCTTCTTTTGCAGAATATTGATTTTTTTTTGTCTTTTTGAATTTGTATTGGGAAGAAAGATGATCTCCCTCTCTTAATCTGTTTTCTATTTTGATAACAGAATACCTGAATCTAAGTAATTTATGGAGTAAAAATCTATGTCATCGTTCTGGAGGCAGAAAAGTCCAAGAGCAAAACTTGTATTACACAATAGAGGAAAGAGGAAAGACCAGTGGGTGTGTGTGGAAGAGATAAAACACAAGTGGTGGTCTCACTTTATAGCAGCCTACTCTTGTGATAAATAACCCCTTCCCATAACTAACTCTTCCTCTTGAGAATGACATTAATTCTATCATGAAGGCAGAGCCCCAAGACCCAAAGAACTTTTTTCCCCCCTGGTACTGGGATAGAACCAAGGGCCTCTTACATGATATAGCAAGTGCTCTATCATTAAGCTATATCCCTAACCCTTTAATTTTACTTTGAGATATGGTCTTACTAAATTTCCCAGGCTGGCCTTGAACTTGTGATCCTTCTGCCTTATCCTCCCAAGTAGCTGGGATTGCAGGTGTGCGCTACTGTACTCAGCTATTTTTTTTTTTTTTTCTTTTATGGTGCTGGAGATTGAACCCAGGGCCTTGTGAATGCTACATAAGAGCTTTATTACTGAGTTAGACCCTTAGCCATCTGCAAAATTTTTAATAGTTGACAAAGGGTGCAACACACATTATCATATTACCAGCCCTTAGGAAATAGCATTTGAGATTTGACTTTGAAGAATGAATGGGAGTTCAATAGGCAGAGAAATTTAGGGTCAAGGAGCAGGGAAGAGGAGTTTGGAGGAATAGAATTCTAGACCCAGAAAACAACAGAACCCAATGGTACAGGCAATGATACACAATATATTCCAGAAACAGAATAGTAAAATTGGTTTGGAGTATACATGTGAGTGTAAACAGACTAAGATAAGGGGATCACTTTTCTTCCCAATACAAATTCAAAAAGACAAGAGTGCAAAAACCATGAAGTTAGATTATTTTCACATTGGATGGTCCTGCATACCCGTCAGAAGATTCTGTACTTAAATATAAATACTTCACAGGCCATAGGGAGATGATGGTTCATGAGCAGGGGTGGAAATATCAGATATGTGTTTGGAGAGGCTCTCTGGAAGTGCGTTGTGGGATGGATTAGCTTAGGGAAGGACAGTTAAGAAGTGATTGCAATAGTCTAGGCAAATGATGGTGGTGGTGTGTGTGGGAAAGATAGTGGGCATGGGATAGACAGGTAGGTTGGCTTAAGGAGTATTGCCACAAAGGAAGGGAGAGATTCAGGAATTCAGGCATGAGGCAGGTTGATGTGGAAGTGTTTGGGGGCAAGTGGGAATTTCTTTCTATTAACTCACACCTCTATGTATATGGGCATAAGAATGGCCAGAAGGTGATCTGCAGTTAGAGATAGAATCTGAATCCAGTTTCCAAGAGGGAAAACTCAGACAGGTACAGATAACCTGGGGGCATTGAGGGTGTGTGGCAAGGGACGTGGGGCTATGTGACACCAATGAAATATTCATGTTTAACACATTTTAGCACATTTGTAGCCTGGGACATGTAGGTACAGAAACAAGAGCATCTAGAATCTTTCGGTTCTACCAAAACGCACTTGTTACATTGACCAACTACATCATCTGGTCAAGAGTCACTTGACATATGCCATAAATAGACCCTGAGTTATTTCCCTTCTACACAGAAGAGTCATTTGTTAATTTTCATACTTCAATCCTCTTTTTATAACCTTCTCCTCCAGCCAAAATAAACCCCCAGTAAAGCGAGGCAGCTCCCATTGGAAGTACCAAAAAGTCATGAGTCTCCTGGATGACGGCGTTTTCCTCATGGGTGGTGCATGACAGCTGCCTAATCCGCTTAGGAAGCTCAGCACCCACAGGTAAGTTTTACATGACAGTGCCAACTGCATGGATTATAGTGTTCAACATAAGTTCACTCTTTGGAAATTCTTAGTGAATCTGGACAAGTCTGGAGCTACAGAAACAGCGTAATCCTGCTTGCCAGGCTGAGGCTCCCTGGCTCCCTCCTCCAGGCCGCAGACATCACACACTGTGCTGCTGTAGTCCTGTCCCGAGGACATTGTAGCTCTTTGCCTTTTGATAAGCAAGTCCAAGTGTATGAAGCTCTGTGTTAGGGCATGCTGGGGGCTACCAGCTGCTGTTCTGTGTATTTACCTTCACTGTGGGGAGGGCTGCAGTTCCCCTCAGGTGCTCTGTCAGGCAATCTGGAATCCTAGTTGCTTAGAGAACTGGGTTGTGCACCAGATCAGTAGCTTCCTAACAGATCTCTAAGAGCAGGACCTTAGCCTGCTCCCACTGCCACTTTCGTAGCCTAAAACATGCACAGCTGAAGCCTTTTAAAATAAAAGCTCTTTGCATGTAGGATTAAATATTTAATGATCATTAAGCAGATAATGTCCACTGTTTCTACGTTATGGAGGGAGAAGCAGAAAGAACTAGTTTAGAAAGGGGAGAGGGAGAAAAAAAAAGGGAAGAGTTTCAGGGGAATGAGACATGCAGAGGAAAACAGCAGATGGAGAGAGAGTCCTTCTGGCTTCTCTGGTTTGGGTTTCAATTCTTTGTGAAACTTTATTTCATCTCTGCCTTTGTATTCTAAGATATTCCTTTATATTCTCATTTAAAAACGTCCCCCTTTTCTGTTTCAGCTAACTCAGTTTCCGATGTTTACAGTTTAAGGGTCTTAACAATTGTGTTTCTTAAAACGAACCAGGCTAATTTCCTCTAAAATACAATTATAGTAGTCTTTTTCCAATTCTCAGAAAAATGTTAAGTTAATGAATAATCTCCTTGATTTTATGATTTTTCTCCCATAAATTATTCTCAAACCATTGGAAATTGTAACCACTTGCCTGGTTGTGAATGCTAGCAGACGACAAAATGAACAAGCCGAGAAATGTTAATAGGAAAACCGAGAAGCAGCCCCTTGTATTTAGCTCACAACGAATTTTGCTAGACATGTGGCAATAATTTTGTATTGTGTATATGTATTTTTACATATGTATGTTTACATGTACACATAGACGTGCAGCTGTATGTGATAGCTGTATTTTCTGCTAATTAAGCTGTTTCTCATTTATCTGTTAGATAAACAGACTAATGGGAACCTGAAAAAGTTTGGGAACCAGTATTTTAGATTTAAATCTGTTCTGTTTTCTTCATTCTCACCTTTCCCAGGCACTGAAGAGCCACAGGAGCCCCCATCTCTCTATCTCACCACTATTTTGTCTCCTGCCAGCCCAATTTCTAGCCTTTCACCATGGGAGTGTTCTCATAACTCATACTGGTACTGTGGGGATGAAGAGTACCTGCTGTGTGCAGAGCAGAGGGCCCCAATGGGGAGAGCAGCCGTCCTCACAAGAACCCTGGGGCTTGAGAGCCTGTGGGGATTTCTGAGAAGTTTGCTCAGCTCTGGGTCTGTCCCCAGGAAGAACACTCACTCATTAGATTGTTTCTTTGGCTTAGAGATTCCAGTATTTTAACAGTTGGGTCTGTGGATAGGATTGGGGTGTTTTATTAAGTATAAAGTCTGCATTAATTACACCTTGAGCTCACTTGTTACATGCTTTTCATAAATTGTTCATTGAACTTCCCATGAATGGTGTTCTGTTAACTAAAGGTAATTTTTATGTTTGTAGAACTCAAGGCTAAGTTGATGATTTTCTTGCTATTGGTATGTTTTAATGAAGAGGTAAGCGCTAATTATTGACTCTCCCCTTTCATAAAAATCTCTGTTCTTTGTGTAGATAACTGGCAAGTTCATTATTAATAAAGCGTAGTTTTCCATAAATATGGGAATATAGCAATTATAACTCAATTTGCTGAAGTTTCAAGAGAGCCAGTTATCCCTTGGGAAGGTCATTTATTTATTTATTCATTCTAATTTGGCATTTAAAAAGCTGTTGTTTATTGGATCTTCCTTGTAGTTCTTGTGGTTTAGAAAAATCACACAGCTCCAAATGGAGTTCCTCTCTTTTATTTGGTATTTTCAGACAGAAAAGTCTTTGTACTTAAAGCTGTCTTTGCCCAAGTTCTCCCTACATTGAAGAGTTTGAGAAGCATGCTTTTCTAGAGCTAATATATAAGACGAACAGGAAACATTTTTATAAAGTCTTGTTCTTCAATGTTATTTTCTAGACATAAATGTACAGTAGATATTATTTTGCTTTGTAGGACTTTTTCCTCCTCTAACTCCTCATCCTTTTAATTCTGCTCTTCTGAGACCCCCTCATGTCTACAGCTTCTCAGTGGTGATGGGATGATGAGAGGTAAGGATGGAGTTTATGAAACCACTCATGAAGTCATTTCCAAATAGTGATTAAGTTGGTCTGGGGTGTGATCCAAACATGTATATTTTTAGATTTATTTATTTATTGGTAAAATGATCCCCTCTATTGTAAGACATGTGCCATACTGGCCTGGATTTGCACTATAAACTCTTGGTCAAGATAAGGTCAAATAAGTACAGCTGCAGGCCCTCTGCATAATCCACAATTCAAACACAAATGCGGAGCTGGGTAGGCAGAGAGCAACCAAGGCAGACACCAAACATGCATTTTTGAAAAGCTTCTCAGGTGATTCCAAAATGCGTCCCTGGTATGGAGTCACTGCTATAGTGGCTGCCTTTGTCCTATATCTTTTTTTTATTACTCCAATTTCATTTAGAACTCATAGAACTATGCAAACACAGACCTTATGTCATTTGCAGGCAACATCTCCTAGTTCCAATCCACATTATACACTGCTTTCATGCCAATATTCTTTTTTTTTTAAAAAAAAAACTTGGTTTTATTATAATTGTTAGAAGTAATATCTGTCATAAATTTTCAAAACTCAAAAATATAAATATGATACATTAAAGTGGTTATGACCATATCCCAGATATAACCAGATCCAATCAGGGAAATGGAAACCACTATGACTATTTGAAACTTAAGAAGCGTAATGCAGGTGCTTCATTGTAGAAACAATGCAAGAGGATGAGGAGTTTATCAGGGTTTGGCAAGATAACCTAATGATTAGTGATACCAGGAAGCTGCTAAACTGGGGAGAGGAATGGAAAGACAGTGTTACCAGAACTCAGGGGCAGGTCATTTCGGGGGAGCTAGGAAGGATGCCAACGGAGTGATGTAGCTGATGTTGGAGAAAGTCTAAGCAAACAAGGACCAGGAGAAATACTGTGGGTTTTTCTTTCATTCTCTCTTCAACCTTATTGGTCAGATAGAGACAGCAGGGTTAGCCTCACTATGATACAGAACAGGAAAGGACAGGGAGAGAGTCTGAGAGTAAATAGGCATTTTCACTCTCCACAGATTGCTGTAAGATTGATATTTTCACAGTATGACTCTGATTATTTGGCTACCATGTTAATTATTTATTTGTTTTTGAATCTATTAATTAATGGTCATGCAAAGTCAAATTCCTAGGCCCTCCAAAATATGACATCTCCCAATCTTTGTAATCTTCTCCTCTTCTCAAATACGCACCATGTTTTGTTCATGGCATCTCCTCTTTCAAAAAGGCTTCCCTGACCCTGCCTCATTTAACTTAGGTTTTCTTTTAAAGTCACTTTAAGTCTCATCCCCCACATGATCTTCTCTAAACACCAGCGCTTTTCTGTGGCTACTTCTTTCACAGAGATACACTTATTGCTGACCTCACTTATTTGTCGTATTTTAAAAACTACCTGACTACATTAATTAAATTTTTACATATCTGTCCTTTATCCCCAGATAGATTTTAAGGCCCAGAAGGGCAGAAAATGTCCATGTTCCAAGCATATAGTGTAGTACCTATAACATAGTGGGTAGTCAATATTTTCTTATTGGGGTGATAGTTATATGGACGTCTATGTTTGTCAGAACTCATTGACTGTATGCTTAAGACCTATGCATTTTATTGTATGTAAGTTATATCTTAGCAAAGAAAAAATAACTAAGAAAAACTCTTCCCTGGAGGTTTTGATATATTCTCAGGTTACAATTATTCTACGGAGATTTCCATTTTAATTACAAATGATGAAACAGTGGATTTCAAATTAACACATATTTATTATGTGCCTTCATATACTAGACTCTACAGTTCACAGGTGCAAATCAGAGGAAGGGACTTGTTCAAAGTCACATTACTAACCAATTAATTATTAGATGGGAAGCATATTTCTAGCTTCCCAGTTTAGACTATTCAATATTAAAGGAAAAGACAGTTCGGGACACCAAGCCCCGTATAAAGGGGCTGAGGATCTGGAGCTTGCTGTCTCCCAGGACGTAATTCTAAACCTTCATTTGGGTTGTGAGGAGCAATTTAGGAGCAGGAGGATTTTCTGTGGTGCTGGAAAGGGCCTGTGCTGACCGTGCAGAGGCAGGGAATGTGAACTCAGCAGGAAGTGTCTCCAGTCCCCAGCTCTCCTGGCAGTCCTGTAACTTTACCCAAGTATTTCCCCCTGACTTTCAAGTCTCCCTTCTAGGGCTGGACTTTTCAAGTTTAACCTCTGAGGCACCACATCTGCCATGAGCATTTTCCTTTCTAAGGCATTCTCAGGGGGCTGTTTCACCATACTTTGAATTCTCTGGGGGCAAGAGTCCAGACTCAGACATCTAACACACTAGCGGGGGCTGAATGTTTGTGGAGTAACTCTAGGTATTTAGCACCAAAGAAGAAACCATCCTCATTTCCATCCGAGACAGCTTGCAGTGTTATGCAAGCACTTTGACGCAGCTTCATGAATTGCAGAATTAAATCTGTAACCACAAAAGAAAGAAGCTGATTTCTCATGGCCCTTTTGTAATTTCAGAAAGGTTTTGGGAAGTCTCTAAATTGAATTTAACTGTTGAGCACAGGCTGAACTTAAAACTCTCATCTGTTTTAAGTCACCCCCTTCCTCCCATAGACTGTATACTCATGCGGGGTCTGAATCCTAAGTGCTCTGGCTGTGGACATATGCTCCCTGTGAAAGGCCAAGGAACCCGAGGGGCTGAGATTACTGCCTGCATCACCACATTCCTTTTGTTTGAATTCGCTCAGCTGAAAACCACTGAGTGGCTGCAGAATGCCCTGAGTAGAGTCCCACCAGGCCACAAAGGTGGGTGGAAAGAACACTGTCCCACAAGGAATGTCTGTGTCACTATTTGGTAAGGAAAAGAGATGATGGGGAGAAAAACTGATATTTTCAACCACAGTATGCCCCAAATTTCCTACTTCAAAAGGTGCACTTCGCAACTACCAGATCCCATGGTAATTTATCTTTTTGTGTCCTGGCCCTCTCTGTACCAGTTATCTCATGGATCCTCAGTAAACCTCCCTGAACACAAAGGAAGTACATTTGTTAACCAGGATAACTGTTGTAACAAGTCACTGATATTTGGAGAGATGTTTGAGACAAGAAAAATAAATTTCTGGCTGA
Organism: Marmota flaviventris; assembly: GCF_047511675.1. Taxonomy (NCBI): domain Eukaryota; kingdom Metazoa; phylum Chordata; class Mammalia; order Rodentia; family Sciuridae; genus Marmota; species Marmota flaviventris. The sequence goes on from NC_092498.1 coordinate 25,366,395, forward strand.
TGTCACAGCTGGTGAGGGTATAGAGGGAAGGGGTGAGGTGTGCATGTCCTTTTCTACACAGTCATTCGGGGCTTTAGGACCCTTCCTCAGCCTGACTCTGCCATTTATACAGTATTTGTCCTTCATTGTATAAATTAGGCAGTAAATGGGGACAGAGAGCCTATGGAGGACCACACAGGGAGTTTAGGGGCTAGACTAGAAGTGCCTTAGCTTCACTTCTGCCCACATTCCACTGGCCAGAGCTCAGTTGTATGGCTTCAACCAACTTCAGGGGTGGCTGGAAAATGTGGTCCAGTTTTGTGCCTAGAAGAAAATAGAAAAAAGGTTTCACAAGCACATAGCACTGTCTCTGGCACAGTGTGTAACCGTAGATGGCAATAACATAAATCCTATATTTATTAAGATACTTAAATATCTACTGACAAGTGGGAAAGGGGTATGTTCCATGCTAATTTTCCAAAGTGGTGTGGGTATGGCTTCTGAGTCTATGGACTGTAGACAGTGGCTCATTCATTCTTATGCCATCTTCATGATCAATGCTGATTCCTTAACCTACAATTTGACAACTGGCACTGCTTATATAAATATTTCCCCAGACTTTCTCTGTGGTACTAAAATCAGACATATTTTGAGGGCTGCCTCATGTCTTCAACTGATCAGGTGGGAGGACTCAGAATGCCACAGTAGGACTTCTAAATTGTTTTCTTTTTCACTCTCTTATACTATAACACCAAGCACGTTGTTTAGTCAGTACATTCCTTTGTCAATGAACTTAGAGATAGCAAAGATCAGTCATAAAATAATGCCCCCAAATTTCTGTCTCCTTAGGCAGATAGTCACAGTTCCAAAACTAAGTCAGAAGCACCTGTCAAAAACAAGGTCCTCGACAAGTAGATGTGATAGGAGCAGAGAGAAGTAGGTCAAGGTCTGGAATTCTGGGGAGGGAGCCTTGAGCAGTAGGGAGGAGCTTCAGAGTGCCAGGGGCCTTGGAAAAGTTGAAAATAGAAGAGTTTCAGAAGCAGATTCTTAGGAGGTAGTATGGATGTCTTGGTGCAGGCACCCCAGGCATTTCCAGTTGGATTTATTTCCATTGGTTCCAGTGCAAATGTCCAGGTTAAGGACTAGTAGATTCTCCTACCCAGGCTCCAACGGGGTTCTTCTGGCCCATCAGGCATCTAGAATCTATAGGCACCGAGGCTGTGCCTTAGTCAAACTATCTAGAAATTTACTTGGAATTTCTTTATCAAAAACCTGACACAAAACTGGAGAATTAAAGAGTAGTTACCCTGTTGATAACTAGAAATCCAGGTTGCCATCTCTCCCTGACACAGCTGTCATTCCCTAGAAAGCCACGATTTCATTTCCTAATGAGATATAGCTCTGTTCTAAGGGCATTTTTGCTTCTCGGTGCTTTGTATATTGTACTATGTCTCTGACTGAATAACACTGAGGAGTCCTGGCCTGCACATTCCCATGTGGTTAATTGCAACAGCATGTGGCAGAAGTCCTTACTGAATATGTAATCTGATGCCACTAATGTGATGGTGTCAGGTGCATAAAATGTTTGAATTAGTTGTTGTTTTTCATATGGAATAAATTACTTCATTGAGAGTTTGGAAACTTGCCAAATATTGAGAGCAGGGAAAAGTTCTCTTTTTGCCATAAAAGTCCTTAGGACTTCTTGCAAATAAAAGCCCTTTTACTACAGGCCTGTATGAGAAAGTGCTTCTCTGCACCTGTGTTTCATGCTTTGGCTTTGTGTAGGTAGGAGAGAAGGGTGGAAGGAGAGGTCCCTAGAAATCTCAGACATGGGGGTGAGGGTGAGGGTGAGGATAGAGGTAAGTTTGGGAGAAGAGACCAAGGGGAAGATAATAGACTCCAAGGGAGGAGAGAGTAGCATAGAAAGAGACTTTGAGAATAAAGGACTCAGTATGTTTCATTCTCTTGAAATTAATTCAAGAAATGCAGAATAGCTGGGCATGCACCTGTGGTCTTAACTCCTTGGAAGGCTAAGGCAGGAAGACAGCTTGAACTCAAAACTTTGGGGGCAGTTTCAGCATTTAGTGAGACCAGTCTCAAAAAAAAAAATGCAGCAATCACCCCATAAATATAAGTGCCTCAAATCAGAAGAATGATTTCTTATCAGATGCCCTAGGGTAGCCCCCTAAATAAATATCATTACCAGTGGACAAGTCACATAATCTCTTTCAGTTTTTTTCCTCACATGCAAAATGGTGACACTAACAGTAGGTACTTCATAGAATTATTGTGAAGTTTACAAGAGATGGTACCTAGACAGCAGTTAGCACAGCACCATCAGAGTGAGAAATCAATATAGTTTAGGGATGATGATGAGGATCCTGGTGAAGATGATGAAATACACCAAAGAGGATGCCACAAGAATCAGGCCAATAAAATGCACTTAAATGAAGTAATAATTATTCAGATTTAAAAATTATCAGGACATTTTCAGACTCGTGGAAGAACCAGAACATGGGTGCAGTTTATTTTCATATTTACCACTTCCCTTCGGTTCCTACAGTCTTCAGACATAGGAACAACAACAACAACAACAAAGGAGGTTAAAAACTAGGGGACATGCCAGCACCTGAATTTTTGGGATATATTGGTACAGCGTTAGAGGGGATATTAAGAAACCATCTTTTATGGAGAATTGTATTAAAACCTATGAAACAGGTGAGTGTTTATTCTGTTCTCAAGGACCATTGGGTTCAGAGAGTGTAATTATCTGGATGTTTAACTTAAACACCATTTCAATCTGGTTCTGATCTCCCTGGCAATGCACAACAGCTGTAGTTGTAGAAAATAACCCATGACCCATGGAGTTGGAAGATAGGAATAACATCCACGCTACAACCTAGCAGTGCTAAACCAGGCTTAGCACCGTTTCCTAAAGGTGAGCTTAAGGTCGTGTGTCATCTGCCTTCAATCATGGATGTTTGTGGGGAAAATGAGAAGCATGTCATGCCACAATGTGGTCCAGCTGTCTGAAGAACCTCCAGGGAAGAGAATCAAGAGGCAATAATGCAAAGCAGGGGGAGTTCAAGGTGACTCCTGTGGCTTCTCTGGAATTGGCCCATTCTGACATCAAAATAGCCATAAAAGAGTGGACTTTCCACAGTGGACATTCAGTCTGGAAAGTCTCTTTTGGACTCATTGGGGTTAGATCCATGGTAAAGTCAAATGCAAATCCATATGTAATGGGGGGTGGGGAGGGGCTACTGCTGCTTCCATCCGCTCCTTCCCAGCCCTCTTTTCCTAATCTTCACCACCTCTGTGACTCTCCACTGGACTGTCCCTGCATCCACACCTCTGAAGTCAAGGAGAACTAATCTAAACCCCAGGCTATAATTACAGTCTGACTCACGATGCAGTCAGTCCAGGGATCTCTCTCCAGGTGTTATGTGCCAGTGTTTTTCTGATAATCCATTCTCCACCTCCCATAAATAAATAAACAAATAAAACAAAAGTACATCTTTTCTGACTTGTGCATCACGTGTCGCAACATTTGCATGTTTTCCACTTAATTGGTCCTGAATCCCTTATTCTTCACCTTTTAGTTGTACAGTTTGTTTTGGGTCCTTAAGTATGTAACGTGCACCTGGGAGATCACAACTCTTTTATCTTTATTTCTCTACTGCCTTAAATACTGCCAACATCATAGGCAAATGACAAATGCTTTGTGAGCAAATGAATAAATAAAGCACAAAAAAAGTAGAGAAAGAAAAGCAACCATCTTTTTGCTTACACTGATTTTTATTTCAGATCCTAAATCAGGGGCTTTAATGCACCAATCTGCTTACACACAGCTGGATGCAATACCCTTGGTTTTCCTGGTACCATCTGCAGGCTAAGTCATCCCCTGAAGGCCAAAACAGAACAAAAGAAGCATTGGGGAAAGAGGGAAGGAGGTGTAGAAACTGGACAGGAAGAGGTGTTTAAGGGAAATGGTGTACATTAGCAGATGTCACAGAGATTTATTTCTTTTTCTATGGGGATTTACTCTAGTGACCGAACTCTGCTTTCAGGATTTTTCCAAAAAGCACTTGGAGCATTCATCATTTGTTATGGGGGCTGCTTTGTGGGCAAAACTTTCCTTCTTTTCAGATTTTGGATTTAGGATTTAGACTTGAGATATTAAAAGGAGTAATACTTTGAAGCTTTGGGAGGGGGTGGAGAGAGAGAGAGAGAGAGAGAGAGAGAGAGAGAGAGAGAGAGAGAGAGAAAGCAGGAGCAAGCAAAGCCTAGGGTGGAGGAGGGAGTTGTCAAAATTAATTCTCTAGGTACCTTTCTCAAAAGCATTCTTTCCCCCTACCCCTTACTCCTGAGTAACCACATCAAGGAAACGTACAGAGTAGAGACCTCAGGCCCTCGATGTGGTGGGAAAACGCAAGAGATCTGAGCTTTTAGCCTGGTGTTTTAGGCTACATTTTGGAGCTAGTGGCCAGACAACAGGTCCTGTGTGTTCCTGAGGGAGCATTCTCAGGGTTAAGGCTTTGAGGATCGCCAACTAGCAGGGAAAACCACGTATAAGCCATATACTTAGGAGACTCAATAAATCCTCACTGATTAATTCCAGACCACCACTCCCTTCCCAGTCAGAGATGTAAAATTTCCTAAAAATTATTTTTGAAGATGGGGAGTGATGGGAAGAGTTTAAATGACAGAAGTCTTTTTAATTTTAACTTTTGTTGTATTTTACCATGAATTATGCCATCAAGAGGCTATTGTGATAGTTTTGAGTGTCACAAAAAGAAATACAGGATAGAAATTGTCATTAATTTTAAACTGGTTGAAAAGTAAGGGACAGAAAGAGGTCATTGGGAAAGAATCATTTTCATTTAGCACAATTATAATCCATGAATTAGTGAACTAGTGTTATGAAGATTTGTTAGGAAATAATAGAATTCTCAACTCTAGTCTTCAAGAAAGAGTACGTGCAATTTTATTAGGGCATGCTGGTTGCTGTAACAGATGAACCCCACAATTTCAGTGGCTTTCACAAGAAACATATGTTTTTGTTCGTGTAATTAAAACTCCATGGTGGCTGTTTCTGGTTAACAGAGCAGGGGTGGAAGACATGATGGTTCCACTGATACTGAGGGACCAAGGCTCAGGGACTTGCTGTCTTTAACGTGTGTCTTCCAGGGATACCGGAGAATCCAGCATATGCCATCAGATGAGAAAAAAGAGCGGGTGGAGAAGGCATGTCTTCTGTGACATGACACTTCTGCTCATATCCTGCTGATGATCACTCACATGGGGCTCACCCAGATGGGCATGGAGCTGTGAATGTTGTCACTGTCCAGGAAGCCACCTCCTGACTCTCCACTCTGAAAGTAGGAGCTTGAGCATACTGAGATAGTTAGGCAACTGTGCCATGAAAAGAATCAGGAGGTGTGTTGAAATCGAGGAAGCAGTGAAGTCAAGTTTACAAAGTCATTTTTGAGTTCTGACTCTAAATCACCCACTCGCTGGATGATGTAGTCTCTGATCAACAGTTTCCTCATCTACAAAGTCAAGTTCATAATAACTGCTTAGAGGATTGCAGTGAGAGCTAAATATAACACTAAATATGAGCTTCTTTGTAAACAAGAAAAGAGTGACCCCGTGTTCCTGCTTCTGTGGATGAGCACAGTGGATTTGCATAGTTTGGAAGGCTTACTCTTTAAATCATTAGCTAATTCATGACTGAAGAAAGAGGATATGTGTCTTAAGCTTATATTGTAAAATTTTAAATTATTACATGAGAAAAGGAGGGTGTATTTTTTAAATGTACAATTTGGAAATCTGGGGTTGGGGTAATGGAAAGAAAGTCTAATTGCAACCTTGACATTGGCCAGATGACTGACCATAATCTGGTCACTTCATCCGTCTGGGCTCTAATTTCCTCAGCAGCAAAAAGAGAGTGGTTAGCTAAATGTCCTTTCCTGATCATGAATGAGATATTATGAGGAGGAACTCATCTAAATGACTCATCCACATTATCAGATTACAATCATGAGGAGGTCAGTGGAGAAATAACACCCAACTGGGATAAATTTAAGGTAACATATTTTCAAAGTTTAAGGGGAAAATGATCCATTTTTAACCTCTAAAGGGAATGACTTAATTACTATATAGGTCCAGTGTTTAAAAAAATTATGTTGTATCATTTGTCCCCCAATTCTCTCCCTCGTCTTGTTTTATGTTTTTCTTCTTGAACTAATGTGGGATAAATGGTGTATAAATTATAGATAAGACCAGTAGACATTATTTCAATGCAAATAAGCATAAGATTCTGGCAAAAAAACTCCTCTTCATCAGTTTGATATGAAGATTTGTAAAGAAAGATGTAGGCCAGACCGACATGTGATTGAACTGATTTCTTTGTTAAGAGACAAATATTCACATATGTTTAATTTCTCCTCTAGAAACTGATGTGCAAGCAAAGCTCTGGGTTCAAAGGTTAAGTAAGATTCAAGGCAGCTCCCTGATCCTAGGAGATACTGAATAAATAGTTATAAGGACAGTAAAGTATATCAGCAATTAACAATTACTAGTGATACTATATTTTAGCTTCTGCTTTTCATATTAATCATGAACATCTAATTATTTAAAGCATACCTTATTCATTAGATCCATTATTCTTATTAGACTAGCAGTGTGGCTATGGTTTAGTCACCTAGCCTCTCTGAGCCTCAGTTTCTTGATCTGTAAGATGGAGATAATATTTCCTTTTGGAGTTACTGTACAATTGTACAGATTAGAGACAGTGTATATAAAATGCCTGGCATGGGGTCCGGAACATGGAACAGGATCAATTAATGGCAGCTATTAACTACTTATGTAATTAATCGTGATCTAATTTGTGCTTTCTGTATTGTGCTGTAATAAAGATTAAGAGAGTTATGAAATGGTCCTTATTTTGAGGAATATAAATACTACTTGGAGACACAGAGCAGGCTAATAATAATGATACAAGCTGGCATTTTCCAGTGCAAGCCCCAGTTCAGCGACAGCCGGTGTGACTGGCAGGTGTTTCATAATGTACACATCAAATTTAGATAACAGACGTCCAAATTTGCATTTATGAGTGACCCTTTTATTTGCAAAAATAGTTTTGTTGGTGTTTTTTAATAGGTTAATATGGCAATAACTGGGCTAGTCAAATACTCCCATTTTACAGAGTGAGGACTGAGGTAAGAAAGTCTGATGTTTCTGTAGGTTGTACATGAGGGGTTTTGCAGAGGGAAGATCAGAAATCAGATGTTTTGGTACCTATGCTAGTGTTCATCTCTCTGTCTCATTAGAGTTCAGGAGAATATGATTCACTTGAGAACTAAACCTTGTTTCTTCTGTCTCTTAAAGTGCAGCACATTTATTCTAAAAAGATTGACGGCTCAAATGAACATTGGAAAGTGTCTCTACCTTTCATCTCCTTGAAATCATGCCAGAAAAGGCCTCTAGCATGCTCAACTCTAGCTTACCTTTTCGAAAGTTTCTCCCTCCCTGGATGATGGTAGTCATGGAATCATCACTTGTTAACACATAGATGACTCCAGAAATTTCTACACTTCAAAGTGAATCTTTTATTCACCTGAGTGTTTAACTGTGTCAATGTGCTCTCATTATCAGATTAATTGAATAATTCAACGAGGAAATGTGCCCAGTGCACACATTATACAGATGTGTTTGCCAAAGTTATCTTGGCTTACAGGAGAAAGCAATCCTCTGATGCCCTGAGTTATTTAGAAAGGCCATCACGGATGTCAACATCACATGTATCTCCTGAGAGATACTTGTGGTAATATGTAAATACCAAAAATTGTCTCTAGTTTAATTCTTCTATCACATTTCTAGGATTCCACCCTTATGCTGCAGTTGTATAAGTGAACAGTTTGTTATAGAAAGTGTACTTATTCTCCCAATGGATAGTTATTCTTGGTCACCATGTTGCCTGTCAAGAGTGACTCTACTCCAAGGCTTTGCAAATGTGAAGCCCTTAGTAGGTTCTTGATCTGCTAGTAGAAAACAATTTACATCAAACTTAATGGGGTGGGGGTTGTAGTTGCTATGGTTTGAATGTACATATCCCTCCAAAATTCATATGTGGGACTTAAAATCCAAAATGATGATTTATTAAGAGGTGGGGCCTTTTGAGAAGAGATAAAATCATGTGGTCTATGTCCCTTTGAGTGAGATTAAAGCCCTTATAAAAGAGGTTTCAGCCTGGTGTGGTGGTACATACCTATAATTCCAGCTACTTGGGAGGCTGAGATAGGAGGATTGTGAGTTTAAGGCCACCTAGCAACTTAGTGAGACCCTATCTCAAAATGAAAAAATGGAAAGGACTGGTATGTAGCTTAGTGATAGAGTGTCTCTGGGTTCAATCCCTAGTTCAATCAATCAATCAATCAAGTTTTAAAGAGCTTCCTAGCCCTTCCATCTCTTCTGCCACACAAGGACCCAGTGTTCATGACCTTTATGCCTCTTCCATCATGTAAGGATGAAAAAAATAATAATAAGGTCATCTTGAAGCAGAAAATGAGTTTTCAGCAGATATTCAATCTTCTGTTATCTTAATTTTTAACTCCTCAGCCTCCATAACTGTGAAAAGTAAATTTCTATTGTGTGTAAAATACCCAGACTTTGGGATTTCATTATAGAAGTAGGAATGGACTAAGTCACAGATATATATCTGTTGCATCCCCTTCAATGTAGTTGCAAAAACTGTGCAGTTCAATTTGTTTTTCAGTCATACAGAGAATTGATTAAGCTGGACAATGATATATATAATTTAAATTAAACTACTATAAACCATGTAAATGATAAAATATGCAAGAGTAATTTACTATAAGACTGCTGTGCTAGTCAGCCTTTTGCTGTAATAATGCTGTGTAACAAACAACTCCCTCAAATCTCATTGGCTTATAAGAATAAACATTTACTTCTTGCTTATAGAGCTAGGTATTGGGTGTGTCTTAGCTGAACTTGGCTGGGATTGGCACATATGTCTTCTCACTCTGTGACTCAAATTGAATAATCTGTGATTCTCTGTTATATTTTCTCTTCATTGTTATTTGCAAGAGGGCAAACAAAACTACACAAATACACTTAAAGCCTCTGGTTCAATGTAGTTTACATTATCTCCTTCAACATTCCTTTGATCAAGGTAAGTGACCTGGCCAAACCCTATGTCAGTGATTTGCAGAAGTGTCTCTACTAAAAATCTAAGTGAAAAGGGAAGAAATGTGACTATAAGCTGCTGCATTAAGTTCAGGCCAGTTGAGTCACAAGGGCATCCAGTTAATCAGATGTAGATACTTAAAGCTATAACTCAAAATATTTTTAATTCTCTTGAAATAATTATGAGAGGTGATTTCCCTCCTAAAAAATCAATGAATTTTGGTGCTTCAGGACCTGAATATATGTCTTCTGGAACAATAAATTAGCCACTCAGCCACAAATTTGCTTTTTGAGTCTTTAGTAACAAAATACTAGAAGGCCAGTGTTGTGGTTTAAATATTAGATGTTCCAAAGAGCTCACGTGTGAGATGATACAAAGAAATTTTGAGATGACATGATTGGGTTATGAGAGCTTTAGCCCAACCAGTGAATTAGCCCCCTGATAGGGAATAACTGAAAGCAGTTAGAGTGTGGCTGAAGGAGATTGGTCCCTGGTGGCATGCCTCTGGGGTATATAGTTTGTGAGTTGAGTTGAGTTCCCTATTTCTGCTTCCTGGTGTGAAGTTTTGAGCCGCTTCCCTCTACCATACCCTTCCACCATGATGTTCTGCCTTGCCTTGAGCCCTAAGGAATGTTCTTGTCAGGTCTTTTAGTCACAGCGATGATAAAGTTGACTAAAGCAGTCAGGCTTTGGTGGGAAAGTGAATGGGTTTCCAAATTCCAAAATCATCCTATAAAAAAACAGAGCTTTATGAATCTGAATGTCAAGTTTTACCATAAGATATAAGTAGACGAGCTATGATAAAACAAAAAGGAAACTCCTTACTGCCTTGGAGGAAGTGATTGCCATTGGGTCTTAGAGGTGGAAGAAATTAAAGATAAGCAAAGCATCATGCAGGTAGGGCCTGGCAACATCTGATTTAGAATCCCCAGATGGGCAGGAATAGTTCAAAACAGTGAAGCTTATCCCCTGGTGCATAATGATACCATTTAAAGATCTTTTGGAGAAGCTTCATTTTTATCCTTCATGTGTACCTTGTATCAAGAAACAAGATGGTGTATCTGCCAGGGTCTTACAGAGAAATAAAACTAGTAGAAGGTATACATATACATGTGATATGGATTAAAAAGTTTACTTCAAGGAATTGACATGTAATTTTGGTACTGGAGAATACAAAATCTTTCAGAAAGATTGGAAATCTGTAACCTCTTGAATAGGGGGCTGATGATCCTGCAATCTTTTTTTTTTTTAATTTATTTTTTTTATTGGTTGTTCAAAACATTATAAAGCTCTTGACATATCATATTTCATACATTAGATTCAAGTTGGTTATGAACTCCCAATTTTACCCCAAATACAGATTGCAGAATCACATTGGTTACACATCCACATTTATACATAATGCCCTATTAGTAACTGTTGTATTCTGCTACCTTTCCTATCCTCTACTATCCCCCCTCCCTCCCCTCCCATCTTCTCTCTCTACCCCATCCACTGTAATTCATTTCTCTCCTTGTTTATTTTCCCATTCCCCTCAAAACCTCTTATATGTAATTTTGTATAACAATGAGGGTCTCCCTCCATTACCATGCAATTTCCCTTTTCTCTCCCTTTCCATCCCACCTCATGTATCTGTTCAATGTTAATCTTTTCTTCCTGCTCTTCCTCCCTGCTCTGTTCTTAGTTGCTCTCATTATATCAAAGAAGACATTTGGTATTTGTTTTTTAGGGATTGGCTAGCTTCACTAAGCATAATCTGCTCTAGTGCCATCCATTTCCCTGCAAATTCTATGATTTTGTCATTTTTTAGTGCACTTCTCAGAGGAGGACATACAATCAATCAACAAGTACATGAAAAAATGCTCACCATCTCTAGCAGTCAGAGAAATGCAAATCAAAACCACCCTAAGATACCATCTCACTCCAGTAAGATTGGCAGCCATTATGAAGTCAAACAACAACAAGTGCTGGAGAGGATGTGGGGAAAAGGGTACTCTTGTACATTGCTGGTGGGACTGAAAACTGGTGCGGCCAATCTGGAAAGCAGTATGGAGATTCCTGGGAAAGCTGGGAATGGAACCACCATTTGACCCAGCTATTGCCCTTCTTGGACTATTCCCTGAAGACCCTAAAAGAGCGTACTATAGGGATACTGCTACATCGATGTTCATAGCAGCACAATACACAATTGCTAGACTGTGGAACCAACCCAGATGCCCTTCAATAGATGAATGGATAAAAAAAATGTGGCATTTATACACCATGGAGTATTACGCAGCACTGAAAAATGACAAGATCCTGCAATCTTGAAGCAGAATTTTTTCTTTTGCAGGGAAACCTCAATGTTGGTCCTAAGGTCTTCCAATTGATTGGATGAAAGCCACCCACTTCGTTGAGAACGATCTCTTTGACTAAAATTCAACTAATTTCAGATGTTAACTACATCTATGAGATATTTTTACAGCAAAACCAGGTTTAGTGTTTGATTGAATAACCAGGGTACTATAGCCCAGTCAAGTTAACATGTAATACTAAACTTTGGAGCTAACAACAGCTGAAGGAAATCTTTGATGTCTATGTAGGAGTTCCTAGAACTCCTGCTTTTACAATGTCTGTTTTTGGTATATAAAGAATCCAGACATTATTCTCACATGTTGGACTATAAGATATGCAGCCAGATAAATAAATAGATGATAGGTAGGTAGGTCAATAGATAAACAGAGAAGAATAATAGAATAACAATTTTATAGAAACTATTTTGAATCTGGATATATAAGAAGTCAGTTAGGAAAAACTACTTTACCATTTTTAGTTCTGGGACCTCTCTAGCTCCTAAAATGCCTTTTCTACTAGTATGGATCTAGATGCAAGGAGAGGTTTTTTCATTCTAGTAGAGGGGAAAAAACCTCCATAAGAGTGAGGCTAATCCTTGGCTAATTATAGCAAACCCTTCTGAATCCTAGAGTTGATGTTTTAGGCAAGTGGACAATACTTATTAATAGGAACACTTAATAGGACCTAACATCCACTTGGCCTCTAGGTTCTCAGCTAGGTTGGGTCACAAGTGAGTTTCAAGGATTTCTTTTATCTAAATTTCTCATAAATCCTTTTTTCCCCAAGGAGATTTTCCTAGACCGGGCACTATGACTTCCTGCTTTGCCTGAAAAGGAAAGTGGGGTTTCTTTCCTTCTTTTCCTTGGTGGTCAGTGGGCCTTTAAGCCCCATGTTAATCATGTGATTATAGGAGAAGAATGAGAGATAAGAGGATGGATCATTACAAAAAGAGTGCTACAAGAGATAAAAATGAAAGGATAATGTCCCATTTAGGCATCACGGCCTAACTGTATGTCTCTAAGGTCCCATCTTTCTTAAGAATTCTATGAATGTTAGAAGGCAAGAGCCATGAGGTTCCCAGAAGTTCACTACTTGGATTGGGAATCAGGACCACACTGATACTATTTCTAGACAATTAGGCTCCAACAAGATCAGGCTGTTATATAGTGAGGCAAGTTTATTGGATTTTTTTTTTTTTTTACTTAAGGAATCTTTGGAATAAAAAATTCAAATTGGGGCCTTTCCTTGTTGATGTATATAATTGATAATATGCACCACAATATAGTGTTTTGTGTTTGGACTTTATAATTAATTAAATGCAATTTTTATGGCACATTGTTTATAGATTTATTTGTTAGCACTAATGTCCATAGATGCTAACATTATATAACGTTTGTGCCAGAAACATATTGAAGTAATTGCACCATTTGATTATAGCATGAGTTAATTCTGATTACACATTTTTAATGTAATTTTGAAATATGTGGGGATTATGTCCAACAGTTCTCACTGATGAAATTATTAGTAGTAAAGAAAACAATGTAGAAATTTACATGTGTATACACAGAATCAAATATCATAGAATATAAAATTGATATAAATGCATTAAAATAATGAAAAGGGACATTTCAAGTTAATTAAAAACAAGCTATGAATAAAACATAACAATCATAGACATTTTTGTACTTAAATCAAATTTGAAATATTAATCAAAATGTGTAGAACTAGGTAAAATTGGACCTCATTAAAATTAAAATTTTTGGAGTTTTAAAAGTACAATATTGTATGTCATGCACACTGTTCCCATAGTCATTTAATCTCTGAAATCTAGTATTATAATAACAGATTCAACATGAGGAAAAACATGTAAATACTCCACTCCATCCTAAATGTTTAACTGATATGGAACAAAATATTTTTGTTCTCTAACTTTTTTACATTCCATTTTTTTCTAGGTGTTTTTGTCACTTAAAAATGAAAACATAAAAAAAAATATCAAGTATAATTTCTAAGAAAATTAACTAATTACAAGAATTTACAAAAACCATTCGCAGTGGAAATAGCTGAGTGAACGCTACTGGGTGAAGTAATAAAGAGGTATCAATCTGAGGTGGTGAAGTGCCAGTTGAGCCCCAGGTGAAGGCTCTCTGATTGTTCTGCGGGTCCTATCACCTGACACCACACCTGCATTGAGAGACGGGCCTATGCTTTAGCCTGATGACTGGATTCTGCTCCTAGTGTCTATTTGGATTCCCAACTCTACAGGGAATCATTAGAAAAACAAATTCACAAAATTTGTTGAGTCTAATACATGTAAGGCACTGGGATATACTTGAGGAAATATTTTTGACTGTGAAAAGATCCACAATCTAATGAAAAGGGACAAAGACTAGCAAAAATTTGTGGTTGAGTTGCTCTTCTTCTAACAGTGAAAGTCAGGAGTATCCACTGGAGGAGGCCAGCTCATTTTTGTCTGGATTTTCAGGGCTCCACCTGTGGGTTGAAGTCTGAAATTTCTCTTTAGGAATCTCTGGGACATTACAGATTGTAATTTTTTTCTCCTTGAATTCAACAGCCAACGTCATGCTACTGTTGAATATGAATAGATATAAATTACAATAAACACAGGTCAGAGTTTCCTATTCATGGCCAAAGAGGAAGGCATAATCATATAAAATATGGGAAAGGTATTCCCTAGCTAAATGCTGAGAAAACCAGAAACGGCAACATAGTGGCTAAGAGTATTAGAAAGAGATGGAGTTCCGTTCTCTGAGGACAAAACTAGTGAGAAGCAGGGTGTAGAAATGTCAGGGGTCATGTAGATAAGAGTTTTTCTGATAAATTTAAGGTATTTTACAAACATAGATTTATTCTCACATTATTCTTGTGTGTGCGTTTTTAATTTGATATTTTAAAACTTCTCCAATAAGTAACATCTTAGATTATAGAAAATAATGGAACGAGTGCTCTCAGTGCTCTTGTTCTTCCTCTCTGTGTTGGGGTAGAACAGTCCTCAAGCTTAATTCTTCCATAAAGGAGATCTGTACTTGGCACTAAGTTCAGAAATTTTAAAAGCCCTCTCCTTGCTTTGTCATTGCCCCCCTTTATTGGTTCTTCTTAGTTATATATAACATTAGGATTCATTTTGACATAATTATAAAAGCATGGAATATAATTTGCTCTAATTCAATCCCTAGTACTTTCCCTCTCCCTTCCCTCTTCCTCCTCCTCCTTGTTCCTGCCACTGTGGTTTAAGTCCACACTCTATGATTAGGTTTACCTTTTATGATTCAAGTGTTTCCTTACCAGATTTACAGACAAGTTTGAGGAGATAAAAGTTTCCTTATATTAGAACAAAGACAAGGCTCCAGAGAGAAAATAGATTTGGATGTTTCATTCCCATAACATTTGAATCCTTGCAGCTAATCTAATGCAACTGGATTTCCAATGATGTAAAAAACAAAGCAAGCACTGCTGAGAGCCCTAAGGAGCCTCGGATTGTCAGAGGGGAAATTCCTCTCTCTTCAGAGGATCTATCATCCTGAAAGGGCTTCTCCAAATACTGGTAGCAGTAAAATAATCACCCACCTGAAACAGTGCTTCTCAAGGCTGGGGTGTGTTTACTTTCTTCTTGAAGCCTAAGTTATCCAACCATAAATCACATCAAAGAGAAATCTGGGCAGTAGCTAAATATTCTGATTGAAAAATTCTTCAAAAGCCTACATCATATAATAATTTTGTTGAAATCGGTTTGTTATGTGCATTCAATATTTTGCTGATTTAAAATAATCTCGATTTTTAACTACTTGTTTCATTGACTTTATGTATTAAAATAACAGCAGAAGAAATAATCCAATTAAAAACTGCTTGTTCAATGATTTTCTCATAGTTGCCCCTATTTATTTTTCATTAAAAATGTACTCAAGTAATACATTGACATTGGAGAAAACTGGAAAATGAAGATACATAGACAGAAAAAAAGTAGTAATCAACTAAAGATAACCATAATGGACTTTTGCTTTATATCTGTTCAGATGCTTTTTGGTTTCCGTGAATCTAAGTATGTGAGACATTTTTAAGGGTTCCTCTCATACACACTTACATTTTTTCAGCAAGTGTTTTTCTTTTCAAACTTGATATAATATGAATATTTTTCTATGTTAATACATGTACATCAGTTTTAATGATTGCATTTGATCCTTCAGAATTATTGGATCATATTTTCAATTTAATTCATTAACTTTGGTTATTTATGTGTTGACTTCCACATATTTGTGAATTCCTATTTTCCATCTGTTATTGATTTCTAACTATATTCCACTGTGGTCCGAGAAGATACTTTATATAATTTTAATCTTTTCAAATTTGTGGGGACTCATTTTGTGGCCTAACATATGGCCTATCCTGTATGCAAATAATGTGTGTGTTCTACTATGGTCAGAGGGACTGTTCTGTATGTCAAGTAGATCTAGCTTGTTTTTACTATTGTTCTAGTCCTTGATTTCCTAACTAACTAATCTTTTGACTAGTTCTTTTGTTCTATCTATTCTTTTTTTTAAAAAAATATTTTTTTAGTTGTCAATGGACCTTTATTTTATTTATTTATATGAGGTGCTGAGAATCAAAGCCAGGGCCTCACACATGCTAGGCAAACGGTATACGACTGAACCACAAACTCAGCCCTTGTTCTATCTATTCTTGATAGTGGGATATTCAAGTCTGTAACTATCAGTATGGAACTGTATTTAATTCAGTCATGTTTTTCTTCAGATATCTTAAAGCTTTGTTATTTGGTGTGTATATGTTAATAATTATTGTATCTTCTTGCTGTATTGGCCCATTTGTAATTATGTAATATCTTTCTTTGTCTCATAACAATTTTAGATATAAAGTCTATTTTATCTGTTGTTAATCTGGCAACCCAAACTTTCCTTTTGTTTATTATTTGAATGGGATATACATATATCTCACACATATTTGCATGGGATATATATATATGTGTATACACACACACACACACTAACTACACACACATTATTTACACACAGTCTTGTATTGGAAAAGAGTCTCTGGTAGACAGCATATAGTTGGATCATTGGTACAACCTCTCAAAAAAGAGCAATAACAAAAGAACTCTTCCCTTAACCTCTGTCTTTTAATTGGATAGTTTATTCCATTTACATTTAAAGTAACTGTGAAAAGGGAGGATTTATTTGCACCATTTTGCTATTTGTCTTCTATATGTTATATATCTTTTTTCATTGTTTGTTTTATTCTTCAATTTCTCAATTACTTCTTACTTTTGTATTTAGTTGCTGTGTTTTCCTAGTGTACTGTTTTGGTTCCCTTTTTATTTACTTTTCTTTATTTAAAAATTATTTTATTACTGGTTACCCTAGGGATTATAATTGCATCTTATTTAAAACAATCTAGTTTGAATTAATATGAACTTAGCTTCAATGACATAAAAACTCTCTTCCTATGTATCTACATCCTTTCCCCATGTCTTGCTATTTTTACAATTCTTTATACATTTTCTGTTCATGAACATAGGTTTATAATGATTGTTTTATATATTATTATTTTAAATAATATAGGAAAAAGTAGTTATTAGCCAAAAATAGAATAATGCTGACATTTGCAATTTTATATTGTTATTTTTATTGTTCTTTATTTCTTTGTATAACTTCAAGTTACTACCTAGTGTCCTTTAATTTTAACTTGAAAGATAGCTCTCATTTTTAAAGAATTTTTGTAGAATAAATCTACTAGTGATAAACTATTTCAGTTTTTGTTTGGAAATATCTTGATTTGGCCTTTATTTTTCAAGGATAGTTTTGACAGGTGTAGGAATCTTGGCTGATAAATGTGGTTTTTTTTTTTCTTTTAGCACTTTAAATATGTCATATCATTGCCTTCTGGCCTCTATAGTTTCTGCTAAAATATCATCTGTTTATTTTATTTAGGATTCCTTTACACAACAAATTATCTCCAGCTGCTTTCAAGATATTATTTTTGTCATATAACAATTTGATTATAATGTATCTCAACATGGAACTCTGAGTTTATTCTATTTGGAGTTTGTTTAATTATTTGGATGTGTAGATCTATGTGTTTCATCAAATTTCAAACATTTTTAGCCATTATTTTTTCAAATATTTTTTGTGCCCATTTCCTCTTCTCTGAGACTACTATTTATATATATATATATATATATATATATATATATATATATATATATATATATATATATATATGTTTAATGAGGTCCATGGGACTCTGAGCTCTTGTTAAATTGCTTTATTTTTTGTTCTTTTCTTTCTGTTATTAAAATTGGATATTTTGAGTTGACCTATTTCCAAGTTTACTAATTCTTTCTTCTGCTTATGCAAATCTGATTACCACTGTACTAAAGGGCACGATGGGGCAAAGGTAGGTAAAAATGCCGCATTGCTGTCCTACTAGGTTTCAGTGACCCCGTTCTTGAGTAAGCATTCACTTTGACTGCAGTAAGTCTTTGTTAATCTTCCTGAGTTGTGACTTAGTTGATTCGGACAGGTTTTGCCAGGCTTTTCAGGGGTTCTGTTGGAGGAGGGGGTCTTTGGGATTTCCTACTTGTCATTTTTTTTCTGGTACATTTTTCATTCTCTTAAAATATCGTCACCCAAATAATCCAGACACAGAAAGACAATTACCACATATTCTCAACTATATGTGGAATTTAATAACAACCAAACTCAAACAGAGTAGAATAGTGGTTACTAGAGGTGAGAAAGGAGGAATGGGATGGTCAAGGGTATAAAACCTCAATTAAACAGAAGGAATAAGTTTTTTTTCCCTTTTGAGATATATTGCACTACATGGTGAATATAGTAAAAAAAAAAATTACACTTTTCAAAATTACTGACAGTAAATTCCAAATGGTTTTACCACACACATACACACAAAGATAAATATGTGCAGTGATAGATATGTTAATATGTTAATTAACTTGATTTAATTATTCTACATTGAAATGATAAATTTAAACATCATTTTGTGCTCTAAAACTCTATACAACTATAACTTGTCAACTTAAGATTGAAACATAAAAATAAAGTAAATTAAAATAAAATATTAACTCCCACTATATCTTGTTTTAACCTAAATTTATTTGATAATATCTCATTTGTAGTCTTTAAAATTTGGGAGTAATTATAAATAACACTACAATGAGCATCTTTTATAGCCAGAATTTACATAGGCTATTTCCTCAGGATAATTCCTAGATAGGAAATGCTACATTTTATGAATAAAAAGGTATAATTTAAGAGTTTTATTAGGTAGGTGACACCTTTTTCAGAGAGAAAAAAGTCCCAGAGCCCTAAGTACTAGTATATCAAGAAACAAATCTTACACCTGTTATGTTTTTAAGATGAGAAATTTAAGCAGGTTAGAATTATTTGTTCAATTGCAGCTTGTTTAACTCCTCCCCTAAAATAGATGGTTTCTACATCTGATTTGGTGTGCATGAGTCAGGTCTTCAGTGCTTCAGTTCACCATGTGGGTTGAAGTTGTACACTAACCACCCAAGATCCTACAGTGGTGCCTTAAAGACAACAAAGGGAACAGAACTAATAATTCCTTTGACGTGGGGGCTATGTTCATGAATTCTAAACAATTTCTACTCTAAGTCTTCAAAAGGCAAGTGGCCTGAATGACCAGAGTTATTCATCTACAGAATACCAATAGGAGGAGGCATTCAGAAAACCAAAATAGGACCTTTATTTGTAAATATTACACCTTGCATAATTTGTGCTTGAATTATTAATATAATGCCTAAACTGAAACTATAATAGACATCAATAAATTCCTCTCCTAGTAACCAGCCCTCCTCTGAGTCCTTTTAATCTCACTTCCTACTCAGCAATTTTTTCTATAAAGCAAAACTGTTTTCAGTTACATATTATCCATAGTAACTAACTCTAGTCATATGTAATTTCTTTTTTATTATATTGGAATTATTTTACTCTTCTGCTTTTGTCCTTGCTTAACAAAAACCAACTACAAACACAATTTGGATTGGAAGACTCATTACTATAGCCTGACTGTACTTGAATTTTGATATTCAGGATCCATTAGATGATTTTAACAAAACAGAAAATATTTGTAAATAGGAAGTCAACTTGGAAGAAAAACATATTCCCTTCTTTTAAGTGTTGTGTAGGTTCTGAGATTTTACATCTTCCTTCCAGTCAAACTTTCTTTGGAACTAATGAAAATTCTCCATAAGGGGAGATTTCTAATGGAAAATATTTCTAATAGGAAAATATTACCAGAGAAAGTATGAGCTGTTGGTGATATAGGAACCTTTACAAACCTGCAAAGGCCCTTCTACTTCAGTAAATAGTGCGATTCTGTACAACTTCAAAATGCTGTGAACCAAAGTATTTTAAGATCAATTTGAAATTCCAGAGAGGGGTTAAGGTGTAGGGTTGGTTTTTTTTGTTTTGTTTTGTCTTTAAATAAGAGTCAAAGCCTGAGTTTCCTGTTATTTTTCCTTAAAGAGAACTGATATGGAGACAAATCCTGAAGTGGAAATTAGAAATGACTATCAAGTTTCACAGAGGTCTGATGAGTGCGTTTGCCTCCTCCCCTCCTCCCCTTCCCATCTTCTAACTGGCACTTGACCATTAGCAACACAGTCCAATTATTTTTTTTTCAAGGGCACTTTGCCTGAGAATGAATGGTTGTCTCCCAAGAGAAGGAAGGTATCATTTAGCAAACAGCAAACACTGTATTCCTATTTATTCATCATTCATTATTTATGATTTGTCCTATATACATCAGGAACTGGGCTGCACAGAGAGGACAGAGGTGTGTGTTATTTTCAAAGACTAAATGTCATATCAGAATTTCAGGGTCAGCATACTGTTTCTTCCCCAAATCATGGTAATATCTAAGGCTATATATCTAACTACAAACTGTCACAAGTGAATTCAATAAAAATAAATTCTTTTACATTTGTTCAGATTGTATCCTGAATAGCTCTTAAAACTTGTTTTAATTATTCACTTTTCATCCAGTTATTTGGGAAAACGATACTTCAACTTCAGTCTGAAATGCAAAAGCTGAGTGGCTTAAGTATGCTGATTGAAAGTGAAAGTATTATATTCTTTATGTAAAGATCTCTCTCCTGTTGCTTCAGGTGTTCCAGCAAGTAATAATGAAATGTACACCTACTGATAATTATTCTGGATAACTATTAAGAAAGGTTTACAGTTTCTTCCTTTTATTCTTCAATTTCTGGCAGGAGTACCAAAATTTCCAAGGTGGGCTTGTAGAATCAGAGCTCAACTAGAAAGGGAAGCATTACAAGTCATCCCAGTAAAGAGTATTCTTGCTGATCCTGGAGAATTCAAACTTTCGCTCTTCACATTTGTACCAAAACTTTACAGAGGTTTTTGGAATCGAGCTTCCAAAACCTGGGTGGCTCATTCATCTTCAATAATAACATTAAGAGTTACTGAATGACTTAGCCAAAAGTGGTGAGAAGAAGTCGCCACAATTTGGTTCAGCACTTTTGGAATGAACATAATGTCAAGTTAGAAAAATTGTCGGTTATGAAGTTGAAGCACGCTTTTCCTCCACAAATGAAGCCCAGTGTGACATTTTATATAAGCTGAATTTCAGAAAATAAGGAAATGACATCTTTTATCTCTAACTAGGTTCTGGAATTAATTTGCTCTTTTTTATTTGCATCAATATATTTGTCCTCCAATGGCATATGTTTCATCAGGGCAACCATGTGGAAAACTCAGACACAAAGAAGTATTTGTTTCTTGCAAGAACAGTGTGAATAAGGCATTAATGTAATTTTGATGCCAGATAAAGTACTTTATTATAGCAGAGGACATAATAATGAAGGGACTTATAGAGGGCCCAAGTTTGTTGGTCTTTGAATTTCTTCCATAGTAGAGTAGTCAAATTGGTTCAACCATTTCAAAAATCTGGGTTGCATGTGAATATATTTTATCATTTTCCCTTTTTTTGAATTGAGTAGCTTATATTAATTTCAAATTATAAGGATTTTCCAAAGGATTTTTGTCACACAGACCTGGTACAATAGGGCAACAATAATGGTATGCAATGGAGAGAGACTCTCCACAATGAACTTCATCAGTCTTTGGGAGGCAGAATAAATCTATTGAATAATTTATAGCAACACTAAAGAGATTTTATGTCTAGAAATGAGAATTTATGTGGTGATTCAATATGGATATAGCACAGGAAAATACAGTGACGTTATTTCAACAGAAATAAATTAGGTTACAAGGCTACTCCACACGTATTTCAGGATTTTAAGAAAACCACAATGGTACAACAGAAAAATCAATGGATGAAAATTCAGGATACAGGATTCTAATGCCAGTATAACAGCTGAGCCACTTAGAGCAAGTGATAATGGTAGAGATAATAATGCTTGTGCAAATTATTTCATGTGGCAGTTGTGAGCATTCGATGTATTAACTAATAATAAAGTTCCTTGAAAATTAGAAATTAGCCATTGGTTGTTATTTCAGAGTGATTTAACAATCTGAGATCAACAGTTGGATATATCTTACATAATTTAAAAAAGAAAGAAATGTATGCCTTCAATAAAAATAATTTGATCTGTAAGTGGAACCATTTACTAAATCTAGGACTATTTCCTGTGGAGTCTTGGGTTTCCCTATGAAGTTTCAAATTTAAGGAATATTTTCATGCAGTTTACAACACCACAACTTCAGTGTGGGTCCCTGACAAGGATGATTGAGAGTTATTAATGGAAGACTCAAAATGTAAACTCAAGGAAAACCCACATCTTCCTTTTTACTTTTTGTGAACTCAGCTGTAGGAAAATGCAATAAGAATATTTTATAATCTCTCTTCGGTCATGCTGCCCTCTGAGAGTTAGCATTTATTTATACAGGATGCTTCACAGACTGAATCAGACCCATGGCTAACAAAGACCTAAATGGGAAGATACTCAAATAAGTAGACTGTTCTTTAAAAAATGAAATCTTATAACTTTCTAAGAGATTATTTCAATTCTAAGCCTCTGTGGAACAAGAGAGAGTAATCACCAATAAACCAGCAATGGATTCATTGAAATCTTGCCAAGTTGAGACCCTGGTGGGTCTGCTTTATTAATGGAAGTGGTTAAGTTACAATCAACTTATTAATTTTTCTTTATGTTCAAAAATAGTTTTTATCTATTATATGTCATGAAATTTAAGTTTTATCATAAATTTTCTTAAAAATTCATATTTTTTCTCAAAGATCCACCTAGCTTCTGCCAACTTACCCTAAATCCATGAAAGTGGAGTTTCAAGCTCTTCTCTTAATATGCTTAACATCAGAATATTGGAAATTCAAGGCATCATCATTTTTTATTTCTGCAAAATTTGAATCCATGTTTTTCCTCTTTCCTTTCAATTTAGAAAGAGAATTACTTAAGAACCAAGAGAAAGTAATTTGATAATACTTGAGTCCAACAGGAAGCTCTGTACATATCCAAGAAACCTCACTCCTTAATTATTGCCAGGTTATTTTTGCTGATGCAAGATATTGCATTAGTCCTAATTCGCTCAATTTCTCCATTAATTATGGTGGGAGTTTGTGAAAAAAAATAAATGTATTATAATGATATAATAAAAATTTTAAATTGAAAGGAAAAAGAAATAATAAATTATTCATCAGTTGGATTTGGAAAAGTTTAGTTGTTTATCCTTCTGAAACCTTTGTAATGTTTTATTTTCCTTGAATGGTGGGGTGGGGACAATAGATTGAAAGATCATTATGAGTCAAGATTCTGGATTCTATTTTTATTTCCGTGTTCTTGCATCTAGTTGTATTTTCCCATCAACCAAGTACTGAGATTTTGAAAGTACTGTTGGCCAAATGTTTATATAGGCTTAAGATTCTTGGATTCAAGGTGCTATAAAGGAAAAGAATATTATTGTTATTATTCATGAGAAATAGTTTTAATGATGATTTTGGCATGGGCTGCATGCCTTCATGTTGGCTAGCAAAGAAAAGTCAACACAAATTCATCAAGCACATTTTTCTGCACTAGGTACTAACAACGTAAGAAGTCTCAGGCTTGAGATTAAGAATACTTCCTTTAGAAACTGACAAATAAGAATAAACAGTATTTCTTATGAAAATAATGCAAAATATATCTACTTTTGGTTAAATTCCTGATATGATGCTGGTCACAAGAGATACTTAACAAAGACTTGCTGATTGATGTTTTTCTCTTATACCTGGATAATTCTATTCCTTATCCAAACCAACTGAAGCAGAGTAGATTATGTAGGAAGAATCTTTACAAATAATTATTATTTCTCTGTTCTGAGATTCACATTGCCTTCCAGAGACATTCACAGAGAATAGCTACAAGGCAACCAACTATACATTTCAAAGCATTTTTACAGAGACAAGAGTGAGGGTGGGTCATTAATCATGAAGTTACTGTCACTCAGATTTTCAGTTAGGATGCCTTTAGCTGCTGTGACAGGAAACTTCTATTAATCAGGCTAAAATAATTTATTATCTCCCAGAGACACAGTTTCAGTCCTTCTGCTATTACCCTTGGCTCTGCAGTTCTTACGTGTTGGTTTCATTCTCAAATATCAAGATGTTTTTAGCAGTTCTGGGCATCATATATAATTCCAGCAGATATAACTCCATCCAGAGGAACGAATGGGGCCATGACTTTCTTGTCAAGTGTTTAGTAGCAAGGAAATCACTCCCAGAAACTCTAGCCCCACTCACCAGGTCTTCCTCATGGACCATTGGCTAGAATCAGGTCAGATGGCTTTTCTAAACCATACACTGGGAGGGCTTTGGGATCAGCAGGGTTGGTAGACTAATTAATTAGGAAGGAATTTATGCGGGGAGAATGACCCTGAGACACCTTTCACTGGGGAGTATCTAGTTCAAATTTCTATAAGAGTGATCTCTTTATGTATAAATTTCACAATTTATTAATCCAGACTATATTCTTAATTGAATAGAGTCTTGAGGTTGAGAATTTCTTTATAACCTAGCTATTAAAAGCATCCAGTATTAAGATTATTTCTTCTAAAGAATCTGTATTTTAAGGATTCTAGAGGATAAAACTAAATGGCAGAACCAAAAAAGCGAAAACAACAAAAATAAATCCAAAAAAACAACAATAAGAAAAAAAAGTGGCAAAGGGTCTGTAACTTTAAATATCCTCATTACAGACTCTGGAACTTATTCAATGCCCCATGTCAAAAGCCCATAAAAAAAGAAAAGAAAAGATAAAAAGGGCAGGAAAAAAATGAGCATCCCCATTTTAACTAAGCCCTTCAACTCCTCTGTGTCAAAAACATCGTTACTAGTCAAATTAATTAGGCTGGAGTAATGAAAAGAGCCCTGGATGGGGACCTGGGGAACACCCTGCTTTTCTATACCCAGTAGCAGATGTGGCCTCTCATGACCAAGAAAACTTCCTCTAGGGATAATGGGGGAGGAGGAGTGTCTAATGCCCATTTTTAACTCTAAGAATACATGATGTTGGTGTTCTTTAATTTCTGATGTATTTCCTTAGAAGGGGTTATTGATAAAGAAAGAAATTAGTCCAAAGCAGACAGTTCAAGAGAGAGCAAACTCGGCTAAACAGGACTGGACCTCATCAACTTTGAAACAGTAGAGTAACTCCCTCCCTGAATGATCCCATAACTGAAAGTGCTACTATTCATAAGGTCCAGAAGAAACACTGTACCTGGACCCCAGATATATTTCTCAGGATGTATGTGGGAGAGAAATGGGGAACCGGAGAATATTTTTTGAGAAAGCATGAATAGAACAATATAGAAAATACTGCCTTTTCAAGTCTTCAGTGTATAAGGGTTCTGCTTGGCTGAGATATTTTGGCCTTGAGTTTAAATCTTTTTCTTGTGTTTATAGTTAAATGATTATTCTAACCTCTCTATTCTATGTCTTTTAAATAGGAAACAGAATGACCAAAGAGCTAACAGAAAGGCTTTTGCCTCATTTCATATTTAATACCTTTTTTGGTGATGTACCTGGTGGAGATTTTCACAAAACAACCTATGCATTTTCAGAAATAGGAACAGTTTATGTTACTTTGAGGACTTTCAAGTTGCTGCATCTACATAGCTGTAAGATTTCTGGGGCAGATTAACACTGTTTTCTCCAGTTACTTTAAATGTCTTTATTCCTAATCTTTTAACCTGTAGTCAGTTTGACTAAGCAAGTTCGTCAATTTGTTCCATTATTATGAATCCATGAACATGCCACGTACTTAAATAGGAAAGGAACTTTTAGAATAGTGATTTAATCCTTTTTTGGCCAAGAAAAGAAATGCCCTAGTAGATTGGAAACAAGTTCTGGCAGGTAATAGTAAAACCAATGTTTTGTTGGGTTTTTTTTCTATAGACAATGATGATACTTGTAATTACTGTCACCTAAATCAAAATGATTAAAGTAAAATCATGTCCTTCCAGATGCTCAGTATACATTTCCTCATGGTAAATTAAAGTCACCATTAAACATCTGAAATGCCTATAATTTGAACCACAGCTGCAAGAAAAGTCACTAAATTGTGAATTTGTTAGACCATATGTTATTGTACCAAGTGTAGGTTTTCCTTCCTAAGAAAACCCTATTGCCCCCACTGGAATAATTTTTAAAAGCATGACACTGGCTTGTGTTCTTAGTTACTCCATGACTAAGACATAGCAGGTTGAATAAGGGGGAAATATACTTTGGCAAATAACCACTTTTAGGAATAGAATTAGTTTAAACTTTTGAAAGAATCTACTACTTATCTTAACCATCTTTCCCTCCGTCTCCCCTATCCCAACACACACACACACACACACACACACACACACACACGCACACACACTCCAAGATAAGAAGAGTTCATTATAAAAGATTTTAGGATAATTCTAAAACAAGTATTTAAATGACAGTTTCCATTTCTTCTTGCAAATGCAACTCTTTGCCAAGTAAATAGATATGTTTAACTAGGACCTGGTTTTCCTCAAGTGTCCAAGCTTATTATCCCCATGGAAAATAGAGAATTGTGATTGGTGATGAAACAGCCAAAGGCTGAGGGAGACAGGGAACTTAGATAAATCTGCAAAGGGAGAGACCACTCTTGGAATTACCAAATTGGATTGCACTTTTGAACACCTTCAAACTCTTGAAAGAAACTTTTTTTGAGTTTTCACAGTGAATCACTGAGACTAGCACAGAAGTTTTTACTATAGCTTCTTTAATCATTTTAAGAGCCTGGAAATATTAAATTGCCTCTTGAAAGGCCATCAAGAAAGAAAAGAATTGACTTCTTAATTGGTTAGCTCTATTAAAAATAGAACATAAAAATGGAACTTTCTATTAGTACAAATTCAAATGGATTCAGGATTCTTAAAATTCAAATATTTTGATCATTTTTATCTTGGGAGGTGGTTTCTATGAAAGCTAATAATATATCTTTTATATCTGTCTAGTTAAGGATAATGGGAGGGAAATGTAGTACTAGTTATTGAACATTCTTCATTGAAATTGACTATCCAATGTATCTCCACCTAATAGCAAAATGTGTGTTACTTTATCTTTCTAAGTAGTTGGACTATTTTTAATTGTGAATTTTAATATAAATTCATAATTTTATAAATTTAATTTCTTGCTATAGAGTTATTTAGATTTTTAACTTTTTTGAGCCCATTTTCGTGAGATATATTTTCAAAAGAAACCTCACTATTTATTTAAGTTGGTGCTATTACCTATTAACTATCATTAGTGTCTGTAGTTACACCTGTCTTTCATTTCTGATATTGGTAGTCTATGTTTTCTCTCTCTTTCTCTCTTTGGGATGAAGTCTTTAAAAATTTCCTTCTTTTTGCCTTTATTATTATTACATCCTTTTTTTTTTTTAACTTATTTTGCTCTCCTTTTCCTGGTTTTAAAAGTCATAATGTAGATCATTGATATTTAAAGCATTAAATTTTGGTATAAGCATAAAAGCAAAAAACTTTTATTCTAAGCACTTCTTAA
The DNA here is from genome assembly GCF_047511675.1 of Marmota flaviventris. NCBI lineage: Eukaryota > Metazoa > Chordata > Mammalia > Rodentia > Sciuridae > Marmota > Marmota flaviventris. Next base: position 25,393,996 of record NC_092498.1, read on the forward strand.
TCTATTTATGGAATTTAATGTTTTCATTTTCATTATTTCTAAATTTCCCCTTGGATTTCTCCTTTGGCCCATAGTTTTTATTTTATTTTTCTGGTACTGGGGATTGAACCCAGGGGCACTTTACCACTGACCTACATCCTCAGCCCTTTTTATTTTTCAGTTTGAGACAGAGTCTTGCTAAGTTGCTGAAACTAGTCTCAAACTTGTGGTCCTCTTTCCTCAGTTTCTCAAGTCACAGGGACAATAGGCATGTGCCACCATGCCCGTCCTGTGGGTTGTTTGTATATGTACACTTTTATTTTCATTTTCTTGATAACTTACTTTTGGGTATTCTTAATTTAATTATTATGTGTTCAGTGAATATGTTTTTTTGAAATTTATTGAGATTTATTTTTGGACCCATATGTATCTTGGTATATTTGAAAGAATGTGGTGTGTTTTTTTTTTGTGGGGGGAGCTATTGGGTATACTGTTATATAAATGTTGATTAAGTAAATTTGCTTTTGATTCAGATCTTCTATATTCTTAGTTTTTTGTTTGCTTCATTGATTACCAAGAGATATGTGTTAAAATCTCTGATTTTGATTGTACTTGTGTCTATTTCCCTTCTCTTTAATTCCTTCTTTTGTTTTATAAATTGAAACTCTCTTATTAGATGGAAAAATATTTAGGAATTTGGGGATGTGGTGAAGTCATATCATTATGAAATATCCCCCTTTGTCTCTATGAAACACTTTCTCTTGAGGTGCATTAATATTTCAACACTAATTCCTTATGTTTACTATTTGAATGATATACCTTTTCCCAAACCAATAATCTCTGTTTTTTATTTGAATCACTTACTCCACTTATATTTATATGGCTTGGTTTAATCTACTATCTTGTTTTTTTTTTTTTTCTATATGTCCCTTAGGGTTTTTTTTTTTTTTTTTGTGTGTGTGTGTGTGTGTGTGTGTGTGTCTTCTATGGTTTATTTTCTGCCTTCTTTTGAGTTAACCAAATATTTTTCATGCTCTATTTTATTTCTATTTGAGTCTTGGTTAAACCTTTTGTTGTTGTTGTTGTTATTATTATTATATTTACATAGTTGCATAGTTGCATTTAGTCTAACTAAATGTATCTGTAACATAACATTTCATTTATAGTTAGTAATAGATCATTTCATGCTTCCAATTTCATATCTAATACTTTCCATTTTCACTTTACATTATATCTTACAACAGCATATAATTCTATTACCCATTATATTAGTTTTCTATTGCTGCCATAACAAATTATCTCAATCTAAAAGCCCAAATTTAATTAATTTGTTATATTATAGTTCTTAAGGCCAAAATATTCACATGAATCTCACTTGCATAAGTATTGGAAGGGCTGTCTTCCTCTCTGGAGACATTAAAGAAGATTCCATTTATTTCAAAGACAAGTGACCTTTTTCTACTATCTTTTCAATTTAAATGAAATTTGAATTTTAAACATTTGTTGTATTGTGTTCTTAGATGTGTTTTTCTTTGTGTATTTGCTACTTGGGTATTGTTAATCTTCTTTGCTCCCTAAGTTAATGTTTTTTTTAAAGACAAATTTAGGGAAATTTTAGGCTTTTATTCTCTTTCTGGAATTCCTATTTCATATAAATGTTAGAAAGTTTTATGCTTTCCCACAAGCTTCAAGTATCTGCTCATTTTTCTTCAGTGTTCTTTATTTTTCTTCTTCAAGTGGGAAATTTTCTATTGATTTGTCCTCAGATTTGCTCACTCTTCTACTACTTCCAATTTGCTAATAATCCCACCTAGTGATTTTTTCACTTAATTTATTGTATTTTTCATTTCTAGTATTTTCATTTTTATTACTTCTTACAATTTTCAATTTTAAGTTGATATGCCATATGTCTCCATTCATAAACACAGTATTTTCCTTTAATTCTATTTAATAGTTATTTATTCTATTTAATAGTTATTTAGCATCTTTGTCTGAATATTTTAACATATTGACCATTTAGGTTGATTTATATTGGTTGTTTTTCTCTTGACTGTGGGTCACATTTCTTTTGGTTCTTCACAAATTTTTTGTTGCGTACTGGGCAGTGTAGATGATGCTTACTGAGCCTTGTTTTGGAAAATATCCTCAAGATCTCATATGATTTTGGATCTCATCTAATACCTGTCCCTTTTATCAGAATTTGCAATTATGTACAAAACTGTACTGCATAGTTACCTCACCTGTCTAATTTTTTTTTTTTTGCTTGTTTATAGTGGAATGATTAGTTTGGCATTATGGCCAAGAGCACAAATTTCCTAATGTATTTGTTTTTTAGCAAATATAGTAAATCTGTTAATTTTCCTTCAATTTAGTACAATTGGTAAAGTGTGGTCATTGTAGAAGGAAAATATTTCAAGGCAAGGAATTCTTGAAAAACATCTATCTTGTCTACATATAGACCGTCTAACTCCATAATCACATTCTTTACAACAGAATGGTGGCAATTCTACACTGTGTCACTTCCTCACTTCTCTCCCCCAACATTGAAGAGAAAGATAGATATGAAAATAAGGATGAGTGCTGTATTTGTGAATAATCATTTAGCTTCTCATACCCCACTGAAATATCTTGGTTTGCCTGATTGGGATGGAATCCAGAGTTCAAGTAATACTTTTATTTTTTCTGTTTATTAATTCAATACCTTCAAGACCAATATTTCTTCCACTCCTATGAAATCTACAACTTGTCCTGCACTGCTTTATCATTTCTTGGAAACTCCACCATGCCTCTTAGCATTTAACAAGATATTTTCAAAGCATTTATTTCAAATCCCCAACTTTTTATAAGATGGAAAATGGGTATAGTATTTCTCTTGTATTTTCATAGAATTTATCACAATGCTAAACACACAGTAGATAATCAATTTCAACCTACTTTTCTGCTTATAACACAGAATTAAGATTTTATAAATGCTGGCATGATACTGTCAGAACAGGACTTCCACGTTGCCCATTTTGGAGCTAGTTTAGAACCTCCAGGTTAGTGAGTTTCATCATCAGCTCACCTTCAGCCATTCTTCCCCTTCTCAATAATCCTGCTGCCAGCTCTTCAACCTTTCTTCCATTTTGTATTGTAGTCTTACAGTATACAAGTCTCTCTCCCACTATACTATAGATGCAATGTTCACACTTTGGTAATTCTTACATAGTACTTTATATGTCATTGACTAATTACATTTCTTTACAGTTTTGTGGGTTTTTTTTCTTATGGAGATAATATAATTTTATTAGAAAAGAAGAGGAAAAAACACAATAAAATAAACAACCATTGTCAGTAGTTGGTGTATGTTCTACTAAACACACCCCCTATCTCATGAACAAAAATGAACATATTTCAAGGAGCAAATGTTTTATTTTTAGTAGAACATATATTTCAAGAATCACATAATAGGTTCTTCAGATATCTCTGAAACCACCTAAATCAATCCTCTCATTTTATAGAAGAGGAAAATGGGGCTAAAGGAGATTAAGGCCACCCAGTTAACTAACAATCAGAGGATTTTCTAAAGCAATATTAGGCATCACTTAAATCTGTAAATCTCTAACTTTTGAGCATAAGAATCAACTGTTGAGTTTTAACAATGAAGCTTTCAAGGCCTCACTCCAACATTCATTGGATTCTGATGATGATAATCTAGAGACTACTTTAGTACTACTAAACAGGTAAATGCTTATCTAGCAACCCCTTGCAATTTTTGCTAAAGCTTGGATAAACCTGATCATAATAATAGGGCTTCACTGCCATATTATCACTAAAACACAGGAAGCATGTTTGAAAGCAGTTTATTCACCAGTCATAAATTGAATAAGCTCTCTCTGAAGAATCAGTTCAGCTGCTGTGTCTAGAACTCTACCATATATTCAAGACTGGAGCAGTCTGATAAAATAGAAAATAAAAATGCATACTTGCTTGACAGGACATTAGACTGCAGACACAACCCAGTTCACAAAGAATAATTAACTTGATATTTGAAGATACTTTATATTCTAGTTTTCTCTGTTTAATATAGGATTCTTTTGGCTTAATGTATATTATCTATGATTTTTGGCAAAATATATTAAGTATATAAATTATACTTATCTGTAATAATTTAGAACTTAATATATTTTTACATATGTTATTATTTCTTTTCCTTGACCTATTGCACTGGCTAGACCTCAAATAAAATGTTGGAGAGAAATGGTGATAGCCTATGTCTTTACTCTTGACCTCAGGAGGAAAGTGTTCAAGAGTTCACATTAAATATTATATGAGTTATAGGGCATCATGTGTATTCCATTGGATTCCTCTTTTCCAACCCTCTTTCATTATTCTGAATTTCCTCCCCTATAATCCTATAGCTTCTTCACATAGACTCCCAGTCCACTGTCTAAATTCATCCCTCTATAATCTCACTAGAGATTCTACTACTATGTTCTTTCTGGTGTCATGAATGTAAGTTTTTTAGATCCCAGAGAGGGGAAAATGTTCTTTAGGTTTATAAGTTGAAAGAATATAAAGTGCCTTCATGTATTTCCCCACTAGCAAGCGTTGTAGCTGATTTTCTTTGGCCCCAAGAAGCAAGCTTATTCATCAGAGCGAGCATTCATTTCCACTCCCTCCCTTCCCCATATCTACCCCGAAAGACCTCACAGTATAGGCTCCTCTGAAGAAAGTATACACCATGGGAAATAATAGTGCAGATATTGTTATGCTAAGGAATATTCAGACTCTTCCTGTAAGAGTCACAACTTTAGAGTGATTGAGTCTATTTAGTGTGAAACCCTTCATCAGTAACAGATGACTCTAATTCCAATTAATTTACTTACTCAATGAAGAAGACTTAGTCCATTTTGCAATAGCTACAATTATTGATATGTAATATCATATTGTAAACATAATTCTATGTAATCCTTGCAGTGACCCAGCGAATTTATATTACTAAACATTTCACAGATGAGCAGAAAGCTCAGAGTTAGCAGTTGGCCAAGGTCTCATAGGCAGTGAGCAATGAAACTGATAGTTGAGCCTAGATTTACCTGTCTCCAAAGCCTGTGATCTTATCACTGTATTGTGCATGAGGTGAAGAGACAAAAGCAAGGGAAATACCAAAGATCCTGGAATTTAAAACCAGATGCCCATGTGCTTGATAACTTGTTAAGTAATGAACAAAAGCAAGATCAAGCTTCCTTCTTTCCTTCCTTCCTTCCACCCTTCTTTCCTTCCTTCCTTCCACCCTTATTTCCTCCCTTCCTTCCTCCCTTCTTTCCTACTTTCCTTCCTTCCTTTCTTCCATGAAACTCCAACAGCAATCACATAAGAATCAGAAAGCATAGAGTATAAAACTGCCTCAAGCCAATGGTAAAATATCTATGAAAATATTCTATTATTTTATGATCCCATTGAGAGTGAACATTATAGTTATAGCTTTTCTCCTGAATACACATGAAGGTAATATAGAACTTTTGGTAAAAATTATACCATGCATCTGTGCCGACAGCTTGTTTCCTGCACACAAATCTGTATCTGCTACTTTCAGCTTTCAATACATTCTCTGAAGAAGTAAGTCAGGGCATATAAAGGAACAAGAAAAAAAATACATGAAACAGATGAAAGTGGATTTTTGTAGGAAGTGACAGTCATATTAAATTCAATGGAAAACTAGCCAGAAGGAGGCCTGGGAGGAAAATCTATGAAGCATACACAAGGAGGGCATGGCTTGGGATGGAATCTCATGACATGTAGCTTACTATTACAGGTTGTCCTTTAAGTGATTTTTTAAGATGGAGTAAAAGATTGGTCATCAGCCCTTCCTATGATGTAGACAAAACATTTTTGGCCATTGAGCAGATTATTTTGTGAGTTTAATGACTCCTTTCACTTCCCGTCCTGGTCAAGTAAAGAGCCTGGGGATCTGACCTAGGGTGAGGCCTAGGATCCATGGTAGGTATCATTATTCTGTATTGCTTCCTTTTCATCCATCAGCATTCCTTTTTTTTTTTTCTTCACAGTGAAATTTGTCAAAACTCAGTGTTTACTTTCTCCATTTCCTCTTATTCCACTAACTCCTCCAGAGATCCATTTCATGTTGGACTTTGTTCCTTCACTCTTAACAAAATAGGTCTTGCTCATTACCTATGACTATAATACTCTAATTCCAGCAGGCAACTTCCAGTTCTTACCTTATTTGATGCTTAGAGTATTAACCCCAGTCCCTCCTCATTGACCACTGTCTGCCTCTATCGTGAATATTTCCTTCCCTTGACCTCTCTCACCACCCCCCCATTCTACATTCTTCGTACTTTCCTTTTACCTCCTGGCTGCTCTTATGTGGTCTCTGCCAGTTCTCCTCTGCCCATCAGTAAAGGTTAGTTTCTTGATGCTAACTTTCAGGCCCTCTTTTCCCACTTCAAACTTTTGCTAAGTCATCTCACCCATAACCATGGCCTGAATGATCAATGATGATGACAGGCCTCTCCCCTGGGCTCTAGACCTATATCTAATTGCTTTGGTGACATCTTCTCTTGATTGTTAAGAACTTCAAACTTGGGGGCTGGGATTGTGGCTCAGCAGTAGAGTGCTTGCCTAGCACCGGTGGGACCCAGGTTTGATCCTTAGCACCACATACAAATAAAGGCATTGTGTTGTGTCCATCTACACCTAAAAAAAAAATGTTAAAAAAACTTCAAACTTACATGTTGCTTTATTTTTTACTTGTTCACAACAGATTCTTGCAAAGAACAGTGTACCCTTGCAATTTGTATTTGGAAGGCCCTTCTCTCTGAGCCAAGGCTTCTATGCACGTGAACCCCAGGTACACATCCATGCCTTTTAAATGCTCATGCTTGCCTGCCTGCCTTCCTCTCTTTTCCCCCTTGCCTTCCTTTCTTTCAGGTTGACTTAAGTTATTAAATCAAAATTTAACAAAACAACAACAAAAACCCCACTTATTGTTTTTATGTTATAACCTTGAATTTATTATCTTTTCCTTTATGTCATATTTTTTTAGTGTGATTTCTTAGTAAATGGTACGACCATTCACTCAGTTGCCGCAAAGCTTTGTGGAAATCATTCTTGACATTTTCTCCCCCATTGCGCTAAATTCTCAATTTATTAACAGATAAGAAAGACTTTCATGTCTTAAATGTGTTCTAAATTCTTTCATATCCAATCTCTTTTATGTACATAGCCAACATATTAATCCAAGCTACCATGATTCTCACCTTGGATCACTGCAATACTATCCCAACCTTCCATGTACTAACCCTCTACATCCAGTCTAAATGTTGCTTCAAGAAATAAGTCTGACCACATTCCTACCTTCCTACTTCCTGGCACAATCAAAGCCATTAGAAGACCCTTCCTTTGCCTTTGGGTTAAAAAGTAGTATCCTGAGCATGCTGTTTAAAGCCACCCATGACCTGGCGCCTACCTATGTTGTCCTCTTCTAGCTTCATTCTTCCCTCTGTAGTTTATTCTTCATCACATCACACTATTTTAATTTCTAGGTCCTTCTACATTCTTATTTAAGGCCTTGACACAGGTTTTTCCCTTACCCTGAAACATTCTTCAATAACCCTTCACTTGTTTATAGCAGACTCTTGGAGAAGGCCAGTGTGTCCTTATAATTTGTCAATTTATATAGTTTGGATTCAGAATTAAAATGCAGAGTTCACTCAGCTGAGCTAACTCCAAGTAGACATATGTGCCTGTGTGTGTGTGTGTGTGTGTGTGTGTGTGTGTGTGTGGTGCTGGGGGTTGAACTCAGCTTTCCTGTGTGCCAGGAAAGCTCTCTAACCGTTAAGCTACTCCCAGCCCTATACATACATAATAATCCTTTAATAATCTTCAAGCCATTTTTTTTGCGTGTGTGTATGTTTTTTAAAACTTGATTTTAGTTACCAAATCAAACTTTAAAATAAAATAATAAAACAATATAACTTTCTAGAAGTTTTATTAATTTCTCCATATTTAACAGCACTTTACAAATTAAGCACAATTTAAACTATGTCATTGTTAACAACTAGGAAGTTTCTAACAAGGACTAGTTGCTTAGGGATATAAAACAGCATCATTTGCAATAAAAGTTATTATTATTACTTTCCCTCAATCTACACTTTAAAATGATACTGAACAGAAACAGGTAAAATAAAACCCTCAGTCCCTGGCCCTCTTGACACTAGACAGATTGAAATAATAGGTCTTGGTCCTAACAAAAGGCTTGAAGCAGGTAAGAGAGAGTGAATTAATGAGATCCTGTAATTTGATCCTCACCAGACCTGGACAGCTGTTCTCAGAATCCTAAGGAATCCTACACCTTTACAGATCAACTGGCAGGGCCCAAATCTGGTGGGTGCAGGCAAGTCCCTACGCTGTGGAAATGGTTTTGCTGGTGAAAATAACAGGGATCTGTTATCATAAGATTACCTGTCCGTAAAATGCCTATTTGTCTTCATTACATTGCCTTTGGAGGAGGAAGAAGGGGGTGAACATTAGTGTGTGAGAAGATGGAGTTAGGAGAAGAGCAAGGCATCTCTGACCCAAGGTGAAACCTGCTTTAACTCAGTGTTTATTTGACAGCCAGATGGAGTCTGCAATGCTGAACTCCTAGTGTTGAGCGCTCCTTAGTATTACATTATTGGAAAATAATGGAAGGATGCATTCATATCTGGAATTGCAACATCATAGTATTCATATAGTAGTTTTAATCTGGTAATTTTAATTAATTGATCCATTTATGATTTCATCATTCTTTCACCAAATACTTAAACGTCTATTCATGCCGGACACTGTGCTAAACATGGGTTATGAAGCGGTGAGTGAAATAAATATTGTACCTGCCTTGATGGCAATCCCAGTTTAATGGATATCAAAATAAAGTATCATATAAACATGATTATAAATTGTGAAAAATACTCCAAAGTGGAAGAATAAGTTACCATGAGAGAGAATAACAGGAAGAACCTACTTCAAAGAGAGAGAGATGGACTTTAATATGATATGTAGAGTAAAATGGAGCCAGTCATGCAAAGAAGGGGATGCGGGGATGACACATTATAATGATGGATTTCATATTTATCTCAATTTTAATGAAAATTAAATATGAATTATAATACAATTATAAAATACTCAATTAATCAAAATCAAACAACCCCCAAATATATAAAGTTGAAAGGGACCATTTCTATCCGTCTCCCTACAAAAATCCCATTCTCTGGGAGGAAATGTGGTTGTTAGGTGGATGTGTTTCAATAATTCTCAGGTGGTCTTTTCCTATTGGTGAAAGAACACAAATTGTATGGATCATCCTTGGGAAAGAATGAGCAGACTGGCCTTGAACTAGCAGGAGCCGCATATTGATAATGTCAGAACATCATTGCCATATCTTAGTGGGCTTCTAGTTATAGGACAGGTCGCATCTGTGAATAATCAGAGGACATACAGTTTTGCACAATCTGCATTCCAATAATCACATTCCTGGAACTTTTAGAAACTTACTTGAAATAAAGTTTATAACTGTTATCTTTCTGACAATCAATAACACTAGTAAAAACTGTTTTATGGCTTGTTTTGGCAGCTCAGATCTCCATTTTGGGTCATTCCAGTTGCCTTTGTTTTTGTTCACATTTGATTGATTTTGCAATAATGGTGAATACAGAAATTTAAAAAAGCCCCCAAAGTGGATACACAAGGCATATCACATTACTAAATGATAACAAACAGATGATATTCAGAATACCTAATTGATAGCACTCTCTATTTCGCTAGATCAAAAGTAACTCTTGAAAACAGACTGGATTTATTTTAAAAGTATAGTAAAAGGATCATTTACAGAGTCATAATCTATCCCACAAGGAGAAATAAATCCAAATTTTAAAAATAGAGAAAGCTGAGTTAGCTCAGCTTCTTGTGAAACGTGAAGTATCTCAGGACCCTGAATTACTTATTTCCCAACAGAGTGGCACATGTAGGCAGCCTGAATTAACAGGGGTTCTGGGCCTTAGGGGAAACCCTTCCACAGAAAAGGCAAACCATGTTCCAGAAACATATGTCTTCAGTTCCCCAGGAAAAGCATCCAACATTTTTTGCTTTTTTTTTTAAACAGTTTAAAGACCTGTGAAATAAAGCACTTATATAGAAAAGTGACAAATCTAAGGATGTGGCACTTGCGTGACACAGTGTCACCTGTGCAGCTATGAACCAGTTAAAGAAACCAATTACCAATACCTAGGAAGGTTCCATGTGTTCCTTTCTAATCCCAATCCTCTTCCTTCCTTCAAAGATTACCGCTTTCCTTAATCCTTATCACCGCTTTGCTTCTCTCAGTCATTTGCCAACTAACTGCATATCTCTAAAGACTACAGTGTAGTGTGTCCCATTTTGAATTTTAGCTGAATGGAGTCATACTGTATGCATTTTTTTTGTGTCTGGCTAAGATTTGTATATTTTCATGGCTGTATGATATTCCATTATATGCTGCATGTTGGAATAAATTTGCTATAAACATTCTTAAACATGTTTTCTGGTGCACCTGTGCAAGAGACTGTGGAGTAGAATTACTTGATGGTGCATAAGCCCATATTTAATGTAACCAGAGAATATCAAGTAATTGCATTGATTTAAATGACATCAAGGAGTTGTCACTGCTTTAAATCATCACCTATAGTTGTTGTTGTCAGACTCAGACTCTTAATTTTTGGCAATCTGATGTTAGTGTAGAGTTGTAAGATTAACTTCTATTGTCTTTCTTAGGAATTTTATGCATGACGTAAATTTAATTTATATAAATAAGCTTGACAATTATGCAACAGAAAAAAATTAGAACATAGAAAAAAGAAAAAAAATATTTTAATCACATAAAAGTGAATATCAGGTTAACTAAGGTTGTATGGCAATTAGTGCATTTTTATTTCAACTGACCCCATTATTTCAACTCTGTAGTCTGGTAATAAAGTAAAAATAGAAATAATATGCTTGACACCTTGTAATTTTTTTGTATCATTTATTATAGTTTGGAGGGATGTCACAATGGGAAAAAGGTGCAACATCTGCAGTTGAGGAGAGAGATAAAAAAATGTTCATGAGCTTCTGCCCTAGTCAATGTTTTATTCACTCAAATCAATATAATTTCACTCTATAGGTTCTTTTTTTTTTTCAAGTAATATTTCTTTTTTTTATTGGTTGCTCAAAACATTACAATGATCTTGACATATCATATTTCATACATTTGATTCAAGTGGGATATGAATTCTTATATAACCAATGTGATCTTGCAATCTGTACACGTGGTAAAAATAAGACACCTTGTAATTTGTACTTATCTTAGTAAATAGAGTCAAATTGATGATAAAATAAATGAATGATCTTTCAAGACAGGTGTTAGATGCCATCTGCTTATATATGTGGATTTTATAAAACTCTTTATTGTTTGCTGTTGATCCATCTATTCCTGTGACAATTCTACACTGTTTTAACCACTCTGTTTTATCTAGAGTTTCATATCTACCTTGGTATCTATTAGGCATGAACTTGTCCTAGGTTCTGCTAAAATGAGAGCTATTTCCTCTTTCTGGAGATAGTGTATTCTGATTCTTTGTAAAAATATAGTGAGATGGAAATTGCACAGCTTGAAAACACAGAACCTGATCAAAGAATTTTACTTTCCAATCGTCTTACCAAACAGAATGCTAGGTAATGCCCATATTTTACCAGTATAGCTTTTAAACCCTGTTGAATTTGACATTTTTCAATAGTCTGAGCCTCAACTAGTCTGAACACTTGGCATTGCTCTTTCATAATTGGGTAAAACCTATATAAGTTATTTACATTGCCTTTATTGGCTGAAATTGAAGCCAAAGTTTCTGCAAATGTAAATGGACTATTGAACCATTAGGGATTTTCTCAACATGAACATTGTATGCATCTTCATTTATTCAAAAAAAATTTGCTTCCAGAAATATCTTAAAAATTTCTTGTAGGCATGTTCCTAGATTTTGTGTACTCTGTTATTTTGTAAACAATAGCTTCTCTTCCATTACATTTTCAATTTCATTATTTCTACTTTATAGGAAAGTTGCTGATTTTATTGCATGAGTTTTGTAGGACAGGATTCATTGAAGACAAAAGTACACAATGCATAAATATATGGCTCATAAATTTTCAAAACTGTGTGAAACCTTTTAATTAAAAGCTGTATTAAGAAACAGAAGGCTCTCTTGTGTCACTTACATCCCCTAAGAGTAACAACTATCCTGATTTCCAATGCCATAAAATAATTTTGCCTATTTTGAAGATAAGTAAATGTTCTCCCTGAGTATGAACTCTTTGTATCTGGATTCTCACATTCAACATGGTATTCACAAGATTTATTTATGTTGTTGCAAGTAGTTGTAATATTCATTCTTGAGTATAACACGCTTGTGAATTGACCACAACTTGTACATTTTACTCTTCACAGACATGTGAGTAATTTACAGTATGAGTGAGTCTATTTCTAATAGTGCTGCTGTGAACATTCATGTACATGAGTATATATATATATATATATATATATATATATATATATATATATATATGAATATATATATTCATGCTAACAATGTTGGCACTTTTTGAGTACCAACCTGATGCAACATATGGAGAATTACACACCTGACCTCATATGAAAGTTTATAGTCAAATGCAGGTGCACTAAAATATTGTATAAAAGTACCTTCAGGACATGTGTGTAAATAAAACATATTTCATATTTAGACTTGCATCTGAGCTACATCCCCAGCCCTTTACTTGTATTTTACATCAAATCTTAAAATCTTTTTAACTGTGTATCTGGTGTTTGTGTGTGTGTGTGTGTGTGTGTGTGTGATACAAATACACAATTGATTTTTAGATGGTATGTTTATGTGCTTTTGATTTATAATCTAATAATTTAGTAACATTACTAAAGAAAGTACAAATTATTTTTGTATTTCTTACCTCCCTGAGAAGGACCTCAGAAGGAGGGTGAATAGAAATAGTTTAAAAGGGGAAACTTTCTAATTTCTTATTTTATAGGAAAAGCATAACCACTGAGTCACATCCCCAGCACTTTTTTTTTTTTTTTTCATTTTATTTAGAGACAGGGTCTTGCTGAGTTGCTTTGGGCCTCGCTAAGTTGCTGAGGCTGGTTTTGAACTCACGATCCCACTGCCTCAGCCTGAGAAGCCACTGGGATTATAGGTAATGCCCATAACCTTCTAGTGTTATCATGAGGATTACATGTGCACTCTGCCCAGCTATCAAATGTTCTTTGTGGAGTTTATTCGTTTCATTTAAAGTTTCAAATACTTCCACAAATTCAATCACATTTTCTTGTTTTTTGTTTAGTATCTTCAGGATCTGTGGTGACATCCCCCCCACCTTTCATTCTTACACTAGTTTGTTTCTTCTCTCTTTTTCTTGATTTCTCTTGCCAGAGGTTTGTCATTTTGGTTGGTCTTTTCTAAGAACCAGTGATTGACTTTGTTGATTCTCTGTTGTACGAGGCTTTCCATGACATTGGTTTCTGCTTTTATCTTTATTCTTTCCTTCCTTCTACCTTCTTTGAGTTTATTTTGATTATCCGACTTTTTACCTTCTTGAGTTTGATTCTTCAGTCTTTCAATTTTCAGACTTCCAAGTACCAGAAGTGTCACATATCTATTTTTCAAGTTAAAGAGTCAAGAGCTTTCCTTTGTTCCTCTAAGGTGTTGGGTAGGAGGGAGGCATCCAGCCACTTTATGTTGTCTGTCTTCTTTCTGCACTTAGAGGGTCTGTTTGAATAGTGCTTATTTTGTGTGTGTGTGTGTTATGATAATTAGATACGATTGGTAATAGTTGTTCCAGCAAATACTTTTTAACTTCTAACCATGGGCCAGGTACTCAGTTAAGCACATTATTTCACTTAATCCTCATGACAACACTAGAAGGTAGACAATTTCAACCTTTTTTACAGATGAAGAAACTAAGTGCTGCGATAAATTCTAATGTATTATTAGTAATTATCTGAGGTAGAACCAGCAGTCTGGTACCAGAGCCTACATTCCTTAGTACTATGAGAAGTTTATTCTGCTTTGTCTCTGAGAAGAATTACACTCTCAAACTCTGTTTTAGAGTTGTTTGAAGGAATCTTTAATAATTCATTAATATTAATGTGTTTCAATTTCTGTTGGGAAAAGCATTTTTAGGAGCCCTGCAGAGAACCAACAGCCATTCTCTCTGCAACTGTGGACTCTGCTCTAAACAGAGGTAATAAAGCCTATTCCTTTAAGGCCAACGATGGATCACTGACCACACTGCCAACAGCTGCTCCCTTAGTCCACCTGGATTGTTAGCACTGCCAGGAGCAAGGATGGAGGGCGGCCGGGGGCTTTTGTGGTATTTCCCTCCTCTCATTTCACAGGAAGTTGGGCAGCCATCTGCTCACTTTCCAAGGACCCAGCGTTCTCCCCAGTGATATAGGTGGGAGAAAATGTAGTCAGTGACTCTGGGGAACCACTCTGTTCTCCAAGTTGAAAAACAAAACCAAAAAAAACCAACTACTGTCCTAATCATGCCCTTCTAGTGCTGATGCTGTTCCAGTGCTTTGAACAAGAGCCCGTCTGAATCCAAACACCTCTGTGCAAATCTTTATGAGTCTAGCACAATTTAGAGAGAAATTCTCCAAATCTCTAGAAATCACAGGTAGGCAACGGGCCCATGGCTCTTCAGTTGATTTTCAATGGCATTTCTTTATCTTTCAGACCAGTATTAAAAAGTCGTCTTTTTAAAGTCACTCTAGCTTTGTTGAGGAAAGCTTTTCAAAGGTATCACAGAGTTATTAAATACTTCTGAGGGAATACTGACTGATCAAACGAAGCTACCTATGAAAACTCTATAATTTTTCTTTTTAATCTAAAGGATTTATCTCTTGAGTTTTCCAACTATGCAGTCTATATCGCCTTTATGGGTAAGTGCCATTAAATTGGTCTCTACCTGCAGAAACACTGAAAATAAACCATGGGACTGTTTTCATGGTGAGAACATTAGACTCCTATTCATTTCTTTCTTTTTTTCCAGGACTGTGGATTGAACCCAGGGCCTTGTGCATGCTTTGCAGGTGAGCCCTCTGCCACTGAATTATATCCCTACCCCTTTTCATTTTTTAATTTTTATTTTGAGACAGGGTTTCCTTAAATTCCTCACACTGGCCTCACTCAAATTTGCCATCCTCCTGCTTCAGCCTCCAGCGTAGCTGGGATTACAGGTTACACTACCTTTCCCAGCTAATTATTTCTAGGCCTTCTAATGTTTGTCACCTTCTCAAGTTACCAGATAGAGATATCAAATCACTTCTTTACCACTCCATTACTCTCCTCTTGTCATGGATTTTTTATTGGTTACTCTGATTCTTCTGTTTCTTCCTAGTGTAATAATGCGTAAACTCAAATATGTGGGTCCTATTGTAGACTACTCTACCATTTGCATAACTATGCCTTCCTGTTCTTTTCTGTAAAACAAAGGAAAACAAACCAGCCACTTTTAATAAGACATGTAAATATTGGTTCCATCATCTTATAATTTTGGATTTCCTTTCAACTAAGTTTTCAGGCCAGAGGATGATAAATAACCAAACACATGGTGAGTGTTAGGATCTGAATGGTATTCACTGAATTATGATGAAGAATTGAGTCAGTCCTGTCACAATCACAGGCAACACGCAGTTCTCATAATAACCATTAGAAGTCACCATGCGGAGAGACAATGGCATCAGACATTGTACTGAGACCACACATCCTGAGCTAGGTTTACACGTATTTTCTATAAGCAGTTTGTTGCAGTCATCTTTTGGGTAATGTGTTGGCAACTGGGTCAGGGCAACAATGAGACATTTGGATGAAATATAATACATGCTTAGATTTTATTCTAAACATGTTGATACAGGATAAGCCTTAGCCCTGTCCCCTTCACCAATACAAGCATGGGGGACCTAGAATCATCTTCAGGGTTACCACAAAGCTTGACACATAGTAGAAATTGAACAAGTATTTGTTGACTAATGAGTGACTGGATAAAGGAAGGAGTGAGTTTGGTTCTCTCTAAGATCATGCAGTTCTTAGTGTGCTCTTGTAGGGTTAACTCCTTGCATAGGGAGAGGACACTGAGCTCAGAGTTCTCAGAGAGTTTTCCACTCTGCCCCACAGCTGTGCAGTGCAAATTTACAAACACCAACCCCTTCTCTAGAGAGATGGAAGCCGAGTCAGCAGGATGAGGCTGGTCCAGTGTGTGTGGGTGGGGAGCTCTGCTCAGAACTGTTGGGCATGCCCAAGTCAGGGGAGGGTATCAAGCTCAGGTAGCCAGAGCAAGCTGTGGGGAACTTTCTAGCAATCCAGAAAGAGGAGTCAGAATAGATGCCCAAATCCAGGGTTAGGAGAGAATGTGGGATTCCAGGGAAAAGGCAGGAATAAATAGGGATCAGGAAACCAAAGAGTCAAAAACTTGGCCAGTACCTGGAGGTCATGTACTAAGTGGTCCATCAGCTTCTCTGAGGCACCTCGTGTGCCTGCTGCAGTGTGGTGTAGGAAGGGCTCTCAGGGTTGATGGGCTAGAGATGGGGATCAGATATTGTACTGAGACCACACCTGATGTGTCCTGGGACCCTGTAACTTGAACAGTGATCCTGAGCTTGGTGTACATGGGCTTCTTGGGCTTCCAGATCTAGGATCAAGACAACTTGGGGTAAGTGCGAGCAGAGAGAATAGAACAAACTGTTGGTGCCCAAGATGACCAGGAATAATAAGCACAGGCTTACAGCCCCAGATCTTTTTTTCTACCAACCTCAAAAATTAAACGTTTTTCTTATTTCTCACATTGAAAAAGATAGTGAAAGGAACATATCCGGTGGTTTTCCAAGATTAATTCACGACTTGAAAATTAATGAGTCTTTCTCTAATTAATTCTGACCAATTCTCTGTGACTTGACTTCTTTCCTGCAAATCTGCCCATCCAGTCACTATGAAGCCCAACCAGGAAATAATATTATACAACATTGTGGAAACAGGAAGGAAGTTTCAGTTATTGTTTAGCAGAAGTGTTTGTTACTCAGAAAATAATGGTAAGACTTATAAGTAATCATCTTGTGAGGAAAAAGAATTAGCACGAAATAAACTATTACTTTCACCTTATTGTGGGGGAAAAGTCCTGGCCTGGGATATTCAAGGAGTTAATTGAAGGCATCTTTTATTAGTCCTCAGTTCATCCATCACTATAACAAAATACCTGAGACAATCAACTTGCAAAGTGAAAAAGGTTAGTTTGGCTCACCATTTTGGTAGTTCTAGTCCATGATCAGTTGGTCCTGAAACTTTAGGTCTGTGATAGGTAGAATAGCATGGCCCAGAGAAAAATGCACTCACCTCATAGCCATGAAGCAAAAGTGAAAGAGAGGAGGGGTCTGTGTGCCACAATCCCTTTCAAGAGGATACATCCAATGACCTAAAGCCCTCTCACTAGTCTCTAACTATGGAAGGTTCTATCACACCCCCTCCCACCCAGTAGCACTACCTGGGGGCCAAGCCTTTAATACACAGACTTTTAGGGTGACACTAAAAATCTAAACTATACAGCCGTATCCATTTTTTTTTGGGGGGGGACTCTCTCCTCGGTCAGTGGGGGCTGCCTGCCCGGCACTGACAATATCTCCTATTCTTTCAAGTGGCACCCCTGGGACCCTGAGATTCTGTGAGCCATCTGGTAGGACTAACTCAACCTGTTACCAGGTCTCTCTAGGGGAAAAGTAGCTTCCAATTTCCATCATCCTTTGCTTTGTTCCTTATGGCACCAGAGCCCAGCAAGGAAATGAAACTACCTAACCATGTTTGACTCTGCAATTATCTCTCCTTCTTCCAATGTGTGAGCAGAAAGCGAAGCTCCATTTGTTTAATTGGTTAGTATTCCAACTATTGTACTTTGTTAATATCCCTGTTGATAATGTGATACTTGGCAGTCATACCTTTATTCTTTTCTCTCCTAGATTTGTTCTTTTTCTTCTTTCTTTGTGTAAAGGGTGTGTACTGGCTTTGTGAAATCCCTGTAGCAAGTTGTGAATGATGTATGAAGTGAAAAGTCTTTACTCAGGGCACAGTAGGAATAGAGAAAGTGCTGTGCATTCACTGCTGGGCTGAGTTTTTCACTGTGTGCTGTAGGGACAGATATCCTACATTCATCCTACGCTGCCTCAAAATCCCACGAGCTCTAGATCTAGTAGGAAAGTGGCACAGTCCTGCAGAAAAGCAGAGATGAATTCATTGACCTCCAAAAGCCCTTCTTGGCATTGTGATTCTGCATTCACTACTGGTGAGATACACACACACACACACACGCGCGCATATATATATATATATATATATATATATATATATATATATATATATATATTTTAAACAAAGGAACAAGAGTGTGACTCCCACTCTCTGTGATATGGGAAGGTGGAAGTGGGAGACTGGTGATTGTCAGCTCTCTGCAGGCTAATCTCATGTGGAGAGGATATGTCTCTTTACCCTGGCTTGCAGGAAATATTGTTATTAAAAACCAGGAGATGAGATCTGACCTCGTGACTTATGCAGTATTTTCCTTTAAGGAAACCCAGAACTCTCTGAAAATCATCACATTTTTCTGTGAATTGAGTGTCACATTGGTGCACTAAATTCTAAAATTCTTCTATTTCCAGACTAAGATGCTCAATTATCCAGTAAGTATCTTATATAATCAATTTGACATTATTCAGTATTGAATTAGCTGGTTCATGGATTATCTGTGGTTCAGGTGAAGAAGAAACAGGGCACATCTCTATGGGAGAAGGGAGCTGAATAGTTACACAGAGGCTAATTATTGCTCATTGGCACTTCCTTGGAAGATGAACAGAAGGGGTTAGCAGAGCTGTGCCAGTTGAAGGTGGCCACAGAATCAGAAGAGACACAGCTCTTACACTCAACCTGTTTCTCATTTCTCCCAACAGGAAACCCTGGCTTCTCTCTTTTGGGAAGGGATGGAAAAGAACAAAGCAACTATTACTTAAATGTTAAACAATTGTCTGAAGCAAGAGCAAGTTATAGATCATGATTCTTAAGTACTCTTAGGCCAATGGCAAATAATTAAGCAATGATTCTAGTTTCATTTTTATCCTTGATACTTTATTTTCCATGATTACCCTCCAACCTCCATGCCACATTCACTCTGTCCAATGACAGTTGACTAGGTGTCTTTCTAGTCTAAGAGGATAGACAGTTATCCACGCTGACAGACCCACATTCAAATAAAATCACTGACTTCTCAAGATTCACCCTTTTCGAGGCAATTCTGGCATTTATAATTAGGTTTTAGATGTTCTATTCAAAGTTAGACTCTATTCATATACATGAATGAAGAAAGAGCAAACTGGTGGCTGCCGTAGCTCAGCGTGCTGCTTGAATTAATTTCTGCACCCTCATTTGTGACTCAGAGTGAAGGGAACCTAGAGGAGACCTGTGAGAAAGCAAGAGTCCTTAAATAACACTAGAAAATTGTAAGTACTTTCATAATGAAAGGAAGAAAGCACAGACATAACAATGGCTTTTGAGAAAAGAGATTCCAGAGAGTATGAAGAGCAGTTATGTTGAGATCATTCTGAAAAGAAAGAATGAACTCAGTGTCCAGCTGGGAGATTTTATGCAAGAATCTTGCAAATTATCCCCCTAACTCTTACCGGCTCTTGCTTTGGATTGGAGAAGTTTTATCTTGTTGCTTGAACCACTCATTTCAAGATACTTAACATAACATTAAAAATATAGAATGCACAGGAAAATACATTGTAGAATAGTTGGGGTAGAATGTTTTGAGGACCTTGAGGAATGATAGGGCTTCTTGTAGGCTGAAGGTTAGAACAGAAAGCAGATAGTACTGATTGCTTCAAAAAGTTCTGAGTCTTTTGGGGGAAATGGGTACTCTCCACTCATTCATGGTTTTCTGTGTAAAACAAAATGATATTGTGGCATTTCAAATTTCTGTATCATCTGTTTTATCGTCCCTAGGTCATTTATCCATATCTCCTTTCCAAATGAAACCTGGTGCTTGCAGGTTTCCTGTACATGTCTCCGAAATTCTGTTCATATTTCTCCTTGTAGTTTTCAATGACAATTAGATGGTCGTTTATGCACCCATAGCCTGATCATCTTCTGGCTATCAAATGCCTAATCCAAAGTGATGAGAAGGAGGAAGGGGGGAGTAGAAGGGCCTGCTGTTTAAGTTAAAACAATCTGTTTTATCTCTATGGTAAGATCTAACCTTCGGCCTCCTCTATGCTTAGGAATATATTTTCCTACTGAGACTTTTTTCTCTTATTTCAAGTAGCTGAAAATAACTGTTCCAAGGACTAAAATGAAACCTTTCCATATCCAAAGCAAGAGCCTTGAGCAAAGGAGGTAACAAATCCTGAGACATTTTTGTTTGTCTAAAGTCAAAAATTCAGCTGTGTTCTATCACTCAGCACATCATGAAAATCTGAATTGGATTTAAAAAAAAAAAACTGTTGGCTTTGGATTCATTAGTAACATATTAAGTTGTGGAGATACAAAACATGTTTTTCCTCTCTAGTAGTAAATATCAAACAGAATTCTGAATGCCCATTTACCCCATCTCTTAGAAGCAGTTGAAGGCTTCTATGCTTAGAAAGAGTCCTGGGTTGACTGCAATGATAGACCTGTCGGTAATGCCGAGGTGAGGCTCAACAGTGACAGTATATTAAATAATCTCACATTCATTTCTAGCATATTCTCAAGACATTCAACGCAGAAACCATGTCCTCCAATGAATGTTATTGGATGAAGCACAATCTTTCCACACCCTCAGCAAGGAGAGATTGAGCCAGCCCACGACACGTGAGGTTAAAAAGCACCCCTCCAAGCCTCGCACCAGCCCTCGGTGATTTCTTACAGATATTTACTTAGCACATGGCATATAGAACATTAAAAGGGTTTTGAAAAATCCCTCAGTTTTCAACTTCTGAAGGATTATTAACTTCAAAGTCTGAAGAAATGTCGCCATTCTATCTTTGGAAATGCCAGGAGCCTTTGCATATTCCTACCACAGTACCAAGCAACCCCCAGCAGAGAGGAACGATTACTGCCTCAGTGGCGAGAAGATGGCTTTTGATCTCTTAACATATTGGAAATTACTTAAAGGTAAGCCATCTGCTAGCTGAGGAACAAAAACAGATTACATCACACCCTGCTAGAAAGATTGTGTTAAATCCTGTATATCAAGGCTTTTAATAATTCTATATTAAGTCAGCTAATAGGATTAGGTACACATTTTCTTTAGGCTTATTTCCTCAACTATTAAAAAAAAACTTTTTTGTGTGTGTTTGACGATCTGCAAAATTCAAGAGTATTCTACTGTGAATAAAAAGGGTGCTTTCAAGAGGAAGCATTTCTTCAGATCATCACTGCTCTCCAAGGAGATGTACCACAGAAGTGTCTTTCCAGAGGGGTTTGTGGGAGAGGGGAGCCTGGTGTGTTCTTGTTATTACCAACCTGACATAGTACCTGTGCATTACAAACCTGCCTACAAGGATTTCATCCCTTCACTGTTCTACAGCAGGTCAGAGGTGGAATTCAGGCAGGTGGAGGAGGTGAGGATGGCTGGTCCCTGCAGTAATAATGATTAACGGTAACCATGGTGATAGAATGCCATGAGGTTGGTATGCCACAGGTATTGGAGAAGATAAAAGAATAATCCTTGATTACTAAGAGCTTAAAGCTTTTGCAAGACTGGACAGTCCCAACCTTGAGAAAGCTTGCATTTTTAAAATGACATTGTGGTCAGACTAAGCATATTGTGCTCCCTCTCTGTGGTAAGCTCCAGGTCATAGAAATATTAGAATATATTTGCTTGATGACATGTGGGAATAAAAACAAAAAGCCTTTATTCTTTGTCCCTTATTTCACAAATTTGTTTAGTGCCATTCTACAATCCCAGAGCATTAAATATACACATTCTACAAATTAACTTCCATTCGTTGCTTCTAAATCTTTTATAAGAGGCTCATTTACTCTGTGTAGTATACATCACTCTGGGATACTGAAAGTTGAATGAGGTTATAGCAGTGAGATTAACAAACACCATTCTTTCTCAATGGTCCTTCAAGTAGTTCTTTAAAAGGAAAAAAAATCTTAGTCCTCCTGAGATAATGTAATTCTTACCAGGGGGACAACTGAGCATTCCAAATAACCACTGAGAGCCAAATAAAATTCAGGATTCAATACATTTAGAAACCAGCACAAAGTGTTGCACATTAAAGATACCTGAGAAGTATTTGTTGAATCGAATTTCCAAAAGATTTCTTACCTTGATTTGGCCTTAATTATTGAATGATACAGAATAAAATAAACTTAATTTTATCAAAGCACTAATGAGAATGGACACTGCAAAATCAGCAGCCCAAATGTCTAGTTGTTCTATATTTTATCTTGTTCAAGTGGTCCAATCTCTGTTTCTTACAAGCTATGTTTCTTACAAGCATAGTAACCATAATTAATGATAAATCTAATAATAGTTATAATACATGGAGATACTTTGTTCATTGGTTCTTTGAAAATTTTGCTTCTAACCCTCCCAGCATTTTCGAGAGGTAGATATTATTATTCCCTGTTTAGCTGTAAGAAAACTGAGATTCAAAGTGGATTAAAGAAAAATCTTCAGCAAGTGGAAGAGTGAGGGATCGAAATAGGGTTTGCCTTCTGTGTTAGCTTTCCATCGCTGTGACCAAAGTACCCTACAAGAACAACTTACAGGAGGAAAAGTTTATTTTGGCTCATGGTTTCAGAGGTTCAGTCCATGGTCTACCAACTCCATGGCTCCAGGTCCAAGAAGAGGCAGAACATCATGGTGAAAGGGCACTGCAGAGGAAGGCTGCTCAGCTCATGGCAGCCAGGAAGGAGATAGAGAGAGAGGGAGAGAGAAACAGAAGGAGAGGAAGGGGAGAGGGGGAGGAGGGGAAGAGAAGGGAAGGGAAAGAAGTATCAAGGATAAAATATTAATCCCCAAAGTGTGCTCCATTGACACACTTCCTCCAGCCACACCCCACCTGCCTACAGTTACCACCCAGTACTGTAGTCCTTTCAAATTATTAATCCATCGGATAGATTGATCCACAGATTAGGTTCCAGCTCTGAACACCCAACATCAACAGAGGAGCTTTTGCAGAACACTTGATATCCAAACCATGACACTATCAAAGTCCATTTCCTATCTGCCACAAGTGGCTGTGTTAGATTCCCAGGAGGGTGGCCTTCCATGGAGCCATTAGGGATCTCAGGTTCTTTCACATATGCCTGATATCTTTAGTATGTGGCTTTAGGATTGCTAGATTCATCTGCATTATGATGGTGAAGAGGGAAGATGCATGGAGAAAGCTCCACGGGCGGCATCTTTGGACAAAGTGGTGCCCATCACCTTCACTGACTTTTCAGTGGTCAAAACCTATTCATATGGCCACATCTCACTGCAAGAGAGACAGAGAAAGGGAATCTCACTCTGTACCCAAGAAGAGGAAGAAGACTTGGTAACAAACCAGCAGTCTCTACCATTGAATTGCATGACAATCTGTAAAAGGAACCCTGACTTCTGTTTTGAGTTGAGACTCAAAATGTAGATATATAAACTTTATTCGAATTGAAATACCTGCCCCAGACTACCATTTGTTTTGAACTGCTAAAAGTCAGAGGAATTGCCATATGGACAACATCAATCTGGTTTGGTAGATATATTAAAATATCAGAAGTCTTTTCAGTTACCTCATTCTTCCCTGCGTTACTCTTTGTTTCTTATTTTCCTCAACTATGGCACTTTGTAGAGTTAGAGCACCTTGAACTCAACAAACATGCATTGAATGAATGAATGACCTTCTAGGATTTGCTAAACACCTTTTCCACCAACTGATAGATTTTGTGACCCAAATATCACAGTGAATCAACCTATTTGTGTTGCTTCTTATTGTTGTTTCAGTCATGCTTTATGGCAAGGGTCTAAACCTTACTTACTTACCACTCCAAAAATGTGTATTAACTCTGAAATACACCTTCTGGTACCGCAAAGGATGTTCTTAAAATCTATGCTTGCTTATGTAGACTCCTGGGAGAGAATCAGCAGTCGTGTAATATAATGGGAAAGACAGAGAGAAATTTAGGGTAATGGAACTATCTCAGCCTTTGTCTTCAGGCAAGTTGTTTATTCCTTCTGAGCTTCAGTTTCCTTATATAGAAATTAAGAATAATATTATTTACCTTGCAGAGTTGTAAGTACAGCTATTTACATATAAAAGTCTCAGAATCAAGGAGGCACTGAATTAATGTCTTTAGGTGCATATCATTGATATGGACCATGCTATCATCACCATTAATAATAATGATTAATTGTTCATAATATTAGCATCATAATATAAGTTATAATCAGCAGTCAGTATTGTTTCCCATTACATTGAGTTTAGTAAGAAAACCTAAAATCCAGAAGCAATATTTTGACAAAATTCTAAGTACAACACAAGTTTTTCCAGCCTGCTGCTCCCAGCTGAGTCCCTATTGAGCTGATGTCTCCCTGGGGATAGAGGACTGTCCATCAGAAGTTCTATCAGCTAAATGCTAAAGCTGCCACTTTCACCTCTATTTGCATTGGATTGGATCAATCTGCTTTCAGCTTCCACAAAGGTAAACAGAGTAGCCAAGGAAGCTCTTATGACTCATAGCCCCACAGAGCCTTATTAAAGGATCTTATCTATTTTAATACCTGCCAGCAGGTGTGGATTATTAGAATGTATGTAGTGAGAACCTACTGCTGTTTTGAATTAGCAATCTTGGCTCCGAAATGACATATTTTTAATATCAAAATAGCAGAAACCTTTCTTTTCTCTCTTCACTGATGCATAACATTCTAAAAGACAGGAATGGCCTTCAGCTAATACGGATCGATTTCCATTCAGTTTCAGTCACTATTTAATTACTTTTGACTTCTTTAACCTTTCTCGCTTCCTTTTTGGATTATATTTCTTTCTACTCCATTGCAATTTACTTTATTTGGTGACATAATCAAACTCGAAATTATATGATAAGGTTTCCTTTTTTTTCCTTTCATGCCTTTTATTGTGCTGAATTTATTTAAAAACAAATTACATCCTGAAATAAAAAAAAAAAAATTAATGAGCTGACTTTTTACTTTATCTCTGCATTCACCTTTTAGATCCTGACTTTTACTTAAAAGAGCATACTTCGATTTTTCTTTTCACATTTCAAAAAGATGGAATCCTAAGCAGGTTCTTGGAAATGAGTCTGCTGTTCCCCTAATCATCCCTGCAGTATGTACCTGTATAAACATGCACTGTATACTGAAGGAGATATTAAACAGAAACAAAATCTTACAATAAAAAACAACCGGTAACGGTGCAAAGGGGCATTATGAGGAAAGGAATTGTCTTATTTCTATGTGTGCAATTTTATCATCCTTGACATAGGCCATTATAAACTAGGAAAACTTGAGAGTTAGACTAGACACTTCCTGGTTCAAATCCTGGTTGGGCTACTCGTAAACTGTATGTCCTTTGGCAGGCTCCTTGAGGTATCTGTACTTATCTGTCTGTTTATCTGAAAAATAAATAATTATTCTACCTCTTAAAATTGTCTTGAGGATTAAGTGAAATGAAATCTGTAAAATGCCTGGCACATATGCTCTCTACCTGTAAGTAAGTATATTTGAACCTGCTAGTTTGAACAACTTGAAGTTGGTTTCTCTTAAAGGCAAAAGGCTGCTGTGTTACTACTTGGTTAGAGGGTAAAATCTCAGGAAGATATAGGGAGATAAGGACATATCATTGATATGGACCATGCTCCTCCCTGTCTGCATATGTAGCAGCAAAACTCTAGCTCCCTTTGTAATCAGGGTTGATCACTGTCACCAATACAGTAATTCATTTCTTTGCATTTTGATCCACTAGCACTAGGAACCCCAAATGGGATAGTTAAAGCTTAATGATTAGCAGAACCCTTTCTGTGTGCCTGGTGGCAGTGCCTCTTTCCTTTTCTACCCTAAAATGAGAACTAGGTGGTAGAGACAGAAAGCCCAAGTTTCATGAATGAATTGCTGATGCTACAACATGGAGGTAAACTTTTCGGATCCTCTCTTCGCATCTAGAAGGATACGCTTTCCAGATTAATTGCCATATAACTTGCATCACAATTTCTGATAATCCATGAGAATAATCACAAATGGGATTGGGGATAACATTTGGTTACATCTGAGATAATTCATCATCATCCTCCACTAGCTCTCAAAAGTATTCAGGGCCAAACAGGTGCTGACAGGAACATATAGGAGAATTGAACTAGGGATATAATGGAGCCCATCACCCTTCCATCCTTCAATTTGTTGTGGCACTAATCTCTGCAGTTCCTCTTGGCAGTGTTGCTTTTGTTTTTGAAAAACCCAGACAGAGGCTTCTGCTTGACTGTCCCCTCATAATAACCCTTATAGCATGAATCTGGGAAATTGTGGGGATTCTGTCTGCTGGTAAATATTTCCATCCAAGTTGTACACTCAGGGTGTGGACAGTACCCTCAGGATGGGTCTGTGAACACTTCAACACAATGCAAAATAAACTTGGGTCAAAAGTCTATTATCACTGTGCCCAGATGGGCATCCACTCTAATGAGATCTCTGAATATTCCAGGTCCCTGGGTATCATCTTAGACCCAACTCCTTATCTAACAGACTTTAACAGGTCCAAGTTTTCCCTTTTCAACAGTGTATCGTTACTTTGCCACAAGTACATTGGGAGGAAGAATCAATGGAATATTTACTATATACACTTGTGGTGGTATTGGAGGGCTCTTCTTGGAGGGATCCTGCCTCCAACCCTCATCAGTGACTAAATTCTGGACTTACAAACTAATTTAGATCTGAAAAATTGGTAATATAATGGTGATTTTCTATCATGTCAATCGACAGCTGCATTCTCTTCATCAGGACTCAAGACACATCTCAACAGACTATTAGGATGAACTCCAGGGGTTCCTTGTAGGTCACTGAATTCTGATCAGGGATGGGTATCCTTTTGTTAGTAAATGTTTCTCTACCCAGTCTTATAGTTTGACTTCCTCACTCTAGTCTAAGACCCTCAAACTTCATTCCCACACATATAGCCCCCATTCTTACCAGATCATGTGAATTTGTTTCTAAATTCTTTTTGGCATATAAACTCTTTTCTCTGGGAGTAGTGCTAGAGCTGGGCTGAGACTTCACCTTGACCAACAGTCCAGAGGTAATGAGGAATGCTGGGGATAGGTGTCAAGGAGAAAAATTATCATCTGATGGGGCACTTGCCTTAGAGGTCTCAAGGCAAGCAACCACTTCTGTTCTTTGGTAAGAGTCCTGGAGGATTTACTAGAATATAAGAGTTAAGATTCTCAGACTGGTTCACCCAAATAGTCCTGTCTACTTTTTCCTTACCAAAGACCTGGCCTTGGTATAGGAGATCTGTTGAGCCTGTGTTTTCCCTCTATAGTTGGATCTTGAACTTGATTTTTATTATGGTCTTCCCCATGGTTGCATGAGGTGACAGTTTCCATTGCAGGAGCTATGGAGGTTCTGTGGCTTTTCCAGCATGGCTCAACTGGAAAGCTGGCTTCCCTGAAATCTTTTATTTTTCAAGATTTCCAGTGTAGCTAACAACAGTCATCTCCTTTCCACAATTTCTATAATTATCATTTCATCCATATTTTAACCCCCAGAGCCCTCTCATGGACCTTCACATCTCAGCCTAAATTATCACAGGTGAAAGTCAGTTATCATAATGCCACTGACATGCTAGTGTTATCATCACCACCATACCTTCTACAATGGTCTCTATAACCCACATCCAGAATGTCTTCCTGAGGAGCTTCTTTCTGGAGTCACTCTGGAGTCCATTGTCTTAGCCTTTGTCTGTTAAAATGTAGAGCTGAACCAAAGGCTCACATTACTACTACTTTAGTAGGGAGTGTAAACCAGAATGAGGAGTATGGATTATAGAGCAGAGAAGGATGGAGGAAAATACAAAAATACTGATCAAGATGGTTGCTGCCAAGTTCGACTTGTGGCTTGATGTTGCAAAACCATCCTCTGAGAAGTCATGCAATAGCTTCTCAGAGAAGAATCTGTAGGGGGAGAAGGGAAATAAATCTGTATGTGGGTTCCACTGGCCAAGTTTTCTTCCTAGGGGGGGTCTTAACCCCAATGCATTTCCCATTTGTGTTTGCATGACTGTCTAGCAGGGTCCTATGGCACCCTAAACTTCTGTATTAACATGGGGAGACTTTGGCAGAAGGAGCAAATTCAGAACATACAGTACATCACTTTCAGGTTAAGCCTCGGTGAGTTTTGCCAGAACTCATGCACGACGACTATACCACAGCAATGGCTGGAGTTAGAGACAAGCAAGACTGAAAAGATCCTCTAGGGATTCATGTCAGGTATCTGATACAAAGCTCTTTCCAGCATCCTGAGGGAAGACATCATTTGACATTATAGAGGCACACTATTTCTATGTTACCGAAACAAATGAATAACTAAAGAAAAACAAAGTTAAAGGCCTTTGATCTAACTTAGTTTTCCCATCAAAAAGAATTTAGAGATGAAATATTATTTTATCTCATTTAATTTTTATACCAACTCATCTAGGAAGGCAAAACAGTTACTGTTGATCTCACATGAAGAAAATGAAAGCTCAGAGTAGCTGTGAACTACAGAATTAACTTAAGAGGTAAGTGGCAGGCCCCGACTCTATAATCTACTAAGATTTACTCAGAAAGTGGGTTTTTTGTTTTGTTTTGTTTTTCATACCATATAACCAATTCATCTCTCTCCTAAAAATTCTGATTCTCATGATTTTTACCTTCATAAACGTATCCTGTGGTATTTTCTCTTCCACTTTATCCCCCTCCCACAGTTTGCTTGTGTTTGCTTGTTTCTTTTGAGAGTAGAAGAAATTTGAGGTATGGTAACAACTGAGGATGACCCAGACAAGATAGTGGCCACGTTCCAAACACATTCTTATGACAGGCCTGTTTTGATCATTGTAGTTATGGCAACAAAGTCTTCTTCAAGGAAAGGACCATGCCATCTACCTCTATGTTTTCCTCAGCCTTCACTCAGGTAAACACAGTTGTTGTTCCATAGAACTTTCTTGAAGGAATGCATGAAAAGTCCCCCTCACTAAACACGTAAGAGAGCACCCTCCCTTCTTCCCTCAGCCGTAAGGCTGGTGTTGAAGGCCATGTGTGTTATGAAACGTCCTTTGCCAAATAAAACAGATTTCAAACGCATAGAGTCACTTTAGACACTGGGAAGATCATTAGGGAGAACTTTGAACACAAAGATTACTAAAAAAATCCTCTGTGAGCTTCATGACTTCTCAATCCTCTCTTCAAAATACGAAGAACACATCTGATGGTACCAGCCGAAGGACTATAAAGATTCAACAGTATTTTTTTTTTTCCTAACAGCTCTAATACTTGTGTGACCGCACTAAAAGATTTCTCTGAGAGGAACGTGCAACTTACCTCTGGGCTTGAGAATGAGAGCCTGGTATCATTAGCCAGTTCTTCCCTGGGTGACTTGTACCGTTTCTGTGATGTCTGCCACCTTTGTGGTTAATGAGCCCCAGGAGTGTGAGCTGCTAAACACACTCCTCCAACAGTTAACCTCAACTGTGTCTCCTGCTTCTACAGCAGCTGCCAGTGCCAAGCAGGAGAAAACAGGAGTCCTGACTTGTTTCTAGGGACTGATTTGCCACGTGTTGCTGGTTTCACCAGAATCTCTGTTTTTGTTGTTGTTGTATTCATGTTCTTGGTAGGTGTTTCCTATCAGCCACTGAGACCACTCCAAATTTGGTAGAAACTTATGTTCTGAGCCTTTGAAACCTTTAGCACCAGTTCTGAACCGATGCAAAGTGTGCTGGCATAGGTTGGTGGTTGGAGCAATGGGATCCAGAGCCTTCGTGTCTGGGTTCAGGTTCTGCTGCTGTTCCTTGCTGGTGTGTGACAATGGGTTTGATACTTACCTTCTCCAAGACTTAGTTTCTTTACCTATTAGATGTAGGATGTACCTAATAGGATCATTACAGGAAATAAAGCACAGCCTAACAGCTAGCATATAGTAAGTGCTCAGTTAATAGGAACTATTTCTGTCAGCCATTGTAACCTGGGATAACTGCCCAAAACCTGCAGAGACTATATTTGGGAAACAGTCCACAAGGAACTGTGTCTCCGAAACTGGTTGTTAGAACAGCTCATTCCTGGAATTGCCTTAAATTTTTCCTCCTGTGAAAAGGGAGGTTAGCATTCCTTAAAGATTACAGGAACTATTTGTCACAGAGGGAGTTAAAGTGAAAATCTTGTTCTTCATATTTCCTCAGAAGGTCAGGCCTTTTTTGAGGTACGTATTGGACTCCAGCTAAAGATCTTTATTCAGGTTGCCTCTCCTTCACCTTGAATTGCAGTCTGTGCAGTTTAATCTCTATAGGCTCTCACTCCATGCTGAATTATTTTATCAAAAAGGAGAACAAGAAGGCGTGGACATAGTTCACATTTTGAGTCAACCAAACCATTTCTTTACACTGACTGCATCTCTCCTGGTTCTGCGGGTATGACACCATGGCAATCTGATGTGTCAGAAATATGTGCAAGTATAGCTTTATATATATAAATACTCATAAAAATACTTGTAGATATGTGTGAACATGTACGGTTCATATGCATATATAATATATAGGCCTTTTTATAGAGAGAGAAGCTAAGTCTTATATCTTCCTTGAAGCAAGTCGTTATCTACCCTTTGGTCTAGTAATTAAACAATTAAGGGTCATTTATGATAATTACACATTACAACGAAGTGGTAAATAGGCATTAACTCACTTGAGAAATATGTTCTGTTTGGGAGCCAGCATAATGTGGTAGCCAAAGTCAGCAAAGTGTCAGTTCTTGGCACATGGCTCTGTGTTAGCATCCTTGCTGTGGCAACTCTCTAGCTACTGCACAAGAGATGGGAAAGGCCCACAATTGGTTCTAACCAGTGGGGCACCGTGGCTCACTCGAGAATATCACCACTGTTAGTTCCCCCTATAGGTGGCTCAATAAATGCTGATTCTTGTGTCACTCTTGGGAATTAATGAGAAGAGTGTGTATTTGCCCAGTTCTTACACACACACACACACACACACACACACACAAGATTTCTTGGTCATATACCCTGTCATGTGGCATATCAAGACCCCTGGGCTTAAAGTTATAGAATGGAAACTCCTTACTTTTCTTATCTGCTAATGCTACACTGAGCTTAAAGATACCTCATGAGTCTCAGCTTTGGAACTTGTCCCCTATGGCCCCTGAGAGAAGAGGAAGTGACGGGACTTCAAGTGTAGCCCACCATCTGGCCTGCAGTGGCTTATAACAGGACAGGGATGGATGTCTCCTGGAGCCAGGAGCAGGCCCAGCCTTCAGTGCAGCACAGAGGAGGATCAGAAGGATTGAAAGTGTCTCAGCAAGACCATGCTCACACGGGACAGCTAGAAACTGAAATGCTCATTCACATCTCTCTCTTCAAAGGAAAGTCACTGAAAGCCTCTGGAAGAATGACAATACTTGGAGATGATCATCACGCCTTTAATAGCTGCTGCTTTTGATGAATAACAATACGATAATGATAGTGCTGCTTGATTGAGCGCTGGCAGTATTTCAGGTATCACACTTTGACTTTGAAGCACATGCTTTTTTTTTTAGTACCTGGGATTGAACCCAGGGGCACTCTACCACTGAGCTACATTCTCAGACTTTTTATTTTATTGTGAGGCAGCATGTCATTAAGTTGCCCAGGCTGGCTTCGAACTTATGATCCTCTTGCCTCAGTTTCCAACGTAGCTGGGATTACAGGCATGCACCACCATATCTTGCATTAAAGCACATACCCAAATTTTTTTTTTTTTTTTTTTGTAATAGGGATTTAGTCCAGAGGGGCTTAACCACTGAGCAACATCCCCACCTCTTTTCATTTTATTATTTTTGAGACAGGGTCTCACTAAATTGCTTTGGGCCTTGGCTAAATTGCCAAAGCTAGCCTTAAACTTGCAATCCTCCTGCTTCAGCCTCCTGAATTGCTGGGATTACAGGCATGTGCCATCAATGCCCATCTTGAAGCACATACTTTTAATATACTATCATGTACTAGTATATTAAATCTCTTACTGGTTATCTACAAAATCTTGAGGAAAAGAACACAGGATACTAATGTTTGGATAAGAAGGTAACTGATCTACTAAGGATCAAGTAAGGAAGGTAGGATGACATTAATAAGGTGTACGATTTATAGAGGTCAGACACTGGTCAGATGCTACAGTGAGGGTATGATCTGCCATTCAAGGAGAGAAATGACAAAAGATATAAGATATAAAGATGAAAAAAAATCTTCATAGATGGAAATTAATGGTGTTTCAGCTTTGCTTTCTGCAAGTATTAAGGTTCAATTGAAGCTAAATTCTTAGTCCTACCCTGGCTGGAAAGAAGGGTGCTGGTATAAGAATCTTTCTAGTAATTCTAGTAGTTCTAATAGTCATAGATAGAGTTATTTTGTAAAACAATTCAATAAATAAGTCAGGAAATATTCAAAGGGTACAAAGATCCCTTTCAGGGGATCTGCAAAGACTACGCCTCAGAGGGCCCCAATTATTGGTAAACTTGTGTTCTATCACTTTGTAATATTTATTTAGGGTAGGAAAAAGGCTCAGGGAAAAGCTGAAGGGCTTTTAGGAGATGCAGAATTCTTAAGCATGAGTTTAATTCTCTAAAGACTATAATTTATAGTTCAAACTCCCATGCTCCCGTGAGTTTGCCAATGACCACCATCAGCATCAGAGGACGGTCAAATATGGCCACATGAGCTGTGGGTTACTTTTTTTTAATCATACAATACCTGACACAGTATCCTTCTGAAGAAAAGGAGGATTATTTAGCTTACAGTTTTGAAGGTTCAAGAGCTCAGGCTAAGGTTGTGTCATGTCATGGCAAATGGCAGAAGTACGTAGCATATGTTGGAGAAAGCCGTCGTATCTCAAAGCAAGAGCAAAGAGAAGAGGGTCCCACAATCCCCTTTGAGGACAAGCCTCCAAAGACTTAAGTGCCTCTTTCTAGAACCCTCCTCTTAAAGTTTTGTCATCTCCCAATAGTGCCACCCTGTAGACCAAGCCTTCAGTTGCCATGGAGCATTGGGAGAAATGGATAGTCTTAGCCCTTACCCTGATCACAATAATACAAAATGGGAAGACGCCTGCATTTCTATGGTGTGACATTGGAACACTGGAGGATCTCTTTTATCCACCCTCTTTGGAAATATCTCAGAAACAGGGCCATGGTGGAAATGGGTAGGAAATAGCTTAGGTGTTGAACTCGGCAGGGTACGTGGCAGTTCATCCTTGGCCCTTAGTCTATAGACTGGGACAATTTGGTTTGAGGTTACCAGGGTTCTTTAAATGCCTTCCCACAGGCAAAAACATACCACATGTGAAATATGAAATCTCAGGATTGGAACATATACACACACGCTTTTTTTAATTTTTATTTTTTACATTTTTAAAGCTTACATGATGTAAATTGATACAAACTGACCGTTTGCTTTTCAGCAAATAATATCCACCATATTCAGATAGAATTTGAAGTTCATCAGTTGGATAATGAAAGGTGGGATTGATTGGATGTGGTGTAGATAAGTGTGAAGGGAGAAAAAGCTCTGCTGTGAGCTCACAGATTAGAGCCCCCTGCTAATAGACCCTCTAATGCTAAAAGAAGGTCCTGACCCCTTTTGGATCAACCTAGACCAAAAGACGACTCAGTTGCTTCATTCCCAGTTTAAATTCAAAGCTCTTCATCTAGAGAATCTGTCTCCCCTTTTAAAGCTGTGATTTTTAATGACCAATTGACATTTTTACTGTGATGAAATATTCCACGCTTCAAAATGGTTTTTGGAAATTCAAGTTTGGTCTAGTTGGTAGATTGCCAATCTGGGGCAGGATTGAAAGGACAGTGGCCACCTTGCTTCCCTTTAATTCTATCCAATACCCAAGACATTCTGTGGAGGCAGTTACTGAACATGACTCTGGTCCCAACTGTGGTAGAAGATTTCCTTCCACAGAATCAAGTGGGTAGCCCACCAAGGAGTTGGGCAAGAGCCCTGTGCTCATAGCTTCAAATTTTGGATGAGTCCATTTCCTCATTTGAAAAGTGAGACAGGAATAGCTTCCTTATGGTCCTTTTACGACTCTGATTTTCAACAAAGTCAGCAGATTTTAAAACATGAAGTGTTTAAAAATGATCATAGTATATTCCTTTGAATCTCTAAAGTTGTGGAGTTCAAAACAGTTTTTTGTTCATTTACGTAGGGTAAAAGAGACATTTCAAAGAGTGAAAGTGAAAGCCAAAAAATTTTTCTATGTGATAAAGAAATAAGATAAGACCAAAACATTCAGTCACTCAGGCTGAGTCCAGAGTAAACGTGAATTTGGGGCAGTCCAACTCTGGCCTCTGCTTGAAATCACTTCCTGATTTTTTCCTTTTTTTTCTGCAGTGTAGTTATTGTTTTCTGCTATCATGTGACTGTTAAAACTCCTCCCAGGGACACTGTATTGGAATAAAACATTCAAGAAAGCAAAGTAAACAAAACAAAACAAAAAACCTCAAACATTCACTGCAAAGTTGGAATCATAGGAATGACAGGTATTGTGGAGAGAAAATCTGGCCTGCTAACCACTGCTACCACACTCTGCCTCCATATCTCAGCTTATCTGCATAAAAAAAAAATAACAGAGAGTGAGTTGAAATAAGCAAAACACAAAAGTGGTTTCTTTCCTCCCTGTAACATCCTCCCAAGTTGGCAACTTCCTTTTCTCAGAAACCACCATGATCCATGGTACCATACCCAAGCCTTTCTATCTCGTCATGAGCTTTCCGCTCCATCTCTCAAGATTCTCTCAAGGTTTTCTGGTTCTAACTTGCTGCTTCTCTAAGGAGAAGCTATGTCCAATGGTAGTAGAAGACACACTTGACCAGTGCAATTGATAATAATGTCAGTAATCTACTTCTAACAGCCTTTTCTGTCTATGAAGGGAGCATCAAAGCTCTGCGAAATCAACTACAAATAGCCCCAAAATAGTAGCAGGATGGCATTTCAAAAGAAGGCATCAAAGAAAACTCACCAACAGTGATACTTTTTCCTAATGGTTCTGAAGGGATAATTAAGTTGTTTATCACCTTTGATGCATATAACCCTAACACAGGTGTTCCCTGGAAACCAATTAAAAATACTTACAGCTGATAAAGAGTGCCTCTCAGCTCAACAAATTTACTAATAATTCCAATCCCATTTGGAAAAGTCTCTTGTCAGCTCTTTTGACACCAAAAGGCAACTTTCACACTCATTTACACTTCAGTGCCCGTAGTGATAAGCACACAAAGGGTGTTTACTCAGCCTGCCTTGATCTCAAGAGAAGAGTCCTCCAGAAGCTTCCCTGGGCTATTGAACAACAACTTTAGTTTCAAAGTATGAATTCGGCCCAGGAGCTTGGGATTTCCTTTGAAAGGAAAAAATCTAGGATCTTACAGATGATAACTTTGCCTAATCATCGGGAAATGCGAGTGCCTTGAAACTACTGCTCTCATTTGGTAACTTTCAGTGGATACCAAGTTGATTGCTCTCAGGACATGTGGAAAGGGAAAGGGTTCCGTGTAAAAATCCCAGATGGGAACAGGGGGCTGATGTGACAGACTCATCGAAGGAGGGCTCTCATTTGGTAGCTTGGTCAGGACTGACTTGTTTCCTTGTACACTGCAAAGTTGTCCCACGGAGCCCCCAAACCTGGCCCCATTCCTATCTGTTGATGATTAAAGGACACCTGTCTTTACAGTAGTGTTGAACTTGGTTGAAAAGTTCCTTGACAAAGTGTCTGATCCTTGTGTCTGAAGTCTCTAGTTCTCTTGTGGCTATGTTTGTTGGTTGATGAGCAGATTGGCTTCAGGTCCTTTCAACTGCCTCAGCCTCATGCTGACTGAGCGCTCTATGTCTTTAGAACTACAGCAACTCTCAGGTCACTTTCTTCCTCATTCATTATCCCACCTCACCTGGGCCAAAGAGTGTGACTTTGGATTCAGGCATTCCCAGCTCTGCCATTAAAGAGCAGTGTGACTTTGGCCCATCTCTTCTCCTCTCTGAACATTCATTTTCTGGTGTTCTTATTTGGAAGAGTAGAATTAGAGCAGATGATACATCAAGAATTATTCAGCCCTACATTTTATAAGATGATTTTGGCAGATGGCAGGTTTTCATGTGCAGATTTATTTCTCCCATCTTTACTTTTATAAACTCGTTATTTTGTGATCGGTTTCTCATCCAGTCCTCTTGAATGTAGTTGAATTGATGAAATCAATTCCTGGCCAGTGTTGCTGCAGTTAAGAAAAGGAGGAAGAGAGTAGTACAAGATAAAACTGGAAAGATATGTTGGGACCTTCAAAGAGGAAATGTGGAGAACTGTGTGGAAGGAAGTTCAAGTCAGGGGATGTAGTGCTTTTAATTATTATAAGCTATTGTAGTGGTCTTGGACGGGTGACATTCCTATGTAATGACTTGCATTTGGTTGCATGGAGTGTCATTCATTGAGATATAGAAAAATAGAAAATTACCAGGGTTAGAGTGAGCCGAGATTGTTTTAAATTCAGTCTCAGAAAATCAAGTTTGAGATAACTTAGAGACATCCATTTGGAGATGCCAAATAGGCAATTGGATACATAGGTCTGATAATAAGAGGGGGATTTGTATTGAATGTTCGAATTTGGGAGTCATCAGCAAATAAATGTACCTTGAAGCCAAGGGCATAGGTGAAATTATACGAAGGTGAGATGAGTGAAGAGAGAAGAGGGCCTAGGACTAACTTAATATGAATGGCCACGTAGAAAAGGATGACTGGCAAGAGATACTAAGAATGATGATAGAGGTAGGCTGAAGACCAGGAGAGTGCAGTCTCAGGAAGCAAGGGCTTATGGCATGTAAGAGTCGTCAGTAGCATCAAATATCATTGAGAGACTAGAGGGTGTAAAAAATGCCCATGTGATTGCCACATGGGGTAATTGGTGACCTTAGACAGTTATGATGGAATGATAAGGGCACAGTCAGAAAGGAGAGGGAAGAGAGCGAGCTGAGAGACGAAGTATCAGGGACAGTGAGTGTCAAGACACCTTTAGAAATCTGAGGTCGGGGAGTGAGAATAAGGAGTAGATTTAGGGAGATATTTATTTTAAAATGAGGAAGCTTCAAGTGTTTATCTACTCAACAAATATTTATGAAACACTCCTCTAGTGTTTAAGCACTATTTAGGCAATGGGGATGTAGCAGAGAATCTTAAAAGTCCCTGTTACCATGGAAGATTCTAGTTGTGAGGTGGAGGGACACAGACAAGAGACAAACATATAAAAGGTAAAATATTTGGAGACAAGGAAAGGAAGATATCAGAAAATGTATGAATGAAGAAGAAGGCTGCTTTATTTAGTGAGTGGTCAAAGTAAGGTAAGCAAATAAAGATAGAGGACAGTCAGGTAGATTTGATTTCAGATAAACAACAACTACTTTTGCAGTGTTAACTATGTCCCATGAAATATTTTGGATAGAATCACACCAAAGTGTTATTTATTGTTTATCTGAAATTCAAATCTAACTGGGCATTCTGGATATTCTCTAACCAGCCTACTCTGGTGAAGTGACATTTACAATGTTTCCTGTTGGTGAGAACTCTGCAAATTTAATGGGTCAGTTGGATGTAAAAGAAAGGAAAGGGAGGCTGTATTCAAGAAGGAAATAAAGCCTCTGGGAAGTCTAAGGGATGAGATCCAAAGTCCAGGTGGGGGTCTATACCCTAGACAGTAAAGGGAAGGGAATGCTTATGGGTGGGACATGTTTGTAAGCATGATAAGGGAGGGCAGATGCTTCCTGAATGGTATCTCTAATGTTCCTCTGTGAATAGAAATCAACGTCAGGTGTTTGAGCAGGAGGACATGATGACAAAAGGGAGAATGTGAACTTGCCTGATTTGTGGAGAGCTCTAAGGTCCCAAGTGACGTTGATAATTCATAGTCCCCATTACTGCTGAAGAGCTCCTCTTCCCTTCCCACCTCCCCTCTTCCACCTGTGGGTCTCACAATGACAGGGGTTGCTAAGTACCTGTTGTCAACATCTTTGCTTCAGAAGGGTAATGAACAGCAGCTTCTGCAGAGAATTGGGCCCGTTAGGTGTTTAGACTATTTTACTTCAATTGGAAAGATGGTTGCCACTGTAGAAACTGCTTTAATAGCCCTTCTTTGGAAAAGAGATGAATTTGAAGATAACACCCAAAGAGCCATTTTATAATCATCTAATTTTGACATACAAGCTCCATCTATATAGCTTGAAGTAAACTGGAGATTTTGCAATGACCTTGATAATTTGGACAATATTGACAGCAATTGTGAATAGCAACTTGTGGAACTTGCCCTTTGGGTTTTGGCTTTTGTTTCTGTTGTATTTAGGTTTCTGCCTTTTCCATGCTCCTTGAATGTGGCATCTTTACTTGTTTTAGTTGCACACATTTCATTTAAGAGAGCAGCAAATAATTGGGAGCAAGTTACAACGTATTTCATTCATTAACACTTTACATTTCATCATCATATTGTTGCATTCTTAACAAGTATAATAATTGCTTTGCATTATTTCATTTATACGCAGAACATTTTTATGACATGTGCCTTCATGTTTCCTAAACGAAAGGTTAAATACAAAACTTTCCTGAGTGAGAATACCATGAACATAGCTTTCCTTTGAATGAAGATTAGCCACATGGCCATTACCACAGGACTCTTATCCTTGCAAAATCAACAGCTCAGCAAGCAGCAGCATTTAGTGACATTTCCCATACACAGGAGAGGTGTAAATGCCTACCAATTGTGAAAAAGTGTATTTGGGAGAGTGAGGAGTTCAATGCAAAGAGTTTCATTCTTCCTTCTCCTGGGGGTGAGGGAGGCATTGAAAACTTTCAGAGGCAGCTTTTTAGCCCCATCTCTGGGAAATTTTAAATAGATAGAGGAGAACATGTGTACAGAACCTTAATTGAGTGACCCAGAACCAAAGAAAAGGGAAGTGACCAGGACAGCGACACCCAATGCTTAAGTATATGATACCTGGCTTCATTGGTTTCCTTGGATCCTGTCTTCTGTCAACCTTTCCCTGGATGCACTTTTGATGTGTAACAGGATTTCCACCTGCTGTTTTTAACCATCTCATAAAAATGTAGCTTCATGCAGAAGTCTTCTGGAGTCTCTGGACAGGGTGGGAAAGTGGCAGAGGGAAGTTTTGTCTAGATTACATGTTGGGAAATGTTGTCTTTTCTGTATGGGAGAGAAAGTCCACTTCTAATTCAACCTTCTGGATGTTTCTGTACAAAATCACTCTGGTTGATCAAAATCCTATGAGAAATTACTTTCTGGTTTTGGATGGACTCTGTGTGTCTTTCAGAGAATCAAAGAATTCATATAGGAAAGGGAGGACCTGGACATGACCTTGTCCAGAGGTCCTGTATCACTTCATTGGGATATATTGGTGGGTTACAATCGATTGTGAGCAAAGTACTAATATTTTGCATATCAAGAAGGGATTAAAAATTATCTTCAGTTTTAATGTCACTTTCCCTCATTCTGATGTGTTTTCTCTTGATTGAGAGATAAAGTAACAGCACCTAGGGCCACTTCCTACAGTCTGGGTATGTCTAAAGGATGCCCATCAGGTATGATATGGAGGAGTGAAGGCTGAGGACCACAGTCACCACCAGTGGATTGTTGCCACAAGAGTACAGGCTGGCTGGTGGTGATCTAGGCTCTGCAGCATTCATGACACTCCTTCCACTTGGGGGCATATACTCAGAGGCTAACAGGCTGCTAGTGCTTTGTATCTTTACAGAATAGTAGGTAGTAAGTAGCACAGACCAATGACCTTCCTTTGATAAATAAAAGAACTATGTTGTTTTTGTCAGGGAGACTACAAACTGTATATCCCAAATCCTCCTTTAAGAGATGGTCCTCTTAGCTGTCACTACTTTCCCAAAGTCACCAGAGTAACGCTAATTCTGTAGCCCTCTTATGTTTACAAATAGACAAAATAAAGTGGAAATGGTTCCTTGATCAATGTTACAAAGGAAGAAATTTTATTTTAAGTTTGTAGGTAGAATATAAGGGATAGAAAATTTGGTTTCTATTTTCTTAGTAAACATTAATATTCTTACTAATATTCTTAGTAAATATGAATATTAATTGTTTTACTTATAAGAGTAAGGTGTGAAATTTTAAAATTTTATTTTAGATTATAAAGATACTAAAAAAAAAAGATACCAGCGAATAAATAGAAGCTAATCCTTGGATTTAAAAAGGATTTTCCTCCCTGGGAGAACTCATTAGATGTTGCATTATACCTTTAATTGTCAATAGTGCCTTCTAAATCCAAGTAATAAATCAGATATTTAAATGATGATGGTGACTCTTCATTGCAGGTAGTGTATTACTTCTCCATCTGTACATTTTCAGAGTATTTAGCACTTAAAAGCCAAAACTCATGTAGTTATGTCACACATATTCACTTGATAATCAAAATAATGTATCATATTTAAATTATACATTATGGTTCACAGAGCACTTTCTCATGTATTTTCTTCTTTGGACCCTCTCAAGCACACATTCCACACACACACACACACACACACACACACATACACACACACACACTCATCAAAAAAGAAATTGCTAAACAAATTATGTAACATCCATGCAAAGGAATAATTTGCAACCATTAGAGCAGGATCACATTGAAGTAGAATGATCATATTGCTAAGAAAAATGTATACAGCATGATTTCATTTTTATTTACAAAATTATCAAAGCATGAATTTTGCTCATTTGATGTGTAATTATTAATTTGAGTCTAGAATGGAAAGGTATTGTAGGGATAGAGAAAGGGCAATGCCACTTCTCTTCTTCAGTACTTCAAAAAGTACAGTGAAATTATGAGGGATTGAATTATACTATGTTTTTATGCATTTTAAGTGAATTTTTTTCAAAAATACTCTTTCTTTTCTTTTTTTTTTTTTTGAAAGATGAAAAATCAAGTCTCAAAAAGTTTGAATGACTTTTGGAAAGCCACACAGCTTATTCCTACAATCCAAGTCTCCTGGTTCTCCAGCAATTTCTTTGGCCATTATTTGTCTAGAACAGAGCATGTGAACACGGACTAGGTTGAAGAATAATCACAGGCTTCAAACCTTACCCTTGGATTTGCTATCACCTCAAAACTTCTTGGCCTACAGCAGTGATGTTTTAACATGGTTAGCATATAAAAACATAAAATGAAAATTTCTGAATACTTGTATTTTGCTCTTCTGGGAAGAAGGCAGCCCAGTTGAATGAGTTTCTGGATGGAAAGCCGGAAGTTTGTGTTCCTACCCTGGCAGTACTTGGGGGAGCTACTGAACACAGTATCTCAGTTTCCTCACCTGTGAAAATATTGTGCTGACCTACTTTTCCAGGATGGCTGGGTGGGCTGCTTCATGATTTAAAACTGCTTTGAAAATACAAAGCTCCATTGAAATTGTTTGAAATTGTCAGGAGCTCCTCTTGGTTTACACCTTCCTTCCTTCTTATGCCCCTCTCTGGTATATAGGCCCTGTAGAATTGTTAGTTTTCTGCACTTGATCTAAAACTCTACAGAATTAGGTAGTCATTTCCACATGGAAATGCATTTTCTGGTATTTTTTCAAATGAGAATTGACAAAACATTATTTCTCCTAAAACTAAATGCAAGTGTGTGTGTGTGTGTGTGTGTGTGTGTGTGTGTGTATTTAACATAGTTGGATAGATGCCCAGTGGACCTGGAGGCAGTTTGGGATGCTGATCATGTGGGCACCTCTCTGTTACTGTTAGGTTTAACATCACTTGGACTCTAAGAATTATTGAAACAACTTAGAAGTAGGGATTCAGAAACTCCTTTCTGTCTCCCTTTGGTTCCTTTCCTTTCCCTGCCTGTCCCATGTTTGCCCTGTCCCCAAGTCTGTGGAGAAGTGGAGGCAAAAGCTAGTAAAACAGCACTGAAATATGAAGACAAAGATTCACAAAGTGAAACTGAGAGATTCCATGTGCCATTTTCTCTAAAACGTTGATGAACGAAAGTAAAAGCCCACACCAAGAAGAGAATGTGTCCTCATCTCAACCTACCTTCAACCCTAACCAGGTCCAAAGGATAAATGAGAAGGGGATGAGGGTTATCATATTATAGGCCCACACTTGCAGAACACTTGAACACAAGTATGAAAGGGGTTCAAGCGAAGCTCAGCCTTCTAAGTTTTCAGTTGGGATCCTCTTCAATTACTCTCTTTTCTTTCCTATCTGAATATTTTCAAAATTTTCTCAGTGTTGATCTTAAGTTTTTGGTTAGTAAAACTGTCTTTCTCCATATATATTACACTCTATTTGGGCCATAAACATCTTGTCACTCTTCCAATACCTACAACAGTGCTCTGTGCACAGCAGGCGATTCTGAATGCCTAATAAAAATAGTTCTAGATGCAGTCCAGTGTGTCAGATGCTCTGTGGACCAGGATCATGTCTCCAGACTCCTGCCAGCTTACTCTGGCAATATGTATATTTTTTTGTCAAGAGCGCTTCCTTTGTTAATGATCAAAATTGCTCTGATTTTCCCCAGCACACTTATGAAGACCCTACAAAAAC
Source organism: Marmota flaviventris (assembly GCF_047511675.1). Taxonomy (NCBI): domain Eukaryota; kingdom Metazoa; phylum Chordata; class Mammalia; order Rodentia; family Sciuridae; genus Marmota; species Marmota flaviventris. The sequence continues at coordinate 25,436,898 of NC_092498.1, forward strand.
CCATTTTAAGCAAGGAAAATTTTTTTCTTTCTTTCTCTAGGACATGTTCCTAGATTCTTTTAAGTTGTGGTTTCTTAAATTTTTGAGGAAGAAAGGAATCTTCATGGTCTTCTAGCCCAAATATCCACTAGGTTTCCATTAACCCTCCTCAACTTCTCTGTGAGGTGGGTGTCCAGTGTCTGATTGAAGCCCTCCACAGTCTCATGAGTAACCCTCTCTTTTCTGAACAGATACATACACAGATCTCTACCACACAGAGTAGAAAGACATCCACCCTGGAGTTCTGCCTAATATGACCATGGAGAATATGGAAGACACCTCTCACTTGTCTCCCCCATCTTACAAGCCACTTCTAAATCTTCACCCTAGTTAAACATTCTTGCTTCCTTCCAGCAACCAGCTGCCTGACTGCTGTGTATGTAATGCTTTGTGGGACAGAGGTGAAATCTAATGACTCCTAGAACCCCAGAGCAGGCTTTGTTTCATGGAAGAAATGGGAACATTCCACATCTCCTCTCCTGACTACTTACTGGGCTCATGACCAATTTTATTCCCCACGGTGGGCATTCAGGGTGTGTACCAAAGCTGGGAGATCTTCCTTCCCCCATCTGAAGTTTCCCTATAGGTAGGCCAGTGTGCCCTGTGTCCTACTCACTCTTGAAAGCATGGGACATACTCTTCATGTGATGACTGAGAATAATAGCACCAATGTCCCACCTTCTTCTTACACCACAGCCCCTACTGTAGGAGCTCATAATCCAGAGTATATGGAGAAACACATTTTTCTCTAAAGTAAGATCTAATTTTAATTCAATAAAGTGAGGATAACTGCAAGTCATCTGAGTGTTTCTGGGTATGGTGTACATCCTGGTGAGGTACCATTGTGTTCTTCATCACTGGAGATGCTCATAAAGACAGTCAGAGGAAACAAACAAGAGCTAGATAAAAATGGGCATGTGGGGGTTTTGTTTCTTGCTTTGTTTAAAAGTTAGTCATAGAATTACAGCCTATGGAGATTAAAGCAACTAATCACGTCACCGACTCCATTCCTTAACTAATGAAGGTGAAATAATTAGGTAGTATGTTCTGTTCTCTTTGGGCTCCTGTGGTAAACATTTTGATTTAGGACGGTTGGCATAAGACCACAATAGACGTTCAAGTATACTTGATGTGAACCATCCTGTAGTCTTTGATCCCAGGGCAAACGTTGAGAATTATCTAGGGTTGGAGCTACCAAGAGCAGGAAATTAAAGTGCTGGCCTATAATATTTGGTCAATCTGATTCACCCCATGTCTTCTCACTAGCCTCCAAGGTTGGATTACTATCTGGGTCCTGGCTGTGTTTCTTGGCAGCAAAGCCAGGGAAGTTATGAGTAATTAAAAAAGTTTTCTGCCTGCTCCATTTGGGCACATTTACATAAACTGGATCTCCAACTCTAAGAGTAAAAGTGAACACATGACCTCCAACTCACACACCCATAATAACTAAAACCCAAATGTATAGTGTAGGGTTGTTCACCATTGGTCCATTTCTCCTCCCTTTTGTTTCCTTCCCTCCATTCCTTCCTTTGTCAAATGCTTCTTGAACATTTGCTGTGCGCCAGACATTGTGCTGAACATGAGCACTGGGGAAGTAGAATGAACAAGACCTAGCATCCGCCTTGCCCTCACAGTCGAGATGAAGCAAAGAATCAGCTATGAAAATGCATTGTACTGACAGCTGGAATGGAAGGTGCGGAGACAGACTGGGGAGCCAGTGGGAGAGAGGGCTGGGGTGGTAGGAATTGGAATGGAAGGCTTTGAGGTAGATCTAGTCCTTAAAGTGCATCTTGAAAGATGGATAGGAACTGGCCTGATGACTGAAAAGAAGGGCATTTGAGGGTTGGAGTTGAATGAGCACTTGCCCAGCACATGTGAGCCACTGGGTTCGATTCTCAACATTATGTAAAACAAACAAAAAAAAAAGTTAAAAAGAAGGGCATTAGAAGCAGAAGGAGTGGCTCATGAAAAGTCATTGCTAATGGGGTTGGAGAAAAATCTGGAGGGATTGGTGGTACAGGGAACCAGGAAGGAGAGATGGTTTTCAGTATCAGATGGCAGCAGGGCCAAGTAATATCAGGACCAAAAGGATTTTCCTGGCTACTAAGAGCCTCTGAGATCCTCTCTACCCATGAGACCGTTGCAATTGGAGCATCCATTGCACAGAATCACATTGAGTTGGAAGATATCTTGGAGACTCTCAGGTACAGCCTCCCTCCCAATATGGCAAGCTTTCTACAGCCTTCTGATTGGGGACTCTCAGTTTAAACTTGGATTATTTCCAGAGTTAGGAAGTTCTGCCAAATCTCATGACCAATTTCAATTGTTGACAAGTTTTCATTACACAAACAGTAGCTAGGGCCAGATATTTGGGAAGAGATATCCTTGATTCTGTATTTCTACCAGAACTTCAGAATGTGGCTTTCCCCATCTATTAGAACTGTTTTCCACCTCATCTTGGGCCCACAATACCTGAAAATTACAATAGCTCTCATTTATAGAGCATTTATTACATGCAAGACATCAGTTCTGTATCAGGGAATTTATGAATATTTTCTCACTTAATTCTCCAAGCAATCCTATTAAGATAAGCATACAAATACAGTTCTTTGTGTTTGCAAAGCACAGAAATTGACTCAGCTAATTTAAGCAAAAACACAATCTGGGCTGGGGCTGTAGCTCAGTGCCTTGCATGTGTGAGGCATTGGGTTTGAGCCTTAGCACTGCATAAAAATAAAGATACTGTGTGCTTATCTAAAAAAAAATCTTAAAAATATACCATCTATTGGGAAAATGTGGGAAAACTTGTAAAGAAGAGGAAACAGAACAACCAGGCCCTAAGAAGGACAATAGCTTGGTGGTTCAGGGCTTTCAGACAGCAGTAACTGAAGGACAGTCCCTTTCTGATGCCATATTCAGAAAGAAGGGGCTCCAAATTCTTTCTGTCCTTGGGTTGGTCCATTCAAGAATAAAATTCCAGGGAAGCAAAGTTTAATTTTCCAGGGGTGGGTAAGCCACTTTGATGGGTGTCAGGATTCTCCTCAGCTTTTAGGGAGATCAGGGTGCTTTTACTAGAGCAGGGAGAGGGAATGCTAAGTGGACAGAAACAGCAGCTGTCCATGAGCACAGGTGCTGCTATCCCTATCATATAGATCAAGAAACTGCAGCTCAGAGAAGCCAAGCAACTCTCCCACTGTTACACAGACAGTAAATAACAGGGCAACGGTTTCAACCTAGACCTTCCTGACTCGAAAGCCTGGGTGTCTTCCATTTCTCTTTGTGTCCTATTTGCCTGAACTGCTTATGAATATTGCCTTTGGAGTCAAGCCATGCCTGATGGGCTTCAACTTTGCTGTCAGTCTCAGGACTGTATCAGTCTCATCATTTCCCACCCCAGTTCCTAGGGAATGATTCCACAAAGAGCTTCCTGTTCCTCCCACCCCATGAGCCTATCTTGCTGTGAGGAAATAGCCATGCTCTGATGACTTAGTGGGAGACTAAGGGAATATTAAACCACAGCCTGTCCTTCCAATGTCTACCCGTTGACCCTGTTTTGCCCTTGGGAGCAACATACAATACTCCCTTTTCCACTGCCGACCTTCTAAATATTTGAAAAGAGCTATCTCTCCTACCCAGGTCTTCTCCTCACAAAGCTAAATATTCCTGTTCCTTTAACAATTCCTCCTACTGCTATCCCATATGACCACATGGGGATAATTTCCATATGTCGGCTAATTCTCCAAGACTTACATCAGATGAGGATCTGGCCCTGTATGAAAAGAAACCATTTCCCCTGCTTTCTCTTTCTGATTCATTAGATTTCACATAAACCTTTCTGATGACTACCTGCTGTTTTCAAATTCAACTGCAACCCAATATGATTCACTAGGCAAAATTCTCATTCTTCATTCTTCTTTTATTATTTCCCACCCACCCAAGGCCCCAAAAAGCATCCTTCCAAGGCTATAGCCAATAGGCAATGTGTCCATGAAAAATGCCAAGTTTTGATTCTTTGCCATTTTTTAGTTTAGTCATTGGACTTTTTTAAATCAAGGGTTTTTTGTCAATGTAAATAATTTAAAGTTTGGACAGCTGTAGTTATATCCTCCAAAGAAAATACCCTGAAAGGTGGATGAGGGTGTTGTATGCCAGGCCTCCCCTCTGAAATCTCTTTAATTGTTCTTTCTATTTTTCTTTTTCTTTTTTAAAGAAAGTAGAGATTTTGAAAATTGTTTTGAGGTTTTGAGCATCTGCAGGGCATTTCCTCACAAATACATTAGTTGTGCTGTTTCTGAAACAAAGTGTTTGATTATATAAACAGTTATAAAACCTCAAGGTTTGATTTGGAAGAAAAGAGGAAAAGGGAGAATTGCAAATGGAGGGAAAGAAATTTAGGATCTTTCTATTGAGAATGTTATAGCTAGGCAACTCTGAAGGCTGGAGTTGGCCCATCATAGAATTAAATACTGAAAGTTGAACTGGACAAATCTGTGGCCTAGCCTTAGCATGTGGCTCCAACAGTTACCTGTTCAGTTACCATGTCCAAGGTCTACCACTTACAATCAGCATTTCGTGGAATATGAACTGATCTCAAACAGTAGAGGTTATTGTTTGGATTCTACCATTAGTGAACTAGGTATCTTTGAAAAATTACTGTACAATTTTCAAGTCTCCTTGCATAAAACTATTGATCAGTGGCCATCTCTCCCTGGATGAGTCTGAATTAATATGAATCATATTGGGTAGAAGAAAAATAAGAGAAAGGATCAGTTTCTGTTGCTACCTGATATTGTTCCACTTGGAACAAAGGGAGAGTCTCTCCCATTTTCTGTTTGGCTAAGCTTAAGATATTCAGTATGAAGAATTAATGGCTAAATAGAGCTGATAGCCTCTGTGGTCACTGGACATCAGGTGTATGGAATCATAGAATCTCAGAATTGGCAGGGACAGGGATATAGCTCAGTTGGTAGAGTGCTTCCCTTGCATGTACAAGGCCCTGGGTTCAACCCCCAGCACTGCACCCTCTCACCAAAAAATAAAAAAAATAAATAAAAAGAATCTCAGAATTGGAAGGCTCATTAAAAATCATCTGGTGCAAACTTTCATTCAGTGAAAATTATCTCTGCAAGACCATTAAGCAGTGTTAATTAAGATTATGGCTGTTTGAACTCAGAAGTAAAGTTCTTGAGCCCATTCTGTTCTGCAATGGCTCTAAATGTTATTGAGGCCTTTCTATATTGAACTGAAATCTACTACTTCTTGGCCTTGGGTCATGGAGAATAACATATGCAATGTTCTTAAACTTTCTTATTTCCTTCAGGTATTCTTATTACAAGATTCCTAGACTCTTTACATCATCATTTTTGAAATGCATGCCTCATTTTCTTGCAATCCCTTGTGCGTAATTTGAATCTAGCTCTTGCAGTGGTTGAACATCCCAGATTTGTGGAAGTCTGGACTATGAAGGAAAGGATATACGTATGTCATTCCCTCAGCAACTAGTAATGCCTGAAATATTGTAGATTCTCAAATATTTGTTTGACTAAATGATGAGTCTTCAGTCTTCCCCTTAATTGCCTTGATAAGAAATCCAAAGAATGTTGGAAATCCACTCTCTTTCTAAAAGAAAGTCAAACCATTTGTGTTTCAATTTGAATAAAGGGAATTCCTGTCTGTCTCTCTTTTGCAGGAAAAGCCAGGTTAGACTTACTGGAAGGCTGAAAAATTATGCTTTAATGTTATACGTTAAACGATGTGGAAACATCATTACTAGAGAATAATTTAGACATCAGGCAATTTGGGTTCAACATGTGTTGCACTGATGTTTCCCAGTGATTTTGTGATTCAAACAACTTTCTTGGATCTTTGATTAGTAGAGAAAAATTCGTACACCAGCCAGAGAAGGAACTATGGATTTTTGCTTCAACTTAAAATGTTAACTAATCACCCGAAACCTGCATAAGACCACCTCTGGTACCTGGTTTCACAGCTGAACTGGATAATTCACTAATTACTTAGATGTGTATTCCCCTATAAATGACTTGGAGTGGGTGGGTACTTGGGGGACTTCAGTGGAATCAAACACAGCTGTTGAATTATTTATGTTCCCTTGAAAAGCACAGACCACAAAAGCCGTTCCTCACCATTTCCAGGTTCCATGAACAGACTTTGGCTGGTCCTTGACCAACAGAGGAATAAGGTCATATCTCCAAGAGACTCAATTCCAAGGGATAACTTAACTCTCTGTAAATGGCTGCTGACTGGCAGGCACCTCCCTTTGAGGATGAGAAAATAATTTATTGGGATTTATTATTTCTCTAACCACTTCCAGTTTTAGCAAAATTAGATTAATGTGGACATAGTTTTTCCTGTGGTGCTGTTTTGCACTGCGCTGCGTGTGTGTGCATGTGTGTGTGTGCACTTTGTTTCATTTTATATTTTCACAAATAGCCAGGAGACGAAAGAGGGCCTGGCCAATTAGTCCTCCAGTTCCTGGCAAGGAATTACAAACTGAAGGAAATCAGCTTTAAAAGCTTTTTTGGCCCCTCACATTATTATTAAGCTAAACCTAACCAGGATATGAGAGAGGAATGGAGGCAGTGTACTTTCCAAGGAAACTAGGCTGAAATTATTTAGAGACTTGGTATCTACATTTTATTATTTTTAAAGCATTCTCAATACCTTCTTCTTAAGATTTGAAATAATCCTTAAAACCAATATAATTTCAGCATTTATTTTCAGTCAACATCTATTTTGTTAATCTCCTCCCACCACCACTTTGCATATCCCCCACCATTAGAAACCACCTCATTAAATCAAAGAACAAACATGCACACAAATAAAAACTAGTAGAAAACAATGACTCATAACCATACACAGTTCTAACTGTTCATAAAGACAGTTTGTTATAGAATAATATAAATTAAACGATGAACAACACAATCAGTCCTTTACTTGGCTAACTTAATCCTAAAATGAATTTCTTTTATTGTCTATGGGAAGCAATAACTAAGGAGGGATTCTGTATAAAAACTCACAGAGCAGATTAAACGTTCACCAACAAGCTTTTCATTTTTCCTAAACTCCTTGGACCCAAACCTCACTAGACTGTGTTTCCACAGGACCTGCACAGGATTTCTCTAAGAGGTCGGACTATCCTTTTCCCAGTTCCTACTATGTACATTGCTATCAGCTGAAATTCTCCACTGCTAAGAACTGCTGGGTGACTCATTCTTAGGGCCTGAGAATAGGGGTCTTCACATCATAAAGTTCAAGGCTTCTACAAAAGAAGAAGGGTCAGACAGTGTAACTACAACTGCTTAAGTAGAAGTTCAAGGAAAAGGGAAAAATAATCATGGGGAACATTCCCAGGTTTCTCTGAAGACTTGTTGATTTTTAGTTTACATTTTTGCTTCTATTCAAATAAAAAGTTTAGTGTAAGGTGTTTGTTTGTGGCTTCTTGGCCTTCAGAGTTATTTCTAAAACTATGCAGTGGGGAGACTTTGGTCTCAAATCATCTATGTCTACAGTATCAACTCATTACAGCTTTTGGCGTTCAGAGAACAAGCAGAGAGCAGAACTCTCCACTGAATGTTATTTACTTGTTTATAGGCCTGTCTCCCCTACTTAGCTGGAAACTTTATCAAAGGCAAGAACTGTACCCTTTGCATCTTTTTTTATCCCCACAGCCTTGTTTGGTGCCTGGTCCACAGCCAGTAAATATTTGTCAAATTAATCCATGAAGGTAAATTGAAAGTACACCATTAGTGTTAATTGTTACCACTGGCAAGTCCTTCTGTGGGCAAGTAAATGGGCCCACTCTGAGCTTGGTAACCACGGGGTCTTTTGAGGCCCAACATTAAGCCCCTTTTCATTCTCCTTGCCAAGCATGAAGCCTAAGAAGGCCTCAGTTTGATTTCCATATTTGGATCATGCTGAGTGCAGACCCCAGTTCTATAATCCATTTCTTTCTGAGGCTGTTGGCATCTCTGGAGTCAGGAAGTAACATCTGCTCCAGTGAGCTGATTACCAATGAGAAGAAAGAGCTAAAGGCCAGCGATAGGTGGGGTCTGGCTCAGCTTCAAAGCAGGCATATGGCTTCTATCTTAATGAGAGAGTTTACATATTCAGGAAAGATACATCTGTAGGGCAAATTAACTGGTTCAAGACCAAACACATAAACACCATGTGGCTGGTCAGATTGCCCTCAGTTGATGGCATACCCCTTACAGCCTTCATATCTGTGCTTCCCTCTTGGGTCACCACATCACTTCTCTTGGTGCCCTGGTTGCTCCAAGCAGGGATTACTATTGTGGCTCCGCAGAGTACTTTGCTAGATGTGTCTTTGCACCGAATTCTGCTCCACAAACTAAAAATGTTGGTCTCCCTAAAACACCATTTTCCTTTGGTCAAAAATCTTCAAGATTTCTTCTCTGTTCTTGGCATGCAAGTACTTCCATGAGGATCTGGTCTGTCTTTGCATTTCCATGCTATCTCTCAATGGAGTTCCAGTCCAACTCTGCTTTCCACCAGCTGGTCCACTCTTCCATGCACTGTCTCCCGTTCTTTTCTACTGTGTGTGTTTGTCCTATTTGCCAACAAGGCCCTACTGACATTGCTTCACTTTTCTGTCCATCCGTTTGGGTTCAGTTCAGGCCTCATCTAACCCATACAGCATTCCATCCTCATTCTGGTCCTCAACAACACTTCCTTCTCTGACAACTCTACAGCTGTGGGAGGTAACTCCTGTGTACCTATATTTTAAATAGATTTAGATTCACACATGATTCAGTGGGATAAAAGCACAGGTTTGTAGCTATCACAATGTTGGCTCACTGTCCTATGAGGAGACCTCCTGTGATGCAGAGAACAAAGGCCTAATCCAATGCAGTAAGACAAGTGTGGCAGCACAGGATATGTACTTTGTACCCATTGCCCCTTCCTATTGGTGTCATTTTTAATCCTAATAATGCTGTAGAGTAATGGCTTGAGGAGTGAGTGGGATCATCCTAAGAAAGGTTTCAGTCCCATGAGAACAACACTCTGCAGAATGGGAGGATCCCAAGGAAAGGAATCTGCCACTTGGAGTCTGAGTGACTTGAAATGGGACTGACTGGTTGATGTAAAAGGATCAAGGGGCTCCTAAGGGAGAAGGTGCTTCTTTCATGAAAGTAAGAGACAACACAGGAGGTGGCTTGGAGAGAACAAAATGATGACAATAACACAAATCTGCCATATCCTTTGGACTCTGTACAGATGGCTGGGCAGTTATCTGCAATGCTGGGTTATTCCTGGTTGTGGACTGACCACATATTCATTTTCAGGGATTTCAGAAAATCACCATGGTGATACTCCAGCTCATAAGGGACCAGTTCTGGGACCCTTTTAAAGAGATTCCCCTATAGACATAGTGATGGTGGTGGTAGAAGTGAAGATAATAGCATCAGGGAAAATCTAGCTGACTGGCTTATGCAGCCATAGAAGGAGGGAAGAATATTCATCTGATAGCAACTATGTTCATTTTAATGGGAATCCCTAGAAGAAAATAATTTATAAAGTGATAGACTTCAACCTAAAGCTTAATCCACACCACTTATTCTATGGACACTGTTGGAACTTATAATTTATAAGAATTTGTTTCTTTAGAACATGCTTATCAAATATTTTGATGCTCATTCACAGCAAAAAACAGTCTTACGTAGTCTAATATTTCTCGAGGAACAAAGCTAAGGATAAGGATTATGAAATTTTATTTTTTGTAATCTGGCCTGGTCTTTCTAATTTAAAATATGTTGGTCAAGACCTACTAAATTGACTTTATAACTCACTAATGAAAAAACTATGTTAGAGCAATTAGGCTGGCTGACTTCCAAGACCAGACACAAGAGCTAAGGGAAACCCAGCAAACCTAGCTCCAAGTACATTCTGACAGTTTGTCAGAAATGCTATTGGGGGAAAGATTTTAAATGTTAGTTAAAACTTTAAAATTGTATTTCTTTTTTTTTTTTACTTTCTACTTGCAGGAAAACTCCTTTAAAAAACCACATAAGGATGGAAGTTTTGTTTAGGGACATGGAAGTAGCCTAAAATCTAAGAATGTGCATTTCATTCCACAGTGGCCCTTGGAAGAACAGATGTCCACACAGACTGAAGCTTACTCTCTGACCTCAGGACCATGTTTTTATATCCCCTTTAGCACCCAACACCATGTCTTGGATGAAGAAAATACTCAATAAAATGTTTAATCACAAATTTTGATATTAATAAATCCTGGAATTATGACTTTCAATTTTAGAGGGTATTCTTGAGTGTACTAGAGCCAGGATTTGAATCCACATCTGGATGATAGTAAAGCTGACATTCTTTCCATGTCTTCAGAACAGGTCTTATGTGGAAGTCAGACACTAATCTAGGTACCAACTGTTAGCCTCTCCCTGTGCCCTGGGCATATTGACCAGCTTATTTGAATTTCAGTTCTTCCATTTCTAAAATGTGGAACATGGCCTCTTCATATTAGGGCCATTGGGAAGATTAGATGATGCAATAACTTATATGAATTATATGCTGAGGACTCTTCTATAGATGTGAGATGCCAATTAAAGCCTTGCCTATATATATGGGGGTGATGGCAAAGATAAAACTTTTGTAAATTATCTGATATTCTTCCTGAAAAATAATATATGCTCAATAATTTTTACTTTCCTTTTCTTCTTCCAATACCTGTTTTTTTTTTTTTTTGTGTGTGTGTGTGTGGTGCTGAGGATTGAACCCAGGGTCTTGTAAGTGCGAGGCAAACACTCTACCAACTGAGTTATATTCCCTTTTTCTCTTAAGATGTTGTGGGAAAAATCCACACTGGAGCAACCCAATGAAACCATGTAGGCAAATGCTAGAATGGCAAGATAGAGGGCAACCAGGCCAAGTGGTCTCCACCAGAAGGGCAGCAGCCAGAGATTAAAAACATAAATTTAAAAGGTGTGCGTTCACTGATATTCTTCTTTGGAATCATAATTGTCAATTACGTGAGTGGCACCAGTGGCAAAGGTTTGGATTCAAGGTTGCCAGTGGTCATTTCAGATAGGGCCTCCTTGCTTTTTGGAAAATAAATGGGAAACTGGCTCAAGCAGCATTTATACCTCTATCTTAATATGTACTGCTGGTATTTATTGAAATGGGGGAGAATCAAAGGATCACACAACAGTTTTGCTCCTATTTGAATTAAGGGCCCTTAATTTAACTGTTTTCCAGTATCAGTATCATTAGTTGTCAGCCTCTCCTTCAAATGGTCTTCCAGTTCTCCTGGCGGCTCACCTCACGCCAGAGTATACTGTAGTTTATTATACATTCCCAAACTAGATCCTCCTAATCGCCTAAAAGTCAGAGAACCACGGGAATGAAGACTTGCTCTTTCAAATCCTCTTTCTTGTCCAGCATTTCTATCCCAGCTGATGGATTTCCAAGCTAATCACTTGTAAGTCATATTCGTTTTTACTGTCATTTCCTCTCAAATGCATTTCACAGGCTTCCTCCTCTATTTGTGCCACTTTGTCCCCCAACTCATAGGGAAGCTCTGTTAGAAAATGTTGATTAAAACACAAACAAACAAAAAACTCCCCCAAACTCCCAGGTCTACAGAAGATTTGTAGCCTGTATTTCCAACAGAGTCAATGTGTTAAGTAGGTCCTCTGGTCTGGATTCAGGAAAGTGTTAGAAAGTTTCTGTGTTGGCCTCAGTTCCAAGCTGTGTTCTCCAATCCAGACATTACCAGAGAGATTTTGAGGGATGCTGGGTATTTTTTTCTACCAATCCCTCTACCTAGTTCCTTTTGGCTCATTAGATTTACACCTACTCTCTATCCGTCAGAACACAGAAGAGGGAAAGGGGAAACTTGGGCCCTCCAGGCTCTAACACAAAAACTCCCTTGCATTTGTGAAACACAATTTACAAAGAGCATGTTTACTTCTCATGGCTCCCTTGATTCTTAGATAATGTTAGCTCCAAACCATTGTTTTTTTAAGCACTGCTTATTGTTCTGCCCCTTTTTAGAGTTAGACTACTCTTTAGAGAGCAAATTGCCCTGGAGTTTCAAGCCAGCCTTTCTAGCCAGCCTGCCCTTTTTAACATTTTGCCCATGCATAGGGCTGCCATGCTCCATTTCATTGGCACAATGAGTTCCATAGGTATAGGATAGTTTGAAAATCATAGCTAATCCAAACCTTGTAGGTGAAGGGACTAGAAGGACAATATAAGTTCTAGATTCCAGGTCATCAGATATCTCTTCTCTCTCTCTCTCTCTCTCTCTCTCTCTCTCTCTCTCTCTCTCTCTCTCACACACACACACACACACACACACACACACACACACAAACAACCCCCACCAAAAACCAGATAACACATTCCCTTCACAATATGCTGAATTCCCAATTTCTCTTTCAATGTTGCAATCCCTGCTGTGTCATTATTATTCTGTTTTTCATCCTGGCACAATATTAACATCAGAGCTGGTTATAGATTTATCAGTATTCAGATGTTGAAAAATCAATCATTTACAAAAAGAATGCCAGCATCTAGATGGACAGCTGCAGAGCCACTGCTGTGGAAAAGAAGTTGAGATTCTCTCCTGGGTGTCCTCTACCTTGTTTAATAATTTGTGTGCAGTACCATTATCTTCAAATAGCGAAGATTCCATCAACAGCTCATATTAGAGAGTCAGGTTATTATGGAGTTTCTGTTTGTGGTGGGAAAGTTTGTTTTTTTAAAAAAACAAATAACAACAAGCCACTAATCCTCAGGAGGGTGGGGATTTGGTACCACAATCCGAAAATAATTCAGAAATCCAAAAATAGTCCACAGGTTCAAAGAGGAAAGATAAATAAAACGTAATATCCTTTTAATAAACTCCTAATCCCTGAAGAAATTGGAAAATTTCTAACGCTATTACAGAAATTATTAAATTTCTAAAGGACTCACAGAATGAACTTTTGTAATATTTAGCTGAGTTGTTTTGGTATGTCTTACTGATTTTATGAAGACTCTAGTATGTGATTTCTTCCTTTCTTCACATTGTACCAGGGGTTCTGGAACTCTGATGTGCATACAGAGGAGCAGACAATCTCGTCAAAATGCAGTTTTTGATTGAGTAGACTGGGGATGGGCCTGGGATGCTGATGATGGAGCTGGTCTAGGGACTGTGCTTTGACTAGCAAGGCTGCATACATATGCGTCTGCTCTGACCCCTGGCATGTGGCTAACTTCACAAGGTCTCTTACACTGACATTGCAGATTTTCTCAATAGTGTTCCCTGAAATTCTAGGGAATAGTGGGAACTGGTGAAAGGATAGGGTAAGATCCAAAAATAGACTCACATAAATACAGCTAGAACACAATAGATACCTATGCTGTACTAGAACAGTTTTATGGGTTGGACATAGGCTATTATTTGCAGAAAGTGTTCCTATGTTAAAAAGGTGGGGAAGAAATCTGGAAATGATGGCTCTAGACTTTTCCACACTCTCTTTGTCAAGGAAATCTAAGACTTGCTAAGAACTCATAGTGTGCCATTCCTGTGCAAAGGGATTGCCCAAGGTCATACATTTGAGAAGTAGTGGAAAAGACAGGATGGGATCCCAGAGGTGTCTCATTTTACCTAAAGCTTGGGTTACTTCACGTGCTCCATGCTTCTTCCTGTCTTGCTTCTGTCCTGCCCCCGCCTAGTGGTCTAGTGCTCTGTTTTCTCTGTTGGGAGTTAAATAATATAAGAAAACATTCAATATCTGTTAATGGGCTGTGAAAAAAAATAGTGGGGATAAAAGGTCAACATCCATATCATTTGCTTATTTACATATAAGCAATTAAAAGTGGGAAACTAAAATTAAGAAATATATACCATTTATAAAAGTTTCAAAAATTGAAATACTTAGCTATGAATCTCATAAATGTAAGCAACTATGTAATAGCTGCAGCTAACACACTGTCATTGCTATATGTTCAACTATTTAAAGACGTAGGAAAACATGCTGCATTCATGGTTTGGAAGCTTCAACACAGTGAAGATGCCATGCTCCCAAAATAAGCTACAGTTTTAAGCTATACCAACCAAAAATGCTAGGAGTTTTTTTTTTGTTGTTGTTGTTGTTGCTTGTTTGTTTGTTTAGATATAGACAAGTTGGTTCTAAAGCTATATGCAAGAGAAAAAGAATTAGAAGAGATAAAATAGTTTTGAAATTTGAAGCTCTTCTCTGTAAGTAAATTTTTTAGACCTTACTATAGTTGTAGTAATCAAGACATGATAGAATTAATTAAAAAAGGGATACATGGATTGAGTGAAATGGAGCACATGGAATGGAGTTCAGAAATAGACTCATTACAAATATGATCCCTGAGGAAGGCAACTGACAAAAGCAATTTGATGGAAAAAGAATGGCCTTTTCAGCAAATAGTGCTGGGGTGATTGGTCTTTCATATGTAAAAGCATAAACTTGACCTCAACCTAACACCTTTGCAAAGACTGACTAAAAATGGAGCCTAATCTAAATGTGAAACATAAAACTTTAAAAAGAAAATATTCATGAGCTATGATTAGATAATGAGTTCTTAGAAATTATACCAAAAATACCATCCACAAAATAAAAATTTAATAAATCAGTGTTCATCAAAATTAAAAACTTTTGGTCTTTCAAAGGCAATGTCAAGAGAATGAAAATAACATGGTAGGAGAAAATGTTTGCAAATTGTATATCTGTCTTGATGGGCAAAAGGTGCGACTTACGCAGTCGAGGGGAGAAATAAAGAATGTCCACCTGCTATTGCCCTTTCAATGCTTCGTTCACTCATATTACTCAATACAGTTTCACTCTACAGATTTTTAATCAAGAAAATGACAATCCCTAATGCCAGGCACTGAAATAGACATAATCAATCCACAGCAAACAATTTAGATTAATTCTAAGCACTGCAAACACATGACAGGCTCATGACAGACATTCCCTCTGCATGCTAAGCTCAAGTGCCAGATCTAAAGTCTCAGGCTTAGGCTCTAAGTACAGCAGATGCACACTCAATCAGACCACAGTGATCAGGTCAGGAGCTGAGGCAGGCTTCTCTTGGGGTGGAGCTGAGAACTGGTTGAGGAGATGGTCCTAGGGAGAAGTTGCAGTTCTCACCAGGGTCAAGATATGGCTGTAGAGTTTGAGAGTGGTGAGGAAGATACAGAGGATTAGGCAAAGGATGAGAAGAGTTGGGATGTCAGTCCAGGTCCTCATCAGGCTCTCCGGCATAAGGGCAACAGTGTCGACTGGATGAATGTCTGTCCTTTTGCTCCATCATTCATACTAAATTTTGAGGTTTCTGACCACCCTTTCAATCCCGATCGGCCGCTACTGGATTTCTCAGTGACATCATTCACCCCGAGGTTAAAGCATCTGGTCTGGTGGTCCCCACCCTGATTTTCTTGCCTCTCACCCTTATCAGGGTGAGGGCAACATGACAGAGACTTCATTCTGAGTTTGTCAGGTTGGTGAGAAGTGACTTGTTTATATCAGGTTACACCCAATGACCACATTGTAGGCATGCCTGGTGAAACTGTAGGTTTCAAGGTGGAGTTTTAAAATGGAGTTGCTTAGGCTAAGGCCTAACTAAGGCCATCCTTACAATATCTACAACTTGTATTAAGAATAATAAATAACTCTCAAAACTCAATAAAAAGATAACCACAAAAAAATTAAAAAAATGGATAAAGGACTGTTCACCCAAGATGATATAAGGATGGCAAATAAGCACATGAAAAAAAAAGAAAAGTTACCAGACAGTAGGGAAAT
The DNA here is from genome assembly GCF_047511675.1 of Marmota flaviventris. Classification (NCBI taxonomy): domain Eukaryota; kingdom Metazoa; phylum Chordata; class Mammalia; order Rodentia; family Sciuridae; genus Marmota; species Marmota flaviventris. The sequence goes on from NC_092498.1 coordinate 25,452,752, forward strand.
GCAAATTAAAACCATGATTTAACACTGCTACACAACTAGTAGAATGACTGAAAGAAAAATACTGACAATGCCAAATGTAGACAAGGATTCAGAACAACTGGAACTCTCATACCTTGCTAGTGACAATGCAAAATCATACAACCACTCTTGTCCATTTCTTATAAAGTTAACATATGGTTAATAATTCTAGTTTATATCTCTCTATATCTTAACTAGTTTACTAGTTAACTAGCTTACTTGGTTACTAGCTTACTCTTACTCCCGAAAAAAGAAAACTTATATTCACTTGGAAATCTAGATATGAAAACTCATAACAGCTTCAACCAAATAGCCTGTTCTTCAACAGGTAAATGGTGAAACAAATTGTGGTATATCCATATCATGGAATACTACTCAGCAATAATAAGGAATAGACTATCAATACATACAACATTTTGGATAAATTTGAAAGACATTGTGCTGAGTAAGGGAAGCCATCTCAAAATGTCACATATTCTATGATTTCATTTATATGAAATTCTTAAAGAGATAAATTATAGCTATGGATAACAGATTAATGACTGTCTAGGAATAGAGGTGGGAGAAGTTGTGACTATAAAGAGATAGCATGAGGGAGTTTTTGGGTGTGGTAAACTGTTCTGTATGCTGGTTATAGTGCTGATTACATGAAATCACAAATCTACATATGTGTTAAAATTCATAAAACTGTCTGCCAAAAGGAAAATAAGTCCAAACAAACAAACAAAAAAACCAAACAGTGATGGAAACTCTAATTAAAAAACTCTCATGGTCTGATAATGGTATTTTTAGAGGACAAACTTGTTCTTCTTAAAACATTTTTAAAAGTATAAAAGTATAAGGAAAATGGATGTTTTATGTTCTATGGGATTTTTTCTTTTTTGGTACTGGGGATTGAACCCAGGGATACTTTAAACTATATCCCCAGTCTTTTTAATTTTGGGGGGGAGGGGGGACAAGTGGCTCACTAAGTGGCTGAGGTTGGCTTCAAACTTGCAATCCTCCTGCCCAGCTTCCCAAGTCACTGAGGTTATAAGCATAGCCTCTGATACTGGATCTGTGAGATTTTTCTATTATAATAAAAGGATGTAGAAAGCAAGCCTCTTGTTTGAAAACAAAATAGACCAACAAAATAAGAGACCAAGACATCCCCAAACCCTCAACTTCCTTTAGTTGGTTTGTGAGTACAGAAGGATGTTTTTAACATTTGATTTGTGGGAGTAAAGGGGTTAAAGAATTGAGTGTGTCTGTGGCTGCCCATCCAGACCCACAGAGAACAGAACCTGTTACTCTTTGATGATGGGAAATTTTGTAGATATATAAAAGGTAGAGGTATTTCAGTTTCCAATGACTTGTTATAATTATTCTATTTATATTATTATTTGATATATCCCTATTTACATATTCTTCTATTAGTCTTATATCTCAGATCAATATAGAAAGAGATTATGATCTCTTTGATGTATACTTTAATGAAAGGGATAAACTTAAGGACTAAAATTAGATTAGACTAATTCCATTCCTCTGATACCCCAAAACTTAGGAGATAGAGACATAGCAATTTGATACTACTGCTGCCTAGTGTGGTTGTAAGAATTCTAGGTAAAATAAACTGCCAGGTCAGGGTTGGGAACATGGCTCTCTAACTACGAATGATATATTTTTAAAAAATTTTTAAAGGTTGTACAAAAGAAAAAATGGGGAAAAAAAGTGAACCAGAGAGAAATGTATGTCCAAGAAAGTGTAAAATACATGTTATAGTTTATATGTGAGGTGTACCCCAAAAGCTTATGGGTGGGACAATGTAAGAATTTTCAGAGGTGAAAAGATTAGATCATTTTGCCCCAGATGAGTGGAGCTCTCTTTTTGCTTCCTAACTGTGATTAACTGCCATGCCCTTCAGCCATGATGTTCTGCATCGTCCTGGTCACAGAGCTTAGGAGTCAGCTGACCATGGACAGAATCTCTGAAATCGTGAGCCAAAATAAACTTTTCCTTCTCTAAAGTGTTTTTGTCAGGTATTTGGGTCACAGTGACAAAAAGCTAACAAAAAAAGTGACCTGCCATTTTTCTCCTTATAGAAAAAGTTAATTGTATTTTAATATACCGGCAACAAATAATTGGAATTTTGCTTTTAACATTTTCAGTAACATCAAAATATTAAATAAGTTTAAGCCTCACAAGACATAAAACATGACAGAGAGAAATTAAGAAAACCTAATTAAGTGGAGAAAGAGTCTGTGTTCATTCATTGCAAGAATCAATATTGTTAAAATGTTAACTTTACCTAAATTGAGGTATAGGCTTAATGCCATACAAACTGAAATCCCAATGAATTTTTTCGCACAACTTAAGAATAAATTTATAAGTTTATAACTTATTATAATGAAAAATTATAATATAGTTTATTATGATTATAAATTTATATGGAAATACTAAGGGCCTAGAATAGCTAAAACATGTTTTATGGAGGACAAAGTTGTGGACTTATACTATCTGTTAAAGATTTTAAAAAATTAAAAGGGCACATTGGGGGAGGTCAAGGACCATCACTGTATTTTATCATCGTGAAATATGTTTTTCAGCTCTGATATTGCATTTTAATATACAGAAAACACAAAGGTGGGTGATGTGATGAAATGTCACATGATTTGAGGAAACATCAAAGTATCTAGGACTGGTTAGCCTGAAAAATAAGAGGGTTTATATAGGATACCAAAAACTACATTGAAAAATGCAAAGGGCTGACAGAGTAGGAGAGATCATTGACTTATTTGGTGTAGTTTCATAAGGAAGAACCTGAACAGAGGCAGAGGCAGACTTGGCTCAGTATGAGAGAAAATCTTCTAAAATGCAGTGGGCTGCTGAGAGAGGGTCAAGTTCACAGATGGTTCAAGGGGATGCTGCAAGTTCCCTTCCATTGAGATCAGTGTTTTTCAAGAGTGTTATCTGACATCTACCTGCATCATAATTGTAGAAAGACTGTTAAAATTTTAATTCTTGGGTCATGTTTTAGACAGCTTTTTTTTTTTTTTTTTAATTTGCTGCTGTAACTAAAGGACCCAACCAGAACAATCATAGTGGAGGAAAATTTTATTTAGGGGCTCATGGTTCCAAAGGTCTCAATCCACAGAGAGCAGACTCCATTCCTTAGGGTTAGAGGTGAGGCAGAAGATCATGGTGGAAGAGTGTGGTGGAGGGAAGCAGCTCACATGATGATTAGGAAACAGAGAGAGACATCTGTCCTTGCCAGATACAAATATATACCCCAAAGCCACACCCCCAATCCCCACTCCTCCAGCCACACTCTACCACTTCAGTTACCACTCAGTTAATCTCTATCAGGGAATCAATTCACTGATTCAGTTAAGACTCTCACAACCCAATCATTTCTTCTCTGAACCTTCTTGCATTGTCCCACATGTGAGCTTTTGGGGGACACCTCACATACAAACCATAACAAGTCCTAATTTAGACCATAAATCTTAATTTCTGGTAAAGTGACCCCAGAATCTGCACTACAACAACATTTGCTGGTGAATGATAAGTTCACAAATATAGAAATTGCTGATTGAAATGATCGACAAGGATGGATTTATTCATTCATTCATTTATTTATTTTTTAAGAATCATTCTTAAAATGTGTTACACGGCCATCACTACCATTCATCTTCAGAACTTTTTCATCATTCCAAACAAGAATTCTCTACTCATTAAATTGAGTGGTTGTTTTAATTTTTACCTCTCTATAATTTAGACTTATAGACCTTTGTCTTTGTTTAGACCTATAATTAGACCTTTGTTCTCCCTTATGGCTGAATGATGCTCCATTCTGTAAACATACCACATTTTTGGGCATGAAATTGCTCAAATGATTTCAGCATTTTTTTCCAATAAAGGACATTAACACCAAACTGAAAGAAATATTTAAGATACCCACAGGCTTGGACTCCACTCAGAACTGTTGTTCCCAGTGGCCTTATGCAACAGACAGACAAAAACACCCTCCTTTTTATCCTAGTTCCTTTTACTTGATGATCTGATGAAGAGAAGAATATGGTGATTAAAAGGGGGTCACTTGGGTCTTTGTGAAAAATTCCAGTGAAACATAGAAACTTAGTAAGACTGAGGTGTACATTCTCAATTAAAATCGAATACTACCTAATCAAGTCCAAATTCTCCCTTTAAAAAATATGCTCATAGTTTGGATGTTCATGGAATTTGTATGAGTCTTGAAAATTGCTAATTAATTGCTTTGGAATTAGTATACTTATGTATAGCATCTGAATATGTGAAGTTGAGAGAACACATGGACATGCACAAGAAGTTACAATTTAAAAATTATTAGCACATAAAAAGTTATTCTTACAATGTTTTTTATGTATTTATTATAATTATTAATGCATATTAATTGTACAAAATAATGGGTTTCATTGTGATAATTTCAACGATTCATATAATGTACTTTGATTGTATCTACCTTCTCTATTATTTTCTCTTACCCTTGTCTCCCTGGCTCTGTTACCTAATAGTTCCCTTCTACTTTCATGTCATTCCACATGTGAGAGAAAATGACTTTCTGAGTCTTGCTTATTATTCCTAACTTGATGATATCCAGGTCCATCCATTTTCTTGCAAATACCAAGATTTTGTTCTTCTTTATGGCTGAATGATGCTCTATTCTGTATACATACCACATTTTCTTTATCTCTTCTTCTGTTGATGAGCATATGGGCTGATTCCAAAACTTGGCTATCGTGAATAGTGCTGCAATAAGCATGCACATGCAGTTATCTTTATACTATGTTGACTGATTCCTTCAGATATATATATATACCTAGGAGTTGTACATCTGGGTCATATGGTAGTTATACTTTTAGCTTTTTCTGAGGAACCTCCATACTGTTTTCCATAAGTGGCTATATTAACTCACATTCCCATATACAATGTATAAGAATTCTTTTCTCCTCACATTTTCATGAGCATTTGTTAATTTTTGTTAGTTTGATTATAGTTATTCTGACTGGGGTGAGGTGACATGTCAATGGAGTTTGGAATTGCATTTCTCTGATGGCTCAAGATGTTGAGCATTTGTTTTTATATGTATTGGCCATTTGCACTTCTTTGGAGAAGTGTCTATTTATATCATTGGCTTGTTTATTAATTGGACTACTTGTTCTTTTGGTACTAAAATTTTTGAATTGTTTATATATTCTTGATATTAATTCTTGTCAGATGAATAGTTGGCAAAAATTTTCTCCCATTCTGTAGGCGGTCTCTCCATTCTGTCAATTGTTTTCTTTGCTGCGCACAAGGTTTTAATTTGATGCAATCCCATTTGTCAATTCTTACTATTGTTTCATGAGCTATTTGAGTCCTGTTCAGGAAATCATTGCCTATACTATATCTTTAAGTCTCTCCTCTATGTTTTCCTCTAGTAGCTTCAAAGTTCCAGGTCTCACATGAAGACCTTTGGTCTACTTTGAGTTAATCTTTATATAGAGTGAGAGATAGGGATCAAGTTTCAATCTTTGATAGTTGCAAATGCGGTTTTCTTTTTTTTTTCTTTTTTCTTTTTTTTTTTTTTAATTTTTTATTGTGGGTTGTTCAAAACATTACAAATTTCTTGACATATCATATTCCACACTTTGATTCAAGTGGGTTATGAACTCCCACCTTCACCCCATACACAGATTGCAGAATCACATCAGTTACACATCCATTGATTTACAAATTGCCATACTAGTGTCTGTTGTGCTCCACTGCCTTTCCCATCCTCCACCCTCCCCCCTCCCCACCTCTCCCCTCCCCTCCCCTCCTCTCTCTCTACCTCCTCCACTGTATAACCCTGAGGGTCTCCTTCCATTACCATGCAATTTCCCTTCTCTCTCCCTTTCCCTCCCACCTCTCATCCCTGTTAAATGTTAATCTTCTTCTCCTGTTCTTCGTCCCTACACTGTTCTTAGTTACTCTCCTTATATCAAAGAAGACATTTGGCATTTGTTTTTTAGGGATTGGCTAGCTTCACTTAGCATAATCTGCTCTAATGCCATCCATTTCCCTGTAAATTCTATGATTTTGTCATTTTTTAATGCAGAGTAATACTCCATTGTGTATAAATGCCACATTTTTTTTATCCATTCGTCTATTGAAGGGCATCTAGGTTGGTTCCACAGTCTTGCTATTGTGAACTGTGCTGCTATGAACATCGATGTAGCAGTGTCCCTGTAGCATGCTCTTTTTAGGTCTTTAGGGAATAGACCAAGAAGGGGAATAGCTGGGTCAAATGGTGGCTCCATTCCCAGCTTTCCAAGAAATCTCCATACTGCTTTCCAAATTGGCTGCACCAATCTGCAGTCCCACCAGCAATGTACAAGTGTACCCTTTTCCCCACATCCTCGCCAGCACTTGTTGTTGTTTGACTTCCTAATGGCTGCCAATCTTACTGGAGTGAGATGGTATCTTAGGGTGGTTTTGATTTGCATTTCTCTGACAGCTAGAGATGTTGAGCATTTTTTCATGTACTTGTTGATTGACTGTATGTCCTCCTCTGAGAAGTGTCTGTTCAGGTCCTTGGCCCATTTGTTGATTGGGTTGTTTGTTTTCTTATTGTCTAATTTTTTGAGTTCTTTGTATACTCTGGATATTAGGGCTCTATCTGAAGTGTGAGGAGTAAAGATTTGTTCCCAGGGTGTAGGCTCCCTATTTACCTCTCTTATTGTTTCTTTTGCTGAGAAAAAACTTTTTAGTTTGAGTAAGTCCCATTTGTTGATTCTAGTTATTAACTTTTGTGCTATGGGTGTCCTATTGAGGAATTTGGAGCCCGACCCCACCGACTGTAGATCGTAGCCAACTTTTTCTTCTATCAGACGGCGCGTCTCTGATTTGATATCAAGCTCCTTGATCCATTTTGAATTCACTTTTGTGCATGGCGAGAGAAAGGGATTCAGTTTCATTTTGTTGCATATGGATTTCCAGTTTTCCCAGCACCATTTGTTGAAGATGCTATCCTTCCTCCATTGCATGCTTTTAGCCCCTTTATCAAATATAAGATAGTTGTAGTTTTGAGGATTGGTTTCTGTGTCCTCTATTCTGTACCATTGGTCCACCCGCCTGTTTTGGTACCAGTACCATGCTGTTTTTGTTACTATTGCTCTGTAGTATAGTTTGAAGTCTGGTATCGCTATACCGCCTGATTCACACTTCCTGCTTAGCATTGTTTTTGCTATTCTGGGTCTTTTATTTTTCCATATGAATTTCATGATTGCTTTCTCTATTTCTACAAGAAATGCCGTTGGGATTTTGATTGGCATTGCATTAAACCTATAGAGAACTTTTGGTAATATCGCCATTTTGATGATGTTAGTTCTGCCTATCCATGAACAGGGTATATTTTTCCATCTTCTAAGATCTTCTTCTATTTCTCTCTTTAGGGTTCTGTAGTTTTCATTGTATAAGTCTTTCACCTCTTTTGTTAGGTTGATTCCCAAGTATTTTATTTTTTTTGAAGATATTTTGAATGGAGTGGTTGTCCTCATTTCCAATTCAGAGGATTTGTCGCTGATATACAGGAATGCCTTTGATTTATGCATGTTGATTTTATATCCTGCCACGCAAATGCGGTTTTCTTAGCACCATTTGCTGAAGAGACTATTTTTTCTCCAAAGTATGTTTTGAATCAGATAATGTAGATTTCTGGGTTTATTTCTGGGTCTTCTATTCTATTCCATGGGTCTGCATGTCTATTTTTATGCCAGTGCCATGCTGTTTTTATTACAATGACTCTCTAGTATATTTTGAAATTTGGCATTGTGATTCCTCCAGCATTGTTCTTTTTGCTCCCAATTGTTTTGGCACTTTGTGGTCTTTTGCGCTTCCATATGAATTTTAGGATTATTTTTTGTAGTTCTGTAAGGAATGCCATTGGCATTTTGATGCAGATTGCATTAAATCTGTCAAAGAATCTCTAATTCTCCTTTTTTTGGTTTTAATCTTTTATTGATTTTATTTTTTGAAGTATATGACAGCAGTGGAATACATTACAATTCTTATTACCCATATAGAGCACAATTTTTCATATCTCTGTATATAAAGTATGCTCACGCCAATTCATGCTTTTATACATGTTCTTTGTTTTTTTTTTATTACAATTCTTAATACACATATATACCACTATTTTTCATGTCTCTGTTTGTATATAAAGTATATTGACACCCAATTCAAGTCTTCATACATGTACTTTGGATAATGATGCCCATCACATTCCACCATCCTTGCTAATCCCCTGCCCCCTCCCTTTCCCTCCCACCCCTCTTCTATTCCTAAAAGTTTCCTTAATCATTCATTGTGTTGTGTAAGTATGAGAGTCATCTTATAATTTGTAATTAACTCTGTGTTTCAAACAACTCCATGGTAAATGAAACCTTGGAGCACAAACTTTGGGAAATGTTTAATAGTGGGGTGACTCAATATGTTGTCATGTGTGTACTTGTTATCACCAGAGAATATCAAGATTGCATTCTGATAGCTATCTCCACTTTATTGCCAGGATTTCAGTAATTTGTGGACCAACTGTAGCTTAACACTCAGAAAGAAACACATAAGTGAAGACTTTCCTCAGGGAATATCATGGCCATGATATAGACTATATTGGGCTATTGACCCAACTTTTTCAAAGTCATGACGCTTGTTTAGAGATATCTGCAAAGAAGATCCCTAAATTTGGGATTATTTACGTAAAACAACAGTACTTTAGATATTTAAGTTAAAAAAGAAACAAAGAATCACCACCTGAAATCCAAATATTGTTTCATGGCAAGAGGAAACATATCATTTAGTGATTTTGCACGTGCAATTATGCACCTCACAAATATCATTTAATCCATCTCCATCCTCAGCGTTCCTAGGTACACAACAGCAGAAGAATGGATAGGAGTTTCCCCCACAAAAACCAAACCAAACCAAAACAAAACAAAACAAAACTGGACAACCTTGACAATCTACTCAATTTTATATATAGTTTAATTCGTAAATGCATACAAATTTAATATTGTTAGATCTCTGAATTAACTGGTTCCTTTTATTGTTATTGAAGTCATCTTTGTCTGACATAACGTAGTTATCCTAGCTTTCTTATTTATACTTAGTGTGTGCATGGTATATCCTTTTCTGTTCTTTTAACTTTCAACCTGTGTTGAAATATTTAAAATACCTTTCCTGTAAACAGAATATAGTGGGTCTTGATTGTTGTTATTGTTGTTTTCCCTGTATTACATAAGCTGGAGGGTTTACTTTACTCACATTTCATCTAATTATTGTATGGTGGGATTTAAGTCTACCACCTTTCTATTTTTTTGTCATCTCTATTTTTGCCTCTCCTTTCCTGATTTTTTTTTAGTTATCATGTAATTTTTTGTGTTTTATTTAGTCTGTGCTTTAATCAGGCTTTTTGTGGTGCTGAGACCAAGAGACCTGACAAGAACAATTTTAGAGGAGGAAGAGTTTATTTGGGGCTTATGGCTTCAGAGGTTTCAGTTCATAGATAACCAACTCCATTCCTTGGGGCCTGAGCTGAGGCAGAAGAACCTTAGGATGGTAGTGTGTGACAGAGGAAACAGCTCAGGACATGGAACCAGGAAGCAGAGAAAGAGAGAGAGTTTCTCTCAACAAGGACAAAATATAAGCCCCAAAGGCACAACCCCAGTAATCCACCTCCTTCAGCCACACTCTACCTGCCTAAAGTTACCACCGAGTTAATCCATTCAAGTGGATGAATGCACTGATTAGTAAGGGCTCTCATAACCCTATCATTCCACCTCTGAATGTTCTTGTTTTGTCTCACATGTGAGCTTTTGGGGGATGCCTCATATCTAAACTATAACATTCTTCTTCATTTGCTTTTTTATCTACACTTCTTTATATATTTTCCTAGGAATTAACCATATACATGCTTAATCTATCACCATCTATTGTCAGTTAATACTGTACTAATTCATGAACAATAAATACCTTATCACCGTACACTTCCATTTGTACTCTGGCCCTTTCTTTGTATTATTATTATCATTTATTTTACTGCTATATATGTGAAAACCCTTCACAGTAAACTGTTTGCTTTAACTATCAATTAACTTATAGAGTTTTTTTTTTTACAGGAAAATAGTATTTTATAATTACCTGCATACAGTCATGTACTACCTAATGGTTTTGATAATGACAGACCTCATCGGATTTTAATGGAACTGCAAAATTCCTATCACCTCGTGACATATAGTCATCGTAATGTGGTCGATCAGTGTATTACTCGTGTTCATGATGATGCTGGTGTCAACAAACCCCTAGGGCTGCCAGTCCTGTGAGAGTAGAGCATATGCAATATGTACACTTTGTGCTTGATAGTGAATAAATGACTGTGTTATTGGTTTGTGTATTTACTAAATATACTTTTTATCATTACTTAGAATGTACTCCTACTTATATAAAAACTTGAACTGTAAGACAGCCCAGGCAGGTCCTTCAGGAGGGATTCCAAAAGAAGGCATTATCACAGGAGATGACACCTGGGTGCTTATTATTTCCCCTGACAATCTCCCAGTGGAACAAGATGTGGAGGTGCAGACATGATATTGATGACCTGGCTCTCTGTGGGCCTAGACCAACATGTGCATTTGTGTCATTTTGAACAAAAAGGTTTAAAAGGTAAAAATAAAATTTAAAAAAATCTTATAGAATAAGGGTATAAAAATAAAATATTTTTGAAGAGCTATAAAGTGTGCTTGTGTTTTAAAACTAAATATTATGACAAAAGAGTCAAAATGTTAGAAAAATCAAAATGTTTATAGAGCAAAAAAGTTCTAGTTGGTTAATGTTAACTTATGATTGAAGAAAGAAAAATATTTTTCTAAACTTCATGTAGCCTGAGTGTGCAGGGTTCATAAAGTCTACAGCAGAGCACAGTACTGGGCCTTCCCAATTGCTCACCATTCAGCCACACTCGCCGGGAGCAACTGCCATTCCTGCAAGCTCCAGTCATGGTAAGTGCCTGGAGAAGTGTATCAGTTTTTATCTTCAGTACTTTTTTTTTTATATTTAGCTGATTAGATGCACACATAATTACCCTTGTATTATAATTGCTTACAATTATTTAGTACAATGACATGCTATGTGAGTTCATAGCCTAGCAGCAATAAGTAGAGCATCCAAGTTTGTGTAAGTATACTCTATGATGTCTGGGCAATAACAACATCACCTGATGACAAATTTCTCAGACCCCATCTCCATTGTGAAGTGATGAGTGACTATATTTACTATTTCTAGTGCTTCTCCTTCCTTTCTGTACATCTGAATTTCCAACTGATATCATTTCCCCTTTGAATAATGTTTAGCATTTTTTAAGTTTTAAAAAGGAAAATAAATTTTAGAGTCTTTAGCATTTTTATATTTGGTTCTGTTGGTACAAATATTTCATATTTTATCTCTCTGAAAATGTTTTTAGTGTTACTTTAATTTTAAAAGTACTTCACTTGATATTAAGTTTTAGGTGATGAGTTTTTAAAAGATGTCTTTCCATTGCCTTCTGGTTTTCATTGGTTTTGAAGTTGTCTGTTATTCTAACCAATGCCCCTTGTGTTTAATGTATCTGTTTTCTCTCTGTTAAGATTCCTTTAACTTATTGTCATTTTTTTCTCCATTTGTCTATAATGTGTCTAGATTTGTTTACGTTAATATTTATCCTTCTGAGGTTCACTCAACATCCTTAATCTATCGGCTGTGGACTTTTTATTAAATTGTTTTTAGAAATATTGAGCCATTATTTAAATGATTTTTTTTCTATTCTTTTTCTCCTATCCTTTGGTAAACCACTTCACACCTAGCAGATATGTAGGATGAACAATGTAGGCTAATGTGTGCATTTGTGTCTTAGTTTGGAACAAAAAAGTTTAAAAGGTAAAAATAAAATTTAAAAAAAACAGGAAAAAAATCTTATAGAATAACATTTATATGAGGTCACTTGATACTGTTCTGTGTTGTCATTAAGACTGTTTTTTTTTTCTTATTTCCTCCTCCTTTATTTCTATTGATCTACCTTCAAGTCAACTGATATATATAACTCTCTATACACACACACACATACACACACATATATATATTTCTCAATATACTATTAATCCCATTTAGTAGTTTCTAAAGTTTTAGATAGTGTATTTTTCTGTTTGTTTTTTTTTTTTAGTCTTTAAGCCTCTCCTGACATACTCCTGACACATATACATATGAATATATACAAATTATATATTAAGATTATGTATTTTCCTATAGTTCTTTAACTTAAATAGATGAGTTATTATAAAGTCCTTGTCTGTTGATTCCAACATCTAAGTCAGACTATTTCTATTGATTGATTATTCTTTGTGTATCACAGTTTTAAAAAAAATTTTTTTCCATATCTAGTAATTTTTAATTATATACTGGACTATAAATGATACACTATGGAAACTCAGTAAGACTGTAATCTCTTATTTTATCCTGAAGACTGTCAAATTTTTCTCAAGCAAGCAATCAAACTACTAAGAAGTCATTAACTTCTGGAGGCTTGATTTTATGTTAAACAAAATCAATTTTCATTTTCCGTCAATTCCAGGGTAAACTTATTAGCTGTTATATGGACTTTCTTCTTAAGGACCTTAGTGTTTTTAGTGGGAAGTCCAAAGTGTTTACCAAACTTTTCTAACTTGTCAAAGGTTCAAACTTCTAGCTCTATTTTCCATGTGGTTCCAGCGGCTGAAATCTTTCCTTAGCTGTTTCAGCCTCCTAGATGTTATTTCCCCCTTGGGATCTTCGGAATCCTACTCATGCATTTACTTCTCAGAAGTCAATTAAGCAATATTTTTCTTTAGAGAGAAATATTCTCTCTAAAAGAAAACTATTGCATGATCTCCTTTATATGTGGAATTGTCTAAAAAATAAGCTCAAATACACAGAATGATCCCACAAGAAGGGGTGGGAGAAGAACTGAAGAGATGTAGATTAAAGGGTAAAAAAATAGCAGATATATAGGATGAGCAAATTTAGAGATCTAGTGTAAAACAGAACTAAATAAAATTGTAGGGTACTAGAGATTTTTGTTAAATAAGTAGATTTTAGCTTCTCTTGTCACTGAAAAACGTTAATCTGCTTTACTGTTGTGATCATTTTACTATCTACATGTATCCTATATGTTATTAATATCAAATACACACAATTAAATTTATTTTAAAAGTAGTTAAGGATTTGAAAGGAGTTAATATACAAAATTCAGTTCTCGGCCCCTACAAGGGCTTCCTCCTTTCTGGGACCCCCTCCCTCATTTTCCAGCTGTTTTTTTCTGTTCCATCCTTGCTTCTCTGTTCCTTCAGTCCAAGAAGATGGTGGGGGTTTTGTTTGACTTCTAATACCCTGTGCAGCACAAAGCCTGAGACTTCCCACAGGGAACAGGCTCCCTTCGTTCATGGGTCAAATGCTCCCCTATTTCTACGGGGTTCTGGTTACGCTCCATGCCTCCAAGTTATTTTTTACATTTCATCCAGAATTTATAATTTTGGTTGTCAGGAGCATCAGCCCAGTGAAAACTGTTCTGCTTTTGCAGGAATCGTGACTCTAGTGTGCAGTTTTGATGTCACTTGTCCTGATTTCTTCACAATGTCTTAGGAACCATTGCCTACCCAGACATTACCACCCAATGGTAGGTGAAATTGCTCCCAACTCCCTGTAACTTGAGAATCAATTATTTTGGGCTATAAACAGCTAATCCAATTACAGTTTATCACTTTAATCATGTTCTCTTTTTATTGTCAAGGAAATACCTTGTACAGAAAACTCAGAGGGTGTGTCTGAAATGAAGTTCCAACAAACCCCGTGTAACTATCCTTGGGCACAATAGCTTCTTTTCAGTATATAGTACTTTTGTATCATGAGCTTACAATTTTATTTCATCCCACAATAAAGGCAGAGTGGAATGAACAGTTAGCCTAAGTCTTGCACAACTCCATGGAAGATAGTAAATGACCTATCTTCCTGACTGTGGAAAAAGACAGCATGTTGGCAGCTAACAGATTTCTGTCTTCAGGCTGAAGCTGTGCCCAATGGAGTAAAGAATCTCTTCTGAAGCTGCAGTCTGAGTGGCTAAAGCAATACTGCTTCCTTCAATCTCTTCTAAGATATTACAGAGTGAATATAAAGCAGGGAGGAGGGTTGGGGTGGCATATGCCACTGAGCCCCTCAGCTATTCTGCGACTGGCAGAATAACATTATAAGTCAGAATTCTAGAGCGTCATCTGGAGATAGCCGCGGTGTTCTGGGTGGGGACTTTGGTTCAGGCACCATGGGACTGAGGTGGGCTGTCTTGGTATGGGGGATTCTAGGCTGTGATCTAAGAGGCACTGACAGGTCACCTTCAAATCTTGTTTATCTGTAAAATGCAGATAATACTTCACAAGGTTTTCTAGAGGGTGAAATTAAAGGATGGATGTGAAAGCATTTTGAAAATTATTAGGAAAAGGTGATTTTAAAAAAAAAATTAACAATGTCCTCCCCACTCTAAAATCCACTTTATTGGCTAGGAAGGGAAAAGTAAACTGATTTAATTTTGGAAGTGAGCCTGCTGTGGTGGAGTGTGCTCTCCAAAGGCTCCTGTGCTAGAGGCTTTGTTCCCAGTATCATGATATTGAGATGTGGTGGATCTGATGTGGAGCCTAGTGAAAGGAGACTGTGTCACAGGGATACCACTCTCACAAGGGTTAATACAATCTTCACAAGACCAGGTTAGTTCTTGAGAGTGGGTCATTATCAAGTGAATCTACCCCCAAGTGTTGGCACCTTCTGCATGCACCCCTTTCCTTCCCCTTTCTACTTCTCTTCTATGTTGTGACACAGCCCTAGGGACCTTGCCAGATGCTAGCACCATGTTCTTTGGACTTTCCACCCACCAGAATCATAAGCAGGTAAAATTGTTTTCACTATGAAGTACACAGCCTCAGGTATTTTGTTATAGCAACACAAAATGGACTAAGATGCATCCTTGGCAAATTATCATAAGGTCACTAATATGTTAATGAACATCTCCTGCTCATTTAGATAATCTCAACTAGTTTGCACAATAGCTCATCCACACACATCCTGTCATAACTGGTTCACAGTTTTTTCCAGGAGTTATACACATTCTTTTGTATCCAGCCCACTTTTTCCATCTTCACTGTCTGATTTGCTGTTGACTTAGGGAAAAGTCAACCACTTTTCTGGTTCTGAAGTTTCTCAGTCATTTTCTACCTATTTCCTCATGGAATTGGTATCAGAAAACCATTACAAAGTTCCCCAGAGCCACAGAGCTCTTCCAATAAAGAAGAGTGAATGGGTAAAAAGAGAAAAGAAGGCTCTAAAAGAATCAATCAGCTGATTTTCTGTGGTTTCTTTCAAAAACACTATTGAAAATAAACCTTGTTGACTACCCTTCTCACCCAGGTTGTGTTTGGCAAGTAGTCCTGTCTTTTGGTGGTGGATTACAACTATTAGGTAGAGAACTGAATTGCCATTGTAATGACGGGTTCAGATTTTCGCATAGTTCCTTCAGTCCTTTGGGTTTTTTCTTTCAAGGTAAAATAATTCAGTGGTTATTTGTCAGGCTTTATCTGTGCCTTAGTTCTTTTTTACTTATTTTCATGTATGTTAGAAAATATGGAATTTAAGTTTCTTTCCCCCTAATCCTCAACTGGCTTTTTCTCATACTATTGATCCAGAAGAGATGGTCATAGGGGAATGACCCCACTACCTCCAAGAATCAGGGGACTTGTCTCATGGTTTCATTCATTCCCAAGTGTAGGGATGGGGTATGGACCCGTAATGTGCTGTGTTGGAATAACTTTGCAGACACAACAGCTAGCCCATTTCAAGAACTCATGAATGATCAAGGCAGGAAAAGAAATGGGTATTTTGTTTAGATCTTGGTTGGTGTAAAATAATCTCTAAATCTTGAGGCCTGAGTGGCAGTTCAGGCTCTTCATCTACTAGATGTGTGACATTGAGCAAGCCCCTAAAGAGTTCCATGGCTTGGTTTTCTTATTTATAAAATGAGAGGGCTAGTCTCAGTCATATTTTATAGTCAGTTCTTGATGATCTATATTATATCTGAAAATGTGAACCATAAGTAATACCTGACACCGCTCGGTTGAACTGAAGTGCAAAGAAAATATTATTTAGGAAACTAATGAAATATAAATGCCTGTTCTTTGTCATATTGCCAAGAAAAACTGAAATTTGTTTTGGGGAAGGAGTCTTGTACATCTTGATTGATATTTTAAAAGATTAATGTAAGTTTTAATTTTAAAAATGCATAAGAATTCTGCATAAGAGTACATATTTAGCAGCACTGTCAATAAAAAAAAAAAAGGAAAAGCTAAAGTGCTAGCAATTATGGTAGAGTTATGACCTAATCTGTAATATACTTTCCATGTGGCCTGGGAGAAATCCGGATATGACTAGGATAACTGGTTTTCTTCTTGCTTTAAAATAATAAGACCTTCCAATTGTTGTGGATGCTCTGAAACACTGGAATAACCTGTAATAATTTACCACTGGATTTTTCTAGATTTTTTTCTTGCTACCTTGACTTTCCTATCTTTCATCAGCAGACACTGTTTTTTGTTTGTTTGTTTGTTTGTTTTGGTCCTATGAATCAAACCCAGGCCCTTATGCATGCTAGACAAGCACTCCACCACTGAGCTTTAATTCTCAGCTCAGATCTCCCTTCTGTATAAACTTCCTCTGGTCCCTTTCTTCTCCACAATAACCTTGATCATTGCAGTTACCATGTTGTTTTAATAAATGCAAGTTTAAGGCCATGCTGCAAGTTTTTATAGGCAGTGCTTTGTGGCCATTCAATTCTAAATATTTCAGTTTCCATTATTATTTACCCTGTGATTTATTAATATTCGTAAAATTATTTTAGTTTCCAAACATATGGAGTTTTCCTGGCCTTTTTTGTTGTTGTTGTTGTCAATGTCTAGTAATGATTGTAGAAAGAGAAAATGTTCTGTGTTATCAATTCTCGGGTGTTTCTTCAGACTTCTATTGTGGTTTGCTATATGGTCAGAGTTTCTGATGGTTGCTTAGAAGGAATGGAATACAAGTTTCCTATGGTCCCCTTTATATGGCTTGTTAATTATGGTATTCAAAACATCTAAATCTTTTTCAATATTTACTACTTGATTAGCTTGTGAAAGAAGCTTGCGAAAGGTGGAATAGTCAAATTTATTCAATAAGTGAGGAGACTGTTTTGCTAGTAACACACATATTTAGCACTGTTATTGCTTCTCCGAGGATTGGTCTTTGTTCATTAAATCATGACCTTCTTAATTCCAGATGATGATGATGATGATGATGATGGTGAAGAGGATGATGATTTGCCTTCATATTATTTCTTCTGTGGTCAGTTTTGACCAGTTTTGCCTTTTCCCCATCTTTCAGGTTTTAAGCACTATCAAGCTTTAGGAATAGCTCTTATAAACAGCACGTAGATGGATTTGGTTTTCTAAAAATGATCTAAAGATCTTTACCTTTGAACGAATTGGATTAATCCGTATACATTTACTGAGATTACTGCTGTATCTAGACTTTTTCTACTACGCTTGTTTTAGTCTATTTAGTTTTAAGCCTTTATGTTTTCTCCTTGCTTCAAATGAATCTAGCATTGCTTAATCTTGTTTTATCCTCATGCACTTTTATTTTTCCCTTATTCTTCAAGAGTTACTTGAAGAGTTTTGTTAAAAAACAAAATCATACTTGCTTAATGTCCGAGTGAACTGGTCTCTATCTTCCTCCTAAACAGCACAATGTTTCTGGATTCTGATCTCACTCTGTCCCACTGTTGTTGTCCTCCAACATTTTATTTTATTTTTTTTGTTGTTGTTGTTTGAACAATACCTAATGCTTCTTAGCATTGCAAACATAGTCACAAGTATCTCTGCTCATCATTCCTTCTTGTACCGACTTCTTATTTAGGTGTTAAAATGCCCATTTCTTGAAATATGTCCACAATGAGTCCTCTCAGTGAGGACCTAATGGTACAAGCTCTCTCAACCATTGCTCCTCTGAAAATGCCTCTACTTTTGCTTGAAGAATCTTAGAGCTTGGTATATTATTTATTTTTCTCTCCATATTTTGAACATATTATTCTGTTTGTCATCTATTTTTGCTAATAGGCATCTATAATTGCTGTCAATTTCATTTGTAATTTCCTATGTAGATAGCTACGTATCATTTAATAAAGTGATCATATTGCTTTATTCTGTACATCCCTACAGCAGTGCTTCTTAGCTTTTCTTTCTTTTTTTTTTTTTTTTTTTTGTAGAGGGGGTTTCAGAGAGTCCCGTGAGCATGTGATAGCAGAAGTCATTCCCCTGTCCCCTCCTAATAAGATCTGAAGGTTCAGAAATCCTTTGAAGTCTGTCTTTGAATCCTGTCAAGAATCTCTGTCTTTAATTGTTCTAAAACAACCAAACGAACAAAAATTTTTTCAATAATTGTTTGCTAAATTAATTAATCAATGGGTGTAAGTCTGGTGGGTGAAGCAGTGACCCTGGGGAATCCTGGGTAAACGTGTCTCCAGACCTTCTGTTACTCCATTGAATGTTACTGAGAAGAAATATGTCTCAGTCTGTGGATGCACATGTTATAATGTGGATAGAAAACTAGAACAAATATCACTTATTAGAGATTCAGTTCTAGTTTAAAGGGACATTTGACTATTAAGAATAACATCCTGGGGGAAAACAGTGGGATGAATCTGACCTAACTTTCCAAAGAACACATATGAATACACCTCAGTGAATCTCACCATTGTATATATCCATAAGACACAGATTTTGTTTTTTTCTTAAATGTAAGTAAATAGAAAGATCAGTAGAGTAGAGGACAGGGAACAGGGGACAGAAGGGGGCAAGGGCAAAGGGAAGTACTGGGGACTTAATTGGAACAAATTATATTTCATGCATTTATAATTATATCAAAATCAATCCTAATTTTAAATATAACTATATGAACCAATGAAAATTAAAATCAAAAAGAATAATATCCTGTCAAAAAGGTGATCAGTGTTTGCTTTTTAAAGTTTCCAAAGCATTTCCACCTATGTCCTTTTAATTCATTCAATCATCAAGTAAACCTAGTTAAAACCATTGCTGCCATTTTTAGTTTTTGCAGCTGAGGGGGCCCAAGCTATGAGGAAAGTCTGGTGATCTGTTGAAGTTACACCCAGGGTGCTTAGATCAGCTCAGGTCTTCATCCTGTTCTCTCCGATTTTTCTTTGCCTAGATCTTCACTCTCCATCCTCAATTTTCCCTTTGACTTAGTCAGTTTAGGCTGCTATATTGAAGTGCCATCTGCTAAGCAGTTGGCTGACAGGAAAACAATTTACTTTTTGAAGTTTTGGAGGCTGGAAGAATGAGAGCGGCCTCTAGTGTGGTTGGGTTCTAGTGAGGGCCTGCATCCTGGTTTGTGGATGGCCATTTTCTTACTGTGCCTTCACAAGGTGGAAGGGTGAGGGAGTTCTGTGGTCTTCTTTACTGAAGGGTTCTAATCTCTCTTGATTCAATTACCCACCAAAGGTCCTACTTCCTAATATCATCCCATGAGAGTTAGAGTTTCAACAAAGGGTCTTAAGGAACTCACATTTAGTCTATGGTATGCCTGCCTTAGAGGTGCCAGAAGCCCATGTTAAGAACTTGTATATTCCAGCAAGGGTGGCACAGGTTAAGAAGGGGGTGCATCCCCAACCCTCCAGAGTGGGGTGTCAAACCTGGGTAGCCCTTGGATGTGCTGCATGTGGATTAAGGAGAAAAGGGAGAATAAGGCAGGGTGATTCTCTCAGACACATACTGTGTGCCACAGAGTAGGTGATAAATTTCCAAGAGGCTTCCCCTATCCACTAAATGACCTCAAATTTCTGCTTCCTCCATCAGGCTACTTTCTCTGATGATATCTTTTACTCACCAGGCCATTAGTGGGAATCCTTTCCATTAGATTTCTTCTTCATGCTTCTCTTACTCTTCATTGACTTTAAAAATTTAGCATGCAACAGTTAGAATTCTTCAACATTCATCCCAACTTTCCTTTTCTAGTGCTAGGAGAAGTCCAAATTGGTGTAACTTTTCTGGAAAATATTTGGCAGTATCTAATATAGCTAAAGATTTACATACCCCACCACTCAGCAATTCTACCCCTGGGTATAAACCCAAGAGAAACGTGTGCCTATGTTCACCAAGAGACATGCACAGCTCTGTTCACAGTTGCTTTTTGCATTATATCACCAACGTGGAAACTATCCAAACATCTACCCACAGTAAAATGATAAATAAATTGTAGTGCATTCACACAATAGGATACTATACTACAATGAACATGAACAAATTAAAACATGAATGAATTTCACAGACATGGACATAAAAAAAGCACTCACTATGCTTTCACTTAAATTTAATATAAAACATGTAAAATTAATCTCTCAACTAATGTCAGTTAAGATAGTAGCTACCCTTAGAGAGAGTAGAAGCTGGAAGGGGTACAAGGGAGGCTTCTAGAATCCTGGCAATATCTGCTTCCTTGCTCTAGATGCTGGTTACTTGAGGCTGTTCAGTTTGTGTACTGCACAATTATGATATGTTCACTTGCTTATATATAACTATTAGAGTGAAAAATATTTATTACTATCCTGACTAAATATACTAAGTATACTAAATATACATGTCCAAGGTCTTATATATAACGCACAAATTGTACATGGACTTAACAATCCTAATCCATTTCTTTAAAAATTATATCAAAGTAAGTCACAACTGTTATCTAGCAGCTGGGACCAGAGCTGTGCCTTTAACTTTTCTTTTCATTAGATAGTATGTTAGTGCCCTCCCACCAAACCATACCAAGATCAGTGAAGGATTATGTAAATACAATAGCCAGCCCTGATGAAATAGCAATTATATATCTTAGCAGCTGTGTGCTTCTGTTCATGTTAGATAATTAGCCAGAAAATTGTTTGCATAATTATTTTATGGAGCATTTGGTGATTTAACCATTTAACTCTGAAGGCTTATCCAAAAGTCATTAAACCATTTAAAGTGGTAGAGATCACAGTTGGTGCTGTTTCAGCAAACTTAACACAACCCAAATGGCTTCGGAATTCCACGGGTCTCTTCTGTGTAACCAATCACGGCAGCTGGCAGGACTGAGCTGGCTCTTTGCTTTTTAAAATTTTATTATTTTCTCTCTAAAGGACATGTGTGTCAACTCTTTTAAAATGATATACATCCAAAATGAGTTCTTGGGCTTGCCACTACTCTTTCTGATTAGATGAAAGTACACATGAATCACTGCTTCCGTTATTAAATCCATGTGCTTCATTCCCTGTTTGTGAATAGGACACATTGAGCAAGAGAAATGGGGAGAGGTTACAAAGGGGAGGCCAGAGCAAAGAAGGGAAAACTGACCTTGGAGGTTTGAAAAAAAATTGTTTGGACCACCAAATGATAGCCAAACTTGTAACATTTTTGATAGCTTTTTTGAGGGGGGTATTCTATGCATGTCATTATAACAATATATTTGATGACAGGAAGTTTCAACAGGGAATAGTTTCTTCTTACTCCTTTCTCTTCCTCCGCCTCTTCTTCTTTTTTTTTTTTCTTTTCTTTTTTTTTGGCTTAGCCCAGGAACGCAATTCCTTATACCTAGCAAGACACTGGGGTAGGTCACAGTGGAGGCAATCCTGGTTATAACATTGGATTTCGGGTTTGAATACTTATATTCAAGTCTTAACTAGGTCCCTTTCATAATGTGTAACCTCTCCAAGGCTCAGTTCTTGCTTCTAAAATGAAAACACTGGAAGCAATTAGAATGATGCTTAGAACTTAGATTAGAATCAAACTGCACGTGCTCACATCTCAGCTCAGCCCTTTCTGGCTCTATGACCTTGGGCTTGTTGTCACTTAACCTCTTTGCACTTCTGGTGAATTTTAATGGTATGTGTCTCATCTGATGATTGAGGGCTTGTCTTACTTCGTTTGTGCTGCTATAACAAACTGCCTGAGTCCAGATAACTTATAAACTACAGAAATTGATTTCTTATAGTTCTGGAAGTTGAAAAGTTCAAGATCAAGGCCTGCATTATGGATCTGGTGAGGGCTTTCTTGCCATGTCCTCATATAGTGGAAGAGATGGGGGGGATAAGCTTGACCCCTTAACCCCTTTTATGAAGTGATAATCTCATCCAGGAGGGCTCCACCCCTTGTAGTTTAGTCACCTCCTGAGGATCCATCTCCCAATACTATCACCTTGTTGGTTAAGTTTTAACTTGTGAATTTTGGGGAACACATTCAGATCACAGCAGGCTTAGATTAATTAATACATATATGAGAAGCACTCAGAACTGCCTTGTATGGAATATGCACAATGTACATCACTTCTATTTTTTTTTTTACTTTTAATTGTTGCTTGTGGAGATAAATTAAATTGCATATATGAAGGTGCTACTTAAACTATAAATCCTAGAAAATGATTCCCATAATCTTACCATTTCTTAAGAGTGATCTATCCATAATTCTCTAGGGAAAAAGAAATTAAAAAATCAAATTTACTAAGTGCACGTTCAGATTAGTGCCCCCTAAGGAAGAAAACACAACTACATAACTGCCATCAGACGATGGCAAGTACAGCTCAGCTGGAAGACAGTGACTGAATAGTTAAGTCCAGGAACAGAAGAAAGATTGGTAACTATTGCTTAAGAAATATACAGTCTGCCACTTTTAAAACTACCCCTTGGGAGTCACTAATGGGACTAGGGTTTCCTTTTAAGAGATGAAAATTTCTAAAATTGATTGTGGTGATTGTTGCATAACTCTGTGAATATACTGATTCCATCAAATTATACATTTTAACTGGATGAATATCATAGTATAAGAATTATATCTCAATAAAGCTGTTTTTTTATTTTAATTTTTTTGGTACCAGGGTTTAAACTCAGCAGTACTTAAACACTAAGCGACATTCCAGCCCTGTTTTGTATTTTATTTAGAGACAGGGTCTCACTGAGTTGCTTAAGGCCTCTCTAGATTGCTGAGGCTGGCATTGAACTCCAGATCCTCCTGCCTCAGCCTCGTGAGCTGCTGGGATTACAATGTGCCAAGCTGTTTTTTTAAAACTACTCTTTGTGCTTTAATATATATCACAGGTTTCTTCTTAAGGAAGGAAGGAAGGAAAGAAAGAAAGAAAAAAAGAAAGAAAGAAAGAAAAAGAAAGAAAGAAAAGAGAATTTGGCATCTTCTGGAGTGGGGTGTCGCTGTTGGGACTAAGGCTGAAGTCAGCCCTTCTGGCACTGGCCTTCTGAGTGACGATGATGACAGGTACTATAGGCCCTGGCAGCCTAATATCCCCACTGGATCCTGGACAGACAGAAAAGAATCTCAATTTATTTTTTCTATTTTTTTTTTTTATTCTAAATAAGAGCAGGTTTTGAAAGGCAAAGGCCCACTGGAGAGATTCCTCCTGAGTACAGGGATCTGATGCAACTTCTCCCAAGCTGTCTGCATTTTCACAGGGTCTTTGAAGAGTGGAGAGACACCTCTGGTGAGGTGGTAGAGGAGGTGGGAGAAAGGACCTCTGATGACCCCTCATTGGCCACCCGCTTAATCTTCCAGTTCAGACCTGGGCTAGGAGCCTAGGCCTCTACCAGAGTCCAAAATCTCCAATGTCCAATGTAAATAAGGAGAAGCCATCATAAAGGGTTCCGCAGACATGAACAAACAAAAGCTTTGCAAAAAGCTCCCAACATAAACCACCAGACGACATTCTCAGGGACTGGCCAGGGAGGTTCTCTGGAGGTTTACAGGGGGCCGTTTTGTCTCAGCTTCCAACTTGTAGGATTGTTTGAAAATGTTTTCTCCCAGTCAGCACAGAAGGGACCTTTAAAGACACAGCAAGCTTCAGAGATTCCAAAAAGAAGAAGCCTGGTCCTGGGACATCTGGACTCCCTAATGTGCTGCCAGGGGTGCCTCAAAGTGCACCCTTTTAATGTCTGGTATTCTGGAGAGATGAACTTTAATTAATAATATATCTGTTAGTTTTAGTCAATAATGAAGAAAGGGTCAAGTTCCAAAATACTTTAAAAGATTAAACCACTGGTTAAAAATATTTGAAGAGAAATACAATATTTATATAATCTCAACGTATCTTCCTACAGGATTCTATAAATTACAAAGAGAGCAATAGTGGGGTGGGTGTGGCCTGTAATCCCAGCAGCTCAGAAGGCTGAGGCAGGAGGCTCTCGAGATCAAAGGCAGCCTCAGCAACAGTGAGGCACTAACCAACTCAGTGAGACCCTGTGTCTACATAAAAGACAAAATAGGGATGTCGCTCAATGGTTGAGTGTCCCTGGTTCAATACCCCATACCAAAAAAAAAAAAAAAAAAAAAAAGAAAGAAAGAAAAGAAAAAAAAAACAACAGCATCAAGATTAAAAAGGTCTAACAGGAAAAAAAGACATTGAGTATATAATAGACTGAGAAAGAGCCAACACATCTTCCGTGGCATTCCTGCCAAATGCACAAAACCTGAAAATGGCTATAAGGAAATACCATATGAACTTAAATTAAGGGATGTTCTACAAATTAGCTGGTTTATATTCTTCAAAAATATCAAGGACTTAAAGAAAAAAAGAGGAAGAGTTCAAAATTAAAGGAGACCAAAGAGCAATGCTGTATGTATCCTGGGTGGAATCCCTTGACCATAGCCTATCATTGGGACACAGGTGAAGTTTGAATAAGGTCTGAAGATAGATTATAGTGTCAATTTCCCAATAATGACATTGTGTTTATACGTAAGAATAATGCCCCCTCTTTTGATAGGAGCATACTGAAGTGTCTGGGGTTGAAAAAGAATCATATCTGCAGCTTGTTTTCAAATGGTCAGAAAATCCTAAAAATAAGGGTATGTAACTAGGGAGATGAGAGTGATAAAGCAAAAATACTAAAATATTAACGTTTGAAGAATGTGGGTGAAAGGTCTATAAGATTCTTTGCACTCTACTGTGACTCCTTTGTAAGTTTGAAATATTTCAAAATAAAACCATTTAAAAAAAAAAAAACATTAAATTTTCCAGGAGAAAAAAAAGTGAAATAAATCCGACATGACCCGTTGCACTGAGCATTGTCTGTAGAGTCTCCAAAAAGGAGGATGTAAGCTTGGATAAAGCACATCTTGTGGAGGCTCCACATGTGGCCCTGGATTTCTGCTGGAGCTCTGGAATTCCAGAGAAGTCTATCCCATAACGAGGCTGCTCTGTGGGTTGTCAAACTCATCTCTTCCCCAAAGGGAGCCAACTGTTTAATGGTTAGGAGAATGTGAAACACTCCCTTGACACTCAACATTTGGAAATAATATCTAAAGTGATAGAGAGGCTGGGGACCCTGTCCAAGGAAATTATGTCCCATCCTCCTTCTGTGTAAGGCCTTGGAGAGCTGTTGTTTTGGATTATTAAGATAATGAGATGCAGATGAGAACTTAAATTGCAATGCTATAGACTCTTGAAATGTTTTCTTACTGGATCTCAACTACCTCCTCCCTCTTCCTGTCTAGTTTTTTCTTTACCTGCTTTCTGTTTATGAGTTCATTAACTGCTTTTGTGCCAAGACACCATGGTAGAAAAGCCTTAAGATTTTGCAATTCATGCTTTGCCAAATGTTTCTAGGAACCTCGATGTAACATTCTGCTCCCTGCCCCCTGCCCCACCCCAAGTTGTATTTCATTTCTAACTGGTGAAAAGAAATAGAGAAGTAAAGAGAAGAAAGAGAGTAGGGGACACAGGGAGAAGAAAATTCCCAAGTGGTTTAGACCATCTCTCCTTTAATCCTCCAGTGATCTGGGAAGGTAAGTGGAAATAGCCACTGACAGAGACTGAGGTTCAGAGAATTTAAGAGGTGCCTAACAACCCACAGGAACAGATCAGATCCTGCTGATTTAACTCCAGAGTCTATGCAGTTCCCACTTACAGTTTCATACAGTGAAATCTGATTTGTAAATTTCTGTTTAGAAATATGTGGGTTTTTCTTCTAATGATGGGGAATTTATGTACCAAAAAGCATAGAAAACACTGAAAAGCATAGTTTAAAAAAATAACCAGTAATTGTATCACCCACAGGGTGGGAAAAGGTTGATCCATGGTTATTAAATTACAGTCCCGCAAGAGCAAGAGGCTCTGATGTGCTCTTGTGTAGCTGGGTGGCCACAGATCACGATAATCCATTGTACCATTCAAAAGCTAGAAGAAAGGATTTCAAACGTTTTCACCATAAAAAACGATAAATGTTTGAGAGTATAGATGTATTTAATCTGACTAAAACACAATGTGTTTATGTATTGAAATATCACATGGCACCCCTTGAATGTGTATGATTTTTATGTATCAGTTTAAAAATTAATTTGACTTCAAAATATCATTCACAAGTTAACAAACTTGTGAAATTAAAGAAAATTTGTGTCTGTTTTTTTAAGTAGCCTGATAGTTCAACATACAATATGTTTTTCATATCTTTGCACTATTATGCTTACCATGAATATAACAGTAGAAACAAAAAATTCTTAATTTTCTTCCTACCTCCGTAGTGATGTATTTTTTCTTAACATTTTTTTGAAATGCATAACCAGATGATTATTAATGATATGGAGCAATTTAGTGATCTTTCAACTTTTTAAAAACTCTAAAATTCAAGTTCATGTAAATAATAAAGACGATGAAACGTCACTCAGTTCTTAATCTTCAGGGGCTCTATGTCGGCTCTACCAGATTTATTTTTGTTTTCTTTTAATCATTGAAACAGATTGTCTGAGGGTTGCTGATCACTAACTTCCCTAGGACACTTAGTGACAGAAAGTTGACCAGATAGGGGCTTAGGTACAGTAGTTCCTGAAGAGATAGAAATGCCCTTGGAAAGAGGAACAGACTGGAGAACTGTGAACTAAAAACCCGTTCTCCCTCCCATGAGCACACAGCTCAACTATATTTCCCAGAATTCCTAAGGCCATATGTTTTAAGTTCTTTCCATCCAAATGGGAACAAGAGTGAGGTATACACCTCCAGGCAGGGAGACTGCCAAAGAGTGGGCCAGAAGACAAAAGAGCAGAAGCAAGTGCAAATGGAAACTTATGAAGTTATTCAAGCATCCCTAATGTGTGGAGAAGAAGGAATCCTCATACAACTGTTGGTGGGAATGTAAATTTGCATAGCACTTAGGGAAAACAGTATGGAGGTTCCTCAAAAAATTAAAAAGACAACTACCATATACATGATCCAGCAGTCTCACATCTGGGCATATATACAAAGGAAATAAAATCAGTATCTCAAAGAGATCTCTGCACTCTTGTATTCACTGCTATCCTACTCAGGTGATCAAGATATGGAAACCACCCAAGTGTCCATCACTGCCGAATGGCTAACGAAAATGTGACACATAATCCATGAAAAAATATATGATATCAATATTAGCATATAAATATATATTATGAATATTATTAGCCAGAAAAGAAGAAAGGAAATCCTGCCATCTGTGATAACATGAATGGATCTGGAAGGCATCATACTAAGTAAAATAAACTAGACACAGAGAGACAAATATTGTAAGATTCCACTTATATGTGGATCTAAAAAGTCAAACTCATAGAAAGTGGAATGATGGTTGCCATGGGCTGGGACTGAGAGAAAAAGTTGTTGTTCAAAGATTATAAACATTTAGTTATAAGATTAATATATTCTGGGGACCTAATGTACTGATGGTGACTATAGTTATTACTACTGCATTGTATTCTTGAAACTTGCTAAGAGAGTAGATTGTGTCCCCCCGACCACCACAAATACACATTACAGCTATTATGAAATGATAGACGTGTTAATTAACTTGATTGTGGGAATCATTTTCAATGTTTTTGTTTAACAAATCCTCTTGTTTTATATCTTAAATATATGTTTTATTTATCAAACATACCTCAAAAAAGCTGGGAAAAGTAAATTTTTTAAAAAGGAGTTCCTAACTGAACAAACACTTCACAGAAGAAGAAATACAATAGATTAACAAATATATGAAAAAAGTTCAACATCTCTAGCAATTACAGAAATGCAAATCAAAACTACACTGAGATTCCATATCACTTCAGTCAGAATGGCAATCATCAAGAATACAAACAACAATAAATGTTGGCAAGGATGTGGGGAAAAAGATACACTCATGCGTTGCTGGTAGGAATGCAAATTGGTGGAACCACATGGAAAGCAGTATAGAGATTCCTCAGAAAACTTTGAATGGAACCTCCATTTGTCCCGGTCATCCCACTCCTAGGTTTATACCCAAAGGACTTCAGCATACTATAGTGACACAGTCACATTAGTGGTTAGCAGGACAATTCACAATAGCTGAACTACGGAACCAACCTAGGTGCCCTTCAACAGATGAATGGATAAAGAAACTGTGGTATATATGCGCAATGGAATATTACTCACCCTTAAGATGAATGAAATTATAGAATTTGCCAGTAAATAGATGGACCTGGAAAATTCTATGCTAAGTGAAATAAGCCAATCCCAAAGAACCAAAGGTGAATGTTTTCTCTGATATGCAGATGCTAATTCAATGGTGTGGTGTGGTGTGGTGTGTGTGTGTGTGTGTGTTTAAGAATAGAAGTATGTTGGACTAGACAGACGAGAGTGGAGAGAGGAGAGGGGGCGTGGAGGTAGGAATAATAGTAGAATGAATTGGACATTATTACCCATTGCCCTATGTGCATATATGATTACATGACCTGTGTAACTCTATATAATGTACAACCAGATGAAGAATAAGTTATACTCCATTAATGTATGAATGCCAAAATGCATTCTGCTGTCATGTATAACTAATTAGAACAACTAAAAAATAAAATAATAAATAAAAAGGAGTTCCTAATATTATGGAATGAATTTGTCTTTATATTATTACTGTGTTTAAAAATTATTAATAAAAAGTATCCAGAGTCACACTGATCTGGTTTTGAATTATGGGATCAATACTTATGGGATCAATACTTAATGGATATATGATATTAGATAATTAATCTAATTTCTCTTTGCCTCAGTTTTCCCATGGAAATGATGATACTACCCATCTCAAAAGGTTGTTCTAAGGAAAAATTATATACATTACACATAAAACATTTAGCATTCATGAATGCTAACTACTTTATTGTTTTTAAACTAAAGGGCAAGTTTAATATTACCGATAAGTAAGCCAATGAGAATTAAGCAGTACTTCGCACTACAAGTTGATGTAGCTAGATACGATTTGTTACTATAAGTATAGTTTCTAAAAGGAGACAGTACATTCTTAAGATTTTCTGTTCTTGAGTGCAGTGGCCATAAGCTGAAACCAAGGTGGGCCTCACACACATTAAATCCAACAGGACAGGACTGTTTAAAAGTTTTAACCACTTCTAAAACTTCCCTCCTACTTTTGTGACCAGGTCAATCATCCTTAATTTTGTGCATTTAAGGCTCAGATAAAAACATGCAAGCTTTCTTTACCATGAACATCTAGATAGTCACCCATCATCATGAAGAGAGCGGCACTAGAGAATGCATGGTTTGGAAGTCAGGGCTAATTAAAAAGACCATATTTATTAGAAATAACAATCCAAATTTGATATTCAGTATCATTACCCTTTCAAGTAAATTGAATTTTAGGGCGGGGGGAAGTACAGTTGAAGTGATCCAGACTGGAACTCTCTTTCAAGTATGAAATCTCCACGAATACGAAAACATCAACTTTCCAAACTAAAAAATAAGTTGTACCACACAATGTCAAGGTCCCTTTTAGCACAAAGGTTTAATGATGTGAGGGTCTATGTATATATTTGTATCACCTTCGATGTTAATCTGGGTTTCTAAACTGGCACTCGGGCTTTCTGTATTCAAGGAAGCAGTGATGGAAACATCTGCTCAGCAATAAAAGGAAATTTTAAGTAAGACACCAATCCCTTGGTCCACCTCAGCTCTCCGATCTAAGTGGCCTGCACAATGGTCAAGAAAATGGACTTTAGTGTCAGGCAGTCTTGGGATTAAGTTTGAATTTTACCACTTTCTAGCTGTGAAACATTGGCCAAGTTATTAAATCTCCCTAGGTCTCCTTTCCTTTTCTGTTGAAGGGCATAATTATAATGACACTTGAAGAGAATTCAATGAGACAATGTACACAAGGAGCTTTGCAAGGTTCTTGAGACATGGTTAGTGCCTAATAAATAAGTAAATGGTGAGATCAGTGTGTGCAGTTACCATCTCTTACAAAGTGTAGATTCTGGAGAAAGGCAGGACCAGGTCAAATCTTGGCATGCTTTTTCTACTTACAAACTATGTTTTCTCTGGTAAGAAACAAACTCCAAAAACCTCAGTTTCCTCATATTTGTAAAATACCAGAGTCAAACCCACTTCTGTTTGGTCTAAAGCTTATGTTCTGTAGTACTACACTGCAGCAGTGAAGATTAGACCTGCAAGGTTGATATTTGTATTGCACTTTGTAGCTAAAGTGACCCCAAGAAAGAATTCCATATTGGTGGAGGTAGTAGCGATAGTAGTAGTTGTTATTGCTGTTGTCATGCTTTTATTCATTATCATCATCACCACCATCACCATCACCACTGATACCACTGGTTATGGGTGACGAGTTCTGCTTCCTCACATGTTGAAGTCAGAACATTAGAAAGCACACCAAGGCAAGTATATAAAGCAGGGTTTATTTAAAAAGGGGTAACATAGACTTCTCCTGGGAGGGAGAAGAGGCCACATCTGGTATCTAGGTATCCTAAGAAGCAAGGTGTTCCGCCCTTTTTTATATGTCCTAGGTTCCTTTGTTCTCCTGCCTTCTTCCACTTACCTTTCTCCTTCCTGCTGACTAGGCCTAGGAAATGCTTGGTGAGATGGCCAAAAGGTAGGAACCAGGTGGGCTGAAGGGGGAAGGGCAGGATGAGCAGTAAAGGACACATTAATTAATAATCCTATAGCTCCCTGTAGGGAGGGGCAATTCCTGTGACAGGTTTACCTTCGCAACAGGTTGGAGCAGGGGCAGGTTCTTGATAAGGGTGGAAGAAGGGCTCTGAAGGAATTAACATTTTAATCCTTCAGGGGACAGTCTCCAACTTCCTGGACTCACTCAGAATTGGCCTCCTTGATCTGACCTGACTCGATTTAACTATCTATACTGACTGCCTGTCTAATTCTGGCTTCACCACCACCATTATCATCACCACCATCATCATCCAGTGGTCCAGGATGGACCTAAAGGGTAGAGTCTGGTTGTATGAGACATTAATTAGGGTTGAACTGACCAAGATGGAGCACTAACTCAGCCCTGGTAGCTCAGTATCACCCAGACCTTTCATAATCACACAGCTCAGTTTCTCCATCCAGTCAAAGATGAGCACAGAGGGGCAAAGGAGTATCTCAGGTTTGCTTTAGGTTTCCACCCCTGAAGAAAGAGAAATTGCAGTGGAAAACCCTGAATGCCCCTTCTAGCCTTTGAGTTCTCAAGTTGAGTAGCTAATGCAATGATTCAGGGATACCCTGGTTATGAGCCACTTAACCTCTCTGATCCTGTCCTATCATCTCTCAAATGGTGATAATACTGTCTACCCTGCACTCCAGGCAGGGACCATTCTCTCCTTTGTATCCAGAGTGCCTAAGACAGTGTATTTTAAAATTTAAACATGATTTAATTTAGTAGCTGGTTAATAACTAACTATTCACATGAATGAATTTGAACCTTCCAGAAAGCATGAATCCAAAAAGAAATGTCCAACAGGGATTCAAGCCAGATATTTTCTGGCGTTTCCAGTTTTAGTCTCAAGAATTTTGAACATCAAGGGGAAAAAAATTCTCTAGAGTTTTTCAGTTTTGTACTCCTAGAGCACAATTCCTACAACAGATCTCCATGCTTTCTGAGAGGGTGGGGGAAGAGGTCCGTGCCCAGGCATCTACCGTCTCACTGTTAACTAACAACTCTTTCAGATAAATGAAAAGCACAGAGCAGAGGCCACACACCTGCTCTCTTGCTGCAAAGGCCCTGCAACTCCTCAGAGAAAGCCATTGAGAGTGGAGGAGGCCAGGGGTCTCTATGTTCTGAGGGATGGAGAATACAGACTTGCAAATTTTGAACGGTGATGCTAAAAGTTATCACCTTTGGATTCCCCATGGGAGAATCTACTCAGCCTTCTCTCTGGTGCTCACCAGACTGAAATGCGATACCTAAGAGGAGGTGTTTAGCTTCATCAGGATGTCAAAGCCCAGCCCCTTGAAGTGTTTCTCCATACTGGGAAGCCACCGCAGAGATTTTTTAGCATTAATGAAACTGTAGCCTCTGGTTTTGTGCTTCCACTTCCACATTCTCCCTTCATGTCATCATTGTTGATTGCCTTAATTCAGGGACCCTCTTCTGGGCCTTCGGCTGTCTACTCATATCAATGGATAGGTCCACTCCTGCTCTGATATGATAGGAAACTGCTCCATGAGCATCCCAGGCCTGAGGCATCTTCACCACTGGTCTGGCCTGATTCCTGATACCTTCTGCCCCATCCCCCTCACACACACACACACACACACACACACACACATGCACACACACACACACACTTCACTACTCACAATTCACTATTTTCAGCTGGCTCTTATATAAGTGTTACTAGAGAGGAAGAATAAGTTAAAGCCATTTTCAGTTTAGATTCTTTGCCAGTTCTTTGGGGTTGGGGTATTTAGAAGCAGGTACTTGTAAGATATTTCTGCCTGGGGGTTGGGTCAGGAGGAGGAAGGCTGAGAATTAGACCTGGGACAAGGACAAGGCCTAGAACACAGCATTCTGAGAGGAAATGAGGAAGAGTGTCTTCCAAGCCACACCACCTCCACCCAGACACCGCCTGCCTCTGCCTTGAGAGTTAAAATGAGGATCCAGATAATCATCCCCCAAAGTGAGCATAAATAGAAAAGATATTGAAAATAAATCATTACAGATGACAGGATTTCACCAGAGGGGAAAATGTATGTTCCATTGAGCCAAGTACAAACAGTTGTCAGGCTTTGGTGCAGCTATGGAGGGACAGTTCTTGAGCTCTGAGCCCAGCTTCCCAGTATACTTGGAGACAGCCTTGAGGGAAGGTGGTCCCACAGGGTGGGGTGGAGGCTGCTGGCTTAACTCCACACTCCTAGCACCTAGCAAGAGCATCAGGAAAGGCATAGAGCAGTGAGGAGAAAGCACCTTTCTTCTTGTGAGATAAAAGGATTTTCTGTGGAGCTTTTCTTAGAGGGTTAGCAAAACTCGTTATTGATTTCTGGGGCAAAGCCTTGGGTCACAATGCTCTTGATTCTCCTGCGGCCTCGCGATGCCCTCACATCACCTTCGCCTGGGTATATGGCAGTGCCATGTTAACCCTGATCTCTTAATGACATATTTCCCCGTTCTTGCCCTTGTGTGAAATGACAGTTCTCTGCTTGGCTGGCTTTCCAAGGAGCCGGAAATGCTGCTGTCTGACTTCTTGAACTAAAGAGTTCACTATCAGGACAACACACATAAAAAGACGGGTGCTGGGGACGTCTTGGCTCCCTTGCAGAGGGTGTTGTTTATGAGAGCGTCTTAAACTGTGATCAGAGGAAGACAGGAGAGAGCTATAAAAAGAACTATGTGTAGTCATTTGGGGTGGAGAGATATGAAAAATCTGACTGCGGAGTCCCTAAACAACATGACTGAGCTTCAGTTGCACAGAGACACTTAAAGAAGTTGATGTTTTAGAGTCAAAGGAAAACCAAACACAAACTAATATGGGAAGGTGTTTGAATGAGGAGGTGTGGTACCTGACTCCCAGAAATGACTTTCAAGACTCCAAAGGTGGGTAGAGTGGGAATTGCTCTTTTTAAGGGTTAAGAATTTTTTTTGGCTTGCTGTTCTTGTAAAGGGAAGACAAGTCTGTCCTTGAGAGAACTTGTAAGACAGTCTCTCTTTAAAAAAAAAAAATGCTCTGAAAACAATTAAGTGCCACAAAACTTTGAAAGAACTAAGATCAACTTGGTGTTTGACAAAGCTAACATAAGAATGGTAATCAATCCCTTGGCAATGGAAATTTTAAATTTAAAATAAGCTTCAACAAAGCCTTTGAACCTTCAAACACTTTATGCTTAAGAAATTAATGGGTCCCTGAAGAAGTCACATTTCCTTTTCTGTTTCTGTAATATATACTTCAATTACATTAATCAACAACGCAGCAAAATAACTGACACCAACCAGCTTCCAAGTCACTTTTCCAAATGCGCCTTTTCTTCAGCAGAGACTTAGCATTCAGATAGCTAATTGAGGTTTATATAAGCATGAATAAATATTTGGTGAAGCTGGATTTTCCCATCCTGTTGTCACCCGTAGCTCACCCCAGAATGGCTTCCCACCCTTTTTTCCCTTCTACTGTCATTGCTGTTGAGTGTGATAAACTATCTGGCTGACAGAGATATTAAATTAAAACACTTCTTCTGCAGTATCTATGAAGATGCTAAAACACCCAACAGACGAGTTTGCTTTTAAAGCAAAATGGAATTTCGTGAGATATTTTGCTTTGCTCCAAGGAAGAAATCAGCAGAGGGGGGTCCCTGGTTTCCTGTAATCTTCTCAGCTCTGAACAAATCAGAAAAAAATGGCATCCCTCCATTTAGGTGTGATCCTCCATGTAGACTGTTTTTGCTTTAATTGTGTCTCTCCTCAGCTCTATCCCTTTGAGGATTTTGGTTTCACTTAACTTTTCTCAGAGAAAGTGTCTCCAGGTTTCCTGTTGGTTTTTTCCATTTTGGTTCTCTCTTACAAATGGAAACCTTAAACGTAGAGGCTTTAAACTACAAATTGTATAATATTCCTCAAAACAAACAAGAAATTTTAATTTTTGATTTGGGTATTTGCCTATTTGTGAGTGGTAGATATCGATCTACTGGGAGATGATTTCTCCTTGTTGACATTGGTCCACAGAGAAGTGCTCCTGATAATTTGCATGCTGCTAAGATGGCTAGACCTCACTGTGCAGCTGTTGAGCCCCTGTTGGACTTTTCCACATATACCATCCCCTGTCAGGAGGGTTGAGATACTAAGCCCCTTTCACTAAGGCCCTTGGCTGACCCATCGTCTTAGCAAATCATCTGATATATTTACCTTCTTAAGGTGAACTAGTTCTTCAAAGTGTTTTTGTATTTATTGGGGAACCTCCTAAGAGAAAATAAATTAGTTTCTAATGGTGGAAGTACCTGCACAGGGCAATATAATGTATTTTAAGATGCTGTGCAATAAGGTAAACTTTTGAGTAATATCACTTAGTAATTTAAATCCATATATTCACAAGATTCATCCTTTATAAAAATAATTAAAGAATATCTATTATTGCTGGGTTCTATCCCCAGCACCAAAAAAAAAAAAGAATACCTATTATTGATAGTTCAGATATATTGCTAGAGAATTCCATGTCATGAGCAATGTGAAGGATGGTTGATACTTCAATGATTACTGCTAGAGTTTGAATCTTAAATGTCTCTGAAAGTCAATGTGTTCAAGATTTGGTTTCCAGGCTGGCAATATTAGGATGTGATGTAGTTTTTAGAATATGAGGCCTGGTGGGAAGTCACTAGGTCATTGGGGGATGTGCCCTGAATGGGAATTGAGAAAGCCAGGTCTCTTCTTCTTTCTCATTTGCATTATGGACATGAGGTGAGTGATTTTCTCCACTGTGCACTCCCACCAAGACCCAACCACAGGCCCAACGCACAGGGCCAGCTGATTATGGACTAAAATATCTAAAACTGAGCCCAAACAAGCCATTTCTCTTTATAAATTGGTAATCCCATTTATTTATTATAATAACAGAAAGCTCATTAACAGAATCACTCATATTTTGAGGTCTGATTGGCACTGAAAGGAAAATCAGAGCATTTAGGACGTTACAAACCAGTCACCTGTCCACTTGGTTGAATTTTTCACTTCCACATCTGCATTTTAGGCAATTCAACCAGAGACATGAAAATGCACAATTTGGTTGTCAAGGCTGATGGACTCTCCACAGTCTCACCTTGCAGTGCTTCACTTTGCTGTGATTCCTCAGAAAATTTGGAATGGAACCTCCATTTGACCCAGTCATCCCACTCCTAGGTTTATACCCAAAGGACTACAGCATGCTATAGTGACGCAGCCACATCAGTGGTTAGCAGGACAATTCAGAATAGCTGAACTATGGAAACAGCCTAGGTGCCCTTCAACAGATGAATTTCCCCCTCTGTCTCCTGAGAAGACAAAAGGGCCTTTCACATGCTGTAGACTTCCAAGCCTTGAAAGCAACTTTTCTTGTGTACATGAGTTTGGGTGACTCTTCTTCCATTTAATAAGATTGACAGCACATAAAAATAGGATGAGAATATCTGCTGCACATCAAGAGAAAGTGCATAGGTCCAGATCTTCACCAGAATTGGAAACTGGAATTCAGTAAAAGGCCTCTATGTACAGAGAGGGTTTTAGACCATCCCAGCATTTGTGCATTAAGGCAGGAAGCGATGCTCATTCAGCTACCCAAATTGGCCACAAGCAAAGCTCAACGCTTCCACAATCTCTGGGAAAATGAGATGTTACATGTTCTTAGCAGGAGCTGACAATTAAGCTGAGTGAACAATCGTGCGAGGCGGGGGAGTGGGAGCTCATGCTGCTCAGCCACATGCCTCAGGTGCTGGGTTGAGTGTGAGGCCGAGGGCCAAGAGCTTTCAACCACCCAAGAAGCCGGGGATCCTGAAACCTACAACCCTATGGCATGTTATTCTGTTTATTATCATGGAGACTCCCGGTTCCTTCCAACTATTTCCTCTGGCACGATAAGGATTTTGTGAGGTGCCAGGGGAGATATAATTCATTAGAATCAAGTAATGATTTGTAATATTTAAACTATTCCATTAAACCAGGAAGCAGGTCAGAAACTAACCTTTAAATACAGCCAAGGGAGAAAGTCAGCCCAGCAGCTTAAAATATATATCTTTTGCAGGAAGCATGGAGCATATAATTAGCTGTAATTTCTGCAACTGCAGTCAGGAAGCTTTACTTTTTGGCTGATAGGCAGTGTTATCTCCTGATGGCCTGGGAAACCAAATGCTAGGGTTACATTCCTGGCTCCCACATAGACCCTGGTGGGTGGCTTTGGGGGGAAACTGGGCAAAGGAGCAAAGGAAAGGAATGAGCAGGGTGGGGCTGGGAGCTGGAGCAGTTGTAGGGAAGGATCAGGGTGATGGCCTCTTTGATTCTTTTGTAAGGAGACTACGAATTTTGAGAATTATATTTAAACATATTCTGACTTCCAGTGTGATCATTTCCCAAAGACGTTTTTTCATG
Source organism: Marmota flaviventris (assembly GCF_047511675.1). NCBI lineage: Eukaryota > Metazoa > Chordata > Mammalia > Rodentia > Sciuridae > Marmota > Marmota flaviventris. Next base: position 25,490,235 of record NC_092498.1, read on the forward strand.
CTTAATATATTGGGCAAAAGCTCTATTCCTTGGCTCCTGCTGGTAGTCATGGAGGAAGTTAAATGTGCTACTGTTAAAGGATCACTTTTATTTTTGGCTGTTTCAACGAACACAGATTTTTTTTTTTTTTCCAGTGGGCAAGTCTCAGTCTGGCAGAGGCATTAAAAATTAGTAAAGGTGGAAATGCTTTGAAACATTTGATCTCTTCTCAGGGAAGCTGAGCAGAGGGGAGGGGAGTCTCTTAGGAAGCCTCGCTGTGTGGAAGCATATGCACCAACAATGAGATTTTTCTTCAGTGCCTCCTGAGGCCTGAATTCTCCCCTCTAGTCAGGCACCAAAGCGGGGAAAAGCCCAGCTCTTCTCTCTGACATTTGATCTAAATCTCCTGAAGTCATTGGGGGAGGTCAGGGAAGCTCAGACGGGGGCAACAGAGCAGAAACAGCAACGTGGCAGTAAATAAACCTGATTTCTGTTCATTCTAGTCCAGGCTGGTTTGGTTTGCTGAGAAGTCATTTCTCTTGCTTTTGTTTTTCTGGAAATTGTCAAATCCTGACTCCTCTTGCCCTCTGAACCACATCAACCAACTAATCACCTGATAAAATAACATCTATCCTATCCTTAACAAGAGTGACAGTAATTGGCCTTTTTTTTTTTTTAATAGCATGGGAATCAAACCAAGGGTCTCGTGCATTCAAGGCAAGTAAGAGACATTTTTAAAAAACATTATATCTCCTAGTTATTTATCAGGATTCTGCGTTGTATTAAATCTCTTCTTTAACTATTTTTAAAAATTCTACAGTTTATTGGGGAAGAGAGAGATATATGATTTTAAATGATATTTTTTTTCTTTAAAAATAGTGCATGCATAGCTTAGCACCAGAAAAGCCCCAAAACTATTTCTCTCTTCTGCTTCCTAGGATGATCTCCCTTTGATGGGGATCACGTTCAGATGTGTACTATACTGATATTCCCCAGATAACACATCTTGAATTATAAACTCAGGCATCTTCCAGGTACCGAGGAGGAGAGGATAAAGCAAGAAGGTGAGCAAACATTCATTAGATGAGAAATGGAAAAGCAAGGGGTAGCTTTCCAGGGACCTCCATCACCAGCATTTATCCTACAACATCCACAGTACACAAATAATTGCCTGCAAGCTCTGACTTGGTCAGATAAACCTGCTCACTGCCTCATAGAAACAGCCCGAGAGCATTTCTTGGAAGGCTCGCGTCTCTTCCGCAGCAGCTGCTCATCTCTAATGTAACAGCTCTGTGCTCTCCTCCAGAGCACAGCCGCATTGTCCCAGCTATGAATAAATCATTAACCCTATTTTATTAATAAGGCTAAGCTAACAATACTCCCAACCTGGCCCCGCTCTTCCTTTCCTGCAGAGTCTCAGAAACAAGTGCTGTACGGCTTCCTGTGCTGAGCCTCAAGGATTCGCCTTGCAGGATCTGGGTCTGAGGCATCAGCCAGCTGTCAGCAGAGGAGACCTAACTCCAAAACCTGGGAGACTGTGATTGATGAGAGAGTCCGCTTTCCAGAGAGGCAGTATCTTGGGATATCCACTGCTTCCGTGGGACCCCCATGTAGGAAGGCAGTCTTGTGTATCCCTGAGAAATCCTGGGGAAAGGGGCAGAGCTCAGGAACAACTTATCTGGGTCTCATTTTTGTAAAGAAGTAACTGAGTTTTCTTTAAATTTTGCTTATGAAATAACATTTTAATGATCTTTCCCCTCTTTGAGTGACCTCCAATCTCCCCAACCTTTGGAAACAAGTGAAAATAAATAATAAACTTTGCTTTAAAAAAATTTTCTTATCATTGTGGAAAGCTCCTTGTTATATGATCAATCTTGTTATACTATTTTCTGAGTTATTTTTCTTATTGTTCTCAGGCTTATTTTTTGGAGGCAAATGACAGAAAGTCACTTTCAATTAATATAAACAATGAAGAAGGGGAGAGTCGGTTGACTCAATGAAAATTTAAAGAAGTAGGATGGCCTTTAGGCATTGGGCTGAATCTGAGAGCTAAGAAAGGTCATCAACTATTCTCTCTCTTCAGACTTCATTTCCATGCAGACTGTTTCACAGGGTGACTCCCATTGGGGATCTGTTGAGGTTTGGGACACCCAGCTGCCCTCTGGACCAGTTGAGGAATTAGTCTTAAAAGAACTAGTAGTAACTGGCCATTTCCCTGGGAAATCTGATGAGCTTCCCTGAATCTACTCTTTTCTGAGCCTCCCCACTCTGCATATGATAATCCACATCTACTCAAGTCTTCACCACAGACTTGGGGTCATCCTTTGGTTCCTCTCTGTCCTTCATACCCCTTCTCCAATTCCCCAGCAAGATCCATCAGCCCAATCTTTAAAATGTATCTGCGTCCAAATCCTTGTAATCATTTCTGTCACTACCACCCTACTCTGAGCTACCATCATCCCTTGCCTTGACTAGTGCAGAAACCTCCTGTCTTATTTCCCTACTGATGCTCTAGCTCCTCACTAAAGTTCATTCTCCATGCTTAGCTCTTGTGATCATTTTCAAATGATCATAAGGAAGACTCTGTAATAGGTAACTGAAGCACTCTCTCTTCTCCCGGGTCTCTACCGTTAGCCCCACAGCACCCTCCCCACTTCCATCACCCAGTCCAGTGCCAGGTCTACATAGACAGTCAACATACTGAATAAATGAACTCAAAGTGGCAGGATTCTAAAGTGTATCTTTGCTTACATGGTTTGAATTTCTTTGGGGAAGTTCTTTCCCAAGTTTGTGAGGTCTGGCGCTGGGCTGCCATTCAAACATTTGCCAATAAGCTTATGATTTTGGCAGTTCTACTTTTGCCTGACATTTCTGTAGACTCATTTATATTTAAACTACTTCAATATGGAAATAGTAGTTGTGGTCTAAAACACAATGTCATTTAAAATTAATATGTTTTGATTGCTATGAATTCCTTGTCTGACACTGAGGTAATTCATAAATGACATGATGAGACCGTTCTTCCAGAGTTTCAGACTGTTCTGAAAGTGTATTTTTCCTAACAATGTGTTGCAGGCTTTTAAGAGGAATAGCCTACAATGCATGCCAGGGGGAAATGCCAGTTTGAAGGATTGAAAGAAAAGTATAACAAACTGCCAAATTTGTTAGCATTTTGAGGGACCAGAATATTTGTGAAATTTCGAGTGCCATTTATTTCCTCAGGCCAGTACATACCAATGTGGTAACATTATGAACCAGAATTCACAGCTCATGCCTGCAAAAATACTTTCAAGAAACTTCTAGTGAGTCCCCTGTGAGGTTCTCATCCACTGTCGCCAGGGTCTGTTCTCTGCCATTTGCCCGTAGGCATCTGATGGAGGCCATGACCTTGCAGAACAGCTGTTTTTCCCTCAGTGGAGCACCAGAATCCTGACGTGCCAAACTGTTCAGCCTTCCGTTTTGTTTCACACTCTGTTTGGAAGGCACAGAGTGTTTCTTTGGTACAAGGTTCTGCAAAGTTTTCCTGAAACAAAATTACTTTCAAACTTACTTCTTGACCCAGGACTGACACAAACTCCTTCTGCACAGACTCATTTTCTTGGACACTGAATGGCAGACACCATTATGTTTCTGAGAAATACTTATCAAGCTTCCTCTTCCCTTCAGAAAAGACTGTTCTTTTTCTAGTAGAAAATGATTCCAGAGATATCCACCAATAAGCAGGTGTGGTTTCCTTCTCTGCATGTTGAGAACACACCTGTCTTGGAAAGGGATGTAGACTTGGATGAAGCCATACCAACTCCCCTCTCACTGAGCCACCACATGGCATGATGATGATGCAGGGAGAACAGGTTAGTGATGGCCTTGGAAGATGGGCATGGAAAGGGCAATGAGACAAAATACAGGTCCAGGGTAGAGAAAATTGGCTCCCTATTGTAAAGGTACAAGAAAAAATATGACAAAAAGACATTCCATGGAAACACATCAAAAGGAACTTTTCCTAAACTTCCTGGTAGGATAAAACAAGAATTCTCTTAGCATTAAGATGGCAAGAACTGAAGATATCTTCTCAAGACTTCTATCAAGACCAAGAGCAGCCCAATTTGTCTTCCTAAAACAAGAAAGGCTCTATTTGAAAATGGCAGCTGATATATTGAGCATTTGCTACATGTCTGACCCTGAGCTAAGCATTTTACATATATTAATACACGTGATCGTGCGTTAACTCTATGATGTAAAGTTGCTATTATCATTTTTATTTTATTTTATTTTAATATTTATTTATTTATTTATTTAGTTTTAGGTGGACACATATCTTTGTTTTATTTTTATGTGGTGCTGAGGATCGAACCCAGTGCCTCACACATGCTAGGTGAGCACACTACCACTTGGGCCACAAACCCAGCCCCATATCATTTTTATTTATTTTTTATTTTTTTTAAAGAGAGAGGGAGAGAGAGAGAGAGAGAGAGAGAGAGAGAGAGAGAGAGAGAGAGAGAATTTTTAATATTTATTTTTCAGTTTTTGGCAGACACAACATCTTTGTTTGTGTGTGGTGCTGAGGATCGAACCCGGGGCACACACATGCCTGGCAAGCGCGCTACCGCTTGAGCCACATCCCCAGCCCCAATCATTTTTATTTTAAAGATGAGAAAGCTGATGAGAAAAGCCTGTGCCACCATGGCCATAATCCCAGAAGCTCAGAAGGAGGAGGCAGGAGGAGTTGAGAGTTCAAAGCCAGCCTAAATAGCAATAGTGAGACACCAAGCAACTCAGTGAGACCTTGTCTCTAAATAAAATACAAAAAAGGGCTGGGGATATGGCTCAGTGGTCGAGTGCCCCTGAGTTCAATCCCCAGTAACACTCCCTCCTCCACAAAAAGGATGAGAATGCTGAGGCATAAAGAGGTAAAGTAACTTGCTCAAGAGCCACAACACGTAAATTGCTAAAGCAGGATTTATACTTAGGCAATCCAGGCAAGAGCACTTAAATCACATTGTGCCAGGGTTTCTCAACTGCTGCATTAATGACATTTTAGGCTGGATACAGATGATGCGGGGGAGCTGGCCTGTGCATTTTAGGATGTTGAGCAGCATCCTTTGCATCTAGTTATCTCGCAGTTGAGAAAACCAAAAATATCTCCAGACATTTGTCACCATGTCCTTATTGAGAACCATTGTTTGGCACCAAATGTCCCTACAGCTTGACAATGGCCCATCACATCTCTGACCAACAGTTCTTGTCCCCAGCTTCTTTGGGATTATAAATGAGTTTACAATGTAAACATTCAATGAATTAACGTTGGTATTATTATATGAAAGCTCTGGGCTTGTAGCGAGCTTTGGTGTAAGTTTCCATCTTACCATTTCTGCTTGTGTGTCTGTCATCTGCCAAGAAAGGCAGCAAAGCGGGCAGAAGAGAGGCTCTGTGGTGAACAACAAGAGTCTTGAGGAGTGATTCTACTACTCTTGTCTAATTAAAAGAAGTTCAGCTATTAGTGACCAACTCCTGCAGCCACGGCCAGTGGTTTGTGCTTTATAAACACAACCAAAACATTAGTTTTGTTCAAGCAGAAAATAAAATCATCAGAAAAAAAAGATTGATTTCAGTTTGTAATAAAAAGGCATTCTGAAAATACAATACCTATTCCATTTTTGTAATTAATCATTTTTATTGGAGTCTTGGATATCCCCCATCCTGATGCCATTAGCCACTGGACTTAATGAAGAATATGTCTGATACCAAAGCATCAATGGCTTGAGGATGAGAAAGTCTTGAGCAAGAAAAGAAGCCCAGGGTGATGTATGAAAGGACAGAACAAAAAGGAACCTTTATATTTTATTGCCCAGTTGCTCATAGAGGATGCATCAACAAGTAGGAAGTCATCTTTGACTGGTGTCTGAGCCAAAGAGAAGTGATAAGTCAGGGAGGCTCAACTGCTAACACTTAGGTCAGGTAGACACTGAGTTTCATACCAGAAACAACCACTGAGGGCTTTATAAAGATGCTGAGACACTAAGGCACCCTCAAGACAATTTGTGAACTGCTAGACAAAATCTACACTAAGCTTTACCACTAAGACTGCCAGATAGTCAGGGTTCGATGATATCAGCTACTTAAAAGCAAGAAATACTAAAAATTCAATGGTATGTGAGAGCACAGAGCATGCAGAAAGATTTTGCCATTTTCATAAAAAGCATCACACCAGCATGGTGATGCTTACAGATTTGGAAAAGCCATGTTAGAGTTTCAAAGATCAAGTTTGTGAAGAAATCTATTCACTGAAGTTCTATGGCCACCTTCCCATATGTTCATGTAACTTCCTTCTGTTTCAGTTTCTTTATCTGAAAGCACAACGATGCTGCACATGGTCTTATCTTTTTCCTATTTTATATTTAAATGCTTGAGAGGTAGTACCATTAATTAACAGGTGAAGTTTAGGCTCAAAGAGGTTAAGTCACTAGCCTAAAATCACATAATCAGTCCTAGGTATACTATTTCAAGTCCTATCCTGTTTCCGATTTTCTCCTGAAAAGTGTAGACTGCCTCTATAAGACCTCTTTCAGCTCCAAACTTTCATAACTTTTATGGGTTCTGTAATTGTAAAAGCATATCTGGTACTTAAATGTTTTTTTTTCCTTTCTTACTATGAAAAAAATGTCTTAATTCATGTTGTGTTGCTATAACAGAATACATGAGACTGGGAAATTTATAAAGAAAATGAATTTATTTAACACAGTTTTGGAGGCCGGGAAGTCCAATATAAAGATACTGGCATCTGGTATGGGTCTTATTACTGCATCTTCCCATGGAAGAAGGCATGAAAGTGACAGAGACTGAAAGAGAAAGAAAGGGGCCATACTCATTCTTTTATCAGGAATCCACTCCTGCGATAATGTATTAATCCATTCCTGAAGGCAGAGCCCTCACGACCTAATCACTTCTTAGATGCCTCACCTCTTAACACCCTTGTGCTGGGGATTCAGTTTCTAACTCATGAATCCAGGGGATATACTCAGACTATAGCAAGATTTAAATCATCAAAGGCAAAGAAGTTGCCCAGAGAGCCTGTTTCTGTTTTGTTCCATCAACTCTTGTCCCTTTCAGCCTTCACCAGTTTAGATCATCAAGAGATGGGTTCCAAATACCTGTTTCAGATCAATGTTCAGATCCAGAGACTCGCCTCAGAAAAGAACCACGGAGGACAATCCAAACTAATGCTAAAAGGACCACAGCTGAGTAGGACAATCTAGACCTTGTTTTCTGCTATGGGGAACAGGTAGTCAAGCTCTGTATTTGCAAGTTAAACAAGGTGATACTGCGTTTGGAACACTTGAGAAGATGCCATATCCTACAATTAGCTAGTCCATCATACAAAGGTAGATGAGCTCTGGGGAAAAAAAGAAACAGAAAAAAAAAAAAAAGACCCTATGTCATTCCTTGGCTAAAAGACCTCCATGGGTTTTCAGCATCTTTAAGGAAAATTCAAATCCTAAGCACAGGCAGATGTCAGGCTTTTCCATAACATTTTCTCTTTTTCCTTTCCCAGTTCTAATATAAGATACCCCATATCTTATATCCACATCATACTGGAATTCCTGCTCTCCAAAAAGTTGTTAGGTGCTTGCTATTAGTCCCCTCCCCGTCACATGAAATGCCCCCACCCAGCAAGATCCAGAACAGAGTTACCTCTTCTACAAGCACCTGAAATCCTTTGATCTTATCTTTACTACAATTAACTACTGGGGGGGTATTATTCCATTTCTCTGACTCTACCATGAGTGAATATCTTATTTGTTTCTTATCATGGTGCCAAGTTCAAAACACGTGTTCAACATAATAAGTGTTTGCATGAACTAAAGTGTTCAAAAAAGTTAGTTGAAGTGAATAGGAAGAAATCAGAGCATGCCCCTGATTGCACTTTATCTTCTTTGCCTTCATGCCCTTCAAACCCTTTGTTCTATTTTTGTATTGGTTGATTTGCATTAGAATGAATTAATATTGGTTGATATATAGAATGCATTAATTTCATTTGGTTTCCCAAGAGTCAGAGACTGCCATTCCTTTAGAGACCCTACAAAGTCCCTGCACATAGCAAGTGCTTAAGAAATGAATTAATCCCCTGACTTTTATTTTTGGTGCTTGCTCCTAATATAGGATTTAGGATTAGGCTATTTACATTCAAAGCCAGACCAGCTGGAGAAAAACACAAATGATGGACTTACTGGTTAAATAAGAAGCAGATCAGTGGATACAGTAGAGGGGGGCCATGTATGAATAGACGCAACTCCGGGGAGACCTTCATATTACATGCAACACCTGCATGCATATCTGAGTCCATCACTAGGCAGATGTGAAGATCAATGTTATTTGGTTGAACAATTTGCTGCTTCTATTTAAAGAAGAGCACATGTGGAATAATCAGACAGGCCTGTATTTGAGTCCAGGCTCCCCAACTTTGAAAACTTCAGTGAATCATTTACTCTGCCAGGTCTTAGTTTCCTATTGGTAAGAAGTGAACATTTGATTGTAGGATTTCTGTGAAGACAGTTAACTGAGTTAATGCAAGAAAAGTTCTTAGCACAAGATTAAACAAGGACTGAGCGCTCAAGAAATGTAAGCTTTCATCATCATCATCAACATTATGATTGACTTAAGACTCAAAGTAGGGCAAGTAACTTGCAAATAGAATTTTTAAACTAGGAAAATGTGCCTTGATCTATTTTTTAAGTTACTGAGAATAATAGTATTTCTCTTGAAATATATTAAGAATTAATTAAACATATATCCAGAGTATCCCACATTTCAGGGATACTATTTATAAAAATACTATTTATAAAACTGAGGAAGAGCAAGTTTTCCAGATCTGCTTGTCATTGTTGGCTGGGAAAGCAGATGATATTTACAGGCCTCCCCCCACTTTTGAGTTATTTCAGCTGCTCTGGTTTTGATTGGTATTGTCTAATGTTGCATTTGGGGGTAGCCAATGGATACAGTGGATTAGGAACTCTACAAAGTGTCTTCAGGCAGAGACCAAGACCTCTTAATTTTTTGCACCCGCTGTGATGTGGAACACAGCAGGGGCCACACGTAGGTGCATAGAAAATACATTTTACAAGAATGCATGAATTACGTGTATATTACAAAGACTCTCTGGGCTATATTGTCTCCCTGATAGTGACTTCTATGATTCCTGATAAGAATAAAGAATCCTGAGTATTCTACTGCTTTTGTATACAGCTCAGGGGAAACATTCATAGCTTTGGCATCATGCTAACCTGAGTTTGAGTCTTTTTCCACCAAGTATTAATGAGGTGCAACCTCAGACAACTTAGCTTCTCCGGAGCTGGATGATACAACCTACAATTATGGTATTGAATGATGTGATATATGAAATTAGCACATATATAAGGTGCTCAGCAAATTGCAGGATTTTTTAAACCCCTTTCTCCCTTCTGCAAGAAATCAGAATATAGGATAAAGAAAATTATCCCCCTGAGACACACTTCACAAAAGGACCATTTAGATAAGGACAAGAGCCAAAACTATCTGCAGGATTATTTTAGAACAGGACATGGATTCTTCATTCAGGAAAAAAATGTTCTAAATCCCTCTAGACTGTCTTGAAGTATATTTTTTGGGGAAAATATTTCTTGGCAAATATTTTTTAAATTTTGCTTTTACATTAAAAGTCGAGATTGGACTATTTTGGTTGTATAGTGTTGGTTCTCTGAGTGATGGAGAGGTCTATGCTTAGTCCAGGGGCTCTGTAAATTAATGAGAGCTCTGATAACAAATGGCAACAGTGGTGATGCTGGACTAGTTCTCATGCCTTATGTTGGCACCCAGAGGGGTTGGCTATGATTTCATGTTTAAAGAACTGTGCGTCATGATAGAAGACGTCAGTGTGTTATGTATGTCTTCCTGCTACTGAACCAAGACATCTATGAAAACTCACAGTCATACACATGCTCATGCATTGAAATCAGTAAAATTGAACTGGTTGAATTTATACAACTGTTTATTTTGTGTCTGAGATTCCATTTTGCCACAGGGACATTTTTTTGCCTTAATTTGATTATTTTGTGGATGTCTTAAAAGCCTGGTGTGGCGGTTCCTGGGAAAAGCAGATACTGTCCCTAACGTCCCCCAACCTACCCCAAGGTTACCCATACTTTTCAAGTGGCACTAATTCCTTCCACACACAAACTCACACATGACACTTGTAGCATCCTGTCCTATTTATTCACGAGACTGGATATATTCTTTAGCAATGGGCTAAGAACTTTTAGTCTACATTTGCATATGTCTTCATAGCATTTTTATGTACATAGGCCTGAATGTGTACACTGTCTACTTCTGGTCAGGGTAGGCACAAATACTGTTTTCAGGTTAAATGGAAATGAGCTACTCATGACTCTGACCTGCATTCACATTATGCCATCCACAGGAATCATCTTGGGCATTCTCAGATTTTGGTATCCTTGGGGGACCCTAGAATCAATTAATTCCCTGTGGATATTAATGATGACTGTATAAAGTCAACAACAACAACAAAACTATACCACAAAACCTTGGAGACCCAGTGTAATCATTGTAAAGGCTCCCCTATATTCACCCAAATCTTCACAATGTCACCCAAACCTGACATTGTGAAGATTAGGAGAAACTATGGCCATAGAACGGGCCTGCAGTTTTTCCCGTGGTGTCACTGCACACACGGCCTTGTCTCATTTGCTGTCCCCCTCCCTCACCTTCCCTGATGCATGCATGCAGGTTGCTGGGCATTTACAGCCTCTCCAGTGCCAGCAAGAGGAGTGGATCTGTCAGAGGAGTGGAAATGAAAGTGATGAGGGGCATGTCCCACAAAGCAGGTGAAACCCAGGAGAGCATATGCCTCTATACCCAGAAATGCATTCACTGATTGGGAGATAGCCAAGTGAAACAGCCAATACAGGTCATTTAGCATTCCATTGCAAAAAATGAAACAGGTACAGAAACAAAATCCAACATTTTACTTTTTCTCTCCCTTCCTTGGGTCCTTTCCCTTCCGTTCCTTTACCCTTTTTCCTCTCTCCTTTCCTTCCCTCCCTCCCTCCCTTCCATCCTTCCTTCCTTCCATTGTCTTTATGCAAATTTTAAGTCCCTTACAAAATGCCATAGGGACCAAGCCATTCCTGGAGGGAGAGTGAAACCTTTCTAAGTGACAGGCTGGTATGTTTAAATTTAAAAGTTCCCTTCACTCCCCTTTGTGGGAAGCCATCTACAAGCCATGGGTGAAGTGAGTGATGTTCCAGACATTAGGCAGGAAAGTCCAGTCTTAGGAACTCCCAGGCGGAATCCACTGGTTCAAGAATGCCTAATTTCTGTTGGCGCCCTGTTCATGCGCATTACTCAAGTTCAAGCACAGCTTCCTGGAGATGGGTGCAACTTGCCAAATGCCAATCAAACTGTTTACAGCAAGACCCCTGTCACACTGAGAAGCAAGCACTGAAACAACATTGAAACCTTATCCCTGTCTTTGATGTACTCCCCCTTAAGAAAAGAATTGGGATCTTTTTCAGTTGTTCAGGTCCTGTTGCTATCAGGACTGGAAGACTCATCAAGTGCTCTGCTTTTTAAATCTAACCTTTGGCTTTGTCTTATTTCTTACTTATTATTTTAGACTTTTTATTTTCCCAGGTGGCTCACACCTCCTTGATAGAAACTTGCTCTATTGGGTGCTGGCGGTATACCCCGATACCCCCTCCCACATTCTGCTTCTCTCAATAATTCCACAAGCATGTCTTATTTGATGCACTGCCTCATTTCCAAAGTGCCTTGGACTCAGACGCTCCACCAGGCATACAACGGACCAGTTAAAGGTGCATGACATGCAGAGACAGAACATGTAGATTTTATTTAAAGGGACACATGGCTACCCATTCAAGAGGAAATGTTGTCATCCTGGTCAGGCATGGATCCAATCTGTGTTAAAGAACATGAAAGGAATCTTGGCTACAACAGAAAATCATCATATGCTAATATAACCAAGTCAGGTACACTGCTATTTCGTGCCATCTTCTTCTTTCTCATGTGAAGGTTGCCGTCATTTCACACACATTTTGCAAGGATAAAGGTAGAACCATTACTGCCTTCTTGTAGGAATGGAGAAGCAAACGTGTTTTGTAACAGAGTTGCAACATTTTTGAATTTTCTTCTTCAAACCTCTCTCTAACTCTGTCTTCTACATACCTTTTATTTCTTTACATATAGATAGAATGTCTTTCTCTGTGACACACAAACACATAAAGTCTGGTCAAATAGCTAAGGGTTGAGGTCCCTATTCCATTTGAAATTTGAAATTGGAATTAGCAAAGTATGACCTTTTTCAAAGCAACTTAGAAGCTAGGCATCATTAGCCTAGTAGGACGTAAAGCAAACCAACAACTAACTCAAAATGTCACACAACAGACATTGGATAAATCACCTACAGCCCTAAGTCTCTGGAATTGCCACCCTTTGTGGATCTTGAAAAGACCAATCAATACATCTTCAACCAAGGGTCAAGGTCACCAGACTGAGGAGAGACCACAGCTCCTGGTGCCCTTGGTTTGTTGTGGCTATTGTTTATGTGTTTTAAGCAACATAACTACTAATAAGGTTATTTTAAGAAATATTCATTTCCCTCTGTTATGGCCATGATACTCAGTAGTGAAGGGGAAACAATTGGACACACAGAAACTAAATATGCTATTGGGTTTTACAAGACTTTCTTCTTTCCTCTTAGAAGGGAATTTCTGTAACTTTCACCTCTCAGGTATGTCACAATGTACCTGAGGAATAAAAAGGAGGCAATGCCTCTCAAAAGAATAAATAGCTTTTACCATGAGCTAATAGAGCTGTAGTATTGGCAACAGCATCTACAGAATTAACCTGCAGTGCTGAGCCACACAGAAACAAGTGAGATTAGTTCCATTTCAGTTACAGTAACAACAGGAACCAGGCCCACATGTTTATATCTTAGTGGAAGCAGAGGACAGATTGCAAAGCAAGTCTAGATCCAATAATCAGGCAGAAATGAAGCCCTCCTCTGGAAAATCAAAATAAAATAATTGCTAGTGGCAGCTTGCACTGGGTTCTAAGAATTAGGAGCCAAATGTTTTTCTGCAAAAAGAACTGTGGGGAAGCAAAAGGAAAATAAATTGCTCCAGGTTCTAGACATTCTTTATTCCTGGGCACTGAACATCTTATATACAATCTTCAGAAAAATGGATGGTTCAAAAGCAAAGCAAAACAAAATAGAACACGTCATGGGGAAATCTTTGCCTGGCCCTGAATGAGACAATTCAGGTCTCCCAAGCCAGCGTCTCTGGTTTATTAAAGGTTTCAGAATCTGCCTTACAGTATTTCTTTTTCTTTCTACAGTTGAATCAAGACACAAAGAACTCAAGTTGTACTAGAATTTTCTAAATTAGCACTGGATTCGAAAATAGAAATCAATACTGGAGACTTTTAAAAATGAATGTTTATTTAGCTTTTATACCATTCCCCCCAACGAGCAACGCTTTAGAGGTCTATTCCTTTGGATTTGATCTGAGAATGTGGGATCTGTCTTTTCTTACTCCTGCCAAGTTAATCCCACTCCTCCCTGCCTCTACCTCTCATGGGCCCATTATGATTTCCTCACTCCTTTCCTCCCAAATTCAGAAGCAAAGTGTGAAAAGCTGTTTAAGTCCCCTTAATGTACTGAGAAAGGAAACTATCTGGCCATTTTTTATATTCCATGATATTAAAGTAATTCATCTGAGTTTGTGTTAATGACAGTAAATCTCTCCTGCTGACAAGCTGTGGTCAATTATCCTTTCTACAGCCTTTTAAATCTGAAGCAGTAGGAAGTGTGTCAGTGTTGGAAACTTGTGGCTTGCTTATTCAAAAGAAACAGCCAAAGGGCTTCAACAGGTCTCTCAAGGCCACATGCTCCTTACCCCAAGACTGCCCTCCCAGGGGCCAGCAAATGCCAGGACACTTCCACTGAGATTTACACATAGGAGGAAAAGGTTTAAATAAAGTAGTGTGCTATTTATCCCTATAATGAGTAGTTTAATGGTGACAATTAGGAAGGAAATCCCACAAGACTGAACTCCAGTTACTTATTACTGCCACTGAAAGTCAATTAAAGTTCTAACTAATTATAGGGATTTGGATCATCTGTCATCTGGCAAATCATATTAGGGGGAAAGGGGTCTTGGTGTGTTTTTCAAGGTGTCTGATGTGGACTCCATTAAGTTGGTTAGTTTTCAGACTAGGAAGTGTGGAGGGGATTTGCCCCACACATCTGCAGATCCGTTCACCTGGGAGAGCAGCAGATACCTTGGATGGATTTTCATCTAATCTTGGCAGCTCAACAAAAAGCAAGAGTTGGCTGAGAGATGGGTGGAGAGATGTTCACTCTGCCAGACCAGTCACCCAGAACATTGCTCTCAACTCAAGAGCCCATCGTGGTGGTTCCTTGTTGCCTACCACACCACATTCTTATTCCTTGCCTACTTCAAAGCCAACCTGCTGCCTGCCCCTAGGGCTCCCCAGTAGCTTTGTGTGTGGGTCATGTGACTTTCACAAACATTATCATCGCCATTCAAACCATGTCTCTGCTTTTTCTCAGCCTCTTAATAAAGATGCAGGCTTCCCTTTCGTCTGCCCACCCAAATTATCTTCCTCTTCACTTCTTAGCTCTGGTTTTAACTCCTTCATACAGAATCCAACACCAAACCTCTCCTTCAATGAGTTGTGGAGATAGTTCAGAGTTTATTGCTTGTTGGTTCTCATCTAACAGGAGCTATGTCTGAAGTGTCTGCTTCTTGGTCAGCATCTGGGATACATTCACATCCCAAAGTAGATTCCTTGTGTGTGTGTGTGTGTGTGTGTGTGTGTGTGTGTGTGAGTGAGTTGGGAATTGAACCCAGGGCCTTATGCATGTGAGGCAAGCACTCTATCAACAGAACTATATTCCCAGCCCAAAGTAGTAATTCTTGCTTTCTGTCATTGCTTTGGTGTGTAGTCTCATGTTTGGTGAAATGTCTTAAACAGACCTAGCTGGACTCTTCCATTTGTTCACTCTTTCTTCATTCATCAGTATGTGTTAGAATGGCTACTTAGAGCAGGACACCTGAAGCACGACTTCCACATCTGAATCCCACGCTTCTTGTCCTTCCACAATGTCTCAATGGGTGCCTCCATTTGCTCCCACCACCACATTAAGGAGTCAGTCATCATTTCTTCCTTGGTCAACACTTGCAGAGAAATTGTCATCAAAGTATACATTAATAGAAAAAAAAATGAGCCCTCTATCCTGCCTCTTCATATAACTCTCTTCAGAGCAAACCAGGAAACAAAGGGAAGAAAACATTTTCATATGATCTTCCAAATGACTTCAGAGCTTGCATAAGGTTCAAGTTTAGTTCAAGGGCTGGGCAAAACTTGGGTCAGCCAGCCATGTTCAGGTCAGCCAGACATGTTCAGGTCAGCCAGACATCAGGGTCAGCCAGCCATGTTTGGGTTGAATCAAGAACATTGCTGATTTCACTTCCCAAGACAGATGTTAGAATTTTAACTTTCCTTCTTTCAGTGCCTTCATGGTTTCAAAACACATTTCATCTTGGAGTGAGACTTCCCTGAGGATCTATTTTCTCATGCTCCCCTTTCATGGCATGGCCTTTGGCATCTTACCTTCTGCACCTGTGGTGTTTTGACTTCATGTCCTCACTAGCATTTGCTGTTTATATAAAATGAATATTTTGCATGTATCCAAGGACTCTGACCAGGAAGAAACAAGAAATCTGACTGATGAGAAAATCCACCAAATGTTTTCATTAAAACTTCATGCTATTTTTTGCAAGATTTATTGCCCATAACAAAGCATTGAAAATAGAATATTCTCAGGCATCAAACACAAAGGCAAGACTGATGACATAGAATCATATCGAGGGACTGCTCAAAACCTGTCAATGGCTCAGCATCTCTAACAGCACTCAGCACATTGTGTTGATACTATTGTACCTTCATTGCAACACCCACACCACCAGCAATCAGAGTATGGTGCTGTGTGTTTTTCTGGTAGCTAGCACAATGCCTGACACACAGTAGACTCTTATTTGTAGAATAAATACTATATGGCTATATAATTACCAGGTGTTAGGTGAGAGGTTTTAGAACACCAAGATATACAGTACCTGTCTTTGATTCCCAAGCCTTGTGATCATCAGAGTTCTCAGAAAGCTCTAAAATTGCGGGTATGCAGGGTTCACTTCCAGGAATGCAAAATCAATAGATCTGTATAGGTACTCGGGATTCTGTTTATATGTTATTTAGAGACAGGGTCTTGCTGAGTTGCTTAGGGCATCACTAAGTTGCTGAGGTTGGCTTTGAACTCACGATCCTCCTGCCTCAGCCTCCTGAGCTGCTGGGATTACAGGCATGCATCACCACACCCAGCTTGGATTCTATATTTCTAGTAAGCTTCTCTGACACTTCTAATGATCAGCCAAATTGGGAACCATTGGTCTAGTGAGTGATAATAAAGCCCTATGCTTTTATATCTCTTTTCCTACATATAAATTCTCACTTGATTATTACTTTCTGAGAAAGGCAACATACCCAGCAGGTTACAAATAGGAATACAAAGCCTAGCAAGTTCACAAAGTTGGTGAAGTCAGACAGAGACTAGATTTGAGCCCAGGATTTCCATCCAAAAGCTCAGCAATATTTGCATATCACCAATCCCCTCTTGAGACTGATGACAAAGGTTAGCTCAGTTAGGTAAAGAGCAACCAACCAAAGGTCACCATTAATTGAATAGCCTTTTTCACCCACACACCCTTGAGAATGACACTGGGGATATTTACAAACAATTTTAAAATAATTATGGTTCTATAACTATATGATACACACAATTATGTTTTTCATAGAAAATAAATAAATTCAATGACAAAATCAACCCTCATGGTTGGAATGTGCTTGGTTATTCCATACTCCACATGGTCCCTTGGAAGGGACTATATGGCAAACTAGAATGCAAATGCAATCCTTTAACATGGTTCATGAATTCAGTCCTCTTCCTTATCTCTGAGTTGTTACCTAGCCACTTTGCTTCACTCTACTATCTGCAGTGTGATAATACTGGGATAAATCCTTTAGTAAGGATTTATCCCGGTATTATCATATAATCCAATATGACATTAACTGGGCATTTGACAGCAGACAGATGAAAATTCCAGCTCCCTCTCTGGATTAGTAACATAGCAAGTTTCATTTTGCAATTACAAGCTACAAGAGAGCAGCATCAGCAAAAGGCACCTCTATTTTCTACTCAGGTACACGACCTGAAGCTTTTCCTTCTCACAGCTTTGACAAGAAAAGGCCAGGGGTTCATAGTGTGTACAAGAGCTATCCTGTCATTTAGGAATGTGGTCCCTTCAGTCTGGGAGAGACAGGAGATTCCATGAAACATGGAGAGTGCTTATGCTGAACACACACACACACACAAACATGGAGACCAGTCACTAGAAAAATAAACAGAATTAAATAAAAGCTTTATTTTATTTTTTGATAGCCTTTAAATGATACTTTGAAGTGTTTCTTGGTGGAAAAGCACCTCACCAATATTTTTTGTTTTGTTTTGTTTTTCTCTTCTATGTGGTAGCAGTACATATGACCAGAAGAAGTTTGGGAGGGAAAAGGGAAAGGGTTGCAAATGTGCCTAGCCATCCATCAGAGAGGAACTTTCAAGAAAAGTGGCTGGTTGCTCTTGTTTCCTTGTATTCACAATAGGGAAGATCACTGCCCTGACAAAGGTGGCATTTTATGACATCTGTCCCTTTACTCTTTTGTGGATAGGGATTTCATGGCCTGAAAAAAATAAATGAGACTCACTGAGTCCACTGAATTAGAGACATGTTTAAATTCATACTACACATTTTAAGTAATCACTTTGGGAAACTATTTTCTTGATGGGAACCCATCCCCTCCCTCCTTTTAAAATAAGTCTCACAGCCAAAGGCATAGTCATTCAACCATGAAATATATATTTACTAACATCTATTATTAATGAAGGGCTATTGCTAGGATGAGCAGTGGCAGTAAAGGTGGCCAGGAATCATCCTGGGAGGCACAGTTTGGAGAAGAGCCCAGCTGCAGCCCTGGCTATGCTTGCTGCCCACTGGACATAGATGAAAGTGGAAGTGGGAGGTGCTCTAGGAATTCCTGAAGCCCGGATGGGGAAGATCTGAGATTCAAAGACCAAATCTCAGTATCTCCAATACCAGCACTTTCTCTTTTTCTGTGATCACAGTGATTATGGAAGCTTTGTTAGTAGAAAATGAAATATCCAAGGCATGGGACATTTGACTTTTGTGTTGTTTGGGGTTGTCTGTGAGACCTAGCATTTTTGTTGGGGAGAACTGCATTTTGAAATAAAACAAACAAAAACAAGTTCTCCTGTAAGTTAGCAGAATAGGATCCATGAAAAGATCAAAGTGCCCATGTACATCTTAAGGAATGGTGATGGAAGGCTGGATTGCTCTTAAGGGGAGCCAATAAGTTTTCAAATTTACCGCTTATTCATCTGCATTTCTGTAAGGAGCTCTCCTTGTTCTTGTAGCGATCTACAGTTCCAATCATGTATCCTCTAAAGAAAATAGACATTAAATAAAATGCCTTGCAAGTGAGATGATCTACCTTATGTGGTTTTTACAAAATTTGTTATTATGTTCTGGATATTAACTTTTGTGTTAGGGCCTCACTATGAAAAACATTCTTGTTACATAACCATCTGCTCTGTAAAAAGAGCATTTTCAGTTTGCTCTGTTAAAGGACTGAGCATTGCTTTAAAGAACTTTTTGCAAGGAAGTCTTAGCTAAGACTTGTGAGTCTCGATTGTGCTGTTAAGCCTTATTGTCTATATAAGCTCATAGGTTAGTTACCTAAACAGGCCCTGGACATCTTGAACCCTTCTATATAGTAATCCCAAAATATTATGTATTCTTTAAAGCATCAGTTTTTAGCTTGCTCAATTCTTCTTTTAAAGTAGGAGTAAGATATACCTGGTGATGATATTATTGGTACTTTAAATGGTTTCTTAAAATTATTGTGGAGATGCCATTATTATGTGTCTTTAAAGATGTCTACTTAATCTAGTGAACCCGACTGCCCATTTCCTTTTGAGAAGATAAAAAAAAATGAATAAAATATCTCTAATATTCTTAATATCTCCAATATTTTAAATACTGAATAAAACTTAACTCATAAAAATGAATAGCAAACTGGTTAAAAGTATCCCCCAAAGAAATGGAAATCTCTTTTTGACAGTTTTTTGAGAAACAAATTTAATTGAAACATTATTCTGTAATTCTCCTCCAAAATGAATTTGAATTTCAGAACATGTCTGAAAATGACATTGTTCTCTTAAAAATGTTCTATAAGGACAATCTTTTTTAGGATTTCACTCCTTTGGATCAATAAAAAATAATTTTTTCATATTTAGACTATGGCAGTTAATTAAAATAACCTTAGTATGTGTCTGGATTCTATTTCTATCAATGTTGCATTATAATGCTGTATACACATGATTCATCCACAAAGGATTAATATATTAAGGAAAATTTCAATGTAAAAATGTTTTACTTCTTTATTGATGAAAATAAAAGACATGTCTCTGTATCAGGGTATTGGTCAAACAACCTAATAGTAAAATAAAGGCAGATTTTTTTCAAAGCATTGTGGCAATATTTATTTGCTTTGGAAAATTAATTTGAGTAGATTTTTAGATAATAATCTGAAATGATATGGAACCAGGTCTGGCACATAAAGTGGGTTATCAAACTTGGTAATATCATTTTGGGGGATTTGTGATTATAATGATGAGATGAGATTTCCTTTGGGTCCTCAAATTACTCTAATGAAGAGAGAGTTTGAAAATGTTTGGAGTACCAGCAGAGGACACAACACCCATGTCCTCATTTATAACTGCCTTGGTGCTGGCTCTCATTTGAACTGCAAGATTGAGATGTTCACTTACAAATTCTCAATACAAGAACAGAATGAGAAAGGTTATGTTCAAATATCTGATTATCAAAGGTGAGCAGCTTTATTTTCTAAGAAAATAACTCCTCTTTTTTTGGCAAATAATGTCAGAGTGAATTTATTCCAAGGTCGCATATTGAGCAAAGGATCTTAAGTGATTTTATTTTCTAGATTTAAAAAAAAATTCCACCCACCCAGTATTCCTTTCTATGCCTAAGAGATTAATTTCTCACCATTTTAACTGATATCAACAAAGCAATTCTGGTGCTAATCAAAAAATTTAATATAAGAAATATATGATATGGAAAAATGGTTTATACAGGCCACAATTAAATAAGAGCTTATGTATAAATTGTCCATTAAAAAGTTTTTTTTATTTTTTTTAAAGAGAGAGAGAGAGAGAGAGACAGAGAGAATTTTTTTAATATTTATTTTTTAGTTATCGGCGGACACCGCACGCATGCCAGGCGAGCGTGCTACCGCTTGAGCTACATCCCCAGCCCCTTAAAAAGTTTTTTAAAGGGTTGGGGATATAGCTCAATAGTAGAGTGGTTGCTTAGCATACACAAAGCCCCAAGTTTGACACCAAGCCCCATGTTAAAAAACAAAAAAGAAACTTAAAGAGAAAAAAATACTGGAAAATTGGTAAAGTCTTTGTTTTAAAAGAAAGTGACTCTTAATTGTCTAATTAGTGTATTTATATGTTAATATAAAGATATTCTGACTGGACCTGATGGTGCATGCCTGTATTCCCAATGACTGGGGAGGCTGAGGATCCCAAGTTCAAGACTAGTCTCATCAACTTTGTGAAACCCTCAGCAATATAGCAAGAACTTGTCTCAAAAAATTTAAAAAAGGCTCAGATGTAGCTCAGTGGTAAAAACACCACTGGGTTTAATCACTAGTACCACAAAATAAATAAAAATAAATTAAAAAGAAAGAAAGAAATTCTGTTTGGATATATCCATTTTTAATTTTTACAGCTTTACTCTGAATATAGTGGACCTCAAATAAGCTGTGCATATATAAGTGAATAATTTAATGTTTCTTCATATGTAACCATCCATGAAGCCATCCCACAACCAGTGTAAACACCCCAAAATTTTCTCATGCCCCTTTATAAGGACAATTTTAATTTTCTTCCCATGAACCTCTGCTTTTTCAGACAACCACTAATTTGCTTTGTTACTATAGACTCTGTTGATATTTAGTTTTATGTAAATTAAATCATACAATGTCTACAGTCTTTGTATTTCTTCTTTCACTCCACATAATTATTTTGCGATTCATCCATGTTGTGTGTATCAGTCCTTGGTGATTGGGTGAGTTTTCTATCAATTCCACTCCTATTCACCTCAAAATGTCCCTTTTCCTCTATATTGTTTTCTACTTGCCTTTCTGAACAAAAAGTCCTCCCCTTCTGTTTTAAGTTAACTTTTTTGCTGCTGTGATCAAAAGACCTGAAAAGAACAATTAGAGGAGGAAAAGTATATTTGGAGGCTCACAGGTTCAGAGGTCTCCATCCACAGATGGCTGACTTCATTACTTGGGGCCTGAAGTGAGGCAGAACATCATGGTGGAAGAGTGTGGCATAGGAAAGTGGCTCGGGACATTATCAGGAAGGGGATGGGAAGAGAAAGAGAGAATGCTTCCTTCATAGTCAAAATATAAATCCCAAGGTCATGCCCCCATGGACCCACCTCCCCTAGCCATAGCCTACTTGCCTACAGTTACCACTAAGAGCAATATAGGAAGAATCCCCTAATAATCTAACTAGGAGATTAGCACGCTGATTCAGATAAGTCTCATAACCCAATCATTTCACCTATAAACTTTCTTGCACTGTCTCATGCATGAGCTTTTGGGAGACACCTCATAACTAAACCATAACATTCCACCTTAGATCACCCATTATGCTCATCTCACAATGCAAAATACATTTAATCTATTTCCAAGAGTTCCAAAAGGACTCTGACCCTGCTGCTCTTTGCCTGGTCTCCCATGCCTTCCTTTGAAATCTCAATGGAAGTTTCCATAACCCCCTAACTCTAGCATCATACATTTCCTTCAAAACCAGCACCATGTGGTTGACACTTAGGTCTGCCACCATCTCCAGTAGTAGCCAAGCCTCCTGGGACCTGGCTGTAGCAGCCAAGGTTCCAGGATAGCTGGGCATGGTTAAAACAAACAAACAAACAACAACAACAACAAAAACTTCCCAGGCCCCTCTGTTCAGACAGAGTTCCCCACTTTTCTATTCTCAAAGGAATATTCTACCTTTATATACCCTTGCATCTTAGATGCATGTGGTCTTGCCAATTCCTGAGATACCCTTGAGCCATTTTTCCTACTGTCTCTAAAGACTGCAAAGTCTTTAGCATTTATTCAATGGTTATAATGTCTTTAATAACCATAACTTCTTTAGCCTCAGTTTTACTCACAGTTTTCTGTCCAAACTACAATTTTCCAAATCTTTCCTCTCTGCTTTGTGCTCCTGATTATCACAATAGATTTGGCTAAAAGCCTCCAGCAATATCCATGCCACCCCCTGAAGATTGTGCTTTCTTGAAATTCCCTCTGCCAGATTAAGAAGTCCATTACCAGTGGATGTGTAACCGATGTGAATCTGCAATATGTATATGGGGTAAAAATGGGAGTTCATAATCTGCTTGAATCAAATGTATGAAATATGATATGTCAAGAGCTTTGTAATGTTTTGAACAACTAATAAAAAAAAAAAAGAACAATAAAAAAAAGAAGTCCATTACCTTTAAATTCAACCTCACAGAAAGTCTCAGGACATGGGCAAAATGCAAATAATTTTTTGTCCATAAAGTAACAGAAATGGCCTCTATTCCAATTTCCAAAAAAGTCCTCCTTCTCTTCTGAATCTTCATGATCCCAATCTCTGCTGTCCACAGTCTTAAAGGCATTCTGGTCTTCTAAACTTCCACAAGAATCACCCATTAAAGATCACTTAAAACATTCTAAACATTCTAAACCTTTTACATCCTGTATCACTACACTTTCCAAAATTTCTCTCACAAATTCTAAAAAGTTCTAAAAGCTTCTGAATCACATGGTCAGGTAAGTCTCAGCCATTGCACCAGGCCCCACTCCCGGTACCAATTTATGCTTTAGTCAGCTTTTTTACTACTGTCACAAAAAGATCTAAAATGAACAGTTAGAGGAGGAAGAGTTTATTTGTGGATTCACAGTTTCAGATGTCTCAGTCCAGAGATGGCTGAATCCATTTGGGGGGCGGGGGCGCCTTGGTGAGGCAGAACATCATGGTGGGAGAGTGTGGTGGAAGAAAGTGGCTCAGGATATCACCAGGAAGGAGAAAGAGAGAGAGGAAAGGAGGGAGGGAGGGGGAGACAGAAGGTGAGGGAGAGAGAGAAGGGGAGAGAGAGATGCTCTCATGGACAAAATATAAACCCCAAGGGCACTCCCCACTGACCCACCTCTTCCAGCCACATACTACCTGCCTACAGTCACCACTCAGTTAATCTCTATTAGGCAACTAACACATTGGTTATATTAAGGCTCATAACCTAATCATTTCACCTCAACTTTTTGCATTGTCTCACAGGAGCTTTGGAGGGACACCTCATATCTAAACCATAATATCCTCTTAGCAAACTTTTCCTGGTCAACCTTATTATACCCTTCCTACAAACACAAAGCTACACAGACACTCAACTGTCCACCAAATACCAATGTTTTCCCTGTTCCTCAGAATAAGAGACACTGATTTTCGGCTGAGTTCATCCATGTCCTGCTAAAAGTCTACATTCCCTAGTTCTCTCCAGAAGCTGGGTGGGGCATGTGATTGAACTCAGGCCAATAAAAAGATACAGAAGTATAATCTGGCAACTTCTGGAGCATCTCCTTTGAAAAGTGGATATATACCCCTCATCTGCCAATCCTGCTGCCTGGAATACCTGTGTCAACACAGCTCTTAGTCTGGATTTTGGCTATCTATTTCCAGGTAAGAAAAAGGCAAAGAACTTAATGGATCAAAACAACAACATTGTATCATGGCTCATGATTTTGTGGTCAACTGAGCTCCACTGTGTGGTTCTTCTCCATGTGATGTCAGTTGGGGCTACATTCTTCTAGGACCTTAACTGGACAAGAACATCAAAGTGGCTTCTAACTGACTGCCTGTTGGAGCCACCAGCCAGAGAGCCTTGGTTTTCTTCCACAAGGCTCCTCAAAGCAAGAGTGGGTTCCAAAGGGCCAGAGGCAGTGCTGTTAATCCTTTTAAGGCCAGAGCTTGGAAGATGTAGAACATCATTTCTACCACATTCTAATGACCAAAACAGTCACCCACAATTATGGGGTTAGAATAGCATATGCATATAGTAAGGAAAGAAACTGTGGGGGCCAACTTCGGAGACAAGCTACCACAGAGCATGAGGATGATCGTCACACCCAAGCGATGACAGGGCTGAGAACTCAAAAAGATTCTGTAGTTGCTATGCTGTGCCCTAAACTTCTCTTATGTGAGAGAAAAATGAAATTCCATTTTAGTGACTTCTATTTTTTATTTTCTCTTACATCAATCTAAACCAAATCCTAACTAATACACCAAACAACAGCTTACCAACTACTCCCTTGACTTTGCAACCCCACCCAATCACCACTGACTCTCAGTATAGTTATTTAATGATGCTTCTTTTCTATCATTCTATCATTAATTGCTTTCCCTCTTTGGGGTGTTTATTCTTTTTAAACTTTTCCTTCATCTCTTCCATTACTGCCTTCTTCATTAATTTACTAAATAGTGATGCTTGAAATTATGGCAATAAATGAGGCAGAGAAAAGTTCCTGACCTCATGGAACTTGTCTCCGAAAGCAAATGTATTGCTTTTGTGCTGTGAAAAGTCACCAATAACCTCTCTCTTGCTTTTTTCCCTCAACTCCCAGCCCCTTCACTAAAGTTTTGCAAACACTATTAATCGCTGTCCCCTTGCAAATGCTCTCCCTGGCTCTTTCCTGGATGCTGCATTAGTGTGGAGGTTCCCTTTTCTATAGCCACCCACAGTTTCACCCCTATCCCTTCCCTTTTTCTCTTTCTTTCTTTATCTTCTTATTTGGGGACTTTTTCCCATGAGAATTCGTCAAACAAAGGTAGTGACTGAAATCAGGGAGAAGAGGGAAGTTAGGCTCTTGAAAGAGAACACGGAGGCACAGGAAAAAATATAGTTCTGTGTTAGGAAGAGGTAATGGATTCAGTTTCAGTGCAATCAGGTCACTTCTCCAACAGCCAACAAGATAAAAATGTTTAATGCTTGTTTAATGAGTAGCTTTGTGCCATAGGTCAGTTATATCAGTTACACAGATATGGCCTATATCACTTCCAGTGTGGATAACAAACACACTGAGAAAGTTGGATATCTTGATGTCTGTTGGAGAGAGCCTAGAGGTCAGAGCCACTACAAGAGTTGGTATTGTATGTCCAAATAACCAAGGATTATGTGGGATATATCCTACGTATGAGAAGGAGAGTGCTCTCTGCTCTCTCAAGTAAATTGGGCTGTCCACTGTGTTCTTCTGTAATCCAAATTCACTCAAGCTTGCTTAGCCTAAGAAACAAAATAAGGCAAACTATTATTCTCTCCTATAGATGCAAGCTCTCAAGCCCTCTTCAAATGCTTCTACACTCAGGACTCCAAATCATGAAATACTTCTAGGAGTGTACAGAGGGTATTATATTTATACTCTCAGATGTCACATCCCACTAACTGCAGCAACTACTCTACCTGTCACATCCCCACTGGGCATCACCATCTCACTCTGGATTCTTCACTGGTTCTTTTGGTGCTTCTTTTGATCCATTAGAATCCTTAGTGTTTTGTTGTTGCTTTTTTTTTTTTTTATGCTGAGGGTGGATCTCAGGGTCTCGTGCATGCTGGTAAGAACCACTAGTCCTTAGAATATCATAGTGGTGCAGTGTTCATAAGTAGTTTATTAATGAGGAGGAGGCCAGTAGTTTACTCTGCACTATATCACTATAGTTTACTTCTGGTTTTCTCACAAACCCCTTATTTGAATGATAATCACAATAAGCTTCTGTTTGCAGTATGAGTTATTTATTACTATGTAATAAATTATTCCCAAATTTGGTGAGTGAAAGCAACAATAATAATTTTTCATCTTTCACCATTTCTGTGGGTTAGAAATCCACACAAGGCCCATTGTGGATGGTTTATCTCTGTTTCATGTTATCTGTATTGTAAGCTGGATAACTCGAACGTAGGGGCTGGATTCATTTGAGGACTCATTTACTTACTCATGTGATGGCTAATACTGGGATTGTCACCTAGAACACTCACACTTGGCCTCTCCATGTGACTTGGGATTCCTTGCAACATGGTAACACGTTTCCAAGAGTTAGAATTCCAAGAGGAAAAATCAGGTGGAAGCCATAGCACATATTATGTCTTAGTCTTCAAAGTCACACAGTATCACTTCCACCATATTGCATTGACAAGGCGTTAAAGAGATCTTCCCAGTACACAATTAATAAACATCCTCTGCCTCTCAACAGAGGGATGTCAGTGTCAATATTGTAAAATGAACAGGTGAGATGGAACATATATTGGTATACAGACATCTTTAAAAATACAATCTGCCCCATTATCTCTCTGTGGAGTACAGATACTGTCCAATGGATTACAAAGCATTAATACATTCTTGCCTTGTGTTATGGTTTATTTGTATGAGGTGTTCCCCCAAAAAGCTCATGTGTGAGACCATGCAGGAAGATTTAGAGGTAAAACGACTGGGTTATGAAAGCCTTAACCCAATCAGTGGATTAATCACCTGATGGGGATTAATTAAATGGTGACTGTAGGCAGGTAGTGTGTGGCTGAAGGAGGTAGGCATTGTGGATGTGCCTTATTTGTGGATGGGGTTTATATTTTATGAGCTGAGCTTAGTTTCTCTCTGCTTCTTAATCTTCATGTCCTCAACCTCTTTCTCTCACCACACTCTTTCACCATGATGTTCTGCCTGATCCCAGTCCCCGAGGAATAGAGTTGGCCATCTATGGACTGAGACCTTTGAAACCATGAACCCCCAAAGAAACTTTATCTCCTTAAAATTGTTCTTGTCAGAACTTTTTGTCACTACAGAGAAAAAGCTGACTAAAACAACTTGATTCTGTTTCATTCATCTCTGTTACCCAACTGCCACTGCAAGACCTCTTCCTTAGAGATCTCCTTACCTGAAACAATTTAACTCATGAGAATAGTTGAATATGGATACCATTCCCAGGTACTTATTGCAATGTATACAGGCTATGCTTTCCATCTGGGTATCATACTAGGATTTTGGCAGATAAGATTTTGATCAGTTATAGAACTGAATCCACCCCAATATAGACCAAATAGAATATGAATCTACTTCATCATAATTTTTATTATAAAAGCAACATAAACAAACAAGAATAGGAAAATCCACAGGAAAAGAAAGAATTATAGGTTAAAACAATTCTGGTGAATATAAAAACATTATTAAACCCTAACAATTCAAGCCAGACTGAAAATAGTACATAGACAATTCAAAGGAATAAAAATTGAATTAGTTATCTACTGATTGGCATTCATAGTATTTCAGACACTTTTGTTGCAAACAATGCTGCTATGAAAAACTTTGTATATAATATAATTCCACAAAATCACCAAAGTGTGTCTGTAGCAGAATTTCCATTTGTAATTTTGATAGACATTGCCAAATTTCATCTCTAGGACTTGTTCCAATTTACAATTGTATCAGCAATGTGCAAAGGTGTCTATTCCCTCTGGTCTTGCCAACTGAATTTGCTGTCATAATTCTTAACTTTTTCCAAACTGATATGTGAAAAATGAACTCATCAGAGTGGTTTTGTGTTTTTTATTGTGACTCTGAGAACTTTTTCTTTAAGTTCTATTTGTATTTAACTTTCTGAGACCTATTTGTTAATAACTTTGTCCATTTTTCTATGAATCTATTGAACTTTTTTTAGTGTTTCTTGGGGCTTAGTATACAATTTTAGAAAGTAAATATGTGAGCAGAGATATTGGTCTTTTGAATTCTAAGTATTTTCTGCTCACTTGTTACTTAATATTGTGACTTTGCTTGACATGGGTTTTTGAATACACAATAGGATACTATGGCCCTGTTTAAAGAAGAAAGAAAATTTATTTACGGTAGTCTGAAAATTTCTCCAAGATATAATATCAAATTTTTAAAAACTAGTGTACCAATAATATATAAAATGTGCTATCTTTAGAGGAAAGAGGGAAACAGTCATATTTGCATGTACAAACATAGAGAAACTCTGGGAAGATGAATAAGAAACTAGTGATAATAGTGCTATGGTTTAGTTACGTGTCCCCCAAAGGCCCATGTATTAAAGGCTTAATTGCAGGATGGTGCTACTGGGAGGTGATGGAACCTTAGGAGGGCCTAATGGAAGGAAATTAGGTTCTTTGGGGCATGCCCTTAAATGGATCTATTGGGACCCAGTGCCTTCCTGTCTTTCTTTGCCTCCTAGCTACTGTGCGATGAGCAGTTTCATCTCCTACACGCTCCCACTATGATGTGCTGCCTCACTACAGACTCAAAAGCAATAGAGCCAACTGATCATGGACTAAAATCTCTGAAGCCATCAGCTAAAATAACCGTTCTTATTATTAGGTTTATTATCTCAGGTATTTTATTACAGTGACCCAAAGCCAACTAACATAAATGGTTAACTAAGAATAGAAAAATAAGATAAGAGAGACCACCCATTCTATCTTTTTATATATTTTAATTTTTAAAACATAGGAATATTTACCTATTTAAGAAAACAAAAATAGCTAAAGCTAATCCTATAATACCTATATCACATAAGTATGAAGATTAGATGACATTTCAATTTACTACACCTTAGTGGTGTAACCCCAGAAATGTCACTTAACTTCAATGAACTACAGTAGTTTCTTTATCTACAAAATGGAGTTACAAGAGTTTATTGTGAAGACTCAATTAAACAATACATGTACAGTGCTTGGGACTTGATAAGCCCTCAATAAATTTAATTCCCTTCTTACACCACCCCCAAAAAAATATTTTTAAAACACTACTAAGAACTATTTACTGTGTATTAAAAACTGATGAATAACTTATTATAAGATTTAAATAAATAAAATAAGAACAAAAATTTCATAGATTCTTGAAAGTCTGGTGCTAGAAGTGTTCTCAGAGTTTTGTGTTCCAACACTCTTTCCAAGATGGGGAAAATGAAATTGAGAGTCTTACTTTATTCACCCAACTTCATTGGCCAAGGTGGTGGGGATCGACTGGAAACCTAACACATATCTTTGCCTGTTGATAGTCATTAATGACTTGAAGGATGGGCTACAGACTCTTGTCTGGAGTCAAAATCATCACATGGCTTTGAAGTAGAAAAGTTTTTTAAAAGATTTATAGTGATTTCCTCATAAAATAATTATTAATTACATCCAGTAATTTTATGTTAGCATAAAATCATGGACAGAAAAATTGGATTGTTTATAAGCATCTATTGAAATGTTAGAGAGTTATATTATATATGTGGCCACGTGAAAATTAAAATTTCAGCCTGGTGAAAGACACACTAAATTTGCCTTTTTTAGAGAGTAGTAAGAATAGTTTTTAAATAATTAGCACCTTATCAACCTATAGGCCTAGATATGCTAAATATATTTGTTTTGAATTGTTATGATTATCTTTAAAAAACAAAATATCTTGCAATAGTTATATCAGATATGGGAATTATAAGGTAACATGGGAAGATAACAAAATCAAGAAATTTTTAAAAATTGTTCTTTCACTTAGAAATCATCTGTAGAATGAAGAACACTTCATCTTTGTCTATCACCACATTGTTGTATAGTCCTTGGACAGATTTGTGCCTGGTTTTGGAGCAGATGCAGACTGTATTTCTTCCATTTTTTCTTGAGGAAAAGGCCCACCTTTCTCAGTCAGATACTTGATCATTTCTTCTTTGGTCAGAAACCCATGTTTAGCTGGATCTGAAACCTCAGAAGCTCAAAGAAAGGCATCTTCTGGAATTGGTCTACTTTGCACTAGAACTTTGGTCATCACTGGAAGAAACTAATTGAATAGAACATTCCCAGTGGGTCCTTCTGTCTCTGCCATCAGATCATGTAGCTCGCCTTCACTTGAGCAGCATCCTAATGACCTGATTATTGTTCCAGTCTCTTGCATTCATGGTATTATTTGACTCATGCCTCTGACTTTTTTTGTGAAATCCTGCCACAGTGATCTCTTTCCTGTCTTCCACCATTTTATTGCAGAACCTGTCACCTGGGAGATGTGGATCATTAACCTCTGTCATGGGGTACTTGCTCTCTTGAGAATTTTTAAAATGAGACCAATTAGGAAACAATGGCAGATGTATGACAGGTATTGTACTAATATACTTAATATCTAACAAACTGTTATGAATCAACAGGAAAAACATGAAAAGCCCAGAAGGAAATGGGGAGATGGTGTATACAAGCATGTGTCAGAAAAATAACTAAACACGTTTAGCCATTCAATAGAAGAAAAGAGTCTCGATCTCATTAAAAATTTAAGAATCACATCCTAAAACAATGAAGTCTGTATTTACCTTTTAGATTTCTGAAGGTTAAAAAGAGTAATAATATTCCACACCTTGGTTGGAGTGTTGGGGAAGGAGCCCTCTCTTGTACACTATTGCTGTGAATCTGTGATCAGACTCTTCTGGAGGGCGATTGGGAAATTTCTATGAAAAATTCTATGAAATTGTTGACCTAGAAATGCCACTGCCATGAATTTATCTCAAAAAAAGACTTGTCCAAAATGCCTAAAGATGTTTGTACAAGATGTACCCTGCAGACGAGTTGAAATATAAAAAACTGGGAACAGAACAAAATAAACCAGCCATTGTTGAGTAGTTTAAAAATACAGGAACGATTGCAGTCATATGGCAGGTACTCCTGTTTTAAAAAGAATGAGATTGCTTTAAATGTACTACCTGGAAAAGTGCCATTAAGTGAAGAGCAAGTTGTAACCAGTACACATAGGAGGGTCCTATGTTGTGAGGGGGAGGAAGGTAGAGCTGTTCAGATTAGGCACAGAAGAATGTCCTACTCAGAATCCTTTTAAAAGTGACAGAACTGGGCAGAAACCCACTTAAGCTAAAAGGCATGGTTTGGCGCATGTCGCTGGGATCTGGGGACTCGGGTGATGTCTGTGGAGTTGTCTCTCCATTGATTCTCCTTCCTCTGGGTTTTTCTTGTTGTTTTTCATCCCAAGAAGTCACCTCCTGATGTCACTAAAAAATGTGTATGTGTGTGTGTGTGTATATATATATATATAGGCTACTGGTAAGCTAACTTCAGATCATCCTGTAAAAGCAAGAGACAGAATTTCCTGCTAGTTCTAGCAGGAACCCCAAGGGAAGACCTTGAGGTTTGGGTCCCAAAGCCAGAGAAGGACCAACTTCTTCTCTGGAGGTCAGGTTCATTCTTATTAGTCTGTGAAGTTCTTATTTCCATGTCAGGGAAGAGTTGTGGCACAGAGGACGGATGGCTTCCCAAGGGAAAGAATTTTGGTAAACATCCTGTGTCTACTTCACACTACATCACTAATAACAATAACTTCAGGAGGTGGGTTTCCCCTGTAATTTTAAAATGCAAGTGGGGGGACTTTATGAAATGAAATTTTAAAAAATTAAAACCACTTCCAGGAATCTTACTTTAGATTCTGTTTTTCTTAAGATTTAAAAGAACACACACACACACACACACACACACACACCCCACATACAATTTTATTTTTTAATTGATTCTTTTTAATTATATATAACATTAGGATTCATTTTGACATAATCACAAAAGCATGGGATATAATTCGCTCTGATTCAGTCCTTAGCACTTCCCCTCTTCTCCCTCTCCCTTCTTTCCTTTTTCTTTTTTCAAAAAATGGTCAAAAAGTGTTCTATATATTTGTTGGTAATGATGTGGCTGATTTTTTTCTGGAAAGATACAGGGAGAGGAATTTTCATTGAATATGCTGATTCAACCCTTTCTGTGAGGAGACTCAGATTTTGTGAGCTAAGTAAAGGGAAGGTTCTGTCCCAGGTGAATGCAGTGGTTCTGCAAAGTTCTTATCTTGGGGCCCCCTCAGGGCAGAAGGGCTCCAGGGCAGGGACAGCCTCTCTACTTGGCTGCAGCCCTGGGGCCATCTGACAGCTTTTCAGCAGAATGTCCCCAGAATACCTTTTTCTTTTCACTGGGCAGTGGGTCCACTCTCTGATACACTTGCGGTTACACTTGGAATTGCCTTCCAGTACACTTTGATGCCTTTGGATTGATACACTTGGAATTGTCTTCCAATCCCAGTATAGGCATGTCAGTGAGAAACCAGAAAGACCTAATGGTTGAATTCATTAATTTGGATGTCGCAAATCCAAAATTTGAGATAAATCAGGATGTATAATGAAGTTTCTGCATTTATTATCTCTGAACCAAAGATTCATTTTGCAAATTATAGAGTAAATAAAATTGTAAAGGAATGGAGGGAGCTACTTTCCAAGCCCTATTTACTATTTCAAAATAGGTAATCAACTGAAAAACCAATGACTAATTATAAAGCCCTGGTATCTATTTAATTGGATATTTTTAAAAATTCCTTTGGACCCTTTGTAACCTGGTTCTTAGTTACTGTATATGTTCTGAAAAATAAACAGGACCTAATTCAGAATGTTTCACTGTTTCAGATTATTGGAGGGATTTTAGCATAGAATGGTGCAGACTAGCTTTTATATTTGATATCTAGCATTATCATAGAAGTTAAGATCACTGGCTTCTGAGGCTAAAATTCAGGTTCTATCATGTAATGAGACCTTGAGCAAGTTACCTCAGTGAGCCTTAGTATTCCAATCTATATAATGGGATAATAGTACCCTCTTTATGGGATTGTTGATAGGATTCTGTGGGAAGCTTGGTACATGGTAATCCATCAATAAATATTAGCTTTTAATCATTTTAGTCACAAATTATGTTTTAAATGGTGTGTAAATCTCCTGGGTCTCTAGAGATTTCCTTTTAAAAAATTTGGCTTGGTGAGAACAGGATAGGATAAGAACAGAGTAGGACTGGCCCTAAACACACACGCCTCACTCAGCACCCCTTTGTTTTCTTACAGCAGGTCATGCAGATTCTGAATTAATCTGTCATCTTCTCAGCTCATTGATTTTTATAGTATCTGTGGAATTCTTTTACTTTTTTTTCTAAGAATGCAATCTTTCTATTATCTAGTACCTTTCTTATACTTTAAAAAGCAAAATTCTGGGGCTGGCTTCATAGCTCAATGGTAGAGCACTTGCTTAGCATGTGTGAGGCACTGGGTTCAATTCTCAGCACTGCATATAAATAAATGAATAAAATAAAGGTCCATCGACAACTTAAAAAAATTAAAGAAAATGTATTAAAAAAAAAATCCCTACCTCTCCTCCATAGAGTGAAGTGATATTCTTATCTATTCAACCCTGGTGCAGTCGACCAGCATAGATCAGGCCCTAGTCAACAATGTCCTTGTGCATGATGCATGCAGGCAGCACTTACCCAGAGACAGCACCAAGTGAGGAGCTCCAAAATCGGGAGGCAGATCCAGAAACTTGATAAAGTACAGTGGGTGGTGAGAAAATAAAACAAATGACAAACTAAGGGAAAATATTTGGCACACATAAAGCAAGCAAAGACTCTCAAGTTCTAATATAAGAATGCAAAAATAAAAGAAACTACAAATCAATCAGAAATGTCAAACAATCCAACAGAATTATTCTCGGCCAAGTCATAGAAGAAATTCAAAGGGTCAAGACAGAATGAAAAGAAGTTGAGCCTCATCCAAAATCAGGGGAACTAAAATGAAGGCAACAGTGGATTGCCATTTTGACTCTCAGATTTGTAAAAGTTTTAAAAAGACTGATAATATTAATGCTAAAATTTTTTAAATGGGTATTCTCTTAGAAAAATTTTATTAGTTTTCTATTGCTGCAATAAAAAATTGCTATGAATTTAGTGGATTAAAACAGAACAAACATTATCATTATTTTGCAGGTCTGCCATTGGTCTAAGTGGGCAAGGTCAAGTTATCTGAATGGGCTACAGTCTTTTCTGGACACTCTAAAAGGGAAATCCCTTTCTTTGACTTTTCCAGCCCCAAGAAGACATTGGTATTTTTGGCTTCCTTTAAGCATCTTTAAAGCCAGCAATGCTACATCTCTCTGAATATTCTTCTGTAGTCTCACTTCCCTCTCTGATCACAGCTAGGACAGATTCTCTGCTTTTAAGATTTGGTGGTTAGGTTGGGCCCAATGGGATGATTTTGAATAATCTCTCCATTTCAATGTTCTTAACCTTAATCACATCTGTAGAGTCCCTTTGACAACTTAACATATTCAAAGTTTCTCAGGACATCATTAGGAGAGGCCTCTCCCACTAATTGTGATAGTATAGCCTATTTGGAAGACAGTGTGACAGTACATGCATTACCCACTGGCCCAGTAACTTGACTTCCAGCCAGAGAGCTATCCCCATAGAAGCACTTGCACTTATGCATGAGGGTGTATGTTCAAAGATGTCTGTTGTGGCACCGGTTGTGAAAGCAAGAGATTGAAGCAAATTAAATACCCTTCAAAAGAAAAAAGTGGAAAAATTATATGTCCATGTTATATTCCTCTTTAGCAACTAAAAATACAGATAGATCCCTATGTGCTGTTAAGAAGTGACCTCCAGAATACATTAAGTTAAAAAATATGTTGGGGATATACTACCATAAATATTAAATATTTTATCTTAAGAATTTGGAGAATCTCTATCAAACTTTTGAAAGATGATTACTTCTCTCTCTTTTTGCAGTACTGGGGATGGAACCATACATGCTATGTAAACTCTGCCACTGAGCAACATCCTCAACCCTGGGAGTAGGCTACACCTCAGAAGCAGAAGCAGAGTGGATTGAGGATGGGGGGGGGGGAATACACACACACACACATATAATGCAAATATATTTCTGTATTTATATTATATAGGTATTTTATATATGCAAATATCTGTATATTTTATATTACATCTGTACATTTCAATGTTTGTTTGCTTACACCTCTAATAAATACATTTATATAGCTTATTATCTGTACATTTGATATTGGTAATGTTTGAATTTATGCATAAATATAATGAGATACTACTTGTATTTTCTTAATTTGTTCTAATTAGTTATACATGACAGTAGAATGCATTTTGACACATCATACATGAATGGAGTCTAACTTCTCATTCTTCTGGTTGTACATGATGTAGTTAACACAGGTCATGTAATCATATATGAACATAGGGTAATAAAGTCCAATTTATTCTACAATCATTCCTACCCCCAGATCGATTCCCCTCCTTCACTCACCTCTATCTAATCCAAAGTACCTCTATTCTCCTCCTCACAATCTTATTATGAATTAGCATTCACATATCAGAGAAAACATTCAGCCTTTGGTTCTTTGGAATTGGCTTATTTCACTTAACATATTTTCCAGCTCCATCCATTTACCTGAAAATGCCGTAATTTCATAATTCTTATTTAAGCCTGAGTAATATTCCATTGTGTATATATACCACATTTTCTTCATACATTCATCTGTTGAAGGGTACTTAGGTCGGTTTCATAGTTTAGCTATGGTGAATTGAGCTGCTAAACATCAAAGTGGCTGCATTGCTGTAGTATTCTGATTTTAAGTCCTTTGGGTATAAAATAAGGAGTGGGATGACTGGGTTAAATGGTGGTTCTATTCCCAAGTTTTCTGAGGGATCTCTATACCACTTTCCAGGGTGGTTGCACCAATTTGCAGTCCCATAAGCAATGAATGAGTGTGCCTTTCCCCCCACATAGTCACCAACATTTATTGTTGTTTGTATTCTTGATAATTGTCTTTCTGACTGGAGTGAGATGAAATCTTAGAGTAGCTTTGATTTGCATTTCTCTACTTGCTAGAAATGTTGAATATTTTCATGTATTTGTTGACCAATTGTATTTCTTCTTCTGTGAAGGGTCTGTTCAGCTCCTTGGCCCGTTTATTCATTGGGTTATTTATATTTTTGGTGTAAAGTTTTCTGAGTTCCTTATATATCCTGGAGATTAATGCTCTATGTAAGGTGCATGTGGTAAAGATTTTCTCCCATTCTATAGGTTCTCTCTTCACATTCATGATTGTTTCCTTTGCTGTGAAGAAGCTTTTTAGTTTGATTCCATCCCACTTACTGATTCTTGATTTTACTTCTTGTGCTTTAGGAGTCTTGTTAAGGAAATCAGTTCCTAAGTCAACATGGTAGAAATATGCTCCCCCCCACCACCCCGCCTGGCTTTTTTTCTATTAGGCACAGGGTCTCTGTTATAATGCTTAAGTCCTTGATCTACTTTGAGTTGGGTTTTATGCAGGGTGAGAGATAAGGGTTTAATTTCATTTTGCTACATATGGATTTCCAATTTTCCCAGCATCAGTTGTTGAAGAAGCTATCTTTTCTCCAGTGAATGTTTTTAGCACCTTTATCTAGTATGAGATAACTGTGTTTATGTGGGTTCTGTTCTGTACCATTGATCTATGTATCTTTTTTGATGCCAAATACCACACTGTTTTTGTTACTATGGCTCTGTAGTATAATTTAAGGTCTGGTTTTGTGATGCCTCCTGCTTCATTTTATTACCTGTACTTTAAATAATAAATTGTTTACAAAACAAAGCACTGAACTCTTAAGTCATGGGCACAACCATATGACTTTGAGCTTTAGTTAAATAGTCTTTTGTCAAATCTAAAATTAAGTGGTTGGACACAAGGATTCTAAATTCCTTTCCAAGTGTAGATTTTATGATTATATGTATCAAAAAACAATTAACTCAATTTAGCAGTATTTTGGGTGTTCATTGAGAGGAAACCATAATTTCTTTATTGATTTTTAAAACCATGACATAATTTTTCTGGAATGGCCTTGAATTTAAATCATTTTAAATTTTTGATTCTGTTAATATATTAGTGCTCATCAAATGCTATTACTCAATTTGGATTCAGAAAATATTATCTCTACAGGCATTCCAATGCACTGTTGGTGTTAATGTAAATTGGTACAACCTTTCTGAAAAGCAAATCATCACAACAGTAGGAAGATTTAAAAGCAGTTTACTCATTGACCCAGTAATCTTGCATCTAGGAATTTATTCTAAGAAAAATATCAGAAGCTCTCTAAATGTCCAAAAATAGAAAAATGGTTCAATAAATTAAGCTTTATTTGTATGGAGCATTATTATGCTGTCATTGAAAATATTTTAAAAATGTTATTAGCCAAGAAAATTTACAATCAAATATCAAGTAAAAAATATAGAGAGATATGCATCAATTTCCTTTCTTCTATATAGGGTTTATACATGTGGACCTAGAATAAGCATTGTAAGGGAATTTACTAAATGTTAATGATAGGCAACTCTAGGCTGTGATTTTTTAAATGCTTTCTGGCAATTTCAAATCTAACTACAGTGAACTAGTGTTAGTTTTATAATTATAAAATAAAATTTAAAATTGTCTCTTTATTTGTGAATTACAATAAACCCTTCGTATAAAATTTTTTACTATGGGATTATAGAAAAATCACTAATTGTATTAATAGTCAGAAAATTCTCTTTCATTTTCCTCTGCTTGCCTTAGGATTTATTTACTCTTCTTTTTCTAGTTCTTTAAAGCAAGAGTTTAATTATTGAATTGAGGTATTTCCTATTTGAAATATAGTTAGTTCTGTCCCATAATTTTTTCTATGATGTATAAACAAAATATATTCTAATTTCCCTTGAGATTTCTTCTTTAACCCATTGATTACTTAGAAACATTTTTTTCAACTCTCATATACTTATGTACTTATGAATTTCCCAAGTTCTTCTCTGGCATTCATTTTCTAATGTAATTCCATTGCAGTCAGAGAACATACTTTGTAAGATTTTAGTTCACTTAGACTTGTTTTATGGATACAATATAGTCTATCCCACAGACTCTTTGTAAATTTGAGAAGACTGTGTATTTTGTCACTGCTTATTGGAGTGTTTAATAGATGCCTGTTATATTTAGGTTTGTACTTTTGTCAAGCTTTCTATTTCCAATTTTGATCTTCTGTCTATTCTTTTCTTTATTGAAAATGAGACATTGAGATCTCTCTTACTGTTGAATTTCTGTTTCACTCTTGAATTCTGTAGATTTTGCTTCATGTAGTACTTTGGAGTTCTATTGTCAAGTGTATATATATATATATATATATATATATATATATATATATATATATTATCATTATTATGTCTTCTTGACAGATTGACCCTTTTGAAATTATAAAATGATCTTTTCTCTACTGACAATTTTTGTGTTGAAGTCTGTTTTTTAGGATATTAGTATAACCATTCTAGCTCTCTTTTGGTTATGTCTTACATGGCAAACTTTTTTCTGCTCTTTAATTTCAACATATTTATATTTTTAAATATAAACCATGTAATTTGTAGATAGGAAACAATCAGATCATTTTTAAAAATCTGCCAACATGGGGCTGGGGTTGTGGTTTAGTGGTGGAGCATTTGCCTTGCAAGTGTAAGTCATTGGGTTTGATCCTCAGCACTACATAAAATAAATAAGGGTATTGTGTTTATCTACAACCAAAAAAAAAGTGTAAATTTTTTTTAAAAATCTGCCAATATCTTGCTTTGAAGTGTTTCACCCATTTACATTTAATAATTGCTAATAAAGTGTTATTTATAGCTGCCATTTTCTGTTTTGTCTTTTGTATTTCTTAATTCTTTCATTACTTCCCTCCTTTGTTATTAAATAATTATTTTTGTGCATACCATTTTAATTCCCTTGTGTACTTTTACAATTTTTTTAGAGTTATTTTCTTAGCAGTTGTGTTGGAAATTAGAATTGACATCTTAGCTTAAAACAATCTATTTTGGATTAATACTAACTTAATTTTAATATCACATAAAAGCTTTGCTCTAATATGGCTCTGTTCCAGCTCACAGCCCTTCCAAGGGTATATTCATTGTCTCAGGTGGACTATTGAGCACTCATATCTTGCTTTAGTTAATACATGTGTCCTGAAGAATTCCTAATTTTTATTTGGGAAATAAAGGGAGAGATAGCTATTTAAGCAGGGCACACGGCAACTTTATTCCGCAAGGGAAGTTTTGTAGGAGGCACCACCCCATTCACTGAACTTTCCCAGTTTCCATTTGGCAGCTCATAAGGTGATTTTAGTTGCAACTGAAAAAAATGTAAAACTGCTTCCTACAGAGCTTCAAATAAGCTAAAAGCATTTTCAAATACAAAGGATTTGGGGGAGATTTCCTGTCAAGCTTTAATTAAAGAGGAAATCTCCACTTTTTTATGAGATTCTTTAAGCACTGACTTTAAGGTGGCATCAGTAGGCTTGCTGTTCCTGGGTATGAGCACACTATAATCCCGAGCTGAGGAAGGTAAATGAGCATGCCAGGGTATGCAGAATGAAAAAGGATGCATGTGGTTTGCATGTCACTAAAACAATTATCAAGTTTTAACATCAGTGAGTGAGAGAGGTCAATTACTCTGTAGATACACACATACACATGCATGAAGTGTGTGACACATCAATTTGCATTGCAATGATTTATTTGACCATGGACTGAAATAGGAAGTATGACTGAAATAAAGTCATACTTTATTTATAGATGGTGTTCTTAAATGTGCCTGTCAGTTCAATTAAAAATAACATGGTGTTGGTTCTAGACAGATCTGAGCTTGAGTCATGGCGCTGCCATTTACTCCCAGTATGACTTGGTACTTAATCTCTTAATCGTTTACTATCTCTAAGTCTCAGTTTCCTTAACAGAAAAAAAGCAGACATAAATTTGAAGCCAACTCCATGGTGCAGTTGAAATAATGAACCAATCTGATAAACTATTACTAACATAGTTACTGCTAATTATATAGCTATTAATTAAGAATAATGATAACAACTATTTGAGCATACAAACCAATGTAGTGTGGCTGACATAAAGACAATGGAAGATATTGAACCCATTTGATTCAAATGGGCTTCAAGATAGGTTTGAGAAATGAGGAATAATGATATACAAAATCTGGTGGAGATTAAAGCAAATCTCAAGGAATTTTTAGGGGTACTTGGAGCAATAGGACTAAGGTAGGAACAGAACATGGTTGGAATGTGTCTGTTCACCAGTTTTCAAAATACCAGTGAAAAGAAAATAGCTGGAGTTTTGGTTTGTTTTGCTTTATCCAAAACTTTCTTCAATACCTTGTGAAAAATACTGTTAGTATACATTGGTATTTGATTAATCATATATACCTTTATTTTTTCCCAGTCGCTGTTTCTTTAAAATCATATATAAAAAATACTTGTAAAGTAAATTATGTTCAAAATGGTTCCATGTGAGTTTAGTGTTTTCTAGTCCTTACGTTTGGCTTATTTCACTCGCTCCTTAAAATACTTCCCCATCTCTTCTCTTTCCACTCTGATCCTATCCAATCTTTCAGGGTCATAATCAATAC
The DNA here is from genome assembly GCF_047511675.1 of Marmota flaviventris. Taxonomy (NCBI): domain Eukaryota; kingdom Metazoa; phylum Chordata; class Mammalia; order Rodentia; family Sciuridae; genus Marmota; species Marmota flaviventris. The sequence goes on from NC_092498.1 coordinate 25,530,904, forward strand.
CACTTTCTCTAAAGCCTCTCTAAGGGCATCTCAGTCCTCAGGTTTCTCCCATTCAAATGAATGACTATAGGACCTGCATACAGTTATAAAGAAACTCATCAAACAACTGTTGACCAACCACAGATCCAGGCTCAGCATCTGCTGCTGAAGACTCAAAGATAAACAAGATGCTGTCCTTGCCAGCTCTTAGGGACATGGGATCCCTGACAAGAGTCAGCATAGTAAGAGGATCATTTTTTGCAAGGAATATTTTTATAAGGGAAAGATATATTTGTAGAGAAATACTTCATCAGAGAAAAACACTCACTTGTATTTTTGATTAAGTCCAAGTTTTTATATGGAGCGAAATGCTCAGCTAGACTTTAATTTTTTTTTCAGTGATGGAAAAATGGCCATTTATAAATGGCTATTGGTTTTCTGCCTTCACAGAGAAAAATTTTGCCTTTCGAAGAAAACTTCTCTTACTGTGAGAAAGCATTCTCACGTGCATTTTTATTATGCAAAGATGGAACCAGTACTCTTGGAATGATAAAATTGGGACAATAAGTAGCTGAACTATTTTACGTAAAGATGTAAACATTTGACTCTGCTATGGAAAGAGTTACATCTTGTATCAATTAGCTTTGGTCAGAATAATAGTGCATTAACAAACAACCTCAAAACTCAGCGGCAGAAAAAAAAAATATTTTATTCTCACAGATCCCTGGGCTGGTTTCACTTTACATTGCAGGTCTGCAGACTGGGTCTTCCCCACATGTCTTTCATCCTCCTTGGTCCCACTGGGCTATTCAGGGCACATTCTTCTCTTGATGATGGCAAAGGCACACTAAGGGGCAAGCCCAGCCATCTAAGCACATTTCAAGCTGTTTTTGCATCACTTCTACTAACATACTATCAGCCAAAGTCACGGGGCAGGAATGGATGCTCTGTCTTCAGTAGGAGAGAATGCAAAACCCCATGGCAAAGCATCTGAATATAGAAAGTGATAACGAATTGGGTACAACAACTCAACCTGCCACGCCCTAGAAACGGATTGAGTGAAATGTGTTCGAAACTGAGTGAAGGATTTGACATTTTCAGATCCTCTTTATGGGCCAAAAAAAGGAGAGACTTGAAAGATGTGGAAAAGAGTTGCCTTTAACAGAAGATAAACATTCCTACAATGTAGGATCAGGCAGGAATGAATGAGTTTGCTAAGGTCATTTTTTTTTTAATCCAAATTCCTTCCTAGACTTTTTTAAACACTACTGCTTGATAGTAGCTGAGTTTGGGAAAGTTAAGAAGGGCCCAGAAGCAAAGTCAAGTCAGTAACATTGCATAAGCAAGCTATTTTGGGAATTATTTTAGTATTATCTACAATAACATGCCTGACCAAGAAGACAAACAAACCAAGGGTGGATTGTGGAACACATGAATATTCCTCTCTTCTGAGGAATCTTATAGGTGGGCAACACTAGAGAACACTGATTTTTTTTTTTTTTTTTTTTTGCTAGTAGGGGAAGGAATTGTTCTCTCATTGAACTGTCACAGTAGAGTAACATTTATTCTATAAGCTGGCAAAGTGAGGCACAATGAGTGTTTGCTTAATTCAGGCACTTTTGCCAGTGATAATAATAATGATAACTTCTCTGCTTTAGATTAAGCTTTACTCACTTCCTGGGCCTCAGCCCAAACTCATTCATCTGGATCCAAGAGTAAATTCTCCCTGCAGGCTTAAGTCACATAATTCATGGCCACTTGTATATCTTATCACTTATTTGGTCCATAAAGTATGGGTCCTAAACTATACACAGGATAACTAGTAACTGCTCTGTACAACAGTTTCTAATTTCAAATTATCAGTCCTAATAAGGGAAACAAAGTGCTAAGTATCAGCAAAGTTAATAAGTGTTTCGAAGAGATAGAGGCCCTAGTTAGTGAAAATATTGACCCATAAAATTCTAAAACAAACCCAATCATAGAAATAAACCCCATAATATTTTGAATGAACCACGACTATCAGTAACTCGCTAGTACAGCATTCATAACACTAAGCATCTAGGCCAAGCATAAATCATCTAAGCATTGGAATCCATCATGGGACTCCCAATAAGAACATAACGTAGAAATCTGAAGCAACTAAATGCACCTGTTCACTTATAGGTTCATTTAAAATGGAGTCATGGGGGTCTTACTATGTGCCAGATGCACAGGAAGGACAGAGCCATGAACAAGGTAGGCAAGAGCTCAGCCATCCTGCCAGTTGGTTAAGGGAGGAGACACAAAAATCAACAAAGAAACAAATTAATTTTAAAATAGCATCATTGCTACAGAGAAACTGAAAAAGAGGACTGTGGAGGAGCGGGCTGCCCAGAGGTTCTTTCTCTCTAGTTTTCAGGGATGACCTCTGTGAAGAGGATCTTTTTCACTGTGTCCTGTCTGGGGCTAATCGAGCACCACAGGCAAAGTCAACAGCAGCTGCAAAGGCTTTTCCGTGGGTATGACGTGGGCAATAGGCAATATTATCTCTTAAGATATTTTTCTTTTAAATTCTTGCTTAGTTTAATAAAATCAGTTTTTAATCACTCCAAATAATGGAGAGAGCCAATGACTCTATTAGCCCAAAACTCATCATATTTACTAGTATTTTTAGATGCCAGATTTTGTACATACTAGAAAAAGATCATGTCTGAAATTTTGGAAATTTAATATAGTCTTTTTTTTTTTTAATATGAGACTGTAGCATCTTGTGTCAACTCTGAAAACCATGGAGAATGTGTCCAGCTACCCCACCCAGTTTACCCTTCAGAGAGTTCATTTCACACTGGTGCTGAAAAAAAAAAAAAATCATCCTTCATCCAGGAAAAGCCACCTTCCCTCTTTAGATTCTTCCTCTACATGACCTTTCAGAGAAATTTCCTCAAAGACTCTCAGGTCGGGGAGGAAGAAGGTAGGTAGAGGAAAGTAAAGGAAGTCTTTGGGAATGCTAACTTACTACCCCAATGGTAACGTTGCCTACCAAATCTCCTCCTGCTTTAGCTTCTCCAGGACTAGAAGCTGCTAGAAGATCTGTAACCAGAAAAGGTGTTTGTCTCCTTTAAAGGCAGGAAATGCCCTCAGCTGAGAAGTTTCTTGTTCTACTCCTGCTGCTGGGGGAAAACAAAAAAACCTGCACTGTAACATAAGCAGACATTGTATTTCTAGATAATTGGTTTAAATTCTTTTTATATCTTTAGTATATTTAACTGTTTTTCCATCTGTAGTACCACATCTTGCACTAAGAAGGCATTCTATAAATATTCATTAAAGTAATGATTAAGTAAGTGAATAATTCTGTAGGTCAATGAAGGAATATTAAAATAAAATATAGGCTAACAATCCATATTCTCCATGTTATCGTCATCTAAGCTCTAGTTTTGCATCCTAAAAGTATGGCCATGATACTTTCTTATTTGAAATTTCCTGACTCCATCCCATTCTTTTTACAGCCAGCTCCAATAAGCTGAGAGAGGAGGTTTAAAATACTTTTAGTATTTAGCATGTTGAAAGAAAATTCATACCCCTTTAAAGAAATGAAAAAAAAATCTTCCTCCAGCAAGCAAACATTTTAAGAATGTTAATTGGAACAGATTTTATATTGTAATCTTTTGTCACATTGTAAAATAATCCTTAACCAACTACAGGGATTCTGTTACTCAGAAAGCGTTGTTGGCAAAATTTAGGTACAAGGAGAATACTTGTGTTCTGTTAATTAAGGAAACTGAATTGGCTCTTGCACTTGTAAGTTTTCAAAAAAAAAAAAGAAAGAAAGAAAGAAGAAAAAAAAGTGCAGTTTTAAACTCACTGATTTCCAAAACTAAAGATGGCAAAGTGATAGTCTAAGAGATTCTTCTATTTATAATATATCATTCTCATTAATATGACATTGGCTATGTAAAGAAATGCATATTCCTGATGTGTTAGATTTTTCAAGGCATGGTATTACACCATGTTCTCTGATTTCAATTCACTTCCTAGAATGCTACAGCCAGTTTGCTCCAGCTCTTGAGAGTCTATTGTTCAATTTTCAGAAATGTGAACTGCTTGTAAAAACAGTCATTTGTATAATAAAATGATACAGATTTACAATTAAATTAAAAAGATAACACAAGTAATACTCAGAACTCTTCACTTCCTAATTGTTTTTCTGTTAGTTATGATCTTGATACTATTTACATCCATGTAGAGGAAATAACATAATAGCATGCTATTGAGCAGCTCTTCCCACCTCCATGTTAGTGATGTCACATTAATAGCCTGAAACTGGCCATGGTGGGAGTATTTGCCCTATGAAAATTTGAGAAAAACTATAAATCAGGAATTGATTCTTTTTTCTCTGAGTTGTCCATATAAAGAAAGTAATGGGGAAAATAACATGGAATAAGTTTTAAAGTGTATTCATCAAATACAGTGGAGAGCTGGCTTTAAGCATTTTGCAGATTATTACTGTATACAGGGACTTGAGATTTCCAAGTGCCTTAACCTGGAAGTCCCAATCCCTGTGTCAGAGTCCACTCTCTAATAATAAAAGTCTTGACATTGTCTTCTTTTATTCTTAAGTCTTAGTCCTGTTCTTTGGTTTTCTGTGTCTTCCTACTACAAGAAATGGAAGTCTCTTTGCCTATAACCCCAGCTACTCAGCAGGCTAAGGCAGGAGGATTTCATGTTCAAGACCAGCATAGGCAACATAGTTAGATGCTGTCTCAAAACAAAATCTAAACACAAAAAGAAATGGGAGTCTCTTCATATGCTCCCAAGGAGGCCTCTTGGCTTCCAGACTTTAAATTGTTGAGTAATTTATAGTTTGCCAGAGTGAAATTGAATTTAACTATTGCCATCCATTCTCAAGTACTTATAGTACTACTTCTCCCAGACTTCTCAAATGCCTATCCAATATACTAAATAAGGTAACTATTTTCATTAGTATATTATCCTGCTTTACCACCAATACAAGTTTTAACAATTACCCTGCTACCTCAAGTGAGGAACATGTCATACTCCACCAGTGTTGCCAGCCAGTTGGCAGGTGGCCCACCTCCAAAACCCCAATTGAGCATCTATTTTCTCAGTGCCACTCCTGAAATCAACTCAGTTAGGGGTCCTTGGGAAGCAGAATTTGAGATGGAACACATTAAATAGGGAGTACTCTTGAAATCAATATCTGTGAAAAGGAGTGGAAGGAAGCAAAATTGAGCAAGGGGAAAAGGTGAGCTCTGATGTATTCTCAATAAAGGGTTCAGCCAACCCCATAGAAATTTCCAGAAGTTGGGTGGCTCTTTGCATGTGTCCCAAGTACATGTCATCCAGGCTTTTATATTCCTGCATGATCCGCTCTTGTCAGGAAGAGGGGTCACTCTGGGCAATTTTCTTGGTTTTAGGTAATCTCGAATGAGGGCTGATAGGAGAGAATTCTCTTTAGTCAGCACTCCCAGGAGCTTTCATTCCTTCGAGGTGGCAAAGCACAGTCCCCACCACAGTGCCTACTGTGTGCCAGTATAAAGAGAAATAAAGCAGGTCCTTTCAACTCTAGGTATATGATAATCCTGATATTCTTCAAAACTACCAAGGTTATTCCCATTCCAGGGTCTTTGCTATCTACTACTTAAAGCCTCACTCTCTTCAGGTCATAGCTCAAATGTCTCCTTCTCAACAAAATATTGTTTGACTCTTCTGCTATAAATTACAGTGTCCCCCCACAAACCACACCCATCCCAGACCCCCTACCTCCCTTCTCTCAACTGTCAGCTCTTCTTTGTTCTCTTACTCCTCTGGCTACCTACTGCTCTTGAGCATCTTTGGTGGGACTTTGGAAAAGTACTTCTTTTACTTTCTTTTTATTTCTCCCAAATAGATAAAATGTGGCAATATTAAAGAAACAGAGTAGTCACTTTACTTAATTCCCTCACCCAGTACCTTCACTGTTAACTGATCATTTTTCTCTACACTGGGAGTCAAACTGGAAAAAAAAAAAAAAAAACATCATAGGAAACCCTGATTGAAGTCGATTAGGAAGAAATGATTGAAAATGGCTACAGAACAGTGTGCACGCAAGTGGCTCATTTTCTGCAAGGTGGGTTTTGCTTTCCTCCTCTGCAAGAATGGGCTTTCCTTAGTAAAATTCTCCCCTTGGGCAGGTCAAGCCCTACTTCTGAGTGCTCCTCGGCTAACGCAGGTGTTTGTTTGGTCGTTGCCCCTCCTGTCTCCTTGATTGGATTCAAATGCTTTCATGCTGGAAAGGGGTCTCTTTAAAGCCACCCTGGTCTTTTTTTCCCCAACAGATGAGTGTGTTCGAAGGAGCAGCAAAAGCTCAGGCTTTAGATTGTTGGGTTGGGGAGAAGTTAAACAAACTTCTCACAATTCCGTTTTTGGTGTAACTTAAAAACTGAAGCTAAGGATGGAGGTATATTTCAGATTGAGGAAAGGATCAATATCACCTTTTTGAGGCTGTGCCGTGAATGCCTATGAACATTTTCTCATCCAAAATGCACAGGCACTTCCAGCACATGACCTATAGGTGTGGTCATTTACGCAAGTTTGGTACTCGACGCTTTTTCTAGTACAGCCATATTCCTACCATTTTACTTTCCACTTCCTTTTCACTGCCAGCCCCCCACCATGCACATTTGCAGCCCACCACCTCCACACTGCAATTCCCAAATTAAAGCTTTTCTGCTGGGAGTTATATATTCCAATGGATGACAGGCGTTCCTTGCGGGAATCATTGTAGCTGAAATATCCAGATGGTTGTCGTAATTCTTCACTTTACTTTTCTGTGTGTTTGGCTATTCTGTTTCACTTTATCCATCATCAACACCTTTTTGAACGTCATCTTCTCCAAAGGATGGAAAGGTGAAGCTTCAAGTAAGGTGATCGAAGCCAAAGTTAGAAATTGCACTTGAATTAAGAAAGCCAGTTTTTCAAAACAAACAGAAGAAAGAAGATTTACATGCCTTTAAAATGTTTCCCTTTTCTACACGAGTAGGCTTATTTATTAAAGCCATTTAGACACATATTTATGAATACCTAATATGTGCCAGGCATTGTTGCCAAAACTTAGGATATCTTGGTGAGTAAAATGAAGACTCTGACACTGTGAGAGTTTATATTTGGGGTAGGAAGGATGATAAACACACCATAATAAATAAGTTAAATTATGTAGTTTTTAAAAGCTTCCCATATGATGCACACAACTTTCCCATAGGAAATGGAAAAAGGAAAGGAAAGGTTAAAAGGATCAGGAGAAGAGGAGATGTTAGAATGCAATTTAATACAGGGTGACCAGAGTAGGATTTATTGAGATGGTGACATTTGCATAGAAAATCTTTTCAGGCTATAGGAACATCCCTGAGGTGAGAGTTTTTCTGGCATGCCTGAGGAATGAGAAGATGATCAAAGCCAAAGAAGTGGAGTGAATGAGGCAGGAGGAGAAGGATCAGATGGGTAACTGGTAATAACATATAGGGCTTTATAGACCATTGTAAGGATATTGGTTTCACTCCAAGTGAATTGGAGAGACATTAGAAGATTCTGAGCAGAGAAATGACCTGATGAAATTTAGGCTTAAAAAGGGTCACTTTAGCATCTGCACTGAGGGGAGGGAAGAGGACGGAAATGGGGAGACAGGTTAGGAGGGGGGCAGTGCAGACCTATGTGGTAGCAGAGACAGGACTGAGGAATAGTCATGTTATGGATATAGGATAAAGAGATTTCCCAATGAATTGGATGTAGGGTATGAAAAAAAAAATCAAGGATGCTGACAAAGTTGTGACCTGAGTACTGGAAGAAAGTGCTTCCATTAACCAAGATGGACATGGCTGTCAGGGCCAGGTGAAGGCTACATCAGGAGTTCAGTTTTTTACATATTTGATCTGAGACAACCAAATGAAGATATCGGTAGGTAACCATGGGTGATCCTAGAGATCAGGTGAGATAAATTAGGAGTCTTAGGCATTTTAGTGGTACCTTCAGTTCTGAGATTAAATGAAGTCACCAAGGAAGCAAGTATAGATGAGAAGAGGACCAGGCGTTAAGCACCGTGGATCTCCAACATAAAGTAGTCAAGAAAAAGAGAGAAGCCAGCAAGTGAGACTGAGAAGCAGAAACTGGAAAGGGAAGAGAAATCCAGGAGAGTGTATTGCTTTAGAAGCCAGATGAAGAGAGGCTGGGTAAAATGAGAAGTAAAAACTGACCATTGGATTTAGCAACATAGAGATCATTAAAGATTTTGACAAGAGCAGTTTTCATGAAGTAGGGGAGAGAAGCGAAAGAATAATTAGGGAGGTTTCAGAAGCAAGTTGAAGGAGAAGAATTAGAAATGGCAAGTAGAGCTGTCTCAACAAATTTTCCTGCCAAAAATCTGAAGAAATGGGGTGATCATATATAGGGAAAGATGGAAGAGTAGCAGCATGTTTGTATCGGTGCAAATGATCCAGTATATAAACATTTTAATAATGCATGAGAGAAAAGATAATTGCTAGAGCAGCATCCTTGAATAAGTGGGAAGGGAAGGGATCTAGTGCACAAATGGAAGGGCTGGCTTTGGTCAGAAGCATGGAGACTTCATCAATAATAACAGGAGGGAACGCAGCACCTGAGGGGGCAGATGTTAGGAGTGCAGGACTGTGATTGTAAGGATCAATGGAGTTCTCTTCTAATTGTTTCAGTTTTCTCAGTGAAGATGATAGCAATGGTGGGAGGAGATAGTGAATTGGGGAAAAAGAAGTTATCAAGTAAACAAGGAATGAGTGAATGAATGAACCAGGGTGGGATAGGATTCATGTGAGTACCAATGTTCACTTGAATTTGTGTTTATGATTTAAAGTGAGACCAGTCTTCATGATTGTGTTCTTCTTTGGCCATGTAAGGTACCCAGATGCAGATATGGAAGAAGCACAGTCAGATCTAAACCGCATTGGGGTTTTGTCATGTTAAATGAACATGTTAAAGTGGGAGGGGGAAAGAAACTAAAAGCGCAATTGAGAAGGATTTCTGTAGGTGGAATCCAACTGGGTAAGAAGGGGAGCGAGGACAGGAAGCGGGTGAGGGAGAGTGAAAGGTCCCGGTGGGGTCAGAGTACTGTGGTCAAGGGTACCAAAGAAGATGGCCTGGGAAGTCAGGAGATGTTGGTCTGAGTGGGACACAGGACATCAAGAGAGTGGAATGGTGCCCACCAGCAGGATTGGCTCTTGGAAGTGAGTGACTGCAGAGGGAAAGATGACAGCAGGAGGAGAAAAGAGACCAGGAGTGGAGAATATATGGCATTGGAAGAATCATTCACCTGCATGTTGAAATCATCAAAACGTTAATATCCCAAATGGCAAATTAAGGTGAGCAAAGTCAGGGTACAATTGTGCAATGCAGTACTAGGCAGGTATTAAAAATAGAATTTGGGAAAATATTTAAAGACACAAGGAAAGGATGAAAGAATATGGAGGGGAGGCATGCAGGTCATACAAATTCATGTTTAGTACCAATCCCATTATCTTAAAGTATACCAGTGCAGAGGGAAAAGACCAGAAGGAAATAAAACAAGATGTCAGTGGGATTTGTTGTAGATTAATTTTTGTCTTTGTCTCTCTTGTAATTTTCTAAATTTCTGACAAGCAAAAAATGAGAAAAAATGACATTAACAAAATTCAACAAAAGAAAGTAAACATTAAATTATCTCTGGTGGGGCTGGGGATGTGGCTCAAGCGGTAGCGCGCTCGCCTGGCATGTGTACGGCCCGGGTTCGATCCTCAGCACCACATACAAACAGATGTTGTGTCCGCCAAAAACTAAAAAAAATAAATAAATATTAAAATTAAAAAAAAAATAAATTATTTCTGGTGTATTAAATTTCCTAAAAGCATTTTTCACAACTATATACATGTGGATATATGTGTGTATATGTGCATACACACATATACGTATAAATATAATACACATATATATGTATATTCACAGCTGCCAGATTCCCCATTGTCTTCTGCATGAGTCTACTCAAGTTATGCAAAATGTGACACAATTTTGTGGCTAAGTTTTGGATTTTCTTTCATCTTCAGAAGATATTTTATATAACACTTTTTTTCCCTGTCAACTGACTCTAGGAACTTGTTTTGTTTTTGTTTGTTCCAAAGTTCTCTAAATGGATATTCAGGTTTGAAAGATCTTTTACTCTAGAGAAGACTAACACATTTTAGCTAAGATTTGGGAAAACAGCAACTATGTTTGTAAAGCAGAAGCATCTAGATCTGGCGTGGAGAGCTGGACAGAGGGGGCTACCATTCAGGGCGAGAGAGAATAGGCTTCTACTGGGTCTTTGTCCCTTGATGAGGCACATTCTGTAGGTATGTTTAAAGGGAATGCTAGTTAATTACAAATTTGAGATTAAGTCTGGTTCAAAGTAAAAGCAAATGCACACACATGTAACTTCTCTCCCCACTAGGAGCAAAGAACACAATAGTGTTGGTGAAGCTCGTGGATGTCTTATGCTGTTTTGTTTTTGCTCTCAACCGTTCCTAAAGAATTTTCCCTCCCTGTCTTATTAAAGGAAACTCTATGGGAAGAAAAGAAAAAGACCCCCTCTCTACTCTCAGTTGAGTAGGATTCTGTCAGGCCAATAGCCTCATGTTGACAACAGAGGGCTAAGTTTGGGAAGATCGTTATCCAAAAAAAGTTTAGGATTGATTCATATGACATTTGATTCAAAATGAAATGACATCACAGAAGCACTAACTTCATATAACTTCATATTGACCCACTCTGAGGACAAATCCCATAGACCATTTTAAAGACATATTTCATTTTTAATATGTAAGGTGAGAGAGAGAAAACTTCTATTTTTATTGGAAAGCAATTTACATATATTTGACAAGAGAAACGTTAAAAAAAAGAAAATATGATTGAACTTGAATCATTGAAAGCTTATGTTTAATCTATGCAGAAAAGTCTCTGGAGTAATTCTTAGAGGAAAAAATATTTTCTAAAAGCTGAAAAAGATCACTTATCAGCATGAAATTTCATAGGTCATGAGGGTCTAGAATCACATGGCTATTTTCCTATGTACTGATTCTAAATCTTTAGCACCCTTGTCTGGAAACCTAATGCCTACCGTCTGGGCAGGGCATGGAGTAGGAATGCTCATCCACAAAAGGTAACCCAGGTCTCATTTTGCCATTGCCTCAATCCCCAACCACAAAGCCAAGCTGAATGAAAAAGAAAATCCCTAATTTTACTGAAGTTTACATTAGATTTCCAAATCAATATGAAGTTTTGAAATGTTCAGGCAACGTATGGTCCTTATCCTAATAAGGCATTGTATTCCACTTTTATGGTTGTACAGTGAGCCCAAAGGATGGAGGAAAGGCTTGAGGAGTAATCTAAAGCTTAGCCTTGCAAAGGCATGTGATTCAGCCAAGGTCAAATGAATACCTCACAATTAGATTCTGTTGTGTGCATTTATCTATCCTGGAGATTCTCTCCTTTACATGCATGCACACACTACACACACTCACACACAGAAACACAAGCCTTCAAAGCCTCAAATAGCTCCATATTAATGATGTAAAGAAGAAAAAATTTAAAACTTGGCTATAGCTACTGGCTCGATCATTTGCTTCCTATAAACTGGAATTCCTTTTTATTTTAATGCAACAATTCAATTGCCTGAATTAAGACCTTTAGTATCCTGAACAATCCTAACTGTACAAATACTTAATTCTTTTTTTGTTATTATTAGTTATACATGCTATTAGAATGTATTTTGATATATTATGCATATATGGAGTATAACTCCTCATTCTTCTGGCTGTACATGATGTAGAATTACATTGGACATGTACTCATATATGCACATAAGATAGTAATGTTCTATTTATTCTACTATCTTTCTTATTCCTATTCCCCACTCTTCCCTTCATTCTCCTTTGTCTAATCCAAAGTACTTCTATTCCCCCCCATATCTATTCTCTTTGATATGCAGGTGAATTAGCACCTGCATATCAAAGAGAATATTTGGCCTTTGTTTTTTTGGGAGGGGGATTGGCTTATTTTGCTTAGCATATTTTCCAGTTCTACCCATTTATCTGCAAATGCCATAATTTCATTATTCTTTAAGTCTGAGTAATATTCCATTGTGCATATATACCACATTTTCTTTATACATTCATCTGCTGAAGGGCACTTAGGTTGGCTTCATAGTTCAGCTATTGTGAAGTTGAGCAGCTAAACATTGATGTGGCTGTGTCATTGTAGTATGCTGACTTTAAGTCCTTTAGGTATAAACTTAGGAGTGGGATAACTGGTCAAATGGTGGCTCCATTCTAAATTTCCTGAGGGATCTCCATAGTGCTTCCCATATTGGTTGTACCAATTTGCGGTCCCACCAGCAAAGTATGAGTGCTGTACATCTTTCAAAATTTCACATTAAATTAAAAAAAAAATGTCTTCAGTACCTTGACAATGGATTTTTAAAATTTCTTCCCATACAAGTATAAGAAATATAGATTTATTCTAAATGGACTCAAAACTTGGTTGACCCCAAAATACTGAGAACCTCTGAACTGCGTGATCTAAGAAGTTTGTTTGCAACTAACATGGTTTTGACAAAAACTTTTCTTTTTGGGGAGGGGCGGGTATCAAGAATTGAACTTAGGGGCACTTGACCACTGAGCTACATCCTCAGCCCTATTTTGTGTTTTATTTAGAGTCAGGGTCTCGCTAAGTTGCTTAGCGTCTCACTTTTGCGAGGCTGTCTTTGAACTTGTGATACTCTTGCCTCAGCCTCTTGAGCCGCTGGAATTACAGGCATGCACCACTGCACCTGGCTGACAAAAACGTATTTTTTTTTTTATTTCAAAGAGTTATGTAACTACATTAAGAAGTTGTTCACATTAAAACTAAAATCAACACGAGTAAAAATAATAACTAATACTTATTGATTACTATGTGCCAGACACCATACCTAGGATTTCACTATATTGCCTTATTTAATATTTCCAACAATCCCATGATGATAGCTAATGGTTATTAAATTCATTTTATAGATGCAGGAACTGAGCACTGGAAAAATTATGGGATTTTCCAAGATAACAAGTTATTGAGTAGCTGAGTTGAGACTGGAACCCAGGCAGTGTTCACCACTCTATCAGCCAGATAGCACAGAACAGTTGTTAGAAGATTAGAAAATCATGCCTCTGTGTGAACTCAGTTCTCAGTTAAATAGCCTGTGTGTGTAACTGATGGCTGATGTGATTAGCACCTTATAAACTTCGGAAATGTTGCTTGTCAAGCATGGAAAATTAAAATATTTGTGCTTGCTCTTCTGTTCCCAGGACTAATTATTTTAGATTCTACTAATACATTAAGATAGTGATAATGCAAAAATTAATTCTATAAACAAACCATTAGGTTAAGAGTCTACACAAGCATGACCTACCAATTTTGCAAACTGTTGGTACAAATTAGTGGATTGATGGACTTTAACCATTGCATAAAAACAACCCAACATGCCCTTGTAAATCATTGTTGAACTTATTACTCATTACAGCTTGTTCTTCTCATTATCATGCCACATGTAAAATCTTGACAAGATTTGCCTGACATCCAAACCGAATCTTATAACTCAAGCAGCACATTTCTGTGGCGTGTCAGCCCGCTGCAGGTGTTTCTCTATCACAATGAATAATTACATCAAACAAAGACAAGAAATATTCTAAAGCTGACAAAACCACACATCTGAAATCTGTATTTTCGATCTCTTGGGAAATTAAAATCTACAAGTATAGGGGCTTCAGTGCCCATGTCTTGGGGCCATTCCAGGATTATAAAGAAAGATCTTTTCTTTACAAGCCCAAAGATTGCAATAATACAGGAAATTAAACTGTATTTATAGACTGGACGCCAGCACCCCAGCATGCTTTCCTAGCTCTCCGAATCTCGCAACAAAAATAAAAACACTAGCAATCAAACGAATGAGCAAGAAATGACAAGTGTTTTGACAGCTCTAGAATACTTTGAGGTATTTTTAGCATATTTCTGAGTCGTATTAGCTTAACCTGTAATAGAATATAAATGAGCCCATATGGCACAGATGTAATTATGTTCCATGCGAGAAATCCCTGTGGTAGGTTGGGGAGGGGGGGTTGAGGGAGAAGAATACGCCAGCCTCCACCTCCCTCCTCACCCTCTCCCCCTCACCACATGTGCCTTCTGGAGGGCATGATTTACACATCATTTGCATTGAGAAGAATAGCAAGAAACACAATGCTAACAACACAGTACCAGTAAAGGGCAAGCAAAAGATTGGGGATCCCTAGGGGTGCGGCTCTCTGTGAATGACATCCAGTTAGGAGTAGAGGCAGCTTCCCCTCGGGATCACATTGGATGAAGTGATCTTTGATTATGTGGGCACAGCAATCATAAGGCATAATTATTATTACTGCAAGAGAATGGGCAACAAGTCTCTGGGGAAAGCCTCTGTCACAGACACTTTGCTGGCGCACGCTGGAAGCAAATGTTCTCCCAAGGATCATTTTCATTCCGACCTGATATTTAGCTGAAGCTTCTTTGACTACCAGTCATGAAACATTAAATATAGATTAGAGCCAGAGAGATGTTGAAAGTTGAAATTCACCGGAGGTGCACGCTTGTGTCCTTGAGAAACAACCTCGAATGCCGTCCAGATGTTGCAGCAGCAAAGCAGAATGGTCCCAAGCTGCAAGGAGGCCACAACAGAGGAGAGAGGAGATGTTTTGCATTCCACCAGCCTTCTGTTTGGTTTATTTGTACTACATTAATTTAGCAGAGAATCCTAACAGGCTGTTAGTGGTAGATGTTGCAAAGCGTTCACCATCCCGAAAGAATGAAGAGATGCTTTTGTGCCAGGAAGGGGAGTAATTCAAAGCACGTAATTGATTTTCTACAGTTTCAAACTGTGATAAGACTAGGGTCTAGCAACAGAAACATATGTTAGCAGTTTTGTCTCTGTTTTCAATGAATAAAAAAGAAAAAAAAAGCACCCCCATAACTGGTAGAAGGTTAACTGGCTTTGAACATCTCACTAGATATTAACAGATAGTTGCAGTGGAATTTGGAATAAATTGACGGGCTTTGGAACAGTTTGCAGAGGGCAGCCATGCTCTGGAAAGCAACATTTGCCCCCCATATGTGTGATGGGAACTCCTCTTCCATTTCCTCAAGGAATCCCCTGTGCTGCACTGACGGAGACTGTCCCCACTCCCCCCACCTCACTTCCCACCTTACCCACTTTTGCAGAACATGAATCAGATGGGGGGCTTCTCTGGTACAAAGGAAAAGCATGAAACATGCTTTATTTAGGGAAGATACATGCTCATTAGGTCCCAGTAAACCAGAGATCTAAAACCAGTCACCTGAGAAGCAGCTGGCCAGGTTTTCTTCCTGTCCATTGGTAAATGGAGCTAGAAGGATGAGGAGATCGGCAGGCAAGATAGGAGGCAAGACCTAGGAACTCATTGCCCACCTCTGAGAGCTGACAAGGGCTGGCTTGGATGAGCAAAGGAGTTTTTGCCCCCACAGACTTTTAAAAACAGCAGAGACTGATAAGTTCCTCAGGTCTTTTGGGAAGCAAAGAGCTGGATTAGGTGACATGCTGACCTGCCTTTCTAACTCTAAAATTTTACCTTTTTATCAAACTAGCTCACTGAATTTTTGAATTTCTCCCTTACCATGGTGCTTCAGGGGCTAAGGTGATCATTAACAGTCATCCAGGCAACCCCTGGAGGCATGAGATCAGGAGCCAGCAGAGGCAACTCTTACCTTTTAAACATCCCTCCCCTAGTTCAATTTAGAGGCCCCTTTTGCAATGCCAAGTTTATGTTTATACTGTTGGTGGAAATAGATTTGTATGGAATAACCTTTAAATCACATTAAACTAATACAGTTCACCAAAAGTGGGAGGAAATCCAATCTGTGCCAATTTTTATCAGTTTTGTTCTACTTACAGAAGAGCTTTGGCAACTGGGCACAAAAATAACCTCCAGAATACTGTGATGCTCCATCAACGGGTAGCCCTCCTTTAATAGGTCTGGGTTGGGGCAAGGGGTGGGATGGGAGCTGTTTTACCAGGGGGGCAGCCCTTGAGTTGGCTCTTAAAGAATAAAAAGAATTTGGCGGGTGAATGGAGTCGGGAGTGTGGGGTGCTAAAGAGGACACATGCAGAAGCACCGAGACATTACAAGATGACAGAAAGCTGCTGAGAGGGTGGTAGGACCAGAAGGTGGTGGGGAGAGAAAAGGGGCTGGACAGGGGCATGATGGCCATCCCCAGGAATCCTGCCATAGTTGAAGTATTTTGAGTAGGAGTGGAGGTAGGATTGAGCAGAGGATGTAAACTCAGATGTTGTTACAGTGGTCCAGGGAGAGAAGTAAGTTCCTGGACTAGGGCAGTGACAGTGGGAATGGAGATTCAAGAATGGGTAAGAGAGAAGTTAAGGGGGTAGAATCCACTTGTCTCGGTGTCCTTTAGAATGTGAGGAGTGAGAGAAAGGAGCAGTCTGAGGTACTTCCCAGTAGAGTGAGCACAGAGTAAATCACCTCCCAATCATTTGAATTTCATCTCCAAATTGACCATCAGCTTACTTGAGTGATAAGTTTATGTTTCAGTTGGAATTGATTTCAGTGTCAAGGGCTTTATTTGGAATTTCCAGGTACTCCCTCAGCAACAGTAAAGAGAAGGCCCCCAGAGGAAGAAGTGGGAAGAGGGTATCCTCCCTGGGAGCCCCCAGGTGTGGACAGTGGAGGAATGCTGATGATTGTCACTGATAGAGCCTCATGGAGAAGTCAAATGAAAATGTGTGTTAAATTTCCTTAAAATTATTATACCCTTTGACCCCCAAAATTATACTTGTAGGAATCTATCCTGAGGAAATGATCAAACTGTTTAAACTCAGTGCAAAGAAATATTTGCTGAAGTATTATTAGAATGGAAAAATTCTAAAGGATCAATAATTGAGGGCATAATTAAAGAATTGCTCTAGAAGTAGTTATTAATATAGTCATTTAAAGAATAAAATAAGAAGCATAAAAATTGGAAATAGCCAAATCGGTCATTACTTACAAGCGAGATGGGTGTACCTGTGGAACCCCCAAGAGAACTAACGAAAAGCCTAATATCAACAATAAGAATTCAATAAAATGGCAGATTACATGATTTGTAAAAATGTCAACAGCTTTATTATATATAATATTACGCCAGTTAGAAAACAACCAAATGTAAAAAAAAAAAATCCCATTTGCTAAATGAATATAAATGACTGAATTAATGGAAAGATATTTCTTAATTGAAAAAGTTTAAATATTCTATTTTGAGAGAAAAATAACTCAGTATAAAAAAGTCAATTTTTTTCCCTAAACCAACCTATAATTTCATGAGTTTCCTAAGAAAGACACTAGTAGATTTCTTGCTTATGATGGTGATTTTGAAATGTGTCGCTTCATTTTCCTTTGCTTTTGAATAAGCAAAATGATTCCAAAGTTCACAGTGATGGGGTTGATATTTTAAAAATTTAAAAGCAATAAAAAGGGACTAGTCTTAACTATCATAATTTCATCAAATAAAATACTTAGGAGCTGGCAATTAATTATTTGGCCAAATTTATGTAAGAGAGTCCAAAGATAGAATCAAGTACTTATTGAAATTTAGCATTTGATAAATAACCCAATATTAGAATGGTCTTGAAGTCTGAGATGAAAATCCCATTAGATGCAAACTTGTGACATTTCAAGTTTCAGTGGATTCTGAGTAATTATTTTCCTCTTGGAAAATATTAAAATCTGTTCCATTGTTTACAACAGACAGGAGAGGGAAGAGTACGTGTTTCAGTCCAATTGTTCGTGCCAATTGATTTGTATAATTAAAGAGCTGTAGGTATTGCCCATTTCTGTTGTTTATAATGTAACCAGATAGCCAGCATGTACCATTTCTGAGACATTTTCGCTCAATGCAGACATTCTTGGGTGCCCAAAGAAACAAAAGCATTACATTATCATCTTTAGCAAAAGGTTTGATAGGTGAGGCATTTAAAACTTCTGGATAAAATAAGGTTTAGGGATTATTTAAGGATTTAATTTCTGCAAGCCAGCCCCATGACACATTGCCATGGCTAGCTAAGCATTAACTGGATTTTCCATCCGTTTCCCATATTGTTGAGCTCAACCTTAACTTGTCAGCTTGGGAAAATCCCTTAACCCCTGTAAGCCTCAGTTTCTTCCCCTGTCAAATGAAGGAGTTAGGCGAATTGATCCTCAGGCTCTTCTCACTCAAAGCTTCTGTTATTCTGGATACAGAAGCCTGTTGTCATACTCCGTTGCACGGAGCATAAGGTGAAACAAAAGAAGTATGCCTAGCTACAAAATCACAGGCCTTCTAAGATCATTGCTTTCCAGGCTCTCTTAAGCTTGCAGCCCTGTGTTTAATACAAACAACAACAAAAACCTATGATCTCTCTCTATTTGCAACTGCACCTACTTAAAAATTAGGCATGTTTGCTGCTATATATGGACATATGTATTAAGGGTCACTGTAGTGATGTATTATGTGCATTAACAACATCCAAAATATAAAACCGAAAGTCTTAATATTTTCTTCACGCATCCCAATGGTTATCCTGTGCATCCTCTAGAACAACTGGGTTAGATATAAAACTATTTTGCTCTCTAGTTACTATATTTAATAGGGAGAAAAATAGAAGAACCCAGAAGGTTTTTCAATTAATTTGTGGTTAGAGGGGCAGCCAGCCAAGTATGACTTTTTTTTTTTTTTTAGAAGTCCTTTGAATCTGAAATCAGAAATCTAGGATTTTCATCCCTGTTCTGACAATGAAAGGATCTCCTACAAAACTGCCATCTCTCCATCCCCAGGGCCTTCGACCACTGCCCTCAGCACTTAAGGTACTGTGCTTTATTTTCTTCAAATTTTAAGTGGAATGAATACTATATGATTTATATACCAGAGTCATTTTAACCAAATAGGTTTTATTATTATTATTATTATTATTATTATTATTATTATTATTATTATATAATCTATAGATATTATATATAGTGAGTGACTGAGTAGATTATATATAGTAATTATCTATATATGTAACATACAGATAATCATTAATGTAGATATTATAGATATTGTGTCATAATGTAGGCATTATCTGTATTTAATTCTCTGTATGTAATATATAATGCATTTTACAAATATGAAGTGAAAGAACTATTACCAACTGCACAAATAGTATAAATTTGACCTGATTCTGGGATGCATGTAAATCTAACCCAAAATTACCACGTACTGTATGCTAAATGGATAAAGGTTCTAATTAGGAAAAGGAACAGGGCAACTGTGATGAAAAGCCTTCTAAGAATAAGGTTGAGCATCTCATCTTTGTAACACAATTTATTCAGGGGGGACAACAGATATTTCATTGATTGGACCCTTCTGCCCATTCTGCTTACACCCTGCTCCCTCTATGCCTCACCCTTAGCCTCTCAGCTGCTCCCCACCACAGAGCCCTCCACTGACAGGATGGGGAGGAGAGACCCCTGCCCCTGCTTTGGTGATCTCTCTGCCTCCTCATCAAAATTTACCTGTTCTGAGGCCCATTCTCTGGGAACTTTGCTATCTCCTCACATAGAGAACACTTTCTCTGTACAAATGGTATCAATGCCCTTTACAGATAAGTTAATGTATGACCCCTCATAGGGGGGTCCTGGGGAGTACTTGCATTTTAACAGAGACTAGCTACCTGAATAGACAATGCATTGTCAAAACAATAGTCAACTATTGGTCCAATTGCAAATGTGCTACTAGGGAGGCAAATGATGCTAGTCTTGCCTCTGCTATGCCCACCTTCCTCAGATATCACTCCACTCCCTAGTCAAGTTCAAGGCTGTGCCCACGAAGCAAGGGCTGGCTTCAGCATCGTTGGCCATTGTCTTCCCACAATCAAGTGAGACTAAGCCTGAGCCAGGCATTGCTGGTGACTTCTTGGTCTTAGGAATGCCCCTTACTGAACTCCTCTACAGTTCCCCAAACATTCTGGGTATCAGCCTTCCTGCTGACATTTGCTAACCCCTTGCTGTTTGTCAGGTTCTGTCCTAAGTGCTTCTATGCTTTTTAATTTATGCAATCCTCACAATGTCCCTGTGACACTGAAATTATATATCAGATGGAAGCCAACCAAACATCAATCCTGGATACAGGTACTATTTAATATCACTGTTTTAAAGATGAATAAATATTATTTTCTTCACCATATATTTTTTGAGTTCCCATTATATACAAAGTACTGTTGTAAGCACTGAGGATGCCCCTGTAAGCAAAACACAAAAAACCCTGCCCTCACAGAGCTTAGGTAACTAGGAAGATCAATAAAAAGAATTTGTAGAAGGACTATTGGCAGAGATCTTAAACCAGATAGTCAGCTACTTCCCCTGCTGGGCTTCGCCTTTTGCCTTTTACTCAGTTTTTGTAGAGCTGTCAAAGATACAGACGTCTGACTGGCAGCCTATCTGCTCTCATAGATGCCATGGGCTCCGACTTTATTTGCATTCCTGTGTGCCCTGGGAGCCAAGTTGCCAAATCTTGTCTTTCATAAAGACAGTAGCTCAAAGAAGTGGCCTGGGATAATACCCTAAGAGCTCACGGTTCTAGCTGTACCTGCCCTATGGACAGAGAAGAGTTCTAAAGCTGAAACTTTTAAAAAATTATAAAAATCACTTAGAAAGACATCATTTCAAATGGAACAAGTACACTTGCAATGGAAATTTCTGGTTATCTTTTAGAATTCACTAAAGACAAAACCTCAACTTTAGTTGATGAAAGAAGCCAATTCCCCCACATAATTACAGTTATCTCATATTAGACAAAGGCACCAAAAACATATATTGGAAAAAAGATGGCCTCTTCAACAAATGGTGTTGGAAAAACTGGAAATCCACATGTAACAAAATGAAATTAAACCTCTATCTCTTACCATGCACAAAACTCAACTCAAAGTAGATCAAGGACCTAGGAATTAAACCAGAAGAAACAGTAGGCTCAAATCTCCATCATGTTGGATTAGGTCCCAACTTCCTTAATAATACTCCTATAATGCAAGAATTAAAACCAAGAATCAATAAATGGGATGGGTTCAAACTAAAAAACTTCTCAGCAAAAGAAACAATCAGTGAGGTGAATAGAGAACCTATAGATTGGGAGCATATCTTTACTACAAGCACATCAGATAGAGCACAAAACTCTAGGATATATAAAGCACTCAAAAACATTAGCACCAAAAACCCAAATAACCCAATAGTAAATGGGCCAAGGAACTGAACAGACACTTCTCAGAAGAGGATAAGCAATCATTCCACAAATATATGAAAAAAAATGATCAACATCTCTAGCAATTAGAAAAATGCAAATCAAAACTATTCTAAGATTTCATCTCATCCAGTCAGAATGGCAGCTATTAAGAATACAAACAACAATAAGTGTTGGCGAGGCTGTGGGGGGAAAGACACACTCATATATTGCTGATGGGACTGCATATTGGTGCAGCCAATCTGGAAAGCATTATGTAGAATCCGTGGAAAACTTGGAATGGAACCACCATTTGACCCAGCTATCCCACTCCTCAGTTTATACCCAAAGGACTTTAAAATAGCACACTTCAGGGACAAAGCCACAGCAATGTTTATAGCAGCACAATTCACAATAGCTAAATTGTGGAAACAACCCAGATGCCCTTCAGTAAATGAATGGATAGGGAAATTTTGGTATATATATATACACAATGGAATATTACTCAGCATTAAAAGAGAATAAAATCATGGCATTTGCAGATAAATGGATGGAGTTGGAGAATATAATGCTAAGTGAAGTAAGCCAATTCCAAAAAAAAAAAACGAAGGCTGAATGTTTTCTTTGATGTGAGGATGCTGACTCATGGACTCATGGTGGAGCATGGGAGGAATGGAGAACTTAAGAAAGACAAGGGGAAGGAGGGGAAGGGAGGGGGAAAGAGGGTAGGAAAGATGGTGGAATGAGTTAGACATCATTACCCTAAGTACATGTATAAAGACATGAATGATGTGAAAATACTTTGGGTACAACCAGTGACTTGAAAAATTGTGCTCTATATGTGTAATATGAAATGAATTGCATTCTGCCATCATATATAACAAATTAGAATAAATAAATAATTTAATTTTAAAAAGTCAATTCCTCTTTATGAATTAGGAAAAACATGAATTAGGATCTTGTTCTTATGGATATTCTGTTAAGAAATATTCTATCATGAATGTCTTGACAAGACTGATGTGGCCAGCTTTGATGAGAAAGAATTGTTTTTATCAACTTTACCCACAGGCTTTCAACATAAAAATGTCCATTTGGACCTTAGAAGGCTACTATCTCAGCAAGAAGACAAGGCAGAGAATAAAATCATAAACTTAAGTATAATAAAATCATATACTTAAATATGACCACTCTGAGCAAGGTTGACTGCTTTGGAATTGCCAGTGCAAGGTGAATAATTTACAGACATAATTTTCCAGACTATGATGTTAGGTGGGGGAGAGAGGAAGGACTAGGGTCATCACACCAAAGTAAATATTATGCTTCTATCTCTGCCATGTCACTCATGTAAGACCCATTCCCCTCTCTTCATGTAGGTTCCATAATTGTATATATGATTCTAATAAAAAAAAATGCATGCACAGGATAAAACTGCCAACACTATAAAACTAACCATCAACAGTGATATCACATTTCACTTTGTCTAGGACAGTCATAGTTTACAACTGTTGTCTTGGAATAATCATTGCTAGCAAACTCTTTATTCTCAAAGTCATCCCTGTCTGGATGACAAATTACATTTTCCTATTCACAGCTCACACACTAGGCTCAACTATTGTTAACTCAGTTTATTTTCAAAATCACCCTCAAGAGCTCCGACAGGTGCCTCCCATGCTCAAGAATATGATATTCATTGTCGTTATAAGATGCCCATCAGGGGTGGGGATTGTGGCTCGGTGGTAGAGTGCTCATCTAGCACATTCGAGGCTCTAGGTTCCATCCTCAGCACCACATAAAAATAAATAAATAAATAAAATAAAGATATTAAAAAAAAAATATGCCCATCATCTTTCCCTTCCTGAGATTTGCTTCTGAATCTTGCAATGTAGGACTATTTGCAGATTTCCAGGCAGTCATACCTGGCCTGGCTAACCGGAGGCATAGTAGAGAAAGCTAGAAGACCAGAGACAAGAAGTCTGGTAGATGCTGTGGAAGAACATTCACGGGCAGGCACCAAGTGCCAGGACTCCTGTCCTGTATTTGTGCTGACTGGACTGCATTCAATCAGATAGCAAACTTGCCTAGTTGGTGTCAGCCCCGTCACTGGTGGCTACTCTGAAAACACTTTTATAACCCCTCAGCTGCTCCCATTGACCCCACCTGTACCCATCATGCGGGTGACATATAACTCCATGGACCATATGCACTGGAATTGCTGAGGCTGCCAATGAGACAAATGTTTCAGCTTCACAAAATCACAATGAATTCTCCAATGAAGTAGGACACCCCCTTTTTGGTTGCTACCTGCAAATATTTATGTAAGTGGCACTTTTAGTGTTCATTCTCAGGCTGCCTTCTTAGTAGGCTGTAGGGATGATTCCATGGGGATAGAATGCAAGGGTACTATGCATGTACCTTGGATTTACAATAAATTCTACTTGTGAAACTGGGTGCTCATCTTTCACCCAGCTAGGAGGATTCCACTCTGGCCTAGAGTGAGTTGTTTCCCAAGAGATGTCTTGGTCCTCATTAAAAGAGAACTCTGGCCATGCTCTAGATTTGCAGGCATGTTGGAATCATGGTGTGATCTCCTTTGCCACACACAATCATTTTAAAATCCATGTTTGGTCCTCTTCATCTTTAGCTTCATTTTTTCCCTCCTTCATTCACATTTTCTTGATAGCTTTCCGGTTCCTGTGGTAGGTTTTTTGTTTTTGTACCAGGGATTGAACCAAGGTGCACTTAACCACTGAGCCACATCCCCAACTCCCCACCTTTTATTTATTTATTTTTTTAAATATTTTCTTATTTGTAGATGGACACAATACCTTTATTTATTTTTTTAATTTTTATGTGGGGCTGTGGATTGAACCTTCATGCATGCTTGGCAAGCACTCTACAACTGAGCCACACTCCTTTTTTAATTTTTTATTTTGAGGTAGGGTCTTGATAAGTTGCTGAGGCTGGCTTTAAACTTGTGATCCTCCTGCCTCAGCCTCCTGAGCTGCTGGGATTGTAGGCATGTGCCACTGTGCCTGGCTTCTGTGGTGTTTTATTAGTGGGATTCATTTTTGTTTTTTATTAATTAATTAATTAATTTGCTTTTTATGGTGGTGGAAGAAAAGGAAAAAAAACTCAGTGAGTGATGTCTCTTTTCAACTGTCAATTTCTAAAGAACAGGACAAGGTAATAGCACAGACTTCTTGCCATGTACATATGAATCCTTAAAGCCTGCTGTGCTCATTCAAAAAGTAAAGCCCTGGACTTACAATAAATCCTTCATATTTTTAACTTTTTGATGGAATACAAATATAATTGTCAAGATTCTAAAACTATTGGATGGATTCGGGAAACAGAGACCTATTTTATTATGGCATCTCATACCTAACCAATGGGAAATAAGCCTACAGAGACTGTTTTTTTGCCTCTTCAGCTTTTGCTAATGGAAAAATCTACCTTTAAAAATAATAATTTAAAAAGCCCTGTTATATTGAACATGTTCTAAGCAGCAAACATGTTCATGTTCTGAAAGCTTTAAGTTTTGATAATTTTATAATTCTTGCATTTTTCTGTCTTGGTATTCCAGAAGTTCCTCTTGCTATTTACCCAGTAGCTGGCTACTGCATCCTGATAATATAGTCAAATATAAGAATTTAACATCAGGTCGACAAAAAGTCTCCCTCAGACCTGGTGGGAGCTCCCAAACCTGCCGGCATTCCTGCACACTACAGCTCCCTATTTCCTAAAACCTGGCTCAGTTTGCCAAATGGGACAAATTAAAGACAATTTTAAACAGCCGTAAATTGCACTGCAGCATTTTGTATGAAGGAAATGAAATTCTGTGCTAATTAGGAATATTTATATCATGAGGATGTCTTGCAGAGTAGAATTTTTAAAAACCAAATTATAGTGAATTCTTACCATAACACTCTCCTTAGACTCCCTGCTATGAGACCTCCTTCTGGGTGTGAGTGTCTTCTAATAAGATCCTTTTAGTACTCAGGAATGAAACCTCTTCAACAGTGTCTGAGGTACCCCCAAGTGATTTGGCACCACAGACTAGAGGTATATAGATGTTTCAGGACAACAGATAATAAAAACCCTTGGAAGAATTACGTTAATATTTTGTTTATTGACAGGCAATTATACAACAGTCTCTGGAGAGATTTTAAATTTTGCTGACTTTAAGTCATTATTTGATTAGTTCATAATTTGATTAGACCAGAATTAGCCCCATCAGATAACTAATTTGGTCCACCAACTGCCTTGATTTTTTTCCTGAAAAAAATGTCTACTTTGAGGGAGTCCATCAGGACTCTTTTGGGTTACTGATCCAATGTTGGAAGCCACACAAAAGAATATAATATTTATTGATATCCTATGATTGGTCTAAAGTAGATATGACTCAAAGGAAATTTCAACCAGGCAATGTACTAAACTGGAGATACTGAGTAAATGGTGAGAGAGAGAGAATTATTCAAACTATTACATCAAGTGTGGCAGCCTTCAGGACAATGAAGATGTTCCAGGAGTGTATAGAAAGGGCTCAAAAGCATCTCTGTGGGGGTCAAGGAGATATCAGGCAAAGAAACATATGGTCTGGAAAGTTCCAGAGATATGGTACTAATAGATAGAAGTGAGAGGTTGATTTCAGCTCTTCAATCATCTGGAATTATTAGCATTATGAAGAAAAGCATCAAGATTAAGGGTCCCCTAGGTGGGCATGGTAGCACACGCTTATAATCCCAGCGACTCAGGAAGCTGAAACAAGAGGATAGCAAGTTCAAGGCCAATCTGAGCAATTTATTGAGAGCCTCTGCAACTAGTGAGACACTGTCCCAAAATAAAACATAAAAAGGATTGGGTACATACTACAGTGGTAAAGTGCCCCTATGTTCAATCCCAAGTACCAAAGAAAACAGATTTGGGGTCCCCTTGGTGTTGGAGAGATCATTCAGGGAATAGAAAATGATTCTTCAATGGCAAAAGAAAAGTTTCTTTTATCCCTTTCTTTCTTTTCTTATTCATTTATTTACTTTTGGTATTGGGGACCTAACCCAGGGGTGCTTTACCACTGAGCTACATCCCAGCTATTTTTATTTTTTATTTTGAGACAGGGTCTCACTAAGTTGCTGAGGCTGGTCTCAAACTTGAAATACTCCTGTCTCAGTCTCCTGAGTAGCTGGGAATTACAGACATGTGCCACCAGACCTAGCTCTAACTGGTTTTTAATCTTATGAGCATTACAATGAATTTTACAACTTGTCACTTTTCTTTGGTTCTTAGGAAGTTCAGAGACAAAATTTGAACTAGTGTACAAAACCTTACAATGTGACCATCGCACATTATTAGCTATCTTACCTGTGTTTCCCACTCAACCAACACTCATTTTTCTACAATTATGTTATACTATAAATTTTGACAAGTCATATGAATTCTTTTTATTAATAGAGTGATATATAGAAAACAAGTAAGCCCGGAATGGTGGGGCATGCATGTAATCCCAGAAACTCTGGAGGCTGAGCCATGAGAATCGCAAGTTCAAAGCCTGCCTCAGCAACTTAGTGAGGCCCTAAGCAACTCAGTGGGAATGTGGCTCAGTAGTTGAGTGCCCCTGGGTTAAATCCCCAGTACCAAAAGAAAAAAAAGATATGGGTAAGCTTTGGATCTAATCCTAAAGTTGCCTTCCTTTTTCAGTTTATTCAGAACTATAAAAACTATCATGTACGTCCCTCCTTTTCCACCACTGAATTAATTCCAACATATTGGAAAGAAAAGAAATGCAAATAAAAACCATAGTGAGATACCATTTTACACTCATTAAAATGGCTTAATAAAAGGGGATCCATGGATTAGAGGAAAGGGATTGAGGAGGTTGGAGGAGGGAGTGGAAAAGGGAAGAAGTCATGGATGAAATTCTGCTATGTTCACATATGAGTATATCACAATGAATCCCACCTTTATGTATATTTATAAGCACCAATTAAAAACAGAAAATAAATAGAAGGAAGACTAGTAGAGTAGAGGAAGGTAAATAGAGAGGGAAGTGGAGGGAAAACACTAGAGATAGAAATAGAGCAAATTATATTTCCTGCATGTAGAAATAGGTCAAAATTAACTCTACAATTAGGTATAACTATAATGCACTAATAAAAGAATTTTTAAATAGTTATAATAAAAGTGATGACTGATAATAAGTGTTGGAAAGGATGTAGAAAAACTGGAACCATCATGCATTGTTGGTGGAAACATAAGAGTAGCTTCATGATTGGAGTAGCTTCATGAAACAGTTTAGCAGTTTCTCAAAAAATTAAACATAGAAACACCATATAAGCTAGAACCACTCCTTAGAAAATATGCAAGCGAATCAAGAATGTATATACATGCAAAACTTGAACGTGAATGTTCCTAGCAACATTATTGATAATGACCCAGCTACCCATTCACTAATGAATAGATAAGCAAATTGTGGCATATCTATCTGCACAAAGGAATATTGTTTGGTCATAAAAAAGGAAAAACAAAATGGAGAAAACTATGTTATATGCATTTATGACTATCTCAAAATGAACCCTACTATTGTGCATAACTAAAATGCACTAATAACTTTTTTAAAAAGCATAACATATTGACATATGCTAAAACATGAATGAACCTAGAAAACAGTAAGTGAAAGAAGTGAGAAACAAAACCATATGTATGATTCTCTTTATATAATAAAGCCAGAAGAGGCACATACAGAAATAGACAGAAAGCAAATTGGTAGTTACTAGGGGATTGGGGGAGAAGAATTGTTTTCTAGTGGGTCAGGGCTTCCTTTGGTGTGATAAAATATTTTGAAATTAGGTAGTTTTGAAGATTGTATGGTTTTGTAAAATACTAAAAATTTCTGAAATTCAATACTTACAAGGGTGAATTTCATGGTATGTGAATTATATGTCAATAAAAATAAATATAGCTCAAAAAAAAAACACACAGAAAAAGAATTAGTTGGGACAGGTGGAATGTGCAGAGGGTAGATCAGTTTTACTCTCCTGAGCAGGAATCACTAAATGATCCCTTCCACCCCTTCAGAATGCAGACAATTCCCACTGTAACTTTCTTTAAAGTCCTCATTAAAAATGCACTTACCTGAGCCTTGAAGTTCCCACAATCTGTTATTTGGAAGGAATGGCTGTTAAATAATCATCTAATAGCAGCTTCCTTTTTTGTTTGTTATTAATCATGAACTGTCCTGTGAGTTAAGTATTAAGACTGTGTACAGGAAATTAATTAGCACTAATAAATATTTATCTTTGAAATTCAACATCTACCTTTTACATAGACTGTTTAATTTACATATTATTATTAACATGTTTATGTAAATAACTGTGTAAAGTGTTTGTTTACATAAACATTTTAATAATAAAATCTATGAAGGATTGTTTCCCCCATTCCCTAGCTAGATGCTAACAGGGCATCCTGCCCACCTGGAGGAGGTATTTCTTCTCAAAATATCCCACAGTACAAAGGAGGAGACTGCTTGACACCTCCCATGCCACAGTAAATTCCATGGAATAAAATTACTTCATTCTAAAAAGATTTGAGGATCTTTACGGTGACTCTTTTCCTGCAAAGAATTCACATTCTTCAGAAGCCTAAGACAACACGAGTTTCAATATCTTGGGTTAGGATTTTGTTTTTTATCTTGTAGAATCAGTCAGGAGATATTTGAGTCCTGTCTTCCTCACATTTCCCAGGTACCTGGATTAATTGATGTGAACAACGACAATGGTGCTTTGAAGCTCTGGGGTACAACGGTGCAAGTGATCACGTTTCTTGGTTAATGAATGAATTGCTCTTTCATAACGATTTGTTTATGGAAATAAATAAAGCAGCACCTTGATTAGTAAATTCCCTGGGAAGGAAGGGCCTTCCAAGAAGTCAGTTGGATTAAAAACCTAAAACAAACAAAATGCTCTGACAGGATGAAAAGCGGAGGTGCCTGAGAAGTCTCCCTGCACAGCGCTGCCAATAGCAGCTTCGGGAAAAGCAGAGGCCCCCATAGCCATAGCCGGGTGGGGAGGGAGCCCTTTGAAGTCCTTCCTCTGTCAGCCTATCAGCCCACACCTGCTGCACTGACTCGCTCTCTGAGGCCACTATCAGAAGCCCCAAATAAGCAGAGAGATCTGTATTCTTCCCTCTTCCTCGCTTAGGAATCAGTTAACTGATTCTACTCCACACCTCTAGTTGTGGAATTAAACCTTCCTCTTTAAAATAAAATAAAGGTAAAATGATTTCAGTTCTGGGCAAATCCACTTACTGGCCTTGGAGAGGGACACACCACACTGGAACTTTGCTATTTCTGAATTATTCCTTTAGGGACAAAGATGGTACCTGCAAGGCAGGTCTGCTTCCTTCTGAGCTAAAATGCTGGTTCTCCTAGGCTTAAGGTTCTGCATCCAGCATCTTTATGAGGGGTTGCAGGTGGGAGGCATCACTAGGGATTTGTCTTGAAGTTGCATTTTATCCCAGTGTTTCAGAGAAGCTCAAGAACATGAACCCCCTCCCCTGGCCAACAAAATCAGAATCTCTGAAAATGAGGACAGAAATCTTCTTCATATTTAACAAGCTCCCTGGGTGATTCTTATGCACATCCAATTTTAAGAATTCCTAGTAATCCATTGCCATCTCTGATAAATACTGCATATCTTGAGGATCATCTGGTTTTATTTTAGTTAGCATTGAATGAGGATTCATTATAATCTGTCTTATCTGAGATCTTTAAGTGAACCCTACACTCCTTCATTAATTCAACTTGGTCCTAATAAAGTTGTATATTATTAAAACACATCTTCTTTATTTATAGAGCCATTAGTGCATTTAAGTGACCTCTGGTCTATTCCTGAATTATCCCCACTAGGGGAAAAAAGCCATAAAGAAGATAAATGATGTAAAATTTTAAAAGAAGATAAATGGTAAAAGTATCAGAAGATAATTTTGTATATGAGATCTAGAAATTCTGCTATATCTTTATATAATTCTTATGAATTCATATGCTTGAAAATAATGCATTTGGGTGATAGTTATGAACATTTGAAATCCTTCTTCTTAAATAGTTGCTGAGAAAGGCATATTTTTACAGCCAAATTTATATGTACATGGGAGGAGAACATATACTTTTAACCATAACGGTCTACGTAGAAAAATATTTTTTGCAGTTGGAGTCTAGTATAGATTAAAAATTACACTTTAGAGAACATTTTAATGATGCATTTGTAATGCTAGAAAAATTTCTTCTCCAAAAATGTCAACATAACATTTTAAACTAGGGCAGGCGTATTCATTATCTGAATTTGTATAAAATGCAACCCAGGCAGTCGGAATTTCTTTTCTTTTTTGACAAAATGTTTAAAGATTGTGAGAGAAAAATTTTCCTCTATAAACATCATGTTAACTTAATAAAAATTGAAATAAATAATCACAGCTAGAAATCCATATTGGATTAATCAGAAGTGAGATGAATTATGTTGTCTCTTATATCCAGTTTCTCACTATAGGGCAAAAATGCAATCACTTGACAGATGTGTTTCTTTCTTTCTTTCTTTCTTTTCTGGACACAATATCTTTATTTTTATTTATTTATTTTTATGTGGTGCTGAGGTTTGAGCCCAGGGCCTCACACATGTGAGGCAAGTGCTCCACTGAGCCACAACCCCAGCCCCAGATATGTTTCTGATGAACACCACATAGTTATATTTTACCTGTAGTTAATAAAAAAAAAAAAAGCTGATTACATTGGGAGAAGAAAGTTGACATTAGTGAATCACCATCTTTTCTGAACTATTTCTGGGACACATACAAAACATGAATCTAGAAAGATATTTATTGAAAAGACCATGGGCAGAAAAAAGGACAAGAATAAGAGAATATGAAGCAAAGAAGAGAAAAAGAAAGATGACATCTAGAATATAAACAAATCTAGAGTTTGGGGTCTGCTCTGCAGACCTCTTACAAGAAAATGGGGTAAAAGCAGAGGGGAAATCAGTGAAGAATTGACCACTGCAAAAACCTACTTTAGGAGAACAAAATGAAGACTAGAAGAAATTCAGGAAGATAGTTTTCCAGAAGTGGAATTATTAAGAATGTAGTAGGGACAATTCTAAAAGAAAAATCTTCCAACTTTTTCAACAGCTAACCATAAACATGGAGAGTGGAAGGATGATTTCTCCAAAGACGTCTACACTACAATCCTTGGAACTTGTGATATGTTAAATGGCAAGAGGGACTTTGCAGATGTGACTAAGTAAGGAATTTGAAATAGGAAGATTACCCTACTGATCTAATTATGAGTCCTTAAAAGTGGGGAACTTCCAGAAGGAATTAAACAGTGAAAGAAAGGACAGCCAATATTGCTGGCTTTGAAGATCGAAGAAGAGAGCCATGAGCCATGGGTCAGGCATGGAAAAGTCAAGGAAATGGACCTGCCCTATATCCTCTGAAAAGAAACAACAACTCAACTCCTTGATTTTAACCCAAAGAGATATGTATAAGACTTCAGGGGTATAAAATTATAAAATGATAAATTTGTGCTTTTAAGTTTGTAGTAATTTAACACAGCAGCAATAGAAAACTAATACACCAGACTATGGGGGTGACCAAGGAATCAAAATGGCTAGCTGCTCTTTCTATATGAGAAAATGATTGAATTACCAAATAACTTCTTTTCTGAAAGCCCTCAATCCTGCTCAACTTCATGCACCAAATATATTCAGTACATTTCAGTAGTATCAAAGAATGTTTTCATAACTGCTATGAATACGTTCCATTTAGCAATATAGTCCACAAGGACAAACAGAGGACTCCTGAAATTGTTCAGTTAGTTATCAAACTAGTAGAGAAGCATATTTCTAAAAGGATATAATGATTCTTTTCCTGGTTGTGACTTAGAGTGACTTCAAAGAGTGGTTGCCTCCTTACCCTAGTGGTAACCTGCCAATTAGTTCAGAATCGTTAGCAGCCATAAAGAAATTGAATTGAAATAGTATAACCCAAAGCATGCATGAATACATAGAAATTCATTTCTGCTTCAAGAGCAATATCACTAATTGATTCACATAGTACATTATTTGTGCCATTTAACTTTAAGGTTGTCCATTCATTTAATCTTTATGTGACTAAGTCTTAGAAAACATGCAGGGAAAAAAATATGGCATTAGTTTGCATCATGGCTTTTCAGTTTCCCTCAGTGATAACAGTGAGCTATAGAAGGAGGGGAAGAGAATTAGGAGAGAGAAAAGAGATGGAAGGGTTGGGGAGAGAGAAATAGACAAGGAAAGGGCAAAAGAATTTTGCAGGGTGGAGAAGAAGAAGATTTGTGGATAATTCTTTAGTACTAAAAATGCCATTATGGACTTTATTTCTTTAACCCTCCCGACAGCCATGTGAATTAATAAAAAAAATGTTATTATTCTCATTTTAGATAAATAGATCTGAGGCTAAGAACTGGTTGGGATTAAATCCAGGTCATGTAAGTCCAACATTCTTTCCAAAATGACATTCAACTCCTCTATACAGTTCGTTATTATCTTGAAATTGATTTCTTTTTTAAAGGAGGAGGAGGAAAGTTATATTTCTGATCTGGGGTTATGACCCTATTTGAGAAATGTTTCCATTCCACTCCCCTGCTCACTCCTGCCAGGGCCAGCCCCAGGAAAGAGTTGTTGACTTTGGTTTTCATTTTGCCTCTCTTTTTTCCCCCTTCCAATGCCAAATGACCCCAGCCTGCCTGCCTTTGAGACATAAACCACCCCCAAACTGCTCTTCCTATCTACCCCCAAGGTATCAATGAACAAATGGACCAACAGTTTCTGGGACACCCTTACCATCTGTGAAGGTCCTCAATCCAGAATGTTTGCCTGTGAATTTGCCACATTTGCATCTAGAACATACTTTTAAGATGTAATCCCAGTGACACAGGCGGCTGAGGCAGGAGGATCCTGAGTTCAAAGCCAGTCTCAGCAAAAGCGAGGTGCTAAGCAACTCAGTGAGACCCTGTCTCTAAATAAAATACAAAATAGGGCTGGGGATGTGGCTCAGTGGTTGAGTGCCCCTGAGTTCAATCCCTGGTACCAAAAAAAAAAAAAAGAAAGAAAGAAAGAAAAGAAAAGAAAGGAAGGAAGAAAGAAAGAAAAAATCCTCTGACCTCAAAGGACATTTGGAACAGAATTCTTGTCCCATACCAGCTTTTTCAAACAAGGGCTTTCTTTCTCCTAATTTAATCCCTGAGTAGGATTTAGCTCCACTCAAGTGATATAGCAGCTGCATCACTGATTTTATATTCAATTTAACCAGAATCTGGAAAAATAAAAACTGGAGAATATCTTGGGTTTGTCCAAGAGAACCTGAGTATAGTGGTAAAGTAAGAGGCCAAGAAAAATGAAGTAGTTATGTAACTGCATGTTTTAAAAACTTATTTATATTGAGATGAATTAAAAGAGAGTAAAAATAGTGTCATGATTTCAACAACAAGGGCAGTGACATTGCATGTGCATTTACAAGAAGGATGACATTGAGCTAGAAGAGGGGGGCAGTTATGATTAAAGAGCTTCACGCAGAAATAAGAATTCCATGGACTGCATGGCTCATACCCTGCATTCTACAGTTCTCAAAAATCACAGTAGAATTTTAAGACCTAAGACCTTTTGCTTCATATAAATACAACTTTTCATTTCTGGGAAAAGAGTGGGTGCAACCTTACCTACCTCTGAGAAAGAGTATGATCATTAATTCAGTGTTGATCTACAGCCATTTGAGCCCTCATTGCTGGAGTTTGTAACTCCATTTCAATGGGTTGCATTATTAAACAGGAAAATAAAAACATTTTCAAAAATCTAATCATTCCTTACAATCTGGTGTTAACATCAACTTTAAAAAAAAAACTATTCATTTCAAGGGAATACTTTTGAGAATCTTTTCTAAAAATAGCTATTTAGCCCAATTTAATGAGCAGCAAGAGGAGAGTTCAGTGGCTAGTTAGACATACCTGTATCTAGGCCCCATATCTTCAATAGGCAAAGGCTAAAGACAGAGTGGCCAAGATTTTCAGTGTGGCTTATTCTATATCTTCATGTTTCACTCTACTTCTGTTGATTGGTATTCACTGTGAAGACCAGTTACACAAAGGGCTATGCTCATTGATTTTCCATCTGATCATGAAAAAAAACA
The DNA here is from genome assembly GCF_047511675.1 of Marmota flaviventris. Lineage (NCBI taxonomy): Eukaryota > Metazoa > Chordata > Mammalia > Rodentia > Sciuridae > Marmota > Marmota flaviventris. Next base: position 25,565,422 of record NC_092498.1, read on the forward strand.
CTACAGCCACAGTTCAGTACTTTAAATACTGGACCAGTGATCAAATTTACATTTTTAATCTTATGTGTACATTTTTAATCTTATAGGAGCACAGTTTAATTCATGGGATAGTGTCCCAACCATCCGGTTTGCCAGGAATTTTTTTGGTTTTATCACTGAAAAGTCTCACATCCCAAGAAACCCCTCTCTCCTGGAAAAATCTGGATGGTTGGTCACCCTACCTGAGAAATTACAAGTTTTTGACATAGTCTTTGTTGAAGTTAACTTTTAAAAATGCTTTCCAAGTGTGTTCAAAAGATAAAGTGAAGAATAGTCCTTAGATCTACTTTTCAAGAAAAAAAAAAATCCCTAGAACAACCAAGTGGCACATGGCATTTGGAATGTGCATCTAACTAGCCTGTATGACTTCCAGGTATTTGCTGCTGCCATCATAAAGACAAGCATTTCCAAGGGCAAGCGAACACTCTGTCACAGAGTGCTTCATTTAAGCAAGGACACACTGCCAACTTGAAAGGAAATAAAGGCTATAGTTTGTCTATGGGGGGATCCTGCAGTTATTCCCCTGCAAATTTAATTCAAACAGGTATTGAGATCTGAAACATGGAGATATCCACAAATTAGAGGATACTTGGTTTTTAAAAAAGGAAAGAAAAGAAATCCGGGCCATAGAAACTATCTTGAAGCAGCAATAACAGTTCTTTTGATGTTAATCAGTGTATTGCTGTGAATATGTTTTGAGAGTTTATCCTAGAAATGAAATTTCTGGGTATATTTATATGAAATATGCATAATTTAAAACTTATGCATGTTTTAAAATGTCAATTTTACTTTTTAAAAAAATAACATGCATGTGTAAAATGTGCAAATCAGTACTATTGTTAATACTTTGATTTTAGAACATCATACAAATATTCCTTTCAACTAATCAGTGATAACTGAAGAAACTGCAGTGTTGTTTGAATTTTATCCATCAAAACTACACCTCTTTAGAATATTTCCATCTTAAAATAAAAAGGATTCATTTAAAGAAATCTCTATAGAAAAATAGCATCTAATTTTTTAAGCAACCTATTCTGCTTAATTCATAAAACTGTATGTGACCCACAGAATACTTATTATATATTTATTTTAGACCTTACTTTTAGATTTTATTTGAGTCTACCCATTACATTGCATGAAAAAGATTTCTATGAGAAATCATTTTATTTGACCTATTCAGGGTTCCAAATCAACCCATACACAAAAGTCCCCAAAGGAAGTGCTAAATAGTAATTTGATTCTGTTTTTGTTTGTTTGTTTTTTTCCAGAACTGGTGATAAACCCAGGTCCTTGTACATTCTAGGTAAGCATCTACCACTAAGCCATATCCCCAGCTCTCTTAATTTTATTTTTAGACATGGTCTTGCTAAATTCCCCAGACTGGTCTTGAACTTGAGATCCTAGTCCTCCTGCCTCAGCCGCCAGTTGCTGAGATTATACCCATGCACCACGCTTGAAACTGGATTCTGTAATTGTGTATAGACACTTGTCACCCCAGATCATGATACAATTTGGGAAAATTAGCCTAGAGACTGCTTTAATTGCCAGATTCTAAGCAAGTTGTTTGTGACTATAATCTCTATGGTTTTACATATGCTTTATAAAAAGATATGAAAAAAGCAAATAAAAAATTTATCTGCCCCAATTTTTTTATTTTTATTTATTTTTAAAAATTTTTGGTATTGGAGATTTAACTCAGGGGTGCTTTATCACTAGGCAACATCCCCAGGCCTTTTTTTTTTTTTTTTTGAGACAGGGTCTCACTAAGTTTCTTAGGCCCTCACTAAGTTATTGAGGCTGGCCTTGAATTTGTGTTCTTCCTGTCTCAGCCTCCCAAGCCATTAAGCCCCAAATTTTAAGGTAAATTTGTTATGATCGAACCTCAAATGCTGTTTTTCTGTTTTCAAGGGCTATTGGAATGGCATCTGCCAGCAGTTCAAGATATAGATATATATATATTAGAAATATATTTTATCTTGTTTGGCACTTCTCCATTTTAAATGTAAGGCCTTAGAATAAAAGCCTTGAATTTTAAGGTAGTAAATTCAAGGTAGTATTACAATTTCTTTTTAGTCATGTAATTAGAGAATTCTCACATATAATCCATGTCTTACTTTGGTTCCTACAAGTTAATTGTGCAAGAATTTGAGATTAGCATATTTTGTGAAGTAGTCAGTGACAACATCACTGGTGCCTACCTCTAGTCATATGTAATGACACACATTTTGTCTCTAATCTCTTGGATCCTCATTAATAGATACTATAATCAGAACTGTATTCAGGGTATTCAGTGTCATACCACTGGTTTCAATTAATTGCATAAATTTGGCCTGTAGCCCATAGAGAGATTAGAAAGCAATAAAAGCAAAAGTAGCTGAAGTTGAACATAAACACACAGTAAATAAGGAGCCTTGGAAAAAAAAATGTGTATCAAGGTTGAAAAATGGCATCAAGAAAGTGATCCCAGTCCTAAAATGATGTGTGATTTAGTTTATTTTTTTCTTAATTGGCCACTAACACTTCGTTGTGGTTTCCTTTCCTTGTTAAACCTGGACTTTAGGAAGAATCCAACCACAGTGGAAGGCTTTGGTACTCATAGTGGGGACAAAAGAACCAGGACTGTCAACTCAGGCTGACAAATGACTATGCAGGACAAGCTGAAAAATCTGGCCCAGCTTTCTTGCTATTTGACATTGAATGGCTCTGAGATAAATATATATATGATTTTTTTTTTTGTCTCCACAAAGTTTAAGTGAAAAAAAAAATTAAGTAGTTTTCATACTACACACACATTTACACCAAAAGCTAAATCAAGTACACTGTAAGGGGGAAATTTTACTCCAATCAATAGCTGGTTTAAACGAAACAGGCAAAGAAATAATCTGAAAATAGTGTTTGTTATGGGAACAGCATGCTAATGGGGCAGTATCTCCAGCAGCTTTATGATTTTTCAGGCAAGCCCTATTTTGCCATCATTTTTAAAAGAAACAACAACATGAATAAATAAATACAACTTTTTTTTTTATATGCCACACAACTTAAAACAGCCTGGTGATTTTAAAATGTGTTCTGAAACTATTTAAATCTAGCATATAAAAGCTTTATCCATCTAATTTATAATAACATCATTTTAAGGACATCTACAGTAAGACTGCTTGACACTTACTCCTTGGTTAAAGACCAATAGTCTTAAAATTTTCTTTTTCCCAGAAATTATCTAATTGAACTACCTAGTAGGGAGACATTTTTAATTTGGCCAAAAAAATTGTTATTTTTGTATGTGAGTAACTATACAATAAAACTTATTCAGATATCTACTATATTACATTAATATCACAGAAAAAAGATCAAAATTGTATTTTGCTACTTAAAATCATGTTATATTTTCAATTAAGTTTTTAAAAATTTGTCTAAAAAATGAAAGATGTGATGACTTCTACAAAATTGTCTTATAACCACAAAAGTAGCTATATTGTTTCAATGATCTTCATTTTAGTCCCTTGTTATTTTATCGAAAAATATTTTAATTGGAAAATGTAATAAAGATAATTTTATCAAAGGTATTTGAAGTTTTCCATCTGTAATTTTTCATTTCTCATAATACTATTTCTGTATTATGAAATGACAAGTAAATTGTGCATTTATATTTTTTAAATTAATGTGTATACTTATATGCATGTGTATATATAGATATATGAACTCATACACAATATATAAATTCCAAGAGTAGACCAACTAGAAAATTCCTCAGGAGAAGGTTCCTTGAACAATATAAAAATGGAGTCTTCAGAAGCAAACAACAAAACAGACATAAACCTGACTGCTGTTTTAAAATGCTTATAAACATATAGTCAGTAACCCTTTATTGATTGCCTGTTTATGGTTTTGGAAAATCCAAGATTATGAAAGAGATAAGAAAATACCTCATAAAATTCACGTCAAAGTGATGATTTAAAAATTGACCTCCATATTATAAAATGTTATGTCAATTTACCCCTTGAAAGAAAAAAAAAAGCTTTAATATTAAAATTACTTATCTTTTAATAATTTTCTTTGAATAAAGATGTGATTCTCAGACTTCTATTTCTACTCTTAACAAAACAGATCTTTTCTTGGGACTTCACAAATGTCAATCACAATAATGCAAATAGTGTTATTCTTTGGAAGGACTGGTTGAAGGCTTAAAGATATGCTTTTTCATTGTATTCCTAAATTTTTATAATGTTGGATTAGTTATGAAACACTATAAAATGTAAAGATAGTTCAGACAGTTCAATCTCTATTAATCTTCAGGCACAAAAACCATATAATTTTGTACAAAACTTTGATTTTTTTTTATTTGCGAAATTAAAAATATGGTATTTTATATATATAAACTTCTATTCCTCTATAAATATAGATGATTTTGTGATAGTGAACAGAATAAATGCATACCAAATTCAAAGAGCAATGTCATTTTAGGTTATGACAGACATAGATAAATTCAATTCCTAAGTACCGGCATTTTGATAAACTCTTAAAGTTTAAAATAATACAATCAGAGGATTGCTTTTTCTCCTCTTCTTCACAGAGAACTAAAGTGAATATTTTTAAATGGCTTTGAAAGATTTACATTTGACACATTTTTGTAAATCCAAAAAGGAGCACACAAGATTTAATGCAATAGATCTGCACATGGTTTCCCTTTAGCATGCATGCCCATATTTTTGTTTGCCTTCAGGAGCTAAGCCCCTCAATTATTCCTTCTCTTATACCTCTTGAAATCTTACTAGGTTATCATTAGTCGTGCAGACTGCTCCTCCCTCAGAATAATAATAATAATATGTTGAAAGTGTACAACTTTTACATTTTAAAGTTTCTGATATAAGTCTAATTATTATTTGATTAAAAATAAGAAAATAGTACTTCATTTTGAGGAAGTCCATTACACTGAAATCTCCTTCAAGTTTTCATATTCTGCTAATGTTCTGCTGTCCTGTTAAGGAAAGCAAAGATCCACTCCTTCACAAAGCTTTCCAGGTGACCTCAACGTTTCCATTTTACCAAAGGGTAAAATCTAAAGGCAGGCTGTCTCACTCTGAAAGGCAGATTGCCAGGCATCAGTATGCAATTAGAATTAACATTTTGTAACCACCACCCCACTTTCAGTCTCTCCCAACCCACACAAAGCTCCATGCCTCTTCCCAAATCTCAGTAACCACATCTTTCCATGACGCTGGCCAAACCCATACCAGGTCTTAGACACTAGAGAATGAAATGAGCTCATCCATCAAAAATTAGACTTAAAAAAGTTTGGCATTGGTTATCTTACTCATCCTCTAACCAACTTAGGTGGAAGGAGGGAGTGTCTGGATGTTGGAAGCGACTGTGGAGGGAGGCTGGGACTGCCAACGTCTACACCCTACACTCCTGGGACCCCATGAAGTTGAGGGAAGGTTCTCAAAAATTGAGCTTCAGAGAGTCAAAGGGATGTGCCTTTGCAATCCATCACTGAAAAAGGGAGGAATTGGAACTGGCGGGGGCCCACCTCCGGATTTGGAAGCTTTGTGGAGTTTGGTACCATAAGGGCCCCACCCCAAGCAAGGAAAGGAAGAGAAAGGCTGAAGGAGGCCCCGGGAAGTGACCCCAGCCTTTCAGCTCGGCCGCACCCCCGCTGAACTCGCTGGCGCCCCAGCAGGTTTGTGCACCGGCGGCACTGAGGGGCGCAGGAGGATGGGCAGGAACACTGCTCTGGTTTTACCTCCTTTGCGGTCCTCGGAAAAGGGGAGAGAGGAAAAAAAAGCCTCAAATGGTTAAACCGCCCTAAACAGTTAAAATTTTTAAAAAGAAAACCGCGTGATCGCTAGTCTTTAAATACAAATATACTTACAAAAATCTTACACAGGCTATTTACAATCATAAAAGCGTTACAGTCCTGGTACCGGAGTGTGAGGGCAAGAGAGGTCGATCTGCACCCCTCAGGCAGTGGGGCCCTCTAGTCCGTTTGCCCCAGGGACGGAAGCGTTTGCAGGAGCTGTGTTGTTAAAAGGAGGCTGCGAAAGTCAACCAGGCTAGGCATGAATCCCATGGGGCCGGCTTTTTTGGGGGGTGGGTTGAGTCCCCAGGTCTCAAACGGTGGTCTCTCCCTGTTTGCTGTTGGTGAGCCTCGTGTAGAACTTCCTCCAGGAGTTGAGTGTCTTGCCTGACCAGATCCAGAAGCCCGACGTGATGCCCACGATCAGAGTCATAAGATACTTGATCATGAAGACTGTGAAGTCAGGGCTCATGGGTGGGTGTGGCGGGACACCTCCACCTCCCTGGAGGTGAGGGCAGGGGATGGCATAGGTCTTACAGCTCTGGGCCACCCAGCTGCGTTCCCACTGGTCCCGGAAGGCCTGCTCGTAGAAGTAGCAGGCGATGACAATGGTGGCTGGCACAGTGTACAGCACGCTGAACACACCAATGCGCACCATGAGCTTCTCCAGCTTCTCGGTCTTGGTGCCATCGTGCTTCATGATGGTGCGGATGCGGAAGAGCGACACGAAGCCGGCCAGCAGGAAAGACGTGCCGATGAACAGGTATACGAAGAGGGGTGCCAGCACGAAGCCACGCAGGGCGTCCACGTTGTTGAGCCCCACAAAGCACACTCCGCTCAGCACATCACCGTCCACCTGGCCCAGCGCCAGGATGGTGATGGTTTTGATGGCTGGCACAGCCCAGGCAGCCAGGTGAAAATACTGCGAATTGGCCTCGATGGCCTCGTGGCCCCACTTCATGCCGGCCGCGAGGAACCAGGTGAGGGACAGGATCACCCACCAGATGGAGCTGGCCATGCTGAAGAAGTAGAGCATCATGAAGAGGATAGTGCAGCCCTCCTTCTTGGTGCCCTGCGCCACCGTTCGCGCCCCATCCTCAGCGAACTTGTCGTTACACACCACCCGGTCCTCCAGCAGGAAACCGGCAATGTAGGCCACCGCAACCGCGGTGTAACAGCCGGACAGGAAGATGATGGGCCTTTCAGGATAGCTGAAGCGCCTCATGTCCACCAGGTACGTGAGCACCGTGAAGAGAGTGGAAGCACAGCACAGCACCGACCAGATGCCGATCCAGGTGCGCGAGAAGCGCAGCTCCTCGGGCCCAAAGTACATGAGCCCATACACTTTGGTCGGCTCACAGGGCGCGCCACAGTCCTTCTCCCCCAGAAAGTGGTAGTTGAGGTAGGAGGGCACCTTGAGGGCGCGCGGGCAAGAGAATTTGCCTCGCTCGGACGAGCCGGCGCCTCCCGGGAAGCCGCCGCGGTGCCCTCCGCCGCCGTGCTGGGGGTTGCTGGTCCAGAACTCTGGCAGTAGCGAGGGCGTCGGGGTACCTTTGTCCGACGTGTTTTGGCCCACGCACAACTCCCCAGCGCCGTGCACCGGGAACTTCTCACACTTGAGCGTGTCTGGCCACTGGAAGCCGAACTTGTTCATGAGCGCTTCACAACCCTGGCGCGCGCGCTCGCACAGGGAGCGGCAGGGCGGCAGCGCTTGCTCCAGCACTGTGCACACAGGAGCATACATGGAGCACAGGAAGAACTTGAGCTCGGCGGAACACTGCACCTTCACCAGTGGGTAGAACTGGTGCACCTCGAGGCCCGCGTCCTCCTGGTTCGTGTGGCCCAGAAGATTGGGCATGATGGTCTGGTTGTATGCGATGTCCGTGCACAGCGGGATGGAGATAGGCTGGCAGTAGCCATGGTCCGGGATGGAGATACCCCGCTCGCCGTTGTACTGCTGTCCGCTCTGCTGCTGCTGAGGCGGAGGCGGAGGCGGCGGGGGTTGCTGCCCGGGCCCGGGCCCCTGGCCCGTCCCCTGGCCCGCCGCCTGCGCTCGGACCCCCAGCAGCAGCGGAGCCTCCAGCAACCAAAGCAGCAGTAACAGCCGGCGCACCAAGCGCCCGGGGCCAGCTAGGGGACGGCGGTGGCTGCCCGCAATCCCGCTCCCCTCCTCCGCGGGCCGGGCCGGGAGCGCCCCGGCACAAAGTTCCCAGCTCGCGCTGCCTCCGGCGGCCGGGGACTTCTTAGGCGCCTCCTCCTCAGCCATACTTTCTCGGTTCCTTTCTTGGCGCCGCTCGGCAGGGGCTGGCAGTGGCACGGCCAGCGGTGGCTACTCCCGCGACCAAGGAGATCTCCTCGCCGGTGCCCTCCGTCGAGCCCGAGCCGCGATCGGCCCGCTCCCGGGGCTGCTTCTCTGCGTCCCGCAGCCGTCGCCGCCGCCGCGGAAACTTGCGGTTCATGAAGCGCGGGCCGCCGGGAGAGCCCGGGTAGCACGGGCGCGCCGGGGTCGCGTCCCGCCTTCCTGGCCCTTGGCTCGCTAGCTCCCGGCTGGCGGCGCCGCGTTAGTGGCGGCGGCCCCGTTGAGCGCGCAACTCTCCGCAACCCAGCGGCCCTGACTCCCCCCAGCGCCTCCGCCTCCTTCTCCGCCGCCGCCGCCTGACCATTTGTGTCAATCCCTCAACTCGCTCCCTCTCCTTTCCCTAGCGCGCCCTCCGACCGGTTTCCAGGCGCCCCGCAGTCTGTCTTTCACCAGGAGGGAGGAGCCTTGAAACCGACGCGGAACTGGAGGCTCAGGGACCGTCGCCCAATCGCGGCACCCGCTTTCCGACGCAAAGGGAGCCAGCAGCCTACTTGCCAGTCCAAAAGCCGGCTGCAGGCGGGAGGAGGAGGGGGAGAAGGTGGCGGGAGGAGGAGGAAGTGTGGTGGTGGCACAGGCACTGCTCAGGCACAAAGAGTGGGTTTGCTAGGAAGCGGGACAGGCTTGGTTGCTTTTGCTTTTGCGGAAGAAAAGGCGAGGACAAGTAGGAGAATGGTCCCATATGCTGCTAGAGATAATGAATAGGAGTCCGGCGGACTGCGTGATTTAGCTTTGCTTTTCTTTTATGCATTTTCATGTGTAAAAATCCTGTTCTTAACACTGGTTAAAAAACAGCCAAACCCAGAGCTGAGATCAGAACACATGCCTCTGACTTATGGAGAGTACGGTTTCTTTTGAGTTTGTTTCTGTCGGGGTTTTGTTTTAAATATTGCTCCAATAAATCGTATAGCTCTCCCGTTGGGCTTGGCGGGCTTTGGACGCGCCATTTCCCCGAAGGAGAAGTTCACGGGATCGCTGTCAAATGAAGAAAAACAACAACACAACACAAACTTTGATGGAATTTAAAAAGTAAAGCCAGACGCTCCTTCTGTTACTATCATTCCTCTTGAAGTCAAACTTTCTTTTTTTCTTCTTTAATCAAGTAAGAAACAGAAGCAAAGGAAAACTATCCATGACATTTTTAGAGAGAAAAACTTGAGAACTCAAGGACGGAGATGGTGGGGGCTTTTGAGACCCTCAGAGGTGGCGCGGGCCAGAGCTGCGCTGGCGACCTGCCTGAGCCCCTAGAGAGATACTAGGAACCTTCCTACACCCTGCTGGCTGCGGAGGGGGGATGCTCTGGGCTCTGATGGGAACTCCTGGGACCTAATCATTTAGGTTTCACAGGATGAGCTGCGGCATGATCTTTTGCCAGTACACACAACTGAAGACTCCAGTTTAAAACATACATACAAACAAACAACAAAGTCTGGGGGAGAAAAAAGCAAATGGCACAGTCCCTTTCGAATTCCCAAACAACCCTGTCCACCGCAGCAGACACATTTTTGTTTTCCTTGATTATTTTAAATGATGGCTTAACTATGTGACTTAGTTTTACCAATTAAGTGCCATTGTATTATTAGTTCTACTAAGGATTTTTGACCTTTGATTAGACTCTACCTCAGGATACTTTTCTGTAATTACTTTCAATCACTCTTTAACTATTCATTATTTTAGATACTTACCAAGCACCCACCCTGATGTATGTATGCACTGTCTTAGGTGGTAGGGTACAAAGATCAAAAAGGCATGGTCCAACTTTAGGGGAGGGCAAAGTACAATGGGTACAGTATTTAAATCTGTGATCATAATGTGCACCCCAAAGCTGAAAGAGCACAAGGAAGCAACTAGCTCAGGTGACAAGGGGTGGGAGAGTTCTCAGATGAGGCAAGTAGATGCAAGGTGCAAAAGACAGATACTCAAAAGTACTTAAATTGCTGGAGGGGACAGAAAAGGTGAGTGTGCCTGGGGCCATGATAGGGGAGGAAGGTTTTAGTCCTACTAAAACGTGTGAGTGAAATCATGCAGACAATAGGGAGCTATTGAAGGTCATCTTTTCTCACATAAGCAGGGAGTCGCTCTAGGATAACTGTGAAAGAGGGGCAGGCTGTCCTTGAGAGGATAACATTCCTCTACACTTAAGATGAGGATTACTAATGCACAAACAAACAGGGCAACCAATTTCATCACCATGAATATTGGTGTCTCTGAGGAATGTGCAGCCATGTCTATCTGTTAAGGAAAATGACATCTATTTGTCTCAGATATGCATATTATTATTTTTCAAGTATTCATAGTAAATTCATAAAGTATGTATTTCTTTTAAAGTACTTCGGATTCCTAATTTTTTTTTTAAAGATACTAAGTGCTCAATAGGTATTATATGTGAATGTACGTAAGTGTGTGCTTATGTGCACCTTGACTATAAATCATGTTTTAATATTGAAAAGGAGGCTGGGAAGAACAGATGCTCTCTGAGAACCTTTGAGTAATCACAGTCAATCACTGTTCATTTTACCCTCTTGCATACTGGCCAATAGGCTCCCTGCAATTTTTTCTCTAGCTTTCCACCCTGGTGCTGAAAGTGACCCATCCTTAGGAATCTTACTAGTCATCTCTCTTCTATCACTCCTTTCTGGTAAAGACTTGTCTTCCTGTGTTCCATTCACTCAAGGTCATTCTAGGTGACTGGGCAGGGTGAAAGGTAAATTCATTCTTATGCATTAATGACCAACAAGCTTCACATTCATTAGGCACCACCATCACTTTGTCATCCCAAATCCTTCCTCTTCCCCACCAAAGGTATAGGGCACAGTGAACATGACAGAGTACTCAGTTCTGTTCTCAGAGTAGGTGACACTTTTCCTGCTTCAAAAGATGTTCTAATGGAATTCTTGAGTTTGTTTTATCTTCCACCCGATGGTGAAGTTTATTAGAGGAGGTTCAGAAGTACAGCCAGAGTTACAAAAAAAGAAATGGGGAGAAAATGTCATTCTCATCAGATTATAGAACTGGAAGGAACCAAAGAGATCATCTAGGAACTAGTTTTTTCTCCAGTTTACAATTAAGAACACTAGGCTAGAAATATTAAGGGATGTGCCTTAGGTTAAAAGGTCTTGTTTGGCTTGAATTTCATTGGATGCTTATTTTAATCCTTTCTCTATATTTTTTTATGGACTATAGACCATTTTATTTTTTTAAGAGAATTCTTTGTAATGTTCTCCCTCGATGGATTATACAAAAAAGACCTTGTAAAATGTTTTTTTGAAATCATTTTCTGAAAGGTATTTTACAAGTTAAACAAACAAACAACCCCCCCCCCATACACACACACACAATGAATTAAACTCAATTTTCTATTTATTTTTATATTGATACAATATTTCATTCATTAAGCCTGTGTGACACAGAGGAAGCTATTAATATCAAAACCAAGAAAGCCCGTGTTGTGGAAAGAAATCTTTTGGGGATGTGATGAAGGCAGTGGGTACCAATCTATTAGAAGAGAAATGTGAGTAGTCTATTTTAACTTTAGGTTAGAATATGTCATTTTCTTAGGATGTGGAAGAGCTTGAGATCCACAGCTCAAAATTACTAAATACATATGAACTCTTTTGAACTTGGTAATAATAATATTTGCACTGAATATAACCTGATTCTCCTTGATATTGGTTTGTTAAGCATTAGACTCAAGCTATTTTCTTATATCAATGATCTCATTTTACCAGGTCTTTCTAAAATTTTTTGAAGTTTCTCCAGACTTCTGTCAGTTGAATATAGGTAATTATTGGATCCAGTTCCAATTATATATGGTCAAGTATATGCAGACACAAAAGCAGCTAGGCTCCAGGTGCATCCTGAGGGACCTTAAAGTTTTAAGTGAGTCGTTTTGTTGCTGGCTGGTGGGTGTCAGCTTGAATTGTCTTTGTTGAGTAACAGTGATCATAATACAGATTAAGACTATATTTTTGAGGAACTACCATGCATATTTGTCATTGTTTTGCCCTGTGTGTGCATACATTGTGTCACTTAAACTGTACTCTGAGGTGGTTACTAATCATTACCCCTTTTTAATAAAGAATCTCAGCCTCAAAACAGTTAAACAGTTTAATCAAGGTGCCAAAAATCAGTAAGTGCAGAGTAGGTCTTGAATCTGACCAGAATCCCTGGACTTCCATGGAGTAACACCATGTATACAATTCCACTCCCAAAAATTATAGAAGAAAATGTGGTTTCTGGGTGCCCATCATGTTGGTTCTTCAATATTTAACATAGCTTTCTGTAGCCAGAATATATATGGTAGGGGTATAAACACTTGGATTCACTGATGAATTAGATCAGCATTTTCCAAATTCTTTTTTTTGTGAAATACAATATCTTCCCTAAGGGTAATTTATAAAATAAATCTGGTCACAAAAGTTTGGGAAAAGACCATACGACAAGTCCTAAGTTTAAGAACCTTTTCAAAACTTTGTCTTATTTAGTCTCTCTCTCTCTCTCTCTCTCTCTCTCTCTCTCTCTCTCTCTCACACACACACACACACACCCACACAAAGAAAAATTACATCAATATTTTGTTTGACATTTTGCTTTCAGAAATGCTGGATTAAACTGCGTATATTTTATTTGATTAGATTCTTACTTCAGCATCACTTTGGTATTTCAAGAGCAAAAAAGGAAAACTTGACCTGTTGCATCTGGAGTTCCTGACTTCTCTCCTAGAATTCCTAGGGAAGGTATGTTGATTGGTTAGGGAGCCCTTCTGATAGAGAAAGAACAAACTCTTCTATTCCCTTCTGGGCAGCATCACCTAGGAGTCTATTATATTGTCTTTCTAGAGACACAATAGGTATAACTGCCTAAATCTTCTACACAGATCTCAACCTCATTTCCTTCTTGAATTTCCAGCTCAGAAATCTCTGCATAAGCTAATTCTTTTCTACTAAAACGTCCGTATTATTTTGCAACAATTTTAAAGTTAAATCTTTTCTTTCTTCATTCTTACATGAATAGGTTCTTGACATTGATGAGATACTTCTTTCATTCATTCACACTTAGAGCCTCAATTTATATCTCTCTTTGAAACATCCATTCTTTTATATTTAACTTTCTTTAAAACAATTTATCAAGAGATTGTCATGTACCACATATTCTCTCTCCTATGCAGAAGTTGAAAAAAAAAAAAAAGTCAACCTGAATGTGGAATGACTAGAGGTTGGGAAGTGAGGGGGAAGGTGGATAAAGGGAGGCTGAATTTGTTCAGTGAACACTGTATGCATCTACTGTAATATCACACTGAACCCCATAAATATGTACCATTAGTACACATCAGTGAAAAAATAAAAGGGATTGCCAGCATGACTATCTTGACTTTTATCTTACAGGATACTCATACCTGATTTGTGTTAAGGTCACAAACTAACATATCTCTTGAGAGTCAGCCATGATTTGTTATAATTTACATTTTGAGTATGATAAGATATAAAGATTAAATGCAAATGGTTGTGTTTCAAAATATGAGTCATGGATTACTTGTACACAAAACTCACGAAACAATTTGGAAAAAAAAAGTAAATTTAAATAGGAAAAAAAAATCACCATTACTGAATTTTCATCAACAAGTTAAGAAAATAGTTACCCCAATCTTTTTGTAATTCAAAAATTAAACTATAAAAGGTGATTATTATTCTATTTCTCTGAAAGATCATATATAAAGAGCTGTTCATGACTTTGCCTTAATTAGTTCTGTTGTCATTGTGCAATTGGAATAGTGTGTACTGTCCTGGGAAAACTTTTGCAGAACTTACATGCATTTGTATTAGATTTAGAATGTTGTCCTGCGAGGCTCTGGCAAAAAAAATATAGATGAACCCTTGTAAATTAAAACCTTATGCCTCCTGGGCTTAAAGGGGCCTCGGTGAGTGCTAAGATATGGGGAGCTGAGTTTGCAATCATTTTGGTGCAGAAAGAAATTTTTAGGAGAAGAAGCAAAACTTGTGCTTCTATAAATGAAAATTTCTGTTTCCTCTTCTCAATGGAGACTTAAGAAATTGACTTGCATGTCACTTGACTTTTTGGTGTGTGTCTGTGGGAAATAATGTTATATAGCTTTTAAAATCATAATCTTATCAAATCATTTTACTTTTCTTTAGTTGTTTCATGCTTTAACCTGAAATTCCTTTTATCATGGAGAAAGTAAACAGGAAGTCAATCCAGTTTCTAAAATGTTGGTACAAATTCTTAAAATAACATTCTTTGGAATTATGATTAAGAGCAAATGGAGCATGCACCTAGGCATTTTCATTTCTTAGCCAGGGTAAAGAAATGCACTGGGCTATTTGTGCTTTATTATAAATCAAAGGCCGAAGATAACTCTAGTGGGGGGGGGGGGAGAGAGAGAGAGCATTTTCCCCATGAAAGTTATCATAGAACCTTATAGTACCTGACTGTCACACTCTGATTCAGGTAGTAGGGTTATCACCCTCATTCAACAGAAATGGAGACTGAAGAAATTGACTTGCATGTCAGTGGGGAAACAAAAATTCAAATGTAGTTACCACATGCATTTGGATAGCTGCATGCCAAAGAAAACAGATACATTCCATGGATTTTGAAACTTAATTAAAGAAAGTTCATTAGGAAATATAAAACTCTTCCAAGAACCTAGTTCTAAGACAGTCATTTGGATCTTTTGGCATAAGGGATATCAAACACCTAAGGGCGATGTCAGAAGGCCATTTCTTACACTTGATGATGATTTAAAAAAAAAAAAAACAGGTTACAATGGCAAATCAATTTTATTTCTGAAAGTGTGTCTATAGGGAGGTAAAACAATGTATAACTTTCCTTTGATCTGAGTTGAACTAGGGGTAGACGTTCAGGAGAGGTACTCTTCAATCTCACATTTATTTCTGCATCTAAAGAAAGGTAGGGACATCATAGTGTTCTTCAGGGCTGGGTAAAAGGCACTGTGGTTTCTTTTATTATGGAGAATCTGTCTTCTTTTACTGAGCCTCAGTTTCCTCATTTGTAAATCAGAATGATAATCTAATGGATGTTGTTTATCTTGCTGGCTTTAACATAGGGTAATTATGATTGCAACAAAGAGATATGTATGTTTACATTTGAAAGTCAGACGGTTAATCAATAGGCAAGTGCATTGGTTAAAACCTAGCACATTGATTTTTAGGAATCTCTGCCTTTTTGATGAGATAGGATGGGATGCAATTGCAGTCCATTTCAACCCAGGGCTTTAATTTCGGCTTTCATTTCCCCTCAGTTCTCTCAAGCACAGAAGTAAGAGAAATCTCTGTTACAGGGGCTAATTTGTGCTTCCCCTTGGAGCCTTTCAGTCTGTGGAGGTCATGTAGCATTCTGTTTGCTTCAGGCCCTTTAGATTAACACAGAACTTTTAGCTTAGAAAGAAAATAAACTTTAAAATCATTAGAAACTAAATATGCATTTGAAAAAATATGCACACAGATCAAGATTGGATCTGATGATTTCACAATGGTTAAATTTCCCTTGTATCACTTTATCGCCTCCAGACCTGTTAGTGTTCCACATACACATTGCCATGTAACAAAGGGTCCCAAATTTAGTGGCATGACTTTATATCCATTACATTATTGTCATGACTCCTGGGGCCAGGAACATGGACAGGGACAACATGAATGACTTTGTGCTCCACAAAGTCTGCGAACTCAGCTAAGAAGACTGCAGCAGCTAAGCAACTAAGGCAGTCAAGGGTTGAAACAATGGGAGCTAGAGTTTCCCATTCCAGACTGCCCAGCCCATTGAGGTGGGGGGTGACTGGACTTTGATGGGACTCTCAGCCAGAGAGCTTACCTTCTTGAGCATGAAAGTCTTAGGATAGTCATGGACTTCTCATGTGGAGGCTCAGGGTTCCAGCAAACAAGGGGGACACTACATGTTCTTTTACCGTCTAGGCGTGGAAGTCATACAGTGCCATTTTCATAGTATTCGAATGGTCAAAGAAGTCACATACTACAATGACACAGCCACATCAATGTTTGTAGCAGCTCAACTCACAATAGCTAAACTATGGAACCAACTGGGTGCCCTTCTACAGATGAATGGATAAAGAAAATGTGATACACACCCACACACACACTGGAATATTACTCAGCCTTAAAGAAGAACGAAATGATGGCATTTATCAGTTAATGTATGGAGCTAGAGAATATCATGCTAAGTGAAATAAGCCAATCCTAAAAAACCAAAGGTTGAATGTTTTTTCTGATATACAGAAGCTAATTCACAATAGGGGTGGGGGTGGGGCTAGGGAGGAATAGAGGTACTTTGGATTAGGCAGAGGGAAGTGAAAGGAGGGGAAGGATATGGGGGTAGGAAGAACAGTAGCATGAAAGGGACATTATTACCTTATGTGCATATATGAGTACATGACTGGTGTGATTCCACATCTTGTACAACCAGAAGAACGAGAAGTTATACTCTATTTATGTATGATGTTTCAAAATGCATTCCATTGCCATGTATAACTAATTAGAACAAATAAAAAAATAACATTTACTGGGTACTTACTATGTGCTAGTTAAGTCCCACATCAGTTCTTCAAGAGATGTCTTATCATATTTCCATTTCACAGATGAGGAAAGTGAAAGTGGCTTAGAGAGGCCGAGGTTGGGTGGGTCAGACCCTAATTAAAACCAGAATGGAGATTTTAACCAAGACTGGCTATAGCAAAAAGGAGCTTAACCAAAGGGTTATATAATTCCTCCTCAACTAACCAGAGAAAAACCTTTGAAGAACTGTTAAAAATGTTAAAGATATGGCCTCTCACAAGCATTGAAAAATGTTTTGATAAAATTCTTACTAAAAAGGTCAGGTGGTTTCAGATCCACAGCAATTGAACAAAACATCTCACCTCTGCATAGACACCTATACCCAGGCAGAGTATTTTCCTAACAGGATTGTGCAAGATCCAACTAGCAGAGCTGAAACCTTTCCCAAGAAGAATGAGGTGAGTCAGGAGGCCTGAGGCTGACTGTATTGTGACTGCTGGGAAATCAGGCTTTTGTCCTTGACTCTTACTTAGATATCACTCCCTAATTCAGAAATGGTTTCACATCCAGAATTTGTCTGTTATCATGACGTTATAATGTAGAACTGTTTCATCTTTCAGGGCAATTAGAAAGTAGATAGCTGAAGCTCAGGAATACCAGGCTCCCATTTCTTAAACTCAATTTTCATACGTCAGACCACATTATCTAATGGGTTCATATCTATACAAAATATAAAATTACAAGTAGACTCACCTCTGTGAGAAATTAAAAACCTGTGTCCCATAGGAGCTCTCCTTCTTACTAAAATACTTCAATTTGCAGATAGAAGAATGTAACCCTTGTGATGCCAACCACAGAAGTTGGGGGGATAGATGGTAATCCCAGAGCTCTGATGCTTTAGAACGAATTTAGAGACTGAAATGTTAACTCTGCCAGTCCTGTTTCCAATTTTCCTCATACGTGGGGATTAGTAGAGACAGGAAATAGGATTTTCCCCATCCCTCATTTCCATCTAACACCAGCAGCTCTCTCTGTTTCAATTCAAAGTTTTTCTTACCAAATGACGGTCATGGCAGATCTGTTCTCACACACTGGCCACCAGAAACTCTGTTAGCCTTGCTCCTACTTCCATAGCTGCCTTTTCTCCAGTCAGTCTACTGTGGACATACTGCTCCCCAGAGCTGCATTTCCCTGTCTCTTCACTGCCCAAGTTTAGAAAGATTTTTCCTGACTATGGCAAGAAAGATTCTTCAGTCTTGGCGACCAATGGTACATGGGGTCTTTATTCTTTCTGCCATAACATAGCATATTTTCCAATAGTTGAGGTAAGTAACTACCCAAGCAGTTGAATCAAAGGTTTCAATTCAAAGTTTTTCTTACCAAGAGGAAACCCAAACCTACAGTGGCCCCTTAACCCTCCCATTCAGCCAAAGTGAAGTTTCATTATTTCCCAGGAACTTTTCAAAGAAATATGAGTCTTGTATTTCCATCTATTTGACCATGGGTACTTGGTGCTCAAGATACAAAAGCAAACAGGGCAGACACCTTCACTATCTTCATGGAACTTTCCTTCTATCTCCTACACAGGACACAGGCTACATGCTGGACCATTCGTTCATATATGCATGCATGAGTGCATTCCAGTTGGTTTAAATTGTTAAATCTTTTGTTTGGGAGTTGTAGATAACTGTAGATAGGTTCATCAAAGAAAGCAATGTGTGGTAAAGTGAATGCATGGGAAAGTCACAGCCATGTCTAACAGGATTCAAAGAAGAAATAAACAAGTGCATGGACAAAATTAGCTGTACCTCTTTGGCAGGAATTTATGAATCATCCTTCAGATAGGCTTCATTGATGTGACTTAGTTATCAACAACTCCAAGTCAGTTAATTGGGGAACATCATTGGTCCAGCTTGAGGGTAACATCTGCCCCTGGACTAATTGGTCTGGGTCAGGGTTACTGGTCTTAAAGGATAATCATAGTTGTTGGGGGCTATCACTGGGTTAGGACCCCAGAGAAGAAGTCAAAGAGCCTCTGCAAAAATTGTTTATATAACAGAGGAAGGAATTGTCCCAAGAGCATCTGACAAAAGTATCAGATCAAAGAAAGTTTCATTATGGAGGAGAAATATAGTTCTGTCACCCAAAGGATGAAAAGTAGTTAGCTAAGTCAAAAGGGAAAATGGGGGAAGGAGAAAGAGTGGAGCATCATGATAAACAGAAAAGGTGTCTGCAAAAACTTAGAGGCAAGAAAGAATAAGGCACATTTGAGAACTGATAAGAGGCTGGTTATAGTCAAGGCCATAGCTCTTCTCTGGTGGACTGGAAGTCTTTTCTCAGACTTTACCTTTGTCATCAGATCTCCCAGGAAGTCAACAGGAGTCCTGATGACCAGAAAGCATATTCCTGAGTTCCTGGGTAGGATTTCTTTCAGCTGGTCCTTCTCTAGTATTGGTAATAAAGTTAGTTGACACCTCTGATTTATGGTTGTTTTTGCCTTTCGGGAATGCTTATTTTCTTTGCAGAAATATATTGGCTTTTCTTTTTGAAAAAAAGAAAATGATTGATGAAAATTTACTTCACTTCTTTCTCTAGATTTAATAGCAATGCCACCTAATCTTTGTGTCTATAAAACAGACCTATATAAATTCTAATAGAATTTTAAATAGTTTTAAAAGCAGCTCTTGAATTCTAGGAGTCTGTAAAATCATTTTTCTATTAGTCTAAGGCCAGAAATTGAGCTGTTGGAGTAGCATAAGATGAGATTTTGACCCGCATTTATTAACACTTCAAGGAATAATTATAAATTGATATTGTGATAACTGTGGTGATTTGAGCTGAGAAAACGTGGAAGTTTGTGGTGGACTAAAGACAATCAAAATTCCTTACCTTTTCTCCCACTGGAGATGGGATTTATTTCCCTTCCCCTAATCTGGGTTGAGCTTGATATTCACTCTGAGCAATAGGAGGAGGAAAAGGAGGAGGAGGAGGAGGAGGAGGAGGAGGAGGAGGAGGAGGAGGAGGAGGAGGAGGAAGAAGAAGAAGAAGAAGAAGAAGAAGAAGAAGAAGAAGAAGAAGAAGAAGAAGAAGAAGAAGAAGAAGAGGAGGAGGAGGAAGAAGAGGAGATCATCCTGTGCTGGGTCCAGGCCTAGCCCTGAAAAGACAGAAGCTTCCAGGTTTGTGCTCTTGGAAGCCAGTCGCCATGTTATCAAGAAACTCCAGTGGACTGCTGAACAACGCAGGTGCACAGGAAGTCCAGGAGTTGGAGGTGCCATCTTATGGGTATCAGCACCAGACAAGCTTCCAGCTGAGTATGGCTCTCAGTGACCTCAGCCACATGCTGTGGAGCAGCTCTGCCAGCTCAGCCCAGTCAACCCACTGTCTTTTAAGGTACTTTGTTATATAGCAATAGATACCAAAGCAGGCTCCATGTGGGGTTCTTCCCCCTACCCCTTTTTAATAGAATTTTTTTATTGTTTTCTTTACTTTTTGGAATTTTTAAAAATTTTATTAATACTTATAAGTTGTTTTACTAATAATTGACTCAAACAGCATATAGTAAAATTGAAATCTTCCCTCCTTTCTCCTAGTTACTCACAGAGGCAACCACTTCTGCCAGTATAAACACAAACATATATAGTATCTCTGCTTCCCAATTTTTTAACATTATGTTAAAATGTAAAATTATTTTACTTTTAATACTACTTTATACCTACTTCTCATTACTTGCCAATATATTTCAGAGATAGTTTCATACTAAAATGTCTCATTCTTTTAATGACTATAAAATATTCAACTACATGATGGATGTATCATAATTTATTTTTAAAAATCCCCCATTCATTGGTGTTTGCTTCTAATCACTTATTGAAAATAAAATTACAATAAATGTACTTTTATGTATTATTTCATACATCTGCAAGCCCATGAATATATTCTTAGAAATAAAATTGCTACACAAAACAGTATGTCCATTTTTAATTTGATAGCTGATACCAAATTATCCTCCATACCAAATTGTAACAAGAATGCCCATATCTCTACACCTTGTCTAATATATCCAGAACAAATTCTTATATATAGTTTGTTGTGGTTTTACAAAATCGATTCTCTAAGATTCTCTGATAATTATGATTTCACCTCTATTTCTTTGTTATTTCATATTTCATTTCTCTCTCTTATTGATTTGTGTTGGTTAGAACTTTCAGAAGAATATTAATTAACACTGATGGTATTGAACACAAATGTTCTATACTTAATCTAAAGAGACTATGTCTGCTTTTTTTCCACCAAAAGTAAAGCTGAAAAATAAGAGTAAATCTGATGAGAAACAGGTATTTTTTTGTTTGTTTTTAGGACATATTGTCCATCTAGTCCCATTATGGAGAGTGGTTATCAAGAAAGGATATTACATTTTTTCAACTTTCAACCTCTGTGGAGTAGTCAGATAAATTTGGTCTCCTTCAATCTGTGAATATGATGAATTAAATGAACAGGTTTCCTAATTTTCAGTTCTATTTCTATCTTTAAGGTAAAACATCGTATACTTGATCATAATCTTTGATTTTTTGCTGCTTTCTTGTTAATATTTTTATTTAAAGCCCTGCACTTTTATTTATAAATGGAACCCATCTATTGTTTCACAGGAAACTTGGTGAGAAAATACTCCATGAGACACAAAAGTAATAATAGTGTGAGTGGATAATCCCAGTGGAGAAATTCCAGTAAATGGAGAAAATGCTGAGGATAAGGGTGGCCACCTCTCCGGGGAAAGAGGAATGGGGGTGAACATTCCCCAAATCCTAAGTTGTCAGGAGAAAAAACAAAAAGGCTCACATCGGACTGTTGGATCCCAGTCAAGGAGAGGTGAAGATCTTATGCCGAGGAGAAGTTAGTGCTTATAATAACCTATTTGGAGAAATACCAAATTACATGTATAATAAACACACAGTCTAATATAAAAATATTAAGTCACAAACAGCAATTTCTTAAACATCCTTAACACTGATTTAAAAAAAGAATTTTTTTTTCCTATAAAAAACATTTAGTAGAAAAATAAAAAAATTATCAGATTAGGCTTTGAGGTTTCAACCTCCACCCCATATATTATTCATCCAAGTGAATAGCGTTTTCATTTCTTCTTGGTGGAACAGTTTCTCCAGCACAGTGTTTATAACCAGGGAGGAAGAGATACCAGAGAGATGGCTCTTCAGGGAAACTATGACTTCCCCTCCCTCAGGCGGTGGGCAGAGTGGAGGCAAGCAGGCAAGTAGACATCCCAGGTGTGGTAGAAGTGGCATCTGGAAGTCCTTCTCCTTTCCATGACCCTGGAAAGCTTATTTGGTGTTCTCCCACAGGAGAGGAGAGCTGAACCTGAAAATGTTCTCAAGCGTTCTGGAAGTCTACAACCCAGAGGAGGACGCAGTCTGACTTTTATTTTTTTAAATGTTTGAGTTTAGCAATGATATCACCAGGAGCTATTAAGCTTAATATGGGATGAGCTAATTTACAAGGTTTATTAACACACGACATTGGACATTCCCCGATTCTGCAGCTCATTATGTGGGTGACTTTGGCTAAGGTTTATTTAATGATGTGAGTCTCAGTTTTCTCATCTGTAAAATGGCTGTTATAAACATAGCTTCTTGGATTACCTCACTGGGGAGTTGTGTAAGGATCAAATGACCTAATGAATGTGAAATATATATATATATATATATATATATATATATATATATCTCACATTGAAACCATTCTCTAAAAATAAGGTACACTGCATGAGTCACTTGTGAAAAATATCTTCATTTATTATAACAATTCATCCCAATTGTTAGCTAAATAGGAAGATTCTACCCACAATAGGGTTATCAGACCAACTACTGACATAGGATAAAGCCCTTGACCAGTATGGTAAAGAAAGAGTTTATTTTTCAACAAATAACTATTAAAAGTACAATGACTGCAAAATGTTCATTAAAGGTCTGAACTCGGGAATTGAACCATTTGGATTCAAATCCCAGCTCTGGTACTTATCACCTGAGGATCCTAGGCAAGTTTCCTGACTTCTCTGTGGTTTGGTTTGTATACTATGAGGGATGTGGTCATTATGAGGATTTAATGATTTCATATTTAGAAAACACTTGAAATTGTGTCTGACACAT
Organism: Marmota flaviventris; assembly: GCF_047511675.1. Lineage (NCBI taxonomy): Eukaryota > Metazoa > Chordata > Mammalia > Rodentia > Sciuridae > Marmota > Marmota flaviventris. Next base: position 25,588,318 of record NC_092498.1, read on the forward strand.
GTGAGTGCTGCATAAAGACTTATTTTAAAAGTTATATGGCAGGTGATTCTGGAATTAAACCTCTATACTGGCTAATTGGAGAAGGTGAGTGCCATTGATGCCATACCAAATGTAAGTTTTAAACAGCCTTTGGGTTTACAGACCTAAGTGTAAATATTTTCGCTTTCAGCATTTAGTATAAAACTCACACATACGTCCATTACAAATACTTCCTTTAGACAACATCAAGCCAATGTTTAGATCTGTGATCACAGATTTGATCGGACTGGGCAATCCACTTAACCTCTTCATCCTTCAGCTCCCCTCTGCAGATGTGCAATAAAAAATGCTGGCTTCACAAGGGTGTCCTAAGATGAAAACAAGATAACATTTGTAAAACTTTGACTGCTTGCTGGGAGAGGCGCCACCTAAATGCAGATTATAATTATTAACATCATCTCATATCCCACTGGAGACTGGTTCAAATGCCATTATCCTATTAAATGACTAAAGCCAATCTTAAAAATTATAATGTCAGGGGCTTGAAGAGCTAGGAACATGGTGCCAGACATCTTCCTGTGTGAAAGTAGTTGAGATGGTGCCACCAGACTCTGCTGTGTTGAAAGTCACTTGGAGCACTCCTCAGGTTCCTCTTGGGTGGAGCCTAAGAGGGATGCTTAAGCACTTTGCAAGGATAGCTCTCTTGGGGTTCCCATCTGTAGCTCACAAATGTTAGCAAGTTCACAGGAATCTGGAGCAGAAAGACTTCCTACCTGAAGTTCATTAGCCACTTACAAAGCTCTTTAGAGAGGTTTAAAATTTTGTGGAACTCAAGTGACTTTAATCTTCTCTCACCTATCCCAGGTTTTCATGGGAGAGACAGTAGCTGACATGTTCAACAAGTAAATGAATAAACTGAAAGAGGTAGAAATAAGCAAAGTGACTTTAGGTGGTACACAGATGTAATTACATACACACATAGAGTGTGTGTGTGTGTATGTGTGTGTGCGCGTGCGCATGGGCATTTATAAAAGTTAATACAGGACATGAAACCTGTACATTCATGAATATTATTGCTTTGGACAAAGATAAAGTTGGTATTGAAAAAGATGGCTGGTAGTAAAGAAAAAATGTATTTGACTTAAAGAGAAAACTTAGGTAATTAATAGTAATAGAAAATAATAATGCCGTTTTTAAAGCAAAAATCACAACAAAAGTTAAGGAAACATCTGCGAAGAAAGATGAGAACGTTTGTTTCTTGTTTTCAAATTTCCAAGTATGGGATTTAGATCCCAGGACAGAAGTTAGAGAAAAATGGTTTCTTCCGTCAGGATTGATCACCACTGTTTGGGAAGCCTTTTTACATGCTTTTAGTCATTTTCAGGTCAAGCATGATTGTTTCTGTTTAATTGATGAGGAAACAGACTTAGTATCCTTGAAAAGTTGTGCAATAGCAAACTGGCAAGTGAATAAAAATCTGCATATGTTGAAATACTGTTTAGGGAAGGGAATCATATGCTAAGTGCTTTTTACAAAATAGAGAACTGTTTACTGAAACTAGCGGAAACCCATTTAACTTCTCAGAAACCCGCAAATATAACGGTGTTCCCATTTATCATGGGTCTCTCATCTACCCTGTTGCTGAGCACTGTGCTGGATGAGGGGGACCTAGTGGGGGGTCGCCTGGTTTGTTCTTTCAGGGACTTAAATCTGGACAGAGGCAACACATAGCCAGCCCTTTCAGGCCCCCCAGTCACATTTTGCTTGAATAATGGGGATGTGAAAGTGGTTTTAAAATGTTATCATTTAAGTATCTGAGTATTTCACCTAAAAATCTGATGCCTGACTTCTCTTAAAATTAGGCATGACCAAGTCTGAATTCCTGCCTAACAAGACTTCCGCTGGGGCTCTGTGCTCTCTCTCAAGTCTGATAGAGCCCTTCCTGTCTCTCACATCTCCTTTACTTATTTGCTTTGAAGCCTCAGTTGCAAAAAGCAGGCAGACAAACTCTCACCGATGAGCTCTCCCTGGGGAATGATCAAATGAGCTCAGGCAACAGTCCCCTAACATGTGGGACACCCAAGGTGGGGTGAGTCAACCATAGAGCTTAAGGTTAAATATTAAAACAAATATAATTTTGTATGCTACCTGAAACGGGTTTTTACTTCTTTGTTGACAAAATTCTTGCGCATTATTTGCCATTCATACCACAACTTTGAGAAGTAGAAGAGGCAGGAATCATCATCCACATTTTACTGATTAGGGAATTGAAATCCAAAATGGAAAGAAGTCTCCTGGAGGTGAAGCCTGGAACTAGAGTTGGGTACCAGAGATTTCTTAAGAAATTGCTCTACAGGAAAATCCTGGCAGGGCAGAGAGCAGCAGGAGAGGGAAGGCAAGAATGTAGCCTCAGGGAAAGGCCACTCTGGCCTGGACCCTTGAGGGGGCTCTGAAGCATAACTGCACCACAGAATTGCTCTCGATGAGCCCAAGTGCCAACTTTCTGTACCCCTTATCAATCATTTGCTGGCTGTGGCCTTCCCTCATTAGCTTCCTGGGTGAGATGGCTCCTCTGTTAGCCCAGGGCAATTTCCCCAGAAATAGGGGCATCCCTGGGCTTTCAGCAGTCCATATTGGAAGCAGCTGCAGAAGGGTTCACCAGCCCAGTTAATAGGATCTGGGAGGGGGGGACACCACAGCATCTTCCACAAACACTGAACACATGGTTAGAGTGAGATCCACCCAAAGGCATTCTCCTCCAGCACGATTTGCTACAAGATGTGCTTCAGGGGGTGGAACTTTCAGAAAATACACAGGGTTCCTTTCCAAACAGGAAAGGTCTCAGTCTACATTTTGAGCATCCACGAGGAAATGGTCCTAGGTTTACAAACTTTTCATAGTGCGTTCTGTGCAAACGATAGAAATAGTTGGACCTTAAAATCTAAGACTTTATAGATCAATAGATAACAGTAGGTGTCTAGATACACATACTTATTTCACGTGTGTATACACATATGAAATATCTTTTGCTGCACATATAGATACAAGGTATGACTGTTCATGTTTGTCTGGAAAAAAAAATATCTTGCCCCAGAAATGGAAAAGCTTTGTGTTCGAAGGGTTTAGAAAGTAAATCCTTCTTCAACAGAGCCTACCCCCTTGGGCTTTGTCATAAGAAGGAAGAAAGAATTTTCAAGAAATACCAGGTCGTCCTTCTGGCATATTCCTACTTTGTTCTGAGCTCAGAAGTGCATTTCATCAAGTAGAGAAGTGTGGGTTTTGCTAAGTGTGAATAGAAGAGAAAAAGCGGGGAATGAATCTAAGGTGGTATAAAACAGAGTTGCATTTTTAACCTTTAACAAATTTTTAGGTAGTTTACATAATTCTCCTTATTAAAGGATGCTAATTGTACGTATATCCCTCATGGTGGGAGACGTTCAATATTAGCAATTATGTCTGACTAAGGAGAAAATAAACAGGGAAACGTCCAAGGTAAGACCGCTTATTTTATTTCTTCCCTGATTTCTGTCCACAAAACCTTCAAGATACCATTCCAAAGCTATTATCATAACTGAAATATTTTACATGATGGAAAGCACGGGTACCTCAGATCTCCTTTTGCATGACAAATGTTTAATTAGAAAAATAATAGGATGGAAATGAAATTGGTATTTACTATGACTGGAACAGAGAATTGTCCTAGAGAAGAAAATTCAGTTTTAATTCACCAAAGGCAAAAAGAAAAGGGGGTGGAGGGGGGAAGCAAGTAAGAAAGAAAAGAATCTTAAGTGAATGCTGGAGAGAAACCAGAGACTAAAGTGTGTGGATTGTGCCTGTAATTGGGGTGGAATCAATCTTCCAGTGTCTCTGTGTCTGTGAGACACACACACACACACACACACACACACACAAACACAGCCCAATGCAATCATAATAGTAATTATAAGAGAAGAATGTGGTAGTTGAAGAAGTCCTTTTAATTGCTTCTTTAAAAAAAAAAAATTCAGGTCCTCTAAATGTTGCATCTCCATCAGATTAGATAAACTGTATACCAAATTAGCATATGGTCCAATTCTGCACTGCATTAGCAACCTAATTATAACTGTGAAATAATTCAGTGTGGAACCATATGCTAAAATATGGTAATTGCTATTGTATGGTTTGGGAAGAACTCGTTGTGTTTTCCCCTGTCTTTTTGAGTCACTGTTGATAACTGTTTCCTTTGGTCAGCGAGTCAGAGGCCATGAGATTCTTCCTTATCACAGAACACCAATGAACCGCCAGCGCGATCCCTCCTTTTGCCATTTCTTTGTAGTTTTCCATTTCCTTAACAGGAATAATCTTGTCATAGTAAAAGTGAACAAGGCTCTGCACAAGCTGGGTCCCCGAATCCTTTGTTTATCTCAGCTCTACTCTCCTGGGTGCTGGGTACTATGGGGTTGGGCTTCTGGCTACTTCCTGTGCAGTAATTACCCAGGTGCTTTGTGTGAGAAGGGCTGTTCCCTGTTCTTATGAGCTAGTGTCCTCAAGCAGTGACAGCTGTCTTTAGGGGTGGACATCCCACACTGGGTGTTCTGTGGTAGATCTGGTGGCCAGTACAAGAAAGGCAGCCCATGGGAGGGGAGGAGGAACAGGCAGGTAGGGTGTGGCTGGGGGTGGTAGGTCTCCTCTGAGGCCTATATTTTGTCCCTGGTGAGCAGAGCTTTCTCTCTTCTCCCTGATGGCCGTGTCTTAAGCCACTTTCCTCCCACACCCTTCCAGCAAGATGTGCTGCCCCATCTCAGGTCCAGAACAATGAAGTTGGCCATCTGTGGACTGAGACCTCAGAAAGTATGAGCCCCAAAGAAACTTTCCCTCCTCTATATTGTTCTTGTCAAGTCTTTTGGCCACAGCAATGAAAAAAAAGTTGACTAAAATATGAGATAATAGTGGAGAGTGTGGGAAGGTAGGTAACCTCGATAAGACTGGAAAATACAAGATCAGCAGGAGCCATCACTTTGGGAACATGAGTGTCAGGGAGGAGCCTCATGACCCTGGAACCTGAGCTGCAGGCACAGTGGTGGCAGGAGCCGTCTGGCAGATGTACTACCTTGTGGGAGGTCCCTTCCTCTCAGTCTCTATTGCTAAATACCAATACCCAAATCCAAGCCAATATCACTTCATATCAGGACTATTAACTGCAAGGGGCTTTTAACTGATCTTCTTGTTGTATCCCCTCAAATCCACCCTCCTCACAATTACCAGAATGATCTTTCCAAATGCACATCAGACAATTTCCTCATAGTGCTTAAACGTCCTTGGTGGCTCCCCTTCACGTCAAGAACCAAAGACAAGCTCATCAACAAGACCTCCATGAGCTAGCCCTGCCTGCCTCTGCCCCATACCTCATGCCCTGGAAAGAGCCACCTGCTCGTGTGCCCATCCCACCAGAGTGCTTTGGATACATTGTCACTCAGCTGGGGTCTAAGATCCTAGGGGTTGCTGTCAGCCAGTTCTGGGTTTGACTACTGGCTCTGGCATGTGACTAAGTTTGCCTCCTGAGCCTCAGGTGTGGAGCGAGGATGATCTGCTTCACAGGACTAATTGTGAATGAAATAGCAAATTTACAACACATGTCATAGTTCCCAGTGTGTAGTAAGTGTTCGGTGTATTTTGCCCATTCCTCCTGTTGTTATGATGATGTAAGTTTGAAGACTGAGCGTAGTCGTCTCCTGGAAGTTTTCCCTGTTCTGCCTTCAATTTCATAGGTAGTATTAAGCATTCCTCTTGAGTGCTTCTTATTCCCTGAGCATCACTCCTGTTGTACAATACTGCATTTATTATCTTGTCTTCAAATATTGCTTCAGACTGTGAATCTCCTGAAAGCAAAGACTGTGTTGTCACAATCATTCCCAGATCCTGGGTGTCTGGCACCATCCCTATCACCAAGTAGGTGCTCTGTTTGGGTTAGTGCTCTGAGTGGACATGGCTGAGTCAAGAAGGAGTAGGCTTGTAATTTCCATGCAAAAGGAATATATTTACAGACACCAGAATGAATCCAGGTGAAGAGGGAGAGTTACAGAGGGTCACACACCCTGGTGGTCAGATGGCAGAATCAGCGGACGGAATCTGGATCACAGGTTCAGGAGGGTGCAAGGGCAGGACATTAAGCCCATGATTCCCAAGGCAGTATGTTCTTTATCTTCCTCTGGGAAGGGAGGTCCCTTGGATTCCTCCTGACTAGGGTTGGGAAGAAAGGCAGGAAGCAATTTACAATAGCCAAATTATGGAACCAACCTAGGTACCCTTCAACAGATGAATGGGTAAAGAAAGTGTGGTAAAGATACACAATGGAATATTACTCAGCCTTAAAGAAGAATGAAATTATGGCATTTGCCGGTAAATGGATGAAGATGGAGAATATCATGCTAAGCAAATCAGCTAATCTCCCCCAAAACAAAGGCTGAATGTTTTCTCTGATATGTGGATGCTAATTCATAATAGGGGGTGGGGCTCAGTAAAAATAGAGATACTTTGGATCAGGCAGAGGGGAGTAAAGGGAGGGGAGGGGAATCTGGGGTCAGGAATGATTGTAGAATAAATCAGATATGATTCCACAACCAGTGTGACTCTACATCATGTACCACCAGAAGAATGAGAAGTCATACTCCATTTATGTATGAAAAAGAAAGGCAGGATGCAGGGCAATTTCTCATAACAAAAAGACAGTAATTTTTTTAAAAACCTGAAAAAATCAGCCCATCAGTCTCAACATGTTCTTTTCCTAATTCAAGATGTTGTGGAAATAATGTGTTCTTTTTTGGAAATTCCACCTTGGTGGTCCACAGTGAAAGAGACATCTCCTTGATGTATTCTACATTATAGTTTTGTCATTTCAGATTTGACTCCAAAGAAAGCAAACAAGCCTGAGATGGCCTACGGACCACTGAAGGTGCCCCAGCTTAGTTCTAACCACACAGAACAGAGCAGCGTGTTGAGAAGAAAAATATAAAATCAGCAGAGATAAGCCTCCTTTCTGCTTGTAGGTCACAAGATTTATGTGCATTCTTTATGGGAAAGCCTGGTTTGGGCATTTTTCCATGTGACCAAAAGAAAGAAAACAAAGTCGGATGGACAGGAAGGCAGGAAGTTCTGAGAGCTGCTTCATGGTTATTGTTACTAGGGAAACCAATTCTTTAGTATTCATGTGTTCGGCAGACGGCCATACTGCGTCTCCGAGGCTGAGGCAGAATGGCAGGAGGGAGAGGAAGGGATGAAAACATCCAGACAGACAAATACAGAAGCTGTTGTCAAAGTATGTTGTTGATTTAGCCATCAACCGTACTTTCTAGTGACTTTAAAAACGAGATCATTGCCAGCATCCAATAATTCAAAGAGCGATCGGGGGTTTGTGTTCCTTTCTATTATCATATTCACATACTGTCCACTCACTGCAAAGCAAAGCTTCTCCAGAGGAGACAAAGATTCCTGAAATCTAGTTCCATTTTGAGAAAATCATTACTGCATGAAAAGAGCCTCTAGAATTGATCTCTGTTTTCCCTATCCCCCAAAGCCTCTTTCCTTTAATATCGAAAGATGGTGGTGGCAAATGTATTGTTAATGACTTCAAAGGTGACATTCTCTCTAGCAGAGAGTGGGAGCATTTGACAAATTCTCTGAGTATCCGTCGTCCTAAAACATAAAGGAAATCCATTCCACAGAAATCAGAATCCTACAAAGACAACCATCACCCCACAGACCTGTTTATAGTTTACAGGTGGTGCTCAATTAATGGGTAGCCAAGTTCTTCAGCACATGAAAAAGCAAAGTCGAGAAATATGAAACTTTTAGTCACTGATCACAGACTCAGAGTGAAAGTAAACTGGAAGGGGCTAGAGAAGAGAATCTAATCTAATCCTTACATCCCCTCTCCTTCCAATCCCACATCCCGGGGCAATCATTAGCACAGGAATCAAGAAATTGCAATTGAGATCATGTCTGACTAGTGCTTCTCCTAGTAAGGATCTGGACAAAGGGGTAGGCAAGAACTTTCTCTTCCAGAAAATTTATCTGAATTATAATGTTTCTTAAGTGAAAAATCAGAATGTCCTGGCCCTGTTCCCTCTGATCTGCATGGCCGAGAGGAACTCACGGGGGCTTCGAGGGGTGGCTCCTGGTCTGGAGGTACTAGTATCCACCCAACTGGATTGCTCACTATTAACAGCCCAGCACGAGTTCATGTCACTGACATCCTTTCCACATGATCAGTCAGTATTAATTGGACACCAACTGTATTCAAACCCCTCTACTCGATATGGTGAAAGAGGTAAAAATGAGTAATGGTTAGCTGCGGAACTCAAAGAACCCACCATTTAGTGAATGATAAACAGAGTGAAAAATGTAAGTCTAAGCCGATCACATCCTTCCTTGGCGTTCTTTAAAATTTGTCATCTGACCTGAATTTCCCTGGCTCCTGGCCACTCTCCAGCTTCGTCGCCACAGACCTCTGGCTCGTTCCCATTTGCCTGCACCTTCTCCTCCGCTCAACCTCCAGATCTCAGTTAAAAAATCACTTCTTAAGGAAGCTTTTTAAAATTCCTCAGGTCAGGCCTCTTGCTTTATCTTTTAATTGCACCCTCTTTTTTTTTTCCCGTTGTTGCAGTAGTTGCACTTTGATCACGTATTTGGGGGATTGTTTGATACCACTTGTCTTCCCCTCTAGACTCCAAGATTCATGGGAACAGAGACTGAGAAGCTTTTGCTCATCCCTCCATCCTCTGCTCATTGTAGGTCCTGGTATAGAGCTGACTCTTGGTAGGTGTTTCTTAAATAACTAAATATACGTCCATATGGCATGTTATAAGGAAGAGGATCAAAATCCTCAAGAGCTTTTAAACAGCCAAGCTGCAAGACAGTGGTTTCTTTCTTAAAAAATTGCTATACATCCACACAGGGCCTTATGAGAATGTTTCTGGAATGAATAAAAGAATGAGTGAGTGAATGGATGATGAATTGGGCAAAATCATCTCTCATTCTCTTTTTTGTTTGTTTACATGATTATACATTACATAAATAGCAATGTTCATAATCTGTGTGTGTGTGTGTATGTGTGTGTAGCACAACTTGTGAAAGATGAGCAAAGAGAAAAAGAAAAAAAAAATAGCCAATCAAAAATTCAAGATGCAACTGAGGGACTCGTCTTTGTCATTTATAGGAAAAATAAAATCTGGCCGGTACACTTCTGTAATAAAATACTGGAAAACTTTAATTTTCTGAAAAAGAGCTCTTGGTAGCTTTGGCTATAAATGCTGGCCTGATAAACTTGTGTCTCAAGTATCTTTAGAGCTGCAGCTTTAGTCTCCATGTACCAGTTACTGAAAGGCCTCTCCCAGTTTACTTGGGAATCTACATCTATAAAAAGATGATTCCAATCTCCCATGACAGCTGGAAAGCAGACACCATTAGCACTCAGTACTTCATGATTTGTAGTGCTTGTCACAGTCCTCCTTGAACTTTTCAGTGGCTGGGAGCTCTGAGAGGGCAAGCCTACTCTTATTTTATCCACCCTTCTTTCTTCAGCAACTAGCACTATGCCTGGCAAAGTGTAGGCTCTTGGTAAATATTTACCTACTGACTAACTGCAACTAGCATTCATTATGAGCTAAGCCTTGTGTCCTGCATTGCAACATGGATTGCTTCACTGAATCCTCACACGACCTCTATGATGTAGTTGCAATTATTATTTTCATTTTACACAAAAGGAAACCAAGGCATAGAGAAGCCAAGGAGCTTGACAAGGTCACAGAAATCGAAGTGACAGAACCAGGTCTATCAGATGCACACTCTTTAACTTCTCCTGCTTTCCTAAGATTGAATCACATGGAATTGATGATGTCAGGCTCTCCTGACAAATGTATAACAAGTTTAGCAACAAAGGTACTGATAACCTAAACGTAATTAGAAAAAAAATACAAGAAATGAAAGATGGTGCATGGGGTGCTAGGAAAGCAGAGAAGGGGTAACAGTTGTGGGGGCAGCTTCCTGGGGCAGTGGCAGGCCAGCCAGGGGTTAAGTGGTATTACTGGCAGACACCCTCCTTCAACACATTGGCTATGGGCTCACTCTGTGCCAGACTTCATGCCCATGTAGGTAGCAAGAAGAACTCAGAATTATGCAAAGGGGACAGTTCTAATAAAATAGGGGTATTTATTATGGTCCAGTGCCGTGCCCTGAGGGTACACAGCAAAGGACCCCATGTGAGAGGGACTAAGAAAAGGCCAGTGATTCTTAGCCTGGTGGTGGGAATACAGTGGTTCTTAGTTAAGCGCTGGTGGGAATATGGGGTTGCAGGCTGGGGACCAAGGTGAGAAGAAGTGGGCACCATCAGGAATGGGCCCTGGTACTTGCTAGGGATGCTATAGATGATCCTGAATGCAGAAGACACCAGAGCCGGGAGTAGAGCAGGAAAGGACCTACAAAGATTCCCTTGGCGACACTATGGCAGGATTTGGAGAGGGATGAATGGGAGACAGGAAGAATCACTAGACGTTATTTAGATGGAAGTGCTAAAAGCTGGAGTCTCACAGTAGCAGTGGAAATACCAGTGCTGATCACTGTCTAGAGCTAACTAAACTGTGAGAATTATCAGTTACCCAAGGTATTCTGTGTGTTGATTTAATTGGTTTAATCTTTAGAAAGCTCCAATTATCTTTCTCCACAAAGGATTCTGTATGCAGGTACCTCTCTGTGTGAGGGTCCTTCCTTCAAACCTCTCTTTGGATATGTGTGAATTCTACTAGTGCTCCTCATCTGTTAGAGATTGCTTGTTTTAACATTTCTTTTCATGGAGGAAGAGATTTTAATCAAAGAGTGAAACTCCATCTTCTCTACTGAATCTAAATCTTTGTTTCTCAGTCCCACGTTTCCCTCAAGTGTCAGGCATCTACTCTGGCCCTTCATATGTGCCTTATGATTCTGAAATTGATCGTTTCATGTTTCCTCTGATCCCTCTCCTAAGACAGACATTGGCCAATGGTGCTCCCATTGCCATTCAAATAAGAAGAAGCATCCCATGTACCAGAGACGATACCCCGGAGCCACTTCAGAGTAATGACACAGTTATGTTGCCTTTCCTAACAGGCCAATTGTAGTGAAAGCCATTAACAATTACTGAGGACAAGCAAACTTGGATATCTAAAATTAGTCACAAAAATATTTTTAAATAAAAATGTCTAAATTCTAGGTGTATCTTAAAATGTGTTAATGTTATAATGCCTTTAGTAAGGTTCAATCAACCTTGGGCAAAGGTTGCCATAAAATAAGAGAAATAGGACATTGAAGAATTAAAGGCAAATCAGCCAAAGGCCATATTCTGGTTAAGTATATGATCATAGATTCAAAATGTTCTTTGAGATTTTCTGATCAAAAAAAAAAAATACTTCCTCTTGCTGCTATAGTTAAGGCAGTCTGTTCTCCTGCCCACTCTGTATGGACAATCATAAAGTTTTTGGAGAGAGGCAGCTGGCAGCTCTAACAACCTCATCTCTTTTCCTGGGAGGCTGAGAAGAGAGAAGTTGTGCAGTTGCTAATTGGTGACTTTTCTTCAGGTATTAGTTTTCTCTTGCTGATGTAATTCTCAGGATCTTAGCTAACAAAAATTCCCCCAATGAAGCATCTTTACTTCCTGAAGGTGAATCTAAACAAACACCCTCGTGGGCAACGGTTACCACTCACATTCTGTTTGCCACAGAGAGTGGCCTCCTGGCAGTCCTGGAGACAGCAACAAAGGAGATTCATGTGGCCATCTGTCTCCAGTGGACTTAAATGTTTATGTCACTCTTAGCTGTAGGATTTTGGCAGTAATATTGTTGATACCCAGGAAGGAAAGATGTGACTAAAATTAAGAGACCCAGAGCTGGAAGTTGACAAGATTCAATAAGAATTGTTGTCACCACAGACTCCTGTCCAGCACTCATCAACAGCAGGGAAGAGAAAGTGAACACGATGGAGGTGGAGGAGTCTTCTGGAACAATAGATGGCTCTCAGCATTCACAAAAAGAACAGCATTAAGCCCCCCAAAATTGAATGTACATTCCTTTCACAGCTCCTTCCAAAGCTTTGTGTGTTTCAATCATTTCCCTTCTGGACAAAATACAGTACTCTAGGATTACTCAAAGATCTTTCGTATTTTCTGCACAATTTATTTTATATAGTATAAATTATTCACTGAATCAAAAATGTATACAAAATCTCTACTGTTTTCCTCTTGAGTAACACTCTCCCTAAGGATGCAAACAATGGGATTTGTGTTTGAGCAAGTTGTGAAAAATAAGTCTTAAGCTTTAGGAATGAATTACATGTGACTCAGTTATTTTTAAACATAAATAAGTAAAGCCCAGAGAGAGGGGGGCAGAGAGAGAATGGTTTAAGGGGAGAAGAACAAGCAATGCATTTTCATGAACCGTAAGACATAGTCTAAATATAGAAAAGGAGATGCCAGTCATCTTTGAGGGCTGAATATCTCATTCCTCTGCACCACCCCCACACCCCTATATGCACCTTCATTTGTCAGTCTGCATATAAAATCGCTGCACACCTAGAGTTCCTTTACATTTGGAAAATTGATTGCATACTGTCCTAGCTACAGCCACAGCACTGACATGCCACAGAATCAAAAGCTGGTAGGGCAGAGATTTTACTGCCTTCAATGAGGTGGGGTTGAAAACTTGATGGTCTGTCCCCAAACATGTTATTTTAGTTCCCTGTGAAACACTTAAAGCTAGATGATTGCTTACTTAATTCTTCGGCACAGCAGGGCTTTTGAAAATTAGTATTAAAATGCTACTTACCTACGCTAAGTCAAATCCAAGCATTAACAGGTCTTAGAGACTAGAGGTGGGGAGAGTGCTGCTTGTTGGCTTCCTGATGAGGATTACTTCTCCTCTGGGACAGTGACTGCCTGGCTTTGGGAAGCAGGAAGCTAATGACAGACAGAGTGCCAGAGTCTCCCATAGCAGGCAGTTTCCTGTGAGGCAAATGGGACTCTGGGCAGTTATCACCTCAGGATTCAAAGCAATGGGCTCTGCAAAATTTCCCAAGTGGTTACGGGGGATGACATTTAGCTGCAGATAATCATAAAAACAGAAGACCTAACTCCCAGAATTCCAAGAAAATTTCCAGCTGGGAAGTTTTCTCCCCTTTCAAACAAAATAACTCTGATGAGCAACCAGCGCCTAGTAGTATGGGGCCTCTGTGTGGTTCATCTGCAGATGTGTGGTGGTTTCAAAGTGTCTACAAATTCTTCAAAATGCCTCCTGTCAAGAGGTGGCATTTAATTGCCCTCCCATTAAATATTGGGCTGAGTTTAGTGACTCGATCCTGATTTAGGGAATGAGTAGCAGTGATTCTAAGTGGTTTTCAAGGGATGTTTCATGAAAGACACTGGAGCTCCTGCTGGGGTCTCTCTCTCTCTCTCTCTCTCTCTCTCTCTCTCTCTCTCTCTCTCTCAGCCTACTCCTTTGCAGAGAATCCACATGCTGGAGAAACAACATATTGAAGGGCCTTGTAGACAACACAACCCCAGCTGTTCAAGCTGTCCCAGCCCATATGCCAGATAAGGGAATGAAGATGCTTTTGAATTGACTTCAACCCTAGAATCATCTGCCTGCAAGAGATCTGCAGCCAGAACCACCCAGACAAGCTGATTCAAAATGTTGGATCCATAGGAATCACGAAAAACTGAAAGAAAAAAAAATCAATGTTGGGATTTTTAGTCTACCAATTTTTGAGGGTGATGTTTCACAGTGACAGATAATTGGAATTTTTTTGTTATCTAGAAGTGAGATATTTCCATTACAAAACTTAAAACATGGGTCATGTGTCCATTCAGCCCTGTTGACCCAAGGGGGCCTGGATGGAAGGTGGAGATAAGAATGGTTTTGAAGAGTCTGTCCATGAGGGATTAAAGGAAAGTGAACAACATATATCAGCAGCTAGAAGAAAGGAGACCCTAGTTAAGAAAGTCAAGCAATACTGTGATCTGTGATAGCACGGGAAATAGAAAATGACCTTAAGGAAATAATAAGAGATCGCCAGGCAGACTGTTGAAGATGCTACCTGGTTCTTGCTGCTCTAGGAAAACAAGAGACAGATGAACTGAAGACAGAATGAGAAAATATAAAATAGCCAAGGCTTTTGGGATTCAAAAATTAGAACTAATTCATAATCTTATCCAGGTGGCGAATGGGGCTAAAACTACAATATGTGATTTCCACTGGAAGAAGGAGGCAACAATAGGAGTCCAGAGTCCTTTGTTAAGACCTCTGATGAATTTAACCTAGTGCCTCATAGGTTCTTTCAGAGTCAAAGGCCTCTCTAGAGATCTTAAAGTCATGCCTCTTAGATGCGTCCATTAAACAAAAATGAGTCTAAGAATCTTAAGGGCACAGTCCCACAGGAGCCTTCGAGGAAGCTAAGGTACAGAAAAACATCCCTGAATAAGATTTGTGGATATGGCTTTTATCTAGTGGAGGAAATCCCAAGAAGATTGATAGGAAACACATGAAGTTTTTAAAGAGAATTTTGCTCATGAAAAAAACTGCCAATGAGTACTAAAAAGTACAGAAATTGTACAACATGAAAAGATGCATCAGGACCCTGCAATTCTATGAGAAAGAAGCAGGCTGAGAAAAATCATTCCAGCATAAAAATGGGGTCCATTTAAGAGGAGGGGAGAGATAATCCAGAGGGAGAAACCAAGAGCCCAGAGAATGGAGCTAAGAGCCTTGGGAATCATCCCTAGGGAATGCACTGACTCTGACAACTGACAATGTGTGCCTGGCAGGATTTCAGAATTGCTAGATTACTCATTACTGTCCTAGTTTTGAAACATCTCTATGGGCTATCCTCTGCCTATTCCACTAAAATATGTTGGGGGCAGGGAAGAAAATATGAGGATCTGAACCAAAGGAGCCTCATTCTGCAGTACCTGATGGTGAGACAGAGAACCATGCACCAGAGAGGGATGCTATAATAGGAGACAATATTTTAAAGTCTTAGGAGGGAGTGAGAGTATTTTGCATGTGAGATCAATATAAATAACTTATGCCAGGGGCAGACTGCCATAGCTTTAGAATATGATCACAGTTCTTTTTAGAATTCTTCCATCCAAAGGGGGAATCTAATTCCCTTCCCCTTAAGGATAAGCTGGCCATAGTGACTCACTTATAACAAACAGAATGGTAGATCATAAAAATCGACAGAGCTTTCACCTGATGGTCTTGTTCTGTGGGTGCATGGGCTTTGGAGCCCTGAGCCACTATAAACAACGTCCAGCTAACCTGAAGCCATAGGCTTAAAGGACCTTGTGGCAAACCATAGTACGTTAGAAGCGCTTTGCTCCAGGTGTTTCAGCTCCCAATTCATGGAGCCTTCTTCCACAGTCGCATACACCAGATGTATGCGTAACAAAGCTTTAAGGTTGACCCAACCCAAACCTCATCTGATTGCAGCTTCATGAAACATTCCAAGACACAATCACCTTGCGGAACTGCTCCTGAACCCTTAGCCCCTAAAAAGTGTGAAAGATAATCAAAGATTGTTGTTTTAAGACGCTAAATGTTGGAGTTGATTTGTCATATGGCAATAAGAAATCAGGATAAGGGAACATCACTCACATTTTGCTCTGTGTGAATGGAGAACTCTAGAGCTCTCCAGCAAGATGGTGTCATAGGAGCCTGTGCAAAACCAGTGTAGGAGGCTTCATCCCAGCTACTCTTTCTCAGTTATGCTCCTCTCTTCCCTGGCTTACTACCTCCATTTGGATCCATGTCATGATTTCCTCTGACACAAGGCTTTAGTCTAGACCCAGTAACCTGGTGCCTCTCAATATCCCAATCTCTTTTGGATACTCTACTATTTCACTCTGGGATTTCTAATACTGCCCCTAAATCCATTCTGGCACATTGTGTCTCAAAAGTCCACAGAGGCCCTTCTTTTCCCATCCCCAGATCCTCTCTGTACTGTGAGGATGCTCCACTTCAAGTTCTCTTTCCAACTTATACAAAGAACTGTACTTCATCTACTCCTTGGGCTTCAGGTTGCGTAAAATGGCAGCAATAGACACTGTCTCCCTTCGGGAAAACAGGGGAGAGGCCCCTACACACTCTACCACTAGTTTTGGAAGAGCTACTTATACTCTTATCCTGGAAACTCTACACTGTGATAGGTAGGGAAGACCAGAGGAGGGCTGGCTCCAAGGTCCTTTAAAGCACAGGACCCAGGCTGGGCCACTGATGGTCCTAATTAAGACAATGCTAATGCAACACCACCCACTGAGCTTGTGGGTGGGTTACATGTCCAGTGCTTCCTACTTCTCTCCCCAAGAACCAGCAGGATTGCTCAGCTATAGCCATCCTGTACCCATGAAGGAGAATTGAGAATGTGATGGAGAATTTTACATGGTTTCTCATTGTCATCATGACTTCCAAAAACTGATTCTCATTCGCTACAATTTTGTTGTTGTTGTTAAGTTTGGTGGTGTTCCAGTGTCATTGCTGAAAAAAGTTACAATCCTAATGAAGGCCTGGAGGCTTGAAGTGACCTTCATAAGGGCAGATAATTTCTTGAGTTAGTTACAAGCACAAAAGTGCCCAGTCATAGTCTCTGTCACAGGGTTTAAATATGGTGCTGAAATCTATGTAAAGAGGGGAGATATTAGCTCAAAGATCTACTTTGTGGCTATGGTGGTATAGGGCAACTGCACTGCACTTTTAGGGTTCAATCTGACTTCCTATGTGACCAGACTAAGGTCCTAAATTTATCACTCATGGGTAGTGACCTCAAAAATACTACTTCATCTTTCAGGCCTAAGTGTGAGCTGGAAGAGTGGAGCATGCCCCAGGCTTCCCAGGGAGCCCTGCCTCCCAACCAAGCTGCGAGCTGCAAGTGACACTCAGAATCTCAGAGAGCTGTCAGTGACCTAAATGGAAAGGGGGAAACACTTTACTCAAGATGTAACTGTACTTAAATTTTCTGCTTACTGGTCCGCAAAAAGAAGGCCAAAATATCATAACCAGTTTATGAATTAAAATTTAGTATTAAATGATAGAATGAGCAATAACGAAGATCCTTAAATGACATTTATAAAGCATGTGTTGGTTCTCAATTTCAGTAGCAATTGAAAGCAAACTCACACACATACACTCACAGGCACAGTTTTCTTCAGCCTACTGTGAATTGTCTTTATACTTGGCAAATCATTAACAGAGATTGAAGGATAATTTAGTCCCTCTCCCCCAGGGTGTGGCTTTCCTCTGGGACCTCAGTAAGAAAAGAATATTAGAACACATGTCATAATTCTGGCTCCATAGTGGAAGTACATGGGTTCAGGAGTGCCCCCACTATTTCACAGAAAATGGAAAAGAAATGGGAATTTTTTGTTTTGCTTTGTGAAAACACTTGCCTATAGGTTCCTCTCTATTTGCTTTCTTTGTGCCTAAAGCAAATCTCTCTGTGCTGCAGCTATCTGGGGAACACTGAATTTTGCTAGGCACAGGCTATAGAAATGAGATGAGTAAAACAGGTGTCCATCCTTAGGGAGCTTAGCATTCCGAGGAGCATCCTCAGAAAGGTACTGCCCTGAGGAGTGACAGGAGGAGGTCAGGCTCTGAGGAAAAAATGCGCAGAATTCCCCGAGGAGATGTGTTATTTGAAAAATTGAGAGATACCTTGAATTTTATCACTTAGCTTTGATAGAGAAAATTCAGAAATTTGACATTTTTATCATGGAATCTGGGAATTGGGGCTGGATTAACAGAGGAGAGTGCATGGTGCCTCATCCTGTCTTTCAGGAAAATGTACCCATTTTTAATACATGAAAATAATGTCTACACAGCTGTCTCTCCTGACAGGACTGTGAAGAAAGGGCAGAGTCCCACCGGTTCTTTACCTGCGGTGCCCAGCTCAGTGGCTGGCACCTGGAAGGCATTAACAGGTATTTGGTGAAACAAACAGTGGTAAGCAACATGGGCCAGGTTGATTGCTCCCAAAGCAGAGTCCAGATCATGCCATTTCTTTGCTTAACAATCTGAGCTGAGGTTCAGACGTTTGAGGGTCTGGTCTCTAGTGTGTCCACAGCCCAGGACTTTTTCTCTCTCAGTCCCTCCTGCCTAAGCTAGGCTCCTTGATGTCTCCCCAAGGCACCCTGAATGTATCACATTTACGTCTTTATTCAGGTGCTTCCTTTATCGTAGTGTGACTTTCTGCCTTACCTCAGTCGATATGTACCAAATGGTGATCCACTTCCGAAGTTCACCTTGGATGCACTCCCTCAGAGTCTGTTGGGAGAAACAACTGTGTAGATGTATTTTCACGAATTCAAGATACGTTTCATGTGAGTAAACGTACACAAGTGGCACAGGAGGAGGTTAGGAGTTTTGCCTTGGTCCCAGGTCAGGGGTTGGGGTGAGAGTCGGAGGCTGTCTTGGGAGAGACATGGGAGAGTTTCTCCGGGTAACAGGTAGGTTTTCCTGGCAGGTGGAAGAACAAGTGCAAACACCAAGTGGGAGGAGACCCCATGCACTGTCCTGGTGTTGATTCAACCCTGACTCTGAAGCCTTCTCAGCTGAAGGGGAGTCGCCTTTTCTTTTTCCCTTGCATTGTATTTCACCATCCCTGCCACCTTATGCCTGTGACTTTGGTCATGTGGTCAAGATTTATTGAAGATTAAGTAGTGATGCAGGACTAGAGATGGAAAGATGAAAAAAGTTTAGTAACTACCCTTAAAAACTTGGAATCCAGTGTGTAAACAAAAGATATAGTTAAAATAAAATGAAAAAAGATGCAATAGTGGAGATGCTTAGAATATTCTCACTATATTTGTCAGTGCTTGAAGTTCTGCTCTATACTTTAGTTTTCATTTTATTTTTTGTGGTGCTGGGAACTGAACCTGGGGTGTGATGCAGCAAGTGCCTGACTATTGGGATATATCTTCATTCCTGTGTTCTGTATTTTTAAACATTCTCTCTCTTTCCCACTATGACAGAAGGGTTGTTTGCTACATCTCCAGCACCGAGAGCAGTCTTCACACAGAATAGGTACTCAATAAATATTTGTCAAATTCTTTGGTATAGGATAACTTATTTCATTTTGTTTCTTTTTACAATTAACCCACAATGGAAATCTATGACTTTTTAAAAAATATATATTTTTAGTTGTAGATGGACACAATACCTTTATTTTATTTTATTTATTTATTCATTTATTTATTTATTGTTTTTTTAATGTGGTGCTGGGAAACAAACCCAAGGCTTCACACATGCTAGGCAAGCGCTCTACCACTGAGCCACAATCCCAGCCTGGAAATTTATGTCTTGCTCATATGAAGTTCCCAAAGGACCTTCTTGATCCTCCAGTGGCTCCATTTAAGCAATGACTCTTGCACACTCTGGGCCCATTTTAAACATGTGACTTTCACCTTGGCCATATTTACCTGTATGGAGAAGGAGCATGGGAATCGTCACAAGGGTTTGGTAGGCCAGTCCGGAAGTGGTGCCGTTATTTCTGTTCAAATTCCACAAATCAGAACCCAGCCACCTAGTCACATCCACTTGACAAGGGGCGTGGGCTATAAAATTTGGTCTAGTTTAGGAGAAAAACCCTTAGCCAGCCTCTGCCACACTGAATGAATGAAAGGATGGAAGAATAAAGAGAAAATAGAGATGGAAAGAATAAAAAGAGCAACCCCACAAGGGGAGATGGTCTTGTTCTACTCCACGGAGGAGCTGATAATGGGTGCATAGTAGAGGATGAGGAGGACATGGTTACATGAGGAGGTGAGAGAAGCAAAACAGGAAACCACTTGGCACCCCTTGAGGCCAGAGGGTAAAATGAGAGCAGAGGAGAGGAGAAAAGATGAAAATGGTAGTAGGGAAGGAGAGACCACCGGAGCGTTATGCCATTCTCCAGAGCTTGGACTTCACTCAGGAAGAGAGAAGGAGCTACTGAAAAGTTTGAAACAAGAATGTAGCTCAGGTGATTTGCAATTTGAGCAGAGTCTTCAGGTGGTGGTGGTGGGATTTGAGAGAGAAGCAAACAGACCAGTTAGGAGGTTATGTATCTAAACCTTACAGGGTTCCTACAGGGTGGCTCATAGTCATGACTGATCATTGGAACCACTTAAGGAGATATTGGAACATACCTGGACTGTACCCCACTACTGCAATTTAGTAGGATTGTTTAAAAAGCTCTTCAGGCCACTCTGGTAGTCAGCCAGGGATAGGAGCCACTGCCTCAGCAAACCACAAACTCCATGGGAACAGAGATCATTCCTCTTTGGTTCTTCCATAGAGCCAGGCAGCGCCTTGCATAGAATCCCTTATCCTAACACACAGTGTGTGAGTGTATATTATAATTATATTATGATACAATTATATTCACATTGCTTGAAGGCTTCTAAGTAAGGCTTTCCTTCTCAGAAAGGAAAATGATATTGCCATTTAACTCTTGATTAATCTTCATTATCTTTTAATAATTAATTTGCTTTAAATTACAACATGTCTACTACATCTTGGGCATCATTTTTAAGCTCACAGACATAGAGATTTAAGAAAAACAACAACAACAAACAAATTCTGTTTGTTAGTATTTTCAAAATGATGTGGGAACCTGGAGGAGGGAGAAACTGTTTTAAGGGGGAGTTCTGGAATGTTTTGCAATAGAGATGGTTTTCAGGTTTTGAAAGTATGAACAGGAATTTGTCTGCTAGAAAAATGGGAAAGGACATTCCAGCCAGAGAGAACACCAACATGAGGATGTCTGGAATATCCAGGGTCATGGAAGAGTTTGAGTGGCATGGGTGAAGGGTGTGCTCATGGAGAGATGGGAGATGGGGCCGGAAAGGGAAGGATCTAGAGGTAATGGTGTTGCTGGGAAACTGGTTCTCAAAACACAAGATAACAACCCCCCTCCCCCCAAACCAACAAACAAGACAAACAAAAACAAATTGATTGTAGAGTTTACCAATTTCTGGTTGTAAACACCCCCATCTGATTTCAAGTTATCAATGATTTAAGAACTGACTCACAAAAGTCCCTAAATATTTAACAACTGATTCCTGGGAACCAGTACCAGGTGGTTTCAGCAATCCACTGACAAAAAGCTACTTTTAATTACAAGAAATAGTCTAAAAAGTGTTTCCCTTCCCTCAGCATGGATCTGCCTCACATTGAGATGAGGACTGTTCCTGTAAGTTTTGAGTGAAGTGGGCCAGAGGAACTCATAAGAGGCCTCAAAGCTCATTGGAGCTAATTCTCAGATTCCTAATACCCATCGGTATTGCCCTGAGACCAAGGTAAGGGAGAAATCTGTTTTGATTCCCTTGCTTAAAGGACAGGGCTCTGACCACCTGCAGGCAGAGCCGTTTCCCACAGAAGGACCAATCCATGGCACCATGGCCCAAAGAAACATATCTCCCCGGACTCTACTCCATGTACTCCAGATGTCTGGAACCAAGGAATCCTCTCTGCTAATGGAGTCCTGCCTGGCCCAGCCTCCCTGAGGGTGTTTACCTCATCACCAAAGGCTGGTCCAGGAGAGGCTATTTGCTGAAGGCATGGATAAAGTGGGATGCAGAGACTGGGATATCCGCGCTCCCAACTTAGGGCCCCTCACATTGCAGATGGTGCTGGAGGTGGGAAGCAAAAAGAGGAGATCTCAAGCCTAACTGACTGTCTTCCTGCTGCCATATTTTGGTGAAAAACTCAATTTTGAGTCCAAGAATTCCAAGCCCAAACCTGGTCATCTTGGTCATTATGAAGGTATGAGAGAGAGAGAGAGAGAGGTATATCCTTCTCTCTCTCTCACCTTCATTTTATATATATATATATATATATATATATATATATATATATATATATATATATATAAATTCTATACTCTCTTTTCCTGGCAGATGTTAGGGGTGGCCCTTGCCTACCCCATTACCAGGGCTGAATTCTAAAAGAAGATATGCAAACTACAACCCCAGGTCAGTTCCTGCCCACGGCATTTTATATGTGGTCTGTGCTAGAATGGTTTTTATATTTTTAAATAGTTTTTAAAAATCAAAAGAGAGACAATATTTGATCATGTGAAAATTCTATGAAACCAATTTCACTGTTGACGAATTGTTTTATTGGAACACATCCGTGCTCATTTCGTCTATGGATTGTGCTCATTCATCTATTGGGTTGCCATCCTTTTTGTATTAGGATGACAAAGTGCATAGTTGTGACAGAGATCAATCATATGGCCTGGAGAGGGAAAAGTGTGCGCTACCAGTCCCTTACAGAGAGCCTGGCAGCTGTCACCCTGAAGTAGGAGACAGGCAGGAGGAAGGGAAGAGTGTAGCTGTTCCCACACTGGCTGCATCAGAGAGTCACGTGTGAGGTTCCCAAAACAGACCAGTGCCAGATCCCCTCCCTTGAGAATCACCAGTGCCAGGTCTCCTCTTTTGGTATTCTTACAATGAATTTGTCTGGGGTGGAGGTATTTTGAAAACTTCCCAGTGATTCAAATACAAGTCGGGACTGAGAGCCATTGGACTAAGGGAATGGATGCAGGAGGGTCGGAATTTCCTAAATATTAAGCAAGATAATCACAGGACTTTCCCCAAGGATCTTAGTGGATCATATGCTTTCTTTGGGGGAAGAAAGGTACCTGTTACTACAGTTGGTTAAAGAAGGAGAGAGGGAAAAGAGATTGTTTCTCCCTGTTGTATGATTTATAAAGCTCGGTTTTATTTCAACCTCTCTAAACCCTCAAACTGCTGCTTCAGATGTGTCCCTGGACTTCCTTGGTATTGTCTGTTATCTGTCCGGCAGGCGCACCTTGGGTTGCGTATCACATGCCTTTTCAGGAACCCCTGCTGGTTCATTTCTCAGGATACACCCCAACAGGGAACCCTTACCCCATCTTTGCTATGTGCCCTCCAATAATTATTGGTGGTCTTGCAGGGAAGGAGAAAAAAGACAACTCTATCAGAATCCCATTCTCTACTAGCACAGTTAGCACCATTGGCAGAGGATGCTCCAGGGCTGCAAGTGTGCTCTGAGCTATTATTGTGCCTGGCTCTCTCGCAGCATGACTCAACGCAGACAATATAGCACACCGAGAGCATGGGGGATGAACAGTAAATACGAGGCCTTGGATTTTTTTTTAATCTTGTCAGTTTTCCCCTGATTTGTGTCCTTTATCCTAGCCCCCTGTGCTATATAAGCTTCTCAAAGCTAATGCCCATAACGCCACCACCCACTGGTAGCAGCAGGCTGCTGGGCCACTGTGGGGTTCTCATTGCAGAGACTTACAATGCCCACTATTATGCAGCGACTGTACGTGTTAACCCAGTGGCACAAGGTTGCTCCAACACCTTCCCCTCTGGTTTCTCTTTACTCTGGGGGCCAACAGCAACTACAGGAGTGCCGCCCTCCTGACTCTAACTTCTTGCCTCAGCCAGCACACGTCACACCCTCCAACCTGCCAGAGCTGGAAGAGCCCCTGCAGAAAAAGACAGAAATGTCCAGTGATTGTGGAACTTAGAGGATGCTTGACACCTTGACTGCCACATTTAAAAAGTAAAAGTATTTCTCAAAGGTATTTCTTTGGCCTCATGCAGATACCACCCTGTTTCTTTTTGAATTCATGTGATTAAATCAATGGAGACGCACAGTTGGGCTCTAAAATCTGAGCTTGCTGCTGAGGCTGCAGGAGTAACTCAACAATGGGCAAATAGCTGTTTAGAAGTAAAATGGCCATTCCGTTCCCTTGAAAAGCCTCCTTGGAACAAGTTACTCTTTCTACACTTGTATAACTTTAGTCAGTTTCCAGGGTAATTTATGGCTCCCATTTAACTAAATTTGTATATTATCTCTACCTTGGCTACTGTGAAGTGCACTTCTTCTTTGTTTTAATTTTATTTACTTGTTTTAATTAGTCATGCATGACAGTAGAATGTATTTATGCACTTTGATATATCATACATTGCTAGGATATAATTTCTCATTTTTCTGATTGTACATGTTGTAGAATCACCTTGGTCATGAAGTTATATATATATATATATATATATATATATATATATATATATAGTAAAAATACCTATTTTGTTCTACTATCCTTCCTCTCCCCACATCTCTCTCCTCCCCTCCTTTCACTTCCCTTTACCTAATCTAAGGTAAGGTTATTTTTCTCTAGTGTCTTCCCCTTATTGTGAATTAGCATTCACATATTACAATATTTTGCCTTTGGGTTTTTTTTTGGGGGGGATTGGCTTATTTCACTTAGCATAATATTCTCCAAGTCTATCCATTTACCAGGAAATGCCATAATTTCATTCTTCTTTAAAGCTGAGTAATATTCCATTGAATATATATACCACATTTTTCTTTTTCCATTCATCTATTGAAGGACAGCTCGGTTGGTTCTATGGTTAAACTATTGTGAATTGGGCTGCTATGAAGTGTACATCTCTGCAGCTTCCTGTTGTGGAATTCATTGGTGGTGGCAGTGACCAAAAATGCACTAGACTTTGGCACAGATGACTCAGTGATTTGGGAGGAAAAAGCAGCAGCAGCTGAGTTCTGAACGAGTGGTGTCTTTCATGAGCTGCTTATTAGCACTTTTAAAACACCAAATAGCCAATCTACAAATTGACTATATTTGGCATGACCATCATAAGCAATTTGTCAAATCATGGGGGTTTGTTTGGAATTGTGACAGATTTGACAAGAAGGTGATGATAGAAAAGGTAATGGTCAACCAATGTGTCCCTGTCAATCCACACGTGGGCTCCCAACATTGCCCTGCACACTCAGGTGCAGACACCCCGGGGGTGTGTGCAGGGAAGTGTGCTAAGCTCAGTAAGAGAACAATAATGTTTCTGAGTATGTGCTTGCTAAAGCTTTGATTTGTATTCCGTGGAGGGTAACCTACTTACCTTATCTCAGGATATGTACAAAAAAATAGAGAAAAGACAATAAAAGATAAATAGGATTTGTCATTAAACAAAACCAGATAGGCTCCAGATGCATCTGAGATGGGTAGAACATATGGGAACATCATGGAGGGGCCAGGGGAATTCCTGCAGCTCACAGATTTGTTCTGCACTGCCCCTAGTCTTCTACCTAAATTTGGCATGGCAAATCAAGGAAAGGGGAGGATTTGTGAGATTCTTGGAACATTCTGGTTAACTCACTCTTTCTCACATATTGTGTGTTTGACTCTTATTTCATTCTTTGACAATGGTGTGTCCAAGAGCTTTAAGACAATGTTTCTTTGATACTGTCTATGGTCTTATTGAACACTCATGAAGAAGATGTACCAGGGAGAGGTATGGAGATTTTGCTATACTTTTATTCCATATCATGTTACAAGGAAACAACAGTGACAGCTGACAAACCATTACATCCTTCATAATACAGACAAATTACAATTGGTAACAAATATGCAACATGTATTATTCCATTCTCCTTACTATGCGTCATTTTGAAGTATAATAGTTTTCTGAATGATGCTAGCACATTTCTTAGGTACCAACTTCATTAGAAAGTACACATCTCAGTGCATCATACAAAAAAAAAAAAAAAAGATAAAAACAAATTTTTTCAAGTCCACTCCTGAACAGAGAATTTAGATTTTGTATGTCCCTCTAAAATATGCTGCTGTGGGAAGGGGAATGAGAATAGGAAATTGCTTATGTTATTTGAGATTCTTAAATTTTTCTTTTGGTGTATGAGAAAACTGTAACGCAGTAACATAAGTAACATACATAGTTTCTTCTGCCTACAAGCCAGTAAAGGAGATGGAAGTTATGCGCAATTATGGGCATATTCCTATGTATAGGGGGCAGGCAATAATCTGCCCCAGTATGTACAGCCTAAACATCCTCTTATATAACAAAGATTACAAACCCAGTAATATTCACAGATGAGTATCTTATATAGATGCATACCTAGGGTACTGGCTGTCATATACACACACAGAGGAAAGGATACTAAGAGGCTTTGCTTTTTTTTTTTTTTTTGCAAGCCTGGAGGCTCCCCTGAAAACTTTTTAATCACTCTTGGGAGGTAGAATTAGCTTCTCATCCCTGCTTCATGGATGGACAGCTACTCTGCCTTGGACCTTTTTTTTTTTTTTTGCTGAGCATTTAAAAAGGTTTTTTCATGTCCTATGTATCTTGTATTTTTAAGTCAGTCAAACTGTACCTGTAAGAAAATGGAATTTAAGTCCCCAACCTCCTTTCAGAACACTGTGTGCAGTGATGTCATGGCGATACCATCACTGTGTTAAGGTATTTGTAACTCTTCTTACCAGCTCTTCAAATTCAAGCTATTCCTTCATATAAAAATAATCTCACAAAACATTCCAGTGCTTTCTCAATAGTATAATAACTCTGTTAATGAACAGTCTGTATTAATTTTCATGACTGCCCTCAGAGAAGGCAGGAATGAAATGCAGGGGAGGGAGAATGTGTCTGCAAATAGAAAAGGAGAGAGACAAACAGAAATTTGGATTTCGTGTATCAGTGTCAAGAATGGGGAACTCAAAACCTTCCAACTTCTGATCATCACATTTCTCTAATGACAGATTCCCCTTACACGCACACTGAGTGGTATTGTTTTACTTCCCAGGAGAAGTTGTCTATGACAAGAGCACAGATCTCTAATCACCCTAACATTCCTACTGAAGACTTCCAACAGTGAATATTTTCAAAATTCCAAGTTAGAAACTTATTAAATACTAAGATTTAATCAGCAAACTCTTAATGTAAACTTAGTAAAATATAAAAATTATGACTCTACCCCAAATGAATGACTTAAAACAAATCACAAGGAAGGCTGCTTTTCATTAAATGTCAACTTTTCTCCCCATATTTCCTTTAAGAAATCCTAATTTTAAGTATACTTTAAATTGAAATACTTCTAAAGACTTCTGGTGAGTTGGAATGAATGAAAGAGGAATGAAAAAGACTTCTAGGTAGCAAACGGAAAAACACTCTAGCTTTGGATGTCTTTTGCTCTCTTTCAAACCAATCTGTAAATAATTCTTTGCTTGGCATTTGTAAGTTTAAAAGAAGGCTACATTTGGATGAGTTATGACCCTTGACATATCTACTTGCACCTTACTCCAGAGATAATACCATGTTAGGGTTTAGGAATGCTGAGTCCACTTCAGTAGGGATTTCGGGTTTGACTGTAGAAATGCTTCTCCCTCACCCAACTCTCAGGAAGCCCTTGTCTATTTGGATCATAATTCCTAGTTTTGATTCTAAAAATGTGTGACACATTTCAAGCTTGTAGTTTCTCCTTCCTTCTGACTAAAGGGAAAATGTAAAACAATGTATGTGGAGGTATTTTCATGGGAATTTGCTTAGAGGAGCTAAGTTCATGCTTTAGATGAAGTTTAACTGCCCTGTGGCCTCAGTATTACTGGGATTCAGCAGGAAGGCCCACCCCATGTGAGCTGGCCTGCATCAGGAGAACCCCTCCATATCAGAGCACTTTGTACCCTGAGCACTTTTTCCCCAGGCTCCCAGACTCACCTTCATCCTCCAAGGTCCTCAACTCCTTAAATAAGGGAAGTGAAGCCTTTCTTTCTTTTCTTTTTTTCCCCCCCATTTTCACCTTTAAAGCAAGAATCCTTCATTGTTTCTAAAACCTGCATTTGAACAGTTATTCCAGGAGCCTGTTTAAAGTCAGGTACCCTACGATGCCTTTCAATCAGCTTGGAATGTTTTTTTTAAAAATGTAATTCAAAGGTGCATTGCTGTAACTGAGCAAACTTCTGACTCTGGGTAATTCTGTAATTTGCTTTGCAAGTGTTCATTAACCAAGACTGCTTTCAGGGCCCATCCATACAGCCTTTTGCATCCAAGTTTTAAACATTCTGTTCCTCATTATTTTCTCCATTTAGAAGATACAAAGTGTAACAGAATGGATAGGGGAAAAATGAGATGTTGACAAGACCCAGGACACATGTAAAAAGTTACCACAATTTCTAGAGGTTGAAAAATAAGCAATTTCCCCTAACTTCCTTCTAAATGCTTGGTACTTGCTGCTTCATCTTCAACCTGCTTGGAAAACAGTCACGTTATGTGGCTTGAAAATGCTAAGCAGATCCAGTATCCTATACAAATGCACAGTTATTTCCAAGGGGGAAAAAAAAACCACACACATTTGCAAACATCCTCAAAAGGTGAGCGACAGGTGGGGTCCCACAGTCTGGGACCATGCTGTCTAGTCAGTCAGTGAACAGGGGTTTGCTTTAGCGAAAAATGTCCTTCCTAGTGGTTGCAAAATGTGCACTGCTCTCAAAGAAAACACACATTGTTTTATGCCACTGTGTGGCTTTCAAGTACAGACATTACTGAAGAAGTGTGAACGCCAAATGTGTTGTCTTAATGTATTTAAGACATGGCTGGTGAAAGCATAAAAACCTTTACAGAGATGCTGGGCTGCAGAGGGAAATCAAACAAAATCAAACACAAAAGACTGAAAAGAATACATGCCATGTATCAGGAAGCCAAGCTTAATCTTCACATAGTTCTTGGAAATCACAAGGTATCCAAATGCGTGCAAGGTTTTAAATAAATTGCAGAGAAAACAGGGTCTTGCCAGCTTCAATTTTCTCGTAAGTGAAATCCACCGCAGGGAGCGAAAGGAAACTGATCCACGATTCCCTTCACATTATTGGCCACTTCATTAATGTTTTTTTTTTTTTTTTTTTTTTTTTCCCAGATTGATGACAACTTAATCCTGGGAGGAGGAAGAGAGAAAATTGTTTTATATATATATATATATATAAAACTTACTTCATTCATTTTTCCTAAATTACACAAGACATCAAAATTGGTCAGGCCACAGTGAGCTCACCAGGGTTTTTCACAGCCACCCCAAGCACATATATTTGAGGTAGAATAGTTTCCTTAACCAAAAAAATTCTAATATAATAAATAAATGTTCTGATTGCATTTTCTTCCCTTAAAATAATTTAACTCCATGAATTTAAGTGGTCTAACTTCCTTTAGATTACTTAAGAAACAGAAACTCAACATATTTCCTTTCCCAAATCATTAGTAGTACCACTGGTCTTAATTAAGGCCCTGTAGCATCATATACACCATTAAAAGGACATAACATTATGTTCACTTTTATGAACATGAAATAGAAAAATGGATCACATACATGCTTTTAAAACAAATCAGCTGGATAGAATTCCTGAGCTGCCTATTACCTGTTACTTTAGTCTCAGTAGAATGAGAAGTGACCAGCGTGACCTGAGCTGGCAGACCCAACATCCTGCACAGGATGGTAACTTTCTCATGACGTCTGCCTAAAACTTGATAAGTGATTGGTTCAAGAAGCAAGAAGGAATGTTCCCTGAGTTTCTCTCTACCCTTCTTTTAAGCCCTTAAACATCTTTGTTGAATCTCTAGGATGGGAAAAGAACACCTGGCCAGGTTAGGGTGGGAATCCCGGGTTCACGTCACACAGCCTTAAGAATTGATCCATCAGCTCCACTGTGTCTCAGAACCCACCCAC
Source organism: Marmota flaviventris (assembly GCF_047511675.1). NCBI lineage: Eukaryota > Metazoa > Chordata > Mammalia > Rodentia > Sciuridae > Marmota > Marmota flaviventris. Next base: position 25,617,852 of record NC_092498.1, read on the forward strand.
CAGGTTTAAAAGCTAGTTCCTGGTCACTGAGTCCTGGCCAGGCCTGCCTGTCTCCATCTACATGGCCATGCTGCCATCCTCCCTGACACAGAGGCAACCTGGGAGAGAGTCTAATCTCACAGGTTTTGACCTTGTTTGGAGACTTCATAGTGCAGGTGCCCTGCTGTTCCTCCAGTGGCCGCACCAATAAGGGCACCCTCCTGCATGGCAGTAACCTGCAATATCTTGACCAAATATCTTGAAAGTCAAAAGTTTCACTCGTACATTAAGCGCCATCAAAACAGCATATCCCTACCCTCACTCATTTCTCCCCACTTATCATGATAATTTTTCAGAAGGTTAACCTTCCTTTTTTTATTGAGATGAAATTCATACAACATAAAATTAACCATTTTGAAGTGTATAATTTAGTGACATTTTGTACACTCACAATGTTGTACAACCATTGTTCCTTTCTAGTTGCAAAACATTTTCATCACTCCCAAAGGAGACTCCATATTGTTTAAGCATTCATTCCCCAGTCTTCCTTTGCCCCATCGCCTGGAAACCACTAACCATCTTTCTGTCTTTATGGATTTACCTATTCTGGATATTTTATATAAATGGAATCATATAATATGTGACCTGGCTGCTTTCACTTAGCATAACATTTTTGAAGTTCATTTCATATTGTAGTATGTATCAGTTCTGCATTATTTTATATGGCTGAATAACATTGTGTGGATAGACCACATTTTTTCATTCATTCATCAGTTAATGTATATTGGATTGTATCACTTTTTGGCCATTGTGAATAGTGATGCTATGAACATTCAAGTACAAATGTCTGTTCCAATGCCTAGTTCCAATTCTTTGGGGTATATACCTAGGAGTGGAATTTCTTGGTCATATGGCAATTCCATTTTAACTTTTTGATAAACTGCCAAACTGTTTTAAAACTGTTTTCCACATTCACTGCACTATTTTACATTACAATGCAGAAGGGTTCCAATTTCTCCACACCCTTGCCAATCCTTGTTGTTTTCTGCTTTGTTTTGTTTTTTAAATTATAGCCATCCTAGTGTCATGAACTGGTTTGCATTTCATTTGCATTGATTTACATTTCTCTAATGATTAGTGATATTGAACATATTTTTATGTGGTTATTTATTTATTTTTTTGCCATATAAGTGAGTATCTGTTTTGGATAAATATCTATTCAAGTCTTGCTCTTTTTAAAATCAGATTGTTTGTCTTTTTTGTTGAGTTGTAGGTGTTCTTTATGCGTTTTGGATATTAATCCCTTATCACGTATATGATTTGCAGATATTGTCTCTATTCCATGGCCTGCCTTTTTTGTTGATTTTGTCCTTTGATGCACAGAAATTTTAATTTCAAAGTCCATTTTATAAATTTTTTCCTTTGTTGTTTGTACTTTTGGTGCCATATCTAAAAACTCATTGTGAAATTAAAGGTTATAAAGATTTACTCCTATATTTTTTTCTATGAGTCTTAATAGTTTAAGCCCTTACATTTAGATCTTTACTCCATTTTGAGTTAATTTTTGCATATGGTGTGAGGCAGGGACAACCTTCTATTCCTGAGAGTTCTATATGTATAGTGACTGTATCAGTAAACAAAAGCCTTTCTCTTTGGTTTCTGAGAGAGGCCTGGGTATGAATGGAAACCATATACAAGCCCTTTGCTATCATTAAGTCCAAACTCCTCAGTTGTTATCTCAAATACTTGCTGTTTTGTGGACATTTCTTTATGTGGCTCACTTGGACATCCCTCACCCCTGCCTGGTTGCCCAGATATGCTTTTTTCAAGTCATTTCTTTCTTTCAGTTTTTTTTTTTTTTTTTTTTTTTCTTGAGGGCGGTACTGCAAATCGAACTCGGGTTGCTTAACCACTGAGTCACATTCCTACTCCCTTTTATTTTTTATTTTGAGACAGGGTCTCATCAAGTTGCCTCATTAAGTTGCTGAGGCTGGCTTTGAACTTGTGATCCTTCTGCCTCAGCCTCCTGAGTTGCTGGGATTACAGGCATGTGCCATTGTACCTGTCTATCAAGTCTTAAAGAATCTACCACTGTAGAAAATAATTCCATGGAACAACCATCTCACCCTTGTTCTCCTAGGGAAATGGAAAACATTTACCCTTCCTGTACCTGCTGCTCCCATATTAGCACACATTCTGATTAGGCCCTATCTTTCTTGAGGCCGATGACATCTTTGGCCCCACAGTATTTCAGGTCCACTGGTCAATAGACACTTTATCCAGTTCCAAGCCCACTACCAATCTCGACATTTTATTCAGAAGATGACAAAAACATCCTTTTCCTTCTGTGTTACTTAAGCAGAAGGCTGCCTAACCCAGACAGAGGAGCTATGACATCTACTCTCTAGGCATAGAGTTCCCACAACAACATCCAAATGACAGGTTTGGTGTCATTTAATTTGGTGTCAAATAATCAACACAACGGAGAACTGGTGCCCAATTGACCTCTTGACCAGGACTTGGTTTAGTCCCTTCCAAGACACTTCCTCTCAAGAAGCAGTAAGAGGGCAGATGGCATCTTTAAGTTCTGAAGTTTAGGTTCTTTTTGATTTTGTTGGCCTATGTTTCCCAGATCGCAGCTCAGGCTTGGCTTAAGCACTCAATAAATAGTTGTTGAACGAACAGGAAGGGGGAAAGGTAGAATCTGAAAATATGGAAGTGGAAGATGTTCTCAGACTTGGAGTTAGTTCCTTCATGGTGCCTTTACTGAGGGTGAGCACTGTGTTTCTGTTCCTGCTTGTTGCTGAAATTGCTCATACAAAGCAGCTATTTATTGTAGCAACAGTGCCCAGTGACAGTGTTGGGTACAGAGCAGGCCATCCATAGATGACACGCCACCAGTGGAGAATGGTGGATAAGACTGACACCTTCCTGTAGGCCACTTCTTTGTGGTTGTTGTTTTTTACTCTAATGTTCTGTTTGAAAGAAATTATTAGATTTCCAATATATTTTATTTCATGTAATAATAAACTATGCTGTCACCATAGTCAATACCATGTTATTATCTGTTGGATTGATTTAGGACAGTTTTTTGCTACTGATGATATTCACACTTGCCTTCTTCCTGATTCTTTTGAGTATAATTGCTGGGTTAACTAATGGCTAACTTAGGGTGAAAGCAGAATTAGATAATAAAGGATAATAGATAATAACAGTAATTGGATAACAAACAGTGAATGCAGTGATTATGGTAAGTCCATTACTTAGGTTTGGTTCTGACATTAATGGAAGAAACCAATAATAAGAAAATAAAGGAGGTGCCAACCAGAGTAAGACTGCTGTCTCTGTGAGATGACTGAATAGACCACATTGTGCCACCTACCCTGCCTAATACTGTTCACCAGAGCATGGGATGTCCCTCATCCTTTCTTGGGCAGCATCAGCTTCAATTTTTCATGAACACATATGAGGTAGATCAGTTTATTGCTAGAAAAAGTATTTTTAAAATGTAAATGTAATTATGCATTTGATGGGTAGGGAATTAGGTGGAAGGAAAGAAGTTATACTACTATCACAGGGAGGTAAAATACATCAGGGTAAATCTTTCCCTTATGTTTGATTGATAATTAAAATACATTGCCTGCACAATACAAATGAACAGTGACTATGAATTATAAGCTTAACTATGTGCACATACACTCATAGGTATATGATCATAAGATTAATGGATGCCATTTTTATCTTGCTTTCAGCTTTTACAATGTTCTTTCTCTAGAAATGAATGTTTTAAACCTGAAATTGGATTCGATTGATAAAATCCTTATTCAGAAATATCTACATAGAGCTTCTCAGCTATAAATATTAATTAATTGGATTGCTGGTACCCATAATGCAACTTTGTTCTGACCCATGTGCCCTATGAACTAGATATTTTTTGGATTCAATTTTCTTAAAACCAACTGTCAGCATCATGTGATGGAGGAGATGAAAAATGAAAATGAGCAGTCCCGCTGTGCAGGTGGGTGACCTGTGGGAGACAGTCTGCCTGGTAGGATTTTTACAAGAACCATCAGACACAGACCAATTGATTAGATCATCTCATACCCGCCACCAACTAGGCTCAAGAGACTAATTAGAGAGAGTACTGCCTGCGCAGGCACCCCATTGACACCTAATTTGCTCAGCCAAAGCCTTTGGGGAAAATGTATTATCTCTGCAGCTGCACTTCATGCATTTCTGATTTGAGGCACAAGCAAGGAGTGCTTCATCACTCTTTTGAGCAAACTGAATGTAGAAGCCCTTAAGTGCTAAATGCAAGCAAACAGACCCAAATTAAAAATGGGCCAGGCTGTTTCTAATTCCCTCTGTGTGCCCTGATAAGTCTTTGTGTGTACACACATACACACACATTCACACCTACACAAATGAGTGCGCGCACACACACACACACACACACACACACAGAGTTAACATACCAGAGGGACACCAGAGCCAAGGACCCAGCTCAGGGCGCTCCGGCATGATCAGATGCCTGTTTTGCGCTGGCCTGTTTACCCTTGCCAAGGGATTGTGTTTATTTTATTTATTTATTTTTGTTGCTCACTACCCCTCCTCAAAGTATTCTTTTTTTCTACAGGAAGACTCTGGCACATTCCCTCCTCTAAGACTCACTGGAGAGAAGTGATTATTTTGACTCCAAATTAAAACAACTGTAGGGTTTCCTTTCCTTGCCTAAATTGTGAACAGGATATTCTTCAGGATGTATGTGAAGCTGTAGGGTAATCTGCTCCTTTCTATTGCAGAGACTTCTTTGTAAAGAAGGAAGAAACACAATTTGAGAAAAAGGAAGCTCCCTCACAGCAGCACATGTGGTTTAGAATTATAAAACTATTAAGTTCTCTTCTAGAAATAAGTGAATATCACTTGACCAAGTTTATCTGTTTCTGTCCTACAGTAAAACTAATTCTTACCCTTTCTCAAATGTAGAATTCAAAATACTGGTACATAGGAGGCATTTAAATACAGGTATGTAGTTAATTACATGCTTTAAAAAAATAAATATTCCAAGTAATGTGGAAAAATTACGATGGCTTCATGCCAAATCTAGAGGATATGGGGAATGAATTTCCATAGTGCTAGAATAAAAGAAAAATCAAAATTTGCTGAGGATTTGCCATGCTGGTATTCTGTAGAGAACATACTGATTTTGTGCCTTTCCACTCACATGTTGGATGAATTAGTTTACCCATGTGTTCTGGTAAATTAAAATTTTGTTTTGTAATCTTTCACATTTACTCTCTTCTTAAGAATCCAATGAAGAATTTTAAAAACTCATTTTAGCAGTTTGCTTTTAAACCCAGCATTCAAAATTGGATTTATTTGGGCACCAGACAGATAGTGCCCAGCAAGCAGCAGGGTCAGTGTCTTTCTGAGGGTATGTGGAGAGTGGTTGTAGGACAGATATTTGAAAATAGTTAGCAAATCAGGGTCTTGATTAAAATACAACTCTGTAGAACTTAATCTGATTTTGATGAGAGCAGAAAGTCCAGAATGCTCCTCTCTCCTAAGTATAGTATCAACCAGGTTTCACATGAAAAATGTTCAGAAAACAAACACCCCTACAAGGCTCTGACACTTCGAGCTGTTCTGCTTAGAATACCAAGAAAAGTAAACAAAACAATTTTTTTGTCTGTGTGTCATTCATCTTTGGGTTCAGTTTGCTACTGTAGAAAAAGAAAGTTTGCAGGTAAGTGAGTAAGGTAAGTAAGCCGTAAGTGCCTAGCCAAGTGCAAATATTAATAAGTCATAATCAACTTTTATACTGTAGATTTTATATCCATGTTGGACTCAAAATGATAAGTTTTAGACTTCTCACTGAATTCACAAAATCTGAGGTCAGCTTAACTTCATAATTTTTTGAGTGAGGTTGTTAGGATTTGGCTAACGAACATCTGAATCACTGTTTTTCAATTTCTCTGAAACTACTCTGAGGCTCCTTGGGGGTTGGAAGGAAGTGGCATGAAACAGAAGGAAGTAGAAAATTAGTTAAGACCCACTTCTGTAAGTTATTTCTGATTTATGTAATCATGCTTCTTCCCTCCAAAAGAGAGCACATCTTTGAGACCAGCAAGATAATATTAATTAAAATGAACACAGAGACAGACAGGCTTTGTTTTAGGCTTAACAGAAGGTCCATCATTCAAAATGGCCCAAATCCTTTAAGTTGAAAGCTGTTTGGTAACATCCATATGGATGCACAATGAGCTAATTGCAGCAACTCTGCACATTTTAAGCTTTATGCCAAAGTGGTGATTTTAATTAAAAATTTTCAGGCAAAGCCGTAAGTCTAACATTGCAAAACAAAGCATTTTTCACATGAGGAGATGGACTTAACATATCATTTTAATAATCTTCATTATCAACAAACATTTATTGAAATCCTCATTAAAGACCAGGCATTATAGGATGTGTAATTAGCCTACATTTAAAAGAATGCTCTATTTTAATGGTGAGTCTATTGATTACATCACATTTATGCAAATGTAAAACACTGGTCATATTTCAGACAAATACAGACAAAAAGAAAGCAACCCTGAGACTATTTACCTCAATGAATGCCAAGAAGGTGTGAGGAAATTCCTGATCTAGGTCTTCTCAGAACACCAAGGCACATTTAATCTTTCTTGAAAAAAGTCATATATACAGTGATTTTTTCTAAATAATTTAATTTGTTCTAATAATTATACATGATAGTAGAATGCATTTTGACACATCATACATAGATGGAGAATAACTTCTCATTCTTTTGGTTGTGCATGATGCAGTCATGTAATCATATATGCACACAGGGTCATAATGTCAAATTCATTCCACTACCCTTCCTACCCCCATGCCTCCTCCCTCCCTTCACTCTCCTCTGACTAATCTGAAGCATCTCTATTCTACCCTAGCCAAGCCCCCTTATATAAAACTCGGTCTATGGTTCTTTGGGATTTTTAAAAAATTAAATATAAATAAAACACATTTATATGTATATATTTATGTACATACAAAACTGGGAGGTTTAAATAGCTCATTGAAATCATTTTAATGATGTGATCTTAAAAAATTAAATATATGAATATATGTCAAGACATATGTATAAAAACTGTTTGAAATAGCTCACTGAAATCATATTAATGACAGACTTAATATAAAAGGCTTCACCAAAGGTGGCTTATTCTTTTCAAGGATTTTACATTATTTGAAGATTTATTTGCTTAGCATACCTTTATAAGTGACTGTCTCCCAAGTGAGTATAAGTTAATTAAATAGGATTCTGACCCTTTAACCCTCCTTATATATTACAGTCCTACTAAATTATATTTAAATAAATCAAATACAAAGTCATGTAACTCAGGAGTGTGTGCATTTTTTTTTTTACAACTTAACGCGCGCACACACACACATCTTATAAAACCACTTCTAAGTCACTAGTCAGAGAAACATGAGAGTTTATGTTGGACTTTAATTACAAGATTTGAGAAGAGATGTGACTCCATTTTGGGTTAATTCCTTTTTTCCAAAATGAAGTTTGTCTGGTGTTATTGTCCAACATGTTGAAGCATAAGAAGTTTTCATGCTTAGGGTTTTGAATTCAATATATATGATCACCATCTTATTCAGTAGAAACTTGCAAAGCTAAAATATTCATTTCTATGGCATAATTAGATCCCATACAATGATGAGATATAATGATGTCAGCATAAACCAGAAGTCATTTTGGTTCATGAGAAATTTCTTTGCAATGCTTAAAGCTTTGCGGTACCAAGTAACAGCAGCCATGTGCAAGACACCCAAACATAGTTGCATGCAAGCTGCAGAGGCATGTGGTATGGTACGTGCTGTCCATCTACCCCACATGTCTCCTTTATGCTTGGTTTGGCTACAGGCTGTGTTTTGGAAGTAACTGTTTTTTGTACAATTCTCCTGGGTCCTTGAGCAGCTTGCTCTTCCACCTAATATAGTAGCCTCAATCTTGACATCCAGCTTCTTCCACCCATAAATTTCTAGTATTTTTATTAGTGTTTTTGTTGCATATGTGAGTGCTGTATTATTAAGTTGAATGCATTCTGAATGGTTTCCCCCTTATTCTCTTTTTCCCTATATAAGCCCTATAGATTTTACTGTAGTATTTTACTAAACATAGGCAGAAATGTGGATGTTACATTATAGCAGGAACATCTATTCTTGTGGGAACATATTCTGACATGGTTACAAAGTGACACATTGTGGACATGACTTGAACACATTATTTCCACCAGGAAATGTCTGTAGACCGTGAGGCAGATCCAGCAAGTCCGTTCTAAGGGATGCGGATCTGGACAGCCAGCTAAGCTCCCCTCCAACTGGCTGCCTCACTACAATGTCAGTGAACAACTTCTCTATCAAGAACAAATCAGTGAACCATAGAAGTGAAGGCTTTATTCACAGGTAAAGTCCTCTGGCATGTACTCCACACAAATAATAACTGGTTGTTTTAAAGTATTTTGATATTAGTTGTCCCACTACTAGATGCTATATTTCTATAATACCCAATATGAATTCTAAAAGTTGTAATTACAGAATGCTATGTATATGGTTATGAGAAATAAATCCTAGCATTTTGTGTTCATGTGGTGTTTTTCCCTATGAAGAGGCCTCTCTCATTTATGTTAACAAAAGTGCCTGAAAAATAGGACCACAGAAGAGAACAGGTTTTTTAAACCAGAAAAAAAAAAGTTAAGGTTCAAATCTTTTTAGTCATTGACTAGATGTCTTCTGGAACATCAGTGATAGGAAGTGGATTATAGTAACACCCAGAGCATGCACATAGGACCCACAACCTTTATGGGAACTCAGGTGATCAACAGTCCCAGGTTGCCCAGATTGAGGGACTTCCTGAAGATGGGGGAGCTTTGGTTTTAAAACAGAGGCAAATCAGAATGAATTGGAAACTCTATCAGGAACAACAGGATTGTTATGGGGTGACTTCCATAGAGGCAGCAAGATTGGCACTTTATTACACGAAGTGAAAAATATGCTGACATCTCAACCTCAAAATGTGAGTTGTAAAAGTGTTACAAATGGGAAACTCCAAAATGGGCAACAGGTTCAGCAGTGGGAAGACAGGAACAGGACCTGCAGCCTTTTCACCTTTCAACTCACCACACTATGCTGGGATTTTTCATTTCTCTTCTTGGGAGGGACACAATCTTGACTCTGTGTTTTGGCTTTTATTTCTGTTTCTTATTTATTTATTTAAAGTCACAGTGACTCACATTCTGCTCTAATGATTTGGTTGTAGAAGTCAAGACCACCAACCATTCCTCACTGTAACTCTTGAGTGCATTTAACAATGTATCCATCAATTCACATGCCTTTGGTGTGCTGAGAGGAGCCGGCTAAAGCCACCCCTCTGAATGGAACATAAATGCAGATGTTGCACAGATCACTGCAGGAAATGAGCCTGTAGGAGCAGTGATGGAGGAGCAACACTATCAATGCCCTCTCTAAATCAATTCAGGAAACATTTACTGAGCATCTGTTTTTTAAACATAGCCCGGTGTTCAGGGTGGATGAGGATTAATAATAACAGGACTCATAAAGTGAGGTCCCATTAGTATTCTACAATTGACTTGAACTGGTTTAAGAGTTGAATTTTAAAATTTTTGGAAAATTTTGCAAGCCAGCTGATAAACCCATCAGCCACCGTGGGAGTGTTTATACCACAACACACACAAAAACAACCAATCAGGGTTTTTCTGCTTTCTGAAGAGCTGAGAGTTGAACATTGACCAGCATGTCCTTAAAGAGCTCATGTGTTTGGAGGGAAGATGGCCAGGACAACTAGCAAAATGGAAAATATAAATGCTATCCTAGAGGTGCCAGCACAGTGAGAAAGATCTGGGCTTTGACTAAGTAAAAGTATAGAGAGGGACAGAGGAGGCCATCTTGCACAGGCAGGGACCGTGAGAGGCAGTGAAGGTCAGTGCCTCAGGCATGTGCCTGCAAGTCATGTTGGGATATGATGCAGATGGACGCAGGGAGGCTGAAAAGCAGGTGAGCAGGACAGAGGGGAGGGCCTTAAGTGCTCTGGGCAGGAGTTTATGCCTTATTCTGTCTGCAGTGAAGAGGTGCCTGAAGTTGTGAGCCAGGGAGTCCCAGGCTCCAACCTAAGAAAGTCACATACTTTTCACACACAGGACATTTCAAGCTGCTTCTGTGAAAGCTGTGGGTAAATATATGCCATGAAATCAGATAATGCAGTTGGTTCTCCAAATGACTCTTGCAATTGCTCACAAAGTACAAGATTTTGAAACATTTAATGCTGAAATGTTTTATTCCACCCTTGAGGAAATATTCAGTGTTCAGGACAAATGATGACATAGAAACTAAGCTTCTTCCCCAGGACTGTAATTTTAAAATATAGCCCCTGGGAACAACTTAGACATTTTCATATGCAAGAAAGATACCCTAGGTATTTGGTGAGTAGTTTGTTCACTTGTGTCTTCACAGTTGTCTACGTGGTTAAAAGGAAAAACTATGCAAGAATAATTCCAACCTTTAGTACTCTGCTGTCCTTTATAAGTCAAACACAATTTGCTGTTTTTGATTAACACACAACCTCAGACAGACTTTGTAATTGCAGTGTTTAGAGTTCTGAAATACCATCAAACCCTTTAAAGAGCAACTGCACTAAATTAGAAAATGTCGTCACTATATCACTTGACTTGATTCACTGTGGCTGCATGTCTTGGACTAGGAGTTTCAGCTCATTAAAACTGTGAAGCCTGTAATGTCTGATGAATAAGACATTCACATCAACACAGTTGGTTTCCTCCTGGTATAAAACAATCAAAGTGCCAACAGCTCAGTGGTTTAGTGGCAGAGCAAAGAACAGTGGTTGAGGCCTGGGGTCAATCCCTCACTTCCATTGGCAACAGAGCTGGAGAACTCAGGGAGAGTAGCCAGCACACCCCAGGCTCGTGGGATTAAGGGATGCTTCATGCTTTTTTACTGTCCACTTGTGGCAGACTGAAACAAAAGCACCAACTGAGTTAAGTGAATTGAGCTTTTATTCTAAGAAGTGATGTAGTGCCCCATTTGCCTTGCCCCAAGTCACAATCCCACACACAATGCAGTAAGTTGAGAATGTGAATTTTTTTTTTTTACACACCTGTGAGAGGGGAGCACATCCCAGAAATATTTGATTTCCTCTTCACATGGATGCTAAAGAACAAAGTCACATCTTGTCTGGGTTATGCTGTTTGTTTTCCAGTCTGTTGGCATTTAACTAGCACCCTAAGCATCTACCACGGCTCATGTCTCTTAGTCATTTTCAAAAGTTCTGACTTTGCAATCCTGGTATCATTTGGAATAATTATCATAAAATAAATCTAGGGACTTAGTTGTTTCATGTTATCATGGGGAAAAACAATCACTATAGGTCCATTTAAACATAATATTTAAATAAATTATATTTTATTTAATGCATATAAATTAAAAAAAATCAGTCCAAGTGGCTTCAACAGCTGTTTTAGTTTTGTTTCTTTTGCAATTATTAGATTCAGTTTCTCTGTATGAGATGTCATGCGTAATGAGCCCAGGCCTGAAATACTAAAATGGAAAAAAGATCTTTCATTTTTTAATTACCCATATCCCAAGTTTCAGTGCTAGAGCTTGCATAATTCTTATAATCAATTATTGGGTATTTTAATCCAAATAGGATATAAAACACTTGTGATTGGATTAACAAAATAAAGCTCAAATTGTCTCTCTCAGCACTTTCTTATTAAAAGAAATTTTAACGGGATGATTTTTTTAGGGGATTGATGTGCATTTGGTAAAATGTAAAGGAGAACATAGCAACTCTCCCCTTAGCTCTCTGTGATAGTATGGTTAGGACTGACTATGTAATGCAGATGGATGATTCAAATAAGATAGGACACACTGTCCAGATATAGGGGAATTTCTCTGATTAATGGTGTGTATAATCAAGCAAGGAAATATTTAGGAAGACTTAGAAATCAATTAATGGCAAGAACAACTTTGTGTTAGAAGAACCTCCAAGTCAAACTGCAAACTCTACAGAATCTGACAAAATACACAATCATGGTCACTGTTTGGAAAGCTATCTTGCTAAACACTGTGCATATGCTATAAAAATTTTACTTGGCTGTAAAGTATTTGCAACTGAAATTCAAACATATGTAGATTTATTTCTATGTACTCAAGAATTGCCTCCAAATTGAATCAATAAATATCCATTTTAGGCAACCAACTTTTATCACTTCCTTCCACTAATCTGCTGTGTCATACATAGTTGCATGTACTTTAAATGTTATGATTGCCTATTTTTCCAATATTTTATTAAATTTTTCAAACACAGAAAAAATGAAAGAATTACACAGTGAATATCCATGTTCTCAATATACAGACTTTATAGTTAACATACTGAAATATTTGCTTTTTTATCATAACTATCCTTCCTTGTATCCATCCTATTATTTAGATGAATTTCAAAATAAGTTACAGATATCACAATACTTCATCCCTAAACCTGAAGTCATTAATTAAAATTCAATATATAAATTTTGTGTGTATTACTTCATTAGTGTTTAATGCTATTACAGAGGATATGTCACATTACTGTATATAGGAAAGGTCAGTTTTAGTTCAGACTCTGACGGGGAGGGGGGACCCAAAAAACACTTTAATGGGGACTGGGGTTGTGGCTCAGTGGTAGAGCGCTCACCTGGTGTGTGTGAGGCCTTGGGTTCTATCCTGAGCACCACATAAAAATAAATAAATAAAATAAAGGCGTTGTGTTCAACTACAACTTTAAAACACAAAAACAAAAACACTTTAATGTCTCCTGTTTCCTACTCTGACCAAACTCTCAGTGGGTAATACACTGAAAACACAACTGCAGTAAGAAAACAGATATAGGGCACCCAGATTGTGGTAATTCTTCAGAAAACTACATATGTTTAACAATATGCAGATTTTTCCTCAAATACAATTTCAGTTGGTTTACAGGTCTGCATTCTGTTTATAGATTCAGGGACAGTAGGTCAAGAACCTCTGGATTATGAATGATGTCAGGATGCTGAAGTACCAGCCAGCAATTCCACCCTCTCCCCCTTAGTTCAGATCAGATCCAAGGATATAACTTTCATGAAAATTAGGTACTCGGAGAAAATTATTTTTGAACAAAGGGCAGTTTAGGTGTGCCTATGTTAAGGGGTAATAAGGCTTATGTGATTTCCTACACACTCCTTGAGAAATAAAAATACAACCAAACAAGCTAAACCAAAACAAACCAAACATCTCTGCCTATGGTGCAGGTTTTCTTCAAGAAAAGTGAAGCCCGGAACACTGTATACGACGAAGGTGACAGTCAACAGGGGGCGACACGTGGGCAGTGTGGGCACCTATTTAGAGGATCCCAAGAATGTGAGGAGCAGAGTAGAAAGCTTTCATCATGAATACAATCCTTCACTCTCTTTTCTTCTCAATTAACATCATTATCAGTGATACACCAGTATTAATGAAGGATAAAAGATAAATGGAAATTAATTCTATGTTGCCCATTCTTACTAATGCTATTAAATGTCATTAATAGTCACTTTATTGGGCATGCTATCTTTAATATTTTATTGTTATGAAAATAAAAATTACCATGAGGGTTTCTTATAACTTTGCCAATGACTCTGATCTCTTGTTTTCCCCTTTAAGGTAGAAACAAGATCAGCCAGGAACTTGGGATTGTTCTGAATTTGGCCACCCATGTTCTCCCTCTCAGAAAAGATTGCAGGCACAGAATCTGAGGAGCCGGGAGAGTCCCCTGTGCCTCAGCTCCTCATAGCAGCCTTTCAAGACAGGTGTTTCTGTGGTCCTATAGATGAGGAATCTGAAGCTCAGATATACAAGTTTGAGAACTACTTTCCATTCCTGCCCTAGACAAAGCTTTGTTTCAAATTTTGTCAATATCAGCATTTTTTCCCCTGACCTTCAGAAGACCTCTCACAGACTCATTTAGCTTCTATGGTCTTGCTTTGGTTCCATCCTTTCAGAGCTGTGACATGCCAGCATGTGGCCTAGAATCCTGGCATTTGGATGAGTCTTGCTTACTTTCACTTCCCTGGTTAAACCTTATCTATCTTTGTACCCTATTCCACCCAGGTGTCTGAGCCACCTGTGCCCTGCTAGAAGACCACCACCTCTAGTTCCATGATGTCTCCCTGGGAGCTGACTTGGTTGCACCAAGAACCCCAAGAACTGCAAACCTCCAGGAACCAGATCAGAAGGGGAAAAAGAAAGTCAGGCAGGAATCCACAATCATTTCAATCAGCATGAGGTTGCCATAGCAACCATACCCAACTCTTCCTCTCCCTTTCTCCCACCCCACCCCCACCCTCATCTGCTTGCTGGCTTGGGTATTCAGGCAATTTGCGTGGAATTGCTTTAGTTCTCTGATTCACACAATTTTAATTTTATATCACTTGATTTTATGCCCTTCCTTCCCTTGAGCCTAAGAGGAGACGAAGGGTTTCAAAATCAGAACATACGTAACTTTCTGACCACACTTTTCCACTTAATCAAATGCAAAAAATCCATTTCTCATTTCCCATTCTGGAAACTTCACATTTCCCTTTTCCTTATTTGCCTTTCCCTCAAAACACCCCCGTCCCCCAACATACAACCACCATGCACTCCTAATATTTGAACACCAGTTTATGATATTTTAAAGAAATACTTTTCAGAGAAATTCTGGTGACCCCTCCACGATTAAGCTGAAGTTAAAGTTTAAGGGAAAACTGGACTAAGCATAATGACATCTAAACTTTTTTCAACTGACAGTCTTCCTTTAAAATAATAAGGGGGGATCCCTCCTTTTCTTTTTCTTTTTCTTTTTTTGGATACCAAAAATTGAACCCAGAGGGACTTAACCAACTGAGCCATATCCCTAGCCCCTTTTTAATATTTTATTTAGGGACAGGGTCTCCCTGAGTTGCTTAGTGCCTCACTTAGTTGCTGAGACTGGCTTTGAACTTGTGATCCTCCTGTCTCAGCCTCCCTAGCCTCTGGGATCTCAAGCGTGCGCCATGACCCCAGCTTCTCCCTTTACTTTTTTAAGCACCAAGAAAACAGGGTGCTCTTTAGAGGCTTAGAGGAGACAAAGCACTTTGCTGTGATTGTTTCAGCCCAGTTTGTGAAGCCTGGTGGCCATGGTGTTGCTGACCCTGGATTGCTGAGCCATCTTGCTTGGTAAGGAGGCACCAGGAGCTGTAGAAGGCCAAAAGCTGCACCACAGGGCTGATGATGAGACCAGACAGGGGAGCTATACCAGGAGCTAAGAAAGAAAATGGGGCCAGGAGGCTTTGAGGACACTTGTGTGTCATCCCACATCCAAAGAACAGAGGTAACTGAGGAGGAAGTCACTTGGGCAGCAGTTTGCCACCCTCTTCTGGTCTAAAAGTATGAGGCTGTCTCTGGTCACACACGAGACCCAGCTTTTTCTACTTTGGGGCCTCCCTTCACCTTCTTTTCTTACTGATGTCTTTGGGGATATTCCTATACCTGGACACAAATCTTCCATTTGTGTCCCCTGACTTGTTTTTTTCCCTTGAAAGTCTTTATCTCTTTGGGATCAAAGAAAGTAACCAGAATGACTTTTCACCCTTTCCTAGAAATGCATAACACTCTGCTAGTGTTTGCTAACATTTCTGTGGCTGTCCATTAATGCTATTCACTAATTTCCAGCTCTGACTTCTGGCCCCTGGTGGAAAGCCTTCTCCAGCCGTCTTGGAAGTTAGGCAGGGCAAAGGTGGAATCTGCACTCAAGATTTCATTACTCCAAATCCCATAACTCTTACAACAGAGAAGATTTCATTTCTGTTAAAGAGCAGAACAGAATTTGATAAAGTCTTAAGAAAAATACCACAAGCTGTATAAGAAAATTCAAGCATTTAATGGTGAAAAATGCACAGTAGTACTGGATACATCTCCAAGCTCTACAACATTTTTTTTTTTGTTTGCATTTTTTCCTTCTAGCCATAAAAAAGCTTACAAATATCCACTGGAAAAAAAATCGGAATTCTCCATATGAACATCATATTGTTGAAAGAATATCACTCTCAGGTTGAGCAAGTTGACCTTCACATAATTTGAATCTCAGTAAAATTCAAGTAATAATATTTTTTGAAATTATGAGTGTAAATTGTAATACGTCAAATAGAATCTGAGAAGATATAAAACTCTTGATAGTGAAGAGATAAAGATTTTCTATAGTATGTGAACTTTAAAGTTTGTTATCTTAATCAAATGACTATATATATAATTATAATATATAATTATATAAAATTAAAATTTTATATCTTTTGGATACTTTCCAACAATAAAGCATTTACTATTTGTGTAATTAGCAGAAACACAAAATATGATGAAAACACAAAATATGAGGACCCTATAATTATGGAGTGATGAGATGGTATATTTGGCAATTGCAATGAAAAATTAGGTTTAGTTGATCAACATTATTTGGCACTTGGCTTAGTTGATAAGCATTGTTTAATGCTTTGCTTCACGTTTAAAAGAAAACCATTCAGAAAGGGAAAAAAGTAAATGTTTCATGCTTTACACTGCACATCCAAATCTAACTTTGCTATGATATCTACAATTATACAATTTAGCAACACACCGCTGCCCCACCATCACATAATTCTGGCAATAAGGTAAAGGATTTATTATCTTAATCAAATGACTAGTTTCTCTTATAACCATATTTTTTAATGAGCACCAAGATAAAAGACTTGGACTTGGTAATTTTAATTTAAAACTGAAAATCTCTAATATCTTTAGAGATTCTAAAATCTCTACATGAACATATTAGTGGCATTTTAAAACTATCAACTATCTATTCATCCATCCATTCATCCATCCATCATCCATCCATCCATCCATCCTATGTATCTATTTATACATTGTAATCCACTGATGGACACAGAAGCCAGGGGAAGAAATTGAGTATACTCTAGGGCATTTCACTAATATGGAGGGCTGTGTTTTGACTGGGCCTGCTTATTGGTCTTGGAGGAGATAAGACTATGTTTCTGTACTACTAAGTTTCTCTGAACTCCATTGAGTTGATCAATACATACATTTTGCTACAATGTTCATCATGAATAAAGGGTATAGGTAAACATATATAAGGAATGTTTAAATGATATCCCTAAAAATCTTCATGTAAATATATAAAATCAAATTTTAAAAAAGATATAATACTAAATCATATTTCTTAGCACTCAAATTATTTAATAAACTTAGTTCCCTTCCTAACCTAAAAATTGCTACAGCCTTTGTCTTAGACCATTTTAAGTTTACATTAGACTGAGTAACTTATAAAGAACAGAGATTTATTTCTCAAAGTTCTGGAGGCTGGTAAGCCCAAAAGTATGGAGATGGTACATGGTGAGGCCCCAGCTGCATAATGTGGTAGAAATAAACATTACAAAAGCATCACTGTGAGAGAGCAGGAGGATGGGAGAGAGCAAGGGAGTGCAGGAAGCTGAGCTCACTCCCTGGAGAGCTAACACACCCCCTTGACAATGTCCTAATCACCTCTTAAAGAACACCTCCCCCCCACATATGACCAGTGACAAATAAATTTCAACATGAATTTTGGAAGAGACATTCAAACTATAACAATGCTCAACAAGTAAAAGTAATACTTCATAATTAAAAAGAAAGAGTCTAGTGGGATTAATGACGCAAAGAGGACTGCTATGTTCAGAAGTATGTTTGGAAGAAGTCACTGACCATTTGTCCTGAGAGATTCCCACATAACCTCTGTGATATCTGCCCTGGCTAAAGTGTTGCTTTAAAGCTAACATTTTAGTGACTGTTCATTGATTCCCATGTGTCTTTACTGCAATATAAAAAAAAAATGTCTTCATTTATGGCATGCAGTAAAAAACTCTCAAAAGGAATACTCAGTAGTACTTAACCATATTTGTTTAAAATAAAAATACAAGGACAAAAAATAATTATATTTAAATGAATGAGAGCAATACTTAAAGAAATGTGATGATATAGACATAATTATGTATAGCTTTCAATAATTTAACAGTTCTCAATCACTGCTTTATTTCATCCTGATCTGATTCTTGATTCTCATGCCTTAATTAAGCTAATATCTTACTTTTAACATAATCTTGGAAGTATCTCCTCCTTCAGATTTATTATATTGCCAAGTGTTATGGTCTAGATATAAGGTGTTCCCCCAAATGTTCTGTGTCAGTGCAGGAATATTTGGAGAAAAAATTACCAGATTATGAGAGTGGTAACCTCTGAATCAATCCTAGTTCGAATGGATTGACTGGGTGGGAGCTATAGGCATGTGAGGTGTCGCTGGAGGAGGTGGGTCTCTGATGATGTGCCCTGGAAGGGTTCATCTTCTCTGTGTCCCCTTCCTACCACCTTCTCTCTCTCTCTGCTTCCTGGCTGCCATAAATAGAGGAGCTTCCCTCCTCCACACTCTTCCCCCATGATGTTCTGCCTCCCCTTGGGTCCAGAACAATGGACTCTGTTGACTGTGGAACCATGAACCAAAATAAACTTTTCCTCCTCTAAGTTGTTCTTGTCAGGTGTTTTGGTCACAGCAACAAAAAGCAGACTAACACACCAAGGATAAAATTTCATGTGTGCTTCCCTCAAATAATATATTTTAATTGTTGGATTCTATATGGTCAGCAATAGTCCAGAATTTGATGTCTAAACTCAAGTTCTTTTCCTGTCCCAGACTTTAAAGAAAAAACAAATAAAAACCCCAACATTTTTGGAACCATGTGATTGCTGAAAGAAAAAGATTATATTCATTCATTCATTATATTCTTTGGTGAAGAACATTAATCAGTATAAATATTATTTTTCTCAAAGAGAAGGGTTCACTTGGAAGCAGCTTTTCAGACTTTGCCATGAACTTGGAAGACACAGCTTTGGAATTTGCACACATACAATGAATGGACCACTGAAGCCACCTGGCCACCTAAGATGGTTCCATTTCAGAGTAGAGACTATCTTTCAAAAGAACCCCATAATGATGCAAAGAAATTGGAATCCTCATTCATTGATGGTGTGGAGGTGAAATGGTGCAGCCACTTTTATGTTCATAGAAACATTATTTACACTAGCCTCAAAGTGGAAATCACCTAGATGTCAACTGAAGAATGGATAATAAAATGTGGTATGTCCACCTAATGGACTATTTGAGAAAGCAAGGAAGAAAGGGAGGAAAAGAGGGAGGGAGAGAGAGAAGGTAAGCAGGCGGGCAGACAATACAGAAGCTTGCTACAACACCAAGGAAGCTTGGAAACAATAAGAGAAAGAAGCCAGTCACGAAAGGTCACATACACATGATCCCATTATGCAAAATGTCCAGAAATGACCAATCGGAAAAATAGAAAGTAGACGAGTAGTTAGCTGATGCTGTAGGGACCCTGGGGGAGGGGGAATGAGGAGTGACTCTAACCACACATCTAATGGATATGTGGTTTCTTTTTAGGGTGATAAAAATGTTCTGGAATTAGATTGTGGTGCCATTTACACAACTCTGTAAATATACCAAAACCCATTCAAATTACACACTTTAAATAGGCTAATTTTATGGTATGTGAAATATATCTCAATAAGGTTGTAAAAATACAAGAGTTCTATACTTTCTCTAGTCATTAAGTCTAAAACCATAAATTTGGGAATAAGTTCCCATTTTGTTATGATGCTCATAAACATGCAATAATGACAATGTTATCATAGCTAGAAAATAAATTATTCAAGGAATATGTGCTAAAGGAAAGTGGTCATACATGGTAAAGTGAAATTGTAAGATATGTTCTCTTTATATTTGGTACTTATTTTGGTTTAGAACTTATGTATTGAATATGTATAATCAGAAAAAAGTTAATTATCATAGTTTTTTAAAAAAAATTTTGATGTAGAAGATTTTGGGAAGAAGATCAATAGAGGTTTTAGACTAAGCAGGGAGAGGTGGCTGGAATGAAGCTGGATTTTGTAGGGTAGGTACACTTGGACAGAGAAAGCCCAAGACAAGGGAAACAGATTTCTCAAACAGTGCTTTGAATTCTAGTATCACTGCTTACTTTCTTTTCATTCTGTCGGTAGAGATGTATCTGTCTTATATGCCACTGAGTCCCTGGGGTCTAGAATGATATCTGAACACAGGAGGTGCTCAGCAAGCATTAACTGAACACATAAATAAGCACTTTTTGCCAGAATCCTTTCTGAAAAAACAGATGACAACTGGGGGTACCACTGGTAAGACACGTGTGTCTTCACACACCTTAGAAAATGGTGTTCTGTTCACCCAGGTTGAAGTAGTTCTTTTCCACGATTTGGGGCTGGGAAAGTCAATCTTGAGTTCACTCATGACCCAGCTCAACCCCACAGCCTGATAGTCTCACTTCTGAGGGTCCCACCTCTTTACATGCTCCTGTGTCTGGCAGGCAAAGTCACTCTCAACCTGACCCTGGCATTCCTGCCCCATCACAATCATTTATAACTACTATTTTGTGCTTAAACTACAGTAATCCTATGCTTTGATGAGCCAGTTCCCACTTCTAGGAATCTGGCACATGGAAGTTCAGTGCCTTTAAATCAAATGTCTCCCATTTAATGAAGATGAGCCATCCTTATTCTCATATCCTTCTGTGGTTTAGGGCCCTCACTCTTGTCCTTGCATGATCCCCTTCTGACTCTGCTTTTTCCTGCCTTTGATTAAATAGTTCACAGTCTTATTTTTATTTACATATTGGTACCAGGCATCGAGCTAGGGGCACTTAATCACTGAGCTGAATCTCCAGCCCTTTTTAAATTAAATTAATTTATTAATTTTTTGAGACAGAGTCTTGCTAAGTTGCTGAGGCTGGCCTTGAACCTGTCTCAGTCTCCCCAGTGCTGGGATTATAGACATGAGCCACCACGCCTGGCAGACACACAGTCTTTGACTTTCAACTTTCTCTTCCTTTCCTTTGGCCATGGCCCACTTTGCACAATTTCTGTGGCTCCTTTGGATGAAAGAATCAGTCTGCCTCATTGGCCCTCAGGTGGAATCAACAGCCATTCTCTTTTCTGAACTTGCTCAGTAGTACATTGTACAAACTTTTGTCATATTATGTTGTTTCCTTACATATTTCTACCTAAGACTCCTGGAGCTTCTAAAGGAGAGAATCATCCTATTCTCAGGCAGGCAGCACTGTGCCTGGAATATGGCAGGTGCACAGTGAATTTCTATGGAGAAAACCAATAAATGACACATGGCGAAGGAAGCTGGTCTGTGCACAGAAAGTGGGACTTTTGGGGTGGACTACAGTGGGATGAATTCAGATAGCAGAAGGTATTGAAATGCTAACAAACAGGCTAGATTCCAGGTGGAAAGAAAAGAGAGGTCACTTCAGACCCTAAGAAGGGAATGGTGTGATGTAAACAGCACTCTGGAAGACTCCTGTGTCATCATTCAGGGTAGAGGAGAAGACCAAGGGAGAGCCTGCCATCAAGGTGAGTGCTCCATAAACTATTTACTGCTGGTTGAACCTGCAGAAACTTAGGGAAACAGGCATGTGAGAGAGAATGAAGAAATGGGCAGGGATTCAAGGGACTGTTGGAGGAGACATGAATGTCTAAGAGACTGATGGGAAATGCAGATGATGGAGCTCCAGAGCCACTGGGGGTAGCAGGACCAGGGCCAGCCGGGAAAAGTTAGAGGGGAAGCAGACCTGTAGGGGCACAAGGGACCAGCTTCAGTGTACCCAGTTACAGCGCTGTCCATGAGCAAGTGAGACTGAAGAATAAGGCGCCTCTGTGGCACGAACCGTTCTGTCTCCATCGCGTTCCCTCCCACTGTGCACCACCCCCATCCTGGTTTAGTTTTCAGCCAACAAAAACAAAATAAAATCGATGGAAACAAACTACTTTTTTTCTTGCCATAGAAAGGATTTTTTCTTAATTACTTTTTTTTTGAGCTTTGAATACTAAATCTTGTAACTTGATAAAATCCCTTAGAAGTCAACTAAGCATTGGGGGCTCACAGAGGGAATCTCAGAGCTGGTGTTTACACGAACTGTATGAGAATGGATATGCCCTGACTCCACCTCAGCTGGGGCAATGGGCACATGCTGCCCCTCTCTGGGGCAAAATGTATTCCTCCATATTTTTAAACAAATAGGAGCTATTGAAAATGTTAATAAAAACTGGGTCTCTGGGTAGTCTCTCAATGTACAGTTTTGAATATGAATCTTAACATTTGTATAGGTTTCTTTCTTTCTTTCTAAAGTGCTTCCCATTCATTTTTGTTCTTTTTGTACTTTCAAATTCTTAAAGGTGCTGTGCAGGTATGTACTGTGGTATAAAGAAAAACACAACACCGTTTATGTAAGAAAGAACAGGTTCATGAATACGATATCTACTTACATTATAAAGAAGTTTAATTTTCATCCCTGCCCTTCCCTTCCTTATATAAGTTTTTAAAAAATTATGGCTTATTGAAAGGCAAAACATAAATTTATGTTTAATAGAAAGTACACCATAAAATTAGAAATATATAAGAGGGAGAGACAAGAATAGAAGGTAGACTTCTATCCTGATTTTATAGATATGACTTTAGAATTATGGTGGTCACCCTTCTCCCAAGGTGGACAGTTTGGAAGACCCTACTGAATACCTGAAATAGTGGATAGTATTGAGCCCTATACATAACAGTGTTTTTTCCTATATGCCCTACAGCCTTGCCTCATGATAGCGAATTCATGTCTTTCCATGTTTTATGCTCTAGTATCTACTTCACTACCCTTGTGCTTTGAGGCCATTATTAAATAAAAATAGAGTTATTTAAATAGAAGCACTTAGATATTGAGACAGGTGATCTGAGAATTGATTTTGCACAACAGCAGTCAGAATATATGGTGTGGATATGCAGAACAACGGAGATGTTCAAGTCCCAGGTGGGAGAGGGTAGGATGGCGCAAGACTTCATCATGCTATTCAGCAAGTTAAAACTTATGTATTATTTCTAGAATTTTCCATTTTGGACCATTGTTGAGATCATGGGTAACTGAAACTATGAAAAGAAAAACCACAGGTAAGGGAGAATTACTGTATTATTAAATGAAAAAATTTAAAAGGCAAAAAAAATAGAGTAAACCTGTTTATCTTAGTTGGTGGTACACAAGGGTAACTGTAAATGATTTTAAAACATAGTAACTTGACTATTATACTATGAAATAATCTACCTATGCAGTTCATTTCTCATTGGAATACCTACATAAAAACAATTGTATAACTAAAAAAAGAAACAAAGAAAAATCCTTCTGTTATTTTCATTAATCTCATACTGTCATTCTGAGGCTATTGCATGTGGAGTGTGGGATAAAGCACAGGAGCAAAATTTGGATACAATTTTCATTATGTACAAAGGAGATACTCTAAAATCAGTAATGTTAAGGAGAAAGTCTGTAATCTTAAATTTGAACTCAAACTACTAGTACAAATTTGTGTTTGCATTAGTGTATTTGTATTCTTTAAAAGAAATACATTGTAGAAAATGATGTATTTCTATGATGTATTTTCTAATTCCGGGCCTGAAGTGGGAGAAACTTTAGATGAGTCTGGAACATCTCATCCTATCAGAGATGAAGCTACTAGAAATTGTAAGGACCTTGTCAAAAGGAGTCAGAAGGCAAACTGAAGTCTTCCAATGGCCAAAAACAAACAAACAAAAACTCCAAAACAACAACAACAACAAAGAAAGAAAACCCACAAAACACTGCAATAAAAACACACCTATAACTTTTGGAGGACATCAGGAAACCATTCATTGTTTTGAAAGAGAAAGAACCAAGTTTTTTTTTTTTCTTGTCTTTTCTGTATAAATGAATCCTCAGGGTAACAAAATAATGAACAAAGTCAAGTTTCTCTTCATGAAAATGTTCCAGATAATAAACTAAGAAAAAATGATAGAATATTGTTATTGTGCAATTCCTAATGAATTAGAGGATCTAGACAATGATTATTGGCAGCTATGGAAGAACATACCACTATCATGAAGTATCTTGCTTATACAAAAAAAATCTAAGCCTGATGAAGCTCTTGATCCAAGTTTCAGTTTACAGAAAACATGAGAGTGGACCATATTAAAGGATACAACAGGAATGTAATAAGCAAATTGACTGGTGAAACTCTAAAGGACTAGTGGATTTGGCTTCTTCAACAAAATGTCAAGGAGAGAGAAAAGGGTGAAGAAAAGGAGAAGGGGAGGGAAGGAGAGAAGGGGGAGAAGAGAAGGAATTATGACTCTAAAGAATGATAGGGCACTCAAGTCAGAAAAATAAATACTAATTGAATATTAGAGATATTAATAAAACTGATGAAATTTTGTGTGTGTGTGACCATGGTACTGTGTTTAAGTTTTAAAAAAGTAGCCAGGTGCATTGGCACATGCCTGTAATCCTACTAGCTCTAGAGGCCGAGGCAGGAGGATCTCAAGTTCAAAGCCAGCCTCAGCAATGTATTGAGGTCCTAAGCAACCCAATGAGACCCTGTCTCTAAATAAAAGTATAAAGAAGGGTTGGGGATGTGACATAGTAGTTAAGCGCCCCTGGGTTCAATCCCCAGTACAAAAAAAAAAAAAAAAAGAAAAGTATGTACGTACTTAATGTATATATATATACCTCAATAAACACATACTGAAATAAGTATTTACATAATATATAGATAACTAATATATATTAACATGTATGTGTAAATAAATATATATTGATATATTTAAAAAGGAAACACTATCATCTTGCATTCATTATGAAATAATCTGGGTTAGAAAAGGGAGAGAGAGGGAGATAGGGTGAAAGGAATGGCCAGGAGCTGGTAACTGTGGTACATGTAGGTTCAATTTCTGTACTTTTGTATATGTCTGAATTTTTCTTTAATAACACACATAAAAACATGACTTCTCCGTCCTTGAATACTCTTCCTTTTTCTTTCTCCAAATACCCAGGCAAGCTTCACTTCTTCCTTTAAGGCATTCCCTCAGGGGCTCTCCTTCTAGACTTCTTACAGAGCCCTCATCTATTCCAACATCCACAAAAACAAACAAACAAACAGATAAAAACCCAAAACCAAAAATCACAGACTGTTTTAGTACTTTTAATTAAAGCAATCATGGGCCTTTTCCTTATTATCAAAGGGATCTTCACTGTAGAAGTTACACAAGAGCAAAACGACTATTCTACTCACCCATAATTTGACTCAAACAAAAGAGAACCATAGTTAACATGTTGTTTATATGTTTTAGTCTTATTTCCATGTAAATGTGTGTATATTTCAGTTTCAGAAATGGGTTTTTACGGTAGTCAGCTGCCTTGCAATCTGCCTCCTTCATTTCAGTTACAGGTATAGTGTGTATTTCAGTATGTCACTGAATATTACTTTAATGACTAATAACCACAGTGTGAAATGCATTATTATATCCATTTTTCTTCAAAACCAGGAAGTCAATTCCTTGAAGGCAGAAGTGATGTGAGTCTGTCCCATTTTGTGTCCCAAGATTCTAACGGACGTCTCTTTCCTGATAAATGTTAAAGATCCTGTTAGCTCAATTGGTAATCTCTGACTGCACTAATCTTATGGTTGTGTTTCTGCATCTTAGCTGACAAGGTCAATCTGAAGTTTGTGCATCCACTACAAAGTATCCTATTATATACTTAACCCAATGTCCATGAGCTCCTGACAATTGAGCGTAAGAAAAAATTCAAGAGCAGAAATCTGCTGATCCAGTGACAATGGTGGTTGTCACTGATTTCTCAACTATATAATTCTAAATCCAAAAAAGAACACCAACCTCTTGATCCAGATTCCTTCATGCTAGATCAGCAGCAAGGACATAAATCAACAAAGTTGACAAGAGTTGGACATGTACTTTCGTAGAAAACCCAGTAAATTCTCTACCACTAGCAATTAGGCAGGCCCTTTGGCTTAGATCCTGCTAGAGATTTAGAGGAGCCCTGCGTCATGGGTGGTCATGGATTAGCCTTTGGATATGTGTTGTTTGGCATTTGAGAGGAAAGCAATTTCCCTACTTATCCATCTATAATACCAACATAAAAAGATAAAAGACAGGAACTGGGGTTGTAGGTAAGTGGCATAGCACTTGCCTAGTATGTGTGAGGCACTGGGTTCGATCTTCAGCACCACATAAAAATAAATAAATAAAACAAAGATATTGTATTCATGCACAACTAAAAAAATATTTTTTAAAAAGATAAAAGACATAGGAGGTAAACGTTTCACACATTTGCTCAGCATTTCTATGGTTGAAATTTGATCTTTTTAATAGTCTTCACTCTGTTTTGCTTGACTACTCTGTAAATGTTTTTGTTAAACTGTTAAACTTCTTGTTTTTGTTAAATCCCTTTGCACATTTTGAATTTAAAGTAGAATTTTCTTAGTAACATAAATCTAAATAGTAAAGAATATAACATTTGGCTTACTGATAATATTGACATTATAAAATAATGATTTTTACATCATTCTTTAAAATGGGTTTAATGGAATATGACCATTTGGTCCACCACCCTCTATTTATAAAATACATGAACAAATTATTTATTTTTCAACTGTCGAAAATTTTCCATCATTCTTTACAGCATTTCAAACTATTATCTTTTTTATTAGGTACATTTCCCTTTCAAATACTTGAATACAAACAAATGGAAATTATTTTTAATTAACAGATCAATTTTCGTTGATGGAGATGATTTAATCATGCCTCTTAGAAACTATTTTCCTGCATGGAAAGTAATGCCAATGTGTCTAGTATTGTGGCCTTTAAATTACTCTAAATCTTAATATTAGAAAACCTGCAATCTATAATATGCATGTTATCTGCTATCACACACAGAGTCATTTATTTCTGAAGGTTCTGAGAAACAGTGGAATCATTCATGGTACTGAAGCAATAAGATACTTAAAGCAAACCTTTTTCCTCTTTGTCAAATTAACATAAATATGTAGTTTTTAAAAAGAGCCCAAAGTCCAGTATCTTGGGAGAGAGTGCATTCTAACATGAGCATTTTTCATTATTTTTAGGCCTATTATGAAGTTTGGACTCCAGACCTTTCTGGATCTGCGAACACACAGGGAACAACTCGCCACAGCATTGCTATCGACCTCTGAGGAACAGCTCATGTCATCACTCGGCAAAAGTGCTGGCGAAACATTTATCTAGATGAAAGACCTCAAGCAGTTAACCTGCTCAGCAGAGGCAATGCAACCAGGCAACAGGATAATGACCTCTATCCAAATGTGGAAGGTACATCAATTTAATACCCTGACAGCTCGACAAAAGATGATGGCAGCTCAGCAGGAAAACATTAGCCATGATAACGCAGGGTACTGTATGTGAAAAGAATGAATTATAAAGCACAATGCTATTTGGGCCGAGTAGGGATTTTTTTTTTTTTTAAACCAACTTTATATTTAGGACGGTAGCCATGCCTAAAGCCTCCTTCCATTCTTTTCTACCTGAAGAATATCCTGATAAAAGTAAAGAGGCAGTGTGGATTAAATTGACAGCTTAAATACAAATGGAGTTTCCTAACTTACCCAGGAAATGCTGCACATCATTTCTGGCAGGCTTGTTACTATTTCAGAGTAGAAAGCCCTCGGCATTGGCAAACTGGCTTAATCCACTAGACAACTGGTAATTCAAGTAAGTGTGGACACAACCAGTCTTACTGTGTGTGTTATTTTGTTTTATTTTTAAAGGGAGAAGGTACTTGATGCACTTGGGATCCTTCAGATCTTTAGCTGTAACTTGTCTCTATTGCAATTCATTTAAAAAAAATAATTTTAAAGTAGTAGTAGTATGATCATGGGTGTATGTTTATCCAAGGACCTTTCCTCTGTGACAGGGTTTCAGCCTGTGAGGTTTTCTCTACACATGGCAGGCAGCTGTCAGAACCAGTGTGAGGGGTGAAAGGGCAGCCCGGCTGCTCTGTTAAATCACGGGGTTCCATCAACATCTCAGAATTCCTGCCGAGTGGGAGCTGGGAGACCACAGATTAGAGTACACTGGAGTGTGTATATTAGGTCACTCAGTGTCTATCAAAGCAATATCATGCCGGTGAGCTGTACAATAGATTTTACTGTGTTCTGTTCAAAGAAAATGTAAGGAAAGTGGACATGTGTGTAGCAGACCACAACCGAACACTGAATTCTCCTTGTCTTTAAATGGACGGATTTATTATCCACAAGATGAACGAAGAACAGGAGCACAATAAATAGCTTTGGAAAACATGTAAGGCTGGTGGTTTTATGCTGTTCTTGGAAATAACTGGTGAGCAGATGCATGATGCAGCGAATAGAGCCCAGGGCCCTGCAGTGGAGGGGAAGAGAGCCTGATCATGACTGTAGTCTCGGACCATGAACATGGACAGTCACTGCACCTCAGTCTCACAGAACTTCCATGTCCTCATTAATAAATTAGAAATAATATCTGCCTCCCCTATCACCATAGACAGGTAAATAAAAAATGAATTCCTAAATGAGAAGAAACTTTTAAAAGGTTGGAAGGAATGCAGCGTGATGGTGTAATGGGTATAACTTGTGATACTTAAGAAATATTAAGAAATGAGAATAACTTGTGTTCGTCGGTATTTGGTCCATGTATAAAAATAGAAAATCTTTCTTCTTTCAATACTTTGCTGTTTAATTTCTTTTTAGCAGATTACAGTTCACGTTGCCCAAGGTATAATATAATCTTCAGCCAGACAATACGTATAAGGTGAATAACACCATGCCTGACAAGTGAAATCAAATTTTAAAAAGTTGTAAGAATTTGTTTTGTATTTTAATTTTTTATTATAACTTCTGCAAAGGGCTCCTTGACTGTGATTAAATATATACCTGAATTTATATTAATAACAATGGCAAACAGTAATGAAATTATTACTATTCCCCAGGCACTGTTCTAATCAATTTACAAAAGTTAAATTAACTTACATAACCATATATAAAGTGGCTCCAGTTAGGCTAGATCATCATCTTACAAAAAATATGTCTTTGCATTATAATATCATTTGGGGTTGAATACATTTTCTAATTTTGTAAAATGTGAACAAGCCTTCAAAAAAATAATTTTGTTTTATGCCCTGTGGGGTAAATACTGCTCCTTTTCCATTTTTACTGGATGAGAACATTATGTCCCTAGAGGTTAAGTGATTTGCATAGCAAACAAGTGGTAGACCTAGGATTCACCCTCAGGAAGTCTGGCTCTTACCATATCAGATGGCTTTCTGCCATTAGAGGTTTGAGGAAGACCTGTTATCTGTGGGCAATGTCATGGTATCCATTTGACTGATGTGGAACCCAAAAATGAGATACCAGATTTAGACATAATCAGTAACCTAGAAAATAGCTCAAACAAGCAAATGAGTAGTCAATGGAATGAGATTAGATTCCAGTGGATTCATGGCCCTGGGTACGTTATAGCAATTGGCTAAGCAGTTATTTTCATGTGGATTCAGCAATGGCTGCCATGTCAGAAATGCGCCTCTCAGAAAAGGGAGCTGAATATTGGCCCAGGTCTACATCGATCCAGGTGAATTGCAACTTGAAATGTGCTTCTATAACACTGACCACTGTGAGTGCAGAAAAGACACCATTTAATAAAGCAAATGTGGGGGGTCTTTGTCTTTTCTTCTTATAAATTAGAAATATTTCTCATTGTTGTTTGGAAATAAGTCCTTGAAAAAGGACAGGAAGAACTCTTAGATTGAATTCCACTTTGTCTATTTGTTATTGGCTGACAAAAGAGAGTGCAATATAAATAGGCAGAGCTGAATATATCAGCTTTGTAGCTTTCCCTTCAATAAATTCAGAGATTGTCTTTGTATTCAGTGACCTTTTAGGGGGATTTAAAATAAAAAATCAGAAGACAGTACTATTTGTATATACCAAAGACCCAATTATAATTCTCAGTCTCATCTTTGACAGTTACTTCTCAAAATTCAGCTTAGGTGAGCAAGAGATGAAAAATATTCCTCTTTTCTGGATAACATTATTAAGTGAAGTGAGGCCTGGATGCTTCTTCCAGCCCTTGTCGGATGGTTGCTCTCTTTGGTGACTGATTCCTTAATGAGCTTCATGAGCAGGCCCAGCAGCAAAGAGTGCCCAGCTCTCTGTAATAGTGATCAATTCAGACATAGATTGAGCTGTGTTGTTGGGACCATTATGTGTACTCTATGAATAACAAAAACTGAAATTGAGATGCATTTACAAAAGCATTCGCAAACATTCAGACCTTATGAATAAAACGCAAAGATGCCAAATTACTTGGATAACCAGTAACCAGCCCCAACAATGTGCTTCTGGGATGGATCATCATTTTAAGAAAAATGTAAGGCTCTAAATTATAATCCCATTATAGTTTAATTTTTTTCCCACATAAAATTAGACAAAATGCTAAATTTTATTGTTTTAAAATTTTTATTATTAATGTCATTTTTGGTTAACAAATCAAAGTGGTATACATTTCTGTAGCGCAATATGATGTTTTGATATATATGCATATAATGTCTTGAGAGTAAAGCAAACTAATTAATATATCTATAATCTCATGCATCATTTTGAGGCATTTGAAATTTACTCTCTTATCCTGAAACCTATAATATATTATTGACTGTAGTCACCTGCTGAGCAATAGCCATCAAAAACTATTCCTCATGTCTACCCGAAACTTTGGACCCTTTGACCAATGACTTCCCATTTCTGCCCTTCCCACTCTCCTCCCCACCTCTGGTGACCATTGTACTGCTATTTCTATGGGTTCAATTTCATTAGACTGCACATATAAATGAGACCACAGAGTTTGACTTTCTGAAATTGGGTTATTTCACTTAGCATAATGTCATTTAGATTCATTTATATCACAATGTCCTTCAGATTCATCAAATGCCAGGGTTTCCCTTTTAAGGTTGAAGAGTGTTTATGTAAGTATATGGCATTTTCTTTATTCATTAGCTGATGGGCACTTAGGTTGATTCTATGTCTTGGCTATTGTGAACAATGCTAAAATGAACATGGGAGTGCAGGTGTCACATTGGCAGTAATTTCAGGTGCTTTGGATACACACCTAGAAATGGGAATAATGGGTTCTATGGTACTTTTATTTCTACATTTCTGAAGAGCCACCATTTTTATATTTCCACCAACAGGTACAAAGTTTACCTTTTCTCCAACATTTACCCTTTACCTTTTTGACAAAAATCATTCTAATTGGTTTGAGGTCATAGGCGATTATGGTGTCAATGTGCATTTCCCTAATAATTGGTGATGCCAAGCACTTTTTCCACGTACCTGTTGGCCATTTGAATGTCTTAAGAAATGTCTACTCTGGTCCTCTTTTAAATTAGGTTATTTGTTTTCTTGCTATTAAATTATTTGAGTTCCTTACACATTTTGAATATCAACCAGATGTGTGATTTACAAATATTTTCTTCCATTCTGTGGGTTGGCTCTTCACTTTGTTAACTGTTTCCTTTGCTATGAAGAATCTTTCTTAATTTAATGCAATTCCATTTTCCTCTTTTTGCATTTGTTGCCTGTGCTTTCAGGGTCATATTTAAAAATTTAATGCCCAGAACAGTGTTAGGGATCTTTTCCCTTATGTTTTCTTCTAATAGTTGCATAGTTTCAGGTCTTACATTTAAATTTAAGTCTTTAGTCCATTTTAAATGTATTTTTGTATATGATGAGGAATAACAGTCTAGTTTCATTGTTTGCATATGGATACTCAGTTTTACCAACACCATTTATTAAAAGACTGTTCTTTTCCTATTGTGTTTTTGGAAACTTTGTCAGAAATCAGTTGACCATAAGAGCATGCATTTATTTCTGGAATTTCTATCTTATTTCATTGGGTGATGTGTGTGTGTGTATGAGTGAGTGAGTGTGTGTGTGTGTGTGTGTGTGTGTGTGTGTATGTTTTTGAAGATCTGATCTTATTTATTTGTTACTCTTAAAAATTCTTATTTTTGACTAGACTCAGACTTAGAAGTAGAAACTCTCAGAGAGGACAGCCTGCATCTTTTGGCAATCTATTCCTGGCATTTTTCTTTGGCTTCTCTCATTCTCTTGGCCAAAAGTTTGGCATATTCTGCAGCCTCTTCCTAATTCTTCTTAGTATGCTGTTTCTTCAGAGCAATACGCTGGCATTTGTGTTGCAGGACACATGGAGTAACAAGATACTCAATCTTCAGTGCTTTCAGTGCTCCTGGGTTTTTTTACCTTCCTTGTTAAGGGTTTTCTGACAACATATTGGCGGACATCATCTTCCTTAGGAGACTGAAAAGTCTGTGGATTCTATTAGCTCTTTTGGGTCCCAGTCAACAAGGCATCTATAAGTCCAGGAATATCTTTCTCTCCTTTTTTTTTTTTTTTTTAACAATAAGCAAGTTGAGAATGCTCAGATTGATATTTAATGAAATCTCGAACAGATTTGCTTTCTCTTTCCAGTTTGCCTCCATCTATAATAGGAATGCCCCTTACACAGTAGCAGGTGAATCATGGGGAAATCTTGTTTGGGTGAAGAATGGAAGGGTTATGTGCAGGAAGGGCAGAGTGTCAGCAGCAAATTCTGTAGCCATACACCTCTCATAAAAAGTACAAACTTTGTGTTTATTGTCTACTTTTGGCAGCCAGTGGCTGGGAAGGAGATATTCAGCTTCATCTCGGTGCCTGGTGTATTTGTTTTCATACCAGTACCATGCTGTTTTAATTACTATCACTTTTTAATATATTTTGGGAGTGTGTGATCCCTACTTTGTTCTCTTTGCTCAAAATTATTTTGGATATTTGGACTCATTTGTGGTTCTATGTGAATTTAAGGATTTCCTTTTCCATTTCTGTTGAAAAAGGACAATGGATTTTTTCCACATTCTTTTATTAGAGCATTACATTTGTATATAATGGTGGTATTTGTTGTTACACATTCATATGTGCATACAATATAACTTGGCCAATACCTATAACAATTGCAATGAATCTGTAGACCACTTTGGGTGCTATAGACATTTTCACTTTTAATTATCCCAGTCCTTGAACACAGGACATCTTTTCATTTATTTGTGTTTTCTTCAGTTTCTTTTATAGTACTCAGCATACAATTCTTTTATCTCTGTGCTTAAATTTACAATAAATATTTACATTTTTTGTTGCTATCATAAATGGGTTCATTTTCTTTCTTTTTTGGATAATTTGTTAGCATATAGAAACATTATTGAGATTTGTACATTGTTTTGCATGCATGCTGCAACTTTACTGAATTTATTTATCAGTTCTAATAGTTTTTTTGGTGGAATCTTTAAGGTTTTCCATATACAAGACTGTGTCATCAGCAAATAGAGACAATATTACTTCTTTTGTTCCTACTGAGATTTTTAAAAATATCTTCTTGCTCAATTCCATTATAGGTTAAATACATTTTCTAATCTTGCAAAATATGAATAATTCAATTGCCTTCTACAAAACAATTTCAGTTCACGGATCAGTATGGCAGTTAAAGGCTGCTGCACTGCTTTTAAAAAAATTAATTAAAAGACACTTCAAGTTTAGCCTCTTCACAAGGCCATCCAATTTATTTATAACTTTTATTAATTCTGAAGCCAGCTGCTCCTCAATGGTGCATTTATGTTCAACTAGGTCAGGTCCACTGGGGTGATACTTGGTCTTTCACAGAAGACACACAGAGCCTGTCAGGACAGCCAGCTCAAGCTACCAAATACACATCCTTCCCCATGATTTGACTATACGAATTTGTTACATTTCTGTGAAAAAATTTATATATATAGAAATCAAGAAATGCATTTCATAAGTCTTTCTATATGGGACTTTGTACACATAAGGCTGTCACTATTAGGGAAACAGGCTTTTGGCAAATAGTCCACATTCATGATAGCTGGTTTTCTGGAGCTCGGCTTAGGCAACAGTGAGGGTACCCACAAACACAAGTAGAAGGAAACACGAAACTGCTCTTTAACACTCTGTTAGGTTGTTTAAAAAGTCTACAGTTACTAAAAAAGCCTACAAATTACTTATTTTTAAGTATGCAGCAATTAAATAAAATTCAGACACCAAAGACTGAGGTGAGATTAAAAAAAAATTCATGTTAATATTTCTCAATAATGCTATAAAGACAAACTTTGATAGTGATAATGACAGAGATGACTATAAACAAAAATAGTACAAAGGCATTGTGGCATTTAAAATAGTCAAATATACGTTAACATTCTTCTTTCCCTTTCAGAAAAGTTAATCATGGCTTAGATGCAGGAAGAACTACGTGAGCCAGTCCCAGTTGACAGGTAAACATTAAATACATCTGAGATGTGCCCTTTCTACTCTGTCTTTACTCTGTGGAATGTGATAAGCGCTACACCTTTTAGAGACTATTATTAGCCAGAACTCACTGATGACTGGGCATAGAATATTGAAGTTAAAAGGGGTACTGGTGACTCAAAGCTCCAGTCTTATTTCACATGAAGGGAACCAGAGGTTTCACAGAGATTAGGTGACATGTTCAAGGTCATAGCTATTTGGTGACAAGGTTAAATTTAGTCCAAAATTCATGTCTTTGGACTCCTAATAAGGTTCTCATCCACTCTATCACTCTAAATGTGATGAAAGACAGGTAACTGGTACCAATGCCTCCCCGTTTCTATGTCAGCGCACGATTATTAGGTGTATGCTATTGAGTCTGTGAGTTGTCTGAGGTTGGAAGAAATATGTAGCAATCTAAATGTCACAGGCCTGGAAGTAATCAAAGGGAAGCTGAATGTTAGTTACAACTGTGCATAATGCTTGTAACATAACTGTGGTTGGTTGCAATGTATTATTAGAGCTCGGGTTTCTGTTGTGACTGTATGAACCAGCTGCATAGGGAACTCTGAAGAGCGATCACAAAAATACCTTTCTTTCCCTACTGTCCCTCAAGCAGCAGGGATCAAATAACTGTTTCTCAGCTGTCTGTCTTTTAAACAAAAATATCTCCTTCACTCTACACATATCTGTGGCAAGTTGGTGTCTGCTTCCTCTTCTCTGTTCTGTTCTATTTTTTTAGACCCCAACCTTGAATCACCAGGGGATACTGGGACTAGAAAGGGCCTGACATGATGTTTTACAAATTTATCTTGGATTCCTTCAGTACGTCACAGTTTGTGTTCAATAAAGGCAGGCAGCGAAGAACAGGCAGGCGGAAATAGTCTGCAATTGGATACTGGATGTGCAGAATCATCTGCCTCCAGTTGTCATATCTGAAGCCTTTCCACTCTGAGGGTAGAGGTTTCCATTTGCATTTTGGGCCAGCTGCTATTATGCCAACTGTGTGATGATGGTGTATTTTAATCATCTGCAACACAGGCAAGCCTCTATACCTTTGGCTAGGAAAGCACAGAGCTTGGTGGGAGTGGAGGAGCCATCTTTCATCTACCGGACTCCCAAACTGCAAACACATTCCCAAATTCCTTTACCATGCCTCTGAGGCTGGCTACTTATTAAGTGGACATGCTTCTTCTTCTTCTTTTATTTCTTTTGTGGTGCTGGGGATTGAACTCAGGGCCTTGTGCATGCAAATAAACACTCTACCAACTGAGCTATATCCCCTGGACATACTTCTTGATTTTACTTTGCCCTAGTAGCCTCATGTAAAATGAAAATAATAACACTAACTCTTTTAGGGTTGTTGTGAGGATGAATAATATGTACATACAGTGAGGCAAATAAACTATTATATATATATATATATATATATATATATATATATATATATGTGTGTGTGTGTGTGTGTGCGTGTCTATGTGTGTGTATGCATGTATGTGTGTGTGTATACATATTTATTTACAATAATATATATTTATTTACTTAAATATTTATGTGTATATATATATATATATATTTATTTATTTACAATTTTTTATCACCACTCCACAAAGCTAAGAATTTCTCATAGTTTTAGATCTCAACTAACTATAGTCACTTTTACACCAGTGAAGAAATGGTTTATTAAGCTAATGAACATCATATGGCTATTTCGTAATTTATTCAACCATTTCCCTTTTATTGGACACAGTATGTTTTCAATATTCTGCTATGTAAATAATGTCATACTCTATCTGCCACTTTTACCAATCTATCCTTCTGTCTTCCCCATGAGGTGGATTATTTTAATTTACCTAATAATTCCTAAATGAGAGAAAGCAAGACTTAGACAATGTAAGTACAATATAGTAGCTGTTATATGCAATACTTAAGCTAATCCTTTTGCAACCCAAAACCTTCATCAGTTCCCTACTATCCATCTTTTTTTTTAAAAAATGATTGCAATTAACAAGTGGTTTGTGCACCTAAAGTTGCAAGATCCATTTATCTAAAAATTTTATCATATGAATCCCTTTACTCCTCATTAATTCAGAATATTATCAGAAGGTAAGGGAGGGGAGGGAATGGGGAGTTGTTGATCAAAGGATACAAATTTTCAACTAGACAATTAGTAAATGTAGAGATCTATTGCATAGTAGGGAGACTACAGTCAATAACAATGTGTTATATATTTCAAAATAAGAGTAAGTTTCAAATGTCACACTGTAAGCAATGATAGATGAGGAAGAATTAGCTTAATATAATCACACCACACTGTGTGTGTGTGTATATATATATATATATATATATATATATATATATATATATATATAAAATCATGGTATACCTCATAAATGTTTATGATTATAATTTGGCACTTAAAATAATTTTAAAAAATAATTTTTTCTTTTAATAGAAATTTTAATAAAAATAAATCAGAATAACTAAAGTGGTATTGTCCTCCATTTAAAGTCCATGACTGGGTATCAGGAACAATAATTCCAATACTGCTGGCAGTTTCATCAAACTGCACTGGCTTTTAAAGGACCTGGGTACTTCCTTTTCTCAATTCATTCCAGATTGACTGGATCAGCAAGAGAGTGACCATGAAGAAGAAGGGGATAACAGAATTACATACCAGCAAGAAGATTTTTTTTCCTGCTTTCACCTATTGTTGGCTTGTATAACACATTTATTAAAATCTGACTAAACACCTCATTGGTCAGGGAGAAATTCCTGTCATCACTTTTGGGAGCTGTGTGAATGAGTCACAAAGGTGCTAATTTAGAGACAGGAAAGTTTTTTTTTTTTTTTTTTTTTTTTTAAGATAGAGATACCTGAGGAGCCACTATGTAAGTACCCCGAATGCATGATTTATAGCATTTTGCACTCAAGGACCACAACAGCTCCCAGAGAAAGGAGTCTGGAACAGCACTGGCAGCCCTGCACATCCAAGGCTGAGGTTATCCCCTCTTGACTATATGTTCCCACTCCCAAAAGACCTAAAACTATTATAATGATGACTAAAGTTTATTGATGACTTACTATGTGCTTCTATGTATTAATTAAATCCATTTAATTTAATCCTCACAATGACCCTATGAGATAGATATAATTATCATTATTACTTTCTTCTCTCCATTTGATAAAGGAGAGGGTGAGCAAGCTCTCCAGGTTACAGTCAGTGGTACAGCTGGGACTTGACTGGCAGAGCCCTAAGCTACAGGTGGGCCTGGTTTCTGCTCCTTCCTGCCCCTGCCCAGTGCAGTTTCTCCCTCTCAGTCTCCCTCTCAGTGCTCTTTAACCGGCACCTCCCTGGAGCCTTCCCCAAGCTTGGATTCTGGGTCAGTCAGTCTCCTACTTTCCAACCCTCCCTTCTACTCCAAAAAGGCCTTTCTACCTGCCATGAAGCCTTTAAAGAAAGTGAATGAAATTTAGGTCTATCACTCTTAAAGGTCACTTCCCTTCAACACAAGGCTTAAACGATTACTAGGAATAACTGAAGAAGAAATATTTAATATAAAAAATAAAAAGTACTCATTAATACAAAAAGGTTATTTTGAGAGAAATCGGTGCTGAAATAAATCAATTAACTCCAATGCAATGTCTTTTGCAAAAGAGGCAAAGAATAAAAAGGTATGGAGGGACTGCCTGAGTGAGGTTAGCTCTGGGCTGTGGAATATGGACAAAGGTTTTGGAAATATTGATTCTGGATGTTGTTGGGCTGCTTTGAGAAGATACTCTTATGAAAGAAGACTGGTGTTGTTTGCATTTATATAATCCAGTGTTCTGTGTGGCATGCAGTCCTCCACAGACAGTCTTGCAGCAAACCTGTCACACTGATGCCACTGTCCTTCCAAAGAAGGCAGTGATCTCTTTTTTGTGCCTATCTTTCATGGGTTTAAAAAATAGGAAACATTTGAGATACCAAGAGAAAAGTTCATCTTTCCTAAGTATCAAGCTTAAAGGAGGAAGAATATTAGTTCTTTTGCTTTCTTGACTTCTGTGTAGATTTTATGATGTTAGTGTCATATTAAAATGTATTTAGACTTCATGTTGACATGCCATTTTTATGAACTGTTAATAGAAATTATTGACTCACAAATTGAGGGGAAAAACTGAGACTAATATTTTATTTATTATGTTGCAGCCATGTGGTGAATACCAAGTAGAGTTTAGCAGTGTCATAGCCTTTAGTTTCAGTATTCAGTAATGTTTAATTTTATAATTACATCTTATATTTTTAAAAGTCATTTTAGACTCATTGGGTTTTATTTATCACATAGAAGTTGTCTGACTTAAAATTGTTTTTGAAACAGTTAAAATTAGTATTTTAAATAAAAGAGTATAATTACAATAACGAGTTTGATGATTTATTATAAGAGCATGATTTGTGTACCGTCACATCATAGTTTTATAGGATCCTATTGTGGAAACAGTGTGTGCCGTTACCTAAAATGGAGACATAAAGTTCTGTTTCACTTTGCTCTGGCATTGTAAACAATGTGCCACTCTGAGAAAGACACCTTGAATTTCAGGAACCTCCACAGGTAAAAGTTTTCTCAGGATATATTGTAAATTATACAGAAAATATATTGATTTCTAAAAGAAGAAAATTCGGTTTTGCTGGTTTACGGAGTCTTTCTAAGAAAACCCAGCCAGTGCTGCCCTTGAGACCAGCTCTGGTTGTCTCGGCACTGATTCTGTACCAGATCACTCATGCCTGAATCCTTTCTGTCCACCATGTCATTCATAATTCTACCAACTGGCTCTGAACCAGATCAAATGCCACCTCCACCCTGAATCTTCCAAGTCAGAAGAATTGTCTCCCATTCAGAATTTCAACATGAGCCGACCACATCTCTTCATGTTGTTTCTCTTGTGCCTTGTCTTTCTGTGGTTTATTCCCATATCACCCTCCCCAACCAGACTGTGAACTCTTGGAGATCAGTGATTTTGGAGACAGATGACAATTTGTCTTTAGTATTATATATGAATTTGTGAGATCACCTGAACCACACGATAAGTGAACTGTGGCCTAAACACATAAAACGTGTGATATAGTTACAAAATAAAGAAGTGTGGATGTCTTCTATATGGTCTGTAAGAAAAATCACATTATTTTGTAGTGACACCTTGTACTCTGTGAAGCCCACAACATTTATGCATACAAGCAGGAGTTAAATACACTGTAATATGGTAAATGAAGAGAGGAAACACCAAGTACAGAATATAGTAGAAGGAGTTTGACATAAACAAAAGAAATTTTTAAAAATAGGTCTGATGTACAATGAATATTTGGTTGCCTTTAAAACTGAACAAGTCAAGTCAATTGATAATTTCAAACTAAAGTTAGGCAATACATTTCAATCACCTGTTGAACTTAACCATCTCAGCACATGTATTCTGCAAGTTGCTTATTTTAAGAATGGAGTTTTTCTCCTTTTTATAACACAACCTGTAAACATGCATTACCCTGGGATTTTTCTGCTTTTTCAGTCTGGGTAAGACTAGTAAGGACTCTGCCAATTTATCAGCCCACAGCAATCCACAGTACCCAAAATTCCAGTAAATTATAGGGTGAGGGTGGTACTTGTACCCTCAGGGTCCTGAGCTCTGGTGCTTTCCCCACCTGCTGGAAGGGGCCACCTTCAGCTGAATTTCAGCTCACAACAGAGGTCTTCAGTGGAATTTGCTGAAGATTTGAAGAAGGCAGAAGGCCCCTTTCTCTCTACTACCTTTAATTTCATTTTTGTCTTCATTCTCCCCCGTTTGGGCAAATTCAGATCTTCTAGAGGAAATCTTGGCATCATCTAACTTTCCCATTATAGGGTAGATGTCATTTCTAAATGTCATCAATATCTCTTCAGGAGTAGCCTTATTGAGATGGATTCTGATCTTGGCCGTTAAACAGGGTAAAAATAAAAATGTCTTCCCACTAAGCTCATGGATTTAAATAGAGCTATAGGGTCAAGAAGCTGGAAATCAGAGGAAAACCAGAGCTTATCAGAGCTCTCCTGGCCTACTGCTGGACTGCTAAGCTGCCTTACACCATGGCCAAAGCTGCTCGACAGCACCACCAGCATACTCCAGGCTCCGCCATCAAGCTGCACTAGGAACCTGCTGAACTGGGCTGCTTATCCAGGTTTGGTCCCCCAGTCTGTCTCTGGAAGACCCTTCAATGTGATGCACAGCTGTGACTTCTGCCTTCTGCCTGATTTTTTCCCTTCCTTCTCACTGCAGTTTCTGTGTTCTTGAGCCCATAGGCCCGTTCCACTTCTCCTCTGTCCCCACCTGTCTAGACAGTGAGGTTGGGACAATGCTTTAGATAACATGGACTCTGAATAATCGGTTATGAGTAGTTGATAATTAGATCAATTTTAGGTTTCAGATATCAAATTTCTGAGGGCTCAGTGATTCTCATGCTGCTAAATATTCCTCTCTTTAGAATGATTTATTTTTCACCACTGAGGCAATAGGCAGAAAGGGGATGTTACCTTAAAACATAACAATAGACAGTAGCAGGGCCTTGTTGGGCCCCTCAGTTAGTAGACTAATCTGTGGCTATGATGCTGTTAAATGTGATCAGTCAGAAGTAACTCAGTTCTGCGTCTTCTAACCACCTTCCCTTTTCTTGGTAAAACTATCTCCATAATTTGTTTTCAGTTAGAAAACACAGAATTCCCTTGCCATGATACTGAGCCATCATTTTCTCTGTTTTCAGTGGAAAGAAATATAAAGATGTCAGAAAATATATTTTTTTTCCAAGCAGTGCTGTTTTTCATTAGAAGGGCACTTTTAGGACCTAGTTTCTGAAGTATCGGCTCTGTACTGTTCTATTACCATGAAAAAAAAATTGAAATAGGTCTTTTTCTATCAGCAGCACATCACATTTTCCAGTATTAAAAAAAAAGTGCTCACAAGTATTAATAGTTTTCTTCTCCTAGGAAAGGCACACCATGATAATACGTCAGAACTTCCAGTTTCTTTTGGAGACCTTAAGTTTAAGAACCTAATTTTTCTAAGTTGACCCCAGACAGCCAGGGCATTAAACACCCACTGTGACCTGACTGTAACTGGGTTGGAGAAACGTGCCCACTCTCTGCCTTTCAGTTCTTCACATCTGTCAGGACAGAAGGGTCATTTGCCCACACACCTGCTCTAGGATAGCCTCTCACATATTTCCTTTTCCATGGCAATTTTCAGTATGATTTAATTTATCGTTGAAAGGACACTTTCAGGGAAAACTTCTTGGAAATTAGAAAATGGGAATCATTTCATGTCCCATTAATGTAAAAATTGTGACCAATTCACACCTCTGATTTGATGAATCCAGAAGTAGGACAGCCTATCCAGATGTCAAAAAATTCTTGCGTTTGGCAAATGGACATGATGAGAAAGTTTCTTGGGGGCTTTGGAAGGCCCCGTGGCTTTGGAGAAGCACATCAGCCTCACAGATGGTAAGCAATAGACCGGAAGCTTCCGAGGCTGTGTTATCCAACTAAGAACACACACCATGGAATGGGCTTCAAGCTGGGTGGCAGGGAAATAGCAGCTCCCACTCCTTGCTTGTTCAAGACATGAGAGAATTACAGATATTGGTGCCACCTGCTCCCCCTTCCCCTCCTGGAAGGTCAATATATGAGAAGTCTGGGCACCTTCTATGTGTCAGGCAGGTGCTGATCTAAGTGCCTCAGATGCATCATCCCAGTCACTTCTCCTCACAAGTCTATGGGGCAGGAGAGATGACACTGCTGTCTAGATGAGGAAATAGAGGCAATTTTCCCAGGGCCACAGGGTTAAGTGTGAGAGCTGGCAGGCATTCAGACTCAGACAGTTGATTCTGGAACCAGAACTCCCATTGGCCAGGCTACAACACCTCAATGCCTCTCAGGTAATATGACACATTTGACTTCTTTCCTCTCTCATTAACTTTCAATAGCAGCTTTGTCAGCTTTCCAAAATCAGAGTTACCGAACTTACTTGGAAATGAAGCAAATGAGCCTGGGGGAGACTTGGTCTCTTGTCTCTGAATGCACAGCAAGAAGGAGCATTGCTGGGATTTGAATCCAGATATGTGTGAATATGAAGAACAACTAGAAGTCATAAGGACCAGCTACAGTGAGCCTCTGGTTCATCATGAACAAAAGCTCACCACTGCTAGAGTTCAGGTGTACATATCCCAAAGTCTCAAGAGGCATGAGATAATTTTAGCTAAAATCTGCCTTTCGTATTCACACACGTTCTTCTTATAGAGAAAGAGGAAACATGAGACATGTTATTCAGCAACTTCTCTGAGGAACCTTTATCATGATCTGGACCCAAATTCAAAACGTTTCTTCCACATTTCCCTGTTTGAAATGTTTCTGAGTACCTATTATACCAAAATCACAAAGATTGATATTAATCACAAGAGATACAAAATATGGAAATGATAGCTGCTTAAAAGAAAATATAGATTGTATCATCCAAATGAAGGCCCATCCAAAAATGGTATTTCAAGCCACCACCAGTTCTTTAAATGCTATTTGCATGTTCTTTAGTTTTGTCTACAGAGTTTTCATGGGTCTGCTCGTGCTCCAAGTGTGGGCTGTGCCAAGAGGCACAGCATAAATGGTTTCAAATGCACAGAATGTGATGGGATCTCATTTGAAACCATATGGCTTTTCACAAATGCTCCAAATGGCCACTACTCAAAGGTATGAGATTTAAAAAATAATCCTCCCACCATTAAAAATATATGAATAAATAAACGATGGCAATGACTTCCTTTTCCCCACTGGATTCGTGGTGGGATGGGGAATATGAATTGCTTCTGCTCTGTGGCTGATTTTCGGTTCAGATAACTCATCTTTATTCATTTCCTTTCAGTCATGATGAGCCATATTGAGAGCAGCTGTAGGCAAGAGAGGAAAAAAGGATCTCCTCATTCCCTCCTTCAAATCGTTGTCAAACAGCCATTACAAAGAATCCATCTGGGCTCAGTGCTGTGCTGGGCACCCAAGAAATAATGGAAAACAGGAGGGGAAAAAAGACAATTTAAGCTGAATTTAAAGAAGAGATTTAAAAATCACTCAATGGATGACATGGGTTTTTTTTTTTTTTTTTGGAAAAAATCACCATCAGGATGATTTAATGCAAAGTTAGGTAGACTAGGCCTGCAGGGAAACTGCACTTCAATTTAAATTCAAAAACAAACAAAATAAACTGTACTCCAAAGGTGATGGGAAGCATCAGTAGCAGGAAACTAGTAATGGAGAGGCCTGGGGTCTAATTCCAGTGAGAGTTACACAGAAAGTTAGAAGGTGAGAAATGACTGCCTGTATGCTAAGCCTTGTATCCTAAACACAGTGAAATGACTAGGGGAATACAACCTGTACAAAATAAAATGAAATAAGAAGTGATTTACATTAGTGATTGAGTTTTTAGTTCTGAGAAAATATCCTTCTCCAGGTTCACCCAGCAAATGAACAGGGGATCAAAACTCAGTTTTGTTTTTTAAATTTTGGAAGAACGACAGATATTTTTTTGGCTCAAACTTGGTCTGAGCTGGGAAGTAAATGCTTTTAACACATTTTATTCAAAATGATTTCATCTGTTTTAATATATAAACCCAACAGAAACCTTGTTTATAGATCATTTCACTATACTTCAGTGACACAAAAATGGCTTCAGTTTCAAAGGCAAGATTTGGCAAGTGATTATTGCATAAAATACTGCAGTCTTGTTTACTTTACAGCATTTTTGTTCATGAGTTTTTAATGTCTACATGAACCAAATGCTTAGGCAACTGGGCTGATGAGAATAATGAAAAAGAAACATGGATCTGTTACAGGGTGCATTAGAGGACCAACTGCTGCACCAATTTTCATAAAATGTAACTTACAGAGTAGAAAAGATTTCTAAGTTGCATTTGAAAGTGACCAAGAAAGCATAGTGAGTAAATTCCCAATGTTTCTAAGAAGCCAGAAGAAAAATTAACAGGAGAGCCATCATGGAAAACACAAACAAAATTCAAGCTCTGTCTTCTGTCATCGGGCATGGCTGACTGCAGGGTCCTTTGTGACATTTATCCTCCCATGGTTCCTACAACTCTGGTTCTCTGTCCATGTCTGCAATGGCATCTTCTCCATCTCCTTGACTGGTCTGTCTTCTTGTCCCTCACCTATTTCCCTAACTCCATTTACCTCTAGTGTTCAGGATCCTGTACCCTGGTCTCTCTACCCTCTTTGCTCCTGGAAGTCCACCCACTTGTACACCAACAGGTGGTTTCTGATCACTCCCAAATCAACATGCCCTTCCTGAGTCTCTAAACGGTAACCCACAGGCATCAGCTTGTGTCCATCTCCTGCTGTGTCTGCTTCAGATGGACAAAGCCAGAGGCTATCTCCTCCGCTCAAAGATCCGATCCTCCAGGATTAAAAGCTTTGACTTAGCTTTGGCCTTTGGCCAATATAGCCAATAGGTCACTGAGTCCTAC
Organism: Marmota flaviventris; assembly: GCF_047511675.1. Taxonomy (NCBI): domain Eukaryota; kingdom Metazoa; phylum Chordata; class Mammalia; order Rodentia; family Sciuridae; genus Marmota; species Marmota flaviventris. Next base: position 25,662,811 of record NC_092498.1, read on the forward strand.
TGATTTGTCACCTGGCTTTCTCTACATATCTTCTCATTAACTTAACCTAGGACCTCATCAAACATCATAATACTAACAACAACTAGATGAATAACATCAGCTGTGGAGTGCAGGGAGCTTCCCTTACTCCTTCATGTGAATTATCTCCTTATGCAGGAAGAAACCAAGGAAGAGAGACTCGTTTATTTGACTGAGGTTACATAGTGATAGGGTCCAGCATTTGAACCCAGGCCAACCTAACAAGCCATCTTTCTTCACAGCTAGACTTGAATAGTTTCTCATAGAATCTTTCACCCACACTGCACACTACCACACTATGTCACTTTTCTAAAACAGTGATTTAAATGTGGCGATAAATATCAGCAACCTTAATTATCTATACCGTTTGGCTTGAATTTTTATTGAGTAAATTTCTGGTAACTTGTCTTAAGAAAATAGTTAGCAACACATGGAAGGATTTATATACAGAGATCATTGCAATATGAAAGATAATAGTTTTAAGTTGGAAACAATATTAATGTAGACACGCTGGCTAAAGACTACAGCAGTACATTCATAATATGGAATATACCACTAGGAGTGGCTTTGTGCCAGATATGGTGGCGCATACCTGTAATCCCAAAAGTTTGGGAGGCTGAGGCAGGAGGATTGCGAGTTCAAAGCCAGCCTCAGGAACTTAGTGAGACCCTGTCTGTAAGTAAAATATAAAACAGGACTGGGATGTGGCTCAGTGGTAAAGTGCCCCTAAGTTAAATCCCTGGTACCAAAAAAAAAAAAAGAGTGATTTTGCAAGATAGTATTTGATGACAAGGGAAAATATTTGCGATTTAGTAAGTTGGGGAAAACATTATAAAACTTTTGAATCCAATTTTTTAAAAAGAAGAAAAGAAAAGGCAAACCAAAAACAAAACCAACACAAACCTGAAAAGATTAATGCCAAATTTTAACCAAAATTGCTTGGGAGGTGTTGGGTCTCAAAGGGATTTATTGTCATGCTTTCCCAATATTTCACAATGAACAAATGACAACATTAAAATCAGAAATCTCTTCCTTGATAAATGTTATTTAAAACAGTATTTAAACTGAGCTTCTTCCCTAGTGTTCCTTCCTGGCTCAAGGACACAACTGTACTTATTGTCTGCTGCAGGAGGTTGAAAGTTTCCCTGCCTAGGAGTCAAGTTCCTTTGTCCAGAGCTTCTTGTTGGCTCTCTAACCAAGATCTCTGCATCTGTCTGGGAGAATCTGTGACTCAGGCCATGCTGGGCTCTGTGCCTCCTCTACCTCCTCTCCCAGTAGCCTGGCAGTGGGTGGAGGCCTGTCAGAGCCCCATGCCATCCCTTCACACACCTCTCTAGCAGACACATCATCCTTCCCTGTGCTTTGTAGAGCAAAACTTGGATTTATTTATCAACTGTTTAGGGCTTCTTTCTAATTTTGACATGTGTGGAAAAATGGAACTCAACCCTTAGGCTGTGTAGTCATTACAAAAGGTCATCATTCCCACAGGCAAGCAAGGCGAGTGCTGTTGACAATGCTTCCCACATGTATGTGCTGAAGTGTTAATATTTTTGTGCTGGCCAACCTTAGTTACTTCACATTTTTCACACCTGGACTGTCTCACATCCCACCTATACTGTATTAAACTGATATGTTTACATGTACGTCTCTCTTGCTCAATTGTCAGTTCCTTAAGCACAGTAATAATAACTAATTAAGGTTCATAGCCCTAGTACACAGCAGTTATTCAATTATTTGATGAATGAATTGCAAATTGGAAAAGTGGTGAATCTGTATTTAAAATAAATATAGGTTGTTTGGGGAAAATTCTGGAAGCAATTTTCACATGGGTTATGAACGAAGCACAACAGCAACAGAAATGATTAAATGAATGAGTTAGAGGAATGTCAAAGTTAAAGAAAACATTCTACATCCATGTAGTCTTCCTAAGTATCTAAGAGATATGTACAAATAGTCCTGAAAATGTAATATAATGGATTCTTACTCATCATGTGAATTTCCTACATTGCAAGATTGTGATTCAGTGATAAAATGAGAGAGAGGGGGAGGAAAAAAGCAGAATTTCTACTAATCATGATTCTCAAATGTAAATGCTACTTGGTATTGTCCCCTACCATATTCTAAATTTCTATTAAGTTGCTATTTATCTTTGGGGACCAAAAGATCCTACCACAATTCACAAGACAAAACACTACATGAAAATGTGGTCTATATGGGGAGCTATAATTTTTCTGTGGGGTTTTAAAGAAGTTGTAACCACACAAGGAAATAATGACGGGTTTATATGGCCAACAAAAGTCTACTGGTTGCATTTAAGAACACTATAATGCCAAACACACATAATGCATGGGTCTAACTCTAACTAAGTCTACATATTACAAGGACTATTTCAACTCCTGTTGGCCCTAATTTTCATTTCTTTAGACTACTTCACTTTTTTTTTTTTTAGCTTATGACTCATCACATTACATCACAATTGGGCAAAAACGAGATTTCTCCCCATCTCAGCAACCTCAGTGTTATTTAGCTACAAGGTGATTTTTCTATCTATGAGGTGTGAACCTGTATCAGAGGGAGAATGTGCTTTCCTTTTCCTGCATAAATGCACACCTCTAATGGGTTGTCCTACCAAACCAATTTTTATTTAAGTTTCTGTAAAAGTGCTGCAACATTATTTAAATATCATTGTAAAGAAATTGATCAGAGAAATAAAATAAGCAAAATGTGGATTTAAATGGCTATTGTAACTTAAGTTAGGGAAACTCAGATCCAGTCTCCTACTTCACAGGCTTTTAACAGGTGGAATTATGTTTCATTATGGATGATAGGATGATTGGATTTATAGCCACTTTTAATAGGACTATTGTACATCAGGTATATGATTCTGTGATGAGGATGCTCCTGCTAGATTTGTAACTGTTAGCAAATAAAACTTACTTTGGAACTTTGAGTTCTCAGTTACAAACTATGAGACAGCCTACAGACTGGGGTGGGGGCATGAGGCAGGATAGAGCAAGAGCAGCAAAAACACAAAAATACATGGAGTATTCCTCACAAGGGAACTCCAGTTTTACGAATAAATTATATCTGTTTCATGGACAATTCTCAGGACATTGTGGCCATTACATGGGAAATATTACTGACAATTTCTGTGTCCTTCAGTAGGGAGTTCTTTACATTAACATGATAAAGATACCGTATGCATTAATGAGTTCAATAATTAAGAAATATGGTTCTTGTGTTTTTTACAGTAAACCTAATTAATTTGGATTAATGACTTGAAAGATATGATGGAATCAAAATCTAAATTCTAACACTCTTTACAAAGATGTAATTGTACTATCTTTAAGTATATACAGAAATAAGAAGAGGCTGGCTTCAAGCACAGGCCCTTCATGGACTCCCATGGACTTAGCACATGCACAATAATTCTAACATGCTAGAAGACAGCTTTCTTAATAACACTGTCCTTTGTGTTCTCTTCAGCAAAATGCTTTTCTTCGATGGAGTAAAGGCTAACTTCACCAGGCCATTCAACTTACCAACAATTGTTGTATCCTAAGGTTTACATTTTAAAAAAGTTGTATAAACTTAGTAGTGATATGTGCGTGTGCATGTGCCTGTGCAAACCAGTACATAAACTTTAGGCCTTTCCATTTCTTTTAGACCAACATGAAAAGAAATTCCCAACTGTTAGAAAAATAACATATGTAAAGAGAAGCAGCAAAAGTAAGTGGACTGGCTAGATTTCACTGAACACATTTCATTAGTTGATTTAGCTTTTTTTAATTTAAAAGGAGACGTGGAAAGGAGAATTACAATAAAAATACTTTAAACACAAAATGTCCCCTTGTAAATAGCCATCAAGCAAGAGGTATTACATCCTGGCATTAAAAGGGTTACGTGTACCACTGAATGTCCCTGCTACTTCCTCCCAACCATAAGATGTTGTGATTTTTTGGATTTATGAATTGGCCAGGCCAGTCAGCGTCTTGAACCCAACAGACTCTGTCCAGGTCTACCCCTTACCTGCTGGGAGGAGACAATTCCCCTCACACTTGGAACCCTGAAGCCCTTTAAGCAGCTTGCTCTGGTAACCCTGGCAGCTGGGCCCTACACAATTCTTCACCTCCTGCCACCAGGCCTCACTAAATAAAAACTATAGAGCCTTGTTAGCCAACAACTGAGCGTGAAATCACTACATTGCAATCCCCTACTTTCTGAGTCAATCAGTTTTTTTTTTCTCCCTTCATTATAGATCTGGATGCATAGGGTCAATAAGGAGAGGGGGGAAATGGAGTGGAATAGAATGAATGTATCAGGGCAACCGTAGCACATCCATATGGCATATTTAATTCCATATAGTGAAATTAGTTAGAGTGTTCATATAAGACAGTTTGGAGCTAGCTAATAAAACCAAGATGTCTGCTTTTAATGTCATCATCAGACTTTGAACTGGCACAGGATAAACAGTGCAGAGAACTGTAGAGACTGATATGCGGCCACGAACAAGCTTTTGTCAGCCTATAATTGCTAACAGATTAGAGTGTGTTTGACAAGGCACTGAGATTATAACATATGCCCTTTTTAAGGAGCATTAGCTACATGCTAAGGCTTATCAGAATGTCACGTGCAGTCCATCTGCAGTTCACCTCCACACTGGAATTCTGGGTGTCTGGCTATGCCCACTCTGGAGGATGGGCAATGCCCAGAAGCTGGTGGGATAAGAATTAATTAGTCTTTGACATGTGCTGAAGGTAGTGCCTCTTAACTTGAAGCTTCCAATGTGAACAAGATGTTCTGAAAAGGGTTTCAGAAGATGGGAGAAATGTTTCCCACGGTCTCTCTTTCATCATAAATTTTCACATATGGTGTACCATGTTTTTATGTAGAATTTCAACAGTTGTTGCTGTTAGTCTACAGGCCCCCTCTCAGGTCACTTACCTTGCCCAATGCCTGGAAAATAGCAGGAAGTGAATAAACATTTATTCACTTGTATTGATGTGAAGGAAATTTAAAAAAAACCATAAGACAGTACTTCTGAGGAAGACATCCCACCAGCAGCTCTATCTACACCCCCTCTACAATGACCCCAAGACACTTCTGGGACACCTTATGGCAGTCCTAATCACCCTGGCCAGACTCACTGACTGCCATCCATCTCCTCCTCCACAAAAACACAGCATCTTTGAGGGTGGGCATGTGGCTCACTAGACTTTGTTGCCATGTTTACAGGGGCACTGCACTTCTACCCTGAGGAACCAGTGCCAACTGTTACTTCAGACTTCATACCCACCAAAGAAGCTACCCTCATGTCTGATTAGAGGGCTGGAAATGAAAAATTCCATGTGAGTGAAATGTGATTGTATGTGCACTGTTTTCTGCTTTGTAAACTCCCTTTTAAAACAAATTTCTATTTTATACTATATAGCTTCATTTTATTATTCACATGTTATTCAGGATCCCAAGGTACGTACGTAGTATGTGGATAGATATAGATACATACATTTTTAACCCTAGGTCTCTATTCATTTCTTGACTGACTTCCTAATGATTAGTTGAACATTGAACATGGTAATTTTAAGGTTCAACAAAATTAGAAACATAGATTAGAATAACAAAAACTATGAAGCATTATCATGCTGTGTTAGTCAGCTTTTTCGCTGCTGTGACTAAATGATCTGACCAGAACGACTACAGAGGAAGAAAAAGTTTATTTGAGGGCTCACAGTTTTCAGAGGTCTTAGTCCATATAAGACTGGCTCCATTTCCTGGGGCTCAAGGTGAAGTTGAACATCATATGGTGGAGTATGTGGCAATTCCGACCTCCTCTAGCCACACCTACCACTTCAGTACCACTCAGTTAATCCTTATCAGAAGATTAAATCACTGATTGGGTTAAGACTCTTACAACCCAATCATTTCTCCTCTGAACCTTTCTGCATTGTCTTACACATGTGCTTTTGGGGGACATCTCACATCCAAACCGTAACACATGCTCAAAGAAGAATAATTTCAGAGTTGGATGTTAACCTGGATTATTTATGCACCTATCCAGATTTTTATAGGAGAATAAAAGAGTTTGGTTAGGATCCTGGGACTCACTGACTCACTCCATATGTGGCAAGTTGGTGGTATCTCCAACAAAGTGTAAGATAATTATTACGAATGCAAACATAGTCTGTCAGGGGAGAGGCAACATGGTTTATATAGAGAGGTGTGTTTCACCAATCATTATAAGTTATTTAAAAGGGTAAATAAACAGGCACATAATTTCTTTAAACTTTCAAAAAGCCTTTGACAAGGTTCTACATCAAAGATGGTTTATAAAAATACTTAGCATGGGACTGGCAACAGTATTCTCTCATGGGAGAATGATGGAAAGCAATGAGTGGGACCAACATTTTTAGTGTTAAAAGCATTAATCTAGTAGCCAGCATTAGCTGAATTTCCTACTTAATACAACAATTATCTTGGAGAAAGAGCATGTGTATTGAGGAGAAATAAAATAGAAAAAAATGTCAACTTGCAGTTTCTGGTAATAAAAGAGCTAAAACCAAGGGAAGATCTGCATGTGTGGGGGGTGGGGAGGCTGAAGGTGATGTAGCTATTAAGGGACTGAAAAGTGATAAGCCCTGGATGCCCTTAGCCTTGTACCAGACTGCCCTGTCCACACGCACTTGACTGTACAGGTTGAACGACATCCATGCATGTGATTGAAGTAGTCCAGAGAAATTGGGGAGACAAAGCATTGTAAATGTTTTTGTTTTGTTTTGTTTTGTTTAAAGTGGAAGGAAAGGAACTTCATTGATTTGTGCATTTGTGTGTGAGAGTGTGTGTGTTTAGTGAAGGAAAAATGGAGGCAGACAGAAGACAGAATATGGAGGATGTTCAGTATGAAAAAAAAGGAAGCTGAGGGGAATGGCTGGAAAAGTTTGTGAAGCCACAAAGGAGACAAACAGGGTATCATTACGCTTACTGTCTGCACAGCGGAACCAGGTAAACTCCTTGGAAGCTTAAAGGCTCTTTTGGACACGTGATAGGAAGTGTGTAGAGAAGTGTCTGGAGGACAGCTGAACCGAGCTTAGAGCTTAGGGAGTATGGGGAGCTCAGGGAGGTTAGCAAAGGCAGGGCAGAGTCTCCAGCTGCATGTCCACCTTTGGAAACCACCAAGACAGCCCACTGTCCCCCTCATTGAACTGCCTTATGGACAGGGGCTGGCATGAGGTCAGCCTGACCAGCCACTTCTCCCCTTTCTCTCTACTAATGCAGAAAATTGAGCAGGATTATGATTGTTGCTTTAGCTATCACTGTTGTCAACACTAGCCACTAACGACCAAACCGGGAAGAGGGGTAGAGTGGAGAAGCTTCCAGTCAAACAACAGCACTGTCTAAAGATATAAAAGATATTTTTTGAGGTAATTAAAAAAAATTGTTGGCAGCTTTAAAGACTAGCTTTCTTATGTGCGGTGCTGCATAGAACAGCTTGTAGGCTGTAGATCAATAAATTCCTGTTAACTTTCAAGTCATGTCGGCATGCAGCCCTGGCTGGTTTATTAATTTAAATTTCAGCCCTTTAAAAAGGTATGCCTACAGAAATAAGGCACTATGTGGATCATGGTGGGGCTGCTCAATACGAACAGGTCTTGGCGGACACACTGGTTATCAACATCAATAGGAAATCCTGAGACACTGGGGAGAGCAGGTCACCCCTCCCTCTGTCAACCTCAGTTAGAGCTCCCCTTGTGAGCACTGAGCACCAATTCTTTTTGTTTCCAAGAGTGCTTAATGCATGGGCAGCAAAACACCCATGGCTTCTCCCACACAGGCTTCTGCAATTAGTTATGTAATAAAAAATGGGAGGAAAATGGAAGGAGGGTGCCACAGATCTATCTTGAGGCTCAAACCTGTAGGAAGGAAGAGTTCCCCTTCTTTCTCTTTCCCCAATGTCCCTAACACCTAGCTACGGTGAGGATACAACTTGAAAGTCTGATGGTAGAAATCAAATGCTAGAAGCAGTTTGTGTTTTTCCTTTCCATCTTTTCTCCTATTTTTGATTCTTTATCGTGTCTGGTTTTAATAGTTCTTTTAATGCCCTCTCTCAGCTAATTACCTTTTTTCATGGACTTGCTCCAAGATATCAGGATATACTGGAATTCCTGCTCCAAAATGGTTATCACTTTAAAATGCAAACGGATTTTACTGTTAGACTTTTCTGCCAAAAATTTTTATCATAGCACAGATGTGCCTCACATAATGCATCCTCAAACCAAATGACTTCTGTTATCTGTGTCTATACGCCCCTACACTGACATACAGAAGGGAAAACTGCCTGTATCTATTAAAATTGGTCAAACACTAAGGTTGCAGGTGAATTCTACAGCTTCTACTACATTTTTATCCTGAAAAAATATTTATGAAATGCCAATACCATCCAAATATGGCCCATAGTGATAGCATCTTAAGAATAAGTTTTTTTTTGTTTTTTTTTTTTAAAAAGCAAATGCTTGTGTGGAAATCTCAGATGTTTTCAGACCAATGTGCTTTCATGAAATTTATATGGGTCATTATCATTTTATTAATAGCTAACTCTGATATATATTTGAAGAACCAACTGGAACAATGGCACTCATGCCACATTTTCATGGTGAGAATTTTAGATTAAAGACAGATTTACACTTTTTATTTCTGACTGCATTCAGTTTTAATCAAGGATCCTGGGGCTTCCCACTAACAGTGAAATTGTATTTAAATAGGGCCTTTAGGGTGTTCAAGTTACAGATTAATTAACTCAATTTGGACAGGGTTTTGGGGGTGCTGTAGTTCTTGAATCTCTAATTTTATCTCTAGAGGTAGCTCAAGTTCCCCTAGACATTAGCAAGTAAATAATTGCATAGGCTTAGAATGACTGTGATTGAAACATCTGAAACAAAGCAGGCTTGTCAGAAGCCAGAATAAAAAGACCAGGAAGGAGATGACATATTACTAGAACACAAAAGCAGCTCCATCTTAGTGGCAGGAATGTCAGGACCTAAAGGAACAGCTGATGTTTCAGTCACTCCTCTACAAAATGGGGGATAAGAACATGTCTCTGGGAGGCCTGTTATGAGGACTGAATGAGACCAGTTCATGTAGAGGGCTCAGCATGGCTTCTGGCACATAGCAAGCACTCTCTAAGTGAGAGGTTATCACTGTTGTTATTATTAATCTCATAGTAAAGAAGCAGAGAGAAATGGCCAAGATGAACAGTAGCTATGCTTGTTCTGACACCACAGTGAATGGGTCTCTGGTCATCCTCTTCCTTGCCTTTCCACGGGATGCACCTACCCACTCATACTCCTCTGGTTGAAGCTATTACATTTCTTGTCCAGCTTCAAACCCTCTTTGGACTTTCCAGCCTTTCTGAGTCTTGATACCCCTTTCTGGAACCTGTCCCAGATTATAAATATCACACCTGGTCCTCAGGCTCTAGCTCAGAGGCTTACTTCTCCATCATCCCCGGCTCCAAGAAATCTGTCCCCATTCCGTCTTCACTGCATTTTAATTATATTATCTAATGGTATTTTTCACATTTCAGCTATACTTTATGTCATCTTCCACAGTGAAACTGATGATCAACAGGACCATGTCTTGTACATGTTTGTGTCTCACAGAAATCTCTCTTTGTGATTTGAAAGCACTTAATACATGTTTACTGATGTGTCTTCTGTTTCTCACTCACTTTCCATGAAGATCTTGCTTCTTTGGGAACTTGATATATTTTCTCTTTGCTCCTGGTTCCCCAGCAACTATATGCAAATATTTTGCTCTGTGTACGACATTATGCCATATGCTATGGAATAGACAACTTTACCTCAAAGAAGCCTTGTGGTCCCCTTGGAAAAGGAAGGTTAACACATATAATAATAAACCTGATTAACAACCCCAAAATTAGAACAGGTTCTAAGACAGAAGCTCAATAAGGGCCAAAAAGGTAACTGAAGTAAGTGGTCTCGATTATTTGTATAAAGAAATATGCTCTTGTCAATTCTTCCAACAAAAGGCTTCTTTGGGCTATTTTTCTATTTGAATTTAGGACTGTCTTACTCAGTTTTTTCACTGCTGTGACTAAAGGATCTGACCAGCACAACTGTAGTGGAGGAAAAATTTATTTGAGGGCTCATGGTTTCAGAGATCTTAGTCCAAAGAAGGCTGGCTCCATTCCTCAGGGTTGCAGGTGAGGCTGAACATCATGGCGGGAGAGGGTGGTGGAGGAAAGCAGCTCACATCATGGTGATCAAGAAGCAGACAGAGAGACTCCAGCTCCAGATACACAATATATACCCTATGGCCACGCCCCCAATTAGCCACTTCCTCCAGCCATACCTCATCTGCCTCCAGTCACCACTCAGTTAATCCCATTAGGGATTAATTCACTGATTGGGTTAAGACTCTCACAATCCAATCATTTCTCCTCTGAACCTTCCTGCATTATCTCACACATGTGCTTTTGGGAGACATATCCAAACCCAAACAAGGACAGAGACAAGTTAACAAGAAATATTTCACTCTTCTTTTCCTCTAGTGAAGGTAAACAATAATAAAAAGGTGAAGGCGAATAGCAGGAGCTTCTCTGCCCCAGTGACAGGAAGATGAAGAGTGGAGGGATGTGGCCCATTCAGTCACAGCTCTTTCCAGAGCTACTCAGTCCTTGCTGACCACTGCTGATGGAGAGTGCTCAGAGGGGCTTCTTTTCATTTGTTTAAAATAAATAGGAAAAAAATCTGTATTTTCATTTAAAATCTACATAGTTTTAAGAGTTTGCTATTAGAGATTTAAAAATGCTGTTCTTAGCAAATACTAGGTGTATGAATAGTATGTGTTACAGGTGTCCAGTTATTACCTCCACAGGTTTTTTTAAAATAAGAAAAAGACATCATAACTATAATTAGTTATAGTTACAAGCACTGGCTTGTAACTGGGAGGCACCTGTAGCTCATTTCTGTCTTTTTGCTGACCCCACTGTCTTTGCTGTTGGCACTGACCTCTATCCACAGCTTAGCAAACAGTGACCCAGCTCTTTGTGTTTACCCAGAGAGCTCTTCAGTTCTACTTTTAGTTTCCTCCTCCCTCTGTCTCTCACCCTCTCTTTCTTGCTCATGCACACACACACACACACACACACACACATGCACGTGCATGCGTGTGTGTGTGTGTGTGTGAGAGAGAGAGAGAGAGAGAGAACGCGCCAATCTAAAGGACGTTTCTATTTTCCATCCCAGAGTTGGCCTACTTATCCTCACCCACTGCTTGCCCCTTCTGACTTTTTGATGTCACCAGTGAAGGTACCACCGACTAATTTGCTAGTCTCATAATGTGGAGGTGATTTTCATTCTTTTCTTGTCTAGCCTGTATCATTTCTATCACAGGACTACCTGTGAGGATTTCTTTGGAGTGGCCCCTGTTGAGGGTCATGGCACTCAAATAATCTTCCTCAGAGATGGCTTCTACTTTTTTACTTTTTGTGCCTCACTCAAGTACCTTCTCACCATCTCCTGCATACAACACCTTCAGTCTTTATGTTGGTGCTTTGTACTGATTAAAAAACAAACAAACAAACAAAAAAAATCTTTCATGTCTCTTCACAATTTCCACCATCCCCTTTTCTTCATCCCCTTCAAGACTTGCCAAACTTAGCCCTGTGTTGTTTTTCCTTAGATCATTAGATCATTGTGGATCATTTGTATAAAGTAACATGTTGTACTGTAACATGCTGTCTAGCCTTTCCATTTTCCTTTTTTTTTTCCACTTCAGGTAAAGGAAATGGAAGGAAAACACCCCCAAAATAGTTATTGTATCTCAATAAATCTCAAACGAATCTGTCTTTTGTTTATCATAGACATCATGACATTTGGAATCCATCATAGCTACTAAACACTTGTTATGGATCAAGCAAGCACTGTGCTAACTACTTTATGCTTAACATCCTGTTCAACCTTCACAAGCTGACCAGATGGACACTATTCCTATTCCTGATGCACAGTTAGGAATACTGAGGTTCAGAAAAGTTAAGACTTGGCCCAGATCACAGAGTTGGTAAGTGAGGCAGGGAAGTCTCCAAGTGCAGGCTGCTGGTATAAGCCAGATGTCAATCCCCACTCCACAGTTTCCCAGTTAGGGAGAGCCGCCTGCGCAGGAGAAGTCCAGCATAAACAGGATTCATGTTAATGCAATAAATGACCAACAAAAGCTCCATTAACAAATATCAGGTAAAAATAAAGGAAGCCCATCACTGTTTCTTAGTTTTTTGCAGAGATACCACAGAACTCATAATTGAACAAAAGAGCTCCACATCAGGTTAAGGCTTCTGAAGAGTCTGGGTCACCTAGATCCCCTTACACAAAGTCAAGGACAGGGAAAGCAATTGCTAAGTCTATTTCAACTTTTCAGAGGAAGTCATATAGAATATGTTTGTGGAGAAATCAGCTTATTTTCTTACATAGTCTTTGTTCTCTTACTATTTATTTCTACTAAGGAGGTGGCCTCTTCTCATGAGCTCCAGTTCTTGAAGGGCCTCATTCTAGCATGTGAGGAGCTCCCCAAGTCCTCACTCAGGTCACTGTTGTCCTTCCATCTTGTCTTGTCGTTTCTTTTTGCTTTTCCCCTCTACTTTATATTATGAGGCTGTTTAAAGTCCATTCAGATTTAGTGTTATCTTGGTTATATGCTAGGTCCCAAGGTGTTTTATGGGAGGGAAACAGCATTTCTATTTAGAGAGACTCAGAAAGAAAATAAAGGAAGCCAAAATACTGAAGCTGGATGGTTTCCCAAACCCCCTCTAGTACAGAAAACCAAAGTAATGACTGCTCTGGACCCAGTGGCTACTGTACTTAGCTCTAAAAATCCCAAGAAGGACACTGGGAAATCATTCATTCAAACTTTTGGCCACTGCATCCTTTGTTTAAAAAATATCTTAGGTGGAAACAAAGTGTAAAGCAGATTAAAGTGGAGCTACTTTGATGGGAGAGTGATGGGGTTGGAGCCCTGCCCAGAGTTCCCCCGTCTGCCTGCCTCCCAGGAGAAACCTTGAAGGGGATCTGAGGAGCAGTCATGGCTTTGAAACTTGTTTTGGCCACAACTCACTGTAAAAAAAAAAAAGAAAGAAAAAAAGTAAAAAGAAAGAAAACAAAGTCCACCACATTTTATTAAGTGACTCCGTATAGTATGTGCACATATGTGTGTGTGTGTGTGTGTATATACACACACACACACACACACACACACCTGAAACAAAAAATTCATGAAACAGTACATATTTTTGCTATATTTGGTCATCTCAGACATTTTTCTTTCCCATTTAGTCTAATCCACTTAAGAAATACTATTTCCAGCCCACTAGATTGATATCACTATCCATTAAGAGAGTTATAAAACACTGCATTCGATGATCTAATCCTCAAAATAATTCTACAGATGAAGGAACACTTGCTCTGAACTGCATTTCCCCTTCCCTGAGGAGCTGATGAAGCAAAATGCAGCAAGAAATGGTAAGAGAAGGTTCTTGAACCTGACTGGAGGGTTGATCCACTTGATCTAAGACAGGCAGATCCCCTGTGTAGGCAGCTGGAATGCTGACCAGAGTGATGATTGATTTCTTCTTCTGACAGACAAATCATGGGACAAGTCGACCTTATTTCCATCCCAAGGACCAGAGAAGCAGGGAAGCCCAGAATTGAGGCAGCAGAAAGGTGGAGAAGAGAGATTTCATCTGCACTCAAGTCCCTGCCCAAGTTCATGCCCAAGATATGTTTTATTTTTGTCCTTGGTTCCATAAAATATCTTATATCTTTGTTACCTCTCACTTTATATTAATAAAGGAGAGAAAGAAGAAAGGAAAAGAAATCATAGCAGAGTCATGACAATGTGTTGCTAAGTTATTATTAATACGCATAAAATCTATTCATGTTACAAATTTTTCACTAACCTAAGGGGAAAATCACACTCCCTTTAAAAGAACAATGTAGAAAAATATTTCTTGTGTATTTAAAGAAAGTTAAAAAGAATGCAAATATATATTTGCAGAAAGAATTCCCAACATCTACTGCTTTCCACCCTAAAACTGTCAACATGCTATGTCAATGCAGTGGCAGCCACAGAATTTAAAGTTTCACTAAACTTTCTTTACTAATATAAAAAAAAAATCCATCTTGAATGCCATCTATTTAAATGTCTAACCCTTTTCACCTTTCATGTCAGCAAGAGATTCTAAGAAATATACCTTTAAGAAAATCTAGCCACTGTAAACCTATAGCAAAGCTTCAAACAAATGTACTACCAGTCCAAATCACAAAATGGGCTTTTATAAATTTTTTTTCTACAAAAATAAATAAGGGAAAGTCACAAAAAAAGATAAAGCCTTCATACAGAATTGCAGCAATTATATCCCCACAGCTACACTATAACCCAAAACTTTGCAAAGGCTTTGATTATTGAACCATGGCTGAAGTGAATAATTTGCTTTTCACTAAGAAAACAAGCACATTCATTCTCACCACAATGGAGAGAGGCAGTTTTAATTAAACCTTATCAAAAGATGAATAAGGAATAAACTCAATACCCATTCCATAGAACTCTATTTTCATCTGTTTAGTTTAAGCTTGCCATGTTCATGCAATAATTATCCACTGTCCAAGGAATGCTGGAGTTGTGTTAATGTTGGTAAAGATTTAATTAGCTCAATTATCTGGAGAGTATTGAAGGGAGGTTCGGCACAGTACAAATTTCTTCAGGCTTTATACTTACCTCTGATCAAAATACATGAAACTGAATTCTAACTGAACAAAAGACACTCACTTCTACAAGTCTACTATTGAAACAGTTCCATACTTCATAATTTTATTACTCCAATTAAACACACACACACACACACACACACACACACACACACGTCCTTAGAAATAGAACTCAGAAGTGAAGACTTATCTTGGTGAGAGAGAAAGATATATATATATATATATATATATATATATATATATATATATATATATATATATATATATATAGAGAGAGAGAGAGAGAGAGAGAGAGAGAGAGAGGGAGAGAGAGAGAGAGAAAGTGGGGGGTGGGAGTAGCAGTGCATATGCTAACTTTTTGGATCTGTAAATATGTTCTTAGAAAGTTAATTACATTTTCCTTTTATATAAATATTAACATTCAAAGTTCATTTCCAAAAAATATTGTTTTTTTTTTTTTTTTAAATCTAGCTTACATATATTGCCTTTTTCCTGGAAAGGGAGGCATTTAAACAGTATTAAAAAGCACAGTAACACAGACAACTGTTTCAATCTGTCAGACACCAGGGACAGACAGTAGGGTTCATTTCAGAAAACAGATTGGCCCCCAGTGGCCTGACCTTCCTGGTGGGAAAGAGAACACAGCGCTGTGCTTGACAAGCTCAGCAACAAAGAGGTATATTCAAGTCCCCCCAATTCAGACACGCTTCTCACAGGGAAAAATGCAAAGCAGGAGAAAGAAATGCATCACTTCCAGCAAAGCTGAGTTTACTTAGATCACAGACAAGCATCTCAACCATAACAAAAAACAACAAATTCAGGAAAGTAGCAAGCCCCATTTTATCCACTCACTTATAACTTCAGAAAGCTCTCTTCTGATCATTGCCAACATCTTAGCTCCCAGCCTCACCTGTCATCCACACCCACTAGCAATAGAACAATAGTGGAAGCCTCCAAATGTGACTGTCCTGATGAAAGTCCTCCTAACACTTCAACCAGTGAGGGAGACACACCTTGTCTCCCAGAAGCTGGCTCAAGAGACTTGCAAAGTAAGCTTTCTCTTATTTTTACATGCTACCATTTGGGCTTTATTTTGAAACTCAGACAGATATTGACCTGCCAGACTCTTAGACAATCATTTTTCATTACTTATTTTTATTTTACATTTGTATAGAGAATCTTCTATGAAGGTTTTGCAATGAGCCAAAAATATAGCTGACGGATCAAGAACCATAAAAATAAACGGATCAAATGATATCCTCACAAAAAAAAACAAAGGAAAAAAAAACCCTCTGGCAAAATTAGTTGCTATATATAAATACATACATATTTTTCCAACTTCCAATGTCACATTGTATTTACATCTTAGTTTGGTATGTTTTGAATTTTTTTTGTGTGTGTGTATATGTATAATAAAAATATGTTAAGATACCAACTTTTTTTGAAGCACTAAGTTTTATGTGGAAAAACAGAAATTTAAAAAGTACTTATAAACAAGCACATTGCTTCAAAAAAATAAACTCAGAGTTTGTGTTTTTTTTTAAATATATTTTTTTAGTTGTAGTTGGACACAATACCTTAATTTTTATTTATTTTTATTTGGTGCTGAGGATCGAATCCAGTGTCTTGCACGTGCTAGGCAAGTGCTCTCTGAGCCACAACCCCAGCCCCAGAGTTTGTGTTTTTAATACATGTTTTCTTGAACTATAGGGATTATGGGCACTTAGCTCAAACCACATAGTGAAGTTAAAATAAGTCCTGATTTCTAGCCCATAAATATCAGGATGACTTATTATGTAAGCAGATACTACACACACACACACACACACACACACACCCCTCATTATTAATATGTGGATTATTAGAAAATCTTACTGTGATGGGCAAACCATTCTATACCATGCAGCACATCACATTTGAGAAAAGAATGCATAATTTTGAGCACTGGACACAGACCAAAATCATAAGCTCATCTCATCAGATAAAAGATAAGGCTGGTTGAAAGGTGAGACAACTTGCACTACCCTAGTGGTCCAAATGGTTTGCCTCACCTTTATGCAAACGGCTACAAACAGAAAATTCCATAAGCAAGAGGGGCAAAAGTGATCCATGCTGATCAAAAATTGTGTTTTAAGGCCTACATTTTTTTTTGCAAAGTGTCTTAAGGTAAGGACTCCTCTGAGACAGTAAAGAAAAAACTTAAGTATAGGTTGATTTTGCCTTGTTTTCTGGCCTGCAAAAGCTTGTATGGTACGACTCACTCAGTCTGCACCCTTAAAGACATCCTCAGGACTTCAGAGCATTCTGTGTAAGAACAAAGGGTGCTTGGGTTCAGTCCGCAACACTAGTCATTTTTACCACACAAATTCCCTTCTTTTGTGCTGGCAAAGGGGGATACTTCGAGCCCTTTGGGTTTAGAGGATCTTCAAACAGACAATAGTGTGCAAACAACCCTCAAGAACAGAACTTTACCAGGACAACCTCAAGGCTGAGAGCAAGGCTTTGAGAAACGCCCCTTCAGCTGATTTCCCTCTGCTCTTCACCCTGAACAAAGCCAGAATGACAATACTGAAATCTCCTTCTTTCTTTGGATTAAACCCCCTTTGCAGGAAAAGTATGCAAATGCTCTGTGTGGCTCCCTTGACGGAGGCTACTCTTACCCAGATATCTTTTCTGTCCGGCTCCCCCGGCAGACCATCCGCTGCTTGACACAGAGACCAGACTTCCAATTCAGCATCTTTCACAGCCTGACAGTCAGATCCCTGGGCCTGCCACTGCCTCTAAAAGGGGCTCATTTAGTCATAATTAACTATTCCCTGCATATTTCCGAAGGTATGGTAATTGTGCTAAAAGCCAACAAGTGAAGCATTCATTCTACTTCTTATTTAAATCTTTTCTCCCCCTCAGCAGTTTCCTCCCTCTGCCTTCTTCTCAGTCACCCCCCTCATCCCTGACCCCCACCATTTTTTCTTTCTGTCCCTCCCTGGTAACATTTCTCATAGAGAGATGGAATGAAGTTGGAAACTGCAGACTACAGGAAAACAGTTCAAAAGGCAGAGTGTACTGAACGATGATGCATCCTGTGGGGGGGAGTCACAAAAGTGAAAGAGGTTTAAAAATGAACAAATTGTTTCTGTTGGCAGAAATATACATGTATATAAATATGTAAATACGAACCTAGATATATTTGGGTTATGTAAAATGGCCATATAATAAGCCAGTTTTGGTCCCCAGATATGTCTGTATATACACATGATATAAAAGTCCTACAGATTCCTTTTCTTAATGTATGATTCTTCTCCAAATCAGTTTTCACCCTGCATTACAAATAAGGAATACAAACAAAACATAATAATAACTTTGTTTCACCAGCTTCTCTTCTTTCTCCTTAAGCCCCAGACAAGACAGAAATGAGGTTGAGAATCTTAATTTCTGCCCTCTTGCAAATGGTTTCAGGTCCTGACAAGTGGGGCAATGAACCACTGGGCACTGTGTTCGGTTGTTGGATCAGGAGGTGTATGGGGAATGAGGTAAGGTGATGATCATCTACCTGGAAGATTCCCATAGCCACCGGCCACTGCACTACAGTCATGTGGGTCAAGTAGGAAAGTTGGCCCGGCTTTCCTGCAACATTGCCATCCACTCGATCCACACAGCACTGTTGTGGAGTTAGTCTTGGCATAGGAAAGTGCATACTGTTTCATTAAAAAAGACTCTAAAAACCAGCCCTTTGAAAAGCCCACTGAGATAAGTAGTAGGTAAAGAATATGAAGTCCCCAGTTCTTATGCTGAAACACTCTTCTAGCTCTTCTCTTTGCTTTTGGCTAAATCATGATCCCATGCTGTCTCTTAATCGTCTGGATACTGCTATTCCTGGTGTTAATTTAGCAGGATTTCTTAGGGGGAACAGAAAATACTTTAAATGTTAACTTACAGAATGCCCGGTGAATGTAAAATAAGGTTAGCTGGCTGGGTATCTGACTCTTTCTCACCTATATGCAGTGGAGAGTGTGGGCATGAGACAGCATCAAAGAACTTGTACTCACCCAATTCAAAGTTGGAATTATAGTGGCAGCCTGTTATGGCTACAAAACGGGACATTAACTAACTTTCCTAATTGTATGATACAATTTGTAAAACTCTTTTCTCTGCTAACTCAAAGGCATACAGTTTAATGCATTTTCTTTCATCATTTTCCCCACATATAATTTTATTCTTGCAAACAAAATATTCTACTTTTCTTACATTATCTTGTGCATTTGTCCATATAACTTGCCTTAAAAACTATAATTTTCAAGGCTGTGTCATATTTAATCTGTTCAGAATATTGTATTTATTTTTTTAAATGTAAGAGGTTTTTTTTTCCTATTCTTAATAATTAATGTATAATCTAGTCCATGCTAGTTGTTTGCTCACATCAACATGCTTCCTTTATCATTATAATCATTGCCAAAAAAGTTGTTGCATTACTAAACATTAAGGTGGTTTTAAGAATTTGATTAGACACACTTTAAGATCATCAGACACTTTACAATTTATTTGGATTTAGGCAAAACTGGGCATGAAAACTAGTTAACACTTATAGGTATTTAAAGTTCATAGGCATCACTATGAATTTATTCATGAAAACACTGTTGCATGCCAATTGCGTGCTTAGCATACTACAAGCAAAACCATGAAGATACTGAATTCTTAAACATTTCTTTCAACTTTAAAAATGATCTTAAATTTTTATCCCTGGAAAACTATTTATCTCACTTTTTTTTTTTCGCCCCATTTCCCCTAAGTGGTGTCAATGTATCTGAATATATGAAATTCTACATATTCACAAAAGTACAAAAGTGAAATTAAGGAGACTGTTAGTCTAGTCATTTTATAAAAAGACATGTGAACATTCTTTTAACTAAAAATAAAGAATTTATGCATGACTTTTCAAGAAAAATATTGTGTACACGTTGATAAATGCATAATAAAGGAACCATACCCATGATAGAGCCACAAAATTTCAGGGCTGGAGGATGAATGGATTTTCGGCCAAAGATATGAGTAAGTGGTGGCTGAATTTCTAACATTTTGTTAGATAGAAATGTGACGGGAAATTTGTGAATTTTCTTTACTTATTTTCAAGACATGATCTACCATGATAAGTTCAAAGAAACGAAACAAATACCACATCTTCTTTCAGGGTTGTTAAATGATTTCTAAAGGATCTTCCAGCTTTAAGATGTTTTCATTCTTCTGAGTCTGACCAGGAAGTCATACACATTTTCCCATGGGCAATCACATTAAAATCTAAGCTGTTTAGCCTGTCATTCAAGACCCTTCACAATCTGGCTTGGAATTGCTTTTTCAGTCCCATCTCTATTCACTCTCACACTCTGTCCTCCATCAGACCATTCCAGAAAGATGTTGTACTTTGTGACAGGGCTTCCTGCTTGGTGTTTATTATTTCCTTTGTTTGGAAACACCTTTTTTCTTTCATGCTTATGCAAAAACCTGACTCCTTTTGCTCAGAATATCTTCCTTTGGCAAAACTTCCGGCATAATTAATTTTTCCCTAGTTTGTTTTCCTGTGCAGCTTCTTGCAGATTTCTACTTCAACCTTCATAATCCTGAAATCTAAGTTTTTTTATTTGTTCCCTGGAATTGTGGGGTCTGGAAGGTAGAAACTGTCCTCTTTATTACTGCCTAACGTGGCACCAATATGTGGTTTAGTTGCTCTAAAAATATTTGCTGAAAGACTGAAGACTATAAATGGGGGAGACAGTTGGCTATTCACTAATTTGGCTAAATATTGAATGGGAATAAATTATGTTAAGAGATGCTAAGAGATGGAGAAAGAGTGAAATGAAGATAAAACAGTTAACAAGTTCCTGTATTCTTAGGTTTAGATTCCAGTGGAGAAGACAGACAAACAGATACCTTCAATATAGAGGGACTGAAACTTTCTTCATTCCCAATGTTTGAAGAATAGCCATATACTTATTTGTGTTCACAAAATCTATTTCTCACTGTGTCAGATACTATGCCAAATTCCACCACTGGAGTCAAAGACTGCAATATCTCAATATCTCAGGGTTTGTAATTCACTCTCCCCTTTGTTGGTATCTCCTCCATTTCCACTCATTTTCAGTTAAAAAGCTGGAGCTGTGAAAGTAATCTCTCTCTCTCTCTCTCTCTCTCTCTCTCTCTCCATATGCTGACATTAGGCAGCCCTGTCCTCAGTTCAGTCTCCATACTGAGTTCCTTCTACTTGACTGAGAACCTATCCCGGCCTCCTGCTTCCTTCATATTTCTCCTGGATTTCTCCCTTTGACTACAGAACCTCATCTGCCTTAACTTGGTGATCAATGTGAGTCATGTGGCTATCAAGTGCTTCCTGACATGATGTGATGAGAAAGGCAATTCTTCTCAATGGCAGTCTTCCCCAAAATCCATCACCCCAGTGTATCCTTCATGAGAAAACCTCATGAAGGACATCCTACAAAATACCTTAGTGGCTCTTCTCAAAAGCACTGAGGTCATGAAAAACAAGGGATGATTGGAGAAGTTATCACAGAGCAGAGGGAATTAAGGAGATGTGGCCACAGTGCAATGTGGTACCCTGGACGGGCTCCTGGAACAGAAGAAGGACATGAGTGTGTAAAAAGAGGTGACATCCAAGTATACTTCATAGCAGATGGGCAGGGAAAGATTCTAGTCCTTTTTCCCAACAGGAAGTCCTGTTTCTGCTGTGTCTCATCAAAGCTCTGCTGAAAGCCTTTCTAAATATGTATGTAAAATGGCCTGATGACTTAGCATCACATGGTCAGTGGCTCTCTCTGAAAGGGTAAAATTAGTGGATACAAAAAAGGAAAAGTCCCAGCCCCCAAATTAATATCTCCTAAAAGGCTTCTAAAAATTGTTCTACTAAACATCCAGGGCTGTAGTAGATGACACTTCATTATGACTTCAGATAATACTTGTATGAACACAAACTTTTGTTTGTTGTACCCCAGAAAGTTTTTTTATTTTATTTTGCATTGAGTAGCAATTTCTTTAAGGGGGAAAAATTCTATGAGCATAATTAATATGTCAGAATAAGCATATAACACTAAAGATACCGGGCAACTGCTCTTACTCTCTGGCCTTAGAACACTTTATACTCTCACAGAGGACTCTGAGGAATGTCTGCTTATGTTGATTATAGCTGCTAATATTTACCACATTTGAAATTAAAATTGTTAATCTGAAAACAATTCATTAAAAAACCATTACATGTTAACATAAAATAAAAATAACTACATTTTCCCAAGCAATTAGGAGAGGGATGTTATTGTTTTACAATTATATAAATATTTCTAATGCCTGGCTGAATAGAAGAGGGCTGGATTCTCTTATTTGTTTCTGTATTCAATGTGCTGTAATATGTTGGTTTTGGTTGAAGCAAATGACAAAAATCCATATCTCACAGATATATAGTTGGAAAAGGAAAGTGTACTTTAATAATCTTTTTGAAGTAACTATGAATATATATTTCTTTATATTACAACAAAACTCGATAATTGGTAGTTTTTTAAAGGTTAGTTTTAGTGGGGAATCTGAACTTGTACCAATAAACTCTTTGTACACTGTTACTTTAAAATATATTAGTTCATTTTATGTCTTCAGTGACTATTTCACTTATGCATGATTTTGCTAATAACATGCATTGGTCTTTTGAAAAATTTTGATTCAATGAGATATGCAGACTTCTCAAATGTTGACACATTTTACTATACAGTATCAAAAACTCACATTTTCTTAAGTCACTACCAATCTCATTAGAAAAGTCTTACAGAAACTATCCATCTCATGGTGGCACATAAAGGTTTCCTATAGTTTCCTCAAATTCTAACTTTCCATTTAAAGTTCTAATATCCTCATTGACAGAAAATAATATGGGTTGTTTTCCAAGAATGGCAGACTTAGTTTTTGTTCATTTTTGAGAAAATATCTTTCAATCATGTATCCAAGTTTGAATAACCATAGTTTGTTCATCATTCTTTCAAATAAAAACCATGTTGCAGGACAAAAGCAGCTAGTTTAGCTTGCAACTCAAACAACTGCCCAGGAGATAAGCACAGATTTAGTACACAGTAGAAATAATTTACACAAATATAACATTTAGTCACACAGAATATGAAAAGGACATTTACTCAAAGGTAGAGATTTAATGCAGTTAATAATTTCTACTTCTTCATCAAACCAGTATTAAGTGAAACTGGCTTTTTTTTTTTTTTATTGCAATTACATGGTGGTGAAAAATCCAGTGCCCAGGAAGAGTCTTGAGTCACTACTTGAGCATACTTAGGAGCCAGCAGTTTTGCCTACCATTGCTTTTCTACTACTAATGCACAGTTAGGGGGAAAAAGGCAAAGGACATCTTATCATTCTTATAGAAATAGTTTTGACCCCATAGAGCCCTTAGGGAACTACAGGGTATATGGGCCACACTTGGGGATCTGCTGATAGGGCAATTGTAAGGATGCCATTTCTTTTCCTTAGAACCCGGGGGAACTTATCTGAGAACCCACAAACCTGAAGGTGAGAATTTTAGCATATAGTCATTCAGTCCATAGAGTTGTAGAGAGGTTCTACAAAGTGAATGGTAAATATAAGAATGTCAAAATATGCCAGAGATTATATTAATCAATGGAGAGGAGGTAAATTAAGAAGAATACAAAATACCAGCAAATCTAAGAAGTCAGTGAACACATGCTGACTTTGAAACGCAGAGCTGGGGTCAAGGAAAAAAGAAAAGGGTAGGTGGTGAGACCAGGTATGAGCAAACCCCTCACCCCCCCACTCCATGTAGCTTGCTATCTTCAATTTGCTTGTTTTGAGAGGTGAGGGCCTCATATGTGGCTAAATAGTGGGAATGAACTTGTAGACAACTATACCCAAGTCCTGTTTCCTGTTTTTTGCTTTGTGTGTGTGTGTGTGTGTGTGTTGTGATGTTGGGGATGGAATCTAGGGTCTTGTGCGTGCCAGGTAAGTGCCCTAAAATTGTGCTACACCCCCAGCCTTAATTATTTCATTAACAATAATTTGACAATGTTTTCTGTCAAAATAGTTTATTATTCTAATAATAAATCTGTGAAGTATTAATAAATTGAGTTACTGTGGAAGAACTTTAGGTTAATTTCAAATAGCATTTTATTTAAAAAAAAAAGAAGAAGAAAAGAAAGAAAGAAAAAAAGGAAAAAAAAATTTCAGGGCCAGCTTCTAGACTGCACAATAAAATTCCCAAACGAGGGGATGGATGGATTCATGGATTCACACTGATGTTTAAATTTTTAGATTTGACAGAACTAATGCAGTACATCTTGACAGCTATATACAGTAGCTTAATGCTAAGCTTTTTATGCTGAATATAGAACAGAATGAATTTTGCACCAGTGTTTTGACTGGGAGGTTTTAAGATTCTTATTCACATTAGACAGCAGTCTGAGGCTGCTTGATAAAACAAGCCTTGGCTATTTAATAACTGCCTGATAAAATGTCTCAATATTTAAGAGAAAAGAGAAACTGAAGGCAAAGACATTTTGAAAATATACATTTTAACCAGAATCTGGATGCTAAGTAAACATCTTTCAGTGTTCAGCCAGAAAGACTTGCAGCTGTAGCATTTGTGATTTACAGTAACAAGATGAAGATCTTCATGCAAAAGATAAATGATATCATAAAAATTCTTTATCAAAAGAAAATGCATTTTCTAGTGGAATTTATGTAGGAAAAGAATTTACACCAAGGTCGATTTAGTGCATTTTTAGAAGCTTTGAATTTGGAGCTTAGTGCGAGTACATGCTAGCAAATATTATTCTGTTTGTCATTGTGTTCTCTTTTTACAGGTTGCAGGCTGATTTTCTCTATAAGGGCACCTTCTTAGTTTTGTTTGTAAATAAGGCTACTATAAATTATTGACTTTGTGTTAGATATTAAAGTCTAGATGAACGAAAACTGGAGAGCTTCCCCTTTAAAAAACAAGAGGTTAAATTGTACCAAAATATGATACATATTCTAAAATATACACATATATTTTAACATGGATTAGATTTCCATCTCCCAAAAGGCACATGGTCTCCTTTATCAATGAGATCACATGTGAATCAGGAACCCTGGTTTGATGTGTGCAGCCTAGCTACCACTGAATATAAACACCGGTCCTGTTATTCAGTATGCAACTGAGCTAGTCTTCCACACTAGCCAAGGGCGGGGGGGTATCTCTCTAATTTTCTAAAGTTGCCCATCTCTATCCGGTTCTGTCGAATTGCCACAATTGCCCAGATAAAACATTTGAGTGTGTGTCAGCTTTAATTAATGTAACATGACCTGATCATTTCCACAGTTAAGAATAAAGAAGTTTGCATTCTTTAAACCCAAAGCTCAACCTGGAGATTATGCTAAGTTGCTTCATTCATAGTCCACACTCCTCCGCTCATGTCAGAAGGACAGCATTTGTCCCCTCTAGTGATAAACAAATTATACATGAAATCAATTCCACTTCACAATCATTTTCCCTATTGGGTATTATCTTTCCTTCCCTGCTCCCTCCAGTTAAGCCCGCATCCTGTAACTTGCTAATGAGCTGAGGGCTTTCTGTTCCAGGTGGCACCCCCTGCCTGGAAGTCATGACATTTCCCATTTCGAATGCTGCTGGCATTTTTCGACAGCTCCTGCTAACTAGCCTTTTTGACCTGCACTAAGAGGAACTCATCTGATCGAATCCTCTAACCTGCCAATCATTCCAGCAAATGATCTTCACAGTCACTCCCAAGGCAGGAATGGAAGGGGGGAAAAAAAGGAAAAGCCAGTGAGAGAATGAGGGAGTCGGCAAAGCGGCTGCCTCTGCAGCTACCTAATGAGAATACTTTAAGTCTCTGAGGCAGCTGAAACACTGAAAAACTGGTGGGAAAATTAGGACACAACTGAATGCCTGGCTCTGTAATTACTGATTTCTTTCCATCCTGAGATCATTTTGAGAGCAACACCTCTGAGATGTGCCAGTTTCTAAAGAACACAAGAATATCCCACCTTACGCAGAGAAAATAGATTTATTTCTCCTGCCACTATCAATATGCAATTCTCATAATCCCACTCTGTCAAACAGTATCCTTTGCAGAATTAATTATGTGCTATAAGCTCGTTAAGTGTGCATTTGTAAACTAGGGATGATTATAAGGTTTGTCACAGTGAAGCAAAGCTCTCTTTTTTTCCTAGGCATATTTTGAATGTTGCAACTAGTTAAGGGTGTTGACTTTTACACATTCATATAAAAGCAAACAGGTACAGTAGAGGTTAGTACTAGGCTCAGGGAGGATTAAATTCTTGACATCAACAATATAGGATAATCTGGGCATTCTGAATTAATGGAGGTAAAAAATAAATTTTTTTTCTTCTAGATTTATTCTGCCTATACAGAATCAGTTTACTTAATTACATTTAAACATAGTGGGTCACCAGATCACAGAATAACTCAATTATTTTAGGAAGAAAGATCCGGTAGGTGGTTTATTTGGCAATGGGTCTCAACTCTAGGTATCTTTATATGGAGTAGATTTGTTGACCAAGAGATGATACAACATAATTATGTGTTATCATTACACCATTGTATGTAATAATGTAAAATAAATACTGTACATGATTTAATTGCACATGATAATCACAGATCTTTCCCCATTTATAGCAATTAGGCCAATAGCCCCACTTACAGCAATTATTTCATGTAATTGAGGGCATTTTACTAATTACATTGAAAATGATAATCCAGAGCAACTAAAAATCCAAGGGCACTATACATAATGCAAAGTATATTAAAAGAATGGTAATATTTTACAGGGAGAAAATTCAACCATGTATGGAAGCAAACAGTATAGTATTTAATCCCATGTTCAGCATACATGGACACTCATTATAACAGGAATTTCTGACAATTTCTCCAACTTTTGTATTATTATTTTTCTAGACCTTGTATATTATTTCCTTAGCTGGAAAAGCAATTCTTTGATTAATCTATAATGTTATCTTAACAACTCTAGCACTGTTGGAAAATTACTCCTTTGACTATGTAGCATATTGAGAGGGGCAGGGGAGAGAAAGAGAGGAGAGAGAGAGAGAGAGAGAGAGAGTTGGTAGAAGCAGCAGCTATCCCAAATTCCAAAAGAGACTGAGTAAATTATTCATTTGCACAACTAATTTGATGTTCTTAAAAGCTTTATTCATAGAAGCATCTCAGAGCATCGCAAACATTTTGTTAATCACACTTGTAATAATTTAACTAAAACGTTAATTTTTTATTGAAATACATTCTGTTATAGCATTATGTTTGCTCTCTGTCTAGAATTTTAATGTGTCTAAGGACCTGAAACTCTGTAGTTTTGTTCCTAGGGCTCTAATGACTGGCCTTCCCTGATTCTCCTCCCCATTTCTACCCAAAGCTCCCATTTGAAGAATATCTTGGGAGTGATGAGCATCTGTGGGACAATGGGAATAGTTTCTAGCTTCTTTTTGCCTTCCCGTCTCAACATTGTCATTTAGACATTGTCCTCTGTGCATTCAAATGTCATCCCAGACCATCAGCCCACTTCAACTCAAACAGCCTCCTTTTATGCTCAGACACTTCTTAGAGTACCAGCAGACCACAAAGACTGTCTACTGGGACTCAGCTGCTGTCCTGGTATTAATAATACAATATAGTGCACTTAGGACATAGATGATTCCCTCTGTATCCCAAATTCATAAGAATCACCATTAAATGAAAAGGAAAAATAGAACACCTGAGCTGATTATAGCCATGTACTAGAGGTAAATGCTAACTCTAATAGTTTAGCCAAGCACTGTAGTGGATACCTTGGTTACGGGCCACACCACATCCTGTGGCCACAAGTTATAAGAATCCTTCATTCATATTATGTTGTAGGCTAAATAGTCCCTAAAAAAATCAATCTGTGTTTTAAAAAGCCAGAAGATGAAAGCCACAGTGCTATTTTCCCTGTCCCCCACAATTGAAAACTCATCTAATCTGGAAATGCTGAATCACAAAAATATAGTCACTTTTTGAGGATGCATAGGCTGATGAATCACTTTGTGGAGCATGAAACCAGATTCCTTTCTTTTAGCCATTTTGCCTCTTAGAACCCTCAATCAGAGGATGGAAGAGGAAAAGCAAGGCCAAAAAGTATCACTATTTTTAATTTAAAAAAACATCATTCTGAATTCCTTGTTATTAAGAAAAACACAATGAAATAGTTCAAGTCAACATAGCTTCATGTGAATAACATACAGGGTTTAGCAAAACTGTGTGTGTTCACATTTGTGTGTGCAGAGGTAGGGGAGGAAAAAGGGAGAGAATGACGATGGGGAAGCAGACAGCAGACACAGGGGAAATGTGAACATTTGGGGAAAGCAAGAAAAGGGCTTCAGAATTTTTTTTTTATGTTATTCTTGCAACTCTTCTGTAGACCTGAGGTCGTGTCGATGTAAAAAATTATGTAGTTTATAAATACACTCTGAGTGAAAATAAAATAACTTTATTTTTATTCTTCTTTGTAACAAGACTAGTCCGTCATTAAGCAGATTAGGTAGTCAAGGCCTGAGAGTTCCTTGCTGACCCATTCAGGGTTGGGGAGATGTAGAGTACAGGTCAGAGGTGGCCCACAGAGAAGGAGGGATGCAGAGGCAGAGAAGCGAGAAGATTATAGAAGAGACAAACTTCTATAGTCTACTCTTTTGCATTGGAGTTTAAAGGACATGAAAGGATCCTGATTTGTACCTCACAGTACACAGAATACTATTAGGCTATCTCCTAGGATAGAGGAGAAGCTAAGGTAAAGGGGTGGAAGTAGACGGGAAACTGAACAATATTCTGGCCTCTTCTCGATCTTGTGTTCATAATGTACACTATGCATTTGTGGTTTAAAGCACTGTCAATTTCTCAAGTAAGATGTATTTTTTAATCTGCGATAATGTGGGAGTAATGACATCAACCAGGTATGCTTTCAGATAACACCTGAGAGGAACATCAGGGTTTGTTTCTCCTTCTGCCTACTATTTTTGCATCTTTTGTCAACTATATGAAGCAACAAAGATGATAGAAGCGTTGCTATTTGATAGGAAAAAATATCTGTAGGGTCATGAAGAAAATACCAGTTCTTTCAGGGAAAAACAAAACAAACAACAATAACAAAAAACGAACACCAAACCCCCAAACTAGAAAGAAACACAGATTTAACAGCTGAATTTTTTATATGGTGATAAGTTCTATTGGGTGGCATCTGCTTTTGTGTCTATGGTTGAGAAAACACATGACTTAAAAATCTTTAGTCAATAGCCCAAAATATGACACAGTGAAGATCTTAAATGTCATTCAATGAAGATATTATCACTCTGTTAAAAATGGGGTTTCCCTCTATACTTGTTGATTTTTACCTCACAGTACACAGGCCAGGCAAGGTGCTTTTCAGCTTCATAAAAGCTTCCAGGATGGCTAAGACCAGAGCCCTTTTCTGAGGGGTCCTTAAGGACAGGTTGTCCACCCCATTCACAGCTCAGCTGATGGCACCAGGGCTCCGAGACTGACCTACAACAGCCCATGGTAGGCCAGAAACTCATATGGGGGTGACTGACACGGCAGCCTTGCTCTCTGCGTGCTCATGATGATGGCTACAGCAATCAGAGCTGCTCTCTAGGACGGTTTCAATCTGAGGAAAAAAGAACTCAGTGGCAGACTGTCCCAGAGGCAGAGGGACAAAGAGAAATGACAATGAGCAGGATCCATGAATAAGCAGAAACAAGTCAGCTGAAGCCACAAAGTGAAGGGAAGATGAAAGCAATGTGAGTTGATGTAGAGACTGAAAAAGTGAGCCACCACAATGTCACAGCACGGAGGAGAGCAATAGGTGGCTCTTTCTCCAGGAACAGTTTCCAGAGTTGAGATGGCAGATAAACTTAAAGCAACTGTTAGGTTCCGAGTGACATGCCAGGCTACTTAGACTATCAACCCATCCTTCTTTTCACAGACCACTGCTAACTGAGGAAGCCTGACATGGTCACCTTCTCCTGAAAGATTCTGACACCAGCTCTGTCTCAGTCTCTCCTGTCCCCGTGGGCACCAGGCTTGGTGTGTCTGCACAGCGCTCCGACACTCTCAGCTGTGCATCTCTATCCCTCTCACTTTGGCTCTTGTCTCTTTGCTCATCTTTCTCCTCCTCACACACAATGGGACTTAATCTGGAAATGAAACACATTTTTACTTAATTCAGTTTTCTCTTTCTGATTCCTCTTCATAAAACTTAGGTGAGAGAAATGCTTTTCACCAACATTGTCCAGTAGAACATTCTGTGATCCTGGAAATGTTGTGTACCACCCTAAAAGTGGTGACTTGTATGCAGCTTGGAGCACTTGAAATGTGGTACTGCTACTGAGGAAAGAATTTATTTAAGTTAACTGAAATCAATTAAAATTTAAATAGGCACATATTCCTAGTGGTTACTATGTTGGACAACACAACTCCGTTCTTTAAGAAGTGAAAGGAGGAAGGAAAGAGAGGGAGAGAGGAAGGAAAGAAAGAAGGAGGGGGAAAGAAGGAGAAGAAAGGATGGAGGGAAGAGGGTGGGGAGAGGAAAGAAAGCAGGAAGAAAGGGCAGGAGAAAGGGAAGTAACAAGGAACTGCTTAATTTTATGTGATGAAGCACTGATTATTTTCCTAGTTTGTCTTTATCCTGACCCAAAATAGTTGATTATTTTATCGCATGAATTTATAATTCCTACATTATCTGCTGGGGAATTCAATATCTAATGCTACCTGCATCAACATCCCTTCGAGTTCCTAGAATGCAGATTCATGGGCACCAGGAACTGGATTTGAAGAACTCCTCAGGGGTCTGGTGCCCCAAGCTCTGTCTAGAATCTGGTTCCTAAAAAAACCCCAAACTTTACCTTATTTAATTAAATTTTCTTGAGCAATCAATGCATTCTATTTTCTTTATTTGACAGACTACTTTTAAGAAATCATTGCTTAATGACTGAGTCAAGTAGTGATTCTCTATAGCCATTTTTCCATCATTCTGCAATTCTTAAATAATTTTGGACTAGCAAAGAAAACATGCTAAAAGGAGGGGAGAGGGTCACCAAGGTATGCACACAGTGAACCTCTTGCACTTGAATCAAATTCTTTAACACAGTAGACAGATATTCATAGATTTATTATTAATTTAATGGGGGTTAAAGATCAATTGCTTGATTGAAAAGAGTACCTACTGTTTCAGGAAAATTACAAAACATATGTCTAAAGAGAAGTGCCATTCTTACTCCTTGAGTTCAGTAAAAGAAGAAGGAGACAGTGACCAAGCACTTCCTATGTCAATTCAGAATGACCGGAAAATTAAGCTCAAGAGAGGGGTATGTCTGGTATCACTCTGTTCAAATACAAGTGATACTAATGGATGTGATATTCAACATAGCTTCTGGCCTTGTCCTTAGGGAAATTCTATTCATGTTTAAGGCTTTCTCAGACTTTAGAAGGGTCTTATTTTCAATGGTGGTGAGTGGGAAAACAAGCTGTCTTTAGAGGATAACAAAATGCAGCACAGTATTTTGATCAACAGTGGCACTTATCCCATTTTTAACTTAGGAGCTTGTGGTTTTCTTTTTATTTAATTTCACTATAAGTTTTTAAAACGAATTGCTGAAAAGCAAAATGCATTTCATTAGCTTTTCTACTAAGGCCAATTTATGTAAATCCAGCATTATTAAATAAATAATTGAAGTGACCTCAGTTTGCAAGGAAAAAAACAATGTGACACTGAGGTATGGGAGAAAAATTAGGACTTGAAACATTCCTTCCTACTTAACCCTCCATCATTGGGAAGACAGAGGGATGCAATGCCTGCCACATGTACCTCCCTATAAATCCCCTGAGAGGAACGGTTAGAATGCTAGTCTGCATTCAGCCTCTTTGAGCCCCCAATATCTTCCCCCTCCTTTTTCTTAATCTCTCTGGGCTTTACAAAGAACTGGGACATTCAAGGGAAATTTAAGATGCCACAGTCTGCTCTAAACAGCAAATGAATTCAACAACAATAAAGAAATCAAAGCCGAGGGAATCACACATTTTTCCAATAAGGATGCCTTATTTGGGTAGACATTTTGCTCTATAATGTCTATAACTTAATAATTAGTTGCTGGTCAGTGTGAGGCCATTCCATATGCTGTATGAGGCCAATAAACTGGCTATCTTATTTGATCTCTAAGACAGCCCTATTTGATTAAAATTTAAAAACCCACAAAGATGAGAAATTAAAATGATTTCTTTTTCTGTTGACTGACAGAAAACTGTTAGAATCCAGCTTTCCCACAGCTTTTCTGAGAGGAGAAAAATTGAGATGTTTCCTCCACATCATGTTGACTCAAGCTGAGGTATTTGGCTAGAACAACAATAATATCCAAGCTTTAAAAGTTGGTGTGAAAAGACAAAACTTGTGGAGAAAAAATTAGCATTGCTGTCAAGTAATTGTAGAGAAAAAGCTTCCACTGTGCAGATATAACCTTAGATCTAGTTTAAAAATCATATTTCCATGAAAATGCATTTTTGTAAAGACTTTCAAATACTGAGGACTGAAGTTCTCAGCACCTTTTAAAAATCTCCTTTCAAACATTAGCAATTTTTGAGACTGTCTGGGCAATGCTCTATCCAGTTTGCTTGATTTGATTTTTACAAGGATGAGGTGACCTGAAACACATCCTAGAAGCTTTGACAGCCAGGGTAAGGTCAGGAGATCTCCAAAGAGCCAAGAAAGGACCTGGCACTGTGACTGAAATTCAGGTTTGCTTGTGTGCATGTGGGAGGCAGAGCACAAATAATGTCCACTTTTTGTTTTGTTCCACCAAATTGGCTAAGGGATTTATAAAGCCAGGGGTACTCATTATTATAATGCAGGTTAAATACTTTTTAAAAGCATATACCACAACCCTCATGAATCAAAACATTCTTAGAATGAGGATGTAACTGGTCAAAAACAGCCTGATTCTTGGGTCAATCAAAATTCAGAGTAAGAGCACAAATTATATCTAGTTACTTGTGCTTCTAGATAACTTTATATCCAATGAGGAGAAACAGCCTGAAGAAGGAGAAGTCTTACTCAAGTTTAACAGTAACATCTTTTGACTGTCATTTACCATATTTTATCTAGGGATCTCTTTCCTCTGAATCATTCATACACCACCAACACAGCCCTGAGAGGCCTACATTGGCCCCTATGTTGACAGCACATAAAAGCAAGTCTTAAAAAAGCTCAATGTACTGGTAGATCATCCATAAGAAAAATCTGTATACTTAAATTCACTGTCTTTACCTTTCTGTCAATTTAGCCTCTTATCATATTTCAAATTAAAAGAGGAAGGAAGAATGCCTCCTGTACACATCTCCAGTTCACTTGAACAATTATTGAACTTTGAATCAGTATAAAAAGTTTTGCCTATAAGGGCAAGTTAACTATTTATTTGCTTTAGAGTATGATATTACATTGAAAGGGAAAATACACATGTGTGTATACACACACACACAGACACACACATACACACAGAATTCCAAAAACAGAAACAAAGAAAACCAACCCCCCTTCCCAATAAAAAACAAACAAACATAAACCCCATATATTTCCATCTGGCAATCAAGAAAAGTCTTTCCAGAAGTTGTCATCTCCTGTTTGTCGCTATATAGCACGCATGATGACTGGGACAGGGTATATCACCTAGACTTCACCATGTTTATATTATGCTTCCTGTCTGCAAAATAGTAGAGGTCAAAAACTGAAATAGTGCAAAGGAGAAACTTCATCATGATAAAGTCTCTGCCAGGAGCCAGATAGAAATCAGAAATGGGTAAAGAGGCTCAGATGGCACTTAAGCTCAACAGGGGAGCTTACATCCTCTCCATAGGAGGTAGCCATGATTGGGTCACACACGAAATCTGGTAGGAATGGGAGTGCAGTATTGCCAGAATTGCCGATTTTTCCAGGAAAGCTAGAAATCTATCGAGTCTTTGTGTAAAATCTCCCAATTTTTAAATGTGAGCAACCAATTAAGAGTGTGTGGACCAAACAAAGCAGGTTTGTGGCTTAGATACAACTCAGAGCAAACCTTTTTATGACCTCAATGAAGATTGTGTGAGCAGAGAAGATGATTTGCTCATGACTCAAACAGTTCACTTAGGACTACATAACTAAAGTGCAAGGCAAAATATAATTTTGGTTAGACTCTAGGACGTACCTGGAAATAGGGAATTTCTAGTAGGTGTCTGGAAATATAGAAATGACTGAATTCACTCTGCCTCAGTAGAATGTCTGATAAATGCCATAATGAACCCAAGGGACTCGTAAGATAGTTTCAGGGAAAAAATGAGTCTGAAATATTTCATTCAAAGAATCTATTCAATATCTATTAAATATTACCTTCCAAGTAAAAGTAGGTCATCTTACCTGCTCTTTTGAGAGGGCTGTGCTCATCAGTGCTTGCTGTTTGATAGACTTTTGCCATAACTATTGTTTTTCCCAAAGGCCCGCATGCTCTCTCCAGCTTCTGGCTGCAATCTCACATTTGAGACGGTAAAAATAGAAGACACTGAGGACAGAATGAAAAGTTTTCATTTATATACTTATAAGTATGCTAATGATCTTTTTTTTTTTTTAAAAAAAAGTAGAAACTGAGATGTCATTCTTCATGTGCAGCACATAGATTGCCACAGTGTCTTATCGTTGAAATGTCAAGTGGCCACAGGCACGTGCGCACACGCACACACACAGGATGGGAGAGTCTGCCTTCCCCTCAGAACCACAGCTCAGGTCTCCCACAGGTCTCAGATCTAGAACAATTCATTTGGATCTGGAAACAACATATTTTGCCCTTTCTTTATGCCATTCTTTCACTTCACTCAATGGAGAAATATTTACTGAGTCCCACAAATCAGAATGAAAGGAAATTCTTGTTCTTACAGGTTCTGGCTGTAGGGGACAGACAGAAAACAACCAAATAAATATGATAAATAGTGATACGTGTTAGGGAGGAAAACAGAACAGGGACGAGACATTGGAAGTTTGAGGGTAGAAGGACGTCAGCAAAGGCTTTCCTGATACGGGACACTTGAGCAGGGTTTGAAAAGGAGGAGAGAGGGCAAGACCTGGACCTTTCTCTAGAGGAAGAGAAAGTACAAACATCAAAAAGAGGAGGCCAGAAGAGAGGCAGACCAGTTAGGAGGCTACTGTGACAAAAGGTCAATAAAGGACGATGAGTGGCTTGGGACAGGGTGATAGCAGTGAGGTAAGGACTGGTATGATCCTGGGTATATCTTGAAGGTACTACCAACAGTGTTGGTGGATGAATTGGATATAAAGTGTGAGAAAAGGTGTCAAAGAACTACCCTAAGCTGGGAGAATGGCATTGCCATTTATTCACAAGGAGTAAGTTTGGGGAGAAGATTAGGAGTTCAGTTTTGATAATACTAGTGGAGACACTGGGCAGTCACTTGGATATGCAAGTCTGGAGTCAGAGGAGGTAGAGCTAGAGATAGAACCATGTTTCAATGATAATATTTAAATCTTGAGATTGGATAAGATCATCAGGGCTCCAAGGAGTGCATGCAGGTAGAAAGACCTGAGGATTAAGCCTCAGGACACTGAAACAATGAGAGGTCTAACAGAAGAAAAACCAGCAAAGGAGTATGAACAAGAGAGTTTAAGAGGCAAAAGGAAAATCATGAGAAAATCCTGCCTGGAAACCAAGGGAGGGCAGTGCCACGAGGAGGAGGTGGCCAACCATATTAAATTCTGCTGATCAAGATGAAGGCTGGGGGTCTGGGGGTTGTGGCTCAGTATTAAAGTGCCTGCCTAGCATGCATGAGGCACTGAGTCCGATGCCCAGCACCACATTAAAAAAAAAAAAAAAAAACTAAATAAACAAAATAAAGGTATTGTGTTCATATATATATAATGAAGCCTGGGAAAAGATACCAGAAACTTTGAAAACAGAAGTTCAGGAGTTGTGGACTTAAGGGCCTGGTTGCAAAGGACTCAGGACAAAACAGAAGTTTGTCCTAGAGGACGTAGATATATTTGAAATGGGTGTGCTTTTTTATTTTTGAAATAATGGTACGGAGTCACATAGTGGCATCTTGTTGTTTTAGGATAATATGTAAGACGATGCAGGAAAAACTACAGATCTGGAAAGGTCCAGATGTACAGATGTAAATGAGAAATCTGAAGTCCATGGAGTCTGAGGCACCTGTCCAAGGTTGCCCTACTAGGTAACATTGGAGCTGAAGCGAGAAGCCAGGTGATCTGATTCCCAGCTCAGTTTTCTTTAGACTGTACAAATTTGTTGGCCTTCTTTTACTGAATTTGAGTTTTGTGAATTAGCAAATGAATGTAATAAAATCAAGGACTCTGTGCTATGAAGTGTATTTTGTTCATTTACTTTGACAAGGGTAGTTCAGCCTCAATTATTTATGTAACTTGATAGTATACACAGGAGAATGCCCTGTGGTGTATTTGGGAAAAGTAATGAATTTCTTCTAAATCAGCCCTCCATTTACTTTCCTGCAATTAAATCTTTGTGAAGAAGTGGGGCAAGGCTGTTGGGGTTTTAGGACAGAGGGAGAATGATAGGGTGCCAGTGGAATTAGCCAGTTTGAACTGCCAGACCCCAGGTAACTATATCATTTATTCTTGCTTGATGCATTTATAATTCCACCAATATATTACTTCTAAATTTTGATGTTATGCAACTTCAATGAATGCTCAGTTTTAATGTGCTTCAGCATCCATTTTGAACATAAGCTGAATTTTCTCATACGAAAAGCAGGGCTCAGTCGCCCTGACACAATTTCCAGTTCTTACACATCCCCCACTCTAGTTTCTCAATCTGGTCCATCCAGGCACCTGCCCTATATAGCTGCTCCCTGATGACTACTTCCCTATGGGACATCCAGGCATGGCCTGCTGAACTAGCCTCATGACCCTCCCACCCTGCATGGACTGTGGGGACATATGTAGTAGCCATCGCCAGTCACAGTAAGACAAAAGGAATTCTTGTCTGTTTGCTTTAAATCTGCCAATTAAAACTCCCCAAGGGAAATCTGTTTGGAAGAAAACCCTGGACTACCCAAAGGTATTGACTTCAGTGTCCCCCTCCTCTTGGTGACTGTGCTCCCTGACTTCTGTACTACAGGCATGCAGTGCACCCCTCAGGACCTATAAGTACTAGAACTTGTAAACTTTCATATTGTGTTTGTATAACTGCAGCCATTTCTGAGATTTGTCTCCTGAGGGTAATGCCTCTGTGAAATGACACATGCAGGTGGACCTCTGTGGGTACTCTTCTGCCTGGGCCTCTAAGTTGATAAAGAAACCTGAAAGTTCCATTCACATCAGTAACTTGATGAGTTTTTAAGGAATAGTCAAATATCAAAGATATTACATTATTGTTTTCTTCCAAAGCAAATAAGAGTCTAGCATAAATAACACTTTATTTTTTTATACAATTCTATAGAACAGCTGCCGTTCCCTGCAGTACCTAGGCTACAATAACCCTGATGCTCTTCTCAAGGGTCTGACAGATCAGAGCACACCAAGAAGGCTAGGGGGCACTAATATTTTTGTTCCCAGCCTTCTTTTTAAAATCATCACGATTATTATGATTACTATGATAGTGGGGATTAAACCCAAGGGCACTTAACCACTGAACTACATCTCTAGTCCTTCATATTTTGACACAGGGTCTCATACTCTGTTTGTTTAGAACCTTGCTAATTTGCTGAGACTGGCCTCAAACTTTGGATTGTCCTGCCCCAGCCTCCTGAGTGTCTGGGATTACAGGCATGTGTCACCATACCTATAGTCTTCTACTTTTAACCTGGTTGTACTACCTGTTGAATAAGTTTTTCTTTTGAGGGCTATAAGGCATCTTAGAGAATGAGAATGCTCTAGACTGATTTGAGTCCCATTCCCAATCCATGTATTGATGCCCTAAACCTCAACGTGATGTTATTTGGAGATGGGGCCTACAGAAGTGGTTAGGATTAGAGGAGGTCAAGAGGGTGGGTCACTCATGATGGTATTAGTAGCTTTGTCAGAAGAGAAAGAGAGAAGTGTTCTATCTACCCTGTGAGGACACAGCAAGCAGGCCCTCTGCCAGACAGAAGGAGAGACCTCAGCAGGAATCATTCTGTGGGCACCTTCATCTTGAACTTCCCATCCCCAGAGCTGTGAGTAATAAGTGCCTATTGTTTAAGCCACCCCACTCTGTGGTATTTTGTCATAGCAGTCTGAGCTGATGAAGACAGCGAGGTTCCTGGAATTGGTGAGTCTGAACAATGACTTGGTTGCTAAGACAATCCATTTATTGATTCTGCAACACTTCTTCCTCCCAAGTGGACCTTCTTCCAACTCCCCTTGGAAGAGAAGCACTTGAGGGCTCTCAGCTGCTGCTACTGCAGCTGCCATGGAGTCAGAGGAAGAACTTTCATAAGACTACAGTAACACGAAACTTAATTTTAAGAATTTCTAAACATAATGTGCATAATATTAACCCAGACAAGAGAGTCACCAAAACCAGTCATTTCACTTAAAGGAATAACGCTCAAAGTCTCTGAACCGGGGAATTCTTTGTTTTGTAAACATGTTTACAAGTACAGCCTCGTTGTTCTAAATGGAAATGACTGTAGTTTTAACACTGGGATTGTCCTTGCTTGCGACTGGATTTATGCTTCATAATGATTATCTTCTAGACACAGAAATAGCATTTCTGTAACTCAAAATTGTTACCGGAGGCATTTAGTAGAATCTTGCCTTAAAAATATAATGATTTTTCATCTTTATTCTCCCCCCTTCAAAAGGTTTCACTGCTCCTGATGTTTAACGTTATGCAAAGACGTGTTTCTGCCAATGAATATCGCCTTATGGTTATGCTTCTGCAAATAGCCTGCTGTGAGCTGATAAAGGGATTAATGCAGCCAAAATTCTTAATCTGTGAAATTACAAATTAAATTCTCATATTAAAAATACCACCCTGAGGTATTTTTTGTGGTTTTAATTCCCCTCTGGTGTTCTGCATACATTGTGCTTGTTAATGATGGGGACAAGGCTGTCTCCGCTGGCAGTCTGCTGTGGAGTGATAATGTGTAGGCATTTACTCACTGATAGAAACTGGATTTAACCACTGGCTGATAAACTAAGTGGCAAGTGGGTAATAAGTCCATATTAGCAGAAAAGTACTACTACAGAATTCAGAATTCATAGACCATCAAAATCCTGGCTTAAACTCAATCATCAAGTCAGATGGGATTGAGATGTCACAAAGGAGGAGTGATATCAAGTTACAAGTTCCACTAAAGAGGGAAAACAAGCCATATGCTTGAGTGTGGTGAGCAGTAAATGAATGAGCCTATATACGTGTGTTTTTTTTTTTTTTCCTCAGTATAGTAAGATGTATCACAAAATCATTATTTTCCATAGAAATTTCATGTTTTCTTTTTTTATTTGGGGGAATAACTGTTATAATGATGGCCAGTGGGTAGATTTTTAGAAAGGAAGTAGAGCAGAATATAGAGTAAATATGGACAGGGACTATATGAAATGTTAATGAGAATTTGCTAAGCACAAGGAGAGTAGTAGATTAATATACCTATAGTCACTTTCAGGTAAAAAAGTTGTTGGAAGTAAGTGTGGGATAGCAAAAAGGTTTAGGGTAGGAATACTCAACAGGAGTTGTTACTTGGGGTTTAGTTATAAAGTAAAGGGCTACTGTAAAGGAGAAACCATTGCTGCAAAGAGGAGGGGAAAAAACTAAAATTCAAGAGACAAAGGAAATTAGCTTTGTGTCTACTGTAAATGTTGTATACACAAGGATTAATACACATATCACAAATATTTGTGCATATAGGCAGTATGTTATTTTAAGGCAATCAGAAGAGTATGAGAAAAAATATAATGGGCATTTAAAAAGAATGCATCACCATTGAACAAAAATATTCCTACTGCAACAGTGTTCTGCAAAATTTCACAAGAATTCTGTTTCACACTTGGGAAGAAAGCTGAGATCCTCCCAGCCATAAATCCTCCCCCAAATATTTTAAATGTAATTGAAAAAGCCTGTGTAAGAAAGAATACTTTTGTAAAAACAAAACACAAACCCACCCAGGAATGTGTTTTGTTTTAAAAGATCTAGAGAAGAGCTGTCTGTACAAATACCAAGAGCATGTGCAGTTAAAATGAATTACATGTCTTCAGTCTTTACATGTCAATTCAGTGCATTAGCCAATTGCCAACTCTGTTCCTCAGCTCACTGAGTAGCAGTCCTTTTTAAGGTTATTGTTACAACCAAGATGGTTTCTGAGAATTAAACAGAAATGAATCATTTCTCCGCTGTGTACTGTAGCCAGTTAAAATAGTACTGTATGCATAAAGCACTAAATATGTAAATCATATTTTCCTTTTTCCTTTATGACTGCTCAGATCATTTTTTGGACACACACATAATCAAATACAAAGATGCACAGCTGCAGACTGCAGAGCAGAGATAGCAAAGAAGGAATCCATTTTCTTCCTGTGTCTGGTAAGCTAGAAATTGAATGGCAGGATTCCACTAAATATATATACACGTGTCCCCAGCCCCTGCTCTTGTGCACTCACATGCTCGTTCTCTCTCTCTCCCTCCCCCCCACCTACCCACCCCCACACACAAAATGCAAACACATATATACATGATCTTGTGTTTGTGCACACATAAGCAAATGAATCTCTCCTCATGTATGTTCTCTATAGATAGTAAAGTACTTTGATTGGATATGCAGATGTGTCATACTCACTATCAGTCAGTTCCCATAGCCGTGGGGGAAGGTCACTAAAATACTCATGGCTCAAGGCAGCCTGTGCTGATAGTCTGTTCTTTGGGGAACACTGTAGGAGCTTAGAGGCCAGATCTTCTGCATGATTCACATAGCTGAGCCTGAAAACACAAGCAAGAAAAGAAATCAGACCAAAGAAGAAAATCTACCAAATAAGACATAAGGATCATGTAATTTTTCTGTATTTCAAGTTATGCCTGGCCAGGAAAACAACTTAAATTACCTGCTGAATTCACACTGGTTCTCAGAGTATCTTTTACTCAAACTGACATTTACTCTAGTATCAGTGACATTAGGTATCATAGTACCAATGATTTAAAATGTTTCTACTGTAAGCAAAGGGTTGCTACTTTCAGAATGAATAAAACTAAGTCCAGAGAAAGAAAATTTCAGAGACAATTTACCAAATGGTTGCCAGCATTTTGTTCATAGGATCTACAAACTGCATACACATCTGGATATAGTTATAGGAAATTAATACCAAATAACTAGGAGAATTAAAATAGTACTGCTATTAAAATCTCTAGTTACTAAAAATTACCTATCCTTCAAGAGTTTATATTTTCTTGCATTGAATATAAAAGTATGGAAACAAGTGCCCCTGTCAAATACCAGCCGTCTTGATATTACAGGTTAACAAAGGGGATATGCTGAAATGATATGGGGCAGAATCAATTCAAGATGACCTTTAAAACAACAGTAGATAGAAAATCTCAAGATTATTGAAAGGAAA
This sequence comes from Marmota flaviventris, assembly GCF_047511675.1. Classification (NCBI taxonomy): domain Eukaryota; kingdom Metazoa; phylum Chordata; class Mammalia; order Rodentia; family Sciuridae; genus Marmota; species Marmota flaviventris. Next base: position 25,704,248 of record NC_092498.1, read on the forward strand.
AAAAAAAAAAAAAAGAAAGGACAGAAGTGAAGTCTTTTATAAGCTTTCAAACCAGAGGCAGCAAAACTCAGCCCAGTCCTGCCTTGGTTTCCAGGGAGTCTCTATTTTTCTGCTGGAAGCAATCAAATACTTATGATTAACATAATACTGATAAGAAGAGTATTCCTAATAACAGCTACTCAGAAACTTTTCCAGGCATTTTTCACAATCTCATGTTTATTATGGTCCCCAAGGTAACTGTCCCCATTTTCTAGTGGTACAAAGTAAGGAGGAGTCAGAGATGGTAATGGATTGCTCAGTTACAATCCAGCTTCTCTAAGGGCATTCAGCCATGGACCCTGAATTTGTGCAACACAGTGCAGTATGTGCTTTGATCCTCAGAGACAGCTAGGAGCGGGTGAGAGAAAGTTGCTTCTGTTGAGAGGGCTTTTTTTTTTTTTTTTTTTTTTTTTGGAAAGCCTCCAAGCTATTAGCACACAATTAGTAAAGAAACATCTTTCCTCAATGACCAACACAATTCTCCTCATGCAACTCATTAGTATTGATTTGAAATTATTATGGGGGGAGGTGGTCAGGATTGAAAAAAAAGGAAAGGAGGTAATGAATATAGGTTTCAAAAGGGAGAAAAGCAAAGAAAGACAGTACCTCACAGATCCAGTCTAAGAAACTGCTCTGAATCTTCATGTATAGAGGATTCAAATGGGTTCAATGTTTGGTTACTGTGATGGCTGTTTATTTATTTACAAATAGATCAACAGATTGATTTATTTTATTTTTGTTTGTTTTTGTGGTCCTGGGGATTGAAACTAGAGCCTGCTGCATCCTAGGCAAGTTTTCTGTCACTAAGCTAAATCTCCAGCTCCAATAGTTTGGTTTAAAATGTTTCTTCCTGGCAAAGAGAGATTTGTTTACAGGAAAAGGACATTATAAAATGACAAACTATATAAGGACATTGTAAGAACCATTTGCTAAATCCATGTAAGTAGTGTGGGTTGACACTTTTGGGAATCTACATTTTATCCTAATTAGAAGTTTTATCTGAAACCCTAATTGTGGCTTATCAGATTGTTAGAATGATTACTGTTCTCAATATCCTATTGTGATGTTCATTTTTTCAATCTTTCCTTGTTAGACTATCAATTTTTGTTTTATATATTGCAAATCTGTGTAATTAAAGGCCTAACAGTTTAACAATGTTATACCTTCTTGGTAAATTAAACCTTTAATCCTTACATTGTGATTTTTTTTTCTTTAATAAAACTGTCTAAAGTTTGGGGGTTTTGTTTGTTTGTTTGGGTGCTGGGGATTGAACCCAGGGCCTTGGGCATTCAAGACAAGCACTCTACCAATTGAACTATATTTTCAGCCCAAAGTTTGGGGTTTTATTTCCTATTAATGTAATGACCTCTGCTTTCTTTTACTTAGTATTTGCCTGGCATACCTTATATCAACTACCTACTTTTATTGTCTTATATCCTTAAATTTAAGGTGTTTCTTTTGTAAATATTGTGCAGTTGGTCTTAATTTTTATCTAATCCCTGTCTTCTAAGAAGAAAGTTTAGTCCTTTTACATTTTTTGATTCCTGATATTTTTGGAATTACTGCTACCCACTTAATTTTGTATTATATTTTATCTTCCTTTACCTTTTTTCTTTTTCCCATCTTTTTTTTTTTCAAATCAAGTTTTAAAATTCAACGTCTTCCATCTTGTGTTTTAGAAGTTCTACATTATATTTCCATATACTTAGTAGTGATCCTTAACTCTTTTTTTTCCTATTTCATTATTTCCTGAGGAGCTTAAACTCTTGTAGTAAGTTTTTACAAGTTGGAGAACACTGACAAATTATTTCATCCACAGGACTACAATCACGAGTAAACACTTTCCAAGTACTGACATCAATATAAATCATCATTTTATGGGTTATACAGCAAAACACATTATTAAACATGCAGCTATTATATCACATAGCTCAACAGGCATATAAAGTATTAGATATCTGCTGAATTCAACAGTAGAAATTCACTTCTATCTTTGCAAGAGAGGTTGGAAAGAGAAGGGAAAAAGTTACACTTCTAACAAAAATAGTTGGTAAACAACTTTCAATAGATATGGAAAAAAATTACAGGATTTTAAGAAATTTTATGATTAAGTATTATTTTGGTTACAACCACAAATCATCTCTACTTTAAAAGAATATTTACAAAATTAAAAGGCATATGTCCTGCAGAAGGCAAACACATTTTGCTAAAAATATTTAATGGTTCAATGGTTCACTCCAACTTTTTCTTCAGGCCCTCTTTCAAGTTGTGCCCAAAAGTGCAAACATTAAATTAAACTTTAAGACTTTTCTTTTGTCTGGAGACACTAAAGATATGTGCTTCTGTACAATGTGGACTTTACATGAACTTTTCAACTAGAGGTTTGTGATTTTCAAAATGGACGTTTCATAGCAGAACAAAACAGAATTTATAGAAAGACATTAAGAAATCATCATAAGACTTGGACAAAGGCCAACAAAATTAACGGTTACACAAATCTGATGTGTACTGTTTTAAATGTGGTAGATATAAACATAAAGTAGCAGGCAAACAGCCACACAGGCCTTACTAGCAACATGTGAACTGACTGGGGGGATAGACCACAGAAGGTCTAGGCTGTTGTTCATGGCTTGTGGGATTTTAATTCTCTATGTGATGCTCAGTATTTTGTTACCTAGTCTCTCTACATTTCTTACATATTGAAAAGATTTGGGTGTGGGCATAGATTTGAAGAAGACATAAATAAGGCAGGTCAGTTGATATAAAGGGCAAGCACATTTTAAATGTTGGACAGCAAGGCATTTTCTGATAAGTTGATCATAATTTGAAGACAGAAGTTGCAATTCTGCCAAGCTTGAGGCCTGGTACAACTGCTTATTGATATGCCTATGGAAGCTTCATTAGACTTATCATTCAGTAAGCCTGCATTTGGCTAATACATACCATAAACCTGGTCCTACCTTAAATTCCATTTCCAAGCTAATAGCATCACACAGTTCAGTTTATTGACTGTAACAGTTGCTTCTATGACTACTGCTGTCTATGAAGTGCAGCTGTATTTTAGGGCAATACTTCTCATAATAGAAAAGTTCTACTTCACTTTTGTCTTCTGAACTTTACTTCATATTTTGCTCCACCTTCGAATAATGCAAGGGCACCAAGCACTAGTGCTCTCCTAGGGCCTTCAGCCCAGTGACAGCAACATCACAACGAGGTTCTTCAGGAAACTTTATTTTATAAGACACTACCAACCTTCCAGTCTGGTTGGATGGCAGCATACCATCATCAGATGGCCAGTCCAGAACCTTCCTTAACAGAAGAGCAGTGTTGGGAATTGCTTCACTTATGCTCACCACTGTGGTACTGCCGTACGTCTGAAAGTTTTCTGCAACTTCATTTAAGGTCACATGGGTTGGATTGCCCTGTGTGTGACTTCACAAGAGGTGGCTGATTCATTTGAGTCACACTAGTTAAAAAACACTCAATAGGATTATTGAAAATTAGAAGAATTTGAATACAGAACACAGAACTGATGTAAAGACATTGAAGTCTACTTTGGTACACCACATTTGGACTTCTTGGTGCTTTGAGTATTGAACTGGAGCCACAGGAAGGGAAACAAACCTCCTCAGGAGCAGCAGCAATTCTTTCATCCAGTACTGAGGTTTACCCATGTAGGTCAGAACACTTGTAAAATGCTTTCCTGGTTTTAATTTAACCCTGTGGTGTCCTAGTTAGCCCCTCTGTGGAGCTTCTTGGTGGGAGAGAAGAGAAAGTTCACTGACTGCACTCAAGTCATGCAGTGTGCCTCGGGAGAACCCCACTGCCCTTCATATTCTTCACAAACCCACACCAGGAACACCACAGAGTACCCGACTTATGGCTAGCAGTGGCCTCTCTTGCAGCAGGGTGGCTTCATGCCTTTTTTTTTAACCATCAAGGATATCTGAAGAACCTTCACACTTTTATTTATTTATTTATTTATTTATTATTGGTTGTTCAAAACATTACAAAGCTCATGATATATCATCTTTCATACATTTGACTCAATTGGGTTATGAACTCCCATTTTTACCCCAAATACAAATTGCAGAATCACATCGGTTACACACTCACATTTTTACATAATGGCATATTAGTGATTGTTGTATTCTGCTACTTTTCCTATCCCCTACTATCCACCCTCCCGTCCCCTCCCCTCCCATCTTCGCTCTCTACCTCATCTGCTGTTGTTCAATTCTCTCCCTTAGAACCTTCACACTTTATGCATTCACTTCCAAGTCAATGATTCTTTAACTTTCATTTATTTATTTATTGGGTACTGGGAATTAAACCCAGAGGCTCTCTGCCACTGAGATATTTTTTATTTTGAGACATGGTCTTGCTAAGTTGCTTAGGGCCTCACTAAGCTGCTGAGGCTTTTCTTGAACTTGTGATCTCCTGTCTCAGCCTCCCAGCATTTAACTTTGGATATCTAACTAAAAGTTTACAGTTAAATTTTAATTTTACTCACCTGGAAAACAATTCAGGAACATTACAATGCTTTAAATCTGATGAAACTTGTACCGTCTCTTATTATGGTCTAGCATTTTATTTTTATTGTCTATGTTTATAAAGACACACACTAGACACTATTATTTTATTTTATTTATCTATATTTAGTAATTTATCAAATCATCTTCCTTCTCATGCTTCATCCTTGTTTTTTGTTTGTTTCCATTTGAAATACAAACTGTATACGTTCTTTCTAAGAGGATAATTTGTTGGTAAATTCTCCGTTTTGTTTTCATTTCAGATAATAATTTGGCAGAGTATATTATTCCATTTTTCCTTCACCTTTTGAAAATATTATCCTATAGGCTTTCTTCAGTTGTTGCTGCCTTTAGGTTCTCCCCCCCCCCCCCCTTATGAGTTCAACCATTACAATGAAAGATGTTCTTTTCATTTAATCTGTTTTGTATTCATTATGTTTCTTGAATTTGAAGTTTCATATCCTTCATCAATTTCAGAAAAAATATCCTAGCCATTATCCTGTGAATACTTTCTTTCCCCAATTTTCTCTTTTCTATCTTTTCCTAACTCTAATGCAATGACATATCATTAAATTTCCGTTGTTACACACTCATATTGTCTGCTAGTCCCTCTGTTTTCCTGTCTGGATAGTTACTCCAGAGTCATCTTCCATTTCAATTAATTCTTTAATCAGTTGCATCTAATATGTTGTTTTCCCTGTTCAGGCATATTTCATGTTCAAGTTTTTAATTTGATTTTTAAATTGTTTACATTTAGGTATAAAGACATATCTGATAATTCTCAACATCTGAAGTTCTGGGTGAGGGGAGAGTTCATTTTTATTTCTTTTGCTACTGACCATTACCCCCAGTGAGGTTATCTAACATACTTTATAATTTTTGATTGTGAGCTCATGCTCAGTTAAGGTTGTTCTGTGGGAATCCTCTGGAACCTGGGTTGAGAATGTACTTCTCCATAGGGATTTTCTTTTGTTTCTGCCAGGAGCTCTGGGGCTCTCTAAAGACCTATGCACTCCAAGTTCTTGCTGCTGGTTTCTGAAACCCTGCCAAGCTGTGTAAATTTAAGCCAAATCTGTAGGAAGTCTCAGGGGAAACTTTTTCATCTTCATCTAGAAATAAGGCTGGCACAAACCAATTGTTCTTGCAGGCTTTCTTTGTTGGAAGTAGATTTTTTTTCCTTTTACCCTAGCCCATTACAGAAGTTGAATTGTATTACTGAAGTGCTTCTCTGTGTGGAGAATCCCAATTCCTATGTTCTTTCTCAGGTCTAAACCTTTGTTTTTATGTTCTTATTAAAAACAAAACAAAAAACAAAAAACAAAAAAACTCTAGGGCAACTGAAACTTTAGCACTTGCTTAACACTCTGTTCTTCTTTCTTCACCCTACTGAAGAATTCACTTATTTTCTTCTTGGTTCAGCTGTGCATTTGAAAGGATGTGCTTGCTGTATTTGATCTAGTGGTTTTAGTAGTACTGGAGACTCTTTTTTCCTCTATTCGTATACATGTATAATTCCACAATTTGATTAGTTTTTATAAACTCATCTACATTTATAAATTTTGGATCTTTCTCCCTCGAATAATCATTAAGTTGGTGTTATTTTCTTACCTCCCTCTTTAAACAAATTATAGGTCCCCTCTACTGAACCTCAAAACTAGTCATCAGAAGTTGAGTCAGGCTACTATTTATTTGCCATACAAATTTTAGATGAATCTCAAATGTATTATCCTAAGTATAAAAACTGAATAAAAAACATTCATTTATATAACATTTTGGAAAAGCCAAAATTATAGAAACAGAAAACTGATCAGTGGTTTCCAGAGGCTGAAGAGTATATGAGAGGAGTTACCAAAGGGTAGCTGGAGAATTTTCTTGGATGGCTGTACATCTTAATCTAGAAGGATGGACATTGGGCCATGTGAGAGGATAGGGTTGGAGTACTTTCAAGGAAATTCAGAAAAAGGAACAGTTTAGAGCAATGAAACATTACAGATGTTTTGCAAGGAAACTTCAGGCATTAAGAATGGAGAGCTGTTCTCAAAGTGGCTGAAATTGGGACTTCCCATGTCTTAGAATGATTCCCAGTGATATATCAAGGGATATTCTGGTAAATGGGGAGATGCTGCTGTGAGTGGTGAGGCCCTCCTTTGATTTCAGTGCTCCATCCCAGCCACTGGGTGGGGGATCTGCCTCAGGCTAAAGGAACTGTGTCCAGGTTGGTGAGGGTGTACTCAGTAAGCCTCTATGTTCATAAAGGGTCAGAGAAATATAGCAGATATGAGGGAGAAGAGACTGTTATGTTCATTCCACATTAATTTTTTTTATAAAGAAAAAAATATAGTTGGTTGTTTATAGAAACTCTTAGGGCAAGTCCTAAGGAATTTTAAAATTATAAATCTAGATGACAAGACATAAATAATCCTTACTGAATTCAGAGTGTGTATGGGAAGAGAATTTTATACGAAGAGCCACTTTCAAACAAATGCTTTTAGGAGAACTGAAAATAATGGTATGCTGCTATTTAAATCATGACAAATTTTATACATTTCTCTAGTTCTTACTCATGTGCACGCGCACACACTCACATACACTTTATCTGTGTTCTATTTGAAAAGGCATTAGAGAAGATAATTAAGTAGTGAAAAGCAGTCTTGGACCATAAATATCAAGCAAGATATTCTCTCTATTCTTTGCTTAGGACACTATTTGTATCTCAGAAATGAGGAACATGAAACAAATAGACTTTTTTGGCATTGTTCTAGCTTTAACATTACATATGTCCAATCTAAGAAGAACTTGACTGTGAACTAGAGGCAAGGAGGGTTAGAACAGCTGCACTGGCCTGCCAGGGCTGACCTACAGAATTTTTCCCCTGATATCAATGAAAAGACGAAATGGTGCCTTTCATTTCTCTCCACTTAACCTGCAACTAACTCTGCTTCAAAAGCTCACCTAAATTTCTCAGCCTTCCTGAAGACAGACAAAGAGTAGATCCAGAGTTCTTTGTCAGACTATAGAAGACTGCCCAAGTTGAAAACAGAAGGGAGAGTGGAGGAGAAAATGATGATGAAAAAAGGAAGAGGAGGGTTACAGCGGTTCTGGCCACTTTCTGTAAGGCAGAAAGCGACAATGTGGGACACAACATTTGTTCAGGACTGATTATAACAATGTGTGTTACACCTACACAGGTTCTGTTTAACTTGAAAAGGGTATATAAACAACCATTTTTGAGTCAAAACATCTTATGTTCAAGTCCTGGGTCCTTAAAGAAACACACACACACACACACACACACACACACACCTGGGACAATGTAATTTTCTTTGTTTTTCTGAAGAAATTGGAAGGAAACTCGTCCTTGTCTTTTTAAAGTTACCTTATAAAGCAGAAATGCATGGTTTTGTTTTTATTTACACTAAAGTTCTAGAAGAGACCTTCTAAAACTGACGTAGAGGTGAAATAGATTTAATTATTCATTGGAGCATTCAATGAAGATTCTGATTTCCATATAAAAGCTCAAAAGGAAATACAGAGACCAATACATTTAAGAATAGTCCTCACTTGCATTCTTTTTAAAACAATTTTTTTTTTTGTAGTTCTAGATGGACAGCATGCCTTTGTTTTGTTTATTTTTATGTGGTGCTAAGGATCAAACCCAGGGCCTCTCACATGCTAAGCAAGTGCTCTGCCACTTAGCTACAGCCCCAGTCCCTTGCTTTCATTCTATATAGTGATGGGATTGAATAACACACACTGTGGGCCTATGTGCTTTGCCCCATGGAAGTTGGAAGCAGAGCAAATGAGAGTGTGTCATAAGCCATGCATGGGCTGTGTGTGAGCTATGTGCATTTGAGCATATGAAAGGACTGTCTGGTGTGCATGCTTATTGGGCTGTGTGACAGAAGTGTGCTTTTCCTCTTGCTCTGCCTGTGATCCCAAACAGCAGCTGAGATGGGCATGACTTGCCAAGATGTCAGTCCATCTGCTGATCACAAGACATCACCAAGTGAGACTCCACCCTTCGAAACCCAATCCCTTGCCTTATTTGGGTGGAACTTTCTATTGAATGTCTTTTCCCCAATAAATAGAGGGGTTTGGGATGTACTCGCTCTCTTGCTTGCCTCTCTTGCTCCCCTTGCCCTCTTTCCAGTGGTTGCACAGCTGTCCTGACCCCAGCAACTAAGAAAAAGGTATTTTTGTGTTTGGGTGGTTTCTTCGCTGCTTTTGTAGTTATTGATACAGCCAGCTCCTTGAACCCAGCTCATCTCGTCAGCCTGGCCAGCTGGCGACAGCAGTGATGTGGAGGGTCTCTATGTTCATGATCTACTCACTGCACACTCTTCACAGAACAAGGCCAGAGGGCCTGGGCCCTTTCATTTGACACTGTGAATGTTGATCTGGAAAAGATACCAACATGGGCACTGGCCACTGAATTTAAAACCTGATCTCTTGAAAATGATCTACCTGATCTGTGAAGTAGTTCCCCCAGAGGTAAAGATCAGTGTGTCTGTTTTCCTTAATGATACTGATCAGAACTGGCAGATGCAACACTCTTTCTTGCTTATTTAAATGTCATTTAACTACCTTATCAAAGCTTTTGTCTTAGAAGAAATACCATGGTCATAAACCCTCTTTTTTCAAAAAGGGACTTACTTTTAGAGAATAAGCTTAAATTTATTCATTTTGCAAAGAGGGGTAAGTAATTGGTCAAGCAGAACACGACAGGATCCCTGACACTGCAGTAAACTCTTGGGGAAAATAAAGACTAATATGGGGAAAGACTTAGCCTATGTACTGAAATTTTCAACCCTGGGTAATGGCCTGTACAATGGAATAAGAGGCAGACCTCTTAGTTTCATTAACAACTAAGACAGAGAGTTGCTTAAAACGGAGATGCCATTTGTCAATGCACTGCTCGTAACAATTTTTCAAAAATTAATGAGATTCCTTCCCTCAAGGTAAACAGATAACATTTTTATATTAGTTTCCATAAATAGGCTGTGGTTTTTAGTGCATAGAAAATTGCCCAATTCTCATTCATTTATTCTAGAGAAATTGTTTAATGTACAATTTTCCTGGCAGACACTCTTCCCCATGATGGTCAGCTCACTTGATTGCCAATGCTATGTAATGATGAAGCTATTTGTAGGCAGCTCTACAGTTTATGAAATGTTTTCACATGTATTATTTTATTTGATCCAGATGATCAAAGGGTCAGACTTACAAAATGAAGAAGTATCCAGACTCTGACTCCTAAATCAGCATCTATTACATGTTATGCCAAGATTTACTGCTGTAATGTATATATAGCAAGCTGTACGTTACTCAGTTGGTAAAGGGATTATGGGTTTATTAAGTTTTCCTTAAGGACATCTTACAGTTCTATATATTTCTCTCTCTTCCTTTACTTCTGAACTCTATTGCTAGAAAGACTACGTTCTTAACTCCTCTACTGTCCTGCATTAAATAAAGACAAAAGGGAAGGTCCAGTCTTAACATGGACCAGATGAATAATCCCCAAAGTCAGTGGCACAGATCCGCACCACTAGGTCTCTCCTGACCCTCACCAGTACACAGCCACCCTCAGTCAACTCAACCTGGTGGAGAAGTGCAGGGAGTGCCTTCGAGCCCTCAGCCAGCAGCATCTGCAGGAATCAAGTTTTTGAAAATGTTCATGCTGATATTTTTAAGGCTATTCTAAAGTGCCCAAAAGTGGGCTAGAAAAAGGAAAATATAAAATTCTTGCTTTGAATCTCAAAGACCAGCTTTATAATATTTATCCCAAATTTCCCATTATCAATTTTTATTTATTCCTATTTTTTTCTGGGAAAAGAGGTGTCTTCAAATGTTTTAAGATCATTCTGAAATCAAGGGTAAATTGGCTTTTAAAAACTGGTTAATTTATGGCATAATTATACTAGTCTTTCCCATGCATTTATAGGAGCTCCTTTTATATTTACATTTCATAAACCTATACATGTAAAGACAAATTGATTATAAGTAAACTTTCTGTTAAATTCTGTTCAACAAGAGCCCTTGTGTACTCAAACTTGTTTTCACTTAACTGTCACAAAAGTAGATCTTATTTTCATTCTATCTGCTTATGAGAAAAAATCGGTTAACTATTTCACTAGATCATTTTTGCAAAATATTCCAATTTAATTTCCTTCCCAATTCCCTAGTGCCTAGTGTCAGTGACTTTTCTAAGTCAAGTTTTATTTTTTAATAGTTGTATAAACAGCTATAACTCATATACATATAACCTATAATTCTACATACCAAATAGTATAATTTTTAAAAATTTTTAAAAATTACATTTTTTATGTGAGACAGTCAAAAAACCTGTCAGACAATATATTTGTATCTGAATTATGTTTTAGAAAAGAGTCCCAGATTTAGTGGACCAGTGATTATATGATTCTATCTTTCATTATTTTACTTTAACAGAGTAGTTGTCAGCAGAAAAGGCACCAATAATTACTTTTCAATCCTCTGAATGAGGACATGAGAGAAAAATATGGACTATTTTATTTTGTTCAAAGAAAACAGTAATTTATATACTATAATAATCAGTCCTGTAATCAGAAGGGAAATTCTTGCAGAATACTTAAAATGTAAACACAGAAGTCAATGTAGAATATTCTCAAAACCCAAAGATGTGTATTCAACAGAACTGATTTCCAACTTCCCAGCTATTCTACTTACAGTAGTGTCCATGCCCAAGCCCTGGCCCCTCATAACTGCATGAACTTACTCTGTGTGTTCAGGACCCAGGTGACTCACAACCTTTCCACCTGCTGGAGACAGATCAGGATGGAATCAACAGCCAACTTCCACTTCACAGGACTGCTGAGAGGGCTGACCTTTTCTTACCATAACTTGCTTAAATCGATTACTGACATCTTATTATTTCACCATTTTTTAAAACGTTTTAAGGAAATCAAGAGTGAAGCAAAGTAAATTGTCAGCGAGTGTTAAATCCCAGCCATGTTCTTGATATTTATACTATTTAGAGAATAAAGATTATCCAATTTTCCTGAATTCAAAGTGGCTGATTAAGTCACTGCTTCATCTGAAATAGATAATTCTCATTTTTGATGGCGTAAGATTGAATCGGGGGTTCAGATCCAAATCTTCATTTATGAAGAAATCAATCTGTATTAAACTTTAGAAGCAACTTCTGTTTCACACGGATCAGTACAAATACTGAGTCCCAATTACAGGGACAGTGTGAAAAAGAAAAACATTTCCACCTTAATAAAAGCCTCTGGAGAAACAGTTTAATTCACTGCTGCATCTGTATTGTGGTGAAGAGAGTTCACAGGAATGGCAGCTTCATGGGGTTCATCCTTCTGGACCCTACAGAAGTTACAGAGCTCACTGTTGGAGGAGAGTTCTGGAAGGCCGACTTTGGCCTCACTGGGGGGAATAGTGAGTCCTTCCGCTATAAACTGTACTGGAAATAGCTCCTGAAAGGCATTGTTTTGTGTGATATTATTCCACCAAAAGAGAAGGGGAAAAAAAGTATTTTTAATCCTGAACAAAACCTCTTCAAAGTTTATGCTCTCAATAAACCTTTCACTGAGAACTGAAAATATAACTCGGTAATGCAATAAATGCCCTAACAAATATATCAGATTTTTCACTTAATGCTTTTTACAGGCTTAAACCAAATGGAGTAAAAGGAAATCACCTTTTACAGTCTGACTCCTACAGGAAGAATGCCTCGCTGTTCCGCTCTTTAAAGAAGGCATGGTGAATTTATATCAACTTTGGTGAATCTCTAGGCATGATAAAAGAAAGGAAAATAGCAGTGCAGTTAACATTCCACAGAACTCTTTCTTCACATGTTGATTTCCTGACAGACCAGACATGATCCAAGAAAATAAAAATGTAAAATGGATTTTTAAAAAATTAAGGCAAAAGATAACACAGCTTAGCACCCTATGCTATTTTAAAAGAATAATGTTTTTCTACCCTTTAAAATTTTGTTGTCTTATAAAGATATCAAAATGGTTAGAATTGGAGAAAATCACCAAAAATACTGCTCCCATTTAAATAAAACTGAAAGAAATGTCTGTGAGGTCAGAGTTTGGGGATTAATAGAGTTTAGCTCAAACAAATGAATTTATTCACGGGGGACTCCAATTTTAGCTTCTTTATCTTAAGATATTGCATCTGGAATTTGAAAATAGATGACTTCATTTTGATATGAAGAGGAACTGGGCTTATCTCTACAGAAAGAATTGGATAAAGATTGTTAAATAGTTGGTGTCCTCTACCAGGGCCTGATGCATGAAAAAAGAGTAATAAAAACATCCTTTTTAGTGCTTATTGCTCCCACAAGGAGTCCCTGGGTGCTCTTTCCTATTATACAGTGTCTCCTGCACTGTTCCCTGAACCCACCACCTGATGAACTACCTGCTCCGACGCTGTTATCACAGAAGATGTGACCAGTCAGGAAATAGAGCCCTTGTTCTACCCCGTGGGAAGGCACACAATGGGAAGGACACCTTTAGTAAGCATTTACAATATGTTAGAGATGCTTCACATATATCTCCCTTATTCTACATTCTCAAGCCACATGCAATCATCATGAGCCCATTTTGCAGATTAGGGAGTTGATGCTCAGGGAGAGGAGTTTGCAGCCCCAGTCACACAGTAAGTGAAAGGCAGAGTTATGCATGCCCCAATGCTGGTGCTTGCTTATCTACATCATCCATCTGAAGGCTCATTGGAAAAGTGAGACATGATTACTGTATAATATTTAGAAAATCCTGAAATGCATGAAAGCAAACAAAAACATTTAAAAAGTCTCTATGCTAGAGATAATGATTTATTTTTTATTAGTTAGATATATTTATGTCTGTGTATACAGGCCAGGGAAAATATATAATTTTACTTCTTTGTTTTTTTAAAAAATAACTGCATACACTTTTTTTCCTATGATAAAATTTCTTCTCATAATTTTGAATTTTAGAACTTTAAATTACTGAAAGTTGGACTCAAGTTGATATTGAAGTTGTTTTAGCTTTTCAGTTTCTCTCTAGTGAAGAAAAAAATATAATCAACCATACATTTAAGCATTCATAAATATTATATCCTATTGAAGGAATATGCTTCTTACTTTTCCACTCAATATTCTCTTAATAATGTAGCTAGTTTTATCAAATCTCCTCCATATACAAAATCATGATTAAAGGTACTTTATATTAGGCCAAGGCCTAGTGATGCCCTCAGCTTTGTGACCAACATACTGTGGGATTCCCTGATGAAAAAGGTAAAATTTATCTTACTAGACAATTTGCCTTTTAATGCACTTGTGTTTAAGGAGTTTGTTACACCAAGAACTTCAATTAATAGGGGAGGAAATAAGATTGCAAGGGCAAGGGAAACACTTGGTATTTATTGCATGCCCAAGAGGATAGCTATAGTGGAAGGGAGTTGGAAATTTTTGAATTTTCTTTTTTATAAACAATAAATATTTATTATCTCACTAAATTTTTGAGTCAGAAATCTGGGAGTAGCCTTAACTGAGTAGTTTTTACTCAGGGTCTCTCAGGAGGCTGCAGCATGTTGATGGCCTGAACTACAGTCATTTGAAGTTTGGATTTGGTGGATCTACTTCCAAGGTGACTCATTCATGTGCCTCTAGAGAGGAGGCCTTGGTTCCTCACCATGTGGATCTCTTTAACAGGACTGGTCGTGTGGCATGATGTTGGCTTCTCCAGAGCAAGTGATGAGAAATGAGCCAGAGCACAGGGAGATGCAATTTATATAACAACCAAGAATCTAATACGCAGTCACTTCTGCTGTATGCTATTGGTCATCAAGATCAGCCTTGGTATGCTGTGGGAGAGACTAACCAAGGGTATGAAGACCAGAAGATGGGAATATTGGTAGCCATCTTGCTGTTGACCACATTGATAATTATAGAAAATATCTGTTTTCTTGTTGTTAATGTGTGTATATCTCCTCACATGTGCACATGTGTATGGAAAATTTTATAAACACACACACACAGATTATATATATATCCCATACACATATATGTTATCACATTTGTAATATATGTATGTGTGTATGTGCTAGGTTACATAGTCTAAAATTTGCCATTTTAATCATTTTTAATATCCAATCCAGTGGAATGAATTACATTCACAATATTACACAACCATCAACCAATATTTCCCAAACTCTGTCATCACTCTAAACAGAAACTCTATACCAATTAAGCAACACATTTTTGTTATAAAATAATGACAATAAAGCTAATTTTTATAAAGTAGAAATACACCCAAAATTCTAACTACACTAACATCTTATGTGGTACATTTCAGAGTTTATAGAAATTGTTTTTTTTTCTTTTGGTTCTTATATTAGAATGTGTACAATTTCTTATTCTGCTGATTTTAGAAAATACATGAAGTGTTTCATGTTTTTAGAATCTCTATAATACTACCCTGATATTGCTGTGTAATATTCTGTTGGGTTCATGAGAATACCAAACCTATTTTCAGATCCTTAAACTTGGTTAAGTTGGTACCTAGCCTTATTATATTTTAAAATCTATAACACAGTAATAAGAATCTTTAGGTAACTAAAGATTGAGAGGAAATACTGAAGACTGAAATTACTAAGTCAAAAACGTAATTCCCTAGACTTGCTGGCAAAAGTAAAAATATCCCAATCCATGGCCTATAAGGCCGTTCTCTGCCTGGTCTCTGTCTCCACTCTCCTCTCCTCTAACACTCATTATACTTACTATTCATTTACCATCAAACACTTTCATTCTTCAGCTAATATTTGTTGAGTGCCTACTATGTGACAGGTTCTATTGCAGGTGCTAGAGATACAGATTATAATGTCAAATCCCAGCCTTCATACAGCTCAAAATATGCCAAGGCTCTTCCTTTTAATTACATCACTCTGTTGCTAGTCTTCACATACTTTCACTCTCTGAAATTACCTTGGTTATTCTATTATTAGCATACTATCCTCACTACTCTAGAAGGTAAGGTCAGTAGCAACAGGAATCTCAACCCTGCATTCTGAAGCACCCAGTACATTTGCATGATGCTAAATCAAATTTCTTGAATGTGCTGTGATATTGCTATGGCCTCTGACATGTTTCCATGTTGTTGACCAGTTCCCAGGTCCATCAGTAGTCATCAAATGATCCCAGTCCTCCATTAACTCACCAGTACTGTTGTTTTTGAGAAGGCTGTGGATCTGGGTAATTAATGCTAACAAAGGATAGTTTGATGGAGGGCACAGAAAACACCAAATCCATTTTGATTCTTTTAAATGGCAATAACCTGCTATGTATCTTTACCACAGATTTTTCTTTCGAAACTGCCTTAAATTCTGAACCCAAGAAAAATGCTTTATGTGTTTTACCCTAGTCTTGGCCCTGTTATGCAAAACTGGCAAATAGAAATATCTTATAGATCTGCTCTTGAGGCTGCAAAATAATTGAAGAGAGGACCATGACATTTCTAAAATGGCCTTGAATGTCTCTATGAGGAAAAATACTTGAGAGCTGCTTTCAAGATTAAATGAGATAATGCAGACAAAGCATTGGGCATGTTGTGAGGCACAGCCCTGTGAACATGAACTAATGCAGCTGTCAGTATTTAATACTTCATTATTGCTATTTCTCCACTATTCTGAACACGTAAAAAATTTAACTGAACCTGCTAAATGCAGTCAGAAGAGTTTTTCAGGACTAGAACATTCTTTCTTAAATCAGAGCACATCTCTGACAATCCTTTGGTGGGAGACACATCACTGGAAGACTTATAATTAATGGAAAAAAATAAAGTTAGGAGAATCAAAGTGATGAGTGAACATATACATAGGATGTCTCATAATTTAAAAAAATCTACTAAAAGAAAATAATGATGGAGTATCTATTGTAAAAAGTGTTTTCAATATTGACATATTGAAATAGAAAAATTCTCTTGATATGAAGAATGTTCAGGATCTGCCTCCAAATTTCAAGATTTTTAAAATGTATTTTACAGTGTTACATACTAAAGTATTCCCTTCCACTTCCTCTTCACTCCAACTATGTCCTTTTCCAAATGTCCAGTGTCTTTCTCATATTCTAATTTTATGATTTACCCAGATTGGTTTCTATTTCCCTGGCCACTTCAGTCTTATTTGGTTTAATTTTCCCCTGGTCTAGTGGGCACTAGGGTGCTGGCCTCAAACTCGACCATCAGGACAATAGTGCAAAACCAAATCTTGTTTTTGACCATCCTCATTCTTCCTCTCCTCTCTCCAATTCTGTTCAAAATGTCCCCAAAATAGAGTGGACTAATGAACATAGGAACCAGGGACCTCAGAGTTGCAAAGAATCAAACTGACATTTTCTAAAACTTGGAGCAACTTGGATGTGTGTGTAGGGGTGAGATTACTGTGATTATTAACATGGCAGGTGCTAAAGTTAGTATGAAGAAAACTTTGTGGTGTTTGTTATGGTTTTGTGGTTTAAACCTTGGGAAATAATTTATTCTACTCTGCTACAAATATGAGAACTCATTGGAGGAAAGATTTTTAAATATTTAGAGAAAATATTTCATATATCTTCTTCAAAGGATATGTGTGTATGTGTGTGTGTGTGTGTGTGTATATATTAGAAAATTCCCTTCTCATGTGGAGGAATCTGTGAAACTGGGCCTTGGGAGCTAAAAAGGATGGTTTGATAATGAGCACAGAATAGGCTGAGTCTGTATTATAAAGTGAGTACAACTTTTTTTTTTTTTGAGAGAGAGAATTTTTTAACATTTATTTTTTAGTTTTCGGCGGACACAACATCTTTGTTTGTATGTGGTGCTGAGGATCGAACCCGGGCCGCACACATGCCAGGTGAGCGCTCTACCGCTTGAGCCATATCCCCAGCCCAGAGTACAACTTTTGAGCTGCATTGTCCTTTATTCCTGACTTTAACTCTACATCTGGCTTGTTATATACAATAATGTATAATAGAAAAGTGTCATTCCATATTCATGGCTTAAAAAAATAAAAATAAATAACTAGCATGATTGCTAGAACTGTTTCTCTTTTTGAAAAAAAATCTATCTTTACAACTGAAATAAAGAAAATAAAAATAGAATTTAAAAACTGTACACTTATAATTATATGGGGTCCAACTAATTATAATTTCTAGGTATATACAGATATGGCATTGTCAGGCATGTCTTTAACATGAGTCAGAAGCTGACAGAATGACACACCATTTTTTTAAAAAGTGTGTCTTAAAGGCATATCTGTATAATGTAGAAAACTGAAGACATGCATTTGCATATTGTTATAGTTTAGATATCAGGTGTCTCCCAAAAGGTCATGTGTAAGACAATGCAAGAAAGTTTAGAGATGAAATGGTTGGGCTATGAGAGCATTAACCTAATTAGTGCATTAATCCCCTGATAGGAATTTACTGGATGGTAACTATAGGTGGATAGGGTGTGTGGTTGGAGGAGGTGGGTCACTGGGGGCATGCCTTTGGGGTACATACTTTGTCGCTGGTGAGTGAGAACTCTCTCTACTTCTACGTTGCCATGCCAAAGTGCTGCTTTTCTCCACTACACCCTTCTGCCATGATGTTCTGCTTTTTCTCAGGCCAGAGCAACAGAATTGGATGTCTATTGACTGAGACCTCTGAAACTGTGAGCCCCAAATCAACTTTTCCTCCTCTATGTTGTTCTTGTCAGGGCTTTTAGTTACAGTAGTAGAAAAGCTGACTAAAACCAGATCATGTGTGAGGATACAGAAGTGTTTTAAAATGAGAAAATATAAATCTCATTTGGTTACTTGGAAACTTGCTAGAAATTTTTCAAAAAAATATTAAGGTTACTTCAGAACAGACGGTACAAACCTAGGCTTTATTTGTAGTCCATGTAAATAGTTACTTCACACACGTACACACACAACCAATTTAGGAAATGTGCTAATGTGTGCCAAGCTGCATACAAGCACATTAGCACATTTCCTAAGTTTTGTTTTTATATTTAGGAAAACCAGATATAAATAGGTGATAGAGCTTAGGTTGTGAAATGCCCATAGAATCAGGGCTGCCAGAAGCCACACTTTGAAACTCCATTCTGAATCCCCAAGAGAAGTATATTCAATATTCAACAAAATTGAAGAATTTGAAAATTGAAAATCTCTTAGATGTTCTGAGAGAAAGTAAATCCTGGGGCAGAGTCAGAGGATTTGATTTTAAGTCTACAGTTATATGAGAAAGAAATAAGTGAGAAAACAAAAACCTGGCAGTCGTTTCTTAGCTGATCCACCTCACAATATGTTCTAGTTAACTAATCAGAAGACAAGTTCTATTCTGCACTGTCCAATTTGGTAGATACTAGTCACATATGACTCTTTATATTTAAATTAATGAAAACTAAATGAAATACAAAATCAGTTCCTTGATTGTACTAGCCACATTTTAACTTACTAAATAGTCACGTAGCTACCGGCTACCATTTTGGAAAATAAAGGTACCGAACATTTCTATCAATCCATAAAGACCTATTGGTCAGTGCTGCTCTATATCCTTAAACAATTTAATGCAGCTTCTAGAAATTTTGTAGCTCATATACTGGAGAATTTGGCTAGTGAGATGAAGATTAGATATTGTATTAAGAAAATCAAAGAATGTGACAATAGAGAAGGGGTTGAGGTCAGGGACTCATCCCACAGATATGCTGGCTGGTAAGGGTAAAGTCCACAATGGATAGAAGGCATCCACTTGGAAGTGTTTTTAATTTCTTTAGGAAAAATAAGAGACACTAAAAATCTTTCAGTGGTTACAACCTAAATATAAGGAAGGTATGATAGCAGAATTCTCAGATTGGAAAGTAAAGCCTCATTGGACTACCATATAGAACTAGAAGTACAATTTAACTCAAATTCTAAATTTTAGCCAGGGTGACAAAAGATGAGAGGTAAAAGGACAATATCATTTACACTCATCTTTATAAATAAAATGATGTGCTTAGTCCAGTTTGAAGACAAATGCATAGGACCTGGTATAAGCCTTAACTAAATAGCCTCCAAAATGACTGAACCAATTCATAAACACACTCATCATCCAAACAATTGATACCTAAGGTAACTATCAGGGACAGCTATGGCTTCTCTACTAGAGATATTTTAATTGATTTGCTAAAGAATAAAACAGATGCAGCTATCCGTTCTTTATATTTTGTGAAGATTAGTCGTTGCCATATAATCTTTTTTTTTTCTCAGAACCTGCTGCCCTCTACAGGCCTCATGGATATACATGCATATAAAGATTAATAATAAAGTGTTCAGTTATGTCCAAATTAATGGGATCATTAGTAAATACAATATGAAAAAGAGGAGAGAAGGTTGGTTAGATACACATATCAGAAAGTCTTCAGGCTCCAGATGAGATGCAATCGACATTTATAACCTATCTGAGTCTCATCATGTGTATCCTGGCGTAGTCCTATCACCTATCACACTACAGTCCTATCACGGCATTTTCCAAAAGAAATTTAAAAGTATGTTGACAGTCATTTTCTCTTTTCTTTTCACTAGGAAGGACAAGGTGTGGAAGAAAGAGGAGGAAGATGGTTGATGTGGTTTGACAACTTTTCCAGCATCTCTAAAGTATCATTATCAGGCTTGGTTTCAAATTCAATATAGTAAACCTTGGATCTAAATTGGAAACTCAAAGCCAAAGAATTTAAATAAATATGCATGATATTTTAATATATATTTTTAGTTGCAGATGGACACAATACCTTTATTTTGTTTACTTAGTTTTTTTTATGTGATGCTGGGGATTGAACCCAGTGCCCAGTGCCTTATGTATGCTAGGTAAATGTACTACCACTGAGCCACAACCTGAGCCCAGAAATATACATGATTTCATTCCTAAGAGTTTAATCTTTAAAACTATGGTTGCAATGAAGTAGTCAAAAATCTGGCCTAAGAAATGAGAACTACCCTTCATCTTTACTTCAAATCGATTTTTTTTTTTTGCAACAGTCATTCGATAAACAAGCACACTCTCACACACACATGCACACACACAGCTGGTATGTTTATTGGTTTAGCCACTAAAGAATTTAGCTGGACAAACATCACAAAGACGATGGCTGATTTAATTGAATTTATGATCAAATGTTTTCTATTGCAGGAAGAGTGGGAAATCACTTATGTAGAGATTTGAATAATTTAAGGGAAGTTCTCTATTTGGCATCATGTTTGTATATCAGGTCTTGAGGGATTAGGTAGAGCTGAGGACTAGCAGAGATATCACATACAGAAACACAAAGATATGCAGTATAACAGGCACACACACGTATATGTATACAAGAGTCAATTGTAAACCACCACTTCAAAATGTAGAAATTATGTACAAGCAGGGCATGGTGGCTCACACCTGTAATCCCAGCAGCTTGGGAGGCCGAGGCAGGAGGATTAAGTTTAAAGCTAACCTTTGCAATTTAGTGAAGCCCTAAGCAACTTGGCAAGATCCTGTCTCAATATATATATATTTTTTAAAAGGGCTGAGGATGTGCCTCAGTAGTTAAGCACCTCAGTCAATTCCTGGTATAAAAAATAAAAATAAAAAAGAATTTATGTATAATGTTCTTTCAGGTAAGACAAAAAATGATTGATTGGGGAGTTGCTTAGGTATATGTTTAAGGGATTTTTATACATTTGTGTTCCTACTGAAGACATAAAATCACTGGCATGATGGATGTATCATGGAATTTGTGCCTTAGGGTATGAACTTGTTTCAGTGTCTAAAAGAAAAATTCCAGTCACCTCTGGAATCCCTTGCCTGTTTTCCTTACTGGTAATGACAGAGAGAAAGGCCAGGCTTCCAGCCTTTATTCACTGCATTCCAAGAGGGGAGTCATCTACTCTATCCATTTAAAGCTCCCAAGAGCAAGAATAATTACTTTTAGTCTTACCACTGGATCAAATGGACACCCAGGCTCTGTACACCTGGCTTAGGTTTACCCATCATTCTGTGTATAGGCATTATGATGGAAAAGGCCTAGCAGACATTTGAATATAGTTAACTGTGATTTGTCTGTGGGTTTCTTTCAAACTAATTAGGAAAACCATCTAGTAGATGTGTTTCAAGATTTAGGATAAATCACAGTCTTACATTAATTATGTACAATGCTATTTGTTAACATATCACTCTTTGGAAGGAACTGTTGGGGGAGGTAGAATCTTGTTTCTACAGAAGAAGTATTTCCAAAAAGAAAAAAAAAAGTGACCCAGCAGCTCAGCATGTGCTTCTTAGACAGGTAGATGGACATTCCAGATGTCAGGGGACACTGCATAGGAGCAGGATCCAGGTTCAAGAACAATTGCTTGTTTGGAACCTAAAGAAAATCTCTGAGTGTCAGTGGAGGGCAGGGAGTGCTAAAAAACATAAGGGAGGTAAATAAATGTTTGTAGAACCACTGTGGTTGGTAAGGTGCCCAGTAATCTATACTAATCTGTATTTAAAGATTAAGCAATAGTTTATCAAGGGGTTTTAAAGATTTAAAAACAGGCTGAGAGGTTAGTGATCTTCCTGAATATTATATGGTTCAGTAGTGGATCTAGGGTTGAAACTTGGCCCTTAGGATACCAAAGATTATGCTGGTTTTGGGCATTTTCTTGCCATTTATGTCAAAAATCAGTGTATATAGCCTTGCTTCCTCTTTTCTGTTTCTTCTTAGTTCATATTGATAACATTTGTGAGCTCTGTATTGTTAGAAGGCTAGTAGAACAGACACAGAGCAGATGTTTGATGCTCATGTCAACATGAACAGTCTAGTTACAGTATCCTCACTATGCATGAGCCCTGGTTCTAGAGACAGTCTCCCTGAGGAAGACTCCTTGTTTTCATGAAATCAGCTAAGATGAAGAATAGCGTGGGTGCCAGTATATACAAAGGACGACACGGCTGTTAAATCATCTTTCTCCATTGACTTCTCCTTTGGGGACTGAACCCAGGGCCTCGTGCATGTTATCTATTGACTTCTTATGTTCATCTTTGAATTGAAAATTCACTAAACTCATAAATATTTTCTCGATCAAAAGAAAATGATATAAGTATACTTTGGGGAAAGGGATCACACATCAGGAGTCTTCTCTAAATAAAGAGAGGTTAAAACTTCTGCATTTGTGTTTATGCTTCACTTTCTAATATGTGGCCATTTTCTAAAGCTGAAGAATTAACATATGTATCCACAGGGGCCCAGTGAGGGAGACCTGGCACTTGATCTGGGAGGTTTATTTGGGAAATGGAGCCCTTTCAATAGCCTCTCCTATGTGGTGAGCCGGAAGCTGAGCCTTGGCGATATTTTCTGAGTGAGGGAGATCAAGGGGAATGGGAACAACAGCAGAGAGGTGAGTTCTTCAGGGAGTTCAAAAAGGGTAGAGAGCTGTGTGTCTAACCCCTAACAGTTCTCAACAGAAAAGAGAGAGAGAGAACACAAGGAGGAGAAAGGAAGAGAGGCGCTTGCAACAGGCAGTACCCCTCAGGAGGGAACAGCGTGGCTTCTGTGGGGAGGGGCAGAAGGGGCTGTCTGCTGGATGTTCTTTGATATTTCCACTATTCCCCGTGCGGATTTATTACAATTTATTGCGTACTCCAGTGTCATTATCTTCTTAGAGTGTTTACAAATAAAAGCTAGGAGTGAGAAATGAAAATATAATGCAAAGTCTCTGGACATGTGAGTACAGAATTCACTGACTCATAGTTTCAAAGCATCAGCTGCCCTCTGGTAAGCACTTAGAATAAATGAATACTTCACATGTGGATTTACAACGGTGCTGTCCAACATGGCAGCCACTAACAATATGTGGCTCTTTAAAATTTAAATTAATTAAATGTAAATAAGATTCAAAACTCAGTTCCTGAATCACACTCTCACGTTTCAAACACTCAGGAGCCACAGTGGTCTTATGGCTAAAACATTGGGCAATGCAGATATAGAGGAGTCAGGCCAAACTTTTAGTTACCACTAATCTTCCTGAGCATAATTTCTGTTTTTTTTGGCCTAAGGATGGAAAATGATTTTTTTCCTTATACAAAATTTTGAGGGTATCTATTGTGAATCAGGCAACGTGGACCTGTCAGAGTCAGAGGATTATGCCTGTCACCTGATGGGTCAGACACCAGGCAAAGTGGACTGTCTGATGTGCTGCGGGTTGGGTTCTGCTCTACTGTGTAACTCTGGGCTGCACGGGAAACCCAAGTACTTACTTGAACACAGAATGGCCCCTAAAGATGTCCAATTGCTAATCCCTGAAACCTGTGAATGTGCTACTTCTGTGGCAAAATGGACCCTACAGGTGTGATTAAGGCTACACACCTTACAACAGGGAGAATAACCAGGTGGGCCCACTCTGATTACATGACCTTTAGAACTTGGTGGGAGAAATAAGACAGGACAAGAAGTCAGAGAGATCTGAAGCTGGTTTAAGAAGGAAGCACAACATGAGGACACATACAGGAAGCCTTGAGGAGCTGGTTCAGGCTTCTGGGTGACAACCAGAAAGGAACTGGGGATCTCAGCTCCAACCCCACAGGAAACTAGATTCTGCCAACAACCTGAATGAGTCTGTGAGCAAATTCTCCACCAGAGCCTCCAAATATGAGCCCAGGTCCACTGACATCTTGATTTTGGCCTTCTGAGACCCAGGGAAAATAAATTAGCCAATCCTATCCAGATTTCTGCCTGATGAAAGTGTGAGATAAGATGTTTGTGGTGCTTTATGTCAATACATTTGTGGTCATTTGTTTTTGCAATCACAGCATACAAATCCCCCACTTTATACTGGGAAAAGCAGAACTTGAGTCCACCCTGGTAGAATCTGTTTTGGGGAACAGTTCAAGATAGCCTCTATCCATCCTCCTCCTGTGGGACATGAGCAGCCCACCTGCTCCTGGGAGCTTGGTGCTGCTTCACAAGTGCAGCTGGGCTTTATTCCTTAATGAGCTGGATGGCAGCGGCAGGTATTAGCTGCACCAGAAGAGCGTGCTTTTGGATGAGGAGTCCAACACATAATCTGAAAGGATGGGAAACAATGGCTGCTGCCAACTCCCAAGCCAGACACAAACTGCCAATTATTGAGAGAGGAGAAGGCTATTTTCTATCCATCAGAAGTGGAACAAAAACCTAGTGCCCAGCAGAAAACAAACTGCATGGGTCCTGCTCTTGGCCACCAAGAAGGGTTATTAATGTCAGTGAATTGTTGCTACAACACAAACAAACAAACAAACAAAACATGGATAAGAAGTCTGGCAGTGACACAGAATGACAGGATGTCAGTCCCTGGGGGTAATGAGAGCTGTGTGAAACAGGTGACAAGTCTCACTCCCAGGGTGAGTGGGTGGCTGGCAGGCCTGCCAACTCTGGCACTTGGACTGTCACAACCTTAGCCTTTATCCTGTCGTGACACACTGCCTGCAATGGTGCAGGAGAAACCTGATTGGTGGTGTGGGTGGTCAGCTTGCTGCAAGTACTTTCTTCTTAGGATAGAGGAAACTGGGTTTTCACTTTTTCCCAATTCTGCTGCCACATGAAACCTAGACTGAGAATGGTATTAGTTCCCACAAGAGATCTCTCTAAAAGTTGCAGCAAGAAAAAAGTAAAATGAGATATTTATAAGCCCATGTGGATATTGCAGTTTAAAACTGATAATACTGGAGTTCTTTTTAAAGGTTCACTGTGGGGCGTACATTCCAAGTTGTGATTTTCAGTTGTGATCATCATTTGTCCTTGTTGAGCATGTCTTTTATTATAAGCTAAAAAATACAGATGGTAGTATGTTCCCCAATTACCTTCAAATCCTCCTATAAGGATATGTGACATACATGGAAGCAAAAAAATAAAAAGATTTCCAAATGTTAATTAGCCATACCACCTCCACGATGACTGTGGCTCTGGGGCAATGAGTATATCCTAGCTATTGACTAGTATGTGTCCCATCTTTTCACATTGATGTTGTTGCTACTACTAGGAATCAGGCCCAGGTCTTTGGCAAATTTCCTAGCTAGTTCTCACAGGGCTTCCTCTTTGTCCTCCTGGAACTGACCCCAATATGTGTTTTTAGACAGACCTTAATTCCACCTTCTTTGAATTCTCTAGGACACTCACCAAGGCCTAGAAAGCAACTCTTAGTTTAGTACCTCCCCTTTTTTCCTTTCAGGAATCCAATCTGCAATTTCCTAGAAGAACTACTCTCTGTTAGATGGCTAGTGGTTTAGAGGGTCTGAAGAACACATAATGCTTTCAGTAACTCAACTAACGATTCGTTCTTATGAAAACATGTGTCCCTATAAATCGCCCTAAACTGCAACTTTGAAGCAAGCAGGCGAGCCTTTGGGGCCTTAGAATAATATCAAGCATGGGTGTCTAAGGTCGGAACAAGAGACCTGCTTGGATTCGACAGTTCATGTGTTGAACACTGTAGGAGAATGTGGTGAGGTGCTACTCCCTGCACAGCCTTCTACTGCAGGGCTTGACTCCCACAGAGCTGGGCAGTCCATAATTGCAGCCAATTGCAGTTAAGAGGCTGGGATCCCAAAATGTCTGCTTTAGTGTCTGCTTTAGAGCTTGTCACCCCCAATGAGCCCCTCTCCCCCAAAGAATGAATAGATGATGTACAGAATAATTCCTTTGAAAATATTATGAGACAAAGTCTCCAGGCACTAAATAAATTAAAACTGCTACTTTGAAGTAAATAGAATTATAACAAAAATAATCAACAGCGAAAAAAACGTGGAAGAGGAGAAAGACGATTTCAAGATCGGACTCAACTCAACTGCTCCTCCTAGTGTGCTAACAGTGTTTCTCACCTTCCTCACATTTCTAAACCAGCAGAGAAGTTTAAAGCTCTAATTTACTTTGCAGTATATTATTTTGTTAGATATTTAGATCAATGTAGAACAATAGGGCAGAATGGAAAAATAGGGTCTTTCAGTTTCTTGAGAAGGCACTGACTTAAATCTTAATGGGCACATCAGATATGGTGACAAGAAAAACATAAATAGGGTACCTCTAACAAACATGCAAAGTTAAAGTTAGCTTCTTCCTCTATGTGTCAGTTTAAATACATTATGTTTTGTGCATATGTTACACAACCATCTAGTCATCTTTAAAATATGTTTGAGAGGTTAAACATGGTGTCAGATAAAATACTCAAGTAAAGTTCAAGAACACAGAGTTAGGAAACATATCTAAGTCTTCCAAATTTGGGTTTGTGACTCGGCTGGCATGTTGAAAATGTTTTCTTTTCTATTTTAGCTTTTCCAGAAAGGTGGCTTCATTACACTGTTCCTGTATATACTACACATTTAAAAATATCAACTTATGTGAGTTCTTAGGAGAAATCCAGTTGGGTTTAACTGACAAAAGAATTCTATGAACGACTAGATCAGGAGGGGAAGAAGCAGGAAAGAGTTGACCTGTACCTATTAGAAGCCTGTGGGTGGGTTCTGCTACATCAGCTGCTAACTGTGTTTTCCAGATCTGTCTTCTGTCACTTAGTGGTTTATCCTTAGTTCTCATTTCAATATTTTCAAACCTCCCAAATTGTTCAGCTGTTAAAAAGTTCCAAAACAAGCAAATGTGTTCCTGGAATCCTACCCTTAACTTTGCTGGAGACTATATACTAAGGCTTCTTCCCCAGCCAAAATAATAAAAGATCTTTTAAGTGGCTGGAATTCTTGGTTGATTGCACATACATGCCAATGTCAGACAACTATAAATAGAGAGATTTGGAAGAGAAATAGGGAGAGTCTTTATAACTCCAGTGAAATATAATGGAATGTTTTGAAGGCAGTCAGAAAACAGTACATATTTTTATAAATTTAAGATTTGTCTCTCAGCCCCAGATCCCCTTTATGCAGAAAGAGCCCACACGGATCATGCACTTCCAGTATGAGAGAAGAAAAGGGCTTTCTTTTCTTTATTGATGTAAATTTCTTATTCTCAATCCTATAATTAAGATTTCTTCTTTGTATTATGCTTTTCAGTTTCGATATCTATTGGATCTTTTGATATGCCCCCCTCATCACTGCTTTGTTTTCCCAGAATACTAAAAAAATCTTTCAAAGGATAAAATTATGCCTATGGTTACTGATATAAATTAAGTCAGCAGGGAACTGCATGGGTGTTAGCTAGGGCAGATACAGCCCCCAAATGAACTGGGTCATGTGTGATAGCTAGGCAGAGACTGAAGGACTCATTTTAGAAATTCCTATGCTCTTAGGAGTGTTAACATCTCTACCAACTTTTATACCTGTTCATGCATATCTCTAAAGGCATTTTACTTCATTTTGAACAGCAACTTACTTTTTTTATATTAACCCATCCATCTTATATTAACTCACCTGAATTGAATTCAAACTAGTTCACCCCATTCTGAAGCTATAACCATTGTAAAAGAAAATTTACTGATTGCTTCAGTTTACACATTTTGCTACAGATGAGCAAATTACTCATCAGTAATTTTAAAAAACAGCACTTGTTTAATAGTAATTTAATGCAATTCTTTCTACCCTACATCATATTCCAGAAGTGAGAGATGTTGCAATATGAACCATGGGTTCAAGGTACATCTGGAGGAAGAGTCAATAATATAATTCATTTCTGAATTCTTAGTTCTCTTGAAATTTCATTAAGTTTGATTTGGCTAAAGGCCATAGTTTGGCTCCAAAGATTGAGCACTTAACACTGGCATAACAGAAAATAATATTTTAATAATATTTTTAGTGATGATTTTAATATTTAGTGTTTCTGAAATAAACCCTTAAGGCAACAAAAATAAGATTTATGGGGATTTAAAAAATAGTGTGATGCTGAACAAGTCATGTTCACAATTTAAAAATTTGTCCTCGAGCTTAACCTTTAATATTTTCCCTATTTAAAAGTGGGACTCAGTTTATTTAATGACTTTAAATTAAGTCTAACTTTATACTTTTATAGATCTATTACCCACAATCATATGTTGCTGCTATGCATTGGGTGGTTTGTCAGATTTTCCTGTTATTCAAATTCAGGGTTAGACTGCTATACTTCAACTGCTTTACCAAGAAGTATTTCATGAAATAGTTACCTGGTTGGAAAAAACTTTTTGAGCAACTACAAGGGAGGAATGTGTTTGTTTCATTGGGGTAGGAACTGTACACTCAGTATTAGCTGGTGTACTTACAGTACCTTGGCCAGGGACCAGTAAAGGGGTAGGTGAAAGGTGAGAAGCAAGCGCGCAGAAGGCTCCCTGCAGAGGGCCTGCTCCCAGGGGAGACCACAGGTTGAAAACTGACTCCAAATAACAAGAGCAAAGCCCTGTGTTAGGCAGAAATGATTATACCAGTGTGTTTTTCTAAGTTCAGATTTTTAAAAAAATGGCTAAATCCTTCAAGCTAAACTACTGCAGTTTAATGTACTCATTCCTCACCATCCACTCACTGTATGCTGTTTCTTCTGATAGCATTGATTAAAAAGCATTTTTCAAAGGAAAGACATTTTTTCCATAACTGATGATGCCCCAAATGAAAGATGTCCTAACAGTAAAAAGTGAGATCATAACATTAAATTCCCCATGGACAAAATGTTATGACAAATGATAGTTTATTTAATCAAAGAAGTCTCAGTTATCTGTTCTACGCTTGGAACGTGATACCTGAGACTAAAAGGGAGCAACTCGTTACTCTGCTTTCCAACTTGCAGGGATTTGCTAACAGGTTGGCTTGTGGCAAAGGATTCCTAAATAACATATAAAACCCAGATCTTCATATTTTGTGATGTTTTGAAACCAATAAATAAAACTATTTCAACAAGGCCAGATGACAGAACAGAAATAAAAAAAGCAGAGTAAAAATGATACATGGCTTAGGGGGAAAAAACAGGTAAATGGAAAAAATGTGAGGCATCAGAGTTTCATCTAGCTCAAAAGTTGTCACCAATTTTTAGATAGTTTAGATTAGAAAGTTAGTCACTATATTGTATTTTATAAATGTTGTTCTGCTGATAGTAAAATATTTCCTGGAATTTAGTTACAAGAATGAATTTTAGGATTTACATGCTGCGACTCTCTAGGAACCCAAACCCATACTGTCTGATGGCTCAGGCTGAACATGGTAGCTGGCACACAATTAGGGTTTGGTAACAGTCTAAAGGAAACATGAATGAATGGATAGAAGCATGAATGAATGAAAAAAGTGTCATGACAACTTATCAGGTGGGTTGTCAACATTAAGAGAGAGAGAAAGAGAAGGAGCAAAATCTGTATAAAGACTTACTTATTCCATGCTTGTCTAAGGTTTTTAGAGCTGTACAGGGTAAAGCGTTCTGAAATAAAAAAAGAAAAATGATAAACAATCTTCATATCACATGCATATATTTAAAGTATGTTGAAGAAAACTCAGCAGTTTAAAAGGCAGTGGTTGAGTGAGTCATTGGTGGACAAGCCATAGTGAAGTTGTCACCTGGAGACCAGACGGGTTTTTTTAAAGAGTAAAACAGGAAGATTGTGATATCTTACACAAGGCTTTCTTTTGTCTAGATTAATTTACTTCATAGTCTAGTTTCTTTACTCATTATTTATTTTAGAATAAGTTTTAATTGATTGAAAAAAACCCCACAAATTCCAAATCTCAAACTCTAAGTTAGTTTATAGAAGAACATTGGCACACAGATCAGGTGAGATTGGCTGTTTCATCTCTGATCAAATACAAAGATGTTGGATATTCTTTCTTATGATACATGGAATTTACATATGATCAAAGCTGAAGTATTCATGTCCAATAGTGTGTATTTTCATTCATCATTGGACAACCATTATTAGATTTTTTAAGTGAAAAAGGAACATGTTTGTTTTACCAAGTTAAACAATAAAGTAATATGGAATAGATAATCACTAATCTCCTCCACTGCTCCAATTTTCGATCCCTGATGACACAGTGATTGTTAATGGCTTGGTATGTCTCTTTGCACATACTTGTTCATAAATACACATATGTAAAACCCATACATAAACACATATACTATTAATTTTTAAATGGATTTTACATTAAACATTACTTGGAGACATTTTTTGGCATTTAATAATCTACTTTGGCTGTCCTTCAAATCTAGAAAATATATGTAATGATTGTTTTAAAACTGTATAACATTCCATAGAATAAAAGTACCATAACTTATTTGATGAACCTTTATGTAGTATTCAGTTCTTTTTCCTTACAAACAATGTTATAATAAATATCTCCAAACATGATACTCTCATTTATTTTTTTGTTGGATAGATGCTCCCCATATAAAATTGCCTGGCAAACAGTATGCATATTTTACTTTTTAATAGATGCTGAAGAACTATTTCTCATTTTCCCACCAGCAATGAAAAATAATGTCTTTTTCTGCATATGCTTCCTAGCACTAGTGGTTATCAGTGTTTTACATTTTTGCCAAACTTGTACTTGATAAAGCATTCTGGGGGTTCTTTTCATATGCTTTCTGGACACTTGCATTTCCTCTTCAATTTCAAATTTCACTTTTCATGGCTGGTACTGATTTTAATATTGTGTTGTTGGTGGTCCTTTATTAGTTTACAGAAATTTTTTGTATATAATCAAGTATACACACACATACACACACACACACGTATGCGTGGGTAGAGCAATGCACCAAATAATAGTATTTTTGCCAATGATGGAGTATACACTGGTATACAAATGGTCCCATAAGATTACAGTGTGGGGGGGAGGCTGGGGTTGTGGCTCAGCAATAGAGCGCTCGCTTAACACATGTGAGGCCATGGGTTTGATCCTCAGCACCACATAAAAATAAACAAAATAAAAGTATTGTGTCCAACTACAACTAAAAAATAATTTTTTAAAAAAAAGGATTACAGTGGAAGGGCTGGGGATATAGCCTAGTTGATAGAGTGCTTGCCTTGCATGCACAAAGCCCTGGGTTCAATCTCTAGCACCACACACACACACACACACACACACACAAAGATTACAGTGGAGCTGAAAAACTCTTATTACCTAGAGATGTGATAGACATTGTATTACTATGTATTAGTCAAGTGTTTATGGTGATGCTGGTGTAAACACACCAAATGTGTTGCCAGTTGCATAAAAGTATAGCACAACCAGTTATGTAAAGCAATTATATTTGATGATAATAAATGACTGTTATTGTTAATAATAATAAATGACTATGTTACATACTAGTAATAGTACAGATTACTATTTTATACATTTTATTGTTTAGAGAGAACAGGCAGGAAGGTCCCTTTGAGGAATTCCAGAAGTCATTGTCACAGGAGATGACAGTTTCATGATTGTTATAGCTCCTGAAGACCTTTCAGTGGGACAATGTTATTGATGACACTGCTCTGTGTAGGCCTAGGCTAACGTGTGTGTGTCTTTAGTTTAAACAAAAAAGTTTGAAAGACAAAATAAAAAAAAATTTAAATAGAAGAAAGCTTAGAGTAAGAATATAAAGAAAAGATATTTCTATATAGTTGTACAAAGTATGTTGTTAGCTAAATGTTATTAGAAAAGAGTCAAAACATTTTAAAAAATTAAAAGTACATAAAATAAAAAAGTTACAGCAAGCTGAAGTCTATCTCTTATTGAAGAAAATACTTTTAAAATAGACTTTGTGGAGCCTAAGTGTGCAGGGTTCATAAAGTCTACAGCAGAGCACAGTCTGGGCCTTCATATTCGCTCACCACTCAGCCACACTCACCAGGAGCAACTGCCAGTCCTGTAAGCTCCACTCCAGTAGTGCCCTATAAAGTGTGTTTTTTTTTTTTTTTGCATCTTTTCTATTTTATTTTTACTGCACTTTTATATGTTTAGATGCACAAATACTTGCAACTATGTTACAAATGCCTACAGTATTCAGTACAATTACATGCTCTACATGTTTGTAGCCTAGGTCCTATCATTAAGGTTTGTGTAAATCTACTCTATGCTGTTCATATAACAAAAAAATCACCTAACCATGCATTTCTCCAAACACATCACTGTCTTTAAGCAAGGGATGACTTTGTATGTTTGTGCAGGTATAAATTTCTGGAATTATTTTTTTAATATTATGTGACAACAGAGTACTCAATTTGTTTGTCCAAGGAGGACAGATAATTATGCCATGCCTATATAATAAATCAATCATTGTCAATTCAATCATTCTTCTCCAATAATTTGAGATGACACATTTATTAAATTGTAAAACACAGCAAATCCTCCTTTCTTTTGTGCTCATCTATTCATGCTAGCATCATACTATTTTATATTATTTTAATCTCACTTTTAGTAAATTACTTTTTTTAACCAGCATTCTTTGTTATATAAAAATTATTGGGATGAGCATTGGACATTTCTTTATTCATCAATTCCACACATAGTTATTACATACCAAACATGTGCCAGGAAATTATTATGCTGAGAATATGGGAATGAATAAGATAAGAAGTTCCTTCCCTCATGAAGCTTACATTTAGAGGTGAGACAGACAATCAAAACATAAACACCACCGTCACCACCATCATCACCATCAAAACAACAAGAAAATGACAAGCTACTTATAAAACATGTTTTAGAGTTTGAGCAAAGTAAACCAAGGAGATGCAAGGCAGCGACCAGTGTAGGTCAGGTGATGAGTGAGGGCAGGCCAATTGAAAACAAAATAGTTTCCCACTGGAAATCTGGTTTGAATTTCCTTTATGTGAATATTATGATACAAAATCTTTGCACATTAGAGTCTAGGGCATCTTTTCACTCAGGCAGTGTTCATGTGCACATTCTTTGATAACATTAAGCAATTTCTTTTTCTATGTTGATCCCATTTCTTTTTAATAATTTAATACTGAATAGGCTTCATTTTGCTTAATATTGGTTGATTTCCTTTGTCACTGTCATCTGCTTTTAATCATAAGATTTTAAATGGTTTATATTGCTTTCGCTACAGTATATTTCATGTGTAAAAACACCACCGAATAAGGACAACAAAAAGAAATTTTAAAAAACTTGGCTTTCTATCCCTAAACCAGAGTGTACTCAGAAGGAATGACTGGAAACACTGTTCAACCATTTGTTCATTCATTCATTCATTTGAGCAACTGCTACGTGTCAGATGGAGTTCTGAGGATACCAGAGGGAGCCAACCAATCACCTTGCTTGCAGGGAGCTGGCATTCCAGCGGTGTGTGTGTACAAGGCTGGAGCACTCTGGAGGTAAGGATCACTCGAGCAAAGAACCCAGGGGAGGGGACACAAGGGTAGAGGCCTTTAAGACAGGCACTGGGCCTTTTTTTTAGGAATAACTAGCAATTCTTCTTTTGTTTGGAGAATGCACTATCAGAAGTAAGGCTGGAAACAGAGAGACCAAAAAATAACTTATTCCATCTGTCTAGGAGCAGGACCATATGACTTAGGCTATAGTAACAAAAGAGACTGCAATGAGAGGAGTTTGAAAGGAAAGCCAGTAAAATTTACTGATGAATTAGATAGGGGTGCTATGGAAAGGAAGAATGACTAGCAAAGAACTTCCTATCTGTCACTTCCAGATTTCAAAGATGTGGAATTTTATACAGAACTCAAATACACTCTGAGAATAAATTAAGTCTGATAATTTAAAGATATTTAGAGTTCACATGAAGTTTTGGAGTTATTATTCAAGCAGAGATAATTAATGAAATATTTAATAGCCTTAAGGGTTAGGCCTTGACCCATCAGAGAAGAAACTAGACACTATAACTAAAATAGTGTGCACTAGCTGAAGATCAGACCTGGTTACATTACCTATCCTCCTGAAGTTCTGGGCAAAAGTGTTCACCAACAATTCTGTCTTTACTTGTTTCAAAAGCATATATAATTTCTGAATTTATCCTCTAATAGAGCATTATAAGATGCAATATAATGCAGTTAGTGTAGAATAGAAAATTAAAGGTGTATTCTAGAAGATTAAATGACAAGGGAAAGGGATAGAAATGGGAAAAATAGTTTTTTACTAAGTTTAAAAAAATCATTATCTAAAGTCGGGTATAAAAAAAGAAAAGAGATATTTTTTAAATTAATTACATCAAGTGTCCTTATAAAACAAATTTGATTCCCTTGGTAACTTTGTACTCCTCACAAAGCAATTTTAATAATTTGCTATGATTTCAGGATGAACAAAAATTTCATTACAGATAAAATTAATACAATCTTGCATTTACAAGTAAATTATTTTTCTTTGCAATTAATGCAAAGAATTGCCTCTATTTAGAGCTTGACTGAATATGCTAATAGAATTTCTTCCTCAGAAATACAATATGTCAATTTTAGCTATGCATAAAAGAGACAAAATTGATAGTGAAATATGCCATATAAGAGCCAAAAAAAAAAAAAAAAGGAAGATTGAAGCCTCATTCTCAGCTTTACCGTCCATCATTATTCACATAAAATATCAATTCTTTTAGCAAATATTGTCTGGGTACCTGCCTGTGTGCACTGCCTGATGCACTGGGTAATGGATACACAAAAAATGAGTAAGTCCTGACTATGGTTCAGTAGCACAGAAATATAAACTGATACAGGTTGCTACATGTGGATAAAAACACAGTCCCTGGAGACGTCAGAGCCAGAGCCACTAACTGCATCTATTTCTTTTTCATATGAAGAGAAGACACACAAGGACCTGTACACTTGTACCCAACTTCCTTTAGATGGTAACTGTAGAAACCACACAATTTCAAATGGAGCCATTTCTAACAATATCTGAATAAGTATTACATATATAACTAGATAAAAGATTATATTTTAAAAACTACTTCCATCAGAAATAAAAGTCATGTTCCAGTAGAATGAAAGCAACATAATTAGTCATTAAGGTTTGGGAAAAAAAGATGTTTAAGTTAGTGCTCCAAACCCATAACAGGTGTATTTCATAAAATAGTCAACTGCCTGTGAATAGCTTTATCAAATTATTCAAGCATTTGCATAGGAATGTTTTACACTATTCACCTTCAGTTAAGTTTACTCTTCCCACTTTAATGTCAACTTTCTCTTTCCAATTATGTTTAAACTAGAAGTTTAGAGTGTCGTTATTTAAAGTGTTGGCCAACTCATAGCATAACTGAGGAGTGCAATTAATTTAAACCTGCAGGCTGATTTTCACCTTCTCCTCTTATTGCAGGGACATTGCAGAGGATGATCTCCATGCAGCGGGAGACCAGAGAGAAGAGCCTGCAGAGAAGAAATCACTTGCTATGCGACATGAGGTGGGAGGGGACAGAAGGCTGAAAAGGTTTTCCCTCAAACCCAGTGCCTATACCTTCAAATTGTAGACATTACAGAGAAAACAACTGGAGAACAATGCTACTTATTGTAACGTCTCCCAACTTAAAAGAGCTGGGTCTTATACACCTTATATATGAAAACAAACTAACTTACCTGAAGATAAAACCTAAACTGGATTTTATTCATTTTTTTATGGGTATGCACTGTGTATACTCCAGGAGATTAATTTTAAATTTTATTCTCCTCATTCTCTTTTCACTAATATTTTTGTATCTTACAAGATTCTGCTGTGTTTTTAACTCTAATAATAGGAGAACATGTGAATAAAAAAAATAGTTAACCAAAAAAAAAAAAAAAAAAAAACCCAATAAAAAAGCCTGCAGTACATGCAAAGGAGCTGAAAGGCTGAACCAGGATTCCTATCTAACACATTTCTTTAGTAGGAAAAGGTGGCAATAGAAAGGACACCATAAAGGGTTCAAGCTTTAGTATACATTTTGCAAATGTACGAGATATCATAAAATATACTAATATTGTGGAATAAGCATTTAGTTTCTAAGTCTGTATAAAAATGAGTATTTCCAAAATGCCATATATAATGTTAGATGTTCTTTATAGTTCACTCCTTTAAATCACTTTATTCAACTATTAGCAATTTAAATTTAGGATTATTTTGCGTTATAATAAATACATTTACTCTAGTTGAGCTGGTAAGAAAGTATAACTGCTAGATGAGCCTAGCCATTCTAAAGGGTTCCCCTCCCCAGCCCTGCCCCTTTCATCTGGCAGAAGTGTTAAACCCAAGGCCTCTCTTGGGATTACTCTGGTGGAGGGAAAAGGATCCAGTCCTTTATAAGGGTGAACAATTAACACAGTCATGAATCACTTCAGTAACATTTCAAACAATCGCCCTAATTATTTGTTTATGTAACAGATAATATCCTCAAATCTTTTTGGAAGAAATTGAAGGTGCAAGTATTCATTCATTTTATCACGATTTCACAAATATTGATTGCATGGCTACTGTCTGCAAGGCACTGTGAATACAATACTGCAGAAAGCATGCAAGGGCATAAATAGACTACAGTAAATAATGCAAACCAATATTAAAGGGCCCTCAGTGGAAGAAAATCATATTCATAAATATTCATGAAAATTTGTATGCATATTTTACTTTCTCATATTAACCAAGCTGGCAGTGGATAGTTCAGCTAATAATTTAATTAAGATATAAAGAGCTGGATCTATAATCCCTGGAATATAAGCAAAATTCATGTAAAGCAAAAGAGAGTTTCCTTGGAACAGGGAAGGTCAGCCTTATTCCAAACTGAGGATTTTGGATATCTTAACTTCAAAAGAGTACAGTGTTTGCAACAGGCATTTTAGAAGCACATATAACTACAATTTATCCACTTTATATGACTGTAATTCACAGCTTTCAAACAGTTGGTATCTCCAAAATATATAATGGCTGAGATTTAACACATTATTAGCAAGAAACTTTGGTGTGACACATTGATGCTGAACACAACTGCACTGTCTTGTCACTGTCACCAAGTGGATAAACTTTAAAATGCTCAGCATCCATCTTCTCTCCTAAAAATGAGAGACAGCATCCTAATCTTCCTTGGCTACAGCAAATCGTCTTTCAATTCCCAGTGGTGTGCTTTTTAAAATGAGTCATCTTTGAGCAACTTCTAGAAGCAAAAGTTCCATGCTCATCAAACATTCTTAATGTGACAGCATACGTACAAACGTGAGTTTGTAAGTACATGTTCCTGGATGAAGTGTTCAACCAGTCAACACCTTGCTCAACCTAAAAGTCATAGAACATTTCTTTCCATAAGACCTTTTTCTCTAGAGAATAAAGTGTAATCACCTAAGCATTTGTTAACGTCTAAAATGTACTATTCACAAATAACAATGACCATACCTACTAGAAAAGAAAGTAGAAAAACATTCTCCAGAGGAGGAATGAAAGCAACCAGGAGTGGGGTGGAATCTGTACATTCTAGAAGAGCTGTAGGAGAGACAGGACCTGAGCAATCAAGTGGTCTAACCACATCATGGTACACACAAACCAAGAGGCCAGGAAGGCTGAGCTGCCTGAGGCCATGATGCAGGCTGGTGGAATAAGTTGAACCTGCCATTACCAAAGAGTTGGGATACCCAAGTCTCCCAATTTGATATTTAACAAACATTTCCTATGTCCTATGGTTTGCAAATATTAACTCATTTTCATACTCATAGTAATGCTATGGGGTAGGAAAAACTGAGGTACAGAGACATCGGGCAAAATTGGCTGTGTTACACAGCTCATAAGTGGCAGAGCTAGGATTTGAACCTAGGCTGACTGGATCTCTCTAGCCTGTGCTCTCAGTCACTGTACCATGATACTTCTTTGGGTCTCAGTTGGAAGAGATTTGAAGTTTTACCCTGAAGTGCACAAAGCTAGTAGCAGTACTAATAGATTGAAGCTCCTTTAGAAGCAGTAAAAACATCTGTGCAAACTAAAGATTCTGGGCATTCCCCACCCCCAATTCCCTCTCATGTCTAGAACAAACCTGTCTTATGTTCACTGGAAATGTGAGACATGTGTTTTCTAAGTTCTAGTGACTATGAATATATTACAGTACCTCAGTTTGTCCAGATCACAGATCAAGATCAGATTAGTTCCTATGGCACAGAGTTACTGTGAATGTGCACTGAAAAAATGCCCTCAACATCTGACAACAAATGCTGAAGATCTGTCAGCCGTTACTACTGTCACCATAACCATTACAAATAACAATGTGTTTGAAAAACTGGCTACCTTTGTACAGTTAGGTATAGATACATCTGAGAGACAAATGATAGATAGAAATCAGTAATATTCCATGGAAGGTAAATACTTAATCTATCCCAAATTATTCCTTTTGAAGAAACAGTTAAATGAATGACAACCCCAAACATGTTGACACTCCTCTACCCTGATATGTAACTCTGTGAGTGTAATGCACATGTGGGAAGCAAGGGTTGGCATTCTGAGACATTCTGAGAGAGTAACAGCTGTGCTTTTTTCTCACAGTAGAGAGTATTAACTGAAGATATAAAGCTGGTTCCAGAGGCACACGCACGTGTGTCCTTTCTTAATGATATCCATTGCAAACATCATTGTCTCTAAGCTACAAAGGTGTCCTCCAACTGCACTACATCAAGGACAGGTGGTAAGTGAAGAAAATTTCATCAGTTCTTACAACTACACTAGTCATTAGTAGTCAGTTTATTGGTCTGACTTGAATATTTGGGGAGTAAAATATAAATTACATCTTAAATAATAGAAACCCACTTTTTTCTTTCATCTATATATTAGCATAATAATTATTATTCCATAGTCATGAATCTGTCTTGAAGGAGTCCTATAATAATAGTCTAATGGGGTTTTTAAACAATAGTAAAAAAAATGAATTTGATTCACTTCTCTTAGCCAGGAGTAGCTGACAAGCCTAGAAGTCAGAAGACCTGGTAGGAGAGATTAGAAAATTATCATTCAGCAAATGCTGCATTTTTTTTTCTGGCATTTTCTAGACCTTCTGCTTATCTTCATCATTAGACACACCCTCTAGTGAAAATGGGAAATTCTTCAAGCAGATACAGAGAAAGCAGGTACCGATAGTGCCCGATTTGCAATGAAAGGGATTTCTACAATTCATATCGATGTCATCTGCCTATTGCAGAAGAACTTTTGCATTTTTGAGATATTTTAATAAGACTTCTGGCTGCTTTATATTTGTTTTTATTTTACATAATTGGCCACACCCATGACATTACACTAAAATCCTTGGTCAGCCAAGGACATACGCGGAAACATCCTTGTGTCTGTGGCATTGCTGCTCACTGGTGTGACCTGTTTCCCTCTGAACTGGTATGTGCTTATCCAGAACTTCTCAACCCAGAAACACAGTTGGAAATGACCAATCAAGAGGAGTTTGCACTTGAGATGAAACCTTTTTCCTGCTCTAAAACAGGTCTGTGACATTTTGAAGCCAGTAATATCCTTTAGGAAACATAAAACATCAATTTCCTCCCCTGCTCAAAACCCCCCAGTGATTTTTCTCACACTTTAAATAAAATTCCAATTCCTCTCCTTGACTTTTCAAGGACCTGTCCCTCTAGACTGTGCCTTGCTGCTTTCACTGTGGTCACACTTCTCCAGCCACACTTGGAACTTGCAATTTGTCTGTTACAGTTCCCCCTCTGGCATGTGAGCTTGGTAGGGAGCCGGTTCCCTGCTTTGTTCACGAATGTATCTTTATACCTGTGAAACTGCCAGGCACCCAGCGAGTGCTTAGTAACCTGATGTAATGCATGGTCACTGCTGGTTAAACAGACTCTCAACTTCAGCATCTGCTTTCCAACTTGCAGCCCCCAGAGACCTCCCAGTATGACTGCCACCATCAGAAAGTAAAGGCACTCTACCCTTCCTGTCATGTTTACAGGAGTAACCACCTCTGCTCTCTAAAGTTCATGCAGCTCACAAATTGATCAATTAACTGACTTTTCACTATGTGACTGAGTGGCATTTATCTGTGAGAGGAGGAATAGCAAAGTTGACTTAGGTGATGACTGAGGGGCAGAGTGAGTTCTGAATGTCCTAAACCTAGTGTCAATGAGTCTCACAGATATTTGAGCCAAAAAAAAAAAAAAAAAAAATCTGAGATAAGAACAAGATATCTGCATAATAATTCTTAAACTAATTCCATTTTTTTTGCAATTATCACAGTTATTTTCTTGTATAAGACCTAGCCCATTATCATTATAGTTGCTATTCCTAAAAAGAAAGAAGAAAAAAATTTCTGAGGTAAAATGTAAAAAAGCAAGTGGGGGAAAAAAACACCAGGCAGAGAACATACATTTTTTATTTTTATTTATTTAGAGAACCTAGGAGTGTTCTGCTACTGAGCTACATCCCCAACCCTTTCTATACTTTAATTTTGAGACAGGGTGTTCCTGAGTTGCCCAGGCTGTCCTTGAGGACTGAGGATATTTGGGAAAATTCTGCCTAGACCTGAGACAGACAGAGAAAATGCCCAGCCCTACAGTTCTTGAGTGAGAACACATCCTGAGCAGCTCTTTTTTCCTCTCTCTCTCTCTCTCTCTCTCTCTCTCTTAACTTTGAGATAGGGTCTTGCTAAGTTGCTGAGGGCCTCTACATTTTGGAGCTGGCCTTGAATTTGTGATCCTCCTGTCTCAGCTTCCCCAGTTTCTGGGATTGCAAGCATGCACCATCCATCATGCTGGGCAGGACACATATTTTTCATGATATAAACACAATTTTGTAGTTATATGCTCCTAATAATTTAGAAACACTTTTATACCCATTATGCTAACTGGCTCAAATCTTCTTGAAAGTAGGTAGAGTATAAATAAATGGCAAGTAATGAAGGAAATATGAAAATGGATTATTTTAATTAAGTTCCACAGGAGACTTTGAGCTGGATAGAGCCAACTCAATCCTTCTGGAGGGAAATGAAAGGTACTTCTCTGCACACTACAGGTGTCCCCTTCTCTGCAGCTGTGGTCCATACAGGGCAAAAAGGCCACATAAAGGTGCCCTCCCCTCTGGCCTTCCTTCATGGAGTATCCCACCCCAACAACAATTTCTGATGCTTCCACAGCTTTTTCTCTTCTGAAAGACCCTAGAAAAGCCTACAGTGTGAATAGATGCTAAGAGTTCAAAGCTCTTAGGGTGCAGGAAGGATAAGAGTGCCATTTCCTGACATGGGTGCTGAGGCTGCATACTGCGACTAAACTTTCTCAGAGAGCACTTTGGATGTGATAGTTTGTTGGAAGCACAGATCTAGGTCTAAGTGGCTTAAGAATCATTAATTTGCCCACACTTAATTAGGGAAGGGTGGGTTAAGATATCTACATGAAGACATGGATCTTTTAGAAATGCCACAAGGTAGAGCTGAAAAGAGCCTAACAATTCTCTCTCATGGCTCCAGGTCTGCATTCCTGAAAGCTCTCTTAAAGAGAGGTGGAGTGTCAGTAAGTATAGCAAGCTTAGGACTGAAAGACCCAGGTTTAGGT
Organism: Marmota flaviventris; assembly: GCF_047511675.1. NCBI lineage: Eukaryota > Metazoa > Chordata > Mammalia > Rodentia > Sciuridae > Marmota > Marmota flaviventris. The sequence continues at coordinate 25,746,181 of NC_092498.1, forward strand.
TTTGGCTCTGCTACATGCTGGAGGGGTGAAGCCTTGGGCAAGCCACACAAGCTCCCTGAGCCTAAGTCTCCCAGGTTCTTTGTTGGTAAAATGGGATGATGATCCTAGAATAATAACATTATAATAACTCAGAGATATTCTGAATGTCAAATGAGATAATATATTAAAAAGTCTTGTGAGTAATGAGATACAACATAAAATAAAAGATGTTATCACCATGATATTCTACTGCTGAAATCATTTACTTCCTCCCTCTGGAATTAAAAGCCTGAATCTATTTGGTTTGAGGTCTTCACGTGTGAATAGGCAGAACTTAAAAAAGTGTTTTAGTCAGCTTTTTAACTGCTATGACTGAAAGGCCTGACAAGAACAATTAAAGGAGGAAAAGTTTATTCTGGTGCTCACAGTTTCAGAGGTTTCAGTCCTGAGGTGGCCAATTTCATCACTCTGGGTCCAAGGGGAGGCAGAACATCATGGAGAAAGGGTATGGAATAGAAGAGCAGCTAAGGACATGGCACCAGGAAGCAGAGAGAGAGAGAGAGCTTTGCTCACCATGGACAGAATATAAACCTCAAAGGCACACCCATCGACCTACCCACCTACAGTTCCCACCCAATTAGCCCCTATTAGGGGATTAATACATACATTAGGTTACAACTCTCATAACCCAATCACTCCACCTCTAAACTTTCTTACATTGTCTCATACATGAGCTTTTGAAGGACACCTCATATCTAAACCATATCAAAAAGTTTTATACTTCATTACAAAGCCTGATTACAACTAAGTCCATATATAAATGTTGCCTTCAAGGTCACCATATGTGCAGGCTTAGTTGTGGGCATCCTGTGTTTAACAAACCGCTATTCCTCCCTCTGCCCCCAATGGTAAGTTCTTCTGTATGTACCTTACTTCGTTCACTGGAAGACATTCCAGCTTCATCAAAGCTTCCTCTACCAAACATCCTCTTGCACTGGATAACTAACTTTCCCTTAGAAATAATACATTCACTTTGGAAATGCCCTGTTCCCATGATTGATTTTGGAAAATTGAACTATTTCATTATAAATTCCATTACTTTGAGTTGTTTCTGGTCTGCAAGCATTTTTTCCTCTCTGAACTTTACAGTGTCTTCTTTTTTTATCTCCTGAATAATAACTTGTCACTAAATCACTGCTGAATTCCCCTTTTTGTTGAAAGTATTTAAAAGGTGACTAAAGTACCATACATGGAGTCTACATGTTATGTTGATACAAAACCACCTTATTCGAGGTGTTTCTGGAGGTTCTGTGCACATATTTTACCAAACACAGAGATCAAATCCTCTCTACTTTTCTGAATTTTAAAAAATAGACCAGTTGTTAGTGGACTGTCCTTTAGAAGGTAGTCAATAAGAAATTGTAATCCACATATCAAGGAGAAAAATACTCTGAGATGTGTATGAACTGGGATTCAGGGAGACCAGGGATCTACTTCAACCTCTGACAATAATTTTAGGGGATTTGCTTCATCTTTCTAGACCTCAGATTCCTAACTTGACAAGAGCCAAACTAGAGGGTCCCTGGGGCTTCATCCTGCTCAAACATTCATTTTGTTTAAGTAGTCGCAGCCCAAGCAAACACCACTACTCCTGGCTCAAGCAACTTCAGGGTTCTTGCTGACAGGGGAAGTTCCCAAGCCCTCACAGAATTCTCCATCAGTCATGCTGATTCTACCAAACTGGAGAACAAGTGTGTATGTGTGTTCTGCTCTAATCTGGGGTTGCCACCATTCTGAAAAGTCAAACAATCCCTCAAATATGTATGTAAGGGTTTTTTTTTTTTTAAATTATAACAAAAAACTGCCAAGTATCACTTATTACTCACAAGTCATTTCACCTCTATCCATATATGTATGTGTATATTATTTATGTAATGTAAATATGCAGTAGTGCACATGTATATACATGCACACACATACATACACATAAATACATGCATATCCATAATGCAGTGTGGCTGGTGGTTGCTGAATTGCTACAGGAATAAACTAAGGTAAATGAACTTTGTGTTAAACTAAATGTAAGTAAAGAAGAGGAAAGGGAGAGAGAAGGGAAAATGCATGGAAATGGAAGGAGACCCTCAGAGTTATTCAAAAGTACATACAAGAGGAAGTGAGGGGAAGGGGAAAAATAATACAAGGGGGACAAACGAATGACAGTAGAGGGGGCAGAGAGAGAAGAGGGGAGGGGAGGGGAGGGGAGGGGGGATAGTAGAGGATAGGAAAGGCAGCAGAATACAACAGACACTAGTATGGCAATATGTAAATCAATGGATGTGTAACTGATGTGATTCTGCAATCTGTATATGGGGTAAAAATGGGAGCTCATAACCCACTTGAATCAAATTGTGAAATATGATATATCAAGAACTATGTAATGTTTTGAACAGCCAACAATAAAAAATTAAAAAATAATAATAATAAAATAAACTATAAAAAAAAAGAATAAACTGTTCTTTTACTACTTTAACAATTATTTTTCAAACAACTCTTCATTTTACTGTGTTTTCTAAGAGGAGACATGCTCACTGCTGAGCTACAGTGGGAGAGCGGGGCACGCATTCATTTCAGTCATGGTGCATTCACTTTCTCTCCTAGACTCCAGTCACAGCCTCCTGACTCTCCTGCTTCTCCATGGCCTCCAGTTCTCAGTGCAACAGCCAGGGTACCCCCCCTGCTGCTCCTTGTTCACCATCTTCCAGAGCTTTCTAACACTCAGAAGCACTCAGAAGGGCTCAGAGCAGCCTTCAAGGCTTCTGTGACCTGCTCCCAGCCCCTGCTCTCTGTGGCTTCATTTGCAACTGTCTCCTTCCCACTCCAGGGCATCTGTACTTGCTGTTCTCTATCTGCAAAGTCTTTTCCTTAAACATCTTCACGACTCTCTCCCTCAGGTCTTTCAGTCAAATATCACTTTTCCAGAGAGGCCTTCCTTGATTATCTTATTTAAAATTGTGAAAAGGCCCAGTGGCCCAGGGCTGGACAGAGCTTCCAATCACTCCTGCAAGGTAGGCGGGCCTGCGACCCACCGGCAGAAGAGGAGCAGCCGCCTGCTGAGAGGCTGAGCCGCCCCCTCCCCCTGTGCCGGCATAGTAGAGGGAACTGGGACCAAAGACAGAGCAGGCCCAGCGGCCTGCTGAGGGGCAGAGCCGCACCCCACCCCCCTCGCCTGCCAGGTAGGGGAAGGGTGACCACCGACAGAAAAGGCCCAGTGGCCCAGGGCGGGACAGAGCTTCCAATCACTCCTGCAAGGTAGGCGGGCCTGCGACCCACCGGCAGAAGAGGAGCAGTCGCCTGCTGAGAGGCTGAGCCGCCACCTCCCCCTGCGCCGGCATAGTAGAGAGAACTGGGACCAAACACAGAGCAGGCCCAGCGGCCTGCTGAGGGGCAGAGCCGCCCCCCACCCCCCTCGCCTGCCAGGTAGGGGAAGGGTGACCACCGACAGAAAAGGCCCAGTGGCCCGCAGCGGGACAGAGCTTCCAATCACTCCTGCAAGGTAGGCGGGCCTGCGACCCACCGGCAGAAGAGGAGCAGCCGCCTGCTGAGAGGCTGAGCCGCCCCCTCCCCCTGCGCCAGCATAGTAGAGGGAACTGGGACCAAAGACAGAGCAGGCCCAGCGGCCTGCTGAGGGGCAGAGCCGCCCCCCACACCCCTCGCCTGCCAGGTAGGGGAAGGGTGACCACCGACAGAAAAGGCCCAGTGGCCCAGGGAGGGACAGAGCGTCCAATCACTCCTGCAAGGTAGGCGGGCCTGCGACCCACCGGCAGAAGAGGAGCAGTCGCCTGCTGAGAGGCTGAGCCGCCCCCTCCCCCTGCGCCAGCATAGTAGAGGGAACTGGGACCAAAGACAGAGCAGGCCCAGCAGCCTGCTGAGGGGCAGAGCCGCCCCCCACCCCCCTCGCCTGCCAGGTAGGGGAAGGGTGACCACCGACAGAAAAGGCCCAGTGGCCCAGGGCGGGACAGAGCTTCCAATCACTCCTGCAAGGTAGGCGGGCCTGCGACCCACTGGCAGAAGAGGAGCAGCCGCCTGCTGAGAGGCTGAGCCGCCACCTCCCCCTGCGCTGGCATAGTAGACGGAACTGGGACCAATCACAGAGCAGGCCCAGTGGCCTGCTGAGGGGCAGAGCCGCCCCCCACCCCCCTCGCCTGCCAGGTAGGGGAAGGGTGACCACCGACAGAAAAGGCCCAGTGGCCCGCGGCGGGACAGAGCTTCCAATCACTCCTGCAAGGTAGGCGGGCCTGCGACCCACTGGCAGAAGAGGAGCAGCCGCCTGCTGAGAGGCTGAGCCGCCCCCTCCCCCTGCGCCGGCATAGTAGAGGGAACTGGGACCAAACACAGAGCGGGCCCAGCGGCCTGCTGAGGGGCAGAGCCGCCCCCCACACCCCTCGCCTGCCAGGTAGGGGAAGGGTGACCACCGACAGAAAAGGCCCAGTGGCCCGCGGCGGGACAGAGCTTCCAATCACTCCTGCAAGGTAGGCGGGCCTGCGACCCACCGGCAGAAGAGGAGCAGCCGCCTGCTGAGAGGCTGAGCTGCCCCCTCCCCCTGCGCTGGCATAGTAGAGGGAACTGGGACCAAACACAGAGCAGGCCCAGCAGCCTGCTGAGGGGCAGAGCCGCCCCCCACCCCCCTCGCCTGCCAGGTAGGGGAAGGGTGACCACCGACAGAAAAGGCCCAGTGGCCCGCGGCGGGACAGAGCTTCCAATCACTCCTGCAAGGTAGGCGGGCCTGCGACCCACCGGCAGAAGAGGAGCAGCGGCCTGCTGAGAGGCAGAGCCGCCCCCTCCCCCCCGCGCCTGCAAGGTAGTCGGAACTGAGACCACCATCAGAACAGGTCAGACCTGCAACTGAGAGACAGAACAGGCCCAGTGGCCTGAGGAAGGGTAGAGCCGCCCCCCCCCCCACGCCTGCAAAGTAGGCGGACCTGCGACCCACTGGCAGTACAGCCCCAGAGGCCTGCAGAGGGGCAGTGCCGCTGCCTGCGCCTGCAAAGTAGGCAGAACGGCGACCACCGACAGAACAAGCCTAGCGGCCCGCAGAGGGACAGAGCCGCCGCCCGCGCCTGCAAGGACGGCGGACCTGCTACCGACTGGCAGAGCAGGCCCAGCGGCCTGCCGGCGTGGTAGGCACATTGCCCCAATTGGCGGAGGGGCAGAGCCGCCGCCCGTGCCTGCGAGGGAGACTTTGCAACTATACAAGACCAATATAAATATATAGGGGGAAAATTCAATAGCACAACAGTTTCACCAAGAAGAAAGGAACGCGAACAGTATGAAGAGACAAGGAAAGAAAGGACCACAAGCATTGCAGGTCAACTCAACTTTAGAAGAGGTAATAGCTGCAGCTGATGGAATGTCAGATAAAGAATTCAGGATATACATGCTTCAGATGATCTGGAGTCTCAAGGAAGACATCAGACAGCAAAATCAGACAATGAAAGATCACTTCAACAATGAATTACATAAACAAATCCAAGAAGCAAAAGATCAACTATACAGGGAAATAGAGGTTATAAAAAACAAACAAACAGAAATCCCTAGAAATGAAGGAAGCAATAAGCCAACTTAAAAACTCAATTGAGAATACTACCAGCAGAGTAGAACACTTAGAAGACAGAACATCAGACAATGAAGATAAAGTATTTCAACTTGAAAAGAACATAGACAGCTCAGCAAGACTGTTAAGAAACCATGAGCAGAACATCCAAGAAATATGGGATAACATCAAGAGACCAAATTTAAGAGTCATTGGGATACAGGAAGGAACAGAGTTTCAAACCAAAGGAATGAGCAATCTATTCAATGAAATAATTCGAGAAAACTTCCCAGACTTGAAGAATGAGACAGAACCCCAAATCCTAGAAGCCTACAGGACGCCGAATGTGCAAAATCATAAGAGACCCACACCTAGACACATTATAATGAAGATGCCCAACATACAGAACAAGGAGAGAATTTTAAAAGCTACAAGAGAAAGGAAGCAGATCACATTTAGGGGTAAGCCAATCAGGATAACAGCTGATCTTTCAACACAGACTCTGAAAGCTAGAAGATCCTGGAATAACATATTTCAAACACTGAAAGAAAATGGGTTCCAACCAAGAATTGTGTTTCCAGCGAAATTAAGCTTCAGGATGGAAGATGAAATTAAAACCTTCCACGATAAACAAAAGTTAAAAGAATTTGCAGCTAGAAAACCATCTCTTCAAAACATCCTTGGCAAAACATTACAGGAAGAGGAAATGGAAAATAACAATGAAAACCAACAGTGGGAGGTAGGACACTAAAGGGGGGAAAATAATCAAAGTGGAAAACAAACCATGTTTAGTAACATAAATAAACAAATATGGCTGGAAGAACAACCCATATCTCAATAATAACCCTAAATGTTAATGGCTTAAACTCACCAATCAAGAGACACAGGCTAGTAGAATGGATCACAAAACAAGACCCAACAATATGCTGCCTACAGGAGACGCATTTGATAGGAAAAGACATACATAGGCTGAAGGTGAAAGGTTGGGAAAAATCATATCACTCATATGGACTTCGGAAACAAGCAGGAGTATCCATACTCATATCAAATAAAATAGATTTTAAGCCAAAGTTAATCAAAAGGGATAAAGAGGGACACTACATACTGCTCAAGGGAACCATACACCAACAAGACATAACAATCATAAATATATATGCCCCAAACAATGGTGCAGCTATGTTCATCAAACAAACTCTTCTCAAGTTCAAGAGTCTAATAGACCACCATACAATAATCATGGGAGACTTCAACACACCTCTCTCACCACTGGACAGATCTTCCAAACAAAAGTTGAATAAGGAAACCATAGAACTCAATAACACAATTAATAACCTAGACTTAATTGACATATATAGAATATACCACCCAACATCAAACAGTTACACTTTTTTCTCAGCAGCACATGGATCCTTCTCAAAAATAGATCATATATTATGTCACAGGGAAACTCTTAGACAATACAAAGGAGTAGAGATAATACCATGCATCCTATCTGATCATAATGGAATGGAACTGAAAATCAACGATAAAAGAAGGAAGGAAAAAGAATATATCACTTGGAGAATGAACAATAGGTTACTGAATGATCAATGGGTTATAGAAGACATCAAGGAGGAAATTAAAAAATTCTTAGAGATTAATGAAAACACAGACACAACATATCGGAATCTATGGGACACATTGAAAGCAGTTCTAAGAGGAAAATTCATTGCTTGGAGTTCATTCCTTAAAAAAAGAAAAAACCAACAAATAAATGATCTCATACTTCATCTCAAAATCCTAGAAAAAGAAGAGCAAAACAACAGCAAAAGAAGTAGAAGGCAAGAAATAATTAAAATCAGAGCTGAAATCAATGAAATCGAAACAAAAGAAACAATTGAAAAAATTGACAAAACTAAAAGTTGGTTCTTTGAAAAAATAAACAAAATCGACAGACCCTTAGCCATGCTAGCGAAGAGAAGAAGAGAGAGAACTCAAATCACTAACATACGGGATGAAAGAGGCAATATCACAACAGACACTTCAGAAATACAGAAGATAATCAAAAATTATTTTGAATCCTTATACTCCAATAAATTAGAAGATAGTGAAGGCATAGATAAATTTCTTAAGTCATATGATCTGCCCAGATTGAGTCAGGAGGATATAGACAACCTAAACAGACCAATATCAATTGAGGAAATAGAAGAAACCATCAAAGGACTACCAACTAAGAAAAGCCCAGGACCGGATGGGTATACAGCAGAGTTTTACAAAACCTTTAAAGAGGAACTAATACCAATACTTTTCAAGCTACTTCGGGAAATAGAAAAAGAGGGAGAACTTCCAAATTCATTCTACGAGGCCAACATCACCCTGATACCTAAACCAGACAAAGACACCTCAAAGAAAGAAAACTACAGACCAATATCTCTAATGAACCTAGATGCAAAAATCCTCAATAAAATTCTGGCCACTCGGATACAAAGGCACATCAAAAAAATTGTGCACCATGATCAAGTAGGATTCATCCCTGGGATGCAAGGCTGGTTCAATATAAGGAAATCAATAAATGTTATTCACCACATCAATAGACTTAAAAATAAGAACCATATGATCATCTCGATAGATGCGGAAAAAGCATTCGACAAAGTACAGCATCCCTTTATGTTCAAAACTCTAGAAAAACTAGGGATAACAGGAACATACCTCAATATTGTAAAAGCAATCTATGCTAAGCCTCAGGCTAGCATCATTCTGAATGGAGAAAAATTGAAGGCATTCCCTCTAAAATCTGGAACAAGACAGGGATGCCCTCTCTCACCACTTCTGTTCAACATAGTTCTCGAAACACTGGCCAGAGCAATTAGACAGACGAAAGAAATTAAAGGCATCAAAATAGGAAAAGAAGAACTTAAATTATCACTATTTGCAGATGACATGATTCTATACCTAGCAGACCCAAAAGGGTCCTACAAAGAAACTATTAGAGCTAATAAATGAATTCAGCAAAGTGGCAGGATATAAAATCAACACGCATAAATCAAAGGCATTCCTGTATATCAGCGACAAATCCTCTGAAATGGAAATGAGGACAACCACTCCATTCACAATATCTTCAAAAAAAATAAAATACTTGGGAATCAACCTAACAAAAGAGGTGAAAGACTTATACAATGAAAACTACAGAACCCTAAAGAGAGAAATAGAAGAAGATCTTAGAAGATGGAAAAATATACCCTGTTCATGGATAGGCAGAACTAACATCATCAAAATGGCGATATTACCAAAAGTTCTCTATAGGTTTAATGCAATGCCAATCAAAATCCCAACGGCATTTCTTGTAGAAATAGAGAAAGCAATCATGAAATTCATATGGAAAAATAAAAGACCCAGAATAGCAAAAACAATGCTAAGCAGGAAGTGTGAATCAGGCGGTATAGCGATACCAGACTTCAAACTATATTACAGAGCAATAGTAACAAAAACAGCATGGTACTGGTACCAAAACAGGCGGGTGGACCAATGGTACAGAATAGAGGACACAGAAACCAATCCACAAAACTACAACTATCTTATATTTGATAAAGGGTCTAAAAGCATGCAATGGAGGAAGGATAGCATCTTCAACAAATGGTGCTGGGAAAACTGGAAATCCATATGCAACAAAATGAAACTGAATCCCTTTCTCTCGCCATGCACAAAAGTTAATTCAAAATGGATCAAGGAGCTTGATATCAAATCAGAGACGCGCCGTCTGATAGAAGAAAAAGTTAGCTACGATCTACATACTGTGGGGTCGGGCTCCAAATTCCTCAATAGGACACCCATAGCACAAAAGTTAATAACTAGAATCAACAAATGGGACTTACTCAAACTCAAAAGTTTTTTCTCAGCAAAAGATACAATAAGAGAGGTAAATAGAGAGCCTACATCCTGGGAACAAATCTTTACTCCTCACACTTCAGATAGAGCCCTAATATCCAGAGTATACAAAGAGCTCAAAAAATTAGACAATAAGAGAACAAACAACCCAATCAACAAATGGGCCAAGGACCTGAACAGACACTTCTCAGAGGAGGACATACAGTCAATCAACAAGTACATGAAAAAATGCTCACCATCTCTAGCAGTCAGAGAAATGCAAATCAAAACCACCCTAAGATACCATCTCACTCCAGTTAGATTGGCAGCCATTATGAAGTCAAACAACAACAAGTGCTGGCGAGGATGTGGGGAAAAGGGTACACTTGTACATTGCTGGTGGGACTGCAAATTGGTGCAGCCAATTTGGAAAGCAGTATGGAGATTTCTTGGAAAGCTGGGAATGGAGCCACCATTTGACCCAGCTATTCCCCTTCTCGGTCTATTCCCTAAAGACCTAAAAAGAGCATGCTACAGGGACACTGCTACATCGATGTTCATAGCAGCACAATTCACAATAGCTAGACTGTGGAACCAACCTAGATGCCCTTCAATGGATGAATGGATAAAAAAAATGTGGCATTTATACACAATGGAGTATTACTCTGCATTAAAAAATGACAAAATCATAGAATTTACAGGGAAATGGATGGCATTAGAGCAGATTATGCTAAGTGAAGCTAGCCAATCCCTAAAAAACAAATGTCAAATGTCTTCTTTGATATAAGGAGAGTAGCTAAGAACAGAGTAGGGTTGAAGAGCATGAGAAGAAGATTAACATTAAACAGGGATGAGAGGTGGGAGGGAAAGGGAGAGAGAAGGGAAAATGCATGGAAATGGAAGGAGACCCTCAGAGGTATACAAAAGTACATACAAGAGGAAGTGAGGGGAAGGGGAAAAATAATACAAGGGGGACAAACGAATGTCAGTAAAGGGGGCAGAGAGAAAAGAGGGGAGGGGAGGGGAGGGGAGGGGAGGGGAGGGGGGATAGTAGAGGATAGGAAAGACAGCAGAATACAACAGACACTAGTATGGCAATATGTAAATCAATGGATGTGTAACTGATGTGATTCTGCAATCTGTATATGGGGTAAAAATGGGAGCTCATAACCCACTTGAATCAAATTGTGAAATATGATATATCAAGAACTATGTAATGTTTTGAACAGCCAACAATAAAAAATAAAAAAAAAAAAATAAAATAAAATTGTAAGTCAGCCCTTCCCTGGGACTTCCCTGTATGTTTCTTGCTCTGATTTTCCATAGTACTCTCCGTCACTGAATAGAGTATAAATTTCACTACCATGTTTCTCTCCTGATAGGGATCTTTTGTGTTTTGTTCAATGCAATATTCCCAGCACCCAAACATACAAGTGATATTCAATAAGTATGGTTGAATCAATAAATGATTTTATGGAAATGAATCATAAAGATTAGTTTTAAAAAAATAACATTTGAACTCCTTTGCAAATACTATGGGCTCTTTTTCTTGAGACAAAATTTATTTGGTTAAATAAGTTAAGGAAGATATGAGAGTGAGGATGGCAAGCTTAAAAATTAGAAAAGAACATTTTGTTTAATCTCTGAAAAGCAAAAACTTTTCATAGATAAAGGAAGAAATTCTCTAGGAACTCCTGGAAATTGATAAGAAAATGACACAAAACTTGCAGTTGTTAATTGGGCAAAAGATAAAAAAAAAATTTCCAGGAAAGGAAATGCAAGTGATCCTCAGGCATGTGACAAGAGGCCAAGCCCATCACTACAGCTAAAATGAGGTTGAGACACTTTTGGTCATTTAATTGCATTTGACTGCACACTGTAGAGGACAGAGAAGATGCTGTGGAGAAGCAGCATTCTCGTCTATTTTTCTGGTAACAGAGGCAAGGGGTATCGCTCCTTTGGACAATAGTTTGGCAGAAGTGTTTAAAGTTGTAAGTTTATGCCTGTTGGCTTTTTAACCCTATTCCTCATAACTCACCTTCCAGATACACCTGCATACACGCAATGTATATGTATATGTGAACGTCCACAGTTTTTAACTGCATTAAAATTTCTAATAGTAGAACAATGGCAATACCCAAATGACCATAATTAGAAAACAGGTTAAATCTGCACAACAGAGAAGGAAACCACACCAGCCTCCTCTATGCAGTGACATGAGAAGACCTACAAGAGGCACTAACATGGGAAAATATGTATGTGTATGTGTATGTATATATATATATATATATATATATATATATATATATATATATGATATACATATATATTATATATACACATACATATATAATACACATACATATATATACCTATATATTCATAATTTCCTATATTTACATAAAGGAAAGAAAAATAGGAAATGAATATTCTGGGGGCTGGGGATGGTCTGGCAGATGGAGAGCAGAGAAGGAAAAGGCTTTGCTTTATGTTCCTTTTCACATTGTTCGACTTCTCAAACTGCTTAAATTTATTATCTATTATAAAATAAAGTATATCTTCATGGCTTGGATTTTGTATTCCTCTCAGACTTTCTAAGGCTCTCTTGGGGTAGAATGAGGAGGTGGGGCGGGGAGGCACAGGCAAGTCTTAGCACGGATACTCTTCTTCAGGAAAGTGTATTTTCTCCTCCCTGGAGTATGGAGTCTGTGAGGTCAAGACCAGGTCTCTCCTGATGGTCTGTCTAGCGCTTCATGGAGATCATTATAGATCTGCTGCTTTTGCCTGTTTGTAAGCTGGTTTCCACCTGACTCCTGTCAAATCAACTCAGGAAGCACTTAGCACTCTGTGTCAAGCTGTGCTTGGAATGTGGCATGAGCTCAGCGGCACCCATGCCTTATGCCATTCAAGTGTGTGCCCTTGGACTACTGCCTGGTGTGTGTTTTGTGTCTGGTGAGGGCTTACATATAACTCTAAACATGTGTATTCCAATTTATATATATTGACCAAAGGAGTCACATACATAATGTCTGTTTAAACATTCAGTATAATTCAGAGCAACAATTATTTTTTGATGCCAAATATGTACTATGAATAGTCCCTGGTCTCATGAGGTTCACAATCTGTTAGCTTAATTTACACTACATCACACAGAACTTTCCAGACTATATTTAATAAATGCTCGTGTATGCTATTGACGGAGATTAACTTCTATTCACACCACAATAGACAAATTACTTCAGCTTTTTCGTCTAAACACTTGGCAGGCCAAATGACTATCATGTTGTTGTTGTTTTTTTTTTTTTCCTTTCTGCATTTAACTTTATTCATTTAAAATGTTTTTAAGTTTTATTTTTACTGTTTTTTTGCAGTGCTGGGAATTTCATTCAGGACTGGACAAGTGCTCTACCACTGAGCTATAGACCAGCCCCTCAAATTCTTCTATCTTATTTCCCTAGGACAAAATTTTAAATCCTAATGAGAATCAAACCTTCTCTAAGAGCCTGCAATTGGAACATTTATGAAAAGCTATGTTCTTCACTTAGAACCCACTAGGAACAAGCAGATCTGTTTGAGGATCCTTCTTTCTTGGTTACAAAAAATAAGAAATAAAAAAAATCCATATTAAATTGTTAAGTTGTTAGAGTCTTTCAGAACATAGAAGTCATTTAAGAGTTTCAGAATAAGTACAAAGAGTCTTTGGGGCTGCTGAAGAAGATAAAAGAATTCTCAGCACACTGTACACTTTCAGAAGAAAAAATATTAAGAATAAAAATAGTTTCCCATCTCAGTCGTTCTTTAGAATTGATAATTTATTCCTGATAGTCCCCAAAAGAGGGGAAGAGCAGCAGAAGAATATACTTGGCTTCCCTAACAAATTATTCATAAGTCTTTTCTGTAATAGGATAATGGACTATTAGATCTTCCATAAAATCTCTTTCAGTAATTTTATGGGAGGTCTGCATTTCATAAACCATGTTTTGTATTTGAGAAAAGAAAAAACAACAACAACAAGAAGAAAATCACTTTATAATAATTAATTTTACCGATTTTATTAAATTTCAAGTTCCAAATCTTTCATCCCTCAAGAATTAAGCAGACTGAGATTTTCCTGTAATTATTAAAACTGAAAGTTTCATGACTGCCACCTACTGGTGATGGAAAAAGTGACAACTTATTTTTAAAGTTCTGCTCTTTCAGATTTCTAAATTTAGGGATTTACATATTTTGCATTCAAATGTACCAAATTCTATAGAGCGGGGCACCCAGAACATTTTATATATTTAAATAAAATTAATTGACCATATATTACTAGTTTTGTAAAAATAAATCAAATTGTGATGTTTCCTTTTTACAATTCAATACTTTTCCTAGCATTATTAAAAGAAGTGACGCAACTGAGTTGTAGAGCTCCAATTTGAATTTTGTTTTTATAGACATGGATGCTGGTTGAATCGATAATGAAATGACCACAAGACCATGCGGTCAACCCAGAGTTCACATGGTGAAAGTCTCTCGTTTTTGTCCCTATTTGTACAAATACTTGTGAAATCAAAAGGAAACTTCATTAGTGCTTAAAATTCATGCAGGAAAAAGTAACCAGACATTTTCAAGGCAATACATTACTTGAGAGTGAACATTTATACATTCACCCTTTGCAATAGGAAGTATTTAGTATTTGTGATTAATGAAACATACCTGGCTTAAAATGTGGTAAAGAATGGACTCCAGGCCATGTGTCCTCATTTGGTGTTCCAAGAACCTAGTGGAGAGCAGGAAATTGTGAAAACAGACTTATTATTTCCAAAGCACTCAAAATTCTCAAGTGTAGAAAAACAGTACACTGCATATTATGAAACTGGATTTTTTTTTCCATTATCATGTGCCAGGGATTTTATTTCTGTAAAAACAAATCCAGCTAAAGAGCCACCCAAGATGACTCTCTGTGTTCTGACAAATGCAGCTGAACGTGACAAGACAAGTAAATCTGTTATATTTTATCAACCCAAACATAATAAGTACGCCAAGGAATCAAATGATAAGATGTCATCAACATGGACCTGAATAAAGTACATCTGTATCCCTCGTGATTCTTTCATGAGCTTTTTGCCTTCACTCCAGTATCATGTCTCATCATTTATCAGTTTTGAGAACTTTGTCATTTCTTCCATTCATTTTTGTCTGCATATCATAACGTTTCAAAGATGCAAGAGTGACAGCTTAGCATGCTCAAATTCTCTCATTACAGTTAAAAAGTTAAACTATATGATTTAAGGTTTCCTCTTGCCAACATATTATTCTTCATACACTTTCTCCTTTTACTATTATGACTTCCACTTTCTTTCCCCATCTACATTCCTATCACCACAATGTTAGACCTGGCAAAAGGAATCCAAGAGCAATTCCAGGTCACCATAACTAGGCACACTCAATCTGAATCTTCAGTGCCACTTTTCCTTGCGCTCATTCTCCATGATCATGGTGAACCGTTGATTGAGAACAGTGAATTTTAAGGGTTAGGAGCACAGATGCTGAAGACAAACACCTGGAGTTCAAATCCTTGCTCCCCTATTGTCTAACCATGTAAACTGAGGCAAGAAAGAATCTCACTGAGCTTCAATTTCCTCATATGCAAACTGGGCAGGGGACAGGGGTGATAACAGCACCTGACTCATCTGTGTGGCAAATACCATCAGGTACACAGTGGGCACTTTGTAAGTATTAGATATTATTCAAAGTATCCGTAGAAAACGGTCAGGTCAGGGAAGCAGCGGCTTTGTGGGAGAATGCAGAATGTCCACTTCCCACTTTCCCCACAGTGACTCTCCACTTAAGAGAGTCAATGCTGGATTCTGTCATTCAAGCTCTGATGGGAAAACATTGGAAAGGGCAAGAGATAAATAAAGCTGGAGAATGGCAAGGGAGGAGGAGGAAGGGGAAATATTATGGGAGGAAATGAGGTATATTCTCTTTACCTCTGAGGATTAGCAGTCATTACTAGGCAATCAGTGAACTTTGGCACACACAGTGAGCAGAAGTCAAGGGCATTTACGTGTATTTGCATTCTTCACTGACACACTGAATTGCACACACGATAATACAATTCTTCTTTGAAATAAAAAATTGGTTAATTTTATAAACACTAATTAATGCTAACATTAATAGGGAGATCTACACAAAGTCTCATAATTGATGGACAGGGTGGGGAGGGGCAAGGCAGGGGGAAGGAAGAGTTTGTAAGACAGGAAAAGAGACAAAGGCACTGTCTGCCCGACATAAACAATTGTGATAAGTGTTTCTGTAAAAGGCATTTTCCCTTTCTTTTCAATAACCCCAACCACCCTTTCAAGAGAAGGAGACAATCAAGCTTGCAGACAGGGCTTGCAGCTTATTTGGGGGGTTTCTCTTTGCTCTCACACTAAGTATTGTATAAAGGACAAAGGGGTTTATCACACTAAACTTTACTAAAGGGAGGAAATTTTCAACTAAAATTGTAACTCAAATGCAGCCAATCCATCACATGAAATAGACCTTCTGAAATTTGATAAACAATGAAAAGTCCAGCCAGCACATGAATGCTGCTCTCTTGTTCCTAATGAACTATGATTGTTACCTGGCTGGCCCTGTTTCTCCAGTACTTGTGTTAGCAAAACTATTCGCTAGATGTCATCCTCATCCACATCCAGTTGTTCTGTCAAAGTAGCTATCAGATAGTATGGTTGTCCATAAAAATTACCAGGAGACAGAAATACACAGACCTTTTATTTTTTTTCAGTTACAGATTGGGCTATTGAGATTCCAGACCCAATTGCTTCTCCTGCCAATAATTCTGGAGCATTTACACAGGAAAAGCAAAGTGGGCAGAAGGTTAGCAAAGGAAAAGAAGAAGAATTAAAAATTAATTTTGCTTTCTGTAAAAGCCTTTTTGGAAAGGGCAGTTTGGATTAAATGAATGGTTGGCAATGATGGTTTACCAAAACACTAGGGAAAGTGGGTATGTATTGTTGTCTCAGGTAAAAGATTTTAATTTGTATTAACTGTTAATAAATTCCACTATTGGGAAGGAAAAAGCGTATTATCTAAAAGTAAAAAAATAATCTTTTGTGAATAAAACAGTAATAAAGAAAATTGCATCTGTGCCATCAATATTTAAAATGTGGTTATGACATCTGTAAACAAGTGTGCTTATAACATATGATGTCCCTAGAAGTCTTCAAAGGATGTGCTATGATGTGCTGAGAAGTCTTCTACATATCTATTCAAGCAGTTTCACCTTAAGTCTGGGCATAATGATTGTGCACCTTCCTGTCCCTCACAGAAGATATGAGGATGGGACTTGGGGCCCTTTTTGAGGTGATCCTGACCCAGTGTAGCAGATGACCAGGAGCAGTGATGTGATGAGCTGCCTCTGATAGAACAAGAGCTCTCTTGGAGGTGTGTGACAGTGAAGCGAGAGCCCAGAGGTGGCTGTGTTGTTTGAGTGTCTTTGGGAACAGGGAGAAAGCCTGTGTGGCAGAGGACAGTTTAGTAAGAGAGTGAGCACTGAGTAACCAAGTACAGAAGGGGCAGCAGTGAGAGCAGATTATTCTAGTTAGAACTGACATAATTTCAGTTCCCCCAATTATCAGGCTGCCCATGCCCCAGGCCTTCTCCCAGTGATGATTCCTCTTCCCAAATGCCCTGCCTCTGACTTGGCCAGCTGCACTCATACTTGAGAGAACTTCTGTATTCTCTGGTCCGTGTCATGACTCACTTTTTTTGTGATCCCAGAGTGCTTTGTGCAGACTTCCATTTATAGGACCTAATCTTTGTAATTGTTAGACTACTCGTCTCTATTACCGACCTCAGGGAAGAGACCATGATGTTCATATTTGGATACTGAGTACCCCACCATGTGCCTCACACTAGAATACACACTTAGTAAATGTTGGGTGGCTGAGTAAATGAATGAATGAATGGACTGCAGGCTGGGTTATCATTTTAGGTCAAATACTGAGCTCAAAGAGGCTGCATTTGATCTCTGTTTCAGCTTTTATCAAACAGCAAGTCATTGAAGACTGTCAACTTCATCTAGAGAGTTGATAGGAGCATCTCAAAGCAGAATCCAAGTCCCATGAGCACAGGATACCTTTTAGCCAAAGAAAGAGGTAAACCAATAAAGGAATAAGGGGATACATAAGCCTTTTTTCAAAAGATGAGACACAGATAAGATACCAGAGGGTGACAGATAAAATAAAGATACATATTTTTAAAACTTCTGTTCAAGTTATATCTATGTGTGTGCATGTGCAGAGTGAGTCATAGTGTAAAATATATCTAGCAATTAAAAACCAATTCTAATTCAAACAAGAAATTATTAGCTGAAATTAAGAATGCAGGCAATAGAGCAGATTCAGGGGTAGAGGCCTGTTTAATGTGAGAAATGCCTGCAGGTCTAAAGAGAGGGTGTAAAGGGCATCTGGAAATATAAATATGGACCTTAGGGAGCAATTTCAGAAAGAGAGAAATATTTGGAACTCTTAAGTGTATATGTTTACAAAAAGCCAATGTTGAATACCACCTACAAAATAAAATGGTCTAATTTTCCTGTTAACAGGTATACATCTTCCAGAAGAATATTAAGAAAAACTGGATGAACACACTTTATTGGTGGAAGACTACATTCCTGACCCTAATAATGTGACTTAATGACCTCAGACTTGCTCTTGTTGGCTATGCCCCTATAGGTATGGCATAGATCTTGGCCTCATGTCAGCCTCTATGCTGAGCAAAGGAAGATGCTGAGAAAAAGAGGGCCTTCTATCTGTTTTACAAATAAAAGAAGAAACTAAACTTCTGGAGATCAGAGTTCAAGAACTAGTGTATATTCGCATACCCTTCCAAACCAGTTCTCACATTTGTCTAGTCTTTGTGGTTGTACAGGACTCAGGGCTGCTAAGACGAGTCCTCAGGCTTTCCCTCAGGAATGCCTGTGGCTTAGGTAGAACCAGGGCTGCCAGCACTTCTTTCTGGCTCCAGGGGATAAAGGAGTTTCTAACAGAGAGTCCAGCACAGGGGCATTCTGGTCTATGGGGTGCAAATAAACCTGGCTCACCCAAGTGTGAACTAATGAAGTGGTGCAGAAAGTGCTGGCTTTTCACCTCGGGGTTCTGGGTTTTATGAGCTTGACCACAGCAGCACTGATGATTTAAATTATTGCCTTTACTGTGAACTGTAAGGGAATGGAGAACAACCAAAGAGCGACCATTTTAAAACTTAAACTGTGAAAGTCCAAACATGGAATATCTCTAAAATGATGATTGCTTTATAGCTGTATGGCTTTAGGTTCTAGAAGATTATTCTGAATCCTTAGTCTCACAGATATTTGTGCAGTGGCTCAGCAGAACTTGCTGGGATGTTACCTACCCTACCCTGGAAGAGACAGCATAAAGCTCCTAGAGGAGCCAGAGAGAAAGGTGACTTTCTTAACTCTGCCTGACTGTGAGCTCTGCACCCAGAATAATGGCCAGAGGAGATGCAGAAGAGCCACCTGGAGCTTGTGTCACCCAAAACAGCATGAGCAATGTGCTATGGATTAGGGGAGGTGGAAATGTTTGTGGATGGTGGTGAGAAGAACACTTTAAGAGGAGGACGTTGGTAGAAAAGGCAGAGGGTGGAAGGATGAAGTATGTTAAGAGGAAGGAGAAAGAGGCAGGAAGTCAAAGGTGGCCTAGGATAGGAGGAGATGCCCCAAGACAGCCAAGTTGAGCACAGAAGTCCTTGGAAACGCCAATGACATGTTTGAATCAAGTACTCATCTTCCATCTCTCTAGATAACTTGATCAGGCACAGGATATCTCTATAAGAACAAGCAGCAGTAGTGGTCTCAGGAAGGGGAAATGGGTGATGGAATCTGGGATGGAAGGGCCCTCACTGTTCACTGGATATCCATCCGGTGTGCATTGTAAATTTTGTACCTATTCACATTACCTCTTCACACATTTATTACATTTTCCTATCCATGTAATAAACAGAGACATACTGAGTACCAAAGAGATGCCCAGCCTTTTCCTAGGGACAGAAGACAAGAGTTATATAAAAAGTAAGCACCACCTTGCAGGTGCTGAGTCTGGAGAGAGTCAAGGACAGAAACAAGGGTCAGACACACTTGTGCTTGAGAGGGACACGAGGTGGCAGAACAGCTCAGGGACAGCTCAGAGAAGGCAGCCTTGAAACTGAGCCATCCAGATGACTAGGGGTTTGTCCAGCAGAGGAGCAGGAGAGGACTCCAGGCAGAAGAGGGGATGCATGAGGGGACTGGGGCCCAGGGGAGTCCAGCCAGGCCATTCAGTTCTGCCCTGGGCACCCCCTTCTGGGAACTCATGGTTGTGGCTCATTTTTTTTTTCTCTTATCATTTGCTTTTTACTACCATATGTATACCGAAAAGGTCTAAGTATCCTCCTCCTCCTCCTCCTCCTCCTCCTCTTCCTCCTCCTCCTCCTCCTCCTCTTCCTCTTTCTTCTTTTTGAATCTGGACTTTCTCTCTCAAGATCCAGATCTCTCTTTCCAGGGTGCGCCAGCTGGGAGTGAAGTGGTGGCCCTAAGAGGGGGCAGCTCCAGGTCCACAGACATGGATAATGAACAAAGAAGAGGGGTAGGAGTGACAAGGTCAGATTTGTGCTTCACTGAACTCCCAGAGGCTGGCATGGAGGAGGCACACCAGGAGCTGAGATCATGGCAGAGCTACTATGGGATGTGGCAGGTGCTCTCCCCTGGGGGTTGTGAGGTGCACAGGAGAAGGTACAGCTAAAGCAGTGATGCTGGCTCCCTCTGTGCCAGGTGCCTCCTCTTTTTAAAAAAAAATATTTATTTTTTAGTTATAGGTGGACACAATATCTTTATTTTACTTTATGTGGTGCTGAGGATCGAACCCAGTGCCTCATGCATGCTAGGTGAGCACTCTACCTGTGAGCCACAACCCCAGCCCAAGGTGCCTCCTCTTTACAAAGCATTTTATACAAGGCTTTTTTACTCCCCAGAAATGGAACTCAGAGAGCATAAAAGGTACCTACATGCAACTATAAAAAAGAAATCAATGTAATATTATAGCCATCACATGAAGAGGACCTAAAAGAAGTTCCTGAAAAAAAACAAACAACAAAAAACATGTGCACTGAAATAGGAAAAAGCTCAGATGGGATGGCACTAGAGGGAAAAATGAAATAGTGGCATACCTGTATCTGTATGTCAGATTGCCTTATTTAAGGCCACAACTACAAAAGACGACAAATTCATCTGTGTTGCATTGGAGACTCAACTGTCATAGTAGCATTTCTGTTTAGTGACAGAATTTTCTGAAGTTACTTATTAGCTGGTATCTGTATAATTCAGTATATATTAATAATTAATATCTTAAAACTGAGCAACAATGTTTTGTGCTTCTAAGTACAAGTATGCTTATATGTACTGTGCTTATTTTCTTACATGTTACTGTATTTACATGAAAAAACAAAGAGTGAGGTGATTCTAGGCTTGGGTGACGACAACAAGAGTTTCACCAGGAGAAGCCTCTGGAGGGCCACTTAGTTCTTCATTGGGCAGGACAGATCCACGCAGTACTCAAAGGCTAGCATCATGGCTATTGTCACTAAAAGTCAGTGGACCTTCAATCTGTATGAAAACCAAGAATAATCTCAATTTCCTAAATGGCTCCATATTCTGTTATCATTAATCATTATTTGTTTCAAAATACCTTTGGCTGGGTTCCAGCCCAGAACCAGTAAATCTGCTCTTTGTACAAAAGATCCACAGCTGATTCTAACTCATCCTTAGAACCCCTGGTCCAAAGCAGCTTTCCCTAGAGTGGAACACGTACTCCTACACTGGAAATTATTTCAGGATATGAACAGAACATTACATGATATTTACTCTCATATTGAGAAAGTTGTTCCCTTTCTGATTCTCTTTCAATTCTTTTGAGAACATCAAGAAAAAAAACCTCAGTGTGGTGCTTGTTCACATCCCTCCAAAGGAAAGCAGGCCTCAGGCCCAGAATTCTGGGTGGATGAGAAGATCAAATTTAATAAACTTACTGATTTTTCATTGATTTTATTTTTATTTTACTTTCAATTTATGCCAGTTCATAAAGGTTTTCTACTTTCTGTAGTGATATGAACAAATAAATAGCATTACTTGAAATGAGTTGATTGAAAGAAAAATATTAAACCATGAAAAGTACGATGCTACAGCCAAACACTCCAATGTGGAATGAGAAAGCCAGTCCAGGGAGCCACAGGGCGAGAGGAAGAGGGAGGAGGCTGGAATATTGGGAACCACCAAGTGGACCCCAGAAAGGTTCTGGCTGGCTTCTACTATTCTGGCCTGATTTGTTTTAATGCCAAGAAGGAACAGGACCTGTTGGATTCACCCTCAGAATTAATGGTGAAGTACAGGAGACATCCCATAACTACCTCAGAGCCAGTCAGGCCGGCAGACCAGAGCGAAGGACTATGAAGACAGAATGGGATTTCCCAGAAGGTTCTTGAATAACTTCTTCAGGTTTGTTATTTTTATAGATGCCTCCACCCTCCAACCACACTCTGTTATTTCCACTACCACTCTTCTGATTTTAACTTCCCTCTGTGGTCTTGAATCCCTCCATCCTCTTCCCTCCCCTGCTGTGACCATGCCACCATCATTTCCTAAGCCCGTGCTCTCCCAACAGTCTAGTCTGCTTGCCTCCATTCTGGTCTTCTTCCAAGTAACGTATACATATTCCTGAGTTGTCTTTGCAAAATCAAACTTGATCAAGTGCCACTCCATGAATCAAATCCTTCAAAGTTTCAGTGGTTTCTCATCATTCTGGGAGAAATCTTATCTCATATGTCCGTCTGCCCCTCAAGGTGCTGCCCGATTGGGCCTGCTGACCTGTCTTCCCCAGCTGAGATGAGTGCCTCTCCTTTTTCTCCTCATGCTCTGCCAACACTGGTCCTTCAGTGCCTTCTGTCTGTCATGCTCTCCCTCCACCCAGAGCCTTTACACATGTGGTTCTGAAGCCTGAACATCTGTGACCCCTCCATCTAATTAGCTGTTAATTAATTTTTCAGCTCTGAGTTGAAACATCCCTTTTCCCAGCCAAGCCCCTAGTATGCCCCTGCATACTAGAACAGAATCCCCATAGTATAGGTTCTTCCTGGTAGTAACTGTCACAGTTGAAATTTTACCCATTTGTTTTCCATTGGGATTTTTTCAGTGGGATTTTTTGGTCTTATTTTTATTTGTTTTCTTTATATTCCCTTTTCCAAAGTATGTGGCAGAAAATAGGCACTTAATATTTGTTGAATGGAACTGAAGAATTCTCATAAATGACAAACAGGTAAATGCAGGAGTCAGTTGCCTTAAACTACCTTTTTTAAAAGTAGAGCCTAGGTCTCTTTAACTTAATCATCAGTGCTTTCTCTCCTACTGCACTCTATTTTCCTGGAAAAGAACAGGGATGTGAATTCAAAATTTTCAAGGATCCAGGAAGGCAGATGACTAAGGGAAAGGGCTGGCTGTAGGGCCAGAGGACTGCATCTGGGAGGGCAGGGTGCAGGCCTGTCCTCAGAGAGCAGCAACCGCTCAGCTCCTGCCTGTGCTTGTCACGTGGAATGCTGGCCCAGCATCACCCTGGCTTTCATTTTGCTCAGGAAACTGGATGAGACTTGGATTTCCTGTGAAATCACCCTAATCCAGTGACCTAATTCAAGTTTCTATGAGAAAATTACCTAATCCAAATTTGAAACAAAATCCACAGGAAATGGGTCGGACAAAATATGTTCATGTTCTGAATTCAGAGAAGAGCAGCCAGAGGGCACCATCTGCTTCAGGGTATGTTGATTTTAGCCACATATTGACAAAATAAGCTAGTGTTTATTGATATCACTTCCTGTCCCTGAGAAGCTTTTGGTAGGGTTTCTGGGGATTAAACCCAGTATGCCTAGGACCAGTGACATGCTTCTAACCAACAGAATATAAGAAAGATGAGGAAATGTCATTTGTGTGATTATATTGTGCTATTATATTTAGCCTATGCCCAGACTTCCCCCATTACTGACTGTTTGGAAGCATACAGCTATGTTGGGAAGACCTCAGGCAACAGACAGCAAGAACCTGAGTCCCCCAGTCCAAAAGCCTGCAAGAAGCTGAGTATTTCTAACAACCACTCGAGCTTAGAGGTGGATCCTTTTCCAGTTGACCTAACATAAGATTGCAGCTGATTCCTTGATTGCAATGTTGGTTGTATGAGCACAAAGAAGAGAAACTAGTTAGGCCATGCCCAGAGAGTCCTGATCCATAAAAATTGCAAGATGATAAATGTGCATGAGCTTGCTCAATTTCTGGTAATATTGTTACAAAGCAATAAACAATGAATACAGATTTAATCATTAGGTCCTACTATTTACTAGTCAGAGCACAGGTGGATTCTTGTGCCAGTATCAGGTGCTGCACATGAAAAGAGACGAGTTAATAAGTCAGCGCTCTATGGAAGATTCCCAGAAAGACCAGAGGGTTCTGGGCCATGAAGCTGACCGGTAATGTTCATTCTTGTTGAGAAAGAAATGCTTTAGAACAACACTTCAAATAGATGCATTACTGCACTGTTAACTGGAGACTGACTTAATGCTGTGCTGAGTGACAGGAAAACAAGGACCCAAGGGGTAAGATACTAGTATACAAGAAAGAAAGGCATTCTAATGACAAGGGCTATTTGAAATGGAATGAGTGTGCTTATGAGACTCTGCTTAAGCAGAGTCATGGGTTGGAGTTTGCACTGTGATGAGGATTAAATTCTACCTCCAGAAACACAATGATCACATGCACTGATACAATAATTCTGATTATAATTCTGATGTAATACTACAATATATAATTTGGGTGATACGATGAGGTCATGTATATAGGTTTACTTTTGTTTTTATTTGATTTCAATTACAACTGATGGCACAGGCATGGAGAAGTGAGTTGACTAGGAAATTAGATGAATTAGATGAGGGAAGGTAGAGAAAGCTTTCCTTCCCCATTTTCTATCTAGGGGGAATATTTTTGCAGGTACTAAGGGAAAGAATTAGAGTTTTCTGACTATTAATTTTTTAACAATGTCTTGACTGTTTTATGTAGACTTAGAAAAACTGCTTTAAAATGCCACAATTCTGGGGATTCTGGGTTGTTTTGCAGAGAGCCCCAGAACCCACAGTGACATGATACAGCAGCGAGCACTACCTGAGAACGGCCAGCAGAGGGAGCTCCTGGACTGAGAAAATGAAAGTGATTGGGGCTTCAGAAAGGGGCTTGAATATTGGCTCCTCAGCTGAAGGTACTGGATGGAAGAAGATACTATTTCCAAAATATTATGCAGTGTTTTTAACACAGTCAAGGTTTAGAGGAAGAAACCAAAATAAGTAAAGGACAGATTTTATTATCTTGTTGAATATAAGTTCAATTTACTGGCTAGACAGCAAAGGTCTGACTTAGTGGTGTTGGCCAGATATGGGAACTATCTAGGGATCATCAAAAAGTACTCATTAAAAAGAAAAAGTAAAAAAGAGACCCACCCCAAAGATTTTGCTCTAACTAGCCTAAGAAGCAGCCTAAATATGTGGAATTTTCTAAGCCACCCCAATGATTCTAATATCACTCTGGGTTAGACCACTGGCTGGCTCAGTGGTGATCTATCAGAGGCTGTTGTTTAAGTGGCTTTGGGATTTATTATTATTATTGTTATTATTATTATTAATTAGTTTGTTCATTCATTCATTCATTTCATTCATTCATTCATTCCAGTTTCTGGCCTGGATCCAGAGAGCAACAAAAGATTCATAGGTGATGAATAAACAGAAGAAGCAGGTGATTGTTAGGGAAATTAGAAAAAGTAACTTTAAAATAATCCAGTGGGGCATGGTGATGCACACCTGCAACCCTAGCAGCTCAGGAGGATGAGGCAGGATTGCAAGTTCAAAGCCAGCCTCAGCAACTTAAGGAGACCCTGTCTCAAAATAAAATAAAAAAAATATATATATATATATATATATATATATATATATATATATATATATATATATATATATATAAAGGGCTGGGAATATAGCTCAGTGGCTAAGCACCCTTGGTTCAATCCCTGGTGTACCAAAAAAAAAAAAAAAAAAAAAGGTGCAGAAAATGTTCTTAAAAGCACAGTAAAAGCAACTCATTTAAAATGTTTTTCCCTGACTACATTTTCTTTCTTTTTGCTCTCTTTTCTCTTATTGTTTCTATTCCCTTTCTCCCTAAACTGATTCCCTCATCAATTTCACTCTCATCTCACCGACTGTTCTTTTCAGACTGAGTGAAGTTATTGTGACAGGGTCTCAGACTGTCGGTCTCCAGCTGTACGCTGTAGGAGCTGCAGCCTTGTAATGTACAAACACTCAGCAGCCTGAGGGTGAAGACACAGAGGCTGGAGGGGGTGATGCTGCCAAGCAAGGGCAGAAGAACCAGACCAGCTGCCTGAGCAGCACCTCCAAACAGAAAAATAGGATCAGGGAGAGGGACCTGAGGCAGGAGCCAGAGCCCTGTTACCCAAAGCATGGTCCCTCGACTAGAGGCATCAGCACCACCCGTGAAGCTGCCAAGCTTCTGGATCTGAAGCTACAGTGCAGCAAGAGCCCCAGGTGATTCAGAGCCCACTGAAGCATGACTTTGCAAGATTCTGTCTAACTGGACTTTTCAACCTAAAAGCACAAGTGGTGGAGAGGAAGTCGTGAGGTCTACCTTCATTTGAGGACTTATGTAAAATGATTTGTTAAAACAGCATCTGGAAGGAGGGGCTGAGGATCAGCTCAGTCCAGTGGTGTGGCGCCTCAGATCAGGAGCTGCCTCACATGAGGGCTGCAGAGAGACTGGCTTTGTGCTCTGTAGATCAGAGCTCAACATGCCTGTTCCTCTCTACTTACTTGGACAGTCTTGTAGCCTGTGTGTCTTTTATGGCAAATTATTTCTGGAAATGGTAGCAAACAAATAATAATAAAAGAGCATCATCCTCTGATGCTCCTTTCTTCAGCTGCAAGTGGAAGCCAACTGAAATTTTGATACAACATATGTATCATGCATAACATGTGAACATGTCCAAATTGGTCATCATCTTATTTTTTTTAATGAAAATAGTTGTCCTTAGTAATATTTGTGTACCGAATATCAGGAGACACAAAAGTGTTATAATTTTTCCCTCAAAAATGTCACACTTAAGGGGCTGGGGTTGTGGCTCAGCACTAGAACGCTGGCCTAGCATGTAGGAGGCACTGGGTTCGATCCTCAACATCATAAAAATAAATAAATAAAATAAAGGTATAAAAATGTCATACTTAAAATAAAGTATGACAAAGCCATCAAACTTTTGATCACACTATGAAACCTTGATCTCCTCAAGTCTGATTTTTAAAATTATATTCAAAAACACATTTTGTGAATGTATTAGCTTCCTGTGACTGCTGTAACAACACAAACTTGTTAGCTTAAAACAAGAGAAATATATTCTCCTACAGTTCTGGTGTCAGAAGTCCAATACTGCTTTCAATGTGCTGAATCCAAGATGTCAGCAGGGCCTTGCTCCCTCTTAGGCTCTGTAGTGATTACTGGATTCCTTGGTGTGGGGCCACAGCATTCCAATCTCTGCCTCCATTTTCACAATACCTTCTCTTTTGTGTCAAATCTCCATCTGCCCATCTTCCGAGGACACTGACAACTGAATTTATGGCCTTCCTGGACACTCAAAGATAATCTCCCCATCTCAAGATCCTTAATGTCATTTGCAACACCCATTTTCCAAGTAAGGTAAAATAAGGTTCTGAATATTAGAACATAATTTCTCTGGGGATCCAATATTTAGTCTATGAAGTAAATAATCATTTATAAGATGTTATGTAGAAATGATACTCAAAATGGGTAATTTATAGATCTAAAACATATGAAGCAAACAGAAAAGGCTATGGAAACATGTCTCCTTGCAGTGATAACTTCACATAAGCTACTTTACTGTTTGCAATTTTATTCCTACTATATCGTGAATTGTGCATCATCCCAAAGAAATAGGACAATGATGGTGAGTGTAAAGAGGGGACCCTGCTTAAGTCCCCTAGAAGAGACGAACAGAACCAGAACACTGGGATTTATAATCCCTCATCTTGTGCCCTTCCCACCTCAGCACACAGACAGATCTGTGAGACATTATTAATAGGACTGTAATTCGTCTCAGTAGACTTGTACAACAGCTTATGTATGCAAGACCAGCACTCCGATGAAGCTCACTGGTCAGCCAGGTGACCTCACTAGCTAAGTGACTCTCTTCCTCCCAGCAGGTGCTGCTGTGTTTCTGCTGACCTCCTGGACATCCCTTGTTTGGTTTCAAAGTCAAGGAGTGACACTGCCATATGGCTATCTCCTATGAAAACCAAGGCTAATTCATTACTATTTGACCCTGGAAAACTTAATAGAATCTTAAACCAAAGGAAAAAGAATGCATTTCGTATTCTTTTCCTTCTTCAGACCTGGTGCACAGAATTCTATTTCAATTAGCACTCATGAGTTCACCATCCCAGGCAAGGGCTAGGTCATCTGAGGACTCATATCCAATCTTATCCCTCCCTAATTTGAAGTAAGTTCCATCTTGATTTACTTTTATTATTTTTGGCCTCTTCTTTTTTATATAACTTTATTTGTCCTTATGGTGATCATCTAATATTTTATATTAATTATAAAATATTTTATGTTAATTATATGTTTTGTTTTCAACATGATTATTCTATAAAATATATCACTTTGAGGTTTGTGTACAGGATAAAAAATTATTTTAAATTTTATGTATTGGATAGAATGCTGTCATTAATCTTTTAAGGTTTTTTAAAATTTAACATTATACTGCTAAGATTCATCCAAATTCCTGTGTAACTATTATGTGAATAGAAAAGTTCATCTGCTCTCCTAATAATGGGCATTTGTATTTATAGTTTTATGCCCATGTTACAGGAAGGGGAAAAAATGGCAATTTGAAAGCTCATCAGTGTTTTTATTAACCTATTATCATGATACAATTCCACAGTGTAAATATAAATTACTGGTGCTGAAAATGGAGTTGTGTTCCAACAGTTTGAGAGTTGTGTAAGACTCACAATATATTTCAAAGAAACAAAAACAATATAATTTTCTACTTCTCTACCAAGTAGTGAGTCTCCTGGTTGATGCACAAGAGACCAATTAATTCATAGTAAATTGAAAAGAACAACAGAGACAAACCACCCTAGCATTTGTGATAAAATGCACTGACCTTGGAAATTACAACAGTCCCCAGATGGAGGCAGCCCAGGGAGCAGAACAGGGCTCCTGGTCTCTCTTCCCCATGTTGTGGCCTGGGGAAGCAACTCCAGCCAAAGAAGGAAAAACAAGTTGGCCTGAGGCTTCCAGGTTGGAAATGCTAGGATGGAGACTTTGAGACCAAGACCAAAATGGGAACTGAGACTTGGGAGAAGGAGCAAGAACTATAGTGGAACGGTAAAGGGTGGTCAAAAGTGAATAGTTTTTCTGCATTTTTATCACCGGTTCACTGGGGAGCAACAGCAAGGTGGGACCAGAAAGCTGCCGACAGGTGAAAGGCTTGGGTTGTTTTCCTTTTCTTGTTCACCTTTCTTTACTCCTTCTTTTATGGAGGCATCTATTGCACATGGGTTGGGGCATTTGAAAGGCAGAATATGGTGCTCTTTGTAGAGGTGGAGAGTATGGCAAGAGGGTGTTCCTCCCCTATGCTGTTATGTCAGCAGGAGAGGGGAGGAAGGATAACCGAACAGAGCCCCCAGTACTGTGCAGGAGTAAGTATACAGTGGGACTATGTAGGTCAAGGCATGCCCATGGAAAGAAAATCTATACCTTTATCTGTTCTAAAAAAGATGGGGTTATTTTTAGAGCTTTGAATGGGATATGCAGGAATGTGAGTTACAACCAAACCTCTGATATGCATACTGGCAGAAAATCAGTTAGGAATTTAGGTCAAAATAGTTTTAGAAAAATGGACTGCATTTGCAACATTTTGTCATAGCTTTTGCAACTGTACATATGTCATTAGATATATATGATTTTAATATATGTAGCTATGGTTACATATTTATTCATAAAAAGTTATCAAGAGCCTATTTTTGCCAAGATTGTGCTAAAAGCTAGGATCCAATTATGGAAAGTAAGAATTCATGGCAAAGGATGATGTCCTTCATAGACTACACCACCCATAAGCTGACTCATGGACAAGAACTGACACCCACACCCCCAACACATGCTCTCTTTGCAACTGACTTGCTGTCCTGCAGCCCTACAAGGGGGATACCTTATTTCTAAAAGCCTCAGTGGTCAGGGATTGCTATTCAGAATCCCAAACCAAAAATTGGGGTTTGTAACCTAAAATTAGTAAACTCAGAATTGAAAATAAAGCATTTTACCAAGAAGCAAGGCTGTGTGCCTGACAACTTTTGAATGCTCCATACAACCACATATAGAGAGCTGGATTTCCATAGTTCTCTGGGCATCACTGAGGTGTAGGTTCATCTTTAGTGTCACAGTGAATTTGTTGTGACCTTCAGCACTGTTATACTTAGTTTAAAATTATAAATTATTTTGCATCCTCAGCACCAGTCTCAATTGTTGTGAGTTATCTGATTAACTTCAAATTATATTTTAATGCATTTCTGCATCAATAACATGTTTGACCAATTGTCTTACAATGACTAGAAATTAGAACAGTTCTGCATTGTGGATTAAAGTAGAATCAGTGAAGAGACTATGTTAAAGCAAACACACATCTAATTCTTCCTTAATTCTTGATCAACATTTTTAAGCACTGATACCATAATCCACACAATTCAATGAGAGAGCAGGGGCAGGTAGGCCAATAGATATTTTGCATATCTAAGTGTACCAAGGAAATGAAAGGGGGACCCTGTCCTGGAGCAGTTCCAGGTGAGAAACGCACACAGCTTTATGTTATCCTTCATGGTGATTGTTTGGACAGAGGGTATATAATAGTTGGAAGGGGAGGGGGCTTCATCATATACACTATGAAACAATAAACACTAACCCTGATTTACATGGAGATATACAAATGATGTCTGAGACAGAATAAGTCACATAGCTGGTGGTGACTGGGGCTGGGGAAAGGGAGAAGAGATGGTATGAATACTGGTATATTCCCATTAGATTAGACCATAAAAGTAATTTGAACACATGTATTGACTTTTGATAGAATTTTACCCTCATATGAAGGATGAAATGGAGATCAAAGAGTCTCAGATAAATCAAGAGCAGTACTTCTATCATACTTGTATAGGTCCATCCTGTCTTGTTATTTTTTCAAAAGTTGTTTGTTTTCACTCTGGATTATCAACACTCCACAAAACATTACCAGGATGGTTTATTATTTTCAGCAAAGGATAAAGTTTCCCCCCAAGTTAGGATCTAGACAGTTGACATGGCATGGCCTGCACACGGCTCAGCTGCTGGCAGCTGCTCTTCCTCTGATCTCTGTGGAAGGCAGGCAGCAGCTCATTGTTGACTCCACTGTGCCAAGTCTCCTGCTGACAGGTTCCAGGGAGAGAGGACAGCCTTACCTGACTACCTGTCAACATAGGGGAGCAAGCGCCAGTCCCACCAAGGCGCAGTCTTCTGATGACTACATTCACTGAAAAGCCAGGAAACTCGGTCCTCTAAAGGTGCTCATCCAGATTTTTAATTTTCAGTCATTTCTGTTTTTCTGTTTCTTATGATTAAACTAATTGGCTCACAGTGCAACAAGCTGAGGAATAGCGATGGGTGGTGGAGAGGGATTTTTGAAAGATAAAACATCAGGATTTTTGACAATCATCCTGTTACCCAAGAGTCCTGGGGACTCGTTCTTTAGCACATACAAAATTAAATTCAAAAAGGGAGAAGACCCTCCCTGCTGCTCCTGTTTTCCACACTGCTTTGGAGACAGAGCACAGACAGCTGGCTCCGAGTCTTCCTTTCTAGGGCTGTCTTTGGTGGATGCGTTCTCAGACTACACTGACACTCGCAAGCAGTGCCACTTGTGTCTTTCTTTCTCCTACTAGTCTTGTCACATGGAGGCAGCAACCATATGATCAAGGCCACCCACAGTCCCTTAAAATACCAGACTGGAGTCGAGCACAACCACCACCATTTTCCTCGCTTTCTCATTCCACGCACCATGCTTGCTAAATGCAATTTAATGAGACTTAAGTCATTAGCCTATCTGCTCCTAAATGACTCACTGAGTAGGCCTTAAACCACCTCCTACTTGAACTGACCAGCAAGGTTTCCCAAGATGCCTCTTAAAATTTACATTTCTATATTTGGACTATTCCCTGGGAGAATTCTCTACCTTAGCAGGCTCTTCTACAGCTGTCTTTAGAATCAAGAGCTCTACACAGAGTGACAGGTGCAACCACAGTACAGAGTAAGGCAGTGCAGGTTTGCTATGGTGTGTTAATAACACAAAACACAAGCCAAACTTATTGACATGCTCTACGAAACACTCTGTTCCTAGATTAGAAACGAATGCTCTGAAAATATAGACCCTCCCACTTCTTTCCAGAAAAGATCTCACATGTTTTAGTGGGTGCCAGCAGTTCAAAGCAAACACAACACCTACATCACAGACCCACAACTGCTTTAAATTACTGTGGTCAACATTATTTGCATTTGAGGCCAAGGTGGACTGTGTTTGAAGTGAGGGGAGGGTAGAAAACTCTTGGTTGGATACAAGGAATGACATATGGTTGTGGACTTCAGAAGAGGCTCTTTGCAAGGCAGGAGGTTAGGTGCTCAGGGGTTGCTGTGGACCTAGGAAGGGGTGGGCAGTGCTGGCTGAGCGGAAGGAGTGTCCCTCCCACACCAGCCAGGGCACTACATTTAACCTTCACAACAGTGCTCCAGATGTGTCAGATTCTTACTGAGGCTTAAGGACTTGACTACTGGTAACTAGGCAAAACAGGCAGGATTTAAAAGGAATGGCTACTGTGGGTGGAAATGTAAATTAGTACAAGAGAGTATAGGTGTCCCTTGAAAAAGTAAAATTGGAATTACTATATGGTCCAGAAATTCCTCTTCTGAATATATATGTCATACAAGACTTAAAATCAGTATATAGAATAAATGTATGTATTCCATTGCAATGCTATGCACAATAGCCAAGATATAGAAACAACCTATGTGTCCATCAATAGATGATTGGTAAAGTAAATGTGATAGCAAAATCTACCATGCACAGGCCCTAGGTTTAATCCCTAGTGTGTGCACACACATACACACAGAGACAAAAGTGGTACATACACACAGTGGATATTCAGTCATTTGCAGCAGTGTGGATCAACGTAGAAGACATTATGTCAAGGGGAATAAATAAACAGGCACAGAAATCCCAAAACCACAGTTCTCACTTACATGTGGAATCTAAAACAACTGAGCTTACTGAAGCAGAGAACAGAAAGATACTTATAGAAGCTGGTAAGTGGGGAATATGGGGAGATGATGGTCAAACAGTACAAAGATGCAGTTAAGACAGAAGGAATAAATGACAAATATTTAGGGTGATAGACATGTTAGTTAGCTTGATTCAGTCATATCATATTGTATACTTAGATCAAAACATCACCATGTACCCCATCATGACATACATTTGTTATTTGTCAAAAATGAAATCAAATAAAAAGCACTATCTGGCTTGAAAGGTCACATTATTTATCTAATATGACACCATTCCTAGGTTCTAAGCTCAGTCTGTATTCTCCCTTCTGGGATGAAACTGACCACACTAATGTAGGCATTTTTCTGGATGGCAAGCTACCAACATATCCTGGGGGTGCTTGAGGTATGGGGGTAATCTCAACATGGTGAATGAATGAACTTGTATTTCTCCCTCAGTCCTGATAACCTCTCTGAGTTATGTAGATCCTCTCTGGAGCTCTGAAGAGGGTGTTGTGGTTTGGATATTAGGTGTCCCCTGAAAACTCATGTGTGAGACAATGCAGAGATGTTCATAGATGAAATGATTAGACTGTGAGAGCTATAACATGATCAATGGATTTATCCATTTGATGAATCAATAAGTGAATGGATTAGTGGGTGGTTCCCGTAATTAGTGCACGTGAATGGAGTAAGTAGGTCACTGGGCTGTGCCCTGGGGGATTATATTATCCCTGGCTCTTTATACTCAAGCTCTACTTTCTGGCTGCTGTGCCCTGTGCCGCTTTCTTCTGCCACACCCTTCCATAATGATGTTCTTCCTCACCTTGGGTCCACAGCAACGGACACAGCTGACCATGGACTGAACTTCTGAAACTGTGAGCCAAAGTAAGTTTTTCCTTCTCTAAGTTATTCTTGTTGGGTATATTGGTCACAGGGATGCAAAGTTAACTAAAACGAGGGCAAACAGTCAAATCTAGTACTAAAGACAATCCATCAAATGGAATTAGCTGAGCTAATTAACTCTACTGCTCAGTGATTAACAGAGCGTCTATCAGACCTAGGTTTAGGTCTGGGTCCAATGCTTACCAGTCATACCATGAAGGGAGTAGACACTGTGACGAGGGCATGGCTGCCAAAATCAATCCATCTGCATTCAAAGCCCAACTTTTTTTTGAACCTTGTAATTTAAACTCACTTATTTAACATACGTCCATATGCCTGTTTCCTGTTTGGTGAAAAAGGGATAATAAAGAGTACCTACCTTGCTGGGTTCTTGGTAAAAACATTAAATAAGGCAATACATGTAAAGTGTGAGATTACTGTAGGACACAGAGTAACACTCAGTAAATGTCACCATCACCATCACCATTCCTCTTCTCCTCATCATTGGAATGAACTGCTTAGTTTTTTTAAGGTTTGCTTTGTTTTATGGAATATGTGATGACAATACCTATTTTCACAGCATTGTGAGTTAGGGAGATCATGCATAAAAATGTTAGTATGGCATTTTGTTGGCTAAGGGAAACAGTGGTAGTAGTAACAATAAAAATAATTTGTCTATTTACTTCTTATCAGATGAATTTCCTATTCAGAAATCTTTATCTTTGTGATTACTTAGCAATTTGTAGAATTCTAAGTTCTGAATTAAGTGGTATGAATATTTTAAAAATTCTTCCTAATCTGTTCTATAGCATTATTGCATCAATTTATGATCCCATCAGGATACTGAAGTACTTAATTCATCTTGCCAAGAGTGGGAATTATTTTGAAAGATCTTTTCTGAGTGATTATATATCTTTGGGAGGCATGGAAGTCAACTTTATATGAAGAAGAACACCACCACTTCTCTAACCAAAAAAAAAAAAAATTAAATTTTACTGTACTGTAGTACAGAGAAAGATTTACAGAGTGGCAAGAACAATGATGCATTTATTATGAAAAACAGTAAATCATGCATACTGTGAAAGGAACAAGCCTTGATATGAACATTGTATTCCACTGTGTAATAAGGTAGTGGTGTAATATGAAAACCACACATTTTGATGTACATTGTGTTCTCAACAGAATGAGCAAAGTTTACATGCTCCCCCCAAATGCCAGATGTTAGAATTTTTGAAGAATTCCGTTGTTTCTTTAGATGAAAAATGTATACTTCGAGAGCTTAAAATATTGATGCCCCAAAGAGCTCTTTCTCACAGCCATAAGACATCAGTCTTACAAAAGATCATGGTGAGAGGCTCCAGAGGCTGAGGGGGTGTGGGAAGGAGATGTAGCTTCTCACCACACAGGAAATAATTCTCCCTGAGATGTGGATTTCAGTCCAGAAAGAGGTGACGGGCCTTTTTAAAATCACAATGCAAACAAAATAAAGCAGATCCATGCTAGTTATTTTCTTTTTATTTTGATAACAAATGAAAAAAGTATCCAAAAACAATATATAAAATACATCTGTGTGTAGAATAATATGTATATATCATATCTGCATTTCCAAAAAATTTCAGCGCAATCTTTGGACATCTCTTGTAACTTAAATAATGGAATTTTGTTTGCTTCTGGAGGGCAAACTTGTTGCTGTTTACCCTTTATACCATTCACCCTTTTATCCTGTTTGAATTCATTAAAATTATGCAGGCCTTACTTATTTAAAAATTCATGAAAATATCTGAGTGAATAACTATATAAACCACACTGGAAATATTTAGCAATGTATGTAGACATTTCTGGTCATCACAACTTGGGGTTGTGTAGTAATCAGCAGGTAGAGACCAGGGCTGCTGTTAAACACCCCACAATGCTAAGGAAGACACTCCACCCCCTGCCTCCAACACACACACACACACACACACACACACACACACACACACAAGACTGATCTGGCTCAAAAGATCAAAAGTTCTGCTGTTCAGAAACCTTCCTGAAATTAGGGGACTTTATAAAAGAATACAAACATACAAAGTATGAATTAGATAAGCAACTACTGAAGTTGCCTCTTGGTTCCTCAATACTACTGACAAAGTGTATTATCTGAGGATACAGGGGATGGATGTGCTCTTATAGACCGTGTTCCCACCAGCAGTATCCTGCCTGGTCCTGCAGGAATGGCTTTCATGAGCAGCTCCAGCAGAGGCAGCAGACCTGGTGACATTCTGCTGCCTCTAACCATCTGGGAGAGAGGACCATAAGGCTTTCTTCATAGGCATGTGTGATTGTGAAAGGGCATCTAGGGGTTGTACTACCCCCATTATCCATATTTTAAAATGTCTGGTTAAACGCTATTCACACTTTCTTATCTCAAACAGAGCTCTGGCAACTATACTTCAACTGTTACATCTTAAGCAGGGACATCACCCAGGGTCTACTTCAGACTCACAATTCTCAATAGGAGATAATATGATGACCAGAAGAATATTTCTTACAAAGCTGTATTTGCTTAGAGGACTTCAGGGCCCAAAGGATTCTACTGATAGGACTCCCTACAAAACTTCAAAGTAGAAAGAACTTATGGAGGGCCCACCAATGGCCGCTCAAGAAAAAGAATGGATCTCACCTCCTAGAAACATCAGTATGTTTGACCTAATTTCAGTATGCCTCCACATTATGCTCTCTCTCTTTTAAATTGGTAGATTTTCTATATCTGTTCATTTTATGTACTACAGTGTACAGTAACAAAAACTCTGACGTTGAGGTGGAAGGGATCTTTACAATCGTCTAACGAAGTCCTCCCATATCATACTCATATAGGGATTTCTATTAGCAGGCATTGTTCTAAGTGTTTTATTTCTATTAATTCCTTTAACCCTCAGAACCACCCTATTGAGATTGATGCTATTGTCAACTACTCCATTTTACCAATGAGAAAACTAGGACACAACATAGAGAGGTAAGTACCATGTTGTGGCAGGCAGGATTCTAAGATAATGATCAACTAGTTTGGGCTTGGTAAGACCTAGGCCACTGAATGCAGGCACAAACTGACTTTCTTCCAGTCAGCAGTATATGGCAATGATGATGGGGTAATATTATAGACTAGATATAGGAGACTTAGTGGATAGGGAGAAAGAGTATCCTGCTGGCCTTGAAGAAGCAAGTGACCATGTTGTGAGAGGACCTGCTGGAGAATCACAAAGCAAGGGATGGTGGAGGCTTGTAGGATCTGAGAGCAGCCTCAGGGAGTGACAGTCAGCAAGGTAATGAAGACTTCACTACTTCATCTAAAGGGACTGAATTCTACCCCAACCCCATAAGATTGGAAGAGGGTCCCAAGTTCCAAAAAGGAATGCAGTCCAGCCAAAAAAACCCAGACTGCAGCCTTATAACCTGTCACAGGACCAGTTAAACTATACCTGGGCATCTTACCCACAGATAATGACACAATAAATGTATGTGGCTTGTTGTGATTTGAATATTCGGTGTCCCCCTAAAACTCCTGCCTTAATGCAGGAATATTCAGAGGCAAAATGATGGATTGTGAGAGCTGCAACCTAATGCACCCATCACGGTTTGAATGGACTGACTAGGTAGTAACTGAAGGCAGGTGGGGCCATGGCTGGAGGAAAGGGATCACTGGAGGTGTGCCCTCAAGTGGTTTATAGCCCTGGGGCCCTTGCCCTTTCTCTCTGTGCTTCCTGGCTGCCATGAGTAGAGCAGCTTTCCTCTGCCCCACCCTTCAGCCATGATGTTCTGTCTTATCTTGAGCCCAGAGCAATGGAGTCAGCCAACCATGGACTGAATCTCTGAAACTGTGAGCCAAAATACACTTCCCCCATTAAGTTGTTCTTGTCAGTTATTTTGGTCACAGGAATGAAAAGCCAACTAACACGTGGTTTTACACAGCTAAGTTTGTAAAATTAGTTATATAGCAACAGAAGAATAAGGTATATCCAAAATCAACACAAAGGAAAAACAAGGATTCAAATGTCAGTCAGAGTCCCCTATCCATCCCCTAAACAACATCTCTTGTGAAGAGAAATCAATTATTTTGCTTACCCAATTTAATTTTTCTTCCTTATATATGCACATATTATTCATTTTATCTGTCTTTGACTAGAATATAAGATGCATGTAAGCAATGATTTCTGACTATTTTGTTTCGTACGTGGTATTTTCATTACTCATAATACCTGAGATTGAGTAGGTGGTAAAAAATATGTACTGAATGTGTGAGTGAATGTAATCACTGAGAAGCTGAGGCTTGGAAACTGCTAAAGTTCCTCTATAATTAGTGGTAAAGTCAGATGTGGTCAACTATATCATTGATCCCAATTCCTCACCCCTTCCTACAAATGCATCCTCTGCCATATGACTTTCTAGTTCCTTCAGGAAGTCTGACTTGCATCGCCATGGGACGGGGCTGGAAGTGAAAGGGATGGTTACAAGTCAGTGACATGTTTCCAATCATCTTGCTGTTCTGCCGTCACCAGCACCTTGATGAGCCTGCTGGTCCATGGGAGATGAAAAATATGTGGAGAAAACCAAGATTTAACCTATGGTTGATAAGCTGAACTTGGATCAGCCACCTTCAACAAATTCAGAAACATTTGAACAAGAATAATTGCTTTGAACCACTGAGCTCTGAGGTGGTTTGTTAATATAGCACTATCATGGAACAGGAAGAGTTCTTTGGGCTTCTAGTCCACAGAGGCCTTATTAACATGGTTTTTCACAGCACTGGCACACTGGGGAAGAAAGCCCTAAACAATAAAGGCAGGCATAATTTAATGCCTTAATAGTCCTTTTGTTGACTATAGGATGCTTTGCAACTATTAGGTTAAGAGCAGCTTATAGGATAGAATACACCGAAGATCATATTTCTGATAAAATAACAAAACCAATACATAAATCTGCACCTCTGGAATTAAGGAGTTGCAAAAAAATTATATTATACATGATTAAAAGGAGCAAATTGGAGCCAGGAGCTCAACAGCCAAGAAAGCCCAAGTCAATGTGGAGCAGACAATGGTTAATCATCTACTTTCAAGATCTGAAAAGACTAAAAAGGTTTTGAATTTCTGTATCCTGGAGTCTCTGGTTATACTTTAAAATAGTGTGTTATTGTCCATAATTTAGTCAAAATTGAAAATAGATCAAAGCCAGATCTATTTGGTGTAATTTTCCCTGGATAAAGATGCAGCAGGAGTGTAAAAGCTTAATATTACAGACATGAAAGAAGAAGTCTCATGAAGCAATTAGTTGGCTAGAGCTGTCCATTCACAGAGGCAGGCCAGCACTGGGGCTGAGAGAGACAATGCAAGCAGAAGCCAGCTCAGCACCGTGGCTGTTACATACATCTCTGCCAATAACAGTGAAATTATTTTCATCTGTTGGGACTTACTGTATGTTAGACTCTTTCTGATAAAAACTCTCTTTACATTTGATCTTCAATTATTACAATGATCCTAATAAGTTATATACTTGCTGTGGCCGAAATGTTTATGTTCCCCACTCCCCTGCTTGCTGCCCAACTTTATATGTTGGACCCTAATTCCCAATGAGGTAGTATTAGGAGGAGGGGCTCTCCAGAGGTGAATAAGTCATGAAGGTGCTGTCCTCATGAATGGGATTAGTGCCTCTGAAAGGCGTCAAAGAGACCAGAGTTCTCTTCCACTGTATGAGAACTCAATGAGAAGACACCTGTGAGTAAAAGGCCTCTCACCAGACATCAAATACGCCAGAGCCTTGATCTTGAACTTTTCAGCTTCCAGAACTGTGAGAAACAAATTTTTGTTGTTCATAACATAATTGGTTTATGGTGTTTTATTATAGTAGCCCCAAATCCATGTTTATGATGAAGAAAAGGCTCAGAAAGTGAAGTTTATTATGTGGACAAATAGCTAATATGCTGGAGAGGAGGGCTCTGACCTCAAAGTCTAAATTCTTTTCACAAGATCACTCTGCTCCTCAGGTGTCTGAACAAAGATGGCTTCCTTTCCTTTTATTGTTTTTTCCTTGCTTCTTTCTTTGTACTGAAGATTTCAAATTTATCCAGTCTGTCTATATTCACCATTGATTACATAACAAATTCACTCAGAAATACCACTGTTCCCAAGCCTCCTTTAGAAAACATGTCCACATTTATTTGTCTGCTGTTTGTCAAAAATAAAATCTCAAACTGATACAGATGCAATCTAATTTGGTTTCATCCAACACTTCAAATTGGATGAAGCTGGTCAGCAGTGCCATCCTTTAGTTATAGAAACAATCTGGAAGGCTGGTGAGCTTATGCACCTTGGTGGCACCATAATGCAAAATGTCTTGTTATCTCTGTGCACAGGTTCACCTACCTCACCAAACAAGAGCAATCAGAGAATGCACCGGTATTGGCCCTTCCTACAGAG
This sequence comes from Marmota flaviventris, assembly GCF_047511675.1. Classification (NCBI taxonomy): domain Eukaryota; kingdom Metazoa; phylum Chordata; class Mammalia; order Rodentia; family Sciuridae; genus Marmota; species Marmota flaviventris. Next base: position 25,786,421 of record NC_092498.1, read on the forward strand.
CTCTGTGAACGCACAGCACTTCAGTAGTTCCGACACTGTCCAACATAAATCATTGCCCATTTGCCCCACTTATGTCGAGCTCAAACACCTTTTCAGGCACCTGAGGTTATCAATAATAGCACTACACAGGCCAAAAGTCCAGCATTTGGGGAGCATTGGCAAGTACCCAGCCCACTACTGACCTGAAAGTTCATGTAAATGCAGGTCAGGAAATATCTTGTATAAAAGGGCTTCCTCTTTGAAAGTGGTCATTTCCAACATAACAAAAATATCAGGAAAATATCACTCAAAATGGCAAAATATTATTTATAACAGTATATAAGAATATTCAATAAGAAGTGACTCTGTTACCACTCTGTTACCGCATGCCTAGTTCTGAGAGTTTAGGAAACAATCACCTGGCAGTCCTCCGTGCCCTTCCTAGACATCACGTCATATCCATGTGTTCATCCATTTCTCTTCCTTCAACTAAAGATACTTAGACCTGCCCTGTATTTAGCCTTTTCTTTTACATATCTTGAAAATCTTTCCATATTGAAGGCAACAGTAGGAAATAAAGTCTTAGGTTAGTATCTTTAAAAAGTGGAATATGTCTCACTAAGAAATATTAACTTCAGAGAAAACAGACCTATGTCCTTAAACCATTTTTGCTCATTACAAATGGATTCCAGCAGAGAAAGTGAAGAAAGGGAACATCACTGGGGATGTAAGAACAGACAAACAAAGAGCCTCATAGGAATTCTGGCTGCCTTCCTCCTTGATGTAAGGATTTTGTTTCTTATTTCTTTTCCCTCTTTTTCTGAATAGGAAGAGTGGGCACATTGAAGTTTGTGAGAGGCTTTGCAGAGGTGCACTGCAGGCCACCTTCTGTGCCTCCACAGTGCTGGTGTGTGTGAAGTCACACTGACAATGCTTTGTTTAGTTTTGCTTGAAAATTTGACATACAGAGAAAAAAGCCACTCATACCTCCCTTATCCCTCCAATAGAATCTGGTTTCCAAAACCTCAAAACTTGTTACAGATGATGAGTATAAAATGCACCTAGCATACACAGTAGCACAGGGTTTGCCAAAGCATGGCTCAAGAAGAATGATAAGTTATTCAAGTTTCAGAGGCACTGCACCCTGCAGTTCTGCTTCTGACCCAGATTGCAGATCTCTCAGAAGTACTTCCTGAAGATCTGATGTGACTTGATGCTGGGGAGGGTAGTCTGGGGAGGAGCCAGCACAAGTTCAACTTACTTTAAACAAAGGTTGGCAGTCTGGGGGCAGGGAGCTAAAGCAGATATTGAACAGTTAAAAGTACAATCTACAAATAGAATCAAATGAAAATATCTATTAAGTTGGTTGCTTCACCTAAGATAATGGATTGATGGCTTGTCATCAATATTGGAGTGCAAGATTGCAATAGTCTGATTATAAATTGAGGGAACACAAAATTCAGTCTGTGAGGCCTGAGGGCTGCCAGAAATCATGGTAAATTGAGAGGCATGTGTAAAGGGTGATTGATAGAAACATACCAGAGTGTTATGCTTTTGACAGCAGGAAAAATATATTTGGTTCTAAATAATCTCAAATCAATATTTATAAGGGAAGAATCTCTAACCTGCAGGCATTATTCTGCAGGTTGGGGTTGGTTATGGGGCTATTTTCTCATGGACAGCTCTGTAAGTCTACACAGCATCCTTCAGTGTGACAGCAGCAGGGATCTATTTATTTAGTGATGGTTAGTCTAGGCATTGCTCACTTTAGATCAGTAAGTAGTCAATTTCCAGAAAGCTAATGTTCTGCACAAAAATGCTAACTGAAAGCCTATTTCCCATTATTTTAAATGGAAAACATTTTGACGTTATACATCAATTTCCCAAAATGTATCTAAAACATAATGATCTGTTAATACGCAAGTCACCAACTGTCATTTTAATATGCTTATTGAAAATCAAACATATGCTCTATAGAATGTTCAAATACTTTAAAAAAAATACATAAGCATAGAAGAGAGTCCCACCTAACTTATATAATAAAGGTATAAAAAGACAAATCATGTTCTACTGGAGAGGGGTGGTCATTGGAAAGATGAAATGTTGCAGGATATAGCTACAATTATTGTGAGCAATGCCAGGTGCAGATGGCAAATAGGATAGTACAACCTGTGAGATCTGAATTGCCAATAAAGAAAGAGTAATTAGCAAAGGAAGAGCTTGCTGAGGCTGCAGACTCCACAGCAGTAAAGAATAAAAACCTTGGCCAAATGAGTGGCATTATGGAGTGACTTGAGGAAGGGGGTTATGGCTCACTGATCAGATTTGCTCAAGAAGAACAATGTGTAAGTGAGGTTGGGTAAGATAAGAAGAGATCAAAGTGTCTGACCTTCATGTAAAGCAGAAAGACAACAAGCTAGACTAAGATAAGCCAGAGGATATATCCCATGGAATATTCTCTGGTAAAGATAGCACCCTAGAAGGGAAATACACTAAGGATGCTAATAAGAAAAATGAGAGACAGTGGACAGGACTTTTTAAAACTTAGTTTTAAGGAATATGTTTTTGCACATAAATAAGCAGCTACTGATATCTTTAGAGAACTGAAAGGACTGCAGGTGCCACAGTGAATCTTTTGTTTGTTTGTTTGCTTATTGTGGTGGTGGAGGTCAAATCCAGAGCTTCTCACATGCTAGGTAAGTGCTCTACTGAGCCACATCCCCAGACCTTTTTATTTTTTATTTTGAAACAGTGTCTCCCTAAGTTGTCCAGGCTATCCTTTTTTAAATTGATTTTTTAAAAATAAATGGTGGTAGAACACATTACAATTCTTATTACATACACATCAATGTTTATAGCAGTACAATTCACAATAGCTAAACTGAGAAGCCAACCTAGATGCCCTTTAGTGGATGAATGGATGAAAAAAAATGTGGCATATATACAAACTGGAATTTTACTCAGCAATAAAAGAGAACAAAATCATGGCATTTGCAGGTAAATGGATGGCACTGGAGAAGATAATACTAAGTGAAGTTAGCCAACCCCCCCAAACCAAATGCTGAATGTTTTCTCTGATATAAGGAGGTTGACTCATAGGGGGTAGGGAGGGAAACATGGGAAGAATAGATGAATTCTAGATAGGGCAGAGGGGTGGAAGGGAAAAGGAGGGGGCAGGGGATTAGCAAGGATGGTGGAATGTGATGGACATCATTATCCAAAGTACACGTATGAAGACACAAATTGGTGTCAACATACTTTGTATACAATCAGAGATATGAAAAATTGTGCTGTATACATGAACTGTGAATTTTTATAAATGGTTTGTCTGTGCAGCCAAGCAGGTGGGCACTTGGACTCTGGAACCTGAGGTTCCTCACACATTCTCTTCACACATTCTGGGGCACACATCACAGGATGGTTTAATACTTATATCTCAAATCAAATAGATCCCATTAGTAACAATACAGACAATTGAGCTGTATTAACAGCTAACCTAATTTAATGACAACCTCTAGTCATGTTGTTTGTTCAATACTAATGCCACTTCTACATTACTCTCAGCCTGGTGACAATATATAGTCTTCAAATAAGGATGAGAGAAAAAAGTCATCATCACTGAATGTGGAACAGTTGGTAACATTCACAAACATATTGGAAAAAATAATATGAGATAGACTATTATTCTAAACATATTCTCATGTTTTGACTCCAAAAAACAGAAAGAGACATTCACAAAGTAATCTCTATTTTTGTTCTGGATTTCTTTGTATTTCAGTTTTCCCTTGTCTATAATAAAGTGTTCAGATGCAAAAGAGAAAATCCCTAAAATATAACCTAATTCAGGAAAGCAAGGGGAGACAAATGGTGGGTAGCTTAATATAAGTGAAAGAGAGTTTGTTGTGTAGTTAAATTCTGTCCCTTGTTCCCCGATCCCAGACTTCTCTTTACTTTAATACAGAAGTATTACAACTTTGGTTCTTCTAATGTGTGGCTTCAGAACTCAGCATTGGATTAAATAAAGTGAAGGTGAAGTCTGGTGATGGAACCAGCAGAATGACAAGAGATGTCACTTAGTGTGATGTTTTAAGGTTCTAATGTCTTGACAACTAACAAAAGTGAAGTCAGTTTCAACACCAGAAGAGTTCATATGAAATACTCTCAGCACATTGCAAATATAAAAGATAGCAAAATTAGGTCACCTGCTTTTCAGTCTGATTTTCCAATTCTGAATAGTTATTTCACTAGTCACACAGACCCAAGTAGGGTTGGAAACACTCTAGCTTTCTCTCCTGTGCAAAGCTAACAATCCTCTTTAGAATGAGTCTTAATTATATGTTTTATGTTGAATAATCCTTTCATATAAAGTTTATGATTATGATAGCCAGATACTAAGATTCTCCTAACTTGGAATCAACTTTTCTTCCCTCAAGGTAAATTAAGGAGGTGAAACAGGGGAGAAGCTCACAAGGATAAGGAGGAGACTGTGTGGTCTACAGGAAGATCTTTCCTTAATAATACTGGTAAATTGCCAAGAGAGGAACTCAGATTGCTCAAATATTTTCAATGACAAAGTGACATTTTAAAGAAAAGGAGATGTGTGGAAACTAACCTTACAGTTTCCTTTGATTATTTTTAAATTTTGACTCAGGCTTTTTGGTCTTATAACATTTTGAGTCATGGGTAATAAAGTCAAACACAAAATTAGCTTCTAATAGTTGGTAGAAGCAAGTGGACGTAAGTCAAGAAAAATCCACGGCCAGAAAGCAGAAGCTGAAGCAGAAAGACAGTGATAAATAACTAATTTAACACCAGCTGCTGTGAGGGCATCTGTTTCTCATAGAACAAATCAGAATCCCTGGTGAGATCTCTATGAGCAAGATATGGGCAGGAATCTGGAAAAAGAAAAGGAAGGGAATAAAAGAAGTAGGAAATTTGGATTTTTTTTTATGATGCAAATCTGAGCCTATGTTTGGGAATTTTTGGGGTGGTGACAACTTGTTGCTTATCTCACTAGCTTTGATCAATCAGGCTAAGTAATAGGAAGTCTTATACCATGTTATTTCCATTATTCAACAGTACTGGAAGAAAATAAAATACTGCTGTGCTGGTGCCCTGAGTGGCTGGCCTGGGCATGGTTCATTTCCAGAAAGCCCTGTTCAGAAATCCTCTGTTGTCTGACATTTCCTACTTAATATCCAATCCTCTCAAAAACTTAACGTGTTTTTTGTTTATATGCACACCACTCATTTATTTCTATGATAATCTATGCTAAAGACTTTATATATTCACCCATTAAGCAATATTTATTGAATACCCATTAATATGCTAAGTGTGCAGGAACATAAAGCACAGTTTCAATTTCTGCTTCCAGTCAAGATCAAGCAACAGACACTGAACTTACCCTCCTGTCTGACACAACAAACACACTAGAGAAAATACACAAAATAATGACATTTGAGAATTTAAATATCAGGCAACGAAGGGCAGTGATTCCCAAAAGACAGGAAACAAAGTAAGATTTATGATTAGTCCAATTTACCATATGAAGAATATTTCTAGGTCATGATGCAGGGAGAAAACCAGAAAGCATCTGGTAATCTCCTTGATACACATCTGGGAGTCCAGGGTAGCCAACACAGCTATAATGTATAGAGCAGAAAATCAATGAGAGACCTGTCCCAAGAGAAAACTCTAAGGTCCCCCATGATAATGCAGTTACGTACTGTTAGTGCACAAAGTTAAGGAAATTATACAATGCCAGGGAAACCTCCCATGATTTTAGAGGTAGGGCATAGTGTCCAGAGCTTTCACAGACATAGGAATGTGTACTAATGCCAGAGCAGGAGATCCTATGAGTCACAGGATATTGTTCACAATATCAAGAAGAATCTTGCTTCAGTAGTGTAGAGAAACTCACCCTAGGCAGCCTACATCGTATGGAAGCCTAAAAACAAGATAAAAAGATGAAAGTGTTTCAAGTAACTTGAACATGTCATAGAATAAGCTGAGGGTTTTGGGAGAATATTAAAATATGCAGAATATGGAAAAAATAATTCACAATACAATCCAGAACAAGAAGAAAAATCAACTGATTAAAAAATGACAAAACTGTAGAAAAAGAAATTATTACACAAGTATGGAATATGTTAAAAAGGCGAGGGTTAAGGTTGTGGCACAGAGGTACAGTGCTTGCCTAGCATGTGTGAGGCCCTGGGTTCGGTTCTCGGCACCACATATAAATAAATGAATAAAATAAAGGTTCATTAACAACTAAAACATTTTTTTAAAAAGGTGAGAGGAAAGACTATATACATTAAGTAGAAATATGGAGAAGTTTAAAAAAACAAATTTCTAGAAATAAAACAGATGATATATGAGATAAGAAATACACTTGATAAGAATAGTAGAAAATTAGACATTGAAGACGAAAAGATTAGTAAACTTGAAAATATAGCAATAGAAATTCTTCAACTGAAACACAAAGAGGGAAAAAGATCAAAACCAAAAAGTCAGGGAGGAAACAAATAATTAGTGAGTTATGTGACAACCAGTGAACCAAGTGGCCCAATAGGTCTGTAACTGAAGTTTTGAGGGAGCAAAGCAACAGCAGGAGTAAGAAAAGAATGTTAAGAATCAATGGCCTAAAATTTTCCAAGTTTGATGAAAATTATAAAGTAACAAAGAAAAAGCTTAGGAAACCCTAATTACAAAGCCACGTGCACATCAAAACACATAATAATCAAATTATTTAAAATCATGATAAAAAGAATATTTTAAAAACAAGAGGAAAAAAGAAATCCACGATATATACAGAAGAATCAGATAAGCATAACTGCCATTTTTTAAAAAATTTTTGGTCCAAGATGATACTAAAAGATATGATCATGTCAGTAGATGAGAAAAATAAAACTGACAAACTCCAGTATCACTTCCTGATAAAAATTCAATGAACTAGGAGAAGAATCTTCTCAACTTGATAAAAGGAATCTACAAAAAGCCTACAGCTAACATGATCTTTAATAATTATAGATTGAATGCTTTTCTCCTAAGATCAAGAGCAAGGCAAGAATGCTCACTTTCACTTCTGTTCAATATTATTGTCGGACGGTCTACCTAGTGCAATAAGAAAAGAAAAGAAGTACTGTTAGAAGGAGGAAGAAGAAAAGCTACCTTTATGAACAGATGGCTTGATCATTCACATAGAAAAATCTATGCAATCCACCAAAAATCTATGAGAATAAGTTAATTTTAGCAAGGTAGCAGGATAAAAGATGAATACACAAAAATTTCATTTTCACATACTATCAATGAACAATTAACATTTTAAATGAAAAATAACATTTGCAATAGCATAAAAATATTAAATAAGTATAAATCTGCCAAAAAATGAGCAAGACCTATACACTGAAAACTATGAAATTTAGATGAAAGAAATTAAAGAAGATCTAAATAAAAGGAGAGATACATTATGTTCAGAGTTTGGAAGACTCAAATTACTAAAATGCCAATTATCTCCAAATGGACCCATAAATAAAACAAATTCAGCAGTTTGTAAAAACTTATCAGCATATTTTAAAAATACATAGAAATGCAGATGATATAAAATAGCCAAAAAAAAAAAAAAACAGTGAAATCCTTGTATAAGTTGAAGGATGTATAGAACTTAACTTTAAAACTATGACAATCAAGCCTGTGAGATATTGCATTGAGAGTCTAGGAATACTTCATGGTCCACTGAATTTCAAAAAAGTTGCGTAGGCAATTCAGAGAGAAAGAACAGTTATTTCCAGAAATGGTACTGGAAAAATTGGAAAGTTGTAAGAACCCCTCCAACACCCTGCAAAAGAACTTAATTTTAGCACCATAAACAAACATTAACTAAAAATGGATCATAGACCTAAATAAAAAACCCTGAAGCTATAAAAATTCTGGAAGAAAATCTTCATGAACATGGATAGATCAAAAGTTTTTGAATTTCCTCAAAATTATGCCCTTTGCTCTTCAAAATAAACTGTTAAAAAATCTAAAATGCAAGTTAGAGATTGGAGAAAACATTTTCAAATAATGTATCTGATAAAGATATAAAAGAATTTTCAAGGGGAAAGGAAATATGTCCATACAAATATTTTACATCTTCATATGATGATTCATAGTAGCTTTTAGTGCAATAGTCAAAAATGACAAAACTGGAAACGACTAAAAGGTCAACAACATGTGAATGGTTAAAAAAATATAAATTGTAGTATATCCATATAATGGAGTACCACCCAGAAATAAAAACAAAGAACTCCTAACACTAACAACATAAGATGAATCTCAAAATAGTTATGCTCATTGGAAAAAAGCCACACCCTACCACCACCAAATGAAAATTAATATACATCCTCTATGTTTTCAATTGCACATAATTTAAGAAAATTCACACAGATTAGTAATCTATAGTGCCAACAAATAGATCAATGGCTACCTGGGGATGCAAGGGGGAAGAAAGAAGGGATGGAGACATTATAAAGAGGTAAAAATAAATTTTAAAAGATGATGTATATGTCACTATCTTGAATGTGGTGATGGTTTCATGGGCATACATACAAGCTGAAACTTATCAGACTGCATACTTCAAACATATGAAGTTTAAAACCCATCAATTGTATCCCAATAAAGCAACCACAAATTATAAAACCATGAAAAAGTTCAAAATTCAGCATAAAATTCAACTTTGCACATTTGTTCTAGGGTAGTCTCATAAATTTTAGTTAACTCAATTCCCTCTTATAAATGATAGCCCTCGAGTCTTCTATGAATTTTTATTTTATATTTCAGAAGTGATTAAGTATTCTGACAGAAAAAAATAAAGATCTTTAAGAAAAAAGTTACTGTCAAGTAGGAGTTTGGGAGACAATTCAAATATAAGAGAGGAAGAAGGGAAGGTAAAGAAAGGGAGAAACGGAGGGGAGAGAGAGGGAAGTGAATGAGCAAAATCCACACACACAATAAACCTTAAAGAATGACCTCAAATGCAATCTCAATTGAAGAACATTTGCATTTAACCTGTACTCTAAACTTGGATCAATAGCTATAGTGCTTATATAGATTGCTGTTGGTTCATTGCCCCTCATCTGCCTGTCTTTCTCTCATCCACACTAAATTCACAACTGCAGGTTAAGTGGCTTCATCTTGAGTCAGCAGAACTTTGTGGAGTTGTCAGACAACAAATTCCTGAGAGCAATTACTATAACTAAGGTTGCAGCCATCATCCACTGTTTTCTGGCCTTCTCCCTATCCTGACTCCCTTTCCCAGATGCTCTGTAAGGCTCTGGTGTGCCCAGAATGAGCAATCCATATCCTCTAAAAGGATGTTAAAGAGGCAAAGGTCTTTTTGGAGGAAGCCACCACCATCCCTACCCACACTGACACATACTGACCATAATGGCTTGCAACCACTATGTGGACTTAAAAAATATACTGTTTAAAATAAAGTTAAAAACCCAAAATGTAAAACTGTAGTTGTAAAAAGACTTCAACCATTAAAATACTGACAGATGGATAAAAATTAGGACATGTGTAAAAATGAAAATAAAGAAGTTGTCAGAGGTTTTGTTTTTCTCCCTCCTGTTTTCACAAACAATCTTTATTGATGTTATATTGTCTTTTATAGGGAATTAAAAAAAGGTATATTGACAGCTGCTAGCTTGAAGGCTTTTTCATTCTATCCAGCTGAAATGAATATGAGGCTTCTATTCATCTGGGGAAAAAAGGAAAAATAACATTTATTTTGCTCCTGTGGTGGGTGGTTGTTAGCTGGGGCGGATTTGTTTGACTGCCAATTACTGGTAACACTTATCTGATTGTTACACATTTTATAAATGTGTCTAGCAGTGTTCTGTCTGTAAATGTATACAGTTCAGAAAATACCTATCATAACTTAATCTCCTGTTCCATGGGATGAGAAAGCTTGACCCTGGCCAAGATAGTGATATGGCCCTCACCTCATTGTAAGCACAGTGTGTGCTTTAATAAGACCCAGGGAGGGCTGGTCTGAATAGCATTCCCCGGGGAATAACACTACTGTGGCAAATTACATAAGACACAGAAGAAGCCATTGTTGTGCCTGCTGCATGTCATGTCAGGAAAGCAAAATAGTAGACGAGCAAGAACACCAACACCAGGGCAAACCAGTCATTTTGAAAAATTATTTGTAAAAATCTACAAAAACATTCAGGATGAGCTAAGCAATTCTTTTCTAGGGTCCTCTCTGCAGAGAAAACAAGTGCATAAAGCTTCAAGTATGAAGAAGGATGCTGCTACCTCAGCAGTCTTGTCCTTTTATGATAGTAAAAAAACTGGTGAGGGCTGTGGCTGTGGCTAATTGGTAGAGTGCTTGCTTAGCATTCTCAGCACTGCAAATAAATAAATGAATAAAATAAAGGTTCATCAATACCTAAAAAATATTAAAAACAAACTGGTGAACAACTTAAATTGTCATGAGTAGGTGGACCAAATATGTACAAGCACAGAATGGACCACCGTGCAGCTGTTAAAACAAAATGAAGATTTATGTAAAATAATGGATGATTTGGGAGTTAAAAGCAAGTTGGAAACAGTTTTGTAACGTTTTTTACTGAGACATACCACTCACAAACACTATGTATATGAATGATTACAAAGGAATAAAGAAGGAATATGCATGGAAATTTAAAGAAATTTACCAGGAAAAAGATTAACTTCTGAATTTACAAACTAAATCTAGTGGGATTATCTATACTTTTTACTTTAGTTAAAAAAAAAAAGAAAATGAAATAAATTTAAGTTGAACAGGATATCACTGTAGAGAACAATGCTTTAGAAAAATCGAATGTGATCAAATGAAGACAATGAATTTGGTAACACAAGTGTTGTTAGTAATTTCCATCAAGGAAAATATGGAGTATTTTTTTGGGGAAAAAAGTGCACATGTTAAAGTGGCTTTTTGTCCCCTTCCACCCCACTCTTAACCATACAGGGTCCAAATTTCTGGATAATTAGCAGGTGGAATGAAATATTAGTGGACAATTAGAAGAGGGACCCTTTGGGGAAAGTTAGTCTCAACATTAGAGCTACATCTCTAAGAACTAAAGTATCTATGGGAGGAAAAACTGTAAGTTCTTTTTCAGATTAACATAGACATGGTTATGCTAATTCTGAGCAAAGCCAGCAGGCTGAGTTCCCAGCCATCCTGGAGTCCAGGGCCCTGCCCGTCTGAGAGTCCAACTGTGTCCGCCCACAGGGATGGCTGACACCATCTTGCTGCAAAGTTCTTAGGACTAGCCTGTGGCCATGGCTGCCTCTAGGGTGGGACAGGGACAAGGCTGGGTGTCTTTATGAACTACTTCAGATCTTAAACCACAACCGCCCACATAACCATCTGTTAAGTGCCATGTGGACCCTAAAAGAAAAATCCAGTTTGGTCCTAAAAATACTATTTGCATCACAAGGAAAGGTCTCCTATGGCCCTGCCTCACAGGCCTCTGTTTTACATAATATTAATTAGAGATGCTAATTCTGTGAGAGAATGATACAGTGGTCACACCCAGGAATGTGAAATCATAAACCTTAAAATTCTGCCAAACTGTGTCATTTCATTGAAGTGTAACAAATGGGTTTAAATTGTTTATATTCTACGGCTCTCTAACCACAAGTTGCCTGGACTTGGAGTTGTAACCTTTGACTCATGATGTGCAAGACTGATTTCATTCTCTGTTGGTTAATACTAAAATTATATATACTCACATGTGATTGAGAAGGAAACAGTCTTTGAAATTTTTAATGAATCTCTCCTGTTTCTGCTATATGTCATTTAGCCCCAAGAGTATTTCCCATTGCCTCCTTGTGATACTGGAATATTTCTCTCTTGCCAGCAGATCTGATGTTAAGCCTTGTTAAGCAGATGATGCTGGAGGAACCACGGAGGAGGAAGAATCCAGGGGTAGGCGCTCACCTACCAGCTTGCCAGCCCTAGGCAGCGGTTCCCTGTTTATCTACCAGCCTCAGCTTACCAGACCCAGGAGTGGATTTCCTGCTCACATGCTTTGTCCACCTCCCTGGGCCCACCAGCACCAAAACGGAGGCTCCTAGCAGCTAGGTCTAGCTTGCAGTTACATGCTACCAGTATTTGTTCTGTAGCTGTGGATCAGCTCTAGCCCAGGGGTTCTCTGCCATCCAGTGGCTATGATGATTTCTTTCTTTCCCCATGCTATCAATATGGGTCTCCTCTTCTTTTCTTGATCAGTTTGACTCAATATTTGCTGCTCCACTAATCATTTTTTAAAACAGCTTTTACTTTACTCCATTGTTTTCAATTTTATATATCTCTTCTTTGATACTGATTTTCTTTTTTCTGCTTGCTTTTGATTTAATTTGCTTCTTTCTTCTGCTTGATACTATAGACATATAGTCATTGATTTTAAAATTTCCTGTTTTCCAGTATTAGTTTTTAATACTATAAATTTCCCTCAAAGTACTGCTTTAGCTTTATTTCATATATTTTGATATGCTGTGTTTGGAGGATCTATTCGGTCTTTTAATCAAAGCACAGTTATTAAAATATAAAATTAAAGTTATTAGAAACTGTTACTGTGGGGATTAACATAATCAGACAATGTAAAATAATCTCTCTGTGTGAGAGTTAACTTATAGGTATTTTCTGTTTTCTTCATTAAAGCATCATGCCTAATGAATTTTCTCTGAACACATGGTGACACAGTCTCATAATCATCCTTTTCTAAACATTTTCCAGGATTCTGGACAAAATGCAACTTGTTCTTCATGCCCCTGAGAAGCAGTTGCTAGATGCCTGAAACTTGATGCTGTGGTGGTTACTCAGCTTCAACCAAGTGAATAATGATGATACCCAAGGAAAGAGAGGGGCCAGATATAACAAACAGGGTGACCTCATGGAACACAGCCATAGGACACCCACTAGCCTGCATTACACATAAAAGAAAGAAACCATCTATTTTCTAAGACATGTCATTTTTGCCTCTTTTGAAATAGGCAAATTGATATGCTAATTATTTCACTTTGGTTGCCATTTGGAAAGGAGAGGAGTATTGTAAGGGATGGGGAGAGGACAAAGCCTGCCACAATGACCAGTTGAGATATCATGGTGACATGGACAAGCACAGTGGAGAACTGTGAGTCAATTCAATATCTTTTTGAGAACTAGAACTAATTAAGCTTGCTAATAGATTTGGTGCACAGGACAAAGAAAGGGTAAAAATTAAAAACAATTCTTATATTTGGATGGATTTCATCTGATATTGTTATTGAACATCCAAGAGGAAGGACTAATAGCGATGCTGGACATACAGGGCTGACTCAGAATTTACCACATGGTATTATAACCATCTGCTGCCTAGCCTTCTCCATGGCACACCATTAGGTACTTGGAGGAAGAGATAATGTCCTATTTATTTTAATGGTCTAGGTTCTAACAGAGTAACTGACATAAAGTAGATAGTCAATAAATACTTTTTGAATTAGTCTATAAATAAGCTTTTGTGAAAGGAAATTTACATCATAAATGATGGGAAAAAATTGCTTTGGGATTAAAATACCTACCTATACTACAAAGTGATCTAAATAATTAAATTGCTAAAGGAATTCAGCAGACAGGGATTAATATTTTAATGAAGACAATACATTTAGAACAGTGTATTGAGATATAAAAGGATCTTAACAACATTAATTTATAAATGTATAAGAGATATTAAAACAAAAATTACTACTGTGGAAAAAAATAACAGTTTTGGAAATGATACCACAAAGATCATTTGATCTAGTGGTTTTCATAGTATGTTCCTCTGAGTCCTGTACTTTCTTAGAAGCACACCTGGGAGGTAGGGGAAGGAGTCAAGCAGGTGAGATTTAGGAGTCTAAAAATTATTGGTGAAATTTAATTTTAAAAAGGAATTATACTATTAAACTTCCTTTTTCACTCAAAGCTATGATTCCTCTAACCTCCTTCTCTAGGTGAAGAAATTGAACCCTCCTTAAGCAGTCCAGTTACAAATAGAGAAGTAGAAGTCGGTTCTTTCAGCAACTAGTCTAGAGATCATGAACTTTTATTCCAGAATTTATCTAAAAAAATCCTTGACACACTTCCATATTTACTATCTGTTTTAGTCAGCTTTTTTGCTGCTGCAACCAAAAAATCTGACAAGAACAATTTTAGGAGCAAAAAATTATTTTAGGGCTCACTGTTTCAGAAGTCTTAGTTCATAGATGGCCAAATTCATTCCTCAGGCCTGAAGAACAGCATGAGAAAAGAGTGTGGTGAAGGAAAGTGATTCAGGGCATCACATCAGGAAGCAAAGAGACACTTCATTCACTAGGTACAAAATAAATATCCTAAAGGCACATTCCAGATGCCCACCTCCTCCAGGCAACACCCTACCTGCCCTCAGTTACCACTCACTCAATTCCCATTAGGGATTATTTCACCACCTTTGAATGTTCTTGCATTGTCTCACACATGTATTTTTGGGGGGCATCTAAGATGTAAAACACAATACTATCACTTCTTGGAACTATAAGTTCCATACGTTTATTACAAATGATTAAATTATTTTACTTATACTGGGCTTAAACACAATGTAATGCAAAGAGAAGGAGCTTTGAGAATTGCAACTAGGTTCAACCTCTGCCAGCCACAGTTACATGAAAAAATTATTTTAATGGAGGTAGCACAGGGTATTCAGGTTAGCCAACTTTGTTTCTCAAACACTGATATGGAATGAATATACAAATCACTACAACATAGCTATGATTTTCCCCCTGGAGTTTCCATGGAATTAATTAAATACTAGACAGAAGTAAACGGAAGAGAAATAGGATGAAAAGAAACTCTCAATTTATTCATTCACATTTCAAAGAAAAGTATTGCCTTTCCCATAAAAAGAAAGAAGTAAAAAGTGGAGCTATTATTGAAGGTACCTTCATATTATAGTCCCATTATCACTGTAATATTTATCCAGCAGGTTAAGCTGCAGCACACTGTGGATAAAATCTCATCGTTTGCTTTCTTCTTTCTTCTCTGAGTGAATTTTTTTTATCTTATCATCTGAGACGACAGCCTAGCATTATCAAACCTATGTATCCTGAGAGCCAGTAGCAGGACCAAATTTCCTTTTTTCATTATTTTTGGTGGAACAAACAGACCTTTGGGGTAAGCTATCAGCAATGATACATCTTCAAATCTTTACTGGGCTCCCTGAAGGGGGAAAGAAGGTAATTAATCTGTCACCCTAGACAGTGTATTGATTCTCCACAATATTTAAAAATTTATTTCATTGTGATAAAATTTTATCATAAATAGATGAACTAGAACAAGAGAAAAAGAAACATTTCTAACCAAAGCTGTTGAAAAGCATAAAGGGAAACATTATCTAGAAGAGCTTTGAGATCCTCAGACCAAAAAGAATGACAGCAATAATAAACAAAAAACCAATACTTGTCCTGCCGATTTTTACTCTTTTTCTGATTTAATTACACAGTTCTGAAAACAGATCTGACATATGGCTAGCTTGCTCTCATAAACTTTATGCAATGAAGTATGGAGATTTAGAAATGTGTTGATTTTTCCAACTATAATCCTCTTAATTTGCTAATCTCCTTATAAAGTTTCAGGAGGATACAGAAGTGTTTTAAGTAACTCCCCTTACTCTTCTGAAGATGTCATTAAGTGTGAAGACTTCACTGGGATGTCTCCTTTTACTAAGAGATTAAGAGTCTCTTAAATTTTTATTTTCGTCTTTCATTTTCTACTTTCTAAAATGTGCCCTACATATTATCACAGACAGCCTTAAAGCATAAAAAGTACCAAAACATAATCCAGGTTATGTGCAAGAAAAAAAAAAAAAAGAGAACTCTGTCATTATAGCAATGCCTTAGTGAACAATGACATCAAAATGATCTTGGAATCTTAAAGGAACAGCCATGTCTGTCCAGTACATCCTTGAATCCTATCCCAACACTATAAACATAAGGCTTGGCTCATTAGATGACATGGTGGAAATGACTGGAGTAGGTGTGCAGGTCAGTGAGAAGGTGAACAGCTGCTTCTGGGGCATTATCACATGAGAAAAGATGGTAGAATTCTGGGCAGTGAAATGCAAGTAGTTTATTGAAAACTGACTTGTAGATCTTTTAATTCTGATGTGAGGTTTTGAATACTAAATGCAAATTATAGGTTAGATTGCTGGTATTGATCAAACTCATACTTGGACTGCAGGCCAATGGGTGCATGGGTGCAGGGCAAGTCAAAGGTAAGAGGAAACACAAAATCTGTTGTACATCAAAACAAAGCAAAACAAATGCTACAAAGGATCAATCTTATCAAAATCATAATTTTAACAAAACAAAACAAAAATAAACAAAATCATTATTTTAGAAACTAGAGGTTAAAGAAACATGGATTAGTACAGGGGGGGAAACTATTTCAATTGCATGGCTCACTCAGTGTTTTTTTTTTTTTTTTTTTTTTTTTTTTCAGAAACATCAAAGAAGTGCTAGGATGGTGACTGAGACAGAATAGTTTGTCAATATTGTGAAAGTCATAAAATATTCGTTTGAACACAGACCACTCTCTAAAAATGCAAAGCTAAAACCTTTTTACTTATTAAAGTCACTGAGCTTTGTGCAAGAAATAATATGATGGTGTATCTTTTTGCTTTTTTGAAAGAAAGTTGATACAGATCTGCTCAAATAAGCAAATGCTCCCACTTTACCCAACTCATACCAACTAAAGCACACTAGAAGAAGAAAGTTCATTAGCGGACATTCTTACACCCTGGCCCCTATTCTCAGGGTACTGACTGTAGGTTTTCCATGTCTCAACTTGGTGGTGTGACTACACTGTTTGTCCCATTGCTGCATAGTCTGGTATTTCCTTACCATTGCATTTCCCTACCCCACCTATCACAGCTTTCATTAAATTGCAAGGCAAAAATATTTTTATTGCCTAAGTGCCTATTCCCTTCAACACTGTCTCTCACTGGCAGAAGAAGATAAAACTTGTGGTAAGGGGAATCTTACCATTAGTTCAGAAGAAGAGAATGAATTTTGCAGATAGTATTCTCCTCCATCTACATCAGTTTTTTAAATGAATTTTAATTTTTTAGAGCAGTTTTAGGTTCACAGCAAAATTGAGTGGAAGATACAGATTTTTCCATATAGCATCATTGTTTTAATTGATTGCAAAAAAAAAAAAAAAAAAAAAAAAACTGAAGTAAATATTTGGAAAGAAACAAAAAAATGATCACATCTATTTATTTATTTATTTTTCTAGAGAGAGGGTTATAATTTCCTTAAAGTTAATGCCTTTATAATTTCATATTGAATTTGACCTGTGATGTATCACAAAAATCAAAATTATGAATTGGACTATTCTATGCACTTCTCAATTATTTTTATCTGAAAATAATTTTCAATATTAGGATGAAAATTAAAAAGGACCTGAGATCAATTTGAGTGCCTATATGATTTTAGCTTCCTTATTCCCTCAGAGTAGCAGTCCCAGTGGTGTTACCAAGAAAATCCAAATGAAAGTCTGTCAAACTTTTTAAAACAGACATTCATCAAAGTCTACTTAGAGGCCCAAATCTTCATCACGTCAGATTAGGCCCCAACTTCCTTGACAAAACTCCTAAAGTGCAAGAAATAAAATCAAGAATTAAAAAATGGGTTGGACTCAAACTAACAAGCTTCTTCTCGGCAAAAAAACAATCAATGAGGAGAACAGACAGCCTACATTTTGGGCACAAATTTTTGCCACACACACATCAGATAGAGCACTAATCTTCAGGATATATAAAGAACTCAAAGAACTTAACACCAAAAAAACAAACAACCCAATCAATAAATGGGCTTAGGAGCCATACAGACTCTTCTCAGAAGAAGATGTACAATCGATCTACAAATATATGGAAAAATATTCAACATATCTAGTAATTAGAGAAATGCAAATCAAAACTGCTCTAAGATTTCATATCACGCCAGTCAGAATGGCAGTTATCAAGAATAGAGACAACAATAAATATTAGTGGGGATGTGGGGGAAAGGATCATACATTGCTGGTCAGACTGCAAATTGGGGCAACCAATCTTGAAAACAGTATGAAGATTTCTTAGAAAGCTTGGAATGGAACCACCATTTGACCCAGCTATCCCACTCCTCGGTCTATACCCAAAGGACTTAAAATTAGCATACTATAGTAACACAGCCACATCAATGTTCATAGCATCTCCATTCACAATAGCTAAACTGTGGAAGCAACCTAGATGAATAGATGAATGGATAAATAAACTAGATGAATAGATGAATGGATAAATAAACTGAGGTATATATATACACACAAAATGGAATATTATTCAGCATTAAGAGATAATAGAATTATGGCATTTGCAGGTAAATGGATGAAGTTGGAAAATATAATGCTAAGTGAAGTAAGCCAATCCCCAAAAAACCAAAGGTTGAATGTTCTCTCAGATAAGTGGATGCTGATCTGTAGGGGAGGCACTAATGGGAAAAAGGGAGGAACTTTGGGCAAAGAGGAGGGAGAGATAGGGAGGGTGCATGGGGACAGGAAAGATGGTGGAATGAGATGGCCATCATTACCCTGGGTACATATATGACTGCACATATGGTGCGACACTACACTGTGTACAACCAGAGAAATGAAAAGTTGTGATGCAAATGTGTACAATGAATAAAAATGCATTCTGCTGTCATATGTACCTAATTAAAATAAATTAATTAATTAAAAATAACAAAAACAAAACAAAAAGTCTACTTAGTTGGGCATATTGAGGACACAACTGCTAAATGAACTAAATCACACACCAAGAGTCAATAACCAACTGTAATATGCACACATCACTATTCTGTATGAGACATAGACATTTTGTCACAAAAGAGATGGGATGCATAAAATGAGCCTAACATTACTTCCAAAAAAGGTTTCATTAACATCTTACAGCTATTTACTTTCCACCTGGCAAACATGAAACATTTTTAGTACTGAACATTTCTTAGAGCAAATGGAGAGTAATTTGCTCTATTGAACTTCAATAAGATGAACTTTGAATGAGAATGTTAAATGTTATCTGCTACTACAGATTTCTATATTATTACAACTGAAAAGGGAGAAAATAAGGGAAAAACCAAACCTTTATCTATTTTTTAATATGTGATTTTTTTAGTTATAGGTGGACACAGTACCTTTATTTTATTTTTATATGGTGCTGAGGATGGAACCCAGTGCCTCACACATGTCAGGCAAGTGCTCTATCATTGAGCCACAGTCCCCGCCCTTATTATTTTAAAACAAATAAAAGAAGGAAAATCATTTTTTTAATCTTTTAAAATGATTCTTAAAGTGATCTCCACAGAATTCTCTAAAAAGATGAATTTTAAAAGGAGCAGAGAAGTTCAAGAAATATCCTTGGCCTTTGCAATAATTCCATCATCACAAGTCACTATCTGAACAGTGTCAGAGTGCACAACAAAATTTTTTCCACACAAAGCACTCCTCTCCTTTCCAACCCCTACTCTCAAATCCTAAACTCTGTCAGAGAATAAGAACAAAAACAAATGCAGTGCAAAGTCAAAACTGAAGGGAGACGGCAGAGGGGTTTGGGTCAACAGACCAGAGGTCCAGGAGCAGAGAGAGCCTCTATTGGGAAGTCAGAGAAATATACACTGTGAGAGGGGACAGGTCTAGTATTTGGAGTGATGAGTTATAGACATTAGAGATAAAGAAAGAGGAATACCAGGCAAGCATTAGGGTTTGATAATGCAGGATGTACCCCCAAACTAAATCTTGCATCTTTACAGGGATTGGTCGACATGATAGGTAAAGGAAGTTCAGACTGACACTTGCTTTTTTCCTGGAGGAGAATCTACTCCCAAGCAGAGACTCACATTCTCTGATAATTTTTCTATCTAATGCTATTAAAAAATAACAGAACCCTAGATTTAGATTGTGCACTATACTAAGAAAAATTCATTCAATGGTACATTTAAAATACACAGTTTTGACACTCTCAGTGCAACTAAATTCACAAAAAAAAATTTTAGGAAGGATACAAAATCATAGCATAGAGACTATCTGGAAAATGTATGCCTGTCACCATCAAAGCAAAATGTGAGATAGAGGACAAATTCACCTTTAAGGTTAGATAATCTGTTAACCTGACTTATAATAAAATTGTTCTCTAAGGGATGTGCTCCAATGACTTGGGTAGATTATGTTATAGAAATTATAATCAAATATCTCTAGCTTTTTATCAAATTACATAATAAGGAGACATGAGAGATCAATTGAGGAGAGAGTGCTTGGATTAGGCGTCTTTTCTTGCAGGGGTTTGGGCAGGAGATGATGCAAGGTCAGGTTTTAAATGAAATCATGTCCCACAAAAAGATTAATGGCCTAGACAGACTTACACTTGAGAGCAGAGTCTTCAGAATAAGAAAAGGCAGGCTGCAGCATGAAAGTGGGAAACATAATGTTAATTGAGTAATCAGGAGAGATAAGAAGTTATGGGGCTGGTGTATGATGACTACACATCTTTATTTGCTTGTGTACACAATAACAGTCATCTATTATCAAGATACCAGAAGGAAGTAACAAACTTTCTGTAACCTAGTGTCAGAAGTGATACTGCCTCATTTCTGCCCTATTCTATTAGAATCAAGTCACCAGGTCCAGGCCACACTGAAGGAAAGGTTGTTTACACAGGGCATCAACAGCAGGAGGGGTGTTCATTGGCAGCTACTCTGATGGTCCCTACATAAGATAAGCGACATTCTTACGTGTGGATGAACTTTACAAATCAAAGAAAAGATTTTAATACAGAATATGAGTTATTAACATCTGCTTATGGATGATCTTCTGGGACTTGACAAAAAAGTGTTATCACCCTGTCACCTGCCCCAGGTATGTCACACCAAGGCAGTGTCTTGCCACCTCTATCTGTCTGACACATCTGTGAATTTGTTAGTGAAAAAGGGAGGGTGACTGAATGAGGGAAACTCACAGCCCTCCAAGTAATATCAACAATTAATCCTTTCATATTAACCATGGGAAACGGCATTGTAATGGGTTTAATGAATATGGGAAAAATATGAAATAATTTAGGAACTTGATAAAATTGTTTGCTGGCTCCCCCCTCCACTCCATCTCACAAGCTGTTTATCAGCCTGACAAGGTAATATATACATTAGTGAAAATTTACATGGTTAGTATGGCGGTTAAAATGCGGACATCATTCTTGACACATCTCCCTTCTAGACTGGGTTCTATGTCCCCTGCCCTTGACTTTGGATGAGTCTGTGAAAGGCTTGACCAACAGAGAGTTACTGTATGACTTCCGAGATTGAGTTAAGGGAAGGCACGCAGTTCCACCTGGTCCTCTTGGGACACCCACTGTCACAGCCGAACTGTCATGACATAAAGAAGCCCAAATTAGCCCACATGGAAAGAACCCACGGAGGACCTAAGACTCTATGATGATAAAGACAGAGATGTCTGGCCAGTCCCCAGCTCTTCTAACTCCTGATTGATCTGGCTGTAGCCTCCATTTGTCTGCTACCCAAGTCAAAAATCACTCAGCCAACCTTTTATGAGTTACTGACCCTAAAATCATGAAAAGATTTTTTTTAAAGGTTTGTTACTGATACAATTTTGAGGTGGTTGCATGATAAGAGATAACTGGAATAGCCAGGAAGTCATCATATACTAACAATAAATTAATGTACAGACAAAATGGTAATATAAAACAGATATATTCGATTAAAAGAATTTCAAAACTTAAATGTAAGATAGAAAAGTTTCTGGTAAAAAGCTACTAACTATAACTGGAAAATATTTGTAGGGAGGATGATGTAGCTAAAAGTAATCCTATATTAATAAGCACAAATTACAAATTAGAGCAATTGGAAATATGGCATTCTATTCCTATTGTAATGTTCAAATCAACAATAGATTTTAAAACATCAGAGAAGGTAGTCAGCAACTACTCCTCTTGTCATCACATTATGGCTACAAATCATTTGTTTTTGTACCAGCATTTTGAATATAACACAGTCTCTCAAACATATGCTCCCTACATGCACATCACTCTGCTGACCCCACTTTCATTTAAGAATCAGGCAGATCATGTTACCCACAAAGCCCTTTCTTCTTCTCAATACTATTTATTCAAATTTCCTCTTCTTCCTTCCCCACCTGTTTCATCTTTTGGAAAACCTTCTCATCTACATGTCAAGGCACCATCTCCACCGTCTATCCTCTTGAGCTTGCTCCAATACCTTGATCCATCAAACATGTCTTCTTACATGTTAAGTGTCCCTTACCTTACAAATATCCTAGTCTTCATTTCTTTAAAAAATATGACATACCACAGATCATAAATATTGATTGAAAAATATCCTCAGAGTGACTTCAATCCTCTTCATTCAATTCTCAAAGTGATCTCTGCTCAGTGTCTTCCAATTCTTTACCATCCACTCACATGTTATGAGGCTATAATGAGGCTGCATACATCCAACACTCCTGGAATGACTCTCTCAGAGTCATTCAGAGTTACCCACAGTGGCCTTGTCTCAGCAGCAGCCTTCACTGCCCTTGCTGCAGTATCTGAAGCAGTTGATCCTTTCCTTCTTGAAACTCTAACTTTAAAAAACAAACAAACAAAAAACAGTGCTCTTGGGCTTTCTTTGTAGTCTGAAATTATTTCTCTTGTTCTTTTCTCTGAACCATCATCCATTCTCCCAAACAGAAACATTTCCCATCTTCTTCTATGAACTCTCATGCTGAACTAACTCAGAAAGCCCGAATCTCTAGCCTCTGCATGATTCTGACTTGAAGCTGCTTCAGATGTGCTGTAAGCTCTCTTTGTTGGTTCACTCCACCTAATGTGATCAGTACCATAGACAGGAACTGAATGCTTCACACAGCAAACACTTCCCAGGTAAGAAATGCTTTGTATAAAGAAGCCAGAGTAACAGCAGCATTAAAAATCACCTTGGTCACCATTAAGAATGATCCTCAATATAGCAAACTTAGGATGGAGAACTCTCATTTTAATACTATTATCATTAACTATTTTCCATGCCTGAAATGCTCTGATCCCTGGTATCTTTGTGTCTGTGTCCCATGACCTTCCATGAACAAGTTATCACCTTCAAAGATACCTTCCCAGAACATGTTACATAAATTAGCATCTCTTGCAGTTTCATTTAAGAGAATTTAAGTTTTATAACAACAGGGGCTTTGTTTTGTGCACTGCTGTATCCACAGAACACAGAAAGAGTATTTAGCACAGAGTAGACCCATAATAAATATATGTTAAAGAAATTAATACTTTTATGAGAAAATTATTTAAATGAAGTATTCCCATTTTACATTCTACACAAAGTTTGTAATACTGTAATTTAAAAAAACTTGGAGCCAAAAAATTAGCTATGTAAGCTAATTCAAATCTCTACATAATAGACAGCTTGTCTTCTAACAGAAGTTTCTTTTCAAAAAGTAGTCATTCTTTATGGGAGCCCACTGTTCTCATCTTTTCTCAATACAAATGATCCTACTGAAGTTTTCTCCCTACAGTTCTATTAGTTTAGGAAGCACAAAACTTTCCTTATTAGAACATCTATCTAATGTCTACATATGTGAGCTCCCCAATATTTATTTCTCTAACATCTTCAATTTCACTGGATTTTTTTTTCAACATTTTTTTTTCCACATGGACCTTTTTTATTTTCCTTTCTCATAGAACTCCTGAAAGGGAGGACCTTAAGATGTCATTAGTCCAGGGACATTCACTCTTTCTTTTGGCAGCAGGATTCCTTTTATATATAAAATCTTAATAAAGGTAGAGCCAAAAGTTGGATGGCCTGAAATTGTGCCTTCCTCTGAGGCTCCAGCATCACGGAGACACTGAGGAGAATCACAGGTCTCCTTTGAAAAAACTTGAGAGGTTCACACTTTTCTAATGAAACCCAGATGTGTTTTCTGTGTTGTCTCTCACATTTCTTTGGCAGAACAATCTTCTCTTTTCCTGGGCTTCAGCATTTACTGAACACATACAGCATGCCAGACACAGTATGGGCCTGGTGCAGACCATGCGGACAAAGGGGCTGTGGTTTTGTTCCTCCCCCACACTAGATGAACAGCCTCAAGTTGATGTATATCCTCCCTCAAGTGAGGGATTTTTTTTTTCTTCCTTATTATCATTCACTTCTTACTGTCACTCTTTCCTTGACCTGATTCACTGCACTGACACTCCTGGTCTGGCTCCCCAATCCTACTCTATTCCCACAACTTGTGAGTATCCCCTAAAGTTTAAGCCATGTTCCACTGCATTATCCAACCACCTTCTCATGATCCAAGAATGAGTGAAGTCTGAGATCATCTCTTTTATGAAAAGAGACACTCAGCAATTGTCTATTTTGATTTCCATCTTTCTCCTAATGCTGTTGTATATGACTTGTATACTGAACATCTTCTTTGGGATCACCTATAAAGACATGAAGGCCATTACCTTGAGTTCTCTTCCTCATCTACTTTCACTGGTTCTCCTTTTTAATGTGCCCATTATTTGAAATGACCTCATTAATCGCCTAGTTTCCCAAACTTGAAACTTTTAAGTTATCCTTGACTCCTTTCTTTCCTTACATTAACCAAAACATAAACGTTTGGGAACAACATTCTTTTGATTTGATTTTCTGGAAGCTTTTCAAATGCAGCTCAGTTAACCACAGTTTTAAGATGTGCTTTGTGCTACCACCTGTAGACAAAGTGATTGGCAAAGAATAGTTGTCTATTAACTTTGCTGAATAAATGAATATTTGAGTAAGTTCACCATAGCATTACTTAGCATAAAAATCCAAAGCAAATTATCTATTAATTGGAGAATATGTTAGCACATTTATAAAATATTATACTATCATTAAGATAATATTTCCAAGTACACACTAATTACTTAAAATTGCTCCCTACTTAAAACAAAGAGAAAGGGCTAGAGCCTTTCTTAAAGTGTAGTACAGAGTTTAGCCTTAAACTATACTACAGAGCAATAGTAACAAAAACATCATGGTATTGGCACCAAAACAGACTGGTAGACCAATGGTACAGAATAGATGACACAGAGACTAACCCACAAAATTACAATTATCATGAGGATCCCTAGTACCACTTAGTACTGTCACCCCCTTTATTTTTGATTCTCTAGCATCAAGAAATAAAAATAAAATTAAATAATATAAAGTAAAGAGAAGATGAATACATAATCACAAATTTATTATGTACTCCACTGTGAAAAACTAGAAAAAGACAACATACAAAAATATTTAAACACTGGTTATCTCTGAGAGGTGATTTTTACTTATTCTCACACTATCTTTAATTTTTTAATTTACTTCTCTAAACGTAATATTCTGAAAACTTGAAGGCATTCCCTCTAAAAACTGGAACAAGACAGGGATGCCCTCTTTCATCATTTCTATTTAACATAGTTCTTGGCCAGAGCAATTAGACAAAAGAAATTAAAGGGATACACATAGGAGAAGAAGAACTCAAATTGGCACTACTTGCTGATGATATGAGTCTATACCTAGAGGACCCTAAAAGTTCCACCAGAAAACTTCTAGAACTAGTAAATGAACTCAGAAAAGTAGCAGGGTATAAAATCAGCATGCATAAATCCTCAGAAAGGGAAATGAGGAAAATTACCCCATTACAATAGCCTTAAAAAAATACTTGGGAATCAACTTAACGAAAGAGGTAAAAGATCTATATAATGAAAATTACAGAACCCTAAAGAAAAAAATCAAAGAAGACCTTAGAAGAGAAAAAGATCTATCTTGCTCTTGGATAGGCAGAATTAATATTGTCAAAATGACCACACTACCAAAAGCACTATACAGATTTAATGCGATTCTGATCAAAATCCCAATGACATTCCTCATAGAAATAGAAAAAGCAGTCATGAAATTCATCTAGAAAAATAAGAGACCCAGAAAAGCTAAAGCAATCCTTATCAGGGAGAGTGAAGCAGGTGGCATCACTATACCGGACCTTAAACTATACTACAGAACAATAGTAATAAAAACATCATGGTATTGGCACCAAAACAGACTGGTAGACCAATGGTAAAGAATAGAGGACAGAGACCAACCCACAAAATTACAATTATCTTAAATTATACCAAGGTGCCAAAAACAGGCATTGGAGGAAAGTCAGCCTCATCAACAAATGGTGCTTGGAAAACAGGAAATCCATATGCAACAAAATGAAATTAAATCTCTATCTCTCACCATGCACAAAATTCAACTCAAAATGGATCAAGGACTTAGGAATAAAACCAGAGACCCTGAGTCTAATAGAAGAAAAAGTAGGCCCTAATCTCTATCATGTGGGATAAGGTCCCAACCTTCTTAATAAGATTCCCGTGGCACAAGAATTAAAATCAAGAATCAATAAATGGGATGGACTCAAACTAAAAAGTTTCTTCTAAGCAAAAGAAACAATCTGTGAGGTGAATACAGAGCCTACATCTTGGGAGTAAATCTTTATCCCACATATCAGATAGAGCACTAATCTCTAGTGTATATAAAAAACTCAAAAAGCTACACACCAAAAAAACCAAATAACCCAATTAATAAATGGGCCAAGAACCTAAACAGACATTTCTCAGAAGAGGATATACAATCAATCAACAAATACATACTACAGTGATGCAGCCACATCAGTGTTTATAGCAGCATAATTTCATATATACATATTACTCAGCAATAAAGGAGAATAAAATCATGGCATTTGCAGGTAAATGGATAGAGTTAGAGAAAATAATGGTAAGTGAAGTTAGCCAATCCACAAAAAACAAATGCCGAATGTTTTCTCTGATATAAGGAGGCCGATTCACAGTAGGTAGGGAGAGGGAGCATGGGAGGAATAGACGAACTCTAGAAAGGACAGAGGGGTGGGAAGGCAGGGGAGGGAGAATGGGGTTATAAATGATGGTAGAATGTGATGGACATTATTATCCAAAGTACATGTATGAAGACACAAATTGGTGTGAATATACTTTGTATACAATCAGAGATATGAAAAACTGTGCTCTATATGTGTAATAAGAATTGTAATGCATTCCACTGTCATATATAAATAAGAAAAATTAATTTTAAAAAATGGACAGAATTGCCACTATCTGACTCCTACTGTAGGTACTTCTTGAGAATCAATTTATGAATAAAAAATGATAATTGATGGAAGATCAAAAAAAAAGGCTCCTTTCTCACTTTATTATCAAATCTTCCAATCTTATACTTTCTTCAGTGCTTACCAAAAATTTTATAAGCAATTTCTTCTTTAAACTCTCACAGGCCTTAGACACAATCCTGTACTATCATGCATTTTTAGAATTTTGAAAGGTTAGAACTGCAAGACAATATTGAAATCATTTAGTTCAAATCTTCCCTTTGCAGAAATAGAAACTACCATTTTATTAGAAAAGGTGATTTGTTCAGAGTAACAAAGAACCTAGTATTAGAATCCAATATTTACCCCTATAATCAGTATTTTAAAACTAACATAAGACCCACTGTTATTACCTGGTCTTCATCTTCTCATCATTGCTTAGCAATTAATCATGACTTCATTGCTAAGGAATGCCTCGTTCCCCTGCCTTGACTGCCATGGTAATTTTTTCCATTATTGGCACTGTGGCATATAATTCCTTTACATACCATAGCCCCTAGTGCTGAAAAAAGAGTGCTGAAGTAGCACAGTAAACTGACCTAAAGCAAATCCAACAATTGTAGTAATGGTACAAATCTGTAATACTAATATTACACCCTAACAGTGTGGCTGCTCCTGGATGATAGTAACCCCTGAAGGAGGCAATGACAGCTTCCACTTATGTTCTACAAGACTCCTCTAGCCTGCTATGAAACGTTAGGATCATGGTTCCAGTTCTAAGACCCTGGAAACAGACCCATACTAGGGAGCAAGGACAGAAACTGGGTCTGCAGAGAATTTCTCTCCAGTTAGTTCAGTGCAAAACACAGAGGCATAAGGAAGGATCAGACTCAAGAAGCCAGTAGTAGTGGCTTTCCAAGTTGCTAGTGATTCTTTTCACACACATACATATACACATGTGCAAACACACCCAGAATTGTGTGTATGTATATGTGTGTGTGTACAAATATAGATAGATAAATAAATTATATACATATGTATGTGTGTATATATATATATATATATATATATATATATATATATATATATATATATATATGATATCTATTTATCTATATTGATAAGAGGGATATTTTGACAAGTGTACCAATCAAATAATGCCAAAATAGGCTAAGAACTGGGAAATTCAATTTGATCCAGGAGACCTGGTCAGCAGGGAAAGGTGAGACTGTCAGGATTATCAACATTCAAAGAGGAAAAAAGAACAGTTCTGAAAAACAGAATTATGCCACCCCTCTGTCATGACTGCTATACTTTGGGCCATGAGCCACACAAGCCCAGAAGCAACTGCCAAAGTTTTGAGACAGCTGTGCAAGCACTCTCTGCCATTTGTTCAGCTGTTTTGAAGTGAGAGAGACACATACATATTCTCGTGGTTCCACCAAGTAGAACTTTTAATTTGGAACAATGTGATTAGAATACAAAGTCTTTTTATTAGGTGTGATTTTGTCACTCTGAATACATACTCACCTGAAGGAATGCATTTGCTGCTTATTTTTTGCAACTAATGGAGGTGCACACAATACATCATGCCACATTTTAAAATGGGTTATGCTGAAGAAATGAAAATAAATCATTCTTTCCACCAAAAAGGAGAGTTGCTGCTTCGAGAAATAGGTGCCTATTCACTTGGCAACTCAAAATGCATTGAATGTAATTTGTCAAAATTCTATCACCTTCCTTCCTTTCTTGCAGTATGAGCATCACAATTTCAAAGAAAATAATTTAATGATGAAATCTCGAATTGTAGCAAAACCAACCCAACTTGTATATATGCACACAATTATTATGTTTGGAAAATGAATTCACTGGATTTGTTAAAAATGTGAAATGTTCCCTTCCTCCAAAGGCTTTTATTAACGGATCTTTGTTGCCTTCCACATTTTTATAAAGACTCAGTGTGTGGGAGCTAATTACACTAGTTATGTTGGGTAATGAGCTATTAATTTTGTGCTTCAAACTTATTAACCACCTATCTATATTCAGTTCACAGGCATATGAATAAACTTAATCCCTGTATTAAAACACAAACAATAATCCTACTTTTCAGAGTCAATTATCTCCTTGGCAATACTATACTAGAAGTCAGATATACCACTGCCACTTTAGAAGGGAGTCTCTGGCAGGTTATATCAGAAGCCTGTTAAAGCGAATATAATCTCTATAATGATTTAATAGTCATCCCTCTTCAGACCAGGTATAAAAGGTCACTGAGGAAAGGCATTGTAAAAATTTCCTCTTCCAATGATCATTCAAGTCTTGAGAAACTTTACTTGTGTAATATACAGCTAACATTTGTAAATGTAAACAAATCCACAGAGAAAATAAAATACTTAAGATGATTACAATTAGTGCCAAGAGAAGTTTTTAAGATTTCTCTTATTTTGATTGTTTTGTCTAATTCTTCGGGGTGAAATGTAACATCATTTAGTTCTAAAGCAGAAATTTTATATAACTGATCTAGTTTCCAATTATCAAAGGGCATTTTATTTTAAAAAGCATTTCACATGTTAAATAGCTACAGTAAATGAAAGCAGTATTGCCATCAATCATGATTCTTGTGTGCATTTAAGGTCTCTATGCTAAGAGGAAACAGTAGTTTAGTGTATCAATAATCCCAAGGGAAGTTCATAATAATTTATTTCTATGGCTTATTAAAAGCATAGTCATAGCCCAAAGGTCTCTGAATACCCATAAAATTAGAAAACTATTGCCATAAAATTAAGAAATAATAGCGAAATCTCCATAGAAAAAGCAATTCAACAAGGTACAACCCTTTGGAAATCACTTAGATTATAGAAGTATTTCAAATCAAAACTTTGACAAAGTAAACTATGTCAACTATATGATTCCTTTCGAAGTTTTCTGATTTTGAATATGGGAAAATTAATTATTTTAGCATAAAACAAATCACCAACAATTTGATAGTTTGATAGCCACAAGGGAGTAAAAAAGCTAAGTGAAATGTAAGATAAGAAAATTATTCTCAGAATATAATTCAGTGGAATTGTTATTATTATACTTAAACTTTAAATAAATTTAAAAACTAAACATTTGAAGATAGGTTGTAGCATAAAATCTGGATGCTTCAAGATATATCTTATTAAAATTCCCTCTCTACTGATTTTTTAAAATAACAAAATATAAGGAAAAGTTTATTATATTTTTAAGAAAATACTGGTAAAAATTTTATTTAAAATAAGTGAATGAAAATTAAAAGCGTGAAAGGAAAAAAGAAAATATGCTCAAAAAAACTGTACATTTGTACTATGGAAAATAAAATATTAATGATTTTTTCCTAGTAGGGAAAGCTCAATTTGCTTAGGAGCAAATTGACAGTCTCAATACAATCTGACAAAGAAAACAAGAGATGTTCTTGGGAAAATGATTTTCACATGTTTAGATAAAGAGGTAGGTATATAAGAGCAGTCAATAAATTTATGAAAATTAAATTTTATTGAATTAGAAACCTTAGATTCTAATCATTATTCTTAGTAGGATAGGTATGCAAAGTTTATTTCTGGCAGCACTTTGTTAGAGTAACAAGTTATTGATATTAGGCTGCTCTTGTTCATACACTGTCTCCTCCATACAATGAAAAACACTCCTCTGTCATCAGAAATGATGATCGGTTTCAAAATTTATTTTTAATTAAAAGTGTTCATTATATAGTATTAGACGAAAATAGCAAGTTATAAAGTGGTATACAAGATACAATTTTTTAATGTATGGAAACAATATATCAAAATACTAAATGTGGTTTTCTCTGAGTAGTAGGACAAAGGACAATTTTTCAGCTTTTATACTTTTTAATATTATGGGAATTTTTCATTATAAAAACACATTTTTTCTAGTCATAAGAAATCTTTTCAATATTTGTGGGTGGGTACCCATAAATATCAGATACAATAAAATTAAAGGAAGTGGATGAAGACAGCTTCTGGGAGAAGAAAAATCAATAGCTACACTTTGATGAGGGCTTCTGTGTTAGGGACTCTCCCACTGGCCACCTGCTGTTAGTGTGCAGGGACTTGCTGGGATACAGGATACTGCAGGAAGAAATCATGTGCTTTAATTTCCTAGTTTGTAGTCTCCTTTTCTTATCATTTTACTGTTGGCATCAAGGTTAACACATTAGTGATAAAGTCTCAATTCATAGCATTACTATCACTATGCCCTACCGTGGTTCTTACACATGATATGAAAACTACACTTTGATATAGTACTTGAATAACTTAAATAAAAGATAATCCAATAAGTCTCTTCACATAGGCCATACTAAAATCTGCCTCAGTGATTTCATAGGGGGTTTTTACCAAAGAAGTGAAAAGTATGGTAATGTTGGCTATTATAATGTATTTAGTTTAAATCCTTTCAACAAAAACCTAATTTGTCTAGTTCTGATTTCATACTTAAATATTAGGTTTATAGGACAATTTGCTAACATAAAAGCCTACTGAATAAAATTACCTGGCATAAAAACGATGTACCAAAAATAGTAACGTATACTTATGGTGTATTTACTATGCCAGGCATTGTTCTAAAAACACTCTATAGCAAGTCAATGATTCCTTAAAGCAACCTTTGAGGTAATTTACCCCTCAATTCACCCATGAGCAAACTAAGGCTCAGAGAGCCAAGTAAGTCACTTGTCCAAGGTCACATACCTACATACCTAAAAAGTGACAGACAGAAGGTGGTGCTAAATCCAGATAATATGGCTATAGAACACTTATTTTTTTGCAGACTTTTAAAAACCTGAATATGCTTTTAATTTTAGAATAGTGGGCCTGGCAGATCACAGTAATCTTTACAACAAATGTATAAAAAATTGAAAAAGACAGTACAGAGAGTTCATGTGGGCTCTGCAATCAGTTTCCCTCCTTGTTAAAGTCTAATCTTATATTGTACTTTTGTCACAACTAAGGAACCACATGCATATATTGACATTCATTAAAAACCATACTTTATTCAGATTTCATTATTTTTTTTCCCTAATGTTCTTTTTTTGGTTCAGGATTCTGCCCAGGGGACCACATTACATAGAGTTGTAAAGTGTCCTTAGCCTCCTCTTGGTGGTGCAGTTTCTTAGACCTTCCTCGATTTTGATGACATTTGACAGCGTTGAGGAGTACTGGTTAGGTATCTTGTAGAATGTTCCATAATTTGGTTTCATGTGATGTGTTTTTCATAAATTGACTGGGGATATAGTTTTAGAGAGGAAGACCAAGAAGTAAAGCACCAATCTCAACACATCATCTCAAGGCTACATGCTACCATGACTTATCACTGGTGATGCCAGTCCCAAGGACCTGGCCAAGGTACTGTATGCTTGGAGTCTCCATGGTTCCTACCCTCCCTACATCCACCATTTTCCATGTTCTGTGTTATAAAAGACAGTTACCAAAGTCATACAGTCAAGAGCTGGAGGGTGGCAGGTGTTAAGCTGGGCTTCTATATAAATCACTTGAAATTTTTCCGAGTGCCCATTTTTAACCCGTTACTCTGTATTGCCTCTTATATCTTACTTTCTATATTTGCAAATTATTAATTTACAATAGCTATAAAACACAATTTAACTAATTTCCTGCTTTTTCAAAGATCCAAACATATGTTAGAACTAAATGTGAAAACAGATTAATTTGTTAAAAAATATTTTCCATGGATCACTCTAGAATCTGTCACTAAGTGACTAATTAGAAACTAGTTTTTTTCTCAGAAGCATTCTGTAAAGAATTTACCAGAAATATACGTTCAAGTTGATCCTGAATGTCTTTCATTCCTGGAAAAGCAGCAACTCCTTGGATCATCTCAACAAAGATGCAGCCGACTCCCCTGAAGAAAGAATAAAGAATAAAGAATTGTTATATAAAAGCTTCAACACATTCTGCTTAGAAAACTAAATCTGAGTTTAGAGTATCTACTCCCCACAGGGGAAGCAATGAGTAAATAATACTGTGAAAAGGCATTAAGAGCTGTGCAGGTACCCAGACCAGGACTCTCCTTCTCCATCTCTGTCTAAAGCCCCAAAAGGATTCTAAGCAGATACAACTACACTGGCACCAAAAACAGTAGAAACCCATAACATAGCAGCCTCCGTGGCTTCTTCTCATTTAGAGGATTCAGTTGAGAAAGTCCTGGGCTGACATACATAAGTTTGCACAGTCTTGTTCTAATATCCTTTCCCAGCAGTAGTTCATAAACCCTTAATGTCCTGCAGGCTATGGCTGTCCAGTGGTTCTGAGTCCTTTTCATCTCAGCATCACCTGGGGAACTTTTGAAAAACACAAATGCTCTGACCACAAACCTGAGAGATTCCTCCCAGGTACTGAAATGAGCTGCTTGGATGGTTTAGGGCAACTCACTGAAGATTGCTGAGCCAGACTGACCTAGTGCCAAGCATAAACCGAAAGGACTTAGCTCAATTTGCTTCACTACCTGGAACACCCTCCTTCTTCATCTATTTAATCTTGACATCTAAATCAGACTCAGCTTTGCCATCTCCTCCACGAAGTCTTCCATGAACCTTCCAGTAGACAAAATGGCCCTCCTTGTGAGCGTATTGGATAAGCCCTTACTCAATATATTAGCCATCAACCACACTCAGCCTTCTCTCCTTCCTTGACCTGCCATGCTCACAGTTCCTCTCTAGCAAGGCAGTCCAGCATATGAGAGGAACCAGCCTCCCAGGCCACAGCAGCCTGCACTTAAGCCAAAAGGAATAAACAATTTTAGGTTGGGCAGATAGCCAGTTTTGCTGGAATTTTGGAGAACAAGTCATTTGTAGCGGGATGGCAAGAAACTAGCATATGTTGATGGGATAATCACATTAATGTCAGAGAACTAGCACAAATACTCATACATTCCTGCATGCGAAGTCCACTAAACTGATCTGGATTCTGCCTTCTGGAGGACTAGATGTTCAGATAACCCAATGTTTTTTCTACATCTCTCTGCATCGTTGCAGTTCTCCATATTTTTTAAAGGCTTTATCTTAAATGGGTTTATGTTTCCTGCAACTACTCCTAAAAAAGTCATGAATTTTTTTATTAATTGCTGCACTCATATTCAACCTAGGGCAAGCCAACCCTTGCATCATTAACTTACTTCAGAATCCCATGGAGTAAAGGACCAATGATCTACTTCTCTACAGCTTCTCCAGTTGTTATCACAGTTGTATGTAAACTGTATACAAGCTGTATATAAAATGTTTTGAATTGAAGTAATACTTTTACAGAAATGCCTTTCCTATTATACACCTAATTTTTATTTAAATATACATAGTGCCAAAATGACTAAAATTAAACAAGTCCAACTTCATGTCATAAAAATTATTTAAGTAATAGAGTATTAATTTCAAACCATTGTTCTGAAGAGATGGTTTTAACACAATTTGTTTTCATTTTAGATTTGAGAGATAGCATAGGTATAGAGAGAATTATTTTATTAGCATAATAAAATACAATGACATATCTATAAATATTACAGTTGCAGATGTCTAATGAAGTCTATTTAAAATTCCAGCATGGTGGTTTTCCAAAGTTTTTTTTTTTTTAACCAAGAATTCTTTTCTAATAGTGCCCTACATTTTTATTGCCTTCTTATTTACATTTACATAAAACTGCACTACCTTTATGTTCACAGTATGCTTTCTGTTGTCCTCCTTTTGGCCCTTATCTTTCCTACCACAAGTTGCAACTCTGAGTGTAAAGACCCCTCAGCAGATGCCACAGCCACCCCACGGTGTATACAGGCACCCTCTCATGGTAACTACCACACTGTTAGACTGCCATCAGAACTCCTTTTACCGCTACTTATTATTAGTTTATATCCTCTCCAAAGCAGGATACTTGGAATGATTGGAAAATCAATTATGATGCAATCCTATTTAGCAGAAATGGAATGATAACTGTTTCTCTATGGGTACCTATCTGCTTGGCTAGCTAATGGACCTGGACGTCCATTTCTAATGGATTCTTCCTATGATATCATTTTCAAAGATGTGTGATAGTATATTTAAAAAGCTGAAAGAATTACACCTAATGGTGTGTGTGTGTGGGGGGGGGTGCACACTTGTAATCCCTGCTGCTTAGGAGACTGAGGCAGGAGGATCATGAGTTCAAAACTAGCCTCAGCAACTAAGCACCTTTGGGAGACCCTGTCTCCAAAAAAAAAAAAAAAAAAAAAAAGAAAACCATAAAAAGGGCTGGGGATGTGGCTCAGTGGTTAAGCATCCCTGGGTTCTATTCCCAGTCCCCAAAAGCAAAAACAACAACAACAAAAATGAATTTTACATAACATACAAAAAATTATACAAACAAAATAAAAGTGAATTTTAAAAGCATATTAGCCTACTAATAGGGCAGAATCTTTATTACTGAAAATGCCTAATTACCAAATGGCAATAAAAGTCTTTCAATTTAATATGATGGGACCACTGCCTGCTTTCCTTCTCCTCCCTTTACTACCATCCATTAGCCCTGTGCTTCCTTTCTGACTTCACTGAGTGGCTTACTGGGAATAAATTCATCCACTTAAGTACAATACTTATGATAAATAATCTTGTATTAGGAAAAGTCTAATTTGTGACTTCTTTTTGGAAATTTGAATATCTATGTAATTATCATTCACTAGTCAAATTTTTTCAAGAATAAGAACTAATAACAAAATCTTATAGTTAAAATATCATAGATTTCAGTATATTCAAACTCCTTTTTTAGGATTAGTTAACAGTAACAAATAAAATCCCCATACATGCAACATCTTTCAATTCTTTTGAACTCAAAATTTTCAAATTTAACATATATCATAAGTATATGAATGATTTTTTTCATTGCAATTCAAAATGAGATTCTAAGAAAAACTGCTTATTCAGTTATCAGTTATAACTGAATAAGCAGTTAAAAGATAGATACCAGATAACTGAATAAGCAGTTAAAAACTGATAATTCTTTGTGAGTACAGGCAGAAACAGATACTCTTTGGGGCCTGAATGTCATATAATTTGGGAATTTTTGTAATGAAAAACAAAGCAAAATTACGAATAAAAATTGGATGTCAAAGCAAATTTAGAATGAGAAAATCAATCAAAGGAAATCACAATTTTTAAAAAACTAAAATATATGACAATTTAAAATTTGGAAAAAAAATAATTTTTATTATTAACTGACAAACCATTCTGATATTTTTTGTTTTAAAATTTTAGTTGAATAGCCTTCAATGAATTCACAACAAATCTTGTAATATATCTGGGGCAGGCTAACTTCATAAAGGAAAGAGGATAAGTTAGGTCACAGGTTGGGAAGTGGAAACTCCAAACAGGGACAGGTTCTGGTGAGGGCCCCCACCATAACTATATCACCTCAAGGTAGTTGTAAATGGTGGAAGTATGTGGGAGCAAGAAATCACATCTCAAATCAGGAAGCCACAGAGGATGGGTCAGGCCAGATCTTTATAGCAATCTCCTTGCAACAATTAAACAGGGTCCACAAGAAAGAACTCAATCCCTTCCAAGGGTATACATTCACTGACCCAAGGACCTCCCAAGGAGCCCAGCCTCTTCAAGTTCCCACCACCTCTCAATGTCACCACTCTGAGGACCAAGCTTCTAACATATTAACCTTTGGGGAAACATATGCAAACCATAGCAGGGTCAGTGAAGGCCCCACGTGCTGTGTTGCTGGCCTTGCTTTGCAAATTACCATCACATCTCTATTTATGAGATTTCCTTTGCTCCGGCCACATTGTTCCTGTCTGTTCCTTAAACATGCTACACTCTTTCCCCCTTCGGGGTCTCTGCACAGTTGTTGTTCCCTCTGCCTACTCTGTGCATGGATAATTGCTTTTGTTATTCAAGGGCAGCTCAAATTAAAAATGTCTTTACTAGCCACCATATATGTAAGGTTGGTTCTACCTTGTTGCCCAGCCCTTACATCTCACCTACCTCGTCCTAGTTTGTTCTCTCTATAACAATTAAGAAATGTTAAATTGTCTTTGTTTATTTTAGGGGGTATTTCTTCTAAAAGGAAGATTCATAAACTCAGGGACAAGGATGAGATCATTATCTTGTCTCCAGGACACAGCTCAGTGTTAGGCACATAGTAAGGGCTCAAAAGTGTTTGTAAAATGCATGAATAAAAAGCAATGCCATTATCCCTCCTACCTGACTACTCGGTGTTAGCTGAGCATAGTGAATCATTTGCAAAGAGTACAGTATGGAGATGGGGACTAGGAGGTGGGCGGCAACTTTACAATGGAGAAAACTGTCTGACATTACCTGAACCATGTGAAGAAAGTTAACATTATCAGTGCTAAGTCATGTTGGTATGATGTGATGAGTGTCACTTCATCTCTTCCATCTTCTCCCTCTACACATTAGACAAATTCAAACTGGCCAGTACTCCATAAAATGTCAACATCATAAAAAATAAGGAAAGTCTGAGAAACTATCACCACACAGAGGAGGCTAAGGACCCATGACAACTAAATGTACAGTGGTATCCTGGATGGGACCCTAAAGCAGAAAAATAAGCCAAATCAAAACTAATTTATCCAGAAGCTGGATGTGGTGGCACATATCTGTAATCCTAGTCACTCCAAGGCTGAGGCAAAATATAAAAAAGTAAGGCCAGGTATGGTGGCTCACACCTGTAATCCAGGATTTGGGAGGCAGGCAAGTTCAAGGACAGCCTAGGCAACTTAGCAAGACTCTGTCTCAAAATAAAGTAAAAAGGGTTAGAGATGTAGCACAGTGGTAGAGAGCCCCTGGGTTCAATCCCCAGAACTGAAAACAAGGTAAAAAGTAAAAAATTTAAAAGCCAGTTATCAGTAATGTATCCTTGTTATGACAAATGTACTATAGCTATGTAAAATGCTAAACATAGTGTAATATGATTAGTTTTATTTCTAATATCTTTGCGACATTTCTATAAATCTAACACTATTCTAAAATTGAAAGTTTATTTTAAACAGGAAGGAAAAATGAAGGACAGCATTTTCTGGACAGGGACTATATAAAGAATTTGTCACTGTAAATAGAAAAGCTACAGTATTTCTATTTTCCCCTATATGTGTAGAAAACAAACAAACAACAACAAAACAGTGTGTATTTTTTAAAACATATTTTCTAGTTGTTGATGGACCTTTATTTTCTTTCTTTATATGTGATGGTGAGACTCGAACTCAGTACCTCACACATGCTAGGCAAGCGCTCTACCACTGAGCCACAACCCCAGCCCTAGTGTATATTTTGATGATCTTTTTCTTGTAAGTAACATGAGCAATCTAAAACTGCCAGCTCAGAACACAAAATGTGAGTTGAGGTTCAACCGTAAAGAACTGTGCAGTGAATTTAAAAGATTTAATATGAAGGTATTTGAAAATTGATATACACACTCTGTGTATATTCAAGATGAAAAAAATTATCAATTATTATATCTGAGGCAAAGGAGAGGTTATTTTGTATGGAATGGAGAGAGAGAGGTGGGGGGGGGCAATTCACAGGGAAGAAATAAGAACTTTTCTCCATCAGAGTTAGGAACAGGTAAGTTCAAAGTTGCATCTCTGGAAGTCTTCTTGATCTCTCAGAGTGGATTAGCTTCCCTGACTCCACTTTCCCCATTATAGTTTCCACAACTGTAGTTTATTTACTGACTTGTAAATAGATTAGCCACCATCATCTTCGAATGAGGAGTTGGTCTTTTACTTTTAAAGATGTGGTCTAAATGAGTGAAAGGGATTATGGTAATATGGCAACACTAACAGGCTCAGGTCACTAAAGTCACCAGTCTGGAATATCTGTTTATTAAGGATCTGTTGAGATTTTATGATGCAGAATTACTTTATGTCTTTCGAATAAAATAGGGATTAATGAAATTCATACTCAGAATATCTGCCTTTAGTACATAATATTTTAAGTGTAATGTACTAGTCAATTTTTCATAAGATGGTATTGTTATAAACAAGACAGTAAATAACCCAATAAATGATTATCCCACATAAAGATGTGTAAAATAGGGCCTAGATATTATTTCTCTAATTAATGTAAATCTAATCTTGGTCTTAGCCAAAAAATAAAAGTGCTCTTCATTAATTCTCAGATGAAATGTTTGGTTCAATCTCAGTAAACATTATAGAAAGACTTTAATATTTTAAAATATGGTACAATTAAAATCACAAACCCTACATAGATTTTTATTTTTAATTTCACCTATTTTTTAGCAAATGTTTAATATTCCTTAGGACAAAGGACTCTGAGCAAACAGTGTTTCATTCCTAAGAGGCAGTATCTACCTATGAAGCCCAGGAGGGAAGCACACAGCATAGCCTGAGTATTCCCTGTGTACAGAGGGGATAGCAACTCACCCACCCTCTGCTCTCACAGCAGGGGATGCCTGCCCCTTCTAGTACAGACCTCCTAACTGTAAGCTGTGGGAGGCCTCCGCTCAAGTTCAGAGAATTACTTAGAGCCATTAAGAAGCATCTGCCTTGTCAAAACATTTGGAGAGAGGGCTGTAGATAAAGACATTGTCAAGCTGCTTCAGACAGGAGGCAAGCAGATGAACAGAACCATAACTCAGCATAAGTGATTCTTTCGCCATTCTCCCTTTCAACATGAGGGCAGCACAAGAAATTTCCTCAAAGCCTACTAGTCCATCCAAAGAAAGCACTTGAAGCAGTGCTTCTCCCTGCTTATTGTGAATGCTAGTCACGTGGGGATCCTGCTGGAATCTGGATTCTGATTTACTAGATATGGATTGAAGCCTGAGATTCCGCATTTCCAATAAGCTTCCAAGTGATGTTAGTGCTGCTTTCTCAAAATCAGACATTGATGAGCAGGAATCTAATGGGATCTGGGTAATTTTGTTTTGAAAGGAATTTGATAACTCAGATTAATTCTCTGAACATGTATTCAGGCTCTAACCAAAGGAACAACAAAGAAATAGCAGATCAGTAAAATAAATTAGACTGAGAATCTGCATTTAGAGCAAAGGAATGCAATAACAACTTAGAAAGCCTAGTAGATAATTTTATTTAGCCATGGTTCATTGCAATATACCATTAAGCAATGAAAACTATCTAGATAGTCACATATTTATCTCACTTTTCTCTCAAAGAAGGTATATATTTGTAAAACTGACCAAAGAGTTTTGTTCCCTAGGAAATCAACTTCTAAAAGAACAAAAATTAAAAAAAAAAAAACTATTTTTTTTTGCTATAATCTATATCAAAGTTTATTATATATAACAGATGAGATCTTTTCATTCTGGCTTTCACAGTATTTGAAAAGTAGAAGATTAAAAATTTCATTGCACCATGC
This sequence comes from Marmota flaviventris, assembly GCF_047511675.1. Classification (NCBI taxonomy): domain Eukaryota; kingdom Metazoa; phylum Chordata; class Mammalia; order Rodentia; family Sciuridae; genus Marmota; species Marmota flaviventris. Next base: position 25,827,016 of record NC_092498.1, read on the forward strand.
CCTTGGTGACTATTGAAGGAACTGAATTGATTAAACTGTCACTCATCATTTACTGTGGTTAGTGCTTCATTAGGCACCGATAGGCACAATATATCTTAGTCAAATACTTCTGTGGAGTACTTAGTTCTCAAAGCATGAAAACAAAACCCTAGGTTGTGAGTAAAAACCCCTCTTTAGAAGACATTTGCTGTAAAACATTGTACTTTTTACCTAAGGGGAAACTGATAATTATTTTTCAAAGTATTAAACAAAATTATTTGTCTAAGAAGGTATATTTACAAATTAGCATATCAGCATAAAAATTAAAAGTAAAGTAGAAAGTAGAGCAGGCTAAGGTAGTTCAGAAAAGGTGAGTCCCAGGGGATCCTGCTGCTGACTTGGCCCCAGGCAGGTGACTGGAGTCCCTTCACCAGAGTCTACAACTGCAGTGAGACTAACAAGGAAGACCAAGAGGCCCAATTTTTGCACATACATTTTAAGTATTGTGGATGTGTATTTTATTAGTTGTCTGTTTTAATCAAATGGCAAAGCTGTATTTTGCTTTCTGGTCCTATTATCTAAGCCAGAAACCCAGGAACCATCTGAAATCCTGCCTTTCCTTTACTATACATATTCAGTCAAGTTGTCACAACCTTCTGAAATATTCCTCCATTTTGATCTCCAACTACTTTCCCCTCTTTTCCTTCTTTTTATTCCCCCTCTAGTTGCTTTCCAAACCTTACATCTCCACAAACATCACCTCTTTTCCCTTTTAGTGATACCCTCATCCATGGTAAGAACCACATGCTCCTTCAACTCTAGCACTATCTTTCTCAAGTCAGGCTGGGTAACCCACTGGTGGAGCCTCCTTTGGCACCCCATTTCTCTTTAACCATCTCCAAGGAGAAGTATCCTTACCTTCACCCAGAGCCACCACCATACCCTCTGCATACTTGTGTCATCACTCACCACCCTGTGTCTCCCTCTGACCTTGATGTTCTCATCTTTGTAGCCATAGGACCTGATAGTGCCTGGTACAAAATGTTCAATGAATACCTTTAAAATGAATGAATGAATGAATGAATGAATGAACTAGCGTGGGGAGTGGGGAGTACATGCACGAGACAACAGTAGAGAAAGCTAATTGATTGAGACCTGATATTATCACATGAAATTAAACACTAAAAAGCCAAGTCATTAATTTTACCGTATCTCAATTCTAATTCCATATATAAGACACTCCCTGAGGACCCAGTCGTCTCCATGGAGACCTCTGGTTCAGCGGTATGATTTACTTTAATGCCAAACTATAGAGACACAGGGCCTTAGAGAATGACTCAAACAGTGCTTTGGTTTTTACATGTTAGGAAGTGGTGCCACGTGCTTACATGTCTTCACTTCTGTCCTAGAACCAGAAACTGTACGTCCTTGACTCCTAGGCCAGTGATCCCTTCCTTATGCTCTGCTGCCACCTCAATTAGAACAATTTGTCTTTCTTAGGTCAGCCAGGTCAGAATAAAGAAAAGAGGATATTAAGATGACAACTTTGTTTTCTCTCCAGGCATAGAAATGCTAGCAAGGACAAAGAGAGAATGAAATCAGAATTCAAAATTAAAGGTTTGAGTAAAGAACACAATAAAATCATGCTAGAAAATTGAAGTTTACCACTATTGTAAGCGTCCTGAAAATAAGATAGATGTTGATATTTAAAAATGTTGAAAAATTTCAAACAGATAATTATGGATAATGAAAGTTCTATAGATAGATTCTTAACATAATAACTCCAGGTTATATAAATTGCTGGGAATACTCAGACTGGTAATGCCCAGATACTACTCATAATTAATTAAAAAATGAAAAGATGCCCTCACTGAGGACTACCATAAGGAAAAAAAATGGAAAATGCAAATACTGCTTTTAAGAGCAAAGGAATACTATTTTTTTTTTTTTGTCTTGCAGGACAACGAAAGAAGAGAAGTTATGATAAAGTCACTTAAAACACTTCTGATCATGGCACATCTCTAAGGAATGAACATAAATCAGACAGAACCAGAAGAAACAAATTATTAAGCCTTGCACATCTTTAATTTCTGTTTATATGACAGCTGTTGCAGAATAAGGAGGTTGTATTTTAAGTCTTCTCTTAAAAAATGTATTAGTCCTTGTATAACTATATAGGGAATTAGGAAGAAAACTGTTCACGGGTAATTATCTTAAAGATCAAAGCAAATGACAAGTTCCAGCAATCTTTCCTGAGAAACTGTATCTGGCATATCAGGAAGAGAAATCACTGCTAAAATCTTCATGTAAGTCATACTTCTACAAAGAGAACTCTGAACTTCAAGTATGTTAAATTCATCAGTTTAGTTCCAGTCATCAGATGGCATAGATGAACCCTGATGGGCTATGGAAAACAGTGTTGAAATGAGTGCTACTAAGACAGATGACAGATTGGCTTATACTCTATAGTAAAATATTGGACAATCAATCTTAGCATATTGGAGATCTGAAGGCAAAAATCTTTCCATTGTGAATCCTCATGGTCCATTTTTTGGTGAAAGCTGTGAACTTCATAGAATAATGTCATAGACTTGCTCTGGATTGTGTCTGTGCACACTGATGCTGAACATAGACTGTAATGAAAGGCACCCCCTGGAGTTGTGCAATGGATTAGTGTTAGGGGTTACTGCTTGAGAGTAGGGACTTAGTGCTTTTCACTCTTGACATTCTATAAAGATTTGTTGAATGAATGAATGAATGGAGGTCTCTCCATTCATATTGTATATATGAGATCTTTGTGGGAAGGGAGCTGCCCTGGGATTCTAGAGGTGTTTTTATTTTACTTTATTGTATTTTATTTTGCTCCTGTGCCACCACCAACCAGCCAGTGTTGGAAACATAACCTAGCACCTTCACACTTGGAGGGTGTAAAATGGCCATAAAACAACAGTAAAAGAAATTATAAGTTGTTTTCACAGAGTTCCAAAACAGTTTCTAAGTTAAACAAGCTAGGATTAAACATGACAAACAGATTGAAGTTTACATAGTAGCTATAATAAAGTTTTTTAATCTGTTGAGTTTCCATTACACTATGAACACATTAAATTTTAAAAAGCAAATATGGTAAAAACTAGCAATAAAAGAGGAAACATTTGAATCATCCAACAGAATGAATGATAAAAGCCTTGCTAAGCTCGACAGAAAATGCAATTAGATAAACATCTCACTCATGGCATCTATTGTCTCACAAGAAATACAGAGAAACGTGAAATGCCAGAGAAAAGGATGAACTCCTTGCATGTGTACAGGAAAACATAAACCTCCTCAGATTCAGTCACTAATAATTAATCAGTGCCTGACACATTCCGTGAGTATGTTTTGTGCATTTTTTTAAATGAAATTAGGAAGCTGATTTGGGGCCACCGATGGGTTCTTTTCCTTTTGTTTAATGGTGTCTTTACCAATAGGGGTTTGAGGATACTACATTTAAAGAGCAAATTGAAAAAAATAAAAAACACAATTACCCCTGCAATTACATAATATTGCATCTAAAATCAAGATAGCACTTAGTACCTCTAAGGTATATTTATTCTTTCAGCATAATACCTATAAATAAAAATTATTCTTACCTAAATTATGCTCCAGACAATTCAGTGTCCTCAGCAATTAATTCACAAATGTCACACAGAAGCTCCACTTTCATCCTTCAATGAGCAGCATGAAGTGGTCTATCTAGTTTCTTTACTCCCTTATTGTCCTGTGATGTTTACAGAGGCTCCTACTTTCTACTTTCTGTCCAATTCCATTTCCATTCAACCATGTCGTTCCTGTACATATAAGCAGTCTATCTCTTCACCTGGACTGGATTAGAAATTCCCAATTGGCTGAAACACTTATTGAAATAGTTTCAAATTATTTTTCCTTGTTTGAATAGCAAGCATATATTGGGTTTATATATTATACACTATGAATCCAAAGGACTGCTTTCCACAACCCATTTTTTAAATCCATGGAAAATTTTTTTATCATTTTAAGAACTATGGCTTCATATTTTATTCCCTTTCATCACTAGCTCATCAGTTAGCACATGACCTTCTTTTCAACTTTGCTTTCTATTAAAGTTCTGATTTCACTAACAGTTATATGATAAGGATAATAAACTTTTTATTTTAATATTTTTGGCTATAAATGGACACAATAGCTTTATTCTTATTATTTATTTTTATGTAATGGTGCTAGATTGAACCCATTACAGTGCCTCATACATGCTAGGAGAGCACTCTACCACTGAGCCATAACCCCAGCCCAGGATTATAAACTTCTATCACCACACTACTAACAAGCTGCCAGCCATAAGGTTTCCATCAATACTATGCTGTTTGATTGGCACCAACCCATTGTAACCAGGAATTCAAATCCACAGGGCAAGGACCCTCATAGCCAACTGTTAATATCTGAAGCCATGAACATTAAATTGACAACAGAGCAGGACATACAGTAAAATATTCATATACTCCTCTTTTTTCCTCCAAAGACACTGAAGTGTCAGTTAAGGAACAAAATTTTAAACAAGGGTAAAAGAAATATGTGAGGAGGCACAAGTGTATGAGAGAGAACCTGTTTTCAGAAGATGCAGATGAATCCCCACATATAGCTGCAACTTTCAGGGGTAGTCAGTATTTACCAAAGCAACACAGAAAGGCTAAGCACACAGACTGTAAAAACTGTGAAGATGAGTCTAAGCTGGAAACAGGTAGAGAACCGAATGTTTATACAAACAGCAATCGACCAATAGATCCCCTCTAACCATATCCCACCTTACTCCCTATGCACACTAGCAGGACATATGAAACTAAACCTGTAAGGCCTTAAACTGAAGATAAAAATTGCAGCAGAGAAAAGGCTTATGGACTGAGGTGAAAAGAGGGCACCAAGTGAAAAATACGTTAAGTGGTGTGTGTGACCATCAACCTCCCTCTTCCACCATCATTTGAGGTTGTCAGCTGCCAGGAATCAGCACCTCAGGAAGAACAATGAGCAGGCCTTCAACACTGTCATCTGAAGACCTCCCACTGAGAAGTCCAGATCTTTCCATGAAGAGTATACAATGAACTGACCAGTGAACTGGCTTAGAGACTTGGAACGCATCATTTAAAAACATAAATGGACACCCAAGCACCTCACCCATTGCTATATTTGAAGAAAGCTATCAATCTAAATCAGAGAAAAAGGAAACAGGCTCAATTCTGTGCACATGTGTACACACACACACACACACACACACTTTTTTGAGGTGCAAGGTTGGGAAGATAAGTTATAAAATAAGAGATAAAATAGTTTTAAAAAGAAAACCCCAGAGAATTAAGATAGGAACTTCTGGAAAGTATAAAATTTTCTACATACTGAAACACCTAAGTCTTCATATTGAAAGGAAAATACCCAGCACCAACACAAAAACATACTACCTACCAAGGCACAGCATCATGAAGTCTCAGAACACTGAGGACAGAGAAGAACACAACACTCACCAGGGGGAAAGTATGAGGGGGGCCACAAGCGGGTGAGACTCAGAATAGAATCAGACTTCCCCACAGCAATATGATAAAGCTATGAAGAAATGAAGTAGTACACTGAAAACTCTGCATTATCATTAATTATACACTTACCCAAACTTTTATCAGTCTTGTGTGTAGAATAAAGACATTTTTGGAAAACTAAGCAGGCTATCTCCCCAATGCAACCTGTCTTGGGAAACTAAAGGAAGAAGACACATAACCCAGGGTATAAGAAATCTATAACCAGCAGAATTCCAGAAGGCAAAGGACTCCATCCCAGAAGTGACTATTGGGAGAGATGTGTCAGGAAACCAAACACACTGAAATACTCAGGGGCTGCAATAGTAGGAAGGTGTACAAATAACAAGTTCTACTCCCCCTAGAACTAAAGCTTCAGTTTTTTGAGAGGCCAGTGATGGCTAGAGCCATGGAAGAGGGACTTTTCCACAGAAGTTGTAGTCAGCTATTTCCAGATATGTGGCATTTTTAAAGCAAAGAAGAATCAGGGAAGAATATCCAGTCTCCTTTTCCTCCTACCTGCTTTTTGCCTGAACCCAACTGGAACCCAGTAGCAAGGCTACTGGGGATGTAGTCCGTCAGAATCATCTATCCAGGAAACAGGATGGCACAAAAGAGCTTAGAAAGGGATTCTCCCACAATGGGAGGGCCGGGGAAAGAAAGCGGCCTTCTGGGATGACAGATATTTTAACTATGCTAAGGCAAGAAATCAGAGGGTTGAGAGATGAAAATGTCAAGAAAAAAGGCGAAGGGAGGAGATGTCAAGAAATTAAATAGGTATGATAGATTTGTTGGTGTGTTTAACAGTAGGAAAATATTTTTCTCATAACTGACAAATATTTTACAACTGTAAATAACTAGCAATAGGAACAAAGACAACTTAACAAAAAATCACAGACAATTATTAAGTCTAAGGAAAGCAAAAGATTATACAGGGAAGAGTACATAATCATAAACACTACTTGACTTGACCATGAGTAATATATACACATTCATGTTTGAAAACGTGATACAGATCGTATATCGGGAGAACGAGAAGAAGATGGAGTAGGAATGGTTAGTGAAGAAAGTTAAGCCCTCATCTACCCTAATAACTATTCAGTAGACAATGTCTAAAACAGTGTATCAATGAACATCAACATAAACAATTATTTAAGACATCTGAAGTAGACACTCTTATTAAGAGTTGAAAGCACCTAGCGGCCCCTGGGAATTAAAGACAGGCATGGCTGAGGTAGGAGATCACTGTTCCTGCTATTGTATGTCCTGGCAGTTGTTAATTGCTGGCTCTACCTAGAATAGGGTTTTATTGTCACAGTTTTGTGATTTGCAAACTGAAGATATGGGAAGTGATGGGATTTTGTCAATTAAGGTAGCAATGAAGACAAGAAGGGTCAGAGAGAACTTAACTTGGGTTTTCAGTGATCTTCTGCATTGCCTTCTCTTTACATGCAGAGCACTGCTAGTTGCACGTTCAAAAAATTAAATAACTTAAACATTAGAGACTAGCATACATCCAATGTTCTCTAAACTTTGGGCACTGATTTATATATTTCTAAATTGAAACACACACACACACACACACACTCACACACACACACAGACTTTCATTTTTCCTAAAAAAAAAAAAAAAACTTTCATATGTGACCATCTCTCATTATTCTCACAAACAAGTGAGACAGCTGAGTACATCAAAGGTTATAATAGTGTAATGAATCTTAGACACTGTCTTTGGCTCTTTAAAAACCACTCCAAAACCAGTTTCTGGGTAGTCAATTACTTTGTCAACCTTGATTTTAAAAGTGGAGGTGGGGAGGATTTAATTTAAAAAAATTTTAGTTGTGAGAACTATGTACATTGCCTCTTTTTATATATTATCATTCAACTAATTTGTCACTACATAGTAGCCAAATATAATATGCTAAATGATAACACAAATACACTTTTTCTCTCATAAACATATCCATACATTAATAAGCCACAGTGAGATATAAAATCCACAGCCACAATAAAAATTTAACTGCCTCATTTCAACATTCCAAAGCCATCACTAAATTCAGCGCTTTGGGAGCCACTCTCTAATGCCATAATGACAGGGTAATAGAGAACTGTAATTTACAGAGGTAATTCATTATTAGGCAATGTAACATAAATTTTCTGTAAGGAATTTGACTGTGTAGTCAATAGTCCTTAGGTGTGGATTAAACACTCAAATTGCATTAAATCTCTTCTGACCAGTAGTATTTAGGAAAATCATTGCTATGTGAAGGTGAGGTCACAGTTAAAACCTTTTTCTATAATCCTGGCAGAATTATTATTAACTTTCAAAGGTGTCAGTGTATGGTGATAAACTATGTGGTAATACTAAATTTAAGAGACTTCAGTAGTGGCACCAGGCTTGGAGACCATGGCTACCACCAGGAGCTCAGCTTTCAAACACTGGGATGCCTTTCTGACTGTCCCCAGTTCTTCGGTTATGTTCCACCATATTGTCAGTGACTACATCAACAGGTCACTTGGATTGTGCATTTCCTGAGTAGCCCTCAAACGCTCCTAAAGAGCTGTTATATCTAACAATGATTAATTCATGTCCTCTTTGGTCTTATGGCCTGATTAATTAGAAAATATGCAAACAGGGTTGACAGATGACTTTACTTAGCTCATGAACTCAAATTCTCATTCTTACTGGATTCCTTTTAAAATGGACCCCCCCTTCATTCTAGCAGATTTGTTAAAAATATTAATGCCTGGAATTTGGAAGAATGTATGCCAGCACAGATACTGGCACCATGAAAATGTATTCAATCCAGTTATTCTTGTCTTAGTTTATTTTAAAAAGCTGATCCTTGAATAAATCGGCAAAGTAGAATCTATTAGAACATTGATGTCAATAGACAATCCATAGACTGTTGGAAGAGGATTAAAGCCCCCCCCACACACTATATTTAAATTATGCAAAGAACCTAACATGACAGTATAACTTGAATTATGAAATAGGAACTTTATTGTATTTGTGCTTTGGAATCACCTTAGTAGCAAAATAAAGAGCAATTTCTTATAAATCATTTTATGATATTATATAATAAGTTGTAAAGAGAAAAGGCTTTGTTTTTGGATGTGTTGGCCTTGAGTATAAGTGTTGCCCCTATTTACTAACTATGACCTTTACCATACCACTTAGTCTCTGTGGGTTTTGTTTCCTTTCAATGTATCATGGTACAATAGGTAGGTAATTAAAATGCATAACAGGGCTTAAAATAGAGTTTGTGTTCAATAAAAGTACCTTTTATTATTTATTATAATTATTATTCAAATTAAACCATAGAACCACATATAAAACAAATTTATTCTCAAGGTATGGGCTGTAGCAAGGTTCATTTGTGATTCTCTTAAATCATTAGCAAATAAACCTAAGTTGTAGGAGATTTATTTTATTACACAAATTTTCTTGGTTCAGAAGAGATCATTAATGATCATGGCAGAAATTTATATATTACCAATATGTCTGGTGATTAGGCTTATTTAATAAAAAGCAGTACTAAATGGTTTCATAGTACTTAATAAACAGGCAATTTCTTTTCTGAAACATGTAAAATAAATTTTAATGCAGACTTTTTGCTATATATCAAGAGCAATATGGAAATTTTTTCCTAACCACCCAGCTGCTACAATGTTAAATAAATTAATTTTAATCTTAAATCAGAGATGTAATAGAGGAACGGGTGATTTAATATGCAATCTCATTACATTTGACAGGCTTATTTATAAGTGATTTGCCTCACATTTTGACAAGCATAGTTAATATGTTAATTAGCTTTTAAAAAGATGATGAAAGGAAGAGACTGGCATGCTGTAATTCTTTGCACACTGTGTTGGGGAGCACTGTAGTTGATACCGCAGGGCCCCCCAAAAGCACTGTGATCTTGATGAGATAATCATTTATTAGTTACAGTAACTTAGTCACCCAATATTAAACATTAATCCTTTAAAATAAGCCCACGTAACTTAATGCTTTAGGAAACAAATGCAGTTCTAAACCTATTTATGAGCTTCCATAAAAGAATGTAAAGTTTGTTTGGAGCAATGATCTCAACATCTAAAACAGAGCTCCCTGGCAAGGGAAGAACTACACAGATGAGCTGCTTTTCACCTCTGTACTTCTCTTCATGTGGTTTCCAGAACCTGGTAAGCCTTTTTGGTTTAGAAGCTTAGCAATGATTTCCTATGCTTTGACTTCCAAAGAGTTATAAAATCCAAGCCTTAAGAGAAGTTATAAAAGAAGCAGTGTTTAATTTGATTCCTCTACTTAAATCAGAGGAAGGTATCAAAAAATCTTTCCTGAAAAGTTCTCCAATCACAGTGTATTCACATACTTCCATGGGACTGGAGACCTAGAGGATCGAATCATTTCGGCGCCAGCTCTAATATCCATCACTTGATGCCAACATCAATGCATATCTGTCTTCATTAATATTTTTATTGCCTGTGGCTATTTAAACAGGAAACTAGAAACTGTAACACTGTGTAGGGATCGTTAGTTTTTAGTTACTACTCTACTGCCCCAGGATGGTAAATGAACTGTAAAAGTAGCCTGAAACCACTGCCACCTGCCTCCCTGCTATTGTCCATGGGTTAATATTTGCACTGCTCTTTGGTGCAGCTGAGCCATGACTCAATTATAGTCCCATTTCTAGGTCTCTCAATATCCAGTGTTGGTGTCATTGATGATGCAAAATTAGTGCCCTGTGAGCTTCTCTCTAACTGGAAAAACATACATTTTTACCTGACTTAAAGCATAATAACAAAATGGCTTGGAATAAAGTCAGATTGAAAATGACAGGCATAGATAGCACAGACATAATTCAGATTTTAGGGCTTGGAAGTGAAGCTACTTAAACCTAGCACATTTGCTATTTGTTCTTGGCAATGAATAATCTTGGCATGTAGACAAAAGGGCATTTGGGGGCCTCCTATTTGCCATCAGTTTCCCTCCCTTCTTCCTAAATAACAGTCGTCTTCTTACGCTTCATTATGTCTCTGTTCAAAGGAAATTGGCAGAATGTGCTCACGCTATCTTTGTAGAAAGAATAAACATGAAAACACACACACACACACACACACACACACACATTTGAGGGGAAAGACGGACTAGAAAATAAATACGCCTGAAACAGACATATTAACAAGTCAGACTCTGTGTAATTCTTTAGACTTTAAAAAGCACTTCTAAAGGTTTGAGAACAATTAGCCACTAGCATATTAAAACACAGCTTCTCCTGATTCTGAGGGCACAATCTTAAATGAACTGCCAAGGAACTAAGACAAGACTGGCTCCAAGCCACAAATATTTCCAAACTATGTTTCATTAGTGGAGTCCTTAACTGAACTCCTTTTTTTTTTGGTGGGGGTGGGGGCTACTAGGGATTGAACTCAGAGGCACTCAACCATGGAGCCACATCCCCAGCCCTATTTTGTATTTTATTTAGAGACAGGGTCTCACTGAGTTGCTTAGCATCTCGCTTCTGCTGAGGCTGGCTTTGAACTCACGATCCTCCTGCCTCAGCCTCCAGAGCCTCTGGGATTACAGGTGTGCACCACCACACCTGGCTTAACTGAATTTATTGAAAGGCAATCCAGAATTTGCATGCTCAGAAAAATAGAGAAATCCAGGTGCTGTCAGGAAGCTAAGGCAGGGGGTGTCATAAGTTGAAGGACAGCCTGGGCAACTTAGGGAGACCCTGTCTCAAAATTAAAAACGAAACGGTGTTTGTAGTTTAGTGATAGGGTACCCTTGAGTTCAATCCCCAGTAGCAAAATAAATATTACAGACAAAAATTCTGTAACTAAAGAATATTATGTTATGATTATATGCTTAGCCAACTCTGAATCAAAGGCAGAAAGCAGAAAGGGAATGAGAAAGTAACTGATAGCCTGATGCATTAACCTTAATTTCCAATCTTTCCCCCCATTGCAACCAATGATCTAAATTATCTCTTTTACCAAAGGAGGATCTACCCATTCTTGGGGGGGGGGGAGAATTAATAGTGTAAACATCAGTTTAAATGGATTAGCACAGCCACTCAATGATAGATAGTCACCTTTATTTTTAGCATTTTAGAATATCATTAAATGGTATTGGATTTATTAGAGGTCATTATAAAATTTATGACAATGGATCTTAGGATGTCTGATGACCAAGTTTCTTTTACTGAAAGCTACAGATCTACACCCTACAAAAATAAATATCTCAATGTGTACATAAAATGTTGCATATATTTTCAGTGGCTTTACAGATCGCCACATCCCCTTCCTGGCCATGGGGAGGGGCTGCTGGAAGGCAAAATCAGAAAATCTTCTTCTGTGCCCTACATTACAAAGAACTTGACTGATTTCTAACCATAAAATATTTGGATCAAACAGACCAGGGAAGAAGGCAGGTCTCATCACAGCCTATTTTACTGAAAAAGCCAAGATTACTGGGGACCGAGCAGTGAAGTGAGTACTCAACAGCAAGACCACAATGCACAATGAAGTTTGACTGGGGTCCCAGACACAGTCACATAGCTGAATTCTATATTTGGGGGCATAGTCACTAGGGGAAGGTCTGTGTGCTCTGTGAAAAGTCTCATATGAACACAACTGTGAGTCAAGGAAAGGGGTGTTTCTATGAATAATAACCATGTGTGACAGTGAGCCTGTCTTGAGTGCTAAAAATAAGATTAATCCTTTATAATATGATTATGACATTTAAATCACACTTGAGTGCGATCTCAGAGTAGTTTACTATTTATAATAATTATGTATTAAATCTTGCCAATCTTTGGACCTCATGAAATATATTTTTAAGCTCTGCTGAGACACGGTATAAAACTGAGACTACCAAAATTAAACTTCAGATTTTTTAAACTAATCATTTTATTTCATTTTAGATAACTGGTATCAACAATTTTCAGGGCATATTGTGAGTCAATTTGTACCTAATACTTATGTTTAAAATTTCAGACTATGTGTCTGAGTTTTGTTGTGAATTTAAACATGTTCCCCACAACTTCCAAATAAATCTATTGCTGTTTGGAGATATATACTTCCTTGTCATAAAATAAAGGCACAATTAAGACCCTTAAGGAGAAAAATAACAATTAGAAAAATGTCTCTGCTTCTGTCCATCAAGAATCCATTACCAGACACCATCTGCAGGCAGACTCTGATTAGGGAACATTCCCAATCATGTTTTAAAAAATCTACTAGTACTTCCACACAGGGAACAATCCTGCACCATTAATCTTCATCCAAACTGTTAAGATGTTTGTCTAGGCTTGACCCAGACCAAGCAACACATAGATTAGTAGAGTAAAGCTTCCATTTCTCACCACATGTCAAGGCAGGTGGAGTACTCTGTGGAGCCCAGGAGGACATCTGGAGGTCTGTACCATAAGGTAACTACTTCATTGGAGTATGTGTGGCTGGGGACAGATTTTGCTCTTGCAAGACCTGTGGGTCAGATGAAACATAAACAAGTTAAATTGGCATTAATAGAACAAGGGCTTTAAATCTGAACATTCATAAATTTAAAAGGTCAAACACACTATGGTAATTCAGAATCATGAATGCAATAGCATAAGGAAAATATATTGTGATCTCTGTGTTTTGATACATGGTAATAACCATTAAAACATTTATATTTCCAAATAAAGCACAAATATCATGAATCAGTAAACAAATAATTTAAAGACTATCAGACTTAGCAGAAAAGTTTAGATATATCCTGGATTTTTCCAAGTATGTTTCATAGAATTCTATTCTGAGAGTTATAAATTTGTGTTATAAGAGAGGATTCCTTTGAGAAAAAATGGAATTTAGGAAGATATACAGTTTAACAATTGGAAGAGTTCTCAGGGCCCCTAATTCTTTTTATATGTATTTGTGAATCTGCAGGAAAAGTGTATGATACTTTTTTTTCAAAGGGTTGTCCCAAAACTTTTTGTAGTTTCAGTCTTCTCTCAAATACTCACTAGGAAACGCTTAGTAGGGAAACTCATTTAAAAGTCAACAATTATAATGGAATCACCAAATAAACCTGGTACATATAGGTGATGAGAGAGTATATAATAAATTAAAATGTCTTCTAAAAATCTTTTAACACTGGGTAAATGATCACAATGTGAAGTGAAAATAGTATATGCAGCTTGACTTCATAACTGAAAATCCTTACACATAGAAAAAGACTGGCAGAAAATAGTGTGAATGCCTTCAGTGAATACTTCTAGGATACAGGATTTTTCTTTTTTAAATTTGTTCTTTTTTTTCCAAGTGTTGTGCAATAAATATATCATCCTTTTAAAAATCACAAAATCTACTGTTATTATTTTTTAGAAGAAAAAAAAAACTGTGCTAGATCTCTATTTGGTATGTTCATTGATAACAAATGCAACAGTTTGAATCTGGAGTGTTCTTCAAAGTCCCACATGCCAAAGGCTTGGTCATCAGCCTGTGGTACAATTGGGGGATGGTGGGACCTTTGGGATATGGCACCTAATAGAAGGCCCTGGTCACTGGTCCATGACCTTAATGGGATACTGGTATACCAGTCTCTTTCTCTTTTTCTTTGCTTCTTTTCTGTCATGAGATGAGCAGCTTTCTCCACCACTAACTTCCAGTCATGGTATTCTCCCTCACCAAGACCCCAAAACAATAAAGCCAACCTACCATAGATTGAAACTGTGAGCCAAAACAAATCTTTCTTCCTTTTAATTTGATTACCTCAGTTATTTTGTCACAGCAATGCAACACTTACTAATACAATAAAAAGTAATATTTACTACTATGATGCTCAAAGCACACAAAACATTTTACAGTGCATACTCCTTTCCATATTCATTTTAATGTTCTGATTACTAAAATTTTTATGTAGTATTTAAGAACATGAGTTTTTCTGCTTATTAAATATAGCATTCTATTTTCTGTATTCCATGTGAAATTAGAATTTATAGGCAAGCAGGTAAGAATTTTTCATAAATTCAACCAAGGTTATAGCCACTCAATTTTTTCTACAGTGAAATTTTTATAATAATGTGAAGGTATATTATAAATTGGTCAATGCTTAAACCATTCCATATTAAAATATATAGATTATACGCATGGTACTCAATTTTCCTGCACATGAATAGAATAACTATTTCTAATAACATATTTACATAATAACCTCTTCTTTCCTCTGCAAGGTTTTGTCTAACCCCAATTCAGGAAAAACTAAGTAACAGAATAATCAGAAAGGGAAAGTAGCACCAAAATTTGGTCATCTCATTTAAAAGGTCTGGTTCCTCCAATGACTATGCTTTCATAAAGAGACCAAAGAGCTAAGTACAAGTCCTAAAATAGGTTCTGACTCGTTCCATATGCTGTTGTCAAGTCAAATAGGATGGAAAAAAAAATCAGGCTGGATTCTCTTGGTTTTCCTGAGGCCCTGTTGTCAAAAGCCAGGCCACAGGGATAAAAGAATGAAAACCCATGAGATTTCTTTGACACTTCAGATGACCAGTCTGTTTATAGAAAAAATTGTGACATTCTCAACTGTAAAGAGAAAATTAGGTCTTAAGATAACCTAGAAATAGTATTAATCAAGATAATTACAAGTAATTTCCAGATCAAATATGAATCTGTTAAAGTGGTTAGATATTTGTGGAAAATATAAATGGAAAAAGATCTGAATCTTCATAATTCTCTCTTCCTTCCCACATGCTGAGGTCAAATAAAGCCCCATCTTCATTCAGATGGGCCTTAAACTTCACAAATGACAGTGAAAATGAGTTTTCAATATCTAAATTTTCAAATCATTAAGACTGAGCTTCTTAAAATGGCTTTATGTAAGTGTGAACAGAATGAAGAATGCTATATACTTTAAGATAGTCTCCTGCATTGCTTGAAGAAAAACTCTTTCATCCTCTCCCTTTAATAGAGTTAGTCAATTAAAACAGTTTCTTGTGGAAAGTGTCCTGTATATTGATGAACAAAAGGTTTTCACCTGAAAGATGTTTCTGTCCAGTTAATAAGGTCAATAAACCCAAAGTATTTCAGGGAGGGAGTACATACTTAAAACAGCAGCTCAATCAAAAAAAAAAAAAAGAATATTAAAGAAAAACAGAAAGAATACCATGAAGTATGAATATACAACCGTATTCAACTGAATATTTTTGAAAAAAAATTTGGTAAAGCTAATACTATGTATTTATATAGTTCATGCATCAAAACACGCTTACTCATGCAAAATTTATTAAACTGCATCCTCCAGCTGAAGGAGAACCGTAGGACAGGATTAATTAGCACAGCATGTGTGAAAGCTCTCTTTCTCTGTTCCTTGTCAGTTGCTATGGTTACCCTACAGGAAGAGAGCTACACTACCTTTTAAAAAAGATGAAGTTCATGGGTTATTATCAAAACTTCTTATATAATGTTTAGTTTGAATTAAAAGTCAAAAAGCAAAGTAAACTGCTAACCAAATGAGTCTAGGTTATTTGCACATAGTTGTTTTGGCTGAGTCTGTGCAAATGAGGGGAAAGAGTTCCTATGGGTTCCTAAAGTGGCTTACATAACAACTTAGTGTTACCAGCTTTGAGGTGTTGTCATGTCCACCTAATGAAAGACCCTACACCATCGGGGGAATATTGTTATTCAAGCCCTACTGCCAAGGATTCAAAGTTGGTCAGCTCTGATACCAGCATAGCAGAATCCTGGACGCCCAGAGGAGTTAAGAAGCTTTATAGCTAACTGCTTACCAATGAAAGAATCATTTTCCATCTCTCTCTACGATAGCCATCTTCTGGATATTGGTTCTACCATCTGGCAGGAACAAGAATGACTCACAGGACAGTGCGTCCAACGCTTGACTAAGCACATCGATCCTTCTGTACCAAACAACGGAGACTCTCCAGACCTTATCTTAACAGCTCTCTCTGCTTGCATTAGACTCTGGACCACTCCCTTTCTTTTTTCATTTTGTTTTGTTGGTTCTTTTTAGTTATACGTGACATTAGAATCCATTTGATACAATTTTACAAGCATGGAATATCTTATTCTAATTAGGACTCCACTTGTGTAGGTGGCCATGATGGTATTTACATATATACACAGGAAAATTACATTAAATTAATTCTACTGTTTTTCATATTCCCCCTTCCCTTTGTTCCTCTTTGTCTAATTCTGAATAATACTGAATTTCTCTTCTTTCCCTTCCCTCTCTTTATTGTGGTTTAACTTCCATATATCATCAAGAAGATTGAACCTTTGGTTTTTTGGGAATGGCTTATTCACTTAGCATGATATTGTTCAGATCCATCCATTTCCTGGCAAATGTCATAAGGCCATTCTTCTTCATGGCCAAGTAATATTTCATGCATTTCCATGATATATATGATTTCCTTATTCATTCATTGATGGGCATCTAGACTGGCTTCACAGCTTATCTATTGTGAATTGTGTGGCTATAAACATAGATGTAGCTGTGTCACTGTAGTATTTAAAATTCTTTGGATATATATCATGGGGTGGGATAGGTGGGTCAAATGGTGGTTCCATTCTAAGTTTTTTGCTTTTCAGAATGGTTGCATCAGTTGCAGACCCACCAACAATGTGTGAGTGGGACTTTTTCCCTACATCCTTGCCAACATTTGTTCTTGATAATTGTCATTCTGCCTGGAGAGAGCTGGAATCTTAGCGTAGTTTTAATTTGCATTTCTCTAATTGCTAGTGATGTTGAACATTTGTTGATTATTTGTATTTCTTCTTTTGAGAAGGGTCTCTGTTATGTTACTTTGCCCTGTTTTATTGGGTCACTTCCTTTTTTTGGTGTTAAGCTTTTTGAGTTCTTTGTACATCCTGGAAATTAATACCCTATCAGAGGTGCAGTTGTCAAAGATGTTTCTTCCATTCTGTAGGCTCTCTCTTCAGTTTTTGATGGTTTCTTTTGCTGTGAAGAATCTTTTCAGTTTGATGCCATCCCATTTGTTGATGTTTGATTTTATTTCTTGCGCTTTAGGAATCTGTTCAGGAAGTCGGTTCTTGTGCCAGTGTGTTTAAGTGTTGTGCCAATCTTTTATTCTAGTAGATGCAGGGTTTCTGGTCTAATTTCTAGGTCTTTGATGCACTTACAGTTGATTTTTGTGCAGAGTGAGAGATAGAGGTTAACTTTTATTCTATTAAAAATGGATTTCCAGTTTTCTCAGTACCATTTGTTGAAGAGGCTATCTTTTCTCCACTGTGTATTTTTTGGTGCCTTTGTCTGGTATGAGGTAACTATATTTATGTGGATTTGTCTCTGTGTCTTCAATTCTGTTCCATTGGTCTTCTTGCCTATTTTGGTGTCAAAACCATGCCATTTTTGTTACTATGGCTCTGTGGTATAATTTAAGGTCTGTTATTGTAATAAATCCTGTTTCATATTTCTGGCTAAGGACTACATTTGCTATTCTGGGCCTCTTATTTTTCCAAATGAATTTCATGTCTACTTTCTCCATTTCTATGAAGAACATCATTGGAATTTTGGTGGGAACTGTATTGAATCTGTATAGCACTTTTGTTAGTATGGACATTTTTGACAAAATTGAATCTGTTTACCTACGAATATGGTACTCCCTTTCTTTTACATATCTTAACTTGACTTCTCTGCTACAGAATAGTTTATTAGCAATTACTTGGCTTCCTAAAACCTTTCTTTATTTGCCCCTTAAATGCTTGTTTTGCCTAGGGCAATATACTCAACTTTGAGCTTTCTCAAACATAACACTCTGTGGTCACTGTGGCTAATGTCATTTTTAAATTGTCATCCAGAGTTGAGTTTTCCCAAAATTCCACTTCAGATCATACTTACCCCTGGGCTTCAGATCTGGTTCTACTCAATTCCCCACAAGAGATGGGCACTAGAATTTCCTCCTGGCATACAGAATGAACCCACCAGAATTAACACAGGGAATATACCAGAAGAGTCTTGGAGAAAATGCATTTAGTAAATAGTTTTAGATCCCCCAAACAGTCAAAATTTTTTACCTGTACCACTATTATATTTTATGTTCGCTGCACATGTAATTATTGTTTCAAATTCCAATGCATTCTGTTTTTGTAGCTGTTAAAATTGGTTGGGAACTTGATGAACTCACTCTATGGAGAAATTTGCTGAATCTATGATAAGGGCAGAAATAATAATTCCCATTTTTCTGCTTTGTCCAAAGAATTGGGAAGGAGCTGGTAACATTGATTTGCTATTGTCTAATAAAGTTTGATTAATAATGGCAAAAGCTGGATAAATTGCAGCAGTTGAATAAAATACAGCAAACAGAATTATCTCTGACTTCTTTAATGTTTTTCCACACAGCAGGCCACTGTTTTTTCTGGACATGGGTTTCATTATTATAGGACAGCCATTCCCCCACTTCTCTCACACACCTCATTCATTCACCAAATACTCAGAAAAGGATGCCTTGGTCTTAATTCAGAAATCACTATTCCTAGGAGAAGGACTCCTTTCTTCATGATTCATCTCCAAAAAGACATAAAATATTTGGGTGATATTTTACCAACCTCATTTAGGTGGGAAAATACTGGAGACCTCTTGATTCTTGGATCGAGTCCAAGGGTAAGGGCAGAGAAAAGCTTTCAGATTTCTCTCCCATTTCATGGTCCTACAGACTGACCATGAGATAACATTTTAATGGGATTATCTTTCTTATACAGGGTTTATATTAAGTAAATTATGGTGGGCTAAAACTAAAAGACAGGAACCTCTTCCCTCTTCACTTGGCAGGTTTTCCCTGGATAACCTTATTTAGTCCCATGGCTTCGGTCACTACTCATATGCTAATGATTCCAAATCCATATCTCTAGCATTGATTTTCCCCTAAAGCTTTGGACTTCTATATATATTTAAAAAAAAAAAAAGTCCACTTAAAATGTTCATGATTCCATAGGAAGTGTCTCCTTTCCATGAAATCAGGGCATCTTGAAGACTGGCCTTTGCTTTTTGCATATTTAACACCACCCAGTATTGTTTAAGGTGGGAAAAACATTTCAAGATTACATTTAGAGTCTTCCTTTCCTTGAACATAACACCTTTGTTTTGGTTTTCACCCAAATTTCTACTTTAGCAGAAGCTGATCTTTATAAGATATGAAAATCCCTTTAAAATGTTTTGATTAGCATTTGCCAGTCTTTCTACTGAATAAGAGTAATATTTGAAGATAAATTCTAATAAAATGAAAGTAAGTTCAGACACATTTAAATATTAAAGCAATATTTTAATTTACTAAGATTTTATTTAATTACCCCTAAAATTTTAGGTCCAAAAATGATGTCCAATTTGTCTACCCTAGAAGGCAGAGTCTTTTTCATATTTTTCACTTTTAAGTAAGAGAAATTATCATAGCATTTTAATGAAGATGTTCCAAAAGTGGAGGAAAATACTCAAATAATTAACATGAATATACTGAAGTTTTAAAATTTTCTATTTTTATATGAAAGATAAAAACTTCTACATAAATATTACTTTAAATAAAACTGATAAATGAGATAAGACCAATTAGTCATAATTCTTCAGCTGAATATCATAAGAGAAACATGCTTTTATTGTCTCATTAGCCTGCATAACTAAAGACTTCTAATATGGGAACTAAATGTCATATTTGTTCTGGCACCACCTTGTTAGTTGTGTCTTTTTTATTAAGTCACTGAATCACTCAAGCCTTGGTTTTGTGTATAATGAAGGGTTTAAGGTCAAGGATCAGCAAACTGTGGACTAGAAGCCCACTGGCCTCCTGTCTTTTTGCTGAAAAATGCTTATGCCCGTTTATTCATATATGGCAATGACTGCTTTTGCACTAAACAGCTGAGTTGAGCATTTGACAGAGACCACTTGATCCATAAGGGTACAATATTTGGTATCTGGCCCTTTAAGAAAAAACTTGCTACCAACCCCCGAGGCAGTCTGTTAACATTAGGGTTTGTCCAAGCACCAAAATGCAGAGATCCCATGAAAACACTACTAAAACTCTTATTTATGAAATGTGAGATCATATATGTACAAATTCCTAAAAAGCCTTTTAACTAACCCCACCTCAATGATCCCATCATACAGCATCTGCAATAGGAGAGAATACAAAATCATCTTCAACCGAGTGCATGTGAGTATCTCATCATTCTCACAGTTCGCTGCTTTACATTTCATTTTCTAGTTTCTGCTTCCCAGTTAATGAAACTCATGGTTATTATTCTAATGCTAGATGACACCACAACACAGAGAATAAATTTAACAACCTGACTAAATTGCCAGTTGGGGTGAATTTTCATATCCATGCTGATTTGTTTCCAGTTTTTAGAAATTAAAGGTATAAAATATTAAATTCATCATAAGAATCTGTTTTAAAATCAAGACATAATACTCACAAATGCTAAAGCATTCACTTATAAATGTGTATTAATATATAACCAAAACATTCTATAAGTATAAATCAGTATGTGTTAAAGAAGAAAAAAACAGCCATGAAATAATCACAACTCTGATTAAGTCAGATCAGCTAAGAACATTTATGAATTTATGACAGAGGTGTGATTTGCACTAGACAGGCAAGAAGCCAATCTGTAATCAATATTATGCCTACATTCTACTACTGTGTCAATATCTTCAACTTTCTAAGCAAGAAATGAGGACATGTGTTTCTCTAGGAACTTTATAAGAAAATCATTCTCATTTCCTTCCTAAATCTATCTATCTATCTATCTATCTCTCTCTCTCTCTCTCTCTCTCTCTCTCCATTTAAAAATTTATCTATCTATATATCTATATCTATCTATATAAATAGATAGATATAGATATATAGATAGATAA
Source organism: Marmota flaviventris (assembly GCF_047511675.1). Taxonomy (NCBI): domain Eukaryota; kingdom Metazoa; phylum Chordata; class Mammalia; order Rodentia; family Sciuridae; genus Marmota; species Marmota flaviventris. The sequence continues at coordinate 25,848,436 of NC_092498.1, forward strand.
TTTTTAAATGGAATAAACAGGGCAGTGTTTTAGTCTGTTTTCTGTTGGAAAACAAAAGCATAAAATAAACCTGAGGCTGGGTAATTAATAAAGGACAGAAGTTTATTTGGCTCACAGTTTTGGAGGCTGTGACATCCAAGAGCATGATGCTGGCATCGGCTGGGTATCTGGCTTTTTACTATATCACCACTTGGCAGAGGATGCCATGTGGCAAGATACAGCCACTGAGCTAGCTCAGTTTTTTCCTCCTCTTCTTATAAAGATACGAATGCCATTATGGGGGTCCAACCCCCATGACCTCGTTTAATTCTAAGTACTCCGAGACACCCCTCTTCCAAATATCATTAACATAAATTTGGAGATAAATTTCCAACATTTGTACTTTGGGGGCATATTCAAACCATGACAAAGTCCTTACCTGGTCTTATTAGTGATACTAAAAAGACATGAACGTCAATGGATATGGTGGTGTTCATAATATAGAAGCAAACTGGTAAAAATTTATTAAACAATTATAATCTGTTAAGTACTCTCAGGATTTTAAATGTATTATATCATTCAATGTCCAGAACAACCTAGAATGTAGTATGCATATTAATATCCCAATTTAACAGAAAGAAAACTAATACCCAGAGAAGCTAATTTACCTTGGGTCACAAATCATACGTGGCTGTGCCAGGACTTAAATATAGGCAATATAACCATTTCCCCAGGAAGACTGGGAATTTGGGAACCTGTGTCTGGGCTTTAGATGGTGGTGGGCTAGACTCAGCAATTCCAAAGTCCAGAACGGTGGACAGGTTAGTCTGGTGAGAGAAAGAGAGGAAAGGAGTTCAAGGAAGGCAGGCAGGGGAACTGACTGAGCAGGAGGAGCGAGGAGAAAACAGAAGCTGGGTGTAATGTAAGGAGATTCCAAATATATGACAAAGAGACTATGACGTGTTGCCTAGAGGGTCTCAGAGCAATCAGACAAAAAGTCCTCAAAAAAATTTTTGATAAAGAACTACTGTGAAGAAATGCTAGGGAAACTTCAAGATAGAGTCTGGTTGCTACAATACAAATAGTTCTTATCTGCTTTGTTTGTTGATTTCTTTTAAAGTGAAAATGGCAGGAGGCAGGAGCTCAGACCTGGAGCCCTCAGCTAGATGGCTCTGAAGACTTGAAGAGGAACAGCTGGAAGTAGAAATTATGGGGGGGGGGGGGGTCCAGGGATGGCCTATTTATGTGAGAAGAACCCAAAGGCTCATTTTTTCACAAACCTCAAACCAGGGTATGGTCCAACCCAGAAATGAAAAAAATCTGTTTGAAATATCCTGACTAAAGTGAAATTTTTAAATGTTCCATGAGCTAAAAATAAACAATTACCTCAAATTTGAACTAAGGGGTTTTATGTTTTTATGATAGTAAACACCCATCTATACCAGTAAAAGTTAATGAATTGGCAAATGGTCAATTTAAGGTAAAAATGTTTGAGTCATTTTAAATTACTGGAATACTTCTACATTTTATGGTTCCTATCTAATTTTCTGGAATTACTTTCAATCATATTTTTTTTTCTTTTCTTTTCTCATGTTATACATTTTAAGGAAAAATAAAGTTATGTTTTGGGATCTCAACACTATACTCAATACAGAATTTCAGATAAAAATTAGAAGAAATTGCTGTTAAGAAAAATGTACATGACAGATATAACGGTGAGTTCTCAAGCCTAAAATAATATTTAATTTTGGATAAAATTTCAACAAGGCAAAAACAAACAAAAAATGAAAAATGCACATTGTTAGTTTATTTTGATGGTTTTTAAGCAAGGTTTGGGACATGTGATGACAACCTTGGTTGCCTTAAATTGGAGTAGTGCATTGCTAGTGTAGCGAATAAATGCTACCACTTCAAATATTCAAAACTGAGCATTTGGGAAATATTTTCAATAATACATAAATTTCATGAAATAAATAGATGTCATGATCACCGGAGAGATAAATCATCATGCAGTTTTTCATGTTGGAAAGAATCTCAGTCTGTGCCTTTGATGTTAAACAGGAAGGCGACTGAGATCCAAAGCTCTCTTCACTCTTTCTCCACTGTAATTCATTCCCTTATTTCTGTCTGCACTGATACTGCCCTCAGACTTACTCTTCAGGATCTTCTTGAACCATAGGAAGAACTCCCAGCTGGTGTCCCAGCCACAGTCTGATCTTTGCTCTTCCTTTTCCACTGTTGGATGAAGAGACAGTTTCCTGCAATCTGTAGGAGAGTCCTCTCAGGCAGCACCATGTACATCTTATATGATTCGAGGCAAAAGACTTAACTTAGCTAAGTTTCCACTGCTGCATCTGTAAAAAGCATGCAGCAGTCTGTGGCTTTCTCTATTTATTCCTCCTGATGCTTTCCAGACCACTCCTCCCTCTGTTCTAGAGCCTGCAAAGGCTGACCTCAATGTGTCTCTAATTACAGAGTCCTCAGTCACTGGCCTCAAGTTGGGTTTGGCCAAGGGAGGTACACTGATCAAAAATCAGAAGGAAAAAAAGGAGGTCAGTATAGGTGCTCCCCTGGTACCTTCCCAGCTGGATAGGACTTAACAATAGCTAAGTCCTCCCTAGGAAGGCCACAACTCATGCTCAGAAGGTTCCAGAATAAATTTCCCTCTTCACCCTGCAGCAAGAGGAGTGATAAAGACTGTCTCAGATTCTCAACCCTGTCCAGTGTTTCATCAACAGATCCTTTCCCAAGCTGTCCATTTGAGCTATCCTTTATTTCCTTCTAGGATTCCCTGATACAATAACCACACTGGACTCTCACAGTATTTATGTCAAATAAATGAGATAATGCATGAAAAATGCTTAATTGTGCAAAGGGTCTACCAAGTAAGCTGAATAGTGAATGAGAAGTGATATAAAAGTTTAAAGGAAAGATTGATTAGTTTTAGATAAATAAAACACTCCACTTGCATTGGCTACTACCATTAACTAAAATATAATCTGGTTAGGCTGCCCTCTGCTAAAGAACTTAATGGACCCACCGACAGATTCCTGTGGGTTTTATGCTAAAAATCCAAACTCCAAGGAATAAAAGCCATGGCTACTACTACAGCCTTGCTTCTTCTCATCTTTTTGTGTTCTAGCTAATTGTTAGCAGAGATAATCAAATTACCTATGATTCTCTCCTTTTACATCAGGTCCTTGGCACACAGCCTCATATTGCAGTACTTCACTCAGTTACTTGTCCTTCAAAACTCCACTCAAGCCCTCTGGAAGTGTGATTGACTCTCCCTCCCATCCTGGTCCAGGTAACGCCCCTTCCTCTGTTCTGACTGACTTCTGCCCTGAACTTTCATGGACTGCCTATGCCAGTCATTAATATCTCAGCCCCACTCGCCCCACAAGAGCGCAGTTTCCCTGAAGCTCCACCATGGGACATCTCCCTTTGTAGCCCTAGCTGCTGCATTCCCATGGCCAATCTGCTCTTAGACATACATAGCAAGAACAACCACCCATCATGAATATTTCAACAGTGCTCTCTTAGTAGGTGGCATATATGTGCAGTCCCAGCCAATGGTGAGGTGGACTCAGGCTACTGCATCCACAGCACCTCTTATGTCACCTGTTCACACCCCAGGACTTCAACAACAAAAAAATGTTGCTAGATTTTAAAATCTTTAAACACTTACTAAGATTCAAGTTGAATCACACAAAGGCTCAAGGTCCATTTTTAGGGGTAAAAAGTCAAAATATATATAAAATAACTTTTATCCCTTTAAAAGTTCACATATATTTTAAGTTAAAATACAGATATCACACTATAAAGCAATTAAAATATAAGTTACTGTTTCTTTAATATAAGCAATCGGTCTAATTTTCTGACAAATTCCATAGTCTCTTAAATTCTATCTAAAAATTAGATAAATAAAAGTGAAGAACTAATCAATCTTTCCTTTAAACTTTTATATCACCTCTCATTCTCGATTCAGCTTACTTGGCAGTCTGCATATAAAACTGCTTTAGTTCATATATGTACCTCTATGTGTATCTCCCTAGCTAGCTTCTCTGGTTCTGCTTGACACCTTAGCTGCCTCTCAAAGAGTTAAGCATAGCAAGAAGTGTGCTCAGACACAAGGGCTTTTTAAAACCTTGATGGGCAAAAGTACAAAAACACTCATTTCAAAGCTTCCAGCTGTTCAATTTAACTGGAGAAAGAGACCTGAGTTTACCTTTGAGGCTGTTTCTTTGTTCTAGGAAAACCAACTTAATGGCAATTTCTGTTATATAAATGTGAAGCAAATCTCTCCCTACTGTTATGGGGCAAGCTGTGAAATTAACCTGCATCTTGATGTCTCAAAGAGGAAAGGGTTTAGTGTAAACTGGATTCATGTTTTGGCAGAGCTGTTTTTGAGGCTCTGTGGCTTCTTTGAAGATGTTTGCTGCCAGAGGGAACACAGACTACATAACCATGCTCCCATCACTTACTGATCAGAGGTTTCCAGAAGCCACAGAATGGAAAACAGGGTATGTGAAGAGAGCTATTCTTCACCCTCCAAGTACAGGACCAATAAAGCCCAACTACAGTAATATTTAAGTCTTAATCTCAGCAGGAGCACTGATAGTGGACACCTAGGTATGTTCTGGTATAATTATTAAGTGCTATGATTATCTGTTGGGGCTTGAGGGAGAGTCCTTGGTCCTGTGGCTGGGAAATGGGGAGTGGACCCAAGACCTGAAATCAGACCTCCCAGGGCCTTAGATTTTCATGGGCAGGGAGGGAACCTTCTTTCTCCCCATGCCTTGGGATTGAGGACTGTGAATTCCAGGTAGCATTACTGGGGTACAATCACTTTATGAAGAAAGAAACCAGTCCTCCTCAGAGAGAGAGAAGCAGGAAATAAGCAGAAAGGATCCCCCCGCCCACTCTAACTCCCCCCTCCTCCCCACACAATATGGACGTCTAGTTTCCAGCTGAAGATCTTTCAAGAGAAGTACATGATACCCCTGGCTCTCTTCTGCCCCAGCCATTCTTTCCTCAAACGTTCATCCTTCTTTCAGTCTTGTTGGAAATTGAAGCCTGACATTAGCTTCATCATTGTAGCCCGAGGGAAGGGCCTGCCCTGCCACTGGGCAAATAACAGAGGGAGCCAGAATGGCTGTGGCAGTGGAAGGCAACAGAGACAGGTGTGCCATGAGGGTTATGATTAGAGGCACTTTCACGGCGACATCAAGAGGAACAACAGAATACAGGAAGAAAAGGCACCTATTTCTGACAAAACAGGCCAACATCTGGAGCACTTGTGGAAATAACGAGGGCCCATGCTGGGGAGCTCTGGTATCTTGTGGGCAACTCTAAAAAGGGAGCAAGCCAAAAAGAAATCTGGTGGACGAGGTCCAGGTTAGGGGCCTATAGTTCCAGCCAGCATTGTGCATGTTTGGAGGCAGGAGGGGCCTGGCATGTCCCAGGTGGTGAGGATGCCCATGTGCTAGAGTGCCATGTGCTTTGCTGGTATTTTGGAGCACCCATGCTCCCAGGCACCCTCCCCATGTGCCACTCTTCATTCTAACTCCAACACATTCTCACATTCTTCTTTGATCCCTGAGGTCACAAATCATTTCTCTCTGTTGCAGACTTCAAGGTTCAGCTGTGTCTCAGATTTGTCAATTCACACTCTACCTTAAAGCCCTGCAATCACAGGAGAAGGACCCTAACCTATTTAAGGTAGAGGTTGTGTCTGATTCTTGAAAGCACAGAGAAGCAACCCACAAAGTAGGTCTTTCCTGGGTCGACTGGTTATACTGAGCTTAAAAAATCATTAGTTATGTTCCAGATGTTTCAGAGAGTAAACAATGGCAAATTTATTCTAGTTGTTTATTCTCATATGCATACATACAAAGACTTGTGTGCACAGAAATTCATTGTGACACTGTAGCAAATGACTAAAATAACCTTAAAATCCATGAGAGAATCAGCTAAATAAATTATGGAAGAGATTCAAAATTCAGACAATGAGGCCAATAAGTTTATACATAGTAATACAGAAGAAACTATACATTGCTAACTAACTGGGAGCACTTATGGATTATTTATGTAAATTATTTATACATGTATGTTAAATATCCCTAGAGAGATATATATGAAACTGGTGAAGGCAACAGCCTATGGGAAAAAGAACAAGGAAAAAGGAGGGAGAAGGAAATTTAATTTTCACTATACACCACTTTGAAATTTCTGTTACTATGTGAGCACATTACCTACTGAAGAAATAATTGTTTTTGAAAGAGAGAAAGAAAGAACATCAAATGAGTCCTCACCCAGCTCTGTGCAGCCCCCAAAATCCACTGCTCAAAACTCTAGCCTTATTTCTTTATAGCACAGTCCTAAAATAGTCCTTGGTTTAAGTGACAGGTTTTCCTAGTGTGGCAGGAAAACTGGTGGCTGGCAGCAGTGAACTAATGACTAGGTGTAACAAGACGAAATAAACTACTATTTAGATATTCTCACCAGTACAACCAAGTTGCCTTCTAAAGCTCAGGCTTGTCTGCATAATAGCTAGTTTAGCTGATGAAACCTGGAATAAGCTTCCATGAACAACTTGAATCAGCAAGCAATTTTGAAGTTAAAAAGAAACCTTCCTTGAAAGGAAACTTAACTTGCAGCAAAAAACTTACTCTAAGATGATGAATATGTCAAAACTGGCCAAGCAGCTAGGAATTTTTAAAACAATTTTTATAATTCATTCAATAAATGTCATAAATGTTACATTTCTACATCCAGGCATACTGTTCTAAATAACCAAGGATTAATGGATGCAATAATGCAGCTGGATAGACTTTGAGAAGTTCAAACCCAGCCTGAACAACTTGACAATCCAAGTATCCGCACTTGTCAAAAAACATCACGCAAACTGTTTAGAGGACCAGGAGTGTTCCCAGGAGACCACTCAGTTTTTAAAAGAGCTGTCAGCAATAAATATAAACTCATCTTGTGGTATACTAGACAACTGTCTTACCTTTTAAGAATTACAAACAGAAATCTAACATTTGAAATTCATGTCCTACTTCTTCAGAATCTGTTAAGTATGCTTTAAATATTCCCATCTTGTCAGTCCAAATAATATGTCCTTCAAAGCATTCTTTTCAAATAAAGCTTTATTTGAAATCTTTTAATTTATATGAAGATATATTAAATTTAGAAACTTTCTTCGAATAAAATTTGAGCCCAAGAACCATATAAAGCAATCTCTATTTTGCTATACATCCATTTACTGACTGTTTCCTTTATTAAATATTTCATTAAAGTAACAAAGGGGAAAACTGTACTTGCAATACATGTCTGGAAGTTAAGTAAATTTAGTGCATGTGAATTCACAATTGTATGTTAAAATCACAAAGTACAAAACAATTACTCATGGGCATATATTATTCTATTACATCTATTACATGACTTTAAAGATGACAGCACATCAAATGTTGTGAACAAATGCAGTATATATTTCCAAAAATAAATTTCAAGGGAATTAATGTAAAAAAAACCTGCAAAATATCCATAGATTTTTAAATAGGTGTATTTTATGTTATCAATCATTTTCTCTAAATCTTTTTTATTTTAATTATTGGCAACTTTACACATTACTCAAAAGGAGAAGCATATATTTTTCTAAAAATCCTTTTTTACACCATCATTCATTATTCATAATATTGTTATCATAAAGTCACAAATCATTATTAGCTTTTATTAAAAATTATTGACTTTGGCCAGCTCCTATGATGAATCCATTCATCAGCAACATATAAAGTGCTAAGTCTGGGCAGAGTTTTTAATAAATTACTATATTTTAACTAAAAAAATTGCTTGGTGGAAACAACATGATATTAGCACATTGGACTTCAGGGGAGAGAAGGGGTGCCATGACTGAGCAGCACCACAGTCCAGAAGGTGGAATTCCCTAGCCTGTGTGAAAGCACTCCAGGCCCAGTTTGTCTGCAGGTGCTCCATGAGCCCAGGGCCTGATGCTCTTCTATTAAAACTCTCCAGCCTTCAGGATTTAATGGTTTTTCTCAACTGGTCAAAAAATACCCACAAAATGTTGATTATGTTATTCATAAAAAACAGACACTTCTCAGAAGATGATATATAATCAATCAACAAATATATGAAAAAATGTTCAATATCTCTAAGAGAAATGCAAATCAAAACTACTCTAAGATTTCATTCCATACCAGTCAAAACGGCAGCTATCAAGAATACAAACAACAATAGGTGTTGGTGAGGATGTGGGGGAAAAGGGCACACTCATACATTGCTGGTGGAACTGCAAATTGGTACAACCAATCTGGAAAGTAGTATGGACAATCCTTGGAAAACTGGGAATGGAATCACCATTTGACCCAGCTATCCCACTCCTCAGTCTATACCCAAAGGACTTAAAACAACATACTACAGGGATACAGCCACATCAATGTTTATAGTAGCATAATAAATGAACTCTAGATAGGGCAAAGGGGAGGGAGGGGATGGGAGGGAGAATGGGGATAGAAAAGACGGCGGAATGAGATGGACATCATTACCCTAAGTACAGGTATGAAGACACAAATGGTGTGATTATACTTTGTATACAACCAGAGATATGAAAATATGTGCTCTATATGTGTAATATGAATTGTAATGCATTTTGCTGTCATGTATATAACTGTGCTTAGCAATACTGCATGAAAAGAAATTCAGTGTGACAGAGCCAATAATTTATACAAATTTCATGGGTTAGCAGAATGATTTAGAATTGATAGTTTACATTTTAATTTTCAATGCAAATATAAATTTAAATGACGTGATTTTTTCAATATCTCTTTCCTACTACAATAAAATTTGAGCAATAAATTATTCTAATTATAGTTTATATATTCCACATATAACTATAAACTTTCAGAAATTGAAACTTTCAAAAGAAAAGTATACTAAATAAATATATTACAAATTATTATTTATGAATTCTTTTAAAAAGCCTACTGAACCAAATATTTTAATATCAGCTCACTCACTATTAGTAAGAACAGTGACCAAATATGGCCATATTTAGTTTTCAACATATTGTCTGTAGCTATTTTTTCACTGAAATAACATATTTGTGTAGTTGCAAGAGATTTCATACCTAAAGATATTCATTATCTGACCCTTTATTGAAAAAGTTAGCCGAACACTTTTTTCCCAGATACCCATAAGACAGATACTTTGTTTTCAAAGCAACATTTTATTATTTGGGCTCCTACTCTTCTACATGGACTAAATATGCAAAAATTTAAAAAAATACTAGTAAGAAAAATAATATTGACAACTGCTTTAGAGAATTGGGGTACTTTCTGAAGTGCTGAAAATTCTTTAAAACTTAATTATGGTGGTAGTTTTAAAACTGTATACATTCATGAAACTTATCAAATTTAAATTGGTAAGTCTTGTTTTATGTAAAATGTTAGACAACAAAAACACTAAAATCTAACGTGAAGATAAATTCACCTCATTGTCATATTTGGTTAATAAAAGCATCAAAACTGAAAAGTACTTAAAGGACTTAATAATGAAAGTCAGTGGATGGTCTGATCTATAAGATTTTTGAAAGAAATGTTTCTCCAGTTTATAATATGAACACACAAAAATGTAGAACTCCAGAAATGTGTCCTTAACTATCATATATAATACTCTATACTGTGAATTATTAAATATATTTTAATTTAGATGCCACACTCGACATGAGTCTTCATCCATGTACCAGGAGGTTGAAGACAAGGGAGCAGTTAATTTTTGGGGGATGAAAACTGTGCTTTCTAAGGATACCCAAGCTGAATGAAGTTCCAGAAGAGTTTAAAGAACTATTTAGAAACATATTACATATGAAATCAATGACCATTTAACAAACTTGAACAAATCTATTATGAACTAAGAGTATTTAATAACTCAGTGAGTTCAAAGGAAAAAAGAAACAGCATTTAATCTGAATCATGCAGATTTCCTGCTTTAAGAGCTCTCTTATTGGACTAGTATATATATTTTTAATATTGAGAAAAAAAGTGAAAGCCTTGTTTATGTTAGAATACAATGTTACTGGACTGCAATATCAAGGTTTTGACCATTTTATGGAAAAACACTTGTCCATTTCCTACTGCATTTATGATATTCCATGTAAATCTCCACTTTACTGTCAACTCCATTTGGGAGTTGATAGTAAATCACTAATAAACTAGTGATGCTGTGATAAGAAAAATCACCAAATTAATAAGATCATATGGCCTTTAAAGGCAATGTACGTGTTGATGTCATACTTAAATATCCCGCAGAATCATTCATGTGTTAAAGCTTGGTCACCATCCAGTGGTCCTAGAGGAACACTTAGGAGGTGGGGCCTAGTAGAAGGACTACAGGTCATTGGGGCATGTCTTTCACAGAAATGTTAGAATCCTGACCCCTCCCATTCTCATCCCTTGATTCTAGGACACCATGGGGTGAACAGCTTTGCTCTACCACATAGCTCCCTGCCCTAATGTTCTGCCTCAACATAGACCCCCAAATAACATAGCCACAAACCATGGGCTGAGACTTCCAAAACCATGAATCAAAATAATCGCTTTGTCCTCTGAAGTTGATTTTTCCAGGTATTTTGTCACACTAACATAAATCTAACACAACTGGATTAAAAAATAAAAAAGTTTTTTTTTTCTTTTTTTTTGGCATTCTTGGGGACTAAACACAGGACCTTGCACATGATAGGCAAGCACTCTATCACTGAGATGCACCCTAGCTCTTTTATTTGACACAGGGTATTATTAAGTTGTCCAGGTGCCCAGATGTTATTCTCCTGCCTCAGCCTCCAAATATCAGAAATTATAGGTGTGTAACCATTGAGCTCAGCTAGAGCAACATTTAAAAGAAAAGTATGTCTTTGTGTATGCATACAGAAAAGGCTGTAAAATGTTAAAGGGGCTGAATTAGGAAAGGAGAAAAACAGATAATGTTTATTTTTTTCTTGGTGACTATCTATAACTTCTAATTTAAAAAAAATTAAATATTGATTATAATTGTAAAAGCTAATATGTGAAAAATCATGCTGGTGTATTAGTGAAAAAAACAGAATCCAGCTGGGTGCGCTGGCGGACACCTGTAATCCCAGCGGCTTAGGAGGCTGAAGCAGGAAAATTGCGAGTTCAAAGGCAGCTTCAGCAACTGCAAGATGCTAAGCAACTCAGTGAGACCCTGTCTCTAAATAAAACACAAAATAGCACTGGGGATGTGGCTCAGTGGTCAAGTGCCCCTGAATTCAATCCTTGGTACCAAAAAAAAAAAAATAGAATTCATGTTTTCAGTGATATAATTGCCTTTATGTGAAGATATATATTCAAATAATCAAAGATCTGAACGTATTTAAAAACCAATAAAATAGATACTGTGATTAGATTCACAAGACAAAGAGCAAGTGTTTTTATTATCATCATTTTTGGTGTTGTTACTGTATACTCAATGCCTAGTAAAATGAATACACAGAGAAAAAGAGGAAGGATTATGCATCCTCTTTCAGTTCTAAAAAGATAAATGCCATAATTTTCCTTGAATTTACTTTTAATAATAAAATTTTTGGGAAGCATTAAAATTTTGATGCTCTTTATCCTATTGCTTAGTTACAGTGATTGGAAAGATGACTGCTGTGGTTTAAATATTTGTTCCCTAGAAATCACATTGAAATTTTATTGCCATTGTAATAGTATTAAGAGGTGGGAACTTTACCAGGTGAATAGGTCAGAATGACTCTGTTCTCATGAATGGAGTAATCCATTATTACAGGATTGGGTTTCTTAAAAAAGAACAAATTCAAGTTCATCTGACCCATTTCTCTCTCCTCTCTTCTCTCCCTCTCTCTCTCTCTCTCTCTCTCTCTCTCTCTCTCTCTCTCTCACACACACACACATACACACACACACACACACACACATTAACTCACTCTTGCCCTTCTACTTTCCACCATGGGATTACTAAGAAAGCTTTACCAGATGCTAACACTGTAGTCTTGGAATTCTCTGTTTCCAGAATTATAAGGAAATAAATGTCTGTTCTGCATAAATTATCCCATTTGTTTTATTCTGAAATACGAAGAAAGGACTAAGACAATGATACTAAAGAAATTATAAAAGTCCTCATTGCAGATAAGTCACACAGTTACAGTAAATCATTTCTTTCACTTTTCATGGTCCAAGCAGAAATTTACTTTGAAGTTAGCATAAACATTTTTGTGGAAATGACTAGAATTTGTATATACTACTAGTAGGGAATTAAAGAAAGTTTACTTAAGGGAATAGCTTTTAAGGAATGTTTTAAAATATTAACACCTAAAATGTAATGTTTAAGATCACTGAACTCTAGTCTTTATATTTTAAACTTATAGAAAACAAAACTATTCATTTGAGTGACTTGTCCAAGATCAAAAAGCTAATCATTGACGAAGTTAGAAAAAACATCAGGACCTTCCTACACCTTGATGCCATGTGTGACTGTAACTAATTGCACTGCTAAACGAGTCGGCCTTTAGATACCATAACTGTGTGAGATTCAGTCTCCAAGAAAAGTCATGGAGTTTGTGTTAGTCAGCTTTTTGTTGCTGTGACCAAAATACTTGACCAGAACAATTTAGAAGAGAAAAAGTTTGCAGATCATGATTTCAGATGTCTCAGTCTATAGAAAACTGACTCCATTGCTTTGGGCCCAAGATAAGACAGAACATCATGGCCAAAGGGCAAGTTGGAGGAAAGCTTCTCAGTTCTTGGCATCCAAGAAACAAAGTGAGGAAAGTGGAAAGGGAAGACACAAAAATGGACCCTTCCATGTATGTCCTCAATGATCCATCTCCTCTAGCCATATCCCACTCTCTCCATTCAAACTAGAACGGACTATTTAGGTCACAGCTCTCCTAATACAATCAGTTTATCTCTGAACATTTCTGCATTGACACAGGGATTTGGGGGGAATACTTCATGTCCAAACTATAACATTCCACCACTGGCCACCAAAAGCTCATGGCCATCTCACAATGCAAAATGTATTTAGTTGATCTTCAAGAGTCCTATTGTGCAACATTCCAATAATGCTGGCAAGTCTATGTCCAAACTCTTAAGTAAGAGTCACAAGGCAAATTCATGGCTGTTAGTCCCTGCAAAGAACACATACAAGTAACATCTATCCGATACATAATGGCACAGAATAAACATTCCCATTCTAAAAGGGAGGAATGACAGCATTGGAAAAAGGGATAGGACCAAAACAAGACACAACCAGTGGGAAAAACAGGTTGCATAACTCCACATATAGCATCTAGGACACATGGTGGCAAGATGTTATCTCCAAAGGGCTTGGGCAGTCTCACCCCTTTGGCCTTTCCACTTGCAGTGCATATGGGTTCTCTTTTGGTCTGGATCTCTCCTCAGCCAGCAAATTTTCTCAGCAGAGAGCTCACATTACTGGCATCTCTTAATTTCTAGGGTCTTCATTTCAGTTTTGGCTTTACTTTCACAGCTTCATGCATGTCCCTATTGGGAGTGGCCTGCAAGGATTCCAACATTGCTACACTTTGCCTGGCTCCCCAGGTTCTTTGAAATCTTGTTGGAAGCCTCCATGATCTCCTGACTTCAGCATCCTGCATTCCTGCAGAACCATCACCACATAAATGATACCCAAATCTACCACTAGCTTGTGTAGTAGCTGAGCACCCTGGAATCAGCTATAGCAGCCTCTGAGTGCCTGGGAATATTAAGCATGGTGAAACAACTTCTGAGGCCCCTCTGTGCAAGCAGGATGACCATAGTATCTCTTCTCCAAGGAATTTTCCCTTCTAGACTCTTGAGCCTGAAGTGGGTGTGGTTTTATAAATTTCTGAGATGCTCTCAACCCATCTTTGATATTATCTCTGTATAAGGTACTTAGCATCTCTTTAGTGGCTATAATCTCTTTAATAATTATACCTTCCTTAACCCCAGATTTACATGCACTTTTATAGCCATCCTAAAAGATTATTAAATCGTTCAGCTCCACTTTCTACTTCTGATTCTCACAGTACCCCTGGCTAAAAGTTGATAGCAATATCCATGCCATCTCCTGAATGCTGAGCTGCCTTGAAATTTCCTCTGCCAGATTAATTAGTTCATCATATTTCAATTCACCTTCACTGAAAGTTTCAGGATGTGGGCAAAATGTAGACAACTTTGCCAAAATGTAATACAAATGGCCTCTAGTATAATTTCCAGCTGAATATTTATTTCCTTCTGAAACTTCATGAGCACAATTTTTGTTCTTTGCGTTCCTATCAGCATTCTGGTCTTTTAAGCTCCCACCAGAATCACTCATTAAGCTCTTCTCACAACACTCTAAGACTTCTCCATTCAGTATCTCCTAACTTGTGCAAACTCCTCGTGCAAACCAGTGCCAAAGGCTTCTGAACCATATGGCTAGGTTAGCCACATCAATGATCCCTCTTCTTGATACCAACTTCTGTGAATGTCAGCTTTTTGTCACTGTAACCAAAATACCTGACAACACTAACTTAGAGGAGGAAAAGTTTATTTGGGTTCATAGTTCCAGAAAGTTAGTCCATGGTCAGCCAAATCCATTGCTCTGGGCCCAAGGTAAGGCAGACCAACATAACTGAAGGATGTGGTAGAGGAGCACTGCTCCATTCAGGGTAGCCAGCAAAGCAGAGAAAGAAAGCCAGAAAAAGCCACAAGAAAGATGAACCCTTTCAAGGTAGCCCCAAGAGACCCTCCTTCTACAGGCATGACCTACCTGCCTCCAGTTACCACCCAGTTCATTCAAACTAGAATGGAATGATTAGGTTACAGCTCTCACAGTCCAATCATTTCACCTCTGAACTCTTCCGAATTAATGCAGAAGCTTTTAGGAGACAGCTCCTATCCAAATAATAACAGTGTTATCAATCTTTCAGCCTCATTTTCTGTTGTTAGCCCAACCTTGATCAATCTCCTTCTTCCCAGTGGATTCGTAAATTGTACCAGCACTTATTCTCTCAGCCTTGACCTCCCTAGATCTTTCAACAGACTTTGTACAAGTACACTGGATATTGCAAGCATCTGGATCAGGGTTCTGCCACAGTTCCTGGGGGCCTAGCTGGACAGGAATTGGTTCTGGCCCAAATCCTAACTGGCAGCAGGTTCTAGCTGACAGGAGACCAGAGAAATGTGTGCTGAAACCTCTTGTGTCTCAGCACTCTAAGCCACAGACCCACAGCTACTGCCTGCCTTTCAGATGCATGCAGATAAAGACAGAACTTAGACACTACCCCTAGAGGAGGGGCAGATGGTATATGAAAAAAAAGTCTGCCTAGCAGGGCCTACAAGCTAAGAAAGAATAAATCGATTGAAGTGTCGGATCAGCAGCTGCTTCAGAGCTATTTTGGAAAGAGGCTGGGATTAAATTAATAATAAAAAATATAAGCAACATAACCAATCTGTTGTTGTTGCCATCACCTAAATGGCATTTAATCTACTCTTTGACTTTGCTGTCTACATGTCTACCAATATCTCTGCTCATAGCTAAATAGTAAAAGCTCTGTTCTTTGGCATATTACTAGTAGATGATTATAACATGTTGGCATTATATATCCTTAACTATCTTTATTTATACTGGGCCTTGCCCTATCCTTATCTCCATTCTATTCATTCTTTGAAAAGACTTCTTTAGGTCCCCTATAAATTGCTCAAGCAAAAAGTGTGGTGCTTTTTGCTGGTCTTCTATTCTGAATAGAGAACTTATTTGTCATCAAACATTATAACTAGAGGTGTAAATTATCTGTTTTCTCAGTGAGCTGCTTGAGAACAACCTACAGTCTTCTGCTTATATAACTTCTCAATATTCTGTTTTGCTATCTGAAAAAAAGGAAATTTAGATGAGTTTTTTTTTAGCATTTTTCTTAGAGAATTATAATTAGGCATAGTAGTTGTGTTCATTTTGAAAAAATTATACATGCAAGGATTTTGATTTATGTGACTATTAAATGAGATACTATAGGCAAAGGGCTTACTCCTGTGCCTGATAAAGACACCAACCAGTAATACTTGCTTATATCATTTGACATCATTATCACTACCACCAATATTCCTTGTAAATATTTACACTGTGGTGTAAGTTTTGACATACACCACATGCTCAGTTAACTGTATTTAACCATGATGAGATAACTGGATAATACTGTGTGTGTGTGTGTGTGTGTGTGT
Source organism: Marmota flaviventris (assembly GCF_047511675.1). NCBI lineage: Eukaryota > Metazoa > Chordata > Mammalia > Rodentia > Sciuridae > Marmota > Marmota flaviventris. The sequence goes on from NC_092498.1 coordinate 25,864,677, forward strand.
GTGTGTGTGTTCCCGGGTATTGAACCAGGGCCATGCATATGCTAGGAAAGCACTATACCACTGAGCTACATCCCTAGTCCTGCATAGTACTTTTTTGATTACAGTGTTTGACAGACTCAAGGTGGTTCCTAGGACCACTGTGCCACCTTATATTCATGCTATTGAGTGTGGGTAGGACCTTGTATTACTAGTCAGCTTTGCATTACCACAATGAAATAGCTGCAGCAGCTAACTTACAAAGAGAAAAGGTTTACTTAGCTCACAGTTTTGGAGCTTCTAATTCTAAAATCAGACCAATGGTTTGGCCTATGGTGAGGGTGGTGGATGTTGACACATCATGGAAGAAGCATATATGGGAGTAATATGGTCACAACTCCAGCCAGAGAATAAACAGCAACGTCTTACAATCCTCTTTGAGGATACAAACCCCCCCCCCCCCTCCCCACGACATGAGGACCTCCCAGAAGCCCCAATTCTGGGGACCAAGCCTTTAACACATGTGCCTTTGAAAAATGCTCAATATCCAAACTAAAGCAGACCTGTCACTTCCTTAAAAACAGAAATACAAAAATAAAACAGAATGTGGCAAAGGTGTTTTATGATGAGATTTACATAAACTGCAATTTCTGTCTTGCTCTAGACGTTTTCTATTGACTTCTTGGCTTACATGCTTTCATGGAGCAAGCAGCCTTACCAGAGAAGTCCATATGTCAAAAGAATGGGAGTCTGTCAATATTCATGTGAACTTGTAAGCAGATCCTTTCCCAGTATAGCCTTTAGAAGACCTGGCTGATTGACTGCAGCCTTGTGAGAGACATTGAAATACAGGCACCCAGATAAGACACTCCCAGATTCTTAATGTACAGAAATAATAAATGAGATAATAAATGAGTGCTATTTTAAGCAGCTTGATTTATGATAATTTATTATACACAGCAATAGATAGCTAACACAACATTCCCACAATTTATGTTCCACAGTGTCAAAAACTTGTCCTTAAGCGATAAATCTGAGAAATGCAATGGCAGATTTCATTTTAAGTGTGGCAAGACCAAGAGCCTTTAGACATTAGAGCCAATACACATTGTGATTCTACTGTGTGAAAGGAGGTGAAGACAGGCAAGTGCAGCTCACTCTAAATAGACATGGCCAAGGAAAAATTTTAACTTTTAAAATTATTTTTCACCAATGAATGTACCATGGACCACAGTTTTACAAAAGTCATTTTATATTTACAGAAGTAGTAAAAGACCAAGAAATCTAAATCTGGTTCTGACTGTCTCAGAGAGAGGTAGAAGAGGTGGTTACAAGGACTACAGCCATATAACCAGAGGAAGAATGTATCTGACTCCTCTTAAAAATCAAAGTTTCACTTTCAATTTTTCCATACTCATTTCTGGCCTTTCTTGTCCCTTCCTTCTCCCAACACTTCAGTGGTAAAAATCACCAGCACTAACAGTGACAGTCAGTGTGCTGGGGGTGGGACAGGGTTGCTTGGAAGAGGAAGGAAAACAGCGGAGTAGAGTCCAATGAGCAACCTGTTTGACATCAATCACATCTGCCACTTATAAAAAAAAAAATTTAAAAAACGAAGTTTTGAGATTTTTAAAAAATTTTTTCATGTCTTCCTGATTTCTAGAAATTTCACAACTTTGGGAAGGAAAGGGCAAGTTGCTATCTGTTTGAATGTCTTATTGCTTTCCATGTTTATGCTTTCAATTTATAGAAAACCTTTTAGAGTTGGCTGGTAAAACTGCCATGTTTATTCTGGCGTTCACTTTGTAATTTCCAATTTCAATTTTTTTACCTAAGTGCATTTCTAAGTAAATTGATACTATGTCTGAATTTTAATATCACTTATTTCAATTTCTATTTTAAATGCTAATACTGAGAGAGATCAAAGAGCTCATTTACAGCTATTCCACTGAAAAAGTCCCAGATAGCTAAATCCATTTATCTGAGATTTTCATATTTCATATTAACTGATCATAATACAACTCAGACCTATTTGAATATCCTTCATGTTCTTATGTAAAAGAAATAATATGATCCTATAACATGATTTCAAGATAAATTATCTTCTAACTTACAGATTAAGGAAAAATACTCATGTTAAAATGTCAGTCATTATGATGCCCAGGTTGAGCTATTAGAAGTACAAATCAGTGCTGCCATATTAGAAAGAGGGTTGTACTGTCTACTTTACAGAGTTGTAAGAATTAAATAAAAGAGCCAAAGTGAATTCAGTGGGTCCAGAGTAATCCCAGTGACTCCAGAGGCTGGGAAGGAAGATCATAAATTCAAGGCCAGTCTTGGTAAATTAGGGAGACCCTATTTCAAACAAAAAAATAGAAAGGGCTGGGATGTAGCTCAATGGTGGAACAACTCTGGTGCAACTCCCAGTACTACAAAAAAGAAAAAGAAGTTATGAAAGCACTTTATAAACTGTAAAGGATTATTATTATTATTAGAAATAACTGAGGTTTGAGTCAAATTCATGCCCTAAAAGCCATCTAATGTGAAGTACTATACACCAAATACTTCTCTGATTCAACAACTAGAATGCTTCCAAAGGCTAAAGTCAAATATTCAAAAGCAAGAAAGCTCCAAGGCAGTGAAGTCTGGAATGACTTCTGTGTCTTGTACTGGGCAAGGCACTCATCCTTTATTTCAACATTGTATGGCACAGACGCCCACATCCAAGGCTGACCACAGACATATCATTCCCATACAAGATTAAGTGAGCAAGCAAACCTTAAAATTTAAGTGACTAAGTTGCTGTCCATAGCCAAAATGTAGGGCCCTGATATTTTTATTGGAATGAAGAACACATGCCACAGATCAATTTATGAATCTGCTAAAGAATCTATAATCTACCATTATCTCAAATCATTGTGACAATTTATTTTATATTGAAGATTACAACTGTTTTCCTTAGTTTATGCATATTTATGCTTATATATCTTTTCTCTTGAGATTTAAAGACTGGTCAAATGGGCATTAGAAGTACAAATGGGATTTGTACTGGGATTACTCTGGACCCAATGAATTCAGTTTGGCTCTTTTATTTAATTCTTACAACTCTGTAAAGTAGACAGTACAACCCTCTTTCTAATATGGCAGCACTGATTTGTACTTCTAATAGCTCAACCTGGGCATCATAATGACTGACATTTTAACATGAGTATTTTTCAGTCTAATTACAAAAAAAAATTTGCCAAATTCTAGAAAACAAAATAGTGGTATTTACACTGTTTTCTTCTTAACTAATATCACAGTTGTAAAACAAGCCACCAAAGACTCCTAGAAATCAATGTGCCATTTCACATTTAAATTTCTATGTTGCCTGACAATGAACAAGTAATACTTGCTGCAATATTTACTCCTTGGAGACCACAAACACTGACAATGAGCAGCAGTGGTGTTCATTCTAGATGAGGACTTACTCACTTTTTAAATTACAGCCATCCCCCAGTATTCCTAGGGGACTTGTTCCAGGAATTCCCACAGATACCAAAATCTGAGAAGGCTCAGTCCCTTACATAAAATTGTGCAGTAGTTTCATATAATCTACACACATCTCCCCTATACTTTAAGTCATCTCTGAATTATTTAAAATACCTAATATGGTATAAGCATTATATAAGTAGTTGTTATTGTTTATGGAATAACAACAGAGAAAAAAGTCTGTACAGGTGCAAATTTTTTAATTCAAAGTCTTTCCATTCAATGTTGGTTGACTCCTCAAATGCTGACCCCCAGTATATAAAGGGTCAATTGTATACACTAAGGTATAATTGAAATTTTCCTTAGAACTTAGTTTTCTTGCATTCCAAGGAATTATGTTATCTCACAAGTCCACCTCAGGAAAATGATTGACACAGCACTCAGTTGATGTTTATGAGAAGACATCGTGTAACAGTGGGGTCTTGGTTAGCTAAGAAAGTACTCTGTCTTAAGGGAAAAAACATGAAGTATAATTTTATTCTTAAAGTAGGACACTAGTGATACAATTCTATCACAAATATGTTATCAAAAGAATAATTCTGCTATTAAAACATTCTAAGTACTTTTGCAAGAATAGTTAGTTGAATAGCAATGTGATAGCAATATATTTTTAAATATGTAATACAACAGAAAGTTGGTATTACATAGTTTTTAAAAAATCTTCCTTGCTCAGTAACTGTACATTAAAATAGCAAAATAATAACTTCTACAAAAATGATTTAAAAATGGAACCATTTTCAAAAGCTTCATTAGGTCCCAGGGGAACCTTTGTATAATACAAATGATATTCAAAGCAATGACCCCCAAGGCTGTCAAGGAAGCTTAAAGTAGAAATGCAGGAGCCAGGGTGCTTTGATTTAAACCATGTCTCCTAGATTCACACTGTAGCACAGGCCTGGGCATATGATGTGCACACATTAAGAAATCCATTGCATGAGCTACTGAATAATTTCCTTTATCATATCCTTGTTCAAGAAGACAAAAGGTAGATTATACATTTTAGGAAAAAGCATATTAAAAATAAACCTCACTTTGAACATCTAAAGGGTTGGCAATAGATGTGAAATATATAAGAGTCTCTTTAAGCGAGGTACTGTTTCAAAATAATCAGTAGGTATTAACTCTTTAAATTCTCCTAAACTTTTCTGAGGTACACAATAGGCAGAAGTTCTGGGAACCCCTGATTTATAGCTGGTAGGTCAGAAGTACAGGAGTGCTGGGGCTTGTGATTGGAATCTGAAGTGGGAGAAGTCTTGTGGGATTGAGCCCTGTAACCTGTAGGGTCTGTGCAAACTCTGGGTATCTGTGTCTGAACTCAATGTTTAGACAGTCAGTTGGTGTCTGGGGTGTTGATAAATTGGTTATTGATGTGGGGAATAAAAAAGAAGTTGGTGTTGGAAGTGTTGTGAGTGAAAAACAGCACAGTTCCATGGAAAAGGCAGGAGCTGAACAGAAAATTACTCCCACTGGAAGGCCCTAAGGGCATTTTTCAGCTACTGCCCAATACTGCTGAGTTGTAATAGGAATATGGTTAGAGCCAATTTAGTCTTCATCTGCCTGCAGGACTTCTCAATGCTTTATTTCTCCCAGGAAGACATTAAAGAGGGTGGCTCTCTAATTCATAAATTACTGAGTCTCCATTCAACTTATATATCCAACAGGGTTTCCCAGGACTCATGTTCTGGTGCCAGTCTAGCATTCTGGGGGGCAGCTTCCTGACAGGACTCTCACTGTCCTGCTGATGTAGGACATTAGACCAACATGAGTGACATTCACTAGGTCACTGGGTCAGCACTCCTGTCTTTTGGGGAAACTGGTCCTGTATGTGTTAATTAAGTTATTAATTTTCTACTGGATAATACACTAGAGTTCCAGAAACATTGGTAACAATATGGTATTTTTAATTATAATTTAACACATCTCTTACTAAGTAACAGGTACAATGTTAATCACCAGGCCAAATCAGAGGTTTGGATTACATAATCACTGAAGGCCTATCAAAATTGAGAGAGGTTCTATAGTTGTAGTTCAGTGGTAGAACATGTGCTTAGCATATGTGAGGCCCCAGGTTCAATCACTAGCACAAAAAATTTTTCAAAGAAAATCTACATTGAAAAATTCTAAAAATGTGAGTATAAGTTTTCCTTTTATTTTATACAATTATAATGGGTTTATTTTATTTGCCACTCATATTTGCTGCCTGTATTCTGAAAAAAAATCATAACAAAATATCCTAATGATATGATTTTACTAACTGGAAGATGACCTCAACAGTAACACCATATCCTGTTTCCAATTCTTTAAGCAAAATGATTACATGTTGTATTTTGTTTACATTTTTCTTATTAGTGACTTTTATAAAGAAATATATTCCCTACTAGTTTTACATGAATTGAGACTAATGGCAACTTTCAAAAGCCATCGTAACCATCTGATCTTGATACCTTCCAACATTTTCCTTCGATTATGCCCCTTCCTTGATTATGCCTTTTCCTTGATTATGCCTCTGTTGTCCCATTCTCATGATATGGACATTCATTTAGCTAATGCATTGACCCATTTCATCTACTGCTCCCCACTCTGACTACCAGGCTGGTTCTAAGCACAGTTTGCATATTCAATCTGGTTGGTCATTGTTTCACAAGATAGATTTTCTTAACCAACAAGTCTACTCCATAATTGGACTAAACACTTCAGTCTGCATTTTTATGTCAGTATCCTTTTCTGATTAAGAATTAGAATGTCAAATAACTTGACATTTAAGAGAGACGATCCATTTTTAGAGTTCAAGTTTTTGTAAGCAGTTATAAATTAAGTTATAAAGTTGTATATTAAGGTTATTTTTAAAGGATATAGTTAAAATAAACAAAGTTTTTTAGACATATACTTAAAACTCATCAGCAGCATAGACTACTATTCTTAAATGATTTTTACTATTAATGCTCTTGTACTTACTTTTTTCATTGAAATGAAAAAAAAATATCTTGTTGTTTATATTAACACAGAAGAAATTACCCGGAGTGAGAAAGAAAATGTTAATGTTAATATAAAAATGTACTATTTTAAAAGTAAATGACACACATAGTATTTGAAAAAAATCTAAAGAACCAAAGAAGAAAAAGGAAAAAAAAAACTATCAAACATAGCATTAAAGTGACAAAAAAAGGTTCACAATTACAAATTTTTAAAGAATGTCTAGTTTTCCCAATTTACAGTTTCAACTTTCCCATAGCAGCCTGTCAGTTTTTCTTACTTCCAATAAAGATTTTAAAAAACAAGTGCTTTAGAAGCAATGATTCACTTGCTGTCATCCAAAGCTCTGATATAAATTTGGCAAGTTTCCATATGTTTCACTGGAGTCTTATTTACTTCTTAGAAGTTAAAGAGCTGGAGATGTGGGAAGATCCATCAAGAAGACATTTAGTGCCTCTGGGCAACCTTGTACACTTATTTTTGTGTTAACAAAACTCATGTTCAAGTGTAACCACTGCTGGCTTCAAGCAGGTAGGTGTGACATACATCTTTTTTTGTTGATTGGTTTATTTGGTTGTGTTGGAGGTGGAACCAAGGCCCTCACACATACTAGGAAGGTACTGTACCCTTGAGCTACATTCCTAGTCCTAGATATGAAATAATCCTATGGCTCATAATTCTGAGTGACCCTATTTAACATCATCTACCACTCTTCCACTCCAGTCATAGAATCTGTCCGTTAAGGTTCCAATCAGTCCATATGCGGATATTTCCTAAGTATACATGACTATATCTCTACTCAGATTCTTATCACTTTATCTGCTTTTTTTCATTGAAATAAAAAAAGATCTTGAAATGAAAAAATAATCTTGTTGTTTATATTAACACAGAGAATAATTACCAGCAATTATTCTCTCATATACTTCAATCCCTCACCCCAGAAGGTCTCATCAACAGAGGATAATAAGATGATCCGTCCTACTTGTAGCCATTGGTTCTGCATTTGATGATGTCTCATTTCCTTACATGCATGATATGGCTGAATATGAACTAATGCTCTTTCAATGAAAATTGCTTCATCTCCACTGAATTTGAAGCTGCCATTCTTTGCAATCAACCACTATCCACACTGCTTCAGTCTGGTTTATGATGACTGAACAGAGAGATTTTTCATATATTATGCATATAAATTGGATATTAGCTGCAGTTCATATACATCCCTCCTGTTCCCATTTACAGCTTTAAAAAAATCCATTTAGATGAGTTTTAGGGCAGTTCTTCAATAATAGATACCTGTCACTCTAATAAATACAGACTTTTGGTGATACTAATGTGTAGGTTCATCAATTATAGCAAATGTTCCATTCTGGCTCAGATCTTAATAGTGGGAGAAGCTATGTTTACAGGAAGGTAACTTTTGGTACTCACTCAGTTTTGCCCTGAACTTAAAACTGTTCTAAAAATAAAGTTTGCATGTTAGTAGACCTTGGAAATGTTATACTATGATAAAACAAATCAGAAACAACAATAGAATCAGACGTTGACATTGTCATCACCATCATCATCAATAACATTCCTCTTAAATGGAAAAAAAGAACTTCTGTAGTTTTGATTGGCATTTCTCTGATTGTTAGATATGATGAACATTTTTTTCATACATTTGTTGATTGATTCTATTTCTTCTTCTGTGAAGTGTTCAGTTCCTTAGCCCATTTATTGGTTTGGCTATTTGGTTTTTTGTTTGCTTGTTTGTTTGTTTGGTGTTAGGTTTTTTAAGTCCTTTATATATCCTGGAGATCAGTGCTGTAGGATAATTAAAGATTTTAAATAAAATTTAAATGATGAATCTAAGTAATGATTTTAAGATCAGGGAGAAGACAATGTTAAGTATCAACATTACTTTTAAAACTCTATACACTTTAAATAATTGATCAATGTAAGTAAAAACTGTCTAATTCCCACATCAAATCAAAATTATTTCTAACATGTAATCCCAATGATCTATTGGATAGATTTTAAAGTATGTAGATGTTCATTTGGAGTTTTAATGGAGCTTCCTAGAGAAATTGGTGGGGGGGGGCAGCACTTTCTTTAGTTCATACTGCAGACCTAGAGATACTCTAAATATATCCTTCACTTTCAAATCTACATGAAAACAAGTGCCTCAAGTTTGCATTAAGACTGTTTATGTGTTAAACTGTCCACAGGGCCTTTAAAAAGTGCAGTGATACTACATTGGGTGATAAGAACATTTTGTTATTAGAAAACATATTATAAAATGTCGCAAACCATCCATGGGCTGTGTGTGTGAGCTATGCGCATTTGAGCATATGAGGGGCCTGGCCTGACATTATTGCCTGATTGGGCTGTGCAACACAGGTGTGCATTTTCTCTCGCTCTGCCTGTGATCCCACACAGTACCTGAGATGGGTGTGGCTTTCCAAGATGTCAATCAACCTGCTGACCACAAGACATCACCAAGCAAGACTCCACCTTCAAAACCCAGTCTCTTGCCTCTCTTGCTCCCCTTGCCTTCCAGCATGGGAGCTAAAACCTGAGGTCTCAGAAATGTCCTTGACCCCCCAAAAAAAGATATTTCTGTGTTTGTTTGATTTTTTAGTTGCCAGCCCGGCCAGCTGGTGACAAAAAACCAAAGATATAGTAAAATTAAATCCCACCAGCTACAGTGAATGGATGAAGTTACATTTAACCTTCATTTGTATGTATAGCTCCAATTTGAATTTTGTATGTGAATGACAAAAAATAAACAGGTAAATGTCTGTACCCTTGGGTCCTTGGGACTAAAAGGCTTTTATCATTTTTTTTGGGGGGGATTGAACCCACTTGACCACTGACCATTTGACCACTGGGCCACATCCCCAGTGATATTTTGTATTTTATCTAGAGACAGGGTCTCACTGAGTTGCTTAGCACCTCACTTTTGCTGAAGCTGGCTTTGAACTCACAATTCTCCTTCCTCAACTTCCCAAAACACTGGGATTACAGGCGTGCACCACCGCACCCGGCTAGGCTTTTATCTTTATATTTATCAAACTGACTGACTCTATTCTACATCTGGAAGAAGTCTATTTCTTTCCAGGTTCTACTATTTCTTACGTAAATTCTGAGAAGCATCTAAAACACAAACCCTGCACTTGCCATGTCCTCTACAGAGTCACATTGCTGATGTGCTCTTTAAATTAATCTAAAATGTGATTTACAATAATTTCCTTTCCACAATCTATTCAAGGAACAGCCTGAAGGAGAAAACTATCAACATTAGGAAGGTAATATTTTAGGCCACTAGTAGAAAAAGACCTGTGTAATTTTACTTGATTAAAACCACAGAGCTGTTTAACTTGGTTCCTCTGTTAGGAAAGTCAATAACATAAGCCAAGACTTCAAATGTTTATATCACAGACTTCTCACTGTCTCTGTTTTTCTGGGAAAATTTAATCCAACTGTCTTTCAATACAATTGGACTGTGACCCTTAAAAATAGCCAAAGGACGGCTGGGGAAATGTGGGTGGCACCAATATCTTGCATCAATTAAAGGCAGCTGCAATTCTACATTAGCATCATTGTTTAAATCTCCTTAATATGGAAAATTAGCTTCAAGTTTTCATATTAAACAAACTACAAGTTCTTGGTGAATTTTTGCATTTACATGTTACGCTTCATTGATTTTCTTTTAATGTGCTCTCAATGTATACTGTAAAAGCAGGACTCACATTTATTTGAACTTCCAAGACTGAATGAAAAATTAGATTCTAGGGAGGGATAAGATTGCATTAATTCCAGATTCAATGGATATATTTTTTTACCCAACAGAAAATATTCTGGCCTTTAGAATACAGATTAATAATATCAGAAATGTTTAACATGAAAAGCCAGCACTAAAAGGACTTAGGAAATAGCTGTACAATGCTCTTTTATTCCTCGTTTCAGACAAGTAGTATAAAGCTCAGAATGAATAACAACTTCTTAAAAGTTGCAAGCTACTTAGAGCCAGAGCCAGATCTCCTAATTCAATGTTTAACACGCTACTCTCAGTAACAGTTCAACTAGACAACCACTGGGGGTCTTCAGAGTAGAAACTTCAATACTTATGCATCTTTTGTGTATGTTTACAATCTCTCAGTGGTGTTTATTTCAGACTCAAAGGAATCCTGAGGGTTAGAACTACCTACAGTCATCAATTCCATCTGCACTCTTGACTACACACAGCCAGCACATCATTGTTAAAGAGAAAACTATGAGCTGTGAGTTTGCCAATGCTAATTGAACAGAAAGTAGTCAATTCAGATGAGCTTTAGTCTTCACACTCATTTAGTCATGCTTGTATTTTACTCATTCAACCAACATTTACTTAGCAACTACTGGATGCTAAACAATCTACTCTGTGCTTCTAGGAACAACAGAGAAAACACAGGTCAAATTCTGCACTCACAGAATTTACAATCAAGTAATTGAAGCAAAAGATATTTTTACAAGTGAATCAAATAATTTCAGTGTACCAGAGCGCTATTGAAGAAGCTAAGTTGGAGGGTAATAAGGGGAGTTTCTATTTGTAGCAATGTGACATAGACTATGATCTCTATAATGAGAAATAGACAACCACATGAGAATCCGGATGAGCGTTCCAGGCAAAGGGAAAGGCCATGCACAAGGTAACGATGTGGGAACAAATGTGGGATTTTGCAGCACCACAGTGCACAAGAAGCAGCAAGGGGGCAGAGATACATGCTGATAAAGGATTTGAATTATTTTGCCTAAGATGAGGAAGACAAATCATCAAGTAGGAAATGAAACTGAATACCCACTCTTGATTTTATTATATGTAGGTAGAACAAACCTCTGTAATAGTAAAGCACAGCAATTCAAAATCAAGTGTAATATACTTATTCCAAATGCATATGGGAAATAAAGTTGTTCAGGTAAGTGCTAAAGTATGTCTTTGCTAATAAGAAAAAAAAAAAAAAAACAATAGTTAAGGCATTTTGACCACCTGGAACTCATAACTGCATTCTGTTGAAAGCCAAATGGGTCTATAAATATACAACTGTCTGGTTTATTTTCTAAAATCTGCTACATATTAAAGTTGAACCTAATCAAATGACAAAATGTTCTTTCAATGATATGCATTTATTTTGCATTAGTGAAATCTATTTATATAATATGGGCTTCATATTTGTTATATGTAAAAACAGCATATATGTATGTGTGTGTGTGTGTATAGATAAATAGATAAATAATTTATTAGAGAATTAGGTATCCATATTAGGTTAAATGTCCATACATTTAAAAATAAAGACCATGGGTCACTTGAGATTGAAGGACATGCATCAAGCATATGAAATCCTAACTTTGCAACTAGCTGTCTGTGTTACCAAGTTTCTAATCCTCCTTGAATCTCATGTCTTTTCTCAAAAATATAGGTAAGTATGCTTTGGTATACTATGGTTGAGGAGGAAATGAACCAAGAATTTCTAAGTATCTAATGCAAAGAACAAACATAGTAAATTTCAGTGTTTTTACTCCTCCAATGTATTTTTTTAATAAGAAAGTAGTAACTACAATATGAAAAATACAATTATACAGAATGCATTTGTCTCTTAATCAAAATTTCATGGTGCTGCTCACATAGAGAGAAAGGTAAGACAAAGAAATGGTTTCTAAAGCTTTTTATATGTCAAATTCTAAATTAAGACCTTGTGTTTCTAATTGTTCTGCTGCCTGGAACCATCCTATTTTGACTGTTTTGCTTCTCTATAGTTTTCAGTGTGTTTCCTTCATCTCAGACACACACGTGCCCAAACACAGTAAATCACAGTTAATTGCATGTCTTAAATTAAAAGACAAAAATAATGCACAATTAATTGGGGGAAATTGTCAGTTGGCGAATGAGTCTCGCTCATTACACTCCCTGCACAGGATGTACGCCAAGTGAGCATTCCAAGCTAGAAGAATCAGCCCAAGACACCAAGGGGAGGGGCCTGGGCTCAACCCTCTGCAGAGCAGTCTGGGCGGAAGAACCAAATGCTTGTAGCACATACAGCTTTCACTACAAAGATGCTCAGTAAAGGATTGTGCCAATTAGAAAGAACTAGAATTCTCATTGATAAAGGATTGAAGATTGACTAGGTTGTGGGCAATAAGCATGACAATTCTGCCATTCTTAATAACATAAGAAAAGGCATACTCTTATATGAAAAATTCTTGAAAAACAGTATTTCATTTTTTAAGGATAGGTAATAAACACATGAGGCAGGAAATGAGAGGAGGAATAGAAGGAGGAGGAGAAAGGCACTGGAAAATTCATAAACAAAATTGTTAATATTGTCATTTCTGAGTTGTTCATACTTTCCAAATTTTCTAAAAACATTGTTTAAAAATTAGATTCTAAGTTGTTTCTCAATCCAGTATTATAAAACATCAGTTTTTATTAGTATATAATAATCATACATTACAGTGGGGTTCACTGGCATTCATATATATACATAAAATAATTTCCTTCAATATACTCCTCAGTACTTTCCCCTCCCTCCCCTCATACCTCCATTTCCCTTCCTCTACAATTCTGGTCTTTATTCTACTAATTTACACATATATTGTTTTTCATTGCTGCATTACAACTATACATAAAAGTGAATTCAGTGTGGTATATTCATTTTATTCTCCAGTTCTTCCCCTTCTCCTCTCTTCCTCCCTCCTTCTTGATCTCCTACCTCTCTTATACTGATCTTCCTTCTGTTTTCATCAGATCCCTCATTTTATTCCTTTTTTTCTCTCTAGCTTCTGTATATGAGGGAAAACATTTGTCCCTTAACTTTCTAAATGTGGTTTATTTCACTGAGCATGATGTTATCCAATTTTAAAGATTCATTAGAATCTTTTAAGACAAACTTACCTGGCTATTATAATATCATCATTTTAAAATTTAAAAATAATTTCCAATAAGCACAACCATACAATCCTATTGTATCCTTGGCTATACAGACAAACCAATTCTATGAAAATATATTTTAAAAATACACAAAAACATGTTCAATACAATTAAATGTCAATATAATAATTTATTACAATAAACACCTTATAGTATATTGGCATGCCATAAAGAAATCACTGTAAGTTCCTTGTAATTTACTCACACTGACAAATCACAAAATATATTCACAGGAAAATTAATACCTCTGAATTTGAGGAAAAGTAAACCTTCTCACCCCAATGCATCTACCCTGCCATTATTTTCTACAGTCTAGTAGCCTTTTATCTAGCCACTTAGAATAATCTTGATGCTAAATCTAGAAACAACAACACACACACACACACACAAACATACAAACACAGTTTCATCATTTTTTATCAAAGTGGGTAAATACAAAAAAGTTTTGTAATATATCACTAGTAATGGTAACTTTCCCTTTATTTCACTTTTGGAAGAAAAAAATACAAAAAGCCCAACAGAATACATTCATTCCAAAGTCATTCAACCATCTGCTAACCTTGAAATACAAAAATAATCATTTCTGCCTTCTTTTATTTATTGGGGTTTGGACTGGGAAAAGATAATCATATTTCAGCAAAAGCCCATATCACAACCTCAGGCATCTATGTCCCAAGGGTAATATTTTTATTCCATTCTTAATGGAACGATTTTCTAATCAGAATATGTATTCAAACATAATTGAGGTAATGCAATGTCAACACGTGATGCTGTCATCAAGCAACATCCCCCAGTGCTGGGAGTCAACTGAACAGAATGTCTGGTGGGAAACAGAGCCTGAGCAATGCAGCAACATAAGCCTTGGCCAAAAAAAAAAAAGGGAGGTAGCAAACAGGACACAAGAGATCTGAACCCCTTCAGATGCTCAAAGCCATGTGTGGAGGAAAGTGTCTAAGCTGGAAGAGGCCAATCTTAAAACTTCTTAGGAAGGACTGATTTATAATAGGCCCATTAGAACCCCAACTTTTAAATAGAAATGTGCCTACAATTATAATGTAAAAAAATATTTGATACAAAAGTCATTTTTGGAAAGGTCATGCTGTCCCTAGATTTCTAAGTTATAAATCCTTAGGTAGCATACATTATTGATTACTATATATCCTACAATGCCCTGAAATGGCTCATTTGACTTTAAATTTCTTAAATTTTGAAAAAAAATTTGTAATTGATGAAGTTCAGTGATGAACTATCATATCCTTCTATTTTTGAGTATACTTGACATTATCATAATAAACAGTTAAAAAAAAAGATGTCCTTGAGTATATTTTATGCTCAACATTTTACTGCCATTTCCTTTGGAAACATATATTGAGATCTGATGCTTATAGTTATTTAAGTAAGCAGCCTAGATTTTTAAAAAATCCATCCACCATTATGTTTTATGTTATATTAAAAAAGAAAAAAAATCTTCTTTCCAGAAAAAAATTTACCATGCTCTATGATGACAGAAGTGGTGCACCTAACAAATGCAGTGCCACCATCTGCCTGGCACTTTCACCGTGTGACAAAATAGACTGGTAATTAACTGCTTTCCTACCGAAATCTGCCAGCTTCAACTCCCCCGTGTCACTGATCAGAAGATTCTGTGGTTTCAGGTCTCTGTGCAAAATATAACGCTGGTGGATGTAAGACAGCCCTCGCAGCAACTGAAATAAAAACAACTGAAAAAATAGGGAGACAAAAGTTAAAACCTGAATTCAGACAAATGCCAGTTTCTATATATAGTCTGACAAATACTTGAATTTAGAGAAAATGGATACCTATCACTAAATTTTCTACCAAATTATTAAATAGAATGTACCAGGATTAGCATGTAAATCCCTAATCCACTAAGAAATAAGTCTGGAAATTGCTAACAACCTATTATATTGGAGAGATCTGCATTCTCATCTATGCTCTACAAATTGAGCAAAATGTAAAAAAAAATCAGTTCTTTACAATATTTTATTTTTCCAGGTCTAAAATGATGTATAAGAGAGACATCCATAATATTATAACACATAAAAGAGTACTGTTTATGTAAATGTGTACATATTTAATTCCATAGAAATGACATAAACATGGCACCCATGGATTGACCCATTAACATGCTTTAAGGAAGAGAAAGATAAGATGACTTTAAATAATTAAAACAAAAACAGTCACATGGTCCAATTAATACTCTACTGTAATTATACTGCTCTTGCACATATGGCCATAGAGATTAGGCTATTGCCTAAAGACAGACATGTACCTTCACTAATTACAGAGCAGCCCTATCCTAATGGGGGAAGGAATAGAAAACAGAGACGTAAAGGATTCAAAGGCAACACTTGGGTGAAAAATAACTTGATGATTAATGGCTTTCTCTGTGAAATTGCATCTTATCAAATGTCTATATTTTGATAACAAAATGTATGATTTGCTAGACTTCCCAGTATTCTGTTTATGAAAAAGAGATTATTGTAAAACTATGTACTTGCTAAATTATTCTAATTGACATGGTATTTTTAAAAAATCAATCTCCTAAAACAAAAATGAAAAACCAATGTTCTTACTTCTGCCCACATAAACTTGAGTACAAAGTTTATGGTGTGAGCCACCCCACTATAGGAACTGTGGCTAGAACTCAACACATGCAAACAATATGTTGATAAGTCTATATACTGGGTATTAACAAGCCAGTTTCAAGGAAGTTTTAAAGACAAAAGATAGTATAAGGATTCTGAAATACTCAAATGAAAAAGATTACCAAATCCTTGGCCCTGGGACCTAGCATTTCTGGAATGTTCTAACTAACTAGAGTCAATGAAAACCAAGATATATATATATATATATATATATATATATATATATATATATATATATATATATATATATATTTTAAAGAGAGAGAGAAGAGGGAGAGAGAAATTTTTTTTTAGAGAGAGAGAGAGAGGAGAGAGGGGGGAGAGAGAATATTTTTTAATATTTATTTTTCAATTTTCGGTGGACACAACATCTTTATTTTATTTTATGTGGTGCTGAGGATCAAAACCAGCACCCCATGCATGCCAGGGGAGCGTGTTACCACTTGAGCCACATTCCCAGCCCAAGTAATATTTTTAAGAGGGAAAAATACCTTGAAATAATAGTAAGATTAATTCTTCACAAAATCTTTGTGTGTGACAATTTGCATACCAGGCAGTGATGGCCTGGTATCATATTTCAGAGTGTAAGTATTAAGAAGTAGAAGTCTGTTCAGTTAGTCTATATTAAAATACTGGCTGAAGGACTAACATTTCTCTGGACTTCTCTTGCTCTCAAATCTTTCTGAATAGTGGATGGAAAGATTTAAGTTAACACCAGCCTCATTCCTCACTTTTAGTCCACCCCACATCCTGAAGCTTAGAGTTTAAAATATTATAAGAAAAAAAATATGTATTTAGTTTAAAAAGGAAAAAAGGTGACTATTACCTCAGTGACAATTAATGAAGTAGGTGCTATTATTATCTCCATACTAGTGATAAGGAAACTGAGTACAGTTTCTGAAGATCACACAGCAATTAAGTGGCAGAGCCAGGGCTCAGACTTTACTACAAAGTTTATGCCCTGAACCACCCCACTATAGGAACTGTGGCCAGAAATCAATACATGCAGACAATATGTTAATATAGAAGCTACTTCCTCCAACTGCTAGGACAGAACATGGATATCTAATAGCCCAGTTTCCAAGGCTACTGAGCTCACTGACTCCATATTGGTGCTCAGTCATTGTAACTCTAGATTCCTGGCTTCCAGCAACCTTCCTCCACTCCCCCCACACCCCAACACACACATACAGCTTGCTGTTTCTCAACTCTGTACTTTTGTTCTTGCTTTTAAAGCCCCCTCTCTCCCTGATATACTAATTTCCATGTACACTTCACTCTCTCCTTAGGAATCCCTCCTCTCTGGAGCCCTCCTCCCTATCCCTCTCTTCAGGCTCTCAGCCCCATGCCTACAGGTTGCCACAAGGTGCTTCTCTGTGCTCCCAATGCAGCTTCGCACACATCTAGCACAGTCAAATTTACCACCTTCATAAACTATGTACACAGTCAGCACTCCTGTGCCAGTAATAGGATTATTGAACTGAATTTAGAGACATCTGGATGGTGGCAGATAAAAAAAAAAAAAAAATAACAGAAAGGAAACCCAAGAATGGAATTTTCTAGAAGCTAAGGGAAGTGGGTAGATCAAGCAGTATCAAAGGACTCTTGTTTTAATACCTTTGCTAATTAGTGAAAATATATAATCCTTATGCTAATCCAGAGCTATTCAAATCAGATATCATGTTAAAGGAGATTAGGGAAGTCAGTATAAGGAAAGGATGCAAATAAACACTCCAGTTATAAGTGTACACAAGCCCCAAACATGAAAAATAGAGCCCCAACAAATTTTTAGTTCTTTGAGCAATGAAGAAAGTAAGTCAGAATAAATCTCCATAGAATATACTCACTGGGGGTTTATAAAGTGCTAACCAAAGTATCACATGCTGTCATGCAAGGGGAATGCAAAGATGAATAGAAATAAGATGTGGTTCCCGGACTCGAGGAACTCACAGTGTGCTAAGTATGACAAACATACAAACAGATCACAGACAAAGGTGATGCACAGCAAGTAAACTGAAAGCACAGAGGTATCTAATGACAATGAAGTATTAAAACTGATCTAACATTATAGGGAGAAGAGACTGAAAAAATGGTAAACCAGAAAACTTGCCACTCCAAAACCAGAATTCATTACCTGTAATATTTAAAAAGGAAACTGAATTGAGTATTCACTAGACACAGAAGTAGAAAAGATATGTAAAACCCCTGTTGCTATACCAAGGGGAAAAATTAAGGTGACGAAACAACGAGCCATTACATAAATTCACAAGAAAAACTTAAACAAATAAGACAATATATGAAACCATGAAATGACCAACTTATCATCATAAAAGCAATTAAAGACTTCACTATTAGAAAACTAGACACTTGACAAATAATGTTTTAAGGTGACTAATAGCATATAACGTAAGGGTAGGGGTAGGAAGCATTAAGGAATCAGCACCTTGCTGAATTAAATGAAATGTCCAAGTATTCTATTTGGAAAGATCCATCCAGAAAACCTGAGTCTTACTTGGGGATTTCTTCCTCTAGCTAAGCAGGCAAGAACCTAAATTTATCATCTAAATTTTTAAGAAAGCTACTTCTCTTGCTTGGGGTATAAACAATGACACAACAAGCTATACTTGGTCTTTTGTGAAAAATCAGAGGACACAATGAGAACAAATAGGACCACAAAGAGAAGGCTACACTCAGAGACAGAGTAAAAATCAGCTTTACTGTTAAAACTTGGTAAATATCTGTGGAATCTCAAGTGCTAAAAAGGAAAGAAGGGAGACCAATACTGACTAAAGGCTTAGAGCAAAGACTTTTACATATATTACGTAACCTTTCCATCTATAATCCTGCAGTTCTGCTTTTAAACAAATGAGAAAACTAAAGCTCTAAAGGAAAAGGAAATGCCCTCATGGTACTCCTCCAGCACCTTGTGCTCCTGAATGTCACCACATCTCCTCCAAAACAAGGTCAATGCTTGCTAAGTGCATGGAATTAAAAATATTACTGTATTATAAGGTGAACTCAAGTACACAAAGTCTCAATTAACATGTCATATAATGATTCTTGAATTCACAAATTCTTTTTTTTTTGGGGGGGGGGGGCAGGGATTGAACTCAGGAGTACCTAGTCACTAAGCTATATCTCCATTCCTTTTTAAGTTTTCATTTAGAGACAGGGTCTCTCTGAGTTGCTTAGGGCTCCCTAAGATGCTGAGAGTGGCTTTGAACTCACTATCCTTCCACTTCAGCCTCCCAAGCTGCTAGGATTATAGGCATGCACCACCACACACAAATTCTTGAATATCTGTTTTTGCTATTTAAAACCTTCTTAGAAATAACTAATATGGCAGAAGGCAGTGTCATGTACTGATTGATAAATTATATTTGGAACTATCTTCTTGTCTTCTACTCTAATAGCCAAAAGGTCTTCCTAAGAACAATTTGTTGCCTCAGGATATTTTACTCAATCTTTATAAAAGGAGATTCCTCCCAATCCATCAGTATAATCGCTAATGATTTATATTCTAGTTTGAGTATGTTCAACTTCTGCAATAAAAATGCCAGAGAAAAATGCCTTAGAAAGCAATGACATGATGAGCAGGGACACTTTTGTCATCTATCTTTAGCCCAGTTGTCTTGCCGTCCTCTGCAGGATGCAGTTCCCATGCTCAGTGCCATAGCATATAGTCTTCTTGTGAGAACCCATTAATACTTCATCTATTCCCTTCTGAAACTCTTTAAACTTTAAGCAGGTTGAAAAAGAAAAGACAAGTTATTTCATCACAATTTTTAAGGGAAACTGCTAAAAAGAATAGATTGTTGGATTCAAAATGTTTATTGCCCAAATAACCTCTGGCACAGTGAGCAAGAAGCTTCATAACCTCCCCTCCCATCCATGTCTGAAGACCTAAGATCAGATGTTCTTTTTCTCAATGTCTAGATTGGTTAGGTTCCATGAATAGTCAGAAATATATGGATTATTTAATATATGTGGCTCCACTTGATAGGAGATGAAGAACATCTTACAGATTTTCAAGGCATGAATTCCTTAAAAGAATATCCAAGGTCTTTTAGGGATTGCAGGAGATTAATGACTCGGCTAATAAGAGCTATTAGCAACGGACCCTACCATGATGGCACTATTTCTTACAAAGACAGCTAATCTACTTTTCTATTATCTCGGGGCTATGCTAAACATCCCTTATCTTAGGTTTCTCATTTCCAAAATGACTGGCTGCATCTTAGGTGTCTATAATAGCCATTTACATTGTGAATTTATATAATTCTATAATTTTTGAATAATAGAAATGTAAGAGACTCTGTAAATCAAACAACTGCACTACCATGATAGTAAATCTACCATTTATTGAAGGCTTATTGTGACAGACACTGCAGCTAAGTGTTTTATATTTATCAGATAATTCAATCTTCGCAACATCCTCATAGTTAAAAACGAAAGAAAGGGTCAGAGAAATTAATCAGCCAAAGAGACACATAGAAAATATGAGGTAATATTGATAATTGAATCCATGTTTGTCTTATCAAGATACCATAATTAAAAGGACTGCTACTCAAAAATATGGATACTACTTGATTAGTTAGAAGTTGTATGAGTGCAAGGCTTCAAAATGTGACACTGGCAGATAAGTCAAAATTATATGTAGATAATACATCAAATAAATGTTCTATGTTTAATATTACATTATTTAAAAATCCATAGGCTTCACAAACATTAAACTGCCAATATATCTACCTTTCTAGAAATGTTAATTAGAAACTCTGGGTTCCCAAAATATCTAATGAATGTCATAATATTTTATAATATGTATCAGATAATAACATTATTGCAACACTAGGTCTTCTTCAATTTTTAAAAACCCCAGCATGATTCATCATGATTCAGTCTACTTTGTTTCAAAAGACCTAATGCAAATATTTAATCCTAATTTGTATTATTATACAATACATATAATATGCATCTAAATAGTTTCTATTTTATAAAGCATTATTGCAATTTCGTGTGTTAAATTTTGTGAATAATACTTAAAAAGTCATACAGATATATAAAGGAGGCAGAAGTAAAAACCTAGCTATTCAACATTGGACTTACTTGACAGCATTAAGTGTGTTACTGAGATGGTATAAGACAGTATTTATGCCAGGGCATCATGCCACATATGTATTTTTTAGCAATATACTTATAAATCCAGCTTTTTGGAAAAATGTGTGTAGCAGATAGAGTTTGTCTTGGCAATTTTCTGCCCTTTTTAATTTCATTCATTCTACCTCTGCTTTCTCATTGTATTCCCTCCAGGTCCTGAGATAAACAACATACCATAATTTCTAAATAGATGTAACAAAAATTAATTTATATCTCTAAGATCCTGGAACATTACCACATGTTTTTCTTAAAGATGACAGTTTTTTTCAGGATAATGAACTCCAAAAATGAGACGTTCCGGTACATGACAAACTCCTGAAATGACTGCTTGCAGCTTCCATGATCCTGGGGCTTGCCAAATCAGGTGGCCTTCCATGCCACCTTCCTTCCTGCCTCAAGGCAATGGTGGATAGCAAGCAAGGTATTGCTTTGAGCTTGGTGGTGCCCATGGCGGTGCCCACAGTGAGCAGGCAGTCTAGTCTATATCCTCTGAACCTGGGAGTCTTACGAGGGGTCAGATGGGGCTGAGAGACAGATCCTGTTTTTTTCACATTCTGTGAAAGCAGACCTAGAGCACACACATTTCCAAGCTATGTTAGGATTTGTATGTCTGGAGAAGAATGAAGGGAAGGCTGGGCCTTCCCTTTAATAAAGTTGGTCATCAGCCTAAACTTCGTATTAGGACTAGAAACAGTATTCTAGCTGAGTAGTGACTCTTGAGGACAAGATGATCAAACTTTAGCTGTTGGATTTAATACTGACCCAAAACCATTTCCCAAGAGAAAAACTAAAAGAGTTTTTCTAAGAGACTCAAAAAACATAATATCTTTCATCATTGTCAACTTTCTGTCAGAATTACACAGTTGACATGACTGTTTTATGTGCTTTTTACAACTGCAAATAATCATAACAAAATACAAATTAGAAAAGGAAGAGTCAGAAATTCTTTCTACTCAAATTTCTTTGGGAATGTAAGCTACATTCCTCAAATACAGAGACATTCTTTTCCCACACAATGAAAATGAACAAATATTTTTAGACTTTAAATAGTTTTACTGCCTAAAGTAATCTCTTAGATATTTAAATCATCATGAAATGTCTTAATATTAATTGAGAAGTCTAATATAACTTTAAAAAGAGAGAGATGCAGCCTGAAAATAGGTGATGAATCTTGAGTCTACAGGTCTTAGAGAAAGTTCACCCAAGCAAGCTGTATGTAGAGAAAAACTAATTTCAAAAGGAATGTAATAAAGACTTGCGAATTTAGATACATATGATCAACAACCTCTGTCCATGTCCTTTTAGAGAGGTGTGAAGTAATAGGAATTCATGCATCAATGAGAAAATACCTATAAGCTGTACTGCCTAGTCATATGATAATCATAAAAAAAATTCCTAAAAGTGTGTGTACACTCTATATTCCATGGGCTGGTTTTCCTCCTGGGGTGTCATATCTGTTAGGTAAACATGCAAACAAAGGTGCAGCTACACCTTAAGTCTGCAGAAAGGCAAGGTAAAGCAGCTGGTCTGAAGCTAGAATATATAATGGTGTTTCTCTATTCCCAACAGGTAATCCCCAAGCTGGGTTCTTCCACCTTATAAGGAAAGTATCCTATAACATACTTCTTGTGTTGTTCTACATTTCGTCAATCTTTGGGGTTGATTTCTTTTCAACCGGGTTTTATTTTTTTTAATAAATAAATATATTGACATATATTTTATTCAAAGCCATTTAATCCAAAACCATCAAAAGCAATCAACAAGGAATTGAACTATCATTCATTCATTATGAAATATTTAGTGAGTGTTGAGAATCCATGCTAAGTTCAAAATATAAACAGATAAATAAGACTGCTTCTGACCATAAAGAATTTCATGCTATATCAGGGAAAAAAAACATTTATGAAGATAATTTTCAATGGACATGGGATGTACAAAATATAAAGAAGTAGAGGTATGTCCAAGGCATAAGATGACCAAGAATGAAGCATACCTAGGGAGTTCAGGGTAAGAAACACAATGGATACGGGAGTATAATGACAGCCTTCATAAGTAAAGAAAATGGATGGTTCTGAAAACTCATTTGTTTATATACCATCTGAACTTTCAGAATATTAAAATATTGGACAAAATAATTGATATGCAAATATTAAGAGAAGATATAAGAACCCAACGGTACAGGATTTCAAAAATAACTAGCTTAAATAGATAATCACACTTTTTAATTAATGAACATGTAATGCCATGTGCAAATAGTGAGAGTAGAACAGAGAATGCATCTGGATGCTGGCTGTTATTATTTTTATAACTTATGATTAATTAATTAATGTACTAATGAATATATCCAGTATAGATCATATTTCTGAAAACATTATATTTAACTTGATGTTTTACAGGCTTTAAAGAGTTTCCCAGAAATTGTCCAGGTTAAAAAGTTAGAGAAGAATAGTTATAGAAGTGTCCTAACACAATTGGGTGTTGTGTTATTTAATTATTCTATCATTTCATTATCCATCATAATAGCAGAACTGTGAATGACCATATCAAAGTCAAGAACAGCAATAAGCTGAGATGAAAACTTTTAGGATTTAACATTGCTGTAATGGAGGATACTCTAAAGATCAATAATTCCAACCTTGAGATTTGAACAGATGAAAACATAAATAGGAGGTCGAATAATCTTTTCCTTTACCTAATTCTTTTATAGAGAGATATAAAAGATTATATATATATATATATATATATATATATATATATATATATATATATATATATATATATATATATATATATAAACATACGCATGTGCATGAAAACATAAGCTGGCATAAGAATTCACTAACCTATAATCCAGGCAAGGAAAAAATGAGCCCCCATAGTTTAAATCATGAAAACAACCAAAAAATGACCAACTATATTAACATCTAATGTTAACATAGAGACAGCCAAAGTACTAATAGAAGTTCTATTTTCTTTTTGAAACACTCAGGACTTTGAGATGTACCCATTTTTCATAGTATATCAAACAAGAAAACTTCCGAGTAGCAGAGATATAGTGTGTACATAGACTAAGCTAGGAAATACTACTAAGGGATGCCTAATGAGGTCAAGGAACAAATCAACACAGACAGCCTGCTGACTGTTCATTAGCCACCCTGGAAGAGCCAAAGGTGCCCCACCTCTAACAACTGCCAAACAATAAGAAAGGACCACTGGAGTTCAAGCATGAATATAAGGACATTTTCGACCTGAAAATGCCCTAAGAGGTCATGTAGTTCAGTGTGCACAAATCGATAGACTGTTAATTCATTTCAAAGGTTGCATGAATTTTTGCAAGTTTTTGTATGCGCATGCTTAAAAGCTGAGGTAATCAGTCACTCATTTAATGGATGGGAAAACAATGAGATTGAATCACTGCTAAGTAGTTCTAAATAGAAGTGGGATCACTATTTGTCTTTGCCATTACACTAAGCAATCTCCTATTAGATATTAAAACAATTAACTATAGCAGGAAAAAGACATACAGCTGGGGTCTCCAATCCCTGATTTTCTAAAAGACTTATCATCCCCTGTGTAACCACTCCATAAGATCTCTGTGAGCCCACGTAAAGTGCCCTCCTTTGTCAAAGTGCCACATATAATCTCTGTGATGTCTATGTTCTGGCAATCCTTACAACTGAAATAATTAACTCATGTCCTACAGATACCTGAGAAACCAAAAGTAATCTACCAGAATACTCAAGGGGGAAACTAGAGGACATAAAAATATTTTGAGAATATAAATATCTAAGGACAAGCCTATGTAGTTACTTTACAATGCCTCGTATATAGTTGGTGTTCACCAGATGTTTGTTGAACTGAATTGAACTGTCATATTAAGCATCCAAAAGACTGTCTCTAAATGAGGAAATATTATTACCCAAGAATTGCTTTCCTACTTTTAATCACAGTTTTCCTTAAGCAACTCCAAATATTGATCAATCTTTCAGTTATTCTAAATGGCTTTAAATTTACAAATAGATGTCAGCCTTTTTATATGCTCAATAAATTAGTGCAAGACTTTCTCTCAGTGTTTCTGTTATAAAATTAATATCTCTCCAGTAAGATATTTTGGCTAATGAATAAGAATCTCTCATCAAATTAATAACACCATTAGATTCACTTTCAGATGGTTTAACAATGGTCTTTGGGGTCTAATAACATATTGCTGGCTTGAGCAAGCTGCCACTGGACTGAATATGAATTTGTACTAGGCAAATTCTCCATCTGAAAATTCCATAACTACCGGAAACTAATTGTACAAAAATCTAAATAGTTTCTCCTGCAAAACCTGTTTCTTTTCCTATATTGCCATTTATAATTAGCAGCATTATAATCTAACCATTTCCCCCATCTAAAAGGCGTATAAAACTTTCTTCTCCTTCAATGAAAATATCCAATTAATAAAATATCCAATCAAATACTAATCTTATAAACAAATATCATATTAATGCTTTCCTCTTATTCCAATGGCCATTGCCTCATCACCTTGTGCCTGAGCTCACAGTTCTCCCTATTTCTAAGTGCTCCCTATTCTAGTTTTAACTTCATATGGCATCAAATCCATGTTCAAAAAAATCAATCTGATCATTTCCCACTCAAACTCTTATCAGTGTCATCCTACTGCACTCAAGGAAACTTGGATGTTTACCTAAAAATACAAGTCTTTTGGTTTTCATCTCCAGGAACCCCTAATATCTCCCCTAACATGCTCCTTAAAGCTCCTATTTGACAGATCTTGTCAAGGTCTCCATGTACTACTTATTTTTTGTTTTGTTTATTCCCTTAACTTTGATCATATATTGTTGACACTTTCTCCATCTGGCATGGAAGTTACCTTTCCTTTAAGCTAAATCAAATGCTGCAAAAATCACTTTGTCTGCCCCATATAAATTTAATTGTTTGCTCTCCAATTTGGCACATCTTCCCCATGTCTCTATCATAGCATTTTTTAAACAGATTTGTCTAGTTATTTTATCTCCACCATTTCAGTCTGGCCTTTTTAAGGGTATAGAATCTACCAAATTTACTTTTCTTGCTTATGATATCTAACAAAATAATTAGTACATAATAAGCATAAATATTCACTGAAGAAATAAGTAAATTAATGAATGAAAAAGTACAGAAGAACTAGGTTCCCTCTCCTTCTGTTCATATAATTGGTATAATCATATGAATTTTTCCCTTTTTTACTTTCTAGGCCTTTCACAAGATATTTGTTCCTACATACTTTAATACAATATAATACAAGTAACTTACTATTACTGTCACAGGTGCTAACTTGCTATTACTGTCACAACAAAGTATCACAGAGTAGGTGGCTTAGCAACAGAAATTTATTTCCTCATATTTGTGGAAAGTTCAAGGTCTCAGTTTGGTCATTCTGAGAGCTTTGTGACCTTCTTTTCTCCATACCTTCGCATTGCCTTCAGTCTCTTCCCTCTTTTCATTCTATGGTCCATGTCTAAATTGCCACTGCTGCTGGTTCTTCTTTCCTCTTCTTCCTCCTCTTTCCCCTCTCCTCCTCTTCTTCTTCCTCTTCCTATTCCTCTTCTTCTTCTTTTTTATGTTGTTGTTGTTTGTTTGTTTGAGATTCAAACCCAGGGCCTTGAGAGTGCCAAGTAAGTACTCTTCCATTGAGTTACACCCCTGTATTTTTTTTTAAATTTATTTTAAGGCAAGGTATCACTATGGTATCCAGTCTAGTCTCAAATTTGCAGCCCTCCTGCCTCAATCCCAGATATTATCTGGGATAATATCAACCTGGGTTTTAAAGCACTTCTAGGGAAGAGTGCACTGTTTAATTAGCTGCCCTTGATTCTTTCATTGCATACAAATCGTTAACAAGCAGATCAGCCAAGGATGCCAAGGATGCAAAAGACACATTCTAAATAACTGAAGGCTGGTCCCACATCAAAACCTGAAAATGATCTACTCATTCCCCCAGAATGTCTAACACATTTTGAAATGATTTATAGAATTTTGCTTTTATTTTGTTGTTGATCCCCACTTTCTAGATATGGAAGGTATTTTCTTATGACAAAAAAAATAGGATGAAAATATTTAGAAGAAACCTGGACAGGTGCTGAGACAGGGTGTTGAATTTTTAAAAACATTCTTTAATGGCCAAATGAAACAGTACTATTTCCTAACAGGCAGAATTAAGAAAGATTCTGAAATATTCACAGTTATGCATAGGAGGAAATCATTATGAGCTAAATGAGAGCTCTAATGGAGAATATGGAGAAAATCCAGTGTCATTTGATTTTCCATCTGAACATTAGGAAGTCTCATTTAGGAATCAATTCTTGGAGCCATCTGTATAAGACAATCTTAATTTGGCATAACATTATTCTGTCTGTTATACACCTGCTTGTGCTCTGGACTATGAAAGAAAAAATAGAAACTTTTCAACCACAACAAACCTCAGATCTTTATAATTAGTATCTTTATTGAAATAAAAGACAAACGTCAGCTTTATGCCAATACGAGTTCAGAATCTTCAGAGAATAAAGCAGGGAGTTCAAAATCTTCGGTCATTTTCAATTATTCAAAAAATAGCAAATGTGGTTTTGCAGGGAACCTTCTAGAAAAGTCATTATACCATGGAAACTGAAGTATATTACATAGAAACACAGGAAGATTCAATCTCATCATGGTAATAAGATTTGAACACCCACATTTCTGGATATCAACTGGAGGCAGAATCAATTAATCTTTTTCTGTTTTCCATGAAACTTAGTTTTTAGTCTCTCATGCTTATCAATTTTTAAAGAGTATATAAAAAATCTTTTAAAAAGGAGGAAGTTTTAACCAGGATGGTCATTTAAAAAACTTGAATAGGCAATCGGAAAATTATAAGAGAATTATAAAATTACCAACTAATAAAATTTTTGTACTCAACTCATCTATGATAGTCAATCTTAAATACAGTTTGAATGAATAGTTTATAAAAGAGGAAAATTAACTATTCCTTCAAAAAATAATTCTAACCAGTTTCCTATATACCCATTATCTTCTAGACATTGGTTGCTATGTCTTTAATCATCATAAATATTTATAACAAGGACAATGTCCCCAGGCTTCTGATTCAGGTTTTAAATTGCCCTCCAAGTAATTAATTGCTAAAATTACTCATTTGTCAAAAAATTGGTACAATGCTTACAAAGAAACATTTACTTTATGGTGAATATTTATTTCAGAATGCCATATTGATAATAGACACATTATGCAGCTAATGAAAGTAGCAAAATGATTCTAGAAATTTTTTAATATTGACTTCTTTTTCTTATAAATTATCTATCCCAGTATGTATTCCTCAAAAATGGAAATATTCATCAAGAAAGGAATACTAATCAAAAATGAAAAAGCTTTAAAAAATGTTTTGTTGGAAATTAGTACAAAATTATTAGCCAAAATGCTCCATATTTTACTATGGAAATAAGGAGCTCTATGCTGTTCCAACTGGGCTTTTTTGTTTTTGTTTTTGCTTCCATCCTTCCTTTGTAATGCTTGAAATTCTGCCCACATCACACTAAGGACAATCTAGTCTCAAGTGCACAATATTTACATTTTTACAACAAACAATTATGTACAAAACAGAAACCCAGAAAAATATGTAAATTTTCAAAACCCAAGATAAATATTTAAAACATTTCTATATATCATCTTTCTATATTACATGGTAGTGAAACTAGAAGTCAAAACTGACAAATGTAGAAACAAAAGAATTTTATCACTGTGCTATTCTTTTGATCACCATAATAAATATCCAATATTTATTACAATCTCATCATTTAATGATCTGTGAAGTATTCATACATATAGCTTCAGAACTGCTAAAAGGGCATGATCTTTTAAAGATAATAGCTTATCTCACCTAGTTTTCACATCTCTTTAAATTTTTGTAGAACAATTTTGCTGTCTTATTTTAGCTCAATTAGTTTTCTTTCAATTAATATCTAGCACAGCATTATAAACAGCTGTTAACTTATTAAATATTATTCTTATGTTCCTTATTTTGTATTCATAGATTTAAGTGACAATAAATATCACCACATGAAAAAAAATATGTTAATACATCAAATAGAAATACCCATGAGACATCTGTCACTATGTCATAGTCAGACTTCTTTGAGAACAATTTCACCTGCAGTACAGATCCTAAATGTAACCCTGGAGGAGTGCCTTGTCTCTTAGCAAACAGTGAAGAAAAACCAATGCATAATTAGGTTAGTGGCCTCCGATGGAAACCAACATGGTAATGAGGGCTGTCTGCTTCCATGCTCTGCAATTCAGATGCCAAAACACAAGGCAATAACGGGCTGCATCCATCTATTTTTAAATTTTTCATACCCTCAGAAAAGGCATCACTATTATCTTAAAATGAAAATCATGATAAAACTATATGGCTGAGTACTCACAACATCATAAGTAATTAAGGTAATTATAGTAATTTAATGTATTAATCATGTGGTATATGGAAAAAAAAAAAAAAAAACACTGGACACAGAGTCAAAAAGCCCTTTTACAAGTTCCTTCAGCTAAATGATCCTGACAATTACATTCTATGAAACGAAGGAGCCAGAATGATCCACGGCTCCAGGACACTAGTCCTGGACTGGGCTTAGTTATAGTAGGGTCGTTTAAAAAGGTGTTTTTTGTTTGTTTGTTTGTTTTTTGTTTTGTTTTTGCTTTGTTTTGAATTAAGTCCATATTTAATGTCTAAATCATGATTCAAAAAACATTATTTACAGCTGACTAATGAAGTTTGGTATGAATATTTTTGCTACCCACCCCCCAAAATTTGTTTTTCCTGGTCCTGGTATTATTAGTAAAGAGCCAGTTCTTTTCTTTGTTGGCTTGTTTTCCTTTAGTTTTCTTTGTGCTTATTCATCAATTTAACACTAAACTTCTCTTCCACCTTTTAATACTGATGAGACACATGAGGGTCCCACCTAACAATTTTTTCTTGATGAAATCTCTCCTGATGGCTTAGATTTTGTCTCCACTGGGGGTTGCTTTCCCAGCATAAGTGTCAACCTAGAATCCCTTGATCCCTGTCCTAGGGACTTTCTTTACCTCTCTTTTATTTTGGACTCTGTTAAATCTTTTCCTGGTCATCTCTTCCTTGGTTTATTCGCTGAGTTTAAGTAAAGTACATCTCAAGTAGCCTCCTAAGAAAGGATGTAAGACAGGCAAAATTTCCAATGCCTTGAAAAACTGGAAGTGATAATTTTACTGTCACACTTCATTAATGGTCCTGTAGAAAACCAGATTGGAAATAATTTTACTTCCAAATTTTCAAGCTATTGTCCCACAGCCATCTCCCCTCCTGTGTTACTTTTGAAAAACCTAAGCCCGTTATAACTATTGATTCTATGTAGTAAACCTGTTTTCCTTTTGCAGGAGTTTTCTTTGAACCTAGTGTTCTGAAATTTTGCAATAATAAATATCTGAAATGATTTGGGCATTTAATGGACACTCCCCATCTAAAAATTCACACCCTTCACATCTGGAAAAGCCATAGTTTTAGTAACTATTCAATGATTCCCTCATCTATTTTTATTCCTCAAATTATTCACATGTAAGATCCTTCATCTTTATCTTTCTTCATCTTTATATTTAAACTGTTGAATCTCCATCTTTCAATTGTTGTTTTGTTATATTCTTAATTTCCAAGAGCTCTTAAATTATACTTTTTAAATATGATATACCAATGGCAGATTAGAGGAAGGTTGCATTTCCAGTTGCTCCATGGTTTGGGATTCAAGCAGCGGGAGTATTGAATCTCAGAGAGATGGGTAAAAGGGAACTCACTGAAATTCAATACTGGAAAGTCAGAATCACTTAGAGACTCAGAAATTCAGGTGCATTAAACAAAGAACAAGAAGAGAGTACACTGGAGCAAGCTGGTTCACCACAGAAGGGAGGGTTAAAGCACCAAGAAACAAAAGGACAGAATTGGCAAAGAAAAGTAGCTTGAACCAGAGGTTACAAAGTGACAGCTGTCAGAAAAGTGTTCTGTTTTTCTCAACTGGCAAGCAGAGAACTGAGTCCAGGAACCACCTTGAAGAGGTTGCAAATTCAATCCAATCTTTTTTATTCATAAAACATTCTTCACAAAACCAGAGGGGAAAAAGTCCTAAAATTCATTTGGAAGAATAAAAGACCCAAAATAGCTAAAGCAATTCTAAGCTATAAAAGCAACATGAGATGTATCACAAAATCTAACTTCAAATTATATTACAGAACTATAGTAATAAAAACTGCATGGTACTGACAAAAAAACAGATATAAGCCAGGCACTGTGACACTGACCTATCATCCCAGCAACTTGGGAGGATGAGGCAGGAGGATCACAGGCTCAGGAACTTAGTGAGTTGCAATATAGGGAGACTCTATATCCAAAACAAACAAATAAATAAATGAATAAAGGCTGCAAATGTGGCTCAGTAGTTAAGAGCCCCTGAGTTCAATTCCCACTACCAAAAAAAAAAAAAAAAAAATCCCCACAAACAAACAAAACCAAACACATAGACCAGTGATACAGAAGTTAATACATAGAGACAAACCCCATAGTGATTATTGACAAAGGTACCAAAACACACACTGGAGAAAAGATAGCCTTTTAAACAAATGGTTTAAAAGGGAAACCTGGGGGCTGGGGTTGTGGCTCAGTGGTAGGGTGCTTGCCTAGCATGTAGGAGGCACTGGGTTCGATTCTCAGCACCACATACAAATAAATAAAGGTCCATCAACAACTAAAAAATATTTTTTTTAAAAAAGGGAAACCTGGTTATTCATATATAGAAGAATGAGACTAGATCTTTGTATCTCACCCTAGACAAAAGTCAACTCAAAATGGAGCAAACACCTAGGAATTCCACCAGAAACTATGCAACTCCCAGAAAAAAAACATAGGATCTACACTCCATCCAGCATTGGTGCCGGGCAACAACTTTCTCAATGGAATCCCTAAAGCTCAGAAAACAATGCCAAGGGTTAAAAAATGGGATGGCATCACATTTAAAAGTTTCTGCACAGCAAAAGAAACAATTAAGAATGTGAAGAAAAAACCTACAGAATGGGAGAAAAATGTTGATATTATTCTTCTGACAGAGGATAAATATCAAGAATATTAAACAACTAAAAAAAAATTTAAAACTAAAAAACAAGTAATCTAATTAACAATTAGGCAAACTAACTAAACAGACATTTCTCAAGAGAAATACAAATGGCCAACAAATATATAAAAAATGTTCAACATTTTTAGCAATTAGGGAAATGCAAATAGAAACTGCATGGAGATTTCATCTCAATCCAGCAGCCACCAAGAATGTAAACAAGGGTTGGGGTTGTGGCTCAGTGGTACAGCACTTGCCTTGCACACAGGATGCACTGGGTTCGATCCTGAGCATATAAATAATAAATAAATAAACAAATAAATAAAATAAAGGTATTGTGTCCATCTACAACTAAAAAAAATTAAAGAATGTAAACAATTATAAATGCTGGGGAGGATGTGGAGAAAAAGGAACACTTTCACAGTATTGGTGGGATTGTAAATTAGTACAATCACTATGTAAATCAGTATGAAGGTTCCTCAAAAGAATAAAAATGGAACCACCATATGACCCAGCTTTACTTCTCCTTGATGTTTGTTCTAAAGAATTAAAGTCATCCTACTATAGTGCTACATGTATACCCATGTTATAGCAGCACAATTCACCATAGCCAAATTATGGAACCAGTCCCTAGGTCTGTCAGTGAATGAATGGACAAAGAAAATGTGGCACACATGTGTATGTGCATGCAGCGGGATCAGGTGGTGGGAAAGGAGAATAGTGGTAAATACTGAATGATATTGGACAAATTACATTGGTATATTTTATGCATGTATGAATATGTAACAATGAATCCCACCATTATGTACAACTATAATGCACCAATAAAAAAATGAAAAAAAAGTTCTTTTTTTAATTGATGCATGATTTTTTATTTACTTCTGAGACAATTAATAAAAATTAATTTCAAAGTTGTCATTTGTATCTTTCTAAATCCAATTAATAGGAGCAACTTTGCCTACTCAAATTTATGTATTTTTTAGCTAGGTTATTTTTTAAATTTGTTCTAATTAGTTATACATGACAGTAGAATGCATTTTGACACATTACACATAAATGGAACATAACTTCTCTTTCTTCTGATTGTAGGATCACATCACTCATGTAGTTGTATATGCACATAGGGTAATAATGTCCAATTCATTCACTATCTTTCCTATTCTCATAGCCCCTCCTCTCTCTTTACTCCCCTGTGACTAATCCTACCTACCTCTATCCTTCCCTAGCCATCCCCCCACCACCCCTTACTGTGAATTAACATCCACATATAAAACATTTGGTCTTTGGTTTTTTGAGATTGGCTTATTTGGCTTAACATGATATTCTTTGGCTTTATCCATTTACCAGCAAATGCCATAATTTCATTCTTCTTTAAGGCTAATATTCCGTTAGCCTTAAAATAGACAATTTTCTTTATCTATTCATCTATTGAATGGCATTTAGTTGATCCCATAGGTTAGCTATAATGAGGTGAGCCGCTATAAACATTGATGTGGCTGCGTCACTATAGTATGCTGATTTTAAGTCCTTAGGGTATAAGCTGAGGAGTGGGATAGCTGGGTCAAATGGTGGTTTCATTCCAAGTTTTCTGAGAAGTCTCCATACTGCTTTCCAGAGTGGTTGCACCAATTTGCAATCCCAAAAGTAATGTATGAATGTACCCCTTTCCCCAAATATCCTCACCAACATTTATTGTTGCTTGTATTATTGATAATTGCCATTATAACTTTGAGTGAGATGAAATATAGTTTTGATTTGCATTTCTCTAATTGCTATAGAGGTTGAACTTTTTTTTTCATTATTTTGTTGATCAATTGTATTTCTTCTTCTCTGAAGTGTCTTTTCAGTTTCTGAGCCTATTTGTTGATTGGGTTTCTTTTTCTTCGGCATTAAGTTTTTTGAGCTCTGCATATATCCTGGAGACTACTGCTTTATCTGAGGTGCATGTGGCAAAGATTTTTCTCCCATTCTGTATGCTCTGAGGAGAAACTTCTTAGTTTAAATCTATCCTTCTTATTGATTCTTTTTTTTTTTTCAGGGAAAAAGGATAAAACAGTGTTTAACTGAAGTTCAATATTTAACAACGAAATCTGAATCATCAGCTAGAGATTCAGTTGTATTCAAGAAATTGATTTAAGTAGAACAGTGGAAGTTTGGTACTCAAGAAAGTATTTGTTGAATCAAAACCAATATTTTAACGGTTGAAAATGGGAATTTCTGTTACCAGTTTTGATGCATTTTTTCCCTCTCCAAGAGCAAGCCAACTTCCCCACATGGTCTGCTGAGGTTCACTATTTGTAAATATTTATCTCACTTGCAAATGTGTATACACACACATATAAGTTTTGAATATATATGTGCATGTCCTAAATATATACATGCATGCATGTATATATGTATATATGTGTGTGTGTGTGTATATATATGTGTATATATATATGTGTGTGTGTGTGTGTGTGTATATATATATATATATATATATATATATATATATATATATATATAATATGCAGTCACTCATTGCTTAAGGACATGTTCTAATGTTCTAAGAAATGCATTGTTAGTCAATATCATCGTCTTGTGAACATCGCAGAGTGTATTTAGTCTGCTCCACATGTAGGCTGTGTGTGTGCACTCCTAAGTAAACAACTCACTACAAGAGTAAACCAAAACACAAGAAAAAGTGATGCAATGAAGAGATACAATAACACGAGGTGCATGACATTGCTATTGGCATCAGCACACTGTATTACAGTATTACTGTATTACAGTAAACTTGATAATGAAGCTGAAGGATTCCCAACCCCTAGGGATGTTGTGGCTGGCATAGGTGGCAGTGCAATCAATGTCATGGGGTTGTGCTGAAGCTGATGCAAAGAAAGAAACCCATTGTACAGCCAGTTGTATAACAGCATAGCACATAGTTATATATAGTATATCCTGTAGTGATGAGAAAAGGCTGCTACTGGTTTATGTATTTACTATGCTATACTTTGTTTTCATTATTTTAGAGTGTACTCCTAATTATTTTTTAAAAAAAGTTTACTTTTATTGATTCTTGATCTTACTTCTTGTGCTTTATAAGTCCTGTTAAGGAAGTCAGTTCCTAAGCTGAAGTGGTAAAGATTTGGACCTGCTTTTTCTTTTATTAAGCACAGGTCTTTGGTCTACATTGAGTTAAATTTTGTGCAGGGTAAGAGAGAGGGTTTAAATTCATTTTCCTACATATGGGTTTCCAGTATTCCCAGGACCATTTATTGAAGAGGCTATCTTTTTTCCAATGAACACTTGTGACACCTTTGTCCAGATAACTGCATTTATGTGTGTTTGTCTCTATGTCTTCTATTCTGTAACACTGCTCTATGTGTTGGTTTTGGTGCCAACACCATGCCATGTTTCTTACCGTGGCTCTGTAGTATAGTTTAATTTCTGGTATTGTGATGCCTCCTGCTTTCTTCTTCTTGCTAAGGATTGCTTTGGTTATTCAGGGTCACTTATTTTTTCATATGAGTTTCATAATTGCTTTTTCTAGTTCACTGGGATTTTAATAGGAATTGCATTAAATCTGTATAATTCTTTGAGTTGTATGGTCATTTTGATGATATTCTGCCTATCCAAGGTATCCAGTATCTTCTGAGGTGTTCCTTAATTTCTTTCTTTAGAGTTCTGTAGTTTTCATTGTAGAGGTCTTTCACCTCTTTGGTTAGATTGATTCCCAAGGTTTTTTTTGTTTTTGTTTTTGAGGCTATTGTGAATGGGGCAGTTTTCCTAATTTCTCTTTTAGTGGACTTATCACTAGTGTATTAGAATGCATTGATTCATGGGTGTTGATTTTATATCCTACTACTTTGATGAATTTATTTATTTAGCTAGAATAATTATTGTACAGTTGTCTGGATTCTTTGTCTATTCTCTTAGACTGATCAGATTCTCCAAAGAAGACTCTTACAATATTCTACCTAGATGCATGATACTGTTTTCTGAAGCACCCCAGGTCAAACCCTCTCATTCTCCCAGGTACCTTCCCACCTGCCCACCACCATGTCTCTCATTCTCCCAGGTACCTTTCCACTTGCCCACCACCATTGTTAATATGGAGGTTGCAAAAAGTAAAGTCAACTTACTTTCCCTCCCCTGCTGGCCGAGTAAGAAGCAATGGAAGTCAGCAGGCTACAGGGTTATGGGGAGAGCAACAGACCAGGATCATCTAATCACACACATCCTCCAGTCTGCAGAGTGATAGGGGTTGAGGGAGAGGGTATTGAGCCTTGCAGGGCTTCAGAGAGCAAGAAGGCTCTGTGGGTCATGAGAGGATCCCTGGATTCTCCTTTAGTCTGAGTAAATGCCCACTTTTCCAACCTACAGAGTTTTTAAATTTTGATTCTGGTTCAGTGCAGTAAAAAGAGAATCTATATCAAATATATGTAATTATTACATTATATTACATTATACATGATATATCCTATGATTACTGAGGCTTCCTGGTACTCTTAACCATGCCAAGAATTAAAGTACTCAGAACTGTCTTGGAAAATCCTCATGGACCCATGATTTTACTAACTATGGGGGAAGGGGTTCCCATACAATATATGTTATGTTGCAGCCTTTCAGTTATTCAAAATTATATGCAATAAGGTAAATCACATCATATTCTTTTAGAGGCAAAAATATATAGTACAGCATCAATCTGTGACTGCATTAGACAACTTGTGAGTGGAAATGATTCCTGCTGTATGTAACCAATACCCAGATTCATTGCAGGTGTCACACCTAATTCTTTCAACATTATTTCTATGCTCGTTCAGCATTGTTTCTCACTGACCCTAAAAGGAAGCATCTCTTACAGTATTTGAAGCTTTTTTATTGCCACAGTGCAACGTGGACTTGAAATAACTAGTAAATATTAAGTATCTGAAATATGATGAAGGGCCATGAGATGAAAGAAAAACATGTGAAACATGGATAAGAGCTGCTATAGTTTGAGAGACTATACTGAAAAACAGCCACCCAGAGGAGAAGAGAAAAAATAAAATGGAACAGAAGAATATACAGTAAAAATGTAACTATCACTAGTGATGATGGCTTGAGGGTATAGAGCAAAAAATGCTTTGTGAAATGAGTTTTGTTTTTTTGTTTCACCAACAAAATTCTCTACAGCACTTAGCCACAACTAACAACAACAAGAGGGGTATTGAGAAAACTAAATTAGGATAATAAAACCCAGTGATATCATGACTCTGTGAAAATCTACAGCTCTTTAATTCCATCCAATCACTAATTTGAGTCCAAAAGTCAAAGGTACTTCAGAATACCTGCTGATTCCAAATGTGGCTCTTAGACCTTTGGGCTCCCCAGAGCTAAAGGTAAATACCTCTCTACAGATTTCTAGGTGAGAGTGGTAAAAAGAAGTATGAATGCATTTGTACTGTTGATTCTGAACCCAATTAATCAGAAGAAAGTATGTAAATGTATAAATGAGAGAACTTGAGTGTTTGAAATGTTAAATAATAAAATCATGTTCATGTTTTATATTGTTAGATACTTTTAGGATATTGCACGTTATTGATACAGTTAGACTTGAATCTGGGCAAAATATTAAAGTAAATATTTTCATCTGCTAAAATTTCTTCCCCAACTACTAAAAAAAACTATGGCAACAGATTTCATAAAACCCAGATTTTTATGAAAAAATAAATAAATCATAAATTCATAAATAAAGGAAATCTTTCAAGAAAAGAGGGATATATAAAAATCAATAGACTGATAGACATAAGTCCCACATTGATTCAATTACTTATTTAAAAAAAAACTGTTTTGTCCAATTTCCTACAAGTTTCTGTGTTTTTAAATTGTGTGACTTGCCACCATAAAAGCCTTTGTTATTAATAATCACAAATATTAAAAACACCTATGATTTATTAAGAAAACCAAAACCAAACTGGTAAGAAAATGTGTAAGAAAATGGACAATGTATAAGAATAAGCAATATAGAAAAGGTGAGTTATAAATGGTAAGGAAACATAAAAAGATGCTCTATGTCACCAGGAGTCAAACACCAACATAAAGAACATTTTAGTCTTACTAATCAGAATGGAAAAAAATTAAAATGATCAGCTATATTCAATGCTGGGAAGAGTAAAGGAAAATAGTCCATCTGTGGTTTATAGTCTTGTAGGCAAAAGTTCTAGTCAAACTCATGAATAGAGGAACTGTATCTCTGCCTTAACAAGCAAGATCATTAAGTATCTATACAAGATAAATAAAATCATAATGGTTTTATACTAATATTTAGGATCATTTATAAGAGCAATATTCTGTAAATAATTTTAAAATTCCAAAATAAGGAACTGTTAAAATTATGGTTTATTCAGAGTATGGAATAATGTACAGCTATCTGAAAGACTGTTACATCATAATAAATTGATTTTAAAAGCTATCCATGGTATATTTTAAGTGAAAAAAAGATAATAAGTATTATTTTTCTTTTTTTTTAAATCTTTATTTATTTTTATGTGGTGCTGGGAATTGAACCCAGGGCCCGCACTTGCTAGGCAAGTGCTCTAACGCTAAGCCACAGCCCTAGGTATTATTTTTCTAAAGGAAAAAAATACTCAAAATACCATTTATGCATATATAGGTATAAAAGCAAAGTAAAAAGCACAAAACAAAAAAATACATTATGTTGCAAAGATTGATGTAAATAACAAATGGAAGGAATGGAGACTAATCATGTTACTTCAAATGCATGCATAATACTCAACTGGTTCTTAGGATCAAGAAATGAAGCCATTTGAATTACAAAATATAAGCATGCTAAGTCTTCAGATATAGTTTTGGAATCCTCTAATCCGTAACATATGCTAAGAAGAGTCCCTTGTATTAAGCTTGAAATTTTGTAATGATTTCTCAAGATGGCCCAATCTCAGAATTTCATTCTTTTGAAACAGAGTCATCAAATTTCTAGTAAAGGAAATTAAAAGAAGCAGTAGATAGTAGAACTTTTATCTGTTTTATACATACAAATGAGAAATCAGGGGGCTGGGATTTGGCTCAGTGGTAGAGTGCTAGCATGCATAAAAGCCTGGGTTCAATCTACAGAACCATTTAAAAAAATGAATGAAAACTTATATACTATGAACACATCATAACATCACTTTGGATCATAACCACGCTTTATGTTGAAATCAAATGTCACTTATGTGTGGGGTTCTAGTTAAGAGATACTGAACTCCCCTACTGAAAACAGTGTTAAAATAGGATTCCAGTGTATCCCACTCACTGCTGGCAAATGCTTCTCCATGAAGAAAAAACAGAATGTGATCTAAATAAATATTCTCCAGTGAAAATACTGAATGATAAAAGTTTCTACCAACTAAACTGAAGCAATGACTATATTACTTTTCTTTACACAGAAAATTTTAACTTTAAATTATGGTTAGAGATGTTAGACTTAGGCTCAGTAAAATTTCTCGTTGGCTTGAGAAATCTCTTTTCCTACCTTCACATTATCTGGATGGAGCCCCCCAGGGTGCTTGTCCATGTACTGACATAAATCAGTGTGCTAGAAGGAAAAAGGGAAAATGTATTAATATCCCTCTGGCTGTAACATGATGAATCAATATTTTTCTACTTCAAAGTCACCATTACCTTCTGAACAAAGCAAATACAAGACAAGTGGGTGGATTTTTAGTGCATCCACTTGTATGCTCCCCACCCCCATTTTTAACCACAATTGAATCATTATCTTTACCTCTAAGTTTTATGTTAAACATGTCTATGAATTAAAAGGAATACATATCCATAATTTGTCAAGCATTTAATTTCCTCCTCATTAAATATATATTGCCAAAATTTGACTAAAATAATAAAAATAAAAGCCAACTAATCAAATTGTAATTTTAATTAACTCACATTCTCCAATTACAAATGCAGGCTATTATTATTTATTTCATATGAGACAAAAACATTCTAAATCTATTACTCTAGTAAAATTTATCACTGTACTTATTTAAATTTTTCATGACTATATTCACAAAAAAGAAAGTTTCCACACCTCCTAAATATATGTGAGCAAATAAACTCTATAAATTACAGAAATACATTTAAAATTATAAAGCAAAGATATTCAAATATATACTAACAAGAATATCCCCAGATAACATTTTATGGTGTTAATCTATTAAATATGGCAAGTTCAACTTGACAATAATTATATTTTTTTCTTAATTCATTTTCTGTTTATATTGTGAACTACACACAATTTTTCAAAAAAGTATGTAGAGTTGTAATTTAAAAGTTTTATTCTCTTATGGCTACTATAAATTGAAATATTTAATTATCCTGTAAAAGCCAATGGACAGGAGCATTTGTGTCTCATTATTAGGCTTGACTTATTGAGGAATTATGAGTTTTATTCAAGAACCTTGCTGTAGCCACCAAGACAATTAAAATTTTGTTACTGAGTTGTTATTGCATGCTCGATGGTAAGTGTTGAGGATACAGAGGATGCAGAGCAGAACTTGTCCTTCATTCATTTATCCTGTTACTTCTTGAGCCCTTGCTATGTTCTAGGCATCATACTTAGTCACCATGACATGATGGAATAAAACAGATGTACAGGGGAAAAGAATGGACACACCAGGAAATAGTACAGTGAGCTACGTATTATGTTAAGAACGGTGCTGCATAATGTTCTATTTGGCTTTGCTCTACAATTGGTAAACTTCTTTCATCCTTTGCTGCTCATGTCTTACTTATTCTTCTAGAGGCCTTTCTGAAATCTTTAGACTATATTATGTTCCCCCTGCTATATGTAAGGCAAAGCCAAATAAAGCAGGATAGAATAAGTGCTAGTAGACACATTCTGACACTTAACTGCCTATTGTAGGACCACATCCAAAGTTTATGTGTTGAAGGCTTGCTTGATCCCTGCTGGCAGTGCTATTGGGAGGTGATGGAAATTTTAAGAGGTGGGGCCTACTGGAAGGGAGTAGCTCATTGGGGGCATGGCTTTGAAAGGTTTATTCTATCCCCAGTCTCTTCCTTTCTCTCTCTTTCTCTGATTTCTGGCTGCCATAAGGTGAGCAGCTCTGTTCCACTATGTGCTTTCTACCACGATGGTCTGATTCACTGAAGATCCAAGGTGACAGGGCCAAAGGACCATGGACTAAACTGTGAGCCTAATTACACCTTTTCTTGTTTAAATTGATATTTTCAGGAATTGTGAAAAATGATGGAAAGTTGATTAACACAAATGGGGAAACATTTCTGCTCCTCTAGACATGGGATGATGTTCTTAGTATATTTCCAATGATATTAGCATAATGAATTGTAGTAGAGACCTTCTCCAGAAATTAGTTCTTTGGAACTTTGATAAAAAGTTTTCCAAACATTTTAAATTTTAAAACCCATATTTCTTTAGATTCAGGGTATGAAAATGTGTGTGTGTGTGTGTGTGTGTGTGTGTACTTGTGTACACACATAACAGATATATACACACATGGCTGTCACTAGCTGTGTAGCCCTGATCTACATAACCTCTGTATATAAGTACTATCTTCATCTGTGGAATGATAATAATCCTAGTACACCTACCCCATATGGCTTCGGGGGAAAGTAATGAGCAAATAGCCATAATACTTTGAGAACTTTTCCTGATACCTGGTAGATACTATAGATGATGATGATGATTTTCTATGATGTGTTTAGGAGGAAAAACAGGGAGAAATATTTAAAAGGATAGCAATTTAATAAAACAAATGTTAAATCTATACAGAGAAATCTCCGGACTGTACTTCACCTTGATGTGCATGTTTCTCCCACCTGCATGCCTAGACATCTCGCTCACCCTTCTCAGCTCCTGCACTCCTCTCAAAGCACATCTAGCAAACACAACAGGAACCTCAGATTGCTCTGGGTGATTAGGAGCAAGAATCCGAGAAATTCAGATAGAAGAAGGGACAGGAAGCAGTACAAGGCCATACTTTGTACCCCAATATCCATGTGTCACAAATTTCTTCTTTACCTACATTAAAAACTGTCTCTTTCCACTAATTTTTTATTGGTTCTTTTTAGTTATACATGACAGTAGAATCCATTTTGACATAATTATACAAGCATGGAATTATTCTAATTCTGACACCAGTATCTTTATTTCCCTTTCCCCACCCCCTACTCCCTTCCCTCTATTGATCTTTCTGCCATTTACCATAGTTATTTTTTAAAATTAATTTATAGTGGATGTACACGATGGTGAGATTCACTGTGTGTATTCATATGTGTACATATGCCCTCCTTCTCTTGAAATACACAGTACTCTATTTGGCTTTGCATTAGATGTGTCCAAATTACAACTTTCATTACATCTTT
Source organism: Marmota flaviventris (assembly GCF_047511675.1). Lineage (NCBI taxonomy): Eukaryota > Metazoa > Chordata > Mammalia > Rodentia > Sciuridae > Marmota > Marmota flaviventris. The sequence goes on from NC_092498.1 coordinate 25,907,462, forward strand.
CTTCTTCTTCTTCTTTCTCTCTCTCTCTCTCTCTCTCTCTCTCTCTCTCTCTCTCTCTCTCTCTCTCTCTCTCTTTGATACCAGGTATTGAACCCAAGTGTGCTTAACAACTGAGCCATATCTCCAGCCCTTTCCATTTTCTTTCTAATTTTAAGATAGGGTCTCCCTAAGTTGCTGAGGCTGGCTTTCAGGTTGCGATCCTCCTGTCTCTGTCTCCTGAGCCATGGGTATTTCAGGCATGTGCCACCATGCCTGGCTAACATCTCTTCTTTCTTGACAACTTCTTTCTTTAGTTCTGTTAACTGGATTATGTGACCTTTATGATTTGCAGTAGTCTAGAAATGTAAAACCTAATAAAGCATGCCAGAAGGCACTCCTTAGTCATTTCAGTGTTAAAGTCATTGTAGGTATAAGAGTTCTGAACAGAAGGCCCCTATAACATATAACAAACAGATCACTCTCTTGGAATACCTTGATAATCTTGGATCCATTTGGCTTGATCTCTGACTATTTCTTGTTTCTAATATCAAAAGGAGCATGCACAGATAGACTAGCTCCTTGATAACACCTAAGAGTGTCTGCCATGGCTCTGAGCTAACACCTCCTCCTCCCTTACCGCACTGTGCCTCACCTCATCCACCCACACCACTCCTCTCATTCACTCCATCACTGCCACTGTTCTTCAGCATAATACCACTAGAAGCAGTAGAAGTGCTTGTGTCTGACAGGTTTGTGTCTGACAACTGCCTAGAAACAGCACATCAGTATTCCATAGAGTGGGTGGTTTTGAAGGAAGCTATCAAGGGTAGCTACACTTACAAACCAAGCAGAAGACAGAGGGAGTGCAGCCAGTAGCTCTAAGTCTCAATCCCTAGATGAGCACATATTCTCCTTGTTGATTACCCACTGGGTAGCATTTATTTGGTTATTTACAAAGGTGCAGAAATGTTTCTAAGGGGGAGAGAATTTGAGGAGAGGATCTGAAATCAGAATCCCTTGGAGGGTAAATGTTTATTGTAAAATAATTTGTAAGATTTAGAATTTGTTTCCTCATATTGATTTTTTGTGGCTGGATCAATTTCAAAGGCAGAAGACAAATCTCCCTTCGGAAAGGGCAGGGCATAGAAATAATATGGAGAATTGAAAAGTCTTTTTACTCATAAGCATTTTCACACAGTATAGTCCTGGTTAATTTTAATCATAGGCAGGAATGGGAATGACAATGACTGACACTAGCTATAAGCTGCATGTACCCATGTGGCTTAAACATAAAGACATGGAAGAAAGCACCAAAGATAAATTATGTATACCCTGATAACCTTTAATAATGTATACCATGGAAAACACCTCTTTTGAAGAGGACCAGGAAAAAGAGGCCAGCAGGAGGAAAAGATGGGCAACAGCTGGACTGTGACATTGACTTCCATATTTTCCCCTCCACATCCCTTACGTTTTCTGAATCTTACCTGGGTCAGAAGAAAGAAGCAATAACCCTCTACATAAATCCACCAATAAGAAAGCTAGATAAAGCCCAAACAATCTTTTGGACACAAAATAGTGCCTAATTTCCACGGCAGAAAGAAGTATGTGTCAAGTGTAAAGTAGGCTTAGCCCTTCAGTGCATACTTATGTGTCTTTTGATTTTATCTAACTCATTATTCATGAACAGGGATTTTCCAGTAATTTCCCTTCAAATTGTCAAACCTCCTATTCAAGAGGCATCAAGTTCCTCAGAGTAATTCTGATTTTGCAATAACTTTGACTTTCATATTGGACTTTTCTCATGGAGCAAATAAATCCCTTTCAGAACACATGTGTTTGTTTCCATTTTCCTATAATGTTAAGGATGAAGTTCCACTGTTTGTCAGCTAATTCTGATGTCTTCAGAAGCCCTGCCAAATTATTAGGTTGAAAATAGCACAGCCTTATTTTTAAGCAACTAGGCTAAAAATAAGGAGGTCTTCTCGTGGAGATAGCCAACAGAAGCCCTCATTTTGAAGTTTGGTAGCAGAGCCTCCGTAGCCCTTACTTTTGTTTCACTTAATTTTTCATTTATCGGGGAGAAGACAGTCAGTGTATTCAAGCTTGGTATAGATTTTATAACACTTTAAAGACCTCTGTTTCACAAGCATAAGAAAATAGAAAGATTACAGAAGATAAAATCAATTCCAACCTAATTTTTAATAGGTGGGCTTGATTATTTTATGTTTAAACACTGAAGTTCAGTTCATTCAAACCTTAGCTAACCAAATACAACAAAAAATTCAGTGGAAACATACGATTTAGACAGCTAGAATGTGTTAAGAGCTAGCTGATAACATGTGCAAATTAGAAGCATAAAAACACAGAGCCCTCCCTTGCCTCATTGATCTTTGTTTAAGAAGTTGTCTAGTCCACATCCAAGTTTGACTCTAGATCCCCCAGTCTGATCCAGGCAAGTGGCCCATTATAGAGAATCTTTAAATGATAGTCTTAATGGCAACAGATCATACCAAGTGATTTCCAATTTTCTGAAAGAAAAGTGCAATTTTTCCATTCTTCTATGATGTCCCATATGGTCCCCAAATTTAAGCAATGACAATGACTCTTAGTGTGACTGAGAAAGCAAGTGTAGACAGACTGTTCTATGACTGGCTAAGGTCACTTTTCTTACTATTGTCCATGTCTGGGACACAAATGACATCACACACACACACACACACACACACACACACACCTGCACTCTAAAACCACACTGAAAGGATGGCTATGGACATGGGAAGAATGTACTAACATTGTAGTTTTTAATATATTTCACCTGTAGCTCATTATAGTCATAATTCACTGGGGAATTGTAACTGCTACAGGGAATTGAAGAGAACGTACAGAAGGGAAGCCTCCTTTCTTCTGCTGCAATCATAGCCATTTTCCTCTAGGTATAATCTCCATTTTAATCAGCCCACATTGTTGTAAGAGTTAAACATCAAATTACTGAGCAGTTAGATTCAAACTGCTCTTACAGGCAGTCCACAGATTTAAATTGACTTTGAAATTGTATTTTTCCCTGTTCAGATTTAAAGTACTCATCCATTTCACTCCCAAATCATAATTAATGAAATCATAATGTTGTGAGTTCCAAAACATAAGACTTTTTCATTAGCAAGGAAATAATGAAAATCAACCTATCCTTTAAAACAAAATCACAGTCATTTAGAATACTTAATAGAGGAAATCTGTAACTACTACATATCAGAGGGGCTCATTTTTAAAACAATAGTTATGAAAAAAAACTTTGTAAGTACTCAATCAAATGTTAGCCAGGCTTCATGCTAATACATTAAAAACCCCACCTTTTTTAACAGCAAAGACAAGACATTCATAAACCTGTACAAAATTGTTATCTCTTCTCTCTGAAGTGGAGACTCTAATTTCAACTAAAGTATTTGTGCTTCAAATTACATCATAAGACACAGTATGACAATGGAGATGATGTGGCCTTTCAATCTACTCCATCATCACATAATCAAAGATATATTAATCCCCAATATTTCACTGTGCCTGCACTATTTTACATATATCAAAGCCTTTTTCTTGGTTTTAAGCCACATAGAAAATATTTGAAATTCTATGAGTAAAACCATATACATATCCCCTAGAGAGGGAAAGGGGAGTTAACCCACAAAGCAGTTTACACTACATAAAAATTCTTCCGTAACAATCACAATGTTACAATGCTACAGTCTACTCCTAATTAAATCATCCATTTCTTTTTAATCATATAATGTATTCTCCTTTTGGGGAATAAAAAACCTATATGTGGCTGTCCCATAATTCTGCTTAAATGGTTCCAGCTGTCATTTCTGAATCCAAAATGCATGAGCAGCCTGAGGCTGGTGACTGGAACAGGAAGGATTTCCAACCACATTCCCATCATGTAAAACCAGCAACCTGAAAAATTTCTTCTATTAAAACAAAACAGAAAAAAAAAGTACTATTTGACTTCTGGCAATGACATCATAGAGAGACAGACTGGACAGTTCTGCAACGCAAAGACTGTTGCAAGCCATTCTTCTCTGATAAAAAGGAATGCAGACACTCATGTTCCAATGGTTATATCTGAAGTCATTTCACATCATAGGGGCTAATTCTTAAACCCAAATGTAACTACCTTTATCTTTGTCTACGTAATTTATTTTTGCTTTTATAAACTTCAAAGAGGTACAAATAATTTTTCTTTTTATAAGCTAAAAAATTCAATGTATAATTTGGGGATGTTTCAAGAAATTGGTGGAAATTTTCTAGAAAGACATTCAAACAGAACCATACATTATTCCAGCATTAAAAGAATGTGTAAAATGTGCCCTATTGAAACAGTGGAGGAAAGGGTTATCCAGCAGCATTTATATGCTCTGGGGCAAGCCATCTACAAGCCTAAGCCATATAACAAATTTTAACAGTGTCAATATTAAATAGCCATGTAGAGAAGATGTTCTTGCTATTTTGAGATCTAGTTGATTTTTTTAAAAGGAAAAATAAAAAGCCAAAGAGAATAAGGAATGGAATGTTCTGATCATCTAACTTTCTCAAGAATTTGAAAGAAAGAAGAGAAAAACAGGTTAAAATGGGCCACACAAAGTTTTTTTGTACTTAAGATACAAGAAAAAGGAACAGGAATAGCTCTCACTCTGAAAAGACTTTCTGGAGCTGCTCTGCTAGAAATATGGAAAACCCTAAAATTACAGGTGGGAGAAACATGTAGGAAAGGAACTAAAAAACCAAGAATTAAAGAGGAAAAGAGAAGAAATAAAGAGCAGGGAGGTGACCACTCTGGAGTAACTTTGCTGGCTACACAGTAGATATGAGTCTTATTTATAAGCTTGGTGCTAAGGGATTAAGAGTAATACCCACATAGGGACTGTCAGGCCAGAATATGTGTCCTAGAAAACTCTATGAACTACACTGTAATAAGCTTCAGGTACATGGTGTTCTTAATTTTAAAAACTATAATTCCACAGCATATCATCAAAAGGAAAATATTTTAAAACATGTAATTTGATAATATTTCAACCACCTTTCTGGCATAAAAATTTTATCACTTTTCAAATTCGTATAATGAGTGAAGAATTGTAAAATGTTTAAAGATAAATAAAAATATTCACTAGTCAGGAGCATATTGAAGACCTTGGGGAAAATATAAATGACAGTAAAATAAATGCCAATGTATTCATCCTTTTCTTAAGTAAAATGAAACACCTACAACCTTGTTCATATCAGTTGACCCAGAGATAACAATTTGCGGAGGCTTTTTCCCTAGGCAATAAATACAGAATAATGTATTAGAAGCAAAATATCATGATTTTGCAATGCAAAATTCCATGAAGTTCTTCAACATGATCATGAATACATGATTATTTATGGGATAAAGGTTGCAGAATACAGACTACAATATGGACTAATCAAAAATCTCTTGAGTTGGAGAAATAACTTGAAAAATAATTTTATATTACAAATAGAGAGTTCACCTAAATCTTCCAGGCTGGAGATAACACACAGTAGTATAAAATGACAAAAGTTTCAGAGAAAGTCCTGACAATCAATGAAGTATATGAAATGTCTCTTTATTATGTATAGGATTAAAGAGGACATTTATTCTTCTATTCCTGTAGTGTACCTGAAGTATAAGTACTTTCAGTTAAAGATCTTGCTTTGTAAATAAAACTTTATTTTTTAAAGTTTTCAATACAGTATGCATAAAGGGTCAAAATTTAGGTTTCTCAAAATCATCACACACTATTGTTTCAATTCAAGTATTTCCTACAGAGTACAATGCTCTGAAGCACTAGATATTTATTAGTAGTTAAATAATCTGGACAGAACACAAAAACTGTAAAAAATTTCTTTCAAGTAGCTTTTTTAATAACAAACAAATCTCCTGAGATCACAGAATGGGGAGAAACAAAAATCTCATGAATTCTTTTATAATAAGTACTTACAAAAGCTAAAGTAGAGTAGAAATTCCAAATTATCACTAGACAGCTACCACCAAAAGGCAAATTGCTAATTAATCTGTGGTAAAATAAATATATTTGCCCAAAATTAAGTCACCATTCTCTTCTTTTTAGCTACTATCTTTGCACAACCCATGAATGAAGAAAACATGTTAATCCCTGGCTCTGTATATATATGAAATTAGACACTTTGTGGGGTGGAGGAGAAAAGAGCAGTTTCTTCTCAATAGTCCTCTGAAAGCCCTCAATGTCAGACACTTGACATATTTGGCAGATACAGTGGCTGTTTTGTTATTACTGCCCCTCATTATATGTTTCAGACTTTTATGCCAACATGGAGTCAGTGGAGCTGAGCTAAAAATATCCTTCTATTCTCTTGACTTAGTGTGATTTGCCATGAAAAGGTTAGTGAAAAAACTTTTCAAAAGAAAGAATAAAAACCTCATGTAGTCTATCTGGATAAATTCAAGTAATGCTTTCCTAATGCCATGACTGAAAATACCAGTTGAAAGTCAGTCTTGATAAATTAGTCTTTATGACTCTTTGATAGAGGTTGAGTTCTCCAATTGAAGGTTAGAATACTGTGTTTATTAGAAAAAGGAATCAAACAGGTTTATTAGCTGAAATGAAAGAGAAGGAAGTGAGCCTGGATAAAGGAAGTCAAACTAAGATGTTAGTTAATAAATCTTTGCCCAACCTAGCACCAAAAACAGCCTGCACTGGTACAAAATGTCCAGGTCTTTACCCTTGCCTTTCAGAGTCTCCACATACAAGATGCATGGGTATGACCTCATTCAGGGTGCATTCTGCCAATGGGACAGGTCCTGGAGGAGCCAAAAGCTGGAGGAATTCTACTGGTATTAGTTCTCGAAACTGGGCAGCATGTTCCTCCTTTAAATGATGACATGGTAACCATAACTCTGTGCCTGCCACATTGTGTAAGGGTGTTTTAATGAAAACCATGAAAAATGACTCTATATTCTGTCACACACACACACACACACACACACACACACACACATCCATGTTTCTGTTCTGTGGAAATATCCACATCAAATTGGCAAAGATTTATAGAGTGCCCACTGCCGTTGGTACTATAAGGTACACAAAATGAAAAATCTGTCCCAGCCCTCAGGGAGACTAGCCGCCCATTCATCACATACAGACAGACTCCATAATGACAGACAAGAATGATCAGGTTTCCCTTTGAACACTTTACAACTTGCTGTTCAATTCATGGTGTTTTTCAGTCAGCTAACATCTCATTTATTTTTTGAATGAAGATCCTATTCTTTTATTTTCCCCTTATAAATATTCTACTCCTAATCATATTCTCCACGTACCACTTTCCTTAAGCACTGTTGACATTCTATCTTGTCAGATTTAGATAGCTTTCTTCAATATACTTCCTAAAATTCTAACTTAATTAGCAGTATCTGCCTTTCCTTGCTTCTTCTAAATTTCTGATCCAAGTAATGAAAAAAAAAGTGTAGGGGGAGTAAAGGAGAGAAAACCAACTTAATCTTCCAAAGTCCCTGACAATGGCTGAAACAGAAGCTAATAACTGGAATTCAAAGCTATAAAACAAAGATTCAAGAAAAAAAAGGGGAGGGAATCCAAAATAGAAAATTTTTACTTACTAAATAGCTGCCATGACAAATTAGTGTTTTAGATCCTGAATTATGGAACAGAAATGAAGCATGAGCAGCTGTTAAGGATTTATAACTGGGCTGGATGAGAAAGGAGTAAATTACTCACTGACACTGGATGTTAACTCAGAACACAAGTTCTTCTCAAAAAATGAGGTCTTCAATAATACACATAATAAAAACTGAAAATGAAAAATGTCTATATTTTTTACAGCTGAATTTTAAAATCAAACCATTATATATTTCCACACATTTTAATTTATATGGTAAACATGTCCTTCTGGCTTTTGTAATACTATCAAATGTATGCATGTATATCTATATGTGTGTCATTATCACATAATCATCATGAACAAATCATAGCAAACACCAAAGTAAGGACTAATCAACCAATTAATAAGCATAAATCTTTCCATTAAAATACAATATCCTGATAAAGACACACTTACTTTAGTCCTTCCTTGAGTACCTAAAATTTTGATGATTGGACAACAATATAATAATTAGCTATTTCCCCATTCCCTCCCCTTGTCACAATTGATAAATGTGAAGACATGTCTACCAACATTAATGTGAAAAAATTACATAATTACACAGTGGTTTACACAATAGCAAGTTTAAGCATTTATTTATACTTAAACTTATCAAGAATGGATGAGATTCCAAGATAAAGATGGCAAATGAACATATGCATCTACTTTGTACTCTGCTGAATCCACACTCACCAATTTTAGATGTTCCGAAACAGTCAGTAGCAAGATTATCACATCAGAGCAAAAACAAACAAACAGAATACTCTGCTGGCAATAGAGAAAGCCTGTAAGTAACCCTATTTATACACAGAACATCCAATAGGCCCAGGAATTGGTGGATCAGAATGGAGGAATTAACTGAGGGTCTGCACATAGACGTCTAAGACACAAAACATAGGTTCAAAGTCTTTGCAGAGGTTGTTTAAATCCTAGGGATACCCTTTCCTGCTTTTCTTATATAGACAGGTACCCTTCCCAAACACAGAGTGTTCTGAATTGGGAAACCCAACTAGTTAAGGACAAGGATAGATTCTGCAACAGGAGAACTGTGTGGGGTTCTAACCCCATGCTGCTTCTAGAAGACTGACAGCTAAACTCCAGGCAGGACTAAAAGACTTGACTCTCTTAACAGCATTGCAGGGAAGATGAACACTGGTATCTAGGGTTTCTCAACAAAATGGCTTGGATAGTTTCTACAGTGAAATTCATGGTATCAGTTACTCACATACCTGGAATTCCACATCAGGTTGTTTCAACACCAGGCATGTGATATTAAAGACACAGACCAAAACAAACTAAAAGTGAAGATAAATAAATAAATAAATAATGTGGGAAAAACAGTTTTACTGATTAAAAATAAAAAAACTTCAAACAGTCTATTAATATATTTGGTAAAATGAAAGATTGTGCAACTTCAAAAAAAAAGAAAAAGGATATTATAAATGGAATATTCCAAGAAAAGATAATTTAGATATCAACAGTATTAACAAAATTAAATATTAAATAGAAGAGAACATGAATAGAATTTCATTTATTCAATGGAATATATGAAACATAATGTTTCAATAGAATTTATGAAACCAAGTTGAGGAAATAGTCCTCATTCATTGCTGAGCTAAAGTACAAGAATTTGATAATGGAAGATAAAAGACAAAACAATTAGAAAAGCAATACAGAGGTCAAATATTCAAAAGATCCAAAAATAGAGAAAAGAGAAGCTGAAGGAAGAAAATCATAAGACAATAATTTGAGATAGTTTCTTTGGAATAGGGAAGATGCTCATTAGTCTTCAAAAGAATGCAAATCAAATGGCAATCAAATACCACTAAACATCCACTATAATAAAAAAAAAGATAATAACAAGTGTTGGTTAGAATAGGGAAAAATGGGAACCCCCACGACTTGCTGGTTAGAATCTAAAATGATATATCCACTTTGGAAAATAGTTGGCCTCTCAAAAAGTTTAGGATTATAAGATAATTCAGCAATTCTACTCCCAGGTATACTAAAAATAATCACTCTAAAAGAATGCTTATATACAAATGTTCATGTCAGCACTATTCTGAATAGTCAAACATTAAAATAAAAGGCAAATGTACATGAATACATGAACAGATAAACAAAACATGGTGCATCCGTGCCACGGAATGTTACTAATACATGCTCCAGCACAAACTTCAAAAACATCATGCTAAGGGAAAGAAGTCAGTCTCAAAAGGTCACACATCAATGTGATTCCACTTACATGACATGTTCAGGCAAATCTATAGAAACAAAGTATATTAGTGGTTACTAGGGGCAGGGTGGGATGGCGAATTTTTAGTGACTGATATGGGTTGGGGGCTTCTTTTTTAAGGAAATGAAATGTACTCAAACCAGATATATATAAGTGTAAATTCTGTTAGGTGAATTACATCTTCATATAGATGTTACATGATGACAAAAAGAACCGAGAATAGAAGGACATGAGATTCCAGATTGAAAAGAAGTACCCAGTGAAATTAAAGCTTTGCCTTGGTTTCTATTTTTACTTTTACATAAAACTTCAGGACACTGAAAATCAAGATAAATAGACTGAACAGAAATAATGGAAACTCGAGTGCAATGGAATAATCCCACTAAAATTCTAATGGAGTTGTTTCCAACCCCAAATTCTATATCTAGACAAAATGTCAATCAAGCATAGTGCCATAAAGATAGTCTCAGAAATATTTGTCACACCTTTTCACATGAAGGTATTAGAAATTGCGTTTGCCAAAAATAAAACAAAAAAGGGATGGGGAATAGAGCTCTAGACTGAGACAAAATAGGGAGGGTATACCAGAAAATCAGAGCAGATGCTCCAAGCAGAGGCTCTGGGAGGCCATGAATTAATAACAGAAACAAAAAGTGGGGAAATTATTATTAGCTCCAGGGAAATCAAGAATTCAACAGAGAGGGAAAAGTAATCATAGTATACTATATGCCTCAGAAATAACACTTTACATTGAAATAACAGTATAAATATTGAATTCTCATCTAATTGAAATTATAATACAACTATATAGAGAGGGTTAGGAGTTTGGGAAGATGGGAGAGATGGATCTATTTGTTTTTAAGTGGAAGAATGAGAAAAAACAAACAGCCAAAAAAAAAAAATTCCTGAATTCCCGTTTGTATTTCTGGAATCAACAGATAATCCCAAAGATAAGGAAGGAAACACTGTGAAAGAAAAAATTTATTAGATATTCAGGGGAAAAATAGAAGCAGTAGAAAGGTAAAGGTTAAAACCTCTATTTCTCATAACAAAGCTAGAACTAATGGATTGTTTAATCTGCAAGTCTAAGTTGCATAAAAGCAATTATAACAACAAAATAATGATTTAAAACTAGAGTGGTTGAATATTCTTTTATCAAAGGAAAGAATGTACATTAAACTAAAACATTATGTGATATTAATGAAATATTCATGAAATTCAAGAAATAATAGAAACAATAATAATTTTTAAAAGTAAATAAGATTGAATAGTCATTCTAATGAAATACTTTTATCAAATTACTGATTCTGAACACTGGGCAGAAGTTTTAACCATTTCATTTTGTCTGATATAAAATAATGTATACTTTTTTACTTCGAGCTGAATTTGTTAATGATTTTTTCTCCAATTACTTAAAGACCTAAACAGACTTAATGTGTAGGTAATTGGAATTATTGATCATCTTCATGCTGATCTTGGATACTTTTACAAATTGCAACTTTTATACTTTAATCAAAGCTTTTCTCTAGCTTCTCCAAAGTGATCATTATTGTCGCTTTTATTACACTTAATGCATCATTCTCCTGCTTCTCCCACCCTTTCAAACGTGGACAGTTTTTAAAGACCTCGTTTTCTTAAGAAATATGACAATTTTTCTGTATAGAAATAACATGAGAACTATGTTCTTTTCTTTCCAAAGAAATTGTCTTTTCATTATTATTCTATCTTCCCTCTGATAATATTAAATGTTTATAGTTTAGAAATTCTAAAATAAAGTGAGAAAAATAATTAAAATTTAAAAATCCACAGAGGTTTGTAAAGTACTCTCAAAACAGTATGCTCTCTGGTGGAATGTACTCATAACTTTGTTTTTATGGATAATCAGGCATGATTATTATGGATAATCATAGCGAGTTAAAAATCAGACATCTTAGACCATGTGAATCAAATACTGAATTATGATTCTGAGTACCTAATAAGAATGGCAAAAACAATAAATAAAATTGAACTACGGAGAATATAGATATGATATAAACAGAAAGAAATAAAAACGACAAGATTGGGCTGAGGTTGTGGCTCAGCAGAGCGCTTGCCTAGCACATGCGAGGCCCTGGGTTTGATCCTCAGCACCACATGAAAATAAATAAATAAAATAAAGGTATTGTGTCCAACTACAACTAAAAAATAAATATGTATATATATATAAAAAAGACAAGATTTCAGTACCCAAAATGATAGCGAACACACATTTCAAAAGGAGTGAATGAAACCAGGATTCTTTATTAGATGTGGAAAAGTCATTAGGGGAAAGGACAGAAGGAGTTAATAGCTTTTGCTTACCAATTAAAGAAAATAAGAAGTTCATAAGAGAGCACTCAATGAAAACCAGTCTGTTGCCTTTTCATTTCTTTAATTTCTCCTCATGGTTCAGCATTCTATCCGACACTGCCTGTACGGTTCAATCATCCACAATGCTTACATCTGTTCATATTTGGTATTTGGTTCTGGACAACCTCCCTCTTTGGAACATGTAATCACAGTATTACACGAAATAGCTAGTTCTCCATATATGAAACAAAAACATCTCTGAACCCCTTTCATAAAAAAAAGTCTATGAGTCAAATCTAGTTTTCCAATTGTTTTCACTAAAACACATTTGACACATGTAGATCTGGCGCAATAATTTGTATCTCAAATGGCTCATGGTGGTTTTCTAGTTTAAATCAAAAGGCTTCAATCTCTTTTAAATCAAGGGCTTCATATTTCCACCTCTAGAAACTAAGAATATTCACCGGCAAGAGAAAGGTCTATATATTCTAGAGGAAAAAAAGAATAAATTAATAAATGATCAAGTGAATAACGATAATAAGTTGCATTTCCATCTCCAAAAATCATGCCAAATGGTACAATTTTATGGGAGCTGCAAAAACATGGACAGTTTATTGCTGCATAAAGCTGGTGTGACCTGGATTGACAATGGACTCAGGAAATAATATGATGCAGTCACTGGAAAGGGAATTCATAGGGGCTTTTGACATCTGAGCCCAAATTTGTTCATCTGCATGGGGAGGGAACTTATCCCTATATCATGGTTTCAGTTGGAACTACATGAAATAAAACACCTAAGTTATACATATTTCAATGCAATGCATGGAGTACAGGTTAGGAACTTTTACTACTATATTTCTCATGTAGATCCATTCATCCTCTACTCGAATATTTTTAATGATAAGGTGCTCATTATGTATGCTTCGAGACACTGAATTTAATTTAAAGAAAACAAAGCATTTGAACATTCTTCCCAGGACTAAGCTAAAACCAACCTCCTCGAACTCTCACACTTGGTTTCTTGTCCTTTCTGGAATATATATGCTACTTTTCCTCTAGTAAGTCATTAATTCTCCTGAATAATCCTCTCAGTACCTTTACTGGGACCATCTTGCCATCCTATTCATTCTCTTTAGTGCACACTCCAGTTTCCTTCAGTTTCTGTCAAAATACCCCACTCATAGATGGGGCATGAGTGCAGAGAAAAGTAACAGTACCACTCTCTTGCTGGGTATTTACAATATCTTCTGTAGTAGTCACATCTTGGTATTAACTCACACTGAGTCAAATAAATTACTAGTCTTTTTTACTGAATTATTTTTAAGTTAATTTTCTCCCACCCTGCTTCTTCTATATTAGGCTAAACTGCCTTTTTTTTCAATATCAAATATACTGTTTTACATACCCCCACAGCAATTCATCTTGTGGGTTAGACTCAACATTTCATCAGATTCTTTTCTGACCCTTGATTCCATCACCCGGAGTGTTAATTATGGCTCCCAGCTATGACACATACACAAATAGGTCAAACATATCATCACTATGCCTTCATCTGGGTCATTAATAAAATATCATGTAGAATAAAGTCAAGGACAATACCCTCTAGCATACCCCAACTGACTTTTCTCCTCCCTGATGTCAACTCATTAATCAATAGACTTTGAGCAAAGTTGTTCAACCAAAGATAAACTAATAACAATCTTCTAACTTGGTTTCATTTCTATTCTGTTTTGAAGGAACTTTTCAGGGTCCCTGGGAAAAAATTTTCTAGAATCAAGGAAAAATACTTTCTTATATAAAAGAATGAAGATTATTAGAATTCAAGGTCTAGATATGTAGTTTTTAATTTCACTAATACTCTAAATTAAGCTTATATATCTACAGATGCAGAGATTTGTTCCCCCCAACTTTTCATTTATTTATTAATTTTTTACTTGTTGTTTTTAGATATACATGACAGTAGGGTGTATTTTGACATATTATACATACATGGAGTGCAATTCATTCCAATTTTGATCCCATTCTTGTGGTTGTACATAATGGAGAGTTATACTGGTCATGTATTCATTAATGAGCATAGGAAAGTTATGTCCAATTCATTCTACTGTCTTTCCTATTCCCAACCCCCTCTCTTCTCCATCATTCCTCTTTGTCTAATCCAGTGAATTTCAACACTCACCCTCCCTACCTTGTGTTGTAATGGGTTGGCATTCACACAACAGAGAGAACATTCAGCCTTTGGTTTTTTGTGATTGGCTTATTTCATTTAGCATGATATTATCCATTTCCATCCATTTACTGACAAATGCCATCATTTCTTTCTTCTTTATGAATAATATTCCACTGCGTATACATACTATATTTTCTTTATCCATTCATCTGTTGATGGGCACCTAGGTTGGTTCCATAGCTTAACTATTTTGAGTTGAGCTGCTATAAACATTGATGTGGCTGTATCAATGTAGTATGTTGATTTAAATCCTTTGGGTATATGCTGAAGAGTGGGATAACTGGATCAAATGGAGATTCCATTCCAAGTTTTCTAAAGAATCTCCAGACTACTTTCCTGAGTGGTTGCAACAATTTGCAGTCCAAAAAGCAATGTATAAGTGAATCTTTTCCCCCTACATCCTCACCAGCATTTATTATTACTTGTATTCTTGATAATTGCCATTCTGACTGAAGTGAGATGGAATCTCAGTGTAGTTTTTATTTGCATTTTTCTAATTGCTAGAGAGGTTGAACATTTTTTCATATATTTGTTCACCATTTGTATTTCTTCTTCTATGAAGTGCCTGTTCAGTTCCTTTGCCTATTTATTGATTATATTATTTGGTTTTTTCTTGCCCCACCACCTTTTTAAAACCAGCATTACTCTTGCCTATCTGCATTTTTGATGATTTCTCAAAGGGATCATAAGCAATAGATCCGTGAGTATGCCCCCTGAAATTTATTCCACACTGCAGATGTCATTTATCTGGGACTAGAGAATTAAGCTATTCCAGTAGATGTTTAGGAAATAGTTCAGGGAACCAAGAAAAGCATGCCTTTTATCTGAAAATATTCCTTATGGTTGGAAAAACCCTTGCTTTATGAACCTAGATGGGAGACAGGACCATCCGCCATTACAAAAGCTAAGATACTAGATACTTCCTCAGGGTCCAATTTAGTCAAAACATGACATGAGATTTTTTCTGTTAACCAAACACAAGCAGTCCAGGTTCCCATTAAAAGGCAAACCCCCCAAAGCAATGAGAATGTAGAGGCCATTTGCCATCATTTGAAGAACGATAACATTTAATTTAGTCACCCAGAGAAGGCAGGCAAGTGAAGCCAATGTCCAGTTGCAACATTCCTGGTGGAAGGAGGGTACTCGGCAGACAGCTCTATGGCATGATTTTGTCTCTGGTTCAGACTGTCCAAACTCACACTGTTCCTGCCCATTTTTAAAGTCTTTCTAGCAGGGCTGTCACCCATATAATATCACCTCAGTAAATTTTCTTATTAAAGCAGGCCAGGAGAATTTCTGTTGCTTGCTATGGAGATTTATGACTGACACTCAGAGAAGCCAGATTTCTTAATGCTTTTGACAACTAGGTATCTTTAACTATGCCATTATCTGAGGCCTGCTCTAACTACCTGCTATGGAGTCAAATTTGTTCTAAATCTTCTATTTGAAAGACCATTTGTGTTGGTAGAAATAAATAAAGATTATATTTAGAAAATTACACATAGAGAAATTAAAAATAATTAAATATGAATAAAGTAGTTCTTTCTCTTGGCTGCTTGTCTTACATAGTAAACTCTTATTTTTCCTGCTCCAGGTGTCTCTCATTCATACAAATATATTTGATAAGCACCTACAATGTGCCAGGTACTACTCTGGTAGAAATTAGGCAGATTTTGCCGTTGTGACACCCAGTTCATTGATCTCTGAGTATCAAATATAATAGTTTTATCTGAAATAATGAATAATTTCCTCTATAGAGACAGATCCTTTTTAAAATCCTTTGCTGACCATTCCTTATTACTTGGACCCTTAATTTTGTAGTGTTCCACTGTTCAGTACATGGATCTTTCTTCTCTTCTGTATATCCATTTACCCATATAATGCACTACAAATTGACTGATAAATTACAAACTAACCCAAGACTTAGTAGCTTAAAATAATAGCCATTATATTATTTCTCACAATTCTGTAGGATAGGAATTCAGAAAAGAAATAGCTGGAACAAATTATCGAGGCTCTACATGGTTTATGATAGTCTGGAACATGTCTCTAACTTCTACCTAAGATGGCTTTTTCAGTCCTGTGTCTGGACCTTGGCTAGACTGGCTGGGTAAACTGACTAAGGTCCAATTTCTGGAACCCGATTTCACCCTGACTACTGGGTTCTCAGTTCTCCTCCAGGTTGAATAGGGTCTCTCTTTCTCTCCAAATGCTCTTTCTAATGGGACATCAGGAATTCTTTACCTGCCTGGTCAGAACTCTCAAGAGAGCAAAGCAGAAACTGTAAAGGTTTTCCAAGCATTAGGCCCAGACCTGGCACAGGGTTCCCTTCAACATTTTGCTTTATTGGTTAGATAAGTCAAGGACAGTAGTATTGAAAGGCAAAGCTCATTTAAGGGAACCAATGTAACAACTAACAAGCTTAGTAATCTCATTCAATACCCTGGTTTTAAATGTTTATAGTCCAGACAATTTCCAAATCTCTGTCCTGGACCTCTCTCCTAAATACTAGATTCTCATACCCAACTGCTTTTGTCACCTGCACTTCATATGCAACAAGCATCTCAAACTTGAAGGGTTGAAAATCAAATTTTAATCCACTGAACTTCTATTCGTCCCTCACCATCCCTCACCCCCATCATTGTGTGTTAGCATGTGCATATCAGAGAGAACATTTGGCCTTCAGTTTGGGGGAATTGGCTTATTTCACTTAGCATGATCGTCTCCAGTTCCATCCATTTACCAGAAAATGCCATAATTTCATTTTTCTTTATAGCTGAGTAAATATGTGTATACATACCATATTTTATTTATCCATTCATCTATTGAAGGACACTTCGATTGGTTCCATAGCTTAGCTATTATGAATTGTGTTGCTATAAATATTAATGTGTCTGTGTCACTATGGTATGCTGATTTTAAGTCCTTTGTGTATATGCTGAGGAGTGGGATAACTGGATCAAATTGTGGTTCCATTCCAAGTTTTCTAAGGAATCTCCATAATGCTTTCCAGAGTGATGACACCAATTTGCAGTCCCACCAACAATATATAAATGTACATTTTCCCCACATACTAGCCAACATTTGTTGTTATTTGTATTCTTGATTATTGCCATTCTGACTGGAATGAGATTCAGTATAGTTTAAAATTGCATTTTTCTAATTGCTAGAGATGTTGAGCATATTTTTCATATATTTTTTGACCATTCATATTTCTTCTTCTGGGAAGTGTCCATTCAATTCCTTTGCCCATTTACTGATTGGATTATTTGGTTTCTTGGTGTTAAGTTCTTTTTTGCATTCTTTTATATGCCCTGGAGATTGATGCTGTATCTGAGGTGCAGGTGGCAAAGATTTTCTCCCATTCTATAGGCTCTCTCTAATCTCTTTCAGTGGATTAGACAAAGGGGAATGAAAGGAAGGGAGGGGAGATGGAAAATGGAAAGACAGTAGAATAAATTGGACATAACTTTCCTATGTTCATATATGAATACACTAGCAGTGAACAACCACAAAAATGGGATCCTAATGAGAATGTTATACTCCATATAGTCCATATATATAATATGTCAAAAATATACTCTACTGTCCTGTATACCAAAAAAAGAACAAGTTTAAAAAGAAAATCAAGTTTTATCTTCTCCATACTGTACCTCTTCTAGTTTTTCCTATCACTCCTGATGAAAGCTCCACTATTACTGTTGTCCAAGCCTACAGTTATTTTTGACTTTTCTTTGTCTCTCAAATCACACATCAAATATTATATTATTAAAAATAAATCCAGAATCCAAACACTTACCTCCTCTCCTTTGCTAACATCATCATCTTATCCTTAAATTATGCTGCTACAGCCTCCTAATGGGACTCCTGTTTCAGAATTTGTCCATATAGACCCAATTAAAATGTAAATCAGATCAGATATTTCTGCGCTTGGCACTCTTTAGCAGCTTTCCACCTCATTCTGAGTTAAATTGAAACTTGGTAAAACAAAGATCTATAAGGAAAACACAATCTGGACCCACAAGTATGTTGGATTTTTCTCTTCCTCTCGTTTTCCTGGCTCTCTCAGTTCCAGCCACAGTATCTCTACTGATCCACAGCCTTTTGTTTGGAATTTTCTCTTACCAAATTTTCTTCTTCAGATTTTTACCTAAACACCTCCCAGCTTCTCAAAGAGGCCTACCCTGATCACCCCCATTTAAAGTTGCATATACACGTTCATGAGCACACAGGTTTAATCTCATGAGAACAGAAAAATACTCAATTGCCCCCCAGATAGTTTAATCTGGAAATTAGAATATTAATAGAAAGCTATAGTTTTTCAAGAACAGATGTGATGTAAAATCAAGCAAATTAAAGCATTCGTCATAGATTTGGAAATCAAAATGCATGAGGCAGAGAAATTACATAGCTAGGTAAATTCTGTGGCCGAAAGTCATAATATAACTTTCAGCCTCCTGCTCCATATTACACATACTTCAGATCATCATATAAAACTATGAAGGCATAAACACAGCAACCTCCAGGGTGAAACGGAGTAACAGAGGTCTCAGGTACAGGGAACTGGGGCTTTAGTTTTATTTCATCCTTTTAAGTTAGCTGAGTAATTTAGTAAATCTGTTTAAATTCTCCAAGCATTATTTTTTCTCATCAAAAAAAAATGCTGTATAAAAATGTTTACCCTACACACCTCAAAGGGGTAAGATAGAATCTAACGGAATAACATTTATGAGAGTGTTTTGATGAATATACATACAGCTCTTTAAAACCACCTAACTGGATGTCTGAAGAGCCAAATACTACTTTATATCATTTTTGGTGATGGCTTATTTTTTAATAGAGAATATAAGATTTTTTTCATTAGTTTACAGCATAGAATAAGAAATAAAATGATTGTTCCTAGCAATACCATGATTATCTGTGAGTTTGTTGATGTTTCTGTTTTTTACAGCTTTACTGAGGTATAATTAATATAAGCAATTTACATATATTCTACAATTTGATGAGTTTGGACATATGCACACACATTTATACCATCACCATGAGCAAGATAATCAAGATAAGAAGTGTATCTATCACCTCCATTTCTTGTAGCCCTTTTATTTTATTTTTATTTTTTTTGGTGGTAAGGACACTTAACATAAGGTCCACCCTCTTAGCAAGTTTTTAAGCCCACAATATATCATATTGCTATCTTTAGGTACTATATTGCACAGTAATCTCTAAAACTGATTCATGCTGTAAAACTGATACTTGATACCAAATGAACAACTTCATATTTACCCCTCTTCCCTCCTGTCCTGGCAACCACCATTCTATTTTGCTTTTCTTTTTATATGTAGGTGTTAAATATGTAATGAAAAATGATGCTCTACATGCTTCGCTCTTTTGTAATTTAAGACAATACAATACTTGTGACCTTAATGGCAACATATACATAATCATGCTTACTATTAACATTCTCATTTCCACATAAAGAATCAGTCTCAAAGTTTTCAGCCTGGTGTTAAATAGGATAATGCGGCACTCATTTGTTTTGGGGAAAAAACTTATATATATCCATAAAAACTTCATATATTATATATTTAACCATATTATACATACACACACATTTGTGTGTATGTAAATATGCACACAAACTAAATCTGTTTAACTAGTGGGAGAAATTGTTAACACTTTCACAGGAAAATACATTCTACAGTCAATAATTCTGAGCTATATTCTGGATTTCTCTCCCAAGAGATGTGAGCAACCTGGGGGCACACTGCCCACCATGTCCCCAACCTTGAAGCCTACAGATTGTTATATCTACACACTGTAGAATGTGTAAGAACCTAAATGTCTGGGTGTTTCAGAAACTTTTCACAGTACTTAAGAGAGAGCTTACAATATCCTCTTACCCTCTGAATCACTTTAATAATGACCTCTGAAGTAATTTCCTTGAGTATTCTTCCACATCACTAATTTTTCATTACTTATTTTGTTATTCTGATTCTCAGAAGGCTTTTATAAAACCTAAAATGTCATTCATGGAAATAACATAAAAGAGCTAGCATTTGAATTCTCTTTTAAAGCAAAGAACAGAAGTGTATTTATACTGTGTGTACATCATCATAAATAAGAATCCTTCACTTGGTGAGTCTCATATTGCACAGGTATCTCAGAAAGCCCTTGAAAACTTAATTAATTCTGAAGCCAAAAGGAAAAATCCAATTGTGCTTAATAGATCTTATAATATTTTGCTCTCCCTCACATTTGGGGTTTATTGGGCACAAGGTATTGATTTTTCCTACACTGTTTAAGTTGTTATCTTCCCTCCTGTTATCTTCAAAAAGAGGTGATATGAATTATGTGGAACTACAAAATCAACATTACTTAGAAAATAATATTTTGATGTTATTTTCATTTGTAAATATTAGAAAATAATATTTGATTTTAACAACTTTAGAACATGGTAATAGCACCATTAAATTTGCGAGATTTTAGATTAAAATAGTGGATACTGATTTTAGAACTTACTACAAAGTTCTATTTTTACATGTATGTATACATGATTAAGTACACCCCTATGGGGCAATACAGTAATTTAGAAATCTCCTTTATGGAAATTTAAAACACATTTTGCAATTGAAATAATAGTTTAAATGGTTAGGTTTTTGACCAGGTGGCAAGCCTTGTCTACACTGTAAAGAAGTTTAAACTTATTTTTTTGTTTGTTTGTTTGTTTTACTTTGTTTTGTTATTTGGTAATGGCGATTGAACTCAGGGGCACTCAATCACCGAACCACATCCCCAAGCTCTATTTTGTATTTTATTTACAGACAGGGTCTCACTGAGTTGCTTAGCACCCACTCATGATCCTCCTGTCTCAGCCTCCTGAGCCACTGGGATTATGCAGAGTAACACAGAGTAAGGGAAGGCTGTGGAAAGAAGAGGGAAGTTTTCTTTCCCTCTTGTGACCCAGGGCTCCTCTAATTTAACCTATAAAAATCAATAGGAAATATATTCCAATTAGGATTCAAATTAAGAATAGCCCAGGTCTATCTTGCTTACACACTGTAAGACTCTCTTAACCCTTAGGTTTCTCCTTCATAAATTGGTGACAGTCGTAGCTCCATGTGCTGTGGAAAACATGTGTCATCATGAACAAAAGCCCTCAGCCCAGTGCCCCGCACAAAATCCAATAGATTACAGTTGCTGACTTTCTTCAGTTTGGTGGTCACCCTCCCAAACATTATTTCACTCCACCCTATTCTGTCTCTCCCACCCATCATTCCAATACCACAGTGCCTCACCACCACCCCACTCTCCCTACTAAGATCTGCTCCATTTATTGATTGGGTTATTTGTGGGTTTTTTTTTTTTTTTAGGTGTTAAGATTTTTGAGTTCTTTTTATATCCTAGAGATTAGTGCTCTATCTGATGTGTGAGGGGTAAAAATTTGTTCCCAAATTGTAGGCTCTCCATTCACCTCACTGATTGATTCTTTTGCTGAGAAGATGCTTTTTAGTTTGAATCCATCCCAATTTTTGATTCTTGATATTAATTCTTGCACTATTGGAGTCTTATTAAGGAAGCTGCGGCCTAATCCAACATGATGGAGCTTTGGGCCTACTTTTTCTTCTAACAGATGCAGTATCTATGGTTTAATTCCTAGATCCTTAATCCACTTTGAGTTGAGTTTTCCATATGGTGAGAGATAGGGGTTTAATTTTATTTTGTTGCATATGGGTTTCCAGTTTTTCCAGCACCATTTGCAGGTAAATGGGTGGAGTTGGAGAATATAATGCTAAGTGAAGTTAGCCAATCCCAAAAAACCAAATGCTGAATGTTTTTTCTGATTTAAGGATGCTGATTCACCATGGGGGTCAGAGCATGGGAAGATTAGATGAACTCCAGATAGGGCAAAGGAGAAAAGGGAAGGGAAGAGAAGGGAGGGAGCATGGGGGTAGGAAAGACTGTGGAATGAGATGGACATCGTAACCCTAAGTACATGTATGAAGACAAGAATGGTGTGACTGTACTTTGTGTACAACAGAGATATGAAAAATTGTGCTCTATATGTGTAATATGAATTGTAATGTTTCCTGCTGTCATATATGACAATTAAAATTTTAAAAATGAAAAAAATAAAACAAAATAAATCAGCAGTGTAAAAAAAAATAAGAGAGAGAGAGAGAGAGAGAGAGAGAGAGATCTGCTCCAATTTCCAAAGCATTTCATGGTTCAAAATTACTTCCACCTTCCACTATGAAACATGGAAGAAGAAAAGGTGGAGTTTATCTCTGCTAAATACTGTGAGGAGAACAATCTGATTCATTCATTAAAGTACATAAGAACCTTAATTCTTTTTAAAACATAAAATATTTCTAAAGTACAATCAATTGTAAAATAGAAAATAAAAACTTTGGGCCTTACTCAGGGAAGTTATTTTTGTACTAGACAACTGCCACATAATCAGGCGAATATTGCTGAAGAGTCTACACCTTCTCTACCCTGCCTGGCAAAACTCAAGATCCTCTAGAGCCCAAAGTTCTTCTTTTCCCAAAAATTGGATTTCAGAGACTCGCTGAAACATCTAATACTTAAAATAAACAAAACTCAAACTAACCAATTTTAGGCATAGCAGCCAACAGTGCTTCACTAGAAGGAGCAAAAAGATAGAGATAAAGAAAATAGGAAAAGGAAGCCAAAAAGAACAGGCAAGAAACAGGAAGGGAAGGAAATGGAGAAATGAAAAGGCAGGGGCATCATAAGCCATGAGTGGCATCTCTTGTCTCACTTTCTAAAACGATGAGCAACAGCATTTCTTACTTCCACAAGAGATGTTAGGAATGAAATGACACTGGAAGAACAATGCATCATGCTATTATGAGGCTGTTTTAAGAAGACCTAGATATCTGTACAACAATTGGGATCAGGGAAAATCTCGCTCATACAAAGAAAAATGATTGCATTTCAAAGTCAGTCCTAATCAGCAAATACTGCAACATAATGAATTTCTTCGCTTATTTTGGCATCTCCACAAAATATAAAATCACCAAATGAAATTCATTTTGACCAGGCACAGTTTTTACCCTCACAAATAAATTTTGTTTTCTTTTAAGATCCGGGGGACATATTTTCACATTACTGCTGTCAGTTTCTCTATCAATGTGACTGATTTTGATGCCCAAACTATTTTTTTTCCTTTTAATTTAAGTGTACAATTTGAAGGAGGTAATAAATACATTTTAAAGTATCCTTTCTGTGAAAAGTTAGTTAGAATAGTTAGAAAAACTTAGATTTCATTGAGAGATGTGAACTAAACATACTGGAAAACATAAATGAAAAGTTCTAAGTCTAAATCAGCTGAATACATTATTGACTCCAAATCATGGATTAAACAAAAGAAATTAAATTTGCATTGATGTGTGAATCTGCATCCATTCTTGGTAGCATGTAATATATGCAACTGCTCAGCTCTAGCTGTATTTGTAGCCACATTACCATATTATTCAAATGTATCTATCATTTATATGTAAATAGACAAGATGAATGGTTTCTTCATAAGACAACAATTTTAAAATGACAAACAGACACAGGCAGACATTAGCAAGATAAAAATGTTTCAAATATTCATTCTTTTACATTTCATCAGGAAAAATGGAAAGTATTTCAATTTTTTAAAAAAGTATTGTGGCAATTACTAAATGGAATCTTAATATATTCACAATACCAATAGCTATTCTTCTCAATAAACTACACTGATGTCATTTGTATCTTATAAATTACATGTTCTCAGATCCATCTGTGAAAACTGGGATGTTAATTATCATGGTTACGTTCATGATTCCACAGTTAAATGCTGAAGTAGAGCTACACAAATACCATATGTTTTTCCAAGGGAAATGAAGAAAGATTAATTATGAGTTCAAGTCCAAGTCTTCCAGCAGTAATACTCTCAACACAATAAGATCATTACATTGTGTGCTAGGCAAATTGGATGTCTTAATTAATAGTTGAAATTCCAACTGAGGGGGAAAACTTTGAAACCTAAATTGTAAGTAACAAGCTTTCCTTAAAAAAAAAATTAAAAACCTTCATAAGGATGCTTTTGTGAAACCAAGTTATAAGCCCAAATAAAGACACTTCCTCTTTGAATTTCCTTTGATAGTGATAGTTTCCTGTTGTTTAATCCTGTTTCATAAACAAAAATTACAATGCATGCTAGTAACAAATAGACTATAAATAGTTGATACATCACACAAATATTTAATGTAACATTTTTTACTGTATTCAAAGATATCTTATGGAGCTGCTATTTTATGCAAAATTATGTCTCAATGCTCATATAAAATATTCACTTCAATATGACAATGAAAAAACAAAACCTTATGATAAAACTATAGGAATGTTGTTCATATCTTAAAGGTCTGAATTCTTATTTTTCTTACCACATATTCAAAGACCAGTGTCAGGGTCTCCTTGGTATGGATGATGTCATGAAGCAGCACTATGTTCGCATGTTTTAGTCCTTTTAACAGAGAAGCTGTAAAATAAAAAGGGCAGAGAGACAATTTTTCAGGGCTAACCATCAACTAATATGTTGCATTATCACATTGGCCCATTGTCAGATAAATGGTATTTATTTTCCCATGTTCCAAATTCAGAATCATGGGATGGAAAAAAGGCCTTCATTTAGATCAAACCCACCAATTTTATCACCTGCCATTTGTTACTAATCTCTGGTTAGGTTCTATAATGTTCAGAGAATGTAGCTGGTTTGATTTCAATTTTTTAAAATTTTCAAGGTTTGTTTTACTTAGGATTGTTTACTAAGGATGTGGCTTACCTTAGCATATTTTCCATGTGTATGAAATAAGTATTCTGATGCTAGGTGGAGAGTCCCATAAATGCAGCTAGATCCTGTTGTTTCATGATGCTACTGAGTTCCTCTAAATCCTTGCTGCTTTTCTGAATAGTGGGGTTCAACCAATTACGAAGTGAGAAATATTGATGTTGCCAGCTGGACTTATCAGTTTATGCTTTGAGTTCTCTAGTTCTTTCCTTTTTACATTTTCAAGCTCTGTTGTACACTGGATTCACATTTAAGATGGCTGTCTTTTTTACGAATAGACCCCTTTATCAACAATGTTGTTCTTCATTCTTGGAAATTTTTTGCTCTATATCTGCTGTTTTACGTTAGGATAGTAACCCCAATTATCTTTTGATTAGTGTTTACATTGTGTGTCTTTTATGAGCCCTTTTCTATTATTCTACCAATTTCACTATATTTGAAGTAAGCATTTTACAGACAGCATATAGTCAGATCAAGTATCTTTTAAAATTCATTCTACCAATCTCTGTGTTTTAATAGATATTTTTAGGCTATTTGGATTCAATATAAATATTAATATGTGGGGTCACCTATTATTTGCATTTGTTTTTCCCATGAGCACCTTAAGATTCAGTTTTCATTTCTGATTTGATTTTGTCTTCTATATTTCTCAAGAGTTCAATTAACTCATTTCATTTTGGTTTTGACCATTTCCCTGCTTAACTTTTGTATGTCCAATTCCATGTGGGTTTTTGTTTGTTTGCTTAAAAAATCCTCAAAGGATAAATGAGAATATTAATTCATATTACAGTGCTATTTATGTTTTTTTTTAATTTCATGGTTGATCCTTAAGAAGTTTTTATCAACTAAAATGCATAGATTCCTATTGTCCCATTCTTCATTGCAGTTTTGTGTAGATGTGGGCTACTTTATTCAAATCCTACTTATCTAGAGGATTGAGTTCCTAATTTGGGAATCTTCCAGCTGGAAGTGTTAACAATTTCCCAACTTGAGCAAGGAAAACCTAGTCCTGCCTCTTGAATCCCATTCCTTCTCCCATTCCTTTGATTAAGAAATGAGACAACCCTGACCCTGATAATCAGGCTCTTTCTAATATTGCTCAGCTTTTTTTAAAAAAAACAGATGAATGAACAAAAAATCCTTCAGATAAAAATTTCAGTTTCTATGAACAATATCAAAAAAATATAATTGAACATTTTTTTTCTTCTTCTTTTGAAATATCTCCCTCAAATATATTGTTAAAAATTGAGCTTTGGGGTTAAAGACATTACTTATTAAATTTGGGTAGTGTATTTAGTCTTCATTTTTCTAATTCTACATAAAAAATTATAAAAGGGAAAATATGTAAATCATAATACTGTGCAAAGCAAGTAACCTGTCTTTTTAAATAACCAAAACCCTTATTACATTAATGTAAGAATACCTGAGATACTCATAAATACAAGAATTAATTTTAGAAAATATCCTCTTCATTCATAAGAAAAACAAAAATAATCAGAATTATTTCTGTGTATAGCAATAACCATTGTATTATGGTATTCAAAGAATAGGAATTTCCTCTTATTACTTTAAAAACACTATGTCTTTGATTTTGGTTTTTACTTATAAATCTAAACAACCTAATGAGAAAAACAAAGCACATGTTTTTAACTTATTCTATCAAGAACTTTTAATGATTCATTTATTCATCAAATATTTATTTCTTCAGAATCTAGTTGCTGGCATTGGTGGCCCTGATCAGACCTCAATCCTGTGACAAACACTCAACAACACCTCAATAACATATCTTTAAAAAGAGATTTACAACACCAAGAATGAACCCTAGTGCAGACTATGGACTTGGAGAGACAGTGATGTAGCACCATAAGCTCAGTGATTGCAGGAAATGTGCCATCCTATTATTTCCTCTCCAAGGAGAAGTATCACTCTCTCTGAGTGATGGTTGGGGAGGTGATGAATTTATGTGGGACTATGAGTTACATGGGAACTCTTTGTACTTTCTGTTCAATTTTAACTGAACCTAAAATTGTTTGAAAAATAAAGTCTATTAAAAAATCAAAAAGTAAATTGCCACATTTTGTAATATATTAAAAGAAATGCAAATCTAGGATACTTAATATATCACTCAAATTGCATGAATTTCAGACATACAATCACCATATACATTGGAGACTCCCTAGAGAAGCAAAGATAAAGCATATAGACTGTTCAGTTCCAGCATGTTGTTATTATTATTGCTATTCTGTTGTCTTCTCCAGGAAAACCTGCTTCAGGACAATATATTATATCTTGAAATCTAAGATAAATTTTTATAAGCATGAAATTGGTCAAAAGAAGGCCATCCGGCATACAACTGGCTGGTGTGGCTACTTACACATGAAAAGACAAGAATGTATTCTCTCTGAAACTGAATCAGCAACATCAATGCAAATTTGAAGGCCAGAGAAGTATAATCCAAATAGTGTGGGGAGGCCTTCTCCCTCATCCCACATACTTCTGCCAAGGATGAGTTAGTTTTGCACATTTAAAAACTTCTAGTAAAGCTATCAACACATTTCTGTTAGCTGACCTCTATAGCATACAAGTGAGAAAATAATCACAAAAATTACAATAACATCACTGTGCATGAACTTTGAAAAAGCAGCTACTATACACTTACCATAGAGCTTAGTATTGTTCATAATAATAATTTACAGTCTTGTCAATTAATTATTCAAATAGCCCATCAGCCTTAAACAATTAAACTTTTATTAAACAGCTAGCATCAGATATTAATCTGGGGAAGGACCTCACATTGGCTCATTTTAAAAAGGATATCAATTTCTGAACTACTCTTCTGAGACCAACTTTCCACAGAGACCATTATTTCAAGCCACAACAGGGTATTTGAAAATGATGGCCAGGTACAGTGCTTAATACCTTGCCTGTGCAGAGGGGGAAAGTTTACAGGTGAAACAAATTAAGGATCTCCTGAGTAGCAGGTTACAACAAAGAAATATTTGTAATTTTATTCAATTTCATTGTTCATGTTATTATGTAGGTTGTCAAGCTCAGTGAACATCCATCTTTACACATAAGAACTCCAAAAAGGAACTGAAGCTTCCACTTCACTACAAAATCCATACATAGGAAACTGTTTACCTTGAGATTTTTTTCCCATTTCCCCCATGACTGTCTTTTTTTCTCTAACCACTTACACTTAAATTGTTTCTCATTTCTCAGAGTAATGTCTTCATACCTATCATATGCCACTGCATTTTCCTACAATTTCAGTAACATCAAATTCCTGCCATCATTTATCTTGGGGGAAAAAAAAACATTTTTTCCTGACAATGTCTAGCATCATAGAAAAAAAGTCATGTTATTTTTGTAGTATATTTTTGACCACTTTTACATGAAGTCTCAAAGCCTCCACGTTTTCATTCTATTGTATAAATTATTACAGATTTTATAGTTAAGAATACATTTATACAAACTTTTAAAACACATTGGCAGTAAAATAAGCACTAATATCTGAATTTAAAAGCATGGCCCCTTCTTTTCTGAGATTAACATAATGGATTCATAGCTGGAAAAGGATAAAGTCATTAATTCCAAAGCTGATGGCAGAAAAATGGCATTCAAGGGCAGAAAACAGCCTATGATCTACCAACATTGGGGGAGGTGACAGACAGGGCTGGCATTGAGGCTGACAACACAGCAGCCACTGGTCACAGCAAGGTGCCAGATACCATGGTTCCTGCTGCCACCAAGGCAAGGGAGCCTCCTGGATGCCAAGTCTGTCCACTGATTAGCACTGACAAATTCCGGAGCCAGTATGTCCCTCTTCATGTCAAACACTGTCAAAACAGTACTCCATGTAATCCTAATGCAATCATAAATACACCACATGTTATCTTCTCATCATTTATATTCAAACCAAATCCTGCAACATTTGCGTTGGTAATTCCAGCTTTCCCCACAAATTTGAGGTAAACATGTGGCAACATTTCAAATTAATTTCACTAGTGAGGATTAAAACAGTACAATTGAACATGATGTAAACGATTTGTAATTAGGGCTGAGGGTGAAAAATCTTAACAATAATTTTCGGGGTATGACATCAAAACAATAAGAAAATGAAAACATTCCATTCATCAAGGTGACTGTGCCTTTGACAAAGTCCCAGGAGGACAGATGGACACGGGGAGCCTTCCCTCTGGCTGGCAGTAAGGTTCAGATACACTCATGAGCCATATTCACCCTGTGGTCTGTCACTCTGAGAATAAACATCTTAAGTTTCCACTGGGACTTGGAAGAGATGAATTTCATCTAAAATCCAACCCCATCCTGATTAAAATAAATGTTTTTAGTTAATATGGAAAATCAGAGAAAGCTCATTTTATCAGGTTCTCAGTGTAGTAGCTAAAAAGTGTCAACAATATTTTTTAAAAGCTTTGATATTTAAGGTGATTTTCAATATCACCATTTGACATCCTACTAGGAAAGGAGGGATAATAAATGCACACTACCCATCCCTCTTGCTTCCTGCTTCAGTGTCTGGAAAATGCAAACGCCAGCTTCCTTCAGCTTGCTTGTGTCTGGGAGACGAGGAGACTTACACTAATGAAGAGTAGGGCACTGTCTTTGACCCCGGATTTACTTTTTATCCTGTGTACACCCATACATACAAAAAGTCAACTCTGCATCACTGGAGGAAAGAGGTCATAACTGGTCCAAAACACAGAGCTAAAACAATTTAAATCACACTCGGGATTTAGAGTTATGGCACGCTGTTCATCAGATGTCATCCAAATGTGAAAAGGCAATACAAGAGGTTAGGAATACTTTATTACTATCACATAAATTGTTATGCATCAAAAAGTCTGCTGTTTTGCAGTAGAGCGTTCACCTTTCCCTGGGTTCAATCCTCAACACCATATAAAAATAAATAAATAAAACAAAGGTATTGTGCGCAACTACAACTAAAAAATAAATATTAAAAGAAAAGTCTGCTGTTTTTACTTGCTTTTTAATTAAGTTTTTCTGGTGGGAGATGAACCAAAAAAATCAATTTCACTGCATATTCATTCCTCCTGTTTGTCCCCACTCTGATTTCCCTAACATCAAAGTACTGAAAATTAGTTTTGGAAATTACAACCTCAACCATTCTCCCTTGCTTTCAATAATCTGTTTATCCATCACTTCTTTACTAGCAGAGAGAAGTCAGCAGGGGCTGTTTCCATATCCCAGCCTCAACCTGACCACAATGACCACTTACTAAGTCACTTCAAAGAACAAACTCCTCCAACAATATAGCTTATGCTTATGGAACTGCCAAGATTTGACTGGCTGGATCCACTGGCACAACAATGTTATCTGTTTCAATCTGGTGGAGTTCACAAATCAATATTAGCTTTTCATAGATGCATTGGTAGTTTTACCACAGATAATATTCAAGGAGCCAAAAACTGAATAAATAGAAAAAAAGTTAAGAAGAATCTACTCATCACACCATTGTTATATGAGAGGAGTGATACAGGAACGATTTAATTTTCTACATGTAAATCTATATCATCTGGCTTGTCAATGATAAAGACATTACTTTTATAATAAAAAGGAGGTATCTGGAATTTTTCTTCATTAGAAATAGATGAACCAATCTTTCAGTAGATAAATGGATTTAAAAAATGTGGCATACATACAAATGGAATTTTACTCAGCAATAAAAGAGAATAAAATCATGGCATTTGCAGGTACATGAATGGCATTGGAGAAGATAATGCTAAGTGAAGTTAGTCAATCCCCCCCCCAAAAAAATGCCAAATGTTTTCTCTGATTCATACTGGGGTAGAGAGGGGGAGCATGAGAGGAATAGACAAACTCTAGATAGGGCAGAGGTGTGGGAGGGAAAGGGAGGGGGCAGAGGGTTAGCAAGAGAGGTAGAATGTGATGGACATCATTATCCAAAGTACATGTATGAACACATAAATTGGTGTCAACATACTTTATATACAACCAGAGATATGAAAAATTGTGCTGTATATGTGTAATAAGAATTGCAATATATTCTGCTGTCATTTATTTTTTTTAAAAAATAAAGAAATAGAAGGACTGAAGAATCTAAACAACACTATAAAATAAAGAACATACAATGTTTTACACAATTAATAGGTAACTATTGTACAACCCACAATAATGAATCATTATTCAACTATTCCTGCCTCACTAGGGTATTGATGGAATTTTTTTTATCTTAGGCATGTCAAACTATAATGTGCTCTCATTCCACACATTAATCCAAAATATTGAAATTGTTCCTGTCTAATCAGTTACTTCCCTGTAGTAAAATAAATTTGCTCAGGGCAAAACATTTCAATTCTGCTGGTTCAATCTATAAATGACTTATCAGCTGGTTTTCCCTGATCTACCTAGTCTTGTTCCTATTTGCTACTCAAAAGATCCATGCAAATGCAAGTAATACATAAATGTTGTACATGGGTTTCCTTTCAAATGCAAACATCTTATTAGTAATTTCTACAGAAATCAAACATGTCTAGCAATGGGTAGAATGGTGATGATTATGTTCCAGGTACTGTACTTAGCAGAAAAGAGACAAATTTAGGAACAGAAGGTTTCTAGAAGACTTGAAAACAGAAGACTTGATTTTTATTGAGCTACTTAAGATAGCTTTAAAAGCAGTTAGATGGTTTGCTTCATTTTAACTATTTTAAACTTGATTAGACATGGGTTACAAGTCCAATTAGCAAGAACACTGCAATGTAATAAAAAAGGCCATGTGGCTTGGCACCAAGCCCCTTATGTGTTCTGACTAAGAATAAACATTTAGCCAGGCATGGTGGCGAATGCCTGGAATCCAGGTAGCTTGGAAGGATGAAGCTGGAGGATCATGAGTTCAAAGCCAGACTTCTCAACTTAGTGAGGCCCTAAGCAACTTAGTGAGACCCTGTCTCTAAAAAATATATAAAAAGGGCTAGGGATGTGGCTCAGCGGGTTTAATCCCCAGTAGCAAAATAAATAAATAAATAATCATAATAAACATTTATATCATGTTTGGTATTGCTAGCAGAATAAGCTGAACTAAACCTTTGTTTACATGAAATTACATGGATAGCTATTATTCTTGTATACAAATTAAAGTAAGTGTAAAGTCAGATACCTTCTTTGCCATGGCTACTTATTCCAGCACCTGAGGGCCTGCACAAAGGACAGTTGATCAAGAGGTGGAGCAATATCTGACTCCTTCACGGGACGAGATAGTCTTACAGCATGTTTCCAGACTCTTTAGGCTCCCCTTCCCACATTGTCAGGATTTACACTGTTCACTTCATGACAGGCGCATGTGTTCCTTCTCAAAGTGTGGCCCTCCAACCACATACACCAAAATGAATTTATGCACTTGATATTAATGCATATTCACTGGGTTTTAACTCAACCCTATCAAATATGAGTATATAGATATAAGACCCAAATAACATCCAATGAATATTTTTTTAACATTTACTATGTGCCAGTCACTATGGATAAAGCAAGAGAAATATGTACACAAATTCTTGTTCCCGTGAAGCTTATATTCTGTATATTGACCAACCTTTTTATTCAATATTTATGTATCCTAAATTTTGAAGGCACTATGCTATGGCTTTGGTGTGGGGTAGCATGTTTGTGGGGTGTGTGTGTGTGTGTGTGTGTGCATGCGTGCTTACACACTTAGGTACATTTCCATCTACTCACTGTTCTATGAGAAAATCAACAGAAGCATTCATATCATTGATTACTAGATTCATTTACCTTTTCTATCACACACACACACACACACACACACACACACACACACTCTTACACCATTGAGATTGTGACAGCTTTTAGCTAAAAAACAGAGGGAATACTTTGTTCTGAAAATTTGATAGTATTTTTATGTGTGCAGAGTTTTCCTGTTCAGTATAATAACTTAAATAATGTTAGCTCACAGTTTTTCATTTATAATAAGATGTTGATAAGTTCATGATTAAATGGACTTTTCAAATCTACAACAGTTTGAAAAGATCAAAGTTTGCTGCAAAAATGTTTCAGAACCAGTGCTGTGGGAAATAGAATCATTATGTCTCGACACACAGTTAATGAATCATGAGCACAGAGGAAAGAGAAGTGAAGGAATATAAGAAATTAATATGAATTTTGGTTGGGGATAAATTGAAATTTCAAACTTACTATTACTTCATTTGATGGAGCAACAAAATCCAGGCTAAAAATTTACAAATTATCATATAATTCAGTAGAAACAGCAGTCTTAGAGACAGTTCCTTAGAATCAGCTCATCTTGGGGCAGGTATGCCACCTTCTTCCCCACCTTATCTACGGCAACACTTTGTAACCTGTACCTATGCATGGACAAGGACTCCACACCCTTCATGCTGCCTCTGTGCAGCATGAGCATGGTGGGAACCCATGCTAATCTCACCCCCAGAGAGCCCTGTCACCTACAACAAGGCCACTAACATGCTGAGCCCAACTGTGTTCCCCCGCCACCCATGCCCATCCTCCCTCTATGTCTAGCAACAGTGAATGACATAGTACTTAGCACACATGAGCAACAAGCAAAGGTTCAAGATTTTCACACAGAAAGCAATGATGGGATAAGACAGGCCTTCTAACCAGGTGGTGGAAAAAGGCTGAAGAATCCCAGGCTAGTAGTGGCCTCATTTCTCTCCTACTTCACATTACTCAAGTGAATGCAGCATTTGAAGAGGACTAATCTACCTCTGCAAATACACAATAGCAAGATGGGAAAACAAATTTACCTATAAAGGGTAGAGTGAATGAATGCCAAGTATTCAGTACACAGAGCCTGTAGTGATAAAAATAAAATTATTTATGTAAAGTTACATAGGCAAAATGTTATTCAATGCATTTGGGGAGATTCTCTTTCCCAATCTTTTCTAAAAATTAAGAATTTTGTAAATCTTTTTGATACTACAACAATAATAACTTTAAATGATTTCATTAGAGTCTCCTATTTTCTCCTCTAAGGTCAATGTGTATTTGTTAAGAAACTGACAATACCTTGGAAGTGCTACATTTCCTGAAAGTATTCTACTATTACTTAAAACAAAACATTTGGAAGTATGGTTTACCAGGATAACTATACAAGTAAAGTAAGAGACAAGTTGTACATTGCATATATATCCCATTTCCAAATTAACAAGGTAACTTCTATTTGTCATGGTAATTTTTTAAAAAAAGCTATTCTAGAAAATGACAATAGCAAAAAAAAAAAAAAAAAAGTCAACCAGAAGAACTGGGGAAAGAGGTAATATGATCATATATTCCTCAGTGTCTCTGCAAGGTGCATCCAAGACTGGTATTGACACAGCTCCGGCTCACCTAACCTGCCCTGGCATACAAGACAGGCAGCTCCTGAGAAATATTGCAAACATCCACCTACTATTAGCATTTCCATCACCTTCTCAAATATATTCAACCTCCTATTGACCCACATTTCCCTTTCTAAAAAATGTCATCTTGTTTTGTGTACATTACACACACATAATCTTATTGCATTAAATGTATCCATAATTTGACTAATTTATCATGCACAACTGAAATAATTCTCACAGAATTGTAAAGGTGAGTGTCTCCTTCAAGAGCATCTCATCCAACCTTTTATTTGACATCTAAGGACAGCAAAATAGATATAAATTTGGCCACAGGTCTCTAACTCTGACCTCCTGACTCCTGACACAGTACAATTCTGTTTTTGTCATTGGACTAAGCATTTTCTGCTTCTCCCTTTCCCTTGGTTACTGATCTTTGCTCTTAGGCTGTTGCTGTGGGTCATGGCTTCCCTCCATCTTCAAATCTGCCTGGGTATTGAGGGCAGAAAACCCTGAAGCTTGAATAGATTAGAGACAGGAGATACATCTTGATTGTTGCACAAAGTGTACACTTGCAGCAGGTTTCAAAGCACAGAAATATGAAGGGGAAAATTGCTATTCAAATAGGCTTTTAAAAAATTGTCTTTATCTGATCAAGTCACTTCTTTTCTTGAAGCCTTTTAACAGCACGTTACCAGGGCTTCCAAGGACCTGCACAATAGGCCCTTGGTGAGTCCTCCTGCAGCTGCCCAGCCCTGCCACACTTTGAACATCAGCTTTCCAACTCCAAGGCCTCTCAGACTCCCGTTGTTTCGTCCACTCTTGCAGAGTGTCTGGGCCTCACCAATTCCTAGCATATCTTCAGATCTTAACTTAGCTACCTTTGCCTTTGAAAGTCTTTCCTGACTCCAAATTTTAGTGAGCACTGCCCCTCACACCATTATGACTACCTGATGGCTGGGTTCCACCTGTCTGCATCCCTGCTCACTCATTGTCTGCACTCACTGCTGCTCTGCCCACAGCTCTCAATACAGTGCTGAGTTTATAAAAGATGACTATTCAATGCTGGTTGAATAATTCAGGCACAAATGAGAAAAATAAAACCCTTAAATGACCATTCATAAATCACTGCAAGAAGCACAGTTCCTAGAGTTACGCTCCACTGTACATTGGTTATCAAACTACAATGTGCTCAGTTCAGCCTGGATATGGTGATCAGACTAAATCTGTTCTCATTTTCATATTAACTAACAAACACATTGCAGCTATATAGTTCACTGATTTTTTTTTAAAAGAAACAAAGGGACAACCTATAGGATGCCATTAGTTCTTCTTTCATAAGTGGGTGGAATGCTGCATACTAATGCTGTAACTAAAAATGCATTATTTTATTTCCACTCAAATTTCAAATTATGAAGAGATGGTAAAATTGCTTTGAAAGTATCATTTATTTCTAAAAACTCATGTGAGATACTAAAATTGCATCATAATATTGTATTCAGCATAAGATGAACTTATAAACAAGAAGGCAGCATTCATGAGAAAAGGAAGTTGTTCTAACCATACAAGGATTTACAGTAGAACCAAATAAAACCAACACACAGACTTGGATTGTTTGGAATGTTGCAATGTTGCAATTTTTTAAATTAAGTATTTAAAGATCAGAGGATTTCATGTAAGATGTACAACTCTGGTTTTCCTAGAAAAACCAGAATCCTTGCCATCCCAGGAACCCTGGTATGTGTAAAGTCATATGGCCGTGGCTACACAACTGGCCTCCTACAAAGCACCACCGCCCAGGTCCTCACCCTCACTTGGGTGGCAGTAACAATGATGAGGAAGCTGGAAGCAGTCAACTCGAAGTGGGTTTGATGTGTCCCACAGGTCAATAAGCATGGTAAGAAAAGGGACAAGAAGGAGAACATGGGAGAAGCAATTACAAGATGGCCCTGGTTTCTGCCAAAGAAAAAGGGGGCAGAAATAAGGTTATAACCATTTCACATGCTTTTTCTCAAAGTCCCAGTGACTCTCCCAAGTCAGCTTCATGAGTCTCATAATGGGAATCCTTAGTGTTACTAGCACACACAACTGTCCTTTCTTCCTACCCTCCTCCCTTCCTCCCTTCCTTCTTTTCCCATCTTTCTTTTTAAATCATGTCACTTTGATTACAGATTCGCAGAATGACAGATCTCAACAGACACTGAAGGCCACTTGGTCCAACTGAAGTATTTTTCTTGACCTAGAAAGAATGTCAAAAATTATACAATTTAAAATGTCTCTTTCCTTCTCTAGCCCTCTGGTCCTCCAAATCATTCTTACAGGCTGAAAAATTGAGTAGACATTAAATTTCCAGTATTAACCCCCTAAGAAAATGAGGAATAAGGAACAAAATGGACTTAAGACACCAACAAA
Organism: Marmota flaviventris; assembly: GCF_047511675.1. NCBI lineage: Eukaryota > Metazoa > Chordata > Mammalia > Rodentia > Sciuridae > Marmota > Marmota flaviventris. The sequence continues at coordinate 25,944,550 of NC_092498.1, forward strand.
GAGTCAACACTGACCAGCGCCAGGAGCAGGCCTCTGATTCCCAAGCCATTCTGCCAGGCTTCAAATTGCAAAACTGTAGCATTTGGCCAAATAAGCTGCTGATGACCTGACATGTCCACTGAGACAGACAGACAGACAGACAGACACACACACACACACACACGGAACAATGGGCAGCAGAGCAATCCTCAGAGAGAAGACTCAACACATGAAACTAAGCATAAATTAGCTCAAATAATACATAAAAGTGGCAAGAATTTGAGGAAATAAATATACTCATGAGTGCCCTTTATGATGTCAGAGTGTTACTGGGGAGGGAAGAGAGATTGGTCAATGTCTATTAAAAATTAAAATATTTCTCCCAGCCTCTGAACCAGCATTTCCCCCTGGAAATTCACCCTTGCGGATACACTATTAAGAAGATTCACTTTAAAGTTCCTCACAAATGGTGAAAACCTAAAAACAATCTGAACTATCATTCATTATGTTCTGGTTAAATAAAACATGGCACAATTATATAGCAAAAAAAATTTATAGACATTTGAAAGCATGCAAAAATTCTATAAGTACTAACACCAGAGCATATCTGAAATTTGTTAGTAGGGAAACCACCTTGAGAACTGTATGTGATTGTATGCATGGAAGGAAGCAGAGGGCACTGTCCAGAAGCTATAAATAGAGGTCACTTGTGCACAATGTCACAGAGCTCAGGGGATGAGTGTGGGTAGAAGGCTAGTTTGCTTTGACTTATATGCATTATTTAGCTTATTTTTGCCTAATCTATTATTTTGTTATAAGTAGAGTCAAAATATTAATATTTTTTTAAAAATTCCTTATTTTCTTCTCTTAAGCAAGCATCTACTTTAAAAACTTCTTATTCATTCATTCAAGAAACATTTACTGAACACCTATGTTCTGTTGGTGATGATCTAGCCTCAGAAGATATGGAAAAGTACAGGGAGTGCTGGAATATTTTTCAATAATTTGCTCCTCCTGGAATATATGCAAAAATTATATTTCGTGTAGGTTGGCTGTGAAGTAGAAAAACATCCAAGAACAACTTCAGATTGTTTTGTATGACCTGCCTAGAAAATTGTTTTGATAATTATAATTAAAAGCCCTGCTTCTCTAAGTAAAATAAGCAGTTGAATAAAAAATACCAGTATCCTTGCCATCCAAAGCTCTTCTGATGGAGTCTTAAAAGGAAAGAAGACAAAAAGAAACAAGGTTCTCCCACACTTACTCCATTTACATAGAACAGCTTTAGGAAAATTGATTAATCAGAAAGCAACCTGCTCCTGGCAAAGGTAAGAAAAGAGAGGAGGGAAATGGTAGTGGTGTCTGTACCCAGGCTGGGCCCCAACATGGACTACTGTGCCACCTGCATTGCTCAGGTGATGTTCATTCTTTCTCAGTGAATAACCTCATAAAGCAGGGCAAGTGACGAAGGCACAATCTGGTGATGACTTTGATCACATCCACAACTGGCCACACATACTGTGCCCAGGTCCTGTTCCTCAGCTACTCTGGCATGGGGCACTGGGTGACTGAACATGTTTGTATTTTTATCCTGCTTTCCTACTAATGCTATATATAAATAGATCCCACACCCCTTAGCACCTGAGATGCTGCTTAGTGTGGTAGAAATGGCAAGTCAGTTCCTTCAGGCAAATTAAGATAGTGTCTATAAGAACATGAAAATAGTCAACAATGGCACACAGCATGGCATTGCATAGTCTTACCTAGATCCTCACTTCAAGCACAGTTTCTACACTCAAGCAGGGGATAAAAGACACACAAATGACTTTAACAGTTGTGCAAGGGCCATCAGAGTGCAGCAACTGCACAATGGAAACACCAAGGGAATGAAAGGAAAGGAAATGCCCAACAGGAGCAAAGCACAGAACTTTGTAGTGTGGGTGGCAGAGGAGCTATTTGAAAGAACCTGTGGAGATGCTACAAAGAGGGTACAGACTAAGCTCCAGGAGCTTGAGGGTGGGGAAAGGATGAATCATAAATGGAGAAATATGTAGTTCGTTTTGGCTAAAAATCAAATATCTGATGGAAAATAATTGGGAGAAAGTTGGAGACAAAGTTTGGGTCCCGATTATTCAGGTTTTAATGTAGTACACTTTTTATTTGTATAAAAAAGAAGAAAAATTTAGAAACAAGAGGTGAACATCTAGAAGATTCATGGAATCTGTGTATTACAGGAATACACAGAATAGACCACTGTTGGAAAAAAGGACATCCTTTTGTACAAATCTAGGTGATCGCTTTCCTCTAGTGACAACCCTACAGAACAGATACTAGTGGCTAGAAAACAGTTACTGATTGCCATCCTAGCTCAGTGACATAACGGTGTCATCACGGGGAAAAACAATTCTTATTTTATTTTTTTAGAAAAACTCAACCGGATCTTATATTAACTGAAATGGAAATGTATACGCCTAATGAAAGGTTAGCATTGAGTGCTACCTGTTAGTCGTTGCATGAATAATATAATTTACTACAAATCTTAGGAGAAGGTTTGTCAGAAATGTATTCATATGTAAGTGGCACCAGAAAAGACAGCTCACAAAAACAATCTCCTCTTGACTGCATGTTGGACATCTAAAGTTGGACATTTTATTTTCTTCTAGCTTTAAATTGTCACTTTATTTTGAAGGAAAAAATGGATTATAAGAGGAATTCAAATAAAGAGTCTAACTCAATTTTCTGATAGAAATTTCCTCCAGAAAAAAAAAAAATAATGCTTCCATTTGACAAATTAAAGTGCTGGAGAATGAAATGAAACCTGTAGATGAATGGGATAAAACACTAATGTCCAAAAATGGCTGGCCATATTGGCATAATGTATTTCCTATAACCAAAATACCTTCAAAAAGATAGAAGATGTAGCTTTGAAGCTTAAAGATATAGGCAATGAAATACTTGCTAACACAATGTGAAGAGAGCTCATTTATTCATCTCACAAACATTAGTGACTTCTGTGGAAGAGAAACAGGGCTAGGCACTAGAGACACAGCAGCGAACAAAGGACAAAATGTGCAAGAATCCTGTCCCCTGGGGCTTACATTCTGGTCAGGAGAGACAACCAAAAGAAAAAGGGGGGATCTAAAATTTACAAAAAAAAGGCAGTATATGTAGATGTGTGTATCATATATTCCAAAGAGAAAAGTAAAAGGTTGTATGCTAGATGATGCCGTCTTACTTGGGGACAGGTGGCACAAGCTTGGGTCTTGTGATGGACCTAAGTGTTACTGTTTTAGTCAGTTTTTTTCACCACTACAACTGAAATTCCCCCAACCAGAACAATCATAGAGGAGGAAAGGTTTATTTAGGGGCTTATGGTTTCAGAGGTCTCAGTCGACAGTGGCTGGCTCCATTCCTTGGGGCTCAAGGAGATGTTCACTCTTTCCCAGTGAATCGCCTCATAAAGCAGGGCAAGTGATGGATGCACAACCTGGTGATGTCTGATCCACAACTGACGATACTACCCTGCCCAGGTCTTGGTCCTCACCTACCCTGGCATGGGGCACTGGGTGACTGACATGAGGCAAGAGCATGGCAGAGGGAAGAAGCTCACTTGGTTATCAGGAAGCAGAGAGAGACTCCATGCTCCAGATACAAATATATACCCCATAATCCTGCCTCCATGAACCACTTCCTCTAGCCATTCCCCACCTGCATCCAATCACCACCCAGTTAATCCCATCAGAGATTAATTCACTGATTTTATTAAGGCTCTTGTGACACAATCATTTCTCCTCTGAACCTTTCTTGCATTGTCTCACATGTGAGCTTTTGGGGGACACCTCACAACCAAACCATAACAGTTATAATTTAAAATGAAGCCAACACTAAGGCCTGAGCAGGCCAAAGATGGGGAAAGGATGTCACATATCTTCTGGAACCCCACCTTTCCCCTAGACTTCTAACTGCATGAAACTACACATTTCCTTTTTATTTTAATCACCTGGGTGCAGGTTTGTCTGGGACTTGCAGAAGAAAACATCCTGGCATGTATCTGGCACCAAGGCTTTCTTATCAGCCATTTGTTGACTTCAGAGAGGGTCAAAATCATATGAACCACAGATCTGAAGCTCAGAAAAGAAACCTGATCATTCCTAATATCCTCTATGAACCTGATTTTCTATTAAGAATTTCTGAGAAGATAATCCAGCTTCATTAGAGTAGTGGAGGCCTAAACCTAACCCTAGATTTAGAAGCTCCACCTCCTAACTCTATGTCTTTTACTCTGTATACCATCTGTTCAAGCCCAAAACAGCATGAGCTGGAGAGAACTTACACATCAAGACAAACGCTTCATTTGGCAAACTAAAGGTTATATCTATCTTCACCCCAACTTGCAAAATCACTTGCAATGTTGGGAAGTCAAATTTTATGGAAAACAGATTAGACTTCTCTTTCTAATTCCCAGTCCTAAGTACATTTCCTCGGGTCACCTCCCTCCAGGCTCCACTTTAACTGTCTATGCAATTAGCCACTGAAGTGCTCTTCTAGGTTTTCAAAATCTTTCTGAACTTTGCAGAACTTGTTATTGCTCTTTGCCAGTTGCTAAGGGTACTTCAAAGAACAAGTGGGATTTTTTTTTTTAAATCCATTTCATTTTAAACTATAAAATCTAAATCATAAATTGGCAGCTCTGTGAAAATAGGGTGGTAACCCCTACCTTTTCCTTAATAAAATTTTCAAGATGCTATATCAATAGAATATCGACAATGGGATACATTTTAGTAAAAAATACACTTTATACCTGATGTCAGAAACGTTATGCCCTGAGGCAGAAACAAGTATAAAAGATTCATTTCAAGTGATTAAATCTCCCTATATTGTGCTTTTATAAAGATTTTCCTCCCTATAATCAGAGAGTAAACTTTAGCTTATAGAACAGGAAATTCCCTAGTGATTTCCGACTCATGCACAGGGGAATCTCTCATTTCTAGATAATCTGACCTCTGCCCCAGGTAGCTTTGCCATAAGTCCAAGCCAAAGCATTCCATCACCGTCCTAGCCTAAAGGGGCCTGAGCCACCCCATTCTGTTCCAGGATGACTTTTAGTCAAGACTTTGATTAAATATGTTCTTTTCTCTCTTCTCTGTTCCTGTTTCCCCCTGGAGACTCCTCTTTGGCTCCTTAAGTTTGCTGCTTGGCATTGGAAGTACAGCAGGCAAGCTCTTGCTGCAAGCTCTTGCTGAACCTCTAGCAAAGGGAGTGATCAGTTAAGGCCGTTGTTATCTTGGGATCTACAAGGCTTGGGTGTTTTAGGTATCTGCTGTCCATGGCTCTCCACTATTATCCAAATACTTTGCCAGTGCACTAAGCTCTTTGGAGATAAAACACTAGTAAGTTACTAAATGTTGATTTTTTTTTTTTTACAGAAAATACATTACCATGTCTGAATTAATTATTAATATTTAAAATATTTCAATCCTTAACTCTCCTTTATTTGCTTTGCCCATGCCCTATTAAGACCCTTGTTTGGCAGAATTCAGCAAAATATGTTACCCACTACTGAGATTGTTCAGCCCCTGATGTGTTTATATTGATTTGTTTATGGTGGTAGTGTGTCCTAAAACGTGTGTAGAAAACAGGGTATTTTATGATAAAGTTGCTGTTTAGTGCATGCTCTGTGTAGTACAGACTCATTGATTAACAATGCCAAAAAAATGCAAGTAACTAGCCATTGTTCAAATGACTGTGGTGCTAGTTCTGTTTTGTGGCCTTTTAAACTTTTGTTGCCCTAAAATTCCATTTTGTCGGGAACCCATTTTCCAACTCGTTTTTCTTGACAGGGTTTTTTCCTACTTTTAAACAGTTTCTAAATAAAATTCTGTATTTAAAAAATGTTCTTTTCTCTAATAACATTGATACTTAAAATTCAGATCACTAATAATCTTGTTCATATAGAAAGTTAGCCTACTGACATGGAGACATAAATTCTCAATGGCTTAAGCAATGTCATTATTAATAATAATAATAGTGGTAATAATACTAGGGTATTGGGGATTGAACTCAGGGCTTCATGCATGCTAGGCAAGCACTCTACCACTGAGTTATACCCTCATCCCTGTCAATTAATGAATAAAATAATGATCATTAATCAGCTTTCTTATAAAGCTACAAAATTAATCTTAAAAATTAAAATAAATTACTGCTTTAAAATTAAAACTTACATCTCATCTCAGTTTGACAAGTATATATGAGTTACATTAAAATATAAGTATGCATTTTTTGAAGGAAGAAAAATGGCTGAAACTAATGGACTAAAGAATTGAAATATTAGAGATTGAATAAAACTGATACCATTGGGTAAATTTTTGTTTTATATCATATATTCATATGACCTCAAACCAAACATCACCATTCTTGACAAAGAAGGTATGAATTTAAGGAATTAACAATATACCTCTCATTTACTTAAAACAAGCAAACTAAATGATTAACAGCAAGACACTCTCCATGAACAGAACAATAATGCTTTGGGTCCAATAAAAACAAGTGGGGGAATTTCCATTACTGTGCAAATCTCTCCAATAAAAGCAAAGTTAGCACTAAGGTTTTGGTATCCGTGTGAAAGATCTGCACCATAAATCAGGAAATGCCATGTCTGCTTCATTTGTAAGTTCAGGTCCTTATTCAACTCAGACACTAAGAAAAAGATAAGTGAGTTTTACAAACTAGGATTCCAGGTTCTAACATTATCTTCTGGTTGCATGGAGCACTTATTATTAGCTACTTGTTAACTATAGAGCCAACTTTTGCAATCAGTGATGCTAATTATTAATGTATGCATATGTGTGCGTATGTGTGTGTTTAGATTCATATTGTGTTGAATACATTCTGCTTCTTTAAAAAAAAAGATATCTTTTTGTTTCAAAAGGCTTTTCTAGTGGCTTCTGCCTTCTCTGATCATTGCCAATTGTTCTAACTCTCTTCCCCTCTTCCTCTATTTTCCAAGTTGTAATACCAAACTATTTTCGGGAACACACTCTCTCTGTCATCTTTCATGCAGTTCATTAGAAAGTGAACATTCCTCATCTCAAGCTGGCTTCTTTCAAACCTCATGAAGCTTTCACAGAGGACTCTCACAGTACCAAGGACCTGTGGGAATCATTAAACGGGAACAAAGAAAATGAAATCAGATATTTAACATTTTCAAAATGTAGTTTCACAGGATCAAAATAATATCTTGAAGTGTTAAATTTGCCTTATTTTATGTAACGAAATAAGTTATATCATAGTTTTGACTACAGTAAGTAAAAAGAACATAGTGTCAGGTTGATCTGAATTTTAGGTTTTGCCCTTGCAAGCTTCTGACCTTGTTCAAGCTTTTCCTTATTAACGTGAGAATAAGGCCTATATCACAAGGATACTACACTACAAAGACTACATGTGAAACATAGCACAGAACCCTCCGAATGAACACTCTATAAAAATTAGCTTCTCCCTTTGCACAGGAAGTGTCTGAAACTACCAGGGAACATAAGAAGTAACCTCTAAAGGGAGTTAGATAATGGGTAGCAAAACACAGTTATATAGAAGGAATAAGTTTGGATATTAACAGTACAAAGGAATGTCCACAGTTCTCAATAACCAATTATAAATTTTTATAACGATGTAGAAAAGAGGCAATCAGAGAATCCAAAATAAATGATAAGAAGACAGAAATGTAATTCCCCTAGTTTGATCAGTACTCTGTGTGCCTGTGCTGAAAAATCATTCTGAACCCCATTAATACGTGCAAGTAATACATGTTGATCAAATCAAATAAAAATAAATACCCTCAACTAAACACAATCCACTTTCTAATCCTCCCAGCTCCCTCTGTTCCACTGAAAACGTTGATAACTGTGTATATATAATTAAAACATCATTATTACACCAGAAACTTCACATATCATGCTGCTGTGGGTAAAGTCTCATAACTTGGGAAAACTAAGCAACATTCTCAGTTACCAGTGCAAATTTAGCAACAGTCTATATTACTTTTATTTTTAAATAATATAATTTGTTTTAGAGGAGTTTTATATTTATACCAAAATTGAGCAAGAATTTCATATTTTTCCTTTTCCTTCCTCATTTCCAATTTCCTCTATCAACAACATCTTGCATCAGTGGGCCACATCTCTTACAGCTAATGAACTAATGCTGATGGTTTTTATTAGCTATAGTCCATAGCTCATGTATTCTTTGTGTTTCACATTCCATGGGTTGTGACAAAGACAAAATGTGTCCACAATGGCAGTATGACACAGAATAGCTTCGATGTCCTCAAAATTCCCTGTGGCTTGTTTTTGAAATAGAAACTATAGTTTTTAGCTAATGTGAATTGTGCTGCTATAAACACTGATATGGATGTATCCCTGTAATATGCTGTTTTTAAATCCTTTTGAGTATAAACCAAGGACTGGGATAACTGGGTCAAATGGTAGTTCCAGTCCAAGTTTTCCAAGGAATCTCCATACTGCTTTCCATATCGGCAGCACCAATTTGTAGTCCCACCAGCAAAGAATGAGTGTGTCTTTTCTCCCACATCCTTGCCAAAACTTATTGTTGTTTGTATTCTTAATAGCTGCCATTCTGACTGGAGTGAGATGAAATCTTAGAGTAGTTTTGACTTGCATTCTCTAATTGCTATGAATGGATAGGGAAAATGTGGTATATATACACAATGAAATATTATTCAGAATTAAAAGAGAACAAAATCATGGCATTTTCAGGTAAATAGATGGAGTTGGAGAATATAATGCTAACCGAAGTAAGCCAATACCAAAAAAACAAAGGCCAAATGTTTTCTCTGATATGAGGATGCTGACTCAGAATAGGGATCGGAGGGAAGCATGGTAGGAATGGAGGAACTTTAGTAGGCCAAAGGGAAGGGAGGGGGTATGGGGGTAGAAAAGATGGTGGAATGAGATGGTCATCATTACCCTAAGTACATGCATGAAGACACAAATGGTGTGAATCCACTTTGTGTACAACCAGAGACTTGAAAATCTGTGCTCTATATGTGTAATATGAATCGAATTGCATCCTGCCATCATATATAACAAATTAAAATAAATGATTTTTTAAAAGAAGCTGTAGTTTTTACTGATTATGGAAGTAGATTCAATTCAAAAGGTAAAAAAAAAAAAGGAAATCCATTGTAATCCCAAGTGGTAGAAAAACCACAATTTGGTGTCTTTCCTCCCAATTTTTTTCTATTCGTATGTCACCACATAGAGATGAAGTTGTGTGTGTGTGCGTGCACATTTGTATTTTAATAAACAGAAACAGTGAAGACAAAAAAATAAAGGAATATTCCCTATGTTTCAATAATTATTCTAAATGGAGATTGTTCTAAGCTGTTCAGGATTTGAGACTGCATGTTAGGCAGTCTGTTCTATCTTCTATTACAAAGGTAAAATTCAATTATTTGGTTGTGGACAAAGAGCATTGAAGTGCAAGTGAATAAATAAAACAAGAACAGGGTTAGGGTTGTGGCTCAGTGGTACAGCACTTGCCTGGCAATGTGTGAGGCACTGGGTTTGATCCTCAGCACCACATAAAAATAAATATAATAAAGGTCCATCAACAACTAGAAAAAAAGAACAGGTGAGGAGAAGCAGTACCATGAGCCATTTCTCAGTGGAATTCATGCAGCTTTTCTAGAGCTTCCATGTTCTTCTATCATGAGCTCAGGCTACAAATTTCCTTTGCATTTTCCATTCCACCAGCCCTACCCCAGCAGAACAAAGGATGGGAATGAACATCCAAGTCTTGATATATCAAAAGGGTTTTTATGATTAATTTTCAGGCAATGTCCCATTCTGGTTGTTCTATTGAAGAGTTTTGCCTAATCACTAAGGCTTTAAAAAAATGAACAAACTTCTCATATTTTTATTTTAAGGATCACGAGCCTTATGGCTCAAATTACAAGTAAGATTTGAGTTCTGCTCATCTCTTGGTTCTTTAATATCATTCTACCGATCCCAACCCTCCCCATACACACACCCCAGGGGAAAAAACAGCACCTACAGTCTTTTCCACTCATTTAAAATAACACAGCACTTTGAAAGGAAAATAGGCAGTTGCTAAGCTAGAAAGAGATGGAAGAAAAGAAGATCTTGAGTCAAAAAGGCCGGCAGCTTCTCATGATGACAAGGTAATAAGACAGCAAGTTCTTCTTAGAAGAAAAAATATATATGTACACACACACACATATGTACACACACACCACACACACACACACACACACACACACAGATTGTCCTCTGGAGCAAGGTATTTCCAGGCTCTCATCCTCCATCCCAAAGTGTAAATGACAGCCTGCTTAGCTCTTAGCCTCCAATCCTTTTATACAAATTCCAGATGTCTACATGGTAGGCAGACAATAAATGTGGGTCACATGAACACCTCAGCAAACAGACCTTGTATCAGTACAAACGTGGGGCATGAAGAACCACACAATGCTAAGAAATAATTTTAAAAAGGAAAAAATATCCACTATTCATAAGCACTCAGTAACACATTCCATTCTGATTCTGAATGAAAACCATGCATAAAACTCTATTATCTGTAATGAATTACATTTCACTAAATCCAATACTTCTAGAAAGGGAAGGTAAGCATAGCAATCAAATCACCATTAACAATAAATTTGAAAAATGCCCAGAAAATAGTTACTTGTTTCTTATATAAAATATGCAGTTTTCACAAGACCTTTCTATGCTCCTAAGGAACAAATCTGCCATCTGTTTCTGAATATAGAGAAACAGAGTGAAGCAAATAGAGACCATGAAATGCCATATTCTTCGAGAAAGGAAGAAGGGAGAAGAAAGCAAAGGGCCTTCCTTCTTACAACACTGGCCACCAGAAAACGAACTTGCTGTGGCTTCTACCACACTGAAACAGTAAGAGTGCTCCTTCTGGTTAATGAACTTCTTTGCATGGAGTTAGGGGGCATGAGCCCAGTAGGGAAAGGCACAGGAATTCCAAATATAGCATCAATCCTATACTATTATCTCTGCAGCTGTAGGTGAGTCAATTAACTTCTGGGACTTGATTGACTCCTCTCCCCTTAAATGAATCAATGGGACCAGATCTTATCACCTTTTTAACCCAAACTTTCTATAAAATTTCTCATTAACCACCAGAAAATCTGCTACATCAGCATATGGTCTATAATTTGTGTTATGGAAATAACAAACATACTACATGTTTTTCAAAGAAACCCCCCCCAATCCTGATACGAAACCCACCTATGCCTGAAAAATCCATATATCAGGAAGTATTCAATATATACCTCATAACACTAATGTTTTAAGAAATCAGAAATCTAAGGTTCAGCCTACAAAGTCCATGCATACCTCAGTACTGGAGACAGTACCCACACATCTGTCTGCCCAACTGCCCCTGACTAGGGCTAGCAGGAGCCACAAGGGAAAATCCAGTAGTAAGAACCAATGAAGGACAGGTTCTGCCTGGCTTTTGAATCCATCTCTGATACACTGGCAGGGCCCGAGAAGTCTTTCTGCACACAAAGATGACATGTCAGCCTTTGATTATATAAACCAGAGATCAATTTTAAAAGGGTGCTGTTAGGGAGAGTGACAGCTGGCCCAATTTCAGCTCCCTCAGTGTAATCTGTAATGACTCTAAAATCATGTTCTACTATAACAAACTTACCAGTCTGCAGACTACATTTACTTCAATTATAAATATTACTTTTAAAATATTTTGCAGAAGTATGGAATTTTAAAAACAAACTATAGCATAGAGACTTTTTCTCACATTAACTTCACACCCAATAACAATTCCAAGGAATAATTATTGCTATGTAATCTAAAAGCACTGAGAGAAATGGCCTAGTTATTTCACAGAACTCTAGATCTGACTCAATCTAGAGACCCCGGGCAAGTGCTAGGTGTCCAAGAAACACCTGAAGTTCATGAAACCTCTTATAATTTTATATTTTCCTGCAAATAAAAGGTCAATTAGATTAAAAAAAACTGTGACCCCCAAAGTGTTGGAACATTCTACTTGCAGTTTAGTGGTTGGAGAAACACACATGTGCGCACACACACACACACACACACAAACCTGTACTAGCATTGCAATCCTACTATATGTGACTTGACAGGAGGTGAGAAAAAGGCAGGAAGAGGTGAAGAAAGCAAGCAGTAATAGTGAAGCAATTTAGAACAACAGGATCACTTCCCACTTCTCCAACAATTTACTATGAACATGCTTTGACTCTGTTTATTACGGTCTTATACAGAATCTTACACATAACAGGTACATTTGCATTCATAGAATCTGCCATATACTGCTCCTAGCAAGGGCAAATTCAATCACCATTTTTTACTTCCTTCTGGTAATTAACTATTCTCTCTTGATAGCTTTCCTCTTTCTACTAGATCATTCCCCTCAAACACACCCTAGCATCATCTTAAAAAGTTCTCCCTTGACTTCAAGTTCTCTACCTCTCATCTACCATCCTCAGCAACCCATAGCAACCAATTCTCAGTTACTCTTTCTACAGATGCCAATTCTTGCTAATTCCTCTGATCAGCTGCTGATTGGTCCACAATATAGTATAATTTGGCATCCCTCTCTTCCATTCTTTCTCATCAATTGCTCTCTCTCAAAACACTGGACAAATCTGAATACTTTCTCCTTTTTCAGGGCCTTCTTTCTTTATTTGTCTTGCCCCCTACATCTCTTTCAGTCACCTTTGCTGCCTCCTCCACTTCCTGGAACTGATATCTAAACACTGAGCTGTGTCTTGGGCCCTCTTTATGTACCTACTTGCTCTCAGAAGATTATCTCATCCACTTCTGGGACTTTAATAACAATTTATTCATGATAAAGCTCCAGTTTTTCCCTGTAGTCTTGTTGCCTCTTTGAGCGCTAGCCTTATACATCTGCTAACTGGCAGACATCTTGAAATGGATGACTGATAGGCATTGCAAAGGATCTTTGATTTCCCCACAGATCTGCCCCCAAATCTGTTATTTACAACAATGTATCACATTTCAGTAGATGCTAAACAAATAAACCCTAGAAATTGGCCTTGATTCCTATTTTTCTCTTATCGCTTGGATCATTCTAACATTCATTTCCATTAGGAGTATCACCAAAAATATATCACCTCCATGTAATCAAGCTAATTTAAATTATCAACATCCTTCTTCCCAGTCTACTAAAAATGCAAATGCAAAGTAGTCTTTAAAACATAAATCAGTTTAAAACATTCCCTTACAAACAAACAAAACTTGCAGTTTCTTCCCAATTACTCCAATGGTTTCCCATTTCACTCACAATAAAACTGCAACCTTTTACAAACTAGGCCCCTCAGGTTCTACATTTCAGCCTCCAGGATCATTTGCTTTTTACTCATCTTCAAACAAGAGAGTATCTATGCACATGTATTTCCAATGTATTAAGAAACCTAATTTATGTGATAATCAGGACTTTTTCTCAGAGAACACCTACTAGCATTGTTGATTAATATCTCCTGCAAACTAATTTCCAGAAATATACATATTAATAATTACATATGCTAAGTGAGAGATGCAAAGTAGAAATATAATTTTTCTGATTCCATATTATTTTCAGATCACTTACTATAGAAATCCTTACAATAAAGTTTCTGAAAGCCAGTGACCTTTTTTACCATAAAACTGTAAGAGGAAAAACATGAAGAACTAATAATTGATTTTATCATGACCAAAAAGCCCTTTAGTCACTGCCAGAATAGTATTCTAACAAGGCAGCTGGTTCAATTGATTTAAATGTTTGTAAATTGTCCTTAAGATTAGAAGAGCTATTAAGTTCTCCTTGTTAAAGGACTCTGAAAGGAAATGTAACTTCATTTATAAAAGATGTGAGGATTTTGTTTATATTCACATATAAAAACAAATTCAGTCAAAATGGATGGGTCTATTGTTAAGTTCTTTCAAATAATTTTACCAGCTGTGAGAAGGTTGAGGGGAGCTACATAGAAGGATACAAAGAAACTGTACTAGTGATTGATACATTAAAACAAACCTTGCTATACCAATCAGAAAATCTGGCACCTTATACAGCAATAAATCAAGGACACCAACCTCATGTTTTCTTGTCTAGGCTCCCCTCCATTCTATCAATTGAACAAACGAAAAACCAATGTCCAAACATTATCTGTTTGTTTTCATTTTCTAACTAAACTCAGAATCTTGAAGGCAAAAACCATGCCTTAAAATTCTCGCTGTGCCTCCCAGCAGAGTGGTCTCAAATGTGAATAAGCCGTAAAATCCATGGGAAACTTGAAAAAGATGATCCCTGAAGCCCAGCCTCAAGGACTCAGTATAGCTGGGGATGTGCTTCTGGAGCTCTCCAAGGATCTTTTGGGCATTCTGATGTGCAGGTATGTTCCCAAATCACAACCCAAGCTCTTACCTGCTGAGTATGTCACAGCCACCATCTGGCTAATGATTCTACAAATTTTGTAAATGAGGTGATTGCCAAAATTGATCAACTGATAGTTGGAAGCACCCCCATTTTTACAGAACATTAAAAAGAGTTAAAAAGAAATGAGCCACAAGAGAGTAAATGACAGAACTGAAGCCATGCCAGGGCCTAGTGATTCTGAATCCCACAGGCTCCACAGAAAGAAAAGGACAGAGAAGTTGAGAGCTAAGTGCCATCATGGTGGTGACGAGGAGAAGGCTGGAACTATGGCTACCAGCACGAGGAGAGGCTCTGCAGAGTTCTGGAAACATTCACCCAGGCCTTACCTAGTGACCTTCTCATCCCTGTTTCACCACAGGATGGTGTCCCATGGCACTGGGCGGGGGGGGCGGGGGGGGATTCCCTGAAAAAAAATTCTTCAGAGCCTTTTTCATAAGCTCCTCTTCATGACTTATATCTGAAATTTAAGTATTTTTATTTAACCTGATATCTCACACACATGCTTATGACAATATTGGGGTAAGTGCCCCCTCAGTGGGTAGTACTTGCAAACACAGAGCTCACTTTATCCAGAATGGCACTTCAATGTTAGCAGTGTATTCATTTCTTTCATCCTGATTGATATTTTTAAAATTCAAACTTATTCAGGGGATTTTCAGGTCTATTCCTTTTAAACATGCTTATCTTATTTTAAATGCTGTGTATTTATTATAAATTACTCTATATAAAATGGCTTTAAAAAAATTGTAAAAAGCAATGCTTAATGTAAATTCCTGGCTGCAGATGACAGCTTGCTTTAGCAACTCTTAAGTCTTCAAATAATTTCAAGCATTCCATTTTATTCTGAGATTTATGCTTATACCATTAATTTGATTTATAGTTTTATATGACATAAATACATAGGACAGAGGAAAACTAAACCAATCAGCTAAGGACCCAACTACAAGTGTTTTAATTAGGCTCTCATGTAATTTTCAGAAGACTCTACTCAGCCTCTCCATTGCTTGGGATGGGGATAAGGGAAGTGGGAGGGAGTTTACTGTCAGTAGGGAAAACCTCAGGAGGGGAATGTAAAATCAGGATTTAATATGCCCCTCAGAGAGCTGAACTCAAATCAGTCCATCATTCAAGCAACAGATATGCATTGAATGCTTGCTATCTGCACTGGGATGCAGCTATAAATCAGACAGGCAAAGCCTTTGCTTTTACTGAGCTTTCCCTTATAACAGGGAGCTATTCGTTCATCTATTCAGCAAGTGTGTATTGTACAAGTATTGCTGAACACTTACTAGTGTAAGAAATTATTCTAGGTGTTGAAGTCACACAGCACTTTTAACAATATATAAATACATGGGACAATGCCAGCAATTGATAAGGACAAAATAAGCCAGTTAAGGAACCATGGAGTAAGTGAAACTAGGGTTGAGTATGTATAAAGGCAGGGAGAGTCTAAATCAGAAAGGGGGATAACATGTATCCCTTGAACATGACTCTGGGGTGTCAGCTTTGTGCAGAGATATGACTGAAGCGAAGGGAGGGGCATGCTAATATGAAAGGGCTGAAAGTTGAAGGATTAAGCAAATAAGTCCAAAGGTCCTGAAGTAGAAACTCACTTGTGCTGAGTGGTCAAAGAATAAGAAAGACAGTCTGGCTAAGGAAACGGATGGGGTGTGAAACTAAAGAGAAGGCAGGATATCTAGAGCATATGGGCAAAGAATTTGTTACAAGATGATGGCAATTGCTATCTGAAAGATGAAGGGGGAGCCAGTCAGCACGCAGTTCAAGAGAAGAACCTAAGCTAGAGATAATAGCAGCCAAGGAACTGGTGAGAAGTTGTCAGACTGCAGATCTTATTCCTCAGGTGCTTCCAACAAAATTCACTGCTGGACTAGATGTAAGGGCTGAAAGAGGTGGGTCGGTGTGAGTTGAAAGGGGCATAAAAACCTAAAATAAAAACTGTACTTCATAATGAAACTCTTGTGAACATAATGAACTCTTGGAACTCATTTGGTCACAAGATGTATTCATCTACAATATAACTGTCATGAAAGATTTCAAATACCTGAGATCTAAAATGATATTATTTCTATAGTTTTCCTTAAGACACATGGTTAATGGTCACTATTCTATCAGTAATTCATTTAACCATCAGATGAGCATCACTACAAAAAAATTGACATAGCTGTCAGAGGTGTGGAAGATATGGAGAATGCAGTACTATTAGATTAAAGTGGCTTTTAAGAATTCTGATCTGGGCTGGATGTATAGATTAGTGTTAAAATGCTTGCTCCCATGCACGTGGCCCTGGATAAAATCCCCAGCACCACACATACACACACACACACACACACACACACACACACATTCTAACCTAACCAATAGGGAAAAGAATATATGAAGAAAATATACAATCCAATGAAAGATCAGTAGAAAGAAGTTAAGTGCCTGATTTATGGAACTGAAGAGTCAAGTGAGAAAAAAAAGAGTACCTCTAGAATACAGACTTGGAATCCCCTGGTTGTAATGCTGATCACACAAAATGGCACCATGTGTCCCACTATGGCTGAGGAAGGAGAATGCCACATTCTCCACCAGACATACATGGCAATCTCCACCAGGCATCCAATCTCTAGCTGGTTAAGTCTCCTATATCACTGCATACAACAAGGCCACCCTTCCTGGGAGGATAACTCTAGATATCCCAGGTGTCAAAACTCTGTTGGGTTTTAAATAGAGACATAATGATTTAAAATGAAAACTGCGATATTAAAAACTTTGATGTTAAGTTTAGTAATCAATGTGTAAACATTAGGATAAAGTTCAATACTTTGCTGATGAAGTATTTATTATGTTTATAATAAATGATATAATAACAAACTGTACTTATGATATCAATTTATTTTAAACTTGAGATATTAAATTAAAAGGTCTAAGAGAAACTTATTAGCTGCCTACCAATACTAGAATGCTTCTGAAGAACTCTACTAAAATTTTTTGTTTTATTAGGTTTATAAGTACAGTTTAAGCATTGAGAGAAGTTCTAATCACTGGATCAAGGCATTTGAATGCTTAAAAAAGAACCAAACACATAAAATTTATAAAAGAAGCTTTATGGGAACTAACTTATCTAGGCTTGCAACTGGGACTTACTAAGGCTGTTCAGTTGGTACTCCTGTAGGCTGTTCTGACTAGGGCCACGTAGGAAAATGTTCCTTTGGCTTCCCTCATGCTGCACTGACGCACTGGCAGGAGGCAGGCTGACACATTTTGCAAGACCCATGCTTTAAACCTTCCGCAGTCCCTGCTCCCCCATTTTCCACTCCCATAAAAATGGTATACTTTTATTGGCCCTCATCTATACACTCAGTGTCTACTTGATCTCAGTGCCAGGTAAGTAGAAATTAAGTACCCAAATGAGCTGAAAACTTAAACCCACTCAAAACCTGCACAGGAATGTTTATAATCACTTTATTACCAAAACCTGAGATCAACCAAGATGTCCTTCAGTAGGTAAATGTAGAAATAATCTAAACTATATCTATACATTGGGAAATTATTCCACATCAAAAGAAATGAGCTATTAAGCCACACACAAAGACTTTATTTTTACAACCAAAGTGACTTTCATGATTTCTTAAAATCACTTCAGCTATGCATAAGTTTTAGCTATGTACATCATTCTATTCTTTATGAATAGGCCACCAGTAATTCTGATGCTAATTTGTCCATAAATCCTGAACTGAAGCCAAAAATTTCAGCAGCATGAGCTGTACAACTAAATTAACTTTTATGATTTCCTGAAATCATGAAAGAAACTTCAAATAGATATTGCTAAGTGAAAGAGTCCTATCTGAAAATTCCTACTATATCATATCTGGAAAAGGAAAACTATAGAGACAGTAAAAAGATCAGTGGTTGACAGGCATTGAGGAAGGTTTGGCAGGATGAAGAGGATAGGAGAATTTGGGGGTCATGAAACTATTTTATATGCTAATGTAATGGTGGGTAGATGACATCATGCATTTCTTAAAACCCATTGAACTGTACAAGACAGTAAACTCTGATGTAAATTATGGCTTTAGTTAACAATAATCAATATTTGTTCATCACTTGTAACAAAGGTACCACACTAATACAAAGGTGCTAACAATAGGGGAAACTCCATGCCAGGATAGAGGGGTTTATGGGAATTATGAATTTTCCACTTAATTTTTCTCTATACCTAAAACTAGTCTGAAAGTAAAGTTAATCGATTTTTTTAATTTTTAATGCATGCAAATGAATATGCAAATTTAGATAATAAGAAATTTCAAAACCAATAGAACATTTAAAGTAAAATTTTTCTTTCAAAGATCTCCCTTGAACTCGTCTTCCTACTAGAATGGTATCTCCACAGAGACAGCCAAAGTTCCAGGGACACTGAGTTCTTAACAAATTCGATAAAGAAACCAATGCTTCATTCAAGAATTCAGTCAAAGTGAATGGACTAAAGGTCTACAAAGTTTTTTGGTTGCTAATTATAGCATTTAAGCACTTTCGCCTAAGTTACTAGAGGTTGAATCTAGGGACATTTATACACAATTCATTCCAATGGCTAGAATTAATTGGCACCCTTGATCAATTTCTCTGGAAAGAAAAATTATAAAATAGCTAGAATTCCAAAATCAATTTCTTAAAGTTTTTATACAGATGACTAACAAACCTTTAATCTAAAAAATAAAACTGTTAGGACTTTTGACTAACAGAGGCATCACTACCATACTCTATGGTCATTTTGATGTCAAAAAATGAGTCATAAAACCTTTTAAACAATAATAAGTATACATATGATACAGAAATTATGTCTATCAGAATTAGTCATCTTGGCAAAACAGCTTATTAAAAATAATTCACAAATTCCTGATATTAAGGTTCATTCTATCAAGAAAAAAAAAGTTAGAACTGTGTTTTCCCATAATCTGTGTATTACATTATCTTCTTCAAAATAACTATCCCAATTTTTTTTTCTCTAAAAATAATCACTTTCAAGATATTTGTTTGTATATATACACACATCTCCATTTCTTATACCATGGCAAGACAGGCAAGGGCAAAGGCTACCAGAGGTATGAAATATATGTTTTCTACCTCTGAAGTTGTCCCTCTAAGAATAATTAAATTTTAATTTTTAGAAATAATTATACTTTGAGCTCGGGATTGTGGCTCAAGTGGTAGTGTGCTCGCCTGGCATGCGTGAGGCACTGGGTTTGATCCTCAGCATCACATAAAAGAAAATAAAGATATTGTGTCCACCTAAAATTTAAAAAAATAATAAATAAATATTTTTTTAAAAAAGGAAGAATTGTACTTTGGTTTCTGTGGTTTCTATAGGCATTTTACTTAAAAAGAGGTTCTGTGGATGACTCCAAAGAGGCCATTATCTCTCATTTATAGGAAAGTTTTCCTGGAAGGCTCCAGGGCCCTTGACAAATATCACTTGCTAAATTGGAGGGATCCTCTGATAAATTAGCAAGTTCTAGCCCAAGTCAAGTGCTCACTTACATAAGAATACCATCACACACCTGTAGCTGGCCATATTTCTCTGTGAAATAGGACTTCAGTCTCTACCTCCCACCTACATGGTGAGATTCAAAGCACTTCAGCTGTTCATAAGTTTTAGCTATGTACATCATCCTATTCATTATGAATAGGCCACCAGTAATTCTGATGCAAATTTCTCCATAAATCCTGAACTGAAGCCAAAATTTCAGAAGCATGGGCTGTACAACCAAAGTAACTTTCACAATTTCCTGAGGAGAATTTAATTGCTTGTTTGAGCCAAGAAGGACATAAACTGCAAATCTACCAAAACAACTTAATCAGGAAATATTTGAAATTTTGCCAGTGAAGAGCAATTCAATCCTTGCAACCATCTGACTCTAAGCTATTATTGTCTATTTTTATTACTTTTTAAAAGTAGTACTATCATTTGTATTTTGTCATCATCATCATATCTTTATTATTATCATCATAATATCATTTAAACTATTAACAAAAATAACACTTTTGGTAGTGCTTGACAATTTCATAAACCCAGGAGATCATTTTAGTAACCCCTAGGGCAAAGTGACAAATTACATTATTTCTCAAAGTTCTTTCATGTGGAAGAAACAGGTGCTCAGATTTGTTGAGTGACTTGTCCACAGCCACACAGCCACAATCAAGCAGCAGAGGCTTGAAACTAGCTCTCACTCCAAATCCACTTACTTTCCACTACACACTACCTTTTTTTCCCCTTGTGGTACAAGGGATTGAACCCAGGACCTTGCATAGGTGAGGAAAGCCCTCTACCAACTGAGCTACATCTCCAGCCCACACATTACATTTTGGGTACTCTTCTCTCAGGAATTAAAATAAACACCGGTAGGATTACTGATTCCCCAACAGACTCACAGCTCCCCAGAGATAACTGTTTCCAAGACCATTTTAGTACTATCCCCTACCAACAAGATGTTCACTCTTAGGATGATGGCAATGGCCAGAAGGGCTTTGACACAGACACCTGTCCCATTCCTGCACAAATTGGGTGGCTCTCGGCAACTGACATCCTTTCCCCAAGACTTTGGATTTTCTTGCCTATGATGAGGATAATCCCAGTAGCTACAACTCATAAGCAGTTGTGTGCATTTGCTAAGATAATGCATGCAAAGCAGGAAGTCAAGGCCTCAGTTTAGAGTCAATGCAGAATCAACACAGTATATCATCACTATGATTAAGTTCCCAAATCACAGCTCAATGCATATCTACATTTGTTAACACAGCCTTTCCTGAAAAACCTCATCTCATAAGAATCTTCATTTATGTTAGATTCCCTTTGTATTTATGAAAGATTTTGGATAACTTGCCAATACATGGCCATAAAATTGTTGTTTAATTCTTGCACAAAATTTTGTGTTTTGTTGAAAGAGTAGGACTTGTTTTTTTATACTGATTTTTATTTCCCAAACAAACAAAAACTGGCTAATAGTTGTTATCTTTATAAAAATACTGTGCATTCAAAATAATGGGTTGGAGATATGTGTCCTCTCTATTCCAATCCCATGTCACCATAGCAATAACCATCACAGTGTGGGTCTGGAGCTCTGCTCTCATTCTGCCCAGTCCTCACAGGAATCTGGCACAGGAAGAAAGCATTGTCACTGCCTGTTAGAGAAGAGGATAAGCAATATGCTCAAGCTCACATACCTACTACGTGCCAGGATCAAGGTGAGACCTGGTGAAGCTGATGCAAACCTACCTGCTCTGCTCTGCTATGATTTGCTGCCCACACTGCTGTTCCCGCCTTTCTTCCAGTGCTCACATTAACATGCACCACACCTAAGCACAAGCCAAAAAAAAAAAAAAAAAAAAAAAAAAAAAAACCCACAGGGTCTCTTCTCTCTGTTGTTGGAAATCTTAGCACCATAAAAAAGTAATAACAAGAACTGCTCCCAATGCCTCAATCTTTACCCTTTTAGGTAGTTTGAACTATTCAATGGGAGAATATTTTTTAAACTAGACTAATTATGGTTCTACTTATAACATTAAGAGACAGTGTGACCAACAACTATTCTTTAAATATTTCTGATGGTAAAGAGTAAAAACATTTCCTTTAGAGTAGAGAAATTAAGAAGAGATGAGGAAAAAGTCTGATAGCTTGGCTCTATTAGCAGAAGAATTTCAAACTTTGAAGCTCAGTGACCCCCATGTTCTCCCCAGAGCCACTGTGAAGAGGGTAAACAAAGAGGGCCAAGACAATGACTCCTTTGCTTCTATTATCTCAAAACCTGTACCTTTAGGAAGAACAACATGTTAGTCCCTATACACAAGAGGGACTCAGCTAAACAAGCAGTGAGAAATTTTTTAAAATTGATCAGAGTATCATAGAAATACAAAGAAGCACAAATCATAAATACACAGCACCAAGTCTACATATTCATTCTTGCATTCTAAAAGACTTTTCATATCTCCACTGTAGATTAGTTTTGTCCATTTCTTGCAAATGAAGAAGCACTGGCCAGAAGCACTTAGGGTTCCGGGTGGTTGTCCAAGGGAGGCTTCTCTGTACATAAGGGAAGTAAGTTCATTCTGGGCAGTGCAGGAAGGTAAGGAGCAGAGGCAGAACAATTCTGACTTTAGAGCACAAAGAGAATTTTCTGGAATCACAGAGAAGGGACTCCTAGTTTCTAGTAGTTCCGACACAGAATATATCAGTGAACTGGGACAAGAGGAGTAGGAAACAGCAGCAAACAATTCATGATCCTATTTCAGGTCACTATAGAGAAGCCATACAAACCCT
Source organism: Marmota flaviventris (assembly GCF_047511675.1). NCBI lineage: Eukaryota > Metazoa > Chordata > Mammalia > Rodentia > Sciuridae > Marmota > Marmota flaviventris. The sequence continues at coordinate 25,967,330 of NC_092498.1, forward strand.
TAGAAACATGCAATTGTTATACTCAGAAATTTCACTCCTTGAGCTCAAATGCAATCTTTCTAGAAAGCTCTATCTTGTCTCATCACTCTTGGTATTAATATTTTGGCTGTACCACTTAATAAAAATAATCAAAGAATAAAACAGCCACTCACTGATCCTCTAAGGTGAGCCAAGCCTTCTGCTACACACTGTCAAGAACACCTACAAAATTAAACATATGTCTCACATTCCGTAAGAATATAATGCTGAAGAAAAGAATAGCACCCATAGAACTAGCAAAGAAACAGGACTAACCAAAAGCAGGATTCACAGGCTGGCTATAAAAGAAGACTTAGAAAGAAGGGGGCTGTAGAAGGGAGGACACCAGAAGCACCAGCCTTAATGAAATGGAGTCAGGTGGAGGGGGCATGGCAAAGTAGAAGAGACTAAAGAACACAACTTCCAGGTGGGGATAGTCCTTCTTAGACTGAAGGGTGGACACTGGAAATGGGGGAAAACTAGGTCCAGAAGCAATAAGGCAGAGTTTAATAATGGAGATACCCTAGGATATATGACATTCATCTTGAAGAAGCAGACAATAGGGAAACACCTCCAATCCCAACAGGAAAGTAACATGCTGGTCCTGATTGTAGTGGATGGTGGGGCATCCAGGTAAGCTCCAGCACATGCGTCCCTCGTCTGCTCCAGAGCTGTTGTTTGTCAGGAACATCACTTGGTGCCCCCTCTGAGGGGGTGTTCTTCTCAGGGCCAGGCACTTCAGGGGGAAGACAGGAGGAAAGTAATATGTGGTCACAGAGCAAAGGCCTGCCATTCAGGAAATGAAATTAGAAGATCTTTTAAAGGGATCACCTCAAAGCCACTTGGGAGAAGAAGGATAGATAGTACAAAAATTGAGCTTTTTTCTCAATTTTTGACAACTTTGGAGCCCTGTAATGGATCAACTGAGGCTTCAGGCACAACTTCATTGTGGGTCAGCTTCTTTCCCAGCTCACCGTGCCTTCCTCACCTCCTTGCCAAGTACATCTCCTAGAATCTGCCTCATCATTCATTTCCACAGTACCTGACCTAAGACTGTGTTGGAAGGGAGCTAATCTAGTGGCAGAATATAGGAGAAACTGAAAGAAAGTCATGGGACCCACAAAATAAATCATTTCAAGGATTTTTCACTACTAGATAGAATGGAAGTAACAAAACTCAAAAGGAATGACATGAAAATGGTAGTCATTTTGATGAAAATTGTATAAACATGTTGGTACATTTCTTATGAGGAGACTCCTCTTTAGGACTCTAACTTGACCCCAGCACAGACAACCTGAGAGTCAATGAACACAATGTTAACCTTGAAGGCAGTGGGATACTTGGTTCAGAGTATTTAGAATAGAGGAGTTTGGTGTGAAGCTGGAAAGAGCAGTAGCATATCCAGCTGGAATTACACTAGGTTGTCAAAGCAGAGATGTGGACTGGAAAATTATCACCAAAAAGTGACAACTGGTACCATAAAGATAGATGAATTCTCATGAGGAAATGAGAAGAGTCAAGGCCATAGATTTCTGGGATGCCTAAAGAAAGAAGAAAGTGGAGAAGACCACCACAGGGAAGAGGGAGGACTTCAAATAAAATATAGGATGTCCAGTTAAATACTGCAAGGGTCAACCTTATACTAAAAATAAAATAAAATAAAAAAGCATTCATTATTTATATGAAATTCAAACTTAACTGCCCATGCTGTATTTGATCTATCCAACCTGGGAACATGACACACAAAAACAAAACAAAAAACAACAACAAAAAAAAAAAAACTCAGCAATGTGTGGCATAATAGAACCTAAGGAAAAAGAGCATTGTCAATGGTAACAGCAAAGGTATCAAATTGCAAAATGGTGTGAGGACAACTAAAAATTGGAAAAGTTCATGAGTTTTTGCTAAGTTGATAAATTTCAAGGAAAAACATTTTAGTGATTATTTTTAAAATTCTATGGAAATGCATTGATTCTTATGTTAAATTATCATGTTTGTTTTCTTAATGAGTACTGATTGAATTGTTCTTTAAGAAAATTGTGTCAAAAAGAGGAATTCTGTTGCCCTTACAGAGAAAAGGCAAATGCTAGATATTGCAAATGTTCTTCTTCCTACTGGGGAAATGTTAACAGATTTCTTTACAAAATTAGAAGATCTCAAAAGATTGGTTTTTAACATATGCTTTTTATTTTTTAATTTATTTTTTATTCTAATTTGTTATATATGACAGAAGAAAGCATTACAATTCATATTACACTATAGAGCACAATTTTTCATATCTCTGGTATATATTAAGTATATTCACACTATTAATGTCTTCATACATATACTTAGGGTAATGATATCCATCTCATTACACCATTTTTTTTACCCCTATGTCCCCTCCCTTCCCCTCCCACACCTTTACCCTATCTAGAGTTCCTCTAATCCTCCCATGCTCCCCCCTCCCAACCCCACTATGAATCAGCCTCTTTATATCAGAAAAAACAATCGCCATTTGTTTTTTGGGGGGATTGGCTAACTTCACTTAGCATTATATTCTCTAACTCCATCCATTTAACCATGAATAAAATGTCATGATTTTATTCTCTTTTATTGCTCAGTAATGTTCCATTGTGTGTGTGTGTGTGTGTGTGTGTGTGTGTATATATATATATATATATATATATATATATATATATATATATCACATTTTCTTTATCCATTCATCTACTGAAGAGCATCTAGGTTGGTTCCAAAGTTTAGCTATTATAAATTGTGCTGCTATAAACATTGATGTGGCTGTGTCCCTGTAATATGTTGTTTTTAAGTCCTTTGGGTATAGACCGAGGAGTGGGATATCTGGGTCAAATGGTGGTTCCATTCCCAACTTTCTAAGGAATCTGCATAGTGCTTTCTATATTGGCTGCACCAATTTGCAGTCCGACCAGCAATGTATGAGTATTCCTTTTTCCCCACATCCTCGCCAACACTTATTCTTGTTTGTGTTCTTAATAGCTGCCATTCTGCTTTGAAGTGAGAGGAAATCTAAGAGTGGTTTTGATTTGCATTTCTCTAATTGCTAGATGTTGAACATTTTTTCATATATTCGTTTACTGAAATTCATCTGGAAAAATAAGAGCCCCAGAATAGCTAAAGCAATCCTTAGCAAGAAGAGTGAAGAAGGTTGCATCACTATACCAGAACTTAAACTATACTACAGACCAACAGTAAAAAAAACCACATGGTATTGGCACCCAAATAGATTGGTAGACCAATGGTACAGAATAGAGGACACATAATTACAGTTATTGTTTATTAGTAAAAGGCACCAAAAACATACATTGAAGAAAAGAGGGCCACTTTAACAAATGGTGCTAGGAAAACTGGAAATCCATATGCAACAAAATGAACTTAAACCCCTATATCTCACCATGCATAAAACTCAACTCAAAGTGGATCAAAATCCTAGAAATTAAACCAGAGACACTGTATCTATTAGGAGAAAAAGTAGGCCCAAAGCTCCATCATGTTGGATGAGCCCCCTACTTCCTTATTAAGACTCCTATAGTACAAGAATTAAAATCAAGAATCAATAAATAGGATGGATTCAAACTAAAAAGTTTCTTCTCAGCAAAAGAAACAACCAGTGAGGTGAATAGAGAGCCTACATCTTGGGAGCAAATTTTTACCACTTGCACATCAGAGCACTAATCTCTAGGATATATAAAAAACTCAAAAAGCTAAACACCAAAAAAAAAAAAAATAGCCCAATCAATAAATGAGCCAAGGAACTGAACAGACACCTCTCATAACATAAACATTTTAAATGCTCATTTAAAATCGTAAAGAAATTTCTTCTCTCCACCCTAAAGACTGATTCCATGACTCAAGGGGCACACAGAAGTTAACAAGAAGACTGTTTCTTACATATTTATTTCCATGAATTAAAAAAAAAATCTTCACCAGGGAACTGCAAAACACAAAATTGTACTTATTAAACATGAGTTTATCTAACATAAGCATTTAATTTGCAGGGATGTATAATCATGTGCACCAAAGAAGAATAAACATTCTTTATAAGAACAGCCCATAGGTTTGAAAATCTCAGTTCTTGACTATCATCTCAAATTGGTTTTTACATTACACTTCACCTCTGAAATATAAAAGGCCACATACTGCCCTCCAATGACACATAAAGCTCCACTAACAACTCTACACATGGTCCTAAGCAATCCATCCCTGTGCTTAAGGAATTGCCCAGATGCTTTATGAAGCCCAAAAGCAATATGCAGGTTATCAAGTTATTAAATTAATATGCCGACATATTTCTCTAGTCTTACATTTGCTCTGAGTACAAATAAAACTCCAGGTAACAAATCACATATACATATACAAAATATATTGGACATTTGCTCTTTGTAGGCTTCAATATCTTGTTTTGCTTAAGATGTTTTTGGATTAATATATGTTTACTTAAAGAAAGTAGGATTTCCTATTAAGTACTGAAAATTCAGTGCCAGTAATTTTTCCATAACATGCATCAACTTTCATTGTTGAGGGGAAATCACTGCTAACAAACCAAGTTTCTATTACTTGCTCATTTAGAATATTCTTGTGACTTCATTTTGAATAGTTTAGGTAAATCTGAAATTAGAACAGCATGGGCTTGGGGCTGAGGTTACAGCTCAGTGGTAGACCCCTTGCCTCACACACGTGAGGCACTGGGTTTGATCCTCAGCACCACATAAAAATAAATAAAGATATTGTCCATCTTAAAAAAAAAAGAACAGCATGGCTTATTTTTCCAAATATTTTCAATAAGCTACTACTGAGGTAGAAATCTTCAGGAAATAGAAGATTCAGGTATTCAAGTTGTAGCTAAATTGCCAGTGACCTTCAATTCTGAAAACACTAAAGCAAGTATTTCCAAACAAAATTGTAATATGTAGCTCTTTTCCATTTTCAGTTTGGTTTAACTCATCCAATAGAGCAACAATTTAAAACAAAAATCTTTTGCACTAATAATTCTACCATGTGCAATATCAATAAGTTCGGCTGTATTAATTGCCTTATGACTTAGCAAGATGTTTAATATTTGGTTAATCCATTTTTCCAATATTTAATTGGTTATGGGTGAATTCCTGCCAGGCACGTCTTGATTGCTTTCTAAAACATTCATAATCCTGCTTAGAGAGAACTGCATGTGTTAGAGTAGAAAATAATCTGGAGCAGAATTTGGAGTATAGTCTATAACTCTAAGCCAAGTGGCAGCAAATCACTTAAGTCTTAATCTCTGTCTGTGGTTTGCTCCGGGAAGAAGCACATCCTAGTGTTAAGAGGCCTGCTTTAGAGTCAGCTGGACCTGGGTTTGAATGCATCTGGTCAACTCTGTGTGTTTACCAACTGATGGTTAGAATGAGTAGGTGATGCTAATAGCTGCCTTAACCACCATCAATCACCTGTAATATTCCGACTGTATGAACATAAGAAAGGCAGAGAAAAATATCTACTCCTGGTCCATATCAACCCTGCAGTCCTGAAAGAGGAGGAGTGTGTAACTGCTTCCCAAACATTTACAATTTTCATGGTTTAATTAAAGGCTTTTAGAAAGTAACATCAAAGACAACCATTATTAAGTGATTATTACATATTTAGAACTTCTAAAAAATATTACACAGATCACCTTTAACAAGCAAACCATACTAATCTGCACTCATCATGGAAAATGGCACAATTTGCTGGCCTCCTCCTCCAAAAGGACCCCTAATGGAAAGCTAATTTAGAACTCGATCAAGAAAATTTTATAATCATAAATACTTCCATAATACTAAGTTGTTACCATTAAAACTGACTCTTGCTGCTGTTCCTGCCAACACTAATCCTAAATTGTAGGACAGAAAAAAAGGGAGTATCAGCTCACAGATAATGGAACTACTGCCAAGTTCTTGCTTATTATTTCCTTTAATTCTTTTTCTTGGGTCCTGTTCAAATCGTTAGGACTTTCAAAAAGTACTACTATCAGTTCAGTTCTCATGGGTGCATTCAGGGACTTGACTGAGATGGCATGTGTCCAAAAAATATAAATGTTCCATATTAAAGTTTCCTTTAACTTTTGACTTCTAAAATTATCTCACAATATACTAAATGGTACATTTTCCCCACATATGCTATCAATTTGGGATTTTGTTAAAATTAAAATAGGAATTATTTGATGATCTTAGAAGAGCTCCACCACATTCCCAAATGTCAAAAGAAAATGAGAAATACAGAGAAATCTGAATGACCTATTTTCTTGGCATTTCACACTAAGTAAGATCAGATATAATCTGTTATGAGAGCTGCATTTTAGAGATGGGACTCACTGCCAGGTCTCTGACCATCTTCTCTGTAGTAATGACTTAAAAGACTTCCACTCCATGCCTGAACTCCGTTGCTCTTGGGAGTTCTGAAGTACCTACTCACGGTTTCTCCCCAGGACTCAGTTGGTTCTCTTGTAAAATTAAAAGTCCAAATTATATAATCTCTAAAGCTCTTCTCAGCTTTCATACCCTACGATGCAGTAATTTCTACTGAGATAAATGGCCATCACCTCAGGTTCAGTGTACTGCATCGTGAATTCAGTCATTTTGGCCCTACCACTACTGCCACATCTGACTTCCTTGTTTCTATTCATGATTCTATCAAGCTCAAACTTATACTTGCTTAGTAAAACTTTCAACTCATTCTCAGACTTGATGAAACTCTAAACCAGAGGCACATTTTGTATCTTATCCATTCTCCTTTTCCCCAAACTTCATAACATTTTCTTACAGATCTCGGGTCACCTGGTTTCCTTCTTACCTGTCACCCCCAATGCCCTGGCCACATTAATGATTCAGCAACAACAGTCAAAGTAATGGCTATAATGACAAATGCAAATAGTAACGATAGCAACAAACAGTTTAAAAGAAGTCCTAAAAACTTCTTTATAAGATGTTGCTCAGAACAATACCCAGATTAGCTTTTTAGTGGAATAACAGCAAACACAAGAACAGCTAGAATTTTCACTAAAAAAGCTTTTAGAGCAACCCGTACACCTACTGCCAAGGGATCTAATTCCCCCTATACCAGTCAAACTGGTGGTGGAGCTGGGTGGTAGAGGAGAATCTTTCCACTTCAGGCAGCATGTTTTACTCTGTTTATATCTCCTTATATGAATCCTGTCAATTTGAAGGCTCAGTCCAAATCCTCTCCCATGACCACACAAGTTATTTCTTTCTCTTTTAATTCAGAAACCAATATAGCTCTTTTTTTTCTTTTTTATTACTTCTTAAATTATTAAAACACTACCTGTACCCTGAATTAGTTTCATTTTGATGGCAGCAAGAAAGAGCGGGTTACTGACCTGTCAGTGCTTGCTTTATACCCCAACCCTATAAAGCACCAAGTTATCAATACTTTATAATTGAACACAATTGATCATATCATAATACATAATGTAGCAAGCACTAAAAGATAAGAGTATAAGCAAACAACAACAACAAAAGACAGACAAACAAAGAGAATACAAAAGGAAAGAGATCACTTCCATGACAGTTAAAAAGATTTCAGGGAAGAGGCAGCATTTTAATGAGGTTTTAAAGGCTGGTCCAAGTAGAGTCTGGTGGGAGTTGGGAGGGCACAGGCTTGAAAAGGGCAAGGGACACTCTTTGCTCTGACATGTAGCTTTTCTAGCTGCTTCTCTCCTATGGAGTCATAAAAGTTCAACTTGTCGATAGCCATTTATAATCAGTTTCTTGGCTACATATGTTATATAATGATTTTTTTTCTTACTTGTATTGGGTTATTTTCTCTCACTGAACAGTGTGTTATGATTAAAACTGTCAAAAACTAACAGCAATGCTGATAATTTAAAAAAAAAAGTTCTGATGGTAAATTGTGTACCATGTGTCTTGCCATGACAGAACAGGCTGGACAGCACCAACAGGAAACCCTTGAAACCTTCCTGTTGACCACCTGACTGCAACAAAGATGAGAGCACCCTGTTCTGCAATGACTTGAAAGGCTCTTCAACTGACCTGCAGAGAGTTTCTCTTTCTCTTCAACAGTCTTTGTCATTGCAATCCTATAATTCAATTGATAACGTATTTATCTTCCTCTACTAATACATTTAAAAATCTTGGAGAATAGTGGGTATCAGCTATAGGAGAGTATAGTCAATAATTTTTATTTCAAATAATAACACATTCAGAGAATTTGGAAGAAAGAGAAATAGCCAAAGATACCAAATTGCTATTTTTCTTTCTTTTCTTTTTATTTATAACTTATAAATGTATTTTTAAATTAACTCATTTTATAAATTAGGAGAAAACATATTTGAGGACGTCACCATCACCTGTTTTCGGATCACAGCTCATTCAGCTATAGAACAGGTAATTTCAGGCTGCCGTTCGCCTGCATCTCGCAGACAAACTGCTCTGGCTCAGGGCTAAAGAACCCGCAGAAACTGCCTCTCATCCGGGTCCTGCTGAATACTGTGGAGGTAAATACCAACCAAACCTTCATAGGCAGTGGCAACAGAATTGAGACGGGGCTTGAGAGGGCCGGTCAGGACCCACCCGTTGCTTTGGTCACCCAGCAAAGGGAACGAAATGCTGCCATTAGCATGGGATACCAACATGGCAGAGATCTGACGTCATCAGAAAGCGGCAGAGGAGATAACTTCATTGATACCAGCGGTGACAGGTGTGTAATCCCCTAGCCCCGCCCTCCACACAGCGGGGAAACCTCAAGGGCCCATCCCAGCTCTCCCGTGAACGCGATAGTCAGACCGAGGGATTCAGGAGTGGCGCGCCCGGGCTACCACTCCCACCAGCACAGACAACTGAGGTCTCTTGCACCAGCTCCTGGGGGCGTGGCTACCAGAGGGCTAGCAAAATACGCCGAGGGCTCTCAGCCCCAAACTCCACAACCTTAGGGGCTGAGGGATTGGCAAGCAGGGATAGGGTGCCCAGTTGTTCAAGAAGATAGGGCTCCCGTGAGCACCAGACCTGGCATGTAGCCAGTACTGTGGTAAGCGTCACCTGTGAACGGAGCCAGTGGCGAGGTGACTAGACACAAGAAACGGCCTGAGACACTCAGGAGTGGAGACCCGCCCAATCGGGGAGGAGGAGCTGCTGCACAGTGATTGGTTCCCCCGCACTGAGAGGAGAAGCTTGGCCCAGTGGGCACACCTGCATCTATTGGAAGAGAAGTTAATCGAACTCTAAGACTGCATTTTTTTTAAATTTTTAATTTTAATTTTTTTTTCTTTTTTAATTTTTTAAAATATTTTTTGTATTATTTATTTATTTTTTACTATCACTTTTTTTGATTTTTTTTTTAATTTTTTTCTTTTTTTATTCTCTATTTTTTACTTTTGTCTTTTCATTTCTTTTCAACTTCCTTATTCCCCTTTCCTTGAATTCTATCTGTTTACGCTCATTCTCTTTAGTGACTTTTTCCCTTCCCTTCTAATACCTTTCCTCCCAAGCAATACTACGCTGTTTATGTATAATTTACTAAATATGTATAGGTCAATGTTCCGAGGCGTTATATAGTGCTACAAAGACCTTAACTTCCCCCAAATACTCCAGACCATTCTCCTGTTAATATCCCTCATCAGCAGAGCAACCTTCCAAGGTTGCCAAAAGATACTAACCTCAATACCATCACATCATTCGATCTAAATATAAGTCCCAAGACCAAACCGCAGACCGCTATATGCCATCAGAATCCGTACACAGCTTAGGAAACGAATGAATCTACATTAAAGTGCAACAAAACTCATCATCTCTAGTCATAGTCTCCCATCACAAAAGAGAGACCCCAGAGACACACAAAACCAAATAAATTTATAGGAGTAAACAGTAACTTAGCAGTCAAACAGAGCAAGAAGTAACATAAGCAGCATGAAAAAGCAAGGAAGAAAAGGAGTACAAACAATGCAGGACAGCCTAAATATACAGGAGGACCAATAGGCATCAGAAAAATGGCCAAATAAAGAACTCAAAGAATACCTTAGACAGATGGAATGGAATCTTAGAGAGGATATGAGACAGCAAATTCATACAATGAAAGAACTCATTGAAAATGAAATATACAAGCAAATAAAAGAAGCAAATAAGCATCTTTATCAGGAGATAGAGATTATAAAAAAAATCAAACAATAATTTTAGAAATGAAGGAAACTATAACCCAAATTAAAAACTCAATTGAGAGTATCACCAACAGAGTGGAGCAAGTAGAAGCCAGAACGTCAGATAATGAAGACAAAATATATCATCTTGAAAAGAGTCTAGCCAACTCAGGAAGGCTGGTAAAAAATCACAAGAAAAACATCCAAGAGATATGGGATAACATTAAAAAACCAAACTTAAGAGTCATTGGGATAGAGGAAGGCATAGAGGTTCAAACCAAGGGAATGGACAACCTGTTGACTGAAATAATTATAGAAAACTTTCCAGACATAAAAAAGGAAATGGATGTACAAATTGTAGATGCATACAGGACACCGAGCATACAAAATCACAGTAGACCAATGCCAAGACACATTGCTATGAAGATATCCAATATACAGAACAAAGAGAAAATATTAAAAGCTTCAAGAGAAAGGAGGCAGATTACATTCAGGGGTAAACCAATAAGGTTAACATTGGATTTTTCATCACAGACGCTGAAAGTGAGAAGATCCTGGAACAACATATTTCAAACTCTGAAAGACAATGGATGCCAACCCAGAATTTTGTACCCAGCAAAATTAAGCTTCAGGTACGACAACGAAATAAAAATCTTTCATGATAAACAAAAGTTAAAAGAATCTGCAGCCAGAAAACCAGCATTGCAAAGCATCTTGAGCAAAACACTACACAAGGAAGAAATGAAAAACAATAACCAAAACCAACAGTGGGAAGTACCTCAGTAAGCCAGAGAGCAGGGGGAAAGCTAATCATGGAGAAACAAACCAAATTAAAAAAAAAAGATAAATAATCAAACATGGCTAGAAATACAAATCACATATCAATAGTAATTCTAAACATAAATGGCTTAAACTCTCCAATAAAGAGACATAGGCTGGTCACATGGATTAAAAAAACAAATCCAACAATATGCTGCCTCCAGGAGACACATTTGATTGGAAAAGACATACACAGGCTGAAGGTGAAAGGTTGGGAAAAAAACATACCACGCACACGGTCCTCGTAAGCAAGCAGGGGTGGCCATCCTCATATCAAATAAAATCGATTTCAAGATTAAGTTAATCAAAAGGGATAAGGAAGGACATTATACACTGTTAAAAGGAACCATTCAACAAAAAGACATAACAATTATCAATATTTATGCACCAAATCATGGTGCTGCGACATTCATAAAACAAACTCTCCTCAAGTTCAAGAATCAAATAGACCACAACACAATAATTATGGGTGACTTCAACACTCCTCTCTCACCATTGGACAGATCCTCCAAACAAAAGTTGAATAAAGAAACAATAGAACTCAATATTACAATCAGTAACCTAGACTTAACTGACATATATAGAATATATCAACCATCATCAAGTGGATACACTTTTTTCTCAGTAGCACATGGATCCTTCTCAAAAATAGACCATATATTATGCCATAGGGCAACCCTCAGTAAATATAAAGGGGTGGAGATAATACCATGCATTCTATCTGATCATAATGGAATGAAACTGGAAATCAACGATAAAAGAAGGAAGGAAAAATCATACATCTCATGGAAAATGAACAATATGTTACTGAATGATCAATGGGTTACAGAAGACACAAAGGAGGAAATCAAAAAATTCTTAGAGACAAAGGAAAATACAGACACAACATATCGGAATCTATGGGACACAATGAAAGCAGTTTTAAGAGGGAAATTCATTGCCTGGAGGTCATTCCTCAAAAAAAGAAAAAACCAACAAATAAATGAGCTCACACTTCATCTCAAAGCCCTAGAAAAGGAAGAACAAAACAACAGAAAATATAGCAGAAGGCAAGAAATAATTAAAAATCAAGCGGAATTCAACGAAATTGAAACAAAAGAAACTATTGAAAAAATTTACAAAACTAAAAGTTGGTTCTTTGAAAAAATAAATAAGATCGACAGACCGTTAGCCATGCTAACAAAGAGAAGAGAGAGAACTCAAATTACTAACATACGAGATGAAAAAGGAAATATCACAACAGATGCTAGAGAAATACAGAAGACAATTAGAAATTATTTTGAAACCCTATATTCCGATAAAATAGAAGATAGTGAAGACATCGATAAATTTCTTAAGTCATATGATTTGCCCAGACTGAATCAGGAGGATACACACAATTTGAACAGACCAATATCAATGGATGAAATAGAAGAAGCAATCAAAGGACTACCAACCAAGAAAAGCCCAGGACCGGATGGGTATACAGCGGAGTTTTACAAAACCTTTAAAGAAGAATTAAAACCAATACTTTTCAAGTTATTTCAGGAAATAGAAAAAGAGGGAGCCCTTCCAAATTCATTCTATGAGGCCAACATCACCCTGATTCCGAAACCAGACAAAGACACCTCAAAGAAAGAAAACTACAGAACAATATCTCTAATGAACCTAGATGCAAAAATCCTCAATAAAATTCTGGCGAATCGGATATAAAAACACATCAAAAAAATTGTGCACCATGATCAAGTAGGATTCATCCCTGGGATGCAAGGATGGTTCAATATACGGAAATCAATAAATGTTATTCACCACATCAATAGACTCAAAGATAAGAACCATAGGATCATCTCGATAGACGCAGAAAAAGCATTCGACAAAGTACAGCATCCCTTTATGTTCAAAACACTAGAAAAACTAGGGATAACAGGAACTTACCTCAACATTGTAAAAGTTATCTATGCTAAGCCTCAGGCTAGCATCATTCTGAATGGAGAAAAATTGAAGGCATTCCCTCTAAAATCTGGAACAAGACAGGGATGCCCTCTGTCACCACTTCTATTCAATATAGTCCTGGAAACACTGGCCAGAGCAATTAGACAAACGAAAGAAATTAAAGGCATAAAAATAGGAAAAGAAGAACTTAAATTATCACTATTTGCAGAAGACATACTTCTATATCTAGAAGACCCAAAAGGGTCTACAAAGAAACTACTAGAATTAATAAATGAATTCAGCAAAGTGGCAGGATATAAAATCAACACACATAAATCAAAGGCATTCCTGTATATCAGCAACAAAACTTCTGAAATGGAAATGAGGAAAAACACCCTATTCACAATATCCTCAAAAAAATAAAATACTTGGGAATCAACCTAACAAAAGAGGTGAAAGACTTATACAATGAAAACTACAAAACCCTAAAGAGAGTAATAGAAGAAGATCTTAGAAGAGGGAAAAATATACCCTGTTCATGGATAGGCAGAACTAACATCATCAAAATGGCGATATTACCAAAAGTTCTCTATAGGTTCAATGCAATGCCAATCAAAATCCCAAGGACATTTCTTACAACTATCTTATATTTGATAAAGGGGCTAAAAGCATGCAATGGAGGAAGGATAGCATCTTCAACAAATGGTGCTGGGAAAACTGGAAATCCATATGCAACAAAATGAAACTGAATCCCTTTCTCTTGCCATGCACAAAAGTTAACTCAAAATGGATCAAGGAGCTTGATATCAAATCAGAGACTCTGCATCTGATAAAAGAAAAAGTTGGCTCCGACGTAGAGACTGTGGGATCGGGCTCCAAATTTCTTAATAGGACACCCATAGCACAAGAGTTAATAACAAGAATCAACAAATGGGACTTACTTAAACTAAAAAGTTTTTTCTCAGCAAGAGCAACAATAAGAGAGGTAAATAGGGAGCCTACATCATGGGAACAAATTTTTACTCCTCACACATCTGATAGAGCCCTAATATCCAGAGTATACAAAGAACTCAAAAAATTAAACAATAAGATAACAAATAACCCAATCAACAAATGGGCCAAGGACCTGAACAGACACTTCTCAGAGGAGGGCATACAATCAATCAACAAGTACATGAAAAAATGCTCACCATCTCTAGCTGTCAGAGAAATGCAAATCAAAACCACCCTAAGATACCATCTCACTCCAGTGAGATTGGCAGCTATTATGAAGTCAAACAACAACAAGTGCTGGCAAGGATGTGGGGAAAAGGGTACACTTGTACATTGCTGGTGGGACTGCAAATTGGTGCGGCCAATTTGGAAAGCAGTATGGAGATTCATTGGAAAGCTGGGAATGGAACCACCATTTGACCCAGCTATTCCCCTTCTTGGACTATTCCCTAAAGACCTTATAAGAGCTTGCTATAGGGACACAGCTACAACGATGTTCATAGCAGCACAATTCACAATAGCTAGACTGTGGAACCAACCTAGATGCCCTTCAGTGGATGAATGGATAAAAAAAAATGTGGCATTTATACACAATGGAGTATTACTCTGCACTAAAAAATGACAAAATCATGGAATTTGCAGGGAAATGGATGGCACTAGAGCAGATTATGCTAAGTGAAGCTAGCCAATCCCTAAAAAATAAATGCCAAGTGTCTTCTTTGATATAAGGAGAGCAACTAAGAACAGAATAGAGAGGAAGAGCATGAGAAGATCACCACTAAACAGGGATGAGAGGGGGGAGGGAAAGAGAGAGAGAAGGGATATTGCATGGTAAAGGAAGGAGACCCTCATTGTTACACAAAATTACATATAAGAGGAAGTGAGGGGAAAGGGGGAAAAAAAACAAGAGAGAGAAATGAATTACAGCAGATGGGATAGGGAGAGAAGACTGGAAGGGAGGAGATGGGAGGGGAGGGAAGGGGAGGGGAGGGGGGATAGTAGAGGTTAGGATAGGCAGCAGAATACAACATACACTAGTATGGCAGTACGTAAAAAAGTGGATGTGTAACCAATGTGAATCTGCATTATGTATATAGGGTAAAAATGGGAGTTCATAATCCGCTTGAATCAAATGTATGAAATATGATATGTCAAGAACTTTGTAATGTTTTGAACAACTAATAAAAAAAATAAAATAAAATAAATTCTAATCTCTGGAAAAAAAAGAAAACATAATTGAGGTATAATTTACAAATCATAAAATATACCTAATGTATGTACACAATCAATGAATTTTTTAGTAAATATAAAGAGTTCTGTAGCCATTACCATAACTCAAGATTCGTTTGTAATTTATTTACATGTATTTATTTACATGACACCAAGATCGGTTACCTTTTATTAAACAATTTCATTGAAGTATAATTTATCTATTGTAAAATTCACTGGTTTCAAGTGTATAATCACTGGTTTTAATAAGTTGATAGAGCTATACAATTACATGCACAATTCATTATTGCCACATTTTCATTAAGCATTAGAGCAATGACAGTTTATAGTTAGCACACTCCCAACTTCTCTTCCCAGGCAACCACTGATCTGATTTCTATATTTGTGGATATGTCTTTTCTGAGAATTTCAAATATGCGCAACCAAGCTTACTTAAATTAGCATAATATACTTTGAGGTTTGAATAAGTCAAAACATGTGATCAGTAGTTAGCTCCTTTGTATTGCTTATATTTTGCTTGTCAATTCAACACTGATGGGAATTTGGATTGTTTCCTGATTCGGGCAATTCTGTATAGTGATATTAGCAACATTCATGTACATGTCTTTGTGTGGAAGTATGTTTTTGTTTATCCAGAAGTGGAGTGACTGTATCAAACGTAAATTTAATATTTACCTTTAAAAATTTATATAATTGTTTTCCAAAGTGATGTACCATAATCTGATATTCCCCCCCAAAAATGCATTTGGGCTCTATTTACTGTATGTCCTTGCCAAACATTTGGTATTGTTGCCCTTTTTTTTTTTTTAAAGAGAGAGGGAGAGAGAAAGAGTTTTAACATTTATTTTTTAGTTTTCAGCAGACACAACATCTTTGTTTGTATGTGGTGCTGAGGATCGAACCCGGGCCGCACGCATGCCAGGCGAGCACGCTACCGCTTGAGCCATATCCCCAGCCCAATTGCCCTTTTAATTATGTCCATTTTATTGGATATATAGTAACATCATACCATAGTTTTAATTTTCATTTCCTTTATGAATGACAAATTTGAGCATCATTTCAGAGACTTGTTAGCCATTTATATAACTTCTTTGTTAAAATTCCTATTTAAATAATTTGTCCACTTTAAAACATGGTAAAAGTCTTCTCATTATTGAGCTTGGGACCTCTTTATATGTTTCAGATATAAATTCTTTATCTGACATATTGTTAATAAATATTTTTCCCAGTTTGTGATTTGTCTTTTCATTTTCTTAGTAATGCTTTTCAAGAGCAAAACTTCAGTATATAAACTAATCTTCATTTAGAAATTCTGCTTTTGTTATTGTATTCAACAAATCTTTGCCTTAATCAAATGTCAAAAATATTTTCTACCAGGTTTTCTTCCAGGAGTGTTATAGTTTTATGTCTAACATTGAGGTCGATGATCAACTTTGAGTTGGTATTTATTATGATTTGGATCTGGAATGTCCCTGAAGAATCTCATGTATTGAATGACCTCCAAGGCAGTAAGGTTCAGAGGTGGAGCTTTTAGGCAATAATTAGGGCCCACATCTTGTTGCTGGATTAACCCATTGATAGCTAAATTGACTATTGGGTGGTAACTATAGATGATTGAGGCATTGCTGGAGGAAGCAGGCAACCAGAGACATGGTCTCGGACTATTCTCTCTCTTTCCCTAGTGCTCTCTGTATCTCTCTCTCTCTCTTTCTCTGTTTCCTAGTTGCCATGAACTGAGCAGTTCTCCTCTGCCACCATGATGTTCTGCCTTACTTCATTCTGGGCAATAGAGTTGTCTTACCATGAACTGAGATCTCTGAAACCTTGAGCCCAAAATAAAATTATTCCTTGTTTAAGTTGTTCTTCTCAGGTATTTTAGCCACATGAAAAATAAAACACAGTATTTTTGTATGTTATGAGGGAAAGGTATAAATCAATCTTTTACATTTGAATATATAATCGTTATGACACTATTTGTTGAAAAACCTACATTTCTCCATTGAATTGCCTTAACAAATCAATTAAAACTAATTGCTCACAAATTTAAAATTTTAATTTTTAACTTTTCATTCCATTCTATGGTTTAAGGTCTATTTTTACATCAATAACACATTATCTTAATCACTGTTGCTTTACATGAAGTTTTGAATTTATGTAATATAACTTCCTACCTTGTTCATTTTTCAAAATTGCTTTGACAATTCTAGTTCAATCAATTTCTATATAATATTAGGGTCAGATTGTTAATTTCTACAAAAAGATGGGTAGGATTTTGACCAGGGTAGGATTTACTCAACAAAGAAATATGGGGTATACTGTCATCTTAACAATATTGATCAGTTATACTCAATCCATAAATATGGCATGTGTTTCCATGAATTTTCATCTCCTTAGGTTTCTTTTTTCCAGGTTTTTAAATTTTTAGCATACAAATGCTGAAAAAAATGGCTTTAGATTTATCTCTAGCCATTTCTTTTTTATTATAATTATTTGAAGTGATTATAAATGGTGTTCTATTTTAAAGTTTGTTTTCCACATATTCATTGTTAGTACATACAAATATGATTGTATGTGTGTGTGTGTTGAAATTCCTTTTAATTCCAAGATTGTTAAGAATTTTTTAACATGAATAGGTATTAGATTTTGTTACAAACATTTTTATATTTATGAGAATGATAAAGGTCTTTTCAAATTGTATTCTAAAAACATGGAATATTCATTGATTTGGGGATATCGAACTAAACTTTAATTCCAAATATTAATCCCTATTGGTCCTCATAGATAATTTTTTTATATGTTTCTGAACTCAGCCTCCTAATATTTGTGTAAGGAATTTTGCCCCTATGTTCATGTGAGAGAGAGTAGATTATATGTGTCTGCTTTCAATACAAGGGTAATTCTAGTTTCATGGAATGAGCTAGAGAGTTTTCCCACATTCTATATTTTTAAAAATTTTTATTTGTTCTTTATAGTTAAACATGAAAGAAGAATCTATTTTGATATATTTACACAAATATGAAATATATCTTATGCTAATTAGGATCCCAGTCTTGTGGATGTACATGATGTTGAGATTCAATGTGGTGTATTCATATATATACATAGGAAAATTACGTCAGATTCATTCTACCATCTTTCCTATTCCTACCCCTGATCCCTTCCCTCATGGTCTATTTCATGAATGAGTTTGTGTAGGTTGGTTTTATTTTGTCTTTAAATATTTGATAGAAATCATTAGTAAAATTATCTAGGCCTATGACTTTTCTTTATAAAAAAATTTTAAATATCTAGTTCAATTTGTTTAAATTACAGATCTAACAATATTTTCCAATTTTTTCTGTGTCATTTTTTTACAATTTGTGCTTTGTATGAATTTATCTATTTAATGGCAATTATCTGGTTTGTTAGCATAAAAATGGATCATAATATTTCCTTAAAACCCTATTAATTTCTGTAAGGACAATCACTATACACTTTCTTTCACTGATAAATTTGGGAAATTGTGCCCCTTTTATTTTTATTTTTTCTTGATCAACTAAAGATTTTTAAGTTTTATTTAGCAAAAACAAACTTTTTTGTTTGTTTTCTCTATTGTTTGTTTTCTATTTCATTGGTTTCCATTCTTTGTTTCTACTTCCTTTGACATAAATTTGCTATTCTTTTATATTCTTAAGGTGGAAACTTAGATTATTAACTTGAGGTCTCTAGTTTGGTCTAAAGGAAGTGTTTAAGGTCTAAATTTTGCTCTAAATTGACTTTGTCTAGTTGATCTATCAATTATTGTGAATAAGTTATCAAAATTTATAAATAAAATTATCAAATTATTTCTTATTTTAATTCTGTGAGTCATTGCTTTTTGCATATTTGAACACTATCGTTAAGTCCTATAAGTTTATACCTGAAATCTTCCTGATGTATTGACACTCTTATCAATATAAAATGTGGATTTCTCTTTGCAGTAAAAACAGAAATTTGCCTCTATATTTTTGGCATAAGTTCTATCTTGTCTGATATTAATATAGTCACTTGAGATTCCTTATAGTTATGATTTGCATGGATATCTTCTTCTATCCTTCTATCTTTAACCTGTTTGGATCTTGAGAATTGAAGTTCCTCTCTTATAAACAGTGTATCTTTGCTTCCTACCCAGTCTGAAATCTCTCTCTTTTGACTGGAGTTTTTAGTCTACAATTATTAAAAGGATTTGAGGAACATCTGAATCTGTTATGTTTTCTTATATGTAGCATATGATTTCTTATGGTCTTCCTCTAGCATCTTCTTCATATTAAAAAAAAAAACAAAAAACCTTTTAAGCCTACTTTTAAATTCTTCTGTTGACTTTATATTCTTAGTGGTTGCTCCAGGCATTACAATTGATAAATTATTGTTTTACTCCAGGTTAAAAATGAATTCATATGCCAGGCATGATGGTGCACATCTGTAATTCCAGCAATTCTGGAGATTGAGACAGGAGGATCAAGTTCACGGCCAGCCTCACCAACTTAGCGAGGCTCTAAGCAACTTAGCAAGACCCAGACTCAAAAAAAATTAAAAAATAAAAAGGACTGGGGATGTAGCTCATGCCTCTGAGTTCAATTCCCAGTTTTTAAAGAAATGACTTAATATTTATAAAATATAGTCCTTCAATCCAATTTTCTCCCACTCTTATTATTCTCATATATGTTACATCTATATGTTTTATATTTAATTATACAATGTTATAATCATTGCACCAATCAAATGTTTTTTTAAAAAAAATTAAGAGAAAAAAGGATAACTCATTAATGAAATCTTTTATATTTACGTACATATTACTATTTCCATTGTTCATCCCTCCCCTGAAGTAAATAATTGTTGAGTATCATTTTTTCTCAGCTTGATAGACTTCCGTTAGCATTTCCCTCGGACTTTACTGATCTGAAAATGTCATTAGGTTTTATTTCTGAAGGATAGTTTTGTTAGATGTAGAATTTTAGTTGACAGGTGTTCTTAATAATTTTTAATATGCCAGTATATTGCCTTTCTGCCTCTACTAGTTCAGATAAAAGGACAGCTTCTAAACATAAATTTTCTCTGCATGTAATGATCTGTTTTACTCTTCCTGCCTTAAAGACTTCTCTTTATCTTTTTCTTTAAGCAGTTTCACTATGATGGCTCTATTATTGAGTCTCTTTCTGTTTCTCTTAATTATGGTAATGGGTCTACTTGGAGTAATATATTAATCATGTAATCGTGTAATCAGTAATTTTTTTGACAATTAAAAAATAAGCTTTTGCCCGCGTTTCCTTCCTCTTTTTCTGGAACAGTCAAATTCCTCTCCAGAAACCTTGCTCCAATATACACAATGTATCTGGTTTTTTTTTTTTTTTTAATAACCACTAAAAAGTCTATTTGTTATTTTCCTCGAATGTTCCTTCAACATAAAAGAAAATGTGCCTGCATCTAGAGCTTGAAGATAAATAAGACACTAAACTATGTTGCTCATGACATTGGGCATGAATTCTGGTCACAGTTTGTTGACCTCTGACCATTTCTGTTACTAAGTAGCTTCTGTGGCAGAACAGTATAACAGCTTCTCAAACATGATGAAGTTACCAGATGTGGCCATGGGTTGCATTTGTTTGGGGTGGTAGGTATCAGGGATTAAACCCAAGAGTACTTAACTACTGAGCCACATCCTTAGTACTTTCTTTTTAATTTTTTATTTTGAGACAGGGTCTTGCTAAGTCTCTGAGGCTGGCTTTGAACTTGCAATTTTTCTGCCTCATTCTCCCAAACTTGGGGGATTACAGGTATGTGCCACTGCACCAGGCCATGGGTTCTTAAAAGCAACTTCCAATTGCTAAGTTAATAACTATTATGACAAGCAGTTTATATATAGATTATAAATTCCCATCACTCTTTAAAATTAGACAAGAGATTCTGAAGAGAAGAATATATTATCTTTGAGGAAACTCTCCAGCTAAAATCCTGTTTATCAGCAAATTGTGTGACAAGGACAATTTATTTATTTTTTAATAAATAAATTACTCCTTAATTTCTTCATTTGTAACTTGGAGATATTAATACCCACATATTAACATAGGATTATTGTGAAAATTAAAGGAGGTAGAATTTTTTAAAGATTAGGAAGGTAGGCATTGAAAAAGTTCATGGGGAATTTTAGAAAATTATAAATGCATTCAGATAACTGGTTGCATAATCCTTTTAAAATGTCTTACATATAAACGTATCACATCTCATCTTAAATTTATATTTCCAGTTTACAAAATAGGACAGAATGTAATATAAATTTTTACAAATTTAAAGCAGTTGAGAAATCAGTTACTTGATTTAAAAAAACAAATCCGAGTGTTTAAAATTAATGACATGAGAAATAAAACATGGTTTTCACAGTTTTTAAAGTCACATGATGTAATAGCTTACAAATTTGTGTTGATATCAGTTGGCTGATATCCATCAAATTACTCAGACTTACAAAGAATAACAATTGTGGCAATTTACATATGCTTACTGAAAAATCATAGTCTAGACTCATGGATTTTTACCTTCCATTTACAAAATTTTTTCCTGTCAAATGTAAAATGTTCTAAAGCAGTTCATGCTAATTTTTTCAGTGACAGACATAAAGGATTATTATTAGAAGGTTCCAAAGAAATATTTTAACACAATAAATGTGCATTGCATTACAGTAGGTGTTTATGAAAAATAGTGATGATACAATTATAGATTTTATATCCAGGTAAAAGATTCATGCTAGTATTATCATTTTAGTAAAATGATAATATATTTTATATATGTATATATTATATATTTAATATAAAATGATAGTATATATTTTATAAATTATATACTTATATATTTCATAATCTATATAAACTAAAATCAGAAGTCTCAAATTCTTTCAAAATTAAGGGTATTAAAAATAAAATATGTTAGGTGCTCACTCATGGCATTCAATTAGTAGTACAATCTCAACCAAGACTGAATATTTTCTGATTTACTTATAGTGCTGTCCCGATTTCATTTTCATCTCTTTGCTTCCTAGCAGATTTAAGATGATAGTATCAACTTTCCTTAGCAGCTGAAAAATCAAATGAGATAATGTTCTAATATGGTCTTCAATTGAGGTATAATAAATATGTCATCTAAAATGAACCACCAGGTAAACAACTGCCACATGAATTCCAAGACTTAAACAACAAATCTGAGATTAAAGTCAACATGATGCACATACTCCTTCACAGAACACAGTCCCTTCCTTAGTATGGGCTCCACTATCTACCCAATTATCCAAGCCTGGAAGTCATCCTGAATACTCTCATCTCTCTCAAGTTCCATGTCTACCCAGACACCACACCCTACCAAGTGTCCCTCATAAGTCCACACATTCATCTTTTATCTCTTCCTACTGCCAAGGACTTTTTACATGTACTTATCATATTTTTATTTATTTTATATTTTATTTATTTATTTATTTATTTATTTATTATTTTATTTATTTTAAAATGTTAGTTCCTTTACCCTAGCTGCATGACCTGAACCAAATATAGGGAAGTTCAATAAAAACCTATGGTGTTGAAAAGTGAGCATGCTTACAGCCTCTTTCTCTTACTCAATCCCATTAAGTGGGACAGCAAAATTAAAAATCCTCTGGACAGGAGGATAAGTAATCATTCCCTATGGAAATGAAGGCTTCTCCCAAGAAAAGACCTCCATATGCTGCCATCTGAGGAGCTGTACCCCACCACCCTACAGTGAAGCCCAGCATTCCCTAGCTAAGCACCCAGAGCTTCTGTCAGCATCCTAGTGTTTGACTCTTAAATGTGGCTGACAATAAAGATCTCCAGTCAGCAAAGGATGCTTCCAATAAAAGAGAGAGACAAAAATAGACAAACAGAAAAAAAAACCAAACAGGCAATACAGAAGAAAACTCAAGGAACAATATTTATTTATTCTCAAAGATAGAAATTAACTCTTCTTGGTCTTCTTCAGGAGGATATGTTTGAATTCACTATCCAAATCTTCTGAATTTTTAATTTCTGTTAATGTGTTTTTGTTTCCATGAAATCTTCATTATTCATTGATTGTTTCTGTTTTATGGACTCATGTTCATATGTAATGAACACAACATCCCAGCAATCCTAATAAGGTTAGCAGTATCTTCACCGTTTTATAGAAGAGAAAATTGGGGCACAGAAAATTTAAAATTTGCTCAAAATCATATACTTAAGCAGGAAGGCACACCAAATTGGAATCCAAGCAGGTGGACTTCAGAGCCCAGACACTTAGCCACTAAACTGCCCCTTGCTAGTCACTAATCCTATTGATTAAAATCCACTGTAAGAGTTAAGCATGCAGCTTGAGCCTGACCAGTATGCAATTGAGACAGACAGGAACAAGGTAATCTCTAAGGTCTTAGTATTCATAATAGCTTATACAGGATTAATGCACTTCAAACAATCACGGCACATTTATTGCCTTAAAAAACACCTCTCAATTAAAGTGCCAAATTCAGAAGTGTCTAAACTGAGCACAGAATTGCAGAGTCCTAAAGTTATTAATACCTGTGCGAGACACCTAATTTAACTGGTCACCCACTGCATAGAGTTAGATGCTATATAAACATAAGGGAAAGGATAACTCAAAATTCTGCTTATAATCTCCTTGTCAATTTAGAAACCCATTATAAGATGATGAATCATTCAAAACACCAATAGTGACAAAACACAAACATGTAAATGAATGGTTTTCCTCTCATTTCCCCAACCCCCAGCTGTGCTCTCAGCTCTCTTACAGAAGGAGCTAGTGCCCTGCAACACCCCATTCTGTGCCTACTCTCACTTGTAGCTTCCAGGAGCATAAGGAAAAGAGCCTTGGCATCAGACACTTGACGAGATTATTTTGAGATTATTTTAACCAAAGATGATTATATACCTATCAAATTGGTTCCACTTGATTGTTGAAGCTATACATATGTTAGATAGCATATGTGGATTAGAAAAATAAAAAACTTCTGGAAGAACTTGGATGTCTAATCAATATTTACAATATTCTGTCTTTGAGTAAATGTGTCTGAAATCCCAACAACCAATGTGGAAGTAGACCTTTATCATTTTATATCTACCCAGTAGCCTTGGGGATCTCCATCATGTCAGTTCTCTCTGCTTCTAACGCAGCAGACTAACTACCAAAGTCTAATTTCTATTCACTGCCCTGCAACAAAATCTATCTCCACAGATCAGGAGTCACTCCATCATCTAGGAAGAATCACATTTTTCTTTAAAAACAACAACAAATGAACAATAACAAAAGAGCCAAATCACCATGGAGAAAGTTCATTTGTCTAAAATATACATAAACTTTAGTAAAAGGAAAGTGATGCATTATCAAAACCTCTCTAACAGTTCATCTTTCTTCTAAGATTTGAAGATGAAATCATGTCTCTGTCCACCATTACCGACAAATGTCTCTGTGAAATTGAGAAGAACAAACACCTATATTGTGGGTTGAATAGTATGACCCCAAAATCCATGCCCACCAGGAACTTCGGAATGTGACTTTATTTGTAAATAAAATCTTCACAGATGTAACCAACTAAAATAAAGCCATACTAGATTAGGGCAGGACTGAAATTCAATGACTGGTATCCTTCTAAGAAGAGGGTAAGACACAATGATGCATGGAGAAGAAGGTCATGTGAAGACAGGCAGAAATTGGAGTACTGTCACAGAACATCAAAGATTGCCAGGAGCCAAAAGAAGCTGGGAAAAAGCAAGTCAGCTCTTCTTCTCTGCAACCTTTACAGGGAGCTTGGTCCTGCCAATACCATAATTTTGAACCTGAAGACTCTAGTGCTATACAAGAATAAACCACTCTGTTTATGGTAATTTATTATAGCTGCCCTAGAGAAGTCATGCAACTTCTCAAATATAAAATTTAGATTGGTTAATTGCCAATTGAACCATAATTCAAATATCTTGTGTGTGTGTGTGTGTATAAAATGATTGGATATATATATATATATATATATATATATATATATATATATATATTTGTGTGTGTGTATACATACATATATATTCACACAAAAAGGGATTGAACACAGGGGCTTTGCACATGCTAGGCAAGCATTCCATCACTGAGCCACATCCCTAGCCCAACTTTCATTGCTTTTATAAACAAACGTTTTTGCCTTACATTTCCTCCCCACAAACCCATCATTTTGTTTGTTTTTTGTTGCTGTTGCTCACCTTGATGTAGTGAAGATAACTCTCTGCATGAAATGAATAATCAAATGCAGCATAAATTCAAATTTTCTACATAAAATCTATCATAGTATAATGTTTTAGTGTAGACCCTGCAATGTGACTGCCCATGTTCAACTTTTAACTCTACCACAAACTAGCTGTGACCTTATCTGGGTGACTTAACCCCCCCCATGCCTAATTTTTCTTCACTTTAAAATAAAAAACAATGGTAGTACATACATAGCACAATTTTGTGAGAATTAAGTGCAACTAGGCTCTGGCTGTGTATGCATAGCATGCAAACACACACTAAACACTATCTAATGATACTGTTCCTGTTTGAATTTGAAATTATTCCCTATTAGAGTATATTGATTTAAGAATAATCTCCCCTAAGAAAACCATTATGCATTTAAGAATACATGAAAGGAGACAGCTGGTTCCCTTGCCTTCTTATTCTGGGGAGATCTTAGAGGAAATTTTATATTATATAGAGAACACAATATCACAGATAAGAACAAATACATATTTAAAGTTGTTTTAAAGATAGGCTATCGTAAGACATTTCATCCACTGCCTTTTGAACCTTTCTGGTATCTTCTGACCCTTTATCAGTAGACACAAACCATGAGGACACAACATAAGGATTCTAATTTATAATACAAAAGCTGCTACTTAATTTCTCTAAGCTCCTATCAAAGGCAGAATGACTCTCAAAGCACCTAAACCTGAATTAAGTCATTATGCACTCCAGTTTAAAAAGACAAAATGCAAAGGCCCTCTCTGGGTACAAATGTGGGTAAGAATAGGGTTGCCTGCAAGCATTCCCACTGTAGCTAAAAGTTACAAGTCAAAATCTAAATTCCTAAGAGAGCTTGAGAGTAGAAAGCATGCCCCTGAAAGCATTTCACTCAGCATAGTACTCTCCTATTTTGAAAACTTTCTGGTTTTGACCTTTTGTAAATGAAGAATTGACCAGAACAGCAAAAGAGAGGTAAACTCAGATTCAAGTGTTCCCTCTCCATTGAGCAAGCCATGCTGCACTCTTATCAACGTGAATGTGGACAGGCATAGGCCACCACACCTGTCTGCCTTTAAAACACACATACACACACACACACACACACATATACTCTTTTAAATAAATATTTAAACATATTTTATATCATTTTAATATATTAATTTAAAGGAAACCACATATTGTGTTTGCATAATATATAAAGGGAAATAGTATCATATGACAGATAGCCCAGCTTGTCTCCATCTTCCTGAATACTTCAAGTTCTAACACTAAATACATGTAGGAGTTATGGTGCATGAACTTCTAGAAGTACCAATGGGATAAGATAGAAAAACTCAACAACAGTAATAGCTTTTTCTTCCACAAATAAATAGCAGAACAATAATACTATAAAAGACAGGAATGAGACATGAAGAAAGGAACAAATGTAACTTAAACTGACCCATAGTTTAATTTTTTCACTTGAAGTCGTTTTTATCTCTATTAAAAAATCATTTCAAAGTCGGCCTTTATTAGGAAAACCTCAAAATACTTTATTTAAAATACTCTATATAATATGTCATTTTGTGACCAATCCCTCCAAGCCTCCATGATTCTATCATTGTTGATCTCCAGGGCACTCAAAACTCTGAGTTAAAAGAGTCCTTAGGAAACCAAAACCACAAATGCCAAAGAGATGGCACAAACAACTTCTATTTTCTGCAAGTAGGGTTCAAGAGCCCAAAGCTATGAAGTCACAATGGCTGGAAAGTGTCTCCTAAAGCTCCAATGTTCTTTGTGATGTGACTGTGTGGCTATGGAGTTAGCTTCATTAAGTCTTGTTAAGATGAGGTCATCACAGTGTCCCTAATCAAATATGACCGTTGATCATTGTCATTATACAAAAGAAGATATTTGGACACAGACACAGGAGGAAGACCATATGAGAGCACAAGGGAGAAGACACCCATCTCCAAGCCAAGGAGAGAAGCCTGGAACAGACTGTAGCCCTCATGAGGAAGTTCATGCTAGCATGACCTCAGACCTCTAGCCTCCAGAACACTAAGACAACAGCTTCCTATTGTTTAAACCACTCAGTCTGTGGTACTTTGTTACAGCTGCCCTGGCAAAATCCGTCAGGGCTCTTGTCTTCTAATGTGATGAAAGGCAAAGCCAGGATCAATACCTGGGTCCCAGAGTCCAATACCCAGGGGAGCTCCCACCTCATGAGAAGGGCTTGCTGCCAACTCCCTGCTTTCACTCTAAGCTCACTCCCTCAAAACTCTTAAAAGTAACTCTACCATGTCTTTTTCTGCTCTCCTTCTTGACCTCTGTTGCCCTCCTGGAATGATATGGCAAGAGACGCTCACAGATGCCAGTGTCTGTTCTTATGCACCCAGGCCTCCAGAAATGTGGGCCAAATAAATCTGTTCTTTATGTAAAAAAAAATTAAATAAACTTGTTCAACTTCTTAAGGATCATGCTAAATATACACTGCTCATGCAGCACTTTAGTGAACACCACTCCCACATCACCAACAGGACATTTTCATACAGATGTCTCATGAACTCAAAACATCTAAAACCCAAATCAACCACTTCAAAAGGTCAGTAATGACACTATTTTGGAATCTAACAAGGTCTAGGCATAACAATCCCCTCCTCAGACAACTACATGGGCCTTGATTCCATAGTTATATTAAAAAATTCTACAAAATAAAAAATAAACCCCCTTTCAAAGGGATCATTTGAAGATTAAATTGAGTAACAGTACTTTCAAGCTATAAAGTATTAAAAAAAGTAATGTACACACAAACTACTTCCATCTCTGGAACCATTTTTTCATTCATTCAAAATTAGAACTATTGATATTTTCCTCCCATATCATCTATAACCAATAATCTATATGTCTCTGGCATTTTTTCTTCAAAATATCATTTTTGTCCCTGCTTTCTAACAGATCCATAATTTCCAGTCTCTAGTACTTTGAATGACTGATTTATCAGCTTCTAATTTCCTCTGTATTTAATCTATATTGTATCATACTACCAGATTTCTCTTTAAGAATACAGTCTGCTGTATCAGAGGCTCACTGACCCACACAGTGAGGTCCCATTTATGCAGCCCTGCATTCTACAACACAACTGCAGCCTAAGGCTAGTCCCCTGTTCATCTCCCTGCTCGGAATGAAGTCATCTTGCCAGGCAAACCCAGCTCCCAGTGTGCCTAGGTTCACCATATTCTTCTCCCTTGTGTTGCCCTTTCAGGTGTCCTAAGGCCAGTGTTAACAAGTAGATCATCAACAATTTTCATTTTACTCTACTTGCTTCTTCCCTTAAAATGTCCTACAAATGGACCTACCTGTCATAATGGATGCTATTATCATTATGAACTTGCTCTAAACCTTGAATCTAGATCAGCACCCATAGTGAGAAAAGGTTGATTAATTCTAGTACACACCCCACAAGCTGGGGAACATGCCGGCTGGTCAGTCTCCTGGCCCTCTCCTAATGCCTCACATTCAGGGTCTACCAGAATCAAATTCAATAGCACTGTCCAACTTGTCTTCCTCCACAGTTCAACAAAAACCAACTGATCCATCTCAGCTGGTGGTTTCCAATCCCATCAGGCATAGAACCCTCTTTATACATTTTTACTACTTTGCTTTTACTATGAACTGAAATTCATACTGAATAAGATGTATGCACATGAATAATTTCAAATATTCATAATTTCAAATGTACTAATCTATATCTACATGTAACTAAAACACATGGATATATGTGAAATATATGCAGATATGTATATGAAATTTGTCTTTACTACTATGAAATGAAATTCATAGATAATAGGACATACGCATACATACAATTTAAAATATTGATGTAAATAATTTCAAATATATTTATCTATATATAACAAGAATAGTAAAAAGAAATAAAAAGTTATTTATAATAAAACAGTATATTTAAATACATAAATAGGTACAATTATGTTAGAAAACATTGAGGCATTGGGCTCACACCTACATATAGAATCAGCATAAATGCAACCACTATAAATACAGACTGATCTACAGGTATAACATCAGTGACTTCAATAACACAAGCAGAACTACCATTAGTTATATATTTTCCAAGTTATATATGTAAAAGTTATAAAAGAACATTCAACAAGACAAAATTCATTTTTCTTTTAAATTTACACTGCAGTTATGTTCCTGGGAAATTTGGAATGCAATAAATCTGTACAGATCATACTTTTTGTTTATATTTGAAAGAGTTGAGGGTTATAGCCTCAGAAAAATATAAACAAGTTTTTCACTCTGTGAATGCCTAATAGTACAATCAAAAGTCTTCTGGAACATAATTGTTCATTGTATTAGAACAGTGAATGACAAACTTTTTTCCCTAAAGAGTCGGACTTTACAGAAGTAAAGGGGACCATAAAGTCTGGCACAAGAATATAAGAATACAGCCACAGACAACACATAAATAAATGGGATTGACTGTGTTTAAATAAAACTTTATTTGCAAAAATAGGCAGTAGGCTTCAGGTGCAGCAGGACCTCTCTAGAGTGACTCATATATATTGAAAGGTGTCCAGCTGCCACACACTAAATGTGTGTCAGTTGCACTGTCCTATTATTGTGACAACAAAGATACCTCCTATGGAGCAAGAACCACTCCACATTCATCTCACCACTGAGAATCCTGATCTAAACCATTGCTATGTGCTTGACAACCAGTCCTTTTCTATGCCTGCCTGTAATGCAACTTTTCTTCAATTTACTCTTCACTGTTTAATCTTAATTCTAATTGAGGGCCCAGCCAGCACCTTAGCTCCCTTTCTCTAATGAAGGGATTTACTTAGAAATTAGAATATTTTCAAAATGATTTGACATTGATGTGCCACCATATATTATTCCTCAACTTGTTATCTATATGCTCTGTCTACCACCAGGAAGACAGATTCCTTGAGAGCAAAGACACTATCTAACACTTCATCATATTTATAGACTCCAGCTTAATGATTTTCTGTAAGTCACGCAATAACTATGATAGAGTGAACGCCATGCTGAATGGTGAGGCTATTCCTGTGAAAGTTCAATAAAGATCCATGAATTCTATAAGATTGTAGTGAATAGAGAAGACAGGACACCATTTCAGATTCCAATAAGAATCATAACAAAAATAAACAGGATGGTGACCTGGTGAGTAAAGATGGGTTGGATAATGGTTAGCTGCTATTTTAGATAAGAAAGCCATAGGAAAACTTCTCTGAAAATAGATTTAAATTAATACCTGGCATCTAAAAAGATCCAAGGAAGAGCACTGTAACCAGGAGAAGAGCATGGGTAAAATCCTTGAAACAGAAACCCCTGTGGCATGAATGAAGAAAAACCAGTCATACAGTATTTGACACAGAGTTTTAAATAAGGGGAGTGATATAATATGATTTAGCTCTTTAAAAAGATTATACTAGTTTCAGAGTAGGGAACAGACAATAATAACTCCAGAGAAGAAGCAGGGAGTTCAATTTAGAAGTGATTGCAAGGAAGAACTGATGATGTCCTGGACTGGGGCCATTATGGTTTGGCTTTTTTGCCCTCCAAAAGCTTCTATTTAATGGAAGTACATGAAGAGGTGAATGATCAGATCACAAGAGCTGTGATCTAAGCAGTGTATCCTAGTGTGAATGAATTAACTGGGTGCTAGCTACAGGCAGGTGGGGCATGGCTGGAAAAAGGAGGTTACTGAGGGCGTACCCTGAAAGGGTTTGACCTCTTCTCCTCTCTCTATGCTTTCCAGACACCTTGAGGTGAGCAGCTTTCCTCTTCCATCCCCTCTATCCTGATATTCTGCTTCACCTAAAGTACAGAATCATGGAGCCAGTTGATTGTGACTGAATCTCTGAAACTATGAGCCCAAATCGACTTTTTCTCATCTTGTTGGACATTTTCATCACAACAATGAAAAGCTTACTAATACAGGGGGTGACACTGAAGAGACACTTGTGCTATATATAAACAGATTTGAGATATCTTTTAGAGAACTAATCAATAGGACTTGACTTGTTGATTGGCTACATTTGGGTAGGATAAGACTGGATGTTGCTATTAGGAATGCAGGAATAATATGGTTTGGGATATGGTGAACAAAAGAGCTTTTGGGATGTAAGTTTGAGGTAACTGTTATGCAATGATTGATTCTTGAAGATGGAACCACACTTGCATTCCCACAATGAGCCTTGCTTGATAGTGATATATTTTTTAATATATATTATTGGATTCAAGAGGAGATGCCAAGTAGGCAGAGGAATGTGAAATGAGATGGAGACAAGGTCTTAAAGGGATGCATGTGTCTAGGTCATTGTGGCTGCTATTTAAATTCATGAAAGGAATCACCTAGGAAAAAGTACTTATTAGAGTAGGAGGGAAAATCCCCTCCCTGTCCTGAAACTCTCCAAAACTTAGAGGAAAAAGCCAGCACAAGAGGAAAAGGAAAACCTTAATACATCTGTACAGATCATACTTTTTATTTCTATTTGAAAGAATCACAGAAAAGAAAATTTCAACCATGTGCATTTGTTAACAGGATGGTTAAATAAAAATGAGAGCTGTACATTCTGTTTGATGAGAAGGAGGTAACTCATGAACTTTATAAGAGCAGTCTCAGCTAAATAGGAATGAAGGAAGCCAAACAAATATGAGATGAAAAGAGGAATGAGAAGAGAGAAAGTAGAAAGAGAAAGCAGATTTCTCAGAAATAAATAGTGTAAATTATACTGATAGTTATGAGAAACAAGCCAGGCTAGTGAGAGTGCATGTAGTTCACCAGGACCTTCATACAGGTAAACCACTGATGTTTAACTCATCTGGCTCCACAGAACAAGTAGCTGTGATCTCTTCAATGAAAAATAAACTGAGATCTCAGGTCAAAATAATTTGTACTTTGAAAGATATAGAGATAAAGCTACTAATCCTGAGTTATGACACCGAACTAAAAATTCCCTACAAATAAGGGGTGATATTTCTTTTCAAGCACAGAAACTTTTCTAGGCAGGAACTAATTTCATAAAAATTAAAATCTTATATAGCAACTACATTATAAAAGGAATCTTTAGGAAAATGGCAAAGTAGAGGAAATATTACAATATAAGTCTCCCTAATATATAAAGGTTATATCAATAAGAAAGTCAATAGAAGATACAGTAAATGACATGTACAAAGAAATCAAGAAAGAAGATATTCAAATGATTAATAAGATAGCATACCATGAGCTTCTCATTACTAAAGAATTTCCCATAAAACATGAATGTAGAGCAATGTCACACTAATATGTATTTTAGGAGCTCCTCAAACAAAATCAAATACACAGAAGTCCTCAATTACCATCAATGCATAGCATTGTATTTTTCTAAACATACATATGGTTACAAAACATACATATATATGTGTAGACATACAGCAGTATAGTCTTGTATTCTTAACATTAATTTGATATAATTTGTTAAGAGGCACTGATATCAGCATACACACACCAATGAAAAATATAAAAATTTAATTTAAAAACTAAGCATATTCTGAGATGTAAAATACGTACGCAGTTACAAACATCATACAAACACAAAGGCACAGACAACAAGTAAAAGTGCCTACCTTCCCTGATTGCTGTGAAAGGGGTACCCTCTTCTTCTTGCAGCCTGATCACCTTCAGGGCTACCAACTTCCCATTTACCCTGAGAGAAACAACAACAACAAAAAAAAGATGAAAAGTGAAAATATGTGCCTATTAAGGCTCTAATTGTCTTCCTTACCATTTCTATTTTATGCAATTTTGCTTTGAAAATGTCAGTGACTCAATTATACCACCACAGCAAGATTAATTCTGTAAGGCTGGGAATGCTATATCATCATCATAAATATTCACATTTTAAACATTCACACTTGCATAGGCCAAGATTTAATTGAAGTTTTCTGTGATTCACTCTGTTCCTTCCAGAATGAAACTAGTATTTAACAAAATCACCACACTTGACAATTATTCTCAAATTAATGAAAAATCTTGCACCCAAAATAACTTTCTTTGTTTCTCAATAGCTTCCTTCTTTGTTTCTTTTGCTGAAACGTCTGTATCTTCAGTCTTTGATGAGGTCATTCAGTCCCCCAGGACAGAAATCCAACACTTAGCCTTCTCTCCTCTCTCAACATCACCCATTTTGCCCACTTTTTTTTATTTAAGA
Organism: Marmota flaviventris; assembly: GCF_047511675.1. Classification (NCBI taxonomy): domain Eukaryota; kingdom Metazoa; phylum Chordata; class Mammalia; order Rodentia; family Sciuridae; genus Marmota; species Marmota flaviventris. The sequence continues at coordinate 26,000,933 of NC_092498.1, forward strand.
GCCTTCCATGATTATATTTGATCTGGTTGTGTTTTATATTACAGTATATCATCAAAAAGTTATGAATATACTATTACAAGATTACACAAAACCTATCCAAAGCAGATGGCTCTTCCAGACACATCCTAAATGTGTGTCGGCTCTAATTAAGAGTAAGATTATGCTATAGAGACACCATTTTATCCAGTCAATTCTGTCAACTATTGAAAACATGATTATTCCTATTGGTCTTCTTAATTGCTCTATTTTCCACAATTACAAGACCTACCAGCATACTCAATTTGGTTGGTTTGTTAATTAAAATAGTTTTTTTTAAAAAAAAAAAAAAACATTAAAAATGTGAAGGGTACAAGAAGGTTATCTGGCGAAAAATAAATCTCCCTGCCATACTCTGCTTCAGCCACCTAGCTCTCACCCTCTGGGTCATCATTTACCATTACTCATCTATACTTTAAGGTCCACAGATTCCATAGACATATGTATCACATTAATAATTGTGTGTGCACACACACATATAAGTACACATACACAAATGATAGTATAGAATTCAGAGTACATTGTGTATTGCTTTTGTGACTTAATAACTATTTAGGTTACTTCCTAATACATTTATAGAAAAGTATCTCTTGCTTTTGGAAGGCCAGAGTGTATTTCTTTGCATGAGCATAACATACTGAATTCTGGTCCTCTGTTGATAGGCATTTAGCTTGTTCTCAATTTTTTGCTGCTCTAATGATGCAATGAAAATTCTTGTATACAAAATTTCATCCATGAAAAAATGTCTGCATGATAAATTCCTAATTTTGATGAATACTGGAAATGTACTCGAGACAGAGGATACCAATTGACCCTTCCCATAGCAAACAAAGAGAGTTCCTGTTCTTTCTCTGTCATGTATGCTATGTGTTATTAATATTTGACTTTGTCAGCCTCATAGATCGCAAATTGTTTCTTGTTGCAATTTAGTTATTATTATTTCTTTCTTTTGGGGGGATAGAACTTAAGGCTTTGCATATACTAACCAAGCATTCTACCAGAGAGCTACAACCTCAGCTCTCTTGTTGCCATTTACATTCCTACCAAGGATCTTCAGAGGTTAAAGAAAACATAAAGAAGATCTCCTGTGACCCAGAAAATGCAGCACCTGAGTCTAACATAAAGAACACAGATGCCTTTTTGAAAAAACTACATCTAATTGCTCTTCATTTTCCTCTAAAAATTGTCATAGACATAAAACCCAAAAGGCCAAGAAATTTGTCACAGTCCAACCATCCCAGTGGTATTTGTCATTGAACTGATGGTGAAATCCATTCTTACTGGTACAAGGATCCACAGAGTCATGTCCTGAAGCTCAGAAGTTGTGCTGATTTCTCCTGATTTCAGCTGGGAGGACAGGCCTACTGCCTTGCTGCTCTGCCACCTCTGGTCTTGAGTACATTACCTTGATTCCTCCCATCCTGTGTGTGTCTCAAGTACACAGGTGCAGGCAAAACTTTGCTAGGCACGTGGGGTTCAGCTGGAGTCTATACCTTGTGCTCTTCACTTTGTCCTTAGGACTCAAGAGCCTTTGGCAAGGCTTGAGGCTGCAAGTGCTGACATCTGTGCAGATTTTTCTCAGCCCAGCTGAGCTCATCCCTGGCTCCCTGAGGAGGCAGCAACTGATTCCAGGAACTGCTTGGAATTTTCCTCTCATTTACAGATATTTTCCCCTCACCCATTAAACACACAACCTTCCTCCCACAAAGCTTCCCATTTCCCTTGAGAAGAGTTAGCTTGAATGTACTGTGAACTGAATTCTGGAACACAACACAGGAACCTGATACTTCTGAAGATCATGTACTTAAAAACCACTCTCAGCCATGAAACCATGACTGGCCTTTACCACACTGAGCGTGGCAGAGCCTCTAATTGGGTAAGCAGTCTTCAAATGAAACTAAAGAAGGAACCCTTGTAAATACTCTCATAGAATAATTTGCATTACTTTCATGGTTAAAAAAAATTTTGAATTTATTTCCTATAACTGTATAAAAGAACAAAACAAAGGTTCATAGAATACTAATTCTAAAATCTGCATGACTGAACCTACAAGTATTAGTTTTTGTAATAGGTCATGATAATCACAATAGTTGGTGACATTGAGACTTTATCTATCACACATGTGAAACTAAAATCTCCTTTAAATTTATATTATACTATAATAGGTCCAGAAGTAGAGGGGCTGTTTCATTAGCTGATATTTGCCTATTATTTCCTGGCACACAAAAATGTTTAATGAATGAATGTTGACACTGTTCATACACTCATATTTTTTACTCAAACATGCAAAATAAATCAAGAATTAAGTATAAAAATCATTTTCAAAAATTACGGAAATACCAAAACTTTATAAAGCTTTCAACATCTCCTTTCATGTTTTTCTTCATTTTCTTTTCTCTCAGATTAAAGGTGCAGCCTCTTTGTTTTTGATACATGTAGATATAGACAAATTTTCACTTCCAAAGTTTTAGAATTTATAGAATGCTTTGTTAATTAACCTTTTTACACCCAATAGACATGTTTCAAAACATTCATTATCCTTTAATAATCTGAGCACAGACCACTAATCAGCAGCATCCCCTCTTTCCAGTTGCTTCATTGGTTTCCCATTAAGAATCATATTGATCATCAAATTACTCTTTAACCTCACAGTCACTGTAACCTTCTCTTTTCTTAATTAGCTTCCCTCCGTATGTCTGCACACTCACCTACTGCAGCCCCCTCAGCTTTATAGGCTACTGAAAAATCCCAAATTACTGGCTCCTCCTTTGGAAAAAAGTAACATTTCTGAAACTTTCTAACATTCTATTTTTTGTACATATGAATTGGAAATGTCAGTATGACGGGAAATACTTGAAATCCTAAGTAAGTCCTGTTAGTTCTTAATATTAAAAGATATGTATTACATTATGAATAACAAAATAAACATTGTATCTCCTAATTATCTTGTACCTGTAATTTATTTTACGAAGATTCAAAACATGTAATTCAAATGTTGATTTAAATAACTTATAATATTCACAAAATTCATGTGAATCAATTAATTAGAGCTGTTTACAAGAAAACATTGAGGATTCCTCTTTAACATGTCTTATTAATTAAATCAAAAGCTAATGAATAGAAAGCAATCAAGGATTGATTGCCAGTGGAGACATTAATTCAGGTAAATAATGTGGTTTTAAAAAAAAATGCTTCTGGGGCTGGGGTTGTGTTGTGGCTCATCAGTAGAGCGCTCACCTAGCATATGCGAGGACCTGGGTTTGATCCTCAGCACCACATAAAAATAAATAAATAAAATAAAGGTATATTAAAAAAATGCTTCAGGGTTAGGGCATAGCTGAGTGTAAAGCTCCTGCCTTGCATGTCAAGTCCTATGTTAGAACCCCAGCGCTACAAAACGTAATGATAAGCCTGGCATAGTGGCGCACGCCTGTAATCCCACTGGCTGGGGAGGCTGAGACAGAAGGATCAAAGCCAACAGTGAGGTGCTTAGCAACTCAGTGAGACCCTGTCTATTAATGAAATACAAAATAGGGCTGGGGGTGTGGCTTAGGGGTTGAGTGTCCCTGAGTTCAATCTCTGGTACCAAAAAAAAAAAAAAAAAAAAAAGTAATGATAATCATTTTTTAAAAGCTTTAAACTGTGTTGCTAATACCACAAACAGTATATTGAAGACATTAACAAATTTGCCTCCAGTTACTTGTAAGTTACGTTTATTGGCACTTTATTTCAGCAATTCTCCACTGTTCTCTTATTCTTCCAACAACTACCATTCCCAGCTTGGCCTCACTGCCAGGCACACTTCAGGCCCCAAGATAGGTGACAGGTGGCTTTAGTTTGCCCATCACATGAGTTGAGCTATCAAGGGTAGCACAAGGCACAGGTGCACACACAGAGGAGACAGCTCCAGGCAGACAGACGTGGGGAAACTACATGGCCAGGTAGAACTAACTGAAGTGGCATCCAGTTTTCAAACTGGTTCTAACCAGAAATCTCAAAATCTGCCAGCTTCAGAAATTCGACCCACAATTCTGTGCACCTTAAATTTGTAGATAAAAAATTCTCTTGTGAGAGCGAAGCAAGGTGTGGAAGCTTTGAATAAAGAGAAAAGTCTATTCTTTTTTTTTTTTTTTTTTTTGTCCATTTGTTCATTCAACATTTTGCAAAACCTAAAACTCCCCCACTTCACTCAGGGTACATTTTCCAGATTCAAAAGATGATGCTCAAAGAGAAATTGTTCACAGATAAACAATTCTCAAAGGAAAGCCTAAAGGCTTTCTATTCCATTAGTTACCTCAAATTAATAGGATAACTTAGTACAATAAAACAAAATTACAAATATTATCCAGGTCATCTTTGAAAATAGTGTCTATGTGCTAACACCTAGAAGAAATTATGTCTAGAGGATATAAAGGAAATTAGAGAATATACCTAAAAGAAATTTAATATACTTTGGGAAATCTAATATATTCTGCCTCTCTCATCCATTATGATTGTGTCTCAGGAGAAGCTGCTAAGGAAAATGATACCAGGTGCAGGCAGATACACTGTTTTTGTTTCCATGCTGTCTTGGTAGAAGGAAATGCAGATACCACTGAGGGAGTGACAGTAGCAAGCTGTGAAATAGCAAGGGCAATACTGTGGTTGAATTTATACACTTTTGGAAGAATTATTAAAAATATTTGAAAAATTACACTAATTTTTTGCTTAATTTATTAATACCTTCTTTTAAAAGTAGTTCAAATGCTGACTATTCTTTATTATATATTTCAAAAATTAAAAGCTCAGCTACATATTCACAGCTTTACTATTGTCATCTAAATCCAATTTGCATTCAGCTACAATTGAGAAGTCATTTCAAAACTAACCTTCATTTCTCTGGCATATCCTGAGTGCTATCTACTATACTTTATTAAAAAGAATTAGAATAATTACAACTTCAAGGTACACTGTCAGTAATTACATCTTGTCTTAATCTTTATCAAAATTGTATAGACAAAAGTAGAAGATTAATGCTGATTCCTGTTAAATTAACTTCTTTTAAATAAAATCTGCACATTAATAAACAATAGTACATTGGGTATTTATTAGAACATGACTAACAACAAAATGCCTGAGAATTTCATGCAATGAGAAAATATATTCAATTAAAAATTATTATCTATAAAAATAAATGCCTTACAAAAGCACGGTTCATCTTTATCAATGTTTTTATCAAACTTACAAACTCAGAATATTTTGAAATATAAAATCAGACTTTTGAATAATGTTTTAAACATGAAAATGTTCACAGCAGAAAATAGAAGTCAGAATGTTTCAACAATTCCAGGACAACCAACTTTGCACCCTTCCAAAAATTAAATCTGTCAACAAAGGAATTTATGGTGCTGTTACCTTGTAATTAGAAGTCACATCTGGGAACAAATCTTTACTCCTCACACTTCAGATAGAGCCCTAATATCCAGAGTATACAAAGAACTCAAAAAATTAGACAATAAGAGAACAAACAACCCAATCAACAAATGGGCCAAGGACCTGAACAGACACTTCTCAGAGGAGGACATACAGTCAATCAACAAGTACATGAAAAAATGCTCACCATCTCTAGCTGTCAGAGAAATGCAAATCAAAACCACCCTAAGATACCATCTCACTCCAGTAAGATTGGCAGCCATTATGAAGTCAAACAACAACAAGTGCTGGCGAGGATGTGGGGAAAAGGGTACACTTGTACATTGCTGGTGGGACTGCAAATTGGTGCAGCGAATTTGGAAAGCAGTATGGAGATTTCTTGGAAAGCTGGGAATGGAGCCACCATTTGACCCAGCTATTCCCCTTCTCGGTCTATTCCCTAAAGACCTAAAAAGAGCATGCTACAGGGACACTGCTACATCGATGTTCATAGCAGCACAATTCACAATAGCAAGACTGTGGAACCAACCTAGATGCCCTTCAATAGACGAATGGATAAAAAAAAAATGTGGCATTTATACACAATGGAGTATTACTCTGCATTAAAAAATGACAAAATCATAGAATTTGCAGGGAAATGAATGGCACTAGAGCAGATTATGCTAAGTGAAGCTAGCCAATCCCTAAAAAACAAATGCCAAATGTCTTCTTTGATATAAGGAGAGTAACTAAGAACAGAGTAGGGACGAAGAGCATGAGAAGAAGATTAACATTAAACAGGGATGAGAGGTGGGAGGGAAAGGGAGAGAGAAGGGAAATTGCATGGAAATGGAAGGAGACCCTCAGGGTTATACAAAAGTACATACAAGAGGAAGTGAGGGGAAAGGGAAAAATAATACAAGGGGGAGAAATGAATGACAGTAGAGGGGGTAGAGAGAGAAGAGGGGAGGGGAGGGGAGGGGGGATAGTTGAGGATAGGAAAGGCAGCAGAACACAACAGACACTAGTATGGCAATATGTAAATCAATGGATGTGAAACTGATGTAATTCTGCAATCTGTATATGGGGTAAAAATGGGAGTTCATAACCCACTTGAATCAAAGCGTGAAATATGATATATCAAGAAATTTGTAATGTTTTGAACAACCAACAATAAAAAATTAAAAAAAAAATAAACACTGGAGACAGGAAAAAAAAAAAAAAGTCACATCAACAACAATTCAGGCTCCGAAGGAGACAGAGGTCCTCATTGGCTTACCATCCTCAGCTCCATTTCCTGAAAAAAGCAGTCCCTCAAAGACTTTGGTGGAACTCAAATTCCTCTATAGTGAACCAAATCTTTAATTCTACCTTATGTTGAGACAAAATGCTGCTTCTTGCAAGTTCCATTCTGACTTGAGTTCCATATTCACCAAGACTAAACTAATCGCTCTTCCACTTCACTAAACAAAGTATCTAGCCCCTCATTCAACAAATACTGAGAGATTATGAGTCAATGCTTGAGATAAAAATGGACATCAATTTCCAAAGTTCATGTATGAAGACATGAATTGGTGTGAATATACTTTGTATACAACCAGAGATATGAAAAATGTGTGCTCTATATGTGTAATAAGGATTGCAATGCATTCCACTGCCATATATAAATTAAAAAAATTAACAACAACAAAAAAAAGAATAAACACGACAGATATGTCCCTGCATTTAAGGATCCAACAGTGTGGCCAAGGAGACAGAAACAGCCACCTAGGCACAAAGATGACTCAGACATATTCAAAGGGGATCTGTAGCCTCCTGCCTGTCAAATGGTCCAATGAGGTCATTGGTATAATAATATCTGCAATTAAAAGACACCAAGTATATTTAAATATATAAGTAGATTGTGAAACTAAGAAGAACGTCCTCAAAGGTCATATTTGGTTGTGCCATGGAACCACCTCATTAGTTTAAAACTTTTAAAATAAAGAGACTATCTTAAGCATTTACTTTCCCCTTCACACTCTTTCATATACACTGTCCTTCAGTGTAACCAAACAACTGACATGGAGGACTTTCCCTGTAAAGATCCATGATATGTGCCAAATGAAGAAAGGATGATAATTTGAATATTGCCATTTGCTCACTATAATCACTTAATGAATTATCAATGATTGCTAAAAATCACAAAAAGAGGCTACCCAGATTTAATGGGCCTCTTGATGGAAACTTTCATGCTCTTCCATGGAATAAATCAAACCCAAATCAGACAACATCTTAATCTAAGCACTTATTTAAAGGATATAAGAAGCAAGCTAAATACCACAACTGGAATATCACAACCGAAAAAATCCAGACTACAAGAAACTCTATAGAAATAAACCTAAAAAAATAAATTTCAAGGAAAAAAAAGGGGAAGAAGGCACCCATAGATTAAAGGAATGACATACAATCTTAACTGCAATTAATTGCAATACACATATTGAAACTTACCTTGATTGAAACAAAGTGTATTTTAACACAGACTATCTACTTGATTATTCTAACAAACCATCATGTTTCCATGTTATCACATGATATTATGGTTATATGCTCTAAAACAAAGTTCTCATCTTTCAAAGAAAAAAAAAATGTGGCTTTTTTTTTTTTTTTGGTGGTGCTGGGGATTGAACCCAGGGTCTTGTGCATTCGACACAAGCACCCTACCAGTTGAGCTATATCCCCAGCCCCTCAAAGAAAAAAAATGTGGTACAAAATAACTGGAGAAAACAAATATAAATGAAACAAGAGCAGTCATGTGTTGTGAATGTTTGAAAGGGGTGATAAGTTCGGAGGGGTTTACTATGACTGTGATATTAATTCCCATAATAAGTTTGTATAAAAATTACCCAATATATATTGGGATAAATGTGATGAAGGAAAATCGCAACATGCTATATAAAAGAATGAAGAACCTATTTTAAATTAGACAGAAAAGTATTCTCTGAAAAGATAACATTTTAGCCAAAATATAAAAGACGAAAGAGTAAGCAAAGAACAGTAAAAACCAAGGGAACTACCTGCAGAAAAGTTCAGAGACAAAGAATGAGAAGTTAAACAAAAACATAAGATGAAATCAAGCAAGCAAGAAAGAAAGAGGGAGGGAGGGAGAGCAGGTGAATAGAGCTAGCTGGGAAGTGAGAGAAACATCTATAGAGGGTCAGGAGCCAGATCATGGAGTCCTTTGGGGCAATGGGAAAGGGTTCATAGAAAATCACTGGAAGATCTTAAGAAAGGTAACAGCATGATCGCATTGTGTCTCCAGCTCACTTGCTGTGGTGTGAAGAATTCCTCAAGGAGCACAACCCTGGGAGGAAAGAGGGCCGTGAGCAAGCTGGCATAGAAGGTCCAGGTAAAACATGAAACATGGTGTCTCTCACACTGGGGTACTGGTAAGAGCAACAGGGAACAAAAAAATATTATTGTGAAGACAAAAACATATATGTTGTCAGGATAAACTGGATTGGATGCAGGGAAATTAGTAAAGAATGACTCCAAATTTCCTGGAGTATTGGGTTGTTTGGAGGTACCATTTATTGAGATGAGGGAAATTTAAAAATGTGAGATTTAGACAAGTAAAAAAATGTGAGAGTTAGACAAGTTTTAAGAATCTATTTGACAAGATCTGGGTCTGGAAAAATCCAACCAGAGATGTTAAAGGAAGTATTGGCATGCATGGGTCTACAACTTAGTACAAAATCTAGGCCAGATATAAATTGTGAATCACTTGGAGGAATTCAGGAGACAATCAGTTTTCTGTTAAAGCAGGAGTAACAAAAACACTCCAGAAAAAAGTTTGAGAATATGTAAGAATTTGTTGGTCAGGAATAATGTCTTTGATCTAGGAGATATGAGAAGAACCTGAAAGGTAGAGGAAATAGACCAACATACACAAAAAGTAAGAATGAAGAGATAAAGTGAAGGTAGAGACACAACCATTAGAAAAGCAGTAGCAGTGAGGATTTTCGTTTCCCCTCGTCCCTTCCTCAAGGACACTTGTTTGGAGAAACATATTACTGAGGTCCTTGAACATACTTCATTTTACATTTTCTAGAGAAATCAAATTTTCTCCTTTTGAGGTCAAGTTGCCACTTCAAATAGATTTTTATCTTCAGTAGCTTTTTGCCACACAGAAAATGTTTCCAGAAAGCAGAAAAGAAATGAATATACTTCTTGATGATATTATCACTTTCCCCAATCTTGCATTACTTAATATGTTCTGACTAATTCTTATATACTCTATCTCACTCTATATCTAAAAATCAGAGTCAAATCCATTCATTCATGGTTTTCTTTTTTAAATGTCACAGTATCACAATCAGAACTGTCATTACACAAGCTGGGATTAAAGAAAAGAGGATAAAATCTGATGCTCAACCTCACCACATGTCAAACTTTCCAAACATAAGTTTAAAGCATGATGCTTTCATTTCCTAGCAGAGTCACAAATGTTTGCATTTCTCTGGCAGAAATGTCCAGCATTGCAAGAGAGAACCTTCCAGTCTCAGGGAAAGAAGCATCTCTAAAGAAGTTAAATGAGATGCATCAAAACCACATAACTGATTCACTAGGAGGCTTGGAGGAGTCCCCAAATACTCATTGTCAAGTAGAGTTAACCACAGAGATCTTGCATTCCCCATTCAAAAATAGCCATACAAAATTAAGTGAGGTTTGCAACAGCAGGATAAAACAATTACAGCAGCCCTGGAGAGTGATTAAGGCAAGGGTATTCAGAGTTCACACTATTCTACCCATTCTAATAAAGACCAAAGCGCGCGCACACACACACACACACACACACACACACACACACACACCCCTCCAGTTTATGTTACAACCAGGACAGCAAGCAAATATTTTAGTGTTTTCTTCCTCTTCTTTCTCTCTCTCTCTCTCTCTCTCTCTCTCTCTCTCTCTCTCTCTCTCTCTCTCTCTCTCTCTCGTTTGCTTTGTCTGTTTGCCTGCAAACACCCATGGAGAACTAACAAAGAAAAACTCCACACAAGTCTAGTGAAAAGGCTAGAAGACTAGTAGTAAGCCAAGAGCATTATGAGTAGTTTTCATCTTCTCCAAAAGACATTATTACATTCAAAAATTATAGAAAATTGGGGCTGGGGTTGTGGCTCTTGTGTCCATCTACAACTTAAAAAAAATTAAGTCATAGAAAATGTTAAATATATATAAATATAAAAGAAATTTATATATAAAAATAAATTTATATATAAATTAAATACATATAAAAAGAAATTTCAATAATATCAAGAAAAACAAATGTATTTGTTTCAATATAAGCCTTTTATGGCAAAAAAAAGGGAAGGGATTACAGAAAAATGCTATAATATCATCACAAATTACCTAAATCTAAAAGACTATTCTTCTAAAAATAAGAGTCACATAAAATGGAGTATTTTAAAGGCAAGTAGGGTGTCAAATTAAAATATGATTCCATTAAATATAAAGCTGAAAATATTAACCTTCATTTATGAAGGTCAAGGTTGATAATATTAATTCATATAATACTAAAGGCAGATTAAATGAAGACCTTTACCAAAAAAATTACATAAAATTACTAGAAAACCTATGCTGGTATCACTTCCCAAACCTAGCAAGAGGGAACATAAATCTGCCTTATTTGGAATAAACTAGTTGTATGTGCTGTAAATAAGTTTCAAATCATGATAGTGGTGGGTTGTAGTTCCGCAGTAGAACGCTCGCATAGCAGGTAACAGGTCAGTCCCCAGCACCACAAAAAAAGAAAAATAAAAAAAACACGATAGCTTTAATTCACAAGCAGCACCAATGCTGAATACCCCTATTGCTTAAGTACCTACAGTGTTGCAGGCACAGGGCCAAAAACTTTATTTACATTGTCTCAATTCCCATAACACCTCTGTGTAATAGATACTATTACTTCACTTCACAAAGAAAATTAAGCACAAGATGGCTCAATAATTGCTCTAAATCACACACCTAGAAGTGGCAGGTCCACTTTTTGAATGCAGAGGTCAGACATTCTAAGAAGGTGCCACTGATGGATGGCACTACTATTCTACTCCCTTCATCAGAGGCACCGTACTTACAGCAGTGGGTTTTTTTAAAGACATTGGTATTCAAATTATTTAATCTCAAATACCTTTTCTACTTTTGTGGTTTCTAATAATTTTTATGAACTTCAATATAAACCAATATATCTTAGAATGACATTAATAATCCATATCCCAGTTATAACACCAAAACATGCTGGTGCTAGAATAGTTAGAAAGCTTAAACCAACAATAATCTTACTATTCAGACATAAATTCTTCAATGTGTTTGTACCTTCCAGGTTGTTGGGGGTTTTTTTTCCCTATGTGTAGATTTTTTTTTCCCAATTAAAAAATCCCTACAGAACTTTTATATATGATCATTTATTTTATGGTATGTACTTGTGTTAATAATATGTACTTTAACGTGATGGGCTAGAGTAAGAAACCAGGAAGGCTCAATTTCCAAAACATGCTTTCCTTTTAAGGAATAAGGCCCCAGTACATCTTTCTTTTCATAAAGTTTAATGACCTCTGAATTTGTATTTACAGGTGAAAGCAACCTTTCTGGCCAAGCAATAAAGGAGTGCTTAAGGATTGTGGGCCTGGCAGTCACATGAGGCAGAACGTATAGTGCACATACCTCTGAGATGGCCTGGCTAGAATTTAGTATAGTGAGACTGCCACATAGCCCGTGATATAAACATCTCCAGGATACACATGCCAGTATATTTTACTCTATGAACCCAGATATATGATATGATCTTAGACCTGGAAGAACTAAGACTCACAGCATTCCAATGTGCAGTTTAATAAAGAATTTCCTATGTCCTGGTTACAAAATTTTACCCCCCAAAGTTGTGAGAGTTTCTTCACATCACACTTAAAGAGTCTTATCATAGAGTTTCTAAAAATTTGCCTCAATCATTACATGCATAATATTTATTAATTGAGCATCTATTAACATCACTGTGACAGTTGTTGAATAATATGCTAAAATAGACGCGGGAGACACAAGGCAAGGCAGTGACTGAAACACACAGAGTTAAAAAAATATTTTCCTGACACTTTGAAGATTATCACAATAGGTGTCAAAACTACTGCAGACAGAGAGAGATAAGTTGGACTCAACTCCAAATACAACAGAAACAAGTGAGGATTTATAAACAGGGGCAGGTTGGGGGAGTCCAGGGATGAAAAATTACTAAGAGGAGACATGAAGGGTAGGGAGAATTCTTTCTAAACTGACTTAGCAAGATTCTTGATGAAGGCAGGTAGGGAGATCAGATATCAAGGGTGGAGCTAAACTGATTTAGGATTCTTGATAACACTGGCTTATATAGCTCTGTAAAGGATAGGAACCAAGATCAAAGTCTAGTCAAGAAGAGGGCTTAGACAAGCCTGACAAAGTTGGGAAGGAGACGGTATTGTCAAACATCTGCTAAGTTTCATGGTATAGGTATGACTTAAATTAAGCCTTAAAGACAGACTAGGATGTAGACATGCTAAGAAGAGAGGAAAGCCACTGTATATAGAGGGCTCTGTCAAGAAAAACATTCAAAAACAGGGTGAGCAAAGCACTTAGAGCCTAGAGAGAAAATCAAGTGTGTGTGTGTGTGTGTGTGTGTGTGTGTGTGTATGTTTGTGTGTGTGAGTATAGAGTATAGGGTAGAGCTTCAAATGAAGATAAACAAGAAACAGTGGAGTAAAAACTAGCAACAATACTCATCTTTATTGGTTCATTCTAACCAATAAAGGGAAAGTGAGAAATATTCTAAATACCTACTTCATTATGTAAGTACAGATTAAAACAAACTGTACAATTAACATCTGTATAATCAAATACATTAAAAATTTACAAATTTCCAGGACTTCAATATTATAGTTATGTATTTATACTATAAAATACCTCATAATGAATCTCTACTATCACAATAAGGAGATCTCAATACACCAATGCTACTTCCAGGGTTTTCCGAGCAATCACATGTTCACTGCCATCAAATTGGGCATTGGCATCCCTCTTCTACAGAGCTGACTGCTTTGCTAGGGCTAGTGCTACAATGTGAGGAAAACTGATAAGGTCTTTAACAAAAAGCTATTCAATAATGTTAAGCCTCAGATACCAAATCTACTTCTTGACAAGAAATCCAATTTTCTTTCATGTGAGACAACACAAGTTTAGCCCTTTGAGGAAGATCCACCTTATGTGACATTTCCTTGTACTGATGTGTTTCATGCAGTCTTGCTTCAATAAATGAATGAGTGAAGTCAGCTATCCCAAGTAAGAACCAAAACAGCAAACAATTACAGATGACAGACTACATTAGCTTTTCCTGTTCACAGAGCAACTTATGAAACGAAGTCACAAAAGTCAGCTTTCCTCCATGTCTCTCTTATGTGCGTGTCAACCCTTACAGTCACTAATGGAAATCACTCTGATATGCTTTTCACTTAAGTTGAAAACTAATATTAAAGGAGAAAAATCCCTGGCTTCAGGAGAAACATATATTTAAAAGCAATATTGCTCAGTTTTAATCCAAAATTGGCAATGAATCCAATTGTCATTATTCTTCTCTATCTGAAGCAGATGTAAACTCTCAGTTGTCATCCTGAGGGACCCTTCCATGATGATATCTTATATACATATCCTAGCTCAGAAAATAAATGTGGACTTAGCTCATGTAATATGTTACCTAATAAAGAGATTTCAAAAAAGAATGGTATATCCATAAATTGGGTAAATTGAATATATATCTCTAAATCTATGCCTAATCTGGCAGACAAGAGTTTTAATTACTGATTAGTAATTGTTTGCTTCTTTACTAATATTTATCTGTACCCTTTTTTTGTTCAAAAAAATGTTCATAAATATTACTGTCAAAAGTAAACACTATAGGCCCAGTGTGGTGGCACAGGGCCGTAATTCCAGCAACTCGGGAGGTGGAGGCATGAGGATTAGACTGCAAGTTCAAAGCCAGCCTCAGCAGATTAGCGAGGCACTTAACAATTCAGCAAGACCCTATCTCTAAATAAAATATAAAAAGGGCTGGGGATGTGGCTAAGTGGTTAAGCACCCCTGGGTTCAATCCAGTGTTATAACTTCTTTTTAGTCACTTACCATTCATATTTCCACTGTCCCAGGCTACTCCACAGTGACATCATGGAGAATTTTGTTCTTTATTTCACTCAAGTGATTTGTGGATTTCCATGTGCAAAAGTAGGTAACTGCATGAAATAGAACATCATACTCCCCTTTCCCTTCTGTGGATATGTTTATTTTGGAAATAATTTTCATTCCGTTGCTGCATTCTCATTTGGGCCTTAGCCTAAGGTTTTATGAGCTCCCATTTATCTTACTACCTTTTCATTTATTGCTATAGGAGTATATGGCAAACAATCTCTGGCCCATCAGTACCATTGCAACCCTTTTATCATCACAAATAACAGAGGAATAATATTATAGTGAGAACTGGACCCTTAAAAGGTAAAATTCATTCACATAGGTTTTTGAGTAAATCAGAAATTCAACCTTCTTAAGCCCCACCTGACTTATGTCCCTGGGACTTGCCTCATGAGAGATAAACAACTTTGTTAATTTACATACAATACAAAGAATTGTCTTTGTCTTTAGAAACAAATTTTGAAAGAAAAAATACCATTTATTTCCTTCTTTTTTCCATGATTTTGAAAATCAAGACTACTAATGAATCAACTGGACTTACAGATTCTGAATTTAAGAGAGAGAACATGACAACTCATGTGTCAGATACACATCAACCAGCATGCTACAAAAACTCACTAATGTTGAATGGTTAAGAAGAAAAAATGACCAAATTATATACACAATTTGAAAACAGGTTTACTCATTTTAGATAGATGGAATGGCTCCAACTTTAAAGTATATTAAGAAAGTGACAGATGAAAAACTGAGACACTCAAATTTTCAGTAGTCTGTTACTAATAAGGTGTGCAAACATAGTCACATCTTTCAATCTGCCAACTCTGCCTCCTCCAACTTTCAAAGACAGTATCAACTTCCTCTCTTTATCAGCTACTTTTCTTTTTCATATATAGATGTATGTATGTGATGTGTATATATATAAAACAAAAAACTTTTGAAACTTAGAAAGGGAAACAAATGCACAGGCTATTAAGTATCTATCAACATTATCTCTATGCAGATATCCGGCCATAATGTCCTCAACAATAGCATTTGTGATTATTGGCATCATCTACGCAACCATATTTAGTGATAAAAAATAACTTTAAATACAGTGATTATATTCAGACCTTATGAATTAAACAGGCCCTTTTTAAAGCAAAGGATCAATGGTAAATTAGTTCAGTTCACATCAACTATGACAAAGATGTTTAACAATGTAAGGAAGTACTGTCTGAGGGCTTGCGTGAAAAAAGTAATACAAACACATAAATGTTCATACTTAGAAAAATACACAAGGAAGTAACTAAAAACAAGAACAAAGACCATGAACATTTGGCAAGTTTCAAGAGACACAAAAGACATAATCATTTTCTCCTCATAGCTCATTTCTTGTGAACACTTAACTATATTCATAGGAAGTCCCAGAGACATAAGTCAGGTGGGGCTTAAGAAGGTTGAATTTCTGATTTACTCAAAAACCTATGTGAATGAATTTTACCTTTTAAGGGTCCAGTTCTCACTATAATATTATTCCTCTGTTATTTGTGATGATAAAAGGGTTGCAATGGTACTGATGGGCCAGAGATTGTTTGCCATATACTCCTATAGCAATAAATGAAAAGGTAGTAAGATAAATGGGAGCTTATAAAACCTTAGGCTAAGGCCCAAATGAGAAGGCAGCAACGGAATGAAAATTATCTCCAAAATAAACGTATCCAACAGAAGGGAAAGGGGAGTATGATGTTCTATTTCATGCAGTTACCTACTTTTGCACATGGAAATCCACAAATCATTCGAGTGAAATAAAGAGGAAAATTCTCCATGATGTCACTGTGGAGTAGCCTGGGACAGTGGAAATATGAATGGTAAGTGACTAAAAAGAAATTACAACACTAGTTATGCAAGAAATTGGCTGTGTACCTCTAGAGTTAATAATTAACAAGGGAGGGTTGAGGGAAGTAGAGATTTTAAATCCCCCTGCACAACCAAAAACTGATACAAATTAAAACTCAGATCTAGAATTAGGATGATTGTGTCTAAATTCTGGTTCTGCCCTTTAGCTATACAACTGTGGGAAATTTATTCAACCTTTATAGGTCTCAGTTTCTTTTTCTATACATGGGGAAATTATTTTATTCCAAATCTCTTCTAGAATTATGTATGATAAAAAGAAAACTTAATAGCTGACTTTCACTGAACATACACTTCATGTAGACAATGTTCCAAATACTCTGAATGTATTCACTCACATATATTCTTCACAGCTGTGTGAAACCAATTCTCTTTTTAACCCAATTTTTATGGATGAGAAAAACAAACTCAACCGAGTATTCAACAAATATTTATTTCATGACTCCAAATTACAAAGAGAATGGTAACATCAAGAGAGAAGATTCACAACAATAGACATTGTTATTTTAAAAAATCACAACTAGCATCAATGAAGAAATAGGAAGCAAGAAGAAAAACCAATGCACTACCCAGGATTTTCCCTGATGTGTCTGAATTCATAGAGCCCATGAATAAATCCTAAATGAGATGATGTTGACAATAAAGGAAATGATTTCAGGTCTATAAATAATCAGAACAAGAAAAGGGAAGACCATACATCTGGCACATAAAGAATAAAGTTCAAATGTTGGAGAAAACAAAGCTCCTCAAATTTTTCCATCAAGAGAACCATCAAGTGTTTCCTTAATCATTTTCTCTCTCCCTTCTACTGACTTCTTCATTCCAGTCCCTATACACACTCAACTCTTTTCCATGTGATTTAAAACTAAAGCAACATGAAACACTTTTCCCCTTTCTTCTTCTGCTCCTTTCTTCCCTGCCTCACTCAAGAGTAGCTTGAGTTTCATCCTCCATTTTTGTACCTCCCTTTTGCTCTTCAACCCAAAGCAATTAGGTCTACAACCCCATTAGTCTCCTAAGCATACTTAAGAAAAACATTCCTTATTGCAAAATGGATTCTTTTCGGGACACATCTGATTTGACTTTCTGAAGAGCTGACATCACCATTCACACTCTCCTGAAACTCCCTCTCTTCCTCCTTTTCTTCCCTGCTCCCTCATTTCTTTCCTTCCTTGCTTGTTGGTTTTCTTAGTGCCTAGGTAGTCCACCTCCTTCCTGTCCTTTGCTTTTTCCTTTGTCCAGCTGAAAATGTTGATTTTCTGTTATTTCATCCTTTCTATTCCATTCAGAGATGAGACACATTCTATTTTAATTTAATAATCAACTATGCTTTACTTTGGGCAAAGTTGCAGGTGCCCACAACCCTCTAGAGCTTAGCATTTAAACTTTCCAAGAGCAGAAAATATGAGTGTCTATTTAGTCAATCTCTTTCTCATTAGGAATTCTGCTTCCTTTGGAATCCCAATAGGCCTCCATTGTAACACTTATTTGGCTTCTCGATATCTCAATCTCCATCTTCTTTCTCCTAGGAGGTTTTATCAGACACACAATAAAAGCCTTTAGTTCCTCTTCTGCTTCCTCAGAGCCTGGTTTTTCTTTTCTTTTTTTGTCTGTCAATACTTGTGCTGACTGCTAAGCAGCTTCAATTCACTCTCCAGTCTCACCCACCAGGCCAATTAGGAACAACTCTTATTCTCCACTGGATTACAATGGGGCTTTCAACTAATAACCAAAGTGCCTAATCTTTACAATTCTCCCCATCTCAGACAATACTCACAGATTTGTAGGACCATTGATTTAAATCCCAGAAAACAGAGATAGTATCCCCAAAAACAGAGATAGTTTAAAAAAACAGCAATCCCAAAGAAATATTCTGAACTAGAGACCCAATTATCTTTTAAATTTTCAAGGAATTTGTTATGCAGGGAAATGTGTGTCTGTTTCCTTGGAACTCCAGAAGGAAGGGAGAACATGTTTGCTCAGGAATCAATTGTTAGCATGACTGATGTCTTATGCTTGAGATCTTTAAATAATTTCCTTTTTGTCTAAGACTTTTTAAGCTCAGATATTTTGCTGGATCAAAGCCAATCAGTTCATATGATCTTTTCCATTTTCACATTCTGCTGACAAGATTAGATATCACTCTGCAGTGATTCATGATGAAGCCACAAACAAGACCCTAAAGTTGAACTTCTCTGGCAACCAGAGCATACATCACTCCTTTGTCCAAAGCCCTCCCTTTTGATCCTGGCCTACCTGGAACTTATATCCTCCTCTACATATACAGTGTTGATAATACAATCTTGCACTGACACTGACTTGCTCTTTGTAATCTGTAGTCTTATACTTTTCACACGTGTGCTGTCTCTCCAGCATTACTCCTAACAGTATAGTAGACACTGTTTGTATGAGTCATTGCTAAACAGAATGTAAGTAAGCATTTCTCTAAAATTCACTGATGCTTCATCCTATCAGCTTGGACCTCTAATAGCACCCAATTTCACCCAAGCCCCAGTTTCTTTATTAATTCTTGTTTTAATTTTTCCACATTTCAAATCTCTTCAATTACTCTGACTCTATCATTTATATCATGAGTAGTAAGGGATATGAATAGGTTGGCTGAATTTTAAACTTATCAGTTGCTATTTCACAAAAATCATGAAGTCTAATCTCCAGATCTTCCTGTGTCTGTGCTGCACACCAAGCTCATTAACTTCTTGATTGATTTAAAATTAATTGACAAATCTGTGTTAGAGAGATATTCCATAATAATAAAAAACTATTCACAAATGCTCCACAGGTTCACTGAAATTAATGCCTTTAAAGACTCAATTTGATCCCAGAATAAAATGCTTTAATCTAATTTTATTTTTTGGCAAAATATTTTATCAAGATTTCAAATGCATAAAGCAACATATAAATAAAGTTATCATATAATTCATCCTCCAAATGGGGGCAATATTTACAGTAAAAAGAAGCACTATTAATAATCAAACAAAGACAACAGGCATAAACCTGCACTATCCCAGGCAAACCAGAAAACAAGATCCCCTTCTACACAAAGCAACTCAAACCAAACCGAATCTTGTCTTCCTCATGATTGTATCTAAAAACCTAATTTAGTTAATCCCAAAAGGATAAGTGCTCAGAAAATATAACTGAAAGAACTCTGTGCAAAGGTGAGCCCAAAAACTAAACTCCAAGTATAATAGAATCCAACTATGTGAGATTTTAAAACATGGCCCAAATTATCTTAAATTTCTCATTGAGTGGCAGAGTCACTTGAATCTGGTCTATTCCAACACTTGATCAACAGAATAGGTGAAAATGGAACTGTGCCAGTCCTAGGTCAAGTCCTTAAAATATTGGCTGCTTCTGCTTTCTATATCTAGGTAGTACTGTTTAGATCATCAAATCCTCACTAATTTTTTCTGCCTACTTAATCTATCAATTACTGACAGAGTAGTTCAATCTCTAATTACAATGGAGGATTTGTCCATTTTCTTTTAGTTCTATTAATTTTTGCCTCTTGTATTTTGATATTAATCTTCGATGTGTACATATCAAGGGATAATTACGTGTCTTTTTGGAGAAGAACTGACCCTGTTAATATTATGTAATTATTTCCCTTTTCATCCCTGATAGTTTTCTGAATCATCCATAGAAGGGCCTACTTTCTCTGAAGCTAAACATGTTTCTTCCACCTTTCTTCTATTTTGCTAGCATGGTATACCTTTTTCTGTTCCTTTACCTATAACCTGAGTTTTATATTTAAGAGATTTCTTATAGACAAATACATTTGGTTCTTTTTTTTAATCCACTTTGAGTCTTTTAATTGGCACATTTAGACTGATTAAATTTTAAGTTTCTTATATTTATATTAGTATATGACATGTATGCAATATTTTCTATTCATTATATTTGTTCTTCCCTTCTGATTTTATTTTCTGATTTCAAATAAGCATTATGAAGATTGCATTTTATATCCTTAGTGAATCAATTATACTTTTAAAAAATTTTATAACATTCATTTTTGACTAACCTAACTCCACTTTCCAAATAACTATATCATATCATTGGTTGTATGGGTACCTTACAACACATTCCAATCTCTATCCCTTGTAAAACTGTTGTTGTCATTTCACTTTTCCACATGTTATAATCATCCAATGCAATTACTATTATTGCTTTATATAAACTATTTACTTTTAGTCAATTAATAAGAAAAATAAAATACTTCATTTTATCTTCATTCATTCCTCTCTGATCCCCTTCCTTTCTTCTACAAAGATCCAAGTTTATAACCAATATAATCTTCCTGCTGTGTGAAGAACTTACATTAACATTTCCTTTAGGACAAGTCTACCAGTAAACAGTCCCTCAATTTCTCTGAGGATCTTATTTCTTCTTCATTTTTAAAATACAACTTTATTGAATCTAGAGTCCTGGATTGGTGGGGTTTTCCTTTAAGAAAAAAAAATTAAGTATTTCATTCTACATTTTTTGTTTGCAGAATGTCTGATAAGAAGTCTTATATAATTCTTTTGTAGAATTTCCTCTACAGGTAAGGTGTTTTATTCCTGTAGCTTCATTCAATTTTTCTCTTTGTTTCTGCTTTTCTGCATTTTGAATATGATATTGCTAGGCAGAGGTTTGTTTTAGTTTATTTGGGGGGTTTGGGGTTGTGTGTGTGTGTGTGTGTGTGTGTGTCCCTCACTTGAATGTTCTTAATGTATCTGAGGATTATTATCTATTACTAATTTTGGAAAGGTTTCTGACATGATTACTTCAAATACTTCTGGTCCCTTATTTTCCTGCTATTCCAACTATACATACATCACACTTTTTAACATTGCCCTACAATTCTCAGATGTCCCTTTCCTCCCTTACTTACTTACTTTCTTTGCATTTCAATTTGTCAAGTTTTTATTGACTTATCTTTAAGCTCACCAGTTTTTTTCCCCTAAACTGGGTTGAGTTTATTCTGGGTTACATAAAAGACACTTTTCATTTCTGTAACAGTATTTTTATTTCTAGCATTTCCCCCCCTGGATTCTACTTAGAATTCCCATTTATCTGTTTATATTCCCCATCTGTCCTTGCATATTGACTTTTTTCCATTGAAGTCCTTAACATATTAAACATAGTTATTTTCAATTGCCTGCCTAATACTGCTAACATCTAAGCCATATTTGAGACAGATTGTGATGCTGTTTTGCCTTTTCAGGTTGTACTTTTGTACTGAAATTTTCTGTTGAAAGCCAGACACCTAAGAACTTATATTAATTTAGCTAAGAGATGGGCTATTTCTACTATTTGCCACAGCTACAAGTACCAGAGTCTTCACATTTACTCCAATATTCCTGTTCTTACCTTCTCTTGACTTTAGATTTCCTTCAGTACTCCTCCTCAGAGGGAATGTGTCTCTTGAAGCTTTTTTTTTTTTTTAGCTCTAATTCACTGTCATTACACTAGAAGCCTGCTGGCATGGTGGCACAGTACAGGCAAGTGTGAGTATTCTCTACAACCTTCCATGCAAATCTATATTCTTGTACAGGTCTGCTTTCTATGGTGTGGCCTTTGTGTTTCTCCAAATGTGTGGCATTTTTTCTCCTTCTATCCACTACCTCCTTCCCTGGCTACAGTGTTCTCATCCTATATCCTTAACAGTGGCCACTACTGATTATGGTCCCCCCATGTAGTTGATGCAGGAAGGCTGAAAAGAGCTGGAATAGAGGAAATTCCCTTTCTTCAGTTGGGAGCAGGCTCTAACATAGACTTTTCTCAGGAAAATCGGCCATTGTGAAAAAGAATACTCTGGGAGCATTTTGTGATGCTTACTCTCACCCTCTACCTACCAGAGCTACAAGGGGATCTCTGTAGGATCTTCATTGTGAAAACCTACTAGTGTTCCTGGAGGTAAAGCCCGAGGAAGAGTACTGTCCTCCCTAAGATTGACTCACAGTAGCTCTTAACTCTCATGCTTATACATACTCAGTCTCTGTTAATTCATAAAAATTGCCATACATGTGTCTCCACCAGTTTATGAACCTAGTGGTTTTGCTCCAGGTAAGCAGATCTTGGCTATGTCCTTCTAGATGTTTCTATCTCTAGAGATTAGGATAGTGAATTGCCCTGTGACCTCAATTCTCTTGATAGCTTTTTTAAAAGTCATTGATTTGTTCTTTGCATTTATTTTTCTTTGTAATTATGAGATTCACAACTTCTAAACTCTTATGTGTTGGAGCTTAAGCCACAAGTTTCACCTCCTATGTCTTAAGATGCTCACTCTGAGAAACCAGTCACCATACTATTAGGAAATCTAAGTCATGTGAAGAGGCAA
Organism: Marmota flaviventris; assembly: GCF_047511675.1. Lineage (NCBI taxonomy): Eukaryota > Metazoa > Chordata > Mammalia > Rodentia > Sciuridae > Marmota > Marmota flaviventris. Next base: position 26,023,839 of record NC_092498.1, read on the forward strand.
CACAGACTCAAGTCATGTGAGTGAACCATTTTAGCAGTGGTCCCTCAAATTCTAGTCAAGCTTCACAGAACAATACTATATGGAGCAGAAATACACTTTTTCTGTGTAGTCCTTTCCCAATTGCAGATTCATGAGCAAAGCAAATAATAGTTGTTTTAAGTCTCTCAGTTTTGAGGTGATTCACTTTGGACCCATATATAAATAGAATGTTCCTAGGATAATGCTCAAGATCCTGACAACTTCTCAAATTTCAATCCATGCCAATCTCCCCTGCAGCATCCCATGTCTCCAGTCACACAGCTCTCTCTGAGTGTGCAGAACACACCAAGATCCTTCTCACTCCAGGGGACTGAACTGAAACACTCTTGTCCCTATTCTTTACCTAGTTGGTGACAAGTCCTTGATATCTAAGCATATATGACCTCTCCTCTGTCCATCCATCTAAAACATACCTATTGCCCCCCCCTCACACACACACACACACACACACACATAAACACAACACATAGATTTCTTGTCCTTCACACTACTTGTAATTACAGATGTATCTGTTGATTTGATTAATTTCTGCTTCCCACATTGGATGATAGCTCAATGAAAAGATGGACTCTCTCAGTTTTCTTCACTACTACTTAGCCATTACCTAACTAAGCACACAGAAGACAGAAGGGGCTTAGTAAATACCTCAGAAGGAATAAGCTCTTGTAAATAGACACTGCCTCCATGAATTCCTTATTTAGACTAGGTTCCTCAATTTTGGAAGTACTGACATTATGAGCCAACTAATTTTTGTTGCATAAGACTGTCCTGTTAATTTGTAGGAATTCTCACATTTGTAGCATCTCTGGCCCCTACATGCCAGTAAAACCGCCATCACTTTCCAAGCTATGAAAACCAAAAATGTCTCCAGACCCTATCAAATGTATCCTGGTAAGAAAAATCTCTAGTTGAGAATTGCGGGTTTAGACTAGAAAGTTTTTGCTTCCTAACATTCTGGTTTAAACTAAAAGAATGGTAATAATAAAGAAGCTACTCTGGAATGTGAGCACACTTCAAACTAAAACCAGTCTCATCATCATCTCCTTCCCCTATTTCTCCTCAAAAATCACTTAAACCAAACTATGGGAGAAAAAATTCTAAGAGTCCTGACATTATGAGTTTAAATTACTTCAATAATTGAAAATCTCCACATAACTTTTTCCAAAAGACTGAAGACATTAACAGTTTAGATACTTGCTGAAGACAGCAAATATCACTGATTGTTGTTTTGAGGGTGTCCTAATCAAATGATCAACGGATGCTGATAAGAAAAATGGCTAACCAAGGCTAATACACTTAAACATTATCTAACAGGAAAGTTATTCCAGTTTAGTTTACTCTAATAATTAAAATCATGTTTTTTGCTTAAACAATAACCTCATTGTCACTTTTGAAAAAAATATTAGGCATTGTTTGTTTTATCTGCTTCAAGCTAAAGGAAACCAGCTGTACCAATGAACCAGACTCTGATGCCTGCATTCTTCCTCTGAAGGAGGAAGTCAGGGCTGAATATGCAATTTGATTAGACTTTAGGGCTTTAAAAAACAAAATTAGCAGATGTTGGTGGGTGGGCTATTACCCTCCTCAAACTAGGTAAAGATAAGGATCCCACTTTTTCAACTTCTACCTATACTCAAAGACACAGATCTGAAAATACGAAGCAACACATTTCATTTACTCCTTTAGCTACTTTTTAAAAATATCCAATTTCTCCTGTTAATACATTGTAATTCCATATTGTAAGAATTAAATTGTGAAACAACACTGACTGTAGTATACTGTAATGCCAACTTCATATCCTTTGACTAACAGTGTGGTTACAGGCTTGATCTTTGAAGTAAGCTGCAATAATAAGCTTAGGCCTATGAACTCACATCTAAAGGAAATCAGAGCAGACCTAATGAGAAACAGAGCGGGCCTTGGGAGCACCTTCAGCAGAGCTTATAAAATGTGATCAGATTTCCCTCTCTCTGCACAAAGTTCCCATTTGTGGGCAATTGACCTCCTAGGACAGTGGAAGTCAGCATGATAGTCCAAGTTTAAACACTTAGGATCAAAACTTTAGTGAACCAGAAGTCCAGAGTTTTCCATCTGGGGGTTTCTGACTTTTAGAATCTTCAAACTCCTCCTGATAGTGTTTCAATGGAACTGATCTTCCAGACAAGCAGTTAGAGCCATATCTTTAATCTTGCATCTTCTGGAAAGGTGGTTAATTGCTGCTGCCTTTCTTCTTGCTGCTGCTTGTTTTAATTAACAGTGTTTCTTCCCCCTATTTCTCCTGGGGCTTTGAAGAGCTCTTTGAAATGTATTTAGTATTTCAGTTTGGGTTTGGCTAGTCTCTCAATTTATGAGGTCATTTAATTCAAGTTCAATTATTCAGCACAAATTGGCAGAATGAAATGCTAAAAGAAGACTGGCACTTTAAATCACATAAATCTCATGTTACATAATGTGAGCAAATTCCTCCATTGTTCTTATTGACCTCTGAGATAACAATTCACTGCTGGCCCAAGCCAGTGTAGGCAGGCTCACCACAGGAGGGTCCTCCAGGAGATGAGGCCTTGGCATCTTCACCTCAACAGAAACTGAAGATAAGTAGAGAAAATGACCAGCGATTAGGACCATCTGTAGGGATGACTTCCACTGAGTTAGGCCAATATTCCTTTTCTAGACACAGAACAAAGGGCAAGTTGTTCTTCCTCTAAATGGCACACAAAGCCTAAGAAATGAGAAGCAACTTTAATCTTGCATGCCCCTGATTCAGCTGGAGAGAGCAAAATCCACAGTTTTAACTTGCATCTGGGATTAGGGGAAACTCAGGTGTGATCCACCTGAGGATCCCAGTGCACCCAGGAAAATGTGGGTCTCCACATTTTGACTTTTAGAAGTTGAGGTAACAGGTGATCTTAGCCATTATTTAAAACAGCCAGGTATACGTAGATGCCCAAACATAAACAAAACACCTAACTTTCCAAACTACATTGCTTAAAGCCAATTCCACTTTAAAACTCAAATGATCAATATTTGCACAAAAACAATCAGTCTTCTTTAACTTTAAAACACTCTGGGATCAACAAATTTAGTCTAACAAACAAAAAGTAAAAATTTCGTTATATTTTCTGGGGAAATGTGGACATTCAAGTCACCAAAAGAAACCATAGTAAGGATCCAACAAGGACACACCATGATGAGGGAGACTTGATTTACAAGCAGAGGAGGTTGTGGCCTCTGAACTCAATCAGTCACCACTGGAGAGAACACACGTACCTTCTTCCTTTTGAAACCCCACACCATTTTACCTGAGCCTTTCTTATTACATTCTAGCTCATATAAAATATGCAAGATTCTAACTTAGGTAGAATTTTGTTATATGTACCATCTCTTCAAGATTAAGTTTACTGGTGGTAAAATGCACATCTGAGTTACCTCTTGTTACCTGGAGTTTAAAAGGGTATAATTAGAGAAAACATAATAAATGTTCATCATTCATTGAATAAGTTTCAAAAATATTGACAAATCTCAATGTATAGAAGTCCCTGACAACTAAAGGCAAAAAGATGATCCGAATTGCTGAATTAAAGATATTTTAGAATGCTGAGGCAAGAAGATCACAAATTCAAAGCCAGCCTCAGCAACTTGGTGAGACCCTGTCTCTAAGGAGGGGGGGGGGGAAATATATATATATATATATATATATATATATATATATATATATACATATATATATATATATATATACACATATATATATATATATATATACACACACACACACACACATATTCACATATATATGAATATATGACTGAGGATGTGACATAGTCATTAAGTGCTCCTGGGTTCAATCCCCAGTACCAAAAAAGAAGATATTTTTAGAATGTCATATATTTTTGAAATGTTAAATGTACGATGCATGTTTTTCTTTAAACTCTATATTAAATGCCACAGGAATTTAGAAAAGAGAACATAATCAGAAAATTAAACAAGGACAGAAATTGAGTCCTATGCAACAATAAACTGCCTCCCTTCCCCCAAATACATTCACACACAAACTTACACAGGGAATGTAGAAAGGAGTTAACAAATATTGGTCAAAACAAAACAACTATCTGCTCAAATATGAAAAGGTGGAAGTTCGAAGCTTTTTAAAAAAATAAATAAAGAGCATTTGTGAGTACTGCTTGTGGATGTGGATACAGTCAGCCAAGCATTCTTTAGAAGCCAAGCTCATTACCACCAAGCAAGCTACCTGAATAGGAATCTCAGTCAAGTGTTCCCCAATGCATCTGCTCCTTCAGGAGTTATGAGACACAGGAGAACTGACTAATAAAAACCCTTTCTATCCCTCAAGTTTCTAACAATGGCTAGTTACAACTATTCCAAAATCAAGACTTAGCACCAACCTCGTGTTGAGAGTAATATGCTTTGTTTTTACATTGCATAAAGAAGAAACATGAGCTAAAGGACAACTAATATATAGCACAGGTAGGAAAAGAAAAATGTCATAACTGCAATGCCAGGTTAGGAAGGTTTGAAAGTAATACCTGTGATGGATTGGACTGTGACCTCCAAAAAAAAAAAAAAAAAAAGGAAGAAGACGAAAGAAGAAAGAAGAAGGAGGAGGAGGAGACAGGTTAAAACCCTACGTTCTACTGTCTCAGAATGTAACCTTATTTGAAAATAGGTCTTTATAGAGACATCAAGTTAAAATGAGGTCATGAGGAAGGACCCTAATCCAATATGACTGTGTCCTGATCAAAGGGGGAAATCTGGAGACACACACACACACACACACACACACGAAAATGAAGGCAGAGGTCAGGGTAATTCATGTCCTATTCAGGAATGCCAAAACTGCCAGCATACCACCAGACGCTAAGAGAGACGCATGGAACAGATTCTCCCCCAGAGCCACAGAAGGAATCAACTCTGCCCACACCTTGCACTTCTAGCTTCCATAACTGTGAGATAATAAATTACTCATGTTTAAGCCACCCCATTTGTGGTTGTTAATAGCAAATGTAGCAAACTAATGCAATGAAGTTTATGGTTAAATCCAAATATGATACCTATAAAAAATATGTGTGTATGTGTATAGGGGTGGGTGTGTGTGTGTATAAAACACTTTGTAATATGTGAATATATATGTGTATGTATATGTGTGTGCGTGTGCGTGCCTGTGTGTGTGTGTTTGTGTGTGTGTTTGTGTGTGTGTATCTGAAACTAAAAAACTCACAGGAATCTCTACAAATACCAGACAGCTTTACCATAAGAAAATGAAAGCTGCTCTTAGGGAAGAGGCTAAAGATAGCATTTAAAGATGGAGGCAGGGATGCAGACATTTATGGGACAGTAGTACAACAAGGTCCCAACATTTAGCTAGCTCTTTAAGTTATGCAGCACCTCAGAGACACATCAACTGGGCTCTCAATTCCTGCTACATGACACTTACACAGTTGGTATTCTTTTGACTTTGCTACCTTAAAGCAGTGAAACCCAGGCAGCCTGTCATCTCTCAAAACAGGTGAGCAGGCAATGGCTTTCATCTTCAACTGGAGGAAATTAAACACGACATGTGACCAGCAGGCTTTAAACTTAGAAAAATTCTGACAAGATAAATCTAGACCTGCTGGAGTAAAAACAATCAACGGTCCACAACCATCATGCTCAAAGGCTACAGGTACTTTTAAGTCTTTTTTTTTATTCAGGCATAATAAATTTAAATTTTTCAATTGACTCTAAGATTCTGAGATAAATGTTCAAGATTGAATATTTATTCAATAACATTACTAACTTATATTTGCAGATCAGCAGAACACATTATTTGTGAACAAGTAGTTTCAAGTACCTGGTTTGTTTCCTTATAATGAAATAGGGTGTTTGCTTCTATTTGAGTCACCATTAAAACAAGTCAGAGCATATGTGAGAAACTTCTGGAAAATTCAACATGGACCATATCTCTCCAAGTCCTTTACAATGTAAAAGCAGTAATAGTGTAATGAGTGCAAGGGATGACTTCAAGCCAGATAGGCACAATGTAAAGCAAGTGTTGCTATGAACCACTGTGTGAAAATGGGCACATGGCTAAACCTATTTGTGCACCACAATTCCTGACTGGTTAAGTACAGACAACAATAATAGGGCATATCATAGCATTATGAGGAGTAGATAAGGCAAAATGATATACTATATTTTATACAAAATTATTGAGAAATTAAGGAGAGCTAGTATCACGTTATTAACTTTGAATGTGCAAGAAATTTATGAAGTACTATCTCTGTTAAAATTACCTCAACCATTCAGACCATTATTTTGATGTTCATTAATTCTCAAGCAACTCAGTTAAGTCATTAATAATGCTCCGGGTTTGGTTTTATTTTCTGTTTCCCATCATATTAACTTTTCATTCAAATAAAAAACAACAGACCTTTTTAAAAACATTTTTATAGCTCACAAAACTAGTGTTGCTTCTTTTTAACCTGACTGCATTTTTGTATTCCTTTACCTTCAGATCTTCTTTTAGAAGGAATACTTCTTCATTTTCTTAACTTAGAAACCATGAACAAAAATATAAAATTATACTCCATAAAAGCCAGATTACATAAATTAGCACATAGCCAAAATTTGCAATTATGTTTTTGGAATGATCATTCAGAGAATTTTCTAATATCTTTTTTAAAATGTAATGTTAAATAGAAGGTCTTATTTCTGTTTTCTTTTTTCCTTTTTCATTACTGGGAATAGAACTCAGGCTTCTCACATGCTAGTGAAATACTCTACCACAGAGCTTGACCTGAGCCCTAGAAACTCTTATTTTTCCTATAAAGGTTTTAAAAAGAAATATAGGGATGATTTACAAAATTACTTTATAGGATCATCTGGTAAAGTTATTAAGGTAGAACTAGGTTTATTTCTCCTGAGGCTATTTAGAAAAAGGCATCAAATTTTCCACAAGCTACATGTCACTAAATACAGTAACTTTCTGCCCTCAGTCACTAAGGGAGAGGGAATTGTCCATCAGAAACATCTGGTACAGCTTTATAAGAATCCAATTCTGTGCCCTGACCCCAGGATACCAATGGGGATAGAAAGGACACAGAGGAAAGAGTTGCTTCTCTATGGGGAAATATATTCAGCACAGTGCCAAAGCAGGCAGGTGCAAAGAAAGAAAAAGAAAAGTTTGCAGGGTGGTTTTTTGTTTTTGCTTTTATGAATAGGAGACTTCTGAAAAATGGAGTAAAAGCTCAATTTAAAACAATGTCATGGATGATATTACATGTGGTTCTGATTTCTATTCTTAACATGAAACCTACATGAGAAATTAATCACATAATCCACCTGGAAATGAATTCTGATTAGAGGGTACCAACTCCACTGAGGGAAAAGAAAACAAAGTTGGAGGAGGGGTTGATACAGAAAGATCACCTGGGCAAGTCTGCAAACCTGTTTTCTAGCAGGGAAAGCAAATTCTAGTGCCTTAAAAAATAATCCTGACTGGAGATAATTTTATTGTATATTAAGTGGGAATTATTTAATGTACTGCTATTTAATATTAAGATAGCAGAATCATTTTACATATGAAATATTCAAAAACCATTGAACTTACTTGCTTTTCCCTTTGTATACTGTAGCATAAGATCCTTCTCCGAGTTTTTCCAGTTTTTCATATGAGTCAGCTTTTCCAAATTTGGGACTTGTTGGCTAAAAGTGAAGCAGAGGGTAAACAAAACAGATTTTATCAAATTAATTAAAAATAAGTATTCTGATTTCACTGAGAAGATACAGATTCTTTGTCACTTGTCAAATAACTTTTTTCTGATAAAAGAATATTTATTTCTTTGAAAACAACATAATAAACACACAGTATAAAACCAAAGTCCTGCCAATGAATGTGTGTAGAATTAAATTTACTTATAATCTAACAAAGGAATCATTGTAAATATTCTGATATCTCTTCTTGTGCTGATAAATGTCTTTTACAGAGATGGGATTAACATACTTACTCTTTTATACCTGCTTTGTTTTTACTTAATATATTATAAACATTTTACATGTTGTTACATAATCTTCTAAATTAGGGGCTGACAAACTGTGAACCAGGGTCAAATCTAGCCCTCTACTTGTTTTTGTACATTCTGAGAGTTTAGAATAGTTTTTATCTTTTTTAATAGTGGAGATAGATAGATCAAAGGAGGAATAAAAATTTATGATATGTGAAAATTAAATAAAAATTCAAATTTTAGCATCCATAAAGCTTTATTAGAATGGTCATCTGCTCATCATTTACATATTATCTGTTACTTTCTAGCCACAACAGAGCTGTAGTTATAACAGAGATCATACAACTGAGGATGCTGAAATAAATATTTACTATCTGACTCTTGTAAATCATGACTGTATAATACTCAGTCTTACAAAGGTACTCTTTAATATCTTTTAGTAATAATACAAATAGATAATCAAAGATGTATCATTTAAGATATTGCTAATATATAAAATGCAACTCCCTTTTGAACTAATCCTTACAGTTTAATTTCAAGAAAATTCCTTCTCCTTTAGAAAGATTACCACCCATAAAAATTAAAAGACTGCCAGAAGAGTGATTTTTTTCATTCTGACTGTGCTAACACACCTATTTTAACCATTTACCTCTTATTTAGATAGGAAATTATATAATTTTAATGATATTATAAAAGGGTAATATCAAAATATATTAGAGAATTATATAAGAAATTAGAAGCATCTTACTAAATTCATTATCAGATCACAGTTATAAGTACATATATAATTCACAAAAAGGTTGCTAACGATTGTGGTAATTCATAAATGACCAATTCTAGGAGTTTAATGAAGGAACTTCTTGCAGAAAGTTTATAGAACACTATTTCTGAGCTTGAACACAGTTTGTACTATACTGTTATGCCATTTATGAGAAAACACAGGACATCCAGGCAATGAATGAGTACTAGCACCATTTATAAGGACTCTATGCAGCAGTTTGAATACATGCTCTTACCTCCTTCCCACCATAAACACCACACAGTGACTGAGAAGACAATTTGCGAAAACAGTACACCAGAATTAGGAAGGAGAAAAAGAAAACAGTGCCAATACCTAATCAGAAATTTTGAGGACTGCTGAAAGATAGCACATAATCAGAATCAAAACTTAAGGGGAAAACACCAACATTAGGAGAAGACTATTAAGAGACAAAGCAACAGGGACCTGTGACTACACCAGTGAGCACAACAGCTTCCCAAGAAAGACACAGGCACATATGCAAAGGAGACAGCTGAGAATGTGGTATCTGGAGAGGGGCAAAGCAGACTCAACAAGCCAACACCAAGGGCAAGGACAATGTTTCCCATCCCACAATCTATAATTGTTGTCTCTTTCACAGAGTCAGTACAGATAAGTTACAGAAACCAGAATAAAGATAAGTTACAGAAACTAGAATAAATCATGATAATGATTCTTATATACAAAGATGAATATACAATCACAAATCACAAATCATTTCAGGAAAATCAGTGTCCTGAAAAAGAAGTATAAAATGTAATAGGCAGATAACAGAAAGCCTGGATACAGGTGACAGCCTAAATGTAAGAATAACTTAGAATATAAATAACCAAACCTTCAAAAAGCTTTGAGAAGACATCACAGCATTAAAAAATGAACCAATGAGGCAGTGTGGATATGAAACACGTAATCAGTGAAATAAAACATTTAATGGGCAGTGAATGGAAGAATGGAGATTACTGAAAAAGTAGTAAGTAAGCTCAACGGTTGAACAGATTTCTCCCAGAAAACTTCAGGGAGAGACTGCATCTAAATATGAAGATTATTCAACAAGCACAATATTTTCACAGACAGCAATGGCTGCAAACGGCAGTTAAGCAATATTTTTTAAATTCAAAGACAAAATTATTTGGTACCACTGATCTATACTCAAGTTAGTCTCTCAAGTAGAATATGGATACTGTGCAACATCACTGCCCACATAGTTTCTTATTAACTCAATATAAAACTTAGTTGAAGAGATGGAAGAAGTACAGGAAGGCAAGGAACAGTAGGAAAGGAAAAATAATATGTCGAGATTCTTGAATTCATCAAGACAGACAGCAGATACTGATCAACTCCAAAGGCAAAAATTTTAGTATGTTTCTTAACTCTTAAAAGAGAATAACTAGGTTAATATAAATAAGATGTACAAATGTCAAACAAATTGAGGAAAAGGGAATAGAAGGGGGAAATGTAGTGAAGAAGAGGAAAGAAGGTATGGAGTGGGAGGATATAGGAGGAAGGATTCCTAATAAAAAGCATGAGAAGTAAAAAATTATCAAAAAACAAGGAAAGTGGGCTTGGGCTGTAGCTCTGTGGTAGAGCGCCTGCCTACATGTGGGAGGCCCTGGGTTCAGTCCTTAGCACCACATGCAAATAAATAAAATAAAGGCATTCTGTCCATCTACAACTACAAAAAAAAATTTTTTTAAACCCAAGTAAAGTAAGTCGAAGCTAATTAATGATTATAATAAGCATGCTTGAATCAGCTTCCCCTACTGAGAGAAAAAAAAAAGCAAAAAAAAAAAAAAAATTAGCAATGTGCTATTGAGAAAATACAGAGCTATAGCAAAAGATAAATCTGAAAATAGACAAGTAAGGGGGAAACATAGCAAAAAATTAGTATTTTAAAAAATAATACATTACAGTAACATTAAAATCTACTGAGGAGTTTAAAAATAATAAACTAATAAAGTTTTAGAAACATAGTTTTAAATATATAAAACAAGTATTGGTGTCAATTGAATGCTTGGTGATAACACTGCTCAGACATCAACAAGAGCAACCAAGAAAATCAATAAGTAAGGGATCTTTAGGCTTAAATATTAGAATTACCAGCTTAGTTGAATATACTGATTGATGTGTTTATATTCTTTTCAAACACACATTTAATATTAATTTTTAAATTACCATAGATTAAGTCATGAAGAATATCTCAATATTGAAAACCTTAGAAATAATCCATTCCAAGAAGTTACTTTATCTAAACATAATGCAATAAAATCAGAAATTAAGAATACTGTTAATAAAATTATACTGTATTTGAAATTCTGTTCTAAATAAGTAAGTTGTATATGCTCTTGTTATATAACAGAAAAAAAAAACCTGGGTAACTGTGAAATAATGAATATGGTAAGTTGCTTCACTATAGTAACTATACATAATAAATTTGTTACTTATTTATTATATTCATTATATTATTATTATTATTAAAAAGTAATAAAAGGGAAACTAAACCATTGAAAAGAAAACCAAAACTGAAAATTCATAAATAAATATATGACAATGAGGACATGACACATTATGATCCCTGAAACGTAAAAGAAAATTTAAATACATATGTCCATATTAGAAAAGAATAAAGTAATATGATGCAGACTTTTAACTGCAGCTTGAAAAGGAGCAACAAATGACACAGTAGGAAAGGATTAATAAAGACAACAGAAGATAATACTCATGAGATATGAAGCACAAATATTGTAGATATGATCAAAAATAAATAAAATAAAACCAAATACTATTTGTAAAGACTGTTAAGAGATAATCTTCTGGATCTTTAAAAAGAGCACCAAATAAACATTAGAAATTTATTGTAAGACTCAGTATAAGAACAGATCTTTTGTTGCCATTAACCTACCTGGAATTCTATGTACAGATTTATGCCAAAATACATGGGAATTTAAAATGAACACTTTATTTTCTAGAAAAATATCAGTTACCCAGATTGTCTTAAGAAAAAAAACAAAATTCAATAAACAAAATAAATTTAAATAATAAAAACTTGGAGATGCTACAGTCTATTAAGGGAAACTTTACTAAAATTTAGGTAATGAATAATTACTAAGTTGTATAAGTAGGTAGCCAAAAAAAAAAAGTCAGATGCTACAAAATTTATTTTCTGAGACTAGCAAAACCTATTACCAAAATTCAAAAATTAACTTGTTAATTTAAAACAGCTGAGTATTATAAACACAGAAGCAAAAAATCCAAAAACCTATAAGATAATGTTCTGTAAATAAAATAAAGCATCATGATCAATTAAGACTTCTTTCATGAATTCTAGATTAGCTCAACCTCAAAAAATTTATACATTTCACTACATAAGGGAAAGTAAATTTGGTAATAACAATGAATTCTGAAAAATAAATTTAACACACACATATGAAATAAAAACAGAAAATATATAATCTAGAAATAAAAGAAAGTTTCCTAATTTCATAAAGACTATTTTACAGGAACCTACAGTAAATTTTATACATAATGATGAAACATTTGATTAATTAGCTTTAAGTTAAAGAACAAGACAAGTAATCTCCTAACCTGCAGTATTTCAGAGATATTAACAAGCATTTGGAAAATGGAAGAAGACCCTCATCGTTATACAAAATACATGTATCAAGATGTGAGAAAAATAATATAAAATAAAAGAATAGCATCACCTTAGATTGGGTAGAGAGAAGTGATGGGAGGGGAGGGGAGGGGAGGGGAGGGGGAGAAGGGAAGGACAGTGAAATGAAACAGACATTATTACTGCTGTGAGTATATACGTGACTGCATGACCAATGTGATTCTGCAACCTGTACACTAAGAAAAATGAGAAATTATATCCCATCTGATTCAAATGTATGATATGTCATATAAAAAAATTTTTAAAAAGCAAACTCTTCCATTGAATAGAAACAAACTCTCTTAATCCTTATACCTACAAATAAATCTCTTAACATGTCTCAATGTTAGGGCCTTAAAACTAATGACTCAGAGGTTGCAGAAAACAGGTACACATGCAATTTTTCTATCACCCCAATTTACATGTAAACATCCCAAAGTTTCAGTGGTAGAAAATTGACTCACTACAAATGCAAACTTTCATGTGATACTTTCAGCAACAGCTATTCTATGTAATGAAGATCAGAATCTGTGTGTAGAACTAAACAGTTTGCAGAATCCAGAGTCAGATCTTTCAAAGTATACACAACACATGATAACTTAAAGATGTGCATGCCAAGGAAGGATGATCAAGTAACTTCTGCTATTCATCATTAAGGCTAATAAAAAGAGAAGAAATAATTAATTTCTGAGAGTCCCATGTATTAATCTAGCATATCTCTGGACAGTGATTGAACACCTCTATAGGAAGACTGTGACAAATGCAGAAACAACTGCTGAGAAATTTAATAAAGCTGCAAGAATACTTTCAGGGTCAATTACTCAATCTGCCACAGAGTTGAACACCATAGTAACCAATTTCCGAAAAAAGTACTCAGTGAAGGGTCAATTTCATCCCATGCTCCATGATTATAGGTTACTAATTTTTTAATGAAATATGCAACAAAACAGAATGCTTGCCATCAAAAAAAATCAGAATTCCTATAGTTTTACAGTGCTTTCAGCATCATTTATTATAATATAAATGTATTAAGAGAAAAACCTCCTGGAAAGACTGATTTGCCTAATCATACACTGAGTTTTAATTGAATATGTTTTTGCTCAAAGTAAAACCCATCTATTTAATCTGCTCTCATTTGGCACTCAGTGTGAGAAAAAAAAAACAGTAGCACAAACTTCATAATGAACAATATATTAAGAAAACATCTAATTAAATAACTAGGATTTATTTTATATGAATGCATTGCTTTGCTAAAGGTGCCAAAATACAACAGACTGACTGGCTTCAACAACAAAAACATTTATTCTCTCAATTCTGGAATCTAGAAGTTGGAGATCAAGGCATAGCAGGTTTGATTTCTCCCAAAGCCTCACTCTGTGGCTTGCAGATTGCCACCTTCTTACTAGCTCCTTATGTGGTCTTTTCTCCAACTGAGTGCATACCTGGGGTCTCTCACTATTCTTGTAAGGACATTAGTCATATTGGATTAGGGTCCTGTCCCAATAAACTCATTTTAACTTAATCACATTTTTAATGATCATATATTCAAATATAGTTACTTCTGAGATACTATAGGTTGGAATTTCAACATAGGAATTTGGGGGGAATATAATTCAGCTCAATAATCTATCAATAACTAGACAGACAGCCAGAAAGACAAAAGATGATATTTCAAAATTCAATATAGAAAGAAAGGGAGGCAGAAAAAGAAGGAATGGGAGGTTATGAGATGCTCTTCTAGGAGCTTACCTAGTTTCCATGTAAGTTAATCCAAGGATTGCAAGGAGGAGCTCTCTGAGCTCTAAGCATCATATTAACTTAGGACCACTTATATTTTTCCTTCAAGAAATGTGTAAGATACAAACCATGTGTTGAGTTGAATCAAGTAAAATTTAGTGGAAAATTACATTCCAGGCTGCCTGACAAGTCCTGTGTGGGTTATGTTCTTGTGCATTTTTCATCACCAAGAAACAGCTTGCGAATGTCACACTTTACCATCACCCTCCTGAGCCCAAGTTTTAAATAGAATTTTAAACCTATATTAAACTTCGTATAAAATGATCTTCAATGGGGAAAATATTGTGTTCACAGTTCCACTCTAAATTATTTAAAATCAGAATGAGAGGTCTGTGTGTTTGCTTTTGTGTTCCTTTAAGAATGGATACAATCTAAGCTAAAGAAAAAAGTGGCAGCAGAAAATTATTCTTTACTTCTATTAGGAGATAAACTGCTAATGAATATTTAGAGCAAGTACCAGAGACAGTCCCCACAAAACTGGCAAGAGAATAGAAGCCAATATTCTCTCCTGCAGGAAAAGCATAAATAATAATCTAAAAATGATATATTTTACTTTTCACAATCTGCCTTGTATATGTAACTGTTTTGGGATAAGACATAGACCATACTACTTAAAAAACTGAACTAAAGAAATCTTTAAAACGAGGAAAATTTTGTTGTTATGAACACAATCTCCACTTATTCACAAGAAAAATCAAGTAAAGATAATATGCTAAGACTACAAAGTACTGTTTATCTAACCAAATGTACTTAGAAGCATGAACTTCCATGGTTAAAGTATGTTCTATTAACTTACAATGGCAGAAAATTAATTGTTGGCCACATATGGTGGTAATCTGCCCTGTGAAACGGATACCTATATATTGTGGAAATACACAACAATTTATAGATCAATCACATTGACTTCATAGTAGAATTGAAACATTTAATTCCTCTCTAAATATTATCCTAATCTACAGGAGAAGATCCTAAGGAATAGGCCATGTCTGAGATAATCTAAGCTTTGGGAGTTATATTCTTATAAAATGAGTCTCCTATTTTAAGTATGCAGAAATAGTCTGATCTGTAATTACTCTGCATATAAATAAGAAATCCAAATGCCAAGTCTTTTAAAAAGACCAATAATAAAATCCTTCTTATCAAATGAGAAAAACTAAGAACAATGAAAAAGGAAATGTTCTGTTTTGTTTAATAAATGAAATTTAGGCCTTTTTTTTTTTCTTGCAACTTTATTAAATCATCACATTTACATAAACATGAGAGGTCAAACCAAAATGTTGCTAATCCTATACATTATCTTTGACTCCTTGGTGTCAGGTGCATGGATGGGTAGGAAACACATTTATGGGGTTATTCTCCATTGACAACTTTTGTACTTAGAAAGCAGGCTTGCGATAGCACTTTAGGGAGTTGGAAATACAGAGAATAAGCCTGCAACTGCTAAAATGGAGATGACATTAGTCATGTTTAAATCTGTTTTCCACTGAAATCCCATTCCTAGGAGCAGGGATGGTTTTTTGAATTGTATCCTTATAAATTGCATGAGTATCTCAATGCTCATTGTAATGATGAAATGATATGGCCATAAAAATGCCCACCCACAATTCATATTGACTTTATTTATTATTGCCTAATCACACAGGGATGTGGGATTCAATGAGATGAAGTTAGTATATTTTTCAAAACAGATTACAAGTGCAGAGAAACATCAATTGTCTATATCAGTGGAAGGAAATGTCAGCAAGGTTAATGTAAAGTGTAGATTTTCCAGCTGAACAGTGTTTGCAACCTTGCCATTAAGAAAGGATCACCACGCGAGGCTGAGGCAGGAGAATCTCAAGTTCAAAGCCAGCCTCAGCAACTTAGTGAGGCACTAAGCAACTCAGTGAGATCCTGTCTCTAAATAAAATACAAAAAGAGCTGGGGATGTGGCTCAGTGATTGAGTGACCCTGAGTTCACTCCCCAGTACAAAAAAAAAGGGTCACTACACATTGATATCTCTAGTTTTTTTTTTTTTTAACTGTGTAATAATAACAACCACCAGTGAAAATTTAGTATTTTTTTGTATTTTTAGTATTTTAGTATTTAGTAATTTTATTTTTTTTAGTATAGTATATGCTGGGCTTTCAAGTTTATATACATTACCTAAATTCAGTCCATATAGTACCACCATGAGACTGGTTCTACTACTATTCCCTTTTAGACATGAAGAATGTAAAGACTAGAGAAATAAAGTAATTCATTTAAGAATCTATAGCTACTGGCAGAACTAGAATTCAAACAAACTTGATCAAAATCGAGAATCACTCTCTCTCTCGAGAATCAATCTCTCTCTCTCTCTCTCTCTGTCTCTCTCTCTAACCACTAATATACTTATTAGTGGAATACTCCCAGGGAGTCCTAACTCCCACCAAAATGGAGATGACATTAGTCATGCTTAAACCTGTTTTCCACTGAAATCCCATTCCTAGGAGCAGGGATGGTTTTTTGAATTGCGTCCTTATAAATTGTATGAGTATCTCAATGTTCATTGTAATGATGAAATGAAATGGCCATAAAAATGTCCACCCACAATTCATATTGACTTTAATTATTATTGCCTTTAAACTTTACACATACCCTCTTTCTTGAGATTCCTGGGGACTCCCTTAATGTCACTGTGACAAAATATCTGAGAGAAACCATTTAAAGGTGAAAGGTTTGTCTTTATTCCATGGGTCACTTAGCCCTACTGCTTTGGGTCTATGGCAGCACAGTACATCATGGTAGGAGCATGTGGCCAAAGAGGCCTGCTTACCTTATGGTAGTTAGTAAGCAAATAAAGAAGGAAAAGAAGGTGCAGGGGTCCCAATATATCCTTCAAAAGTATATCCCCAGTGACCTAATTTCCTTCCACTGAGGCCCACTTCCTAGAGCCTTGGCTGGTAACCAAACCTCTACCACATGACTTTTGAGAGATACTTTAAGATTCGGAACATAAAACCCTAAATTGTAGGGAAACCACAATTAAGAAACACTAATCTTGCCAGGTGTGGTGGCACACATCTATAATCCCAGTGACTCAGGAGGCTGAGAAGGGAGGATTCCAAGTTCCAGGCCAGCCTCTGCCACTTAGGGAAATCATCTCAAAATAAAAAATAAAAATGTCTGTGCAGGTGTAGCTCAATGGTAAAGTGCTCTGGGGTCAAATCTCTAGTATCACAAAGAGAAAAAAGAAAAGAATTACTAATCTACTATGTTGTACTGTATTTGTGACAGTGGGTATAAGGATGAGGGAGGAAGAATTCAATCAGAATTTTGTGACCGCATTAAATAATAATTTGAAATCAAACCTGCCTCCTTGGCTGTATTTTCTTTTGCCTTTGACCTCCAGAACAGGCTCGATTGCCCAGCATTCACATCCCTATTATATCTACACTAAGGATATCCATAATTGATAGGAAACTTGAATACAAATGAGATTTGGAGATGGATAGCGGGATGGAATCAAATGCTAATAAGCTAACAAGGAGGCCAGGTTGGACCTGGGAATTTTTCCCTATCTAGGAGAAGCAATGCCAAAAGGAAACTCCCCCAAGAAGGAGAACTGAAATGGAACTCTCATTTGCAAGTCAACATCTTCCTCCTCCCTCCTGATCAGGCCTGCCAGTCACAGGATGCAGATTTACATGGTGAGTAAAATTTATAGAAAAATGTGACCTAAATATGAAATTCTGAAAACATGTTCTCTTTAAGATCAGCTTATAGTAACACAACTCAGTGAAATCCCTTCTAAACTGAGCTGGCAAGAGAGGCAGTCTACCTATGGTACTCCTAAAAGTTGTAGCCATGGAGAGCACAGCGGGGCTGGGGAAGAGTGACAGGAAAGGATAATGAGGGTCACTACCCAGTCACTACCCAGAGGATTGGTCCTATAGAAAGTAGGCTTACAAAGGTAAGACTGGAAACAAAATCTGTCAAACACTCTCTTGAAATATACTTATTTAAATAAAATTACATTCTTTACATTCTGCCTGAATTGTAAAGTGCCTCTCTCTAGAAAAAAAATCAGCAAGTACAGATGAGCCTGAGAGTCACTGATATCAAAATACTCTCGGTTTCTTGATTTCATTTATGTATGGCTCATAACATATAAAAGAGCCAGTATGTGAATAGTACACATATACAAGAAGACAAGGTATTTTAAAAATAGTTTCAAGAAACAATACTTGTCTCTTAAAAATAAGGGATATATTGCCACAGTTTATCAGTCTTTCTTTCCTTCTCAACTCTACTCTTCAAGACTATTCAAGATAAATAACATTTCAAAAGAAATTAAAGTAAAATAAAGATATGAATTAACCCTGGTTACTCTTGGGTAAAGTGATTCTCTTGATTTTATCAACCAGTGTTATATCATCAGAACATATTTAAGAATAAAAGACCTGTTCCCCCGACAACAACAACCAAAAAACCCTCTCATGCTTTCCCATATTTCCCATGGGTATGATATGATCAAACCTATACATTGTTGTGGGGGATTTAAAATAGTGTTTCGCAAGAAGAGTTACTGACTCATTTTCTACCCAATTTTAAATCCAATAGAAATTAGTCCTTCCACACACACAAAAAAAGTAATTAAACATTCCTTCCTATCACAACAGGGAAGAGAACAAAAAAAGTAACAGGCAGAAAGAACTCAGAAAAATGGTAGTAATAATATTGTAGTACTCTGCTAAAAGAGAAAAAGAAACTATCTCAAATTCAATAAGAAAAAAGCAAACACATTTTTCCAGAGTACACTGAGAGAACGGTAAAATTTCTAAAATGAAAAGACTGCAAAACAGTTCCCACACAAATAAGGTAAGTACTCTGCCACATCCGAAAGCCATTCCAGAGTGGACCAGGAAAGGGTAAGCCTAATATGAAACTGAGGGAAGAGGATATAAAGAAAATTAACAATACAACAGGAGAGAAACAGAAAATTTCCAGTTAAACTGGGTGGCTTCAACAAGTATTTCTCTCTCCTCCCCACCAATTGATACTGAATTTTTTTATATAAGCAAAAACTTGAAAATGGGATAAAAGTGGAGAAGAGGTCACTGACTAGGATAAGAAAAGAACTCTTGATACTTAAATGACCAAAGGGGGAAAAAATGAGAAGTCAATTCACATTCAGAATCACAAAAATCCTTAAGAACTGAAGAGCGGGGGACGTAACCAGTGATGCTCAAGGCCTTAGGTTTGATCCCCAGCACCCATGAAAATAAAAAATAAATAAAACAACTGGAGGCTGAGGCTCAACAGGGCTAAAAACAAATTATTTGGAGTGGGTTAGGAGGAGGTCCATTCTACAAGACACTCCGAGCTGTGTATCTATGCCTCTCCAATCCCAGCAGAGGTTTACCCTCTGAATAAGTAGAACCAGGGAGGCTCAGAACTGGGACACCAGACACTGTGGATGTCAGAATGAAGAGTCATGCTACATGAAAACAAATCATAAGAAAGTCTGCATAGAGAACTAGGAGGCCCACAGCCTGTCTTGATCATCTCAGAATAATGGCAGTTAGGCTTATACGACATAAAAATACACTGGTAAATCTATTTGTGGAAAACCCCTCAGTGAAGAGGGAAAAAAATCAGGAGATACTGACATTTATTTATTTTTTCTTTTTTTTTGGAAATGTTTTAATTGATTCATAATAGTTATACATAATACTGGGTTTCATGTTGACATAATCACACATGCATGAAATATAATTGGTTCCACTTTAGTTTCCAGTACTTCCTCTTTCTTTCTCCTCCTACCTCACCCATTTCCCTTCCTTTGCTCTACAGCTCTTTCTTCTGTTTATTTATCTATTTATTTTTTTTAATTGTTGGTTGTTCAAAACATTACATAGTTCTTGATATATCATCTTTCACACTTTGCTTCAAGTGGGTTATGAACTCCCATTTTTAGCCCATATACAGATTGCAGAATCACATCAATTACACATCCATTGATTTACATATTGCCATACTAGTGACTGTCATGTTCTGCTACCTTTCCTATCCTCTACTATAAAAATACACTGGTAAATCTATTTGTGGAAAACCCCTCAGTGAAGAGGGAAAAAAATCAGGAGATACTGACATTTAAGAGTTCTAGTAAATGACTGGGCCTTCAATAAAATTCCCTGTTCTGAAGCCTACCAATTCACAAGTCACCCAGCCACACAAAGCTCCCAACTTTTTATAATGTGAATTAAGAGCCAACAATTCTCTTCAACTAGCATGATATAGACCCACCAAAAATCTCAATAGGCAAGGCAAAGACCAAAACAAGGAACTCAAAGTAAAAAATAATTTAGACGGTATAATTTTTTTTTTCAAAATTTCTCAGTCCACATTTAGAATCCTCAGAAACATAGGAAGTGATTTATTATTCATTGGAAAAGATTATTTTTAAGATGATTTTTATAAGAATATCCAAAGAATTAGAGCACATGGAAATAAATGCTATATAATTAAAAATTCAATGGAAGGATTAAAACAAATAAACCCCAAGAAAGCAGGGAAATTTTTTAAAATAGAAAATATAAGGAAATCAGCAGATAAATTCACAGTAGTACCAACATTCTTTGTTATGGTTTGAATATGAGGTGTACCCAAAAGCTCCTATAATAAATGCAGGAATATTCAGAGGCACAATGACTAGATTATGAGAGCTATAATCTAATTAGTCCATCATGTCTGAATATACTGACTGGGTGGTAACTGTGGGCAGGAGGGGTGTGGTTGGAAGAGGTATGTCACTGGAGGCATGCCTTAGAAGGGTTCATCTTCCCTGTGACCCCTTCTCTTTTTTCTCTCTCTGCTTCCCATCACTACGAGCAGCACTCCTCTATCATGATATTCTACTTTACCTGGGCCATGGACTGAAGCTTTAAAATCATGAACCAAAATACACTTTTCTCCTCTAAATTATTTTTGTTGGTACTTTGGTCATAGCAACAAAAAGGTAACCCATTCATCTAATATTTTTTTTAAGAAAGAGATTAAAAGAAAAAATAAATAAACAATAAAAGAATATTTGCTAAAACTTAAAGAAATTAATTTCAAACTTGAGAAGAACTCATTGAATACCCTGAAAAAGTTCTACAACAGGGATAAGGAGGAAGTCCTAGGAGGTTCCACCAAAAAAAAAAAAAAAAAGGCAGATAGCAAAGAATGAATTGGGAATCAGAATAGTCTAGTGTTTTCAATAGCAATGTAGGAACCTAAAAAACAACAAAACAAGGTCTTCAAATGTCTAGTAAAAAATGTTTTCTAAACTAGAATCATATATTAAGCCAGATTATTGAACAAATAATAAGCATTAATAAAGACATGCACATAATAATATGTGTAAGAGCCCTACTTGTTAGGGTCTGTAAACAAGTCAGGATGGCGCCTGGCATTTTGCCAGGGGGAGTGGTTTGTGAAGTAACGCTAGCGAGCCATTAAGTGTGGAGATTCCTTATTGGTTGACTGCTGTATCTAGTTTATGTTAATTAAGATAAGCTGTGTGTAATATATATATACCCCTCCTGTCCTACAATAAACGGCTCCCACTCCTGCTGTATCAATGTACACAAGTTGCTCGTCACCCCCCGGTTATTTTGCTGCAGCCGGACTGCGGCACCTACTAGAAAATACTCTTCTACAAAACTGTGAAATAAACCAAGAAGCAAAATGAGAAGTAAACCCAGAGAACAGGTATTCAACATAGAACAAGAAGATAATATTCTCATGAAGGTGGTTTAGATAGTTAGAGATTAATCAATCCATATACAATTAGGACAAGGGAGAACTTGCAATGACAATCTCAGGAGAAAATCTGATAGATTACCTGATTCTCATTTGTTTTTGAGGATTTTTATAGTTTTGTCAAATAGTTATAGGCCCCCATTCATGATTAAAATCATACAACTCATGTTAATTGTGAACAAATGAAAAGAGGAGGCAACTGAAACTAGGAAAGGATAGAAGTTGAATCACAGAACACTCTGCTTCTTGACTATGAACAATATTTACATCATCAAAATTGGAGTATACATTTTGAATATTAAGTTAAGGCAAAAAAATAAAAGAAACGTATTTGGGAACAGAAATATAACACAGAAAATTCTCTCCGGGTGTGTTTCTTTTTATCCTGTAAATCACTAGTTGTATCTAAAGTCCAATTCCCTTCAACACTCCTTTGTGGTCTTTCTTTGCCTCCATTGAAACTGCCCCACACAGAATTCACTCCAACATTTTCTATTCAGGGCAGGAGTGCTTTAGTTTGTCATTTTAGAGATATATCCTAAGAAAGACTAGACACACCCAAATATTTTTATATCTCCCCAGATTCTTCTTGCACTTGCCTACTCAAGGGAGCCATTAGGGAACCCTCCCAGTTGCTGTTGCTATCTGCAGAATGGCCCAATAAGCCACCAGCATGTATTTCACAATTTGGGGGTTTCCTGGTTCTGAGAGGAGTCATTTCTTGTCCCTCTGCCTTCCCTAAGCGTCCTCCCTTACATTTTCGGATACCACAGAGCTCTTAAAACCATAGATGGTTTGTTCACTCAGACCTTTTGTGAGGTTCATGAGATACTTTGTTGGAAATCTTATCCACTGCTTTTGATTTTACTATATAATCTACTCTAATTATATGAAGGATTTCAAAACCTATGCCACTGCCATATGCCCAGAATTCTCTCCTGTTTGACAATTTAAGCTATGTTCAAATACCACTTTAATAAAAATATAAAATTTAATTTTAATAAAAGATAAATACAGAGCATATCATATGGATGGATGAGTCCTCTTTCCATGATAATGATTTTAATTAGTACCTGAGTAAAAATCAAAAACAAATATCCAAATCTCACTGTTAAATTTTTACATTATGACATATGCACTGATTTTTAAAACTGCATGAACTCAGTAGCAATAAGCACCCTCATTACCCAGATCTTGGTTTCTAAATATCATTGTGAGAGTTCTCTGGAGAAATGGCTGGTTCTAGGTCACAGAGAGGAAAAATACAATATAAACCAAAAGCATCTTGTAAGACCAGAAAATAAGGAAATAATCAAAAGAAAGGGATGAAAACTGAAAAATGACACTAGAGACAAGCTAAAAAAGCTCCCAATGGCTAAAGTAAGAAAGCAAAAGAGTTAGCAGCAAAAGAAATAATGCATTAGTGGATTATGACTATAATTTCCAGACAAAACATATTATCAGATAAATTTTCAGGTACACAGTAAGTAAATTTTTTTAGTATAAGAATGCATTGTTGTAATACCTGGAATGCAAATTTCTATATATCATTTATACATTGATACATATTATAATATTATGATAACTACATAGTAAAATGCATAATTAGGAATTGATCATTCTCAACAACTCCTTTCATTTCTCCTACATAATTTAAATCTAAAAATTCTTCCAGGAGTTAATGAATCTTTGATACATGATACACACACCCACACACACACACACACAGGTAAGGATTATGAAGGAAATGTCTAAGAAATAATCAGATAATCAATTCTCACAATAATATTACATTAATAATATTTACTTCAGCCTTGTTAATATAAAATATACCATAAGATTATGCAAAGTCATTCAGTTTAATTTAACTGAAGTGTCAATACTCTTCTAGCAGTTGACATTTCAAGCTCAGTTTTTGCCTTCATAAAATTTACAGCTTAAAATTTGTGAAATGGCAGGTGTTTCTTGGAAAGATAGCAGAATTAAAATTCTCTGAGCATTTCCTTACCTTCTAAACTCTTAAAACATCTAAGTCAAAAAATTATGTGTAGATTAAACCTGAAAATTATTTAATTTCAAATGACAGTGGGATTTTTTTTTACCATGTTAAATGCAGGCCATTCTTGAAAGTATGAGTTCCAGGAAAAATTTTACAGATATAGAGCAGCAATAACCTTAGAATTTTATCTTTTTCTATGGACTGAATATTTGTGTCTCTCCAAAATTCATGTTGAAAATCTTCAATCCCCAATGTAATAGTATTAGGAGATTAGGCCTTTGTAAGATAATATGATCATAAAGTTGGAGCCCTATGAATGGAATTTGTGTCCTTATAATAAGATAATAAGAGATATGAGGGAAAGGATCGATCTCCCCCACACCCTGTGAGGATACAGGGGAAAAAATGGCTATTTGCAAACCAAGCAGAATGTCCTCACTAGACACCAAATTTGGTAGAAACTTGATCTTGAATTTCACAGCTATAGAACTGTAAGAAAGAAATTTCTTTTGTTTAAGCCACTCAATCTATGATATTCTGTTATAGCAACCCAAACCAAGGCAACCTTCTTAGGTCAAAAGAAAAGAGTTGCCTTTAGAGTTTGGTAAATTTCATGATCATGAAGAGCATATCTCTTTGAAGACTAATTTTAATGTATAACTCTTAGGTTCAAAAATATTTCCATTGAAAACAAACTGTAATACCACATATGAACAACTTTTGACATTTATTCTAAAATGATACTTTGTGAATTCACTAATCAAAACAGACACAATAAAGTTCAAGAACCTCTCCAAGAGTTTGAAACACAAAATATTTTTAATCAAAATTTCTCTATCTAAAAACAACTTTTAAAAAAGAATTTTTTCCAAAAATAGAGTCATTTCATTCATTTGCTTGCTGGGTGCTTATGATTAAAGAGTCTGCATACAATTTTCTTCTCCTCTCTCTCCTTCCCAAACATTAAACCACCCTGGGAGAAAACCCATAAAAACACACTGATAAAAACATCTGCTGTCTTTCAACACAGCATGCTACTATTACAAGAGGGATAGTCTCCCTGTTTACCCTGTGATAAATGAGGAGACTGCACTTACCGAGCTGGGGCTGGAGTGCCGCCTAACTTTAGGTGATTCTTTGCCAGCAGAGGAGGTCTTAAAGTTAATGCAGGCATTGTTCTCAGAATGTACCCTCTTTACTTGATTAGTTGGTTTCTCAAATGGGTCAAAAGTGCTCTGTGTCCTCTGAACCCTGACTTTTTTATCCTCAGGAATTGTGTCCAGGTGTTTGATCACTGAATCCATCCCCTGACAGTTCCGTGTAGACATCTTTGTGACACATATCTGGAAAATAAAATAAATTAAATTCAGAATTCTCCACTGAAACTTTAATATCACTAAACATGCTGGGCTACCATTCTAGAAAGTGTGCCAATTTATACTCCAGGAAATATCCAAAAAGCCCAAATTCTAAAAGCCACAGTAAACCTTTCATTCTCACAATCATTCTTTTTATGCTTACTCAGAGCTTCCATTTTTAAAAATTATCTCTAAATCAAGAAGCTTATTATATAGACTACTAGCCTTACGTGGTCCTTGAACTCTGTCATATGCTTTATCCAAGTGGATATTTCTGAATATTAAGAGGGTAGTAACTTGACTTAATTAAAAAAAAAAAGGTTGGGTTGAATCAGACACTTTAACCAACTGACCATCATCTACAGGCTTAAAGGTGGGGAAGGCACTATTTTTTGCTTAAAAATATTATGTTTGAATATATATACACATATACATGTATATATAAAATCTGTCTCCAACTTGATTTCAGCTACAAACTAGAATAGAGCTAATGATTAGAGATGCTAAAGAATTGAGGATAATTGTGGGTTTTTCTTTTTAAGTCCAAAGCTAAAAGATATATAGAAATAACACTATCAATGAAAAACACTTAACATTTCTAGAGTTTGTTTTCATTATTCCACTAGATCTCTACATCCTTCCCAATATCTTCATTCTCTTCATACTCACAGCCTACTCTACTCTCATTTTAGTCTAACTTTTGCTTCTGCTTTTTACTTTGTTCTAACCCTTTAATTCTCCTTAACCCCTGGAGATTCTGGTGTCTTTAAGAAGGAAATGTGCAGTCTCTAACTTGTCTGCAAACCTAAGAGTTATTGTTTATCTTAAATGTTCCCCAAAGGCTAGTGTGCTTGGTCTCTAGGCCATGGCATTACTAAGAGGTAGTGGAACTTTCAGGAGGTGGAGCCCAGTGGAAGGAAGACAGATAAGGGGGGGCAAGCCCTTGAAGGAGGCATTGGGACCTCGGTCCTTTCTCCAACAGGCTCCAGCTTCCCAATCACCATGAACTGAATAGCTCTGCTCTTTTGTTTGCTGCCCAATATGCTGTTCTGTTCCATCGCTGGCCCAAAGTTACAAAACCAAATGACCACGTCCTGAAGCTCTGTGACCGCGAGCCAAAAATAAGTGTTTCCTGCTTTTAAGTTGTTTATTTTATGTATTTTGTCACATCAACAGCAAGATAACAGACTACGTAACTTTATTATTCTCTTTATAGAAAAGATTACTGTAAATGAAATTGCTCTTAGAATCTTTTTCTAAGAAAAGATTTTTTCTATGAAAAGTTTTCATATCCTTATATGCTATCAAATGAAGAAAGCCAGAAGAAATTTAAGAAAAGCCCACATAATTCATGTAAAAATTACAAGTTTCTCAGAATAAAATGTAATGGTTGATTTCTTATGAGGAATAAATTTGTCTATGTATATGGATGTGTACAGACACAGAGACACATACAGAAACAGTCAGAGATATTAATATTTTGGGGTGTATCAGCCTGTAAACATAGAAAGAAACACACTAAGCTTAACTGCATATACCTCCAGACATATGGAATTGCATGATAAAGGATAAGATCAGTAATTTTCATCACTCCTACATTGTCTGAATTACATAATAAATGTGCCAATTTATGTAATTTTTTAAACCAGTAAAGTAGAAAAGTATGTATGATCAAACTAACTTCTTTTATGTTTTGATATTGTTTTTTAAAATTAAATATTAAGTATCAACTCTTGTGACAGGATTGTGTCTCTACTACTAAGCACAGGTTCAATTATAAGTCAAGTGTGAAGAATAATATCATGCATTTTAGTATACCACAAAACTGCTAAAGATGTTTTTTTTAAAGACTGAAGGTAGAATCTCCTACTCATGATCAAACCCTAGCAATTTATCACAAGTGCATTAAAAGCACTCAATATTTTTAAGGGCTTATATTCTTTTTAAAGTAGTGAAGAAAAGAATGTCACATTACTGAAGCAACTCAGTTACACCTGGGCCCAAAAGATCAAAAGTCAATAAACTTAAGCATAATAAATACAAAGAAAAATATGTAAAGGCACATCAAAATCAAATTTGTAGTAACAATGCATATACAAAAGAAGAAAGTTCTCAAAATGATGATCTTGACTTCTGCCTTAAGATACTGGGGAAAGAAGAGCAAATGAAACCTAAAATAAGTGAAAGATTAAAACAAATAAATAAATATTAGAGTGAAAATAAATGAAATAGAAAACAGAAAACCAATATACCCAAAAGCTGAAGATAAAAATTTGATAAATCTCTAGCCACCCTGATAAATCAAAAAAGTAGAAAATATATATTGCCAATATTAGAAATGGGAGAGATAGCAACACTAACATTTCTACAGATACTATACTATGAACAATGTTATACCAATAAATTCAGCAACACAGACAAAATTAAACAAATGTCCTGAAAGACAAAAGCTACCAATATTCCCTCAAAAAGAAATAGATAAATTGAATAGACCATATCTATTAAAGATATTATATTTTGAGCCAAAACCATAAACAATTTCCAGGACTCAATGGCACCACTGATAAAGTAATATTTAAGGAAAAAATAAAACTAATTCTTTCAAAAGTTCTCCAAAATATTGAAGAGGAAGGACTATTTCCCAATTCATTATTTGAGGTCAGCATCATACCAATACAAAAATCAGACAAAAAATATTATAAGGAAACTGCAGGCTCAATCTCTCTCATGAACATGTAGACACAAAATTTTACTGGTCCACTTTTAACAAAGTGAATTCAATAATATATCTAAAAGATATTAAATCATGACAATCTAGTATTAATTTCAAGGATGCAAGGTCAACTTAAGATTAAAAATGCATAATGTTGCATCTCTAAAATGGTTCTCAATGGCACTCATTTCTAGGTATCCTTCTTATTATTTAATTCTCAACTCTTAACTATAGACTGCATTTATTGACGTGTATCCAATAGAGTATGGCAGAAATCATGAGATACTACTTCAGAGAAAATATTATATAAAAGACAATAGATTCTGCATTGTTTTTCTACCTCCTTTTCCCTCATTCTCATTTCCTCTCCCTTATATCACTATTTCGGGGGGGGGGGGGGGGGCAGCCTATCTTGAAGCAGCCCTGTGGAGAGGCAGATACAGAAGGACTGAGGCCTTAAAACAACCAAATAAGTAGAGCCTTCAAGTGCAAATGCAATTTCAGTTTTTGTTTAACTGGAACGTCACCTATAACACAGAGAGATGGAGGCACACAGATAAGAAACACCTGGATTCAAGACCCACAAAAACTGTGAGATTAAAAAAAAAATGTTGGTTGCTCTGAAATTTTAAATTATGGGATAATTTCTTATGTAACAAAGATAAATAATACACAAATTTTTTTAAAATCATATGATCATCTCGATATCTTAGAGAAAAGAAAGCATTTGACAAATTCAATACCCATTCATGACACTCTGAATGAGACTTCCTCAACCTGATAAAGGGCATCTAAAATTTTCTAACATCATATATAATGATGGGAGACTGACCACTTTTCACCCCAAAACAGAAGCAACTCAAGTATGTCCACTCACAGCACTTTGATTCAACATTGCATTATAAGTTCTAGATGATAAGGCAAGAAAAATAAATAAAAGCTATTCACATTGAAAAGAAAGAAAGAAAACTGAATGTTCAAAGAACATATGTATGCAAAAAATCTAATGAAATCTATAAATGCAAAAGCCACTTAAGAAAATGAGTGATTTTTATCAAGGGTGAAAAAGATAAAATCAATATATAAAAATCATTCATATTTCTAGAAATTAGGAAAAAAATCAGAATTTCAAATACCAGTTACAACAGCATCAAACACTATAAAATAAACTTAACAAACAAACAAAAAAAGAACCCTATACAAACCTGTAACAGAAACTATAAAATATGGCAGAGGAAAGTAAAAGCTAAGATGGGCGTATAGGAGAGTCAGGGAGGCAGGACACAAATAAAGGAGACTAATTCAGGGGTCTTGACATTTATTGTAACATTTTCAAGAGAAATCTAATCTCTGTGCTTCAACCATAAAATATTAGTACTTATTGCTTTTATTTATAACATAAAATATTAGTAGCCTATTTATATATCTGTACAAATGCATATAAATAATAATATGAAAAAGATATTAGTGGGATTTGAAATAGAAAAAGTGATATGTTTTAATTCCATTGCTAGCCCCAAAATTTAGCACCAGGAAGCACAGATGCCACCATCTCTTAGTTCTGCCAAGGAGAATATGGAGCTTTCTAACCTTATATGCTACTTTTTATTCAAGGTCTTTGAAGCATATTAGTAAATTATACTTCTTCAGATAAAAACTGTATTTTTCCTCACTTAAAATACACAGGTAAAGTTTAACTTTGTAGCATATGTACACCAGTGCAGCCACAGAACAAAAACATTAGCACAGGAAAAATGACAAATGTCACTTCCACTGGACTGCAGAGGAAGGGAGGGTAATCAGGGCCCCTTAAAGCTAAAGGAATGAACTTTATTCTTAACCAGTTCATGAAATCATATAAATCTCTCATTTGCTGCCCTTCATGCTACCAACCCTAGCAAACCTAAGCCTCCCAAGGTTATCTGCTGTCTTTGAGAGAATGAGGCACACCATTTGGAAATTCTGTCTATACAATTTAAGCCAGAGAAACTACTACAGAATCTACTGCGAGTTAAGCCTTATCTCTATCTATATATGTTCTGAGTCAGATAGCCTTATTTAAAGGATCTGAGTATGGCACAATGGATAAGGGTAAAGATCAACTATTTACTTATAGAAAACCAGCTTTCTAAAGTATTCTATTACTAGGACAGATGAGGGGCAGCTTTTTCCTAATGTTTAGGGGTGGGGGGAATACATTTAAATAGCTAAACCTAAAATATTTCCCAGGAATATTTTGAAGCCATTCCACATTTACCATATTCACCAAGTAGTAGCAGATGATAACAATAAATATAGAAAATAATAAACATACATTTCTTAGAAACTGTATGATTTAATAGATACATACCTAGGGTGGTGATTTCACTTACTACATTGACAAACATTTCTTGCTAATTAGTTCCTAGATCATATGTTACACTTGATCTTAGCCAAAAGGCCTAGAAGCGATAATATGTTAAATTTAAACTATATCAGTATCCTGCAGTAGTTTTCAGAGTACCACATTATTCAGGCACTCCACCAGAACACATGTGAGGCTCAAAATCTTCTCACATATGGTATACATACGTATACCATCACAAGCAAGGATGCTGCCCCTTTTCCAAAAGTCCCTTGCTCAGTGCCTGGCCCACAGTAAAGCTCAATTAAACAGACTAATAAATTAATAAATCATATTCAAGAAGATTCACTTAAATAAGTGATCTTCACACTTTCTTGCTAAAAGAGCTGATACATTTATTTACAAAAGCCATTATCAAAACAATGCCATCTTGACAAATTAAACATATATATTCATAAAATGCTATCAACAAAATATTCTTTAACTGCAAACTCATTGTGATAGTCAAAATTCTAAAATGACACCCAATAGCCCTTGCCTTTGAATAATTCCCCTTCTTTTGGATGTGATTATAATGAGACAGTTCGTGATTATAAATTTTGCTACATGGCAAATGGGAGATTAAGTGGATGGGCATGACATAACCAGTGAGCCCTTTAAAATCAGACCGTTTTCTCCAACTAATGGCAGAAGAGAATGTGAGGGATGTGATCTGGCTAGCCTGGAGAAAAGCAAAAGTTCATGCTATAAACCAAACTGCCTGCAGGGCCTACATGGTATGGACTAGTGTCTGCCTGAGAGCTAACAGGAAAATGGGGATCACTGTCTTGCATACACAAGAAAATTAATTCTTGATCTTATAAAAGGATCCCAAACCTTAGATAAGAACCACAAGTCCAGATACCACCCCAATTTAAGCCTAAGATCTTGGGAAAAGAAAACAGCCACAGCATGACCTGACTTCTAAGCTATGGAAGCTGTGAGATAATAAACCAGTGTGTTGTGGAACTTCACTACACAGCAATAGAAAACTAATAGACTTTTTTGGAAATTGCTTGAAGCACATTGACATTTGAGTAATGTTTTAAAGGAACAAAATACCACTTTCCAAATTTTATATACTATATCAGATCCAGAGAAAATAAGTGATGAGTCTCATGACTACTGTCAATGTATGACCATATATTGAGAGTCTGTGGCATCACATAACTCCATCAGTACTATAAAGTTCATCAACAAATTTGTCACATAAGTTTATATACAATTTAAGCTGTTCTGCACTTCAGTTGAGTCTGTGTGAATAAAATCGGTATCAGCACTGGCTTTGTTCATGAGTCTTCATCCAGGAAAGTAATCTATACTTGAATTTTCCACATTAGGGCAAAGTAACTGTTCTGGAAAAGATTCAGGTTTCCAATATTTGGGATGAGCTACTTAAATGTGATCTAGCCGTCTCTGTTAACAGCAAACACAACAGAAAGCATCCTTGTTGGCCTCCAAGCTTATAGGGCAATTCGTCCCTGTAAACCCAAGTAAAGCAAGGAGAGAGACAACTTAGAGAAAGACCCAGGTGAGGTAAAGTAAGAACAGTGTTCATTCCTCCCCAAAAGTTTGCAATTCCTGGCAAATCTTAGATTAAAACTATTGAAGTTCATGAAGAGAAGGGTGAGCAGCCTAGATCTAGCATGAAAGAGGACCCTGGAGAGCAGAATACACACTGGTGCTACTCCCCAGTGCCTGTGTCTTCATGTGAATCCTTCTATGAACCTCTAAGCAACTTAAATAAATTCTTCCACTCCACAAACAGAATTTCTTTCCACAAAACAATGCTTATGGTCAGTGCACTAGAATGTATTGGTTAAAGATAAAACATCATGTATTATGAAAATTCTGGAAGAGAAGTACATAGGTCAAATTGGAAAAACATCAGTGGGTAACCCCTAGGGCCTCAAAAAGTCAGATTTTTCCAGTCAACAGATACTAATCCTCTTGTCTATTATTAAATTTCAGGTGCAATCCTAGTGCCCAGATTTGGGCCTGTGTTCTAATTCTCCACTAAGGAAAAGAAGGGATCCTTCCAAGGTAATGGCTTCCAGCTGAGAAACATCCAGGTGTCACCAAAAAAATCAAGATACTTTCAAAAACTCAGGAGTAATGCTAGCAGGACAGAGGAGCATGTCTGAAGGGACTTTTACTGACCAAACTGTTATTGTTTATTTGAGGATCAAAAGAAAAAATAAATACGGCTCAATGGAATGAGTTACCCTAAGACTAGGAGTTCATTATGATTTCTAAAGAGAAAAGTTACTATAAAGAGTAAATGGCAGTTATAATATGAAAAAAGGGTGAACAAATAAGATAAGGTTGGCTTTACTACAGAGAATGCTGTGTAGTCAAGTAGTGTGGAACAAAGTAGGAACTGTATGGAGAATAGGAATGGCTGCTCAAGGCCGGTGGGGAAGGACTACACAGTAGGGGTGTGGAAAGAAGAGCAACTCAGCATGCTCCAGTGATAAAGACCTGGTCAACAAACAGAACGCCATGCTAAATGGAGGGAAATATTTACTCAGCAACATTTTTAAAAGTACACATCTTGCAAAGAAAACTTATGGGAAACCAATACAGGAGCCATTTAAAAAAAAAAATGTGTTAACTTTTAATAATATATGTGAAACTTAACCCTGAAAAAATGAAACTGAGCTGGAATGCCCACTCAAATTTGATAACACAAACATATCTCAACATCACAAAGCTACCTTAGCTTAGCTATCTATGCTAAGCCCCAGGCCAACATCATTCTAAATGGAGAAAAAATTGAAGGCATTCCCTCTAAAATATAGAACAAGATAGGGATACCCTCTTTCACCACTTCTATTTAACATAGTTTTTGAAAACACTGGCCAGAGCAATTAGACAAAAGAAATTAAAGGGATACATATAGGAAAAGAAGAACTCAAATTGGCACTATTTGCTGATGATATGATTCTATACCTAGAACACCCTAAAAGTTCTACCAGAAAACTTCTAGAACTAATAAATGAATTCAGCAAAGTAGCAGTATATAAAATCAACACCCATAAATCAAAGGCATTTCTGCATATCAGTGACAAATCCTCAGAAAGGGAAACGAGGAAAACTACCCCATTTATAATAGCCTCAAAAAAAAAATAATAAAATAAAATACTTGGGAATCAACTTAATGAATCACTAATTTGGAAAGGCAACCAAGACCCCAATGGTCAACAACTCAGTCCTCAGATCCTGTAACCTGAGCTGTTCCGAGAAGGTGTTGTTTTACCTGTGACTCACAATCCCAAGACATTTAAAAAAAAAAAAAAAAAAGACTATTGAACCTCTAGAAGGAATCTAAATGAGTGGATCTAAAATCCAGGAAGGTAAAGAAATAATAATGAAATCAATTCAACCCACAGTACTAGTGTTTTAAAATACAGGAAGTATCAAATGTAGTGATATAATTTGCAGTAATCATATTTGTGCATGCATTCTTTGTTTGAAGTATCTGAGATATATTCAAATAATCAGTCCGCACTAAATTATTATGTGGAATTAAAGGGGTTTGATTAAGTCTCTAACCAGTGTTTAAATAGAGAGAGAGAAATTGGTGATCAAAATTACTTTTATTAGCTACATATATTTTTAAGGTAATAGCTACAAGACTACAAGCAATAGCTGTTTCAGGCACAAAACCCCAGATGTTCCATATACTCTCACTGTCCTTTACACATGCCTTGTCAGTGGTCTCAGCCTGAAATGACTTCCACCCACACCAAGCCACGACTTGTCTCAAAAATAACTTTACCCAGGTGCCCTTGCTGATTTCATCTTACCCAAGGCTTTGCTAAACAAAAGTCCTCAGTGACTACGCATTTAGTCTGCTTCAGTATTTTGCATACCTTACATTGTAACTCTTCCCTTTAACAATAATCTCAACAACCTGATTATCTCCTCCATGGGGAAAGACTGCATCTTATATTCAGTTTATATCTCCCAAGAGCACCTTTCCTTCAAATCTTCTTTCAAAAGTCTAGTAAAGGTTTGTTGACTAATTCATGGAAAAGGAGGAAAAAAAAGAAAAAGAAAAGCTGTTTTCTCAAACCATAGCTTTCCAAAGAAAATGCCTCTGGTACCTTTTCTGCCCAAGGCCCACTGCAGTAAATAGCTATCATGAGCCCCATGTGAAAACAAGACATTCCAATATTAATGGGAATTAAGAATGTTTTCTATGACTGCATTCTTTCACACTTATTCCATTTAGAAACTGAAGTGACAAGAATCACATAAGCAGGGATGTCTCACGGTATTTGAAAACACATTAAAAAAGAAAGAAATCATCACAGATGCCAAAATAAACTTGTTATTTTTTTCCAAGTAAACTCAATGCCACTTAATATTGCAATCCAGGTGAGTGATGCAACCACACCCATGCATTCATCTCAATCAATTCATTTGGTCCACTCACTGTTAACAGAGGTTTGTTCTTTTACTGGCAGATTCTAAACTCAGGAAAAACTGTTAGAAATTCAAACAGCACTAGAAGCTCCCAAAGTCACAGTTTGACCTAAAATTTTAGCTTAGAGCCATGTAAACCCCAGCAACTGTCTATTGAAGGCACAGCAGTGGATGTGAAAGAGCACAACTTAATTCAGTTAAGGTTGGCATTCATTTCAAAAAGAAAATTCATTCGGGCTGAAAATTGTCCTCTTGAATCAACCATTTTCTGATGACTGGCTTTTTTTTTTTAAGAGCTCTAGCAGGCACTAGAAAAGAATTGGTTTAAAAGACTCCAAGTTGACCCACAGCAAATATGCATCATGCATCAAGAAGTAGCTACATCATCATCTTCTGACATTGGTGAAAAAGAATATATATCACAGGTCTAACACAAAACCAAAGTAGGCAAAAATCTTGACAATCTCTTATGTTTGTTTTCTCCCCTTGCCCATTTCCCTGTGAGGGAGTGAGTGCTTTCTCCTCTCAGTAACTTCTCTCAAAATCTGCTCCCTAGGGAAAAAACACCATCATTCATTTACAAGTTAAGTACTTAAATCGTAGTCTTGCCTCTCCCTGAATTTTTTTAACATTATGGAAGAAAAGCTTCCTGCCTTGTGAAAGTGATTTCTGCTCCCATCCATCATCAGGAGATAGATGAACCCAAATACTCTAGGGTAAAAATTAAGAGGAGGAACTCCTAATGCCACTGGAATCACCTATGACAGCTGTCTTCAACTACAACTAACCTGTAGGATCTAAAAGCATGCTTTCCTCTAATTGTGGGGTGTGGTCTTCTCTTTTCCCCTCAACAGTGTGTGTATGGGAGTGGGGGGGTAGAGATCAAAGTGTGAACAGCCACATAGAGAAAAGACAACCAGTAGAATGTGTTATTTATATGTATATGGAGGAGATACATTTAAGAGTGTCTTTACTTTACAGCTATATTTTATCAGAACCGGGCTCCTGCCTGAGATCACCTACAGATCATCATTTCTTATACATAAGTCAGAACTAAGTCACTTGTAACAAGCCTCCTAAACCCTCTGGGCCTCATTCTTCTCATCTGTTAAATGATACAACTGAAGGAAGCAGCTCTTTTGATCTTTCATAGCTTTAATGTTCAATCATGAACTCTGGGTGGCAGTTTACAGAGACATATGATTAAAATAGATAACTAGATAAGACAAGGAATGTAAATTTGTTTTTTGTGCTTTCTCTTACATGGCACTTTCCCTTAGGATTTTAGGGTTTTAGAAAAAAAATGGAGATGATGCTTAGAAGGATGGAGATGCTCTCTTGGTGTTTCCAATCTTCTCTAATTTTCCTTAACTATGAAATTCTGGCATTTTTTTCCTCACTGACAGCACCAGGGCATTTGGGCTGAGGAAGTACTTCTGTGAAACGTTGTGCAACAATACATGTTGCAGGACCTTGGCAGCCCTGGTGCTATTAAATGCCAGTCCTGCCCCTACATCACTGTAACCAATGCAATGAAAAAAGCCCTCACTGCAAACTACATCATTTTCAGAATGTACCTCATGATCTGTTATTTAAATACTCTACTGTCACCTATTTTCATATAAGCTGCTGTGGAATTTGCCTTAATATGTTTGGTTTATGTTGTTGGAATGGCAGGAGGTCTATTTGGTTTTATGCTCTTTCTCGTGTATTAATTTTATTTTCATGACCCAACTGTAAACACCTTGAGCACATAAAATATAATTTCCCTTTCTTTAGTGTCCCCAAAGCACTAAAGAATGGCCATGAAATGGGTCTTCTGTTAATATTTACTCAACGAAGGGTTAGTCTCCTAATTATACGTCTTCCCTTTTAGTTAAAAATAGCCCCTTAGAAAATTAGTCCTAAGAAACTACATTAAAATGAGGTAATTTCCAAGTTGAGATCTTTTCCAGTCAATGAAATCAGCTATTTCCACTCACCAGGATTCAATGTCTAATAATGTGGTTTGACTTTAAAATGCTTATTTCTCTACTGAATGATTTCTTTGGGGTCTGATCTAATTTCATTTGACTCCTGAATTCATCAACTAATGGATATGGTAGAATGGAAAACTCTTGAGACACTGTATTCTTTTATGCTGCTTCAATGACTATAGTTTTGTTATAACCTTTACTGGGCTTCAGTGCTTACCATCAACAGACTGAATAACTGTTTCCCTAACTGTGTTATAAAATATTTAGATGGTCTTCCCAGCAGCTTAAGCTTGGACAAATGTCACTAAAATAATTTTATTTAGCTACTTTATCTTTTGCTCTAATTATATGCTTGAGATTAGGTATATTAAATATAGTTTTGCTTATAGCTTCATATATAGATGATTTATTTATTGACCTCTAGGTTCTTCATTTCAACCGAATCATAATGATGCATTTAACATAAGGTTTATTGAACATTCATAGGAAGGACAGAAGTACCACTCCTATTATTAATTGAGGCCTATATAGGTTTTCAGCACATTGTTATCTTTGGGCATCAAAATTTCATCTGGGGTTTTCTTTGACACCTTGCTGCTTACAAACCAGTAGCCCTGGCATCACCCTGCATGTGAAGCACATCATGGTCCTATTGAGCTGGTATCTAGAATTTTAACTAGATCTCTAGTTGACATATTCACACATTAAAGCTTGAGACATGGTACTTAATCACGTAAGGATACACTCTGCTGTTATGGTCAAATAAGAGATAAAAATTGCAAGAGAAGAAAACTCCTTCAGAGACCAAATTTGTTGCAGTTTCCAGATACAACAAGAGTAATAATGTGTCACTGTTCATTGGGTGACATATTTTTGTCCAAACTTCCCAAAAATATTAAGTCTTAATATAATTTTAAACTCTGAAATGTTTTCTGACATCATTACACAATATACGTATGAATACAAATAGCGATGGAAGTAGAGTGGGGGGTAAAGAAAGAAAATACCTGTAGCATAAGAACATATAGAATATTACTTCCTACATGGAAATGTATGGATCATATGTAAATATATTTATAACACATGAGCTCTATTTTGCCATTGGCAGCCATATCTATTTTTTTTAAATATCACAACATTTTTCTAAGGAAAACTAAACCCAAAACCTTGCTACA
This sequence comes from Marmota flaviventris, assembly GCF_047511675.1. Classification (NCBI taxonomy): domain Eukaryota; kingdom Metazoa; phylum Chordata; class Mammalia; order Rodentia; family Sciuridae; genus Marmota; species Marmota flaviventris. The sequence continues at coordinate 26,061,929 of NC_092498.1, forward strand.
CTTTTTATTTATCGGGGCTTATTTGGTTGCTTTGGGGGAAAAAATAATAAAAGGAAATCACTATGGAACAAGAAAAAAATTTAAAGGAACTTAGACTTTTAAGAGTACCATGAGTCCTAAAACAAGTCCTTCCTCGGGGGGGGGGGGGGGAATTAAAAGCCCTCCAGATTGGACAGAGCATATGAACTCCTACTCTAACTCTGTGGAAAGCTGGGTGAGACATCTTTCAGATACTGTTTCCACCAAAAACTTATTAAATATCACAAAAGATTAAGACAGAAAGAAGGTGGCATGTAAATTTTTAACTCCCACTTGATATGTACAATTATATACTAATTCATTGTGGGGGGCAAGAATGTAGCATTTATATCCTGTGGTCAAATCAGTATCCAGTTCTGGGAGGTGAACTGTAAGAATTAACATGACTATCCCCCCCACCACCACATTTTTAGGGTACATGAAATGAGAATTTACACCGACAGCAAAGGAGAGAATGTCCTAAGATTCCACAAAGCAAAAGTCTGTGCCAGCCTACAAAATTCCCACAGATAGAGGGGGGAAATGGAATACCCATTCTTGACAAAATAGAAGGACCAAGCTACCCAAGTAGCTCACACTGCATGGCTGATTAGTTTCTTCATCAAGACACGATTCCCTTAAAGCTCTAATTCTAGAAAAGAGTCTATTCCTGCTCATAGGGACTTTCTCCCCTCTCCTAATTTAAATATAGCTCTTCTTTTTTATTATATTTTGTCTTTGGTCCTACCTAAGAAGAGGAAATCAGAGTGTATTTTAAAAAAAATTATATGATGCAGAATTATAAAATACCCTGGCAAGGGAAACTGACCAATGTTATCTATAGCAATTGGAAAACTAAGAATGTCAGAATTATTCATAACTAATAAACAGAACAGGCTGAACTGAAAATCAATAATGTGGGCCAAAACAGTTTGTACCTGTACACGCAAGCTTAGTTTACCAGGTATTTTTAAACATCATAAGGATTGCAGAAGCTGTCATTTGGCTCAAGGGCTGTGCAAAGGACAGTCTCAGGCACCATTTGAATCCTGTTTTGTTCACTTCTGATTTCCACTGAACTTCCCCTACCTTGTTTATACTAAAGCAGGCCAGTTTTTCCTTTATGTATCTACCTTTCAAATATCTGTAGCTTACTCTTCTGTCCCTGATGCATGATAAGGCATCCAGAAAGTGCAACAACATTAAAAAATAAAAATCAAAAATAATACATTACTAGAGGCATGACTGATCCATTAGGACCTGGATTCTTTTCCCCTGGTAACTATATGAACAGCATTTAAAAATAAGGATTATAAATATTTTTAAATTTCTTCCCTGAAGGAGAAATAAAAATTGTGTACTATCATCTTATTCTGAAATAGGTGGCTATATAAAAAAAATACAATTTATGTCTCTTCACCTATAATAACCATATTTTTAATAAAATTTAAATGCATTTTAGTGCCTGGATAACAATTTAGTGACTAGTGTCAAAAGCGATGTTATAAAGTTTAAAAGTTTGAAATAAAGCTAGATATAAACCTGACCAAAGAATTCATGAAAATATAGGGCATCACTCAATATAGGATTGACTTTTGAAGCTCTTAACATTTTCAGAGAATCATATATGGGTCACTAACCACACAGAGCTTATGAAGAGAGACACAGGGAACAATGAGCCTTTGAAAAGAAAATGGAAGTATCTTTCAATGTAGCTCTAACAATTGGTCCATCTACTGTGAAGAGCTAAAATTTCAGCAATAATAAATTTGACAGAAATCCATTAATAATAAGGTCCTAACTGATTTCATGAAGACTGATTCTGTAAACCTTCCCTACAACTGAAAAAAGTCAATAGTGACTTCTAACTGAGATGTCCAAGGTGAATAGAGCAGAGCAGCTGGATGCACATATCCTGCTGCTTGTCTGCCACCTGAAACAAACCCCAGTGCTTCCAGAAGCATTTTACTGTCAACTTTGTGTTTTTAGCTAGATCTCATTTAGCTGAAGAAAAAGCTGGTGGAACAAACATGTTATCAACTGGGCAGAAAAGTCTATTGAATACACACCTTTCTAAAGCCTGCCAGATGATAAATAGAAACCTAGAGCATTCTGTTACAACCTCCTTTTATCCACTCAAACCAAAAACATTAAGAGACAATCACATGTGCTCTATAATCAAACAAACTGGGCAAGATATAATGCAGTTGATGAAAGAGATGTACATGAGCACTTCTAGATGAAATGACAATGATGATGGTGGTAGCTAACTTTTGAGCTCTTATTATATAATGGTTACTGGGAAAACTGCATTAAAAACTAGTTTCTCAATCTCTACAACAACCCCATGAGGGGTTTATAGCATTATCTCAACTTTATAGGTAATTAAATTGAAGCACACATGAATTAAGTAACCTGTGCAAGCCCACACAGAGAGCAAACACAGCAGATGAGATTTATTGCAGGACTCAGACTACAAAGCCCAAGCTTTTGACCACTGTGTTGGCTCCTGAGACTTGTGTTCTGAGAGAAATAAATAAAGGAAGGACCTGACCTACAATACTTCTCTCCATTCTTGCTTACCTCTCCTGATGCAAAAGAAAAGCACTTTCAAAGCTGCACAAAATAACTTGTCTGTGGTTTAAGGTTTTCTGGGCTATCCTTCCATCCTCCCTGCAAATCTACCATCAAACTAAACATGCATTTGATTAATCTAATTCTGAATCAGCCTCATATCAAAAAGTCAGGTCATGACAGAAAACAGTAATACTCATTAGGAAAAAATGGGCTAATTGGAAAAGATAGGATGACTCAGTTATTAGGTATGGCAATGTTGAATTTTCCTCCTCTATGTTTGGCCACCTGGACTGGGAATTAAATGCATAGAGACACATGAACTCCTGACTGACCCAGCCTAGGAATTGTCAAATCAGTTGATAAGAAATAAATGGACAGCTTTGGGACCAGACCTTAGCTTTCAAAAAAGGATCATCTAGCAGATAAGCCATCTGGATTTAAGAAAAGCAGTATGCAGAAGAAATTTAAGATAGAGAAAACAATGTTGATGAAGGTCAGCTTACCTCATCCAATGAAAAACTGCTTAATGTGGCATCAAGCCTACACTCATTCTCTCTAATTCAGAGGATTTCTGGGGGTTTCTGGTTGAGCGTCCACTGAAAACAGGAGTGGGGAGTAAAAGACAGCCTGGAATGGATCTCAGGAGACTGAGCAGGGTTTCCATCAGTCTTTGCTATAGAGTTAAAATGAATAAGGGACTAGAAGCACAGTAAGTGAAATCTGAATGTTAATGATGGTAAAAACCACAGTCTACCTTCCCATTGAGGATTTCAGCAGACTGTTGCTATCCACAAAGAATGGACAGGAAAATCTCAGCAGCCCAGTTATCATGCTCAATCACCAGAAGATATAAAGAATCTAAATACACTTCCCTCTACATTTCTATTCTTAATTCCTTGGCCCTTCCCCACAGGCTATTATTTTTAGTATCTCTAAATTATTTACTTAGCTATCCATATGTGAACTTAATTTAGTGACATCATGTAAGGGGAAAAAACACTTATCTTTCTTTTCCATATAAAAATCAACACATACTCTGAAAAGGAATGAAATTCTGACATGTGCTATAACATAAATAAATCCTGAAAACATGCTAAGTGAAATAAGCTGGACACCAAAGGCCAGATACCATATGATTCTATTTGATATAACACAAGGTTACAGAGTAGGCAGACTCACAGACACAGGAAGTAGGGGAAAGACTACCAGGGAACATGAGTAGGGGTGGAGAGAATAGTGAGTTATTTAATGGCTGCAGTTTCTGTTTGGGATGATGAAAAAGTCCTGGAAACAGATAGTGGCACTAATTGCAAAACAGTGAATGTACTTCACACACTGAGTTGTAAACTTAAAAATTGATAAGATACTAAATATTTTAGTATTTTTAATGGGATTTCTTTTTATATAGTTGTAGATGGACATCATGCCTTTATTTTATTTATTTATGGGGTGCTGAGGATCGAATCCAGTGCCTCACACATGCTAGGCAAGTGCTCTTGCACTAAGCTACAGCCAATTATAAAAATCAAAGCTTATAGTATCTCTTTCATGAGTACCAAAATGGAAACACATAAAACTTGCCACAGAGTTTCTCAATGAAATATTTTAAAAACAAATAGATTTTAAGTTCCTTGAGGACAGGTAATAATGCATCTGTTAAATTCATTATTATGATACACTAAGTTCTCGGTGAATGTTTGTTTAATATATAAATGTTTAAAAGAAAATAGAGGCTGGGCTGGGGTTGTGGCTCAGTGGTAGACTGTTTATGTAGCTTATGTGAGGCACTGGGTTCAATCCTCAGCACCACCTAAAAAATAAATAAATAAAATAAAGGCATTGTGTCCATCTATAACTAAAAGTATATATTTTTAAAAGTCCACAACTATAATTTAAAAAATAAAAAAGAAAGTAGAGGAAGAGTTCTCCTAAATAGGAAATATTTTAAAAGCATTAAATTTACTATCCATAAGAAAGTATTCTGGAGCATAGTTCAGGGAAAATGTCAATACTCTGTATCTAAGCTCTGTGTACTTTGTCTGTGGTTTCCTCAGAGCATGACTTACCATGTCTTACATACAGTAGGGAGTTAATAAATGTTGGCACAAAGAGGGGAAAATGTGATATAAAATCAGTGTCATATTACTACTCTATTATTCTGCTTTTTAAAAACTACTACTTTTTAAATGTGTAATTCCTTCTGTCACAGGATGGAAAAAATAAACCTCACAGTTTACACAAAGTGAAGGTAAAAATATAAATAGCTAGAACATATCACTCTGAGAAAAAGAAACAGCAAGCACAGGGCACATTGTCTTCTAAATAGAAAAGTTCTATCTTTTTTTTAAGAACAGCTTATAGTTCATCTTATTTTTTTAGAAAATAATAAATGATTTTTTTTAAAAAAAAGAAAGAAAGAAAGTAAATTTCAGGAGCTGGAGTTGTGGCTCAGTGGTAGAACGCTTGCCTGGCATGTGTCAGGCCCTGGGTTCGATCCTCAGCACTGCAAATAAATAAATAAATAAATAAATAAAAATAAGATAACAGATCCATAGACAACTAAAAAATATCTTTAGAAAATTTCAGCTCTTTGGAAGAAAATCCAAATATTCATTTTCAAAATTCAATGTCCAACCTTCACAGTAAATAGTTGAGTGATAATAGAAATACATTTAAGATTGCCTTCTCCAAAAATCATTTTTTTATTTATTGTGAATCATGTTATCAATATTTCCCTCAGCCTATCAAGTGATCTGGTATTTTCTTAAATTTACTTCTGACACAAAATTATACAGAACTGGCTGACAACCAACATGCAAGTTACTGATGATACTGAAAATATTCACATTTTATGTGAATTACTAAATTAAGGTATGTATACATAACAGACTATTTTAAAAGCAAGAAAAAAAAAGAAAGAATATCAAATGCTAACATCCTTAATATTCACCATCTATACAGTAGATGAATCCACATAAACTCATCAGGACCATATAATATATTAATCTCACTCTGAACAACATTAAAACATGTCCTTCAACTTCGACCCCTTGCCCCTACCACTACCAAAAATTGTGTGTCAATTCACAAAGGAAACAGAAATTCAACCTCTGTAGATGTCAAGATTTACATCTCAATCTCATGATTTTTATCTTCTTATGAACAGGTAAACATCATTTTAGAGTAGCCCGTCTGTCTGCTGCCCTGGTATTTTCATGCATGCAGGGGCTCTCCATTAGCCTCCAAAATGCCAACAGTCCACTATAAGAGGCAGCACTTCAAGCAGAACTGCATGAAGGATTATCACTTCCGAGCATGAAAGCATACCACTACAGGTGTAATGATGCAAAATACTAGCACTCTGACCTCTGCTCAGTAGCACACACTTAAGGCAGGTGCACTTCTGTGCTCCAGGGAAAGAGGGGGTGGAATGAGCAAGAAATAAGACCCAGATCCCCAAAATTTTAGAGATATTTATCCCATTCAGATCCAGTCCAGCTAAATTCATGGACATCAGTTTACCAAAGAAAAAAAGTGGTCTTCTGTCCTTCACTCACTTGACTCAGAGGGCTTTTAGTCAAGCAAAGTCAGGTAAAACAATCTATAAGATTTCATTAAGCTATATCAAATAGGACTAGTTTCAGAAGAAATAGGACTCATCTATGGCAAAGAAGCAGTCCTTGAACCTTTTCCTCATCTTATCACTGCCACTGGTGTTTACAAACTACAAGCGATAGCCTCAGGAGCCTCCGGAGACTCTCATGAGTAACCTCCTGTCGAATGCCTAATTTAAATACCCCTTTATCAATCTGGTGATGGTTTTGGCAGTTAAATAGAAGGGAGTGAGTAAAATGACATGCATAAAATGAATCCTTTTCAAGTTGTAAATGAGTGAGTCAGGATTCAGACTTGCCGAGATGCTCCAAATTAAAACCCTTGCTATCATTTTAAGCATGCTCCGTCTTACCGTTTTGCTGTTGTCTGTCTCAAGCTTGATTCACCTGGAACTCTTTAACATGTCTCTAGCAATATGTTTGCACCAGGCCAGCCTTATACAGCAACTGAATTCACATCTTTCTGCACTAGCAAGCTGAAATGGTACGGCCGTACTACAACCAAGACAGGGGGAAGCATAAGCACAGGAAAAAAAAAAAAAAACAGAAATCACCCAAGAGAAGCTAATCTCAGTGGAATAACACCAATAATGGTTTCTAAAGAGGACAAAGGACATGCTACCTTTCAGTATCAATAGCCTTAACAGTTCAATTTTTTTCCCCAAAAAAATCTAATTTTTTTTCATCCAAACACGATGGACTTGCCTGTGGAGTTCCCAGGAAGGCAGAGTAACCGGGCTCTGCAGCAGCATTGCAGCCAAAGTAACCGTGCATATGCTGTCCAGGCAATTCACAACACCGGCTCTTCAGAAAGATATTGATTTGCAATGCAGGGCTGCTTCAAAAGAATACAGAATGGGAGCCAAACAGCTAATGGTGATTGCATAGGAGGAAAAACATTTAATCAAGGGGATGCACCTCATCATGCTCAATTCAATTTTTTAAAAGCACTGGAGAAAGCCAATAAGTGTCCTGAGTGACAACCCCATTAAACAATAATCTGAGGTCCTACAGAAGCCAAGTTTAGGTTACCATTATTAATGCTGCAAAAGCTGAGAAAAATGGTTTAATGTGTCTATGTGCATACATTTGTCATATGTAAATGGGACATAATGAGAACTCTAAAATAACCATGCACCAAATACATAAGGTTAAAAAAAAAAAATGCACAGGTGTAACATTTAAAGAACCAAAGTGACAAAATGCATAGTTATGAGCCTTCAGAATTTTTGATGGGTATAGAGCTCATACCACTCACAAATATAAAATACCAACACAACCAAATCTCACAATTCTTAGGCAAATTGTGCCAAGTCATGCCACAAGGTGCTGGGTGGCACAGGAAGGATGCCAAACTACCACTCTTTTAGCGACCCCTACAGGGGAGTGATTGATCTACAGTTATCCTGTTTAAAGGATTCCCTGTCCTGGGAAACAACTAGAGAATTTGTACCTTAGATTAAGACACAACAGTGTAACTGACAAATACCCTAAGTAAGAAATTAAAAAGTGAGGCATAAAAATCTGACCTCATACATTTTCACTTATTTAAGAAATTAAGGTACAAGAGGAGGTAACTACTCTGTCAATAATGAGTAGTCGATGTTCCCATAACTCAGGGGACTTGGGTACACACGGAAGATCAGAAAGCTGGGGAAAAGCGCTTTCCCTTCACATCCTAATTGGTTTAAATGAGTCATCTCCCTTTGCCCATAACTCAGAAGCCATCTTCACCATCATCACTTTGAATGATGACACTCAACTTTATTTTTCCTGCATCACACAAGTTCATTCAAAATCTGACAAAAAGTTCTTCTTAGAATGTAAATGTTATGTTTCTTTCTTTACCAAAGCCCAGGGGAAAAAGCTATCTCTTTAATATCTGAATACTATTGAAACTATTAAAACTATTTTTCCAAACATCATTTCTTCAGAGTGGACTCTTCCCTCCAGCCCACAAAGGCTTTTTCAGAACCACCAGAATTTCTTATTTGAATCATTTAGGATTTAATCATATGCTGCTACCTAAAAATCTCTCACAGTATTGGAATTTTCCCTATTTAAGCCCCTATAGGGACAAACCATATCAACTGCTTTTTGTTTTGTTGTTTTGTTTTTTGTTCCCCCCACAGCTCATAACACAAGGCTGGGCATCTGGCAAATAAATATTTAAAATAATCGATGAATTTCCCAACTTTGTATTTTAGGGCTATAATATGCATTTTGTACTTTGGCAATTTCCCCTCCCCAATCATTCAATGTTTCCTATAAAAATACCTGTATTAGAAATGCTTCCTAAGTCACTCATTGTAAGTAATTCCCATGTCTTTTTTTCTACCAAATTGGCTGATCAGGACACATGAAGTGTTCCCACATTTACTTAAGCTATCCTATATAAAAACCAACAGGATGAGCAAAACAAAATTTCCCCTTTATTCTTTATTTTAGTCCTTCAACAAACACATATGGAGGTGCCCAGCAGTGTTAGCAGATGTGTTCTCTGCAAAGAACTCAATGATGGGTGGGAAAAAAAACAAGTGATTATAATACACTGAAGGAAGTGTTTTGAGAACACTGGATTGGGTACAAATAACCTCTGACGGGCCTGGAGTTGGCTCAGTGGTAGAGCGCAAGACTTGCGCATGTGAGGCACTGGGTTCAATCCTCAGTACCACATAAAAATTAAAAAAAGGTATTGTGTCCATCTACAACTTAAAAAAAAAAAATTTAAAACACACACACACAAGCAAATAACCTCTGATGGGTGGCTCAAAAGAGACTTAAAGAAGGAAAGCTGAGTCTTCTAGACTCTGCCCAGGAGGGGAAGGGTATTCAGGAACAGCCCTGGCAAAAAGCTTCTATGAAACTGGAAGATGCTTGAGGAAATGACAAAGTAGTGCACAGCATGCTGGCAGCTGTGGCACCTGAAGGAGAGGTGCTTCAATGCCCTGCCATAGAGTGGCCCATAAGCCATGCTAAGTTAGGGGCTGGAGCTGGGGCTTAGTGACAGAACACTTACCTACCATGTGTGAGGCACTGGGTTCGATTCTCAGTACCACATAAAAATAAATAAATAAAATAAAGGTATGCTATCCACCTACAACTATTAAACAAAAAAAAAAGTAGAAGCTTTATCCAATAGGAAATTTTCACTTGCTCCAAAAAGAGGGCCCTAAAGGACTACAGGCAAAAGAGGGGCTGGATGGAATTTTTCATTTTACAATAGGAAAATGACATAGAAACTGGATTTGGAAAGGGAACGGGGGAAGGCCACTTGGGAAACTAAGACAAGACCCTGAACTAAAGCAATGAAATGGAAAGTCAATGAAAGGCGATAAGTTGCTTAATGAGTGACTGGACATGAGGTCTAATGGTAAGGGAAAATCCAAGCACAACTCTGAATCTCTAGTATAACTAAGTGCAAGGTTGGATTATAAACTACAAGAGTGGATAGAGGAAGAACAGCAGCTTGAGAAGGAAAGGAAACTCATGAATTCAATATTTTACATTGAGTTTTAGACATCTCTGGCAAAATCAAGTGAATGTGTTGAGTAGGCAGCTGCATAAAATTCTGGAGCAAAGGAACAAGATCAAAAGTTTATGTGCCTTAAGGTTGGGAATTCCTAGAAACACAGCTTAGTCGGATTCTCATTCACCTAATATTTTAAGGACATGCTCTCAATGGAAAGGAATGAGGACATGAAACAAGGAGGGGAAAATCATGGAAGAAATGTGGCTCAGATAAAATGTCTGCACTCGATGTGGGTCCCACTTGAAGCAAGAGAAATAGCTTTTGTACCCCTGGCCCAGTCAGCTATTGATTGGGGCCTGGAGAGCAAGGCTTCCACAAAGCTAGGGACACACTGACCCAGATGTGAGCAGGGTGCCTACAGCACCAGCCAAACTATGCTTCAGTCACAGCGGACAACTGTTCTTTCCCTCAAAGCTTATCCCTGCCTCAGGCATCTTTATCTCTGCTGTTTGCTCTGCCTAGAAAATCCCTTGGCTGACTCCTCATTGCTCAGCTGAATCTCAGGACTCTCCTCCTCAGAGTCCCTCCAATTGGCTTCCCTCCCTGGTTGCTCTTCCTCAAAAATCACTCTGAAATGCTTGTTCACTAATTTGCTTTGTTCATTTGCTCTCTTCATCCTCCTTTAGGATGAGAGCTGCTCAAGGGCATGGGCTCCTACACTGGTCCTCCTGTGTTCCCTGATCACCTAGAATAGCACCCAATGCTCGTTGCATAAAAAAATAGGAAAACTCGCTGGTGACAATATTCAAACAAATTCTGTGGATGTGTGTGGAGTGGAAATGGATGTAGAGTTTGAAAAATGAGTAAGAAGAAAAGGCTGTGTCAATAAATGACAATTTTATAGTTGGCCACAAAGCAGAAGTAAAGATAGGGGCTAGAGGACAAAGCTGCGCAAAATTTATCATTATGTTCATCCATGAAGAATAACTTCATTAGGGGACACTGACATGTATCTGAAATTATACCACAGAAGAACAACAGAGGTTAAAAACAAGTTTCAATTTTCAAAGAGAAGAGACATAAAATCTTCTTCCAAAAAAAAAAAAAAAAAAAACAAGCATCTTATTGGATAAATGAGTACAAGGTAAAAAAAAAACTGATCCCTGGAAATGCCTGCCTTCACATGAAAGTTTTTTAAATTCTAAAACATATTATGCACATCTATGACATTTTAAGTAGATTATAAAAAGAGCAATCTTCAGATTACCTCAACTGACAATGGGGTCGATTTTGAACATCAGCCACAGCCTTCAGGGTAACAAGCAGTCACAGGGCTGCCTGGCCTCCCGCTCAATCACCTGACACCTTCCCCGCTTTCCCTGCTGCCTTTGTTTTCATGTTCCTTTCTCTCTCACCTTCAGGCTTTTCTGTGGCCCTAAATATGTCTCCTTCTCAACATCATCAGCTTCTCTCAATCTTGCCACAAGCTTTTTCAAGGATCCATCCTCGTATGGGGCACACTTAAGAGTGCAGGATTAGAGGACGGGTTTGAGTCTCTAGGTGGGTTGGGAGCAGAGTTGGAAGCTCTCTCCTCTCCTCTCCACAGGCTCTGGGGTACTTCTTGGCTATTCAGACCCTTTGTTTCATGCCAACCTACCCAGCACCATCTCCGACTCTGCCAGATATCTGAGCCTCACCTAAGTAGGCTCATAGAACAGATGGAGCATTAAAAATTGGGAAGAAAAAAGTTGATTGAAGAAATGGACATAGAAACACTTTTTTGTTCAGAATTAAACAAGGAAAAATAAACACTAGGAAAACTTTTTCAAGATGAGGAGAAGCGGAGAAAAGAGCTTGCTTTGTACATATGAACAAGTCACCCACTTACATTTTTTTAAGTGTGAGAGGAAAACATTGTAATTGTTTTGAAAAGTGATAAAGAAAAGATAAAATTTTTTCCCAAAATAAATTGGTTTTCAAATCCCTTATAAGCCATGTCTTTTTTTTTTTTTTTAGGTCAATGACAAGGTTTGTTTTTTTGTTCATGTACCTGTAACATTTTTTTGTAGTTATAGATGGACAACATGCCTTTATTTTAATTTATTTTTGTATGCGGTGCTAAGGATGAAACCCAGTGCCTGACACACGCTAGGCAAGTGCTCTGCTACTGAGCCACAGTCCCAGTCCCCATGTCTTTCTTTCATAAGCATTTATAATTAAATGTTCATGTCACTGACCGATTTTAAGATGTTCACATATCTTTAGTAACCTAAACCTTAACTTTCTAGTAAACCCAGACAATTTCATGACTTAATTCTTATACACCGATGCCATTCAGTATACTTAAACACCAATATATCTAGAGAAATGTTTACTTAAAATACTTTCTCGAAACAATAAAATTCTGGAGTTTAAGTTGAATATTTAAAAGGTGTTTCTTAACTACAATACCAAAACAACCATTTATAAATCATCACTCATCGCATTTCATAGTATTTTCAGGATTTTCTTCTTAATATTATACAACTTTGAGTGGTTTCTTGATTCTCAAGGGGAAAAATGGAACCAATTTTATCAATAAATACAAGAGATTCTATTGCAATCTAATAATCTTCTTCCTGAAAAAACTTTGCACTCTTCACTGTTAAATTGCACCCCAAGAACAAGAGGGAAAAATAAGATAATAGATAGTGTTCTCAAAACCCATGCATCCAAAACATTAATAAAAAGAATTCTAACAAATTCACACATGCCATGTCTTTTTTCCCCTTAATTTTAAAAATTTATCAACTATGTAACCTTTTTATTTTATACTAATTGACAATTTATAATTGTATGTATTTATGGGGAACAATGTGATGTTGTGATTTGTGACAACAATGTGGAATGATTATACAAGCTAATTAGCATATTCATCACCTCAGTTATTTTTTGTGATGAGAACATTTGAAATTTACTCTTAGCATTTTTGAAATGTATAATACATGATTATTAACAGTATTCACCATGCTGTGCAAAAGACCTACAAAAAGAAAGAAAACCTGATTCCTCCTGAGACTTTGTACCCTTTGGCCATTATCACCCATTCCCTCCTTGTCCAGCTCTATACGCACCATTTTACTCTCTGCTTTTTTGAGTTCAACTGTTTAGATTCCACAAGTGAGTGAGAATATGTGGTATCTCTCTGTGCCTGCTTATTTCACTTAGCATAATGTCCTCCAGTTCCATCCATGTTGTTGCATTCCACCTCTTTTTGGAGGCAGAATACTATTCCACTGTGTAAGAACACATTTTCTTTTTCCACTTACGTTGACTACATAACTTGGCTATTGTTAATACTACTGCAAGAACAAGAGAATGCAGACATCTCTTTAACAAACTGGTTTCAAACTCTTCTGGGTACATACCCAGAAGAGGGATTGCCAAATCTATATTATCAGCTCTGTATTCCCTACAGTGCTGATACAGGTCTTATATATGACAGAAGCTCCATTAATGTTTCTTGGCTACAGACAAATCCTTCACTGGTCACTGTGATCTGCAAAAATATGTTCAGGTGAAAAAAATTCAGTCATGAATTTCATCTAGGTTGAAAATTAAAAGTCCAAAGACAGAGCTACTACAGAGGGACTTAAAACTGTTGCACTTAACAAGAAGCAACATGGCAGGTTAGAATCATGGCTCTAATTACACAAGCAGGTCGATGCAGACTATAATAATGAAAAAGAAGGCCTTATTTTTGCCTGGCTTTCAAAAATTTCATGTCACTACACAGTTATGCTTCCACCCAAGATTTCAGCAAGAAGAATTTTCTTCTTCCTTTATGGTGTGTCTTCAACTGTCCTGGGTAACAATCTGTCTGTATCTCAGTCTTTACTTCCCCCTTGGTTAAATTCTAATCCTTGTCACATAAAACGTGTGTGTTTGCATTAAATCATTGATTTTCTACATATCTACCATATATATTGTTTCCACATACCCATAAATGCATGTTTATATATTTATTTTTTGTTCAAATTATATATATAAAATGTGAGGGCATTTTTTTTCTATTTAAGACCTAGCAGCACACAACTGGAGGCATTTTAATGTGATGCCATACCACAACTATGTATAAAGAAGACTCAGATGTAGGACTGATTTTATTATGACCACATTCACTAAAGAACAGTATCCGAAAGTTCAAAATGTTTAGAACTACTATAATTTGAGAAATGACAGTTAAATCATAAGACTTCAGTGGCAGACACAAAATCCTCAGGTAGCAGCAAAAAGAAAAAAAGGTACTGAGAAAAGATATGTGGATTTTTCTCTCATGCTAGGATTATGATGCTTGTGAAGACTGAGGTTGCAAATCCACGACCATTAAAAAGCTCCTTTAGGGGCTAGGGTGGTGGCTCAGTGGTAGTTTGCTCACCTAGCATATGTGAGGGTTCAATTCTCAGCACCTCATATAAATAAATGAATAAAATAAAGGTCCATCAATGTCTAAAAAAATTATTATTAAAAAAAAAGAAAGCTCCTTAAGGAACTAAGTCTCATTCTTTGAAAACTTGCCTCAGTTGCTGAAACCTGCAGCCAGATCAACCATGGTCTCCACTGCAGTGTGCTACATGGGTGTTGGTACAATCCATGGGGATCACGAGGGCCACAATGACAGATTACAGGGACAAGCTGAGCAAAAGCTGAAGGCTCTTGAGTCTATTTACCCTGATTCCTTCACAGGCAGGAGTGTCTCAGCTACTCCTGTGAGCCTCCAGTCCTGTTCAGGTTCTCTCACCAGCAGGACAACCATGCTGAGAGGATGTCAAGGGGATGAGTGAAGAGGGGTTTGAGAGTGTCATTCCCTAGCTTGACTGCACAGTGATCTAACCCTCCTAACAACTAGTCTTCCAAAATTACAAATGGATCTCCTGATACCACATTCTCCTTCAGTAGTGCTTCACTTGACAAGGTACTGCTAAATATTATCAGAAAATCCACCCAGCTCACCATTACCATGACATCTGAGGCTGGAGAAAATGATGAAACTATTCGGATTATCCTCAAGTTTACATATGATGAAAAGTATCAAGATGAAGCTCCTCTCTATGAAATATTCTCCAGGAAAAGCTAGAAGAAATGACGTTTCTCAGACGTTTTAACATTATTAACATTGCCGATTGAAGAAAATTTTGGTATGGTGATGATCTTTGGTAACAGCTGTGCAAGAGAAATTAAATGAGGGGCTGAGGCTGTGGCCCACTGGTAGAGTGCTTGCCTGGCCCATGTTAGGCCCTGGGTTCGATCCTCAACACCGCATAAAAATAAATAAAACAAAGGTATTGTGTCCATTTACAACTTTAAAAAAAAAAAAAGAATGAAAGGACATTAAAAAAAAGGAAAATTAAATGAAACAGGTCAGATGAGAACTGATGAGAGGAAGAAAAGAAACAGAGAAGCCAAAGAAGAAGAAAAGCAATTATTCCATGGCAATCCTGCTACAATAGAGAATTTCTTAAGTTGGAAGGCCAAGTTTGATGTAGAACTCTTGGAAATTAAAAAGAAACAGATGAAAAGAGAAGACCACCAGGAAAAAATTAAGTAAGTGGGAAACAGCTATTTGAAACAGATCATTGACACATCTGATAACCAGTTCTTGGAGGATGCTGGAAACAGTGTGGAGGTAGATGGGTCTTTGTTCCAGGAAATGAATGACTTGGAGGTGGCGGATGATGAGGATGATCCAGACCACAATCCTGCTGTCCCAGGGAGGGACTTGGCAGACTAATGGGCTATCCCCATCTGTGGAGAGGCTTGACTGCCACAGCATCTGTGGCTATGCTGAGAGGTTTTGATTCTTCTTTTTTTTATTTTTTCCCTAAAAAAAAAATAATTTTTAGGAGAATATTTTTCTAATCACATTCATCATTGAACTTAACAAACTGACCTTAAAATAAAAGAAAAACTTGCCTAAGTTTCTGAAGTAATTATAAAAGGGGGGGGCAGCAACTAAACTATTTTCTTTGTAACTCAGCTTTACTACTTTTAGAACTTTATCCCAGGTTTCTAAAATATCACTTAGTTAGAATATTAGGAAAATTCCAAAGGAATAAAATCTGTTTAAAAGCAAGTCATACAGAAATAATTTTTATTACATCTGACATTTTAAATCTTGAAAAATTATGCCACTGATCTAGTATTCACTTTAAAAAATTAAAATAAAAAAAATTTCTCATTAAAAAATTTGACCACTTTGCCTCACTTTGTATACCTAACAAATAAAGTAGGAAACAGGACAATGGGCGAGTACTGGTAACAATATTGTTTATTCAACAATAAAACTTAGGGTAATGAAAGGATAACCATCCAAAGAAAATCACCACAGAAATTAAAATATGTGCCTCTATGTAATGTAATTGACTTTCCTGTGGCCAATATTTTAGTATTTGCCCTTTCAAGTTAATTCTGGTTAGTTCCTTCTAAAACCATTGTGTACATCCTCAAAAATGCTCACCATCTCTAGCAGTCAGAGAAATGCAAATCAAAACCACCCTAAGATACCATCTCACTCCAGTTAGATTGGCAGCCATTATGAAGTCAAACAACAACAAGTGCTGGCGAGGATGTGGGGAAAAGGGTACACTTGTACATTGCTGGTGGGACTGCAAATTGGTGCAGCCAATTTGGAAAGCAGTATGGAGATTTCTTGGAAAGCTGGGAATGGAGCCACCATTTGACCCAGCTATTCCCCTTCTCGGTCTATTCCCTAAAGACCTAAAAAGAGCATGCTACAGGGACACTGCTACATCGATGTTCATAGCAGCACAATTCACAATAGCTAGACTGTGGAACCAACCTAGATGCCCTTCAATGGATGAATGGATAAAAAAAATGTGGCATTTATACACAATGGAGTATTACTCTGCATTAAAAAATGACAAAATCATAGAATTTACAGGGAAATGGATGGCATTAGAGCAGATTATGCTAAGTGAAGCTAGCCAATCCCTAAAAAACAAATGTCAAATGTCTTCTTTGATATAAGGAGAGTAACTAAGAACAGAGTAGGGTCGAAGAGCATGAGAAGAAGATTAACATTAAACAGGGATGAGAGGTGGGAGGGAAAGGGAGAGAGAAGGGAAAATGCATGGAAATGGAAGGAGACCCTCAGAGTTATACAAAAGTACATACAAGAGGAAGTGAGGGGAAGGGGAAAAATAATACAAGGGGGACAAACGAATGTCAGTAAAGGGGGCAGAGAGAGAAGAGGGGAGGGGAGGGGAGGGGAGGGGAGGGGGGATAGTAGAGGATAGGAAAGACAGCAGAATACAACAGACACTAGTATGGCAATATGTAAATCAATGGATGTGTAACTGATGTGATTCTGCAATCTGTATATGGGGTAAAAATGGGAGCTCATAACCCACTTGAATCAAATTGTGAAATATGATATATCAAGAACTATGTAATGTTTTGAACAGCCAACAATAAAAAATTAAAAAAAAAAAAAAAAGAACAGAAGACAAACCAGAGTAGGCCTCTAGCTGAGGAAGTTGCATCATACATTTATTTAACCAATCCAGATTCACTGGTATAAAAGAGAATCCTATTCACTACAAAAATTTGTGCCTAACAGGGA
Organism: Marmota flaviventris; assembly: GCF_047511675.1. NCBI lineage: Eukaryota > Metazoa > Chordata > Mammalia > Rodentia > Sciuridae > Marmota > Marmota flaviventris. Next base: position 26,079,231 of record NC_092498.1, read on the forward strand.
ATCTGAAATGCTTCAACATATCTAGAATCCTTTCTTATCCAGTACAATAATAAAAACAGTAGCATTCAAATGTTGGTTTAATCCTTTTTGTCATTCCTCAGTGGATACTAAGATAGAATGTATTCCTAATTCCAAAAAGAAGTGGAACGGATTATTTAGCCAACATTTCTTTTCTTTTCTTCTAGAGGATGGCTCCTCCCTCTGCACCATCCACTGAAGTCTAGGAGGGCCTTCACCCTATCCAGGACCAGACAAGGGATCCAACTTGGGCCAAGGGAAACTTCCCTAGAATGTTCCCAACAGGATTCAATTGTACCCCATCCCTTCATCTTTGATGCTGATAAAGCAAGAAGGTCAGCTTAGAAGCAGCCAGTTTCAGTGTCGCTGGCCACGTAGAGGAAGGGCTCAGCTGCAATCCTGAAGCCATGGAGAAGTAAGAGTGAAGATGAGGGAAGGACAAACAGCATGGATACCATGGAAGCCCTGGTCCTGAGCTCCTTACACTGACAGCTGCCTTGCTTTGTAACATAAGGTTGTCTAGCCATGTTTCTGTTCTGCCACTCTTATCCACCACCCCCACCACCACCAAAATCTCAGGGTTTTTTCCTTTAGACACTTCAAGTTGATTTTTACTTCCTTATAACCAAGGATGCTAGTACAAATGGGAATACATGCACAAAAAGGGTGTGAAGCTACCATGAAGCAGTAATGTCAGAGCGAGAGCTAAATAATTTAATAGACATTACTTTAAACTCTTAAGAAAGGGATACATAAAGTTGATGTTGATTTACACCATAATATGAAAGGGTTTAATAGCAGCCAAAGGATTTTACAAGACTATTTCACATACCCAACTATATATGATAATAATTTGTAAATCTGCACTAAATTGAATATCCTATATATTAAAATTTTGTTATTTATCTTCTAATTGATAAGAAAAACAATGGCATATTAGCTATTAATCAGCTATCTGCTCCTATAGAAAGCCTGAGTGCTTTGACCAGTTGAATGAAACCAGCCATCCAAGTTGCTGCGGTAGCTCATACTACAATTTTAGATATAATACCTAACATGAAACAAACTGACCTGCCTTGAAGGTGCCATCTATAAATTGTTGGTGAATATCAACATGGATAAGTAGCTAAGAAATATCACAGAAACTATGAAAGTAAAACCAGTTTATTGCACCAATCCTGGCCTTTTAATAAAGGCTTCTGGCCAGGAAGGAAAGGAGGTTATTAAAAATTAAAGAAGTAATAGCAAGGGGATTTTGGGAAAAGCCACAAAAGTATGCTAGGGACTTGTGGAGTATGTAAAGAAAGTGCTGAGGAGACATCATAAACTCTGCTTTCTGTTTTTCACTCCTAAATGATTTCTTTCTGTGTTCTATTCATTTACCAGCCATTTTCTGAGCTTTGTATTAGGCACTATAGGGGGTATAAAGATGAATGAGACACAACTGCAGCTCTTACTGATACTTATACAAATAAACATAATGCAGAAAATAATTCTCATAGAAAAGGTAACAGAAACTACCAGGAGAGTTCAGACTGAGGGAGGCCTCCAAATGACAGATCAAACCAAATTTCAGAGTTTTTCACATTAGGTAATCAAATTCTCCATAGGAGAGTCACAAAGTACTCACAAGGTAAAATGCTAGAGATGGGGGAGGGCACTGTATAGCCAAAGACTAAAAATGATCACTCATAGCACAAAAGTTGTTATCTATATCTGGATAAAATTTGATAATTTAACAAAGGGCCTTTGTGATTTTACAGGAGCTTGGCCCAGAAGAGTGAAACAAGTTCCGTAACTCCAACCTTCATGAACAATGGCTCTTTTCTCCCCTCTGGTGGAAGATCTTTTGGATGGATTCCAGGGCCTCCAAGTACACTGCCTGCCCATATGGTTCAAAGATGTGTTTAATCCTAATTGTCCTGGATGCAGACAACCAAACTTTTCTCCAAAATTCCTTAAGGAAAATTTAGCTTTGGGAATTGTTGCAACAGCTGGTCCTAAGGAACTTGGAAAGCATCTTTACCTCTCTATTCTTCTCCCCAGCACCGATTCTTATTTAGAAAAATCAAGGTTTTACTTGTTACAATACAAAAGCTAAGTCAGTTGCTAAGTCAGTTGACTTCATTTTATCAATCCTCCCCTAAAGCACCTGGTTGCCTCATTAGTCTTTGTTTCTCCTAGTCATTCAAAGAAGATTCAGCTCATATAAAACACAAAGCTGTTTCCTGACTGACCCCATCAAGTCCCTCCCATGGGCAAACACTAACCCTAGTACAGTAAGGACAGCTAACTTCCAGGAACTACAGCACAGTGTGGGTCCACATTGGTTCAGGTATTTCCCATCACACTCACCAAGGTCATTTAATTTAGAATTCTAAGGCACAAAACAGGCTTGATCAGAAGAAAAGAGACAAAATCAGAGATAAAACCAATAAACAGATGCACTGGAGCACTAGCTTCAACATAAAGTCAGAGACAGAACAGCTAGATGGATAACATGAGTTCAATAGAACAAACGTGGGTTCTTAATCCAGGCCTTGGGCAAGATACCTTACTGATGGGAATAATAATAATGGTGCCTATACTTAAAAAGAATGTGGTTGTGAGGTGTTCCAACAGCCTAGAACAACGCTCAGTAAAGCAAGAGTGTTAGCATAATGCACACTGAGGAGTGACAGGCACTAAAGCTTCAGGCACCACAGATGCCCTGATTCCTGTGGCTGGTACTTCTGTATGAGGTCTGGAACTGGTTTTGGTTCTCTAGGTTCAGATCAACCTGAGCACTTCCTTCTACATCAGCCATAGGCTGCCAAGCCCATTTCCAGCCCCTCCTTAATTTCATCAATTCATATTGATTCTTCTCCAGTATCTGTGTTTCTATGCCATTACACCTTGGTTTGGCACCATTCCATGAAATTTAAACAACTTTTTAAGAGCTATAGGGATACCCCTCAGGCTTTCTTGATATTTCATTTGGCTAAAGGGGAGAAGGGCTATTTGTTGTTCAATATTAAGTTTTATGTTTCTCCTTTTCTCTCTCTTCCTCCTCCTCCTCTGCAGCGGCCACCAATGATGCTGCTGCTACACCTACTCCTACTCCTACTCCCTTCTTTTCTTCTTCTCCTCCTCTCTCTCTCCTTCCTCCTTTTTCTTAGTATTATATTTCCCACTGTAACTACAAGCTATAGTTTAAGAACAACTAAAAACTAAAAACCCATAGTTGCATAATGAAACTGTAAAAATAAGGTTTATTGAACAGATTAGAAAGATGACAAGAGACTTTACAGCCATCAAAACACACAAGGGAAATTTACTGAGTAATAAATGCTAGGAAACGTGAAACTTATATTTACCCGCAGGACAATCAGCTACATATATATAATTGACTGCCAGTTCAAACTTTGAATAAGAAAAGATTTTTTTAAAAAAAGAACTTATCAAGAATCAATTTCATCAATATCAACCAAATAATTTTTCAAATAAACAGTTCTAAATTGGCAGGCACACATTTCCCAAAAAATTGGGAGTGTTTTAAGCTAATTGATGCCAATCAGAAAGAAGGACTCTGTCTTCGGAGAGAGTACTAAACAAAATGTTCTATCTGATAAAAGAAGGAATAAAATTATGAGACATCAGCTTTGAATACATACACAAATAACTGGCTTTCTTATTAAAAGCTGGTGAATCATCCATGATGCATAGATCTATGCAGAAGCAGAATCTACCCACGTGTTAATCCTCAATCACAAAACCCACAACTGTTCTGCCTGTCCTCTCATGTACAAAAGCATTTTACCTCTATGTGTAAGTAGCATAGGGTACTACAACTGAGACACTGTATTTTAATAGCAGTAAGAAAATTTATAGGTAGAATTCATTATTGTACTATAATTTAATTAGCTTGAAATTAAAATGAGAATATAAACTCCAGTGAAAAGTAATTATTGGTAGAGCACTGTGTAGAAGCATAAGTCCTTTTCTCAAAGACATTCCCCCTACTCTGAAAATGTAAGCTCTAATTACGTGGGCAACTAATTTTAGCTGAAATTAACCTTATTTATCAAATCAAACATTAAGTAGCACGTGTCAGCTAATTCTCCAGAATTTAAGTACTTTTTTTAAACAATTGGCATGCCCATGAAATAAATGTTTTTAAGTAGGAATAATTATTTGAAAAAGTGATTGATTCTTTTAACCCTATTTAGATATTTTTAAAGAATCAGAATATCATAACTTTCACCAACTTTTCTACAGACATAGAAGTGTTCTCTGAAATTTTCAATTTGAAATTACATCTAGGTTTATAGGAAATCTCATATAGGGCTGCTCAGCCCCACATCAGTTCAAAACCAGCATCTAACATGCAAAACTGTTAAAGAAGAAAGCACGCTAAGATCTGACGCCTTATCAAAAGACTCTAGGCACCACAGAAAATAGAACAGCTCTATCTCTTTCAATGACAATTTTCCCATGTGTACAGGGACTGTAAATATTAGAGTTAAAGAGTTTCATCAGATATGGTGTGTCATTCCTCACAAACTTAAATCTCCCTTGGTCCCTCAACCCCTCCCAGCTATAGCTCCACTTCTCTTGTGATTTTCTTTATATCAAAATTGCTCAAAAGGATAAGCTGATCACAACTTCCTCTCCTTTCATTCACTCTTCAACCCACTGTAAACAGGTTCCTATTGCTCTAGACACTAAGTGTTAGCAACAGATTCCACAGGGCCAATTCCAGTGGGCAATTCCCAAACCTTACCTGAACCTCTCAGCAGCATCTGACACAATTGATCAGCATTTCCTTCCTCAAACTCTTTCTTCACTGGAGCTCCAAACACCATACGCCCCTAGTTACCCTCCTGCTTCACTGTTCACTGGCTCAGCCTCCTCAGGATCCTTTACTGGACCTTCCTCCTCTTTCCAGCCTCTTAAAACTGGCATGTCTCAGGACTAGGGCCTTGGACCTCTTTTCCTCTCTGTCTACACTCCCTTCAAAAGTGATCTGATCCCATTTCACTGCTGAAATACCATCAATATACGAAAGGTTCACCATTTTTATATCTCTAGGCCCAACCTTTCCTTTATCTTCAGACTTATACTACTGATACAACAACTTTTAGATACTGTTAGTCGGTTTTCCATCCTGTGACAAATATGTCAGATAATCAACTTTTAGGAGAAAGGCTTTATGTTGGCTCACAGATTCACAGGTTTCAGTACACAGTCTTTTGGCCCTGTTGTTTGGGCCTGTGGAAGCACAGTACATAAGAGCAGGGAGCACATAGCAGAGGAGGCTGTTTACATCAAGGCAGTTGGGAAGCAAAGAGAAAGATAGAGGCAGGTGCCGGGGTCTGAATACCATTTTGAGGGCATTTCCCCAAAGATCTAACTTCCACTAGACCCCAGCTCCTACAGGTACCACCACTTCCCAATAGCACCACAAACTGGCCACCAGGCCTGTAGTATATGAGCCTTTGGGGGATACTTTAGATTCAAACAATAACAGGTTTCTAATAGGATCTCAAAGTTAACAAGACCAAAATCAAATTCCTGATTTCATAACCTCTCAAAGCCCTGCTTCTAATAATTTCTCCACCGCAAATTGGGCCTACCTTTAACGCACACAATTTCTCTAATAAGAAATTCAAGAATCCTTAAATGTGCTCATATCCTACATTATATCCACCACCTCATTCTCTTGGCTGTGCTTGGAGAACTTATTCAAATCCAACCACCTCTTAGCATCTGTGTTGTTCCATCCGAGTCTAAGCCACCATCATATCTCACCTATACCACCTCAGTGGCCTCCTAACTGTCTTTGAACCATTACTATCCTATTCTTCCCCATCCCAGGGTCTGCTCTACACAAGAGCCAGAATCTAAAAGTATCAGTGTCCTGGCTCAAAATCCCAAACATAGTATACCCTAACCATGTCCCCTTGCCCACTGCACACCAGCCACTATTATCTCCTACCTGTTTCTTAAGAACATTAGGCACAGTCAAGCATAGTGGCACATGCCTGTAATCCCAGTGGCTCAGGAGTCTGAGACAGGAGGATTGCTAGTTCAAACCCAGCCTCCGCAACTTAGTGAGATCCTGTCTCAAAATTAAAAAAAAAAAAAAAACAAGAAGGAGTGGGGATGTAGCTTAGTGGCAAAGAGTTCCTGGGTTAAATCTCCAGTACCAAACAAACATTAAGCCCTCTTTACCTTCAGGCTGTTGTAACCTCTTCTAGAAACATTCTTCCACTAGATATTACCAAGGCTTGATCCCTCCTTTCTTTCAGAACTATACTCAAAAGTCATCTTGTCAGAATTGTCTTCCCTTATCACTTAGACACCTCCCCCATCTTTCTTGCTTCCCTTTCCTTGCTTTGGTTTATATTCCTTGTACTTGGCCTGAACAAATTATATATCTATTATCAGCCTCACCACTACTTAAATAAAAGTTAGTGGACACATATTTTGCCTCACTCTTAAAATTCCGGGCCAAGGACAGTGCCTAGAAATAGCAGATGCTCAGTAAACATTTGTTGAATGAACACATGAAAGAGTCTCTACTCTTATCCATTGCTTACTGAAGTAGATAATAGTATGTGTTTCTTTGTTTATTGATTTGATATCTATGATGCAATACCAAAAGGAATCATTAAATATTTTTTCAAGTTATATAGTTATAGCCTCATAATGTCAGGTAGAAGATTTCTAGGTAGAAAGAGCTACATGGGCAAAACAGAAAGATAGGCAAAATTTTAAAAGACATTTGAGCGAATATTGGGAGTTCCCAATAGGAAAGCTGAGAAGATATTGGGGATAAGAAAGAAGAAAGCAAGACAAAGGGCAACATGACTGGTCTTATGGGTGGGCCTGAGCTTTGAGTGACATCTTATAGGCAATGGGAAAACAACAGTCAGAATGTCATTTGGGACAAACTATTCTGGGCACATAAGATTATATAACCCATATAACCATATATTCTTAGTTGAAAGGGCAACTAAACTACTCCAGAGAAGCACAAAGATAAGACATATAAGCAGATCAGTTTTAATTATTCTTTATACCCTTTATTCCCTTATCATTCATATCTAAAAGATATTCATAGTTTCTTGCTCACAAACCTTGAACTGATCAATTTTCCTTGTGAGATATTTTCTTAGCATGCTCCATTTTAATTATTTTCAGCTTTTAATCAATTAGCTCTTCAAGAACACTTATATGACAATCTTTAATTAATACAGATTCCTGAGTATAAACAGTGAATCAGTTAACTTCCTTATAACATTAATTGTTAATATTGCTTTGGGTAGGGAAACATTCAACAAGGAAATTCAATTATAGTTATTTTAATTATTAAAAAATACTCATATCTGATTATTAAGATAAAATAGTGTAGAGTTTATCCAATGAAGACTTCAAATTAAAGTAAGAGTTCAGTTGGTTTAGACAAGAAGCATTTAAGAAGTCTTAAATTTTTATGATTAAAACAGTTGGTTTGATGTTAAAATTTAATGTAGAATGTACATGATCAGTTTACTAAGTTTCTTTTTAAATAAGACACCTTATAATTAAAATCAAATGGGCATGCTTTACCCAGTTTAGTAAGTCATTCACCTTCATTCTTTGGCTTCCTCTGCATCCTTACTCTTTAGAATGTCATCACAACATTCCTTACCTTAGAGCTCACTCTCCACATCTCACTTGGCAGTTGCTCCATCTCTGAGTGCTTCACAGGAACATACTGAGCACCCACTACACATCGTAGCATGGTGCCTAACTCACAAGGGCACAAAGATAAAGGATGAGATCCCTCCCTATTGCCACCACCCAACCTTTCGTCCTTTCCACCTCTTGGGCATTCACAGTAGATGCACTATCCCTCTAACTTACATGATCTGCATATATAAGCTTTTATATTCTCACCTAAATGACTTAATTCCAATGGCACATCTGTTCTCCCTCAGTGATCTTTCTTACATTAGCCTTTTGACACTCTAGATCTGTTTTTAAAAGAAGCAAAACAATTCAGGATAGAAACAGTGTATAATGTCAGCCATCTTAAACAAATTCTCTCTGTTCAGTTAGCAAGTTTATGACAAATACCAAATAAGAGATGATCTAAAGAATAAACATTACAAAGAATAAACAAAAAGTGACTAGGTGGACATTGTGTCACTGGACTTCACCAGTTCTGAGTCCATGGAGTTGATTCTAGAGACAAAGCAACTACATAGCACACTTCCTTTAGCACAAACTTGTCCAATTTCTGTCCTGCTTATCCACATCCCTGAATGAACCTTTTTTATAAGTTCCAAACACTACCACCATAGATGTACTATGTGATGGGGACAGCCATAAGGACAGGTATCTGCGTAAGTTATTCATTATAAAGACAAGTCATAGAACAATAGGGACACCCCAAAAAAACCTCTGTCCCAGTGGGAATACCTGCCTGGTAGGTGCTGCCTTGGCACACTGCCTCCAAATCTGTGTTGGCATCACACACCAGGGTCTACTCCAGGTCAAGGCCCCCCCCCCACATGCACACTTATGTAACCTAAACAACTTCTGTTCAATAAATATTTAAGTAGGAAGAAGTACAGATGTTTTAAATTTTAAAAACGACCTTTAGCCACCAAGCTTAGTATTTACATTCCACAGAAGTAGTCACATTTTAAATACCTTCAGGAAGAATACACAGAACCACCATTTTAAAATGGAAAAAAGCAAATATGTACAAAATCTGAAATACTCCCTGTAAGAGCATGAAAAAGGAAACTGGTTTTTCATATACAGGCTAAAAGTACTCTTCCTTCATTTACGTGCTCAACATTTTTATGCACCTTTTCCTAGCACTCCCTACAAGTATGGAACCCTGCTGGCAGAATGCTTTTCTCTGGGGAGAATTTTTTCTAACTTGGTAGAAGTGGCCTGAATTTAAAGCAGTTTTTCTTTGTCATCAGAACAGTGCAATGACCTCTATGCAAAATATAATGAAAAAGGCAAGTCAACGCTCTAAGGTGGAAAATGAAACCTGGGTTTGCGTCTGCAAAGATACCCAATCTGTAGGTTTAGATTTCTTTCACACAACTGAAACAAAGAAAATATAAATAATCCTATGCATGGAGGAACCTGCTGACAATGATCTCTCCCACAGGAGACCTGGATACCACTGGGAAACAGATTCTGATTACCAGCCTTCTTCCCATATTTCCCATATTGTCAAAAACGATATATAGAAACACTGGTGGAGTCAAAATATGATGAAAATACCAAGGACCCAGACCCAATCACCATTACAGTCCAATAAAATTTTCAGCCCACAGCAAATGTGAAACTTATTTAGATGGATAAGCCAACAGATTCAGAAAGAACAAATCCAGTCAAGTTTGCCAAATGCAGGCAGTGTTTCCACAAACATTATAGGCTTGACCAAAGAGCTGTATGATCATGAATCATGGTCCTGAGATCATTACCTCCTTTTCATAAAACTGGCCAATGCAGCAGTAATGGCTGCCCAGTGTTCAACTTCATGATCTAGGGTGTGGCAAGAAAATTTAACTCCTAGTCCCTTCCTTCAAGACTGTGAAGGGTGCCTATAAGAACTGAGAAAAAACACCTGGGGTTTGAACTTAAAAGAGAGAATCTCTTCCTGCAACTAAGAGAAGGATCACCTGTGAGCTTCAATTCCACACCAAATAAACTGGGCCTTATCCTGAAGGCTATGAGGAACAGTGAAAGGCATTCAGCAGTGAGGAGCACAAACATGCCTGAGGTCCAGAGAGATAGATCCCCAACAGGAATGAGGATAGATTTTCAGATATGTAAAATGAGTCCTGTTGGACATTCCTGTAGCAATATAGGCAAAAAATGAAAAAAAAAATGAAGTAACAGAAGTGGAAAATAACTTTGAGACATAATTGGCACATGAAATCAACACAATGAGGATGTTTAAAAAGAGGGAGGTGCTAATGATGATGACAATGACTCCAACAAATCCTACTCTCAATAAAATGTACTGGCTGTTTCAGTGTGCCAGTCTCTGTACTAAGTGCTTGTTCATGTTATTAGACTACTCAAGGGTCTTAGTTGGTCACTTCATGAAGGGAAGGGAGGGGAGGAAAGCAAGGAAGATGATCAGAGGAGGGCTAAGGAAAGCGCCATCCAAGGACATAAACAGAACTTATCCCACTATGTGGTACAGCACTGTTATTCTCCCCACTTAACATGTGAGAAAGATAAAGTGTACATGGTGGCGTTGGAACTCAAACCTGTGTCTGCCAATAACAAAGCCTGCAGGCCAGATTGCTCTCTGTGCTCTGCAAGATTCTGAATCCGTGGGTGACCAGAAAGCAATATTTAAGTAGCTAAATCTAATTATAAGACACTGGAATTCTATACTACTCTTCATCTTCTGGCTTCTGTGCATAGTCTGATATCATGATCTTTCACAATCTCATTACTCCTTCCTCTGCATTTGAAGAGTGCTTCAGACACGTTGAGGATATTCTGTTTCCCAGCAGAACTCCATGGATTGGCAGCTGTGGTAGCCCTGGGATTAAACTGTTCTTCATCCAGCATACCCTTACCTTCTAATAAAGGAATCAGATCATCTGTACCCCTTCATTGCCTAGAAGGCTTTTCATTTTTCCTCAAGTTAATCATTTTGTGTCCAGGTAACTGGTGTTTTTCTGCCCAAATATGAGAAGAGCTCAAGCATCAAGCTGGCTAGCAAAGTCTAATGCCTATGTGCACACACCAGGCCCTCACAAACAAAAAAATGTGGACGCTCCAAGCTGAAGCCTGCAGATTTATTTTATAACCTCTGAAATGTGCTAATTCATCTTCTCCTAGTCATGTAATGTGGATGGTTACAGAAAGAAGAGGAAGTATTAGGATTGGGTCAATAATAAACATCTTTGAGGCACTAGAGATGCTACCCCTTCTTGCCCTTTGTGTGGCTCTTTGATTATAAAGGGATAAAAAAAATCTCCCAGGTTACTACAAAACCATCCTTTCCAGATGCCTAAAGGGCCTCAACAATGTGAGCGGGCTTCTGGTCTCCACTGGGTGCTGGCTGAAAAGAACTGCTAAGTTGATAAGCTGTCCACCTCTACCCTCTGAGATAGTTCAGAGGCAGATTCATGATTTATTTATTAGAAGCATTTCATGTAAAGTTTGGTAAAGTCCTCATTTTGCCATTTTTATTATATTAGTACTAAGACAGTCAACAGTTAATTCTTAATAGAGACTTCTGCTTTATTTAGAATCATATTCTGCAAGTCCTTTAATGTCTATCATGGTGGAGATAAAAGCTAAAGGCACTTTAACAGCTTTATGTTGACACAAAGTCATCATTACTATTTCAAGTCACAGTAGTATATAGATCACAGACTCTGGGACCAGACAGCCTGGGTTCACATTATGATTCTTCTGCTTACCAGGTGTCTGACTTCTGGCAAGTTCCTTCATCCCTCTGAGACTTACTTGCCAGAAAATGGGAATAATGATGGTACCAATTTCTAGGACTGATTGGAGAATTATGTGTACATATATATTATAAAGTAAAAATAACACTGGCTAAATACACTTCGTCACACTGCATTAAGGAGACGGGAAAACTCAGAAAGGAAAAATTCAGATGGGAAAGCTCAGAATCTAATTAATATAAAAGTCTTATACACATGTCAGTATAAGAAATGTTACAAATATATATTATATAACAAAAATATAAGAAATACTGCAGAGAGGAAAGTATGCTTTTATATAAATGCATTTTCCTTGGTGAGGAGAAATAGATAAAAATTGCTAAATTTATATAATATACAGGAAACAGATAAGAGAAAATGTTGGTCTTTCCTTGATAAGATACTAAACAGATAATCCTAGTTACACTATTTTAGCAAACACAAATATAAAATGGTTCTTTATATTCTTCCTTTAGCTAAATTTGTTTGTTACAGGACTACTAAAGATTAAAGATTATCCTTGATAATCAACAAATAATAATCCCTCACCTTCACAGAGTTGTTCTATCAGGTGGAAAAATATATACAGATAAAACATTAAAACCATAAAATTTGAATTCTTTTTATTTTTAAATTTATTTTCAGTAATAAAATCTATTTAAAAAGGAGGGTAGCCACAGCTGTTTTTCAAGTTGCCCACTTCTCTATGTAGTCATAAAACAGTGAAAGAATGGCAGTAACAGAAAAAAATGTGTCTGGGTGGTATATGGGGGTTGAACTCAAGGGCACTCAACCACTGAGCCACATCCCCAGCACTATTTTGTATTTTACTTAGCGACAGGGTCTCACTGAGTTGCTTAGTGCCTTGCTTTTACTGAGGCTGGATTTGAACTCATGATCCTCCTGCCTCAGCCTCCCTAGCCACTGGGATTCTAGGCATGCCTGGCAAATTCTATTAATTCTTTTGGAGTTTTTTTTTTCTTTCCTTTTATGAGGATGATTATCTGGGTAGAAGAGACAGTGATTTATATTTCATAAATCTAAAACTGCAAAGATTGTCTTTAAATACATTAAATTCTACTCACTATATTAAGGTTTCACTGAACTTTCAATTCTGTGTGTTTCACTGTATATTGCAGGTCCATACTTACAAACAAAACCATTCTTCAAAATCAGTATTTTTATATCCAGCCTTGTTTCAGAAATGATTTCAAGGCAGACTGTGAGTCGCTTACAATACAGCAAGTTAAAATAAAAGTCCCTATAGCTAGGTAGGACATCAAGTTAAACATGGCATATTTATCACTCAGACCTTTTATCTCTTTCCCTCTCAAAATACATGCCTCTGAAGGAATAAAAAGGATGTAAACTCATTAGGATAAAGAAAAAAAAATATTTCAACAATGCCAGAGAAGCAAGTATTGGTTTGATAAAACACAGGAAGTTGCTGGTAAAGCTCCTACAGGGGTACACCAATGAGATATGAACCAATTGATGCATAAAACCCCAACAGGGCTGATAAACCAGGGAGGGGGAGAGGATCAGAACTGAAATAAGGAGTTCAGTGAGTACACAGCAACTTAAACTCTGAAGTTCCCATCCTTCCAATGTACCCATGATATTCTTCTCTGAAAAAACAGACTTCTGGACACTTGAAGGTTGACAATAACCATGAAGGGAAAGTTGACTCAAGATTGGGACTAAATTCAGAGGGAGTAAGTACTGAACAACACTAGGACCCTCAGATCTACTGCCCTGATCTGCTTCCACATACAAGACTCAATTTCCCCATCCAAGAGTATTCTTTGAAAAAAATAAATAATAATTTTAATCCTATGAAAGAAGTCCTCACAGGGGCTGGGATCGTGGCTCAGTGGTAGAGTGCTCGCCTAGCACATGCGAGGCCTTGGGTTCGCATAAAAGTAAATAAATAAAATAAAGATATTGTGTCCAGTTACAACTAAAAAATTTTTAAAAATAATAAAAAAAGAAAGAAGTCCTCACATACATACTGACATCTGTAACTCCCCTGACAGAGCAGCTTCCTTGCCCCTTTATAACCATATACCTAAGCAACCTGCTAATAACCCTTATTCATGAACAGAGGTGCCAATCACCACATTGGACTCAATCTAAACACTGGACAGCAAATGAGAAACATTCAGTTACAAACGGACTCCAACATATAAAGAATACTTCTGTGTAATGTCTATGTTATATCTAGACCTCCTTTATTTATGTGGGAGGTCTAGATATAACATAAACATTACACAGAAGTATTCTTTAAAAGTAAAGGATAACACAAATTTTTTAAAACTATATTTAATAATTTAAGTACAGTCAAAACAAATAGAACCCCCTAATGTAATATCTTCAGAGATAATATCACATATATAAAATAAGAACAGAATGCTAATAAAAGAAGTCATCATTAACCAAGAAAAATGATTGCTGATATTAAAAATACAATAAAAATTTAAATCAAGGAGTTAGAAAAAAAAGTCTAAGAAATCTTTTAGAAATCAGAAACAAAACACTAATGAATAAAAAATGCAAATGAATATCTGAGAATCTTAGAATACTATTGCAATAACTTAGGGGATCCAAAACCTAGTTAAAATTAGGAAAACTGAAGCAATAATTAACAAAGTAATAAAATCAAGAAGTTTCCAGAATCAAATAAGTTTCTAGATTCATCCCAGAATTAAGTCACCAGTTTTTATATTTGAAGAGTCCTAAAAATGCTCAGTCTAACTAATGAAAAAAGGGATAAATTATGAAATTTGATCATACCTAAAATAATAATATAAAAAGATTCCAAGAGCTTCCAAAGGAAAAAAAAGTTAAAACACATGAACACACATTTAGTTAGCAATTAAAGTGGCAAAGACGTCCTGAAAGTAAAAAATGGGATACAGATGACAAAGGAGAATAATGATTTCAAAATTTTGTGTGTGGGGGTGAGTCAGGGAGGGAGATAGATATATATATATATATATATATATATATATATATATATATATACACATATATATAAAGAGAGAGTCAGAGAATTTTATTTTTTTTAAAAAGAGAGAGAGAGAATTTTAATATTTATTTTTTAGTTTTCGGCAGACACAACATCTTTGTTTGTATGTGGTGCTGAGGATCAAACCCGGGCCGCACACATGCCAGGCAAGCGCGCTACTGCTTGAGCTACATCCCCAGCCCAAGGCAGAGAACTTTATACCCAGCCCAACCTTTCAATCCAATGTCAAAATAGAAATAAAGGCAGTAGTACCACAATGAAAGAGACAAAAACAGCCTCCTATATTCCTTTCCTTATGAAGTATGTTAGTCAGGTTTTCATCAGTTTTACCAAAATACCTGACAAGAACAACTTAGAAGAGGAAAAGTTTATTTTGGCTCACAGTCTCAGAGGTTCAGTCCATGGTAGACTGACTCCATTGTTCTGGGCTGAGATGAGGCAGAGCCTCATGGTACAAGGGCATGGTGGAGGAGTGCTATTCTGCTCATGGAGGCCAAGAATCAGAAATAGAGAAAGAACCAGGCACCAAGAAGACCCCAAAGGCACACCCCCACTGATCTACTTCCTCCAGCTCCACCCCATATGCCTATAATTAACACCCAGTTACTGCATTTAAACTAGGATTGGCTGATTTAAGCTACAGCTCCCGTAACTAATCATTTCACCTCTGAGCATTCCTGCTTTGTGTCACATGAGCTTATGGGGCAAGACCTCATACCTAAACCATAATAGGAAGCTACTGACTTACACGCTCTTTCAAACAATAAAGTAGAAGGTGTAAAATCCTGATTTGGGCAATCCAATATGACAGAGCACTGAAGGATGTTTGGGAATCATGAAGGGTCTTCAGGCCTAATATAAAAACCAGTTGTCCTGCAGTTAGAAAAGCAGGAGCTGTGGAACACAGGCACCTAAGTGCATTTAATCATATGAATGATTTTGTGGAGGAGGGAATATAAAGTTAGGGATGTAAAAAAGTGAGTAAATAAGAAACAAGTGTTAATTACTGACTTAAGATGAAAGAAAACATTATGCAAGAAAGGGAGCATATCATAATTTACTTGTTGGTTCTTAAGGAGTACGAGAATATAATGCATCAAAGCAGAAGTTGTACAAAAGTAATATATAAAATTTGAAGGTCCTGGGCTGGGATTGTGGTTCAGTGGTAGTGCACTTGCCTAGCATGCACTGGGTTCGATCCTCAGCACCACATGGAAATAAAATAAAGGTATTGAGTCCACCTAAAACTAAAATAAATAAATAAATAAATAAATATTTTTTAAAAAGAATGTGTTTACATGTGTTGTTACTTAGATACTGCAACATAAAGCTTTAACATTAAAAGAAAAAAATTGATAGGCCCTATAAGACTAATTTCTCTGAGTTGGCTTATAAATTATAGGTAATCCTTAAATTAATGTTTAAAAAATAAGTCCAAAACTTTGAGGCAACTGTGGCATTATTTTGAATAAATATGTAGCCATCCAATGTAGATGATACTTGAAAAAAATAAGTCTTTGAGAAATAGTACGTAACAGAATGTCTGGGTGTACTTATCCAAAAACCAAACCAACAAAATGAAAAATATATTCTTGGCTTACAAAAGTAGTATTAAATAAATCAATAACAAAAAAAGGAAAGCCATAAAAATAGGTTTGCAAATATTTGCAATAAAGTGTATCTTTAAAACAATTCCAAGGGGTTGGGGTTGTAGCTCAGTGCAGTGGTAGAATGCTTGCCTAGCATGTGTGAGGCACTGGGTTCCATTCTCAGCACCACATATAAATAAATAAATAACATAAAGGTCCATCAACATCTAAAATTTTTTTAAATTTCCAAATGTAAAATGCATAGATTTCTCTGATTGAAGCATATCATATTTCGTTTTCCTTTATTTTGAATCCCTTTAAGTACAACACACATGTGATATGAGACTATATGTAGAAACTTAAATCCATCTGAAACAAAACTGCTAATTTACACCACAAGAATCCCAAAATCAACTCATCCCACAATCTTCTCAAACACCACTTATGGTAATTATAACCTTCAAGTTACTTGGGTCCAAAGCCATGATGACTCTAATTTGATGTCCTATTTATTAGCAAATCTTGTTGGTTCTGCCTTCAAAATAAATGAAGAATCCATCCATTTCTCAATCTCTTCAGGTGAGCCACCCTAATAAGACAGCAATGATCCACCACCATCTTGGAAATAACTGCAGGAGCCTCTCAAAAACATTTCTTGCTACTCCTGACTTTTCTCAGTATAACTGATAGTGATCTGATTTAAGTAGTAGCCAAGTCACAAGTCACTCCACTCTCCTCAAACAATGGCTCCTCATCTCAGTCAGAGTAAAAGCCATTTTTTTTTTGTCATATTGGGAATAGAATTCAGTATCATGCATGGTAGGCAAGTGTTCTCTACCACCAAACTACATCCCCACCCCTTTGCCCAACGATCTTCACCTTATTTTGAGACAAGAGTCTAAAACTTGTGATCCTCCTGCCTCAGCCTCCCAAGTAGCTTGGATTGCAGGCATATACTATGGTGCAAAAAAGCCAATTTTGTAACAGACTGCAAGTCCCTAGTGATTTACATTTCTGACCTCATTCCTATTACTCTCCACCCTACCTTTCCCTCTGCCTGAAACACCATTTTCACATGCATCCACATGCTCCCCTCCCCAACCCTCCCCCTTGGCCTATGCTTGAAAGTAACCTTCTCCTGTGAAGTCTTGCCCATTTAAAATCATCTACTTTCCTATCTCCTCCCTTGCTTTATTTTTCTCCATAGTACTTACCACCATCACATGAACAAATTTTGCTAGGTGTTTACTGCCTGCCTCCCCTCATCATTAAGTTCCATGACTGCAGGGATTCTTGTCTCCCTTGTTCACTGCCATATTCCTCAGGATCCAGACTTATGAAAAATATGTACTAGATGATTAATAAACATTCCTGAATGAAGTGATCTGCAATTCACCAAATTGCATGTAACCAAATGAAGATTTATATTTTAAAGTTTTAATGGTTGTTGTTGTTTTGGTACCAGGGATTAAACCAGAGGGTGCTTAACCACTGAGTCATATCCCCAGCCCCACCCTTTTTTATTTTGAGACAGGGTCTGGCTAAATTGCTGAGGCTGACTTTCAACTCTCAATCATCCTTCCTGCCTCAGCCTCCTAGGATTATATCCTTCTCAGTCGCTAGGATTATAGATGTGTACTACGGCACCTGGCTGACTTTTAAATATAGTATCAAAATATTATTTATCTTGATTTCTGAGGTTTTTTTTTTTTTTTTTTTGGTAAGTCCCAAGTGACTGACTCACCTCACTCTACCCACAGTCCTTGCTCTACCATCTTAAAGTTTAAAAAATATTTTCAAATAATTAGTACCATGAATAAAATTAAGAATTTAAACATTACAATATAAAGTACACACATCTGGGCTGGAATTGTGGCTCAGCAGTAGAGCGCTCACCTAGCACGTGTGAGGCTCTGGGTTCAATTCCTCAGCAGCACATAAAAATAAATTAATTAAATAAAGATATTGTGTCCAACTACAACTAAAAAGGAAACATTTAAAAAAAATAAAGTAAACATATCTGAGTTGAGCACCAAGGAAATAAAGGTCATATTTATAATTAAACTTACAGATTACTTATGGCTTTATTTTTATTTCTTTACTTTTTAATCTTTGTTGAAATGAACTCTAACAAGTGCAATTATTTTAATGCATCCTTTTTGCTCCTAAAATATATTGATGCAAAAATCATTTAATTACAATTGCATGGAAAATTCCATATATTTAACGTATCAATTTTAAATTTTGTATTAATTACCTTTTAATGTAATGTATGAGATTGCTCATAAAATGACACAGCTAAAGGATGCCTCATTGCCTCATTCTGTAGCTAGATAACGCCATCTGGCTCAATGTGAGAGAAACCACAGTTATCTTGAATAAATGCAGAATTTACAGTTGCCAAAGGGACTTCCTTTTAAGATGAAATAAATTAAGTTGGAATATTTTGCTTATTTAATAAATACTTCCTAGAGAAAAATTATATAGACTTATGAAAGAAATTAATGGAAAAATATTTTAGATAATAATAATGATGGCTATTACCAAACATTTTATACATACTGCCATATTTAATCTGTTCAATAATCCTTTGAGGTAAGCAGATATTATTCTTAATCCCATTTTACAGATGGGAAAACCGGGCCACAGAAAAGAGAAGCCACTTCATAGGAATCCTAGTAGAGTTACAATTCAAATCCAGGTAACCTCCTTCTAATACAACAAATGCCATCCAAACCCATTTCATGTGTCTTTGACAGCATTTTAAAAAAGAAATGTTGAAATATGCCTTATAAAAGTTCACAGTCTAGAGATGTGGACCCTCAATTTTGAGGGTACATCATTTTATTAAAAATTAAGATTCCAGGGCTGGAATTGTGGTTCTTTGGTAGAGGGTTCACCTAGCATGTTCAAGGCCCTCGTTCAATCCTCAGCACCACATAAAAATAAATAAATATAATAAAGATATTGTGTCCAACTACAACTAAAAAAGTAACTAAAAAAACTAAGATACCAAAGACAAATGATTAGATTCTTCTAATTCTTCTAATTGCTCTAATTATTCTAATGCAGTCTCCACTAAAAAGAAAAACACATTAATTTTTTAGATGTAAAAAAAAAATGCAGGTTCAGGTGTCAATATAGTAGCAAGAGTGCATAGTTGGATGTCTTAGTGACAACCATGAGTCCTGAAATTTTATAAAAGTTTCCTCAAGCACCAAAATTTTCCATTTCTATTGGATCATCAAAGAATTTTTTCCAAGTAATATACCAATTATGAGCATCTTTCAAATTATTTTTTCAGCCATTCAACAAAATAAAATTCATTAACTACCTAGAACCCACTTGGGAGTAATCAAAAAATAGATAAAATTTGTTTTATGTCTTCAGAATATTTACAGCAAATTACATATATTTTCAAATGTCATTTTGAGGTAAAAATGTCCTGAGTTATGAAAACTTTGTTTCTAAAAACTGAATGTACTAAAGCAATCTGTCCTCAACAACAACGGATCCCCCACCCTTTCCCAAGGAAGACCAAGCCTAGATACCTGAAACACACTGGATTAACAATCCCCCCTGGGTGCTATTGTGGGGGAATATGATTGTAATAATACTTCAGCCTTTTTCTCCTCAAGGGAGACCAAAGGCTCAGAGATGACAGATCAATGAATGAAACATTTTCATTTTCATTCATGCACACCTTCCTTCTTAATCTCTCTCCTCCATTCTCTGTTCTTTAAAAAGTTCTCTACACAAACCCAGACTTCTTCAATATTCCTTTGGTCCATATATAAGGCAAAAAATGTTCCTGATGATTACAGATAAAAATAAAGGTACTGTCTAATCTGTACCAGATAAAAAGAAAAGTACTACTTTTGTGGCTAAATATCATTAGAATCAACACCATCATCTTCTATGGCTCCTGGAAGTAAGCACTTCTTTTAAGAACTCCTCAAGTCTCTTTCCACTTCGTGGACCCAGCAAGCCATAGAATTTTAGATAATTGCATGAATAACTCCGGTTCTCATGTTGGCAGTGTATACTAACGGCCTGATTACTTGTTTGAACACTAAAGGCACTGAAAGTGGAATAGCACAGGAGAGCAGAGGTCAGGCTCCACCAAGAGAAACCTTCTGGAGAGCAATGGATGTTCTGTCTTATTTAATAACCCCCGCAACCCAATCTGGTAGACTTTAGGAGCACACTCATTGTACTGAGATGGAGGAAAGGAGAGGGGAACAGGGAGGGAAAGTGCAAATTCATTATGGCTAGTGGGATGATGAAGTAATACTGTCACATTGTACACGTTGTTGATAGTCATGAATGTTATTTGAGACAGTCTCTGAAATCACCACTGACTACACCAATGCAGACTATAATGCCTGCTATCTCAGAAATCCTATCTTAGGACACTCTCCTACCGAGTCACTAAGAAGGCAATCTTTATTACATTACCATAATACACTTTCAGTATATCATGTTTACTTGCAATGCATCACACAATGTGTTTTCCAGTTTATTTTTGTAATTTCCTGTTAGCTTTGAGTTTTTTTGTTAATTACTGTCATTGCACACGAATTATGGGCTCAGTACTATAACATGTATGACTGTTAAGTCATTTTCATATGTTCTATAAATAATGAAAAACAATGTTCTTATCAAATGATTAAGCAGATATTTAATTATACATTCTAATAGTAATGATATATAAGTAAGGCAATTATAACAACAGAAAAAGATTGAGTCTTCATGTGAAGTTTTTTAATATAATCACAAGATGACATGCTATTTCCATTTATTTTTCCATTTGTTTTATTTTCTCAGGTATCATAACTGATTTTCATTAGAAATCTGTATTCACTGGTCTATGAGTCATCCGAGGTGTCAAAACCAGATACTGTCCGTCCCCAGGAAATCTATGAAGCAATTCTTTTATTCAGCTCATTTCAGATTCAGAGGCAGGTTGCAAGAATGAGTTAGATATGTGTATAGTAACTCCCTGATCACCACCATCCAACTTGGATTTTTTTGAACTTCCCTCCTAATATTTTCCTTAGGGCCATAGACTTTTACTTTATATTTTGTCATTCTAATATTGTTGGTATTGACTTGGGTGAGAGTGAGAAAAAAAGAAATCAAAATTCCAAGTCACGTTTCTCAGTTGTCAAATCTGGTACCTTAAATCAAGGTTGATTGGCTCTTTTCTGTCCTTGGTAGTTGTCATTGCTTTTAGTTGCAGCCACTGCTCCCATTTGTTTTAGATTATCAGAAAAAAAAAAAAAAGATGCCATCATTTCTTAATGGTATTTATCAGGGTACCTCAGGAATTGCTTTTATAATCAAAGTTGTTCTTCAGGGCTAATAATGTGTTTTGAACTCCTTTGGGGGAAAAATTACTTGCTTTTCAAAGGTAAAAATACTATTTGAAATAATTGCCCATGTCCTTCTTGGGGGCAGAAGGACTGTTAACCCAAAGTACCACAGGTATAAACCTGCCTAGATACCAAAACTTCCCAAAATCTTGCATATGATCCCCATCTCATTCCACATTTAGATATTATCAATCTAGACCGGCTGTGATACTCACACCTCAGAGTTATTTCTACTTTCAGTAACACCCCCCCTCATCCAAACAGCCTTTCTTTTCTACCTCCTATCCAACCAAAACCCTGCTCACCCTTCAGAATGTAATTTAGATCCTCACTCCCACTTCATGCTTTTAATTGGCCTCCTTTGATCCAACAATCCAGCAGTTCAGGGCTTCTTCTTACCAGCCTGAATTCCAGACCAGCCTTACAGAAACCAGTTACCTGGTCAATTATCAGAGCAAACCCCTTTTTAAGGAGGATTTTTTTTTAAGTTCAGGAAAACTTTTAAAACATTATCCCCAAACACATTTCACTGCTCTACTCACTCCTTAAATTTCCCTGCTTCCCACATTTACACGGCATGCTGCAGCCCACCCAGATCCTGGGCTGGAAAATAGTGAAGCCTTTTTTAATAAATTATCCCTTCTGCCCGCCTGTGGATGGTTTGATCTAGTTGAAAGTTATATTTCTAAGTTGCATAAGTCACAGCTCCTGCTTAGAAATTCATAATTAGATCCCACATCCACATATTTGCATGCAGTCATGATGAATGAGTTTCTGAATCTTTCTTCCTCCCTGGTCTTTATCTCACAAACAATTTGCCACTTGGTCATAGGTTTTCCTCTTCTCTTAATCATACAATGAAACTGAACCACACTGCTCACCTAAAATTCACTTTAAGATCCTGAGAATGTTTAAAATATGGACATTTAAAATTATAAACAAAGAAAGGTTTCATTGACTCTCTCAACAAATCTTTGTTTTAGGATTAATGGCCAGTAGTCACAATTAGGATTCATAATTTTCCTCACGTCTTACTTTTAGAAAATAATGGCAGAAATATTCCTTTGTTATTTTATATATTTCATTTATCATTTTAGTAAATTCATTTAGTTGACAATATTTACCACACTTATTCAAAGGAAAAGGATACACTGATGAACATAAGTCAGAGACCTCTTCTATTAATAAGATAATGTTCGGCTTCAGAATAGAGTACAAAAGACTAACCCACAAAATTACAATTATCTTATATTTGACAAAGGTGCCAGAAACATGCACTGGAGAAAAGATAGCCTCTTCCATAAATGGTGCTGGGCAAACTGGAAATCCATATGCAACAAAATGAAATTAAACCCTATCTCTCACCATGCACAAACCTCAACTCAAAATGGATCAAGGACTTAGAAATAAAACCAGAGACCCTGTGTATAATAGAAGAAAAAGTAGGCCCTAATCTCCATCAGGCCCCAACTTCCTTAATTATACTCCTTTGGCACAAGAATAAAATCAAGAATCAATAAATGAGATGGACTCAAAATGAAAAGTTTCTTCTCAGCAAAAGAAACAATCTGTGAGGTGAATAGAGAGCCCACATCTTGGGAGCAAATCTTTACCCCTCACATATCAGACAGAGCACTGATCTCTAGGGTATATAAAGAACTCAAAAAGCTAAACACCAAAAAAACAAATAACCCAATCAATAAATGGGCCAAGGACCTGAACTTCAGTTTTTAATTTTGAGATTCTTTTTTTTAAATGTTTTTTAGTTGCAGATGGACAAAATACCTTTATTTATTTATCTTTATGTGGTACTGAGGACCAAACCCAGAGCTCACACATGCTAGGGGAGTGGTCTACCACTGAGCCACACCTCCAGCCCTAACTATGACATTCTTAATAAACATTTTTCTTACAGAACGTATCAGGAGCTTCTCAATGAAATAAGCTAAACCATATTGTATAATTAATTTTTCACAAGTTAGTTCTCCTAATTCATTCATATTAGGACATGGCTGACTTTTGATCAATAATTTAAAGGCAACTGAAAATGGTAAAATACCTTTCACAGAGCAGGAAACTGCTCTGTGAAAGGCACTTCAAAAATCTTACCTAGTTGGAAAGAGAAGGTAAAATATTTATAGAGGTGAATGACTAAATATTTGGAAATAAAAGATATTAACTAAAAACAAACTACTAGAGACAAAAAGAAAATTCAGTATAATAACCTACAGAAAACTAAAAGTCATCACCATAACAATAATTAATATTTGTTAATTGAAAATTTCATACTAGCCCTGTTAAAATACATTATTTAAACTTTAAACAGCCCCTATGAGGAAGCTAAAACTATTATTTTTAAAATGAGAGCACTGGGATTGGGGTTGTGCTCAGTAGTACAGCCCTTGCCTAGCATGCGTAAGACAAAGCACCACACAAAAAAATAATAAAACAAAGGTATAAAAAAAAATGAGAGCACTGGAGCAAGTAATTTGCCCAAAAGTAGACACTATGCTAGGTGTTTGCTTAAAATTAATATGTAGAATACAACAGCTTTCTTATGTGTCAGTATTCAAAAAAACAGGAGATACAATTGAATAAAATGTATAATCAAAAAAATCAAGGAAACAAAATATCAAGTAATAAATATTAATAGGAAATTCACAGCATCTACATGAAGAAAACTAGAAAATAGAAGAAAAATCATTGTAGAGATGATTTGTTTTTAAGCAAAAAGATTTTAATATTCTAAAGATATCAAATCCTCTAAATTAATTTCTAAATTCAATACCATACTAAGCAAAGTTTCAATAGGAAATAATTAATTTTGAAAAAAACATTCTAACATTTACTGAGAAATGAAATATAAATATATTATTCTGCAGTAATTAAAAGAGAGTGATACTACATAGGAAAAGAAAGACAAATAATGTAATATCATCATCAGAATACAACCCCAGTATATATTGAAAATTAATTTATGACAATGATGACACTTTGAAGCAGTAGAAAAGAAGGATTCTTCCATAAATGCTATTGAGACAACTGAACAGCAATTCGAAAGAGGAAAAATGAATTCCCTACTCAATTCTTGTAGTAAAATATATTTCAGATAATACAAAAATTTAAATGTTAAAGATGAAATTATCAGAATAGTTTTCTCCTATTAGTATAGGGAAAATATTTTTAAACATAATCTCAACACTAGGAACTATATAAGACTGACATAAAAAAAACTTTGTGTAAAAAAATACATGTACTTGAAAAAAATATGACAAATTGGAAAAAACTGTGGATACACACACACACACACACACACACACACAAACATATTAAAGATCACTGTCCCTAGCAATATACTTAGATCTCACTAAGTATATTTCATTACCCCTATGGAAAAATTGGCAAAAAGTAGACTACACACTCATACATAAACACACATTAAAAAATGACCAATAAGTAGTTTTTTAAAATCTCAACCTCACTAGAAATTAAAATGATAACAAATAAAATTTAAAACACACAAGCAAATCAGATTTAAGATGAAATAGGGTGTATTATAAGAATATTGAATATTAGGAAATATATCAAAGTAGTTTGTTACACTGTCAAACCAGAAAAATTACATAATATAATTATGAATTAATCTATAATGATAAAAAGGCATTTGGTAACTTTTTAAATAGTCTTACACTTAAAAAAGATAATCAAAAAAATCAATTAGTCATTAAAATAAATTAATTTAACATGAGGAAGTGTTATTTAGTCAGCTTTTTTGTTACTGTTACTAAATGATCTGACCAGAGCAATTGTAGAGGAGGAAAAGTTTATTTGAGGACTCACAGTTTCAGAGGTCTTAGTCAATAGAAGGCTGGCTCCATTCCTCGGTGCTCTAGGTGAGGCTGAACATGTTATGGCAGGTGAGTGTGGCAGAGGGAAGCAGCTCATATGATGATCAGAAAGCAGAGAGAGAAAGTCTCCACTTGCCAGATACAAATATATACCCCAAAGCCAGCTACACCCTACCACTTCAGATACCACTCAATTAATCCCTATCAGGGGATTACTTCACTGATTGTGTTAAGACTCTCACAACCCAATCATTTCTCCTCCAAACCTTCTTGCATTGTCTTACACATGAGCTTTTGGGGAACACCACATGTAAACGATAAAAGGAAGGGATTTATTAAAAAAAAAAAAAAAACAGTAGCAATCAGCCTTACTTAAAGATGATAACCTAAAGAAAGTTTTTGTGTGGGATCATGAGTTTCTTGGGGCACTATTAGAAGTGGGGTCAGTTTTATGGTGAAAGGAATTTGATAAAAATTGACATTTAATTTTTAGCAGTTTCTCAGAAACTTTAATATGCTCATGTGCACAATATGTCATAACAGAAAAGGCAGGTTAAAGGACATAGACGATCTTATGTGTGTGTGTGTGTGTGTGTGTGTATGTGTGTGTGTGTGTGTGTGAGAGAGAGAGAGAGAGAGAGAGAGAAAGAGAGAGAACAAAGAGAGGGAAGGATCTCGAATTAGAATCTGAAAGGAAACACGTAATAAGTGTTTGCTGGATGGAAGGATGGATGGCAAGATGAGTTGACTGACAAGTAAGTTTTAAAGAACAATACACATGGTGTGGGGATTTTAATATATATATCCGACATTTTGATGTGACTCCATTCAGAAGGTGGATCCTAAACCACCCCCTCCCTTCTGTGTGGCCTTGTGCCAGGAAGCTGTCCAAGTTTGTTACCCATATGAAGCTGAAAGGTAGGGACAGAGTGGAAAGGACACTACAGATAATAGTAATTCTCAAGTATATCTTTTTATATAGTTTTGTCTTTTGGAAGCATGTTAATGTTACTAATATTAAAAAATTAAACAAGAATGAGGTAGAAGTAATAAAACTGGAGTGAAACAAATCCAAATTGCAACTCAAATGAATAATATAACCACACTGCCACAAAGAAGAAGAATGGCAACTATGTGAGATGATGGATTTGTTAACTGGCTTGACTCTTGACTGTAGTAATTATAAATTGTCTGTAGTCATTATATACTCTATATGTCTATATAAAAACATCATGCTATCACGTTATATGCATATAACACAAGAACAGCAACTTTTTCAAGTTATAAACCCAGTATTCCTTGCTAGAGTTCATTTCTTGGTGAGAAGGGTCAAAGACCAACCCTCAACTGTTTATTAGGTATATTTTGTAGTGTTATAGCAAAATAATCCTGAAACAACTTTATATTTACTATAAATTTTAGCAAATGAGTAAATATACTGAAGTCATTGGGAGTTAGGGTTTTCCCCGTAGATGAACAGAGTTATGAGGAATGGCCAGAAAAAAAAAAAATGCTATGGGAATGGATTAAAAGTTGTATGTGAACTCATCATTTCTAAAGTATATATGTGTATATGCATGTACATACAGACAGCTATATGAACATGTGAGTACATATATGAATGTAGGTACATATACAAGTGTGTGTGTATGCATACATATGTATATACATATTTTTTTCTAGCTTTATCTGCTCAAGGACTCTAAAAGCAGATTCCCCAGTAGCAATGAATACAACTACCCAGAACTTGCTTTCTAATACTACTCCTCACTCAAAGGAGTCAGGGTATTTGGGGGAATATGTGGGACACAAATGTAGAAGACATAATCCTGTAGCATCTAGCTATGTCTTAAAGTAAGAAAGTGCTTAAATAAAATAGCTGAGCATATCACAAAACATAGGAGCCAACTTGAAATGTCTCCTACTGCCCATTCAGATTATTTGAGCATCAGAATTACTTAGAAAACAGTAATGAATTGTAAACCATTAGGAGGAATTAGGTATCTAAAAGTTCTTACCAATACTAAGTGGATAAAGAAAGAAAGAAGGGGAAAAGAGATAGCTTGCTTAAATTAGAAGGCCAAGCATCAATGTGGAAGAAATCTCATTATTTTGTAACCATCACAATAAAGTATTATCAATGAATGCTAAATACATAGGGACAATATTTTAATGAGGAGCAAGTAGGTGCTTGGAATTAAAATGTCTTCCCTTATATTGTCTACAGTAGCAAGGAAAAAATAGTATACAGAAATCAACTAAAGACTTAACCGGGTAATCAAAATTAACATCAGATCTGAGGAACAGATGGACATCATGCACTACCAGATGTGAAATCCTGAGGGCAAAACATCAGTTATGTAATATTCTGGTTGGGAATGCATGATCTACATCTAAACTAGAGGAAACATTACACAAACATATCATGAGGAGAAGTCTATTTTTAAAAAAGAAAAAAAAAGACATGTTTGGAAATGTCAATGTCCTAAGAACAGAAGAAGGGTGTAGAATCGTGTTTGAGTAGAAAACACTAAAGAACATGACCAGTAAATGCAAAACGTGATTCTAGGCGTGGTTCTGCCCTGGAGTTGAGAAGATGCCACAACATAGTACTGGTTGAGTCAACTGACAAAAACTGGAAAATAAACCTTAGATTAGATTGAAAATATTAATGTTTTGATCATCGTTAAACATACTAAAGTTGATGATTTCACAGCGTAATGAAAGAGAGTATCTTAAGAAATACATACAATCTTATTATACTGCTTACTTTCAAATAGTCCAGGAAAAAAAATGGTGAGTCTACCCAAGTAGCTACACATACACACATTAGATAGGTCAATGACAAAGACAAATGAATGGATAGATGGATAGGTAGATAGGTAGGAAGACAGACAGATAGGGAAAATAGAAAGGGAGGCAGGACAGAAGCAAATGGTGAAGGATACTTCAATGTTATTTGTCTTACTCTTACAACTTTTCTGTAAGTCTAAATTATTTCCAAATAAAAAGTTACAAAATGTATTTAACTCTCTTCTGCACATACAGAAAAGTCTTCTTATAATTATTTACATACCTTTCCCTAAAGACTTCTAAGTTATTATTTTTCTAAATATTTTTACTGGATAGTAAAAATATAAATTTAAATAGTCTAGGCCTCTAACTGAATTATTAAAAATAAACAGATTGATGAGGCTCAAATATAACATCAGTGCATAATCAGATTAAAGATAAATTAATGTAGAACACCATTAGTAATGCAGCAGATACCAGCTGTGAGTGGACAATAATGTTATTTAAAGTGGACATTCACAAAAAAAAATTATAATGTATGCCTTAAACATTTTTTTAAATTTTTTTAAGTTGTTGATAGACATTTATTTATTTATTTATTTATTTATTTATTTATATGTGGTGCTGAGAATCGAACTCAGTGCTTCACACATGCCAGGCAAGTGTTCTGCTGCTGAGCCCCAGCCCCAGCCCTTCCTTAAACATTTTATTTAACTTAATTTATTCAAATATCTTTTAAAGTAGATTAAGAAACTATCTTCAAACATGGACCAGAAATTGAGTTTGTTTTTTTAAGCATCATCCATAAATTCCACTCTCAGTTTTCTAAATATATACAATAACATTTAGAGTCATCTCTCCTACACCTGAGTCAAAAGAGAGAAACAAAGTCTATGCTGTATCCCATCTTCCCAATGCATTTTACTTTTCATAGAAACAACCACATTTTTTCTTTATGCACTCATATTTCATCAGTCTGTTTTCACTCAATTATACTGCATTATTACAAACACAAGCACAAGTGATACAAATGTGCAGCTGGAAGTGTGCAATGGGCACGCTCATCCTGGAGACCTGCTGCCATTCAGGCAACGTGTTCTGGAAGAGAACGGAAAGTGTCCATCAGTCCCACACACCAGTAACCAGAGGTCAGCAAGGAGAGACAAATAATGTCACCTGCCTGTATGAATAGGTAACACCAAGCCCACTAGGATACCAAAAAGATGCCCAAAGGGAGTCACTTCTATTGAGTAATGTAATGAAAATATTTTTCCAAAATGAGTGAATTCATAGCTGCATGAATAGTTCTCAGTTTTCCAGAAGCAGCATCTGATCAAGTTAAGGAAACAATTGAAAAAATTGACAAAACAAAAAGTTAGCTCTTTGAAAAAATAAATAAATTTGACAGACCCTTAGCCATGCTAGTGAAGAGAAGGAGACAGAAAACTCAAATTACCAGTATACATGATGAAAAAGGCAATATTACATCAGACACGACAGAAATTCAGAGGATAATCAGAAATTATTTTAAAAACTTATACTCCAATAAAATAGAAGACATTGAAGGCATTGTCAAATTTCTTAAGTCATATGATTTGCCCAGATTGAATCAGGAAGACATACAATTTAAACAGACCAATATCAAGTGATGAAATAGAATATGCCATCAGAAGCCTACCAACTGAGAAAAGCCCAGGACCGGATGGATACACAACTAAGTTTTACAAGACCTTTAAAAAAGAATTAATACCAATACTCTAAAATTTATTTCAGGAAATAGAAAAAGAGGCAGCACTTCCAAACTCATTCTATAAGGCCAATATCATCCTGATCCCAAAACCGGACAAAGACACATGAAAGAAAGAAAACTTCACACCAATATCTCTAATGAACATAGATGCAAAAATTCTCAATAAAATTCTGGCAAATAGAATATAAAAACATACCAAAAAGATTGTGCACCATGATCAAGTGGGATTCATCCCAGGGATGAAAGGTTGGTTCAACATACGGAAATCAATAAATGTAATTCATCACATCAATAGACTCAAAGATAAGAATCTTATGATCGTCTCAATAGATGCAGAAAAGGCATTTGACAAAATACAGCACCTTTACATGTTCAAAACACTAGAAATACTAGGGATAATAGGAACATATCTCAACAATGTAAAGGCTGTCTATGCTAAGTCTCAGGCCAGCATCATTCTAGATGGAGAAAAATTGAAGGCATTCCCTCTAAAAACTGGAACAAGACAGGGATGCCCTCTTTCACCACTTCTATTCAACATAGTTCTTGAAACACTGGACAGAGCAATTAGACGAAAGAAATAGGGCTGGGGATGTGGCTCAAGGGGTAGCACGCTCGCCTGGCATGCGTGTGGCCTGGGTTCGGTCCTCAGCACCACATACAAATAAACATGTTGTGTCTGCCGAAAACTAAAAAAAAAAAAAAAAAACACACACACATTAAAATTCTCTCTCTCTCTCTCTCTCTCTCTCTCTCTCTCTCTAAAAAAAGAAATTAAAGGGATATGTATAGGAAAAGAAGAACTTATATTAGCAGTATTTGATGACGATATGATTCTATACCTAGAAGACCCAAAAAGCTCCACCAGAAAACTTCTGGAACAAATAAATGAATTCAGCAAAGTAGCAGGATATAAAATCAACACCAATAAGTCAAAGGCATTTCTGTATATCAGTGGCAAATCCTCTGAGAAGGAAATGAGGAAAACTACCCCATTTACAATAACTTCAAAAAAAAAAAAAAGAAGATAATTGGGAATCAATAATGAAAGAGGTGAACGATCTATACAATGAAAACTACAGAACCCTAAAGAATGAAATCAAAGAAGAGCTTAGAAGATGGAAAGATCTACCTTGCTCTTGGATAGGCAGAATTAATATTATCAAAATGACCACACTACCAAAAGCACTCTATAGATTTAATGCAATTCCGATCAAAATCCCAATGGCATTCCTCATAGAAATAGAAAAAGCAATCATGAAATTCATATGGAAAAATAAAAGACCCAGAATAGCTAAAGCAATCCTTAGCAAGAAGAGTGAAACAGGTGGCATCACTATACCACAACTTAAACTATACTACAGAGTAACAGTAACAAAAATAGCATGGTATTGGCACCAAAATGGACTGATAGACCAATGGTACAGAATAGAGGACACAGAGACTAACCCACAAAATTACAATTATCTTATATTAGACAAAGGTGCCAAAAACATGCATTGGAGAAAACATAACATCTTCAACAAATGGTGCTGGGAAAACTGAAAATCCATATGCCACAAAATGAAATTAAACCCCTATCACTCACCATGCACAAAACTCAACTCAAAGTGGATCAAGGACCTAGGAATACAACCAGAGACCCAGCGTCTAATAGAAGAAAAAGTAGGCCCTAATCTTCATCATGTAGGATTTAATAAGACTTCTATAGTGCAAGAATTAAAACCAAGAATCAATAAATGGGATGGAATCAAACTAAAAAGTTTCTTCTCAGCAAAAGAAACAATCTGTGAGGTGAACAGAAAGCCTGCATCCTGGGAGCAAATTTTTACCCCTCACATATCAGATAGAGCACTAATCTCTAGAGTATATAAAGAACTCAAAAAGCTAAGCACAAAATAAAAATAACCCAATCAACAAATGGGCCAAGGACCTGAACAGACATTTCTCAGAAAAGGTTATACAATCAATCAACAAATATATGAAAAAATGTTCATCATCTCTAGTTATTAGAGAAATGGAAATCAAAACTACTCTAAGATATCATCTCACTCCAGTCAGAATGGTAGCTGTTATGAAGACATAACACCAATAAGTGTTGGCGAGGATGCGGGGGAAAAGGTACATTCATTCATTGCTGGTGGGACTGCAAATTGGTGCAGCCAATATGGAAAGCAGTATGGAGATTCCTTGGAAATCTGGGAACGGGACCACTATTTGACCCAGCTATCCCTCTCCTCGCTTTATATCCAAAAGACTTAAAAACAGCATACTATGGGGACACAGCCACATCAATGTTTATAGCAGCAGAATTCACAATAGCTAAACTGTGGAACCAACCTAGATGCCCTTCAGTGGGTGAATGGAGAAAAAAAAATGTGGCATTTATACACAATAGAATTTTACTCAGCAATAAAAGAGAATAAAATCACGGCATTTGCAGGTAAATGGATGGCACTGGAGAAGATAATGCTAAGTGAAGTTAGCCAATCCCATAAAAACAAATGCTGAATGTTTTCTCTGATATAAGAAGGTTGACTCATAGTGTGGTAGGGAGGAGAAGCATGGGAGAAATAGATGAATTTTAGATAGGGCAGGGGGTGGGAGGGAAAGGAAGGGGTCAGGGGATTAGCAAGGATGGTGGAATGTGATAGACTAGACGTCATTATGCAAAGTACATGTATGAAGACACGAATTGGTGTCAACATACTTTATGTACAACCAGAGATATGAAAAATTGTGCTGTATATGAGTAATAAGAATGGTAATGCATTCTGCTGTCATTTATTTTTTTAAAAAATCATTTTTAAAAAGACAACCTTAATTTTAGAGCCTCCCAGTTTTCTGACAGACCAACATTACAAGACAGCACACAACAGTTTTAAATACGTGTCTCACTCAAGTTGTTAAGTCATAATTAAATCATTTCAATGAAAAATTGAAATACACAAATCAAAGAGGAATAATAGAATAGCACAGGACAAAAGGAAAATTAAAAGTCTGACCTTGGTGCTGTCTTGTAAAATAAACCAAAGAATCTATATTTTCAAATATATATACTAACACAAAGCAGAATTCATCTCTCCATGGAATGTATAAGATACCATTGATTTTCCAACAGTTTTTGGAAAACATGTTGAGTACAAATCCATGTTGAAAGGCCTTAAAATCATTTAAAAATTGGTTATTTTGTCTTTTAATTTAGTATCACAATGATGTTAGAGTAGAAACACATGCCAATAAAATAATACTAACATCAGAGTCAGTGGAGTTAATTCTATGCATCCCTATTTCTTCTTCACCCTCAAAGACTCACAGGAATAAAAGTATTCAAACACTCCAGCACCTGATCTGAATGCACATCTAATATGTAACAATAGTGAGACATGTAATTCGATGCAGGGCCTTCAGTTATGAAGAGCCTACCGAGGGAATCTGATTAATTTGTCCAATAGACTTCCAATGTAGTGTCTTTCCGAGTGATACAAAGAGAAGCTCATTCCATCTGACCTGAGGGTCTTATCTGGCTTCTTCTTTACTATGAGTTTAAATTTATTATTCGTGCTGTATTTCATTTCTCTAATCAGTGAAGAACTGGTGCTCATCTAGCCACACTGTTATAGAAATTTAATTAAATATTTGGTAACATAAAGTAACATTGAAATGAGCTGAGTATTTTATTTATTTGTTTAAATATTTTTTAAGTTGTAGATGAACACAATATCTTTATTTATTTTTATATGGTGCTGAGGATTGAACCCAGTGCCTCACGTGTGGAAGGCAAGTGCTCTACCACTGAGCCACAACCCCAGCCCAAACTGAGTATTTTAAATCAGACATTAGAAGATGTGTTTACCAATACAACAAAAATTGGAATTTATCTCCAAGTGGTTGTCATAAAATCCAAACAAGATATAAACTGATGTCCTTCTAATGTCATTATCTGAGCTAATATTTCACAATATAAAAAAATCAGATGCTGCATAAGACTCCTACCTTAATGCAGTAATTTTCTCAGTCCTCAAATTACCAAAAATGTTTTAGGGGATACACATATAAGCTACACAGACAGACACACACACACACACACACACACACACACACCCTACCTACACACAATATATACATAAGTATATATAGACTAAATATACATTAAAACATGATGTACATGAGCAAAATGGGGATACCAATGTTAGAGACCCCTCACACATAATCACACAAAATCATTTTTAATTAAAAGTCCTGGGAGAAAGAAAATGAAGACAATGGCCTCTGAGAGCAGGGTCCTTTTCTGAGTTGGAGACATCCATCCTCAACCCTCTGAGACAGTCTCTTCAGTAGCCTACAGTGACTATGAATCTAAATAGCAAAAAAAAAAAAAAATCATTTTAAAAATTCATTATTAAAGATGAGGTTCAATGATGTATAAAGAAAATCATAAAACATAGCTGCACAATGCCAGTAAAAATGGATTGACTTGTAAAAAATAAAACTCCCTCTCCTCATTCAACAAAACTGCTAAGGTCACTTAAGAGCATTTCCTGCATATTCACAATGGGTGGAACATTCTAAGAGGCTACAAAATTATATCAGTTTTTTTTTTTCCTGCATTCTTTGCAGTATTACTGAAGACACACTTTTAATCTGCTTTTGGGACTAGTTTTTCTGGAGGACCTCAGAAGGAAGACAGGGTAAACTATCTAACAAAATACACCTCTGTTCATTGAGGGATAATTTTCACAATGGGCTATTAAGGAGACATGACATTACCTACTCTAATATTAGTAGTATTTAAATTTGAATAGAAATTTTTTGAGTAAATTATCAGAAAATTTATCAAGTAACAAGTTTGTGTTTTGTTTGAATATGTAGCTCCAATTATCTTAATTCATGTAAATACATTTTAAGCTGATCACATAATATCTCTGAGCTAGACTTAGGAAATGTTCCCAGATATCTTCACAACTCTTCTTAATGTAATTCCTCCTTATGGCACTGATGAATTCATGTTTGTACCTCCAGCACCTGGTACATAACAGGCAGCACCCAGTGCATATCTGAGGTAGTGAGGGACAAAGGGATGGACAATGAACCATTGATGACGTCTATGTTCACATGAAGATAACCCTGCCCATGGCTCTTGTGCAATATTCATTAAGTCCCATACTTCAAAAGGATGAAAAGTGATGTTATACACCTTGGCCCCACAGAATGCACTTAAATAACAAATTGTCAATAAACTTGAGGAGACTTTTTAAAATGGCACATTAAGAAGAGAAATTCATCTAACCTTTTCAGTTCATTATTTCAATAAATGCTGAAGAAACAAAATAAGCATAAACACTATGTCCTCAGGGCATCCACTCAAGTGTGCGAGACAGAAATTCAAACAAATAATGACACAGGTCATAATTCTTCACTCTTGTTTCTTCTCCTCTAAAGCTGTGGGTCGGGTTTATTTGCCCAGGAACAACTGTGTAACTTAAGGGACTCATCAAACAATGTTTGGCCCTCACTCCAAGAATGGGCCAAGGTGCCAGCAACTACTCTCTCCCCCTCTGCCAGTCCCTCTGCTCAGCCTCATAGAACCCACCAACCACCTGTCCTCTGACATCTCAATATAAGTGGGCAGCCTATGTTATATGCTTCCAGCAGTACTGTTCTCCTACAAAAGCTGTGGCTTCCCCCCTCCTGACTCTTATAATCAGCTAATAACCAGAGACGAAAAGCTCTGCTCCTGATCATTTAACCTGAACAAATGTTTACACTCAGTGCTGACTCACAGCCTCTCTGGCCCAACTGGTGACTCTGCCCAAGAGGCGCCTCCATGGCCAGCAGCACAGCTGGCTCTTCTGGGCATCCTGCTAACCCAGTCCCCCAGCAGCCTAAAGAAGCAAACTCCCTGGAGTGGAGCACTGATGTGTCACCCACAGACACCTGACATTCATAATACTTGCTCTCATCTCTCCCTCCCATTAAACAAAGAGATGCAACTCACAAATGTCACTAAAATGGAAAAAAAAAATCAAGTCATCTTGGGCACCAAACATCAACCTCAAAGGAGGCAGGTGTGATTATAAATGCATGGGGCACAGGTGGTAGGCTATTCATAAGAAGGAAAATCAGCTTCCAAAATAGCATATTATGTGTTCCCCTCCATCACCTCCAAAAGGCAAAGTAATTTGGTATTTTCCCCTCTAGTGAATACACAGAAGAGACCTCAGTAAAATGGCTACCAAGTTAGATTTCTGGAATAGAACTGAAACCATGATTTTACAAATATCACTGTTTTGTTTGGGTAAGAAGATAATAGTCTAACAAGGTCACTGTGAAAATGATCACAGGACTTCAGCAGCATAATATTAAGACATCTTTGTCTAGAAAAAAAGTAAAATTAGTCTGAAATTAACTATTAAATTAACTATTAAAAACAGCACAAGTTTCCCAATAAGCTTCATAGGAACTGATAAATTTAGGGGGAAACTGGCAGGTAAACAGGTAATAGGATATTTCTTGGATCATTACCTGCAATTCAGTTTAAACATGATTACAAACCACTAAGCTCACCATCTTACATAGCACAATACTTTTATAGTGGATATTTGTCTAATTATTCATAATGCCACGTGACTCTCAAGAGGTCTTATTGGCTTCCCAAATAAACAGAGATGTATCAGATTTAGAAGTACATTCTAAAATATTTGCTAAGATTCCAACATAGTTTATGTAAAATTAAATATAAAAGAAATGGCAAACTAGTATCTGTGTATATCATTACTTCATTCTGTAAGATTCTGTAACTAAACACATAAAATCCTTGATAACCAACTGAAAAGAAAAAAAAACAGAAAGCAAGCATGGCAAGGCTAGCTTCTTCAGTTTTGTTTGTTAGTTTTTTATTGGTTCTTTTTAGTTATACATGACAGTAGAATCCATTTTCACATAATTATAAAAGCACAGAATATATCTTGTTCTAATTCAGTCCCCAGTACCTCTCATTCCCCTTTCCTCTAGTGGTCTTTCTGCCATTTACCCATAGTTATTTTTTTAGTTATTTTCTTGTGGATGTACAAGATGGTAAGATTCACCATAGTATATTTATATATGTACATAGGAGAGTTACATCAGATTCATTCCACTGTCTTTCCTTTTCCTATTCCCCTTCCCTTCCCTTCATTTCCTTTTGTCTACTCCACTGAACTTCTACTCCTGCCCCCTTATTGTGGGTTAGCTTCCACTTATCAGAGAAAACATTCCACTTTTGGGGGGGAAGGGGGAATTAATTTACTTAGCATGATAGTTTCCAGATCCATCCATTCACCAGCAAATGTCGTAAAGTCATTTTTCTTTATAGCTGAATAATATTCCATTGTGTATATTACCACATTTTCTTTATCCATTCATCTGTAGAAGGGCACTAGGTTGCTATAGCTTAGCTCTTGAGAGTTGTGCTGCTATAAATATTGAAGTGGCTGCATCACTGTATATGCTGATTTTAAATCCTTTGGATATATACCAAGGGGTAGGGTAACTGAGTCAAATGGGATTCCATTCCAAGTTTTCTAAGGAATCTCCACACTGCATTCTAGAGGGGTTGCACCAATTTGCAGTCCCACCAGCAATGTATGAGTGAAACTTTTCTCCTATATGCCTGCCAACATGTATTTTCAATATTTGGCATTCTGACTGGAATGAGATAATATCTCAGTGTAGTTTCAATTTTCACTTCTCTAATTGCTATGGATGTTGAACACTTTTTCATATATTTTTTGACCATTCATATTTATTAATATATAGTTGTAGATAGATATAATATCTTGATTTATTTATATGTGGTGCTGAGGATCGAACCCAGTACCTCACATGTGCTAGGCAAGCACTCTACCACTGAGCTACAACCCAGCCCCCATATTTCTTCTTTTAAGGAGTGTCTGTTCAGTTTCTTTGCCCATTTATTGATTAGTTTATTTGTTTTGTTTTGTTGTGTGTGTGTGTGTGTGTGTGTGTGTGTGTGTGTGTGTTGTTTTTGAGTTTTCTGTATATCCTGGAAATTAACACCCAATCTGAGGAGCAGGTGGTAAAGACTTTCTCCCATTCTGTAGGCTCTCTCTTCATTCTCTTAATTATTTCCTTTGCTGTGAGCTTCTTTGGTTTTATTTGTGACCCTACACTTTCTAATCTGAAGACCATGAAATCCTAGGATTGGTATTGGGATTGCAAGTGCCAAGAACAACCCACCTCCCACCACTCTCCCCTCACTCACTGCATCCAGCCTCTCCCCTCCCATCCACTCCTGCAAGCACACCAGGGCCTCCGTACCATTCCTTCTGCCAGGAATGCGCTTCTCCTAACTCCCCTAGAGTTCCCTCACAGCCTTTGGTCACTAATCCAAAGTCAGTTTCTCAGGGATGCTCTTGCTGAGAAATGTAAATCATTTCATCAGAAATGTAAATCATTTCATCTCACCCATTCTACCCCTCTTATCTCCCTTCATTTTGGTTACTGTCTCTCTCTTCACTAAAACGTAAGCTCTATGAGGGAAGGAATTTGTGTATGAGTTGCTTACTATTGCATTTCTAGTACCTAACAAGAATTCTAGGCAAATTATAGGAATGCTATATATATATATTCCTGGATCTATACAAAGCTGCTCTGGGTTGGTCTCCAGCACACCCTGTGAATGAGCTGTCAAGTCGGCCACCTTCCCCTAACTTGCTAGTTAGTTCTTACCCTCATCTTCCATCCCCTCCTCTTCTGTCTTCCTCCTTCATATACTTACTGTCTTAATAAAAATGGACTTTTATTATAAGCAACCTGAAACCATTTGTAAAAGTAGGCAGGATATAAAGAATCAGTGAGTAGAAGCTATATCATGGTTGCCATGAAAGTTTTTCTCTCCCAGTTTTGTATGCTCTTGAAATCTTTGCATCATCTTATTATAAAATCATATTCACTTAAAGTCACGGAAAGGGGACTGATACGTAACTGATGTGGAAAACAGCTGATTTGTATATCCGTTTGCATATGCAGAAAAGAGAATAATCTACATAGGTGCATTAAATTGGTTCTATTTCTGTATGAAATTCAAGAAAGTGCTGTCTCAAGTTAAGCATGTAGATTTTTTTACTAGAGTTGACTGGTTATTTTATAAAGCAAGTTCCTTCCTAACAAATTCATGGTGCCCAAAATTAACTGTTGAGATTTTACTAGCAGTTACCAAATTTATATTTCAAGAAAAAAAAGTTGTATATGGTCTATGCCAACATCCATTTGGGGAGAAGAGGGCTGTTGTATTCAAGCCTTAAAAGCAAAGCATTCATACAGTTGAAAATAGTTAAAGACATCTGAAAACAGAATGAATTAAAGGCAAAACTAACCACACTAGTAGAAGGTGTTTTTCTGGCCACTAAAACATCACAGTTCTAGCACAGAATATATAAGCAGATAAGTGGAAAATAATGTCTCAAGAAAAAAAATCCCTACAGTAGTTAATGTATAGAACAGGAAGATCAAATGGGCAGGATTCCAAGCTCTCCCTCAAAACTACTCCCAACCCTAAACACTCTCTGCATTGAGCAACCATGTAGTTGGTAAGCCAACAAGAGTCTTGCTATCTCAACCATGGTCAAACACCACAGGGGAGAAAGAACTACAGTGTAGCTCCTAAAATTGACTATCCAGAGGCACTTCCTCTACACCATACGTTAACATATTTCAGATGGACGTTGGGGGACTCTACTTCAGGCATGGGTGCTGCTGAGAGGTGAGAGAAGTGCCTGTTTGGTGGCCCAGTCAGATGGGGAGTGTCCTTGGCTTGTCTCTGGAGTTTCAGAGTGGTAACTTGTAGGGAAGGAGGGGTGGTGCTTTCTGGGGAGAGGCAAGTGTGTCACTGTGGTTTATATTCACCATTTTTAAAACTGCCTAGACAAAAACTATTTTGGAGAAATATACTTGCACGGGCCATAATTATGCATTTTATGATATTTTTTAGCCCTCAGAGAAGAGAATTCTCCCTAAAACATCTAAATCTAAAAGTCTAAAATTGCTTTTACTTTCCCATTTCCTAATGTATTCATGGATGCAAATTCAGTTGCTAAGGTTAGAGTACAGCTCATTCTTCTTTCCCTGAACATGTCCACATCCCCAGATATTCACCTTCCATCCTCTCTAGAGGAATTTCCTTTCTTAGTTGATCCTCCTCCTCCTCCAGCTCTCTGGTTGTGCTGTCTCTAGGCTGACAAGATATACTGGGGTTGAAATTTCCAACCCAAACTCTGACAATCCCACCACATGACCCCTAAAACTCCACCACCGGCCAGAGGTTCAGCTCCCTAAGACTCTTCCTCCTGATCCCACCATAGCAGACACAGAGTTCAATAATTTATATGGAGCTTTCTTTTAAGATTGCATTTCTTTTTCTTGCTAGAGAAAATCATATTTTTTAAAATAGCATTCTGTCTTTGGACACAGCATTTTTCATAAAATTCACTCAGACTTCTGTGCAATTTGATATTGCCTTAATTGTAAACAATGGACTATCTCAATAGAGAACCAGGGTACAAGACCTCTTAAGTGCCCTAATGTCAAATAGTGTTTCCATAATAATGCATTCATCCCAACAATGCAATCAGAACAATTGAACATTCTATCAAAGCCACAGTGTGTATATATGGAGAGATAAACAAGTTGCTAATTCAGTTTATTAGGTCCTTGATAACTATGTAAGAATAAGTTTTAAACTATAAAAATCATTGTGATCAGAACACTTAAAAATTCATTATTCATACTATTCAATTATCTTAATGGCATAATCAGTAACCATGAAAGCAAATCAGTAACCATGAAAACAAAGTAAGAATGTGCCACACAGTAAATAAGGCATGATATTTATAATTTTGTGACTATAAAAATTTTAATTGTTTGTCATTATAAAAAGAATAACTTGTAATTTATTCACATATAGATTTTTCTCAGCATAATGCCATGTGTTGGAGTAACTGTCATACTGAAATCCTTCTAGAGAAAACCTTATCTGAGTATCATTTCCTGTGTCTATGAACTTAATTAATTTTAAGTTTCCCCAAAATTCTATAGAATTTAATATAATTAAATAGAATTTAATATAATTCTACATTATATTAAAATTTTAATTAATGTAGAATTATATTAAATTTTTAATATAATGATGTAAGCAATTTGTATACATATAAGTAACACTAATCTAGGATTTCAAATGTCATTTGTGTAATGAAAATATACTGAGAAAAACATATAAAAATTCTACTAATTGCAACACTCCAACATTTTTAACTCTAGTAAAACATATAGTTTCAACACAACGAACTTCATCTTTCCGTATTAAGCTCCATTTATTCCTCTCCATTAACATCAAAGTTTTCTGTGTCAGTAGGAAGATAAAAAGACAGAAAAGTTAATGAAAATATACATATGTAATAGTTCAGAAGAATGTAGTGAGAAGAGAGGGTCACAGAAATGTTTTTTTTTAAATCCTATACAACTAAAAAGTTTGTTTGTCATTGTAAGATACTTGCTTAGCGTCTGGATGGCCATCTTAAGTGACAGCTGCCATTGTAAGGAAAGAGTTTCACTTTCCCACCCAAGGGCATTTCTGAGAAAAGCTCACCACTCCCTCATACCAACCCACCCCAAACTGCCCACATTAGGACCTGCCAGCTCTGATTCCTGAGCCTGCCCCCATAAAAGTCCCTGAACCCAAGCCTGTTTTGCCTCTCTCCACTACAGAGAGATGGCCTTTATTTGTCAGCTCTGACAGATAAACTCTCCTGTGTATCTCTGCCTGGTCTCCATCTTTCATGTCTCGCAGTTACTCACTTTCCCTTCATTTTGGTGCTGAAACTCGGAATCGGGTTCCCTGGTATGCCCACTCCCCTCTTCGAGGGTCACTGAGTGTACCCAGGACCCTATCCAAATTCCATCGTGGGACCAGGCCCTCCATTCTACTGAATGCCCTCTCCGCACCCACCACCAGACATTTTAGGTAAGATCCCTGTCTCTGGTTGACCTAAATGACCTACTGGTCCTGGGAAGTGACCATTGATCATCCGGCACTCCCAGAACATATGGTCAGGGGCACCCCCAGCCACAGTTTTCACAGCTACAGCTGATCCCTACTGTCGACCAAGTCTATAGGTGGTCTTTTATTTGGGTCCTGGGTTTTTAGAAAAAAACCACTGAGGGTGACTGAAAGTTGTTCCTGTGAGACTACCTCTTGGCTGGCCTTAGGTTAATCTCTATGGACTTTGCCCTTTCTACAGGCTTCTGCCCCTACTATATAGTCAGAGCCAGGCACCCAAGTGCCTCCACAGTTTCCTGCCCTGATGCTTACCCAGCAGTGGGGAGGACCCCCTGAGTGTAACCGTCCTCTTGACTAGGTGATACTAGAGACTGGAGGATGTCCCACCTCTAAACACACCTCCTACGTCTCACCATGGGCGGCTCCTCTTCCATTCCCTCCCATAGTCTCCTAGGCTACCTCCTGGCTAACCTATGGTCTTCTCCCTCACCATGGACCCAAACCCCCCAACACTTATCTGCTTGTACAATCAGATCTGGCCTCCATATCCTTTGGATAATGACTCCAAATGGCCGTTTAACCACACTCTAGATCCCAATATCATCAGGGATCTTTTCAACTGTTCTGAGTGTTCGGGAAAATGGAAAGAGATATCATATGTTCAGGCCTTCTCCTCTCTAGGTTTTAAGCCCTCTGTCTCAACTCTTGCTCTCCCACACAAGTTCTCTTAGCTCTCATCTCCCCTACAACTGCTTCCAAAGGGACAGAAGATCCTATCCAGGACTCCTCCTCTTTCAACCCAGCCTATGATCTCCTGCCATACCACAATTCTCTTTCTGATGAAGCCGC
The DNA here is from genome assembly GCF_047511675.1 of Marmota flaviventris. Taxonomy (NCBI): domain Eukaryota; kingdom Metazoa; phylum Chordata; class Mammalia; order Rodentia; family Sciuridae; genus Marmota; species Marmota flaviventris. The sequence goes on from NC_092498.1 coordinate 26,122,004, forward strand.
TGCAGCAACTGTCCCCTCGGCCCCTCTGCCCTTCCTCCTCCTGCCACATGCTCATGGGCTGCCTCTGCCCAACCCACATCACTGTGTCCTCTACACTAGGTGTCTGGGGTAGATGGTATAATCTGGGTTCATGTGCCTTTCTCTTTTTGTAAGGTCTTTCACAGAAAGAAAAGTGGCTTGGGTCCTATACTTCAAGTCCCACCACATACATCAAAGAGTTTCAATATCTGACTCAATATTATGATTTGACCTTCTACAATGTCCATATGATCTTGTCTAACACCTTCCTTCCTGAGAAGTGTAGAACAGTTTGGGAATAAGCTAGAAATTATGCTGATGAGGTACATCAGACCTCCCCTGCCCATCCGATTGGCACTGAAGCAATCCCTGATCAGGACCCCAACTGGGATTATAATTCACCTGGAGGAGTGACTAGTAGAAACTAATTCATTGCTTGCCTCATGGCATGATTTAGAAAGGCAGCCCATAAGGCTATCAGTTATGAAAAGCTCCAGGAAATCATCCAAGATAAGAATGAAAACCCTTCAGCATTTCTAGACCGCCTGACCAAGGCTTTATTAAAATACACTAATCTGGACCCTGAGACTCCGGATGGGAGACAACTACTAATGACCTACTTTTTCTCTCAGAGTTATCCTGATATTAAGGCACTTCAAGAGGGGGAACCCTAACTCCCCAAGCTGAGGTTCTGGGAGTGGCCTTTAAGGTGTATAACGGGAGAGACAAGAAGGCCAGGAAGCATAAATATCAGATGCTCACTCAAGCCATCCATCCAGCCTCAGCATCTGACCCTGGTTCCACTGGTCAACAGAAGGGTCCCTCAGGACAGCCCAGACCCTGTTTTAAAATGTAATCAGACAGATCACTGGGCTCGTACATGTCCCAAGCCTTGCAAGTCTCTAGGACCTTGTCCTAAATGCCATCTGGAGGGACACTAGGCCATTTTTATCCCTGAGCCCATAGTAGCCCCCAGCCACCCAGCTCTTCTGGTTCCCCTTCCCAACTCTTAGGAATGGCTGCAGAGGCCCAGGTCCCCAACACCCAACCACTACCATCACTCCGCAGGAATCCAGGCTCACCATTCCCTTATACCAACCCAACCCCCAACAGGCCACATTAGGACCCACCTGCCCGATTCTGCTTCCTGAGCCTCCCCCAAAATAGTCCCAGAACCCAAGCCTGTTTTGTCTCTCTCTCCTATAGAGAGATGGCCTTTATTTGTCAACTCTGACAAATAAACTCTTGTGTGTATCTCTGCCTGGTCTCTGTCTTTCATTTCTTGCTTACCAGTCTCTAATTCCTTGCTTTTCCTTCAGTCATACAAATATGACTTATTTTGTTTCTCAATAAAAAGGGGTGATATTAGAAAAAAGAAAACACATATTAAATAATATTATGGTAACAAAAATTAATAAGCAAAAATTTAAACTATTTTATAATTGAAAAAGAAAACCAGGTTCTCATCCACTTTTTTAAATTCCAAGCTGAATGTGATTCTGTGAAGCCTTCCCTGACACTTCCAAGATGATGACATCACTTCTCTGCTTTCCTGTATTAGGAGCAAACACCGAATACTATATCCCTGTGTCTGTTTCCTAAACTTACTGCCCCCTCTCCCCAACCCTTCAAGTAACAGTAACATGAGGCCCTACAGTGTTTGATAGGCATAGTAATCTGATAAAGAGTGTAAAAAACACTCTGTGTATGAGAGAATAAACACAATAATTTCTTGGAATAAAACCAGTTGAAAAGTTCCAGATGAACTAATGCCAGTGTTCTAACTTTTTTAATCTATTTCTTAAAAGTAAACACAGCTTGGCATGGTAGCACAGACCTATAATCCCACACTCAGGAAGTTGAGGCAGGAGGATCAAGCAATTTAATGAGACCCTATCTCAGAAAGGACTGGGGAAGTGGCTCGTGATTTTAATGCCCAGTACCAATAAAAAAGGTAAATCCAGTGTTTTCATTACTAATAAAGGTCAACCAACATTTAAATGACAACCCCTTAAATGTTTCAGACATTGTAGAATAATTTCCCTACTGACCTCCTCCTGTGTATTTAACCAATATAATAGTCCAACAGATACACAAATGTTTATAAAAACATTATTATAATAAGTAAAAACTGGAAATAACCCAAATATCAATCAAGTGATAAGTGAATTTTTAATTCATTGTGTATCCATACAATGAAATATTATTCAGCTATAAAGGGAGAAAAGTACTGATACATAGTATAACAGGGATCCAATTTGTGCTTTGAATATAGCCCTTGCTGCTCTGCCACTGCAACTAATTTTTAAAATGGACATGTTTCTTTATCCTCCTTTCTCCCTGCTCCTCTCCAATCTCTCCAGCTCTCTAATTTCAGGGGAAACAGGATTACCTTTCTTCCCCAACCTAGGCAGATTTATCTGAACTTGAACACACACCCACCATAGGAATGAAGTAATCCAGACTTTGGGGATGGCACCAGAAGATTTCAGAAATGACTATTGCCCAAATTAACAATTGAGTTACAACTCCAAAAGAGAACAGTGGAATGTAGTCTTTGAGTCACCTCTTTAAAAGCCCCCTGTTCCTGCTGAGGGTCAGAATCACATCCTCTGGGACAGGAGTCCCCTGTGTTTTTCCTTTGCTAGCAAAGCAATAAATCTTCTTTTCCCTTTTTCTTAAAACTGTGTCCTCATTATTGGCTTCGGGGACCAGAACAAAGCTTTCAGCAACCATAGTACAACATGGATGAAACTTTTAAATATTATGCTAACTGAAAAAAGAAAAATAAGCCAAAGCTTTTGATTTTATTTATCTAAGAAAATGCCCAGGATAGATCAATCCACAAAGATAGAAAGTATATTTAGTACTTGGTTAATGCCAGGGGTGGTGTACAATAAAGAGGTAATAGCTAATTAGTATAAGTTTCTTTCTGAGCAGATGAAATGCTCTAAAACTGACTGTGGTAATGGCTGCACAACGCTGTTAATGCACAAACCACTGAACAGAACACTCAGAATTGGTGAATTGTGTGGCATGTCAGTTGGCTCAATAAAGCTATTACATATATATAAATATGATCTTCCTGCCGTATATCCTTCTCTCTTATTTTTTCTCTCAGATTTTTGCCTCTTCCATTTGCCTTCCACACTACTCCTTTACTCCTCCAATTTACTTATCCCCAAAACACACCTCGCTCAACATGAAGACAATTGGCAAGCTACTCGATTCCCAAAGCTCTGGCAATAGCTCCTGGACCTCAGAAGGGGGCAGAATAGTTTGCTGCTGAACTGAAACAGGGTTGATGTTTTTGTGTCATCAATTTTAGACAGAAAACTTCTAATGGGCCCAGACCACAGTGATTCGGTTTTTGTTTTTACACACCATCTTGTAAATGTACCAGAGGAAGTACTTATTTGTCAGGCAAATTTCAAAGCCAAGTGGCAAATGTATTAGAAACAATTCCACTGAGCATCAGGAGGACGTGAAGTGAAAACCATGACCATGTGCATCCTAGGTTTGCTAAGTCCCCACCCCAGTGCCATCAGCTACTCCCTATGCAGCCACCCAAAATAAGAAATATATCAAGGAAATAAGGACTTGATATCCAAGTGACTGTCCAAGACAAGTTACGTTAATGGTCATGCAAACAGATGTCCCCTTCTAAGCCTGTCCTATATTTTGAGTGCCACTGGAAAGGGCAAAACATTAGCTTCAAACTTTGAGGGGGGGCAGGTTGGGGTGTGTTTTTTTCTTTCTTGTTTTCTTTCATTTGCTTACATCTCCATATCTTAACAGTGACTTCTGATAACCTTCTTCAAAGCTACAGTGAGTCTGCATAACCTTATGTGGAGCCTACAGACAGGAGAAGATAGATGGAGGCTCGGTAAAGAAGACGCAAAATAAAGGTCATCTGCTGAGAGTCAGGAAAACAGAATGTGTGACTTCTAGCGCTTGCTCCATTCAGTAGGTGTGGGGACAATCTGCAGGAGGATCACAAGTTCCCGCCAGAGTTAGCAGACCAGGGAGCACCATCTGGGTGAAATGGCAGCCGTCCAGCCATTCCAGGGAAGTCCAGCACCAAGGCAGACAGAAACATCCAGCTGACAATGTGATAAACAAAGGCCATAAAGCCGCCTGATGTTTTATCATTTCCCTCAAGAATTACTGTAAAGTCCACCAGCTTTTGTTAAGAAAGAATTTCTTTCTTAAGAAAATCTCAAACAAAAGATATGAAATAACACAAAGACTGCATCAAGAATAAGGAAATCAAGATTATAGCTCCAACCCTGCTGTGTGTCTCTGGAGACGTTCTGAAACCTTTCTGGGCTACATTTTTTTCTCTGTAAAGGAAAGGGTTGAACTCAGTAATCCCAGGTCTACATAGTTGATCAACTTAAAGCCTTATACTACATTGGACCATTATTCTTAAAAAATACATTAAAGAAAATAATGTTCTGAATCTTTATTTTTCAAGCAAAATAAAATTTAATAAGAAAAAATTTTAAAGAAACAAAGCAAATTTTTGTACAAACAGTAAACAATCCACCCAGAAGATATAATCATAAATCTCCAGGGACTTAACATCAGATGATTCTGAAAATCAAAGTCACTTCCTAAATTATTAATTTTCTAATAACCTGCTACAGTTAGTTCCCAAGAGCTGTTAGGAAGGTTCCATGGTACAGTGCATTTGATGCTCACTGACAGCACTGGTAGAGTGTAACCACACATCCAACTCCTCTAAACAATGAAAAATGACTTCTACAGACTGCTTTGGAAATATCAGGTTTGTTTATGGAAATACTTGGTGAATGTGAATTCATCTTTCAACTCCAAATCAGAAATTACCTTTTATGATGACTTTTTCCAGTTCCAGAACTTCTTCCTAATTGTTGCCCACTTCTTCCTCTGTGCTGTCAATCTATTTCATATAGATATCTATTCTTGAACTTTTCATTAATTTCTGTCTCTAATTTCAGATTGCCAAGTCCATGAAGGCAGAAAATATCTATTGTGGTCCTCAGCTCCCACCACTGTGTATGTATTAATAGTCACAGCTATTTCAGATGCCAGCTGAAAAATGAATGTACAGATTCATGTATTTGGGAGGTCTGGAAATAGGTAAGCTTCAGACACAGCCAGATCAAGTCATTAAATCAATAGCTAAGAGAATCTATCTCTCTCCATCTCTTAGCTCACTTTTCCTCAAGTTAGCTTTCTGATATGACAGACATCCCTTTATGGTAGTAAGGTAGCAAGATTTTCTTTACCACTAATTGTGGTTATGTCTCTCTCATTACCCTTTTTTGGTCTGGGCCCATCTCTGAACCAATCACTGTAGCCTTAATGTCAGAATCCTTATTGGCCAAGTGGGCACACCTTGAGCAAAGTCAGACTAAACTATAGGAAGAGAATTCCATAAACAACAAACCAAGTTCCATTTTCAGAAAAACAGAAGCATACTCAAGGAAGCAAAAACAGCAGATGCCTATTACAACTTGGTTGTTTGCTTAATTAAATGTAATCGCATTTGTAATAAAGACTTTGTCCTCTCATAGGTTCTAATTGTACAAATACCTACACTACACAAATAGAGTCTCATAAATTAGGTCATGACTAGTTTAAGGATGGAAGACTTGGGGTGGGGGATGGGATACAAAAGTGGATGGAGACAAAAGAAAAGTAGCTCTCTTTGTAAGTTACCCAAAAGTTGAAGTTAAATGTTTACTGTTTAGTTTGTTTTTTGGTAGCGGGGATTGAATTCAGGGGCACGTGAACACTGAGCCACGTCCCCAGCCCTATACTTTAGAGACAGGGGTCTCACTTAGTTGCTTAGCACCTCCCCATTGCTGAGGCTGGCTTCGAACTCACAATCCTTCTGTCTCAGCCTTGTGAACTGCTGGGATTACATGCATATGCCACCATGCCCAGCAAAGTTAAATGCTTTCTTTTAAGAGTGTTGCCCCTTAATTGTAGCATGTACAAAATGTAACTCAAAATGGATCAAAGACCTAAATGTAAAGAAATCTTGCAGTTCAATGATAAAAGGCAAATAACCCACATAAAAACTGGGAATGGGCTGGGGTTCTGGCTCAGTGGCAGAGCACTTGCCTAGCAGGTGTGAGGCACTGGGTTTGATTCTCAGCACACTGATACTGTTCACTCCGTGGTAGGTCATGTCCTTGTTATTCCCAAGACCCTGGGTTTAATCACCAGCACCCATCCCACAAAAAAGAAAATTCTCACTGCAGAATGAAAGGGTGAAATGGCATGTTTCCCACTTAAAAAGTTCAGCTTTAAAAAAGTTCAGCAAAAATAAATTAAGAACAATGCACAATCTTGAAAACTATTGAATTTGAGTAATATGCCTTTCTAATGTATAATTGGAAATTTTCAAATAAAAATTTATTAAACGAGATTATAATATAAAATCTGTAGTTTTAGCAGTTGGACTATGGTAATAGAGTAGCCATGGCTCTAAAAACTGTCCACTTATAACAAAGTAAGTATTGAATTACTGAAGACAAGTCCACTCAAAGAGACAGATAAAATCTCTCTGGTGTTTCCACTACCTATGGGACATTCCTTCCTAATATTTTCACTCTTATTAATAAAGACTATGTTTCACGGATTTTTTTTCCAAACTATGTTCTATGAAACACCAAACATTTCTCAATATGTAAACAGCTGCTCTCAAAGAAAAGTATTCCATGGTCAATTAAGTCTGAGACATGGATCAAAGTTAATGTATTTGCTACAATACTTTTCAGAGTCCTTAATATGCTCTCACACCACGCATGGTGAGTCATGGGAAAGGAGCTCTAGAACACCTCCTTTAGGACATGTGAAAACCACTTATTTCTACAGTGAACCAATTAAGCTCAAGAATACTTCTTGAAGAGTAACAGGGTTGCCCTGGTAAAGAATAAAAATCACAGACAGAGCCTGATATACATATAACTGTGGCTTATCTTTTTCTCTCTACCCTAAACCAGAGTTTATGAAATGCTGGCTTAAAGTTTTTGCTTTAAAATAAAGATACTTAAGCTGACCCTGGAAATAAAACAAAAAGATAATCAGGGAATGTTGTTTCCAAAGCAAAGGGAAGAGCAGGTACAGGATCCAAAACCAAAAGGACCCAGGGACTTTCAAGATGGCAGAATAGAGGAGGTCATTTTCCTGGTTGCACCACAGTATAAAACCAAGAAAGCAGACAGGCAGCTCTCAGCAAGGTGAATGAACAGGGAAAAGGAAGTGGGACTTTACTGGAATTTAAAACTGGACATTCAAAGAAGACAGGAAACCCAGGAGGTTGGATATAATAAAATAAAGAAGAAATCCCTAGCGGCACAGCCCGCTGCTGTAGCCAGGCCATACATACCAACTAGTGAACCCTCTGTAAGCAAAAAGGAGGGATAAGGGAATTTAAAGCAATTTTAGGAGGCCTGAAAGTGTCTGGGTATGCAGCGTTTAGAGATCAAGGACATTGCCCGATTACACTGAAAGGTGCACTGCACAATATCCTTGTACAGGAAAGAAGCTGCCTTCTCTCCAAGCGGCATGCAAAGGACAAAGGAAGGAACCATTTAGCAGATGAGGCATGGGGGCAGGCTGCTGAGGGAGCCAATTCCTGGCAAACCCAAGTTTGGCCAAAATACAGGCCCAGTCAAACACACAGTGCACTACAGAGTGTGCTTCAGTAACCAGGAGAAAATCAGATATGGAGAGAAGATTACACAGGGGCAATTGGCCATGGAACCCACCTGGCTCTACCCTTCCCCCTCCAATACAGATGCTTGCAGGACTCACAGGAAGAGATGTGTCTGGCCAGGAATTCAAAAGGGCTGGGGCAGGAGAGATTGAGCTTAGAGACTGAACCCAGGACCAGGAAATGAGGGGTCTGCAGATGACATAGGGGACTAAGAATTAGCCCTAGCCTCCACCATCCAAGGTGAACCCAGGGGATCACTTACTGCATACTTATTGTATCATATAATTTCTCTTTATTGTGATAGTTAACATTGTACACATCACAGTACAAACTCTTTGGTGTGATATTATATATCGTTTCAATTGGTTGCTGTACTCCAGGGGAGGTACAGTCTTCCAGCATGGACCAGCAATACTGAGCCCTGGAGGTGCACTGATTTAAAATCTCCAGACCAACTAAAATTCAGCAAAGAGCCTGGAGCCCTTCTAAACTTAAACCCTGCCACCAGAAATTCTGCCTATGGATTACCTCTCTCACTCTAGCAGTCCAGAGGGGGAAGCATCATGCTCCAGACAATCCCACCTAAAACTGCTGAGAAGAGAAGCTGAGAATCTTTTGAACTCCAACAAAAAGAATTCTTTAAATATTCTCTCTCTCTCTCTCTTCTCTCTCTCTTCTCTCTCTCTTCTCTTCTCTTCTCTTCTCTCTCTCTCTCTCCTTCATTTCTTGTATTTTTTAAGCCAGTTATTTTTTCATGTTTCGGTTTTTTGAGAATGAGGTGTTTGATTAGTATATTTTACTTTTGTTTATTATATTCTTTTATTTTTAATTTTCTTTAAATTTTTATTTTATATATATTGTTTCTCTTACCTGTTTCCCTGATGCCCTTTCTCTCTGTTCTTCCACTAACAGCCAATCTCTATTGTTCTCTTTAATATTTTATTTCTATCTTCTCTCCTTGTCCCTCATAATCATCACATTCTATATTACTTATGTTTTCTCCCTGTCCACCATTTGAAATTGTAAACCCTTGTGCAAACTTGCAGTTTTTATTGTATGCAATAAGTGATCATATCATTTCTGTTTATTGTGATAATTAACATTGTACACATCATAGTAGAAATTATTTGGTTTAATGTTATATATTGTTTTGATTAGTTGCTATTATTGTCTTCCCCTAAACAGTGAGGTACTAAAAACATTCAGGGACCCTGTAAGTCCATAGGGAAGAAACTACTGCCTCAGATCCATACTGATAAATGGGTAGAAACATAAACTACATGGAAAAGCAAGGGAACAAACTGCCCCGAACAAACCAAGATACCAAAGATCCGTTGACACCATAGTGGAAGAAATGTCAGAGAAGGAGTTTCAAAATGTACATAGTTAAACTGATCTGTGAAGTAAAGGTTGGTATAAGGAGTGAAATCAGAGAGAAAATACAGGAAGTGAAAGATCACTCCAATAAAGATAGATTCTGGGAAAAAAAAAAAAAAAACTAGCAGAAATCCTCAAAATGAAAGAATCAATAAACCAAATTAAAAATTCAATTGAAAGCATCACCAACAGACCAGATCAACTGGAAGGTAAAGTTTCAAACAGTGAAGACAAATTTCAAGATTTCAAGTGTAATCTTGAAAACAATGTTGACTATGGAGAAAAGATGTTAAGACACTATGAACAGAATTTCCAAGAAATATGGGATAACCTGAAAGGACCAAATTTCAGATTTATTAGGATAAATGGAGGCTCAAAAATACAAATGAAAGGAATGTACAATCTTTTCAATAAAATAATATCAGAAAATTTCCCAAAACTAAATAATAAAATGGAAAAATCAAAGACAGGAGGCTTATAGGACTCCAAATATACAAAATTACAACAGACCCACAATAAGGCACATTATTTAGAAAATGCCTAACATACAGAACAAGGATAAAATTTTAAAGGCTATCAGAGAAAAATGACAAGTAACATTTAGAGTGAAATGAATCTAGAACTCAGCTGATCTCTCAACCAGACCCCCAAAGCTATAAGATCTTGGAATAATATATACCACACTCTGAAAGAAAACGAATGCCAACCAAAAATACTGTACCTTGAAAAATTAAGCTTCAGAATTGATGATGAAATAAAAACAATCCATGATATACAAAACTGAAAAGAATTCATAACTAGAAAGCTGTACTACAAAACATACTCAATAAAATATTTCATAAAGAAGAAATGAAACATAAAATTGAAAGCCAGCAAAGGGAGGAACTACACTCAAAGAATAGTCCATTAAAGGAGAAAATAATTCATTAAAAAAACAGAAAAATATCAAAATGATAGAGAATAAAAAATATTTCTCAATAATACTGAATGTCAATGGCCTAAACTCATCAATCAAAAGACATAGACTGGCAGATTGTATTAAAAAACAAGACCCACAAACATGACACTCACCTCATAGGCAAAGACATCCACAGACTGAAGGTAAAAGGGTGGGAAAAAAACATATCATTCACATGGATCTCATAAATAATCAAGAGTTTCTATCATCATATCATAAAGTGGACTTCAAGCTAAAGTGAATAAAAAGGGAAAAAGAAGATCATTTCATACTGCTTAAGGGAATTATACATCAACAACACATAACAATCATAAATATTTATGCCCCCAACAATGGTGCAACTATGTATATCAAGCAAACCTTTCTCAATTTCAAGAAGCAAAGAGACCATAAAACAATAATACTGAGCAACTTTAACATATACCTCTCTCACCACTGGATAGATCCTCTAAACAAAAACTAAATAAACTATAGAGTTAAAAATATATAATTAATAGTTTAGACTTAACAGACACATACAGAATATTGAATACACTTTTTTCTCAGTAGAAAAAATACTATTTTTCTCTAAAATAGACCATATCTTAGGCCTCAAAGCAACTCTTAGCAAATACAAAAAAAAAAAAAGAGAGAGAGAGAGACAATACCTTGCATCCTATCAGATCACAATGGAATGAAATTAGAAAACAATGATAAAATAAAAAAAATAGAAGCTACTCTAACACCTGGAGACTAAATAATATGCTTTTGAATGACCAGTGAATAGCAGAAGAAGTCAGAGATAAAATTTTAAAAAATACCTAGAGGTAAATGAGAAGAGTGATATAATATATCAAAATCTCTAAGACACTAGGAAGATAGTGCTAAGAGGAAAGTTCATTGCACTGAGCTCATTCATTAAAAGAACAGAAAATCAACAAGTAAATAACCTAATATTTCATATCAAAGACCTAGAAAAAGAACAAATCAACACCAAAAGCAGTAGAAGACCAGAAATAATTAAAATCAGAGCTGAAATCAGTGAAATTGAAACAAAAGAAATAATTCAAAAAACTGACAAGACAAAAAGTTGGTTCTTTGAAAAAAAATCAAGAAAACTGACAAATCCTTGGCCAAGCTAACAAAGAAAAAGAGAAAGGAAACTCAAATTAATAAAGTTTGTGGTGAAAAAGCAAATATCACAACAGACACTAATGAAAAACTGATGGTAATCCGAACCTATTTTGAAAATTTAGACTCTAATAAAATAGAAAATATTGAAGACATGGACAAATTTCTAGAGACATATGACCTACACAAATTGAATCAGGAGGACACAGAAAATTTAAACAGATCAATTTCAAGCAGTGAAATTGAAGACACCATCAAAAGACTATCAAGAAAGAAAAGCCCAGGACCAGATAAATTCTACCAGACCTTCAAAGAAAAACTAACAGTAATCCTCCTCAAATTATTCCATGAAATAGAAAGGAGGTAATCCTCCCAAACTATTCTATCATCCTGATACCAAAACCAGACAAAAACACATAGAGGAAGGAAAATTTCAGACTAATATAATTGATGAACATAGAGGCAAAAATTCCTAATAAAATATTGGCAAATCACATACAAAATCCTATTTAAAAGATAGTGCACCGGGGGGATAGTAGAGGATAGGAAAGATAGCAGAATACAACAGTTACTAATATGGCATTATGTAAAAATGTGGATGTGTAATTGATGTGATTCTGCAATCTGTATTTGGGGTAAAAATGGGAGTTCATAACCCACTTGAATCGAATGTATGAAAAATGTTATATGTCGAGAGTTTTGTAATGTTTTGAATAACCAATAAAAAAGTACAAAAAAAAAAAAGACAGTGCACCATGATTATGTGGGGTTCACCCAGAGACCCAAGGTTGGTTCAACATACAGAAATCAATGAATGTAATTTATCACATCAACAGACTTAACAAGAGTCACATAATTATTTCAATAGATACATATTTGACAGAATACAGCATGCATTCATGTTCAAAACACTAGAAAAACTAGGGAGAGTAGGAACATACCTCAACATTGTAAAGGCTATATATATGCTAAAACCAAGGCCAATATCATTATAAATGGAAAAAAAAATGAAAGCATTCCCTCTAAAAAGTGGAACAAGAGAGGGATGCTTTCTCTTTCACCACTTCTATTCAACATAGTCCTGGAAACTCCATCTAGAGCAATTAGACAAATGAAATAAATTAAAGGAGTACAAATAGGAAAAGAACTCAAACTATCACTATTGCAGAAGACATGATTCTATACTTAGAAGACTCAAAAAACTCCACCAAAATACTTCTAGAACTCATAAATGAATTCAGCAAAGTAACAAGATATAAAATTAACATCCATAAGTCAACTGCATCCATCCCTATACACTGTCAGGAGCCATCTGTGGGCTGTGTGTGGACTGTAGCACATAGTAGCCTAGTGAGGGGATAGGCCTGGCATTGCGAACTCCCTGTAGCACCCACTCAGGGATTGATTGCCTAATGCAGGAGAACCTCCCCTTCAAACTCTGCCTAAGATCCTACACAGCACATGAGATGCACGTGACCTGCCAAGATGTCAATTCAATCTGCTGACCACAAGGCATCACAAAGCAAGGCAACACACTTGAAACCTTACCCCTGCCTTTGATGGACCCCCTTAAATAAACCACTGGAGCCATTTGTCTTTGTCTATTTCCAGAACCCATGTGGAGTAGATCTAGCAGGGGCTTTGCTTTTGTAAACATATTTCTGAGTGTTTGTGTTTTATTGTTTGTTAATTATTTGAGACATTAAGATTTAGGTGGCCATTTAGGGTAGCATGGATTCTTCTGGGCAGAAGAACTCCCCAATAAGATGCTGGCCATCTTCCCCCCAAAGATACATCAGTAATGAGTCAACTGAAATAAATTAGGAAAACCATCCCTTTCACAACAGCCTTAAAGAAAATAAAATATTTGGGAATCAATCTAATAAAAGAGATGAAAGACCTCTACAATGGAAACTACAGAACACTAAAACAAGAAATTGAAGACCTTAGAAGAAAGATCTCCCATGCTCTTTGATAGGCAGAATTAACATTGTCAACATGGCCAAATTACCAAGAGTGCTATACAGATTTAATTCAATTTCTACTAAAATTCTAATGATGTTCTTCATAGAAATAGAAAAAGTAGTCATGAAATTCATTTTGAAAAGTGAGACCCAGAATAGCCAAAGCAATCAATAGTAAGAAAAGTGAAGCAGGAGGCATTACAATACCAAATCTTAAATTATATTACAGAGCCATAGTAACAAAAACGGCATGGTATTGGCACCAAAACAGATATGAAAACCAATGGAGCAGAACAGAAGACACAGAGACAAACCCACATAAATACAGTTATCTCATACTAGACAAAGGCACCAAAAACATATGTTGGAGAAAAGGTAGCCTCTTCAACAAATGGTGCTGGGAAAACTGAAAGTCCATATGTAATAAAATGACATTAGACCCTTATCTCTCACCCTGCACAAAACTGCACTCAATGGATCAAAGACCTAGGAATGAAACCAGAGACCCTTCATCTACTAGAAGAAAAAGTAGGCCCAAATATCCATCATGTCAGCTTAGGAACCAAATTTCTTAACAAGACCCCTAACACGCAAGAAGTAAAATCAACAATAAATAAATGAGATGGTATCATACTAAAAAGCTTCTTCACAGCCTAGGAAACAATCAATAACATGAAGAGAGAGCCTACAGAATAGGAGAAAATCTTTGTCACCTGCACCTCAGATACAGCATTAATCTCCAGGACATACAACAAAACAAATCAAAACACTTAACACCAAAAAAAAAAAAAACAACAACAACAAATGGCCCAATCAATAAGTGGGCAAAGGAACTTAATAGGCAGTTCACAGAAGAAGAAATATTTCATGGTCAAAAATTCATGAAAAAAGATTCAACATCTCTAGTAATTAGAGAAATGCAAATTAATTAAAACTCTACTGAGATTCTATCTCACTCCATTCAGAATGACAATTATCAAGAATACAAGTGTTGGGCATGGTGGTAATCCTAGCTGCTTGGGAGGCTGATGCAGGAAGATCACAAATTCAAAGCCAACATACATTATTCTGGTGCTTACAAAAGTAAACAATCATGGGACAAAATACATTCACCTTGACCTATTTCCACATATCATCATATCTTGAAATTATTTTAAAGATTAGCTTCAGTGATAGCAAAATTTAATAAATTCTGTTGACTTTACCCCTTTCTCAGTCATTACTTCATCTTTTTTTTAACCTACTTTCAACTATGTTGCAAATTCTTCAAGGGCAAAACAAAGTTTGCATCATTCACCAATCTATTCCCAGAAATTATCACAGCACCAGCCATAGAGAGCAAAATAAATATGGAATAAATTAATACATTTTAAATATTATTAAACACATGCTTTTTAAACAATACTCAAAAGAAAGTTTTAAGTAAAATGTGAGAAGCAGACTATAAAGAATAGCTACTAAAAATACATTTAAAAATAATATATGCTAAAAGCTTCCAGATTGGTAGTGTAAATAATTTTCACTGGCTTTACTCTATAATTGTGAAAGTCAATGTTTGCAAAGCAACTTCTACTCTGCAAAACAAAGGTACTATAAAATGCAAGCATTACTAAGGAGCTCTGGAACCATGAAACTAAATGGAAATTTGCTTTTGTTTTATTAAAGTTAAATGTGACAAAAGGTTACAATGGCTCTTGAGAGGCACACTCCAAATGGCAGACTATAATCAACAATCTAAAGAATACATTTCTAATAACAATTCAATGCCTAGAAATATTTCCAGTGGCTTGCACTAGAATAAAGAGATTCAAAGCAGACACCACTAATCTGAAATACTGAGATTAAAAACAATGACTCGGGGTGAGGAGGCAGGGGGAGATGAACATGTAGGTTCTGAACAAATTCATGGGAGGAAACTCAGTCCTCAGTTTTGTGATGGACTCACATCAACATCAATAATCCCTTTCCTATCTCTGACATTCTCAGTACTTGGAGAGAGTGGTCCAGAATAACTACAAGATAGGGCTTTTTTTTTTTTTTCAAGAAGCATTAAATTTCTTAGAGATAAAATAAATACATAATAAGTGATTTTAAGTAATTCAAGACAATATATATGAAGTGGTGTGTTATAGTTTACATGGAGTGAGATGTAAGGAAGTTGGAGACTAATTAAGAGAGTTTCCTGGAAGAAATAAAACTCCACCTGGACATGTATGCATGTGTGTTTCCATGCTAGTTCCAATGATCCCGATGCGTGTGAGACATTTTACTCAATTAAAAGGATTTTAAAAAGCACCTGTATACTATGGCTGGTTTCCCATCCCTTTCCTACAACCTTCACAGTAAAGTATACGTAAATACCCCATTTACTATGGAAGTCAAATGCCTGGCAGGTCATGGAGCTAGAAAGTGGAAGAGCCCAGACTCAAATTCACCACTATCTGTGCCAAAGTAAGCCTTTGTCCTTTTCATATTCTCAATATAAACAAGGTCACAAGGTGATGACTGTTTCAACTTTTCTACAGCTATTTCTTCTCTTATACATGGGTTTTAAAAAATTAAAAGGCAACTCTCAACACATAATCCTAACTTAGGCTCGTGATAGCCGAATACCTATTCTGTGCCAAGCACTGTTTAAGTACAAGTGTTAGCTCACAGCATCACTCCATTCCTATGAGAAAGTACGTGTGCTTTTAAAGGTTAGGAAAGGAAAGCAGAGAGATTAACAAACTGCCCAAGGTCATTCATCTAATAGGTGACAGGGCCTTTTATAAGCATTATTAGATGCCATGTCAATTAAATATTTGAATAAGAACCACCTCCATTGTAAAGAGGGATTGTGTGTGTGTGTGTGTGTGTGTGTGTGTGTGTGTTTTGCTGGAAATTGAACTCACGCATGCTAGCAAAGTGTTTTACCACTGAGCTATATCCTGAGCCCCTAAAGAGGGATTCTTTAAATGCTATAGGTGAATCTATAAGTTCTCCAAGGGCACCTGCCTGGAGAGAGAATCCATAGACCAAAGGAGGACTTGTGTTTTACTGGCACAACATCATGGGTTCTGTGACTTCCTGCAAGTTTACAAAAGCTTCACAGAACTTTGGCTTTGTCACCTATAAAATTAGGAGCTTTTGATAATCTATGTCAAAAATTTTTCTAGTTCTAAATGCCAGTGGTTTAAATCATTGCTTTATGCCAATACTCCTAATTATCAAACATGGGGAAAAAAAAACCTGGTCACAACCATCTAATTGTTGTTAAGTAAATATAAATTCTAATAACCTATGTAAGCAATATATCCTCTGAATAACAATCACTCCAAAGTTAGAGTTCCTTTTTTCTCCCTGTTAGAATCACAAGCTTAAGGTATTTTTCAAAGTATCTAAAGAGTTGTGTTAAAACAAAAAGCACATTATCTAAACTTTTTTTCTCCAAAGGAAGTGACCTCATGGAGATAAGTGTCAATCTTCTTACTCCTTTATTGAAATACTATTTTGCTTTTCTTTCTTGAAAGAGTTCTAGACTTCTTCTAGACACTACTCCAGCAAGTGGCACATTTAGTCATTCGGAGAGTACTCTGGCTGATTCTACACAAAGGCTGCAATAGCTGGAGACCCTGCCTGGAGCAGGTGGAAACACAGCCAGTCTTGCTGTATGAACTACAGCAGCCTTCTGCCCACAAGTACCAGCACAGTTATAAACCTCCAGGACCTTCAAGCAACAACAAGAGGACCAGTCCCAGGAGCAGTGGCTTTACAGAATGCTTAATGAAATCCCAGAATACATGGATTAGAAAGCCTTCAAAACAAAATGTGCCATATTCATACATAGAATACTATTAAATCGTGAAAAGGAATAAAGTACTGATACATGCTACAACATGGATAGACCTTGAAAACATGAATGAAAGAACCCAACAACAAAAGATCAGATAATATGTGCTATGATGTGAATGTCTGTGCTCCCTACCCCTTCTTTATGTTTCAGTCTAATCTCCATTAGCATATAGTACGAGACAAGGCCTTTGGAAAGTGATTAGATAATGCAGGTAGAACCCTTATGAATGGATCAGTGCCTTTATAAAGAACACTGATTAATTCTCTTGTGATAGCAGAATGTAGAACTGCTGACTTTTTACTCTGCACTCACAGACCTCCATTCTGTGAGTGCAGAGTAAAAAGTCAGCAGTTCTACAACTAGGAAGTGCACCCTCACCAGAACGTGACCATGCTAGCACCTGATCTCGGAATTACAGCCTCCAGAACTGCAGGTAATAAAATTCTGTTGTTTATAAGGTATCCAGTCTAAAGCATTATGTTGTACCAGCCTGAATGGACTGAAAAGATATATTATTCCATTTATAGGAAATCTCTATGCCAGGAAAATCTTTAGAGATGGATATAAGTCATTGTCAGGGGCTTGGTGAAGGAAGAATGGGCAGTGACTGCCACTGGATATGGAATTTCATTATAGGGTGATGAAAATATTGAAAAACCTCAATCTAATCATGGGAAAACAACAGATTAATACCATTTTTCAAAATAATTGATCCTATAGTTTGAACCCAAATTAAGTCCTGATTGGAGTAAAAGGACCTCTTCCCCAAGGAACAGTAGGCTTATTATTGGGACGCAGTTCTTCTACACTAAAAGGACTTATGATAAGTCCTGGGGTAATTGATCCCGATTATGTAGGTGAAATAAAAATTATAGCTAGTTCTCCAAAAGGTATATCAGTAATTTCACCAGGAGATACAATAGCACAGTTATTAATAATACCCAGCCTGCATGATAAATTTTCCAGTCATAGTGTAGAAAGAGGTTCCAGGGGATTAGGCTCCACAGGTGTGGATTGGGCTATGCTGTCTTTAAATTTAGATTCTCGCCCAATGCTAAAACTAAATATTCAAGGACATAAATTTAATGGGCTACTGGACACAGGTGCTGACCTTAGCATCATATCTCATCAAGAATGGCCAAAACATTGGCCATTACAACAAGCCACTCAAATGCTTCGAGGCCCAGGAGTGGCGACTAATCCCCATAGAAGTGCAATAGTATTAGATTGGAAGGATCCTGAAGGATGTGAAGGAACTATACAGCCATATGTATTGGATCATCTTCCTGTAAATTTATGGGGACGAGATGTCCTAGATCAATTAGGTTTGACATTAACAAATAACATCAATCCTAATGTGCCCATTACTAGGGCTAGACAAGGCTTTAGGAAAGAAAAAAGATTAAGAGAACAAGAACAAGGTATAACAGCACCGCACCAATTCAAATAGATCAAGGAATAAATAGACATGGATTGGGTTTTCAGAAAGGGCCACTAAGACAATCAAAATTACTTGGAAATCAGAAAGACCAGTATGGGTTCCTCAGTGGCCCCTGACTAAAGAAAAGATACAAGTAGCCCATGACCTGGTCAAACAACAATTAGCGGAGGGACATATACAACCTTCCGTATCTCCCCATAATACTCCCATTTTTGTCATTAAAAAGAAATCTGGTAAATGGAGATTATTGCAAGATTTAAGAGCCATTAATAATGAGATGGTTATTATGGGACCTGCTCAATCAAGGATTCCCCAATTGTCTGCTTTGCCAAAAACCTGGTATGTTTTAGCTATAAATATTAAAGATTGTTTTTTTTTCAATTCCAATTCATCCCGAGGATAGTCCACGTTTTGCATTTATAATACAAATTGTTCAGAAAATTGTTTTCTTAGTACCTGTTGGAATGTTACATAATATTTTTTTTTAGCATCATTGCCAGAATTCCTATCTTCATCCCAGTGCCGGTGAAGATATAGATGAAACCAAACTACAGCTTCTTAGATAGTTATCACAACAAACTGTATAAACTGATACATCAATGAATAATAACTCAACAAGTAATGCTCAATCAAGGAGTCGATTTATTTTGGGAGGAAATGGACATATTGATAGATTCCTCTGCTTTGAACTGCTTGCAGAACTTGACTGGACTATGTATCACTTGTATGCATTGTGAACTATCTGTTAGTGCAGCGAATTATGGTAGTGCTGGCATATCTTTGCTGATGTGTCACCAGTGATACAATTTTTCCAAAGGAGCCGTCAATTGGCTTGGTGTCGTGGCATTTCTGTATCCTCCTCCCTTCTACTACTGATGGTCTAAATTTGGGGGCCAACAGAGGTGAGGCAAAGAACCTCACACCCCCACCGGCACCAAGGCCAAATTTGGGGGCCAACAGAGGTGAGGCAAAGAACCTCACCCCCCCACTGGTGCATAGGCCTATCCACAAGTATGGCTATATGCTGGACTGGTAGTCAGTGACGGGTATGATCCAATTGCAGTGGTATCAACCTAAGACAGGAGGCTGACGCCTAGAGGTCAGCTCATCCGATGACGGGTAAGAACCATATGTTGAATTGGACAACCTAACAGGCATGGTCCCTAAGCTGCATTACTTATTGCTTAATTAAACAGAAGTGGGGAGATGCTAAGAGCCATAGCCAAGTAGTATGATGCATGGCATTTTTGGTTGAAAGGTGATGCCAGCAAGCCATTGAGATGATATGATTATGTTAAGATCTGTATTCATATGGATATTAGACTCCTGCTGTCCACCTGGGCCTGCTACCGGACTCCTGGAGAGTTCCCATTGGTTGGGGAAGTGTGATAGGAAGGAATTCCAGAGGAGGGACTTCCTGTTGCTGGGCCGGGAGAACGCTGCGTGTGTGGGTCAGCACTTTTCCCGAGAGCATACAGGGCATTGGCGGGAGTTTAAAAATAAAGTTTGTTCCTGTTTGAGTGGCTCGTGATTTTGTGCCCAGCCAGACTGCGATTTTGTGCCCAGCCAGACTGCGGCACTGATGCAAAATAGAAAGAACAAAAATGTGAACAGTTCTATGACCTTGGCCAAGTTATTTAGCTCACTAGGCCTTGGTTTCTGTATAGAAAAACAGGAGCTCATTGTATTCTGTAAGAGCCCAGGAAGAAGTCATCAGTTCTACAATCAGAAAGGGTACCCTCAAATGGACACTAAATTTTTAATTGGTAGAAACTAAATATTCAGTGATAACACTAGCATGAAGAAAACATGCTCAATAAATTTTATTTTTGTTGTTAAACGTCTTCCATGATATTAAGATAAAGTTTAAGCCTTTAGAATCCAAATGGTTTTAAGCATGGGAGGAACCAAAACAGGTTCTGATTACACTATCAGGAGCCATCTGTGGGCTGTGTGTGGACTGTAGCACATAGTAGCCTAGTGAGGGGATAGGTCTGGCATTGCGAACTCCCTGTAGCACCCCCTCAGGGATTGATCGCTGTCAATACACTAGCCACTAGTCACACGTGGTTATTTAAATAACCGAAATTAAAAATTCAGTTCTTCAGTCCCATGAACCACATTTTATGTACTTTATAGTAAAAAGTGTCTAGAGCCAAAATATGGGATCCAGAAAACTACCAAAAGATGAATTCATACAGATCTTGAATATTCTACCATCATAAGAGAATTAAAGATGTTCAGATTACATGTTTACATCTTGCTTTAAACTTTCACATTCTAGTTTAAGAAATTGTTGGCACTGAGTCAGATACAGAAAGACAAATACTACATGTTCTCTCTTATTTTTGGAAACCAATAAGTCAGCTTTATAGAAGAATAGGATGGAACAATGGTCAGTAGAGTAACTAGGAAGGTCGGGAGTAGGAGGAACCTTTGGAAAGAAGTTCACCAAGAGGCACCAAAAAGAGAGTAGAGGAGTAACTCTGCTTCTTCTTTAAATTCAAACAATTTATGATACATTTCTAAATTATTTTAAAAGAGTATAAACTAGGCATAGTGGCGCATACTATCATCCCAGCAACTTAGGAGGCTGACATAGGAGAATCGCAAGTTCAAAGCCAGCCTCAGCAACTTAGGAGGCCCTAAGCAACTCAGTGAGACCCTGTCTCAAAAGAAAAAATAAAAAGGGCTGGGGATGTAGCTCAGTGGTAAAGCACTTCTGAGTCCAAACCTCAATACCAAAAATGAAAGAGAAGAGTATGAAATTCCCAGCACATAAAAATTATTAATGGTTGAAGAGATGAAAATGCTTATTAGTCTGATTAAATTAACACACTTTTATACATGTACTGAATTACCACAATGTTTCCCATAAAGATGTACAAATTTTAAGTCTCAACAAAATAATAAATAAACAAAAAATTGGTAGCATCAACTACTAAAAGTGTTGTCAAGACAATACAAAATTGAGAAAAGATTAAATTGATGTATGTCCACTGGAAATATTTGAAAAATGTATTTTAAACAAGAACTAAAAATAACTCAAAGTACAACCAAAGTCCTTTTCACAGTTAATGGTCTGGAGAGGAGAACAAGCACTTTCAACACATAAAATGTGATAGCCTCCTATTACTACAAAATGAAATGGAGGAATGGAATAAACAAGAAACAGAGATCTCTAATCAACCACATGTTTGGGATGACAGTTTTCAATCTACAAAGTACATTTTTTAGAAAACACTTGTAAATATCTATTTCTCTGTGACTATTTCCAGCTCACATGATCCTGTTGATATCAGCGGAAGAAAGCTCAAGAACAATGAGATGCTGTGTCATATTTCAACCAAAGTCATTTTCTGTAAGAGACTAACTTTTCCACTATTGTTAGTTGTGTATGCTTTGTACATTAAAAGGAAAATTTCTGGTTTGTGATTTTTATGAGTAATTATAACAAGGTAGAAAGTCATTCGTCAGTGTGGCTCACTTCTGTTGTCACAATGCACACTCCAAATACCTGGACAACACTGTGGACTGGAATGTCTCCATTCACCAGGCACAGCCAGATCAGAAAGCTCTGAGTGCTCTTTAGAAACCAGAGTATGAAGCACCTGTTCACTTCAATTTAGGTTAAGGAAGATTCTGGGCTGCTGTGTAAGAATATGTTTAGGTTCAGATACCAAAACAGTAATGAATCCAGATTTATGGTGGAATATTGAATAGTGATTAAAATATTCACTACAATTCAAATGCTTCCACATTAGAGATAAATTACCCCTCTGAACAGAGGAGCTAAATGGACTCCCTGGAAAAAAAGGGGGTGCATTTGGCTTTAAAGTGAATGCACTCTGCTTGCCTTATTCCAGCTGGAATAAGCCAGTAATTATGCTTGAAAGTTGCAAAGCATTTTCCCCTGGGAGTTGTAAGAGCTTTAAAAACATCGGCTAATCCACCTTTATAATATTCCCAAGCAGCAGAAAAAGGCTTGATATTCTCCAAAACACACACAAAAAAGTGGCTTTCCTGAAGTCACACTACTCCAAGTTCAGTGTTCAGATGGGAACTTACATGTTCTGGCTCCACATCAACATGCACTGAAGCAGAATTAGGCAGACCCCTAGAAACTCTGAGGGTGGGGAGTGGGGGGGGGGGTGGCACGAAACAAAGCCTCTGAAGAAAGACTGGCAAAGCTCCAGGATGTCAAACCCCTTGGCAGAATTATCAGGGGCCACAGGAAGTCTTGAAAGAATAGCTCTTTGCTAACTCAAAAGCAAGCTAGACCCACATTAACATCCCAAAGATGTGTTCATACTCTAGGTATGCATTTGTAATGTGTTTGGTGTTCTTAATTTGAAATACAAGTTATCAGATAAATTACTGGTATAAAATTATAAAGTATTTTATACTTGATTTATTTTATGTCAAGATATTCAGTTGGGTTTCGACTCCAATTCTCAGCTCATGTGCAAGTATAAGATTAATTAATAACTTAATTAAGCCTCGGTGTGCTTGGTAAGGAAGTCAATATCTGCCCTTGGCTTTGATTAATTCAAAGAAGCCCCTTTGTCAGGATTAGAGACTGTGCTTCCTATCTGAGAATGGGTAGCTTACTTCATAAATACTTTCATTCCCATGTTATCGTTTGATGTGATGTTATTGCCTTGGTGTTAGTATAATCAGCCAAGCTACAATAACAGGGTGAGAACTAACATTGGCAAAGATAACACTTTTTTTCTGGCTTTTGAAAAACCTGATACCCTTTCCCAAACTCCTCATGCATATTAAATCCTGGGACACCAATCCAAAACATGTCTACACAAAAATCTGCACAAGAGTATTTATAGCCACTATATTCCTAATCACCAAAACTTGGAAGCAACCAACATGTCCACTAATTGGTAATAGGGTAAATAAACTGTGGTACATCCAGACACTGCAAAATTATAAAGAGATAAATAGAAATGGGTTACCAAGCCATAAAAGACACAGAAGAACCTTAATGCATATTTCTAAGTGAAGAAAGCCAGTCTGCATACTATTTGATTCCAACCACATGCATTCTAGAAAAGGAAAAACTATGGAGATGATAAAAAGATCAGTGGTTGGCAGGGATTCCAGGGTAAGGAAGGAGGGGTGAATAGTGGGTAGAGCACAGGGAATTTTCTAGGGCACTGAGACTATTTTCTGTGATACTGTAATGGAGAATACATGTCATGCATTTGTCACATCCCCTAGAACTGTGCAGCACAGAGTAAAGCCTAAGGAATTCAGTTAATGACAAATCAACATTGATTCATCAATTGTAACAAATATACCAGACTGATGCAAGACATTGAAAATAGGAGAAATTGGAGGGATAAAGGAGTTGATATGAGAACTCTGTATACTTTCTTTTTTATTGATTTTATTATTCTTTTAAATACAGACAACAGTGAAATGCATTACAATTCTTATTACACATATAGAGCACAATTTTTCATATCTCTGTATATAAAGTATATTCACACCAACTTATGCCTTTATACATGTACTTTGTTTTTTTGCATTACAATTCCTAATACATATATATTTTTCATATCTCTGTTGATGGAATTTTACTCAGCATTAAAAAAGAACAAAATCATAGCATTTGCAGTAAATGGATGGCGTTAAAGAAGATAATGTTAAGTGAAGTTAGCCAATCCCAAAAAACAAATGCGGAATGTTTTCTCTGATATAAGGGGGGTGACTCATAGTGGGGTAGGGAGGGAGAGCATGGGAGGATTAGATTAATTCTAGATAGGGAAGAGGGGTGAGAGGGAAAAGAAGGGGGCAGGGGATTAGCAAGGATGGTGGAATGTGATGGACATCATTATCCAAAGTACATGTATGAAGACTTGAATTGGGTGTTAACACACTTTATAAACAGAGAACTCTGTATACTTTCTGTACAATTCTTATGTAAGCCTAAAATTGCTCCAAAATTAAGTCTAGTACTTTAAAAAACATACACTGATAGGCCTTTACAAACTTCATATGCATCTTAAACCCCGGGACATCAGTCAGGAATTTTATTTAATGGACACCTCTTACAGTGAACTTTTTTTTATCAGTGAAATTATAAGTTCTAAAAACCAAAGTTTCAGTTAGTCCCTTCATTTAAAAAAAAGACTTTAAAACTCTCCTTGGTGTTGTTTTATCAAGCAAAACCAATTCTGGCCAAGAGGTGTTAATATCCATGGTAGAAAGAACAAGCAACCAATCTGTGAAATTGCATTTCCCATCAAATTATCAACCAATACCAGGTGTTAGATTCTTCCTTCGGTTACTCTATTTCTCAAGTATATCACAGAAGTTTTCATTTTCATTATTATGAATCAAATTCTAACTTGCAGTAATGCCTTGAGGGCAGGGACCATGTCTTATCTTTAATCTTGAACATACTGAGAAAGGACGGAAGGAAAGAGGGAGAAGGGAAGAAAGGCCTTGCAAAGATTTCCCCATGTCAGTCCCAGCAGGAATGCATGCTAGACTCAAATTGGTTGTGATACATTCAGATTGAGTTTGACCAAGGGACAACTGTTTGGGTTTTTTGCTTTTTGTTTTTCTTTCTGTGCTGGGAGTTAAACCCAGGGACTCACACATGCTAGGCAAGTACACTACCACCAAACCACATCCTCAGTCCAAGGAACAACTTTCAAAGTGGTGGGCAGGGTCAGTGCTTAAGACAAGTAATGGTTATCCTCTCTGTGCTGGAAGAGTCACAGAGTGAATTCCTGAAATCCAGCAGGGTGGTGTAAAGCAGAGAAGGTAAGACAGAGACAGAGAACTATGGAGCTAACAGTGGGACCCACTAGAGAAGAGCTGTAGGAATAAAAATCCAACATCATTCTCGAATCTCCCAAGTTCTTCCCAGCGGTCAAACATGGCTGGAAGCCAAAGGGCACAGGTGTTGGATGGTGAAATCCACACAGGTCAGACACTCAGAGCACAAAGCAGGGTGGAGAAGCATGGAGAAGGGAGCCAGGGGAGCAAATGGGAAAAATCCCCCAAAACACAAACATACAAGCACAGGCACAAGTGTACATGACCTTCTCTTGTACTTTTATGATCTTTAGACCTGGGCCAGCTTAAGGCTCAAATCCTAACTTCTGTACTCTTACAGATGGATATCTTTGAGCAAAGGATTTAACCTCTAAACCTCAGATTCAACAGTTACAAAACACCACTACCTAAAGTGACTACTTTTGAGTCCTAAAGAGCATCAAGTGTATAGCACCTGCATACAGGCAGCATGGTTACCAACCTGCCCATATTTAAGTACCCATAGCACATATCTGCCCATAGCACATATTTAAGTACCATTTATAGCACATCATCTTATAGCTATTTTGATCCCCTTGCTATTTAAGCTATGTTTCCTATGTCCCCAGCTACATGGTAAAGTCTTATAAGATGGGCCAGAGCTGGGTCATTTTACTCCCCTGCCATCCCCCAGTGTACCTCCCTTAACAGTGCTGTGTAAACAAGGCAACAAGCAAATGTTTATTAAAGAAACACATAAGCCCTGTAATAAACTAAGGCTTAATCAATTTATTAACCTGAAGAACAGAAGTGCAATTAATGAAATCACTAGCTGTTTCCTTACATCTATAAAGAGCTCATTGGAGTCATAAGTTGATATAATTATGCTTTCTTAAGCAGGAGTTCTCCTTATATAAAATTCAAGTAATTCAAAACATATACCTTCTCAGCAAGTGCTTCAAATTTTAATATATACAAACTATCAATCATTCCAATTGGGGATAATAAGAAAAAGAGGGAAACGGGGTTTAAGAACAGAAGAGTAAAATAAAGCAGATGGCAGAGTGTGAATAAAACTCTCGGGAAAAATAAAAGAAGATGAAGAGAAGTAAGTGCAGGTCCTGGAGCTGCAGAGTCTATGAGATGGAGATGGAGGCCACTAAGCACTGTGCAGAAGAGGCTCAGTTGGCAGGAACTCAGGCAGGCAGTGCTGGCAGTGCCAAGGACACACAGTGCAGGCCCGTTGGTGTTTAAGTACTTGAGTTAAAGAGATTAAACAAAACTGCTCAGCACCCAGGATAACATGCATTTCTAGAACCACTTTGGATCAAGGAAGTAGGATGCTGGAAGCCTGTTCCATGAGGCCAGATCATGAAATGGAGTTAACAGTTATGAGCATTAAAAATCAGAAAAGCACTAAACATGTGAACAAAAGACCAGATGGAGAAAAGACTGACCTCTTGGCATGACTACAACTTTGCCAAAAAGAAAAATTAACAACATGTCACTGGGAAGGGATGAAGTATTTACAAACCACAATAACCATTTTGGTTAGTAGGCATGCAAAATCCTCAGACATAAGGTATTTTAACTGGCAGGGATTTAATACAGGAAGCTGGTTATAAAGGTACTGGAAGACTAAGAGTAAAACGGGCACAAATAAACCAATACTAGTAAATTCTGGAACAGCTCCCAGCCTAAGAAACACAAAAGATGTGGAATTATCGTAATCTGGGTACCTAAACAAGGGACGACTAATGGGACTCTTAGTAGAGTCCGTGGACAAAACACATTGGTGTTTTGTCTACTACTTGCACCTTGGTTAGGGGTTGTAGCAAAGTTGGTGCTGAAAGTTCCAAATGAAACTGTAAGCAAGAGCTACAGCTGGCCCAGGAAAAATGCTGACATGAGCTGAAAACAACAGCAAAGTTCATTCTTCTCCTTCTTCCTACATTTCAGTTCTCCACCAGTGCCTCCTACTGCCAGAAACAAACAGGAAGCCAGCTGGCTGAGGAACCTGGGAAATGTAATTTGCAGAGTTCCAGACCCAGTCTCACAGCACAAAGTATAAAATGGCAGGTTTGAAGCTAAAACCACAACCAAACAGTCAGGACAATTTTGATATTCACATTTTCCCTATTAGGTTCAAGTTCCTCAACTGAAAACTCTCCAATGTGGGTTTTCCAGGAAACTCAACCTCATATTTAAGAACCAGTGAATGTCATAAAACTTTTCTGACTAAAAATAAGCTGGAATATTGCACTAGAACTCCATTTCTCTGGCATGATTATAAATCCATTTCCTATTTATTTCAGCCAGAAATGTCTTAGGACAAAGCATAAAGAAATTCTTTTATAATTGAGAACACGGCCCAAATCCAACAATTTCTTCCAACAAAAGAAAATTCTTAATAGACTCCCAGTTTCCAAAATCTGTTCAAATAGCTCCTCATCCTCTACACAAAGAGTTGGACTATATGTTGGGATAAGCTTTGGGGCCTTGACAGGAATGAGTGTAGTTTGGTAGTTGGGAGAGATGTGAATCTTTGGGACCAATGGGTAGCCATTCTCTAAGAAAGCCCCCAGTGATCCCTGTCTCCTGAAATTCATACTCATGCATAGTCCCCTCTGGTACTGAATATGAGTGAGCCATGCTATGATACAAAAATGACAATGTGTAACCTCCAAGGTCATAAAAGACATGTGGCTTCCATTGTGTTTTCTCTTGGATTTCTCACTGGGAGAAGCTAGCCACCAGAATGTGAGCACACTCAAGCAGCCCTACAGAGAGATCCATGTGGCAAGGAACTGAGGCCTACTGCCAATAGCCATGTGAGTGAGTCACTATAAATGCAGACCTCCTAGCCCAGAGAAGCCTTCAGATGACTGCAGCTCCAACCACATCTTGACTGCACCTCTGAGACAGCGGAACCAGCACCATTGGCTGATCCACTCCCAAATTCCTGACCCATTGGAACTCTGCGAGAGAACAAATGTTTATAGTTTAAGGCACTAAGTTTAGGGTTAACTTATTATATAGCAACAGACAATTAACATATCCTCAAAGGACTCTCCTTGATTATATTTCTCATTCCTTAGTCAAATGGACAGGA
Organism: Marmota flaviventris; assembly: GCF_047511675.1. Lineage (NCBI taxonomy): Eukaryota > Metazoa > Chordata > Mammalia > Rodentia > Sciuridae > Marmota > Marmota flaviventris. The sequence goes on from NC_092498.1 coordinate 26,150,316, forward strand.
TTCATTAACTACTCATTGTTCCTGGTTCCCAGATTGGGCCTGAAAGGATCTTATAGCTCTATTAATATGGTTTATTTAAAGAGTCCAGCTGTTCCCATACTCTTTTTTCTATTCAAATACTCTTTTAACATATCTTGAATTTTCTGTCAACCAAAGCCAACAGAGGAATTAGATGCCCTTCAGGTTTTAAGCCCCCTAATACTGAAAGCATTCAAGCAGATGGTCAAAGACTAAGTCTTAGAGGTTATGAAAATATTTCTTACCTAAGTGGAAGGTGGGAACAGATGACCTCCAAGGGCTGCTAATAACACTAAGAAGGTTCTAAGACACAAGTCTCTGGGTATCCCAAAGCTGTGCAGTAATCAGATAAAGCTAAGTATCAAAAGTGACCTAGAGTTCACAAGAAACAAAATCAAAATGGTTAATAAACCAAAAAAGAAAAGATGCGCAGCCTCACTGATAATGAAAGAAATTCAAATTTAAAACAACTAGTAAAGCATTAATTTTCATGTGCGTGACTGGCAAACTCCATTTCAGAAAACACAACGAGAGTAAAGATAAAAGTGGACATTGTAGATAGGGTATGAATCAGGGCATAGCATTAGAAAAATTGGGGAGTATATACATCATGCACTGCATGACAGCATTTCAGACAATGACAGATCACATAAATAACAAGCATCCCATAGATTACATTGCCTAATTGCTAATGCTGTTGAACATTTCTTTCATATATTTGTTGGCCATTTGTATTTGTTCTCTCATGAAATGTTCATGTGACCATTTATTGATTTTTTTTTTCTTTTTTGGTACAAAGTTATTTTGAGTTCTTTAAATATCCTGGATATTAATCCTCTGTCAGAAAAAGAGCTAGCAAAGTTTTCTCCCATTCTTGTAGGCTTTCTCTTCATGTTCTTTAATTCCTTTGTAGTGAAGAGCTTTTTAATTTGGTTCCACCCCTCTAATTAATTCTTAGTTTTATTTCTTGACCTTTAGGTTTCTTATTATGAAAGTAAGTGCCCATTCCTATATGTTGGAGTGTTGACCCTAGGTTTTCTTCTAGCAGTTACACTGTTTCTGCTCAAATTCCTAGGTCTTTAATCCATTCTAAATTGACTCTTGTGCAAAGTAAGAGATAGGGATCTAGTTTCAGTCTTTTACATATGAATACCAGTTTTCCCAGCACCATTTGTTAAAAGGGCTTTTTTTTTTTTTTTCTTCAACTTAAGTTTTTGGCACCTTTGTGGAGGATCAGATGACTGTATCTATGTGGATTTGTTTAAAACTACACTGAGATTTCAACTCACTCCAGTCAGAATGACAATCATCAACAACGTAAATAATAATAGCTGGGTATGGTGGCCTATGCCTGTAATCCCAGCAGCTTGGGAGACTGAGGCAGAAGGATCATGAGTTCAAAGCCAAACTCAGCAAAGGCACTAAGCAACTAAGTGAGACCCTGTCCCTAAATACAACACAAAATAAGGCTGGGGCTCAGTGGTGAGTGCCCATGAGTTGAATTTCCAGTACACACACACACACACACACAAATAGAATGTAAATAATAATAAATGCTGGTGAGGATGTGAGGGAAAAGGAACACTTATACTTTGTTTGTGGGACTGCAAATTAGTACAACCATTATGGAAATCGGTATGGGGATTCCTCAAAAGAACAGGAATGGAACTACCATATGATCCAACTATTCCACTCCTTGGTATTTATGCAAACGAACTAAAATTAGTATATTATAGTGATACAGACATACCAATGTTTATAGCAGCATAATTCACAACCACCAAGTTAGGGAACCAGCCTAGGTATCTGTCAACAGATGAATAGGTAAAGTGGTATATATACACAATGGAATTTTATTCAGTCCTAAACAACAAAATCATGTCCTTTGCTGGTCAATGAATGGAACTGGAGAACATAGTGTTAAGTGAAATAAGCCAGACACAGAAAGTCAAGGGTCAAATGTTGTCTCTCATATGCAGAAGCTAAAAAGAAAAAGATAATAAGAAAGGAATTTCACAAAAATAGATGGGAGACAAGTAGAGTAGAGGAAGTGGATTGAGGGGGAGTAAGGCAGATGGAAAAGGGGAAGTACTGAGGGATGAAACTGATCTACATGCATGTAAATAGACTACAATGAATCCCAGTATTGTATATGATAATGCACAAATAAAAACATTAAAAGGATCTGTAGAGGGGCTAGATTGTGGCTCAGTGGTAGAGTGCTTGCCTCACATGTGTGAGGCCCTGGGTTCAAACCTCAGTACCACATAAAATGAATTAATAAAATAAAGCTTAAAAAAAAAGATCTGTAGGAAGAAAAAAAAATTACTCATCTAGTGACATCACAGTCATCTTACTTCGTGTAAGCACTCTAAGATGTTCACACAACAATGAAGTTGCCTAACAATGCACTTATATTTCTCAGAATGTGTCATCTTTCCATGACACATCATTGCATTCACATTTTACACATATGTAGCCTGTATGGCTCAGCATTTATACTTGTAGACAAAGCTATCCATTCCTGTGTGTAAGTACAAAACTTGTATAAAACCTAATGTTCACCAATTAAAAATGGGTAAACAAATTATAGCACAACCAAATTATTAACAGCATAAATCCATAAACTGAACAGGTTGGCTCTATACATATGAAGATATAGAACACCTTCCAAGATATATTGTTTGGAAGAAAAACAAGATATGTGTGTTTAAAAAAAAAAGGAGAAAAGGGATGTGTAAGCAAAGAAAATGTCTAAAAGCAGTTTTTAAAATGCTGCTTATAGTCACCTCTAGAGAGGGTAAGGAGGGACTTGAGAGGAAGAGGAAAACCTTTTATCATAACTCTTTTGTAATACATATTTTCATTTCTTAAAAACAAAGGAAAAAGCTTAATAAGGAAAATAGAAGAGTAAAGGTTTAAATGATAGCTACTCCTGAGCTAATTTACAATGCAGTCCATCACAGTGGCTTTGGGCTTAAAATACACATAGGCACACAAATCACCTTGAGAAGGAAAAGGGTCCCTCACACTGTCAGTGTTCCTTGCACTAATTAGGAAACAGAGGTTCCCCTTACTATCTCAATGCAAACCACTAACTCAACAACCTCAGGCATCTGGGAGATGAACATCCTCCTGCCCTGAGCTTTGTGAATCATGAAATGTGATGGAATTGCCTGTCTTTGAGTGTTTAGGCAAAGAGCAGTGAAGTTAAAGAAAGAAAAAGAAGACAGTCTCCATTTGACTAACTGGTGGAAGTAACCCAGAGCACTCAACCGCTGTCAAAAAGCTGGCTGCTCCTGCCCACTGACTCCACCCCACAACCGTCAACTATGATTTTTCTTCTCCATTGACCAGACCCTTTCTGAGACTGACAGAGCATGTCCCAGATCCAAGATCTGCTTCAAAGAAGCCTCACAAGTGGCTGTTAATTACTCTCAGTGTGCATGGCACGGAAGGGAGATTAAAGTAGGGCAACATGCTTTCAAAAAAGAACATCCTTTTTCTCTTTTGGTCAATGTGTTAAAGATGAGACCTTTGCCTCTTGAAATGGTTTTGCATTGAGTATCTTCAGGGGAATAAGGGTTTTGTTGTTGTTCATCTAACTTTAAATAAATTATAACTGTCTAAAAAGATTCATTTTAAGTATCATCAAGTATGTGTTTGGACCTATTTTAAATAGAAGAATATTAACCAGAGTTCTCCTTACAGATTATTTAAGATTATTTGAGACTAGACAGAAAGCCCTCCAAACAACTCTACCCACACCTCCACTCAGAGACTCATGTCCTCTTCCAGTTCAAACCTGGAAAAAATCTAGATTTTAACACTGTTTTTGAGCTATAGAAAAGGGGAGGAAAATTACAGAATTAACCAACCTCTTTAGAAAATTTAGTGTTTCAAGGGAACTCATTCTCTTAATAATAATTAGAAATAAGACTTATTTGCAGACCGAAACATAAACCAAGCATAGGAACAAAGTCATTTTCTATCATCTAAACACCAGTGTCAGAAAACACTAAGGATCTGATTATCAAGAAAATTCCAATTATCCAAACACATAATATGCAGAAAACCTTCCAACTATAATAGTTTATAGGAATATATACATATATACACACACAGAGAGAGAAGAGAACATGTATAACTCTTAATCTCCACATCTCTACACAATGTAAATCCCAGGGGATTCAGACCATCATTCTTTCTGTCCTACAGAATACCTGCCACATTTTGTACTCACTGAAATCAAAAAAGTTCATTTTTAAGGGCATCTACTTTCTTTTTGTAGAGGTAAAATGTCTGCACTGTAAATTAGTTCATAAATGTCTACCTATGGTTTTCACCTAATTATTATGCAAAAAGAAAAGCTAATTCAAAACAATTTTTAAGCAAAATGAACAAATATTCTCATTATAGTTTTAATTCGATTTACTTATTTATTAACAGGGGAGGGTGTGGTACTGAACTACATCTCCAACCCCTTTTATTTTTATTTATTTTATTTATTTTTTTACTTTAAAATAGGGTTTCACTAAGTTGCTGAGGCTGGTCTTGAACTAGTAATCCTCCTGCCTAAGCTTCCTAAATATCTGGAATTATAGGTATATGCCACCATGCCAAACTTAGTTCAATAAATTTTAATAAATATATATATATGCTGTTATGGTTTGAATCCTAAATGTCCCACAAAAGCTCCCATGTTGAATGGTCCCAGATGATGTCACTATTCAGAGGTGGCAGAACCTTTAGAACATGAGGACTAGTTGAGGGAAATTAGGAGTCAGACAAGGGAAAAGTGTGGGCATGAGAAATCTGGGCCCAATATATGTCTTACAGCTCTTCTCAACATTTAGTGGGAAAATGACCTTCAAAAACAAGGTTTTGCTATGCTGAGCCAACTAAATCAATAATGTTATAAATTTTAAAATATCCATATACTACACATCAAAATAAGTCATCATAATCCAATGTGCACAGGATGTAAAAGAAACATAAAATGTAAAAATGTCAAGAAACAGACTAAATGAAAATGTCTTGAACATGACAAAAAAAAAATAAACTCCCATTTTTATTTCCATGCAATGCAAAGAACAGATACATAGCAACAAAAGAAACAAGCAAACAAAAACAATTACATAACTGCCGAGTAAATGGGAATGACAATATGCTTCAGTCAGAGGGAACTTCTTGGAACTTTTTGTCCCCATCTGACTATTTGGCCCATAATCACCTGGAATGTCTTCTCCTGGCTCCTGACCCCACCACCCACCAAAGGGCCTTTCACCTTTCCAGGTATAAATACATATCCACCCCACTCCATTCTATGCTGGCCATATACTCCAGATTCCAGGTTCCACCTTAAACACTTTTTTATTCTTCAAATGAAGCCTTCACTTAACCTCCTATAACCAATTAATTTCCCCAGTAAATGTGTGACTTCTTGGCATGCAGAAGTTAAGGCTTTCTCATCTTTGTACCTCCAATCTCCAGCACCTGGCACAGGTCCTGACACAGAGTGGCTATTCAGCAAACACTCACTGAACAAAACCAACACATTTATCACTTTTGTGGTGGCGGGGGGAGAGGGTTGACAGGGGAGTGCACGCAGGAGCTACATCTATTCCCCACCCCCTTTTTATTTTTTAATTTGAAACAGGATCTTATGAAGTTGCTGAGGCCAGCCTTGAACTTGTAATCCTCCTGCCTCAGTGTCCCGAGAGGTTGGGAATACAGACATAACCACAACACTGAACACTCGTCACTGTTAAGGTAGTAACAGGAAACAAACACAGTTTTAAAAGTAATTTACTGAAACATTCAAAATATAATTTAATACAATTTTTAATGTGGTAGGCAACACTAGATACTTAAGAAAATAGTTAACAATTTTTTAAAGGCTAAATATTAGTTCAACCCAGTAAAAACAGTAACATAGCAATACCTATTTTAAACCTTAGCAATCTATTCATTCCTGAGAGTAAACCACGATTTTGTCCAAAGAAGAAAAGTAATATGGAAAGAAATTTTTATTACTTAAAATATTAAAATAGTAAAGTACTTACATAGGAGATTGACTACAGTATCCTGCAGCTTCAAGGAAATATTATGCAACCATTAAACTGATCATTTAAAACTACAAAAATACAGTGCATGTTTTTTAATTTTTAAGGTAACATATAGAACAGTTGGCCACAAGTTTTTAGTGGGTGAAAAGTAGCCATTTCTGGCATTATTATAAACATTTCATTTTTAAAATAAAACTATTATTTAAATAATTTAAGATATAAATTTGTATACCACACAACATATTCATTTTAAGTGCACAATTCAAAGACTAGCATATATTCACAAAGCTGTGCAAACATCATTACAATCAGTTTTATAGCATTTTGATAATCTCAAAAAGAAACTCCATGCCCCTTAGCTATCAACCCCATCCTCTCATCACATCATCCCACTAGCCCTAAGCAACCATTAATCTACTTTTATATAAACAGAAAATGGCTGTAACAGAAAGAAAGGTGGGAAAGAAGATTCTACTGGATGTCTGTCCAAACACAAGTGTTTTTTCAGGCAGATGACTGTATTCGGAAAAGAGACATAAGAAGATGGGGATCTGGAAATTAATCTTCTTATGACAATCCAGGCCTACACATCCTTGGGAGGTCTTTGGGCCCTGCCCGCTGAGTATATGTTCCCCAGTTGGCAAAGATCTACCTTGGAGGATCTCAGAGATAGTGATGCTTTCTTGGATGATGATGTGTGATGAATCCTTGTTATATTACACACAGTCTATTTGCTAACACTTCTTTCCACACAGGAAAGAACTGATAACATATGGAGAAAGAAGTGACTTTCTACAACATTTCATCATAAAATAACAAAGCAGTCAGGGTAATTCAAATAATAAAAAAAGAGTTATGTTCAATAGTTGCTAAGATCCAAATGCTAATTAATTTTATGTCATTTTCTATTTTTCCCCAAAAGTTTGATGGCTTCAAATCACTTGCTACACTAGACAGTGATATACAAATAAACCTAAAATAGCTACTTTTAAAATCAGGCCTAAGCTTGACAAGAGCTCATGACTGGATTAATATTGCTTACAGTCATCCAAATGTCACTTTGACAAACTAAATGTTTGTCTTGATGACATCTCCCCCTAGGCATATGGTGCTTCCATTAACTCCTGCATTATCTTTGTAGCAGAAGAAGATGCCTCATTGTTTCCAGAATATTCATAATTTACAAGGCCTCTCTTAGGTCATGATAGATAATTGCTCATAATATTAAGGGAAAAGATCCCTGCACAGATGCTATCCATTTTGTGGGGTTTTTTGTTTGTTTGTTTTGTTTTGTTTTGTTTTAATTATTATTAATTTCAGAAAACAAAGCATTCTCTTTGAAGCAAACACTTCATAGCCATGATCCTTAGATGAAAATGTTACTTTTAAAATATAGCATTAAAAAAGAGGCTAAGCTAAATTTTATAATGGCAACCTTGGGCAACTCAGAGAAATTTTCAAATATCATGTCATGGAAGAATATAAATTCATAATATTCAACAATCCCATCCAACCAGCATTTATTAAAGACTTACCTTGCATAAGACTCTATAATAGAAACTGTAAAACTCTTGGAAATATTCTGATCACCACAAATTAAACAAAGAATTTGAGGGTTACACAGGAACTTGTGATCTAAATATTTATCTCCAAAATACATATAAGCTGTCATAATTCAAAAATATTCTTTAGGAAGCTGATCACTTCTAAAATCAGTTTAGCCAAAATTCCTCGCTACATGGCCTCTCCACCAATGGCAATAAAATACAAATCAACTACAGTTCTGAAAAATAATATAATAGCTGATAAAAGTGATTTTGGAAAACTGCTCAAATCACATAAAAGACCAAAGGGAAAAAGAACCTCAGGATCCTTTTTCAATAATTAATAAAGAGAGCCAAAATCTACAGTTTATACATACTTCAAAAGAGAATAAAATGTATAGTACATTTTTTTAAAAATCCTTTGGAAAATAAAAATAAATATATAAGACCCTCGTTATGATTATGCTTAAGCAAAGAACAGTATACTATGTTATCATATAACTTACCAGAAAAAAATGTTCCCAAAACCTTATCATTTATTTTACTTTAAGAAGTAGCACATAGTTGCAAATAAAAACTAGAATAAATTTCTTGTCATGATTTCCAGTTTATTTTGTAAAAGATCCAATTCCAACCAAATCTTCTATGCATATTAACCATAACATTTTTATCTTCATTTTTAAGTGAATTCACTTTCAGTGACCTTTTTCCAGACAACCTTGAGCCTCCTGTATCCTTTGAGTTCTAATTAATAAGCAACAGTCTAGCCAGATTCAAGCAAACTGAAACTATCTGTGCTTGAATGGCTTTCTGCTGTGGAATCCTCAACCATTTAATCCCCAACTCAGTCCCAAGAGCCTTTCCAGGCACTGAAAGTGAACACTGTGTGCTCCCATGTGTGGCCTTTGAGCTTTGTGACCCATCCCAAGCCAAATACTGAGCAAGGCACAGTCCATAAGTCTTCCTGTGTTTTGCCTTTAATCACTCCAAACAGAACCTTCTTAGGATGCTGGATCCTGATCTAAGGATCTTAACTTCCTAGAAAGTTTAAACACACTCTTAGTTTATTTAATTTGACCAACTTGAACTTTTAATTCATTAATGCTGCCTCGCCAACATCAGCATCACTTCCCACACCACTTCAGATCTCTGTACTAACCACAGCCCTTCCTCCAAGATACTCTGTCTCCCCTAATTGAAAATGCAAGTGAAGTAGAACACTGGGTCTCAGGTGGGGAATTTGCCTTTCTGAGGAGTCCCAGGCAAGAGCAACCAAGCAATCCAGGGCATTTTCCACAATTCCATTCATGAAGCACTTACTGTAACTTTTTACACAATGACTCATTACCTATCAGTGGTGATGTTGATCATGTAGAGAATTTGAAGAAGTTAAAACTTAGAGAAATAAACCAAGGCCAGAATTTCAATTCCAATGTTGTTTCCATGGGAACCATGTTCTCATCTCTACTAATCTAGCCACCTTTTGATAACAAACATATGTAATCTGCAGAGGTAGTTTATATAGAGAAATAATAAAGAGCTTAAACTGTAATAAAGAAGCAAAACAAAAGGAAGTGACTTTTATAGGCTTTCATATGTATAATCTCTGTGTGTGTGTGTGTGTGTGTGTATGTGTGTGTGTGTGTGTGAGAGAGAGAGAGAGAGAGAATTTAAAGATGTAAATATCAGGCCTAACTATACTAAATGATTTAATGATATAGTAAGATGCTTGCAACTACTTTTAATGTTTGAATGTTAAAGGAGTAAAAATACATTCACTTGAGTATTTTCCATACCTCTTATTGGATTATTTTGAAACAAGGGCTAAATAAGTGTGTAGACTCACACATATATCCATAATCATAGTATCCCCTACAACTGTGTATTTGTACAAATGTGTGTACCATAAGCTAACAGTGATCAGATTTGCCAAAATGATAGATATTTCTTTACAAAGTAACCAATAAGGTACAACTTTTGAAGTGCTGGGCATTGCATTCCTGGAAATTTCACAATATATTAAAACCAGGTGCATGCAAAAAAAAAAAAAAAAGTTTGTCTTTATATGTTAAATGGAGTTAGGTTTTGGAGTTGGGTTTATAGATAAACTAAATTCCCAGTAGGAACATTCAAAGACTTCACAAGATAAGCCTTCATTTGGTTAGACAGTCTGTATACTACAGAATGTTTAGCACCCTTTATCCCCCTGCCCAGCAAACACCAACAGCACACTCCATTTTTTGAAACAACCAAAGTTAATCATCACCAACCTCCAAAACACTCCATTAGGAGGCAGTATCACTCCCTTTAAATAAAGCCTTTCTAAAAGTACTGAATGGGAACCAACAGAGCAGGACCCAGTGCCAGATACTAGGGATAAAGTGAATTTAAAACAAATACACACACACACACACACACACACACACACATACACACACACCAAAAGTTAGTGGAGAAAGTGACACAATACAAAATACTATAAAAGCTATGAAAGAAAACTATACGTTGCTAATAGACAACAGATGACATAAGACTTTAGGAGTTTGTGGGCCAGAAAATTAATTTTCTTTTACTAATTTGAAGACATAGTGTCTTCAGGTTTTTACTTTTTCCGTGAAAGGTTGTTTTAAAAAAAAATAATAACTGACATTCACAATAACCCTGGAAATAAGACAGGAAAAAAATGATCTCTGAATCTAAAATAGATATGAAACAAGAATACTTTACGTTGGTGGAAAATCTCACTATCATCCTAGTATTTTACTTGTTTTGCTGCAGGATGAAATTTATGACATACTGGTATTTTGTTATCATCTACTACCTCCTTGCAGATCCAAGTGTGTTCTGTGGACTAGCAACATCAGCATCACCTGAGAGTTCATGAGAAATGCAAAATTTCAGACCCTGCCTCAGAACTACTACATCTCATTTTAACAAGATACCCCAGGAGATTCACATCAACATCAAATTAGAAAAGTACTATCCTAGAGTAAATCATGTGAATCTTCCAATAGCTGAAATGCATCCATATCCACTTACATTTAAGACTCAGTAATGGCCTTCAATACTTGATGAACATTTTCCAAAGAAGCCAATTGAGGGATTCTGAAAAACTCAGGGTGCAAGCTGAAACATAAAGCAGACAACTCATATCCTAAAAATCGATCAGATTTCACAGGTTAAATTTCATGACCTTGAAAAGCAATTGGGGGAAAAACTGCTATCAAGAACAAATAACAATTCTTGGCTTTGCAGTGACCTTCACATAAAACTGAGTTCCACAGCTTCTATATGAGCAAATGTATTCAAGGACTAGCTCTTGTCCTGACTGCTAACTCTTGCCATAAGACAAAGCAAATCTTTATCACTATAAGAAGTCAGTCTGATCTCTATATGAATTGACACGTGCTACATGTGAATTCATATATTGAAATGTTTCATCCCACAATTAAGTTTTCTAATAAAGAAAATTTCTTTATGAACATGTTAATTATGGGCAAGAACATAAGACACACATTCATGACTTTTTCTGGGCCACTTTCATAGACAACCAACTGCTAGTACTATTCAATGCCTTTTCTTTTTTTTAATATTTATTTTTCAGTTGTATTTGAACACAATAACTATTTATTTACTTATTTTTATGTGATGCTGAGGATGGAACCCAGGGTCTCGAACGTGCTAGGCAAGAGCTCTACTGCTGAGCCACAACCCCAGCCCCTATTCAATGCATTTTCTACACAAAAGTAAAGTTTACTACATACATCTGTGCTGACCAATGAGGTAGCCACTAGCTACACAGACAGGGCTATTGAGCAAATGAAATATGGCTGTTGCAAATCAAGATGGACTGTAAGTAAAACTAAATTTTTGAAGACTTAGCAAAAAGAAAATATTTCAAAAATTATTTGTATAGTGGTTGCATATCCAGATCACAATTTTTTAAATATTTATTTTTTAGTTGTAGGTGGACACAATATCTTTATTTTATTTTTATGTGGTGCTGAGGTTTGAACCCAGTGCCTCACATGTGACAAGTGAGCATTTTACCACTGAGCCACAACCTCAGCCCCAGATTATAATATTTTTTGATACTTTGGTTTAAGAAAAAACATGTAAGAGAGCTGGGGATGCAGTTCAGTGGTAAAGCTCTTGCCTAGAATGTGCAAGGCCTGGGGTTTAATCCCCAATTCTAGGAAAAAATAATAATAACAACAGAACTAAAGTCCTCAGTTTTACTTTTTTAAATGTGACCAGTAGAAAAAAATTAATTATATAAATAGCTTGTATTATATTTCTAGTGGACCATGATGGTCTAGAAGATCATTAGAATTATGCTTGCATCAACCTTAAGTTGAAAAATATTATGTAGAAAAATCCTAAATCCTAAAGAACAACTGTAGCAAATGTGCATTGAGGAGATAACTCAGCCAAATAAAAAGAGGCCAGGGAGGTTCAGCATTATCAATCTTTTTATTTAACTGTGTCAAGTAATAAAGCCCTTTCTGAAGTGTCTGCATGGGGATCCCTGAATTTACACTCAAAGGGGAGAGGAACATCAAGAATTTAATAAAGGAAAGCAAGCCGAGAAGTTGACATAAACCAAAGTGCAGTCACAGGGATGGCCAGTTTTCTCAGAGTCTAGGAATGCAGGAGTAGAAAAGATAAACAAATTCCACTGACAATAGCCAATAATTTCCTGGCCTAACCCATTCAAATAACTAAGCCTTCCCTCCTCTAAGTAAAAAGGGGAAAGTAAAACCAGGATCTCAGTCACCCCAGGTAGGGAGAGTTGCTACAAGTGGAAAACTGAAGCTCATCACTCAGAAGCTGATCACATTGATTTGCAGAGGTGCAACTCTTGATTCTTCCATAGTGCAAAGAAAAACAGAAAGCTTTTATAGGATGAAAAAGTAGATTCAAAAATCAATTTTTAGTAGCAAGGCCTTGCACATACTAGTGTTTTCAAGCAGCATTCCCAATGCTGGAAAATGGTGCTGGGTCAAATTTAGTTAGGGAATAAGACTATGAATTTGAAACGAGCAAAGTAGCTCAAGCCATCTCCAATCTGGGCAGATTCCTCTCATTCCTGGCTGGGGAACAATCCCATCACTTAGGAAATCTGGAGCTCTGCCAAAAGCCGCTTCTGCAGCCTGCTGGGGGATGGGTGGGGAGGGTGGAAATGTCTGGGCAGCTGGCTTTTATCACAAAGCCTTCCCTCTTAGAAAAGCTTATAATGAATTTCCTAGACATCACACTACACAATATTTCAAGTGATTGATAGTGTAAAAATATCATATTTTAAAAATAAATGTCCAAGGTATAAAAGGTCAATAAGTACATGAGTTAAATTTGATGAAAATATTAAAATATTCTACTCATTTTTAAATCCCTTTCATTAGGCTTAACCTCAACATATCTATATGGGAAAGAATGAAACTAATAAATTAAGACTTCCTATATACACCAGGTACTTCCCTAACTTACCACACAAGAGCCTGGATAGGGCTGCAAGTTATGACCTCAAGCAGCTCAGCCCCATACCTGGTTTCTCACCTGTCACCTGAGATTCCTCACAGCCTTCTCAGATGAGGATAGGGAGCTCAAGGTAATCAAGCAACTGTCTGCTCACAGTAATAAAGCTCCTGGGTGCTAGAGCACAGACTTGAATCCATATCTAATGCTGAATCCTTCTCATAAACAACTTCCTGATATCACCAAACCTTTGCCCCCTTCTGTAAAGCCATCAGAAGTATCTTAGTCTCTCCTATTCTCACAGGGATGGTTGCTTCTTTCTTTCCTTTTAGCCAAAATGACAATAATCCCACCATAGCCTGAGCTGTTGGGTCTTCAGGCATCTAAAAGAATACAAAACAGGATTTAAGCTTTCCTTCCAAACTATGTAAAATTAAGTATTCATGTTTATAAACCTGGAACATAGGAAAATAGAACAGAGAAAATAAAACACATTTGTCTGAAGGACAAATTAGTAAATGACTCATATTCTTTGTCACTAATGTTATAATATTTTGGAAATAACTATCATTTTGAAATCCACATTACTAGGGTTTCTAGGTCATACACTTCCCCTAACCTGATGCTAACTATGTCTTTAAATCCTTCCTCAGGAAAGCAAAATAATGAGGTGAGGGTGAAAGGGCAAGAAACTTGACTTCCACAAAAAGCTCCACTCCAAGAACAAAATATTGAGACCTGGGGGACAGCGTTAGCCTTCTCCAAATACAATTTCCTCTGCTACACAAGGAAGATGAAAATATGGGCCCACCACATTGCAGGGCAGTTGCAAGAACTCGCTGAAAGAACATGAAAATTTTTGTCTTGTTTTATTCTTAAACTTTGAAGCCCTAGAAAATTTGTTGTGAATACAGTGACACGTCTGCCTGGTATAGGCAGCAGGAGGAGTTTCAGGGCCTCTGGTGATGACAAAGAAGGCAGTTGTCTGTCCCTCTAATTCTACAAACCCAATAACTCAACCTTCCAGACAAAACCATCACTGGGTTCCAGGTTGAAGAGCTGTTTTTAAACAACAACGAGAGAAAATAAGCACTGATTTGAATAAAAGGCTTGAAAACACCAGGAAGGCATTATCTCCACTGCAACTGCCATCCTAATCAAGTCTTCTAGGGATAACAGAGGGAGTGTTAATTGCTAGACTCTGATCAAGTATGAGAGAGAAATTTTACCATAAAATCACTTAAAAAATGAAATGACAGACATGATGCTTAAGTGTTCTACTTTTTTTAAAAAAGAAATTGAAAAAAAATTAAGAAAACAAACCTAACACCTTAAAATCTAATGTTCAAAATCCTTTGGATTCTCCTTTTCAGATATGCCTTTTTCATATTGCCACCAAGCCAGTATCCCAATCTGCCACTGACCTTGCCAAAGAGATGACTACATGGAGCAAAGCTCTTTAAAGACAGCAAAATAAGTAAAGATCTCCAAATTCAATAAGTGAAACAGCTACCTGTCTCTTAAAATAAAAACATGTCTAATTATTGACATCCATGTGCTCAGGCTGTCCGCTCAGAAGGCATGGAGCCACACTTTTAGTACACAATAGGAATCCATTTGACATCCTGCACTATGCGGTTTTAGACCCACACATACCTTTCATAGAGGGAAAAACTCCCATGACCACAAACTCCATAATGAAAAAATAAATAAACAAACAAAAGAAACAAGGAGAAAAATCTGAAACACATTAAAGACAAAACTTTTTAAGATATATAATACAAGAAAGTCAGCAAGCTGACAAATGGCATATGATTACATTAGTAAAGGAAACTATGAATATTCATTGCACAATAGTCATATATAGAAGGATGGAAAACCAGAGTGTACAGATGGGGCAGAAACTCAGAAAGCTTTAAAAAAGAAAGAAAAAAAGAGCTGGAGTGTAGCTCAGTGGCATAGCACTTGCTTCACATGCACAAGGCCCTGAGTTCCAACCCTAGCACTGCCCCCAAAAAATAAATAAATAATTAAAATTAAAAGAAAGAAAACAAAAATATGCAGCTTCAGATAATACTTTTTAAATGAGGATCCCTGGATAGATAAGATGGGATGATAAAGAAGGAATTTCCTTACACAAGATAAATAAACAGCATAAACTACTCAGAATGACAGGAATAGCTTCAGTAAAAACAGAGTCCTCTTTGCTTATCATGTCTGAAGTAAGGATATGCCTCCCAATCATTAACAAGGTTCAGTAGATACCTGCCCACACCTTCTGACCCACTTAAAGAAGTGACACACCCTACCCCTTAAAAAAATCCAGTGCACTCATATGCAACCTTAAGAGTTTAATTTTTATATATCTTTGGGTCAAAAAAGAAAGACCATAAACACAAATAGGATGAACCCCAAACTATGTACTCAGGTTATAATATATTTTTATCCAGTTACAAACTGGAAAATCTCAAGAAACAGCTGTCACACTAGATTAACAATTTTTCAAGAATTTTAAGACCAGCACAAAAAAAAACATCTCAAGATGACAAAACACTACCATACAAGAGGAGAGTCATTTTATGTTTTGAAAAAATGTGCACATATAATCTAAATTGTAGTTTCCAAACAAATAATAGGGTAAAGAAAACACAATGAATTATTGGCAGTGCTCTGCATCTGAACTGTACTTTCTAAATAGATAAGAAAGATTCCTTAAGGCAAATACCACAGAGTTTCTAAGTACCTACTCTAAATAGGAAAATCAATTTGTTTGTAGCACTATCATTTTGTACTTCATTTCTCAATTAGTCCCACAGGCAAGGACCACCCTAAACTCTGAGCAGTAATTTGCAACTTAAAAGTTACTATTCAACATTAAATGTAACTCAGTCATCATTCAGAGCAGGGGAGCTTACTTTCAAAGGCCAACAATCCAACAAGCAGGCCTCTCTGCTGCTGTTAGCTGACAAACACCAGTGCTTGTCTAAGTCAATCCTACAGGTGAAAGGTCACTAGCCCTGTGACCCTGTAGTAGTTGTTTAATTCCTCTAAACCACAATTTCTCTATCCATAAAAAAAGAAATAGTAATACAAACATTATTTGGAAAATTAACACACATAAAGAAAAAACATTCTAAATAAGATTTGTCCCTATTGGTGAATTTATGAGTCTTTTTTTAAAAAAAATTATATATATATATATATATATATATATATATATATATATATATATATATACACACACACACACACACACACACACACACACACTCTTAAACAACTCACTAAAACAACCCCAAAGTATTCACTTAATGTTTTCAAGAAACATTTGCTCAGCACATAATAGGTACAAAGGACCAATTGAGATCTATGGAGAGACGCGGATGCTGCCTCTGCCTGGGGAATCCCACCAGTGGATGTTCCTTGATGCCAAAGCCAGTGAGCTCATGGTCACAGTGAATCTGCTATTACAGGGAGAAAGGGACAGGGGCCTGAAGAAGCCTATATTGGAACTTTACATCCCCAGTTTCCTGTCTTTAAAATGAAAGGTCTCCTATAGTTAGATCACTGGTGTCTTTGATCAAAGCAGGCAGATACTATGTGCCCCTGAGCTTGTAACCACTAGGTGAGGGCTCATTTAGAGAGAAAGATGATACAGATGTCACATGCATACCATGATGAGCATGTTAGGTACCGTGATCCAGCGCTACAAAGCAGTGGTGCCTGCATGTGCCAAGACTTTCAAGGACTTACCAGCATTGTCTTAGTAATCTTCACAACTTTGCCAGGTAGAGATTATTGTCCTTGTTTTACAGATAGGAGAAAGTAGGATCTGAGGAGGCATCACATAGATTATAAATGGAGGAAGGCGGAGGAAGGCAGAGTAGGGCAGAGGGGAATTCCAGAGCTCCAGCTCTTGGGCTTTCCACTCACCATCCAGCATGGCTTCCCGCCTCCTGGACAGCACAGGGAGTTAGAACCAGAGGTGAATGAGCCAATCCACTGATCAATCATAAACAAATCTCACAGGAAAATACCCTGCCCAACCAACTGCTAAAGCAATAATTTCTATGACTCATCTCTGCCTTGCTGATCCTCAAAATGATAGTAGACTATTCCATGAAAATTTCAGAAATGTTTCCAACTAGATAGACATAAATACCAAACCCTAATCGCAACATCTCATGGGACATACTTGTGGATTTCATTACTGAAGTATTTAATATACACACTTCTAAGAGCAAAGGAATGTCAACCAGAAAATAAAGAGGCATGTATGTCTTTTTGCTTTCTTCAACAATTTTAAAAATTCCTCAAAACAGCCTTAAAACAATTAAACATAATTGGTATTTACCTAACACAGCATGCTTGTAAAACTCATCAACAAAACTTATAAAAAGTATGAGGGCCTTTGGTTATCAAATATCTAGAGAAACTAAAATAATCAGTACTTTAATGTTCCTTTAAATTTTTATACTGAAAAACTACTCATCTGAGAGCTAAAGAAAAATAACATCTTTCATTTAGAAAGTTACAAGCATCAAGAGGGAAAAAATGATATAATCATTTCATAGACTACCAGAAAGGAAGAGAGAACTTGAAAATGACTAGATTATATACCTAGAAAACCCAAAGGAAACCTCCACAAAACACTGGAATTAACAGTTTAGTAAAAAGAGCAAAATACAAAATAAATGTGTAAAAAAATCTACAGGAGTAGAAATAAGAAAAAATGGTTTTCATTCTTAATTAGAAATTAGCTTTTTTAAAAAATATGTTCAAAATAACTTAGTTAAGGGCAAATTTTTAAAAACATAAGTCAATACCTTATAAAAAGATTTTTATTAACAAGAACAACAAAAAACACTTGAATAATACTGGGATATATCATGTTATTGCAAAGGGGTGGTGAGGCATAAACAGAAATGGATATTCTTCTTTAAATACTGGAAAAAAACAGTTTTTGCTAAGTAGGAAATTCTATTTTTCTAAACTCCCAATTTTTTTTTAAATATCATCTGTATTTTTTTTCATCTTTCCATTAATGACCAGGTGCTATTTTACAATATAAAGATCTAACACTATTAGAACTGGTAAAAATAAAATTATGGACAGTTTTCAAATTCAACCTTTGAGTTTCCAGATTGTATCTTCAATCAAATGTTCAGTTTTCTTAAACCCCTGCATATGTGTCAACAGGAGACACACAGAAACAGGAAAAAATTGACTTAGCTTCATTTCTTTCCCTTTACCCTTGGGATAAATGTGATTTGAAGTGAAAGAAACAGACGCTACAACTATGATCAGACGTCACATGGGCCACTGACATGCCCAGTGGAAGCGGGAAATAGTCTGAGGCTCTCCAGTGTACCTTAAATGCCTCCCAAACAGCAGGAAGGGCTGGCAAACACATTCATTTTAAAAGTAAATATTAACTTAATGAGTTTGGTGACCGGAAAACTGATATAGTTCTCTTGAGATTTTCATTTCCCTACTCCTTTCCATCAAAAATATATACACAGGGCTGGGGTTATGGCTCAGAGAGAGAACGTTCACCTAGCATGAGTGAGATACTGGGCCGGCTCCTCAGCACCACATAAAAGATAAAGTAAAATAAAGGTATTGTGTCTACCTACAACTAAAAAATAAATGTTTAAAACACACACACACACACACACACACACACACACAAATAGGGAGTACATCTTCCTACCTCTGAGTCCAAATGGGATCAGAAAATAAAATGAAATTGCTCTTCATGTGTTTGTCTGCACCTCCTCCTAACTCAATTGATGATAAATATACAAGATGAAGCAAATCAGATGGCAAACACGTCAGCACTAGTCATGAGTGCAATGGGGAGCGGGAGATCCACGTCTATTTTGTCAAGACTGTGAGTCCATTATCAAATAGCAGAATGGAGTCAATCATAGAACACTTCAATCTCCTGCCTGCAACTTTTCTGTTCTTCCCTTGCCTGCACCAGTCATGCACCAGAAGGGTATTATTATGTCTGTCTCGATAGCAGGATGGCACTAAAGGTCATTAAATCTACCACACATAGTGCCTAGGCCATTCAAGGGTTTGGGAAAGAGGAAACACAGTGGCTGGTAGGTGAATCATTTGCTTTGAGACAAGATGAGGCTTTATGTCCCCAACAAAACCAAGCAGTTTCCAGAAGAAACCCCAATGATACTGAAGGAGAAAAAATAAAAAATTCTTTTCTCAGCACTCACCATACCAATAAAAAAGAATGCATATGCTCAATGTCTCTCCCTCATGCCCACCTGAAATCTTTCAGCTTTCTAACATGTAAATATTTAAAAGAGCTGCCAGTTTCCTGTACATATTTAACCTTCACAAAGAGAATATGAAATAAATATGAAGAGTTTCACATGCACAAGATAATAATCCAAGTTTATATATTCAAGATTCAAAGAAAAATAATGAATTCATTATCCGGCAATTTCTGTTCAATATTAACTATTTTTGCCTTGTTCAATGAAGGTAATTTACACCTACTGAAAGATTATCTGACAGTTTTCCGAACATGACAGTTAAAGCACATTTGAGCATGGTTCTCATCACACCTCATGGCTTGAGCCAGTGTGTAGTTCACCTAGGTGGTCCATGGTACCTCATCCAACACTAAAACTTCCATAACCTACACTGTCTGCAGAGCTCCAATGTCCAGCCAGAAATTTTTATTAAACAAATTACTGCTAAAAGGATCAAGCCTATATCTCATCAAAATATTCTACCCAAACCCCAACTAAATCCAGATTTAAAACACAGTTTATAAGAACCTTAAAACTGAGATTTGAAATTTAGAAAAGTAATCCCTTTGATTTCACAATAACTAATCAACTGCATTCTCTTAAGCAATGTTTTTATTAATTTTTTAATATCCTTAAGACTCAGTATCCTCTCAATAAAATGGTTGTAACTTGGCTCAAAAATGACATAGATCTACTGCAGGAATCCTTTAGATTCACTATCATACCTTATTAGGAAAAAGTATTCGCCTGCTAAAATTACTAGCAAACATCAGTCGCTTCTCTGTAAGAACTTTAGGTCCTTCTGTTCTACATGCTCCACACCCCGTAGTGCCTATGTGCTGCTTCTCCCTTCTAGAAAGCAGCCAATGAAATGTGATACACAGGAACTCTGGAGGCAGAGATGGATGAAGCTGGAACTCTGCACTAAACCACTTTCTAGCTGAGAAACTCAGGCAAATCACAACCTCGCTATCCTCAATTTCCATATTACCCTTTTTTTTATTTCCTTTTCCTATATTTTGCCCACCCACATAAGATAAATATTTTTCAAAGCTGAGGGCATACTATACATACAAATGTGATTTCACTTTGACATTGTGATTTTTATTTTATGCTTTTTGGTCTTTTATACACTTTCTGCAATGACATAACTACTTTTCTTAGTGGCAAATATCAAAATGAAATTTTAAAATATGTAATATAGTAAAAGAAGGAAAAGTTGTGACAAAAAGAACAGGATGAATTAAATATATCTAACTATGTCGCCTAAAAATATGCAAATGAAGGAAAATGATATATATAAGGTGAAATAATAAGGGAAATAAAGAGAATGCTGAAGATAGTCAAGTCAGCCAAAACTGGTCATCCAATTGATGCCAGTCATGGATTTTATCTACTGACAACTACACAGAAAGTAATATAAGTACACTGTACAATTTGCAGTGTGTCTTACAAAGTACATATTTATTTATTTTTTTCTTTCATGACTAAAGTTCTTTTCATTGCACATGTAACACATCATTTAGATAAACTAATACAAATCTCTTGGGGAAAGTTCTGAACTCAATTAAGGCATCTGGGGACAGGCCATATGTTACCAGGCCTTCTGCACACCTGAACCCCAATATTTAATGACTCAAGTATGCTCATTAATAAGATTAAATAGTCTTCCTTTTAAGAGATGAAAATCAAGCATTGCAAGACATTCTCCATCATATTCGCTTGAAAACAATGTGAAGAGACCTATAGAGCTTACGATTTAAAATAAATGAGCACCTACAACACAAAAGAATTAGTAATTCATGCCTTGAATGACTATTGCCAGCCTAAAATTTATCTCATCAATTTCACTTCTTTATCTACAAATCTCTTAAATAAATGAAAAATGTTTTCATTAAAACAAAAAGGTAACAAGTAATCCATTTTTATCTGTTGTAGAATGATATTTATTTATTCCACTGTTAAAACTTCTGTATCAGGGCTGGGGTTGTGGCTCAGTGGTAGAGCACTTGCCTCGCATGTTTGGGGCACTGAGTTCAATCCTCAGCACCACATAAATAAATAAAATAAAGTTATTGTGTTCATCTACAAGTAAAAAATAAACTTCTGTATCTCTGTTTCGGTTTTTCTTTTGGTTAGAATATCTGGAATATTGATTTGATATTAACAAAGCACAACTGGCTGGACATGGTAGCCCATGCTGACAATCCCACAACTCAGGAGACTGAGGCAGGATGAGCACAAGTTTGAGACCAGCCTCAATTATTTAGAAAGACTCTCAACCACTTGAGAGAGAGACTGTGTCTCAAAATACAAAATAAAAAGGGTTGGAGATGTAGGTCAATGGTAAAATGCCCCAGTACCAAAAAATAAATAAATAAATAGGACTGAGGGGGTATAGCTCAGTGATAATGCACCTCTGGGTTCAATACCCAGTACCAAAAATAAATAAAAATAAAAATAAATGCACAATTGTAGAACCAAGATGACTATATTTTCTAAATCAAAAATCAGAATGCATGATCTGAAATCAAGAACTACTCCAAAAAAATTCAGACTGCCCAAGATTGTATCAACATCCATCTTTAGATCCTTTCTAATATTTCAGAAATGCATGTTTCTTAAGAGTGGCTCTCAATCATTGTATTATCCAAGCACACTTGAGGGACAAGCCATGTTCCCCAAGGTAAACCCTGACTAACTACAGTACAGTATTTTAAAGAGCAAGACTTCTGGGTAGGGGAACTAGAGAGGCCTGTGCCAAAATCTGTCAGGAGTATTTAGAAAACTCTTAGCCTCCACCTCCAGCATGGTCCATCATGGTACAATAGTGCTGCTGCAAGCATCTTTTTTGGAAAATCCTTTAAAATAGAATAAATAATGCTCAGAGATAACTAGGTTATAGGCATATCCTGGCCTCAAGGCAAGAAACAGTCTAGAGGAACGTATTTCAGTTTATTTCCACCAAGACATATGTCATGGCTGATAATTTCATACTTGGCACATTCCCTCGGACACACTCTGGAACATGCCAAATTCCTGGTCCTCTAACTGCAACTCTGCTCCTTTCTTTTCCACTCCAGAGAATCATCAAAACACAATTGAGGGACTGACATCAATCTGCTCTGTTTTTGTTAAAGGAAATTGGTTGCACACTTGAGTATTTCAGCTGGTTGGAACACAGTGGTATAACAACATATTTGAGGTCTGCTAGACCAGAATGAATATGAATATACCTTCCAAACATCACACTTTACAGACACTTCATATGAGGAAGTTCACAGATACACAAACACAAATAAACACATATAATTGGTTACTCCAAGACTCCCTGGGTTCTCTGTGCATTTCCAAGTCTCTTCCAACACTTACAAATATTATTTGTAAGACTTGAAAAAATGTATTTTTTATCAATGAAAAGTCAAATATGTACTTTCCTGGAGTATAGAATGGGTATACAAGTACATGTTGAAACAATTCTTTTTTTCATTCATTTTAATTATATGATCATAAAAACATTTTTTTGTTTTGTTTTGTTATTTTGTTTTTTCCTCAGAATCCAGGTATAGCGGTGCAAACCTCTATTCCATTTTCTCAGGATAATGGAGCAGGAGGATCTCAAATTAGAGGCCAGCCTTGGCAAATTAGCAAAACCCCGTCTCAAAGCAAAAATTTAAAAAGGGATGGAAATACAGTTCAGTGGTGAAGCACTTGCCTAGCATGTACAAGGACCTGAGTTCAATTCCCAATACCATAAAATTTTTAAAAAGAAAAAAAAAATATTTTGTTCAAAATATTCCTCACCCATAAATATGAGATTTATTGTTATAGAATTTGGAGTGGTTATTAAGAAGACATATGAAAACTGCTAATCTGATTATTAAAAAATTAAGTATACAATATTATATCATAAGATACTGTAATAAAAAGTACTGCCATAGCATTATATCACTAAAAATACCCAAGATCACATGCTTTTAAAAATATAGTTAATAAAAATGTTAGCAAACTAAATGTATTATGAAACAAAATTTTAAAACTAAACAATAAATTGAAAGAATAACCAAAACAACTTTATATATTAAAAATAAAACAGACTCAGAAGGGAAAAGTATTACATCAATTGTGAAAGCACTCCTTCAAGAAATTTAAAGACACTGATGTGTCCTGAAGAAATTAAGTTTGCAGAATCGAGAACAAACTGCTAATTCCAAAATTTTGTAACTATGCTGTTTGTGATTTACGACACTGAGAATACGAAGAGGTAAATGTGTTTGGACTATAAAAATATCTAGTATAGATCACAGATTCCCGTCCTCAGAAAACCCTGCACCCTTGCCTTAGCTGATTTCAATTATCATTATGGCTTTCCGTGTGAGAGACCATCTCAACCACAATCAAGCAACCTAAGGATTTTAAATCAGCTCAAATTCCAGTTAGAAGAAAAATGGGAATAATATAGTCCTTATAGGTAGGCCTACTTTGTACTTGTTGGAAAAAATTACTTTGGCTATACAGAAACACTTACTATATCAAAGGTCAACTTTCTACAAATTCATAACACGCTAATCAGAGCATGACCCAGGAGGGAGCGGCACCACCCCTTCAGCAGAGACTTCCTGCCTAATGAGCCTGCAGTCAGGATTCGGGGTACTCACAGCAGAAGAGGACATACTCAAGCTTCCAATTTCTGTAACGTTCTGCCTTTTCAGAATGATGAATATGAAAGTGACTAATTCCCCCAAATGTCACACACTTTGCATTTTGTGACATGCACTTCCTCTCTGAATCCTTACAGCACTACCCAGACATTCTAGCCACTGTCTGGAACTAGACATAATTATGGTAATTGTGTCTACCATAATTAGGGAGATGGTAAATCCGATCAAACATTTATAGAAAGGAAAAAACTGAAGCACAGAAAGTTTTAAGAAAGTGAAAATTTGAACTAAAATGCCAGCAAGAGAATAACAAGGAAATGGAGTTCTTCCTCAACCATCCAAAAATGTTGATTAGAAATATAATAACATACTGGATCTCTGACATAATCAAACAATACTCTGTAGATTTCTATAGGATAGTTCACATCACATAGGATTGGCGGAACTGACCTTGGTGAAAATAAAACAGAATACAAAGTAATGTAAAATTTTACTATGTGAGAGAGTGAGATTGACTCTGCTTAGACCCAACACAGAAAGCTGCTAGGAGCTGGTCAACCCATGAACGTCCACTAAGATTAACTTCTATGAGTATGACTACATCAAGAATCAGGTTGCGAGCATAGGCAGAGTCTGACACAAAACAGGCATCAATAAACATTTGACACATGAATCTTTAAATAGGGGGTAGCATGGCAAGGAAATACTGAAGCAGGAATAGTGGGAGATGGAGCTTGTGTGACCAGTGAAGAGCTTATTGAGATAAAACAGGTAAAAGGGATAAAGTTCTGAAATGACTGAGATGGCAGCAGCTGAAACAATAATGCAGAGAAAACTGACCGGAGTGGTAAGGTGGGCAGGAGGCAGATCATGAAAGGCCTGGAAAGATGAGCCAGGAAAATGAACTTGATCTTTGTGCTGATGGGGAGCTTTTAAAGTAGCAAGCAAGGGAAAACACCATCTGTATTTCAAATCCATCCTTCTGTTGAAATGGGAGACAAGCTCTGGGTAGGGAAGCCAATCAAAAGACTCCTGCAAATCCAGGCAAGAGATGTGAGGCTATAGGTACAGGTTAGTGGGTGAGAATGGTGACAACAGCAGGGAACAGGGACCAAGCCAAGGCTTGGACCTGGATTTATAGAGTTCAGGATTGCATCAGGTTTCCACCCAGGAAATCACGTAACTGGGAGAGCTAATCTCCAAGTTAAGGAAGAGAGAGAAAATGCAGGTGTGCAGAATATAAGAACTAGTGATATTCTGTATGTGCTGAGTCTGAGATGACTATGAGACAGAGGCAGAAACATCTAACTAGGCTGCTGGGAAGCTAGGTGGGGAGTTCAGAGTATAAGCTGAGTTGGTCACACTGCTGTGAGCATAATGGAGTAGCCAAAAGCAAGGAGTAGCTGACTCTCAATGGGAGTATTTAAAAAAAAAAAAAAAATCACAGAGGACAGGGGTTCCAGATCTGAGGAGAGAGATAGGAAAGACTTAAGCATGGTCAGAGCCTCTGGCAAAAGTACCTTAAAAAAGAAGAATGAGAGAAAATATAGAAAAGAATCAATTATGTGAGCTTCTGGAATACAAACAAGAGGAAGAAATCTGGTGAACAGCAGGAGAAACTAGCCTGGGACAGGAAAAAGACACATTCTTCTCTGCAAGGGGAAAAACCAAGTAAGATTTTAAAAAGGAATGCATGTGAGCAGGAAACTGACTCGCAATAGAATTCAGTGTTCTAAGAAGTCAAAGGGTGTTATGGGGCAAATTGTGTCCATAAAAAAATCCCTATGTCCAAGACTTAAGCCACAGCTCCTCCAAAAGTCATCTCATTTAGAGGGTGTTGCAAATGTCAATTAGTTAAATTAAGCAGAGGTCATGCTGGAGTAGAGTGAGCTCTTAATCCAATCTGACTTTTAAAAGGGGGGCGGCAATTTGGATGAGCAGACCTACTTTGAGGGAAGATGATATAAAGAGATGTGAAGAGAAGACGGCCATCTACAAAGGAGAGAGGCCTGGAACAGATCCTTGCCTTATAGCACAGAAGGAACTAACTTTGCTGACACTTTGATTTCAGACTTCTGGTCTCCAGAATGGTGACATAATAAAATTTCTGTCTTTGAAGCCAACCAGTTTGTGGTACTTTGCTAAGACAGTCCTAGAAAACCAACATAGTGGGAAAGCAATGTAATATAAGAAGAGGGGTGTTATGGTTTAGATATTAGGTGTTCCCCAAAAGCTCACGTGTGAGACAATGCAAGAGCATCCAGAGGGCTATGAGAACCTTAATCCCAAACAGTGAATTAATCCCCTGACGGGATTAACTGGGTGGTAACTAAAGGTGGGTAGGATGTGGCTGAAGGAGGTGGATCACTAGGGGCATGCCTTTGGGTATATATTCTATATCTAGTGAGTGCAATCTGTCTGTCTCTCTCTTTCTCTTCCTCCCTCCCCCTTACCCTTTCCCCTTCCTGACCATAATGTAAGGTGCTTCCCTCTGCCACACCCTTTGGCCATGATGTTTTTCCTCAACTCAAGGCCCAAGGAATGGAGCCAGCCAAATCCATAACAAATGGGTTGGGGACAGGCAGGGAAGGGGCCATCCAATAGCAGGTATGTGAGAGCTAAGAAATAAAGACAGTTACTAGCATTGCAAACTTATGACAGTCCTGTGAAATGATCCAGTTCTCCCAGAAACTGAGTGTGGGTGAAGTAGCCATGAGTAGAGGAAGTCAGGGAACAGCAGCTGGATAGCTGTATACTATGTATACAGCATCCATAAGGACACTAAGATCACCAATAACAACAACCAAGAAGAGACTGACCCAGCTTCCATACTCTCAATAAATAGAAAAGAATGTTCAGGAGTATCCCCAAATTATCTTCATGAATATCCTAGCCTCTGATTCTCATGAACATCACTGCTACATTTATCATCCTCAGGTATTATATCTTCTTACAAAACAGTAAAGACAGTCATGGTCTAGAAGCTAAGATCAGTGTACATTATATCCATCTAATACAATTATTATACACATAGTAAACAAGCTAACCCACAAAATGTACTTAGATAACTTACAGCTCAGACATAAAAATGTTGATTTTTATACATTTTTTACACATTTTCCTAGGATTCAAAAAGTAAAATAAACAGGGTGCAATGGCACACACCTGTAATCCCAGCAGCTCTGGAGGCTGAGGCAGGAGGACTGCAAGTTCAAAACCAGCCTCAGCAATTTAGGGAAGCTCTAAGCAACTTAGTGAGACTTTGTCTCTTTATAAAATACAAAAAAAAAAAAAAAAAAAAGCTGAAGATATTTCTCAGTGGTTAAGAGCTCCTAGGTTCAATCCCCAGTACAAAAACAAAAAGTAAAATAATTAGAAAATGCCAAGTGAATACTAGTGGCCCCTTCTACTTCTCATACATGAAATAACTGAGCAGACAGAGAATAATTAGAAACCTCATAAATAATAATAAGCTATTTTTTCCAACAAATAAGGGCTTAGTTCTCTAGATTATGTACTATAAGTAAATGAAACCCTTTACATTTAAAAGTTTATTTCAATCACCAAAATTTTTGAACTTCTCATGTAAAATCCAAGCCGAATGTAAATTTTGTTCAGGTTCCTCATCTGAGCTTATCTTATTTAACAGAGGCAGGAAGCAGAAATATACAATTTAGCCTATTAATTTATTCAAGAACAATTCATGACCCATGGTAGCTTCAGACATTTCCCTTTCTATACAGAGGTATTTATAATTAACTGGAGTGTCTGTCTCTAAAGTTCAAAAGTCTTTATATGTGATAATTCTGTATTGGTGGAGTGTATCTTCAGATTTTTATATAATATTTAGCATTTTTATTCCAAAACAAATCATTAAATTGAAAAAAGAAGATTCAAAAATTCATCTGAAGTCGTAGCATAACTATTACTTGTTGCCTTGGGAAGAATGGCTGAAATGCTTACTGGGGACAAAAAGGCTAAAAAGACATTTAGAAAGTTTTGTAAGAGTATCATAGACATGAAGTTCATACTGGAGGCCTCATCACAATGTCACCAAAAACATAAAATCACGGTGCCCACTAAAATGCATGACGTAAAAAGCCAATCTCTCGCCTTCCATCTAGCTTATTTGTTTCTCTGGCAATTATTTGTTTAGCCTCTTTAGTTTGGCCCAGTACTATGTCAAACCCTGAAGATCCAAACATCAAGAAGATAGGGAAGGGAGAAGGAAGATGGCGGCGAGGGGAGTGCATTGTCCCCGTGTGCTGCTTCACTGTGTGGGAGTATGACAAGTCAGGACGGCTAAAGGATATTTTGTTAGGAATTTCCAGCAATAGTGGGGTGCTCCGGAACCTGGAGGAAGGATTTCCATCGCACGAGGATTGGCTACGGGGACTCAAACGCGAGAGGTTTGTTGCACGGAGGGTAACACTGCTTATTCAGCAAATCGCCCCGCGGCTAAAGTCTGCAGAGCGCACTGGGATAGAGACGCAGGGTTACAGCGCTGCAGTTTCTGCCAGCCGCGCAAGCACCGTACTCAGGGCTGAATTCTGGGTTCGAGACGGGGGAAGGAAGCGGTCCATCTTGGTTCTCCACACCGGTCAGACCACAGAGGAGGCCATCAGCCACCATGTTGGTAAACGGACGTCACCACCCCTGTTTTCGACTGACCGCAGCTCATTCAGCCATAGATCAGGTAATTTCAGGCTGCAATTCGCCTGCGGCTTGCAGACAGATTGCTAGGGTTCAGCGCCTGGGTACTTCTTAGAACCTGATCCTATCGGAGCGAACACCGAGCGCGGGGCGGCCGAGTTCCGGCTCCCGGAACCGTCCCGGAACCGCCCTGGCCCAGGGCTGCGGAGCCTGCGGAGGCTGCTTCTTGGACCCTGCGCCTATCAGAGCATACACCAAGCACTAAGCAACCGAATTCCGGCTCCCGGAACTGAGCCCGCGGGACTGCTTCTTGGAGCTTACACTTATAGGAGCTTACACAGAGCACGGAGCGGCCGAGTTCCGGCTCCCGGAACTTCCCTGGCCCAGGGCTAGGAGCCCGCGGAAATTGCTTCTCGGTCCGGGTCCTGCTGAGGGCCGGTCAGGACTCACCCGTTGCTTTGGTTGCCTGGCAAGGGGAACGAAATGCTGCCATTCGCATAGGATACCAACATGGCAGAGATCTGATGTCAGCAGAAAGCGGCGGAGGAGAGAACTTCATCAATACCAGCGGTGACATAAGCAGTTGGTCTCCTGGTAGGGGGGGTGAGGCACAGTCACCCGAGTCTCCTCAATTTGTCCTCGAGCCAGAGGGGAGGAGCCGGGCCGCCGCCAGCGCCCAGAGCAGGCCCAGCGACTCGCCAGCGTGGTGACCGCGTGACCCCAATTGGAGAGGGGGCGGAGCGGAGCCGCCACCCGCAAGGTGGGCAGACCCGCGACCCAGTGGTACATGGGCGTGGTAGGAGGGGCAGGGCAGAGCCGCCGTTCGCGCGGGCAAGGTAAACAGACCTGTGACAGCCTGGCGGGTCAGGCCCAGTGGCTTGCCAGTGTGGTACACACATCACCCCAACTGGAGTAGGGGCAGAGCAGATCCTTCTGCCACGCCCGGATCAGGCCCTGCCGGTGTGGTGGTCACGTGACCCCAATTGGAGTGGGGGCGGAGCGGAACCGCCACCCGTGTCCGCAGGGTGAGCAGACCAGTGATCAACCTGCAGATCAGGCCCAGGGGTCCGCAGGCGTGGTAGGAGGGGCAGGGCAGATCCGCCGCCCGCGCCTCCAAGGTAGGCAGACCTACAACAGACCGGCGGATCAGGCCCAGGAGCCTGCCGGCGTGGTACAAACACCACCCTAATTGGAGTAGTGGCAGAGCAGAGTCGCCGCCCGTGCCAGGAACAGGCCCAGCGTCCTGCAGGCGGGGTAGTCACGACGCCCCAATTGGAGTAGGGGCTGAGCAGAGCCTCCACGCGTGCCCGAAAGGTGGGCAGATCTGCGACCGACCAGCGGGACAGGCTCAGTGGCCTGCCGGTACGACAGACACGTCACCCCATTTGGAGTAGGGGCAGAGTAGAACCGCCTCCCGCACCTGCAGGGTAGGCAAACCTGCAACCGACCGCGGATCAGGCCCGGTGGCCTGCCGGCGTGGTACACTCGTCACCCCAATCGGAGCAGGGGCAGAACAGAGCCGCCGCCAGCTCCCAGAACAGGCCCAGTGACCTGCCGGCGTGGTAGCCACGAAACCCCAATTGGAATAAGGAGAGAGCAGAGCCGCCGCCCACACCTGCAGGAAAGATACGCAAGCAGTATGAAAAGACAAGGAAAGAAAGGACCACAAGCAATGCAGATCAACGCAACTTTAGAAGAGGTAACAGCTGCAGCAGATGGAATGTCAGATAAAGAATTCAGGATCTACATGCTTCAAATGATCTGGAGTATCAAGGAAGACATTAAACAGCAAAATCAGACAATGAAAGATCACTTCGACAACGAATTACGCAAACAAATCCAGGAAGCAAAGGATCAACTATACAGGGAGATAGAGGTTATAAAAAACAAACAAACAGAAATCCTAGAAATGCAGGAAGCAATAAACCAACTTAAAAACTCAATGGAGAATACTACCAGCAGAGTAGAACACTTAGAAGATAGAACATCAGACAATGAAGACAAAGTATTTCAACTGGAAAAGAACATAGACAGCTCAGCAAGACTGTTAAGGAACCATGAGCAGAACATCCAAGAAATATGGGATAACATTAAGAGACCAAACTTAAGAGTCATTGGGATACAGGAAGGTACAGAGCTCCAAACCAAAGGAATGAGAAGTCTATTCAATGAAATAATACAAGAAAACTTCCCAGACTTGAAGAATGAGACAGAATCCCAAATCCTAGAAGCCTACAGGACGCCAAATGTGCAAAATCATAAGAGATCCACACCTAGACACATTATAATGAAGATGCCCAACATACAGAATAAGGAGAGAATTTTAAAAGCTACAAGAGAAAGGAAGCAGATTACATTTAGGGGTAAGCCAATCAGGATAACAGCTGATCTCTCAACACAGACTCTGAAAGCTAGAAGATCCTGGAATAACATATTTCAAACACTGAAAGAAAATGGGTTCCAACCAAGAATTGTGTATCCAGCGAAATTAAGCTTCAGGATGGAAGATGAAATTAAAACCTTCCACGATAAACAAAAGTTTAAAGAATTCGCAGCTAGAAAACCATCTCTTCAAAACATCCTCGCCAAAGCATTACAGGAAGAGGAAATGGAAAATAACAATGAAAACCAACAGTGGGAGGTAGGACAATAAAGGGGGGGGGGGAATAATCAAAGAGGAAAACAAACCATGTTTAGTAACAGAAATAAACAAATATGGCTGGAAGAACAACAAATATCTCAATAATAACCCTAAATGTCAATGGCTTAAACTTACCAATTAAGAGACACAGGCTAGTAGAATGGATCACAAAACAAGACCCAACAATATGCTGCCTACAGGAGACGCATTTGATAGGAAAAGACATACATAGGCTGAAGGTGAAAGGTTGGGAAAAATCATATCACTCATATGGACTTCGGAAACAAGCAGGAGTGTCCATACTCATATCAAATAAAATAGATTTCAAGCCAAAGTTAATCAAAAGAGATAAAGAGGGACACTACATACTGCTTAAGGGAACCATACAACAACAAGACATAACAATCATAAATATTTATGCCCCAAACAATGGTGCAGCTATGTTCGTCAAACAAACTCTTCTCAAGTTCAAGAGTCTAATAGACCACCATACCATAATCATGGGAGACTTCAACACACCTCTCTCGCCACTGGACAGATCTTCCAAACAAAAGTTGAATAAGGAAACTATAGAACTCAATAACACTATTAATAACCTAGACCTAATTGACATATATAGAGTATACCACCCAACATCAAGCAGTTACACTTTTTTCTCAGCAGCACATGGATCCTTCTCAAAAATAGATCATATATTATGTCACAGGGCAACTCTTAGACAATATAAAGGAGTAGAGATAATACCATGCATCTTATCTGATCATAATGGAATGAAACTGAAAATCAACGATAAAAGAAGGAAGGAAAAAGCATACATCACTTGGAGAATGAACAATAGGTTACTGAATGATCAATGGGTTATAGAAGACATCAAGGAGGAAATTAAAAAATTCTTAGAGATTAATGAAAACACAGACACAACATATCGGAATCTATGGGACACATTGAAAGCAGTTCTAAGAGGAAAATTCATTGCTTGGAGTTCATTCCTTAAAAAAAGAAAAAACCAACAAATAAATGATCTCATACTTCATCTCAAAATCCTTGAAAAAGAAGAGCAAAACAACAGCAAAAGAAGTAGAAGGCAAGAAATAATTAAAATCAGAGCTGAAATTAATGAAATTGAAACAAAAGAAACAATTGAAAAAATTGACAAAACTAAAAGTTGGTTCTTTGAAAAAATAAACAAAATCGACAGACCCTTAGCCATGCTAGCGAAGAGAAAAAGAGAGAGAACTCAAATTACTAGCATACGGGATGAAAAAGGCAATATCACAACAGACACTTCAGAAATACAGAAGATAATCAAAAACTATTTTGAATCCTTATACTCCAACAAATTAGAAGATAGTGAAGGCATAGATAAATTTCTTAAGTCATATGATCTGCCCAGATTGAGTCAGGAGGATATAGAAAACCTAAACAGACCAATATCAATTGAGGAAATAGAAGAAACCATCAAAAGACTACCAACTAAGAAAAGCCCAGGTCCAGATGGGTATACAGCAGAATTTTACAAAACCTTTAAAGAAGAACTAATACCAATACTTTTCAAGCTACTTCAGGAAATAGAAAAGGAGGGAGAACTTCCAAATTCATTCTATGAGGCCAACATCACCCTGATACCTAAACCAGACAAAGACACTTCAAAGAAAGAAAACTACAGACCAATATCTCTAATGAACCTAGATGCAAAAATCCTCAATAAAATTCTGGCGAATCAGATACAAAAACATATCAAAAAAATTGTACACCATGATCAAGTAGGATTCATCCCTGGGATGCAAGGCTGGTTCAATATAAGGAAATCAATAAATGTTATTCACCACATCAATAGACTTAAAAATAAGAACCATATGATCATCTCGATAGATGCGGAAAAAGCATTCGACAAAGTACAGCATCCCTTTATGTTCAAAGCTCTAGAAAAACTAGGGATAACAGGAACATACCTCAATATTGTAAAAGCAATCTATGCTAAGCCTCAGGCTAGCATCATTCTGAATGGAGAAAAACTGAAGGCATTCCCTCTAAAATCTGGAACAAGACAGGGATGCCCTCTCTCTCCACTTCTGTTCAACATAGTTCTCGAAACATTGGCCAGAGCAATTAGACAGACGAAAGAAATTAAAGGCATAAAAATAGGAAAAGAAGAACTTAAATTATCACTATTTGCAGATGATATGATTCTATACATAGCAGACCCAAAAGGCTCTACAAAGAAACTATTAGAGCTAATAAATGAATTCAGCAAAGTGGCAGGATATAAAATCAACACGCATAAATCAAAGGCATTCCTGTATATCAGCGACAAATCCTCTGAAATGGAAATGAGGACAACCACTCCATTCAAAACATCTTCAAAAAAAATAAAATACTTGGGAATCAACCTAACAAAAGAGGTGAAAGACATATACAATGAAAACTACAGAACCCTAAAGAGAGAAATAGAAGAAGATCTTAGAAGATGGAAAAATATACCCTGTTCATGGATAGGCAGAACTAACATCATCAAAATGGCAATATTACCAAAAGTTCTCTATAGGTTTAATGCAATGCCAATCAAAATCCCAACGGCATTTCTTGTAGAAATAGAGAAAGCAATCATGAAATTCATATGGAAAAATAAAAGACCCAGAATAGCAAAAACAATGCTAAGCAGGAAGTGTGAATCAGGCAGTATAGCGATACCAGACTTCAAACTATACTACAGAGCAATAGTAACAAAAACAGCATGGTACTGGTACCAAAACAGACGGGTGGACCAATGGTACAGAATAGAGGACACAGAAACCAATCCACAAAACTACAACTTTCTTATATTTGATAAAGGGGCTAAAAACATGCAATGGAGGAAGGATAGCATCTTCAACAAATGGTGCTGGGAAAACTGGAAATCCATATGCAACAAAATGAAACTGAATCCCTTTCTCTCGCCATGCACAAAAGTGAATTCAAAATGGATCAAGGAGCTTGATATCAAATCAGAGACGCGCCGTCTGATAGAAGAAAAAGTTGGCTACGATCTACAGTCGGTGGGGTCGGGCTCCAAATTCCTCAATAGGACACCCATAGCACAAAAGTTAATAACTAGAATCAACAAATGGGACTTACTCAAACTCAAAAGTTTTTTCTCAGCAAAAGAAACAATAAGAGAGGTAAATAGGGAGCCTACACCCTGGGAACAAATCTTTACTCCTCACACTTCAGATAGAGCCCTAATATCCAGAGTATACAAAGAACACAAAAAATTAGACAATAAGAGAACAAACAACCCAATCAACAAATGGGCCAAGGACCTGAACAGACACTTCTCAGAGGAGGACATACAGTCAATCAATAAGTACATGAAAAAATGTTCAACATCTCTAGCTGTCAGAGAAATGCAAATCAAAACCACCCTAAGATACCATCTCACTCCAGTAAGATTGGCAGCCATTAAGAAGTCAAACAACAACAAGTGCTGGCGAGGATGTGGGGAAAAGGGTACACTTGTACATTGCTGGTGGGACTGCAGATCGGTGCAGCCAATTTGGAAAGCAGTATGGAGATTTCTTGGAAAGTTGGGAATGGAGCCACCATTTGACCCAGCTATTCCCCTTCTTGGTCTATTCCCTAAAGACCTAAAAAGGGCATGCTACAGGGACACTGCTACATCGATGTTCATAGCAGCACAGTTCACAATAGCAAGACTGTGGAACCAACCTAGATGCCCTTCAATAGACGAATGGATAAAAAAAATGTGGCACTTATACACAATGGAGTATTACTCTGCATTAAAAAATGACAAAATCAT
This sequence comes from Marmota flaviventris, assembly GCF_047511675.1. NCBI lineage: Eukaryota > Metazoa > Chordata > Mammalia > Rodentia > Sciuridae > Marmota > Marmota flaviventris. Next base: position 26,185,450 of record NC_092498.1, read on the forward strand.
AGAATTTACAGGGAAATGGATGGCATTAGAGCAGATTATGCTAAGTGAAGCTAGCCAATCCCTAAAAAGCAAATGCCAAATGTCTTCTTTGATATAAGGAGAGTAACTAAGAACAGAGTAGGGACGAAGAGCAGGAGAAGAAGATTAACATTTAACAGGGATGAGAGGTGGGAGGGAAAGGGAGAGAGAAGGGAAATTGCATGGTAATGGAAGGAGACCCTCAGGGTTATACAGTGGAGGAGGTAGAGAGAGAGGAGGGGAGGGGAGGGGAGAGGTGGGGAGGGGGGAGGGTGGAGGACGGGAAAGGCAGCGGAGCACAACAGACACTAGTATGGCAATTTGTAAATCAATGGATGTGTAACTGATGTGATTCTGCAATCTGGGTATGGGGTGAAGGTGGGAGTTCATAACCCACTTGAATCAAAGTGTGGAATATGATATGTCAAGAAATTTGTAATGTTTTGAACAACCCACAATAAAAAATTTAAAAAAAAAATATGAAACAATACAATTCCTAGAAGACAAGAAAATTTGGATGACATTAGTATTGGATTTTGAATGCAACAATAAAGGCACAATCAATGAAAAATTAGTTGATTTCATTGAAATTAAAACTTTTGCTCTGTGAAGTAAATTGTTAGGGAATAGGGAAACAAACTACAAACTTGGAGAAAATATTTCCAAAAGGTGTATGTGATAAAGGACTACTATCGAAACCTTACAAAGAAATCTTAATTAACAGGAAGAATATGAAAAACTTCTTTAAAAACCTAAGGGGAAAAATCTCAGAAATACTTCTCCAAAGATGATCAACATATGAAAGATGTTCAGATTTATATGTTATAGGTAATTGCAAATTAAAACAGCAATTACATAATACCACATGCATCGCCAAAAGCCAAAACACTGACAATCCCAAATGCTGCCAAGGAAGTGGAGAAGCAAGAACTTTCATTTGTTGCCTGTGAAAATGTAAATTTTACAGTCACGTTGGAAGGCACTTTGGTAGTTTCTTACAAAACTAAAATTATTTTTATATAATACAAGAATCATGTGTCTTGCTGTGTACTCAAATAAGTTGAAGGTTTTATGAACACAAAATTTTTTTAAAAATATCTTTATTTTAATTAGGTATATATGACAGCAGAATGCATTATGATTCATTGTAATAGCTTTATTCATGTCTGCTGAAATTTGGAAGCAACAAAGATGTCTTTCAGTAATTAAAGCTATATATAAACTGTGGTATGTCCATACAATGTACAGTGTTAAGAAAAAAATGAGTTTTTAAAAATCTATCGATTCATTTATTTCACCATGAGTAAATGACTAATTCAAAGCAACCAATCTGGACTCCAATAACATAGCACTCTGGAAAAATCAAAACAATGGGCACAATAAAAAAAGTTAGTGGTAGCCAGGGACTGGTGACACAGCACAAGGAATTATTATTATTATCAATAATTAATATATTATTAATATTATATTATTAATATAATATATTAATGCACTGATTAATATATTATTAATATACTATATTATTAATATGATATAATAATATTAATGATATGACAATATTGTTGATAAATTCCCTTATTCATTTGTCAATCTGTAGAATGTACATCAAGAATGAAACCTAATGTAAACTGTAGAGTATGGGTGATAATAACATGTCAATCTAGGTTAATTGATTGTAAAAAAATAGTACCGCTGTGATGAAGAATGTTAATAGTGAGAGAAGCTCTGAGTGGGCAAGGCACTGGGGTCTAGGGAAGGAATGCAATATTTTCTCCCCAATTTTTCTGTAAACTCGAAATACTTTAAGAATCTATTCCAAATGCCATTGGTCATTAAAAGTTCCACTTATGAAAAAAAAAAAAAAGAAGATAGGGAAGGAAACCTAAAACTGAAAAGAAAAAAAAAAAATGTTAACTTGGATGGCTATATAAATGATTAATCCACCCAAGTCAAAAATATACGTTAAAGCCACAGAATGAAAATCAGCTAACATTTTAGTAAGGGCCAAAATACAACATGAATAAAGGATAAAATTATCATCCTTAAAATGTCCTCTCTCCAATAATAATGATGATAGGCTTCAGTAAAAATCCCTATCATTTGCAAATACTTAAAGACCTCAATACTTAACTTCCAAACTGTTCACACACACACACACACACACACACACACAAACACACACACACACACACACACACACACACACCCCTAATTTACAAGCATTAGCACATACTTCTGAATATATTCAAGAATTATAATTTTCAAAATGAAAATCAGCAATAAGAGTATTTCAATCGAATAATTAAATGACAACTAAATCTATATTTCTTTTTCTCCTCACACGCCCTCTAAAGAAATCCTCTATATGAATCATGGAGTCACAACTGATCTCCAGTTCAGTCACCCCCTGGAGGAAGCCACTCCTTGAGATAAGCTCATAGTATTAAGGACAGGGTTGCAGCACCTTGTGGCATATCTAAGAAAATGGTCCAACCCTCAGGCTTCAAGATTCAAATCTGAATTAAATTTCAGTGGACCACAGAGTACTACAATTCCAAGAGAGAAAAAGTGGAAAACATGAGTTCAAGCAAACTTCTACCACAATAAACTGAAAATGATTATAGAAGAACTAAATTCTTCCTGTTTATATCACCACATATTTGGTGCTTCTCTGATCTTGATTAAATTAATTTTAAGCTGGTTATTAGGTTCTTAGAATCCTACATTCAGAACTAGAAAACATAGTTGAAGAGCACAGTCCAACTCACTGATTTTACAAATGTTAAAACTGAGGTTGAGGCAAGTTAGATAACTTGCCCAAATAGCTAGAAAATAGCAAATAAGAATCCACACTGCCTGACACCTGATTTAACTCTCTCTATTCCTTGGCAACAGATAGTTACTCATATTTGACATATATTTATTGAATATTAACCATGTAAAATATAACTAGGAATTACAAAGCTGAATGCAATCATCCCCTCATCGATCCTAAAAAAATGGTTGGGTTCAGGTAACATTTTCAGTTTTAATATGCACATTATCACACAAAGCTTTATTTGAAATTTTAGAGTGATATCTGAAATTAACTCTCCTTATAGCTCCAATTCATAATTTCTAACTGAATCCTTCTATCCTCTCTGTAGACCTTCCAAATACAAAGGAGAATATGAGGTGGAGTATTGATCATGGTGGTAGTGAGGAAGAGGATGGGGAGGAGGAGAAAAGCAATGAAGATGATAATACCAACTTTCAGACATTTACTCTGACAGCTATTATTCTGAATCCTTTGTATATTTTAGCTTATTTAATACTCCTAGGTACTCTAAGAGGAAGATACTATTATTGTGTCTATTTTACAAACACAAGGAATGCGTATGTCAATTGCTCCGTCAGAGGGTGGTTAGGGTTCACCCCAAGGCATGCCTTCATTGCTACTATCTCCCAGGCTCCCAGCTCTTGGTTTTTCCTTGAGCTGGAAATTACCCTGCCCCTCTGGATCTGGATTCCTTCATCTGTGAAATGACAGAGTGAGAAAAAGACGATTTCCAATGGTTCTTTTAGGTCTAACACTCTGTGATTTATAGCATTAACCAATCTCCCGTGCTATAAAGGAAGAAAAGCGCTGTGTAAAAGCTAACGATGGTTTTTCTCCAAATTACAAAATCCAGACCTTTAACTGTGCACAGGTTTCAGAATAATATAAAGTTAGGGGAGTCACCTATACATCCTTTTCCTTTTATATCATAACCTTCATCTGGCTCTAGACTGTTTCATTTGTTTAAGCTCATAGTCCAGGCACATGACAGAATAAAACACGATCATTAACAATGAGGTTTAAATAAGACAGAGGAGTTGGTTTTTTTTTTTTTTTAATTCCTAATAATGATTAAGAAGACACTGTTATAAAAGGGGGGCACATTATGCTACAGGTTAAAGGGAAAGGCAGGTATATAATGGGCTATAATTTTAAAACACAGGGAATGAAGCAAGAATATTCAATAGTGGTTGTATCTGAATAACAGGATTTGGGAGGGTTTTTTTTTTCCTCCTTTTCTTTATTTTTCTTTCTTAATGTAAGTTTGTGCTACCTCCAAAATTAAGAGGGAACGCCTCCCTTTTTAAAGAGAGAAATGATGTCTGGTATTCTCATACTGATTTCCCCATGGAAGAAAGAAGTACTCTCCTGAAAACATCTCAATAATAGCCTGGTGAAAATTCCAGAAATACAGGTTTGGAGGAAAACACCATTATTACCTACTATGAATGAGACAGAAAAAATTTCTCTATTGCTTCAGGTCAAGAAGAATTGAGCTTTAGAGGATATTATAGGACTACTGGCAGGGGGAGTTGCTTTGGAATCCAGAAACACAGCTTTGTAGAACTCAGTCCAGGGGGCGGAAAAAAAAGAACAGGTGCAGCAGATGAAGCAGCAGACCGTGACAGCCAAGTGATGCTGGCCCCATCCAGAAATCCCAGCCTGCAGCGGGTTCTCCCAGAGTGGACCTGCCATGCACCAGGGCCAGCCACATGGCCAAGGGGACATTCCATGAACACAAATGCCCTTTTCCTCTCTGAAGCACTACAGCAGAGGGAAGACAGGTAACATATTTCATGGAATATGCAAGTGTTCCAACAAGTCAACCAACCAAACCAAACTAAATCTTTGCTTTTATTAGGCTGTGAGGTAAGCACCTTGTATAGATACATCTCTGTTTATATATAAATACTCAGTAAACATACACGTGTGGCAAGTTTGCAACAGATCAATCGTGGCTTTCGATGATTACAATAAAATACTTCACTCTGAAACACAAACTCAGGAAAGCACAATTTTAAAATCACATTCAGAATTCTATTAATTACATATGACTCTCTGCCTTACTTCAAAAGTGTTTTTTCACTACTTTGTAGCAAGTAGATAAAGACACATCTGACACAAAGAGAATAGGGAAAATAGAACAGGAAGAGTCACTGTCTCCTTTGGGAGACTGAAAGACAATATGTGGGTCAATACTACATCATGCCTGATTGGGCAGAGGTCTGCAAAGGAGCCACAGTGTCCAGCTTTCTGAGGCTCTAGACTTGCCCTAAGCAAGCACCTCACACTGGTCTTCTCCAGCACTACTGCAGCAGGAAGACAAAATGCAAAGACCTGCAAGTGTCTCTCAATGAGTTTATTTACTTAAATACATGTTTCTGGGGATTACTACAAAATTCATTTGAATGAATATTTAAATTTGAATAACTATTTTTAAAAACTGAAAATAATACAACTAAACAAATGTTATTTCTTATTTGTTTTTTAAGGATTTTTCCCCCTGCTTCTAAGTGAGAAGTTAGCACCTACTGACTTTACTAGAGGTAATTAAATACACCTAAAAGTAGATAAAGAAATTTAGCCTACCTCATCAAATGTGGTATCGTCTTTCTTCAAAGCTATAAAATAAAAAGGGAAAGGAAACAATTAATTGTGAAATATCCCAAAGAGGCTACCTGTCTAAGTTCTAGAAAACAGAATTGGGGGGGGGGGGCAGATAAAACAGTAATATGTTTTTTTCATTTCAGAAAGTAAAATTGGACCCCAATCTGAACAACAATGTTATATCACAAATACAAAAATAGCAAATGAGAGAGAATTGCACAGAATGCATCTTCGTGAAACATTTTTCATAAACATGAAAATAGAACAATCCTCCCAAATACCTTTCCCCGTCTCCTCTTGAACATTTTAATGAAAAGTATAAAAGAAGCACAAAGTCATCTTACAGAAATTTTTCTGACTATACATCATCATGTGTGATACACAGACCTCCCAAACCAATTGTTAGGATGACAATCACTCTGTGTGGTACCTTAATGACATTTCCATACTGAGAGAAGTTTAAGCATGGTGACAAAAGACTGAGCATGCAAAATAAACATGGCAGAATGAGATAAAATTCAAACTATCCAACATGATAAACTTTATAAAAAAGTATTTTCAAAGAAACAATACACTTAGAATGTTTATAGGAACCAACAAATACTTTAAGTTTATAGAACTGGAATTTTATCACTCTAAAGAAAGAATACCACTTATAGTTGGCACACATATACTTCTGCTTCCTTAAATTCTACAATGACTTAGAATGTTTCATAGAAAGGGAAATGCACAAAATAATTTATCTGAACCCACTTGTTGCAGAAATGTTTAAAATTTACAGAATTGTGCGTAGGTGGTTAGTGGTCTATAGCAGACAGTCCTAGCCTGGACAGAGGACTTGGGGAGTTAATACTTGGAAAACTATGTTCTGACAAAAGCAATGAAAAGCAAAGCATTTTTGTAATTAAACTCTGAGAAAAGTAATGTGCCTAATTTGAAGCTAACATGTGAATGCTTATAATATATACTCTAGCAATACTGAAAATGTTATTTTCTGTTTTATAGCATAAAGTTGACTTTCAAAAAAGATGAAGAAGTATATCAATGTGGTGGTGAGTTATGAGGGGTGCAGGTTGGCTGAGAAAGATAAAACATTTCTAACAGTTTAGTTCTTACTTTTTCCCTTTTGCTTAAGACATTCCTAAAGAAATTTGTCTACTTACTTTGTTAGATAACAATTTATTGTCAATAGAAAATAAGAAGACAGTCATTTATCCCATTCTCAAATGGCTACCCCGCACTCAAATACTTGGAAGTTTATTCTCAATGGAGGGTCTATATTTTATTATATACATGACATAATTTATATTAAATTGAAAATAACCTGTTTTGATAGATATAAGATCCTAAATGGTTCCTAACAGTTACATTTTTACTAGAATTTAACTTCTAATCTAGAAGCCTCTCTTTAAATTTCTCCATACTCCCTCAACAAAAGGTGTGTCTTTTAATCAACAACTTAAGTCCTCTACAAAATTGTAGCCATGTAATTCTAAATATAGACAAATGGCTCTATAAAAAAGTAATTTCTTTGGAATAATAAATGAAATGCCCATTGATTTCAAATGCAAAATCACACATAAGCAAATTATTATACAGCCTCATACCCAGCTCATTTAACAAAGATTAATGGAGTACATATTGCATGACCATCATGCAAGATGCAAAACTACAGCAGTCAGCTTATAATTCAGAACACAAACCTTTAAATATATTTTCTCTAGTTTGGATTATAAAAGTTTTAGAAATTTAGCTATGTGTTTTCTTAAGAAGTGGTAGCAACTCTTTGGGAATTGCAAACATGGAATGAAGACCCTCCATTGAGAATAAAGAGGGCAGAAAAACCAAAATGTCTTTTCCTTCTTGTCTCCTAAGTCCTAACAATTCACTAGTCTCTGAACAGAAAAAAAAAAAAAAAGATGGGGTCTGAAGGTAGCAAAAGGAGAAAATAAAAATTTGCAGGTATATTTGCTAAAATATAATGAATAGAAAGCCAGATTCTCTCCACTTTATAAAACTTTCAAATCCTGGGTACCACAGGGGAAATATTTTTAGATCAAGAAGCCATTACTTAATTAAAATCTTTCATTGCTAAGATTGACACCTTACATGGTTTCTTCTAAATATTGAACACTTTCCCTGAAAAAGCAGTTAATAGTGACAACAAAGACCAATTAAACTTATTCTTGCTAGATATTTATCAGGTCACTGGTGAATAAACTCTGACCTAAACATACACCACAATGTCTTGTTATTGATTACATTCTCTGATTGTTGTTAATCATTTATGTAAATGTAAAACCATAATCATCTTAAAGGATATAAGGGAATAAGAAGCATATTGCATTATTCTGGATTAACAAAGACTGTATATTAAACCAGTTATGATCACCAGATGTTCTATTCAGGCCTCTGGTCAGACACTGTCCCCTCTAGAATCTTCCCATAACATCACTGATATGAAGGTGATGTTCTTCCTATGCTCTGCAATAGCAAATTTCACTAATTTTCATAGCAGAATTTGCCACTTATATTGTCCATGCACATACATTGGCTTGTCTTCCCTTTAAATCCTTGAGAACAGGGGTCGGCCATGTTGGTCACTAAATCTGAGTGTCAGAACAACATCTAGTACATAGAGAGTATTCTATCGTAATCTGTTGAAAGGATGAGTTCCACTTCAATGTCAAAAGGATAGCATTATACACTTTGGGATACATTAACTTTGGGGACATATGAAAACCATACATTTTTCTCTCTTATAAAAGAACCATGAATATAAATCACATATTTTGTAATTTTCAAATTAGAAGAAAATTTTCAGTGTTATGGATTAAACTCAGGGCCTTGTACATGGTAGACAAGCCCTTTACCATACCTCCATCTCAAAGTGAAATCTTTTGAAAATGAATTGGGAAAGGGTATAGTACAATAGTTAAAATTTTCTGACTAAACCTTTAACTTTATATTCCTTTTTATTGACAGAATGGGCTCATCAAATGACAACTAGGCTCCAGAATCACATACTTATAGCACAAGGTAAGAAATTCAAAATTTCAGTATAATGACAATCTCTTCCTTTTATTCAGTTCCCTTACAAACTACATTCTTTAAAGAAATGATATACATGGGTTCATATCAAGTATAGCAGTATATAAACTTCCTTTCTCTAGGTGATAACTCCATATAAATGTGAAGAAATATACCAAATGAATATGAAGAAATGTCAGATTTGACCTTAATCATACATTGGAGATTACACAGAGCCTTTCTCCTCCTAGGCTATCATTCTGAAATAGAAAAGAAGCAAAGAAAGAAAAAGAAGAAATGTTTTTTAATATACCCAAACTGTCCAACAATTAAATTTATTTGTCTTTATGTTAGCCAAAATTTTTTTAAAATTTAAAAAAATTTTTAAAAAAGTGTGAGACAACAAAAGTAAATGCTAAATAAGGGCCCACATGGACACTATTTAGCAGAGAACCATAAATACTCACTACTGAAATTGATGGTTGACTTTATAATATTCAATCATACCTATCTTATAAAAGAACCATGGCTATGTTATAGTCACTCCTTGGCAGATGTTATACATTAGAACACTATGGCTTGAAATGCAATGTGCTTTATTAGACCTTTTATGATGTAATAATCTCAGATCAGCTGTTTTTGGGGTGGGTGGTGAAAAAGTCAGCACAATCTCTGATGTATGAATAAATTAAACATTAGCTTTCCTACTTTTTGTACTCAGAATTATTGTTATAATAAGGTGGTATATCACATACTTTCAAGCATCATCCTCATTTTCTATAGATAAATGATTAGTGATTTCTTACAGCCAAAAAATTATGTTGTACATTTCACCATATAAAAGCTACACATTTAAATCATATTAAAAAACAAAATAAAGTCATTATATTTTTTTAAAAACCCATCTTATATTGGCTGAAGTAAATGAATAAATTGCAGTGTTGGATTATTCAACAGATAAACCATTCACTCTTTGATCTCCTCATGAAGTCCCAATGAAGAAAAGAGGACAACAGGGGATATAAACAGAAAAATCGGAAGGAATAACAACATCCTCCAGTATTGATCTCACCATGAGATAGACATTGCATCAGATATTTTAGGGATTTTTGTCAGATTAAATCTTCACCACAAACTTATGAATATTTACAGATGAAAACTCTAGAGTGCAGGGAATTACTACAGTTGCCCATGATACACAATAAACAAAGAAAATGAGGTTCAAATCCAGATCTGCCTAATCCCAAAACCCATTCTGTTTTCAGGATGGCTCTACTACAAAGTCAGGGGCCTCTTTTCCTCTTCTCTTGCTTTCTACCTATAAGTTCCTTTATGTCAGTATGACATAATCCTAATAATGACAAGATATTATGAACATATTATTGAGTCTTTATTACATATCACATAGGAAATCATGTTCATTATTTCACTAAGTGTCAACAACAAAATGGAGCTGTACATGGAAAACTAACGGTGGGAGAAGTTAATAGACTTTATAAGGTCACTCAGCTAGAGTGGCAACACCAGGAATCCCCAGTCTGACACCCAGTCTCATTCCTAGTTCATGCACTATACAAATCCATAGTAAGCCTCAGTTCAACAGCCTCTGGCATCTCAAAATCCTTAAATTATCAGAATGTGCTCACTGCTTTCAATTTTTGGGAAAAATTGAGAAAATAAATAAGAAAGAATTATTTTTCTGGAATGGTATGTCCAATGATCATCCTGGTCTTGGTATATATACAACTATAATCACTTAAACTTCAAAATCTCCTTTCACAGTATTCCATACTGACTTGATATTTGGAACCATACCCTCCTTCAATACAAGAAATAATCAGTTATGTTTACTTCTCTGTACCAAAACGGGGATTTTTAACAAGAGTTGAACTCAAAGGAGTTTCATATCACTAAATCTCCATAAGCTAGAAAATCCAATTAGCTATAATGCCCCATTAACCAGCATTGTAGTTAATCCAAATTTTCTTGATTGTCAATCAAAACCTTGAAATTATTTAAACATAAGGAATTTTTTATATTAATGTCCTTGATTTCTTACTGAGACTCAACTGCAATGAATTATTTAACACAAAACTGGAAGGACTCCAACAGAGTCATTAGCATTAGTAAATATACAGTTAAAGTGTTTTAGAGCAGGACTTAATGGACTCCAAGACCTGCCTCTGTGATGGTTTGGGCTAGGGGTTAAAACATCCTTGCTGATGATGCACAGAACTCAACACCTCACTCTCACACTCTTCTGGGCTTCAAACTTCATCTGAATGTAGCATATGCATTCTTAACTCTGAAGAGTGAAACTGCAAATATCCAATACACATAAATAAAACCAGAACTAAATAATGGTTTCACAACATTACTTTTCTTAGGAAAGATTTTGTAAATCGACATAAAATTTTAAGAAAAAAAAAAAAACTTGACTAAATCTTGACCACGTTTTCTCTCCCTTGAAGAAAGTTTGCGTATTTTATAATGAATGGATGGAAGGATGATTGCAGCACTCACTGGCACCTTGGGGTTTTATTTTGAGAAATTAGCCCATTTATGATTAATTTCCATTAACACCTTCATTAACATGGATGACATGTGAAACAAAGGCTGGAGGTTTCTTAGTATGGATTATTTGGGGGGCTTGTAGGATTCTCTTGTTGGGTGCAGTTACCTGTATTGGTGAAAGTTATGACAGAAGGGAGACAACTATTTCTACAGGTTAAAAGGGGATTTCTATGGCCAACACTCAAAATCGAACAAATCCATTCAACATGCCACTGTTGTCACTGTTATAGCCTGTGACATGATTTATTTGAGTATACTAAACATTCCTCAGTCGGTTTTTGTTAATCAGTAGGTTCCCCCGGGTTAAAGACAATAGCCCCCGAGCTCTAGTACATGGAACAAGTTGGAGAGACTTAATTCCTAAATGTCCAGACAACTTCACAGCACATATTTCTCTCCAGCAGTTTGAAAATTCAGAGACCTCGAAACTGAACACCCAATCTCGTTTTCTAGGACCCGAAGTACGGAACAAAAGGTCCCAAGGTATCTGTCCCACTTCCCTTTAGGTTGGATATGCTAAACAATACTGTGGCACAACCCAAGGCTTCGCCAATCTCCAAGGCTAAATTATTGATTAAACACCCAACACCAAAGCCTGCGCGGAAAAAATAACGAGTGATCAGGGCAGCCGAACAGTCCGGTGCGCGTTTGGGGCCGAGGCGTCCCCTTTTCCATCCTCTGCGGGCGCGAAAGCCCAAACACTAGTGGAGGGGAGGACGAACCCAAATTGAAGGCTTGAGATAGTCCACAAATGAAGTCCCATATGCTGACAGGGATGTCTTTCCTTCTGGTATTCACCCTCCCCCACGTCCCAGCACTATACATTCCATCCCGGGTCCGCACCGCACCCCCAGGGTGCCAGCTGCACGCCTAGAGCCAGGAGCGCGGCGGAGGCGCGGGGCCGAGGGATCGGGAGCCGAGGGTGCTTGGCAGGGTCCCGGGTACAGCTCGCCACTCACCAATGCGGCTGAAACTCTCCGACAAAGTTCTCCGCAACTTCTTCATCTTGCCGATTTTCTCAGTCGGCTGCGGTTCAATGAGGTCGCACATCTGGACGACGCGGGGCCCCGGCAACTTCCCCAAACTGGTCCAGAGCCGAGCGCAGACAACGGCTAGGGCGCGCGACGCGGAGAAGGCGGCGCCGCCTCCTCCTCCTCCTCCTCCCGCGGCCGGGAGGCGACGCAGAGCTCTGGAGTCGAGCGGCCGGCTGCAGGCTCCGTTCGGGCCTGGGCCGCGGCTGGGCAGGGGCGTTTTACGTGGTGCCGGGGGCGGCCGCGCTCCCAGTCGCCACGGTGGCCCCGCGCGGTGTCGCCGCCGCCCGGCTCATTTTCCCTCCTTTGTAACCGAGAGAAGCACGGCCGGCGGCCCACTGGGTGTGTGTTGGCGGGGAGGCGGCGCGGCCCGGGGAGGAGGCGGGGGCGGGCCGGGGACGAGGTGCGGGAGTCGCGGGTGGCCGAGTGCGCGGGGCGCGGGCGGGGAGAAGTTGTCAGCCCCGAGTTGCAGACGCTCGTTGAAAGAGCCGCGGCGCGAAACCGCCACCCCCACCGCCCCTTCGCCGCCGCAGCCGCCGCCCCGCCGCCCCGCCTTCCTCTCGGCGCAGGCCCGGGGCGCGGGACCCCAGTGCGACCCTGGCACCGTGCTCAGAGTCCGCGTTCTCCGCGGCCCCGCTGGACCGGCTCGTGCCCCGGCGGCGCCCCCTCCCGGCCGCCCCCGCGCTCCTCCCGGTGTTCCCGCCCCGCCCGCGCGCTTGAGGACCGCGGCCCGCGGAGGGCCGCGAAGGGGAGGGCTCGGAGAGGGCCGCGAATCCGGACCGTGGCGCTACCCAAAGGAAACAGGCTGAGTCTGGTGGTTTGCGAGGTTTTCTCCTTGCCACCAACGCCTGTGAAAAGGGCGCGGAGTTAGGTGAAGGGCGTCCCGGACCGGGTGCCATAAGGCCTCGGGGAACACCTTCAGGTTTAGTAGAGACATTTTTTACACTTAATTTTGCGGAGAAAGGTGTGAAGTGAAAGATCCAAAGCGAAAAGTGGGCAGAAACGGCAGCTTCGACTGTAACCCCCCAGAAGGCAGGCTCATCTGTTTCCCTCTGCTCTGTCTCTGACAGTAGGTGACAGGAATGTAGATGCAGGTGATTTCTGATATGAACCCTGTTTTCCAGTAAATAGCGAACACGGTCCTTAGTGTATTTATAGACCATTTTTACAATAGATTTCTGAATTGGAAGATTTAGGGGCTAAAGAGATTCCGAACTCCTTTCCCCCACCCATTAAAACAAAACAAAAAAAGCGAACTTTAAAAAGAAGTAGGAGAGGCTTTATAAAATACCAGGACAAACCGTTCCAGCAGCAGTTTTATTCTAATAAAACATAGATCCAAACGTAGATCTCCCTGGGGAGAGAGAAGGAAGATGGGGGAGGGCCTGATGTGTTGATTTGGGGCCAGCAAACTCCTTATGAATAGAAACGTTAGTAATCTTGAGTCATCTGGCTGTGTAAGTAATAAGAGCTTGTGAGGGTGTCACAATGCTGTTTGGTTTAAAGGAAGTTTTGGGGAATTTGTGTTTTGTTAAAAGATTTTTATCTTAAAAACAAAAACTAGCCCCCTGCCTTCCTTAAATTGTGAGGTGGAGAACTGACTTGTTCTACCCTGCACTAAGCACATTACAGGGTCTTGATAGATTGCCGCCGATAAAAAGGCAGGAAGTCAAGCCAAGTGCTGAGCAAAGGAAGGCCAGGAATTGGTGAGCAAAGTCGGTATGAGTTGGAACATAAGGATGTCTGAACCTGGCAGCCATGTCTAGATGGTTTCAGACAGCACCAAGTGTGGCCTCATACAGGAAAAAGTTTGACTTTTACCACTTCCTCAGATTAGTTAGGGAGAAAGTTATCAGCAGTTATGAATGAAAAGAAAAAATAAAAAAAGCAGACTATCACAACACAGGTTCTAGAAGTCAATACAGTTGAAGAAATAGTCAGAAAATCCCCCCCCCCCCGCCTCACTCACACACACACACACACACACGCACACACACTGGGGATTGAACCTGGGATGCTTTAACATGGAGGAACATCCCCTATATTTTTTTTTTCTTTCTTTGCTCCTTGTTTTTTATTTGTTTTTGTTTGTTTGTTTGTTTCTTTGTTTGAGACAAGGTCTCACAAAATCACAAGGCAGGCCTCAAAATTGCAGTCCTCCTGTCTCAGCCTTCCATGAAGCTGGGTGTACAGGCATGGGTCCTTGAATTTGGCTAATTCCATAAACTTGGGCTACTATATGCTTGTGCTGTGGTACTGTTGACTCTTGTCAACTATTTCAAATTGTGCGTGTGTGTGTGTGTGTGTTTCTTTGTTTATCTCCCAGTTATTTCTTACTGTTAAAAAAAAGTCACTTTCTGCTTAAATTATTATCTATATATATATAAAGCTCTAATTTCCACCATTTTTTTAAAAGTCAGATGAACATGTACTGATATATGTCTAGGGTAAGTAGGGAAAAAAATAATGCTTAATATTAAACACACATTTCTGTATGTATAGAATATTTCTGGAAAAAAGAACATAAGATTGTTCAGAGTGTATACCTAGAAAAGAGAGAACTCTGTCTTTATACTGTAAGTATGCTTTGATTATTTAACTCCGAAAAAAAATTTTTCACCTAGGAACAATGAAATACTTGGCAGGAGAAGCAGATGTTTACTCTTGGACCAAATGGTAACCAACTCTCTTATATGTTTATCCACTCCTCCTCTTATTTAGACATTCAGGTGGCAAATTGTGCAAGAAACTGTTATGTAAAGAAAAAATAATTTTATTATTTTAAGATATGTATGCTTGGGCTGGGGTTGTGGCTCACTGGTAGAGCCCTTGTCTAGCATATATGAGGCACTTGTTTCAATCCTCAGCACCACATAAAAATAAATAAATAAAATAAAGGTACTGTGTCCATCTAAAACTAAAAAAAAAAAATTAAAACATATATACTTCTATTTTAGGATTCAACTCTTTGTATTGTTACTTGTTTTACACTTGCCTTCATCTTAAATTGCAAGTACCCTAAAATGGGAAAAGCACAGTACCTGTTTCATAGACAATATAAATTAAATGTTTGTCAAGTGAATATAGGATGGATTGCTGTCACTGAGAAGTGATGTGGTGTTGATTTTGGAAACAAAATCAAGCATCTATATGGCATATGTGTTTTCAGCAGAAGGATGAATCTCTGCCAGTTCTCAAAGGTGCACTCTCTAAGTCCAGTCACACATAAGCTTATCTTGGGATTGACCACACGGGGACCTAGAACTAGTGAGTTATCTTAGACAAGTAAATAATTTACCCTCTTGCTTATCAATAACATGAAAGGCTTAAACCAGATGACCTTTAGTTCCATTTATAACTGCAAAATTCAGATGCTAAATTTAATGGTGAAATTCCCCCTCTCCCAACTTACATAATAAAGGCTGATACATCTTCTGGGTGCAGTGTTGCATGCCTATAATGATAGGAACTCCAGAGGCTGAGGCAAAAGGATTGCAAGCTCAAGGCAAGCTTTAGCAACTTAGCAAGACTCTGTCTCAAAATAAAAAATAAAAAGAGGTGAGGTGAACTCAGCAGTAAAGTGCCCCTAGGTTCAGTCTCCATTACCACACACACATACAAAAAAGACAGATATAATCAATGGAGAGTAATTCATAAACAAATAAAGATCCATTGATGAAATTATAATATTTAAGATATTATTTCCAGTCATATTAGACATCAATTATGCTTTGATTGTAAAATAAAATTTATGAATCTTTTGCATATAAGAAAAATAACAAGCTAATTTCCTGGCAGTATATATCAAGGGAAAGAATCCTAATCCAAATAAGATATAATATAGAGGATTTGACTAGAATCCAAGTACCAGAAGAAGCAGAAGCAAGACTCACTGATTCAAAACATTAAGGAAAGATAATAGCAGAGAAAAGAAATCCATGAAACACAGATACTAAGGATGTGGATGATAAAGATGGAAAGTGAATTAACAAGAAGATTCTAAAATTTTAGAATTTAGTCAAAACATAGATAAAAGAATGATGTCCAATCAAAGGATAATTATTAAAGTGGTGGAAATTTACATAATTAAATATCCTCTTAGAATTCTGCAAAGTCACCCTAGTTAATTATTTTTAGGATCAAATATAATCCTTTTTGAACACATCCAGGAACTGAAGTAACACAGGGTATAAGTGACTTATACAATTTTTTTGTGAGTCCTCAGTGAAATTGGTACATGGAATCCCAAAACTCTTTTCACTGTTACTTTACAACTCTTGGACAGAGTCCAATCATAAGGGGGTTTGTTTGCTTGGTTTTTAACAAAGAGAAACCTGAAACCAGAACAAGAAGGTAGTATGTGGAAGTCTCACCCTCCAGTTAATGGAGGTTTTCCCATCCCTTCTCCTCTTCATTCCACCAGCCACCAATCGCCAATTCAGGTCATTTTCACATTCACGAAAATCATTTTCCAATGACACACACCTCCAGGCTTATTCAGAAATAAGACCTACATTTGTGTAATTGTTTAATAGATAGTTTCATATGTTTTCATCATACATTTAAAGATTTCTAGCAAACCTATGTGCATTTATCTACTTGCAAAGGATGGTAGAAAGAACAAAGCAGTCGTAAAAACATCCAAATGATGTTAAACACATATTAGCTCAGAACAGTCTTGAAGAAAATGAACTACCAAGGTCAAAGCATGCTTTAAAAACCTAGTAAATTGGGCTCAGAAGTAGAGCACTTGCCTAGCATAGGTGAGGCACTGGGTTTGATCCTCAGCACCACATAAAAATAAAGATTTTTTTAAAAAGCTAGTAAATTGCCCTCTCCTATTAAACCATGCTTAAAAGATTACAATGGCACATCATTCCTATTTTTCATTATTATATAATTTATACTAGAGATGTATGTATGAGAAAAAACCTATCACCATTTTTAACTAAGGTAGAATTTGCTTAATTATAGCCTTTAGTGTTACTTGTGTAGTACAAATGTGTTATTAACTAAGGGTCCTCACTTATGAATTCAGTGTACCATGTTGCATCCACCATAACTAAACTTCATAAGCCAGTCCTGTAATTGATTGAACTCTGGATACGGTTTTGAAAGTGGTCAGATGCTAATACCTTAGAGAATTAAAATCTTATGCCTTTTGATCAGTCTAGACAAGTCCTGCTTGAAGTAATTAAATTAAGAAACACATCTTTCCTGTCAAATACATCCTAGTCTTTCCTTCCAGGACAGTTCATCATCAGCATATCTATTCTAATCAAGCTGGCCTTAAACTTGTGATCCTCCTGCCTCAGCCTCCCAAGTCACTTGGATTACAAGTATATACCATCAGGCTCGGGTTGCAATTTTAGGTTTTCTGGAGTTTTGTTGTTGTTGTTTTGTTTTGTTTTTTATTCAAGCAGTTTGGCAGCATGATATATGTCATTTCTTTTTGTTTTTGTTTTTTAATAATTAGGGTATAATTGTAAGTGTTCTTATTGGATAGAAACACAGGAACCTTCAAGGAACTGACCAAGTTCAAGCAGGTCAAAGAATGGGTCAAAACTTCTAAATTCAAACACTAAATTTTGCATTTTCCTACCTTATGGGAAATAAATTTAAAGTGTGTTATTGAAGAATGTGCAAATGACTTTGATACAGAGGCTCCCTTCTATTCTAATTGGTGTTTGTAAATGAACTAACCATTTTTACATTTAACTTATTGAACCATTGCTACATGGGTCAGTACTCAAAGATATCATTTGTAATCTCACCATCAGCCTATGAGGTATCTTTTACTATCCCATTTTACAGGTGAAAAATGAAGGCCCACAGAGATGAAATTGATTTCTTCAGTCTATTTAAATGACTAATAAGTGTTTAATTTATACCTACATAATATTCTTGCCAAAAATATTTAATGATCAGAAAAATGAATCCAGAATGTGAGACTTTCCACAGGATTACTGACCTGGGCTTTTCAAAATGTTCAATATTCATGTTCAAGAAAAACAAAACAAGAATATCAAGAGGATTGTTCTAAATTAAAAGAAATTAAAGAAATATAGCAACCAGAGTAATATATAAATTTTGATTGTATCTTAAATTCAACAATAAAATCAAATAAAATAAAGCCACACAATATTTTATAATGCAGTTACAATGAGAGGATAAGAAACGACTGTGTATTAAGTCATACCATTGAATTAAAGTTAATTTTCTCAAGTATAAAAGAAATTTATGTATAAAATGTCATGATATATATAAATTGCTTTCAAATCTTTCAATAACAAAAATATACATGCAAAAGACTACAATAGGGCTGGGGATGTGGCTCAAGCAGTAGCGCGCTTGCCTGGCATGCGTGCGGCCCGGGTTCGATCCTCAGCACCACATACAAACAAAGATGTGTCCACCGAGAACTAAAAAATAAATATTAAAAAAAAATTCTCTCTCTCTCTCTCTCTCTCTCTCTCTCAAAAAAAGACTACAATAACAAAAATATATACATATATACACATACACAGAGAAGGAAGCAAATGTTACAAATTGTTAAAAATTGGAGAACTTAGGTGAAGAATATACAATATTCATTATATTATTCTTTCAACTTTCTGTAGACCTATAAATTTTCAAAATAAAAAGAGAAAATAGGGCAGACAACCCAGTTGGTAAATGGCTGGTCAATCAAGGTACAAAGCTGTTTGGTTCACATTGTACCACCACCTCCACGATCTGAGGAAAACATGCGAAGTATTAATGTCAGTAATGGATTCATAAAATGCAGCTTTGTCATCATTAATGTTTAATACAATATTCCTCACCTATGGGGATGAGTCATACCAAAATTAACTTGGGGAACATTTTCAAAGAACCACTCTCAATCATCTTAGGCAGGAGTTGGAAGGGAAGGAAGGAAAAAAGGCATGTGTAGACTAAAAAGGCTCCAAGGCAGTCATTGTACTACCCCCCGTCATGAGGATCACTGATTTAGTCCTAGGGATAGCAAGACGATGGTCGTTGTTTGACGAAAGTCAGCTGTAGAGGACAATATGGAGACACAGAACATAAAGAGCAACAGGGTTGGAGAGGTAATATCCAGGGAGTATTTTAAACAATAAAAAAGGAAACAGTGCTAGGAGAAGAAGATAATCCTTGGCTCTAGTATCTTCTCTCATAACCTGTACAGTGTCACTATATAGGTTCCTTATCTAAATATTAGAGGCTGATAATTATCCTGGCCCTACTCCACTACAAATCTGAGGGTCATTATCTCCTTTTCCCAAATGGGTGGCACCTAATCAAGCATATCTGATTCCTTTTCATCACAAACCAAGAAAACAGGGATAGGCAGATCTAGCTAAACAGAAAGGACAGAGAGAATCTGATGTCAATACTGTCTGTTTTCTTATGATAAGCTGATGACTTCACTTGTCCTCATCTGTTTTCATCAAACACATAGTGAGCACCTGCTATGTCCCAGGCACTGTGCTAAGAGCTGAGTCTACTGCAGTGAATGAAATGTAGCATAGTCACCAGGACATGAAATGGAACACGGTCAGAGTCCCTGCTTGCACACAGACTACAGACTAGTGAGGGGAATTGATGTTAAGCCTACCATTTACAACAAAAGGGACATGAGATGAGGTTGGCAAATTTGGCAAGGGTCAAAGGTAAACATTTTAATAATCCTAGAGTAAAGGGTGTGTATGCTTTAATTATTATTAGAAATGTTAGACAACACAAATGGCAGTCCCTGTTTCTCCTGAAACCCCACTAATACTACAGTGAATGGACTTTTTAAAAGCAGAAGTCCACAAGCACATAGATAATGAAAGAGGAATCTGCAGCAACACAATTTTGGAAGCTGGAAAAACTATAGTTGGGTGTTAACTGACTTGTCAGTCCCAAGAAGGTGGAATCCTAAGCGACCCATTAGGAAGGCAGTGAAGCAACTTCCTGAAAGCTTTTAACTGGTTAAGAACTCCTTACTTCTCTCCACACAGTTCCGGTCAATAGACTATCCTACAGCAAACACCACAGTTGAAAGGTCCAACTGTATCAATCAAGACTCCTAAAAACCTCTTAGCACCAACTGAGTGGAGACCCTCAGCCAGCTGAGGGTCTCCACTCAGTTGGTGGATCATTATACCAAGAGTGACAGAGGCCAAAACAAACTAATATAGAAAAACAACTAGGAAGAAATAAAGACTAGGTAGGAGGGAAAGACGCCTATTATCAATGTCTTCAAACATTTAAAGATAGTGAGGTATTATAAGATGTTATAGCCATCAAACAAGATCAAGTTACTATAAATTTTCTACTTTACTCTAAATTTTGACTACTCAATAGTAATAGCCAAAGGGCAAAACTGAACTCTTGGATGTTAAAATTATCATAGTTTAAAAGAAAACTTCAGTTTGAAATAGAAAGCTGAAAAATATCTCTCAGAAAGTAAAAAACCAAAAAGATAAAGAAATGGAACATTATGACCCTATGTGCATATATGATTACATGACCTGTATAACTCTACCTGTATATTCTCTACAGAGAATGAGAAGTTATACTCTATTTATGTATGATGTATCCAAATGTACTCTACTATCATGTATAACTAACTAGAACATATAAAAATTTTTATTAAAAAATGGAAAATAATGAGAACAAAACATGAGGAAGGTGCAGGCTAGTCAGGGATTTCAATATCTGAATAACGGGCATTCCAGAAAGAAAGAACCAAGAAAATTGAAGGGGAAACATTATCAAAGAAACAATTCAAGAAAATTTCCAGGAGAAAGGACTTGGCTCAAAATTAGAAGGGCCTATTGAGCTCCCAAGAAAACAGATGAAAATAAAACTACACAGAGACACTTCGTTATGAAATTGAGAAACACTATGGACAAAGAGAATATTCTAAAAGCTTTCAAGAAAGGAAGACAGGATTCTAAAAAGAATCAGTTACCAGAATGACTTTGAACTTCCTGAGAACAACACTGAACACTGGAAAATAGTAGAAAGGATTCTATTCCCAACCAAATTATTAATTAAGTGGGAAGTAGAATCTAGATATTTTAAGACATGAAAGGTAAATTAAAATGACCTCATAGGTCCATTTCTTAGGAAGCTGTCAGAAGATTTGTTCAACCAAAACAAGAAAGGAGAAAATGGAATCCAGGAAACAGGATTCGGATTTGTGAGGAAGGAAGGAGGTGACAAAGGCACAGCCTGGACCAGAACACTGAAGAACACTGGTCAAGGACTGGAGCAGGACAAAAGGCCCTGGAAGAAAGCTCATCAAGAAAATGGCAGGGATGGAATGACCAAGCTTTCAAGCATGTTAAAGAAGATTTGCACGACTGGAGGTGGGGTCAGTTTGGGGGCATATGAATGATAACTACTAGAAAGCTGTTTTCATCAGTCTTCCCAGAGGTGGGCATAAATGTGTATTCAGGAATTTATTTAGATTATAGCTAACAGAATCCACTCACCAGTGAATATGAATAAGGTATGTTTAGTACTCACACTAATTTGGAGTTCCCAGTAGTGAAAGAGCTCATGCACCAGTGAGAAGGTGAGCAAAAGGCTAGAAGGTTTTTTTTTTGTTTGTTTTTTGTTTTGGGGGGGGGGGCAGGGGTTATGTGATTAAAGGGTACAGTCAACACTGTGGGGATTTCCCTAAGCAGCATAGACCAGAGTCTTGTTTGAAATTCCCGATGGTTCTCAGAGGCAAGGACCTACACAGTTATGATTACTCTGTTTGCCCAGATATGGGGGAGACCAGAAAGAGAGATGGAGATTAACAGTTATCCACAGTTCATCATCAAAAATGGAGTCAGACTCTTCATTGCAAAAATCAAGTTACAAAGGGAGGAAAAGACCATTAT
The DNA here is from genome assembly GCF_047511675.1 of Marmota flaviventris. NCBI lineage: Eukaryota > Metazoa > Chordata > Mammalia > Rodentia > Sciuridae > Marmota > Marmota flaviventris. The sequence continues at coordinate 26,207,412 of NC_092498.1, forward strand.
TAGCTCCAGAAAAAAAAAAAAGTGGTACAGAAAAGGAAACGCACTCATAGCATAATATACTCTTTGGCTTGAACATGAATAACATACAAAATCACATCAGCGCAAATACTGAATGCAGTATAATTAAGTCATGGCCACATTGAGAAGATGAGGAATGAGAGGTGTGCTGTGTACAGATACCACAGGGTTGGTAAAGGTGAGCTTAATCTTTGTTTCTAGAGTTAGAAATCACTGATTTTTTAAAAAAAATAGCAATATAAGCATGTTATTTAGAGATATGAAATATTTCCCCAAATCAGGCAGAATAATTGAAAATGGTTGCTCCCAGGGAGCTGATACATGAAAGAAGGTAGGCAGTTACATAACAGAGAGCATGTGGGAGAACTACAATTTTATTTGTTATTTAACTTTTAAAATATGCATAACTAAATATTAACTTACCGATAAAATTGACTTTGTCCTAAAAGCCTTGGGGTGCTCCCTATCTCCTTGAAGCTCTGAGCTTCTGATAGTATGATCAGATTTGAATTTTATTAAAATTACTCCAGCTACTTTATGGAGATGAATTATAGGGAAGAAAGAAGGAATGCAGAAGTGACAATTAGGGGTTAGTAGTTACTAGGAACCTAGAATCTAGACAGGAAGTGACACTGATCTGGATTCATCTATGGCAGCAGGGGCATATAGAAGCAGACAGATTTGTGATTGATTATATGGTGAGACAGAAGAGAGAAGACTCACAACTGACACTACATTCTTCATTTTGGACAATGGATATATGGAAATGCCTTTCATTTAGACAGGGAATACCAACAGAAGCAGGTTTGGAGGAAATTAGTTGATTTCAGCATTGAATATCCAAGTGGCATAGCTATAAGGCCAATGCAGATGTAGACCTGGGGCTCAGGAGAGAAAACTTCATTGAAGATGTAGATTTGTTTGGAATTAGCATAGAAACAGCAACTGAAGCCCTGAGAGAGTATGAGATTGCCCAGGAAGCAGGTATAAAGAGTAATCAGTGTATCAGTGTGTGAGTGTGTGTGTGTGTGTGTGTGTGTGTGTGTGTGTATACCAAACCATTGAGAACAGGTTCTCAAAAAGATATTTATACACCCATGTTCATAGTGGCATTTTTCATAATAGCTAAAACTTGGAAGTAACCCAAGTGTCCATTCACAGATGAATGCATAAGCAAAGTGTGATACAACACACATAGAATATTATTCACCCTTAAAAAGAAAGAAAATTCTGGCATACCACATGGTTGATCTTTAAAGATATGCCAAGTGAAACAAAGCAGTCAGAAAAAGATAAACACTGTCTGATTCTAATTATATGAAGTACTTAGAGTAGTTGGAATCATAGAGACAGACAGTAGAATGGTGGTAGCCTGGGACCAGGGGAGAGAACACTAGGGAGTTCTTATTTAATAGAGTTTCAGGGTTGCAAGATGATAAGAGCTATGAAGATGATGATGGTGATGGTTGCTTCACATTATGGAAACTTAATACCACTAAATTGTACACTTAAAATTGTTAAGATGGTAAATTTCATATGCATTTTAAGACAATAAAGACATTGTGGAAAAAAGGAATTAGTGTCTAAGGCAGAACCTGAAGGAGCATCAACAGGGAAGAGAAAGAGAAGCCTGCAAAGGGGAGCTTTTGCTCCAAAAGGGGCTTAGCAGAGAGGTAGCGGGGAAGCCCACATGCAGGGAAAAGAACTGAGGTACACAGTGTGCACTCAGGGTCACTGAAAAAAAGATGGGAACACTGGAGAGGTAAGAAAGGCTGGTCCAGGGAGTTCAATATCTGAATAATGGGAATTCCAGAAAGAAAGAACCAAGAAAATTGAAGGAGGAAATTATCAAAGAAACAATTCAAGAAAATTTCAAGAACAAAAGGATATGACTCCTTAGGAACCTTGACCAGAGCTGTATCTGAGAAACACAGGGGTAGGTAGAATCTCTATTTACAGACATTAATAGCAAACTTTCTCAAAACGTTATTAAGCACCAGATATTACATTATTTAAGTATAACATAATACAATAATATCACTTTCATGAAATAGAAACTATCCCCCATTTTTCACATAATTCCCCCATCTTTTGGATAATGAACCTGAGGTGGAAAGAGATGAAGCAATTATTCAAAGGAATAAAGCTAGTCAGCAGACAGACTGGAATTGAAACTCAAGGAGTCTGGTTCTGGAGTGCAAATTCTTCCATATTGCACCTCTAATTGATCTGTCCCCAGGAATAGTGGTATCAGTTCAAAAAGCCTACTATGCGCCGGGCAGTGTTCCAAGTGCTGGTAATTCAATAGTGTACAAAGCAAAGCCTTTGATCTCATGGAACTCACTTTCTAGTGGAATGGAAAGACAGTAAACAAACTTCAAAATGCACATATACTTCCAGTGCTTGGTGCAATGAACCTGAGAAAGCAGAATGAATAGCTGGAGAATGGCTAGAGAGGAAATCATAGACCTTCCTAAGATAACAAATCAGCAAAAGCCTGAATTAATTCAAGGTTGAGCCATGAGAAGATGCATTGGAAGCTGAAGGAACAGGAAATGTCTTGACCCTCAGGCAGGAATAAACTTTGACTCAACAAAGAAGGCCAGGAGCAGGGATTGGAGGAGGGGGAAATTGGAAAACTGTGAAATCAGCAAGAGGCAGGAGCTGTACCATATACAGCTTCATATATAAAACTTCTGCTGTGTTCGAGTTGGGACTGGAAGCCCTCAGAGGATTTTGAGCAGGGCAGTGAAAAACTCTGATGCACATTATATCTGCTTGCAATAGAGCCCAGGCTGGATTCTGTGACTTTCCTTGAGCCTCTAGAGTTGTGCTATCATGTGACTACTGAACACTTGAAATGTGACTGATATGAACCAAGATGTTCTATGAGTCTAAAATAAACACTAGATTTCAAAGAAAGTCCAAACAGAAGATGCTCATACATTTCATAAATAATTATGTGTATTTGCTACATGTTGAAATGATAATTTTTAGACGTAGCAGGTTTATAATATTCAAATTAATTTCACCTGTTTCTTTTTTCCTTTTATTTAAACTGAAACTATTAGAAAATTGTAAATTATATACGTGGCTTGAGTTCTATTTTTATTGGCGGGGCTTGGTCTAGATAAATTTCCTTGAAGTGGTACCTAGCTGCTCTCAGCGTCAAGAATGCTGTGAAGACAAATGAAATAACTTGTGTGGGGTGCTTTGAGTCTTCTTAAGGAAGCCTATTGCACAACAACAAGATAAATTACTGAGATGACAGTCAGCCAAAAAAATGTGCTGGTGCTTTAGAGGCCAAAGATAATGTTATGGACTGGGTTGTGGTTTTTTGTTGTTTCTCCTACAGTGGTGATGAATTTACACACAGTCATCTGCAACGTTTCCCTCTTCACCCACTCTACCTCCTCCCTGCACTCCCTTCTGACCCAAACAGCATATTTTTGAAACACCTGGCCCAGGTTAAGAATGCAGCTCTCCAGCCAGGGAAATTTTTATCCCTGTAAAGCATTTAGTCCTGGATAGGTTTAAACTTCAGCCTCCTTAACATGATATTCTAATTATCTGGTCTACCTGCAAACAGATTCCAAATGTCAGTAATTATATCTATAATCACAATTATAGAATAGGATTGGTTCTCATATTTAGTTATAAATGTGGTTAATTAAAATGCACTTATATTTTTGAAATTTGCACACATGCTCTAACCAAGAAATTTGTTTTTCTTTGTGAATTTATAGCTCTGGAAAGTGTCACAGTGTTATAAATCAGGTCATATTCTGATTTACTTATAACAGCATTTGAAAAATATAAGATACTGGACTTTGTTGGGGGTAGTACAGCTTTGTTATTCTATCCTAGGCCTTGAATAGCAGTAAAAAAGAAGAAAAAAATAAAAGGCAGCATCAACTGGAACCTTCCTCATATTTTTCACCTGCTATCCCTGCATGTGCTCTCTCCTTTCTCACCCTTCTTGGGCAGATAACAGGTCTCTGTGCTCAGTTTTCAGTCTCTGTCCGGTGTTTGAATTTTCTTCTCCCTTCTGCTAGAGGAACTCACCGACTCACTTCACCCTTCTTCCTCCTACATGACGCCACCTCCCATCCCACGAGGTCATCTTCCTCAGCAAACCAATATCTGTATAGTCTCCTCTTTAAACAAATACATACACAAACATCTCCCTTACCCCCACATTTCCTTCTGTTGATAACTTCTTTCCTCCCCTTCACAACAAAAGATTTCAGAAAGTTGCCTGTAGCTCTACTTCAATTTCTTCACCACCCATTCATTTTTTATACTTTGTGTATTCCTTTGCTTATTTTCTTCATAACCTTTTAAATTATATTGTATATTTAATTAAATTTTATTTCAGCTTATTATTTTAATGTTTTTATCAAAAAATCAGTGTGTATATGGTATACAAAATGTTTAGAAATATGTATATATTGCAAAATGACTAAATAGTGCCTATTAACATACATATTTTGTAGCAAAACACTTAAAATATACTCTATTACTGATTTTTCAAGTGTACAATAAATTGTTATTAACTGAGTTATTTCTCCTAACTCAAATTTTGTAGCCTTTGTCCAACTGTCCTCCCTCTAGCTTCTGCTAACCACAATTCTACCCTCTACTTCTGTGATTTCAACTTTTTTTTTTTTTAGATATCACATGTAACTGAGATCATAACAATATTTGGCTTTCTGTGCCCAGCTTATTTCACTTGAAATAATGCCCTTTAGCTTCACTCATGTCACAAATGACAGAATTTCCTTCTTTATAAAGGCTGAATTGTATTCAATTGTATACAGAGACCACATTTGTTTTATTCATTCATCTGTTGGTAGACACTTAGGTTGAGTCCATATCCTGACTATTGTGAATGGTGCTGCAGTAACCAGGAGAGCACAGTTATTTCTTATATCAAAGATTCTTCTTGGGGCTGAAGTTGTGGCTCAGTGCTAGAGCGCTCACCTAGCATGCATGAGGCCCTGGGTTAGATCCTCCAGCACCACATGAAAAAAAAAAAATAAAGATATTGTGCCCACTTAAAACTAAAAATAAATATTAAAAAAGTATTCTTCTTTTTTCTGGATAAATATCTGAAAATAGGATTGATAGATCATATGATGTTCTATTTCTACTTGTTTATTTTTTTTTTCTATTTCTACTTGTATTAGGAACCTCCCTACTGTTTTATGTAAGGAAAGTACTCATTTACATTCCCACTAACAGTGTAAAAGTGTCTCCTTTCTCCACATCCCTGCTAATACTTGTTATCTTTTGTCTTTTTGATGACAGCTATTCTAACAGATTAACAGGTGATATCTCATTGTTATTTTAATTTGTATTTCCTTGATGATTGGTGATGTTGAACATTTTTTATAAACATATATATCAGTTTCTTTGCACACTTTTAATTGGTTACTTGTTTCTTGCTATTGAGTTTCTTAAGTTCGTTATGTATTTTGAATATCAGATATAAAACTTACAAATATTTTCTCGAATTTTATAGGTTGTGCCTTCATTCTCTTGACTGTTTAATTTGCTGTACAGAAGCTTTGTAGTTTGATTAATTCCACTTGTCTATTTTCATTATTATTGCCTATGCTTTAATGGGGGTCATATCCAAAAAATCATTGCCCAGACTAATATCGTGAAGTATTTCCCTATATTTTCTTCTCGTAGCTTTATAGTTTCAGGTCTTATGTATAAGTCTTTAACTCATTTTTGAGTTGATTCAATATCAACCTATATGAGAGAAATGTCTAATTTCATCTTTTGCATAAGCATGTTCAGTTGTTTCAACACATTTATTGATGACACTTCTGTCTCCTTTCCTTTCATGATTCTACATACTAAAACTTGTTTTCCTTCCCCTGAAATTGCTTCTGTCAAGGGCAAGCTAAAGACCTCTGTGTCCTCACCTTGCAGTGCTCTCAGTGTGTGTGACGCAACTGGCCACTTCCTCTTGATATCCTCCACCTCCCATTTGGCTTCTTGTTCTCAACTTTCTTTCTAGATCCTTTGGTTCTATACAACCTCTAAATGCTGGTTATCCTTGGGCCTCTTCTGTTTACCCATTCTCTCCCTAGATGCTCTCAATGACTATAGCTTTAGATTCCATGTAATTGCCAATAAGTCCCAACTGTTTAAGGAGGTTGGCTTTGGAGGCAGAGGAAAGCAGAAACAGACACAAAAATTAGACTGGTCATTTTATTACTTTCTGTGTAAAAGTTGAAGCAGAGAGAACTTCCTTATCATGCCATCTAAAACTGCCCTATTTGAGGATTTCTCTCTCTCCCGCCTTCTGTCTCCCTCTCTGTCAAGATAATGGGTGGAAGTTTAGCATGAGAACTTCCAGGTTTGGTCTGTTGGGCCCAAGTTCAGTCTAAACCAATGACCTCCTATAAATTTTATATAACAGAAAGAGGGAAAGAAGAAAGGAAGTAAGGGAGGGAAAAATAGTATCTCTTTTTGCTATAGCCAAAAATCTAGGTCTTTTATTCATCATATTAACTCCATCAGCAAACTGTGTCTAAACTAGCTTCAAAATATATCTCAGACCTTTCACTGTCTCCACTACCACTACTTTTTTTTGCAACTGGCTTCCCTGCCTCTGCTCCTCTACCTGCTTACATCATTTTAAGAGAAGCCAAAGTGATCGTTTAAAACCCCAAATTATTTCATGACATGTTCCTATTCAATGGCCCAAAACCTTCCCATTGCAATTTAAGTAAAACCAAAGTTCTGACCATTCCTCAAGGCCCAGGATGGTTCAGCCCTTGCCTATCTCTCCAGGTTCGTCTTGTGCATCTCATCTCCCACTTCTACTTTTCTCCACCTTGGGATCTTTGTGTTTGCTGATCTTTCTCTCTGATACGCTCCCACACTCCAACATCCTTCCCTATTTGAATGACAGGCTTCTTTTTATCCTTTAAGCCTCAGCTTTAATACCTTGTCAAAGACCCTCGTCTGGGGCCTGGAGCTGTGGCTCAGTAGCAGAGAGCTTCCCTAGCATGTGTGAGGCACTGGGTTCAATTCTCAGCACCACATATGAATAAATAAAATAAAGGCCCATTGGAAAAAAAATACACACACACACACACATATTTATATATATATATATATATATATATATATATATATATATATATATATATATATCCTTGCCAGACTGCCCCTTTTAAAGCAACTTTGTCCATTTATTTCCTCACAAGGCCTTGTTGGCTTCTTTCCTAGTATTTGCCACAATTCTAATGACATATTTTTGTAAATTCACTTTCTTAACTCTCAGGTCCTGTCCATTTTCATCTTACTGCCTCCTCAGCTCATTAAAACACTCTCTATATATTATGAAATGAAGCATCGTACAATTCTAGAATCAAAAATAAAGGCAATTCATATTGTTAAATTAAATTTTTGTAACTTTGTCTTTTGACAGTCACAAAACAGTATATTTGGGGATTAATGTAGATGAGGTAGAGATGGAGGCAAGTCAAATAACCATGACCAGTGCCCCAAATTCCTTTCTATTATGAGAATCTCAAGATGGAAAAAGAAATTGTCATAGAAACAAATAGTGTTGGATCTGCTTTTAAGACCCCTGTGTCCTCATAGTTACAAGATGTCCATAGAGGCTAGGACTCCCCATTCATGTCCAGCAGTAAAGAAAGCATTTTTGCCAATAGCACTTGCCAAAACACACACCTTAAAATTCTAATATTCTTTCTTTCTTCCTAGAAGCATGGGCACAATCTCTTGAACTGAATTATGTGCTAACCTGAACCAGTCGGTTTCTAATGGAATTGGCCTAGGTCATCTACTGCTGGGGACCGCAAATCAAGTCAAGATGGCGCCTGGCAGTTTGCCAGGAGGAGTGGTTTGTGAGGCAACGCAGCTGAGCCATTTAGATGGTAGGGATTCCTTATTGGCTGATTGCTGTATCTAGATGATGCTAATTGAGTCAAGCTGTGTGTAATCAGTTAGGTATATATACCTCTGCTGTCCCGCAATAAAGCGGCTCCCGCTACCTTGAGTTCCTGCTCAGTTCCTGCTGAGTTTCTTCGCAATAAAGCAGTTCCCCCTTCAGCCTTCAAGTTGCTTGTCACCTCCCGGTTATTTTGCCCAGCCGGACTGCGGCAATCTACCAGATCTTAACCCCAGAATGAGGTGGGATCAGTCACCAAATACACATCATTGAGAATGTGCTAGGGGAGACGCTAAACAGATGTAAGCAATCAATGTGTGTAAGCCTGGGAGAGAGTCCCAAATGGCTACATGCCTGATAGACTATGTGAGCCCCTCCATACAGAACTGACCTCTTGTAATTTAAAATTCCCTATTTTCATTGGCAATCTCTCTCTCCTCTCTTTAAATTAGATTGCCCAGGATAGTTAAACATCTGTGCTGACATTTCTATCTTACTTTTAAGGTCCTAATCAAGCTTTTGGAAGAAACTGAAGTTTCAGAAAACATGTACTAAAGAGGGGGGAAGTCCTCAGCCACAGGACAATGGAAGACATTTCACAGGCCCAGGATGCCAAAGCACCAGGCTTGGAAAAACAAACCCTAGAGATCATCCCCTGCAAGGAGAGGTTGGGGAGGTAAGTGAAGTCTTACCAAGGGTAGTGGGCATTGGTGGCTTCAGAAGAATCCATTTTCAGATAAGCCTTCCTAAATTGACCCATAGAAGCTCCTGTGGTCAGTCCATCAGGCTGTTCTTTTCTTTTTATTATTATTCTTTATTATTTTTAGTTGTAGATGGACACAATATCTTTATTTATTTATTTTTATGTGGTACTGAGGATTGAATTCAGTACCTCACACATGCCAGGCAAGTGCTTTACCACTGAGCTACTGCCCCAGCCCCTGTTTTTCTCTTTATCCTGTGCAATCACCTTTCTTTTATAACTTGATAATAGGAAGACAGACATCAAACCCATCCCAAACCTACAAATGCATTGCTGGGGTGTGACAACATCTGGAAGACCAAAAAAGGAGAAGTAAATGTCTGAAATGATGAGATAATTAATCCTTATGCAAATAGGGTGTATTCCAACTCTCCTCTTTCCACAAAAGTGAAGGACACCTAATCAAGTCATCAGATGAGAATCACCAAAAAAAGTTAAATTAAATTAAATTTAAAAAATCTTGATAATATCATGCAATTTAGGGGATATCGCTGAACAAGAATTCAAAGAATTGAACCCCATTATTATAAAAAAATTAATAATTCTCATTTACTTATTTAGTTGAAGGACTTCTCAGTGCCTGTATCTAGGTATATAGCAAATTTTAGCTCTGATGGTGAATCCAGTTATCTTTATCCCTGGCTGGATACATGGGTGGGACAGATTTTACTCATTTCAATAAGCAATGGAATTTCAATATAATTTTACATTTTATGTTTAGTAATTATTCATCAACACTTGTAATATATTTATGTGGTTCTTAGAAATCATGCAGAATTTTCTAACAGAACCTTATGGTCACAGTAAATTTAAAATTATTTCCATTTATTTCCATTTTTTATTGCAGAGAAGTATGTTGCTCATGAAATACTCTAAAGTATAAAAATATAGTACAAAATGGAATGGAAATGCAACTTCAAGGAGAACAATGAACAAAAAGTAAACTTTCTACTGGTAAAGAAGCACTTACATATATTTTTTAAATGTGTAATACAAGTATGAGGACTATAGTTAATAACTTTGTATCGTATACTAAAAATCTGCTTGGTGAGTAGATTTCAGTTGCATTTACCACACATAAAAAGTAACTGTGGAAAGTGGTGGACATGTTAATTTATTTGACTATATTAATCATTTCACTATATATGTATATATATGCCTAAACATCATGCTATATACCACTACTAGGTACAATAGAAAATTAAGTTTGTCAGACACCAAATTGTATAATTTTATTGTATAGATATCAACTAGTGATCTGATACATTATGTTTAAATATCATTATTTTTAATGTATAGAAAGTATATACATTTATAATAAATGTATTCACACAATTCTTTTACCTTATGATAAAAAAAATAGTTATCAATTTCAAAAAGTGGTGAGGAGTATACTGGTTTTTAAAATACTTTTGGACCACATGTGTGAAAATGTTTGAAGACAAGGAAAATAGAATATTGTGTGTTAGGCAAGAAATGGACCAAGGAAATAACATTCCCACTGTTGACACTGCGCAGGGCAATAAGATGACAAAGGGCCTGTCTTCTCACATTTGCCTTTGTGTCCTTTATCAAAGAGAAGATCTTCTGACTAAGAATGATTGAATGGACACTGATAAAGGGAAAGAGGAGTTCAAGATGGAAAAAGAAATTGTAACAGTTTACCCATCTCCCTTGAGAGCCAGAGGGTAGTGAGAATACCAAGGATCTGAGACAGACAGAATTGACTGAGAAATAGTGATGTGCCTGTGGACAAGATGCTTAACTCAGCTCATCTATGTTATGAGCATAATGTGATTTACCATAGAGATAATAATAATCCTGGGAGGAAGAAGTTATTCTTTCTATATTTTTAGAAGAAAGTAAAGGATTAAATTGATAATAAACATGGGAGTACTCACAACACAAAAATGCATTTAATAAATATTAGTTCTATCCTCACCTTTACCTCTCTCTCTTTCTATTGACCCATGCAGTTCTATGGTACCCGTAATGGGACATGATGAAGAGGAGTCTCATTTCAAATACATATTTATAGAACATTATATTACTTTTATCATGACTACTAGTGAAAAGACTAAACCCAGAATGGTATTTTTTTGTTATTGAGAAGAGATCGGGATCTTGTGTTATGAATGAATCTTTCCTTGAGGATATGACCTTCTTGCTTTACCAGCAAATCTCATTAATGACAAAATTATTTTCATGAAATTGTGGAAGACAAATAGGTTGCTGATCTATGACCATATAATCGATCCTCTCACAAAGAGGACATCCTCACAAAGAAAATAATCCTTCCCAAGTATTTCCTTTTCTCTTATGAGTGAAAAGATTTTTATTTATTACTCAGTGGGAATAAATTCTGTTGATTCATATCACTCACTTAGATGGCATAAGTTTGTGTACAAAATAAAGCATGGTTTAAGATGAGATTGGATGCTCAGGATGGAGTTAGGGACCCAAGCTTCACTGAACAGGCAGGGAATATGGCTAAGGCCATATTAAAATATATATATTTCTACCATTTTATGGGTTAATTGTCAAGTTACTGCTCCCTGTTAAAAAGAGGGGTGTAGTGATCCTGAAGAGCTAAAATACATCTAAAGCCTCATATCAGTCAGGATTCCAGCAGTAACTAACTGGCACCTTACAAAGGGGTGACAGATTCTTATTGATGCTGGAGAATGACTACATGGGCATCCATTACACTATTCCCTATTTATCGATGTTTGAACTGTGTATAATAAACTATAAACAAACCAAGGGAGGAGTGAAAGGAGAGAAAAAATGAGAAAAGGGTTGACAAAGGTATGGGCAGAATACCTCCTAAAATAGCAAAGGAAAGCACAGTCTCCCTTCCTCCTCCACTGACACCCCACATCCTCATCCCCCTCCCCCAAGGATGGTGACAATGGCAATTGCTCAGAGAGCAGGTTTGAAGTCACAAGGGGAAGGGAGCAACTCCTGGAACCCAGGGAGAACTATAGCTGTCAGATAGGAACCCTCTCTCAGTAATTCCTTGATAGAGGAATGTAGCCACTGTCCACCAAATCCTGCTGCCTAAATTATGAGGCCCAGTGATAATTGAAAAAGCAAGAAGAGCACAATAAAGAGTACAATGTAAAAAAAATGCAATACATGCATTGTATATGCAGAATCACCAAAATTATGTGGTACATATTTCAGAGATTATACATCTATATTTGTGCAGAAATACTGCACAAAACTAACTCAACTATAATTTCACTTCTTCATGATGTATATTGTACCAACATTCTTTACCTTTGGCTTACTGATAAGTAAGGAAGAACTAGAAGAAAAAGGAACTTTGGTTTGCCCTATACTTCCCCTTATATCTATGGCATTATCTTTTGTGAAAGCAGTTGCTTAAAATAGGGAAATAACTTGCATGAGAAAGAATATGATAGGGTTCCTTGGTGGTTGGTGTTTCTTAGAATGCCATTATCTTTTTTTTTTTTTTTTTTTTTGTCCTCAATTTGAAGCCAGTTTTGGTTGAAATGGAGAGCACGGCATCTCAAGGCTTCCTCAGTTGTAGCTGTGATAGGTTTACCTTGCACTTCCTTTGAGTCTCCTTGAACTCCATGCATTGTGTGTGGGTGCTCAGGAATCTATTGTCATGGGGAAGGGAAATGCTATATTCAAATGGGCAACAAGAAAAGTGGACACACATCTTACACATTGCATGTAAATCCTCTGTTCAACATAGGCTCCATTATCCCACCAGACTTCATTTAAGAAATGTGTTCAAATATAAAATTATTAAGAATTTCAAGACAATGGCAGCAAAGTATTAAACCAAGCAAGTATAGGGCCCTTCTGAACCTGAGTATACTCATGAAAACTCCCTTCTGCCAACCCATTTTGGGCAAGAAAGGAGCCAGGAGGACCAATACTCCTTCCTCCAGGCTTCCTGTCTCCCACAGGTGACCCCACTGGTGGACCTCAGCCTAAGGGCAAAGGAGCCAGAGACACACCCACAGAGAGTAGCCTCCTGGACTCGGGGGAGAAGGGTAGAGAGTGGGTCTGGAATGCAAGCAAATATCCAGCTAGTCCCCAAATCTCTTTCCAGCTGTTTTCATTCCTTTGTAACTCAGCTAGGATAACAGGAACCCAGGAAGGCCCCAGATGTGGCTCCAGATTTCTGTAGGTCCTAATGCTTAAGCAATTTTATGAGCCTCCTCCCCAAACGAAACGAACAGCAACAATTAATTAGTAAAGCAAAATACAAATATAAACTTGGCACAAAACTGGAATTCAGAATTTAGAATAAACAAAAGAAATTGCTTAGTCTTGTTCTTCTGAAGATGCTAGAAAATCCACCAGGAATGTCTATACCAATATGCTTCCTAGTTGCATGCTGGCTTCCCCTCCCTCCCTGGAACACTTTAGAGCTCCAAGTAGCTCCCTTTACTCATAGAGGCCTGGGGAATTGAAGAGCCCTTAAATTTTTAACTTTATGGTAAAGTCCTCTGAAGGTACAAGAACTAAGGATATAGAATTAAGTAACCACACAGCTGCAGGCATTTCTTAACATGCTAAAAAGGTGGCCCTTGAGCAATGATCTGCCCTCTTTTCCCACCATGAATACCCAAGTGAACCTGCTTGTTGGGCTCCTCTGATCTAGTGCTTTTTTTTGCTGTCATTAGGAAATCCCACTGAATTCCAAGTACACCCTGTGAGCAGCCAATGGAGAGTCACAGCCATTCCTTTCCATACTTGATCTCTCGTCAATTCCTTGCACTGTTTTTTTTTTTTTTTTTTTTTTTCTCGGTTGCAGAAAGCCAGAGAGAAAACTATATTAAAAGTCATTGCTCTCACTCACCTTCAGATCCTGACCAGATTTGCTCTGATCTAATCAATATGTCCCCTTTAAATGTAAAATGTTACTGGTCTTACCAGCTGAAGCACAGAGGAGGTGGTTTACATTCAGAAAAAAGAAGAAACAGGTCAGTGAGATAGAATGGCTGTCTGGATGAGGTTCCATGGAAGCTAGAGTCTTAGAGGCCAGACCAGGGCCCATGAGAGGAGGGAAGAGGTGAAGACAAAAGAAGAGGATGACAGGCACATACAGGGAAATGGAAAGATGTTAAAGAAAAAACTTAAACTTCTCCTAAGGCTTTTGGTGAACTATTTGCTTTGGATAAATATGGAAGAAACTGGCAATATCTGAACTAAGAATTTGTCTTAGTCAGTCAAGACTTCTATGACAAGAATACCATAGACCAAGTAGCTTCAATAACAGGTCTATTTCTTACAGTTCTGGAGGCTGGGACATTCGAGATCAAAGTACCTGCTGATCTGGGGTGTGGTGTGCAGACAACTGTCCTCTTGCTGTGTCCTCACATGATGGAAAGGGCCAGGCAGGTCTCTGAGACCTAATTCTTCTTACTAGGGCTCCTGTCTCATGGCCTAATCACCCCCCAAATTCCATCACCTTGGAGATTAGGATTTCAACACATGAATTTGGAGAGGCACAAACAGAAATGCACTCAACATGAGTGTTTACCATAAATAAGATAGAAAAGGATAATGCTTACTGCATAGGCTCAAATCTTCAGTTTCTTCATCTATAAATGAGAGCATATGGTATTGTTACTTATGTCCTCTAACATTGTTGTGTCACGTCATGTTACATTACATGGTGTTATGTTTATGGACCTTACTGCAAATATGTGAGAATTGAAAGTAAATTAATACTTATAAACCACTTATTCCACTTCTTCACATATAATTAGTACAATAAATGTGAGAAATTGTTTTTACAAAACTGGCTCCAAATATAGCATTTATGAATACCCAATATTTAAACTACCCCAAACTAAAACTGCTGTTCCATTTTCTATTATGCACAATTTTACAAAAGTCACCATTTTGAATTGGTGAATTTTTTTCATGTTCAATCTCTAGCCAAAGTATGAAATTTTCATAAACACGAGTCAGACTTTTCTAAATTTTTGTTGCCAAAAACATATTCACTTTACTTTTTTGTCCCTTATAGCTAAATTGGTCAACTCCATTATCCCTAAACAATGAAAAAAAGTTTTAGTTTTCTTTTTAACTTTCATCAATTTATATATAACATATGAAGAGGGAATCCCAGGCTCTTCTGAGCAAATAGCTAGATAGGGTCTTTCCTCAGTAAAAGCAACTTCAAATTAAAATCAAGTGTAAAATGCACAATTTATAAAGTTAGAAGACTGTCATTAGTTTTGTTTGCTTCTAGAGGTCAAGATGAAACGTGAGTGGGACTTTCTGGATTCCTGTGCAAGCACATCACGTAAGTTCCCTGGTTTCCATGTCCTCATCTATAGAAGAACCATGGGGAGGGGAGGGACAGATGTGAGGATTTAAAAGGAAATAGTCTGATAAAATACTGAAAAACAAAAGCACTCTACAAATGCAAAAAGAATGATCTTCTTAACAAATTTCTTTTCTGCAGGTAGACTGGTTCATCTGTCAGGCAAACCAGATGTGAATTAATCCCATTCACATCTTTGAAGTGCTCTTACCCACATCTGTACTAGAAAACTCACAATTAATCAACTGGAGTTGTTTAATGTTGGTTATAAACAAAAGGTGTCTGGCCAATAGTAGAGACTCAATAAATGTTTGTTGAATGAATTAGGAAGTGCTATAATTTAAAATATTTGACAAAATTCCACCCCCAAGTCTGTTAAAAGTCAAAACAATGGCCAAAACAACCCAGTTACCAGGGAGACACAATTTTCATGGCGAGAGAGTTGAATAATAACAAGAACTATAGCCAAGTGGTAAATGCTCATCTGACAGAATGGACAATTGTGGTGACTCTCTGACCTGAGTGCTTAATTCAATACTTCTACATGTTAAAAAAAAAAAAAGGTGCATGATTAAAGAAAAAAAAAGTGTCCCTCAAAAGCTCCTGTGTTAATAACATTAAACCTTCATTAATGACATTAAACAGCATCACAGCATCACATTGAAACAAAAATGCATGTAGATTTCACACACTGAGAAAAAGCAGAATATTTGCAATGGCACAAGCACAAAACAGTGTCCTGGGGCAGGGTG
This sequence comes from Marmota flaviventris, assembly GCF_047511675.1. Classification (NCBI taxonomy): domain Eukaryota; kingdom Metazoa; phylum Chordata; class Mammalia; order Rodentia; family Sciuridae; genus Marmota; species Marmota flaviventris. The sequence continues at coordinate 26,223,203 of NC_092498.1, forward strand.
GGGAGTGGTGTAAATGACCTAAACTAATTCATTGGAGGTCCCGAAAACAGGTAAAGGAGTCAATACAGTCTCAAGATATTGGTAAATGCTGGCTACAATTCATGAAGACATTTGAGAATGAAAAAGAGGATTTCTTTCTTTTTTTTAATCTCATATTAACAGAGGTTTTCTTCTACCATCTGTCTCTCTTCAACCATTGTCCCAGTATTTTTTAAACTATCAGCACTTTTTCTTCTTTAATAGCCTTATTAAAACACAATTTGCATACCATATAATTCACCCATTTAAAGTGTACAACTCAATGTTTTTTAGTATATTTACAAGGTGAATTACTGCCAACATCTAAACTGAGAACATTTTCATCAGCCCTAAAAGGACCCCTACCTGATAGTCGCTCCCTGTCCCCCACCCCCACCCCTGGGGGCAACTGTGAGTTTACTTTCTATCTGTGTAGGTTTATCTGTTCTGAACATCTAGTATAAATGGTTTTATACAAAATGGTTTTTGGTGACCAGCTTCTTTCAACTTGACATTTCAAGGTCCATCCTTATTGTGGCCTGCATAAATATTTCATTTCTTTTTACCACTGAGTAATATTCCACTGTATAAAAATGCTTCATCCTTTCATTAGCTCAAGAAACTATAGATATTTCCACTTTGGAACTATTAGGAGTAATGCTGCTATAAGACATTCATGTATACAAATTTGGCGTAGATGTACATAGTAAATCTGAGTCTAAACGTTTTTTCACCTTTTAAAAGTTGAGATATATTTTCCACACTATAAAATTCACCATTTAAATTTGTGAAACTTTACTGGGTTTTAGTATATTCACAAGGCTATACAGCCATCAGTATTGTCATCTAACTCCAAAAAATTTCTACGCCCTAAAAGGAAACCCTATACTCATTATCCTTGAATTTTTTTTGGATCAGAGTCCTCAGCTCTTCCCTTTGCCTTGGGAAAATGATTAAAAACATCTTTTCCTTTTTATTCAAATTGAAATGTCATCTGTATATTTGAAAAATAAGCACATTGGCTTTTTTAAAATAATGGGTTTTTCAACATAAAATTCACATACCATAAAATTCACCCTTTTAAAGTGTATAATTTAGTGGATTTTTGTACTTACCCAAAATTGTGCAATCATCACTACTGTCTGATTCCAAAACATTTTCATCATGCCAAAAAGAAATCCTGTACCCATTGGTGGTCATTTCCCATTCCCTTCTTCCCCCAAACTCTGGCAACTTCGAGTTCACTTTCTGTCTCTGTGGATTTTTTTATTCTGAACTATGTTTAATATTTTGAGGAATAAAAAGGACTTTTAACATTGTTCATTAACGGCTTTTCTGAAGCATTACTCCTTTGGTATACATACAAACATCCGTTGCTTCTATAATCACTGACATGTTCACACCTCTATGCTCTTCCTCACAGAGGAGCAGGATACCTGTTAGAACATCAAAGGTGTGTATGGGGAGGATACTGACAGCTTATGGCAGCAAAGTCTTGATGACCTTAATAAATTTACCCATTTACAAGTAGCACAGAATTCCCTATAGTTATACAGTTACAAGCTAAAACAAAATGATCTTTTCAGTTGAAAGTTTTGTTTTTTTTCCCAAGAGAGAATTTCAGCACTCTGATACACATTGTTGCTGAGGATGTTAGGAAAGAGAGAATTTAAAGTAGTAAAACATTTCCAGTTTGGCCAAATGCATCATAAACTATGTTAGTTCCATCCAGAAACTTTACTTCAAGGAATTTACTGTAAAGGAATTATATTTTGAGCCCCTAAGATGCATAGGAGCTGTGCATTAATACATTGCTATTAATAATAGTATAAAATAGGAAACAATCTAAATATCGTTTTTTTTTAAAAAAGGTTATGTTAACCTGTCAAATAGCCATATGATTAATTAACATGAGGCTATTAAAAATTATTGAGAAGAAAATATTTGGAAAAATGTTTGTGTGCTAAATGATAAAAAAAGATTAGAAAGCAGTCTAAATATTATTCTAAAATTATAAAAATTTGGTATTACACATAGAAATGAGACACAAAAAATAGTCAATAAAAATTTAACTATGTTTCTATCTAGGGGGTGAGAGATCTTGGGATAATTTCAGAAACACAGCTCAAAGATGTAGAAATATTCCTTTTTTATTCTGAACTCAGCTCAAGTTGCTGTGAGATCTTGCCAATTACAGGTAGCTGTGTTACTTTCAGCATAATAATGAGCCCCTTGTGGAACTCCAGCAGAGTTGGCTTACTCTTTTATCATTTCTGAGTTTGAACTCAAGTTTTATTTCTCAAGATTTTGTCCCTTCCCAGGGGAAATACTGTGGAATGATATTGGCCTAATTATATTGTTTATTGTATGCATGTACAAATATGTAACAGCAAATCCCACCATTATGTACAACTATAATGCACCAATTAAAAAAAATGGTGGTGGGAGGATTTTGCCCTTTTCCTCTTCTCCAGATCTCTGGGGGAGGCGCAGTTTTCAGAATATAATAGCATCCGGTGGACTCTGGCTCCTGCCCTTCCCCTGCTGGTTCCTACTGACCCTGGGTGAGCAGTGACTTGTTGGCCCATCTTCACTAAATGTGCTTTTGGAGTGCCTGGATGGGGTGCCTTCTCCTGGCACACTGATAAGGCCCTGCAGTTGTCCTGTCTATCCATACTGCCTGACCCCATCTCTCCACCATGCCTCTGAATCACCCCACCTCAGTTCTATCTGGGAGGTTGATCTTCCTCTGACACCTACCCCTCAATTGTAAGTGATCCCCTCCCAGTAACCTCTGGCAGGCCACTGGACCAAGTCGCAGCAGCCCCAACCCTAGGATATGGATCATTTGTATTTTCAGTCTGCCTCTTGCACACTTAGAGGAACTCAGCATTGTGTATCTTCTCCATCCTCTGTTCCTGCCTCAAAATGAGACAGTGATAATCTACCTGGGTGGCTCGCTACTGACCTCAGGCTCTGAATAACATTGTTCTCCAAGAATTCTTGATAGTAGGGGTGCAAGTCCCTGCTATTATTGATTGATACTGAAAATTCTCTAGAACTCTCTATTCCCATAGTTTTTAAAAGAAGAGGAGAGGAGTAAGCTCTACAAAAACACCAAATTTCGCCCCTCCCCTTTTCTCCCTTTCTTTATTTTTACTTCCCTTTCAATGATTTCCCACTATAGATGAGAAGTGGCTATGGTTCATCCCAGCTCTTATGGTCTGGATATGAAGTGTCCCTCAAAAGCTCCAGTGTTAATGCAGGAATATTCAGAGGTAAAATGATTAGATCATGAGAGCTGTAACCTGAACAGTCCATCCTAGTTTAAGTGGACTGACTGGGCAATAACTGTAGGCCAGAGGGGTATGACTAGAGAAGGTGGGTCACCTTCCCTATGACCCCTTCCCCTTTCTCCCTCTGCTTTCTGGCTCACCTTAATAGAGCTGTACTCCTTCACCATGTCCTTCTGCCATGATGTTCTGCCTCACCTTTGGCCTAGAGTAATGGAACAGGCCAAAATGGACCGAACCTCTAAAACAGTGAACCAAAAGAAACTTTTCCTCCTCTAAGTTGTTTTTGTCATGGATTTTGGTCACAGTGATGAAAACCTTGGTTAACACACTGTGGATGAAAAAGTATGAAGTCTGGGGAAGCAAGCGGTCAGGGCCCAAAGAACAGATATGGAAGGCATCAATATAGAGATGAGGGTTGAAATTATGGAGTTTATAACTGAAAAGAGATCATGGCCTACACAATCAGAGAGGTCATGTTTTATTATTAAGTAGCCACAAGAAGGCTGTGGATGTAGCACGGTAATAGACTACTTGCTTAATATGCATAAGGTCTTGGTTTCAATCCCTAACACCAAAAAGAAAGTGAGAATACAAAGTGGGAGCAAGAGAGCACCCTGGCATATTGCAAGATATATAACTTAAAACCTGTGAAAAAAGAAAGTCTTCATCATTTACATTGTCAAAAAAGTAGCCCCTAACTAGCAACCAGGATTTTAGGGATGGAGAATAATGAGTACTGCAAACTCTTTTGTCAGTGAATTGACCAAGAGGAAGGCTTGAGGGAGGCTGGTAGTCTATAAATAAGGGCTGTCTCTGTTGAAAATACTACTCAAGTAACTCTGCCTGTTCTGGAAGGAAGCTCTTGAAACTGGAAATTCCTTTACTAGGAACACTTATTTTTCATTTACTGAAGAAAAAGAAACCTTTTCTAAAGATTATCTTTGATACTTAGATGTCTGTGGGGATAGAAGATTGGATGGGCTGATGGATTCATAGGTTGATAGTTGACTGGATAGATGAATGGAAAGTGATGAATGTATGAATAGGGGATAGATTGATAGACAAATGTGTGTATGGATGGATGGGTGACTGAGTGGATGGATGGATAGATAGAAGGCATGTCTGCTGTCTACCTGAAAACCCAAAATAGTCTTTAGAAAGGTTACTCCTTTAAGAATTTACAATGAATGACTTCGTTGAATTGAAAAATACTTATTGAAAGTCAATTGCTAATCACCATTTGGAAAAGTCTTTAAAGTAAATGTCCTTGAGGGGCTGGGACATAGCTCAGTTGGTGGAGTGCTCACATGCACAGGTCATGGGTTCAATCCCCAACACTGCCCAAAAAAAAGAAGACCAACAGGGATGAGAAAAGAAACTGTAACTTTAAATCTAAAGTAAATGTCCTTGACCTCATGGAGCTCTCAGATTAGAGACAGAGACAAAGAACAAATACATTAACACATCAAATTATTTTAGATAATGAAAATTATCCTCATCTTAATTTTCATTTTAAATTCCATTAAATTAGAAAGAAAAAAGTTGTACTAATTTCTTCTTACAAATTGATATTGTTTAAATTTTAATATTAGCTAGGTTGCTTGACCTGCTGTCAATTTGCTCAAAAAAAGATGACATAATTTAATATTTGCATCTGAAGATCAACTAAAAATGTGTCCTGAATATAAAACATATGTAAATATGTTTCTTTTCAATCTCTTTCCCCTATAGCTAGTATCTGTTTTATAGGAATTACTTAAAAAATATTATACCTAGAATACTATTCAAAGTATTCCATCACTATTGTATTAAGCTGCCCTCTGGTGGCTTTTAATTTGGTAAAATCTTGAAGTACCTTAATATCTGTTGTATAGTATATGTAAGGTACTGCAGTGTGTTTAATACTCTATTAGTTCCTACTTTGGGGGGAGATGAGTGCCAAGGATTGAATTCAGGGGCATTCAACTACTGAGCCACATCACCAGCCTGATTTTGTATTTTATTTAGAGACAGGGTCTCACTGAGTTACCTAGTGCCTCAACTATTGCTGAGGCTGGCTTTGAACTCGCAATCCTCTTGTCTCAGCCTCCTAAGCCACTGAGATTAGGCATGCACCACTGTACCCAGCTAGTTTCTACTTTACATATGTACTTAGTTGGCAGGGTCTCTGCAATACATTCATTTAGAAAGAATGAACACTGGCTATTATTCAGATCAGGGAAAGCAATTCACAAATTCATGTACAACCCAAAGTAATGAATCATCACTTATTGGCATTATTTCTGTTATTTTCAATATAGTAGAAAACTGAGTGATATAATCCTCAGTCACCAAAAACAATTGAAAATTAAAATATATCTACTTAGTGGTTGTTTCTAGCACACACTAAAAGTTCTCACATCACATAAAACCACAAAATTCACCTTTGTTATAAAAGTATAACAATCCTCATTAATAAATCAGCTAAATGTTTGTCTCTTCTACCAATAATTTGAAATACAGAACAGTCTTTCAACCTTCTTCCAAAGATAAGAAGAATGTGTCTATTAGAAACAGATACCTCTAGTTAAACCATCTGTTATCCTTTGATAACAAAATAAAGATGTCAGTCCCTTTTGTTTTATATTTGTTAAACTTTCTCCAGAATAATGATTATAATTTATAAAATGATCTTGGCTATGAGAACAATCTTTTTCAACAAAAATTGAAAACTTAGAGTGCCACCCAACCTTCCTGATTATTCTTTTTAGCCAAAGCAAGATCTAAATTGGGCAGTTTAAATTATGTTTTTTTAGTTGGGGATGTAAATCTGTGCTTGCCTAGCATGTGTGAGGTTCTAGGCTGAATCCCCAGCATGCCAAAAAAGACATAATAATAATATAAGATTGTTCAATAATGTATACACTCCAAGTTTAGGGGAAGCAGATCCAAATCATACGAGATTACACAGTTCTTCAGATTTGAATATTTATTTAAGCATTTGTGTGCCTGTCCTGTGTGACTTATACTATAAAAAAGAAGGATATTTCAGGAAAAAAAGCTCCACTTTTAGAGAGAGGTTTCAAGATGGCTGAACAGAGGAGGTCACTTTCCTGGCTGCTCCATTGCAGACAGGCAGCAAGATGAGTGAAGACAAAGGGGGGTGGTTCACTGGGAATTAATACTGCACATTCAAAGCATATCAGGGACTCAGAATGTTGAATATAATAAAATAAAGAATAAATTTCCAGTACCACTGCCACTGCTGCCAGCACCAGATAGAGAACCCCCCAACACACACATGAGCAAAGTCAGGGATAGGGAATTAAAGGGACACTCAATTTTAGGAGGCCTGTGGTGTGTCTGGGTACAGAGAAATCGGAGATCAAAGACACAGGTAGACCAACCTGAAAGGCATGTTACACTATATTCTTGTGTAGGAAGCAAGTCAAATTTCTCCTGGTTCCCTACAGAGGACAAAGGAAGGATCCAATTTGCAGCCATGCTTTGGGGGTCAGAGCTGGGGAAGGCACTTCCTGGAGAACCCAAGCTGGGCCCAAAATACAGGCTAACCCACACTAAATGATATAGAGAGTGCTAAGTGACCAGGAGAAAATCAAAAGGGAGAGAGGTTTACACAGGGTAATAAGGATCATGGAAACCCACTTGGATCCCTCCTGTTGCCCCCTTCCCCTTGAGTCCAGCAGATGACAAGACTAGCTGGGAGGGACACACTCTACAGGGAATTTGAAAGGGCGGTGGCAGAAGTGATTGAGTTTGGAGACTGATCCTGAGAGACCAGGAAATGTAGGGTTTACAGGTGACGAAAGGGACAAAGGATTGGTTCCAATGCTGCAGGAGTGGAACACAGGGGAGATTCCTGGGGTGCAATCTCCCAGTACAGATCAGCAACTACAAGCCCCAGAGGTACACTGAATGAAAATCATCAGACCAATTGCCATTCAATAAGCCTCCCTAGGCCTAAACCCTGCCTCCAGGAGATCCACGGAGGGGATTTCCTCTCACAGAACACTCCAGTGACCCCACCCCTCAGGGTGGAGTTGACATCACACTCCAGCTCACCCCACCTAACTGCTGAGAAGGGAAGCCAAGAAGTTTTTAAACTCCAATGGAAATAATTCTTTAACTTTTCACCAAGAACTTTTTTTTTTTCTTTTCTCTGTTTATTGTGATGTGAATGGTTCATGGACACTCATACATATATGTATTTGTCTCTTTTTTCTCATTTCTTTCATTTTTTGAAGGGAGCTGTTTTTCAACACTCAGCATTAGTATATCTTGGTTTTGTTTTGTTTTGTTTTTAATTTTTATTTCATACATTTTTATCTCTCACTTATGTTTTCCTTGATTCTCTTTCTCTCTATTCTTCTTCTAGCAGCCAAACTCTACTGTTCTCTTTTTCACTCTTCCTTTAATTTTTTTACTTCTGTTTTCTCTCCTCCTCCCTCATAATTATCACATCCTACACTCTTCTCTCCCTACTCACCATGTAAAATTGTAAACCCTTGCACAAACTTACTGTTTTTACTGTGGGCAATAACTGTATCATTTATATTCATTGTGACAATTAACATTGTAAATATCTTAGCAGGATCTATTTGGTTTAATGCTGTATATTGTTTGTATTAGTTGTTATTATTTGCTCCCCTCCTCCACAATGGTGAGTTATTAGAAACCTTCAGAGACACTATAATTCCACAGGTTAGAAACTCTACTCCCTTAGATCCATACTGTTAGATGGGTAGGCATACACATAACACTAAAAATCAAGGGACCAAACCATTCCAAACAAACCAAAATACTTCAATAACAGAATCTAAAGATACCACAGTAGAATAAATGTCAAAGAAGGAGTTTAGAAAATTCACAGTTAAACTTAAGGTAAAGGACAATGTAAGGAGTGAAATCAGAGAGAATTTACACAGAGTGAAAGATCACTTCAATGAAGACACAGAGATTCTGAAAAACAAAATCAAGTGGAAATCCTTGAAATGAAGGAATCAATAAATTTAAAATTTAAAAGAAACATCACCAATAGACTAGACCATTTAGAAGTCAGTTTCAGGCAATGAAGACAAAATAGATATTCTTGAAAATAAAGTGAACCATGGAGAAAAGATGTTAAGAGACCATGAACAGAACTTCCAAAAAATATGGGATAACATGAAAAGGCCAAATTTAAGATTTATCGGGATAGATGAAGACTCAGAGATACAAACCAAACTGAAATAATATCAAAAATGTTCCCAAATCTCAAGAATGAAATAATCATACACAGGAGGTTTACAGGATTGCACATATACAAAATTACAACAGATCCACACCAAGGCACGTTATTTAGAAAATGCCTGACATGCAAAATAAGGATAGAATTTTTAAAGGCAGCCAGAGAAAAATGACAGGTCACATTTACAGAGAAACCACCCAGAATCTCAACTGATTTTTCAACCTAGACCCTTAAAGCTAGGAAGTCTTGGAATAATATATAACACACTCTGAAAGAAGATGGATGCCAACCAATAATACTATACCTGCAAAATTAAGCTTCAGAATCGATGATGAAATAAAAATCATCCATGATATACAAAACTGTAAAGAATCACAACTAGAAAGCCTACACTACAAAACATACTTAATAAAATATTTCGTGAAGAAATGAAAAGTAAAATTGAAAACCAGGAAAGGGAAGAACCACACTAAAATAATAGTCAGTTGAAGGAGAACCTAATTCATAATAAATAACAAAAATAAGTCGGGTGTGGTGGTGCACACCTATAATCCCAGCAGCTCAGGAGGCTTATGAAAACCAGGTTTAGCAACAGCAAGGTACTCAAGAAACTCAGTGAGAACCTGTCTCTAAATAAAATACAAAATAGGGCTGGGGATGTGGAAGAGTGATTGAGTACCCCTGAATGCAATCCCTGGTACAATAAATAAATAAGACTGGGAATAAAAATCACTTATCAGTAATAATATTGAATGTCAATGGCTTAAAATCAGAAATCAAAAGACACAGACTGGCATATTGGTTTTTTTTTTTTAAAAAGACTCAACAATATGCTGTCTCCAAGAGACTCACCTCAAAGCAAAGACTGAAGATACTGGGATGGGAAAAAAACCTTTTATTCACATGGATCTTATACAAGCAAGAGTTTCTATCTACATATCAGATAGTGAACTTCAAGACAAAGTTAATTAGATGGTACAAAGAAGGTAACTTCATACTACTAAAGGGAATAATACATCAACAATATATAACAGTCATAAATATTTATGTCCCAAACAGTAGATCATCTATGTATATAAAACAAAACTTCTCAATTTCAAGAATCAAATATTCCACAATGCAATAATATTGGTTGAATTTAAAATGCCTCTCTCATCACTAGATACATCTTCCAAACAAAAACTAAATAAAGAAGCTATAGAATGAAAAAATATAATTAATAACTTAAAGTTAATAGACACATATACAATACTTCATCCATCAATAACTAAATACACTTTCCTCTCAGCAGCACATGGGTCCTTCTCTAAAATAGACCACATCTTAGGCCCCAAAGAAACTCCTAGCAAATACAAAAAAAAATGGAGATAATACCTTGCATTCTATCATATCATAACAGAATGAAATTAGAAATCAATAATAAAATAAAAGTAGAAGGTAGTCTAACACCTGGAGACTAAATAATATACTTTTGAATGATGACTGGATAACAGAAGAAATAAGGAATGAAATTAAAAAAATACATAGAGGTAAATGAGAATAGCAACACAATATATCAAAATCTCTGGGACACTATTAGAGCAGTTATAAGAAGAAAGTTCATTGCATTGAACTCATTCATTAAAAAATTAGAAATTCACCTAATAAATAACTTAACATTACATCTCTAAGCCCTAGAACCAAAAAAAAAAAAATGCCAAAAAGCAGTAGAAGACAAGAAATAATTAAAATCAGAGCTGAACTCAATAAAACTGAAACAAAACAAAAAAATTCAAAAAAAATCAATGAAACAAAACCTTGGTTCTGGTGATCCAAGATGGTGAGCTAGAGGAAGGCTGCATTCTGCGTCGCTCCATAACCTGGGATTCTAGCAGTGGGGATACTGTTTCTCTGTGAGTTACTAGAGGACCCCACAATAGCTGCTCCTGTGCAGGTCTCCAGGTCTCCAGGTCACTTCAGCCCAGGACTCCTGGTCACTCACCCATGCAGGACCTCCAGCTGCCACTCCCATGTGGGCCCCCATCTACCAATGTGGGGCTCCCCTCCATCTTGGAACACTGCAACTACTGCTATCGTCCCCTACACACAGTAGCCTACACCTGGAGACACAGGACAGGGTCTGGAGACAGCGACCAGCCACAACACTGCACACCACAGAGCTTCATCTCTAAACACACTGCCCAACACCACCACCCAGCCTGACCCAACCCTACACCCCATCTCTGAAAGAAGCTGCCTCCATCTTGGGACACCTTTGTCTTCATCTTTAGTTGGGGCAACTCCCAGCTTGGGACACCTTCTGGGGCCTATAAGCAATATCAAGGTACCTATAGTCCCCAATTCTCCCCCACAGCCACTAACCTGGCACAGTGCTTGTGGATACACAACAGGTCTGAAGCTTGAAAAGCCTGGCCCTGAACTGCCCAATATACGCAGTTTCTAGAGTCCACAAGACCTCGGGAGAGAGAGGTTCCTCACTGGGAAGTAGAATGGGAGAGGGTGAGTGAGATGCAGTTTAACGACTAAGCTAGAGACCAGGAATTGTGAGGTCTGCAGGTGATATAGGATACTGAACTCCAACAAAAACAATCCTGTATTTTCCTGCGAGATTTTTTTTTTCCTTTCTCTCTTTTTTCTCCCCTATCTCTCTCTCTTCTCCCGCCATCACATCTCCGACGTTTGTGAAACCGAGTATATTACATGAATTAGGCTACTGAGGACTAGGATGTCTGAATAGTATATTACAGTTGTGTTGTATATTCTTTTATCTCCTATTTTTACATTTTTTATTTTTCTTAATTTTTATGTTTGTCTGTTTTTTGTATGCTCTCTACTGTCTTCCCACTTAATTGTCTCCCCAAAATCACTTTCTCTAATTTCTCCTGCTACTAGCCAAATTCTTTAGATTCATCTTTCACAATTCCTAAGATCTAATAACTCTATATCCTTGCCTCCTACCTCCTTAACATATCATCCTATATCCCACTCTCATTCTTTCTTTGTCCACCATCAGAAACTGTAGGCCTTTTTGCAAATCTACTATTTTTTTAAATTTACATTTATTGTAGTTGAACTTAATACCTTTATTTATTTATTTATTTTTATGTGGTGCTCAGGATTGAACCCAGGGTCTCACTTATGCTAGGCAAGTGCTCTACCACTGAGCCACAACCCCAGCCCAAACCTACTATTTATATTGTAGATAATAATTGAACTCACCATTTTTGTACATTGTGACAAAACTGTAAACATCTTAATAGCAGCTGTTTGGTTTAAGGTTATATATTGTTTGCATTGAGATCTGTTAAAATTGTTCTCCCCCTTAAAAGAGAGGTATTGGAACCCTGCAAGTACACTATAAGTCTACAGGGTAAAAACCTCAACACCTCAGTTCCACAGAGCTAGAAGGGAAGACACATGAACAATATGAAAAAAACCAGGAGAGAAAGTGCCCCAAACAAACCAAGATACTACATTATTAGAATCCATGGACAGCATAGCAAATGAAATTACAGAGAAGAAGTTAAGGACATACATAATTAAATTGTTCTGTGAATTAAAGGATTATATAAAAGAGCAAATACAGGCAGCAAAAGATCAGTTCGATAAAGAGCTACTTAAGCAAATACAGGGAGCAAAAGATTACTTCAATAAGGAGATAGAGGTTCTGGAAAAAACAAAGGAATCAGATTACATATGGGGGAAAACAATTAGGATCTCTGCAGATTTTTCAACTCAGGCCCTGAAAGCTAAAAGATCCTAGAATAACATATACCAAGCTCTGAAAGAAAATGGGTGCCAACCAAGAATCTTATATCCAGCAAAATTAAGCTTTAGATTTGATGATGAAATAAAAACCTTCTGTAATAAACAAAAGTTAAAAGAATTTACAACTTGAAAGCCTGCACTACAGAACATCCTCAGCAAAATATTTCATGAGGAGGAAATGAAAAACAACAATGAAAATCAGCAAAGGAGGGTATGACACTAAAGGAAATACTAATCAAAGGAGAAACTAGTCAAATTAAATACCAAAAATAAACAAATATAACTGGGAATACAAATCATGTTTCAATAATAACCCTGAATGTTAATGGCCTAAACTCACCAACCAAAAGACATAGGCAGGTAGATTGGATTTAAAAAAGACTAAACAATATGCTGCCTTCAAAAGATTCATCTTACAGGAAAGACATTCACAAATTGAAGGTGAAATACTGAGAGAAAATATACCAATCACATGGACTGTGGAAACAAGCAGGGGTTTCCATCTTCATATCAAATAAAGTAGACTTCAAGCCAAAGTTAATCAAAAGGGATAAAGAAGAACATTTCATACTGCTTAAGGGAACCATATATCAAGTAGACATCAAACAATTACAAATATATATACCCCAAACAATGGAGCATCTATGTTCATCAAACAAACTCTTCTCAATTTCAAGAGTCAAATAGATCACAACACAATAATTCTGGGTGACTTTCACACACCTCTTTCACCAATGGATAGCTCTTTCAAACAAAAGCTAAACAAAGAAACTATAGAAATCAATAATATAATCAATAACTTAGAATTAACTGACATATATAGAATATCTCATCCATCAATGAGAGAATACATTTTCTTCTCAGCATCACGTGGATCCTTCTCTAAAATAGACCATATATTATGCCACAAAGCGAACTCTTAGCAAATACAAAAAAGTAGGGATACTATCCTGCATTTTATCAGACCATAATGGGATAAAACTAGAAATCAATGATAAAATAAAGAATAAAAACTACTTCAACACCTGGAGACTAAATAATATGAAACTGAATTAACAATGGGTTGCAAAAGACATCAAAGAGGAGATTAAAACTAAAATTCTTAGAGGTAAATAAGAACACTGATACAACATATCAAAATTTCTGGTATACTATGAAAGCAATACTAAGAGGAAAGTTCATTGCATGGAGTTTATTCCTTAAAAGAAGAAAAAGTCAACAAACAAATAAATGACCTAACATTACATCTCAAAGCCCTAGAAAAAGAAGAACAAATTAATACCAAAGCAGAAGACAGGAAATAATAAAAATCAGAGCTGAAATCAATAAAATTGAAACAATTGAAAAAACTGACAAAACAAAAAGTTGATGCTTTGAAAAAATAAATAAAATTGACAAACCCTTAGCCATGCTAGTGAAGAGGAGACAGAAAATTCAAATTACTAACATCAATGATGAAAAAGGAAATATCACATGGACACCACAGAAATACAGAAGATAATTAGAAATTATTTTGAAAATTTTTACTACAATAAAATAGAAAATATCAAAGACATCAACAAATTTCTGGAGTCATATGATTTCTCCAAACTGAGTCAGAATGATATACACAAGTTAAACAGATAAATGTCAAGCAATGAAATAGCAGACACCATCAGAAGCCTACCACAAAGAAAAGCCCAGGACCAGATGGATACACAGCTGAGTTCTACAAGAACTTTAAAGAATTCTAATACCAATATTCCTCAAATTATTTCATAAAATAGAAAGAGGTAACACTTCCAAACTCATTCTATGAGGCCAATATCATGCTGATGGCAACATGTAAATCAATGGATGTGTAACTGATGTGATTCTGCAATCTGTAAACGGGGTAAAAATGGGAGTTCATAACCCACTTGAATCAAAGTGTGAAATATGATATATCAAGAACTATGTAATGTTTTGAACAACCAACAATAAAAAATTAAAAAAAAACAAAATGAGATAAAGACGCATCAAAGAAAAAAAATTCAGACTAATAACTCTGAACATAATTGCATAACATGAACATAAATGCAAATATTCTCAGTAAAATTCTGGCAAATCAAATATAAAACCATATCAAAAACATAGTGCCCCATGCTGAAGTGGGGTTCATCTCAGGGATGCAAGGTTGGTTTGACATATGGAAATCAATAAATGTAATTCATCACATCAAAAGACTTAAAGATAGGAACCATATGATCATCTCAATAGATGCAGAAAAAGCATTTGACAAAATACAGCACCCCTTCATGTTCAAAAAACTAGAGATAACAGGAACATATTTCAACATTGTAAAAGCTATCTATGCTAAGCCCCAGGCCAACATCATTCTAAATGGAGAAAAATTGAAAGCATTCCTTCAAGCAATTGGAACAAGATAGGAATGCCCTCTTTCACCACTTCTATTTAACATAGTTCTTGAAACTCTAGTCAGAACAATTAGACAAATGAAAGAAATTAAAGGGATATGGATAGGAAAAGAAAAACTCAAACTATCACTATTTGCCAACAACATGATTCTATACCTAGAGGATCCAAAAAATTCCACCAGAAAACTTCTAGAACTAATAAATGAATTCAGCAAAGTAGCAGGATATAAAATCAACACCCATAAATCAAAGGCAATTCTGTACATCAGTGACAAATCCTCTGAAGAGAACCTGGAAAAAAACTACCTCATTTATAATACCCTCAAAAAAAAAAAAGAAAGAAAGAAAAGAAAATACTTAGGAATCAATTTAACGAAAGAGGTGAAAGACCTATACAATGAAAACTACAAAATAGTAAAGAAAGAAATTAAAGAAGACCTTAGAAGATATAAATATCTCCGTTGTTCTTGGATAGGCAAAATTAATACTTTCAAAATGACCATACTACCAAAAGCACTATACAGATTTAATGCAATTCCAATCAAAATCCCAATGACATTCCTCATAGAATTAAAAAACGCAATCATGAAATTCATCTGGAAAAATAAGAGACCCAGAATAGCCAAAGCAATCCTTAGCAAGAACAGTGAAGCAGGTGGCATTACTATACCAGACCTATATTACAGTGCAATAGTAACAAAAATGGGATGAAATTGACACCAAAATAGACTTGTAGACCAATGGTACAGAATAGAAGACACAGAGACAAACCCATATAAATACAGTCATCTCATATTAGACAAAGGTGCCAAAAACATACACTGGAAAAAAGATAACCTCTTCAACAAATGGTGCTGGGAGAACTAGAAATCCATATGTAGCAAAATGAAATTGAACCCCTATTTCTCTCCCTGGACAAAACTCAACTCAAAGTGGATCACGGACCTAGGAATTAGACCAGAGACCCTGAGCCTAATAAGAAAAAGTAGGCCCAAATCTTCATCATGTCAGATTAAGCTCCAACTTCCTTAACAAGACCCCTATAGCACAAGAAATAAAATCAAGAATCAATAAATGAGATGGATTCAAATTGCAAAGCTTCTTCTCAGCAAAAGAAACAATGAGTGAGGTGAAGAGAGAGCCTATAGAATGGGAGCAAATTTTTATCACATGCACATCAGATAGAGCCCTAATCTCTGGGATATATAAAGAACTCAAAAAACTTAACACCCAAATAACCCAATCAATAAATGGGCCAAGAAAATGAACAACAATCAATCAATCAATCAACAAATATAAGAAAAAACGTTCAACATCTCTAGCAATTAGAGAAATGCAAATCAAAACTACTCTAAGATTTCATCTCACTCCAGTCAGAATGGCAGCTATTAAGAACATAAACAACAATAAGTGCTGGTGAGGATGTTGGGGGAAAGGCACACTCATACATTGCTGGTGGGACCACAGATTGGAAAGCAATATGGAGATTCCTTGGAAAACTTGGAATGGAACCACCATCTGACCCAACTATCCCACTTCTTGGTTCATACCCAAAGGACTTAAAAGCAGTATATTACAGGGACTCGGCCACATCAATGTTTATAGCAGCACAATTCACAATAGCTAAATTGTGGAACCAACCTAGATGCCCTTCAGTAGATGAATGGATAAAGAAAATGTGGTATATATACACAATGGAATATTACTCAGCATTAAAAATAATATAATCGTGGCATTTGCAAGTAAATGGATGGAGTTGAAGAATATAAAACCAAAGGCCGAATGTTTTCTCAGATATGTGGATGCTCTTTCATAATGGGGGTGAAGTGTGCATAGGAGGAATGGAGAAAGTTTAGATAGGGCAAAGTGGAGGGAGTGAAAGGGAGGAGGCATGGGGGCGGGAAATATGGTTGAATGAGATGGACATCATTACCCTTAGAACATGTATGAAGACACAAATGGTGTGTCTCCACTTTGTGTACAACCAGAGACATGAAAAATTGCGTTCTATATGTGTACTATGAATTGAAATTCATTCTGCTGTCATCTATAAAAATTAGAATAAATAACTTTTAAAAACTTGGTTCTTTGAAAAAATAAAAACTAAACAAGAGAAAGAGGGAAAACACTCAAATTAATAGAATATGTGATGAAAAAACAAATATCACCAGGTGATAATGAGAAACCATTTTGAAAATGTGTACTATGATAAAATATAAAATTTTGAAGACATCAACAATTTTCTAGAGACATATGACCTACCCAAATTGAATCAGGAAGACATAGAAAATTTAAACAGATCAATTTCAAGCAGTGAAATTGAGGATGCCATCAAAAGCCTACCAAGAAAGAAAAGCTCAGGACCAGACAGATTCTCAGTCAAGTTCTATCAGACCTTCAAAGAAGAACTAATACCAATACTTCTCAAATTATTTCATGAAATAGAAAAGGAGAGAACCCTTCCATATTCATTCTATGAAGGTAGTATCATTTGGATACCAAAACCAGACAAAGACACATCAAGGAAAGAAAATTTCAGACCAATATCCCTAATGAACATAGATGCAAAAATTCTTAATAAAATACTGGCAAATCACATACAAAACATATTTAAAAGATAGTGCTCCATGATCAAATGGGTTTAATCCTAGAGATGCAAGGTTGTTTGGACATAGGGAAATCAATAAAGATAATTCATCACATCAGTAGACTTAAAGACTAGAATCACATTATTATCTCAACAGATACAGAAAAATAATTTGACAAAACACAGCATCCATTCATGTTCAAAACCCTAGAAAAACTAGGGATAGTAGAACTATATCTCACCATTGTAAAAGCTGTATACTTCATTCTAACCAGAGAAAAATTGAAAACATTTCCTCTAAAAACTAGAACAAGAGACAGATGCTCTCTTTCACTACTTCTAATCAACATAGTCCTTGAAACTCTAACCGGAGCAATTAGGCAAAAGAAAGAATTTAAAGAAATACAAAAAGAAAACGAAGAGCTCAAGCTATTCCTATTTGCCAACAACATGATCTTATATTTAGAAGGCCCAAAAAATTCACCACAAAAATCCTAGAACTCATAAACAAATGCAGCAAAGTAGCAGGATACAAAATTATCATGCATGAATCAATTGTGTTTTTATACGCCAATGATAAATCAGGTAAAAGACACATTCGGAAAACTATGCTGTTCACAATATCTTTAAAAAAAAAAAACCCTTGGGAATCAATCTAACAAAAGAGGTGAAAGACCTCTTCAATGGAAACTACAGATCCCTAAAGAAACAAATTGAAGAAGACCTTAGAAGATAGACAGATTATCCATGTTCTTAGACAGGCAGAATTAATATTGTCAAATGGCCATACTACCAAAACTGCTATACAGATTTAATGCAATTCCTATTAAAATTCCAATGACATTCTTCATAGAAATAGAGAAAGCAGTCATGAAACACATTTGGAAAAATGAGGCTTAGAATATCCAAAGCAATCCTTAGCAAGAAAAAAAAGCAGAAGGCATTACAATACCAGATCTTAAATTGTACTACAGAGCTATAGTAACAAAAAGGCATGGTATTGGCACCAAAACAAACATGAAAATCAACTAATGGTACAGAACAGAAGACACAGAGACAAACCCATATAAATACAGTTATCTTATACTAGACAAAGGCACCAAAATATATGTTGGAGAAAAGAAAGCCTCTTCAACAAATGATGCTGGGAAAACTTGAAATCCATATATAGCAAAATAAAATCGAACCCCTATCTCTCACCCTGGACAAAACTCAACTCAAAGTGAATCAAGGACCTAGGCATTTGACCAGAGACCCTGTGCCTACTAGACAAAAATTTAGGCTAAACTTTCCATCATGTTCCTTTAGGAACCGACTTCCTTAACAAGACTCCTAAAGTATAAGAAGTAACAACAAGAATCAATAAATGGGACCATATCAAACTAAAAAACTTCTTCACAGCAAAGGAAACAATCAAGAGTGTAAAGAAAGAGCCTACCAAATAGGAGAAAATCTTTGCCACCTTCACCTCAGATTGAGCTTTATTTTCCAGGATATAAAAGAACTTAAAATTTTAACACACACACACACACACACACACACACACACCCATACAAATAAGCCAATAAATAAATAAGCAAAGGAAATAAACTATCTCTTCACACAAGAAGAAATATGAATGGTCAATAAATATATGAAAAATGTTCAACATCTCTATCAATTAGAGAAATGCAAATTAAAACTCCCCTGAGATTCCATCTCACTCCAGTCAGAATGGCAACAATCAAGAATACAAATAACAATAAATATTGGCGAGAATGTGGAGAAAAGGAATGCTCATGCATTGTTGGTGGGACTACAAGTTATTGCAACCACTCTGGAAAGCAGTATGGAGATTCTTCATAAAACTTGGAATGCAACCACCATTTCACCCAGATATCCCACTCCTCGGTCTATACCCAAAGGACTTACAGTCAGCATACTACAGTGACACGGCCACATCAGTTTTTATAGCATCTCAATTTACAATAGCTAAGCTATGGAACCCTTCAACAGATGAATGGATTTTTAAAAATGTGGTATATTTACACAATGGAATATTAGGCATAAAAAGAATGACGTTAATGACTTTTGCTGGTTAAAGGATTGATCTGGAGACTATTAATGATAAGAAGCCAGTCCCAAAAAACCAAAGGTAAAATGTTTCTCTCATTTGTGGACACTAACACACAACAAGGTGTAAAAGAATAGAATTTCAGTGGATTAGAGAAATGAAGAGAAATGAAATGAAGGATGGATTGGAATAGGAATGACAGTAGAATGAATCAGACATTACTTTCCTATGTTCGAATAGGAATACAACACCAGTGAAACTGCACATCATGTACATCCACAAGGATGGGATCCTAATTAGAATAAGTTATACTCAATGTATGTATAATATGTCAAAATATACTCCACTGCCATGTGTATCTAAAAAGAACAAATAAAAAAGTGTCAAAAAAGCTTCATGTATATTTTAAACTATTGGATCACCGTAGGAATTAATGCTCAAGAGATTAAACATGCTTCACTATTGAAAAAGAACTGAAAGCTGGGTTAGCTATCAGGGGAAATCAAGCTTTGTAGAGGAAATGGCACTCGAACAGGGCTGTGATGGATGGATAGGATTTTAGTGGAGTAATGTTGATTCTGATTCTGATTAGAAAGTATGCATGAATGTGAACATGTCAGGAGATCGTATGTTGCTGAAAATCATTAACAGAATTGAGTTTAAAAATCAGCTATTTTCTAAAACAAATGCATAATTATAATATGTTATAGTTAAATATAGAAGTTAAAGTACATTCTATAGCTATGTTTAGCAAAATTCATAAAAATTTCATAACAGTAACAGTTCTACCTAATTTGACAACATACATTGGACACCTACTCCATACCATCACTGAGTAACTGATGATTATTACAGTCAAAATTAGTAGAATCAATGGATCATTGGTTATAACAGAGTCTATCTGGCTATTTTAAGCTGCTCAACTCTTTTTAAAATAGAGAAATTACTTAAGTAGATGAAAATGCACAGCTCTTGAGTGTACAAATCTATCAGTTTTGACAAAACAAACCCACATAAGTTTTATGACATTCTGTGTAGTAGGTTCAAGATCCTATGTCTGATGTTCCTTCATAAAGAGGGATTACACAAGGGCATGAGTAAACAGGAAGTGGGTATCACTGGGAACTATCTCACAGGTGCCTGTCACAGAGTGATAAACTTTAAGAAGAAGGGAGAGCTCTTCTATGGTATTAGAAAGAAAGGGGGAAGAATTGGGTATGGTAGAGTAGTTTCCTAAAATTTTAGTGAGAATGAGGGTGTATCCTTCATATAACTTCTATTTTTATGCAAACTAAAATACTCTTTCTGAGAGTAAAGACAGAATTGGAGTCATTGGAGGTTTGATAGTGGAGAAGTGGATAGTTGTGTGAAAATAGTAGAGAAGATTGGGAAAAAATTATTGTTAAGAATGAAAGAGGTGAGCTGGGAAATAGAGGACTGGCTGGGAATGTTGTGGGCCCTGTCAAAGTAGGTATCCATAAATTTACAGTGAAATCAATCTTTCCCATAGAGTGATTTCCGCCCCATCTAGCTGCAGTTAGTAATAGGCAAGCAGAATCCTCCATGGCTACTAAAGATCACCCACTTTTCTTAGGGGAATATGGAAAGGATGAAAAGTTGCTAAGGCTGATACCAAAATTCATGTAACCATAAAATCCAACAAAATAGCTGCCAGTTTCAGAGTCTAAAAACAGGACCTGTCACGCAGAGATTTTTATTTGCTACAAAACTCACAGAGAATCAGGTTAGCACAAAATAGCCCTGGTAGCTAAGTTCCATGCCATAAAGTTTTCTTTTTAGATGCCTTTCCTGGAATTCATGTTTGCTGATGAAATCAAACCCGTCAATCAGAGAAGAGTATTTTCTTTGATTACACTGGAAAGACTGTCTTCAGAAAAGTTACCAAAATGAATTTTTGAAAAGTAGATGACATGTACATACTACCTTCTGAATAAAACCTAATAAAAGCCTCACTTTGGTGCTTGTTTTTTTTTAATACAACATTTATTAGTACATTATAATGACATACAATAGTGAGATACAAGTGACATGTTCATATATGTACATATATAATTTGCCCCAATTCATTCCCCAGTAATTCTTCCTTCCCTTCCTCTATTCCCTTCCCCTGTCTCCTTTCCTCTACTCTTCTGGATTTGCTTCTATTTTTTTTACACGTATATATTACAGGTATATTTTTTTACTGGATTCATTCTCATACAGGCATATAGGATAATTTGTTTCTTATATAGAAAATTTTTCTTTATCTCAAGAAGATTGAGACAGTTTTCCCAGACTGGAGGTCTGGCTAATTACAGTGGGTCAGTGTCACCCTGTTTGTTCTGGCTTCCAGTCAAGTGCGCTAATCATTTCATCAGCTATCAGAATGATGCTTGCCCAGAGCAGTGGAGGCAGGGGCCTGGATGTAAACAGGAGTCTCTCCTGCTTTGCATGTATGTGCTGTTGGATTGGGAAGGTAAGCAGAGTCAGGTGTGGTGACTGACTTCACTCAGCCTTGTCTATTAAAGGGTATCCAAAGATTAGAATATTAAAAGGCAAAGAGAAATAAAATTTTTATACTCGAGACAGCTTTAAACCAAGGCACATATATGGAGAAGACAAGCAGTTGCATTTCTCAAAAAAATAGTTGAAAATTTTTTTCAGGTTCTAAAAGACAAAGTTTAGGATTATCCAGTAAGAGTGGTTGATATGTTGGTCACAATAGGATAGAACATGAGAGGGGCTAAGAGACACACAGAGAACAGGACTGTCACTTGGGGTTGGAGGATATGATACCAAAAAGGCAGACCAGAGGCGCTAGGAGTGACTGAACCACTGAGCTAGGAGCAGAGGCAGTTGGTTGTGGCCCTAAAATGGGGTTGGAACTCATGATGTCTGAGTGTTTTACAGAGTGTCATCATGGTATTATTGGCAAAATGGGTTTTGCCAACTAACTGCTGTGCATGATATGATTTTTATGGGAGAATACTTTCAAGGTTCCTATGTTTTTGTGTACATTTAACTCATGACCTTTCTGGAGAAAGGAGATTACTACCTAGATCTTACAAGAGGAACAGAACAGCTAAAATAGGCCTGGATAATCCCTAGTAGATATGAAAATTAAGAGGGCATACAGTACAAACCAGATGCAAATCCATCATCCTGACATAATATTGCTCTTCAAGCAACATATCCTTTTCAAATATTTTCTCCTTACTATAAACAAACAAAAAAATTCATTGCAGAAAACTCAAAAATTCATTCATCCATGAAACCATTCATTTGGTGAAAACAGAGAGCCTTGGTGGCCTTGTTGGAGAGTCATGTGTACATCAATGAATAAAATTTCCTGCTTTAGTGGACCCTACTTTCTAATGAAAGGGACTATGAATAAAAGAATCACAGTAATTTTAGTTAATAATAAAAAAATGAATGAGTCAATGAGATGCAGAATGACTTCTGGGTGAGGTGGGGAATAAGGATACATTGGATGTAGTGCTCGGACCAAGATCTGTTACAGAAAGTGAAACTTGAGCTGAGATCTGAATAATGACATCTGGGGGAAGAGCATGTTAAGTGAAAATAATAGTTATTACCAAAACATGAATATGGGAGAGATCTTAGCCTATGCTAGAAACTGACCAAAGCTCAGTGATCCTGGAGATGAGTGAGCCAATCAAAGACCAAAGATGCAGTTAGAGTAGCCAGCAAAGGCAGAACCACCTAGGACCTTGCAGACTGTGGGAAGACTTTGCATTTTGTTCTAGGTACTATAGAAAGCTATGTTGAAATTTAGCCAAGGAATACACATGATTTGAGCCACATTTTAAAAATATGACTTTGGCTCTTTTGTAAATGAGTAAGGAAGGGCATAAGGAACTATAAAAAAGAAAATTAAATCTATGAATGTTTCCAAAACTGTAATGCTAACATAGGTACAGTTTTGTATGATTTTAAAATTCTGTATCATGAGGATATAACTATGTCTTAAATGTCATTAGAAGTAATTTTACAGATAAACATATGAAAGTCTTGTCTGTATTTTACCCAAATTTATCTTGCCATTTCCCTAATGTTGGGAAATCAGTCAACTTTTCCCGTTTGAATGATGGCACTTATAGTTACATTTTATTTAATCTTTGACTGCTTTTCTCACTTCATCAGAATCCATTCCTAGATGTTAAATTAAACCACAAGTTCAAAAAATATAAGTGCTGAATTGTTCTATTGTTAACTGGATTAAGCTGGGGACTATGTTTCCCAGAATTCCTTTCTCTGTAGCTTAAGAGATAGTTAACCAAAAGAAAAACTCATGTGAGATTTGAACAGTGGACGTGAGGTCTTTGGTATTAGAATGGGGTAGATTCCATGTTGTCCTTACTCTTCTCTTGGCATGGAGCCCTTCCTCTTGATTGCTGGCCCTGCTGGTGGACAATGGCCCTACTCCTGTCACTGGACGCCTGGCTGCAGATCTCCAGAAGCAATGTCTCCAGACTGATTTTCCTACAAACCATCTTTGGGAAATTCAACGTTTATGTCCATATTAGTAGCTCAGATCTATTCTACAAGTGGTTGAGAATTAGCTAATGGCTCTTTTTTTATTCTCAAACTTCCCTATCTGGGCTTTCACTTCCCTAGTTGTCTCCACAATTATGTAAGGTCTATTAATATAATATATCCTGTATTCTGTAATGCTTCCTCTCCATGTCTAGTACAATTATGAGCCTTTTGATGTTCTTGTTACATATTGCCAGATTGCTTTCCTGAAAACCTGTTCAACACCCACCAGAAGGTTATGATGTGGTTAATCTCTCCACCTTTTTGACAATATTGATATTTTAAATCTCTTTCAATTCTATAGGGAAAATTAATATCTAGTTTTATATCTCCAATTACTGATGAGATTGAACTATTATTTTCTGTGACTCTTTTATCTTTTCAATTGGGGACAATTACCATACTTTAAAAGATTTTTGAAAAATTGGAGAAAATTTTGTAACAACCTCACCTATAGTTTCTCATTTTTGTCAATCTTTTATTTTTCTTTCTTTCTTTCTTTTTTGGGGGGTTGTGTGGTGTTTGGGATCAATTAACCTAGGCTTTGTGTATGTTAAGCATATGCACTATCATTTATTAATCTTTTCTCTTGGTACTCCCTACCCAATTTCCTTCATTAGTTTAAGGTTGTTATTGTATTATTTTAAATTTATTTTTAAAATCTTAGTCACACATGGTCAATTCATAAATCAGTAGATGGAAGGTCAATCAAGGGTTTTGGATTGGAAAAATAATAGAAGGCAAATCTATTGAACTTAAGGAAAAATGGAACGATATGTGAATTCATAAAATTTATGCAAATCTTTGGAGATTTAGGCATAGGCTCAAGGAGCAGAGTGCCAATGAAGAAAAGAATAAATTCTATCAATATCACTTTCTTTTTTACTTTATTCAAGTTTTACATTCCCAGGCACGAGCATTAAATCAACCTAGCTTATATCAGGTGCAGGTTTTCTAGCTCCATCTGGTTGTTGAGAAAAAGATACTAGTAGAAAGCATCTCCAAAGGCAGCTTTCTCATTCATAGTGGGAAGGAAGATACCTGAATTTACCTTTTTACCAAGAGTATTTCCAATTCAGAAAAAGTAGTTTCACAAAGGAAACTGGGATGCTAGTAAGAAGATGGAATCTTGAAGATTGGGTAGTCCAATTCCAAAGCTGGATAAGCCAGATCTAGCTGCTTTAGTTTTTTTTGTAGCACTGTGACCAAATAATCTGACAAAAACTACTTACAGGAAGAATTTATTTTGTGGTCTCATGGTTTCAGAGGTTCAGTCCATGGTTCACTGACTCCACTTGTCTGGGTCCAAGATGAGGCAGAACATCATGGTGGAAGGGCATGGCTCAGCTCATGACAACCAGGAAGCAGGGAGGTGGGGGGAGCCCAAGGACCCAGAAACAAAATACACAATCCCCAAGGCCCCCAGTGACCCACTTAGTATATAGCAATACCTACCTGCCTACAGTTACCACCCAGTAATCCATTCAGATTTTTAATCCACCAAAAGGATTAATCCACTGATTAAGTTTACAGCTCTCATGCTCTGATCAATTGACCTCCTTCATTAACACAGGAAAGCTTTGGGGGCCACCTTATATACAAACCATAACACTAGTCTCTGGTGAGTTTTTACTCATCCTGAGTACAGAGTGAATACATTTTGAAATCCCAGATTTTTTAAAAAATTGCAAGTAGTTTGGCTCGGGTTACAAAAAGGTTACAAAAGGCTACAGCTCAGTGGTAGAGCACTTGCTTAGTACATGTGAGGCACTGGGATCCTCAGTACCACATAACAAATAAATAAAATAAAGGTATTGTGTCCACCTATAACTAAAAAAAATATATAAAAAAGAAGTCAATCAGCTATTTTTAAAAACTACAAGTATTTTATGAGCTATCATTTATAAATCTATGTAGGAAATATATAAAATAAATGAATTCCCTTTTTAAATTTTTATAAGATTATCTGAGCATATGTAAGAGGATGATTTACTCAAAAATAGAAGGGTTTAACAGGTTTGGCAAACCCTATCAGTAACTTTCCAGACCTTATTTACCTATTCTTTCTTTTGAAGTTATACAGTTAAAATAGTGTATGTAGTCAAGCAACCATGAAGATGACTTCTTTCCTATTACTATTAGTGGAAATTATATTTTTTAGCAAGAATAAGCAGAAAGACCTGGATTTTTTTTTTTTTTTTTTTTGGATTGTTGGTTGAAAGTCAGTACTTGCTTGGCAGGTAAGCGAGTATTGCAAATAGAAAAGTCACTTTGAAAGGAAACTAAACTCTGAATGTATAAGTTATTATAAATACAGGAATAAGAAAGTGTTGCCGTAAGTTGAAGGATCAGAACAAGGATCTGAAAAGCTTTAAAGCACCAAACAGCTGCTTTTTCATGTATGCCCTCTCTAGTCTTTTAGTCTCTGGTTTCATTTTTTTGTGCATCTCTCTTTTTCCATCTCTTTCTTCATACCAGCCTTTGCTACTGCTATAAATAGTGCTCCTTTTTGTGCAGAATCAGTGTCTTTTATCCTCTCTGTCCCTGCTAATTTTCCCCTAGCGTCCACTTCCCCTTTAATCCACAATAAACTGTTTTAGAGAGGCCCGTTCCTGCTCAGCTCAAGGAAAAATGAAAAATGTTTTTCAGTTTTCTGGTAGCCAGCTGTGGGCTTATGACTTATTAGACCAAGAGGATGTATGCAGAAATGTTAAATGGGACCACCAGGTCATGCCCTTAAAAGGAATGTGTATTCACCTTTCCTCTTTCCTGCAGGTTGTGATATTAGGAGATGATGTGGGCTTGAGAAGTAGCCCTAGGCCCAGAGAGGACACCGTTAATATGATGGCACAAGTGACAAACTTGAAAACAATGAACTTCATTTCTTGGTTTTATTGGTCTATGTATGTAAGTTATTCTGGCAGACATTGATGTTGTCAATGTTGCTTACAGATGTAAGTTGTCCACCTTAGGATTCTTCTGTGGGAGAGAAACTTCTACTTAAGTCTATTCTAAGTAGAAAAATCACAGAGGCTTAAACAGCCTCTTAAATAAAATATGCTCTTCAAGATTTGAAGCTTTATGAGGGTGCATGAGAGAACTTTTCTTTTTCATAATTGTTCCTTACACAGCTCATATTAAGCATATTGAACATTAAGGGCTGAACTGTGGCACTTCAAAATTCATATGCTGAAGTACTAATTCCCCTTTTCTTAGAATGTGACTCTATTTGGGGATAGAGGGTTTAAGGTAAAATGAGGTTATTATGATGGGCCCTAAACCAATATGACTTGTGTCATTATAAGAAGAGGATGTTTGGACAAATTCAGGCACAGAAGGACCATGTGAAGACACGGGGAGAAAACAACCATCCACTAACCAATAAGAGAGGCTTCAGTAGAAACCAGCCCTACTAATCTTCCCCTTCTCTTTCTTCTCGGCTGCTGGGGATTAAATCCAGGGCCTCAAAAGTCTAGGCAAGTGCTACACCACTAAGCTACATCTCCAGTCCTAGGTCTTTTTCTTTTTAATAAAAGGATCCCTGGGAAATGAATATATGTTAGAAAAAAAACAGGCAGATAGAAAATGTTTCTTTTTACCCGCCAAGAACACCATCAATGTCTGCTAGAATCACTCAAAAATGTAGACCATTAAAGCAAAGAGATAAAGTTCAGTGTTTTCAAGTGTGCTGATGATTTGAGTCATTACATAATTCATTAAAAATCTAATTTTTGCTGAGAAATTCAGGATTTCAAATCCCAAGAACATTGCAAAGTGCACTATTCATATTACCCACAGACAAAATCAGTGCTTTAAAAACAAATTTCTTATGTAGAAGAAGAGCAAATTCTTGTTCAAGTGACAATAATCACAAAATTTCAGGATATGCTTAGACCAAAAAAAAAAAAAAAAAAAAAAAACTTTTAAATTCTCTTTAAACTTTAATGAGCTAAATCCATGACAGAAAAACAAGAGGTAAACTTTTAAGAAAGGATGTATTTTAGTGAAGAATTTCCAAGTAAGATAGCAAACATCTACTTGTGCCAGTTTACAGGATAAAAAAAAAAACCTCATAATTTACTGGTAAGCTATGGGGAGTCCCTCTCAGAACCCATAGGTAGGATATAGGGTCTCAAGCACAGAGGAGAGTAGCAGAAGCTGGAGACCTGCCCAGCCACTCCTCCTGTTTGGTGTAGAAGCCTTTCCATACCCTCTTGGTCTCTCATCTCTGTTTCTTTGCTCATCAGTTTTATTTCTGCCCCAAACAACCTTCATTCTTGCTTCCTCTCTATGGCCAAGGGTGAAAGGAGTGATGGCAAGGCATGTTATATACATAAAGCAGATACATTCTTCACCCACGAGCTGGGAAGTCACTTATTAAAGAACTGGGGAGGAGTTGTGGTTGGGATAATAACTCTAAATAGCTATGATATTTACTCCTACAAAATCTACACAAATTGTACAACTTCCTATCAGAAATTTCCTTTATTTAAAAAAAGATTTATTCTAACATAATTAACTAGGGCATAATTTCATAGGGAAAATGATGATATAGCAATTGGAATTGATAAAGTAGTATATGCTTTTCACTCCATTCTTATGTAATGCTATATAAGACCTCAAGGAGTTAGTTTCTGAGCTTAGGGTCTCTACTAGGGAACCAGAATTCTAAGCTGAATCTTTATTAACTGGCACTAAAATCAGTTGGGGATGGGGAATACAAATAAAATTGTTCATTTACATACATCATCTTAACTTTTGGATGCAATCTATAAATAAACAGAAGAATCAGTTTTAAAAGTAGAAGTTACTTATTCCCTTTCCATATGTTTGAAAAAAACCTGATGATGAATTGATACTTTCAAGACTACAGAATTCACTAAATTGCTTTAAGTCTTGTGGTTTATCACATCATAGCATATTTTCAATTGGCTCAATTGTTAGGTGTCATAGAATTAGCAACACTTGCAAGAGTGAATTGTTTGGTAGCTTATGGTCCTTCCCCCTTATAAACTAGGAGGGTGGAGCTACGAGGCAGGCAGAATCGGGCCTACAAGGAGGAGACTTAGAACTGTAGGTGGGATGTCCCTTCCCACCAGGGTATGGGGAGAGGGATAGGGAAGCTCATTTGGGGAAATGGGTTAAATCATCTGCAGGGTTGGTTAAATTAAAGGCAATCCCACAGTGCTAGGTGGCAGTACAGACATTAGTCATTCACACAATGCTATCAAGAAGCCTATAAGAAATGTTTCTTTCAGCAAATTACAGAAGTTTCACCCCAAATTGGTATGACCAAAAAAAAAAAAAAAAAAAAAGGATTAGCCCCATGTAACTGAAAAGTTAAAGGCTAGGGTTGATTTTTAGGTATAGCTTATGTGGAAAACAACATGGTATAATCATAACCCATGTCTACCCATCTCTTGGTTTGGCTCTGTTCTCCTCTGGTATCTTGGATTTATTCTAACATAGTTCCTATCATGATTGTGAGATGGTGCCTATGGCTTATGTCATCTGTAGATCCAGGCAAAAGTCTCTTCTGCTGTCCTACATGATGGAGAACTCTTCTCCAGCTTTCCTCAAGCCATGCCCTTTCCCATGGAGCAATGAGCCTCTAGGCCCAATGGGGTATACGCCCCACCCCCACTCCTTCTTAAGTTCTTCTAGACCTGGGAACCATGAACCCGAGGATTGTTCCCCCAATCTCCCAACTAGTTCTTAGACCATGTGGGCTTCTTTCTTAAGGCCATCCTCTTGTGGGTGAAACAGTCAGTTTGTATATCTTTGAGTCCAAGGGTTAGCTATTTGCCGAAGATTTGGGTGGAATTTGGATGAGAATGACGGAGTGTTCATAGATGGCTTATGAGTTCTCTTATGGTACAGAATTGAGGCAAGAGTGAGAAGAGCAGTAGATGGGCCAAAATATGAGTTTTCTTTTCATCAGCCATCATCTAGAGCACAAATCTGAGGAGTCTGTGAATTGAACCTACCTTTCAGGTCATTATGAAAGTTTATTTGTCCATATAGGAGAGAAGAACACAGTTTTACCTAATTTTTTGATTTTCACATATTTAGGTATATAATTCTATGTTTAGTACCGAGGCCTACATTTACTCTCTTATACCTGAGACTAGCAAATGTTGGGGTCAAAACAGAGACATATATAGAACAGAGACCCAACCAGCTTACTCGGACTAAAATGGGAGTGTGGAGGATCTCAAACTAAAGTTGGGGCTGCTCCTAGGAGGAGGAATGAAGTTTTAAGCTAGCAGTTCTGGCACAATCCTGGAAAATTTTGTCTAAAACTCAGTTCTAGGATATTTTATGCCTTTTTTACATAATTGACCTGGAATGACATGGTTGATTCTAAAAGGAGGGTCATTACTGTTAGGTAAAAAAGATGGAACTACAGACAGGGAGACTGGGGCAGACAATGTATCCATGAACAAGTCATCTGGGGAAAAGTGGGGAAAATGAGAAAGAACAGTATTGCTTAGGCATGTCCAGGCATCCAAGCACCCCAGAGATTTTAAGCTTGTCAGAAACAGACATTTGAAGAAACAGACAGGGGTCAGGTCTGGTATGGTGATTTCATTCTGAAAAGTTTCCAGACAGGCTAAAGAATTTACAATTGGACAGAAACATGGGTGAAATTGTGTCTGTGTGTAGAGGGCATCCATAAAAAAGACAAAGAGAGAAGATGGGGCAGAAGAATGAAGATGGAGGCCAGCTTTCCCTCACATTACTCAAAAAGTAGAAGTAGAACCTTGAGAAGAACTGGCCTTTTGACTGTGAGGTTTGCAATATGAAAACCATTATGATCAAAATAGAGTATAAACACTTTTCAAATATCATTGAGGAAATTATTAGTTTTGCTAAAGATTCCCAAATCATATTTATGTTTATTCAACCATAATTTATAAAATTCTAAGCCCTTTGTCAATACATGGCTTTTATTAATAGTCAAAAGCATTTAATTTTCCACCATCATACAGATGTCGAACTAAGGTGCTACTTAGTCCAAGCCACAAGTGGAAGGATTTACTCCCACACTTTTCTACCATGTCTCTAACACTTGCTTTTCTTTGTCCAGGTTTTCTGGGGTGATGTTTATACTTTATAAGTTTAATTTCTGGCTATAAAATTTAAATCTTTGCATGAAACAAAAGCATTGTATATTATATGGACTCATCAAATATTTGATTTATATGGAAAAAAGTAAAATAAACTTTATGAGTTCCTAATAAATGTCATTTTAATTCATAGAAGTTTGACCTGGAAAAGTATTTGGAGAGTATGCTTATCCATTTTTTCTCTTCTTAAAAGAGGTAACTAACTAGCTCCTGGAGCCATTTCCAATATAGGTCTCAAATAATGGGGGATATCTCAGACATCTGAAAATCATTGCTCCCTCTTTTGCCTAACATAAGGCTGGCTGTTGATAGATTAAGACTAAAGAACTTCCCTTTTTTCTTCTTTTTTGAAGTACTGGGGATTGAACCTAGGGGCTCATGCATGCAAACCACTAGCTGTACCACTGAGCTCTATCCCCACCCAAGTACTTCTTTTTTGGTCAACTTGGAAACATTCATAGTTGTTTTTTTAAAATAGGAAAGAAATCCTATTGAGAAAAATGTTTACTTCTCAGAGATGCTCCAGAATTGAATAAGACTTAGAGATCATTGCCTTACAATTCCATTTGAGGAAAGAATTCCTTCCCTTCTCTTTTTGATCTTTTAAAACATTGCTACAAACCCAGAAAAAGGTAAAACAGCTTTAAAACATTGTACATAAGTTAAAGGGAGGAGTAACACCCTGGTAAACAAAATAGAATAGTTCTCTATGACCTTTTGGCATAAAATCAGTTCCATTTCATTACATGTAAGCTGAAATTTCAAAAATTGTAGTCCGAATAGCTAAAAAATCACCAATTAAAATGCCTGAATATGAAGTTATGCTGGCCCAAAGGAAAATATGTGAGCCAAAATCGGAGTGGCCCATCTCTAATGTTGTGAGCAATATATAACAGGAATATTACATTGGGTGTTCTGGCCTAAACTTTGCTGCCTGATGCTTATTCTAGCTTTTTTTACCATTTTTTTCTCACATTATATCAATGTTGGGTCCACATCACCTTGTGATATTTGGAGCATCTGGAAATCTTTTAATAGCTTATTTCTAGGCAACTTTTAAAACTTGTGTTCCCAGAAATGACCCTGAAAGAATCATGGTAGAGCTCACTGATCTTTGCATCCTCTGGGTCTTATCTTCACCAGCAAGAAGTGCTCAGTGACTTCAGGAAAGCACTTTGTAGATTGTGAGAACCATGGAATAAATGATAGAGTTGAAGGATTCCAAGTGGATCAAGAAAAAAATATCATCCTCATTTTATAGTTGAGGAAACTGAGGTCCAGATCAGTCCTTCAAGGATACTTTACTGACTACTAGAAACTTTAGTGGCTGAATGACATCACCAAGGACCTACATTCTTTCCAATTTTCAGTCTGTCTCTCTCAAGATATCAGCTTTTCCCACAAACGTTTATGAGGAAAGTAGCTGAAGTAGATCTGGGAATCGTATCTAAATAAAATAATGCGAAGCTGAAGAAGATATCTTCCTTGTGACTTATTTGAGATCAGGAAAAACTTTCCTAGGTTATTCCAGAGATTTATTTCTTTATTTTTTTATTAGAATGTCATAGTTATACATAGTAGTTGGGTCCGCCCCAACAAACTCACACCTTCAGTGGAATTTGATGTTAACTCACAATCCCTCCTTTTACACCCCTGCTTTTTCCTCCCATCCTCCCTCCCCTCTCCTATTCTCCTTCCCCTACTCTGCTAGACTGTCCTTAATTCCTATATTTTCTTATATTTGATTGGTTCATTTTCCTTATATATAAAGGTGAAATTCCCTGTGGTATATTCATATATGCATATAATAT
Source organism: Marmota flaviventris (assembly GCF_047511675.1). NCBI lineage: Eukaryota > Metazoa > Chordata > Mammalia > Rodentia > Sciuridae > Marmota > Marmota flaviventris. The sequence continues at coordinate 26,256,046 of NC_092498.1, forward strand.
GATTTTTTAAGAATTCATTCCACATTGCCTTCTCTTTCCAAATCCCTCCACTCTGCCTCTCTAATTCAGTGCAGAATGACATTGGTATTTTGATGAGGATTACTTTGAGTCTCTATATTGCTTTTGGTAGCATGGTCATTTTGACAATATTAATTCTGCCTATCCAAGGACATGTGATGTCTTCCCATCTTCTAAGTTCTTCTTCAAGTTTTCTTCAGTATTCTATCATTTTCATTATATAGCTCTTTTACCTCCCTGGTTATATTAATTCTTGAGTTGTTCTTTTTTTTTTTTTTTTAGGTTACTTTGAATGGGAGACTTTCCTGATTTCTTTCTCAACTGAACTTCTGTTGGAATATAGGAAAGCTAATGATTTATGGGTGTTGATTTTGTATCTTGAAATTTTGATGAAATCATTTACAAGCTCTAGAAGACTTCCAGTGGAGATTTTTGAGTCAACCAAATACAGGATCATGTCATTGGCAAACAGAGACTTCTTTTATTTCCTATCTGTATCTTTTTAATTGCCTTCTATTGCCTGATATATTTGGCTAATGTTTCAAGGATTATATTGAATAGAAGTGGTAAAAGTGGACAGCCTTGTCTTTTTCCTGATTTTAGAGGAAATGCTTTTAGTTTTTATCCATTTGGTATGATGTTGGCTTTGGGATTTGCAATAATTGGCCTTTATAATACTGAGTTAGCTCCTTCCATCTATAGCTTCTCCAAAATTTTTAACATAAGTGGATGCTAGATTTTACAAAGGACTTTTCTGCATCTATTGAAATGATCATGTGATCCTTGTCCTTAATTCTGTTTAAGTGGTGAACTACATTTATTGATTCATGTATGTTGAACCAACCTTGCAACCCTTGAATAAAATCCACACAATCATGGTATATTATCTTATTGATGTGTTTTTGAAAGAAGTTTGCTATTTTATTGAGAATTTTTGCACTTATGTTCATCAGGGATATTGGTTTGTAGTTTTCCTTGATGTGTTTTTGTCTGATTTTGGTGTCATGGTTACACCGGCCTGAATGCATTTTGGAGTATTCCCTCCATTTCATTCATGTAATAATTTGAGAAAGACTGGTATTAGTTCTTCTGTAAAGTTCTGGTAGAACTCAACTGAGAATCTATCTGGTCCTGGGCTTTTCTCTTTTGGAATACTTTTAATTGCTGTTTCAATTTCCTTACTTGATATTTGTTGGTTTAGGTTTCTATATTTTTCTGGTTCATTTTGCCATATGTATCTAAAAATTTGCCAGTGTTTTCTAGATTTTCTAGTTTATTGGAACATAAATTTTCTAAATAGGTTCTGAAGATCTTCTGGATTTTAGAAGGGTCTATGGTGATATTTCCTTTTTTATCTCTAATTTTACTTTCTTGAGTCTTCTCTTTTGGTTAGTTTGGCTAAGGGTTTATCAATCTTATTTTTCTTTTTGGAGAACACTGCATTGATTCTTTGTATTTTTAAATTCTCTTTTCATTATTTTCCTGTCTTCTCATTTTGGATTTAGTTTTTTCTTCTTTTTCTAAGACCTCGAGATGGAGCATAAGCGTATTTATTTGTGATCTAATTTTCAATGTAGACACTTAGTGCTATAAATTTTCCTCTTAGAATTGCTTTCATACTGTCCCAGAGACTTTCATATGTTGTCTGTTCTTGTTTATTCCTAAGAATTTTTTTCTCTTCCATTTCTTCTTTGATCCATTCTTCATTTAATAGAGAATTGTTCACTCTCCATGTGTTTATGTGGTTTCTATTATTTTTCTTGCTGTTTATTTCTAGTTTCATTCCATTATTATCTGAGAGAATACATGGGATTATATTGGGGTTTTTTGTTATTTGTTTTTTGTAATTACTGAGATTTTCTTTGTGACCCAGGATATGGTGTTTTTAGAAAAAGTTCCATGAATTGTTGAGAAGGTAAGCTCAACTGTTTGGGGGTGAAATATTCTGTAGAAACCTGTTAGGTCCATTTGATTTATAGTATTGTTTAGATTGTTTTGATTTTATGTTTTGATGACCTATTGGTGACAAGGGAATGTTGACATCATCCAGTATTATGGTGTTGGGATGTATCTGGGATTCAGTGTCATGGAGGTTTTTTGTTTTGTTTTGTTTAATGTAATTGGGTACAATGACATTGGGGCATAAATATTTACTATTGTTATATCTTTTTTTTGGATTGTTCCCTTTACCAGGATGTAATGGCTTAGTCTCTTTTGATCAATTTTTGCTTGAAATAAGCTTTGTCAGTTTTGAGAATAGCTATTCCTCCTTGTTTTCAAAGTTTGCATGCATGGCATATTTTTTTCCATCCTTTTAGCCTGTGGGTATCTTTGCTTATTAGCTGAGTCTCTTATAAACGGCATACTGTTGAAGCTTTTTTTTTTTTTTTATTCATTCTGCTAATCTATGTCTTTTACTTGGGAAGTTGAGACCATTAATATTCAGTGTTAGTATGGATATGTTTGTGGTTTCCTGTTATTTTGATTTATTTGCTACATTTAATACTGTCTTGATTCTCATTTAGAAAATTACTCTTCTATTGATCTTCCTCTCTTGGGGAGCTTTGAGATTTGTTTTTGTGTTCCTCTCTCTGCAGTTTACCTATATTTTTTGTAGTGCTAGCTTGGTGCTTATGAATTCTTTTAATCTTGTCAGGGAAAGTTTTTATTTCCCCCTCGAATTTGAAACTGAGCTTTATTGGGTGTAATAACCTTGGCTGACAGTTGTTTTCTTTTCAAGCTTGGAATATCTCATTCCAGGTCCTTGTTGATTTCAGGGTCTGAATTGAGTAATCAAAAGTGAGTCCTATTAGTTTGCCTCTAAATGTGATCTGACATTTCTGTCTTGCAGTTTTTAATATTTTTTCCTTACTTTCTATGTTAGGCATTTTGATTTTGTCTCGGAAAACTTCTTATTTGAATAGGTCTATTTGGAGTCCTGTAAGCCTCCTGTCTATCTCATTTCTGACATGGGAAAGGTTTTCTGTAACTAATTGAAAATGTTCTTAATGCCTTTAGCTTATATCTCTCTGTTCTCTGCTATCCCAATGATTCTCAGGTTTTATCTTTTGCTGTTGTCTTGGAGTTCTTATGTATTCTGATATGTTCTATAATTTCTCCTTGTATTGCATTTTGTACTTAAGTTCATATACCCTGTCTTCAAAGCCTGAAGTTATGTCTTCAAGGGCTAATGTTCTATTTTCTTGTGGTAAGCCATTGTTATAGATCGTGGCCGCCATTAGAAGATGGCGCCGGCTTCCACTGTGGCCTGTGGTAAACAACTCCTTTTATGGAGAGATTGGCACGCAATCCCTTACCACCCTATGAGAGAGATCCACGTGGCGGCTTAAGATTGGTAGGCGGGAGGCTTTATTAGGCTATGCTTGGGCGCTCGGCGGCGGCGGGCGCTAGAAGATAATGCATGACTCAAGGCCTGAATAAACTGCTGAAAGAAGAATCCTGTGTCGTGTCTTCCTTGCTGGCGAGGGGACGCGACATTTTCTATACAACTTAATCTGTTAGTGATGCTTTCAAGTGAATCTTTGATTGATTAGGTTTTTAATTTCTACTAGCTCTGATTAGTTTCTTTTCACATCTTTTCTTTCTTTTTTGAAGTGGTATTTCATCTCATATTTGATCTCTTAATTTATTCCTTTTACTTCATTGAATATTTTAATAATCAGTTTTTTATAATCTTTCTCTGGAATTTCATCCACATCAATATCAGTGGGATTCATTGTTGGGGAATTGTGGATTTGGGGGGAGTGGTTCTTTTACCTGTTTCCCATTTTTCAGAGGTCTTTGACTTGTGCATCAATTGAGATGGATTCCTCTTCCTCTTTTTACAGGTGTCCTTTTGTTTGTAATTATCCTATTTGTTCTGGGACGTCTCTCTGTTTTTGATATATGAATGGATGTCAAGAGGTAGGACGTGAGGTCCCTTTCTGATTGTTCCTCCTTGGGTCCTGGTTGTTGTATTGTATATTCAAGTTCATATCCCCCTGTTGGTTTGGGGTTATGTCTCAATTCTTTGAGTTTGAGTAATGTCAGGACTCAGTGAGGTTAGATTGTATGTAGGGTGAGATTCACTGTTGCTTGGTTGAGATTAATTTCTCAGCTGGACAATCTCTATTCTGTGATCTTGAAGTGTCCCAATATCTTTCCAGCCCCTTGGGGATGGGGGAGCCAGAAATGGTGCTAATGTCAGCAATGGATAAATGCTGATAGCCTTAGGATAAATGTCCAGTGTTTTCTTTCACATCTATAACACTAATAGCCACCTACATAGAAATGGTGGTGTCACAATTTAACAACAATACCAAAAATTAAAAAGCATGAACTAGATAAAGCATTCAACAGAAGGTGTCTATTATGTTGTACTCTGCATTAATAATCACAACTTAAATGGGATACAAATTACATAGTCTATATAATTTGCATTATTTAGTGGGATTACAGTTTAAGTAAAAGAAAATAGGCTAGGAAGACAAGAGAAAGTTGAACCATTTGGAAAAGTGATCAGAGGCAAAATCTAGGGAGCAGGTGTCAGTTGTAAAGGAGGAGGAGTAATAACTGAAAGTAATGAAAAACAGACAGGAGGAGGGAGCAGAAATTTTGACTGTTAGTGAAGAAGGGTAGCTAGGAGGGCTCAGAGCCTGGGCAGGAATGAACCAGTAAATATAAGATTGAAACAACTTGAACCCTAAAATAATTGTACCCCACCTAAGTCTAATCTAGGTTAAATAATGAACACATGCAGGAGAGAGCTATTAATATGTAAGTAAAGTTATATGATTAAAATACATATATATATATATATATATATATATATATATATATATATATATATATTAATTCAAACCTATCCATGCAGTGAGAGCATACATAACCAACCACACACACTCACATACACCCAAAATCGTACACAATGAAAAAAGAAACTGAAGAATAATATGTTTAAAAAACCGTTAAAATTTAAAAAGTTTAAAAATGGAAATATGAAAGAAAAAAGAAATAAGAAAAAAAGAGAGAAAAAATATTTTAGTGATAAAGGGCTTGTTTCCATGGTGGTGGTCAAATCTATTGGCAGGGATGGATTTTCAGTCCTTATATTTGTGGCTTTGTATTTTTGGTCACTGGCCTAGCAGTCAGCCAGGTGTAGTAACTCTCAGTTTCCAATTTCTCAATGTTGCGTGGGATAGACCGGGGAGTGTGGAGGAATTGTGTAATCTGGGTATCAGCCCTGGGTATTAGATGTGCCTGCGTGGCCCCAGTTTTCACAATTGCTCTTACCAGCTATTATGCAATGTTTCTCCCTTGGGATCCAGAGGCTGAGTGGTGCTGGTAAAGTGTTCTTTGTACCTGTTTCAGTCTCCTTTGGGAATGTTTTCCTCGGCTGTTGGTAACTCCCTTTATGAATTACCAACCCCCACCATCTCTGTTCAGAGCTGCTCAGGGACAGTTTTCAACTCACTTGCCTGCTCTTCCCTGCTGGCTGGCTGAAGACTGCCTGGGTGGGGCCGGCTGCTTGCCACGCCCACGGAGGTTGCCACGCCCATGGAGGGCTTGCTGGCCCCACTTTCACCCTAGTGGACGGCTTAGGATGTGTTTTCACTGAGACATTTACCCTACCAAGTCTGTGTCCATTGAATTAGCCTTTCTCTGTAAACCACAGGTTTCCCCAAGTCAATTTTTCTTTCTTTTAAAATTTCTTTACCGGGCCATAAGTCTGTTTTGTTTGCGCTCCTGGCTCTCCTCTGATGTCAGTGGGAGCTGGCGCATCTCTAAGGCATCATTTCTTACGCTTAAGTTACCAACTTTCTGTAGTTCTACGGTTTTTGTTTTGCTTTTTAATAACAGTTCGCTATTATGTTTCGCTGAGGATTCTCTGTTACTCACCTTGCTGCGAAGTCTTCCCGTTTTCTAAGTCTGGTGCTAAGCCACTACCAGGCCGCGCTTCCTTTCTCCGCTCTGCCATCTTCCCTTCCCAACAGGCCCCTGCAGATTTGTTTCTGATTGGCCAGAACTGGGCTGCACGTCTTTAATTATTAACAGTGACAAGTAAAGTCAAAGTGCCTTAGACCAACTGGGATTTGCTGGAAATCCACCCAGCCTCCCTCAAATACAAGGGCATGGTGGGAAGGAGGGCTACTTGATGGAGATCAGGGGCATTTAACACATGTGGGCTGGGAGGTAGAAACTGAGGAGGCAGCCAGTAGAATCTTCTACACTATACAGGGGCAAAAGCCTCCAAGTAGCAGCTGAGAATCACTGAAAGAGACATTTTAGAAACCAGTCCGTCATTTTCTGCTGCCTGTTGCTATAGTGACTTTCCATTTTTCTTCCCTGCTTGTCTTAACCACCTTCTCTTCTTCTAAACTGGCCATGAACTGCAATTAGTCTGCACTATTCTGAGTCTACTACATGCAAAGCACCATAATAATTTGGGGGGGCTTAATCTTTTAAGGGCATGTTTATTAAAATTATGTCATTAATTAAGTCAGTTTATTATTTTATAAGCCAACTTCTGAAGTAAATTGCTATTTAATATCAAAGGTACATTTACTTCTTTTTACCCCAATAATAAATAAATCTTCCACAGAGAAAAATATTTCCCACTGAGTTGTTGCCACTAAAATACAAAAAGTATCCTCAACAATACAACCGGTTTTCTTCTCAAATGTTCATTGTATCCTAGAATGCTTTTAAATATATTATTTCCTCCTCTAGTAATTTCATTCCATGAACATAGTTATATTCTGTGGAATGTCTTTTGTGTCATAAAAATACTTTTCTTTTACAGTTCTTTATTCCAAAGATGATAATGGTACCATTATGGTAACTGACAAAAATCAGTTGCTTTCTGTCCTAAAGCTTGCTATAACTATTGAAATTAATATTATTCATAGCTCTGAAAGAATCAGATGTGAATCATTATGAATTAATATGTGCCTATATAAGGGGTGACTAGAAAAAATAAGGATGATTATTTTTTATCATAACAGACCTTCAGAGGCTGATGACAAAGCTCAGTGTTAGAGTGTGCAGTATGTACAAGGCCCTAGGGTCAATCCCCAGCTCCAGAAAAATTAAAAAACAACAAACCTGTATAGGTCAGTCATTTCACTGACCTTGAAAACACAAGAAAGCACGTAGATTTTAAAGAAAAAAAATACAGTTGAAATCTTCACTGGAATATTTACTATTTTTGTGAGTTTTTGCAAGTTGTTTCCAAATCTTAGTTTTCTTCTGATTTTGGAAAAAGAAGAAAGAGAGAAAGAGAGAAAGGGAGAAAGAGAGAGAGGAAGGAAGGAAGGAAGGAAGGGAGGGAGGGAGGGCAGAGTCTCCCTATAATTTATTTTCTGAGACACTTTCTGCACATCCCCTACAGGGACTCTTTTAGGTTCCCCCACACCTCCAGTCAGGGGTCAGGATGTGTGGGTTTATTGAAATACAACCTAAACACAGAGAAGTATACTGAATAAATCTAGGAAACCAGCACCCAGATTAAAAATCTATTAAACCAGCTTCCAGATCAAGAAATAGAATATTATTACCTTTCAAACCAACATCCTTTTGAGACTGAAAGGTTGCACTGTTTTTTTCAACAGGCTAATCAAGATATAATTGACATTTAATAAACACAACAAATGATGCATATTTAAATTGTACAGTTTGATAAGTTCTGATATATACTCCTGAAACTATCTCTGTAGTAAAGGTGATAAATATATCCACCATCTCAAAAAATTTTCTCATGTTTCTTTTTAATCTTTCATCCCTCTTTCCTACCCTCAAGCAACCAATGGTCTGGTTTCTATTACTATAGTTTGCATTTTCTTGAATTTTATATATACAGAATCATATACTATATCTTATGTGTTGCATGCAAAATAATTTGTCCCTATTTATTTCTAAGTGATATTCCATTGTATGAATACACTATAACTTGTTTATCCATTCTCCTGTTGATGGACAGTTGGGTTCCCATTTTGGGATTATTATAAATAAAGCTTCTATGAACATTCATGTAAAAGTCTTGATATAGACATTTGTATTCATTTTAATGTAATATTTAGGAGTAGAATGGTCAGATGTATAGTAGGTGTATTTAAATTGTTTTAAAAAACTGATAGTTTTCCAAAGTGATTGTGCCATTTATATTTTTTATAGCATTGTATGAAATTGTAGTTTCTGCACATCTTATTTTTAAGTTGAGCCATTTTGTTGAGCATCTCCATTTGGTTTTATATTCCACTTTCCTAATGACTACTAACAGTAAACATGTTTGCATTGCTTGAAGGAGCTCTAGTTTTAATTATACCAAGACAAAAGGCATAAATTGGAATATTCCTGGGCAAACTTAGACAAGCAGAGGAGAATAAAGGAAGTGAGATGAAAAGGAAAGAAAAAAGACCATGCCATTGGCTTATAATGTTGTGACAATACCTTACTAGCATAAAATTTCATGACATTTTATTCTTGTTCCTATGCAAACTAATAAAAATAACGCACAAGGATTCTTCTTTCCTCAAAGGAAAAATATGGCAAAAGTTACATCTTGATTGCACTCTCAAGGTCAATATTTTTATAAAAGTTGGTAAAACGCTACACTTGAAATTGAGCTATTCAAAATGTATTTATCTTTAAACCATACTGTATATACTATAAAACATCAAAAAGCATATGTTATATAGTGCAATATAGCAACCATCTCACAGCATTATAATTAATATGGCTCAATTTTATAAAACATTATAAATGGTTCTACCTTCTAAGCAATTCCAGACTTTATTTTTCCCTTAGTGACACAAATCAGAATGTGCAAGACTGCTAAGAGGATTTTTGTAGAAACTTTGCCAGTCATCCTTGAGAAGAAATTATAGTGTCAGAGACGCTTGATTAAGCATTTTGTAAAATATTTTTTAGTTGTATATGGACACAATACCTCTATTTATTTATTTATTTATTTATTTATTTATTTATTTGGTGCTAGGGTTGAATTCAGTACCTCACACATGCCAAGCAAGCAGTCTACCACTGAGTCATAACCCCAGCCCCTTAAGAATTTTGAAGCATGGACATTTTGTTCTACTCTCTTCTCATTGGAAAGAAAAAAAAGCATATTGGCAACTGTAAATGCTTATGAAAATATTCCATTGACTTTTTTCTGTTGTAACCAACTTTTAAAATAAAATGACCTCTTTCTATAAGCTAGACAGAATCTAGAATCTATATTCATAGTGCATGATGTCCAGTGATATTATATAAATTTTCATACAGTATTGTTATGCAATTATTTTGAACAACCTATAATGAACTGTGTAGGCTCTCAAATTCTGTTAGTTAGGATTAAATATTGGACACAAAGTCACTCCTAGAAATGGAGCCAGATTCCCTAGGGTTTTGCCTTTAATATCATCTTATGTGCTCTGAGGTTTTTCACAGTGATGAACAAAGTAAACATCTGAGCTGGAAATCACTGGAAGTGTTTGAACCACACAACAGAATAATAAAAAAATGTGCTTCTCCTTAACTTTAAAACCAAGCATGAATTTTTCTGGTTGACTGGTACATGGTTGACAAAGCATTTTCTCCCAGAACTGTTGGGTTTCATTTCCATGGAATCTGCTCTAGTACAATAACTTTTTTTGTATGATTTTAGACATATTTAAAGGAAAATTTTGAGCTGTTATTTCACAAAGTGGCAGCTTCCTTAAACATAAAAGCAGTGTGCTTCAAATCCTAGCTTTTCCTTTTTAAACCACAGGATCAGGATCTTGGGCAATTTATTTAGCCTTGGCTGGCTTGTTCTTAAAATTTCTTATCTATAAAATAGGGGCACTAGTATTAGTGTATCTCAAAGAATTTTTTTTTAAATGAGAAAACCACCATTTTCTTGAAGTCATTTGTCAGAATCACCAATAAATTGGCATCAGAGCCCAGAGCTGTGGTGCACTCTTCTAATCCCAGCAGCTCTGGAGGCTGAGGCGGGTGGATAGTTGAGTTCAAAGCCAGCCTCACCAACTCAGTGAGATCCTGACTCTAAATAAAATACAAAGAAGGGCTGGGTATGTGGCTCAGTGGTTAAGTACCCCAGTACAAAAAAAAAAAAATTATCATCAGAGCTGAACTAGGATGAGGTCTCTCAAGTCTTAAGATTGATCTTCTATTCCAAGCATGCTGCTCAGTCTTTTGAGGAAGCTTGGATAATTACTATGAAGTTTCAGCTAGCAGCTGGTATTAAACTAGTCATTTTGGATTCCTCACCAGATTGCACATCCTTAAAGGGAAAACTGCACACAATTCTGGTTACAGTGTGTGTGTATGCGCCCACCCCCACAACCAGACAATTCCTTTCCTTCTTTCCTAGTTTACTTTGCTCCCTTTGTCCACAACTGGTATTTCCTGGCGCCATCCTGGTTTTGCATTATCTATACAACTCAAAAGAGCTTTCAGAAACTTGACAAAGCTAAGAAGATGTATCCCCGCTAAGAATCCAACAAAATGGTACAAGATGGGGAGTGAGGTTTTTGGTCAGACTGATGCTAGGTGGATGGAAGGGCCTTAGGAAGAATTAATCAGATTCAGTTTTAATTTATATGCTGTTCATTTTATTTTTTAATTTAATTTTTTGGTACTGGGGATTGAACCCAAGAGCATTCAGCCACTGAGCCACATTCCCAGCCCTTTTTATATTTTATTTAGAGACAGGGTCTTGCTAAGTTGCTTAGGACCTCACAAAGTTGCTGAGGCTGGCTTTGAACTCAAAATCCTCCTGTCTCAGGAGGAGAGGAGGAAGCCAAACTGATGGTGACAGCACTTTGAAAAGAAAGATCTGAAATGGTTTCAGCAGTTGTTGAAAAAAGCAGAGAGCTTTGCATGGTAGCTATTTTGAAAGAAATACATTCATCTGAAACTACTGACAATCCATGTTGCACTTAGATTTCATAAAACTTTATAAAATGCTTTTTATTTTCATTTGGATTTCAAGTGAAGAGCATATAGCCAGGTGTAGTGGAGCATGCCTGTAATCCCACACACTTGACAAGTTCTTTATAGCCTGTCCCTGACTTTGACCAACAATGGATTATCTGAAATAATCATGGCTCTGAATACCTTTCTGATTCTTCAAAAACAAATTCTTTGTCCCCATTTCTCAACCGTTTTCAAAGACTGATGACCTGCACCATTGAATATTTATATATTTTAAGTGTTCTGCAAATTGTTAAGGACATTTCAAAGGAAGAGGTCCAAAGACATTTTAAATATCAGTAACATTTAAATAAGTAAAAATTCCCAATAGTGAATGCTCTCAAGGAAGAAAATTACTTTTGATACTTCTTTTTAGAATTTGTTAAAAGGTGGTTAAATTAAACTATACCTATACTTTGTATATGTATATACTCAATGCATGTGTTTGGGTATATGTAATTTTAAAATCTCTTGCATATTATAAAATGGAATGTTAAAATTGAAAGACAAAAGCAAAAGAAAATTAGCATGTAAAGTGCCATGGAAAGAAGCATTTGCAGGGAAAACATAAATGTAAGAGATTTGACAGGCTTCTTTTACATTTTTTTATCCAATAGTAATATTCAGGAATAAAAATGTTGTGAAAGCACATTTGCAGTTCAATATTTTTGACACATTTAAAGCTTCAGCTTCATAGTCAACATGTCAAGAATCTAAAAACTTGGAAGAATCTTTTCTTTTTTGAATAATCCATTTTAAAATACATTTTATCCCATTATTTCAGTTGTTTTAATTTGTAAAAAAAAAAAATAGGAAAAGTTTCTAACTTTATCAACTTTAAATTTTGTATCTTAGTGCTGTATTCCTAAAAAAAATTGGGTTGACATTTTATCTAGATGTTTCATTTTGTTACATACCTGAAAATTCAGGAATCATAAACTCACTAACCTTTCACTCCTAAAGCATGCACACAAGTGCTCTTTAATAATTTAAAGCGCTTTCTATATTGATAAAGTCATACTGATGAATTCAATAGGAAAAGATTAATACTACCAAACCAAACATATATTTCACTATAGAAACCAGGCATAATAAAGCAAGAAAAATAAATTCTAACTGCTCAAAATATTTTGCTTTTCTTATATCAACACATATGTCTTAAATCATAGTGACTTTTTTTCCTCTTTTGTTGGAATACATGACAGCTAGTCACATACGGTAGCAGGTGCAAAAGATAAATGCTATCCTATTAAAGTCAAGAATGTCAGCATTCCATGTGCAGTGATGGGCAGGCCTCCCTCATTTTTGCATAAGAGAGCTCCTGGGAAAGCTATCACCAGACCTTATTACTACACTATCAACTTATTCTCACCTTGAATTGTTATTCTTCAAAGAATTCAGCTGAGTTGCACTTTACTTTTTAAGACTAACTGATAGGCGATGAAAGAAAAAAGTTATACAGAATACAGATAAAAGGTTTCTTACCAATTTCATTTAACAGCAAACGAATTTAAGATTTAATTTTTTCAATAGATGATTGCTCATTTTGGAATTATGACATACTTGTAATTATTAAATCTGACTATATAAAATAACTAATTAAAAAGCCATAAAAAGGTCAATTAATTATGGCCAGTCATGACAAAACTAATTGAAAAAAATTGTAGCATAATTACAACAAAATGAAAGTTTTTACTATGGCTTAAGACTTTTCATTTCCTTTGTTTTTATTTATAGAAGCCCCTTTTCAGATGATTATAAATCAAAAGCCATATTCAGGTTCTGTAATTATGGGAAGACTATTTTCACAATTTATTGAAGGTGATGTGATATTCAACAGCAGATCATAATCCTATCTCGATTGTTTTGAACAAGCATGTTAAATTGGAACTTATTATATGGAAAGGAGAAAAATACTGAATAACTCCTCCAAAGATATCAATTGATGATATTCTGAAAGGTATGTGAAAATGACCAGATGTAGAGAATTAACAAAAATGGACATTTAACTTTCTAAAAGTTAGCATACTTTTGAGATCCCTATAATAAAAAATAAGATACATTTAAACATGGCAATGGTAATCTCATATATAGTCAAACCAAATACACCCTCTAGATATTATTCCCAATTTTTCTACACATAAACATCCCACCTTTACCTAGAATTATAAGAATAAAGTGCTGCTCTGTCCATGTTTAATAAAACTTGAATGTCCTGGGCATCTCTGTCTTTTCACTGTATCTTTGTGCCAGCATTGTATTTCCAACCAAAGATTGAGACTGATTGGATATACATGGCAGATATAAACCCCCAGGAAAGCTTCTGACAAAGAATTATCACCAAATAAACCATAAAAGCCAACTGAGAGTACTATTACATCCTTCTTTTACAGTGAGGTTTAGCATCCTCTCTAAAGTGAGCTCAAACTCCAGAATGCAACCGAAGGGCAAAGAGATAATGAGATAAAGGAGCAACAATCTCAGTTTACTAGCTGCCTCTTACTTAATGGAGGAAAGGGCAAAGGAAGTGGTGGTAAGATTACTTATTTCTGCATTGCTGTTCAGTTCTTTAGTCAAAGTTAAAGTTTCTGCCTGCTATAGCTTGGTTCTTGAATGTTCCCGAAGGCCTGTGTGTAAAAGGCTTGGTTGCCAGGCTGTGGGGTTATTGGGAGGTGGTGGAACTTTAGGGGGTGGAGCCTCATAGAGGGAAATTAGGTCATTGAGGTGTACCCTTAAAGGGAATATTGGGACCCCACCCACTTCCTCTGTCTTTGCTTCCTGGCTACCAGGAGTTAAGTAGAAGTGCTCTATAATGTGCTCTCCACCATGATGTTCAGCATGCCACAGGCCCCCCAAACAATAGAGAAAAGTGACCATGGACTAAAACCTCTGAAATCATGAGCCAAAATAAACCTTTCCTCCTTTTAATTTGACTGTCTAAGGTATATTGGTACAGTGACAGAAAATTGACTAACATTGTAAAAGATGGCAATCAAGCTTTGATCCAATGTAAGATATGTCTTGCTGGAGTTATAGACAACTCAACTTAGACTACGTTTTTTTCTAGATCAAGTAATGTTAGCTCTGATAACTTGGGGAAAATCTTTTAAATATATACAGAATAAAACTTCAATCATCCCCATTGTGACAGTGGATAATTTTTTTCATAATTTTTAATACATGCCCACACCCCTAAGTTCCACTGAAGACATACTAACTTTAGATCAAAGTCCTGCTTCAAATAGAAACCATATCAAATACTTCTAATTTTTACTTAACAGAACCTGGAAAAAATGTTGATGAAACAATTACTAATGAATATATTGGAACATTACTGAATTTTAATGAAGAAATGATTTGAAACAAGTCTGGCATCATTTTATTCTATTAAGAAATCCTCTGGGGCCAGGGTTGTGGCTCAGTGGTAAAGTGAGCATGCTTGAGGCACTGGGTTTGATCCCCAGCACCACATACAAAATAAACAAATAAAATAACAGTATTGTGTCCATCTATAGCTAAAAAAAGAAAAAAAAAGAAATCCTCTAAAATTCTTTCTAAATTGTAAAGAACCTTCATCTCTATTGTTTGGGAAATAAAAATTTCTACATATTTAATAAATACATTATCATTAATTTGATCAAAATTTCATCAACAGATTCTAATAATATCAAATCATTATGTCAAGTTTACTACCACTGGGAAGATTCTGAATAGTGGAGTATATTTTATAATAATAAATATAAGCAAAGTTAAAATAATAGTGATGAGAAAATAATTTCACATAACCTTAGCATATGGCCTCTAACCCTCAAGCTATATATATATGTATATGTCAAGTGCTTGAACATTCTATATTTATACCACCTTTTGTTCAAAGGGAAGAATATGAAGATTGCAAAACTAGCTAGAAAGGATATTACTGAAAAGTTTTTTTTTTAAAAAAAACTTTTAACTAACCATAAAATCTTGCTTAAAGAGCTTTTTCAACCCATATGATCTCAAATTACTACACAAGTCATAATGTAAAAGTAATGAAATACTCTACAAAAATGTTCAATAGAATTTAAATTTTTAACTTAAAGGATTCGGAAGTTCAATCATTTTGGAAGAGACTGTAAGGATGATTAAAATCCTGAAGGAAGCCTGGAAGAAAAAGGACACCATCATTACTAGAAAATTAATACAATGTTAACTCTTAAGTTTCACATTCAGACTAAAAAGCTTTACATTCAAAATATTACACCCATTTTTATAGAAATGTAATGTTTCTAACTCATGGTTCAGCCCTTGAAAAGCTGTTCATGGATAATAATGATTGTAAACTCAAATCAGTCACACACACTGGACTAAATTGGAAATGAAAAGCTTCTTCAATTACCCGAGCAAACATAAATGATTTATTTCCTTCTGCCAACATGAAAGGGAATTAGTTGAAAGTCCATGAAGGATGGCATTCACCCGCTCTGCACTAAGGTTAGAGAGCTCACTCAGCACAAATATTCCCAGAAAGGGTTCAACTTGGCAGTAAAAAAAAAAAAAAAATCATCTATTCCAAAAGGCCACTGTGTCGGTTCAACTTTTCTTCTGCTATAAGAAAAGTCCCTGACTATAAAGCAGGAGTTGTGCAGAATGACACCTCCCTAAAGAAACTGCTTCTCATACTCCCCTACGCAAGGCCTCAACCTCAGCAGACCACTTCGTATTGCCTCTGACACCATCCTTAGTCACAACCCCATGTTTTTGATTTTCCATCTCAAATATCTACTTCCAAATATTTCTCTACATTTTATATAAACTTGAGCCCAAACTCCTTATAATGGTACACAAATCTCTACATAATCTACTTCCTGTTTGTGTCTCCAGCCACACTGACCACGCATCCAGTTTCTCTAATATCCCAAGCTCTGACTCACCTTCGAACCTACGTGAAGTATGTTTCTTCGTTCACACTTCTCCTGGCTGACTCATGATTAAACCCAACTCCCTCAGGGAGGCCATTCCTGTGTATTTCAAACAGATTATCCACCCCATTTCCTCCAATCTCATTTCCTTCTTTTCTTCTAGCAGTATCATAATTTTAAGTTATTCTTCTTTGCTCCTTACTTTTTAAAATATCCCTCCTAGAATATACACTCCTTAAAGGACAGAGATCTTTGGTGGTTTTGTTCAAGCTGTCTGATGTATGTGTATGATCTGGCACACAGGGAGAACTCAGTAAATGCTTACTGGGTCAACTCCATCCTACCCTGAACTATCCCATTCTAACTCCCTATATTCTTTTTGGATACAGGGTGAAACGAACTCATCACTTACTCAATTTTATCAATACTGTTCCAGCCAACACATTCCCCTACTGTATGCCAGGACCTGTAAGGTGCTATTTCAGCTGTCATTTGCTGAGTGTTTCTTATGTATTAGGCACTATTGTCAGTGCTTTACCTGTGTTATCTCACTGTGTCACAACTATGTGAACAAGCATCTATTTTACAGGTGAGGGAGCCAATATTGAAAGGCTAATAGTATATTCAAGATATCACAAATGGTAAGTGACAGAACTGGGATATGACACTGTATGCGTAAAACACAATTTCCAACCTTTCCATGAGTATACAAGCACAGAGGGAATATAAAGTGAGCCGAAATTCAAGAGGAAAGAGGAAATCTGCTGAAGGGGGACCAAGAGCATTTCTTTGGAGATGGCAGTTAAGCTTTAAAAAGAAAGTTAAGGTTTTAACAAATGAGTACTAGAAGTTGGTGCAAGAGGCCTTTAACAAAGGAAATAGAACAAACCCATAGGAAAAAGAGATACTAAGTGTGTACAGAAAATACCAATGGCACAGTTAATATATCTTTTTAAAATATTTTTAGTTGTCAATGGATATTTTATTTTACTTTGTTATATGTGGTGCTGAGATTCAAACCCAGTGCCTCATATATGATAGGCTAGCATTCTACCACTGAGCCACAACCAAATCTTACATTTTTGAAAGAGGGATTGTGAAAGCAAATTCTGAAAATGTCAGTGGTCAAGAAGAAGAAAAGTCAGAGGATACCAGAGAGGCCAGGTATGTATCATGTGATGTCAATGGTATGTGATAAAAAACTGTATATATAAAATATAAAATAAAATATACTGACAAAATACTTATATTCTGATACAGAGATGATGACTTATAAATTCTTAAAACAGAGTAATATGTTAGAAGAAATAGAAAGGGTTACATCTTTCAAATTCTACAAAGCAAAGTTATTTAAAAATTCATTCAATGGTTATTTAAAGTTCAATGGTATTTTCAAAGTGTTTATGCACAAATTTTTCAAGACTAAAACCAGTAAATACTATGAGTACTTACAAAATAAGAGCTGTAACATAGTTATTTACATAGGACAGATTTAATGTCATCTAAAACTTTATTAAAGTGACTACCATGAATTCCCCTGGCTGAGTAATCCAGCTCAGCTTTTGCTTTTTATGTTGCCTGCCCATGCTTTTCTATTAAAAACCCGAAGAATCAATCTTTTTTTTCTTTCAGTAAGAAGCAGTTACCTTCAGTTCTTCTGATACATTCCCATCTTCCCATTAGAATAGCTACCTGATGTCCCAAACAACTAAAAGCACACAAGCACAAACATGCATGGGAAATAAAAATTTCTACATATTTAAGAAACACATTATCATTAATTTGATCAAACGCGTGCATTAATTTTGATCAAGTGCACGCACATGCACACACACACACACACACACACAAAGTGAAGCTTGGATTAGGAAAGGGCTGAGTTAAAGTTATATCCACGATTCTCCCTTACTAATCCTATCAAAGGCACATAATTTGTTTTCATTCGTTCACCCCAGAGAACCTGACATTCAGCTTCATTTTACAAATCTAGGCATTAGAAAACTTCTGCTACAAAATTTTAAGAACCTCTCTCTCTCTCTCTCCCTCCCTCCTCCTCCTCCTCCTCCTCCTCCTCCTCCTCCTCCTCCTCCTCCTCCTCCTCCTCCTTCTTCTTCTTCTCTCTCTCTCTCTCTCTCTCTCTCTCTCCTTTTTTAAGTTGATATATATGACAAACTACGTGCTGATAATCATGGTTAGAGTTTTAACAGAAAACTTAGAAAGCATCTCATCAAGGGAAGGACATTTTAGGCACAGTGTTCCCCACCCCTGCATACAGGGCAGTTATGTCCAGGAGATCACAGTGCTTTCCCACTTCTCTGCATGATGCTCCCAGCAGCCACTATCTTGTAAGATAAAACATTGCCTGTGTATGACCATTCTCTTGATACAAAAAGTGTATCCTGCAATTCAAGGCACTTCGGAAACCTACAATCTATTTTCAGCTATGGTAGGACCCATTATTTAGCAAAGTGCTTCTTAGTACCTAATAGTTTAAAAGCATCACTGCAGTTTACAAAATAGACTATATGTATGAACAATTTTTGCCTGTGCTCCTAACTATCCCTACCTAGTGCTAGTGCTGTGTGTCCTATATCATTCACCCCATGAGATCCTCCTCCAACTTCTTGGGGGAATAGCACAAGCTCTTTCCATACTGCAGATTAAGGCCATCCTCAAAGATCCTTTTATCACCCACCTATATGTTCCATCTACATACTCCATGCTCATTCTCATCCACATCCATGGCTGCATGTATACTGTTTCTTCATTTATTTCTCCAGCCCAAACAGCCCAGTTCCAGACCCACAATCCCAACTCCTGGGTGGGGCTTCTATTTGTATGTGTTGCTATTACCACAAATTCAATATGAAACTTCAGCCTTTCATCACGACTTCCTCACCTTTTTGCCATTTTCCTTCTTTATATTAACAGCATCATTATTTACTAGTTACTCAAGCTGGACATCTTGGAGTTTCTTCTAGTGACTCTTCTCACTTCTTGCCTCTAAGTGATCACTGCGGTTTGCCAATTCTAACTCTGAAATAAAATCAAGTCCGCCAACCTCCCAATTTCCAGTGCCATCAGCCTCATTCAGGCATTCATCTGGGCTGATTTTATCGCCTGGCATGCTCCTTTTAATTGATCTTCCAGCCTGAATATTCCTTCGCTAAGTCATCAACAACCTCAGAATTTTCTGTTTCCCCTGTTAATATCACCAAAGAATGTTTCCTTACAAACATGATTATATTATCCTCACCCCTTCTAAAAAAATGCCTCCACATTCCTTTAATGCTTATGTTCCCTGTCACCTTCAAAATAAAGTTCAAATTCCTAAGTGTGGATTTCAAGATACATCATAAATAAGGACCAGGTGCCTTTCTTGTCACACACTATCTTGATTAAAAGTTCAAATGCTGGAGCTGGATGGTCCAGCTGTGTGGTGCTGAGCAAGGCCTCTGTACATGATAGTGTACGCTGAGAGGTCCTGTGTGAAGCATGTGGCCTAGGGGTGGGTGACTATGAAAGGTAGCCCGTGCACCACAACCAAACTATGTTAGTACAGGGCTGCTCCAGGCTCAGAAGGAAGTGGCACCACTTTCTGTTTCACAAAAAGACAATATAGGATTTGGTTTCCTTATCTTTACAGTGTGGATAATTTTAGGATTTATTTCATGGGGCTATTGTGAGGATTTAGTGAATTAATATGTGTAAAGTCCTTCAGAAAGTTCTCAGATCACTGTAAATGTAGCTAACTTGTTCCTTATACTTTAAGTAAACATTAGAATCCATTTACTCTTACTATATATAGTCTGTACTTTTTTCATCTTCATATCTTTTATTGCTCATTTTCCTTCCCCTCTCAAAAATTCCTTCCTCTAGCGTACTAGGCTCCAATTTCTGCCTATTGATATCTTCTTTTTTCTAGTTCAGCTGAGATGCCATGATTGCCTGCATTGAGGTTTCCTTGTTCCCCATGTGTATGAGTTTTCTAGCTCTAAACTCAACTCTTGGGCACCAATGAACCTCTGTCATGATATATTAACCATAATTTGTATTTTATTATCTAAACTCATTTCAAGCACTTAATTTTTCCCCAGTACTGTGGCTTGAACCCAGGGGTGCTTTACCACTGAGCTAAATCTACAGTCTACCTTTCTTGAAAGATTTTAAGTGTCTTTTGGTATTATATAAGTTTCCACCTTATGTTCTCACAGTGCCTAGAAAATTATAGTGACAGAATAGGTTGGTATAAGTAATACCAAAACCTACTGGTGTTGTGTAGCATAAACAGTGCTTTCTATACAGTATTTAAATGACTTCTCACACAATTTTGTAGTATTTTCCCCCTTAACAAAAGAAAACTTAGATTAAATAATTTTTGTAGTCATAAATAGTTTAAAATGGTGGGGACAGAGATAAGAACCAAGATCTTTCTGGCTCAGAGACTGAGTTCTTTTGACTTCATGATAGCAATTTGTCTGACTCTTCACCTAACCCAGAACTACCCTTTATTGATCATATATTTCTAGATTCTTTTCTTACATTACTCTGAATGTTCCTTGCAGAGTGGTATTATTAATAATAATAATAATAATTATTATTATTATTATTTTGCAGATTAAGAAAATTAAGGCTTAAAGGTGGTAGGCAATTTATCTTTAATTTTGCTCAGCATGTCTATTACATTCAGATGATTCAAACCGTAGAGTTCAGTGTTATGGTTTGGATATGAGGTGTACCTCAAAAGCTGCTGGAATGTTTGGAGGTGAAATGACTGGACTGTGAGAGCTGTAACTTAATCAGTTCATGGGTAGTAACTGTAGGCAGGTGGGGCGTGGCTGGAGGATGGAAGGATTGTTCTTCTCTGTGGCCTCTTTCTTTTTTTCCCTCTGCCTGGCCTCCATGGGTTGAGAAACTTTCCTCCACTTTACCCTTCCACCATGATGTGCTGCCTCATCCTGGGCCCAGAGCAACAGAGTCATCTGAACTGTGAACCCTAAATTAAAATTTCCTCCTTTAAGTTGTTCTTGTCAGGAATTTTGGTCACAACAAAGAAAAGCTCACTAACACAGAAATTCTCCTTCCTGTAAGCTGTTGTTGGGGATTTTGGTCTCAGCAACATAAGACTGCCTAACATAGGATAAAATATTACACTTAGAAAAATAAGAATGCACAACTTAGGATCCTGAATGTGCCTCTTGAACTAAATTCTATGCACAGAGAACAAAGAGAAAATAAAAAGGAAGAAAGCAGTATCAGAATTAATGGTTAGATTTTAAAATAACACAAGAATATAATTTTGAAAAGGGAAAAATTGGGGGAGGACTTACTGGAAATTAGTATGACTTATTTAGGAGTAAAACCGCCATTAGTACTAAACTGTTATATATACTCAGCTACCGAAGTACTTAAAAATGCTTAAAATATAGATATTATTTAAAGTTACATGTCTTGAATATCATTAGTCAAGTTTGCCAATACTCTTTGATTGGAAAAGCTTGTTGGTTTGAGAAAAATAATGTACAAGTGAAAATAAAAAGGAAAAAAAAGGAACTAAAATAGTCCCGAAGAAATGACCCTAAAAGAGTAACCCTCCTTACAAAAATACTAGTTTCTAGAGCTCCCAGAGTGAATAAGGCGAGACACTTGCAATGCATTATAAATGTGTAATTACCATTTAAATAGAGGAAGAAAGCTAATGAGTGAATTAAGAAAAAGGCATTTCTTTTAGCCAATGAGAAAACTGGCATTTCAGGCAATAATCATCTAATCTACAGAATCCAGTTAACAAAGCTATTGTCATTCTGCCACTCACCCTCACCCTTTTAACAGGCACTCCCTAGCAAAAGGAAACAACAGGTTAAGTCTTTCTCCATGATTTTCAGGCACAATTCACTCATTAGGCTCTGGCATGCTCAATGTATAATTTAACAGTACATGTTTATCAAAAGGAAGCCAAGAGCCAGGTGTGGTGGCACATGTCTGTAATCCCAGGGACTTGGGAAGCTGAGGCAGGAGGATCACAAATTTGAGGCCTGCCTGGGCAATGTAGTGAGGCCTTAACAAATTCCCAAGACCATGTCTCAAAATAAAAAATAAAAGCCTAGGGATGTGGCTCAGAGGTCAAGTTCCTGTGGGTTCAACCCCCATTACAAAAATAAATAAATAAAGTTTAAAAAGACAACAAAGAGACATAAAACTTTCTCTTTAATTCTGCCTTTTTAATTACTTTGGCATCCAAATTATAAGATTAAACACAATTTTGAAGTAAATTTTTATTAACAGCACAATCATCCTGATGAGAAATCATCTCATTTCACCTCTAGTCCAATACAGGCTTTCACTAACAACATTCTTATTTAGGGATTTCCCTAGGAACACCTGTTCATGGATATGGTTGAACAAGTTGGATGTAGAAAATATTGCTTTATCCCATGAAGGCACTGAATATTCTTTTCAAATGAGATAAAAATTTGTCATGTAGAATTCATAGCTCTTTGAAAAGTATCAAATGTGTCCCTATTGAATATCTGCATAATGAAGTATAGAGGGTAAAAGATTGGTTAAGAACCACACAGATTATCTGGCAAGACCCCTCACCTGACGCATGTGCATTTTGCAAGTCTAATCTATTCCCTTTGAGTTCCTACAACTCTTCTTACCATGAGATTAGCTAGTTCTTATGATGGGTTTGGCAAAATTCATTTGGATTTATCAGGTTGTACATTGGTTAGATTAATTATTGAAACCAAATATCTAAAAAGAAGAATAAAAACCTGAGTATTTCTGAATTAAGAATACAAATGTGAAGCATGAAAAAAGTAGTCAATCATGGGCTAAAAGGCCATGCATGCACACAGAGTGACAAAAGTGATGGGGCTGTGGGTTGCATACTTGCAACTTTATTCTAGTTCTTTCTTTGTATCTTCATATGGCAATTTTATTTAGCATCTTTAAAATTTTTGTTATAAGACAGTGTAGCAAGTTAAGTGAACACTGTTTAACCATTCAGTTATCATTTTATGACTCACATATTAAATATGGGTCTCTGCATGTTTTTATGAATAAAATTTTATTGGAATACAAACATGTGCATTCAATTATGAATTATGTATAGTTGTTTTTGCACTAGTAGTTTAGCAAGTAGTCATGACAGGGCTCAGAAAGTCTAACATATTTACTGTCTGGCCCATTATAGAAAACCTTGGTGAGTCTCTGGTTAAAACTTCCATCTCTTATTGTTCTAGATGGGAATTATACTTTCTAGACACAGCCTTCTACTGTCTTATTCTCTGACCCATTTGATCTGTTTTTGTTTTTCTACTTCACCAAAATACCCCATTTTTAAGTTATCTTTTTGTATAGCAAATTTATGTTTATGTATTTTCCTCTTCTCAGTAACCATCACAATTAATTCTAATCCAAACTTTTTTTAACTTGAATGTAAAAGAGGTTACAGGTGGCTTGGTTTCTGCATTCAGTCAATTCAAAGAAAAATAAACTCAATCAAAATGAAAAGATATAATTGAAAAAATTTAAATATTTGGTTAGGCTCTAAAGAGAATGCTAAAGAGACTCAGGAAGAGTGTGCTCTTAATGAATAGTTGACTATTTCAAAATCTCATTATCCCAGAATCACTGCTTTCAATGCTCTCTCCTAGATGGAAGACAGATGCTATGGTGGATGCCATGGTATGCTGCCCAGACCTCCTTTCCAGGAGCAAAGCACTCACTTCAGATGTCAGGCCCTTTTTGAAAACTGCCCTCAGTCAAAGGGAGCCAGCTACTTCACTCATAGTTAAGCTCTTTTGTAGGGCATCCTGTATCTACTGATAGTTGAAGTTTGTGCACCTTGCTTTCATTTGAGACAACCTCTAAGGCCAGCCTGGTTCCAGTGCTCCCCGTGTAATTCATCAAGGCCTCTCTGGTGATTACATGACAGTTCAAACCCTTCTTCTGCCCAAGTCTATTTCTGTCTTTCCCTTACATGTGTTACTCCTGGGGGCATCCCCCTCTCAACCCCTATAGGCAAACCTCTGCCATCCAGCCTGTTTCTCAGGGAGACAAACTTAAGACAGCTGTTCTCTTCAAACTCTTTCTCTCATCCCATTTCCTGCTATACCTTGTCTTTTTAGATTTTTTACTTGTCCCTCCTCACAGTCCTGTTTCCTCCATTGCTGGATAAAACAATTTTCTCTCAATGGAGTTCACTACCTTTTTAAAAACTTTACCATTAAGATATGAAGGAAATCCATAGCTAGTTCTATAATTTATGGTAGTGTGTTTCAATGTCTAATTTTAGGCTCTCAAAATAGTCTCTTGTAAAAGATGGACTTGAGGGGCTGGGGTTGTGGCTCAGCGGTAGACAACTCACCTAGCATGTGTGAGGTACTGGGTTCAATCCTCAGCACCATGTAAAAAAATAAAGGTATTGTGTCCAACTACAACTAAAACAAACAAACAAAACAGATGGACTTGAAATATCAGGTCTATTCTTTTAGTGTTTAACTGTTTCATTTTGAACAGAATATCTAACCAAAAACCATTTAAAGTTGTGCTTTTTACCTTATGTATTTAAAAGGCTTTAAATGATTATTGGAGGGTAAACTGTAGAGTGAAAACTCCTCTTCTGTAGCCCTGCAAAATCATTTGCTTCAAAATGAAATGCTCTGGCATAAACAACAAGGGAAAAATAAGAAGTCAAACATATTTTAAACTCCTAACATTGAGCTCTTGTTTGGCAAGTATGTCTCAGAAAAAAAGGAAAGAAAGAAGGAAGGTAGGAAGGAGGAAGGGATTGAGGGAAGGAGAGAAAAGGAGAGAGAAGGAATGGAGTAGAGTGGGAGAGAAGGAGGGGGAAGGAAAGTAGGGAAGAAGCAAAAGAGAACATGACAACCACTATGAAACCAATCAGAAAACAGTTGTTTATTCATTAATTACTTTGCATATAGTACCTCTGAGAATTCTAGAAGGATTATCTTTTCTGGAGACCAAATGTTTAATTTTGTGAAATATCTAGCGTTGGCATCAGTTAGAATAAACAACTCATCTTTATTCAACTTGAAATTAAAAGTAAGAAAATAAATGGAAAGAGTAATATGAGGTGGGGGGAGTTTAGTTCTATTAATAAATATGAAAATAACCTATATAGTCTTCAAAATGAAACAATTATAATATTGAGGAATGATTAGTCAGAAGATCAATATCAGTTAGTAGACATACAAAAATATACATAAATGCAAATGGAAATTTAATTTATGAAAATGTTTCCATCTCATATCACTGGTGTAACAATGGACTTCATGTTGGTCCTTTATTTTTATATAATAAGCTTGTCTTCTTTATAGTTTCTGACTTAAATTCTAATTTGTTTGATATTAGTGTAGTTATCACTGTTTTCTTTTGATTTTCATCTTCATGGAATGACTTTTCCAATACCTTCACTTTCAATCTATGTGTGTCCTTAAAGGTGAAGTGAGTCTCTTGTAGGCAGCATATACTTGGTTCTTGTTTTGTTTAATACATTTGACCACTTTGTATCTTTTTTTAAAAAATTGTTTTAGGTTGAAGGTAGACACAATAACCTTTATTTTATTTTTATGTGGTGCTGAGGATCAAACCCAGTGCCTCACGTGTGCTAGGCAAGTGCTCTACTGCTTTGCCACCACCCCAGTTCACTCTGTGTCTTTTGAATAGAGAATTTAATGCATTTTACACTCAGGATAATTGATAAGAATTCACTGCTGGCATTATATGGTTACTATATAGTGATAAAAGGATAAATTCATGAAGAAAATAAAAGAATTATATATATATATGTATGTATATATATATATATATGTATATATATATATTATATATATATGTATTATATATATATATACACATATATATATAATTCTTTTATTTTCTTCATGAATTCACCCTTTTATCACTATATAGTAACCATATAATGTTAAAATGGTAAATTCATGAAGCAAATAATATAATTATATATATGTATATATATGTATGTATGTATGTGCGTGTGTGTGTGTGTGTGTACACACACATATACATACACACCTCCATTCAACATTGGCAAACCTAAATACACAAAGTAAATATTTAATAGACCCAAAGGGAGGGACAGACAATAATATAACAATAGTAAGGGACTTCAATAATTCACTTTCAACAGACAGAAATAAATTAAGAAACATTGGATTCCAACTACAGACCAAAGCTCAAGAGCAGCAGAAGACATACTCTTCTCAAACACACATGAAACATTCTCCAGGATAGACCCCATTCAGCCACAAAACAGGTCTTAAAAAAATTAAGGAGAATGAAATCATACTATGCTTTCTTATCGCAATAGTGTGAAACTAGAAATCAATAATAGTGGGAAATCTGGGAAATGCACTAATATGTAGAAATCAAGGAACATCCATCCTCTGGAACCTCCAATAGATCAAAGAAAAAATATCTAAAGGAAATAAAAAAGTAACTTGAGACAAACAACATATGAAAATGTAGAGGGCGCAACAAAAGTAGTTCTAAAAGGGAAGTTTATAGCAATTTGTGACCACTGAAGGGTAATGGAAAATAATATTCCTACAAGACAGCTCCCCAAGAAAAATGGAGGGACAATGTGGTGTGGAGGAGAGAGGAAAGGTAGCTAAACAAGAAACCTCTCCCAGTACATCATTTCCCAGTAATAACGGACCCTGAGGGAAAAAGCAAACATTCATCCCTCCCTGGGTTCATCCCCACCATCTCCACCAAAAGCAAACATTCACCCCTTCCCAATCACAATGGGTCCCGAAGAAAGGAGGCAAATACTGAAATACTGGGCTCTGGACTTTTACCCTTTCCCATTACAGATGAGTCCTGGAAGGAGAAAAGCAAATAGTGAAGCTCTCAGTAACAATGAGTCCCAGCGGAAGGAGTAGTGAGCTTTCCCAGTGATGAGGAGTTTCAATCTTTTTACAACTGCCTTCCTAAGTTAAAATTTTAACCTGCATAACTAGATCCCTGACTGTCCAAACTGCACACCCCCAGTCTCCAATGATTAATTCACCCTCATTGTAAACTCTAAACCCCAAACTCCTTCTGTAACCTGGGTGGGGGCATTTCCCATACCCAGAAAATGACCTTCCTGTTCCTGATGGATTGATTTCACTGCAGAATAGAGGAAAGCTTGCTGATCTGAGGTTTGCTTCCTCCTGCCTCCATCACTTGTGTACTATGCGCTTACAACCACATTGAAAAAGACTGGGATTGCGGCTTAGCGGTAGAGTGCTTGCCAAGCACTGGCGGGACCTGGGTTCCATACTCGGCATCACATAAAAATAAAGGCATTGTGTTGTGTCCATCTACACCTAAAAAATAAATATTTAAAGAAAAAGACTCTCCAAAAAAAAAAAAAAAAGCCTAATGTTAAATATCAAGGAACTTGGAAAATAACAAATTAAGGGCAAAGTTAGTAGAAAACAGAAATAGTAAAGATTCCAGTAGAAACAAATGAACTAGTGCAAAATCAAAAGAAGTGCTGGTATTGGAAAGACAACCTAAATCAACATTTAGCTACACTAACCACACTCAGATTTCTAAAACAGCTTTATTTAGGCACTATTGTATCTTCATTTTCTGCCGTCTTTTATTAAATGTTCAGGTATTGAAAATTTGTCTACATTTTACAGATTTGATTTCCCATTTTATTTCTTAATAATGCAAATTCCATTCCCGCAAAGTTGTTTAATAGATGGGGGGGCGGATTACATGTAGGAAATTCATGTGATATCCTCTTTGGGAACTTTACCATTGAAGACACTTCTTCTTTCTCTGGAAGATCTGTTATCTATTCCTCATATCCTATGAAAAGAGAAAATAAGTTGACCTTTTCCAATTCTTTCTAGCAAAAGTCAACAAAAACTTACCTAATTTGAAAATGTTAACCACAAAATATTGATAGACAATCAAAGTTTTTCTACTCTGAGATTTTATTGTTATTTTAATATTTAGGGATCAAATGCCTTAAGGAAGTATTACCTTGGGTGTGAATTTGACAAAGAAAAAAAGGTCAAATATTTGAAGTAAACCCAAAACTTGTTGTCTCCAGTGAGAAAAAAATTTGTGCATAATCAGTGAATCTCTACTTTTAGCAAATCATCTTCTGAATTTATTTTCTAGGAAAGAAATGAGGATGAAGAGCAATGCTATTACTACCTCTCCTGGAAAATTGTTCCTTTTGTAAATTTTGTAAATGAGGAGCATCACAGATTAATAACACACACACTATATAACATCTTATAGGTTCCATACTTTGCTTCTCCACAAGTCAGAAGTCTCCTGGTTCTGGCTTGCACTTTTAAGACTATCATATGCAAATAGGCTCCCAATTTGTAACTCCAAAAGATGCTGAGTCTCCCTCCACATTCAGACCATCTTTTCTTGATCTCTATGACACTGTTGTCTCATGCTTTTTCATCTTTTTCCTAATTCCTTTTGCAAGATTTTTATTTCCCTTATTAACCTTTTAATGCAGAATGGAAAATAATCTTGCCTTGTGAATTCGATTACCATTTATTCCTTATAATGGATCTAATATAACTAATGGTTCTCTATATGTAAGCTGTTTCTACCTAAAATAAAGAAGAATACAACCCTGTGCTCTTTTCCAACCATTTCTCCTACAAATTCTCATGGAATTTAAAGTGGAGGGGGAAAAACCCTGAAATAAAGTAAATTCTCTGTAGTCTTCTGGTTTGATTTCAACTCTGGGAAAAAGTAGCAATTGCCTGCACTTTAGTTCCTCTTCTGAAATAGCTTTCTGAAACATCTCATTCCAATATCACCAACACAATTTCTACATAACAAGATCTAGGAGTTGGCAATGGAGTGTGTATGTGCTCAATATTTCATCCTTGCCCTTTAAGGTTAGCTCTGCTCTTCACTCAAATTTTGGAACCTAAAATGTGGTTCCAGGCTTTTAGCATTTGCCTCTGTGGTCCAGAACACCATAATAATCTAGATGTAACCTCCAACCCCCTAAAGTTATTTTTAGTGGTAATTATAAAGGACCTTATAGCACCCTTTCCTCAATCATATTATCTAAAAATTTTTGAGGTCCATTTAATCAAGTGAACAGGTGGTGTGGGGTAGGGGCACAGTTCTGACTCCAACTGGGGCTCTGGGATCTAAGCCTGAGCAGCAAAGTGGCAATAGGCCTGCCCAGGAACTGGGTGATGAGCCAAAGGAAGCTAAGAGTTGAGTCCTGAGTAAGGGAGAGCCTTATAACTAAGGGAAAGATTAAAGAATTGAGTCGAAGAGAGGACACTGGGTCACCTAAGGTAATAGGTAAGATGAAGTGAATTAATTTAGGGAAAGTGTGCAAAGATTCCTTAAGGCAAAGTTCGTTTTTGTTAAGTTTTCTGGGTTGAGTATGAATTGAGGAACAAAGGAAGCAATTACATCCCCAACTGAGTCCAAAAATTTTAACACTTCTCCATCAAAATTGTGGGTTTTTTTTTACCAACTCTAGTGTAGCTATTGAAGTTATAAGAGTATGTCTCAGAAAGGAGAACAATGAAATCTGCTGTTACGTTTCCCATTCATACTTTAATTTTGATGGTGGAATAAGTAAGGAAGGGATTTTCAACTGTCAGTTACTGGAAAGGCCCAGGACATCCCATAAAATAAATGGAAGTACTTGCCACCAACATTCCAGGTGTTTACAGGAACCGTTACTCCTCTTGAATAAATGTTGGTTCTATATCTGTTCAAAATAGTGGTGAATGTAGAATTAGGCTTATTTTCAGAATAGTTAGGGTTAAAATTATTTTATTAGATAGAGCACATTTATATAATATTTTGTTTTCCTTGCTTTATTATATAGAATTCTCTTTTTAATCTATCCACAGAAGAATTAAAGCATTTGATTATAAAAAATCAATTAAAATAAATGGAATGTCATTTAAAATATCAATAATTAGTAATAAATTTAACAATTGCTTATTTTATTTTCTGTATCCCCTTACTAGAATGTAAACTCTGTGAAGGCAAGGGTTTGATCTTTTTTAAAAAAAAATATTTATCTTTTTAGTTATAGGTGGACACAAAATCTTTATTTTTATGTGGTGCTAAGGATTGAACCCAGTGCCTCACGCATGGTAGGTGAGGGCTCTACCTCTGAGCCACAACCCCAGACCTTGATCTTTCTTTTTCATCATTACATCCTTAATGACAAAGATATTACCTAGTGCATAATGAGTATTTAACAAAGGTTTTCAGAAGGAATAGATGAGAATCAAGGAGGCACCAAGTATGTGGGCAAATATTTATATTCCCCTAACATTTAGAACTTTTAAAAGTGCTTTAGTGTTTATAATTATATGGCTGAAAACAAGAATATTATATCAAATCAGCAATCAATATTTTGATGCTTCATTGGTCATTTAAGGGTATTATTTAAAAGAAAGACTGATGTTTCTACAAGGAATTAATTTTTTTTTTTTTTGCACCGCTAAGGATAGACCTCAGCACCTTGCATGTGGTAGGCAATACTCTACCACTGAGTTGCATGTCCAGCAGACTGATGCTTCCAGAAGCCAACCAAGATCATTGGATTTTAAAGTACAATAAGTCTTTAAAAAAAAATTTTTTTTGTTCTAATTAGTTATAATGACAGCTGAAGGCACTTCAATTCAAAGTACACAAATGGAACATGATTTTCCACTTCTCTGGTTGTACAATAAATCCTTAATAGTATAAATTCTTCTAGCAGAATACAGTTTCCACCTAATTAACAAGGCCTAGAATATCTATAGTACAAAATCAAACAGAAGAGATGGTATGAGAATAACTAAGTTAAACAAAAACTAAGTGCAATTGTTGAACCGTATTTGCAGAGAGGATTCATGTTTTTTTCTTCTGAATTGTAGATTAAAGAATCTTCCCTGTAATTTTAGCTGCTCAGACGCTGAGGTGGGAGGATCGCAAGTTCAAGGCTAGTGTCAGCGATTTAGGGAAAATACGTCTCAAAATAAAAAAAAAAAAAAAAAGGACTGGGGCTCTCCCAGCCTAAGTCGCAGCGACAAGGCTAAACACACCAAGAAGGTCGGAATTATTAGTAAATATGGGACCCTCTACAGTGCCTCCCTCCAGAAAATGGTTAAGAAATTTGAAATCAGCCAACATGCCAAGTACACTTGCTCCTTCTGTGTCAAAACCAAGATGAAAGAGACCAACTGGGGGGATCTGGCAGTGCTGATCCTGCATTGAAAACAGTGGCTGGTGATGCCTGGACCTACAACACCACTTCCACTCTCACAGTCAAGTCTGCAATCAGAAGGCTGAAAGAATTGGAAAAAACCAGTAGAAGTTCTACCATTTGAGACATCCCTAGCCTATAATAAATGGGCTAATTTATATAACAACAAAAGGACAGGGAACATAGCTCAGTGCTAGAGCGCCCCTGGGTTCAATCCCTAGTACCACAAAACAAACAACCTCTCCCCAAGCTTTGCTGATGGCTCTTTGCTCAACACCCTACTCTTAGGGGTAAAATTTGCCACTTTATACATAAATACAAAGAAAATGATTACACAAGAAGTCAGGATCTTGGAAGGAAAATATAAAAAATAAAAGTAAATAAAAAGCAGCCTCTTGCCACATATGTAATGTGTTCAAGAGCTCTTTCTTTCCCTACCTTTCTTTGTTATTTTTTTAGAGGTAAAGAATAAGGAGGCAGGGGTGGGGTGTAGAATAAGGAATATCTTCTATCTTATCCTATCTTGTCCTTATATGTTCACAAAGAAAGAACAGAAAATCTTGAAGCTAGAGAAATACAAATTCATAGAAAAAAATGGAGGTCTTAAACAAGCAGAATATTTAGGCAGTCCTTATATTTTTTCCTAAGCCTGTTAGTGGACACCTATTTTATCTTTGGTTCTATCTATCTTATCTATGGGTCCTTCTTATAAAAGATATATGATCTGAATAAAGAAAATAAAACCATATTGAGCATTAGGAGGGAAAAAAACCCAAATTTATAGGCAGATATGCACTACAGAAATATTCTCCAAACCTTTGGCAAACTCACTTTGAAACAAAATCACATGATAAGGTACCATAGGAAAAGAAAAAAAATACTAAAATGAGGATGATAAGAGAACCTAAAAGTTCTCCTAATTCAGTAGAATAATCAAGAGAATTCTACTAATTTTTGTACATTAGAACCTGATGTCAGAGGACTTTCAGAAGAATGTCCATTGGAAGAAAATGAAAACATTTTATTAAGTATAAGACAAATGGTCAAAGCGGTAGGAATAAACATATATGGATTTTTAACAAGAAATAATTAAAATAGTTATAAACTGTAGAAAATTCAGAAATTGTATTGAAAAGTCACAGTGTACGCATGAAGCAAGCTGAAATGCAGCATGATCTTGAGAAATGGAGAATAAGAAAAGAGAATCCACTTGGTCTTGACACCTTGAAACAATGCAAACTAGTAGTATAGCATTGTGTTTCCTACTTCCACTTTGGTTCCTTAGTGAACAATATTTAAACCATTATAATATGTTTTAGTCTCTTAAATAATTTAAAAAATTTATGCTCAAACCATAGAGTAAGCACTTCAAGATAATTATATCCCAGGACACAACATAAATATTACACATTTGGCAGGGTTAAATTAATGAGAAAGTTTACAGGATTTAAGAGATAGAAGGAAAGGATGAATGTAAGAAAATACAGGGAATCAAATTGTCTTATTTTAAAAATAATGGGAGAAGTACTGAGATATAAAAATAGAGGTTAAATGGATTATTCAAAGTCCACAAGATAGCCAGCAGAAGAAATATTAGTAATCTTAAGGTCTAATAAGCACAAAGAATGACAAATAATAATTTTAAATCCCCAAATAAAAAGATGATATTATCTACTAACAACAAAATAATAAAAAATTCATTGATAGTGAAAGATAAAATCTTCAACTTTCATGACGGGGAATCAATGAATAGCATGTAAAGTCAGTAAGTCATGAAAAACCTGTAATACCAGCAGCTCAGGAGGCTGAGGCAGAAGGATCGCGAGTTCAAAGCCATCCTCAGGTATTTAGCAAGCCCTGACTAACTTCGTGAGACCCTGTCTCTAAATGAAATTTTAAAAAGGGTGGTGATCTGGTTCAGTGGTTGAGTGCCCCTGGGTTCAATTCCTGGTACTAAAAAAAAAAAGGGCTGGGGTTGTGGCTTCAGCGGTAGAGCACTGCCTAGCACCTATGAGGCCCTGGGTTCTATCCTCAGCACCATATAAAAATAAATAAATGAAATAAAAGGTATTGTGTCCAACTATTTAAAAAAAAATAAAATATTTTTAAAAAAAGAAGTCATGAAAAGAAGATATAACTATCTAATTCAAATAAGAGGAAGTAACCAGCAAAAGAAGTACAAAGTACGTTCTATGTAACATTTCAAAAGTTTGACAGTACAAATATGATTTAAAGATGTTTTGATGATTGACATTTGTAACTAAGAGGATAATATCTGGCAAGAAGGTGTTGGAAATAGGAAAATTAATTATTTTTTCTTTTCAAGCTATAATTTCTGTACTTTTTAACTTATCCTTACCGTGTGGATATATTATTTTATGACATAAAAACATAAAACATTTCCTAATAATGAGCTTAGCATTCTTTTCACTGATAGTATTCCAAAGTGTTATGCTATAATTTCATTATAACTATTATATTATAATAGTGTTATTGGACTCAATAATATCCTCATTCCAGGACTTACTTATAAGAAACTCTTAGAATACTAAAACAACATAATACAAGGATAAAATAAACATACTCATGCATGAAATGGTAATAGGCACAGCAATACCACAGAAAAGCTATCAATAATATTCCTGTGAGTATCAGCATCATGATTCCAAACATGTCAACTGAAACATATGAAAAGAAATATGTTTTAATGATAGAAAATATTTCTTACATCTTTATCCTATTATCATTTGTAATGTGATTATCAGATACATATTACAAATCATTATTGGAAATAATGATAAAATAACATGTATCACAAATTCCAATGAAACTGCATTTAATACAATAATCACCAACATCTAAAAATAATCTGGGTGCTAAAAGGAGGTAACCTTTAAATCTTCTCTATTTTGGTAAATGATTAAGGCTCTCATTTATTTTTCTCCATTATTTTTTCTTGAATTACATTTTTGGTATTTTCTCAATAGATAAAATAGCAGATCTTTCAGATTATAAGGATGCACATAGACATCATGATGTGTTTTTTTGTTTGATTCATTATCAAAAAGTCAGCCCAGGCTTGCTGAGAAAGAAGATTTCTAATTCTCACAAACTTTTTATTCCCCTCTACTATGCAGCTTATTGTACTGGAATATTGTAAAATGAAACTAGGAGGGAAAAAATATGAAATTGGAGACTTGAGTTTCTATTCATACTAAATACATACTAAATGCTTCTTTATAAACTGCAAACACCTGTGCTTTAAATATACCTGATAGTACCTGAAGCAACTGGAGACTTGAGGGCAAAATTGTATCTTTTCACTTCAACTAAGAAAAAATAGATAGCTGGTTGTTCTGGATGGGTTCTCTCATATAGTTGGGGTTTCAGATGGAAAGTCTTTTGTTTCAAATTTTTGGAAAGCTTAAAGATACAGGTATATTTTCCTACCTTGATATATTCTATATAACATCTCAAAAGTTTGACAGTACAAATATGACTTAAAGATGTTTTGATGATTGACATTTGTGAAGTCTTAGGGAGTCCTGGTTTTGAAGGGCATTTCTCAATATAGACTACATTAACTGAGAAAATATGTTATAATAGTGCTATTGGGCTCAATGATATCCTAGTTCCAGAACTCGCTTATAAGAAACTCTTGGAATACAAAAACAACATAAGAATACAAACCTCCCTTAACTAGATTATAAATATCATACCTCAGAAATTTTTAAAAATAAAATTTAAAGTATTTAACAAGTCAGATGGCAAGACATCCACCAGTTGGAATGGTGGCTCATAATCTGAATCTACAATGGCTGGAAACAACCAATAAGCATGTATGGGGTCTAGGGAGTACTGATGTACATCCCTGGATTTGCTGTTTTAATAAAGTAAATAGGATAGTTTTAAATGCTTCAAATTAGCAAATCACTACTACTTGCAAGTTGGTGGAATAAAGTACATATAAATTTAAATAAGGAAAACTCACCTTTACAGTTTGACCAAAATATAGAATTGAATGGACACCCAGCAAATGGAAAACAAAATTTTTTGCAAACCTTTTCTTCATTGCACCAAATACACTGTATTTAGAAAGAAAATAATAATAATCAAAGCAGTGTCCACATATTATAA
Source organism: Marmota flaviventris (assembly GCF_047511675.1). Taxonomy (NCBI): domain Eukaryota; kingdom Metazoa; phylum Chordata; class Mammalia; order Rodentia; family Sciuridae; genus Marmota; species Marmota flaviventris. The sequence goes on from NC_092498.1 coordinate 26,291,329, forward strand.
TCCAATCACAGTAAGTATTCAATAAATAACAGCCATCATCATCGTCATGATTTATTATTTGTAGTACATGTTATTGGTGGCCTTCCCATGTCTTCTTTACCAGGCCCAAGCACTCAAACCTCAGCTGCAATAAATTTTGTCTGTGATTGACTCACAAATTTCCCTGCTCTTGATTGACTCCCCTTGGTAGATGAGGATCACCTTGCTCTTGAGATTATCCTCACCCTGGACCAGTAACTGACTGGTATGGGGTTCAAAACCATAAGCATCCTTGCCTAAGTCAGGGACAATTCTGCTATGTGATTTTTTTTTAAAGTTGTAAATGGACACAATATCCTTATTTATTTATTTATTTTTATGTGGTGTTGAGGATTGAACCCAGTGCCTCACACCTGAGGGGCAGGTGCTCTACCACTGAGCTATAGCCCCAGCCCCTGATTTTTTTTTTCTTTTTCCTCAAAAGCTGTCCATGATTCAGGGCAAATGTGGGCTTTAGCTGAGACCCTATCTTTTCTTGGCTCTCATCCCTTGTTTTCCTGAATCCTTCATATCTTCATGGGATTTTGCTAATGAACAGCCACTGAAAAATTGCATGGATCTGGATCCCTTTCTCAGACTCTGCATTTAAACCCAAGATACTATGTCACAAAGCAGTAATAAGGGCTGCATTAGATAGTTTTTAAAAATGTCTCCAATACTCTCCTATTCCCCTTGTCTGCAGAAACCACTCTTTCCTCTGGGGAATCTTTCTCTGTTACCATGGCCCTGGTGGTGTTATCAGTTAGGCTTATCTCACCTCCCTCTGCCTTCTGCTCATTGGTGGTCAAGTAATCATGTGTAAATAAGAAAGCTGAAGTCCCTTGCTGAAGTAAATGAAAAAAAGGCACAATGGTGAAAACTATTATTAGAAACTATTATAAGAAACAGTTAAAAAAAAAAAAAAGAAAAAAAGGACAGAGTGGTAAAAATGGCTGTCACATAGGAACTACCATGTGACAGGTATTGTTCTGTCTTTCATGCATTCTCACTCCTTTTGAAAACTTTGTGTGCTAGATACCATTATGTCCACTTTATAAATGAGGACAATAAGGCACACAGCAACTACATGACTTATACAATATGGTCACAGGGCTAGTAAATAGGAGAGTTTGTATTGGAAGCTAAGCAGCCTGGCTCTGTGCTGGTAACCAATTCTGTAAGAGTGGTTCCAAGTCCCTTCCAATCACCTCTTGCTATACATCCTAAAACCAGGAAAGGTAATGATTCACCCAATGTAAAGAACTACCCCAGACATACTGCTTGAGAACAAGAGATGGCTAAAGTTTTTTTTTTTTTTTTTTTCATGTTGGTCAAGATCAAAGGTCAAGTCATTTAAGCAAATCTTGGATGGAAGCCACTAAGGCTGAATGGGTCCTGTATTCTTAGACCATTGCTTAAAGACTGAAACTGCAAAGATAAGACCTAGATTCAAGGACTATCCATTTTTTTATTTTTTAGTTGTAGTTGGACACAATATCTTTATTTTATTCATATATTTTTATGCGGTGCTGAGGATCGAACCCAGGGTCTCGCATATGAAAGGCGAGTGCTCTACCACTGAGCCACAACCCCAGCCCTCAAGGACTATCTTATAGAGAGACTTCTAGTCTTGGTTGTTAGTTCTCAGAGTTTTGAAAAATCAAGCCCATTCCATCTAGCAGAGTTTTAAGGAAGATAAATTTCCAGAATAAACTTGAACCCAGCAGAGAGGAATATGTGGTAACTCAATTGCTGAGCTGATTCCCAGGCTCCAGTAACCTAGTCTACAGCAGGGAAGCTCTGATAGCGGCACAGTGCTCAGAGAAGGCTTTCTTTCCTATACTTCTCTCTACTGGGTCCCTGAGAACACTGGAAAAGGAAAAGGGAGCTGTTTCAATAGACCAAGCGTGGGGCAGACTGACTGGTGACCAACCAACTCACTTCTCAGCCAGGGAAACTCAACAGAGTATATTATAGACTCAATATGATATAGGACCACTGACTACTATGGTGTCTTCTAAATGAGAGGTTTTACTGTTGTTATCCTGCTTTCTCTTTTCTATTGAATATTGGGTCTTTGGGAGTTGATTTAACTGATTCTGACTCAAAGGAACAAAGCCTAAGGAGCCATATTCAAGCATAATTCAAGAGTAACACATCTCTCTGAGATTCCAGACTTAGACCTTGACAGTGACTTGAGGTCAGTCCAATTTTAGTTGAGACTTAGTGGCATTAATTTTCTAGGAGCACTTTTCAAAATATGGAAATGAAGAAAATAAAATACTCATACTCTGACCGGGAAAAGGGTGAAATACCATAGATTGAAGTAGTTTTATTCCTTTTCTTTTTAAATATTCTCTGTTTTGCATTCCTATTCTCCTTTTTCTGATAATCATACCCTTATCCTTTGTGAAACTCTTTCCCTAATTCTGTATGATCCTGCAGCTAGCTGTCAGTCATCTTTGCCTTACCCATTTCCTACTATTAGAGTGGTCATTTGACCAGGGCACTCAAGAGTAGCATAGACTTTGGCCCAGTAGCTAGTGCTGGACTGAACATAGGTCCAAATATGGCCAATTATATTCTTCTTCAGAGTTATATACAGACATTGGGAGATATTTGCTGGCAGCCAGCCTCTTCTACAGCTGTATGGAGAATGTCCATTTACTGTGGGAGAAAATGAGGTCAACACACAGGAGAGAGGAAAGGAAAGAGAAATGCAAATAATATCCTTTGAGATTCAACTGAACATGAAATAAGGCTACCCAATTTTTTGGGCCAGTGAATTCCCCTTTTGATTAAATTAGTTTGCATTGGCTTCTCCCACTTACCACAACAAAAATGTGATACCTTAACTATCTTGACTAAGTCTAAAATGTCCTCAAAAATGACAACTTCATACTCATTGTCCAGAGGAAAATTATAACATATTCAACATCCTGAGACTGGTAATGTATAATTTAGGACAAATTACAAGGATCTTTTTCTTGTAGGTAAGGAAGAAGACCCATATGAGTTCTTACCAACCTCCCATCTCTTATTAGTGTAACAACTGAGAAGCCAGCTGAAAGGCTTTAGGGTAATTATTATAATTGCCCTTTAGGAAAATTAGAGTACCCAATTTAGGGTATAAGCCTGTTTTAGTAAGCTTATATGGACATTGAAATTTCTATTTTATGAAGAAATATCACTGAAATTAAAAAATTGCAAAAGGGGAAGGTACACAATTATGTTTAGTAGTTTGTTAACATTGTATAAAATGGCTTAATATTATATTGGCAAAGAAATAGAAAATGAGTATTATTATGTAAAGGGGGATTTGAAAACAGTGGACACTGAACACAAAAAAAGAGCATTTACAGGATATATATTGGTAAATGTTAGATGCAGAAGAGATTACAGGTGTACAAAGCACTGTTTTTGTTTTCTGGAGGGTCAATTTAATGGGTGGGTAAAATATGTACACTTTACAAAATTACATACAATTCTAAGTGGAAGAATATTCTCTCAAAGTGTTGGAACATGTACAAAATGTAATAGGAATTAAGAGGAGAGCTCACTTTTCGCTGGAGTGACTACACAGGTTTCTTTCAAAGAATAAGGAGAGGTTGGCCTAAGTTTTGAGGAGTGGGGTGGGTCAAATGTGTACAGAAAAGGAGGGACTTGAATACAGAAGATATGACAGCATGAAAATCTTGCCACATGGCAAGAGGGAAAGTCTGCTATGGTGGAGTTGTACAGAATAATTTGGAAGGATCATCTTCTCTTGGATTGTGATGGGTCCTGAATGTTAGAATAAGGAGCATTTCATCTTAATAACTGAATTATTTGCAGCTAAAGGTGAACATGAAAGAGTGTTAAATGACAACAATAAACCAAAAGGGCCTGGAGGGATAAGCAGTAGTGGGATAGGGGTGTGGGAAGTCCAGCAATCAGCTGAAAGAAAAGAATGGACCATAGATTCTTTAAAGAAGACAAAGGAGCTAGAGATTTCTAAAATTATTATATGGGTATGGAGAATGGTACCAGTAATAAATATGGGAAATGAGCATATTTGTGGGAGACAAAATCATAAATCTAGCTTTAGATACCTTGAGCTTGAGGTGATAAAAGAAATTATCCAAGAATAATTGTTGATCAAGCAATGTAATCATGACTACCAGGAGCTGTTAGATCTAAGAACATGAATTTGGGGTTTCTTGATACTTACATAATCATGGAAGCCATGACCAGTTGGGATAGCACAGGGATGAGGACACAGTACTAGGATGTGCTCTCAGGTAGAAATATAAATAAGAAGGGTTGGCAAGGGTAGTTGTATAAAGTGAAGATCACCAGGGAAGGAGCAAGTTTCCAGAATGATGAGTGCCTAACTAGAAAGATTAGGGTTTTAGAGAGTTTTTTGGTAACCTTTAAAACAGTTTGTTAAATATTCAGTCACACTGCATGACAAGCAGTGGTAGAATAAATACTATAGCTATTAAAAAAAAAGTGGGTTTTTTTAATGTGTGTGTGTCCCCCCCACCACCACCACATTTTGTCAGAACTCAGAAAGAAAGACATTGCAGAGACTGGATTTAGACTGGATTTGTCAGAGAGGCAACAAGAAAATGAGAAAGGCTTTGAGTTTGTGAATGTGCATGTTTCTGAGTGGAATGCTTGCATGAGGCAAAGACTAAGAGGTTAGCCTTGGGAATTAAAATAGGTTTCTTAAAGGGAAAGAGTAAGAGAAAAGACATTGAGTTGGTGAAAATAATAATAATAATAATAATAATAATAATAATAATAATAGAACCTGAGCCTGACAAATGGCCTTAACATTCTCAAGGAAAATCAAACTTCGGAAGAAGTGTTGTACCAAGATTAAGGAAAGGTGTTGGGAATAGTGCCATGGAAAATAATCCTTGAGACTGGTTCCCACCCCATCCACCTAGGGACTTTTGACAGGTGATACCCACATACACACTGGCATATCCAGATTTGGATCCATAGCCCTATTCACCTTCCCCTACCCCATGTACTAACTATCACAAGCATCTGTGCCTATGTACACATACTTTTAAAGAAAAATAGATAACAAAATGGGTATCGTTGTTGGGTAGGAGTTGTGGCATTTATATTTTACAAACATGGTCATTTTATTTGAACTATTAAATAGATAAGGTAGACTGTGGGAGATTCACAAGTCCATTAGGTTTGTTGTAACTTCACACCTTTCTGTCCTAATAATCCATATCAGGATGCAATAAGTAGAAAGATTTGATTATGAAGAAAGCCTAGGATCTACTCTTATTTTTAAAGTCTGTTGCAAAACTCAGTCATATAACTCTCATTAGCAAAAAATAAAAATTATTTATGACAGTCTCACCATTGTAACATCACAATTAATAACTATTTAAAGGATTTCACAGTGATGCATAACAACTCTAAATAGCAATGAGGATCCAAGTAAAGCAGTGTTTAGCCTGTTTTAGTCAGTATGGCTTTAGAAATTTTATTAATAATGGAGGAGAATATATCAACAAAAATTTTCTTTTCACATGGTGTATTTATGACTAATGTGTTGTGAGGTAGGGTTATGAATGAGTTGCTTTTTTGTGGATTTGGTTTTGGTAAGAATATATTCTAACTCTTAAGAAGGTCTGCCTACACTTTTTAATTTCAAGGAAAAGTTTTAGATTGGATCCAGTTAATATTCTCTTACAGCTAAGAAAGATAAGCATATAATTTATCATTCTAAGTAGAATACTTTGGGAAACTAGCAGTGGGTATAAATAATTTCTCTGGGTCAATGAAGCAAAGGACATAAAGTAGGACAGTCCCAGACATATCACAACATCTGTTCATCCTTTTTTTAGTCCAAGAAGAACTCAAGTATTCTTGGTTGCTTCATGAATTACCATCTATAAATCCTGGCACTCTCTCTGGGAGGTGGCAGGAGCTGTCAGTGAAAGCCTGTGTCCTTCCAAATTGGGGGAGGACAGGGAATCTTTTTCAAAAGATGATACCCTAATTCTATGTTGACTATGGGAATTATCCTTCAGTTAATTTCTATGAGGTACTGGTAATATTTTAAAAACTACATTCAAATACATATATCCCCAGAATTGCCATATAGACACTTATGTTTAGAAAAGTTTTAGGATAAAGTGTACTAAATGTAATTTAACTTCTTCTAATGGCTTGAGTTAATTCAGTAGTTACTGAATGCTTGCAGGTGCTAGGAAATATGTGAAGTGTTACAGATGCAAAGATGACTAAAACATAGACAGTCCAGGGAACTGAGAACAGAGGGAAAGTGAGAACAAAAACAATTTATATGATACAAGTTACAATTTAAAAATGTATGTAAGTTCAAAAGAGAGGTGTAGGGGAACAGAAGGAGTAATCTTCTAAGAGGAATGGTAAGGGTGGGTAAAAAAATGACAGTAAATGTATTGATTTGGGGAGTGAAGTTTATACCTAAAGTCTCTATTTTTATGTAGATTAATGGGGTATGGGATAAGATTGGACCTTTAAAGATGGTCACAAAGTTTTGAAATTACTGCTATGGGGAATTTTAGGAAACGCTGCCAACCAAAGGCAAGTACTGAGTAGCATTTGGGCTCAGGTGAACCCAGAAATTGTGAATTTGTAATGGTACTAATGCAGATTCTCATGATATATGCTTGAGCAGCAATCAGCTAAAAAAAATGCACAGTAAATGAATACATAGACTGAAGGACCCATCAGAGCTGGGAAATATAGATCCAGCATAGTTAAAAATAAGAGGGCAAGGCTATTAAAGTAGTATTTGTTGCTGCAACCCCCAAGAATAAAATGGATCCAGGCAAGAATCATTTTTGGCTGCTTGCATCATCAAATGCTGAACAACAGTCCTCATTCACCATTCAATAAAAGTTTTCAATGTGAAATATTCCTGCCAAAAAATTAAACTGAACTTTATTAATCCTCTATATCTATTTACCAGTTTATAAGAACAGAACAGCTGAGAACACCTGTAATCCCAGCTATTCAGGAGGCTGAGGTAGGAAGATCACAAGTTCAAGGCCAGCCTGCGCAACTTAAGGAGATCCTGTCTCAAAATAAAACTAAAAAGAGCCAGGGGCATAGTTTAGTGGTAGACAGTTTGCCTAGCATATGCAAGGCCCTGGATTTAATCCTTAGTACCAAGAAAAAAAATCAGGAAAAAGAGGAACCTGGATGTGATCAGCAAAACCCAGACTGTAGGAAACCCAATGGGACAAACAATTCAGCTTCTTCTTTATTACAATTAAGTTGTAATAAAGAAAAAAAAAAAGAGGGAAAAGAATAAATAGTTTAAAAGAAACTTAAGTTATATAGCAGTCAGTTTCAGCATATATATCTGAACTAAACAAAAACATGAAACAAGGCTAATTGGTTATTTCCTGGGAACTTGATGATATTAAGAAGTCACTGTTAATTTCTAGGTGTGATCATGGACTTGTAATATTTTAAAGTAAAGACCTTATGTATTAGACATACATACCTATATATTTACAAATAAATTATATGGTATCTACATCATTATTTAGTTCAAAATAATCAATTGTGAGAGGGAGGGCATAGATGAAACAAGGTTGACTGAGATAATTCTTGGAGGTATAGGATGTATAAAATTTTATTATACTATTCTCTCTCTCTCATACACACACACACACGTGTGTGTGTGTGTATACATATATATATGTATGTGTATATATATATATATATATATATATATATATATATATATATATATACACTTTTTGTTAGGTTTTTGTTTTGGCACTGGGGATTGAACCCAGGGACCCAGGAGCACTTAACCACTGAACCCATCTTCAGTCCTTTTTAAATAATTTATTTAGGGACAGGGTCTCACTAAGTTGTTTAGGGCCTTGCTAACTTGCTGAGGCTGGCTTTGAACTCATGATCCTCTTGCCTCAGCCTCCCAAGCCGCTGGGATTATAGGAGTGCACCATCATGCCAGGTTATTGTTGTTTTTGAGACGGGGTCTTGCTATGTTACTAGGCTGGCCTTGAACTCCTGGGCTCAAGTGATCCTCCTGCTACAGCCTCCCAAGTAGTTGGGACTATAGTCACACACCATAGTGCCTAGCTCTGTTTTCTCTATTTTTATACATGAATATTTCCAGTGTAAAATATTTAGCAATGAAAAAGCAGGAGAATATTCATCCAGGTGAACAGCCATGAAAATTCACAAGGAAGGAAGGAAGGAAGTCCATTAAGAAAGAGTCAATAACCTTGAAGGAAAAAGGAGAGGGTGAAAGGACTGAAAAGTACTCTTTCTTGTTAAGTCCAAAGAGTAGGTACCATGTTGGGAAATGGGAAAGTGATGTTCAGTGTAAATTGTGCAGGGTTCAGAGTATGTGGTGGAAGTGATATCCTATAGTGATATCCTATGCATGGTGTTGAGAAGGTGAAGACACTGAGATAGAGTGTTTCTAGCTTTTTCTGGCTTCAGAAAGTTTCCAAGGCCGAGAATAAACTGGACCAAGAATTCCATGAACCAGAAGAAGCTCTAGTCCTCATTAAAGCAGAAGAGTGACCTGGAGGAAGATAAGAGGCACATCGTGGTATGTGCAGATCACCATGACAGATACCAATTACTAGAATGTCCTCTTTGCTAATTAGAGTTTTTTCTTCTGTCTTTGGTGTTAATAGTCAATTCTCCAATATAGATTAGACTAGAATGGTTTTGTAAGGGTTGCTGCAAAGCTCTCTGTGGCACAAGTAATACCATTTCCCCCATTGCCTCTGGTATTTCTAATTTCTTCCAAATCTGAAGTGAAGAATAAAGATGTCAGACATTTAATCATCAGAGAAGAGGACCTTAGCTACACTTAGGAACTGTGTGTCACACTCTATTATTTAGGGATTAGAATTGGCAAGGAAATATTCACTGAATCTCAAAAGACATATTTTCTTTTCTTCCAAAACTTCTTCCAAAATTTCAGTGTGATTTTCTTTTTCAAGCCAAGAATTGTTTTCTTTCTAAAATATAATATTCTAGAAGAAAGTACATATTCCATCTAAATTATTTCCATTATTTATTTCTAGACTCTCAAAGCATGATTTGAAATGGAGAAATAGATTTTAGTAACTGTTATTAGTTATTCCTTTATAAAAAAGTGTATAAAACAACATTTAGCATAGCTTTTTGATGACAATTATAAATGTGTGAATTTATAACATTCCCAAGACAATTGCCTCATAAGAAAGTTAACTTACTTTCTTATCTTCTGTGCACAACTGACAACTATTCTTTTGAGTACATGCTACAAGAAAAAAAAATTAAGTACAAAAATGTAAATCAAAAGCCTATTTATTGCTCAACTTTATAAAAAAGTGCATTTCATTTAGTCATTCCTCTTTCAAGCCATATTCATCCATATGAAAACATTTTACTTCGTTATTTTCACATAGCCAGATACTTTTCCCACCAGCACTGTTTAAATCCTGTAATTTCCTCCTGCTACTCGAAAAAACAAGAAATGGCATCATCCCACATCCATTAGCCAAGTTCTAAAAAACAACTTCCCCAAAAAAATATGAAAAAACAAATTGGAACATCATTGTATATTTACAACATCATACTTCAGAAACCTCTTTTAAGTAACTCTTTTGTTATTCAGCATAATTTTGCCAACACATTCCTGGTTAGCTAATTAGTCTCTTAACTATTGAAAAAGTATAATTCTCCATACTCTTTGGCCCAAAGTTTTAAAAAGTTACCCCAAATAAAGATTTTTATTCTTATGGAAAAAAATAGACAATATAACTTATTTGAAAGTTCTAGAATGAAAACTTTGAGACTGGGGGAAAAAAAGCATTTTGATAGTGCATTATATTATTCTAACATTTTCTTAAAGAAAGGGTCTAGAATTAATGCCCTAGTTGTTTTGTGATATAATAACAATAAAGTCACTCTGCCTATTATTTGGGGGATAGCATTCATATGATCTGCAAGAAAGATCAGACACTTCCATTTAATTTCAAACTGTCTGATTGAATGAAGATCTGAGTTGACTGGGGAAGAATTTTACAATTCAGTTTTCAAATTAAGTCCTATTGAGTGTTTCTTCCATTAACCCAAAAGTATCTTTGAAGTCCCTATGAGAAAGCTGAGTGAAAGAAAAGGCAAGGTAAAAGAGAAAGATTCTACCTTCTGCCATGCCCTGGATGGCTGGCCTCATCCAGAAGATAGGAGCAGGAAAAGGAAGGGCACAAACTTAGCCACTATCCTCCAAACTCCACTTGCTTCCCATGGCTTTTGTTGTTAACTAGAACTTTTATTTTGGAATAATTTAAGAGTTATGGATGCCACATATATTGTGCAGGCAGTTCCTCTATACCTCTCACCCAGTTTCCCCATTTCTAGCGTCTTACACTACTATGATACATTTGTCAAAACTAAGAAACTAATATTAATGTACTATTTTAAACTAAACTCCAGGTGTTATTAATATTTCACCAGTTTTTTACACTAATGTCCTTTTCAGAATCCAAAATCCCACCCAGGATATCACAATGAATTCAATCATCATCTATCCTGGTCTGCAACAATTTCTCAGTCATGCTTGCTTTTCCATACCTGAACAGTCTTGAGAACGGACTTATCAGATATTTGGTAGCACACCTCTTAATTTGTATTTATCTGATATTTTTCACACAATTAGATTGTGAACTTGGGTTTTGGACAAAACAACAAAATAAACTGCAGAGGTGAAGTCCCCCGCTCATGTCAGTCTATAAAAGAGGTTTAAATTGAGCATTTTGGTAAATAAGCAGCAATCTCTTTCTCTAATAGTCATTCTTGCTCTCACTGGAAAAACCAATCAGGGGACAACTCACCTATGTGCTACAAAAATCAGTAGGATCTTTCTTTTGTTGTGTTCCAGAAGAAAGAAGTATTAGCTATTTCTTTCTTTCTTCCCTTTATAGTGATATATATATATATATATATATATATATATATATATATATATATATGAAATCATAAATATGTATGTAATGTATATATACACATTAATAATGTATATATGTATGCAATCATATATATATATATATGTACTGGGGATTTAATACAGGGGAACTCAACCACTGAGCCACATCCCCAGTCCTATTTTGTATTTTCTTTAGAAGTAGGGTCTCACTGAGTTGCTTAACACCTCGATTTATGAAGCTGGCTTTGAACTCATGATCCTAATGCCTCAGCCTTCCAAGCTACTGGGATTATAGGCATGCACAATCATGCCCAGCCTTATATAATTTTTTATTTCTTCTAATTAGTTATACATAATAGTAGAATGTATTTTGACATCTATATATATGGAGTATAACTTCTCATTCATCTGGTTGTACATGATGTAGAATTACATTGGTCATGTAATCATATATGCACATAGGATAGTAATGTCTGATTTATTCTACTATCTTTCCTATTCCATTCTCCCTCCCTTCCCTTCATTCTCCTCTGTCTAATCCAAAATACTTCACTGATTGTGAATTAGCATCTGCATATCAGACAAAATATTCAGCCTTCAGTTTTTGGGGATTGGCTTATTTCACTTAGTATGATAGTCTCCAGTTTTCAACCATTTACCAGCAAATGCCATAATTTCATTCATCCTCATGGCTGAGTATTTTCCATTGTGTATTTCTTTATCCATTCATCTATTGAAGGGCACCTAAGTTGGTCCCATAGCTTAGCTATTGTGAATTAAGCTGCTATAAACATTGACATGGCCATGCCACTGTAGTATGCTGATCTTAAGTCCTTTGAGTATAAATTGAGGAGTGGGATAACTGGGTCAAATGGTGGTTCCATTCCAAGTTTTCTGAGGAATCTCCATACTGCTTTTCATAGTGGTTACACCAATTTATAATCCTACCAGCAATGTATGAGTGCACTTCTTCCCTACATCCTCGCCAACCTTTACTGTTGCTTATATTCTTGATAATAGCCATTCTGACTGGAGTGAGATGAAATCTCAGTGTAGTTTTGATTTGCATTTCTCTAATTGCTAGAGATGTTGAACATTTCTCATATGTTTCTTGACCAGTCTTCTTCTTCTGTGAAGTGTCTGTTCAGATCCTTAGCCCATTTATTGATTGGGTTATTTGGTTTTTTGGTGTTAAGTTTTTTGAGTTCTTTATATATCCTGAAGATTAATCTCTATCTGAGATGCAAGTGGCAAAGACTTTCTCCCATTCCGTAGGCTGTCTCTTCCTGTTCTTGATTGTTTCCTTTGCTGAGAAAAAACCTTTATAGTTTGAATCCATCCCATTTATTTGATTCTTGATTTTACTTCTTGCGCTTTAGGAGTCTTGTTGAGGAAATCAGTTCCTAAACCAACATGATGGAGATTTGGCTTACGTTTTCTTCTATCAGGCTCAGGGTCTCAGTTCTAAGGCCTAAGTACTTGACCCACATTGAGTTGAGTTTTGTGCAGTTTGAAAGACAGGGGTTTAATTTCATTTTGCTACATACAGATTTCCAGTTTTCCCAGCACCATTTGCTGAAGTGGCTATCTTTTCTCCAATGTATGTTTTTGGTGCCTTTGTCGAGTATGAGATAACTGCATTTATGTGGATTTGTCTCTGTATCTTCTATTCTGTACCACCAGTCTACATATCTATTTTGGTGCCAATACAGAGATGTTTTTGTTACTATAGCTCTGTAGTATAATTTAAGGTCTGGTATTGTGATGCCTGCTGCTTCAGTTTTCTCGCTAAGGATTGCTTTGACTATTCTTGGTCTCTTATTTTTCCAAATGAATTTCATGATTGCTTTTTCTATTTCTATTTCTATGAAGAATGTTGTTGGAATTTTATTAAGAATTGCATTAAATCTGTATAGTGCTTTTGGTAGTATGGCCATTTTGAGAATGTTAATTCTGTCTATCCAAGAACATGGGAGATCTTTCCATCTTTTAAGGTCTTCAATTTCTTTTGAGTATGTGATGCCTGCTGCTTCAGTTTTGTAGTTTTCATTGTAGAGGTCTTTCACCTCTTTTGTTAGATTGATTCCCAGTTTTTTTTTTTTTTGAGACTACTGTGAATGGGGTAGTTTCCCTAATTTCTCTTTCAGTAGCTTCATCACTGATGCATAGGAATGCATTTAATTTATGTAAAAACTATATATGCTAAACCCAAGGCCAACATCATTCTAAATGGAGAAAAACTGAAAGCATTTCCTCTAAAAACTGGAAAAAGACAAGGATGCCTTCTTTCACTTTTTTTTTTTTTTTTTTTGGTGGGGGTAAGGGGGTACTAGGGATTGAACTCAGGGACACCTGACCACTGAGCCACATCCCAAGCTCATTTTTGTATTTTATTTAGAGACAGAATCTCACTGATTTGCCTAGCACCATGTTTTTTTGCTGAGGCTGGCTTTGAACTTGCGATCTTCCTGTCTCAGCCTCCCAAGCTGCTGGGATTACAGGTGTGTGTCAGTGCTCCCGGCTCTTTCACCACTTTTATTCAACATTATCCCTGAAACTCTAGCCAGAGCAATTAGAAGAAAGAAATTAAAGGTATATGAATAGGAAAAGAACTCAAACTATCCCTATTTGCCAACAACATAATTCTATATTTAGAAAATCCAAAAAATTCTACCAGAAAACTTTTGGAATTCATAAATGAATTCACCAAAGTAGCAGTTATTAGCTATTTCTAAGGAATTTTCAGGTCCCAGATTCTTCACCCTGAAGACCTAATGCTTGTATGGTTAGTTTCTATCTGATTACTTCCTTCTTCATGACTATATTTTTCATGATGCCTGCAGCATTGTTTTCTCCTAGTACTCTTTTTTAAAATAACTTTATTTATCTATCTATTTACTTATTTATTATGTGGTGCTGAGGATCGAATCCAGGGCCTTGCATGTGGGAGGCAAGCGCTCTACCGCTGAACCACAACCCAGCCCCATCTCCTAGTACTCTTGAAACATCTCTGGTTATTCTTTTTGAGTTTCCTTGACACAGCCAATATCCAAAATGGTTGCTACTCCATAAAGTTCCATTCTTGGTCCTCTTTTCTTCTCCCATGAAGGATCACAATTTCAAATGCCTAGAGATGCCCAGCATCAACATATATTATGCTATATATCAGATCAAAACTTCCTTTTTTATTGCTATTGTAATTAATTAATAAATTAATAGTTTAAAAAATAAAGTTATCTGGAATTTTTCGAGAACAGCTAAGAGAAAAAATGAATAAGAAGGTTTTACATATTAAAATTCTCTATAGCCTCATACTGTATTTACTTGATATACTGATTTTGGACATGGGCAAGTGAATTCATGTGGTTTTGAATTTATCAAATATTCTTTTAATTTCTGTCATCATTTGATGTGTGTATTCAAAACTATGTTGTTAGGTGAATAACAGTTCATAATAGGTCATCTTGATGTATTTTATTATATGTCAATATGAAATATCACTTATTTTCCTACTTAGTAATTTTGCAACTTGAATTCTTCTTCATCAAATATTGATATTGCTACATATGCTGCCTTCTTCAGAAACATTTACAAGGTTTCTTATATCATTAACCTATTATTTGTTCACTTCCTTTATCACTTTAAAAGTCACGCCTCCTATTTCTATTATTGAGCTGTGACTGAGCTATCCCACTCCTCAGTCTATACCCAAGGGACTTAAAAATAGCTTACTACAAGGACACAGCCACATCAATGTTTATAGCAGCACAATTCACAATAGCTTAACTGTGTAACCAATCTAGATGCCTTTCAGTAGATGTATGGATAAAGAAAATGTGGCATAGATACACAATGGAATATTACTCAGCAATAAAAGAATAAAATCATGGCATTTACAGGCAAATGGACGGAGTTGAAGAATATAGCTAAGTGAAGCTAGCCAATCCTCAAAAACCAAATGTCAAATGTTTTCTCTGATATAAGGAAGCTGATTCATAGTGGGGTTGGGCAAGGTGGTGGGAGGGGAAGGGAGGAGGCATGGAGTTAGAAAAGATGGTGGAATGAGATGAACATCATTACCCTAAATACATGTATGAAGACACGAATGGTGTGAATATACTTTGTGTACAACCAGAGATATGAAAAATTGTGCTCTATATGTGTAATATGAATTGTAATGCATTCTGCTGTCATATATAGCAAATTAGAATTAAAAATATATAAAAAGATATTTTATATGTACCTTTCTATTGTTATCTAATTAAGACATACATTCTCTCCTTGTAGAAAAATCCTAATATGATTTCACTCTCCTCCAATTCCTCCCCATGTGATTTCCGAGGAGAAATCACATGGAATTTTTATTACTATTGAATAGCTTTAATTTGGGGGTTGTTATATGAACTATGATATATTTAAGTTGCTATTGACTCAGTTATTTTACATTTATTAGTTTCTTTGCTTATTACAATTTCTCAAATTTCACATATTCCCCTTAGATTCATTTTTCATTTTGCTGACTTATAGCCTTCACTATACTTTTTATACAGAGTCTGGGAGTGTTAAACTTTTTGACTCTTTAGGTGTCTAGATGTTTTAATTTTATATAATTTCTAAAGTTAAGAATCACTTGCTTACGATGGTTTATATATTCTAGCTTCAAACCAAACATTTTAAAAAAATGTAAAGATGTCTTTGGTAAATTCTTTTTCATTATTTCTTCTCTTTTATTTCTCTGCCCCCTCCTCCTAACATTCCTATTACACTAACACTGGCATGAACTCTTTTATTTTTTCTACATGTTCTACATTTCTTGACCTTTGTACTGTATTCTATGAGAATTCCATGGTTCTATCATTAAGTTTGCTAATTTATTCTTTCACTATGTTCATCTTGTTTATATTTTTAATTTTCAGGATACTTAGTCTTTTCCATAATAATTTGTTCTTGTTTCGTGCATATCTCCATGAGAATATTAATGTTTTGAGAGAGGCCACCATCCTAGGCCCTGGGTACCCCTGCATTTTCTTGCTGAATGTGTCAAATTTCTTGGTTTAATCACCTTTGACCCTGATACTATTCTACTTCTAGCTGTATAATTAATTGAATATCTCAGGGTAACCACAATTGGATTATAGTCACAACTACTCACTCTTCAGGAAACTCAATTTTTTTTATAACTTATTATAAAAAGTCACAAACTCTTACCCTTGAGTTCCTTAGCTGCAACACAACTGGCTATAATCATAGCTATCATATGGGTCCATTGTATTGCTCCATAGGATTTGGGAGCACAAAACAAAACAAAACCTGGTGCTACCATGCTGACACTCCTGCTTTTTGCTGTGCTATGAGTAATAAACTGTCTTTCTCTGATCCATGGAGTCTCGCTGTCTATTTTAGCATATAGGTCTGTTTGCTACCTTAGGCATCTCCTTTGGGATATTTTCCTTTCCATCCTCTGTGAGAATATATTCAGAATTTATAGTTTCAATTTTTTTAATCTATTAAATGTTTCTTAATAAGTTGGTTCTTTATCCATTGGATTTTGTGATTCTAGATTGTGTGAATTTTTTTTGGTCTAGGTGTAATTTATTATTACTATTTATTATTACTAATTATTACTATTAATGCTATTAATGCATTATGGAGGCAGAAATAGCATTAATAGTAATAATCAGTAATAATAAATAGTAATAATAAATTACAGAAATAGCATTAATAGTAATAATTAGTAATAATAAATAGTAATAATAGTAATAATAAAGGGAGAGGGTTGGAACATGGTATCAGGCTCAATGTGTTGTCAGCGTATCTTTTGTGTATGAGTGTGTGCATGTGCATGTGTATGTGTGTGTGTGTGTGTGTGTGTGTGAGAGAGAGAGAGAGAGAGATACTGGGGGGTTGAACCTAGGGTGCTCTGCCACTGAACTACATCCCCACATTTTTATTTTGAGACAGGGTCTTGCTAAATTGCTGAGGCTGTCCTCTAACTTGCAACTCTCCTGCCTCGGCCTCCTAGGAACCAAGGATTACAAGTGTGTACCACTGTACCAGGCAGATCATATATATCTTTTGCTTGCTTTCTAGGCCAAGAATTTACATTCATTGCTAATAATGGGTAGTTGCCTCTGCTGTTTCTACTGTCTGCTGCTTAAGACAATTGAAAGTGGAGGGGCAATCAGCAGTAGTGCTCCAAGATTACTTGACAAGTTGCTCTACATATTCCCTAAGGTTCTTTGTATTTACAGCTGCTGGCCTTGTAAGGACTTTAATCCTCTCCTATTTGTGATTTTTTTTTTCCATCGGTCTGGTCTCAATTGCTTTTTGTTTTTCAGGGATTCTTATTGCCCTCATCTTTTTCCCCCCAAAACTAGACACGCACTTACATGCACCAGTTTTGTGAATGCATAATATGTATGAACTCATTTGAGCCTCACAGTGACAACTTGAGGATGACACTATTCTCATTTTACTGATAACAAAACTGCCATGGTATATATGGGCCTAGCAAATGACGAAGCTGGGCCGTGAGTCCAGGCATTAAGAGCCTCTGTCCTTTCATCTCTGCCATTGGTCTGCCTTTCAGAATGAAATAGGAATTGTCAAAGAGGCACAGCTAAATATAGAATCAACTATTCACTCAGATTGGGTAGATCAAGGAAGGCATCATGGAAGAGGTGGAATTTGATCCAGGCCTTTCAATACCAGAATTGTTTTTTTATCATATTTCTGCATAAGGCCCAAATTCTATTTCTGCTAGGGGCAGAAATACTTAAACCTGAAAATTCAACTTCAGTCACTAAACTAAGCCACTTTTTAGTAAATATTTACCTAAACTCAAGGCTTGATGGGAAATGCTACACAGTCTTGTCTGTTACCTGTCACTCAGAGCACAAGTAGCAGTGTAGGTGAGGATTTCAGTGAGGGTTTCTAGGTGTTGGAAATGAAAAGTATGATGTCTAAGAATCCAGATCCTTGTTAAATGGGAAAGTTAAGTGCAAGCACAATGGGGAACCTGCCTGAGGCTAGGAGGCAAACTCTCTGGGAGCTCCTGACTTGCTGACTCAAGCTGTTTCCTCAGAAGCATGGACCAGGGTTGGTCAGCCCTACAGCTGAGCTAGCTAGAATCAGAAACTTTCATCTCTGGAGACCAGACTGTTATCTGTGATTTTTAAATTCGTTTTGTCTGTTTACTTTTTTGTTGTTGTTCTTCTTCTTCAGCATTTTAATAAAGTCTTTTGAAAAATTCCACTGTATGTATGACTCCTTTTGCTAGGCAACCAAGGAAAAGATTTGTTTCTACCCTTTGGTTTAGGCTCCTAGGTGATGTTTATAAGAAGGGGCCAGAGTGACACTGGAACACAGTTTAGGATTGTGTTTAGAAGTGATCAAGAGCATAAAAAAATCTATGGAGAAAATGAGACACAGGAAGCAAGATAGTTTCTTTGATTCAGTCTTTGCCCATCCCCTCTCCCTCCCCCTCAAAGGAGATTCTTATTTCAGTACAAAGCTGAGAGCTGTGGGTTGGGTTTTAATAAGGAAGACTGATTTGCTTACACATAGCTAGCATTCTTTTATACTCTGGAAATGAGACAGCAGTAATTATTCTGTCTTCCTAAAAATGGCAATCTTGGCTTTATAGGGCCAAGATTTTCTGAGTAATTCTCTCTCTCTATTCTATCTATACAATTCCAATTTAAGATATTATAAACCTTATTTTGAGGTCCATGAATTCAACTCAGCATGACTTTTAACATTTCAAAATTTCTTCAGTTGGGAAGGAAAACAAAGGAAAGCTTTCAAAGCGAAATAATTAGTTCTTAAGAGGGGGGAAAAGACAACAAATTAAGCAATTTATTAGCTAAGAACTTAGAACATTAAGGAAAAGGAGCCATTATGGTCATTGAGTGTGGTCTTTTTAGAATAAATTTCAGCAGCTTATTCAGAGCATAAAGTTTATGTGATATATGTAGGTCATGCCAAAAGAAGGAGAAAAACATCCTTTTCCCAAATTTAAACCTGTTTTAATCCACAAAGCAAATCGAGTACAATTTAATAGGGTTTTCTCCCAAAAATGTCTAGCCTTTAAAAGTGACTTTGCCCAAATATCAAATGGAAATTTTTAAAAAGATTATTTTTTTTTAAGTTGTAGATGGGCACAAAACCTTTATTTTACTTATTTACTTCTATGTGGTGCTGAGGATCGAACCAGTGCCTCACACGCGCTAGGCAATCATTCCACCACTGAGCCACAACCCCAGCCCCCACGTGGAAGTTTTCCTGAGATGGACATTTTAGTGAGCTAGGACAGCTCAGTCCCGGAAAGACTGCCTCAGGTCCGGTGCACTCACCTTCTTCAATCGAAGACTTTCGTTTCTGTTTCTCCTCCTTTCTTTTTCTGTACATTTGGGAAAAACCATTATCTGAGAAGCTGATAAGCAGTTGGACTAGAAAGAGGGAAAGTAAAACCGGCAGGAAGATCTGGCCCCATGTCCTCGGCCAGCACATGGCTCCTCAGGCCTGGCGACTCTAGCCAGTGGGAGTGTAGCCGTCCCTGGGTGAGGGTTTGCACAGGCGGACTCTGCTCAGGGATTGTGACCCATCACTGCCCGGGATCCTGACACCTCCCCATCCCAGCCTGGACCTCAGCATAATTAGCAGAATCTTAGAACCCCTAATAGTTTGGCCAGAATGCCGAATGTTGGTAATGTAATCCTCGTGGGCATTCGGCTAGGGCTTCCAGGCCCCTGGACCCCCGTACAGTGCATCCCCTGGGTTTGATCTAGGTCTGTTTACCTCCAAAGTCCACATCTTTTTCAGAAGTTGTTATTTTTTGACAAAGGCCTTGATTCTAATTCCACTACCCACAGCGTGTGAAGCAGTTGCGCCTTTCTGGTGGCCTTTCCTCCGATGTAAATGAACCCACCACCCACGCCCACCTCATGGGGGTGAGATGTAGTGCTGGTGTGAAACTTGCAGTTCTGAAAACCCTCCATCTTGTCCCTAACTAGTTTGGTGACCCTCTTGATGTACTCTAATGGGTTTCCCAATCAGTGTACAGTGTGTATTAGGTGCTACGCAGATGAATATCTTTTTCCACAGCTTTGTAATCATTTTAATATAACTAGTATTACAATGATATAATGGAAGCAATGCGAACTTCCTTTTAAAATAAATCTATATAAAAAAATCAAATGTCAGAAATACAAATAACAGTACATAGTTTAAGGATATGGCAAGAATTGGAAAGGAGGTTCCAAAATGGCTGAAATTTGAGCAATAGTAGTCCAGCAGGAGTGTGGAGGGGTGGCTGATAGAACTTTGTCCTTGACCACTGCTTATTTTTTTTCCACTTTTCAAAAATGAACAGTGAGCTGGGGGTCGTGGTGCTTACCTGTAATGTCAGCCACATGGGAGAGTAAGGCAAGAGGATGGCAAGCTACAGGCCAGCCTGGGCAACTGAGACCCCCTCTCAAACTAAAAGATAAAGAGGGCTGGGGATGTTGCTCAGTGGCAGAGTGCCCCTAAATTCAATCCCCAGTACTGAAAACTAAAATAAAGAATGATAGAGTTGTCCCACACATTCCTGGCATATTGATCTATTGATTTGGGGGCAATTGGATCAAATATTGACAATAAATATGGAGAAAGTAAAGAAATGCATAGAGTTCAACTATTTGTCCCTTGCCTATTTGTAATGCAGAGAACAGATAGAGGACTATTAGCTACAATATGAAAAGTACTCTTATAAACTGACAAGAACAACAACAACAACAACAACAAAAAGAAAATAGGAAAATGCACAAGGGATTTAAAGAGGCCTTCTGCAGGAAAGCAAAACCAAATCAGGAATAAATAATGCAAAAAAAAAATTAAACACCAGTACTAGGAAATTATAAATTGAGTAACGGTGAACAATCCATTTGCATCCACCAGATAGACAAACATTTAAAAATGCTAACACATATTGCTGGTGAAGATGTGGGAGGGAAAGGATCATGATAGCCCTTGGTAAAACTATGAATTGCTACAGTGTCTTTGCAAAGTAACCTGGTAGCAAATTAAAATTTAAAAAAAAAAAAAAAAAAACCTGTATTCTGTATAGGGAATGTACTTATTAGGGAAATTTGTCTCTCACTACTCCTCAGTTCTCATGGTACGAGTGGGCTACAACTTCTTCCCTGGAAGTAGAGCATGAAAATTAACCTGAATAAACAGGGCTTAGAATTTTCCCAGCACCATGATGATTCAAGGATGGGCACATGACATAAACAGTCCAATTCAAGACAATCTCAGGGATTTTGCCAGGACTGCTGGGACAAAGAAACCGTCTTCCCCTGGGTTCAAACTTGGAAGAATTCAGTCTCCATAGCTGTTAAAAGCCATCTTGATATTATGGGATAATGGCTGTGAAAATGTCCATATCAAAACATAAGTGACTCACAACCTCAGCTGCTGTTCCTCAGATTTCTCCACTAAATTCATGCCAAGGCCATGCTTCCTATAAGCTGCTGTCAGTCAAGACTAAAAATGACAGGATACTAATGTAAAATGCCTTCAATGGGATATTTTGGTGTGAGGACTCCCATCAATCTGTTTGAAACTTTCTTGGAACTGTTCTGTACCCTGAAACTACCAAGTCAATCTTATTTCTTCTGTCTTTCATATGTGTCAGACCTGCATTGCTGTTTGAAGTTTCTCTTCACCGTCACTAGTTCCCTCCCCTTTATCTTTTCCAACTGTTTCCTCAAGAAATAAACTTCTAATTCCATTTTAGCAGATGATTCTTAAAGGACCCAAACACAAATACTGATGGAAACATTCTGAAAAAACTAGGCAATCATTTACCCACACATAATTAACTTTTTTTCCATTGCCTCAGTCTATTGTGGACTAATTGGTCATTGATTAGTATGCTAAGGGTACCAGAAGAAATATCACTACAAACATGGTATTCAACAATGGAGATTTATTTTTCATAGTTTTAGAAACTAGAAATCCAAGATCAAGGTTCTAGCAATGCTGATTTCTCCTGAGGATTCTCTCCTTGAATTGTAGATAGCCCTTCTGTGTCCTCACATGGCTTTTCCTCTATGCACACCCACTCTTGGTTTCTCCTTTTATTCCTATAAGGACACCAGTCCCCTTAGAATAGGGTCCCATTCTTAAGTCCTGTGTAATCTTAATTAGCTCTATAAAGGCCATATATCCAATTACAGTCATATTGGGGGTTGGGGCTTCAACATATGCATTTGGCAGGGGACACAATTCAGTCCCCAACAGGAACAATACTTTTCTGTCGTCATTTGATTTACTCTTTGTCCTTCAGAGTAGCTACTGTGAAAAAAAAAAAATCATTCACCTGAAATCTGTTTTTTCCCCCCGTGTTTTTTTTTCAAGTAATCTCTGTTTTTGACTTAGTCATAAGCAAATGAATACCTATTATAACGATTTTCAACACTTTCACTGATTTGGCATTTATCAGATATAGATAAGAGTTGGTATTTGTTTAAAAGAGAAAGAAGTAGCCAACAGACTCAAGGAAAGAACAATTTGCTGTAAATGTCTGAGCATGTCTACCGATGCCCTCTGTTGGTAGCAACAGAAATGGCCTGTTTTAGTCCAGCTTTGTTATCCTCTATGTGTATGTTCAAAATGGGAAAGTACAGTGACCTCCATATCACCCTGTTGGACATTCTGTGTTTGTGTCAGTCTGACCATACAGGAGGGTTAACTGAAGAAAATTCAATGAAGGGATGAAACACACTTGTAGGTATGGCAGGAGTAATAAGAACAAAGGATGGCAAAGCACCAGGCACTAACAAGAAAGGGGGGTTCTTCTCAGCCCTGGAACTGGAGGACAAAGTTAAGAGTGGAGAGGTGAAATTGAGAGACAACCTAAGGATTGCCCAGCAGGAACCGTGGTTACAAGGTAGAGGAAGTAAGTGGCTAAGAGAGTAGGGGTAACTACTATGACCTCTCTTCTCCTGCTATCTGTCCTCCCAAAGCCAGAGGGCAAAGAATCTCAGGTAATATGATCTGCAAAGGGCAGGGTGGGGCAGATGTAGAAAGAAAATAGGAGTCGAGGATTAATGTGACAATCCAGCATACTTTCCCCTCACAAAAGGAATTGCCCTCTGTCTCTTCTCTTCCTTGAATTTTCTTGTCCTCTTTTCTCCTTCCTTCTCTCCCCACTCTGGCAGCCCTCCTCACACATACTCACATACACATACACACGATCATTCTGGATTATGGCTACTTATTTTATATACTGACTTCTTAAATGCCTCATCCATGGGTAGTAAATATTCCTGCACCCATCATAGGAGGAACGCATTTAAAAAAAAAAAAAAAAACACTTGAAATAAATAAATGAGTGCATGCTCATTATCTATCTTCATGACTTAAAATCTTCCTGGGGGGAGAAAAGCCAAATGAAACTTATGTCATGTATTCTACCTGGAATTCAATACAATGAATCCCAATCCTGAGTACAATAAATGCTTCAATAAAGCAAATGGGATAATTTTTCATGATTCCTGGCTATAAATTTATGTGAGAAAAAAATTCAAATAACAGATTCTAAAAGAACTTCCACACAGTTTGATTTTTATAAATAAAATGTGAAGTGTATTTTAAAATAAGACTAGCTTACTTCGTGTCTGACTTAAAGTCCACACAAGACTTTAAATGGAAGTGAAGAATCAAGTTTATCTCTAAAAATGACATTAAAGTCAACACTGAAAATGCTCAAATATAGGCTCTCAGTTGAATTTTTAAATAAACAGTCTGTTGAAAGTAAGCAGATTAAAAAAAAAAAAAAAAAACTCCAGGTTAATTAGCCAGTACTATTATAGCCAGGGTCAATATCCCCACCTCCCAGACACACACAGAAATTGTTTATGGTGATTGCAGTATATTCCTTTGTTCCAACCATTGTAAGTGTTGATCACTGAACCATGGAAGTTGTCTAATATGACAATTAAGACAAACAGACACGTGAACTCATTATTGGCTTTCTAATTACTGCAGTTGGCTTAATGACAGGGTTGCATTAAGTAGTACTATCAGTGTCTAAATCTTAAAGCAGATAGCTCTTCAAATGTCGTATTTCCTTATATATTCCCAATGAAGTGGGGGAGAGGAACAGCGTAATGGAGATTGTTGGCATTTTGTTGCCATAAAAAAAGGAATATTTATAATCTATTAGATATTTTGAAGGCACATATAACATGAAAGGACACTGCAATGGAAAACATACATTCTGGTTGGCTATTGTTGCATTAAGTGCATTGTTCAGCAAATGTTCCGCTATATTGAGTTTCAGGCATCAGTTGAATTACATTATGGTGAGATTTGTGATTAAGGTATGCTAACTCAAAATGACAAGCCAAGAGCTTTTAAAACCCACATTTCAATGAAATCTGGCAGCACAAAAACAGCTGCTCTAAGTCTGCTCCTCTAATATTTCAAAGGAAGAATAGCACTGGGTTTCTGATACCATATGTGCCAACTGCAGAAATTCTAGAACAGCCTGGGAGACCCTGGGTGAAAGGTCACACTCTGTCTTATACAGATGGCATATTTAATTATTAAAGAGCAATTTTAATCATTTCAGATCTTGAAATAAAAGGTCATCTTTGGGTATCTCAAAGTTTGTTATAACCTAAATGTGGCTGTCAAACTTATTTGGAGCCAGTAGGTAGCATATGTGATTTCATATTCTCACTTGATTTACATTCTCATGTGAGTTGAATTTGTTTTTCAGGCTCTAAAAGACATTTCATGGAAAAGATTTGAAGGTCATGTCTTTGGCAGAGAATTTTAAATTAAATCCAAATCTTTACTTCAGACTTAAATCAAGCTCAAATTCCTCAGGAGGATGGCTGAACGGCCCCTTCTTTCAGCAGAATTGTTTGTAGTTCTGCTAGAAAATTTTGCATCTAGTTTCAAAAATATTTTCAGAAATAGACTCGTTAGTTTTTGCTATTACAAACAATAAATAACACCAGCAAAGTGTCTGAGGTATAATGTTCAATAAATGCTGGGTCTTCTTCTCATTCTCACATCTTCTCATCAGATGCATGTATCCACATATTTGCATGCATACATTGGAATTCACTTTGATATAATCTGGCAAAAATGTGCAGAATTTTTAAAAAGGATAGTTCAATCATTTCTTAAAAGCAAAATCAAATACAAATCTTAGCATTAATATGGGCTATAGGTGAAGAAAAGAATGCTATAACTGAACTAAGAATAATAACCAATGTTGAGTGACTAATATCAGTAAGAGGATGCAGTAGGATTCTCCAGTATTCATCCTCCTACAGAAATATTGATTTGAATAACTACTCATGCACAAAAATACCAAAACAAGATATGAGGTTTAAAAGACAAAGCTATTAAAAATAATATCTACAGTAACTCAATAAGGTGTTCAAATACAAACCATGTACACTGTGACACAAAAAATAAAATGTGGGGAAAGTGAAGAGTACAAGTTTCTCTATTATCAAACTCAAGTCATCAGCTTCAAATAGCCTGTTAAAACTAAAAAATGTTTTATGTAAGTCTCATGGTAAGAACAAAGCAAACACTGACAATAGATATGTAAAGGACAAGAAGAAAGGAATCAAAGAATGCCACTGGTGAAAATCACCTAATCAGGAAGACAGCAAGAGAAGAAAAAGAAAACAAAGGATCACAAAACAACCAGAAAGCAAATGGCAGTAGATAAATCCCTACCTATTTATAATTACCCTGAATGCAAATGGACTTAATTCTCTAACCAAAAGACATAAAGTGACTAAATGGATTTAAAAATAAGGCCCGATTATCTGATGTGTCTGAGGCTCATTTCATATTTAAGGGTACATATAAACTGAGAGTGAAAGAATGGAAAAAGATGTGCCATCCAAATGGAAATCAAAATAAAGGAAGGGTGGTTATACTTAAACAAGATAAAATAGAATTTAAGACAAAAACTATAAAACAAGACATAAAAGATCACTATATATTGATAAGGAGGTCAGTTCACCAGAAGGATATAACAATTATAAATGTATATGCACCCAACATCAGCACACAAATAGATCTGAAGGGTGAGATAGACAATAATACAATGGACTTCAATAACTTACTTTCAGCAATGCACAGACTATCCAGATGATATATACTTCCAATAAGGAAATGTAAGACATTAAACTACACTTTAGATCAAACTACACATTAATCCTAGCAGATGTATACACAGCATTCAATTCAACAATAGCAGAATACATATTTTTCTCGAGTGTACACAGAACATTTCCAAGATAGATCATAAGTTAAGCCACAAAAAAAGACTTTAAAAATTTAAGAAAATTGATCCAACCATAATGGGATAAAATTAGAAATCAGTATCAGGAAGAATTTTGTGAAATTCACAAATATGTGTAAGTTAAACAACATACTTCTGAACAACCAATGGGGCAAAAAAGAATTTAAAAGGCAAGTTTAAAAATATGAGACAAATGAAAATGGACACAACAAAAGCATTCCAATGGGAAGTTTATAACAATAAATGCCTACATTTAAAAATAAGATTTCAAATAAACAACCTGAAGTTACACCTCATGGAACTAGAAAAGGAGCAAACCAAGCACAAAGTTAATAGAAGGAAGGTAATAATAAAGATCAGAGTAGAAATAAATGAAATAGAGACTAGAAAGACAATAGAAGAAATAAATTTTAAGTATGGTGGTACATACTTGTAAATCCAGGACTTTGGGAGGCTAAAGTGGGAAAATCATTAGAGCCCAGAAGTTTGGGACTGCCTGGGTATTGTAGTGAGACCTCCATTGCAGAAAGAAAACAAAACAAAAATGTTTAAGTTTTGTTTTTGAAAAGTTAACCTAAATCAACAAACCTTTAACTAGACTAAGAAGAAAGAGAAGACTCATATTAAACATGAGAAGCAAAAGATGAGACATTACAACCAATATCACAGAAATACAAAGAATTGTAAGAGACTATTATAAATAATTATACTCCAACAAATTGGATAATTTTGAGGAAATGAATAAATACCTAGAGATACAGAACCTACAAGAATGAATCATGAAAGACTAGAAAATGTGAACACACAAATAGTAAGTTTGGGGACTGAATCAATAATAAAAAATGTCCCATCCAAGGACAGATGACTCCATTCTGAATTGTATCAGACATTTAAAGAAGAACAAATACCAGTCCTTCCCAAATTCTTCCCCCCAAAATTGAAGATATGAGAATCTTTACAAATTGATTTTATGAGGCCAGCATTGCCCTGATACCAAAATAAGACAAGAACATTGCAAGAGAAGAAAATTATAGGTTAATATCCCCGATGAACATTAATGGAAACATACTCAACAAAATACTAGCAACCTGAATTCAATAGCACATTAAAATGATTATTCAGGCTGGGGTTGTGGCTCAGTGGTAAAATGTAGCATGCGTGAGGCACTGGGGTCGATCCTCAGCACAAAAAAAATGAAATAAAGATATGCGTGTCCACCTACAACTAAAAAATAAATATTAAAAAATGATTATTCACTACGATCAAGTGGGATTCAACCCAGGGATGCAAGTTTGGTTCAACATATGCAAATCAATAAATATGATACACCTTATCAATAGAATAAAGGACAAAATGATACAACTTTCTTGATAGATGCATTAAAGATTTGATAAAATTCAAAATCCCTTCATAATAAAAACTGAACAAGTTAAATATAGAAGAAATGCAACTCAATAAAGGGCATACATATCAAGCCCACAGATAACATACTAATAGAGAATAACATAAAGTTTTCTAAGATATAGAAGACAACAATGCCCATTTTTACCACTTTTATTCAACATAGTACTGGAAGACCTAGCCAGAGCTATCTGGCAAAATAAGAAAATTAAGGGCATCTTAATTGGAAAGAGGGAATCACATTGTCACTGCTTTCAGAGGACACAATCTTGTAAGTAGAAAACCCTGAAGACTTTCTATAGATCGGATCTGGAATGTCCTGCAAAAGGCTTGTGTTGAGTCTTGGTCCCCAATGCAGCAATGTTCAGAGGTGGGGCTCTTGGGAAGTGATTGAATCATGAGAGTTCTTACCATCAGTGCATTAATACATTGATGGGTTAATAATTTGATGGCCTTATTGGGAGATGGTGAAAACTATACTCGGTGAGATTTGGTTAGATGAAGTAGATGACTGGGGTGTGCCTTTGAAGGGTATATTTTGTTCCCAGACTCTTCCCTTCTCTCTACTTCCCAACTACCATTAGGTGAGCAGCTTTACTCTATCACACACTTTGGTCATGATGTTCTGCCTTACCTTAGTCCCAAATCAATGGAGCCAGCCAACCATAGGCTTAAAACCTCTGAAACTATGAGCCAAAAAAACCTTTCCTCCTTTCATTTTCTCAGGTATTTTGGTCAAAGTAATTAGAAGCTAACACAAGACTTCACTAAAAATTTGTTAAACCTAATAAATGAATTCTGTGAAGTTATAGAATATAAAATCAACATATATAAATAATTATCAATTCTGTATGCCAACAATGAACTATAGGAGAAAGAAATTAAAAAAACCCATTCACAATAGCTACAAAAAAAACCCCACAAAACTTAAGAACAAAGCTAAGCAAGAAATGTAAAGACCTGTATACTGAAAACTATGAATATTGATGAAAGAAACTGAAGAATACACAAATACATGTTCATATTCATGAATTGGAAGAATTTTGTTAACATGTCCATACTACAAAAGTAGTCAAAGATTCAATGCAACTTCTTTCAAAATTCCAATAACTCCTTTACGAAACTAAAACAAAACAAAAATCCTAACCTGTATATGGAACCATAAAAGACCCCCAAAAACCAAAGCAATGTTAAACAAAAAGTACAAAGCTGGAGGTATCACACTACCTAACCTCAAAATATACTGGAAAGTCACAGTACTCATATAAGCATGGTACTGACATAAAAACAGACACACAGCCCAACAGAACAGAATAGAGAGCTCAGAAATAAATCTATGCATTAGTCAGTTGATTTTCAACAAAGGTGCATAGAACACACAATGTGGAAAGAACAATTTCTTCAATAAGTGGTGCTAAGGAAACTAGAAATTAGACTTTTATCTTACATGTCATATATAAAAATCAGCTCAAAATGTATTAAAGACTTTAATGTAAGACCTGAACTGTTAAACAACCAAATAAAAACTGTTGGATTTTTTTGATGTGATTTTTTTGTTTTGTTTTGTTGTTGTTGTTGTTGCTGTGACAAAAAAAGACCCAACAAGAACACTGTAGAGGAGGAAAAGTTTATTTTGGCTCATGGGTTTCAGAGGTCCAATCCGTGGCCAGCCAACTCCACAGCTCTGGGCCACAGGTAAGGCTGAACATCATGGCAAAAGGATGGGCAGAGGATGGCATCTTAGGACATGGAAACCAGGAAGCAGAGACAGACAGAAAAAGAGAGGAAGGGAGAAGGAGAGTGAGAGAGAATGCTCCGGTTACCAGGGACAAAATATAAACCCCAAAATTATGACCCCTTTTGCAGCCACTACCATCTGCCTATAGCGACCACTCACTTAGTCCATATGAGTGGATGAATCCACTGATTAGGCTACATCACCTCATCATTACAACTCTAAACATTCTTGCATTGTCTCACACATGAGCTTTTGAGGACATCACATATCTAAAACATAACAAAAACATAGGGGGAAATCTCCATGACATTGGTCTGGGCAATAATATTTTAGATATGAGTACAAAAGCATAAACAATAAAAGCCAGAATATATCAGATTGCATCAACTAAAAAGCTTTTATATAAAAAAGGAAACAATCATTTAAGTGAAGACACACACTACTGAATGGGTCATAATGTTTGCAAACCATTTATTCCATAAGGGGTTATATTCAAAATGTAAAAGGAACTGAAACAACTCAATAGCAAGAATATAAGATATCCAGTTTAAAAATGGGCTGAGTTCTCACTCAAACAGACACTTCCCCAAAGAGGAGATATAAATGGCCAATGGGTATATGAAAAATATTCACCATCACTAGTCATGAGAGAAATATAAATTAAAATCACAATAAACATCTCCTGTCTTTTAGAATGACTGTTGTCAAAAAGAGAAAAGATGACAAGTGTTGGCAAGAATGTTCAGTAAAGGGAGCTCTGGCACACTGTTGGAGGAAATGCAAACAAGTATGGTCATTATGGCAAATAGTATGGAAGTTTCTCAAAAAATTAAAAATAGAATCATCATATGACAGAAATTCTACTACTGGATACAAATCCAGGGGTATGCATTCAGTATGTTGATGAGATATTTACAATCCCATATTCATTACATCATCATTCATAACATGGAATCAACCTACATGTTCATTAACAGATGGATAATAACGAATAATGGATAATGAAATAATGAATAATGAAAATGTGCTATATATAAACAGTGAAATATTATTCAGCCTTAATACAAAAGAAAATTCTATTATTTGTGAGCATTATTATTTGAAGAACATTATGCAAAGGGAAACAAGTCAAACACAGAAAGATACCATATTATCTCACTCATATGTGGAATCTGAAAACATTGAACTCACAGAAGTAGAGTAGAATAATAGTTATGAGGGGCTTGGGGTGAGGAGATAAAGAGATACTGGATAGGGGCTGGGGCCATGGCTCAGTGAGAGAGCACTTGCCTGGCATGTGAGGCACTGTGTTTGATTCTCATCAACACATACAAATAAATAAAAGTCTATCAGCAACTAAAAAAAAATATTTTAAAAAAGAGGTATTCGACAAAAAAAGAGGTATTAGACAAGGGATACAGATTTCAGTTAGATAGGAGGAATAAGTTAAAAGAAATATATTGTACAATATGATGGCTAAGTAAAAAATATATTTTGAAAATGGTCAAGAGAGTATATTTTAAGTGTTCTCATCACAAAAAATAATAAGTATGCCTTATAATAGCTGAATTGAGCCACTTAACAGTGTATACATATTTCAAACTATCATGTTGACTATCAAAAATATATAAAAGTTTTAGCTGGGCATGGTGGCATACACCTGTAGTCCCAGTGGCTCAGGAGGCTGAGGCAGGAGGATTGCAAGTTCAAAGCCAGCTTCAGCAACTTAGCAAGGCACTAAGCAACTTAGTGAGACCCTGTCTCAAAATAAAAAATAAAAAGGACTGGGAATGGGCTCAGTGCCCCTAGGTTCAATCACTGGTACCAAAATAAATAAATAAATAAATAAATATAATCAGTGAAAAAAAAGTTGATATTATTGGTAACTTGTTAGGTGCCAGGCACTGTGCTAAGTGCCTACATGCTAATACAACATTCCAATGAACAAAGTGTAGTAATTTCCTCTATTTTACAAATAAGCAACTAAGGCACAGAGGTTAAGATACCAGATACCAGGCTCAGGTTACATAGATGGTAAGTGGGGGAGACAGGGTGCCAAACTACACCACTTGAATTTTAATGCCCATACTTGTGTGAGTACCCTCCAGCTAAAGAGCCCCAGGAACACACCTATGGTTGAAAAGGTGAAGTTATTTTCTCATTACAGAGAGAAAACTCAGACCATGGGCAAAGGTGAAATGATTCAATAAAGGGTGTTTGAAAGGATTTGTCATAAAATTTGGTCTTGTGTTAGGTAATTTGGAAGAGATTTTAAGGACTAGGACTTCCTCTAAATTGGACGCTAACAAGAAATGGGTATAATTCTATGATTTGGTTTCTTAATAAGTCTGATCAAGACAGAGGGCAGGTAAGTAAAAGTAAAACTGTAAGTATTGCAGCAGCAGTCACTCAAGTCATCTGGGACAGGGACTGATAAGGTAGGTCACCCAGCAAGGTGGTAGAAGAGCCATGATTGGAATGCCAGAGTCTACTCTAGACTTTCACATTTCCTGCCTTACAGTCAAGATCAACAGAAGCAACAGAGAAGCAAATCAAGGATGATGGGAGTGATTTTTTTGTACTAGGGATTGAATTCAGGGGTGCTTAATTACTGAGCTATATCCCCAACCCTTTTAATGTTATTTTTAAATTTTGAGACAGTGTCTCACTAAGTTGCTAAGGGCCTCACTAAGTTGCTAAGGCTGGCTTTGAACTTGTGATCCTCCTTCCTCACCCTCCAGAGCTACTAGGATTACAAGCCTGTGCCACTGTGTCTGGCTGGGAATGATGTTTTAGGAAAAAAACAGAGTTCTGTATTCAAGCTAAGAGCTGAACTGTGAGATGGGGACCAAAGAAGTCTCTAAGGGGAGCTACCTGCTCTGAATGGAAGGAAGGAAGGAAGGAAGGAAGGAAGGAAGGAAGGAAGGAAGGAAGGAAGGAAGGAAGGAAGGGAGGGAGGGAGGGAGGGAGGGAAAAGAAAGAGAAGTCAGTCTACCCTGGGGGGGGGCACTCTTTTT
Source organism: Marmota flaviventris (assembly GCF_047511675.1). NCBI lineage: Eukaryota > Metazoa > Chordata > Mammalia > Rodentia > Sciuridae > Marmota > Marmota flaviventris. The sequence continues at coordinate 26,323,794 of NC_092498.1, forward strand.
GCTCTCCTGGAAGCTTCCTAGGTCAGCCTACCTCTAAGTGCTCACTGAACACTCTCATCAGTTTCAAAGCCCCATTCCCATTGCTCATGTGTGTGATAGGCTGCTTTAGAGCACTGGGTTCATACTGGCAGCTGGATGCCTGCTATGGACCTGATGGAAGCTTCCTTCCCCCAATTCTCCAGTTGCTTTCATTGGATTCACCTCTTTCTGGGGTCCTAAACCTCTACAGTGGTACTGCTGGGAGGTTCTGCCTGGAGACTCTGTATTAAGCCTTGTTATAAAACACAACAGAAGGGATGCAATGAACATGTGCTGTGCCCTCCTGTACAGCCACTTCCTGAATAAAAAAGCCCCGATTTCCTTGGGAACTTTCCCTTCACCATCAGATGTAGTCTTGGAAGGACATGAAAGCAAATGTATCCTCCTTCAGCCACCAACACACATATCAAGGAGGGACCACATGGAATGAATCAGGCAAATCAGTCTCTTTTCCAGGGGTCTGGATCTTTAGTGGAGTAACAAGACTGGAACACAGTGGAGCCTACATAAGCAATTTCTGAAGAGTATATCCCCAAAATATTTCCAGTAACATTTTGTTTAGTTGGTTTATTTGTTTGCATCCAAAGAACACTAATTGACACATATTTATTTGGTAATGTTTTCTATAGTGCAGAGTTTAAAGAAAACATCTTTTAACAATATCATTTCAAAATAATAAGGAAGGACATAGTCAAAGCTCTGGTTTCCTGTTCACATGGAAACCAGACGATGCTCTCCCAGGAGACTCTTGCTTTATTAAGATTACTGGTCTTTTTTTCCTAGCAATGTTAGGAGGTCAGAATAAATGCCAAAAAGATAATAATAGGTCTTTGACCTTTATTTTCATGTGACTCTTTACTTTTCTTCTCTATGAGAGCAGATGATGTTGAACTCATATTTTTTCTCCAATTTGTGTTGACAAACAAAAAGAGAATCTTTGCTTCAATCTATTCATGTAGAAATCTAATTAGAAGATTCCTAAATCTAAAGAACGTTTCTCTAAAAATCTCATCGTTTTTAAATGAGGTAATATGCTTTTCTTGAAATAAAAAATACCGCTTTGCATTTGTTTCCAGTTCTTTGTTTTAGAGTGCTCCGTTTGAAGTCAAATCAAGAAATCTCTGGGAAATAAAATATTTGGGTGACAGAGCAAGAAAAGAGCATCTTTAGAATAATATATCTTGTAAAGCATTCAAGATGGGAAATAGGAGAATCCTGAATAACTGCATACGAACATAGGTTTGTAGGTACTGGAGAGTGATCTTAGTTTAGAAATCAGATATCCTGTGAGCTTTTTATTCTGCAGAGTAGCAGATCACACTGAGAAAGATGATCATTCTAGAACTGCTTGCTTGTCCTTATTCTCAGATGATTGCCCATGTAGAAAATTTGATGAAACTATAAACTATTGTAAATTATTAAATGAGTTGAGAAAGGTTCTTTGAGTCCAAGTCATTAGAGTTCCCATATACTGGCTCTAACCAATTAGAAAATGTACTTGAAACAAAGACCTCATTCATAGTATCACAAAAGCTGAAGGCATAAATCTCTTAGCTTTAAATTTCAATATAAACCTCAAAACACTGAGTGTAAAAATCATACTGTGAAATGGTAGTTTTAAAATGAGAAACTTATATAAAAAACTTACATTTAAAAATGTTAAATGAAAAAGTATTATTAAATATTTATGGATTAAAATACAAAATTCAGATTACTGTTACTTCTGGATAGTGGAAGAAAAAATTGGAACTGGAGAACATTTATAAGGACTTTATTAATTAAGAAAAAGCCTAAAGGAAACAAGTGGCAAAATGTTAAGGTGTGTTATAGCTGGGTGATGGATATCATTGTTATCCTCTTATTATTCTCTGTAATTTTATTTACTTTCATAATAAAATGTATTTAATCATTATTGTAATTATGAGGAGTAAAACAAAATTTTCCTTATTGGTCTCTTATTCCAGTTGGAGAATCTGGGAATAAAATTAAAAAAAAAAAAAAAAACAGTGTGAATGGTTTTGTTGTTTGAGGGAAAATTCATCAGCAGATAAAGTAATGCATGAAACAAGTTGTAACTACCATGTCCACAGTTGATGCTGTTTAGATAAACCATCTTCTACGTTCCCCCTTAGGAGAAACAAGTCCCTCAAGCATTTATGTAAAACAGACATGGTTATAGTAAGGGGAAAATGTCCCAGGCTTGGTTGTCAATTTTGCCAACTAGTAAAGTTACTTCCTCTGGTCCTCAGTTTTATCATTTATAAAGTGTGGGTAATTGGTGCTTTCCATTTCTCATAGGGTTGTTGTATAGAGTTATGTAGAGAAATAAAAACTTGAGACTGTTCACTATTATGGAAATGTTAGAGGATCCTGTGTATACAGTTTCACTGACTTTCAGATTGAATTTTATGAAATTCAAACATACTTAATATGTTGGTGAGTGAAAAAAACATCACATTTTTGGGGAAAAGAGGAAAGTCTGCTTAATTTTGAAGGCTCAGTATCAGGAGAATTGTAATGTACCAACAGGATTTAATCCCCAGGATTCTCTGGAGAAGGAAGATTACTACGTGCACTTTTTCTGAGTTACTAGAGGACTTTAGGCTATAGACTGAGAATGATAGAAATTAAGATTCTTTAGGTTATTTTTCTGTGGATAAAGAATATCCTCTAGGATTTACTTTAGCTAGAAATAGAATGTCAACTATTATATTTATCCACAGATAGAGAAAGGCAGTGATTAAAGGCACAAACCCAAAAGTTACACCGTCTGGGTTTAAAACTAGACTTTGTCACTTGTAACTGGATGCTACGGGATTTAAGCTCTTAGGCCTCAGTCTGTACACAAGTAAGATGGTGATGATAATAGTAACTACTTTCTGGCCATCAGAATTTCAGGGAAGGCAATCATACCTTTCTCCAAGGGTGATATATCTTTCTCTGTGGGCCCTGAAATATTTTAGTTGTTGATAGACCTTTATTTTTATTTATTTATACATGGTGCTGAGAATCAAACCCAGTGCCTCACACATGCCAGGCAAGTGTGCTACCACTGAGTCATAGCCCCAGCCCCTAAAATTTATATTTTTAAGAAAAAAAATTTAAACTTATAAGTTCAAAATAAGTTGTGGGTATAAAGAAAAGGCCTGTACAACTGAGGATGGCTAAAATTGAAGCTTCCTTACCTTTTTGGTGTATTCACTCTGGCCTTCTTTCACTCTCCAAGCCAAGAACCAATAAGAGAAAGTAGACACAGAAGTCAGACAGTTGGAGATCAAAAGACAGCCAAATATCCCTTATCTATAATTCCAAAATCTAAACATCTCTAAAAATTTAAAGTGCTTTTGTAATTTATTTGGCATCAAAATTTAATATCATCTGAATTCATCTGACAGTAAAACGTGATCTGAATTGATATGATATAGTCTTAATTTATTTCACTTGGTGTGGATATTCATATCCTTTATTACAGAAATCCTAATATGTTTGATAGGATGTTGCTTCAAAATCTGTGTGTGAACCATACAATCTCTCCAAAATCTGAAAATTCTGTATTTTAAAACTCACCTGGCCCCAAAAGTTTCAGATAACAGATTGTGGACAAGGCCAGGTTTAAACCTGAATTGAGAAAAACATCAACATCCCAGAAGTACAGAGGCAGAGCTCTCAGAGCAAAGGTAGTGAATGGAGGAGCAGAGATCCACTTAGGCTAGAGGAACTGCATTTGCTCATTTCATTTCTTAAATTCACAAACTCGATCAAACTCCTTCTGAGAAGGAAGAAGTAAGGGGGGAGGGCAAAACTGAGGAGCTCAGGTAGGTCTTCCCAGATGTTTTCTTCCTAGGAAGTTAATTAGAAATCAACTTCTTCCCCAAACTATCAATGGTGGAAACATGAGAAGCAGCAATAAATGTTCCCCACTGCTACAGTGTGGATCTTAAATGTCCCCACAAAGGTCCACCTGTTAAAAGACTTGATCCCCAGCTTGGTGCTATTAGGAGGAGGAGGAATCTTTTAGAGGTGGAGCCTAGTGATCTTTAGGTCACTGGGGATGTGCCCTCAAAGGAAATTATGGGACCTTGGTCTTCCTCTTCTTCTCTTTCACTTCCCAGCGGTGAAGTGTTTTTGCTTGGCCACACACTCTTGCTGTGATGTGTTGCCACTGGTTCAAAGCAACGGGGCCACCAAATCATGGACTGAAACTTCTAAAATTATAAGCCAAAATAAACCTTTTCTCACTGAAACTTCTAAAATTATAAGCCAAAATAAACCTTTTCTCTTTATAAGTTGATTATCTCAAATGTTTGTTATAGTAATGGAAAGCTAACTAACAAACCCATTAAAAATGGGGTCATTATGAAGAGTAAATAAAATCATGGCTTACGGAGCTTGGCACTGCACTTGACTCACAGGAAGCCTCAATAGATGTTGCTGTCATTATTATTGTCTAAACATGTATCATGCACTGGAGTAATTTCCTTCTGGCTTTTAGTCTTAGGAAAGTGTGATCCACTCCAATTACAATCTCTTTTCGTGGGAAGGGAAGTTAAGGGGTTGCTTACAAAAGCTAGTGAACCCTCTCAAGGAGAGTACTGGCCCCTAAGGAATAGATTTCATCTTATAATTTTATTTTCCCTCTCATTCTGTCACATTTTCCTTGTTCTGCTTTCTTCACTCTCTCATTTTACATTTTACTTTGTATTTTATTTATTTTTTGAACTTTAGTGTTTTTACTAGCTACTCTAAATCCTTTCTGAAACAAAGCTGAGTATAATTATATAAATGACTTTGAAAGAATTCGAAGGACCTCAAAATTATTTGCTGCTTATTTTAAACAAAATAAAAATTAAATTGGTCATATATGGAGGAGAAATTCTAGGATTAAATTTGCATGACTGATATTTGGTGAAAGAAAGAAATATTTTTCTTTTTTGTATCCAATTGTCTTCTGGCTCCATGAACCAGAAATTTCTTCTTTCAGAGGTATTAATGAAGTACATCTATTTTATAAGCAATACCTGACGAGACAAACATGAAAAAGGTGAAAAAGGTAACTGGAGTGGGAGAAAGAGAGAAGAGTGGTGCAAAGCTTTGGGGAAAGAAAAGCAAAAGCTCCAGAAAATTAAAAATATCTTACAGAGATCTATGCACAGAAATTCATAAATCCTGATGTGACTTTTAAAGCTTTTTCTGATCACAAAAATAATGCATGCCCACTATAAAGTATCTATAAAAGAGATTAGTACAGAACAAAAAAAATTACCCAAATCCTTCCACTTTGAAGGCATTGCTAATGTTTTTGGTATATAGCAGCCAATCTTTTTTCTTTGCATAGATATTATTTTATTTTCCAAAGTAGGATGTTTAACTTATTGTTTTATAATTTGTTTTTCCAGTTAACTATAAATTCTAAATATCACCTGTTAGTCAGCTTTTCATTGTTGTAACTTAATACCTGAGATAATCAAGAAGGGAAAAGATTTCTTTTGGCTCCTTGTTTTGGAAGTTTTAGTTCATGGTTGCTGGTCCATTACTTTTGGGTCTGCAGCAAGGAAGAAGCATGTGGTAGAGGAAGCCCTCACCTCATGGCCAGAGTGAAAAAGAGATAACAGGTTAGGGTTACATTTTCCCCTTCAAGGGCTATCCCAGATGACCCAAGACCTTCCACTAGGCACCCCCTCTTAATGATTCTGCCAGTTCTCCAAAGTACCAAGCTGAGGACTAAACCATTAATACATGGGCCTTGGGGGGACATTCCAAAGCCAAACTATGAATTGTCCCATGTTACTAAAGATTCTTTAAAAATTTTATAACATAGAATACATGTTCATGGTAATATGTTCAAGCAATAGAGACAAAGTCAAACTCTTGGCTTATCTTGCCAATATCCTGTATGAACTTCTTAGAATAATTCATAAGAGTTGTAATATATACGAGTGTGTGTGTGTGTGTGTGTGTGTGTGTGGTGTTCTTTCAGACATTTTCTGTGCCTTTCTAGGGAATTAATTTTTCTATACATATTATCAATATTGTTCTACTCTGTATATTTTTTAATCTTTTCTCATCAGTCTATGTAGGTCCTATTTCAATGTTTTTAATAGTTATATTTAGATTTATCAATCTCTTTTATATTGTTAGGGGAAAAATAAAGTTGGATTCCTTCCTTTTCTTATTTTACTAAAATATCAGAGACATGAAAGGGTTACATGAAAAAAAAAAAAAACACAAAAAATCAAACTTAAACTATACCTAACATACTGAATATGTTATGTAAGAAAATATGATTTTCAAATTTTTCTCTCTGAGGCTGGAAATGGACGTTTTAAATATGACATTAAATAACTATAAAGGGAAGTACTGATATATCTTATTATAGGAAAAATTAAAACTTTGCAAAACAAAAAACAATCACAAAGTATAAACAATAAATGACAAACTGTTGAAGATAATTTCAATGAAAAAAGATAAATTATTGATTTCTTCAATAAGCAAAACTCATTGATAACTAAAGAACTGTTCATGAACTAGAAAATCTTAAAAGATGAGTCCTAGATGTGAGTTGGCATTTCACTGATAAAGAAATGCAAGTGGCCAAAACAAATAAGAAAAAAAAATGAACCACCTTATTAAGAAGTGAAAAATAAAACAAAAATTAACACATTTAATAATATTTGGGCTTTTCAAGTCCCTTTGTTGGGCTTATGTAAAGAAATATTCTTAATCACAGTAGAAGGGTATATTGGCACAAACTTCTTTGGAAAATAAACAATTAATATCATCAAATTAAATATCCATATACTTTCACTCAGGAATTCCTTTTGGTCTTAATTCTATATAATTATGTACAGTGATATGTTCAAAGATATCTTATTATTTGAATAGCAAGTTCTCATGTTTAAATGAATTTTTTAAAAATGTGAAATCATTCCTTGGAATTACTTGGGTTAACCACTAGATGTCATGATTGTTCAATAAAAATAAAGGTATAGCCAGGTTTATCAACTGATTTTGGAAATTGGAAAGAACTTTATAGATATATGGTCCCCCACTTTACAATAAATAGTGCTTATACAAGCCACCTAGTACAACTCTGAAACATGGATATTTGGCCATATAATATAGTATATTGCAAAAGAGCGTTGTACAAAGTGACACTTAAGTTATCACTAAAAAATGTTTTTCTCATAAGGGAGATTCAGATTTCACTTGCTTTTTACAAGGCTTTAGCCTAAAATTGAGTAGGTTCATTTGATGTGATTAGGGGCTTCTAAGAGAAATGAGGGCATCAGAGAATCTCATCTCTAACATTGAAGATTTATTTTGGGGATCTGAAAAATATTCTATCTTTAAGAGTGGCATACTTGGGGCTGGGTATGTGGCTCAAGTGGTAGCACACTCACCTAGCATGCATGAGGCACTGGGTTCCATTCTCAGCGCCACATAAAAATAAAAGATATTGTGTCCACCTAAAACTAAAAAAATAAATATTAAAAAAAGAGTGGCATACTAAATTGTAAAATACCTCTGAGTGGAGTGACCCCTCAAGTACTATAGTTGAAATTTTTCAGATTCATTGGATTTTAAGCAATAACAAGGCTCCCTGTGAATGAAACAAAGGAAAAGGGATGGGGCGGCACATTGGGAAGATGTGGCTCTTAGCATGGACTCTGGATGTCCACTCTAGTGTCTTTTAAGCTAAATATTATATAATTAGTGTATCAATGCCCCCCTCCGCCTGCCCAGGTCCCTCCCCACTCCTCCTGGCCACAAAGTAGAAGGCTTACAGCATTGGCACTTATCCTTAGGGTACACATGGCCAATACTGATTAAATAAGAATGATTCTTCCAGGACCATGGTTCATATGTGCATGTGCCATAGTTTCTGCCCCCAAACCAAAAGGTTACATATTTAATTTAGCAGGATAGAAGAACAGTACAGGGGCCCAATGCTGGCAGAGGGGTGGATCTTTTTGTGGTGTCTCCTCTACCTACACCAAGACCTATCAATCACAGCATAACCAACTTCTCACTGGGCCCTTTTGTTATGTCAGAAGGTAAATGTTGTATCTCATTCTTATTTTCCTCTTAAAATACTAGCAGATGCAGGGCGGGGGTATCAAATAACAATTGACTCATTATTTTTTCTTATTTAAGACAGACAGTTTAATCAGAAAACGCTGATAGATGTATTTGGCTTCCTTGAGTTCATAAGGTATTTTGAATGAAAACACACTCATTATTCAACTCCCAATATTAGCATAAATTTGGCCTGTTTTCTGTAGGAGAACCAACAAATCTGCAAAGGAAGATTCTGATGTATAAACTGGCTTCTCCTTCAATCCCAATCTCAACATTAGATAGCAGTGAGACCTTAAGAAAAGTCATTGCACTCTCATGATCACAATGACAGAGTAAGATGAAAATTACTGGTCTCAATTTAGAGAGGTGGAAACTGAGAAACAGGATTTCAGATACCTACATAGTAAGGCAAAGACCTGGAACTATAGAGACTTCAATTCTCCCAATTCCATGTACTTTCTGCTGTATAATGATATGAAAGGTATAATCAATTATGTTCATTTTTAACCAATACCAGATTCATTTTCTCTTCAAGTCCACCAAGGTATGGGAATCACTACTTCTGAATATAATTGATCCTCATTATTTTTGAATTCTGTATTTGCAAATTCACTTAATAAATTTTGTTTGTAACCCCAGAATGAACACTCACTGTGTTTTCATGGCCAATCTCAGACATGTGTAGAGCTGCAAAACTGGGCTGACATACTTGTTCCAGTTGACATACATGTTCAAGCAACACTCTTTGCCTTTTTGTTTCAATTCTTACACTGAATTAAGTGTCCTGGTTAGTCTCAGTGGTTAAGCAGCTCTGGGTTCAATCCCTGGACCAAAAAAATATATAAGTCAACAATGTACATTCAATAAAATATCTTTAAACAGAAATGACATAAAACTAGATTATGTACTGATGGATTGATTAAAATTTTATGACCAGAGGTTCCCAGGTACCTAACCCTACAAGCAGTGTTCAGTGTTTGCTAATTCAATGTTCATGGTGACTTTATAGAACACAACTCTCATGAATAATGAAAAGACTACATTTAGATATAATCTTATATGTGTTGGTTCAAAGTACATCACCTCAACCCTACTAATGTCAGTGCCTACCTTGGCTCCCTCTCCTCTCTACTGTGGGGAATACATAAGTCTATTAAGGGTTTCAGTACTTGGATTTGGAAAATCAGAGCTCTAATACCACTGTTTGAAATTAATGAACAACAAAATGTATTTCTCTGCCTGCAACTATTTTGGGACTGGTTTAAAAAGAGAAGGGACCTGCTGCTTTGTTGAGAGCCACAGCCGAGTCAGGATGACGCATGGCATTTTTGCCAAAAGTAGTGGTTGAGAGGTGACACTAGCGAGCCATTAAGATGATGACTTTTGAGTTCTGGTGGAGTTCCCGTTGAGTTCCGCTTGAGCTCTCGCGGGGGTTCCCAGAGAGTTCCCATTGGTTGGGGAAGTGCCGGAGGAGGGATAATTCCGTTTGCTGGTTCCTGGAGGAGCCGCCTGGCGTTTGGGAGGATTCCCGGGGAGCGTGTGTGGAGTGTGCTGGTGGAGTTCAGAAATAAAGTTTGTTCCTGCTTCAGTGGCTCGTGATTTGTGCCCAGCCAGACTGCGGCATTTGGCGGCCCGTACGGGGAACGCCTGAAGCTCGGAGGTAAGTGAAATTGCTCGCCCCTAAGGGAAGGCGAGAGAATGGGTGACCATTTCAAAAAACAATGTGTTCTTGTTTTGATTTCTTTTGTTTTTGTTTCAAGCTGCCTATCCCTAGAACTTTCTCAGGCAAACTGGGAAAAATGGTTTGCTCAAGGTTTGAAGTTGTTCACCCCTGAGGAAGAGATAGAAATAGACCACAAATGCACATGTCAAGAAAATAGGAAAATTGATACAACGATTTTTTGTTCCGTTTTTGTTTCATTCTGTTTTGGTTTTGTTTTGTGTTATCTTGTTGGGTTGCATTATCTTTATAATAAATTAAAAATTAGTAAAAAACAAACCGAAAGAGTGTTAAGTAAATTGTTAGAGGTTCAGACCATGGAGAAAGACATTTTAGATCAAGCAAAAGAGAAGGTCTCTCAAGATAGTCAGAGAGAGGAAGAAAATTTAAAGGAAAAGGGGCTATTAGAGAAAAGGCTACAACAGGAAGCTGCTACTAACACTGTTCTATCACGAGAGGGCGTAATTCAACCAACAGCTCCACCTATGGAGACAGATGAGTGGCCCTCAACCCCCATAGTTGATAGATGGGATCCTGAGACAGGACCTCAAAGATTAGCATGCCCTGTACTTGACCAGGCAGGAGGGCAGCGAATTCACCATGCTCTAGATTTCAAAACAGTGAAGCAGTTAAAGGAGGCTGGAACAACCTATGGCCCTCAAGGACCCTTCACTGTAAGCATGGTCGAATCAATTACCAACTTGGACATGACGCCAGCAGACTGGGCTATCATGTGTAAATCTGTGCTAAATGGAGGACAATATTTGTTATGGAAGGTTGCCAATGAGGAATTTTGCACGGAGATGGCTAGGTGAAATGCAGCAGCCAGTTACCCTCAAAGAAATCTAGACATGTTGTTAAGAAAAGCACCTTATGAGGGTCAACGGCAACAAATTGAATATGATCCTGCTATATATATTCACAAATTGCTGCAGAAGCAGTTAGGGCATGGAAGACTTTACAAGGACATGGAGATTTACAAGGTCAATTATCTAAGGTAATACAGGGAGCTAATGAACCTTACGCTGATTTTGTAGATAGGCTTATTCAAACAGCTACCAGAGTTTTGGGGGATACAGAACAAGCAATGCCATTAATAAAACAACTGGCTTATGAGCAAGCAAATCGTTGGTGCAGAGAGGTCATTAGACCATGGAAACATGGAGATTTAAACACATATATTAAATTATGTAGAGACATTAATGAACAAGGGCAAGTCTTGGCAGCTGCAGTACAACAGGCTTTAGATGCCAGGCCAAAAACATGCTACAATTGTGAACAAACAGGACATTTTAAAAGGAATTGCCCCATAGGAGGAGGGTTTAACAAAACTAGGTATCAAAGGGGTAGAATACCGGGTATTTGCCCACGATGCCGTAGAAGGAGACATTGGGCTAATGAATTCCGTTCTCAAACCACCATAGAGGGTACTCCATTATCAAAAAATGGACAAGGACCAGGTGTTTACCCACGATATCGTGGAGAAAGGCATCAGGCTCCATTGCCAAAAAACGGACAGGGGGATCAATGCTCCAGGGCCCACAACCACAAATATACGGGGCACTGGAGAAACCCAGAAACACCATGGAGGAACCCAGCAACACCATCAGGGTAGTGAAAGGACACATTATCCATCAGATCTCTCATCAGACGAACCAGAGGGAGTGCAGGGTTGGACATCTGTGCCTCTGCCAGAGCAGTACTAACTCCAGAGATGGGAGTTCAAATCATTCTCACAGGAGTAAAAGGACCTCTTCCCCAAGGAACAGTAGGCTTATTGTTAGGACACAGTTCTTCTACTCTAAAAGGACTTATGATAAGTCCTGGGGTAATTGATCCCGATTATGAAGGTGAAATAAAAATTATAGCTAGTTCTCCAAGAGGTATATCAGTAATTTCACCAGGTGATAGAATAGCACAGTTATTAATAATACCCAGCCTGCATGATAAATTTTCCAGTCATAGTGTAGAAAGAGGTTCCAGGGGATTAGGCTCCACAGGTGTAGATTGGGCTATGCTGTCTTTAAATTTAGATTCTCCCCCAATGCTAAATCTAAATATTCAAGGACATGAATTTAATGGGCTACTGGATACAGGTGCAGACCTTAGCATCATATCTCGTCAAAAATAGCCAAAACATTGGCCATTACAACAAGCCACTCAAACGCTTCGAGGCCTAGGAGTGGCGACTAATCCCCATAGAAGTGCAATGGTATTAGATTGGAAGGATCCTGAAGGATGTGAAGGAACTATACAGCCATATGTATTGGATCATCTTCCTATAAATTTATGGGGACGAGATGTCCTAGATCAATTAGGTTTGACATTAACAAATAACATCAATCCAAATGCGCCCACTATTAGGGCTAGACAAGGTTTTAGGAAAGAAAAAAGATTAGGAGAACAAGAACAAGGTATAGCAGCACCAATTCAAATAGATCAAGGAATAGATAGAAATGGATTGGGTTTTCAGAAGGGGTCGCTGAGACAATAAAAATTACTTACAATAAAATCAGTGGCCCCTGACTAAAGAAAAGATACAAGCAGCCCATGACCTGGTCAAACAACAATTAGCGGAGGGACATATACAACCTTCCGTATCTCCCTATAATACTCCCATTTTTGTCATTAAAAAGAAATCTGGTAAATGGAGATTATTGCAAGATTTAAGAGCCATTAATAATGAGATGGTTATTATGGGACCTGCTCAATCAGGGATTCCTCAATTGTCTGCTTTGTCAAAAACCTGGTATGTTTTAGCTATAGATATTAAAGATTGCTTTTTTCAATTCCAATTCATCCTGAGGATAGTCCACGTTTTGCATTTACTATCTCTGCACTGAATCATGAAGGTCCTGATCAGAGATATGAATGGAAAGTACTCCCTCAAGGGATGGCTAACAGCCCAACTATGTGTCAAATTTATGTTAACAAAGCAATCCAGCCACTTAGAAATCAAAATCCTGAACTACAAATATTTCACTATATGGATGATGTATTATTAGCACATAAAGATAAAAAACATTGCTAGAATGTTATGCCACACTTACAAATTTATTAAAAAATTATAATCTAGAGATAGCAATAGATAAAGTACAATTAAATTTTCCAATTAATTATTTAGGAGTTCTATTATCCTCAACCATGGTCCGTCCACCAAAAATTCAAATACGAGTAGATCAACTCAAATCACTTAATGACTTTCAAAAGTTATTAGGAGACATAAATTGGATAAGGCCTTATCTAGGCATACCAACAGGAGAGTTGGGACCTTTATTTGATATCCTAAAAGGTCCATAAGATCCAAATTCACCTCGAATGTTAACGCCTGAAGCAAGAAAGGCATTAAAAATTATTTAAACATATATGGAAAATATGCATATGGAAAGAATTGATATAAGTTTGCCTTCATTATTTATTGTACTACCAACAAAAAATATTCCTACAGGAGTAATTTGGCAAGAAGGTCCATTATTGTGGATATATTTATCTTATTCTCCTAACACTATTCTTACTAGGTATCCTGAGGCTGTAGGACAATTAATACTCAAAGGAATAAAAGCAGCAAAGGGAGTGTTTGGAATTTCTCCCAATAAAATTATTACTCCATATACTATGGATCAAATTGATGAGTTAGCTAATGAGTTAAATACTTCGGCAATAATCATGTGCAAATCTAATGTTTCATTTGATAACCACTTACCATCTAATCCTTTATTGTCTTTTTGGTCATCGCATCCAGGAATTTCTCCAAAAATGACAAGAAAAACACCTATCATGAATGCTCCAAATATATTCACTGATGGGTCAAATAATGGTACAGCAGCAGTAGTTACCCTGATAAAACTTTTACATTTTTAGTACCCAAACAATCAGCTCAAAAGGTAGAGCTTAATGCAGTATTACAAGCTTTTGTGATCTTTAAAGATTCTGTATTTAATTTATTTTCCGATAGTCAGTATATAGTTAATGCTATAGTATCCCTTGAAGATGCTGGTAGGATTTCTCCTTCCTCTACTGTTTTCTCTTTGATTTCCACTATACAAAGTCTAATCTGGGACAGAAAAGATCCATTCTTTATAGGACATATCCGAGCACATACAGGATTGCCTGGAGCCCTTGGTTTGGGCAATGATTTAGCAGATAAAACTACACATGACATACATACTTTCTCTACACTAGAAGAAGCTACAAATTTTCATAAAAGGTTCCATGTCAATGCAAATACTTTACAAAAGCATTTTAAAATAACTAAGGAACAAGCTAGACAAATAATAAAACAATGTCAAAATTGTGTGACCTTTTTATCACAAGTTAATCTTTTTTTAATTGATTATTCAAAACATTACAAAACTCTAGACAAATCATATTTCATACATTCGATTCAAGTGGGTTATGAGCTCCTATTTTTATCCCAAATACAGATTGCAGAATCACATTTTACACATCCACATTTTTACATAATGCCATATTAATAACTGTTGTATTCTGCTACCTTTCCTATCCTCTATTATCCCCCTCCCCTCCCCTCCTATCTTCTCTCTCTACCCCATCTGTTGTAATTTAATTCTTTCCCTTGTCTTTTTTTCCCTTCCCCCTCACAACCTCTTATATGTAATTTTGTATAACAATGAGGGTCTCCTTCCATTTCCATGCAATTTCCCTTTTCTCTCCCTTTCGCTCCCACCTCATGTCTCTCTTTAAAGTTGATCTTTTCCTCCTGCTCTTCCTCCCTGCTCTGTTCTTAGTTCCTCTCATTATATCAAAGAAGACATTTGGCATTTGTTTTTTAGGGATTGGCTAGCTTCACTTGGCATAATCTGCTCTAAAGCCATCCATTTCCCTGCAAATTCCATGATTTTGTCATTTTTTAGTGCTGTGTAATACTCCATTGTGTATAAATGCCACATTTTTTTTTATCCATTCATCTATTGAAGGGCATCTGGGTTGGTTCCACAGTCTAGCTATTGTGAATTGTGCTGCTATGAACATCGATGTGGCAGTATCCCTGTAGTACGCTCTTTTAAGGTCTTCAGGGAATAGTCCGAGAAGGGCAATAGCTGGGTCAAATGGTGGTTCCATTCTCAGCTTTCCCAGGAATCTTCATACTGCTTTCCAAATTGGCCGCACCAATTTGCAGTCCCACCAGCAATGTACAAGAGTACCCTTTTCCCCACATCCTCGCCAGCACTTATTGTTGTTTGACTTCATAATGGCTGCTAATCTTACTGGAGTGAGATGGTATCTTAGGGTGGTTTTGATTTGCATTTTTCTGACTGCTAGAGATGGTGAGCATTTTTTCATGTACTTGTTGATTGATTGTATGTCCTCCTCTGAGAAGTGTCTGTTCAGGTCTTTGGCCCATTTGTTGATTGGGTTATTTGTTATCTTATTGTTTAATTTTTTGAGTTCTTTGTATACTCTGGATATTAGGGCTCTATCTGAAGTGTGAGGAGTAAAGATTTGTTCCCAGGGTGTAGGCTCCCTATTTACCTCTCTTATTGATTCTCTTGCTAAGAAAAAACTTTTTAGTTTGAGTAAGTCCCATTTGTTGATTCTAGTTATTAACTCTTGTGCTATGGGTGTCCTATTAAGGAATTTGGAGCCCAACCCCACAATATGTAGATCGGAGCCAACTTTTTCTTCTGTCAGGCACAGAGTCTCTGATTTGATATCAAGCTCTTTGATCCATTTTGAGTTAACTTTTGTGCATGGCGAGAGAAAGGGATTCAGTTTCATTTTGTTGCATATGGATTTCCAGTTTTCCCAGCACCATTTGTTGAAGATGCTATCCTTCCTCCATTGCATGCTTTTAGCCCCTTTATCAAATATAAGAAAGTTGTAATTTTGTGGATTGGTCTCTGTGTCCTCTATTCTGTACCATTGGTCCACCCGCCTGTTTTGGTACCAGTACCATGCCGTTTTTGTTACTATTGCTCTGTAGTACAGTTTGAAATCTGGTATCGCTATACCTTCTGATTCACACTTCCTGCTTAGAATTGCTTTTGCTATTCTGTGTCTTTTGTTTTTCCATATGAATTTCATGATTGCTTTATCTATTTCTACAAGAAATGCCGTTGGGATTTTGATTGGCATTGCATTGAACCTATAGAGAACTTTGGGTAATATCGCCATTTTGATGATGTTAGTTCTGCCTATCCATGAACAGGGTATATTTTTCCATCTTCTAAGGTCTTCTTCTATTTCTCTCTTTAGGGTTCTGTAGTTTTCATTGTATAAATCTTTCACCTCTTTTGTTAGGTTGATTCCCAAGTATTTTATTTTTTTTGAGGATATTGTGAATGGGGTGGTTGTCCTCATTTCCATTTCAGCAGATTTGTCGCTGATATACAGGAATGCCTTAGATTTATGCATGTTGATTTTATATCCTGCCACTTTGCTAAATTCACTTATTAGCTCTAGTAGTTTCTTTGTAGACCCTTTTGGGTCTGTTAGATATATTATCATATAATCCGCATATAGTGATAATTTAAGTTCTTCTTTTCCTATTTTTATGCCTTTAATTTCTTTTGTCTGTCTAATTGCTCTGGCTAGCATTTCGAGGACTAAATTGAATAGAAGTGGTGAGAGAGGGCATCCCTGTCTTGTTCCAGATTTTAGAGGGAATGCCTTCAGTTTTTCTCCATTCAGAATGATGCTAGCCTGAGGCTTAGCATATATAGCTTTTACAATGTTGAGGTAAGTTCCTGTTATCCCTAGTTTTTCTAGTGTTTTGAACATAAAGGGATGCTGAACTTTGTCAAATGCTTTTTCTGCATCTATCGAGATGATCATGTGGTTCTTATGGTTAAGTCTATTGATGTGGTGAATAACATTTATTGATTTCCGTATATTGAACCAGCCTTGCATCCCGGGGATGAATCCTACTTGATCATGGTGCACAATTTTTTTGATGTGCTTTTGTATTCGATTCACCAGGATTTTATTGAGGATTTTTGCATCTAAGTTCATTAGAGATATTGGTCTGTAGTTTTCTTTCTTTGAAGTGTCTTTGTCTGGTTTCGGGATCAGGGTGATATTGGCCTCATAAATGAATTTGGAAGAGCTCCTTCTTTTTCTATTTCTTGAAATAACTTGAAAAGTATTGGTATTAATTCTTCTTTGAAGGTTTTGTAAAACTCTGCTGTATATCCATCCAGTCCAGGGCTTTTCTTGGTTGGTAGTCTTTTGATGGCTTCTTATATTTCCTCCTTTGTTATTGGTCTGTTTAAATTGTGTGTATCTTCCTGACTCAATCTGGGCAAATCCTATGACTTAAGAAATTTATCGATATCTCCGCTATCTTCTATTTTATTGGAATATAGGGTTTCAAAATAATTTCTAATTATCTTCTGTATTTCTGTAGTGTCCGTTGTGATATTGCCTTTTTCATCCCGTATGTTAGTAATTTGAGCTCTCTCTCTTCTTCTCTTCGTTAGCATGGCTAAGGGTCTGTCCATCTTATTTATTTTTTCAAAGAACCAACTTTTAGTTTTATCAATTTTTTCAATGTTTTTTTTTTGTTTCAATTTCATTGATTTCCGCTCTGATTTTAATTATTTCTTGCCTTCTACTACATTTGCTGTTGTTTTGCTCTTCTTTTTCTAGGGTTTTGAGATGAAGTGTGAGTTCATTTATTTGTTGGTTTTTTCTTTTTTTGAGGAATGAACTCCAGGAAATGAATTTCCCTCTTAAAACTGCTTTCATTGTGTCCCATTTTGTGTCTGTATTTTCATTTATCTCCAAGAATTTTTTTATTTCCTCCTTTATGTCTTCTGTAACCCATTGATCATTCAGTAACATATTGTTCATTTTCCAGGTGATGCAGGATTTTTCCTTCCTTCTTTTATCATTGATTTCCAGTTTCATTCCATTATGATCAGATAAGATGCATGGTATTATCTCCACACCTTTATATTTACTAAGAGTTGCCCTATGGCATAATATATGGTCTATCTTTGAGAAGGATCCATGTGCTGCTGAGAAGAACGTGTATCCACTTGATGATGGTTGATATATTCTATATATGTCGGTTAAGTCTAGGTTTTTGATTGTGTTATTGAGTTCTATAGTTTCTTTATTCAGCTTTTGTCTGGTGGATCTGTCCAATGGAGAGAGCGGTGTGTTGAAGTCACTCATAATTATTGTGTTGTGGTCTATTTGACTCTTGAACTTGAGGAGAGTTTGTTTTATGAACGTCGCAGCACCATTGTTTGGTGCATACATATTTATAATTGTTATGTCTTGTTCGTGGATGGTTCCTTTTAACAGTATGTAGTGTCCTTCTTTATCCCTTTTGATTAACTTAGGTTTGAAGTTGATTTTATTCGATATGAGTATGGCCACTCCTGCTTGCTTCCGAGGACCATGTGAGTGGTATGATTTTTCCCAACCTTTCACCTTCAGCCTGTGTATGTCTTTTCCTATCATACGAGTCTCCTGAAGGCAGCATATTGTTGGATTTGTTTTTTTAATCCAGGTTACTAGCCTATGTCTCTTGATTGGTGAATTTAAGCCATTAACATTTAAGGTTATTATTGATATATGGTTAGTACTTCCCGTCATGCTTGTTTATTTATTTATTTTAATATGGCTAGTTTTTACTTTTTGGTTATTTTTTTTCCCTTCCCTTTACTGAGTTACCTCTCACTGTTAGTTTTGGGTGCTGTTTTTCAATTCCTCTTCTTGTAGTGTTTTGCTCAAGATGCCTTGCAGTGCTGGTTTTCTGGCTGCAAATTCTTTTAAGTTTTGTTTATCATGAAATATTTTAATTTCATT
Source organism: Marmota flaviventris (assembly GCF_047511675.1). NCBI lineage: Eukaryota > Metazoa > Chordata > Mammalia > Rodentia > Sciuridae > Marmota > Marmota flaviventris. The sequence continues at coordinate 26,342,410 of NC_092498.1, forward strand.
GTCAAATCTGAAGCTTAATTTTGCTGGATACAGTATTCTTGGTTGGAATCCATTATTTTTTAGTGTTTGAAATACGTTGTTCCAGGATCTTCTCGCTTTCAACGTCTGTGATGAAAAATTCAGCCGTTAACCTAATTGGTTTACCCCTGAATGTAATCTGCCTCCTTTCTCTCGTAGCTTTTAATATTCTCTCCTTGTTCTGTATGTTGGATATCTTCATAATTATGTGTCTTGGAGTTGGTCTATTACGGTTTTGAATGTTTGGGGTCCTGTAGGCTTCCAGGATTTGGCAATCCATTCCATCTTTCATATCTTGGAAGTTTCCTAGGATTATTTCTCAGCGCCCCGCCGTCTCTAGCTGCGGGGCGGGCCGCGGATCAATCAGCCTGGATCTCCGGTCGCACAGTTCCCTCGCGATTGAGACCCAGTAACCGGTCCTCGGTGATGGAAATCCTTCCTCTAGGTTACGGTGCACCCCAATTTTGCTGGAAATGCCTAACAAGATAGCTTTTGGTCGTTCTAACTCGTTATTCACCTGCACAGTGACGCGGTACACGGGGGTGATGCACTCTATTCGCCGCCATCTTAGTAGTGTCACCACAAGTTAATCTTGGAATCAATCCTAGAGGACTGGTACCTAACCATATTTGGCAGATGGACGTCACACACTTGCCAGAATTTGGAAAATTAAAATATTTGCATGTTACAGTTGATACTTCTTTCGGATTTTTGATGGGCTCCCTTCATGCTGGAGAAAAAACTAAAGATATTATAGCTGATTGCTTACAAAATTTTGCCACTGTGGGTGTTCCAAAACAGTTAAAAACGGATAATGGTCCTGGTTATACCTCTACCTCTTTTAAACAATTTTGCTTATCATTTGGCGTTACTCATATAACAGGAATCCCATACAATCCTCAGGGACAAGGCATAGTTGAAAGAGCTCTTCAAACTATTAAAATGTACTTATTAAAACAAAAAGAGGGAATTGGAAAGGGGTATATATCCCCCAAAGATAAACTTAAAATAACCCTTTTTACTCTAAACTTTTTAAATTTGGATTCATCAGGGCTTAGTGCTGCGGAAAGGCATATGTGTCCAAAAAATGTACATAAGCCTAAGGTACTTTGGAAGGATATTCTAACAGGACAATGGAAAGGTGATTGTCTGGAGTCGGGGTTCTGTTTGTGTGTTTCCACAGGGAGAACAGCAGTCGATTTGGATTCCAGAGACACTAACCAAAGCGATTTCTATAGACCAAAAAGAAGATTATTTGACTCAAATCCATAACAGCTGATATCCAGAGTTCTAGCTTGGCTATTCTTGCATCTGCGACAGTGATTTTACCACACCTAGAGGCTAATGAATAATGAACACCATTAAGGCCTATTTCAAATGTAAAAAAAACCTTGAGGCTTGCTTGTGGGAATACCTTCAGACCCATTATGCAAGTTACAGAAAAAAGGATGGGATATCCAAAAAAGAGTCAAACCCAGGTGGTAACCAGGATGTCTTTTTTCAATATCTATTTTATTATTGCCTTTTCCCACATCATAAAGTTCTATTTTATTTTTTGAGCTCATACAGACCTAGGTTAATGTTTTTCTGATCAGTTTTATTTTTTAACTGTGGAGTTTTTAAACATTGCAATGGAGATTTCACCTGTGTAAAGCTACAAGGCCTTTACTATGGTCTCATGTGTTGTATGTTATGTGTGCACACTTGTGTTTTGTGTTGTATGTCTGTATGTGCGTATGTCCATATATCATATATGAGGAGCGCTCATGAAAACATGGATCCAAATTTTTTTTTATTCACGTGATTTAAATGGTTTAATTTAAATCAGGTAAACAGCTGTTGAAGATTGTTTTTAAAGGTGGTTAACAGATCTGTTTGTTTACTTTCACCTTTCCTTTTCATTATATTTAATAATTCTGTTCAGGATAATGTAAATTGTTCAGAAAATTGTTTTCTTAGTACCTGTTGGAATGTTACATAACTTTTTTTTAGCCATCGTTGCCAGAATTCCTATCTTCATCCCAGTGCCGGTGAAGACAAAGATAAAACCAAACTACAGCTTCTTCGATAATTATCACAACAAACTGTATAAACTGATGCATCAATGAATAATAACTCAACAAGTAATGCTCAATCAAGGAGTTGATTTACTTTGAGAGGAAATGGACATATTGATGGATTCCTCTGCTTTGAACTGCTTGCAGAACTTGCCTGGACTATGTATCACTTGTATGCATTGTGAACTATCTGTTGATGCAGCGAATTGTGGTAGTGCTGGCGTATCTTTGCAGATGGTGTCATCAGTGGTACAATTTTTCCAAAAAGAGCCATCATTTGGCTTGGTGTCGTGGCATTTTGCATCCTCCTCCCTTCTGCTAGTGATGGTCTAAAATTTGGGGGCCAACAGAGGTGACGCAAAGAACCTCACCCTCCCACACTGGTGCAAAGGCCAAATTTGGGGGCCAACAGAGATGAGGCAAAGAACCTCACCCCCCCACTGATGCAAAGGCCTATCCACAAGTAAGACTGTATGCTGGACCGGTAGTCAGTGACGGGTATGCAGTGGTACTAACCTAAGACAGGAGGCTGACACCTTGAGGTCAGTTCATCCGATGACAGGTAAGGACCATATGTAGTATTGGACAGCCTAACAGGCACGGTCCCTAAGCCACATTGCTTGTTGTTTAATTAAACAGAAGTGGGGAGATGTTGAGGGCCACAGCCGAGTCGGGATGACGCGTGGCATTTTTGCCAGAAGTAGTGGTTGAGAGGTGACGCTAGCGAGCCATTAAGATGATGACTTTTGAGTTCTGGCGGAGTTCCCGTTGAGTTCCGCTTGAGCTCTCGCGGGGATTCCCGGAGAGTTCCCATTGGTTGGGGAAGTGCCGGAGGAGGGATAATTTCGGTTGCTGGTTCCTGGAGGAGCTGTGTGGCGTTCGGGAGGATTCCCAGGGAGCGTGTGTGGAGTGTGCTGGTGGAGTTCAGAAATAAAGTTTGTTCCTGCTTCTGTGGGTCGTGATTTGTGCCCAGCCAGACTGCGGCACTGCTTTGATAATAGGAATAGTGGAAAAAATCCTTTGTCCTAAGCTATTATAAAGGATATATGTATATGTGTATATACATATATCCTTATATAGTATATCTTCATATAAATATATAATTTCATAGTCTATTCAGCTTCATACCTCCTTACAGCATCAGGGAAACTCATTGACTTCCTTGTTTTTAGTATGGAATCATGAAAAAAAAAACTGCATTACAAGAAGTAGCTGACAATTAAGAGGACTGTTAATTTTCTTTGTTTTTATTATAGCTGCAGCTGCAGTAGTTAGAAGCCATGAAGATCCTGGCAAAAGTGATGGTAGTGACAATGTAAGTCAGTACCTCCCTATAAAATGGAGATCTGTCTTTCTAAAGATACTTGTTTTTATGAACAGCACTAACATCAACTGGGCTTGATGTTAATAATATACAGAATTAGCTTTTATGAATAATATTTGTAATATAATTGGGTATACTGTATTAGGTTCTTTACTTATATTCCTTCACAACAGTGTCTAATCCTCACAATAACAACTCTAGGAGGTAACTGTTACTGTCCTTGTTGCAGATGAAAATCTGAAGTCCAGAGTAGAAGTAACCTTCCTATTGCATACCAAGTAAGGAGGCAGTTTAGACAGAATCTAAAACAGCCTGCCTCCAAAGCTGGTGTCTGTCTTCCCCAGAATGTCCTCATGTAAGACAGGCTACATAACTTGTGGGGCCCTGTGCAAAATTAAAGTGCACTCAGAGCCCCTTGTTCAAAAAGTTAATAATTTTAAGGCAGCAACCACAGAATATTAAACCAAGGGTAGAGCCCTTCTGAGTGCAGGATCCTGTATCACTGTACAAGTATCACGCTCATGAAGCTTGTCCTACCACCATGTTCCCAAAGGCAGATACAGTGGGATTTTGGAGACTCTGTAGGAGATACTTCTATTTGTTCTTGCTATGATTCATGTCGATGCCCTGTGGAAACACTGCTACTTTCTCTTGGCAGTCTGAGTGCCTTTGCTTCTAACAGATTTCGGATTCATTTGTGGAAACAAAAACAAATACATAAACAGAAAAACAAGGCGTCAGTGTCTTGATAGGTGACAGATAATGATGGGGTTTTAGGTTAAAAATAAGACATCTTTCTTCTTTGCCATTTTTCTTTGAAACATCTGATTAAATCTAATAATGTAACCAAAATTGAAGTTTTATTTGTTTCCTTAATGCATACCTGGGTTCTCTGAATAAAGTGAATTTGTGTTCAACATCCTTTCTCTGTATCACTTGTAAGGGTACAGAATTTCACTTGACTCAAGACGAGATATAGAGAATCCTCATTTACTACAAGGCATTAGGACTTTAATTTCTGTTCTGTTCTATCACATTTAAGATCACTGGCACTGTGGTTCCACCTGGTGGAAAATTTAGGCCTTTCCTAACTCCATTTTAGCACTTATGATGTTTTCAACCTTAGTGCCTAACCATACAAGCTTAGAGGGTAGAGAAGCACATAAAGTCTAGGGGGAACTGTTTCTTCACTTGGGTCAGATTTTTTTCCATGAATCTCCCAGTTGAGGAGTTCAGCATCCCCTCTTGGAGTCTGAAGTCATCAGATCTGGTCAAGTGTTAGGAAAACAATCAGATTAAATTCACTGTACTAAAATGTACAGTGAAGTACAATTTGTTTTCCTTCTCCCAACCCTTATGTCACAACCAACACCGCAGGCTTTTATCTTGCTCTTTGTCTTATCAGAGGGAAGCTTGTCAACTCAACTGCTAATGAGTCTTAGCATGAATTATTTCCTATTCCACTTTGGGAAACTATCCACTGTACTCTCTTCTTAAAGAGATGAAACTGGGCCCCAGATGGAACTAGCTAGTTAGATAAAAACAAATGATGAATTTTAAAAATAGGAATGGTTTATTCTTGGTAACTGTAAGACAACATAAACATGGTGTAAACCAGGCTGACTGCAAATTAACTTCTGAACTCCATGTCTGATCAGTGTTCAGTTTATTGCTCGGCTAACACGAGCAGCCACTCATATCTGACCAAAATTAGAACTCTGCTTCCAGTCTCAGCTCAGATCTTTCTTCTCCCTCTACTTCAGATTATGCTGCTTCACTTCATTTGGCAATAAATATTCAGTACTCTCTGAAAGATCTTTTCTGATATGGAACAAGGAAAACTCAAAATACATCATAACATAGAAACACCTATTCTTCAAGATTGGGTCTCTCAATTAGGTTGAATTAGGCGTTGGCCAGGGCTGTAGTTATCTAAAGCTTTTGTAGGAGTTGGGAAAAATTGTGTCCACGATGGCTCCCTTGTATAAAGGGTCTTGATACTTCTGGAATAATAATTCCATGCTTTTCAATACCTTTCTAGTTTCTATTCTATAAAGCTTTAAATAGGACTGTGTCTTTGTAAATTTATGTATACTTGAGAAACATTTCTCAAAATATTTCATTTAAAACCACCAAGAAAAGAAGCAGAAACTTGTAAAAATACATTTTTAATAAACATCAAGAAGTACAGTACACTTTTATTGAGGTTTTACCTTGCAGTTTACAGCAAACATACTATTCATTATAGCATATATATACAAGTAAACTCAGGTTCTTGATTTGTTTTTCTTCCATGGCTGGATAAACCAAATCTGGTGCACCACACTAACATTTAAGGTTATTATCCAAGTTGGTTTCTGTAAAAGGCCTTTAACAACAAATTATTCCCCCTTTACAATGATAGCCTGATGAATGCTCAAGAGTGACTAAACGAACTATAAATACTTGCTTTCCTTTGATGGATTTAAAAAATAGCAAATCTGAAACACTAAAAAGACAATAAGGAAACAGCTGTTTCTTTTGCCAAGTGAATCCATAATTAAATACTTACTGTGACAACAGATTATGAAGCCAAAGGATTCTCAATGTTTATAGTTATAATTCCAGGAACTAAAAACTATCTGGCCTACTTTTCTTTAACATTGTTTACACAAAGACCAAGGGGTGATGGAATTCTTGATTCTTATGAACCAAAATTTAGTGAAATGAAGGACTGAAATTAATTAGCAAAGAGGGAAAATTAATATTAATCTCAAAATTCCACCTACCATTGTTCTTGGAATGATCAAGATCAGCTACAACTGAGAAGAATGAAAAGAATGAGAACTGAGATAAATCAGAAGCCACAATTTAAAAACCAAAGCCTTGCATGCTTTCTACTGATGCCATTTAAAAATTACACAAATGGATTTATTTCTATGTACATAAAGTAGTATTTGAATTAGGAAAAAAATTCTGTCTCTCTCTCTATATATATATCTCTAGAAATATCAGAACCATACTCTGATTTGTAAAAGAGGCATAATAATCTGTTTACCATATAACTAGCTGTTTGTAAAATCTTTAATAGTTAATAAAATCCTTGCAAACATAATGCTAATATGTAGCAAATCACACCAACTAAATAAGCAGCTCAAGTTCATAGGGCTAAAAACCCAATATCCCTGAATTTCTAAGTGTTATCTTAGTGTTAACCTGGTTTCATCTAATTGATACCACATCAGAGGAGATTTTTAAAACATGTCCCTCCTTAATACATCATCATACTTTCAGAGGTGGAAAGGTACAACTTAAAGTTCTCTACAACTTTTGCCCATTCTCAAGAATTTGATACAGTGTTATTACAGCATGTAGGATAATGTAGGTGCCCTAAGTATTCAATGAATTGAAATAAAGCAAATTTCCAGAGTTTGGGACTTGCTGGTAGTGTACAACTTGTCTGTCAGGAAGTCTCATCTCTGGGTGAAATATATATATTCCTGGATCAATGACTGAGAAGTTAAGGCCACCTGCTAAAGAAGTCAGACTGTTCCCAAATTGTCAGGTAACAGTTTGATCTTTTCTATTAGATTAAAATTTCTTCATGGATGGGACCAGATCTCCTATTTTCATGTATCTCCTAAGGCACCTACTAAATGTTAGGCAGAGATATACGCTCAAGGAAATAATCATTGATGGGGGGAGGAAATGAATCAAGGGTGAATGTGGTCACAGAAAAGCCATCCCTTACTTCACCCCATTACTCAAACAGCAATCAGTGAGTGAATCTCTAATGTTGTGCTGAAGAACAGACTCATGCCCCCTACCATTTTTGTCTTCAAGAGAACAAATCACTGGGTTTGAACAACCTTTTTATTTTTCTTTCCCTTTGGAGACTGATTATACGTGGTAATGAGTACTTCTTGATGGATGGTATGTGGAAAAAAGGGTGTTTTTTTTTTTTTTTTTTTGCCTCAGAGAAAGCACCAACCTGTCACATGTCACATTTTAACTTCAGCAATTTATGGAATCATTAACTTTAAAAATTGTTAAATGTTATCTGTAACTAACAGATATTTAAAATGTTAGTTTTACTATGAAATCACTTAAAATCCATTTTGCTTTCAAACATTGGTATGAGGTAGAAGATAAGGAATTCACAAAAGAAAATAATCTTTATCACAACAAGACTATTCAGGACAATTAGCCCCCAAAGAAAAGTTAAAGCCTTAAACTGGTAAATTATTGACTACTGTCAAAATATTACCCTATTTGAAGGAAATTTCTTATATTTGAAATTGCCTTTCTTTTTCCAGTTTAAGGTATTATAGAAAAAGGACACCATACAATCTGAAATACTCAGAAAGATTGAATAAAACAGCTTCTCTTAGTCATCATCTTTACCATGTTGTTCTAAATCACCTCAGTTGTGACACAAGTCCTTTCCACTTAAATTATTGGTCAGATATCAACAAGGAGGTTAAAAACCCTTCCAGTATAAGAAGCAAGATAAAAGGAATGTTTCTCACTTAAAATAACGTAATTTACTCCTCATAAAAACTAGCAGCACTTCATTCTAGCAGGACACACAAATTTGGCTTCACTGACTGGTTAGGAACACAGGAAAATGTATATATAGCTCTTTACATGGGGAGAATGTGAGGCTACAACAAGTTTATTTTTTTAAACAATTACCTATATCCCCATTAGGTAGTGTGTGAAACTACTGGAATGTCAATTTCAATGGCAGAGAGGCGGGATCGAGCTGAATAGGGCTGGGAGTAAGTGTGCATACTGGGAGGATGGGAGTACAATGGCTGCCAGAAAGGAGAAGGCAAAGATTTGCATGCACAATACCAAATGAACAGTAGAAGGGAAGTCATAAAAAGACCTCCAGCACTAGCGATGGTGACATATACCGCATAGTCAAATGTAAAGACTGGCTCAAACTTCTTGTTCAGATGGATGTTATAAAAGATGACCCAGATGGATGGAGAGAGGCTCACATTACCTGCCATAAAAAACAGCAGCCCAGCCACCAGGTGGCAGCCTGCACTATTGACCAGACACTTGGCCAGTTTGATGTTAGGCACAGAGGACCTAAAGGCTGTATTACACATTCCAATCAGGCAGAGCAGCAAGGCACCCATTGCAATCAGGATGCTGAGGGGCAGGGCAAACTGGAGGACACGCAAGTCCAACTGGTCAACTGATGAGTACCATGTAGGGTCGTACATCAGGCAGTCACTGCTTCCGTCGTACCGGGCACATTTCACCCACAGGCCTGTGTAAACAGTCAGGTTCTTCTCATTTCTGTTGAATGTAATCAGTCGTAATTTTCTCCAGTTGGGAAGCAGAGTCCCTGCAAAGAGGCCCGCTACTGAGGCGATCCCACATAGAAAGGAGAGGACTGTGGCTGCGTGGACATCCCGACAGCCCATGGCAGGCAGGCTTGTGCAGTACTTTCAATCAGACTAGGGGGTGACACACAAGAAGACAAAGCATGAGGGGAGAAAAGCAGATTACAGCAGGAAAGGTGGTACCAATTAGCAACACATCTATTGAGGAAATGTTGATGCTAAAAGGGAAATTCCTTTGTTTGTTCTCTATACAATATAAATGTATAAATGCATATATGTAACATGTGTGTGACCTCAGAGTTCAGGTGCAAACACATATGCTTGGTTTCCATTGACTATATACTATAAAATATTTAGTCATCAGTATTTTTCTTCACTGTTACTCAGAGGAAGAACCAAAATAATGTCAAATTATCTTAACATCACACCTAAAATTCTCCTGGTTGTCAATAATCACGCATTCAACACACAAATATCAACCATTTTTAGGTATCAGGCACTCAAACATATAATAAGGGTTAGAACACTCATCAGCTATCAATTAACTGCAAACACTACAAATTGAACCTCAAATGCTCATGCTAGTATAAAAGGAGACCAGCATAAAGCAAAGATGAAAGCAGCTCATAAAAGGCAAAGGCATGAGGAAAAAAGCAATATAGGACAGCAGAGTGGGTGGGAGCTGCCTCTGAACCAGAATGCTTGGTTCTCATCCCCATCTCCTCACACTTACTAGCCAATTAACCTTGGGCCAGCTCCAGAACTCTCCTGTGCCTCATATCCATCTGTAAATTGACGAAGAAGATAATAGTGTCTACCTCACATGGTTGTTCAAAGAGATAATATAACGTCAAGTACTTAAAACATATCTGGGGCAATGTGCTATGCAAATGTTTACTTCTTAACATTTGGAGATCAGCTCAGTGCTTGCAATCTGAAGAAGTTCAAAGAACATTTGTTGAATGAATGTTAAATAAGAAGAAGCAAGCTCATCTCATTTCTACATATTGAGTACACTGGGGAATTATTAAAAGTAAATGGACTCATCTTCAATGAGTTAGTCAAATGAAAAGACAAGAACAAGGGTCTCTAAAATTATCCTGCTCAACTACTTCCAGGATGATTCAACAAGACCCAAGTGCTCTCAGAGAACTCTACAGCACTTGTTGGTCATTATACTATTACTGTTCATACAAGATGAATGCAAAGATCTTTGAAGTAATGACAACCTGTCTCTATTTCTGCTATTGTAAGAAAAACTGTACTTTGCCTTTTTCAACCCAAATTAAAAATCTGTTTTCTGTATATAATAAACTATAAGCTAGCATTTTATTCAAACTACTTTAATAAGGTAGCACATTTACTTTTATAGATTAGAGCACAATGAAGGAATAAAGGTTGAAAATAATTTTTATTTCTGGTACAGTATGGGTGTTTACAAAATCCATTGTCTTTTAAAGGATCAAATATGATCTACAGAGATGGTGGAGTAGCATTCCCAGGAGGTCAGGGTCGAAAAGACAACTATGACCAAACTGCTAACAAACTGGATTAGAATATGATTGTTATGTTCCAGTGGGAGGACACAATGTTCTTTAGAAAACGTTAGCTACCTATTTAATCCAACCTATGAATTAGAAGTAATTTTAATAAAACTTATATGCCTATATGTACATATGTATGTTTGAAGTATATGTGTGTGTGTGTGTGTGTGTGTGTGTGTATATACACACACACACAAGTATACAAATAAAAGCAGAGTTTAAGCTAATGATCTCAAATTAAAGATGGTTAGTTCTAAGTTTTTGTATGGATATTAGGTTGCTACTGATTTATTATGTTACCTGCCAGTATTATCAGAAGTTGCAACTGTTTAAGAAAGTTTTATGGATGAAAAGACAAAGGAATTACTTCTTCATGCAAACTGGAAGAAAGTTGTCTTGTTTAATTTTAGCAAGCAAAACCTTTCCAGCCTTGAAAACACTAGTGCAGCTTTGAGAATGTTTATATCCGGAAGATAATAATAATGTCACACTCCAAAATTCAGCCTCCTGTTGGTTTTTGTTCATTCATCTGTCTCCCCCATATATTGTGAGCAGTTTGTACAATGCCTGGCATATAAGTTTTCTAGGAATATTTGAATAAATTAATACTGGGCCCTGTACCAAACCATAATAACTCACAAAGGTGGGCCACAGGTAATGTACAACTAAACAAGAGAACAGCTATGAGTAAGCAATCATTCATTCAATGAGTATTTATGTTGTGCTGAGTATTTTGCATATACAAAACTCTTTTAGGTCCTGGAAGAACACTGAGACCACTCAGAGTTGGACCTTGCATCTAATGTGTTAACAGTCAAAAAGATTATGTTGTTTAATGCTACGTTAAATGCTGATGTGAATCAATTTTAAGAATACTACAATACTACACGTTAAGTGATTATTATAAGTACTAAGTGAAGTAATAAGATATATGTTCCTAAAAATTTACCATCCAGGGTTACAGAAAGATTGAGAATGAAGGAGAATAAAGATTTGATCAATGTTGTGAACACATAAGAAAAAGGTTCCCTCTGTTTCTTTCAAAGCTTCAAAATAACCCACTTAAAGTTCTAACCTAGTCACAATTCCTTCTTCCTTCCAGAGGCAGGGAATGTAATTGAGATTTGTCTATAAACTGCAATCCAAAGGCAATGAGAAACAAGATCAGGATAAATAACTATTATTATAAATTCATTCCTGTAATTCCCAGCCTACAGACTGTCAAACAACATTAAGGAACTGACGTAGGCCAATATTTATTTTAGTATTAAAATGTGTTTAACTAGATCCTACAACAAATCAATAAAAGTATTACATTAGTCCTCTGAACCTGCTGTTGATGAAGCATTCTTAATTCAGGTTTTGGAACTAACTGAAAGTTTTATTTATAGAGAGTCAACAAAGACTAACTATGACATTTTTTTCTAGAAGGAGAATACTATTAACATCAATTCGTAAGCTAAACCCTTGTGCTGAAATTAATGTCTAGCTCCTTATAACTTCCTTAGGTAACTTACTTTTTATGCCCAATTATTAATTCCACATACATATGATTTGATAAGTCCTATATCCCTCAAGAGGGATAACACCTAATAGCTGGGGAAGGAATATGTTTAGTGTTTTAAAACTGAAAGATAATACTGACTTCCAGATTAGAATATGTTCATACTTGAGAGAGTAAAAAGATCTCTACTTGTTAGTGTATTAAGAGAATTAATTATGTAATTGTTTTCAAAAATAAAACTGATCATGTTACTCCATTTCTTCACATTCAATAGCTTCCCATTTCCAACAGAACAGTTTCCAAAGTTTTAAAACTTACCCACAATTTAAACCACCTAATTGTTGCCTGAATTTTCAAGCTTCTTTATGAACTGCTCTCCCACCTATACTCTAGTCTTTATAGCCACATTGCTTTTCTTTTTAACTTCCCAAATTTTCCACATTCTAATTTGGTTACAGACTTTCCCACATGCTACTCTTCCTGGAACTTTCTTAATCCCATCCATCATATTCTTTGCTTAGTTAACATTACCCTAAACGCTCCCATTCCTTCTCCTTATTTGGGTATTCTTCTTTCCCACCAGATTATGAATTTCAGGGCAGAAATACCTACGTTTTATTAGGTTAAACATTAGCACATAGAAAGCATTCTCTTATTTATTGAATGAGTGAGAGCAAACAGAGGATCCATGCCTGGATACTGAAAAAGTTACAAATTTACTTTACTGGCAGTTGCATTCACTTTATTGGGAACAATTCATTCCATCCTGTGCTCTGAAGCTTCCAAGCTGTTTCTTGACTGTGCCTCTCCTTTAGCAAAACTGATGAGCTCTCATGCCATGGGTGACAGTTTTGAATAGGGTCTTGTATACAGACATGTGGGTTTATTGTTTCTATCTGGGAGGCAGGATGGCAAAGACCCCAATACCAGTCCTAACCTGTCATTTACAAACTGAGCAAGTTACCTATGTCCTCTGAACTTGAAATTTCTAATCAGTAAAATGTCCCATAAGGTAGTTGTGAGTTGGTGAACAGTAAAACCCTTTGAAAACCAGAATAGTCAGAAATTTAAGGCTGTAATAATTAGTAGTAGGATTATTTACTTTTTAAGGAAAGAATATGCTTTTAATCTGGATTCTCAGCAAACAACCATAGATGAGTACACTGATCTAGCAATAATGACAACACATTCTCTTTGGAGTAGTTACTGACCAAATAAAATACACTGTTTCAAAACAACCATTTCACATTTGTCTTTTGACTATCTGTTCCACAGTGATTTTCAGAGAAGTAGATGGATAAAATCTGATACATAATTAAGTACAATCAAAGATATAATTTTGAATAAAAACATTTTCAAACGTTATCTTTTCTGTGGTTTTGAACAGAGTTCAAAGAAGACTGGAGCAAAAATAGTGGCTAAGAGCTTTAGGAATTCACAAACCCATCATAATTTTTTCAAGGACAATTCCGAGGAACAGCTAGCTATAAAAGACACATGTCTCATGGCAGCTAAATCAATTCTTTATGGGAACACTGGCAGTCCTTTCTACCTGTAATCTGGGTTTTCTTAGAAGCAATAAGTCATCAATCTTTGCACTCACAAGGCTGTCCTATGCCTTTATTTGGTTGAAGAAGAGGGGGAACAAAAGCATTATTATTAACTGAGCAGGAGGAAGGGAAATAAGATATAACCAAAGGATGTACTTACTCTTTGAGGTACCTGAAGTTCTAAAACAGCTTTAGTCAACTTAGAAGAAACCCATGTACATCTGAACACACAGTAGAGATGATTTGGGCCTAGGAAACAGGAAAAATGCCCCCAAATAAATATAAAACTTTTCTAAAAACTCAATTTGAATTCATATGAAATTAGAAAAAATAATTAGCAATCACCCAAAATGAATGAAATGTTAAGCCAAAAAGGCAGTTTAGGATTGGGAATGTAGCTTAGTGGTAGAATGCCTATATAGTATATGCAATGCCCTGGGTTCAATCTTCAGCATTGGTTTAAAAGGACCAAAAAAAAAAAAAAAAGGTCAGACTATTCTTAAATTCATAAATTGTTTGATAAAGAAATAACTCTCAAATAATCTGAGAAGGATACAAATCACTTTAGTGCCTTGGAAACATGATCAATGTTTAATTCAATTTTACATTCTTCTCATATGACTACAGTGAAAAGAGGATGAGGAAATACTCTGTAGTTTTATTAGAAGCAAAAGAAATACACTGTTTTAAAAGGATACCACAACAAAACTAGGTAAAGCTGATCTGAATAGTACATCCTAAAATTTGCAATTTGCAACTAGAATGCTTCTACAACTTTTAGTTTATAGTTCCACTGGTGGTTCAATTTGCCATTCTAGGATATTTCCATATATCTATTTTAACAATCAGCAATGTCTTCTTCGAATACTATTTATCTCAAACAGGCAGGATAAGAATGAAAACTTAAGGCTTGTTTCACGAGCCTTAAGGCATTGATTTCAATCAAGTGTCCCCTTCCCCCATCTATAAGTCTTTGAATTGTTAACAAGCATAACTGCTTACTCCAAAGTCAGAGGAAATCGTTTTATAATAACACACAACTGGATCACTGATCAATCACTTTAAGCGAGTACACCACATTTGGTCGTTCTCTAACGTGATGCCTGGTCCCTTCAAAGACCAAACACAGAACCAGAGCTTTGGAGAAATGCAAATCAAGCTCCCGGGGCAACTGCCTCCCCCGTCCTTCCCCTGAGTTGTGTCATTAGGAAGCCCAGAGCTGGCAGAAAGGAAAAAGCCGGGTGGGGGTGAGTAACCCTCCTAGTTAGAGCCAATGGAAAGAGACCGCAACTGTGATGACTGAGGACGTTCTCAGAGCAAGCCCATCCCTGCAACACTGAGTGAGTTTGAACCGCGAGCAGGTCATGATTACACAACCAGCATCAGCTGGTTTTTCAAAAATAGCAACTTGCAGCTCCGCACCGCACACCCCAGCCAGTCTAGCTCCAAGCCCTTAGCTTCTCCAGCAGCAGTATTTCCATACTCCTCCGTACAAAACAACATTTTAAAGCTGTATCAAATACCTCATTCGATTTTCACCTCCAAAAGTGTGGACAACGTTTTCCAATGTCCGTGATTTCCTTCGACTTAGTTGTTTTACATAAAACCCCCAACTACTTATGCAAAAGACTCTGAAATTGGAACATTCTTGACCACACCTACCTGTTCCTCACAGCCAGGGCATTTCACTCGCCCACACGGAGGAGCCTCTTGGAACGTCTCCCTCTCCGCGTCCCCGGAAGTGCGTTCCCAGGGAAGAAGCAGCCCCGGAGGCTTCTGGGAATGCAGGCAGGTTCTCCCGCAGCCGGGCGCAGGCTTGCCCTGGACACCTGGGACTACAACGCCCAGGATGCACTGGGCCGCCGGCCTTAGGCAACATACCCCGCCTCCCTTGAGTTCTCTAGTAGCTGGTTTCTCTCTGGATTTAGGTTATGGATTTAAAAACACAAGCGCGCCCAAGCGCGCTACACCAGACAAAATTGAGAATCGTTGTTAGTACCCAAGCCAGTATTTCCTATTAAATATGACTTGCACGTAGAAGGGTAGCAAAAATTCCTAAATCCGGAGACCCTCCTCCCCACCCCCGCCACCAAGTATTTATCTAGGCACAAAGCGGAAAGAGTTACAACTCTAGAATCACCCAGCCTGGGTTTGCATTGGGCTCTGGTGTACGTGGGTTGAGTGATCCTGGGAAAGTTACCTCTTTAGTTATTTGAGTTAGCTGTGAAAATCATAATATTACCTACGTCATACTGTTGTCTTGGAAATTAAAAGACTAGTTATTGTGTGCACGTACAAATATGTAACAAATCCCAACATTATGTACAACTATAATGCACCAATAAAAATTTGGGAAATAAAAGGGAGACTCAATATATTTTAAGTATCATGTCTCTAGCTATTTCTTAGATATTTAAAATAATAGCACTGTCCTACAAAATTTCAACTGTTCCATTTTGTTGTTGTTGTTGGATTCTCTTTAAGTGTAAAGTCCTGTATTGGTAAGTATCTGAATTTAAACTAAATGATTCCTGTATAGCATTGATCTTATTATTTTTGAAGAAAAAGTTTGAAGTTTTAGATTCTACTACTTTCAAATGATCTCCCCCTCCTTTCAAACACACACACACACACACACACACACACACACACACACACAGAAAATGTGGCAAATGTTGGCAGTTGAATCAAAGAAGAGTAAGAATATGGGTATTCATTGCACTATTTTTTCAAGTTCTCTGCAGCTTTGAAATTTTTCAAAATATAAAGGAGGAAAAGATCATGTTCTCTGTGTGTGTGCATGTGTGTGTTAAGAACAACTGCTATGAGATCTACTCTCAACAAATATTAAATTACACAATATCATATAATTGCTTTGTATGTTATAGACACACCTCTAGAACGTGTTCATCTAATATAACTAAAACTTTACACCCATTAAGCAGGAACTCTCCAGTTACTCTACTCCCCACTCCCTGGCAACAATCATTTTATTCCTTGTTTTTTTGTTTGACTACTCTAGATACTTTATGTAAGTGGAATCACACAGTATTGATCTTTCTGTGACTGGCTTATTTCATTTAGAATGATATCCCTTCTTGTACCCCCCCCCCCAAAATTATGTTCTACACCAAAATAAAGAAATGCACCCATCCCTTTACCACTCTAACCCTTTATGACCTTGGGTAAATTAAGTAAACTCTTTGCACCTTAGGAGTCTCCTTTGTAGTAATAGTACAGCTACATAAGAAAATCAAGATAAGGACTAATATTCATAGAGAATATACAGAAGTTTACAACAGTCCAACACATAATAAGGACTGATTCCCATTAGCATTTTCCATTTTGTGTTGCTCTCCTAACACAAAATGGGATTGTTATTCATAGAAAAAGAAGAAAAGGCCATTATCTGTCCACTGCCAGCTCCTTCTCATTTGCCATACTGTTTCACAGAATGAATAAAGTTATCTAAGTCCAGAAGCACTTCAATTCTGAAACCAGACTGAGAATTTTATCAATGAGGAAGAAAGCATTAAGTAGTGTATGTAAAGATCTCTGGATGATGCTCTGAACTCCATGCCTGCTCTGGCAATAGCAGATGGATGAATGACTTCTTATACCTCAGAATGCAATCTGATTTGGACATAGGGTCTTGAGGTAATCACATTAAAGTGAGGGTCTTAGGTTATACCCTAATCTAGTGACTAATATTCTTTTAAAAAGGAAATTTGTAGGAGCTAGGCCTGTAGCTCCGTGGTAGAGCGCTTGCCTTGCAAGTGTGAGACACTGGGTTTGACCCTCAGCACCACATAAAAATAATGTGCCCATCCACAACTGAAAAAAAAAAAAGTCACCCATATCATAGGCATATACATTAAAAAAAAAAAGAAATTTGGAGACAACCAGCAAAGGGAGACTATACTGTAGAGGTGAGGCAGAGATTGGAGTGATATGTCAGCACACCATCAGTCACTAGGCTCAAGGTATTCAACAGCTTCTCTCACAGCCCTTAGAAGCACCCAGCCTTGCAAGCACCTTCATCTCAGACTCCTAGCCTCCTGAGCTGAGACAATAAATTTTTGTGGTGTTTGAGTCCTCAGTTTGTGGTATTTTATTATGGTAGCCCCAGGAATAAGGAAAGATAAAAAAGTTCTGAATAATTTTAACAGTGAGCGATAGCTTAAAAACTGTTTGGTGGGGCTGGGGATATAACTCATCAGCAGAGCACTTGCCTAGCACATGCCAGGCACTGGGCTTGATCTCCAGTACACCAATACAAAGAACATCATTGAAAATTGTTAGGTAGTTGAGCTATAGTCTCAAGCTACTCAGGAGGCTGAGCAAGAGGATTACTTGAGTCCAGGAGTTTTAAGCCAGCCTGGGCAACATAGTGAAACCCTGTCTCAATTAAAAAAAAAAAAAATGCTGTTCTTGATGCTTGCTTATAAGATAAATCAATGCACCTATATATTTTTTAAAAAACTGCTAGGAATTATCAGTATACTACTGATTGGGTAAGATCATGGCACATTTGTTTCTGTCTTCTTTAATAAAATTACTAGTGAGGAGAGAAGAAAGAAAGGAGACTGTACAACAAGACTTTCCTATATTTAGGATAATTGAAGGCATTTGCCTGTAATTGTTTTCAAGCATTTAAAAACTTTAGCTTTTACTACACCTACCATCACTGTTTTTTCCGAGTTTTAAAAGCGAAACCTCTGTTAAACTTTTGAAGAAATGTGTTATAAATTTGGCATTAAAATATTAATGGTTCTTTGAGGCAGATCAGCTTTTCTGGTTCATACTTTAGTAAAGACCATGTGTGCTCATTATTTTGTTCTTACCGTTTCTCTTGACCTGAAATGGTACCACTTCCAGGAAAGATTTGTTTTTGAAACTGAGGATCCATCATTATATAGTACTGTTATTTCCCCATTAGGATTCAGTTGACCAGGGACTTTTATTTACTCTGCTCATTTAATCATGTTTCCAATCTACCCAAAGTCATAAGCTTTTGCTTAACATCTGTCCTTGATCTAAAATATTCTTCATCTCTCTCAATTTGCAGCAAGCCATATACAAATAAAATGAAGGTATATTTTAGCTTTATTAACTGTCCTTTTTCTTAATATAAAATTAAAAGAAAATTGACACTCTTCTTTATATAGCCTTTTATATAGAAATAAAACTAGTAATAAATATTTGATAACCAACAAAAAATTAAGACATTGGTCAGACAATATTGGCAATTTCAGAAAAACATATTGGGATATGGGCCATGAACAAGGAAGCTTTTGTCCTTTGCTTTCAACTTTAAATGCACTCAGAGTTTACAAAGTAAACAGGAAAAAACTACTTTGTCATATGTTGTCTAAAAATTAGTTATAATATAAACTACATATCCTGTTCTTCAAATTCCAAGTATTTCAAAGGACATGATTCACATAAGAGCTACGCTTCACAGAACTTGGTATCTGGGCATCCCAAAGAATTTAATATCTATTATGAACAATTTAATAATATGTACAAAGGTCATTACTTCCTCCAAAGTCTTCAAGTACCAACAACTATTAAATAAGCAACTGTCATATGGTGAAAAGCAAAACATCCCTAAAAACCAGAATGGCTTAATATGTAATAGTTAAAATTGCCTCTGGCTTTTTTATTCTTAGTATAATTGACTGAGAGGAAATGATCCCACTTGTTAATCCTGAGTTGTCCACAGGGACATACTATAACTTTCCATTCAAATTTCTCTTTCTGTCCTCTGCCCTTTTCTCATTTCTATCATCTATTTGTTTTTATTTTCTTTCAGTTGACTTTGGTCAAAAAGATTTCCCTTAATACTTTCAACTTGCCAAGCTCCAATCAGAATATAAGAGATATGAAATATCTAAGGAAAAATAGCTGTTTATTTTTAATTATTACAGTAAAAATTATAGCATGTTGTCCACACTTTTTGTCAGTATGTTCATCTCACTGGCTTAATTCCCAAATTATAAAATTTTGTAAGCAAAGACTATAATTTTTTCTAATTCCCTTTAAAAAGCTATCAAATATTTTAGACTCTTAAAAATTTTTTTAAAAATCTTCATACATGTACCCCCCCCCAAATTTAAAAAATAAATAACCAGGAATTAAGTGAATTAATATATGCAATGTTCAGCACAGTACCAAGTCTATGATAACACTATCTTGTTAGATATTATAATTACCAGCACAGTCCATGTACTTTAACAAAATTTCTGAGTTTGTTCCACCTGTTCTGTCTCTTCTGCGAGAGACAGATTTAAACTAAATTTGATATACTTTTAAGGATTTAAAAATATAAATTCAATTCATTATTTGGTCTTTAAACAAAATGTTGACATACTTTGGCAAAACATGTCTTTTGTGTATTTATATTATTGCTAATTTTCATTTTAAATTGTAATTTTTATGTGAACTTGTGCTAGTGCTTTGAAACATTTTTTAAATATACCTGCATGAATGTTGAGTGGAATTTACCTTTGTTAACTGAGTTTTTAATCTGAATTTTGCAAACTCTGAACTGCTTAGAAAATACATGGGTTTATGCAAATTTTTTAGCTAGAAATAAATCTGTAGTTTTCATTAACTACCTCAAAGGAATCTCTCTGTCTACCTCAGAGAAATCTCTGTTCACCATTTTTGCAAAGCAAATCAGCACTGGGCTGAAAAGAAACATAACTTTATTAAAAAACTAATTATATATAACCTGAAGTAAAATACCCTTGACCTAATTTATCCTACTATATAAGCAGACTTTCCCCCTGATTATTTAACTAATATAGGTTTACCATTTAAAAGAAAATAAAATTGGGTGTATTGGTACGGTCAAAATCTCAAATTCTTGGGAAACTAAGGCAGGAATATGAGATAATGTAAATTAAGATTTAGTTGTGATTATGTTTACCACTGTGATTTAGTTTACCACTGAGCCATATCCCCCGCCCTTTTATTTAATTAATTCTTTACAAAAGGATGAATAGCCATATATAGTCTTTACTAAGCATTAAATTCCAGAATCATTTCTAATAATTAAAAAGTGGCACTGAAGAAAAACATGAGGAAACTTGTGGGGGAAATGGATAGATATGTTTATTATCTTGATTGTCTCAATGGTTTCACAGGTATCAAAACTTATCTAAACATGTCACTGCCAGGTGCCAATTTATACTTCAATAAAGCTGTTAAATATGAAAAAAAGTGGCACTGAAGAACTTTTTCAAAGCTCATGAACTTGTTACTACTTTGTCAAAAAGTAAGAGTTGGAGAAAATTTACATAATAAGCTCATCTGGGTAAAAAATATATGCATAAAAATATCTACAAGAACACAAAACTATTAACAGTGGTCTTCTCTGTGCCTCATGCAGGAAGAAGGGAATGGTTTTTACTTTATATGCTTTTGTACTGTTTGAGTTATTTTATAATAGATATACACATTTATGTACAGAATACATAATTTTTTTTTAGAATATAGTTTTTTTTTTTTTTTTAAAGAGAGAGAGAGAGAGAGAGAATTTTTCTAATATTTATTTTTTAGTTTTCGGCGGACACAACATCTTTGTTTGTATGTGGTGCTGAGGATGGAACCCAGGCCACAAGCGCGCTACTGGATGAGCCACATCCCCAGCCCCCATAAATTGTTTACATAATAAAATTCACTTAAAGGAAAAATTTCTATTTGTAAGTATTTTTGAAATACTCAAGCAGAAATTAGAAATTATAAACTCTTAAAAATTGCTAATGTTGTTTGAAGTTTATATTTCCTAGTTATTCTCTTTACTAAAATTTGAAAGTGGATAATGAAACAGGGAAGGACATAAGAAAATGAGACAGAGCAATCCCCTCCAAAGCAGGAAAATACTACACTTCATTAAAAAAATCTGTAAAAAAAACTTGTAAAAGCTCAAGTCACATATTATTGGTGACTGTCAATATCACTGAACATATATTCAAATTTAAGGTTTTGAGATTTTACACAAGACAACAATTTTTGAAGCAAGCAGGTAGATGACAGATCCAAAAACAAAGAAGTAAACTCATTCTAATAATCATTTAGGGAATCCTATATGATTAAAAAAATCTCAATAGGAAAATCCTAAGTAAGGAATATGGTGGACTGGCCATTAATTTGTAAAATGCAATTTTTAGCTCTCAGCTAATATTTTTACTAGTGGTAGACTTAACTATAAAACGATAACTTAAAAAGGTATAGTTTTTGAGTGATGGCAAATATATCAGAAGGTCAGTAATAATACTAAAAAAAAGAGTGGCAAAGCTTTCAAATTAATACCATTTCATTAACATTTTTAAAACTGACATAGACATATAAGAATTATACGTATTTATCATGTATAGCATGGTTTTTAGGGGGGGAGTGGGACAGTACCAGGGATTGAACTAAAAGGCACTCAACCACTGAGCCACATCCCCAGCCCTATTTTTTGTATTTTATTTAGAGACAGGGTCTCACTGAGTTGTTTAGTGCCTTTTTCCTGAGGCTGGCTTTGAACTCATGATCCTCCAATCTCACCCTTCCAAGCCACTGAGATTACAGGTGTGCGCCACAGTGCCCAGCATAGCATGACATTTTCAAATATGTATACACTGTGGAATGGCTCAATGAAGCTAATTAACATGTTTCTTTTTTTATAATGAGAACACTTAAAACCTACTTTCTTACTAATTTTTCAAACAGGATATATTATAACAACTATGGACACCAAGTTGTACAAATCTCTTCATATTAATTGAAATTTATAACATCTCCTTAACCTCTGTCTCCCCATCCCCTGGTAGCCACCATTGTACTCTGGAACTCCAGTTTTTTAGATTCCATATATAAGTGATAACACATAAATTTGACTTTTTGTGCCTGGCTTATTTCCCTTAATGTAATGTATTGCAGATTCATCCATGTTTTCATAAATGACATGATTTCCTTCTTTATTGGGATACAATAGTATTCCATTAATACTATTTTTACTAGAGTTATATTATATTCTTCCTGGAACTAGTGACGACATGCGTTGATGGTGGCTTACTGTAAGATATTGTATTAGAAACCCTTAAATTAAGCAACTGTTTCTTAAAATGTGCATCATTTTCCTGGTTGGCATGTTCATCCAGTGATTTTCTTATACAGTTTTTTAATTCTTCAATTCCTTCTCCAGTAATTGCAGAGATGGGGATGATATGCTGGAACTCCATATTCCTCTCTGGAATCATTTGTTTTTCAACTAAATGCAGGAAATCTGAAACAAAGAACATAGAGCTAAGATGATAGTCACTGTCTTTGAGAGTAAATCAAAACTATGTTAGAGATTTGATTTGTGAAGCTGGGAACCAAAAACTTAGTATTTTAAATTCCCTATTCCCCTTCTCTAATAAGTTCTCAGAAGTCTTTGAATTTTACTTATGACAATGGTTAATGTTTTGGCACATGTTAGGTATTTAGTAAATACTTGTTGGATGAATATATTTTCAATCAAACTAAGAATAAATAAATAAAAGATAAACAATGAACACAATACATTTATGGGAGTAATAAAATTTCCTTTTGTGGGGGAATCAATAAAGTGAAGCAAGAGAGATACTTGAAAGTTTCTGTAAAAATAATAACATCATTTCGATAATATGATATTCTAGCTGGCCTTTACTGCACAGGTGACCTTTCTCTTTCTTAAAGTATAAGTTTATCATCACTGAAGCTAGGATTCATACTTAAGCTGAAGAAGAAATAGGGAAAGTTCAAGGGATAATTTCAGATTAGTTGAATTGATTACCCTCAGGGGCTAATAGATCTTATGTCACTTTTTCCTTTTCCCTGCCAATGGGAAATGGCAAACAGCACACTGATTGGATGGGTTAACAACATGAACCAGGAAAGTTAAACTGAAAGAGACTGGACAAGCCAACATGGAGTTTGGTTTCTGAGATTCCCAGGCCTCTACGAAAGACCAGAGATACCAATTCAAGAATTATACTGGGAGCTGGGGATGTGGCTCAAGCGGTAGTGCGCTTGCCTGGCGTGCGTGCGGCCCAGGTTCGATCCTCAGCACCACATACAAACAAAGATGTTGTGTCCGCCGAAAACTAAAAAATAAATATTAAAATTCTCTCTCTCTCTCTTTCTCTCTCTCTCTTTCTTAAAAAAAAAAAAAAGAATTATACTGGTCCACCAAAAACAAACAAACAAAAACTATGATGGTCCAGAATAGCTACAAACTCTTGAATCACCCTAACTTCTGGTAAAACCCCTGAAAATTCCCTTTTCTGTAAGACTAACTAGAAAACAGAACTAATGACCTTATAAAGCAAATGACATTAAGGAATAAAGACATTTAATAACATTAGGGAATATTTATATCTTAAAGATTACTTATTAACTCAAGGATAGCTCTAACATGTAAATTAGAAAAAAAATTTTTTTTGAGAAGAGAAAGGACTTTCTAGTACTGTCTGCTAGTTCTAATATACTATGATCTATTATTCCCAATTGTTATTTCAAAGATTAAAAACTCAGACAAATTAATACCATTCAAAAATATGTTAGCCACTTACCATGCACCTTACTTCCCCTCACTTGTTCCTCTACAGGACTCAGAAAATTGAAACTATCATCACCATAGGATACAGGTGTTCTACAAAGGTCAACATTTAAAACTGTGGAAAGTACCTTTAAATTCCTTTACACAAAGTGGTCTGTTTAGAAAATTTCAAACAAATCCTTTTAGAGTAACAGCATCTATTTTTCTGTGTCACCCATACAATACTCAAGTTCTTTTTAGAAGACCAATACTCCTCAGAGATCTAAGGAGGTACTATTTCAGAACAACATACCTTTTCAGAACTATTGGCTCTGTTCTTGAATTTAGGGCATATTAGGGGAAAGAAGTTCTAGACCTTGTGAAATATATTCTAGACCTTGTGAAAGATTTCACAGGTAAATGTTAATTTTATTCACCCTTTTAAATTCCCATTTACTATTTAAATGAACAGTTTAAATTTTACTTTTCATAAAGGCTGACATTTTTAGATCAAATTAATCCTTTTCTTTTGTCTCTTCTAACTTGTCCATATCACACATTCTGGAACTTGATAATGACTATTAAAATATTATTTAATATGTCATGTGGTATATTTTTTCTTCAAATATACAGTTTTTAAGAGTAGAAACTAACACTTAACATTCTCTACAAATAATAAGGACTTATTAAATTGGAATTAAGTTAATGAGAGGACTTGCCTTTAGGATTCTGGAGTTGGTTCATCAATTCATGAAACTTATTTTGGGCATCTGGCAAATCCATTTTATTAACTGCCAGGAGTGCAGGTTTTTTCTGAAGTTCTTCATTGTACAACTCCAACTCCTTTAAATCACAAGAGAAAAAACCACATACCTTTATAACAGTATTTATATAAATTATTTGATAATGTATTTTTTTAATGACCTAGGAAATCTGAAGCCCATTCACATCACTGAAATGCAATAAATCCCAACAACCATAAAACAAAGTAATTCAAAAATTGTTTCTGGTTATGTCATGTAATAGTACGTGTTAGCTCATACGATTTCTTATAGACAGCTAATGAGTGTCTATAGCCAGGTATAGGCATCTGGCCTTCACAGAGATAAAAATTCATAAAGTCAATGACAATTTTAAATGTTACATCTGATTATTCCTAGAAAAAGTAAATATACTTAGAAATAAATCTTTGTGACTTGCTTTAGATAATACTTTCTTAGATATTAAGAACTTTGTTGTTTTGCTATTGAGTTGTATTCTTAATATATATTGTTGTTTTCTTCTTATTTTTTTTTAAGATGGGGTCTTGCTATGAGGCTAGGCTAGCCTCAAACTCAAAATCCTTCTGCTCCAGTCTCCCATGTAGCTGGGATTATAAGGACCACTATGCCCAGGTGAATTCTGATATTTTACATACTAGCCTCTTATCAGCTATATGGTTCACAAATATTTTCTCCTATTGTTGTAAAGATTATCTCTTCATTTTGTTGATTATTTCCTTTGCTGTACAGGTTTTTAATTTGAGGCAATTCCATTTGTCTATTTTACTTTTGTTCACTGTGCTTTAGGGCTCGGATCCAAAATAATCATTGCTCAGACCACATTAAGAAAATTTTGCCCTGTATTTTCTTCTAAGAGATTTACAGTTTCAAGTCTAAACATTTATTAGGGGTATAACTCAGTGGTAGAGCAAGTGCTTAGAATGTGTGAGGCCCTGGGTTCAATCTCCAGAATAAAAAAGAAAAAAATACTTATTTTAAGTCTTTAATCCATTTTGATTTGACTTTTTTTTTTTTTTTTTTTTA
Source organism: Marmota flaviventris (assembly GCF_047511675.1). Taxonomy (NCBI): domain Eukaryota; kingdom Metazoa; phylum Chordata; class Mammalia; order Rodentia; family Sciuridae; genus Marmota; species Marmota flaviventris. Next base: position 26,368,106 of record NC_092498.1, read on the forward strand.
ACATGGGATGTGTACAATATAGGTCAAATTTCATTCTTCTGCAAGTGGATATTCAGTTTTCCAACATCATTTGTTAAAGAGATTGTCCTTTCTCCACTGTGTTCACAGCATCTTTGTCAAAGTTCAGTAGACTGTAAATGCGTGGATTTATTTCTAGACTGTTTATTCTGTTCCATTGGTTTATATGTCTGTTTTTAAATCAGAACCATGATGTTTTAATTAATATAACTTTGTAATAGGTCTTGAAATGAGGTAGTATAAAGCCTGTAGGCTTGTTCATTTTGTTCACAAATGCTTTAGTTATTCAGGGTCTTCGGTAATTCCTTATGAATTTTGTGATTTTTTCTATTTCTGTAAAAATGCTCCTGGAATTTTGATAGGAATTGTGTTGAATCCATAGCTCACTTTGGGTAGTGTATACTGGATTAAAATGGGCAATAGTTCTAAATAAAGACTCCTCAAAAGAAGACATACACATGACTAACAGGTACATGAAAAGTGATCAATATCATTAATTGTAAAAGCAAGGAAAATTAAAACTACAATAAGATATCACCTTATACCTATTAGAATGGCTACTATCAAAAAGACAAAAGAGCCACTGCTATTGAGGATGTGAAAAAAAAAAAAGAGGAACCGCTATACTCCGTTGGTGGGAATTTTAATTATTCTACCATTATGGAAGACAGTATGAAGGTTCCTCAAAAAATTAAAAACAGAAGTACCATATGACCCAGCAATCTCACCCCTGGGTACAAATCCCAAGAAAATGAAAACAGTATTAAAGAGACATCTATTCCCATGTTCACTGTAGCACTCACTATTCACAGTAGCTAATTAATAGAAACAAGGTGAAGAAGTATCCATCAATTGATGAACAGGTAATACAACATGTTACATAAATACAATGGAACACTATTCAGCCATATAAAAAGAATGAAATCCTGTCATTTGCAGCAATATAGAGATTATTATGTTCAGTAAAATAAGCCAAGTACAGAAAGACAAGCACTTCACTACCTACTCATATGTGAAATCTACAACACTTGATATCATACAAGTTCAAAGTAGAACATTTGATACCAGAGACTAGGGAGAATTGGGGTTGGGGGAAGCCTGATCAATGGATTCTAAGATAGTAGGAGTAAAAAGTTCTGGTGTGTTATACTGTACAGTAGGGTAAATACAGATAACAATAATGTACTGTACACTTTAAAACGGTAAAAGAAAGGATTCTGAAAGTTTTCATCATAGAGGAATGATAAATGTTTAATCTGATTTAAACATTTCATATATATACATGTACTGAACATTTATATGAAATCCCATTAAAATGTACAGTTTTTATATTTTTATGGATCAGTTAGAAAATAAATTTTAAAAAGTGGGCTAAGAATTTGAAAAGACATACAAATGGCTAAGAAACACATGAAAAAATGCTCAAAATCATTAATCATAAGGCAAATGCAAATCAAAACCATAGTGAAATAACATAGCACTCCCATTATGATAGTTAAAATAAAAACAATGGACAGGAACAAATGCTGACACTGATGTGGAACTATAAAATAGTGTAATGATACAACCCATGTGGAAATGAGTTTGGCAGTTCCTTAAAATGTTAAACAAAGAGTTGGTATCCAGCAACTTCACTCTTAGGTGTATATACGAGAAATGAAAACGTTTTCACAAAAATACATAATATGTTCCCAGCAACATTATTCTGTACAGATAAAAAATTAGCAAACAAAATCATTTTATAAAGTCCTGGAGGTAAGCAACATCTTGTTGTGTTAGAGACAAATCTTATGGTTAAAATCAGCATACACAAAAAGGGGAAAAGAAAGATATAAGAAAGAGCAAAAACTTGCCAGACATCACAGAACATGCTTCTAATAGCAATAGGGGGCCATCAAAGTTTTTTAAGCAGGAAACAAATACATAAGCTTAGTTCTTTTACAAGATAACTCTGCATGCCGTATATAAAATGGACTGGAGAGAAACAAAACCGAAAGCAGGGGGAACAAACAGGACCAGATACAATATTCCGGTGAGAGGGGCTGATGATTATAAAAGTATGGCCAAAGGTACATGGATGGCTTTCAGAGAGATGTAAAACTGATAGAGCTTGATGTAGGTGGTTAAGAGGACAAAATCCAGAATACCACCCAGGTTTCTAGCTTACATAATAAAGTTCTAGAGATGAATGAGGTTGAAAAAATAAAGAATTCTGTTTTATATATATTATGTTTAAGTGACTAATAGAACATCCAGTCAGAGATGACTAATAGCCTAAATCACGAACAAAAGATGTGATTATCAGATTAGATTTCTCAGTCATTGGTATATTAATATACTTGAAATGAGAATGGGTAAATCTGCACAATAGGATTAGGATATAACTCTAAATAATGTTTTAACTTAAAGGATGAGCAGAGGGCTTGGAATGTACCCCAGTAGTAGAGTGCACTCCTGGTATTTGTAAATTCCCAGGTTTGATCCCTAAGCACTGCAAGGAAGGGGGAAAACAAACAAACAAACATTGAGCAGAAAAGAGCCTAAAATATTTGAGAAATAGTCCACTAAGTAGAAATAAAACCAGAAAATTATGATTCATGAAGCTAAGAATGGATAGTGTTTCAAAAGGAAATAGACAATATAACAAAGCTGAAGTGAGGTAAAATGTAATAAATACATATCAGGGATCTGGAATCCCAGGAGAGTTTTATCCATGACAACAGTTTGGGGAATAAATGGATATTTAAGAGCTGCACTGAGCAAATTTAAATAATTCTTTAACTGAGATGTTAAAGAGGTGCAGTACAGGCCGGGGATGTAGTCAGTGGCAGTGGACTTGCCTACCATGTACATGCAGTGCCCTGGGTTCAATTCCCAGTACCACCAAAAAAAAAAAAAAAAGTATATACTAATTATTCTAATTATTATATTACAAGTCTATGTATTAGACCAGATGAAGACTACAATAAAACAGAAAACCTACTTTTGTAAGCAGTATTATGGTTTCAAAGGCAGTTCTGTATTGAGTTTGGGAAGAAAGCTGAAATCCAGAAATATCAACCTAAAAGAGAAGGAGAGAGAGCCTTTAACATAAGAATAGTCAGACATTTCTATATTTTGAAATGTTTTACTCTCTTAAGCTAAAAATAATTTAATAATTCAAAATAAGTAACAGAAATTAAATTGTCAAGATTACTATAATTATTCTGATAAAATGCAGACAATCTCATATGTAACTCAAGCAAGCACTCAAACATTCAAACATAGTATGAAACAGATATTGCATAATAATATGCCAGAAAACTTGAGGAACCAAATCATAACTATGGCCAAACTTACATCTGATATAGCAGCAATGCCATTTACATACTCATATACACAGATTACCTACTGCACTTGTTCCACATCTTAATAGACTTAACAGAGTAAAATATGCTAGTATAGTAATGCATCACTTATGACAGGGATAGTCTAAGAAATACATCATTAGGTAACTTCATCACTGAATATCACATCACAGAGTGTACTTCCATAAACCAAGATGGCTATGATGTCATTAGATGCATAATCTTACGGGACCACCATAAGATACATGCAGTCCATCACTGGCCAAAATGTGGTTATGTAACACATGACTATATTTATTTAATCTTTAAATATTACTTATAAAAATGTTTCTAGAAAAACTAAATTCATACATTTGAACACCATAATAGTATGCATATGACTTACAACAAAAAGCAGTTGTCTAGTTCTTTCTATATGCTTGAGGAATTTGTGGCCCATTCCTCTGTTCATATGTGCTCCTTCTATCAAACCCGGCAAATCAGCAACAGATATCTAATACAAAGTTAATGATTTGATGGGGGAAAAAAAGTATGAAAACCACAGTTCAATTATATCCCAAAATTTTCATGACACTTCAAATACAAACTATTCATAATTTATGATTTCCAACAAATCTTTGAAAAGCCAAGACACCTTTATGACAAAAAAAAAAAAAAAGGGAATCTGTTAAGAATCAAAACCTTTGTTTAAAATATAAGTTCTATTCTAACTTATTAATCTAACAATCTAAAGATTTGGGGGTTTAGTTTAGCATTTACTAGTGACACAAATCTATAATTCCATAAACTATATTGTTAATTAATGAAATTCTCACAGAATTTCAACTTTTATAATCTGATGTTTACAAAGACATTAATTCAGTAAACATTTACTAAATATAGCTCTATAGTTTTAAATTTTAAATTCAATTTGTAAATGTCAGCATTGTTTCTTTTCTCTTCATATTATACCAGCAGAATTACTATTTTTATAAAATGAAAGAATATAGTAACCCTATACTCCTTTTGAAGTCTACTCCTTTTGAAGAGAATTATTAACTATTATACTACACTGTTTTTTTTTTTTTCAAACTGAGCATCCTAATGTTTACAGGGAACTCCTATAAACAACAGATGGCCAGAACCCTACCTCCAAGAGATTTAGTTTCAAATTTCTGCAGACCAGACATCATTTATCATTGTCATTCTTAGGTCATGTAAACAACGTCGATGTGCAGCAAGAAATGAGAAGAAGTGCTCTACATTTACTGCTTAGTGTACATAAAAAATTCATAGTCTTATCAAAAGTTATAATTATATGAAAAAGAAATATCAACAACAGAGATCTCATGTCTTGAAATTTCCTTCACAGATTCTCTACTGATTTCCTTTTAATAGGGTAGAGGAATTTCCATGAAAAAATAAAGATGCATTTGAATTCCAGAATAAAGATACTATACATTCAAGTTGAGATAGTTTGTTCCATGGGTGGCTTCTGAAGGACAAGAGTTCTTTGGAATAATGTACCCTCGATTTGTTTAAGATGAACAAAAACTGTTAAAATATGCTGGCTTTTTGCCCCCAAATGAAACAGAAATGCACATAATCTTGACTATTTTAACTTTGCTATAGTCATTTGCATGGTGGGTTTTCAGTGCTTTTTACATGACCATGCTTAAATTTTTGACATGAACTATCTTTGAAGTGATGGAAAAGTCATGATTATAAGGTGTCTATTTCTTTTGAATAGTAAAAGTTAGAATTTAGCCCATAGAAGTGTATGGAAATAGGTAACAAAGGATGTCTCTATCAGAATAATTTTACTAAAACAACTTTTGCATTCCCTTTGAATAAAATGAAGAAAAAAGGAAAATAAATAAATAAATAAGATTAGGTATAAACACCCAGTGAAGAGGCACACACCTGTAATCCCAGCTGCTTGGGTGGCTGAGGCAGGAAAACTGCAAATTCAAAGCCAGCCTCAGCAACTTAGTGAGGCCCCAAGCAACTTAGCAAGACCCTGTCTCAAAACAACAACAACAAAAAAACATTAAAAGGGCAGGGGACGTGGCTCAGTGGTTAAGCACTCCTGGTTTCAATCCCAGGTAACCAAAAAAAAAAAAAGGTATAAATGATATTCCTTTTTTTTCTAAATATTGTTCTCTAAAGTCATGGTATACAGTATCTATAATTTTACTTACTATTCAATATTCTATAATAGTTGTTATATTTTTATCAATATTAAAAATGAATTTAAATCTTTATGTCTTATGAATTACATCAGAAAATTACTTGAACTCCATTGACATCATTTTCACTTACATTAGGGTTCATTCTTGGTGGTATTCATTTTATGGGTTTTGACAAATGTATACTTCACCCACCCTTACAGTATCAGAAGAATTGTTCTACTGTCCTATAAATTCTCTGTGTTCTGCTGACCCATCCCTCCTTCCTCCTTAACCCTGGCAACCACTGATTTTTTTGCTTTCTCCTATCTTTCTAGAATGTCATGAAGTTGGAATCACACAGTATACAGCCTTTTTAGATTGGCTGCTTTCACTTATTAATATGCATTCAAGATTCTTTGATATCTTTTCATGGCTTGATAGCACCTTTATTTTTAGAGCTGAATATTTTACTTTTTAAAGTAAACATTTGTGTAACATTCCATAATAAAAGGTATCTTGGTTGTTTCCAGGTTATTATGAATAAAGTTACTATAAACAACCATATGCAGGCTTTGCATGAACATGAATAAAATCTATAGTTATTCCTTATAAATGTTTAAAAACCAGATGAATTCGAAACCCCCATTAAAACTTTTCCCCGAGGGCTGGGGTTGTGGCTCAGTGAGTGGTACAGCGCTTGCCCGACACACGTGAGGCACTGGGTTTGATCCCCACCACCACATAAAAAATAAAGTTATTGTTTCCACCTACAACTAAAAAATATTTTTAGAAAAATGAATGTGGGAATAAAAATTTAAAAACTCCCCTCCACAAAAATAGAAAGTTAGAATGAAATTATGTCCATGAATTTAGAAAGTATTGTTTGGAAATGCAAAATACACTACAACATTAAGAACTTGTAATGAGAAGCAATAGATTAAGGAAGACATGATATTGTAGGAATAAACTGGATGTAATATTTGGAAGAACAAGAAATTAAATTCTTATACAATATTTTGCTATGACAGTGCTGACAAGAATTAATTTGACGACAGCTTCACTAAAACATAAAACAAAATCTTGTTACTTTTTTCTCTGAAAACTCAGAAATTGGCAAATATCATAAAGCCCTAGTACCAAAATAAAGTATCTCATTTCTAATCAAACATTTTACTTTACTTAAAACAAAATAAAACCCCACTCACCTGTTTAAAATCATTGTACATAATTTTTCCAAGTTCAGGCTTTAATGTTGTAACTGAAAGGAAAAAACAATAAGGCTAGCATAAAGGCTAGCTCTCTTTAAATGGTCTCAGCATTTTATACAGAATCAATAATATTTCTTTCCTGTGAACAGTTTCAGATTTTTTCTAATCTATTTGAATAGAAGTTACAATTATCTTTGCCATTTACAATATATTTGAAAAAAGGGTAGACATAGATTCTTAGAATCTGCACAGTTGAATAAGCCTAATCTAATTATTGGGTCTCAAATTTCTTCTTTTAAGCTTAAAGGAACATGGTAAAAATGCTTGAGGGCTCAGAATTTAGGTCTCTATCTCTGGGTCCATGGGTGAAAATTCCCTAGTTCTTTCTCATTTGGTTATCCTTAAGTCTTCCCGATTCTAGATTAGCCTCTTTCCTTTTTTTTTGCTTTTCCTCCTTTTTCCTTCTCAAGAGCCCTGTACAATAAAGTAAATACTAGCCTTGAATTTATAACATCTAGTCCAAAATTAACTCTACTTCATCAGAGTCCAATTTTAGGATGGCTTAATTTTATTTTCCAGATTAATGTCACTGTATGTCTTTTTACTTAGTAATGGTACAGATTCTATCCTATTTAGTCATACTCTCAATCCAAGCTTTCATTCTATCTATCTAGTTAGCACAATAGCCTAAAAGCTACTCTTTCTACATACACCTATGTCCCATACCAATCAATTTCTAAACTATGGGCAGACAAAAATTCTTGAAAAACAAATCAAATAATTTTGTCCATTGCTTAATGGCTTCCCACAAAACATAAGATATTAAATAAAATGAAATAAGCCCACATGGTCTGTGTAATATAGTCTGTACTGACATCTCCAGCCTCATCTCTATTCCCTCTTTCCCTTAATTCATGTTCTCTAGCCATACATATCTCCTTGCCACTAATAAGTCTTTTGTTTTTTTAAATATATTTTGCACACATTTGTTTATACATTATACATATTTTTAAAAAAATATTTAGTTTTTTAGTTTTATGTGGACACATAGCTTTATTTTATTTTTATGTGGGGCTGAGGATCAAACCCAGTACCTCATGCATGTAAGGCGAGCACTCTACCACTGAGCCACAACACCAGCCCACTAATAAATCTTTGAGTAAAAGCTGTTTCATCTGATTTAAAGGCCCTTCACCTTTAATTCTTCTCACTAATTAATTCAAAATTATTCTTCTTATCTTGACCCAAGCATCACACACTTCCTCAAGGTCACCAACACTCTTTCTTTGATCACTTTTATATTCCCTTATATTTGTTAGTAATATATATGCCTTTCCTCACTAGTCTATAAGTGCAACTAATGTTAGAACCTTGTAACCCCATAACCTAATGAAGTTCCTAGCAATAAATACTTGTTAAATGAAAATAATTACTTCTGTCTTCCTAGTATCTACTACAGTGCTTGATAAAGTGTAAGTAGCTTATAAGGAAATCAAATAAATGTGCAACAGAGAAATAAATTAAATGAAACAAGTACAATAAACTTTCCTGAGATTATAAGATTTCAAATAAGAAATATAGGATTGAACTGACCAATTTTACGCAGAAAACTTAACATTTTATACTCAGAAAATTTAAGCCTTTAAAAGTTTCTTTGCACATTAAAATATACAATCAATTTATACTTACATGCATAATCTGCTATTGCAGGTTTTGCATGAGAAATCTGACTTAGCAAAGAGGATTTTCCAGCATTTGGGAATCTAAAGGGAGAAAATAAAATTATATATTACAACATATATCAATATTACTAATACTTGCTTATCTCTGAATTCCCAACAGTTCAAGAAGTAGACTTTTTGAATATTTCCCGAATTAAAAATAAAATACAGGAGTTGGGGGTATAGCTTAGTTGTAGAGTACACACTTAGCATGCATGAGGAACTGGGTTCAATTCCTGACACTAAAAAAGAGTAGAACATAAATCTAATAGAATCTGCAAAACTTGAAAATAAAATATATTTATGAAAAAGGTAAAAATAAATTCATGAGCGACATCTGAAGTGTTTCAGAAATAAAAGATTAAAATAATTTATTCTAATTATTTAAAAACCTTTGAAAATCACAAATAAATTAAAAAGACTGACAATCTACTATCTCCAGCCAAACACTAATAAAATATTACTCATTTTGTTTTTTGCATTGTTTTTTAAAAAATGAACATTTTCAAACATACACATCAGAAAAGAGGAATAATGAAACCCACACAGCTATCACCTAACTTCAACAAATATTAATAAGTTGCCAATACAATTTTTAAAGCTGTTTGATTAAACAGAGACACAAAAAGGTCCATGCATTACAATTAGCTGATGTCTCTTTTATCTATTTTGATACAAACTCTCCCTCCATGTGTTTTCCCTTTTCTATTTATTTTTAAAGAAACAGGATCATTTGTCCCGCACAATTTATTTTCCATTCGGGCATCTACATGATTATCACCTAACATGCTCTTTTGCCTTGGATTTTCCATAAATTGGCAATTATAAAGTCTTCATTTAGAACAAAACAAAAAACTTGGTTGGCCTGCTTTTTAAGTAAATAATATGAGCACTTTTCAAGGATGAAGCTTAACTTGCTATTTTCTATTGATAAACATTTAGATTGCCTCCAATATTTTGCAGTTAATTGCAAAACATATATATATATATATATATATATATATATATATACACACACACACACACCAGGTATACACTGTTAACAGTCATTTCTGAGTGGTGGTATCAATAGATAATTGCTTTTATCTTTCTGCAAACAAATGTATATTATTTGTACATTTTTTTTTCTAAAAATTTTAAACAATGCCATGTTTATTCATAAACCTTTGTACCTATCTTTAACATCTTTCTTGGGATGAATTTCTAGGTAAATAAATGCCGGATTAAACTATATGTTCATTTTAAAGGCTTTTGATTTTATTGCTATATTTCCATCAAGAAAAGTCTACCAGGTATTTAAAAAGTACTAAGAAAGGGGGTTCTTAAAAGTTTATTTTGTAAATTTTACTCACATTATTTGAATAAACTTCACTAACAAATATTTACTGAGCACTGACTGTAACAATCTGAGCATCAGAAATTCAGAAATTTAGTAATGAAACAAACATGCCTTTAGTTTTCATTCAAATTTGAGGAAAGTCTTCTTTCAAAAATTCTGACAAACTTTTATAGGGAATAATGGTGTAATACTACTTAAAAATTCTATAAAAATTTATAGGCTCTAGAATGGAGCTCTTTAACAATTTTCTTCATAAAAAAATCTTTCTATAATGAATTATGTGAGAATTCTTAATGATTATTTTCCTCTAGACTATATATTATTTTCTCATATTCTGTTTTACCCAGTCTCTTATAACTTCGGGAAAAAAGCAAATTGTACCCATTTTTGTCCATGATTTTTTATTTAACATTCTTTTAGTTTTTGATGAACCTTTATTTTATTTATTTATATGTGGTGCTGAGAATCGAACCCAGTGCCTCACACATGCTAGGCAAGTGCTCTACCACTGAGCCACAGCCCCAACCCTTCCATCCATTATTAAAGATGAGAAAACAAAGGCTTAGAGAAGCTATGTAACTTACCTAAGACCAAGCCAGCCTTTTAAAGATTTGAGATTCTAACCCAAATAGTCCCTTACCTTTAGTACTCAGCCTTGCTATGTTTGTTATAGTCTTAAAGGTGTCTCTTTGGAATCTGAAAAACATTTTCTACTAAATGAGGCTGTGAATGGCTGGATTTCTAGTTCTTGTCCACAAAACCATATTAAACCCACAATGTTCCTGAAGAATATAGAACATTACAGAAACTATGCCTCACAATTTTCATAACGGTGTCTTAGTTAAAAAAAATAAATGTAGGGACTGGAGTTGTGGCTCAGCGATAGAATGCTTGCTTACTATGTGCAAGACATTGGGTTTGATCTTTAGCATCACATAAAAATAAATTAAAAAAAGGTATTGTGTCCAACTAATATATATATGAAATTAAATGTGAATGGCAAGCCAGGAAAACACCTTCCCTGTTATAACATTAGCAAGAATAGGCCCTCTGGGCACTCTTAAGTCAATAGTGGTTAAGACCTAGTGGCTGGTCAGTCAGGGCAAGAAGTACAGTCTGATAAAGAAGTAATAGTCTGATAAAGGAGAAGTGAGATGGCTGGAGAGAAATATGAAAAAAGCTTTAAAAAATAGCCATTGGAAAAGCAAGGAAAAATTTGGAGCAGAGTATCAAAAAGGCAGCTTTCCTATCTTTTCCACTTGAAAAACGGTTAGTACAGTAGCAGGGAGCCAGAGAGAGGGAGAGGGAGAGGGAGAAGAAGAAGGAGAGAAAGAGAGGAAAGCAAATCAAAGTTTACCCTTCCTATTCCTACTCTCCATCTTGCTATCTATCCTCCTGTGGTAGGCACCAAAACAGCAAATCCCTCAGCTAAATGGCACTGTTTAATGAAAGAGTGGAGAGGACAATATTAAGGTATGCAGTACTAAGAATAGACAGATCCTAAGCAGAGACATAAAGAAACAATGACAACAAGATCCATTTCAATGCCCCAAAATGTGTAAGTCTGAGGACTGAGAATGTCCATACTGGTCTTTACATATTTAATTAATGATACTTCAATCTCCCTCTTAACACCTGAGAATATCTTAATCATTTTTTTTCTTTCTGTGTACTTTCAAAAGTATGGTTTGTTTGGATTTCTAATTTTATATCAGTAATATTTTTTAACCTTCTTATTATATTTCATTTGACTGAATTTATTTTTCTTTATTCATTCTCTCACATTCCAATGATCAATACAATTGCTCTGATTTTCTTTTACAAATGAACAGTAACTATGAAACTCTATATCAACAATCTGAAAATAATTCAAGATGACACCTGCATAATATGAGTTTGAATTGCAAATCTCACCTCAGTGCAGATTTTTTTTTTGTTCTGGAACTTGGCAAAAACTTATGCACAAACTTACAACCATACATGGCACCATTTGCAGTCAAGGTAAATGTAAACAAACAAAACATTCAGTACAAAACCACAACTTCATAAAATTAATTGCAGTACAAAAGGCACTACTGTAATAATTTCTAAGCCACCTCTTGTTGCTATGGTAATAACCTCAAGTGTTGCAAGTATCCACTGAAAAATTCCATGTAACCAAAATCATATCTACATGAGATGCCTGTCTGTCCCATAAATTGCATATAATAGTAAAAAGTGATTTCTCAAAATTTTCATGACACATAAGGCATGTAACATAAAATATGACTTCTTACGTTATCCATATAGTGTCCAGTCAAGAAGCACGCTATTACTAGTTAAGTTTTTGAGGAATCAAAAGTTATATGCATTTTTTTGATTGCAGGGGAACAATCATGGGGTTGGCTGGTACCCCAACCGCTGTTCAAGGGTCAACTGTGTATTTGGCACAAATACAAAGTACACTCACAGCACACAAATTCTATAAACCAGAAATAATTCATGGCCCAAATTGTTATTTACATTTATTTCCTACTTATGAACTGGCTCACTAAAAGTATGATAAAAATATGCATGGTACATACCCTACCAGGCCTACATCAGCTATAAGCTTCAGGTCAAGGTGAATTATTCGTTTTTGGCCTTTCAATGGTAAAAAATTTGTAAGAAATTTACCACCAATGCCACCTTCAGCTATCAAAATTCTGTCTTCCTCTTTATTGAGTTCTCCTTTAAAAAAGGGAGAGAAACGGCAAAATTTAATAAGTGAAATCAATAATGCGGTATTTTTCTGCCAGAAAAACATCAAGAAATTTCAGTTTACAAATCTAAAGGGCTAAAGCACAAAACCAAGCTTCTTTTAAAACTCTGACCCCCACAGGCCTGTAGATATAACTCATATATGCCTAACATGTACGATGCCCTGGCTTCAATCCCAGTTCTATCAAAATAAGTATAATAAATATATAAGTCTGACCCTGGAAAAACATTTCTGTAAGCAAATGAAAAAGACCAATTATATGTTTTAAAAACAAGTAGTACTCTTATGTCTTTAAATAATCTTAAATCCAACAGTAAGTTTTGAACAACCTTTATATACATTTTAGAAAGCTCTTTTTATAAACTAGAAGCTAAAATTATTAATGTTAAAAAAATTCTTCTGAAACTCAAGAAGCTATTTTTTAAGACCCCCAATCAGTTTTTCAAAATGTGCATATTTTTCACAACCTTATAAATGTCAATAGACTCACCTATAATTTTACCATTTTCATCAGTTACTGAAATACCCACAGGTACAGGGATTTCACAGTCTTTTCCTTTAGAGCCTTGCAGTGCACTAACCCTTCAAAAAAAAAAAAAAAAGAAATAAAAAACTAAATTAAAATAAGAAAAATTTCCTAAATTAAGTGGTTTATGCTTCAAACAAATACAAAGAAGAATAGCAATCAACTCTTCTGGGTAATGTAGATAGTAAATGATCAAATACTAAAGGAAAACTAAAATTATCCCTACTTATTGCATGCTGGACTACTGTATCATATAAAAATGGTAACAGGTAATGATTTAAGTTACCAAGCTAACCACCAAGTCATTTTAACCCCAAATGAACTAAGATATTACACATCTGGAATGAAAAATCTCATTGCGACAATATAAGCTAGAAAAAATGCAAACTACACTGCATAATAAAACATTTAAAAAACTGATCTCAAATAAAAGGACTTAAATTATAAAAGGATAATGTGGCTACTCTTAAACTGCTCATGAAAAAATAAATTAGTACAAACTTCTAACTTAGTAAGTCCACTTCCGGGAATTTATTCTCCTCCAAAAAATATTGAACAACTACGTAAAAAGCATCTACACAAGGATGTTATATTGTGGTCATAACAGAAAAAAAATTAAAGTAAAAACAACTATAACCATGAAAAAAATGTTAAGTAAAAACAGGTTGTAAAACATTGTGATCTCATTTTTTCCCTTTTTTTGTTCCACAATTATACATATAATTACTTTGTGCAAACACAGAAAAAAGTATTAGAATAAGTAAAAAATAGTGGTTATCTCTGGGTGAAAGAACTATAGTTGATTGCTTTTTAATGGTGGTACAGAGAAGCATAGTTGAAAAAGATTTCCTAAAGGTTGTCCAAGATAATTTTAGAATAGTGGGGACTCACATCATTTTTTCTCTATCAGGAAGGGCAGGAATAGGAATACAGAAAGACACTGAGAGAAAAAATGGTTAAAAAGTTTAAAAGCTCCAAATGCACAGACCCAGCTTTTCATGAGTTAAACATTTTAGACCTGCTCAGTTATAAATACAGGATATAATTTACTTCAAATTACCAATTAAATTTTATCTGATAACTTTTTTTTCTTTAGGTTTAATTCTATAAAATTAAAGTCATTCAGTAAGCACTTACCGACTATTTGTTCCTTCTCCAGCCACAAACCGTTTCTGAGGATATTTGTCTTTAAGTTGTTTTAAGGTCATCTTTTTATGGGCTACAACCCAGACGTCACCACCTTTTCCACCTTCTCCACCTAAACGAGGATAACCCATTCCACCACTTCCTCCTTTGGCGAAAAGTCTTAGGTTATCGATAAAATTTCCATACTTAAAAAAAGAGAGAAAACATTAGGTATCAAATGTGTCTATCAACTTAGAACTTCCAGTTCTGTTTCACTAAAATTTCTTTTTATAAAAGAATAAAAAATCGCTTTCTTTATGCCAATTCTAGAGCCTTTACTTAGTTCACCTCCCATCTCACCTCCTCTCCCCATTCCTCTTAGGACTCTTCAGTTATTGATTTTTGTTTCATTTATCCTCAGGGTCCCCTTTTCATCCTAAATTTTCTCTCCTGGGTGATTTCAGTCCATATCAATAACTATCACCTAGGTGAGATATTTTCTATGCCCAACCTGTTGAATATCTCCACCAGGATGTAGGTTTTTGGTAATTTAAAGCAACTGAGAGCAGGGTCTGTATTTAATTTATATTTGAAACCCCTAAATTATGTAACTTGCTGGTGGATATCACCTGAATGTATAACTGTCACCTCAAAAACAAAATATTGGTCTGGGGACAGCTCAGTGGCAGAGTACAAAAAGTGCAAGGCCCTGGGATGGATTCCTAGCACTGCAAAAGAAAAAAACAAAAACAAAAACAAAAAAACCCAAACAACAAAACAAACCCAAAATTTCCCCACCCCAGAATTTGTTTCTCCAATGTTCCCTCAAATAATGGAATCATAGCTATTCATTGAGACAGCAGAAATAGATGTCTTTCAGACTACACCTGTTTCTTTCCCAGAAGCCCTGCAAGCTCTCTCCTTCCTGGTACCACTGCCCTAGAACCTTGACCAATACATTAAATCCAAAATGGTCTTTAGATGCCTAGTTATTTCTTCCTTAATGCATCCTCCATCTTGTTGTCCACAGCTATTTTTCTGAAATGAATCTGATCTCTACTGCTGTTTTCCCCCTACTCAAAAACCATGCATGGCTTTTTGGTCTTACTAAGTAAAAAAATCATAGTACTGCATTCAAAGCCCTTACCAGTATCATTTTCATTTGTTCAATCCCTCCCAATTGCCTCTTCATCTTGCTCTTTTCTACATGATGTTCTGCCATGACTCCATGACACTCTGCTCATGCTTTTCTTCTTAGAATGTCATTTTTTCCTATCATAAACTCTTCTAAATGCCATATTTCCAATGTTCCCTCAAATAATGAAACCATACTTTGGTCCCATTATTTGAAAGAACATTGGAGGAACAGATTTCTTAATTCCTATAATCAACACTTAACCTGACAATGCTGGCTCTCAGCATTTTTATTATACCTCTATTATTACATTTTTGAAACTGTATATTTTACCAGTTTCCCTCACTAAATCAATAACTTTTTGTAGGTAAAGATACACGTATTAACCTCCCAGGTTATCAACACAACTTACAGAATAATTTCTTAAATTAAAAAATTTCATATTTTTAGTCATTAAGGATAGTTCTAAATTTCAAGTATATCCAGGAAACTTTTATAAATCGAAACACTGACCATTCTTATAAAATTCTTGAGGAAGGTTTTTAAAGTTCCATTTCACATGCGACTTTTTTTTTTAACCCTTCTAGATTCATCAGATTCACAAGTTTAGTCGCTCACTTAAAAGGAATATCTCAAGGTAATCGTCAGTAATAAAGTAAGTGTACAAAATATGATGTTAGCAGAGGCCATCGTAAGCTTTTTTTTCTGTTGGTTTTTTAAGCAGCTGTGAATTTTTACGAAAAATGCTACACAAAAGCTAGCCTAAATTTTCTGCAAGACACATCGATTACACATTTCCGTTTCCTGATAAAGTCCTCTCCAGAAAGATCTTAAAAGCAGTGTATTGAAGGGAAATCTATTTTTTAAAAAGTCTACGATTAATACTTTAAAAACTCAATATGTGAGTCCAAACAAAAGCAAAACAACCCTATACCCCACATACAATATATTTCGTGCCTAAACGGCAGGCAGGTACCCCATTTCCTTTCACGTGCACACAAGGCCCCTAAAGAATCCCAAACCCTGTCGCCATTCGTTCTAATCACTCAATGCAGCACTCTTCACCTCTACAGGCAAAGCCCGACACCAGGGAGGGGTCGAGAGGACTCCTAAAGCCAAGCAGAAAAGAGGCCCCTAGAAAGAAAACAGTGGGGGGAAGCGAGGAAGACACAGGACCCTCAGCTGGAAATAGGTGCACCAGGCTGAGGGACACCAGAAAACGGACCTTTCTGAACAACGCGCAACTGCACTGCACCATAACGGCGCGGGGCGATTCCCTCCCAAGGAAGCAGTGTACTTTCTTGTGGCGCGCCGCTTACGTCACAGCCAGCCGCCGTCGGGATGTTTTTTCTTCCGCAAGCGTCTACGGACTGGCGCATGCGTGGTACGGAGGCTCGCGGTGAAAGAGGTGCAAGGGCTCCTGACGTCGCTAGTCCTGCTCTGGGTGAGGCAGCAAGTCTACAAGAAAACCAGAGTAAAGCCCTGAGAAAAGGTCGAGAAGAAGTGCGCCAAGGGACCTTAGGGTGCAGAATTGGTGCCTCTGGAATTAACATTTCGAATGGAATAGAACTGGAGACTTGACTGACTGGACACTGGAACTTGAATTTTTATACTAAATGAGAAAGATGCAAAGTACCAGAATCTTTAAAGTGAAAATCTTCCAGCAGATTTAAAAGCAAATCATGTAAAAGACAGGGAAACTCAATTGGTAAAACAGTGCCTCCAAAGCTGCTGATTGCAAGGATGAGCGGAGTAATCTGCCAAAGCTGTTGCTCGGAGAAACAATGAATTTAAAACTTGTGGCACAAAAGCATTATTGAGAAAAGTGTCCAAGATTTGAGATCTCTAAGAAGACTCTCGTGCAACGGATAAAATTAAACTTGTCTTCAATTATTGTCAGTAGCTTTTTGGAGTCAGATAGCCAAGAGCTCTTATCTGACTCTCATTTTTCTTTTCTTTTTTTTTTTTTTTAATTAGAGCTTTATAATTATACATAGTAGTTGGGTTCATCCCAAAAACACACATGCAAGGAATTAGAATTCAATTTGCAGCGCTCCTCTGTGAGAATTAGAGGTTACCTTTCCTCAGCCTGGGCAGAACCATCAGAGAATAGTTAACTCTCAGACATCTTTTTGCCCCGCCTCTTCCCATGCTCCCATACAGTGAGGAATGTAGACATTCTTAATGGTCTCTCTACACTGATAGTTTTATAATTTTTTTTTAACCATCACGACTAAATTTATAAAATCCTTTTAACACCTCAATATGACAATCTCTTTACCTCTCAATAAGGACAATGAAAGGTGCATAAACTATCCCGCACTGTCTAGATTCTTTCACTGTCATTGGACCTCCCTCTTCACCATCGGTGAAACTGTAATTAGCGTAACCTGTAATTCTTGTATGAATTTTCCCGCACTGTCTTCTTTAGTGTTGACTGTTAACCCAAACATTATCAGTTTGTCTCCATCAGTGTATTTATCTCTTTTAAATATGGATTTCAGATTGTTATTGTTATCTGTTTATAGTTAAATCTTGATAACATTTCTGCCATTTGAATCCTCTCTTTTATTAAGTCTTCTTATTTCAGAATAATGTTAAGTTCAGTGTACTTATTTTCTAAAGCTTATTTCTCATTAGAGTACACAAGCCCATTTTCTTTTCCATAACATACATGGTGAGTGGTAGTTTTGTTTTTCTTTTTATAAAAAAAAATGGTGTCCTATTAGTTGAAAAAAACTCCTTTTCTTAAACGGAGATGTTTAATGTATGGAAATTATAGTTCAAAGAGGAGAAAAACCAATAATTACATAATTTTATATTACTTCCTTCTAAAATATTGAAGTTTTATGAAAAGAAAGTAAATAAAAATTACTTATCAAACATTACAGTAATGCTAGATATAAAAGACTATATAGCCTAATTAGAATTAGGTAAGACATTGAGTGATCTTGACCTATTGTTTTAATCTTGCACAGTCACCTAAGAATTACCACTGAGTCAAAGCCATGATCCATCCAGCCCTGCATTTTATTAAGAGTAGCCCCCAAATGGATGGAACTGCAGGACATTATGTTAAGTGAAATAAGCCAGGCACAGAAAGACAAATTCCACCTGTTCTTACTCATTTGTGAGCATTAAAATCTGATCACATAGAAATAAGGAATAGAATAGAGAGGTCCCTAGAGGACAGGAAGCATATTGAAGAGGGGGTTTAGTGATTGGGTGGATAATGGGTGCCAAAACACAATAATGTTATGTGGCACAATAGGATAACTGTAGTCTACAGCAAGTAATTATACATTTCAAAATAACTAGAGAAGAGTTTGAATTTTCCCAACACAGAAACAATAATATTTGAGGAGATGGAAATGCTAACTGTCATTATCTGATCATTACACACTGTATACATGCATTGAATTATGAACAGTACCTCATAAATAAGTATAAATATTACATGCCAATTAAATGTTAGAATTTAAAAATTAAAATTTAAGTTAAGGGCTGAGGGTAAGCTTAGCATGTTCAAAGCCCTGGATTCAATCATGGACACCAATTATTATTTTGGTTTTACTTAAAAAAAAAACAGTAGCCCAAATTCATAAAACCTATTCTAGTGTTAGTCATAATGTATGAGAATCTCAGGTAAGAGTTGTTGGGTAGTCAGAACCAAAAAAATAGAGTTCATTGAGTTATTTTGTCTTGTCACTTCTGTTGAATACTAATAAGATATAAAACTATACATCCGACATAGTTTTATATCTTATTAGTAGGATCACAGGATGGGGTTGAGATGAATCACTGCCTTTTTCTTTTGGAATTTTGGTGAATATCATGACATGGTAATTTTGTGCTATGCCAGTTCAGCTTAACTATGCTTCCCAGAATTTCCTTCCTTATTGTGGTTTCAATTTTATGTTGGCCACTAGGGACATTTCTCTGAGATTTGGAAGAAAGAAGCAGCATCCATTATGCTCTGAAGGTTGGTGCCAGGCCCCAGGCATCACTACTATGTTCTTTGTATGCCAAGGAATTCACGTACTTGTGTGTGTATGTGTGTGTGTGTGTGTTTGTGTGTTTTGTTACTGACATTCTGCCTCACTTTGTCTACATAGTATAGAAACCAGTTCGACAGCTTCTCCAACTCCCAAGAGATCTTCAAATTTCAATTTCTGGACCAGTACCACATGTAGCAATATGGACAAAGGCACTAACTTTATCTGCAGGTGGCCTGTATCATTGGGGTTTGATGTTAGGGTTAGGGTTTCAGTTTGTCCTTTTGGCTTCTTATTTGTTCTTGCTTTACCCTCCAGTAGGTCCAGCCATTTTTTCTAACTCTCTTACCTGTAACTATAATTTCATGCTTACCATCAGTTGCAGAAGCAACATCATTGCACATACTTCTTCAGCACATTCCTTTGTGGTCCCTTTTTAGTGACTTTTCTTTGATCCTCCAATGATTCCTTTTCAGATATTTATTTCCTCAGTTTTTCCCCAAACTGTGAAAAATTATAATACCTACAATAAAATCCTTATCCATAAACCATTTATAGAGTCTACTTCCTTGACTGAATCCTATTTGATATAATGCCTACTTATAGAAAGGACATAATACCTTAATTACACCCCAATGGGAGAACTTAAAAACACCCCAGGTAACAGTTGTCCTACAAATGGCAAGGAGGAATGTGTGTTTAGCCTGGCAGGATAGCACAGGATGGCTTACAGGATAGCATACACCAAGCAATGCCAAAGGACTTTGAATGTAGGAAGGAATTTAAAAAGGAACCTGGATGTCTATTCTAGTCTACCCTGAGAATATGCTATAGCTTGGGTCGTAAGGGTCCCCTAAGTTCATGTGGTTAAGGCTTGCCCCCTAGTGTTGTGCTACTGGGAGTTGGTAGAACATTTAGGAAGTAAGGCTCTGTGACTGGTGTTCAGGTCATTGTGGCATGCTCTTGAAGGGGATAGTGGGACCTTTACTCTCTTTTTGCTTTCCAGTCAAGGGATTTCTATTTTATTTTTTTAGTTATACACGGGCACAATATTTTTATTTTGTTTATTTATTTATTTTTATGTGGTGCTGAAGATCGGACCCAGGGTCTCACATGTGTGAGGTGAGCGTTCTACTGCTGAGCCACCACCCCAGCCCTGGTCAAGGGATTTTGCTCTGCCACGTACTTCCACCATGGCATGCTGCCTCACCACAGGACAAAAATCAACAGGGTTAACTGATCATGGACTGAAGCCTACAACACTGAACAAAATAACCTTTTTTTTTAATCTTTGCAAAGGGATTATCCCAGGTTTTTGTTATAGTTATGTAAAACTGGCTACCAGTATATTTATATTCTCAGTGAAGTAAAAATTTAAAAAGAGAGCTAACTCAGAATGTGTCTGTTTCTTGCAGAGATTCAGTTCTTTAATAACAATTCCATCTCTACTCTTTGCTTTCAGATTATCATAAAAACAAATAAATAAAAAGAGAAAAAACCCAGAAGGCCAGATGTTAGGAAGTGCTTGACTTTACTTTCCAGGGTTAAGTATTCTGGCTGTACTAAAAACTTGATGGAAGTTGTGCATGCTCCCCACCCAGAGTCCATGTCATATACACACTTTTTTCCCCATTCCATTGAAGGGCATTCCATGGTTCATATGCCCATTCATGGGAGTCTAAAAAGTTCTCTAAGACTCCCCAGCCTTAAGATGGCATATAAGCCTTCCCAATATGGGGCTTCCATCTGGGCTCCATATCAAGGAATGACCTACTTTTTATCCCTTATCTTTATTGAAGAACTAGCTCTTCATAAAAGGTCTTTCAAGAACACCTTCAAGATAGAACTCTTTTTTTTTTTAAAGAGAGAGAGAGTTTTTTAATATTTATTTTTTAGTTTGTGGCGGACACAACATCTTTGTATGTGGTGCTGAGGATTGAACCTGGGCCGCACGCATGCCAGGCAAGCGCGCTACAGCTTGAGCCACATCCCCAGCCCCAAGATAGAACTCTTGATTCTCATCTCTCTCTACCTCCGCTACAACATCATTTCTCTCTAGTCACCCTCATCTCCCTAACTGGCTGAGCAAGCAAAAAACCTCAGTCAACCTTGATTCCACTCTTTCTGGCTTCTCACGTGCAATTTATCAGTGAAGTCCTGCTAATTAAATTTCCAAATATTTCCCAATTCTGACCCCCTCTGTCTTCATTCAAACTTATAATCTTGGGTACAGATTGTAGTAAAAGCCCCCCAATTGATTTCATTGCTTCTACTTTTGACCCCTTTGGTCCATGCTCCACAGAGTAATCTGTGGGGTCCTTTGATAACTTAAGTCAGAGTGGGTTTTTTCCCCTAGCTTAAAATTTTCCAATATCTGCTTGTTGCAATTAGAATAAAATCTAAACTTTTAAGGCCACACAATTTGACTCCTGACAATTTTTTAGCTATGTTCTTCTTCCTGAACATATAAAATGTTTGTACAAACTGGACCATTCATCTTGGCTGTCCCCTCTGTTTGGCTTGTTACAACACAAATCTTTGTGTGTCCAGTTGATTCATATAATTTTAGTCTCAACTGAAATGTAATCTTTTCAGAGAAGTCTTTCAGAGTTACTGCCTCTAAGATTGTACCCACCTCCCAATCACCTTCTATTTTATTATCTTCACAACATTTGTCACTTGCTAAAATAATCCCTTTTATTTTTATGTTTATTTGCTTGCCTATTGTTTGTTTTCCTCCTCTGTAGTCTTGTCTGTCTTGCTTATCATTGTAACTCAGTTTCTGGCAAGAAGTGGGTATGCATCAAATACTTGTTGAATGAAGTTCGTGCTGATTTTCCTTTATAAAGATGATGAAAGTAATTATCATTTATCTTCCTAGTTTTTAATAAGTTATTATATATGATTATATGCTCAGAGGAATATTAACTGTGAAAATTTTTGTTACTTGCCAGTATTGTAATGGGAATCAGGATTGCTTGGGATGTGCAGTGATTACAAAAAATAATAATATATAATTCCCTTTAATGTCTGTTATGCCACCATACCATTTTTTTTTTTTTGCTTTTTTTACTTTTCTCTTGTCTCATAGATAGTATTTTTTCATCTCCCTCTTCTATGTTCCTGAAAAAACAATGCCTCCTCTCCCTTCAATTAGTCATGGTGAAGGAGTGCTCGTTTTCTCTGCAAGGTACTTATTTGTTTCAGCTTCATTTCCTGCTCTCTTTCCCCTAAGGTCATTGAATCACAATTGATATATACATTGCTATTAAGGTTTACTAGAGGCAATTGGACTTGTATATATTTTAAATTAATGTCTTTTATTATAATGAGTCAGAAAGTCAATGAATTGAAAAATTATTCTTTTTCGTAGGTATTCAGCAGCATTACTCAGACAATGTCCCTGCTGGGTGGGGAGTGCTCTTCTGGTTTGGTGGTGAGTGATGATGGCAGCATTTCCTGGAGAAGGATGTTGTGTAAAGGATAAGCACAAGTATGACAAAACTGCAACAAAGTGATTAGAAGGTAGGAGGCATAGGGACAATTAATAGGCTACTGGCCTGAGTAAACTAGAAAGTCTTTGTGGGCAACAGTGGAAGACTTGAGGGGTATGGCTGCTGGAAATCTGGAAATGATCTCAAGAGGAAAAAATAATGTGAAATATAAATCAGCTAAAAACACTGCTGACTGTCCTTTGTATTTTGTTTTAGTCAGCTTTTGCGTTGCTGTGACTCCAAGAACAACTAAAGAAAGAAAAGTTTATTTGTGGCTCATGGTTTAGTCCATGGACAGTTAACTCCATTGGTCTGTGTCTAAGGTGAGATAGCACATTATGGGGAAGGGGTACCCTGAAGAAAAGCTGCTGAGCTTGAGTCATGGTCAGGAGGGAGAAAGAGAGAGGGAGAGGGAGAGAGGGAGAGAGGGAGAGAAACGGAGGAGGAGGAGGAGGAGGAGGAGGAGGAGGAGGAGGAGGAGGAGGAGGAGGAGGAGGAGCCATAGAGAAGGGGGGGAGGAGGAGGAGGAGGAGGAGGAGGCGGCATAGAGAAGGTACACACTTTCAGGGCATCCCCCAGTCATCTAACTTTTTCAGCCACGCCCCACCTGCCTATAGTTATCACCCGATCAGTGGATTTCAACTAGGATGGATTGATTAGGTTATAGCTCTCACAATTCAATAATTTCACCTCTGAATATTCCCGCATCAACAGGAGTTTTTGAGGGGAGAACCTCATATCTAAACTGTAACATATTTTGTGCCAATCTCTAGAAAAACGTGAAGATCTCCTTTTTATAAACTAGTAGGAAGGGTTACATGTTCTAATGGTTAAAAAAAATTAAGACAACATGTTGTAGTAATTCACAAACATGCCAAGTAATATAGTGAATATGGATACCTTATTTCAGCAGTTGGGCTGATTTATGTGGAAGAGACTTTGAAGTGGGTCAGGGCCCAACATGATCAAGAGAAAGAGCAGC
This sequence comes from Marmota flaviventris, assembly GCF_047511675.1. Lineage (NCBI taxonomy): Eukaryota > Metazoa > Chordata > Mammalia > Rodentia > Sciuridae > Marmota > Marmota flaviventris. The sequence goes on from NC_092498.1 coordinate 26,391,886, forward strand.
ATTCTACTATATAATTTGGAGATGAAGTCTGGGAATGATGGCAGTACACTGGGAACAGAATGATCATAATGGGCGATGAATACATTGCTGCAGTCATGAAGATGATTTTAATAAAAATAATGAATGACTTGGAAAACATTTGCTTAGTGGTTTATCTTTGATATTATAAGTTGAATGGATGAGTTAGGTTCTACATTAGGCTTTATAAATAACCAACTATGAAATCTAAATAAAAAATGTGCTTTTGAAATTTGCTACTGTACCTATTTCTGCCAAATGAAACCTATTTCCAATCTAATATTCCTAACCCTTTCTGAAATGTTTTAAACTACGAAAGTCATGTAGTTTTTCAACTATATCTTTTCTCTGGTTCTGTGATATTATACCATTCTGGATCTTTGTATTAGCTAATTGTTCCTTCTCTTTTCCCTTCATTGATTCTGTTTGCAGTTTATGGAGGTTTAAATTTGAGCATAGTTCCCATATTCTTCTCAACTTTCTTCTGTAAATGTACCTCATGGCAGCAAAGAATTTTCTATCAAAGCAGAGGTCTCCTAATCTATCTATACGTCTAGCTAAATTTTAGATATTTCAGAAGATCTAGAATCAACTCTAATGCAATACATATTGAAATCAAATTCATCTTCCTTACTAACCATCTTCCTTTTCCTCTTTCATATTTGTCAATGTCACCCCCCAAAGTAGGTATTATGAAAACATTAGTTTTTTAAAAAAATTTTCTTTCCATCTCCCATCAATGTGATCAGCCAAGTTTGACCTTCCTATCTTTGAAATATGTTATTTCTACAATTGTCCTACAATGTTTTATTATCTCCTCTTATAATAGAAAAATAGACAACATATACAAGTTAGAAGCCATGATTATAAAAACTAGCAAAATCACTATCTGTAGAGTTTCTCTATGCATTCTTTCCAGGTCTCATTTCCTTGTATGCCCAAACCAAACCTCTCTCCTGAATTTTGTCCTAATTAGTTGCTATTAAAATTGCTTTTCAATATGAAAGTATTCATGAAGAATATATGTTTTAATTTTGCTTGCCTTTGAACTTTGTAAAAATGAAATCTTCTGAGATTTGCTTTTTCATCTACAATGCATATAGCTGTAGTCTGTTCATTTTCACTGCTGAATTACATCCCATTATATTGAATGCACTACAGTTAATTTATCTGTACTCCTGTTCATGGTCATTTTGACTATTTCCACATTTTTAATTTTATGAACAGTGCTACAACTATGAATATTCCATTCTAGCCAACATCTCTTGGTACCCATGTACGAGAGTTCCTTTAAGAAATTGTCTTGGAAGTGAAACAACTTATCACAAGTTAGAAATTTATTCAAAGTGACGAGATAGAGTCAATTAGTGTTCTAGATTAATTGGACCATTGTACTCTTCCTAGCACCTAAAATAATAGAGATGTTTGTTGTAGGGTTTTGGTGAATAACATTTATAAGTTTAAGAAAATACTCTTCCAGGGGCTGGGATTGTGGCTCAGTGGTAGAGCGCTCACCTAGCACAGGCGGGACCTGGATTCGATCCTCAGCACCACATTAAAAAAAAAAAAAGCATTGTGTTGTGTCCATCTACACCTAAAAAAATATTAAAAAAATACTTAAAATATCCTTCTCTTCTTAGTTTGACAAGATTTTGTTTTTTAAATAATAAATTGGTGTTAAATTTTATCAAGTGGTTGGTTTCTTTTATGTGTTGATATAGTTTTTCAAGGGTTGGTCTATTCTCACGTGGCTAGGATAATCCCAGCTTGACACTGATGTATATTTTTATAAATTCTGCTGAATTTTGTTTGGCAATATTTTATGTAGAATTTTTTCATCTCTAAAATAATTAGTAAGGTGGCCTTGTGATTTAACTCTTTTCATACTGTCCTCTTTTCATTCTGGTGTCAAGAATGAGTCTGGGAACTTTCCCTCTTTTGGGGAAGTATTTGATACTTGAAAAGTCATATGGGCTTTATTTACTTATTTATTTACTCTTCAGCTTTTGGATTTTGTCATAGATGAATTTTTTATTTTGTGGTATGAGGAATTGAACCCAGGGCCTCCTGCATACCAGGAAAATGCTATACCACTAAGCTATAGCCTCAAGTTAAAAAAAAAATTATGTTGACACTGTCTCACTAAGTTGCCCAGGCTAGCCTTAAACTTATGGTCCTCCTGCTTCAGTCTTCCAAGTGGTAGGGGTTACAAGTAGGTGCTGTTTTGCCTGGCCGCTAACATGAATTTTACAGTTATTTTCCAGGAATTTATTAAGTTCTTTAAATTATGGTTCTTTGTATTCATGTATCTTTAAGCTTTTTGTGTGTCTATAAATAGATACTACTTTCCACTCCTAATATTGCTTATTTGAACCTTTAAATTTTTTTTCTTGATCAGTCTCACCAAAGGTCAATCCATTTTACCAAGAGAATTAACTCTTTTTTTTTTTTTGCATATGTCATTAATGTGTATTTTTATAAAATGGCTGAACTTTTGGGATCCTTTATTTCTGTTATTCCTTTAAATGTTAACTTTAGTTGCTTATATTCCTCGTATCTTATTTATAGCCTCTTTTCTTTTGGCCACTAGTATGAAGGTGTTTACTTCCTTCAAAGGACTTGTAAGAATTCAATAATCACAAGTTTTGATATGCAGTATTTTTATCACACAGTTTTAATATTTTATAATTTCCATATTTTATTTTTAAATTTATTGTTTAAAATTATTGACTAAATAATTTATTTTAAAATTTCCAACTATATGGAAATTCATATTCTTGTTTTTATACTTCTTAAATCAGCTCTTAAAATTTTAAACATTCTGTTTTATGGTCAGGCAACCCAGTTAGAAGGATAACAATTTGTGAATTTTATAAAGATTTGCTTTATATTACATGAGACTTGCTTTATTTTCTATTGAAAGGAATGTATTCTGTAATAAAGATTATATAGTTATATGTATATATAAAGATTATATATAGTTATATATACTATATATAAATATATAACTATATATATAATTGTGTTGTTGATTTCATCTATACCTTTACTAATTATTTTCTTGACTTTAAGTCTTATTTAAATCTCCCACTATGAATTTGGGAAAATTTCCCTCTAGTTCTGTCAATTTTTGCTTTATGTACTTTGCAACTGCATCATCAGACGTATAAATTTAGAATATTTCAATCTTTATGCATTGAATCTTTTATTATTATACAGTGTTCTCTCTCCTTTGCCATGCATTTTGATTAATAAAGCTATATCAGTTTAAAAACAAATAACATTTGCATGGTATATTTATTTCCATTCTTTCTAAGTTTTCCTGTCCTATTTTTCTGTGTATCTTGAGAATTGAAAATAAACATTTTCCTTCTTTTATTTACAATTCAGACCATTTACTTTCTTGATTATCAACTTGATTCTCCCATCTTAACTGTGCTATGTCATTTTTCTGTATACTTCTTTTTTCCCCTCTTCCTGCTTTCTCAATTGGTTCTTATTTTTTAATCTGCTTTTTATTCAATTTTAATCCTCTGAGAGTTCAAACATCATGTTTTCTATATCTGTCATAGAAATTAGCCAATAAATTTTACCATATATAGTAACAATTTACAAAGTCCAAATTCCACATTTCTATTTCCCTTTTTATCATAAATATTTAACAATTTAACAAAGTATTATTGTAACTATGTATATCTTACATTCCTCTTGTCTCTCCTCTTCCTTTTCCTGATTTTTTGATTCTTCTTCTTTCTCTATCCTCTTCTTTCCATGAAGATTTCACTGTCTTGATTCTCCAACAATGAGTTAAGAGATATTTGTCATCCTCTAGCTGGGGTTCTAATCCTAATATTGCAGTAGAACATCACATAAATGATATTTTTCTGTCACTGACTTGAGTATAGACAGCATGAGTAGAATTTCTGGATCATTTAGAGATTAGAGAGATGATGCTAGTATTCTTCCATGGTGATTATACAAACTCATACTCTTGCCAGAAGTATACAATGGGTTCATTTGCCCCAAAACTCGCTAACAATGCATATCCAAAAACTTTAATATTTGTTAAGCTTAAATTAAGGAAAACAATATACCATCTCCTTGAAATTAAACATCTATTCTCATGTTTACAGGATATCAGGGATTACTCTTCTTTGAACTGCTTAGTAATATCCTTTATTTTTTCTAGTAGGCTATTTTTATTATTGATTTATTGAGGTTTCTATTTAGGAAATCACCTCTCTCTCTCTCTCTCTCTCTCTCTCTCTTTCTGCTTGTGTGTGTGTGTGTGTGTGTGTGTGTGTGTGTGTTGTAATAATACCCAGTTATTCAGGAGTTTTATAATCTAATATTCTTTACAAATGCATTTTAATTACAAAATATTTGAGATAATATTAATTTAAAAAGTACTATAAGAAGTTATGCTAAATATTATTAATCTTAATTGGTTTTGTTTTTTAAGTTGTTTTTATTTATTTGTTTGTTTGTTTATTTATTTATTTTGTGGTACTGGAGATTGAATTTAGGGCACTGTATTTGCTATGCAAGAGCTCTACCACTGAGCTACACCCCAAGCCCTGATAATTGCATTTTAACATCTATTGGTGCTATGGAATGTTTGTGTCCCTCCAAAATTCATCTTGAAACTAAATCTTAAAAAAAATTATTTTAGTTGTTGATGGACCTTTATTTATTTTTACTTATTTATATGCAGTGCCGAGAATCAAACCCAGTGCCTCACACATATAGGGCAAATGCTCTACCACTAAGCCCCAACCCCAGTCCCTCAAAACTAAATCTTATACTATAGTATTAAGTACTAGTACATTTGGGAGTGATTCAGTACTAAGGACTCCTCCCTGGAGAATGAGATCAAATGTCTTATAAAGGATACTTCACACAGCATTTTCTTTTTACCTTTATGCCTAGCATCTTCATCTTATACTTTCCAGCCTCTAGAACTGTTAGAAATGAATTTGTTCTTTATAAATTATCCAGTCTTAGGTATTTTGTTATAGCAGAACAATCCACCAACTATTCCTGCGGCTTCCTATTTTTCTTTATTTTTCAATTTTCTATACTTTGTAATACTTATATGAAGATACAATGTTTCATAAAAATAATGTATTTTACACAAAAAACTATGATAACTATGCGGCTATTCAAAGGAGAAATGAGTACTGATTCATTTTAGAAGGATCTGTTGAATGTCAATTCAAAGATGGGAAGAGTTTCTTGCTTAAAGGGTGTGTGTGTTCAAGGTCGAGTTAAATTGAACAGTGTTGGTGGATGGGGGAATTCCTTGGGGGGGTGGGAAGTTAAAGTTTCAGATGGGATATTAAATTGGGTCACTTTTAATTTCTCTAATTTTCAGAGTCAGTGATTGATGGTGGACTGAGATGATTACAACCCTAGAGTAGAGGAAAAAGTCTGGTGTGAGATGGATTTGTATTCATCCTCCCCAATTCAAGATAAATGAATCTTCTTTTCTCGGTTGTTTTGTGTAAGAGCTGGTCTTGGTTGTAGAAGGGGCACACAAGGGTATTGTTGGGAAGAACCAATGATTAGTCACATTAATTTCACTATAATGATGAGAACAGGATAGAGCTCTGATAGTGGTTAGTCCTAGCAATGAATGGGGCTTAGGGGTTTTGGATTTGGCATACATCTCACCCCACATTCTCACCATCCTAACTCAAGATCTTGTGAGGAAGAGGACACACTTAAGGGGAGGAGGGACTAAAGCAACTTGTTTTGGATCATTGCTTCTGGGGTTTGGGCACAGAAGACAGACTTAAACACAGTCCAAAGGATGTGCCAAGACTGGAACCCATGGGCAATATACAAGTATAACAGGGACTTGTCCACGCCTTCCTTGCTTCTATTGAAGGCTAGAGAAAACTCTTCCCAGAGTTAAAGGTATATTTAGGTGGTAGGGAGGGTATGTTTGTGCGCGTTTTAGTGTTAGTAATTTAAGCGGTGCTTAGTTGGAGGTGAGAACCCTTCCTGGATGATTAAGACTGTTAACAGGTCCCCACACCTTGCAGAGTTTTTCTTTGGATAGAATAGGGGTGGTGGCTGGATGCAGAGAGAGAAGATAGCTTGGGAGTGTTGACTGACTACTGCCAAGATGGATATTCTCAGCAAAGAGAAAGAAAACAGGAGACAGGAAGAAAGACCCTGGGGCTTTAAGTGCAGCGGGAGCGGCAGGGAAGGCCAGGGTGCTGCGCGTGGCGAGCCCGCTGGTCCAGGGTCTGGTGGTGGCAAGGTGAGGGCGGGGCCTCGGGAGCGTGGCCACCCACTGGTGCCCCCTCGCAGGGTCCCTAGAAAAGAAGCGCGGTTCGGGCTGCGATCGGACTCCGGAGCTCCACGCGGCTGGAGTGGACCCACAGCGCAGCTTTCCGCTAGCCAGAGGCTCCCAACGCCCAAGCGCCGCGCCGCCGAGAGGGTTCCCCAGAGCCACTGGGCGCCCAGCGAGCGCTCCAGGCAGATCTCCGAGCTAGGTCTCCCGCCTTTCGCCTGGCTCCGGGGGTGGGTCCTGAGACCTCGTTCCTCCAGAGTCCGAGGCCCCGTGTCTTCCCAGTGAGGAGCAGCTCGCGACTGGACACCGACGAGAGGTACTCGATTTCCGCGCGGCTTCTCTTTTTTGCGTCCCAGAGAGGCGACACAGGGCGGAGGGTGCTGGTCGGGAAGCTAACCTGAAATTCAGGAGGAAGAAAATTCGTCCATCCCACCCCTCTCTTTTTAGAACTCAAATCATAAACTGGCCACTGTCAGCTCCGTTTGAGGAATCTGCACAATTTTCGAGAGGTAAAACGACCTGAATATTCTGTTTAACTTTGTTTGGTCTGTTTTCTCTTTTACCTAACTTTTTGGAGGGAGGAGGTGGAAGGCAATGAAGGAAAGGAGGCGAGTCCTAGGGTTCTGGATCTGCTGTCCTCACTCCAAGTCTCTGAGCTAGCTGTCAAGGTGGTATGCTGTCAGCGGCATTTTTAAAGCCAGTTTGGAAAATAGTAGCTCTGTAGCAATTCATTGCCAACTTAGTCCTTGTTTTCCACTTATGTGCTTAGTCCGAGTTACTGAGCGATCAATTGGCAGGAAAACTTGTGCAAAGAAGCATTAGAAAATGTCAAGATTTTGCTAAACCTAAGTGCCTTGCATCATCTCATACTAGCATGTCTACCTTGGTTTTCATGCTCCTTTATGTATGTATGTTAATCTCCAGCCAGCTACTGAACAACCTAAGAGAAGCCACAGATTCACCAGACATTTATCTTTAATGAAAAAATGGAAGCAGCAGTACCTTTGAAACTTAGAATGGTGTTTGAGAGATTCAGTATCATTTCGATTAATAGATTTGTAACAATTGGATTAAAAAATAACTCCCTGTGGTTACACATAGAATGGACTGCATTTTGATCCACTGACTTAAAATGTATTCTGGTAGGAGCCTTCAGTAGGGAGATAAGAGACCTGAGCAGTTGCCAAGCCATATCACTGAGCATTTGTATTAATCTGCAAAGGGAGAAGGTTTCTTCCAGATGTAAAAGTAAGGAAATGAACCTACCACATCTTCATAAATGTGTTGGCTTTCAATGGCTCCCAAGACTGTTTATCAGAATCTTGGTAATCAAGTTGAATTGTAAAATCCTTTCAAAGAAAGGTCTAAGAATCAGCAACTTAGAGGAAAACCAAGAAATACACAGAATTTGGCTCTATCAAAAATATGCTCACTTATTTATAATTTTCTAAATTTAAATAGATCACTGAGTAATTGAATAATTTTCTTACTAAGTTAAAAATATCCCCCCTTATATATTTTTTTTTTATATAGAATATGGGTTCTGCCACAAGAAGATGGTTCTACCTACTGGGCTGCATTATGCTGATCAATCTGGTTAATGCTGACTTTGAATTTCAAAAGGGAGTGCTTGCCAGTGTCAGCCCAGGGATTACAGAAGACATTGATCTCCAGTGTTGGAATGCTTGCTCTTTGACATTGATAGATCTCAAAGAACTCAAGATAGAGCACAATGTGGATGCTTTCTGGAATTTCATGTTGTTCTTGCAGAAATCCCAGCGGCCTGGACATTATACTGTCTTCTTAAATATAGCTCAGGATTTTTGGGACATGTATATAGACTGCTTACTTTCAAGGTCTCATGGAATGGGCAGAAGACAGGTGACACCTTCCAAGTATAATTTTCCATAGAAAATACAGGAGGTAATTTAAATGTGCATTTAAGAGAGTAGCAGTTTAGCTTTATTAAAAATTAAATATTTCATCCTTCTGATTTTTTTCAAGTTTATCAAACAAACTAGCAAATTTGACATGTTTAGATTTTTCCTAATAAGGGCCTTTAATGTTCATTTTTATTGATTTTTATATTATTTAGAAATCACGAGAGCTCTGATATATAAATGCTTGATTTTAAATAATGTTGGAATATAATACAGTTTGATAGATCATTGAAACTATTATTTTATTTTTCACCTACAAATAGCTTATAACATTGTAATTATTCATATTAAATTAATTGATGAAGTTTTAAACACCAGACATACTTTGTCTTTTTAAATTACTTTTTTCAATAGGGTTGTACAAAAGAATAGAATCTCATGAGTCATATTAGAACAAATACTAATTTATCCTTTCTAATCTTACAGGATTGGATTTTATAAAACGTGAGATTTACATTTAAGTGGGAAAACACAGAAAATACCTCAAACAAGATGCCACCAAATGAAAGCTTAAATCTGTCAGTACTTGTGAGGTCAAATATTTCCTATAGTTATTATCAAGATTATAATTTCTAATTCCTTAATTTTGAAGGTTATATATATATTTTTTCTGATGTACAGTTGCTTTGTTGATATTATATTCCCCTCTTTTCAGGTACTTTGTCAATTCTTTTTTATTTAGAAAGCATCTTTGTAAAGTATCTTTGTTTTAAAGAAAATACTACTTAAAATGCAAATGTTATATATGTTTTAATAGTAAATGTAATAAAATTATAACCAATTTTATAAGGTATTTTATACCTTAATATTGACTTTAAAATTGTGCCAAAATTAATTCCAGTATTTTCCTAAAGTGTAATATTTAATTTTGATGTAATGTACCATGTAGCTTCTAAAATGTGCATTTCCTCATCTTATATATTAAAATATTTTTTTATGCATTAAGGACTAAAAACATTTTCCTTTTTATTGTCTGAACTTTTAAAAAAGAACAAAATCAAAAAGGAAGTAAGGAATTTAATTTTAGTAAAGTGCAGTTTAAAGAATTTTTTCTAGGTGTTAGCTCAGTTGATTTTTATATTACTATTTATAATTTACATTTTATTCCAAATGGATATGAAGCTTTATCATGAGATAATTCTAAGTAGGAACTTAGAATGATGGGAAATGGCAATAGGAAGTTAATAATATGCTGTTATGGTTTAGATTAATACTTTGATTACCTTTGGTAAAGGGTACCTACAAATTTGGCCCTAGTTACTTACTTTTCAAAGTGAAGAGGGACTTATGAACAGTTTCAAGATTCACTTGTTTACAAAAACCAAAACCACACATTCAGGAGAAGCCCAGTCTTTCCTAGGACTAAGAACCAATAGAAATCTGTCCTATTGGTTTTTATAAAGGCTATCCTGGTGTAGAGCACTATTATCAAGTATCATTATAATGACAGATCTCGTCTATGCAAACTGAATAGGCACACCAAAACCAACAAAATATAAAAATTTTAAAACAGCAAACATAATACTGAATAAGTTTATAACTATTTGATAGTTTGACTTGATTCAAGAATAAACTTTGATATAAAGGAGGGGGCATTTTCTGAATTATGGATCACCCTGAAATTCCAATGAAGTTACACTAGAGTATACTAGGAGTTTTGTACACACACACACACACACACACACACACGAGTGCACACACATCTCACACTTTATAAAAACCAATAGGGTATGTGAACCCCAGGCTAACAATCTTCAATGTTAATGAATGAGCTGACCTCACAGGTTTCAGGAATTCTTTTAAAAATGTAATTCCACATAACAAAGCATTGCATAGTAACTGGGTAGCAAATAATATAAGATTGTAGGTCTAATAAAGTCCTAGATTGAAAATATTTTATTTTACCAATGAATGGTGGATCCCTAAGCTGAGAAAATCAACTGGTTGGAGAGCAGGGCCAATGTTCTCTTAACAATGACCAGACACATACCCAAGAAGATGCATAAAATTTATTTCCTACAGGTGGGCTAAAGAGGTACCTAGAGGCACAGTATCATGATTTTCCTTAGAAAATAATTTGCTTTTATAACCTGTGAGAAGATGATTAAAACTCAGAAGTTTAGTACTGTAAAGCAAGACTGTGTAATTTTTACCTAAAACTGTTCAATCAGTTGTCATCATTTGCTTATAGTTACATAATTTTACTGCATCAATCATAAAAGTTCTACCTTTATTCAATAAAATTAATAGTTAGCCTTCCAAGCTAAATTAGTTACAAATGGTTTCCTTGTTCTCCTAATTTAATATAATATTCTACTGTACTGGACTGTTAAAAATAATGACTGCTGCTAAAATATGCATTCTGTTTTTAGAACAGTTCATCTTAAACCTTTTTGACAGTGATTGGGTATGTTAAAATTCTTTCCAGTTTCTGGTACCAATCTTCCCATCAGTTTATATAAAATCTTATCTTTTTGTTTACCCTTCATTCATTCATAAAATACTCAATGAATTTGAGGAAACATTGGTGAGCAATCCAGACATAATCCTTGATATTCCAAGTAGTCATTGAGGTGGGATGAAAGTAGGGGTAGAGAAAGATAATGTAACTAATTAAAAATCAGTTTTATGATGGGCATGGTGGTGCCTGCCTGTAATCCAGCAGATCTGGCTGGAGGCTGAGGCAGGAGGATCACAAATTCAAAGCCAGGCTCAGTAGCTTAAGTGTGTCCTTGAGCAACTTAGTGAGACCCTGTCTCAAAAATAAAAAATAAAAAGGGCTAGGGATGTGGCTCAGTGGTTAAGCACCCATGGGTTCAATTCCCAGTATCCAAAAAAAAAAAAAGGCGGTTTTATGGATTCCAAATGTAAGTTTACAAAGGAGGTGCCAAAAGATATTGGGTGGAGACCTTATCTATTTTTCTCTTGCCTTATTCAAAATCTGATTGGAACAGTTAAGAGATCTTTTTTTTGAGGGGGGTGGTGGTACCTGGGATTGAACTCAGGGGCACTCAACCACTGAGACACATCCCCAGCCCTATTTTGTATTTTATTTAGAGAAGGGGTCTCACTGAGTTGCTGAGGCTGGCTTTGAACTCGTGATCCTCAGCCTCTTTTGAGCCACTGGGATTATAGACATGCGCTACTGCGCCCAGCCTTGTTTTACTATATAGTGAAAACTCAAATCAGTTCCACAGCTTTGGGTTTATGCTGAATTCATTGAGGTTAACTCAGAACTGGTTATTTTCCAAAGAACTTAAGGCTATAGAGCAAATAAAAGATAGCAAAACATCTAATATTACATGTAAAGTATTTTTTCATCATGATACTAGGCAATAATTGAGTATATATGACTAAAGTGCCTCTGTTCTTCCTGCAGAATTTCTTTTTCCAGCTTTAAATAAACCTCTAATTTTAGAATAGTTTTACATTTGCAGAAAAGTTGCAAGGATAGTACAGTGAGTGCCTGTATACTCTTGCTCATCTTTTCTTTTTTCACCTTACATTATTATGGTACATTTGTAAGAACCAATGAGCCTATGATGATACATTATTAATTAAACTTCTTATTTTATTCATATTTCACTAGTTTTTTTCCCTAATGTCTCCCCACCCGAGTCCATCCAGGATACCATACTATATTGACTTGTTGACTTGTCATGTCTTCTTGGTTTATCTGGGTTTTAACAATTTCTTAAACTTTGTTTTTGATGACCTGCCAATTTGGGGTATTAATCAGATATATTGTAGAATGTCCTTCAATTTTGGTTTGCCTGATGTTTTTCTCATTGTTAGACTGGGGTTATATGCTTTAGGGATGAAATCACAAGGTAAAGAACTGTTTCAGCCCTTCATATCAAGGGTACATATCAAGATGACTTATTACTGATAGTGTTTAACCTTGGCTAAGATAGTATTTGCTAGGACTTTCTATTGTAAAGTTATTTTCCCCTCTCTTTCTAAACTGTGCTCTTTGGAAGCAAGTCACTAAACATAACCCACAGGTAAGAAAATGGAGAGTTTTATTACATCTCCTTGAAAAGGGAATATTTACATCAACTATCTAGATTTCATGGAGATTTATTTCTTCTCCCCTGGTCCCTTGCCATTAGTATGGATTTATGGACATTTATTTATACTTTGGGTTATAATGTGATATATTTATTTTCTTGGTCAAATTATTCTAGCCTTGGCCACTGACTTTACATTCATCTTTTATATTTTTTGGCTCAGTCTTGTACTTAGTCATTTCTTCAAGGAGCTCTAGTTCCTTTTATTGGGGAATGATATTAGAAATCAAAATCTGAATGCTGCATCTATCTATAGAATTTTGGTCTGATAGTGTCAGGCCAGTTCCTGGACGTCAGGGGATCTGCTTTTCTTGGTCAGAAAGCATCCTTGGCATTTTTTTTGACTGTCAACTAAATACAAGCAATAATGAAACATGGTTGTTATTGAAACTAATGTAATTTTTATATACTTGGCAGAAAGCATGCAAAATCAGCAGGGGCTGGTCTCCTTACACTCTACATGGATCCTGCTATACCTGGAAATCTTTGTTTAGTTTAGCAAGTTACAGTTTTTATAAATATTAACAAATTGTAGCACTTCAGATGGGACTAGCAACATTCATAAAGTTTGGAAACTGCATTATCAGAATTTAATTAGAAAATGATGAAATTAACTGTATATTAGATCTGAAAAGACATGGAGTAGATATCAGAGATGGTTCCTGTGATATAAAATGGACTCTGGTGCTCCAGGAGGTAGACCAAGGACCAGAGGAATGTAAGTTATTCACCTATTACTTACTGGTTTTCACCAGGAGGCACTAACTACATTTTAACCAAGGAATAAACTCCCTCATTACTGAGTTTTTTGAAGCCATTTTATCCATGTTCACTGAATTCCATAATTTTTATTCTTATTTTTCTTTTAATTTAGTTGATTGGTAAAAGTTTCAGTCTGAAAGCTTATCAAGCACAAATATCTGCACTAAGAAATATTACTGCTCTCTATTAACCTATATTTCTTTAGCAGTTTGGCTACTAGATAATTATGTGCCCTGTTTTACCTCCTCCCTACCTAAAGGGTAAAGTCTACATTGCAGTGGAGAGGTCCATAGATATCAAAGATTATCTTGATGACAGTCCTAATCGATCTGGAGATATCAGGTGTACTATATACAAAAAGTTACATGCAAGCAAGTCATATCAATTTAATTTCTACACCTTGATTATGTTTATGTCACAGTAATTATGCTTCATAATTCGGGAGAAAGTCAATCACTATTACGAAATAAATAAATCTGAACTATTTTTACATTTTGTCTGTGTTCAATATTACTTATATAATATTCTGTTAGCTGATAAATCTTCTGATTGAATCCAAAACTTTACTGAATTTCAGAGTTCCAGGTAAAGCCAACCATTACATTTACCCAATAATTAATTGGTGAGGTTTTGATGACAATAATAAAGGAAATATGGTGTCTACCTTATCCTTGGTGAACTTAGAGAGTCTGGGGGAAGGAGCTTATAGTCTATAAAATGGGGAAGAGATTCACTGTTCTCTGACATGGACACTTTGATTCTAGGTATATCTGAGGCATGCCTAAGCTGTGCCTGGTGCTTTTTGTGTGGGCTCCTCATCATGCATGCCCCTATCCACATCCATTCTTGCATCTCAGTAATTCTCCTTTACATAGAATCTTTTTTCTGAGGGATTTCTGTGCATTCTTATCTCTTTTCAAGGGTGATGATAATTGAAAAAAAAAGATTCTAGAGAGAACAAAACTCACTGATAAGCTGATATATATTATCTACTCCTGTGGCCACAAGGAACTGGACAGTTAGGACAGGGTGAGAGACCACCAGCCAAAGGTGAACTGGCAACTCATTCTTACCAGAGCAATAATGATCTCCCCTCACAGGTAAGATAATAAAAAAACATTCTAAAGGAATGTGAGGTAGGAGAAGACACAGAAGGAAAAGGAGGAGTAAAAAAGAGGCCCACTGCAGTGATAGGGCCTGCTGTTATGTGATCACATAAGTGGAACGTATGCATCTCTTCCCAATTCTGCATTCAACAACATCATGTTAGTAGCTTGACCAACCATGGCTGGTTATAGTAGAGTATTTACTGGCTGGGGCTGTAGTTTAGTGGCAGAGTGCTTCCCTAGCATATGTGAAGCACTGGGTTCAATACTTAGCAATGCATAAAAATAAACAAAATAAAGGCATTCTGTCCATATACAACCACAAAAAATATTTGAAAAAAAGAGTATTTACACCATGCAAGTTGGCAAAACCTACTAATGAGGGCTTTTTCCCCAGGGAAAGCCAGTCATCATAGCTTTACCATTACACTGCCGAGTGTCATATGTACCAAGAATGTAGACTCAAATTCCAGTTACTTTCTTGCTCAAGAAAACAGGTTTTTCTCTCTCCTAGTCCCAGACATGAACTCAACTTTGTGGATTTTTGGCTGGAGGAGTAGTTTAATAGGGATTAAGACAAGAGATGAAAACCTCATAATTGCATTCAGGGACACGGATACTTGGCTCTATGCCCACCATTATGGTATCTACAACTTATTTATTTATAAGATAACTCCACCATCAAAGGAAGGAAAACACTCCCCTCTATCTTTTCCTTTTCCAATACAGAAGAGGAGGACTATTAGACTTTGATTTGCATATTTGCAAATTAAGAGTAAAACCGTATGTATTTTTATTTTTATTTTCACTGTTTCATTCACAACTAACATTTGCTTTTTATAACAGGTATAACTTGTGTTACTTTGACCAACGTATTTGTTGCTGCCCAGTATTTCTGTACACTTCTGATAACAGTACCTAAATTCTCCACTCTATCCATATATGTTGATGGTATCGGCCTGCTTCTGGCTCTGCAATAGGCTGTACTCAGATCTGATCAAATTTATAGTAAATTGTTCAAGAGTGGACATGAGACAAATCAAAGGTCCCAGAATGCAGAAGCAGTTGTGGAAAACTATTGAGAAACAGACATACATTCTTCTCCACTGGATACGAACCTGAGAGAATGTAAGAAAGGAGTTGCTAGAAGATAATGCTACAAATACACTGTCAGTCCCTAGATCCAACAAAGCTTGCAGTCTAAATGACTCCCAGATTTGATAGGTAAAGACCCTACATAATTTTTTTTTTGGCTCAACTATTTAGAGTAGTTCACATGCAAGCAAGAGTCCTAGTACGCTATGTTTACAATTTAAGTTAAGAGAATTAGCAGTCTTTCCAAAGAAATTGATAACTTTTCTGATATTATGCTGATGTTTTCAATAAAAATAAATTATATGGCCTTATTTTTATTTATAGAGTGTTTTACTAAATACTATAAATTATATTAAAATATTTATTTAGCATATAAATATACTAAAATATTTATTCTAAAATATTTGCTTTACATTTGTGTATAAAGATATATTTAGCTAAAATTAGAAGTAGAATTTATTTCATAGACTCTTAAGTATGTTAGGAAGGAATACTCTTGTTTTGCCCATTCCCAATTTTAATTGCTTTCATCCTCTGCAATGCTCCTCCTCGAATAGGCAGCTTTTTAAGAGCTAAATCTGTATCAGCCAGAGGTCCTCCCAGTAATCGAACAGGAGTGCTTTCCACTGTTACTACCCCACCAGAGGGCACCTAAAAAAAGCAAAAGGTAAATATTTAGAGTCTGTTTATAAAGTTTTCAATAAAAGAAAAACCCAGTCATCCTTTGGAAAAGATACAAAATGTAAATATAAGTAATTAGGAGGCAGTATGACATTGTGGAAAAGATAATGGCTTTGGAGCTGGGAAAAGTGGGTTTGAATTCTTCTGTTGCTTATGAGCTTTGTAATTGGTGGCAGATTATGTCCAAATGAGGTCACCAGGAACAGTGGCATATGACATGAATTTACTTGTCAGGCTAAGTAAGTACTGCACATTGCTTGTCAAAAAGATGTAAAGATATACAATGACTAGTTTTGGTAGAAATTTCATAGGAAACTAAGAGGGCTGGATCTGCTCTAAATCAGTACTTGGAGATAAATGAAATGTACCTTAATGGTGTGAATATTTGAACAGCAGGAAAAAAAGATAAAAAAAAAAAGAAAAAGAAAGATTCCATAGAAATAACATTTTGGGACCCTAAATTTAATATCTATTAAGCAAAAGAAGTGGAGAAAAGTAATCTTACCGTTGTGTTAAGGCCTTTAATAACTGTCCGATGAAGTATTGTGTTTTGTGGTTGCCCTTTGTATTTAGAGGATTCTATAGCCTTTTCCTGAAGCCTTTTTGCTTTCTGAAGATTTTTAAATTAGAAATAAAATGCTATTAATTGCTATTGAAGCATTAACTATGGTAGTTATAATAAGGACAAAAAAGTACATTAAATTCTGTTTAACTCTTTGAATGTTTATTAGGCGGCCCTGGGATTAACATTTACTCATTTAGACCAAGAAGACAGTTACTACTGAGGGTTGAATCCTTTGTGCATTGAAGAAAACACCATGCATCTAAAAAACACTCTGGTTATTTCCAGAGGTACTGGTCATATGTAACCAAGGAATAAAAAAATGTCCTGAGGAACTACGATTTAGTTTGATATAATATAATAAGCTATTATTAAATAGTACAATTTATAACTTACTAAATTTATATTAAGCTATGCACATTTCAAAATATGTTGAATAAATATAACTCAGTATAATTTCAAATATTCAGAATTATATAAATTATATAATTTGTTACAGTTACATTCAAGCTCAATTTAGAGGTACTGAATAGGTGAAATGTGAGGATATAAGGTCACAAATGATCAACAGGAAAGGAGCTTCTTGTCATTAACTCTTCTTAAAAATACAAGCAGGTTTGAGGATATTTTCAAGTAAAGTTTGGAAGAACTGAAAGGGGGATAACCTGGGACTCAGAACTTATTTTTAACTTATGTTTTGCTATCTTACTGTTTCCTGTATTTTCATGGATTAACTAAATATTTACCAATTTCATATCTACAGGAAGAACCAGGACACTAAATATAAGTATATTAAAAACATTAATGAAAAATATAGGAAAAATATAGACATTTTTAAAATGCATGGTGCGTCTCACAAATGTCAAGAGAACAATTAGCAGTATAAAATTTTTAGATTAGTTTCTAGTTAAAGTAGCTGATCATATTTTTTTCCAAAGGGATATTTATCTCAAATTCCCATTTAAACTGTAATATGTTTCTTTTGGTAATCACAGAGGGGAAAAGCTCTTTTCGAAGAGGGTAAATCAGAACAGTTACTTTTTCTGTTCTTCACTCAACTTTTTACGGAAAAGAAATCATCGAATAAGAAGGTTCAGAATGGAAAGTAGAGCACATTTCTTCAGCTCATTCCTGTTTATCAGTGGTTTTACAAAGGCCAGGAACACCACCCTTAATTCCCCCTGCTAATCCAAATGAAACTCAGAGTAGCATCACCTGTAGCTGTGAAAAGGCAGTTTCAAGCTAAAATGCATACAAGCACCTAACAGTGTTGGTATTCTATAGAAAGATAACCAGGAAAAAGTAAATGACTATTCACTTCTGAAAAAATTCTGTTCTTAAGAGTTGGTTATTTGTTGTATACATCATAATACTTAAAAAAAATCCTACCTTTAGTGTTTTAGCATTTGATGTTCTAGCCAGGAAATTTTCCCATGATTTATTAGCTAGGTCTCTTTGCTTGTGTGTAGCTTGTATCTGAAATGAAAAAGGTAAGGGGGTTTCAGTTTCTATGAAAGAATACCAAAGGGCTTGAAAGCATCTATTTGGAAGGAAGCACCTACCCTTTGCTAAAGTAAATTTTAAGGCCCATTAGCAAAAGGATTAGAATATTCATAGTACTTAATTTTAAAAACAAAACTCTTAAAATGAAAAAAAATCTTTTACTCATATATGGCTAAGGTTTGAACCGCTTTCCATGAAATGTAATGCAAAATTGCTTTTTTTTAAAAAAAAAAGAAAAAGAAAAAACAATCAGCAAGATTGATTGTTTTACATGATTGCCATTTGTGAAGATAGATTATAATCCAGAGTAAACTAAATACATGATTTAACAGCAAATTCACAGGGGAAAATAAAGAAATTCCTGCTGGCCACTGATAATTAGTTTAGTTAAAAGTATATTGGTGAAATTACTTTTAATATATGACTGCAACAAGACAAGCAATTTTGCGAGAGCACTGAGTTTGTTGTGTTAATGAAGTATAGGGAAGGAACTACTAACCAACTGCAAAGTATATAGTTCTCAAAAGGCTATTCATTGAACATATAATCAGAGGATACATGTCCTTGGTTGCTATACATTATACTATGAAGATTAAATTATGAGCTGGGCATGGTGGCACATACTTGTAATCCCAGCAAATTAGGAGGCTGAGGTAGGAGGATCACAAGTTCAAAACCAGCCTCAGAATTTAGCAAGGCCCTAAGTAACTTAGTAAGGCCCTGTCTCAAAATAAAAAATAAAAACAGCTGGGGATGTGGATCACTAGTTAAGCACCCCTGGGTTTAATCCCTGGTACAAAAAAAGAAAAAAAGAGATTAAATTATGAACCTAAGAATGGTTAATTAAATAACTGCTAAAAAATGGGATCAGAACTATGATAATAAGTCAATAATAATCAATAAGTCAACAATATTTAGTCAATATAGCAAATATTCTGCTGTTTGAAAGAAGTAATGATAAATAGGTGACATAAATAAATTCCAATTCTGCTACTCCATTTCAGAGAAAATAAATGGGTTAAATGGCAGCATCCATGCAAAAAAGTGAAACAAACAAAAAACTCCCAGCAAACAAAACTTTCAAGCAATTGGTTGTATAAAATGGAATGGAATTTAAAGATGAACCCATACAGAGTCCCTACAGCTGTAGATGTTAACATTTAATAGGCTACATGGAAAGGACAGGCAATAGAAAAACACTTTGGAAATCACCTTAAAAGAGTTTCAAATATTTAATTGTAGCTACAAAGGATCACAAAGAAAAGTGGGGAATCTACATCATCTTTGTATCTGTGAATAATTTAATTAAATAATCACTTACTTGCTCAAAAACACATGATATGTTCAGTTTTTGGAAAAATGGCTATTTTCCTGACAAGTCTTTTCTGATTGAGACAGAGAAAAGTATACCTCAGGATTTACAGCATGAATGCTCATAGCAAGCATTCTGCACTGTAGTGAAGGTGAAGGTGAAGCTGATGGACTGATAAGCTGATAGTTGGCATACCATTAAGGGCCTATCAGAATGAGAGATGGGGCCAACACAAGTTACAGATAAACTATCAGACAGAATTTGTTAAATGTATTCATTTACATAGGCCACAATTTTTGGAACCTTGTTTAGCACTTCAAAAATGAAAGTGTTTCAGATATCTCTTTACCTTTTAAAAATGTACAAATCAAATTATGCTGCCATAAAATGTCATTAAAATAGTAATTGGATTTAAAACTCTTAACTCCATGGTTTCTTTTAAGAAATAACTATGAGGGAAAAAAAAGGCTAAAACAGTCACAGTAAGTATATATCCTAGGAATAACTTCCTCTAGTTTATACATTGAAATTAATATGTTGTGCCTCAATGGTATTGTGGCTTACTTTTGCATATACTTTTTGTTCACTTTGTGCATCTTGGCGTGCTTGGCTTTCAATCATCTCATTTTGTAGAGAAACAACCATCTTTCCAATATTTTCTGATGCTGTTGTAATACCTTCCAAAATTTTTTTATCTGCAGTGACAGGTCTTAACTTTTCTAATTTTATTTCTTCATATATTTCATTCCATATTTCCCCAATCTGTTGTAACAAAGTTTATCAGAGTTAAATTAACCAAAAATAAATGATATAATTTTAGGTAACCCTTTATGTGGATGTTCACTCCTATTATGCTAACCCTTAAGCTTTCCCTAACTTACCTCTGGGGAATAAGTTAAGTGTTTTGGGAATGATTTAGGGCACCAGTTAGGTTTGAATATTCAGAAGTAGTTTACCAAATATTTTTCATGATTCAATGTGTTCATGGAATGGGCTGCACCACTTATGGCTTATAATTATTTTGTTTTCACAGCTGCAGAAACTGATGACTTATTCTCATCTATTTAAATTATTATTGCTTTCCTCCCTCCCTGAAACCCTGAACTGAAGGCTAGGTCAAGCTGAACTTGTAGGAACAATCTGGGGACTCCTGGGACGCTAGAGCAGATTCAACTTGAAGAATTGGGCCCTGCCCCTCACCTCCTCACTAAAGCAAAGTATAACTGAATCTTAGACTTTTAATTATATGGCTCCATATGCCCAAAGCTCCATCTCATATTCTGTGTTGTTTAGAAATTAATATGCTTTAATATATTTAAAACTAGAATAAAACTTATGTATCTAAGATAGGGATACAATTCAGTTTTAGTTTTCATTTTAAGATAAGGATTTATTAATTCACAACATTCAATACATAATACTGCTGGGTGCAGTGGTGCACACTTGCAATCCCAGCTACTTAGAAGACTCATGCAGGAGAATCAAAAGTTCAAGATCAGCCTGGGCAAATTAGAGAAACTATGTCTCAAAAATTTATAAAAACAAAATATAATGAAAGCACTGGAATGTAGCTTAGTGCACAAGATGCTGGGTTCATTCACAGTTACCAAAAAACAATGCAAAACCAAGTACGTTAGCATATAGTACTAATAATATTAGTATAAGGCAAATGTTTACTTAATAAGATTTTTTTGAAACTTCAAAAGCGTTTATTGACTGATTAAAATATAACCAGTAAAATAAGCATCCTAATATCTTTTGAGATTTGATCATGATATAAGCTAATAATAAAAGAACACTTTGACAAGCACTAATAATTTAATGGGTAATAACTTATTAATCCTAATGCTCTTCAAAAAGAAGAAATTATATTAGTAAACTTCTGTCAGGCTTTTGAATAGCTCTATGTCAGTAATATCCATCTTCTTTTATAAGCTAATAGTTGGATGAAATTTCATCCCTTGGGTGAAATAACTAATGATATGTTTCAACAGTATCAGATGCAAAACAGGAAATAAAAACAACCCAGCAGAGATGACTGCTCATAGCTATGTACAGATATTTTATTTCCCAATTTATTTTTTGACATAATAAACATACATTTTAATAACAGTTATTAAAACAGTACTTACTTTGAAATCAAGGTATCTATGTATGATACAGAGAGTGACAAAATCTTCAGCAGATAGGCCAGGTAAATTTTCAAAATCTAAACAAAGTTTATAAATAGAAAATTACTTCAGCAGAGCAAGTGACTTCAAGATGCATATATGTGTCATAAAAACAAATGCAAACATTTACTTTTGATTTCCTAAAAAAGTTTTTCCTGTGTCAGTTCCTCCTACAACATGACCTCTGCCAGGTGATCCTAGTCATTAGCAGAGAAATTATTCTTTCTGTTTTGTGGTCAGACAATGATATTTTACTTTCAGAAGCTGAAGAGTGAAGACATCTTCTTTAACAAGAAGCAAAGACTTTAAAAAAACAACTTAGATGATTCTGAATGCTAATGTTTAAGCCTAATCATCTAGACTAAGCCCTTAATCCAGGCTACACATTGGAATTGCCTGGGAAACTTTAAAAATTAAAATTTTTAATGCTGGGGGTCCCACATCCAGAAATTCTGATTTATTTGTTCAGTGTTGGAGCCTAGACATTGAGGTAACAATGGAACATGCATGTATTTGTGTTAAAGGGAATTTTGAAAAATGAGTTCCAAAGCAAAATCTATGTGCAGTCACACTCAGTATAACAGAAAGTTTCTTGCAAATTTGAGGAACAGCTTCTTACCTAGTTTGCCCAACACAGCATAAATTTTTGCTCTGATATTCTCTGCAATATCCATAACTGCCACTGATGGGCAGTTGGCGGGCAGTGGCATGATTTTTTGCTCTTCTTGAAAACTAGTAAATAGAGGTTTCTTTGTATCTAATAATTGGAAACCATGAAATATAAAATAGACAAAAACCATTGTAAATAAATACTTAATTGAGACTTTGATCTAACCAACATAAAATATATAAAAATATTATAGTGATTACACTTAGTTACTTTTTTTAAAGCACAATCAGTAATTTCTTCCCTACTCTGTGACAAAACATAAACCTTCTATTTATATTATTTATGTGAAATACATAAACTTTACATAATTCCTTTTTAAAAGTGAAATTTTTATGTAAATAACTTGGAAAATTTTGAGATCCAGAAACTGAATATCAGATTAATGACGATGTAAACAATTTCATTTTTGGTTTCTAATACTTTGTTGTAAATGTAAATTTTATTATATGATGTTATAGATCAAAACTCAAATAACAAAAATGGGTCAAAGATAGAAATCACCAGAAGTGGAAATATTTCCATCTAAAAATAAACAATAGGGGCCTGGGGTCCTGGCTCAGAGCGCTTGCCTAGCTTGTGTGAGGCACTGAATTTGATCCTCAGCACCACATAAAAAAAATAAATAAACAAAATAAAGATATTGTGCCCATGTACAACTAAAAAAATTTAAAAAAAATAAATAAACAATAGGGGCTGGGCAGTGTAGAGTGCTTTCCTATTATGTGTGAGGCACTGGGTTTGATTCTCAGCACCACATAAAAATACATAAAATAAAGGCATTGTGTTCATCTATAACTAAAAATATTAAACAATAAAACAATACTAACAGTTTTGACAAAACTATTGTTAGAATCTAAAAGGATTAAAAGATATAATATTGCATTAGAGAATATAAATGAATTGTAAATTCTGATGCTGTTAACCTCATCATTAAAGTATAGTAATTAAAACTTTGAACATTTATTTTCATTTAGAAAATAATTTCTTCACATAAAAAGTAAATTGTATAAACATTAGTGTACAAAATGCTACAAAGATTGTTTTCAGACACTACTTATATCTCCAAATTTTATTGGTAAATGAAATATTACTGGATCTATTTGTAAAATCAGAGAACCCAGGGCTGGGTTTGGGGCTCAGCAGTAGACAGCTCATCTAGCACGTGCAAGGCACTGGGTTTGATCCTCAGCACCACATAAAAATAAATAAATAAAATAAAGGTATTGTGTCCAACTACAACTAAAAAAAAAAGGTATTAAAAAAATCAGAGAGCCTAGATAAGCTTTTTTAGGAAGTAATGTTAAAGAAAATATAGTTAAATACCATTTTTTTTTTTTTTACACAATGGATAATTTATTTCTTTAGTTTTTTCCACATGCATTTGATGAACTAATCTTCTTGAAAAAAAGACTGTATGTTATAAATATGAGCAAAAATCAATCTTTTCTATTTTTTTTCCTTATGATCTCTTTTATTTTAGAGACTTCCTAATATAAAATGATAAGTTTATTAAATCATGGCAAATTTGAAAACATATACTGAAAGACATGGTTATTTTAGACTTACTGCTGTGGGTATATACGTGACTGCATGACCAATGTAATTCTGCAACCTGTACACTCAGAAAAATGAGAAATTATATCCCATCTGATTCAAATGTATGATATGTCAAGATTATTGTACTGTCATGTGTAACTAAGTAAAACAAATTAAAAAAAACAATAGGTGCATAAATACAATGTGTGTTGATACTTTTAAAAATTCACTTGGCTTTTGGGATTCTCTTTTAAGTATTTTAAAAAACAATTTTAGATATGGAAATAGCATTTTTAAAAAATTCCATAAAAATATGAACCTCCTACTAATTTACTTGCCTTTATTCCAATTATTCAGAATTTAGAATAGCAATTTCTTTAAATACTTGCGAAAAGAACTTTAGAAAGTAAGTCCTCATATTTCATTATATCTTTTAAAGATCCCTTTTAAAAAATATACATCTAATTGCTTCTTCTAACAATTACAAAACACATACCAATGATCTTCCCATTTTTATCTCGTTTTACTCCTAGGTCTTTTTCTTCCTTTCTCCACAATTTAATTAAAAGACTAGCAGCTGTCTGATCCTTCTTCCCTCGCCAAGCATTGACATGAGCCGAAGTTTTGGGATTATCACAAAATTCAACCATTATTCCAAGTATTAGGTTACAAAATTTTTTTTGGTTCAACTGTGGTAAGGAAACAGAAAAGATAAAACATTGCAATAAATATTAAGTATGATTGCCTTAATTAAAAAAGATAAAACACTTTTAAGTTCCTTTTCAACTCAATTTTCTGTTTAGAGATACCTATTTTAATGAGTGTTTTCAAATATTAGAAATTTAAAAAGATAAAAAGAAAAAAAGATTTACTATTATTCTGAAGTAGCCATAATCACATGTGATGGCCAAAAATGTACTAATTTGAACTGGAAAAGGGAGAGTTGCAAAAAATAAGTGAAGATGTTCATTTAAAGTGAAGCAAGGTCAGCAATGACATGGTCCACTGCAATTACAATATCTTTCCATTTTACATGCTTTATTAAGCTTTAAAAAGATTTATTATTAGTGATAATCTCTTTGTTATCAAGAGAACAACTGATGGTAACTAGGTGAAAAATCTGAAAATAAAAAATGTGCTATAACTTTGTATTTTAACAATTGTATCCATAAAAGTGCATTTAAGCATTCAAGAAAATGTTCTTGTTACCAACCATATTTCATAGCAACATTTAGGTTAGAAAATTCAATTAAGACCAATGGCCTCCATACAGTAATTTTCCTATATGACTTTTTTTTGGTACCAGGGATTGAACCCGGGGTGCTTAGCCACTGAACCACAATGTTAGCCCTTTTTGTATTTTATTTAGAGACTGGGTGTCACTGAGTTGCTTAGGGCCTTGCTAAATTGCTGAGGCTGGCTTTGAACTTGTTGATACTCCTGCCTAAGCCTCCCAAACCGCTGGGATTACAGGCGTATGCCACCATGCCTGGCTCCCTATTTTGTGTTGATTAACTTTACAGAATTCTGCTAGCAGAATAGAGCAAAGGAAATATAACTTGTTTTGAGTTTGCAACATAATTAGTTTTCATTTAAAAAAGATAATAATATTAAAAAAAAGATAATAATATTAAAAAAAGATAATAATATTACCTGGAAAGGTTATTATGAGTTATATGAGACTGCTTGGCACTCGATAAGCTCTCAATAATATTTAAACATTATTAGTTATTATTATTACACACTGAATAAATATTTTAGCAGAACTGCATCAAGCAGAACCCTCAACAGCATTCTTTTTTTTTTTTTTTTAAATTTCTTATACTTCATTTTCAAGAGAAAGGCAAATGTCAAAGGTTGAAGTTGAAATAAAAATTAAGTAATATTTATAATTTGTAATGAACTTTATTGGTTCAATGCACATTAAATAAAATCTAATAATATTTATTAATAGCAAACAAATAGCAATAATATGTGTCAGGAACTGTTTTAGCCAATGTATTTATGTATATGCATATATGCAGGCACATTCACTAGAATATGCATGGGCACACACATATACACAATATAACTCATTTAAGCCTTCCAATACTGTGCTACCTTCCAATAAGGTAGATTGTTATCCTTATTTTATAGATAAAGACATAAAAATGGAGTTATTAACCAATTTTCTTTCAGGGTCATGAAAGGTCACAAATAATTCTAGCACATTTGTTTTAATCAAAGTAGGCTTATTATACTGCTAATAAAATCTAGAATGATGACAATCATAGATAATGACATGGCTAGAATTCTACATGAGACTCTCCCTCAAAATTTCTCTAAATAGAATTATAATTTTCCTCCTATATCATTTTGACTATGAACCCCATTTAAAATGAATCTAGGATTTAGGTTTATATTCTTCACAGCTGCTTGATGGCTTGATGGTGACTATTTACTAGAAGGAAGGCTTACTATGCTCACTCCTGCTCATCCTGCAAAATGGTGGTTTGTGACACATCAGACTTCCTCATATCACCTACTAACTACACAGCACTCGGGTTTGATCCCCAGCATTGCAACAAAAGCAACAGCAGCAGCAGCAGCAACAACAACTCTTATCCTTGCTTTTGGGTCTTATTTTCTAATACTATGAAAAAAGCTAGAAGTTATTGATAAATGACTGAATTTTGATAAGAGTCTAGCTTTTTACGTATTGTTTCTCTGCAGGTGGATGGTATGCAAAGAAATAAATTTTCTGCTTATATGTATCTGGGAATACTAATCTAAGTAAACTGATTTCTTAACTGGAGACATTTTCAGAAGCTTTAATATGCTAGTGCTTTATGAATCTACAGGAAGGTTTCTGTTTAAAAACAATGTATTGAATATAATTTGGGGGTATGTTTCTTGACAAAATAGTGTTCTGTGGTATTTGGTTTGGGAAAAAGTCAATAAAAACATATTTAATATTTGTTTTACAATTGTTGTAACCATACTTACTGCCAATACATCCAAAAGGAGAAAAATACCTTCCTTTTCAAGAAAGTAATCTTCTGAAGAATAACATCCCAAAATGCAGCACCTTAAATTAAAAGCAATTCATTTGATAAAAATTTATTATTAAATTCCAATTTGTAGAACTTTCTATCAAAGCATTTTCAAAGAATATTTAATATTTTTATTCATTTCCTAAATCAAATAGTTCATACTTTTACTTAAAAATAGAACTTTGAAGAAACCATACCAGTGTAGTTTAATTTCATCTACTTCTTAAAACCAAAAACAATCATTTCTTCTTTATAACTGCCTATTTCTTTTCTGCAAGTGCAACATTCTCTTTTTTTTTTTCAGATTTGAATTTTTATTTATTTTTAAAATTTTTTAAAATTTTTATTGTTGGTTGTTCAAAACATTACATAGTTCTTGACATGTCATATTTCACACATTTGATTCAAGTGGGTTATGAACTCCCATTTTTATCCCGTATACAGATTGCAGAATCACATCGGTTACACATCCACTGTTTACATATTGCCATACTAGTGTCTGTTGTATTCTGCTGCCTTTCCTATCCTCTACTATCCCCCCTCCCCTCCCCTCCCCTCCCCTCTTCTCTCTCTACCCCCTCTACTGTCATTCATTTCTCCCCCTTGTTTTTTTTCCCCTTTCCTCTTGTATGTAATTTTGTATAACAATGAGGGTCTCCTTCCATTTCCATGCAATTACCCTTCTCTCTCCCTTTCCCTCCCACCTCTAGTCCCTGTTTAATGGTAATCTTCTTCTCATGCTCTTCCTCCCTACTCTGCTCTTAGTTGCTCTCCTTATATCAAAGAAGACATTTGGCATTTGTTTTTTAGGGATTGGCTAGCTTCACTTAGCATAATCTGCTCTAATGCCATCCATTTCCCTGCAAATTCCATGATTTTGTCATGTTTTAATGCAGAGTAATACTCCATTGTGTATAAATGCCACATTTTTTTTTATCCATTCATCTATTGAAGGGCATCTAGGTTGGTTCCACAGTCTAGCTATTGTGAATTATGCTGCTATGAACATCGATGTAGCAGTGTCCCTGTAGAATGCTCTTTTTAGGTCTTTAGGGAATAGACTGAGAAGGGGAATAGCTGGGTCAAATGGTGGTTCCATTCCCAGCTTTCCAAGAAATCTCCATATTGCTTTCCAAATTGGCCACACCAATTTGCAGTCCCACCAGCAATGTACAAGTGTACCCTTTTCCCCACATGCAACATTCTCTTTTGCCTTCATGAAATGACTCATTCTTAAAGATCTCCTCCAGGGCTACTTTTATAGCTTTCTTCAGTGGGGAATATGGGCTGAATAATCTGCTGGTGCTAGTGGTGGTGGTGGTCAATAGTAACAAAGACTAACCTCCGCTCCTCTCGGGTATTGCAAGCCTGCTGGAATCACCTCCCTGTGTCCCCTTCCTAACTTTGGCCCCCTCTTGAACATAGGGGACCCTGTTTCTACTGCTTATTTCATGATGATGTTTGTTGGGGGTAAGGTAGGGGAGCTGATGCCCCAAATGCCAAGAACTTGACCTCTTCCATTTAAGGAGTAGGTTTTATTTATCACCTCTGGGATGGCCAGACATTTAGCCAGTTAGTTTGTGAGGGTGATTATGAATGAGATAAAAAGTTCAAGTAGCATGAGTTATTAACCAATTTTCTTTCAGGGTCATGGAAGGTCACAAATAATTCTAGCATATTTGTTTTAATCAAAGTAGGTTTATTATACTGCTAATAAAATCAAGAATGGTGACAATCATAGATAATGACATGGCTAGAATTCAGATGTCCCTCCTAATGTGTATCTTTACCAATTAATCAAAGACCTACATAAAATACAAAGTGTGAGCAAATGGGAACTCCTCTGCCTGACTGCTGAGTTGGCACATAAACCCTGAGACTCAAACTAAAAACTTGCTCCTCTTAGGGAGGAGCCAGGGCCTAAGTCAGGGCCTAAGCCTGGCAAACTTTATGACTAGAACCTAGAACGTTGGCTCTCTTGGTCCTCAGGTCTTCAATCACCATTCAGAACTACACACCACCTCTCCTGGGTCTCCAGCTTGCAGACATTCTCCCCCAGCTTGGGACTTTTCAGCTTTCATAATTATGTGAGCCAATTCCTTAAAACAAATCTCTTTTTATATTATTGCTATTGATTCTGTTTCTCTGAACAACTTAGACAATATCAAAAAATACTAACACACTACTGACCACTAGAATAAACAGAGAGGCTAAAAATAGAGGCAAGATAAAGGAATAATGTTGTATAAAAGTGAATCATTCTGCTTTTTTTAGACTAGGCCAATGTGGAGTGGGTTTAAATCAGAAAAACAAGGATTTAATTTTAGATATAAAAGTGGTTTACTGTTTGAGTGATGAATGAGATTACTTTCCAAAAGATATTGGTGTGATTTTTGGACTATCTTAAAGAAAAAAGCATAGCATAAGATATCTGTGTGGTGTGATTTTAAGGAAAGAAAATTGTTGTATATAGCTATAGATTTAATTTTCTTATACTGTGATTCTACCTAACTTGGTTACAGTAATACTTACCAAATGCTGTCCAGTGTACTAAAAAGAAGCACATTATAGCCTAATCCACTCTGTATCTTCTTGGGGTCTGTTTTCATTACATGAAGAACTATATCTACTCCTTCAGTTCCAAAAATTTCCTATTTAAGAAATTTGTTAAAAATTATTTCTTGAAATAAAAATACGATCTCTTCCTCCCAACTTCACCCTGTCCCCTAAAATTACTTTTTATCATGTAAATATTGTTAGCAACACTGTTTGGAAAATAGTATATTTAATATGATTAAAAAATTATACTCATTTGTTCTCAGGAATTTAAGACAGATTATTCTAAATTATTTTAAGAGAGGATATTAATCAACATACCAACTTAATATCCCTTTATAATTTTTTTTATTCTCTCCTCTTTTTATAAAAATAAACCATGGGGTGCTCTCCTTGAGAGCTGTCTAGAACTCAGATGAATACTAGATAGTAACAACTATCATGGAAGATTTTAAAATGCTCCCAACAGAAAAATTACTATATAAATAGTAGTTAAATCTTTAATAATGTATATAAAATTACTACCATTTAATAGTTTTCCTTTACCAATTACTTTTCTCATTACCTTGTTCTATTCTATTCATAAGCAAGATTATGAGTCTGTTTCTAGAAGAGTATAGACACATGGTATAGGCATAAGAATACAGAAAGTTGCATCAAAGTTTGGAACTAAAATTACATTCACTATTTCTGTTGCCTCTCCCTAAAATCAATCTATCTAAACCTTCATAATTTTTGATTTTTATATTTTTAGTTTCATCTATTGTTATTTAAGTTGTCAAGTTCTAAAACTCAGAATTTACTGTGTAGCTAAAAGAGATCAAAGGAAATCAAGCTCCTATTCTAACTTTTGGTTTGAGGTATGAACCTAATTCAAACCTCCAAATAACATGTATAACAAAACAGTCCGCTGTAGAAAATTGGCAGTTTCTTATAATGATAAAGATACAACATTATGTTTATCAATTTTACTCCTAGGTATTTACTCAAGAAAAATGAAAGAATTATATGCACAAAAAAGACTCATTTAAGACTTTTCATTAAAGCTTTATTCATGATGCCCCAAAGGAAACAACCCAAGTTTCTATCAATAAGGTAATAAATAAAAAGGTTTTGATATATTCATATAATAGGATATTATTCAGTAATAAAAAGAAATGAACTACTAATATATTAAACAATATGTATATATTTCAGAAATATATATGTTATTTCTTTTGGATGATAGAAAGCAGACATAAAAAAGTAAATACTGTGTGATGCCACTCCTATAAAGTTAAAGAATAAATGAAACCAATATATAGGGATATAAATCAGAACACTGGTTGTATGGAGGTGCAAGAAGGGGATGGCTACTAAAGGGATAAGCAATTTTTATAGGGAGATGGGAATATTAAATGTTTGAATTAGAGTATTAGAAATAAACCTAATGAAATATATTTAAAATCTGTATATTATATTGTTTGTAATTAATTATAAAGAAGAATACTAAATTAAACCAAAAGATTAAAAAAAGAAAAACATATATAGTCATTTTAAAGAGTTCATATGATTGGGAGATCTCAACAAAATTTTGATTTATAGGATACATACCTTCCTTTGAATATGGTGTTCACAAAGTCCAGATAAGATAAGTAATATATCAGACTGAATTTCTAAAATAATGGCCTCTTCCTTTTCATTAGTCTTACTTATAATATTTTTAAAGATTCCTGGTATGAAAAAAATTAAAAAATGTAAAGTTATTGCATACCATATTTTCATTTTATTCAGTTACTCTTTGGAAATTCTTTCAAAAATCTTCTTCAGCTAGAGAAACTATTTTAGAAGGGCCTGTTTTCATTGCATAGAAACCTAGAAGCTGTAGACAGAGGGTAATAAATGGACTACTTTGCTCTCAATACAACCAATCAGTAGCCCACCTGCATACATTTCCTATTTATACACATATAAAAGCCCCACACATATATAGAATGTCTGAATACAATCATTAGTCTCACATATATAGAAATTCTAGTACAGAATTAATAGTGTCACTAAAAGATGTCCTAACAACTTGATACTCTGCCCAACACATTTTGTTTAAAAATATGTAGAATTTTAGCTAGACACAATGGTGCACTCCTATAATCCAGCAACTTGGGAGGCTGAGGCACGAGGATCGTGAGTTCCAAAGCCAGCCTCAGCAACTTCGCAAGACCTTAAGCAACTTAGCAAGACACCATCTCAAAATTTTAAAATAAATAAATAAATAAAAGGACTGGGGTTGAGGCTTAGTGGTTGAGCACCTCTGGGCTCAATTCCTGCTACCCAAAAGAAAAAAAGTATGTAGAATTTCATGAGATAGAAATTAATACTTTTACAAATATATGACCAAAATATCAAGATTATAGTTTGCCTCATCTCTTCCTCTTCTCATGGTTTATAGAGCCAATTTTTTTTAAAAAACAAACATAGAAGATCTAAGGATGTTTTCTGCTATTTTTTAATATGTAAGTTTTTTTTTAGTTGTAGATGGACCTTTATTTAATTTAGTTATTTTATGTGCTGAGGATCAAACCCAGTCCCTCACAAATGATAGGCAAGTGCTCTACCACTGAGCTATAGCTCCAGCCCTCTATCTGTTATTTCTTGCTGCTTCTCCTCAACTTTAGGTAATAGAATTCTATGTCCTTTAAAAACTCTTCCCACCTAATTAAAACTGAAAAGGACTTTAAAGACCAGACATTAATACTGATAAAATGACATTCAGAATAAAATTTTGCCTCAAAAAGGAATTTCCTTTATGGCTTAAATATTGAACCAAAGTAAATTTTCCTCTGTTAAAGGGATGACTGTCTTTAGTAGGAAGGTATAGAACTATGCTTCCAAAGAAATCATAGCTACTACCATAGATGGCTCCAAGCAGCTATTGTTGGACCTATGAGGATGAATTACAGGTGTGGCCTCAGAACCTATGGAAGATAGCTGAACCTGCTGGAGGGCCAGTGCAGGGACATGCCATGAACATAAGGGCTTAAATTCTGTTATCAGGATATCCTGTAACTGGCTGGCCACAGGTCTGTTTTTCTTTTCTAGATTATCTCATTCTCTTTCCTATTGGAGTGTAGGCCTATAACTTTCCCCATTATTTGTAACACACAGTACATTTATACTGAACTTTTTCCTCATATATAGCTACCCTTCATGTCCCTGCCTTTATTCTCTCCTTATTCTATTCTAAGTCATTCTATTTTGTCCAGACTTTTCTTCCTAAAACGCAGAATTATATATGTAGCCTCATCTGATCAAAATCATTAAATTCTTCCCAGGAAGGATGAAGTTCAAACTCTGTTTTCTACCACTGTAGCTCAATGGTAGAGCACTTTCCAGCTTAGTCCCTGACTATACAAAATACCTTATCTCACAGCATTTGTCTTCACAAAACTTTAGCTCTACTTAAACTATTTCTGAACACATAACTATGCACATTTCAGCACTATGTCTGCCCATGCTATCTCTCTGCTGAAAGACCAACCTTCATTTTAAATCTTGAAACAAACTTTACTCTCATAGGCTCCTATTGAGCCTGCCCAACCTTGAAAACTACCCATTCATCTTAGTTTCTGTGATATTTTCTCTTTATACTACTCATTAGGTACTTAAATTGATAATGCAGGGTAACACATGCTTTTATATTTTGCTTTCATCAGGGACAAGATCCCCAGTGTCCTCATTTATACATGTCTGTAATCCCAGTGTCTACACAGAAAGTATATTTACATAGAAATTGCATTCATAATGCAATTACTTTTTTTTTTGCTATTGGGGATTGAACTGGGTTGCTTTGTTACATACTGAGCCCTTTTTAAATGTGTGTGTGTGTGTGTATATATATATATATATATATATATATATATATATATATATATATATATATATATATAATTTTGAGACATGGTCTTACTAAGTTGGGTAGGACCTCGCTAAATTGCTTTGGCTGGTCTCAAACTTGCAATTCTCCTACCTCAGTCTCCCAAGTCACTTGTATTATTGGCATGCACCACTGTGCCCAGCTTAATTACTATTTTTTGATCATGTTACCACTACAAAGCCCTGTTAGATTAAAAAAGACAAGTTTACTGCCTCCTAGAACTCACAAGCTTCTTTTTAGTTAAAGGGAAAAAGTTCTACTAAGAGAAGAACTCTTGTTATTTGCTTTCTTTTTTCCCTAATCCATTCCTTCAGCTCAGGTAGGATTAAGACTTCTTCCTATATATGCAAAACTGTACTTCCTGTTAGGTTGGGGCCTTAATACTGAAATTTGCACAACAGCATGTACATGGGTGTGATAAAAATAAACTTTCAAATTTGGTCATCTTAGGCAAATTTTTAAAGTAAATATTTTTGCTTAGTCCCTTTTTAGTATATTCCTTTATCATTACTTGCATTATAATTGGAGGGCACCAGTGCTCTCCAGTAATAATGGATATGAAGGTACTTTAATGGGAAGAAGGTTTTGAATAGGCATTTATAATTAATCAACATCCATCAGGGCTATAGTTTGGATCTTGAACGTCTCCCAGAGGTCCATATATTGACGACTTGGTCCCAAGCCTGTGGTGTGACCGATCGGGAGGTGCTGGAACCTTTAGGAGGTAGTGGAACCTTTAGGAGGTGGAGCCTGATGTAATGAAGTTAGGTCACTGGGAGGCCTGCCCTTGAAGTTGATACTGAAACCCTGGCCCCTCCTTTCTCTTCCTAGTCACCAGGAGATGTGCAGCTTCCTCTGCCAAGTGTTCCTACCATAATATATTGCCTCTACAGGCCCAGAAGCAACAGGTCAACTGACAACAACTGAGACCTAAGAAATCATGAGCCATACTCAACCTTTGCTCTTTATAAATTGATTTATCTCAGGTATTTGTCACAGTAAAGGAAAGCTAATTTAGCAGATTATAGTTGTCCATCTATAATTTTGAATGATTGGTTCCAGAATTTGCTGGGATCCTAAAATCCTTGGATGCTTGCATTAAATGTTACAGTATTTGCATAAAACTATGTGTATCTTGCTGCATACTTTAAATCATCTCTAGATTACTTATAATCCCTAATACAATGTAAATGCTATGTTTGGGGAGTAAAGACAGTTGTTGTTTGGGGACTAATGACAAGAAAAAAGTCTGTATATGCTCAATGCAGACATAATTTTTCTTTTTTGAGTAAATTCTGATCAGTGTTTGGTTGAATCCATGAATATAAAGGATCTGGAGGACCAACTGTATATTATTTGGATGAAACAATCACTGCATATGAATGACTGAAACAGCTTTTACTTTTCAAAATCAGGAAAGATAAGGGCTGGAGAACTGCTTATTTTTAAGTAACAAAAGGTAAAACAACTTTGGTTTAGAAGTTTTTAAATTTCACTCTGGGATTACATGTGTATGGTTTTATGGGAAAAGTGACTTAACACTGTTAATTCTGAGTAGAAAATCAAGGATATTCTGATATTTCATTTCAGAAAAGAAACTCATGTATGGATTTTAGCATATACAATATACCAGTGTTTCAGTATGTCAGATACATTGGAAAATGTAATGTTATGCTTCTTTAAAATGGCTCTAAAAGGCTTGGCCAAACATGATGATCTCATTACTAGAAGAATGAAACAACAATGGTCCATTAAAAAAAAGAGAGAGGGGAATCCTAAATGAAATGGTTTCTTAATTGAGGAAACAAATGTTTAAAGGATTAGTGATTACTATGTTTTGTCAAGAAGAAAAATTGATTTATAGCAAAATATAAAACAGAAATCAATAAAATATTCAGGACTTTCTCAGCCATGAA
This sequence comes from Marmota flaviventris, assembly GCF_047511675.1. Classification (NCBI taxonomy): domain Eukaryota; kingdom Metazoa; phylum Chordata; class Mammalia; order Rodentia; family Sciuridae; genus Marmota; species Marmota flaviventris. The sequence goes on from NC_092498.1 coordinate 26,427,030, forward strand.
GTCAAGACAAATGTGTAGAAACATTTCAAACTAAACCTCTGGTATTATAAATGACCTACTTTCAGGAGAACAATGCCATTTATATTTTACCTATTAGTTGTTGAATTGTTCCCTTTTCACAAAGATCTGTATTTACAGTCTCATCTTCAAGGTAGACCATGGCTCTCAGGAGTCTTAAACTGTAACGCATCTGGGCAAACTTGTTGCCACGGCCACCTGCACCATGAAAACTGTTGCCTTGACTAATGAAGGGATCTTTGGAGAAAAATTAATAATTTTATTTACATCAAGAAATTTAAAACATAAAACATTTCAAATAAACAATATATTTGATATGTATCTATACCCAAAGGACTTAAAAACAGCATACTACAGGGATACAGGCACATCAATGGTTATAGCAGCACAATTCACAATAGCTAAACTGTGGAACCAACCTAGATGCCCTCCAGGACATGAATGGATTAAAAAATGTGGCATATATACAAAATGGAATATTAGTCAGCAATAAAAGAGAATAAAATCATGGCATTTGCAGGTAAATGGATGCAGTTGGAGAAGATAATGCTAAGTAAAGTTAGCCAATCCCAAAAAAACAAATGGCAAATGTTTTCTCTGATATAAGGTGACTGACTCATAGTGGGGTAGGGAGAGGAAGCATATATAAATTTAAATAGTTGTTAATAGTTTGTCATACTGTCCCTTCTTCCTCTCCTTAAGATACTCCTGAATAGAAATATGTGCTTTAAAATTTTACTCAAATGTATCATGTTGTATGTATCTTTTGCAAGTTTCTTCCATTACTTAATATTATGTTTTTGACATTATTCATACTGTAAAAAGTATATGTAGGGTAATTAATTTTAATTGTGTTCAGCATTCAATTTATAAATGAATCATTTACTAGTTAAAACTGCCATAATGAACATTCTGATTCATGTCCTCTTCTTCCCTCAGAGAACAGCTTCATGTGACAATGGAATCACATGGGGTATATTCATTAAATCTTTTTTTATATTTATTTTTTTAGTTTTAGGTGGACACAATATCTTTATTTTTATGTGGTGCTGAGGATCCAACCCAGTGCCTCATGCATGCTAGGTAAGCGCTCTACAACTGAGCCACAACCCCAGCCCATTATTAAATCTTATCTAAATTTCCAAATTTCTTCTTAAAGTTGTTACATAGATTCAATTAATTTTTTTCAAATCTGTAAAATTTAAAATGGTAAGGAATTTTAATCTTAATTTGCATTTCCCAGATTACCAATAAGGTTGAGCATTTTAGATTTTTTTTTTAATTTGAGGTTTTCTGTGACATGGAAGTCCTTATACCTTGAATATGTCTCTAATAAATTATCTTCTTGTTAATATGTAGGAGTTCTTTATGAACCTCCATTTTAATAGTTATAGGGGTAGAAAATATCTTCAAATTGTAGGTTGATATTTTGTACAGACTTTTGTCATTCAGCCATTTTGAAACTTTTATAATTGTCAAAATATCATCCTTTTCCTGTATAGGTTAAGTTCATGAGTCTTTTCAAAGACATCTTTTCCTTTGCTAATACTATCATATTTTCCTATGTTTTTTTCTAAGAGTGCTACAGTCTAACTTTTCATATTTATGTCTTTAATTCATTTTACAATTGTTTTTTTTTAACTAAGTACCTCAGGAAATAAATCTACCTGTTTTCTAGTTAAAAAAAAAAAAAAAAACCTAAGTAAAGGGAGCTAATTTTTACTTTTCCACACTGAGAATCAACTCTCCAGTATCATTCTTCTTTCACTGCTTGGCAATATCATTTCTGAAAATGCCAACTTTCCATATATTCCATTCCTTTAAACTATCCCTAACCCAGTACCACATAATTTTAATTACTATAGCTTTATGATATGTCTTGATAAAAAGCAAGGCAAGTTCTCCCTTCTTTATGCTTTCTTTGAAAGTTTCATTTAGAAATAGCATTATATTTAAAGTTAAAAAAATGTTTAGAATACTGTCCTGAGTATTTTGTGTTGGTTATAAGTGTGGGCTCTGGAGCCTGAGTTAAATTTATTTTGCCACTTAATGTATGGCCAAAAACAAGCAATTTAACTTCTCAGTTCTACCCAAATCAATCACGGATCGTAACAGTAACTACATCTCCTAAGTTTGATGGGAAGACTAAATGAGTTAATAATACTTGTATGGTGTTTAAGGCTCAGCATATAGTAGATCCTCAGTAACTGTTAAATATTTGTCTTCCTCTTATTAGGCAGCATTTTCCCTTTTGCCTTCTGTAAATATCCTTCTGTAAACATAAATAATATGAAGTATAGACAGAAGAATTGTTTGATTTAGTAAAAAATTAATTTAAACAAGACTAATTTTAGTAACCTAGAATATTAGAAACTAGAGAATAAAAAGGCTAATTTTTTATACCTCTCTCATGATATTCATTCTATCTACCTACCTACCTACCTACCTAAGATGGGATCTTGTTATATTGTCTAGGCTGGCCTCAAATTCTTGGGCTCAAATGATCCTCCTACCAAAACTTGGGACTTTGCTGGAACTACAGGTACATACCAAAGCCCCTAATGATTCTTTTTTTTTTTTTTTTATTGGTTGTTCAAAACATTACAAAGCTCTTGACATATCATATTTCATACATTTGATTCAGGTGGGTTTTGAACTCCCGATTTTGCCCCAAATACAGATTGCAGAATCACATCGGTTACACATCCACATTTTTACATAATGCCCTATTAGTAACTGTTGTATTCTGCTACCTTTCCTATCCTCTGCTATCTCCCCTCCCCTCCCCTCCCATCTTCTCTCTCTACCCCATCTACTGTAATTCATTTCTCTCCTTGTTTATTTTCCCATTCCCCTCACAACCTCTTATATATAATTTTGTATAACAATGAGGATCTCCCTCCATTACCATGCAATTTCCCTTTTCTCTCCCTTTCCCTCCCACCTCATGTATCTGTTTAATGTTAATCTTTTCTTCCTACTCTTCCTCCCTGCTTTGTTTTTAGTTGCTCTCATTATATCAAAGGTTGATACCACTGCAATTGAATCATACCCGTCACTGACTACCGGTCCAGCATACAGCCATACTTGTGGATAGGTCTATGCACCAGTGGGGGGGTGAGGTTCTTTGCCTCACCTCTGTTGGCCCCCAAATTTGGCCTTGGTGCCAGTGGGGGAGTGAGGTTAATGTGGCTTAAGGACCGTGCCTGGTAGGTTGTCCAATTCAACATATGGTTCTTACCCGTCATCGAAAAACTAATGATTCTTGATCTAACAAAAAGGCATCATAAATATTACTTCCAGAGCAAAATACTATTAGAAAAGAAATGGTATCTTCCCAATACACTTTAAAATACATGCACATATTTATTTCTTTTCATGAATTGAAATAAGATACTAACACAAATTGGGGCTTTGCTAATTTGCTAATATGGAATCATTCCTTTGGGCTAAAGATCTAGATTTTAAGCTCCATGAAGTTAAGGATTTTTATTTATTGTAATCATAAATGTATTTTAGCAGCTAAAATACTATCTGGTATCTTAGCAGGCATTCAATAAATATCTCCTGAATGAAAGCATTAAAATATCACCAGGATTTATCTCTTTCTGAAATATAGTTTTGAATATAAAAATTTTTAAAAAATTATATGTATTATTTCTTTTAGGTATGTATCAACTGTCATTATGACTTTTACTAATGTCCAAGTTTGAAATCTCAGGATTTTTCTGAAAATATGTACCTACATATTTTTATTTCTCTTCACTTTAATTAACTTCATTGTTTCTTCTATGAATATGTTGAGAGTACAGGTGAAATATGTAGATTTGATCTTTGACAGGACTCCTGAAGGGCCACTCACCTTCACTGTCACACCATTCTAGAAATGCCAGTACTCGAGCATTTCCCTGGCATGACATGTATTCTTCTATTAATAAAGGAGCCACTGATGACAAAGTGGCAATTGCATGCAGTTGTAACTCTTCATGCTGTGCTGCAGACCATTCAATTATCTTGTGTTTCTCAGGCTTTTTAATATAGGTGAACAAAGCCAAAACAACTTTGCCATCAATTAATAGCTATGAGAAAGGGCAAAAGATAACTTTGTTAGAAGTATAACTCAAATAACATTATTTAATCTAAGAAAATTAAATAAAACATTTCAAATATGATGTTTTATTGATAATTCCAAAACAATCCCTTTCCAAATATCACATCTATGACAGATATTTTAAAAACTCCAAAAATATAACAACAAAAGCCTCAACAGTAACAGCAGTTGATTGGGATCCCCTTTTCTGAGGTATGCACTCTTTAGGTGACAATAATATATGTACTAATATTTTGTCTAGGCTGCTCATATATGTACTTTAGCTCTTGATTCTAATAAAACCATACAAATAGAAAAACATAGGGCATTAATAAACTGTTGACATTTCTTTCCTCATTCCCTTCTTTCAAAGGAAACTTTGTTGTTGTGTTAGGGAGTCGACCCAGGGCCTTGTGCATGCCAAGCAAGTGCTCCACCACTAAATTACACCTCACCTCTCAAAGGAAAGACTTCAGATTCAGTTGTTTAGCATAAATAATTTTTGTCTTAAATAATGACTAGAGCTAATATTTAGTCATAGATACCAGAATTTATGCCAACACCAACATTTTATCAAATCTCAAGTCACAAGCCATACTTAATTGCATGCTTAGTATTTTAAAATTTCATTGAATTTAACATTTTGTAAAAACAAAATATGCATAGATATTGTAAAATGACAACAAAGTTAATATTATAACTGACTCTACTTAATGCATATTTACAGTTCACAAGACTATAAAAGACTATATGCTAGGCTATATTTAATACTCTATTAATTTGGAATATTCTATTAATTTTTTTTCATAACAATTATGAATTTTCTAAACTCTAATTCATCTGCTTTACAGTTTACATGAAGAGTATGCAAGATTAAGAGTTGAGAAACCAGAGATAACTGTTCTAGCATTATTGTTAGAATTAAGTGGAGAATTTTTTTTGAAATGTATACATTATCATCATTATTACTGGGCTACAAGTATATAACATAAAAAAAATAATTGATTCCATTGCTTACAAAGTGCTTTAAGAACCTCATTATAACCTTTATGCCATTTGATTCTTTTTTCTATAAAATGTTGTTCAATCAACTTGGTTTGTAAACTATAACATAAATTTTGTTTACTGTCTTCATATTATCATTTAACAATGATATAATCCTCTACTATAACAATGAACCATATTTTATGGAATGATTTTCTATTTGACATTTCAGAAAATATATGTAGGTTCTACACACTATATATTTTTGATACAAACAATAAAGTTATAATGATAAAAATATTTTTTTCTGAAAATTTCTAACATCTGTGTGTGTATGTGTATTTGCATATTCCTCAAAGTGACATTAACTAAAAAATGCTGAGGCTCATTTAAGTCCTCATAATACTTCTATGGGGTAGGTGTTATCACTATGCTGAAGCTGGATTTAGAGAAACTAACTCACCTGTTGAAGAACATAATTATTTAATTTCTCTAGGTCCCAGGTAGCTGGGATTCCACCTGACAAAAGCATTAACTTCTATACTATACCACAATTACATCATTAATGATAGAATGAATTCCTATTTCTTTTTCATGAAAAGAAAAAGAGCTTGAAAGAGTTTTAGAACTAAAAGAAAATTTATCTAATGCAGTAACTTAACTAATAGAATTATTAGTAATATATTTTTCTATCACTTTATAGTTTATAAAGCCTTCATCCTAACCTCCCGAGAGCCCCATGAGTAGGACAGAATATTATGATGGTTCTTTTACAGAAGGGGAACTAAATCTCATGAAGTTAAGGTGGGTTTTGCCAAAGGCACTAGCTAGAGGGTGATAAGGCAGAAGTGAAATTCAGTTTCAGTATTTTTTAAATTATATAATCTTGTTACACAGGAAATAAATTGTTAATATAAATTAATGGATAGTAACAAAAACTAAAGATATTAGGCTTGTGTGGTGAAAAGCAGGTTCATAGATTTGATATTGGCATCACAGAGGGTAACGATTTTCTTCAGCATTAAATGATTCTCTGTCATTATGGCCAGAGCCAGACTAGGTTGGATGGGTCTGTATGAAATTCTTTTATTTTATTTCTCTAGTTCAGGAAAACTAAACATAGTAAGTCTCTTAACTTCTAAATTGAGGTACTTGCTATTTATTAATAGATAATTAAAGGAAATGTTTAGAAGCTGAAATTCAGGCAAGTAAGTTTTTTTTTTTTAACTTTCTATGATAAAGATATAAGTTAAGGATTTTTTAAGACTTTTTTAAAAAAGTTATACTATAAGATGAAATGATTTTTATTAAGTTTCCTATTTTTACTACTCTTTACCTGTACAGTAGGTAAATCTTTACATAAGATCACAATTATGTTGAATAGCAATTTCTTCAACTCAAAATCTTCACAGGAATTAGAAAGCTTAAGGCCTTTTACCAAAGGATTTTGACTTTTAACTGTGAGGGGGAACAAAAGTGAGTAAAATTATATACAAAGATTCATCAAGGCAATTACAAGACGTTTAAAGATTTATGTGTTTTACCTTCATTAAAGGTTGCAAATAGTATCAAATCCCTGGTAAAGCCACATTCCTAATACAAATACACAAAACAAGCAGAAAGATGAATTAATCAGGATGGAAGATAAGATACAGATGCCTATATTTACCTAGTATTTAAATATATTTATCAATTTCTCCTACTGTAATTCATTTGAATTTGTAAGTACTATTAACATTAGGAATGAAAGTAAGAAATTAAAAGAATGTAGCTAGATAGATTTACAATTTACTTAATTTAAACTTGCTTTTGTAGGTTTTAAGTATTTTATGTTATTCTACGAATATTTTACAAGATATAGTTTAAAATTTAGTAAGAACTCAAAACATATTAGGCCTATTTTACTTCTATAATTGTCTATACCTTTGTTATAGTTTGGATATGTGACACCAAAAGCTCATGAGACAATGCAAGGTTTGGAGAAGTGATTGAGCTATAATCTTAACCTAATCAGTGAATTAATCCTTAATAGGATTAACTGAGTGGTAACTGGTTGTAGGTGGGTGTGGCTGGAGGATGTAGTTCATTGGGGGCGTGGCTCTGGGGTATATATTTGAATCTGACCATTGGAGTCTCTCTCTCTGTTCCCTGATCACCACTGAGCTGCTTCCCTCTGCCACACTCTTTCTCCATCTCGAGCCCCAAGTAATGTAGCTGGCCTTCTATTGACTATTAAGACCTTGAGTATTGACTAAAACCTTGAGCCCTTAAATAAACCTTTCCTCCTTTACAATTGTTCTGGTTAGGTCCTTTAGACACAGCAGTGAAAAAGCTGACTAAAACACTTTATTTGACACAATAAGGGAGGAAAATCCAGTTATTTTAAATAGTTTCTTTCTCTTTTTAAATAATCCTGTCCCAACCACTCTCACTTTCATTATATATATGTAATAAAATTAGTTTTCAACATGGAAAATTAATTTTAACATGAAAAGCCCTGAAGAATGACCAGAATGCAAACATTTCATAGTGAGGGAACTAATTCCTGACAGTGATAACCTAGTTGAACTTCACATATTAGGGAAAGTTTACAGGGCAAACCCTGGGATTTTAAGCTTATAGCTTTATGTTCTTACTACTTTAAGATCCATATGATTTCTTTAAATATGAGGATGCTATTACTCTGATTCATGTTTATGAAACTCACAAGAATGTTTATAAGGACAATGATGAAAACTTACTGATTGACCAGTGTCCTCTAGATAAAGATACTTATCTAGACATTTATCAGATTGCAACCTTAATTATGATGCTCTGTAGGTTCTAAAGTTCCCCAAATCAATACATAAAACAAGCAGAAAGATGAAAAGGGACTGTGTTTGCCCATTTGCACAGTATGAATTCCATAACTCATCTTTTAAAACATTTTTTTTAGTTGTTGACAGACCTTTACTTTATTTACATATATGCGGTGCTGAGAATCAAACCCAGTGCCTCACACATGCCAGGAAAGTGCACTACTGCTGAACCTCAGCCCCAGTGCCCCTATGTCTCCTCTTTTATATTGGGAACATTTGATGTCTACTGATAAGGGTTGAGGCCTTCAAGCCAATTCCTTGACATAAAATTTACAGATGTGTGAATGTTGTTGACAAAGATTCTATTTCAGAATTTCAACCATTCAATAATTTTTTACATTATAAAATATGGGAGGGGCTGGGATTGTGGCTGGGCGATAGAGCACTCGTCTAGCATGTGTGAGGCCCTGGGTTCGATCCTCAGCACCACATAAAAATATAAATAAAATATTGTGTCCAACTACTTCTAAAAAATAAGTGTTTGAAAAAACAAATAAAATAAAATATGGGGAGGCTCAGTGTCTGGTATGATCAAGTAGTTCCTGACAAATCCTCCTGCAGTTAACAATTATAAACTTTAACAACAATAAAAAGATCTCATAGCCAAGAGCAAACCAACATTGAAAGGAAGTTAGTACTCTGAAGAAGGTAATAGTACTGTGTAAATTTCTACCCATATCCCCTTTTAGATGACTTTTAGCATGAAAGCAGGCCCTATTCTGCACCTGGAGGATTCTCCCATTCAGAATAAACCTGTGGCCTGAGAGAATCAGAAGAAAGAGGCAACCACAGCCACTGAAGGGTGAAAGGAGTGATCAGAGTCAGAGAGGCAGGAACCTCAAATTTTGTGTATAAACTCTTCCCAGATCTTTAGCTCATGTCTGAACCATACAAGTGCAGAGATTTCTTAAGCATCCCACACATAGATAGAAGAGTTGAATTGGGATTTGAACTGTCATTTACCCAGGCTTGCTTGCTAGCACCCTACTCCTGAGCTATTCCTCCAGCCCCTAAAGATATTTTCAGATAAAAGGAAACTAAGAGACTCTGTTGATGGCAGCCAACATATTTGTACCATATGAAATACTAAAGTAAGTTCTTCCAGTGAGAAAGAAATGATGCCGAATAGAAACATATCAATCAGGACAGGAAGGAAAGAAAACATCATAAATGGTAAATCTGTGTACACACCATAAAATATGAGGAAGATTCCCAAGCTCCCAAAGATATGCAAAGGATTGGTAGAGTATAGTGGTGACCATGATAACATTATAACTTGGCACTTCAACAAAATACATAAATATTACAACATGATTCAAGATTCCCTTTCCATATGCCCACCACTTACACAGTTAAAATTAATGCAATTGACTTATACTTACAATCATTGGTGCTCCAGGGTTTTGAGCTATAATTGTAGTGATCACTAATATATCATTTCTAAGTTGACGATCATAATGACTAAAACCTCTTGTAAACAGATTTTTAAATACTTCTTTCAAAGTCCTAGAAAATAAAGCAATATTTTATTTTATTTTTTTATTTTGAGACTGGGCCTCACTAAGTTGCTGAGGCTGGTCTTGAACTTGCAATTCTCCTGTCTCAGACTCCCAAATTACTGGGAATACAAGATGTGTGCCATTGCACCTGGCTAAAACAATATTTTTAAAAAAATATTATATGAACTACATGTTTGTGGTCCTCAAAATTCATGTTAAAAATGCTAATCCCCAATATGATGGTAGGAGGAGGTGGTGCCTTTGGGAGGTCATTAGGCCATGAGAGTCAATCCCAGAGTACTCTCTTGCTCTTTCTTCCATGTGAGGAGACAGTCTGTAGTAGTCTGAACCTGGAAGTACATCCTCACCAGATCTTAACCATGCTGACACTCTGAGCTGTGAGAAATAAATTATGGTTGTTTATAAGTGACTCACTCTGTGACAATTTATTACAGTAGCCTGAACAAAAACACATTTTCCAATGGAAATACTATGTTTATAACAAATCTTATTTTCATATCATACTATTAATTTCCAAGTATTTCTAATCTTTCCCACAATTTCCAATCTGCTTCTATTTCTTTGTATACCAGATAAGAATCCACTAATCCAATTTATACAAGGTTGTCAAAGAGACTGCTCTAAAAGATTTAATCATGTCAAGTTAAAACTATTAAAAGTCTTTTAAAAAACCACTTAAAGGCTTCTCTTTGTTCTTAGGCTAAAGTCCTACTCTCCTTAACAAAGCTTATCAGGTCTTTCCTGTTATGTCCCTGGTGACCTTGTTAGCCTCATTCTCATTCCTCACTGTTTTACCCTTTCTTTCTGCTCTTGCCATACTGAATTTCTTTCAGATTTTTTATTTTGCTAAATTCTGTTTTCAGTTCTGTTTACCCACCTAGGATGATCTCTGTATGCATAATTTTTCTGTGTTTGCCAATTTCTATTTATCATTCAGATACTGGATCATGGTTTATTAGAAAGTATTTATTAATTCTTCAAGTCTGGGTCAGGTTCTCTCTCAGTAGACACTTGTTGTTTTGTCTCTTGGAACTTAATTTGAGCTTTTAATAAAGTATACTTATTTTTGTTTAGTCATTAACTCATCCCCAACTTTTGGCTTTGTGATGCTCCCTCAAGCTGCCTTTTAGCCAGTCAGATCATTCCTGATCTCTGGCATCGATAATTCACTCTGGAATGGGCACTGGCCAACATTAAACCAATCAGGGCCAACATTGACTCAATTTGAAGACTTCTTTGAGCTTTTTCATAGCAAGGCTCCTTTTGTGCTTGGTTTGGGGTTGAGATGTTATAAACTTTCACTTCTTAGGTCTCACCATGTGGCGCCTGGGACAAAGTCAATACAATGGAAGATAACTCAGAGAGATAAAGAAGGATCACATCCTGATTCTGCTGAGCTTTGAATAATGTTGCACATGAAACTATTATTAGTAGTAGTACCAGAGATTGAACCAAGGGGTGCTCAACCACTGAGCCACATCCCCAGGCTTTTTTAATATTTTAATTTGAGATAGAGTTTCACTGAGTTCCTTAGGGCTTTACTAAATTGCTGAGACTGTCTTGAACTTGCAATCCAATCCTCCTGCCTCAGCCTCCTGAGCCACTGGCATTACAGGCATGCACCTGGAATGAAACTAGTTTTATCCTTTCATTTTGTAGTTACTTGAGCCCATAAATATCCTATATTGCTTAAGTCAGTTGGTATTTCACCTTCAGATATGCTAATTCACCTTCTTTTAAACGTATATGTACTACCCTGTGATAATCTCTTTCCTAACATTACACTTTTTTTAGTTGCCTATTTACTTGTTCTTCTAGCATAATGTAACTTTTTTTTTTTTTTTTTTTTTTTAGTATTGAGGATTGAACCCAGAGGCTCTCAACCACTGAGCCATAACCCCAGCAACTTAAAGGCTAACTCACATTTGTTGGCAATTTTTATTGCAGGATCTGAAAGATAGTAAGCATTCTGTAAGAGTGAATATGTGAAATAATTCTAAATGTCTAATATCTCATTTTAATTTTTATATCTGCAAAGGCATAATGTGGCCTTAACAAGCTACTTTAAGAGCCTCCCACATAGAAAAGCATGAAATTTTTATTGTGGAGATTCATTTATACAATTGTACACAAAAAAAGTATCTTGAAATACAGCTATTAGAGAAATCAAAAACTTAATTGAATACAGATTCAAAGATGTTAGTCATATCATTGACTATTAAGATTAAACAACATTCCTACTAGCCACGTATACTTACAGCAAACATTCCAAATTACTAAGCTGTTGTATGATTTCTTCTTTTGAAGACTTTTCCAGTAAGTTCCAAAGTATTTCTGAAGAACGAAATAGAAGCTGTCCAGAGGGATCTGGGTCATTGAGGTGAACACAAATTCCACTGGCTGCCTGTGCTTTCATCATTAAAGTACAATTGACTTCTGAAAATAAATTTCAAAAATTACTTATAATGTGAAGTCTTAACATTGTTAGATGGATAAAAAAAAATGACAATGAATCATTCACATTTAATAATACTTTACAAACCAGAAGTTGAAAGATGCTGCAGAACTTTAAGGACCCAAAGTTTCTCAACAAGTTGATTTTCAAGCAAGGTCATTGACTGAACCATTGTTTTTGCCAATCCTCCAACTTCAGCCATTTTAATCTTGTATGATGAACTGGCTTGTTGGTAACCTGACACAATCAGTTAGCAAATATGTATGTTATTTTACATAAGATTCATTAAGACAAATGAACATTTATCATTCAACAATATTAAAAAATAAAAATATTTTAAAATGAATGTATATGGCATTTAAAATTGTATAGCATAGAAATAAAAACTGTATAGCATAGAAATGGGAATTTTTTTCTGTAAAGGATCAGAATGTATGTATTTTAAACTTTTAAAGTTATAAGGTTTCTGTCTCAACTATTTGACTCTAGCATGTTGTAGTAAAAAGACAGCCATGAACAATAAATGTATATGACTGTGTTCCAATAGCATTTTATTGGCAGTAGTCCAGTTTGGGCCTAAGGGCCATATCTTGATAATTTCTAATTTTGCATTTGAAATGAGACACAAATTTTGGAAGCATGTATTAAGTTCTAAAAAGGAATGATATTTTTTATATTTGTCAGTAGATACAACTTTCTGTGAAGGAAAATAGCATGAAAACAAATACTGAATGTTTTCACTAGTAAAATTAAGGCTCATAGACTTGATTCCTATCTCCAGAGCTATTTCTCTTCCAGCAGTTATACTGCAGACTTTCCAGCTGTGGTCTCAGATGCCCAATCATGTTCACCATTCAAAAGCAACTGTGAGATGTTAGTGAAAGTGCCATTCACAACTTCAAACTTTCAGAGTTTTATCAAATTAAACTAAGTTCACTCTGTGTAACTCAACAACTCTGTTTTCACTTGTGCACCATTATCTTCCTTTCTTTAAAGGGTATCTATATTTTGCTAAGGAGAACTCTAAGCTTGTGTCCTAATTTCATCTTCTCATGCTTTCCTTAAGAATTCTGCCTTCCCATTTTCCCACTTACTAGCTTCATTACCCTACAAACTTCATTTCTCCCATCCTAAAAAAATGTAAAACCCAAGTAACTCTTCTTTGACTTTGCTATCAGTTGGGCTGTTCTCCATTAACCTTCTTCCTCTTCACCTTTGGAATTTAAAATATAAGTCTGTATTCATGAACCGCCTCTATTCCCTCATTCTCAAACACACTGCCTCTGTTCTCACAATCCTCTCATTCTTCAATCCTGCAACTGCCTTTGTAAACAGACTTGTCAAATATTAACTATAATTCTTTAGATATCATTTCAATTTAGTCATTCTGTCTTCCATCACAAAGGCCTTGTCAGCATTTGACACTGAAACCACTTGTTTCTTCACCAAACATTCCATTCATTGATACTCAAGACATGGCAGTCTTTAGGTTTTATTCCTTCCAGTTCCCTATCCAATTTCTTTGGTTCATTTTTTCCAAACCTCATTCCAGGCACTCTCAATGATGTCATTCTTGGTCTCTTACTGTTTATATACTTTATATCTCTCCAAACTCAACCACTTTGATGGCTTCCATTTTCATTTCTATTTGGATGAATTCCAAAACTATATTTATGGTCCCTGTGGGTTTTAGTAGCCAATATACCACAAATTTGGTAGCCCATTTGAACTACCAAAGGCTCTTATTTCTACATATATTAAAGAATATGTAACTTAAAAAGTATATTTATATCTTCTCTCCCTGAGTAGATTGACAATAAGTTATACAAGCTATGAAGAAGTATGTCTTAAATAAAATTACATCTGCACAATTCAAGTGTCCTCTGACTTGATACCATCCATTTTAGTGTGGTTCATTTTACCATTATGTATTAAAATCCCTTAGCTGTGACATACATACATATATACTCTTCACAAACATGGTGGAGAATGGGTTGATAGATATTATGATTAATTTAAAAATATGTAAGAGAAAATATTTTTATTAAGGATATTAAGTAATAATTTTATTAGCATTAAGTAAAATTAATGATTATAATAATTATATTAATATAAATAATTATACTTATGGGTATGATTTTACAAACCATATTATAAGTATTTATATAAATTTATTTGTTTATGTAAATGTTTATGTAAATAAATAAACATAAAAATCTTATTCAAACCCCAAAACTGGAAAAAATACATATATAATTTTTAAGATGACAAACGAGGTCAAGACTACAAAAAAGTTATGTTTAAAATGCGTTGCATTTGTGAGCCCACTGTGTCTTTGAAGTTTAGAGAGAAGTAAGAGAATTTTCTGTTTTCTAAAGATACAAGTTATTATTAAAAGATCATTGAAAACTTCACCTGGAATATGCTTCTTTGGTTCTGCATGATAAAAGTCAACGATACACTTACAAATTTGTATCCTCAATTCAGAACTTGGTATTTTCATTAAGTCACCTGCCAGAAGGATAAATGAATTCTATATAATAACATTGTTATATTTTACTTGAAAACTTGAGCATAAAATGTTAATATTACAATTATTTAGATCAGAGATTAAAACTGGATCCTGTAATTTTATACACACAAACACACATGGTCATGCATCACTTGATGATGGGAATATGTTCTGTGAAATGTGTTGTTAGGCAGTTCATTATTATGTGAACATAATAATGTCCTTCCACAAGAATGAGATTAAATCAAGCACAAGAGAAAATGGTGCAATCAGGAGATATGCTAAACATGAGATGTAGGAGGTTGCTACCAGTATAACATAGTATTCTGTTTTACAGCTTTTTTTCTAATAAGTAGAGAGTATACTGTAAATGATAAAAAGATATAGCAACTACACAAACTGTAACAGCAATTTATTATCATCATCAAGCATTATGTACTTTTAATATAACTGTATGGGCTATATGTTTATATAACTGGCAGTATAGTTTTATGTTCCAGTTATCTGGACTGGGGAGGGGGTTCCCTTTAGTCATATCTAAACTACTACTGAATTGGCCTTAGTCCATACAGTAATTCAAACTAGATTGCATTTACTCCATTGAAGTCTTATATGTATGATATCCAAGGGAATATGAAGATAATCTGAGGAACTGTGCTGAAGAGTCATGTGCTCTGGATGCCTGAAGATAACTGGATTCCTTAGTATCAGTTTTAGGATTAAATCAGATCTAGTTGGATACTCTGAGAACAAAAAATTGATAAAGTATCCTTGAGTTTTGGGTTAGGTTTTTCATTAGGTCTTGCATAATATGCATATCTAGAGGTGGTCAGAGGGTGAAAAAAACAAGGAGACAAAAGGAGAGGCACAAAGGATAGCCTCACCCTTGCTTCAGAATATGTTTGCAAAAATATCACTTTAAAAATGTCAAGATTTTACATTAATTTTATGTTCTGGACCTTTATCTTGGAGTTAGAAAAGTCACTATTGAGGTTTTGAAAATTTGTAGACAAGAGGAACAACAAAACTTTTCCAACAAAACTACCCAAACATGCAACTTTATGGGAAATATTGGTTTTTTTTTCCCCCATCTGTTTCTCCACCTTTTTAGTTCCTGTAAATTTAGATCTTTTCTCACAACTTCCTGTTTTATCATTATTGGGCAGAATACTAGCTTCTTCCCTTATGCATTTCCAGAATCCTGATTCTGAATCACATATATCTATATACCATTTAGAAGAAAATGTAATATAACTTACTAGTCTGTAGTAGAAACTAGAAACTCTTAGTAACAATCATGACTAGCCTCTGTTCAATGCTTTATACAACTTTTTTAGTTTAAACTCATGTTTCTAGCAATTTACAAATAAGGTACAGAAGAGCCGTAGAGTAAATAAACAGTGAAGGAAGTTCATAATTAATGAAGAATTTACACTGCCCTCATATGAAACAGTAATGTGTTCTGTTGGTAGACTGTCATTAAGCAAAGAGTGGGCTGACACAAAGAAATGGGCCATGTATTTATCATATGAATATTTGCCAACACTCTTAGAGGTAATATTTTTAAATAATAAGGACAACAGGAACATTTTAAAAATAATGTTACCAACAAATATCCTATATAATATATGCTTTTATCTGTTAATATTACCATGTCCTCTTTTGGGTTAGATTCCCATCGTAAAATTTGTAAAGTTTCTACTGGTGACAGAGATTCACAGCATAAAAATTTCCCATTATTTCTCAGCCTGACTGCTTCTTAAAGTCCTCTTCAGAGCCTCATGCTAAATGTAATCTCTATGACACTTTTATCTACTTTGCACTAAAGAGGAAGTGAATTCTAGGTAGTTGTCCCAAAGTAACTAGAGATGAAGTCTATGAAACATATTTTGGCATAAAACAAAATAAACAAAAATACTATACTAAAAAACAAAACGTTAAAATAAAACAAAATAACATATCAAAAATAAATATGTGTTTTGCTCATTGCAATTGAATCTCTGAAGTCTTTCTATATGGATAATATAATGCTGAGAATATAACTTCAGCAAAATCCTTTAAAAAATTACTGAGTCAATGGTTTATTTTTTATTTCTTCTTTAGAAATAAAGACCTAAATTAATAAGTACAAACTTAATGTAGGATGTATTTTGGAAACATGTTCTCCTGTCTCAGGGGATGAATCAAAGAGCCAGTATTTTGTTGATCTTATTTCCTAGGAAGTTATTTTCTTTCTCTAGAAAAGTTAAGCAATAATCCAGATATAAATGCCAACTCTTTTATGATTTTCATATTTCTGTGTACAAAATACAACTCTCACATCTATATGTGCATTATTTAAAAGTCTGTAATATTCTACTATTTTATTATTTCATTTAAAATTTTACAGATTAGCAATTCTAGAAATTCAGTATGAATTGAAAATATTTTTGTGATTACTGATAAAAGGGAACATTTTTTTTGTTGTTGTTATGGTTTGGGTATGAGGTATCCCCTAAAAGGTCATGTGTGGGACAATGCAAGAACATTCAGAGGTGAAATGACTGGGTTATAAGAGCCTTAACCCAATCAGTGATTAATCCCCTGATAGGATTAACTGAGAAGTAACCAAAGATGGTTAGGGTATGGCTGAAAAAGGTGGGTCCCTGCACGCATGCCTTGGGGGTACATATTTTATATCTAGTGGGTAGAGTCTCTCTGCTCTCTGATCATCATGTGAGCTACTTCCCTCTACCATACTCTTCTGCCTTGATGTTCAGTCATACCTCAAGCTCTTAGGGATGGAGCCAAAAATCTGACTAAAACACTTTGCTGATTAACAAACAAAGTTTTTAAAAAATCATCAAACTAAATAACACAAAGTCAAATAAGCACAACAAAGTATCCTCCAGGCTTTGCTTTTAAGGAATAGAACATTTTGTTGGTATCATGAAACACCTGAGTAGAAAATAATACCAGAATATAAACAAGCAAGCTATGATTAAATTCCAACTAGAAAATAAGAACCCAGATACAGAGAAGAAACACATTAAGTGAAAGCTAGTCAAAACAGACAGTACCTTTTTTTGTCAGTAGGGACTGTCATATGTTATACCCTTCTAGCTTAGGGAACTTACCCAGAAGAGCAATTGATATTGCAGTATCTTCCGCATAAGTTATTTCATCCGATACTTTCTTTTTCAAAAATGGCAAGCTTCAATAAGAATGAAGAATGTCAGAGTAATTTTTAATGAAGTCTTTGAAGCATCATTTGTAAGGTGTAGAAAATTTCCTTTCTAAAGAATAAAACAAGGATGATATTCTATTCTTACCAATAGGGAATCAACAACTATGAAAAAAAGTTTGTATTTCTAACTAACAAGAAGAAAATAAACTAGGTTTGTAAAAATAAAGGGAGGTGTATGTAAAAGGCACAAGCTAAGAATGTAATTTTGTATCATTGTAACTAAAAACTTAGGATTCTTCTTTCATATGGCAAAATAATAATGAATTATAGCTGTGATTCTATCAAAGTTAGGAAAATCTTGGATAATCTGATACAAACCAGATCTATGCTCAATTAAAACTTAACTATTTAAGGGAGCTTTCTGAAGTCTTTAAAACTCTAGTTACTAGATCAGTGGTCTGTTTGTTTTTAAGGTTAGGGCCTTTTTCTTCATTAATGAGATTAGTTAGGTACTATCTACAAAAAAAAAAAAAATTCTTTTTGGGAACTAAAATTTAGGTTTTAGGTTAACAAACACTAGTCATATTAGAATTGCATTTCACAGGTACTATAACCAAAGTTATCTTAAAATAGCTTATTTACAAATCATCAAATATAAGGCACATGAATTTAGGTCATTAGTCTAAATTTCAAAGGAGAGACAAATCTATTTCTTAAATACAAAATATAAACTATGTTGGCATTTACAAATTCAAAATTATAACCTCTTGTAATATTTAAAATATAATATATACAACATAAAGGACTTTTCACTCATTTTTTTCAAAAACAATTAGCCAGGTGGTTGAAAAATGGCATTGAGAATTATCATATATCCATATAAAATGCATAGGTCAACATGAATTTTAAGATATTACTATCAGGGCAAGCAATGAAAAGGACAATTTTATAAATCACACAGAGGTTTATTTTGGTTGTTCGTTGGAACTGTCATTTGGAAAAAAAAAAAAAACAAAACTTTTTACCTGTCATCCAGTTGACTACTGGATCTCAAAAATCAAAGAGCTCTAAAACTAGCATTTATTGCCCTTAAACCTTTTTTTTCCTTTTTCTTCCAAAGGACCTATATGATAAAGCATTAGAATGGTTTTCAACCAAAGAGACTATGAATAAAAATAAGCATGTATAAGCATGTACTTCTGAAGTAATGAGAAAAACATACTACATGCCAAAACAGAAAGACTTAATTTTATTTTTTTCTCAATGTTTTTATCTCACAAAAATATCTTGAAAGGAGATATGTGAATCAAGTCAGAATGAGGTTTGGAAAAACAATAGGACATAAGCAGAAATTAATAAAGTATAAAAATAATAATGTGAATAATACAAAATGAGGGATAATGAAGAGTAAGGTTCAAGAGAACCTATTATGTAATGAAAATTCAGTTACAAGCTTTTAGAGAGAACCAATTTTTGGCATAATTCTATAGGAACATTGATATGGAAAGTAATACTTCTGAACTCTGTATTCTAGGACTTGAAATTTGAAAGTGGTATATGTAATATAATCTCATATTAATAAAATAAAAATTTCCAAATAATTCCTTGAAAGCACCAGAACAATCATTTACAAAATATTTTTAATGGTCTCTAGAAGACCCAATAAATGCCACTAGAAAACTTCTAATTAAACTTAAATTCATAAATGAATTCAGCAAAGTAGCATGATATAAAATTAACACCCATAAATCACTTTCATTTCTATACATCAGTGATGAATCAACAGAAGAAAATTAGGAAAACTATCCCATTCACAATAGCCTCAAAGAAAATTAAATATTTGGGAATCAATCTAACAAAAGAGATGAAAGACCTCTACAATGAAAACTACAGAACACTAAATAAAGAAATTAGGGGCTGGGGTTGTGACTCAGAGGTAGAGTGCTCACCTAGCATGAGTGAGGCACTGGGTTCGATCCTCAGCACCACATAAAGTAAAATAAAGACATTGTGTCCACCTATAATTAAAAACAATAAATATTTTTTTAAAAGAAATTAAAGGAGTCCTTAAAAGATGGAAAGATCTCCCATGCTCTTAGATGGGCAGAATCAATAAAATGGCCATACTACCAAAAGCCTATACATGTGTAATGCAATTCCGATTTGAGGTTCCGGTGACATTCTTCATTGAAATAGAAAGAGCAGTCATGAAACTTATTTGTAAAAATAAGAGACCCAGAACAGCTAAAGTAATCCTCAGCAAGAAAGGTGAAGCAGGAGGCATCATAATACCAGACCTTAAATTATACTACAGAACTATAATAACAAAAAGGCATGATATTGAACCAAAACAGATATGAAGACCAACTGTACAAAACAGAAGACAAAGACCACCCCTCTGACCCACAGACCCATGCTGGAGCCCAGCCCCAGGCCTTGGACAGCCCTGCTGACCTGTGCTAGAGCCAAGGCCAATATTAGTCCCAGGACCATCTCCTCCCCCACTGACCTGCAGACCCACGACTCCATCTTGGGACACTGCAGCCATCACCACAGCCCTCTCCACACAGTAGCCTCTACCTTGGGACAATAGACAGGGCCTGGAGGCAGCTGCATATGCCTCTAGGTCACCCATTCAGCCATCTCCCGCATTCAGCTTCATCTCTGAAAGTGATTGCATCCACCTTGGGACACTCCTACTGCTATCTTGAGTTATCTCTGCTATTGCTACCACCACTTTAGTTGCAGTAGCATTTATCATGGGTCACTGGCCGGGGTCTAGAAGCCCAACACGAAGGTGAGGTACAGGTAATCTGCAGTGACACTATAAGATAGGGTAGAAACTGTAATACCTCAGATCCTCACTGCAAGAAAGGAAGACACATAGACACCATGAAAAAACAAGGGAGGAAAGTGCCCCAAACAAACCGAGATACTACAACAATAGAACCCATGGACAGTGCAATTGATGAAACATCAAATAAGGAATTAGGAATGTACATAATTAAAATGACCTATGAATTAAAGATTGACCTAAGTGAGCAGATAGAGGCAAAAATTGATCACTCCAACATAGAGATAAGAGAGAAAATGCAGGCAACCATTGATCAGACCAACAAAGAGATAAGGGAGCAAATACAGGGAACCACTGATCACACCAACAAAGAGGTATCAAGAAAAAGATATTCTAAACAAGAACAATCAGAAATCCTTGAAATGAAGGAAACAACAAACAAAATAGAAAACTTAGTAGAAAGCATCACCAACAGACTAGGTCACTTGGAAGATAGAACATCTAATAATAAAGACAAAATATACAATCTTGAAAATAAAGTTGACCACAGTGAAGATGGTAAGAAACCATGAACAGAACATATAAAAATTCTGGGATAATATCAAAAGACCAAATATAAAAGTTATTGGGATAGAGGAAGGCACAGAGATTCAAACCAAAGAAATGCGCAATCTCTTCAATGAAATAATATCTGAATATTTCCCAAATATGAAGAATGAATTGGAAAATCAAATGCCAGAGGCTTACAGGACACCAAATGTACAAAATTATAACAGATCTACACCCACTGACACATTATAATGAAAATACCTAGCAAACAGAATAAGGATAGAATTTTAAAAGCCACAAGAGAAAGGAATCAGATTACAAATAGTGGGAAAACAATTAGGATATCTGCAGATTTTTCAACCCAGACCCTGAAACCTAGAAGATCCTGGAAAAACATATACCAAGCTTTGAAAGAAAATGGATGCCAACCAAGAATCTTATATCCTGCAAAACTAAGCTTTAGATTTGATGATGAAATAAAAACCTTCCAAGATAAACAAAAGTTAAAAAAAATTGCAACTGAAAAGCCTGCACACAGAGCACCCTTAGCAAAATATTCCATGAAGAGGAAATGAATACAACAATGAAAATCAGAAAAGGGAGATATAACACTGAAGGAAAAAAACAATCAAAAGAGAAACCAAGTCAAGTTAAATAACCAAAAATAATAAAAAATGACAGGGAATACAAATCATGTCTCAATAATAACTCTGAATGTTAATGGCTTAAACTCACCAATTAAAAGACATAGACTAGCAGATTGGATTTAAAAAAAATACCCAACAATATGTTGCCTTCAAGAGATTCCTCTGATAGGAAAAGACATCCACAGAACTGAAGGTGAAAGGTTGAGAAAAAACATGCCACTCACATGGACTGCAGAAACAGGTAGGCATTTCCATTCTCATATCAAATAAAGTAGACTTCAAGCCAAAGTTAATCAACAGGGATAAAGAAGAACATTTCATACTGCTTAAGGGAACCATACATCAACAAGACATAACAATTATAAATATATATGCCCCAAACAATGGAGCATCTATGTATATTAAACAAACTCTTCTCAAGTTCAAGAGTCAAATAGACCACAACACAATAATCTTGGGTGACTTTAACATACCTCTTTCACCACCGGATAGATCTTCCAAACAAAAGCTAAATAAAGAAACTATAGAAATCAATAATATAATCTATAACTTAGACTTA
Organism: Marmota flaviventris; assembly: GCF_047511675.1. Taxonomy (NCBI): domain Eukaryota; kingdom Metazoa; phylum Chordata; class Mammalia; order Rodentia; family Sciuridae; genus Marmota; species Marmota flaviventris. Next base: position 26,449,182 of record NC_092498.1, read on the forward strand.
ACAGACATATATAAATTATTTCATCCATCAACAGTGAATACACTGTCTTCTCAGCAGCACATGGATCCTTCTCTAAAACAAACTATATATCATGCCACAAAGCAACTCTTAGCAAATACAAAAAGTAGAGATACTACCCTACATTCTATCAGAACATAATGGAATAAAATTAGAAATCAATGATAAAATAAAAAATAAAAGCTACTTCAACACTTGGAGACTACATAATATGCTACTGAATGAACAATGGGTTGCAAAAGACATCAAAGAGGAGATTAAAAAATTCTTAGAGGTAAATGAGAACACTGATACAACATATCAAAATCTCTGGGAAACTCTGGGACACACATAAGGAACTACTAAGAGGGAAAGTTCATTGCATGGAGTTTGTTCCTTAAAAGAAGAAAAAGTCAACAAATAAATGACCTAACATTACATCTCAAGATTCTAGAAAAAGAAGAACAAATCAACATCCAAAGCAGTAGAAGGCAGCAAATAATTAAAATTAGAGCTGAAATCGGTGAAATTGAAACAAAAAAAAAATTGAAAAAACAAAAAGTTGGTTCTTTGAAAAATAAGTAAAATTGATACACCCTTAAGTATGCTAACAAAGGAGAGAGAAAACTCAAATTACCAGCATACATGATGAAAAAGGTAATATCACAACAGACACTATAGAAATAAAGAAGATAATTAAAAATTATTTTGAAAACCTGTACTCCAATAAAATAGAAAATATCAAAGGCATCGACAAATTTCTAGAGTCATATAATTTTCCCAAATTAAATCAGATGATATACACAATTTAAATAGACCAACTTCAAGTGACAAAATAGAAGACACCATCAAAAGTCTACCAACCAAGAAAAGCCCAGGACAGGATGGATACACAGCTGAGTTCTATAAGACCTTTAAAGAAGAACTAATACCAATACTCTCAATTTATTTCAGGAAATAGAAAAAGAAGCAGCACTTCCAAACTTATTCTACAAGGCCAACATCACTTTGATTCCAAAACCAGGCAAAGACACATCAAAGAAAGAAAACTTCAGACCAATATCTTTAATGAATATAGATGCAAAAATTCTGATAAACATTCTGGCAAATCAAATACAAAAACATAATAAAAAGATCGTGCACCATGATCAAGTGGGATTCATCCCAGGGATGGAAGGTTGGTTCAACATACGGAAATCAATAAACGTAATTCATCACATCAATAGACTTAAAGATAAGAACCATATGATCTTCTCAATAGATGCAGAAAAAGCATTTGACAAAATACAAAACCCCTTTATGTTCAAAACACTAGAAAAAACTAGGGATAACAGGAACATATCTCAACATCATAAAGGCTAACTATGATAAGCCTCAGGCCAACATCATTCTAAATAGAGAAAAATTGAAAGCATTCCCTCTAAAAACTGGAATAGACAAGGAAACCCTCTTTCACCACTTCTATTTAACATAGTTCTTGAAATTCTAGGCAGAGGAATTAGACGAAAGAAATTAAAGGGATGCAGATAGGAAAAGAAGAACTCAAACTGTCAATATTTGCCAACAACATGATTCTATATCTAGAGGATCTACAAAATTCCACTAGAAAACTTCTAGAACTAATAAATGAATTCAGCAAAGTAGGAGAATATAAAATCAACACCCATAAATCAAAGACATTTATGTATACATCAGTGACAAACCCTCTGAAAGGGAAATGAGGAAAACTACCCCATTTACAATAGCCACAAAAAAATTGAAATACTTGGGAATCAACTTAATGAAAGATGTGACAGACCATTACAATGAAAATTACAGAACAATAAAGAAAGAAATTAAAGAAGAACTTAGAAGATGTAAAGATCTTACTTGTTCTTGGTTAGGCAAAATTAATATTTTCAAAATGACTATTTTCCCAAAAGCACTATATAGATTTAATGCAATTCCAATCAAAATCCCAATGACATGCCTCATAGAAATAGAAAAAGCAATTATGAAATTCATCTGGAAAAATAAGAGACCAAGAATAGCCAAAGCAATCCTTAGCAAGAATAGTAAAGCAGGTGGCATCACTATACCAGACATTAAACTATACAGAGCAACAGTAACAAAAATGGCATGGTATTGGCACCAAGATAGACTGGTAGACCAATGATACAGGATAGAGGGCACAGAGACAAAATCACATAAATACAGTTATCTCATACTAGACAAAGGCACCAAAAAACATATATCAGAGAAAAGATAGCCTCTTCAACAAATGGTGCTGGGAAAACTGGAAATCCATATGCAACAAAATGAAATTAAACTCCTATCTCTCACCATGCACAAAACTCAACTCAAAGTGGATCAAGGACCTAGGAATTAGATCAGAGACCATGAGCCTAATAAAAGAAAAAGTAGGGCCAAATCTTCATCATGTTAGATTAGGCCCCAACTTCCTTAATAAGACTCCCATAGCATAAGAAATAAAATCAAGAATCAATAAATGTGATGAATTCAAACTGAAAAGCTTCTTCTCAGCAAAAGAAACAATCAGTGAGGTAAAGAAAGATCCTACAGAGTGGGACCAAATTTTTACCACATGCACACCAGCTAGAGTACTAATCTCTAGAATATATAAATAACTCAAAATTAAACTTAACACCAAGAAAACAAAAACCCAATCAACAAATAGTCCAAGGAACTGAACAGACACTTCTCAGAAGATGATATCAATCAATAAACATATGAAAAAAATGTTCAACATCTCTAGCAATCAGAGAAATGCACATCAAAACTAGTCTAAGATTTCATCTCATTCCAGTCAGAATGGCAGCTATTAAGAATACAAACAACAATAAGTGTTGGGAAGGATGTGGGAAAGAAGGAACACTCATACATTGCTGGTGGGAATGCAAATTGGTGCAGCCAATCTGGAAAGCAGTATGAAGAATCCTAGGAAACCTTGGAATGGAATCACCATTTGACCCATCTATCCTACTCCTTCGTTTATACCAAAGGACTTAAAAACCGTATACTACAGGGACTCAGCCACATTGGTGTTCATAGTAGCACAATTCACAATAGCTAAATTGTGGAATCAACCTAGATGCCCTTCAGTAGATGAATGGACAAAGAAACTGTGGTACATATACATATACATAGTGGAATATTACTCAGCATTAAAAGAGAATAAAATCATGGCATTTGCAGGTAAATGGATGGAGTTGGAGAATATAATGCTAAGTGAAGTAAATTAATCCCCCCAAACCAAATGTTGAATGTTTTCTCTGATTTGTGAATGCTGATCCATAATGGGGATGGGGCAGGGGGAAAGGAAAGTAATGGGATAGGGCAATGGGAGGGAGGTGAAGGGAGAGAGCATGAGGGTAGGAAAGAGGTGGAATGATATGAACATCATTACCCTAGGTACATGTACAAAGACATGAATGATTGATTCTACTTTGTGAACAACCAGAGACATGAAAAAGTGTGCTCTATATGTGTACTAAGAATTGAAATGCATTCTGCTGTCATGTATAAAAAATAGAATAAATAAATAAATTTTAAAAATGCAATTGGACCCCTATCTTTCACTCTGCACAAAACTCAGCTCAAAGTGGATCAAGGATCTAGGTAGGCATTAGACCAGAGACCATGGACATACTAGACATACATGTCAGCTTAAGAGCCAAATTCCTCAAAAAGACTCCTAAAGTGCAAGAAGTAAAATCAAGAATCAATAAATGGGATGGTATCAAACAAAAAAGCTTCTTCACAGCAAAGGAAACAATAATGTTAAGAAACAATATAGAGAATGGAAGAAAATCTTTGCTACCTGTACCTTAGAGAGAGCATTAATTTCTAGGATATATAAAACACTCAAAAAACTTAATAAAACACACACACACACACACACACACACACACACACACACACAACCTAAATGATGCAATCAATACATGGACAAAGGAACTGAACAGATACTTCACAGAAGAAGAAACACGATTGGTCAAGAAATATGTGAAAAAAATGTTCAACATCACTAGCAATTAGAGAAATGCAAATTAAAACTACACTGAAATTTCACCTTACTCCAGTCAGAATAGCAAAATTATCAAGAATACAAGTAACAATAAATGTTGGTGAGGATGTGAGGGGAAAGGTATGCTCATACTTTGCTGATGGGACTGCAAATTTGTGCAACCACTATAGAAAGCAGTATGGAGATTCTTCAGAAAACTTGGAATGAAACAACCATTTGACCCAGTTTTCCCACTCCTGGATACCCAAAGGACTTAAAATCAGCATACTATAGTGATATAGCCACGTCAATGTTTATAGCACTTTAATTCACAATAGCTAAGGTATGGAACTAACCTAGGTGCCCTTCAGTAGCTGAACAGATAAAGAAAATGTGGAATATTACTCATCCATAAAGAAGAATGAAATTATGGCATTTGCTGGTAAATGGATGGAACTGGAGACTATCATCCTCAGTGAAATAAGCCAATCCTCCAAAACAAAAGGCCAGTGGCTAGGGAGGCGGAGACAGGAGGATTGAGAGTTGAACGCCAGCCTCAGCAATGGCGAGTCTCTAAGCCACTCAGTGAGACCCTGTCTCTAAATAAAATACAAAATACTGCTGGGGTTGTTGCTCAGTATTGAGTGCTCCTGAGTTCAATTCCTGGTACAAAAAAAAAAAAAAAAGAAAAGAAAATGTTTTCTCTGACATGTGAATGCTGACTCACAATAGGTGTCTGGGGATTCCCACCAGATTGGACAGGGTGGAGTGGGGCGGGGGAGTTTGGGAATGGGAAAGACAGGAATAAATTGGATATAACTTTCCTATGTTCGTATATGAATACACGACCAGTGAAACTTCACATCATGTAAAACCACAAAAATGGGAATTTAGACCCCATGTATATGTGATATGTCAAAATACATTCTACTATCATGTATAACATAAAAAGAAAAAAAATTAAAAATAAAAATAATTTTCATAGTCTCTATTAAAAAGTAAGTCCTGCTGCAGGCATTAAATAAATTATTTTTATTAATTTATCCAGACATCAAAACAATTAAATGTGAGTAGTTACAATATTTTAAATATTGCTGCGAAATTAAGAGTGAGAGTTAGAAAGTACTATGTATATATAATCCAACTAATAGTATTATTTTTATACTAAAAAAAACAATGTTATTAAAAAAAATCAAGTTGGTGGAGAAGTTAACAACACAAAACTTTTGGTTTATTCTCACTTTAAGAAATTTTCTATAACTATAGTATATTGAACAACTAAAAATGGATATTGTAATATATATCTAGATTGGCCACTGTGTGGCAGCAAAGAAGCATTATATATGTAGATTCTAGAATAGTAGAAAGGATAAGACTTATTAACTTTATAATTCTTACCACTAGTATATATTTAAAAATATGTACCAAACATGATTGGTGATATATTATTCTTCATTCAAAATTGGAAAATAGAAACATGACATGGAACCTAATATATCTTTGAGAGCAAAATTTCTAAAGGGGGAGGAACTAGATTGAAACAAAGTATTATCCATATTACTCAAGGATCCTCTAAATATGCTACAATTTCTTTTTCATCTAACATTTATCATTCATGTGAGAGTAACTAATTACAAAGATATTTTGTATAGAGTTTAATCTCTTATAGCTAAAAATCTAAGACTACAATCAAATTGACTGCATTTGAAATATCAACTACTAGAATTAGGTGATCAACTAAAGTTTTCTGACTTCTGTTTCATTCTGCTACACTATATTTCCTCATGTCTTTATAATGCAAATTAGAACACAATAAAATACTACATAATAATATAAAATAAAGAAAAACAACTTACCCACATAATTTTAATATGTCACATGCAGGTTCTATAAATTGGGGTTGGTTTTCAATTTTTCCTGCACACAAATTCAGAATTTTAAATATCTGTGCTAAATCCCTTAAGGGCTTTAAGATTTTTAGTTAAGAAATAAAATTAATATCAATATCTTTATCATTATGTTCTTTATAGTATTTTTGTCAAGAAAATCTATACAATTCCATCTATTTTATTAAATATGGCACTTAATTTTTATTATTTTGAAGTCTGAAGAGGAAAATTCAGAACTATATTTTTAGCAGTATTATTTAGTTTTCGTCTCACTAACTTTTTAAAAAAAATTTTTAGTTGTAGATGGAAACAATACCTTTATTTTATTTTATTTATTTTTATGTGGTGCTGAGGATCAAACCCAGTGCCTCACACATGCCAGACGAGTGTGCTACCCTGAGCCACAACCCCAGCCCCCTCACTAACTTTTTATTCAAAATTATTTTCTTCTCATCACAATTTTAGAATTAGATTATCAACTACTAACCATACATCCAGTTGATCAATAACTTACTACTGGCAATGAATGAAAATAAATTGAAAAATTAATGATCAGGTTCATGTATATCCTCCATTTCCCAACCACATGCACATAAACATACTGCTCTGGAACAAGCAATCCAAAATGTACTTTAGTGTTTGAATTTATTAACATTTCTTGCATTCAGGGTTTAAAATGGTTGGGATTTTAGTTCATTTAAAACTAATATGAAAGTAAAACATAGCCTCTATAGATCTTTAGGCAAAAACACCTTTTATTTTTCCTGTTTAAAAACCCCTATTGGTTTTGAACAACCAACAATAAAAAATTAAAAAAAAAAAAAAAAGAGAATAAAGAATTCTACTGTCAAAAATAAAAAAAAAAAAAATAAAAACCCCTATTGGTGTAAAACATGTTTCATTTATTTATTTATTTATTTTTACCCCTAAGAGATCAAAGAAGTTATGACTTACAGTTTTTGGTTGAGTTCTATTATTTCTAGGTTTTTTCTAGGTACCTCTAAGAAAGAGATGGGGTTACTGAATATACTAGAAGTATGCATTTCCCTATCTTTGGGAAGTTTTGCAACTTCCAAAGCTAGCCTATTACTTTTAAAGGCATTCAGAAATAGAACCATTTGCCACCAAATGTCTAACATGAAAGGGCGGGGGGAGGGGACACAAAAAACAAACAAAAGAACAAAACAACAACAACAACAACAAAACCATGAAAATCTGATGGAAGTGTTGAGGTATCAGGTTAAAAGGAAAGGAATCACTTGCTAGCAGACTTTCTTGGCTCCCAGAAGAAATGCTTAATATCCACAAGTCTCTAGACTGATTCAATAGATCCATATACAACCAACTCATTTAAAATAAAGAAAAGACCTACATAAAATTATACAGCACATTTCTTTCAATGGGAGACTTAAGTTGTTTTCACCTGGGACACGTTAATATTAGACTGATATCTTCTTTAGATCATGTTACACAATTTTTTAGGTCAATTCTACTCAAAGAGGGGTCTATGTATCATTTGTTCTTAAATCATGTTACCAAGTCCATTAAAAGATGAGTACAGAAAATGACAGTGGATATTCAAAAACTTTCATGGCAACCAAATATTCCTGTGAAGATTTTCTGTATTTAACAATAGATTTTAAAAGATAACAACTACTCAGCAACAAAATGGTTCTTATACACAGACAGATTTTGGGTTTTGAGACACACTGGTTTTCTGATCAGGGTGTTATAGTCATTTAGGACAATGTATTCATATAATATTTTATCTTCACAACTTCATGACGTACAATTATCTCATTCTAAAAGGGTAGAGAAGTTAAGAAGCTTATCAAAGGTACATGATCATGTCAATTGGTAGAAAAGAGACTTGAACTTGGCACTCCTATCATCCACTTCTTCCTGAATCTATAGAAACTGACATTATCCACAGATAATAAATAGTACAATGGACAGAATAATGATTTCCCCAAAGATGTCCATGACCTAATCTTAGGAACCTGTGAGTATGTTACCTTAGATGGCAAAGAGATTTTCCAAATGTGATTGAGTTAAAAATCTTGAAATGAGGAAATTATACTAGATTATCCATGTAGGCTCAGGGATAGTTTAATGGAAAAAGGGAGGCAGGAGGTCAGAGAGATGAGGATGAGATAGGATGACTACTGCAGCGGTAAGAGTGATATCACTGGGAGGAGGGAGGTCCTGAGCCAAGATATTCATGAAGCATCTAGAAGGTGGAAAAGGCAAGAAAATGACTTCCCCCCTAGAAACTTCAGAAGGACCCAGCCCTTCCAACATCTTGACTTTAGGCAAATGAAATTAATTCTGGACTTCTGACCTCTATAAGATAATAAATTAAGGTAGTTTTAAGTCACCAAGTTTTAAGACATCAATAATAATTTGCTGCAGCAACAAATAGGAAATTAATACACTTTCTAATCGAAATTCTCCTATTTCAAAATAAATGAACACATAAAGATACATAAAGGATACAAGTCCATTCTGATAATACTGCACCAGTTTCTTGACAGATTTAAGTTGTTTTTCTTCTAAATCATCCTAAAACAAATGTTCCATTTAATTCTTTTGAACTATTAAATCTGTTGAAATTTTAAAAAATTTCTTCAAAAAGAAAAAAGACACTTTAAAATGATCAAGGAATTCTTAAATTAATATAAGCATTATAAAATGTTTTCTGAAACAGTAAGGGTAAAAATAAAATACCATTTAAATTTGACTAGGAAATGGAACTAAAAATTAGGTTAATGTCAAAGTTATAGTTTTTTCCAGAAATAATAATAGTTGAAATATGTTGAACATTTTTCTTTGTCATATATCATACAGGCACTATTTACATGTCTCTCATTAATCTTTTAAATATCTCTATTACCAGGATATTATTATCCTTCTTTTCAGAGTAAAAAACACAAACTGAAGTAATTTATTTATCCAAAAACAAAGCTTAAAAGTGGTAGTATTAGAAATTAAATTTGGCAATCTGAACCCAGAAATTGTATTCTTAACCTATAAAAACTGCCCAGTGTACTGTGCAAACCAAACATCTTTCATATACTAAAAACTAAAACAAACAAAAGCTCTCTATATAGTGATGTGTCTTCAAGATAAATGCCTTCTTCCCTTTTAATCTTCTTAAACTGATTGTGAAAGCTGTGGCATTACCTATATGTTTTGGGGCCAGCTTTATTTAACAGCTAATAGGAGCTATCTGTAGTTGGATTTTTCTCTTTTAAGGAAATATAGATACATTCACAATTTTTTAAAAATATTTTTATTTTATTTATTTATTTTTATGTGGTGCTAAGGATCGAACTCAGTGCCTTATGCATGCAAGGCAAGTTCTCTACCACTGAGCCACAACCCCAACACCTACATTCACATTTTTAAAAGAACTTTTTACAAAAATCACAGGCAACAACAACAACAACAAATTCTTACTTTTATTTTGGTCTATGTAAAACATAGACCAAAAATATTAAAACAATTACTAAATTCTTGTGCTTACTATTCATAAGACATTGATTTGTTTTGATGGCTATGCCATGGTCAACCCTACTTATTAAGAATGTATAATCTTCCTTGGGAAAGGCTACATAAAGTTTTACAGTGCATGCTGGCTTTTAGGCATTCAGTAAATTCTTGGATAACATCAGGAGGTGTGGTAATGAGTATGTGTACATACACATTTGCTATCCTTTTTCTCAATTACTAAACTCTCAGCCTTGAGTCTTTGGTCTGAAATAATTTTACTTCATTGCATTTTAGGTAAGATTTTTCTCAAAATAAATTGTCTATGTTCATGTACGAGTGTGTATAGAGGCTGTAATTTCAAAACAGAAATTTTTTATTGGTACATTAGGAACAACTCACCACCACCACTCCCCATTATTTTTTTTTACTACCTCCTCCTCCAATCCTGTTTGGTAACAAGCAATTTACAGAGGCTAGATAACACTGTCTCTATTCTTATGAATCCTTCTGTTATTAGTCACCATGGGTTTGTTCATCCCCCCAAAGCAAATCTGTTCTCTAGCTTCCCTATCTGGATAAATATATTAATACTAAATAATAGTCCTTGAATTTTAGAATATATATGGTTTGAAATTTCAACAAAAGGTGATAAATGAGACATTTGTGGGAATATGAGTTACCTGTCAGGGAAATAAATTTGTAAGTGTTGTAGTAGAATAATTCTTTATCAAAGCATACTTACTTTATCTTTATCTTCCAAGAGTTTCATAACACGATTAAGGTCCATAGGCTTGAAAACACCCTAAAAAACATACAACTCTTAGCATTCTACATCTTGGGAATTAAGAAATGACATCAAGGGCTGGGGCTATAGCTCAGTGGCAGAGCACTTGCCTAGCATGCGTGAGGCATTGGGTTCAAACCTCAGCACCACATAAAAATAAGCAAATAAAATAAAGAATTCTGTCCATCTACAACTATAAAATTTTTTTAATCTCATCAAGCACACTATTTTTATATGATATTTTCCCTTAGTAACTTAAAAATATCTATGACAATAAGATAGCAAGAGGAGAATGAAAAACAGATGAGAACTTACAGGAAAAAAGAATAAATTTTGGAGTTAAAACCACCACCAAAGATTTCTTCTGAATTATAGTATTACCTTATAACCTTAAAGATTTTAAATTTAATCAGCCCTAAAAGGTCCAAAAGAGCATTTGGAATAATAGCCCTTATATGTTATGGAAAACAAAATTATATGGTGCATGCATAAACATTACACTAAGTTTTCCTGTGTAGATATATGATAAACTAGCTTCTAAACAACCTGTAGATGACCTTCTTGAATTCACTATTCCCCTCTCAGTTGGTACCAGCATTCTTGCGGTCATCCACATTAGAAAACAAGAACCTCAAAGTTCTACAGATTTTTTTACATTTTAAATTTCTTGAACTCATTCCAATGACTTATTCAGTTGCATCTCTCACCCAGTTGAGTAGGGTTACTGCTATTCTCCCTGCTCCCACTCTTGCATCTTTCAACACTGTTCTCCATGGTCAGAATAAAATGCAAATTTGAAATAACCACCTAAGTCACTCAATGATTCCCCACTGATGCCTCTTATCCCATTCTGTTTTTCATTTATGTTGTTGCAATTCTATTTCTTTTCTTGATGAATTCCCACAGGTTCTTCAAAATGAGGCCCATTTGTCACCTCCCCAAGGCATTAAAAAAAGATTAGAAAAGTGTCTGTCCTCCTCTGTGCATCCATGAGCCCTAAGTATATGTCCATTACAATTCCGTTACACTACTCTGAAAGGATTTACAAGCCTACCCCACACCACTTCCTTCCTTGAAATCTGTTGAGGGCACAGACTTTTGTTTCTGGCATTCCCAGCACACTGTATCTGGCATGTAGTAGTGTGTTAGTTGCTTAATACGTGCTCATATGCAGGCTATTTTGGTAAATGCTTGAAATCTCAGAGACTCTAGTGGCTGAGGGAGGAGGAACCCAAATTCAAGACCAGCCTGGGCCACCTAGCAAGACCCTATTGTTGAGAGCCACAGCCCAGGGGGCCCCAGCAAACGTTCAGACTGCCAGCTGATGATTGGCTCACAGCGGCCCCAGCAACTTCTAGCTCATTGGCTCCTCTGCGGTGATGCTCATTGGGCTGTTTCCCCGCCCTTTCAGACTACGGAGCTGCTCATTGGGGGACTTTTTTGGCTCCACCCACACGACCCAGCCAATCGGCCTCAAGAGCAGGAGGAGTGGGGGAGGTAGAGAGGCTTGTGGGAAGCCGTGGTGGCAGTTGGGCTCTGAAGGTTTTCCTGAGGAGCTGTTTTGTTTGGCAGTGTGTGGTTCTAAAAATAAAGTTCTTTCTTTTGACAAGTGGCTCCTGAATTGTGCCCAGCCAGACTGCGGCACCTATCTCAAAATAAAAAATTAAAAAGGACTGACTGGGGATGTAGCTTGGTGGTTCAGTCTCTAGTATCAAAAAAAAAAAAAAAAAAAAAAAAAAAAAAAAAGCTTTTAAACTTAACCAAGAAGTTATTTTATAATAAAGTTGTTTGTAGGTAAGTGAAGAAGAAATCAGGAAGTGTTATCATCCAGAGTTTAAGCACTGAACAAATAGTTTCTATTCTCTTTAGGGTAGTCTTCATTTATGTCCACAAGATTTAACCAACAGAATATAATAATAGGAAGATGGTCTTGCCTACTGTGTGGAGACTGAACTGGAGAATACTAGACTGGAGGTAGGAAACCAATCTGAAACTTCAGGCTTTGATAAAAGTTTTGGCAACTGGTATAGGCAATAGTGAATAGAGATCAAACATCATGATGATGTTGATATGATGATACAAATTTTAAATACAGTTTTGCTATGTTTATCTGGAAGATTAATGTTTTGTTGAGTGGCATTTTCTTTTTTTTAACTATTTACAATTTTATGTGGTAAGTGTATTACTTTTTTAAATTTAATTTTTTTATACAAATGAAGCACAACTTTTCATTTCTCTGGTTGTACATGATATAGTCACCCCATTTGTGCAATCATACCCATACACAGAGTATAATGCCATCTCTTTCCACCATCTCCCACTCCCCAGCCCCCTGCCCAATTCAAAGTTCCTCCATTCCTCCCTTGTCCCCTACCCCAACCACTATGGATCAGCATCCACTTATTAGAGAAAATATTTGGCCTTTGGTTTTTTTAGGATTTACTTACTTGGCTTAACATGGTATTTCCAACTCTATCCATTTACCTGTAAATGTCATAATTTCAGTCTTCTTTAAGGCTAAGTAATATTCCATTGTTTTAATCCAAATGTTATGCTAATGTTGCTTATTCCCATTACAAAAGTTAAATTATTCCAGTTTCCTTTCTCATCCTTTTCCCCACTTCTTATTTTCATATTTCCTCTGCTTTAAAATGTTTAAAAAGATGATGTAATCATGATAAAGGGGACACACTCCTATTATATAAATATATCTATTTTTTTTTATATTTTTCTATTTTTGTTTATATGAATAAACACATAATTTTACTTGGTATTAAGACTACTACATTTTTTACTTTAAATCTAAAACATGTTTTTTTGTATTTCTACATATGCAATATTATATTGCATCTTAAGTTTAGAATTTCCTTGTCATTCACAAATATAAACTCATATATCCTCATCTCAAGATATTTCTTTCAAAAAATTTTTCAATTGTACATAACTTTAAATCTGTAAAATAGTTTTTATTTATTTTTTTACTAAAATGTCTTAATCCGTTACAATAAAAATTTTACTGAGTACTTATCTGTACTTGGTATTATAGTTACAATTAAAAATTCCAAATTTGTTGTTACAAAAATTTGGTAAATAGAATTTTGCCTTTTAAGATTTGGAGATTTAACAGTGCCATCTGCCACTATGATGGATGTCATTTCTCTTTTCCTTCTATGTACTCAGATTATAGATAGAGTGGGTTTTATTTTATGATTCACTGTAATATTTGCTTTTGAGGATTAGATAAATATATTGAAATTAAAAGTCAATCCAGGATTTTCTTTTTAATACCTGTATTATGATCAAAAATTTCCCCTAAGGAGTAAGTATAATTTTTTATAGGAAATAGAGAATAGATTCCTTTTGGATTTATCTTACATTGTCATTTCACAGTACTCTGTGCTGCTTGTGTGACATATTTTTAAAGTACCTTTCTTAGCCTTTCCATGCTTCCACACATATTTATTACAAGGTTCTATGTTTCAGGAACTGTGCTAGGTATCAGGAACACATTGCTGTGACTCAGGTAGCTATTTGTTTGCAATTGAATTTTACAGAAGGCCTTGTAAGTTGTACTAAAGATCTTAAGAGACCATTGAATGGTTAGAGAGTGAATACATAAATGAACAATGGCCAAACTACATATGAAAAAAAAAAACAAAACAAAACTACAAACCACAACATCTGTAGCAAGCAGCCTGGGAAACTAGCCCACACCATCTACAGCAATTGATTCAGAAAATCAAGGTTCTGTCAAATGACTGCAGTTTCCCCATTTTTTGTACCCCTGCTTCCAACTCAGGAACAACTTGAGAAAGCCAAACATAAGTCAAATACAGAAAAAAAAATGTTGATAGAAAAAAAGGCATTATTAAAAAAAGAAAAAAGTCAATATAAAACATGCAATAATTATGCTTCCAAAATCAATCAAATAGGATGTACAGCTTCTAACCAACCCAGCTCTGGTTTCCCCAGGGAAATAACCTGCAATCTCAGAATAACAGAAACTCTATCATCTCCCACCCCACACCCACAGTATAAAGTTTTCCTTCCTGGAGTCTAGGCCCAAAGCAAGTGATGGTGAATAACTCCCTCTCCATAGCAAGTCTTGAACAAATAGTCTCTGATCTCTTTAGGGTAGTCTTCATTTACGTCCACAAGATTTAATGAACAGAATATGATAATAGGAAGATGATCTTGTCTATTGTGTGGAGACTGAACTGGAGAGTATTAGACTGGAGGTAGGAGACCAGTCTGTAACTTCAGGCTTTGAAAAAGTTTTGGCAACTGGTATAGGCAATAGTGAATGAAGTTAAAACACCAAGGAGCTGGGATTATAGGTGTGTGCCACCTGTATTGAGTGGCATCAGGCAATGTTCTAGTTGCAAATAATATGGCAGTGAATAACACAAAATGTGATTTTATAAAGGATCAGCAGAACATAGTAAGTGATTAGATGCAGTGGAAGAGAGAGAGAAAAAAAATGAGGATGACTCCCTGGCTTGAGGAATTATGTAAATGGTCTGACCATTTACTGAGACAGGAAATGGGGAAGAGATTTGGGTTGGTGCTGGAGATGAATTAAATTTGGGGCACAGGTTTCTGAATCATGGACTTAAAGTGATAATTTCAGATTTGGGGTAATTTAGATGAACCAATCATAACCATGCATTTATTCCACAACTATTTTTCATGTATTTATTTAGTTAATTAGTTAGTTAGGTTTTGGTACCAGGGATTGAACTCAGGGGCACTTGACCACTGAGCCACATCCCCAGCCCTATTTTGTATTTTATTTAGAGACAGGGTCTCACTGAGTTTCTTAGCGCCTTGCAGTTGCTGAGGCTGGCTTTGAACTTGAGATCTTCCTGCCTCAGCCTCCTAAGCCACTGGGATTATAGGTGTGTGCTAGTACACCTGGCTCATTTATTTTTTTTAAGAGATGGGGTCTCCAACTGGGTGTGGTAGCACACGCCTGTAATCCCAACAACTTGGGAGGCTGAGGCAGGAGGATAATGAGTTCAAAACCAGCCTCAGCAAAAGTGAGGCACTAAGTTACTTATTGAGACCCTGTCTGTAAATAAAATACAAAATAGGGCTAGGGATGTGGCTCAATGCTTGTGAGTGTCCTTGAGTTCAATCCCTAGTACGAGAGAGAGAGAGAGAGAGAGAGAGAGAGAGAGAGAGAGAGAGAGAGAGACAGTCTCGATGTGTTGCCTAGGCTGGCCTTGAATTTGAGATCTTCCTGTCTCAATAACGTGACTCCCTAGCCATGAAGTCATGCAGCCAGCCCACTGGTCCCTCTGATTTTCAGAATGGAGAAGCAGCAGAATGGCAGTTTGGATGGGCTGAAGCACAGGCAGCAAGCATGGGCTGCTGTGTGGAGACTGCCATGGTGGTGGAGGCCAGGCCAGTGCCAACATGAGCTGTGGCAAGTGACCTGTCACCTGGCAGCAACCTGGCCTGCACATAGTGGGGATGCCTGCTGTAGAAATGCACTCTATGTGGTACTGCAGCTCCATACAACTCAGTGAGTGTGTACAATTCAATGACTTCAATTTCCTGCTTCTAGATGTGTCAAGAAAATGGAAGTAAGGCAAACCTGAATGGGACTTAGGACTAATCAATATGTTATTACTTTTCTAAACCCTAATTATCTAATTATCATACGTTTGGATCATTAGTATTGTTAGTTTTCCAAACCCTAATTAGCATAAGTTTGGACTAATAGCAGTGACCCAAGTGTGATATAAATGCCTAGACTAGCACACTCAGTAGGAGAAAACATGCTATCGAGTCCTCTCTTGCACTGCAAGAGTTCTGTTCCTGTTTCTATTCTTCAATAAATCCTATTCCTACACTCACTCATCCTGGTCTGTGGATTTTATTCTCTGAATTCATGACTCAAGAACCTGGAAAGAAGAAGAAAGTGATGGTGAGCTCTTGGGGTCTGTTGCAATACTGGAGGGTATAGCCCACCATTAAGAGCTGTAACACTTCATGGCTTCAGAGGCCTGTAACCTTATGGAGACACCACCGGCCAGCAGAGCAGAGAAAGTCCAGTCTCATCTGCCAGCAGAAGCAGGGAATCAAGTTTCATCTCAAAACTTCAGCTTCCCCTGTCGCTGTGATTGCAGGCATACCCAACTCCACAAATATTTACTGAATGCCTATACTGTGTTAGGGAATGTTCTAGGTGGTGATATGTAAATAATGCAAAACCTACTGCTTTCATAAAAAACTGATACACTCTGGTGGGGACAAAATCAATAAGTTGTATAGAAATGGACAAGATGATACTGATCTGGAGAAAATAAAAGGGGTAGGGAGTACTAGAATTCTTGAAAAATATAATTTTACATCCAGTAGTCAGCAAAGGACTCACAGAGAGGGTAACATTTCAATAAAGGCTTGAAGGAGATAAGAGAGAAAGCTGTGGATACCAGAGTTAGAACTTCCACACAGTGGGCATAGTAAATGTAGAGGCCTATAGGCTGGTACATGCTTGGATGCTTTGAGGAGAAGCCGGGAGGTTAGGTGGTTACAAAAGGCTTTGTTGACCTATAACTTCAATTTCTATTCCAAGCTCAGAGTAAAGGAATCCTAGGAAGTATATAAAACTACTAATATATATTTCTTACTTTGCAGGAACACATAGTAGGAGAGACAAAACTTACACAAATGAAGCGATGACCAACATAAGACAAGAAATAATTAGGTAAGAAGTTGTATGATTTTGACCTACAACTATACCCATTGTGAGTTCTATGAGGATGGAAATAAATGGGAGGCACTTTCTATTGGAGGAGTCCTTCATGTTAGAGAGGTAACGATTTAAAGGTAGGACAAGATTTAGGGAAATTCAGAAAAGAAAGGAGGGCATTCATTTAGTAAATATTTAGCATTACCTCCTGTGTACTAGATATTGTGCTTGGTGTTACACTGGAAAATACTTCAGAAAAAATAGTCATATTTCTGCCCTCATGGAGATGGCCTTAAGCAGAGCATGCAGCACAGATGGTTGGCAGTGGCCTCAGACATCATCTGGTTCAGTGATTCTGAGGCTAAAAATCACTTAAGAGAACCCTTTAAAAGAGTCCGAGGCTCCACACTGGTATTTATGACTGATTAAGTTTGCAGTAGGGCCCATCTATGCCTGTTTTTTCTAAACACTCTTCAGAAGTCATCTGTACACTCACATAGTACAGGCTGGTTTTATAGAGAAGGAAACAGGTCTAGAGAAGTTAAGTAATTTTGTCAAGATAATTATATTTAACGAGGTAAGGGATGGAATTCTGAAAGGAAGAAAGGGTGGGACTGAAGAGGAGGAAAGAGGATAAAAAGTGAAGTGGTATTTAAAGAAAACAGAGTGGGCAGAGGAAGAGATATGAACCACAAGGCTGACTAGAAGGATGTGACAACAATCCAGGATTGATTGAGGCACTGTGGTTACAGGAGTGAACAAGTAGTTCTTTTAAAGCCCCATTTGGGTGCTTGCTTAGGCAGCACATAAAAAAGAACTAAAAAAAACTTAACACTATAAAAAAAATCAAATCAATAATTGTGCTAAGGAACTGAACAAACACTCCACAGAAGAAGAAATACAATTGATCAACAAATATATGAAAAAGTATACAACATCTCTAGCAATTAGAGAAATGCAAATCAAAACTACTCTAAGATTTCATTTCACTCCTGTCAGAATGGCAATCATCAAGAATATAGGCAACAATAAATGTTGGTGAGGATGTGGGGGAAAAGATACATTCATACATTGCTATTGGGACTGCAAACTGGTGCAAACAATATGGAGATTTCTGAGAAAATCGGAAATGGAACCACCACTTGACCCAGCTATCCCACTCCTTAGTTTATGACCAAAGGACTTAAAATCAGCATACTATAGTGTCACAGCCACATCAATGTTTATAGCAGCTCAATTCACAATAGCTAGACTATGGAACCAACCTAGTTGTCCCTCAATAGATGAACGGATAAAGAAAATGTGGCGTATATACTCAATGGAATATTAGTTCAGCTTTAAAGAAGAGTAAAATTATGGCATATATAAATTATTAGCATATGTAGCTTTGGAGAATATCATGCTAAGTGAAATAAGCCAATCCCATAAATCAAAGGCCGAATGTTTTCTCTAATATGCAGATACTAATTCACAATAAGGCAGGGGGCACTAGGGAAGATAGTGTTACCGTAGATTAGGTAGAGGGAAGTGATGGGAGGGGAGGGGAAGGGATGTGGGTATAGGAAAAATAGTAGAATGAATAGACATTATTACTGTATATATATTTATGACTGCATGATCAATATGATTCTGCAACATTTACACTAAGAAAAATGAGAAATTATATCCCATAATCATATCATACACCATATCCATCTATGTATGATATATCAAAGTGCATAAATTCATTCTACTGTCATGTATAACTAATTAAAACAAATTAAAACATTTTTAAAAATAAATAAAATGAAAGCCCCATTTGGTGCCTCTTGCTTTTTGCTACATAATCTGATCTAGTGGGGAGGATTAGAATTTTGTTTTGTTGTAGTTTATTGTTTTATATTCTGAATGTACTTGAAACTGTCTCATCCAACTTCTACGAATTCTCTGTGAAACTCTGTAGTAATGTTCACACCATCCTACAGCTATAATAGACTCAGCATTGCTACTTAAAATGGGAAGTGAACTAGCAGCACAAGCATTACCTGTAAACCTATTAAACAGGCAGAACTCAGGGTCCACCTCAGACCTACAGCTCAGATTTTGTATTTTAATAAGATTCTGAAGTGCTCTATATGCACACCAAAGTATGAGAAGTGCTGCTCTACAGGGCTTTGCAATTTTTCAGAATGAGAGGAGCAATACTAAATAGTAAACAGAAGGTACTCAATTTGTACTTTGTGATTTTAGTATATGATTGAGGTAAATTTCACTGCCTATCATCCTCCCAGAGGAGAAGTACTCTAGCTTTAATCTACATTACCCATCCCTTCCAGTAGAAAGCCACATAAGCACTGGGACTAATCCTAGATAAACAGTCTGAAAACTATCTTTCTATTTGTTTTCCATAGAAACAAATCTCATAAAGATTGAGATAACATGTAAATAACATCTGAATTTAATAATAACTATTATTATTATAAAACTTCTATAATAACAATAATAATAATTATTATTATTATAAAAGGCTGTCACAATTAAAGTCATCAATAATAATCAGCTACCATTTATGGAGTACTTTACAACCTGCATGCTGCACACTGTGATAAATACCTTACAAATACTTTAAACTTTAATGAGGGAGGCATTCCTAAAAGTCTTCCATGGATGAGGAAAATAAGACTTAGAAAAGGCAAGCAACTTGCCCCAAGTAAACAATCAGAAAATTACTACCCAAATTCTGGTGCCATTTAGTTATCTTAAACCTGAAAAATATAATAAATAAGTTTTCTTAAAAGCTTTAGAATCATTACAGTAGGCATTATTAAAATTTTTATAAAGAGAAAATTTTAAGATAGAGTGCTCAAGTAGAGTACCTTTCTGTGAAAATCACAACATAGGAAAAAATGCAATTTAATGCACACTTGTAATCCTAGCTACTCAGAGGATGAGGCGGGAGGATGGCAAGTTCAAGGCCAGCATGAGCAACTTAGGAAGACCCTGTCTCAAAATAAAATAATGAGAAAAAAAAAAAAAAAGGGTTGGGGACATAGCTCAGTGGTAGAGCACTTGTGTGAGCCTAGGGTTCAATCCCTAGTACCACACACACAAACATACACAAATACAATTCAAAATCCCAAATTCCTAAACTATTATTTTCCCTATTTACCATTATTTTTGAACTCATAATCTACATTTATATTTTCCAGAATTCATCTATAAACATTTCAAGGTTAATAAAGTTTTAAAAATCTAATAAACTACAAGTAGCATTTGTGGTAGCTTTGATAGTATTCAGAGTAGTTATTGCCTTCTACAAAGTTATTTATGTGAAAAAATGCAGAAGATAAATACTACTTAAGGCAGAAGTAAAGCATACATAGAAAACACGTACAAGAAAACTTGCTTATTTTACTTGCTCCCTTAAGTAACAATAGATATGCCTTCACTACAAAACCTGATTAGGGTAACTGAAATGCTTCCATATAGTAAAGAAAATGATAGAAAACAGCTATCAAAAACACGGGTAGCCTAAGGGAATTTCTACATAAAGAAATCTCCAACCACCAGTGTAGAATTCCAAAGAATCCATTAGCTTTAAGGCGAAAATAATTTTAGAAGCTCTTGCTCCCTGGATAAAGAATAATAATAATGATGTCGACTACTGCATATTTTAATATATGACTCTGTATAAGTTCTCTATGTGCATTATTTCACTTAATCTTTACTATGGAAATCAGTACTACTATCATCTCCATTATTACCTTCACTGATTTAGGATATCCTTTGGTCACATAATTGGTAACTGATGGAGTAAGCTTAAAAAATTGAAGTAGACTCCACTCGCTTTTAGCCACTAAGATATACTGTCTCTCAACCATAGGAATAGGACAAGGTTGCAAAAGTAGAATAGTTTGAAAGGACTGAAAACATTTAGAGTTCCAAAGGTCTTTTCTTCCACTGGCCTGAGGCAGAGGTCTGAAAGGTCATTTTGACTACTTATTGGGAACACTAGAACCCACTCTGTGAGTAAAGAGATTGAGTAACTGTCAGTTAATTTCTTATGACCTTAGAATCCTCATTTATAAAAACAATCACAAACAAAACAAAACAAACCAACAAGAAGAAAATAATCACTAAGATTTCTCCCAACTCTAATAAATATCTATTCTATTGCCTTTCTTTGGGTATAAACTCCCCTTTTCCTTTGTACTTTAAATATGTTAATACACCTAGAAGTAGAGGTAGAAACACAAATTGATACAAATTGATTTTTTCCTGGAAGAGAACCCTATACTCTGGAAGGAGATGTAATAATGAAAGAAAGCAAAACAAAAGGAAAAGACAAGAGAGAAAAACACATATATACCTCACAGGTATACTTGTTTCTTATATTATGGACTTCTTATAAGTACTTTTTATATTATGGACTATTTGGGCAATAGTCTATTAAAAGTATTTCTTTTTAACCTATGCTTTCCTGCCTCATATAACCTTGCCCAATTTTTCTTAAACCAAATAAAGGAGGAATGAGAGTCATCAGTTACCAAATTCACCTACTTCTCAGTTTTTTCTGGTGTATATGAATATAGCAGTAGTGCTGAGCTTCCATGCAGCCGTGGGAATGGAGAGCTACCTTTGCTCAAAGTTCTTCTCCCCACCTAGATTGGAATACTTCTACAAACCGATTAGGACAATTCCCCTGACATCTGTCCCTCCTCACGTGAAAGTACTGTTGCTTTGCAGGTTACTGTGTAAATGTCTGACCATCCTCAGAGAGCTCAACTCTATTCCCACAGAAGAGGTCCCCAGGAAACTGGCCACTCCCAAGAAACTCTCCAAGGCTCCAGGATGCAAACGCCGGAGACAGGGTTCCTGACGCAGCCTGAGACTTGTAAAGCCTCAAAAGGAATTCCCATAGTGGCCCCCTAGCATTAGCATAAGGCAGGACATGATTCCTCCTTAGAATTCATGGTTTTAAGAACTATCACGGCTTTCTGGGGCGGGGGGAAATCAATGGAACCATAGTATGAAACAAACGACCTGGGATATCTCAACACCCCCAACAGGAATGTAGATCCAAGAGAGGATCCCAAGGTGAAATTTCTCAGCACAACTTAAAAGAATTAATTTTGTATTCATAACAAAAGCAAACTCAAAACCAAATGCAAGCACATTGTAAAACAAAATCAATTTTCCCAATTCTCTCTGATGCACCCATAACAACCACTTTTAAATTTCTTATAAAAACGATGCTTAATTTTTAATTTCAGGAGCATTTTCCTTTGCTCTGAGTTTAGGGTTTAGTAGGAGAAAATTTAAGCATAGGAGGCTTTATACTTATATCAAGAACATCATTTAAAATCCCAGTGCAAAATGATCTATCAAATTAAATGTCACTAAGAAGGATTCCTCCCCCTCTTAGTCATTTGGAAGAGCAGCAAAGATTTTACCACTCAGGCTAGAGGGACGCTCCAGGAGGACAACGCGGCTTGACTCCCCAGACAGGTTGGTTGACGACAGCCAAAACCCCTCGCAAGCCGAGAAGCTCCCGGAGGATCTGCTCTACGTGTGGAACTTCCGTCCCGCGGGCTTCCTCAGTCTCCACTAGGGTCTTCATTTCTACTCCTGCTGTCCCCCGGCCTCGTCCCTGCCCCACGACCTCACCCCATTCCCCGCCTCCCAAGGCACAGGCACCTGCCTATACCTGCTTCTCCTCGTCCTCAGTCACCGAAAGTTGGCGAGGAGTGATGGACTTATTTCTGCTGCCGGGTTCCTGGGCCTCGGCCATGACCGTGGCCACCACTGCGGACATGGCTAGAAGCAAGGGGCTAGGGGATAAGTGTGGGAGGGGGGTCCTCCGGTCCTACGCTGTGCCTGAAGTCGCGAGGCCCAAAGAGGTCCCGCCACGAAATACGGAAGGCAGTCTGACAGCCGCTAGAGTCGCAAGAGGCCCCAAGGGACTGGCCGTGGCTTTGGCCACCACAACTCTGCCAACATAGCGCTGCTGCCGCCAGCCAGCGGAGCAAGGCACCTGCCAGCCAGGCAGTTGTTAACACAAGCCAGAGCGTTGCTAGGGGTGGGGCCAAAGGTGGAGGCGAAGGCTCCTACGGAAACCCAGAGAGCCAAACTACTCCAAAACGCAATCTGTTCCTCCACCCGCGAGGGATGGATTTGCAGGTGAGCGGCGGGGGAGCGGGGGGGGTGGGGGACCAGTGACAGAGACCTCGGTGCGTAGCGAGGAGGCAGAGGTACGTTCGGCACCGAGAATGTATTTCATTCTTGACTGTTTGCTTGGGGTTCTGGGTGTGTGGTGGAGGGGCGGGCGCTAGAAATGGGATGTGTTTGGGCGATATGATGGACAGGTAGTTTTGAAAGCTGAGCAGTTTACCTCATCCCAGAAATATGACCAAATTTACCTAAATTTCCCAGAGAAGAAGAAATAATTTTTCTTCTTGTCTTTAGTGGACCCAACGGTTAAACAAGGCTTTTGCATACAACGATAAGCTTTTGAGTCGATTTATTGAGTCTAGAGCGAGTTAACCTTTGAAGCTCTGCTTTTCTCACCTGCTGTTCTCATAGAATTGTTTTGAGGATTGAATGAGATGGTAGTGTTTGTTAAATGGTGCTTGGCACATAATAAGCACCCAGTATGGTCAAGATTATCACTATCTTAACTATTACTATAATCCGTCCATTGTATCCTGAGTGATGATGCAAGTTTCAAAACTTGAATAGAAAACTGTTCATGATAATCATCAGTGTAACTTAACTTCAAATAGGATGGCTTTGAAAATTAAAAAAAAAATTCTTTTAACTTTTTTTTTAAATCTCCAGAAAGTCTTCAAGATTTAAGTGTGTGTGTCTATATGTGTATGTTTTTTTCTTCTTACCTGGAATGTATACATAATAAACTCAATGAAAATAAATGTTACTTCTTGTTACTTTTTTGGGCTTCTCTCCTCATTTTTAGACTTTTTTTTTTTTTTTGGTGGCGTGCTTCTGTGGATTGAACCCAGGGCCTTATAACATGCCAGGCAAGCACTCTATCAACTGTGCTATATCCCTAGCCCCTCTCCTCATTTTTAGAATGAACAAGTTGATCAGTTATTTCTAAGTTTCCTTCTGACTGAAACACTACATATCTGGCCAGAAAATGGAAATGGAAAGGGTTGGGGGGCGGGGCGGGGGGGCGCCCTGGGGTTGTGCCTCAGAGATAGAGAGCTTGCCTAGAATGCATGAGACACTGGGTTTGATCCTCAGTCTCACATAAAAATAAAATAAAGGTATTGTGTTCACCCACAACTAAAAACTAAATGTTTTAAAAAATGGAAATGGAAAAACTAGACTGGATTTGGCAGCACTTGGTGTAAATCACAGCAGAAGAAAACAAGTTTCTTTGAAGGATTACTAAGCAATATTGTTCCTATTTCTACATTCTGGTCTTCCACTTTCTTCATCCTCAGTCATTGCAAACTGCTTTGAAGTCACCACCACTTGTCAGCATGAACACTTTTCTGTCCTCATCCTGCTGTTTGTCTGTAATGTTGTATATGTTCACTTATCTCTTCTTGAAAAACCCTTGCCTGGTGTTGCATATTCTTTTTATTTTTCTTTTGTCTTTCAGCTACTCATTGTAATCTTTAGAGCTACTCTCAGGCCTTGCACTTAGAGGCTATTTCACTAAGATTACTATCACTTGAAAAGTGCAAAGGGTATGTCTACTATTTTGTTCACATGATTTTAATTGCTGTTGAACAGCGTAAGTATACCAATCAAAAAAAGGCTGAAGCACAGTGGAATCCTGTGGAAATGGCACCCAAAACAAATAGAGCAGTGGACAGCTGACAATTGGATCAATTGCTTGTCCGTTTGGGGCCATCTTGGCATCTCAGGATAAAGAAAGCAAGGAGAGATTGCAAAGAAATCTTTTTCACTTAAAGGAGAGTTTGTCTAGGAGATACCAACTGGCTTTTGTGTTCAGCAACAGCTGAGACTGCTAAGGATTCTTAAACTTTAGTGACCCTGAAAAGTCAGACTTTACTCACCGGGCCTCACACTTTCCTAACTAATGGACAACGTGATATTTTGTGTTAACCAATTGTTTACAGACCTACATATTCATTTTGTCATATATCCAGAGTGCCAGTTTCCAATGCTTAGCATAACTCTTATGAACTCCCTCTTTTTAGCACTTATAAAGCCCTTACTTTTCCTCCTCCCTGAATGGTGAAGTTCTTTATGGAGTGGGTTCCCTTATCTGGTAAGTTAATAGACCCATCTTTGTAAAATTTTTTTTTGTTCTGGTGGTACGTTTTAGTTATTGATAAATGCGAAGCTATAAGGATCACAGTTCTCAAATGCCCCATGTTCAGTCACCTTGATTTTACTTGCAGTTTTCCAAGCGTGTTGAACTTCCTGAACCTGCATTACTTTTTAATTATGTTGTATAGTCATCCCCCTGAATCCATGGGGTATTGGTTCCAGGTCTCTGTCCACACCAAAATCTAAGGATGCTCAACTCCCTTATATAAATGGCACAGTATTTGCATATGACCTACATGTATCTGCCCCATGTGCTACATTAATTATAATATTGATGTAGGACAGATGAGGCGGGACTCAAGAGAAATTATCAGGAAGCAGGTTTATTTAAGCTGCAGAGGTCCAGAAGGGCTAATGCCTAGAAATCTCTGGACCCTGGATCTGGAAATTCTTTGAAATTTATACTGGGGTAGGGGGTATTTACATAACAGCAGATGGTTACATGTTGGGTATTCTTTGTTCCATATTATTAGGCTAGACAGAGGTTTCACAAGTTTTTCCAAGGAAAACAGGACAGTAACTTTCTGTACAAAAATGCCTCTTTGAGACAGAGTCCATCACACCTTTTGTCTGCAAACTTGGCATTTACAAGAAAGAGGAAGCTTCAAACCACAGTGAGCTCTCTGCAGAACACCTGTGAAATCCTAAATTGATACTCTTTGTAAAATCTTTCTGACAAGGATCTTAATTAAACTCCCTGGAGGAGATTATCTTACAAAGAGGGTCTCTTTGGTAGGCATACCTGGTGGTTGCATCAATAACTAATACTATTGTAAGTGTTATATAAACAGTTATTGTAAGTATTGGTTAGGAAATGGTGACAAGGAAAAAAGTGTGTGTGCATGTTCAGTACAGACTTACTTTTTTTTTCTGAAAAATTTCGCTCGATGGTTGGTTAAAACCACTGATACGAAACTTGCAGATGCTGAGAGCCAACTGTACCTATCATTATTTTCAAATGGCTAACTCCCTATGAGACTCACCTGACCTTTTCTAAGAAATCTTTATATCCTGGGCAATGTGACATTCTTTTTTTTTTTCATACTGACTGCATACTTGATGGTATTTACTGATTTAGCAGCCCAGCCCCCTTTCTACTATTGAGATTGTTTTAAAAAAACTATTGAGATTCCTAAAAGCAAGGAAGAGTTGCTTAATCATATTTGCACCCAAACCCTTATGTCTCGGTGGCAGAGCGCATGCCTTGCATGTGTAAGGCATTGGGTTCTATCCTCAGCACTGTGTAAAAATAAATAAAGGTTGTGTTCATCTACAACTAAAAAAAATATTTTTTTTTAATTAAATGTACGAGAATCATCTGAAGAACTAGTTAAAACAGACTCCTGAAATCCAGCTCCAGAATATCTGCTTCAGTCATCACTAAGTGTGGGGTGAGGCACAAGGGTTTGCATTATAAGTTTCCAGGTGATGCTGACCAAATTTTGGGACTTTCTGGTCTTGATTATATTAGGTACTCAATAAATGTTCATTAAAGAGTTCAAGGATTATAAATTACTTTTTTATTTGATTTGAGATCAATCTCAAGCATTTCACAGGTTACCCAGAGTAAGGTAAATATTCTAGGTCCTTGCTACTCAAAAGGGTGTTCTTGGACTAATTACCTGCATAGGTGTTACTAAGCCTATTAAGAATGCAGAATTTGGAAATGGATAAAGAAAATGTGGTACATGTACACAACAGAATGGATGGAACTGGAGGCTATCATGCTAAGTGAAATAAGTCAATTCCCCAAAAAACCAAAGGCCAAGTGTTCTCTCTGATATGTGAATGCTGACTAACACTAGGCAGGGGGAGAGAGGAGTGGAGGTTTACAAGATTGAACAGGGGAGAATGGGGGGAAGGAAGGAGGGATGGGAATGGGAAAGAGAGTAGCATAATTGGACATAACTTTCCTATATTCATATATAATAAATACACAACCAGTATTAACTCCATATTGTGTACAATAAGAATGGGAATTATACTAGGCAAGCAGTCTGCCACTGAGCCACAACTCCAGACCCAATTTTTACTTTTAAAAATAACATTGAAAGCGAAATATATTTTAAAATGAGTGTAATACTAATGTAGTTTTTATGATTTTTTTGTTCTGAATTTTTTCTTGTTTGAACTCTAATTAGTAATGTTTAGTAAAATGTATGTATGTATGATATGTCAAAATATATTTTACTATCATGTATAACTAAAAAATAAATAAATAAACAAATAAAACTATTGGGATGGCAAAAAAAAAAAAAGTGCAGGATTTGGGGCCTTATGGTGAAGCTGCTGAATCAGAATTTCCTTTTTAATAAGAGCCTCAGGTAATTGGTATGCACATCAGAATTTGAGAAGCACTGTGTCTGTTCATTATTATTATTTTGGAGTAGTTTTAACAGTTTACATAAAACTGACTTTCACTAATTATTCCATTTGTGAATTTCTCATATCTTTTTTCCCCTTACTGATAATAACATTGGGTTTATTAAATTTTCTTCTTGGTAAGTGCACCAAACTTAAGCTTTTTAAAAAGCTTTCTCTGTTTAAATTAGTCGTGCAGACTTAATTTTAATTATTACTCATTTATTCTTTTGTATGACACCAAAACACAGAAGGATAAAAGGGTGAAATGATTATTGAAATGGTAAATTATTTCACCAAAATGGTAACATATTAGTAGAGAAACACAGGAAAAGACTTATAGCTCAGAGAATAGGAATGCTTCAATCTGATAACAGTTCTGCAAAATTTAAGATATATTAAGAGACAAGTTTCAATTTTCTAGAAGCACATGTAGACAGAAAGATTAAATTGAAGACATAATATATTGACCTACACACAATTTTTATTTTTTAAATTTGTTTTTAATTGTCAATAGACCTTTATTTTATTTATTTATATGCAATGCTGAGAATTGAACCCACTGCCTCACACAGCTAGGCAAGCAGTCTGCCACTGAGCCACAACTCCAGACCCAATTTTTACTTTTAAAAATAACATTGAAAGCGAAATATATTTTAAAATGAGTGTAATACTAATGTAGTTTTTATGATTTTTTTGTTCTGAATTTTTCTTGTTTGAACTCTAATTAGTAATGTTTAGTAAAATTGAATTCATTAACATAAATTAAGAGCATTTCTAAAAAGTGTTTTAGGTTACATATGAATTGGTAGTCTCTAAACTAATGCCTGAGAAATGTTCAAGTAAATCTTATTCCTTAGGGTAATTAATTTTTAATAAAGAATTTTTATAGCATATATAAAATATAATTATAGTCTTAGGTTAGCTTTAGGAAAATTATGTTAGAAGAAGAAATGTATACAAAGCTGCAACTTAATCTACTTCAGTGTTATAAGCAATCTTTTAAGTTGACTGTTACAGAAAGAAGACCTAAAAAATAAATAAATTTCCTCTTTCCAACAGAATCATTAATGTAAATTCAAGAATAGTAACCATGTGGAACAGAAAATGAAAATAAAAGAACAGTCACACTTGAAGTCAACCTCTCTAATGAAAAGTATACCAGCAATAATCCAATTGCAAGTGATTTTTAAGTGGAAGCTGGAAAAACCATTCATGTTTAGTGAAAAAACTAAACAAATGGAAAAAAAACTAAACTTGTGGGAAGTACCCACAAGATAGAATTGCCTTTGTTGTGGAGCAGAATTAATCAAATTTATTCCAAAAATATTATTTGGGTTCTGTAACTAACTTGACTTGTTCTGAATTCATGGACCTGTAATTGTTTGCTGTGGTGGCTGTAATAAATACCACCGAATGGGTGGCTTAAACAGAAAATTATTTCCTTACATTTCTGGGTCAAAATTTTCAGTAGTTTCATTTTGAAACTATCTCTTCTTGCCTTGTGTCTTCTCCCTTTTTTCTTCACATGGTCTTCCCTCTGTGCATGTCTGTATGCTAATCTCATAAGGATACTAGTCCTATTGGATTAGAGTCCACCCATATGACCTCATCTTATCTTTATTACCTCTTTAAAGGCCACATTTCCAAATACAGTGGTATTCTTTAAAGTTCTGTTTTAAGACTTCAACATTTGAATTTTGGGGGACACAATTTAACCCATAGTGGATCCCAACATCCTTTATAGATTATATTTTGAGTTCTTATAATAAACATTGGATTTAGGAATAGAATACATTTGGTTATGTCAATACAGGAATTCTTGACAAAGGACCCACTGAAATTTCTCACAGTAGTGATAAATTAATATTCTGACTAAATGATTTATCAATATATATTTGATCAATGTGACTCTGTCCTTAGGGATTGCAAACAAATCTGGATGTTGAACTTACTGGGTCCCATGCCTGATTTTTTTCACAATCATCATTGACTTCTTGCTTTACCATCCAATGAAATAATCCACTTTTACCAGCCTAGGTTCCCTTGAGCCTGCCATAAACACACAAGAGGCACCACTAATCTATCTACTGATATTGTATTGGGAAACACTATCTCTGGTAAGCAGAAAGAATAATTGGAAGTGAGGCAGTAGAGAAGATCACCAAAATATAGGTGTTCGGAGCTACTCATGGGTTTGTAGCAAGTTTAGTTAATTCCTTGGTCATTTGGAATATTTTCCTGAAGTTCTTATGAATCACTAAACTTTGGAACAGCCCATCTGGAAGAAATTAAGGGAGAATTTATCTAATATCTTCATTATGTGCTGTACCTCTTTGGTCAAAGTTCATCCCTTAAATAGGTAAGATTTAGCAAAAAGAAAAAAATACTTATAACATAGTAAAAAGTTATTCATTGTTTGCAATCCAAATTTAACTGAAAGGCCTGTATTTTATGTGGTAATCCTGTCATCAAGACTAACACGTTTTCATGCAGAGCCTCCACAGGCCCTATGCACAGGCACAGAGGTGGGTTTCTCCCCATGCTGCAGTGAACAGAACTCAACATAAAGCAGCGTGGTGGTGATGGTGGCAGCAGTGACTCCTTGCTAGTAGAACAGGGCAGCTCCAGGAGGCAAGGCAAAAGGTGGAGGCAATGTTGGGGAGGAATGTGGGCAAGAGACAGGAAGAAACAGACACGGTGTCACAGATGTGAGGTGATAAATAATAATTTTCTATAAAATGAGTCATGATTCACTATAACATCTCTTTTGTATCTATCTAGACTATACTGCACTAAATGCCAGGGATTCAATAGTGAATAAGACAACATCCCTGATACCAGGGAGCTTATAGAATAGCTTGAATATAGTGTGTATTTTGATTTTAAAATGCTTAATGAAATTAAATATTTTTTTAAGAGTACCACCTCATTAAATATGGAGGCTGTCCTAAGTGACTACTTGGATTAAAAAAAAAAATGCCCTCCCACCCAATAAGACCATCACACAATTGCTTTCTGGATGCTTCTTAAAGACACAGAAAAGTAGTAACTTCAATCAAATACTGATATTAGGTAAGATAAAACAATCCATTTATACACAATAACATTTCAAAAGAGAAGTTAATACCTCACATGTGCAAGGACCTGGGTTCGTATCCCCAGCACCACCAAAAAGAAAAAGAAATTAAAACATTAAATAGTACTTTTTATTTAAATATGTATAAGGCAGATCTATGAGAATGATATAAAAACATGGCATGTAACTTGATAGCAGTATATTAGAGATTACATAGTTTTAGCAAATGTGAATTACACAGTTACAAAGAAATCCATATTTTCCAAGCAGGTACAAAACATCAGATGAAAAAATCAAGGCAAGAAAATGAGTAGTTAATTAACAATGGAAAATCACTTTTAATGTGAATTGCATATTATCCTTTAAAAGCTTTTAAAAGAATTATTGCAGTCTATATTAATCAACAGTATTAAATGCCATTAAGATAAAGAACTGAAGACCAGAAAGAATTAATTTTGACTTCATCTAACAAAGAAACCCAAATTTATAATACTTAATGCAAGAAAAAAACTGTGGAAGTAGTGAAATTGTTATAGTATTTCTGGTAGTCTCTAATCTATCTTCCTTAGGGTATAGCCTTGAGTTTTGGGAATAGTTGCTCCAGATCCTGCTGTATCCATAACCCCAGCAGCAAGATGGAGGGATGATAAAGAGCTGTGACCTTCCTTGGAGAATTCATCAGCACAGACAGCCAACTGCAAGGACAGCTGAAAACTGATGATTGGCTGCTTTTATAGAATAGAAGTAGGGTAAATAGACATTGGAAAACAATTTCCAGTCCCTGTTCATGCTCACCATCTGCAATGCTATGAAAGACCTTGGAAGAAAATCTTGGACAGAATATTTCCTTGAAGTTTGCAATTTGGAAATCATAGAAAAGCAGATGCTTTTAGTCCATCTAGCAAATGGAAGAATTTGAGGTCAGCCTTAATTTTGGAAGAAGGGACAATGAAAATTCAATGATTTGTAAAGTTAAAAAAATCAGTATTTATGTATATTAGGATGAACAAAAATATTTTTAATATCAGATGGACAAACTGAAAATTAAGTACTTTATAATTTCCTCACACTAAAAAACCCAAGAACCTATTCATTCCTGTAAAATTCACTGTTTAAAGTCCAAACAGATTGTGTTTCCACTAAAATTATTATGATTTAATTTAGAGCTAATTGCCTATACTGAATGTATACCACAATCTCCTTTACTGACTTATGAACAATTGAGGGTGGAGCATCTCATTTTCATGATGACACATTACAAATATAAACCTTAACACTAGACTGAAGTGTACTATGATAGCATTACTTTGTTTGTTCTTTCTTTCTTTCTTTTTTTTTTTTTGTACCGGGATTTAAACCCAGGGGTGCTTTACCATTGAACTACATCCCTTTATTTCAAGACAGGATTTCACTAAGTTGCTGAGGCTGGCCTAGAACTTGCAATCCTCCTGCCTCACTCAGTCTCTGAGTCGTTGGGATTACGGGCATGAGCCATTGCACCCTGCCAGCACTGCTTTAAGTTGTGAATTTATGAAAGAATTAAAACACAATCTTTTAGGCTGTTTAAATACTTATTTCAAAACAAGGATTTTATAGCTAGACATAGGTATAATTAGCTCAGTGTTTACAGTTTTCCTAAGGAAATACTTTTGAATTACACTTATGGTACAATTATTTAAAACCAACAAACAAAAGTTAAATATCATAAATAAACCTCTTTTTGGAGCAGGGGATGTTCTCTGAACAGAATTTTTTATGGAGTAGTTTAATGGCAAAAGACAATTAAAATAAGTAAGGTTGTTTTCCATAAGAGATAAATAATACAAAAATTGGATCTGATATATTCTTGAAGCCCTTTTACACAAGTAATTTTCACAATTTGGCTGTAAGTATTAATATATCTAATATTACTATTATTAAATTAATTTTGAAAGTAAAATTCTTTAGTCAACTCAAGGTTGTAATAATTTAGAAGAAATTAATTAGTCATCTGAACACTAACCCTGTATGTAGCACAAAATAATTACCTCTGATAAACAACTATAAATATAATTTATTCATATGTCTAAATATTTTTAAATTTAAATAAAAATCTCATATGTAGACAGTCTGGGCTAAATTTCATGTACACTTTGAAAAATAAATGTTACCATGAATATAATTATATCTAAATGTGATATTAAATATTCTTAAAAGGAGATATGAAATCTGTATACAAAAGCTAAGTAGTTTGATATAGCTCATGGTTGGTTTCCTCATAGGAAAAAAATTGATTTTCATTGCATAGGATAAAAACTGGGAATATATATGTTCTACATTCTTACGATTTTCTCAGGGCCACTTCTCAAACACAGATCAGGAAATAAATCTCTACTCTTCTAAATGTGCCCACCACCACCTCCTCACATCTAGCAACAGCAAAATTTAGTTCTACTACTGAGGCCAAAAAAATGATTCCAAAAAGTAAAAGATATGAAAAATAAGGGGAAAAAACTCACAGAAGCAGTAAAATAAAGCAATTGAAAATCAATAGACTCGCACTTTTAGAAAGGCCATTAAATGTTAGAATTACATTTATTCTAAAATTTCAAAATTATTCTGTTTTTGTAGCACGCAAAAGAAATACTGTCATGTGCAATAATATTTGCTTCGTTTACACATGTTCATCAGTTTGTTTTTTCACATTTTCCATGTTCTCAATTATCTGTACTAGTGATAATTTTATTCATATCACTGGCTACTTAAATATACATATGACAATAAACTTTAATATTTACTTAACTTTTGGAAATATTTCATTGTATTTTCACATTAAATGAGTAAAGCATAGTCTTGAGAATGAAATTTAAGGATCAAGAAAAGCATTGAAAACAAGCTATTTTCACTAGTTCACAATAATAGCATGGTTAAGTAGTTATCCCTAACAGTTATCACCCAACTGAATTCCTACCAAGAACTAACAAGAAGGGGATTATTTAGAGGGGAGAGATGTAATTAACACAAAGAAAATGGAGAGCTCAATTAGGAAGTACAAGGTACTAAAATTCACCAAAAAGAGAACATCAGAGAAGGTTGAGAGATTTACCAGACTGACAGTGCAGTCGTAGGAAAAGAATCATTGGCAGGAAAGGTAGACTACACTAAGTAAGTCCTTTTTTTTTTGGCAACTGGATTCAAGTCAATAGGTAAGTTGAGAAATGACATAATTTCAGGAAGAGGAATGGATATAATTGTATCTCGTCTGCAACTTCCTATTTTAGTAAGAAAGAGAAAATGAGGAAAATGTAGGATATTATAAGGTTTGAACAAAATGCAGTTTACATGTGGAATGTCAGCACTGAGAAATTTTATGAATAATATGATTATATGCCTCTAGATGTATAATTAACCACTTATCTTAATATCCTTCATGCTAATAAATTGTTCCTTAATGAATGGTTGTACAGGCAGGAGGCCTCTCAGGAAGAGAAAAGAAGATATCCAATTTTTCAGGGATTTTTTTTTTTAATTCTGCAAGATTTCAGTAATTTCATTATCACTGCTGTGGTCCTCTCTCTGCTTGAGTCTTCACTGCAGAGGTGGGTATATGCACTATCGGGGGTCTCCAGGCTCACACTCCAGGCCAGGTAAATAACTATGGACTTACTTGCAAGCAATAATAAATTTACAATTGGCAGATTTTCATACATCTTTTGATGCACACGACCTACTCTAAAGAATGCTGCTGCCTTTATACAAGAGAGAAGGTATCTAGGCTGGCATCATGAATGTAATGTGTGGGGATGGAGCAGGGGCTGTAGAGCCTTGTGATTAAAGCCTGGCTTCTGGAACATGTCTGCCTGGACTTGAATGCTTACTGAGCCTCTGTGTGACCTTGGGAAAATAACTTTTCTATCCTTCAGTTATGTAAAATGAAGATAACTGTCTTTCTCACATGTTTTTGAGCTTAATGTTTGTAAGCATTAAGTGGGGTAATACAACCATGCCTAGTACTTAAAATCCTAGAATGAGCATCAGTAATATCCCCTATCACAGAGAGTGGTGATAACTAAGGTACAACAGCAAAGCTCATCTGAGAAATAACTACTTGTATGTAATATGTACACTTTTTTTTTTTTTTCTTTTTGGTACTGGGCATTGAACACAGGGGCACTTTACCACTGAGCTTCATCCCCAGCTTTTTTTATTTTTAGACAGGGTCACTGCTAAGTTGCTTAGGTCCTCACTGAGTTGCTGAGGCTGAATTTGAACTTGCAATCCTCCTGCCTTGTCCTCCCAAGTCACTGGAATTATAGATGAGCATCACCATACATATCTAAACCTGTACTTTTGCTCTAAGAATAATATCCAATTTCCAGGATAGATACTATTATTTATATGTGTATATACATAATATATATATGTGTATATACATCAGTTTTGGAGGCCAAATAGTTCTGAGTCCTTTCCCTGTTCAATTTAATTAAGATGAAAATTAAACTGCTCTGTAACATGATAAAAAATAAAATCTTTCTTGAGTTGTGTTTTATCAGTTGTATTTCATGTCTACAGTGCATTTTAAATATAATTTCAAGTTTGTCTTTTTAATTTGTGTTTGTTTAATTAAACACATTGCTTCATACAATTAATTACAATCTTCAACTCGTATCTTATGAGAGAAGTATATGGATGTTACCATGTACCATTACCTAGATATTAACATAATTGTCCTTTTCTAATAATGTATAATTATACAATTTTGTTTATTAAATTGGATAATAATTAAAGCCTTACTTAAGCTTCAGAAAAAAGCATATCCATTGAATCATATTAAAGCTTCAGATTCTGCTGGTTTGCATATTGTTTTAACATATATTTATATTATTAATTATATATATATATATATTGCCTGATTATGAAATATAGATAAAACAACAATAGTGTTACAGTTATGCAAAACAAAACAAAACATACCTACATTTCAACAATATGTTGACTACAAAAATTCATATTGGCAAAATAGGACATTTGTGAAAGCTAACTTGGAGAAAATTCTATTACTAATTCAATTGAAATATCACTTAACAGATTTTCAAACCATAGTTATTTGACAGCACATGTACAACCAAACACAGAGGAAGTCATAAAAATAATGATGTGAGTAACACTTGATATGGCGGGGTGAGCACCATTTATCATCACATTACTGTAACCCTCTCTGGGGAAAGATGAGGAATTGTTCCTCCAGTGCCTTCTTCTAGAAATTGGCTCTTTTCCCAGCCCTTTTTAATTCTTTTTAGCTTTCTGCTTATACATGGAAGAAATAATACAATTTTACCCAGAATTACAATTGAGGGCAAAACGAGAGCAAGAACAAAGTTTGGTGGTGTGTAAAACCTGTAGTACTCTTCTTCAAAAGCTCGTTTCCATCCATAAATTAAGACATGGAAAGTACTTATGAGCAGAGCAACATATCCAAGTGTAGACTTGGGATAGAAGAAGAAGAAGAAAAAAAAACAATAAGATAACAAATATTCAAACTCATGAATTAACCTATCCAGATATACCATGATTATATCTTGATAAAACTATTTTGTCTTTTTAAATTACTGAACTACTCTTTGTCCTCTCCGAATTAAACAACCTTCAACACTTTCATATTTTATACATTACATGCTTACTATTTACATGCACACCTTATTTTACATAAATAGGGCCAAAATCAATACATTATTTTAATAGTCTATTGTATCAAGAACATGTTCATGTAATTAAAAATGAAAACAGGACATTTGGGGGGGGGGGGCTGGAGAGTGGGGGTTGGGGGGTGTTACTGAGGCTTGAACCTAGGAGTTCTTTATCACTAAACTACATACTCAGCCCTTTCAATTTTTTATTTTGAAATAGAGTTTTGCTAAATTGCTTAGGGCTTCACTAAGTGACTGAAGCTGGCCTAGAACTTTGAATTCTCCTGTCTCAGCCTCCCAAGTCTCTGGGATTACAGGTATGTGCCACAGTGCCAAATTGGATGTTAATATTATTTGATTGAATGATGTACATAATTTATTTAATAATTCTTTTTTGTTGCTCATTTACTCCATTTCCAACATTCTTCAACTATAAATAATATAACTTTAGGTCATTTTCTATATTTAGGCTTATTTCCTTAAGAATGATTTCTACTAGTGTCATTATTAGTCAAAACACTTTACTTTTCCTTAAGAATACTGATACACAATGCTAAACTCTTATTTATAAAGGTTATCCACATTCCCACCAGCTATGTATATTTGTATGTATTACACACACACACACACACACACACTTGAATACATGGAACATAAATGATAAAGAGTACACATACATATTATATACATACTAGTTAGTAGGAAAATATGAAAAATCTTATAATATTTATATGTAAATAGAAATACCAATTCAAACGTTAGCTTTATTGACCATAGTGAATGTAATTATTAAGAGTACTGTAGTTAGGCAGTTTATAGGTTAAATTCTAAAAGATCAGCATTCTTCAGTTCCCTAAATTAGTATGTATAAGATTGCTTACTTTGAGAAATGGTTTGTTACATAAAAGTAATATTAAATCAGTATAATGATGTAATGTCTGACTTCACCAGGAAAATATCAACTCTGGCAGGCAGAATGTTTGCAATTACTCATCTAAATTTATGATAATATGCACCTGTCTAGCATAAAAGGTGGGCCTTTAATCAGAGGGTCTTCTATTTCTTTTCATGTATGATTAACCAAAATTGGGAAAGTTTTCACATTCTCTTCAGAAAGGAAAGATGAATTTAGACAAAGGTTATGTTCTTAATTTGAATATAGTTTTTTTACATGACTTTAAGAATAAAGTTCAAATATATTGGCAGAGAAACAAAATTTACTTTGTTTTATAGCACTTTTTTTATAGCACTGATCCAAATATTGTGCTATAAACCATTTGTATGCAACCAGTACAGATTTTGTGATCCTATATGTAGAGTTTAAATTTGGCTTATAAATTTTTAAAATATGCAAATTCATTATATAGATGTTACTGGAAAAGAAGAATGGTTTTTTAAAGAACACAATGGTATTTTAAAATTCCTCTACAAATACTCTTATACATTAGTATATGAAGATATGTTAAATACATATACTAACTAGATTCACAGGGTTGTTTGCTTGTCATAATCCATTAACCTGGTTACCTAATTTGACATATTTCTTTAAAATATTTAGACTTACTTTCTCCATACTTGTATTCAAATTAATAAGATTTTTTCCCCAGAAACATCAAGATGACTCAAAATATAATTTTTCATTCATTTGGTTAATAATAAATTGACTTTTAGCACTAAATGTGATCTATTTTCTTCCACTTTCATTTTTTTCTTTCCTAATAAAGTAACCTTTATCCTTCACATAGGGGACAGTGCTATCAAAGTCTTCTAGTACAAGGATTTACTGGTTTTTCACTTATTAAATCAGAGTGGTGCTAACTGGATTCTAGCATTATGAATTAGATGCATGAATATAACCCCAAAAGCACTCTTTTAATAAGAAGTATATTTAAAATTCAAATTTGCTTAACAATGAAATTCTATGCTGCCCAATCCCTAACAAACAAAACTTCACATACCTGAATAAAACTGAATTCCCTCCAGTTTAAAGCACTGCTTACAGAAGGGATGGAAGTGACAGCCAGGAGGGAAAGCAAGCCAAGGCTCATTATGCCAAAGGAGATATACATTTCAATTCTCCAAACCTCTTCCTCATTCCAAGAGTTTTCAATATTTGCATGAACCTAACAAGAAAACAAACGTGAATTTCCTTTTTTTTTTTTTTGGTAGTACATTAACTGATTCAACATTGAGTTTACTCTTGGCTTAAGAACCAGGTCATATACGGACACACTTACGTTGTATTATTTCCATTTAACAAACCACTTGGAAAACCTATTACTGTTTGGTATTGTTCCTGGTGTAAGGGAAAAGGAAGGGGATGTTAAACAAAAACAGGACTCACACTTTCTCCTCCTTGCACATGTGCAAGCCAAAGGTGGCAAACAACTGCCACCACGTGTGCAGGGCATGTCTGTTACTGGGACTCTGGGATCCAAGACTATGAAATGCCCCCTGGTTGCTTCCCCCAGGAACACAAAAGAAGTACTGGCAGTTAGACTTAATTCAGAGGGACTCTTACAAGTTCGTTTATAGTTGTTTGAGTATTTTATGTACATTCTGGCCTTCGTTTAACATAGAATTCAGGCAGGGAATTTCTAAACTACTTTTGCATCTTCATTCCCTACATGCATATCTGTGTTTGTCCATCTATTTCTTCTTATCTTTCTTGCCTAGGAAAATAGGATTTCCTGAGGATACAGCTCTATGAAGCTGAAATATTTATTCACTTGAATCACCTCATTAATATAATTTTCAAAATCTAAATGCCTCATGCATATACAGTATTTTTCCAAACATCTTTCCCTTACATTGATAATTAATGTATAATCAAGTCAGACATAACTATGAATTTGTGGTAATTTGCATAGAAACTGCTTTTAGAATTATCTATTTATTCTCAAACAATATAATTAGAACATAAATCAGAGGTTTAAAGATAAGCTGCAGTTTTGACTTAAATATCTATTCATGGAAAACACATTCTTACTCAATAGCTTTTTAACTTTGTCTAGTTTTAGTTAACAAAACAGACTTGAAATTAAAAAAAAAAAAAAAAGAAAGGAAAAAAAGGCTAATTCTTAGCCCTGAGTTCCATGAAGCAATCATACCAGAAAAAGGCTCCTAGCATCTTGTTCCATATTCCTACGATACAATAAATGTACCCTGGTACATTGAGAGACTACAACCCAGATCTACCTCCCCTCCCAGTTCATTCTATAAATAAATAAATAAATACACACACACACACACACACACACACACACACACATATATATATATATATATATATATATATATATATATATATTTTTTTTTTTTTTGTACCTGGGATTGAACTCAGGGGCACTCAATCATGAATCTCAGAGGCTCTCAGTCACTGAGCCACACACATTTCCAGCCCTATTTTGTATTTTTTTATTTAGAGACAGGGTCTGAGTTGCTTAGTGCCTTGCCTTCATTGAGGCTGGCTTTGAACTCTTGATCCTCCTGCCTCAGCATCACCCCTGCCCCATCTGCTGGGATTACAGGCGTGAGTCACCACGCCTGGCACACAAATAGACTTTTTGAGCATATACTGTGTCCAGGCAGAATTCTGGGAATCAGCCATACATTACAAAACAACAAGGGACAAAGATTTCCCCCTCTCATGAACTCACATTCTGATGGGAGAAAGCAGACAACAGAAAATATAACAAACAATGAAAACAAAAAGTGTGTTATGGGGTGGTAAGTGCTACTGGAAAAAGAAACTTAGAACAGGGTTAAGAGGGCCTGTGAGTACTGTGCCTGGGTTGGAGGCAAGTGGCGGAACTTAAAGAGTGTCCACTGTAGGCCTCATTGAGTTAAGAGCTGAGCAAAAATTTGAAGGAGGTGAGGAAGCTGGATGAGCAGATATCAAAGCTTTAGTATTCAGTTAAGAGAAGTGGTACTTTCAGAGAGCAGATAGCTTGAAGGACATCCATCTACTAACTCAGACAATTATTTTAGGTTCTATTGTTGAAACAAGCTGAAGTAGTAGATGCTATATACTCGGACTATGATGTCTTGGTTTCTTATAAAATATAAATGCTTTTACACATTTGTTTTGGTGCAGTGATCTTGGCTTTCTTTGAGAAATGCTACACCAAATAGCTTCAGTGAAATCCCTCATTTTACATTTGTGGAATGGAAATTAGTGAGATCAGTCAACCTCATCATCAAGTTTCTCCAGTGAAGGTCTCCCTGTGATTTTCTGGGAGAGCTAAGTGCTAGAAAAGCTTCACCAAAGGAACTAGTATATTTTTCTTCTCTTTGACAACAAGAACCAACAAGACATTGTTAACAATGTCTCCTTTTTTACTGTATCAGAAATCTCAAAGGCAAAACAGAAGCTACATAGACATTCTTAGCCAGCAGAGGTACATACTACTTTTTTTCTCCTGATCTGAGTTTCTATTTTGTTTTGTATATTTACTGGTTCTAATTTCATTGTACAAGTTTACCATGAGTTGCATTATTTTGTGGACCATGGTTGATTATAAAACATTAAAATAATTAATGTTATTTTAACATTAACAATGTTATTAACATTGTTAATTGTTCAATGTTAGAAACAGTCTTTACCATCATAACATTAAAAGGGAGGAAAACCCCCCAAATAACCCTCAACTTCCCAGCTTGTATTCTGTAAAGGAGATAGTAGTTGTTTTTACCTGAAATGATTTTGAATGAGTCACATAATTCTTATGCAAAGTAACTATTTAAAGAACAATTCTTTCCCTCCCAAAATATACCAGCAGAATATTTCCATGACAAGGTATATAAAATATTACACTATTTTAAGTCTTATGTTTCACAATTTATATTGATAAAGTTGACTAGCGTCAGATAAATAATAAGCACTTTCAGTACCTGCTGATAAGCCATGTTGAGAAACAAGTATCTTTCTGACCTTCTCATCGGCAAGCAGAGGCTGTAGGCAACATGGACAACAGTGAAGAAATAACTTAGTAATCCGAGTTGTTTCCTGCACTGTAACCAGGTCTCCAGCCAAGGTGGAAATCTCCTATACTTGGTGCCATAGTAAAGCTGATATGCAGCTGCCAGGAGACCTGCTAGGTATACCAGAGACAACAAAGTAATGGCAACTATAGGCAAGGTTTTATTCACAATCTCAATAGGAATCTTGTAAAAGTCACTCTGCTGGTTTCTTGCATATGGATGTATCACATCTCTGACAAAAGAATAAAGAAAGAAAAATGTGGACAAGCTTATGGCTACCACCACTGGCCCCCTCCAGAGAGTAAACAGTCGCAGGGGCAAATTTTCAATCTCCCTGGCTGATGATAATGATCCCAAGTCAACAGGAATGAAATTCAACTGGCGGGCAAGTTCAATAACCTGTTGTCGAGCTTGAATATTGTTGCTGCATATGTAAACCTGCAGGAAAAACAAAAAAACTCATTATTATTATTGGTTTATAAAAGTTGCATTCATCACATGCTCTACTTAATCCATGATGCATCACTTGTAAGGGCTTTGAGCAATGCAAATGATTAAAATTCAGGAGATAAAGCACTGATTAATTTACCAACCTATTATCAATAGATTTTAAATAATGTCATTAAAAACAAACATACACAAAGTCCTTATCACCTATGATAACAAGAAAATAAAGTATAAAAAATCTAGTGGAAACCTGGGATCCACAGAGGGGAGTCCTCAGGGCAAGGGAGGCAGCTGGAAGGAAAGGTGCACTTTTCTAGGACCCTCAGTTTAATAGCAGCAGCATAGTAAAGTGTCCCCTTCAGGCACAGGTGGAATATGAGCTGCTGGCAATCTCTGCTCCTCCCCAGCTCTGTAACTCTTATAGGAAACAGAGTGAGGCTGGCTCTTGATTTTGTGGACAAGATTTAGTTCTGGATTGTAGTGATTCTGCCTCGTAAGTAATTATAAGCACCACCTTTTACAGATATTCAGCAAGAGTGAATGTGGGCATGAACTTTGGATAGTGGCATTTGCAATTAAAACCTCTAAATTATGTTATGATACTGTACAATTTATAAAATTTAGGTTTAGAACACAATTCAGCAAGTATCTCTGAAAAACCATGGATAATCTCAGGTATATTACTTCATTGGTAAGTCTACAAAATGTTTTCTTCTTTAAATAATGATGCTATTCCTGACAAATAAAAATAGTTAATTTAAATAGGAAAGCAACTTACATTTTTTAGGACTAAGATATTATCTCTATAGGAAATGTAATAATAGTATAGGTTGGGGTGAGGTTAGGCTTTCAAATGAACTTAGCTCTCCTAGTACCTCACTGGTACTGTAATGGAGTTAAAAATTCAACAAATATTTGTTGAGCACCAAGTTCATTGCAGGAGTGAGCTACTGTTACTAATGGGTAAGTCATCTCACTTAGGGCTAGAAAAATATTGGTATAAAATCTCCAGTAATGTTTGGGGAAAACAAATTTCTAAATATATCACCAAAGATGTTTGTATAAAGGCTCTGAAATAAGCCACACTGCAACATTTGCATGCTGAGTCTATATACACAATGGTGGCTATGTAGAGCTCTTTGGATCATGAATTTCAGCTTAACATTAGCCAGTTGAATTCTATACCATTACACAAACATTCATGAACTTCTAACATGGAGATCCTTTTATATCAAAGAAATAAGAAAAGCATTCTAAATTAATTCATTTTAGTTGTGACAATGGAGTAAACTTTTTTTTCTCATAAGTGATAAATATTATAATAAATCTAAAAGTATAAACCAAACACTCCAAAAGGGGCACACCCACTATGAAATTACAAATTAAACTATTCCTGTAGCTCATTTTGAATTTAACCATTGTTCCACATTTTTTTCCATTGGAAATTTAAATGGTAACAAATATGAATGAAGGATTAAATTCACGTTTGACTCTCAGGTCCTGGCTCTAATTTGCCTTATGTTTATCCACTGCAAAACTTTGGTGGATATGCAACAAAACAAAAAGGACTAAGAAATAACTTCAAGAAGTTGGGGATGTAGCTCAGTAGTAGAACATGTGCCTAGCATGTTTGAGTGAGTCCCTGAGTTTGATCCCCAGTATTGAAAAAAGAAGTTAAAAAAAAAAAAGAACAGAAAAAAAGAAAGAAAAGGAAATAGCCTCTGGGAAAATATGTATTGTTTTGCTAGTCTTTAAAATAAAGAAAGTAAATGACAGGGCTGGGTTTGTGGCTTAGTGGTAGTGTGTTGCCTGGCACGAGTGAGGCACTGGGTTCGATCCTCAGCACCACATAAGAATAAATAAATAAAAGAAAGGTATTGTATTCATCTGTAATTAAAAAGATACTTAAAAAAGGAAACTGAATTATTATCATGACTCTGATATACACCATATAATGATATAATGCATTTATTTTCTAAGGAATGTTTAACAGCTATCTTTATGGACAAAAATCGTAACATCATTTTATCATATTTAATTTTAACACATAAGCACAACTTTTTCAAAGTACACTATTTTATGTGTTTACTTTTAGAAGTAAAAGTAAAATTCATTCCAGGGGCACCAACAGAACTTGCCATCTGTTTCACTTTCAAGTTGAACTAGATAAAGAACTATCTATCCATAGATGCTTGCTGAAAGTAAACGTAAGAAATCTAGTCTTTACCTGTCCTACACGGGTTGAAATCTACCCTTAAACTGTACTACTTTATATTCTATGAATATTTAAAAATAAAAAAAGTCCTTTAGTCTGAAATACTATTTAAAGGATCATATTGAATAGTATTTTATTCAGAGGTGAAATACTGTGTTACCTAGTAGCTTTTGCCATGGAGGAAGAAGGGGAAGAAGAAGGAAGACAGGGAGGGAAGAGGGAAAGAAGGAAAGAAAAAGACTTGTTTGTTACTGTTTCTGTTTTGGAGGACTCCAGGAGAGAATCAATGCACTGTCACATTATTTATCAGCTAAACTTGCCTTTTCTTTAATTAACTAGTTATGACAGAAATGTCATATTTTTCAGCTTTCCTCATAATTTTTGGAAATAGAAATATGCCTTTATAAGGTCAGGACATTAATCTTAAAATGCTCATACACAGTTTTCAAAATAGTCATTGGAGAATGTCAGAATTTGGTTTTAAAATATCTGCTATTTGTTAACCACCAAATACCAGATAAATAAGAATGAAGTTCAAAATTACATACCTGACGGCTGGCATCCTTAGGTCCTAACTGAAGTGCCCA
Organism: Marmota flaviventris; assembly: GCF_047511675.1. Lineage (NCBI taxonomy): Eukaryota > Metazoa > Chordata > Mammalia > Rodentia > Sciuridae > Marmota > Marmota flaviventris. The sequence goes on from NC_092498.1 coordinate 26,493,692, forward strand.
AGCTGAAACAACATTAAATCCTTTGACAATCAAGGAATCCGGGAATAATGAAGCCAAATATTCAGCATTGGATTCTGGGTATTGGTTTATCCTCATGTTATTGCTCACATCAATCAGGATTTTACCCACAAGCAGATGCCTCAGGTCCCATAGAGAGGTGTAATGTTCTCTATGTATAGCAACAAATATTATATTTGTTTTTGTTAGAGCATCTTCATGATGGGTGACATCTACCACGTGAGGAAAAAATTCAGATGCAAATTTAGGATTTCTACTTCCTATGACCACATGATAGCCACATCTAATAAGCCGAATGGTCAGGGATTTGGCAAAATCCCCACTTCCGATTACACCCACAGTGACCTTTCTTGCATCTTTGATACCACTTATTCCATTAGGCAAAAACGTTTCACTAAGGCTTTTAGGGCTTCCCATCATAGAGATTGATTCCATGATATGGACTCTTTCAGGGTCACCAGGAATATCCTAGGGGAGAGAAAATAAAATGTTCACCAATTACCTAATGCCAAACTTAGAACACTTCTAGACATAGTAATAATGTCAGGCATTTCTAGTGGTAAAATATTTTGGCATGCTGTATAACCTAGAACACAGCAAGATACCATTTGTAAGCTAAAAAAAGGATTTTCTAACATCTTTAATTTTATTTATTTAAGTATTTTTTTTATGTGGTGCTGAGGATCGAACCCAGTGCCTCACATGTGCTAGGCAAGTGCTCTATGACTGAGCTACAAGCCCAGCCACTAAAAAAGGATTTCTAAATGGGGAAATCAACTGGCACACAGCTAATCTGCCAAGTAGGAGTTCTCAAGCTTTGATGTGCATACAAGTTACCTGGGAATCTTGTTAAAATGTGGATTCTGATTTAATAGGTTTGCAGGAGGCGGGGAGACACAAGACTCTGCTTTTCTAATAAAGGTGCTGCTGATCTGTAGACCCCTTCCTGGAGCAGCAAGTTACTGTACCGTACCAGGGGAAAGAGATTGAAGTATCTACTCAGAACTTCTTTACAAAAACATAGTCTAACAAGCACAGTCACTCTGCTTTCAGCAAATCAGACAGCACATCAGACATGCAGCTAGAGGCAAAGAAAACGACCTTGATGCCAAGTAACAACTTAAAAGAGAAGACAGAAAAACCATAACAAACAAACAACCTTTTAAACCAAAATTGTCTAGACTCATTCAGGATGCAGTCTGTAAATTGTTCTATACATTTCATAACTAGTGATTATCATTAAATGAGAGTAAGATAAATCAGTCAATAAACAAACCCTTAGGCTGGGAATGTAGCTTAGTGATAGAGCACTTGCCTAGGGTGAATGAGGCCCTGGGATCAATCACTGTTGATGCCAAAAAGAAGAAAAAACAAAACAAAACAAAAAACTCTGTCATTTAAATAATATCTTAAGAAAAATAGGCATCAAAATACAAAAAAAGGTTTAATTCTATCATTTACCCTATTGAGAAAGATAGCTTCTCTATGAAAAAAGGTTTAATAATGTATTTATGGTCTTAAATTACACAGTACTTAGGAAATATTTTTCTTCCCCTTTTATTCAATGGCTACAAAGACTATGATGGAGTTATTTTTCCTGAAAAAAAATTTTTTTTCCTTCAGTACTGGAGATTGAACCCATTGTGCTCTACCACTGAGCTATGTTTCTAACCCTTTTTAAAATGTTTACTTTAAGACAGCATCTGGCTAAATTGCCCAGGTTGGCCTTGAACTTGTGATCCTCCTGCCTCAGCATCTTAAGTCACTTGGGTTACAGGCACATTCCCCTGCACCTGGCCAAGTTATTTTTTATTATTTGAGTAATATATTAAATGTCTATATTTGTAAGAACTCGCTCAATACAAATCAGATTGCCATGAATCAGTGTCACTGTCGAGTTTGAACGAAAAATATTATTCCATTCTATCCCCATTGCACAATCTCTTTTACATTTGCAGCAGATGTTGATCACTTCAGAGGATTTAATGGATTTTACAGGCAGAGGTGGAATGTTTAAAAAAAAACATGTTTTTTGTTCGTTTTGTTTTCACTAAATGAAATATGAAATTACTGGAGTTAGAAAAATTCAACTTCTTACCCTAGAAATGGGTCACATTCAATGACTACAAATATTAGTAAATTAAACTTTAGAAAAACAATACTAATAGTAATATTACCTAATACTTACATAGCAATATGGTTTCAACTCTGTCTTGTGCTTTATATATTAACAACCTACACAACTACCCTATGATATAGGTGCTAGTGTCATACCCTTGACCACTTACCTACCCCTAATTATTACATTATCTAAGGGTGAAAGGGTTACTAGATTTGGACACTGAAAGCCAAGTTTCCTATATCTGGGTCCTGAGTATATATATGATAGCATCTCCTAAGGTACAAGAATTGCAAAATCTTTTAATCTAATGATGATGACGATCAAAGTCGTCTTCTTTTTTTTTTTGGTATTGAACTCAAGGTCACTCAACCACTGAGCCAAATCCCCAGCCCTATTTTGTATTTTATTTAGAGACAGGGTCTCACTGAGTTGCTTAGCACCTTGCTTTTGCTCTTAACTTGTAATCCTCCTGCCTCAGCCTCCTGAGCCATTGGGATCACAGATGTGGGCCACCATGACCAATGATCAAGGTCTTTTTCAAACTAAACACCAAACAAAAACTAAATAATATCAGTTATCTCTTTATTTTTTTTACAAAAATAGCTCATACCTCTTCTGTAGATCAGAATGTGGAGAGATAAAGAATATACTAGGACCTAATAACATCACCTATGGGTCCCCCATTACACCACACATTTTATACATATTAAGGGGTGACTCTGGTCTAACATGTTTGAACCTTATTCACATAAGAACCTAATGACATGTTCTAACTAGACCCTTTAATAGTGTAGCTATTGCTAGGTGCAGAAATTGGCCTATAAATGAGACTCTTTCATTATGGTGTTAAGAATATGAAAGCATGATTGAGAGAGCACAGGCAAACAACATCTTCAGTGGGTCTGAGATGGATTGTTTATTGCTGGGGCATAAACATATCATGCTTGTGTATGATTTCATGGTTCGTACAGAGTGTTTTCACATATAATATTATTTTATTTAATGCTCAGATGGTGGTAGAATATACAGTACTTCCTTAAAAGATGAGCAAATGGGCTCAAAGATCTTTAGCAGTTTGCCTAAGAGTGAAGTTTGTAGTGACACAGTAAGGATTCTAACCTATACTCATTCTGAGACTGCAGTGCGAATACTAAATAGGGAATCTTAAAACTGTTTAGCATCTCCAAGTGTCATCCATAACTATGCTTTCTAAGAACAATACTAACTAAATAGCTAAAATATGAATCTTAACCAAGGACAGTTTTAGTACATCCACAGTTACACCTTAGGGATTTTAGATATGAAACATAAAATATGATCAAAATAATTCCCATGTTTTTGGGCTGGAGTTGTGGCTCAGTGGTAGAGCACTTGCTTAACATGTGGTGAGGCCCTGGGTTTGATCCTCAGCACCACATATAAATAAAATAAAAGATCCATTGACAACTAAAAAAATATATTAAAAAATAATTCCCATGTTTTGGATCAAAACCAATGATATGAATGTATTAGTATTACAAAACAGAACATGATTGGTTGCTGTGTAACCAGATAGCAACCCACATATCATCTAGGATACAGTGAAAATACATAATGCTAAAGGGGAAGAAAGAAATGACCAGGAAGTATGTAAATATCCTTCTGGACTCACCTAGACCCAGACTCAGACCCAAGGGCAATCCATCTCCCATGAGCACTGGGTAACTATCTGATATTGATACCGCACAAAAACTCATCAATTTGTAATTTGCTAAGCTAGTATTTTGGATCAGCTGAGCTGAAGTTATTAACATTTGTGTTACCCATGAAAACTAAGGTCAACATTTGTTTAAGAAAGCTTATGTTGTACATTTCCATTGACAAGGAATGAGGCAACTATAATCTCAAGGCGGATCTACCCAACTATGAAGCCACATGAATTTATCCAGGCCAGTGTGTGCTTTGTACATAAGAGATAAAAGGCAAGAGAAGTCATGGTACTCACACTCAAGAAGTTTATGTTCTTATTTGGAAGAGACAGAAAGTACTTGTAATCAAAAGTATAATAAAATCCTCTCATCAGTATATAATTAAGAATTACACTGTATGGTCAGAGTGTACCCTAATATCACGTGGTGTTTGTTGTTCCCTTTACTTCAAGTCATTCTTTCTTGTGTGTGTAAATGGAGTAATAAAATTGTATTTATGAACTAATCTCTAATTCACCCAGAGCTTCCATAAATCCATTTGATAACAGTGCACTTAAAACTAGAAGTAAAGCTACAAGTAATTTTGTGTGTGTGTGTGTGTGTGTGTGTGTGTGTGTGTGAGTGTGTGACGTGATCTTTAAAGTCCTAGGGCACTGGTTGCAATTAAAAATATATATGGAGAGGAGAGAGTAGGAAGTTTTTCATACAATTATGCAACTTAAAGAATTATCCTTCACTTGGAGAGTATGTCTTTATTCTTCTGGGTCAAAATGTCCTTTTTTCATAAAGGGATCCTGATAACAGTTGAGTTGGCAATCCTATGTAGCTCCCTTCCCTCCTTTGTATTTTATGCTCCATAAAAACCAGGTCTGAGGGCTACTCTTCACGGATGTGAGGAAGCTCTAGGTGAAAGTTCTCCTTTAGCTGGAAAGAAAAACCTCTGGGGAGCAGGCAGGCGCTCTGGAGGGAGGCCCCTGCAACTACAGTTACCTGCCTAATAATATACAGAGGGTAGGGGCACACTCTGCAGAAGGAATAGCAAACATCCCAAATTTTCTGTGACTAGATAGTGATTTACTCCTATATCCTTTGGGTTGCATTAAGATAATCCCTAAATTCTCTTGGTATTTGAATAAACAAAACCCAACTGTTTATCTATGACAATAACAAGTTTCTGTAGCGAGAAAGAGTGGTTTTGTTTCGAGGTTTACATTTTTTTTTTTTTTGGAAGTTCTCAACCCCTGCAGAAAACCCCAAAGGCAAAGCTATAATTCTACTTGAAACAGGAATGTGATTTCCTAATGCAGTGGCTCTCCCAGTGGCATCAAATCAAATCAGCATCACCTGGGAACTTGTAGTAATGTGAATTCTCAGGGCCCACCCTGACCTCCTCAGTCAGAGCCCCTGGGGGTGGAGTCTGGCAATCTGTGTTTTAACAAGCCTTCCTTATGACTCCATGCATGTTAAAGTTTCAGAACAACTACCCTAATGTAACACATCCAACCATTATTTGCTGTTTGCCTGAATAACTCAGATTATTAAATCCTTTGCCTCAGCTGAAACTTGGATGACTTGAAAAGCATTTTCCAAAAATTGTGAATGAGAGAGATTTTATGAAAACTATATAGATTTGCTCTTTGAAGTTCTGTTTATAAACTGTTGCGATTGCAAATGACAACATTTCAGTCTTAGATTTAAGTGTCTTGTGTTCATATTTTATAGGAACAACTAAAGAATTTTCAGAAAATACAGTAATGTTATAGTTAAAATCGACTGACCCCAAGCTTTTCTGTATCCCCAAATGACCAGAATTTTAATGAGACAAATTCAAAATAATAAGTAATTTCTAAACTAATTCTTAGGTTTGGCATGTTATTTCAATAAACCTTTATATGGGTAGGATTTTAAAACATTTCTAGGTCCTAAATCACCAAAACAAAATTTTATGTTCATTACATTATAACTACAAGATCTGGAAAGAAGTCCAATTCATGTTAGAAAGATACTCAATTAAAAAAAAAAAGTTCTGATTATATCTAGTTAGTCCAGAAATTTAGTTTAAAATTTCAGTAAAAATTAAATTTAGTAAATTAAAAAAAAATTTCCTATAATAATTTCAGCTAATAAAATTTTGTATCATCTTCGATTAATTAAAACAACATCCCCCCAGTGCCTCATCCATTTTTCTTTTATGTATGGGGAAGAGAAAAATACTGTATGCATCCCTACAACTCACAAGTGTAACTTGCTATCTCTAGTAGAACCATGTTCTCCCTGTGCATACTTGGGATTTCATAACACTGCAATTACCACAGCCATGAGGTATGTCTAAATGAACCTGTGCATAGCATGCCACAGCATGGCTAAAATAACTTCCCATCTGATAACCTCCTTGTAGACAGTACATAGAGATAAGGACACCTATGATTACTGGATAGTAAATACAGTCTTTTCTGTGTTGCAGTAATTGTCTTGCAAATAAACCGTTTAGCATTCTAGCCTCTCTGCAAATTCATTTCCATCATTTCAATGCCTTACCATGTCTCTGGTTACAAATGGTACCAGTACCCACTGACTGCTATCGGCTGTAGGTGTCTCTGATGATTGACATCAATTAGCAATCAGTCTACCACCAAACAGCATAATGATACCCATCCATCCACTCATCAATCCCCACCAACTCATCTATCCAACATCTTATTGAATCCTACCTACAAGGCATTCAGTTCGGGATTGATACTCCAACAACACAAAACAGGCATTAGCTTCCTAGCTATCTAACCAACATAATGAAATTATAAATACTGAAGCATACACAGCAACTTTAACAAAACTTTATTGACGTATAATTTACACATACAATTTCTCCATTTTAGGTACACAGATAAATGACTTTGAGTAAATTTACAGAATGATGCAATCATTTTCATCTCCAGTTAACTGTTACTATTCATATTTTAAGAAAAGTGGCCAAGGGCAAAATCCTCTTTTAAAAAATTATACTTCCCTTAAGATTCTGAAATGCCACTGGCTAGCAAATGTGACCTGAGCTTCTCTGCTTTGGCTTGGTACTTTGGTAGATATGAAAGGGCCCACTGCTTCTGTAGGAAGAAGGATAAACTGCAGTCTTAGAACTGCCTGTCCTCACAGGGTATCAAAGGAGCTATGAAAGCAGTAGATCTCAACCTTAGCTGCACATTGGAATGACCTGGGAGACTGAAAACATAGTGATCCCAGGCTTCGTCCCTCCATGCTGACTATTATTAATTAGTCTGGAGTTCAGCCTGGGCATCAAACTTTTTAAAGAGATCCTCAAGTATAATGCATATACATCTGAAATTGAAAGCAACTCTACTAAAGATTCAGGATTCAACTTAGTACTTATATGCTATTTGGAGACAGCAGGTGTGGCTTTTTGTCTCTCATTTATGACCATTTTCACACTGCTGCTTGTAAGAATGAAAAAGAACACTAGTGGGAACATAACTATTGGTCCTGAATACAGTAAGCTGAAGAATATGTAAGCAGTCCTGTTCCCTTTCCCACTGAAGCAGAAGCAGTACAGAAGATCCACTCACTATTTTGCAATCTTCTCTCTTCTCTGTTCTGGGAAGGGCAATGCCATTCCTTAAAATGTGTCACCCCACCACACAAAATACTTTTGTTTCTGTTGTTTCATAACATTCAAAATCCAGACAGTATCTCTACTTCCTGTCCTGTAAGAGGGTTGTTATGGTTTAGATACAAGCTTTCCCCAAAACCCCATGTGAGAGACAATGCAAGAAAGCTTAGATGTGCAAAGATTGAGTTAGGAGAGCCTTAACCTAATCAGTGCATTAATCCCCCATAGGGATTAACTGGGTGGTAACTGAAGGCAGGCAGGGTGTGGATGGAGGAGGTGAGTCACTGGGGGCATGCCTTTGGGGTACATTTTTTTGTCCACGGTAAGGGGATTCTCTGCTTCCTGGTGGCTATGTCCTGAGCCACTTTCCTCCACGACACTCTTCTGCCATAATCTGTATCACCTTGGGCACAGAGTTATGAAGCCACCTATCTATGGACCCAGACCGTGAAACTGTGAGCACCAAATAAACTTCTCTAAAATTGTTTTAGTAAGGTCTTTTGGTCACAGCAGTGAAAAAGCTGACTAAAATAAGGGGCTCCTCTTCTTAGTTCTCCAGACATCACAGGTCCTACTGACCTTAGCAGACTAGACTTTTCAAGTGGACTGACTTGCTCTGGAACACAGCTTCTCAAAGCTTAATACAAACGTGACTATGGGGAATCTTGCTAAAATGCACAGAGATTGTCTAGGTCTGAGGTGAGGCCGAGTTCTTCATTTCTCACAAACTCCCAGCTGATGCCCATGGTGCTGGTCCATGGTCACACTTTGGCTAACAAAAATCTTAGTCTCTTTATCTTTTCATTTGATGTTATGTACAGGTAAACTAGATTAAATAATAAAGCAATGTCATTTACAGAAGGTTTTGTTTTTATGATGTCTAGGAAATAAACAGTTAAAGGTTTGTGAATCACCTTGATTTTCTTTCTCTGAGTTTGTTTCCTTTGTTAAATGGAAAATAAAGAGGTTGTACTTGACTCCTGTGGTCCTTTCCAACAGTAAACTTCTTTTGATCCTAAGTCTTGAATGAGTATTTGATTTGCTGTATGCATTTAATGCTCGAGAGTGGATTATCAAGATAAGAAAATTCAATTACACTCAGCTACATAACCTGCTAAAGCTTTCAGTTTAGGATTCCTTGACATTCCTTTAGCTGACAGGCAGCTGTTATGCTATGTTAATTTTGAAAAATAGAACTTAATTTGTTTTGTGAAGAAACATCTAGGGCATTAATTATTGGATAACAATAACTCAAAATTGCCCTCAGAGATTTTGATGACATTTGCAATCTGCTGGTTTAGATAAGTTATCAAGAAATGTAATCCTCCAGGGCCACAAGATGAGGTAATATATTCTTTGTAATTCCACATCTGAACTTCTCTTCTTTGTCTCTGTGAAAACACCCTGCTCCTTTGCAGCTCATGGCTTCTCATAATACCCTCTCAAGCTTACTCCTCATCACTGGAGACCATGGCCCCCAGTGCATATACAGTAGGTCTTTGTGATCCAACAACTGCCGTCCCTCTCCAGGATTTCCTCATTCCTGGGGATGAACCATTCAACCTCAGGGCCTCTTATTTCCTTGACTTATGCATCAAAGGCAATGAATCCTTGCCTTCACTCCACCTCAGTCATTCACTTCCTGGTATCTTCAAGCATTATCTCTTAGCCTGCTGATAACCCCAGTTTAAATATTCATACTTATAATTCTAGACAGCAAAATAACTCTGATCTATGTATCTCACATTTCTTTTTTCATTCCCCATCCACCTGTTCCTAGTTAAACCCAGCCTAGAAATTTCATGGTGCATATTAAAAGTCACTCCCTTGAAAAGATCCTTAACTCTTACTCTCCATCATATGTTGAGTATCTGTACCCACATTGGTGAAGACTGCTAAGAAAAAATCATAAAACCAAGTTTCTCACCTTAAATTCATGATTATCAGCTTCACCTACCAAAGGCCTACCCTTTCTGTCTTGGAGACCATCCCTTTTTACTTCCCAAGGGGGTCCGGTTATGACCTTCCTCAGTGACCTCCCAACCATAACACCATTAAAACTAAACTTTTCTCCCACCCAGTCCTGTTTCTATTCACCCCAAATACTATCTCAGTGGATGGTACCATTACTCACCAGTTTCTCAGGTCAGAAATCTGACAGCCACTCTCTACTCCTTGCTTTCCCCAACCCTTGGAATAAAATCCAACCCAACTCCTGTTCTTCAAAATATTTCTTCAATTCCTCTTCACAACATCATTCTAGTCCAGGTGCCTATCATTTCTTACCCAAATTCGTCATAACGCTTTTCTTTCTTCTTCTTTTTTCTAAGATAGGCTCTTGCTATGTTGCTTGAAGTGGTCTTACACTGGTGGGCTCCAGCAATCCTCCCACCTAAGTCTCACAAGAAGCTGGGACTAACGGTGTAGGCCACCCTGCTCAGCTTGCAAACATTTTCTAAAGGGTTAGTCCATCTTCTCCTTTGTCCTTTCCAAACAAACCATTCTCCACGTAGCAGCTGAGTTTTAAAACACACATATAAAATATCTCTCCCTCCTAAAAATCAATGGCTTCTTCAACACACCACCTTCCTGACTATGATCTAAAAGGTCCTGAATGGGCTAGCCTCTTCTTACCTCTCATCCTGAATGACCCCAAATCCCTATTGCCTAGCCACAGCATTCTTTTCTGTAAGTAGAAAAGACCAGTCATTTTCCCATCTTGGGAACCTTGCATATGCTGTTCTGTCTTTACTACAATGATTCACCCCAGATTTTTACCACCTTTTCCTTTTCACCCTTATTAAACTTTCTTTGTAATAATTTTATGTGATTGTTTGTATACAATTTACTATCTCCCTCACCAGGCAATAAAGCAATTTGAGGGCAGAACCATGTTTGTCTTATCCATCAGTTCCTCCATACTGTCTGGCATATAGTAATTAAGCATGCAGTAAATATTCTTTGTTATTGATTGCATCAAAAATTCCAGGGCAAAAAAAAAAAAAAAAATTCCAGGGCCAAAAGAGATGTAATAGGTCTCTAAGTCAGACCTCTCTTTAGGCTGATTTAAGACATGTGGGCCCAAATGGAGTGATATGTCAATGTCTTAGTTACTTTAATGTCATGGTTATGGGCTAAGCAGGGAGTAAAGGCACCTCCACAGCCTAGCTTTTCAAACTGTTGGTGCATCCTCTGTCTCACTACTTTCTTCCTGAAGATTGAACCCAAGGGCACTCTACTATTGAGCTACATTCCCAGTCCTTTTCTTAATTTTTTAAAATTTTATGACAGGGTCTTATTAAATTGCTCAGGCTGGCCTTGAACTTGTGATCCTCCTGTCTTAGCCTTCCAAATACAGGATTACAGGTGCACACTACTGCACCCAGCTCTTTGTCACTCTTGTGTATGAATTATAATATTTTCTTTAAAAAGATGTCTTTATTTGTGCTTTTTTTTTTTCAGTATTAAAACACATTTTATGCTCATTCACCACAAGTACATTTTCCATGACACCAGTACACTAAAAAGTGATTTGGATAGATGTTTAAATTGCTATCCTCCAAAATTAGCTCTATTTATCATTATTGATATTGTCTATTTCCCCACCCCCAACAGACTGCCTAGCTAAGAGGCAGGAACTGCAACATTCCAGTGGCAGCCAGTGTAGTTGCCCTTACATTTCTAAATATTTAGGATGGGCATTTTCCTTTTTCAAATATCCTCTCTCTAGGCTTTGAAGCAACAGAAAAAGAGATGCAGAGTGAAAACAATGTATATACACACATATAGCGTTTGAGAAAGAAGAAAAACAGATCAAGAAAATGAACAAATAAAGGAGGGGAAAGGAGGATAAAGAGTTGCTTTGGAGAGAACTAAAAGGTTCAAAACAGTCTTGTTAAGGGGACTAGATAGAATCTCTTCTAAGCCATGAGGGCGGGGTGGGGGCAGGAGTCTGAATTTTGTTTCTCCCTAAATGATGAGCAATAATTAACCATGGCCTGGAATAAGTTTCTCCATCTAAAAAAACTATCTGCCTGAGGAGTGAAAACTGACACCAATCCTCCACAGGGTGGGGGAGATAATAAATGGAAATCTCCGGACAAAAATTCTCTTTATCTCTCTGCTCTATTTTAAGAGAAAGATTTTTAGGGCATAATTTTCAACAAGTTTTGGCTGAGGCTGAATACAGGGCTCAAAGATAATTTAGGACACTCAAAGAAGCCAATTACTTTCTAACACAAAATGGCCTAAACACACCACAATTACATTACTGGGTAATAAAACGACTCCTAGAAATACCTGTTCGCACAGCAGGGTAGCTTGATCTTCAATGAAATGCGCTGCATCAACCCAAAGTGGCAGGTAGACTATCAGGGAGAGCAAAGTAACCTGCCCGTCCTTTCCCTTTCTGGCACATCCTACCTGGGACGAAGTCTCTGTTGGCCTCCCTTCTCCTGGGCCCAACCTCAAGACTTTCCAGGAGCTCCAGAAAGAGCAAGAGGAGTAGGGAGCGGAATTGGTGGAACAGACCCTTCTTCACGCATCCCACTCCCCTCCTCCAGCTGCCCGGAGATCAGGAACCCCACCAGCTCAGGGCGGATGTCCGCAGAGGGCGCGGGATTCAGGTAGATGTCTGCAGCGCGTGGCGCTGACTGCACCGTGACCCTCAACTCCGCTGCGACCTCCGCTCTGGTTTTCCCCAGCCCGCTCACCTCTGCGCCTTCCGCGCCGGGTAGGGGCTAGCCCAGCGGCTCCCCGGGCGCGGCGCCGGCTTCCCAAGGGCCCGGCCGGGCTCCAGGGCCTACGGACTGTTTCTCCGGCTGGCGGCTGAGGGTGGTTGCCGTGGCGTTCGCGCTCGGGCTGCTTCCCCGCCTCCCGGGCTGGATAGCTTAGAGCCAGGAAAGAGGGAGGGAGGTTCGCCGGAGGCCGACCTCGCAGTGACGCGCCGCTAGGGGCTGCGCGTCCGGAGAGCGCGGAAAACGGAGAGGGCTGGGGGATGCCACTGGAGTAGGAGAGCCAGGCAGCGCGGAGAGAAACCTGGCAGCGCGCAGGGCGCTCGGGAGTGCGTGGGGGCATCTGGGGCGGACTACGTGCATTGAGGGGGAGCAAGCAGAGAGCCAGGGTAACCCGGCTTCGCAGTTTTGCTCCCCCAACTGGGCGCAGCTGAGGATCCGCTTTCGCCCGCGGGGTTCCATGGTCTCCTGGATCTTCCTCTCCAAGCAGCTCTAGAATTATAAAGCCCAGTTTTATACCTTGCTGATCCAGACTTTGCTTTTATTAGCATAATCCACCCCAGTTCCCACCTCCCTACTCTTAGTTCCTAACAAGCCTCTAAAAAACTGCGCCTTTCCTTCATCTTTTGGCCGAATTGTGTCCTTGGAATAGAATGTTCAGATATTGCCCTTTCATGAACCACATTTTAAAACTCCCTCGGATAGGAGGATCCTCACTCTTGTGGACTGCAGAGATTATTCTGTGGACTCTGACCTTCACTCTAGCTGGGGCCGCTAGAGCTTTGGTGTTGGGAAAAAGGTTAGACCAGCAGTCAGGAGACCTTCGTTCCTATGAAAGCCCATTAACTCCAAGGACTGCAATGGCCTTGGAATCTTTAAGAGATCTGTGAGCTGTGAAAGAGCACCTTGGGCTCTGGTATTCTGTAAATTTTCTTCCTGCTTATTATCAAGTAGACAGGTATCCTTCATCTTTTCTGTTGAAGGTGTCAATAAGAAGAAACAACAAAAACAACAACTTTATTTTTGCATATAAAAATCAATTTATAAAAAGTTCTAAAATTGGGGTAAATTTTTTTTTCAGACATTAGTAAATTTCCATTTCAGCAAATTAAATTTAAAATGATCTCCCCCGGTGGTTTATTAACTAGGAAAAGCAGAACAAAACCAGAAGGGGGTCTTGGATCGATCATTGGGGCACTGCACTTTCCCCTCTGTAGTCCCTACAGGTTAACCTTTGCAAGGGACGCTTTGGAAATACATCCTTTGTTTGACTTGAAATGCACCCCTCCCCCACTGCCAAATACTATTCAGGTTTAAAGTTTAGATATAAGCTAAGCTTTTAGTGATGCGTCAGGGTATGGGGGACTAAAATACTTTCCATTTTGATAACTGTAAAAAAAATCACTAAATTTTATAGTAATTTTTATTTCACTTCAACTACTCTCAAATAATGAAATTAGTGTTTTTTTTTCTTCTTGCACTTCTGGAAGACTGATGGACGAAGGTGATGAATCTTAGCAATGAATGAAAATATGTAGCTTTTCTCTGTGTGTTTTCTTTTAAGTAGCATTATATCATAAAACTAAGTTATTGTATAAAACATACAACTAAGTTATTGTATAAAACATACAGGTAAGGCATGCATTTAAACACACACATATATATTATATATAATATATATTATATATATATATATTATATATAATATATATATTATATATAAATATAAATATTATATATATATATATATATATATATATATATATATATATATATATATATAACATATGTGTGTGTTTAAATGCATGGCTTACCTATATACACATACACACATGCATATATATGTGCTTGTTATGGTTACTGTGTGTATGGATATTGAACTGTACTACTGAGCTATATCCTTATCCCTTTTTATTTTGAGATGGTGGAACTAAGTTGCCCAGCCTGACCTTGAACTTAGGATCTTTCTGCCACTCCAGTACATTTCAAATATTTTAAAAGCTATCTTAACATGGGCTCTAATTATCCAGAAATAATATGTGAAATCACTTATCCCCAAAGAGAATCAATGAGTCAACAGTTTGCAGTTGCCAGAAGGAATATCTGCTTTTCATACTTGAACTATTAAAATAAGCAAACATCCTTGATGGAAGACCCAGTATTGCCAAATGTGTTCCCGAAGACACTGGTGTTGATGCAAAGCACAATTCCTTTCAGTTCACTTCATGGTAACTGTCATTTTTACCACTGTTTTTAAGTTGGAGTTTCAGAGTTTAAAAATGATTTCACAAGACTTTTCCAGGTCATGAGGTACTCTGAGAAATCTCCTCAGTTCCCTGAAGTAGTAAGTTATTCCACTAAAGCATAGCAATAATTTATTAAATGAATCCCTAGTGGCCGAGATTTGTTAACACAATTTTTCTCTGAAGTTATTATAAAATTGAATAACTTTAGAATGATAGTTCCCAAAATGTATAACTTCAAGTACTAGTCCACCCAGATGTTCCTCTGGCAATTCATTTACTACAAAAATATTTATTGAGTTCCTGCTATATCCCTTGGCTGGAATCTCGGAATAATGGTGAAGAAGACAGATATTGTTACCTGTCTTGATAGGATTTATAACTTGGTGGGAAAGATAAATTAGTAAACCCAAGTGCAAATAATATTTATACAAATATATTTATGTAAGTAAATTAAGTGTAAATCATGATAAAAAGTAGGCTGAGTTAATAGGAGGAATCTCTTTATTTTTAGAGATTTGCAATGCACATTAATGGATTAAAGACTGAGAATTTCTAAAGACATTCACTTATCCCATTTAACAAATTCTCTCAATTTGTTATTTTATGCATTTTAGGGCTGGGGATGTGGGTCAGTAGTTGAGTGCCCCTGAGTTCAATCCCTAATACCAAAAAAAAAAAAAAAAAGAAGAAGAAAGAAAGATAAAAAAGAGCACTTTAATAAAATAGAATGATTTTTGTGGAATGCTGTTTTGAAATTGAAGAATCCAAAAAACATAAAATTGTGTTAATGTTATCTTACATTTATTTGTCTGTGTACATTCACATACTTCATTGGATTTATATATATATATATATATATATATATATATATATATATATATATATATGTGTGTGTGTGTGTGTGTGTGTGTGTGTGTATAAACTGTTAGAAATAGATTTTGTTTGAAGACAGAATGATGTAGAATAATTTATAAATCTTTAAAGTAGATGAATGTACATCTGTACACAATGGCTATTTTATAATTAACATTATTTCATGAGCATACTTCCATATATCAGCATGCTCTAGAGTCTTATATTTTGTAAGGACTTTATAGTCTATAATATTGGTACAGAGTAGTTTTCTTAACCATAAGACTTTAGAAAAGTACATTTTCTAATTCCTTTATTACTGTAAGTAACACTGCTTTAACCTCTTTGAACTGTTTACTCTTTGGGGTGTTAAGTGGAAAGAAAATTTCTTTGAAATTTGGCTTATTAAATTAAATTTTATATTTCTGATTACAAATTCCCATATTTCTTTCTAAAACAATTTAAAAATTGATAAGGAAAAATATGGACATGCTTTTATTTTTTAAATTCAATTTCTCATTGGCAGTGTATTTTTATTTGTATTTTTCGAGTAGATTAAGGAAGTTTTAAAGTCTATCCAATTTAAATTTATCCATGCAAAGTAGGAAAAATACCTAGAGGAATTTGAGTAGCTTTGTCATTAATCCATAAGGGGCCTTAATACTATTTCCTTTCCTGTGAATTCCTTTACACTCATTTTGTGGCAATCAACCAAATTTATCTTTTAAGTTATAACAGTGCTCAGAAAAGTGAAGATTAAAAACATTGGCCTGAGATCTGGCATAGGAGCAGATTAGCAAAGTTGATGTAGGAACAATTTTTAAAAGAGAAGCCAAAAGTAGAATACAGCCCTACTGTAAGGGTTGCCATCTTTGGGGTATTCCTATAAGAAGGGAAATATTTCCAAGTATTCGAAAGGAATAGATCAGGCAGAATATGAGCAGGGCCCTGATTTTCTTCATAGCCTTGAAGTGAGCCAGAAGATATGGAGGAGGCTACCTTGATCCCATGGACTTCCAGCATTTGATGATCTGGGTAGAATTCATGGATATTGACAGCCCTTTTTATAGAATTTTTATAATGACCATCAGACAGATTCTCCCTAAAAATAAAAATATAGTCATGCCCTCATGTCACAACATATATTGATGTTTAAATTTTAAATACTTGTGAACCCTACCTCCTCATTCAAAGAGCACTGAACTAATTCTGCCAATTGGTGGTAATTTAAAACCAGTATTTAAGTTGTAGATATTCTTGAGGATATCAGTGTTCTATATCAAAGATATAGAATGTGTATTTTTTAAAAAACGACAATTTAAAAATTTATTTACAAGTAAGTTTTACTTTGGATCTAGGGAGTGGCCACCTTACAACCAAGCACAGCCAGCCAATTTCAGAACCCATGTTTTTTGCATTTATCATTGTATTGGTGCCTCATGGGATCACTCTGTACAACTTTTCAAAAGAAAACTCTTATAGCTGAGCAGTAGAAAGACAACAAAAGGGTCAAAGGATTTGAAAACACATTTGTTCAAAGAAGATAAGCGAATGACCAAAAAGCACATGAAAAGATGCTCAAAATCATTAGTCCTCAGAGAATTGCAAAGCAAAACCGCATGAGATACTACCTTATACCAATTAGAATGGCTATAATCAAAAAGTCAGCATCAGTCTGAGGTTTTAGATTAGTGGTAGAGCACTTGCCTAGTATGTGCAAGACCTTGGGCTCGATCCCCAGTACGGAAATAAAAAATTCAATATCACAATATTAAGTTTCAAAAAGGAAGCAGAGAAATTAGAACCTTCATACACTGATAGTGGGAATGTAAAATGTGCAGCTATTTTGGAAAGAAGTTTGGTAATTTCACTTCTTAAGTACCTAAGAGAATTGAAAACATGCATGTTCCCTCAAAAACTTGCATTCCTATATTTACTTTTTTTTTTTTTTTTTTGGTTCTGTGGATTGAACTCAGGGGCACTCAACCACTGAGCCACATCCCCAGCCCTATTTTTGCATTTTATTTAGAAACAGTGTCTCACTGAGTTGCTAAGCGCCTCACCATTGCTGAGGCTGGCTTTGAACTCAGGATCATCCTGCCTAAGCCTCTGGAGCTGCTGGGAATATCGGCGTGTGCCACTGTGCCAGCCTACTGTTCATTATTTTTAGTAGCTTGAAAGTGGAAAAAATACAAATATTCAACTGGTGAATACACAAATAAAATAAAGTATATCCATACAGTAGAATATTACCCTATCTATAATAAAGAATGAAATACTGATATATTTTGAAAAGTCACACAAAGTGAAAGTTGCTAGACCTCAAGCCCATATTTTATGATTCCACTTATATAAAATATCCAGAATATTCAAATCCATACAGAAAAAAATAGTTTAGTGTTTGCTAATGTATCAGCTAGTGGAGAGGGGAATGGGAAATGCCTGATTACAGGGTATGGGGTTTCTTTTTGGTATGATGAAATATTCTGGAATTAGTAGTGATGGTTGCACAACCTTGTAAATATAATAAAAGTTTTTAAATTGTAAATTTCAAAAGGTTTATAATTTTTTATAGTACATGATTTGTATCTCAATAGTAAAAAAAAAAATAGTAATCAGGTATTGTCTTAAAGAAACATGAAAAACTTGATTGAACAGATGTAGACCTGATTTGTCATCATGCATTTCCTTCAAGTTAATACCAAATGACATTAATCTCTGCTCTTCCAAAGTATATTTAGCAGTTGACAGAAGAGAAAAAAAGTGATGAGAGAAGTGAGTTACAATCAGCTCATTTTAATTTAAGTGTGTTAAACCCAGAAGATCTATGTGTGTGATGTAGTCACTACCATCCTCACATTACAAGCAGCAATTTAGTTTCTGTCAAACAATATCATTCTTCACATTCACTTAACTGTCTTTGAAATTTTTGTGAAACCCACCTTTGCCACTTACCAGTTTTGCAAGATTGGACAAGTTACTTAACTTCCATTTCCATGTCCTCATCTTTTATTTGGGGATAATAAATATGTCCACTCATAGGTTGTGAATATAAAATATGTTGCTACATGTAAAATGCCAATGCTTATTAAGAAATGTGTGTTGGAGGGGCTGGGGCTGGGCCTGAGCAGTAGAGCACTTGCCTAGTATGTGCAAGGTGCTGGGTTTGATCCTCAGCACCACATAAAAATAAATAAATGAAATAAAGGTATTGTCATTTTGGGTTTATAGTTATGGACAAGCTCTGATCACAGGAATTTATACTTGTTTTGGTATTTGAACATATTCATGAAATTAAAAATTTTTCATCAACAGTGGGTCTACTGAGTAGTTTTTTTCCTTTTTCCTTTTTTTTAAAAGGAGTTTATACTTTACTCAAAATTGAGAAACACTAGTCTAGACCAAATTTGTGATTCTTTCTCCTACACATTCCACTTTATACTCATGCTCTCAACTTGCTTCACACCTGTCATGTTTAAGTCCCTACCACCCCAACCCCAATCCCTGCCGCCTTTTTTTTCTTTGTGTTTACTGGAGATTGGACCCAGACGTGCTTTATCGCTGAGCTACATCCCAGTCCTTTTGATATTTTGTTTTTTGAGACAGTGTCTTATTAAGTTGCTGAGCCTGGCTTGTAATCCTATTGTTTTAGTAAGGATCCATCAAACTTGTAATCCTCCTGTCTTAGTAAGGATCCATCATACCTAATTCTCAGTCAGCTTGTTAGTAATTTAGAGTTGTAGTTAGAATATTAGTGGATAAATTAAAAAGCATATTTCAGTGTCAATTATTATGGGGCAAAAGTTAGTATGTCTTCAATGATATGTGAACTTTTAGCAGATTGCTTAACTACTTTGAGCCTTAGTTATATTGTCTTTAAAATGAAGGCTGGTGAAGACCTTGATGTTTCTTCAACGTCTAAAATTTCAAGACCTATATTATGTCCATTATTATACTATAATATGTATCATGTATTTCTAGTACTTGGTAGACATAAAATGATTTTCAAGGAGCTGAACTTTGATGATATATCATCCAGTTGGAAGTTGTTGGGTGTTTGTTCTGCCTTCCCTTTTCTCATTCTCTGGCAACAATCTGAATGAACAAGTAAATTTTCCAAAGTAGCAAAGGGAATTGAATATAGTCAGAAGTAGTGTGTATTGGAATTGTGTATAGATTGAGAAATTGACTAGAAAAGTCCCACTTGCCTGCAAAGAATTAAAGAATCATTTCTGGGTCCCCCCTCCACTACCACCATTTTTAACCCATCATATTCTTTTGTTGCTATTTTGGGGACCATCATGACCAGCCTCTATATAAAATAACTGTGCTGCAGAGAGTACTATGGTGTCCCCAGATGGCATACCAATGAATTATACCTTTTGATATTCATGCCTTCTGTAGACTTCCCCATTGTTGGATCTGGGCTGGCCCTATGTAACAAATAAGGTGCTGCCTCTGTATACCAAATTGCTTGGTGATGCTGTGTGACTTTTAAGGATAGATCACAAGAAGATTTTTAGTTCCTGCCTTGGTCCCTTGGATTGCTTACTGTAGGGGAAGCAAGCAACCAGTCAGAAATTGGTCCAGGGACTGCCATGCTGTGAGCCAAAACTAGTCTTCTGCAGAAGCCGCATGATACAGAAGACTTAATGTTCTAATGTACTAAGGAGATATGTAAATTATGTGGGTGAAGAAGTTTTCTTAAGTGTCCAACGTGATTAAAACTTTTGGTGACTTCAGCCCCAGGTACATCATCTGTTGGCAAAAGCATGAAGAGAAACTCAACCAATCTGAGGTGAGTCACTTACAGAAACGTAAAAAGGAATAAATTGTTTTAAGTTGCCACATTTGGTACATTGACTCTGCAGTGATAGATAACCAAAACTAGAACCCCAAAAAGCTCATTTTCTTTTATGACCAATAATATCCTATGCCTCTCTTATATGAACAATTTTAAAACTTTTAAAGCACAGATATAAGTACTTTTTACAATAGACAACTTCACTATATTATTCTTTTTTAAAAAAATCACAAAGATATTATTTCATAGTTTCATACCATTTCATCATCTTTTTGATACTTGCTTTAAGATAGCAGCTTCCAGGAATAGTTAACTTGTCTCTAAAATTACAAATCCTATGTCAATGCCCAATGAAAGAAACCAGTTTTAAAGAAGAAAATCAACTACTGTTTCTGTAAACATAAATGTTTGACCTTCACCACTGCAAAGGGATCAGAGAAGATTAGTAATGGGAGAGATATTAAAACAGGAGTCTATTTTAATCTGTTTTATTTTTTATTATCTTTTAAATTATATTTAGCCTCATCCATTTGCTTTGAAATACATTTAAGTGTTTGAATTTTATGTCTTTAAATTCTACTATCTTTGAAAGGAGAACATCATTTATTTTGAACCAATTTTGTGAGAATTTATCACAGTGTTTATAAATAACAAAGTGTTCTACAATACCTAGCTTCAAACAATACACCAAAATAAACTTTATGTAAGCATATACATTAAAATTGAAGTCATATGATAAATAAAGAAAAAGGAGAAATAAAGATTTGCCACATTTCTGATGGGAAAAGGAATATTTAAGCTTGACTAAGTGGGAGGAATCTCAAAGATGTAGAGTTGTAATTGCGATTAAACAATTTAAATTTTTATATTAAAAAATAGGCTAAGGAAAGATGTTTGCTATAAACTTAACAAATATTAATGTTTTAAATATTAAAAATTACATTACTTCAAAAGAGAAACAAAAGTTTGGGAATCAATAAGTGGGCAAAAGAATAGTTTTTTAATAAAGTGGAAATAAAAGTCTTCAGTAATCAGAAACACTGAGACAAGTATTGCTACAGATGTTCCATAGTCTTTTAATTATTTTTCTGTTTATTAATTTTGATAATCAAGTACTTATGTTTCAAAGTAAATCACCAACTGTTTTACTATTTAAAGAACCTCTTTAAAATTTCCAATATTTAATGTATTTATTTGACCTTATTATCTTAATTCCTAGATTATTTTTCAGCAGCAAATTTACCCATTTTATAAAGATCATTAAGGTTTTAAGGCCATCTTTTCCAGAATGTGATTTAATTAAGGAAATTCATGTTTTACTTTCAAACAATAGGTTGTAACTTTTACTTTTTACAACTTTTTTTTCAAGTTACTGATCCATTTTTCCGATATTTATTGAATGCACTTTGTGTGCCACTCTCTAAGGAACTGGGAACATTACAAGCAAAAGAGACAAAATATATCCCTGCCTTCCTGAAGCATACATTCTATGCAGGTCTATCAATCATGTGCATAACAATATGCACCTGACTGAGGAGTGGAATGGGGAAGAGGTTTGGGGGGTGAGTAGGTAAAATTCATCTTATACACTGTTCCCACCTGTGTCTTTCACAAAACTGTAGTTGCTAAACAAATCCTTTGCCAGAGATAAAGGGAAAGAGGTGTGTGTGTGTGTGTGTGTGTGTGTGTGTGTGTGTGTACAGACAAGCCTGCCCATGCTTGAGTTTTTTTCACAATATTACTAAAGATAAGGCCATAATTGTACTGAAGAGCCAGGTGCTGTGTGTGGTGCATGCCTGTAATCCCTGCAGCTTGGGAGGCTGAGGCAGGAGGATTGTGAGTTTAAAGTTAGCCTCAGCAACTTAATGAGGTACTGAGCAACTCAGCAAGACCCTTTGTCTAGATAAAATATATGTTTAAAAAGGGCTGGGAATGTGGCTCAGGTGTTAATTGCCCCTGGGTTCAATTCACTGAAGGAAGACAGACAATAAATAGAGTATGTTTGATGCTGATAAACGGTATAGAAAAAAATTAAGGAAGAAAAATAAGGAGTGTGGACAGGGAGGGCCTTCAAGATGACATTTTAGTAAGAAGTGTGAGCAGAGTAAATGAGCCATGTGGACAGCTAGGGAAAAGTGTCCTAGGAGGGATGAAATAAAGTGGAAAGATCTCAAGTACAGATAGGATCCATGTCCAGAGAGTAGGCCAGAGCAGATGGAATGAGACCAGAGACCTTGAGGACCGAAGTGGGGAACCTAGGAGCCTGGTTTAGAGCCTTGCAGGCTAATGTAAGGAATTTAATATTATGCAGAGCGAGCTGAGAAGCCTTGGAGGATTTTAGGTTGGCGTGACAAGATCTGATTTACATTTTAACAGACTAACTGTAGCTACATTGCTGAAAATAGACTGAAGGGAGACAAAGTGGAAGCAGGGAACTAGCTAGAGGACTACTGTAATAATTCAGATGTGAGGTGACCGTACTTTCTACAAAGGTGGTAGGATACCTTTTTTTGAGGGTTCTGAAAAAAAGATAGGAGTCAAGGACAATGCCAAAGTTTGGGGACTGATCAATGAGAGGACTGGAGCACTACAGTTCCATTTACTGAGAAGCAGATTGTGTCAAAGCCAGATTAGTATGGGGAATGGATCCCGAGTTCAGTTTATTGTAGAGATGACAAATGGGGAGTTGGATATATGAGTCTGGAGTTCGGGGGAAAAGTCTGATCTAGAGATAATAATTTGGAGTTATTGGCCTATAAAATATTTAAACCATGAAGTCACCAGCGGAGTGAGAGAGGGTAGAAAAACAGAGGAACTCCAAGGATTTAATTTTGGAATATTTCTTTGTTTGGTGGTGAGAGAGAGAAGGAGTTAAGGGCAAAGGAAAATAGGAACATGATAACTAATGAGGTAACAGGAAAAAAATAAAACAAGACGATAAGTGTCCTCTAAGCCAAATGAAAAGAACAGTTCAAGGAAAAAAGACTAATCGGCTGTGTCTAGTGCTTCTGAGCAATCCAGTAGGACGAGAAGAAGATTTAAAATCCGAAGGTATTGGTAACTTACCCAATGGGAGCTGGTTCAGAGAATGGGAGAACAGAAAATTGATACCACAAATATAGACAACCCTTCTTAAGAATTTTGCTGTAGAATGAATAAATGGAGTTGTAACTGGAGAGGGATGTAGGGTCCAGAGAAAGTGATATTTTAAGATGGAAAAAAAATCCTCTATGCTTATGGGAAAGGTCTAGTAGAGAGTTAAATAAAGATTGATGATAGGATAGAGTGAATTGTTGGAGCAAGGTCATTCAGTAGAAAAGAAGGGACGGGATTTAATGTATAAATGGTGGGATTTTTTTTGCTAGGGGCATGAATAGTTTATCATCAATAGAAAAAAAGGCACTGAAAATGGATCTAGATGTTGTAGGTGCACTTGTGGAAGTTCTCTTCCGACTGCTCTTTCTCTCTCAGTGAAATTAGAAGAAAGTGTGTAAGTGTTTGTGTGAGAATGAGGGAGAAGGGAAATTCGAGGAAAGAGGAAAATGCATGAAAAAAATGGGATAAACAGAAAGCATATAAGAAGGTGAAAATAAATCTAAACATACCAGTAATTAGCACAAATGTGAATGAAAGAGATTTTAATACACTTTTTGTGGACACATTGATATGTTGACTAGTCTAAAACTCTGTAAGGCTATAGAGGATTTGAACATTGCTAATAACCTTTAAGTAAGATGCACATGCAATCACACACACATATACAAACCCTCAAATGTGCACATGAAACACTTATGAAAATTAGCAGCAGGACATATACCTGTACCTAACATATCTTAGAATCTTTATTCTCTGATCAAACCAATGTAAGTACATTGATGTAAAAATACAATGAATAAACCCATATGTCTAGAAACTAAAAACAAAATCATACTGCTAACACCTTTTATATCAGATAAAAAATTAAGACAAAAATTAGGAAATGAAATAAAATGATATGAGAACAATAAAATTTATAGATAGTGTTTAAGCCATACAAGCTTCATTAGAAAAGAAGAAAAGCAAAAAAATTAATGTCCAACTCTAAAAAATTAAAAAGAAAAAGAAAAAAGCTGTAGGATAAGCCCCAAAAAGTAGAAGTCTTAAAATAATAGACATAAAAGCAGAATTAAGTGAAGTAGAAAATCATTAGAGGATTAAGAAAGCCAGAGTTCATTAGTTGAACAGCAGTAAAATGCCAGTAATTTTAATGAGTTTAATCAAAGAAATAAAAGAATTAAAATAAAAACACATTTTTGGAATGAAAGAGTGGGCATACCACAGAGATTTCTAAAGATTAAATCAGTAATGACAGAATATTCTGAATAACATTTTGTGAATAAATTTGACTTGGGTAAATGGATTAAAATTTTTGGAAAGATGACTTTCTGAATCTGAAGAGAAAAAATTTGAACAATTTTACAACCAGTAAATAAATCAAATCTATAATTAAAATCTTACAAAAATCTAAAACCACAAACAAAATCAAGCCTAGAAATCTTTTCTGGTGAGTCATCCAAATATTCAAAGAGCACATAAATTCAGAAAACAGAATGAGATAGAATATTCCTTAACTCATTTTGTGATGCTAGCATAACTTGGATATCAATGCAAAAAAACACCTTATTTTTTTTTAAGTTTAAAAACTGATTCTAAAAATTAAAAAGAAAGACAATACATTATGGTTAGGTTTAATACCAAAAAATTAGATGACTTAACATTAGAAAATATGTTAATGTAACTGACTATAGTTAAAAATTTAAAGAGTAAAATCATATCACAAAAGATGCAGAAAAATCATTCCAAATATTTCCATTTATGAAAGAAATACTTAGTAGACTAAGAATAGAAGGAACTTTCTTAACCTGCTGTCAGAATTACAAAAAAATCCTACAGCAGCCCTCACGCTTCCCCATGTAACCTTGAAACCATGTCCTGAAGTAAGGTATAGGACAAGGATGCTCTCTAATATCATCGTTGTTCAACATTGAACTTGTAGTCCTGGCTCATGCAGCAAGGAAAGAATAAATAAATAGATAGATGGATAGATAGATAAATAAATGGTGTGATGGTTAGAAAAGAAGAAACAAAATTGTCATCATTCCTAGATGAAATTACTTTACATAGAAAACCCAATAGTCCACACAAAGACCATGAGATTTAATAACAGTAAGACAGTTACATATCTATACAATAGTAAAGAGCAGCTTAATAATATAATTAGAAAAAACACTATTTATCATAGAGATCAAAAGTACTAACTACCCACATTAAAATTGATTTAACAAAAGATGTATTTAGCAGATTTAACAAAAGATATGTAAGCTCTTTATGAAGAAAAGTATAAACCCTATTGCAAAGACATTAAAGGATATTCAAATGAACATAAAAATCATGGGTATTAAAAGATTGCAGTTTGCCCCCAAATACATCTGTTAATCCAGTTAATTGGGATCTGTAATCCCAATCAACCCAATCAATTTTTTTTTTCATTTTAGTAGGTACCTTAATTCTTTTTTTTTTTTTTTTCCTTAGAGAGACAGGGAGAGAGAATTTTTTTTTTTAATATTTATCTTTTCGTTTTCGGTCGACACAACAACTTTATTTTATTTTTATGTGGTGCTGAGGACTGAACCCAGTGCCCTGCGCATGCCAGGTGAGCACGCTGAGGGCGCTACAGCTTGAGCGACATCCTCAGCCCCAAGGTATCTTAATTCTAATGTTGGTGTGGAAGAGCAAAAGTTCAAGAATGGTGATGAGGGCTGGGGTTGTGGCTCAGAGGTAGAGTGCTTGACTAGCATGTGTGAGGCTCTGGGTTTGATTCTCAGCACTGAATATTAATAGATAAATAAAAATAAAGTTTCATCCACAACTAAAAAAAATACATATTAAAAAAAGAATGGTGATGAAATTCTCAGCAATTATTTGCCCTCCCAAATATCAAAAGTGATAATACAGCTCTGAAAATTTTATAACTCAGGGTTAAACAGACAGGGACAGAGAAAGCACATTAAAATTGATGTGGGCCAGCAGTCGGTCAAGATGAAGCATGCCTGTAATCCCATAAACTTGGGAGGCTGAGTCAGGAGGATCCCCACTTTCAGGCCAACCTCTGCAACTTAGCAAGACTCTGTCTCAAAATAAAAAAAGTAAAAGGACTGAGAATGTGGCTCAGTAGTAAAGCACCCTGGGTTTAATCCTCAGCACCAAAAAAAAAGGAAAAAAAAAAAGGTAGAGAGAAAAAAGGAAGATGACACAGCAGGGAAGGACTAATCATATTGATTTACAAAGAATAATTTTATGAAAAAAATCGATTTAGCAAAATAAAAGACTTACTATAAATAATTTGAAAATAGTTAATTATCTTGAAAGGTGAAAATAAAAGAGAATAGCTTTGCTATTCCGAGTAAGGATAGATTTATTAAATAAGGCACCAAAATAGGAAAAGATTTATCCATTTGACATAAAAATTAAAATCTCTTTATAGGCAAAAAATGCCATGTAGGAACTGAAAAAGACTCAACACACTGTGAAAAGATACTTGCTATATATACAAGCAAATAATTAGATTCCAAAAAATGAAAACTTTTACATACTAATAAAAAGCAAGCAATCCAAAAAATATCAAATACATATTCATGCTTCTGTTATACTCTCAGAACCTATTTGTAGTCTTAAAATTCCTGAAGAAGTCCAAAGAGCTTTGGTTTCTGTGGGTTATATCTCTCAATATCTGATCAACAGATATTGAACAGAAATCAACATTGAGAAATTTGAAAAATTATGTATTGTTTCTCTTCTTTATTATACATAACAGCAGATCCATTTTGACATAATTATACAAGCATGGAATATATCTTATTCTAATAGACCCCAGGACCTCTCCTTCCCTTTCCCTCTCCTTTCTCCTTGCTCCCTTTCCTCTATTGATCTTTCTGCCATCGGTGGCTCATGTCAGTAATCTCAGCTACCTGGAAAGCTGAGAAGGAAGAATCAAAAGTTTGTGACCATCTTCAGCAATTTAGTGAGGCCCTAAGCAACTTAGTGAGACCTGGACTCAAAGTAAAAAATAAAAAGGGCTGGGGATGTGGGTAAGCCTCTCTGGGTTCAATCCCTAGTACCAAAAAAAGCCCCCAAACCAACCAACCAACCAACCAAATAAACAATATTGTTTCCTTTCCAAATAATAATAACAGACCAGCAGACCAGCTACATGTTAACATACAGAACATTTTTCAAAACAAAGAATGAGAAGAGTGACGTAGTTTTATATTTTTGCAAATTTCTTTAATGTCTGGCTTAGTAGAAGACAGCTGGATTCTCCCATCTGCTTCTGTTTTGTTTTGTTTTGTTTTAATCATTATTATTTCTATTCTGTGGTGTGGGATGAACTCAGGGCCTTGAGCATCCTAGGCAAACATTCACCACTGAGCTGTATCCACAGCCCTTCCTGTCTGCTCCTCTATGCAGTCTGTTGCAGGGTCAATGCCCTGTTGCCTCTGGAAATCTGTACTCTTCATATGTGAGAGAATGGAGATAAAACAAGTCATCACAGTATGATTTTGAAAATAGTTTTGTGTAGGGATGAACACATAGAAGCTACAATGATAGGAAAACAAGAGAATGACAAACCAAAGATTCAGGACAGTGTCTACCTCTAAGAGCGGGAATGGAAAAGCACTTAGAGGGCTTCTGAGATACTCATGTCTTATACACATTATATATAAGAATGATATAATTTAAAGCATAACTTTCTAATGAAATAAAATTCAGTTCAAAACAACTTAAACAATAAAAATAAGTGTAATGTTTTTCATAATTGAAAGGTCAGATATGGTATAATCCAGAGTCCATCCTTCTTTAGGTCATGAAGCCAGATTTAAAGATAGGTGGTTAGTGTAGTTAGGTAAATAGGTCTAATATTGAGTAAGATAAAGAAAATGGAGGCGATTATAGAGAATGGAGTCCAGGAATGCAGAGCAGCACTTGGGGAAATTGAAATGTTAATGTCCCCAAGGCCTAGAACCCATCCTATGGAACTGTTAATGAAACAGCTCACAGCAAACCCCGAGGTGCTAATCAAAAACCGCCCCAGGCCCTTCCTGCCCAGATTACTCCTTCAGCCACCTATCTCCCACCTTTTGGGCCTTCCCACCAGCATTCTATCCATGCAAGATAAAGGAAAACAAAGGACAAGAATGTGGGAAAACTAAAAGAAGATCTTATCTATAAAAAAAGGAAGACCTCCCCCTTCCATGGATACCACCTTTTCCCTTTCCGGTCCCCTTCTTCCTCTGGGGAGAAGTCTTCTCTGCTGTCCTTTAATAAAGCCTTCCACTTTCCACTCTACACTTGCCTTGGCGTGCTTCTTTGGTGTTACACTTCAGCATTCAGGGAAGCAAGAACTCGTCGCCTGTAAACAGCCATAACAGTCACATGGACTATATTGTGAAAAGACGAATAACGGAAGGAAGAATCACTGAAAGAGAATGCGTTCTAAAATGGCAAATGTCTTGAGTCAAAAAGCATAAACAGTTGTCAAAAGTATTTACTTAGTATTTCTCATACTCAGCTTTGAAAATTCTTGTTTTTCCTGTTTGGTTTTGGTAACCTGGATTTCTAGCTGTAATGAAATTTAAGAGGCATAATGATTTTATTATACCCTTCATTATTTTCTTCCCATCACATTCCAACGTATGCTGTAATTTTTTTTTTTTGCTAGAAAGATAATTTTGGTTCAATAATCAGCCTTCCTTTTTAAGTGTCATGGCATTCTGACTGAGAAGTACTGTAACAAACTTGTTAAATAATGACTTCTGTGCCTGCATTTTGTCCTTCTATTCCAGATGTTTCTACAGGTCATAATTGGGGCTGTATTGATCTTTAATATAATGTGTTTTCTCATTTAGTTTGTTACTTTTTTATTTACCTCAGTTTTAAGTATTTTTCCAATTTTAAAATGTCACTGTAGTATAGAACTTTTTCAATCTAATTATGATTTATTTAGAATAATTATGGAATTATTCAAATAGTTGGACATTTCCCTTTTAAGTCTGAAAGTTTTTTTTACAGAGTTATTCTTGATAGTAATCTTTTCAAGGCCTTCTTAAACAGAGTAAATGCTATGTAATTTTATGTTCTCATCCTGATGCAGGGTAATTACGGATGTAAATTACATTATTATAATTACAATAATTTTAGATGCAAGTAGCTGTTTGCTTCTACTTAAGGGGACTGCTCAAATCCATGAGTATAAAATTTTCATGATATTTTTTCTCTTTTCTCAACTTTTCATTGCTATCAGTATACTAGCACCAGGCTGGGTTTGTAGCTCAGTGGTAGAGCCCTTGCCTTCCACGTCAGAGGCACTAGGTTTGATCCTCAGCACCACTTAAAAATAAATAAATAAAATAAAGGTATTGTGTCCTTCTACAACTAAAAACAAAATCATAAACAAAACATTAAAGAATATATATACCAGCATCTAGAAGCAAAACTCAGGACAGCTTTTTTTTTTTTTTTTTTTTTTTTTTTTGTATCTAAAGTGTTATAAACTGAGGAACTAGCTAAACCTTTGATATCACCATGTTCAAATATTTGTAAATAGGTTCTGAGTGAACTTGTCACTAAAAATAAAGTATTTGAATGTTAGTGCCAAGTTTTTGACATTCTTTTTATGTCAAAAGTCTTTAAAGTTTTCAACTATATCTCTTCTTCTTACCAAGCTTCCAGTTATATTTTATATAGTTCAAAATTCTAAAGGAATTTCTAAGCAAGATATATGGACAATTTTACAATCATAGAAAGAATTAGATATGAATAAATGTGCTGAATTATTTTGGTTACATAATATTATTAAGTTTTATAATCCCGTCATTGTCATGTTTGAAATCTATACAATTCTAACTTGTCATTATTAATTCCTTTCCAAGTGATGTGTGATATCTTTTCACAAAAGAAAAAAAAATTAGAAGCATAATTTCTGTCTTATCTTTTTCCAGAGGATAGCTTTTCTTCAGTCCTTGGGGACATAACTTCTAACATCTGTGGGCTTTGAAGGAGGTCATGGGGCTCCTACAGCAGGTAAATGGGGTGGGGGGACATAGTCTGTCCTTCAGTGTCCTTGGATCAATTCCTGGCCATCTTGCTGTGAAGGCCAAACTCACGCAGTAATACAGCATCACATATAGTTGAGGAAGGCAGATGTAAAGGTCGGGCGAACGTCAGGGGAAAAGACCACCAAGAGACTGTCTCATGCAACAGCAAAGGGTTTATTGGGGGTCCAGCATGCTGGGGCTCAGAGCTCACTTCAGAGGAGCAAAGAACAAAGAGCCCCGGGAACAACTTGAGCAGAGCTTATATACATTCTTTGGAGGGGGCAGGGACTTTACATACATCATAACATCCTTTAGCAAATCATCACATACCGTGGGAAAATCAAATAACAACTCTAAAACATGATTAGCACATTCACTGGCGGGAACAGGTCGGGTGGGGGTGATTGGTCAGTACTAAGATGGGTATATATTTAAACTGATTGGTTTAAGCCCTGAGGTGTATACGTGCGGGACTGCACGGTTTCTGAGGAAAGGGGGTTGTTCTCGTTGAGCAACTAGGTGGTCAGGGGAGATTTTGACACACATCTAATGGGCAGTTCCGGGAATTGTTTTACTGCCACATGAATTTCAGGTTCCGAATGCAACTTAAAAACTTTTCAGGACAAACCTTATCCTTTACATTTCAATTTTTTTTTTTTTATCCTTTCACCATAAGTGTTGAAGACACTTGCTTCAGAAATATTCTTGAAGGCTGTGACATCTACTGTTTCCAATGAAGCATTTCTTAATGGCCTCGTTCTTAGACACCCTTTGTCCACAGTTCTAGCAGTGAATGGGCTGCGAGTGGCTGTGGCTCCTTTGGCATCGCTGTTGTTCCTTCTTTTGTCATCTTGGAAGTGAGGATTTGAGAGAGAAATGATTGTTCTTATTGTCTATCTCTTTTTCTTCAAAATTATTTCATTGTTTGCTTCTAAATTTCATATTAAAACACTATTTTGCTGGTGCTTGAAAACTCAAAAATGTCTTGTCTTTTGTGTAAAAATATATAATATTAAAACTCTGTGTATTCCCAAATTCATAGCTTTCTCTTTGCTCATCATGCCCCTCTATTTACATGCTGTGTCCTGGAACATGTCACTGTTAGTCCTATCTCTACTAAATGGTCCTATGTATTGATCTACTGGTGTAATGCCAGATTCGTGGGACCCCAATAGACCTCTAGGAGTCGAATCCAATGCAATCACACAAGAGTCTTCATTGCAATCTCGAACCTGGACTCACAACCATTTCCGATGCAGCAGTCCCAAGGAGTGAGTCCCTGTCCTTTGTTCAGTGAGATTTTATAGGTTTTGGGGGATACTCTATGTGTCAGAACATCATACAGCAAATCATTTCACACCGCGGGAAAATCAAACAACATGCATACTATTTTGTATTCCCATTTCTTTTTAAAATATTTATTTTTTAGTTGTAGTTGAACACAATACCTTTATTTATTTATTTTTATGTGGTGCTGAGGACCCAACCTAGGGCTGTGCACTTGCTAGGCGAGCGCTCTACCACTGAGCCACGACCCCAGCCCTTAAATTCCCATTTCTAAAGCAACTGTTGAATGATATTATATATCTGTAACACCTAGTATAATGCTTACCAACAATACCTAGTACCTGGTAAGGATGTGATGGATAGGCTCCTTTCATTTAGAGTTCATCCAATACTCTGTTTGAGAATGCTCTTGTCCTTTTATGATGAAGTTTAGAAGTGTGAATTTCCTTTTGGCAAGGCATCCTTGCAGGCAGGATACTATGAGTACACGTTTCTACTAGGAAAGCAAAATAGAGACTGGAAGCCAAGACTCAAGGAATTCTGGCCAAAGACAAACAGCCAAATTCCCTCAGAATTGGTTTCCTTGAAGGTATTTGCATTGACTGTGCTTTAGTTCAAATAGCCTTCTTTAAAAGCCATATAGCAGCAGTGTGTGGCAAATCTAGTCATTATAGAGTTTGAAATAGAAGTATTTTGGTATTGGGTAAAATCACCTGGATTATTGCTTCAGCAATCCAATTCATTTTGGAAAGCTACAGTTCATTTTCTGCAGATAATGGAGTATAAAATGCATACCTTTTTGGAATTGGCCCGTCTTTCTAATCACTCAACATCTGAAACTAGTGTGTTGAAGGGATTTTCTTAAAAATACAAGTCAAAAAGCCAATGGAAACTTGACATTTTGCCTTAATGTGTGCATTGAAAGTCATATTCATAAATAAGATTAAGGCCATTTGTATCTATGGTTGTCTAGCAGTATAAATAAAAAAAAATCTTATAAACAAGAGTTTACTAATTACAAACCAACCATCTCTTGGGATGAAAAGAAATATAAGCCATAATCCTTGCCTTTAAAATGTTTGCAGTACAGAAAGGTAGATGATATGTATTATTTACTGAAGTATGAATTCATTGTAGAGTAAAGTAGTATGTCATTATTTGACAATCAATGACACAACAAAAGTATTGTCATGAGAAAGCAGGAAAGAGAAAGGAATTCCTTTGGGCTGCAATGACTATGGGAATCTATGTGGAGGTAAACTCTGAGTTGTACTTGAAGAATGTATGGGCTTTAAATAAAGAAAAGATAGAAATAAAGGTATTCTTGGTGAAAAAGGAACATTAATGGTGTAGTCAAGGCCATGGAGTTAACGTCATTTTGGGGAGAGTATCAGCAGACTGGTTTTTCATGGAGGTAAAAAATTGTATGTGAAAATAGAAAAGGAATTTTGGGCCACATAATGAAAGAGTGTGAAGGCCAGGTTCACTTGTAAGCAGTGAGGACACATTGAGGAAGAATTTAGTAAAAGGAAAGACTGGATCCAAGTTGAATTTTAGGAAAGTTAGTTTGTCAGTTATGTACCATTTGAAAAAGAAGACAGAGAGGCAGGGTAACATGAGGATTAGTGTAGGAGACTAATAAAGCAGGTGAAGTATGAGGTAGAATAGAGAACACATGTAGTTTCTGTGTTCAGCATCTCTCCTTTTCTGAGTCAGTGGTTTAGATGGAGAAGACACCATTCTTCCTCATAAGCTACCGTTTGGTTACATGCCCCAAGCCTTAAGGAATTCTATTCCTTTGGTCATAATTACTGGTTCATGAATAGGCGCATGATCCAAATTGAACCTATCAGGGTTATCTCTAGAGCTTTTTCTGTGAGACCTATCAGGAAAGATAGTCTCTTCTTCAGGGATCCTAACATGGTCAGTGGCCATCTTTCCTATCATGTTGTGTGGCATCCAGCCTCCAAGATGGTCCTCCAAAATTCCCTCCCAATATCCATGCCCTCGGGTACTCACTCCTCTTCCATGCTGTATCAGTGTTGGTCTGTGTGACAAATAAGTCTACAGTGGAAGTGATGGTATGTAATAGATGGCACTGGGTAGGGAGAGAGGCTACAGATTCCAAAATGGAATCAATAGGTCTTAATAATCCATTGGATTTTTAGATGTAAGGGAACATACAGTTTTTGAGCTTGACGAAATGGTTATATCATTAACAGATATAATGATGTCTGAAAGGAATTTTGTTGTTGTTTTCTTGTGAGAGATGAATAGGAGGGGATAAAGAATTTACTTTCAAGCTGAGCCTCTAGATAGTAATATTAGGAATGATATAATGAATTGTCTGTCACCATATGATTCCTTATTAAGCATGTTGGAGAAGGGATTTGTAATATAACATCCCAAATCCTTTCCAATGAAAGGATTTGTTATTCCATTTCTATTAGTTCTCTCTCTCTCTCCCTCCCTCCCTTTCTCTCTGTCACACACACATGCTTGAGAGAATAAATACTGAAAGTCAATGGAGGCAAGAGCCACATTCTCTCTTATTATAGGCCTCTTAACCATTGTTCTCAGTTTCTCATTTGTTGTTTGGCATGAATTCTGAGCATTCCAGCTTGGTGGACAGGCTAGAACCAATATCAGCAAACTTGTGGTCACACTCATCTCTCAGCTTTGCAAGTTACTTCAGTTCCATTCTTACTTGATTCTAGTCTCTATACTACTGGTCGACTCACAAAATGCTGAGAGAGAGAGAGAGAGAGAGAGAGAGAGAGAGAGAGAGAGAGAGAGGAGAAGGTATTCTGGTAAATTGACAAACCCATGTGTATTTTTCCCATTAGAAATAATTTTATTCCCTGCAACTATCTTTTCCTCTATTGCCCAATATATTTCAATTCCCCTATTCCTTAGTTTTCTTTCCTTTGTCAAAAATTATCATCTATTCTTTTTGTTATAAAAGCAAAGCAAAACAAAAACCTTTTCTTTAACACAATAATGAAGAAAAAAATACTTGTAGAAAATAAAACAAATGTAAAATCAAGATAGATAATTGCTAGATTCTTGGCAACTCAAACAAAATAACGAATCTTCAGTATTTTGTATTCAGCTATGATGAGCTTCTTTGGTAATAGTTAAAAATACTTTTAGTGATACAATTATATAAGCCATGCTTTTTATGTTTTTTTCAAGTTTTTGTAATATTTTGAAAACATTTAAAATGCATTTATAGGCTTGAAAAAGCTAACATCTTTCTTTAGTAAGTATCTTATTCATAAGGGGCCAAATCTTGATATTCAGTTGGATTTGTGCAACACAAGCAAACAAGGAAGTGAGACAATGCAAAGAAAACACACCCACCAGATCCTTGCTTAATCCCCCCCCCCAACCAGCCTTCCTTACTCAGCACCTCAGGATTTACTTAGTACTCTTTCTTTCAAGTCTAGAAAAATCTCTTCTGCTTCCATTATTTGTTGGTATCTGCCTCGATATTTACCATTTACTTTCTCTGCATCTATTTGAATATTTCAATGAAAAGGCAAAAAGCATTCTTCGAAAATGTTTGTTTGGGCAACTGTGACCCAGCAAAAACATTGATAACTTTAGTGATTTTTCTAAAACCACATTGCAGAGTTTTATCATTGGAAATATACTTAAAATATAAAGCTTTCTCCTGTCACCTAGGAATGACAAAAAGACCAGCTGATGCAATATTCACTCACAGTTGTCTGATGAAAGCCGGGGAATTCCTAGTCAGGCATTTCTAACTATAATGCCCCTGGCCAGAGGGATGATTTAACTTTTTAAATTCTGTCTGAATGAATAAATGCAAACCCAGAGAGTATTAGGTGGGTCAACTGGCTTCACCATTTCCCTTTTATGATGCTTTTCTTTCCCTGTTCCTCACTCCAGCCTCCCTCCTCTTGTGGACAGTTCATCTCACCATCGCCTGTTATAATGGAGAAGATATTGTCTTTCAGGATAAAGGCAGAATGCCAAAGTGGGAGGCAAAATTTTGGCAGTAATCTGGATTTTCTTAAAGACAATGTGCATTCTTCTTCCTTTATTTCCTTAGAAGTGAAAAACAAATCTCATTAGCTCTAATGGAACAAATTAAGCTGACAAAGTGTTCTTTTATTTTTCTCTGGTCACTTCAGAGAGAAGATTCCTCAGTATTCTTTGTGAGCGATTTAAAAAAGAAAAGATATTTTGCTTTTTCTTTCAACATGCCTTCTTCAGAATACCAGTGTAATTTAATAATAAAATCCCAGTTTCCATGTTGCAAATCTGGTTGCCCTAGTTTAAAATCTTATGTTGAATTGTGAAAAATCAAGCATTTGGTTGCCAAGAAGAGAAGAAAATTCTGTCTTTGAATTGTTTAACTATATAGTCTTGATGGTTTCCACCTAGAGTTCCTGTCCCCCATCCCAGAAAGCTGTCGGGAAAACTATTCCTTTTTTACTATGGACATTTTGTACAAATGCAATGAAACCTTTAAGTAATTTTGGATTTCATTGACTTTTCTCTTACAAATTAGTCTTATTCTCTGAAAAGAATAAAAAGGATTGATTTTGTCAAGAGACTATTGTGACAAAGGAAATGCGGTTTGTGATTGACTAATAAAGGAAAGGTACTGGCCTATGTTAAAACAATTAGCCTTGGAAATTCAGAGACTAGCTTTGGATTGTATAAGTTAAGACAATATGTCAATTCTCTAACCTATGTAAAAGAGATCTAAGACACTCTAGAGGTATTGAAAATTTAGGAATGGATCGGCAACTTTGTATTTGAACTTAAAATTTCTAAAATAATATTCAATAAATGTCACATTTAATTTATTTTTGGGAATATTAAAAAGCAAAAGTGTAACAGGAATCAGTGGTGGCTCTAATTTGAAAGCATACCTCACTATCTGGACTAGTCCATGAGATTTTAGTAATTATTGTAATTTAATAACTTCTACCAGAGTTATTTTTTAAATGCTATCCACAGGCTTGGGGACCTACAAACTGAAGCGACTTGAGATGGGTGAGGAAGTCTGCTGATGACTAAGAGAATCGTCAGACTCCTGTGGTCTTCTCTGCCACTAGAAGGCATAGTCTTGTCAGAGTTATTTTTTTATTTTTATTGTTTTAGCAGTCAGTGGACAACGCCTGGACTTGGGTTTTCACATGGTTCATTTCCTAGCACTATTGCACAGTCCATCCCTCTGGTAGCCTGAAGCAAACTCTGACCGGTGAGCCCATAATTTCAGTACTGAGGATCCTATTTTGAGACTCTGCACTCTCTTCCAATCCTTTCAATGACACAATTGCACATCCTTTATCACATAGGTGACCAAACCCAAGAGTATAGAAGGATCAGTGCTAAGCTCTCAGCATGACGCCAGCTCTGGCTACAAAGTCGGAAGCCCTAGGTGGTTCTCCCACCCATAAGAGCTTAACTCTGGAAAAGTCTTCTCTCCCTGGCCTCAGTGTCGTCTATAAAATGAGACTTCGTGAGGAATTCATAATTTGAAATGATGCTACTTGGAATTTACAGAAATTGTCTTAGATTATAGATGTGTAGACATTGGAGTGCCATTTTAGGAACTCTGCATGTTCCTAAAAGTGCATGTTAGTGCACTTTTAGATGGATACTTAGGTGATGATGCCAGTCCATTTGTAACTAGGATCAGTATTATAATAGCTTTATTCTTTTCAGAACATGAAGCTTTATGAGGAATTCAGAATTTTGGTGTTCTTAGCTCACTATTAATGATATCTTTTCCAGCAATATCTTCCATTGACCAGCTCTTTTCTAGAGACAACTTTTAGTAACATGCATAATCACTCAATTTTTCTCCATTGGAATCTACTTTCATTTTTTTCCAAAGAAAATTGTCTGATTTTTTCCCCCCTCTAGGGAAGTTTTGGGCATTTCTCCTTATAAGCAGTAGCTTGAATTTCACCAGGGTTTCCTAGGTTTTTATCCCTGCCTTCTCCCATCTCCTTCGATTTACAGAGGCTTTGATCTGAAGTCCAGTATCTTTCTCTAGCTCCAGAAAATTTACTTTTATTATTTATCTATTTTCTGATTTCATTGCTTGTATTATATCCTTCTGAAACATACATGATGATTTTTTCTTTAGTATTGTATTCTGGGAGAATCTATCAGTTTAATCTGTTGGTTCTAAAAGTTCATCTCCAACTATGTATACTCTAGAATTCAGTTCATTTATTAATATTTGAAGATTCCCTGTTTTGAATTCTGTGTATAAATAATTGACTTAATTATAGTACCTTAATTCATAGCACAATCTTCTAATTTGCCCATATAAGAATCTTGCTTCATTCATTAAATTTTTAAAACTTCATCCCTGATTTGTATTCCTACCACTGTTTCTATGTAAGATGCTGGATATATATTCCTGGAAATGAATATATCCTTTTATGCCAGAAGATATTTTGTTGTTTTCTGTGTTTTTCTTAATAAATAACATTTTCTTAATAAATACCTATGGAGTATATACATATATATATGTTTTAAAATTTTATATATATATATATATATATATATATATATATATATAGAGAGAGAGAGAGAGAGAGAGAGAGAGAAGTAATATATATATATATATATAATATATTTAAAATATATATTATATATAATATATTTTAAATTTGGCAATAATGTTTTGAGTCTCAAGACCTCAACTTACTTCTCTTTTTAAAAGTTATCCTTGCTAAATGGAATATTTTTTCAAATCTCTCCAAATATGTTAGTTATGGTTAAAGTCTTATTCTGTTGTGTCCATTAATTTTTTTGTAGTTTTAGTTGTTCTGTTATTTGAATTGAGTGATCCTTTCCAGTTGTGTTTATATTCCTCCTGTCTTTGGTAGTGATTTGTTCTACTATTGGTGAGAGTTTTTTTTTTTTTTGGCTAGATGAGAATTCATGTTTACTTTTCTGTTAAGTCAGGTCCCCTATTTTTTTTTTTTTTTTGCACTGAAGATGCTGTTTATTTTAGTTTTAAAAGGCAAAACAAAGGCAGTACTTTCCAGTAGCTAAAATGGCTGAACTTAATGTTTAATTAAAAACAGTAGTGACAAAGCCACATTTCCATTTTTCAATTCACAAAGATAGAGTTTTCTTTAAAAAGATACCTGAAACAAATTACAGATATTCTAAATGATTACTATTCAAACATTATCATTACAATAAAATTAATATAATATCAGTTCTTTTCTTTGTAAATAGTAGGACTGAATGCACAATCTTGTTTAGATTGTCCAGTGTTTGGGCAGGTTCTTAATTGACTTATTTATTTTTGTTCCTCTTATACTTTACTCCAGGATCCAGAGGAAATAGACTAGAGGGTGAAAACCAACTTCACACTGGTAAGGCTGGGTTGACCCCAAGCTGCTGGGGGCACTATGAATGGGAAAAAACTCCAGGTGGGCTCTGATTCCCAGGTGGAGGGAGCGTCTCAGGGAGGAGGACTGGCTAAGGAAGGAGGTGACTAAGGGTGCCGAAGTCTGGCTGGGCACAAAATCATGAGCCACTCACAGCCTTGTAGATTCAAACAGCAATTCTTTATTCCCAAACTCACACCGGCACTCTACAAGCACGTTCTGGGCAAAATCCACACTCTCCACTGGGCTCTGAATCCCAAATACTCTCTGAATCCCGCGAGAACTCAACGGGAACTCAAGGCGCCTGAGGCAGCAGGATACGCCCTATTCCCAGCAGGAATCACCTTAAACCTGGAACCGCCCTAAACCCCCTAAACCACCATCCGCCCTAAACCCGGATCCGCCCTGGTCCTTGAGCAAGGTCACCTTTCATGCAAAGTCACTGCAAATGACCTGGGTCCACAATGGAGAGTCCTTTCTCTAAGCAACATGGGGTAGGCTGACAAGGAAATTGCCATGTGTCGTACCTACTTAGCTATGGCTTTCAGCATAAGGGACCTGGCCTCCTGGGTGAGGGAGGTCAGTTTTATGGGCCCAGACCCCGTGACTAAGTGGCCTGGATGGTTTTCTCTATCCAGTCGGTGAATTTGCAGAGGTCGGTGTAGACACCTGGCCGACCAGGATATCCACACCAGACTTGTTTGGGCAGCCTTTTAAATGTACATTACAAAATTGACATTATTTTATCTTCTT
The DNA here is from genome assembly GCF_047511675.1 of Marmota flaviventris. Taxonomy (NCBI): domain Eukaryota; kingdom Metazoa; phylum Chordata; class Mammalia; order Rodentia; family Sciuridae; genus Marmota; species Marmota flaviventris. The sequence goes on from NC_092498.1 coordinate 26,533,347, forward strand.
GTCCAGAGGCTCCATGGTCTGGGGAACAGAGAAAGATGGCTTAATCTGTAAGTAAGTAATCGGAGTAAGCCATTCCAGTGTGCCATTGCACAGAAGGTTGACTAGGGAACTGAGTGCTGTGTATCTCCAAAAGCTAGAAAAAAGAATTTTTAAATGTTTTCATCAAAAATAAATGATAATGGGCAGTAGATATGTTTAATGTGATTATACAATATATCAAAACTTCATATGGAGGCACATTAATATGTATAATTTTTGTGGTTTTATATACCAGTTAAATTTTTTAATTAAAAAAAATAAAGAAAAAGGACCTGTTTCCAATTCTTGGCTTTTAACCAATGAAGTTCATCAACTTTCATATTCGTATTTTCCATGGACATCTGCAGTATGTCCCAAAATTTCACCAAATTCTGGGGGGTGGGCCTTGGATGAGCAGTAGGATTCAGATTTTCTTCACACAACTCTCTGAACTGGTAGAATTTCTGGGCCATGAGGAGTTTGGGCACTGCCTGCTGTGGTTTGGATTTTCCCTAGAACAGGTCCTATCCATATCCTTCATTATTTATCTGGAGCTCAGCCACTGGTATTGTCAGGAAAGAGCCATGAACAGTTGAAGGGTTTTCTAAGGAGTGAACATGTTCAGCCTGTTGCCTAGGGAACGCCAGCACTGTCACAGCCCACATTTTTTGGTTAATATAGGTTTAATTCCCTATTCACTATGCTGGAAATCTTCCCTGTTGCAAGCTGCTTCTTGCTTCCATTGCAATGTAGGGTGAATACTTTTCCACTGCCAGGCAGATGTCCTCAGACCCAGAAGAGTAGCTCTTCACAGAGCATCTGATGCCTTTAGGTTCCATTTTTAATGATAAAGGAAAGCAGCAGAATGTGTGGCCTAGAGGGCTGGTGCATTTGTTTTCGAGGGGTGTCCTAACAAATCACAAACTGGATGGGTAAGAGAAATTTATTCTTTCATAGTTCTGAAGGCTTAAAGCCTAAAATCAGGGTGTTGGCAAGGCCATGCAACCTTTGAAGCCTCCAGGGGAGGATCCTTCTTTGCTTCTTTCATCCCTTGGTGTTCTCTGGTTTATGATCACAGAACATCAGATTCAACCTCTGTCTTCACATGGTTGTCTTCGCTCCGTGTCTGTGTATCTCTGTGTTTTCAGATGGCATTATCCTTTCTGTGTCTTTTTCCTCTTCTTATAAGGGCACTAGTCATATTGATTGAGGGATCACCATACTCCACTAGAACCTCATCTAAAAATGTTATATCTAAATGACCTCTTTCCAAGTAAGGTCAATTCTGAGGCACTGGGATATAGGACTTTCACATATTTATTTGGAGGTGGGAACACAATTTAACCCATAAAAACAGTGGAAAAGGCTTACCTTCCTCTCCTTGTATATGGACCTGCTTCTTCAGGCCCAGAGTTACTCTGTGAGTCTTCTCTTCCAGAACTCCCACTTAGAGACCTGTACATGACACTTTATCCTGGTGGCAAATGTTCCAATCAGACTGCCTTTTTATTTTTCTGCTGCTTATGTCACTGTGGAAGTCTCCTTGGACTGCTTCTCGGGCTCCAGCATCCAAAACAGGAGACTCTGCCAGTCTTTTAGATTTATTTATAAATGAGTTCTGCAGCCAAGTTTTTGGGTAAAAGTCATCACTGACCAGATTTTCTGACTTTGGTCCTTTAATGACTCACCCAGTGATTTCTCCAGGGCTGATTTGGTTTGGCTAGGATGGAGTGTAAAATTCATCTGGAGTTTTCTTAAGAACTGTTGCTTACTTTTGCAATGGCCTCTCTTTGAATCTTGTGAGGCACTTTCTCTTTTATTTCTCTGTTAACCTGATCCCATCTATTTCCTCCTCCTCCAAGTGCTTTTTATATTCCAGAAATTCCTCAAATTTTCTGGTTTTCCAATGGTACATTTTCCTTGTTTTCAGTCTTACAGACCCTTATTTAAACATAGCTTTTTGCATTTGGGTAGAAGACAGGCATACCACAATGACATGGTGTAAAGTGTTGGTCTAAACTAGGGATCATCAAACTTGTTTTGCAAAGGACAAGATAGTAAATATTATGGGCTAAAATATCTGTGTTGCAACTACTTAACACTGCTGTTGTAGTGTAAAACAGACATAGGTCAAAAATAAAAATGAGTGGAAGTGCTGTATTCCAATAATACTTTGCTTTTACAAACAGGTAGTGGATCAGTTGCAACATATTCCAGAAACCAGTGGTTCTCAAACTTATCATGCATACACATCTTTGGAAGGGCTTGACAAAACATAGATTGCTCTCTTTACCTCCAACATCTGAGTCAAGAGGTCTGGAGTGGGGTCCCAGAATTTGCATTTCTAGTAAGCTCCCAGGTGATGCTGAGATTACTGATCTTTAGACTATATTTTGATACCCTTACACTTACCTAAGTCATTTTTTGTTTTCTAACCACCAATTATTTAGTTATTTACTAATAGTGTAACCATGTTCCTCATTCATTCAGTCATCCAACAAATATTGAACAAATATGAATACCCAACAAATATGAACTTCTACTCTGTGCCAGGCTCTGTTCTAGGGTGTGAGAATAGTGTCATAAATAAGACGAAAAAAGAAAGCCAGTAAGAAGAGTAGAGAGTGGTACAGGAAGATAACTATTTTAGATAGTGTAATCAGGAGAGGTCACTTGGTTTTTATTTTTTCATTTTTTAACTTTTTTTGGTACTGGAGATTGAATCCAGAAGTGCTTTACCACTGAGACACATCCCTAGCCCTTTTTGTATTTTTATTTTAAGACAGAGTCTTGCTGAGTTAATTAGGGCCTTGCTAAATTGCCAAGGCTGGTCTTGAACTTTTGATCCTCCTGCTTTAGCCTCCCAAGTCCATGGGATTACAGAGGCGAGGTTACTCTGAAGAGATGACATCTCAACATATGTGAGTGATGCAGAAGAGTTATCATGTGAAAACTGAGATGTAGGCAGGATATTCCAAACAGAGGTAATAGTCGCCAGTGTGCCCTACAGCTGGAATGAGTCTTTGCTTGAGCAAAAGCAAGAAAACTAGTGTAATGGGAGTGGCTGAGTGAGGTAAAGCGCATAAGAGATGGATTCAGAAAAGTAGGCAGGGTCCAGGTATTTTAGGAATTTTCAGGTCACGGTAAAGAGTTTGTGTTTTATTTTAAATTTTATGGGAAAGCATTAGAGGGGTTTGTTCAGAGGAATGGAATGACAGCCTTTATGCTTTTGAAGAATCACACTGCTTGCTGGGTGGAAAAATATTCTGGGAGGGGTGGTGGTATAAGGGGCTGAGAGCAAGAGTGGGCGCAGGTAGGCAGACCAGTTGGGACATTTACTGCAGGAATCGTAGGAGAGGGATTACAGCAGCCTGGACCAAGAAAATTCAGTGATGAGATGCAGTTGGAAGCTGAATGTATTCTGCTGGTGCAACCAACAGAATTTAATGATAAATGAATATGGATATGAGGTAAAGAGCAGCGTTAAAGATAACCCTTGGAGTCTGTCTGGAGTAAATGGGTGAGAATGGGAAGGAAATTAAGATTTTAGATTTTAAATTTTGCATTTGAGATATTTTTCACATTTTCAAGAGGGGTTATCAGAAGGCAGTTAGATACAATAAGCCTAGAGATCAGGTGAAGGCTAGGGATACAAATCTGGAACTCATTAACATACTTTTCATGTTTTATATTTAAGGCCCAGGGACCTAAGGAAATCAGCTATGTTGTGGGTGTTGGTGGAGAAGAGGAGGAAGTTGAGTTAACCTTGCTAACAATGAGATGATGGGAACTAGAAGAGGAGCCCGCAAAGGAAACAAGATCTGTAAAGAGCATGGTTTCCCAGAAGCCAAGCAAACAATATGATTCAGTAAAGAGTCCTAAAACTAGTCAGATGTTACTGGGTAAGCAAATAAGATGAGGACTGAGATGATCTCTTGATGATCTTGACAAGACTCGTGCAGTGGAACAGGGAGGGCTAAAGCTGTTCAGATTTTTTTTTTTTTTTTTCAAAAACAGTGGGACTTTCTACAGGTCTGAAAGAAAACAACTGCCAACAATTAAGCTATAGTTTTCAATAGTGAAGATTTGAAATAAATACATTTTCAAGCCCCATTTTTTTTTCCTATAGCATACATCCATTATAGAACACAGAAAGTATACCAACATTTTTTTTTTTTTTTAAAAAAAACCTTTTCCAGGTGGTGAGAAAAAGAAAACAAATGGAAGCTTGGAGAGGAGGAAAGAAGTGCGGACAAAAGGGTAAATGTGTATAAACCTGGTCAAGTTCATCTTCTTCAGTGTGGGTGACTGTAGGTGAGGAGGAGTTTAACCTGCGCCTCCCTCCCTCCCAGGTTAGGGAGGTTAGACAAGAGCATGGTTTCTCCTGGTCCACACCATATTTCCCCAAGGAGACCTTCCCTCTTCCCTCTGTCCTCCTCCTCACGTGTTGGTGGTTTCAGTGGCAAGTGACTGTAGCACTGGTTCTTTTGAAATTATAGCACCTCTCTGCAAACCCCGTCTGACCCCACAGCTGGCTACTCTGTGAAATTAGAATGAGGACTATTTAGCACCTTTGGTTCCCAGCTGTTATCCTAGTTGCCAAAATTGGGGAATGTAGAGCCCACATTGTTACAAGGGCTTGTGAACAGGGTGGAAGAAGTAACAAAAAGGCAGAGCTCCTGGTCCAGCAGCCCAATTGAACTTTGACCTCTATGACACACATAATAGGCTTTTGTTAAGAGATTTTGATCAAGAGGTTATTTTTTTTTCTATTCAATACAAATAAACCCACCCCTTGAGTTCTCATGCTGTTTAATTTCACTGTGCAAATCCATTTGTAATAGTACAATTTCGATTTATAAGATGTGGGTTGAATTCATTTCCTATGGTCATGTGTTCAGCAGGCACCAATCACCTGGGCTTGATCATCAGTACCCCTGGACTTAGCTCCCAGTTCTTTCACTCTTAGTCATTCATGTCCAGCTGAGGTACAGGAGAGAGTCTTGGTTCTAAGATCAAGAGGTTCCTTACCATTACAACTTTGCTGCCTTTGTTCATTTTCCCTCTTCTCTCTATTCAATGCTGTTCAGAAACACAAAGATTTTGCTGAGGGAAGCCTTGTTTTAGTGGGGTCATGCCTCCAGGCAAGAGATTAGAGAATTCAGGTGACCTCTTCATTCTCTTCCAATTCAGTAATTTTATAGCTGCAGGAACTGTTAACTTGTTCTTGGCACAGTTAAAATGAGCATCTGTGAGAAATGATGGTAATGTGACATACTAGCAGTAGAGTACTGAAACCCCCAGTCAGCTGAAGAAGTTCGATTGGTCCAGAAGAAGGTACTGGACTTTAGCTTCAGGTCATGTACAGTGGTCACCAGTGAGTGACTTATTAATTTATTCAAGTGCAGGATTATTTAAAAAAAATAAAAGGTGGAATAATCTGTGACCTCTTCAAAGGGCTCTTGAAAACACCTGAAAAAACTGGCACACAGAAAGAGGACTTCTAATTAATTGAATAAAACAGCACTAAATCCACACTGGAAAATTTCTAATACCTTTACTTTGAAGACTGCTTTTAGAAAAAAAAAAAAAAAGGCTATTACATCTTGTTCATTTTCTTGGAAGAAAATTCTAGACATAGTAATAATAAAGAAAATTACATATTTTTATTATGAATTTGTATGTTTAATTTTACAAATTTTGTGCTAATAGGCCATAATTTCTTACATGCTTCCACAGACACATAAACTATGGTGTGAGAATAACATCAGAATCATACACTTCTTTTTTATTGTCATAAGACATTAAATGTAACTCATTATTAAAATACTAAAGACATCATATTTCAACAGTTTTTTAAAACCCAAGTCCTTGTTGAACAAATGTTTAAAGAAAATAGAGCCCAGGTAGATCACTGTGAGCAGGAAAAGCAGCTCTGCTTGGAGAAGGAAGAAGGCACTGGGCTCAGGTCAGCAAGGATCCAGGTGCTGTTCCTTCTGCTTCAGGGAGAACTGGTGTGACTGTCCTCCACAACTGTGTTAACCACATCAAAAGCTTTATTTAAAAATTAACTTTTTAGTCAGGTGCGGTGACGCACACCTATAATTCCAGCTAAGCAGAAGGATCACAAGTTCCAGGCTAGCCTGGGCAATTTAGCAATACTCTGTCTTAAACTACAAAACGAATAGGACTAGGGATGCAGCTCAGTGATAGCGCACTTAGCACATGTGGTCTCCATCCCATGTTCCACAAAAAAAATGAAAACAATCCTTTTCAAAGAAGCAGGGAGATACCTTCCTTTCCCTTCTCTCTGCCCAAAGTTATGCTTTTCATAACTACATTTGTGTGCCCTGAAACTAGCTGCATCCCTTAGCAACTGAGATTATTGTAAACAACTTACAATGTATAGACTACACTTTCTGGTTTTGTTTTGGTTAAAAATTCTGTTCCTTCTATAGAACTTTCTATTCTGCTTAATAGCATTGTCCTTTAAGGCATCCAGGTAGAAGGAATCCTAGATGTCCCATCCTAAAAGCTTTCTTTTCCCTCTATACTCATTCTGTTGGTTAATTCTACCCTGGATATTCATTATTTCTCCTCTTTCCTCCGTAACTCCCATGCAATGACCTTCATTTGCAAATTTGTTGTCTGTGTCCTAGGATATTGCAACTGTCTTCTTAAATATCTTTAAGGCTTTCCAACCTTCCTTTATCCTTTGCCTCTTACCATCAGATTCATCTCTATGGTATATAGTGATCTTTCTGAAGTGCAACTAATGATGTTAAGCCCTTTTCAAGTTTTTAGAGGCTTCTCCATTCCTAGAAGGACAAAGTCCAAACACAGTTTCATTTCATGCAATGACCTTGGTGATCCATCCAGCCTTCGCCTATAGTTTATCTGGAGTTTTGTCCACAGATTCTGTTCCAGAAGACTTGAACTAGACCTTTCAAACAGGTCATGACATACCAGTCCTCCCATTCTGTTGGCAGGACTCCTACTTACATTTTAATATGCAGCTCAAATAGTTCCTTGTTTTCTGGATCGACATCACGCCTTTCCAACTTTACCATTCAAACAAAGAGTCATTCCTTCCTTAGTGATTCCAGGAAGGCTGGAACTCGATTTCCCATTCCCAGCACTACAGGTGCAGGCACCTGGCCATGCAGGTGAGGGTTCAGGCACGCGACTGCTATGGATGTGCATCTAATGTTACTGTGTCTATCAGTGTAGACACAGTCTGTGTTGATTTTGAGACGAGTGTTTCAGGAATAAACCTGGTTAGAATAGAAAGTTCTGTAGAAATAGTCATACTGTACCTCATAAATATGTGTAACAATTATGTGTTAATAAACAATTTTTAAATTTAAGGAGATGGAATTGCAAATGACCCTGCTTTGATCATCATACACTGTGTGATATGGTGCAGTATCACACTGTACCCAAACATGTACAATTAAAATAATAATAGTAAATACAATAAATTTTTTATAGAAACTAAAAAAACAATAATCATAAGTGCTGAATATACTTGTATTGTAGATTCAGATGGCATATTTTTCATTACTTATGATACATGTTTGGTGGGTAGAAAAGACTGGTATTTTAAGGCCTTTCATCACTTATAGTGCTATATACTCTGACAAATTAGATGTGATTGCTTTTGTTATGCTTAGTTTTATCAAACAGAAAACATGCTAAGATCAGTATTAAAAATGTTGTTTTGCTTTGAATCAAATGTGAAAGGAAACACACAAATTTCAAAATCATCACCCATAAACAGAGAGATAAAGTAGGATCCTCAAGTAGTCATTTTATTAACAAATACAAATTTGAAATGTTTATGATAAAACATGTTAACGTTAAACAAAAATGTGTGTAAATAGTAATTCTACAACTGAGAGGACATCTCAGTTTTGTTAATTTTGGTGACGTCTTCCCAACCACGTCTAATTTTCAGTATCTTCTTCCTTAAGCATGGCAGGAATAGTACAGTTTTACATATCAGGACAATGATTGGGAGAAAAACAGCTATCATAAAAGTTGGAGGTGTATACCATACAAATTGTTTTATATCTACCCATTTATTCCAGGCAAAAATCAATGCATGTATTGTACCAAGTAGAAGTGAAACAATTCCTAGTTTGCTCTGTAAAAGAAAAACAAAATTACCTTAGTGAATTTTGGTTCAATAAGAATTTGTTCCATCCTATTTCATCTGAATCTGTTCTGTTGCTTGGAAATCCTTTCATTTATTTATTAGTGTTTTCCTAACACATTTCTCAACAATGTCCATTCACATATTTCTACTCATTTTACATATTCTCCCTTATCACCTCACTTTTGGGTAATGTTCTCATCTCCAGGCTAAACTGAGAAAATTCACAGTCTTCCTTTTAGTCTTAGGTGATCAATACTTCTATCTTTTCTTTCTCTGCCATTTTGTTCATCTATTTTATGATGTTTATTTTATCATGCTTTGTCTTATGCATTTGCTTAAACTAAAATCAGGAACTGACTCTTATTTATCACAAGGTCACTGCAAAGTCAACATGAAGTGCACATTTCAGGTATTTAATAAAGGTAGGTTGACCAAAGATTACTGCAAATATCAGCTTGACTTCAATGATCTTTATAAACTATGAACACAACTAATGTGATTCACTCTGATTTTGCTAAATGAATACTAAAGTGAATGAATATGTTTTTCAAAAAAATTAAACATTCAGATGAAATGGGAAAATACTTGTAATTATTTCAATGTTTCAGCAAAATCTAGAGATGTAAAGAAAAATTTCAACTTTCTTTGGAATACTCTGACATCATACAGATTAGGTACTTATAAATAGTTGCTCATGTATATAATTTTATGGCATTCTCACAATAGCTCTTCTAGGTGACTTTGATTTCTATTTACTGGAAATGGTCATGAGTCTGCCAGAAGGAATCTAACTCACAATTACTGTACTCTTGAACCCCAATAAATACAATTAAGTAGTTATGTTTATATTTTCAGATATGAATCTCTTATGTAAATCATAGTGTAATTCTGAATGAAAAGTTACTAGATTAGTCATTGAAAAATACATATATTTGGTTGCAGATTAATCTTACCAAATGTGTACTGTATACTTATTATAATCTGGGTATTGTACCTACAGTGGAATGAACTCAGTTGCTAAGATGCAGTGTTTGAATCTCTAATTAAATCTGAAAAATTATGCTCAGCTCATGTGTGGCAGGCAAACATTTCCTGAGGAACAGAGAACTCCAATGGCTTCCAGGCTGAACATACACATTTGGAAAACACTTTGCTTAGAGAATGCAGTATCATCTCTAAACCACATTGGAATAATTCAGATGCAGAGATATTTCCCAGCTTAATTAGATATGTTTGTTGGATATAATGTGCAGATATGTAGAAAGGATAGTGGGGAATGTCTGACTTTGTGGAAATTTCCAAAGATGTCCACCCATGAAAGTTAAGGCTATGTAATTAAAACAATTTTGGCAGTGCTCATGATGGAATTAAATTTAGTCCTTTGAATTTTACAGATATGGGCCCCCTTCTGAAGTCTGGCACAATGTTCTTCTTAAGGGTAATCTTCCACTAGGAGATAAATTTAAGTAAATCTAAGATAGTTTTTGAGTCCCAGGAGTATTTAGAAACTTCAAAGGAGTAAACTATCTAAAATGTAACTTGGGAAAAGCAGGTCTTAAAATGAGATATTAGAATACCTTTGGTTAATAAAAGTCTTTATTTCAATGAGAGATTTTTCACCCTAGTTAGTATAAAGCTGTCCAATTTAAAAGGCATGACTCAAGTCAGGGGATGGGTAAAAGAATTTTTTAATTTGTAGGAACTATTAACCAAGGATATTCCTAGAATATCACATTATAGTTATTAGGTGGGTAGCAAATATAACAAGTTTCAAATGTTAGAATATTTTTCTTTTATGTCTATAAAATGCATCCTATTTAGAAGAAATAGAGAAAAAAACAAGAGAACACATTATTAACTGGAACAAGTGTGGGATATTTATATTGGAAGGCATTTGTTATTCTTTATGGGCTACGGTCAAATATTTAATATTAGAAGCACAAAAAATTGGCCTCTCTGAGGGACTAGAGTTACTTTAAATCATTTACCTGAATATAACGGAATTCTCTCCATGTCAAAGAGTCGCTCACAGATGGAATAGATGTCACAGCCAACAAAGTCAGTATTGCAAGTCCCACAATTCCCAGAGATACATAAATCTCCATTCTCCAAACATCGTGCTCAATCCAGGCATCTTCTTTATTTTGTTGGACCTACCAGAAGGTAAAAGAGGAAAGAAAATATGGAAACCACACTCATTTCTCACCTGTGAATCTCTTATACATGCTTTGTCTAAAATAAGCCTACACAATTTGTAACTTTTTTTTTTTTACATTCCTTTAAGAGTAATTCAGAGGAGCTCTTTCTTTCTTTATATTAATATAATATTTATATAATACATTTTAATTATCTAATAATTATTTAATGGTCTACTTATATGGAATTGTAGTCAATGTAATGTGGTATTGCAAACAGAAGAACAATCAGCATTAAAAAGTAATCTTGTGAGAGTGTTAGAGGATTGAAATGTGGCCCTGTCCATTAAATAAATAAATAAATACATACATACACACATTAATGTATATTACATATTATTTGATACATTTATTTATATATACATATAAATAAATATATACGTATATTTAGTATATATATGTGTGTGTGTGTGTGTGTGTATATATATATATATATATATATATATATATATATATATATATATATATTTATATTTATTTATTACCAGGGATTGAGAACAGATGCCAGAGGCCCTTAACCACTAAGCCACATCCTGGCCCTTTTTAAAATTTTTTGTTTTGAGACAGGGTCTCACTAAATTGCTTAGGGCCTCACAAAATTGCTGAGGCTGGCCTTGAATTTGTGATCCTCCTGCCTCAGCATCCTGAGTTGTTGGGATTACAGGCATGCACCACCCTTCCCGGCAACAAAATATTTTTTATTGTTGTTAAAGTCGTACTTTATTTTCAGCTTAAAGAACATTTCTTAATATAAAACTATATAACTAAGCCCTAATGTGACTATAATAATTTTTTTTTATTGGTTGTTCAAAACATTACAAAGCTCTTGACCTATCATATTTCATACATTTGATTCAAGTGGGTTATGAACTCCCATTTTTACCCCGTAGAGGATAGGAAAGATAGCAGAATACAACAGTCACTAGTATGGCAATATGTAAAAACGTGGATGTGTAACCGATGTGATTCTGCAATCTATAATAAAATTTTAAAAAATTAGATAACTTTCTCAATCCAGGGTTTCAATGGGGGCTTGGGGTATTGATATTACAATGAGAAGAGATTAATTTGTTAGGTGATTTAGACTTTTTAGTTTAGTAATACTGCCAACATCTTTATCCTACCTGTTGGTATGCCCATTTTAGCAACTTGTATCTGTAGGATCGCCTCATTGGATAAGACAGACTATAAATTGCATGTAGAACAGCAAAAAAGAAACTGAGAAGCCCAAACTGCTTTCTTGTTAACAACCACCTATCTAGCCAAGGTGGGAATTTCTTATACTTCGTTCCATTACGAAGCTGTACAATTGCTGCTATCACGCCTGGCAAATAAACCAATGCCAAGAGGGTGATGGAAACCACTGGCAAGACTTTGTTAATGACAAGAATTGGAATCCTATAAAAATACTGTTTATGGGAAGTAACTAAAGGATGAATTATTTCCCTTAGGAGAGTGTAAAAAAAGGTCAGAGATGATATAATAGCAGCTATTTTAATTGGCAGGCGCCATTTTGGAAAGAGTTCCTGTTTGTGCTGAAGTTCTGAGGGGCAATCAAATTCATCAACATGGGCTGTTTGCTGCAAATGCAAAAGCACAGGTCTTTTTAGCATGCTGGTCTCTCCAGTGTCCTCAGTCTACAAAAAAAGAGAAAAGATATATCTTAAAATTGAACAATACATGAAATTTTCCTTAATCTAATTACTTATGGCCCAGTCATTGTGCTTCTCAGTGAATAAAGGCATTGAGAATCTTGCTTTGGATACTGGTCAGGTAAAGATAGCATAGTTTATTTAACTGTCCAAAGGTCTACTTGACTACTTTGAAATTCTCCATTCATTTCTGTTATTCATTTGTTTTTAAGAAAAAAGAAACACATACTTCCAATACCTTCACAAAAGCATAGGTCCTTGTGTCTATTTTGAAGATGTGAAATAATGGAATATGGCAACAGAGAAGTCAAAATTGAAAAAAGGTTTTTAAAATCACAATAATCTCTGGTAAAATAATAAACTTATAAATTGTAATAGTTGTGTTTGTTTTGCAAATATTTTATTGGTTCCTAGGTAACTCTTGGTAATGCACTGAAGAGTGAATTATTCATTAATTCAAAACATGAAGGATCAGGAATAATATGGTCATGACTATTATGGATAAATTATGGATAAAAATCCATAATTTCCATCATGTAGTCTTGCTTTACATAGTTTATTTTTTAAAAAAACTTATTTGTTTAAGTATTGATAGACATATATACTATTGGAAGGTAAAACAAAGGCTATATATAAATAGTTAAATCCCACAGAGATGATCTATTTCCTGAGAAAGTTAGTCTTGATCCAGTTGAATTTCTAGGTAGTCAACAATTCAAAAGAAGATTATATTGAATAATTTGTCATTTCTCCAACTGATACACAGAAAAATTTTAAAAAGCTCAAAATGAGATTTAATATCAGTGTTTCATATTGTGCTATTATTATGAATAAATTTGCTTCTCACTCAACGCTATTATTCACTTTTATAGCTCTCTATATGGAACCAGAACATTTTAATGCTTTAAATGATGTTAGTGATTATCTTGTTCATCTCATTTTATGCAGAGTAACTCTAATTCACATGGTTCTCTATAATTTTCAGTGTTTAAAAAATGATCCCTTTTACCATTTGAATTTTACTTTGAGTAATAAATCACTGTTACATCCAATGCTTATTCTAATTACTCCATCTAGAAAGGCTATAGCTTCTGTCATTTCTTCATGTTAATACAGACTAAGTATAATTAACTGAGATCAATTCTCTGGTTAAGAGTGAAGAATTATGGAACAGCAAGGAAAACAACTTGAAAAGAGAAATGATTTTGTTTTATGTACACAGTTATTTTTATAGGGTATATGTTTATAATTTCTTAATTATCTTTTTCATTTTATGTGATTAAGATAAGATAAATAATTTCTGTTAAAAACTATACTTGAAACAATTCAGAAAGGTAAGAGTTTGGAACTAAAATTTTCTGCCTCTTTTTAAGTCAAATATTATAATAAGAAACATTTAATCCTGTGGTTGACCAAAAGTGGGACAAGGGATTCTTATCCAAAAGTGATTTTTTTTGGTTGAACAGTGAATCATCAATTTACTTGGTGATCTCTTAGTAAGCTGCCACAGTGTCTGTGAGAAAAATGCTTGCTTACAAAAATTATGTTATATGGCATTCTACTTAAAAATTTTTTTTTAATGTTTCTTTTACAGACTGTTAGAATTGGAAGGAACTTAGGGATTATCTCATTCAACTCTTTCTTTCACTTTTTTGTTTTGGTATCAAGGAATGAAACCAGGGGTGCTGAACCAATGAGCAACAACCCCAGCCCTTTTTATTTTTTATTTTGAGACAGGGTCTTGTTAAATTGCTTAGGGCCTTACTAAGTTGCTGAGGCTGGATTTGAACTTGCAATCTTCCTGCCTCAGCCTCTGAATTACTGGGATTTATAGGTAGGTATGTGCCACCATATCTGGCTCTAACCTTTTCACTTTATAGATAAACCAATGCCCAAAATTTTCAGTGATTTCTTGAAGGTTATTCAGCTCAGTCCCTGAATATCAGTCAAAGTACTATTTCTCTCATATGTACCACACTGCCCTTTACCATCACAGTATTAGTGACAGGAACCCAAGTGCCCATATCAGCAGACTAGGATGAAAGTCACTTTCACAATACCAGGAGATACAGAATGGCATTTGAATTAGGTTTAAAGATTTTAATTATTAACCCCTATTTTTTATTATTTTACCAAAAAATCATCATCTTCTAGATTTTTCCTAGGCTTCATTTTCCAAAGTTCTTGGTTTGTGGTATCTTTTCTGCTGTCCATGAAGTCTATAAAATAGTATGGCTTCAGCCACCTAGAAAAATAAAAAAATAAGTAATCTTTTCAAGTCTATTGTATTCATGATGTTAATGTTCGACGGGATGATATGGAGGATTTACTCACTTAAATATTAGAAAAGCATATAACTTTCAATTAAAATTCAGAAAGTGACTGATTTACAGATTTGAAGAGTCTCAGATTAGTGCATTCATGTCAGGAGTAATCACTGTTCTTCAGTAAGTAGTAATTAGTTTTTGTGCAGGAACTGCCAATGTCTACATGGAATACAAACTGTCCCAACCTTTTACCTTTAGAAGTTTAACTCCAGGTTCTCATTGAGAGGAAAGCCAACTCTCCACAAGGGTCAACAAAATTAGAAATGCATTTATTTTTTAGAGTAACAATGTTATCAATGAGAGATGGAGGTAGATGATATAAAATTATACTTCAGGATTATGTGCAGTTTTGGGGAGGGCGGTACTGGGGATTGAACTCAGGGGCACTCAACCACTGAGCCACATCACCAGCGCTTTTTTGTATTTTATTGAGAGAGCTGGTCTCACTGAGTTGCTTAGCACCTTGCTGTTGCCGAGGCTGGCTTTGAACTTGAGATCCTCCTGCCTCAGCCTCCGGAGCCACTGGGATTACAGGCGTGGGCCACTGCACCTGGCAGGATCATATGTTAATAGACTTTCAGTATTGACACTGGACTCCTAACATAATAATTAATTGATTTTTATGGGGAAATGTTTTTGAGTTTCATACAAGGAACAGAACAGATACTGTTAGTAAGGCAAGCCCTGATTAATGGAATAAAAGACTAAAATTGTTATTTTCAAAGCGTCATTTCTTTTTCCCACCAGAGTAATGGGCCAGGCTTTGTTGGTAAGACAGGAATTTCTAGTATATTTCCAGTGGAGGTGGAGTTGTGTTCGATCATTGACATGCCTGCAGTAACTAGTCAACCCTTTGGAAGATATTTTGCCTTTTTTTTTTTTTTTTTTTTACCCGATAAAGAAATCTTTTCCATAGCCACTTTCACAGATCCTCATCCAGGCTTGGTGTAACACTTTTTAAGGAAGACAAACATGATGTTGTAATATTACTCACTGTTTTTATTAGTTCCAAATTTATTTCCAGACAAATACATCTTCAGTTCATACTCTATGAAAAACAGATTAGATAATACAACGGTTGATGGAAAACATTCTGTTTCCCAGTGTTTTTAGATCATCTACATTTTTAGTATGTTCTTAATGCTTATAGAACATCTGTAAAACTTTATTAGGTGCAAAGTTACTTCTAGAAATAGTTTAAAATACTTAAAAACATTCTCCAACTTTTAAAGGTTAGATCTTTACAAAGAATAAAAAGGAGTCACTTTTACATAATGCCAATGTTTTCTTTGTTGAGGAGCTCCTGGAACAGTTTCCTGATATTAGTAATCTTGGAATTTCAGAACATTCATGATGAGGATACAGATTGAGGATCCCTAATCCAAAAATCCAAAACTTCTTGAGCACTGATCTCATGCTACAAGTGGAAAATTCCATATCTGACTTCCTGTTGCAGGTTGCAGTCAAATCACCAGTGCATTAAAAACATTGTATAAAATTACCTTTGGGCTATGTGTACAGGTGCATATGAAACAGGTGCATTTTGTATTTAGACTTGGGTCCTATCCCCAAGATATATCATTGTATTATATGTACATATTCCAAAAAATTAAAAACATTTCTTATCCTAAGGAATCAGATAAGGGATATATAACTTGTAATTGTTGTTTTGATTGTGCACATTCTCTTTCCATTTTTTTCCTGATGTAAAATATTTTCTTTATTTGGAGATATGCCCTTTTTATCTCCAATATTGTGTCAGGAGGTTGTCAGTTTTAGTAACACCCAGGCTTTGGCCATAGAAATGGGCATACGCTAAGTTGGGATGCTACAGCACTACCATGCTTTCCTGCCCCCATGCTGTAAGGAGGAAGATGTCTTTATTTGAATAGGAGAAAGACAACATAGAGAAGTAGAAAAGAAACAGGAGAGTCCTAGTGGCATATTTTGAGTACTATAGTCCCTGAGATTAGATCTTGAATATCTCAACTACACAGTCAATACATTCCCTTTTTGACTTGAGTTGGTTTGAGTGGAGTGTTGATCACTGGCTTTTGAAAGAATTCTGGGTAAAAGCATATGCCAATCATCAACTATTTGCCAACATGATTGTATATAGATACTAAAGAGGAAAAAGAGAAATAAGGCTTTGTGCCACTCTGAAAAAGCGTACATTCTATTGTCAGGAAGTATTATTTCACTTTATTTGGTGATTTAACCAACATTGTAAATAGAGTAATTTGGAATGGTATCTAGAAGCAGAATACCATCTATAATCAAATGCAAGGAATAATTTGACATGTTTAAAGGCTATTTTAACTTGGAGTTTCAGAGTTAAAGATAACATATAAACACATGTTTGTTCAATAGTCATTAACTATAGCGGAAGGAATGATGTCAGACAGTGGGAACGAACATAAAGTTAAATGAGCTAAAGCCTCTACCCTTAAACATCTTGAAATCCAGGAGAAAAAGCAGCCATTTCAACAAGTAACTTCATGGTAGTATGCTGTATCCTAAAAAAAAGAAAAAGTTTTATGGAAAGATGGTGGCATTGGAAGGGAAACAGAGTCCTGGGACATCTAGCAAGTTGGCAGTGTTTGCTGACAAAGGGCCACTTTGAGATTCCAAGTGCAAAGTCAGAGTGGCCCTGGAGGGAGATCATGCTGAAGAGCAAAGCCAAGAAAAAGTCCAGGGCCATGAGAGAGAGAGTGAGTGAGAGAGTGTTGACTGTGGGGACCACAGTACACTTTGTGCCCAGAAACCAGGAAAATAAATTATCAGTCAAAACATATTGGTTTCCAACAGACATTAACTAAATATATAATTGAGGTTCTACAGAAAATTTTCCTTTTCATACAACAAGCAAACAAACCTAACAGGAAACAGCAGTGTGAAGATGTTAGGAACTCCAGAACTTGACCCAACATTCTCTAATTTTCTTCCTATTAAAAAGTGGAGCATATTTCTGATGAGACTGTTCTGTTTTGCTGTACCAGGATAGCGGGCCTGGTGTTCCTGCTAAATATTGACACAGCCCAACAAACTCATGTTTATGGCCAAGAATTTAGAATATCAAGAAACCCAAAGACTGGAACACATTGTGGGTTGCCTTGCATTTCCAACCTTCTATCCTTTCAAGCACACACTTGCTTCAGGACATTTAACTATGTGAAGGGAAGGTAGTTTTCTTCACTGCATCGTTTTTGTTTTTTTTTTTTTTTAAGCATTGCGCCCCCTCCCCTATTTAACATTCATGCTAAATGAATGGCCATTTATTAAATGTCAGGATACGGATGGGATTTTTTTTTTTTCTTCAAAAAGAACAGAGAAAGGAATTTGGAAGTGTATGTAAATTCTAAGTCTCTAAGCCCCCTTCAGTAGATTTGACTAGAGCGACATGTTTAAACACCTTGATGGACTGTTTTGGAGGGAACCTGAACCACACCCAGATCCTGAAAGAGTCGGACCAAAGTTTCAAGTACCTAATAAAAACTTCCTGTTACTAGGAAACCTGAAGCCGAAGTTGCCCAATTTTAAATATTATGTACCAACCATTCATCAATGCAGTGCAAACCGGTGGGAACTTTACCAAGTTGGAAAACTTGCCATCAGAACCCAACCTGAGGACTCACTTCAAAAGCCATCGGTGAAAAGGCCTCCAGTGAGTCCCCGGCTCCCACCCCTGGCCAGGGTACGATCCCGCGGTGTGCTCTGCGGTGGGGTGGAGCCGAGGTAAGCAGCCAACCGCGCCCGGACCGCGGCGGGCGTGCGACCCTTAACCACTCCCGGGGCTGGGGACGGGCTTCGCGGGGGGCGCGCGGGCGCAGGGAGCAAGCGGCCAGCAAGGCCGACTCGAAGGACTCACCAACTTTTCTTTGGGACCCGACGGTGAGTCTGGCAAGTCCGGCAGCAGTGGGTGCTGGAGTGCCGGCCAGGAGGCTCTGAGCCCAGTTCCCTAAGCTGCTCGCTCCGGGCTGACCCCGCCCCCTCGTCAACTGCGCGACCAGCGCCGCCTGCTGGCGCCCGTGTCTGCGGGGCTCCTGCTCAGATCCCCGGTCCCCACGTTGCAACCTGGCCCCTCCCAGTTTCCTTTCAAATAATTCGGCCCTCTGCTTGAGATCTTCTCCGGGCTCTTAAACCCCTCCCTAACTCCTACCCCAACAACGCACATTCGTGCGTCCTTTGGAGCAGTGGTTCTCAGACTTCGAGGTGCATCACAACCACCAAGTTTTCCAAATTGGTAAAGTTACCACGGGTTTTCTAGAGAAAGCCTAGAAAAAACCGGCTGCTGGAATCCATTCAGTTTCCAATTCAGTAGTTCTGGGAAGGGGCCTGAGATTCTGCAGCTCTCAGATGATACCAAGCATTCCCAGATTTTGAGAAGGATTGCTTTAAATCTTATAAACCCATCCACAAATTAGCTAATTTTAAAATTAACAAGTTTCTTTGTGGTCTGGTTATTATTTACAATTGAGGGATCCAAATCCGGATTTAAGAGTGACTCACACCCTGAATTGCCCCATTCTTGTACCCTAAACCTTGCAAACCCTGCTCCTCAGCTAAAAACAAACAAACAAAAAAACCAATACCGCATTTACTCCTTCTTTTCTTGACCTCCGCTATTCAATGCAGCTTCCCACATTCCAACTCAATCAAATATCCCATTCCTAAAACAAAGTTGTTATCGATATTTAAAGGCTTGGAAAGAGAAATCATGAACTTCAGATTTATTCTTTTGAGTTGGAACCCGACGCAGTAGTGTCTGAGACCCGAATTGCAACATCTGGGAATTTGATGTATCACATTCCCAGAACTAGTCTGATTAGAAAGTGCAAAGGCAAATAAACGCTCAACCGCTTTTTCCGTGATTATCCTTGACTCATAGCTAGAGCACCAAGGCCTGTTCTCATGTTTGAACACTATATGTATATTTTTTGTAATCATTCACTTTCCTCTGGTAATCTCACAGCTTTGTGAAGATTACCATGGACTGACATCTTGTGGTTGATGTAGAATCTTACACTTTAGTGGGGCTTAAAAATAATTTAAAAGTTTTAGGGGGGCAGAGGGAGGGAGGGAGGGAGAGAGAGAGAGAGAGAGAGAGAAAGAGAGGGAGAGAGAGAATGTGTGTGTGTTCATGACATTGTGCTTCTGGCATGGACTATAGAAAATCAAGGCAAACTGCTAAGTCTGAGCATTATTTAAGTTTTGAAAATACTCAGTCTTAATCAGATAAAGTAATATTCTTTCATTCCTTATGATTTGGTAGAACAAAATCATTCTGTTTTTCAAAATCTATTTTCCATATGAAGAGGACAAGAAGTTGTTATTTAGTAATACAAGTTGGCTAATTTTAGCAAGCTTCACTTAAAATCACTCTTCTAACTAAACCATTTAAAATCAAGCCTAATATTTTGTATTATAATTAGATTTTTAGCAGTTTTATTTACGTTTTTTCTGTGAATGTCTTTTTTTTTGCCAAATATTTTAGTGTGATGTACAGAGTGAAGCCATTGAAAATCTGAAGTTGTGTACTAATTAGTTTGTAGATATTATATAAGCTACACAATGGAACTATAAAAAAAACATGGTACTAAAGAACTTTTACTGAGTTGTCAGAAGTTATTGTCATAGATAAAGTTTTTGCAGTTTTTTTTCATACATATGACCTATGATTTGGGTACAAGATGAAGTAGACAAATATGCATGTGTGTTGGAGAAGCTTGTCAAATGTTCTGAGTCAGCTTCTTTCACACATACCTTTTAAAACCAGTGTGGCTTGTGGAAAACAATGTTACGCTATTGCAAATGTTGAAAAGCAGATTGCTGGTTTCACTGTGACTCATAAGACTAGAGGATTTTTAAAGTGGTGAATTGAATTGTGAGTTACAAACAAATTTAGATCATTCAGAATATTTTGTAATAATCTTAAACTAAAGCCTATAAACAAAAGCACCCTTCAGTGTTATTTGAGGTCAAACACTAAACTACCTGTAGTGACTTCAACAGGTTATAGAGAAAATGTAATAATTTAGAATCCAAGGGTACTTTCACCTGACCAATAAGCAATCTGACCTTAGAACATGATGAAACTGCTGTATAGAAGTAAATGGAATATTATGGGTGAAAGATAAAATAAAAAAATATCATATTATTAAAAATAATTATAATGAAGGGAAGAAGGGAAGGTGGGTAAAGAGAGGTTGGACTTCATTAGTGCACATTGTATGCACGTGTTGAAATTCCACACTGCACCCCATTAATATGTACAATTAATACTTGTTAATAACAATAAAGAATAATTGCAATGAGCAATAGGCAGTAAATTGTAGTGGATGGCATGAGCTGTATTTGGTTTTCTCCTTTGAAAATCTAACTCATACAGGGACAGTAATTTTAACAGTTATCAAAACTATTTTCAAATCTACCTCTTCTACCTCTTACTCTGTAAGAATAGACAGACTTTCCTTTTAAGTTGAGAAGAAACAATTCCATTTCTGATTCTACTATCCTCATATGATACATTCTCTTCACTAGTTCAGGGTCTATTGGTAGAGTAAACTTCAAAGAATGTGGTTAGTTTATCCCCAATGTCTGTGTGTCAAAGTGGTTTGGTGTGGAGAGAAGGCTACCCTCGAGACTGGAGGTATTAAAATTGTTCCATCTATTTCTCCCCAACTCAAGTTCTTTTATTTCTCATTTACCAATTTGAATGAACAAACTGGGTGGTAACTGTGGGCAGGTGGAGAGCACTGATAGAAAGGCAGTTGGCTGGGAGTTACCCTTGGGGATTATTTTATTTATTTCTCCTTCTCATCCTCCTGGCTTTCCCTCCCTCTCTATGCTTTCCCCAGGACCATGAGGGAGCAGCTTTCCCCTGCCATGTCTTTATTCCATGGTGTTGTGCCTTAACTTGGACCCAGAGCAATGGACCTGGCCAACCAGGGACTGAACCTCTGAAACCATGAGCCCAAATAATCTTTTCCTCCTCTAAGTTGTTTTTTGTCGGGTATTTTGGTGACAGCAAGGAAAAGCTGATTAAAACAAACACTTAGGTGTTCTGTGCATGACATCTCATGAAAAGATTTCCTCATGTGGTCTTCCTGGTGGCCCTCCAGGAACACCAGGACATAAGGAACAGTCAGTGGGAACACTGCATAGTTCCATCATGGGTTCCCTTGCCACCGTAGAATCTGATCCTTTTAATTAAAATGAAATAGATTCCATCAAACAAAACCAATACTAATAGTTAGGTATTATCAATGAGAACCAATACTAAGGGAATTAAGGCATATTTATACTTTCTTTCTCTTATTTATGGTGAATTACTCATAATAATGATCCATGAGGATTTATTCTGCTTTAGGTGGCATTTGTCTATTTCCATGCATTTCTGCTTATCCAGAGTTATTATATTCTTAAAAGTGGAACATTTGTGCACAATGATCCAGAACAAATCTCAGCAGCTTTTTTGGTTTCTCATAACACTTCGGTTTTTAGTCTTCCTGGGTCCTGAAACATGTTTTGTCTTTTTCTTAGCGTAGAAAATACCCAATTCCTCGTGCACATTAATTAAGTGCCTTTTATATACACTATATTGTGCTAAATCCTGTAAGATAAGTTCCACTTAAACAGTTTCTGAAAATATTCCTGCAAATAAATTATAGTTTGAAGAAAAATATCCATAACAAAACCACAAACAAAAAGAAAGTAACAGAGCTGACATTTTTCTTACTCCAAGCTTAATCTCTTTATCAGCTTCATTTTAATTTGTTCTTTGGAAGACATCCAATATTCTATTTGAAATGTGAGTTTATATCCAGCCTAGCTAATGACAGATCTCACCTCACTGTCTTGAGATATTGGCTGATGATAGTATCTATGTGTGTATGTATATATATATCGTGTAAAAATATATGTATATTTTTAAATATATCAAGAATGAATGCATCGATGTTCATAGCAGCACAATTCACAATAGCTAGACTGTGGAACCAACCTAGATGCCCTTCAATGGATGAATGGATAAAAAAAATGTGGCATTTATACACAATGGAGTATTACTCTGCATTAAAAAATGACAAAATCATAGAATTTACAGGGAAATGGATGGCATTAGAGCAGATTATGCTAAGTGAAGCTAGCCAATCCCTAAAAAACAAATGCCAAATGTCTTCTTTGATATAAGGAGAGTAAGAACAGAGTAGGGTCGAAGAGCATGAGAAGAAGATTAACATTAAACAGGGATGAGAGGTGGGAGGGAAAGGGAGAGAGAAGGGAAAATGCATGGAAATGGAAGGAGACCCTCAGAGTTATACAAAAGTACATACAAGAGGAAGTGAGGGGAAGGGGAAAAATAACACAAGGGGGACAAACGAATGTCAGTAGAGGGGGCAGAGAGAGAAGAGGGGAGGGGAGGGGAGGGGAGGGGGGATAGTAGAGGATAGGAAAGGCAGCAGAATACAACAGACACTAGTATGGCAATATGTAAATCAATGGATGTGCAACTGATGTGATTCTGCAATCTGTATATGGGGTAAAAATGGGAGCTCATAACCCACTTGAATCAAATTGTGAAATATGATATATCAAGAACTATGTAATGTTTTGAACAGCCAACAATAAAAAATTTAAAAAAAAAAAAAGAATGAATGCATGGATGGAATGTGTGATCAAAAATTAGAAAGACCTTTGTTGTAAGGAGAGGGAAATGCAGAAAGGTTGAATAGGAGAACCTTTTTCTTTTTATTCCCCTTATCTTGTACTCAGCTTTCTTTGCTAGACTGTTAACTGTGGGGTAGGGGCCATTTCTTTCCATGTGTCTTTTCATGCTAAGTATGGAGCATGGTACACAGTGAGGAGCTGATGCTTACTTATTGGAGGAAGTGTACCTTGGGAAGAATTTCAAGGAGGAGCAAGTAGTCAGCAGTGCCAAGCACGAGTAAAAGGTCAAATAAGATAGGAAATAAAATAGAATCTGTTGGATTCAACATTGAAGATCACTGTGTTAACTATATGAGAACAATTATTGAGAAAGGATGTCAGATTGCAATGAACCAAGAAAGTGTTGGGGAAGAAAAGAGGGAAGACTATGACTAAGGAATTCCAATAATGGGGCAGGGGGGTAAGACAGGAAGAAGATAGTTGGGGCAGCAGCTAACGAATAGCCTTTTAAGGGTGAAAGAGATTAGATTCTCCTTATAGACCAAGAGGAAGGAGCCTATGTAAAGAAAGAAAATGAGAATAATTGATAAAGTTAGGTACTAGAGAACAGTGAACAAAGATGAAATTAAGAACATGGTGGGAAGATTATCTTTGAAACAGGGACACCTCTTTCTTGAGATTGGGAAAGAGAACAAACATAGGTTGAGATGTACGTAACTGTGGGGAGTGGTGAAGTACAACAAGCTTACCACTGATGGGCCTCAAGACCAAATGACTGAGATGGAAAGAATGTACCTTGAAACTGTAAATATTGAGGACTTGTTTTTACCTTTAAAATGTATAGCATTTATTTGGGTGAAATGAGGAGGCAAGATACATGAATAATTTAGGTCATTGGGAAAAATGGAGAATCACTTAAAACCAAGCACCAGGCAATAAAATAAGGACTGAGGTGCCTAAACTTTGCAGAAATAATGATGCAATAATTTGGAATTTATCAGGTTAGGGAATGCATGATGGTGGAGAAGATGTTTTGAACTTAGCTGCAGAAGAGTAGTACCCCCCTCCCCGCCACACCTGCCCAACCTTACTGGAAAGAAGAAAAAGAATGATTTTGTTTTTCTGTCCCAAACCAGAAGTGGTATATAAGGATTAAAATTTCACTTGGTCCCAAAACATATTTATATCCAGGAGTTAGCTTTCTAGACTCAACAGGGTTCTTTCTTCCTGTAGGTCTACTAAGTGCATGGGCTGACAACTGGTTGTGATTTTTTAGTACTTCCTGAAGATTTCTCCTAGGTGAGTATTTCAAGGTCACCATCTTTATATCTTTAGATCTTAGCAGAGGGTATGACTCACAGTAATGAGTTAAAAAATTTTGTTGGATTTATTTCTCCTACTCAGCCTTCATTATGGGCCACCCTCACTTCTGTTTTTTTTTTTTTAATTGATGTGAGCTTCCTCAAAAACTATCCTTTCTGCCTACTTCCTTTGTACACATTTCTATTATAGCTCTTTTCTGACCAGGTTCTAATCAGTTGTGTAACATGTCTGTCTGTCATGGATCTATGGCTGTAGAATCCTGAAGAACCCACTGTGAGCTACAGAATGGTTAGCTGAGTTAATTCAATGAACACAAATAGGCTTGGGACAACGAATAAACTTTGTAGGTTATTTTCATCTGAGATGGGATAATGTTCTTTCAATTACCAGTGAAGGAAACCATTAATCTCATCAGTATCAGAGCCCCCCCCCCCCCCTTTGGAAAGCAAAGGCTTCACTGTTTTCATGGTGTTTGATTTGGTGGTGGTGGGGGCGGTTGGGGGGGGGGCAGCTGTGCTATGTGGCCACAAGGTGGCTCCAGAGACTTTTGCAGTAAGAATCTACGCAGTCTGGCTTCTGATGCAGCTGCTTTCAGCTTACATTATTTTACCAGACCTTCTGGAATTTATTGGAAAGAGAGAAAGATGGCATCCTTTGTGGTTGGATTGGTATCATGGTATTTAAGCATACTCCATGTTTAGAATGAGCATTAGGCTCTGTGTTTAGGTTCACTTCCACATGCATGTTTATCTGTTTACTATCTTTGTTAGCTTATGTGTATATGCATGTGTATTTACATAATAATTATCCTTTATCATTTATATTTACATATGTTTCTGTTATTTAATGAAGGCTTACAATTTCAAGCGTTTCACACAAGTTATCTTATGTAATCCTTATAAAATCCCCTGAAAATAGGTACTTCCATCATTTTCCAAACACAGAAATTGAGGCTTAGAGAGGATAAATAGCCTGCTCAAGGGAACAGAGCCATTTTTCTTTTTACAACAGCAATATAGTGCTTGTCATAGTTCCTTTAATTTTTGCAATATTTATGTGAGTTTAAAATACAAGCAAAAGCAGTTCGTAGCCAATTGATTGAGAGACAAAAGTCATTATGACCAAAGTATATGCTTTTGGTATCTGAACTATCAAAGACAAACCAAGGCTGTCTTTGATCAAGGTACACATATAACACCCAAACTCCAATTTGTTAGATTATCCTGTATATATGCAGGTTATCGCAGAGAGGTAGTTAGAAACATTCTCTTCCCTAAGCAGCTTTAACAGGCACACTTAAACCTCAGGTATTAATTAAGGGATTGGTTTAAGAATCATAAACAGAAGCAGTTAGCTGAGACATTGTGAGACCCTTCATTCGATCCATTTGTTCTTGCGGCTATGGCCATGGATTTCATTCATTTAATGAGTTTAGTGATGGTTCTGTTGTATACATTGGCAAATTGAAGACATGGGTAGGGTGAAGGAAAAGTATTCTTTTCATATTTCAGGCTTATGACCTGTAAAGTGAGAAAGTAATTATACCTATTTCATAAGGTGGTTGTCAGCACTGGTTGAAATAATAAAGTGCTCAGCACAGTTTTTGGCACATAGAGTTCAATGGATGCTGTTATTATTGGAGAATAGTGGATGGTAGTGTTGAATGAAGGAACTGGCAGAAAGAGGGAGGAAAGGGCAATGAGGAATGAAGGAAGATGGAAGAAAATGAGTACTGAGAGAATGAGGGGCAGAGGAGGGGGGGCCTTGAGTTCCATCCAATTAGGAAAGGCCTATTTATCCTGAGAAAAAGTCATAGAATTTCAAGTAGACTTAGAGATCATCTAAATTAACTGTGTTAAAGGAGAGAAGCAGGTTCTGGGATTTACTTAAGGTCAGCTAGTGACAGCTCCAGGTGTAGAACCCTGATTTTGATTCTGGTAATGTTTATCACTATTCACATTACTTTATGTTAATCAGGATATTTGTAACTATGAGACCAAGATAGTGTTTGTCTGTATTATATGAGCTCACTTTAGAGCCTTGAGTTGTTGAAATACAATGCCATATGGAATTAAGGGAGGGCCAGGTATTATAACATTAAATCAAAAGGACAACTTACATGGAGATGGACTTCTCCTTGGCATAGTATCCTCAAGTTCATGGTGCATTCAATACATCTCTTCTGAGAAAGGCTACATGTAATGTGATTCCCCCCATTATGAGAGAAATACTGCTTTTGTGTGAGATCTCTTCAAGATGCTTTCTATTATCTTTACTTATGTTATAACCTTATAGAGACTTATTTCTCAGTAAGCTCCCAAATAAGAATAGCAGTAACTTGATTTTATGAGCTCATATATTTTCAGTGGAGTTATGCTTTCAGAGACTTCCTTAGAGAAAAATCATACTTACGTGGTATACCAGCATCCGTCTTTTATATATGTGGCTATTGGACAAAAACAAGCAAAGGGCAGCCCAATAAATGGGTTCTCAAGATTTAGAGGTTGTCAACTTTCTTTAAAAATTACATGAAAATTTTCATTTGTAGTTCCAGATATAGAGTAGCTCCACCATTTTCTTGGTCCATTTTTGTATGTTTTATACTGTTCATTGTTTTCTATTGTTCATTTCATCATTCAAGTAAAATTTTTGAAGAAAGATAACTTATGTTTTATTATCATATACACACATCAAAATGAGTCAAGAATAAAATTGGAAATGTACTAATACTAGTTTTGAAAGAAATCACATTTATTATATTTTCCAATTATAAAAGTACAAATTTACTGAATGAAATGTGGAAACTACAGAACAGAGGAGAAAATAAGGATAGAGTTAATCTGCCTAGAATGTTTTCTTTTCTCACGAGTGGTTAAATAATTCACAAGATTATGGCTTCAAGATGGTGGATTATAAGAGGGTTGAATTCCTAGTTGTTCTGTGGCTCAGGTCAAGCAGCTGAGGTACTGCTTCTGAGAGAGGTGAGCTTTCATTAAATTCAATATTAGACAGTCAGAGTGTCTTAGAGACTCAGAAATTTGGGAAAACAAAGAAGAAAGAGTATATTGGAACTGAGCTGGTTGTAGTGGTGCTGGCTCACCACAGAGAGAGTGAGAACACAGAAACATAATGGACAGATTTGGTACCGAAAACCTGAGATCAGAAGAGCAGCCTAAACTTAGTTGATTCATGAAGTGATGTTTGAAAAGTGCACGGTATTTCTCCACTGGCAGCTGAGAGCTGAGGAAAGAGCCATCTTGAGATGGCCACACTGCCGCTGCTGCTATGAAGGGGGGAGATGGTAGCAAATACTGCTATACTGTCCTGGAAAGCACCTGCAGTGTGGCCTAGGGTGTACCTAGCAGAACGGGAGTGAAACAGGCACAGAAAAGATTGTACCCAAGGGAATTCAAGTCAGAAAATCTCAGGGGAGGGTCTGGGATCATAGCTCAGTCGTAGAATACTGCCTCACACATGTGAGGCACTGGGTTCCATCCTCAGCACCACATAAACATAAAGTAAAGGTATTGTGTTCATCTACAACTAAAAATATATTTAGAAAAAGTGTAGGGGAACACAATTTGCTTCTCCTTTGAGTCAGGTAGCTCATGTGACCAGCTGAAGTGGGTCGGAAATCTGAACAGGTAGGTGTGAATACACTCAGGAACTGAAACCTGGGAAGGCTATTCATGGGCACCAGAGTGTATGGAGGGTTGACTGTCCTGCTCCATGAGTAGTCATGGGAGGCTTCTGAGATCTAGACTTCAGGAGCCTAGAACAAAACTTCTGAGACCTGATTATACCTAAGCCCTGCCCAGCAGAGCTCCCCTCATTGAACTCTGCAGCAGCCACATCCTGGGAGTGCATCTTTCTGGTTTGGGACCTCAGGTCCCACTAATAGGCATCACAAAACTACAGCAAAAACAGAATTAGTGGAAAGACTATGGATATCACATCTATGATGGTGCTGTCAACATAGATCACTCTAGGACACGTTGGCAAGTGAAGGCTAGAAGAGAGTGGAAGAGAAGTCCCTCTCAACAGATGGGCAAAACCTAACAGGAATACAAGAATTAGGAAAGAACAGGGTAACACAACACCTAAAATTCATAATTCACCAGCAACTAACCCCAAAGATGAAAGTGAATGAAATATCAGATAAGAAATTCAGAAAAATGATTATACAAATGACCAATAAATTTCAAGAGAACACAGAAAAACAATTGAATGAATTAAGGAAGTCAGTACAGAATATACAGTACAGTACAGGAGAAATTTAATAAATATTGAAAAAGAACTAAACAAAAATCTTAGAAATGAAAGACACAGTAAATCAAATAACTATTCAGTTGAAAGTGTCTCTAATAAAGTAGACCATGCTGAAGGTAAAATCTCAGAGCTAGAAGACCAAATTTCCAGCTTTGAACATACAGAAAGCATTATAAAATAAGTGACCGTGATCAGAATATACAAGAATTCTGGGACAACATGAAGTGACTAAATTTTAGAATCATTGAATTTGAGGATGGTTGTGAGATGCAGGCTATTGGAATGAAAAACATCCTTAGGGAAATAATAACAGAAAAATTTCCAAATCTTGAGAATGAGGTGAACATTCAGATACAGGAACATTCAGAACCCTAAATAGACAGAATCAAAAAAGAACCTCTCCATGACACATTAAAATTAAAGTGCCTAACATACAGAAAAAGGATAGAATTTCACAAGACTCAAGAGAAAAATGAAAGGTCACATTTAGAGGCAAGTCAATCAGAATCACTTCTGACTTCTCAGAACAAATTCTAAAAGCCCAGAGGACTTGGAATAATGTATTCTAGGCCCTAAAAGAAAACAACTGTCAACCAAGATTGTGATAGCCAGCAAAGCTATCCTTCAAAATCAAAGAAGAAATAATAAACCTTTCAAGATAAGCAGAAAGTTTAGATGGGCTCTATAGAACTTATTCATAGAAATACTCCACACAGAAGAAAAAAAAAACACACACTCTAGAGCTCACCAATGAACAAATCTCATTTGAAGGGTAACTAAGCAAATGGGAAACAGGACAATTTAAACATTATAAATAAATCAAAAGAGCAGGAATTAATAAACATCTCACTATATTAACATTGAATGTAAATGATCTCAACTCTTCAATTTAAAAAAATGGGCTGGCAGAATGAATTAAAAACCAATACCTAACTATATGGATAGTTGTTTAACAAGAGACATACTTTACAGGCAAAGAGAGTCACTAAAAGAATGGAAATTGATATAGCATATAAACAGAGCCTGAAAACAAGCAGGGGCAGTTACTCTCATATCTGACAAAGCAGACTTCAAACCAAATGAATAAGAAGAGACAAAGAAGGTCACTTCATACTCATAAAGAGAACAATCCAAAAAGAATATATAATGATATTAAATATTTATGCTTCAAATGAGGGTACAACTAATTACATAAAAGAGACACTACTCAAATTGAAGCCTCAGATAGACCCCAATGCAATAATAATGGGTGATTTCAACAAAACTCTCAACTATTAGACCTGAAAAATATTATAAATCAAATGGACTTAATGGACATCTATAGAATATTCCACCCAACAACAGCTGATCTTAGTGGCTCATGAAACCTTCTCCAAAATAGACCATATTTTAGGTCACATAAAAAATTTTAGCAAATATGAAAAAATTGATATAATTCTTTACATCTTATCAGGTCATAATGGAAGGAAATTAAAAATTGAAACAACAAAGCCCTAAAGAAGTTATAAACACACATGGAGATTGAAGAATACATTTTTGAATACTGAATAGGTGATAGAAGAAATCAAGGGACAAATTACAAAATTCTTAGAGTCAAATAGTGGTATAACACACTAGAACCTCTGTGACACTATGAAGGAAGGCAGTTCTTAGAAGAAAGTTCATAGCTCTCCGCGCCTACATAAGAAATTCAGAGAAATTCTGAATAAAAAACCTGATGATACATATCAAGGCCCTTGAAAAAGAAGAACAAACCAATTCCAAAACCAGTATAAGGAAGGAAATAATTAAGATCAGAGCTAAAAATGAATGAACTGGAAAATACAACAAAAACAAAAATGAAAAAAGGATCAGTGAAATGAAGAGTTGGTTTGTTAAAAAAATAATAAGTCCTTAGCCAAACTAACCAAAAGAAAAAGAGAGAAGAATCAAATTAATAAAATTAGAGGTGAAAAATGAGAAATCAACACAAACATTACAGAAATCCAGTGGATCATTAGGGACTATTTTGAAAACTTATATTCCAATAAATTGGAAAACCTAGAAGAAATGGGTACATTTCTGGACAAGTATGATATGCCAAAACTGAATCAAGAGGACATAGGAAACCTAAACAGACTAATAACTTTTAGTGAGAAAAGAAACAGTAATAAAAAGGCTCCCAATAAAGAAAAGCCCACGAGCAGACGAATTCTCAGCTGAATTCTACCAGACCTTTAAAGAAGAACTAATGCCAATATTCCTCAGACTATTCCATGAAATAGAAAGGGATGGAACACTTACAAATTTGTTCTGTGAAACTACTATCATATTCAAACCAAAATCAAATAAAAGCATGGCAAGGAAAACAACCACCCACAACAAAAAACTACAAATAAATATCCCTGATGATCTTAGATGCAAAATTACATAATAAAATATTGGCGAATCATATTCAATAACATATTAAGAAGATTATATTCCATGATCAAGTTGGTTTTATTCCAGAGATGCAAGGTTGGCTTAATATATGCAAATCAATAAATTTAATTCATCACATAAATAAAATTAAGAACAAAAAGTTATTTAGTCATCTCAATACATACAGAGAAGATCTTTAACAACATGTGGCACCATTCGTGTTAAAAACACTGAAGGGCTGGGGATGTGGTTCAAGCAGTAGTGCGCTCGCCTGGCATGCGAGTGGCCTGGGTTCGATCCTCAGCACCACATACAAATAAAAATGTTGTGTCCGTCGAAAACTAAAAAATAAATGTTAAAAAAAAAAAGAATTAACAAACAAATTCAGCAAAGTTGCAGGTTACAAAAGTCAACATACAAAAATCAATAGATTTTCTATATATCACCAATGAATTTTCTGAGAAAGAAATCAGAAAAATAATTCCATTAAAATAGTCTCAGAACAAGACAAAAGAAACAAACAAAGAAACAAAAACCCAAACTAACAATAAATCTAACCAAGGATGTGAAACACCTCTACAATAATAACTACAGAATACGGAAGACAGAAATTGAAGAATACCTCATAGAATGGAAAGACCTCCCATATTTATGGCTAGGCAGAATCAATATTGTTAAAATGGTCATATTACCTGAAGAGGAGTCAATGCAATCTCTATCAAAATACCAATGACATTCTTCACTAAACTATAAGAAACACTCCTAAAATTCATTTAGAAGAACAAAAGACCCAGATTAGTCAAAGCAATTTTGAGCCAAAAAAGCAATGCTGGAGACATCACAATACCTGACTTAAAATGATACTACTGAGCTACAGTAAAAAAAAAAAAAAAAAAAACTGTATGGTATTGGCATAAAAATTTACATAGATCAATGGTGCAGAAGAGAAGACAGAGAAAAAACCACACATCTACAGCCTCTGCTTCTTGACAAAGGTGCCCCAAACATACAGCCTTTTTAACCAATGGTTCTGGGACAACTGGTTATTTCTGTGTAGAAGAATGAAACTAGACTCATATCTCATCCAGCACTAAAATCAACTCAAAATGCATCAAAGACCTCAGAATTATACCCAAAACTATGTAACTCCTAGAAGAAAATGTAGGTCAACACTCCAACTTTTAGGCACAGGCAACAGATTTCTCAACAGGACACCAAAGCTCAGGAAATAATGCAAAGAGTCAATAAATGGGATGGCATCAAATTAAAAAAAACTTCGGCATAGTGAAGAAAACAATTAGGGATATGAAGAGAGAACCTACAGAATGTAAGAAAATCTTTGCTAGCTACCTTCTGACAAAGGATTAATATCTAGAATATATAAATAACTCAAAGAACTTTACACCAAAAAATAATCAAATAACCCAATTGATAAATGTACAAATTAATTAAACTGGAAATTCTCAAAAGAAGAAATGCAAATCCCGCCCCCCAAAAAAATAGGAAAAAAGTTCAGTATTAGCAATTACAGAAATGCAAATCAAAATTACACTGAGATTTCATCTCATACCAGTCAGAATGGCAGCCATCAAGAATAAAAAAAAAAGAAAGATTCTGGAGAGAATGTGGAGAAAAAGGAAACTTTTACACTGTTGGTGGGACTGTAAATTAGTACAACCACCATGAAAATTATTCTTCAAAAGACTAGGAATGGAATCACCCTATGGCCTGGGTATACCACTCCTCAGTATTTATCCTAAAGAATTAAAGTCATCATATTACTGTATATATGAATGCCCATCTTTATAGAAACATAATATTCACAATAGCCAAATTATGGCACCAGCCTAGGTGTCCACCAACAGATGAATGGATGAAGAAAATGTGGTATTTATACACAATGGAATATTATTCAGCCATGAAGAAAAATGAAATTATGTCATTTGCAGGAAAATGGATGGAACTAGAGACTATTATGTTAAGTTAAATAAGTCAAACTCAGAAGGTCAAGTGTTTTATGTTTTGTGTCATATGTGGAAACTAGAGAGGAGAAAGAAAAGAAATGTGTGGTGGGGTAAGGATCTCATGAAAATTAAAGGGAGATTGGTAGAGGAAAGGGACCAGGGATTGGCAGGTGAGAAAGGAGGGGGTAGGTGTTGAGGAGTGATATAGGCCAAATTATACTATTATATTGTATGCATATATGAAAACACAACAACAAATCCCATCATTATGTATTACTATAATGCACCAATAAAAATGTGGGAAAAAGAATTAATAAGATTACCAACAGCATGTTAATTACAAATAATGAGAGAGGAGCTAGAGGTGGTAAATTTTCTAAATGGAAAACTAGAATCCACAACTTTCAAGAATTTGGCATGCCTTTCCAGAGAGTTAGGTAGATTTTGTTATATGTGACTGGGATTATACAACACATTTTTATTTTCTGCCATATAACTATCACTCAATTTTGTGGAATCTCAAAGCAATATCTTAGTAAAGAAGGTGTGGTCTAATGGGAAAAATAGATCCGTAGAGGACAGTGGTGTGTGTAGAAAATACAAATAGAGTTATTTGTTTCTAATGAAAAACTTTGTACATGTGACTTCCCCTGTGGGTGCCAGGCATTTTGCTGACATGGGGTTTAGAGATTTGAAAGGGTTTGGAGTGAGGAAATACAGAAATAGGGAAAAAGAAGGAAGTGGAAGAAAAATACTAGCTTTCTTGATAAGTCAAGGACAGTTTTTAAATGGAGCTGAGTGCCTTGATCTAGTTTTTGTGGCTTAGCCTAATGAAACAACTATTTTCATCAGTGACACTATTAACCCTGCTATCAAGGGTTTTTATCACTTCACATAATACTGCAATGACCATCCTTGTACTGATATCCACACATTTTCTTTTATTTTATATTGGTTTATTTGTCATTTTGTTATCAATTTTGAGGACCTCTGCCAACAGAGAGATTACATTTTTCTGATGTACATGTTACAAATATTGTTCCCCCAACTTGTTATTTCCTTGATGATTTGTTTTTATGAAGTTAAATATGCCTACTTTAAAAAATGCTAATGAACAATATTTACAGATGTAGTCTTCTAGATTTTTTTCCTGATTTTTATTGTTTAATTTTATATTGTCTTTAACTCTTAAATTTATTTTTACATGTAAAAATAGATAAAAGTATAATTTTATTTTCTTTTAGACTGATGGTAACATGCGAATCTCTTCTTTCCCTACAAAATTTAAATATCATCTTTTTCAGACTTAAATTTCCATATATGATGGGATCATTCGGGCCTAAATTTTTGTATTTCACTATTTATCCTTTAACATGAGAAGACAAATTGATTTGGCTATGATGACTTAATAGAATGCTTTAATATCTGGTATGGAGAATACTTATTCTCTCCTTTTATTCTGTTTATTTATTTTGGTCATGGTTTTATCAAGCTACTCACGAATGCAGTTTAAGGGTCAAATGGTTTTAAGGCTTATTTTCCTTTCAAAACCTAGCAGTCTTGTTGACTCTCCTGCTCCATTTTCCTCTTTCAGAGACTATGAATAACTTACAGATTTCTTTATTTCATTGAATTCTACATTGGTATCCCATTGCAGCTCTTTTGTCTCCTGTCCCCACCATACATGCACTCCCCATAACCCGCATCTCCTCAGTGTTGTTCCAGTTAGGTAAATTTTCATGAATTTTATGGCTGTAACTTTAGAGCCCTATTCACAGCTGAGGTATTTAGTATACCATGATCACTTTTCTGTTCTTACATAGCTTTTTATTTTCCCAAGGACTAATAATGCCCTGGGTTTTGTTGGTTTGTTTGCTCAGTTTTTAACATAATAATCATCCTTTACTTCTAAACTTGGCACCACTTGTCTAACTCCCCCCTCCCCAGATGATTTGGATACCTCGGATATTTTATTAATGTCATCTTAGAGAAATCTAGATGTTTACTGATACGCCCCATTGTGGACTGATTGTCCCATGTCACAGAGGCACAGCTGTTTTCTGGAGAACTTCCTTCACCATTAC
This sequence comes from Marmota flaviventris, assembly GCF_047511675.1. Lineage (NCBI taxonomy): Eukaryota > Metazoa > Chordata > Mammalia > Rodentia > Sciuridae > Marmota > Marmota flaviventris. The sequence goes on from NC_092498.1 coordinate 26,568,404, forward strand.
TTGGAGATTCTTTTTGTCATTTTCCTGCATTTATTCTATGCTTTCTTGTATTCCAAGGTTTTTTATTTTCTTCTCTCTTAACTCCTTGAAGTTGAACACATCCTAAAATAAATTCCTAAGAGGGCAGAAGAAACAGATGGCTATTTTGTATATATAAAATCTTGATTTTATTCTCACACTCTTTTTGATAGTTTGGCTGTGTATAGAATTCTGCGTTGGATATCACTTTCCTTTAAAATCTTGAAGGCATTGATCCATTGTTTTCTAGCTTCCTTTGTGGCTCTGAAAGGGTCAAAGAAACCCAAAGTCCTTCTGTTTGGTGTGTGACCTGCTTTGTCTCTGTAGAAACTTGTTGATCATTGATTACTTCTGGTATTGTGAAATTTCAACTTTGTGTGCCTGCGTATGGCCTATATTCACCTCATCTCCTGAGGAGTTATTGGGCATTTGTAATAGGGGGTGCTGACCAAGATGTCCTCAACACTCCTCTTTGGCTTGGCCCAACTTGAGACTGGTTTCTTCCTGATTACAGACTTCTGACTTTTTTTTTTTTCTGACTTTCTGATTTACAGTAGAAAACTTGGAATTAAAAATTCCTGTTCAAAATGTGTATCTTTAAAAAAGCATCTTGCCAATTTTACAACTTAAGTTTGTTTTCCTCAAGGGCTTGAGAGCCAAGCTTTTGATGTGTAATCATGGAAGAAGAGATTTCCTCTGTCCCCATTCTCTGTGGGAAGTAGAAGCCTAACTTGGTGGGTCGACGGCTCCATGTTGTAAAACTACCACCTGCCTTGAAGATACAAGAAACTTTATTTTCCTTTGGTTAAGACTGATGAGTAAACACAGGTGGCTTGACCTTGCTCTTAAAAACTCCCATGGCCTTTGTTTCCATGGAATTGAGTTCAGTTGATCTTACCTGTTTTCAGTGGTCTCAGTGGCTTTTCTTCCTTTCCTGTTTAAATTTGTCTTGTACAACTTTTGCTTTGACAGAGCTTAAATCCTTTAGTTCTAGCAAATTTTCTTATCTCTTGTTGATAGTCTCTTTTTCACTGTTTTCCTTTCTTATGGTTATAAAGGGATCCACGCTTTCTGAAGTTTGTTTTATCTTGTGGTTCTGTCATACCCAAGGGCCTTGGAGCCTGGACCTCTGAGTCTTGCCAAGAGATAGGAAAGAGAGGGAGAATCACCTTGGGAGGTTTATATTGGCTAGTCTTAAAACTGGTGTGTGGCATTACATTTGCATCCTATTAGCCAAACGAGTTTACATTAAATGTAAACTTCAATGTAAGACATGTTGGGAAAATGTACCCAAACATGTGCTCAGGAGAAATTAAAAAAAAAAAAAAAGGCTCTGATGAACATAAAGCAGTCTCTCTACTGCTTGCCTTGCTGACCACTTAGTATCCATCTCACATTCCTCCTACATACAGGGCATGTCACCTGGACCCAGCACCAAGGTAGGCAACTGATCTGGTTATCACATTCAGTTTCATCTTGGAATTTCAAGGTAAGAGATAAGTCTTCTCTATAAGGGCTGGGTGTGTATAGTTATGAACCATTGACATGAGTGATGATGATCTGTTTCTTCCTCTTCAGTAATGGCAGAGCAGGGAGAGGAAAACAAAAAGAAAACTATTTGTGGAAGATAAGGAAAGGGAACTTATAGTAATGTCTGGCTCACAGATTCTGAAATCCTCTTAAGCAAGCATTATTAAGTTTTCTAAACCTGGAAGTGGAAGACATTCCTTGATTGTGTCTGATTCTTTTTTTGAAGAGGAACTCTTTTGATCATCATTTCTCATGATGCTTGGTTACCCCAAGAGGTTATTTCTTGTCCATTACCCTTTTATGTTCACATCAGAAATAGATTTTGGTGAGTAGGCTGGTTATCACTCACACAGATTACCCTAGACATTAATTCTTCAACTTTTTTGTTTTATTTTTCACTCTCGTATCTTTCAACTTAAGAGTGGCTGTTTTGAGGAATGGCTTAGTTGGGAAGGTAGAACCCTCATTTGGTATCCACTGAAAGGCTGAGTCACTACTTAGCTGAAAAGTCTTATTGGACTTTGTAGCTTAAGCTGATCAAAAATTTGGGTAAAGAAGAGCCAGAATTTTGAGACCTTGTAAAGCCCTTGAACTCATAACTCTCTACATTCTCTTCTGTTTTTGCTTGAAAACTAGGCAAATTCTTGTCTGAGTTTCTCCCTTTCATTCAATACCTTGCTTAAGGCAGAACTTAGGAGCCAACACACATCTCTCTCTAACACTTTCTAGAGCTACGGCCTCAGTAAGCAATGGCCTTTCAAGTTATCACAGACAGCAATTTTATCAAATGATTTACTTGTCATTATAAGATTCGCATTCTCCTAGATCCTCATGTTTCTGTACTTGAATGCCACACCAACCCCATATATTTAATTGTTTTATTTTGTAATAATGGCTTCAGAGTAATAGGGTCTATGTAAGCTAGGATAAGAGAAAGCTGTTATAGCAAACAAATTCTCAAATCGTAATGCCTTCATTCAATAAAAGGTCGCACCTTGTTTACCCAAAGTCTAATGTGATGTTCAATAGAAAACCTTCTACATGATTATTTAGGGCACCAGATTCCTTTGCATCTGGTTGATCCAAAGGGGAAAATGAAATATTTACCAATGGGAGGTTTTGACGAGAGAAACCCATCACTCTCACCAACATGCTAACGGCTGGAATTCAGTCATATGACTGTACCTCCTTTCAAGGAGGTTGGTAAATGCATTCTAGCTATGTGACCAGGAGGAAATGGAAACTGATTTTTGTGAACACACAGAAGTAAATGCTATTTTTTATTTTTTCCTCTTTAGATACTAAAACTATAGATTCTGCTAGGGTTGAAAAAGATAGTTTTCTCCCTTTTCTGAATGGAGAGGAGATTTGGGATCTAACTGCTACTTAAACAGACTTTTTTCCCCCATAGATTTTTGGTGCATTATAATTATACATAAAGGTGGGTTTAGGTGTCACATATTTGTACATGCATATAACAATATAAATTGGCTGATATCACTCCCCAATATTTCTCCTTTCCTCTCTTAAATATACTTTCAACTCATATACTTTACTTGAGCTTCCTATTCTTCCAAAGATATGTTCTGATCCTTTGAGGGGAATTTCAGGGTGTAAATTATTTTCTTGTAGTTTTTCCTAAGTGCTAATTTAGGATTGAGTTTGCTCAGGTCTGATACATAATTTACAAAACATCCGTCTCCTTTATAGCTTCCAAAATTTTGTTGCTGTTGTACATTCTTTTGTTTTCCCTGTCATTGTGGGTTTGTGACTCATAAAAATTCTCTGTGAAATACTTTAAGTAAGCCGTTAGGAAAGAGAAGAAATAACCACATGTGTTTAATATACTGTCTTTATTTTCCCCTCACTACTTTCCTTTTCATAATTTTTTTGAATGTAGGTTTCCATCTTTAGAGGGGATGGTTAAATACATTTGACATATCAATAGCATAGATATGACCCAATAAAAGAAGGTTAGCTCCTTTCCATGTAACTTAGGGGATTTCCAATGTAATGTATTAAAGAAAAACCAAGCTAGATCAGTAGTTCAAAGTGATTAAAATGGATTTATTCAGGAATTATAGCAATAGGGAAAAAGAAATAGAACTGGGCTGAATTCTACATATAAAATAGGCAAATGGGAATTTATAGCCCAGGAGCAGAGAGGAGACCAGCGGGTGGAAAATTACTAAGGAAAAGATTAGTTAGGGCAAGGGTGGATTCTGTCCAACCTGACTGGACAGGATGCTTGCTGAAGGCAGGCCAAGGTGATCAGATATAGAAGGTGGGGAAGGGGAATTGGATTAGATATTGAAGAGGAACACATATCAAAGATGAAGATTCTCTCAAAATTGAATTAATAGAATTAATGCTATAACTGGGAAAACCCAACAAAGATGGATACTAAAGCCCAAAACCCAAGACTGAATCATAGTTGGGGGAGAGAGCTTAGAGGAGACCAACTAAAGACTTCGATCAAGCAGAAAGTCTTCGTCAACTTTTAAATGATTAAATAAAGAAATGATGAGAGAGAGAGAGAGAGAGGGAGAGAGAGAGAGAGAGAGAGATTATATGACTAAAGAGAAAGATATATTACTGTTTGTTAATGTTGGTTACTTGGACGTGTGTCTGGGAGAAGAACAGTAGAGCAGGAAGAGGAGGCAAGTATACAAAAAATAAACTTTTTAAAGAAGAGGGTCCACAAAAAATAGAATTTGGCACATAGTTCCACTTGTGTAAAATTCATAATATAATCACAGCATATGTCTGTAAACATATTTGAATGGGTGCTTAATTAATTGTAAGTATGGAAGACTAAAAACAGCCATACAGTTATTTCTTGACACTCATTCTATCAAGAGGTGGGCATTTATGAACCTGGTGTTCGAAATGGGTGATCTCTGGGACATGTGAACAACAGAATATATAAGGTACTTTGTCCTAAAAAGGAGTGGCAGCTTCCACTTTCTTCTTTTGGAACATCTGTTCTTGGAGACCAGAATCACTATGTAAGAGGTCTGACAACCCCAAGACCTTAGAGGATGAGGAACCATATGAAAAGAGAGAGAGAGGCCAAGGTACTGATATGGGAGTGAAGAAGCCATCTTAGAATGAAAATATTTATGAAGACCTGTTTTAGAGAATGTGTAACAAAATATTAATTGTTATCATCTCTCAAAGTTGGTATTTCAGATGATTGACTTTTCTACTCACCTTTCAAAAGAGTTAGTATAGTGTACCAATTGAAAAAAAATGGATTCTGGAGCCAGACTATCTGGGTTTAATTTCCATGTGTGTCACTCATCATTTATTTAATTTGTGGCCAGACTAACCATATGGGCTTCAATTTCCTCCTCTATAAAATGAGGATAATAGTACCTGCTGGATGAAACTGTTGTAAAGATTAAGTGAACTAATTTATACAGAGAACTTACAAAATCGAGCTATAATTGTTAAGTATCATTAGCAATAAGTAAAATTGTTAAAATTATTTTCCTTGAGCTTGTGAGAAAAAGACATCATGAATACCAGTTGATATACCAGTGGATATATACTACTCTTTACTTTTAATAAATTCTTTGTTAATGAATCCAGTATATAAACTTAAGGAAGTAGGAATAAAATCTTACATGAGTTTTGAAGTTTATGTTATTTAGCAGAAAGTATAAAGTTGGTATCTCCATTTTGGTAAAATATAGCTTAATTTTACTGCATCTGGAAAAATTTAGATTTAAGCAGGAAAGAGTCAGAGTTTCAGAGTTGTAAGAGGAAAATTAGTGAATCCCTATAAACTGGAGAACTTGAAGACTAGAAGAATGGTCAGCAGTGGAAGGGAGTTAAAATCTGATGTTCTTCAAGAAGTTAGAAGAGCTTTCTAGTTCCTGGTATTTATGTGTGTGTTGGAAGGCTACAGTGTTTAATAAGCTCTTTGGTTGGATCCCATCTCACCAAAGTTTTAACTCTAGTTTATTGGGAAATATTTTTTCCTATGAAATGAAACTTAAGACAATAAAGGTAATAAATGAGAAATATAGGATTCTCCCCATGGCTCAATTTAAAATAAAACATTATCTGTAGATTAATTTCCCTAAAGCTGTGCCAATGCAAGTAAACTAAGTGGAGAGGAAATTCTCCTGATGATGTAGGCCAATAAAACCCACTGTTAATGTATTTTTGGATTTGAATTATGCACACTGACTTTTTACATTTATTTGAATGCATTTGTTAGCTGTACTATAATCTTGACTCTGGCTATACTGAAATGCCCAAATTATTCAGTAATAAGGTGCATATGACCCAGTTCTCAGAGATCATTAAATTACAAATGGATCATTCTCCATGATATTTTAATGTCAAAGGGTAAAATATATTGTTTTAACTTCTTGTCTTAAGAAGTTTATTCTAGTAAGTGTGGGTCTTGATGGAGGATGAAGGGAATGTAGGAAATGAACACATTTTTTTTTCTGTTCAAGAGAAGCTTCAAATATTGTCTCAATTCTGAGTCATTTAATTCAATTAGGAAATATATTTGAGTGTCTATGTAAAGTATTCTGTAGAATTTAATGAAAGATTTAAAAATTCAAGAGGAATTGGAACCTAGTTTTGGAGAAATCAAATGTACTTATGACACATGGTAGTATGATATAAAAGCTATATTATTTTATTTAATGCATATATTATGATCTAATTCTGAAAGGATAAGTTCAAGAGTCAAATCAAGTTTGTATTAGACTTGTGAAAACCTAGAGAATAAAATTAATAATTCTACCCAAGAGGATCAGGTGAAACATTTTCCCTGGGTCCTAAGGATGAGTAGGATTTTGACTAATAGAAAGGGGACTATCTAAACCAGTATGCAATGTCTAACATCAATCAGTGCCATAGAGTCTGTTGAGCTACAACATATGGAGATGAGAATTGGGGTCCCAAATGCGATGTTCTGTGGGAATTCAGATATTTGAAGACTTGGCCCTAGGTTTTCAGGTACTCCCAAATTAGCCTGAATTAGCACTCTCCAAATTACCTTATCTAGGAAGCAAGTTCAGCAAAGTTTCTACAGGTATTCCAAGGAAAAAGGAATTCCATGATTAAAAAGGTTCTAGAAATCTTAAGCTGAAACATCTAGACAAACTCTTTCTTCCCTCCTTCCCTTCCTTTCTCTCTTGGTGCAGTCAGTATAAGACCCAGGGCTTAACAAATGGTAGGCAAGTGTAGTGTTCTACCAATTAGCTACACTCTGAGCCAAACAATTTCTTTATTGTTGGACTTTTTAAGACCTTTGAAATGCTAGTATACCAAGTTAATCTTTCAATGTGAGTTTTTGGCCATGGAATATAAGTGTTTTGAAAATATCATTGAATTTGCTTTAAATACCTGATTTTAATACTGGATCTCTTTCATCAATGATATTTAATTCTCTGCTCCTTCTGTTTTCTCCCCTTTTGTGTCCCCTCTTCCCTCTTTCCTTATTTTGCCTCTTTTAAGAAATTTGCAGTTAAATTATAATTTTGAAAACCTGTCACTCACAAGTCTCTGTTGATTAAAAATGAAGTAGAACTTTTTAAGAAATTGATTCTTAAAGTACTGATGAAAATATATATTCACCACTGTTGAAATTATATTGCCTTAGTTTTTATTTTATTTTTTGGTACCGGGGATTGAATTTAGAGGTTCTAAACCACAGAGCCACATCCCCAGCCCCCTTTTTAAAATATTTTATTTAGAGACAGGATTTCATTAACTTGCTTAGGGATTTGCTAAGTTGTTGAAGCTGGCTTTGAACTTGCCATCCTCCTGCCTCAGCCTCCGGAGCCACTAGGGTTATAGGAATGTATGTGTCACCACACCTGGTTTATATTATATTATCTTAGTTCTTATACTGCCATCCTTCTAACAATGGAACATGGTTAGTCTAATATTGTTGATGTAAAAATAGTTCTTTCCAATTGAAGAAGGAATCTATATATTTTTTTCTTTCAGTTTGGACCTAGAATGCAGCTTCTAAGTGGTGAGACGAAAAGCATGGGACACTTTTCTGCCAACCAGATCGGTTGGATGACTTTGCAGATCCATGGGCAATATCTCAGCTGACAAATACCCTAATAGTATGTTTTTAATTGTTATCAGGTTTGCCATATGGATGCTCTACATATTAAGTATTTTTCTGATTGTCACATAAATTGTGTAAGAGATAGAGCTAGCATTAGAACCCAGGAATCACTGACTTTAAAATTATTCCATTTTATTGACTGAAGTTATGCAAATTAACTCTTAGAAAAACCACAAAAGGGTAGCTACCATTATTTATGTCTATTCTGATAAGCTATGGAATTTAAGAAATATACATGAGATTTGGATCCACCATTTTGAAATAATTTCTTTGAAGAGGAGGCAAATAATAAACAATAAATATGTGAACAACATACAGAAACCACCATAATAAACACAGTAATTGGAAAACATACCTTAACATTTTTGGGGGGTGGGTACAGTTGCCCAGGCTGACCTAGAACTTCTGATCTTCCTGCCTCAGCCTCCTGAGTAGCTGGGATCACAAGCATGAGGCACCATGCCTTGTGTGTATTGTAAATAAATGACACCTTTTTGAATCCAGTAAGAATGACATCAATTTGCATATGAATGACAGATAGAAACACCATGAAATCTCAATTACATGTTTGGATTAAATATAACCCTTTTCAGCTTAACACACCCTGCAAAAAATTTAGGAGAATAAATTGTTTACCAATCATGATAAAGGACTGAATGTAGACAACTTTAGGAAATTTAGAAGATATTTTTCAGAAATGAGTATTGTAGAAATCTAATTAAGTACATAAAAGAAAAATTAACAATAGAAACAGCATTCATTTGTGGCAAGAATAGGATACATTTGATAAAAAATAGTGTAACAATGAAGAGAAATCTTTAATCAGTGCACTGGGAGATATTAAGCCTTTTTTGCTGTAAATTCAGTGGGGACCAGTGATTATTAAGAGCACAGTCCTCTGTGTATGGATTGGAGGTGTGAATAAGGAACCAGCTGACGTGTGGAATTGGTTTTTTAAAAATGTGAAAACGCTTGAGGTTGACATTTGTTAAAACCCATTCCACTAAAATGGTATAATTTTTAATAAATACACAAGCAACCAAAATGTCAAAAGATGAATCAATCTTCTCTTTTAAGATCTTTTGGAGCTGTGCTTTTCTCACCCCTGCTGTGACTCTTTCACTTGGAAATTATTCACAACAAAAGGACAAGTCTCTCATTTTTGTAGCCATAAGGGGATAAGAGAGATGCTATTTGAGTTGTAAAAGTCCTTCTTTAAAGTCTTTACTTTAAAATAAAGATGACACTTTAATCTGAAGAACATTTTTTTTCACATTTGCTGTCTAATAGGCTGCACAGTTCCAATTGATCATCTTGATTACTTTAATTATTACACATGAAATAAATTTTTCTCTTCTCCATTAGGCTACTTAACATCAATTTTCATAATGTAATAGAGTAGGAAAGGTCAAGGGTTCCCTTCCTAAAACCCAAGTAGAAAACTTCATTCATCTTCTAGGCAAGAACGACTTTAACTATAGATCAGGTTTCATCAGTGCTTAAGGAAATAGGTTCCAGGAGGCAGCAGAGGACCTAAGGCTCTTTGGAAAGATTTTCCAAGAATTACAGATTTTCCGGCCTGATTCCATACTTGATTTTCCTTGCCCCTTTCCTTGGTAAATACTAACTCTCCTGCTTCAGAGGGAGGAAACACTTTGCTGTGGGGTTCTAAGAGTGGTAGAACTCTCTTCATCCTGACATGTAACCATGAGTGAGTGGGGAGAAGTCTTCGGAGAGTTGGTCCTGCCTCAGAGTCACATATTTCTTTGTCACAAATGGTATCACCTAATGGTAAGATTAAAAAATAAATAAGACTTTCAATAGAGAGGAAAGGATTCTTTGTTACTTGGGAACTTCAGAGATCCATATAGAACAGATCCATATAGATCCATATCAACTTAAGTGGATGCACAACTTAAGTATATATCAGAATCATTCGCAGGGTGTGTTAAAACAGATTGCTGAACTCAAATCCAGAATTCCTGATCCAGTAGAAATGCAGTGGAGGACGCAGACTGCATTTCTAACAAGCTCTCAGGTGACTCTTGATACAAGTCCAGGAATACACTTTGAGAACCACTTGAGAATTTTCATTGTTGGGTTGCAACTCACTTTTATACTTCAGGTTGGTTTCAAATGAATTGAAATATGGATGGATTCATTTTTGGTGTAGCAAGTGGATCACAGAGAGCCCAGAGCCATAGGTCTATTGCCTGTGCCTGAGATCAGCCTTGTCTGTTTATCACAGTGTGTCATATCATTATTATTATGTTGTATATGTGTTCTGACATGAAAAAGTAGGATGTACACTCATTTCTATAGACCTTTAAGGTTTCTAGTGATTTAATTCTTCTGGGAAAAACATAATAGGCATAACTTCTTATATTTGGAAGAGCATATTTAAAATGACACAAGGGATCCTTGAATCATTCCCCCAAAACTTACACTTTGCAAGAAGAAAGAGAGGAACGAGAGTACACTTGTGCCACATGTGAAGTTTAGGTGCATGACAGATGAGCTTATGGCGGTCCAATCAGATTAAAACAAAGCTGAAAAATTCCTATTGCCTAGTGATGTTGTAGCTGTTGTCTGTCATAGTACAATGTGTTTGTGATGATGCTGGTGTAAACACAACTACTGTGCTGCCAGTTGTAGAAAATATAAGCATATATGATTAGGTACAGCATATACTACTTGATAATAAGAAATGGCTATGTTATTGGTTTCTGTATTTACTGTACTATACTTTTAATCATTGTGAAATATACTGCTTGTGCTCATAATAAAGAAAAATTTACTGTAAAGCAGTATGTTTCTCCTGTCTGTTGATTACAAGGAGGTAAATGCAATAGTGCCCACGTAACATGACGGATCATATCAAGAGACTGTGCAGACTGATTGTTCTATACTGTGGGGGGCCACCCCTGAGCTAATTGAATAGCCTCCACTCGGCCTTGGAGTCAAGGAGATTTTGGTCTGGCATTGCAAGTCATTTTATGGCTTATTACGCAAAGCATGTGACCTAGGTCTTCGCTGGGCTAGAGAGGCTGCTCTGCAGCTCCGGACTTGGGCGTTATCCATTAGGCTTGGACAGCCCACCTCCTACCTTATTTGGCAAAAGAACATTCCATCGAAATCCTTTTGAAGCCCCCTTGTATCAATAAAAAATGTGGGTTCTTGCTCTTTCTCTTCCCAGAGTGGAAGCAGGACCCCTAAGGTTGTCGTGCCATCCAGCCCCCGCGCCCCCCCACCCCGGTTTTTGAAAATTACTTTCTGTGTTGTGTGATTTTTCACTATATTTCTCAGCCAGTACACTTCATGCAAGGGAAACCCAAAATTCATATCCCATGCAGGATGTGGGCGAGACTATACCATGTAGGTTTGTGATGCTTACACAAAGAAGAAACTGCTAAAGATGCTTTTATTAGAATGCATCCCTGTCATTAAGCAACTTGGATTGTCTTTTCTGACCAAGTTCTTTGTGTCAGGCATATCCCAGATACTTAATAAGTTATCACATTTAGTTCTTATCATAACCTAATGACATAGATATTTCTTTGCTCTTTTACTTCACCTAACTAGGATTTAGAATACATAAGTAATTTACCTCAAGGTGATAGGACTGATCAGTGGAGCCAGAGTAAAACTCAGTTCTCTGACTTGAAGTTCCACACTTAATCACATGGTCTCAGGGGTGAAGCAGATTCAGGGACCTTTTCCTTATATCACTTGAAATTGAATTGCCTTCAGAAAAAGTCAAGCCAAGTTGAGGTTATATCCAAATTCCCAGTGAAGAGGCAACTGAAGAAATTATCGCTTTATTGGCTTACCCAACTGAGATATCTTAAACTTGCAGATGATCATTTAGCAAAGAGTTTTAGGTGTGTGATTACCGTGCCTCCTCATGAGTGGTGTGTATTTTCCTTTGATGGTTAGCTGCAGCTGACACCTGCAGAGTTTTGTAATTTCTTGTTCTATCATGTAGACATATGCAGTGATGAATTGGGCAGTTAGGTGATAATAAATGAATTTGTTCAATACTGTTTGAGGACCAAAGTTTTTGGTAGTTTTCCACATTGTTTTGCAGCTTTTCAGTTTAGAAACCCTTATCTAGAAACCATCTGTCATTACTACTGTGGCTAGCCTTCTCTGTTTCAAACTCTTTTACCATTCTGTTTTTGCCTATCTTGTCTTTGTACCACCTTAATTTCTAACTTATAAACACTCTCTCTACTTAATTTGCATTTCTATTTTATTTGAGCTTCAATTCATCACTTGTAATGTTAAATGGGCTCATTAATTTCTTTTATTGTGGCTCCACTCACATTTAGTCCCGGTTTGAGATGAGCCCTTTTCACAATGGGGTGCCTTAAATAAGTGCTTTAACTGGATGATTTATTAATTATTTGAGCAGATTTTCTTTGATTATTTTAATTGGTGTTGTGTTGCATTATTTTTGTCTTGACTCTTCACATTAGAAGTTCACCTGTTAAATATATGGAATACAAATGTGGAAAAGGAATTCACTTGAGTGAATTAAAGTTTATGCCTGGGAAATGTTCTGCAATTAAGAACATGTGGGGCCTTAAAAGGTTGCCATTCAATAGAAAATGGAAGGCTAGCATCCAGAGAGATTAAGAGATTGGCTGTCAGCACTGCTAATGAAAACAGATTGGAAACATCAGACAGACCTGGGTTTGAATCTTGGATTTTAACATCAGTTCTTTGATTTCAAGCAATTAATATGTTTCCTTGACTAAAATGTGGGCTTGGTAATACGAATGGTTTCCAACTTAACAATGTTTCTACTTAGGATTTTTTTTAATTTTATTTTATGACAGCGTGGAAACAATAAAAAGTAGAAATTGTACTTTAAATTTTGAATTTTGGTCTTTTCCAGTGATATTCAGTACACATACAAAAAAGAATATGGAAAGGGAGAGTTTTGACAAATCTGCAAGGTCTTTCATAAAATGTGAAATTTCTGAAACATTTATATTAATTGTATTTTACACATTTAATTTGAGGAAGGCTGTGTGTCCTTTGATTTGACAATACTTCCTATGTAGCTCTTCCAGTATTGGACCTAATTAAGAAATGTGGAACACATCAAACAAACCTAATTGATTATATGGACAAAGAAAAATTGCATTGTACAAAAGTAAACAGGCAAGAAGGCTTTATTCAAGACTACTGCAATAGTGGGAAGAGGCCAGAACTAAAGTCTGAAATCAACTCTGCTGAAGCAAGGGGGGAGGGAGTTTTTAAGGAGAAGGTTGGCCTTGGGGTGATCCTAGGCCTCCTGGGTTTGCTAATTGACCCTATTCAAAGGAAAAGTCTTGTATCTTCATTACAGGAAGCAGTTTCACAATGGAGAGAAAGCAGCCCACCCAGGTTAGGCTCCTACCCTCCCACAGAGAATGGCAAGTGGGAGCACTGTCTTTCTTGAGGATGTACATTTCAAAGAGATGACCCCAGGTCCTTGTGAAATATAGTCCTGGGTTGTAAAGCCAGCAGGAAGCTTTAGAAAATATCTATCTACCAGTTTATCCTAAAGATATTGTGGAGTGAAACTGATCAAACTGTACTATACTAGCACGAAACTCACCATTCTGTATGACTGAGATGTACACACACACACACACACACACACACACAAACACATACACATATTTAAAGGATATCTTAAAGGAAACAAATAAGCAACCATGTGAAGTGATACAAAGGTTCATGTCTGGAAGGGTCCTGAGGGCGGGAGCTTCTGTCTCTGTGGAGCTGGAGTGTGTTGCCCTCCTGGTATGGAGATGTGTTGTTGCTTACCTTTTTGGAAATCTCCACATGTTTGGCTATTTTCAAGTTGCAAGAGGTTTTTTAGAAATGCTTGCATCTTGTCAAGTCATTGTGGCATATACCTGTAATTCTATTCTCTGGAAGCTGAAGTGGGAGAATTGCAATTTGAGGTTAGCATGGGAAATTTAGGGATACCCTGTCTCAAAATAAAAAAAAAAATTATTTTTATAAATGTGGGAAATGTGGACTAATGGTACAGTGCTTGCCTGGCATGTGTGAAGCCCTGAGTTCAATCTCTAGTACCCCAGAATCAGAAAAAAATAAATTCACATCTCAAAGGGGCAAAGAAAGGATTTACAATTACAAGTTTCCTAAGTAAAGTTCAGTCAAGCTGAGAGCAGTGTTAAGGCCATGGTGGTCAATAGCAGCCTCTTTTTATTAGATGAAAGGACAAATCTTTGTGATTTTCTTTCAGTGGCCCTGTGAGAAGTGTCAAAGAATAGTTTTAGATATAGAAAATATCCTGAAAGTTTTGTTTTATTTTTTTCTTAATGTAGAATATTATCTTGGGAAGGTAAAAATAGATGAGATGGTGCCTGAGAAACAATATTTGGTTTTCTGCTTAATCAAAGTGAAATAAGATACATTAAAGATAAGTATGAAATAAAATACCACAACTATAAGGAAACAGAATATTTTTTCCCTGTTTTTTAAAAAATTAATCAAGTATATGGGTTAATGTAAAGCACCAAAAATTATTGTGGTAAGGAAGAATTTCTGCTATCTACATAGATTTATGAAAGGAGAATATCTTTCAGAAAAAAAAAGGAAAACACGATTCACTTTTTTCAATTTTTGTCCTTTACTCTGTTATTCATATTTGGGGACAAAATGACATTCTACTCTTGGATACACACACACACACACACACATTATTTTTTTTCCTCTTGAATAATAGAAGCACATACTCAGTTGTAGTTCTTCTTATAGTTAATCTTGGTTGCCAATTTGACTGAATTGAGAGAAAACCTAGAAAATTGGTAAAGCACACTTCTGTATGTATCTGTGAGGGTGTTTCCCTCACAGCTGATTGGCTTGTGGAGAAGTGAGCTGAGAGGGGAATACCTACCCTGAATATGAGAGGCACCATTTAATAGGCCCAGGGCCAGGATGGAAGAAAAATAGGAAGAGGGGGAAGGCTTGAGTGCACTGCAAGATCCATTCCTCTAGAGCGGTTTTTGGTGTTGCCATTGTCCGTGGACATTAGATTCCAGATTCCTCAGTCTTTGAATGTAGATTTTCACCAGCAACCCTCCAGGAAGCAACCTTCAGCTTTGGATAGGGGCTGCATCATTGGTCCCTTTGTTCTGAGCCTTCCAGCTTCTTGTACTGAACAACTACTGGATTCCCTGGCTCTGCAGTCTGCAGATGAACTTTGTGGAACTATCTAGACTCTGATCATGTAAGACAATCTAACAAATCCCCTCTTAATTATGTATACATTCTGTTGGTTCTTTTCTAGAGAGCCCTGATTAATACTGTTGTTCTCTGTTATTATTGCTCAATATATCCCAACCAACAAAATACTACTTTTTTTTTTTTTTGTACCGGGAATTGAACTCAGGGACACTTGGCCACTGAGCCACATCCCCCGCCCTATTTTGTATTTTATTTAGAGACAGGGTCTCACTGAGTTGCTTAGTGCCTCACCATTTCTGAGGCTGGCTTTGGACTCGCGATCCTCCTGTCTCAGTCTCCAGTCTCTCAGTGGCTGGGATTCCAGGCATGCACCACTAGTATTTTAATCAAAGTATTTCACTTCTATTGCACAGAGAAAACGGAGAGGTAAGCAACTAAAAATCTTCATATATAAGCATTTTAGTAGCTCATGATGATGAATACAAATTACTCATGGAGTAAAATGGGGATCTATTTCAGAATTTTAAGTGGAAAAGTGATATAATATATTTTAAGAGGAAAGCTATGGATATTGTGCTGAGAATAATAGATGATAGGAAGGTGAGATTAAAGCAGAGAGTCTTGTTGGGAAGTTAATGTAGTAATTCCAGTAAGAGATGATTGTAGCTTGAACCAGCTTGGAAGAAGTGAAGATCATGAGAAATGGTGGGTTCTCTACTTTAAAGGTAGACTCAACAGGCTTTGGGTATAGTTTGAATGTTTCATGTGAGAGAAAGAAAGTAGTCAAAGATGACTGTAAGGTTTTGACCTGAATACAGAGTTACTACTAAGATGAAGGAAAGCTGCAGGTAGATTCAATTTAGGCATTGTGGTGGGTTACAAAAATTAAGGATTCTTTCTCCCCTTGAGTAAGCTTTGCTGAAATATGACATTGCATAAGAGATGTAATCTCTTTCTTCACCCATTTGGATTCAAGGCATACTGAAAGACAGACAGACTGCCAACCTCCATTTATATGACCACAGATGCATTAGATCATCCAGCTGTCAAACATTGAGACCAGAAGAACCACACAGCTGATCCACAGAATCATGAATTAAATTATGAGTTTAAGGCATCAGGCAACTTAAAACAACAGTTCTAGAGGCTAATAAGTAAAAGTACTTCTTAGGAAAGATGATGAAGGCAGAGAGATTGCAAAGGAAGACAGTATGAAGAAGAGTGTTATGTTAGTTTAATTTCCTCCACCAAGAAAGGATTGGGAATGGGATTTATCTCCTTGTCAAAAATTGGTTGAATATTGCCTTTACATTCGGACACTGTGTTAATATTCTTGGATTAGAATTTTTATAATTGCTCCAATGACTTCTTAAATGTTATGGTAGAGATGTTAGAGCTCAGACTGATTTTCTTTTTCCTTAGTGAATGCTTTCACCCTTACCTTCCCCATATTCCTAATATGTTACATTATTATATATTTGAATTTTTACAGCTTTACAAAGCTGTGTATTGATGTTGATTGCTCTGGGTCTATTTTATTTCCTGGAGAATGGCCTGCTATTTGAGATTTATCTATCTATCTATCTATCTATAAGAATATATATTCTTAAATTTTTTGAATTGTATCTTTTAATAATGGCAATACTTCATTATTCTGTTTTGCTTTAAGATAATTTTATATATGTCTATATGAGTTGTTCTTAGCAGGATTTTAGATATAGCTAAAGAAAGAATTTCTATTTCTATTTTTGTTTTCTTTGTTAGTTTTTCTAGATTTCTAAAAAGAGAAAAGGAAAATTCTGACTCTATGCCAAAATATTTAAACTGGATGATTCCACATTACTTTATAGTCACATTTCAAAATTAAAAATATACAATAGGGACATATGAGTGCCCAACTTTGTATTCAGTTTTATTGTTTTGGGTTTTTAACTGAAATTATGCTTACTCAAGGATAATGTGCTTAATTTTATATATATAAAAGAGGGAAAAATCAGATTACCTATAAGGGAAGACCAATTTAGATCTCAGCAGATTTTTCAACCCAGACTCTCAAAGCCAGAGGTCCTGGAACAACATATACCAAGCTCTAAAAGATAATGGATGCCAACCAAGATTCTTATGTCCAGTAAAATTAAGCTTCAAATTTGATGATGAAATAAAAACCTTCCTTGATAAACAAAAGCTAAAAGAATTTACAGAAAGAAAGCCTGCACTAAGAACATTCTTGGCAAAATATTCCACGAGGAGGAAACGAAAAACAACAATGAAAATCTGCAAAGGGAAGAACTACAATAAAGGAAAAGCCAACCAAAGAAGAAACCAAGTTATGCTAAATACCACAAAGAAACAAAAATGACTGGTAATACAATTCATGTCTCTTTCAACTCTTTTTGATAAATTTTTACACATAAAATTGTTAACTACAATATCATCTAATTTTTCAGGTTTTTGTTTATTTTGCAGTTTTTGTTTTCCATTTGTCTTAACAAAGTTACACAATTAAAAAAAAGTTTTAGCATTTTATATGTTATATTGTAATATATAATTAATCTGGTATGTGTGTATACATTGCCTATGATATGAGATGAGGTATATTTTACTTACTTATAATTAAAAAGCCATTATTCAGGATTCAAGGATGAAAAAGATCAATCAGGGTAGAAGTTGTTTAATAAGGTATTTATAAAGGTAAGGGCAAGGTTGAAGGAAACCAACAAATTTTGTGAAGCACCTTTCCTTCAATAGAGGTAGGAAGTGAAAGAAGAGAAAGCCATTATGAGAACCCTGTAGCAGAAGGTGACCTAACTGAAGTTATTCCCACCCAAAGCATGAAGAAACCAACCAACCAGTCTAATAGAGGAATAAAGCACCTTACTCTACTCTTGTATATTCTAAGTTCATTTCTTTCATATCCCTTTCTGATGGAACTCAACAAGAACTCACAAGGGGACTTACCATGCATACAGCGTGTCTCACCAAAAGGTGAAAGATGGAGAAAGGAGCCAATATGGCAGCCACCGGTTACTTGAAGCTACTGAGAGTTTGAGATGTGTTTAGTTTGAATTGAGGTATGCTATATGTTAAATAGACATTAGATTCCAAAGAACTACTAGGACAAACAAAATGAACATGAAATATCTTAACAATTATTTTCTTTACAAATTATGTTGGTAATACATTGAAAAGTGGATTTGTGTTGGAGTAATCTTGTATAGCAGTGGTACCCAGACCTGGCTGAATATCAGAACAAGTGAAGAAACTTAAGCAAAATAACCCCAGATATATTGGGGCCATGTTGGAAATACTGATTTTGTAGGTCTACAGTAATTTAGAATTCCATATTTTATTAATTATTATTATTAAATTTGGTACCAGGGATTGAACCAAGTAGTGTTTAACCACTGAGCTACATCCTTAGCCCTTTTTATTTTTTATTTTGAGACAAGGTCTCACTAAGTTGCTGAGGCTGGCCTTTAACTTGTGATCCTCTGGCCTCAGCCTTCTGAGTTGCTGGGATTATAGGTGTGCACAACCACAACTGGCAGGATGCTGCATTTAAAAAAAATAATCTCATAATTCTGATGTCCTCCAAGATATTTTGAATAATGCTGTATATTCTTAACAGATATCAGAAATCCCCGCCCCACCCCAATAATTGCTCCTTCTGAGCAAGTCTTCATTATGGCACCAGCAGCAACAGTGGTGAATATTATGGGCAAGAATTCAGGGAGCAGAAACATTCTATAGATTTGCTTAAAAACCTGTGTATAGGTGTGTTGAAAAGTCTTGGCCACTGTAGACTGCAAGGCAGTTGACAATTCCTTATAATTTCTTACATAGCTCTCCTCTCCACTGTGACATAATTTCAGTTACCAAAGACAGGAATCCAGTGTGTAGGTAGGAACAGAAATATAAACAACTACATTTTTTGACAAAATATTTAACAACTTAAAACTTATTCCTTTAAAAGAGTAATAAAAAGTATTTTTTAAAAACACATGATAGTATGAGTGATGTTCCTCTCAGTATTTCATAATTGGATGTGATTTATAAAACTAGCTTTTTGATGTGTGTAATCTTCCATTATAGTAAATCAGGTAAAATGTTCTAATGTGTGTGTTTTCTTTTTATTGCTAGGAAACTATAAAAAAGATTTATTTTTGTTGCAAAATGCACCTAAAAGATAATTATATCATTTTATACTTTGAATAAATAGTTCACAAAACGACTCAAAACTGTTTTTTTGTGATAAATGTTTGTATCTGATGATGCAAAGAAATGGGGCATTTTAAGTAGAAAATAAATAGCTTTATAGGAAATTTTAAGGATTTTTTTATTGCACATCCTATTAAAAAGTAGTTTACTTCTTTAAATGTTGCTGATGAAATATATCATATGAGTTTGCTATAATGCTTTTAAAAAAGCAATTAGATTTTCACAGACTTACCTCTGATAGAACATCTTAGGAAATCTAATTATATCTCATATGTTAAACACTTCCTTTTATTTGCTTGAGCAGTAAGGAAATGTACCTTAAAAATATCTTGTATAACACTAGAACATTATGATAAATATGATCTTGGAAGAAACCTCTCTGAAAACAGGGAGGTTATTTGACATTTTCTTGGCAATTTTTTGCATCCAGTCTTTGAGTCTCTAAGTGCGGACTATCACTGGACATTTAGTTGTAATATTTTTGACTATAAAATAAATTAAAGGATACTTATGCTCCTTATGGTTTAAAATAATACTAAGCTTATAAAAATTATAACTGTATAGATGATTTCTTAAATTTCTGTTTATCTTAGGATAAAGAAAAAACAATGTTGGTCCACTTTTTTACAATATTGTAATATATTTGAGAGATGTTAAAAACCATATTATCTATATATTAATTGCTAGATATTAATGTGTTTGAGTTTGGCGTGTGTTTTGCATCAGGAATAACTTCATTTTATCAATGAGACATGGTTAGAAAAATGATTTTTTAAACATTGTTTCTTTAAGAAAGAAACACTGAATTTTTCTTGAGCATACTTGCCTGCTGATTCTAAGATCAACTACATTTAGCCTAAGTTTAAAAGCCTCCACCCTTGGCAGTTTCTACACTTTCCCTTTTTCTGCCTTTAGTTTGAGCTCTCCACTGGACTGTCTACTTGCTTTTTTTTTTCAATTTCCAGTGCTTCATTATGTATAAATTTTATAGTGTAGTTCTTCAGTAGGATCTTTAAATCCTTCATCTTTTCTTGAATTCTTCATTCTTATCAAATCTTTAAAAATATTTTTTTGTTCTTTTTAGATATACATGCCAATAGAGTGTATTTTGACATATTATACATACATGGAGTGTTAGGATCTCATTCTTGTGGTTGTATATGATGTGGAGATTCACTGGTCTAGTATTCATACATAAACATAGGTAATTATGTTTGATTAATTCTTTCCTATTCCCATCCCCTCTTTCCTTCATTCCCCTTTTTCTAATCCAATGAACTTCTCTATTCCCTCTCTCTACCCTCTTTATTGGGTGTTAGCATCTGCATATTGAGAGAACATTGGACCTTTGGTTTTTTTTGGGATTGGCTTGTTTCAGTTAGCATGATAGCCTCCAGTTCTGTCCATTTACTGGCAAAAATTATAAAGTCATTCTTTTTTTAATGGCTGAGTCATCTAATCTTAATATGATTGGAATGCCTTCTGAAAATTTCCTCAGAGTATCAGTTAGTGAGTTTTCATCATTTGCTTTATTGGATCAGCCTAGGAAAGTTTCCTTCAATTCCATCTTTCATAATTGCATTTGTTCTAATGATTATTAAAAAAATTAAGAATTTTTATAAAATTACCCATTTGTCTTCCTTTTGCTCTCCTTATTTTAATTAATTAATTAATTAATTAAATTTTTGTTACCAGCAATTGAACTCAGGGGCACTTGACCACTGAGCCATATCCCTAGCCCTTTTTTGTATTTTATTTAGAAACAGGGCCTCACTGAGTTGCTTAGTGCCTTGCTTTTTGCTGAGGCTGGCTTTGAACTCATGATCCTTCTGCTTCAGCCTCTGGAGCCAGGGGGATTACAGGCATGCGCCACCTCACCCGGCCTTTTAATTTACTTTTTAATCATATCCCTCTGCATTCTGTAAATCACCTGCATATTTTCTATAAACTCTGCAATTTTTTTATTGGATTAAAACAACACTTTCTTTTTCCTTTATTTTTTCTTAATATTCCTTTAAAAATTGACCTGTAAATTTTGTCCTTTAGCCATCTTTACTTTTAACTTCTTTTTCTTTCTTCCTTAGATTTTTGTTTCTTTTTCATAAAGGCTGTGACTTTTTACCTTCTTCTAGAAAAGCGGAATTATATTTATACATTTCTTCTAATTCCTAGAGTTAGAGGTTTTAGAGAGATGCCTTTTCTTTTCCTTGTAAATATGTTGTATACCTATACTTTTTCTTCAGTATTTTTGCTTAAACCCATTCTAATTTTCCTGCCTTTATTCTTTCTTATAATGATAATGAACATTTATTGAATGTTTAGCACTGTGCTGTATATTTCTATGCGTTGATGATTATTCCATTTAATAGAGGAGGAAGCTTAGGCTTAGAGTGGAGAATCTAGGATTAAAATTCATGTTTATGTATGTTGAAAGACCATGCTTTCTCTGTAATCTCTGGAAGGAGGAGAAATCTTCTACATGGGGTATTTTTACATAATCAAAATATTTGAATTACATTAGGCCAACTTAATGCCAGTTGTGTTAGTCAGCTTTTCATTACTGTACCAAAATATTGAGAAAAAACTATTTACAATAAGAAAAGGTTTATTTTGGCTCCTGGTTGTAAAGGTTTTATTGCTTTTGGGCCTGTGCAGAACATCAGGGTGAGAAGCACATGGTGGAACAAAGCTCTTTACCTCATGGTGGCTGGGAAGCAAAGACAGAAGAATGATCTGGGTTCCATATCCCCTTCAAGGGCATGTCCTACCTTACTTCCTTCTACACAGCCACACCTTTTAATCGTCTACCACCTTCAATAACACCACAGGTTGGTTATCAGACCTTTAACATATGGCCTTTGGGGGACACTTATCCAAACCATAGTGTTAGTTGAGTTCCATGCAAATTCCTTACAAAAATCGGATGACTCCGCAGTTATAAATCTAATTTCCAGTATCCAACAGTCATATATCTTTGCTGAACTAACTGAAGTGAGGGGTATTCTTTGACCACTTCTGCTTAAAACAACAACAACAACAACAACAACATCTCAATACTAAGAACCAATGCAAAACCTGTAGAGCTAATTGGTTTCTTTCTCCATTTATTTCTTCCTGAAATACCTTATTAGTATCTATCCTGCCCAATGGCAAATCCCCAACATGGACTCCTTTTTCTGTTTTGAACTGTTTATTACTGCAGGAATGGAAATCTGGTCACTTTCTACAGAAACACAACCTAAGGAAGAGATAATGAGCATAATTCTGGCAATTTCAAAATACAATATCCACTTAAGATAGGCTATATTGTACAGCCCAAGCATTTTTAGTGAATGACTGTCAGAGTTATTTTCCCTCATCTTCTTAGATGGGCAGATTATTATTTCTAGGAAGCATAATATTCTTACGTCTTAAGTTATGATTCTCAATAGGTTGATTTTCAACCTTAATTTCTTTGTTGGTTTTCATTTTTTCAAAAATAGTTTTAGCAGATAGTCAGAAAGGAGGAGGTTGCTCTGGGGAATGAAAGCTAGGTATTTTTTTTTTTTAAATTAGAGGCTTTGTTTCGGCTAATATGTACTTTTCTAGAAGTTTTAGGCTTACACATTAGAACAGAGGGTTCCTTGGGACTGTGACAGATTCTGAATTGCTATTTTCTTTTTTTGCTACTTCTTTATATTAAACTAGAGGAGAGTGAGACTGGCCTTTGTTTTCCCATTAACACTAGCAAATGTATATTCCACGGAGAAGGTCTGCCTGCTTTTACATTCTCTCCCTGCAGACCTTTGCCTCATATTTTCAGGGTTGAGTAATTCATGGACACCCTTAAGAATATCTGTGATTTCAGTTTTTTTTAAATACAATGGTGTTAAACTTCACCCTTTCAATTGTACATTTCTCAAAAGCCTTTCTCCACAAATTGCTTTGAAAGAAACTGAAAAAATACACATATGATTTAGGAGAAAGATGCTTCCTGATAAGTATAAGTAAAATATTTCTATTTCAGAATTCATTCACAAGATTATATATATATTTCTCAGTATAAAGAGTCAATGAATGGTTCATTATCAATAGAACTAACTTTATATTCAAGGTAAAAAGAACTAATACTCAGAAGAAATAATGATAATGCCTTCTATATTACTTCAACAATTCTATGAATGACAGACAAATTATGTAATATACCAAATCTGATAGTTTAAAAGTGCTAAAGGATTGGGGTTGTGGCTCAGGGTGCTTGCCTAGTACATGTGAGGAACTGGGTTCAATCCTCAGTACCACTTAAAATTAAATAAAATAAAGGTATTGTGTCCATCTACAACTAAAGATATATATGCATTAAAAAAAGATTTTTTAAAAAAATAAAGTACTAGAAAGTTAGTTTTCAAAGTGTAACTTGGAATGTCTGGGCTCCTGAGACCCTTTCATGAAAATAAAATCAAATGAATCAAATTATTTTTATTATAATACTTAGACACTATTTCCCTTTTCTATTCCTATAATCTCACAAGTGTACAGTGGGGTTTTCAGAGGCTACCTGAGGTATTGCAATAGGTTGCATGCAGAAATAAATACTAGAATCTGGTTAGTTGCCTTCTTTTAAGCCAGATATTAAATGGAGTAAAAAAAATATCATTTGTGATAGGCTTAATAGTGGCCTCTCCAAAAGGACCATACATCAATCCCTGTGAATACTTTACTTTATATAGCAAAAGGATTTTTAGATGTGATTAAATTAATAATTTTGGGAGGTGAGATTGACTTGGACTCTCTGAGGCATGTCCAGTGCAATCAATCACAAGAGTCCTTAAGTGGGAAGAGGAAGGTCAGATAATACTTTGTGAGAAAGACTCAACAGCCCAGTGGCAATTCTGAAGATGGATAGGGACCATGAGTGAAGGAATGTGGAGCATCCCAAGAAACCAGAAAAGTCAAGAAAACAGACACTCCTCTAAGGCCTCAAACACAGCCCTGCTGTCACCATGATTTTAACTTAGTGAGATGCATTTCAGACTTTGGTCCTTAAGAACAATAAGATAATAGATTTGTGTTGTTTTAAATCAGTTACTACAGCAGCAATAGAAAACTAGTATAGTATTTGTTAAAGGCCTCTTTTAACAGCTAAATTATTTCTCCATCCTAAACCTTCATGAATCTCCAGTGCCCTCAGGGCAAAATCAAGCTTTATGGTTTGACCTATCAGGACTTGCCTTTTGACTTTAATTTTTAATTCAGAACCTCATCTGTTTTGACTCCTGAGCTTCCATTTTATGGGCCATGACACAAAACCATTGCTGTTTCAAAAAATTGCCAACTTTCCCATGCCCATGTTTTTGGTACACACTATCGCTACCTTGGTAGATTAATTTCATTAATTTTTCTATCCAATTGCTACTCATCTTTTAAAACTCACCTTTGATATCATCAGCCATGCAAAACATTGCCTCAGCTCCTTAGTATAGGTTGCCTCTTCCCTAATTCATCTGTGCTACCTTGTCTATCTCTATCTCTGTATCTTTTCTTTATTTTCCATGTATACTGTGCTCTTATTCTACTTCCATAGTTTTGCAAGTCACTCCTTTATGCACACTTCATTTTAGGTAATTATCTGATACTAAATGCTTAAACCTTCATTTTTCTTTCAATGCACTCAATGTCTTGAAGACTCCATCTACGTTCATGGTTTTACCACCATTTACAAAGATGGCTATGTCTGTAGCCACACAGTCCTGTCCATATAATTGTCCAAACAGCAGCTGCAATGGAAGCCTCTGCCATTGTCTTAAGCAAAGACAGAAGCCTAAGTTAACTGGTTCCTCTTATTTGTTTTTCCCTTTCACTGGCCCTTCTATTATGCTCATTTCTCAGGCTAGAAACTTTGTAATCCCTTTTTAAGTATTTCTGTTCATATCTTTTAGTTTTATGTTATCAAGTTATTTCTTCTTCATCCATTCAATTTATCACTTTTGTTGTATTTTTTTTCTGTTATAACCACCCTCATCTAATTGTTTTAAGAGCCACCCAGCTGTATTCTAAGATTCTATTATCTCTTCTGTTTAATCAACCATTCATCCTAAAACCCTTCTCTCTGACCTGTCATGAATTCTACTACTGCTCTGTCCTCTAGCACCCAACTCATCCTGTAGAACTTTAATTTCACTCTCTCACACAAGAAACTATAGTTGATATGCATCAGTTATTGCCGTATTCTCCAGGTGGTTTTAGACCTTTCTGACTTAGACTATCAAAGGCTACTTTAACCCAAGCCAACTCAAAAGGATTAGGAAGACAGATTGTCATAGGTTACCAAAAGATCTTTCATCTCTTTTGTTGTAGCCATCCAATAGCTCAGAGGTAAGGACACTATTTGGTTCAGAAGTCTATGCCACACAGGTGCAAATTGCTCTTGTAATAACCTTGCAGGCATAGTTTCCAAGGTCTTTGCAAAGATATACCAGGTACAAGAGTCACTATATTTAGGGAGATCTAAATTATGGGGTCCACATCAGTACCTTATAGTTAGCTTATAGTTTCTTATGTTCCAGAGCTCATTTTTACTCTAAGCAGTATTATGCATCATTATGGTTAATTTCCACCCTTATTAGCTTATCAGGGAATAGTGCTAGAAAGTTAACATAGAATTAGCCTCTCAACAGAAAGAAAAATAATTTTGTTAACTCTTTACCTGAAGTCAGCAATTAAATGGGAACTTCTTTGATTTATTATGGAAGCTTTTCATACTTTTCCCCTCCCATTTATTTAAGTCTCTTCCCTGGTAATCCCAGATGGCATGGCCTCCTCTTACTCCTTTATTTAACAGAGTATGAGCCTAAAATTCTTTCTTCCTTTATCATTCTATGAAATTCCGTGCCTGCTATAATTCTGGGAAGTAATAATTAGGAAATAGCTATAGAACAACAGAATGACAGAGTTATAAGAGATCTTTCAAATTCATGGCTGGATTTCAGACTGTTTTGCATTGATATAAACTAAGTGCAGAATTAGTATTTTGGTTCATTGCTGGAGCAATAGAGCACTATTGCAAAATTTTTTGGGGAGTGAAAAAACTCACAGGTCAGGGTTTTTTTTTTTTTTTAAATCACTTTCAACTCAAACATCTATCAGTATAAATCTTAAAAGAAAAAAACACAATGATAAAATATGAACCAAAGTTGAGCCATAAGATTGCTTAGGTTTCAGAAGTGCAGGGAAAGTGTACTTCTTAAGATAGAGGCAGGGAGGAGTGAGACCAAGCAGAAAACGTGGAATGTGAGGCATTAGAGATAGGAGGCCAGGATATGGTTCAGGCTGACTGGCTGTATGACTTCCGGCAAGTTAATTAACTTTTTGGTGCATTGGCACATGTCCATGAATACATATGGTAATATTTTCCCATTATTTACCTGACGTAATATAGTTAGAATTAACAAGGTGGTACTGAAAAATGTCTCAAATTATAAGGGAGAGAAATTCAGCAGAAATTTAAGGTATTTTCATTTTTCCCACCAGAGATCAAAGAAAAGCATGGTTTACAAAAAAGCCAATATAATTATGTCTACATAGGCCAATTAGAAGAGAAATCAACAACTTTTTAACAAATTTGATCAATGTAGACAGGCAATTAAATTAACTCAGGGTGATCCATATTATTTTATTCTTTAGTAGAAAGATTTTAAATCCAAATTATTCTTGTAATGGCCCCACTCCACTTGTAACTGGGAAATTTTACCTTTTTTTGTTTTATAGAAAAATCAGGAATGAATTCCAAATCTCTTTTTAGGTAAAAGACTGAACATTTGAAAATTATATTTTAGACAGAGCATACTGAATAAAATTTATTTCATAATAAAGAACAAAATAGAAAATTTTATGAACTACACATCTGATGCTTGTGTGGCCAAGGTAAAAGCCAAAGCAGATGGACAAGTTGAAAGATGTTCAGGCTAACCCAGTGCCCAGCCTAAATTATGTTACAAAGTTAAAAATGCTTAAAAAGTGTGCTTGTAGTGTTTTTGAAAGGAAGTAATGAACATGCAATAGGAAATAACCATCCTTTCTAAAATAAAGATTTCCTCAACTGATTTTAAAAGTACAGAGAAGAGAGGTTCTTAATATTGTATTCAGCATTTACCTGCTATAGTCACAAGAAAGTAATTAGTCCAATTTTCTCTCTGAGGAAACTTCAACTCTATTATCCTTTCCCTTGCTCACATCAGTCTTAGTAAGTAAAAGTAATAGCATAGATAGAAGTACTTTCTAGATTGCGTTTATTCAGTCTGTGGGATTTATTATCACAGAAGGTCATCAAGCCAGTTATAACAGCTGGATTCAAAATGAGGTTGAGAGTATTTTATAACCAATAACATTTATATGGTAAAGTGACTTAAGAGTTTTATGCTTTAGGTCATAAGACCATACTTCAGTGCATAAAATATAAAACCATAGAGTCAGAAAATTTTTTTTCTTGCAGAATATCCTTGGAGACCTTGGAGACCTTTGATACCTATTCTGATAGTTTATGATAGACAAAAATGACCTAACAACATAAAGAGGACATCATTGGATGGCAAGTCCAATACTTATAAAACACTGCAGGAAAATACAACAAAATGTCAAACAAAATCTGAAATTCTGTGTCCACACAGTGACACAAAGACTGGTGGAAAAGGATAAAATTTCAGTAGAAGAAATTATTGATATTATGGGAACATAAAAAATTTTTTGCTGTTTGTTGACTTTAGCTTAAAAAGCACGAATTCAGGTAAACCTTGCTTGTACATTTAGATATAGCCTACATGCATCTAAACACAAGCAAACTTATCCAATTTTAATATAAAATCCAATTAATTAAAATCCATTAATCCAATTTTAATATAAAAACTTCTCATTTTTATTGGTGGAATGGGGGACAGTCAATATAACTTTTTAGTTAGGATTGTTTCGTGAACCTTCTCTCCAACATAAACCTATAATGTAAATCTTCTTCCGTCAGAATAAGTAGGTTGGCCAGGAATTCAACAATTTTAAATCTAATATAATGTAATTTAGTTCTCAGAATTCCTGATTTTTAAAGAACATTAAGATGCTGTCTAGTCTTTGAGGCTGTGGAAGTTAGTGTTGCTCTTGAAGAAGAAAAGTTTTTTTTTTTTTTTCATAGACATTGACATTCAAAATTTTTGTTTTTTAGTTGCACTTCAGGTAAAAAAAAATGTTGTGGACCAAAATTTGTAATGTGAGATTCTGTATAAAGTATTTTTTTTGTATAAAGTATTTTAGTTTGAACTTCAATACCAACTTATATTCTTTGTTCTACACTTGCTCTTCATTCAGAGTATGAAGATTGCTAAACAGAGGCATGGTTTGGTGGCTGATTCTTTATAATATTTTCATTCTTCATATTTGATTTTTATGTTGCTTATATTGCTTATTCTTCTGAGATTGATTCTGAAACATAAGAATATATATTCTGTTGACTTGATTTAACATCAGGCCATCACCTAAGCTTTAAAATTGGTTTCTGAACTCATAAACGCAGAGAACAGAATGAAGGTTAGTAGAGGTTGGGGAGGTTGAAATGGGAAGATGTCTGTCAAAGGATACACAATTTATGTTGGATAGAAGAAATAAATTCAAGAGATCTAGGGCATGTCATGGTGACTAGAGTTAATAATAATAATTGGAAACATTTTCTCTAAGATCAGGAAAAGACAAGGATATCCACTCTTGCCACTTGCAATCAGTATAGTAGTACTGGAAGTCCTAGCCAGAGCAATTAAGCAAGAAAAAGAAACATATGCATAAAAATTAGAAAGAAAGATGCTAAATTACCCCTCCTTGCAGACAACATTATATATATATATATATATATATATATATATATATATATATATATATCCCAAAGACTCTTCTTAAGCAACTACTTAAGATGTTATTTATAATATACTCCTCTGTAAATTGAAGTGAATCAAACTCATAAGAATTTTTGAAAAATCTTTTTGACTTCCTTTAGCAATAATTTAGTTACTTTAGTATATCATTGATATATTTAGTTTTTATTAGGCTTGGGTTTTTTTCTGCTTAATGATACAGTCAACATTTATTATAAAATTCAAAAGTTATAAAGGTACATATCAAAGAAAATAAAAGGATCTCATAATTTATACTAAAATTTGAGTTTTTTTTTTAAATTTTAGTTGTAGATGGACACAATATCTTTATTTATTTATTTTTATGTGGTGATGAGGATCAAACCGAGTGTCTCACATGCGAGGCAAGCACTCCATCACTGAGCTACAACCCTATTGCCTAAGATTTGGTTTTTGTTTATCAAAATGCATCTATCATGAAGGTGTGCTGTATTTTGTAAAATGCTTTTTCTGCATCTATTGAGATGATGATATGATTCTTGTATTTAAGACTATTAATATGATGAGTTACATTTATTGATTTCCGGATGTTGAACCAACCCTGCATCCCTGGGATGAATCCCACTTGATTATGGTGCACTATCTTTTTATTATGTTTTTGTATGTAATTTTCCAGAATTTTATTGAGAAGTATTGCATCTATATTCATTAGGGATATTGTTCTGAAGTTTTCTTTCCTTGATGTGTCTTTGCTTGGTTTTGGTATCAGGGTGATACTAGCCTCATAGAATGAGTTTGGAAGGGTTCCCTCCTTTTCTATTTCATAGAAATAGAATACTTTGAGGAGTATTGGTGTTAATTCTTATTTGAAAGTCTTGTAGAACTTGGCTGAGAATCCATCTGGTCCTGGGCTTTTCGTGATTGGTAGGATTTGATGGCATCTTTTATTTCATTACTTGAAATTGATCTGTTTAAAGCGTGTATGACCTCCTCATTCAATTTGGGTAGGTCATATGTCTCTAGAAATCTGTCAATGTCTTCAATATTTTCTATTTTATTAGAGTATAAATTTTCAAAATAGTTTCTAATTATCTTCTGTATTTCAGATGTGTCCATTGTGTTATTTTCTTTTTATCTTGTATTTTAGTAATTTGAGTTTTCTCTCTTTTTCTCTTCATTAGCATGGCCAAGGGTTTATCTATTTCATTTATTTTTTCAAAGAACTAACTGTTTTGTCAATTTTTCAGTTTTTTTTGTTTTGATTTCACTAATTTCAGCTCTGATTTTAATTATTTCCTATCTTCTACTGCTTTTGGTGTTGATTTATTCTTCTTTTTCTAGGGCTTTGAGATGTAGTGTTAGGTCATTTATTTGTAAACTTTTTATTCTTTTAATGAATGCACTCAATGCAATAAATTTTCCTCTTAGAACTGCCTTCATACTGTCCCAGAGATTTTGATATATTGTATCAGTGTTCTCATTTACCTCTAAGAATTTTTTTTTAATTTCATCTTTGATTTCTTCTATCTATCCATCAATTGTGTATTATTTAGTCTCCATTTGTTACAGTAGCTTCTAGAAAAACTAGGGATAGTAGAAACATACCTCAAAATTGTGAAAGCTATATATGCTAACCCCAAGGCCAGCATCATTCTAAATAGAGAAAAACTGAAAGCATTCTTGCTAAAAACTGGAGCAAGACAACGATGTCCTCTTTTGCACCTTCTACTCAACATCATCTTTGAAATTCTAGCCAGAGCAATTAGACAAAAGAAAGAAATTAAAGGATACAAATATGCAAAGAAGAACTCAAATATCACTATTTGCTGATGACATGATTCTATATCTAGAAGATTGAAAAAATTCCACCAGAAAACTTCTAGAACTAATAAATGAATTCAGCAAAAAGTAGCAGAATATAAAATCAACACCCATAAATCAGACGCATTTCTATACATTAGTGATGAATCCACTGAAAGAGAAATTAGGAAAATTACTCCATTCACAATAACCTCAAAAAATAAAATAAAATACCTGGGAATAAATCTAAAAGAGATGAAAGACCTCTACAATGAAAACTACAGAACGCTAAAGAAAGAAATTGAAGAAAACCTCAGAAGATGGAAAATCTCCCATGTTCCTGGATAGGCAGAATTAATGTTGTCAAAATGGCCATACTACCAAAAGCATTATACAGATTTAATGCAATTCCTATTAAAATCCCAATGACATTACTCATAGAAATAGAAAAAGCAGTCATGAAATTC
Organism: Marmota flaviventris; assembly: GCF_047511675.1. NCBI lineage: Eukaryota > Metazoa > Chordata > Mammalia > Rodentia > Sciuridae > Marmota > Marmota flaviventris. The sequence continues at coordinate 26,599,621 of NC_092498.1, forward strand.
ATCTGGAAAAATAAGAGACCCAGAATAGTCAAAGCAATCCTTAGCAAGAAAAGTGAAGTGGAGGCATCACAATACCAGACCTTAAACTATACTATAGAGCAATAGTAACAAAAATGGCATGATATTGGCACCAAAATAGACTTGTAAACCAATGGTACAAAATAGAGGACACAGAGACAAACCCACATAAATATGGTTATCTCATATTAGACAAGGGTCCCCAAAACATTCACTGGAGAAAAGATAGGCTATTCAACAAATGGTGCTGGCAAAACTGGAAATCCATATGTAGCAAAATGAAATTAAACCTCTATATCTCACCCTGCAAAAAATCAACTCAAAGTGGTTGAAAGTCTTGGGCACTAGAACAGAGACCCTGTGCCAAATAAGAAAAAATAGGCCCAAATCTTCACCATGATGGCCTAGGATCTGACTTCTTTAACAAGACTTCTAAAGTGCAAAAAGTAAAATAAAAAATCAATAAATGTGATGGATTCAAATTAATAAACTTCTTCTCAGCAAAGGAAACAATAATGTGAGGAGAGAACCTACAGATTGGGAGAAAATCTTTACCACATGCACCTCTGATAAAGCATTAATCTCTAGGATATTAAAAAAAACCCAGATAACCCAATCAGTAAATGGGCTAAGGAACTGAACAGACACTTAACAGAAGAAGAAATACAATTGATCAACAAATATATGAAAAAGTGTTTAACATCTCTAGCAGTTAGAGAAATGCAAATCAAAACTTCTTTAAGATTTCATCTCACACCAGTCAGAATGTCAATCATCAAGAATACAGACAACAGTAAATGTTGGCAAGGATGTGGTGAAAAAGGTACACTCATACATTGCTGGTGGGGCTGCAAAATGGTGCAACCACTATGGAAATCCATATGGAGATTCCTTGGAAAACTGGGAATTAAACCCCCATCTGGCCCAGCTATCCCATTCCTCAGTCTATATCCAAAGGACTTAAAATCAGCATACTCTAGTGATGCAGCCACATCAATGTTTATAGCAGTTCAATTCACAATAGATAGACTATGGAACCAACCTAGGTCTCCCTCAATCGATGAATGGATAAAGAAAATGTGGTAGGTATATTCAATGGAATATTACTCAGCTTTAAGGAAGAGTAAAATTATGGCATTTGCCAGTAAATGGTTGGAATTGGAGAATATCATGCTAAGCGAAATAAGCCAATCCCACAAAACCAAAGGCCGAATGTTTTCTCTAATGTGCAGATGGTAATTCACAATAAGGTGGGGGGGCATAGGGAAGAATAGCATTACCTTAGATTAGGTAGAGGGAAGTGATGGGAAGGGGAGAGAAGGGAATGTGGAGATAGGAAATATTGTAGAATGAAACAGACATCATTACTATATGTGTATATGTGACTACATGACCAATATGATTCTGCAACATGTATACTCAGAAAAATGAGAAATTATATCACATCTATGTATGATACATCAAAATACATAAATGCATTCTACTGTCATGTGTAACTAATTTAAAAAATTTTAATAAAGCATCTATTAAAAAGTTCCGCCAGAAAACTTTGAGAACTAATAAATGAATTCAGCAAAACAGCAGGATATAAAATCAACACCCATAAATCAAAGGCATTTCTATGTATCAGTGACAAATCCTCTGAAAGAGAAACTAGGAAAACTACCCCATTTACAATAGCCTCAAAAAAAAAATCCCAAAAAACTGGGAATCAACTTAAAGAAAGAGGTGAAAGACCTCTACAATGAAAATTACAGAACATGAAAGAAAGAAATTAAAGAGAACCTTAGAAGATGGAAAGATCTCCCTTGTTCTTAGATAGGCAGAAGTAATATTGTCAAAATGACCATACTATCAAAAGCACTGTACAGATTAAGGCAATTCCAATCAAAATCCCAATGACATTTATCATAGAAATAGAAAAAGCAGTCATGAAATTCATCTGGAGAAATAAAAGACCCAGAATAGCCAAAGCAATCCTTAGCAAGAAGAGTGAAGCAGGTGGCATCACTACACCAGAACTTAAACAATACTACAGAGCAATAGTAACAAAAATGGCGTGGTAGACACTAGTATTGCTGTATGTATACATGTGACTGTATGACCAATGTGATTCTGCAACCTGTACACTCAGAATAATGAGAAATTATACCCCATTTGATTCAAATATATGATATGTCAAGATCATTGTACTGTCATGTGTAGCTAATTAAAACAAATAAAAAAATAAGAGACAAAAAAAAGTGGCATGGTATTGGCACCAAAATAGACTTGTAGACCAATGGTACAGAATAAGGGACACAGAGACAAATCCAAATAAATACAGTTATCTCATATTAGACAAAGGCACCAAAAAACATACATTGGAGAAAAGATAGCCTCTTCAACACATGTGTGCTGGGAAAACTGGAAATCCATATACAGAAAAATGAAACTAAGCCCCTATCTCTCACCATGTACAAAATTAAACTCAAAGTAGATCAAGGACCTAGGAATTAAACCAGAGACCCTGCACCTAAAAGAAGAAAAAGTAGGCCTAAATCTTCATCATGTTGGATTAGACCCTGACTTCCTTAATAAGATTCCTATAGCACAAAAAATAAAATCAAGAATCAATAAATTGTGATGGATTTAAACAGAAAAGCTTCTTCTCAGCAAAAGAAACAATTAGTGAGGTGAATAGAGAGCCTACAGAATGGGAGCAAATTTTTATCACATGCACTTCAGAGAGAGCACTAATCTCTAGGATGTATAAATAACTCAAAAAACTTAACAGGTTACAGCGCTGCAGTTTCTGCCAGCCGCGCAAGCACCGTACTCAGGGCTGAATTCTGGGTTCGAGACGGGGAAGGAAGCGGTCCATCTCGGTTCTCCACACCGGTCAGACCACAGAGGAGGCCAGCAGCCACCATGTTGGTAAACTGATGTCACCACCCCTGTTTTCGACTGACCGCAGCTCATTCAGCCATAGAACAGGTAATTTCAGACTGTAATTCGCCTGCGGCTTGCAGACAGATTGCTAGGGCTCAGCGCCTGGGTGCTTCTTAGAACCTGATCTTATCGGAGTGAATACCGAGCGCGGGGCGGCCGAGTTCCGGCTCCCGGAACCGCCCTGGCCCAGGGCTGCGGAGCCTGCGGAGGCTGCTTCTTGGACCCTGCTCCTACCAGGGGATACAACAAGCACTAAGCAGCCGAATTACGGCTCCCGGAACTGAGCCCGCGGGGACTGCTTCTTGGAGCTTACATTTATAGGAGCTTAAACCGAGCACGGAGCGGCCGAGTTCTGGCTCCCGGAACTTCCCTGGCCCGGGGCTAGGAGCCCGCGGAAACTGCTTCTCGGTCCGGGTCCTGCTGAGGGCCGGTCAGGACTCACCCGGTGCTTTGGATGCCCGGCAAGGGGAACGAAATGCTGCCATTCGCATAGGATACCAACATGGCAGAGATCTGATGTCTGCAGAAAGCGGCGGAGGAGGGAACTTCATCAATACCAGTGGTGACATAAGCAGTTGGTCTCCTGGTAGGGGGGGTGAGGCACAGTCACCCGAGTCTCCTCAATTTGTGGTCGAGCCAGAGGGAAGGAGCCGGGCCGCCGCCAGCGCCCGGAGCAGGCCCAGCAGCTCGTCAGCGTGGTGACCGCGTGACCCCAATTGGAGAGGGGGCTGAGCGGAGCCGCCACCCGCAACCGCAAGGTGGGCAGACCCGCGACCCAGTGGTACATGGGCGTGGTAGGAGGGGCAGGGCAGAGCCGCGGTTCGCGCTGTGACGAAAGAGCGTGCAAGGTAAACAGACCTGTGACAGCCTGGCAGGTCAGGCCCAGTGGCCTGCCAGTGTGGTACACACGTCACCCCAACTGGAGTAGGGGCAGAGCAGATCCTTCTGCCACGCCCGGATCAGGCCCTGCCGGTGTGGTGGTCACGTGACCCCAATTGGAGTGGGGGCGGAGCGGAACCGCCACCCGTGCCCGCAGGGTGAGCAGACCAGTGATCAACCTGCAGATCAGGCCCAGGGGTCCGCAGGCCGGGTAGGAGGGGCAGGGCAGATCCGCCGCCCGCGCCTCCAAGGTAGGCAGACCTACAACAGACCGGTGGATCAGGCCCAGGAGCCTGCCGGCGTGGTACAAACACCACCCTAATTGGAGTAGTGGCAGAGCAGAGTCGCCGCCCGTGCCAGGAACAGGCCCAGCGTCCTGCAGGCGGGGTAGTCACGACACCCCAATTGGAGTAGGGGCAGAGCAGAGCCTCCACCCGTGCCCGAAAGGTGGGCAGATCTGCGACCGACCAGCGGGACAGGCCCAGTGGCCTGCCGGTACGACAGACACATCACCCCATTTGGAGTAGGGGCAGAGTAGAGCCGCCGCCCGCGCCTGCAGGGTAGGCAAACCTGCAACCGACCGGCGGATCAGGCCCGGTGGCCTGCCGGCGTGGTACACTCGTCACCCCAATTGGAGTAGGGGCAGAACAGAGCCGCCGCCAGCTCCCAGAACAGGCCCAGTGACCTGCCGGCGTGGTAGCCACGACACCCCAATTGGAATAAGGAGAGAGCAGAGCCGCCGCCCACACCTGCAGGAAAGATACGCAAGCAGTATGAAAAGACAAGGAAAGAAAGGACCACAAGCAATGCAGGTCAACGCAACTTTAGAAGAGGTAACAGCTGCAGCAGATGGAATGTCAGATAAAGAATTCAGGATATACATGCTTCAGATGATCTGGAGTATCAAGGAAGACATTAAACAGAAAAATCAGACAATGAAAGATCACTTCGACAACGAATTACGCAAACAAATCCAGGAAGCAAAGGATCAACTATACAGGGAGATAGAGGTTATAAAAAACAAACAAACAGAAATCCTAGAAATGCAGGAAGCAATAAACCAACTCAAAAACTCAATGGAGAATACTACCAGCAGAGTAGAACACTTAGAAGATAGAACATCAGACAATGAAGACAAAGTATTTCAACTGGAAAAGAACATAGACAGCTCAGCAAGACTGTTAAGAAACCATGAGCAGAACATCCAAGAAATATGGGATAACATTAAGAGACCAAACTTAAGAGTCATTGGGATACAGGAAGGTACAGAGCTCCAAACCAAAGGAATGAGAAGTCTATTCAATGAAATAATACAAGAAAACTTCCCAGACTTGAAGAATGAGACAGAATCCCAAATCCTAGAAGCCTACAGGACGCCGAATGTGCAAAATCATAAGAGATCCACACCTAGACACATTATAATGAAGATGCCCAACATGCAGAATAAGGAGAGAATTTTAAAAGCTACAAGAGAAAGGAAGCAGATTACATTTAGGGGTAAGCCAATCAGGATAACAGCTGATCTTTCAACACAGACTCTGAAAGCTAGAAGATCCTGGAATAACATATTTCAAACACTGAAAGAAAATGGGTTCCAACCAAGAATTGTGTATCCAGTGAAATTAAGCTTCAGGATGGAGGATGAAATTAAAACCTTCCATGATAAACAAAAGTTTAAAGAATTCGCAGCTAGAAAACCATCTCTTCAAAACATCCTTGCCAAAGCATTACAGGAAGAGGAAATGGAAAATAACAATGAAAACCAACAGTGGGAGGTAGGACAGTAAAGGGGGGGGGGAATAATCAAAGAGGAAAACAAACCATGTTTAGTAACAGAAATAAACAAATATGGCTGGAAGAACAACCCATATCTCAATAATAACCCTAAATGTTAATGGCTTAAACTCACCAATTAAGAGACACAGGCTAGTAGAATGGATCACAAAACAGGACCCAACAATATGCTGCCTACAGGAGACGCATTTGATAAGAAGAGACATACATAGGCTGAAGGTGAAAGGTTGGGAAAAATCATATCACTCATATGGACTTCGGAAACAAGCAGGAGTGTCCATACTCATATCAAATAAAATAGATTTCAAGCCAAAGTTAATCAAAAGAGATAAAGAGGGACACTACATACTGCTTAAGGGAACCATACACCAACAAGACATAACAATCATAAATATTTATGCCCCAAACAATGGTGCAGCTATGTTCGTCAAACAAACTCTTCTCAAGTTCAAGAGTCTAATAGACCACCATACCATAATCATGGGAGACTTCAACACACCTCTCTCGCCACTGGACACATCTTCCAAACAAAAGTTGAATAAGGAAACTATAGAACTCAATAACACTATTAATAACCTAGACCTAATTGACATATATAGAATATACCACCCAACATCAAGCAGTTACACTTTTTTCTCAGCAGCACATGGATCCTTCTCAAAAATAGATCATATATTATGTCACAGGGCAACTCTTAGACAATATAAAGGAGTAGAGATAATACCATGCATCTTATCTGATCATAATGGAATGAAACTGAAAATCAACGATAAAAGAAGGAAGGAAAAAGCATACATCACTTGGAGAATGAACAATAGGTTACTGAATGATCAATGGGTTATAGAAGACATCAAGAAGGAAATTAAAAAATTCTTAGAGATAAATGAAAACACAGACACAACATATCGGAATCTATGGGACACATTGAAAGCAGTTCTAAGAGGAAAATTCATTGCTTGGAGTTCATTCCTTAAAAAAAGAAAAAACCAACAAATAAATGATCTCATACTTCATCTCAAAATCCTTGAAAAAGAAGAGCAAAACAACAGCAAAAGAAGTAGAAGGCAAGAAATAATTAAAATCAGAGCTGAAATTAATGAAATCGAAACAAAAGAAACAATTGAAAAAATTGACAAAACTAAAAGTTGGTTCTTTGAAAAAATAAACAAAATCGACAGACCCTTAGCGATGCTAGCGAAGAGAAGAAGAGAGAGAACTCAAATTACTAGCATACGGGATGAAAAAGGCAATATCACAACAGACACTTCAGAAATACAGAAGATAATCAAAAACTATTTTGAATCCTTATACTCCAACAAATTAGAAGATAGTGAAGGCATAGATAAATTTCTTAAGTCATATGATCTGCCCAGATTGAATCAGGAGGATATAGAAAACCTAAACAGACCAATATCAATTGAGGAAATAGAAGAAACCATAAAAAGACTACCAACTAAGAAAAGCCCAGGTCCAGATGGGTATACAGCAGAATTTTACAAAACCTTTAAAGAGGAACTAATACCAATACTTTTCAAGCTACTTCAGGAAATAGAAAAGGAGGGAGAACTTCCAAATTCATTCTATGAGGCCAACATCACCCTGATACCTAAACCAGACAAAGACACTTCAAAGAAAGAAAACTACAGACCAATATCTCTAATGAACCTAGATGCAAAAATCCTCAATAAAATTCTGGCGAATCGGATACAAAAACATATCAAAAAAATTGTACACCATGATCAAGTAGGATTCATCCCTGGGATGCAAGGCTGGTTCAATATACGGAAATCAATAAATGTTATTCACCACATCAATAGACTTAAAAATAAGAACCATATGATCATCTCGATAGATGCGGAAAAAGCATTCGACAAAGTACAGCATCCCTTTATGTTCAAAACTCTAGAAAAACTAGGGATAACAGGAACATACCTCAATATTGTAAAAGCAATCTATGCTAAGCCTCAGGCTAGCATCATTCTGAATGGAGAAAAACTGAAGGCATTCCCTCTAAAATCTGGAACTAGACAGGGATGCCCTCTCTCTCCACTTCTGTTCAACATAGTTCTCGAAACACTGGCCAGAGCAATTAGACAGACGAAAGAAATTAAAGGCATAAAAATAGGAAAAGAAGAACTTAAATTATCACTATTTGCAGATGATATGATTCTATACCTGGCAGACCCAAAAGGCTCTACAAAGAAACTATTAGAGCTAATAAATGAATTCAGCAAAGTGGCAGGATATAAAATCAACACGCATAAATCAAAGGCATTCCTGTATATCAGCGACAAATCCTCTGTAATGGAAATGAGGACAACCACTCCATTCAAAATATCTTCAAAAAAAATAAAATACTTGGGAATCAACCTAACAAAAGAGGTGAAAGACTTATACAATGAAAACTACAGAACCCTAAAGAGAGAAATAGAAGAAGATCTTAGAAGATGGAAAAATATACCCTGTTCATGGATAGGCAGAACTAACATCATCAAAATGGCGATATTACCAAAAGTTCTCTATAGGTTCAATGCAATGCCAATCAAAATCCCAACAGCATTTCTTGTAGAAATAGAGAAAGCAATCATGAAATTCATATGGAAAAATAAAAGACCCAGAATAGCAAAAACAATGCTAAGCAGGAAGTGTGAATCAGGCGGTATAGCGATACCAGACTTCAAACTATACTACAGAGCAATAGTAACAAAAACAGCATGGTACTGGTACCAAAACAGGCGGGTCGACCAATGGTACAGAATAGAGGACACAGAAACCAATCCACAAAACTACAACTATCTTATATTTGATAAAGGGGCTAAAAGCATGCAATGGAGGAAGGATAGCATCTTCAACAAATGGTGCTGGGAAAACTGGAAATCCATATGCAACAAAATGAAACTGAATCCCTTTCTCTCGCCATGCACAAAAGTGAATTCAAAATGGATCAAGGAGCTTGATATCAAATCAGAGACACGGCGTCTGATAGAAGAAAAAGTTGGCTACGATCTACAGTCGGTGGGGTCGGGCTCCAAATTCCTCAATAGGACACCCATAGCACAAAAGTTAATAACTAGAATCAACAAATGGGACTTACTCAAACTAAAAAGTTTTTTCTCAGCAAAAGAAACAATAAGAGAGGTAAATAGGGAGCCTACACCCTGGGAACAAATCTTTACTCCTCACACTTCAGATAGAGCCCTAATATCCAGAGTATACAAAGAACTCAAAAAATTAGACAATAAGAAAACAAACAACCCAATCAACAAATGGGCCAAGGACCTGAACAGACACTTCTCAGAGGAGGACATACAGTCAATCAACAAGTACATGAAAAAATGCTCACCATCTCTAGCTGTCAGAGAAATGCAAATCAAAACCACCCTAAGATACCATCTCACTCCAGTAAGATTGGCAGCCATTAGGAAGTCAAACAACAAGTGCTGGCGAGGATGTGGGGAAAAGGGTACACTTGTACATTGCTGGTGGGACTGCAGATTGGTGCAGCCAATTTGGAAAGCAGTATGGAGATTTCTTGGAAAGCTGGGAATGGAGCCACCATTTGACCCAGCTATTCCCATTCTTGGTCTATTCCCTAAAGACCTAAAAAGAGCATGCTACAGGGACACTGCTACATCGATGTTCATAGCAGCACAGTTCACAATAGCAAGACTGTGGAACCAACCTAGATGCCCTTCAATAGACGAATGGATAAAAAAAATGTGGCATTTATACACAATGGAGTATTACTCTGCATTAAAAAATGACAAAATCATAGAATTTGCAGGGAAATGGATGGCATTAGAGCAGATTATGCTAAGTGAAGCTAGCCAATCCCTAAAAAACAAATGCCAAATGTCTTCTTTGATATAAGGAGAGTAACTAAGAACAGTGTAGGGACGAAGAACAGGAGAAGAAGATTAACATTTAACAGGGATGAGAGGTGGGAGGGAAAGGGAGAGAGAAGGGAAATTGCATGGTAATGGAAGGAGACCCTCAGGGTTATACAGTGGAGGAGGTAGAGAGAGAGGAGGGGAGGGGAGGGGAGAGGTGGGGAGGGGGGAGGGTGGAGGATGGGAAAGGCAGCGGAGCACAACAGACACTAGTATGGCAATTTGTAAATCAATGGATGTGTAACTGATGTGATTCTGCAATCTGTGTATGGGGTGAAGGTGGGAGTTCATAACCCACTTGAATCAAAGTGTGTAATATGATATGTCAAGAAATTTGTAATGTTTTGAACAACCCACAATAAAAAATTAAAAAAGAAAATAAAAAAAATAAAAATAAAATTAATGAAAATGTAAAAAAACAAAACAAAACAAAACAAAAAAAAAAACTTAACACCAAAAACCCCCTAAATAACCCAGTAAGTAAATGGGCTAAGGAACTGAATAGACCCTTCTCAGAAGATGCTATACAGTCAATCAACAAATATATGAAAAAATCTTCAACATCTCTAGCAATCAGAGAAATGCAAATCAAAACTAGTGTAAGATTTCATCTCACTCCAGTCAGAATGGCAGCTATTCAGAATACAAACAACAATAAGTGTTGTTAAGGATGTGGGAAAGAAGGAATACTCATATACATTGCTGGTGGGACTGTAAATTGGGGCAATCAATATGGAAAGCAGTATGGAGATTCTTGGAAAACTGGGAATGGAACCATTTTTTGACCCAGCTATCCCACTCCTCGGTTTATACCCAAAGGACTTAAAAACAGAATATTATAGTGATGCAGCCATATCAATGTTTATAGCAGCACATCCACAATAGCTAAATTGTGGAACCAACCTAGATGCCCTTCAGTAGATGAATGGATAAGGAAACTGTGGTATATATACACAATGGAATATTACTCAGCATTAAAAGAGAATAAAATCATGGCATTTGCAGGTAAATGGATAGAGTTGGAGAACAGAATGCTAAATTAATTAAGCTAATCCCCAAAAACCAAATGCTGATATGAAGATGCTGATTCATCCAGCTTGCGGTAGATCATGACCAATCTCAGTCTTCATCATCACATAAGCCAATTAATTCCTTATAATGAGCCTTTTTCTCTATGTCTCTCCCTCTCCCTCCCCCCACCCTCTCTCTCTCTAGAAACACACAAATATATATTTACATTTTATATATGTGTATATATCTATGTATATGTATTTCCTCAGCAATGATGAGGCACTAAACAACTCAATGAGACCCTGTTTCTAAATAAAATACAAAATAGTGCTGGGGATGTGACTCGGTGGTTGGGTACCCCTGAGTTCAATCCCCTGTACCTGCCCCCAAAAAAAGGTGTGCAATAAATGTGTTTGAAGTGCTGAATAATACTAGTTTAAGAAGGCCTTCTGACTTTGTTTTGCAATAAGTAGATGGTACCTGGTAGTAGTTGCAAATTTTCATTTTTCCATTGCTCTTTGCATATTGAAAAGCTAAGAAAAGTAAGAAAAATTGAGGAAAATTGAAAACCAGATACCAACACATACTTTTCTTTTGCCTTTGGTGTTAATTTACTTATCATAACAGATTATGGTTTCTGTTGAGCCTTTTATTGGAACTTTGTATTTATGCTCATATGTGACCAGTTCTTTGCATAAGTAAGTAGGAAATTTGAAAAACTGACTCATTTAATATAATGACCGCATCCTGAAGCAGCCTTTAGGCACCCAAGGTTTATTGACCACATCTGCTAGATCTTTAGAGGTAATAGTTTCAGTTAATCTAACAAACATCTTGTCATGAGCACAAGGGCTAGAGCAATGCTTCTAAACTGTACTGTGCATACAAATTACCTACAATCTTGTTAAAATGCAGATATTCTGATTCATAGGTCTGGAATGGGCTTTGAGACTGAATTTTTAACAAGCCCTCAGATGCTGGTGAAGCTTCTGGTTTGGGCTTAACACTGAGTAGGAAAAAGCGAGCTGCCAGAGATTTGATTACCTGACCCTTGTGTCTGATTCTCAACTTTTGCTCTGGCCATCTTGGTACTTGGCCAAAAATCTTATATGCTGACAGTGGGAATTCATACCCGGTAGCATTTAAATAAAGTTAAGGACTCTTACTGTCTTGAATCTGCCATTTTTATCCCCTAAGCTATGTGAATAATGATCTTAATCTTTTAAAAATTGTTTTTGCATATGTAGATCCAGAATCATGTTTTATCACATGCTATAATTATTTCGTGGTTGAACATCAGAATTTAGAACCTCTTAAAAATGTAGGTAAATAAGTCTGTGTTTGAAAATAGTGTATAGTTTAATTTAGAGATAAAGAGAGTAATTTGATTTAAAATTATATTATTGGGAACATGGGTAGTATTATTAAAAGTTACTATGAGGTAGACTTTTGCCATTTCAGAGAAATATCATCCCCACATAAGACCCACTTGTAAAGGAGAGAGGAAGAAAGAAAAACATTTCAACCACAAGGTGGCAGTAAGATACATACTAAAAAGGATTTTCTGGTAAAACATGATTTCAGCCAGATCTTTGAAGAAATGATTGTCAGGACAAATAGCCTTTCCTCTTGCAGTGGTGTGCAGAAATGCCTTAATGAAGCACTTATTTGTGGCATCCTTGGATAACTATGCTTTCAATTGTAAACTGGGTGTTTCCTGGGTCCTCAGTAAACATTTGTTGAGGAAATTTTGGATTAAAAAACATAGTGCAATAGTTTTTATTTATTTTGGTTTCATTTAACTAACAATTAGGGTCATAAGTTATATGTAAATATTCCCAAGATATGAACCCTCGAAGCTTTGAAACATCCTCAATGCCACATGGCATACGTAGACTGCCTTTTTTGCAAGAAGAATAAAATTTTTAAAAGTTTTAAAGATGTTTTACTTTTCTGCTCCTTGCAACACTACTTTTTTTTTCATCTTGAAAATATACCTCATTTTCTTTACCCTCTTTATCTTTGTCATGAAGACAATTGTATTGTCTTCTAAAAATTGGACTGTGTTGTAAGCAGCCTGTCAACAGAGAATTGGGAAGCTAAGATTCAGTTCACCTAAGTAGCATTTAATAGAAAAGTGAGAAAAATATTGCAAAAGCACAGAGGTATCAAAATGAATGAGACCTTCTTTCCCTTTTGGAAAAGGACTGGAGGAGACTTGGTTGGGGATGTTAAGAGGGGGGTCTGTGAAGGATACAGAGACATGGATTATTCAATATCTGTGCTAGTTCTTTAAATAACTTCACAAGTGCAGCTATGCTCTACTTATATTCAGAACTTGAAAATACCGCAAAATGCCAGCTACAAGCCAAAACTCTTGGTAGTCAGTTCAGGAATGGGAAAATGAAAAATGTTCTGGCTGAAGTAATGGGTGAAATTTTTTCTCATTCCTTCCATTGGCAACGTGCCTGCATGTCAAGCTGTTCTGGGGATGGAAGTCAGCCCAAGCAAGGCTGGGATCAACAGCCAAAGAGAAACACCTGGGAAATTGTGCCTCTTGCTCAGGATTCCCCCATGCGAGGCCTCAGGGACTGTACTTCAGTTTTAGACTCTGCTGGATGGTTGGATAGCATTATGTAAATTATGTATGCCTAAATCTGAGTGAGATTCCCTTAAAATTCAGTGTTTCAGAAATGAGAGAGTAATCTTTTTGGAATTCATGAATTCTGAAGACTTCAGGTTTATGAAGCCTGTCATACTAGGGTGCTCTTTCAATTACTCTTATTTGGAATCTCAAACCACTGTTTTTTGAAATAGTTCAAATGATAATTTTAATCAATGCTATGCTAGGATGCTTATGGTGGTTAGCCGACATAACTAATAAAAAAATGAGAGAAAAACTTGACATAGACTTAACAAACATTCCAGTGGGTATGATGGCATAATCAAAAGCAGTGCTCAGAGTTGATGTTGACATGAGCTTGAAGCCACTGACAAGGATGGAGAAGTGCTAAACCAGTGTTCCTTTGCAGAGATATAGCGATTAATGGAGCAATGAATCCATCAAAACTGAAGCTGCCTTTACATACAGAGCACAAAGATGTAAATACAAAACTTCATTCAGTATATGAGGGATCATATATCTTAGTAAGATGATCATCATCATTTAGTTTGCTAAAGGTGGATCCTTTCTTGTCCCCCTTACCCCTGATCCGGTGACAGTTTGTTTTACTACTTTTAAATTAGGTTGAAAAATAAGTAATACATATCTTACCATTTTTCTTCCTCACTTTAGTTGTTGAGGCTAAACTATTATTTTTTTTTAAATAGGCTTAATTAAAAATTAAAATCTTTGTGGCAACAGTCCTATATGCCCACAAGGCCACTATCCTTTATGATACCTATATGGGGAACATGGGCAGAGTAACAGAATAACAGAGTGGTTGGAAACAGAGTGGTTGGAAAAAATGGAGGGAGACTCTTATTGACAATTTTAAATCTAGAGACAATGGGAAATAATTTTCTTAGATCAGGTGGAAAGGAAGAGCTGCCAGGATTGTCATAGTTTTCTTGTGGAACTCATGCTTCTCTACTTTCTTGGGAAAGGAGAAAATACTTTATCTCTTCTCAGTGAGTCTACAGTAGTCTTATAAATAAGACATAAGACATAAACTAATCACCAAGATAGAAATTAATAGATAACAAATGTGTTTATAGAGTGTTGAATACATGACTTTGAATTAAATGAGATTGAACATAATTGAGAAATCATCTTTATTTCAAATTAGAATGATTTTTTCCTTGACTGCGGTGATTAGTACTTTGTTTCTTTACTTTGCCTCTCAGTATTTAAAAACATGAAGGTGAAGGGAAAGAAAATTCCCATTTAAATGATTTTTTGAATAATCTTTTTATATTTAATCAATTTAGGGAGGTTTTGTTTTCATAGAATAAAAAGCACCTATTTTAATTGTACAGTATAGATTTTAAGAATTATATATTCATATATAATCAATTGTATCCCAATCAAGATATAACACAGAGCTCCAAAAAGATTTCCTAAGACCCTTTGCAATCATTATCTTTTATTTTCTGTACCAGGCAACCACTGATCTGCTTTCTGTAATTATAGATTTTTTAAACTATTTTACAATTTTATATAATAGAGGTTGTACAATATGTATTATTTTATGCCTGATTTCTTTTGCTCAGTATGTTTTTGAGAATCATCCATGGTCTGCATATATCCATAGTTTATCCTTTTTAAATCATTCTTGAGTGGCATTTTATTGTTTAAATATTAATTGAATATTTATCACCAGTCTACTTATTCACTCACCTATTGAGGGGCTTTGGGGTGTTTTCAGTTTGGGGCTATTAAGAATCTACTGTGAACACTTAATGAGTCCTTGTGTTTTAATTTTTTTTGGATAAATACCTAGGTGTCGAATTCTTGGGTCACCAGGTGAGTTGATATCTAATTTTATTCTGAAAAATTCTGGAAATCTTTTTTTTTTTTTATAAAGGAGAAACTTCTTGTGTAATTTGTCTACTTTTCATGGCGCTCTTATTTTTGTAATCAAGCCACTTCTATTTTGAAGTGAAGACCCAAATGTGGTTACTGTACTTACTCTTAGTCATGTTGGCATGTGAATTCACAGATGACATTCAAATAAGAGAAGTTGTTCTCTTCCACCAAGCCCTGAAGTAGATGATGAACCTGTCATGAGGCTCCTGGGAGGATTAATAAACTGAGGCATGTGAAATACTTAGCACAGTGGTTGGCTGTGCTCATGTTCAGTGAATGTCAGTTGTAATTATTATCTTAACTTATTAATAAAATAGGATGAAAGATGTGACCCAAAAGCTATAGAAGTTAAACCATGGCTTTGTAGTAGTTTGAATGTATTCATCATTTCTGAAAAGCTTGGCTTAGAAACATAGTAGCTCATTCATCTGCATTATTGGTTAATAATGTATTTGCGTGTATACTAAATCGATGAAAGCCAGTGCAGAGGAAGAAAACACTGAAAAAGGCAGAATCTAATAACATTCCAAACTGCAAAGTGAGAAAATAAGGGAAGAATCATAGGTGAATACTTATAATAACGTAAGACTGAATATACTTCTTGCTAACACCTTCTTTCCCCAGCTAAGAATAATTTTGTTAAAACCTATACCCACTTTTAATTTTGCTAGGTTAACTTAGGTGCTTAACCCTTTCTCTGATGAAAGAACCATGCTGACAACATACAGAGAACTTCTCATTTTTTTTTTAATGCATTAATCTTTAAGGTTCCTTAACCTATGGGTGGCATCTGTGGATTTCCAGAGGTGGAAAAAAGAAAAAAAATATTCAGGTTTATAAGGAAGTTGCATTTTGAAAAAAAAAGGAAACTCTTTCTATAATGTATGTTTTACTCAGAACTATAAGCCATTTAGTTTTCTTCCTTGGCAAGCTATCTTTGTGAGATCTTTTTGCTGATCTACAAACTCAGGAATCCAAGGAACTGTGGGAAAGCTCTGTTCCCAGTCAAAAAGAGTTATGTGGGACACCTCGTTTTCAGCACCAGTGAAGATCTTCTATGTAATTAGTTTTCATTTTTGATGAGAAATCGAGTTGGCATTAAACTGACTTGGTAGAGATAGGTGTAGTGATTCTGTCCAAAATGAAATTGAATTAAGATCAAAAGTACTACAGTGGTTAACAGCCTCATTAACCAAGTGCCATTTGGAAAGGTTTTATTTCTGTAGTGAACTTTACTGAAGATTGTCAACTGGTAAAATGCACACATTCTCCAGAAGTGTTCTTGAGCCACATAATCTGACTAAAAGTGAAATAATTAGAGAATAGAAGTTGCCCAAGAGTCAGGGATTGGCCTGAGATATTCATAAAGGTTCAAGCAAGAGAAGATGTCATCCTCCAGTTAATTAAAATTCTGGACCTTCAGTGAGCAAGGCAGGATAGATACTGAGCAAGTGGAAAAGGATTTGCAACGAGAGTGTGTGAGTCAATATAAAATCTTTATACATCATATGGTGTTTTTTTTTTTTTGGTATTTGTGTATCCCATACATTATCAGTATATTGACCTATGTGTGTACTTCATCTGTCTGTGTAAACCAATGTAAAAACCATGCATTTCCCTTTGTGCCCATTTAAAAACCAATGCTATGAAATACAGGGACAGGAAGAAAAATCAAGATTTTATAGGTCTTGGAAATCCCACTGGATGCTACTAATATGATTCATATTATTTCATATTTCATGCACACTCTTGAATGTTGGTGTGTCCATTTATCTTACTTATGTGGTTTTCCTAATAAAATGCTCATATAACCATAAAATGAATGTTATTAATGTCCATGCTTCTTATCCTGGTTTCCATATACCCTAAGGAATATGTAGTGAAGTGCCAGAAACTACAGAGTTGTGGGGGAGGGTATGATAGACACTATACAAAGAAGACCATGGTAAGTCATTGAACCCCATGAACATACTCCTCTGAGTGTGATTGGTTGCTTCACCTATCAGAAGAGGAAGTATATTTCTATACTCCTAGATTCTGGTCTGGCCTGTTGGCTCACTTTGACCTACAGATTGAAGAAGTAGTGATATTTTATGATTTCTGGGATTCTGAGCTTCAAATATTTATAGTGTCTGTCTTGGTATCAGTCCTAAAATCAGTCCTTGACTAGTCTCCTTAAGGCTGAAAGACCATGAGGAGAGTAAAGTCCAGATCACAAGAGGTGCCTACTGCCAGACAAGTGAGCAAGACCATCTTGGACCATCCAGCTCTAGCTGAGCATCAGATGACTGAAACATGTAGCTACAAGAGTGAGCCCAGCCCAGTCCAGCCAAAGACTTGACTTGCAGACTCATGATTGTTATAAATCACTAAATCTTGATGAAATTTGTTGCACAGTCATAGATAATATGGGTCCATTATAGAGTAGAAGGCAATATTTGCTTAAATTTTAAAGTAAAAGGAAATGTTATAAGGAAGTAATGGCTATCTCCCCAACCTTCTTCAGGGTAGCTACTCTCTGATCTGTCATTTGGGAGCACTGTACTGGAAGAGTTTGAGATCAACTACATTATGGCTATAGCAACTCAACTTTAAACCAGTACCTTGGAAACCCAACACTCCTGTCACCCCCTTGCTCTGTGATAAAAACAGTTGGGGTTTTCTAATTTTTAATCTCAAACCTCTCACAGTTATTAGAGTTCCTGTACTTTTTTGTCTTCATTAAAAGCATTTGAAAAATTACTTTCCAAACTTTATAAGATTTTTCTCCATTTCACTGAAATAGAGTTGCTAGTAACATGCCATAACTATTGCTAATTAGTTTAAGAAAGAAATGACAGTAGTTAATTCAAATTAATTTCAGTTCAAGTGAAAAATTTAATTACCTTTTACCTATCCCTGCAATCATGCTTCTGTGCACGCAATCATCTGTTTTATCACCTGCTATTCACCCTATTGGTGAGGGAGGGATTCTTGCTCTAGGATAATGGGGAGAGCTGAACAGGCAACTCTCAACACTGAACAGATGATATCAATGGCTAATTAAAATCAGTGCTGTCATGAGGGAGCATGGACTAGCCTCTCTGGAGATGAAAGATCCAAGAGAGAGTAAGGCCCAGGTAGAAGCCGGCACTAGCATCAGACAAGGAGCTACATATCCACTGAAAGCCCAGCGGGAAAGGATCTCACATGCAACACAGGGATTCATGGGGGCTGCATTCAGGAAAGCAGCAAACAACCAGGGACTGTCCCAGGCAGGCTTTGTAGTAACAAGAGGATGAGTGCCTCCTGGTTGCTGCAGGAGGCTGTGAATAGCTTATTTGAGTAAACCCCCAGATGGGTAGAGAACTGAATCTTGATATTTAATGATAAGCAGGAACCATACCTGGTCCATTGATAAGGAAGATTGATTGGCAAGGAAGCCTTATTGGCAGGAGCAGAGTGGGAAGGGGAATTTGTGACTATGCCATCTGAGCCCTTCCCAGTTTCACCAGATATGAAGGCAGCACTTAACTATTGGAAGTTGGTTTTCAGCCCTATGCTCTACCATTCAACAAAGATTAAATGAATTTCCACATGGCCAGACACTTGCTAAAAGCTAGAATAATTAGGACCAATAATATATCTCCTATACATTTGAGGAGCATAAGATTTAGTAGAAAGAGCCAAACATGTAAATAGGTAGGTGCTAAATGATCTGTAGTAGACATATAAATAGAGGACCAGGAGAAAGTAGTCAATCTTCTCTAGATATAAATAGTTTCCCCAAGCAAAGTACTTGTTTTCTGTCTCTTTTTATGAATAAGAAAAATCATACCAGAAGCTCTTTGAGAAGATAACTACATTATATATACAGCTGGCCCTCCCTGTCTGCAGGATTCAAACCAACTATGGGAAGAAAATATTTGGAAAGAATTAGAAATGCATTGAATATTTACAGACTTTTTATTTTGTCATTATTCCCAGAAAAAAAAAAAACAGTAAAACAATTACTTACATAGCACTGTCATTGTGTTAAGTATTATAAGTCATCGAGAGATGAATTAAAGTGTGTGGGAGGATGTGCATAGGTGTATCCAAATGCTGTGTCATTTTATATGAGAGACCTAAGCATCCATAAATTTTGATATCCACACAAGGTTCTGGAACCAATCCCTTGCAAATGCAAAGAGATGACTGTATATTTTTGTCAAGGTGTATTGTATGCTCTTACCTAAACTAGTCTTTGGGGGAATTTTGACAAATGATCGACTGAGACAAGTCATCATTCAACTCCTGGGGGTGGAGAAGGGGACTTGAAGCATATGGCTGCTTAAAGAGTTAAAAAGTAATTTAAATTTTAATTAGATTTTAATTCTTCTTCTACACTCCATCTCTTCCTTTCCCTCTATTTCCTATTCCTCCTCCTTCCCTTCCTCCTATTTTTCCAAGATGGGAGGGACTCGTTGGATAGGCTTTTGTCCCATCTTCCCATATCTCACCTATTGTTGAGTCCTGCCAAGTCACTCCAAAATATTCTAAAGTCTTTCCACTCCTCTTCATGCCCTCTGCCACTATCTTAGTTGAGGCAAATGGAGCTTTTGTCCAGGGTCTTGAACTTTGGAGGATTCTTGTGTACCATAACCAATTTTAAAGAGCACCTGGAGCCTTTGTTAATCAACTCTGGTGCTCTACTTTGGTATAATATGACCCTTAACATTAAATATTTAATCACAGGATTTACATTGTGCTGTTCTCCGGGAACTGCTGCACTACAACTATTACCCTGTATTCTTTATGCCAATGACAATGACTTAAACAAAATACTATGCAGGCTTGTGAGTTATGGTAGCACCAATGTTGGAGATTTAATATATTCAAAGAGTTGCATAACCAGTTTAGAGGATTTCCATCATCATGAAAAGAGTCCCTGTACTTACTAGCCATAATTTCCCATTCTCTCTTCCCCCTCTTTTCTTAGGCAAACAGTGAGGTAAAGATGTGCCTGTTCTGGAGATTTCATCTGAATGGGATAACAAAATATGTAGTCTCTTGTGATTGGCTTCTTTTGCTTAATTGCAGTAGATTCTTGCACAATACTGTATGGTTCTTTAGTCAGGCTGAGTGTATACTTTTTTGTTTATTAAGTAAAAAGTTTTCTAAGTATGGAAAAGGTACCAAAAAGATACTAAGTAGCCCCAAATATGAAAAATATCCAATAAATAATGGCTAGCTTTTTATTCTTAGGTTTCAGTTTAAATGTTCCCTCTGAGACCTACCCTCTTTTTAAAGATAGTTTATCCCCATTTTCTACCTGTCAGCGCCTTGTTTCCTTTAAAGCATTTATGATAACTCAAATTACTTTGTCACTCAATTTGTATGTGTGTGTGTGTGTGTGTGTGTACTTATTTTATCTTTCTTACTGGAATATATACTTCAGGAGCAAATGAACCATATCTATCTTGTTCCTCATTGTACCTCCAATATTCAACACCAGGGGTCAAAGTAGGTACTCCATTTTTTTGAATGAGTGAATAAATGAATGAGTTATTCACTGGTCAAAGGGATGAGGTAGGAAGTAATGCCTGATGGGGAATGGTGGTGACAAACTCAGTATGGAGATTTTAAGGGTGAGGAATCTGTGAGACATACAGGTGCCTGTTTTCTGGGCATCTAATAGACATAGATTATATGCACTATTGATGGAGATATTTTAAATAGCGCAGAAGGCCCTATAAATTAAAGCAATATTCTCTTGCACTGTTCCACCTCAGTCCATCTTATCAGAGATCAACATTTTTAACTGCATTTAATCCCTTTAGTAGTCACTGCCATTATCTGTATTGTTAAATATTCTGCTATATTGTGATTCCTTAATTTGTCAACCTCTGAATTATCTCTTGGTAGTCTACATAAAGATTTAACCCATTTATCCCAAATCTCCATCTTCCCACTTCCTCCCAATATAGTTAGGTCTTTCAAAATTTTCCCAGTTGAATACATGTGCAAATTTAAACAAATTGCTTAAATCTACTTCTGCAAATGATAAAGTACCTCTTGCCTTTTCACACTGTAAGATGAAGATATTTATGTGTGTAGCCTTCCTCCTATCTCCATGTCTAGCTTCTGGAAGTTGTACTCTGAATTGCACATAGTCAGGATTGATAATGTATGTGCTTCTGTCATGCATTCTAGTGGCTGCTCAAAATCATGTCACATTTGAATTAGTTTCATGTTTGAACTATGTTGCTTTTGTCATTTTTATTATTATTCCTGGAGTACTTGATTCCTTTTTTACACTTGATGGATAAAAAACCATAAACATTCTTTATACTGTCTTTGAGTTTCCTTCTTATTCTCTTTATTTTTAGAATAGATTATGTTCTTTTCCTTAAAGACACTTATTCCTGTTTTAATTGAAGTAGTTACATAAACCATAGCTTGATTATAATGTGTTATATTTTCCTGGAGTCTTCAATTTCCTTATTTTCTTCTTGATTCTAGTAAGAGAAAAGAGATACAGTGATACAAAGTTCCCATGAGAAAATAACATTTCTGTTAGAGATGGAGTAAATTCTACAGATATGTAGATTAGTTTATGTTATATAGGTAAAATAGTGGACTTCAGAATTTGACTATGGCTTATAATTAACACTTTATTATGTAATAAATTCCATAAATATGGATAATATTTTATAGCTTACATGGTTCTCCACCAAACAAGCTCCTCTGTCTCTTATCCTGATGTTTATTATATTATAATCAAAAGAAAAATTTGACAAAAGAATCAGAGAATCAAAGCCATAGATGAGGGAGAGAACTAGGACCTTAATAAATGCTGTTTTCTGCTGAGGTGTCTTTCTGAGACAGTATCAGTCATAATCTGATCTTTATCATTTATTAAATATATGAAAATATTGGAGGTTGCAAAAATGGCTGTTGAGAGGATGCAAATAAGAGTTAAATACTTGAAAATACAACATATTTCAGGTAGCTTTTATATGTTTAGAAGCAAAATCTGAAAAATTAGATATCTCAGAAATAAACAAATTTCTGAGAGTCTGTTTCATTTTGGCAAATACTATTTAATAAAATAAAACATGAATTTATAACACACACACACACACACACACACACACGCCTGATTGGCACTGAGACCAAACTGACATAAGGCTCAGTAATTGCGCCAGCGTAACCGTCCTTATTACATTAATGTGCCCCATTATGTGATGATTAAACCTTTCCATTTATCTAGTTTGCCATAACGTTTGCATTCCAAGCAGAAATGAGAATTACAAATTATGCTTAGGCAAGGGAAAAGCTTGCACTGAAATAGTTATGACAACTTATAGTATAAAGTGCTAAAAACTTTGCAAAGTGTTTTTCACATAGATTTGCTCATCTACTTTCCATAACAACCCTGAGAAATGCCTGCTGCTGTATTAGCTCTACTTTATTTCTGACAAAATTGAGGATCCAAAAAAAGTTGTTATGTTTTTCAAAGGAACTGCTGATAAGGAGAAGAACAGGAGGATTCAAACTCAGGAAATGTGGTCTCTTTACTAAACACAAAATGAACTAT
Source organism: Marmota flaviventris (assembly GCF_047511675.1). Lineage (NCBI taxonomy): Eukaryota > Metazoa > Chordata > Mammalia > Rodentia > Sciuridae > Marmota > Marmota flaviventris. The sequence goes on from NC_092498.1 coordinate 26,622,233, forward strand.
CACTTGTTAGTGTTTATTTTTTAGACAATGTTCGAATAATAAAGGAAGGACGCGAGATATTTGTGGGCGTCCAAATTTTTCATATGAGGTACTTTTTATATCCCACTAGACTTCATAAAGGTTAAAGTGTAGAAAGATCAGAAAATTTGAACTTCAATTATGACTATTGCCAGGAAAGTTTGTGATTAAGGAGAACAATACTGTGTGTAACACTTTCTACCATGTCCTCCAGATAAATTCTGGTAAAAATTAATATCCAGAAAAGCTTTGAGATGGGAAAGAAGTCATACAGTGATTAAAGAATATTCCCATTGCTTTGCCTTAGCACTGATGCTTATGAGTTCTTTGGAGGTATTATTTTATTCAACTGTATGTTTTTGAGAAATTATCAGATGTCAGCATGATTCAGAATATAAAGAAGTAAAAGCAATTAACAAAATGATCACAGATTACAGTGAGCAGTGTAAAAGGAATTGCAGGCTGTGTAAGGGGAGTGGATTTCATTTCTTAATGAAATGGAAGACCACTGATGTTCTTTAAGCAGAGGTGGCATAATTAATTTACATAGAAAAATATCACTATGGAGAATGTGCAGAGCGTAAGTGGAAAAAAACAATCCCAAATTCATTCAACTTTTCCACCATCAGTTTTGTTTCATTTCAGCTTACTACATTCCCTTTGATCCATTATCCAAGTGTACATTTACCCATTCCCAACCAACCTCTTATCAAATCTTGGTAATGTGTTTTAAGATTTTGAATAGTGTTGAAGTTGACTGCTTAATCATTGTGATTTGGATGGCTGCACTGTGAATTCATGTCCAATATAATTATGAGACTTAAGGATATTAAAAACCCAGCTGATTCCTTGATCTTTTAATACCATTTTGATATCTAATCCAAGACTACAAAACTTTTGTACTAAGTATTTTTTTTTTCAGGATAGTTTTTTCTTGTTTATCTGTACTGTATTTTTTTTAAGGACTTATTTTTCTTTGTTTTGTTTTCTTCCAGGGATTGAAACCAGAGGCATTCTACCACTGAGTACATCCGTAGCCCCTTTTAAATTTTCAGTTTGAGACAGGGTCTCACTAAGTTGCCAAGACTGGCCTTGTACTCAAGATTCTGCCTCAGTTTCTTAAATCACTTGGATTATAATTGTACATGACTATGTCTGGCCAGGGTCAATTTCTAATGAGGTTTTTGTATTTAATTGTCACAATTTTAAATATTACTGAATCCTTAGAAAGTACCCATTTAACAGAAGGTGCTGTGTTTTTAAAAAAATAATTTCATTTATTTGTGTTTGATTTGCAAGTAGCTAGCAATTGAATGGATCAGCAATCTTAATTTATATGCTAAATTTTCATTGAGAAACACTTGATATGTATTTAGATTTCATAGAATTTACAGTTGAAAAAGTAGGTTCATATACTCAAGTTCTAAATATTTTTAAATATTTTCTAATAAGGGTATCAAGGATCGGTTTTTATATTTAAACTAAGATTAAATAAATTAAATATAGTTTAAATGAGAATAAATTTAATTTAGAATTAGTTACATTTAATTGAAATTAAGCATTTGATTTCTTAGTTGCACTAACCATGTCTCCATATCCACATGTGGCTGGTGACAGCACAGAAAGCATAGGTTTGAATAGTTTGTTGTAATTCTGAAGAACCCCACTTGTTGTTTCCCTAGAAACTTCTTTAACTTCTATAGTACTTTAAAAAATATTTGGTATGTAATATCACTTTCCTTTCAAGTAATTTCAAGTCAGAATGATCACACTCTGGTTCAAGCAGTATTATGTTCCTTGCTTTTTATAGTTTCATGGTCCTTCAAGCTGCTGTCTGAGAACGCATTCACGGAGCTGGCATATATTATCAATTGCCCATGAAAATGTACTTATTCTAGGGAATGACATTTTCATCTACTGACTAGATGACTAGTTATACTTCCAATTTGGGTGCATACAAGCCTGCATTGTTTGCTTATATATTCCAGTGTCAAGGGCATATTCATCGTTTGCCAGAAGAATTTAAAAAGCCAATGTTAGATAATTTTTATAGATGCCATTTTTCAGGCCTTCAGGATTCTTGATATATTTACTTATAAGAATGCATGTATGCTGATGGAGATTTAATGTGGAATTTACTTAGTATGTTTATATTGTTATTCTGTGAAATGAGTTCAATCTACCTGTCATGTTGATTATTGATTGAGGGTATTGTGTGTGTGTGTGTGTGTGTGTATGTTTTAAACTTTGTATTATTTTAAATTTAAAACTACTTCTTATGATCTAGAATATTTTTGATGTCTATATTATTGAAACCTTTGGGAGGTTTTACTCTAGAAGATGATTTAAAATTCTTATACATTATAAAATTTTATTTTTTCATTCATTGTATCTTTATGGAGTGCCTACTGTGTTCAAGGTAATGCACTCTCTAGGGGAGACTTCTTGACCCCTTTCTGCAACTAACTTATATTTTCAATCTCATATGCCATTTTACAATAGTTAATATGTTAAAATATTAGCCATGGGACTCGTGGCACTAAACTAGTTTGTCATTTTGGCTGAATACATCTGTCTGCTCTTGTCAGAATATAAAGGAAATAAAGTAGTGTAGGTTCTTTGTTCATCACTCTGTTACTAGTTACTAAATATCCAAGGAAAATATCACTTAACCTTCTCCCATGACTGTTTCCCCATTGACAAGTCAAAGAGTGTATGATAAATGTTTTATTTATCACACTAACCAATTTTAAGGATCAATGGTAAGGATCAAATGAGTCTTGCCAGGGTTGAATGGTTTAATGTCAGGAGAAAGAAAATGTGGAGTCTGGATGTGAGGAGGACGATGGGAATCTCTACAGGTTGGATGATTTTACACCATATTTACAGTGGATGAACTAGTCCAAGAGGTAGAAGGAAAGTAACCATAAAGAACAAGTCATAAACAATATTAAAAGGAGAATAATAGAATTTTGGATATCCCGAGCTCCTGTATTTCTCCCTGGTCTCAGTCAGGTGCATGTTGAATGTTGTTCCTGGGCTCCCCAAAGACAGAGCCTGCGGCAAAAGTTAAGTTTGAGTGCTTCATGGAAGGAGCATCATCCTAAGGAGCAGGAGTGAGAGGTATAGGATTAGCAAAGCAGGGAGGAGGATGCATTGTGGAATTAGTCATGACTGTGGGTGCCTGATCCCATGGGATCACCAGAAAAGACATATGATGTGTCTCAGAACCTTGTCTGCCATTTCCCATCAGCTCTTCTCTAAAACCCACCCTATGGAAGTGTTTAATTTCTCCTGTATTTTTGGATACACACACACACACACACACACACACACACACGTATGTGCTGGACAGGGCTGGGGCTGACCAATGGTTTAGTGCATTTCTACTCAAAGGCTAAACTGTGGATGAAAGACTGTCACTAGTCCATGAAATGAGAAGTACAGAAACCAAGAGTAAGTTTTCAGAAATATTTATAACATCTTGACTGAGGAATTTTAGGTCTTTTGAATTGGATAGTAGTAAAAGAAATTTGACTTGTCTTTTTGTATACTTTTTTTTCCAGTTCATTTTTTCTGGTGATTCTTTTTATTATTATATTTTACAAAGTGTCTGTCAACAGTGGATAGGATTAAAAGTGATCTTTCATCAAAGATAGCTGGAAAATGACTCCCTTCATTTAAATAGGGGAGTCCTATGTGGAAGGTGAGAGGTGCACTGTCGGGTAGGAGTTAAAGTAATATCAGATTTTTACTTGGTGACGTTAGTCAGAACCTATGCACTGGTCACTGCACAGGTGGCTGGAACAAATGGCCAAAATCCTCAAAGAAAAGTAAATTTGAGTGGATATGAAGAGACACCATAGAGGTGCTGATACTCACGATTTTCTGGATAATATATAGTAGTAATTCTCAAAGTTTGGTCTCAAGATGCCTTCAAAGTATTAAAAATTACTAAGGACCCCAAAGAGACATTATTTATGTGGGCTATATCTATTAATACCATCATATTAGAAATAGAATTTAAAAATATTTATTCACAAATTTACTTAACTATAGTAAATGAATTACATGGAACACATAATATAGTATTTAATGAGTATATTTACAAATATATTTGTTAATGATTACGCTTTTTTTTTAAATTTTAATATTTATTTTTTAGTTCTCGGCGGACACAACATCTTTGTTTGTATGTGGTGCTGAGGATCGAACCCGGGCTGCACGCATGCCAGGCGAGCGCGCTACCGCTTGATTATGCTTTATACAATGAAAATTATTTAGTAAAAAGAATGACCTTGTTTACATTAATCAAATGTTTTTAGTGTTTGCTTTAATAGAAGACAGCATTATCTCCCTATTTGCTACTGAATTCAGATGTTGTGAAAAAATGTATCTTATATTTATCCAGTAGATACTCATTAAACATTTGCTATGTGCTAGTTGCTAGGGGTAAATGCTAATGGCATAGGTTTCAAAGAGAAAAAAATAAACTTAAGAACCAAGAAATGGCACTATGATCTGGTCAGTGACCCAATGTAGGCAATGTTCTGAAGAATCAAGCGTAAGTGGTCCTTTACTGATGGGAGGAATTGGGTGTGATACATGGAAGACTGTGTCATAATTTAGTGTGACGGTATTTAAGTTTTATTTATTTGTTTTTTTAGATATATATGACAGTAGAGTGTATTTTGACATATTATACATACATGGAGTATAACTTGTATGTAAGTTTTCAGGAGGTTGCAATTTTGGTGGTGAATGACATGCTATTCACATTTTGCTAGACTGACACAGGTGAAATGAGCCACGAATAGGAAATAAAAAAGAAATTAAAAAAAAAATCTACTGGAAGGAAATGCTGAGAAAAATGGTGGAATAGAGCACAAAGAAAAGATAGAATAAGATAACCAGAAAAGCACCACATAAAGGAAGAGCCAGAGCCAGCCTGGCTTGATGAGGAGGACATTAAGAACACTTTTAAGAGGCTACAGGGATTTTTAAAACTAGGACAAGACAGATGTCATGTATAATTTATTACCTAGAAAACTGTTAGTTAGAGTGGATATAAAATTGCAGGGTAGGAGAGTCAGGTGTGGGAAAAAAAGGTGCCCTAGCAAAAGTTAATGTGCTAAAGCAATATGCTTTCAAAGTCAGTTAGTCAAGATTATGGAGAATAATGTGAGGTAGAGTGGACAGCTGTAGTTAGAATTTATGAGGTTGCAATAAAAAAGAAGAGAAAAAGAAAAGCCAGAATTTTTTTGTTATAGCAAAAACATTAAAGCTTATATATGTTTGAAAGAATGTAGAGATGAACTGCCATGAAGGGAAAAACACATAGAAAAGAAGAAAGGAAACGAGGTAAAAAGAAACAATTACCATTGAAGACTGTCACTTCTAAATTTATTTTTACTTAAAAAATTACATTTTGTCATAATATGAAATTATATTATTAGGAAATTAATTTTAAATGCTTTTATTATAAAGTAAAACATCATTATGAAACATTTAGGACATATAGGAAAATCAACCATAGTTCCACTATTGCAATATTTAATATATGTTTTTCAGTTTTTTTTTTTTTCAATGTGTGCTTTTCTATGTTTTGGCTTTGGTAAGATGTTGATAAAACCATCTAATTCTAATCATGTCCTATTGACCAGAAAGTTATAAATACAAATACCTTGTAAAAAAATTCTTTTATAATCAAAAGCTATAAGAATCAAAGGGAGTTGTGCTTACGTTACCTCTCATATTTTAACACTATTTGTGGTAAACTTTGTGGAAGCCATTTCAGAAATCCAATCTAAAGAAAGGGTTAGTCGTGGAGAAAACTATGTTATGTGTATTTATGAATATATCGTAGCAAACCCCATTATTGTGTAGAACTATAGTGAACTAAAAAATTTAAAAAATTCGCAGATTAAAAAAAAAGTTTTTCAATCTTGAGCAAGCTTAGCTTACTCAAACAAGGTGAGAGAAATATTCCAGTAGGTTTTGGTGGTGTATGTGGAGTGGGTAGAATGTCTGTAGCATCTTTCAGCAGAGTTCATGGATACTGAATGGAAAATCAACAGTGATTTATATATCATCCTTTTATCCTCTCTTCACGACCTTGTTTGATAACAGCTTTTAGATCTATGCTTCCAGAGAAAGAAAGAACAGATCAAAAGTTCATCAACTCTCTGATTCAAGAATAAAGAACTGACTCAGGGTGGGTTGGGAATCATCTCTAAGCTTTGATCTCATATTTCAAGAGACCTTTTTATTTTAAAATAGTCACATGCATGTCTCTTCACCCCTTTACACTCTGCTTTCCCCAGAGAGAACAAGTTGCCCTTAACTGTATTCTATATACACTTTTGAATGCTTATATATTTTTAGACAGTTTCATTTTAGCAGAAGTTTACTTTTTCCCATGAATCATCATTTTAATTCCAAGAGATATGCATACCCTAATGTGGGCGATTCTAGACTGATTCTTGAAATGTTTTGTGCATTTTATTTTCAAATCCACTCTATTCAGCACAGCATCAAAATATACAGGAGCTCAATGTGATGTTTATTAAATGAATGTAAGTTTTACTCTTCTTTTGTGAAAAATATCCCAAATAAATGGAAAAATAAATTTGTATAAATGAGCTTCTTAAAAACTTACTTTTCCCAGTCTAAATTTCTAACAGGTTCTCAGCCCATAGTTCACATAGAATCACCTGGGCTATGTATGTGTTGATCATGAAGAATTTTGAGTCACACTCCCTGGTATTCTCATCTGCTAGGTTATGTGTATTTATGAATATATTGTAGCAAACCCATTATTGTGTAGAACTACAGTGAACTAAAAAATTTAAAAAATTTTAATGAGTGCTTCAAGCGTTTATTTAGTAAATAGTCGTAGAACCATGCTTTATTGACATTGTTAAACATGGAGTTTCAGGTACACTCAGGCAGATTCTAATTAGATCTGCATTTTCCTTATTTGATTAGGGTTTTTCTACTACAGGCAGATATTCTAGAGATCTGATTATAGGAAAAGAACCTATGGCAGCACTTAGATCATCACTCTACGATGATTTCTAAAAGACTGTCTTGACTTAGTTTCATGTGCAGAAATTAACAGCTTGTCATATATTATCTTGTCATGAGTAAATCTCCATGACATCAAATCTTATGTGATTAAACAGTTGGCCATCATTAGAAAATGAAATCCCTTAGCGAGATTTCATTACCAGGGCCTTATAGAGGAAGGGTTAGCTAATTACTTAGAGAAAAGTATCTTTGGCTGGCTGAGAAAAAGACTGACATACTCTTGACATATTTGATGTTCCTCTTTTAAAATCTGTGACTTGCTTCTTGTGGTCACTCTCAGAGTCACCTTCAATGTTTCTTTGAGAAAGTGGGCATCTCTGTGGCTGCATTTGTTTTCTGGGCTCTCTGAGTGTTGCTGTGATTTTCTGATCTGAGTTTTAAGTCAGTCCTTATTTTGAATAGCTGCCCAGGCAGCTTCCCTTTTGTGGAAGAGGGCTATTAGATAGGATCCAGAGGTTCATGGCTGAAAAGGGAGTGAGGATGAAAGTTTGGCTGCTGAGTTGCCACTTTACCACAGAGTGATTGAGATCTACTGTGTGTCTTTTATACTAGGGTGTAAAGGAATGTAGGACAGAGGATCTAAAACATGCTAATGTTATTTGGGACTTGGTAAATAAATCTATTCTTTTGCATGTAACTACAACAAGAATAAAATTCAACCTCCCATTTCCCAAATAGTCAATCAAACGAGGCAGTTCCTTAGTCACTAAACTTTCAAGTGGAATAATACTCATGAGCATGTAGAAAAATGGTACTGTACACATGAGAGTTTGAAACTGTATATTTGGGAGACCTAGGAATGATAATAAGCATCACTATACTGCTTTGTACTGACTGTCAAGTTCTGAAACTTGATAAAGGATAAAGGGGGACCACTTACCTCTCATACCCTCCATGTTTCCTGCCACATGGTGGGTCACTGCTAATTAGCATATTGCTCTTGGCCTATTTCCATTCACGGCTTCCTCTCATGGAGCAACATTCTAATGAATGTGGGAGCAGAAACTGGGCCTATGTATCTCACTCTTTTCCCATTCTTAAAGAGCTAGCTGTCTGGCTGTGTATTTTGAGTCTGCATCTCTGTGCTATAAATTTCTGGTGGACCATCTATATATGGTCTGTGATTACTCAGGTCTTCCTGTGTCTGGATGGGAAGTTTAGTGCTGGGTGTCATATTGGGAAACCCACAGTTGCTGAAATTCTTAATTGTGTTCTACATGGTCTGTGGTAGACCTAAATGTGTGCTACTCAGAGCCACATCAGGAAAGAACTTACTGTCCAGATGAGAAGAGGGTAGTCAGCCAAATGTCTGCAGCTGCCTCAACTGCAAAGAAATAGATGCCTTTGCTCAAGGTTATGCCCTTTCCAGGGCAGCCCACCTCATTGGTGACTGAACCAATGATAGGATGACACAGCCCAGCAAAGCTCACTCCACAGCTACCTGCCAAGTTGACCATGGCTATTTGGTGTCTGAATCCCAGTTTGACCTGTTCTGATTTTCAATATTGTTTCCTCTCCTTCCTTTGATCCCTTATATATACATCTTGAACCCAGACTAAGTCTTAGTGTTAACCCTTGGAGAACTCACTGTAACATGACCTTTTTTTTTTTTTAAACATCTTTCTGCCTTAATGTTTAGTTTTCTTAGTTGGTTCAGAATTCAAGAAAGGAAACAGTGGGACCATTTCTGGAATTCTTTAAACCTCAACAGTGGATATAACACAGTCTAGTTGGTGGGGTTCCCTGTGAGTAATTAGCACCCTTGATATACATAGGAATTAATGTATTTTCTCTCTCTGATAAAGAAATAATGACATGAATTCATGTATTGACACATGTAAAATGCTGAAAGAGCCTTATTTTCAGGCAGGCATGAAATAGAGTTAATCATTATGTAGGTTTCCTAAGAGAGCAAACTTATTCCAGATCACTGAAGAAGAATTAAATACCCCAATTTCCACTGAAACTACTCATTCATTCTTGGTTTAAAGCATAAATAATTACCAACACTTTGATTTGTCATAAAACAGAGCATTAGGTTTTATTAAAATATTGTGAAAAACATTTCTGTAAGGAATCCCCACTCTTTTTTGGGGGTGCATACCAGAGATTGACCTCAGGCACTGAGCCACATCCCCAGCCCTATTTTATATTTTATGTAGAGTCAGGGTCTCACTGAGTTGCTTAGTGCCTTGCTTTTGCTGAGCCTGGCTTTGAACTTGTGATTCTCCTGTCTCAGCCTCCTGAGCCACTGGGATTACAGGCATGTGCCACTGTGCCTAGCTGGAAGCCCCCACTCTTCATGTGTAATGTCATACTAAGATGGCTCTGAGCTAATGATTGTAAAAAATTAATAGTGGCTTGCATCAAAAACAGAATAAATGGAACAGAAGTTTTAAACATGGCATAATGAGTGTTTTAAAGGTGATGGTAACCAAAGGTGATTGATTCACATCAGAATTTTCTTTACAATGTGCTCTGTATTCTCTTTATGCTTCAAATTAATCTTGTGATTAAAACTGGGTATTCAAAGGGATAGGTACACAGAGTTTTATCTGTACCAGGCCTGGCTTTTGGGAACTTTCACTTGGAAAAATTGGAGAGAAATCCAATGTATGCCTAAGTAAGCCAGATCTAGAATGCAAAAGAATGACAGATGTCACAACTGGAGAGCACTCTTATTTGAGTTTGATTAAATCAGTGGTTTTCAACCTTGTGAGAATATGAAAATGGACTGTATTGAACAAACACAGTGAAAATTGGCCTTGCTGAAAACCAGGCTACAGTATTTACTAAAGACCATAAATACCATGTTTAGATAGGACCATGACTTGACTACACCTTAACCACAAAATTGACTTGTACCAGTTCTTATCACTCACAGCTTTGTCTTGTGAGTGATCTCTGCTTCCTTATACAGTGAGCACCACTCTAAGCTTTCTGCCTCTTAGATGGAGGCAATTGAAATACCTAATCACTGAATTTTCTTGATGTCATCCAATCCAGAACTATTCTATTTCCCTAAAATCCCTCTTTAAAATGATCCAACCATGTCCTCCTTTTGAAAAGCCCTTATGGTTCTCCTGGGGTCTTCCTTTCTTCCACAAACCAAGTAAGTCCTACTTTGCATGATTAGATGCATTTTCTTTGTGGTCTTTGTTTGATGGGCTTTGACACTTGGCTGCACATGAAAAACATTTGGAGAGGTTTTAAATATTTTGAAGCTCAGTTTACATCCTAGACCAATTAAATTAGAATTTCAGGGGTTTAGAGATAGGCACTAGAATTTTTTAAACTTCTCAGATGACTTCAATGTGCAGCTAAGGTTGAGAGCCACTGGTTTGAATGATTGTATCAGAAGTGCCCAAGGCATCATATAATTGCTGAGTTACTTGCAGCTCTGTGATTGTAACCCTGATATTGTTTTACATTGACTCTGCTTGTTGAGGCTTGTGAATTTGTCTTAAGCTGCTGAAGGGAGGGAGATTGATGAGCTGGAAGAAATGTTTTCATGATGATATTCATGATTAGACTGCAAGGAGGTGAAGTGAGATATTGACAACATTCATATTTGAGTCTCAGAGTAAAAGGGAATGAAGGTATTTGAAAAGCTCTTTCAAGGTGATTAAAATGGCAAGAGGCATATGTTCTCTTTTTCATATTACCTAGCTGGACCATCTAAATGTTAATGTTTTGATTTAACTCTCACTTCCTTTAATCTATTCTTTTAGAACTGATGATTAAATACTTAAATATGTTTGTTTCTAAGTATTTCTGTTAACAATGTAAATTAATTTCTCCTTCAGGGCAATAGTAATTATACCATAGAGGTTTAAGAGAGAGCATTTGAAACATTTATATTAATACTCTGTAATATGATGGTTAATTAATTCATGTTTGTCATGTGCGGGGTTTAATGTAGTGGAGAAGAATTGGTAACAGGGGCAGAAAAACAAAGCAATCAGTTCTACAAAATGCGCTGCAAGATAGAACATTATGATAAAATCAGACAAACTTTGACTTTTTCCCTTTTGGTCCTGTTAAAGGCTGGAGTATTGGACAACTCAGCTTAGATATATGCAGCTTTAGACACATGCCCTTTCTTTAATAGAAGTTCAGATTTAGAATACGTAAGCCAAATATTTAACATTTGGTATTAACCATGATCTAAATTAATATTTGACCCTAGAAAATTCTGCCTGTGCAAGGAGGCAGACTGAAACATGTTGGGACTACTGTTTTTTTTTTAATATGGAATATTCTACTTCCATTTCTCTCCAATGTCACAATTTCTAAGAATATATCTAAGTCATATGCCTGTAATTTCATGAACTTGTGAACAGATGAGCCTGTCTGAGTGGTTGAATGATATGATGAAATGAATCCATGAACAATCTTGTATATATGATTGTAAACTTTGTTGTTTACACCAATGCATGTACTACAATATTACTTTATAAGTCAAATCAACATTTTTAAATTGTTAGTTTTATATCTTGTAAGTTCCTATGTGTCTATAGTTAGTTTCACTGACAAGGCATGTCTCCATGACTGTGAACTTTAGTCATTCCCTACCTTAGCCTTTTTGTTTCTCCACTCCAGGAGTCAAAGCTCTCAGAATTAGCTTCCTCTTGTCCAGGACTAAGGAGAGTCAGTAACCGGGAAGAAAGACTGTGACTCAGCCTGTTAACCCTGAGTCATTTAAGGGGGTAAGGATGAAAAAGACAAACAAAAAAACCCCCAAACATCTCAATGATTCCCAATCAGAGCTGCATATAAGAATCTACTAGGGAGTTTTTATGAATTGTTAATACTCTGCTCATCTCTAGTGAATCTAAGTTCATGAGACAGGGATAAGGTCGTGGCTAAAGGCTAACAAGAGTTCTGTGCTCAGGTATGGCAGCTCCTGGATTCAGGATTTGGGGGCACTAGACCCTTCCATTCATAGGGAACACAAATTCTGGTGGAGAGTTCAGGAAATGGGATTCTCAAATTAGCATCACCACTAACAGGCCTTTTGTCCCAGGCATATCATTCCAACTCTTTGAATTTTAGTTTCCTCATATATAAAGTTGAAAAGTTTAACTATGGTTCATTTTAGAGCTAAGATTATAGGATTTTAGCTTTTCGTTTAAAAAAGCTTTACGTATTTCTTGAGTATATGGTTTAAAAAAATCTTCAAATAACAGTATGTTTGAAAAGAGGTGCTTCCAGTGCTAAATTAATCTAGAAGGTTTAAAATAATTTAATTTTAATTTATAATCAATATTTAAATCAATCCTAACTTTAGTGAAACTAGTTATCTAGCCTTAAAAATGAGATTCTAGATGTGGGAATTTGTGAATTTTATTTCTTCCAAGAATAGTGCCAGTTAAAATAAATGATCACATAATCCGACTGACTGCTCTATGAGGTATATGTTTCTCAGTGACAGTTTTTTGCAATTACAGATATTCAACTATAGATGATTTTTAGAGCTGGTTTCTTCTTTTGAATCTGGATATACTTTAAGAAGTTTTAGATCTTATGGTTTTCATTGTAGACAAGGAGGAGAGGAAGATGTTATTTAGGGTACTATATTTATACTTATTAAACTTTTGTACCAGATTTATTTTTTTTAAGCTGTGACTTTAAAAACAGAGAAGAAGCAATTTGACCTTTATTTTTCAGAAGGACGGGGTGGGGGTGATAAGTATAGTTCTGCCTTTCCTTGTCAAACAGAAGAAAAAAAATACTTTAAAAATAACCCACCAATTTTCAACCATTATATTTTAAGCCACAGGAGCTTGTGAGTTATCTTTCATCTTGGTTCTATCACATAACCAGAGAAATTACACAGCGTCTCCCAAAGGAGAGGTCTAGCTGGGAAGCAATTCAAGCAAAAATATATTATAGAAATGTGATTGTTCAGTGTGTCATTATAACAGTTATTCATCTTTGCCCCTTCATCTACAGTTTTCTCACTCCTCTCCTCATTTTGTCTTTGATATGTCTATGTTTCTCCATAGATGTATGTGGCAGAAAGAGTGGTCAATAGGCAATGACACCTGGGGAAGAATGTTCAAGGAATCTATTAGACTTGAACATTCTGTAGTATTATCTGCAATATCTCTGCACATAGAATGTCACTAAATTTGATTATCCCTGTCCCCCAATCTTTTGATTTGCTTGAGAGCAAAGAAATATAGCTGTGCTCAGGATTGAAAGAACTTTAATACTAATAGTAACAATAATACAATAATAATTCACTTTCTAGGGCTGGGTTGTGGCTTAGTAGTGAAATGCTTGCCTATCACCTAGGATGCACTGGGTTCGATTCTCAGCATTGCATCGAAACAAATAAATAAAATAAAGGTCCATCAACAACTAAAAAAAATTAAAAAATAAAAAATTTACTTTCTAGAAGGTAAGCAGTGTTCATTAGGTTAAGTATCACCACAGAACAAATTTAATATGTCAGATCATTTGTAGGGTCATATTTCCTATTTAAAAAATAGCATCCATTTGACACATTAAATGATAACAATACAGAATACTTAAAATCTGCATTGTGTTGAGATATTAGGAAATATGTTACTTAACTGCATCAAAAATGACTATTAACATGAATTGTTTCTCCTGGTCCCCACTTGGGTGCAAAATAATTTGTGCTGGGCTCAGCTGTATGGTTCTGCTGATCTCCTTAGCTTTATTCTTGTGGCTATGTTCTATTGCTCTAATGGAACTGGATAGTGTAAGATGGTCTTAAAGACAGGTGTGACAGTTGGTACTGCTTTGTTTGTCTAGGGGTCTAAATGGGATGACTCATCCCAATTCCACACAGTCTCTTCTACTCTAATGATTGTAGTAGCTCCCACTTGGCAATCTCAGGGCAGCATTCTAAAAGGTCAAGAAAAGAAGATGAAAAATTTCTTGAGTCCTATAATTTGGATTTTCTACACATCGGGCTTGCCCAGATTCAATGGTGGGAAAATAAACTCCCATTTCCCAAGATCATTGTTTTTGATTCTTGACTTAAACCTCTGAAATTCTTCTTTTTCTATAAGAAATGGCCTTTGTTTGTAGCTAACCTTTTTCTCAGCCTAATTCTCACCATAGGAAACTGAAGGCCCCAAATTCTCTTCTTCTTTTGAGTTACCCAGCTTCTTTGAGTACATTCCAGGAGTGCTTTTGCCAGTAAAACTGTCTCAAAAAGTTTGTGAATTTCCCATGAATGTTTCCAAGGTTTACTATGTGCCCACAAAGGCATATCCAGAATTCTTTTTGAGACAAATCTTTCTGTATTTGTTTGTCAACAAGTTAAGAGACAAAGTCCTTAGAAGTTCTTTATCTATCAAAGAGATTCTATTAAACACCACTTTATATATTTCCAAGGTCACAATAAAGGGTTATATGCCTACACCTTTGATTTGATATTGGAGGTAATTTCTGTATTATGTAATCTTTTGCCAGTTGCAGAGACTAGGAATCATAAACAGGTTATTTTTTAACTCAGCAATTTCCTGTAAATTTTGTATGTAAAAAAGTTTCTTCTTTCATTATTATTTTTTAAATTTTCTTATTGCTTTGTTGTATGCAGTTAGAAACATCCAATGTTTTGACTTACTTTGGACATGCTGACTAGATCTCCTTAACCAGGGCAATAAGTTAATTTGGCACATTTTAACGTTCAAGTTAACATGTATTTTTACCATCTAATAGCATGATGCAATGCTACCATTCAGTAGTATTTTCTCTGTGTTACACTTACAGTTACATTATTCGTTTTTAGACTTGGTTTACCTCTGGTCCACAAACCAATGCTAAATGTTCTACGTTTTGTTGCAGCACCCTACTTCCAATGCTAATTGATTCAGTTGTCTACGTCAGCATAACAAACCACTCTCAAAATAGTACATAACCCAACAACCATAATGTGTTCATTATAATGTGGATAATCAGTTTGGGCTGGATATAACATAATGGCGCTTCTTGTCTCATTGGCATCACTCATGGCTTCCCTTAAATGCTTGTAGCATGAATGGGGTTGTATGGTCTGAGATGGCCTCAGTCACCAACTGGAGGTTGACTAGCAGTTGGCAGGTTGGTTTGGGGGCTTTAGCCAGGATAGCTAGGTCATGTGGTTTTTCTGGACTCTGGTATTCTTCCCCCAGAAATAGGTGTAACAATCTAAGAGGAGAAGAGCAGTCACCAAAGGGTTTCTTGAGGCCTACACTTGAAAGTCACAAACTGTCACTTCCACTCCATTCTATTAATCTAAGTAAGTGAGAAAGACAGCTCAGAATTAAAGTGTGGGGGAATATTTTCTACCTCTTGATTGGATAAGTTACAAAGGCACATTGCAAAGAGATGGTGTTCATACAGGCATAGGAGGAATTTTTGTGGCTTTCATTGTAAACAATCTACCGTAAATATTTAAAGGAATATTTTGACTCTTTAAATAAAAATTCTACAGGATGTTCCACTGTTTTTCACAGTTTAAAAAGATTACTCAATGGTGCACACATAAAAAAGAGAAAATTTTATTTCTTTGAAAGATGAAATATGCAAATAAATGACTCAAGCCAGTATAAAACCTGGATTAGAAATAAACAAGCATGTATTTTACAGTCCATCTTTAGACATGGAAAAGTTATGAAAAAGTGTCTCTCTTTTCCCCTAAAGCTAAGATTTTTCACCTATTTTCTAAGTACATAAATTTAAATAGCAGTTTCTGATTTTCCCAATGACTGTCTTTTTTCCCACTAGCATAACATAATAGACTTACTCATTTTCTCTTTATTTCTTGGTCTAGGATTGCATGAAGCCAAACCACCTTCTTCCAGTGTTTCAGGACAAGTATACCATTTGCTTTGGAATAATTTAGAATTAAAAACAACTCCATGAGACTTCAAAATAATGATATGGATATTTGTGACTTATTATATGATTTAGTTTTTTTCAACACTCTTGAGAAACACCAATTGAAATTTGCTTGTTGAGGTTTTTAAGGTAATGAATTCACTGGTTTAGTAATAGCATTGTATTTTCATAGCTAAAGAGAGGGGGAAAAACACACTGTTGAGAAATATTTTTGTTTTGGAGGCACATCTGCATGGCCCATTCAGCAAGGAAATTCTAAATACTTACTGCTTTTTTTTTTTTTTTTAGGAGACTGAATTGGAAATGAAGAAAGCCTGCAATCAAAGGAAGTTTTATAGAAGACTGAAATAAGAAGGGAAAAAAATGTGTCAGGTAAAGCTAAAAACTGGTGATAGAAAGTGGTAAAAATTCTGAATATGGTGTTGTGATTATTTCATGGAAGTGCTAGAGGTAGGGTGTGGGGGGGAGAAGTACTTTTAATTCATGCTGCTTTGATGATATACATGGTTTTAAAATGCTCTTGGTTTTGAAGATGATTAAAGCAATTGCTATTAAATTAAATACCTGATGTTACCTTACACATCTTGGCCTTATCTGGGTTAGTCTTTGTACTAAAAGTCTTCAACTTGGCATCAGAGAGCTGGCAAATTATGTTGAGATGAGAAACTCTGAAAAGTCAGCTGTTATTTTTACTTTGAATACAGGACACTTAATCCTTCATTTTATAACCTTGAATTTTAAGAAAAGTGTTTAAGAAAGGTGAGAGAGTAGAAAACTATAAATTCTAATATTCTAGTACAAGTAGCATAAAGTCATTGTTACAGTTCTAGAAATGGTTTATTTGGATCATTTGTTATGTCTGGTGAACTCGATGGAAATCATGAGAGGTGTACATTTTTATTTCCTCACCTTCCATAATGATATTTACTGTTTGCACAACCATCATTCAATTTTCTGAGATGCTCACCATCTTCTCTTGCTGATTAAATTCCTGTTTGGTCTCACTGCCAAGTCTGTTGGATTAAATTAACAAATTCTGTTTGCTTTAGTGGGAATGACCTGCATCAACCTTCAACTTGTACAAAATAATAATCTCTTCAGTGATATATTGATTCGGTGTTCTTTATCTTCTTTTAAAGAAATGTGAAGTGAAAATCTTATCTTCAGCTTGCTAGAATTTGCAGGACTGCATTGCTTATTTTAATATGTTGGAGACCTTGATCTTCCACATCTAATAAATCCTTTCTCTTTGCAGTTTTTAATGATTCTGGTTCTTCTAAAGGATCACCAAATCTTGATTACTCTAAGGAAAGACTTTAACATGATCTTTTAGTCTATAAAATGTCCCACTTTTGAAAATTATCTACATCAAAGGGCCAATTTAGGAAGATTAAACCTTTCTTTTAAAAAAGTAAATCCAATTTTTATTGAATCGCTTTCTTCTATTCCTCTTTTATTTGCCTTATAACTAACAGCTAAAAGGCATTGAGAAGTATTTGAAGAAAATGAATTAAAATTTTTGATATAAGATGATTTGAAAGTATAACAAGATTTTATAAATTTTACACGAAGCCTAAGCCACTGCAAGCATAACAAAATTAAAGTGATATTTTCCGAATTTCAATAAAAACTGAATGGCAATAGTAGACCAAGGAATAGAGAGTATTCTTGAGGGGAGAGTGGTGTGGAGAAAGAAATTGATAGTTGCTGTGATTGGGGGATTAGTGATTATGAACTATATATAGTTCATATTTTGTTTATTATTTCAAATATGTTACTTACTTTATCCATTCCTGATGTTATAACTTTTCCAAAGATGAGATAAATAAGAAATAAAGAGATTCAGTCCCTTGTTGAAGATTGTGCATATATTACACAGGCAAACTGAGGTCTCCCACTTGACATCATATTAATTTAGCGCTAAAGCCATTCTCCTTTAACAAAACACTCCATCTTTGAGAAGTAAGCTCTCCAAATTCTCAACCCTGAGTTCTACCTTCAGCACAGAAACATGGCCCATGATCCTGTACACCACATGATAACCACATAATAACATAGGTTATCGGGGAAACTTTCAAGAAACCCACAGAAATTCTTATTTATTTATATTTTCATGTAGTTGCAATATTTCCTGTATTTCAGTGGATTCAACTCTTTGTTGTCAGAGCAAAAGTAAGAAAAAACAATTAGGGAATTCCACTCACTTGTATGGAATTTGACAAGGTCCACGAAGAAACGGCCTAAAATGGAAGCTGTGTATCTGCTGTTCCAATATTCACTTTCTCTTCTCAGTGTGAGCAAGTGTGAGCAGCTAGCTAACCAGAGTGTGATTGTTATGGGTGTTTCTTGCACAACTGCACCCTCTCAGCTACTTAATCTTGGCCCAATGGAAGAAATAATGTTGACAATGTTGAAGGAAAGCCAGATGACTTGGATTTACTGAGTTCATACATTTGTAGACTGTACCTGATGGGTAATTAAAGGTGTGATGAGAATAATTTTTTACCTTGGTGCTGATGGAAGACCTATTGTCCCCTTCTGTCTAGTCCTTCCTGCCTCTCCACTCATTCCTCTACTGCCTCAGTGACACCCAATTATGATGTTCTTGGGTGAGGCACCTTACCCCACAAACTTTTAGCTTTTCCTTCTGAGGTTCTGTCACAATTTCAGTGAGTTGGAACTAGGTCTTCGTCTCTGAAAATATCTGCCATAGTCCGGCTGGGCTAAATAACCAAGAGGTGACAAGCAACTTGAAGGTTGAAAGGGGAACTACTTTATTGCGAGTGAACTCAGCAGGAACTGAGTGAGAACTCAAAGTAGCGGGCACCCGAGATAGCAGGAGCCGCTTTATTGCGGGACAGCAGAGGTATATATACCCAACTGATTACACACAGCTTGACTCAATTAACATCATCTAGATACAGCAGTCAGCCAATAAGGAATCCTCACCATCTTAATGGCTCGCTGGCGTTACTTCACAAACCACTCCTCCTGGCAAGCTGCCAGGTGCCATCTTGACTTGTTTACATCCCCAACAAATATCCATATACTTCTTGTTTTTTTCCAGCTTGGAGAACCTTCTTTGTTAGTTCAGAGAAAGCAGAGAAAGTTCTACCTCTTCCTTTTTTTTTTTTGTCTCCACTGGATCCTACTTTTTTCAAGGAATCAATGCCACACACTTTTTGGAGAAACAAAGAAACACCAGGTCTGCTTTATCTTTGGGGATGGGAAAAGTAGAAAGACAGGGAAGAACAGAAATTCAGATGTCAAAAATTTGTCTGCCAAGATATAATGGTCAATTGCAATGTTTTTTCATTCAAGTTATGGGGTGTCTAAAATCAATATTGTTTTGCTTCTTTTTTAAAATTTATATATGACAGCGGAATGCATTATAATTCTTATTACACATATAGAGCACGATTTTTCATATCTCTGGTTGTATACATAGTATATTCACACCAATTCATGTCTTCATACCCGTACTTTGGATAATAATGATCATCACATTCCACCATCATTAATAACCCCATGCCCCCTCCCTTTCCCTCCAACCCCTCTGCCCTATATTGAGTTCATCTATTCCTCCCATGTTGCCACTCCCTATCCCACTATGAATCAGCCTCCTTATAACAAAGAAAACATTTGGTTTTGGGGAACAGATAACTTTACTTAGCATTATCTTCTCTAACTCCATCCATTTAATGTAGTTTTGCTTCTTGTTTGACATTATCCACAATGAATAAACACATCTTTTCTCTTTAGCCCAAGGAAGTGATGTCCTTCAATGATATGAATCTGTGGGGAAATTCTGTATAAAATGGAGCTGATTAAAAATCAATCCTAGGAAGATAATGCTGATACCAACTAACAGGACCTTCAAGTTGTGGCATATGCTACAGTAATAGTTAAGTATGGATTTAGAGATAGTGGTAGGCAAGGGGATAGCTCTTCTTTCATGTTCTTCTGAGCTGGTCTAGAATTTCTGTGATATCTTCATAGCTATAGTTATTGACTGGGATGGATTTCAAGTTCTGGGTTTGTTTTTGGTTTGTTAAATTTCTAATAATAATTTATTTCATCTTACTGGTATTAACAACCTCTCAGTACCTAAGAATAAAAGTTTGTATTCATACACTGGGAGAAAGCACTGAGGTTATTAGGCTAACACTTTTCTAAGGCCCCATTTATTAGTATTCTTCCACTATCCCTCAGGTTATCTACAAAAGAATTTCAATCTTTCAACCTTTCTATTGTACTTGAACATAGCTCTTGAGCATATTTCCTTTTTTCCTCAAGTGAGTAGTATTTTTCACTGTCATTTTCATTGACACTACATCGATATCAGAGAAATGATTTCCAAGTGGTTGTGCATAAGTTGAGGTTTCCAATTGATCTTTGCAGTTCTCTTCCTGTAAACCGAGGTTGCAAACAAACAAATGAACAAACAGAATGGCTGTAATACATTGAGTGGAAAGCAAAAAGGGGGTTTATAACTGGTGCTGTATTCTAAGCAATTGATCTGGGACTGACACTGATGAAGGACAACATGCTGCAGTCAGGAGTGATGAGGTAACCAGCTATTACTCGGATAGCACTGTTTTTGTACTTTATCGCTGTCTGTGAGCAATGATAAGGATTGAGGCGGCCTTCCAAACTAGGCCACAGCATTTGTAGTGATTGCTAGGCCTTGAACAAGCCTTATTATGGGTTGGCTATTCATCTCTTCACAGAGCACTAAAATATACCTGGACAGTGTCCTGTGATTAATTTTTGGTGAGAGATCTCCACATTAAAACAAAGCAAAACAAAACAAAAATAAATAAATAAAAAGAAAGAAAAAGAAAAATTACTCAATGTGTGGGAATATCTAAAGGAGCTGTGATGCATTTTTGTTTTCTTTCTTAAATGGAGAAATGCAGTGTCAGAATTTGGAGATGGTGTAATAGACTGTGATGGTTTTGACTTGTGTACACATTATTTTTTCATCTGTTTTGAGATAAGAGCTTTCTATTGGCAATTCAATAGAAGGTCAATGGTAAAATGCCAAAAAGCTATTAAATCTCCTGCTCTGGCAAGGCTAGCTGGGATGGGCAGATGGATTCATTGACATTAGACCCTTTTCCTCATTATTTCTTGGTCTTTGCAGTCAGCGTTTTAGTTTCAGCTATTTCTCTCCTTTTCTTGTTGTAATAATTTTTTCCATTTTTGTTTTTTGATGTGCTCATTTCTCTTGGGAATGATGTTGCTCATTTCTCAAGAACAATGAATTTTACTATGTCCTCTAGTACTTTAATATTGAAAAAAAGAAGCCTGTGGCTAACTAATGTGTGTGCAGTATGTTCATAGTATTGTCTACATTTTATATATTTGTGATTTAATGAATGATAGGAGAAGCATTTTTTCCTGACTTACTTTTAAATATTTTATATATTCAAATTGTACAACACAATATTTTGATATACATAATGAAATGATTATTACAAGTAAGCAAGTTAACACATACATTACCTTGCATTGTCAACTCTTTTTCAAAACATAAAATTATGATTTTAAATGATATGTTCTATATAAACTTCTTGTAATGGTGACAAATAGAAGAAAACTGTTTTTTTTTCTTTCTTTTTTATTCTTGGTAGGGAAACTGGGAAAAAATATCATAAAAGTTTTCCATAATTATAATAAATTCATTGACAAAATATGAATTATAACCATCTCCTGATTCTTATGCCCATGATTTGAGCTCATGTAATTTATAGGAATTAGAGTGTGAAGTGTATAAGCAGCAATATCTCTAGTGATTTCCTACCTGGAAAGATGGTAAAAGTATAATAGGGGTACATGGAGGTACCATGGAGCCACAGAGTAGAGTCTGCTCTTTTAAACAGATGGAATCTTCCTCACAATAGCAAGTTCAAAAATCCCTATTCTGTTTTGGAAGTGTTTGAAAAAATGATAATTCTGCAGAGAGGATATCACTGCCTGTAAAGGATACAATAGAAACCCTCTATCTACAAAGTCAGAGATCTTCAGCACCATGCAGGGTCAATAAACACAAAGGACGTAAATTATCTGGTGTAATGTCCTTAAATTTCTTCGCTCTACTCATTTAAAAAGCATGCTGGTCTGACTTGCTTAAAGCCTTCCCTTCCTAGGCTCTCCAGGTTATTCCCTTCCCAGGTCTTCTGTCTTTGGTCATGCCCTGGCCGCAGCAGGTCCTTCTGAGAAAGGTGCAATGAAGCCATTTCCAGGAAAGCCAATGACTGCTGCTGAGGGGAAGGGCCAGTGCTGGGCAACAAGACAGACCAGGAGGGAAGGAGTAATTCCTTTCTGTTTTTTTTTTTTTTTTTTTCCCTCAGAGTCCCATCCTGGCTGTTCCTAACAGAGTCAACTGACAAGGGACAAGAGTAGTTTTCAGGGTCCCAGCTTCAGGATCAAGGATCTGAGAAGTAGTATCTTTATACCCAGCACAATATTTTGAGCACTTAAAAGTATTTCTAAGTTTAGAATGTTTGGCTTTAGATCATAGCTTAGAGCTAGAAAAAGCCTTTATAAGGGCCCAACGATTTGAGAGAAAGTAGATAGGAGGGTGAGGAAACCAATTTATTTATGATATGCCTTTTACTACTTGCACCGAAACTATGGCTTTTCCAAGAAACTGTGCATCTAATGCATTTCATGGACCTATTTCATTAGCAGTGAAAGTGTTTCTCCGTCTTAGAGTTAACTTGCAATGACTTGAAAGACACTAATTCTTATTATAATGACTTGAGAGACACTAATTCTTATTATCAACTTTAATGCTAAGTTTCAGAACAATTTTAACACATTATATGCAGTAGATAATGAACACAGTGATATTTAGTAGGATTTGTGTTCTCATGGGAGAGAACAAGGACCCTAGACTCCCATTTCTATTATCACCATTCAGTGTCCTACCAAAAAACATATATATGGTTCAGTGTTTCCCTAGATGGCTAAATTACGTTGTGATTGTCTTACCTCAACTTGTAATGTTAAATCAGTATAGCATTAGTATTATATATCAGGAATGACCTTAATTTGGAGAAGTCTCAGAGGAACAGAGTATGTGTATGGCATTTTCCTATATGAGAATTGGAATACTTTTTTTTTGGTTACCCTCTTTCTACATTGCTGCTTCCTATACCATCAGCTTTTTAGTATAGATACAATTGTGTGGGGGAAAGAGCAAGAGCAGGAGCAGGGGAAGGACCGATAGGATCTTGATTGCCTTCCTTGCTGATTGTATGAGTCATCATGGCCTGTCATATCAAATACCAAGGACTTGGTGGATTAAACAACAGAAATTAATTTTATCACATTTCTGGATGCTGGAACTTCAAGACCAGGGCACTAGCATAATTGGCATCTGTTGAGGACTTTCTGCCTGACTTCCATATAAATACCTTCTCATCATGTCCCCACATGGCCTTTCCTTATGAGAGAGAGAGAGAATATACACATGTACATTCTAACTCTAGTGTGCAGCTCAGTGCTCTATCCTTATGCCCCCATTTAATTTAATTACTTCCTTAGAGACCCCATCCCTAAGTAAGATCACACTGAAGGTCAAGGTTTCAACATAATTTGGGGACACAGGCATTCAGAAAATAACACTGGTGAGTTCTACTTCTTTGATATTCTCAGCACAAGTATTGGTAGCTCAGGTCCTTTATTTTAAAGGTTAAGAGAAACACTTTAAAGTATCTTGAGAGCTAATGATGAAAGTTATATCCCCTGGAGTTAATTTCTCTACTGATAACTGTGATATCTGCTCCTAATCTTTTTCTGATATAGTTTAATTTTACTGGTGATTCTTATTACTGAATTTAAGTGAAACTGAAAAGGTAAGCCCACTTTTAGCCATATAATATTTTCTTGGTGCATGGCATCATTTTACATAAAACATTTCCAGTTTAGAATTTTAAAAGGCATTGCTATTTTCATTAAATATTACCTTAAAATTTAATAAATTAGACATCAGCTAATGTTTCATAAGTTAAACGTGAATATTTAAATAACAGTAATTTTATTTTTAATAATTATCAAAAGTAAGTTTAACTATTTAATAAATATTCAATAATTAAATTAACAAATATTAGTTTCTTTCTGGGTGCTAGGAAACAACTGGACATTTACAAGGAGTCCAGGAGAATCCTATGTGTCTATAGCCATTTAAAAAAATCTAACTTGGTTTGTAATCACAGGACTGTGCCCAGGGTGCTTTGCGAAAGTATATCAGCTCCACTCCATAGTTGTGGGAAGCTACATATCGACATTTTTATCTACCTACCACACTTGTAGTGAAGAAATTATTGTGAGTGGAACATAAAAATGTATTCTAAACCTTATTTGAACATTCTTTTGATACTTGGTCTGTTTTTTGGGGGCATAAATTCAAATTGCTTGCTGTGATTTTACTTGTGAGGCTTATAAGCATGCCTGGAGGTTATTGAACACACTGCTTAAATGAACTATACTGTAAATAAATGCAGTAAAATGCCTGATTTTCTATTCCCAGTCGGGAAAATCAAATTGATTTCTGGAGAGTATAAGTAAGAACCAGAGAATTCCAAATTCGTATTTTAATTGAATAGCATCCTATTATTTTTTCTAAGAAAAAGAGAAGTTTCTAAAACAGTGTTTTAATAAGTTTCTCCACAGAGTTGAATATCATCACTTTCAAACACCATGTTTCTCAAATGTAGTAAAAGAGGAGATTGAAACTGAGAGTTTCACTTTCAAAGTTAGTAAAAGTTAGAAAAGTAAAGTGCTCTTTAATAAATTTGGTAAAATAAAATATGTGAGGCATGTTATATGGCAGAAACTTCGCTGGTCAATAGGGATTTATAAAAAGAATGAATAAAATAATAGCCAGGTATTTATAACATGGGAAGTATGGTTGTGTCCTTAAATAGTCAAACCTGGAGAACTGTTAGAAGTATATGTGTGATGAAGCATGAGGTGATACAGTGGAAAGAATGATTAACCAAAATTCTCGGGGAGTGGAAAGACCTGAAAAGGACTTAAGAGAAGACTTGAAGCCTGAGCAAGGAAGTACTAGATATTGTCTATCTACACTCGGCACCTATTTCCTCTTATTGAATGTTCCCACATCTTTACTTAAGTTGGAAGGCTGAAAACTATGAGATGCTCTAGCACAAATTTTGCAAGGCAGGAGGGCGGTGGAGTTTATTTTTCCTATAGTGGTGATGCATCTAATGTATAAATCCACCAAACAAGGTGTTTTGCAGCCATCGGACTCCTCAATTCACCATCCTTGACTGCAGTGGCAGGTGTGATAGGCAGTGTTTCCTGCAGCATAATGACTTCTGGCTGTCAGCAGCCATTCCCAATTTCTGGATCACAGTTTCTGGATCATGTTATGACCTAAAAACTTATTGGTGTTCCCAACTTGTGCTCCTCTGGTCCTTTCAACAGTTCTGTTGGCACTTCATGCCCTACATTAAATGCCTTTCTGTCTGACATACCCAGAGTGGCTTCTGTTTCCTACATTAATCCTGACTGGTACAAAGGGTTGGGAAGATGAATAGGAGTTCACCAAAAGGACAAAGGAAGAAAGGCACATGCTCTTCAAAGCAAATAGAATGAGCAAATTAATAGGGGGTATAAAACTCTAGGATGTGCTAAAATAAATCAAAGTAGGTCATTATTGCTGGAATGTAAGGATGTGGGAAGACAGGAAATGAGGTTGGCATGTCAGAAATAAAGGAAATGATGAACTAAGTTGTATACTTTTGCAAAGGAGGCATTAGGTGGTTGTTGATATAATTTCAACCAAGGAATGGTGCTAATAAGACTGTATTTTTTTTTTTTTTAGTTTATTCTCTTGACTCCATGAAGGATGAACTAAGAGAAAGCATTCAAAAAGAGAAGGTTCAGGCAAACATGTGGCATAAGCCATCATCACAGAAAGAAAATTCCATTCAGGGTTAGGTCTTTGAATTAAATCATGGCTTTTTTTCCACCCTACAGAAAATGTTCTTAAAACCACACATTATGCTGTTTTGATTTTTAATAGTTTTCCTTTTAGTGAGCTTTTTTGCTGCTATGACTGAAAGACCTAATAAGGACAATTTTATAGCAGGAAAAGTTTATTTGGGGGATCATGGTTTCAGAGGTCTCAGTTCATAGACAGCTGACCTTATATCAGACCTTGATATAAGGCTGAACATCAGTTAATTCACTGATGGGTTAAGGCTTTCATAACCTAGTCATTTTACCTCTAAGCCTTCTTGCATTGTCTCACACTTGAGCTTTGGGGGGATACCTCACATCTAAACCATAAAAGAGAAGAGAAGAACTTTCTCTTTTATGCTGAGTATACATTTCCTTTTCCTTTTTTTTTTAAACTAACCTAAAGAATACCCATTCTCAATATTTTAGATTTTCTGGGAAAATAAGAGGAAAAAAGGCTGGTGATATTTATAGAAAGGAAATATTTTGGTCTGTCTTTGACATCTGCATCAATTTAAAGTAAAATTTAATTTTAAAGCATAAATGAATTTATCCTCAATTTTTTCTTTGTATCAATCACTGTAGCACAGGGAAAAGAAGCAAGATAATGACAAAGGAAGTGGAGATGCTGGGGAAGATTGCATTTGGCAAGAAGAACCAGGGTTGGTGTCATTGTTCCCAGGCTTAGAAAACTGCTGCCAAGCTGTTGGAGAAATTGTGACAATGGCTTCCTTTGCTTACTCCATAATGTTTTCACATGGTACTCTTAGAAACCAGCCTCTGACTTCCTGTGTCTAGCCTATGAGAACCCCAACAAACAACAAAGAACACTGGGGTGCCTAATGTTTGCAAAAAAGTAGAAAAATAACGTGTGCCTCTCTAAAGGCAAATAAAAGCAAAAGAACTGTTTTCCTTTTTAAATAGCCAAAATGTAATGTGATTCTAACTTCTAAAGAGAAGTCAGTAGGAGATGGTTTATGTTTGGGTAAGTTTATTTCTGCACCCTTGCCAAAGACCTTAGAGACTTATAATCATTCTTAAGAAAGTGTATTAACCACTATGGAAAATAATACAAAATGTTTTAAATTACTAACTCAACCATAAATAGGTTCAAAACAGTTATTGTATAGTGGGGCTCTGCTTTTAATTTTCAATTCTTTCTAAGGAAGGCTGGGAACCCATTAAGCTATATTATCCCCTCTCTCATCATTCTAGGTTTCTCAATACCGGTTCTCTGTGGATTGTGTCAATTTCTGGTAGAATGTTTATGTATCAGAACTTTGAATATTAAGGGCAAAGTTTTTAATCTGATTCATAAAGTTGTGGAAGTCTCTGCACATTAACCAATGTAACATTTTTTGCTCTGTCTTAGTTAACTGCACTAATCCAGGCATTTTGGGACTGCAGGATTTTAGTCTCTTTCATGATGCTTCTTGAGAAATGTCAACTTCTAGGGGAATGATTTCCTTTTATATTGGAGCTCACTGGATATGTGCTTTGCTCCTCTCTGTTCTGTGACCTCAGATCTTTGAAATCCCTGAATCACTCCCTCATTATCTACAGTAGTGCCAGCAATGTTGTAGCTCCTGGATATTTAGAAGAGAAAAACTTCAAAGCTGAGATGACCCTCTTCCAATACGACTTCTCTCTTCACAATGGCAAAGCTATGGGCTTTATAATTCATATGTCAGATTATCAATAAGTTCCAAGCTAGCAACTTGGAGGGCTGCTGTTTAACATTTCAAGGGTACTTCTGAGTAGGCCATAACCCTTCATGCCAACAATTCGCTGTTATCAAATCATTACACTTTATTTCCTTCCTGCCTGAGCACACAGTTCCCTGTGCCTGGAGTGCCTCCTTTCAACCTCATTTCTTACTCTTCATACTGTTACCATACTTTGAAATCAAGCTAAAATGTCTCTACCTTGGTGAAGCCTCTTCCAGTACCTCTGGACTCAAGTGAACCTGTTCTCTTTTTGCAATCCATACCCCTTAGTTTTACTATATGAGTAATAGCCTAATTTTGGTTACTTGCCTTATCACCTTTATTATTTCATATAAATACATCTAATTTTAGCTCCAAAAAGATTTGAAGGAGATTTCATTCTTATTGGAGATGGGCTCCAATAATTACTCTTATTGGAGATATTTTACATGATTGTATTAATTTCATAACATAAATCCCCAAAGAGAAATAGTTCAAAACAACCAATTTGATTCTTCCTCTCATAACACTTCACTGAAGTTTCCAGAAGGTGACCTTCCATGTGGTGATGCAGGGACACAGGCTCTTTCCTTCTTAGTGAACTGCCATCTTCAACATGTGGCTTCCAAGAGAGAGTGTAGAGAACACAATTGCTTCTTATCCATGTGGTCCCAGAAGGGATCATAGCTCTTCTGCTTACATTTGATAGCCACCTGGCCACATCTACATGTAAAGAAAGATCAGGAAATTTGGCATCTGGAGGAAGGCCCTTGGCACTGTGGGATAGGAACATAGATCTTTGTTGAACAGGTAGCTGTTGCAATGAAGCAGTCTGTCATTGCTTTCTAGCTACTTTGTCTCACAGAGGTGAGACATGTTTATAATGCATAAATGAATGAATGAGCATTGGGTGCCAGGTCAAATGTAAAGGCAATTAGAAGGGAAGGGACACAAGTTAGCATATTTTGTGGCTACTGAATATAATTATTCACAAGCTTAATGTGGGTGGGAGAGCAGCTATTTGTTCTAAGGGAGAAATCATAAGTTGGGGTCTTTTTTTTATGCTCATTTTCTGAACCAAAGATCAAAGTATATCCTATAGAAATCCAAAAAAATAGTGAATATTCTTATGAAAAAAATCTTTTAAAAATAAATTTTATCTTCTAATCTCCTTAACGTAATTTATTTGTACTAAGAACATTCTAAAAAGAATGTTTCTATTTTGAAAAATAATTGTTCTCCTTGTTGGACAAACATCCATTTGTTCTAATGATTAAAGAGTTATTCTATCACTTTGGGTAAGACTCAGATATTTAGTAGGCAGGGACAGAGTCACATAGTTTCTAAGGGATGAATTTTTCCATGGGAAAAGATTCATTGGCACACTGCTTTTGCTTTGTTTCCCCTCCTTATCAAGAGGCAATAGATAAGATATCTATTCAAAAGTGTATAATGTTACAAAGTGACAAGATGTCAAATGCATAGACTAGGAAAGAACATCTCTCAACGCAACATATTTTTCAGAAGCCTCTAGTATCTTTTAAAGTGTACTACTGAACAAAATTGATAGCTGTTAAAAGAAAATCAAGGCTTCAGTCGTGGTATGTTTAGAATCTGCAAGTAAAACAAAATACTTTAAATCTGAACTTCCACTTCATTTTATATGTGTGTTTACTCAGGAATTGTTATGCCTTATCACTTTTATTGTTCTTTTATCACAGCTGTGTGAAAAATTACAGTTGGTGCACTGTTCATGTTTTTACTAAAATACATTTTATTTCATGCTATGAAGCAGATTGCTAACGTTTGCTACTTTTATTATTACTGCTGCATGGCTCCCTCCACTCCAGTTAAGGTTGTGTCAGTATTTCTATGAAAAAATAATCCTTTTTATTTATGTATTTGTTTTTATTCTGCGATTGCTTTAGCTAAAGAGAGGTGAATCTCAGAAGAACTCATGCTAAGTTAAAAAATTGGACAAGTAAAACCTAAGCACCAAACACTGCCTATAAATTCCACGAGACAAATATGCACCGAAAATCGAGATAAAGTTCAAAGAGGATGATTTTCATAGGATTTGATAAGAAGGGAACCTTTAAATTTGGACTCAATCTCTCAGGTTCTTGAAATCCAGACTGACACTCTTGTACTCTAGATTTTAAGAAGTCAAATGAACTATTAGGAAGTATATGTGGAAGCTAGAGAGGAAAAAGGAAAAGAAAGATAGGAGAGTTCTCATTAAAATTAAAGGGGATCACTAGAATGGGGGAAAAGGACCAGAGGGAGGAGTGGAGGGAAGCATGAAGAGCTGGGGAGTGATACTCGTGAAACTGTATTGTTATATTGTGTGCATGTACAAATACGTACCAACAGATCCTGCCACCATGTGAAACTATAAGGCACCAACACAATAATGTGGAAAAAAGGTAAAGAAAATACGCTCTGGGTTGAAACTCGGTATACAGATCTTTACCCGGAAGCATATATAAAACTTGAAGTGGGGGGGTTTCCAGCTATGTAATACACTTTGGATGGGGAATCGAGTCTTCTTCTCACCTGTGTAGTTTAGGAAATATGCTGTCAGTTAGTCGCACCAGGATAAAGGGCACCATCAGTGCTTGGATCATCATTTCAATTTCTACATTTGACATAGAAAGGGTAATTGCAGTTTTCCTTTTGCAAATCACCCCACTGGTAAAAAAACAAAAAACAAAAAACAAAAGACAAAAAAACACCTGGGTAATATAATCTGACAAACGTAAGCATTTTATAGTTTCAGATTTGAAAATAATTTGTCTTTGGTAATAATCCACTCATCCATAACATGGCTAGGCACATACTAGTGAAAGTGAAAAAAAATGTCCCCGACTCAATGGGCTAAGACATGGGAAAATCACCAGGGAAAATGTCCTGATAGTTTTGTTAATATTCTACTTCCTGTCATTCTCTTCAACCAAATTCTCTAGTTTTTTAAGGCACAGGATAGAGAAAATAAGTATGGAGTGGACAAGGCTTAAGTGTCACTCAGATTCTTTAACTCTTTCTGACCCTTTGGGGGCCTGATAAAGAATAGGAATAGGAAAAAGAAAAAGAATAGAAATCCTGGGATTGGGGCTCAGACATCTTTGCAGGCTCTGCTTTCACAGTCAGGAAGTCTCAAGCTGCTTGCTGTTTCCTCCACAAGCACCCCACATACCTGCCATCAATCATTTTGATACCTATTTGTTGTCTTGGCTGACCCAGTGACAGCACATCCTATGCATTCCTTAACAGTATGGGATACTGTATTGCTACCCTGACACAGTTGAAACTTAGAGTGGAATTCTAAACCAGAGCCCCTGAGATGTCTGAGCAGCCTCATTTCCAAAGCTAAGTCAGGTTGTGCAATTAAAACACTCCCCTCTTCTGCCATGTCAACAGTACAATTATTCCATTATTAATTTTTTTGGGGGGGAACCAAAATAAGACTGGTCAGTGAAAATGTGTACCTGTGGTTACTTATAACCATTGTGGTTTGAAGTCTAAAACAATAAACATTTCAGAGCATTAGAGGATAGTCTAATAACTGTGATCAAACAGAACAGTCAGTTGGGGACACTTGTGGCACAAATTCAATTGTTTTGTAAGGCAAGAGGAAGTAATGCAGCCTAAGGCCATTTAGGAAAGCACTGTAGCAAATACAGATAAAGGAAGAAATCATCATAGAGGCATGAAACGCCTTAATTTACATGGGAGGAAGGAGAAAGAAATTCTGTTTGCATTTCCAGCCCAACTCTCTGAGACTTACTTGCATCGACACAGCAAACACATTGCATATGAGATTTGCTCTGCAGATTAGGGAGGGAAATTATGCCCTCCGCCTCCAGGCTGTGAGCTGAACATTTACAAATAGACGCATCTGGGCTGTTTTGGAAGAAGTTACACTCAAAACTGTCCAAGGAGACAGAGAGAAGCCCATCTGTGTATAAAAGCCAGAATTGGGCTGCTTTTGCTTTTGTTGTTGTAAAAATCCATTCTGTTCAAATCCCAGCTAATGAAAATGTGCATCTGTAAATAAAAAATAAATCAAGGGAATGTATTAATCCTGCAGCTGCTGTCCACTTAGCTTTCCTTATAAAAAAATAACTCAATTTTCTGGTCTGAATGTTTGTGCTATTTAGTAATGTAGTGGCAATTTGAGGGGGACAAAATAAGTATTGAAATCTATTTATGTATAACAACCTTGGCAATAAAAGCAGCTAAGCCGTAACTGTATAGTCATTTGCTTTTGTAAATGTGTGGATACTTAAGGTTCAGGGTCTGACCCTAGAAATCCATTACCTGGCTCTTTAAATTGCTACTTTATTTGCCCAGCTATCAATTAATTTGTCTCTCTAACCTAGGACTGGCACCATGCATAGGTCAGCTAGGCAAATTTCCATGTTTTATAATTAGGGAAGACTAGAAAGGGCCCTTGGCCAATTTTTTTTTCCCACTTGCATTCCATGGTGAATAAAATATTTGTCTTGTAAATTGTTAGACATTTTATCTGGAAAAGATATATCAGCCAACATTATATAGAAATTTATCTCATTGATTATAATCCATTATAACTAGAAATGAGGTAAGATCGCAAAAAAAAAAAAAAAGGAAATAAAATCTTTAATTTCTCTTGAAGCAGGAGGAAAATCTGGAAACAGTGATATCTTTGAAAGAGCATTTCCCCTTGATGAATGAAACTTTTTTGCAGATCCTGGCATATATCCCAGGATGACCTGGAATGAGGGTAGGGATGGTTGCAGCTTATTCAGAGTAATTTTATCTAAGGGGAGAAGAGATTCACAGATAGAATGACTAGAGTACAGCAAAAGCCAGCATGAAAGAGCCTTCTTAAAGATTCTCGAAGCAGCAACACAAGGTCTAGAACAAGTCAGAGGTTGTGGTTTTTACATATCAACAAAAATAAGTGCAATTTTGCAATTCCTGAGCCTCCCCCCCCTCCTCTTTTGGCAATTTATTTGTATTTTAGTCTTTCTTCATTCGAATAATGCTAGCAGACTCTCTTAATAGGCAGGATGCTGCCTTTTAATCCTCATAGACAAATCTGAGGGGAAGATATTGACCAGGTCTTTTAATTTTTCAAGATGTAGACTGACGGATCTTTTGTGCTGTTAGCCCATATTTTGTTTTGACCAGTACTAGCAGAAGGAAGAGGAGGAAGAGTAGAACTCAATAAACAGCTCATGTCACAGGAGCAGTCTGTTTTCATTTCCTTGTTTTTTTAAAAAAAAATCTTCAAAGTAATCAGCAAGCCTCTTATTGAAATGGCTCTTGTAACAGGCAATTGTAATCCTCATGGCTTGGAGAGTTTGTTCTGGGGAAATTTTGGAGTGTTTAGAGAAAAGTCAAGGGTTTCTCTTAGCATCTTTCCTCTTAACCCCTTTACTTACAATTTCAGATTTCCTTGGAGATATTTTTGATAAAGGAAGTGCATTAACTTCCTTGTGCAAAATTGCTGCCTTGTTCTTTGCTCTCTCATTTTTCATAGTGGCCACAGCTGAAATATTTTTTCTTCCCTGTTAAGCCTGATTGTACTCACCATGCCCATCGCTCCCTGGAACAATGAGATTGATGGCAGTGTTTTGTGTTCACCTGCCTGTTCCTACCATCTCTACCAATCCATTTTCATTTTTGTGTCTTTCATGAGTGGCAAGCAGAGGAAATCAAATAAACTTGCATAATTCCACTTTTGCAGTAATCAGCTGATTATTCTCAGTCTGAAGGGTGGCAACTAGACAACAGGAGGCAACTGGATGAAGTCCAGGGTGGATTTTGATATGTCGAGTAGTTTCTGTGGTTATTTCCCTAGATTTTATTTGATAATGGTAATTAAATTTTAGATGGGTACCTTGAATGATTAATTGCATTATTTTCCTCATAAGAAAAAAAATTATTATTGTAAAATGGGCTTGTGATTAATTGTGCTATTTTCTTTTCAAAGATGGAAAAATATCCTTATGTAAGCAGAGACATTTCCCCTACCATGCTATTATACTAAAATGCTAATGTTGATGGGCATTCGTAGTTGACTTATGTATTGAGAACAAAAATTATACTAGACTTTATCTTGAATAGGCAGCATGGTTCTTGTTCATCATCTAAGTGTTTGTCTTTTCTACTAATTAGAAACTCAGTTATATACGCAGATTTATACCTTGTGCATTGAAACATTTCACAAGACTTTTTAGGGTTCTTAGAAAACAGAGCCTGGGCAAAGCTTAGATGCTGACGCTTTATTGGTAAATCAAATCCTTGGACTTTGAGCAAAAAGATAAACTGGGTAAAGAAAGAAGAAAGCAAACATAAGGTGGTACTTTACTAAGTGATTGTTCAATAAAGGTACAGAGATAGCCTGGCTATATAAGAGGTCAGGATGTTTAAAAGCATTTTGGCTGCAAATGCACTCATTGACCATATAGGGAGGAATGCAAAGTGAACTTCTCTACTGGCTCCCTGCAAACTCCCATTTCTCACTGATCAAAGGAAACCCTGAGGAGTTGACACACCCACATTTTGATTTATGTCACTGAATTGTACAGCTGCAGAAGCAGATTCCATGTCCTGTAACTGGGTACTTTATCTGAGTTAGGAAGTAATGGTAAGAGATAGAGATTACAGGTTTTGTCAGTGCAGTGGGTAACCCACACAGCTCTCTGGGTCTTACAGATGGTCTATAAGGTAGTAAATACAATGGAACAGGCTGAGGGCCCCAAGGTAGGTGACAGAGAATCTGAGGTTATACATTTGATGTACCAATATGAGCAATGTTCCATCCTCAGTAGATGTTCTTTGTAATATAGTCAGAAAAAAAAGATTATTGATGCCTCCTATTAATGCTTACTTTGCATATTCATTTCTCTTGCAGTTTTTTAACTGTACTTTTTGATGTTTTTATTTTTCAAGTGTGGTAAAAATATCTTTTTCTTCCTCTGGTCTTTCAGAAGTTAAGAACTGTGCCACAGCATGAAGAAAGACTACCACTTGATTTTAAAAGTACCAAGTTAGAAGATCCTGTTCAATAATTTTTAAAGGATTTTTTTCAACATTTAATAAATGTATAGGTAATTATTTTAAATTGATTTGTGATTGAGAGCAAGTATAAATGTCAACAATTTGATTATTCATAATTACTATAAGTGCTTTGGTATCTTCTATACAAAGGAGCTAGAAAAATTATGATAGTAATTTATGGGAATTAGATAGTAATAATATGGGAATTAGAGCAACTGGCAATAAGCCCTATGTGAGTCAGCTTTTCATTACTGTAACAGTACGCCTGAGGTAATCTACTTATAGAGAAATGATTTGTTTTGGCTTATAGTTTTAGAGAGGTTCAAGTACATGATGAGTTGGCTCTGTGGCTTTAGGACTATGGTGAGACAGCACATCAAGGTGGGAGTATGTGTGGGGGGAACAAAATGACTTACTTCCTGGACGAAAAGCATAAGAGAGTCAAAAGGGGACTAAGGTATCACAGTCCCCATCAAAGGCATGTCCTCAATGGCTTGAATTCTCCTGCCAGACCCTACTTCTTCAAGGCTCTACCACTATCTAGTAGCAACATCTTGGAGACCAAGAGTTTCACACAGGTATCCTCTTTGTGGGATACCCCAAATCTAAACTGTATTAGTCCAGACCCAAATCACTGAGAGGGGAGAGGTAAGATGATTTGTTTCTGAAACATTTTGACTGTATTGAATAGCAGACCCAAAATTGACCTTAGAGTATCTTTGAGATCTTAACTAGCCTTCCTAACTTGTATTTTCTGAGTCCAAAGCCCAATTTTACTTACTAGTTTTGTAACTTTGAGCAGTTATTCATTCTCTTTGTCTTCCTCATCTGTAAAATAACAGTGATAGTAACATTTCATTGTGCTCTGTAAAACTTGCAGTTTTTGATAATTATATAAAAATTTTGATGTCTTAGGTATATGGAGATATTTTAATACATACCATTCAATATTTAAAAAATAAGTAGGTAGTCTCAAATTCCTTATGAAGCTTGGCTCTGTAGCTTTCTTCTTTTCCACTCTGTTAAGAATTGCAATTTTCAGTACCAATGGATTGAGAGGCTGAGATAGGAGGACTGTGACTTTGAAGCCAGCCTCAGCAAAATTGAGGCTCAAAGCAACTCAGTGAGACCCTGTCTCTAAATAAAATATAAAATAGGCCTGGGAATGTGGTTCAGTGGCCAAATGTCCCTGAGTTCAATCCCTGTTTCCTCTCCCCCCTCCCCCCCAAAAAAAGAATTGCGATTTTCAAATAATGCAGTATTCAAATTACTCTTTGAACTGTATCTTGCTTCTTCTATTATGTAGCTGGATGCCCACTATCTGCATGCAATTCAGATTTTCATCATTTCTTTGGATGAGATTCTCTTACACCTCTCTGATCAGTCTTCTTTTTGGTTCATGATTGGCTTTCATGTTAAGAAGTATTCTACTGAATATGTTAGTCATTCAGTAGAAAAAAAATTCACTGAGAAACTACTACATGCTAGGCATAGTTTATAGCATTAGATTGTCTAGCAGTGAAAAAGATGGAGTTTCTAATCTCCATTTGTTTTTTCTATAGTAAGACAAAATACATGAAAAAATGGGGAATGAATAATTTCTAATACTGAAGGTTAACAGAAGTGGTAGTACTGGGGAACCCGGGTGAGACTGAAAACTTTAGAAGGAGGATTGTGCTCAACAGGAGGAGAGGCTGACTTGCTAACATTGTTCTGCTCTCTAAGGTAGAACTGGACAGGCTGTTTGTTTGTTTCTTACATCTGAAGATTTCTCTATCTTAATTTTTTTAAACACTTACCTCCAACATCCTTAATTTACATGAGGTCACTACAGTGATCTTTGAAAATAAAATTATTCCGTTTCTCTCAGTTCCAAGCATTTGATACATATTCCGCAAAATTCAGGTATTAAGGTCAATTATTTCAGCATTGAATGTCAGTGTATATTGTAAGTTGGTGAGTCTCAGAAAGTCAACTTTTGGTATACAGAGGTATCCACTTAATGATTCCTTAGCAACTTTTCCAAAGTTTTCTATTCATAACATTTAGGAATAAAGACAATAATTTGTTTTAACAAGTTAATAAATCATTTGGGTTGTCTATTGATATATCCTTTAGGTTTTTCTTGGAAATATATCCTTTGGCTATTATAGTGCATAACTGAATGATGTTTTGAATCAGTAAAATTTTTCTCTTATATTTTCTACTTTCCCATCTCCGTATTTAAGAAATTAGCTGTTCTTTTTTTTTTCTAACACAAGTATATGTATGGGACAAGTCAGAAAGTGAAGTAGCCTCTAATTTTTTCAAGCACTCATCTATTTAGGAAATTTTAATGGGCATTCTAACTGCCAGGCACTGTTCTGGGTACAGGCAATATGGGACTGAATTGAAAAGATTTTAAAAGATTCCCTGCTCTGACAGACTTAGTGGGAATTACTATATTTTTAGAGTAAAGCTTAGAAAAAATGTTTCTACATGTTTTAGAGAGGCAAAAGGAAGGAAATGCCTGGCACAAAGCATTTGATCAGAAACATGAAAGAAGATGGGTTTTGGAGACTAAAAAACTTCCCTTGGGTAGTTGAATTGTGTTTTTCAAAAATATATATTGACATCCTAACTCCAGTGCCTGCCAATGTGCCAGATAATCCCTATTATTTGGAAATAAGATTTTTGCAGATGTAACATGTTAAGATGAGCTCATTAGGATGGTCCCTAAATCCAGTATGACTAGTGTCCTAATGAGAAGAGGAAAACCACAGGAGGACAGAGCAACACAGGGAAAAAGCTATGTGATGCAGAATCAAAGACTGAAATAAGGTTAACTGCAAGTCAAGGAATGCCAAATATTGACAGCACCATCAGAAGCTAGGAAGAGGCATAGGAGTCACTAGAAATTAATTTTCTTGGTTATGGAGACTGGAATTCCATGATCAACATGTTGGTAGGGTCAATTTCTAATCAGGTCTCTTTCTTTGACTTGCAGATGGCCATCTTCCCATTGTCCCTCATGTGACCTTTACTCTGAGAATGTCTGCGTCCAAAGTTTCTCTTCATGTAAGGACATTAGTCAGGTTTGATTGGAGCCTGCAGACATGACCTCATTTAGATGCCTCTTTAAGTGCCTGTCTCCAAATACAGTCACATCCTGAAGTACCGGGCAGAACTTTAACATGAATTTGGGGTGGAACACAATTCAGCCCATAATGAACAGGAATGGCATGTTTGCACATCCAGAACGTACGTGGTAACTGGGTCACAGATTTTCCAACTTTCC
Organism: Marmota flaviventris; assembly: GCF_047511675.1. Lineage (NCBI taxonomy): Eukaryota > Metazoa > Chordata > Mammalia > Rodentia > Sciuridae > Marmota > Marmota flaviventris. The sequence continues at coordinate 26,660,231 of NC_092498.1, forward strand.
TCACAACAGCCCATCTTTGCATGAACACATGAAGTACAACAGATCTTGGTGATGGTTAAGCTTTCACTTTACCCATAACTAATTCTGCTACCTTTCCTATCCTCTACTATCCCCCCTCCCCTCCCCTCCCATCTTCTCTCTCTACCCCATCTGTTGTAATTTAGTTCTTTCCCTTGTTTTTTTTCCCCTTCCCCCTCACAACCTCTTATATGTAATTTTGTATAACAATGAGGGTCTCCTTCCATTTCCATGCAATTTCCCTTTTCTCTCCCTTTCCCTCCCACCTCATGTCTCTGTTTAATGTTGATCTTTTCCTCCTGCTCTTCCTCCCTGCTCTGTTCTTAGTTGCTCTCATTATATCAAAGAAGACATTTGGCATTTGTTTTTTAGGGATTGGCTAGCTTCAATTAGCATAATCTGCTCTAATGCCATCCATTTCCCTGCAAATTCCATGATTTTGTCATTTTTTAGTGCTGCGTAATACTCCATTGTGTATAAATGCCACATTTTTTTAATCCATTCATCTATTGAAGGGCATCTGGGTTGGTTCCACAGTCTAGCTATTGTGAATTGTGCTGCTATGAACATCGATGTGGCAATATCCCTGTAGTACGCTCTTTTAAGGTCTTCAGGGAATAGTCCGAGAAGGACAATAGCTGGGTCAAATGGTGGTTCCATTCCCATCTTTCCAAGGAATCTCCATACTGCTTTCCAAATTGGCCGCACCAATTTGCAGTCCCACCAGCAATGTACAAGAGTACCCTTTTCCCCACATCCTCGCCAGCACTTGTTGTTGTTTGACTTCATAATGGCTGCTAATCTTACTGGAGTGAGATGGTGTCTTAGGGTGGTTTTGATTTGCATTTCTCTGACTGCTAGAGATGGTGAGTCACTGTTTTCCACTTTTGAAAAGTGCAGTGTACTAGACTTTGTTCATTCTTTGAAAACATTAATTTGGCATTATTTTATAAGAAATAGGAAAATTCTTCTTAGATTTTTTGGAGGGTCAGGGTAGGTGGTATAGAGGTATAGAGATGGTTCCATACACATAGCCTTGAAATACAAAGTCAGGAGCCATGGCCAAGGCCACAACTAGGACTGCTTAGATGGTATCATCATGGATAGAAGTTTAAGTAGTCTGTCAACCCATATTGTATTTGACCAAGTCCTTCAAATCTGCATGTGGTGGGAATAAGAATCTACATGGTCTGGGCACCTTTGCTACTCTGAAATATTGGGATATCTCAGGAGTTACTAGGATGGTGCTGAGTGGTCCCCATTGGAGGATCATGGAGGAAACTGAAATTGTAGGAAATATAGTATTCCCCTTTCTGTATTCAACAAATCTTACCACTGTCACACATTGCTGGCTTGTGTTTTTTAATCAGCTTAAAATGAATTCTAACATGCTCAATGTTGGACATGGTATAATTGGCTAGCAGTGAGATGCAGGCTTTTAGATTTACAGTCAACTCTTGAAATTCACTAGGATGTTGTAGGGTTATTTGGAAAAGTTCAAATTCTCAGCTAAAAATATAGCCATGAAATTTGTTGATGAGTGAAGACTCTAGATCTGTGTCAAGAGGCATCTACCTCGGGGGGCTCACTCACTCATTATCATAATGTTTCTCATTGTGGTTTTCAGAATCATCCACAGGCTTGTTAAAAATGTAGCTTTCCTTACCCCACACCAGATCTACTTAATCAAAATCTCTGCCTAATTTTTTTCAGACAATTTGATTCTTATCTACAACTTAAGAAGTACTCTACATATTATTCAAATTTCCATCTGAATAAAATTATGAATGGTTATAAGTCATGGAGCTTCTTGAGCTTATTTTCAATTATGATTGTAATGCAGAAGAATGCTGAGATTCTAATGACTACTATGTCAGCAACCAGAGCAGCAAAAAAGACATGGGGAGGTTTCTTTATTTGCCTGTGTGTCTCCATTCTCTTCCTTCTTCTCCTTACCAATGCATGATGAACGTAAGACATAGTCATAATAGGAAAAAACAAAGACTCCTTTAAAAATAGTTCCCTTTTCTCTTCAGGTCAACCATGTCACCTCGGACACCTATCAAAATTCCATGTACAGTTTGGGCTTATTTATAGATGATTCTTTTATTTTCTGTTGGTCAATTTTTCTTTCCTTATGCTTATATCATATTGTCTTTTTAGATAGCTTTATATGGTGGAGCAAATCTCCATCCTTCTTCTTCTGAAATTTTATTCTTGGTACTTCCATTGACATTTTAAAACTATGAAAAGACCCGTTAATATTTTGATTGAAAATGCATTGAATATATAAGTCAATCTGGGGAGAACTGATATTTTTATATGAAATCTTATCCATTAGCATGTGTATCTCCTTATTTATTTAGATATTCTTCAACCATTTTAATTAAAGTTTTATAACTCATTATTTGTAATGTATTTTATGTTTTGTTTTGTAATATTTTAAATATTCTACTTAAAACATTTTCTAATTCTTTGCTATAATACTGGATAGGTAATGCTATCTCCTCAGGGTTTCACACACAGAGGTACACATATGTACCTGTCCCTCATAGATGATGTTAATTTTGATCACTTGGTCAAGATCATGCCTGATTTATCCACAGTATAATTACATTTTTAAACTCATCTTTCAACTAATAAATAAAAATCTGCGGGGAGACATTAAAACCCCGTACATATTCTACTCCTCGTTAAGTGTTTGAGGTAAAAGTGAATCTCAGATCCAACTTACTCAGTTCAAGGACCAATGTGCAGCTGGATTACTGTGACTTTGTGGCAACTCTGGTTAATTTTGCCTTTTTCTGGGATGTTGATCCAATCTGGCTGCAGATTACATTGGCCTCTATTCACTCAGAATCCCAGCTGTTATCTCAGGTGTTTCATAACCCTGGGAAATTCTGTTTAGGTTTCAAGGTGCCTAATCATCTCTGCTCTTATCGTTTGTTGCTTGTTGCTCAGATTGGATAGTTTGTGTGTTCATATGTTGATGGGTAAGGGTACTTGGAAAGCTTTTCTGCTTCCCATGAGACCAGAGTGCTATGTAAGTAAGGTCTGGTGGCAATACAACAGGAAGATCTCCGAGAAATCCTAGCCAGTCTTGACCACGGAGGTCACTGACTTCTAACTCTTACAGTATACACCCGTGAAATATTGTCATTTTGTAGAAATATTTTCTCAATATTAAATTAACATTCCTTTCAGATAAAAGCATTCATTAGGCATTAAAAATGAAAAGCAAAGTTAGGCTATTTACTTTTTCAACTGACATTTTGAATTAGCTGGGAAAACCAAGATGTTTCTGAAATGTTACAATGAGTCAGAATTGAAATTAGCAAGGACATTCCATAAAACTTATGAGAGACAGAAAACTGGGTGGTTAGATAATTTCTAGGCATAAGTCAGTTTAATAATATCTAATTTCTCTAAAAATGTTTTGAAACAGAAGTATAATAGCTTGCAAGATGTTATAAAATGAATTACTACTTAATTTACAATTTACTTTTAGGAAAATTACTTTTTTTTCAAGTATTTGATGAATCAAAGAAATAGAAGACAGTTTTATAGGATTTTAAATTATTGTATACAATGAGTACTAGATTTCCCTCCCTCCTTCTGTTTTATTGAGGAGACAGCCATATCTCAATTTCTTTTATTTATTTTGTAACGGGCACTGTCTGGTTTGAAAGATTTCAACCTGAAAATCTATAGGTAGTGAAAAGAAAATACCCCTGGAGTCGTTTGGATGGCTACAGGCTGACATTCTTTAATTTTTAGAAAGACATCACTCAAGTGAATGACAATGTAGCTGCAGGTTGTTTTCTGGGGGTGAAACTTAGTCATTATTAAAATGCATTGATTAAGTACATAAATCTAACAATTCACTCATTTAAAAGGGGCTTTTTGATTCTTGAAAATCTCATATAATACCAGTAGTTTAAAATACCAAAAAAATAAAAACTTTTGTTCTTTAGAAACTATTTTGAAATAAACCAAGTGGTTGTATACCCATTTTCCTCTCTCTTCCCTATCTAGAGATGGAAATTTAAATCCTATGGCTGCTAATCTTTTTTTTCCCCCTTCAAATCTGGCTTTGTTATAACAATGTGTAACTTTTTGCAACTGTATGACTTTTAAATTTTTTCCCTGGGGTTTCCGTAACTAATCACAACTTGGTAAATTAAAACAACAGAAATGTGAAGTGATATCAGCAACATGGTAGAGCTCTGGGCTCTCCTTACTCCCTCAAAAATATCCTATAAATACACCAGTTCTGCAAAAATTCATAGACAAATTCTCCTTATTAGAAATTAGGAACAAATTGGAAACTCCTGAACCCTGGAAAAGCATGAAACCAGACTCATTGATGCTGGTAGAGAGATATAGGACACCCTCTCTCACCAGAGTTTCTGCTCCCAGCAGAGATCCTATTAGGAGGATTAGGAGAAGATGCCCTACATCACAACTTCACTCAGGCCAAGAGGTGGTATTGTGTTCAGCACCCCAAAATTTTCTAAGGCAGCTTTGGCAGCTCTGATGTCTATAGCATCATCTAGCAATTCAAGGAGACTAGAGATGGTAGATGACATTGATCTTTCTTCCTTTCCGGTACAGAGTGAGTACAGTAAAAATCTCACCTTTTAGCTTCCCCTGTAGAGGAAAAGAGTTGATCTGTTTATTAGTGCCCCAGCTTTATCAGGGCTTCCTAAATGATCAGTACCCCTCTCACCAGTCTTGAAGCTCTGACAGGTCTGGTGTAACCTAGCTGTCTGGAGAATGGAGATGATGGCTTGAGTTGGTAGACACCTGCAAAGAGTGAATAGAAAAAAAAAAAATCCACAGCATCTTGAATCTACCTGGGTCGGGAAAGAGTTGGGAGAGGCTCCTAGAATCTCTGGCTGCACTAATTGGTAAAGGCCTTCTCCTTTCCAAACCCAGTTTATATAAGATCAAAGATATCTTAATGTGCTGACACCAACAGAGTTTGTCAGTACAAATGAAGACCAGGTAAAGGTGTTTCAAACAAAAGAACAAGATAAATTTTTGGACACTGATCCTAATGAAAAGGAGTTATATGATATACGGACAGAGAATTAAAAATAATTCTCAAGAAGATGCTCACTGAAGTATGGAGATTCCTTGGAAAACTTGGAATGGAACCATCATTTGACTCAACTATCCCATTCCTCAGTTTATATCCAAAGGACTTAAAAACAGCATAGTACAGGGACACAGCCATATCAATGTTTATAGCAGCACATTTCACAATAGCTAAATTGTGGAACCAACCCAGATGCCTTTCAGTAGATGAATGGATAAATAAAATGTGGTGTATATACACAATGGAATATTACTCAGCATTAAAAGAGAATAAAATCATGACATTTTCAAGTAAATGATGAAGTTAGGGAATATAATATTAGGTGAAGTAAGCCAATCCTCAAAAAACAAATGATGAATGTTTTCTTTGATAAGAGGATGCTGACTCATAATGGTGATGGGCAGGGAGAGTATGGGAGGAATAGAGGAACTTTAAGTAGGGCAAAGGGGAGAGAGGGGAAGGGAGAGGGTATGCAGGTAGGAAATGGTGGAATGAGTTAGACATTATTACCCTAAGTACATGTATGAAGACACGACTAGTGTTAAAATACTTTGTATACAACCAGTGACTTGAAAAATTGTGCTCTATATGTGTAATATGAAACAAACTGCATTCTGCCATCATATATAACAAATTAGAATAAATAAATAATTAAAAAAAGATGCTGACTGGAGTCAAGAGAACAATGGGTGACCAAAGTGAGAATTTCATCAGAGATTGAAAATATGAAAAAGTACCAAAAAGAAGTCATGGAGCTGAAGAACATAGTAGCCAAGCTGAAAAATTCACTAGAGGGGTTTAGCAGCATAGATCAATTGGAAGATACGGTGAGTGAACACAAGGACAGATTTATGGAAAAGAGAAAGAAAACAGAAAAAAAAAAGAATGAAAAAGAGCGGAGAAAGCCTAAGAAAATTATGGGACACCATCAAGAGGATGAATACGTGCATTTGATTCTAGAAGAAGAAGAGAAAGAACCAGGAAGATTATTTTTTTAAAAAACCCAAATCTGGGGACATTCACTGTTAGAGTCTGTAAACAAGTCAAAATACCATCTGGCATTTTGCCAGGGGAATGTTAGAGTTCGTAAACAAGTCTGGATGGTGCCTGGCAAAATGCCAGAGGGAGTGGTTTGTGAAGTAACACCAGCGAGCCATTAAGTGTGGAGATTCCTTATTGGTTGACTGATGTATCTAGTTTACGCTAATTAGATAAGCTGTGTGGAATGTATAAATACTGCTCCTGTCCTACAATAAACGGCTCCTACTCCTGCTGTATCAATGCACACAAGTTGTTCGTCACCCCCTGGTTAATTTGCCCAGCCAGCTGGACTCCGGCAATTCACTTCTAGTAACCCTAAAAGATAACAAAAAATATTAATTCAAAGATAGCACACCAAGACATGTAATCAAACTGGTAAAAGTCAGAGACAGAGAGAAAATCCTGAAAGCACCAAGAGAAAACAGATTTGCCATACCTTTGGAATGAGACCACAGTGGACTTTTCAGTAGAAACCCTGCAGTCCAGAAACAAATGGAATGATATATTTAAACCGCTGAAACAAAATCCTGCCAACCAAGAATGCCATACTTACTAAAACTCTTTAAGAAATGAAGAAGAGACAAAGAATTTTCCACAAAAACACAAGCTAATGAGTTCATCACCATTAGATCTGCCTTCCAAGAAACGCTAAAAATGAAATAAAAGGATGTCAAACAGCAGATGCTAGCTTAAGGAATGATAAAAACTGTTGTTAAGAGTAAATATATAGATAAATACCAAATACTATTGTGCTATAATGGTGGTAAATAACTTAATTCTAGTATAAAAGTTAAAAGAGTAAAGTATTAAGGTATCTATAGCTAAAAATGTTCAAAGATGCAAAATATGATTAAGCTATAACTTGCGACAAAAATAATAAGAGTATTAGGAAAGACTTTAGTGCAGGGTTTTCACATGCAATTGAACTTAAGTAATTAGCTTACAATAGACTCCCATAACTATATTTCATGTAAACCCCAAGGTCTCCACACACATGCATGCACCTACCCACACTATAGAAGTTATGGAAAAGAGAAAGAGAAATCAGCAAACATGAAGGGGGATAGTAGGAAAGGAAAAAAAAAAAAAACAGATAAAGGAACTACAGGACTAACAAAAGAACTAAGTGGCACATAGCAAATCTTATACTATCAATAATTACTTTAAATGTAAATTGATTAAACTGCCCAGTCAAAAGACATAGAAGAGCTGAATGGATATAAAAACAGGCCAAACCTTATGCTGTCTATAAGAAACTTACTTTAGATTTAAGGTCCTACACATAGGCTGAAACTGAAGGGAAAGAAAAAAGACATTTCATGCAAACTGGTAACCAAAAGAGAGCAGGTGTGGCTATACTCACATCAGTCAAAATAGAATTTAAATCTACAGTTGTCACAAGAGTAAACAAAGGACATTTTATAATGTTAAAGATCAATCCACCAGGAAGATGGAACAATTGCAAATGTATATCACTCAACATCAAAGTACCTGGATACATAAAACAAGCTGTGATAGAACTGAAGGGAGCAATGGACTGTAATGCAATAACAGTAGGAGATTTCAGTACCTCACTTCCAATAACAGAAAGAATATCCAGATAGAAGTCCAGTTACAAATTAGAGGACTTGAATAAAGCTATAGATCAAATGGTCCTAATAAACATATGGAGAAGAACATTCTACCCAACAGCAGCAATGTACACATTCTTCTTAAGCACACACAGACCTTTCTCCAGGATGGATGAATGTTAGGTCAAAACACAAGTCTTAAATTTAAAGATTGAAATCATGCTGAAGATGAATTTTGACCATAATTGAATTCAATAAGAAATCAGTAGCCAAAGGAAAACTGGGAAATTGACAAATATGTGGCAATTAAACATCATACTCTTGAATCGTCCTTGGGTCAAAAAATAAATTTTTAAAAATTAGGAAATATATGAAAATGAAATCACAACATCCTAAAACTTACAAAATTTCAGCAACAGCAGTACTAAGAGGTATGTTTGCAGCAATATATGCCTATATTAAAAAAGAAGAAAGATGTTAATAAACAACCAAACTTTATATCTCAAAGAACTAAATAAAAAAAGAGCAAGGTAAGCTTACAGTTAGCAGAAATAAGCAAGTAACAAAGATTAGAGCAGAAATAAATCAAGTAGAAAAGAGAAAAACAGTAGAAAATAATGAGTGAGGCTAAGAGATGCCATCTTGAAAATATAAAATCAGCAAATCCTTAGCTGAACTAAGATAAAAGAAGAAAACTTACATAGTAAGATTATAAATGAAAAACATATACAGTGTATATGTACATATAGAAATAAAAAATATCCCAAGAAATTATTATGAATAATTATATGCCAAAAAACTGGGTAAATATGCAACCTACCGAGACTAAGTCATGAATAAGTAGAAAGTATGATTTGACCTATAACTAGTATGCAGATTGAATCATTAATTAAATACTTCCTAACAGGGAAAAATCCCAGGAACCAGGAACTGTACTGCTGAATTCTGTCGAACTTTGAAAAAGGAACTAACACCAGTCCTTTTCAAACTCTTAAAAAAAAATAAATAGAAGAGGAAGGAAGACCTTCAAGCTTTCTTATTAGGCCAGCATCACTGTGATACCAAAGCCAGGCAAAGATACGACAGGGGGAAAACAAAACAAAACAAAACTACAGGCTAATAAGCCTAATGAGTATACATCTAAATTCCTCAATAAATACTAGCCAACTGAATCCAAGAAAACATTAAAAGGATCATACAAATGACCAGTAGGATCTACCCCTGGGATGCATGGATAAGGTTTAGCAATACAAGCACCAACTAAAATGATAAACTATATTTAAAAATAAGGTATAACAATCATATGATCATCTCAAAGATGCAGATAAAGCATTTTATAAATCTCAACAGTCAGTCATGATAAAAACTCTAAACAAACTAGGAATAAAAGGAAATTAATAAAGGCCACATATGACAGATCTAGAGCTAACATCAAACTCAATGGGGAAAGTTAAAAGCTTTTCCTCTAAGATTAGAAACAAGGTGATGATGCTCTTCTCATTACCTCTCCTCTCATCCTCTGTATTCAGCACGGTACTGAAAGTCCTAACCAGAGCAGTTAGGCATGAGAAAGATATCAAGGGCATATAAATCAGATAGTAAGAGTTCAATTTATTTCTGTTTTAAATGCATAATGTTATATATGGAAAGCCCAAATGATACCATAAAGCTGCTACAAGTAATACACAAATTTAATAAAGTTTTAGGATACAAAATCAAAACACAAAAATCCATTGTTCCATGATACAATAAACTTTCTGAAAAGGAAATTAGAAAAAAACAATCACACTAAATAGCACAAAAAAGAATAATATGTCAAAGAATAAACTTAAATAAGGAGGTGCTACAATTGTATACTGAAAACTACAAAGCACTGAAAAAAATTGAATCACATACAAACAAAAGGAAAGACTACCATATTCATGGTTTGGAAGATTTAATATGTTTATAATTTCCACACTACTTAAAGAAATTTGTAGATTTAATAAGCCTGACGACTCCATATCCATATGCCAATGCCACTTTTTTTTTACAGAAAGAGGAAGAATGTTCCTAAAATTTATATGAAACCACAAAAGACCCAGAACAGCCAAAGCAAGCCTGAGAAAGATGAGTTATTATTGAAATCGCACTAGGAAGTGTGAATATGATTGAAATTATGTTACAAAACTACAATAATCAAAACAATAGTTCTTACAATAAAGACAGACATGTAAACCAAGGGAACAAATTAGAAAGCCCCAAAGTAAATCCAGCATATAAAGTCAATCGATCTTTAATGGGGGCATTGAGAATATACAACAGGAAAGGAAAGTCTTTTAACAAATGGTACTGGGAAATCTGGGCTGGTGATGCACCTGTAGACACAGCTACTTAGGAGACTGAGACTGGATGTTGCATTGAGCCCAGGAATTTGAGGCCAGCCAAGGCAACATCATGTGACCCTATCTCAGATAAAACAAAAACAAAAGTGTGACCCTGTTTCAAAACACAACAAGAAATGGTGCTGGGAAAACTGGATATCCACATGTAAGAGAAATGAAAGTGAGCCTATACTGCATACAAGAATCCAAAAAAGGTTCAAAGACATAAAGATAAGTCCCCAAATTACAAAACTCCCAGAAGAAAAATAAGGGAAAAGATTCATGTTATTATTCTTGATAACAATTGCATGAGACTACCACCAAAAATATAGGAAACAAAACCAAAAATAAAATAGTGGGGTTTTATCAAACTAAGAGGCTTCTTCAGAGCAAAGAAAACAACCCACAGAATATAAAGGGAACCCATGGAATGGGAGAAAACATTTGAAAACTATCTGTTAAGGATTTAATCTCCAAGTTATGTATACCACTCATGTAATGAACAGCAAAACCCCTCAGAAAACTAAAACCATAATTTAAAATTGTATTAAGGACGTGAATACAGCTTCTCCAAAGAAGACATACAAATGGTCAACAAGCATATGAAAAAGTGCTGTACATCACCAATACATAGGTACTGCAAATCAAAACTATGTAAGATATCACCTATACATTTAAAGTTGGTTAATGCAAAAAAAAAAAAAAAGCAAAAGGAAACATGTGTTGGCCATGATATGGAAAAATTGGGACCCTTGCCTACTGTTGGTGGGAATGCAAAATGGTTCGGCCACCATGGAAAAATAGTAAAGAGATTCCATCAAAATCATAAAAATAGAACTACCATATAATCCAGAAATCTCACTTGTGAATATTTATTCAAAAGAACTGAAATAAGATCTCAAAGAGATATTAACACTCTGATATCCTCTGAGGCAGGATTCACAGAATCTAAAATGCAGAAGCAGACTAAATATCCATTGATTGATAAGTGGATAAAGAATATGTGGTATATCCATATTATGGAATACTATTCAGTCCTAAAAAGAGAAAGAAATTTTGCCATGGGAGAATATGTTCATAAGAATGAACCTTGAAAAAAAAAAGAATGAACGTTGAGCACATTATGCTTATGGTTCACATCAAGAAATAAGCTAGTTACATGAGAATAAGTATTATGGTTCCACTTACATGAGGTATTTAGAATAGTCAAGAATAATCATAGAATGAAAGAGCAGAATGGTAATTACCAGGTGCTGGGAGAAGGTGGGAAAGGGGATTTACTATCCAACAGGTATAAAGTTTCAGTCAAGTAAGATGAATTAGCTCTAGAGATGTACTATACAGCATTACATCTACAGTAAACAATATCGTGTTGTATACATAAACATTAGGAGGCTGGACCCATGGTAAATGCTCTTATCACAGTAAGATAAGATAAAATACTCCCAAACCAAAGAAAGCATCATAAATGGACTCTTTGATAGTTCTGGGGGCCAGAACTCTGAAACCAGGTTGTTTCCAGGGCTGTACAACTTCTGAAGTTTCCAGGGGAGCATCTTCCTTGCCTTTTCCAGCCTTTGCTAGTTGTTGGCATTCCTTGGTATTCCTTAGTTTGCAGCTGCATCAACCCAGTCTCTGCCTCTGTGACCACTTTGCTTCTTCCTCTTTGCTTGGCTTCTCTGTGTCTTTCTCTCAACACTCCTCAGCCTTTCTCCTATGAGTAAATCTGATTGCATTTAGTGTGCCCCTGAGTAATCTAGGATAATCTGCTTTTCTCAAGATCCTTAAATAACATTTTCTGCCACAGAAGGTAATATTTATAGGTTCTGGTGATTAAAATGCAGACAAATTTTTTTTTTATTAGGACACGCAATACTTGGGTTCATTTTGACAAAATCATACATGCATGGAATTTAATTTACTCCATTTCAATCGCCAGTGGCCCCCTTTCTCACCCTTCTTTCCTCCCCACATTCCCCTTCCTCTACTCAATCGGTCTTACTTTCACTTATTTGTTTTTAATTGGTGACTTATAGATATACTTAAAGGTGGCATATTTATACATGCACATAGCATAATTGTGTCAAATTCATTCCACATTTCCTCCCCTTTCCTGTCCTACCTTCCTCACCCTTAATAGCTCCTTCTTCTACTCCACTGGTTCTCCCTATACCGTTATAAAATGTTATGCCTGCTCTCCTCCCCTTACTTTGCTCTAGCTTGAGTATATGAGAGAAAACATTAGATCCTTGATTTTCTGAGCTATCTTATTTCACATAGCACTTCCTCCAGTTCCTTTCACTTACTAGAAAATGCCATATTTCACCCTTCTTTATGCCTAAGTAAAACTCCATTGTGTATATGTACTACACGTTTTTAATCTATCTATCTATCTATCTATCTATCTATCTATCTATCTATCTATCTATATATACACACATACATACATACATACATACCTGGGCTTGTTCAATAACTTGGCTATTGTGAATTGCAGTGCTATAAACATTGACTTGCGTGTGTCCATATAGTATGCTGATTTATTTATTTTGAATAAATATCAAGGAGTGGGATGGTTGGGTTACATTGTGATGCCATTCCTAGTTTTTTTTGGATTCTCCATACTGTTTTCCAGAGTGATTGTATTAATTTTCAGTCCCACTAACAATGCATCAGTGTACTCCCCCCCCCACATTCTTTCCAGCATTGATTATTATTTGTAGTTTTGATAACTATCATTTTTCTGATAGGAGTGAAATGAAATCTTAGTGTAGTTTTGATTTGCATTTCCTTGATTGCTAGAGATGTTGAACATTTTTTTTTTTAATTTATGGATTTTGCCATTTGTGTTTCTTTGGAGAAATATCTGTTTGGTTCTTTTGCCATTTATTGATTGGATTATTTATTTATTTGTTTGCATTGAGCTTGTTGAGTTCTTTATATATTCTGAATATTAATTCCCTGTTAGAGGAGTAGATGGTAAAGAGTTTCTTCCATTCTGGTCTCTCTTCACACTCTTAAAACACTTCGTTTGCTGTACAGAAGCTTTTTGACTTGATGGCATCCCACTTCTTTATTCTTTATTTCTTGAGCTTTAGGAGTCTTGTTAAGGAAGCCGGTGCCTGCACCAATGTAACGAATTATGGCCCTATGTTTTCTTTTATCAGTTGCAAAGTTTCTGGTCTCATTCCTAAGTCTTTGATTCGTTTGGATTTTGCTTTCGTGCACGGTGAGAGATAGGGATCTAGTTTCATCCTTCTACATATGGGAATATCCAGTTTTCCCAGCACCAGTTTTTAGAAAGGCTATCTTTTTCCTCAAAAAGCATTTTTTGGCACCTTTGTCAAGTATCAGGTGATTGTAAATACATGGGTTTGTTTCTGTGTCTTCTATTCTATTCCATTGGCCTTCATGTCTATTTTGATGCCAATGTTATGCTGTTTTTGTTATTATACCTCGGTAGTAAAATTTGAAATCAGGTATTGTAATGTCTCCAGCATCTCCCTTTTTGCTCGGGATTGCTTCTGGGTCTCTTATTCTTCCAATTGAATTTTAGGACTACTTTTCATAGTTCTGTGAAGAATATCATTGGTGTTTTGATGGGTATTGCATTGAATCTGTATAGTGCTTTTGGTTAAATGTTCATTTAGACAATATTAATTCTGCCTATCCAATAATGTGGTAGGTTTTCCCATCTTATACAGTTGTTCTTCAATTTCTTCAATGTTCTATAATTTTCATTATAGAGATCTTTCACCTCGTTTGCCGAGATCCTGCTCCAGCATCACAAGTCTCAGTGTAGATGGGTAGATTTGGAGGTGAAAGTCCATAGCTTAATAACAATCTCAGATTTAGAAGATTTATGTTAATAGAAACAAATAAAGTGACCTGAAGTTATTTTTACTGTAAATTACAGAGTTCTATTTCCTTTCTAAGTTCTGAAGCACCACTTAATTCATTTGGAGCTGGTGAAAGGCAGACTGCTGAGAAATGGATGTTACTTGTTTTTATGAAGAGGAGAATGGACTGTTGATCTAATTGCTCACGTGACTCAGTTGATTCACCATTCAGATAGAGCAATAACATTTTAGAGAAGAGGTACCAGCATTTTGGAGGCCTGTTGTTATGGATGAGGGTAGCTAGAGGGATGCCATGCAGTGTTAAGGATGTGGTGACTGCATTAAAGGAAGATGATTTCCTACAGAAGAAACCAGCACTATGCTTACTCTTGGGAATCATTTAGAATGGCTGCCAAGTGCCCCACTTAGTCATAAAAATGGATGCAATTTGAGAAAATTATGCTCCTGGCAAGCTATTTTACTGGAATCAGAGGGCAGTTTGATATTTGTCAGTTATGTTTTCTCTTGAATGGGGACTTCTTTTAGTTAAAAAAAAAATTGCTGCTGATACATTGGAGGATTGATGGTATTCTGCTTTCCCATACTGCCCTTTGCCTTTACACAAATGTCTGGCATGCTGTAACTCTGAGCAGAACACTAATTTTATGTTGATTTGGTATTTTGACCTGAACGATTTGCCTCTTCCCCTTAGTATGTTTAGTTAGGAAAGTGTGTGGCTACAGCAGCTCTCAATTTCCTTGGCATCTCTCCAAGGATTTGGAGGACTTAGAAGAAAGCTCTGACTTTTGGGGACCTTTCAATGTGCCTAGGTGGGGGTGGGGCTGGATTTCCACTATCTGATCAGGTGTCCTGGTATGGCTCTATGGCTCTATCAACTAGTCTCAGAATCATTTTCTTCAAAGTTGCTGTCTCTCACCATGCTGTTCAAGACCACCTCACACAATGAGCATTTGTACTCTCCCATAATTTTAGCTCCTTCTTTCCTTTCATATTCCCACTGTGTCTGATTTTGACTGGGAGGACAGGAGTATTTCTCACAGATGTTGCCCTGCTCATGTACACTACAGGATAGGCAGTAAAATGCAATTATTTGAAACATGGTACCATGGAGTTTTAATTAAATAAAATTAAAATAGGTAGTGCACTTAGTTTCTGGCCACATAGCAAATGGTTAACAAGTGTTAGTAATTATTTTTGGATTCCAGCTCTAATAGTGAGATTCATGGATTCCTTTTTCTATTTTATTTGGATTTAAGTTCACCTTTTAAGGGCATCTAAAGATGAGCAACCATCTTGGCTCTTTTTCCAGAAAAAAAGGGCTTAGGAGATAAAGAGATAAACTATCTCTCACATGAAAATCCACCTATCCATGATTGGGCAGGAGTTCTATAGTTGACAGAACTGCACTGCAGCTGCTGGCTTGACTCTGCTTGGAACTCTCCTTTGAAGACACAGGAACAAGTTCCATTTGACTGTGCTTTCATGCTAGACTCCAGATGCCTACTTCTAGGGGCAAGAGTCAGCCTCAGACATGGATGTTGGGCTTCCATATCAAATAGCACCCTGGTCAGCGCATAAAGTTCCCCAGAGGGCAATGTCTGCTGCTGCTTACATAAATCCCAATGTGTAATTCACAAAGAAGGTTGTAACGGTTTCTGGCTGTGGCAGGACCACAGAGATAGGGCTGAAAAACACAGCTAAAATCAGTATTAGGGGTTTGGGGGATGGGAGAGAATATAATAGAAGTAGCACTGGGTGGCTGTGAACTGCCATTGACCTTTCCTCTTGGTCAAGAGACATCAAGGTCAGCAAGAACAGTTTAATCTGTGAAAGAGAAGTTAACAATATTTGTATTGTTAAGAAGAGTTGAATACGGTCTAAAGGAGGGTCTTGAGGATTTCTTTATTTCCCTTAGATAAGGCTAGACAGTTGAGCCCTACTTTTCTGTAGGAAGATTAGTTTTCCTAGGTAAGGAGAGCATCTATATTAGTGTAGCCAAAAGACAAAGACTCAGTGCAGCAATATTTATTATATACAAGTGCCCCTCTCTACCCGTACCCACTGCACCTTTTCTACTCCAGGAAGGAGAAATAGGAGTTTATGATCTTCATAGCAGAATTACAAGAATAAAAAGAACTCCTTGACAGCCTTCATCAATTTTTACACCCAATGACATATTAATTGAAGGGCAAGTTCCTCTGAATAGAGTAGGGAACTTGAACATCTTGTGTGCAGAAGGGAGCCCAAAGGGAAGCATCTTCTGTTTACCTGTGTAGAAGCAAACAAACTACTGGTGTCACATAGAAAGCCCACCCTCCCTTCCATTAACTTATGCCTCTACCTCAGATTCCTCGGATCAATGTTATGGCCAATCCTATGAAAGAACCCTTAATTCTCTTGAGCCCATTCCCCCCCCCTTATTTATGTACTTGATAAAAATGAATGCTGGTTGAACCTAATTATTCACCCAGTTAAATCTTGCACTCAAAACATTAAGATAACTTGAGAAAAACACACAGTTGTGATGGGCCTCATTCTAAACTAAAGATCTCTAATTGGTCAACAATGCTGACTAGTAATTCCTCTACACTTCTCTTGAATATTTGTTCTCTACTTCTTTACTTTCTCATTTTAGGTCAGTACATGAGCCTTTGATATTTCAATAAGGGGGAAAATAATCAGATTGGAACTTTGTATAATCCCATCATTAACTCTATCCCATCACCTGTGTTGTTTGTGCCTTGCTTTTTGCTTTGTAGTCACCTGAAGAGTCCATGCTCCCACCATCGATACTCGTACCTCCCCCCTCCTGTGTCCTGAATGATCCCATTTCTTTACATCTTCTCAAAATTTTGCTTCTCTAGTTCTCCTCTGTTTCCCTTACACAATCATTTTCTTTCTTTCTTTTTTTTTTAACCTGTTCATACCCATCAGCCCACCACATTGAAATCAACATAAAATACTGCCTTCAAATATCTCCCAGACATCCTTCTGTTCTGTTTCAGTGGAAAGCATGATCAGTCCTGCGGTAATCTGTATCTTGACACAGTGTGATTTTACAAGATGCAATGTGTGTTGCAAATAATCTGCCACTAGTAATTGTTGATGTAATAAAGTTGGTGATTGATTTAGTTATACAAGTGGAGGTAGCATCTCTAGTGATGCCGTTCTTATTCACTAGCACTCTCATACACTTTCTTTAGTGGGAAATAAGAAGGTGAAGTGAATGCTATCGAACGTAGATGATGGGTGTGCATGCAAGGGTGTAGTTGTTAGACTGAAGAAGTTTTCATAGTTCCTCCCACTCCTCAGGGCTCTTCAGTGGTTTTCTCACAACTTTTTAGTTCATGTGGGAAATTCCTCCTTTCACCAAAAAGGTTGTTTTAGAATTTTATATTTTTTCCCCTTAAGATATTTATAGAGTCCGAACACTGATTTGCTTCTTGCCTAGCATGTGTGAGGCACTGGGTTTGATTCTCAGCACTGCATATAAATAAATGAATAGAATAAAGGTCCATCAATGTCTAAAAAATATTTTTAAAAATATGATGTTACTAGGTGAAGTTGCAAAAAATGTTGTGAATATTGCATCTTACTTACTTACGTACTGTAATGATTAATGACTTTTAGCCAAACCATGAACCCTAAAATAAAAATAATAGCTGGAGCTTAAACAGTGAAACCACGATTATTTTTTTTTCACTCAAATACAGATCATAGTAAGTAAAAAGTAAACAAACTAAGGGACAAATCCTAAACCAGGATCTAATTTTCCTGAAAAGTCAGACTATTAAAATGTTCTATGAACTGAGCCAAGATTTCTTTCTATGTGAAGCCTAGATTGAAACCAGTGGCTTAGCAGTGACACAGATTCATCTGATGTTTGAAGTATAAGATAAGCACAGTACAGGTTTAAGTTCCCAGGTGACTTGTAAATTGTAAACTCTTGAGGACAGGGGCTAAGATAATATCTGGACATTTATTATGTGTTCAATAAATGTCATCTAATTGATTAAAAATATCCAGTCTCTCATGTTTGGCTATATTCATGATCACTTCTCAACTTCAAACTGTTATCTGTAAATTATGGGTAGAATTCATCATGTGAAAATTAGGGTATCTTTTATGAACTCCTTTCACTACTATTTTCCATTCTGCCTTAGTGTCTCTTCATTCTAAACTCCTCCTTATGCCTGAGGTTGAGACTGGAATTTATAAGAATCTTCTTCCCTGTGCAGCACAGATGTTAGTAACTGTATATATTCCTTTAAATCTGAGCTTTGGTTTATGGAGAAGAAAGAATGGCAGGACAGAAGTGCCAGAGTTTTGAATGGGCCTGAATTGCTCTTGTGTTCTGTAGCTTAGTGTTTGGGGTGAATGATAAGCTTTTTAGTAAATCCTCATTTCATTATGGGTTAAATGATCTGCTATAAACTACTTCCATGCTCCACTGATGTGCCAGGAATGATTTTTTTCTAAAATAGAAGGACCAAAGTTAAATGTTGATCAAAAGGGATTTGGTTCTCCTTTCTTGTTTTTAATTATTCTTTAGGTCACCAAGTACAGAGGAGTCTTACCTCCTACTGGTCCATTTGTTTTAATAGCAATTATGGGTAAATTTTATTCACAACTAATTTCCAGTTCCACATAGAGTGGATGGCATCTGTTGATGCACAGGCCAACAGTGTCTTTAAAGGAACACATTTTCTTAAAATACTAAAGCTCTAGCAGTAAAACACAAAGTGTACAAAGAAAAGCTAAGTTGCTCCACTGGTCAACACCCTAGAGTTAAACTCCTTGAGCTGTGAGGGCTGGTGTCAGTAAGTCTAGGATTAGCCTGAGGTGTCCTACTGAACTAAGGAAAGTATTGACTGCTGGTCAAGGCATAAAGCATACTGATGAAGAGTGCTGCTTTGTAAATGTGGTCCATGGAGGGTTTAAAAAAAAATTTATCAGTTTGTCAGGACTATTTTTTTTATAAGTTTCAGTAAGAGTCAAGGATTCAAGGAGTGCACTGTTTTTGAGGCTGATTTTGTAGCAGGAGTATACCTGTGTGAACAGCAAAATTCAACGAACAAACAAATAAACAAACATCTGAGAGTCCATTTTAGGTCCTTTGGTGCCAAGATGTTCTGTGCACATATTGGTGGTTCCTGATACAGAGAGACAGTCTTTGGCTGAGATGCAGAGTCTGAGTCTTGTTTCATTCTTGTTGCTCTATCCTATACTTTTCATGCAAAACCTGTAACTTTTTAAGCACTTTCCTTCTGGGTCCCTGAGTTTCCTTACCATCAAACCTTGTGCCACTGTTAGAGCATTAGCAAGCATTGGTAGTTTCTTTTGTATCCTTCTCTCTCTCTCTCTCTCTCTCTCGCTCTCGCTCTCGCTCTGTGTGTGTGTGTATAAATTTCAAAAATTTTACCAAGTGAAATTATACTACTCAGAATGTTTGACAACTTGCTTTTTAAAAATCATGTATTACTTTTAGTTTTAAACTAAATTGAAAAATGCAAATGTCCTTGGAGTAAATTTTAAAATAATCTTACAACTCTGTAAAAATAGTTTTATTAGCATTTCAAATTTACAACAAAGCATAGTTAAATACAATTCGTGGCAATATTGGGGGTGCCACTAATGGTAAAGGTTTTTTTGCCAGAGATGTGTAGAATTTATGAGAATCCAAGTGATAGTCGTATTTAGAACCTTTTGAATCTCTTACACAGTATTTAGTGTATTTTTTTTTGTGACCCATGTGTCTTATTTTTTCCTTCATGTTTAAAATCCTCACAGAATTCTCTTTCAAGATTATATACTGTCTTGAAATCAATTCCCAAAGATTCTATTCAACTTTACCACTTAGGTGAGGTCCATTTGTTCTGTTTTTAACAGATTGTATGTATGGTTGTGCAGGTGGCTCCATTTTCATGACTCTCCATTAGACTAAACAGATTATTTAGCTTTGTGAGAGCCAGAGATATTTGTCTCTTAGCAATTGGGGTTGAGAGAAAGATAGGACAATCATAGCCCTGAAGAATTGTGCAGGATTTAAATGATAGGACAGACAAAAGGTAAGGAAACAGAAAATCACCCTCTATGGGGCATAAAGAGACAAGTTTCAGCCTCTGTCCCTGTGGTCAGGGATGGTGTAGTAGAAGCTCATCTAGTTGGGGTCTTCTCATTATTCCAAGGCAGTCATGTTTCACAGTAAAAGGGGAAAAAAATCTTCCTTCTAATATATTCAAAAGTCTCTCATGTGGTATTATTTTGGACTTAACAAATAAGGACTTATTAATGAATAATTCTGAAGAATCTAATTTGTAGAAACTAGAGGAGCATATGTGGTGTGTGGTGGTAGTGGTGGTGGTAGTATGCATGTGTTTGTGTTTGGGCTCCCCCCTTATACTGTGGAATCTGGTTTTCACATTTGCTATTGTCTATGAAAGCAGGCCCAATCAATTTTCCCCATCATTTTTATAATTTTCCATGGGATTAGCTTTTCAGTTTTAAATGTTAGAATGCATTCATGGTTTAGTTGGCTTCCGACAGAACTTCTGTCCCGTGGATCAAGGGAATGATCTCTTCTTATGTGTATAATAATATCTCTTACCTTTAGCAATCCTTTTAAAATGTCTTTCTGATATGTCATCTGGGCTACTTAATAGTGTCTATTGTACTGCTATATGCATGAACATGCTTTCACGAAAAGAGCTAGTCTGACAGAAGCATGAAGTCAAGACCCCCTAAAGAGCTTTACAATACTGCTAGAAACTGAAAGGGCAGAGAGGGTCTTAGGGCAAATGTGGGAGTCGTCTAGAATTCATGAATATGATACAATGGGAAATATCAAAGACTGTCGGATGGAGGAATGGTGATTTTGTTCCATGGAGTTCTTATTCACTACAACTGCACTGAAGTTCCACTTGAACATCTGCCATCAGTTACCTCTCACTCTGCTCAGGAGACAGTTGGTGAAATGCAAGTGAAGGGAGGTTATATTCCCTCTTCAGCTGTCATCAGTCCAAGTTTTTCAAGAAAGAATACACTGCTAAGAAGCAGAAGAAAATCAGAAAGGGAGTGAAATCTGCATACTCAGGCAACCAGAAAATGCCCAAAACATTCAGTAAAATCATGTTTTCTCTGTAGGTCAAGAGACTTCAGTTGGTCTGAAATGCAAGCAATTCTTGTTCCATGAATATTAACATTTGTCTTTGAATTAGGAGAAATTCTTTAAATGAGAATATTTAAAACCAAGGGGACTTTTAAAATAAGAAATATGAAAAACTTACATAGAATAAGTCAGTGTTATATTAATCCATCTGCTTTATAACAGATTGTAATAAGGTCAAGACAAATAAGAAATTCATAATTTTGAAATTTACTAATATGTCTTAGTGTAATGCCTTTATATTTAATGTTTGCTTTTTTCTCTTCACAATTATAGCACAGGTAAAGACTTATAGACACTGGATCCCTGATATAGTGTATGACATAATATTTAAATATCCTCAGAGAAAACATGCATCTCTCTCTCCCTCCCTCTCTCTCTCTCTCTCTCTCTTTCTCTTTCATACGCACGCACACACACACACACACACACACACAGCATTTAGCCATGGTCACCAACATCAAAGATACTAAAATAAAAACAACCCCCCACCGAAACAATAAAATACATGTGTGTGAATGACTGATATTTAAAGTCTCATATCTTTGATATCAGTGTTTTTGGAGCAATAAAAATGAACACTTGTGAGTTCTTATCACATGTTTGGCATTGCTCTGTGTTTGTTTTACTTACATTTTTCTACTTAATTCTTTTATTAGCTGTTGGATCACTTGTTATTATCCTTATTCTATACTGGTGAGAGAATGGGTAGAAAATGTGAGTCTCATTTCATCAGGAAGATGCAATCGACATAGTCTTAAAAAATACAAATTTAAATTATGCTTTCAAAAAATAGCTTCACAATTATAGTAGGGAATTTTAAAAAACTTCTTCAAAATTTTGTTGAACAAGCAGGCAAGGAACCCAGGAAAGACAAAAGAACACTGTGCCAAACCAGAATATATATTCTTCTCAATTACTTAGGAATATTTAAAAAACTGAACAAATTTCAAAACATTTAAATAATATAAAATATGCTCTTTAGCAATATGCCATTATGCTAGAAGTCAGTAGCTTTCCAGATAACTGGAAAGTAACCACAAATTTGAAAATTTAAAAATGTGTGTGTAAATTACTATTGGGTCAAATAATAAATCATAATGGAAAATAAAAATATGTTTTACTGAGTGTTAAGTTAAAGCATTATGTATAAAGCTTGTAGCATAGAGTTAAAGCAGTGCTCACAGGGAAATCCTAAGTGATGCGTATATTGGAAAAGAAGCAGAAAAGAATGAATGAGCTTTGCAACTATCTGAAGATGTTAGAAAAAAAATGAAAAAGATAAAATAGAAAAATCTAAAAAGCCTATAAGTAAACCATTGTAATGAGGAAAGAAAAGAATCACTTGTATCTCTATATTTCAATAGCTGTAAGAAAATAACTTATTTTAAGGTCCTATTTACAATAACATGTATATTATCTCACTGACTGCTGTTGCAATTGAACATCTTTTCATGTGCTCAAATTTGCCTTTGTGGATTCTCCTCTGTAAATTGCCTTTTCATAGCTCTTGTTCATATTTCTATTTTTGAAAAACTATTACTTTTAGCTTTTCTTTTTTATTTCAAGGATACTAAGCTTTCACATTGCAAATATTTTCTCTCAGGCCATAGCTTCCTGCACTTTGTTTATGGTGTACACTTGACAGAGAAAATTACTTAATTTTGATTTGGCCAAATTTACCACCATCATTTTTGTATCATTCTTTGGTTAGAATAAGAAAATTTTACTATCATCTTATCATACAGAAATCTTTCCTTCTCTATCATAACTTTTTTGAAACCTTCTAAACTTAAAAAAAAAATTGCAGCGAGATATTTACCCATTTGGAGTTTGTTTTGTTTATGGGTTTTAGAAAATTTGAGTATTTATTTGGGGTTTATCCTGATATTTATAGTAATAATTTTTATTTATTTTTGGTTTTTTCATTAAGTTGTACATACTGGACACCATTGCCCATTTTTATAAAAAGTGATATGTCTTTCAAGTTTCCTTTTAATTTATAGGTTTCTCTTCCACGCTTTTCTTCTTCCTTAGTTTTTCTGTTACAGAACCTGGAGTCTTGAACCTATAGTTTCCCACAGGCTGATTTTTTAAAATCTACTCAAGGAAGGGATCAATGTATTTCTCTATCCTCTGAATTTCTCACATATAGGCAGCTGATTTCAAAGCTGGCACAACTATATGTGGGGTTTCAACTCTTTCATCTGGAAGCACACACTATCTGGTCATTTCCATTGAGATATAAGCAGCTGTTAATGGTTAATGCCTAGACACATTAATATATTGGGCTGTGAAAAATGATGGTATTCTATGCCTATTATTTCTTTTTTATTTTTAGTTGCACTACTTTTAATGATGTCTACCCTCATCTATTGTTCAATTAGTTACCCAATTTTATATTCAGATAGGATAGGTGGGATAGATGCTAGTTTCTTTCCATTTGTTTCGCTTTCAAGACAAAATCAATGAACTGATTTCTTTCATTCTCCAAAGAGGGACAATTATTTTTGTTTTTAATATCATAATAAGCTCATGGATTTAGATATACTTGATGGACTTTAATTCATTGCAATTATTAATGTTTTTAATGTTCAAAGTCTCCCAATTTTGGCCTATAGGAGCCTCCTAAAGTGAGATTCCAACTTCTTCAATATGACACTGTTAATTTCTGATGACGATTTTACTATTTGATATGATAACAATCTTACAAATCCATCTTTTATATTTTCTATTTTCAGACTCTCTGGTTTTATTTAGTGGGAAGTGATATTTCAAGACCATAATCTGGGCCGAAGGGACATTCTTTGTTTCAAGGCTGTCATTATTTCCAGGCCTTTTTAGTGAACAGAACTAGAAATATATTAATATATAATATTTTAAAGATGAAACACTTAGGAGTTTCTAGTGATACTTTTAACTCAAATTAGAACATTAAGTATTATTTATTCACCCTCTTCTGCCTTACATCTATATGACTCTCCTCTATACTGAGAATCCTGGTGCTCAAAGACACAGAGAAAAAATGTATATAGAATATCCTATAATTGCTCATTTACTTTAATACATAGTGCATAAACCACAGTCTCAAGGTAGCAATGTTAATGCTATCAATATAATTACTGATAATTTTTAACATGCTTGTGTTAGTCAGCTTTCTGTCTCTGTGACAAACTACCTGAGATAATCAACTTAAAAGGAGGAAATTATATTTTGGCTCATGGTTTCTGAGGATTCAGTCCATAGTCACTTGCTAGCTGCTTTGAGCCTGTGGAAGCACAATACATAATGGCAGAAGAGGTCTTTCACCTAATGGTAGTTTGGAAGTAAAGGGAGAAAAGGAAGCAGAGGGAGAAAACAAGAGGCCAGCATCCCAATATCTCCTTCAAGGGCACACCCCAACGACCTAACTTCCTTCCACTAGCCCCACCTCCTAAAGGTTCCTCCATCTCCTAATAGCACTGTGTGCTGGTGACCAAGCCTGTAATACATGGCCTTTGCGAGATGTTGAAGTTCCAAACCAGAACAATGCTCTTCCATTTCTCGCCCCACATTTATTATAGTTGTTCTATATTTTCACTCTTTGATCATATAATCATTTCAACTCTCCCATTCCTATTTGGTCCTCATTGTCTTGGTTGTAAAAGTAATCATAAGTTTAAAACCATCAGCTCCTGTGTTGGTGTCTCTCTAGGCATTTTGGGTATATTAATATTTGTCCCTAGTAGGTATGCTCAGGAAGGGTGCATGAGTCTAATAAAAGGTTGTTTCTGCCTTTTATACTTCAAAGCTAATTTGGGGCAATATAAGATTCTGGGTTCATATTTTCTTCTTGAGTATCTTAAACATTATTTGATTCTCCCCTATCATAAGGCACCACTCTCTTAAATTCTAACTTATTTTTCTCTCCTCTAAAAGTCATGTCCTCAAAGGATATTTTCCTATTCTTGGGAGGCTTGTGATGTTAATAGAGTATATCCTTGAGTTAGTCATTATAGGTCCATCTTTTTATATTTATTGTTTGCTATATCATATGTAATGTAATTTCATTTTTTTGTTGTTGTTTATTTCAGGTTAATTTTCTTTAGTTACAGTTTTCAGTATTTGTTTTTTCTTCTTGGCTTTGGTTTTGTTCTTTAGTGGCTTCTATTATTTATACCTAGGATTTTCTCTGCTGATCAATATTTGTCACTTTCTCTTGAACTTATTTTGTCTCCTCTCCTATTTATTTTGGATTTATAGAATTTTCCTCCTTTTCTCACATTTCTCTTAAGGCTTTATCTATTGTGTTTATTCATTCTTGTGCTCTTTTTAGTTTGGTGTTCATTTTTGAAATTTACTTTTTTTTGGGCTTACTTTTCTGAGTTTTTTTTCACTTAATTTCCGTATTATTATAATTATAATCTATGCTGCTTTTCATCTTGTATAGTTTTATTAATACCTTTTATCTTTTCTGAAATAGAAGATTTCAGCTTTGATCTGTTTTGTGGGCATATCTTTCTGGCATCTTTCATTGTTCATTGAGATTTTATTCAGCTTTTATTTCTCTTTTATGTTAAAATAACTTTGTATGGGATTTGACCTTAATAATGATCTGTTGTTAATTATTATGTGCAATTAGTTTTCATGTACTTCTAATAAGATACATGACTAAAGGTAGCCTTTCTTAGCACACAAAGCTTTTGGGGTTCTAGCTTTCTTTCAATAATATGTTCATAGCTATAGGGAAATGCTTATTGTGATATTTCTTTTTTTTTAATATTTATTTTTTAATTTTCGGCAGACACAACATCTTTATTTGTATGTGGTGCTGAGGATCGAACCCAGGCCGCACGCATGGCAGGCGAGCGCGCTACTGCTTGAGCCACATCCCCAGCCCATTGTGATATTTCTTGATGCTTTTCAATTTTTGGCACTAGCTATGTCTATGAGGATGAAGATTTAGCTCTCTTATACCACCCCAACTTTATATATGATCACTACCCACCACACATTCTACCTGTGTAAAGTATTGCATTCGTTTTCAGTATTTATATTATGATTACTACAAAATGCCTGTTTGCATCTGTATTAGAGTTCTTCATAGAAAGAGAACCAATTAAGGTATGTATTTCATAGAAAGAGATTGATGAAGAAGAATTGGTTCTTGTAATTAAGGAGACTGGCAAATCCCAAATTTGCAGTGAGAATCGGCAGTCTGGAGACCAGGTAGATCTGATGGTGCAGATGAAGTCCAAAGGCAGTCTGCTGGAAAATACCGTCTGGCTTAGGGAAGTCAGTCTTTCTATTCCATTCAGGTCTTCAATTGGTTGAATAAGTCTCACTCACACTAAGAAGGGCAATCTATTTTACAGAGAATTCACATATTTGTATATTAATCTCATCTCAAAACACTCATCAAGTTTGCTCATGAAATTGGTCATTATAACAGCTGAGCCATAGGTAGAATTTGATTCCTTTCACTTTCATGCACACTTTGTTCTCCCTAAATTGGAATTTACTTTTTTTTTTTACTCACTGTTTTCTCTGCATCTTACAGCCTCCCTAGTTATCTATATTTCCTCTCAGTACATTAAGCACTTATCAGTTATTCTATCAATTGTCTATTTGTTCCATTTTCCCAGAGCTGTCTGACCTGCCCCTATCTGTTTTCTAAGGTGGCTGCTATGTCCCTGTCTCCCTAAGATCTTTCTTTATCATCTGAAACAATTTCCTAGGGCTGTTATAAAAAGTACCACAAACTTGTTGCCTTGAAAAATAAGAAATTTATTCTTTTACAGATCTGCCTGAGGAAGGAAGTGGTGGTCACCAACCTGAGGGTATCCTGGGATTTATTATGCCTTAATCTTTCAACCACCACTTTTGTTGTTGTTGTTTTTGTTTTCTGCTTTAATTTATTTTTCTTTGCTTGAGTCCTAATTTTCACTCCAATTCCACTATCTTAAATCTTTTAAGAATCTGTGGTCACAAATTGAGTGACACATGAAATTTCCATAATGCTCATTTCAAACATGGCTTTCCTTTGGGTGCTAAATCACTTAATATCTATCCTTCTGCTTTTTCAGCTTCTTAAATTTTGCTGGTGTAGTCTTCTTTCCCATTTGCTTTATAGTTAATTCTCTAATTTAAAAATTATATTCTATTGCCATTATTGTTACTTCAAAGAGAATGGAATTCAATGTGTGTGTTCAATCTGCCAAATTTACTCTTATATTCAATCTTTTACATTCTTCAAGTTATGTGAAATATATCCCAATAATTTTATGATGTAGACAGGCAAGTATCTGTAACACTTAACAGGTAGGAAAAGGAAAGCATATAACATCCACAGAATTTTCTACTATCCCTGGGATTAACCGTGATAAAACTGGATAAGAATCAAGGATTGTAGACTTTCAGAGAAACTGATGTTTTCTCCTTCCATAGTGTATTTACAAAGTTCTCCATAGCAACAAAAACCTACAGGTGTCTGTCTGTCTATCTATCTAACTTATCATTTATCTTCCTTCCTACCTACTTACCTGTCTTGCATCTAAAGGGATTTATTATAAGGAATTGGTTCACATGATAATAGAAGCTGGCAAGTCCAAAGTCTGCAGGTCTAATGTCCTAGTTCAAATCTAAAGTATTTATACTTCTGTAGAACTAGGAATCGCTATATCCCAGGTTGAAGGTCATTATGTAGGAGCATTCTGAAGGCAGTGTGCTTTCTTCAGTCTACCAATATAAACCTGAATCTTACCCAGAAACACTTTCACAAAATACCCAGAATAATTTTTGACTAAATATTAAGGTGCCCCATGGCTCAGTCTATTGACACATTAACCATGATACACAATTTGCAAAACACATAGATGCTTGGTAAAGAATAAACAAACAAAATCAGATCTTGTCTCTCATTCTTTAATTACATTGTACTGATACAACTGTATCATGTTCCCAAACTGCATCAAAACAACATGAGGTGTTTGCTAAAAATGTATAATCCAGGACAATATAAGAGCTCTTTCAATCAGAATCTGAGGAGGAGGGCCCATATGGGGTAGATTTGTTTCTTAATAAATGTTTTCCAAGTGATCTGATGTACAATAAGGTTTGAAACTCATGGAATAAGACTTCCCTAAAAAAATGATTCAATGAATTTCTTTTCCTTTAGGATTTTTTCTTTCTGTTTTAATCCTTCTCTAATCCTATTTCAAATGGATAGTAGAAATTTTTTGAATGTGTGACTTTAATTTATCTTCAGTAGCTATTTATTAAATCTAACAATATCAGTAAAACATCATTTATAATATTCTTCCAAATTAAAAATTGGAAGATAATTTTCAGACTCTTACATAGAGTCAGTGGTCAGCACACACTGGACTCATAATCAAGTAGGCTCCACTGTTAAGACATATGAAATTTACCAAGACAATTTAAGACTCTCTATTCATTGTAAAAAGGCAATAACTTCTGACTAACAATCTTAGAATGTTTTTAGTATAAATTTATTATGCATTCAGTAATTTGCTTTACTTTTTCAGTCTATGCAAAGGTCAAAATTTACTTCTCTTTTATTTGATAGTGATTACTTCAAAGTTTTAGGAAGTGAAAAATAAGATGAATTAAAATAAGACCAGGTGTGAGATTCTCTCAGTAAAATATACTGCATATTTTAATCAAAATTGTAATCAGAATTACATGTCTAGTGGATCACACTTTAGGGCTAAGAAGAAAATTCATGCCAGGTCTGGGGCAGGTAAAGGGACAGGTGAAACATTGAATGCTAAGGAGTGCCTTGTTTTGCTTTAGATTTTCAGCCATTTGGTTCAATCTGAACACCACATCATCTTCTCAGTTTTTCATTTTTATTTTTCTCACCCTGGAAGAACCCAGGAAGAACCAGGGTGGGATGTTGTGAATGTGAGTGTCTATGACTTGGAATTGGAATGCCCCTCAGAAACTTCTGTGTTAGGCAGTGGTACAGTGTTCAGAGGTGAGATTGTTGGATGGTGAAGGCTGTAATCTCATAATCAGGGGATTAATCTATTGAGAGCTGAAAGGACCATGGGGGTTGGGACTTAGTTGGAGGAAATAGGTCATCAGGGGTGTTCCCTGGAATGGAAAAGGAAAGAAATTTCCTTTTTCTCTCTGCTACTTGATTGACATGACCTTGCACATCTAACACAATTTTTCTGCGTTGGAGCCAGATGACCACATACTGAACCTCTGAAACTATGAGCCAAAACAAATTTTTCTTTCTCTTAGTTGTTTTTTTCTTTTTCAAATATTTTGGTTATAGCAATGAAAAGCTGACTAACACAGTTAGTCTGAATCTTTTTATTAGACCGTCAGTTGGCAAACCTTTTCTTAAAGGGCCAAATAATAAATATTTTAGAGCTGGGGACTTATGAATTTTCTATAGCAATTGCTCAACTTTCTTGTTTGAAATCTGCCAAGGACAATATTTGAGCAAATGGACATGGCTGTGTTCTGATAGCATTTTATTGTCAGAAACAGGCAATTGTTCATAAACCATTTTGCCAACTCTTGCTTAGAAACTTCTTAATAGAAGGATTTTTTCCACATATATGCCTTTTTTTAGTCAAATTTAATTTTTAGTTTAAAATTAATTAAATGTCACTAAATTTTTTTTTCAGACCTTAAAATTGATCAAATTTGACTAAAAGGAAATATTTGTTCTTTAAATCATATAGCACATAAGGTAAATTTCTGTCTGTGTTGTTGATAACCAGTTTCCTTATATTACTAACAGGTTCTGAGACTGTGGCACCAAAGTCCCAAATTCTGTGACTAATTGCAACTAATTATGCCTATTTACTGGACTTTGGAATGGTAATGTTTGATCTTTATCTAGAAAAATTAAACATAGAAATTTAATACCTAAGTAATGTTTTCTAATATTAGTTTTATTCACATTTGTTATTCAAATGAGTTAAAGGTAAAATAGCCTCCAAAAGTTTAATAATGAAGTTGTGTTTTCCATTCCTGAATTTTAATGTTATTTCAGTCAGTTTAAAATTTCTGTGGGAAGAAAATATTGTCAGGAGGAAGCTAATCATCAATTTGCTACAGCTGAAGCCAGCACAGCTGGTGGATGAGTGTTTTAATGTATTTCTAGATTAAGCAAGGCAGTTTAAAGAAAACATCATGCAAAAATTCAATCTGCTATGGGTTTAAAATAAAGTCTTCATCTGTGTTGCTGCAGACAGAATAGCTACCTTATGTTTTGTCATATTGTAGTGGATTATCTTTAATGAAGCGTATATCCCCCAAAGCATTATTGTGATATTTCGTGTTTGTCTTGGTCTACACTAATGCAATGGTTTAGGTTTAGTGAACAGAAGAATGGATTTTACTCTTAGTAATGCCCTGGCAGGTTTTCTTTGCTGAAGTTGTAAATGAAAGCAATTCACACACATTTGGAAGGAGACCTTTGCTATTGATTTCAGTGGTTTTTCACGACAATGAGAATGCTGATGTCTAGATCTTGAAAAATTACAAGTCCTCAAAAAGAAAATTCTCCATGTAGTTTTTAAAAAAAAAAAAAAAAACAAAACCATGGGATGGTATGATTCGATTAAAAAATAGAATCTCTATCACCTATTTATCATCATCATCATCACCATTTTCATATCATGTATCTATTTGTATATTGATCTATCCATTTTTTATCATTATTATTTTATCTCACTATCTAAATTTCTATCCTTCTGTCTACCTCCCTCACTTGCCCCTTCCCTCCCTCCTTCCCTACCTAGTTATATACCTACAGGAAGACATGCTCCAAAGAGCTATTTTGTCATATGATCATGAGCATTAATTATTTTATTAATATCTTTTGCTTAACAAAATTTCTGATTTATTGTTTTTGCAATAATAGCAAATTTTATCCAATAAAACAAGTGCTTTGTTAGTAGCTCTTTGGAAGAGAAAACACAAAAATATTTATTATTTATTTAGTTAGGAAAACATCTAGAGAGATTAATTTAAAAAGCAAAGCGTATCATTAAGGGAAAGGCTGTGATTTCTCTTGTCAAATCCATTTCTTGAACTTGAGTCTTTTCCCCCCTTCCTTTCCAAGATATTCATATCTTGGATTTAAAAAAATCTTGAATCCAAAGATTTTGATGATTTTCATGTTCCTGTTGCCCTTCTGTGGGTTCTTCTATGTTCTCTCTGACAAACCAAGTTATTATCAATCTGAGGACATTCAGTGGTTCTGTCCAATAACCGATCAACTCTCTTTATTTCTTTCTATCTTTACAAAGGCAGTAATATATTGTGCATGCTTCTCTGTACCTTTCATTTGTAACTTAACCATGATGTATGTGTTGTCTACCGTATGTGATGGAAGAATGAGCTATGATTCTTATAGTTTCTTCCTTATAAGTAATATCTTTTCCTTTTAAATTTTCCCATAAATTCTGTTTTCATACATTTTATTTATAATGCCAATGAAAATTTTGTTAATATTTTCATTTAATTTCTAAATATTTGGCTATTAACACTTAAAATGTATTTTCGGTCATATTTTTTCCTTTGCTTCTGAGCTTCCCATTATATACATATTAAAGTACTTAATGTTTTCTCAGATCTCAGATTTTCTATTATTTTTTTCACTCTTTTTTTTCTGTTTCAATTTGTATATGTTCACTTTTCTTAAAATTTTCTGATTCTTTCCCTTCTTTTATGTTCAGTGTGCTTGTAAAGTTGACTGAATGCAATGTTTATCATTTTTTAATTTTTAGTTTTAGCATCCCAAATTAGTTTTTTTTTTTGTTTATGGTTTACTTTTATCTACTTAAATTCCCTATTTTTCTACTAGGTTTTAAAGTAATATATATGTACTAATTAGCTACTAACCATTTTGCAACATACACATTTTTAAACAATATGCTGTACATGATAAATAGATATGTTTTATTTGCAAATTACAAAATAAAATGTTAAAAATAAAAAAAATATGTTTATCATGGTTATTTTACCACATCTTATCTAACAATGGTAATTTCTGTCTTATCTGGCTTACTTCTGGACTAATGACCTATGATAGGCTTCTATTGACTATTTCATTCTCTTCTGTTTTCACAATCTTGTAGTATTAGAGTGTATGCTGAATATTACGTGTAAAATCATTAACCCAGGTAATTCTTTGCTGGAAGAGGCAACTCTCTTTCCCCATAGTGCTGCATGTGTGTGAGGCTTAAATCATTCTAAACTGTAGTTGGACTACGTTTGGGTTGGGTTTTAGCCTTGCTTTGATTTAGTTCCTCATTGGTTACAAATATTTTGAGGGTGGGTTCAGTATTGTTTCCTTCTGCAGAGAATTCTTTCTATGCTACTCAACCTCAAGTCATCAACTTTCTGAAATTTGGGAGTGTTCCCTCTTTGTCATATTCTATGGTGCTAACTAGTTTTTGGGTCACCAAAGACTTGTCTTTTATTTTCTACACTTTATGCTGTGCAGTTCTGGATCTCTCTATACTGTCTTTCTTCCATTCTGCAGAGTCCTATCTCATAGCCTTCTGCAGCTTGCTGCTCTATTCCTAAGAAGTTCCTATGCACCTCAGGGGAGATGTCCCCCAATCCTCCTGCTCTTCCCACAGCCTTTTGTCCTGTGTACTCTGCAGAGATCTGATGCAACAAGAGCCTAGAGGGTCAGTGGGGCTAGCACTCTCTGTTTGGTATTCCTAGTGATTCTAACTGATCATATGGCTGAGTAATATTCCATTGTGCATATATACCACAATTTCTTTATTCTTTCTTCTGCTGATGGGCATCTATGTTGGTTCCATAGCTTAGCTATTGTGAATTGGGCTGCTAAAAACATTAATGTGGTTGTGTCACTGTGATATTGCTGATTTAAATTTTTTTTTTTTTTTGTGATGCCGGGGGGAATTGAACTCAGGGCCTTGTGCATGTAAAGCAAGCACTCTAACAACTAAGCTATATCCCCAGTCCCCGATTTTAAATCCTTTGGATGTATGCTGGGGAATGGGATACTGAGTCAAATGGTAGTTCCATTCCTAGTTCTTGAGGAATCTCCATGCTGCTTTTCAGAGAGTTAGCATCAATTTGCAGTTCCACCAGCAATATATGACCATTCCATTTTCCCACATCCTCACCAACATTTGTTGTTACTTGTATTCTTGATAACTGCCATTCTGCCTGGAGGGAGATGGAATCTCAGTGTACTTTTAATGTGCATTTCTCTGACTGATAGAGATGTTGAACATTTTTTCATATATTTGTTGATCATTGATATTTTTTCTTTTGAGAAGGGTCTATTCAGTTCTTTTGCTCATTTATTGATTGGGTTATTTGTGGTTTTGTTTTTTGGTATTAAGCTTTTTGGTTTCTTTGTATATCCTGGAAATTAATACTCTATCTGAGGTACAAGTGGCAAAGATTTTTCTCCCATTTTGTAGGTTCTCTCTTCACACACTTGATTGTTTCTTTTGCTATAAAGAAGCATTTTAGTTTGATATCATCCCATTTACTGATTTTTAAATTTTATTTCTTGTGCTTAGGAGTCTTGTTCAGGAAGTCAGTTTCTATGCGAATATGTTAAAGTGTTGGGCCTATCTTTTCTTCTAGTAGGTGCAGGGTTTCTGGTCTAATTCCTAGGTCCTTGATCCACTTAGAGTTGATCTTTGTGGAGGGTAAGACACAGGGATTAAGGATTAACTTTCATTCTATTACTTATGGATTCTTTACTTTTCCCAGAATCATTTGTTGAAGAAATTATTTATTCTCCAGTGTGTGAGGTGACTGTATTTTGAGAAGGGTCTATTCTGTTCCTTTTCCTATTTATTGGTGGGTGATTTGTTGCTGGTGTGTAGGTTTTTTTTTTTTTTTTTTTTGTGTGTGTGTGTGTGTTAAACTTTTTGGGTTCTTTGTATATCCTGGAAATTAGTACCCTATCTGAGGTGTATGTCTAGTATGAGGTAACTGCATTTATGTGGATCTGTGTCTGTGTCTTTTATTCTGTTCCAGTGGTCCTCTTACCTATTTTGGTGCCAATACCATGCTGTTTTTGTTATTATAGCTCTTTAGTATGATTTGGAGTCTGGTATTGTTATATGTCTTGCTTCGTATTTTTCACTAAGAATTGCCATAGGTATTCTAGGCCTCTTATTTTTCCAAATGAATTCCATGACTGCTTTTTTCTATCTCTATGAAGAGCATCATTGGAATTTTGACAGGAATTGTGATAGATTTGTGTAGCACTTTTGGTAGGATGGCCATTTTGAAAATATTATTTTTGCCTATCCAAGGTCATGAGAAATCTTTCCATCTTCTAAGGTCTTCCTCAATTTCTTTTTTAGTGTTCTGTAGTTTTCTTTGTAGATACGCTTCACCTCTTTACATTTCATCTCGTAGTTCCACTGAGGAGGAACAAAGCTGTGAATGTCTTCTAAGAAGAGTGCATCACTTTCTGGAATTGTTTTAGATTTCTTTGCATACTTAGCTCTCTGTTGGAATTTTAAATTAAAAAAAAAAACTATGATGAAAATTGTAGTTTATCCAACTCGTTCCCATTGTGAGAGAATGAAATGGTCTCTGTATGAGTTTGTTAGGTCTGCTGTAATAAATACCACAGACTGTATTATTAAAACAAAAGAAATTTTTTTTTTTTTTTATAATTCCGAAGACCAGAAGTCAAAGATACAGGTGTGGGAAGGGTTGGTTTCTTCTGAGGTCTTTTCCCTTGGTTTATAGATGGCTTTCTTCTTCCTGTGTCTTCACATGTTTTCCCTGTGTGCATGTTTGTATCCTAATCATAAAGATATCAGGCTTATTGAATTAAGGGTGTCCTTATGACCTCATATCATCTTATTTCCCTCTTTAAAGACACTATCTCCAAATACAGTCACATTCTGAGGAAGTCTGTGCTAGGACTTTAATATGTTAATTTTTCTTGAAACATGGTTTTTCCCATAACAGTCTCTTTGCATTCTTCTTTAATTTTAATCTTTCCAAGTCACTTGGCTTTAGGCAATTCTCTCTTATACATCATAAAGTTGTATCCTTACATGTTAGATGAGTTAGCCACATTTACATTTTTTGATTTGAATGCTAAATTTGATCATAGGTCTATAATATTTTATATTATGTATTTTAGTAAATATGTGAATGTATATATATATATATATATATATAAATATAAATATATATATATAAGAATATATATAATGAATATATATAAGAACCCTGCTTTTCACAATGCCATTTATCAGCTTTCTATCCTTCTCCTTTTTTCAATTTTTGGAGTTCTAGGATATTTAGGGAAGTTTGTGTTTTCATTCTAGAGGTTATTTTTAAGTTAGAATCCTTAAATAAAGTAAGTGATGCTATTTTACTTTTGCTGTCTATGATCAAGAATAAATGTAGACTAGAAACTATTTTTTTCCTGACTCCCTTTTTGATTTTGTATCATCTAATTTTGTCCCATGGTAGGTATTTACTTAGTGTGCTATTTGTAGTTTTAAATATGCTATATTTTAAATAATATTTCATTCCAAGACATAACTTAGGAGAGAGTCAGGGAATTTATTGTGGTCCCTCTTCTTCTTCTCACCCAATTTTTATTTTGTGCTAGTTTCATATTGCTATGTCATACTTACCATCTCTTTACTATTCTTTAATCCTATCCTCATCTTTTAGTCTCAATTTTATTCTCACATATAATTGTTGTCCATTATCATTCCTTTCAACAAAGTTTCTTCAACAATTTCTTCATTATCTGGAGCTCATCCTATAATAAATACCCCAGAAAGGTCAATTGAATTATTCCCTGAGCTCTTTAAAC
Source organism: Marmota flaviventris (assembly GCF_047511675.1). Taxonomy (NCBI): domain Eukaryota; kingdom Metazoa; phylum Chordata; class Mammalia; order Rodentia; family Sciuridae; genus Marmota; species Marmota flaviventris. Next base: position 26,696,168 of record NC_092498.1, read on the forward strand.
TTAATGGGGAGCTTACATAAAAAGAAATGTGTAGCTGGATGAAGTAGGTCAATAGAGGTGTGCCTTTGGGGTTTATAATTTGTCCCTGGTTCCTTGCTTGCTTTCTCTGCTTCCTGGCTACCCAGGGTGAGTAGATTTCCTCTGCCAAGTTCTTCTGCCATGATGCTTTGCCTCAACTTGGGGCCTGAAGTGATGGAGCTAGCAAACCATGAACTGAACCTCTGACACTGTAAGTTTTAAATAAACTTTTCCTTCTCTGATTGTTCTAATCAGGTGTTTCAGTCATCATGATAAAAAACCTAACTAATACAATTCTCCACCCCTAAATTTTCAGATAGTTCTTTCTCAGGTGATCCAGCCAATTCTGCCAATGTGGGGAGTCATTGGCCATGCTTGCAAAGTTTAGTTAATTTTAGATTTCCTCTATCACCTACATTTGCTTAAAAAAGTAGTGCTTTTTCCTCCTTCATTATTCATGTTGATTCATATTATTTTCTGGGGAAATTGAAAAGATTTAATTCTAAGAGAACATCATAGTTCTTATGGAAAGCTGTCACCCTTTTAGCCTTCAACTTCATTAGTGATAAAACAGATATTGGTATAATGTAAGTGATAGAAAATTGTGCACAATTATATTCAAAGCCACCTAATGTCCTTTAAACATTCATGTTTTGGTGTTATCCTGTAGAGCCACTTGGTAATTATTAGCTAACCTTATACTATTTTTAAGCAGTGTCCTAAATCTTCCATGAGTTGTAAAGAATATTCTTTGTACATTGTTTGGCTTTCACATTGTTCTTTTATTTTAGTGTCAGAGATGTTTTGAAATACGATACAGAGGCTAAATAACAAGTGTTGAATCTCATATTCTAGTTACAGCATTGTTATCCTTGTTGCTTTATTTGGTGAAAGTTGTTTGGTCTTTGAAATTTTTATTTGAAAAATGTTGGGTTAAATTTTTCTTATTGTGTCAAATTACTAATGACAATGAAAAAAGGAAAACTCTTAAAAAATCGTATCATATTGTAATCAGAGAGACAATGAATGCAGACATTAGAATCAGACCATCTAGGTTTCAATCCCAGCTCTGTCATTTACTTATGACCTTGAGAAAATTAATTGACCTCTCTTAGCTCATTTGTAATATAAATATAATAATTACTATCCCCTGTGTTGTTAAGATTAATGAAATAACAGATAACACAATGCATGCTAACTCCTTTGGGGCTTGTGATGTATCAGAAACAGAAATCTTGGCTTGAAATTTTTGAAGATTTTAGCCACAGTGACATAGATAACATGAGGACTGGATAGGATTTCAAATATTTATTGAATGCCTCCTAGGTACTGAGGCATCATGGACATGCTATGATTGCACACTAAACAAAATATCCCAAATCCTGTACTCATAGAGCTTACACTGTGGGGATTACATGTATCATACCTTTTCTTAGTAATTTCTCTCTCTCTCTCTCTCTCTCTATATATATATATATATATATATATATATATACATATATATATGTATATATATATACATACACACATATGTGTGTATATGTATATATTTACATATATAGTATGCATATATCTATATATCTATACATACTATACATATGTGTATGTGCGCACGTGTGCACACACACACACACACACACACACACACACATTGGCCCAAGTAATTGAAAAATCCAAAATCAGGTATAACTGGATCCAGCCCCAAGTTATGTTATATCATTAGGTTTCTGTCTTTGTGTTTCTCCGTCTTTCAGGTTTTCTCGTTGCTAACTTGACTTCTATAGGCTGTCCTGCTCTACTTGACAGAAAAGATCACAGCTAGTGGCTTCATACTTTTGAGTTTTCATACCTCAGAGGAAGAATGAGCTTCTTTCTCAAAGATGGTCTCTAATGGGTCGTTTTCAGTCCACATGCCTTTGTGAACCCATTTCTGAGGAATAAACTACTTTGAATGACTTTTTGAGGTGTGGTCTCTCACTGCACCCAGGAAATGGAACCTGGTCTCATATCAATCACAAGAAAAGAATTTCCAATAGGAAAGCAGAGTTACTTTTGGAGCAACTGTGACATAGATTGTCAAGCTATTAAAGTTTATTTCACGTACTGAATTAAATGTAAAAAACTTAGGCAGCTTAGATTGATAGAGTAATTTATTTGGGCACTCTTAATCTTTAATACTAATTCTTTTGCATGTGTGGAGCTCTAGGTATACCTTGATCTGAAATACCAAGGCTTTTTTTTTCACTCAAGATTGAAGAAGGTCATCAAACTGACTAATTTTATGGGAGAAGAAAGATGATAAAGAATGAATGATACTCTTCATTCTAATTCACAAGTGTAATTGCTCTTTGCTGGAACCATTATTTTCACTGACACATTTTTCATAAATGTTTGCTTTTTGTTCATTTTATATGTGTAGTTTATTGGAAGATACATAAACCTGGATATTTGTGTTTTTTTTCCTGGTAGAATAACTAAATTTTATGACTTTTGAATAAGTTTTTCTATATTCATCTTTGTTTGATCATCTTCAATAGGGAAAGGGTATATTGCACTATTTGTTAATTCCTTCAGCACGTAACTTCGTTATTTATCTATCTGGACATGTTCTATGTGCTGGGCACAAAGTAATGATAATACACAAAATGTTCCCAGCTTGTTGAACATACTATTGAAATATAATGTTGAATGGTGTAAGTACTCTAAACAAGATGAATGTAAGGCCCATGATGTGAAGGACCTTCTCTATCTCCTCCACTTATACGTCGCCAGACACAGAAGTAGTGCCCAGGACAGTACCAGGTCAGCAGTGCTCAGTAAGTATTTGTTGGCTTACATGAACAAATAAGCAAATTGACTTGTTTTCAAATACCCTAAGCTATGCTATGATTTTGATATTAGGTGTTCCCCAAAGCTCATGTGTGAGACAATGCAAATAAGTTTAGAAGTGAAAAGATTGGGTTATGAGAGTCTTACCCCAATCAGTACATTAATCCTCTGATAGGGATTAACTGAATGGAACCTATAGACAGGTAGGGTGTGGCTGGAGAAGCTGGTCAATGGGGATGAGCCTTTAGGGTTTATATTTTGTCTATGGTGGGGAGAGCACTGTCCCCCTTCCTTCCCCTTCCCCTTTCTGATGCTGTATCCTGAGCGCTTTCCTCCACCACACACTTCTGCCATGATGTCCTACCTTACCTCATATCCTGAAGAATGGTGTTGGCAGTCTAAGAACTGAGACCTCTGAAACCATGAGCCCCCAAATAAACTTTTCTTCCTCTAAAATTGTTCTTGTGAGGTCTTCTGGTCACAGCAGTGATAGAGCTGACTAAAACAACCTATTTACCAAGGATTGAAGAAATTCAGTGATTTCAGAATAAATTGGTAAAAACTCTTTTTTACTAAATTTAAATACAAAGAACCCAAGTTATAATGGTTATAGTTTATGGGTCAAGCTCACTGGGCTATGATGCCCAGTTGTGTGGTCAAACACTGGATGAGATATTTTTGTGAAGCTGACTTTAAGTAGAGGTTATTTTTGATACAGGCTTCATCTAATCAGTTGAGGATGTTAAGAGTAAACAATGAGGTTTCCTGTAGAGGAAGGATTGTTCCAAGATTCTAACACAGAAATGTCACCTGATTTCCAGCCTGCTGGCCTACTCCACAAATTTGGAACTCAAGTCTCCAACATCAACTCTTGCCCGAGTTACCAGCCAATCTGCCTGCTAACATGAGTGGCAGTCCATACAATTTAGTGAACCAATCACTTAAAATAAATTTTCTCTTTCTCTTTTTGTTTTCTCTCTCTTCCCTTCCTTTCTCTGCATATAATTTATACTATTTCTCTGGAGAACCCTGATTGTGTGAAATTGTTTTAAAAACTTTTTAACTTCCTGCAATTCAATGCATTTTTAGTGGATAGAGGATATTTTGTTTTGTTTTTAATTAATTTCAATTTTCTTTAAATTCTGAGACTTTCAACATACTTGGTCAGTTTCCTCTGCTAATTTGGAATATGTAGGTAAAAACAAATGGAAATTTTAATGAAGATGCAGTATGATTAACCTGAGGCTAGTTGAATTATAGCTCTTGCAACATTATTTTCATCCATCCCTTTAATAATTTTCTGAATCTAGGTTAATATTACAGACAAGCTTGTGGGAAGCAACAACACAGCAGAAAGAATTCTCAGTTGCAAATATAAACATCTTTGGGTACATGGAAGGAGGAAGAGAAATAGAGGTGAAGAGTCATGCTTTGCTAGAATCCTCAGGTGAGAAGGATAACAGAAATAAATTATAATCTACTCAAACATTTTATTGCATATGTTCTTGCTCACCTTCTCCCTATGTTTAACACTCAAATAAATATCAGAAAGAATAATCAAAATGACAGAATCTTAAGGTGGTTTTGGGAGAAAATTGGAATACAACCACATACTCAAATTATTCTTTCAAAATAGTTTGTCTTAAGCAAAAGAGGGAATCAAAAAAAAAAAAAAAAAAAAAAAAAAAAAAAAAAAGAAAGAGAAAAAGAAAAAGAAAAAACAGAATTTTTTTCTAAAGGAAAAATGAATTTAAAACTTTCAACATGAGACATTGGAAAGTAACTTGTGGGAGGTCGAGGGGAGGCGGGGAATCTAGTGATTGCTTTACCTCTAGGCAAGTTGCATGTTTTGAGGCACATTTTGAAGCTTTCTCACAGGGAACAAGAGTCCACAGGTCTCCTCAGATATCCATTTTAGAATTAAATAATTCCTACTATTTAGAATTCTTCCTTTTATCTAACATAATTTTTTCTCATGTTCTGGTCCAAATTGGAGTTGGAGAGAAGCTGGTGATTATTCCCTGTGTGAGAGAGCCCTTTGTGTATTTATAGGTTGTTATTAAATTGGCTCAAATCAACCTTTAATCTTCATGCTGAATAATATCCATTCTCTTGACCTCCTTTAATAGTTCTTTTTTTCCAAACCTTTCAATCACCATTTGGAGCTTTCTACTAAACCAGGTCCTTTTTCGTCTCCCTGCAGAGCTGTGGAACACTGAGCCAGAGAGTATTTTTGGAAGAGTAGGAGTTTGATGAAAAGATTTCATCCTTTGTATTTATGTATATGTGTACCTTTATTACACAATAGATATTGAAAATAACATTTTTGAAAATCAAATGGTATTTTAATAGTCTATGAAACTTACTATTTAAAGGATGTAGTGAATCTTTTTGAAGATGAATATTTTTGTTTAAACAATGCATAAAGAGAGATGATTTATGAGTCAGATTTTTAAAATTTTTGTTTATATAGAACTTTCTTAATGCAGGGCTCATTTCCATTCTCATGTCATCCTTGTCTTTTTGTTAAACAGCAATTCTGTCACCAATTTCTGCTTGTGGATCATTATGTTGTAGTTTGTTTTTGAGTGCTGCATTTGCACAAATAGCTCAGGATTTATTTGGCACCTATGTTAATGATATTTGTAAAAATGTGAAAAAATAAATTGCATTCTGCTCTTAAGGAGATTACAATCTAGAGGGAAAGATAAAGCACACACAAACAATTAAGATATAAATTGAGAAGAATCGGAGTTGTTTTAAAAGTGGGACGCTAAGAAAGGGAGAGAGATCTGGAAAGAAGATTTTTGGAAGAGGTTGCATTTGAGGGAGTTCTTGAATGTGGTGTAGCATTTATACAGGTAGAAATAAGGAAGGTAATTACTAGCAGAAAGAACTGTCTGAGAAGAGCAATGGCACTAGGGAATGTCCAGTGAAGAATCAATTTTTAAAAGAACTGAAGGAAAGGCCTGAAAGAAAGTTCAGGAAATTGCTTGATGTTCCCTAGGAGAGTAAATTTATAGTATAGGCAATATGTACTATATGAGCAGTCTTAATGGGGGTACAGTGAAGCTGATGTAATAATGCAATTAATATATGCATAAAATGCAAGTTTTATGTCTACCCAGAATCTAATCACCATTCCTATTTGGGGGGCATCCTCTATTTTATAGTATTAATTGGAGGCTAAGTTCAGCCTCCCACTAAGAAAACTAAAAACAGGACAGATATTTCTTCTCTTAAAGAAGAAGACACATGGTCCTCATTTGGTCATTAGAAATACCTACACCATTCTTTGGTTTATGAGATTAACACAGTAATATAGTGACATATAGAATCCCATCACATTGGTGATGTAACCCACTAGGGTAGTTGTGGGTCAGTGTCCAGTGACAGTGATTGTGTCCTCTTCCTCTGACTTTTCTTGTGACATTACTTTGTGTGCCCCATTCTCTGGCCTTCTTTGGTTCTTCCTGAACCTGGTTCTATAGATTTCCTGATATTCTGTGCACGATTCATTTTCTGCTTACATTAGCTCACATCAGTTTCAATGGTTTGTAGTGATTGAAACGTATTCATCTAGAATCTCCACAGAGTGGAGTAGAATGGATAAAGACAAGAATGTCACATGGCATTTCCATCACCTAGGTAGAAAGCGATGCCACTCATGTTAGGACCGTGTTGATCAGGATGGAGGAGGGGGTGACATTTGTTAAGATATGATAATGGAATTAGAGATGAGCTTGAACAACTTGCTACCTGTCACCAATTCATTGTGGAGGCTGGTCATAATCTGGCTGGTAAGGTGAACATCCTGGCTGTTTTTCTGCAGAGCAGGTACTGTGCTCCCAGAGTTCTGAGGTAAGGAGAACACCTTTGTCACATAGAAAAGGACATTTGTTTTCAAGCAGGGTTGACTCACCAGGATGCTGCTACTAGCTGGAGTGTGGAATAATAGAGTCGTAGAATGCAAAATACTAGTGACATCTAGGGGGAAGTGACTGAGCAAGCAGCAGGAGAATGTTGAAGGAAGAAGTTGTAGAGGGAAGATGATGATTATTGGATATTATGTAGTTTTACTTCTAGTTCTAGTTTATTACAGGGTGCCACATATTTGTATCTTGGTCTGTTTAGTGATGACAAGAAAGAATATCTGAGATGGTAAGTTATAAAGAACAGAAATGAATTTATCACTATTCTAGAGCCTGAGAAGTCCAAGGCAAAGATGTGGCAGGTTCAACTGTCTGTATACAGCTCTCTGTGCCCCTAAGGTGGCACCTCAATGCTACACTCTCCAGAGAGGGGGATCACTATGTCCATACATGGCCAAAGGCATAGAAGGGGGGAAAGCAAACACTGCCTCCATCAAGCACCTGTATAACGGCATCAATCCACATGTGAGGACAGAGCCCTCACATAACTCCCTCACCTCTCCCAGGCCACACTTCCCAATACTGCTGCATTGAGGATTACATTTCAGCATGAAATGTTGCGGGGACAAAAGCACTCAATAGTGATCTATGTCTTTATCCCTCCATTTTTTGTTCCCTCCCTCTCTTTATACTCTCCTTCAGTCCTTCCCTCTCTTCCCTTTTCTGCCCTCCTTCTACTTCATACAGTGGTAATCAATTTTCCTAGTAAGAAAACCAAAACAACAACAACCCCCCCCCCCCAAACACAAGCACATACAACTCAGGTATTGGTTAGGGTCCTGTGGGTCACTGAGAACTGGACAACATGGCTTAAGAACTCCACCCCATGCTCTGTCTCCACAGCTTTCCAAAAGATTTCTGTGGAGGCAAGGTTCCTTCTTATCGTCTTACCATACTTGTTACCACTTTTTTATTTTTTATTTTTTTTTGTCTAGAGCTTTCTTCACTGATGACTATTCTGTCTATTCTCCAGAGGAACAGCCTCTCTTTCTAGTTTTAACAGAAACTTAATTCACATAGAATATTTATATTATATTTAATTTTTTTTCCTGAATGAGCTGTATGTCATCTGAAAGGGTTTTTCTGAACTGTGAAGACACCTCAAGATTTCTTTTGAGATTTCCTTTTGCAAAGTACTTCTTAGCCACTAAAATTAAGTTTTATCTTCCGCCCATCCCACATCTCCTCTTCCTCCTATTCTCATCATTCTTCTTTCTTCCTCTTTGTTCTGCTATCTCTAACTTCTTCTGGAATATTAATATTCTTCTCCTTCTAGAATACAACAGTGATGTAACTTCTTGGTATAAACTGACTTATATCCTCTGAGTTTTACATTTATTTCACATACATATCAGGTAAATTTTTCCCCCCATTTTTTTTTCGTAAAACAGATCCTATTGTCAGCTATTAGGTTTTATTTTTCTTCTCATTGATTGCACATACTATAGAGATGTCATTTATTCATACATTTACATATTATAAATGACAAGTCTTTATCTAGTGTATATGCAATTATTTGCATATTTCTGCATATTTTTTTAAAAAGTAAATTAGATCTTACTATATATATGTATTGTACCATAAATACCTTATGATATCAATAATGGGATATCCTAGATATTAGTAACTCCATGTTGGTTCTGGGACTCCATCTTGATCTGAAACTGAAACATAAACTGCCAAGAAAAGGAGACATAAGATTCCTGTTTTAGTAATCCCCCCCATGGTCCCTGAAACACAAAAAAATCATTGTTACCCAACCACTTGCACCCAAGGTCAATTCCAGCTTGCTTTTGTTCCTTGTCCAAAGATATATAAGCTTCCATTCAAGTGATGCTACCTGCTGTACCACCCGACTGGGCAGCCTAGAAGTCTATTCCTGTCAATAAATTTTGCTTATTGAGTGTGAGACCCTGTCTCAAGAGATTTCTTTGGGTGTTCTGTCCCAACAATATGTTCAATACATGTTTCTTGCTTATATTATAAATGTATGCAGATTTTAACCACTTCTATATTAATGACCAATGAATTATTTAAAAATTTTCATTTTAATGAACAATGCTTCAACAAATATTTCTGTCTATATATATTTTTGCCTTTGAGTGTTTCAAAGGGCTAGACTGCTGAAAATAAAACTACTTGATTATTAACTTAAACCTCCCAAAGAGATGTACTAATTTATACTCCCATCATAACTCTGAGATTTCTATTTTCTACATCCTAGAAAACATTTAATCATTTAAACTTTGGTTAAACTGTTATCTTTGCCAAAAGATGATGTATTATTGTTATTTTTGTTATGATTTGAATCTGAAGTATCCCCAAAAGCTTATGTGTTGAAGGATGCTTCTTGATGGAGCAAAGTTCAGAGGTGGGGATTTTAGGCAAGGATTGGATCATGAGATCTCTGAATTCATCAGTGGATTAGTCCATTTGATTGATTAATCAATGGATCTATCAAACGAATTAATCCATTGATAGCTAAATGGACTAGTGGGAGATGGGACTTATTTGGAGGAAGTAGGTTACAGGAGGTATGACCTGGAAGAGTTTATCTTCTCAGCCCTTTCCTTTGTTTCTATCCTTCTCTACTTCCTGGCTGCCATAAGCTAAGCAGCTTTTCTCTGCCATGTCCTTCTGCCATGATATTTCTACCTTGGAGAGAGCAGACCGTGAAGTGAACCTTCTAAAACTGTGACCTAAAATAAACTTTTTCTGTAAGATTTTCTTGTTAGTTATTTTGATCATAGTGACACAAAACTGACTAACAAAATTTAAAATTGTATTTTCTTAAAAACAAGAGTTTAATTTTATGTAAATATTTATTGTGTCCTCCCATACAATAACGTCTCTCCATTTATTCAGAATTTAAAAAATATTTTTCAATAATCTTATTTTTTTATGCAAGTCTTGATTATTCTGTATGCATATCTTCCTTAAGTATTTAGCAGTTGCTAGGGAGCTGAAAAGCTTTGGCCTATAGGGGAGTCAATCTTGTTTCTGGCTGTTTTTCTGGATTCTTTTAAATGATTTTAGTCTAAGTGTTTTTGTAATTTTATCATTTCCTTGACAATGATCCTTTTATATTATAAAATGTAATTTGCATACAAGGATGTATACAGCATAAATATACAATGGATTGAAATTTTATAAAATATAAATGTAACCATTTCACAAGTTAAAAAAAATGGGTTTGAAAATTGCCAGCATCCAGACCCCTTTTGTGTCATTTCCTGATTACATGTTTTACTTGTGTATTTACTATCTTGAAGTGAGATTTTTAGATCTTTTTAAAAAATATACATCTTGACCTTGAATTTTATCCATGAAATTTGGAACTAAAAACCAAACAGACAAAACCAGATATTTTCTTTCTTGTTTCAGATGATTTATTAGTTTCATATGCTGGAAATATATTATATTACCATGGAATTTTTAGCTAAAATTTTACATTTTTTCTCTACATATCTGCATTTATGGGTATTTCTGCACACATTAAAAGATATATAATTATATAGAGAATAATGTAAATATAAAAATAATGTAAATAGCACATATTTATAAGTCAATTTGATAAATTATTTGTTTTTTAGCACACATTTTCAGATTTTGGTACTAACTGGGTACCTTATTTTAAAAGTCTTCCTATGAGGGGTGAATATTCAAATATTTTACAACTTAGTATACTAGGTTTGCATATAATTCTCAAATATTTGTTCTCTATAAAGGTTATATTTTATTTGCATAGGACACAGGTATTTCAAAGTTAAAATTTTCTTTTTTATTAGCAATTTCCAAAAATAAATCACTGTAAACCACCCACTGTTAGTACAAGGTCATTTGGGTTAATCAGATTTAAATGGGAAACAGAGCTCAGACACATCTTGTGAATTGTGAAGAGGCTTTGTAATCAAGATGTAAACACTAAATTCTATAGAACGCCCCAAAACACCAAAAATCATTATTTTGATTTCCTCCTTTCTAATATTATCATCAAGATGCAAATATATGGAACTTAGTATTTTCTAATTATAACTTATTAATCAAGAATTCAAAGGCAGCTGTATTTGGGGAGTTTGCAGGTAGGTCTTAGTCAATCTTGGATCTGCAAAGCTCAAAGTAAAGAGAGCACAATCACAGACACAAGGATTAGCTCAGGTTTACTCCCACCTGACTGAGACAGCGGGCCTTCCTGTGTGATGAGGGCAGGTAGGAAGAATGTTGGCCCAGGAAAAGCTGGATAGAGCAATGTGCTGAGAGTTCATTCTCCATCTCCATAGAGTGGGAACAGATATATGCATGTCTTCATCCATAGGCACAGAGAGGTTGTTTCATGAAGCATTGTTGTTAAAGACTTTCCCCCCATCAAAGTATTCCTAAGAGGAAGAGATAGAGCTGGGTCTTTAAATGCAACCCTAAGCTTTCTTCCATGAATGGGAGCATTTCTTTTATAGCTGACTTGTTATTTAAAACATTCATTCAAATGTTGTAATCAGTGGTAGAGGATATCCATGTTTATTTTAATTAAAAGGCTTTGAATTATTTGATGCATTTTTTTTTTTTTTTTGGCCAGGAAGAAAGTGGTATTCTACATAGATTTGGGTTTGCCCTGTAGTTTTCAGAACCACATTTGAATATCAATTCATCTTGATGGTCATTTTTAAGTTTCTGTTGGGACTACTCTCAGAGCCCAATGTTGCAATAACCAACAGTTGTGGAATGTTTGTTATGTTTTAGACCCTATTCTGAACTCATTAAATATATTAACTTATCCTACCCAGAGGTGAAGGATAGGTCTACTCAATTTTTACTTTGTGGATAGAGAGAATTATCCTTATATTATGGAAATTTGTATTAATAAAATCAGGATAAAGTATTTTAAGGACTTTCTTTTTTTATGTTTGTCAATTCTGTCCTTGGCCCTACTCTAAAAAGAGGATTTGTACTGCTTAAAGCAATTCACATTGCCTAATACCAGTGAATATTCTGTCACAGATTCATGTGCAAATTAAACCTCACATGGCAGTTTTGAGTTGACATCTCTTTTTATTTTTGCATGTTTTCATTTTTATTAAATATTTTGTATTTTTACTCATACAAATCATTTAGGTATAAACTTAGTAACTAAGTACTGACATTTGGTAAATTTCTGCCTTTTCATCACTTTGTAATAGTACTATTTTATTTTTGTTTTTTAGGTTTGGGATCAAATGGATTGGATTGGTAAGGTTGGAGACAAGTGAAACCTAATGTGATTGAAGCGATATTCAGTAACTTAGATCTGCCATAACAAGAAGTGTACAACTAATGTAACCAAATGTATAAATGAATACATTTTACAGTATATGAAAAAAATTGTTATATAAAAGAATTGACTTGCATGCCTACTGCAGGTTTAGTCTAGTTTTCATCTAGGTCTTTATTCAGGGTCAGTGGATATGTATGTCCTGCTAGTGGAAAAGGTGGCTTTCATACTAATTAAGTCTTTAAAAGTAACATCAAGAGATAGTAAATGAATGGTTGGTTTACTTGACCACTTTTGCATATGAATAAAAGTGTTTAGTAAGATTGGCTTAATGAAGCAAAAATCTGAGTTGAAGATGTAGACTATAGACTATAGCCGAGAGAATATGCCAAAGACAGTAATAGTTTATAATATAAATGAATATTTTCAGCATCTTAAAGATATTAGTATGCATCCTACACTTTCATTTTGCTTTAAATACTTAAAAATATTACTGTTTATTTCTGTGATATCTGCTGATTTCTTTATAAAACCTCTAAAAATTTAACATTGGTATTTATGGTAAATTTTGTACTGATTTAGAGTCCAAAATGATTTTTGATAAGACCATGTCATAGTTGAATATGTTTTTCCTTGATTTTTTGTTTTGTTTTTGGTGGCAATAGGTATTGACCCCAAGTTAGCTCTACTCCTGTGCTACATTCCTCTCCTCTTAAGATTTGTCTTGATACAGGATCTCACTATGTTGCTGATGCTGGCCTTGAATTTTTGATCCTCCTGCCTCAGCCTCCATGTCTCTGGGGTTGCAGTTGTGTGTCACCACACCTGACTTTTCCTTGATTTTAATGGGTTTCTTATAATAATAAATTTTAAAGGGACATTTAGAACATGGAGATGTCAAACAGGGATTTGGCATAGAGAATCTAATACTATACTCTGACACATAGTAAGTGCCCAAGAAACTAACCAAGTTCTAGATGATGTCTGAGGCATTGGAAATTTTGCAATGAATGAGCAGGTAAGATTGACACTTGGCACTTGCATACTGGGGGAGAGAAATGTATGAGAAGCAAAAAAGTAACACATATCACATTTTAAATGTTTGAGCATAATGGAGAAAATAAACTAAGAAAGAGAATAGGGAGTTTTGCAAAGTGGTGGATTTTGAAATTTCAATTAGAATGTTTAGGAATGGCCTTTGACAACTTGCCATTTTAGTAAAGACCCAAACAGGTGAATGATTCTTGTAAATATCCATTGGAAGGGCATTTCTGGCATGAGAAACAGCAAATTAAAATGTCTCGAGATCAGAACTCCTACAGCACATTCCAAAAATAGCATTCTGCCTTACAAGTTGAAAATAGTCTATGGGATAGGGTGGCAATAAATCGGTTGAGAGAAGATCTTGGAGAGAAATATATGATTTGGAATTTGTTTTAGAAGAAAGTACTAGTAAGATTTGCTAATGAATCAAATGTGAGATGTGAGAGTTAACCATGAGTAAGAGGTATGGCTTAAGCCCTCAAATGCTTCATGCTGCACTTACTGACATGAAAAAATTTCAGGAAAATATTCATGGAAGAGTGTTAGATAGGCAAGCTTTGATTGGCCTGTTGGAATTTTCCAGGACAGAATTAGACTGTGGAAATAAAGGTGTTTTAGGCAAAGGGATTATTATGTGCAACAAAATTGAAACCTGACAATAATTATTTGAGAAATGCTGAGATGCTCAGTGTGGTACAAACAGAGTATACACTAAGGATTGGCAGACTGTGGATCAAGGTTAAATCCAGCCCATTGCCTGTAAGGCCCATGAGCTATATAAAATGGTTTTACAAATCAAAAGAAGAAGGGTATTTTGTGACACATGCAAAGTATATGAGATTCACATTTCAGTGTTCATAAAGAAAGTTTAATTCAAATACAGCCATGTTCATTCATTTAAGTATTATCTATGGCTGCTTTTGCACTAAAATAAGAGTTAAGTAGTTGGACAGAGACTGCAAAATCAAATTATTTGCTAACTGTCCTTATAGAGAAAAATATTATCATTGTTCTGTGCACATAAAGGGAGTCATAGGAGTTAAAATGAAATATTTTGGGGGCCAGATTGTGTTGTACCTTGTGTGCCTTGCTAAGAAGTTGGGTATTATAATCAAGATCTGGAATGTCCCCTGAAAAGATCATGATTTGAAGGCATGATCTCCAATGCAGCAAAGTTCAGAGTTTAAGCAACGATTAGAGCTCTGATCTCATCTGTGGATTCATCTATTTTCTAGACGAATGCATTGATAGTTGAATGCCTAGTTATCCTGGGTGATAACTATAGGCAGATGGAGTAAGTAGGTCACTCAGAGCGTGGCCTTAGACTTTATCTGTTCCTGGCCCCTTACTCTTTCTCTCTTTCTGTCTCTGCTTCCTGGCTGCCATGAGCTGAGCAGCTTTCCTCTGTCAAACCCTTCTATCATGATATTCTGCATTACCTTGGACCCAGAGCAATGGTGTCAACCAACCATGGTCTAAAACTATGAGCCAAAATAAATCTTTCTTCTTATAAGTTGTTCTAGTTAGATATTTCAGTTACAGCAATACAAAACTGACTAACACATTGAACTTGATTCCATAAAAAATAGAAAGCCATTAAAAGTGAATATATTCTGAAAATACCACAAATAATATGAAAAAGTTTCTAACTCAACTCAAATTCCAAATGGAGAAATAAACATTGAGAGAAGGAAGATGGCGGCGAGGGGAGTGCATTGTCCCCGTGTGCTGCTTCACTGTGTGGGAGTATGACAAGTCAGGACGGCTAAAGGATATTTTGTTAGGAATTTCCAGCAATAGTGGGGTGCTCCGGAACCTGGAGGAAGGATTTCCATCGCACGAGGATCGGCTACGGGGACTCAAACGCGAGAGGTTTGTCGCACGGAGGGTAACACTGCTTATTCAGCAAATCACCCCGCGGCTAAAGTCTGCAGAGCACGCTGGGATAGAGACGCAGGGTTACAGCGCTGCAGTTTCTGCCAGCCGCGCAAGCACCGTACTCGGGGCTGAATTCTGGGTTCGAGACGGGGGAAGGAAGCGGTCCATCTCGGTTCTCCACACCGGTCAGACCACAGAGGAGGCCAGCAGCCACCATGTTGGTAAACGGACGTCACCACCCCTGTTTTCGACTGACTGCAGCTCATTCAGCCATAGATCAGGTAATTTCAGGCTGCAATTTGCCTGCGGCTTGCAGACAGATTGCTAGGGTTCAGCGCCTGGGTGCTTCTTAGAACCTGATCCTATCGGAGAGAACACCGAGCGCGGGGCGGCCGAGTTCCGGCTCCCGGAACCGTCCTGGAACCGCCCTGGCCCAGGGCTGCGGAGCCTGCAGAGGCTGCTTCTTGGACCCTACGCCTATCAGAGCATACACCAAGCACTAAGCAGCCGAATTCCGGCTCCCGGAACTGAGCCCGCGGGGACTGCTTCTTGGAGCTTACACTTATAGGAGCTTACACAGAGCACGGAGCTGCGGAGTTCCGGCTCCCGGAACTTCCCTGGCCCGGGGCTAGGAGCCCGCGGAAACTGCTTCTCGGTCCGGGTCCTGCTGAGGGCCGGTCAGGACTCACCCGTTGCTTTGGTTGCCTGGCAAGGGGAACGAAATGCTGCAATTCGCATAGGATACCAACATGGCAGAGATCTGATGTCAGCAGAAAGCGGCGGAGGAGAGAACTTCATCAATACCAGCGGTGACATAAGCAGTTGGTCTCCTGGTAGGGGGGCTGAGGCACAGTCACCCGAGTCTCCTCAATTTGTCGTCGAGCCAGAGGGGAGGAGCCGGGCCGCCGCCAGCGCCCAGAGCAGGCCCAGCGGCTCGCTAGCGTGGTGACTGCGTGACCCCAATTGGAGAGGGGGCGGAGCGGAGCCGCCACCCGCACCCGCAAGGTGGGCAGACCCGCGACCCAGTGGTACATGGGCGTGGTAGGAGGGGCAGGGCAGAGCCGCCGTTCGCGCTGGCAAGGTAAACAGACCTGTGACAGCCTGGCGGGTCAGGCCCAGTGGCCTGCCAGTGTGGTACACACGTCACCCCAACTGGAGTAGGGGCAGAGCAGATCCTTCTGCCATGCCCGGATCAGGCCCTGCCGGTGTGGTGGTCACGTGACCCCAATTGGAGTGGGGGCGGAGCGGAACCGCCACCCGTGCCCGCAGGGTGAGCAGACCAGTGATCAACCTGCAGATCAGGCCCAGGGGTCCGCAGGCGTGGTAGGAGGGGCAGGGCAGATCCGCCGCCCGCGCCTCCAAGGTAGGCAGACCTACAACAGACCGGCGGATCAGGCCCAGGAGCCTGCCGGCGTGGTACAAACACCACCCTAATTGGAGTAGTGGCAGAGCAGAGTCGCCGCCCGTGCCAGGAACAGGCCCAGCGTCCTGCAGGCGGGGTAGTCACGACACCCCAATTGGAGTAGGGGCAGAGCAGAGCCTCCACCCGTGCCCGAAAGGTGGGCAGATCTGCGACCGACCAGCGGGACAGGCTCAGTGGCCTGCCGGTACAACAGACACGTCACCCCATTTGGAGTAGGGGCAGAGTAGAGCCACCTCCCGCGCCTGCAGGGTAGGCAAACCTGCAACCGACCAGCGGATCAGGCCCGGTGGCCTGCCGGCGTGGTACACTCGTCACCCCAATCGGAGTAGGGGCAGAACAGAGCCGCCGCCAGCTCCCAGAACAGGCCCAGTGACCTGCCGGCGTGGTAGCCACGACACCCCAATTGGAATAAGGAGAGAGCAGAGCCGCCGCCCGCACCTGCAGGAAAGATACGCAAGCAGTATGAAAAGACAAGGAAAGAAAGGACCACAAGCAATGCAGGTCAACGCAACTTTAGAAGAGGTAACAGCTGCAGCAGATGGAATGTCAGATAAAGAATTCAGGATATACATGCTTCAAATGATCTGGAGTATCAAGGAAGACATTAAACAGCAAAATCAGACAATGAAAGATCACTTCGACAACGAATTACGCAAACAAATCCAGGAAGCAAAGGATCAACTATACAGGGAGATAGAGGTTATAAAAAACAAACAAACAGAAATCCTAGAAATGCAGGAAGCAATAAACCAACTCAAAAACTCAATGGAGAATACTACCAGCAGAGTAGAACACTTAGAAGATAGAACATCAGACAATGAAGACAAAGTATTTCAACTGGAAAAGAACATAGACAGCTCAGCAAGACTGTTAAGGAACCATGAGCAGAACATCCAAGAAATATGGGATAACATTAAGAGACCAAACTTAAGAGTCATTGGGATACAGGAAGGTACAGAGCTCCAAACCAAAGGAATGAGAAGTCTATTCAATGAAATAATACAAGAAAACTTCCCAGACTTGAAGAATGAGACAGAATCCCAAATCCTAGAAGCCTACAGGACGCCGAATGTGCAAAATCATAAGAGATCCACACCTAGACACATTATAATGAAGATGCCCAACATACAGAATAAGGAGAGAATTTTAAAAGCTACAAGAGAAAGGAAGCAGATTACATTTAGGGGTAAGCCAATCAGGATAACAGCTGATCTTTCAACACAGACTCTGAAAGCTAGAAGATCCTGGAAGAACATATTTCAAACACTGAAAGAAAATGGGTTCCAACCAAGAATTGTGTATCCAGCGAAATTAAGCTTCAGGATGGAGGATGAAATTAAAACCTTCCACGATAAACAAAAGTTTAAAGAATTCGCAGCTAGAAAACCATCTCTTCAAAACATCCTCACCAAAGCATTACAGGAAGAGGAAATGGAAAATAACAATGAAAACCAACAGTGGGAGGTAGGACAGTAAAGGGGGGGGGGAATAATCAAAGAGGAAAACAAACCATGTTTAGTAACAGAAATAAACAAATATGGCTGGAAGAACAACCCATATCTCAATAATAACCCTAAATGTTAATGGCTTAAACTCACCAATTAAGAGACACAGGCTAGTAGAATGGATCACAAAACAAGACCCAACAATATGCTGCCTACAGGAGACGCATTTGATAGGAAAAGACATACATAGGCTGAAGGTGAAAGGTTGGGAAAAATCATATCACTCATATGGACTTCGGAAACAAGCAGGAGTGTCCATACTCATATCAAATAAAATAGATTTCAAGCCAAAGTTAATCAAAAGAGATAAAGAGGGACACTACATACTGCTTAAGGGAACCATACAACAACAAGACATAACAATCATAAATATTTATGCCCCAAACAATGGTGCAGCTATGTTCATCAAACAAACTCTTCTCAAGTTCAAGAGTCTAATAGACCACCATACCATAATCATGGGAGACTTCAACACACCTCTCTCGCCACTGGACAGATCTTCCAAACAAAAGTTGAATAAGGAAACTATAGAACTCAATGACACTATTAATAACCTAGACCTAATTGACATATATAGAGTATACCACCCAACATCAAGCAGTTACACTTTTTTCTCAGCAGCACATGGATCCTTCTCAAAAATAGATCATATATTATGTCACAGGGCAACTCTTAGACAATATAAAGGAGTAGAGATAATACCATGCATCTTATCTGATCATAATGGAATGAAACTGAAAATCAACGATAAAAGAAGGAAGGAAAAAGCATACATCACTTGGAGAATGAACAATAGGTTACTGAATGATCAATGGGTTATAGAAGACATCAAGAAGGAAATTAAAAAATTCTTAGAGATAAATGAAAACACAGACACAACATATCGGAATCTATGGGACACATTGAAAGCAGTTCTAAGAGGAAAATTCATTGCTTGGAGTTCATTCCTTAAAAAAAGAAAAAACCAACAAATAAACGATCTCATACTTCATCTCAAAATCCTTGAAAAAGAAGAGCAAAACAACAGCAAAAGAAGTAGAAGGCAAGAAATAATTAAAATAAGAGCTGAAATTAATGAAATTGGAACAAAAGAAAGAATTGAAAAAATTGACAAAACTAAAAGTTGGTTCTTTGAAAAAATAAACAAAATCGACAGACCCTTAGCCATGCTAGCGAAGAGAAGAAGAGAGAGAACTCAAATTACTAACATACGGGATGAAGGAGGCAATATCACAACAGACACTTCAGAAATACAGAAGATAATCAAAAATTATTTTGAATCCTTATACTCCAATAAATTAGAAGATAGTGAAGGCATAGATAAATTTCTTAAGTCATATGATCTGCCCAGATTGAGTCAGGAGGATATAGACAACCTAAACAGACCAATATCAATTGAGGAAATAGAAGAAACCATCAAAAGACTACCAACTAAGAAAAGCCCAGGTCCAGATGGGTATACAGCAGAGTTTTACAAAACCTTTAAAGAAGAACTAATACCAATACTTTTCAAGCTACTTCAGGAAATAGAAAAGGAGGGAGAACTTCCAAATTCATTCTATGAGGCCAACATCACCCTGATACCTAAACCAGACAAAGACACTTCAAGGATAGAAAACTACAGACCAATATCTCTAATGAACCTAGATGCAAAAATCCTCAATAAAATTCTGGCGAATCGGATACAAAAACATATCAAAAAAATTGTACACCATGATCAAGTAGGATTCATCCCTGGGATGCAAGGCTGGTTCAATATACGGAAATCAATAAATGTTATTCACCACATCAATAGACTTAAAAATAAGAACCATATGATCATCTCGATAGATGCGGAAAAAGCATTCGACAAAGTACAGCATCCCTTTATGTTCAAAACTCTAGAAAAACTAGGGATAACAGGAACATACCTCAATATTGTAAAAGCAATCTATGCTAAGCCTCAGGCTAGCATCATTCTGAATGGAGAAAAACTGAAGGCATTCCCTCTAAAATCTGGAACAAGACAGGGATGCCCTCTCTCTCCACTTCTGTTCAACATAGTTCTCGAAACATTGGCCAGAGCAATTAGACAGACGAAAGAAATTAAAGACATAAAAATAGGAAAAGAAGAACTTAAATTATCACTATTTGCAGATGATATGATTCTATACCTAGCAGACCCAAAAGGCTCTACAAAGAAACTATTAGAGCTAATAAATGAATTCAGCAAAGTGGCAGGATATAAAATCAACACGCATAAATCAAAGGCATTCCTGTATATCAGCGACAAATCCTCTGAAATGGAAATGAGGACAACCACTCCATTCAAAATATCTTCAAAAAAAATAAAATACTTGGGAATCAACCTAACAAAAGAGGTGAAAGACTTATACAATGAAAACTACAGAACCCTAAAGAGAGAAATAGAAGAAGATCTTAGAAGATGGAAAAATATACCCTGTTCATGGATAGGCAGAACTAACATCATCAAAATGGCGATATTACCAAAAGTTCTCTATAGGTTTAATGCAATGCCAATCAAAATCCCAACGGCATTTCTTATAGAAATAGAGAAAGCAATCATGAAATTCATATAGAAAAATAAGACCCAGAATAGCAAAAACAATGCTAAGCAGGAAGTGTGAATCAGGCGGTATAGCGATACCAGACTTCAAACTATACTACAGAGCAATAGTAACAAAAACAGCATGGTACTGGTACCAAAACAGACGGGTGGACCAATGGTACAGAATAGAGGACACAGAAACCAATCCACAAAACTACAACTTTCTTATATTTGATAAAGGGGCTAAAAACATGCAATGGAGGAAGGATAGCATCTTCAACAAATGGTGCTGGGAAAACTGGAAATCCATATGCAACAAAATGAAACTGAATCCCTTTCTCTCGCCATGCACAAAAGTGAATTCAAAATGGATCAAGGAGCTTGATATCAAATCAGAGACGCGCCGTCTGATAGAAGAAAAAGTTGGCTACGATCTACAGTCGGTGGGGTCGGGCTCCAAATTCCTCAATAGGACACCCATAGCACAAAAGTTAATAACTAGAATCAACAAATGGGACTTACTCAAACTAAAAAGTTTTTTCTCAGCCAAAGAAACAATAAGAGAGGTAAATAGGGAGCCTACACCCTGGGAACAAATCTTTACTCCTCACACTTCAGATAGAGCCCTAATATCCAGAGTATACAAAGAACTCAAAAAATTAGACAATAAGAGAACAAACAACCCAATCAACAAATGGGCCAAGGACCTGAACAGACACTTCTCAGAGGAGGACATACAGTCAATCAACAAGTACATGAAAAAATGCTCACCATCTCTAGCTGTCAGAGAAATGCAAATCAAAACCACCCTAAGATACCATCTCACTCCAGTAAGATTGGCAGCCATTAAGAAGTCAAACAACAACAAGTGCTGGCGAGGATGTGGGGAAAAGGGTACACTTGTACATTGCTGGTGGGACTGCAGATCGGTGCAGCCAATTTGGAAAGCAGTATGGAGATTTCTTGGAAAGTTGGGAATGGAGCCACCATTTGACCCAGCTATTCCCCTTCTTGGTCTATTCCCTAAAGATCTAAAAAGGGCATGCTACAGGGACACTGCTACATCGATGTTCATAGCAGCACAATTCACAATAGCAAGACTGTGGAACCAACCTAGATGCCCTTCAATAGACGAATGGATAAAAAAAATGTGGCATTTATACACAATGGAGTATTACTCTGCATTAAAAAATGACAAAATCATAGAATTTACAGGGAAATGGATGGCATTAGAGCAGATTATGCTAAGTGAAGCTAGCCAATCCCTAAAAAACAAATGCCAAATGTCTTCTTTGATATAAGGAGAGTAACTAAGAACAGAGTAGGGACGAAGAGCAGGAGAAGAAGATTAACATTTAACAGGGATGAGAGGTGGGAGGGAAAGGGAGAGAGAAGGGAAATTGCATGGTAATGGAAGGAGACCCTCAGGGTTATACAGTGGAGGAGGTAGAGAGAGAGGAGGGGAGGGGAGGGGAGAGGTGGGGAGGGGGGAGGGTGGAGGATGGGAAAGGCAGCGGAGCACAACAGACACTAGTATGGCAATTTGTAAATCAATGGATGTGTAACTGATGTGATTCTGCAATCTGTGTATGGGGTGAAGGTGGGAGTTCATAACCCACTTGAATCAAAGTGTGGAATATGATATGTCAAGAAATTTGTAATGTTTTGAACAACCCACAATAAAAAATTTAAAAAAAAAAAAAAAGAAATAAACATTGAGAGCTTCCCGAGAGCTTCCCAGCATTTCAGCATGAAGACCAGGCAAGGATTATAAGTGTCTCCATTCCCAGAACCATAAATTTACTCCTGTTTCTGATCACTTATTATGAGACTTTTCCATGCAAGAAAGTCTCTGCAAAAATTTCTTTTTTTCTTTTAGTTGTCAATGGACACAATACCTTTATTTTATTTTATTTTTATGTGCTGCTGAGGTGCCTCATGCATGCCAGGCAAGCACTCTACCTCTGAGCCATAACCCTGGCCCTCCTCCAAAAATTTCATAGAATATGTATGTCTTTTATAGAAATTCAGTAAAAACTACTTGGATATTGATGTTTTAGACCAACCTACATATTTATTTCATCATCAATAAAAAGACATTTAAGAAAAGAAACTTTGAGTAAAATGAAAATTGAGCTATTATTTTATTAAACTTTCAATTACGGGCAAAGCAGATTGTTTTATTCAGTTTCTTGATGCTGTGACCAAAAGACCTGACAAGAATAATCAGAGGAGGAAAAATTTATTTAGGGGCTCTCGATTTCAGAGATCTTAGTCTATAGATCATTTACTCCATTCTTTGGGACCTGAGGCGAGGCAGAACATTATGGCAGAAGAATGTGGTGGAGGAAAGCATGGTACCAGGACCATGGTACCAGAAATCAGAGAGAGAGCCTAAGCTCACCTCACAAAATATATAACCCAAAGTTGTGCTCCCAATGATCCACCTCCTCCAGCCATATCCTACCTACCTATAGTCACACTTTAGTTAATTCCCAGGGAATTAACACACTGTTTGGGTTAAGGCTCTCATAACCCAATAATTTCACCTCTAAACTTTCTTGAATTATCTCATACATGAGCTTTTGGGGGATGCCTACTATCAAAACCATAATACAGATTCAACCTGAAATTTGGCCTTCTGCCTTTTCTTATTGAATTATTCACATTCGACTCATTCTTGCTTCATCACACCCTATTTCTCTTAAGCATTGGAAAGAAACATGTTAACAACAACTTCTAATAATTCTATCATTGTTGTGGGTAATTAAAATTAATTATTGAGGACATATCATTCATTCTATGTTCTGTTGAATGGAAAAAATTTTACAGTTTGACAAATTATCCCAGGGAGTGAGGCCAAAGGGGAGCACGAGGAAGCATTCTGTTATAGTGCTATAGTTAAATAGTACAATTGAGTTGGAAAACCTAAGCATAGGGAAAGGGACTGGGAGTGGTGGCAGATGTTAAACAGAAACAAGAGGATATCATGGCAAACTGAGATGAATATATCCCAGGGAGTAATTCCAAAAGAGAAAGGAAATAATACTCCTAGCTATCTCCCTCAAATCTGGTGATGAATAATGATAGATGCTGGGAGAAACTCCTTCTCTAAAGAGGGGTAATCGGACTCCACTTGTGTAATTTGAAAACAGAAGTGACAGCATTCCCTGATGAATCAACTTACCGACAGCTGACTACATCTATCATTCAGTTTATTGTTTATAGTCTGTATTTTAGATATTTTCTCAGTTGGCCTGAGAGAAATACTACCAATTAATCTTATAAGGCAGAGAATGTCAAACAGTAGAGCTTTAGGATTCTGTATGGGCATAAGTCATAGTGATAATTGATGTTTCAGTTGCCTGGATATGAAAGGAAGAAGATAGCTGCCATTTGCCAACTATGTTAAAGACTGATTTTCCCTTAAAGTGTATCAACATGAGTGTGATGGGAGACATTGAAGAAAAACTGAAATGGAACCCAGTGATCCAATATTATCAGTAAGTGTCTTCTGGAGGCACACAGTGTTTTTTATTGTAGAGGGTTTTTCCAAATTTCACAAATACAATAATTGTAAAATGTTAACAATAGATGTAATCACATGATCAGCAATGGTAAGGTCATTTCAGTATTCTGTGGAGCTTTTAGAGATGACTCTTGGGTATTGAGTCAGTCTGAAATAACGTTCTGTGTCGAATGCCTTCATGAACAAAATGATTTGTTAACTCAAAAAGAAGAATAAGAGATTGGCCATAGAAACCACTGTGAGGGGGGCTAGGGAAATAGCTCAGTTGGTAGAGTGCTTGCCTTGCATCCAGAAGGCCCTGCGTTCAATCCCCAGCACCATAAAAAAATTACTGTGAGAATATAATAAAGCTGTAAGTAAATGAACTAAATGAATAATTATTCTATTGGAGCACAGTAATCACTGACAACTCTGAGGAGAGTTTGTACTCTGAGGAAGGATTATCAGATATTCTAGTCACTACTGAATTTGATGTCTTTAAAGGCCAGTGGCTAAGAGTGTTCAGAGTCACTCATAGGTCAGATACACTTCTGAGTATACTATGTCAATCCCAAATTATGACAGGAAGCCACTGATCAGTAAGGCTTTGA
The DNA here is from genome assembly GCF_047511675.1 of Marmota flaviventris. Taxonomy (NCBI): domain Eukaryota; kingdom Metazoa; phylum Chordata; class Mammalia; order Rodentia; family Sciuridae; genus Marmota; species Marmota flaviventris. The sequence continues at coordinate 26,720,709 of NC_092498.1, forward strand.
TCATTGCTTTCTAATGACCCAGCAGTCATCACGGATACATGATGTCTACCTTTGGTTATTGTTTTTGATAGAACAAAAGATGAACACAATGGGAAGCAGAGAGTTGATATTAGAATTTGTTGTATGGAAACATATTGCTATAAATATCTGTACACTGGAAGTTGGGATATGGTTATATAAAATCCAGATCGAATTCAGGAAGTCCTGAACAAAAACTTCTAATTAATTGGGAATGTGTGGTGCTTGGGGAAATGTCATTTCTGTTGGGAAGGAAAGAAGAATGACACCATAATTTAAAAAAATTTCATGGTGTGTCACATGTTACTTTAGTTTTTCTGTACAGCTATATAGGGCAACAAATAACAGTTAATTGATATAATTATACAACAATGAGAAAATATTTTGGAGGTTAATGTGAAGATGACAAATGGAATATGTGGAAACTAGTAGGCCAGAAATAAAATTGAATTTGGCTTTGTTTTAGAAATAATTACATACACAATTAAATGCCTTCATTAACAAATATATATGGTTCAAATAACTACAAGTGATAGGGAAAAACAAATAATCAAACTTGGAAGAAAATGTCAAGAGGCTTATAAAAATATATGGTCATAATTAACTTATTTTGTAGAGAAAATTAATACTCCACACTGGATATTTAAAATCATAGTCATTGTCAGGATGTTGGTAGACTTATATTTTGCATAAAAAGTTGTAAGACAATAATGAAAAGATAGTTGAGAAATATGTATCAAAAAAGTATTGGCTAAGTTCTGAGTATAGATTAGAAAGAATAATGTTAACCAGAAACCAACAAGTCATTTTCACCCTCTTCTTGTGGATGTCCTTGGAAGGAAGGTTAGAACCATTTTAAACCCTTGTAAACATTATTTTAAAAGATCTTTTGTTGTTTATTAGTGGGGAAATTCTTATATATGGAATACTTTGGGCACATGTCTAGGATTGCTTATGTTAAATGGATCCAGAAACATGAATGTATGGGGCATGACTACCCACCTGGACAATATCACACAAACTATGTGACCATATGAATATAAAATGGAGATATTTTACCACACAAATCTCTCTCTCTCTCTTTTTTTTTAGTAAAGTGCAGTAGTAGTTAGACTCATATTAAACCTAGATCAAGGTAGTTACCAAAGACCTGGCTACTGTAAACTCCTCCATCCTTCAATTTTCTCATGATTCTTTTCTCTTTGAGATTATTAGTATAGTTTGGTTTTGGGAAAAATCATTGATCCTTGAGAATCTGATATGATAATCTAATCCTTTGTTCAACCTTTAAATTGGCCTCCTAGATTTTTGTAGATCCAAACTTTTCCTCTCTAAACTAGAGCGATACCAAAACTGCCTATACTTTGATCTGAGTTCTCTAGACTTGAGTTCAACTTAGAAATTGGTCATTAATAACATATCCCTATTTTAAAAATTTATGTTCCTGACTAAAAAAAACTAAAAATAAAGTTACATGTCTGAAGACAGAACCATATTGACAGGATATGTCATTTTCTGGTTCTCTTCAAATTCTCTTTCACCTTGAGAAAAATCCATGTGACTTTTTAAATGCCTCTCTTGACACATTAAGCCTTGAAATGAAATTGTTTGTAAACATGTCTTATTTCTACAATTAGGAAAGAAGCATGTGTCACTATTTCCTAAATCTCCTGCAGTGTTTAGCAGAATATGTTTTCTCTAAAGGCACTCATGAATATTTGACAAATTAAGCTGAGTGGACTGATAAGGCCTTTTGGTTTTTCTCAAAGCAGGGGAGATTGTAATGATAAGATTATTAGCATAAATGCATTCTACTCCAATTTATTTTCTGAGCTCTGACCTTAGAAGAAAAGATGAAACATCCTTTGCACACTTTGCTTATTGTGAGGAAAAAGATGAAGATACCTGAGTTAATGTTTTCTTTGATGACGGTGGGGAACAACTTCAAGGAATTCTCAATCTATCTAGTGGGTTTAAGAAAATTCCTGAGTTTTCTAGCACTCAAAAATAATGGAGAAAGGAGGAATTGAGGAAATTAGAGAAATCAGGAAGCTCATTATGAATTACTGATGTACTGAATCAGCCTCCAAGGTTTAATGAAAAATCACTGAAAAAGCAACAATTAGGAAATTGATCTTTAAGGAAACTTATCGTTTATCCATAAGATACATACATATTGAAGTCCAATTAAGATAAAAAATAGTTTTCTTTGATGGTTCATTGAACTCAACAGATGGTCAATGGTTTCTGTTGAGGGTCTTATGGTTTACAAAGGAGGATTACAGTGAGTATTCAGATGCTTGAATGCTTGGAGAGTAGCTCTGGTTACACACCTTCCTAGGGCTATCATGCATTCTTGTGCAAAGCCCAGTCACATGTGACTCAGAGATGCTTGTACACCTTCATTAAGTAGGAACATGTTTGAGGGCTATAGTTTAAAACAGGCTATCTTCTTTTGAGCTAGTTTATTATGTGGATCCGATGAATTTTTTAAAAAATATTTTTTTTAGTTGTAGATGGACATGATACCTTTATTTAATTTATTTATTTTTATGTGGTGCCGAGGATCGAACCCAGGGCTTCACTTATGCAATGTGAGTGCTCTACCACTGAGCTGCAACTCCAGCCCATGATGCATTTTGTAAAAGCTGAAATTAAATCCAGTTCCATTTTTAATGGATCCAGTAGTATCAACAAATCCCTCTGGAAGTACTTGAAGGATGTTTCTGGAACTCATCATGGACTGCTCAGATGGAGCCATATTTAAAAGTAAAATATGCCCAATTGATGGCCTCATGGCACACACAATACTTTTCACCATAGACTATTTTTCACCAACAAAGTAGATTGTATTTTCTCCATTTGTGTACATTATCAGTAGTATTTATAAAGTATTGTTTTCTTGATTTCCAGAGAAAACTTTCTGAAATTGTTTCTCCCTCTGTGGCCGTTTCCCAGATTAGGATATTTTTCTTACTTTAGAAAATTATTTTTTGTTAGGGTCATGTTTGAAAGGATAATGAAAAGTTTAATGATATGCTCTAGTTTGTATTCTGGAATTCAGAATTTTGTTACTATTGTGTAATACTCAAAAAACCTTAACATTTAGTCTCAGACTAGTGTTGTGGTAAAAACTATTTTTAAAAATTTCATAAAAATTCAACTTTTTTCCTGTATTTCTCAAGTACCATTAAAAGCTGTAATTGTGCTCCTGTCAGTAATAACTCTTAAATTACTTTCCTTTCATTTTTATTTTCCATGAAAAGCAATTGCCTCTGACTGAGGCAGCCTTAGAATTTCCCTTACCTTGACCAAAGGATTAAATAGGCTTCTGACCCCTAGGCGTCTGAGCTCCCTTTCTAAATGAAAGCATTTACTTTAGATAACTTGTAATTATATATTATTTTTCTGCTTCTTTGAGATGTAAATCTTTTTAAGAGTGTCCAGTCAGTTTTAAAGTCTAGAAATGTCTTTCTCAAGGACCTGACACCCATACCAAGGAAGGTAGCGCCTTATCTCCTGTATCTCTGTTCTCCTGGGTCTTTTTGGAAACATAGGAACCTAACTTTGGACTGCTTTGTTTCAATCTAGAAGTTTCAAGTCAGGAAGGTATGAGAAAGTTTACTTTTCCTTTGGGTAAAGTTAGTTAGCAAAACAAACAAACAAACAAAAAAACCCTTGGGGTCTAGAATCCTTCCAGGTCTAAAAATTTTAGCTTTGTTTTAGCAGAGTTGAGCTCAGACTGAGTTCAAAACTCTTCCATTGACCTTGAATAAAATTTTCCTTTCATGTTGTTCAACTTTGTTTAGTGCAAAGTTTACTTTGACACCTTATCCTTACTCTGACTTCTCTTGAATCCGTTAAAATCCTCTTCTTCAGCTGTAGACTTTTCCTTATCCCTCCCCTCAGTTGAAAATTCCCCCACAGAACCCTTCTGATCACTCCAAGTAGAGGAGGATGGAAAAAACAGAATGGGCTAAGCTAGAATTTTTTTAAGTAGGTAAGGGAGTGAAGGGCTGGGCATTGACCCAATAATAATGAACTTCCAAGCCTTCATTTATGTTGTAATACTCTCTGGGTGATCAAACTCTTCTCAGAGGGTTGCATCATGTATTGGCGTGCACTCAGAGAAAGATAATTTTCCAGTAACCTCTCAGAACTTGATGGCTGGGTGGTTGTATCTTGCTCACTGGCTTCATTGTATCTATGCCCACCAGTTCAGTCTCTTATTTAAAATAAACAAAAGCAAACAGGAAACTAGAGCAACAAAAGGCTTGTTTAATATTTGTTGTTGTTGTTGTTCTGTGTTTATCAAATGGTTTCTAACTCAGAAGTTTTTTATGTCTTGGTTGCATGTTTTGTTTTGTTCCAAGCACATTTCTCTGCTTGTCATTCAGGCCTCTCTACATTCTGGCTACATTATTAGCTCTCAAATTCATTTTTCGCCAGACTGGTCTCTTTATGATCTTATAAATCTGCCAGGTGAGTTCATTCTTCCACATGTTCGGCAATGATGCCCCATCTTTGCTCTTATTCACAGCTCTTCCAAGGGGGATGCAGACACAATGGGTTTTGAAATCTTTCCTGACAACTGCAGCACTCTTCCAACACTTTCTTTAAGCTTATAGATATTTACAGGGAGTTATACAAAATGTTTTAATTAGTGCAACATTTCATTTATTTGTTCTTTTGTAAATGATTCTTTTCATAAGAGTGAATTTCTTAGATAATGAAAGCATTAAAAACACATGAAGGCATTTTATATATTCATGTAGGAAAGATTTCTATCAGATATTACAAGCATTTCTGCTAATTAAAGAATACAGAACCTACTAAAAGCTATTTATGATGGATCATTATTGTGAATATCAATATTATGTGGTGCGATAATACAATATATACCAAGGTGTATAGGGCCCTCTATAAACATTCTTTCTGAACTCTCAGATTTTTCAGTTTCTTTTCTTTTTTATACTTAATTTTTAAATTTGGTGCAAATTAATTATATAGAACAGTGGCATATTGGTTTCCTGGTAGCATATTCATACAACATAATTTGATGAATTTCACACCCCCAAACTTTCCCATGCCTTCCTCTCTCCTGATTTTCTTACTCCACACTAATGATCTCCCTTCTATATTCGTGATGATCTTTGTTCCCATCTCTAGATTCCACATAGGAGGGAAAACATGAGATATTCGTCTTTCTGAATTTGGCACAACATTTTCTCTAGTTACATTCGTTTTCCTTTTATGGCTAAATAATACTCCATTGTATGTCTATACATTTTTTTTAAATTCATTCATCTGTTAATTGATACCTATGTTGATTCTGTAAGTTGGCTTTTGTGAATTGTGCCATGATCAACACGGGTGTGTGTGTATCTCTAAAGGATGCTGTCTTTAATTCTTTTCAATAAATCCCAAGTACTGGTATAGCTATATCATATGGTAGTTCTATATTTAGGTTTTTGAGTGAGAAACCTCCAAAATGATTTTCACAGTGGCTGCACTAATTTAAATTCATACTTACAATGTAAAAAAGTTTGTTTTTTTCCAGCATCCTTGCCAGCATTTATTGTTATTTTTATCCTTTATGATTGCCATTCTGATTGGTAGTGAGATGGAATCTCAATGTAGTTTCGATTTGCATTTCCCTGATGGCTAAAGATGATGAACATTTTTTTCATATGATTTTTGGCAATTTCTACTTCTTCTTTTTAAAAGTTTCTGTTCAATTCAATTGCCCATTTATTGAACAGGTTATTTTTCTTCTTGATATTGAGATTTTTGAGTTCTTTGTATATTCCCTAATGAATTCTCTGTTAAAAGAGTAGCTAGCTTGTACAGATGTTTTCCGATTATATAGGTTGTCTCTTCAGATTGTTGTTTCCTTTGTTTTATAGACGCTTTAAAATTTAATTCTATCCCATTTATTGATACTTGCTATTATTTCCTGACCTAGAGGAGTCCTATTCAGGAAATCACTGCCTGTACCTGTATATTGAAGCATTTCCTCTATGTTTTCTTCTAGCAGTTGCAAAGTTCCTAGTCTTATAGTTATTTCTTTCATTCATTTTGAATTCCGTTTTTTTTTTTTTACAAGGTGAGAGATAAGGGTCTAGTTTCATTTTTCTACATGTGGACATCCAATTTTCCCAATGTCATTTGATAAAGAGGTTGTCTTTTGTCTTATGTATGTTTTTGAAGAATCAAATTAACTGTACCTATGTCTCTTCTACTCTAACCTATTGATCTCTGTGGCTATTTTTCTTACTATGGCTTTGTAGTATAATATGAAACTGAATACTCTGATTCCTCCCTAATACTCTCTTTGCTCAGGATTGGTTGGGCTATTCTGGGTTTTCTATTCTTTCATATGAATTTTAGGATTTCACCCCCTTATTCTTTGAGGCATATCATTGGTATTTTGATGAGGATTGCATGGAATCTATTGATCACTTTGATAAAATGGACATTTTAGCAATATTAATTCTACCAATCTATAAACATCGGCGCCTTGCTAAGTTGCTAAGGCTGACTTTGAACTTGTGATCTTCCTGCCTCAGTCTCCTGAGCTGCTGGGGTTACAAGTGTGTACCACTGCACCTGGCTTTTGTTGAAAGTTTTTCTGCATCTATTGAAACAGTCCTGGGACTTTCCCCCTTCATTCTATTTATGCAGTATATTATTTTTATTGATTTGTATATATTGAACCATTTCTGCATCCCTGTAATGAAATTAACTCAATCAGTTTGTATGATTTTTAAAATCTGTTGTTGAATCCAGTCTGAAAGCATTTCATTAAGAATTTTTGCATTTATGTTCACCAAGGATATTGGTTTGTACCTTTCTTTCCTTGAGTGCGTCCCGATCCAGGTTTGTAGAATAAGTGTGGAAATATTTCTTCCCTTTCTACTTCATGGAATAACTTGAGGAGCACTAGTATTAATATTTCTTTGAAGTCTAGTAAAGTTTAGCATAAATCTGTCCAGTGTGGCCTTTTCATTTTTGAGGTAGTTTTTGTTAGTGCTTTGATTTCATTGCTTATTATTGGTTTGTATTTGTTTTCTATGTCCTCTTGGTTCCATTTTGGAAAATCACATGTATCAAAATTTTTGCTAATTTCTTATAGATTTTTCAATTTATTGGAATATAGCTTTTCAAAATAGTACTCAGTCATCCTCTGAATTTCAGTGGTGTCTAAACATTCCCATTTTGCCTCTGATTTTATCAATTTGATCTTCTCTTTCTTTTGGTTAGTTTGGCTAAGGTTTTTTCAATCTTGCTTTTCATTTCAAATAACCAACTCTTTGTTTCATTGATCCTCTGTATTTTTAATTCTCTATTTTATTCATTTCAATTCTTTTTTGGGGAAGGGTGTCATGGATTGAACCCAGGGGCACTCAACCACTGAGCCACATCCTCAACCCTATTTTGTATTTTATTTAGAGATAGAGTCTCACTGAGGTGCTTAGTACCTCACTTTTGCTAAGGCTGGCTTTGAATTAGCAGTCCTCCTGCCTCAGCCTCCAGAGCCACTGGGATTACAAATGTGTGCTGTGTGCTTGGCTCATTCATTTCAATTCTGATCTTTATTATTTTTATCTTTATGATAATTTTGAAAGTGTTTTGCTCCTATTTTTCTAAGACCTTGATATGTATCATTATTTATTTGTGATCTGATTTTTTAATATAGACACTCATAGCTATAAACTTCTTCCTTCATTAGAACTCCCTTTCCTATAACACAAATTCTAGTATGTTCTTAATCTATTTTCATTTTATTCTAAAAAAATTAGTTTCCACACAATGTAAGAAATTATTCACATTTTTTTGTATTTGCTAAGACTTGCTTTGCAGCCTAGAATATGATCTATTATGAAGAAATTTTCATAAACAGCTGAAAAGAAAGCATGTTAAACTGTTGTTGGGTGAAATATTCTGTAGATGTCTGGCTAAGTCCATTTGATCTATAGTATAGTTTGATGCTCTAGTTTTTTTGTTTATTTTTTTCTGACTAATCTACCTATGAGTGATAGTGCTATATTAAAATAACCCAGTATTATTTTATTGAGGCCTATTTGTCCTTTTACATAAAGTATTCTTTGTTTTATGAAACTGGGTACACCAACATTCAGTGCACACATATTTACAATTATTATATCTTCTTGTTGGATTGTTTAATTTCCTAATATATAATGACCTTCTTTTACTCCTCTTACTATTTTAGTCTTGATATCTGCTTTGTGGGGCATGAGAGTAGCTATTCATGCTTGCATTTGGGTTCCACTTGTATGAAATATTGATTTCCATCTTTCCACTTTCAATTTGTGAATATCTGGCAAGGTATGTTTCTTGTAGACATATGGTTTTGCCCTGTTCCCCCCCCACCCCCGCATTATACCAGTCTGTATCTTTTAATTGGAAATTAAGGTCATTTATATACAACATTATTATAGAGAGGTATGTATTACTTTTTGTCATTTTTCTTCTTTTTGTGCTTAATTTGATCCCAATTCTCATTGATTTTCTACTCTTCTAATAAAATTTATTTTTTCCTTTCTCTCTTGGTTATTTTTATCAAATCAAGACATAAGAAAACTATTGACATTTGCAATGAAGATTTATCTTATGATATAGACCTTGGTATGTGTAGAATTTGGAAAACAGAGATGGAGTGGAATAAGAATATAGACAATCTCAGCAGGGGAACAAAGAATTGTGCAGTTTAATACAAAGTATACATAAAACATTTGTGGGTAATAAGTGGAATTTGTGATATGTATACCAAGGATGGCCTTCAGTACCATGTTGAAATGGGTCTTGAAATAGTTTTAATTTATGGGAGACTGGGTTAGATACTTGATTGTGAAGTGTGAATTAGCTATAATATAAAAACAAATGTAAGTTTTCCTTGGAAATTTAGAAATTTTGGAAAAATTGGGGTTAATATGTAGTTTTTTGAATAAGAGGATTAGTGTTTTTTAAATAAGTTGCTCTTGATTGATATTCTGGGCAGCATTTGTTTATATGTTCTTGAGTGGGAAATTTGGAATATATTAGTATTTGTGTAAACCAAAGGTCTTGTTTCTCCTCCAGATATGCATTCTTTAAAATAGTCACTGGGGAAGGGCTCAATTTTGCTATAAAGACCCCTCACTGGGATTTTAATTAAAGGTAATACATTATGCCTAAAGAAGTAGGTTATTAGAAATTAATGGCACAATTTAAACTTCAAAGAAAGAGTTTTATCATTTTCAGTAGTCTGCTTTTTAACATGAGTTTACACTATTTTCAGTTTATTATTTTACTAAAGCTTTGAGAATGTTATTTTCTTTCTCTTAACAGTGATTGTATTAATGATCTGATTACTTTAGAAACTTTTCTCTTTAAGATAAATTATTAAAATCAGTTGCTTGACTAATACAACCACTAAACAGAAATAAAATGAAGGCTTTAATCTCTTATAAGGGAAAATGTCTATGATATCTAAAGTACAGCTAAGCTTTCTTTTTCTTTTTTTTTTTCCATTTTAGTGGGTACTCTTGATTTTTGCCTTTGGTTTATCTTTCTGTAAGACTCATGGTTTGAGTAATTCCTAGTGAAAAAACAAAAGCAAAAATTCCTGTCCTTCAATAAATTCTAGTGAAAATAATAAAATGCAATATAAGTCTAGTACATTTGGCAAAAACTAATTTGAGATCACAAAAAGCAATCCATGTGATAGTGAAGAGTTCTGTGTTATAGTGAGTTCAAGCTGAAAAAGCACTCAGAATATTTTCATTTTTTCAAAAGAAAACTGTCAAATACTGAAGCTTTCAAATTTATTTACATATACTGAATAAAAAATAAGAAACATGTAGGTGGGCCTTTGAGAAATAAAATTTGGAAGCACTTTATTCTGTAGAATTCTTTCATAATCAAATTTCCCAGTTGGAATAAACATTTTGGAGATAAACTATTCCTTTTGACTTTGATTTGGTCTAGTTCTGTTGGTGCCTAATATTTCTAAGGTCTAATGACAATATAAAGCAGCTTGATTTTCTTCATGTCACTTTAAATTTTGAGTCATTGTTTTTAGTTTTTCTAAGAGCTAAATTCAGAAAATACATCATATGCCATTATAATGCCCATCTATACTTATTTAAGAAGATTTACACAAAAGATATATATTTTGTCATTACAGCCAGAACTACCATATTTGCAAACAAGAAATTATATTCGTGTCCTAATATAAATTCATAGTATGACTTCTTCCTAAAATATAGTTTTCTTTTAAAGTGAAGGATTTTTATCTTAATTCTTGGGTCTTTTATAAATATTCAGAAAAATATTTATATGTGTTTGAACATTTTCTCTCCAGTTCTTGCAAATATCAATGACATTTTTAAATTTTTTACTTCATATATTAAATGATAATCTCAAATTTGTATCTTCAAATCAAATTACTCTCCTGGGCTCCAGATTCATGCATCTGATTTCTTCTTTTGAAAGTCTATTAGATATTTCTAAAGAATTACAGGCTCTCTAATCTCTTCTACGTTAACTCCAAATCTAATTTTCTCCAAGTCATTATATCTCAATAAATTATAGCAGTTACTCAATCAAAATAGGAAAAAAAATCAAGAAGCTTTTTTTAACTATAATTATTAACATAATAAATGTACAAATTTATGGGTCTTATGGTTTGGATTAAAAGGCATCTGCTAAAAGCCCTTGTGTTAATGCAGGAAATGAAATGATTAGAGTTTAATAACTAATCAGTGGATAAACCCACTTGATGGACACGTGAGGTGTGACTAGAGGTGGAGGTTATGCCCTTGGGGATTAGATCTTCTGGTTTCCTCCCTCTCTCTCACTCTGCTTCCTGACTACCACAAGGTGAGCAGCTTTTCTCCTCCATGCCCTTCTGTCATGATGCTCTGCCTCACCTTGGACCCACAGTGATAGTTAGCTGACAATGTACCAAAACTTCTAAATCTGTGAGCCCAGATAAACTTTTCCTCCTCTGAATTGTTATTGTCAAGTATTTTGGTCACAGCAACAAAGAGCTGACTAACACAATGAGAAGCCCTTAATATTTCCGCATCATGCATCAACTTTGTCTATCCATTCTTCTTCCAGTCTTGATTTTTCCTTTTCTTTCATACTTGCATCCGATATGTCACTAAGCTCTATCCTACCCCTAAATGACTCTATTCCAAATCTGACCACTTGTCTTTATTTATTTTGTTATAACCCAGTCTAAACAACTATAATTTTGCCGAGTTCTATAATAGCCTCCTCCAAGTCTCTCTGATTGTGCTTCTGCCCATAATTGTCTAGCCTCCACATTGTAGGCAGGGAAATCAGTCCAAACAAAATAAGATTGTATTACTTTTCTGCTTAAAACTTCCAATGACTTCTCATTGTACTTTAAAGTCCATTTATAGGTTATGTATATGAGATCTATGCCAAAGAATGCTAGGTCTTACCAATATTTTGTTTTGTTCTCTTCTCCTTGAGCACACAGCTAAACATCCCCTATCCCTCTTTGACCTATAGAGATGGGCTGATCTGGGGCAGTGGAAGGTAGGTAGAAATACTGGGCATTGTTACCAGGCCTGGCCCATAAAACTTTTCTCATCTCCCTTCCCATTGTATGCAATGTTAGAGGCTGTATTAAAGACATTCCTACAAGATGAAAGGGAAGTGGAGGGAAATAACCCACTCCCCTTTCATCTTGTGGGAATATCTTTATAGAAAGCCATATGATTTAGAGGTAGAAAGACACAATTCAAGTTTTGAAACTATTGTATGATTCTAGGAACTCAATCTTTCCAAGGGTCTACTTCCACAATGAAATACTACTCACCTTTGTCTTGTGGTGATCTCATGCGTTGGAATGTTTGTGAATAAACAATATAAACTGTATACAGTTCACATTATTTAAATAAAACTGTTTTTAAATGCATAAAAATACCTGTGTGTAGATAACTTGTCTTCATCTAAGTATTTTGTGGGTACACAGGGCTGATAAATGATATACATATTAATTAGAATCATTATATATATTAAAGCACAAGTTTCTCTGAGATTTAGAACATTCTCTTAGTCACAGTTTCTCTGTGCTTCAAAATAAAAAAAAAATTGCTTTCCATTCAACATGTAGTTCTATAGCTGACAATTTTCTTTAACAATTTTTTTCTTGTAGGGAGGATACATGAAGCAAATATCAGTATACATATGTGATGATTTGAATTTCCGATGAGGTAGACATGTGAAGTTTCCGTTCAGTGGCTTTATTTAGCATTGTTGTGAAAGACCATACTCAATGCCCTTGGCCTAAATTTGCCCCACATCACCAAACTGTCCATAAGCAAGTTTCACAATCAAGGTATGATCAGTGTATGCTGTCTCCAGCAAACAATAGTTATTATAATAAATAGAACATACAGTGTATAAAATTTCTGTGAGAAATACTCTCTGGGAAATTAGGCTTCGTTGCTGTTTAATATTATTATTGGAAAAGAGGGAGACTTGCCCTCTGAACTTGTATCAATGAGGAAATGATTTATGACAGGCTATCACCATTCCTCCTAGTTCTACTTCAAAGTGTGCAATAAAGTGATAAGCATGTCCCTTGCCTTTGAGAATGTCCCTTCATTGTATATTTAAGTGAGGTTTAGTTTGCATGAGATTCTGTGTCTTTTCCCTATGACTAAGGCCATAATACCAGCTCAGGGTTGGGATTAGAAAGGTCCTAGATGGCTCAGGATTTTCTCTTTTCAGCAGAGGGCTGAAACACCATGTGAGATATGTCACAATTGAATTTTTTTTTAAAGCATTGCCTTAGGGGAAGGAATATGGGGAAGAATAGAGTATTTCTTTGGTTTTGTCTCATGTTGTATAGAAATATCCTTTGATTGTCTACTAAAAATGTTCAAAGTAGGCCTAGCCCTGAGAAGTGATCATCTCTTAATTTTCACAAGGCTCCCAAAGTAGTTTTTACATGCCATTATGCAAGTTTTCATAAAGCAAACATTAGCAGCTTTGTCGCACTCTGCAGTACCAGCAAAAGGAAATTTTCTTGATTTTTGTTAATGAAATATACAAATCAAGAATCATTGAAATAGAGACCTAGAAGAACACTTTTTATTAATGTTTTATGATGCTTATTTTAAAAACATAAAAGAACCTCAGAGATTTTGTGTCAGGATGGAACTGAAATGCATTATTGCTTACCAATGAGAATATACAGGAGTTTTTTTTTTTTTTTTTTTTCACAAATTGGATTCCAGATAACCTAATACTCTGCTATAAAAGGTCTCTCACCTTATGGATGTGTATTATTAGCAAACTTTATAGTACTAAGTATTGCATTTATAAGTCTATTGGGGCCTGATCCAGCTTTTGAAAATTGTACTTTGTTAAACACTAGTGCCTCATTGAACATGATTACTCTGGAGGGAGGAAGAGCATAAGATCACATGAACCATTGTTGTAGGTAAGTTATAACCATTTGTTTATGCTTTTTTGTGAGCAAAGGAAACTCTGCTATGGCTAATCTGACACTTTTCTTTCATATTTGACAATTCCTGCAAAAAATATAGCATATCAAGGGGAAAAACAAAATAAAACAATATAAAATGGTTTCACATTCCTGCAGTGACTATAAATCTTGCAGAAATTTTGGAAAATGTTGAATATGCACATGGTCAGAAAATTTAAATGGTATAGTAGACATACAATGGAAGTGAGAAATTTGCTCTTCCTTTTCCATTTAGATTTAGACCTAAAGTCTTACACTTTTGAAATATTCTTGCTATATAAAAAATTGTATGTCTGAATATATGCATATAAATATTTATGCTCACAAAGGTAACTATCAGAGTATAGCCTATTGATTTTTAAAATTTTAATTTGTCTTTGAGAATTTTTAGCAATGAGTACAGTACTACCTCAATCTTTTCAATGTTCACTAATTCCGTTGTCTAGATGGATAGTAATTTAACCAGCCTTTTATAATGGGTGATTACTTTTTATTTTTTGTGAGTATAATTAATATTGCTCCAAATACCCAAGCATTTGTCCTTTAGTAAATATGTACGGAGGCTACATTCTCAGAAATTGAATTGCTACGTAAAAAGTAAATAAATTTGAAATTTTGGTAACTTTGCCAATTTGTGATGTAATAGATTGTACCTGGTTTACAGCCACAGTGCCCTCCTCATCCCTGTTAGCAGAACCAGCTTTCAGTAGACTTTACATTTCTGGTCCTTTATGATGGAAAGCTTAAAGTTTTGGGCAAGAGAGTAACATGCCTGGTGAAATTTCTGCAAAGTCAATTAATGATAAGGAAGGTAGTACCCCTACTTCACATATCTGTGGGTGACGTTGGACTATAGAGAATTTGAAAGCAGAATTAAAGAATTTATCTCTGCAGTCATTCAGAACTGGTAAATTCATGCAAACCTGAGTTAGCTTGTCTTTATGGTGTCAAGCAATTTTTCTTTTTAGAAGCTTTGATATGGATTTAAATGTGTCTATAGTTAGTCTCTGGAGTTTTTTCCCTAATTTCTGATAGAATTTTTGAAGTGTTGTCCCATTTATTATTATTATTATTATTATTATTATTATTATTATTATTATTATTATTATTATTTACTAGGGATTGAACCTAGGAGTGCTTTATCACCAAGTGCTTTATTACCAAGCTCAGTCCTTTTTATTTTTTTTAATTTAGAGATAGGGTTTCACTAAGTTCGCTGAGGCTGGTCTGGAATTTAGGATCCTGCCTCAGCCTCCCAGGTTGATGGGATTATAGGTGTATACCATAGAGCCCAGCTCATTTTATTTTTATTAATTTTCTTAACCTTCTTCTATAAAGGAAATAATTAGTTATTATAGCTATTAATGCTTGATATGTTTTCTAGTCTTTTCTTGATAAACTATTAAACAAAATAAGAATGTCTCTATACCAGTGGCTAAGAAATAAAGAATTTTAC
Organism: Marmota flaviventris; assembly: GCF_047511675.1. Taxonomy (NCBI): domain Eukaryota; kingdom Metazoa; phylum Chordata; class Mammalia; order Rodentia; family Sciuridae; genus Marmota; species Marmota flaviventris. The sequence goes on from NC_092498.1 coordinate 26,735,717, forward strand.
AAAAAATGTATTTTGTTCTGTGGTTTTATTTATTTCATTAGTTTGAATCAGGCATAAAATCTTCCTCTTTGTCTTTGAAATGCACCTACCCTCAATGGGAAATCTGTTTCTAAGTGGTTATATGGTTTTAATATGGCTCATCATCTCTGGAAGTTTTTGATTTTACTTTTATTATTATATTTATTTTCTTTTTTTAATTATTAGGGAAAAGCTACAACTATTATGACTTTCATCTTTTCAAAAATTTTCATTAAGTCCAAGGAACTAGCATAAAATGATTGTTCCTTAAACCAACATGAGTTTCAGGGAAGCTTTTGTCTGTAAATATGCTGTTATGAAAATATTCATTTTGTATTTCCCTGGAGAAGACTGCTTCCATGGAAAGCATTTGCATTTCAATCACTGGTAGGGTTGGCCTATGAGAGCAACCTTTTTTTATAGTTAATTTTAGTGGGCTCTTTCATTAGCTGCTGTTTAGGCAGGATTTCTACATGGTTGGCTTCTATCTCTTCCCTTATCTTGTCTTTCATTAGACTGGGTTGACCTGAATTGGCTGTGTTCTCTGTCTTTTATTTGACACTGGCTCCTGTGACTCCCTGTCAGTTTGTGTTGACTGTGGGCATTCATTTTGTTCTTGGCATAGTTCCCCTTGTGGAGTTGTCTGGTGTTCATATCTTCTGATGACAATGCTGTATCTCCTTCTTTATCTATTCTGCTATCCTTCAGTCAACCTTCATTTCAGTCCAACAAATGTTTACCTTTTATTTAGTAGCAACTGGGTCACTTTATAGCAGGAAGTGTTTTGGTTTTGATTTTTTTTTAATTTTGAAAGTCAAACCTGGTGTTGAAATGTAAGATAAAGCTGCAACTGGTCAAATCTCCATAGTTTCTACCATCCTTTGCGTGTGTGGAACTTAGTATTCTATCTAGTCTTGGGCAAAATGAATAACTCTATTCTCTTTGGAAATAACGTTTTCTCTAAATATCAGATATCTATTTTTTAAAAGTTAGTTTAATCTGCACTGAAATCTCCTCTATAAACCATCTATCATCTATGTGTCTAAGTATCTATGTGTATATTTTTCATTTACATTGGCTTTAATCCAGTTTTTTTTTTATTGAAACTCCAAAAAAAATCTTTAAATTAGACTTTTTTTTTTTTTTAGTGAATTGATTTAGTTTTACCTGAGTCTGAGTACCAATCATGTTACTTAATAGATAATTGAGCTTGGGTAAGCCATTTAACTGTATGTTCTTCATTTTCTTCTTTATAAAATGGGGGAAATCATCCTTCTTTCAAGAGCTTTTGGAAACTGTGAATTAAAATTATATATGGGCATGTTTAAATTAATAGAAGTGTTATATAAATGTTAAACATTATTATTCTTATTTGGGAACAGATTATAGAATGTTAGAGCTCAAGGTTGCAACTGGAAAAGATGTTTGTGTAAATTCTTTTGAGCACTTCAATGACATTCAGTGATATTCATGGACCAATAATCAGCTGCTGAGAAATTTTAAGGCAAGTGACATAATTGATCCTATGCTTTTGAAAAGTGATTTGAGCTACAATGTGGGAATGGAATGATGTAGACAGAGTGGGGAGAGCCTGTAGGAGGCTGTTGGAGCAGTCACACAAGGAGAAGACCACAGTTTGAATTTAGAAGAGGTAAGAGCAAGACTGATGGAACTGTCAACTTTGGAAAATTTTGAGGAGATAGAATAACCAGAAGAACAAAACGAGTTAAGCTGTTTTTTGGTTTGATCAAACTAAAAGGAATTTTTCCAGCTTCTCCTGTGATGGGAAACATAGTAGGGTTATAGTAATCAGAATTTTGCTGCTTCTTCCTAAAATGTGAACCAGAAGGAATTTAATCGGCAGGATTCTGCTGCTGTTCATGGGGATAAGAAATAGAAAAGGAACACATTTGTGGGAGCAATTATGGGCTTATTGATCTAAAAGTGATGGATGAGATATTTATATGGATAAACATTCTTGCAATTGCAGATAATTAAAAAAATTGTCTTTCTCTTTGGAACTCAGGAAGACACTGAATAGTGATGGAATTAGAGACTATGGGAATGAATGAAGTTTTTTAGGGAGAAAGTTTTTATACTGAAAGAGGAGAGCTTAAGAAAATATCTTTTAAGCAATAAACAACAGGTTGTTCATCCTCTGAAAATAAAAGCAAAGACCATCAAGAAAGAATATGGCACTGTCTATAAGGATGGAAAATAGGATTTCACCTAAGAGGGAGTATCCAACAGCCTTACATGCCTCAGGTCCATCAAATAAATAAGAACAACCCTGATTTTATTGAATATTCCAAACTGGAGCTCATTAGTCCCAGTAATTAAATTTGTGTTAGTAAACTTATGGTATAAACCTGGATATAATCAGGCTGAGAAGTAAATGGACAGTGAGAAGAGGACACAAAAAGAACGGGCAGTTTTTTCAAAGAATTTTGACTTCCATGAAGTATAGGTTTAATAGTCAAATAAATGAAAGTAAATGAGAGTGAAGGCAGTTAGGGAGGAAGAGAGAGGGTCATTTAATTTTTAAGAGAGCAGAACTTTGAGCATGTTTAAACTTTCTTTGGATGAATAATAGAACAAGAGAGAAAAATTAACAGGAAAAGAAGACGGGGCCGCACAATGGAGAGAGGCCCCCAAGGAGGCAGGTATGGATGGATCCAGAGCATTAGGGGAAGCACTAGCCTTAGAAAGTTAACATCTTTTCTCTGACAGGAAGAACAAGAAAAGAATAGGCAGGTTTTCACAGAATTGTGTGAGTTTCCCTCTGCAATATATATATATTTTATATATATATAATTATATATATAAATTTTTTTGGTATGTATGGAGGGAAGGCTACTTGCTGAGTGATGAAGGAGTTGGTAGAATTTGAATTTAATGGAATGATTAGAAATATAGACTTTGTAGAGTAAGTGAGAAAACTAAAGAAAACAACATCAGAAAGTTTGTCAAATTTACAATCCCACCGACAATGTGTATTGGTTTACATTTTTTCCACATCCTAGGTGATACTTGTTATCTCTTGTCTTTTGGTAAAAGCCATCCTCATGAGTTCATGAGTTAATATCTCACTGTGATTTTTATTTGTATTTTCCTGATGATTTAAATGTTGAGCACCGTTTCACATAGCTGTTGGTCATTTGTGTGTGTCTATTCAAGTCTTAGAGAAACGTTTATTCAAGTTCCTTTAGTCCTTTGCTCATTTTTAAATTGGATTGTTTATTTTTTTGCTATTGAATTGCATTCCTTCCTTATACATTTTGGATATTAACCCTCTATTAGATGTATGACTTGCAAATATTTTCTCCCATTCCATAGATTGTCTCTTCATTTTGCTGGTTGTTTCCTTTGCTATGCTGAAGCTTTTTATTTACATATTCATTTATTTATTCCTTTCTCTTTTTATTGGTATGTTTAGTTGTACATAATGATGGGATTTGTTGTGACATATTCATACATGTACACAATATAACAATGTAATTCAGCCAATCTCATTCCCCAGCACTTTCCCACTCCAGTTCCTTGGTCATTTCTCCCTACTGATCTCCCTTTGATTTCCATGAGATCCCTCTCAACTTTCTTTTCCTTGTTCCTCTCTAGCTTCCAGCTATGCAGAAGCTTTTAAGCTTAATGCAACCCCATAATCTAAAAATGTTACACTCACAGAAATAGAGAATAGAATGGTGTTAACAGGGGTTTGGGAGATGTTGTTCAAGGTGCACAGTGTTTCAGTTGTGCAAAATAAATAATTTCTGGAGTTCCAATGTGTAATAAAGCTTTAGTAGTATATTATATGCTTGAAGTTTGCTAAGAGGATAATTTTTGTTGTTGTTGTTTTTAAAGGATAAATCTTAAATGTTCTCAACACACATAAATAATTATAGCTATGTGAGGTGATGGATATGTTGACTAACTTTATTTGTGGTGAATATTTCACACTGTTATGTGTACAAAATAATCCGGTTGTATGCTTTAAATACATACCATTTAAAATTGTCAATTATACCTCCCTGAAATTTGAAAAAAAAAATCAAGCATAAAGTAGTGCTTTGTCAATGTTGTTGGAGATCTAAAACGTGTTGTATTATCAATGTGCCAAATGTGTAATTGTTGTGTCTAACAATCTGAATACAGGTATAAAGATGAGAAATGAGATTGATCATGTATTGGCATTTAGTTAGGAAAAACTGATGGAAGGAAAAGAGAGAATGTATTACAGATACTGGCAGAGAGTGGCTGATATGATGAAACCTGAGCCTAAGGAAAATAGATAAGCAAAGTTGGAAATTAAGAGGAACCTCTTTGAAAGGGCCAAGGATTAGTGGTCTCAGGGAGGTAAAAAGAGAGATGCTGTAGGAGATCCTGTGGGAAAGAAGATGTGGTCAGGAAGAGGAATGTTTTAGGTAAAAAGTTTGTGGTGGATCAGAGCCTAGTGAGTGAACCCCAAACAAGAATGATGTCCAGCATGTGGCCGCTGGAGTGAAGATGAAGTGGGAGACACTGGAACTGAGACTGTTAAGAAATGGAGTAAAGTGGTGGGCGAGAGATCCTTTCCCTGTTGAAACCACCAGGAATGACGGCAATGCTTGGCATATAGAGGAAGAAGGCAATCTGAACTCTAAACTATTATTGTGTTGAGACCAAGTTGCCAAGAAGGTAAAAGATGCACAGAACTGGGGAAGGAAGGGATGGTATAAACTCAAAGTGTGGAAAGTGGCAGTCTAGGGCCAGATTTGGACCACAAGTGTGTTTTATTTGGTTTATAGTGTTTTAAAAATCAGATTAGATTGCTCCTATTTAAAAGTGTACATGTGTACATACAGGAAACCTATGTGTAATACATTTATTTTTTTCCCTCCAAAGGGAAAATATTTTTAATTTGTTCTTTTTAGGTATACATGACAGTAGCATGTATTTTGACATATTGTACATATATGGAGTATAACTTATTTTAATTAGGATCCCATTCTTGTAATTGTACCTAATGTGGAGTGTCTGTTTATGAATAGGATGATGTGGCAACAAGAATTGCAAATTCTTCTTCACCTGAAGTGTGTGAGGTAGAGACTCAATAAAATTTGGATAAATTAAAGAATAATTTAGGATTCAAGGACTGCTTTCTTCTTACTATTTTTTTTATCAATCAAAGATAAGTGTACTAAAATTTTAAAGTTAGCAGAATCTCATGGATTTGGAATAAGATATGACATGGGGTCTGCTAAAATAGAAGTAGAATTTTAAAAATATAATATTATTTCACAATAAAAAGAAATACCTGTTTTAGTGTCTTAACAGATCATTATGGGACTGAAAATAAAAATGCTTCTCCTTCTATACCTGATAAAATCCAAAAGTAATTTTTTTTTCTTAGCTAGATTTTCTACTGAGCTACTTTTGAAAGATCATAGCTACTTCTGGTCTTGATTTCTTATGGACAAAGAATTGAAAAAGAGTTATTTGTGTTTTTCTTCCAAGATAAATGAGACTTTTTCCATCAAGAACCTTACTATAAAAATAAATTTGATGCCTGACATAGGATTTTAAAATTCTTTTGTTTTTCTAACTCATTTCTCTTAAAACATGCATTTCTGTAACTTCTCCCTGAATTACAAATCAAATCTTTTTTTTTTTTTTTTGCCTAACACCAGAAAATCTTGTTTATAAATTTCACAGGGAAATATAAATGTATTCACTAAAAATTTGAAAGTTGTTTATATTTATTTGGAAAGATGTTTTGATGGTTAATGTCATGTATTAACTTCATTGGGCCAATGTTTGGATAGACTTATTCTAGGTGTGTTTGTAAAGGTATTTTTGGATAAGATTAACCTGAACCAGGGGAACTCTCTGCCTCATTCATTCAGTTGAAGACCTGAATAGAAAAAAAAAAAGACTGAGTTAGAGGGAGCTCTTTTGCCTGGCTACTTGAGATGAGTCAACTTTGACTTCCTTGTGACTGAACCCCCAAATCAGCACTTTTGGGGTCTCAATGATGTCTTTCAGACAGGAAAGACACTGTTGGTTCTCTTGGTTTTCCTGCTTGTTCACTGTAGGTCTTGTGATTTCTCAGCCTCCACAGCCACACGAGCCGATTCCTTACAGTAAGTGTCTCCCTCCATCTCTGGCTCTCTCTTCCTTTTATCTTTCTACTGCTTCTGTTTCTCTGGAGAATCCAAACTAATATAGATGTCAAATGAACAATAAGTATTTAAGTATCATATTATACCTAACAAATATGTGAAAATATTATGTGTCACTCAAAATAATTTTAAATATTGAAGGACAAGGAAAAGCTAACTTCCCCTTAGGATTATTACACATTGTATACATATAACAAATGATCACAATGTACATCATAATTACATAGAATTAAAATAATAATGAAGAAATTTTAAAAAGTACTCTTTAAAATGTGATTTTTCCCCCTTTGAATTGGGGGCAAGGAAAACCAGGTATTCCTGGAAACAGAGCCTGATCATAGGTGCTATTTTTCAGAATCAATTCTCAGTGTATGTTTTGAGTGGTCTACATTAAATTACAGTAGATGCTTACCTTTCAATTTTTAACTTTGATGTATTCATTTGAAATGTGGACATAACTATCTGATATGTTCTAAGAATTTCCCATTGACTTATTATTATTTAGTGTATCTTATTGTAAATGAATTTTTCAGATAAGTAACTAGAAAATTATTTTTTCCAATATATCAAATATTTGTCTTTTCAAAAAATCATGCCAAACATGTGATTTAATATTCAGATTAAATTGCTTCATCTCTTTTTGGATCAGATGGTCATGAGTATGTCTTCCTTAAAAAAACTGCTTTTATATTTTATAATCTGATTTTAGTCTAAATAGTAAAAGCCTTGTAATATATTTTTTTGCAAAATTAATACATTTATTTTGTGAATAGGTAGTCTGACAAATTAGAACTTTGAGGGTCAATGCTAAGATTTGTGTGTGTGTGTGTGTGTGTGTGTGTGTGTGTGTGTGTATGTAGACAGATAATGCTTTTGTAATGTTTTCAATCAGACAAATCTTTTTCTTGAAATAGTCAACAAATTTCAAGTTGAATTACTATTGATATCTCAAACATAAATTTAAAAGGGATCATGGTGCTTTATTTTAATTTTTTTTTCAGTTTTGTGGGAAAGTGCATCCAGTGTTACTTGATTCAAAAAATCGTGCATTTTCTTATTGCATGTATCATGATTTGATTATATCCTCCTTTCCTACCATCTTCTTTATACTTCTCTTTTTTAATCCCTCTACTTAGTTCACTCTCCTTCCTTTACAACTACAGGCTGTCTTTCTTAAATTATTGTTCTAGATTCCACATATGAGAGAAAGCATTCAATAATTGTCTTTCTGTGTCTCGCTTATTTCACTTAGCATGATCCTTCCTAGTTTGAATTGACACTTAACATGGATAAATATATTTTATATACATTGTTTCATAAGCTTTTTCATTACTTCTTAACATTTTTTCCCTTTAATTCACTGAATAGTGTATTAATCCACTGATTAGGTTAAATCTCTCAAAATTGTAACATTTTACCTCTGAACATTTTTGCATTATTTCACACATGAGCTTTTGCGGCATATCTCATATCTGAATCATAACATTCACACCTGTCCCCCAAAAGCTTATTCCTATCTTACAATACAAAATACATTTAGTCCATTTCTAAGAGTCCCCATAGTCTTAACACATCCAGTATTGCCTAAAAGTCCAGGTCCAAAATCTCATCTGGGACTCAAGGCAAACTCTTGGATGCTGTTCCTTATAAAGATAAAAGCAAGTTAAATACATCTAATGTATAATGACACAGAGTAAAACATTTCCTTTCTGTAAGAGAAAAATATGGGAATAGAAAGAAGAGATGGGACTAAAGCAAGATAAAATTCAAGCTGGTCAAACAAGTCCTGTATCTCCTTATCCATCATCTGCAACATGTGGCATTATGATGTTCCAAGGGCTTGTGTTTCTCTGTCCCTATGGTTTTGCAGCCCACATAGCCTCTCTCTTGGTTTGTCTCTGTTCAATTCCTGCAACTTTTTTGACAGTCATCCCTTGTTACTGGTATCTTGTAATCTCAGGGGTCTCCACTGCAGCTTTGACTTCCTTCTCATTTCTTTATTCATCACCCATTCAGGACTGCCTGAAGGGATTGCAAACTGGTTGTGCTTTACCTGATCTCCCAGGCTTTCTTTTGAAATCTCAGTAGATGCCTCATAACACCCTAACTCCAGTATCCTGCATTCCTGTAGAACCAGCACCATATAGTTAATGCCAAGGTCTGCGGCTATCTTGTTCTAAGCCTCCTGGGACCTTGGCTGCAGCAGCCTCTGGAAGCCTGGGTGGCTGAGCACAAGCCCCCCACCATGCAAACGGGTTCCCTAGATCTCTTCTCAAAGGAATATTTGCTTTTATACCCTTAAAACTGAAATGGGTGTGGTCCTTCCAATACCTGAGGTGTCCTCAAGCCATCTTTTCTATTGTTTCTGGGTATAGTAATTAGGAGAGTCTCTTTAGTGGTTATAATCTCTTTAACAAACACAACTTCCTTAGACCCTGTTTTACTTACATTTTTCTGGCCAAACTGCAAATTTTTCATATCTTCCAGCTGTACTTTCTTCCCCTGATTCCTACGGGATAAGCATGGCTAAAGCCACCAGCAATATCCATGACACCCGCCGAAGGTTATGCTGCTTTGAAATTTTCTCTGCCACTTTAATTAATCCATCACCTTTGAATTCAGTCTCACAGGAGGTTTGAGGACATGGGAAAAAAATGTACACAATTTCTTTGCCAGTGTAACATGAATGGCCTCTAGCCAGTTTCAATAGAGTCCTTCCTTTCTGAAACCTCATGAGCCCAGTCCTTATTGTCCACAACCCTATAGCAATTTTCGTCTTCTGAGCTCCCACAGGAATTGCCCACTAAGCTCTGCTGACAACATCCTAAGGCTTCTTCAGCCTGTACCACAAACCTTTCCAAAATTCCTACCACAAATATACAAAGTCTTCTGAACCACATGGTCTTGTCATTCTCAGGAACAAATTCACTCTCAGCATTAATTCCTGTTTTAGTCAGCTTTGTGTACTCCTTCAATAAATGTGAATAAATAAGACAATAATTAGTATTCAATTTTTTTAAAGTGACTAAGCTATAGGAAGGTCACTTACACCAATTTATTAGCAAGAGTTGAATCATGTTATGCGTTTTAATATTTATGGCTTGTTTTTACAGATTTTTATAATTTGAAAAGAAGGAAAATATTGCAGTGATGCAGCACTGATGGAAGTAAAACTATGTTAAATAAAAAGTGCAAAATATGAAGACATTTATTTCCAAATTTTTAGACAGAATACCAAATGAAGATTTTTCTTGCATTCTTCTAATTATTTTCTGTAACTGTGTAAAAAATCAGTTCCAATTATAAATGTTATGAACTGAATTTTGTTCCCTGAATTCATATTGATGACCTAATAATCTTCAGTATGAATGCCTTTGGAAACAGCCTTTCAAAGGGTGTGTATACCATATGAGTGGAGTTCTAATTCAACATGACTGATGATGACCTTATAACAAGAGGAAAAGACACCAGAAGCCTACACAAACAAGTGTGCATGCATGTGCGCGCACATACACACAAACACACAGAGACACACAATGTAATGTGAGGGTGGCGATCGGCAAACCAAGGAGAGAAGCTTTAGGAAAGCCTAAACCTACCAACATCTTGATCTTGTAATTCTAGCCTATAGAACTATGAGAACATAAATTTCTGTTGTTTAAGACATTCAGTATGATATTTTGTCATGGCAGTCTGAAATGACTCAGACTAGGCAAATATTATTATGAACCATCTCATAAGTAAAGTATAATGTTCTTGGCTAATTTTGTATTAGGACAGGAGAAAAAGAGAGCATAGCTGTTGTTACAATATCTTGGCTGTTAGCATTATACGATTACAGATCTTGTTGCCTCTGCAGATTCCTGACACCATTTATTTAATGCTGGCTACACCATTAGTTATAATTCTGCATCATCCATCACCCCACTTGTGAATGTGGTGTTCCCAAGACTCTCTAAAGAGTGTTTCTATGCTTCCTTAATAATCACTACAAATGTAAGGCTCACCTGGGGCATACAGGAAAATTTAAAGCATACATAATTCATTTTCTGGATATACTAAATTTGTCTTTCAAAGGTTTTTAGAGTAAATATAGAATAACACATCTTCTAACCATGTCTTCTCTTGAATTCTTTGGGTGACAATCACTGCATTTCTCGAATGTGATCTATTTTGCTAGTGACCCCACTCCTATTTTCTATGCACTCTTGTCTTTCTTACACTGCCACCTATGATAGATTAGCTGAGATGCTGAAGGGAGTAATCCCAGATATAAGGAATGTTTTTCTTTTATTTTTAAGATATGGCACAACTTAAGACCTGTAAGGGAGAGTATGATGTCACCATGATGAAAAATCTGTTGGTGTTGAGGAACAACAGGTCAAAAAGCCTTCAGTGCAGTGGGTACTTCTTTCTGTGGTTCAGATTGGGGAGAGTGAGGTGTTTCCCCATTGCATTCATAATACCTACTAACACCTCACTATCTTTGGATACTTTAGATAGGCAGTCGTGTTATTGGAAGGCTGACTGGCAAGAGTGGATGCATAAAAGGCATGTGTGGCTCAAGACTGAGGTAGGTAGGTCACTATGTAATCCATTGTGACCTGAGGGAGACACTCCAAATAATCAATTATAATAGTCAGTTGTTTCAATTCTGGAACTGTTAGTTCATGGGATTGTGGGATCACCCCATAGGTATGAGCCTTACAGGTCCTCTGTATGAGGAACAGCGTTCATATCACCTACTAACACCTCACTATCTTTGGAGATAGATATCAACCTCTGCAGTCCCAGATGAAAGCAAAGGCCCCATCCCTATAGATCCTTATGACATCTGGGCAGAGCATTCTGATTTGAAGGCACTTCGAGCTCCCAGCTCTCTTTTTGATATTGAAAGAAATTATAAAACTTTAAGCAAGGTACTCCCAAACTCTGGAATTTCTGAGGCAGTGGCTTTCCTGGGTCAAAGGGTGATGTTTCCCTTTAAATGATAGTCCACATTTGGCAGTCAGCTAAGCAAGGTTCCCCTCTTTCTATTTCCTTCTGTTACCTTCACCTCTTCATAGATATTTTATCAGCATCATCGACCCCTTGCCAAATTAAGCTTCTTTTGAACTAGGGTTTACACAACATTAAAATTCCCCTCCAACACCTACTACTCAAGAAACAACTGTTTGACTTGGTAACAGCATTTTCTTCATTATAAATATATCATATTTCTTTCTTCATATTTTTATTGATGCCTTGTAATTATAAATAATAGTGGAATTCATTACTACATATTCATACCAAATGTCATGTTTCTAAATTTTTCTTTTAATTGTGTGAACTAGAAAGTACCAGTGTTAATATTTATTTAATATTTAATAATATGTACAGAAATATTAGAGTCCTAAATTTACCACTGCTGTCAAATCAAAGCAAAAATTTCAGATTTTGAAAAGGTGCTGATCAAGTCCTGAGTTATTGTGATGGTTAATGCTCTGTTTAAACTTGAGTAGCTCATGATATACCCAGTCATTTGGTCAAATATTATTCTGGGTTTATCTGTGAGTCCTCCTAATGTCAGTGGGCCTCATCCAATCTGTTGAATGTTTGAGTAGAACAACAGAGATGATGACCCTTCCTTGACTAAAGAGAGCTTCTCCTGCATAATTGTTTGAGCGGGGACATCATTCTTTTCCTGACTTCATACTTGGCTGGAACTTAACACTATCAACTGTTCTGGTTCTCAGGCCTTCAGACTCAGATTAGAGCTCCATCATTGTCTCTCATGGATCTCTAGCTTGCTGACTGCAGAGCTTTGTATTTAGCCTTCATAATCATGAGATAACTCTTTATAATAAATCATGCTTATACACATACACACACATATCCTGTTGATTTTGTTTCTCTGAAGAATTTTTGACTCATTCTGTAGATTTTTGCATTCAAAGTAATTCTACAGGAATTTAAGATGAGGTTTCTGAGTTGGTTCTGGGTTTTCGAATGAAATTTATAGCATGATTAGATTTAAATTTGCTGATGACTGGATTTCCACTTTATGACCCACTAAGTCATAAAATCAGCAATGCATAAGCAGCTCTGCATCATCAAGTGGAAGTGGTTAGGCTAAAGAAGGTTCCGTGTAGGCAAGTAAATTACATGAGAAAGTGGCCCAAATGCCTGTGGTCCTCCCTGAACCACACTGCATTATCTTTCTGAACCTACACATATGGCAGCATAGGGATTTTACTATGATCCAATGACAAAGAAAGAGAAGACTTGGGCCTGGTTTACCGAGAATCCTGCATAATAAGCAGGTACCCGCCTCCTAAGAGTAGACAGCTGTAGCTCTACCATCCCTATCTGGGACATCCATGAAGGACATGAAGGATATAGTGGTGGAAGGAAATCCTCTCAATGGACAAAACTTCAATTACCAGGTTGTTCACTTTTTTTTGAAAGAGAAATTACTAGATATGTGATTATATGCTAATCATAGACTGTGGCAAATCATTTGGCTGAATTGTCAAGGACTTTGAAGTAATATGATTGAAAAATTGGTGACAAGGAAAGATGGGGAAGAGATATGTGGATAGACTTATCTGAGTAGGCAAAGTATGAATATATTTGTGTTCCTTGTGAGTGCTCATCAGATGGTGTCCTTAGCAGAGAAGTTGTTTAATAATCAACCAGATAGGATGACTGGTTTTTCTAAGTCTTACTTGTTGCTTCCCAATGCTCATGAACAGTGTAGTTATGGCAGCAAGGATGGAGGTTATGAATGGGCTCAGAAGCTTGAACTTGTACCTACCATGATCAGCCTACCAGTAGCTACCAATGAGTGCTCAATCTACCAGCAACAGAGATGAGCGCTGTGTCTCTGATATGTCATCATTCACAAGGCTGATCGGCCAGGTACCTGGTGATAGGTGGATTACCCTGGACCACTGCCAGGGGCAATGCTCTCTTCTTACTTGTATAAACACTTACTCTGGTTTTAGATTCATCTTCCGTGCACATAAGTCTTCTGCCAAAACTACCATCCATGAACTTACAGAATGCCTTATTTACTTTCATGGGTTAAAGCATTACTTCTGATTTTAAAAACTCAATCCACAGGAAAAAAGTATGTCAATAGATTTAGGTTTATGGAATTCACTGATCTTATCATGTTTCTCAGCATGTTGAAGTTGCAGTTTTGACAGACCTGTGGAATGGCATTGAAAAGCATTTGCAATGGCATCTCAGTGACAATACCCTGCAGAGCCAGGGAAAGGGTCTCTAGAAGGCTGTATATTTGCTGAACAAATATTCAATATATGGTACTAGTCTCTGATACCTGGAATTTATGGGGTCCAGGAAATCAGGAATGGAAATGTGAGTGGCACCATTTAATATTACCCTTAGTGACTTACTAGCAAAAGTTTTACTTCCTTATCTCATGACTTGATAGTTTGTTGGCCTGGAAGTCTTAGTTCCAAACATGAGAGTGCTTATATCAGGAGATATAACATTATTCTATTTAAATGAAAGTTAACACTGCTACCAGGACATTTCTTATACCTTTGAATCACCAATTAAAGAAGAGGGCTACTGTGCTGGCTGAGGTGATCAATCCTGAATATCAAGAGGAAATTGAACTGCTACTCCATAATAGAGATAAGGAAGAGTATGTCTGAAATGCAGGAAATACCCTTGGGCATCTCAAAGAATTGCATGCCTTATGATTAGGCCAATGGGAAAGTATAATGATCCAATCCAGACAGGATTACTAATGAAGATCTGGGTCACTTTACCAGCTAAAAAAACATCATCAACTGAAGTGCTTGCTAATGGCAAGGGGAATAAAGAATGGGTTGTAGATAAAGGTAGTTTTAACTAATACCTTTGACCATGTGATTCATAATGGTTTGGATATGATTTAAGTGTGTACCACAAAGGTTCAGGTATCACAAGCTTGGTCCCCAGTGTGGTGATGTTGAGAGGAAGTAGAATATTTGAGAGATGAGGACCAGTGGAAGGTAACTAGATTATTGTAGGGAATCACCTTTGGAAAGACTAATGCTGTATTATGGAATGAGTTAAGTCTCACAACAGTGCTTGTTATTCAGAAAAGCCACCCCATATGTTAGAACCCCCTGCATTTTGCAATTTCCCTTTCAACTTCTCTGCCATGTTTTGACCCAGCCAGTGTGCCTTCAACAGAGCCTGAAGAAATGGAGCTGCACAATCTTGGACTCTCAGCCTAAAAACTGTCAGCTAAGTAACTTTAGCTTCAGGTTTTCTATTACAACAACAGAAAGCGAATGCATGACAGTTAACAGAAATAAAGATCATAATTATTATGACTATTTCCTTCTCATTTTGTTTTGAATACATTTGTATGCACGTATCTTATTTTTCCTTCCTCTTTCCTTTATCATTTAACATAAAATACATTAGCTTTATGTCATAGTATTTGAGTATAATTAATTTTCATCATAATATTTCAGTCATGGGAAACGAGTAAATGTCATTCTAGAACTTTACCTCACTTTGGAGGAAGAGTAAATGTGTCTTTGCTTGAATACAGTATAGTTGTTACATATGTTAGGTGTCATATGACTTTCTTTTCTTTATTTGGGGATTAAGTACGATTTAAGAAACTGTAATAGGTACTAAGGTGTTAGGGGAACATGTGGAGGTTAATTTTATATGTTAACTTGACCGGGATGTAGGGTGCCCAGACACTTGGTCAAATATTCTGGAGGTATCTGTGAGAGCATCTCTGGATGGGATGAACATTGAGTTGATAGAGTGAATAAAATCAGATTACTTTCCCTAATTAAGTGTTCCTCCTCTAATCAGTTGAATACCTGAATAGAACAAAAAGACTGAGCCTTCGTCAGTATGGGAGACCCATTCCTTCCTGAGAGCCTGAACCTGACATGTGTTCTAGCCTTCACATTCAAGCTGAAAATTGAACCTTGGACTCAAGCAGGAGCTTCACTATATATGTATGTGTGTAGTATATATATTGAAGAAGGGACAATGCATACCAAAGATTCTCCAAAGAAACAACCAATAAGGAATATCTACATACACAGACACTTATTCCTTAGTATCCACAGTGGTTGACTCCAGAACCTCCCTCAGATGCCAACATTTGAGGATGCTGAAGTTGCTTACGTGAAATGGCATATAGTGTTTGCACATAAATTGCACATATCATTCTATATGATTTAAATCATTTCTAGATTACTTATAATTTTAGTACAATATAAATACATGTAAATAATTGCTATAATATAGATTAAATTAAAATAATTACAAGAAGAAGAGTTTGTAAAGATTCAATATAGATGCAATCACCACCTCCACCCCAGTATTTTAATCTATGATTAGTTGAATCTGTGATTCAGAACCTGAAGATAAGGAACAGGAACACCACTGCATTTGTATCTCTCCATTCATTATGTTTATTTGGTCTGAGTTTCCCTGAATAATAAGGAAATCTTATTAATTTGAACTGTAAATTGCATGGAGGAGAGAATAATGATGGCCTCACTTTGCTAAATCAAGACTTCTTGGAACTGGTTGACTGTAAATGTAGCCCTAAGAGTGTGGGAGTCTTTTGCTAAGAAATGCAAATGTCTTCAAGAACCTATAGAGAAAATACTCTTGATATCATGAACATTTTCACAGTCATGTATCACACGGGATGTTTTAGTCAAGGACAGTCTTCGTGTACAAAGATAGTTCTATAAGGTTACATTGTCTACTGACCCTGAAGTCACCTCAGTTTGTGTAAGGACACTTTGTGATGTTTGCAAGTGGAAAAATCACTTTCCTCAGACTGTATTGCTAGATCAGCATTAAGTGACACATGACTGTTGCTATGATGCAATACAATTAATAAATTTCCTCAGCACTGGAGACAAGAGATTCTTGTCACAATTCTTATCATTAAAAGTTGTTTTATTCCAGCTTCTATTTCTACCCAGTGATAAATGAGAAACACGAGATAGATTGTCTCCAAGGTCCCCTTGGCTTTTAAATTTTATAATTCCCTATTTTAAAAAATTAAAAGATCTTATAATGTACTTTACACTGATTACTATTTTTAAAGAAATAATCTCAACTCAAAATTCATCTTCCTTCAAACCTAGTACATGGGTGCTAGATTTTTTCCCCTTCACATCAGCACACCTGCTTGCCTGTTTGTCTAGAACAGTAGTGACTTTGCCTAATAATCTGATTATGGACATAACTCCCACTTCCAGGTAATCTGCTTCTCTGGGCCAGGTACTCAACCTCATTAGACATCATGTCTTTGGAATCCAGAATAGGACTTGTAATGGTAGGTCCTCAATAAATATTTTTGAATAATTTTTTTATATACTTGGTGTTGCATGTATACCCAATAGTATACTGATATACTCTCCAAAAGAGTTTAATAATATAATGCTATGAAAATAGTACCTCTCTTTCTGTGTATGAATATTTATACTTAACTTGAATATTAAAAAATGTTTGAAAGTTCTGTAGAAAAGGAAGTGATCTAATTCTGTTTAAGCTAGAATTCAACATACATTGGGTTATGAAACAGTTTAAAATGAAAATGATGGTCCATATAAGATGCTCTGTGAAGGGGTACATTAATGAATTAAGTATAAAATACTGTTATATGGATCTTTGGTAAATTAGAAGGAATTCTATGTTCTTAAGAAATTTATTATATCAGTTATGACATGCTCTATTACTGCCTCATCTTAAATGCTTCCTGTGGACATTTTTACTCTAGTTTCACAGGTCTTCTTACACTGGCAGCTCAAGGTCTTTGTATAAATTCCTCTATCTTCTCCGACTGCTTTTTGCTAAACACATCACGTTTCAAATACCCATTCATTTTCATTTCTTTACATATAGGTCACTTTCTGAAAATTCTTTTTATTCTCGAAGCATGTCAGTTTCTCTCTCGAATCTTGCTATTGTTCTTGGCTTTGTTTAATGTTTCTTTTCCTCGTTAGACTCCACTGGTCATGTGTATTTCGCTCACCATCTTTACCCCACTCCTAGTCTGTGGCAGGAGCACATAAATACTTTTGGAGTTGAGATAATGTGTTTATGTTCACATAACAAATATGTCCCTTACCCTCTAGATTATAATGCACATACAATTTTTTCACATTATAGTTGTATTTGTTTATTGCTGTATTGCCAAAAATATGAGTGTAGTAAACAGTGTTCAACAACTAATGAGTCAATTAGTTGTTTAGTTAACTGATGAACATTTATTTCTTAAAATACTATTTGTTAGAACAGTTTCACTGACACAGTGTTAAAAATACAGGGCTTATTGTTTTCCCCAGGGTTACTTTTGTGGTATAGATAGGAACATGAGAAGAGAGAAACGAAGAAAAATAAACTGACTGCTTTATCTCTCTGGTTTATAGCTTAGCAGAATGGAATTTTGTCACTAGAATAGAATTTAAATATAAATCTAAATTTTAGGAGCCTCTTTTTATGCTATTTCTATAATCAGAAATTCTGATATGAAGTTGAATGTGCAGAAAGTAGAAAATAATTCAGAACTGTGAGAGTTTTTATTATTTTATCAAATATTTATTGAGACTACCAGGAATTTTATAGAGTGTTCAAATAGATTAGATATGAGTGTGGGTATCAGAGCTATGAAGGATCACAGTTTGTTTTTCATTATTAACAGTGATAACAATAAAAACATAGAAGTATCGAGGGACCATAGCAATGTTTTCAAATCTAAGCCTCAGGAAACTCACCATCTCTGAGGGGGGCAGGAGCATGAACAAGGTTAGCCCCTTTGAGCAGAAAGGCATGGTCCCAGAGGTCCCATTGGAACTGTGGCTCAGTTCTTATGAGCAGTGTTTATGGGCACAGCTGGAAATAGCCCCGTATTTGCTGATCTGTGTGCTTTTTCTGTTGTACTGATGAGTTTCTCTCTGTCCCTTTTCTCCCTCTTATCAGCTTGTTTCTTCAGAAAATACTTTAGCCTAAAATTTTAGGTGTGGAAAGCTCTGGAGCTTTTATTTTAAGATTTATTTCTTGGGGAAAAATAAAAGGCATCAGGTTGTTTCTTTCTCCAGGAACATCTTTTAAGGCAGCTGAGAAAATAGGGGGTAGATGAGAGTAGAGGTGGCTGCCATGTTATGGGTTTAAAAGCAATCATGGAAAATGAGTGCACCTCCATAAAGATATGTAATGCAATTTCTAAGACCCAAGATGAGCGAATTGTGAAGGGGATATGAAGATATATATGCAAGAGAAGGTAAAAATCTATTTCCCACTTAAAATTTCTGGAGGGTTTTAGATATTTGGTATTCCTGATAGTTTTGAATGCTCTGAGCAAAGATATAACCTTTTCTCCAGGGGTTCTTTTGTCTAAAGCCTGAAATACGGACAGTGTATCACTGTGTTGCTGTAAAATTACAACTTCTTATCTGAGCTGTTTTCATTTAACTAGTTTTGGTTTAGAATGTGCTTAATGTTTATGACCACAACCGATGTCCCATTATTGGCTCTTAGATGCTGACTCAAAGCTCTTTAGCAGGGTTTTTCAGTACTTGAGGAAGTCAT
The DNA here is from genome assembly GCF_047511675.1 of Marmota flaviventris. NCBI lineage: Eukaryota > Metazoa > Chordata > Mammalia > Rodentia > Sciuridae > Marmota > Marmota flaviventris. The sequence continues at coordinate 26,754,472 of NC_092498.1, forward strand.
TTGTTTATTGAACAAACATTTCTTAAGCTCTGGCTATGTGATAGGCACTGTTCTCTGTGTTGGGGACACCACACTGAATAAATAGGCAGAAAGTCCTGTCCTTGCGGAGCAAAAGAAAGGAAGAAAACATGCTGTATGCTGGAAAGTGAGTATTTCTTGGAATACAAATTAGGGAAGAGAGGTATGAAATGTCAGGGGTGGCCAGCAAAGATGTCACTGAAAAGTAGACTTTTATAATAAAGACCTAAAGTAAGCGAAGGAGCTAGCCATCTCAGGAGGAGCAATGAAAGAAAATGGAATAGTAAGTGTAGTGGCTCAGAGGTGGGAATTTGTCTGTTGTCTTCAAGGAAAAGACAACAGGCCAGTTCATCTGGGGTAGTGTGAGTGAGAAATTATTTTAAAGGAGAAAAATCAGGTAATGTGGCCTCAAGTTGGGCTTTGAAGCCAAAATATCTGTATATTACAGTCACCTGCAGAGCTGAAGGCACTCCTCAGACCATTAAATCAGAATCTCTAGTGGGGAGCCCCAGCCACTGGTAAGTTTTTAAGCTACCCAGTGTGCAGCAAGATTGAGACATCACTCTAAATAATGGAATGGATGATATAAATGACAGGATGGGTGTCCATTTTATAAAGTTCCCTCTAGCTGCTAGTTTTAGGATTTTCTGAATGGGAAGGAAAAAGAGCAGGGATTATCAATTAGAAGATTATGGCAAAAATCCCAGGTAAGAAATGGTAATGGTCGAGGATAGCAAGAACTGGTACAGTTTGGGATATATTTGAGCTCATCAGTGTATAGGTTCCATCCTCTAAAAGTTCTGCATGTTACTCTGAAACAGTGGCTTATGTAACTCCAGTATGTGAACTGTCTTGTGCTGACACCCTGATAGCCAACACACCTAGTCAATTAAAGGGAAGTGAGAGTCTGATGTTCCGGTAACATTCTGTTTCTAATGTGGATAATGATCACAGGTATTGTGTTAGTCAGCTTTTCATTGCTGGGACTAAAATACCTGACAAGAACAACTTAGAAGAGGAAAGTTTTGGGGGTGCTCATAGTTTCAGAAGTTTCAGTTCTTGGTTGGCTGATTCTGGAATTTAGATGAGGCAAAGAATCATGGCAGAAGAGTGTGGAGGAAGAAAACAGCTCAGAACATGGTGGCCATGAAACACACAGAGAGAAGGAGGAGCCAGGGAGATAAGATCTAATCCACAAGAGCCTTCCCTAATAACCCACCTCCTCCAGCCACACCCACCTAGCTATAGTTACCATCCATTTAGTCCTTTGAACTCATTAGTCTATCAGATGGGATTAGGTTATAGCTCTCATATTCCAATCATTCCACCTTCTGCATTTACATAGGAATTTGGGGGGTGGGGGACATCTCATATCCAAACCATAATAGGTATATTCATTCAGCTTGTGGGAATTTATCAAACCATGCATTCATGAGATCAGCATTTTTCTGTGTGTGTTTTTGCAACATAAAACAAGATAAAGACTTACTCTAGAATAAAAGAGACTAAGGGGATTTAAAATATAGGTGTATTGGTGATATATCTCTTTTTTAACAGCTGCAGGATGGTGTAGAGGATTATGAACATTTGGACATCCTTGCTCTCTGACCCCCTGATGAGCTATGTCTTTCTATGTGTCAGTTTTCTACAAAGACCTTTGTTGACCTCACCATATTAATGAACTTGTAAGATGTGTGTCCTGTCATGACAAGGACAAAGACCTTACTTAGATGAAGGTCTTTCCTATCTCCTCAGTGTTCGACATGGTGGGATTGAGGCATTTGTGGAAGTGAGATAGGTCTTTCACTTGGTGGGAGGGAAGAAGGGGGCAAGCCTAAGGTCACTAAAAGAGGAAAGAAATGAGTGATCTTGAGAATCTTTTCTCTCTTTACTACTGACTTTGTAATGTGACCTTGCACTTCGCTAAACCTGCAGTCTTAAAATGTGACTATGTACTATGAGAGTTCAGCAAAAGTTAATGTTTGAAAAGGTTGAATACTCCCCAAAGACAAAACTACTGTAATTGGAACACTTTCTGGAATGCACTAATGTGATGTGATGTGATGTGATGTGTATGTGTGTGTGTGTGTGTGTAGACTGAAGCAAAGTTTACATTTATAAACTAAAATGAATTGAATGAAAGATTCCTACCTTATAGAAAGGAATTTGTGTCGGATATAATTCATTGGTACATTCATTTGTTGGGAATATAATGCATTAAAAGTTAACATCTGCAAGGAGCCAAGTCACAGCAAACATATTGGCACTATTTCATGGATCTATACCTAGAAAGAGTAAGCTTAGTAGTGCCTGCCAGTATTTTCTTGGCACCATGAGTAGGGCACTTGGAGGTGCAAGTTGGATGCTAGCACCTTGTGTGACATTAAGGTAAGCATCATTTAGATAAATACATACAGTTCCATTTCCCATTTAAATACTTTAAGAGTGGGTTTTGAAGGCAGATTTTTTCAGAACATGAAAAAAGATGCCTCTGTATGCCCAATTACCTTCCAGTGCACTATCTGATAATCATCAAGTGTCAGCTAATCAGCTTAAAAGCAATCTCAGAGAGGATTTCTTTTCTACTGGATTTTTTTTTTCAAACCCTGACTTTAAAAGCTTGAAAGAGAGTGGCACTATTTTCTATACTGAAAGGGATGCAAAGATACCAATCATTGGCTTTTACCAGGCTCACGGTGCACTTATTTCTGCTACAAATGCATTTTATTGTAATAGGGTGATGTGAAAAAAGTGTTTTGCCATACACGTACAAATATTATACCACAGGGCTTGTATTAATTGCCATATAGACCATATGCTCTGTTTAATCAAATGCATTGCCCTTGTGAAAATTGCTTTCCTTAATAAACCTAGTATATCCATCTTTCATTTATTTCCTTTCTAGGGTTTAGTCTGGGCACTCAAGCTAATCAGTAACATTAACATTTAATACATTAAAAACATTATAATTTTCTTGTTCTCTCTAGATTTGAAACATATATTGAGAATATTGAGATTTATGAGAGAATATTGGATTTTTTGAACATTGTTTATATTTCTGCTTAATTGACTAGAATTTTGTGGGTTCCAAGGATATGTTAAAATCTATAACTTGGAGGTTTAAATTATTTTGTTTGTTTGTAACTAACCAAAAGATCATTCTGAATAAAGTTCAAAATAGAAGCAGGCCCTTTCACTTAAATTCTTACTCAGATGCACCAATATTTTTTAAGCTTCCATAGGAACAGAATCTTGAGGATGGGGGGTCTCTGTTTTGGTTCCGGATTACATGGAAGTTCTCTTCTGAGGTGATGAAATTTGGAAGTATTAATGACCCAGTTTCCAATGGTAAAGAGGACACTGGTAGTACACAACATGACATGCATAGCAAAATAATATCTTAAATAATCTCCTGTGGACAATTGTAATCAAGTATCTATAAAAGTCAAAACTCTGGATGACCTAGTACTTGTAACCATTGATATTTAAGTGAAAGCACAGTACAAAGCCATTGCTTAGCTATTTCTAAGTGTAATTCTAAGAATTTAAAGAAAGAAAAGGTGACCTCAAGTCTCAAGATTCAAGGAATCAACTGGAATGCTTCTACAACTGCCTTAAAATTAACTTTTAATCTCCTACAACCACAGGCCTGAGTTTCTGAAAGTCAGTTCTAAATTCTAGTTCTACAGTTGCCTGAATTTCAAAGCAAATTCCATTCACAATTATTCAGAAATTCTTATGTTCAAGTTGAAACATTAATTTGGAAGAAGTGAAAAAAAAAAAGTTGGTGTAGGGGAAATATGACTAGATTCTGATAAAGCTGAGAACAGTGGGCCCTGAAATTCTGCTGAGTCTGTTTACCAGAAGAAGCAGCTCTTCCTCCCTTATCTCCGGAGGCTAGTCTCCATTTGTCTGAAGAATGTGCTTTGAGAGAGAAGCCTTACAAGGCTTCTCTTCTCAGGACATCCCATACCTACTATCTGGGGCTGGCTCTGGAGATTAGGTACAAAATGGTTACATACATACCAAAATAATTGCAAGATTTTACCAACTTTTATTGATAGAAACCTGGGAGACCTATATGGGAATGGATCATAAGGTAGTTGGGATGGTATGGGAAAATATAACCTTGGGTTGGGCTGAATTATTTGATATCAATTCGATGTTTGAGCTTATCAGCTAGGCTGAGCTCTGAGTTTACTTGGTTAATTTATTAAAAACATAAGCCCCAAGATGACTTTCAATATTGAAGTTAAAATTTCACATGTATAGAGGAAAGTATCCAAAGGCTTAGGAAGATTAGGATACAAGAGTGGATTTGTTGTGCAAAACTTATGTACCCAACCCTGAACTATATCCCTTTAAGAGACATGAGACCAGGCCCTTCACCAAGCCATAAGATATATTTGTAAAGGAGCTCAGTATTTTGGAGAGCTCTATGGTTGGGCTATTCTTTGTAGGTCAGGATTGACAGTGGAAAAACTAGGCTCTTTGAATTTAAAAGGGATGATGGGATCTCTGGAAGTCAGGGACCAAAATATAGCACTTAATAGCTAGAGGCAATTGGCTGTGGTAAGCAGACTAGACAGCAGAACAAAATAGTCATTGGAATTTGACCTGCAGAGAGAGATCTTTGATGATCATACTATCAATAAAACTAGAATATTTATTCATTCTCTTATAATCTTATTTGAATTTAACTGATAAACTCTAGGTTTTGGAACAAAAGTCCAATATGAATCACAACAATAGAGTAATGTCCTTTTATTTATTTATATATATATATTTGGTACCAGGGATTGAATCCAGTGAGGATTAACCACTGTGCGACTTCCCCAGTCATTTATTTTTTTATTATTTCTTACATACATCACAATAGAGGAGTGCATTACATTCATTTTTTTTTTTTTTTTTGCATGGGTGGTGGAAGGAGACCCCAGTCATTTAAAAAAAAAAATGTTTTACTTAGAGACAGGGTTTCACTGAGTTGTTTAGTGCCTCGCTAAGTTGCTGAAGCTTGATCTGAACTCATGATCCTCCTGCCTCAGCCTCCCAAGCTGCTAGGATTACAGGCATGTACCACCGCACCCAGCTGAGTACTATCCTTTTTAAAAAAATCACTATTACTACAGGGACACTGCTACATCGATGTTCATAGCAGCACAATTCACAATAGCAAGACTGTGGAACCAACCTAGATGCCCTTCAATAGACGAATGGATAAAAAAAATGTGGCATTTATACACAATGGGGTATTACTCTGCATTAAAAAATGACAAAATCATAGAATTTGCAGGGAAATGGATGGCATTAGAGCAGATTATGCTAAGTGAAGCTAGCCAATCCCTAAAAAACAAATGCCAAATGTCTTCTTTGATATAAGGAGAGTAACTAAGAACAGAGTAGGGACGAAGAGCATGAGAAGAAGATTAACATTAAACTGGGATGAGAGGTGGGAGGGAAAGGGAGAGAGAAGGGAAATTGCATGGAAATGGAAGGAGACCCTCAGGGTTATACAAAATTACATACAAGAGGAAATGAGGGGAAAGGGGAAAATAATACAAGGGGGAGAAATGAATGACAGTAGAGGGGGTAGAAAGAGAAGAGGAGAGGGGAGGGGAGGGGAGGGGAGGGGGGATAGAAGAGGATAGGAAAGGCAGCAGAATACAACAGACACTAGTATGGCAATATGTAAATCAATGGATGTGTAACTGATGTGATTCTGCAATCTGTATATGGGGTAAAAATGGGAGTTCATAACCCACTTTAATCAAAGTGTGAAATATGATATATCAAGAACTATGTAATGTTTTGAACAACCAACAATAAAAAATTTAAAAAAATCACTATTATTATTATTACTTTTTAGTTGTAGATGAACATAATACCTTTATTTTATTTATTTCTGTGGTGCTGAGGATGGAACCCATTGCCCCACACATGCAAGGCAAGCACGCTACCACTGAGCCACAACCCCAGGCCCAGTCATGTTCTTTTAAACAATTCTCAAACTTAAATCAATTTCCAGACCCAGTGTTACTTGAATGAAGGGGAGGCCAAATCATTTTGAGGAAGGACACTTTAATACAGCCGTTTTATATTGGAAATTTTAACATTCTTCAGAGCAATTAATTGCTCTTTACCAGGGTGGGTAAATTGAATAAAGGGAAATTACCAGTGTTTTGGGAATAATTTGAAAATGGTCTCAAACTGTCAAGGAAGCTTGAAACCCCAAATGCCATTGTGGTCCATTAGAGAAAGGGCTATACATATAAGGTAGTCAGTAGAGTTTTGACTTGGATCTGAATGTAGCAATGGGTTCCTGAATTCATTCTGTGATTATTTTCCCTGTTTGGGAATAGACATAGTTGGAGCAGGCTTACTCAGCAGCTATCAGAATACCCATATTGATTCCCTGACCCATGAAATGTGATTATTTCTGTAATAAAGGTTAAGTGGACACCCTTAGAATATTTATCTTCCAAAATAATCTCAAAGACAATATCAGAAAACTTGAAATGATTGTAGAGATTGTGGTCAACATTGTGGACTTGAGAAATGGTGACTTTCACTCCCAATCAACTTGCCTCTTGGCTTGGACAGCAGACAGATGGGTTTTGGAGAAGGTCAGTGGATTATTATACACTTGACCAACTGTTTGTTCAAATTCTAACTGCTATTACAGATGTGGCTTTGGTTTTGGAGCAAATTGATATACTGAAATAAATCAGTATGTAGTTACTTACCTGGAAAGTGCCTTTTGAATATCTACAATAGCTGACAGAGACCAGATGGAGTGGTGAAATGGTCTTTTAAAGAATTTATTACAGTACCAGCAAGATGACAAAACAATTTTGGGTAAGTATCATCCAGGATGTGGTATATGCTCTAAATCAGTGTCTAGAACATGGTTTTATTTATCCTATAGCCAGGATTCATGGTTCCAAGAATCCAGGAATAAAACTGGGAGTGGGTCCTATCACACTTTCCCTGCTGATCTATTAGTAAAATGTCGGCTTTCGGTCCCAGTGATTTTAGGGATCTGAGCTCCCAACAGAAACATGCTTCTAGCCAGTGATACAGAATTGATTCTATGAATCTGGAAGTTGAAACTGACCACTCTGGGCTTCTCATACTGGTGAATCAACAGGGAAAGACGAGAACATTGTGCTGGCTCAGATGTTTTCTCTTGATTATCCAGAAGATAATTGTGTTGCTACTACACTATGGTGGGGGCGGGGGTGGGGGAGTTGGAAAGAGTATACCTGAAATGCCAATGCACCCACCACTTATGATGAAAGTTGAAAACAAAAAAAAACCTATTAGAATCTAAAACCAGTGGCTCAAACACTTCAGAATTGAAGTTTTGGGTATTTTCACCAGGCAAGACAATTGAGTTACCAAACTGCTTTAGAAGCCAAAGGGAGTGTGTTACAGATAATGGAGGAAAGTTATAAATACCAGCTACAGGTGTGTGACCAATTAAACATGAGAACAACAATGGTTATGATAATTTCTTACTGATTTTTATATCAATATATTTTTGTATATAAATTTATTTGAATATAAATTAATCAATTCTTTCCCATTCTATTTTTATCTAACCTAAGGTATATTAATTAGTGGCTAACTTCTATGACAAGAACATCAAGTGGGGAGTATGATGTTGATCTGGTGGCTCATCTAGATTGCCTCTTTGAACTTCTTTGACTTTAACACCAGGCAGGTGTGCAGCTGTGTGATGAAGGATACCACATGCATCTCTAGGTCACTGAGTTAAGGTTAGATGTATTCAGACAGACACGTATTTCAGTGTCTTTGTTGATTTAACTTTATTTTTGTAAGCTTCATTTTATTTTACTCTACCTTTTTCTAATTGCATTTTTTTTTTTATTATGAGTCCTTGTTGATTGACTAGAGTGACGGTGTGTTCACCAAGAAATACAGAATCAACAGGCATCAATAGGGCTTCTTCATCAGGCCCGCTTCCTCTTCAATGGAGCTAATCTTCCAGCCTGGTCTTCTGGACTTTCGATTCTCTATCTTCTACAGTTGGGTGAAGTCTGATCTCTATAATATATTCCTACTCTATAGAAATTGGATTTCTGGAACTCTAATATGGTAGTCATTCTAATCATTAATATTTACATTAATATTAATATTGATTATATTGCCAACATGGTTTACTGTTTAAGTTTTTCTACATGTTAAATCTAAAATATAAAAAAAGTTTTGAGTATTATATTAAGATTTTGGTTTAATTGAATAAAATAGTGTTGGGTTTCAGAAAACATTCAGTGTTTATAATTGAGAGTCTTAAATTAGATTTTTACCATTTTTTCATCACTGAGCCAAAACAGATTATTCTGAACAAAATTCAAAATAGAAAAAAAAAATTGTTGTTGTTATTGTTCAATTCTTACTCCCTGGAGTCAACTGTGGATTTTAATATTCTTTTTAGCAATACTTTTGCCTTTTAGGTGAACATATGACTCCCATAAACATATTATTCAAGGGTTGAAATTAAGAGTCCAATATTTCAGGATAATAGAAAATGTTAGATATGCTGTGGTGGATTTTTGTACCTAATTTTTATAAACTATTCAAATTTCAGGAGTTCATTTTCATTGTGTCTAGAGCATATACTTTTGCTAGGCTATGATTAGAAATAGAAGTTAAAAGAGAGAATTTCTTCATGCTTTTACCTATGGTAGATTTGCTATGTTACCCTGCAGGATTCTTAAATTTAATAGAGAATAATTGTCCCCTTTCACTGTATCTTAAATCTAGGAAGAAACCTAATAAATAAAACCATTTAGATTCTGGAGAGAGAATTCCAGGTAGATTCATAGCACCAAGTAGCTTCAAGTCAACTTTTGACTTAAGGCTATTATATCCACATTATTTTACATTAAAATAATTGTGCTATAAAGAAGCTATAATATAAATAATATAATTTAGAGATCTTAATGTTTGATCATTATTGAATATATATCAAATGTGAATAAGTATATATTTTCATAATATACTAATGCTTTATATTTTCTGAATGTCACTATGAATCTTCTCTGTTCATATGAAAGGTAAGTTTTTAAAAAATCACATTATATTGTCTAGCTTTATGTAACCTTCTTCTTAGTGTATAGAAAAGATATGGAAGATTCCTTATTTCTTAAAAGGTAAAAATTGAGAAAATTTTTAAGAGGCTGGAGATTACCTTATTTTGCTATACAGATAAGAGGGTGAAATGTGTCCTTTTCACATTCAAAGTGGAAATCATTCAAAAGACAGAGGGGAAAAGCACTTCTTGAACTGTGGCTGGATCAGATGCAACTACATTAGTTTCAGTATTCAACTAACCATTCACCATGAGAATCTGTCTGGGCTGTAACTCTGCTAAGAACAATAAAAGTAAAATGAAAACCGAAATAATAATTGTCCGTAATGTTTATTAAATCAGTCAAGGACTTAAAAGTAATTTCTTGTATGTCAGATCATAAATTCTCAAAATCTGACAGCTCACTTAAAAGGAAAGTGCAGGTTTTCAGATAGCTGCCAGCTGCTACAGAATTTTTATCACTGACTAATCTCACCTTGTGATTTAGGAGATGGCAGGGATTACAAGGGGCTTAGGTTAGGCTGACTTCCATTACTTTATCTTCTGTATCCTCTTTTAAGTATTTTGCTGCCATCAAGAAGTTACATAAATATTCCCAGGGTATAATCAGTCAGGCAGCCCACTGTGTCTTTTCAGCTGGCTGTCAGGTCACTCTTGGAAAATGAAAGCTTTATGGGGCAGGATAAGGCCACGCATTGCAGGAAGCATAAAAAAGTGTTTGGTACCAAAATATGTTTCACTAAATTTATAAAAATTCTTTCTCCAAGTGAGGGTGTTGGATTTTATCCTCTTTGGGCTAAGACTGTGAAAACATAATTGAATTTTGTGCAGATTCTTGCCATCCTCTGCATATTTGCAACCCCCCCCAGATGAAAGAAAAATGAAAGGCTTTTTGCATTTTCTTCCCATTTCATTCTTAAAAATGTCTTTTTAGCTGCATCTATATTCAAATTGTCATCCTTGTTTTTTCTCTTTTTTAACATAGCAACTTACTTTTATAACCATCATTTTACACCTAGATTCTCTTTGCTTTACACACACACACACACACACACACACACACACACACACACTCTTTTGCTCTCTCTCTCACACTCACACTTTTTTCCTTAAAAGCAAGCAGATGAAAATCTAATGTGTGCTATCTTCTTGAATAGAAGATCAAATATACATGGACTAAGGAATAGTACCAGAGCTTATTGCATCCTTTTAAAGATTCAAATCACTTCATAGGTAGACAGAAGTGTTAACATAAGCATTAAGAATCTATCTTTATTTCCTGCAAAAAGAGAAAAAAAAAAAAAAAACACATAGGAAGGAAATCTAGCAGTTTAGAATTGGAAAGCACCTTATAGAGGTGTATCAAAATAGGTACAGTTAGATGTTTAGATGGTAGTTTACAATTTTTGGTATTTGTTACAGTAATAGGTTATATTAAGATATTGAATTTCAATAACACTATAATTGATACTTTGAGATTTATTGACATACTTAATAACAATTCTCCTTAAAAGTTGATGCCTAATACAATGTTTGCGAGAAATTTGGATAACCCTATAAGTAGATATAAGGTTGACCAAGTAGATGATTCCCAATTAGATTCATCATGATGAGACACATGTTTATTATAGCCTCAGTGCCTCCCAGAAGCATGATGAGTGCTCAATAATTACTTATTGAATGTATGTGTGTCATAGTACCCATTAAGGGACACGTATTTGTGTTCAGGGCTCCTATTGTCTGCTGCACAGGAAAGAACTTCGTCTAGAGAGTTGTGACCTACTCAGGCTAACAGAGAGTCACAGTGAGAAGCCAGGTCTTCTGAAATAAATTTGTGAATGCTCATTTAAGTTTTCTTATATGATTCCTTTCTTACTAAAGCCAAAATGATGGCAAAAGTACATGTATTTCATGCTACAAAACTATATTTGAATTTCTTTAGCTAATAATATACTATAAGAAGTAAATACTATACCACTTGTTATGGCCCTCAGGAGAACAAAGATTATAACAACGTTAGCCTATTAGTTCATGTTTTATATATTCTTATATGTATTGACCATGTCAAACAAATACTATGCTCTATTTTCTCTTAATCTGATGGCCGTCTTGGATTTTATTATAGATGGCATAATCAAGTTTTTTTGGACTGAAAATTCGGTAGATCTCCCATTGCAAGTTAAGCCCAAATAATGACCAGTGATCTGAATGGCCGTTAAAAAGTGCTTTTCTTCTTTAATTCTAGAAAATTTCCCTTCTTGTCAATTTTTGTCTACAAAATTTTGCATTCTTCCCATAAAGAAAACTTCTCCTCCAAATTATACATGATTTAGGCCCATGTTATCCGCCCATGTTCAGAAATACTTTCTTAGACACAAAATGTCAATGACAGCCCACAATTTCCCTATCTCCTTAAGTTTCCACACATGTAGTTAACATTTTAGAACTTTGCATTACAGATATTTACAAACTTATAACAAAATATTAATGAGCTTACTTCTCTCAAATTTCCTCTACATTCTTCAAATTTATTCTCTTTGACTCAATATATTAACAATGATTTTATATGACCATTTTCTATAGAAAGAATAAACAATAATTTAGTTTTACTTTTGGAAAACAAGAAAGCATTTTTAAAAGGAATCTCTGTTTTTATTTTTGGAGACCTGTGATTTTCAGAAAAAATCTGTAGAGTGATGGTAAAAGTGTTGTCTAAAGCTGCTGTCAGCTTCATCCTTTTCTATATGCTTATGATTGAACTTGGCATAAGGAGTACTCTTTCTTATGCTTTATTTATTTCATTTTATTATGAAATGAAACTTATCATTAGTCCACAGACTTGTACATAAATTTTGAATTTATTTATAGCTCATATTTTCTGAAGTAGCAATAATATACAATTGCATGATAAATTGAATTAACAAAAGTAAGAAAAATGAGACATAGTAAAAACCAAGGAAAGAAAGCAAAGTGACTACAGGTAGAAAGGCAGATTTCTCCCCATAGTTACAGGTTTCTCCCAATAGTTAGTTCATGCATTCTCTTCAAGGTTAGAAATGTATGCTCTTAAATCTTGCATGCAATATGAGTGATGCTGAGCTACATTTGTCTTTAAGATTTCTAGTAGGGAATAATAATAAAAAAAGGCAACAGGGCTAGTCTTGCTTTCTGAGTCATAAATTTTGACCAAGAGAGATACAACTGTATATTACACTGTGAAAAGAGATAGACGCTGTGTGCCCAAGTAACAATGTTCTTGACGAAAACATTGAATTTCATTGAGCTCTTTCTTATAACCTTCCTCTATGGAGGTCTTCAATGGAAATTCTGTCACATCAATTTGTAGAACCAAATGATGTTGTGTAGGAGACTGTTACCTTGGATAAACTATTTTTATCTGAGTGATAAATTTTAAAACTATCAGAGAGAATAGATGATACGTGTTTGAGGAAAACCCTCCATAAATGTTGTTTTTCCATTCAAGCTCTTGATAGATCTTGGGCTACAGTGGATTTGGGGTTCTGCTCATGACAGGCCTGATGTTCTTTGGAAGTGCAGATCATGTGCATGGACCCTGCTCTAATACTCAGCCACACTGTGGGTAATGTTGAGATTTTATGACAAATTGTGAAATGTCTATCTCAGGTGCTGTTTTGGTCAGCTTTTTTTTGCTACAGTGACCAAAAGATCTGACAAGAAAAACTTTAAGAGGAGAAAAACGTTTATTTGGGGTTCATGGTTTCAGAGGTCTCAATCCATAGAAGGTTGACTTCACTCCTAGGGCCTGAGGTGAGGCAGGACATCATGGCAGAAGAGTGCGGCAGATGAAAGCAGCCCAGGATGTGGTACCAGGAAGCAGAGAGAGAGAGAGAGCCCTCTCTCACTATGGACAAAATATACACCCAAGGACATGCCCCCAGTGACCCACCTCCTCCAGCCACACCATCCCTGCCTACAGTTACACCCAGTTAATCCCCATCAGGGGATTAATGCACTGATGAGACTAAGGTTCTCATAACCCAATTATTTCACCTCTACACTTTCTTGCATTGTTTCACACATAAACTTTTGGGGACATCTAATATCTAAACTCTAACAGGAAAATTGCTGAAGAGAAGGCCATATACCTTTGTGCAATGTGGGCTGAGGTGAAATCAGGGCAGCCAAGATTTTTCTCTGAAGAGTGCTTTAGGAACTCTTCTAACAAATATTTGGCCAGTAGAAGCTTTAAAATTTTGTTCTATACCACGTACAAAGGAATTTAACTTATTGTAAATATAATTTAACATCTACTTTATCAAAAACATTCTCAATAAAATACAATAAAATAACTTCCTGGTATACAGCCAAAGTCCAACCAGGAGACAGACTCGACACTAGTAATTTGAGCAGGAAAAACAGATTTCTGAATCTTGTGTTTATTTTATTTTAAATTAATGTATTCTTTACATATGATAGGATTTGCTGTTTTTAGTGGGCAGTTTTGTGAGTTTTGATAAATACATTCAGGCATGCAACCATTGATACCGCTGGTTATTGTTGATGAGGCCTGCTTCCTCACTTGTATAACATTATAAAAGCAAGCATATAAAGCAGGGTTTATTTAAAAAGGGCAATACAGACTTCTCCCTGAAGGGAGAAGGGGGCCATAGCTGGTATCCTGGTATCCCAAGAAGTGAGCATGTTCTGCCTCTTTTATACATCCTAGATTCTTTGTTCTTCTATTATTTTCCTCCTTATCTCTCTCCTTGCTGTGTATATTACTAGGTCCAGGAGATGGCCTAGGTGAGATGGCCAAAAGTTGAGAAGCAGATGGGCTGGAGAGGCTAAGATGGAGTGATCCTGGCAGAAAGGGGACCAGGACTCATTAATAACAACTTTTATCTTCTGTGCAATTCCCCTTCTCCCTCCCTTTCCCTCCCACCTCTCTTCCCTATTTAGTGGTAATCTTCTTCTCATGCTCTTCTTCCCTATCCCATTTTGAGTCACCCCCTTTATATCAGAGAAGACATTCGGCCTTTGTTTTTTAGGGATTGGCTAACTTCACTTAGCATAATCTGCTCTAATGCCATCCATTTCCCTGCAAATGCCATGATCTTGTTATTTTTTAGTGCTGAGTAATATTCCATTGTGTATAAATGCCACATTTTTTTAATCCATTCATCCATTGAAGGGCATCTAGGTTGGTTCCACAGTCTTGCTATTGTGAATTGTGTTGCTATAAACATTGATGTGGCTGTGTCCCTGTAGTATGCTGTTTTCAGGAAGATGGAAGGAGACCTTCATTGTTATACAGATTACATGTATGACGATGTGAGGAAAAAAAAAAAGAAGTGTGTCACATTAGATCAGGTAGAGAGAACTGATGGGAGGGGAGGGGAGGAGAAGGGGGGATAGGAAGGACAGCAGAATGAAATAGACACTAGTATTGCTGTATGCATATACGTGACTGTATGACCAATGTGATTCTGCAACCTATACACTCAGAAAAATGAGAAATTATACCCCATTTGATTCAAATGTATGATATGTCCACATCATTGTACTTCCATGTGTAACTAATTAAAACAAATAAAAAAATAACAACTTTTACAACTCCCTGTAGAGAGGGACAATTCCTGGGACAGGTTGGAGCAAGGGCAGGTTATCTTGATAAGGGTGGAGGAAGGGCTCTGAAGGCATTAACATTTAAATCACTCAGGGGTGGTGCCCAACTTCTTTAACTCAGAGATGGCCTTCAATCTTTCAATCTGACCTTATTTACCTATCTATACTGACTGCCTGTCTTTAATTTTAGCTTCACCATCTTCATTATCTATCTTCTTTCTTTCTGTCTATCTATCATCTATCTATCTATCTATCTATCTATCTATCTATCTATCTATCTATCTATCCATCAATCCATCCATCCATCCTATCATGTCAAAAACTTCTGCCAAGCTACTCTGCCATCAATCCTTCTTCTCTTCCAAAGGCCTGGAAACCACTGACTTTTCTGTCCCTACAATTTTGCCTCTTATAGAATGTATGTACAGACTGGCTGTTTCACTCAGCATAATGAATGGTACATTCATTATGGTACATTCTGTTGCATGTACCAGGTGTTTGTTCTTTACTGATCAATGGGATCCCCTGGTACCAAGCTGCCATATCTTTTGTCCATTCCATATGTGAGGGACAGTTGGGCTCGCTGCTTTTTTTTTTTTGGGGGGAGGGCCTATTATGAATAAAGTCACAAAAAATGTTTGTGTTCAAGTTTTGGTATGTATATAAATTTCATTTCTTTTACCATAGAGTTATCTTCAAATAATGCCATTTCACTTCATGTGGAATGTAAACACCTTCCAACAGTGTATTCCTAATCTTCCCTTCAATCTTTCTGTGCTAGTTTTGCCACAAATTATACTTTAGTTATGCAATAACCCCATAAAACATTGCTATCATTTTTGCTTTAGATAATTAAAGAACTTTTCAAAGACATCATTGTGTACACAGTTCTGATGACAGGGTTTTTTTTCCTCCAGTACTTTAAAAAATACTCCCAGAGAAAACATAAAGGACAATCTTTGTGAACTTAGGATGTACAATATCTTTTGTTTTTATTTTTTGATGGGATATAGAAAACACTTAACTATGAAGAATTATTATCAAAAATTTAGACTTCATCAAAATTTAAAAAAAAAATCTGCCTTTTACTATTGATCAAGGTGACTTTAATGTTTCCTTCCTTTTGAATAAACTTTAGACAAGCTTCTTCAGGCGCTAGACTTCTGCCCTGCCTTTTACTCTGGAGTTAATAGAATCTTCATAGTCTAAATGCAGAGGTCTCCCCACCTGTTCTTGGAGCACAGACTTTAGAAAACTTGTCCTTAAAAATCCTCTCTGTCCCTTTGAGATATAATCTTTTCAAAAGGCTCTGGCCAGTTTTAAAACCCAGAACATGGTTTTATGGACCTGAGGACAATCCCTTTGACATGTAATCATTAAAGAAGACAGTGCCTCTTCTGCCATTCTGTGCAGCAGAGTAGGAGCCTAGCTTTAGTGGGCCAGCTTGCTTCACGTTGTAAAGGCACCTCTTGTCATGAAGGCATGGGTCAGTTACTCTTCTTTTGGGTCAGACCAGTTAGTAAACATGGCCTGTTTTTTTCACATTAGTTCTTAAAATCTCTCTCTTCCATTGTTTCAGCAGAGTTGGGTTGAGACTTTATTTTGGTCTTTTATCCTATTGCAAGATCCTTGAACAAGGTCTTACTTACCTTCTTAAACTTTGTTTAGTGCAATATTTACTTTGGCAGTATGTGCTATTAATGATATCAAAAGGCAAGCCATAAATAGGGAGAAAGCATGGACAATGCATATATTGAAAAAAAGATGTCTATCAAGAAGATACAAAGATCTCTTACACTCCATATTTTGAAGACAAACGACCCTATACAAGGAGCAGAGTTTAATCAGATACTTCACAAGAGAAAATAAGAGTGGTCAATATGTACATAAAAAGATCTTTACTATCTTTGTCATGGTAATATAAATTAAAACTATAATGAATCATCAACTAAAATAAGAACAAAAGAGTTCTTGTTAAGATGTGAAGCAGTTATAACTTTTATACATTATTAGTGGGAATGTAAAGTATTACAACATCTTTGGAGGGCCATATAAGCAGTTGTTTAAAAGTTAAATATGCATTCATCATATAGTCCAGAAACTCCCCTCATAATAGAAATGAAAATGCATGTATACATAATGACTTTATAGAAGAATGATCAGGACAATTTTATTTATAGGCTCTCATGAATGAAAAGAAACCAAACATCCCTCTTCAGGTAATTTGATAAACAAACTGTAGTGTACCCACATGATGGAAAACTACTCATCAACGAGAAAACATGAATTATTGATAGCAGATAACACAAATGAATTTCAATATCATGCTAAATGAGATGTCAGGCATGAAATATACAAACTTACATAATGATTCAATTTACTTGATCTTCTAGAAGGTATAAAATTAATCTATAAACATCAAATTAGTGGTTACTTGGGGTGAGGATGAGGATGAGAATTGAGAGTAAAGGGGCATTAGGGAGTCATTTTGGTTGATGGAAATGCTCTATAGCTAAATGATTATGGTAGTTACACTAATACCCTCGTGAAATCTCATAGCTCCATGTGCTTCAAATGAATGCATTTTATTTTATGTAAAATTTATTGCCATGTAGTTGGTCAAAACAAAACAGAACAAAGTTCTAACAAACTGAGAATAATTTCAAACCCATGTTGAGAACAAAGACCAGGTCGCATGTATTTTGCAAGAAAAATGCAACTTGAAAAACTAGAGAAAGGTGGATTTTAAACTACTTACTAGAGAAATGTGACAAAGTAAATAGGTCTCCAGTTTGGGTGATATGTGTTGAATTTGTGACAATGGAAAAGAAACTTACTGTACTTAAAATTCATATGGATTCACAAAAGATCCAAAACAGCCAAAGTGACCTTACGAATGAACAAAAGATGGAGACATTACACTACCTGCTTTCAAGACAAATTGTAAAAGTATGGTGATTAACACAGTAGGGCACTGGCAAAAAGAGACATAGATAAATAACAGAACAGAGTGCAGACATAAACCCATGTATATATAGTCAACTGTCTTTTACAAGGGTGCCAAGAAAACACAATGGAAAAAATGTAGTGTCTTGAATGAATGGTATTAGAAAAACTGGTCATCCACATCCTCCTCTACTGAAAAGCACACACCAAAATGAAACCATGAAATTGGACCCCAAAATGGACTAAGACTTCAATGTAAATCCTGTTGAAACCATAAACTATAATAAAACATAGGGGAAAACTTCCCTTGGGGACTGGAGAGGTACAAGAAGGGAATGGGAAGGACATTTTTATAGCTTCTCCTTGCTGTGGAGTAGTGTGCCAGGCATTTTACAATTCCCATTTTTGGGTCTGGGTAATGATTTGTTGGATATGACACCAAAAGCACAGGAACAAAAGCAAAGATAGACTAGCAGAAAAGCATCGAACTACAAAGATTCTGCAGAGCAAAGGAAACAATCAACAGAGTGAAAAGACAACCCTAGAATGGGAGAAAAGATCTGACAACCAAGTATCTGAAAATGGGTTACTTCTGAAACAAACTCTTAAGAGCAATAGCAAAAACTCCAAGCAACCTAATTTAAAAACGGGCAAAGGATTTGAACAGCAATTTCTCTAAAGAAGATACAAATGGATAATGGGTATTTGAAAAAGTTGCTTAAAATCTTAATCATCAGGGAAATGCAAATCAAAACTATGAGATTCACCTCACACCTATTAGGAAGCTTAGTATAATCATAAAAATTTTTTAAAAAAGATGTGTTGGTGAGAATGTAGAAAAATTGAAAACTTGTACATTGTTATGGGAATGTAAAGTGGCACCGAATCTGTGGAAAAGAGAACAGCAATTCTGTAAAGTATTTAAAATGGAACTGCCATATGACCCAATGATCCTTCTTTTGAGTTTTTATCCAAAAGATTGAAATTGGGCTCTTAAAAATGTGTCTATACTTCTGTGCTGATTGCAGCATGATTCAAAATAGCCAAGCTATGGAAGCAACCTAAGTGTCTAGCAGTGGATGAATAAAGCGGCATATGTACACAATATAACAGCCTTAAAAAGGAGATTCTGATATTTGTGACAACATGGCTGAGTCTGAAGAACATTAGGCTAAGTGACAGGAACCAGTTTTAGGAGGGTGAATATGGTACCATTCAATTTATATGTGGTATCTAAAATAACTGAACTCTTAGAAGTAGACAGTGTACTAATGGTTGCCTGGGGATGGGAGAGGGGTAAGGGAAGTTGTTTAATGGGTGTAAAGTTTCAATTATCTTTGGTGACTAAGTTCTAGAGATCTGTTGTACAACATGGTGATTACAGTTAACAATATGGTTTTGTGTACTTCAAAATTTTTTAAGAGGATAGATCTCAAAATAGGTAATATAAACACATCAAGTAAGTAAAAACAAACAGGTACCCCAGAAAAGAAAACAAATAGAGGACACAAGGACACTTTGGAAGGTAGTAGATAAGTCTGTTACCTTGATGGTCATGGGTGTCTACATAAGTTCAAATTCATCAAATTATACATGTTAAATATGCACAGTTCATGATTTTGTCTATCAATGATTCCTCAGTAAAGGTTTTAACAATAAATCATACTAATAATTGTAAAAATATGAAAACAGGCTGTGCCTATCTCCCATCTCTTCCTTCTGACCTCATTTGAAATTTGCTTGAGCAAGTTTTAAGCACTGATCTCTGGTAGTTGAGCCCACTCCATAGTGTGCCCTGAGCTAACTGCCCTCCAGGATGACCTTGACCTGATCTCTCCTTGAGGAATGGAGAGGCACAAGAAGGGAATGGGAAGGACATTTTCACAGCTTCTCCTTGGTGTAGAGTATTGTGCCAGGTACTTTACGGTTCCCATTTCATTTAATTCTTAATGGAGCCCTAGTGGTAACATCATGGCTTTCTGTTTTAGAGAGAGAAAGCAATACATCCTCTGCACACAGCTAGTAAGTGGCCCAGGCTGGATCTGAAACCACTCTGGAACAGGGGCACAGCTTTACCTCACCACTCTAGGTATAGCTCCTTTTTCCAGATTCTTTCTTCTTGCACATTACCTTGCAATTATTTAGATCTCTGTTCCCCTAGGCTGTGAAGAAGTGTTTCATTTGTCTCTTATCTCAGGCACCCAATGGCTGGTGCTGGGTCAACATCTGAGAATGTAACAGCTCACAATGAGATGAACTGTGCTTGGAATTTCAGATTTACAACTGTAGGACCTACTGGAAATATCCCTGCATTCTCATAATATGATTTTCTAGCAGAGCTTTCAAGTCAAGTTGAAATAAGAAAGAAAGTAACAAAGGGTAAATTGTCTGAATCTCAGGCTGAGTTATTTCTCCATTGGTTTTAAGTTCAAGGAGATGATGTTTATTAGTTCTTTGATATAATCTAAAATGGGCATTCCATTTGGGGGAACAATCAGTGTTTAACCTGCCAGTACAGCAATCCTCTGCTGCAGTTAGCCTCACCTTTGGTTCTTTTTGATCAGATTATTGCAATGAATTGTGCTTAGAGCTGGAAACTGCTCAGAAGTGGAAGGCGGTAATATGCATTTACTCTATTTAGCTGTGCTTTCCACTGTAACTCCTTTCTAGAGACTGAAGTAAAGGTTTATTTGCTTTTGGGGAAGTTCACAGTGCTGACAGTAATCTACAGAGTCTCATGACTGCAGATCTAAACAGCTTGAAAAGCACACCAGAACCTATCTCCTTGTTCTTTATTGTGCCAGCATTGAGGTCATCCAGGGAACTGCTGCTCACATTTATAAAGTTGAAGCTCTGCACTACTTTGGGAAAAAAGAGAAATTACTTTTTTTGAAATGTCCCATGGAACCAAATGTTTCGACCTCTAGTATAAAAAGCATAGTTGTGGTGGGCATTTTCTGGTGCCTACAAAAGTTCTCTTTTCTTCTTTGCTAATAAAAATCTGGTTTTATTTGGGGCTCAATTATTTAGGCCCAAGAGGTGAGGCTAGTTTGCATGATTCAACATGAAAATCCCATCCCTTAGCCATTGATTGGTTTTAGTGTGAACATGTGGTTTAATTTCAACAAATGAGAAGTAATGGGAAAGCTGTTGGGAAGACTTCTGAAAGACACTTTCCCCCTCCTCCTAAGAGCACTGCATGAAGGAAAGATGCTCATTTGCTCTTTTCTCTCTTCCTGCTTTGGTTGCTGTTATGGTTTGTGTGTGAGGGGTCCTCCAAAAGCTCACATGTGAAACAATGCAAGAAGGTTCAGAGGAGAAAGGATTGGGTTGTGAGAGTCTTAAACCAATCAATGAACTAATCCCCAGATGGGATTAACTGAGTGGTAATTGGAGGCAGGTGGGGTGTGGCTGAGGCAGTGGTTAATCGGGGGCGTGGCCATGAGGGTATATAGTCTGATTCTGGAAAGCGGACTCTCTTTCTCTGTGCCTCCGGATCATGATGTAGGCTGCTTCCCTCTGCCAAAAAGCCAAACTCTTCCGCCATGATGTCCTGCCTCACCTTGAGCCCTGAGGAATGGAGCCTGCTGTCTGTCTATAGATTGAGACCTCTAAAATTGTGAGCCCCTAAATAAACCTTTCCTCCTCTGTAGTTGTTCTGGTCAGGTCTTGTGAAACACTTCCCTGCCCTGTTCTCTCAGAGGGCGTTCATCTACTGGCACCTCTGCTCTCAGGGGTGCACTGCTTGAGGCTGTGAGGAGAAGGCTAAGCTAGTTCCCTCCATCCAGACTCGGCATAGTTGCAGTAGGGAACCAATTCTGGTACTGCGAGAGGAAAAGGAATGATTTTATCACCTGGCTTGAGATGATCAGGTACTTCATTGCTGTGGAAAGCATTCTGACCACCGATTAATTGATTAAGGCAGAAGATGAGCTCCCTTCCCTCCTGCCATAAACCAGGGTGTGGGCATGAGCATGACTCAAGTCCTATTTTACACTAGGGTTTCACTGAGGAGTTACAGTTGCTTCATCCTTGATCTTTTAAAGTTTTTTTTTTTTAAAATATTCTTGGAAGCCTTTAGAAGATAGAGGCAATACAAACTAATCATCCAATTATGCATTTCTTAGGTGTTTGTAATCACTCAGTGAGGATTTGTTAAAATGATGAAGTCTTAAGCCCTGGCCTATTTTCAGCACTTACCTTTAAACATTGCTATTCATGTCCTTTGAGTTGAAAGTGATAAATAAGGAAGAGAAAACTGAGTAATTAGAATCTGATGTTTCATTTGGAATTGGCAGGAGTACAGTTGTGTGTATGTTCTCTAATCAGTATAACCTTGCATACCTACAGTATGCCTTAATCTAGCCACTGTGTTCTATCATGTTTGTTTCAGGATTTCCTTTTCCTTCCTTCTTTCTTTCTTTCTTTTTTTTCCTAGTAAGGATATGCACTAACTTTCCAGAGACTTTAGACACCACTGTAAATAATTTACACCGTGACAAATTCCTGCCCAAGGTACAGAGTGCAAGGCATTTGTGGGGTCAGGCCACACATTACTCTGACTTGCTGGCAGTTCAACTGCACCTACGGGTGCCAGGGAAAAACAAGCTTCTCCCTTATTACATATACTGAAAACAGGACATGTACCTTTTGAATATTCTGAAGATTTATCCTTCTTCCAGGAGTAGATGGCCCCCCACTGACATCTTAAACCTTGGCTAGAAAGTTACATGACCCTTGGTATTGCTATTAAAACACAGTTACTTATATCAAAATGTGTTCTATTTTATTTTCCTCCTCTTTGGTATTCATGCCCTTTCTTCAGGTGGCTGGAGAATTTCTGCAATATGTAGTGTGTCTATAAATATTTCATTACTGCAAACAAAAATATCCAGGGCTCTTTTTGTGGGTTGGGGTAACCAGTATCTTTTTACAGATCCCCAAATTGCCCAAGGATAGTTGGTGCACTGAAAGTCAAAATAGAGTTCACAATGATTTAATTTGCTCTGATGTTATTTTGGGGAAACAGATCCAGAATCATTCCATTCTAGTCTCTGACCACATGACTTCAGTATTAATTTTGACTTGGAGGCATATGCTTATAGATCTTACACAGACTAAAAATACGCATTTTTTTTTTCTTAAAAGCCATTTTTAAAATTACTCAGTAAAAAATGCCAATTAATGTCCTAGATAAACTTTATTTTACATTTTGTTTCTGGTCTTTTTCCCATAAGGAATAAGTATCTTGATTATATTGAGCATTTGCAATTTGAATATCATAGTAACCTTCTAAGGATTTCATTGACTTTAAACTTGAATAGTGCTCTTTAAGGATAAAATATACTGAGAGTCTTTAGTTCTTACATCTAGAATCTCCATTGATGTCTTTTTTTTTTTTTTTTTTTTTTTTAAATAAGTGTTATCAGGATCGAAATGAAGTGGCAGTAGAGACTGAGATTATGGGCCAGGATCTCCAGTAACCCAAATATGATGAGTCAAAGAGGCTATAACAGCGGTATTGGAAGGAAAATGGGGAGTTGGATCTCACCAGGAAGGACTAAAGTATATAGTAAAATGGGAGATATATTCAGAGTTATATAATCATGATACAAGCACTTGGACATTACATTTACTCTTATACAATCTGGTGCTAAAACAATATTTTATAGGGGTCATACATACAGGCTATTTACCAGAGAATATGGAAGTAGTTCAATATTTAAAAAGTGGCTACATTCATTCCTGTAAATACCTTGCCTTCATCTAGCAGGTGCCCTTCAATGCAAGCAGATCAAAATTGGCTCTTGACACAACACAGGGAGTTGGTACCTGTTCCCTGCATTGGTTTCTTTTGATTCCTAAGCCAGTAAATGTATTGTTAGCCACTCTTATGGTTGTGTTTCTGTTGGCCTTCTGGCCTAAACAAAAGTTTGTCTTGTTTTCCTTTTTTTAATGATCATAAATTCAGAATACCAAACTAAATGGAAATCTCCTTGGCTATATCTTTTTATTTCAAAAATCATACTTCTCCTATCAGTGATGCATGGTTAGGTATAGAAAGGTGTCCCAGTCCAGAGTCGGCTGAAGTCCCATTCTCCTTTCGATGCCTCCATCTTCCTTCCATTCTTACCACATCACAAAATCTCAGGCCACCCATGATTCCCTGTCTCCATGCCAGTGGGAGTCTAAAATTACCTGCCTTATACACGCAGCAGCACTTCACTGTTGGGCTTCCATTAATCCTCGAAACACCTCCTGCTCTTACCTTTAGGGACCCCACGAGGACACTTTTCCTGTACTTCCCTAGCCACTTCTCAGTCCCAATTGTCAACTTCTCCTTTGTTCTTTTTTTTTTTTTTTAATTTTTTATTGTTGGTTGTTCAAAACATTACAAATTTCTTGACATATCATATTCCACACTTTGATTCAAGTGGGTTATGAACTCCCACCTTCACCCCATACACAGATTGCAGAATCACATCAGTTACACATCCATTGATTTACATATTGCCATACTAGTGTCTGTTGTGCTCCGCTGCCTTTCCCATCCTCCCCCCTCCCCCCTCCCCACCTCTCCCCTCCCCTCCTCTCTCTCTACCCCCTCCACTGTATAACCCTGAGGGTCTCCTTCCATTCCATGCAATTTCCCTTCTCTCTCCCTTTCCCTCCCACCTCTCATCCCTGTTAAATGTTAATCTTCTTCTCCTGCTCTTCGTCCATACTCTGATCTTAGTTACTGTCCTTATATCAAAGAAGACATTTGGCATTTGTTTTTTAGGGATTGGCTAGCTTCACTTAGCATAATCTGCTCTAATGCCATCCATTTCCCTGCAAATTCTATGATTTTGTCATTTTTTAATGCAGAGTAATACTCCATTGTGTATAAATGCCACATTTTTTTTATCCATTCGTCTGTTGAAGGGCATCTAGGTTGGTTCCACAGTCTTGCTATTGTGAATTGTGCTGCTATGAACATCAATGTAGCAGTGTCCCTGTAGCATGCTCTTTTTAGGTCTTTAGGGAATAGACCAAGAAGGGGAATAGCTGGGTCAAATGGTGGCTCCATTCCCAGCTTTCCAAGAAATCTCCATACTGCTTTCCAAATTGGCTGCACCAATCTGCAGTCCCACCAGCAATGTACAAGTGTACCCTTTTCCCCACATCCTCGCCAGCACTTGTTGTTTGACTTCTTAATGGCTGCCAATCTTACTGGAGTGAGATGGTATCTTAGGGTGGTTTTGATTTGCATTTCTCTGACAGCTAGAGATGTTGAGCATTTTTTCATGTACTTGTTGATTGACTGTATGTCCTCCTCTGAGAAGTGTCTGTTCAGGTCCTTGGCCCATTTGTTGATTGGGTTGTTTGTTCTCTTATTGTCTAATTTTTTGAGTTCTTTGTATACTCTGGATATTAGGGCTCTATCTGAAGTGTGAGGAGTAAAGATTTGTTCCCAGGGTGTAGGCTCCCTATTTACCTCTCTTATTGTTTCTTTGGCTGAGAAAAAACTTTTTAGTTTGAGTAAGTCCCATTTGTTGATTCTAGTTATTAACTTTTGTGCTATGGGTGTCCTATTGAGGAATTTGGAGCCCGACCCCACCGAATGTAGATCATAGCCAACTTTTTCTTCTATCAGACGGCGTGTCTCTGATTTGATATCAAGCTCCTTGATCCATTTTGAATTCACTTTTGTGCATGGCGAGAGAAAGGGATTCAGTTTCATTTTGTTGCATATGGATTTCCAGTTTTCCCAGCACCATTTGTTGAAGATGCTGTCCTTCCTCCATTGCATGCTTTTAGCCCCTTTATCAAATATAAGATAGTTGTAGTTTTGTGGATTGGTTTCTGTGTCCTCTATTCTGTACCATTGGTCCACCCACCTGTTTTGGTACCAGTACCATGCTGTTTTTGTTACTATTGCTCTGTAGTATAGTTTGAAGTCTGGTATCGCTATACCGCCTGATTCACACTTCCTGCTTAGCATTGTTTTTGCTATTCTGGGTCTTTTATTTTTCCATATGAATTTCATGATTGCTTTCTCTATTTCTACAAGAAATGCCGTTGGGATTTTGATTGGCATTGCATTAAACCTATAGAGAACTTTTGGTAATATCGCCATTTTGATGATGTTAGTTCTGCCTATCCATGAACAGGGTATATTTTTCCATCTTCTAAGATCTTCTTCTATTTCTCTCTTTAGGGTTCTGTAGTTTTCATTGTATAAGTCTTTTACCTCTTTTGTTAGGTTGATTCCCAAGTATTTTTTTTTTTTTTGAAGATATTGTGAATGGAGTGGTTGTCCTCATTTCCATTTCAGAGGATTTGTCGCTGATATACAGGAATGCCTTTGATTTATGCGTGTTGATTTTATTCTCCTTTGTTCTTGACCTTTAATTTTTGGAAGGCTTCATGGCTGCCCATTTGCTGTTCATACTACATTCATTCCTACATGGTTCCCATTTACTTTCTTGGTTTTACATACTATATTCTGGTGACTCCCCAAATTCATATAAGTCCAGTCCTCTTTCTTAAGGTTCATGACTTAAATTCCCCACCTGATGTGTTTGTTTAGAAACACCAAATAATTTGATTGTGACATAACTGAAACTGAACTATTAATCTTTTGGTTTTAGATTTACTATTCTTGAAGTCTTTTAACTCTTACATTTGCTCTTGTTATAAGTGAAGAAATATGCCTTGATATTAACTTTCCCAAACTGTCACATAAATCTCTAACCAAGTTCCCTAAGATTTATTTACGGTCCCAGTAATTGAACCCAGGGGCACTTAATTACTGAGCCACATTCCTAACACTTTTTTTTTTATTTTTTAAAATTTTTTTATTAGAGACAGGGTCTTGCTAAGTTGCTGAGGCTGGCTTTGAACTTGCAATCCTCCTGCCTCAGGCTCCGGAGCTGCTGGAATTATAGGCACGTGCCACCATGCCTGGCTTTCCCTAAGTTTCAATGCTAGGGTATATATCTTGAAACTGACCACTATGTTCTGATGCCACTAGTGTAGGTTAAGGCACAAGCTTCTCTCCATTTGCCACCACATTACCTTCCTTTTTGATTTTTCTACTTGTAATCTTGCCAAACTCTAATCTACTTCCCTTAAATGAGGTAAAAATATGCTTTTTTTTTTTTTTTTTTTTTTTTTTGGCAGGGGAGATTGAATCCAAGAGTGTTCTACCACTGAGCTACATATCCCCAACCCTTTTTATTTTAATTTGAGGTAGGGTTTCACTTAGTTGGTAAGGCTGGCCTCTAGCCTTAGTCTCCAGGATAGCTGGCTGTATTTTTTTTTCTTTATTTTAAAATAAAATTTATATTTTGTAATTCTACTCTGGGTTACTCTAAGAGGTAGACATCATACACAATTAAATGTGTATGGATTTTATTAGGGAGTCACTTATTAGAGAAATTGGGTAAGTTAGAGGCCATCAGACCATGGTGCAAAACTGATTTCAAGAGAAGAGAGGACAAGAAAGTTGGTTGTTAGTGTCTCACACAGCTCAGTCTAGGGACAGTGTGAGGAGACTGTGGAAGAGACTTTGAGTTAAAGTTGGTTGTCAAAGGTGTCTGCGCATCTGTTGTAGTTAGTCACTGGCAGCAGAGCAGCCTGTATGAAGCATGGCTGAGCCCCACTATGGGTATCAATGCAGTAGCTAGAGTCTTTAGACAGTTACAGCCAGT
Source organism: Marmota flaviventris (assembly GCF_047511675.1). Classification (NCBI taxonomy): domain Eukaryota; kingdom Metazoa; phylum Chordata; class Mammalia; order Rodentia; family Sciuridae; genus Marmota; species Marmota flaviventris. The sequence continues at coordinate 26,781,856 of NC_092498.1, forward strand.
TGTGGTGATACATGCTTGTAATTTTAGTTATTCTGGAGGCTAAGACTAGAGGCCAGCCTTAGCAACTAAGTGAAACCCTATCTCAAATTAAAAATTAACTGCAGGTAGTTCTCATAGCTACTTGTAATAGTTTTGAAGGGCTGTTGTAACAAATTAGACCACAAGCTGGGTTGCATTACAAAACCAGATACTTATTATCTTACAGTTTAGATGACAAGAAGTTCAAAATCAAGATGTTTGTGCAGTTGGTTCCTTCTGGAGGCCCCAAGGAGAGCTAATTCTTGCTTCTCTCCTAGACTCTGATGGCTCCTCTCAATCCTTATATTCCCCAACTTGTAGCATGAGTATAACCTCTTCCCCTATATTCACACTGCCTTCTCCAGGTCTTTGCCTGTCTGTCTCCACTCATTCATTTAGAGCAACATTGATGGGATCAAAATCCCACCTTAAGTACAACTGAAAATTTAATTACATCTGAAAAGATGCTGTCTCTGAATAGATCAAATTCTAATGTTCTGAATGGATGTGAATTCTGGGAACCTATTCAGTGTTCTACCTTGATATACCTCCTTAAACCTTAAATAAATAGAACACAAGTAAATTTAAATGAATGAGGTGTAATAAAAATAAGAAGTATATAAAATATGTGATTAGGGTAGTGTAGGGAAAACCTCAATTAGTGGGGAACACCTGAGAGACCTTGAGGTAGAGTATGATGGTATAAATGGAATGGAAGGGAGAGTAAAATAGATGTTTCAAAGTAAGAATCCACAAAACCCAACTGACTAAATACATATATGAATGCCTGATGTGGCTGACAGAGTGGTGGAACAGGCAAAGCATTGGGAAAGACAGGTAATTTTGGCAAACTTAGGAGTTAAAATTTGGCTAATAAAAATTCATAGCAGTAGAATGATATATGGGGAAAATATCTATGTTTCTATATATCTGTTAGACAAATGCTAACAGATACATAGAAATAAAGGTTACAGTTAAAGTGGCTGAAGACATAATGAGGAAGCTTCCCAAATAAGAAAGGGGGATATATACCATGCATTATTAATCATATAAATCTTGGACTAGAGAATAGTGTTTTCTTCACTAGATCTTCAAAAAATGGGCACATTTTTGAAGGGCGAACTTACCCTTGCCCATTGTGCAACAAAACAAAGTGACTAATGTTAAATAGTAACTTAGCTGGACATGAGGTTCATGTTTCCTACAAAACGGTCAACTGTTCCTGTCCTTGGAATTTCATATCCTGTGCAGGGAGTCGGAGGAAGCAGAAATGTAGGCACTTTGATTCCTCATTTTTCTGTACTACAGAATAATGTGAACTCTGATGGATAGTGTAAGATCCTTACATAAAAATGTACTGTAGATTTCAAAAGAAGAAAAATTCTTTTGCCCTTCCTATGCTCATGTTGCCCCAAACAGCTATTTTTCAGCATTTTCTTCAATAGTGCATCCCTACTCTCAAGTGAGGTTTAAATCAAAGTTTCCAATACTTGGCACTATTGACATTTTGTTTGGGGGAGTGCTTTGTAAGTTGTTCTGCAACATTCCCTATCCACTAGATGCCTTAGCACCATCCCTATACTAGTTGTGTTAGATGGCAGTGTCTTGTGAGGACAAAATCACCCCTGATTGAGAACCACTGGTTCAAATCATGGCTGTCTCATGCAAGATAAACTTAGTCTTCAGATTAAGAACCTAATATGATGACATGATGAAAAAATTTATTAAACTAGTTGTACATCAGGTAAAAACCTGAACCTAGCCAGGTTTGCTGATGATAGCTATACTGCAGCCAGACTACCATAGGTACATTTGAGGAATCCTTCAATCACCTGCCAAGTTTTGGAAGGAAGCTGCAACAAGAAGTGCTGAATTCTTCCCTATCCCCTGGTCTTTAGACTCCATTGAAGAATTTTCTGTAGGGAGATTATCTGAGTTCTATCCGTCACTGCAAATGAATGCCTAAGAATTGTCATATTAGCCTATTTCACGTTATCTTGTTTGTAGTTTTTAAAATGTCTTGGATAAAATCTCCTAATCTTGGAAAAGCCCAGTGAGACTCCTTTAGTTACTCTGCTCTTAAAGCTCAGGCTCATTAATGTCAATGTAATTGTCTTCCACTCCTTACAGGTATAGAATGTCAGACTTTAAAAGCTTTTCTGAGTTGCACTTGAGATTTCTTGGTGAATCTTGTTGATATTTCTTTTCTCCAGCCAGGATTCTCATCCCAGCAGGTCTTCTCTCCCTCCCTGTGAGTTTGTGGAGTTACACCCTGGCAAAGCACTCTCTCTCCTTCCTAATTCTCTTTAGCTTTTATTTGTGGCTTTGTTCTGTTGGGGGACTCAAACCTACAGTGAGTAAAATGTGGCTGATATCAAAACTGCTGACATTCTTTCAAAGCAGATTGAAAAAGCAGCCAAGTTTCAGGGTTGTGTTTAATTTGAAAAATTAGTTGGAAAGTCTTGCATGCAGGGCGGCATCTGGATGTTTGAAAAATGACATTGGTATTCCTAGCTGGAGAGAGGAGGCTGATCAGTGTGAAATAAAACAGGCATGCTTCTCACCATCCAAGCTTCAATCTTTTTTTTTTTTGCATGTGTCTTCCACTCCCTTTATCATTGAGGAGCTTTAAAATATCACCATGCATCTCCCTATCTCTTGGGCCTTGATGAAAAGAGTGTAACTAGAGTGGATCATGATGTGACAGTGCCTGGCACACACTGCCTATCATACATCACGCTTATTCCCCACTGCCATTACAAATGCTAAATGGCAGCCTTGGAAGAATTTTCCCTGTGGTGTCTCCAGCAGGAGTTTCCTTGACTGTATAATAATCAAATCTGACCAGATGGTGATGAGTCTGGGAATGCTTTCTGAATAGATGCCTTTTAATCATTCCTGTAGGTTTCCTAATTCAAAGTGGACCAATCAGCTTTAGGCTGTGCTTGTTATATGATATCTCACAATTTGGCCTAAAAGACTTAGAGGTTTCTCAAAAAACTAGAAATAGAACTACCATACAGTCCAGCTGCACCACTCCTGGTCACCATACTAGAGAGATAACTGCACACCCATGTTTATCATAGTAGTATTCACAATAGCCAAGTTTTGAAATTGGCCTGGATGCCCATCAGTAGATAAATGGATAAAGCAAATGAGATACATACATCCAATATTATATTATTCAGTCATAAAGAAGAATGAAGTCATGCCATTTGCTGGAAAATGGATGGAACTGGAGATCATTACATTAAGTGAAATAAGCCAGACTCAGAAAGAAAAATATTGCACCTTTTCTCTCATGTGTGGGATCTAGGGGAAATAATAGAAGGAAGACTGTTAGAGGAAAGGAAGGGGATCCAGGGAAGGTATGGGGAGAAGGGGATAGGCAAGATGGGTACTATCAAAGTATCACAGTATGTTATATGCATGTAAAAATTATCAGAATGAATCCCATTGTTTTGAACAATTAATATGCACTAATAATTTTTAAAAAATATTTTGTTGTCGATGGAACTTTATTTGTTTATATGTGGTGCTGATAATCAAACCCAGTCCTTCACACATGCTCGGCAAGTGCTTAACCACTGAGCTATGACCCAGCCCTAATATTTTTTTAGAAAACAAAAATGTGCTACTACCAATTGTGGTTTCCCATAGTTCTGTAGGAGGTTACTTTTCCCTATCTGCAGTAATTTTATTTTAAGAGATTGAAGTGACAAATTGTGGCAGATTGACAGCCACAGAAGCTGCAAACCTGATTACATAGACTTGGACTCTGTCAGTGCTTTTGTGTGTACTTAGCTTATATTGGAAAGGTTATCGCTGGTCTCAAGTTTGTACATTATTGTCATACACTTGAGGTTTGAGCTTTTGAATGTCTGACCTTTATGATTTGGGCTGCTGTAGTGGTGTTGCGAGGCACTACCCGGATCCTCTTCAGGAGCAGTGTGCTCATTTGCTGAGTTGTTGGCTGCCCAGGGCTTAGTGCTGGGTCCATCTTCAGTAATAGTTGGCCTCAGCAGAAGGTAGCTGCTTCTCTCCAGTTCAAACCTTCCTGATGTGCTCATTTCCATGCGTGGTCTGGGCAGGATACAAAACCCACTCCTTTGCCTTAATCCTTGACAACTCTGAAGGGACGTGCTAACTCCAGAGTTCAGGATTGACTGAGGTCTCTGGTGATTGTTTTGCAATTCAACTTCTCTTTTTGCCCAATTTACTGCCTATAGTCTATCACCGATGTTATTTCCCAAGGACACAGGTAAATTTCCTGTACATAAATTCTCTTCTGAATCTGCTTATTGACCCAGATTTAGATAGTTACAGGGAGGGGAAAAAAAAAAAAAAAACAGTAGTGAATATAATGTTGTCTACCAATATCTTTCAGTACCAACCTAGGAACATTATCAGAACTCGGTAATGCATTTCTTTAAATGCTGAAGGTAAAATGATTTTTCTTTCTAACAAGAAAAAGTTTATGGTAGTCATACAACATGAACATTTTATCCATGCCAGGTATTGAATCAGATGTAGGTGCCATTAAGATGACAGGATCTCTGATCTGAGGATCTCAGTCTGGGGAGAAGAACCATACCTTCATTGCCAAAGCTATAATGGACTGTAGTAGTCCAATGAAAATAATCTATACTATATTCCATTGGTGAACAAATACAGGGCTATGATTCTTATGAGAGTCAGAAAAATTTCATAGGGATGAGATTCCATTTGGATAATGTTTTAGAGCAGGGATGTTGAAGGTTTTTCTTTCTTTTTTTTTTTTTCAAAGGGCAGTTAGTCATATTAGGCTTTTCAGATCTTGTACTCTCTTGCATTTATTTTGTTGTGTAAATGTGAGAGTGTGGATATTTTCCAATAAAATGTTACTTACAAAAATAGACAACAAGCTGATTTTCACCTGTGATCCATAGTTTACTGATGCTTGTTTTGTAGCGTAATTAAGAGTTCACTAGCAGGCAAGGGCAGTGGTGAGGAAGAAATATACACATAGCCAAATGACAGAAGTCACAGATTGCAGCCTGACTGGCTCCCTTCCTTCTTGACTTCCTTCCTTCCTGACTTCCTTCCTTCCTGACTTCCTTCCTTCCTGACTTCCTTCCTTCCTGACTTCCTTCTCTTCCTCCCTTTCTGCCCTTTCACTTTTCCTGCTTCTCTCTTTCCTGTAACTGTTCAGGAAAGTGGTGTTTCCCATCTTTTTTTTAATTCTTTTTTATTGCTTAGAAATATACTAATTTTGTGCTTATTGGTTTTAACTTACTTTGGATTACAAAAGCTCTACAACTTTGTAGAAATTCTGCTTTTAACTGGAATGAACATTTTATTTTCATTTCAATGCAGTTTCATTGCTCTCTATGCTGGTTCTTTATTTTGGTTTGGTAGAAAAACTTATTCCCCGTTGATTATGCACAATGCTCATGTCTTTATGAAAATAGTTGCCTACATTTTTTTTTTAAATTGAAGTTTGGACATTTGGAAGATATAATGTCTTGCAGAATTCTAGTCACTTTACTCACATCTGTCTGTCATCTATTTTATATCATTAACTTTAGGATGTTTACAGTTGGAGTGGGTCTTAAAAATATAAAGTCTATTTAGGATGAAAACTGTTGAGTCTAAGAAATTGTAACTCTCTTCATATTCTACACAAGTCTAATCCTAAACTAGTTATATGAGTAGATTTGAAATGAAATTTTGTATATTTAGTATATTTAATGCAAGTGACACATAAGGTCTAAAGGATTTGACAATGTTTTATAGTAGAAAAATATTTTATCAGAGATTATTGAGGAAAAAATAAAAATGCAAATGAAGTCCTTCGACTTGCTAAACCAATGTTTTTTCCCCAATGTGTTACTTGATGGTAACAGATTATGAATTAAAATCATTTTGGCCCTATATTAAAATGAGTTAGGTGTATAGAGCTGATGGAATGGAAGACAATCAATCATCTTTTGGAATGGAAAACATTAACATTTTCTTAATGCAAGGACATATGCATTGTAAGGTCTGCATAATGATCTAAGGCTCATACTTCGTATGCAGAGCAGTGTGGAGTCAGAGTAAGTTAAAACCCCTGTATTTTTACATCATCTCCCATATGAATTTTCTTCCCATTGCTACATGATATGTTGATTGCCTAGCTTCTGACTTGCTATAAATGGGACCTGTTCTGTGCATGAAACTTCTGTTGCAAAAGATGCTCTGCTGATTGGGAGGATATAGTCCATGAGAAGTGATAATGTGAAGGTGAGGAATTGGACATCATATGTTCATGGTGGCTTCATTACTAGAGGAACAGGCACAGCAAGAGAATGGTAGGTGTGGGACAGGGCAGAGAAGAGAGGAAGAAAGAACTTATGGTAGACCTATGTTCAAAATAGTCATCTGATGGGCAGCAACTATGAAATTTTTAAGCTTTACTCAACTGCTTTAGCTGTAACTCTAGAGCAAGTGGTTCTTTACTTTCTTTGATTATTATGTGGATGCTTGAAGACCATCCTAAACATGCCTCTGTAAATCCCAGAGCTAACCTTTTACCCACCATTTGATACTATTCTAAATAATTTGACTGTTAATTTTGTTCACTGATTCAATTATCTTCCTTTACCTTAAACTACCCCAGAATATACATTGGACTCAGTTCTTTCTTCTTTCCTGTTAAGCATAATTTTCCCATATTATGGGTCACATTCTAAAGGTAGCTCACAGAAAGGACATTAAGTAATATCTAACCACATAGTGAAAATCCAAGTGTATGTCCTAACTTAATTTAAATTCTTATTATTTTATATAGTTGCAAGTTTCTCTTATTTTGGATTGTGGTAAGTCTTTCTAAAAAAAAAGTCTTTTTTTTTTTTCTGTCAAAGAAAGAACAGCTGTCAGGAGCTAAAGCAGGCACTGAAACCTCAGATAACAGCATCAGGTTGAAATGTAAGCATTTAATATTGTATTTATGCTTATAATCATTTGTAATTTATTATGTCAGGAAATACTGGTTTTATTTTTGCAGTGGTCATATAAAGGTTTATTTTTAAGTATGTTTAAGTGAATGGCATGTGAGCTGAAAGTAAACAATTAGATCACAATAGTACCGGGGGCTTACTAAATTGATGAAAGTCCTGAAGATGGTACTTGCACAAATAAAGTTTGGAAAACACTGATTTTAAAAATAAATGTTTATTATTCCACAAAGGAGGGTTTTTTTTAAAGTAAATCCCACATAGTTCTATGGCTTTAACTACCACGAGTTTATCTATCCTTCTGTGGTTCAGAGTCATTAGAGTGTCCATAGGCTCACAAATGTGAACTAATTCTCTTCATCACTGAACACTTCCTCTCCTGCATTTCCAATCCCATTAATGACAATTCTCCAACTTCTGGAGCTTATTCCTCTCGAATCTCCCATCTTCCATCCATATCTTTCAATAGTGCCGTAGCTCTGACCTTCAGTCTTTCTTAGACCAACACAGTTGCTACTTAAATCAATTCTCTTCCTCCTACATTGATTCTCTCCTGTCTATTCTGCTGATCACTGCCTGAGTTATTTTTGTACTAAATTAATCAATGTACATCACTCCATTATTCAGAACTGTTTGCTGGTTTGTACTTGCTTATACCTGAAATGGTATTAAATTTTACTTGGTATGTGAAGCCCTTCATAGTTCACCCTCTGAAAACCCATCTGTCTTCTCTCATTTCTTGTCACACACTACTGATTTTCTACTGTACACTAGGTATCATAGCAGCATTTTTAGTTTCCTAACATACTACTTATGTTATACCTCTTTGCCTCTGTACACATGACTCCATCTACTAAGGAGGAGGTTTGTCTAGTTGATTTGGTTTGGTGACTAGCATTGTGTATGTATGTATACACACACACACACACACACACACATACCATATTAACCTTTCTATCACTCAGTTGATTCATCTGTAAAATGGAGATGTAGTAAGAATAATTCATGCCTCAGAGGTTTATTTTTAGGGTGTAATGATTTAAATACATGAAATATCTAGAACTGTGCTTAAAGTATGGTAAGTGCTATATAAATATGATTTATTATTAATGTCACTCATGTTTTTTCTTCTGTGTCAACTGGGTGAACTACTCTGCATTCTTAAAGACAGGCCTAATATCACCTGCTCTGTGAAATATTTACCCATTCCCATGAGTGGGTCTTTTCCCTTTCTATGTGCCCTCACTGTAACATCGTATTTGAACACTTTATTGCATTTTTGCCCCCCCCCCCCCCCCACTACTAGACTGTGGGATTATTTGGGAAAAGGATTGTTTTCCTTATTTTGTCTGCACGTAGTAAGTCCTCAATTTGTTGAATAAATGGATACAAAGATTTATGTGATCTATTAAAAAAATTACACCATGAAAATGTTAAATACCCAAAGGTAGAGATGTCCATATAATGAACTATCATATTAGCTTCAAATATCAGTCTATCATTCTTGTTTCATTTATTAATTATTCTTACCCAGTTTTTCATAAGGTGTTTTGAACAAATCCAAGACACTTTATTTTTCCATTTGTAATGAATTAGTCTGCATTCCTAATAGATAATTATTTTAAGCATAGTCACAATGAACAAATTAATACTAATTCCTTTATATCATTCACTACCCATTACACATTTGATTTCCCTCAATTGTTTCCAAAGTGTCTTTGAATTTTGGGTCCTTATCATGTATTATCATTAGTTGTGTGTATCAAAACTCTTATTAATTTTAAAGAGTATTCCTTCTTATGTAACTTATTGTTGTTGTTGTTATTATTTATTTATTTTTAAGAGCAAGGTCATTGTCCATTAACATTTTCCACAGTTTGAATTAGCTGATTTGTATCTTATGGTGTGATTTCACACATCACTGTATTCCTATTTTCTGTAAAATTATATCCAAAGGATTGATTAAATTTGGGTTAAACCTTTTATTAGAATACATCATTATTTTTTTCTCTAATACTCTTTATTAGACAGTACACATTTTAGTGTGTACTTTCAATTACATCATATAAACAGTAATGTAATGTGTGAATTTGATGTTAAGATTTATCAGTGAAGTTCAGGTAGTTTCAACCTCATTAATTTATTGATTTAAAAACTTGCTCATCATCCTTTAACTTGAAGTTTTATAGCCCATGCCTGATCACTGCATTGAGCCATTCTGTCATTGGGAATTGCAAAATGACCATTTCCTAATTCTGCCATATTTTGTATAAATAGGGTTTCTCATAAATTATTTGGCTAACTTGGAATATAGTTCATAAGAGAAAGGATAAACGTTTCATTATTCCCTTCATAAAATTTCAGAAGGATGCTTAGTGCCTTAGCAGTGTTTAAAGATTATCAGTACATTCTTTTGACTATTATTTTGACTGCATGAAATTTTATATATTTCACAGGATTCAGGCATTAGTAGTCAGTATACTTTATGATGCTCAATTTTTTTTTCCAGCTGTGGTCTGTGGAAGTTATTCAAGGTATTTGTGGGTCCTTTTGACATGTGTTCAGAAATAATACCTAGAATCCTTGCTTTTAGGTGAAAGCAAGGTCACATCTTGTTCATTTCTTGCCTGAGACCTTTATTTCTCTAAAGAACCCTATTTCCCGTAAGCACAAAATGGTATTTAGAGTTGATAATCTGGATGTGAGGGATGGGATAGCATTGCTTCTGAGCCTGTCAGTAGAAAGAACTAGGAAACACACATTTTATTAAAAGAGAAAAATGGAGATTATACCATTATAGCCAGTTCAAACGAAAGATTACAGAGTTTCTCTTTAGTTGTTTTTTTTTTTTCAATAAATATCTTATTCTGAAAATCATGGCTCATAGCTATATTAATACCATCGTGTATGTGTTCTAATTTAGTATTTTATAGTGGTTTCACAGTAATGGGTCTACAATACTGCATACGTGAAAGGAAAACCAGAATTAGACAATGGTTAAAGTAGTAAAAACGGGTTTTATTCAGAACGATTGCAATAGGGGAAAAGAGATCTTAGAGTAAAAGTAGTCTCAGTTCTAGAATAATGTGGACAAATAGTCAAGAAGCAGAGTAGGGACCAGTGGGTAGAAAATTACTAAGAGAAGACATCAGGGAAAAATTCTGGTTTAGCCAACATGACAGGTCTTTTGCTGAAGGCAGGCGAGGGTTATCAGATCTCACCTGGTAGGCAGGAGGTTGAAGAATTTGGCCAGATATTGAGGGCAATATGATATTAAGGGTGGAAACTCTCACTAAACTGACTTAAAGAGTATTTTTGCTAAAACTGGCTGATACAGGCCTGACCAGGACTGACACCAAAGCCCACAGCAGAAGCATAGTTGAGAAGAGGGCTTCCAGGAGCCTATCGAAAGTTGGGCTGAGACGGGAGCTTTTGCCTCTGATTAAAAAAAAACAAAAAACATGTATATCATTAACATCCCCCCACCCCAAATATGTGTGTGTTTCTGTGTATTTGGTCTTTAGGGTATTCAATCAAAATTCTGTATTTTAAAGTGGCTTGAAATAACTCTACTTGGGGTTTGGCCATTAGCATCACAAATAGGTCAATTTTTAGTTGGATTATATTTTTCATTTTTGATGAGCATATTTTCTTTTAAATTAACTTTTCTGAAATCATGTAGAATATTTTCATGGTTTAAAACTCAATTCTTTAAGAAAACCATAACATTTAGAAACAGGTTTTATTCTTTCGCCTTTCTCTGTCCTCTAACTCTTCTGCTAATAATATGCTTTTGAAAGCATAGGTAAATGTTTATATATTTACCTACTCTCTCTTTTTGAAAGTAGCATAATGCATACTTTAAAAATTAATCATTATATTTTCAAATAATTGTAGATTGGCATGCATGTGTAAGTAATGATATTAGTTCCTGTGTAACCTTTATTTTTCTTTCTTCCAATGGCAGCATAGAGTAGAAATGATAAAATAAGACAACTAGGATACTACATTGATACGTTTCCATCAATATAAGCATCCTTCTGTTTCCCTTTTAAATAAGTGTAGCACATCCATCTCTCTCCTGCCCCTACACACTCTCAGCCTCCCAATATCCTCAATCATAATCCATTCTCCATTTTATAACTTTAAAATATTGTATAGATGAAAGTATAAAGTTATGTAATGCTTGTATATCATCTTTTTTTTTCACTTAGTATGGGTCTCTGAAAGTAAACTCAGGCTGTTGCATGTATCCATTGTTCATTCCTTTTCATTGCTGAGCAGTATTCCATAGTTTGGATGTACCACTGTCTATCCATATATTGCTGAATCCTATGAGCTAACATCTTGGTAAGTGTTTTTCATCTATACATCTAGTGTTGAGGATCTAACCAAGTGCCTCATGCATGCAAGGCAAGCATTCTACCACTGAGCTACAGCCCCCAGGCCCCAAGATGGTTTTGAGTACCAAAATACATGCTGGTAAAATTTTGTTCTGAATTCCAAAAGTGAGACTTTCAATTTTAGCATCCTCAATCACAGTTACCTAATTCTGCCATCCCCAGTTCTTTTATTTTTTTAATTTTGAGACAGGTTCTTGCTAAGTTTCTTAGGTCCTTGCTAAGTTGCTGAGGCTAGTATTGAACTCATGATCCTCCTGCCTTACGCCTCCCATGCTGCTGGGATAATAGGTGTGTGTCACCATGCCTGGCCATTGGATCTATATTCTTGAGGGATATTGGTGAACTGTGTGTGTGTGTGTACTTTTCCCTCTTTAGATTTTTGTATCAGAATTTTATTAGCTTCATAAAATTAATTGAGAAATATATCCTCTATTTTCTGAAGAGACTGGATTAAATTGACATTATATCTTTAGACATTTGTTACAATTCTGGAAAGAAACTATATGGGCCTGAATATTTCTTTTTGGGGGGAGTTTTAAAATTACAAATTCAAACTCCTTTAGCAATTCTTGTAGGATAAATATGCTGGTGACAAGTTCTTTAAGTCCCCCCACCCCTCATTTGAGAGTGTTTTGATTTCTTTATTCCTGAAAGCTATTTTCATTGGATATAGGATTCTGGGTTGATAATCCATTCTTTTAACATTTGAAAAGTGTACCAATTCATTTTGGTGTGCATGATTTCTGGTAAGAAATCCACTGTCATTATAATGTTTCTTTCCCACCAAAATGGTATCATTTCTCTGTTTATTGTGGTTTAGATATGAGGTGTCCCCCAGTGCAAGAATGTTCAGAGGTGAAATGATTGAGTTAGGAGAGCCTTAACTTAATCAATGGTTTAATAAATTTTGATCAATAGTTTAACAAATTTCACAATTTATTTGAGTGTCTCCTATTTTTAGATGACTTAACTTTTTGAATATCTAGATTTATATCTTTTACCCAATTTTTGAATTTTTCAATCATTATTTGAGTCTGATTTTAGCCTCATCCTCTTTCTCTTCTCTGAGTTCTGCTTCTGAGTGTTCAGTGTTTTATCATAGTCCCAGTTTCCTGAATCTCGCCTTGTTAGTCCTTTCTTTTCCTGTTGTTCGGATTGCATGATTTCCTTTGTACCATCTTTAAGTTCACTGGTTCTTTTCTTTGTTGCCTTTGTTCTGCTGTTGAACATGTCTGTTTAGTTTTATGATTTTGGTTGTGTTTTTCTGATCTAAAATTTATGTTTGTATATTTATGTTGGCTGTTGTCTGTTTTCTGTTGCTAAAAACACAATACTACAGAGTGGGTAAATTTCATACAGAAAGGTTTGTTTTGGCAAATGGCTGTGGTCTAAAGTCAAGGGGCCACATCTGGTGATGACCTTCCTGCTGACAGAGTCACAAGGAGGTGTAGGGCATCATGTGCAAGAGATGGGAACTGTGCGTGTGTGTGCTTGGTCATTCTCCTTCATAAGAAGCCACCAGAATTCATTTATGGATCTCTACCTAACTGACCATATCTTGTCCTGAAGGCTCCACCTCTCAAAACCACAGGTAGATTAAGGTTTCTACTCTTCATACCTCACAGTGGAGATTAAATCTCAACACAGAAGACTTGAGCATGTCCTTTAAATATGTGATTTAATTCTCTTTATTTAAACAAATTTCTTTGCATACCTGTTTTTAGGATTTATTAGTTCCACTGATTGGATTTTCTTTTATGATATTTTTATTTATCTATGTTGGATTGTTTTTGCCTGTCTTCGAGACTTACTAATTTTTGCAATTTTAAAAATTTTTAATAATTTCCATTTTTTTCTTTTCTCCCCCTTTTCCACAATAGTGCATTTTGTGATATCTATCTCTTCTTGTATTCCTTTTAATCAAGTCTTCATTTCTCTCTTTTCACCTATATCTATTGTTTATCTATCCATAAGGGCCAAAACATGTGCTGGGGCCAGGAGTGAAGACAGAGCATGTATGTTGTCTCTAACCTCATCATGTATGGTTTACAATCCCTGCTTCCCCGATAGAGTAGTGCTTACTGAACAAGCTGACGGGGGAATGAGCAGACAACCCTTTGCCCATATTGATCTTTGCTACCCCAAATATAAGCTTTTGTTATAGCAAAGAAAACCATATTTGTATGTAAAACAAAGAAAAATACCCCCAAACCTCAATTTTTTTTAAGTCTGTAGAGTAAAATGAGAATTGATAAGAACAATCTTCATGAAGAGTTACTGAAATTAGTAAATGTTTTACTCAGTTTCTCATTTTCTTCATTGATACAACTAATGATCCTAACTATTAATAACAATAACTAATAGCTTAGTGCTTACTTAGCATTTTCCAGGTACTCAATACAATATCTACATATATTATCTACTGCAGTTTTTATGAGAACCCTATGAGCAATGCAATGGTTTTTAGTCTGTATTTTAGCAATAAAACTATTACTTAAAGAGATTAGCAATTTGTAGAGGTCATGTTTTAAAATTCAGGTTTATCATTTATTTAAGAGTTTCTGTAATTTTATTTTTTAAAACACCTTTATTTTTATGTGGTGCTGAGGATCAAACCCAGCACATCACATGTGCTAGGCAAGTGCTCAACCGCTGAACCACAACCCCAGCCCTCTATAATTTTTAGTCTTTTTTGTTAATATTAGATTCCAACTTGTTTTGTATTTTCTAATGTGACTTCATTTTCTGATAGTATATAATTTACATTTTTCTTATCTTTGTCTGGCAATATTTTTAATTGATTTGGTTGCAATCCTTTCAATGTTCATTTTAAGTAAGGAGTTTTCTGCACTTCAGAAGAAATTGCCTGGTTAGCAGAAGTAAAGGTTAAGATTGCTTTCTAGCTTCCTCTTTGACTTAACTGTGATGAAAAGATTTATCTGCATGGCCATATCTACATGTTTCTAATATTTGAGAACTGTCTCTCTTGCTCTTCTCTTTCCCTTCTCTCTCCTTGACACCCAGGAGTTTTTACCCTACACAAGTGATCTTCAACACTCCCAGAACTTTCTGTACCCCCTTGTACTTGTTTACAGACTGGACCCTGTGAAATCTCTCAGGACTGTATGAAGTTTGGCCATTTGAATCCTCCTCTGTGAGTATAGGCCTTGTTTTATGTAACTTTGTGGTAATTTCTGGGTTACTTGAGCTTTAGAACCTGCCAGATTTCCCTTTGTATCCCTTTACTTATTCCTGCACAGCTGCTCCTCTTCCCAGGATTTTGCTGCTGCCAGTGTTTCAAAATTTCTTGCTCTTATATTTGGATTTATAGGATAATTTTTCAGCTTGTTTTGTCATATATTTTGTTTATTGCACATAACAAATGTGCCCGGAGATTACTGCCTTAGAACAATAATTTATCATTATTGCAGCACTGGGGATTGAGCCCAGGGGTGCTGTAGCACTGAACTACATTCCCAGCTCCCCCACCACACCTTCTTCTTTTATTTTTTTAATTTGATACAAGGTCTTACTAAATTATCTAGGATGACTTGTGATTCTCCTGCTTCAGCCTCCTGAGTTACTAGTATTACAAGTGTGTACCACTGTGCCTGTCAAAAATATTATATCTCATGAATTTTTCTGGTGTGGGATCATGGTTTCGGCCATGACATGGTGTAGATGTCATTGTTTCACTGTGTTGCAACCTTAGATGAAATGAACTTGAATGCTTCAGTTAAAATGTGTGGGGCCTGGATAGCCATCCTTTCCCCACCTCTGTATCTTCTTAGTTATCTTTAGAATGACTTCAAGCTAGTTGAAGTGTTTACAAAGCACCTGAAATCTCTAAGACATCAAGATGATAAAAGCTAGTTCTGTTAAAGGATATGCAAATCAAACTACTCTAAGATTTCATCTTGCTCCAGTCAGAATGGCAGTTATCAAGAATACAAACAACAATAAGAATTGATAAGGATGTTGAGGGAAGGGCACATTCATACATTGCTACTGGGACTGCAAATTGGCACAACTAATCTGGAAAGCAGTATGGAGATTCCTTAGAAAACTTAAAATGGAACCACCATTTGACCCAGCTATCCCACTCCTGGGTCTATACCCAAAAGACTTAAAAACAGCATACTATATTAATGCAGCCACATCGTTCATACACACACACACACACACACACACACACACGTTAGCAAGTTCTCTTTATATTAGATACAAAGTAACATTATGATGAATGTATGTAATATAAAATGATTAAATCAAGCTAATTAATCTAATACCTTAAATGCTACTGTGATGAGAACATTTGAAATTTACTCCTTAGAAACTTTGAAATATACATTGACTATTGTCATCCTGTTGTGCAATAGTACAATGACAACAAAAAACTTATTCTTCCTAAAACTTTATACCCTTTTATTAAGAATAAATGCAAAAATGCAATTTTGAAAATATATCACTAAAATGAAGTTTTATCTTCCCTATTATCTACCAGATGTTATAGGGAGCAGAAAAAATGATAAAAACAAAAACAGTTTTAAAAGTTTGAAAATCCATTTTACATGTATTATTTATTATTATTTAAATATTAAACAAAAAGAGGAAAGTGAAGCATTTTGGGAATATATTACCATAGATTTTGTATATTTCTCAGTAGCAATAGTATCAGTCTTCCAGTATTAAACTTTAAATACACATGTTCCTCACATTTAAGGCAGAGTGAATTCTAAAATATTTTTCAATAAAATGAATGTTCCCCTATGCAGTTCTGTTTTCTCTTTTGAACCCATCTAGAAATCTAGAAAATATAGAGAAGTAAATTTGAAGTGTGGGTTCTGCAATAGTGACTCTGTGGTAAAAGCCACCTCTGTTCTGCATTCTCTGCATTGTCTTCCATACCCTGGCCTGGGGTTCTGCTGCAAGGCTGCCTGGATTGCATGTGCTGATGAGGATTTGCTGATAACTTTTCTATACAGGGGGTCCTACCCACAGATGAGGGTCTCCTCACCTGTGGTTAAGATGATCCATCATATATTCTACACATTGTGATGTTTTGCCCTGAAGAAATACTAAACATTAAAGGCTACTGGGCTAGCAGGGGTCAACTGGGTCACTCCTAAGCAATGAAGACTTGTCCCTATCTAAAAAAGATATTGATTTTTCTTGCTTTTAAACTGCCTCTGAGTCACTTGGTAACTAAAGAAGTAGATGCTTTTCTCTGGGTAACTGGGTATATCTTTCACCAAAGGCAATAACAATTTAGGGAAAAAGAGGGGTTTGTGGGAAGTTAGTAACATTACCACTAATATGTTATGTAGATACTGCACATATGCAGATATTATTCATTCAAAGATAAAGAGTAGGTGCTGTAGTCGTTATAGTAGACAATAATTTAACCAGGTTTGGAAGTTTTATTTTTGTTAATGGATTCACATATAAGTTATTTTTTGTTTGGTGAAATTATACATAAATTATCCCCCCCAAAATCAGTGAGTATCCTAATGTATTATCCATATCTCTACAGTCAAAGATAAGTTAGGGCTTAGTTATTCATTTAAATCTTAGTTTTATACTCTGAAAAATGAGAATAATGCTAGTGCCTACTGCATAGAGTTGTATTAAGGCATATAGGTGAGGTATGCAAAACCCTTCCTATAAATTTATTCTATATAAATACTGATTGCATGCGTGATATTGTTCATATGTGAAGCATTTGGAGCCTGGAATGAAGATTCTTGTGCTTAAATTGCTGTTTCACAATTATTTGGTGTGTATTACTACAAATTTCTGACTGTCTTTAAACATCACTTTTGTTGATAAAATAGGGATAAAACCAATGCTGACAGGGTTCTTACAAGAACTGTGGGTGATAACATGTAGGTATTGTAATTGAGTACCTGGAAAATGCTAAGCACTAAGATATTAGTTATTGTTATTAGTAGTTAGGATTATTAATTGCATTAAAGAAGAAAATAGGAAATTGAATAAAAGCATTTACTAATTTCAGTGTTGAGAGCCACAGCCGAAGGGACCCCAGCAAACTTCCAGCTGCCAGCTGATGATTGGCTCACAGCTGCCCCAGCAAACTTCTAGCTGCCAACTGATTGGCTCCTCTGCAGTGATGCTCATTGGGCTGTTTCCCCACCCTTTCAGACCACTGAGCTGCTCATTGGGGGACATTTTTTGGCTCTGCCCACACGACCCAGCCAATCAGCCTCAAGAGCAGGAGGAGTGGGGGAGGTTGAGAGGATTGTGGGAAGCCAGTGGTGGCAGTTGGACTCTGAGGGTTTTTCCAGAGGAGCTGTGTGGTGTGGGCTGTGTGTTCTAAAAATAAAGCTCATTTCTTTTGACAAGTGGCTCCTGAATTGTGCCCAGCCAGACTGAGGCATTTCAGTAAGGCTTCATTAAGATTGTTCTTATTAATTCTCATTTTACTCTATAGACTTCTCAAAAAATTCAGATTTTGCGGGGAAGGTCTATTTCTCTTTTTACAAAAATATATGGCTTTCTTTGCTATAATAAGAGTTTGAATTTTGAGTAGCAAAGGATCAGTATGGGCAAATAGTTGTCTGTCCGTTCTCCTGTCAACTGTTCAGTAAGCACTACTCTATCTGGGGAGCCAGGATTGTGAATCATACATGATCAGGTTATAGACGATCTACTTGATCTATTTCTACTCCTGGGCCCAGCAGAACTTTTGGCCACTGAACCTGAGAGAGCCTGGACATTTGGCCCAAATAGGATACAGTTCCCAGAATAAAGAGGTGACTTCCTGTTGCTGACCTAGAATTGTGACATTGTAATGTGGTACCGTTTGATCTGTTTTTTTCTCAGACACTTTGTGCTCAGTTCATGTTCGACCTTTATTACCACAGTGTGGTTTTGTGTTTAATACCACTGACCTAAATCCTCTTCAAAACAGACCATCATGTCAGAACTTAGTTTTTAATTCCAGATTTGAGGCTGATTTCGTAACTGGTTTGAAGCTAAGCCGTCTATCTGTAAAAGATTCTGCAGCTATCTATAGGTCTTTATTTTACTTTTATTTCTGTTTAACCACTCGATGTATATGTTCCAAGGGAAAGTACATTCAGGCATATGAAGAAACAGCTTGTTCATTTCTTATAAATGGCTCTTTGTCACAAGCCACTGACTGAATTAAAACAGTTCTCTTTGGATATATGTTAAATTTTTCAGAATTCTGCCTCCTCCTCATATTTCTTCCCAGGAAGAAGTCTGAGTGTACCAGGGAGTTCAGCATCTCCCCTGGCTTCAGGGAAAGGGCTTCATCTCTCTGTCTTTGTGCTGCTCTGTGGACCTTTACTGAACTGTGCAGCAATGATGTCCTTCATCAGCTCATCATAACTTGATTCGTGGCACTCTTGGCTGAAGTTTGAGGCTAAATAACAGTCTCTTATTTCTTAGAATCCCATTTTGATTCCATTTCAGCTGTCTCAAGCCCAGTGATTGTCACTGAGGTCAGGCTGTGACTTTCTTTGGATCTCCAGGCTGCATGGCCCACAGCCCTCAGGTACAGGTGTTGATCCCTTGATAGGCAAACCATCAAATACCTTGCACAGCCTTCCTTAGGGCATATAAGAATTCTGGATTTATTCTATATCATCATAGCCACTCTGAAGAGCTAAGCTCTGGCCTTCTCTGCCTAACTTTTCTACTCCATTGGCATCACACAGAAAGAGCTTCTCTAGATGGCTAGTCTCCTTCCTAAGAGCCAAAGCAAAAGTGGGGATGAAATCTTTCCAACTATGTAAAATGGAGGTGGAGTAGGGTTTTTCTTAGCTTTACATCAATCATTTATTTTCTTTTTCTATCACCTAAAAGAAAGGAATCCTGTGTTTTGAATTTCCTGTTAGCATACTCTACCACCCACATTTTCTTCTGTAGACATTCTCTGTCCATGTTTCATTTTTCTTTATTTCCAGAAAAATTTGTCTCTCCCTTTGACACTACTGCTATTCTAATTCCTGGTGATGTAAATGTTTATAAGATCTTCCATCCAATATCCTGGGCTCTTATCTCCTTGATCTCATATCTTTTAATGACATTGGTCCTATTTAAATCACTGATTCCTATTTATAACCTAGATTTTGTCATTATTGGTAACTAAGTTCCTTCTAGAATTATAGTTCCAAGCTTCCTGTTCCCCAGCTACCACCCCCTATCTTTTCAGCTGGTTCCCACTAATGATTCAACTCCAACAATCAATTTACACATAGGATCCTGGATTTAACTTATCTACCACTTTTTTCTTGTCCCTAACTTCCAGCATATGCCTTCACACCATGTAAAAATTCCATATTTCATCCTTGTAATGATTCATTTGTTATAAACCACAACTATCTTGTAGTTCTCTTGATTCATTTTGCAGCCCAGAATATCTACAACCTTAAATTCAAATGTCCACCTGTGTCCATGCATGCGAAGTTAAACATGGCTAGAGAAAAAACTTATATTGATTGGTCTCACTTTGAATTTATAACAACTAATCTCAAGTGGCCCTAACGATGTCCAACAACTATATAATATTTACCTGGCTTATTCAGTCCTTAGATAAATATTCCGTCCTTTGTCTCTCCTCTAATACTTCCATCACTTTCTCCCTTGTCCTCTTTTCCTCCTGCTGCTGATAAAATGAAAGCAAACAGAACAGAATTTGCCCTTCTATCCATTCTTGTATCTCTGCATATGTGTGTTTTGTTTAAATCCTTTTTATGAATGAACTATCTAAACTCCTAGCAAAGGAAACCCTTCTGCCTGTATACAAGGTCTCTTTCTCTCTCATCCTCATGAGAACTTCATTCTTGTAGTTCTTTCTCATTATTATCAATTCTCTCTTACACTGACCATTTGCATGATAAGGTAGTAATTTCTCTTCACAAACAACTGTGTCTATTTCTGTTACCTCCATTCCTTTTTAAAAAATCTCTCTTTATAAATCCAAAAGCCTATTTTATTATATTTTTTATTATTAGTCATTATCTAATGGCTAATTAATCTGTCAAGTACTGAGAAAGAAGTATTAACATTTTCCTAACATAAGAAATCCTCTAAAATGATTAGGACTGAATTTAATCAATTAATAAAAAATGTTCATTAAGGAAGAGAATAAAGAAATACAATTATATAAGTACTGAGAACTTTTATTTTAGCTAAAAGCATGTGGATAGATAATTTGATATTCGTTTGATGCAGGAGCAAAGGTTTTCTCAGAGTATGGACCCTAAATTAGAGTTCCATTATCTGTTTGGCTTAAACTGCACCCTTTATGTGAGTTCTGTTTTGTTTAATTGTGGAATATCAAAGTGGAGTGAGAATTTAGAAAGGCTTTTGAGTGATCTGAATGTGAAAAAACATGTCTAGGTTTTTATAGTAAACATCTTTTTTTCTGATAATTTACATTTGTCCCACCTAGACCTAATTTGACAGGACAGTTTTTAGATAGTCACATTGAGACTTTGAAAAGTGTACTTTTTACACATATATTTTATTTAACATATGATATTTTATATATAAATGAAGCCAAATATAGCAGATGTAAGCATATTTTGGAAACAACACAACTGACCCTTGGTAAGCGCATACCTCAATTGATGGGGATAGCAACGTAAGGATGGATGGTAAGAAGAAAGGTATTGGCTAGTAACTGAATGACAATGTCAGTATATTTTACAGCAGAACTGACATTGTCAGTTAATCTAGAAAGTCAGTTTGGTGAGTTCTTACTGCATTATTATGTTTCTGTTAATGTCAACTTTTATTTCCAACTCCCCTCTTTTTTTTTTTTTTGCTCCACATTTTATGGTTTATTTGATGCATATGAGTTGATGACAGTTACAGCCTTTGAACATCATTCTTTTATCTGTAAGGGGAGCATTCATTGTTTCTTTGAAGCTTTTACCTTAAATTTGATTGAGTCTCTTCATCTTTTATGTTCCTTACCTCTTCTTCTTTTTTTTTTTTAATGGCACAAGTTTCTTTGATATTTTTCCCTTTTGTAATTTAGAAAGGCTCCAAATTGCTAGAGATTGATTTTAAGACTTTAAATTTGTTTTTAGGATTCTGCATTGAAGGTATAAGCTTCAATAACTATTGACTTCTCTGTAAGAGAAGACTTAGAAAACTTCCAATTTCTTCAGTCACTATTATTTAATTTATATCTGCACCTGGATTTTCCACAATTACTAACACGCACACAGACACCAAAATTTTCATTTTTGGGGCTGTTTAAGTCATGTCTTAGTTTACTAATGTATATTTTCAGTTTCTTTTCCCTTGAAATGGCACATAAATGATGTAACTTCTACAGCATTTTTAAATAAAAAATTTCTGTTCTTTGCAAATTTTCTGGAATGGTGATTTAGCAGTCTACAGATTTTATAAACTATTTTATTCAAAAGTTGGTAAAAGATATATAGCATTTAGTTTCAGTCAAGGAGGGAAAACATTGTAATCAAATTGCTTTTCTTTGTGAGTGAAATATCTCTTCTTCCTAGATGTTTGCAAGTATCTTTCTTTGTCCTCAAAAATGGAATAGTTTCACCAGGTTGAATTGAAGGCAATTCTCATTAAACAGTTTAATCTGGTTTTAATTTTTTGAGTCTTTTTTTAAAGGCTTGTCAATATTTTAAAAATATTTTAAAAGCTAATTTTGTTCATATTTATGTTTTTCTTATCACTGTATCATTTGTGCTCTGATATTTATTATTTCCTTCCTTCTGATAACTTTGGACTTTGTAGTATTTATAGTTCCTTGAGGTGTAAAGTTAGGTGGTTTATTTATTTCCTTTTTTTGTGGATGTAGACCTTTATTGCTATGAATTTTCCTTTTAGGACTGCTTTTGTTGCATCCTATAAGTTTTGATATATTGTGTTTCCATTTTATGGATCTAGTTAATTTTTTATTTCTCTTTTAGATTTGATCAGAAGAGCATTATTTGCATACACTTTTGTAGAATATTTCTGTTTAATTTGTTTTGTTTTCTTTTGCCAAAATCCTATTCCTAAGTGTTGGATTTTGTCATCTATTCTTGATCTCTCTCATTTTTTCCTTACACTGTACTCTGGGTGATTTTTTTTTAAAGCCTCTTATCTAAAGCAGTGATCTGATCTTTTGACCCGTGATGTGATTCTATCTTGCTTTTTTTTAAAGCTTAGATAGTTTCAAATATCATTTTATAGTCTTTAAATTTTTTTAAAAAAGATTTTTATTTCAATCTCATCATCTTCCTTTTCATGTAAGTATATTTGATTAACAATTTGAGTGATCTTTACCTAAATTCCTTGAGAGAGAAAATCAGTTTTTGTTTGGTATTTTGTTGTACTGCCTTTTAGTTTTGAATCTGTATTTTTCTACATGTTATATTTAGTATCATTTTTATGTTGCAGTTATTTTCCATGACTTTTGATAGCACTGACCTTGTAATAGGGAGACTCTTAACAGGTCTGCCATTTGTTCAAAACAGTGGGAGTGAATTCTGCTTGGTACTCATCTTTTCTTGCCAAGGTCTCATAATTATGCATTTGAAAAAATAATGGAAATATTAGATTTCACAGGTAAATGTTACAGTTTAGTTATTTACTACCCTAAGGACGTGTGGCATTGTCTGAATTTGTGCTGACTTTCTGCAGATGATTGGCTGTGTTTTATGCTTCTATTCCATGATAGAATTTTCCTCATTGGCAGCTATTCATTGGGATGGGGTTACAGTATATTCAAAAGTAGACAAAGAGAGAAAATCACCACCTTGAGTAGATTCTCTACACGACATAGAGAAGTTAGATATGAAAAAGAAAAGGAGTAAAAATTTAGACTATTTTATGACACAGGTGAAAGAAAAGGAACTGAATAAAATGGTATAGGGATAGCAGCAGAATTTGTATGTTAGGTGACTTTTAGTAAAAATAATGCTTTAGGATTTAGTATGTATATTCTAATTCCCCAAACCAGGATAAGAAAAAAAGATGCAAGAATAACACTATAAACAGGATGGTACCAAACAACAAAATACAGATGCCTGCAAGTTATAATACACACAGAAGAAAGAAAATAGGGGGTTGATACACAACTCCTGTTCACAAGGAAGAAGAATAACACTATAAGAGGTAAACAAAGGTAATTTGGCAACCTGTTTTAATTTGTAGCAGTAAAGGCTTAGAGGAATTTGTGTTGGGAACAACCAAAGTATGCCATTGACTCTTCCACTTCTAACAGCAGTCAAAGGCCCAGGAAGAGCACCTACAAGGAAGGCATTTGACTGCGTCCCCAGGGGATGTCAAATGGAATATTCCCACACTGACCAGGCTGAAAGCCCAGCAAAAGTATTATGTATAGTCAAATTTTTTAGAGTTAAGGGCAAACCAAAAAGAAAACAAAATAAGAAAAACTGGTCTTTAGCTTGGAAGTTTGAACAGTTGTTACTAAGAATAAATTTTACAAAAAAAAAAAAATATTACCACAAATGCAAATAACTCTGAATTTCCTCAGGCTAGTTAATAACTAAACTCATAACATTTACCTGTGAAATCTTGTATTTCAGTTAAATTTTGGAGGGCATAATTGTGAGACCTTAGTAAACAAAAGAACCAAGGAGAATTCACCTTCATTTTGGGAAGCATTGTAGTCCTGCAGGGTCTGCCTAGTGGGACACCTTCAGTGCAAAAAGTGAGTTTTAAACCTTTCTCCCTCCCAGGTGTTTTTCTTGTTCCTCTGTCCTCTTCATCCTGAAAATACTTTCTGAGAAATTCTCCTTAAACAAACCTCTTAGTACTTCAAATTCATGTTGGTTATGCAACCACCAACAACCTATGTAATAGACAATTGCTTTTCTGTTTCTTGTGCGTTTACTTGGTTTCTTTGCACATTCCTAGGTAATAAACAGTGAGACCAGTTGCAAGAACACAGTAGATTCTCAGGAATGGAACTAATTAATAAAATGGGAATGTTCTTTTCTGTTTTGATGTTTACTCTATCATTAAGTTTGGATTCTTTTTTCCTTCATGGAGTTTGTCTTCCTTGAACTCTTACTTTGGCCTCTAGGGGGTTGAGAATATCTTAGCAATATTGAAATTGTTTTATGGAAGGAAACCCCATGAAAAATGAAATTAATATCTGCTTGACATTTTGGGGTTTTAGCTGAGGCTGGTTTTATTCCTAAATTTGAGCAAAATATTTTCTTCCAGCTTTAAATTATCAATGGAAAGAAATTCATTTATTCCTTTAAAAGTATATGAGCTCTTTAAAAAATTCTTGTTTATGCATAAAACTGAAGTCATATATTTCAAATTTGCTTCAAGAAGGAAAATTAACCTAGTGTTAAAGAGAAATGGTGCATTATTTTATAACTAGTGTAATAATGTCTGTGTTAGTAGAGAGGTACATCTTAGCTTAACACAATCTCAGTGCCCTAGTTTGTTTTGATGTGATTGTAGGAAATCTAAAGATTCAACTAGGCTCAGAACAAATCATACAGTGAATTAGAAAAAGGAGCTTGTTTTATCAGGCAGAAATATATGTATATCAGACGAAGTAATCTTTCTCCTTTTTTAAATTATATTTTAATTTTTTTAGATACATATAACAGTAGAGTATATTTTGACATATTTTCTGTACATGGCATATATCTTATTCTAATTAGGATCCCATTCTTGTGGTTGCACATGATGTAGAGATTCATTGTGGATTATTCACATACAAACACAGGAAAGTTATGTCAGATTCATTCATTCCACTGGTTTTCCTATTCTTATCACTCCTCCCTTCCCTTCATTCCCCTTTGTTTAATCCAAAAAACTTCTATTCTTCCTCTCCACCCTCTTTGTTATGTGTTAGCATCCACACATCAGAGAGAACATTCTACCATTGTTTTTTGGGGATTGGTTTCTTTCATATATCATGATAGTCTCCAGAGCCATCCATTTACCAGCAAATGTCAGTCATTCTTTTTATGGATGAGTAATATTCCATGTGTATATAGGCCACATTTTCTTTATCCATTCATCTGTTTAGGGGCACCTAAGTTGGTTACATAGCTTAGCTATTGTGAATTGGGCTACTATAAACATTGATGTGGCTCTATCATTGTAGTATGCTGATTTTAACTCTTGGATATATACCAAGGAGTGGGATAGCTGAATCAAATGGTGGTTTTATCCTAGGTTTTTTAGGAATCTTCACACTGCTTTCCATAGTGGTTGCACCCATTTTCAGTTCTACCAGCAATGTAATGAGTGTACCTTTCCCCTCCACATCCTCACCAACATCTATTGTATTCTTGATTGTTGGCATTCTGACTGGTGCGTGATGAAATCTCAGTGTAGTTTTAATTTTCATTTCTCTAATTGCTAGAGCTGTTGAACATTTTTTCATAAATTTGTTGACCAGTCGTATTTCTTCTGTGAAGTGCCTATTCAGTGCCTTTTCCCATTTGTTGATTGGGCTATATTTTTTTTTGGTGTTAAGTTTTCTTTGTAGAATATTATCTTTTTAACAATTTGTGATTGAATCTAAATTCTTTCTGCATTTTAAAACTTTTCCCTATCCCATTGTATTTAGTGGAAGTGGAGACTTCATTTGAATTTAGCAGGTGCTCTCTTCCTAATCACTGGATGAATTTAAAGGAGCCTGAGAAGAATACTGCTCAAAATGAGTTCACATATAGCAGCCTAAATTATTCTGTGTTTGATACAGTTATGCAGGATTTTATTACTTCCTTCCTATACTCCCTCTTATTTTGTAACCTCATTTCTTACATAATTTAATATGGATAAATGAATCTGAACTCGAGAAAGAGTTGAAATTCACAAATGAATTATGTTTGCTATAAATGTGGACTTTAAAAAAATCATTCCTGGATATTGACCATTAGTTTTTTATTTTGAAGTATACTTTTTTGGTTTGATTCTTATGAAAAGCATCTGTATGGACGGACTGATAAAATTCTACATGGTTGGTATTAAGATTTTATATCAGATGCATTTTAGAAAAATATAAGAATGTGACAAGACTCAAAAATCCAGAAAAAAATCAGCTTTAGTTTTCACCAATATTACTGCCTTTGAGTTTAGAAATTTCAGACAATAAATATTGGGCCTAGTGGTGACAAAAGTAAATCTAAACTTGTGTTTACTCTAGTATGACCACAAAAATGTAAAGAACACAAGCTTATGTGTTTTGTGTAAAATATATTAGAAAATATTGAAATTAATGTTTAGAAAATATTTGTAGTTATATATCCAGTTTTATCATTGTATGATATTTTAAATAATAGATTATTGTTTTCAAAATAGACTAATTTTGTACATCTGCCAGAATTTAATGAAAAGAAGTCTTTATACAAACCTTGAACTGTTTCTTCTTGCCCAGCACCCTTTCTTATTCTTATAGTAAAAATATTTTTAACGGGAGAAACTCCATGATTCCAATGAAAGTCATTGAGTTCCAGCAACTACAGCTTGGATCTCAGATCTGGCCAACCAGAACACTGTATTCTTCCCTCTTTCCAAGCTACAGTGATTAATTCAGTGATAGACATGTGGCCCAAGTAGAGTTCTCCATATTATAGAAAGAGTTTTGATATTAAATTATCTTTGATTCCTTTAAAAGGAACAGAAAATATGCATAGTTAGTTTGTGGAAAATGTTGAATTTTTTTTGTTGATAGAAAAATTGTTTTTCATCATGATAAAATTTAGGCCCAGCAAAATAATTAATGCCTCCCCCCTTTTTTTGTACAAAGGATTTACCTCAGGAGGACTGGATCACTGAGCCACATGCAGAGCCCTATTTTATATTTTATTTAAAGACAGGGTCTCACTGAGAGGCTTAGCACCTTGTTAAATTGCTGAGGCTGGATTTGAACTCGGGATCCTCTGTCTCAGTCTCCTGAGACTCTGGGATTACAGGTGTGTGCCACGTTGCCTAGCAATTAATGATCTTAATGAATTATCAAGTATCTTGTTTTAATTTTTATAATTATGATTATAATATTATTGTTATTATTTTGCTGTACTGGGAATTGAACCCATAGTGTTGTGCATGCTAGACAAATATTCTTTTTTTCTGAGTGGGGGGAGGGTGCAGGGAGGGAGTGCACTTCTAAGTTATTCATTTGTTGAAGAATAATTGCTTTACAGCAATTGATTTATTGTTGACTTTGGGGAAATTTTCATAAGCCAAAGAATGTACATATTTATTCTAAGATTTTTTATTTGTCCTAGTTAGTTATACATGACAGCAGAATTCACTTTGATTCATTGTACACAAATGGAGAATAACTTTTCATTTCTCTGGTTGCACACGATGCAGAGTCACACAATTCATGCAATCATACATGTACACAGGGTAATAATGAAATTAATTCCACCATCTTTCCCATTCCCATACCCTCTCCCCTCCCCTCATCCCCCCTACCTAATCCAAAGTTCCTTCATTTTTAGCTTGCCCCCCACCCCCAATTATGGATCAGCATCCACTTATCAAAGAAAACCCTTGGCCTTTAGTTTTTGGTATTGGCTTACTTTGTTTAGCATGATATTTTCCACCTCCATCCATTTACCTACAAAGGCCATAATTTCATTCTACTTTAAGACTGAGTAATATTCCATTGTTTATATATACCACAGTTTCTTGATCCATTCATCTATTGAAAGGCATCTATTTTGATTCCACAGTCTTGCTATTGTAAATTGAGTTGCTATAAATATTGATGTGGCTGCATCACAGTAGTATGTTGATTTTAAGTCCTTTGTGTATAGACTGAAGAGTGGGATAGCTAGGTCAAATGGTGGTTCCATTACAAGTTTTCTAAGGAATCTTCATACTGCTTTACAGAGTGGTTGTACCAATTTGTAGTCACCAGCAATGAAAGGGGGTACCTTTTCCCCTGTATCCTCACCAACACTTATTGTTCCTTGTATTATTGATAATTACCATTCTGATTGGAGTGAGGTGAAATGTTAGTGTAGTTTTAATTTGCATTTCTCTAATTGCTAGAGATGTTGAACATTTTTTCATATGTTTGTTATCAACTATATTTCTTCTTTTGTAAAGTGCCTGTTCAGTTCTTAGCCCATTTATTTATTGGGTTATTTGTTTCTCTTGGTGTTGAGTTTTTTGAGTTCATTGTATATTCTGGAGAGCAGAATCTGAGGTGCATGTGGTAAAGATTTTTCTCCCATTACAAGACTCTCTCTTTGAAATCTTGATTGTTTCCTTTGCTAAGAAGAAGCTTTTTAGTTTAAATTCATCCCATTTATTGATTCTTAATTTCTACTTCTTGCACTTTGGAGTCTTGTTAAGGAAATCAGTTCCTAAGCCAATATGGTGAAGATTTGGGCCTATTTTTTCTTCTATTAAGCACAGGATCTTTGTTCTAGAGCCTAAATCTTTGATCTACTTTTGAGTTGAGTTTTATGCAGGATGAGAGATACAGGTGTAATTTCATTTTGCTGCCTATAGATTTCCAGTTTTCCAAGCACCATTTGTTGAGGAGGCTGTTTTTTTCTCCGGTGAATGTTTTTGACATCTTTGTCTAGTATGAGATAACTGTATTTATGTGGGTTTGTTTCTGTGTCCTCTATTTTGTACCATTGGTCTACATGTATATTTTAGTACTAATACCATGCTGTTTTGTTACTGTTGCTCTGTAGTATAGTTTAAGGTCTGGTATTGTGATGCTTCCTGCTTCACTCTTCTTGCTTCACTCTTGTTTAGCTATTTTGGGTTTCTTATTTTTCCAAATGAATTTCATGGTTGATTTTTCTATTTCTATGAGGAATGTTGTTGGGATTTCGATTTTATAGATTTAATGCAATTCCAATTTAATTGGAATTGCATTAAATCTATATAATACTTTTGGTAGTATGGCTGTGTTGACAATATTATTGAGAATATTACTTCTGCCTATCCAAGAACAAGGGAGATCATTCCATCTTTTAAGTTTTTTTTTTTTTCTTTCTTTAGTGTTTTGTAGTTTTCATTATAGAGGTCTTTCACTTATTTTGTTGGGTTGATTCCTAAGTATTATTATTTTTAGACTATTGTGAATGAGGTAGTTTTCCTAATTTTTCTTTCAGAGGCTTCATCACTGATGTATAGAAATGCATTTGATTTATGGATGTTGATTTTATATCCTGTTACTTTGCTGATTTCATTTATTCGTTTTAAAAGTTTTCTGGTGGCATATTTGGAATCTCTAAGTATAGAATCATATCATTTGCAAATAGTGATAGTTTGAATTTTTCTTTTCCTATGCATATCCCTTTAATTTTTTTTTCATCTGTCTAATTGCTCTGGCTAGGGTTTCAAGGACTATGTTGAATAAAAGTGGAGAAAGAGGGCACCGCTGTCTTGTCCCAGGTTTTAGAGGGAATGCTTTGAATTTTTCTCCATTTAGAATAATGTTGGCCTTGGCCTTGGGCTTATCATAAATAACTTTTACATTATTGAGGTATGTTCATTCTATCCCTAGTTTTTCTAATGTTTTGAACATGAAAGTGTGCTGTTTTGTTAAATGCTTTTTCTGCCTCTACTGAGATCAACATTTGGTTCTCATCTTTAAGTCTGTTGTTGTGATGAATTACATTTATTGATTTCCATATGTTGAACCAACCTTGCATCCCTGGGGTGAACCCCACTTGATCATACTGCACCATCTTTTTAATATGTATTTGTATGTGACTTGCCAGGATTTTATAGAGTTGAATCTGTGTTCGTCAGGTATATTGGTCTGAAGTTTTCTTTCCTTTTTGTGTCTCTGGTTTCGGAATCAGGGTGAAAGTAGCCTCAGAATGAGTTTTGAAGGGTTCCCTCCTTTTCTATTTCATGGAATAATTTGAGGAGTATTGGTATTAGTTCTTCTTTGAAGGTCTTGTAGAAATTGGTAGAGAATCTGTCTGGTCCTGAGCTTTTCTTGGTTGGTAGACTTTGGATGGCATCTTCTATTTCATTGCTTGAAATTGATCTTTAAATCGTGTATGTCCTCCTGATTTAGTTTGGGGAGATCATATATCTCTAGAAATTTGTCGATGCCTTCAATATTTTCTATTTTATTGGAGTACAAATTTTCAAAATAGTTTCTAATTATCTTCTGTATTTCAATAGAGTTCATCATGATATTTCCTTTTTCATCACAAATTGTAGTAATTTGACTTTCTCCTTCTCTTAGCATAGCTGTGTTCATCAATTTTTTTTTCAAAGAACCAACTTTTTATTTTGTCAAGTTTTTCAATTGTTTCTTTTGTTTCAATTTCATTGATTTCAGTTCTGATTTTAATTATTTTGTGTCTTCTGCTTTTGGTATTTATTTATTCTTCTTTCTGCTTTTGGTATTGATTTATTCTTCTTTTTCTAGGGCTTTGAGATGTAATGTTAAGCCATTCATTTGTTGCCATTTTCTTTTTAAGGAATGAACTGCATGCAATGAACTTTCCTCTTATCACTGCCTTCAGAGATCTTGATATGTTGTATCAGTTCTCATTTACCTCTAAGAATTTTTTTATTTCCACTTTGATGTCTTCTGCTATCCATTGTTCATTCAATAGCATATTATTTAGTCTCCAGGTGTTGGAGTAACCTCTGTTTTTAATTTTATCAGATTTCTAATATCATTCCATTATGATCTGATAGAATTCAGGGTAGTATCTTTTTTTTTTTTTTTTTTTTTTTTTTGCATTTGCTAAGCGTTGCTTTGTGGCATAATATATTGTCTATTTTAGAGAAGGATCCATGTGCTGTTGAGAAGAAAGTGTATTCATTCATTGATAGATAAAATATTCTGCACATATCTGTTAAGTTTAAATTATTGATCATATTATTGATTTCTATAGTTTCTTTGTTTAGTTTTTGTTTGGAAGATCTATCCAGTGGTGAGAGAGATGTTAAAGTCACTCAGAATTATTGTGCTATTGTCTATTTGATTCTAGATATTGAGAAGAATTTGTTTGATTTATGTAGATGCTCCATTGTTTGGGTTATATATATTTGTGATAGTTATGTCTGGTTGATGTATGATTCTCTTAAGTAGTATGAAATGTCCTTTATCCCTTCTGACTAACTTTGACTTGAAGTTTACTTTATTTGATATGAGGATTGAAACCCCTGCTTGTTTATGCAGTCCATATGAATGGTATATATTTTTTTCAACTTTTTATCTTCATCTGTGGATGTTTGTCCTAGAGATAAGCCTTTTGAAGGAGCATATTGTTAGGTCTTTTAAAAAATCCAATCTGCCAATCTGTCTTTTAATTGATGAGTTTAGGTCATTCACATTCAGGGTTGATATTAAGATGTGATTTGTATTCACATTCATTTTGGTTTATTTTTGGTTTTTAACTTGATTTGGTTTCTCCTTTAATTGGATTTTCCTTTAGTATAGTTCTTCCCTTTGCTAATTTTCATTGTTGTTTTTCATTCCACCCCCCATATAATATTTTGCCAAAGATATTCTGTAGTGCAGTCTTTATAGTTGTAAATTCTTTTAACTTTTGTTTAACATGGAAAGTTTTATTTTGTCATCAAATCTGAAGCTTAATTTTGCTGGATATAAGATTCTTGGTTGGCATCCATTTTCTCTCAGAGCTTGGTAGATGTTGTTCCAGTATCTCCTAGCTTTTAGGGTCTGGGTTTAGAAATCTGCAGAGAACCTAGTTCGTTTTCCCCCTTTATGTAATCTGATAATTTTCTCTTGTGGCTTTTAAAACTCTCTTCTTATTCTATATGCTAGATATTTTTATTATAATTGCCTTGATGTGAATTTGTTGTAATTTTGTACATTTGGTGTCCTTTAAGCCTCTTGTATTTGATTTTCCATTTCATTCTGCAGGTTTGGGAAATTTTCTGATATCATTTCATTGAATAGATTGTTCATTCCTTTGGTTTGTATCTCTGTGCCTTCCTCTATCCTGATAATTCTTAATTTGGTCTTTTCATGTTATCCCATAATTCTTGGAAGTTCTGTTTGTGGTTTCTTCCTATCTTCACTGTGTGCTCAATTTTATTTTAAACATTATATATTTTGTCTTCATTGCCTGAGTTTCTTTCTTCCAAGTGAGATAGTCTGTTGATGATGCTTTTTATTGAGCTTTTAATTCGGTTTTTTGTTTCCTTCATTTCAAGGATTTCTCTTTGGTTTTTTCAGAATCTCTCTTTGCTGACATAATATTTTGCTTCCTGCATTTGCTCTTATATCTCTTTATTGAAGTGATCTTTTGCTGCCTTGTTTGCTCTCTTATATCATCCTTTACTTCACAGATCATTTTAATTATTTACATTCTGAACTCCTTCTCTCACATTTCTTCTACTGTGCTATCAATGGATTCTATTATTGTAGCATTTTGGTTTGAGGTACTTTCTTCTCTTGTTTTTTTTTTTTTTTTTAATTATCATGTGTCTTCCCCTTGGCAGTACAGATCTGAGGTATTACAGTTTCTACCCTATAGACTTATAGTGTCCCTCCAGATTTCTTTTAAGGAGGAGATCAATATTAACAACACTCAATGCAAACAATATGCAGCCTTACACCAAATATCTCCTATTAAGATGTTTACAGTTTTGTTGCAATAAACAGAAATGGTGTGTTCAATTATTATCTATAATATCAATAGTAGGTTTGTGAAAGGGTCCTCAGTTTTTATAAGTGGACACTGAGAGAATCAGGGTGTGGGATGAAATGTTAATGAGGTAGGAGGTGAGACTATAAAGGCATTAGATCATGGGAAACATGAAAAAGGAATCAAAAGAAGTTGGCTATGATCAGGAGAAGAGAGAAAGATTCTCTGGGGAGACAGATAAATGGGAGGGAAATAGTAAAACAAAAAGTAAAAATATAAAAGAATGAAAGAATATACAATAAAACTGTAATATTATTTAGATATTCCAGTCCTCAGTAGCCTGATGCATGGAAAGTACTTTTTTTTTTTTTTTTTTTTTTTAATACAAATGTTGGGGATGTGAGCATGGGAAAAGAAAGAAAAAAAATCTTGGAGGAAAATGAATAATTTTTTTTTTCCTGTTGGAGTTCAATATCTTCCCTGCTACCCTTCTCATCTGATAGTGGGGTTGTCTGGAGTTTTCTGTATCTTGACCCGCAGGATGGTGAAGGTTACTAGGGTAGGAGGGTTAGTCTTGGAGGTGGAACTCCTGGATGCAGGGTATAGCAATTGTTGGTCCCCATTGGAAGACTGCACCCCAGGAATCTCCTTTGGGGTCCATTTGTATGATGTGGGAGCCTGGTCTTGGCCTGTTGCATCATGTGTGGACCCTACAATTTCTGGTCTCTAATTTAGTCTCCAAACTGTATTTCTCTTACTCCTGCCCTTTCTACTTCCCTATCAGGAGCCTCTCTCTGGAGGTCCTGAGGGCTGAGTGTTTTGACCTGTGTGCCTGTCATTGGAGAGCTGTTCTGTATTGGGCAGATCAGGACCAGGCATTGAGGGCTGGAGGCTGGCCACATAGCTACAAGTGAGGGCCAGGTTGGTAGTTGAGTGAGGTTGGGAGACTGTAGGTACATTGATGTTGGGCTTCCAGGCTCCAGCAAGTGTCCCAAGATGGAAGCTTCCCCAACTAAAGATGGCAATAGTGGTAGCGGAGGTAACACAAGATGGCAGCAGAGTTGTCTCAAAATAGAGATGACCAGTTACAGAGATGGTGGGGTAGTCGGTGCAGGCTGTGCAATGGTGTTGGATGGCCTGTTTGGAGATGCAGTGCTTTGGTGGGCTGCTGCCTCTAGACCCTGTCTGGTGTCCCCAGGTGGAGACTACCACATAGAGGGGTATGGCAGCAGTTACAGTGTTCCAAGATGGCAGCCAGGGGAGACTTGCATTGGTAAATGGGGAGCCAGCACAGGGGGCGGAGTTCTGGTACAGGTGCCACTAGGCAAGCATTCTGCTACTGAGCTAGTCCCATGTATTCTATTTTTAGAGTATCAATTTCATATTACTTTACTGGGCCATTTGGGTATAATACTTTGACTACAAACTAAAAGACTATTTAATTCTCATCAATATTAAATTTCTCAATCATCTGAATTAAAGCAAGTTTCTTATGGACCTCAAATCAGGTATAGATAATTTTCAAAAGTTAAAAGTTAGGTCCTTGATATATAACATGTTTTAATATAAATAGGTACTCCCTCTGTTATTAGTTTGCCATAGTTCATTTGCTCCTCTGTGTTAGGAAGAATTTTCTCAGGCATTTGAGAATGGAATGTGGCAAAGACTTTCAATAATAAGCTACCGTTCTTTCAATATACTTTCTGGAGTTAATGTTTATGCTTTCTTTATTTTCTGCATATCTTTGACTTTACAACATTTTAATAAGCAAAAAGAAAATGTAATTATAATCTTTCAACTGAGAACTCAACGTAGTTATTTTTCTTAGTTCACTGTTTTTTTTTTTTTTTTCATGGCTTCTGTTGAAGTATTTAAAATTTATTTAGTAAAGCTTGTAAAGTCACACTCTACACATCTAAGAAAATTAATCATTTTGTGTCCACGGGTAGGAAGTAATGTAGTTTTGAAGACATTAATCATTGCATTTCATATCATGAATAATACATTTATGTTCTTTGCTGTACTTTATCTGATAATGCATGTACACAGCATGTTTACTCTTTTGCATGCATATGTAAGCTCTTTGATGTATTATGTATAGGCAGTTAGTTCTTTTATTCACTTTATTCTTTTAGAGTCTATGATCAAATCATTCTGCAGTGAAGTTAAAGTGATAGTCCTACTTATGGACATTGATATCTTTATTAAAAAAACAAGTCTCATCTTTATTTTTTCTGGGATAGGGGTCCAATAAAAAATAGTAATTTATATAACAAGCCTAAGTATTTAAAAGTTATAAATAAAGCTAACAAAGTAATTATAAAACCCATGCTATCCTCCTAGCTTGATGAATATACTTTTATAATGAACTGGAAGATCATGTTATAATTTGAAATTCTTGAAGTACCTGGTTCTTCAAAGGGCAATCCAACACATGGCCTGTGGATTCTTTCTTCTCCCACTAAACTCCATTCTGGATCATAAGGTGCTTGGTGCCTTACAAACACATGTGTGCAGATTCCAGTCACCCCATATAAGCTTCATCCATAGTTGCCTGCTTGCTAATTCCAGGGTCCCAAGGTCTCATTTTAACCCTCCAGGGACCTTATCTGTGAGAAGGGGCATGCCTGGAAAGGGACAAGGCAGACTAAGTACTACCTTCACCCAGTAGCCCTGCTATCCAGGTGATGCTGCTGCAGTCCAGATTAGAAATTTATCTTACATGTGTTTTACTTGATGGTTGCATTGTTTTAAAAGTTGCCTTTCTATAGTTTGTGCAATCCAAAGTACATTATAGTTATTTGTAGTTGCTCTACAGTGCAACTCAGAACCAGGAATCAACCTCTGTCCCTCCTCCCTGCATTCTCTAACCAGCCTCTGCTAACTACCTTTCTACTCTCAACTTTCATAAGATTAATTGTTTTTATATTTCACATGTGAATGTGATCATAAATTACTTTGTCTTTCCACCTGACTTACTTTTCCTTAACCTAATAATCTCCAGTTCCATCCCTGTTGTTTCCAATGATAAAATATCATTTTTGAAAGGTGGAATAGCATTTCATTGTGTATATGTACCACATTTTAAAAAATCTGTTCATAGGTTGATAGACATTTAGGTTCTTTCTTTCTTTTGGCTATTGGGACTAGTGCTGCAATACATATGGGAGAACAGATGTCTCTTCAAGATATTGATTCCACTTCCTTTGGAGATATATATATATATATATATATATATCCAGTAGTAGTATTGTGGGTCATATGGTGGTTCTATTATTTTTTGAAGACCTTCCATACTGCTTTCCACAATAATTGTACTCATTTAATTTCTACCAAGAGCATGCAAGGGTTCCCTTTTCTCTTCATTCTTACCAGTGCCTGTTGTCTTTTTGATAATAGTCATCATTTTATTTTAGTGTTTCTTAGTGCATTATAGTTATACATAGAACTGGGGTTCATTCTGACGTGTTGTAAAATCATGGATGATAGTTTGCCCCACTAGAGTCCCCAGTGCTTCTCCTTTTCCTCCCCTCTTCCCTCCCCCTGTTTCCATTCCTCTATGCTACTGCTCTTCCTTCTATTTGTATTTTTTTTCTTAAATTAGTGCTTTATAGATATATTTAAAGATGAAATTAACTATGGTATAATATCATACAAAGCATAGTTTGCAACTATTTCATTCCATCGTTCCTTTTTTTCCTGTCCCTCATCCTTTCCCCCTCAACCCCCTTCTCCTTTACTTATTTCCTTTCTGTTTTCATGGAATTCACCCCCTGTCTTTATTCCCCTTATTTAGGCCTAGCTTCCACATATGAGAGAGAACTTTTGGTCCTTGACTTTCCGAGTCTGTTTTATTTCTCTTATCATGTTGTTATCCAGTACCATCCATTTGCCAGCAAATGCCATAATTTTATTCTTCATTATGACTGAGTAAAACTCCACTGTGTGTATCCAATCATCTGTTAACAGGCATCTACACTGGTTCCATAGGTTGTCTATTGTGAATTGCACTGCTAAAATAATTGATGTGGCTGTATCACTATAGTATGCCGATTTTAGTTCTTTTGGATAAATACCAAGGAGTGAGATAGCTGGGTCATATGGTGGTTCTATTCCAAGTTTTTAAAGGAATCTTCATGCTATTTTCTAGAGTGGTTGTACTAATTTTCAGTTTCACAAATAATGTGTCAATGTATCTCCCCCCAACAAGTTTGCCAGCATTTATTATTTGTGGTTTTGATGATTGTCATCTGACCAGTGTGAGATGAAATCTCAAAGTAGTTTTGATTTGTATTTCCCTTATTGTTAGAGATATCGAACACATTTTCATGTCTTTGTGGGCCATTTGTATTTGTTTCTTTGAGTCTGTTTAGTTCTTTTGCCCATTTATTGATTAGGCTATTCGTTGTTTTGTGACTGTTAAGTAAGTTGAAGTATCAAGCCTTCTTCTAGCAGCTGCAAATTTTCTGGTCTAATTCCTAGGTTTTTGATCCACTTTGAATTGATATTTGTGCAGGGTAAAAGATAGGAATCTAGTTTTATTCTTCTACATTGGATTTCCAGTTTCCCCAGCACCATTTGTTGAAAACGTTATCTATCTTATAATATGTTTTTAGTACCTTTGTTGAGTATCAGATGAATAAAACTATGTGGGTTTTACTGTATCTTCTATTCTATTTCATGGGTCTTCATGTCTGTTTTGATGCCAATACCAAGCTGTTTTTGTTACTATAGCTCTGTAGTATTATTTGAAGAATGGCATTGTGATTCCTCCTGTATTATTATTCTTGCTCCACTCAGTATTGCTATGGCAATTCTAGGCCTCTTATTTTTCCAAATAAATTTAAGGACTGCTTTTTTTTTTTCTGTAAAGAATGCCATTGGTACTTTGAGGCTTGCTTTGAATATGTATATTGCTTTTGATAGTATGGATATGTTGATAATATTAATTCTGCCTAACCAAGAACATATTTTAATTATCTAAGATTTTCAGTTCCTTTCTTCAGTGTTCCATAGTTTTATTGTAGAGGTCTTTCACCTCCTTGGTGAAAATTAATCCTAAGAATTGCTTTTTTTTGAGGTTATTGTATACGTGATCTTTTTTTGATAATAGTCATTCTTACTGGGGTGAAGTGCTATCTCATTTGCATTTCCCTGGTGATTAGCATTTTAAAAACACACCTATTTCTACTTGCATGTGTTTTGAGAATTGTATATTTAAGTTTAGTGCCCTTTATAAAATCAGGGTACTTGTTATTTTTTATTGAATCCCTGAATTCCTTATATGTTCTATTATTAACCTTTTTCCAGATGTCAAATGTACATGATTTTGTCATTAAGTACCTTGTCTCTTCTCTCTGTTGATTGTTTACGTTGTGGAACAGAAGCTTTTTTAGTCTATTTCCTGTGCTTTTAGAGTCATAGCCAAAAAAAAGCTCTTGCTCATTCCAATATCCTGATGCATTTTCCCTTTTTTCTTTTTATACTTTCATAGTTTCAGGGCTTACACTTCAGTCATTAATCCATTTTGAGCTAATTTTTGAACTGGTGAGAAGGAATAATTTTATTCTTCTCCATGTGGATATCTAATTTTCTCAGAACCATTTATTGAAAAGATTAATCTTTCTTCAATGTGTGTTCTTAGCACCTTTGTAAAAATATAAGTTGGCTCTAGTTGCATGGATTTATTTCAAGGCTCTGTATTCTATTCTGTTGGTGCATGTATCTGTTATGCCAATACCATGCTATTTTAATGACTACAGATTTGTAGTATATTTCAAGGTTGGATACTGAAATGACTCCTCCTTTGTTCAATATGCTTTGTTCAAGATAGCTTTGGTATTTGGGGATTTCTTTTATGTGTGTGTGTGTGTGTGTGTGTGTGTGCGCGCGCGCGCGCACGCACGCTATACAAACTTTAAGATTTTTTTTCTCCCAATTCTGTGTTGAAAGTAACAGAATTTTGATAGTGATTACCTTGAATCTGTGGATCACTTTGGGTTCATCCATGTACATGAGATATCTTTCAATTTTTGTGTATGTACTCTTCAATTTATTTCAGCAATGTTTCTATAGTTTTCATTATAGAGCTCATTCACCTCTTTGGTTAACATTATTCCTAGGCATTTTGCTTTTGGGTAACCATTGTAAATGAAATTGCTTTCTTGAATTCTATTTCAGATAATTGGCTATTGGCACATAGCACTGCTATTGATTTTTATATGTTAATTTTAAACCCTGATACTTTTCAGAATTAATTTATTGGCTCTGTATTTTTTGTGGAGTCTTTGGGCTTTCTGAACGTAATAAGATCATGTCATCAGCAAACAGTGACAATTTGATTTCCTCTTTTCAATTTTTGGATATCCTTTATTTCTTCTCTTGCCTGATTGCTCTGCTAGGACTTTCCTGTACTACATTGAAAAAAAAAATGGTGAAATTGGGCATCCTTGTCTTGTTCCATATCTTTGAGAGAAATCTTCAAACTTTCCCCCATTCATTATATCATTAGCTCTTGGATTATATATAACACATGGCTTTCAACATGTTGAGTTCCATTTCTTCTGTAATTAATATTTTCATAGAGATGTTGAATTTTATGAAATGCCTATTCTACATGTATTATCATCATGTAGTTTTGTGCTTTATTCTACTGGTATGCTATGTCACATTCATTGATTTGCATATGTTGATCCCTTCTTACATCCCTTCAAAGAATCCTCCTTGATCATGAAGAATATTTTTCACATGCTATTGAATTTAGTTTGATAGTATTTTGTTAGGATTTGTCATTTATGTTCATTCAAAATGTTTTCCTGTAGCTTTCACTTTTTTGGTGTGTGTGTCCTTATCTAGTTTTGATATCAGGATAATGTTTGCCTTATAAGAATGAGTTTGGGAGAATTTCCTCCACTTCGATTTGTTTTGGAATGATTCGAGAATTGGTATTCTTCTTTAAAGGATTGGTAGAATTCAGCAATGAGACAAACTGGTACTACTATCTGGTACCACATTTTCTGGAGATTGAAGGATTACATATTTATTATAAACTTCATAACCTGGCTTTGTTTGTGACTGTATTCCAGAAATTAAAGTAGGCTGCTCATTTTTATTTAGCCTGTAGCTGCTTCTATTATTTTTGCCCTATTTTGCTCCCTAAGCTCACGTTTGCCATAGGTAAACTGATGGTGTGTTGTCATGATTTTAGTACTAGAGGGTGATCTGAGCCTAAGTTTGGTCCAAATGTGTAGTTGGTGGGCTTTTAGTATGAACTAGGGGAGGACCTAAAAAGAGTAGTGTATCCCTGCAAATCTCTCCCTAGGGTCTTGGTAGGCCCAGATGACTTGAACACAGTCACTGGCTTATGGTCAGACACCGCAGAATTCTGCCTGGCACTGTGCAGATTTGCCATGGAGGAGATATTCCTTGGCTACTATGCTATAACTCTGCCCACCACCACTCTAATATTGAGTCATTCCATGAGCTCACAGCCTAGGCAGGACCAAGGTTCACACTGCTGTGGGCTCTTTATGGCTGAGGTTATTTTGTGTCCCAAGACCTTGTAATCAGTCACAGGGCATACTGGCTGGAATAGAAGTGCAAAGAACTGGGGCCCCATGTTTCAGCTTATCAAGGTTATTCCAATGCTTTGTCTGTTGGCCCTTGCCTGGGAATGGGAGCCGTTAGGATCTGCCCATTGTTAGGTTTTACAGGATCTGCCGGTTGTTAGGTTTTACCAGCCCAGTACTGTTACAAGGAAAAATTCCATGCTTACCACTTTGTCCTACCCCAGTGAATGTAGTCTTGTTCCATGATGTGCTATCTGAAGTTGGGGTAGTGTTGATGCAGGGAGACTTAGCCACAAAGGCTGATACTAACCTAGGCATACCTAAATATCATAGCAACAAAGGCCTGCCCAGTATGAAGGGTATACACAGTCCTATGCTACACCTGGCAATGATGACGGCTAAAACACAAGAACACCCCATCAGGACACAGGTCTTTCCTTGGTGCCAGTGCATGTCTAGAGGTTCTGTTTGCATGTACTGAACTGAGGATAGCTTTGCTGCCCTGAAGTTGGGAGATATATGGTGGAGACAGTTTTTTGGCCACCAGGGCTGATACTATCATGGGTCACACTTGAGTTCCACAGCTGCAGGGACCAGCTGCACTCTTGTCAGGGTATGTGTGTCCTAGGCCCACTTTGAGATTGGCAATGATGCAAGCCAAAACTTGAATCTATCTTCTGGATACACATGTCTGTTTGAGGTCCAGGCTTGTCAAAGGGCTGTATGATCTCTGGCCTGAGGACTTCCCTCCCCTGCCTTGTCTGGTACAGGATCTCACCATGGCAGGCTCAGTGCTGGCAAAGTCCTGTACTAGCTTTTGGTTGGACCCTGCTTCCCAGAAAGTAGTCTTGCCCCTGGGTCTGCTGCTTGAAATTGATGGAATTGTAGTAGCTATTCCTTGGCTATTAGGACAACACAGTTCCAACATCCATGGGTACTGCTCGGTTTGGGGGTGTGGGTCTCTCTCTGCCTGTTACTGGGTTTCACTGTGAAAGGCCTGGTATTGGATTTCAAGTAAAGGCCTGGACTTAATTTCTTTTCCTTCCTCTAAGCATGAGGCAGCTCCCTCCATGCTGGACTGCTTGGAGTTGGGGAAGGGTAACAAGGGCAACTTTTTTCCTCCACCTGTCTTCAGTGTGTCTTTTCTTATTATACTAAAACTAGGTGTTGTGGTCTCCCACCTAGCTTCTTTAGCCCTTGAGAATGCAGTTTGATATGTGAATAGCTGTTCAAATTGCTGTATCTTTAGGGAGATGTTTCCCAGAGGATCTTACTTAGCTGCCATCTTTCTGTGCTTCTAAAACATGTGTTTTACTATATGCATGATTATATATATATTTGTTTGCTTGATAATGTTTTGAAAGTGGTCTAGATATTATTCTGAGAAAATATCTTTTTTACGTGTCATTACAAAAATCAGTTCCATAGATGAGAATAAGTAACCAGTAGAATTAAATGTTATCTACATTAAGTTAGATATTTGATTTGCTTATCTTCGAACCCAAACAGATAATTGATTTATTATCTTTAATTCTTTTATTTTCAACTGCCAGCAATTCTGAAAGAAAGGATAATGAGCTTCTCCTGGGAGTACATGATTGGAAAAGGCCACATACTTCCTTTTTTTTTTTTTTTTTAAACTTTGCTGGAATGTTCTATCATCTCATTAGACAAAATACTTAAATACTGGGGCTGGCATTGTGGTTCAGTGGTGGAGTGCTTGCCCAGAATGTGTGAGGCACTGGGTTTGATCCTCAGCACCACATAAAATAAAGGTCTTGTGTCCACCTACAACTAAATATATAAATAAAAAGATAGTTAAATACTCTTTTATAGTTCACTCATCTTTAAAATGGAATACTGGTAATCATACCTAATTTGTTTTGTTGTTCCAAGGGTTGGATTACATTGATAAATGTAAAACCTATCACATAGCAAGCACCAAGTAAACATTATTTTTTCACCATGATTTTGAGGTTCCAGGATGCTATTTGATTATTTTTTGTTCTTTTAGATGTGGCAAAAGGAAGATTATCTTGCAACTATTAAAAACTATATCACTGATTTTCTAGTTTGGATGTAAAAAGTCACAAAGACCATCAGTTCTATATTAGAAACAAAAACAAGTCAGATAAACTATAAAAATCATTGTTAAAAGGACACCATAAAGTTGAACATATAAAAAACCAAGCAAACAAACATCTTGTAGTGAGCAGAACTTTATGGGAGGGAAGAGACTTTTATCACTGCTTCTCATCCCTAAGAGAACAATTCATAGACAGGGTGGAAAGAAACCAGCTGAGATGTGAATGTGTGTTGAGTAGCTATGGGTGGGATATTAAAATAGATTAAAATTATAAGGGCCACCAACCATAGAGCAAATCTTCACTCTATCATTGATTGGACAGATAGACAGACAGACATCCACAGACAATGGTGTTAAAAAAAATTCTCAGGCTGGGTAAGGTGGCACAAGCCTGTAATCCCAGCAGATTGGTAGGCTGAGGCAGGAGGATTGAAAGTTCAAGGCCAGCCTCAGCAATATAGCAAGGGTCTTAAGCAATTCAGTAAGAAGACCCTGACTCTTAAGTAAAATATATAAAGGGGCTGGGGATGTGATTCAGAGGTTCAGTGCCCTTGGGTTGAATCCCTGGTACCAAAAAGAAAAAGAAAGAAAAAGAAAAAAATCCTCACATAAGAAAGAATACATTTAATGAAAGATATTTAAGACCTTTACATTGAAAACTACAAAATAGTGCACTGAGAGAAATTAAAGAACTCGATAAATGGAGAGATACAGATAGAAGAGTACATTATTGTTGAAACTATGAAACTGCAACTATGAAAAGGACAACCCAATTGAAAAGTGTACAGTAGATTTATACATTTCCTAAAAGGTAATCTATGAATGACCAATAAGTACATTTAAAAAGTTATTAACATTTTCAGTTACAAGGTTATGCACATTAAAACAAGGAAATGTTACTAAACAACTATGGGAATGTCTAAAATTAAGACTGAAAACATCAAATTTTGGTGAGGCTGTGGAGTGACAGGAACTTTCATTTATTGCTGAGGGACTGTAAAGTGACAAAAATCATTAGGAAAACTATTGGCCAGTTTCTTATAAAGTTGAACATATATATCTTTTATGGCCCCCAAATACTTCTCATATAATTTAGCATGACTTATGTAAAAATTTTTTTAGCAGTGATATTTGTAATACCCGAAAACTACTAACAATCCAATGTTGTAGGATATCCATACAATTATATGCTATTTGCCCATTAAAACTATTGTTATAGAACAACATGGTTGCTTATGAACAACCTTATAGTAAGTTAAAGAATCTGTACCCCAAAGAGTACATACTGTGGTATTTCACTTATGTAAA
Source organism: Marmota flaviventris (assembly GCF_047511675.1). Classification (NCBI taxonomy): domain Eukaryota; kingdom Metazoa; phylum Chordata; class Mammalia; order Rodentia; family Sciuridae; genus Marmota; species Marmota flaviventris. The sequence goes on from NC_092498.1 coordinate 26,825,791, forward strand.
ATCCAAAATAGGCAAAAGTAATCCATGATGATAGAAATCCTATAGTATTTGTAGGGATGGGGACAAGAATTTACTGGAAAGGAGCAGAGGCAATTTTTGTTCAGCATAATTTGTTCTATTTTTTTTTGGAATGGTGGTTATAATTTTTGAATGGTGGTTACACAGCTGTATGAATTTCAAAACTCATCAGGAGAAACATTTAAAATTTGTGCATTTTGCTGTGTGCAGTGGCATATACCTGTAATCCCAGTGGTTCTGGAGGCTGAGGCAGGAGGATCCCGAGTTTAAAGCCAGCCCTAGCAATTTAGCAAGGCTCTAAGTAATTTAACAAGACACTTTTTCAAAATAAAAAAATAAAAACAGGCTGGGGATGTGGCTCAGTGGTTAAGCACCCTGGGTTCAATTCCCTGGTATGAAAAAGAAAAACTGTGTTTTATCATGTAATAATTATATCAATATAAAAGTGAAAACCAGCAGAAATTCAAAAAATAAAGAAGTATCATATCATTGACTAAAAGGAAATCTCAGAACCGCCAGAAACAGAAATGATCTCCAAATGGTAAAAGGAGAATTCAAAGAATAACACACAAAGAATGCTCAAATAATAATTTGCTCCATTTTTTTTGTTGGCAGAATAGAATCATCTCTAGTACAAAATCCTTTTGTCCTGAAATATGTCACACTGCCTGAGTGCAGCCATCCTGAACTGTGTCTCTAATCCCCAGTGTATTCTAATCTTTAGTGCAGTCAATTTCATATGTCTAAATTGACTACCATTTCTGCTCTCTTTGTTGTAAATAAAACAAACTTTGCAGTAACACAACATTTTATGTGTCTTAGATATCATCAGAAAGCAATTCCTTGCAATGCAACCTCATCATGTTTTTATTATTTGACACCATATTTTGCCAAATACGTGATGAGGATATATGTGGGGATGTTTTGGAGGCAGAAAGTATGTGTTGGACTTCAGTGGGGTGGGTGAAGGGTATTTGAGCCCATGCATAAAGAAAAGCTTGATAGAAGCAAATTCTCTACTTAATGTAAATTGACAAATTATGAGCCTATAAATTTTCTATAATGGGTTGATAATCTTATGTACTCCCCCAATTTAGATATTCAGTTTCCTGATGCATTTTAACAAGCTGTAAGTCGGCTACCTTCAAAATGTGCCTCATATTGTTAGCTTGTTTAAGAACATAGGATTGTTCAAATGCTTTGGAATGATTTTTATTGCTACTGAATCTCCTTGTAATTATGCCAAGTGCTGAAGTCAAGAGCAACAACTATTAAGGAACCTTAGTTGATTTTTTTTTATACTACTGTTATTCCAGTTCAACCTTGAGCCTGAGGAGAGGATGTATTCCCGCTCCTAGATTAGCTGAAAAGTATCCAAATAACTAATTCCAGGTGTTGTGCTCATTTTAATCAGATCACCTTGGAATTCAAGTTACATATAGCTTCTTGCAAAGTTCTTGCTAGAACTTTTAGAAAAAAACACAATGAACTCTGATACCATTGCTGGACTAAACTCCTGCATTGACTTTGGATGTCTCAATTAGATATTTTGGAGCACACATTCTGAGGGCAAATTCTTGGACTGGTAGAGTGTTCTGCTCTAGAACCATGACATTTCAAGAAGTGTCATTTCCCTTCCTAGAATGGCTGATGCTCAGTATTTGAAGGTGGGCAAAGGAGTATATTGACATAAGTGGCTTTTCTTCTAGTTTACTTAACCAATGTTGAATGGTTTATAGTAGCTCATGGATAGAAAAAATGTTTATATGTTAGGTTACATACACACATACATGTATATGTGCACACATACATGTATATATTCACATAAATACATCCCCACATACACATACATAACACAAATATTTCTTCTTGCTCATTTGATATATTAAGCTATCATAGAAGAACATAACCAGTTGACCAACAAGAATGATATTTTAGTCTTAATGGGCTTGTAGAGCATTTGGGAGAAGGCAATTTAATAGGGTTAACCAAATTGGAACTGTGCATAACTTTGACAAAACAATTTCACTTTAAAATATCTATCCCATAGAAATTCTTGTGAACATTTAGATATATGGCAATTGCAACATTTTTTAACATCAAAATTTGAAAGTAACTTAACTATCCATAAATAAATTATGACCCATTCTTCTTATCAAATATTGGTACAGTTACAAAAATAACAGCACAGGTTACTGTACACAGAGACATATTGAAAAAAGGAAAATTCAACTATGAGGAATATGTGGAGCATCATCACATTTATAATAGAAAAAGCTAACAACTATCCTTCATGTATGCGCAAGTTCTGAAAGAAATTTCTGACTTATTTGCGAAAGAGAAAGGCAAGGAATTTTGAAGGACAATCATTATTTCCTCTATATTTTTGGATTGAATTTTAAGATTATATTTGTGTATCACTTGCTTAACTAAACAGAAGGAAATGATTCATTTGTAAGATTTATTTTTCACTAATTATAAAACATTTAGGAAGTAGCAAATTCTCAAATTAGAACATGGCTAACAAAAAAATATACGATAATGTAGGAGACACTGATAGATTGAAAAAAATTTAACTTGTAGCTTCACAAAGTACATTAAGATATCCGAAGTCAAATTTTCATTAAAATATTATTTTTTTTTAAATAGTTGAAACACTGATATTTGACCATTTCCTTTTCAGGGTGTCAGATATCTATACTACACTGCATATATTTTATAAATGAATCATCATTTATGTGGCTATCTCTCATGAGTGGATTCATTGATGGCGCCCCAGAAGATAGAACCAAATCCTAACCCCACATCCCATCAATGTGATTTTATATAATAGGATCTTGCAGATGTAACAAAGGATCTTGAGATAAGACCATCCTAAATTTGTGACAGATGTCTTCAGAAGAGACAGAAGAGAAGTGGAAGACACAGAGAAGCCTGGGTGAAGCTGGAAATAGAGATGCAAGTGATTCAGCCACCAGCCGAGTAAGACCTGGAGCCTCTGGAAGATGGAAGAGGCAAGAAGTTTCACCTGAAAAGTGGAGGGGAAAAAAAAAGAATTATTTCTCCCATGGAGCCTTTAGAGGGAGGGTAGCCCTGCCAACACTGGCTTTTAGATCTTTGACCTCAAGACCAGTGAAAGAGTAAATTTCTGTTGTTTTAAATCACTGTATTTGTGGTAGTTTGTTAGAGCAGCCCCAGGAAATGAATATGCCACCTACACCCTAATGATAGGCTTAACATGGAGAAGAGATTTAAGAATATTAAAACTAAGATTATTTCAAATGTCCTCTGACATTGTGAAATAAATAAAATTTTAAAACCTACTGCGTCATCATGGTGTTCATTCCTCTGGTAGTCAACACTATTCCACGTGTTTGCCCAGGTCCACTGTGTGTTGGAAGATTCCTTGGGGATCATCTGACTCAGTGGACAAGGGAGTGAGACATACTGGGATCTGGCTGAAGTAGAGCAGAAGTCAGTGCTGAATAATAGAAAAATGAAGTCTCAGGTCTACCCAAAGGCACTAAAAATCCAACAATTAAAAATTCAATAAAACCAAAAGAAATAGAGCTCTATCTGGCTACCCATTATAACCCAGGGGATTCTACCACAAAAATTGAGAAGAAGAAAATAGAAACTGAAGGCAATTTGCTATTTCTGCTGCAACATATAACTAGCCACTGAACCGGGGTAATAATACCAGGCCTCTTACACCTACACTCTGGTTTGGCCTCTTATTCTCTTTATCGCTGCTAAGCAGAATGGAAGGAGACTTAGATGTATTGACCAGCATGTGTTGGACACCCTACCAGCTTCCTTCAGGTTGATAATCTCATTTTATTCTTATGGCAGCCCCATGAGGTTGGTACATTTCCTCTAGCTTCAGTAGCTTGCCTAGGGCCACTCAGCTAGAAAGTGGCTCCCACCTGACTGTGGTGCCTCATGATATTTCCAAGACACAATCCTGCTTCCAAAACAGGATACAACAAGCTGTGAGGCTTTGGGGGCGGGATGGTGGTGGTAGGAAAGTGTTCTCTTGCCTAAGATAGGGCAAGTTGTTAGTACTCTTATTAATTTTTACTATGCTTTAGAGAAAATGATGTCCCCTCATTACTTTCACCAATTTTTTCCTGTTACTAACATTTTATGTAGGGTTTTCTCTTACTTTTTTGGTTTTACTTTCCCTCAGTAAGTCCAAACAACAGACTTATTGCTTAATTTTTTAAAAATTATTCTCTAGCTGCTGAAATTATCAAATTACTTTTGAAATGTGATCTGATTTCCTCTGCACTTGCTAAATGAAGGAATTTCATGTATCTGTCCCTTTGTTTAAGCAAGTGTACCCTTTAACAAGCCTGACTTTTAGAGTTTACAAGTGCTTTATGAATTAAGACTGGCTGTGCTAGGAGACAGTAAATTTTTTTTTTCATTGACACATAGGGAAAATGTACTTTTAGATAATGTATTTGGTGAAGGACTCTTTTGTTTGTAGTCATTCTGCCAATTGCCATGGAGATTTTCTAGTTGTTTTTTCCTAGTTAGTTAGCCAGTAAATATGTTTTTCCTAGTCTATCATGTGCTCAGCATGTTAATTTCAGATATTGCATATGTTTTAAAGGAAATCCAAGAAGTATAAGACATAATTCCAGCTTTTAGAAACTCACAACATAGCTGTGGAAGCAGGACTAACAATGAAGAATCAAGGAAATAGACACTTACTTCGTTGAGCATTAGGAACTCAAAAATTGAAGGCCTCGTATGAACTAAAGTAGTTATAGTAGAGAACATTTCACTGAGATTGTAGAATTTGAGCCTACAAAACTGGTAGACTGGAAAAGATGAATAAAAGTATTTTTTGAGAAAGAATGGGATTTTAAACAAGTAAATGTGGAAATTTGGGTTGTGTGTTTGGAGGACAGTGAGTGGATTAACCTCACTGAAAAGAAATAGGAAAATAGGGAATATGAGATAGGATAAGAAGTTATGTATGGTAGTCAAATAGGAAACCACTGTTTTGAAATAAGTCTGAAGAGTTTGGAAACAATGGATGACAATGAATATTTTGTTCCCGAAAATTCAGAGTTAAAAGGAATATCTGAAGAATATTTTGAACGAAAACATGATTGCTGCAGTCGAGAGAAAGCAAGGTCAATGTGGAAGTCAAGTAAGTTTATAAGCTAAAATATTGCTGAGGAAATCTGACTGTGAGATAGAAAGGGCTTATAGTAGTTGGAATGGATAGGATGAGGTATTTCTTCCAAGAGACAGTGAAGATAGAAATAATGAGACTTTCTTCAGAGAATGAAGATGTCTAGGCAGCTGGGAAGGACATACTATGATGGAGTCAGGAAAGAAACAGATTCATTAGTGGCAAGATAAAAGACCTCATAGCTGAAGCAGAGTGCATACCAGCCCAGTCATACTATAGCAAGGAAAACAGGGCTTAGATTAAAGAACACCCTGCAGTTAGGATCCTAGTGAAGAAGAAAAAGGAGAGAAATGGTATCAGACAAGAGAAGTCCTTAAGTGCTGAAGAGACCAAAGGGATAAGAGAATGTCACAAGCAAGTGGTTTGCAGTAGCAAACACTAAAAATGTTGAAGAATAAGTCTGAGAAGAAACCAAGGACATACATTTGCAGGAAGTGATCACTGGTAACCTTTAAGAAGCAGTTTCTATAGATAGCATGCACTGAAATTGATGGTAAGGGGGATAAGAGGGAATTAGAATAGTTAAGAGATTAAAAACAGATCAGATATTTGAAGAGCTTGGCAGCAAAACCATTGAGGATATTGGTAATTAAACAGAATAGATGGACAGGAATACAAGGTTATTAGCTAACTTCCAAAATGGTACCATTGACCTCTGCCTCTGATATATATGGTTCACTCTTATGTGGGATAGTGTTGACTTGTGCAGGCAATAGTATATCAAAAAAATAATGGTACATGATTTTTGAGACTAGGTCACAAAAAGTATTGTTTCTGACGTGATTTTTTTTTTTTTTTTTTTGTAGAAAGTCCTTACTGTGGGAAGTCAGCCATTGTGTAATATTATCATTACACTCAGGCAGCTCATGAAGAACTGAGATTCTTCCAAAAGCCACTACTATGTTAGTGAGCTACCTTGAAGCAGATTTCTAGACCCAATAAAGCCTTTAGGTGTCTGCAAAAATGCCTGACATCCTGTCTGCAACCTCATTAAAAAAATCTAGGCCAATACCACTCAGCTGTGCCTCAACTGAATTCCTGACCCTCAGAAACTATGGAATAATAAGTGTTTATTATTTTAGCCCACTAAGTTCAAGTGTAATTTGTTATGTGAAATTAGACGACTAACAAATTTCTTCGGATTCTTTCTGTTGCACCTTCTCCTCCTCCTTCTCCTCCTCCTCCTCCTCCTCATTATTATTATTATTATTTTAGTATATGAAAACCTGAATGTGTTTTAAGAATATTGGAATGATTCAAGATGACAACAAGAATCAGAATTGCAAGACTAAGCACTGAGTAGCTAGAAAATTAAGGGAACCAAAATACAGCTGGAGAGATTTTCAGAAAGCAGAAGTGTCCTATTTTCCAAGAGAAATGCAAAGTCCAAAATAGATGTAGACTCCATTCCATTTTGAGATGAAGACAGGAGTGCCTGAAGTAATTCTTGCATTTTCAATTTACTAAATCTTCTATGTGTACATAACCCTAAGCTTTTATATTCTTACCTAGATAGACTAGTAGATAATCTGCTTACTCATAGTAAGACATGACATTTTCTATGATGGTTTACTTTTTTTTTTTTTTTTTTTGATACCTCGGATTGAACTCAGGAGTACTTAACAACGGGGCCAGGCCACATTCCCCACTCTTTTTAAATTGTTTTATTTAGAGACAGGGTCTCGCTAAGTTGTTTAGGAACTTGCTAAGTTGCTGAGGCTCGCTCTGAACTTGTGATCCTCCTGCCTCAGCCTCCAGAATTGCTGGGATTACAGGCACGCACCGCTGTACCTGGCTTTTAAAACATTGAAAATATTAACTTCGTTCCTCACAAGGGTTGCACTCCTACTAAGTGATTCATTAAATGTACATGCAACATTTTATAATGAAACAAGTTTTACTTCTGTGTTAGAGTCTGTAAACAAGTTTGGATGGTGCCTGGCAAAATGCCAGAGGGAGTGGTTTGTGAAGTAACACCAGCGAGCCATTAAGTGTGGAGATTCCTTATTGGTTGACTGATGTATCTAGTTTATGCTAATTAGATAAGCTGTGTGGAATGTATAAATACTGCTCCTGTCCTACAATAAATGGCTCCCACTCCTGCTGTATCAATCTACACAAGTTATTCGTCACCCGCCGGACTGCAGCACTTCTGGTTATCTCTATTTTTATCTGCAGGGACTTTTTATTTATTTTTAAACATTTTCAGGTCTCGTGGCATCAGGGAGCTGTGTATGTAGCTATGTAGGTTCTCTATAGTCAAATGAACTTTTGGTCTGTGGCTACATTCTAAAAGGTTGGCTTGGGTGTAGGTATATAAAGCAGTTGTAAAGTAGTGGAAATAAGCTTATATAGACTTAGTTTTTGAATGGATTTTGGCCATGTATAGGTTCTAAGATTTTGCTGTGAGATGTTTGATATGTGTTTTCAGGGAGGTAACATTCACTTATTTATTGCATTAATCAAAAATGCCAGAACATAATACATTTGTATGTTCCTATATGAAGACTCGAAAGGCTAAGAAGGTCAAATAGAAGATTTTCTGAAGTAAATTATAGTCAGACATCATTGCTGTAGGCAAGTGTAATCTGGATGTCAGAAAAGATAGGAATGAGAGCTTGTGCACCCTGAATGCCTGAGCACAGTATAACTGAGTTCCCCGCAAAGAGTTCTTACAGTGCATTTTGGAATGGGATGAAAAGACCAAGGCATGTATTTGCATGCTAACATGAATTCACAAGAAGCACTTTGCATATGAGATATTGTTCCTAGTGACCTAGGTGGTTTTAACATTTTTCTCAACTTGACTAACTAAATAGATTCCTTCCTTACTAGAAGCCCTTGATTCCCTTTTTCCTGGTACACTGACTTTAGAAAACATGAAGTTGTTCATTTCTTATTTGTTCCTTTGAAATGTATGTAAATCTTCCTCTAGCTTCTTGCCAATTTTACGACCTATGGAATTTATTTTGTTAAGGTTCTGGAACCATCTCTTTAAGTGTTGGTATCAAAGAAGATAGCACCTTTATATCCTAGTCTCTGCAGCTGGGTAGAGGTCTACCTTTGAAGTTGTTTTAGTCAGCTTTTTCGCTACTGTGACTGAATGACCTAACCAGCACAATAGTAGAGGAAGAGTTTATTTTAGGGCTCACAGTTTCAGAGGTCTCAGTCCATAGACAACCCATTCTTTAGGGTTCCAGGTGAGACAGGAACAACATGGCAGAAGAGTGTGGCAGAGGGAATCGGATTACCTAGTGATCAGGAAGCAGAGAGACAGTCCATTCACCAGATACAAATATAAACCCAAATCCACACCCCAATTCCCATCTCCTCCAGCCCCGCTGACCACTTCAGTTACCACTCAGCTAATTTCTATCAGGGGATTAAATCACTGATTGGGTTAAGACTCTTACAACCCAGTAATTTCTCCTCTGAACCTTCTTGCACTATTTCACATGTGAGCTTTTGGGGGACACCTCACATACAAACCATAATAGGAGTGTAACAGCAAACACAAATGAACTTAGAGTAAAACATTTGAAAACTCAGAAATAATCCAATGTGCTTCATATGTCCTTTGATTAACCTCTGACTTATTTTTGGTACTGGAGATTGAGCCCAGGGATGCTTAGCCACTTAGCCTCATAACCAGCCTTTTTAATTTTTATTTTGAGGTAGGATTTCTCTAAGTTGCTAGGACCTTGCTAAATAGCTGAGGCTGGCCATGAACTTGTGATGCCTCAGTTTCCGAGTTGCTGGAATTACAAGTGTGTAGCATCATGCCTGACTGTTTTAATACTTTTCTCCTCATGGAGGAAGTTCTTCAAATTTATAGAGATGCAGAAGTTTTCATCAGAGATCACTTTTATGAATGCATAAAATAGGAAGTTATAATTGCAATAAATTGGTTAAATAATAAAACTATTAAAGATATCAAAAAATTTTGTTTGTGTAGGTAATATCTATCAGCATTTACTCTTAAAATTGGAACTGAGAAAATACATAGGTACTTATGTATTAATTCATTAAAAATAACACTAAAACTATAATGTATTCATTTAGGTCTGTGATGAAAATTAAGTTTTTTTTTTTTCAAAATAAAAGAGTCTCAAAAGTTGTTTGCAATGAGAATTCTGAAATGTCACTGTATTAGTTTTCTATTATTGTCACAATAAATTACTACAAATCAGAAGGCTTACCATGGAAATTTATTCTCCCGTAGTCTGGAGACCAGAAGACTGAAGTCAAGGTGTCAGTAAGGCTGGCCACCCCTGGAAGCTCTGGAGAGATCCTCTTGTGTGCATCTTTCATCTTCTGCTGCCTGTTAGCATTACTCAACTCCAACCTCTGCCTCTTCTTCTGTTAAAATAATCTGCCTCTCCCTCGAATTTATATGGACACATCTCATTGGATTTAGGACCTATCCAGATAATCCAGAGTGTCTTCTCTCAAAATCCTAAATTTACTTACATCTTTTGATTTTAATTCACTTGTTTACAATATAAGGTCAGTATAGGATCTGGGATTGACTTGCACCTATCTTTTGGGAGGCTACCATTTATTTAGCCCACTATACATATCAGGGACCAGGTTTTACTGAATTAAAGTTCACTTCTTTATCTTTTATTCTGAATGGTTTTTATGCACAATTTTATCACATCGTGTATTTATTTTCTGAGAAATCCTGACCCACCATGTTATGGGAAACTTCCAAATATTGACACATTTGGTTATATAGTATAAAGATATTAATTAATATCAGGGCAAAACTTGTTAGAAAAGTCTTTAAAGATTGGGAAAGTGCATGGTGGCAGATAAAAGTTTTCCAAAATCATGATTTTCACTTGGAAACTCTAATTTTATCAGTGGCAACAAATATAGACCATTCTTTTCCTTGAAGTGGCTGGCTTTCTTTGTTCATTGTTAAGACATTTTCTACCAAATACCCAAATCTGAATAACTCTTATTTGCTTGTCTGTCATTCTTTCAAGTAAAAATAGTTTCTGTGAAAAATTAGCTCTTTCAGCTCACAAGTCAAACAACTGCATGAGCAGTTTTCCTAGAGGCCACCATTCTGTTTCAATATGCAGCAAAATACTTTGCATATGATTCTTCTTTGTCAGAGACTACTTAAGAGTGTACTCAAAGATTTAATAATATTAGTAATTTCTATTGCTTCATCAAAGATTTATTTTTAAGTAAAGTTGATTTTCCTCCTTCATTTTTCTGTACTATGTGGTCATAAAAATATGATTACTGCTACAATTCAGTACCACTTGATTCTTGTGAAGGTGCCAGCAATTTTACCCACAATGGCTTTTGAATCACTTTTGCAAATGTCAACATAGTGAAAGAATGCAAATAATATATTAAAAATTATGAAAAGACTTTTGATCTTGCAGATACCCAAAAGGTGTCAGAGACCTTTGAGTACTTCTGGGTTGAGGTATTTCCAAACTTCTTTGCCAAGAGTCTGATTATTGTAGCTTGGGTTTTCGATGTCTCTGTTTTTTCAAATAACATCACACTCTGCATTGTCAATAGTGTTAATGATACAGTGCTGCTTTGAAGGATGCCCTACTGTGGATTTTGAGATTTTCTTTCTTCCAAGTCTGTGATATCCATTCAAGATGTTTTGACATTGACCTTTTCACATTGTTTCCAGAAAGAATTTCAGACAATAAACAGGATGTCTATTCCTTACATAATTCCCAGTGTTGTTTATTAACCAAATTATTGAGGACTTACAATTTTCTAGACTTGCAGGTAAGACTGGAAACTTGAATTCATACATATGCAGGCAATGATTAACCTTTGTATAATATTGAATATTTATGCACAAATATGGCATATTTTCCCCTTTGTTCTAACTGCTTTTGGGCCTTTTAGGAACATTTAACAGCTGTTTTCACAAAGGTTTAAAACATTTCTAGAGTTGTATGCAAATTTTTTTTTTACCATAATTGGGTATGTTCTCATTATAGCCTCTTATTGGTTTTGCATTGTGTGTTTATATACCATATTCCTTCATAGGAAGATTAAATATCATATAGATGTTAATATTTTCTAAATTAGTAAATAAGTCTGATGAAATCTCAATTGAATTGTCATTGCTTTGTTTTTTTTCTCCCTAGGGAGAAACACATTGAGATATTTCATTTGAAAGGACAGATAAGCAGCAATATTCATGAATATGCTGATAAAGCTAGTTATCTCCATTAACTATTATTCTATCTGATTAAGAGATATAGTGATTAAAATAGCATAGTACTCAGAGCTAAATAGACATTCAGACAGAGAAGAAAAAAACATCTAGAAATAGTTGCGGATCCTTGTCAATATCTATAGAATTATAAATTCAATATATCAGTGGGGAAAAGATGGACAGATGGACTTTTTAATAGTTGAAGTTGGCAAGGGTTAAAAGGTTAAATTATGCAAAATAAATCACCTTTGGAGGTTAACCTTCCAGGATAGCACCTATATCTAACAATACTGTATTGTATACTTCAAACTTGAGAGTAATCTTCTGATAAGTGTCCTTACCATACACAAAACCTGGTAACAATAATATAGGAGTGGGAGGTGGGAGGAAACTTTTAGAGATGAAGGATTTATTTATGAACCTGATGGTATAGTGTTTTTTCAGGTGTACATTTGCCCCAAATTCACTGAGTTGTTATCATTAAATATGTACAGTTTTTACATGTCATTCGGACTTCAATAAAGTAGTTTAAAAAATAAGCAATGTTGGAATGATTGGCCAGAATTATGAAAAAAAAATCTCATCTATTCTCACATTATACTTCAAGATAAATTGCAAAGAAATCAGAAGTCTAAATTTTAAAAGTGAAATGTACAAGTACTAGAAGGAAACCTGACTCTGTTCCTTAGTAAAACTGAGTATAGAGAAAGCCTTAACTACAATTAAAATAAGTAGGCAGGAGAGAAAATACGGGCAAATTTGAACACTTAAAAAAATATTGAAAGAGCCATATACAAAATCAAACATAAATGATAAACAAGGAAAATATTTGCATTCATTTCAGAAATAAAGTGTTAATAGGCTATATGAGTTCTAAAATTAGGGAAGGGAAATTACAACTTCAGAGAAAAATGAGCATTTCACAGAAAATGAGAATCAAATGACCCTTAAATATTACGAAAAGTTTCTCTATTTAAAATAAGTAAAATGCAAATTGATACTACAATGAATTTCCATTTCTACTACAATTGGATAATATACTCTTTGGTCAAGACTGAGGGGAAGCAGGTGCTGTCCTATGTTACCAGTGGGAATACAAAGTGGCATAAATGTCATGAAGGGAAGCTTATAATTTCTAGTAAAATTATACATATCTCTACTTTTTTAACCTGGAAGTTCCTTTGATAGGAATCTGTCTCAAAGATATTCTTGAAAAAATACAAAAAGATATTTAAATAGGATTCTTTATTGAAGAACTAGTTATTTATCCAGTCTCCTTTGATATTTAAATTTGAGATTATGTAAATAAAGCGATTATATCTACAAAATTGAGCTTTATTCCATGTGAAAGAATGAAGAAATTCTCTGTATACTGCCACAGAACAAAATAATAAGGTAGAGAGACTATGTATAGTATTTTATTGTTTTTATCTAATTAGATATGTGAATATTTATATTAAAAATTAATAAATAAAAAAACCCCAGAAAAATTTTTAAAAAGGTGAACAATATGTAGAGGGAGCATAAATAGAAGCTGAAGCACTCTGAATATATTAAAGTTTAAGGATTTGATTTTTAAACCATATATTTTTACATAATTTTTGAAAATTAATCAAGAACCAAAATAGTATCTAAAACCCAAAACAAAATAATATAGCTTTGATTCATATGGTCATATAAACTACATACAGAGTGACTTTCAATTCCAGTAAATTTATGATAAGTCCCTAGTGAGCTTTACTTTAAGGACAAAATTATGTACTTGAAAATTTTTAACTTTTTTTGTTTTGTTTTTAGTAATTATACTACTTGTTATTATGTTGGTGTTGCTATTCTCTTATCAGTAGAATAAAAGAACTAAAAAACATGTTAATGACATTAGGAACAAGAAATTTTCAGAGTAAGGGAAAGGAGATAAAAATAATTTAAATCTGATCAGCAATACTTGATATGAACTCATACTTCATGATACATTTTCTCTCTTAAAAAATCATTTTCCTAGTTTCATCTACTGAAAAGGGCTAAAACTGTAAGACACTCTCTAGCAAGAACCCCCAGAGTACTGAAATTTCAGTCTCTAAATACCATTCTCTGTCCTTTTTGGAACCAAAACACCTTGGAGAAATGGAATAATTGAATCTAGAGCAAGGAAGCAATGAGAGACTTCTGTGGTCATTCCAGAAGCTCAGAACTTAATTTGAAGCGTCTCTTGGTTGAAAATGGGAGGTTGCTGAATGGGAATACAAAACTAACTGCAATGAATTGATATAAAATACATGTGCTAATACCTTTTTTGGTAAGCTGTGTCAATGCAAAATTCAGCTCATTTAAATTTATCATGGTTATCAGTCTATTTGACTTGCTTTTTATTATCTGTATTGTTTCTATTTTTGCTTTTCTAATCTTTTATTATTATTTTTTTCAGAATGATTTTTTTTTTTTTTACATATTTTCTTTTATTCTACTCCATCCAACTCATTAGTCAAGATAGGGCAGAGGGGTGGGAAGGGAGGGGGCAGGGTGTTAGCAAGGATGGTGGAATGTGATGGGCACTCTGTTCTTAAGCAGTTAGCTGGCCTTGAGGATTTTCATACATGTTTAACATAATAAAATCTTAAGATTGAATAGTACAATCAAGTTGCAACTCCATAGACCAGATTGTTTGTTGCAATCACAAATAATAATCAATATATCCATATCTTCCAAACTTTTTCACATTTTTCATCTCTTTATCTCTCATTTCATTCTGGATAAATTATTTGTTTCTCCTGGCTCAATAATTCCTTTTTTTTAATTTTATCTTTCTTTCTGTTTTAAACATTGAATCATTTATTTTGCATTCATTTCTAGAATTTCTATTTTTTCATTTCTTTTCTATTTACTAATAGTTTCTGAATTTATGCCTATGTTTGCCATTTAGAGTCTTCATATATCTCATACATAGTCCTTCTAAATGGTCACAGATAATTTCAAAAATCTTCAAATTTTTATAGGTATTGATTATTAATATGTTTAAAGTGCCTTACTTTATTATTGTGGCTAACTTTGTGAGGTTATGTGTGATTTTTTTTCTGCACATTTTGCAAGTTGACCCAATAGGATTTTATGCTGTGTTCTTGGGGTTCAGAGTAGACACTTCAGACTTGCCTAGTCTCCCAAAAGACAGTGTCCCCAAACCATATTGCTAGAAGACCTGGCCTCATAGCTTCCTTACCCCTTCCTGCTGCTATGCAGCCCATCCTAGCCTACTTCTTGCTTCTCTGAAGTACTGGTTCTATTTTTTCCACATTCATCTCTGATGCATAGATGCTCCAGATTACAGCTACTAAAGCCTTGATTTTAGAATTTTAGGACATTAGGATATTTTAGCTCCAATTTTTATTTTTTCCCATATTTAATATTGTATTTATTAGCTCCATAAATTAGATGGCATCATCACCATCATCATAATATCTTTTTCTGGACATTTTATTTTCAACATTTTACTTGCTCATCTTTCTTTCTTATATTTGTCCTGACTAAAAGAATGTCTAGATTGAGATATGCAAATTTTTAAAAGGTTTTAAAAGACTTTGGATACTTACATAGGTTATACTGCTTTAAACATTAATATAAATTTCTAGAATACATTGTGATAAGCAAACATAGTAAAATCTTCTTGCAGTGTGTCTGCAAGGGACAGAAAAATTATATGCTTGATATAGGATTTTGCTTCATGCCAGGGGACTCTCCCATAGACTATTTCACTGAGAAGTCATGGTCTGTAGCTTGAGCCAGCAATTTACAGATTAGTAGACAAGAAGATTTACTGAGCCAAACAGTAAAGGGGAAAAGGCATTTTATAATGCATGATAGAATAGTCTAACTAAAAAATTGTTGTCTTCACCAGTCTATACATAAATCAGTGCCTTATCATTTTTGTGTAGTCATGCTTAACATTTTTTATCCTGGAATTATGAGTAAAATCTTTGTACTGCAGGCCTTGGAATACATTTTTTTATGTCATATCTAATAAGCATTTCAAAAATGCCATTCTCCTATTTTGTTTTCCTCACTTTTATTCTGACTCTGTTAGAAACTCCCAATCTTGGGGCTGGGGATGTGGCTCAAGTGGTAGCACACTCCCCTAGCATGCGTGAGGCACTAGGTTTGATTCTCAGCACCACATAAAAATAAAATAAAGATATTGTGTCCATCTTAAAAAAAAAAGAAAGAAAAAATAAAAGAAACTCCCAATCTAGGAACTCACTCTGTGTATTAAGCACAGATCCTGAGCATCCCTGTGCAGACAGTTCATCCTCAGATGCAGTAGACATTTGGCATGGAGAAAACAAGAAACTCAAAACTAACAACAACAAAAAAACCCTTCATCTTTTCTGTTACCATGGCTTGTTCAGTTATAGGAAGTATGGTTTTAGAAGTTATTATTACTAAGGTCTTAAGATTCATTTGAGGCTGGTATGGTTTTGCTATTTTCAGTTTTATAATTAAGAGGATTTTTTATCTAAAGTCATGGCCTTGTTTTTGTGTGGTATGCTAATAGTTTCACAGGTTTTGCTTTCAGTTATAAGTTTATATCTAATAGTTTTCACAGATTTTGCTTTCAGTTAAGCTTTTTATTTTGTGGGGTGGTGGCAATCGACTTTTCTTTTTATATGGTAAATAATTGGCCCAGTACTATGTATTGAATAGTCCATCTTTTCCCCATTCATCAAGAGCTCATATTTCTATTATCAGTTGAAAATCCTGTGTATTTGCAGCCATACATGCATGTGTGTTCATGGATCAATGGTATGACTTTCCCTTTATTTACGTTTTCTTTATTCTTTTTTTTTTTTAATGGGGATTGAACTTGAGGGCACTTGACCACTGAGCCACGTTCTATTTTATACTTTTTAATTTAGAGACAGGATCTCACTGAGTTGGTTAGTGCATCACTTTTGCTGAAGCTGACTTTGAACTTGTGATCCTCATACCTCAGTCTCTTGAGCTTCTGGGATTACAGACGTGTGCCACTGTGCCCAGCTTTTATTTCCATTCTTAAAATTAATAATTTTTTTCACAAGGCTCACACTTATATTTGGTATTTTTCTTTGTTGTAAAAAACAATATAATTTTGAATATTATAGCTTTTAACTGTACAACTTAATATATAGAAATGCAAGAGTATCTTATGTTTTGGTTAAAAATATTTATATTTTGATACATGAAATATCGTGATACTGTTATTGAAACAAAAATTACCTGTAGATTATTTTGTGTGTTTTAGGTAGACAATTATATCATCTGAGAATAATAGCCTATTTTCCTTTGTATCGTGGTAAACTTAAATTTTTTGTCTTCATTCTAATGGTCAGAACCTTTAATGCAATGTTGAACAGATGTGTTGACAGCAACCATTCTTGTGTAATTTCTAATCTAAAGAAAATTATTTTGTACTGTAACCATAAAGATTTTCATAACATTTATTTTTGTGGTACTGGGGATTGATCTCAGGACCTCACTCCTGCTAGGCAACTGCTATATCATTGAGCTCCATCCCTGGACCTTCATAATACTTTTGATCAGTTTGAAACAATGTCTAGTTTTCTTCATTTTATGTTTACTATTAATGACTTTTGAATATTATTAGCTGATTATGTATTTATCAAAAATGTCATATTATTCGTAATCTGTAAAAGTGGTAAATTACATTAGTTGGTTTTTATAATATTATACTAACTTGCATATTTAAACAGTATATTTCATTTTCTTCAGAACAGTTAATATAGGGTTGTCAGATAAAATATAGGCAATCCAGTTACATTTGAATTTTATATAAACAATGAATATGGAATTTATCATTTGATAAATGTATCAACCTTAAATTCACGAACATAAAAATACTTTGACTTCCATCACTCTCCTTATAACTATGAGATCTATAATTTTTTGAGCCTCTTCTCAACCCCCATGCACTCATCATTCTTATACTTTGTTTAGTTTTGCTCACATATTTAATAGTGTCTTTGTCTGTTATTTTTCCTTTCGCCTAAGATTTCTACCTGGGATCATTATTTTCTTCCTGAAGTGTAGCTTTTATAATTTGACTCTCTTGGTCTGAAAATCTTCTCCTCTCCCTCATCATTCTTGGATATTTTTGATGACTGTATAACTTCGAGTTGATAGTTATTTAATCTCAGCACACAAAGGCAATATTCAAGACATCTATTTTTTCTTGTCTATTTTTGCGGTCCCTTTACAAAGTCTTTTCTTATTGGTTTCTTGAAAACTATAATTTTTTCCTATTTACAGTTTTTTCTTTTCTTTTTCTTTTTAAATTGGTACTGGGAGTTGGACCCAGGGGTGCTTTACCATTGTGCTATATCCCCAGCCCTTTTATTATTATTTTAATTTTTTGAGAAAAGATCTGCTAAATTTCTTAGGGTCTTGCTAAGTTGCTGAGGCTGGCCTTGAATTTCGATCCTCTCCTTCCTAAGTCTCTGGGATTATAGGTGCATGCGACTGCATCTGGCTATTTGATAGTTTTTCTCTGATGGTTATCTTGCAGGTTTATTTGCTCCATTGATATTCACTGAAATTCTAAAAACATGGATTAGTGCTTTTTTTTTCTTTTCCTTAACACTCCAGATCATTCTTAACTATTATCTCTTTCTCTGGCTGACTGTCTTATTCTTATTGCTATCTCCTTCTGAATCAACTATATATTGCTCAGGTATTTTCTGCTATGCCCCTTAATCTCTTTCTTATTTTCCATCTCTTTGTCTCTCTAGAGCGTTTTCTGGACAATGTCTCTTCTAGTTCAAAACTTACCTTTGTACTTAATTCATCTTTTGACTTTGAAACTCTAGATAGTGTGGAATTTATTATTTATTTGCTTCCCTTTCATATTTACATATTCATTTTTATAGTCTCACTTACTGATCAATTTATCAAACTTCTCTTTTGTATCTTTAAACATGTAATTTTATTTATCAGTTTGTTTCTGATAATTACTTTTCTTGATGTTTGCTAGCTTGTTCCTGTTGTTATTTTTGTAGATTTTTACTTACAATGCCTTGTTTTCTTTTGTGTGTTGTGATTTTTTATTGTGAATTTGTGGGAATTTGAGGTTTCTGTTGCAAGTAATTTTCTCCAGAAAAATTGCATTTGCTTCTGCCAGTTTTCGAAGGCCAGTATCAATCCAAATAACTCTAAATTAAACTTCCTTTTAGTCTTTAAAAATTTTGCTGGAAGCATTGTTTAGCACTAAACAGAAACAGCAGCAAGAATAAAACCCCAGTAAGTAGTTTTCCAGCTATCTGGTGAGTGTCATCTTGAATCCCTATAAAGTGAGAGCACTAGACTGTCTCCTATCATTGAATATCAAGGTCCCTCAGATTCATCTTGATTGGATGTCAGTTCATTATTTCTTACTTTTCAGTGTCAACCAGCATGCTTTAATTTTATTTGGAGGCTTTTTGGTTTCACAGCTTTCATGTTAATTCAACAATGCTTTTAAAAGAAAATATTCTACTTTGTCTGGAAATTCAATTGAGACAATTGAGTCAATTGTATCTAATCAGCCATATATTTAGGGACAAATATGTTTGACAATTTATTATGATATTCATCACAACTAAAATGCTAGCATTTTTTGACTATTCTGTATAGGTATTAGACATTATTTAATTACTCTTTGAGTTAATGTAATCTTTACAACAATACAAAATATATTATTTTTACCTCAAGTACCAGTGATTACACTGAGGTTCAGTCAGATAGCCTCATTTGGTGGAGCTGGAATTCTGACTCATGTATGAATTTAAAGACAATAGTTGTAACCATTATGATATATAAATTGTACCATTTCTGATGTGCTAAGGAAGTATTGTACATTGCCTTTGAGAAGAAGAATCTTAGAAAATCATCTTGCAAATGAGCTTGGGAAAAAAGGTAATGGCTTAAATGTACAATATCTTATATTTGGAATACTTGTGCTCCTGAATGACCACTTATTGTTTAAACAATTTTTTTGGTGTTTTCTTAAAAGTTTACAATACTATTTTTTTTTTTACAAGTGGTATTTTCTTCTAAAATGATTTCAGGAGTCACATAGTGTGAGAGGGGATTCTGAAATAACATAGATTATGTAAGGGCTGAATAGAACTGGTGATTAAACAGAAATTTAGTGTATATTTTTGAGTTCTTGGATGGAACCCTCATATTGTAAAACAATTGTTTTAAAGACACTCTGCAATAATGTCATTCTCTACTTTAGTAACTTGGTTAAGTAAAATTTTCTTATTTGTAGATTGTTATTTATAGAAAAGACATTAAGTATTGGGAAAAATTTCCTGACTGATATATTTGTCTTTTTCAAAGCTCATATTATGAAGAATCTGAGTATAAAGTCTTGAACATAGAGGTTTCTGAATTAACTCAAATAAAGCTGGAAAAAGTTGGTGATGAGGGTGCTCAGACAACAGAGTGAAGGTAAAGAATTAATCTTTCCTTCTCTGAACTCTTTTCATGGAGAAGCAACCAACAGCTTATCCAAAGTTTGAATTAGAGCTTTTCCCCTCTTCTTTAAAACTCTACTTATATACTGTGAATTTTTTATCACTGGGCAAAATTTAAATTCTATTGTATATCTTGCTTTTTTTTTTTCTTTGAATACTCACTATCTTTTTTTTTTTTCAAGTAAAACCGATGGTTGGATTCTGTTTCATTTTCTAACCATCAATTCAGGTAAATGAGGGGAGAAGAAACTATGTGTATCCTGGCAGCTATGGATTGACCAAGTAGCTTCTAATAGGATTAAAAACATTAACTTCAGGAGCTGTGTCTGGGGCTCAGTGGTAGTGCACTTGCATGGCATGTGTGTTATGCATTGCCGCTCACCTCCTTCCTCTTCTCCTGGTTCATGCGGTTTTCATGCCATCCTGTTTGATGGCTGCTGTGTCTATGTCCAGGAATCTCCTAAATAAATAATTATGTTTGTTCTTAAGATTGTATTTTACCGATGCTTCTAAAATATTTTGGTTTCTATCCCTTTCATCTTTAGTTTTTAACAGTTATGAACAAACTTATTTTTTTACCTCTAGGCTTGCAATAGGCTTCCATACTTGCTTGTTTGGAAGAAGTACCATAATGTTGCTTTTTTTTTTATGGTGGAGCCATTTATCATTAGTCAAATCATTAGTTAGTTTTAAAAGTGAGTGTGAAATGAGCATTTCAAGGGTCTTCATAAGACTTTGCATTTATTTATGAAGAAAATTTTCCAACTAATTTTATTAAACATATGTCCTTTTGCCTTGAAGAAAGTAAGTATTGGTACTGTCAAGCTGTTCTCAGCAGAAATACGTGGTGCTTTTACATGATTTCTTGAAAAGAACATATGGATATAGTTATTTATAAGAAAGTGATTAGAGAAAATAGGGACTGTTGAGGTAGAAATGTTTTAGACCTTTTAAGCCTTGGGTCCTAAACTGTAGCTTGTGTTGTATGTGTCCTACCTATGGTGAATGCTCTGTTTTATACCATAATTATAGAAGAAAATGCAGTTCTCTAAAGAGATAACATCCATTGTAGGTTTCTCTGGGGCATCCTTATTTTGGTGGCTTGAAACTAGTTGCCATGGATTTTCTCAGTACTGGCCAAGAAGGTGGAGGTAAAAAGAATTTTATTTATTATTTGTTTTGCATTGAATAAAATATTTTTGATTCAAAAGAAATATTTCCCTTGAGAGATTCTTTTTTCATTCTTAACCCACCCAGGGTATAGATTTCTTAATTTAGGACAATCAAGGTTCCCAATACAATATAGATCATTGACAGATCTGTGAACAGAAAATTACATAATTATTCCTTTTTAGTTGGACAACTAGCCACTGTTTTGTGTGTGTTATTATTTAGCAGAGCATTAATTATCTGTGCTGCTTTCTGGAGAAGAAAGCAACCTTGTGCCTGGAAATGGAGGTGTGATCCATTTGGTCCATTCTTACTGTTTTGCTTCTTTGAGTCAGGGGTCAGTGGCAAATTATCTGAATTCAGCTATCAGAGTGGATCCTTAATATACATACTGAAAGAATGATCTCATGATAATTTCATTGAAGGGGTATAACCATATAGGTGAGAAAAGAAAGCTTCACAATTTTTTCTTTGTGAAATACTGAGAAAAGAAAACATTTTAAAATATAACATGGCATAATATGTCTCTACTTTGTTATCACATTATGCTGGGCAAAGATTTTATTACGCCACAGAAATTGTCAACAAAGTCTCTAAAGACTAGAAAAACAGTGAACAAAGCATATTGACTAGAAGGCAGAAGCAGAAATGATAAAAATCCTGCAAAATGAATGTACTAGATTTGATACTTCTTTCTATGGAAAATTTTGGAAGGTGAATGATTTTTGTTTGGGTTAGTTTAGATTTTGGAGGCAAACTAAGGCCCAGATTTAGATACACAAATCAGAAAAAAATTTAGGGGAAAGAAGTGGAAAAATGTGAAATTAGAACAAAAGAGTTTGAAAGAGATGCATTTTGAATTTGACTAGTTGCCTGTATTCTCTGGGTCTCAATCTTCATCTGTGTTTAAAGAGCTGTGTTTATCCATAGAGCAGAGGCCTACTATGGTAAGGTCTATTAGGTAGAGGCAATGAAGTAGTACACCATCATTTTCCAATTGTCCACTTGCAGGTTAGGGGAAGTAAGTGATGAAAATGGAACTACAGATAGATAGGACATAACCTGTTAATTGTGATGGGTCTGGTGTTCAGTAACCAAGACTAAATTACTGCTGAATTCCACTGCCATGGAATTCTACTTTAATGAAAAGTAGAGAAATACTGTGATTATTTTGTAAAGCAATATTAATAGAGACAAACAGGAAAATGCTAATATCAATTTTATTCTCTCTGACCATTTTGGTTCACAATATGCTCTGTGGCCCCTGAGGAACGTAATAAGTTAAACTACAAGTTTAGGCCATTCTTTCAATACCATTTTGCATTGCAATAGGTTAGGCAACTATGAACAATGATTAAATGGTGATTTTATAAAGAATATTTGATGTTACTGAATAATCATTTAAAATTTAATTTTGCATATTTTAAAATGCTCTACATAATTAAAGAGGTTATATAACTCATTTTGCATTTCTTAAAACTGATAAGTTAGAACTCCATTCCCCCATCACAATAGTGATTATTCAAAAGTAGTTTTAGCTTTTTTCCCAAATATTTAATCATGACTTTTAGATCTTTACAAATGGAAAAATTCTAATTCTTTGTGCTATCATTGTCATGTGAGCCTGATTATCCACAATGATGGCACAATCAAAATGTATAACCAGATGAGATGGGGAAATAGCAGGCACCAAAAGGCATAGAAAACTGCAGTCTGCATCCAGGGCTATATGTTGTGATACATAAAGCAACTTAAAGAGGGCAAACAACCAGTGTAATTCAGAAACACAATTACATGGATGCTAATTTCATTAATATCTGTTATAGGGAGCTATAACGATTTTTTGTTATTTCATGATGCATAAGAAGATTAGACCAAATGCTGTATTTCCTGGAGGCTGTTTCTCTCTCTCTGGTACATACATACACACACACACACACACAATCTATATCTATCCATTCCTATTGTTAGGTGAAAATACTTCATAGATAAGAGAGTACTACATGCATTTACTATGGGCCACAAAGTACTAAAAGGAGAAAAACAGTTTTTTTATTAAAATGGTATGCATATATTTGTATGTACTAACTGCCAGAAAAGACACACATATATCTATAAGCAAAGGAAGATGAATGCAGACTACCAGACTGGAAGCCATACTCTGTCATTATTTCAATGTGAATTTGAGGGTAAGGGACACTGTATTACTCCTCATTTTTCCACATACAAGGTTCTGCTAGCCTAGTCCTAGTGTTTCTTCCTGGCCCATCACTCACTTTACCTTGCTGATTACAGGTTGGGAAAAGTCAGCATGACCTTTTTCTACTTTTAGGAGTAATTTCCTCCACTGTTGTTTTTTGCTCTCATGCATTTAGATGAACTCCTAGGGATGTGAAAAGCCTGCAGTCCTGTGTGTCACTGGGTGTGTCTGTCTGTTTTAGGGAGGGAGTGTTGGGAAGGTTTTAGGTGCAGACTTAATGCCACATTTTTCTAATCTGCTTTATCAGTAATAAAGCTGTTATTTAAGTCTCCATTTACTTTCTATGCTTTACTTAAAAAAATAATACATATATACACACACACATACACCAAGGATTGAACTCAGGGGCACTCAACCACTGAGACACATCCCCAGCCTATTTTGTATTTTATTTAGAGACAGGGTCTCACCAAGTTACTTAGCACCTTGCTTTTGCTGAGGGCTGGCTTTGAATTCATGATCCTCCTGTATTAGCCTCCCCAACCACTGGGATCACAGGAGTGCGCCACCACACCAGGCTTCTTTGCTTTATTTTTAGTCAGTTCTGAACCAAGCCTAGCAGAAGAGAGTATTATTTATTGGCCCCATAAGATCCCAAAGGTGATGCAGAAGTCTCTGGAGCATATGTTTCTATGGAATGTGAAATATAAGGCCACTCTGTTGCAAATTCAAATGAAAGTCTGACTAAATTATAGCCAAGTTAACACCCTTGCATTTTTAAATGGAAACCCATTTAAAAAACTCTAACATATGGACTAATTAAATATCAAAATCTAAAATAACTTCATTTTGGTATTCTTTATCCAGATTGGAGACAGAGAAACCATTCAATCCCAATGTAAAATCCCTGTGAATTATTAATTCAAAAATAATATTTTAGCATATGTTGTAGTTTATTATATACTTGGACCATTCAAAAAAAGCATCCTTAATAAAGTTCTTCCTTTTAGATCAGTCTTGTTGTCTTTCTCTAGTATCAATCTAATCTAAGACTTCGTGCAAAATTCCAAGTAAGAGAGAAATATTTGTGTTAATAATTTTAAGACTCTTTATTGATTAAATTTTAAGTAAGGAATATGTAAGATCTTGAGTATATTTTTGACAAATTTCATGTCTAATACTTAGAAGCATAAGACAAACTTATTAATGTTCTTCATTTTAGCAAATTTCTTCTCCAACTTTATGTTACCTATTTTTAGCATTCTGGAAACAAAAAGAAAATTTTACTTTTTTTGTCAGATTTGATAAATTTGGGAATGGGGTTGTCTTGCCTTAATTTTTTTTCAATATATATATTTAACATTTCTCTAAGTAAAGAGAATCCTTAAGATGCCAGATTTTGCATTTTGGTTTACTAAATTACGTATGAAGTATTGCAAAATTGTTCTGTCACTAAATTCATGATGAAAATACTAGATGGAATTAGAGTCCTCTTTATAAAAGTTGAGCTTGCTTCATTAATTTGTGGGTAAAATAAATTGAGCCATTACATTCTCAAATGCATGCAACAACAAATGGACAGTCCATGCTAAAACATTTTATTGTGTGTTTTTTTTTTCCTGATGGTTAGATCTAGGAGAAATCAATTGATACTGGTTAATTGAAGTCTCTGAGAAGCATTTTTAACTTGAGTTTAAATCTTTGTGCTTTCAAGCCAGCAGATTCCTGTTAAATGTCAAGAGAGTTTAAAACAAACAAGTTTTAAAGATATATATCCTAAATTCTCTTTGATAATAAAAACAAGTTACCAAATCTTTTTTTTTTTTAAATTTTTTTAGTTGTAAATGGACACAATACTTATGTTTTATTTATTTTTATGTGGTGCTGAGTATTGAACCCAGTGCCTCACATAGGCTAGGCAGGTGCTTTCCCACTGAGCTACAACCCCAGCCCTAAACCAAATCATAATATGAATTTATTTGGCAGATTTGTAGCATAGATCAACTTTTCTGGGTTTTTATGCTATGCATTTTGTGAGATTAGTATAATTGTGATTGTTAAAATTGCCAAATTTTCACAAAATAATGTGGTTCCTGATTGAAGAAGAATTGGTGATTATGCTCATCCAAACTTCCTTTTGTGCATTACTTTGAATTCTCTTAGCACTTATTTTCTCATAGGGTGATTTTTTTTTTATCTCCAGAATATACTATCTTACCATACCTGTCTGTAGCAGAAAGAACAAAAGCTTTGGATTCAGACATCTAGGGTACATCTGGCACTAGTGAGCCCTAGGACTTGTGCAATTTCCTCATAACTACTTTAAATCTCAATTTTCATAGGTATTAAATAGAGTGATCAATAAATATATCACAAAAAGTTGGGGGGGGGGATTTAAGAAATGATGTGAGATGTTCTTTGCAGTGAAGTGGGTGTCCAGTACATTCAAAGATAATAAAAGCCTTCTATTCCTGACAGAGGGAGGCATCCTGTGCTCTAGGAAAGGGTCTGTGCTGCTGGTTTTAGTGTGGGAATAAATATGTGCTGTCACTGCTGCTGCTAAATTGTCTTCACGAGGATTTCTTTCCTGGCATAGTTAGAGCTCTTACAAGGGTTCTCAGTGACTGAGGAGACAGTACAAAGAGACTTCAGAGTAGAACTGTCTTGTGCTCTTTGGTTTGCCTCCTTTGGTTTGAGATGAGGGGAAGTTTCAGGAAAATTCTCATGAGTTTTGGGCTCCCTCTGTGCAGCCCGGAAACCACAGTTCCTGGACTCCATTGCCTGCAGGATTCTGGTTACATTTTGCCAATTAGAGTCTGTACTGAAGGTTCAAAATGGGGAAAGAAGACATGCATTTATTTAGGAATTGGGGTATGGGCAGATGGTGGATGTGAGTTTTGCCTTCAATTTGGTGACATCTTCCTCAGAATCCCCACTGTGATGATGCAGGCAGATGAGAATCCTGCTGGCAGTTTTCCTTTTAACCCAGAAAACTGGATTTCCAGAGAGACCTCAAAATATCTAGAGTACCATCCATTTTTCTGACCAATCTTTATTTATTGATTTATTTTGGCAGCAGGGATTGAATGCAGGAGTGCTTAACCACTGAGTCACATTCCCAATGTTTTTATTTTTTATTTTTATTTTGAGACAAGGCCTTCACTAATTTGCTGAGGCTAGTTTGAATTTGTGATCCTCCTGCCTCAGCCTCCCAAGCTGCTGGATTACAGGCTTGCACCACTGTGCCTGGCCCCTGATCAAACTTTAAAGAACACCTAGAAAAGGCTTCTTTCAGTTTAAACATTTGCCTTAGAAAACTTTTTACCCATTTTTGTGAAGAAACAAACTAAATCTAAGTCTAGTGTAACTGCTCAATTTCATTCAAAAGACAAGGTAAAGCACAACCACTTTTTACCTTTATTTTTGAACTGATTATTTTGATAGTTATACTTTATATGGTATGAAATGAAATCTTAGCTGGGCCAGGTGGCTCACACCTGTAATCCCAGAGGCTGAGGAGGCTGAGGAAGGCAGACTGAGAATTCAAAGCCAGCCTTAGCAATTTAGCAAGGCCCTAAGCAAGTCAGTTGAGATCCTGTCTCTAAATATAATTCCAAAAAAAAAAAAAAAAAAATGGCTGGGGATGTGCCTCAGTGGTTAATCACTGGTTCCAAAAAAAAAAAAAAAAAAAAAAAAAAAAAAAGTCTTAAGTCAATTAAATTATTGAAAATAATTAGCTGAAGATTAATACATCATTTGACTTTAATGTCCTCTGACTTTCTGACAACTCATTCTTTTTTTTTGACAACTCATTCTTAATGAAAAAAAAGAATAAACTCTTTAAAAAAATTTTAGTTGTCAATGGACCTTTATTTTATTTATTGATATGTGGTGCTAAGAATCGAACCTAGTGCCTCACATATGCCAGGCAAGTGTTCTACCACTGAGCCACAACCCCAGCCCAAAATTAAACTCATAATACTAGTTTGCAACAATTATCTTGGTAAACCAGACTTTTTGTTTGTTTGTGTTTAAAAGAGGGAAATATAATTATGGATCCTATTAATTATGAATACTTTTTAAAAGAACTCTAAAATGTGCCTGAGAAATAGACTCATACACTTAAAAATAAAAGAAATGGTTCTAGTAATTCTCTAAGACTATCAGGTAAAGTTAGACATTGGTTGATACAGGAAAATCCATATGGCTTGTACTTCTGAATTGCATATCTATATCCAGCAGATGTGCCATTTCAAGTGAATTTCTACCAGAGTTGAGGATACAGAGATTAATTGAACAAAAGCTCTAGTCCTAGAAGCTACAATCTGTTAACTTAAATTGTGTTCATTAACTTTAACTGTAGCTTCTAGTATCATATTTATGAAGTTGTGTTTAAGATATTTTGTTTGATGGTAATGACTGATTTTATATTTCAAAGTTGAGCATTTAAAAAAATCATCTAATTTCCTAAATTGTTCATATTACACAAGAGTTTTTAGATCAAAAAATGTATAAGCAAATTTTATACGATTGTAGAGTAGATATGGTTCTAAGGTATATTGCAGATTGGAATATGAGCTGGTGAGAGTCCTGGGTTCATGATATCCATTGTCCTTCAATTCTGGTCTGTGTCTCACACAGCCAACAGAGGGGTGAGAAGGCATATCTGTAAAAACTCATGCTCATTTAAACGTCATACCTGTGGGAGAAGAGTCAGTGTGGTATTCATCATAATAGTTAAACTTTATAAAATTTCATAATACTTATTTACCTCACATCTACAAATTCATCATTTTATGTTTTTCGAAATCACCTTGTGACATAGACAAGATATTTTCATCCTCCTGTA
This sequence comes from Marmota flaviventris, assembly GCF_047511675.1. Lineage (NCBI taxonomy): Eukaryota > Metazoa > Chordata > Mammalia > Rodentia > Sciuridae > Marmota > Marmota flaviventris. The sequence continues at coordinate 26,853,943 of NC_092498.1, forward strand.
AATGTTGCAGAATCTAAATGTCAAAACACACCATATGTTTTGGTTTAGATTACTGAGAAAGTTCTAGGCAGAACTGAGACTAGAATCTGGGTGCCTTGACTTTTAACCCACTGTTCTTTCTAATGTCTTTTAGCATTATTAATAGCAGTGTTAATCGTCTTTTTATAATTCCAGGCATTGGGGAATCTGAAGGGAGAGAATGACAGAACTCCAATAGGTTGTGTTAATATTACAAAAGATATTAGTAGCAGAAAATAGGTATAGTCATTGCGAAGGGTACAAAGCCCCAGTTTCCAGATTTTCTTTCAGATTTCAATTTCTTTCTGTTTGGCCAAGGATATGCTGTTACTATCCATTGTAGCCAGAATGAACAACTTCAAAGAAACCATCAGCAGTCTGGCAAGGCTTTTCCCCAACACTGATCCAGGGAATCTGTGCCAAGCTATTTGCACCATCTGCTGGGCATGAGTCATCGGAGGGAGGATGAGTGGACAGCTGGAGCTGTCATCTTCAAAATGCCACTTATGGGGGAAATACCGGAATTCACATCAAAACATAGTCCCCTGCAAGTCCAAAAAAAAAAAAAAAAAAAAGACTGGTTAAATATGGTGGCATTTCTTAGAGAGGTCTCTTGCCAGTCACTCCACCACATATACCCACCTTCTTAGGCTCTGTTAGAGAGAAAATTTTGCTGTGTCTTATGAAAAAGACATGAACAGAGACTTCTCAGGTGAGAGCAGTAAGAAATTGAGGGAAAATAATAAATTCTGCCACATCTTTCTAGTCAAAGACCTGACAGCAGAGCATGAAAATTTGTTTCATTTTGCTTTAGAGTTGGAGTTATTTGTTTATTCCTAAATTCATTCATTTATTCACTTCCTTATTTGTGAGTGTCTACTGGTATTCCAAGTACTGGCAGATGAAATAGAATGATAAGTACCATTTTGAATGTTGTTATGTGATATCTGAATTAAATATGGTACCTCGGTACTGGCAGGGATCCAATGATACAAGAAATGTTATCTAGATAATCTCTCTTCCATGAGGAAGCTAAAGCACAGAGAGGCTGTAGTAAGTTGCTCAAGGTTACCAGATAATAAGTGGAAAACTAAGGGTCAAAATCCTGATTTACCTTCAAAATTTATTATGTTATATGAATGACTCCCTTTCTTTTTGTCCATGAATCATGGCTCTTAATGATTGTAGGAATCTCTAGATATGGAAAAGAAGTCAATGCTAATCAAAAGATAGGAAGAATCTGTCAATTTCAGAAGTTGGTATAAATCTCAAAATTATTCTGGCATGGTGTTATACATCCAAATTTCAGAGATTCCCTTCATTCTACACATCATTTTACATTAAACTGAGGATTATGAGAGGAAAAAATAAAACTTAAAATGCTAATGAGATTTGGATTTAAGCTATTTGTATTCTTTTTTCTATTTCCTTTAAATATATATTCAATCAAGTCCTAAATGTATGTGAAATATGACTTTAGATGTGAAGGTATGGGATAAGTGGATGGTCTCATATATTGCTGTTATACATTGGTGCAATACTTCTGATAAATAGTTTTAGCCTTTTGTGCACAGTATAACCATTCATCATCAATAACACAGTAACTTCACTTCTACAAAATTATCCAAAAATAGAAATTTCTGCTATAAGAAGTCTTATTTCAGAATTATTTATGACACTAAAGAGGGATAAAATATATGTGATGAACAGATCAAAGAGATGAGTTAAATTGGGAAAATATGTCATTTAAAGCAATAACTCAAATATATAATTTTAAATATAGAATATTCCTACTATGTCAAACAGTGGCACTGGAAGGGTAAAGCCCAGGCTGGCAGTGTTGGCATCACCTGACACCTTGGTAGAAATGCAAAGTTTTGGTTCCCCCACTTAGACTTACTACAATAGAATTGTGATATGTGGGAATAGGTAGCCTGTGTGTTGATAATATTCCTTATGGTTTTGATGCTTGAAGTTTAATACTGTGGACAGGAGTTTTGAAAAAGAACTATAAAATAATCACAAAATACTACATTTTAGAAAATTCAGATAATTCAATGAAGTATACATTATCTATAAGTCCATTATGTTGCAAATTCTAAAAATTAGAAATTAAATGTTCCTTTTCTACCCTTTAAACTGTATCCTCCAGAAATAACTAGTAACTATTAGTTTTTATTAGTGTATTATAATTATGCATAATAATGAAATTCACTATTACATATTTGAACATGCACACAATACACACACACACACACACACACACACACACATCCATCCCACAATTTGGTCAGTGTCATTCCTTATTACCTCCCCCTTTCTCTTCTCTTCTCCCTCCCTCCATCATCTCCTTCCTCTCTACTCAATTGGTCTCCCTTCTATTTTCATGAAATGACCTTCACATTTTTTCCCCTTTGTTCTCTCTAGCTTCCACATATGGGAGAAAACATATAACACTTGACTTTCTGAGTTTGGTTTATTAAACTTAATGCTCTCAAATTCTATCCATTTTCCTGAAGATGACATAATTTTGTCCTTTATATCTGAGTAAAACTCTATACATATACCATATTTCCTGATTCATTCATCCATTGATGAACACCTACGCTGGTTCTATAATTTAACTATTGTGTATTGTTCTACTGTAAACATTGTTATGCTTGTATCTGTATATGCTGACTCCAATTCTTTAGGATAAATCCAAGGATTGGTATAGTTGGGTCAAATGGTGGTTTTATTCCTTGTCTTTTGAGGATCCTCCATACTGATCTCCATAGTGGTTATAGTAATTTACGATGTCACCAGCAGTATAAATGTGTTACTTTCCCCCCACATCTGTATTCTTGATGATTGCCATTCTAATTGAAGTGAAATGAAATCTCAGTGTAGTTTTTGATTTGCATTTTCCTAGTTGCTAGTAAAGATGTACAATATTTTTTCATAGATTTGTTAGCCATTTGTATTTTTTCTTTTTAAAAGTATCCATTTAGTTTAATTGCCTATTTATTGGTTTTTGTTGTTGTTGTTTTTAGTGATAAGATTTTTTGAATTCTTGATATAGTTAGAAAAGTATCTAGCACAGATTTTCTCCCATTTTGTAGGTTCTCTTCATGTTTTTAATTATTTCCTTTACTGTCCAAAAGTTTTTTAGTTTGATGTCATCACATTTATTAATTCTTAGGATTCCTAATGCTAAGGAAAAATACTATCAAGGAAGCCTGTGCCTGCATCTTTAGTTTGGAAAATTGACCTTACGTTTTCTTTTACATTTCAAAATTTCTGGTCTAATTCCTAGTTCTTTGATCCATTTTGAGTTGACTTTTATGCAGGGTGAGAGATAAAAATCTAGTTTCATTCTTCTACTCTACCTATGAATAACCAGTTTCATGCACCATTTGCTAAAAAGGTTGTCTTTTCTCTAGTGTGTGTTTTTATAAAGGATCACATGACTCTCTGGGTTTCTTTGTGTCTTCTATTCTGTACTACTGGACTTTGTGTCTGTTTTTGTGCCACTATTATGCAGTCTTTGTTACTATAGCTGTGCAATATAATTTGAAGTCAGATATTGTGATGCCTCCAGCATTGCTTTTTTGGCTTAGAATTGCTTTGACTCTTCTGGATTCTTTATTCTTCCAAATGAATTTTATAACCACTTTTTTCTGGTTTTGTAAAGTATGTCGTTGGTATTCGGATGGGGATTGTATTGAATGTGTTTATTACTTTTGGTAATATGGCCATTTTATGACTGTTAACTAATATTGTTAACTAATAATAATTAATATTAGACAATATTAATATTTTAAATGGCCATATTATCAATGGTATCTACTATTAATAATATATATCCTATAATAAAAATTTTAAATTAAAACAAAGTATTAAAATATAATGAATCAGTGTTTATTTTTTTAGATGAATAATATATCATAGACATCTTTCCAGGTTAGTAGATTATATCTACTAATTCTTTTTTATTGTATACTTAATATTCCATAGTAGGGATATGCTATAGTTTGTACTACCATTTCATTGTGATGGCCATTTAAACTAATTCTAATTTATTTCTGCCATAAACCAATGCTATAATGAAATCCTACGACCTTATGATATTTGCAGCAATAGATCAAAATATAATTGATAAAAATCCCCAATATCCTAGTACTGAAATTGATTGTTTGCTCAATAAACATTTATTCAGTACTGTGAATGGTTTGTTCCCCTCCTTTCCCTTTTATAGACTTTTGCCAGTGTTTTATGAAGAAAAATTAGGTCCATCTACATTGATGAGCAGCTCTGTCTAATCAAAGTGCTTCATAAAAAGACAGAGGACTGTATTCCAAGCATTAAGTTCATGAAAATAAATCACCCTGTTTTATTAATTTAATTTACCCTACTTATATTAAAATGAAAGCTGGTCATAATGAAGGGTAGACAGAAGGACTGTACAGTGCTGTTGGCATTCTTCTGTTTGTTGATATCATTGAGAATAAAATAATGAATTCAATCACAGGAAAATCAAATCCTTGTAAAATATCTAAACTTATTGAATGATTGCTTATAAGAAGAGAATTTTACTGAGAGGATCTGTTTTGTAAGAAATATTGTGATTGTAATGGGAATTATAGTTCTTTTAATTTTTCAGAAAATCAAAATATATATTAGGTTAGAATGTTTTTGTTGACTCAGTATAAATGCTTAATATCTCATATTTTTGTAGTCTCAATGATTTTTTTCCTTCTATAACATGCAATTAATATTTTGTTATATGTTTATTTAAAGTTGATAATACACTTTATATAGTTAATAATCATGATTTTTAGGCTAGTATATTTTTGGGGGGCGAGGGTTGTAGTGGGGATTGAACTCAGGGACACCTGACCACTGAGCCACATCCCTAGCCCTATTTTGTATTTTATTAGAAACAGGGTCTCACTGAGTTGCTTAGTGGCTCACTAAGTTGCTGAGGCTGGCTTTGAACTCATGATACTCCTGCCTCTACCTCCTTAGCTGCTGAGATTCCAGGCGTGTGCCACGACACCTGGTCTAGGCTAGTATATTCTTATAAGTACTGTGAACTAAGCAATTGCACCACTGGGGCTGCTGTAGGCTAGTATATTCTATGTGGCATCACATAGTACAATATCATTGTAAAAATGTGTGTAAAATTATAATTGTCACTTAAAAAGCTTACAATATAACTTCATTTAGTGTAATTAAAATGTACTTGAAAAATAAGTGTACATTTATAAAAATAAAATGAAAATTCTATCAAAACATATAACTCATATTCATTCAATCATTTCTAAGGGTATTTAGGTCAGTAAGATTCGAGGTTAAACAAAAAATGTTTTCAATTTTGAGTTATACAGAAATAAAACTATTTTTTGGTCACTAAAACTAAACATTGTAAATTATAAAATGAAAAGAGTCATAATCCTACCATTTTTAATCTTGTTGCAGTATCTGTCTTTTCAAACATGTCTTTTTATTCTCACTAAATGAGCAGTTTCATACTCTAGTTTTTCCTTTATGTTTGTAGCATAATTTGCATGGCATAGTGGTTTATAGTATTCATAAGCATAATTTTTAATTACTGCAAATGCCCAATTTTGTGTTTGTCCATCATTAACTTGTCATTCTTTCATAGTAGGGCATTCATTTTGTATTTCTTTCTTACTCATAAATAATATTGAAATGGGAATACTCATGTATATATTGTTTAATCCACTGTTACTTTCTTAGGCTATACTATTTGAACTTAAATTTCTGGATTCAATTGAGAAAACATTGAATAATTTGCTTATTTAAAATATAAAATAAAGAATATTTAAAATTCAAAAACATTAAACTGTGGAAAAATCAAAATTATACACACATTCACATGCATATTTTATTTTAAAAAATATATTTTTTGGTAAATACCCCAAATTGACTATGTGGCTTAATATTGAGCTTTGAATAAATATAATACTAATAAAGCCAAAATGGAGAATTCTAGGAGCAGATTTATCATAGGACAAATCAATCTTTCTTGCATAAACATTTATCATAAAAAAGCATTCCAAAGAGTGAAGAAATTTCCATGTAGTGGTATGTAACTGACTGACCAATACTTAGCTGTTCTTATTACAAATGCTTCTCTACAACAAGTGTTCCTGCTTAGTAATTTTATGCCTGTCCACTTTCACTAGCCATGTCCAAATATTCTAGTTGTATTGAAAGAGGGGAGGTGAAAGTTTCTAATTATTTGTTACTGACAAAATTAATTAATAATAATGTTCATTTTTCTTCCTTCCTCTTATAAATTATAGTTCTCCTGATTAATTAAAACAAACAAAAACAATCAAACACATTATACTTCTATTCACACAGGACTTGAAACATGGTCTAAGGATAAACTAAAGAGTCCAGCAATAATTGGAGAACAGAGAAGAAAGAATGAAGAGTGGTGAGTTTATTACACCTTCTCCTTTCCCGGTTAGAATCAAAATATTCCCTTTCACTTGTTAATTCATTCCAGAGTGGCTACTTATCAACTGGGGTTCTGATTAAGCTTCTATGGACTAGGGATATGATTTCTAGCAATATATTCACAATAACAAAGTTTAATTAGAGCAAAAGCAAATTACAGGTCCAGTGGAGTTCATTATAATGGGATCTTGCACATATTTGTATTTTATTAATACTATAAATCAACCTGGTAGAAATTTCTTTCACTCATCTTTGGAAGCCATCTGCCAATTTAATTTATATATTTGGCTCACAGAAGAGGATTACTTGTAAAGCTAGAAATGTCTTTTTGTATGAGTATTTCATGATAGATATGGAGTATTTGTTACTAATTTTGTAGGAAAGATATTATTAAATTAAAGGAAATATATTGGTATAATTTTTCTATCATAATGTGGTATTATACTTTAATCTAGAAAAATACTGTCAAAGAGTCTAACCTTTGTCTTCAAAGAAACCAGTTTAGCCTTCATGAGGGCTTCAGCATGGATTTGTTTTTCAGAAGGAAGATGATATGTGAAATAGTCTCTAGTAAAAGAGTATTTATGTAAGTTCAATCTTCCTTAAATAATAATGAACAAATATAACCCTTAATATATTCCATATAGGTTTCCAAGCTCTTCAATACATATTAGTCCATTCATTTTCTACCTCAATCATCTGAGATGATACTTTTATTACCTATCTTTTATGGATGAGGAAACTGAGGTACATAAAGGTGATATAAATTACCTGAGGTCACACAGCTACCAAATGTTAGAGCTGGGAATCAAATACTGGCAATCCAAGTACAAAATGCATGCTCTTATTAAGTCCTGCCACCTGCGGGGCAGGTGAGGAGCTAGTGTAAGGAGAGAAGGTACTGGAACATACAGGTTGGCTGCTTTCATGTTTTCCAAATGTAAACCACACCTAAGGAGGGACCAATATCTATGCCATAGGCCAGTATTACAGAGGTGTGTGGTTTTGTTCTTCTTAGTCGAGTCTACACGTGAATTATTTGAAGAACTTGATGAAATCATATTCCTGAGGCTTATTGTCAGCTGTTCTGCTTTCAGAGACTGGGCACAATGGCCTGTATTTCCATTGATGATGCTGATGAGGCCCAGGGATCATGCCTTGAACAGCATTGGCTTAAGGGACATCAGAACCCTGAGAAAGAGAGATGAGTCATATCCCCAGTGAGATGAGATGCAACTTTGACTAATAAATAAAGTTTGTCCCATGAATTAAAAGTTAGAATGGCAACTGCTGACATTTTGGCCTTCATTATTTCAGCAGAGGTTAATTTATATGGCTATTGTTATAACTTCCCCAGGGCTTGCAAGAACCCGAGGGATGAGGAGTTCTTAGCCCAGTAACCAGGCAATTGGGGCAGCACCAGAGAAGGGATGAGGATTTGAGGTGACAGAGAAGAAAAGGAGGTTGTGTGCTTTTTCAACATTTAAAGCAGGCTGAGGACCCTAAGTCTTGTATTCTTTCTCAGGAAATAAAAAAAAAAATGTGTCAGTAGTTATGGTTCAAGGTAGTTAAATTTGCCTACAGTTTCAAAGTGGTCTAGCTGCTGAGTGTTAAATACATTAGAGGACTTTTCTGTTAATTATGCCTAATGTTTTATGACTGGAATCCTGTTCTTTCTTTTCCATCCTTCTTTCATTCCAGAAACGATTACAGAACAATTACCATGTTCTAGACTGTGCAAGTAGGTAATGGCTCAATAGGGGTAAACAGGCACTAACTAAACATGCAGTACGAAGCAAGTACTCCATGAATTAATTGCAAGTCATAAATATTACAAGGGGGTGACACTCTGTAAGCTGAGCATGGAGTAAATTTGTAAAAACAATATCATTGCTTACAATGCTATATCTAATCATACTGGAGAAACTCTGCTTGCCTTTTCTTGATGACACCACATGATTATGTTAAAATAGAAATTTCTCTACTTTTTCATGCTTATCCTAAATACCCTCCGCCTCAACCCCACTGAAGTCATTAGAAGTGAAAGTCTAAATTCCTTGAGGATTTGTATTACTCTTTTGTTGACTATATGACCTATGTGGACACAGGTCTTTCCCATTGTTTGTCTCAGGTTGTAAAACTACTATAGGTCAGGGACTTGGAGCTGTGCAATTAATTTTCTCAGCACTGGGAGCTTCATGCACCATTAGTTGCTTAAATGATCTTTTCATTCTAGGGATGATGCTAGTGAAGTTTTCCTATGAATTTGATTGATAGTCTAAATAAATGCTTGAATTTACACAGATTATAATAATGGCTGTGTTTAATACAGTGTTAAGAAGATTTTGCTTGTGAGCCAAAGCTTCAAAAACCACAGAGAAATCCACTGATGACACACATTGTCCTTTTGTTATATCATAGGACCATATGTTTATGTAGAGTTAGCTATTTTGGGCTAAACTTCTGCATGGAAATGGGACAGGGGTAGATTAAATGTGAACTTTAGAAAGATGTGATAGTAGACTTATTAAACAGACATTAACATTTTATACTAATAAGTGCCACAAAGATAAGTGAAATAAAATCATGTTCTCTGTGATCTGATCATCTGTATAGACATACTGAATCTTTTCTCTAAAGGTTTTCAATGTAAGTAATAAAAAAGTCGCAGTCATTTTTTTATGACCCCCTAGCTCTTTGATGTGCTAACATAGAATCCAAATGAACTTGTTAAACCTCTTCCAAAGATACTTTTTTATTTCCTAGAATTTCATATACTTACCACATAATTTGAATCTGTATTCTTAAAAGCGATGGTGTTTACTTTCAAAGATTAATTTCCCTATGCCACACAGTTCCTGCTCTTAGTCATCCCATAGAGTTCTGTTGCCAGAGCTGTGCTCCAGTAGGGGATGTCCCCAGATGCAGTCTGAGGTTCTGTTGGTATCCATCCAGGCATGCAGTCTCTAGACTTTGGAAGGGAAACATCATTTAAAATGTAAAGATTGCAGTAGGATCATTTTTCGTAATAACATTGGAATTTAGGGAGAACTCATTTCTAGATCTTAAGCTCACTCTGCTATTTGATGGCATGTTGGCATCAACTGTGGCTGCTTTTTAGAAGGCATGTGGGCCTTCCACAACATCTCTTTGAGATTTACTGTTTGATATTAAAATTTACAATTCACATTGCTGACAAAAGGTGGTGAGTAAGCCTTATAAATCAGAGCCTTCAAAGTGTGAAGGAAAAATAATGTATTATCTGTGTGTGTGTGTATTTGTGTGTATATATGTATATATAAAGATATATAAATATACATGCAACACATACATATCATACATACATATCACATACACATGCATACCATACATATATGCATATATGTATATGTGTGTATACACACACACACATGCACACACTAAAATCAACAAAAGGGAAAACATTTCTCTAGGAAAACAAGCAAAAGTACTACTTTGACCAAGAATTAGATAAATAGAAACGTTTTTGAAATATTGAAGGTGTCCTATAAATTTTAGCCTTACTTAACTGCAGTTTTAGATTGTGTTTTGTGTGTGAATTATTTAAAATTCCAATGAGGTTTTTCTGGGACTTGTGAAGCAATGTTGAGTCTTGGCATTGGCTTAACTGGAAGCTGCTAGCAGCCTGGCATGGGAGGTATCAAGCTGCTTTAGTCCACAATGGCTTAGAAGGGTCTGAATTCCAGGCTTGCTGTTTTTGCAACATAAAACCCTGTCTTGTCTGGCTATTCAGAAGGTGTGAAAGCTGATCCATTCAGTGTTTCTCTTTTTCCTTCCAGCACTAATTTTTTTCCTTCCTTCTTTATTCGACTTCTAAGCTAACACCCTTATCTGGGACTATTTTCTGTTAAACTTGGAAAACACTATAGCTACTTTACTTAGGTTAGTGCCTAAAATACATTTGTTCAAGCTTTTCCTGAAGGATGAATCCAGCTCAACCAAACTTAAACATTGTGGATAAACATTTTCTTCTTTTGATGATTCTCTCCTTAATCAAAATCCAATACCAGGTTGTTCCATGCTTGCTGTGCATTTACCTGATTTCCTTTTGCCAACATAAAACATATTAAACATATTATCTTTGATTAGTTGTTTTTTTTTTTTTTTTTTCCCCCACAGCGCTATGGTTTTTACATTTTCTTGAGACCTTTTGCTGAAAACATTTAGTTTGTATAATATGCTTCCTTGACTCTCGGTTTACTCATTTGTAAAAATGTTAAATTTTCTTAACAGCGCTGTTGTAAAAGTTAAATGAAATTAATATATAAAAAGATTTTAGTGTAACTGTTGCTGCACAGTGTGAATATTTGGGGAAACTTTTCTTTGTAATTAAAGAAAATATAGATTGAATCATAAAGGGTATATCCAGATAACTACTGAAGTTTATATCTGATGGAGTAATTAAGAATCTTATTACTGAATATTTCTAAATTATAAAGAGAAGCTAGATTTTTTGAAGAAATTTTCAAATTTTAATTATTATTTTAATTTTAATTATTTCAATAATACATTAATAACTAATATATTATTCTATGTACACATTAAATATTATAGGCAAGGTTAAGAATTGCCTTTATTCCCAATGGATGCTTATTACCATTTCTAGAGGTAATAATCTTTTTGTGTTTCATATGATCCTCCCTTCCATTGTATGTGCATGTGTGTGTGTGTGTGTGTCTTATATATAGTACATAGAAACCTGTTATTTAAAAAATATGAATGCTATTATGCATATATTTTGAAACATTTTTTCACCCAACAAATGTCTTTATGAGCTTTCCATATCTATAAACTGTTTTAAACAGTTTTTTAAACTGTTTTTTAAGAATCAAAGTACTACTGAATTCTGTTTTCTTTAGGGAGACCTTGGCCTCACATATCACAAACTCAATTAATAAATTGATTTAGCAACTTAAAGGCTCTCATCGTTCTGTATCTGATACTTGGGACAAGAAAAGAACAACTGTAACTGAACATCTTTTTCATGACTAATCCAACTCAGGCCCCAGGGAATGGTCTTTCCACAGCCCTTGACCTGTGCCCACAAACAAAAGGTGGTTATTTTCTAAGGATATGGCACAGTGAGAGATGTTACCAATATCAGACAGGGACACTGCTCCAGACTTGTGGGGAGGATTTTATCCATGGATATCTTTAGGTAAGAGAAGAAATATTGACTGGTATGTCTAACTATTCTTTGCAGGTAGCATATTAAATAGATTTTTACAAATAAATATTATTTCTAATAGTCCTGAGTCCATAGTTTTTGCTTTTGTAGTTTTTCCTGTTTCAATTCAAAGTAACCATAAATTAGCACAGTATTCACAATCATCCCACCTGGTACTTGGAGAATATTTTAAATAATTCATATTTCTATTATGAAATCCAGATGTATTGTGTGTTAAGTAGAATACTGATTCTTTACATTGGCCAATAGAAGGTTGTTAAACTATAAAATAAAAAAGCTTATTTTTCTAAAAGAATTTAATAAGATTTAATTAAACTTTCAAAACCCAAATTTAAATGTTATTCTTATTTAAATAATTTCCATCTTAAACTAAGTTAAATTACAATTAATATTTGTATTTTAATATTAGTATTTAATTCTGAATATTTTTAGAGTATAATCACCTTTTAAAGAGATTAATATTTTGGTTTTTAAATTTTTATCTTTTTAAATGAGACTTATTTTTTACTGTAAACATTCAGAAAGAAATTATATTAAAATTTTTATTCCGAATAAAATTGCATTTCACTTTTAATTCTTTTATAAAGAATGAATAAGAGACTCTTGACTGACTAGAGCTTGTGTGAAAGATAGAATGTCTGAGTTTGAGCACCAGGAGGGTGCAGATGGTAGAAGGATCTGGGATAGGTGTCAGGCCACACACCTAGGAGGTGGAGCCATAGGGCTGGGGGCCAGAGTGGGTGAGGATGGAACATGAGAGGATGTACCACCTGTTGGAAGCAGTGTTTGGTACTGATCTGCTGTTTTCTTATTTTTTTTGTTTATTATTATTTTTTAGTTTTATAGATAAACATTATGGTGAGATCCACTGTGTGTGTGTATAATTAATGTATACATAATATTATATATATATATATATATATACATATATATATATATGGAGAGAGAGAGAGAGAATCAAATCTTATGTATACTATATATTATATATATATATATATATATATATATATATATATATATATATATATATAGAGAGAGAGAGAGAGAGAGAGAGAGAGAGAGAGAGAGAACACACACACACACACACACACACAGGAAAGTCAGGTCATATTCCACAGTTCTTCCCTTATCCTATTCTCTCCCCCTCAATCCTCTTCATCTAGTCCACTAATCTTTTTCCATTTCAATGGAATCCTGCTCCCCCCACCCCCACCACCAGTTTTCCCTCTCTTCTTTCTCTCTTTTCCCCTTATTTGGGACTAGTTTCTACGTATCAGACAAAATATTTGACCTTTGGCCTTTTGACTCTGGCTTATTTCATTTAGCATGATACTTTTCAGTTCCATCCATGTGTCAGCAAATGCCATAATTTCACTCTTCTTTATGTCAGAGTAATATTCCATTGTGTATTATTTGAAAAACCTCGAAAAAATGGAGAATTTTTCACTGTAAGCCTGAACCACATAAAATTTGCAACTAGAACAACAGATATTTGTGATTCATTGAATATTAATTACTGATCAAAACAATGAAAGTGAGAAAAAACTTAGCCTGATCAAATCCAAACCTACCACTTTTGTAGAAAATCTCTGCCAGTTATACCTAAATAAATAATCTCTGCCAGTTATACCTAAATAAAGAATTTACTGATATAAATCATGAGAATAAAAAAATATTCATTGATTTTTTTTCAAATCATAATAGCACAACTCTCTAGCCATTGGAAAGAGAATTACCATCACAAATTGCCAAATTGAAGAAAAAAGAATGGGCCATTTCCTTTTCTTACTGGAAGATGATCCTAGAAAATGGCCAATACATCTGTCTCAAAGTATGAAGATATTTATAGCAAAATATATTTGAGTCAAAAATATTTACTTTTCAATTCATTTTAACTGATACATAAATACATAAAATTATACACATCTTAAGATACTATGTGATGTTAAGATACATGTATATATTGTGTAATATTTAAAATAGGTTAAACACATGTATCTCCTTGGGTTACCTTTCTTTGCTGTGACCAAAAAAACTAACAAGACCAACTAAGAGGAGGAAAACTTATTTTAGTACGTGGCTTCAGAGGTCTCAGTGCATAGTTGGCCCATTCTACTGCTCTGGCCTCGGGTAATGCAGAATCTCATGGCAGAAGGGCATGGCAGATGAAAGGTCCTCAGGTCATGGCAGCTAGAAAGGGGAGAGAGAAGAAGAGAACTAGGAGGAGGAGCCAATGCCACCAAGTGAACAAGGTATAAAGATGTAACCCTAAGGGGTTGCCCTCGTGACACAACTCCTTCAGTCGTGTCCTACCTGCCTATAGCTACCACCCCATGCAAAAGTCCTTTCAAATTACTAATCCATCAAGTGGATTAATTCACCGATTGGATTATAGCTCTCTTAATATAATCATTTCACCCTGTAATATTCCTATATTAATACAATAGCTTTTGGGGATACCTCATATTCAAACCATGATACCCCTCAAATGTTTGTTCATTCTTTACTGTGAAAACTTTCAAAATTCCATCTTCTTTTTTTTGACATGTACCGAGTATCATTGTCATTGATAGTCACCCTCCTAAACAATGGCACAACAGAATTTCTTACTCCTAACTATAACTTAGTACCTATTGATCAACATCTCCCATTCCTGCCCCACCACTCAATTTTTTAGGAAACTCACTATTTTAGATTCCATGGATGAGTGGAGTCAAGCAATACTTGTCTTTCTGTGCTTATTTCACCTAACATAATGATCTCCAGTGTCACCCATGTTGATGCTTTCATTCATTTTTATGTATGACAGTATTCCATTGTGTATCTGAACATTTTCTTTACCCATTCATCAGTTAATGGACACTGAGGATATTTCCGTTTCTTGGCTACTGTGAATAGAGCTACAATGAACATGGAGGTACAGATGTCTCTTCAACATACCAATTTTATTTCCTTTGGATATACACATAGAATAGGGATTATTGGGTCAGATAATAGTTCTATTTTAACTATTTTTAGGAATATCCATACTGTTTCCATTGTGCAAGGGTTCCTTTTTCTCCATCAACACTTGCTATCTCTTCTTTTTTATAACAGGTGTGAGATGGTATCACATGGTGAGGTGGTTTTGATTTACGTTTCTGTGATATTAGTGAAGCTGGGCACCTTTTCATGTACCTTTTGGCCACTTTCATGTAATATTTGGGGAAATATCTATTCAAATACCTTGTCCATTTTTTTAATTGGGTTATGTATTTTTTGATATTGAGTTGCATGAGTTCTTTAAAAATCTTAGATATGAATCTCTGATATGTGGTTTACAAATACAATGGAATATTATTCAATTTTAAAAATCAGGAGATTTTTCCATTTTCACAACATGGATAGACATGGAGGACTTTACATTAAGTGAAATTAGCCAGGCACAAAAATAAAAATACTACATGATTTCACTTATATGTGGAATTTTTTAAGAAATAAGATATATGAAGACAGAATAAAATAGCAGCTTTTAGGGTCAAGAGGGTCAGTAAAAAATGAAGAGATGATTAAAGGATACAAATAGCACAAAGTAAAAAGATTTTATATGCAACATGAGGAGTAGTGTTAACAATAGTTTATTAAGTTCATTTTTTTTTTTGCTAGATGACATTATAGCCACTCTTGCTATAGGAGAGAAAAATTGTATAATTATATGATGGGTATGTTAGTTTGTTCCACTAGAGTAATAGCCATTTTACTATATATCATATAACATCACATTGTGTACTTATTTAAGATATTATGCACACAATTAAATTTATTTGTAAAAAAAACATAGTATCCACATTTATTCCTTATACTTAAATACATTTAAATTTAATATTTTTATTAGAATATGCTCTCATTAAAAATTACTTCCACCAATTCATATATATGCTTCCATCTGTATAAGTGTACAGAAAGGTATCTGGAGTAAACTTATTTCTGTATAGTGAAGAAAAGATTGAGACAAAATAATAACATTCAACAAAGACCAGTGAATACTGATAATAAACATTGGTGTGATGTTCCTAAAAGACTAGTGTGTGTCTGATATTTAGTCAAGAATAATGATCCTTTTTTTTGTGTCATCAAGAAACAAAAAATGGGTATAGTAGAAATAATATCAAAACATAAAGATACAAGTGGTAAATAATGTAAGATGCCTAGAAAACAAACATAATAGAACAAATGATAACCATTTAGAATTAAGAAATTGAATGAGATTGCTAATTTAATGAGAAATAAAGTGAGAGACAAAATTAAAGACAATGTTTATAAAGCACATATTCAATCAGTGTACAACAAAAATTATGCTGAGCAACTAACTTATGAATGAACAGGAAAAAAGGGAATAGAAATCAATTAATTTTTCACTGATTATACATCTGTTGTAGAAAGTTCAAGTTTCAACTTGGGATGAAAATTACAGAAACTATTTTGAGCATCAAACATTAACTTAAAAAATGATAAGTACTTTGTTCATAAAACAATGCTAGCATGATTAGTAAAGAAAATGTGTATGAGCCAGAATTTTGGTCAAAATATTTGCAAAAATTTTATAGCTTATTTGGCAATGTAGTATAAATGTATTCTCATTATGCATTGCCACAATCATGCCAGGAGCAATTATTTTTCTTTGGAACAAGCTAAAGATCTCATTGTATCTTTGTGCCCAAAGACTGAGTGTCTTGATGAATCATGAGTCAGATTTGACGAATTTCTTGGTTGTATGATGAGAAAGTCCTCTGAACACTGTTCAAGAAATTGTATTTAATTTAGCTTAGTTGTAATTGAAAAGCAGCAAAAGAGTTATGTGACATAACAAACTGTCAGATAAATGCCAATCATGGTCCTTGATGGAAAAATAAACTAATTTTGTATTTTTCCTGTTCACAGATATTTTATTATGACCTATTGCCTATTAATAAAACTGTTAGCAAATGTATACCAAGCATCTAAGTGTGGCTATTTCACATTTTAAAATGTTAGAATATTTTCAATTCAAAGAAATATTCAATACGATTGTTGTGGGTGTGTGCATGTGAATGCATGTGTAATTGTTTTGCTTTACTTTGTCCACTGAGAGGGCCTGGAAGCAGAGACATGCTCATACCAAAGAGCATATTTAATGTTCCCATATTGGATTCTAGATATTATTTTGCACTGAAATGAAACTTGCATCTCAGAGAAATGACTGATTCATGTACTAAAGCTAAAAAATACACAAAATAAGCCTGGAACACCTTGTGCCAGAAAGCAAGGCAGTAATCAATAATTGGGCATGTCATATGACCTCTAAAGTATCAGGTTAAGTATCAAAGAGTGGTGAAAGTTGGTTATAATGTATTGAATAAAATTTAAAACCATAAGTCCACACCAGTTAAATAAAGGAATGAACACATTGAAAGTTTGATTATGAATGAGATATTTACATTTGTTCATGGTAATGTTCCCCAAAATATTTACTAGCTACAAAGTGATAAAAGTAACTTTTTAGTGAAGAAGCCTGGTGGACATCAACTATAAAAATAATAATTATTGCACCACTAATTAGAAGAATCAAAGCATGCACAGCTTATAGGATGCAATGAGAATATAGCATCACTTCTTTAATATTCCTGCCAAAGATTCAAAACCAGAATCTAATTGTGAAAATAAGTCACAAAAACCAAATTGAGGGACGTTTTATAAAACAATTGGACTGCAATAAAAATGTGTCAAGGTCATGAAGGTAATAAAAGGCAGAAATGCTCTTTCAAATTAAATGACAATGAATACAAATACATCATTCTGAACTAGATCCTTGGACTGTAAAGGACCCTACTGAAGCAATGTAGATATTTGACTACATTGAAGGTTTAGATGGTAGCAGCATATCATTACTTATTGAGAGCCACAGCCAGTCGGAATGACGCCTGGCATTTTGCCAGAAGTAATGGTTGAGAGGTGAGCCATTAAGATGATGATAATTAAGTTAAGCTGTGTCAATAGGGCGGCCACTGCTGCCTGGGCACCCGCTACTTTGGAGTTCTCTTGAGATTTCCTGGGGAGTTCCCATTGGTTGGTGAAGTTCCCTAGAGGGAGTTCCGGTGTGGTGTTCCGGTGTTCCTGGGGGCTGCGTGGGTGGCGTTAGGGAGAGTTCCCAGGGAGCGGGTGTGGAGTGTGCTGGTGGCGTTCAGAAATAAAGTTTGTTCCTGCTTGAGTGGCTCGTGATTTGTGCCCAGCCAGACTGCGGCAATTACTAATTTTCTGATTTTGATAGTTGTATTATAGTTATGTGCAGGATTATTATCTTCAAGAAAACACACTAAAGATGTTTAAAAATATTTTAAAATACACTAAAAGATTTACTTAGTATTCAGGTTAATGGGACATCAGTGTGGTGATTTATTCTCGAATGCCTCAGGATAATAAAATTTATATCTATTTTATTGCAACTTTTGTATATTTTGGGGTTGTGTTAACATAAAAATGAATCCCAATGTATTCATATATCTTATAATTAGGAGCTAATATTTACTGAATACTCTTCTCAGAGATTACCATATATTAGAGCATTTAACCCTTATAGCAATGTTGTGAGGAGCTTTTACTTTCATAATGCATAAAACAAGAAACTGAGTCACAGAGGAATGAAGCTATTTCCTTCTATTTACTTGACTGAGAAGTTGTATAATTGTGTTTTTAACTAAGGTATTCATGTGACAAAACGCTCCCTTGTGATAAAAAGCTTCCCACCTCCTGGAAATTCAGACTTTGTTTCTGTAGTCATGTATGTCTTTTGTATAATTTTGAATTTTGTGTAATTCAGATCTGGGGAAATTTCCCTGGATCTATCCTTTTTATAAAAACTTGTATTTATTTTTAATGTTTTTATTGATGCATTATAATTATACATAATAACGAGATTCATTGTGATGTGTTCATTTTTACACATGACATAATTTGGTCCATTTCTCTTCCAATTCTGGATCCCTCCATTTCCTAAATCAGAGCTTTCTCATCCATGTGCCACCAATGGGTAACGTGTAATGAGATGGTGACCTCTTATCCCCTGGGCTGGGTGACCAATGGGACTTGTGACAACTGTAAGTTCCTGTGGCTTCTGAGGAGTAGAGGACATACATCTGATCATTTTTTGTTAACACCATGATCTGATAGAAGTAATTTTAATATAATTACTCTTTCCTCCAGCCCTTTGCTATGCTAGATTATAAAAATAAAATCAACTCTCTGCCATAAATTCACTGATGCATCTGTAGACAAACATTTTTTAGGAAACTTACACCAAGTGGAATAGAAAATTTAAGGGAGAATCGATTTTGATTTCCTATTAGATGTTCTGCTTTCTTTTCATTGTATGTTTTGATGCTAAACAAATTATTTTCATCCCTAGTGTTGCTGTATACACATAAACACAGTACAAATACTTGCGGTGTCTTCTGTTTAATCAAGTCAAGACATAGTTTTATAGTTGTAGCAGGTTGAATTATGATGCAGTTTCCAGTTGACAAGTAGCAATGTGGTACTCTGTAGAACTATAAAAAGCACTGTAAAATACTTTTTTAATACATAGAATTATTTTGTAGACTAGAAGATGTATTTCTGCATTGCAGTGATGAAATGATTGCCTTTCCAAAGTATAATTTGGTCGATAATCATAATTTCTATTAAACAAATGTTCAGACAGTCCTGCATCCATCACCTTAAATCCATTTAAAAAGCTTTCTACTGTTCCAGAATATATGAATAACTTTTATGTTTAATATAGAATCTAATGTTGATGTCTCCCCTGATATGAAAATGAGAAGTCTAATTTTAACTAATAATTCTGTCAGTATTATAAAGTGACTAAAAAGACTTAGCGCTGCTGGTTTATAATGAATGTATTACTCAGGGCTGCTTCTGAGCAGGAGAGAGATAATTAGCATAAAGAATCTTCTTTTCCTCATAACTTAAATGTTAATGTCTTCTTTTTTTGCCCAAATTTTCCAGGAAAGAAGGGTTATATTACAACTATAGAGAATACAAATACATTAGCAACTTAAGACAAGTGTTGAATCAAATATTTTGTTGATGACTTTGTGTGATCATTGATCTGCGACTGGCAACTGTCTATAAATAATGAATCACTTGCCTTAAATTCCCTGCCACAAATAATTTGTCCTTCTTTTCAAGCAAATGAAAGAGATAGGGGTTAAATTCATTCATTTACAGTCAGTGTGTCTGTTCAAAGGCAACAGCTAACTCATTATAATAAATTATGGAGAAATTAGCAAGGAATAAAAATGGATACGTGATAAGAAAATTATAGATCATCTTGCAATTTCTTTCCCAAGTGCCCCTTATAAATAATATTAAGAGAACTGTGCCATGTTGTGGTTTCCTTTCTCTATAAAGGCTGTATCTTCAATCTAGAGTGTGGAAAAAAAAATCAATTTTCTGATTTGTTCGTGCATTACCTCCTTAGCCCCAGCCATGCATCAGGTGCTGGGAAGTAATTACGAGCAGGACAGGCACAGTCCCTATGCTCAGATAACCTATAGATTGGGGGAAGATAGAGACATATAAACAGACAATTGATGCTGAAGGATAAATGCTAGACCCAGACGGACCTGAGGGTCGCTGGGGGGCAACATGAAAAAAGTATTAAAAACTGACTGGCAGTGTAGGAAGTGTCCTGATTGCCACCTCTGAAGTCTTTCCTTGGAAAGTGACGACTGAGCCCAATCCTCCTGTATAAACTGGAGTGAATTGAAGAAGAGTAAACAGCATGTTTGATGGCCAGTAGGTGAGAAAGCACAGCTTATTTAAGGAACTACAATAGTTTGGTCAACTGTATTTTCCATATCTTGAATGCTCTCTACCACTTTTCTCCTTTTTTTTTTTAAAGCCATGGGCAAGAATTTATGCTCTCTAGGCCTCTTCATTTCATGGAAGATATTTAGCTCCTGTGAGATCATAGAAGATTCCATGACTCTTGAATATAACTCTGGTGCTAAGAGGTCAGGTTCCTGTTCATCTTGATGGACATTTTAAACTTCTTTTTCTTTTTTAAAATTATTATTTTAATTATTCTTCTGATTTTCCAGTACACATCAGGCATCCCTGAAATGCCCACTGGAAACGTGGAACACTTACTTCGCAGCAGTTGAAGAGTCCTCCTCCTCCTTCAGCCTTAGAAATGATCACAGGAGATAGTAGAGGGAACTGGGACCAAAGACAGAGCAGGCCCAGCGGCCTGCTGAGGGGCAGAGCCGCCCCCCACCCCCCTCGCCTGCCAGGTAGGGGAAGGGTGACCACCGACAGAAAAGGCCCAGTGGCCCAGGGCGGGACAGAGCTTCCAATCACTCCTGCAAGGTAGGCGGGCCTGCGACCCACCGGCAGAAGAGGAGCAGCCGCCTGCTGAGAGGCTGAGCCGCCCCCTCCCCCTGTGCCGGCATAGTAGAGGGAACTGGGACCAAAGACAGAGCAGGCCCAGCGGCCTGCTGAGGGGCAGAGCCGCCCCCCACCCCCCTCGCCTGCCAGGTAGGGGAAGGGTGACCACCGACAGAAAAGGCCCAGTGGCCCAGGGCGGGACAGAGCTTCCAATCACTCCTGCAAGGTAGGCGGGCCTGCGACCCACCGGCAGAAGAGGAGCAGTCGCCTGCTGAGAGGCTGAGCCGCCCCCTCCCCCTGCGCCGGCATAGTAGAGAGAACTGGGACCAAACACAGAGCAGGCCCAGCGGCCTGCTGAGGGGCAGAGCCGCCCCCCACCCCCCTCGCCTGCCAGGTAGGGGAAGGGTGACCACCGACAGAAAAGGCCCAGTGGCCCGCAGCGGGACAGAGCTTCCAATCACTCCTGCAAGGTAGGCGGGCCTGCGACCCACCGGCAGAAGAGGAGCAGCCGCCTGCTGAGAGGCTGAGCCGCCCCCTCCCCCTGCGCCAGCATAGTAGAGGGAACTGGGACCAAAGACAGAGCAGGCCCAGCGGCCTGCTGAGGGGCAGAGCCGCCCCCCACCCCCCTCGCCTGCCAGGTAGGGGAAGGGTGACCACCGACAGAAAAGGCCCAGTGGCCCAGGGCGGGACAGAGCTTCCAATCACTCCTGCAAGGTAGGCGGGCCTGCGACCCGCCGGCAGAAGAGGAGCAGTTGCCTGCTGAGAGGCTGAGCCGCCCCCTCCCCCTGCGCCGGCATAGTAGAGAGAACTGGGACCAAACACAGAGCAGGCCCAGCGGCCTGCTGAGGGGCAGAGCCGCCCCCCACCCCCCTCGCCTGCCAGGTAGGGGAAGGGTGACCACCGACAGAAAAGGCCCAGTGGCCCAGGGCGGGACAGAGCTTCCAATCACTCCTGCAAGGTAGGCGGGCCTGCGACCCACTGGCAGAAGAGGAGCAGCGGCCTGCTGAGAGGCAGAGCCGCCCCCTCCCCCCCGCGCCTGCAAGGTAGTCGGAACTGAGACCACCATCAGAACAGGTCAGACCTGCAACTGAGAGACAGAACAGGCCCAGTGGCCTGAGGAAGGGTAGAGCCGCCCCCCCCCCCACGCCTGCAAAGTAGGCGGACCTGCGACCCACTGGCAGTACAGCCCCAGAGGCCTGCAGAGGGGCAGTGCCGCTGCCTGCGCCTGCAAAGTAGGCAGAACGGCGACCACCAACAGAACAAGCCTAGCGGCCCGCAGAGGGACAGAGCCGCCGCCCGCTCCTGCAAGGACGGCGGACCTGCTACCGACTGGCAGAGCAGGCCCAGCGGCCTGCCGGCGTGGTAGGCACATTGCCCCAATTGGCGGAGGGGCAGAGCCGCCGCCCGTGCCTGCGAGGGAGACTTTGCAACTATACAAGACCAATATAAATATATAGGGGGAAAATTCAATAGCACAACAGTTTCACCAAGAAGAAAGGAACGCGAACAGTATGAAGAGACAAGGAAAGAAAGGACCACAAGCATTGCAGGTCAACTCAACTTTAGAAGAGGTAATAGCTGCAGCTGATGGAATGTCAGATAAAGAATTCAGGATATACATGCTTCAGATGATCTGGAGTCTCAAGGAAGACATCAGACAGCAAAATCAGACAATGAAAGATCACTTCAACAATGAATTACATAAACAAATCCAAGAAGCAAAAGATCAACTATACAGGGAAATAGAGGTTATAAAAAACAAACAAACAGAAATCCTAGAAATGCAGGAAGCAATAAGCCAACTTAAAAACTCAATTGAGAATACTACCAGCAGAGTAGAACACTTAGAAGACAGAACATCAGACAATGAAGATAAAGTATTTCAACTTGAAAAGAACATAGACAGCTCAGCAAGACTGTTAAGAAACCATGAGCAGAACATCCAAGAAATATGGGATAACATCAAGAGACCAAATTTAAGAGTCATTGGGATACAGGAAGGAACAGAGTTTCAAACCAAAGGAATGAGCAATCTATTCAATGAAATAATTCGAGAAAACTTCCCAGACTTGAAGAATGAGACAGAACCCCAAATCCTAGAAGCCTACAGGACGCCGAATGTGCAAAATCATAAGAGACCCACACCTAGACACATTATAATGAAGATGCCCAACATACAGAACAAGGAGAGAATTTTAAAAGCTACAAGAGAAAGGAAGCAGATCACATTTAGGGGTAAGCCAATCAGGATAACAGCTGATCTTTCAACACAGACTCTGAAAGCTAGAAGATCCTGGAATAACATATTTCAAACACTGAAAGAAAATGGGTTCCAACCAAGAATTGTGTTTCCAGCGAAATTAAGCTTCAGGATGGAAGATGAAATTAAAACCTTCCACGATAAATAAAAGTTAAAAGAATTTGCAGCTAGAAAACCATCTCTTCAAAACATCCTTGGCAAAACATTACAGGAAGAGGAAATGGAAAATAACAATGAAAACCAACAGTGGGAGGTAGGACACTAAAGGGGGGAAAATAATCAAAGTGGAAAACAAACCATGTTTAGTAACATAAATAAACAAATATGGCTGGAAGAACAACCCATATCTCAATAATAACCCTAAATGTTAATGGCTTAAACTCACCAATCAAGAGACACAGGCTAGTAGAATGGATCACAAAACAAGACCCAACAATATGCTGCCTACAGGAGACGCATTTGATAGGAAAAGACATACATAGGCTGAAGGTGAAAGGTTGGGAAAAATCATATCACTCATATGGACTTCGGAAACAAGCAGGAGTATCCATACTCATATCAAATAAAATAGATTTTAAGCCAAAGTTAATCAAAAGGGATAAAGAGGGACACTACATACTGCTCAAGGGAACCATACACCAACAAGACATAACAATCATAAATATATATGCCCCAAACAATGGTGCAGCTATGTTCATCAAACAAACTCTTCTCAAGTTCAAGAGTCTAATAGACCACCATACAATAATCATGGGAGACTTCAACACACCTCTCTCACCACTGGACAGATCTTCCAAACAAAAGTTGAATAAGGAAACCATAGAACTCAATAACACAATTAATAACCTAGACTTAATTGACATATATAGAATATACCACCCAACTTCAAACAGTTACACTTTTTTCTCAGCAGCACATGGATCCTTCTCAAAAATAGATCATATATTATGTCACAGGGAAACTCTTAGACAATACAAAGGAGTAGAGATAATACCATGCATCCTATCTGATCATAATGGAATGGAACTGAAAATCAACGATAAAAGAAGGAAGGAAAAAGAATATATCACTTGGAGAATGAACAATAGGTTACTGAATGATCAATGGGTTATAGAAGACATCAAGGAGGAAATTAAAAAATTCTTAGAGATTAATGAAAACACAGACACAACATATCGGAATCTATGGGACACATTGAAAGCAGTTCTAAGAGGAAAATTCATTGCTTGGAGTTCATTCCTTAAAAAAAGAAAAAACCAACAAATAAATGATCTCATACTTCATCTCAAAATCCTTGAAAAAGAAGAGCAAAACAACAGCAAAAGAAGTAGAAGGCAAGAAATAATTAAAATCAGAGCTGAAATCAATGAAATCGAAACAAAAGAAACAATTGAAAAAATTGACAAATCTAAAAGTTGGTTCTTTGAAAAAAATAAACAAAATTGACAGACCCTTAGCCATGCTAGCGAAGAGAAGAAGAGAGAAAACTCAAATCACTAACATACGGGATGAAAGAGGCAATATCACAACAGACACTTCAGAAATACAGAAGATAATCAAAAATTATTTTGAATCCTTATACTCCAATAAATTAGAAGATAGTGAAGGCATAGATAAATTTCTTAAGTCATATGATCTGCCCAGATTGAGTCAGGAGGATATAGACAACCTAAACAGACCAATATCAATTGAGGAAATAGAAGAAACCATCAAAGGACTACCAACTAAGAAAAGCCCAGGACCGGATGGGTATACAGCAGAGTTTTACAAAACCTTTAAAGAGGAACTAATACCAATACTTTTCAAGCTACTTCGGGAAATAGAAAAAGAGGGAGAACTTCCAAATTCATTCTACGAGGCCAACATCACCCTGATACCTAAACCAGACAAAGACACTTCAAAGAAAGAAAACTACAGACCAATATCTCTAATGAACCTAGATGCAAAAATCCTCAATAAAATTCTGGCCACTCGGATACAAAGGCACATCAAAAAAATTGTGCACCATGATCAAGTAGGATTCATCCCTGGGATGCAAGGCTGGTTCAATATAAGGAAATCAATAAATGTTATTCACCACATCAATAGACTTAAAAATAAGAACCATATGATCATCTCGATAGATGCGGAAAAAGCATTCGACAAAGTACAGCATCCCTTTATGTTCAAAACTCTAGAAAAACTAGGGATAACAGGAACATACCTCAATATTGTAAAAGCAATCTATGCTAAGCCTCAGGCTAGCATCATTCTGAATGGAGAAAAATTGAAGGCATTCCCTCTAAAATCTGGAACAAGACAGGGATGCCCTCTCTCACCACTTCTGTTCAACATAGTTCTCGAAACACTGGCCAGAGCAATTAGACAGACGAAAGAAATTAAAGGCATCAAAATAGGAAAAGAAGAACTTAAATTATCACTATTTGCAGATGACATGGTTCTATACCTAGCAGACCCAAAAGGGTCTACAAAGAAACTATTAGAGCTAATAAATGAATTCAGCAAAGTGGCAGGATATAAAATCAACACGCATAAATCAAAGGCATTCCTGCATATCAGCGACAAATCCTCTGAAATGGAAATGAGGACAACCACTCCATTCACAATATCTTCAAAAAAAATAAAATACTTGGGAATCAACCTAACAAAAGAGGTGAAAGACTTATACAATGAAAACTACAGAACCCTAAAGAGAGAAATAGAAGAAGATCTTAGAAGATGGAAAAATATACCCTGTTCATGGATAGGCAGAACTAACATCATCAAAATGGCGATATTACCAAAAGTTCTCTATAGGTTTAATGCAATGCCAATCAAAATCCCAACGGCATTTCTTGTAGAAATAGAGAAAGCAATCATGAAATTCATATGGAAAAATAAAAGACCCAGAATAGCAAAAACAATGCTAAGCAGGAAGTGTGAATCAGGCGGTATAGCGATACCAGACTTCAAACTATATTACAGAGCAATAGTAACAAAAACAGCATGGTACTGGTACCAAAACAGGCGGGTGGACCAATGGTACAGAATAGAGGACACAGAAACCAATCCACAAAACTACAACTATCTTATATTTGATAAAGGGGCTAAAAGCATGCAATGGAGGAAGGATAGCATCTTCAACAAATGGTGCTGGGAAAACTGGAAATCCATATGCAACAAAATGAAACTGAATCCCTTTCTCTCGCCATGCACAAAAGTGAATTCAAAATGGATCAAGGAGCTTGATATCAAATCAGAGACGCGCCGTCTGATAGAAGAAAAAGTTGGCTACGATCTACAGTCGGTGGGGTCGGGCTCCAAATTCCTCAATAGGACACCCATACCACAAAAGTTAATAACTAGAATCAACAAATGGGACTTACTCAAACTAAAAAGTTTTTTCTCAGCAAAAGATACAATAAGAGAGGTAAATAGAGAGCCTACATCCTGGGAACAAATCTTTACTCCTCACACTTCAGATAGAGCCCTAATATCCAGAGTATACAAAGAGCTCAAAAAATTAGACAATAAGAGAACAAACAACCCAATCAACAAATGGGCCAAGGACCTGAACAGACACTTCTCAGAGGAGGACATACAGTCAATCAACAAGTACATGAAAAAATGCTCACCATCTCTAGCAGTCAGAGAAATGCAAATCAAAACCACCCTAAGATACCATCTCACTCCAGTTAGATTGGCAGCCATTATGAAGTCAAACAACAACAAGTGCTGGCGAGGATGTGGGGAAAAGGGTACACTTGTACATTGCTGGTGGGACTGCAAATTGGTGCAGCCAATTTGGAAAGCAGTATGGAGATTTCTTGGAAAGCTGGGAATGGAGCCACCATTTGACCCAGCTATTCCCCTTCTCAGTCTATTCCCTAAAGACCTAAAAAGAGCATGCTACAGGGACACTGCTACATCGATGTTCATAGCAGCACAATTCACAATTGCTAGACTGTGGAACCAACCTAGATGCCCTTCAATGGATGAATGGATAAAAAAAATGTGGCATTTATACACAATGGAGTATTACTCTGCATTAAAAAATGACAAAATCATAGAATTTACAGGGAAATGGATGGCATTAGAGCAGATTATGCTAAGTGAAGCTAGCCAATCCCTAAAAAACAAATGTCAAATGTCTTCTTTGATATAAGGAGAGTAGCTAAGAACAGAGTAGGGTCGAAGAGCATGAGAAGAAGATTAACATTAAACAGGGATGAGAGGTGGGAGGGAAAGGGAGAGAGAAGGGAAAATGCATGGAAATGGAAGGAGACCCTCAGAGGTATACAAAAGTACATACATGAGGAAGTGAGGGGAAGGGGAAAAATAATACAAGGGGGACAAACGAATGTCAGTAAAGGGGGCAGAGAGAGAAGAGGGGAGGGGAGGGGAGGGGAGGGGAGGGGGGATAGTAGAGGATAGGAAAGACAGCAGAATACAACAGACACTAGTATGGCAATATGTAAATCAATGGATGTGTAACTGATGTGATTCTGCAATCTGTATATGGGGTAAAAATGGGAGCTCATAACCCACTTGAATCAAATTGTGAAATACGATATATCAAGAACTATGTAATGTTTTGAACAGCCAACAATAAAAAAAAAAAAAAAAAAAATCAAGATTTTATCTTAGCTATCAGAAAAAAAAAAAAAAAGAAATGATCACAGGAGGAAGCTAAACAACAAAAGGGCTGGGAATTATGACATTAAATAACCATGTGAGCTTCCATTAAAGTTTAATTCTTTGACATGGACTTAAGAAAGGACTCTTCTAGCATGCCACGAGTCAAACTGACTATTGCCACAGGACCTCAGAAGACTCCTGCTGCTAACAGCAGTGATGCTATCTCTGGGTTGGATTTTAACATCTCTTGGTTTTTGCCCAGACATTTCTGGGAGACTTCATAGAAGGAACTCTCTTCTTCACAGGTCTCTTGTTGTCCATATGCAGCCTACGCACTGTAGTCTGTCCCATGCCTTTGTCACAGTATTTCCTGACTCTGCTCTGGTACCAAATATGAAAACCATGACACAGATGTTTGTTGGAGACACCCAATACCCACTGACATCTGTATTGACAATTCCCAGCTGTTTGTCACTTATCATAGCTAAAGCTATGAGAATTTTCTTCCAATGATGCCTGAGGAGGAACTATTGCAGTATAGTCTTGATCACTTTAAATATTTTGGTTGGCCTCATCAAACTTTTGACTAAGGATTGGCATATTGTTACTTTTTATCATTTAGGTGAGGTAGCTTATCCCCATCTCTGTGATGGATTTGTACTGATGTTTGTTTTCTATTGACACAGGGCCTTTTCAGAGACTCTAGTACATTTATTTATTTATTTATTTGTATTTTTGGGGTTTTGGGGGGCTTCTTTCAAAATTAACTTTTAAATTTGTTTTAACAGTTATACATAACAGTAGAATGCATTTATCATATATAGATGGGGTATAATTTCTCATTTTTCTGACTGCACATGTTGTAGAATCACATCAGTCATGCAGTCATATGTACACATAAGGTAATAATGTCTGTTTTATTCTACTATCCTTCATATCCCTATGTCCCCTTCCCTCCTCCACTTCACTCCCCTCTACACCTAATGTAAGATAACTATTATTCCTTAGTGCCCACACCCTTTATTGTGAATTACCATCCACATATCAAAGAAAGCAATTCAGCCTTTGTTTTTTTTTTTTGGAGGGGGGGGGGATTGGCTTCTTTCACTTAGCATGATATTCTTCAACTTCATCCATTTACTGTCAAATGCCATAATTTCATTCTTATTTAAAGATGAGTAATATTCCATTGACTATATATACTACATTTTCTTTATCCATTCATCTGCAAAAGGATACCTAGGTTGGTTCCATAGTTTAGCCATTGTGAATTTAGCTGCTGTAAAGATTGACATGACTGCCTCTCTGTAGTATGCTGATTTTAAGTCCTTTGAGTATAAACCAAGGAGTGGATAGCTGGATCAAATGGTGGTTCCATTCAGAGTTTTCTGAGGAATCTCCATACTGCTTTCCATAGTAGTTTCACCAATTTGCAGTCCCTCCAGCAATGTCTGAGTGTAGTATTTTTATCTTGATATATATAACTCAGCATTTTAAGCCAGTCTGATATTTTTGAATACTGAAAGTGAACTAATATCTTTGGTATTCTTCCATTTTAAATCACCTGAAACTTTGAGAGATAAAGTCTTTGACTATATTTATTAAATTCAGTAACACAGGACTGTAGGTGGCACCCTGACCATGGCACCAATTCAGCTACAAATGTCTAGTTCCGCTGGAGGCCAGTGTCTATGTACAACAAGTGAAATAGTGAAGAGATGAAATATAGATATGCTGAGTTTCTGGGTTTTGCCAGTGTTCTGTGTGCTTAGAGAGCAATGTTCGGTTCAGTATCTACCAATTTGAGGACCCTAAAATGCTTGGTGCTGCCCAGGATCCTTAGCTAATTTTTTTCCTGAGAATTTTTATTGGTGCATTATAGTTATACAAAATGGTGGGTTTTGTTGTTACATGTTAGTATATGCACACAATATAGAATTAAAATCTGGCCAATATCACTCCCTAGCCTTATCTTAAAAAAAAAAAAAAAAAAAGACAACACTTGGGATAAGGATATCCTTGTTATTAATCTCTTTCCTTGGAAAATGGGATAAATCAATTATCCATAACTTTCATGTGACATTTTCTGTCAGTGTTTCCCAAGGTGCTTTATCATACTGGAGATACCCTGAAGTAAGGTGTTTGTTTAGTCACCCTCAGTGAGTACAACTGAGTACAGAGTGGTCTCTTTCCTTGAGCAAAGTGAGGCAGATTTATAGATATAATGTTTCATGGTCTTCTTGGTGAGGGCATCTTGCTTGTGTGACATTCACTATAACCTTGGCAACATGGGACATTAAACAGGATGTGGGGCAGAACACCCACATGTAATCCTCAAAATGTGTATTTTTTAGAATTGTCCAACAAGCAATATTTTCATAAATGATAAATAGGGCGAATACAATGGCTGTGAGCCAACAAGATGGAAGAGTATGGCAAGATTTTATCCAAGTAAGCCATGAACACTGTTGTCAGAGATGATATAAGTTTTCTAACTCTTCTCTCCACTCTTATTCCTAAGATAGGTAAATCAGCTCCCCTGTTTTTCGTTTCAAAGGACTGGAATATGTGACAGGACAGATAGATACCCAGGAAAATTCTTGTCCTTTGTGCAAGTTTGTATTCTATGGGCATTAACTTAAAAAAAAAAAAAAAAAGATTCAAAGAACCAAGGTAGTGCCTGGGAATCTTTGTTTTAAAATAGTCATCTTCTTCTTAGACTAGAACATGTTTGTGAACTACTGATTTTTATATCTAGTTAGGAGACTGTCTCAGATTATTTTTGCATATCTGAGAGGCTTCCTATGGTTTGAAATATATTCTGTGGTCAATAAAGCCTTTATTGTGGTTCCAAAATAATAGTGTTTTTGTTTCAATCTTTTTGTTTTCTTTAAAGAAAATTCACTTAACAAAATATCCCTTTCTCTACATAGAAAGGTATAATTGCAACATATTCTGTTTAGTTTGTTTTATAAACAAATAGAATTCTCAAATAAGTCTAGGCTAGTTCAATAAATGATTATCAGCAAATGGAAGTTATAAATTGCAGAAAATAGTTCCCATAGCCAAGAAAATAACACAAACAGTGTAAAGATGTGTTATTTCTATCAGGAATATCTGGATAAAGACTATCCGTGACCTATACCTTCAAGGAACTTTCATGGATTTCAGCCCCAAGGAAATTCACATCCTCAGGGCCCAGGCCTTTACAGCTATGCTTCTCTTGTCCCCACACCCTAACCGTTCCTCCCTTCCTTCACACTCCTTGTTCCCTTCCAGCAGGAAGTAGCCAGATGATCAATTGATGCCCTGCTCCCAACACAAAAACAAAAAGGGAGGAATGTTGGGTGTGTGGGAGACCCTGCCTTTTGGTTTTATGGGGGGGGGGGGGCAATCAGGCTTCTCCCTACTGAAGTTTCCATCTCAGGAGAAAGTCACACAATCCCTTACCCTCCCCCTCCTCCCCAAAGGGCGCCAAATTCAAAAGTTTTCTCCACCAATCCCGCAGGACACGGTGTCTGCTCGCCATTCCTGAGACACCCTGCCAATCAGCACCCGCCAAGTCACCAAGCAACCCTTCTTAAGCTGAAGCTTGCAAGTTCACACTCTCTGCTCTCTCCCTCTCCTTTATTTCCCTTTGGCAGCCCCTCCTAAAATCTCCTTCCATCTTAGGTGAGTCACTCGCCTTGCACTATTACCCCCATGGTCCAGTAATATTTATAATTTTCTCTGGGACATTAAGAATTTCATAACAGCCTGTGGTAACTTCCCCAAACAATTGTAGCAAAGAAGATTCTGGGTCATGATATTGATTTAGTGCATTCTGAACTAGTCTCATGAGATCAATGCAAAACTTTCTAGAAGGGATATTCTTTCATTTTCTTTTTACTCTCTGGAGGGGAATATAATACCATTTTTATGTGTAGAAGTTGGTCATATTTTTTTTAAGTGTTCTTTCCTATTCCCACCTTCATGTCAATCTGTTGACAAGGCCCCTTTAAATAGTCCCTGAAAATCTTGCTTAAATATAATATTTGAATATTTCTGTTTACACTAATAAAACATTCTGAGATATGAAACCACATTTAACTATTGGTACAAATTCCATCATGTTAATTTTGCAAATATTTTTGGTAAATCTGAGATTATCTCAAAGAATAAAAAAATTCTATGGCGGAAAGAAAGGCATAATACAATTGGGTGGCATTGATTACTTTAAAATATACTCCCATTATTAAGCCATAAATATAAATTATCTATAATAGCTATAGTAAACTATATTGAATATGCCCTAAATAAGCTTTTGTAGAATACACAAAAAGTTGCAAATTTAAAATAGCTTGTTTTGCATATGTTTTTTGTTTCTTTGACACTAAAATACCCTTGTACTATATTAACTCAAAAAATGACAAAATTGTCCCTAATCATCTTTGCTTTGTGGACTTGATGATGATAATAAGTAAATGCTATACAGTTATTTACACTGCATTGACTTCCCAATTAGAATAGAAGGAATAAAAAATACCATTAGCCAAGAGGAAAAAAATTGACCTGGTAGCATAATGTAATTTTCTATTAAAAATTATAATTTTTGCATAACCATAAAATCCATTTCAAAGGTGCCATTATCTTTGAATCACCTGCCCTGTGCCATCAGAAATGATGAGACTAGAACCAGCTTAATTGTCATTTTTCTGCACAATGAGTTTATAAAACAATAGAATGTGGTTCTTTCCATTGCTCCTGCTGCAGGAGGCTTTGGTGTTTGGCAATAAAGCCTGTGTGCTGAGCGGGGTGGTAACTTGATGTACTGCGTCCACCAGATGTGATGTTCGTTGTGCTAGACTTTTCAGCCAAATCTGGAAGATTATTCATAGGAAATTAGATTGTAAATGCAGATAGGATTTTTAATATTCCTGCTGTCCACATTTTTCCAATTGTATAATGGGATGATAAGTAAGCTTGGGACTGCACAGCTCTTACTCATCATCATATAGACAACCTTGAAAATAAGAGAGGAAGAAATCATTTCTGCCCTCTGTGAGTCCCTGAGGAGAGTAAGGAGGGCACAACTAGATTTACAAAATGGCTCCTGTTACTCCATGCTGGCAGCATAATTGCTTTGCTAGTATTTCTTGCAAAATTGTCTGTCTGTTGCAAGAATGATATCTAGGAATTATACTCTATCTTCTCAGATTCCTAGTGTATTTTTTTTTTTTTAAACTCTGCTACAATTTGGAGAGA
Source organism: Marmota flaviventris (assembly GCF_047511675.1). Classification (NCBI taxonomy): domain Eukaryota; kingdom Metazoa; phylum Chordata; class Mammalia; order Rodentia; family Sciuridae; genus Marmota; species Marmota flaviventris. The sequence goes on from NC_092498.1 coordinate 26,887,182, forward strand.
AGTAATACCAAAATATAATTGTGGCTGCAGGATGGATTTCCAAAGTTGTTTTCTCCTCTGCTAATCCTTTCTGGCCCTAATCCCACAAAGATCCTCCATCATACCTTGTCCTCTTGGTGGAGAGATGGGCAAATATTTTCCAGACTCAATACCACAATTTATGTTAATCATGTAGTCTTTATTCTCACTATCTGCATTTAGCTGCATCCTTTTGAAGACACAGCTCTCTTGAGTTCAACTGTCTTTGCCATAGGGTAAAGGGAAATACGGAGTCATATTTTTCATACCACATTTATTCTCACACGGTTTATCTCAATCTACAAATGCCTAAGTTATTCTAATTATTTTAAAATATATGGATGTGTTATCTGAATGATTATATCCAACTAGTGAATATTCTTAACTGGATTGAGTATATTTTTGTGACTCCTTGAAATTTATTGTTATGTGCCTGTGTGTATGTGTGTGTATGTGTATATATATAATGTAAATATATAATGTAAACATATAATGTAAAAATACACACACACACACACACACACACACATACACACACACATTTTGCTATTCTCATATTGAGGCTGAGAATCAGTGTAGATAATACATAAATTGGGTTTGATTGTGAAGTTGGGGCCTGGATGGAAATCTAATGTTGATATTTCCAAAGCCCTTCCCCTCCTCCAACCTGTTGCTAAGGTAACCTACCCCAGGAATTGTTGTAAGAGTTACTGCCTCCTGAACTGATCCCTTCCTGCCTGTCCCCCTGGGCAGCTTTGTTCCTTCCTTTGGATCACTCCAGCTTTACCTTTTGGCCTACCTTTTAGTCATGTAGGTAGCATGGGGAGAGGGGAGAGGCAAGATAAAGGGAGAAGGAGGGCATGAGTTCAGGCAGTTTTAGAACTTTCTACCCCAAAGCAGCTTTTTCTTGCCCTATGGTGGGCAAGTTAACCCTTCAAGGACAGCACCTGAGAAAGGGAGAGCTTCTTCTCCCCCTTTTCCCCCTCCCCCTGTCAGCTGTTACCATGGAGCCCAATTAGTACATCTCTGTGAAGCTCGGGCCCAAGGCCAGAGACCTCCTTAAAGGACCTGTCTTTCTTATCATACTTTGCATTTGCAAACACACTTCCCACTTGAAAACTTTTACAAATTATTATATATATTGTTACTATACTAGATAATCCTTAAATGTCTGTGAAAAACTAGTAAAGGAGTGTTCAGCACCTGGAGTGCCAAGTAAGATAGAGCAACAGGAAATAGGAAGCCTTTGTAGAGATCCCTTTTGCTGATAGTCCTAAGATCAATTATGGTGAAGATTTCTGGAGAAGCTTAATTAAGATTTTCTGTGGCGGAGGGGTGTCACTACAAGGACACCAACTCTGGGATCCCCTTCTTCCTCCTGGGAGAAGTCTATCTCTGTTCTAGTCTTTAAATAAACTTGCTTTCTAAGCTTGCTTCTGCATTTCTTGTGTGTTCGATCTTCACATCTGGGGAAATGGAACTAGTCATCACTGGTATCAATAGTATATTTCTTTTCCTTGGCAAATTAAAGGGTTAGAATTGTAATCCAGATCCCTTCTGTGGTCAAAGTACTAGTTTGTCCCACAATATACTCCTTTTATTGTAAGGTATGGAAGCTTCTATTGAAACTGGAGTTTTACGATGAGACTAGATTCTCTGCTTCACCAATTTCCTTGGGGTTCTTGTCCACAAATTTTGATGAATAAAATCCACAGACAATCATGGAAAGAAAAAGTAAATGGATCCAAATTTATTTAAAGGAGAAGAGGTAGAACTCCCACCATATTGGAGAGGGCCTGATAACAGAAAAAAAACACTTTGGTATTCACCTTAGGAGTTTATATATGGTTCTGGATAAAGCAGGAGCAAAATAGGTGTTGAAACAGAATCAAGACTATCATCCTGGTTTATCCCCCACATTCCTTCCTATAACTTCCATTTGGATTCATCCCCATCCTCTGGGACAAAGGAGTTGGGTGAGCTTCAAGGTCTTTTACATTTGAAATAGGCCTTGTTGGTGCTCTATAATAGTCTACCCCTTAGCCTCCAAGTGTGGTTGAATGGGGTATATTATCCTGACTGCCTGGTCATTTTACTATCCTATTTTCTCCTCATTACTATTTTTGCTAGGCATGTAACTGCTTAGACTGAAGTTTATATTTCCTAGACTCCTTTGTATGCAAGTATGAGCATATAAATTAATTCTTGTCAATAATGTGTAAGCAGAATGTTTAGTATTTTTTAGGACTTTGCTTCGGATTTCAAGGTTCTGTATTTTTCCCCCCTCATACTATGTCTTTTCCTTTATCCTCTTGCCTGAGAAGTAACATCTGACTTTTAAAACTATGTGGATTACGTCTTGAGAAGTGGTTGAGCAGAGAGCTCAAAGGAACTTGGTTCTTTCATTATTTTAGAAAGCAAAATTTGAGCTTTTGACTGTCTATTCTGAACTATATATGGTATAGGACTGAAACTGAAACCAGGAGTGGGATATACCTTCCCTTCTCTCTAAATTATAGGAAAAATGGTATTAGAAATAGGAGAACAGAGAGATATGCAGAAATATAGAAATGTAAAAAAAATTCAGACATTTCCTATGCCTGACTGACTTACAAGAGAGTTATGGTCCTGTTCTAGGAGTCTGTACCAGAAGAAAAAAAAATGAATTCGCATAGTTTGTGGTTTGATTATTTAAGTATTGAAGAAAGTAGTATTTACATTTATTTTGTAAAGAAAGTAAGATTTGCATTTGATAGAATGCTTTTATTTATTTTAGTTTTTTTTGAAGACATTGGTTGTTTTTTAGGTATGTTAAACAACTGTAATCCTGATACATTTTTCAACATGCCATATTTGCACTATTGTTTCTGGTATTCTGTCTTTTTTCCCCCCTGATGTTTCCTTTTATTGTGTTGGAGTACTTATTTGAGTAATATCCTAAGAAAGAACGATTGGAAGAAAAACTTTTTTTTAAATTTCTTTTATGACTAAAAGTATCTTTACTTCATCTTTACACATAATTCATAGTTTGATTAAAATAGAATACTTCATTATATGATCAAACTAATTTTCCTCAGAATTCTGAAGATGTCATCCTACAATGTTATAGTATCCAATGAAGCTGGGAAGAAGGCTACTGCTATCCTCATTTTAAATCTTCTCTAGTTACCTCTCTGTCCTTCCTCTTCTCCAGAAGCTTTTGCTGTCTTCTTGAGTAGCCTCACATTTCATGACAGAATGCCTACTTTTTAAAAATTTTTTTTCATGTATTCTCCTTAGTACGAGGTGGAGGTGGTACTTTTAATAGAAAGACTCATGTTACTGTCAGCACAAAATGACTGAGTCAGGTGCAGTCATCACGGATCAGCACAGCCTTTACTTAGCAGTGGGGTCATGTCTCTGGTGGACCCACTTTCCTAATGGAAAATAAGCCTCAGTCAAAAGGGGAGTCTATGCTTATACATGTTACACTGAGAAGTGACTTAATTATTGACAGAGCGTGTTGGTTTGGAAACTCAAGAAACAGGTTTGTGAGAATTTGAAATTTGTTTTTATTGGACAATGTTTTTACTTGGGGAAGAATGGAGAGTCTGGGGTCAGTGTTCAGTGCTTATTGCTTTTTCTTCAGGGTCCCATGGTACTGTCAGTACAGTAAAGGCTCAATGCTTTGGCTTCCTCCAGGAGACTGCCAGTCTAGGACTGATGGATATTTTCTCCCCAGGTATTTTCTTGCCGCTAGATGATGTTTGCTTCTTTCCCAGGGATTGTCCTGTCACTGGGAAAGAGTATACTAATGCTATCAATATGTTGCCTTCTTCCTCACTCTCTTTTCCCAGGCTGCACTATTTGGGGGCTGTTTTTGTCATTTTCCATACCTTACACTCTTCACCTTGGAGAAAAATCTCTTTTCCCATGACATCTGCCCTCCTTCTCCTTGTTTCTTCTCACAGAACTCTTGTTAGATGGATCTTATGGACTGGTCATTCTTAGGTTTCATTTTTGTTTTCTATTTTTTTTGTTGTTGTTCTATGACCTAGGAAATTTCTGATTTTTTTTCCCCCTTGGTAGTTCCTGGGGACCAAACCCAGGGTCTCCTATATGCTAGGCAGCTTCGGCAATTTTATCAGCTTGATAATGCCAGTTAGTGGTGATGAGTCCTGCTTCCTCACATCTTAAAGTATAACATTAGAGAAGCATGCTGAGGCAAGCATATGAAGCAGGGTTTATTTAAAAAGGGCCAACAGACTTCTCCCAGGAGGGAAGGGGGCCATAGCTGGTATTCTGGTATCCCAAGAAGTGAGCAGGTTCTGCCTTTTTTATACTCCTAAATTTCCTTTGTTTTCCTGTTCTCTTCCCCCTGATTTTTCTCCTTCCTGATACATGACTATGCCACGGAGATGGCCCAGGTATTATGGCCAAAAGATGAGAAGGAGATGTACAATAATAAAAAGATTCATGGTACTCTTTGTTAGCACAAAATGACTGAGCCGGGTTTAGACTTCACGGATCAGCACAGCCTTTATTCAGCAGTGGGGTCATGACTGAATAAAGTAAGGCCCAAGGTGGAGTGATTCAGGCAAGAAATGGACCCAGGTCACATTAATTAACAACTTTTATTACTCTGTGTAGGTGGGACAATCCCTGGGACAGGTTACCGTAGCAACAGCTTGGAGCAGGGGCTGGTATCTTGGTAAGGGTGGAGGAAGGGCTCTGAAGGCATTAACATTTCAATCTCTCAGGAATGGTCTTCAACTTCTGGGAACCAAATTGGCCTTCATTCTCTAGATCTGACCCAGACCATCTATTTATATTAACTGCCTGTCTTTAATTCTGGCTTCAAGCTCAAACTTTGTTTCCCAATACTTGTAGTACTTTTAGGCTTTAATTGTTAAGTGATTCTCTGTTGCTTAGCTTGAGTTGTTAAATTTTCTATGTATTTATCATGTTTTTTGTCTTTCATGCTACTGCTTTTCTTCATACATGTGATAATATGAAGGTTTTTTTTAAAAAAAACATATATAAAAAAGACATTTCTTAATTATTCCAGATGAGAAGTGAGTTATGTCAACTGACAGCCGCCTTTTGTGGGTGAATGGGGTAAAAAAAAAAAAGAGTTTGTATTCACCTGGGAAACTCCCAAATGATTGAAAAATACCTTACTGCCTAGGTAGCACAGGTCAGTCAAATCTAGTTTTAGCTCCATTTCTTAAAACACAAGTCCAATGTTTTAGACCTGGAGTTAAAATACCTATTGTCCTTTGTTTATATTCTGTGGGGCAGAGAGAGAAGGCAACATCAGTTCTTAAATTCTACCTATCATTGAGGTTAAAAAGGAAATCCTAATTCTCAAATTCTATTGACTTTATTTCCTATGTCTCTAAAATTATTAACTTTGAATGCTATTGCTATGATATCTTTTAATTATCTTCTCTTGTCTGTGTTACTTCAACAGCAACCTAATATCATCAAGCATGTCTGCTTGGTCTGTATATCACACCTGTGTGATACTTCCCAAACCCAAACTTGACCACTAATTACTTTGTCCATTTAGAACATATCGATTAAATCTCCACAATGGGAAGTCATTATTCCATGCACTTGCTTCTTGCCCTCAAAGTATTTACATTCTTGTTATAATGGTGGGTTATGGAAAGAGAGAATATAGGTAAGTAAATAAATACTTGGTCATAGATGACCAAGATGACCAAGACCATGGATGATCCAGTCATGTGTAACAGAAAACAATGTTGTATGACGTTATCCTTTTAGATAATTATATATTTCATGAAATTCTAAAACAAATATTAAAGTCATATTATTATTATGAGAAATTTATTTTTAAAGTTTATCTGTGATAATACTTTCAAATGGTTTAAAAGTAAAGACTAAAACAAATGTTGATAAACCATCTAATACAATACATAATATTTTTCAGTAGTTAAAAGAATATACAACTTCTTTAAAAGTCAACATCCTGATTAATGAAAAAATAGAAGAGTCACAAACAAATTAAGTATTTTAGTATTATAAAATAAAATTGACTTAAAGTTGGTAAGGCAAAGATGAATATTTTTGCTAGATGAAGCTGAAATAATTGTCTGTTTAGGAAGAAGATAATGTTCTTGTTGTACACTGGATAAAGAAGAAAGGAAAGAAAGGGGCCAGTGGTATAATTAAACAATTTAAAAATATAGAAAAAAAATTCATTACCTTAGGGATATGGAATCCTTTAAGCAAAACATAGTAAAAATAAAAAAGTTTTAAAAAATGGAAGTATAGAGTTAAAAGGAGTAAGAGACAAGATGACAGGATTGTAATAGAGTCAAAGGAGATCCAGTGATGTGTAACAGAAAACAAGGGGAGAGCCAAAAAATGAAGTAGATAATATTTAAGCATCAACTTAAAAACTGTTTAGAAATAAAATAAACGTACATCTACAAAATTAAAATGAATACTATTTTTAGTATATAGTTCTTGGACATATCCTTATACATTTTCTGAACTATAGAAATTTTAAAACCATGAAAAGTTTTATGTATTCTTTTTTGCACTTTTAAAGTTTTACACTGTTTATACGATTTTTAAGGTGCAAAATTTATTACTAAGATAAATGAGGAAAAGGGTAGTAACCACAACATGTGTCTGTAGGTAAGCTGTGTCCTATAGCAAAAATTAATCAGTAGCTATGCACCTTCAAGGAACTGATGCAGAGGAATAATTATCATTGACAATTGTCTTTAAAATGAAAATAGTATAGTCCACTATGGAAAAAGAGCATTTTCATAGAGTCTGAACACTGTGTGGTGCTGATATCATTTTCAGTGAACATTTATACTGAGTATGGACTTTGTGTAGGGGAGATTTTGTCCTTATCAGAATTTGCATTGTCAGCAAACTGATAGGAAAAAAAACACTGCTCAGTGACAGCATTTCTCTCAGTATCTCTCAGTTGGTCTTACTTAATCCAAGGATAACTAAGAGCATTTAGAAGGAGGGTTAGCTAAATATTTTCTAAAATGTTAACTCTTTTAGTCAACTTTTCTTTTTAATGATAATAAGGCTAGTTTTTTTTTTTTCAAATTTGTATATATTTATTCATTATTTTATACACTTACCAGCTGCTTTTGTCAAATCACCTGGCATCTATGTATAAAAATGCTCAACTCACTCCCTGTAGTAATCTATTTGGACCATTAAACAATTTTCCATGACCTCCTTTCTGTAAAAAATATGACATTTGTAACAATGTACCATTTCTGGTTGTATAGCATTTGGTGGTCTTTAAAATGTTTATATGCCATCTATTCCCAAAGAATAGATGGCATATAAATTCAACTCAAGATTATTTAAATTCTTGCTGTATGAATTTGGAAGTCTTTGCAGTTTTTAAATACACCAGTCCTCACGTAACACTTGTGCATTTTATTTTGTAAGCATTCTCTGTCTTTGCTGATACTCTTACAAAGGAATTTGATTGTCTGTATATACTTCTTCAATGGGTTTTGCAGCATTTTCACTTATGCTCCCTCACAGACATTTTATACATTTTATGGCAGTTTATAATAGTCTTTTAGGGGTAGCTAAGTGCTTTACTTATCATTAAAGGTAAAGCCATATGGGAAACCTACTGGCTTGAACTGTGGAGAGTCAGCAGCTTTGGAGTCGATAAGTCAAGATTGTGTTTGAGAGCTCTAAGGAGACCAAATATTTTATTCACAAAGTAATTCAGTGTATATCCGAGGGCTTCTTCAAAAAGAATGCCTATCAGGAAAATGCTGATTATATAGTATTAGTGAAAAGGGAAGCAATTTTAGCTGCATGTATCTCTGGCAAAATGAGTTGGCTAGCATCCTTTAAAGATATGCGTTAAGCACATAGGTTTTATTTTATTTTATTTTTCTTTTATAAAAGGAACAATGTAACTCTTCATTCAAAGCTAAGAGCTAAGCACTGTGACTTCTCTATTTTGAAGTACCCATTTTTTTCCCCAAAATTGCAGGGTGAGGAATGTTTAGCCATCCAAGTGATCTGATAGACTAACTGTCTGAAATAATTTTAAGTGCTTTGCAATAGCTGTGGGTTCCAGGGTAAATCATATTCATTTTGAAGTTTAAAATATCTCTTTTTTCCCATCCACATGAAACTTTGGTTTGAGAATTTAAATACTGTTATTTCTGTTATTAGTCAAACTACTGAAGAATTTGCCTATAATAGCTGAGTGTCTTACATAAGAAAATAATTATTCTGTTCTTAAATCTTTATTACACATGAAGACAATTATTCAATATCAAGGAGAAAAAGAAGGCATTAAAAAGATCTTGTCCTAAAATCAGTACACCTCCTACAGATTTTCAAGTTTTATTCTTAGGATAGTTAGATTTTATTTTTGGGTGTGGAAAAGGGTTCATTCTTACCATTGGCAGCACACTGGAATCATCTGGGTAGCTTTAAAATATCCTACTATCTGTATCCCAGACCCAGACTTTCTGAATCCATTGTTCTGAAGTGTGTCTTGAGTATCAGTTGAATGCTCATGAGAAGAAGCCGAAATGTAGGTTCCAGGTAACCTCTCCAACTCTCATGATGATGCTCCTATTGTTTGCTGTGCCATCTATGATGCCATCTTATGTTGTCAAGAGAGATGGAAACCCAGAAAGATTCTCAACTATATCAGAGGAGAAGAGCTGTACTAGAGGAGCTATACTAGAGGAAAGGACTCATAAGGTTTTCACAAAATAATCTCTTGTAAGCTATGCTATAGACTCATAGTCAGATATCCAGGACTCAATAAGAAAGTTGATGCCACCATGATTTCTAGGAATTCTTTTGCATCAACAAAGTTAGGTTACCAGTATGGAAATCAAGGTAATTTTGAAAAACAATTAAATGTGAATCTCTTTTGCCTCTATCTTTCAAAGTAGAGATGTTATCTTTTGTTTCAGATTATCTTTTTTCAAGATATTTGCAGAGTGAATAGCCTTGAAAGATTGAGATAGCATCTCCAGGTTCAGCAAAGGGCAGGTATACCTATTATCCATTGTAAAAGACATAGGTTCCCTAAACTCAGGATTTTTTTCCTAAACTATAATTCACTCTGTGTTCAGACACTCATCTGGGCCACCTGCACCATCCCAGTAGCACTTGGGGACAAGAGGAAGTGATGCAAATATTCTGGTGCTCATGCTGCTTGTTGTGCCAAGAGTAATAAAGTTCTTTGTTTCTGTAGCAGGAATTTCATGTCTTCTGTCAGCATGCGTAAACTAGTAGCTGGTGGCTTATTATCTTTTAAGTAGGTAAAGTCTCAATTTCAGTAAAATTTATCATGAAGTAACAATGGTAAACATTTTTAATAAATTAAAGGAAAGAAAATTTGAGTTAAGAATCATTTCCAGTAGTAGTGTTCTTAATGTATTAAGACTATAGAACATATTGTAACCATGTAAATAATCAGGAAATACTGCATTCATGAGGCCTCTTTAAGCCACCTTGAGAAATGAATAGGGAATTTGAACAAAATGATCAACTAATCATTTAGTCTCTTTAAGTTAAAATATAAAAATAAATTTTGGTGAGGATAAGTGTTATAGGTCAGTATGTCATTGTCCTAAGTTGAAGTAATTAGACAAAAAATACTGCTAAAATCTAGAAGGTGTATAGAAGGAGAAAGAAAAAGTAGAATGCTAAAAGAAAAGTAGAATGGGCTAATTTATTGTCACAAGGAAATAAATTAGAGTAAAAAAATATTAGAAGCTTAATTAAGAAAATAAAGGACCAAAGTCATTGTAAATGTGTGAGTATAACTGGATAACTGCAATAGCAAGAAGACAAAGTTTGCTGAACAGCAAAATGAAACAGCAAAGAAATAAAAGTACACAATTAGAAATAGTGAATATAGTAAAGGTACATGCAGTAAATATAGCGCAAAACAGTAGAAAGTTTGATGCTAAATATGTTAATACACACTAGTTTTAGTAACTTACTAAATGGAAGGTTTCTGAATTGGTGCCTACAATTCAATTAATTTCTAAATAAAATGATTCAGAATGGCTAAATATTAAGTAATGGCACCAGCATAAGGAACACATGAAAACCACAAGAAAGCAGAGGTGGAGGTACTGATATGAGGCAAAGTAGAAAGCAGTCCACAAGTAACAGACAAGAAGAAAACTTTATCAATTAAAAGTCAAAATGCACTTTGAAAATTAAACAGGGGACCTTTACCAAATAGACAGCAAAATCTTCATAGTGCAGAACAAAATAATAAGTATAGAGCAATGTAGAAGAAACAGTGTATTTCAAAATGACATTTATCCAATACAGGTCAAGTGGACTAACACAAGTAAATATTTAGGAGGTAAATAAATAGATATGCACCAAACTTCTTAAGAGCACATGGAACATTTACAAAAATTGACCACAATATGTATTATAGTCAGAAAAAGTGAAAATAACATTCTCATTTTAAAATGCAATAAATTAGGAATTAATGATAAAATAAAAACAATAGTCTCCTTAATTTGAAAATGAAATTTTACTTTAAATTTAGGTAAAAGGGAAATAAATATTGAATTTTCAAAGTTTCTAACAAAAACAATACAGAAAATTTTTAAATAACAGAGGAAAATTCTTAGTCTTCTTATATTTATAAAAATTAAAGAATGGTATATGTAAGATATATCTTCCACTCAAATAGCTATTAGACAATAGGGGAAAAAACCTTATTAATACAATAAATAAATTAAAATGCTGACTTTTCACCAAAAATTTGACAACATAGACTGAGCCCTACCTACCCTTTGACTATTTAAATTAAATCTTATGATATGCAGACCGTGAGTGGTGACACATTCTTGTAATCCTAGTGGCTCTGGAGGTGAAGGCAGGAGGCTCACGAGTTCAAACCTGCCTCAGCAAAAAAGTGAGGCACTTTGCAATTCAGTGAGACCCTGTCTCTAAATAAAATTCAAAAAAATAAGGCTGGGGTTGTGGCTTAGTGGTCAATTATCTCTGAGTTCAATCCCCAGTACCCTCTCTCTCAAAAAATAAATTATGATATGCAAAAAAAAAAAAAACACTATTAAGAGATCAAAAAGTCAAGTTACAGAGAAAATACTTGAGAAACATATTTGATTTTAAAAAACTGTATCTATGTATACAAAAAAGTCTTAAAATTTTACAAATGAAATTTTGTATGAGGTGCTCAGCATCATTTGTCATTAAAGACTTACAGATTTTAAAAACCATAAGATATCAGTATACATTTATTAGAGTGGTTATAAGACAAACAACTGACAATACTGATTTCTGATGAGGTTGTAGAGCCCCTGAATCTCTCATTTATTGCTGATGAGAATGCAAAATGATACAGCCACATTAAGAGATGATTTGGCAGTTTTCTATAAAGATACAACACAATCTAGCAATTGTGCTCCTAGATATTTATCCAATTAATCTGAAAACTTAGGTCCACACTCCATACAAAAATGGCATGCAAATGTGTATAGAAGCTTTTTTACTAAATGTCAAATACTTGAAGTGACAAAGATGTCCTACAATAGGTGAACGGGTATATTCATATCATGGACTATTATACAAAAGAATATTATTCAGTAAATAAAAGGACTGGTATCAAGCCATGGAAAGACATAAGGGAAACTTAAATATACATTGTTAAGTAAAAGAAGCTAACCTGAAAATGTATATATTATATGACTCAATTCATATGTTGTTCTAGAAAGGTACAATTATAAATACACAAAACAGATTAGTGGTGTTCGCAGGCTTGGGGAGAAGGAGAGGGTTGAATACCTGAAGTACAAGGGACATTTTTAGGTGGTGGAACTAGTCTATGTTCTTTTGCTTGTATCAAGGTGTATCCTGGTGTACTTTTATAACTAAATAGGATTTTTAAAAAGTGGACCCACAAAGAATGGACCAGCTTCAAATCTATATGAAAGATAAATAAAACTGAATTTTATTTATTCCAAAATACCAAGACTATTTTCTATTGTACTGTAATGTTATATATACTATTATGCAGTTACTAAAAATGCATAGAACTTTAGAGTGCACAAAGTGGATCTTAATGTATGTGAATTAAAACTTAGAATGTCAGAGGATCCAGGATGCAAAGTAAAATACAACACAAGTGTCTAACTGTAATACAAATGCAGTAAACAACCTCACTGAAAGGGTGGGGAACAAAGAATGCTGACCTAAGTAACTTTGGGAATGAATAGAAACTATAAGCCTAAAGTAAAAAAAGAGTTGTTTATAAGCATTGTACTTGATTTGCTGTAGTTCTGTCCTACAGGGATATGGGTTAACAATTCTGAAACTACTATGTATGCACACAAATTTAAAAATACTTAGATCATGGGAGCCAGGTTTCTCTATTGTTGGTATGAGAGGAACCAGATATGTAAGAGCAAAAAGTCTAGATTGATCTGTGTGTTAATGTATTTGAACTGAATACTTCAGTATGAACTCATGTTTACCTTAAGAGCTAATAGAGGATACATGTATTAAGATGTATAGATAGGGGAGTAGTATACACACATAGATTTCTTTCTTTTTTTTTTACATAAGAGTACTTAGAAAGAATTACATTCTAATATTAGTGAACATAGTTTGCACTCAAATCTTGATTTCTAATTCCATTTTCAATAAAAAGGAATCGGGACTCTTTGGAGAAATGGCTAATTATAGAGTTGGAGCTGGGGATATACCCCATGATTTGAAACAACTTGTTGCTCCAAAAAGCAAGGAAGTGCTCAGGAAATCATAAAATGTCTTATGGGGAGGAGCTAAAGAGACACAGGAACCAAATAAAAGCCCTCACAATGATCAAATGTAGAACAATCTGGGCAACAAAATAAAGTGGTTTTGGAGTGTAACTCAAAAGTAAGAAGTAAAAACACCCAAGCCAGTTTATATGGTTACTTTGCTTTCAAGGAGGTGAAGTTTAACTCTCCACTCATAAAGGGTGGGACACACACGATACCCTCTTTCTGATAAAAATGTAAGAAAGGGAGGAGGCGAGTTAACTTTCTTGTGGAAACATGGTCGACGCTACTTCAGCCAGTGTTCAGGGTTGACATTAACAGCAACAAAGCATATTGATAATGTACCCTGTATCTGATGGTATATGAGAATGGTGTTTGCTTCTGTTCTTCCTCCCTAAAAGCCATAACCCAAATCTAATCATGAAAATAGTATCAGACAGATCCTAAAGGAAAATATGACAAGTACTCAGAAAAATGATCAAGACCATCGAAAACAAGGAGAAATCTGAGAAACAAGCTGATAATAGCCAGGACAACTATAAGAGCTAAATGTGCATCCTGATGGGACCCTTGAGTAGTGGGAGGATGTTAGGTAAAAACTACAACTAGGAATCTGAATGCAGTATGAGATTTAGCTAATAGAATGTGTCTATATTACTTCATGAATTGTCACAAAATAAAATACTAATGTAAAATCATCACAATAAGGAAAACTGGGTGTTGGATATAAGGAAACCTTTTGTACCATCTTCATTATTTTCCTGTAAATATTAATCTATTATAAAACAAAAAGTTAAAAATAAAAGAAAATTCACAGAAAGAAATATGAAAACTAATGTGAAAAGACAGGAGAAAAACTTGGTTATAACTATTTTGTAGTTCCATTTATAAAGATCTCTTAAAAAATTATAAAATTAAAAATTTTCAAAAACTAATGAAAAATAAAGATGTCAGCTAACAGAAAAATTCCTTTAACATAATGATCCACTCAAATTTACTCCAAAAGAAAGAAGTACCAACTAAAACTATAATCAAATATTATTTTTCAACACTTGGATTGGCTAACAATTTAAAACTTTGAAAAAATACTCAGAATGTGGCATTGTGATATGTTGAATGATGTACCTACCTTAGAATGTGGGACCTTTATACATTGCTAATGAAACCTCAAAATGCTACACATTTATGGTGGTAAATTTGTAAATATCTAACAAATCTACAAATGCAGAGAGTGGTGCTGGTGATTCTAATATGCCAAAGATAAGAATGCACTTCCTTTCAGTGAAAAGTTGAAAGGTCTCCACTTGATAAAGAAAGAAAAATTATCACACGCTGAGATTTCTAAGATCTACAGCAAGAACAAATTTTCTATCCATGAAATTCTGTATGTGTGTGTCAGAGACAGAAATATATGTTCATATGTTTAGTTAAACATGAGTATATGTACATAAATGTACATGTAGTCCATATATATGTGATATATATGGAAACAGCTTAAGAGAGAGAATGACAGAGGTACAGAGAGATAGGACATGGGTGTGTCCAGAGATGTTAACAGTTGGTCAAAATAGTATATGAAGTTCATTATCTTGTTCTTTGAACTTATTAGTTGTAAATCTTTCAAAATAAAATAGTAAATTAATTATAACAACAAAGAGACATTCTCCAACCAATTTCCACACCATTCTCTACTTTATTGACGTTTCTATGGCAAGATCATAACCCTCGTCTTTGATCATTTAGAAACTGTGTTCATGGAAACCCTTCCCCATTAACAGCTTTTACAATTTTAGCTTCGAGTAAATTTTGCATTGTCCTTGAAAGGAAATAATTGCTAGATAAAAGTCCATTAAAATTGTTCCTTGTTGTAATATTGAACACATTCTGAAAAGTGATATGAAATCAGTGAATTGTGGCTTGGTTTGTCATTCTTCACTTTTCTTCAGTTCTGGATCTTACCCGGAAACACTGGAGCATTTGTGTAATAGGTTAAGGCAATTGAATCAGTCATAAGTTGATGTGTTAATTTGTCTTCATTATCTCTCCTAATATATTCTGGGTAATTTTTCAAATATTATAAGTCAGACTCTGGAATATTTTAATTTGTAATATTTTCCTTCAGAAAAATTTTTCTTAAAATTCCAAAACAGCGCTGAATGTACAAACTGATAATTATTATAGACAACAATTCATTTAGCCCTCAATCATCAAGTCACTTCTAATTAAGAAATTTTATTTTTTAAAAAAATAAAATAATTGGCAAGATTTTGTATATTACATAATACATATGTGTAAACTGTTAGGTAAGCTAGATGTTCTTTTAAAAGAAAGAGAAAGGAAAATGAAATACAATTTGTAACAACCTAGCTACTGAGAGACAGTTGATCTTAACTTGCCTTGAGATTTTATTATCAGGACCAGTTATATTAAAAAGGCTAAAATCCTAAATATTTCACTTCCTAAGATCTGAAATAAATTATTTTTTTTTGCTGGTATGCTTCCTGACTCACATCCTTAATACTTCTTAATGCCATTATTATACTGCTCACCTAGAGGCAGAACTGTAGCATTTGAAAACGATTTGACAGTAACACTAACCATCAACTTAACATTGGCAAGGTTTGTTTTGATGTCTTCAGGGACTTGCTGCCAGCATCTAATATGAAAAATACTTGGCCTTTCAGGGAATCCTCCCAGGAGTTTGAGGATGAGCTTGTTTCTGAGACATGTCTGATGAGTTTAATGATTCAAAATGGAAATGTCATTGTTGGTTTTTCAGTGACAGAAATCCCATAATGTATTATGCCTGTGAAACATAAGTATCCTCATCAAATATACATATATACTAGAACATATATCAAACATATGTAAATATATATATTTATATATCATACACAAACACATATTAGAGAGAATATATTATTTTGGTAATTTGACATATCAGCACATGTTTAGGTCTCTAAAATTTTGTTTTCTTTTTAATTCTATAGAAAGATGAGGTTTAGAAATCATCATATTAAGTTAGATTTTAATGAGTTTTATGACCTTCTGCTGAATAAAATATATATAGCATAATTTAGCAAAAACAGAAATTTCAGTAAAGAAGTACCTTGCTACTTAAAGAAGTACCTTACTACTTACTTGGTGGAAACTATTTATACACTACAACCCAATACAAGAAATAATAGAGATAAATTAAGTTTAAAACCTAAATTTTATTTTCCACAGCAAGGCTTTCTTGGGAATGTAGAAAAGATGCAACTTTGGTATATTATGTACCTTGTTAGTGAAAACTTTTAAAATTGGTTATAATTTGAGCAGACTTGAAAAGAATGTTTTCCTACCCTATTGAGAGTCCCCTGTGGTACATTTATACTGGGTTTCAAATTGTGCAGTCTTTTAATATTGCAACATATAAAATTGTGATTTTAGAAAAGGCTTAAAAATAGAGACTTGTCCTGTTGTGACAATATTCTCATAATAAATGAACAAAAATAGTTATGTGGAATTGCATTTCTTGCATTCCATTTAAGCTATGGAAAATAGCTTATAATTAGAATCACAAAGATTTGATTTCTTAAAATATTACATTTCTTCATTCACTGAATTTTTATTGTGCTAACTGTATACCAGGCACTTTTTCAAACCAAGTGACACCTAAGAGGGGAATGGAAGAGTTTCCCTCTGATATTAAATGTAATTTTTACTGCACTGAAGAGTCTTAAAAATGTCTAAATTTTCATTAAGAATAGAAAAAGAAAAATTTGATAAAGAAAAATTTTAAGTAATCATAGCTATTAATGTGTATATACTACATCACTAAAAATTTGGGATTTATAGTGTTGTTGAACTCAGATGATTTATTTATTTAAATAATCTGTTTAGTCACAAAGTAGTTTAGTAACCTTGAATAAATCACTTCTTTTACTTAAATTCATTATACATAAAATGAAATGTTTGCTAAGGTACCTTGACCTTATATGTATTCAGAATTTCTTGGGCTTCTGTTCTAGACTACTGGTTTTCAATTTGACATCATTGTCTAACACAAATCCTAATCATTTAAATAACATTGTAGCTTCTGCCAGAATGATTAGCTTTTGTTTCTTAGGTGTGTTCAATTTTCTGGATTCATTGATATCCACCCTGGCATGAAGGACATCTCTAAAGGGTGTCTACAATTTCTTAATCTTCTGGAGAAATATAGTGATTGCATTACTATCTTATTAGGGAGGTGCCGTACAGTAACATCTGAGCAATATAATTTTCACTAAATCAATTTTCATATGCACAGTACAGCTGGAAATTACATTATTCTCATTTGAAATGTGATGGAAACTTGTACATTAAATCCACTCATGAGAACTTTTTAATGTAAAAATTGAGAAAACTCAGATTCTGAACCTCTGAGTGGGATAATTCTTCTAAAAGTTTTTAAACTGTAATACTAAGAATGTTTTACATAGAAAATTCTTCAAGGATTTAGGTAGTGGTATTTCATGTTTTCAGGAGGCCCAATGCCTAATATTTCAGTCATAGTCAGTGATTCTAGGCATAAATAAATGGTTGCATCTTCTGCTTAATCTCAAAGTACGGTATAGGCCAATGTATAACCACATCTCAGGAGCTTATCTTCCCTCTTTTATAATTAGCCAAACTGGACATGAATGCATTTTTATTGATCTATGATACTAATAAAGGAAAGAATTTGAAGCTTAATAAAGTTTGATTTGGGGGGGGGGGCGCTAAACAGTTCTAAGGATGAAGCAGCATATCCAATGCATTTAGCTTTCCAGAAAAAAAAAAAAAGGCAGTGTTATTTCCAAAATCATGGGGTCTGGACTCTTTTGCCAGCACCATGATCCATTTGGCCACCTAAGGAAATGTTAACAGCTTCTTAATGGCTCTGCTAGTTGGGCAAATCTCATATACTGAAGGTAAATGAAAAGAAAACCCACAAAAATATCTTTCTTTTTCCTATCAGTCACCTTTTTAGGAAACTTCTTTCACAGATATTTTGAAGAGTCAGCCCTCTATATCCATAGGTTCTGTATCTACAGATTCAACCACTAGCAGATCAAAAATATTTCAGAACAAAACTGCACCAATATTAAACATGCACAGACTTTTCTCCTACCATTATTCCCTTAACAATACAGCATAATGCCTATATAGATTTCTCAAGTCTAGGCTGAAATTGAAAAAAAATATTTTGCTCTTAAGAAATTATTTGAAAACACTTTTGCATTGAGCATGGGAGACTGAATGACTACGGAACAGGAGTAGAAGCTTGTTTCATTATTTTCTTTTTGTGTCTTTTATGGAAAAGTTCTATAAACTTAAGATTAAGTGTGAGTGTGTACGTCTAAGAACCAATCAGGAATATGTAAATAACTTGGTTCTTCTGATTCATCCACCATAAATATGTTAAGCCTGATCATCCTTTTAAAAGAGAACAAAAATGTTTCCAGAGGCAAAAAAAAAAAAAAAAAGTATTGTTAAACGAATCACCACTATTTGTGCTTTAGAATTCCATTTATTTCTCTCATAGTCAGGCTAACACTGAAAACAATGATTCAATAATATGTTAGATTTTAAGAAAAACTTCTCCTAAAGGCAATAAAAGAACAGTCTCCTGAATGAGTAGAATTCTGAGTTGAAAAGCAAAATTTATATTCCTAAATGCCACGCATGGAAGAGTGGCCCACTGTAGTCCAGCACTTGAGGCAGGAAGGACACTTCCCATTCAAATATTTGAACACCCTTCTCATGACAGAGGCCCCTGAAGCTGTTGGGGATCTTTTTTTTTTTTTTTTTTTTTCTGTACATGCTATTTTCCCTGACAGTTTTCTTGGAAAAAATCTCTCTCAGAGTGTTGGGGAGGCTCACAAAGTGTTTAACAAACTCCGTTCCTGTAGTTTCCTAGGTCTTCCAAGATCCGAACCGACAGCTTACTGTTGATGTTAAAGTTTATTTCTAAGTTTTTGTTTTTGTTTACATCTGAATTTTTCATATGTACAATTCAGTGGCTTTTAGTATGGTCACAAAGTTGTGTGACATCACCATGATATGACTTCAGAACATTTTCATCACCCTGAAAAGAAACCCCATACCCATTGGCAGTCTTTCCTAATTGCCCATTACCCCAGCCCCTGTCAATTACTAATATACAATGTCCATGGATTTGACAATTTTGAAATTTCTTACAAATAAAATAACTTATTACTGGGCTTTCTGTGTCTCTCTCTTTTTTTCACTTAGTATAAAATTTTAAGGATCATCCCTATTAGTGTATATCAGTGCTTCATTCTTTATTATGGCCAATTGATAGTTCATTCTATAGATAGACAATATAATATTTATTCATTTAATAATTGATGAGCATTAGTTTTTTACCCACTAAATGATTATTATAAATAATGCCAATGAGAATATACACATTCAGAGATTTTTTTGGGGGGGGGTTCTGGGTTTTTTTGTTAAATTATTTATTTATTCTACTTTGTTATATACGATGGCAGAATACAATTCATTTCATATTACAAATATAGGGCATGATTTTTCAAGTCACTGATTGTACACAAAGTATTTTCACATCATTCGTGCCTTCATACATGTACTTAGGGTAATGATGTCTGACTCATTCCACCATCATTCTTACCTCCTTGCCTCCTCCTTTCCCCTCCCTCCCCTTTGTCCTATCTGGAGTTCCTCCATTCCTTCCACACTCCCCACCATCACCATTATGAGTTAGCATCCTCATATCAAAGAAAACATTCGGCCTTTGGTTTTTTGGTGGCTTACTTCACTTAGCATTGTATTCTCCAACGCCATCTATTTACCTACAAATGCCATGATTTTATTCTCTTTTGTTGCTGAGTAATATTTCATTGTGTATATATATCAAAGTTTCCCTATCTGAAAATCAACATGTTAGAAAATGAAATTACACCCTTATCTCTCTCCATGCACAAAACTCAAAGTTGATCAGGAACTAGGAATTAAACAAGGGACCTTGCACCTAATAGAAGAAAAAGTAGGCCCAAATCTCCATCATGTTGGAATAGGCCCCAACTTCCTTATTGAGACTCCTATAGCACAAGAATTAAAACCAAGAATCAACAAATGGGATGGATTCAAACTAAAAAGCTTCTTCTCAGCAAAAGAAACAGTGAGGTGAATAGAAAGCCTACAGAATAGGAGTAAATCTTTACCACAAGCACATCAGATAGAGCACTAATCTCTAGGATATATAAAGCACTCAAAAACTTCAACACCCCCCCCCCCCAAACAAATAACTCAATAAATGGGCCAAGGAACTGAACAGAAACTTCTCAGAAGAGGATATACAATCAATCAACAAACATGAAAAAATGTTCAACATCTCTAGCAATTAGAGAAATGTAAATCAAAACTACTCTAAGATATCATCTCACTCCAGTCAGATTAGCAGCTATCAAGATTACAAACACAGTAAGTGTGGCGAGGATATGGGGAAAAAGGCACACTCATACATTGCTGATGGGACTAAAAATTGATGCAGAAAATATGGGAAGAGTATGGAGATTCCTTGGAAAATGAAATGGAACCACCATTAGCCTCAGCTATCCCACTCCTTGGTTTTTACCCAAAGGACTTAAAAACAGCATATTACAGGGACACAGTCATGTCAATGTTTATAGCAGCACAATTCACAACAGCTAAATTATGGAACCAACCCACATACAGGTTTTTGTTGAAGATTATGTTATCAATTACTTTGGATATCCATCTAGGAGTGGAACTGCTGGGTTATATGGTCACTTTATGGTTAACTTTTTGAGTACTCCAAACTATTCCTAAAGTAGCCATACCATTTTACATTTCTACCAACAATCTGTGAGGATTCTAATTTCTCTACACCCTCACCATCACTTGTTATTATTGTTTATCTTGTGACTTTTAAAATAGCTTCTTTTGAACAATAATTGATACAGTTGAAAGTACACATATTTAATGTACATAATTTGATGAGTTTGGACATTTACATACATTCTTGAAACCATTATAACCTTCAAGGTAGTAGATGCATCTACCAGTTCTAAAGTTTCTTCTTTTCCCCAACTTTTTTGTGTGGTAGAAATGCTTAACATGAAATCTACCCTCAAAATATAAGTGCACAATAAAATGTTAACTGCAGGCATGATGTACAAAGATCTCCAGAATTACTAATCTTGCATAACTGAAATGCTTGTCAAAAATCAATTATAACAGCAAGGTTATATTTTTCTATTCTGGATTCCATTCTATTCACATATATGTGTTTGTGTATTTCTACTAGTACTACATTGTTTTGATTATTGTAGCTTTATAGTAAGTTATAAAATTAAGAAATGTGAGTTCTCCAACTATTTTTCAAATTGTTTTTCTGGTTCTGGATCTCTTGTAATTCCATGTGAATTTGGGGTCAGGTTTCAATTTCTGAAAAAAAAATCAAGTGTTATCTTGATAGGATTATATTAATCCTATAGGTCAATTTGGAGAATATTACTATATTAATAATATTATGTCTCATAATCTATGAACCCTAAATATGTTATTTTTAACTTATTTAATGTTTTTTTAATGAAATTCTTCACCTTTTTGTGTACAGTCTTATAGTTCCTTGACTAATTTATTCCTAAATATTTTATTCTATTTGATGCTATTACTAATGGAATTATGCCTTGATTTCCTGTTTATTTATTTTTATTGATCTTTTTAAAAAATAAATGATAGTGGAATGCATTACAATTCTCATTACATATATACAGCACAATATTTCATATCTCTGGTTGTATATAAAGTATGTTGACACCAATTTGTGACTTCATACATGTACTTTGGATAATGATGTCTATCACATTCCACCATCCTTGCTAATACCCTGCCCCCTCCCTTTCCCTCCCACCCCTCTGCCCTATCTAGTATTTATCTATTCCTCCCATGCTCCCTTTCCCTATGAGTCAGCCTCCTTATATCAGAGAAAACATTTGGCTTTTTTTTTGTGTGTGGGGGGGAGATTGACTAACTTCACTTAGCATTATCTTCTTCAATGCCATCTATTTACCTGCAAATGCCATGATTTTATTCTCATTTATTGCTGAGTAACATTCCCTTGTGCATATAGGCCACATTTTTTTTTATCCATTCACCCACTGAGGGACATCTAGGTTGGCTCCACAGTTTAACTATTGTGAATTGTGCTGCTATAAACATTGATGTGGCTGTGTCCCTGTAGTATGCTGTTTTTAAGTCTTTTGGGTATAGACCAAGGAGAGAGATAGCTGGATTATATGGTGTTTCCATTCCCAGATTTCCAAGGAATCTCCATACTGTTTTCCATATTGGCTGCACCAATTTGCAGTTCTACTAGCTGTATATGAGTACCTTTTTGCCCACATCCTTGCCAACACTTATTGTTGTTTTCCTTCATAATAGCCACCATTCTGACTGGAGTGAGATGATATCTTAGAGCATTTTTGATTTGCATTTCTCTAATTGCTAGAGATGATGAATATTTTTTCATATATTTGTTGATTGATTGTATATTCTCTTCTGATAAGTGTCTGTTCAGGTCCTTGACCCATTTTTTGATTAGGTTATTTGTTTATTTGATGCTTAGGGTTTTGAGTTCTTTATATACCCTAGAGATTAGTGCTCTATCTGATGTGTGAGGGGTAAAAATTTGCTGCTAGGATGTAGGCTCTCTGTTCATCTCACAGATTGTTTCTTTTGCTGAGAAAAAACTTTTTAGTTTGAGTCCAGCCCATTTATTGACTCTTAGTTTTAATTCTTGCTCTATAGGAGTCTTATTAAGGCAATTGGGGCCTAATCCCACATGATGAAGATTAAGGCCTACTTTTTCTTCTATTAGACACAGAGTCTCTGATTTAATTCCTAGGTCCTTGATCCACTTTGATTTGAGTTTTGTGCATGGTGAGAGATAGGGGTTTAATTTCATTTTGTTGCATATGTATTTCCAGTTTTCCCAGCACCATTTGCTGAAGATGCTATCTTTTCTCCAATATATGTTTTTGGTACCTTGTCTAATATAAGATAATTGTAATTTTTGTGGGTTATACTCTTTGTTCTCTATTCTGTACCATTGGTCTACCAGTCTGTTTTGGTGTATCAAAATGTAAGTGATTTTGTGTGTATTTTTTGACCTTGTGTTCTTTTACCCTGCTGAACTCTTTTTTTTTTTTTTTTTTTTTACAATTCTAATATGTTTTGTGGGAGTCTAAGGTCTTATATGCTATAATTGTGCCATCACTTAGCTTTTCACTATTCCTCAACTGTATGCATGTGTGTATTACTCTAGCCATAACAGATTGTAAATAGAGAGGTTTTCCAGCAAAACAAAACAAAATGGAAATGACAAGGTAGTTACAGAGGATGTAGTACCGGAAGTTGCTCATGGGACCAGGTTTCAATTTCAATTTCCAATTTTAATGGGCCCAGGGTCAAGAGATCAGGGATGACAAGGTATAACGAGTGAACTGATAAGTTGGTTAAAAGCGTGGGTCTTGGAGTCAGATTGCCTAGGCTAAAGTCTCCCCCTACTACCTAAAGATTTACAATAGTGTTTTCCATGTATAATATGCTATATGAATATTATTCGTTAATATTACCCAAATATCTGTAGGGATGTAATTTTTTCATTTGGGTAGGAGTCTATCCTGAGGGATAAGCATACAGTCCAGAAGCTTGCTGGTTAGTGGAACTTTGACAGTAAGAGATTGACAAGTCCATGATGTTGCCTGTTTATGGCTGAAAGTAAGCTCTAATGGATTTGCTAAGACCTACCTCTTCAGCATTGATCTTTATTGTGTCTCTACATTTTTTATTTTTTAAAGTTTCTCCAAAACTTTTCCTTTTATTGTTAAAATACAGTCCTAGGGGAGATGTTCTAAAGAAGCTTCTCTGCACACGAAGTTAGCAGGATTCAGCAAGAAGTCTGTATTATGGTGTTAACTGTTAAATAATATTTCTGACGCCTAATTTCAGAGTTTTAAAATCTGAGAAACACTAAGTATGTTTTTCCTCTTTCTCAATAGCATGTAACAGAAACATTTTGAGATGTTTTGTAAGATTACCTACAAGTTAACTTTTCTTCCCAGGTAGAATAACTCTTAGGTAATATTATGTAAATGTCAAATGCTGTATTATATTTTCTCTCTTAGTTTAAGCATTTCTTTTTCTTACTTACAAAAAGAATAGGCAATGATTTTGGATAAACTTTCTGTCAAATTTTATTTTACTATATTTTAAAGGTATAGAAAATTGGCTATTTGCTTATATCCAGAAGCTATAAATTTGATAGGGATTTTTTTTCAGTATACTGGGAGTGTCAGCTACTGGAAGAACTTCATTGAAAATGTATCATTATACTCAAAGAAATCTTGCTTTTTTAAAAAAAATAAATTTCCTTAACAATCATAAGCTTGGGTTATTTATATTGGTTCAGTCATTATGTATCATTTATAATTTTTAGGCATAGAGTGAATATAGATTCAAAATTCAAACTAGGGTCTGTCACACTCCAGTTGATGGTATATGTGTATTTAGAAGAAGAGCTAGGTCTGAATTCTTTATGAGAGCTCCTTTTATGATAGGAGGCAACTTTATATAGGTGATAAGATTTTGTATTAAGTTCTTTGCTTTTTAGAGAACTACAAGTGTGCCTTGCCTTGTAATTTTAAAGAGAATTTTCAATGTCTATTGAATATAAAAATTAGAATGTAGTTGTTCTATTTAAGGTGAATATTTTCCCCCACATAGGATTTATGGTAAGGTTTCTTTAAACCTTGCCTCTACATTCAACATAAGATTTGTTTATAAAATGCAGAACTAATTTAAAGGAGTATTAACACTCTCATCTTAGAATATTGCATTTGTCTTGAGAGCATCTAGTGTGATTTTTATTGACTGTGCAAATTTCAGTTGAATTACTTTTCTTTAGTTATGGGAGAAGAAGAACTGGATGTTTTATTTTGGGATTTGATAAGAGTTCCTCATCCTTATGTATGTTGAACTTTGGGGCCTAGGAGCCCAAATAACCTAGCTTTGGTGCCTTCTCAAAGGGTAGAGACACATATCTCTTTTCCCAGTACTTGTACTTAGTAACATGTGCTGGGATGCATCCAGTGTCCCTGAGAAGGGTCAGGGACATAGAGTAGCAATGAGTTTACAAAAATAAAAATTCTTTCAGGAAAGGGGTATCTATACTGGCAACTTGGGATCACATGAGTTCATTGAGAGGCCTGACTTCAGTGACTGCTTATGTACAAAATTTATCATTTATTACTAAAAATATTTGAATTTTAGCAATGAATATCTTTTAAAATTTTGAAATAGCAGTTAAGTTATCATGGCTAAAACAACAAATATACTCCTCAAGTGTATGTAATATAACATACATTTTATCACATTTATATAAATTAATAATAGTGAATTATAAAATCAAGACTATTGGAAACTATGGAGAGGAAAACTCTTGTTACAGCAAGCTGTATTAGGTGATCAAGAATCTCCCTCTGAGCTCACTTTAGTCAGGTTCCTCTGAATCCTCTTCTCACAGAGTCCTTGCTCTTTGGGCTTCCACTTTCATCTTGGCATCACCCCATTCTAGCATGAATCCCAAGCCTGAGGGTCCTCCTATAAATTCCACTTATAGGGTATGGGATCTAAACTTTCACAGGGTTTATATTTACTGCCAGGGATGCAATTATTCAGTTTCTTTCCTGTAGTGGGGATGATCCTGTCTGATCAATAGTCCTGTCTGGTTGTTCTCGGCATCGTCCTGATAGCTCTTATGGGGCACCAGCAATACAGGGAGCCCTCTCTCCTAGGTATCTGGAGTGTGAAATGCCCCAGGCACATTTTTTTTTTTCATCTATATCAGTCACACTGGTCCAGGCACTTGTTGAAGCTTATAATAGGTGACTGCTGGGTCAGCTGGCAACTTCCTTTATCAGTTCCCAATCTCCTGCCTATCCTTACAGACTTGCAGCACTTACAAATGGTTTCTGCATTGCTCATCCTAGTTCCTGCCAAACTGCCCATGGGTTCAGTTATTTTGGTTGCTTTTAATTCAATAACTTTCTCCACTGACTCTGGATACATTAAGATTTGCCTCCATTTCTATTCCATCGGTTATCCCAAGCCAATTATTTTTCTTTTTCTGCCTCACTTTCCTCTGTAATTGTCTCCCCTTTTCCTCGGCAGCAGCACTGATGGCAGTAGTTAGCAAAACTCCAGGGTCTCTAATGGATTATTTCTTATAGTACGCTTGGTTTCTTTGACTTTCTTTGTCTCTGGTTTGTTTTACACTTCAGTATTGAATTTCAGGAGTTCCCTTAGTTACCCACCTCATTGAGAAGTGGTCTTCCCACTTTTTAAGTCTGGTGCTAAGGGACTGCTGGGAAGTGTGGCCTTCCTCTATTCCACCATCTTTCCTTTTCTCTATTCACTGACCTTCACCATGCTCCTTAGTTATAGCTCCCCATTTGTCCTTGTTGTATTTGGAATAAGATTGTGTGTACTAAATTCTTTTTTCCCCCATATTGCTGTAGTTCCTGAATAAAATCCTTAACTATTGTCCATTTCTATTCCTTGACATAGATAAGCTTGAGAATAACTCAATATGTATTTGCCAAACATCATTCATGTTGTCCTTGATCCGCAGAATTAAGTATTATTAGTCAGCCAATCTGAATCCTGGCCTTGTCACATTGCACTTACAGGGCTGTATTTGCTTTGGATGACGCTCATGGTACATGCATTAAATATTAGGGAAGGAAGGGATTTGTAGTCAAGAAAGAAGATAATCTAGTTCCTTGAATAAACAGTGTTTAGAAATTGGTAAATAAACTAAAGATATTGCTTAAAATAGGTGATGTCAAATCCTAGCAAGTTTGGATGTGCTCTCTATTCATCTGCTTCCTGTCCCTTGGGTTTGACTCAAACCGAGGACCTAGCTAGTCACAGAGCTGTCACAGAGCTACATCTACCTTAAGAGAGAACAGAAAGCCAGGGAAGGTCAGCAAAAGTCACAAATTGTCCCAGCTCAAAACTGGATAAACAGATGTTCAAGTGCCCTTCTGTTTCTCTGGCTGAATTTAGATCAGGGTCCATGCTGATATAGTACTAAAAATTCTCGGCACAAAATATTTATTTCCAGGAAGGAAAGTTTAAAAATCCAACTGTAGAATGTTTCTGCCATAACAAGAATATTCCTGCTTGGAGGTTGACTAGTGGAATCAGAAGAGCAAAGGTCTTAGGACCTGTGGTCTTTAAGACCAGCTATGTTACCCATAAGCTACCAGAATATAATTCATATATGTACTCTGTGCCTTGATTTACTCATCTACAGTAAGGGCACAATGTGAAAGGCACCCAGAAAAGTGCCTTTTATTATGCATTCGGCTGATGTGGTTGAGTACATTCTGTAGGGCTCACATGAAGCTGGCACTGTGAAACACAGTGTAGCTTATAGTCTGATTGCAAACAGGAAAAAAAATGAATAAAGATACAAATAAGTAGCATAATTATTAATTTTTTAAATAGCTGTAAATCAAAAAAGCAATAAAATAGGATCTTAATATAGTAAGTAGAATTCCCCTTCATTAGGTAAGATGGTTGGGCTAATCATGCTCTGAAATTGAGACCTAAGAGATTAGAAATAGCCTTTCACCCTTAATGTCTTGCCTTCAGACTTTTAGGGCATAGGTATCCTAGATTAGGGAAACAATATTCAGGCTTTGCCAGGAAGTGAAGGCATTGGGGTCAGATTAGGAGCCACCTTGAAGGTTATGAAAAGGAATTTTGGATTTTTACATGAAGTTGGTGGATAGCAGATTCACACATTTCTTACACTAAACCTATGGTAATTATTATTCCAATTGTATGAGATTTCACTCATATTTTATAGAAGTAAAGTTGGGGATAATTGTAGATAATGCACACTAACACACATACACCTGATTAAAATTTTATCAAAGAGCCATTGTCTCATTGATGTTTTTGACCACAATTTAGTTAATCAGCTGTTTTCTTCAATTAAAACATAAACTGGTAAGTCACCAAATAGTGCCTCTGTAGAGGTTATTTAAATTTTATAACTTATCTACCAGCCTTTCATCTACTTATTTAAGACAAAAGGGACCCTTTTAAAATAGTGTTTATATCTACTTGGGGAAATGCAATGGTTATTGAAGTTGAAGTGCAATTAGGTTAATCTCTCTTTAGATAATACATGTATAATTGAAAGTTTCCAATTCTAAAGCAAAAAGTAACTATGTACTCACAATATAAAAATACCAAAATCAGGTTTAACCATTAATATAGGAACTAATGAAACAGAATGTTAGAGAAAGTAGGCATATTATACACACACACACACACACACACACACACACGCGCAAATACAGTTTTCAGGAGTTGCCAAACCATCATTTTTTTCCATCCATATTTTTATTGGCTACATGCACATTTGTGGCTTTCAATCTTCAGTATGGAACTAGAAGAAATATTTATGGTTCAAAGATTGATAGATCCAGTCCTTTATTCTGTCTCAGTCAGCCAATTTGAATTGGAATATAATAGAAATATTTTGATTTCAAACCCTTGTGATGTTCTCTGTAAAAACAGTTTGTTGTATGTGATTCTGAAAAGTGGGGGAAGGGACAGATAAGACAGTGTATATAGAGAGAATTGCAATATAAATATAGGTTAAAAAGTCTTGTTCAATTCACAACATTCATTTATAGTTTCCTAAATAGCAAGATTTTTCAAACAATTTTCAGCAACCAATTTTGAATAATTAAAAAAAAAATTCCAGCAAGAAGTTTTGGCTTTGTGAAAGTGTGTGTGTTGCCTCTACCAATTTCTACATTTCATAATTAGCTTGGAAAAAAAAAGGAGTGGAGGGCTACATTGACCAGACAACCGGGAACTACATCTGAGAAGTACCCCATGATAAGAAAATTTCCCAAAGACTTCCACTCAGAAAGGGAGTTAGTTATGTTTCTTTTTAAAGAGTCATTTAAGACTGAGGTGTTGCAAAATTTGCCTTTTCCACATTGTTTCATTTCAAGGACCTGACTTTGAGATCAGGGTCATAGAATGAAAATTTGCAAAACTTGGCATCAGGCTGCTGTGAGAATGTGAAAAAAAAAAATTGCTTTACTGGAGTAACCTATCAGGAAAATTTATTCACATTTGACCCTTCCACAGTGTGGGAACCTTGGGAATTTAATTGTGACTCTTTTGTTAATCACTAGTGTCTCCTTGGCTTTGTTCCTTTACTCTTCAATACTTTAAGTGTTGCCAATGGGGAATTACCAAGCAAAATACACATGACAAAATCATAGAATTTGCAGGGAAATGGATGACATTAGAGCAGATTATGCTAAGTGAAGCTAGCCAATCCCTAAAAAACAAATGCCAAATGTCTTCTTTGATATAAGGAGAGTAACTAAGAACCGAGTAGGGTCGAAGAGCATGAGAAGAAGATTAACATTAAACAGGGATGAGAGGTGGGAGGGAAAGGGAGAGAGAAGGGAAATTGCATGGAAATGGAAGGAGACCCTCAGAGTTATACAAAAGTACATACAAGAGGAAGTGAGGGGAAAGGGAAAAATAATACAAGGGGGACAAATGAATGACAGTAGAGGGGGCAGAGAGAGAAGAGGGGAGGGGAGGGGAGGGGGGGATAGTAGAGGATAGGAAAGGCAGCAGAACACAACAGACACTAGTATGGCAATATGTAAATCAATGGATGTGTAACTGATGTGATTCTGCAATCTGTATATGGGGTAAAAATGGGAGCTCATAACCCACTTGAATCAAAGTGTGAAATATGATATATCAAGAACTATGTAATGTTTTGAACAACCAACAATAAAAAATTAAAAAAAATAAAAAAATAAAACTCATTGAGAGCTTCCAACAGCAAGTCCAATGATGTCCAGACTTCTTAGCATTTTTATGAAGACTTGTGTGGCCCTGCCTACCTTCCCAACTCCTCTCTTACCCTTCATACCTGGAGCTCTTCCTCCCCCAAATACCAATTTCCTTCTTTTCTAGTATGTACTTGTCTCGGCTCTCCCAGCCACTTCACATTTGATACTCTTCCTTCTCCATGCCTGGATTATTTCCACGTTTGTCCAGGATATAGGTTTCATGTACCTTTCTACATGAATAATTATTTTTGAATTTCACTTCTAATATTTTTTGCCTCTTCTATCAAATCTTAGTGTTTATCGCTCAGAGACAGGCAGAATGTCCAAATTTTAATCTGTGAAATTTTCCTTCTGAGTGAATTCTTGTCAGCTACTAGATGTGTCTTTTGGGCTTTGTCGAATTTCTTGAAATAATATCATTTGATAGCTTCATAAAAAGTCAGCAATCTGACATTTTACTTCCTTATCTAACATCCATCAAAAGGACTTCCTCAGGATTTAACAAGCTAGGTTCTCTTTGTCAATGCCTGCTCTCAGACTTGATGCAACTACATCACACAAGAGGAATAGTACACCAAACTCTATTTCCTTGAAGGACCAAATTATAGTGGCACAAAATCCTACTGCCCTTGCTGTCTGGAAAAAAAAAATCATCCACTTCAAACTATTCCAAGTTGGTTATGACTATCCCCAAAGGATTTTCTGTCTAGGATGAATTCAGAAAACTAGAATTTTTTACTTTGTTTGTTTCATCTCTCACTTGTTAGAGTGAAACCAGTTGAAGCTTCTCTGGTTCCCCTGTCTGACAAAGCCAGTGTTCATTCTGAGTTGCTGATTCCAGATGCTCCCAAACTTCAGTCCTCAGAGTACAGAAGTACTGTTTAATTTCAGCAGGAATAAGCAGAACAGGCAAAAATACTTCCCCTCCAATGCTATGCTTGTTGTATCAAATGGACCTGTATAAAAAGTCTTTCCAGGAACCTTCTCCCTGCTTCTGGCCATCATTCTTTGCCCTTTATAAAAGCTTATACATCCTTTCCCAGAAAATACTGCTGCTATCACTCCAAGAAATCCCTCTCTTCTAAACACAGGAAGTCTAACCCATTCTCTTGATAAAAGCAAGTTTATATTTTCCACTGAGACTCTATTCACTCTCCCTTTGTCTCTTTCCATCCAACTGAAGTTTGTTCTTTCCAAGTGACATATCATACACTGTTATACCAACCATGTGGGTAACCACATACTATGTGAAGGATAGAGGAAGAGGGATGTGGGGTTTGCAGACCAAATATATGTGATTTCTTTTATGTATACAGGGTGTTGAAACACATCTGTTGCACACTAACGAAGTACTGCAGAGATTTAAAAGTTAAGTACAATTATATTCTGTATTTGCAAATTTGCCTACTAAGTTGAATTTATTTGTAACCTCAAATCCACACTCTCAGTGCTTTCACAATTATTTCCATACATGTACAGAGTGGCAGAAAAAAATTGGTTACCAGATGTGAGCATTGCCAGCTGAGGTCAAACAACTGGTCAACACACTGCCTTCTTGTTTCAGCTGTTGTGCTTTAAGCAAGTGTCCTTTCTGTGATCTCTTTAGCACATTTTCATGTGTTTTTTTTTTTTTTTAAGTCACCTTCTAATTCTACTTCAGTTGAGGTAATTAATGTTGACAGTCTGGGATGTAGCTTTCCATGTATTTCTCTATGTTTTTATAGGGACATTCCATAATTTATGATAATGATGTATATTCATTTGGAAGTCACTGTCCTTAAACATATTTGCAACCTCATCTATTGGTTCTTTCATTGCTATGACAGTTTCACAAGTGCATGATAGTTTCATGTTGGCTAAACTCTGTAGCTGTCATATCATTTGCACTCAAGCTTCACAGCCAGCTGGCTTCTAGTTCAGCTAATGGGAAGTAGTGACAGGTAAGAGAACTGGAGGAGAGAGAAGTATTCTTCCTCACTCTCTTCCTCCTGGGTGCTGTGCTTTTGCCCGTAGTCACATCCTTCTACTACCCTGTGAAGAGCCCTTCTTTCTGTGTGGTCCAGTTTCCCCTGGACCTAAACCTAAAACTCTTTCTGCCTCTTGTTCCTGTGGGCTTAGTGGTAATACTGGCTATTGTTAACTGTTAGTCTCTGGGAGAGTAAACCTAATAGATCTTAGGTTATGGTAACTGACCTAAGATCTATAATTAGGCAAAGCACATTTTGATAGATTGGGAAGCACCTCTTTCCTTCTTTTTCAATGTCAGTGGGGTCATTTTGTAACAGTTAAATTGTGAACTTTTTGAGGATAATAATCACTTATGTACTTTAATTCTCTCCATATCTCTCACTGATGAATACAGTCGATATTTAATTTCTATAGTATTATATAGCAAAAATTTCTAAAAGAAAATATGTTGATGTAATTCTGACAGTGAATACTCCTTGAGCCCAGCATACTAACTATAGGGACTAAAAAGGATAGTGGATACAATATCTCATCTTTCTGAGTATACAGGTTGCAGAATCACATTGGTCATGCATTCATATATATCTACACAGTAATAATAATGTCTGTTTCAATGTATGATATGTCAAGGTCATTGTACTGTCATATGTAACTAATTAAAACAAATAAAAAAAGAAAAAAAATAATTGACAAATAATAGGAAAAAAATAAAAAATAAAAAGGATAGTGGAAATTCCCTAGGGAAAATGGAAGACACCATTGTTTCTGACTTGAATTGGATGGGTAGAGAACTAGCTGGTGAGAGTAAAAGTTTTCTTCCTACCTGTAGCTTATGGCCCCAGGCCTGGCCCTCTCTCAATTCTTCACAGGTAAACAGGCAAACAAGGAACAGTACATCTGGAGAGTCCTAAATGACTGGCAGGAGGGCAGGAAAGAGAGTCCTTGAACTTCCTAAGTGAAGGTGGGTGGTGTGCTGGCTTAGGGTGGTGAGTACAGTGTAGCATGAGAGCTGTCTGGACAAGAGCCTGAGACTGCCTCTGAGTCACATTCATCTTCCCTGATGCCCAGACACTAGCTCTTTACAGGTTATGTGTACCCAAGGCAGTTTCTATCCAGGGTAAGGACTTTACTGTGACCTTATTATCCTGAGCCTAGAAAAAAGCGCAGCAGCTATGTGGCAGGGCTCTGAATCTCCTGGGAGGGGCTGTCATCACAGTAAGGTGGAAGCTAGTAAGAGCAGGAAGAGAAAGAAGGGAGCAGTCTTCCAAGGAATTTTCTTACTTTTAATCATTTTGAACCAGGAGAAGGAATTTGAAGACAGTGGTTCATTAGAGATACATTTTACTTTTGATCTGCACGCTGCCTCTATTCCAATTCAAAGGGTTCTCTGGAAACTACTTGTGGAAATTATTTGCTCATTAATTAAACTGTTGACTATGTTAGGGTAATCCAGATGGGCATATATATTATACAAAATTCTTTTAGTGACATGCTGCAGAAATCCAATTAAAACCCAAAGTTATGATTTATTAGTTTTTATACCTGAAAAATTCCAGGGCTCCTTTAACTTCACGTGGCTGGATCTAGTGGCTCAAGTAATGTCAGAGTTCTCTCTTCCTCATTCCACATCTTGACCCAATATTTCTGCTGACATTAACATTATTCTGAAGAAAGATTTTTCTAGTTTTCTGGAAAAGTTAGTTGTTGGCTGCTTTAAGTCTTTGTAGTCCACAGTTAGGACAGAGGCTGGCAATTGGGATAGATGAAGAGATTTTTTGATAGTTGGCTGCAAAGCCCCAAAGAGAACCATGAAACGCCTTATATCTTATGCCCAATTCTGAGTTTATCTCTGTGGCTGAATAATCACATCTGGATCCCATCCTCACCTCACATAAAATTCTGAAGGAAAAATATCATATATCCAAAGGAACAGATAATGTGCGATTTAATGACATATGTATTTGAAGCTAGAAAGATATCCAAATAGTAATACTTATAGTAGTAATTTCCTAGGAATTACTTCTGAAGTAGTTCTGAAATTTCCTTTGCTTATCTTTAAAATTAGACAGTTTTATCCCCAAAGGATTAGTTTAAATGTAAATTGCATAAAATTAAAACTATGTTCTCTGAAAGTGCCTTTTACCCTCTATCTATTTTTGTATTCTCTTATGTATTTATTTCTTTACTTTCAATTGGCAGCTAATTGTGTGTGTTTATGAGGTACAAACTGATGTTTTGATCTATATGTACACTGTATACAAACTCAGCCAAACTAAACAACATATTTATCACTTTACCAACATTATTATTATTATTATGGTGAACATGTTAAAAATCTATTCTTACAGCAGTTTTTGAAATAGCAATACATTACATTCTGTCACCATGATTGCAAGAGAACACTTTTTCCTTTAATCTACCTGAAACTAAATAGTCTTCAGACAACATCCTTTATACCCCATTATACCCCCTCTTCTCCAGCCTCTGGTAACCACTTTTCACTGTTTCTATGAGATGGATTTTTTCAGATTTCACATGTAAGGAGCACTATTTGCTTTCTGTTTCTGGCTTATTTCACTTAGCATGATGTGCTCCAGGTATATCCATGTTATCACGAATGACAGCATTTCCCTTCTTTTAAACTATATATAGTACTCCATTGTGTATATACCCCACATTTTCTTTATCCATTCTTTTCTTCCATATCTTAGCTATTGTGAACAATGCTCCAATAAATGTGTGAGTGCAGATATATCTTTGACATGACAACTTCAATTAGTTAGGGTATATTTCCAGAAATGGGATTGCTGGACCATAAGTTTTTCAAATTGTCTATACTAATTTACATTCCCGCCAATAGTGTACAAAGGTTCCTTGTCCAATGTCCTCATCAATACTTGTTATCTTATGCCTTTTTTCATAATATCCATTCTAATAGATGTGCAGTGATACTCTCTTGTGGTTTAAAATTTCATTTCCTTGATAATCAGAGATGTTGAGTATTTTCCCCCATTTATCTACTGGTGATTCATGTCTATTTTGAGAAACATGGGTTCAGATACTTTCCTATTTTTAAACTAGATTATTTTCTTGCTATTGCATTATTTGAGTTTTGTATATGTTATAGATACATCAGCTGTATGTATGGATTACAAATACTTTGTTCTAATCCATACTTTGTCTTTATTTTGTTGATTCTTTGCTACACAGAAGCTTTGAAGTTTGATGCAACTCATTTGTTTATGTTTGCGATTGCTGTGTGTGATTTTAGAATCTTAGCTAAGAAATCATTGCTCACACCAATGTTTTAAGCTTCCCTCCTGTGTTTTCTCTTAGCAGTTTTGCAGTTTTGGGTCTTATATTTGAGTCTTTCATCCATTTTGAGTTGATTTTTTTATATATGGTATATATTTTATATAAGGCTCCAATTTCATTTTTTGCATGTAATTTCCCCAACATTGTTTATTAAGGAGTCTGCCATTTTCCCACTGTGTGTTTTTAGCAACTTTGTTGAAAGTCAGTTGACCATAAATTTATTTCTAGGCTTTATATCTGTTCTATTTGATGATGTCTCTCTTTTTTTTTTCATGCCAGCATTATTCTACTTT
This sequence comes from Marmota flaviventris, assembly GCF_047511675.1. NCBI lineage: Eukaryota > Metazoa > Chordata > Mammalia > Rodentia > Sciuridae > Marmota > Marmota flaviventris. The sequence goes on from NC_092498.1 coordinate 26,922,546, forward strand.
GATTATAATAGCTTCATAATATGTTTTGAAATTAGGGAGTATTACCCTTTAAGTTTTGTTCTTTTTGCTTAATATCATGTTGATTATTCAGGATTTTTCCTGGTCTCATACAAATTCTATGAGAGTATTTTTTTTTTTTTGTATTTTTGTGTGAAATGACATTGGGATTTAGATAAGAATTGCATTGAATATGTAGATTGCTGTATGTGGCAGAGGTATTTTTGCAATATTAATTCTTCAAACTGTGAGCATGGGCTCTCTTTTCATTTATTTATGTCTTCTTGATTTTTTCCTTCAACGTTTTATACTTTTAAGTGTAAAAGGTCTTTTACCTCCTTAGTTAATTTATTTCTAAGTATTTTATTTTTTATGCTACTGTAATGAGATTTTTTCTGTTGAGATGATCATTTGGTTTTTATCCTTCATTTGTTAATATGTTGTATCACATTCATTGATGTACCTATGTTGAGCCATCCTTGCATCCTCAGGATAAATCCACACTGATCATGGAGAATTATTCGCTCAATATCGTGTTGGATACAGTTTGTAGCCTTTTGTGGAGGATTTTTGTACCTATGTTCATAAGAAATATTGGCCTGTAGTTTTATTTTATTGTAGTGTCTTTGGTATTAGGGTAATTTTGGCTTAAAAAATGAGTTTTGAAGTATTCCTTATCTTAAATTTTTTGGACAGAGTTGGAAAAGGATTGATGTTCTTTGAATGTTTTGTAGGATTCATCAGTAAGCCATCATTCCTGGGCCTTTGAGGGGAGAGAGTTTTTGATTATGGATTCGATTTCTTAGTCATTATTGTTCTCTTCAGAATTTCTATTTCACCATGTGTGGGGGTTGTGGTGGAAGATGGAGTAAAATGTTTTATGAATTAAATGTTCCAAAATCCTGTGCTTTAGTATTTCTGCCTTCTGTCTTTTTACTGGACCTGAGAAATTACTCTAATTATTGAAAGCTCTTTAGGTCTTTCCATCTTCTCCTTCCAGATGTTCTTATATAACCCTATACATACATATAAACATGCATACATACTTCTCTGAAGCACCAATTAATAAAATTCACTGGGTCAAAGCAATAGACTTCTTAGTATTGGTTTTTTTTAATTTTTTATTGTGGGTTGTTCAAAACATTACAAATTTCTTGACATATCATATTCCACACTTTGATTCAAGTGGGTTATGAACTCCCACCTTCACCCCATACACAGATTGCAGAATCACATCAGTTACACATCCATTGATTTACAAATTGCCATACTAGTGTCTGTTGTGCTCCACTGCCTTTCCCATCCTCCACCTTCCCCCCTCCCCACCTCTCCACTCCCCTCCCCTCCCCTCCTCTCTCTCTACCTCCTCCACTGTATAACCCTGAGGGTCTCCTTCCATTACCATGCAATTACCCTTCTCTCTCCCTTTCCCTCCCACCTCTCATCCCTGTTAAATGTTAATCTTCTTCTCCTGCTCTTCGTCCCTACACTGTTCTTAGTTACTCTCCTTATATCAAAGAAGACATTTGGCATTTGTTTTTTAGGGATTGGCTAGCTTCACTTAGCATAATCTGCTCTAATGCCATCCATTTCCCTGTAAATTCTATGATTTTGTCATTTTTTAATGCAGAGTAATACTCCATTGTGTATAAATGCCACATTTTTTTTATCCATTCGTCTATTGAAGGGCATCTAGGTTGGTTCCACAGTCTTGCTATTGTGAACTGTGCTGCTATGAACATCGATGTAGCAGTGTCCCTGTAGCATGCTCTTTTTAGGTCTTTAGGGAATAGACCAAGAAGGGGAATAGCTGGGTCAAATGGTGGCTCCATTCCCAGCTTTCCAAGAAATCTCCATACTGCTTTCCAAATTGGCTGCACCAATCTGCAGTCCCACCAGCAATGTACAAGTGTACCCTTTTCCCCACATCCTCGCCAGCACTTGTTGTTGTTTGACTTCCTAATGGCTGCCAATCTTACTGGAGTGAGATGGTATCTTAGGGTGGTTTTGATTTGCATTTCTCTGACAGCTAGAGATGTTGAGCATTTTTTCATGTACTTGTTGATTGACTGTATGTCCTCCTCTGAGAAGTGTCTGTTCAGGTCCTTGGCCCATTTGTTGATTGGGTTGTTTGTTTTCTTATTGTCTAATTTTTTGAGTTCTTTGTATACTCTGGATATTAGGGCTCTATCTGAAGTGTGAGGAGTAAAGATTTGTTCCCAGGGTGTAGGCTCCCTATTTACCTCTCTTATTGTTTCTTTTGCTGAGAAAAAACTTTTTAGTTTGAGTAAGTCCCATTTGTTGATTCTAGTTATTAACTTTTGTGGTATGGGTGTCCTATTGAGGAATTTGGAGCCCGACCCCACCGACTGTAGATCGTAGCCAACTTTTTCTTCTATCAGACGGCGCGTCTCTGATTTGATATCAAGCTCCTTGATCCATTTTGAATTCACTTTTGTGCATGGCGAGAGAAAGGGATTCAGTTTCATTTTGTTGCATATGGATTTCCAGTTTTCCCAGCACCATTTGTTGAAGATGCTATCCTTCCTCCATTGCATGCTTTTAGCCCCTTTATCAAATATAAGATAGTTGTAGTTTTGTGGATTGGTTTCTGTGTCCTCTATTCTGTACCATTGTTCCACCCGCCTGTTTTGGTACCAGTACCATGCTGTTTTTGTTACTATTGCTCTGTAGTATAGTTTGAAGTCTGGTATCGCTATACCGCCTGATTCACACTTCCTGCTTAGCATTGTTTTTGCTATTCTGGGTCTTTTATTTTTCCATATGAATTTCATGATTGCTTTCTCTATTTCTACAAGAAATGCCGTTGGGATTTTGATTGGCATTGCATTAAACCTATAGAGAACTTTTGGTAATATCGCCATTTTGATGATGTTAGTTCTGCCTATCCATGAACAGGGTATATTTTTCCATCTTCTAAGATCTTCTTCTATTTCTCTCTTTAGGGTTCTGTAGTTTTCATTGTATAAGTCTTTCACCTCTTTTGTTAGGTTGATTCCCAAGTATTTTATTTTTTTTGAAGATATTTTGAATGGAGTGGTTGTCCTCATTTCCATTTCAGAGGATTTGTCGCTGATATACAGGAATGCCTTTGATTTATGCGTGTTGATTTTATATCCTGCCACTTTGCTGAATTCATTTATTAGCTCTAATAGTTTCTTTGTAGAGCCTTTTGGGTCTGCTAGGTATAGAATCATATCATCTGCAAATAGTGATAATTTAAGTTCTTCTTTTCCTATTTTTATGCCTTTAATTTCTTTCGTCTGTCTAATTGCTCTGGCCAGTGTTTCGAGAACTATGTTGAACAGAAGTGGAGAGAGAGGGCATCCCTGTCTTGTTCCAGATTTTAGAGGGAATGCCTTCAATTTTTCTCCATTCAGAGGCTTAGCATAGATTGCTTTTACAATATTGAGGTATGTTCCTGTTATCCCTAGTTTTTCTAGAGTTTTGAACATAAAGGGATGCTGTACTTTGTCAAATGCTTTTTCCGCATCTATCGAGATGATCATATGGTTCTTATTTTTAAGTCTATTGATGTGGTGAATAACATTTATTGATTTCCGTATATTGAACCAGCCTTGCATCCCAGGGATGAATCCTACTTGATCATGGTGCACAATTTTTTTGATATGTTTTTGTATCCGATTCGCCAGAATTTTATTGAGGATTTTTGCATCTAGGTTCATTAGAGATATTGGTCTGTAGTTTTCTTTCTTTGAAGTGTCTTTGTCTGGTTTAGGTATCAGGGTGATGTTGGCCTCGTAGAATGAATTTGGAAGTTCTCCCTCTTTTTCTATTTCCTGAAGTAGCTTGAAAAGTATTGGTATTAGTTCCTCTTTAAAGGTTTTGTAAAACTCTGCTGTATACCCATCCGGACCTGGGCTTTTCTTAGTTGGTAGTCGTTTTATGGTTTCTTCTATTTCCTCAATTGATATTGGTCTGTTTAGGTTTTCTATATCCTCCTGACTCAATCTGGGCAGATCATATGACTTAAGAAATTTATCTATGCCTTCACTATCTTCTAATTTGTTGGAGTATAAGGATTCAAAATAGTTTTTGATTATCTTCTGTATTTCTGAAGTGTCTGTTGTGATATTGCCTTTTTCATCCCGTATGCTAGTAATTTGAGTTCTCTCTCTTCTTCTCTTCGCTAGCATCGCTAAGGGTCTGTCGATTTTGTTTATTTTTTCAAAGAACCAACTTTTAGTTTTGTCAATTTTTTTCAATTGTTTCTTTTGTTTCAATTTCATTAATTTCAGCTCTTATTTTAATTATTTCTTGCCTTCTACTTCTTTTGCTGTTGTTTTGCTCTTCTTTTTCAAGGATTTTGAGATGAAGTATGAGATCATTTATTTGTTGGTTTTTTCTTTTTTTAAGGAATGAACTCCAAGCAATGAATTTTCCTCTTAGAACTGCTTTCAATGTGTCCCATAGATTCCGATATGTTGTGTCTGTGTTTTCATTTATCTCTAAGAATTTTTTAAATTCCTTCTTGATGTCTTCTATAACCCATTGATCATTCAGTAACCTATTGTTCATTCTCCAAGTGATGTATGCTTTTTCCTTCCTTCTTTTATCGTTGATTTTCAGTTTCATTCCATTATGATCAGATAAGATGCATGGTATTATCTCTACTCCTTTATATTGTCTAAGAGTTGCCCTGTGACATAATATATGATCTATTTTTGAGAAGGATCCATGTGCTGCTGAGAAAAAAGTGTAACTGCTTGATGTTGGGTGGTATACTCTATATATGTCAAGTAGGTCTAGGTTATTAATAGTGTTATTGAGTTCTATAGTTTCCTTATTCACCTTTTGTTTGGAAGATCTGTCCAGTGGCGAGAGAGGTGTGTTGAAGTCTCCCATGATTATGGTATGGTGGTCTATTAGACTCTTGAACTTGAGAAGAGTTTGTTTGACGAACATAGCTGCACCATTGTTTGGGGCATAAATATTTATGATTGTTATGTCTTGTTGGTGTATGGTTCCCTTAAGCAGTATGTAGTGTCCCTCTTTATCTCTTTTGATTAACTTTGGCTTAAAATCTATTTTATTTGATATGAGTATGGACACTCCTGCTTGTTTCCGAAGTCCATATGAGTGATATGATTTTTCCCAACCTTTCACCTTCAGCCTATGTATGTCTTTTCCTATCAAATGCGTCTCCTGTAGGCAGCATATTGTTGGGTCTTGTTTTGTGATCCATTCTACTAGCCTGTGTCTCTTAATTGGTGAGTTTAAGCCATTAACATTTAGGGTTATTATTGAGATATGGGTTGTTCTTCCAGCCATATTTGTTTATTTCTGTTACTAAACATGGTTTGTTTTCCTCTTTGATTATTCCCCCCCCCTTTACTGTCCTACCTCCCACTGTTGGTTTTCATTGTTATTTTCCATTTCCTCTTCCTGTAATGCTTTGGTGAGGATGTTTTGAAGAGATGGTTTTCTAGCTGCGAATTCTTTAAACTTTTGTTTATCGTGGAAGGTTTTAATTTCATCCTCCATCCTGAAGCTTAATTTCGCTGGATACACAATTCTTGGTTGGAACCCATTTTCTTTCAGTGTTTGAAATATGTTCTTCCAGGATCTTCTAGCTTTCAGAGTCTGTGTTGAAAGATCAGCTGTTATCCTGATTGGCTTACCCCTAAATGTAATCTGCTTCCTTTCTCTTGTAGCTTTTAAAATTCTCTCCTTATTCTGTATGTTGGGCATCTTCATTATAATGTGTCTAGGTGTGGATCTCTTATGATTTTGCACATTCGGCGTCCTGTAGGCTTCTAGGATTTGGGATTCTGTCTCATTCTTCAAGTCTGGGAAGTTTTCTTGTATTATTTCATTGAATAGACTTCTCATTCCTTTGGTTTAGAGCTCTGTACCTTCCTGTATCCCAATGACTCTTAAGTTTGGTCTCTTAATGTTATCCCATATTTCTTGGATGTTCTGCTCATGGTTTCTTAACAGTCTTGCTGAGCTGTCTATGTTCCTTTCAAGTTGAAATACTTTGTCTTCATTGTCTGATGTTCTATCTTCTAAGTGTTCTACTCTGCTGGTAGTATTCTCCATTGAGTTTTTAAGTTGGTTTATTGCTTCCTGCATTTCTAGGATTTCTGTTTGTTTGTTTTTTATAACCTCTATCTCCCTGTATAGTTGATCCTTTGCTTCCTGGATTTGTTTGCGTAATTCGTTGTCGAAGTGATCTTTCATTGTCTGATTTTGCTGTTTAATGTCTTCCTTGATACTCCAGATCATCTGAAGCATGTATATCCTGAATTCTTTATCTGACATTCCATCTGCTGCAGCTGTTACCTCTTCTAAAGTTGCGTTGACCTGCATTGCTTGTGGTCCTTTCTTTCCTTGTCTTTTCATACTGCTTGCGTATCTTTCCTGCAGGTGCGGGCGGCGGCTCTGCTCTCTCCTTATTCCAATTGGGGTGTCGTGGCTACCACGCCGGCAGGTCACTGGGCCTGTTCTGGGAGCTGGCGGCGGCTCTGTTCTGCCCCTACTCCAATTGGGGTGACGAGTGTACCACGCCAGCAGGCCACCGGGCCTGATCCGCCGGTCGGTTGCAGGTTTGCCTACCCTGCAGGTGCGGGCGGCGGCTCTACTCTACCCCTACTCCAAATGGGGTGACGTGTCTGTCGTACCGGCAGGCCACTGGGCCTGTCCCGCTGGTCGGTCGCAGATCTGCCCACATTTCGGGCACGGGTGGAGGCTCTGCTCTGCCCCTACTCCAATTGGGGTGTCGTGACTACCCTGCCTGCAGGACGCTGGGCCTGTTCCTGGCATGGGCGGCGACTCTGCTCTGCCACTACTCCAATTAGGGTGGTGTTTGTACCACGCCAGCAGGCTCCTGGGCCTGATCCGCCGGTCTGTTGTAGGTCTGCCTACCTTGGAGGCGCGGGCGGCGGATCTGCCCTGCCCCTCCTACCACGCCTGCGGACCCCTGGGCCTGATCTGCAGGTTGATCACTGGTCTGCTCACCCTGCGGGCACGGGTGGCGGTTCCGCTCCGCCCCCACTCCAATTGGGGTCACGTGACCACCACACCGGCAGGGCCTGATCCGGGCGTGGGAGAAGGATCTGCTCTGCCCCTACTCCAGTTGGGGTGACGTGTGTACCACACTGGCAGGCCACTGGGCCTGACCCGCCCGGCTGTCACAGGTCTGTTTACCTTGCAAGCGCGAACGGCGGCTCTGCCCTGCCCCTCCTACCACGCCCATGTACCACTGGGTCGCGGGTCTGCCCACCTTGCGGGTGCGGGTGTCGGCTCCGCTCCGCCCCCTCTCCAATTGGGGTCACGCGGTCACCATGCTGGCGAGCCGCTGGGCCTGCTCCGGGCGCTGGCGGCGGCCCGGCTCCTCCCCTCTGGCTCGACGACAAATTGAGGAGACTCGGGTGACTGTGCCTCACCCCCCCCTACCAGGAGACCAACTGCTTATGTAACCGCTGGTATTGATGAAGTTCCCTCCTCCGCCGCTTTCTGCAGACATCAGATCTCTGCCATGTTGGTATCCTATGCGAATGGCAGCATTTCGTTCCCCTTGCCGGGCAACCAAAGCAACGGGTGGGTCCTGACCGGCCCTCAGCAGGACCTGGACCGAGAAGCAGTTTCCGCGGGCTCCTAGCCCCGGGCCAGGGAAGTTCCGGGAGCCGGAACTCGGCCGCTCCGTGCTGGGTGTAAGCTCCTATAAGTGTAAGCTCCAAGAAGCAGTCCCCGCGGGCTCAGTTCCGGGAGCCGGAATTCGGCTGCTTAGTGCTTGTTGTATGCTCTGATAGGAGCAGGGTCCAAGAAGCAGCCTCCGCAGGCTCAGCAGCCCTGGGCCAGGGCGGTTCCGGGACGGTTCCGGGAGCCGGAACTCGGCCGCCCTGCGCTTGGTGTTCACTCCGATAAGATCAGGTTCTAAGAAGCACCCAGGCGCTGAACCCTAGCAATCTGTCTGCAAGCCGCAGGCGAATTGCAGCCTGAAATTTCCTGTTCTATGGCTGAATGAGCTGCAGTCAGTCGAAAACAGGGGTGGTGACATCAGTTTACCAACATGGTGGCTGCTGGCCTCCTCTGTGGTCTGACCGGTGTGGAGAACCGAGATGGACCGCTTCCTTCCCCCGTCTCGAACCCAGAATTCAGCCCTGAGTATGGTGCTTGCGCGGCTGGCAGAAACTGCAGCACTGTAACCCTGCGTCTCTATCCCAGCGCGCGCTGCAGACTCTAGCCGCGGGGCGATTTGCTGAATAATCAGTGTTACCCTCCGTGCGACAAACCTCTCACGTTTGAGTCCCCGTAGCTGATCCTCGTGCGATGGAAATCCTTCCTCCAGGTTCCGGAGCACCCCACTATTGCTGGAAATTCCTAACAAGATATCCTTTAGCCGTCCTGACTTGTCATACTCCCACACAGTGAAGCAGCACACGGGGGCAATGCACTCCCCTCGCCGCCATCTTCCTTCTCCTCCAGATCAGTATTGGTTTTTGAACACATTTTCATAATTGTCATAGGAAATTGTCATTGTGTGAAATGACATTGGGATTTAGATAATTACTAAATTACTATTAGTAGTAGACTACCATAATGATAATTCTAGTGGTAGTACAGATAATGCCTTTTATAATATTGATCCAACTTTAGAGCCTTATGTTTATTTTTTGCAACTTATTGTCTTATAAACCCTGGAGCTAAAGTAACATTTATTATTATTTTAATTAACCGAAAACACAATAATGAAAATATTCCTCCCACAAGTCTTTTGAAGGTTTTCTTTTCTTAAATAGGGATTTAAGAAAATCCCTATTTGCTTGTTTGTTTCTGTGCCTTTTTTTCTCGAATGTTCATGGATAAATGTCCAGTGTGTGTGTGTGTGTGTGTGTGTGTGTGTGTGTGTATGCATTTAGAAACCTAATACCTTTGGAAATGGAAATGAGTTTCACAATCCCAAAGGGACCTTTTAAGAATATGGGATACAAATTGTATAGCAAATTCACTTTCAGATAATTCCTCAAAGATATCTGGGCCTGAAGAATGCTTCAAAGGAAATTTGGAAAAGATAAGATGTTGTTTTTATACAAACTCTTAATCCCTTTTTCACTTTCTTTGGCCTCTAACTGTAGCTAAAGGGGCCTCGGAGTAATAAAATCAGAGACTTTATCTTGACCATTCTCCAGTGTTTTGGAATTACATTTTAAACTATATCAAAAAGTCCTATCCCCATAATTTTTTTAATATTATATTAGTGTTTTAGTCTGCTTTTTCCTGCTGTGACTTCAGGATCTGACCAGAACAACTATAGATAATGACTAAAATACACCATCCAACCTCCAACTATAGAGGAGGAAAAGTTTATTCAAGGGCTCATGGTTTCAGAGGTCTTAGTCCATACAAAGGTGGCTCCATTTTTCAGGGCTTAAGGTGAAGCTAAACATCATGGTGGGAGAGTGTAGTAGAGGGAAGCAGGTCATATCATAGTGATCAAGCAGCAGAGAAAGAGAGACTCCCCTTTCAGATAGAAATATATACACCAAAGACACACCCTAATTCCCACCTCCTCTAGCCACACCCTACTACTTCAGTTACCACTCAGTTAATCCCTATCAGGGGGATCACTTCACTTATTGGGTTAAGACTCTTATAACCCAATCATTTTTCCTCTGAATCTTCTTGCGTTGTCTCACATGTGAGCTTTTGGGGGACACTTCATATCCAAACTATAACAATTAGATGCATAGATTATTCTTCTCATCTTAATTTATCAGTATTTTATGTAGCAACTCATTCATGTTTAAGTAATTACTGTTCACTATTCCTGTACCAAGTAGTAATAGGCCTTTAGATAGATGACTAAAATACACCATCCTACCTCCAAGGAAGTTCATGTTTGGGGAGGACGTTCACAGTACCAGTATAGTGAAGGGAAAGCCAATTCAACTGCTGATTTGAAAGGACTTTAAAAATCCACATAATATTAGTGGGCAGTGTTAAAAATGATCACCACAGTGTGTGTCCCTTAGTTTTCATGGGAGGAATTTTTCAGATAAAAACCCTAAAAACCAAACAAGCAGCTTATTTCTGATTTGGATTAAAACCTGGGACATCTGTATAGATCAAACCAGTCAGATAATCACTAATTCCTGATCCCTTCCCTTTTTGCTTTGTGTAATAGCCAAAGACAGTTTGTAGGCTGATCAGAGACATTTATTATAGGTTTGTACTAAGATGCTTGTGCTGCATTGCACATCAAAGTTAGGTCAGAGTGTTCAATAAATTGATTTTTCTGTCCCTTCTATTTCTCATTCTAGTATTCTGCCATAACTGAATGCGTGTAGCTTCCGTTCTGTTGTGGGAAATCAGGTACCTTGAGTGAAAGCAGCAAGCTTTTGAAGTTTCAAGAAATGGGTTGTGTTGATTCTTCTTTGTTCAGTTAGAGAGGAGGATGTGTCTGGTTCATCTAATTTAGACACTTGAAAGTCAAATCCCTGTTCTACTTTTCAAAACCATCTGGGTTTCTTTTTATTCTCCAAACCTGGGAGCCCTAGTGAAATCAATGAGGTTGGCAGGAAATATAAGAAGAGGTGAGGTTAGCTTGTTGTTTGCAAGACATTTTTCTTAGATCCAGGCAAAAGAATATCAGATTTTTCAGCTGATATTTTTATGGGTATAAAGAAAGATATTTTGAGGGCTTCTATAGTATGACTAGGATTTACTAAGTTATAATGTGTTAAAAATATGCTTTTAAAATTATGTAAAGTTTAATACTTGAAATTAAGTATTTCTTTTAGTTTTACTGGATTATTAGAATTAAATAAATAAATTATTCAAGACCTTATTTCTATCTTCTTATATAAAAGAGATAATTTGGGGATAAAATGTCGATACACAACTTTTCTTTTAATTTAAAAACAAGGAGATATATTGGAAGCTCACATTGGCAAATTGAAGGCTCAAACACTGTTAGATTAATGGTGTTATTCTAAATTAAAATTTGAGCTTGTTATAGTGAAAAGAAATATAGCTTCATAAGGGTCAATGTATTGGGCAAAGTTATGGTATAAATAAGACTCAGGTGCTCTCAATTTAGCCACTAACTGTTGATGTTTATTCTATACCTGTATAACAATTTTACATTCAATGGTATAAAAATATTTTTAGACACTGAACAGGTAAATTCTATTGACCAAATATAAAGACAAAGCATTCATTTACTAAAGAGCAAGAAGAGCAAGATGATTCTCATTAATTGTTTTGAAAAATTCTCTTAAGAAAACAAATAGTTATCTAATGTGTGTTATTATTTCCTATTTATGATGCCCAAATGAATCTCAGATATGTTGATATGGTTGATGTAAAATAGACTGTTAGTTTTCTATTATATTTATTGATCACTCAGAAGATTTACTATGGAATAATGGAGTCAAAACTTTATGGCCCTTAATTTGCAAAGGTCCACTTCATTTTCATTTCATATCTAATCTTGCATTTATTTAAAAAAATAGGGCTTTTAGCGTTAATAAATTTTAGGCACAAGACCTGAACTAACCTATGACAAGTATAAATCAGTAGTTTTCTGTGTATGTCCCTTGACCAAAAGCATCAGCATATGACCTGAGAACTTGTTAAAAAGGCAAGTTCTTGGGCTCTAACTCTGAAAGACTAAATCAGAAACTCACATGTGACAGGAGGAAAGTGAGCAGCTACAAATCTCAATTTTAACAAGCCCTTTAGGTGATTTAGATTCAGGCTAGGAATAGAAAATAGTGGGAAATAAAATTTGCATGGATTTCTCAGTGCTCCTGTAAAAACAACAAAAATCCTAGGTATTGGAGATTTGTATGTGTGCGTGAGTGTGTATAAAACAAGGAGTGTTTACATTCATTTCCCTCAGAAATATTGTACCTTCATATACCATAAGAATTAGATTCCTAGCCATTTGTCTAGTTAATTGCTCTGATCTCAAATGATAATAAACGTTTTATATTTCTAAGCAGGTTATGTGATTACAGAGACTAGGCCTCTCAGTTGGATTCTTAGGCTACTTGGGAGACTGCAGACCTGACAGCTATCTCCATAGGCTCGCTAAACATGAAACCCATTGGGGGTATCTAGCTTCTGGAAAGATTTTATTTACCTGCTAAAGGACTGTAGTAAAAACTCAGCTTCATTATGTTTCTGAGGAAGCACATTCTGGAGCAGAAAGGAATTGTTGTCTCCTTCCCCTTTTATGCAAAGAAAAATACTTTTTCTTGCCTTTCACTTATGAAACATCTATTTGGGTCACACAAATGACCTGATTTTCAAGTCGCCCCTACCATCATCCAATGGGCTTATGGATAAAGTGGCATGGTGGCAGGAACAGAGGTCATGAATGGCCTTAGCAACATGAACTTTAACTCACCAAGGTAGACCTGGCTGTGGGTGCTGCTGAGTGCTGAATCTGCCAGTAGCAGAGACCATCACTGAGTCCTCAGCTTGGCACTATTCCTCAAAGCAGTCGGCCAGCTACTCCTTACAGATGGGTTACATTGGACTGCTTACATCACTGGAGGGGCTACATGTTGTTTTTATTGGAATAGACACTTACTCTGAAGATGAAGTTGCCTTCCTTTGCACACAATGCTCCTGCCAGAACTACCATCTGTGTACTTACAGAATGCATTGCCCATTATCAGGGTATTCCACACAGCATTTCTTTTGATCAAGGGACTCACGTCATAGAAAAAAGTATGGCAGCAGGCCCATGTTCATGAAATTCTCTGGTCTTACCATGTTCCCCATCATCCTGAAACAGCTTGCTTGATAGCACAGTCTTTTGAAGATCCAGTTATAGTTGGATTACATTATCTCGAAGGCTTTGGGTAAAGTTCTCTAGAAGGCTATATATATTCTGAACCAACATCCAAAATATGGTGTGGTTTCTCCTCTAGCTAGGATTCACTGGTCCAAGAGTCCAGGGATGAGAGTGGCACCATTCACTCTTACTTTGAATGACCCATTGGCAAAATTTTTGCTTTCTGTTCCCATGTCCTTTATTGGGCTCTTTAGGCCTAGAAGTCTTAGTTCAAAGGGAGGAATTCTTCTGTTTGGAGATATAATAATGATTCCATTGAATTATCTCCAATCTGAGTGGGCATCATCCAATCTGTTAAGGATCATAATAGAATAAAAAGGCGGAGAGAAAAATTTCCCCTTTCCCAACTGTTTGAGCAGGGATATTGGTCTTCTTTTGCCTTCGGATTCATATTCACACCATCAACTCTCTTTTTTCTCTCTCTCTCTGGAGAACCCTGACTCAAATATTTCACTGGGTAGGTATTTATGGCGGTTTTGTACACTCTTTCTCTCTCTCCTTCTCCCTCCCCAATACCACTTACTGTTTCACAAAACTTTACTATTTGGGGAGTTGCAAAAAAATAAAGATGAGACATAGCTTCCCTTCGTTGGGATCTTTTCAAGATCAGAAGCCCTTAATTCTGAAGTTTCTCATTCAATACCAAAGCTCTGCTATCTATCTTTGATCTCAGAGCCAAATAATCTCCTCTGCTCAATATGCTTAATTATAGTGGCAAAGTCCCTTTTACATGTAACATATTCACAGGTTTCAAGGATTAGGAAGTAGACGTGTTTGGAAGAGGTGTTATTCTCCTTATCATAGGGATTTTAGGGATATTAAACTCTGTACTCCAATTCCTAGGCAAAATAAATGGTACTTTCCATATGATTCTCTTCATCTAAGATCTACCAAACATAGTACTTTAACTTGACCTTTTCTTCTCCCTTCAATGTGAAATAAAGAGAAGATAACTTGAAGTACTTTCTAGCTCTGGCCTCATAACTGTTTGAGAGCTAATATGTTCACCAAAGTTATATTCAACAATATTTTTAGAGACCTTTCTATTTAAAGTCACAGTCATAAAAAGCAGAATACCTCTAGTGTACAGTTAGCATCACTGAACAGAACATACCTTAAATCTTAGTCTGAAGCATCTATAATTGGCTACTTTACAGTTAAAATTTCTATGAAAACTTTAGTAAGAACTGTCTCCTATAGGCATAACTAAAAATGTTCAAATGATTGATCCCTCCCAGAAATAAAAAGGCAAACCAGACCTCAAAATATAGTCTATGTACCTCTAGAATGTGGAAATAGTTCAGGAGCACTCTATAGCACATGTGCTTTTTCCTACTGTTGAGCACTTGAGATCAGGTCTTTAGATCTTGCACTGGGAAAACTCTGCTGATAAATGTTTATCATAGGAATAGAGCTCTATTATAAACTGGACTTAAGTTTTCTGGGAAGCACACCCTATATGTAGACTCCACTCAAGGAATTCATAATCACAGAAAGTTCTAGAGATGAAGAGACTTTACACCATGTATAATTTGATCCCATCATTATGATAGTTGAAGAAAATGTGATACAAGGAAGTTAAGGAACTTTCCAAAGATCTTGTGAGAAATAACTAGTGTTAATTTTCTTACCTTTTGAAAAAAATTCCAAGCTTCAGGAAGGTATAATTGACAAAGAAAATGTATATATTTATGGTATATAATATTATAATTTGGTATAAATATTTGTGATAAAATAATTGTCACAATAAAATTAGCACATCTATCATCTCACATAGTTACACACTCTCTCTCCCTCTTTCTCTCTTTCTGTGTATGTGTGGGTGTGGTGAGAAAGACCACCAAATTTCAAATTTCAGCAAATTTCGAGTATACCATAGACTATTATTAACTATAATCACCATGTTGTACAATAGATTCCCAGAACTTATTCATCTCATAACTGAAAATTAATACTGACCAATATCTCCCCATTTCTGCCCCTTCTCAGCCCCTGGCTACCAGAATTTTAACCTCTGTTTCTGGGAGTATAACTTTTTAGATTCCATATATAAGTGAGATTATAATCTTTACTATCTTTATAATGTTTTTCACAAATGATTTTCCTACCCTGTGTTTTGGGTTAGCAATGTTGGAATCTGAAGGACTAGCATTGATAAGGCTTCCTATTTTTCTTTTGAAAGCCTATTCTAGAATTTCTAATTTCAGGTGTTACTATTGCTTAATATTTCTAAGGACCAAAATATTCTCATTTTGAAATGGTGAGATTTATCATAGTTTTGTAAGGATTCTTGTGGGAGTATGTAAAACTAGAACAGGAGTTCAATAAATAGATTAGAATAAATAGAAAAGGTTATAGAACTCTGAACAAAGAAGTAGATAAGCATGATTTTATAATTCTCTTAAATTTTAAATGTCATATTGTGTATCTGTAAGAGGGAAAAAGGCTTAAATAATACAGACACATGATTTTATAAAATGACTGACAATAATACTATTTAAGAGCCATTTTTGAGTTCCTCCATCAATTGTAAGCCTTTTAGATGGTATTTCGTGTTTTAAAATAATTTTAGTTCTGAACATATCAGAAGCATGAACTAGCAAGGGGAATGAAATAAGATGGACCCAAGATCCTCAAATTCTCCAAACATAAAAATAATATATAAGCTAAAAGGGTGAAAGTTGCATATAGCCAAAGTTCTATATGCTATAGTGCACCTTGCTGCAGTAGGAAATATTATTCCCTTTACTATAGAGTTTAGAAAGTAAACAATAGCAGGCTTTTAAACCAAGTGGTATAAATATAATATGGTCCAAGAACTGTACATGAAATCAAGATAAAAGCAGTGAAAGAAGGAGCCACTCATTTTTCTCTATTCTAATTATCTTCGTTTCAGTGGATTAGAAAATGGTAAATGTAGAAGTCAAGTCGAAGATGGTCCTGAGCTCTATCGCCTGCCAAGTTAAGTCTGATAAATGGCAAGTGTGTATAATTAATACTGTCATTTTTCCCTAGACCAAAGGGCGACTGCAGTAACTATAGATTGTAATTGTCATCGTTGTCACATAAAATGTGCTATTATTAAGTTCAGGCTGAATTTTATTGCTGGGAATGCTCATAAATTGAGCGGTCAGTCATTTAAATTACCAAGTAGAAAGCTTTGTGGCCTGCTCTAAAACTACTTTCTAAGACAATGTATTTGACTTTGGACCTCCAAAAACTAATTGCATTTTTTGAACAGACGTTAGACAGACTGTAACCTATAAGTGAGGGTATTCTGACAGACATGCCATGTATGCTTGTGAATGTTCATAGGAATCTTACATTTTTATTTCCAATATTTCTGGCATAGGGGAAAGAGAGGAGTAGGGAGTAGATATGAAATGACATATGAGTGGGAGAGATCATTTTGAAAACATGCTTATTGCTTTTTTGAAAGATGCCTACTTTCCAGAATGTAATGTTGATGAAAAATTAAAGAGTGAAGTATGAAGATTATGATGGATTTGTTATTACTGTCTTAGAGAATGATTGTGGGTGAGAAATTTGATTGGCAAGAGAAGAGAAATCAGATAACAATATATTAAAAAGGTTAAGTGAATAGTAGAATATCTGATGATTGCATTTATTATTCAGTTTCTTTATATATTTTAAAATGCTATAATTAATACAACATGCAATAAACATGCTTTACTATAATATGAAAAGTGCTGATGAGCTACATGAGCTTAATTTTATATTTTCACTTCTGTCAAGATTTTTTCCACCATTTTTGACATAAAATAATTTTATACTAAAATACACAGAGGAAAAACATCCATACTGTCATCATATTGTTACCACTACCCTCAACATTTAAATGCATGTTTTCTATATAAGAATGAATTTTATAGTTGTGATAAGTGCTCAAGCAATTTTATGATTTTTTTTAAATTTTAATATTTTTTAGTTGTCAACGGACCTTTATTTTATTTATTTATTTAATTTATTTATATAATCCAGGACCTCACACAAGCTAGGCAAGCACTCTACCACTTGAGCCACACCCCCAGCCCATCCATGTTATTTTTTTTAAACATTTTTTTTTGCATCTTTTCTATGAGTATGGAGTATTCTATAGATCTTCATGTAGCATTTTAATTTACTCTTAATCATTTAAATCTCAAATATCACCCTCCCAGACCATTCAATCGGTATTAGGCTATCACTTCTCCCCTCACTTTCAATCATACTATCCCTCATGAAATTATTATATTCATAGAAATTAGTCCCAAAGTTAGTAGTTTAGCTTATTCATTTTCTATCTTTCCCTTATAAAAATATAAGTTCCATGACAGCAATGGCTTGTCTGACTACTCAATGACTGAGACCCTAGACCTTAAAACAGGGCATGGGGCTGGGAGTGTTGCTCAGTGGCTAGCCCTGAGTTTGATCCCTGGCACCAAGAAAGAGAGAGAGAGAAAAAAAGAGAATTGAAACTTTAAGTTTGTATAAATATGTATTTATATAATACTCAGCTATATAAGTAATGAAAAATTTATTGTTTAATTCTTTCATAATAATTTATTTCCACCTTTGTGTTATTAAAATTTATGCATTGATGGATACCTTCTATGAATGTTACAGTTTTTAAATTTTCAATAAATGGGATGGATTCAAACTAAAAAGTTTTTTCTCAGCAAGAGAAATAATATGTGAGGTGAATAGGGAGCCTACATCCTGGGAACAAATTTTTACCCCTCACACATCAGATAGAGCTCTAATCTCTAGCTGTATATAAAGAGCTCAACAAGATAAGCACCAAAAACAAAACAAAACAAACAATCCAATCAATAAATGGGCCAAGGACCTGAACACACACTTCTCAGAAGAGGATATACAGTCAATCAACAAATATATGAAAAAATGCTCATCATCTCTAGCAATCAGAGAAATACAAATTAAAACTACTCTAAGATACCATCTCACTCCAGTAAGAATGGCAGCCATGATGAAGACAAACAACAAGTGCTGGCGAGGATGTGGAGAAAAAGGCACACTCATACATTGCTGGTGGGACTGTAATTGGTGCAGCCAATTTGGAAAGCAGTATGGAGATTCCTTGAAAAACTGGGAATGGAACCACCATTTGACCCAGCTATTCCTCTTCTCAGACTATACCCAAAGGACCTAAAAACAGCATACACAGCCACATCAATGTTTATAGCAACACAATTCACAATAGCTAAACTGTGGAGCCAATCTAGATGCCCTTCAATGGATGGATGGATTAAAAAAAAATGTGGCATTTATACACAATGGAATATTACTCAGCACTAAAAAATAATAAGATCATGACATTTGCAGGGAAATGGATGGCATTAGAGCAGATTATGCTAAGTGAAGTTAGCCAATCCCCAAAAAACAAATACCTATTGTCTTCTTTGATATAAGGGGGGTGACTCAAAATGGGGTAGGGAGGAAGAGCATGGGAAGAAGATTACCTCTAGATAGGGAAGAGGGGTGGGAGGGAAAGGGAGAGAGAAGGGGAATTGCATGGATGGTGGAAGGAGACCCTTATCATTGTACAAAATACATGTATGAAGATGTGAAAAAAATAAAATAAAATGCTAGAAAAACTTAGAATATGATTCCAAATATTAGATAACATGTCAAAAATACTAAAGGTGTTTTCATTAGTTAGAATTCTCCAGAGAAACAGGGATACACACATGCACAATTGAAATAGATACAGATATATATATAATAAAGAGAGAGAGAGAGAGAGACCCCTTTTATAAGTTATTGATTCACATGCTTTGAAGTCTAAATTCCACATCTGCCTTCTGCAAATTTCACTCCAGGAAAGCTGGTGCTTTAATTTGCAACCCCGAGAGACAGAGGGCCACAGCACAGATTCCAGTCTAAATCTGAAGACTGAAAACCAGAAGATTAGGTCTCAGCTGGAGCAGTCAAGCTGAGAATCAGAAAATCATGCCTTCACCTACATTTCTTCTATTGAGGCTCTCAGTGGGTTGGAAGATGGTTATCCACAGTGGGGGTGGGGTGGGAATTCACCTCCTCAGTTACTAATTCAAATGCTAATCTTCCAGAAACACCCCCATAGGTACACTCAGAAATAATGTTTAACCAAAAACCTGGACATACTCTGATCCAGTTAAGTTGACACATAAAATTAACCCTATTTTATTGCATTATCCCAGATGTGAAACACCTATACAAATTTAAACATAGTATATGTAATTGTTAATATGAATTGTCAACTTAATTGGATTATGTTTCCTAAGATTTAGACATTTCTGGATAAGTGGGACAAGGGTGTTTCTAGATATGATTGACATGTGGGACAGAAGACTGATGGGGAGACCCACCCTAAATCAGGAAGGTCTGGATGAAACAAAAGGAGGAAAAGAGAGGAAGCCATAATTGCAAACTCAATTCTTCTTGAGCAGATGCTTCCACTGTTGATGAGGAGGTCAGACTCTAACTCCTTCACTCTTCCAAAGAGGACCCTGACCAGTGATTCTACAGGGAATTTCCACTGGTCCCTCTTATTCTGAGGCTTGAGAATCTTCGAACAACTACTGATTCCTTTGACTCTCCAGTCTGCAGACAGCCTTGATGGGTATATACAGCTTCTGATGGTGTTAAGTCAATATAATAAATCCCATTTTTATAATCATGTATGTGACACATATTCTGTTGGTTCTGTTCCTCTAGAGATCCTTGACTAATAGAGTTTATAACATAGAAATAATTAAATAGTATTATTAATAATATTATTATAATATAATATTAATTTACATAATGATATGCATAAACTCTAGATTATTATTTACAACTTATTTTAATGTACCTGTGTTGATTTCATTGAAATATTTGCAAAAATGAAAATTGGGACTTGATGGGTTAAATATCACAGACTTTATGTTTTCACACACACACACACACATACATACAAACATACATACATGATTTGCTTTTAGAAGATGTAAGTGCTAAGGATACTACATAGTTTGGGGGTCATAGTTTTACTCTTTTGCATATTATTATTATATTTGCTTATTTAATTTTTTAAGATTAAAAAATATTATCTTTAGATACACATGAAAGTAGAGTATATTTTGACATATTATACATACATGAGTATAAGTTTAGAAAAATTTCTATGCTATTCCCAAGTTTGTTTTTTTTACTTTCCTTTGATTGTAGTGAGTTTGTACTTGTAATTTTTTTTTGTATTATTGGTATGAAGTATTTTCTTTTCTATAAATGGGTTTGTGTTCATTCCTCTATTTTGTTTTAATGTCTTTTCTCTTAATCAGTATGAACTCTTTTGTGTTTTTTAACCTCTTGAGCTGACAAGCTTACTTGAATTCAATTAAAACATAATTTAGAAAAGCAGCATGCTATGAGTTTAACTAATGTAATGAGGAATGAGGCATCATCCTTTAACATCTGTGACATGACATAGTGAAGGAGATAACAATTATGGCTCCCACTGCTAAGTACCTATTTTGTAGGGTTTTTCAGATACTGTGGTCAGTGCTTTTATATCAATTCTTACAACAAACCTGCAAAATCGGTGGTTTATCCCTATTTAAAGATGTGAAACTAAAGCTCAACAAGATAATATGCATTGCCTGAGGTAACACTATTATTAAATGTTGGGGCCATGATTTAAACTCATTTGTTTTCTCCTCTGTCTGTACTCTGTTTCCTACACTGGGATATCATCTGGATATAGATGACTAGCAAGGCAAAATCAGAATTGTCACCGAGAAAAATGTTACAAATTAAATAATCTGGAAAAACTGATGTTATTAAAATGTATGTTTTAAAATTAACTTGAATTAAAGTACATGTCTAACATAGAAACAAACACATTTACCTCCTCCTTTGTTTGAATTGCAAGTGCTGAGTTTATAGTCCTGTGGTTTAAATTTCAAGATAAAGATTAAAAAATATTCTCTTTAGATATACATTAGAGTATATTTTGACATCATACATGTTTTAGTCTTGCATATTAAATAAAATATTGAAGAATGATTTAAAGTTCTAGAAAAATTTTCACTGGTTCTATTATTTAGACAAATTTGGACTGTATCATATTCTTTACACTGAAGTTTATGAGATATTTTTATTTTTATTTTTTTGGGTACCAGGGATGGAACTCAGGGGCACTTGATCACTGAGCGACATCCCCAGCTCTATTTGATTTAGAAACAGGGTCTCACTGAGTTGCTCAGTGCCTCGCTTTTTGCTGAGGCTGGCTTTGAACTCGTGATCCTCTTGCCTCAGCCTCCTGAGCCTCTGGGACTACAGGTATGCGCCACCGTGCCTGGTTTATGTGATATTTTAATAGATAATGTGAACACTGCTGTTTTTAGATGATACTGACAATCAAGAGCTTGCCTTCAGAGCTCGCAGTAGAATTAACTGACTTTCTCACCTTCTCTTCCTGGATAAATCAATTGGGAAAAATATATGATTTTCTATCCTTATATCCACAGTTTGGAATTGTTTGCACATCGCTGGTCTGGGTATGAATAGCATTATTATTGAGAATGAATGCTAATCAAAGAGTCACATGGTATGATTCTTACATTTAAAAACATAAAACCACATGCTTGCACAGAAGGCATGATGCAGGGAAAAGTGAGAGACAAAAACTTCTGTAAAAATTACTGATCTCATGCTGCCAAAGGAAAAAAAAATGTTTCTTCTTCATTAAATGCTCTAGATTTCTTTGTTGATAAAGTGGCATAATAGTGTTTAATGTTTTATTTACTATGGGAGAAGACAGAAGGGAGAATCTGTCAGAGGAGTCAAACTGATAACCTCCCTACATATGCTGTCTTCTCCCTATTCCTCTGTGTATGTGTGAGGAGTGGGGATATTTCTGGACACATACTCATAGTATTAAGGAGATGATAATTACCTTCCTCACATCTCTTAAGTATCACTACTCTCATGACCTGAATGAATATGTTTTCTATCATGATACAAAAGAATATGAGAATAGGAAATTCTATAAGTTGTCTACAGGCTACAGCTTATAGAGAAGCTTTCTGTTGAGCTGATATTGTTTATTTTTTTTTTGCTGTCATTCTAAAATATGACACAGTAATATCTGTATTTTGATAAACTTTCAATTGCCCTTTCAACTTCTTCCTCTTGGTGCCCGAACTCCTTAATTTCTTTTCTTTTTAAAATATTTTCAATTGAGAAATAAAAATTGTATATATTTGTTATATACATAATGTAGTTGATTTTATCAATACAGGAGTGGTAGTTTATTTTTAGAAAAGTTTGCCAATATTCTAGAAATAAATATTCTGGAATGTGCTTCTTAGACGAGCTATCTTAACCGAGTGTTAACATGGGCATCAGGTAATGTTTATTTTAGTAGCAGTTCTGTCACTGTACAATTCTGAGATTTTAAAATAAGAATTTAACCTCTCTGGGTCTCTGTTTCTTTTCTATGAAAAAAAGTAGGTTGAATCAGGTAATATCAAAGTTATCACAGAACTCTAAATTTCCACGACTCTCTTTTGAGGGATGTATGTGGAAACTGGACCCAGAGTTCCATAGGGAACCCTCACCTTACATTTACACGACACCTGTGACCTTGCACATCAGTTTTATCTGCATTGGCTCATTGAATCACTAGGAGGGAGATGTTATTGCCCATAGTAAAAAGGTGCAGAAACTGACATTAAGGACAATTATGTGACCAATCTAAGGCCATACAACTAATTCCAGACAGAGCTGGATGTCCTGAGTGCCCTAACGAAAGTTTAATAATTTCCAGGTTGGTATGTTAGAATGCCTATTGTCTTCTCACTAAATTTGCTTCCATTCAAAGTGGTAAATAATTTCTTCTTAATCTTGTTTGCATCAGAATTTCCTAACTAGCATGTATTAATTCCATACTGAGGAAACATTCAGTCAGTGGTGATAAAGTAGTGAGAGCCAGTGTCTTTGTAAGCTGGATCTACCTGGAGTCAGGGCTAGTTCCTTCATAGGCTACAGCATTTCTGGGATAGCAGCCTGTGAGCAGTTCTCCATGGTTGACAGACCTGTGGTATTCTTTTCTGTGGAGATGGTTTGTTTTTAAATCAATACAAATGATTAAGAAATGTGTGTCTGTGGCTAGCATTCCTGAAGAACCTTTTGTTGGGCAGGGGGAATAGAATAAGGCAAAATACTAAGAGGTCATCTTCAAGTCTGTGTAGCTGAAATAGACTGTAGAAGAGGGGAATATGGCAATTAAAATGCTCTTGTGAGAGGGATTTCAGATCCCCCGAATGCTTACAAACTATCTCTTAGAGAATATAGTGTTTATAAGACAAGTTTCATTGTACAAATTGTAGCTTTAATCGGGTTTCTGAAAATATGGCAAAATATGACTTCAAAAATGTTATTTTGCTTTCCTCAAATAAGATTAAGTCCTGCTATAAAATTGGACATTTGTCAAATATGGACTATGTCAGTAAAAGACATGGCTCAAAGCAGTGGTTTGATTTATTTACTACATGTCAAGTGTGCACAGCTGACGGGTTTATTTATATACACATGGTTTTCTGCTGTGTTGACTATATTCTCATACTTAACATTTTGTTTTACTTATAAAAAGCTAAACTCTATGCAGAGTTTAAATATAAGCATTACTTATTTATTATGAATTTCTTTGTCCTAGAATAAGTCATATAAACTGTTGATGGAAAGGGTTGTTTTATTATGATAAATAAATAGCTGGTATAAATTGTGTGTTTTGGCCTATGAATTTTTACACATCAAAGGCAATAGGAGAGCAATAATCTCAATTATATAAATACTGAGCCACCTTACATCTTCTTGAGATTTGAAGGAGTTAAAGCCTATATGTGTAAGTCCCTCAGTATAGCACAATTTATATAAATAAAATTTGATGCATCTCTATTTCTAGAAGAATTAGTAAAAAACTTCCATTGTTTTATAAAATAGGAAGAAATGTTAAATTGAAAACTGGGGCACCTGAGTTCTAATGCCATCTGTCCTTAGGCAAATTTCATTCTACCCATGCAGCTGGAACACTTTGTAACAAGGAAACCAAAATCCAATAAAATCTATAGCATGTTTGAGCAACATGGGAGAAAAATGAAATAGAAATTAGGTACTTTTTTACAGGAATGAAAATAGGCACATTAGTATGCCTGTAAGAAATTTAATGATCTAACTTTTTTTATTTTCCCATTAACTCTGTAGTAATGGTAAAGAATATGAATTTGAGGGAAAAAGAATAAATGATATGCGTGGCCTGGATGGACAGGAGACTGACCGGCATCTCCAAATCTATATCTAAACAGACAGTTCATCCTGTCTAACTTGATTAAGGAAAAATAATCAGACCGGCCAGGTACGTCAGTAAAGTTGTGAATTAGTGAGTTGAGTAGTAGTTGTTGGTCTGAGTGGATTGGCTGATAGATTTATTCATTCAGCCAGTAAATATTTTTTGAGGATCAATTATATGTCAAGCAATATGCTGTGGACATAAAGAGGAAATAGACATCATCCTTGTCCTTAAGCATTCACAGATTGTAGTTGATTCTGCTGTAATCCAGTGTTTAGAGTTAAATGTCCCCTAAATTGAGCCTGTTGTAGGCAGATGCTTGGTTAATTCAGCAGGGTGAGTTGGGGAAAAGTAGGCATGTACCCAGAAGATAGGACATGTCTGGTCAAACTGAAGGTAATTCAGGAAAAAATGTTCTGTAGATTCCCAAGGTATTTGGAGAATTGAGAGGGCTATTTCTTGTTTCCATTCCTCAAGCTCAACCCAGATGGCATTTAACCAGGACTGAGAATTGCAGACTCTATTTCTAATTTTCTTTAACATTTACCAGCCCAAACATTGAGGCTAGTCTTTTCTTTACACTATTATCCAAAGAGTCTTCCTTACCCTGCTCTTTGGTTAGACTGAATGATAAAGGTGTGTACCTAAGTACAGAAGTTTGTTCATGGATAACTGAAATGACTCCAGGAATATGAATACAGAATCCCTGTTCCACCTACTATGATAATGCTTTGAATGCATGTATCATAAAATGCCTCAGGATGTCAGCAATAACTCTTAAAGTCCATCATCCCCTTGCACAGTTGAGGACAGGGAATGAGGCTGTATGGATTGTGGTTTGAATTTAGGTCTTGGGTCTAGCCCAGGGATCTTTAGGCCTCAGATGAATGCTGTGGAAAGGATATTTTTACATGTCTTTTTTAGTGTTCTTGGTAGTCCGTCCTTCTACTCACATGGGATTGAAATGTGATAGAGACATCTGTGTATTTATGATAATTCTGTGTTAAGGCTTTGGTATTCAGCATGCTTATCATTTAAAATCTACACATTTAAGGCTATGACTAATGAGAGGCAGAGGCTATATTTAAATATTCTGTGCTAACAAAATGCAAATATTTTAGGGATATGCAGTCACTCTGGCTTTTGGTCTTCAGGACTTACAGGGACAACAGTTTAATCAAAAGAGCGACTAATGAATTGGAACGGCACTGATGAAATGGCAGCACAGTTTTCCCAGAGAGGCAGAAAGATCATTCCTAGGAAAAGAAAGCCTTTGTCTTTCTTCCAAAACAAGAAGAAAGGGTGAGATTTAGCTTAAACATTGTCTAGTTCTGACATTTATTTTTAACTGCGTTTTGTATCTGACTTGTTAAAGTATTACCCCACTATTTTTATGTCACAAATACTGTAATAATATTAGTTACAGTCTTGTCTCAATCACATCTGCATTCAATAGTTAACTTAGATATTAGAATTATCTAAGTATTTATTTAAATGGATTAATGATATCCAAGTGATGCTCTTACTGATGCTCTGTCCCATTATTGTAGTTCTTCTATCTGTCCATACTCCTGTGTGGGTTATATATTAGAGCTGAATTAATTACTGACATATTTATTTAATATGCTGGTTTCACCAGTGATTATGATTTCATGTATAACTTTGAAGAATAAATTTTCATTTAAAACTTTATTTTAATAAAGCCCATAGGCTTATTTATAATGAATTATTCAACTCTACCTGTTAATTTTAATGACTTTCTAATATTCCCTTGCATGACTATACCATAGGTTATTAATCCATTTTCTTGGCAAAGGACATTTGATCTGCTTCCAGTTGTTAGCTAAGATAATCATATTGAAATGAGCATTCTTACATCTATCTCCTTGTGTACCTGTGTGAAATTTCCTCTGGGGTGAGTTTCTCCAGCCATCTGTAAATTTCAGTTCCTCCCTCCTTCCCTGGGCCTGTCTCTTAGAAATTCTTACTAATTTTGTTCAGAGTTATGGCTTAAGTACTAGTATTAAATATACAAAACCAAACAAAAACTTTTTAGGCAAATTTAATATTTAGTTATAATTGAATGTATCCATTACTAAGACAAGTGCATAGTTGCTGGGTCATAGAGCATACATAGTTTAAAATTTGCTGTATTTATTGAAATTTTCTTTCCCCTTTAACCCTGTACTATATCCTTGTTAAACTGCATCATTACTAAATACTCGCACTTGTCTCTTTGGATTTTTATTTATTGGTTAATTTAATTAGTTGAAATGATGTACCACAGGGACTTCAATTTTTGCGTTTCTTGAATTTTTAGTGGGATGAATTTTGCTTTGTTTTATTATATATTTAATTTCCACCACCAATATATATATATATATTACTTTTCAACTGAGTTCTAATCAATAATAATTCTTATTACTTAATTGAAGGAATTTTTAGGATGTGAATATTGTTCCATTATTAATTATAGGTTGTTTTATTTTCTTCAAGTACATGATTAGTTTTTGCTTTATTTGTGGCACATTTTTTGCATGGAAATATTTTTTTGATGTAGCCAATTTTATTCATTATTTTCATTATGGCTTGTGTTATTTGCGACTTGTTTTAGGAAATCTTCCCTATACTGAGTTGGTAAAATGCATTTTCCTATATTTCCTCTAAAAACTGAACAATTGAGCATTTAAATTGTTAATTCTTGTGGATTTTAAAAATAGTGGCTGGAGTTTAAATGGAGAACAGAATCAAAATAAAAGGCTAGTGTTCTATGTGCTGTTGGTGTCAGGAGTATTGGAAAGGGGCAGATTGCTAAGTAATTGTGTTGTTTAGAATTAGCTGGAGAGAGATAGTATATGTGCCAGTTTTCTGGGCTGCCATAAAAAAAAAAAAATCACAGATGAGGTGACTTAAACAATAGAAATTTGTTTTCTCACAGTTGTAGAGGCTGAAAGTCTAAGATTAAAGTTTCAACAGGTTAGTTAATTTTGAGTCCTCTCTTCCCGATTCAAAAATGGCTGTCTGCTTGTCATCATATGTGTCCTGTGTGTCTCTCTGTGTGTTAATATTTCCTCCTCTTATACCAACACTAGTCAGATTGGATTAAGACCTACCCTGAGGACCTCATTCTAATTTAATTATCTCTTTAAAGGCCCATTCTCTCCAAATACAGTCACATTCTGAGGTACTGGGGTTTGTAGAAGAAATGCAAAAGGCATCTGAATCAAGATGGAGTCACTTGTGTCAACCCCAGAAAAAATAAACAAATAATAAGTAAAGCAAGCAAGCTGAGCGGTTATGAAGGAGGGACTCATAGGCATGATGTCTAGTGTGAACTATCACAAAAGACTGCCAGAACCACCCACTTATACATAAAACACAACCTCCATACAGAAAGTATTTCTAGAAGGGCATCTACCAAGTTAATGCATGTTTAGCTTCAGACTAATATCACTAAATGTGGTCGAAGACTGTTGTTTCAAAATAACTGATGTGATCCTCCCTATTTTTTCCTTTTAAAAACTTCCCCTTGCCTCAACCTTTCAAATATGCACATGGTTTACCATGGTATGTGTGTTCCCATTGCAACGCTCTGCTATTGCCGATCAAAATCATTATTCTTTGGAGAATCACTGACTTTTTATTTTTTTTTAAATTGACAGGATCAGGGCTTCAATATACAAGATACAATGAGGACAACATCATATCTAAAAATATCTTAGGCAGAGGCCATGGTAGTTCAGGGCTTTCAGAGGGTGAAAGTGGAAGCTGCTAGGTCTCTGAATTATTAGGCCTGGAATTGACAGAGTGTCACGTCTACTTTATTTCATTGGCTGCTGAAAATCACAGGGCCAGCAAAAACTCTAGTGGAGGGTATATAGGCTCCATTTCATGAAGTAAGGAATTGCATGCATGTACAAGAATACAATATTGGTGGTCCCCACTGCAGACCATCTACCATGGACACTAAGAAGAGGGAGTTACAGAGGTAAGAAGAGAACATTTGGAGAGCCAGATCTCAGATTCTAAGGAAGGACTGTCATTTGAGAATCAAGCAAATTCAGTCTTAAACATAGCCAAATAATCAGGTAGGATGAGGATGGAAGGAAGTCTCTGGTTCTGGCAGTCAGTAAATATTTTGTGAACCATGAAATTTTGGGGATATAGAAGAGACTGTAGTGTTGAATGCAATGGGAATAGAGGAAATGAAGCAGTGATCAAAGAGCTTTACCTGTAAGCCATTGAGGTAAACTGAAGAGAGGAATAGAGGTTAGGAAAAAAATAGAAGATACAGGAAGACAGAGGTTTTTCAGGGATATGAGGAAATGGTGTTTTAGTTAATCTTCCGCTGCTGTGACTAAAAGACCTGACAAGAGCAATTTTAGGGAAGAAAAGTTTATTTAGGGGCTCACAGTTTCAGAAGTCCCAGTCAATAGACAGCAGACTCCATTCCTTAAGGCTCGAGATGAGGCAGGACATCATGGTGGAAGAGTATGGCATAGGGAGGTGACTAACATGATGATGAAGAAGCAGAGAGATTCCACTTGCCAGATACCAAATATATACTCCAAAAGTATGTCCCCAATGCTCCACCTCCTCTAGCCACACCCTGCCTGCCTTCAGTTACCACTCAGTTATTCCCATCAAGAAAGTCATTCACTGGTTGGTTTAAGGCTTTCCTAACCTAATAATTTCTCTAAACCTTCTTGCATTTTCTCACACATGAGCCTTTGGGAGACACCTCTCATCTAAACCATAATCAATGGAAAAGGCAAAGGGAATAATCATGGGCATTTCCATCACAGGAGAATATATAAAACTTTCTCCAAGATCTAGGACCTGTCTTCCATTTGGGTTGTCAACTTGTTAGATTTTTTTCTCTTGTTGTTTTAATGAAATGAAATAAAATCTTGCCCTATTTTGAAAGACACTGAATAAAAAATTTCCATTGAAGACTTTCACTAAACAGCAGATGACTACAGAGAGAGCTAATGTTCCTGTGATGTCTTTTGGTTGGGGTGATATTTTTTCAGATGGAGGACTCACATCAGAGAACTTCCCAGAAATACTGTCTGGCAGGTATCAATAAATCAATACTCATGGGCCAAATCTGACCTGCTGTCTGTTTTTATATATGAAGTTTTATTGGACTAAAGCAAGGTTTGTTTGTTTATATATTATTTGTGACTTTTCTGGTATACTGGCAGAGCTGAATTATTAGTTGTAACAGGGACTATGAACCACAAAAATAAAACATTTGCTCTTTGGTCTTTTTCAAGAAAAGTTCGCCAACCACTGGTTACTAACACCGAGAACTTCCTCTAGCATGTTGTTGTCATCAGCAGGCAGCTGTGGCAGTTCAGGGTGCTGGGTTAGAAGAAAGCCTTGATAATACTCAAGCCACTGCTGAAGGCTGCAGAGATAACACAAGGATGGTGATATTGTTTGGCAAAATCAAGCTAAGATGTTCCTGTAGGATTGACAGATTCAGCAAATTAAAATACAGGACACACAACTGCATTTGAATTTCGGACAAAAAGCAGTAATTTTAGAATACGTAAGTACCCTGCAATATTTGGGACATAATTATATTAAAACTAGCCAAACAGCCAAATATTGTTTTTTTGTGTAATACTCAAAAGTTAACTGGATTTTCTGCATTTTCTCTGGCCACCCTGGTGCTGAACAGCAGAGAGTAGTGGTTAGAAGCATGAATGCTGAACACCAACTGCCTAAGTTTAAATGTTGGCTCCACCTCTCCTAGGCTGAGTGAATTTAGCAATATATTCAGCCCTTTACACCTTAGGCTCTTCATCTGTAATATGAAAATAGTAAAAAATTTTGTCTGAATGCTTAAGTAAGGATAAGTGAGTTTACATGTATAAAATTTTTATAACATTGCCTGCCATAAATATACGTATTTCATATGAGTTTGCTCTTATTAATCACATAGCAAAATAAGTCAGAATGAGAGAAGAGCTTTGAATCTTCCTGGATTCCACTGCTATCAAGTAATGCAAAAGAGCAGGTGGTACTCAGGGGGACAAGTATTACATTGGAAACAATGGACTTGGCTAGCATCTGTTCAGAAGCAGTTGGCATGGACTGCATTCTCTCCTTAGAGGGTACATTGTTAAGTGTGGAGTTGATCCTAGGCAAAGAGCCCCTTATTCTTAAAGTATCTTGGGATCTCAGAGTGGCATTTTCATTCAAATCACTAAGCAGGAGTTATATAGTTGTTGCATAACAAGAAATTGGTTAGAGTACTTTTTCTTAGTCGATACAGAGAGTCCATAAATCTTAGGCAACTTTACTTCAGCTTATTGCAACAGTCCCAAGTATTTACTATCACGGATCCTATTCCAAAGGGACAATTTCTCCAAATGGAATATGCTCTACAGAGACAAAAGACTAGATATTATATTCCTGTTTCAAAAGTACATATTAACTAATGAAAAAATTTCTGCAATTGCAAAAGTTCATATCTATTTTAGACTCATGACTGGCTTTTGGTAATGCTTTTAAACCTAGAGCTTGCTGTGATAATTCAGAGCAGGAAAGCAGCATTGACACTAGAGCTGAAAAGACATCCCTGCCTCAAATAGTGAGACTCATTTTGGAGCTTGATGTGATTCTTCTATCAGTCAGCTATGAGAGATAATAGTAGGTTTTTAACATTTGAGCTTACCTTTTCAGGACACAACAAAGGTCTAAATCAGGTTTTTAACATTTGAGCTTACCTTTCAGGACACAACAAAGGTCTAAATCAAAAGGAATCTCAAATACAAACAGTGCATATTCTTTGTAAGCCAAAGCTTAAAATTATTCAAGCATCACTTTCTTCCTTATTTACTATTCTCTACCTTAGACCCCACATTCATCTTTCTGACAACATGTTGCTCCCTTTTATACCTATGCATAAATAGAGCTCACTGCACAACGCCATCTGTAATGGTGCTATTTCAGTGTTTTAGGCTTTTCTGTCTTGATGCCATGTGCTGGGAACAGAGGCACTGACTTTCCCTTGGCATAGGTTCCATTTGTGTTTTGACAATTATAAATGAAGTTATGGAAATACTGGATGCTTAGGCAATAGATATTATGAATGAATGGTTCTAGAATAATGCAACATATATGCATTATAAAACATTTCAGAAACTATGAAGAAAATATTTACAGTTGTTTTCAGGACTTATTAAGTGTTTTAAGTGATCAGAAATTTGGAATTATGTGCTATTGTATTGGTACCAACAGAAAATGTGAAAACTTGTATCATCTAAATATCTATCTATGCTCTATCTAAGTATTCATCCATCCATACATCCATATATTCTTTTATCTATCTTCTATTAAACAGATGAATATTATAGGAGAAATAAAGTAAATGAATACATATGAAAAAATTACAGGGAATACAATATCATGTAAAGATATAAGATGTCTCTGAGCCAACACAATTTAATTTGATACACGATCCTTTTATTTTACAGTTTTAAAATGCATCTCACAGACAAAATCATTCTTTACTCCTGTCCTTGGGGAAATATGCAAAGACATGCAGTTCCACACAGGCTTGTCCCACTGGAAGGTTTTTACTTCAAAGCTATCAACTTCTATTCTCTCCAATCATTTCTCTTTTATTCTCAGTATTCATTGTTTCCAGTAACTCACTTGAGCAATCTGAGCACTGCTGAGAACAACTGCAAGGAATCTCTCTGCCTGCCTACTTGAGAATGGCTTTTTGTGAAGAAAGTGTTTTTTTTCTGACTCTACAAACAATTAATAAATAAATGGAATGAAATTAAATTATGACTATCTCACACAATCAAATTGATAAGAAAATACAATTTTGCTTTTTGCTGAACAGAAATGCCCTTAAGCCTTATCTGGTAACCTTCATCACCAGTACTATGTATGATAATAGTGTTTACTGTTTCCAGTGTGCAGAGCAGAGGAAGCAACAGGGCAAGCTCACATGTCCCATTTCTCATGGCTGACTTCTTGGTCACTTGTCCGGTGATGCCCTCATTTTGTTAGTGACTATTCTATATAAGGTAATGCTTTCAGTACAGTGTGTGAGTGAGGATGTGGGAGAAGCCCCAACAAGTTGGAAGATTAATTTTTGTCTAAGCAGTTATACTTTCAATATATTATCAGCATCTGCTGATATTGTTATTATCATCATTGATGACTGTTATATTATGTATAAGCTGTGACTCTCTAATATCACTGATATAGATTTATTTAATTTAGTCACTCCAAGTCAAATGTACTACTTTTATTTATTCTTTCAACAACTTCATGTTATTTTCTCTTCATTTTATAGAAGAGGTTGCTGAGGCCGACATTCCTGAAGTAAATTACAAAATGTACAAAACTTAACATGTTATAAAGCCAGAATCTGAACTCAGCTTGTCTTGTTCCAAAGTTTATGCTCATTGTATTTATACTACTTCAATAACTACCATTCCCTATTTAAAAACCTGCTCAAATGAAATGTGTTTTTTGCCTTGTTTGGAGAATGACATTTTTATATAACTTATAAATATGGCATTGAGAAACTATGGGTTACATGTACAGAATGCTGTAAAAAGAAATGTTAAGAACAGAGGAGAATTAACTGCCTCTCCTTTACCTTATGGAAGTTAAGAACCATAGCTGAATACAATTGAAAGTTTTATTTTTTGGAAGAAAAGGCATGGAGAGTTCTATGGTTTAGATATATTTGTCCACCAAAGGTTCATTTGCTAGAAGCTGGGTCTCCAGTGAGGCAACTTGAGGAGGTGGAACCTTTCAGAAGTGGAGCCTAGGATAAAGTAATTAGGTTATGGGGACTCCACCTTCATTAATGGGTTCAAGTTGTCTTGTGGGAGTCATTCAGGTCTCCTGTGACTGGGTTTTCATGAGTTGGTCTATATAAAGCAAGGCCACCCCCATGCCTTGGGCCCCATTCTGCCAGTTCGCTTTCCACTTCTCTGCCTTCTGATACAGCAAGGATGCCCCTCATCAGGACTCTTGTGTCTTATTCTTTGGTCTTTCTAGCCACCAGAACCTAGAGCCAAATAAACCTCTTTTTCTTCATAAAGTACCAAGATAATTGCTTTTACAACAATATTAAAGAGACTATGATAGGGAGAGAATATGAGAACCTAGAGGAAGCTGAGGAATGTTAAAGAGGGAGGAGAGAAAGGAAAGTTTTCATTTTCTTCTTCTTCTTCATTATGATACAATTCTATTTTTAACATTTTCTTGAAATTGCATAAAATATTTAACTGATGTTTTATTATTTTTAGAAGCCACACTAAGGTGTCCTAGAATGTAAATGACCCTAAAGTTATAAAAAGAAAGTGTAACTCAAATGTTTTACAAATATTTTACAATATTACAACTATTGCTAATAATAAATATAACCATAACAATTTCCTTGTATCTAAAATGTAGTAGTGCCCATATTTTAACATTTCTTATGTTGTCTTCATGGAAGACAAATACTTGATTGTCAGCGTTATCCCATGTTACCAATGCCCCTTTTACAGACTGAGGTACATATATCTAGTCATAGCTTTAGTTAATTGCAATATTATTATTTGTGTCAAAGTTCAACACACTGATTGATGCGCTTACTGTGTAATGATAAAAAATAATCATTTAATAGCTTTCGCCTTCTCCTTCTCTACCTGTCTCCCTTCTTCCTTTTGTAACTAGATTGTGCTTTGCTGCAGGTGAGACATAGTATACTGAGTCATTCACACAACCAGAATCTTTTGGACAACTGTATTTAGAGAGTACATAACATGAAAGGCCAAGTTTTGGAGTTATCTATAATTATTTCAACAGTCTGCAAGGTAACTGTTGTTATTGTGATTGCATCAATAAGGAAATTGAGATTCAAGGAGGCTAAATATCTCAAACCAAATCCTACTTCTACTTCTGGAAACATGGAGTAGAGGGATTTTTATCCCTCCGAGTACAAGTAAAAACCCTGACCAATATGTATATAGAACAATGTAAGAAGACTCTGAAGAGTGGTGAGAAAGTATATCACTTTCAACTTTGGAACTCAAGACCCAACATGGTAGCAAGTCCCTGGGCTTTTCATTGGCTCATAGATTTCAGATTGGAAATTGAAGATGCAGGTAACTGGTAAATGCCAATAGTCCAGACAAAATAGACCAAACAAAAACCTGTGCTTCCATCTAGAAGAACTGGGAAAGGGCAGACCAGCAAGATAGAAAAATTTATGCAATAAATGCTCTACTATATTCTAATATAACAGAAGAAGCTGTGGCCCTATCCGCACTCATGACAGTAAAGGCTGAATAATAACTTGAGTTTCAATTCCTGCCTGGATGTAATCAGGTACTTTTGATTTCTCCCAGGTTGGGTCAGAATGCTGAGTAGTGCAACAGATTTATATTCCTATCTATTAAGAATGAGGCACCGGGCTGGGGATGTGGCTCAAGCGGTAGCGCGCTTGCCTGGCATGCGTGCGGCCCGGGTTCGATTCTCAGCACCACATACAAACAAAGATGTTGTGTCTGCCGAAAACTAAAAAATAAATATTAAAAAATTTCTCTCTCTCTCTCTCTCTCTTTAAAAAAAAAAAAAAAAAAGAATGAGGCACCCCACCTTCTCTCACTGTGATGGTGTAAGAGAGGGATCAGTGGAGAGTTAGGAGTTTTACCAGCACCACACCATAAATGACAGGGCCACACTTTGCCCCTGTGGTGTCAAGGGAAGCCATGTGGGGAACAAAAACAAGTCCTTCCTAACTTTTCCAACCAGGGTAGTTTCAGTGAACTTTTTGTGGAGAACTGGAACTCCTACCTAGCAGTAATGAGGAGTAACTCCTTGAGTGGCACTAAGGCCAAATATGAAACCTGAACTCTACTCTATTGGGTAATAAGGAAGTTGTGCTCCATCTTGCCCTACCATGGTTTCTAACAAGTTGCAACTTCAATTGCTTTTGGCTTTTAACTTTTAATTATTTAATTCCATTGTTTTTGGCTTTAAAATTTGTTTTAGGAGTTTAAGTATGGTATGTACCATATCCCTTAAGCAATGCCCTCTAGATTGGGATATGTTCACCTTGGGTAATTTTTAAAATAATTTATTAGAAGGTATAATTAAAAAGTCAGAATTTATATTAATATTTATCTCATTCCTATAAATTTGTTATTTTTAAAGTATGTATATATATATATATATATATATATATATATATATACACACACACACACACACACACACATATAATATATGTATTTAATGGTATTCATATATCATTAGTATAAAAAGCATGTATATGGAGGATATATGATTTTTTTCCACTGGCTAGATATGTCATGTTAAGGTTTTGAGACAATTGTTTTAACCAATTAATATTTAAAATCCTTTGTGACCTAAGGGTTGAGCCCTGTAAAATGGCTGGTGTCTTGGAAGTGGGATGAATGCTCAGGAGTGAAAAAGAGCATTACTGAAAGGGAGATTTGGAAGGTGCAAGAGACAAGTTTGGTTTTGCTTATGATTAGTCTGAATGGACACAAGAACATACTAATCACTTCCTTTTTCCTAACAAATGGCATAAGCTATTCCAATAGTGATTCTAAAAGGAATTTATTTTAAAGCTTTCAGGCATAAGGTAAATAGCAGTGAAGGCATTTGAAGTGGAATATATCTAAAGTACCAAAAAATGCCTACCCCAGGTAAAGCCAGGCGGACCAAGGTGAAAGGGAGCTGGACATCAACAGAGTTCATTGTAGCATCCAAGTCAACATCTGACAGGATGTAATGTAAGCTGAAATGGTATTTCTAAAACTCTGCAAGTTGGATTAATTCAATCAATACACAATGTTGCTAAGCCTCAAGGGAATCACACTTGAATGACACTTTGATTTGTGATATTAACACATTTAAAGAAAAAATGTTTCAGATAGAGAAAAGTGGAAAGCTGAGAAAATTGTGACTCAGAAAGTGAAGATTTGACTGATTATTTAGTGGGTATTGCTCCCCTAAGGAAGACTTTAGACTTGGGAAATAAAAACAAACTTGTTAATTTAGCTTTCATAGAAATTACATGACAATGTAAATATGTGCTATAAATGTGTTTTCTATAGAGGACGATTTGAGATTTTTCTGAGACTTAAGTGTGCAATCTTTTCATTTTTTTATGTGAACTCCTTTGTTTTTTGGCTCATTCTGACTTTTGCCTCAGTGTTATCTGCTGCCTCTGAGAAATAAAAATTAGTTCTTAGAATATTAACTTGTTAAAAGGGCAATACTGCAAAAAATAATTGTGGAGGTTTTGTTGTTTCACCCATTTGCAACACACAGAAATGTTTTACAAGAGTAAAAGTGATGATTTGGTAAAAGTCCTGGTTGTGCTGGGCCAGTTCTTTCTGGGAAGTAACTTCTGAGATCTGACTGTGGCAATTCCTACAGGTAGCAATGGCTGTTAGGCTATTTTATTCTTGGAATTTATAAAAATAGCTTTCAAATTATTGTTGTATAGTACATGTTCTCTACTTCCTTCAATCTCCACAACCTGTCTCAGGTGATTTCAGTACCATGGGCCATGCAGTGTTTCCTCCTCGTCCCTCAGTCTCCTTCTGGCCGTGTTGATCATTTGAACACCTGGAGCAGAGTCAGGCAGACCTATAAGAACAACTAACATCAACCATTCAGCAATGAAACCTCACCCCTGCACCTTGCTATCTCAGTCTGCCCATCTAGCTCTCCAAGTGTCTTCCCCATTTTACACACTTTTGAAAGTTTGCATATAAGACATAGCTCAATTCAACTGGCTTTCCCAGATGCTTTCTCTTACTTGCCTGTTTAATCATTTCTTTCCTGACTGCTCTGTTAATTGACCTTTACCTTTCTATACCACCTCTTTACAATCAATAAGATCAAAGAAGTTGGTCTTCCAGTTCTAGCTACTTCCACTAGTGGTTTTCTGGACATGAAAATGTCTACTTGTCTGCCTCTTATAAAAAAAATAATTTCCATAAGCCTTCCTTTGCCCAACTCAGTAAATATAGTGGAATTTTAAAAAGGAAGGAAGGAAGGGAGAAAGGAAGTCATCTGTAATTGATACCCTATTAATAATTCAGCTAATTTTCAAACATTTCTTCCTATCTGTTCTTTGCACAATATAGGTAAAGGCCACTTATTAATGACCATCAAATAACTAAATAATTTTCTAACCTTTGTTTTTTTGAGGAATAATTGTAGGACCTAATGTGTTGGTTATAGGTTTTTGTCTCTGGAATTTGATTCTATCTGCATCAACACTTAGAAAATAAAATAAAATCATCCAGACTCAAATGCATTCATATATAAAATTAAATTATTAAAATTAATTATTAAAATTTGTGTTTTAGTCTAAATGCTACAAGGTTAGCCTGAGTTTGATTTTCTGAATTGGCTATTTGATTCCTTCTGTTGAGTTATTTCATGTTAATATGCAGAAGGTAAAGGTAGAATAATACAGTTATGTAATTTTTCTCCAGAAATTTGAGACAAATTTAGGATAAGTTTCATACTCAACTTTTACATGAAGGTGGTAAGAACTAATTATTTCTTTTCTAGAAATGAAAACAGAAATAGTTTGTGAGTTCCCAAAATCTAAATATAAGCATTATAAATTGTTCTTTTTTTTACAATTTATTTCTCACCATTAAAACCTGACATTATTTGAAAGTCAAAATGTGGCAAAGAACAAAACTTTTTTGTGAAAATAAATTTATTAATGTATTTATGGTGGCAGACACATAGAAGATGAGTTTATAGGAATTAAGTAAATCAAAGCTAAGGTTGCTAAAGGATCATCTACTTTCAAACTTCGGCTCTGGGATTCATGGTAACATTAAATAAATCTTCAAAGTTTCTTCCCTTCTTCAAATGGGGGTTCCATTCTTATGCCAGTGCCAACCTGGTTTTGTTACTATAGCTCTGTAGTATAATTTAATGTCTGATGTTATGCCTCCTGCTTCACTTTTCTCACAAAGAATTGCTTTGGATATTCTTTGCCTCTTATTTTTCCAAACAAATTTAATGATTGCTTTTTCTATTCAATGAAGAATGTCATTAGAATTTTAATAGAAAGTGCATTAAATTTGTGTAGCACTTTTGGTAGTATGGCCATCTTGACAATATTAATTCTGCCTATCCAAAAACATGGGCGATCTTTCCATCTTCTAAGGTCTTCAATTTCTTTCTTCAGTGTTCTTTAGTTTTCATTGTAGAGGTTTTTCACTACTTTTGTTAGATTGATTCCTGTTTTTATATTTTAGACTCTTGTGAATGGGATAGCTTTCCTAATATCTCTTTCAACTGATTCATCATTAGTGTATCAAAACATAGTTGATTTATATCCTGCTACTTTGCTACTTTGTTGATTTTATAACCTGCTACTTTGCTGAATTTTTAAAATGAGTTCTAGAAATTTTCTGGTAGAGTTTTTAGGGGTTTCTAAATATTGGATTATCTCATAAGCAAATAGGAATAGTTTGAGCTCTTCTTTTCCTATTCATATCCTTTTCTTTCTTTTGCCTAATTGCTCTGTCTAGGGTTTCAAGGTCTATGTTAAATAGAAGTGGTAAAATAAGACATCCCTGTATTGTTCCACTTTTTAGAGAGAATGCTTTCAGTTTTTCTACATTTAGAATGATATTGGCTTTGGGTTCAGCATATATTGTTTTTTCAATATTGAGGTATGTTCCTACTATCACTAGTTTTTCTAGTGTTTTGAACATGAATGGATGCTGTATTTTCTCAATGCTTTTTCTGCATCTATTGAGATAATCACAATTCTTTTCTTTAAGTCTACTGATGTGATGAATTATATTTATTGATTTCTGTATGTTGAACCAACCTTGTATCCTTGGGATGAAACCCATTTGATCACAATGCACTATCTTTTTAATATTTTTTATGCTATCTGCCAATCTTTTATTAAAAATTTTGCATCAATTCATCAGGGATATTGGTCTGAAGTTTTTTTTTCTTGATGCATATTTTTCTAGTTTTGGCATCAGAGTGATAATAGCTTCATAGAATGAGCACCATTTATAAATGGTGCTAATTTTAAGCTATTCAGTTTTGGAGAGATTTGTTTTATTGCACTAGTAACTAAGCATTATCTGCTATAAAGCGCACTGTGATTTATTCAGAACTAGGTAAATTTTTTTGTCACTATATGCAGAATGATGTTGGGTCAAGTATATTTTCTGAGATTCAAGTGAGTGGCTAATCAGTAATATAAAAAATATTAGTATATATTCCCTTTGATTAAAAAAATAGAGTTTACTGAGTTTATCCATCTTCATTTCTAGCTGCATAGATGCAAATTTGCAGGTTAAATGACTTGCTCAAAGTAACAAGGATACTAATCCTGAAAATTGCGTTAACTTCTTTTCTATAAGTAATTAACATTCTATTCCATGAATAACTGAGAATGCAGGTCATCTATAAACTAATATATGAAAACAACCAAGAAGTGTAAGTGGCTAGAAAATAGAAATTTTGTGGAAAAGATAAAAACATTGGGGAAAGAAATACACTGCAAAGCTTTTGTAATTGAAGTTATATGGTTTTGGAATCCTCACTCATATATAACATTCTGTTTTCCATTTCACTGAGCAAACAGAAGCAATAGGCATTTACATATGCTCTTATTAGTACATGTACCAATCTTTATACATCTGATCCACATTCTGTCTCCCCACCTACTGTTGTTGATAAACAGTAATATTCTTATCTCAAACCGAACCTTTTACTTTATCTGGCATTCTATACTCTTTTGCTGATACAAAAACTTTAGCAATTTTATCTTTTCTGCTTATAGCATCATTTTTTTCTAGCTCCACTGGATTATCTATTGGCATACAGTCATGCTGTCATTTTTCTTGGCTTATAAAAGAAAAAAAAATCCTCTGACCCCTTGTTTTCCTCCAGTTTATACCCCATGTTTTCCCTCTTTACAGCCAGACATCTTTAAAGAAGTCTGTAATCTCTGATTATCCTTCTCATTTTCTCTGGAAATCAGCCCAGTTTTTGGTATTTAGCACTCCAACAAAATAGCTCTTACCTAACACATGAAAGATATCTTTTCTCTCTTGCAAAGGACAGGGACCAATTCTTGGTTTTCATTTTACTTAGCATATGAATAATCTTAAATACAGATGATCACTCCTACTTATTTAAAATACTTTCTTCATCCGGATTTTAATAAACTATGTTATTTTTATAATTTTCATCCAATTTCATTGTTTTAAACAATGTCTATATGTATATGAATCTTAATGTAAATCTTCATCCCCACCTCTCATTGTTCAAGCTTTCTGATACCAATTCACCAATTCAGTATTCTCACATAAATGTCTAACAGACATTTCAAATTTAGTAAGCTCCAACCTAAGCTCTTGAATCTGAACACTCCTTCTATAGCCCTACTATATAAAGAAATGGCAACTGCATTCTTACAACATTATGACATCATCTTCTGTTTTCTTCATTCCTCATATCAGCACATCCTGTTCTGTTTTGAAAGCATTCTAGAGACACCTCTGTCACTATTTACTCTCACTCAGTTCAACATTATTTTTCTCCTGGTTTATTTCGGTAGCCTTTTAATTAGTTTTCCTTGTAATACTTTCCACAGGGTCAAATGACCTCACAACTAAATTAAAATGTGTACACCAGTTTAATCATAAATGTGGATAATTTCATTTTCCTTGAGGAATTAGGGAATGGTGAAAAAAATACTGATCTTGGAGTCATAAGGAGTGGATTCAGATTTAGAGTCTACTCTTTACAGTCAGTGTAACTGGGAAAATTATAAATAATTCCAGCTACAAGTTCCTTTTGCAAAATATGGGTGGTATTTGTTCTCTTAACTTCATAGATGTTTTGAGAAAAATTGAAAATACAAAAACACACCTGCATGTGTGAAATGTGTAAAGTGCTACCTAAATAAAAAGCTATACAAATTATATCAACAAATATAAATTATTGAGAATATAACTACTGTTGCAACAGGATAAACGGGTATATACATTTCTTCAAGTGTCATGAAATATGGAGAAAATTTTACAATTTAAAAAAATCATGATTTAATGATCCCTTGATAGAATTTACCCTGTGAAATTAGTGAGGAGAAGGTTTGAAGAGAGTAGCTTAACCATTTTAGATGGGTTTGGAGAGATTTATTGGGCCCGGAGAGCAATCTGCAGTCTGGTAAATTGGCATTTGAGGGGTGTCACAAATAATAATGTATTACACCTTGCACTACAATGCACAGGTGTCCAAAGGCTATTACCATCCAAGCGTTTCACTAAAATTGTATGAAAGTAATAGCATGGCCACTATGAGAAGGGTGCTCAGAAAAGAGCTTTTTAAGAAATCTATTTA
This sequence comes from Marmota flaviventris, assembly GCF_047511675.1. NCBI lineage: Eukaryota > Metazoa > Chordata > Mammalia > Rodentia > Sciuridae > Marmota > Marmota flaviventris. Next base: position 26,964,143 of record NC_092498.1, read on the forward strand.
GTACAATCACTGCTACTTTTAGTCCAATAAAACCACAGCAACTCAAGAAATTAAATTATCTGCTCCCAATTCAACCACCTCTACTTTAAGTAATGACTGCAGGATAAAATAATTGTGTATCAGAGGTGTCTGAAACTTTGGACTTATTAAATTCATTTATAAGAGATTCTTGAAGCCTGCCTGAGGATCTAGAGGATGCTGGGCTTTTCTGTGCCATAGGCTGCTTTTAGAATGGGTTAAATGAGCCCTTTCCAGTAAGAATTGTTATACCAAGTAATTGTTTTGAATACTCAGTTTGGAATATCCTTTAGAGTGACACAGGCATAGTTAATGCACTTTTTCTGTAGACTGTATCCTTGTATATATTGTTAGAATTATAATTCTATTATGTTCAACTGATGACTAACTTAGTTGAAACTTCTCACATGCATGGCTTCAGTTGCGAATACAAAGGAAATAATGAATCTGTGGTGCTTTTTGACTATACACAATTATATTTATCATCATATTTTCTACCTTTGAAAAAATATATGTCAAAAATGTTTTCAGGCATTTGAATATATAATTTCTTTTATGGGCAGAAATTAAGGGACCTAACGTACTTTAAAGATGAAAAAAGGGCATTGTAGTTGTCATTATTTTTTCAAGCATTTTAGTTTTTATATTGATTTCAATATCTGCTGGGAATTTTGCTGAGTATTGGAGCCAAAAGCGTGAGCAGGAAAGATATGGTTCCTGATCAGCTGTGCTTTTGTGAGGTGTTCAGAGCCCCGACCTCTTTCTTTCTGAGATCTGAGACTATTTTCCTCTCATGCTTCTTTTGAACCTTCCCTTTTCCTCACATGTTCTTTTGAGGTCTTGCTCAATTTGAATTCTACTTTAAGCAGACTCCCTTTAACGTGGGGATTTAATCTAGGTTGGCAGTTTAGAAAGCTCATGCTATCCTGATGCTCCGGCCCCTTTAAATATGGCAATGGACTCCTGGCATTTACTCTTATTTTTTAAATTAAAATTTTCCCAGTTTTACTGAGAGAGTTAACAAATAAAAAGTTGAATATATTTAAGGTATAGAGGTGATGATGATTTGATATCAGCATACATCGTGAGATGATTGCTGCAAGTCAACTATAGCTAATGGTACTGTATCACATACTTGAAAAATGCCAGGATTAGACCATAAGTGTCCTCTCCTTGTATTGACTTTCCAGCTGAAGTTTCAGCTGAGCCTTTCACCTTGACTGTCCTTTCCCTGAGTACCTACTGACTGCTGGAGCTCCTCTTGTTCCTCCCTTGCTCACTGTGGCTTCCTCCTGCAGAGCCGTGGACACCACACAGGTCTTTTAGAGGTCACACATGCTCGTATTTGGAGTTGTGGGGTCACTAATACATTTTCACCTCTTTTCCTTGTTGGTACTGACTGTAGGTTTTGTTTTTCTATTCTAGTTGCTTTCTCTCTCTCTCTCTCTCTCTCTCTCTCTCTCTCTCTCTCTCTCTCTCTCTCTCTCTATTTTTTATGGGGGATTCAGGGAGATTCAAAAACCCTGCCACCATTGCCATCTTCCCAGAATTTAAAACATGTATTTTTGAACTTGTCTGGACAAGTAGTGAATCTCTGGGGATGGAATAAAGCTAAGATTTATACACATGCCAGAAGTTATAACTAACAGCACAGCTGGTCTGCACATAGGACTGGAAACTGTGAACCAGGCAGTTGTTTATCAATATCAGAATGTTTTTATTCTTGGAAAGCTTTCTTTCAGGCTGTTAAATCTACACTCACTAGCACTCCATGAATATGTATATGTACATATAGACTGCAGACAAAAAACACACACATAATATTTTGGAACTGAGAACCCCAAATGATGCTATATTGCCACCTGTGTCTAATTAAATATTTGTGGTAATTTAATGTATTTAAAAATTAAACAACCATTTGGCACAGGGTAATATATCATATTTCCTACATCAGTTATGTACTTCAATATGCTCTCTTGTTGATTGTTTTTTTTTTTTTTTTTTTTTTTCACTTGGATTTGATGTTAAAGCTCTACTATGGCTTGTTCTAGTTTGTTGAATTTTCCATTGAGTGTGCCGACTGCTCACATCACTTTTTACTCTCCATCCAATTAATTATTTCTCATCCTCAGATCTTAGCTTGAATGTCATTTTCTTGCAAAGGCCTTTCCTGATCACTACACACTCCCTCCCTAGTTAAAAGCAGGCTACCTTCTTTTCTTTGAAATAATAATTAGTTCTCTTGTGGCACTTAGCAAGTACCAACACTGGAATAAACAAATGAACAGTAAAGTACAGATCTCCTTAGGATTTTCATATTATTTTTTAACTTTGATTTTGAAGAATGAAATACAATCAGTCATTTCTAAAGAAAACATCGAATCACATAACAGAGCTTCTACCACTGCTTTAGTGTCTGAAACTCTGCTCTGTATGACTCATTTGATGACTTTGTTATTAGAATAGGAATTATATTCATATCTTCTCTCTTAGAGACCCAGAACATTTGTCATGTAACATTTGGTACTATCACTATTATTGTTGTTTTCCTAATTGCTCTACTACCATGCTGGGAATGATTCTCTCCAAGTTGTTGTATATAAATAATCTGACTCCACTGTAGGTTTCGGGTTGAACAACTAAACTGTTTACCTAATCAGAACACCTTTGCAGAGTTATGAAGTCAGTATTATGTATAGCTTGTTCTTTCATCAGAAGAGCTATAAACCCCAGAGATGTATAGTCAGCCATGGTCTATACCATCCATGTGAACTTGTAATAAGGAAAAGTGGTTTTCTATGAGCTAGAAGTATAATGCCATCCTGTAGAGAAGCAAAGATGAGAGAGGGGAGTATTCTGTTGGCATTGTGGTCCAAGTTATGGTTTATTTCTGAGGCTTGACTGAGTTTGGATCCTTAGACTTCACAAGACATTTTTACATTTAAAAACATTTTTCTCTCCTTTGCTATTTTCTAATTTAGTGAGATTTTGCAAGTTGTAATCTGCATAGAGTTAATAAAAATGTATAGTTAGCTACTGAGTGAACATGCAACAAAATGTTTAAAGGTTTCAACTCTTGGCTCTCAGTTGAGGAAATATGCACTCATTGTGACAAGAGAAGAAGGCTCGGTCTCTGTGCAGCACTTAATTATGTTCTGTAGGATATACGTAACTATTCAGAATCTACTCTTTGTCAACATCAAAAGTGAACTTGATTTTCATGTAAGCCATTTAATAAAAAAAAGTGTTCTACTTTTTCCAAACATGTCATCTTTTTGGAATAGCCCACCTAAATCTCTCAATAACAGCTGCAGAGCTCATCTGAAGCAGTGGTATTAACATAGCTGAGACTATCTGAGGCCCATCTTTTAATAATTAGTTCAGTTGTTTAACTTCCTCCTGGCTTATCATGACACTACTATGAGATGGGGATATCAGGAAAGCTTTGGGTCTAAAGATCAAATAGTTATCTCTGCCTGTGGGCATAGAAACCAGCTGCGGCAGGAGATAAACCTAACTCTGTGCTGCTTCAAGGAGCTCTTTTGCTTTTGCTGTTATCACAGACATTCTCTGTGGATGTTTTCTAAAGCCAAAACCACTGATAGAAAAATTGAGTCTGACTCTGCTTGCTATTGATTCTGTGCTCAAATACTTTCAAAGGTTGATTTTCATACATAAACCTGGAACCAATCTCAGTCAAAAATAGGAAATTTTGTCAAACAAATTATGATTTGCCTAACTAAGGAATTACTATAGGTGAAATCAGATGGCAAAATAAAGACCAAGGCTAGGGCCTTTGTAGGTCAAAGCTGCTCAGGGAAGTCAGAACAGACCAACAGTATGGTAGATACTAAATGTGGAAAAAAATTGAGGAAAGGATGCCAAATGAGCAGGTATTTTCAAAGCAACTTGCACCTATCTCCTTTGGCTGAATCAGAGTAATTCTCAACTTGCCAGGACTGGTCTATTAATTTTTACTTGAATTGTTTGAGACTATAAACAATACCATCTTTTACTCTTTTTTCATAGTATTGTGCTATTACATCAATAGTAAATGAAAATAAGGAAACTACTTAGGTTTATAAGCTCATTAATGGACTAACTGCAAACATTTAATTAGTATTTCAATCAGGGTATTGAAGAACAAGCTGTAGCAATCTGCATCAGAACTCTTGGAGTTAAATGATTAAAAAAATTCCAAATGAAGCTGTTCCAACAATTCCTGATTTTTCAAGTGCTTGTGTTTATATGTCCGTATTTATGAATGGTCAAATGTCTTTGTAACGTTGATTCTTGCCTTAAATAATTTTCATATTTTATATTTTGAACATTTTTGTTAAATTTAGAGTCATTAAGCATGAAGCCTATGTGGTTAAAATTGCTGTGAGTTTTCAAGTGCTGTCCCTAATTGCTATTACCATGGCTAATGGCACCATAGAAACAATGATAATCACACACAAAAAGAGCAAACTGGATATTTTAACCAAAATAGCATAGATTTAAATGGAACTAACAAGCCTGATGTGAAAAGCCTATATTTAAATAAGAAATGTCTCCTTTTTCTGGAAATGAGTTTTCCCTTTAAAGGTATATTTGTCTGTGACTCTCAAGTAGCACTCAATGTCTACATATCATGGCTCTCGGCATTCAGTTGAAGCATAGGGAAACTGTCATAATGAAATGTCCTTTCTTCCTAAAAGTCATGCACATTTAAATTTGTGGAAGTAATGAAGCTGATATCATCAAAATATCCTCTACTCCTGAAATTAAATGTTTTTATTGATTTTTGCAAGTAGGCCACAGTCAGCATTTTTTTTTTTCATAATTTCTTATGGATTTTCCTCTATCCATGAAAATAAAGCTATTAACTCTTGGTCTGAGCTTTAGCATTTTTTTTTTCTGTTTTGTTGAAACTTGTGTTATAATTTTAGGTTTCCAATCAGCCACTATTTTTAAGCCCTTTTAAATACTTAATTACTCTTTTTAACTTAGGTACTAGTTGTTAGTGCAAGATGAGGATAATCATGGCATACGCAGAGTTGGAAAATATTTCCGGATATCCCTATTTCAGTGTGTGAAGTAGGGGTCAATATGGTAGTCATGCTGTCTATAATACCGTAGGTAACTGCATAATTAAAACGTTTCATCAGCCCCACTGGTTGTGAATCATTTGTCTATGAGAAGGCAGCTCCCCTGAGCGTCTATCTGTTCATGTAGTAAATGTAGAAAGTAAAGAGCCCTAAAAAAACTGTCACTCAAGGGATATAAGAGGAAAAAAAAAAATTCATACCAAAGAATTTTATAAATTATATAAAGGTTAGAAACTATTTTCATTTTCAAGGAATAATTATGAGTAAATTTAATTTGAATCTGGTAATTATTTTTCTTTCTTTGACATAGACAAAGCAGGAGAAAATTCATCTATTATAAGGAGCTTAAGTCTCAGATTTCCCAGGAATAGGAGACAGCTAAACACATGGTTCTTTTGGGGAATCTAGGGAAAAATTAGTTTGTAGAACTATTTATAGAAATGGTTTGTTTATATAAATAGTTATGTGAACCTTTCATATAACAAATCCTATAGATCTTATAACAAATGATCTTTGAGGATTATTGAAGTTGTTATAGAGACAATTTAAATATTTTAATATTATGATTAGAGATAAAATAGTGGTAAGGAAAAACATTTCTTATTAATAAAAGTGAAATAAGAGGGAAAGTCATGTCTTCTGTGTTTTTTTTTTTTTTTTGAACACTTTCATTTCCCGAATTTCTGTTTGAAATTTAAATCATTGAATAAATGATTCATAACCAGTAAAGTTGGGCTGGGGCAGGCTATAGCTTAGTGGTAGAGCTCTTGGCTAGCATGTGAGTCCCAGGGTTTGATCCTCATCATCACCAGAACAACAACAATAAAAATAAAAAGTAAAGCTGATGGGACAGATTTTACATTATGTAACTTCCCACTATATGTTAAACAACATGGTTACCATGTTGAACTTACCTTATACACTGAAACAGAGATACCTAAGGTTTTCAAATTCTGCATATGTCATGATCATTCTCACCTTTCTAGCAGTTAGTACCTAAGTTAAACACTTAATGTAAGTTTAATTATAAAGCCTAAATACAACAACTTATACTTCATTGGATATATATGGGATTTCATTATTTATACCTATGCATTAAAATTTTGGACAGGATGCAGCTAATTCAGTGGACTTTACACATGAATTTTCATAGAAGAAAATGATAGAATCTATCATTTTTGAGACATGCTATTTGATTAAAAATGCTATTGGCTAAAAGTCAGGGTTTTCTTATTTGTTTATATACTTTTTCTGTCTTTGATTATAACTATTTTTGATGACTTTCAAGTCTTTGCTGCTATAATGAAATGAATGTTTATTATATTAGTCCATTTTCCATTAATATGACAAAATACCTGAGGTTTAATGCTTCGTATAGAAAACAAAATGTTTAGCTCTCTCTGTTCTAGAAGTTCAGGAGCATGGCACTAGCATCCCCTTTGCTTTAGGGAGGGCCCTTTGGCCATGTCACCTGGCAGATGGCATTATGGTGGGAAAACATTTGAGACTGAGAGATTACATGGTGAGACAGGAAGCCAAAGAGGGACTTAGTGTTCAGACTCACTCTTTCATGATGGGACCAAGCTTCCAATACATGAATCTATGGGGACAAACCAAAACTGTCTTGGAAATAATATGTCTAATTTAAAAATCAATTGTAGCATATGACATTATTAAACCAAAAGAGTTTATTAACTAATAATTTGGATTTTTAGATCATTCAATTCTATTAGGGCATCATGGAAGGGGCCATTGTGGGAGCCAATCACAATGCAGTGCAGTTTCTCATGGTTGCTCTGTTATACACCTGTCTGATGCACTTGTTTTGAACCTGCTCCCCTGTCTTGAAACTGGCATCCTTTTTCATCTGGCATTTTTAGGTCAGACCTTAAGCAAGGAGCAGTATTTTGGTTAGGGCACAGTTTAGGATGATATGTAGTCAGGATCCACTTCAGTTAGTACCTAACGCTACCCATTATTACTCAAGAGTGGAGTATTTTCAGGTACAGCCAGATGATGGTATTTAAAGGGTTAACAGAAGATTCTGGATCAAAAATATTCTCCTGATAAATTTGAGGTTGAATCAAACTTCTAGTATCTACTTGTAAAATTCTGTTGGTGTCAATAACTTCTAGTCTATGAGAAAGGGACTGTGTAATCTCAGTGTCATAAATGCAGACATTTAAATTTAACTCAATATGAATTATGCAGGTGATTATCAGAGATATCTATACTGACACATACAAACAAGACTTTCAGATTAGTGCTGAGAAATAAAAAGCATTCACCTACAGCAGGACAACAAACCAGTGACTTTGGCTTTATAAATATTACTAGAAAAGACAAGTTGGTTACATAGATTTTTCTTCAGAACATGGACTTCCTTCAATGGAGGATCCACTGTTATAGAAGATGCACAGAAACATAAGGCAGATTTCAAAGGAAAGAGTCCATGATTTTTTTGTTTGTATGATATAACCACATTATAAAAGGGGGAAGTAGAATATATAAGTTATATTAAAGTTTGTCATACTCTGAATATCCTACTATCCAAAGTTCATTTTCATACTTATGTGTTAAGTACAGATTTATAATCTTACAGTGATTTCTAAATAAAGAAACATATTTAGCTGATAACTTTGAATATGTTTTTGTTCATGGAGCCTCTTTTATCTGTGGAAATGAAGTCTATTATTTCTCAATCATGAATGATCATGTTTTAATCCCACCCTGCTTTAATCATATACATTCATGGCATATGTGGGCTACTGATTCCTGGTTGTTTTCTATTCTGAGCATGAAAGAGGAATTATGTTTTAGGAAGCATTAATGAGATATCAACATTTCCACCTGAATCCTAACCAGAGAAATATCAAATACAATAGAGCTTAAACATAAACTAGATTTTATGTATTACAAAATGATCTTGGCTAGCACATTTGCCCAAGAAATATTCCTGTAGAATTGTATATTGTTAGTTTCTTGGGTAGAATTTCTAAATTTTTGACCTGCATTTGAGAGAGAAAAATACTAGCAGCAACAAACTAAAAAACAACAATAGCAACAGAAACATTGCTACTGTCATGATAACTACTTAAGTAAATCCATAAATCATAAGGAAACACGTTAAAGAATTAATTCTCTATGAAATATCAGACTTCCTATACATGACATACACCTTTATATTTCCTAATATAACCTAAGAAGATCTGGATCAAATCTGGAGTAATCTATAACATCAGTTATACTCTGGATGCTAATTTCACAAAAGTTTCCCTTTTGCATGCTGCTTTTTAGTACTGTCCACAGTGTATATTTTAAAACCAAATGCATACTTATTTGTATACCATTTGATGGTATTTTTATTAATTTTTGCTTAATCTTAGAAAATGTACATTTTCTTGTCATATGAATTTTATATTATTTTCGTGACTGAATAGTTATCTCTTTGATTAATATGAAAGAAAATAATTTCTAGCTGATTTAACTTTAACATTGTATTTACTCCTGGTTATAGATGATGCCACTATGAAGATCCATGCCTGCCTAGGATCTTTACAGTAAGTACATTAATTTTCACATAGGGGTAGGGTGTTCCAAATGTTCTGTTGCTCTGTTACAAACTATCCTACACTTAGTGGCATAAAGTGTAGGGTACTCTATTATGCTTATGGATTTCGTGGCCAGGAACTCCAACAGACCACAATGCAGATAGAATATTTTGGGACTTTGCTGGCAAGACTGGGATAGTTGGTGATAAGAATCAGCTGCCAGCTGCTTCTTCCCTCACATGTCCAGCAGCTGGCCTGCGATAACTCAAAGGTAGGGCTCAACTGGGACTGTTGACTGGAATGCCTGCCCATGGCCCCTCCATGTGGCTTGGGCTTCTCATCATGTGATATCTGGTTCCTAAAAGGGAATATTCTGCAAGGGAACAACTAGAACACAATTTTCTAAGAGTCCAAGCTGATCAAGATGATCCACAGAAACTAGAGCATGTGGGTCTCTGTGGAGGATAGGTTCCTTTTGACCTAACCTTGGAAACCAAACAGAATTGCTTCCACCACGTTCTAGGTTGCAAGTGAGTCTACTGCCAGTAGCTAGTTGAGATCTAAGGAAATGAGACTCCACCTCTTGAGGGAGAAGCAAGTGGCACAGTCCTAGGCAGAAAAACAAGTGGGTAAGAGATACTACTATGGCCATCTTTGTAATATACCGTCTGCTACACTCATAGTGCTATAGTATTATTTCTGGAGGGACAAGATTTAAGTGTATAAGTTATTTGCTTAGTTGAACTATGGGAATGAAATTCCATTTGGGCCAGGGTATTTCTACAAATCACTATCCCAGTCCAGAAAGATATATAACTTAAACTCTCCTCAGTCACCTGAACAGAATGGAAGTTTCTCAGCCCTTGACATTCAAACTGCAGGAAGAGCTTTTGAGTTGGCCCATAGAGTTTCTGATCCACTTACCTTCTGACTTGGAGCCAGAATCTTCTCAATCCTCAGTTCTTTTTTCCAACTGTAAAGCAAACATTCTGTGAGGAATATGCTTATCAGCTCCTCTTTCTATCTGAAATCTGATGGCTAGGATTATGCAAGTGCTTGATTTAGTTGATTAAGTAAACAGTCAACTTAGTTTTTCACTCTTACATGACTGCATGGATACATACTTCAACCAATGTTTATTGAGTAGCTAGATTTTTTTTTTTTTGCAAAGTGTCTTATTTAAAAAAGGCACAATTTTCATCCTTATGAACAGAATAGATTGGGAGGGAACACTGAAAATAAAATATAAAAAAATGTGTATTTAGTCTGTATACAGTAACATATGATACAAAATTCATGAAAGAGAAGTTATGAAAATGATATGTGAAGGATAAAAAGGAACAAATCTAATAAAAAAATGGAAGTAAAGCATATGTGATAGAGGAGACAGTACATGGAAAGGAGAGAGCTTAATGAGAAAGGCAATGGTTTGTTCTAGCAGGGTCCTGTGGGTCACTTGAACAGTCTGAATTCTATTCCCTTCATAAAGTGAAATTATGAAATGGTCTTAAGTGAGAAGTGACATGATTTGACTTACTGCTTAAGGGAAATTCTTTGGGTAGAGAATACTTTTCGAGAGGTCAGGACTCCATAATGATCAGGTGGGGACCAATTCAGCAATTCAGATAAGATATAATCATGGTTGATAGGGGAGGTGAATTGGAAAGATCTGAGAAATACCTTGAAGTTAAAACAAATGATAAATGAATTGTGGGAAATACAGGGAAGGCAAGGTCCAGAGTGGCTGCCTTCATGTACCTGCATGCCAGTCCTTAACGGAAGACAGATCCACAGACTGATGAATTATATTCTCTTACAGTCAATGGCTGGTGGGGAGCAGGAAGTAGCTCCAATGTGGGAAGGAAGAAGTCCTGCTGCTGAAGTTTTAAAAATGCTTTGAGCTCCTTATAAGCTTCCAAAGGCATGAAGGCTGTTGTAACTGAAGGAAGTGGAAGGTCAGGTCAGATAGGTGAAGTGGAACTATATTTCATTAGATTGTATAAGTCACAAAAGGTATTTTGGATTTCAGTGATGGAATGCCATTGAGGTGTTGTGAATAAAATATCTCTGGTCTTATAATTTTAATAGAATTACTCCATATTGAGTCCAAATTTCTGAAAGGCAAAGCGAAAGCTAAGGAGACATTTTAGGAGATGAATACAATAATCATAGAAACAGATGATAGTAGCTTGTGCCAGAATGTTGGCCTTGAAGGTGGAACACAGCAGCCAAGTTCTGTACAATATTTGAAAGTGATTTGCTTTAGGAAAAAAAGGGAATAGTTTGGTAATCATAATTCCTTGCTCTCCTCCAGAAATTATAGATTAAAATAACATTTTGCATTTTACCCAAGCATAGCATATTAGTTTGAAATGTTATTCAGCTTTGTAGTAACATGTTAAAGGTTGATGCTCCCAAATCTATTTTTAGTGTGAATGTTTTTTTCTTCCAGAAAGTGCTGAAAACATCAAAATAAAAATAAATGTACAGTCATTGTGTCTACTTCTGCAATACAAATTTTGTGTTCATCTGATTCAAAATAGGAGGATAACAGAGTTCAGATCATTCTTACTCAAGTATCCTAGAAAGTTGTATATGTGAGGAATGGATCTTGTTGGGTCCTGATTCAAATGAACCAACTGAAAAAAGCAAAAGTCAAGCTGAGAAATATGTCTAATGGATATTTAGTGATATTAAGAAGATATAATCATTATTTTAGGTATGATAATTATTTCATGAGTTTTAAAAAAATGTATTTATCAGAGGTACATAGTGAAATATTGGTGTTGAAATTATATAATGTTTAAGATTTTTTTCAAAACTAGCCTTCGTGTGTGTGTGTGTGTGTGTGTGTATGTGTGTGTGTGTGTGTATGTGTGTGTATTAGGAAATAATAAAGTGGCTGGGAGTACATATAAAATAAGACTGAGCATGATTTGATAATTGCCTATATAGAAATTTGTTTGTAAGGCTTCATTGTGCTATTGGTCTACTTTGGGGATTTTGAATATTAAGAACTCTTGAAAATGAGGCATTATATTTATAACACAAGTGATGTGACAAATCTTGTAGACATAACTGTAGCTACCCACGAAGTTATATTAAAGTGAGATAAAAATCAAAACATTTTCTACAGTGAGAAACAGAAGGGTAACTATGAGAGTTCAGAGCACAAGAGGGATTTGGCATTCCATTACTGGTTTTAATGATGGAGAGTGCTGGATAAGAAGGAATCTTTTGGGATCCAAATTCCAGTCCACCAACCTACAGGAAAATAGGAACCATACTCCTGCAACAGTAAGGAACTCAATTCTGTCTTTGTGAAAGTAGATGATCCTGAAGAGGACCCCAATTTATAGATGAGAATATATATTAGCATACAGATTTGTTTAATTATGTATTTTAAAGCAAGAGTATTTTATTGATGTGGTTTAATAATTTTAAGGTGAACAATTTCAATAGTACTTGGTATATTCACAATACTGTGAAAGTATCATTTCCATTAGTTCCAAATCATTGCCATCCATCCAAAATAACACCACAAATACATCAAGGCCTTTTCCTCCACTCTCCTCTTCTCCCATTTCCTGGTGGTCCACAAACATGCCTTCTGTCTCTAGGGATTTATCCCTTCTAGATATTCTATGCAAATAGAATTCACAATATTGATTTTGTGTATTGACTCTCTTAAATAAAGATTTTGAGGTTCATCCACGGCATAACATATATTACTATTTCACTCCTTTTCATGGATGAATACTACTTCTCTGTGTGTACACATGCATATATGTGTCTTATGATAATTTGTTTATCTACTCATTTGTTGATGGATATTTGGGCTGTTCTACCTTTTGGCTAGTGCTGATATGAATGTGTACACATTTGTTTATGCTATTTGTTTGGTATCTGTTTTTAATATTTTTGAGTATATACCTAGGAGTAGAATTACTGAATCTCATAATAATTCTATATTTAACTTTTGAAATGAATAAGAATGACTTAACATATCATCTTTGAATGTGTTTTATCATATTTATATGTACACACATATATATCTCAAATATCTTTTTATATTCCATGCTTACTTAAAAATTTTTTTCTCAAATTTTGGTCACAAATGGTGTGTATATTTTTAAAATCATAATCAAAATGGGAAACAATTTTGGTTTTCTAAGAATCAAATTTGTGTAAACTTCTATTGCAGAGTAAATTATATGGAACTTAATTGAAATCTGTTTTAGAAAAAAAAATAACTTTGAAGTAAGTATTAAGGGAAATATGGCTATTATTTATTTAGCTCTACAAGGGAAAAGAACTGTTTAATGCCATTTCATATATTTGTCAGTTTTCAATTGAAATTAATTGAATGAACATCATTTGTTGAGAGCTAAACTATTTTCTTCTTAAAAGTAAAATGGGTCCAAAGTCATGTATAAAAATAGATTTTTCAGAGGGATAAGAAGTCAATTCAAGAAATTTAGCCTGTCTCCTCAATTCTCATGTTCAATTACAACCATAACCCTCATGTTAAAGAATTATATCACTGTGTATATTTATATTTGAGAAAATATTTATAAAAATTTATTCATTTAATCAAAGCAAACATTGTTTTGTTTTGCCTGATTTGAGGTGTCAGTAACAATCCCAAGAATTCATATAAATAACAAAGAAGGCACACCTTCTTTCTTGGCACACCTTTACCTGTCTTCCCTATAGTCAGGTATGAGTGGGAAAGTGGGTTGTTGGCAGATGTGTTGTATATTATGTGTTTTATATTCACCTACTACATATTAACATTCAGAGGGAGATATTCCATGTATTTTCTCATCTTGTTGGTCTGGTACATACATGAACAGTAACTTTAGAATCCATATATTGAATATGGTGGCTCCAAGATAAGGAACAAGACTAAATGCAGTTTCCACTCAAAGAAAAGCTATCTGCTTAATAAGAATATCCATTATGGAGTTTAGTTTGAGACATTTTATACATTATAGCAGCTAGAGTTACCTGAACAAAATTCCTTCCTCTAAACCCCCAAATAGAAGCAGAAATGTCAATGGATTGGAAAGAAAAGAGCCATTAACATTTTAGAACTAAATATCAAGAAAATGTTAATTTCTCTAATAGATATTAATTTCTATAATTATATATTTTAATTTCTCTCTACATATATTTTACAAGAAAGTGTATACATGGGTTATGAAATACAGTATTGCTATTTATTCCAACCTTGCTTAACTCATTCCTTTTAAATGATAGTTTAAAGAGTCAGATTTTAATGTAATAAAACTACTTCCTTTTATTAGTTCTTTTCAAATTTAATTGAACTTTAAAAGTGAGAACATAATAAACAGAAAATGTAGCAAGTAAGACAAAAAATTTTTACCATATTTCTTGAGTGTACAAAACTTGGCCAGAAACATCTATGGGAATGCCACAATTATGATCAATGTAACCAACAGTTGGACGATTTCAACCCAGTGATTAATAGATTCAAGAAATTCTTGAAACAAATAACCTATTCATAAAATAAACTAATAGGATAATTTTTTTAAAAAATTAGTGACAGAGAGGATATGAGTTACCAGAAAGTTGAGAATTAAGTAGCAAAATGAATGAATGAATGATATTTTTAAGATTAGGTCATATTCAGAAGAAAAAAATAGGTAAAGAAAAAGAAAATCCTGAAGATTTAATCTTTGGGTTTTAAATTTTGTAACATAGTACTTAATAAAATAGTACTTAATAAAAATAGGTAACAGTGAAATGTATAAACTACAAAAAATACATGAGACAGTCTTTATCATTGCTTTGATTTTTAGTTAAATAGGAATTTTACTTGTTATTGGAATGGCAAGGTACTATATGGATGGAGCTGGACAAATACAAAGATTTTTTAAACCAGGATAATTCAGATTTTAGAAGTTGATAACTATAGAGCTGGGCATTTATTTATGTTAATACTTTACAATGAATTATTAAACAAATGGTTTGAGTATGCTTAGAAAAGAAAATAGTAACCATTAGCTAGCATCTTTAATAAGTTTGAGTCTTGGCAAGTTAACTTGTTATTATTTTTTAGATATTATAGGCTCACAGATGAGGAAATTGACAGAGTTCCTCTACATCTTGAGAGAAGCAGTGCATCTTACAAATATTGCTGATATAGAAGAATCATATACTCTCTAACATTACCTGTAAGTGGACTTCTCACCAGTTTAAAAGTGAATGTGGAGGCAAATAGTACAAAGGCTATTAAACCCTTTTTTAATATTTCATATAATTAATTATCTCACATTTAGTGAAAAAATAATCTTGTCAGTAAGAGTATGACTGTATATTTATGAATTAACATTATAAGACAATGTCATAAAATTAGCAATTACTCAATAGTTTTATAATACATTTCAGTTTATTTAAATGGCAAAATTCACAAGGTGGCAAGATTCACAAGGAGCACATCACAAATAAAGTGCCACTGCAGAAGTTAATATTGGTAGGATTACATACATGTGCCTGCATTATCAATAAGAAAGTATATGATGTATAGATGTAAGTCATTACACATGCATGTTATATGATATAATTTGGAAATCATGGTCTAAAATATGTAAAAAGTTTCTAAAATACATTTTTGAGATATCAAACCATTCCACACAGGAATCTAATAATAATAAGACAAAATTAATACTACTTTAAAATTAACAAATGAAAATTCTGATGATGAACAACAATGATAATATGTTTATAAGGGACAGTGATAATACATATTTAACATGTATCAGTATTGAAGCATTTACACATATCTACACATGAACTAATGTGGTCATCTTTTGCTATATAACAAATCACATCAAATTTAATGGTACAAAACAATAACTATTTTATTATGCTCATAGAGTCTTTCAAGAACTTGGATAGGGCCCATATTAAGTTTCCTAATAATTAAAACTAGGAAAAACAATTGTTGTAATCAATCACCACAAATATGGTGGCTTAAAGCAACAGAAAAGTGTTCTCTTATATTTATGGATGCCAGAAATCCAAATCAAGAGATCTGCTGAGCTGTGATTGCTCTGAAGGCTCTACAGGAGAATAGGTTTCTTTATTCCATTTCCAATTGGAGATTTTGGAGTTGAAAAGCATGATAATCAAGCTGGATTATTCACTGCATGAAGTCAGTAGTAAATCTGAGTTGGCAGAATAGTCAGTAACTGTAAAAATAGATCAATTAAAATTATATAAACTGAAGAACAGAGAGAAAAAAGAAAAACAAAGCCTCAAATGTACGGCACAATGTCTAGAGTTCCATCATATGTTAAGGGGAGTTTCAGAATAAGAGGAGGGATTCAAAGGAATAGAAAAATATATGTGAAGAGATGATGACTTAAAACATCTCAAATTTAATGAAAGGCATTAATTTGTAGATAATATGAAGTTAATTAACTCTAAATAGGATGTACATTAATAGGGACATATCTTCTTGACATTAATTTATTCCTTGTATTATAAATGCTTTACTGACTGCTATGGAACAAGATTTTCTGAGTTTCATTGCATATGTCATTGAGTCTCATTTTAGTCAAAAGTTTTATTACTCAGAAGACCAGAAAACCAATAGAAATATGGAGAGTTAGGACTGTGCCCAAGAGGTTTCAGATGGGATTGAGGACACTATTTGGAATCATGCTAGAAGTCATGCATGTTACCTTCTGACGAAGAACTTCTTTACATTTTGCCCACATCCTGAGACCTTCTGTGAGACTGAATTTTAAGGTAATGGACTAATCTGACCAAGAAATTTTCAAGGCATAATAGCATTTAGGTGGTGATGTGGATATTCTTGACAGTTTTTAGTCAGGTTTATTGTGATAATTGGGAGTAAAAAGCAAAGGGGAAGATTTTAAAAACGTGTAGGTTGGTCAGAAAATTGCCTATAAAATTGGGATCAAGGAAGATGTAATTGCTAAGATTAGTGCTATTAAAGGCAAGCTAAGTACTTTGCAAATAGAAAAAAAAAATGTCTTGAGGGTATCTCAGAAATTTGCTACACCTTTCCCATCTCAGGCTTAAGGGTATAAAAGTGAAAAACCATTTGAAAGACTGTTTTAAGTAGAAAACATGGGAACTCCCTGCTTTCACAAGGGTGCTTAGGAAGTTATTTTTCCAGGATTCATTCACTATGCTCAGCCACTCAGGCACTCTGATGTTACTTCAGCTCTGTTTCAAAGGGGCGCAACTTTGCTAAAGCTTGTAGTATACCTTGGCATCATCCATTTGGGATTGGTTTTGCAGAAATGCAAAATGCTGGAGTTAAGGTTTCATGAAGGCTTCCACTGATTTTTGGTATGAAGGCATTTGGTGCCAGGAAATATGTGTCAGTTCAGAATCCCTGCTAGTGGCCCCTGAGATGATGTGTGAAGCTTTGAGAGTAAGTTGAAACTCCAGTGGAAACACCAAGAAGTTGTAGAGGCCCGGAATTTGAATCATCGGCTGAGGAAATTTGCAGGCAGTGAGCAGAGCCAGCCCAAGAGAGAAGCCAAATGGGCTGCAGCCACCATAGGGGTGGGGCTTCTCAAGCCCTGTGGGCCCACATCATGGAACCACATGCTGGGGATGCTAGAAATATAATGATTGCCCAGCTAGGTTTCAATCTTGCTTTGCTTGACTTTTAAGCAAACTATTAAGACTCTAAAGACTCTAGGGTATGGACTGACTGAAATTTCCATTGTAAGGTGGGTATGAGATTTTGGGGACCAGGGATGTAACATTATTGTTTGGATCAGGAATCACTCAAAAACTCATTTATGGAAAGCATCATCTCCAATGCAGCAAGGTTCAGAGGTGCAGCTTTTTCAAAAATTATTGGATCATGAGGGTGCTCACCTCAACAGTAGATTAATCCATAAATGGCTGAATGGATTACTGGGAAGTAGGAGGAAATTGGCCACTGGAGGTTATGTCCTAAAAGAACTCATCTTCTCCCCAGCCCCTTCCTCATACTCTCTGCTTTTGGCTGCTTTTCTTTGCCATGTTCTTCTGCCATGATATTTTTGCCTTGGAGCCTGCTGGACATTTGGCTCATGAAACAATGGGCCAAAGTAAACCTTTCCTTCTCTAAGTTGTTTTTGTAAGATATATTGGTCACAGCAACAACAACAATAACAACAACAACAACAACAAACCTAACACAGCAGAGCTTATATTTTGTGGCTTTTGTTTACTTTTCTATTTTAAAAAATAAAAGCTTTGGACTTTAATAGAGAGGGTGCTCAAAGCCCAGTGGACTTTTGCTATAGAATTTGAAAATTCATTATTACTTGGGGGGTAATGTATTGTATTCTCACTGGTTATACAATTTGTCTGACTATGGTACTTACTCATCCTTGGGTGTGAAATTTAGATGGAACACTTATAGAAGGGAAGCTAAAATAATGAAGAAAGAGCCTGGGGAAAACATTGTATGATGAATGATACTATGGAGAGTTGGCAGCAGGTGATCTGATTATTTTGGAATTTGAAAGAGCATGTACTTAAAGGTATATACATAACTTGTAGCAACAAGTAGAAATTAGTAGACGAGTTTGGCTCAAAAATCAGAAAGAATTCCAATCACTAGAGTAGTCTAAATGAGAATATTTTGTAAAGAGCATGAAAAAAATCATAAAATTAGGACTATTTAAATATTTTCAGATTTGAAAGATATTTGGTACAAAAACTGATTCTTAAAAGTCTTGCCTAATTTCAAAGTTCTATAACTCTCATAACAGTATGAATTATCTGGTTTTGTAATATTGTTCTAGCTTTTATGGAGCATAACTCTCAGTGGAATCGAAAGCCTACAGTGTTGCTATCTATTTGAGCTCATGACTTTAGCAATTAAATGGGTCAATCTCATTTTATGACATATTTTTGTTTCCCTTAGGTGCAGAATGTTTGCTATCCTTTTAAAAAGTCACTCATTCTGAAACAGCATTCAGGAACCTACATATATTTTCTTCATAAATCATTATTTTTGTTCAACAGTATGCTTTTGGCCTTAAGCTATCAAGATATTTTTGTCAACATTGTATCATTTTACTTTTGCTTATATGTTCTAAAAGAGTAAGCCAATCTTGAATATATTCAGAAGCTAACAGTGAATTTGACAGCCATAGGTATAACAAAGATAAAATGTATTAATACTTTATATTCTGAAATAACCTCCTCTTTTCTGGACTCAGGAACTTTTTTGCCTTATTTTCTGTCTCAAATTATATGGCCATCATACTTTCTTCATAAATACTTGTCATGATTTGGATCACTCTCTTCTTGATTTTCTAAAAGCAAAGGGTATGTATGTTTTCCTTTTATATGAAGTGTGGAAAGTTCCTCTTGAATGAGAAGCATTTCTTCTCTTGCAATCTTTTTTTATATTGCTACTTATTGTGACACTAAAAGTGAATGTTTATTGAGACATTGCTCTGTTGAAGCTTTGTGCTAATCTCACTAATTGCATTCTGCCATTTATCCTCAGTCATGGATTAGCTCTGCCTCTCTCTAACATGAGTAAACACAGTGATTAAGTAGACCTGCTATTACCAACATGAAAATATCTATCATTCATATGTGTCAGGCTACAGGGTTTAGAATATTTTGATTTGTTCTTTGAGAACCAAACATATTGAAGCTATTTGCATATGTCTTATATCTTAACTTCTTCCAAGGCAGAATTATGTCATATCTTTGTATCATCTTACAAATGCAAAATCTCATAGATAAAAATAGCTCAATACATGCTCATTTTATGATGTATTAATTTTAGCCCAGCACATAGATGAGTTATGTAAGATGATTCAAACTTATTGAAGAGTTACATTAAATATAGAAGCCATGACTTCCTTGGTAACTTAACAAACCAGTTTCAGAATATGCAAAAGCAATATCCATTTTAAAGAGTGGACCATTAGTAAAGACAGTGCTATGAGGTTGGGAATCTTAGTAAAATTTTCTGGAGCTGAGGGAGTGATTTTAACTCAGTAATCAATCTTGTCTTATCTTGCTACCAAGACTAAAGCCTAAAGATAGGATTTCAATTTCAACATGGCTGGATTTCTCGTCTACTTCAGCCATTTAAATTTAGTGGCCCTACATAGGTCACATAACACATTGATAAGATGAAAACAATAATACCCACCTCACAAGGTTGTGATAAGGATTAAATGAGATAACCAAAGCTAAGAATGGACAACCTATCCAGCACTTGAGAGGCATGCAGCAAAGTTGAGTTTTATTTTGTTTTTAATAATTGATTCTAGAATGTTCATTTATCTCCGAATCATTGTTTCCCATGATATTATTTTTTGTGTGTGTGTAAGTCCTAATACAAACACATCTTTTGTTCTTGACCATTTTTTAACTCCAGGAAATCATCTGGACTTCTTATCTTAGATCTGTTTTGTTTTGGTTTTTAGTATTTAGCTTCATAGATATCCATTTCTCAAAATATCCTCTCACACAATCCTCCTGAGAATTGGGAAAGCACAGAAAATATGAACATAAAAATAATGAAGCAAACAGGATGATTATTCTACAGGAATGCTTATAATTATTGAAAAGCTGATGACATTTGCCTTTTGTATGTATGAACAGTATTTTAGCAGAGTTTTTGCTAGCTTCCTAAGTTTCTGGATTTTCCTTTTTTCCCAAGAATTCTTTGCTGGTTAGAGAATTATAATAACTGCATGCACTGCCATGTCTTCACATTTGTGTTTTATATCTCAGTTTCTTTCTCTTGCAGAAAAGCAGAAATGACTCAGGTAAATCTTGACAGTGCATGAACTTTGGACTTACCATAGATAAGTATCTTAGTTTATGTGGTATGTAATCAGTGTATAAACTAAATTTATAGCCTTTAAGCTTGAATTCTTTTTTAGATAAATATAATCTTTTATAAATGTAGAAATGTGTAACAGTAAAGTACAAAATCAAGGAAACTGAATGTTAAATAGGTTTGCTTTAAGGTAGAGAGAATTTATAAAGTGCTGTAAAAATTGTTAGATAAAATAACTTTTATCCATCCCACTTATGGCCCATAAATCAGTCCAGATTTTTATTGATTTCATACATATTCAAAGATTACCTTGAGTAAGAAATAATGATTTCATTAGTTGTTTGTTTGCTTTTTCTTTTCACAAATATTATATATAGCCTAAAATATTCAAGGTTTAAAAATCTGAGAATGGAAAATGTGGTGAATTACATAATCAGAGTTACATTCTTCTGTATTAAAGTATCACATAAGTGTGTCTAGAAAATGAAATATATGACATCAATATTTTCAGATAAGGAATATTTACAATAGGACATCATGATATGTTTTTATTTTTTAGACTATTTTTTATTGTAAGTTTAATATTATTGTAGATCTTTTAGGAAAAAAAATTCCAGTATGATTTCAGTACTAACACCTTACATAATTTAGCACTTTAATTTCTTCTTAAAACATTAATTAAATAATTAATTTACTTTAATTAGGTATATGTGACAGCAGAATGCATTTTGATTCATTGTAAACAATTGCAGCACAACTTTCCTTTTCTCTGATTGTACATGATATAGCATCACACCATATGTGCAGCTATTCAAGTACTTACAGTAATGTTCATCTTGTTCCACTATCTTTTCTGCCACTATACTCCCTCTCTCCCTTTCTCAATCAAACTTCCTCCATTTCCCCCCCCCCCCCCCCCGCTCCATTATAGATTAGTATCCACTTATCAGAGAGAAAATTCTGCCTTTGTTGTTGTTGGAATTGGCTTACTTCGCTTAGCATGATATTCTCCATCTCCATCCAGTTACCTGCAAATACCATAGTTTTATTCTCTTTTAACACTGAGTAATATTCCATTGTGTATATATACCACAGTTTCTTTATCCATTCATCTATCAAAGGTCATCTAGGTTGCTTCCACAGTTTTGGTATTGTGAATTGAGTTGCTATAGAAAATTGATGTGGCTATGTTACTGTAGTATGCTGATTTTAAGTCCTTTGAGTATAGACCGAGGAGAGATAGCTGGGCCAAATAGTGGTTCCATTCCAAGTTTTCTAAGGAATCTCCATACTGCTTTCCAGATTGGTTGTACCAACTTACTGTCATACCAGCAATGTATGAGTGTGCCTTTTTACTACATCCTCGGAACACTTATTGTTGTTTGTATTCTTGGTAACTGCCATTCTGACTAGTGAAAGGAAAGTGACCACAACACTCGGAGCAACCAAAAGATCTTTATTGCAGCAGTGCAACAAAGAGAAAGGAAAGAAGGAAAGAGAGAGAGGGAAAAGAGAAGAGATGAACAGGGAGAGAGCAAGAGCAAGAGAGAGACAGAGAGCGCGCGTAAGAAAGATAAAGAGCAAGAGAGAAAGACAGCAAAAGAGAAAGAGCAAGAGAGAGAGCAAGAGAGAAAGAGCAAGAGAGAGAGAGCAAGAGAGAGAGGGAGAGAGAGGGGGGCCTGGCAGGAGGGAGTTTTTATAGCCCAAATCTAATGGGGCCTCTGGGTCTGCAAGCTGCCTTGTTGGCCCAAGGGGGGTTGAGTGCTCAGCCTTGAGCGGGACTTGACACAAACAGGTGATAAAGGACCAGATAGAGGGGGGTTTGAATGCGTGGGCTATCTTGCAGTCAACATCTGTTCAGCCTGCCCTGCAGACAACACAGTTCAGCCTGCTCTGCACCCAACAACTAGTATGAGATGAAATCTTAGAACAGTTTTGATTTACATTTCTCTCATTACTAGAGATGTTGAACATCTTTTCATATACTTGTTGATCAATTGTACATCTTCTGAGAAGTGTCTGTTCAGCTCCTTAGCCCATTTATTGATTGGGTGTTTTGTTTTTTTTTTGGTGTTAAGTTTTTTGAGTTATATATATATATATCCTAGAGATTAGTTATCATTTCATTTCTTTGCTTATAAGTTCACAGTTAATTTATTAGTACTGACTTTTTTTGTGTTTAGCACAAAAGCATTACCATGATTAATTTATCTCTGATAGTCCTGTGATTACTCAAAGGTAACAGTTATCTAAGATGAAAATACCAGATGAAAGCACTCAATTATCACTTTTCCATTTGGGATGGACCTAACAGTTCTGGCATTGCTAGGGCTCCCTCATACATTTATAGGTACTTGGTAGCTTGTTAGTCTAAGGTGGCTTCAGCTCAATGGTTCATTCCTGCAGGCTAGCTCATTGTCATTCTCACTGAGGCTCAATCTACAGCAAGAGCCCAAACAACAGGATACAGGCGTTTTAAAAACCTCTGCTTACATCATGTTTGTTTTTTATATTCCATTGACCAAGACAAGTCATACAATCAAGTCCCTTGGTCAGCACAGCAAGAGAGTAACCAAATATAAAGACATAGGTGTTTGGTATAAATAATTTGGATCATGGTAATCTACCACAATGAGGTTTTATGGGTACTTTACTTCAGTCCCTTATTATAGAATGAAACTATTAAAATGAGAAGTAGAAATATAATTTGTTTCAACTTGTACTTTATTTTATTTTATTTTAATGCCACAAGAACTGATTTGCTTGGTAATTGTCCCCTGTAGTGATAAACATTTCCTAGTGACAAGTATGTCTCAATATTGTTTGCATGCAAAAAGCTTAAATCTTGTTCCTTCCATCTATCTCTAGTATACTTCTTTACTAACCCTTAGAAAAAACATATCTAATGTGCTTTTCTAGCATAAATGAATTCCACACAACACCAAACAAAACCAATCTATAACAAATCAAAACTTTCAAACTGTCAAAAAGAAGCAGACAAAACATTTTCAGAGAGTTTACATATACCACATGTTTAAAATAAATATTTCTAATATGAAATTATGATCTCTTAAAAAATCAGAATTTAGATATTTTAGGTAAATTTTCATTTATAATGAGTGACTGTTGAGCTGTAACAACTCAAGTTATTAATAAATGAGGTTTGATGAAAAAGTACAACTTAAATACCCTGCTAGTCTTTAGGTAAGCAGTACATTTTATTGCTTTCTAGCTGCACATTTCTTCCTTTTCAGTTGCAAATCAACTTCTCAATATTGTGTCCTCTATCAGTTCCTCGTTTTTGGAAAGAATTCTGATTATTTACCAACCAGAAGATTTATTAGAGGAAATGTGTGAGGGGAAAAGAGAAAAAAAGTATAGTTCAAGGGTATAATAACATCTCTTCAGAAGATTTTTAGATTAAGTAAACTGTGATTGTAAGCCAAAAAATGGATCAAGAAAAAAAATAAGGCTTTGCAAGAAAAACTTGTTTATAAAATGAGTTCACAGGGAGAAGTATTATCATCTTTGGAATTGAGGACAGACTTGTTTTTCTATGAGAGGACTGGAAAAGAGTGGGGTAATTATAGGCTACAAAACAAAGCTTTGCAAGAGATGGGGGGTGTATATGATACAATGGATCCATAACAAGGGAAGGGAAGATATTTTTCTTCCACAAGCTTATCAGTAAGATCAAAGGTAGTATTCCTTATTTAGATTAAAAATCTAGTTCATTGTAATTTGTCTCATATTATCTGAGCAAAAATCTTCCTAGATGCGCATGGTTTCAATAGATTTAGTGAACCATCTCTGTGTTAAAGGACTTTACAGTCTAAGTGAAAGATATCATATAAGTCCATTCAAATGTTCATCAGAGAACTTTGGAGCAAACAGCAAGTCATACAACCATTTGGTTTTTAAACAAGATATAGGCATTAATCATGAGAAGAAAAGAAAAAATGCAAGAAAAGGAATAATAATTGCCAAATCAGCTAAGGTACACAGCGAAATGTTCAGTATTGACAGAGATTTTTCTTAAAATGTTTTTAACCTCTGATGAACCCCCAAAATGTTACAGATCTCTCTTTCTGAGAAGTTAAATTAACTCCCACCAATGCCATTCAGTATAGAACCCGGTGTTTCTTGATGAGAAGACTCTTCCTGAGCAAACTGAGCTGGCAACAGGAATTATGTATGGCTCTTTCTATTAGCAATTCTGAAGGAGGTTTATACTGAGGAGACTCTAGTGAGTAGTACATAAATAAATAAAAAGTAGAATTAACAAGGCTTCTCCTCTTTACTCAGAGGAGACACTGATGACTGGAAATGGTTTTGAAACAGCAATATAAGATGCTAACAATTTATTACCAATTGAATTCCAATGCTGTATATCCTCTAATAAAAAACCAGTTTATTAAAATAAACCAACACATCATAATTTGTGTTAGTCAGCTTTTAATTACTGTGACAAAAATAACTGACAAGAACAATTTAGAGGACAAAAAGTTTATTTTGGCCTCCCAATTTCAGAGAATCAGTCCATGGTCCACCAACTGTGTTGCTATGGGCCTACGGTGAGGCAGACCATCATGATGGAAGGACATGGCACAGGAAAGCAGCTCAGGACATGGCAACCAAGAAGCAGAGAGAGTCTGAATACAAGGAGCCAGGCCACACTCCCAGTGTCCTACTTCCTCCAGCTATGCCCCACCTGCCTACAATTACCACCAATTAACGTTTTCAAATTATCAATCCATCAAAAGGAATAATTAATCTCTTATTAGGTCATGATTCTCATATTTTATTTTATATTATATTTTTTAGATTCTCATATTTTATATTATATTTATTTTACCTGTGAGCATTCCTGTATTGTCTCACATAGGAGTTTTCAGGAGACATCTCATATCCAAACTGTAACAGAATTGTTATTGTTGAATTATTATCATACTCCTCAATTCTACATATTTTAGAAAACTCTATCTAAACTGATGTGGTTTTAAATTTACATTTACATTTAAGTGTATGAATATATATATGAATATGAAAGTTGTGAAATTTTATTCTGATGTTTTCATTTTTATTCCCTTCATTTTTCTACTTTAAACAAATATTTTCAGTATTCATATTGAATGAAATTATCAAATCAAATATAATTTTGATAATTTATCTTTTTTTTTAACATATTCATTATTGCTCTATCACCTCTTCCAGCACTTGTAAGGGTATATGAAATGTGGTTAGGAACTTGAATTTGGGAATTAGATCATCTGAATTTTAGTTATGTGATCTTGGGCAATTTTTAAAACACTGTAAGCTTGGAACTTTATCTATTATCATCTGTATTTTATCCGTAGAACTGATATGATAGTATCTACCTCATTTCAGAGGGTGACCATTGTAATTGTGTAAGATCAGTCATAGAAAATGGTTTTATTTTTCTTAGCAAGAATAAACTCTCAATGACTGCTAGCTATTAATAATAAAATGACAACAAACTTTCTTCTTGAGGCAAGTGTGTCTTCATTTTGCTCTGAATACATCATACCCCATTGACTCCCATTTTCTTATGTAGAGTTGCTTCTTTCTCCTTAGGAAAAACTCTTTAGCTTGAGACTTCACTGAAATTCTCAGATATTTCATAGGCTTTGTCCCACTAATGCAGAGCACAAAAGTTTCTGAACATAGATACACACTTTGCCTATTCATTTTGGTCTTTAATTGGATTCATGGTTCGCCATTATTGTTCATTCATTTGCCTGTGTAGGTATTCTTTTCCTAAAGAAATTTGAAGTGCTTGGAGAGACTACATATTACACTAGCATAAACCAAAGAAACAAACATACAACACAAAAAATTTATCAACCCAAATGATTCTTCCCTCCAAGATATTTCTATAATGTATTTCAAGCTCTTAGATGTTTACTGAATGAACATTAGAATGACCATCTTAGAATATTAGAAATAATTTTCTAAAGCTCAAAGGGGAATTGGATGTACACAAAATGAATAGTTTTTCTTAAAGAAGGTGATATTAGCAAACTTTTATTGGGATTTAGATCACAAGGTAAAGGAAACCTTACCAACCACAAGTTTGCTGCTGCATTTTGATTTGGGGCCTTCTACAAACTTCATGGTACTGGTGATAACAAGACTGATCATCGAGATTGCTGAGGCTGGTTTTCTTTGGCTTGTCTGCTACATACTTCCTTTTATTACCTTTGGTTACCTAGCAATGACCTAAGGCCAGAGATGCCATCAAGGCTCTTCCTTGTGCTTTGATTGTCAGTGTAAATTCATTTACCACATTCCTTTGATGTTCATATCAAGTCCAAATTAGTGCAAAAAGTGGAAAAACTGATTTTGGCTAATGAAACAGTCACTCATTATTTGAGTCTCTAATATTATAGAGTCGGTTTGTTTTATAAAAGTTCTGAGTAAACTTCTGGGATAATTTGAAGAAAAATAATTGGTGGTGACTTACTACAATTTAAAAAGAAGTAGAAGTGATTTCTCTATAGGTGGCTTTTTTTTCAAATTGCAGGTTTAAAGTTGGCTGATCACAGTAAGGAACTAATTGCCTGATCTTAACTAGGCACACTGTGGTAAGCGATCTTGGAAACATTCTTCTCCTAGTGTTTGTATCACCTTGAGCTTCATTTAATGATGCCTTACTCTTTTTGATATTGAACTTCATTTGAATGGAAAATGTGAGCTAATGTTACTTTTACGTTTTTTTTATTTTTATTTTTCAAAACAGTACTGAGTCATGTGTAAAAATTTTAAGGTTGCTAAAATATATTTCTCTATTAAAAATTCTGTTCAAAGTGCTAGATATTTTTTTTGTGTGTGTGGTGCTGGGGATTGAACCAGGGCCTTGTGCATATGAGGCAAGCACTCTACCAACTAAGATATATCCCCAACCCTTCTTTTGCTATTTTTAAAAACAGATCATAATACTTTATGACATTAACTACTTACTTTAATGTCTCTGTGATTCTTGTCATTTTCAATTTCAGAAAATATATTAACCACTGCACTTGGAATATTATTATATGACTATATTAATGGAAAACTGAAATAATCTCAACTTTATTTAATTCATATCTTAATGTTAACTTTAGAGTAGTTTATAGCCTTTTGTTTGTTTGTTTGTTTGTTTTTGACTTAGCCAGAGTTTAAATGTAGAGTGAATAAAATCAAATTGGGTGTTCAGCATTTGGATAAACAACTTGTTTCTAATTTAATCCAGTAGACCCTATTGTATCTTTATTAGGTTTATATGAATAAGACAATTTAGGTCTTGAGAATATGTGAAGGATATGCAAGTAATTTATGATTTTATGAAGAAGAGATAGAAGTAAATATATAACAGAGACAAATGTAGTTATAGACAGAAATTGCAGATATATAAATATATGTAAATGTGTGTGTGTGTATACACACACATTGTTTTTTGGGGAAGAGTCCTGGCAATTAACTCAGGGGTACTCAACCACTGAGCCACATCCCCAGCCCTATTTTTTATTTTATTTACAGACAGGCTCTCACTGAGTTATTTAGCGCCTCACTTTCCAGAGGCTGGTTTTGAACTCCTCCCACCTCAGCCTCCTGAGACTCTGTGTCACACGCCCATTTGTATTTATGTTTATATACACATATATGTATAATATATATATGTGTGTGCATGTGTGTGTGTATGAGGCATAAATTTATCAGTCTCCCTTCTTACCAGGGGAGACTGATGAATTTAAACAAGGATGTAGGAAATCACTCTTCCTGTCAGTTACCGGGTGGTGCCTACTGAATGAGACTTCCGGGAAGCAAACAATAGCTAGACTTGTGCTAAGGCTGGAATAATGGCTAGGGAAAGTAAAATTGTGTGCATAAAACATTGAGGCTTAGACCCAATAGAAACTAGTGGCTCTTTGGATGGGAAGAGGTCAGAAAATTAGAAACCTTGAACAAGATTGACTTTTTGAGTGAATAATTGAGGCAAAGTGAATACTATTACCAGTGACAGGGAAACAGGAATCACAGTAGTTTATCATTTTAAGGGGAAAGTTTATGGGTTTGACAGGAAATTTTATTAATTAATTGCTTTATATTCATCCAGAAATTTTCTTCAGTACTTTTATAAATGCTTTATTCTGTTACTGTCCTTCCTCACTATTATTTTTACATAATCAGTTTTAAGGAAGTAACTGAATATTGTCCCAATAATTTTTCTAAATGTTCAAAGATTAAAGGAAAAATGGAAGAAATTTTATCTACCAATGCATCTGGTGGGATATGTCAAAACAATTTCTACAATTTTTGCTAGAAAAAATATATATTTTTTTCTGGCTGAATGGTTACAAAGAAAGAAACCAGATTGTAATTTGTTCCCAGAAATTGTAGTTTCTTCAAGTACAATCTGAACTTCATAGTTGAAATTTTTGGCAAAATTGAAAATCATTAAAACTTTTGAAATCAATTGAAAAATCATTTTCAATTTTTTGTGCAGTCAAATTTTCTTTATTTGGAAATATGTGAATTGCTTAGAGAATCAAGAATTGTTCTAGCTCCTTATTAGTCTCCAAATTTCAAAATACCAGTATATACTTTTACATGTTAATGTGCTTGCATTCTTGTAGATTAAATCTATGGCCACTAGATTTTTTTTTTTTTTTTTTTCGTAGCAGTTATTGAACCCACGGTGCTTAACAACTGAGCCACATCCCCAGCCCTTTAAAAACATATTTTATTTAAAGGCAGGGTCTCATTGTGTTGCTTAGGGCCTCACTAAGTTATGGAGGCTCTCTTTGAACTCAAGATTCTTCTGCCTCAATCTCCCAAACTTCTGGGATTGTAGGCATGCACCACCACCAGTAGCAATTTCCACTAGATTTTTGGGGGAGCAGGGGCATACGAGGGATTGAACTCGGGGGCACTCAACCACTGAGCCACATCCCCAACCCTAGGACCCACTAGATTTTAAAAAGTCAAATTGGCTACTATCATGCCAGAATGGTGAACTTTTTGTATCAGTCCTTTACACAATATATTATTGAGAAGATTTGAGATATTATAGTAAAGTGGAAAAAATTCATTTTGTTAGGCATCTATAGCCCAGAATTATATTTCTTATTTCTATTTTTAGGATGCTAGAGAAATGGTAAAATGCTATTGGTCAAATTTTCCTCATTTATATTTCTTCATTTACAACATAAAAAAGCTTGATCTAGATTATCTACATTTTTTTTTGTCTTTACATAAGACAAAATGTAAAAATGCAGTTGGTTGAGATTGTTCATTAGCTATTGTTTATCAAAGCACATGTCCCATGGGTAGGAATAGGAGACAGGACATGCAGATTGTTGAAAAGTAATGTAAGATGTGGGACACTGGATGGAGGTTCTTGTAACCGGGGATTGATGTAAAGATTCTGAGACCTGGAGTAATATTCCAAATTGAGAATTGCAATCCTCAGGTAAATCAGATTCTAATTGGATGGATGTGGTGATAGAAAATAAAGGGAAATATTAAAAAGTAGAGTGGGAGAGAGGCTTCTGAAGAAAGAAATGCTTGTGCTGTAGAATTGGGTAAGATGGCCATATTGACATCTGGTTCTGTGACAACTACCCTGTGGAGAACTTGATACTCCTAGGCATATCCAAGCAGCAGGGAGAGTCATTGAAGCAGCAAGTATCCGCATTGCTCCAAGTTTTAGACAGTCTACCTAGTTTACCAGTTCGTTGAAATTGGCAGCACCATAACCACGAGACCTATTCAGGCCACAGGGTCTTGTTGACATTCAGGATGCTGACATTGACTGTGTATAGCACAGAGTAAGAAATGGTAGATATGTGTGGCAGTAAGGAGTGATCAGTCATTAAAATCAGCTAAGTGTCTTTCATACAACACCTGAATTTTTTCCTTCTCAAGGCCTAGTCTTTTTTCTGCAGTACCAATCCTTAAGTTTCTTTTCAGACCTTTCCAAATGGTGCTTTCTAATTGCAGTTTCCCAGTCTCCTAATATCACTTTTTTCATTAATGTAGAATTATTTCTTATTGACATGGGGAGAGATATCTGTTATCAGGGAAACAGAAACTGCTTCTCTCACTCATTTGTCTGTAAGTTTTGCACTGACAATGCATTTACTGCCTTCTGTATTTTATTCATCAAAAGATTTCTGCAACCAGAATATATTTTATTGCCTCAAAGGAGAAAAGAAAATCGTTTTTCAAAATCTTTTACAAGGTTTTTCACAAAATAGAATTATTTTATCATTTTTAACATTAATTACCACCCTGGTGTATTTTTCTTAATAAAAACCATTTTTTGAATAGAATATAATTAATATAAAATTCCCTTCTTAATCTTCTCTTCACCTATCAACTTAATCTCTTGGTACTGTATTTTTCTTTTTCTTTTTTTCCCCCCCTGCAAATAGAGGCATTTGGATTCAGTGAACTCTGAAGTCCCTTCAAGCTCTGACACTAAGTCTGAAAGTTAAGGATAATTGGAGGACTTCCCTCATTTTCTGAGGTTGAAGTCATGAAAAGTATCTACTGTGCTGCTTTCTAAAACATCCCATAGACTCACTGAAGTGAACAGACCATTGCAATATCTGACATTGCATGCTATTTATCTTTTGATAGTCCTCAAATGGTTGCCTCTCAGTCTTCCATGCAATGATTTTGCAGGCATTCAGTCTTTAAAGCGAGTGGCATTTTTCTAATTTTAACTCAGGTCAATCATTTGGGTGAGTATTGATGAACAAGCATTTGCTATAATCATGTCTCAAGTAATGTCAATCTGGATTGAACATGTGCCATGCCTAAGAGATTTCTTAATTAACCTGCTGACACTGCCAATGAGAGTTCAATGTTGTTTCAAAAAAGTCCTATAGCACATGCCCCTTTTCTATTTTTTTACCATTTGCTCTGACGTTCCAAGAATATGGTGTCTTTTAATTTCCTTATCAAAATTAAATTATTTTTATATAGATCATTTAAATGCATGATTTCAATTCCTTAAAATGCTGGTGGCTCAGAAATGTTTAACTACTCAGCTATGGGCACATTGAAGGAAGATATAAAGAGATATAAGGTAATGAGATAGGACCAGATGAGTTGTTTTTTTATGATTTAAGTTTAATTATTGATTTGCTTTTAGAAAAATTCATTAAGAAGTCATTTACCTGTAAATTATCACTTGAAAAGCCTGACTCCTGAGTCCCTCTCTCAGGAATCTCATATTAATGTCCTGTGTATGCTATTTTTCATGCCATTTTTGAAAGTGTAGTGAAACTGCTACTGTGATTTTCACTCTGGAAAACCTATTATATACCCATTTTATTTTCTATAATATTTGCTTGAATTTATTTGAAAATAACTAAATAGATATTATATATTCAATTAAAATAATGTTTATCATTAATTAATATATAAATTCAAAAGTATTTTTTTAAAAATTAAAGGATCACTTAAATATAGAAAATCTATAAAATTAATATTAAGTACATAGATTGATTATTTTTACATATGTATCACCCAGATCAACATATAGAACATTTCTAAACTTCAAGAATTTTCTTGGTGTTCCTTCTCAGTCTGTGTCTTCTCTCCCTTGTTGTAACTACTATTCTGTTTTCTACCATAATTTATAATTTTGTAAGAATTTTTTCGGGGATGGATACCAAGGATTGAATAGAAGGGCACTCAACCACTGAGCCCATCCTACTTTGTATTTTATATAGAGACAGGGTCTCACTGAGTTGCTTAGCACCTCATGTTGTGGTGTGAACTGACAAATCCAATCAATAAGAGTGTAAGTTATAGATTAGTAAAATATAGGTTATAGATTAGTAAAAAATATAGAGTATAGATATAAGGTTTTGATAAGTGAGATAAGACAATTATGAAGCAAGAACTCTTATAGACAGGCCTAAGACTCCATTTTGCTGCCTTCTATAAAAAACTGTTATAAGAGCTGTTTCTGAGAAACTGAAATGAAAACTGATTTCTTATTAAAAAAAATTGTCTTTCTGTACTTTGTACCCCACAAATTGTACCCTACTTAGGATGCAGTGGTGGTGAGCTATATCCTGGGTGTGAATTCCCTTGTGGGTCTACATGACTTTGAAGTAGATTCTGGCCCTGCCCCCACTTGCCCAAATTCAGGATATGACTGCCTAGCATCTGCTTGAACCGAAGACTGTGGTCAACTGAACTGCAAAGCTAATGCTTTTTTAGCTTTTGTTTATCGCTTGCTTGCTGACTGGAAAATTCCAGTCCTACCTAGAGCCCACAGGTCCCATAATAATATATTAATAATATAATAATATTATTATTATAAAATAATAATAAAATTATTATTTTATTAATAAAATAAAACATTATTAATGTTTTAATTTCTATGATTGGCTAGCTTACATGACCATAAGCAAGTCACTGAGTTGTGGTTTTTGTGCTTATATTCTCTTTGGATGGATCAGGAAGCAGCTCTCCTCCCACAGAGTTTGAGTCTCTGTGGTGGGTGACAGTCCCTGGCAGGTAAATAAAGCTCTCTTTTGATTTGAAATTCAGACTTAGAGTGCATTCTGGAGCAACTCCCCATAACACTCGCTTTTGCTGAAGCTGGCACTGAACTCTCAATCCTCCTGCCTCAGCCTACCAAGTCACTGGGATTACAAGCATGTGCCACCATGCTTGGCTGATTTTGTAAGAATTTTTATATTCAGATCCAAAGATAAGCTCCTGAAAGAGAGACCTTTAATCTTACAATATAATAGGAGTGGGGGTAAGAGAGAGACATGAAGAAATATCCAGAGTAAAAAAGCAATCCCTAATTTTCTTATAACTATGAGAATAATAACCCCATCTCAAATTTTATAGCATTTTTTATTTACACACATGAATACATTTATAATCATAATTGGTCCCCACTACACTTGAGTACAATGAATGCCATTATTCCATTATATTATTGATAAAAGTCAAAGTTATAAATGTTAACTTTCATGCCTGCATAAGGTTTTTAGTGCTGTGTAACAAAACACAAATTTAGCAGATTAAACAACACATTTATTGTCTCACAATTTTCATGGGTTAGGAAACTGGGATCTGCTCAGGATTTCACCAGATTGAAACTGGTTGGCCAATATTAAAATCTCATCTGAGTTATATATAAATTATATATATAATGTCATCTGATAATGTCATTTGATACTTTGATACTTGAGGTCTTCTTCCAAGTTCCCTGTTTGTTGGCAGAACTCAGTTCCCTGCTTATAGGACCAGTGTCCTTATTTTCTTGCTATCTAAGAGCCAGTGATTATTTTCAGTTCTCAATAGCCAACCCCATAGAATCGTATCTATATCATTTCTCTAGTCAGCTGGGGAAATTCTCTTATTTTGGATTACCTTGAGTATTGATAAGGTCTTACTTGGTAAGGTCAGACTCATCCAGGGTAATCTTCTTTCTTATTAACTCAAAGTCAGCTGATTAGGAATCTTAATGTCATGTGAAAATCTTTTCTACCATATAATACAATATTATCACAGTAGTAATATCTCATCATATTGAAAACATCTCTCTCATTCTTGGGGAGAATATTATATTGGGAGTGTATAATAGTGGGTAGGAATGTTGGAGGCCATGTGCATATAACTACATTAAAATTGTATAAACTAAGGTGATAAACTAAGACTTCTTGTTTCACATCTTTCATTCTTTATACAATACCCTTCTTTTGTACCAATATGAAGAGGTTAATGATATTTACAGAAGACTCTACCAGTTAGGTAAAGCTATCAATTATTGAATGCCATCATGTTCTATTATCAGAATTAAAGCTGTTGTCAATTTATGAAATAAGATTTTAGCCCTGTTTTATAGATATGGAATCTGAGGCTTATAGACAAAAAGTAAACTACTTCAGAACACATAGTTGTGTGTGAAAGCAAATCAACCAAGTTCTAACCCATATCCTATGCTCTTATATTACAGGCTCAAAGGTGAATTTTAACTAGACTCTAGAGGATGTGTAGATTCTAATAGTTATATAGTCACAAATAACAGTAAAAAAGAGAAACAGCAGCAAAAACAGCACCTTGAAATTGGGAAAGAGTCAGAAATGTTTGGACTGTAAGATTTCTGATAATATTTCTGAATTTTGCAACTAAATTTTCGCCTTCCCTTGAGATAGCATTTTAATGGCTAATACTTCATTTTGATACCATGGATGTACATTTACAAACACCATATGTGACCCTATGGAAGTTTGTTTTGTCTTATGTAAGGAACACGTTCATTTCCTATGCAGGATCTTTTTTCATCAGGACCTTTGGGAGAGATTCCTTTCTACTTTTCAGATGAAGAAGAGCTAAGCTCACTGGACTGAGTTACAATCATTTTTCCTCTTTGCTGCTTAGAAATTTTCCTGTTGCATTTTTGACACACCTATAACTTGCATCCAATTTTATGGTCAATGTGCATTCCTTTTGTGGGGGTCTCGCCTTCAATTAATGTATTTTATCTCTGTCTTACATTCTCTTTGAAACTAGTCCGTGTATGAATAAACAAATATATGCATAAAATTTAGGCAAGCTGTTTACAGAAACTGGTGCTGAATTTGAAGATAGGTAGGGAGCTCTGAAATATGATTGTCTGATGCTTAGCTATCAATCCTCCTGCACCAAGGTGAACCGGAGCACTAAATCACTAGCTTGGCTGCTATCTATTGTTAATAGATACGTGTGGCCTGGCCTGGACATGGCATTATAAAGGGTATGGTTTGGACCTACTGATACTGATTTCACTCTGATGTCTCCTTTTTCTTTTTAAACTCAGAGTAACTGGATGCAAAAGGATTTAAAAAGAGTAGTGAGAAATTAAGATTCTTTCAAAGTTACTTCAGAAGCTGTGTCAGCTCCATTTAGACAAAAGCGGGCAGGCACAGACTCACAGAGTGTGGTACATCAGCAAAGCGGTGATTGTTACAAATAATAACACTGCACTTCCCTTTCATTTTCAGAAATGTAAACTGTATTAGAAAGATAATGCGATGCAACTCTGTTGCAAACACAATTGTAGGAATTTTTTCTAGTGCTAAGTTATTTGAAAGTGTTCACGGCAATTGCTGCAGAAAACTGAGGAGTAAAACTTGGCAAAAGAAGTAAATAGAAAAACCTAGAATGTCATAAAAATTTCAGGAAAAAGAAAGGAGATGGCATAAGAAAGAACTAAAGGATCATATAATGTAAAATCATGGAAATGATGGGAAACAGAGTATGAGAATATGGAAGAAGAGATAAATATCCTTGGGAGCCATGAAGATTACTTGTACAATGAGAGAAGTTGAGTGGTGAGATGGCAGACACAAATCATATGCAGAAAGAGAAAGAAAATAAGTGTTTGTATCTGGAATGTCTTCCCCAAACTCATCTGCTATAGACTTGGTCCTCAATGTAGCAATATCCAGAGGTAGGGCTTTTGGGAAGTGATTGGATTATGAGAGCTCTACCATCACCAGTGGATTAAGCCATTTGATTAAAAGTTTGAATGGATTGTGTAGGGCAGGTGGAAACTATAGCAGGTGGACACAGTTAGAGGAAGTAGGTCACTGGGGGCATGCCCTTGGAGACCATATCTTTACCCTGGCTCCTTTAAACCTCCTCCTCTCTACTTCCTGCCTTCCACGAGCTGAACTACTTTCCTTCCTTATGTCCATCCATCATGATATCTTGCCTGGGCTCAGCCCCAAAGCAATGAAGCCAGTAGACTATGAATGAAAATCAAGGGCCAAATTATTATTTTTTTTGTTTGTCAGGTATTTTGGGTCGCAGTGACAAAAAGTTAACTAACACAATAAGATAATAAAAATGGAAAAGAAGATTTTTAAGAACAGAGAATGCTGAGAGGTACCAATCCTATGTACATTTGATGTATATATCACAATGAGTATTAGTGCAGTTAGAAATTGAATTGGAACAATAACAAGCTGCTTTCTTGTGGAATCAAGAGAAACATAAGAGATTTACATATAATTCATAGAAATTCTAATTTGATTTATTTTAATTCTTCTGTCCTCAGATAGCAGGAACCTAGGAGACAACTCTAGTCATTTAATCAGCATAATGAAAATGATTAGTCTAACTATAATATACATTTCAATGAATGCCTGTATTAGTTTCCTATGGTTGCTGTAACAAACAACCACAGTTTTTGTTGCTTGAAACAATAAACATTTTCTCACAGTTCTGGAAGCCAGAAATCCATTTCACTGTGTCTTAGCCATATTCCCTCTAAGGTTCCGAGGGAGAAATTTTTCCTTGCTTCTTCCAGTTTCTGATGACGCTGGCATTCTTTGACTTGTGGCTGCATATAACTCCAATGCTCAAGGCCAGCATCTTCAGATTTCTACCTTCTTCATCTTCTCATTACCTTCTTTGCACCAAAGTTCTGTCTCTCTCTTAAAAGAATACATATGATGGCATTTGGGGAGCAGCTGGGTAAATCCAGGATAACCTCCCCATCTTAAGATGATATTTAACTATATGTTTAAATAACTTTTCCCCAAATAAGATAAGACTAACATTTTCCAGGGATTTTTCCATGTGATATCAGTGGAAATTATCATTTAACTTACTACAATTCCTAACTTAAATATAAGATGGGTTCTTGGCAAAAAATAAGGACTTCAGTATGATTTTTTTAAAACCACTCAAGTTGTCTTGGCCCATATTCTGTTGCTATAACAAAGTATTTGAAGTTAGCTGGGCATGGTAGCCCACTCTATCATCCCAGTGACTCAAAAGGCTGAGGCAGGAGGATCTCAAGGTTAGTCTTAGCAACTGAGGCCCTAAGCACCTAAGCAACTTGTTAACACCCTGTTTCAAAATAAAAAATAAAAAGGGAAGGGATGTAGATCAGTGTTAGAGTTCTCCTGGGTTCAATTTCCACAATAAATAAATAAATAAATAAATAAATAAATAAATAAATAAATAAAACTTAGCCAAAATGCTTGAAGCTGGGTACTTATAAAGAAAAGAGGTTTGTTTAGCTTGCAGATTTGAAGGCTGAAAGTCCAAGGTCACATGGCATCATCTGGATCTATGGAGGCCTCCTTGGCTATGTCACAACGTGATGGAGGAGGGGAAAAAGGAACAGCTGCAGGCAGAAAGGGCCAGGTGCACAGGGTAGCCTTGCTTTAACAACCTACCTTCCTGATGGCTTCCTCCCTGCAGGAGACCAGCAGTAATTCCTGACTGAATACCTTCCACTAGGCTCTACCTCTACAGGATTCCACCTCCTCAACACCACCAAAACACAGGGGACCAAAGCTCCAGCACTGGAATCAAGCACTGGAATCCTTGGGGGGTGCCGGGAGAAACCCCATGGAAACCATAGCACTAGATCTTTCTTATTTGACCTTCACAAAGATATGATGTTGCTTGAATTCTAAGAATTAAACGAGGTTTGTAAAAGTGTGTTCTAGGTGACAAAATATTAATTAAATATAAGGTTATGTTAGTATTTAAGTAGCAAAAACAGATTCTATAATCTAATAAGATATTGGCAATATTTTACTGGATTAATAATAATGATAGCTAGGATAATATTATAGTGCTATATTGAGGGAATATGGAAAGTCAAGAATATTTTTTATCCTCTTTTTCTTTATTTTTGCTGGGTGGGTAATAGTACACACATTTTAGGGTTTTCAGGATTTAATTACATGGGTTATGTACATAAAATATTTAGAAAAGTGTTAGACACATTGTAGAGTTAGTTAATAATAATAAATAAAATAACAAAAAATGAAGTAGGAGCTCTAGGTAATTATTTGTAATTTAGAAAAGGAAGCACATGAAAATGGGAAGGAGGCTCTAAAAATGGTTGTATGAGATTGTCAAAGAATATTTTTTATATTTATTTTTTAGTTTTAGGTGGACACAATGTCTTTATTTTATTTTTATGTGGTGCTGAGAATTGAACCCAGTGCCTCACACATGCTAGGCGAGCGCGCTACCACTTGAGCCATATTCCCAGCCCATCAAATATTATTTTTGATGATAACTTTCAAGTGGAAACTATTTATTTAGTTATCCCTGCCTCAAAATTTACATTTTTCATTTATTACAATAAAAAATATACACATTGGAGCTGGGGTTGTGGCTCAGCAGTACAGCGCTCACGTAGAACATAAAAAGACCTGGGTTCAATCCTCAGCACCACATAAAAAATAAATAAGTAAAATAAATGTATCCAACTACAACTAAAAAATAAATATTAAAAATATATACACATCTTGTTTTTATATTTGTATTAGTTGTATAATGACAAAAATATAGCTCTAAGAACTGTCATAAGCATAACTCTCACAGTCCCGTAATATTCTAGGTAGTCCAGAAAATAGGCCTTTGAGGGATTAGGTTGGAGAAAGCACTAGAATTGTTGATCCTCTTATCATAAGCTTATGACTTTTTGCACATTGAAATTGAGTCACCTGGGACAAATACATAAAATAGTTAGAGGATTACCTAGTATGTTCAATAAGAAAAGTGTTATGACATTCTATTATGGGAGTCCCCTGGTAGAGGGACCCAGGAAAGTCTTCATAGTGGAGAAGGAATTTGAGCTGAGTCTAGAAAAATGAAGAGGAGAATTCCTTTTAGGCAAAAGTGGTGAAACATTTCAGATTAAAAAGACAAATCATGGTGACCCGAAAGGACATGGTATGTTCAAGGAATTGTGACTGGCTGTTCAAATTAGTTTAGTGAGCATTTGTAGTATTTGAGAGATGATTTTGAAAAGAAATCATGCTATCAAGTAGTTCATAGGACTAAAGAGTTTTCCTTTTATCTTGTGTGGCATGGAAGAATTTCATATGAAAAATTGTTTCTAGTTTAGAAAATATATCCTGAAGCCACAGATGTGTGTGTGTGTGTGTGTGTGTGTGTGTGTATGTGTGTATGTGTATTTGGTACTGGGGATTGAACTCAGGGGCACTCAACCACTGAGCAACATCCACAGCCCTATTTTGTATTTTATTTAGAAACGGTGTCTCACTGACTTGCTTAGCAACTCTCCTTCTCTGAAGCTGGTTTGAACTCATGATCCTCCTGTCTCAGTCTCCCAAGCTGCTGGGATTATAGGCATGCCCCCTCGACACCTGGCAAGCCATACATATTTTATATATGTCTTTTTATTTCCCACTAAATATATCCATAAATTTACTAATAGTGAAGGCATTCTGTAACACCTAGGAGATAGAGAGTTATTCTGCTCTTATAATTGCACTTCCAAACTTATTGCCAATAAATGTTACAGTTGAGAGACTATAGACTGTGGAAGGGAGCCCCAGTAAACAGATAGAATGATTCATCAATTCTTCCTAGTCTAGGCTCTCTAGAATTCTAATAGCATCTCCTAATACAGAGTGAAATATGAATAAAAGGATGGAATTCAGAGCAGGTGCTTGGGGAGACATATTTCAGGTTTTTAACTAAGGGCCAGACCTTTGAAGTAAAGAATCTCATGGAGGTTCATATAGACTTTGCACATAGGGATCCAGGAGACTGGGAAAAAAGCTAGATAAAAGTTGGAAGTATTATGATATTAGCATCTGACTCAAAAACAATAAATTTCTCTGAAATTATAGCTGTTTTTCTTTCCCTTAAAACCTGTCCTATCTCCCAGGGAGTTCATACTGGCTCTTGAATTTGCAAAATATAATAACAAAATAAATTGATATCCATCTTATCTACTTCCCTACCTACCTAATCACCTATCCACACTATTTTTACTTTTTGTATTTATTTCATATTTTATTTTTATCTATTTGTTTTCTGGGACTAATAACACAGATATGGTTACAATTGCTGACACATTCAGTACTTACCAACATTAAATGACTTACAAAGAATTAGACATTCAAAACTGTATCTGAGCACTCACATCAAATAACTTTAAATAAAAAGATTTTAAATGTTTTATTTAATAATGAATTGATATAGAGAGAATGTAAAATAAAGTCAGAATGTTTCAAATAAGAGAAATAGAGGGCTGAAGCTGTAGCTCAGTGGCAGAATGCTTGCCTAGCATGTGTGAGGTACTGGGTTCGATCCTTAGCACTGCATAAAAATAAACAAAATAAAGGCATGTTGTCCATCTGCAACTACAAAAAAAATTAAAAAAAGATATAAAGCTTTTTGAATTAAAACAGAGTATTAAAATTAAAAAGACACATTACATATAAATCCATTTTATAGCAACAGATTAACCATTTGTTATATTTGATGATTAGAAGATTACTTTAAAATCAAAACAGCATAGTATTGCCCTGGGTGTGATGGTACATAAATAATCACTGCTGACTGAGAGACTAGGTAAGGATGATAGCAAGTGTATAGTCAGACTTGGCAAATTAGTGAGATCTTGTACCTCGACCTGCAGGGTCACTAAGGTGGTGAGGGCATGGAGAAAACATAAACAGACACACAAATAGAGAAAAGCTGGGTCTCAGAGGTTGACTCCTCCTTGGTGGGAAGGTATTGACACACAACTATATAATTATAACATCCAAAGGATTTAATGTGAGAAAGTTTCTTCAAAGTAATCAGAATCAAAGTTTTGAGTATGAGCAGCCCAATTATGAATATCAGCTTGCACTCATAACTTTCTATCCCTGAGTAGCTGGTGTCTGAACATCAAGGTCAAGAACTGAATATCTCCATGGCTGGCACAGATCCTCCTATTGAACAGGGCATCATCATCACAGCAACTGGGCAGTCTCACATTAACATTTTCCACATCAAGAATTCCCAAGAGAGGCATCATCTCTATCACAGGACAGTTCAAGTTCCATAATTCAGTCACCAGTTCTGACAATCTTGTATCAAAACAAAATTAAAAAGGTGGAGGGTAGGGCTGGGGATATAGCTCAGTGTTCAAGTGCTTGCCTAGATTGCACGAGCTCCTGGGATTAATTCTCCATTTTTGCAACAACAATAACAATAATAAACAGCATGGTGCTAATATAAAAATAGACACATAGACCAATGGAACATAGTAGAGAGCACCCAAATAAATCCACACACAAAGGCCAATTGATGTTTGACAAAGATGCCAACAAGTTATGATGTGGAAAGGACAGTGTCTTCAATAAATGGTGCTAGAGAAACTGGATAGCCAGGTGCAAAAGAATAAAATTAGATTCTCATCCCTCACTATAACTAACCCCCAAATAGATTGAGGACTTAAATGAATAACCTGAAACATGGAAGACCAGGAAGAAAATATAGGGGAAATTCTCTATGGCATTGGTTCAGACAATTTTTAAAAAATATACAAACCCCAAAGTATAGGCAACAAAACAAAAATGGACTAATGAGATACAAACAACTAAAAAAGCTCCAGCATAGCTAAGAAAACTATAAA
The DNA here is from genome assembly GCF_047511675.1 of Marmota flaviventris. Taxonomy (NCBI): domain Eukaryota; kingdom Metazoa; phylum Chordata; class Mammalia; order Rodentia; family Sciuridae; genus Marmota; species Marmota flaviventris. Next base: position 27,006,047 of record NC_092498.1, read on the forward strand.
GAGACAGACTTTGGGGTAGGAGAGCACATTCATAAGCCATGCCTAATAATGGATTAATTTCCAAAAGGTATAAGAAACTCAGACAATTAGATAATAAAAAACAAATAATTTAATTTAAAAATGGGCAATGACACTCTCAAAAGAGGACATAACATGGCTGACAGGTAGAGCTGGGGATACAATTCAGTTGGAACAGTGCTTGTCTCACATGCACATAGCCCAGGGTTCAATTCCCAGCACCATAAATAAATAAATAAATAAATAAATAAATAAATAAAATGGCTGTCAGGTATATGATAAAAAATAAAAATTACTAATAATTGAGTTATGAATAAATAAAATCAACAATTAGATATTGCCTTACCCTAATAAGAATAGTTATGTTCAAGAAAACAAAAATGTAAGTAAGGAGAGGATGTGGAGAACAGGGAACACTTGTACAGTATTTGTGGGAAAGTAAATGTTTATATCCAGATGAAAAACAGTGTGGAAGTATCTAAAAACATTAAAAATATAACTTCCATATGATTCAGCAATCCCACCCCTGAGTATAAATTGAAAGGAAATGAAACCAGTGTTTGAAGAGACATCTTCACTCCTGTTTGTTGCAGCCCTAATTTGTTGCAGCCCTAATAGTAAGAAATGGAAGCAACCTAAGTATCCGTCAGCTGGGGAATGGAAAATAAAATGCTGTACACGTACACAATGGCAGGAGTCCACTATTCAGCCATAACAAGAATGACATTCTGTCATTTTTAACATCATGGATGGAACTGGAAATCATTATGTAAATGAAATAAGCCAGGTACAGAAATACAACAACTGTACGATCTCACTCATGTGGAATCTAAATAACGTTGATCTGGAAGTAGAAAGTCAAATGGTGGTTCCCAGAGTTGCAGAGAGTTGGGGAGGATTGATCATTGGATACCAAGTTGTAGTTTGTGAGAAGGGGCTAGTTTTGGTGTACAGTAGAGTGACTGTAGATGGGGATTCTGTTCTGTGTATCTCCCAAAGCTAGGAGAAAGGATTTGAATGTTTTGTCCATAAAGAAATCAGACATGTTTGAGGAGATAGATATATATTTAACCTTATTGTACAATTTATATATATATAGCTAAACATCACAATACCTCATTAATATGTACAATTTTATGTTTTTTTATCAGTTAAAATGACCTTAATTTAAACAATAAAATTGGTAGGCTATGAAGAAAAAAAATCATATGCATGTGTGTCTGATAACAAGGATTGTTTATAAAAGTCTCTGACAGACTACAATCTTTCATAAAGTCCACTGCAACCTTACACAAAAAGACTTCTGTGAGAACATCTGCCCAGCAACTCTCCTTTTAGTCTCAAACCAGCAGCACCCTTGTTGTTAATCATTGTGACCAAGGAGTATTCTTTCAAAGTCCTTTGTGTTATACTTTTCATTTTGCAAACTTGCCCTCACTTCAACCTCTTTAAATGCAACACACAGTTTGCTATGTCACATATGTTCACATACTCATGGAAATGTTGTTCCTGAATAAATTTAATTCTTTTGAGTGTAAGAGAAAATATATATTCACAATGGAATAATATTATGTCTTTTAAAAGAAGGAAATTATCTAATTTACAACAATATGGATGAACCTGAGGATATCATATTAAGTAAACTAGGTCAGTAAGAAAGATAGATGTTGTATGATCTTAATTATATGTGAATCTAAAACTTTGACTCAGTAAAATGATAGTTATCAAAGCCTGGAGAATAGGGGTAGGGGGATATTGGTCAAAAGACTTAAAATTTCTTACGTTAGGAGGAATGCTTTCAAGAGATCCATTGTACATTATGGTGCCAGTAGTTAATAGCAATATTTCATATGTTTAAAAATTGCTGAGAGTAGATTTTAAGTATTCCTACTGCAAAAATAATATGTATGAGAAGTAATGCATGTTAACTTTATTTAGCTATTCTACAATATATACATTTAACATCATATTGTACATCATAAATATATACATTTTTACTTGCCAATTTCGAAAATAAATGAAAAAGATATGCTTAAAATATGTCACAGAATTTAGAATAATGATGGGTTTGGAATTCTAAAGGAGAACTGTAACAATGGATTTTCTTAAAAACCAGGATTTACTTATTTCCAGAAGCAGTGTTTTTCACATACTAACAACTTTCAAAGCAAGTTAAAGTCTAACAGTTTATACCCCAGGACAATTGTCTCTGCTGCTTTATTTGTGTTAGATTTTAATATCTCTCAAACTGAGCCGATGACATCACAGATTTGCTGAAAATGAGAACAGCAGTTACAGAAGTATCAAAGAGTAGCAATGTTCAAAACAGGCAATTGAGGAGAAACAGAAATAAAAAGAACTGATTTAAAAAAAAAAAACAAAACAAAAAAAACAAAAAAAAAAACAATAACAACAAAAAACCTACCTAGAAAAAGGCAAGAATTTCCAAATTGAAAAAAACTCTCTGGGAAGCAATAAAGATAAAGGCCAAAGCTGGCTTTATTTTGGTAAATTTTCTTAATTTCAATGATTAAGAGAAAATCATTTGAGAAACGAAAGAGAAAACAAAACATACACAAATAGCAAAAATCATAGTTTCATTAAACTTCTCATCTCTTCTTCCCACCCTCCACAGCTAGGAGTCATTGCAGGGCTTCACTCTGGAGCTGAACATTGACCAAAGCTCCTGGTAGGCTCTTTTTAGCTCTGGCAAAACATTACCCTCTCCCTCTCCCACATGATGTCTCAGATGTGCCTGGAAAGAATCTTGTGACTGGAGTTACAGAATTTGGATTCTGGCCCTTGTTTGTTCTCAAAGTCTCTTTACTTTACCAAGAAATTCTAGGAGTTAGAAGATTTGTATTCTTGCTCTGTCCCAACCAGACATCCCATGTTCAAATGGGAAATTCTACACAAGACTTCAATTTCCCTATATAATAAGTGATTTGATTTAATTCAATGCTAATGACTGTTCTGGACATATCATTATTCAATAGTGAGGTGGTCTAAAACATTTTTTACGGTCATAGCAGAGTTTGAGAGGTAGCTGTGTAAATAAGAAGCAGAGGCCAGAATGCCATGGACATATGGGTTTTAAAAAAAAGTTTCAGTGATATTAACAGTTTTATTCACAGTGCATCCTACCTAGTGACCTTCAAATCCACTCCAGACTTGCCAGAAGAAATGGAAGCACTTATCATGCCTACCCAGAGTTTTGGCACTATTACCATAATTTTAACTTGAATGGAATATTTTTTTGGAAGTAATTGTCATCTCCAATTTTAGACCCATGACTGCTAGACCAATTAATTAGCAATTTTCTGATTAATAATATTCTAAGTCAAGGGAAGAATATTGAATAATTTAAAATGAAATTTAAAATATCAAAAAATACTTTAAGCAAAAGCATTTTTATATGTTACCAGAAAATATTTGTTGTCTTCCTAATATTATATTTTAGCATAGTATTCAATATCCCTATGAAAATCAAAAATTGTTTTGAACCATTGTCTTTATAAATAAGAAATTCTCTTTAATAACATTTATGGCGTATTAATGCTTCTCTTCCAGACAAGTATATATAACAATGGATCAATGAGAAATCTAGCAACATATAACACTCAAGTTTAAGATATAACAATCTTGTACCAGTGACTAAATGGTAAAATAAAAGTTTATGATCGTTAAGTTTAGAGATCATTTCTAATGATGTGTGCTGAATACATCGCAAACTAGGACCTAATCATATTGTGATCATAAATTATAAATGGTCATGACCAAGCAGAAAGAAGTTCATTAAAGTGAAGTGCACCTTAAAAGTGTAATTGGAGAGCTCCTGGCTAAGTATGATCATAATCATCTAGCCTATGTGAAACAGGAAACACAAGCCACTTGGAGCAGGAGACCACAGTTTAAAGGATAACTCAGTTGTTGCTGCTTGCCTCACTCTGGTGGTAGGAGAGTGTAGGGAAGGATTTTGTTTTAGAATGATTGATTTTGCCACCTTTAAATGACTTTAGAGTTCGTTTTTTTCCCCAGTACCTAAAGTGGTTTTTACCATAATTCCAAAGAAAGGTATGAATTGAGGATATGCTATTTATAAGAACAATGTTAAAATAGTACTTTCCTTCAAATGACTTTGGAGTCACAAAGTACAAGCACAGAAACATAATGCTTACCTAATTGTATCCATAGACATAGGTATTACTCAAAAAATTCTTTATGCCACAAATTGGAAGAAACAAAGTCCCAACTTTTGAGTGGTATTTATTATTATTTAGCCATTTTCATTATAGAAGAAAGTGAAATGTGTGACATGTATATGTTAGATATCATATTTTTTTATCAATTTATAGAAGAATATTATTTATTTATACTCCCAAAGCAGAGATTTCTTATTAAATATTTGTGATATTTATGTATTTGAAATACACTTCTGATGAGAAATCCACAAGATTTCTCATATTAAGAGACTTTTATATAAATAGTTATTTCTCAGAGCTTGTCAAAAATAATAATGTAACACAGTTTGTGATATAAAGCATGTAATGAGAATGTCATCCAGCAGCACTTTATACATTTTAAACATTAAACTGACTTAATATTATGGTGATATACAATATATAAAAAAAAGGAGAGTGCACTTCTTAAATTCAAGACATTCACTAAGAGTAATAGTTTTTAAAGGAGACAGTTGAACAGAAACATACAAAATCTAGTTGCATATTAAAAACAGCAGAGCTCAGGAAAATACCTAATAAACAACAAATTATAATAGTGGCACTCAGTTGGATTGCTAATAATATTTTAAAGTAGGATTGCTGATATCTTAATGTTATGGACAATATTGAATTGAGACTAATATAAACCTAAAATGTAATTTATACATTGCTTCAAATGATAATAGAAGATCAGGGACTTATTTTGGGACAGCTCAAGTCTTCCCAGTTTTTTAAAGTCATTTTCCAAGGCGCAATCCTTTAGCTAGTTTTCAAACATCCTCTGACTGTGGAAAGAAAGCAGTGAGCCATTTTTTCTTCTTTTATAGTAAGTTTTCATAGCAAATACATGTAGGTGGTTGTACCCATACACCTCAGGCTTTTTCCAAGCTCTAGGACTTGTATATATCACATGAAAAGACTATTACTACTGAAAGAATGAGTGAGCAGATTCAACAGCATTGATCAGTATGATATACTCTAATAGCATTCGGCTTTGGAATTTAACTGTGCTCGGTTTTAGGATTTCACAGCTTAATGAGATTGGCATTCAGGCTTCAGGGATTTCACAGTCTATTGGAAAATTCAGACTTGACAGCACATCATAATAATAGGATGTGATGATTAAAGTTTGTACAAAGTGCTAAATCAGTATGGGATGCCCAACACTTGCCGTGGCAAGTTGAAGAATACTTCCTAGAGAGCCTTTTATTGAACTTCTGTATCTAAATGGAAATAGTTTTATCTTCTGTGGATTATTATTTCATCTAAACCTACCCTTAACTATCTTTCCAAATTTCCATTCATTCATGCTCCAGATATTTTACTATTTATATATAGGCTCCTGAGGTATAGAGATTTAAAAAAAAGATGGACTGCATTAAAGCTAGATATACCCTTTCCATATTCTCTATGAAGTGAATACCCTTTCCATATTCTCTATGAAGTGAATACCCTTTCCATATTCTCTATGAAAGTTCTAAGACAGAAGGCCAAGATATCTGTCAATATTGCAAGAAACTGTGTTAGATATTATCATAGATTTATGCACAAATTTCCAAGGAAGAGTGAAATCAGCCTAATTATGAAGGCAGTACAATAAAAATGACTCAAAAAAGGACCCCGAGATAACACTTGAATTAGATCTTGAAGAAGGAGCAGTCAAGTAGCTGGACTATGGGAAGAGGTCTAGGGGAATTTTCATGGCGAGGTAACCTACTGTTTCAAAGGAAGTCTAGTAGAGTAGAGGAAGGAGAATGGGGGAGAAGAGGGAAAACTGGAGGGAAAAGTGGGGGATATCATAAACTGAAATGAAATTCCATGCGTCTATGAGTTTGTTAGGATGAACCCAACTACTGTGTATAACGATAAAGCTCTAATAAAAAAATAAAACATGAAAAAAAAAATCAGGATAATGTCCTGTATTCACATAGCTACAATGTATTAATGTATTTGGAAAGAGAGGTGGGTTTATATATTCTTTGGTTGTACTTACTCTGAAAGTAGCTAGCCAATGAGGAATTTAATGGAGTGAATTTTCATGTTAAAAGGGACACCGAGAGAAGAATGAAAAATAAATTGGAGGAAAAGTGACTTGGAAGAATTTAGAAGGCATGTAATATTCCTTGCAAGAAATGACAAATGTCTCAACCAATGCAGCGGCAGTGTGGATAGAGAAGTTGATAAATGATTTAGAGCCACTGAGGAGAAAAATTAACAGGAAATTTTTTTTTCATCTGTTTGTTTCATGAAGAATTTAAGGAAGCTTATAGGAATATATAACATTCGAAACAAAAATATGTATTAGGTTTATAAAATTACATTATTGTCAAGATAATTTGGTGATTGACCCATTAGCAATTGAGTAAAAGAAAACGGTGAAAAGAAAATTGTACCTTGACTTTTTTTTTTCTTGCTCAGCAAATAGACAGATGCAATTCTTTACTGAAGCAGAAATGAACATGTGAAATTCTCCTTGTTGGAGAATTTTTGTACATATTGAATTTAGGTACTTATGATTTATATGGATTAAAACCACTCAAATGGCAGTTGGATAGTTTTGTTTAACAATCAAGAGAATGATTTGAGAGACATTAAAATAATATAGTATCAGATATTTCCTTTAAAAATTCACATAAAACCATCTCAAATCTCACTCTCAGTGGTTTAAAACAATTGGTGCTTATTTCTTACTCTGAGGTCTGAGGATTGGATGGGGGCTGTGCTGGATTAGGTTGACCTTTTCTTTAGGCTGCAGTTGATCTCAGTACTGCTTCATGAGTCTTACCTTGCAATCAGAGGCTGCCCAAGGGAAGTTCTTTTCATGGTGGATGGCTTAGATATAAGAGGAATAAGCAAGAGTACATGTGGTCTCTTGAGATCTCAACATGCACCTAGCAAACTGACCTTATGCTTATATTCCATTGATCAAAACAAATCACATGGGCAAACCCACCATCAAAGGATCTGAGAAGTATACTATGACCAGAGGTGACTATGGAGAGGGTAGGGAAAAAAGGGAACATTGTGACTCAAAAGTGTAACCTGTGAAGTGTAGTGTTTGAGCTTAACAAGGTGGAATGACATCCCTCACTGAGAGTGAGTAAAGTAAAAATTAATGGAAATTCCAAAATTAAAAAAAGCCATGTGTTTAAAGTCATGGTTGTAAAACCTAAACATATCCATGAATTCAAATGAGAAATACTTACCTTTATTTATTTTAGGCTCGAAAATCATGTGATCTGCTCCAAATACTCATTTTCCAGATTCATTCCAATGAAGGAATGTTTGAACTGACAAATTTTGAGGATTTTCTTTGCTATGCATTTATTATTTTACATCTGATGTTTGTGGCTTTAAAATGTAGACATATCAACAAAAATTGCTGCTCTGTTTGGTGGGAGGGAAAACCATCAGGGTAAACAGGAAAATGCATGGACATGAAGAAAGAAGATTTTTGCATCTGAAAGTCTGAAAGGATAAGATTGAAAATAATTACACATGCACATGCTTAAATGTCAAGGCATTTGGAACCAGTACATAGCTGAAAGAATAACATGTGATGGTATTTATAGAAATTACTGGATCTTTACAATTTCTTATACTCCCATTTAGCACTCTTCAGAAGTATCAAAATAGCTCCCTTTTCTTTTGAAATCTCTTGATACCAGTTTATCCAATGTTACCTACATTCTTCTGTTCATCAGATTCTTACAGACTGATAGAGGTTGCTTAAATATTCTTAGGGTGGATTTAGCTTATTCTCCAACACTTTTTTTTTTCTTTAGCAATGAATTTTTGACCATAAGCAAACTAAAAGATAATAATTTTTTCTTATTTGGTGGTATATTTTTCCAGTTTTTGTACTAGTTGATATGCATATTGAACTGCATTGATTATTTATTTTAATACTGTTTACACTGGGAAATGATCAGGTTATTCATCTATTAATACATGCCTTACTGGGGCTTAATAATTTTTAAATAATTTAACAAGTAATAAATACATGTAATTATGTTACTGAAGGAACAATCATAGGATTAACATAATTTTACTCTCCTTTGTCTGCATTTTGACTTCAGAGAAATACATGTTGATAGCAAAAGTTCAATCAACAGTATATGATTATTCTTTTGCAAGAAGAGATGGCAAAAGACAGAATGTAGTTTACAGAGGTCACAAATCTATGAAAGTTCTGCAAGCTAAATGGGACTGGATTGTAGTGCGTATCAATTATTGTGTTATTTCAGTAGTAGAATGATAAATAAAAACAAAACAAAACAAAAACAGATGAAATTGTTACCAAATTGATAGCATGTATTAGGGAAATAAACTTTCTTATCCTCAGAATAAGAGTTTGAAGAGTTTTCAGTTGAAAACTGCTCTTAAGATAAGTGAGAGATTAATGTTGAAATAGTGGCAAAACTACATGAGATGAACATCGAGCCTGTTCAATAAAATACCAAGAAGAAAAGAAGTGTATTTAACTGAAGGACTAAGAAATTGTGGTTTGGGAACAGAAAATGTTAAAAATCATGGAAAAAATAAAAACAATATCTCCATATACTCTTGAGAATTTGCAATAAATAAATAGTGAAAAAAGGTAGAGGTGATATTAGTGTGCAGAGAACTTTATTCTTTAATGTCATAGGTCAAAAGATGTTAGTATAAGCTTGTTGAGACAGACAACATAAGTATTTTAAAATGCATAAAGAGAACACTAGAAATAGCTAGAAAAATAAATACAAGATAAAATCCAGTGAGAGAGGGAAACGAAGTCTTGAGGAGGAATGAAAGTGGGAGCCTATGAAGAAAGCTCCTGTGCCAATCATTTTGTGGCTGCTTTCTCCTCCACTTTATTTTTAAAGAGAGAGAGAGAGAGAGATAGAGAGAATTTTTAATATATCTATTTTTTAGTTTTTGGCAGACACAACATCTTTGTTTGTATGTAGTGCTGAGGATTGAACTCGGGCCACACACATGCCAGGCGAGCGCGCTACCGCTTGAGCCTCATCCCCAGCCCTCTCCTCCACTTTTTAAATTTGCCCTGTTCTTTAGCACAGAAATTAACTCCTAAATTTTTTTTTCTAGGACTCTAACTTTGCACAGTGTCCTCTAATTTTTGCTAAGTGCTCAGTTTGCCAATAGCAAAATCCAAACCAAAGCCTGAAATAGTGTATTGCTTAGAAAGGTAGGGGGAAGCCTACTTCCCTGTGGGAGACTGGTTACTTTGGACCTCTTTCTTCACTGACATGAAGGTTTGTTCTCCTGGGTGAATATAGACCTATCCCTATGCATGTATTTGTTTTGGCATTTCCAACCTGCAGTGCAACTGCCATTACCACCAACACTGGATTTACAAAATGCCTTAGAAGACCTCAACATCCCACATGCTTCTGTCCATGTAAATGTTTTTCTTTCTTTCTTTTTTTTTTTTTAATCACAGACCTCACATTAGACATATTTGTCTTACATAAATGTGGAATAGCTTACTAAAAACCAGAGTTACAGGGTGGGCTAGGAAACAACATCCAGTGCAGTTAAATGCTATCCTATGTGGACTTCAGTCTGTTGACCAAAAGCCAATAGATCTTGTCAAAAGTAACACATCCAAAAACTTGGGATGGATTGGTAAGTGGCCTCCTCTCAAGTTATCCAATTACCTACTTACAGAATTTTGTCTTCTGTCCTTATAACTCTGCTCTTTGCTCTGTTAGTAATCTTGAAGCAAAAAGGAGAATAGTGTTTTTGTTTAGACATTAGGGGTCCCCCCAAGAGCTCATGTGTGAGATAATGCAAGAAAATTTAGAAGTGAAATGATTGGGTTATGAGAGACTTAAATTCATTAATCCCCTGATAGGGATTAGTTGGGTGGTAACTGTCGACAGGTAAGGTGTAGCTGGAGGAGGTAGGTGATTGGGTGCATGCCTTTAAGAAATGTATTATTTTCAAAGAATAGAACCTTGTCTCCATGCATCACCCTCCCTGCTTCCTGGTTCCATGTCATTAACTGCTTTGCTCCACCACAGTGATCTGCCTCACCTAAGGCTCTGAGTAATGGAGTTGGCCATCTATGGACTGAGACCTCTGAAATAAACTTTTCCTCCTCTATATATTTTTGTCTGGTCTTTTGGTCACAGCAAGGGAAAACATAAACTGACTATTGTACATCAGGGGTCTTGTCAATAGTTTTGTTGAACTTGAAAGTTGAAAATGTCATCTAGACTATGTTTTGACCTCTTTAAATTGAGTAGACAGTCTAGTTTAGTGGTAAACTTGATCAATCCAGGACAAGCAAGATGATTAAAGAGCAGACACACCAGAAAGATGTTATAGAAGATAGACTCCCATACTTACCTGGCAGGGGAGATACCATGATCATGAAGACAGACTCCTATTTACAATGAAAAATTTTAAAAGATAAAAGATATAAGAGTAAATCTAACAATAAATTAGCAAGCTGTTGTTGAAGGATTCTTTGATGTGCCATTTGAAAAACACTATTGATGACTTGAACAAATAAAAAAAGTGCTTTTGGGTAAAAGGATTTATCATAATAATGAATAGCTTTTAAATTAATCTGAAAATTATAGAATTCTAAAATCACATTAAAAGTAATAATAGAATTTCTGAAGAACTAGAGAAGCTAATTACAAAGTTAATATGTTAAAAAGAAAAGAATAGTTAGAAAATTGAGTGAGAACTATATCCAGTATCTACTTATAAGAGTAATTAAAATATAAAAGCCAGAAGTGACTAAAATGAGGTTATTGTATACAAAAAAGTAAAATTAATGGAAAGTAATAAAGGTGCAGAAATATTAAATACAAATTTAATAAATGATGCAGATGTCACAGTGGAGGGATATGGTTCTATTCAACTTAATAAGAAACATTTATCAAAAGCCTAGATTTAAATTACTTTAAATGTTTGAATACTGAATACTCCTACCACTTGTGTTCAATATTGTATTTGTAGTCCTAGCCAGTGCTATATATCATAAAAAGGAAATAAAATTCATATATGTCAGAAAGAATAAAGATAGACTCCGTGAGGATATTCAGAGTTAACCTAAGGGATCCCATAAACACAAATACTAAGGTGACTGAATCAGCTCCATTTTAAAATCATACTACTCGACATTGAAAATTTTAAAATACTGAGTATAATAGCATCAAACATATAAAACAATTGGAGACAAATATAGCAAATTGTGTATGACACCTAATCAATGAAAACTACAACATGTGGAAGAGATTAATTAAAGATCTATTTAACTAAGTAAATATACCTATGGGTTGGCAATCTCAATATTGTTAAGATGTCTATTATTCTCAGATTGATCTATAAACTTGATATAGTTTCATTTAAAATCTTTACTTTTTTATTGGTTGTTTTTAGTTATACATGGCAGAGTCCATTTTGATACAATTATATAAGCACATGATATACCTTATTCTAATTAGGACCCCCATTCTTGTGGATGTACATGATGGTGAGATTCACTGTGGTGGATTCATACATATTCATAGGAAAGTTATGCCACATTCATTCGACTTTCCTTTTCCTATGTCTCCTTCCTTCTCTTCATTCCCTTTTGTCTAATCTACTGAACTTCTAATCTCCCCCCACCCTTTATTGTGGGTTAGCTTCCAAATATCAGAGAAAAAATTCGACCTTTGTTTTTGGAGATATAATTTTTGTGAAAACTGACAGGTTAATTCTTAAATGTATATTTTAAAATACATTAGATTAGCTAGAACAATTTTGAAAAAGAAAATAAACAATAGGAGGACTTAATCTATTTGATTTCTAGTCTTACTATAAAGCCACGTAATCTATTATTCATGTAAGAACAGATCAATAGAACTGGATATAGAATCCAGAAATAGCCCCACACATATATAGTGAATTGATTTTTAATAAAAATACTAAGATAATTTGAGGTAGAAAAATAGTTTTTTCAAGATATGGCTCTGGCACAATTTGATACTTATGGACAAAAGTAAATGTCTTTTACTAACTCACAATGACATGAATATTATCCAAAAAGTGATCATAGACCTAAAAATAAATTCTTAAGCTACAGAAATTCTAAAAGATTCATAATAGAAAAATTTCAAGAACTTGGTGACTCTTTTTTTTTTTTTGGCTATGACAGCAAAAGCACAGATTACAAAAGAAAAACATTGATTAATCAAATTTCACAATACTGAAAATTTTAGTCATTAAAAATGTGAGAAAATAATAAGCCAGATCATATGAAAATATGTGTGTGTATGTTTTTGACAAAACACAGCATTCTTAACATATACAGTCTTAAAGCTCAGTAAAATAAAAACAATTGAGTAAAAACAAATGATAAAAGTCTTGAACAATATTGTCATTATAAAATTTATCAAATTATACACTTAAAATGAGTACATTTTGTTGTATACAAATGACATCTCAATACAGTTGAAGTAAGCATAATAAGCAGAATTAAAAGGCAGAAATCTTTATGGGAAAAAAATTGCCATGAGTCACAGACCATATGCTCAATTGTTCATAATGAAAGAAGAACTAATTTTAAAAATTTAAAAATTCTAATAATACGTAGAAAAATAAAGAATGCACATGAAGAGAAAGCCCATACCAAAACCAGGAAAGAAAATGATAAATTCAATTTTAAACAAAACAGAAATTAAAATTATGAATTGACAATATTTTTACCTAAATATTTGATAGATATTAAAAATGTGATAATTTGGCAAGGTTCAGAGAAATGTCTTTTCATATATTTTTTTGGTTGGGTGGAATGCCAACCCAACATATTGTCAAATTTTATTACAGGAGCCATACCATTGACTCAGAATTCTACACTTAGAACTGTATTCATTAAAAAAAAAAATAGTATGACTGAGTTGATTTATATAGAATAATATTCATTGTAGGGTTATTTGTAATCACATAACAACGAAAATAACAATGTTCACAGTACAAGGAGTTTCCATAAATTGGTTATATCTATGGTGTGGACTAATACAGAGCCAATGCAAAGAATTAAACAGCTCTATATGAACTAATTAAAAGGAGCCCCCAAATATGAAGTTATAAATGGATCTGGGTCAAAAACAAGGTTCAGGACTGTACACACACACACACACACACACACACACACACACATATACACACACGTATGCATATCTATGTGGCTGAGTGATTTGTTTAGATAGAAAATCAAAATTTTGCCCTTTCATTTGGACATTGATTTCTCAGAGCATGATGGCAAACTGACTTTTTCCAAGTGTTTTGAGGTTGGAGAAAAAGCTCATCTTTTAGAACTTATATGCACAATCTTAATTAACTTCTAAATTCAATAATTGATTCTGTTCACCCTTCAGATGTGCATGCATATCAGAAAAAGAAAATGCAAGTAAATGGTTTTATGAGCCACTACACATAACCATTACATAATACTGAGCATTTTTCTAGGATTCAGTGTACTTTCTGATCTACTTTAAAGTCTACTCTTTGTTATGTTAAATCCCTGCAGTTATTTGCAATGACTTCCAATTAGTAAGGTCATTTGTGGCCTAAGTCGGTATCCAATCAGCTCAAGTCTGTTGTACAAACAAAGCATTCTAATTTACCTCTGAGAAGAACTTTTGATGATGTCAAAGGAGAAAATGCCCTACTAACTCCTTGCTTTTCAGTAATATCTTGATTTTAAATGTTGAGTTTTCTTAAATGATTTGCTGATGATACAAAGATGAAAGATGCCTGAATACTTTTTGGTGCATGCATTTGAAGTCATGCGTTTATGTTAAGAACAAAGAAACAGTGGAATGAATGTGACCAAACTTTCATATGTAGTACATATATGAATATGCCACAGTGAATTTCACCTTTATGTATATACGTAAGGCACTATTTAAAAAAACAATTCTAAATAAATAGAAGAAAGATCAGTGGGAGAGAGGAAAAGGGAATGACTGGGGACTGAATTGGAGCAAATTATATTCCATGATTGTATAGTTATCTCAAAATGAAACCTAAAATTATCTATAACAAAAACTAACAAAAAATAGAGGGTAAGATCTCTCAAAATAGAAGGGACACCAATACAATAAAGAAAGAGGATGAAGGGGGAAGGAGGGTCCTGGGAAAGTACTGGGAAACAAGTCACCAAATCATACTATGTCCATGTATGATTATACCACAATAAATCCTGCTTTTATATCTAATCATAATGCACTAATTAAAATAAAAGATAATAATAGAAGGGAGATGAGTAGAGTACAGTAAGTAAGTAGAGGGTTTTTTCCCTATTTCTAGGCACTATGTTAAACAATGGTAGTTGAATAAATGTAAAAAGCAAATTATCTTAGAGATCTTTAAAATAAATGAAAGATGATATTTTCTTTTTCTGAATTTTGTAATAAAATATAATCCTAAAAGTAAGCTTAATATTTAACATTCTCACTGAACATCACAAAATAGTTTCTTTCAAGAGTTTATATACTCAGTAAGGCAAACATTTTTAAAAAAATGTAAATTTGATAGGGGGACAAGTTTTAGGCAAATTAAGAAGTCAGGGAACAAAACTGTGGAAAGCACTCCCAGAATTAAAAGAGAATGAAAGGCAAGGGTGGATAAATGGAGGTTAGGGAAGGCACAGAGGTAATTATTAGAGACCCTAGAGGTTCCAAAGTGTTAGGTAAATTACTCTTATTAACTGTTTCCCTGGGGCTCTGACTTCAGGATGTCATCACTTCTTACTTCTTATTGCTACTCCTGTGAAATACTCTAAGATTTTTATTTGCTCTTTATCTCAAGTAGTTGCAAAGATAAAATGTTTTCCTATGACCAATGAGGGTGTGTAGTGCCTGGAGCTGACAGAAATTTCTGCACCAGCTCTCACTTTGCATGTTTCCTTTCAATTGCTGAAATGTAGGGTTTGATTTTTCTCCTCCTTCTCTTTTGAAGTTTCAAAGGAGTCATTCTACAAGGGGTACTATGGATTGTGATAGGAAAAGTTTGGTTTTGTTGTCCAAGATCTTTGAAGGGCAATCAAAAATATTTTTCTTTCTTATAGATTATCTATTTAAAACTATTTTCTTTGGGAAAACATTTTGGTGAAAAAGTTATACTTTTCAGAAGGCAGATATAACATTGTCTTATTACATTTTAAACTTTAAAAATGCTTTACATTCTTTTGAGAAATAAACGCATTAATTTGTTCTCTAAAAATACTTTATATTGTTCCTTATATAAATACTACATATTAAGAAATCATTAAAATATATGAATCCATTAATAATTGAAGGATAGTGACAATTTGGAAATAAATGGTTTTATTTATTTATTTTTTTGGTACCAGAGATTGAGCCCAGGGGAGCTTAACCACTGAGCCACATCCCCATTCTTTTATATTTTATTTGAAACAGGGTCACCCTAAGTTGCTTAGGGGCTCTATAAGTTGCTGAGGCTGGCTTTGAACTTAAGATCCTCTGCTTTAGCCTCCGGAGCCACTGGGTGTAAATGTTTATATTTCACACATGGGTCCTCCAATTTTTCTTAATTAAAAAATGTATTTTTTAGAAAACATTTTGCTTGCAATTAATTTATTTCCCAATCTTAGCATAGTCTAGACTTTAGACTGAATTTTCATATGAATTTACTCTACCTGTTCAATTGTTTTCTAAAAAACTTAAAAGATATTCTTTCCCTTTAAATATTTGTTATGATAAAAAAATTCTTGTGAACTAGAAAATATTTCAGCTTGAGTCTAATATAATTTAGTTTTTCATTCAATAGTATTTTCTACTGAAAAAAAAAACATTAAATTGAACCATATGTGTGAAGTTGCTATTTCTGAAGATTAAAAAAAATTTTAAATGGCAATTTCATGTGGTTCAATTATTTATAAAAGTATATTCTGGGATACATTGAGAAACTCCAGAAGACAGTATTTATTCCTAAATAATTACAATGATATAAAATTATAATTTTCGTAGAACACTATTTGAATGTTTATATTATTTATGTTCCACACAATTAATGAACTGTGGACAACTAATTATCATCCAGTTTTATTCAATTAATTTTGGAAAATTATCAAAAATGTCATTTAAAATTAGGAAAAAATCATAAAGATTTTGTTTTGTATATCAGAAGGCATATTAGTCTTGATTTTTTCCTTCCCAGTCTTTCTATTTCTTGACATAACTCTTAATTGATAATCAGCAATTTAATACTTCAAGTCAAAACATTACAATTAAGAAGTTACATGTTCATTTCAGGTTTGAGTTTTATACCTTCCCGTATGCTTTTAGTATTTGCATAGACCGGCAAATAGAAATCCAAATTAATTATTTTTATAGAAAACTATGATTTCTTTAAATCCAACTATACTCACCTAAGAAATATAGGATTCCCTAAGATGTGATTAAAACAAAACCAAAACAAGACAAATTATTTATCAAATGCCTTTGTTAACGTGTTGCTTTGTATGCTGACTATAAATCTTGGGCAGATGAATGAAATAGTTATCAATTTGCACCTAAGGACAGATAACTCAACAGTCACCACAGCCTCTCAAACATTCTTTAGCATTACAATGGCCACAATCAAAAAATGGAGAACTTGAATTCTTGTAATTTTTTCTATCCAAAATAGGGGATTAAAAGCACAAATGACAATAATAGAATGTATGAAGTTTTCTGTCTATCTGCTCAACATAATAGATATGTTATATGTGTGCTCAATTTGAAATTTTAGACTTTCTAGGTTCCCATGTCCAGTGTATCAGGTGATTGACAGCAGTGTGCACGGAATGGTTGTGAACAAATATCAGGAGGATAGAGGTCAATTGAACTTCAATAAGAGGAACAAATACAACATATTATTCTGTTTGTTTCCACTAATTTTAGTCACTAGTAGTACTGTTTGGTTTTTCATTCAAGATTTTAAATGTGTATAAATTCTTAGCAAATGTATCTTAAATAAAACTATCCAGTCATTTTTTTCAATTTGTGCTTATTGTTCACCAATAGATTTTCATAATTAGAATGACAAAGATAGATGACAAACTAAGTGAGCTATTATTTTAACATGAATTTACTTTTTTAACACATTCTAAATCTGCTATTCCAAATGCAGTTTAATCAGACTTAACTGAAAAAAAAATTGTCAGGCTATAGTTTGTGACCCAAAATAGTTATTGACATCATGCATCTGATACTCCCTGATATTGAGGTAGATGTATATGTAATGGAAGTCCTGCTAAATGCTTACCGTTTTCCTTTCTTATTGCACCAATATATCACTGTTTCTAGAAATACTCTTACCATGAATTTGGGGAGATGGGGCAATAAAGAAGAGAAAGTGCTTCTTTTTTCCAACATGGGCAGTATGTAGATGTACATGTGTGTATTTGTATATTTGCAAATAAGAATTCTTAGGATAATTAATAGTATACCTACAATGTTGTGACTATTTAATTTGGTATAGTTGCTGCCTTATTCAAGAGCATCACAAGTAATCTTAAAGCTATTATCTAGCTACACCAGCAGATTTTAATTCCTATATCAATTTGATCAATTACTAGTGACTATTTGAAGGATTGTGTTCAGAAGGCTTCTAAAATGAAGGCTGGCTCCACAGGATTCTGTATTGTGTTGTAATTACGTGGAAATGTGTGATAAAGGTGTGAAAGTTATGGTATCTGTGCTATTTTATTTAATATTTCTGGTGTAGTAAAATTTTTGATTTTGTATCTGAGGAACCAGTGTGGAAAAGATGAATGGAATTTATTGAGAGCTTATTATATTCCAAGTCCAATGCTCTGCTCAGTATGTTACAGCTATTATTTCCTTTACTCCTAAGATCGACTTCATGTGGCATTGTCTCCAGTTCATAGATGAGGCAAATGGGGATTGTAGAGATAAAGTTACATGCATAGGATACAAAATTAAAGGTCAAGACACAAGTTAAGCAAGGATACCTCCACATTTCACACTCTTAAGTAATCCACTGTGCTGTTAGTAATTTCCCCATGTCAAACATTACTAGAATTAGAACCCAGTATTCTGGATCAAGATATGCCGCAGTCTGGCTGGGCACACAATCACGAGCCACCACACAGCTTGTAGATTCAAACAGCAACTCTTTATTCCCGAACTCACACCAGCCGTCTACAATCACATTCTGGGGAAATCCACGTACTCTGCCCAAATCCACTCCCACTGGGCTTCTGTCTCCCAAAAAATACTGTCTGAATCCCGTGAGAACTCAAGGGGAACTCAGGCAGCAGGATATGCCCTATTCCCAGCAGGAATAATCTTAAACCTGGAACGCCCTAAACCCGATTATCCTAAACCGGGAACACCCTAAACCCAGATCCGCCCTGGTCCTTGAGCAAGGTCACCTACATGCAATGTCACTGCAAAATGTCCTATTTCCACGAGTCCTTCCACTAAGCAACATGGGGTACGCTGGCAAGGAAATTGTCATACCTACTTGGCTAATGGCTCCCAGCATCTCCCCCCTTCTGATTAATTAAACAACAAGCAATGTGGCTTAAGGACCGTGCCTGGTAGGTTGTCCAATTCAACATATGGTTCTTACCCGTCATCGGAAAACTGACCTTTAGGCATCAGCCTCCTGTCTTAGGTTGATACCACTGCAATTGGATCATACCTGTCACTGACTACCGGTCCAGCATATAGCCATTGGCCCCCAAATTTTAGACCATCACTAGCAGAAGGGAGGAGGATACAGAAATGCCACGACACCAAGCCAATTGACGGCTCCTTGGGAAAAATTGCATCACTGGTTAATCACTGTCGCAGATGTAAGAATGGCCAAGCTGGAGTTCTAGATATCAGCTGCTATGGATTTGAGTCAAATCATCTTCTTTTTGATCTGTAGAAATTGTTTTAGTTAATCTCTCTGGAATCCAAATCGGCTGCTGCTCTCCCTGTGGAAACACACAAACAAAACCCCGACTCCAGACAATCACTGGGTCAGGACCTTTCCATTGTCCTGTTAGAATATCTTTCCAAAGTACCTTAGGCTTATGTACATTTTTTGGATACATATGCCTTTCCGCAGCACTAAGTCCTTATGAATCCAAATTTAAAAAGTTTAGAGTAAAAAGGGTTATTTTAAGTTTATCTTTGGGGGATATATACCCCCTTCCAATTCCCTCTTTTTGCTTTAATATGTATATGTCTGTATCTAATAGTTGTCTTAGCTTTTTGCATTTCTATCTGTAATACCTTACTTGATATTTTCAACCATTTTTTATCTTATTTCTATCTTCTAGTTTTTTTCCCCCCTAAGGTTTGTACATTCACCCTTAGTTGCTTTTTTTTTTCCTCTTTGTTTTCTTGTTTCCTATTTTGTGGGTTTAAAATTATTGTCTTCCTACATTTTTTATCTTCCTACATCTTTTCTATCTTTTTTTTTCTTTTTAACTTTCTATTCTTCTGTCTTTAAAGTTTTTCACTTCAAATTTTTAATCTTCTTTATCTAAGTATATTTTATCCTATTCCCATTTTTTTTTTTAAGTAATGTCTTTACGATTAACTAGGCTTCGAATGATGCAATCTTTTCTCCGTCATGAAGGCATTTTAACCACCTTCAATTTAACCTTTTAAAGCCTTCCAATTATCATCTATACTGTACTTTTAAATGTACTTTTTCACCACCTACAACTTCACTCTTTTAAACGAGGCTTAGATTCTGTTTAAATCGCTTTAATGTTAGTTTACATGGCTGCCCTTCAACCAAAGGCTTTTTTTTTTTTTAACTCCATTGAGAAGCTTTGTCTCAATCTGCCATGTACAAATATCTTTTTCTTCTTTCTTCCTTTCTCAAGCTTTTAAATTAAGTCTAGTTTCCTCAAAATCTTTTTAAATGGCATTTTACAACCTTTTACTTTACCACACAGAGATTATCTCATCTAGAAACATTTCTTTTTCCTTTATCCTTTTATATTAAAATATATTTCCACATCTTGAATCTTTTTCTCTCTTTTTTAACCGTTAACCCTTTTTATAAATTCACATTTTGAAACAACTCTTATAAAATTTCTGATTTAGACAAATTACTCCACTTTAATAAGATGAAAGACTTTCATGTTTTTTATGATACTATAATACTATAATTGAAACCCAACTGAAAATTTTTCTACTCTTTGTATATAAATTACACATGATAGAATCTTAACACTTAGTAACCTTGTTTTAGCAAAGACACAGACCAAAGCAATATTAAACCTCTTTTCCATTCACCAATTTATGAAAACACACATAATTTTTAAATATATTACCTTATGTAACTTAATAAGTAAAGAGTACTTGATTTTATATTTAGTGGTTGATATTTTAACACTTTAGCTTTGAATATTAATCAGATGTCTGTAAAAACCAAGATCTTAGACAAATGTAGTAAACAGAACTAGCCATCTCTTTCTTGTTGAAGAAAAATCCTTCTACAGGATACCATGATGGTCCCATTAATATACTTAATAACTCATCTTTAAAAAGCCATGGGCTACATTTTTGTATTGTATCAACATATGCCCTAATTGTTCTTGGTCTCACTGGGGTGCCTTCTTCCTCTAACAATTTCTCTTGCTAGGAGGCGAACAACTTCAAACCTTCAGTCAACCATTTTCCCCAGTTTGCCTGAGAAAGTTCTAGGAACAGGCAACTTGAAATAAAAACAAAATAAATCAAAACAATAACACATTGTTTTTTGAATTGGTGACCCATTCTTTCTCTCTTCCTCAAGGGTGAGAAATTTCACTTACCTCTAAGCTTCAGAAGTTCCCCGTATGGGCCACCAAGTGCCGCAGTCTGGCTGGGCACACAATCATGAGCCACCACACAGCTTGTAGATTCAAACAGCAACTCTTTATTCCCGAACACACACCAGCCGTCTACAATCACATTCTGGGGAAATCCACGTTCTCTGCCCAAATCCACTCCCACTAGGCTTCTGTCTCCCAAAAAATACTGTCTGAATCCCGTGAGAACTCAAGGGGAACTCAGGCAGCAGGTTACGCCCTATTCCCAGCAGGAATAATCTTAAACCTTAAACCTGGAACCTAAAACGGGAACGCCCTAAACCCAATTATCCTAAACTGGGAACACCCTAAACCCGGATCCGCCCTGGTCCTTGAGCAAGGTCACCTACATGCAATGTCACTGCAAAATGTCCTATTTCCACGAGTCCTTCCACTAAGCAACATGGGGTACGCTGGCAAGGAAATTGTCATACCTACTTGGCTAATGGCTCCCAGCAAAGATATAGTGCTTTATCCATTAATTAGTTTTTAGTTGATCACAAAGACTGAGTAGATAAAATAAAAAGGGTTTTTTATTTCATTAGAAGTATAAGTCTCTAAAAAAAAAATAGAGCCATGAACTTTCCCTGTTGAAAGGGAGCTAAAATTTTACAGCCCAACCATCTTATGATTGAGTCCTTCTTCTTATATTAAAAAATATGTCTAGCTTATAATTAAAATATATATACAAATAACTATGAATAATGTTAATAAAGTTTTATTATAAAACAATATGGTAAAATGTTTATAGTGACAAGAATGAACAAAGAAGAAACAAAATCATTAGTGTGCTTCTGAACCTCAACTAAGAATAAATGCTAATGTGCTTTGAGAACAAAACTATGAAAGCAAGTGAAATGTTACAATAGTCATCATGATTCTGCACACTTTTTTTTAATGCTATCATCAATCTTTAAGCACTGCCCTTCATTTTGAAGAAATGATACAATTTCAAATTGGTACTTCCTTCTCAAGAAGTGGTATAAGAACATAATATTGATTTAATATTCAACCTTCAACAAAAAAAATAAAGTTTATACAATTTTCTGCATATTCTTTGCAGCTCCAGAAAGCTATAGAAGTTCAAAGAATCTGGAAAAAGAGGTTGATCGATTACTTAAGAACTTGGAAGGTTTTAATTGGAGTCAGAATTAACTTCATATTCTTCTAAAAATACTCTCAAGTGTTTATTTGTGCTTGATAAAATTATGGTGCTTTGCCTTATGACTGGAAGAGCTGGAGCATTGCTCTCTAGACTGGGCAATTTACAGCTTTCAGAAAGTAAAATCTTCATGTTGATACTGTGGCATATCCACAGTATTGTAATATTGCTTCTCTATAATATGAAGCATAGCAGGCAAATGGAACAAAAAGTGATCTGGGACTGAAAAACAACTTGTACAAATTGTGCTATCTCATGAAAACACAAGTGCAAAGTAGAAAACGAAAGTAACATGTTTTGAATCCGTTTGTTTAAAGGGAACTTTTATGATCAGAAGCAATATTAATTGTTAGGACATGATGATAAGCAAGTGTTAAATGTACTTGGTTTTATTTTCTTGAACAAAAACTTTGATGTTTATATGGAAAATGTGCATGATAATCTGCTTTTCCTCGATTTTGTAATTCCTCTTCAAACCAGTGCTCATTTACCATGATTTCCTGTGAGTATTTCTGCAACCCTGAAATTAATTGTAAATAATTTCTACAGACAAAATGGTAAATTTGTATTCATTACATTTGTCTTCAATTAATTGATTTTGGCAAAGTGTAGATCTCTACTTTGGAAAATTTGACCATTAAGTCATATAGGTGCCGCAGTCTAGCTGGGCACAAATCACGAGCCACCACACACCTTGTAGCAACTCTTTATTCCCGAACTCACACCAGCACTCTACAATCACGTTCTGGGGAAATCCACGTACTCTGCCCAAATCCACGTTCTCTTCCCAAATCCACACCCACTGGGCTTCTGTCTCCCCAAAAATACTGTCTGAATCCCGTGAGAACTCAAGGGGAACTCAGGCAGCAGGATATGCCCTACTTCCAGCAGGAATAACCTTAAACCTGGAACCACCCTAAACCCAGATTGTCCTAAACTGGGAATGCCCTAAACCCGGATTATCCTAAACTGGGAACGCCCTAAACCTGGATCCGCCTTGGTCCTTGAGCAAGGTCACCTACATGCAATGTCACTGCAAAATGTCCTATTTCCACAAGTCCTTCCACTAAGCAACATGGGGTACGCTGGCAAGGAAATTGTCATACCTACTTGGCTAATGGCTCCCAGCAATTCTCTAGCAGCTACAGGTATTAACTGTCACGGGCAGATGTTCTGTGCAAATTGGCTCTTGACTGACGGGAACAATTTCACCTGTAACACCTGGAAGACTCTGTCCTTACCTATCCCTGAGGGTGATCTAAGTGTAGCAAATGGCTGGCTGAATCTAGCAGCTTTGGACTTTGTTTCTTGGTTGAAAATCTTAGTTGTAGTTGAGAAATTACCAGAGTTCCAGAATTTCAGGATGATACTTGATTTCTGAAATTACATTTTTGACTAATTTCTGCCCCATCCAGTTTTCCTCACTTCTTCAGAGATTTCCACCTGAGAGCTTACCCTCAATAAACCATCTGGGTAAGAATCCCTGTCTTAGACTTTGCTTCTGGGAAACCCAGTCTAAAATAGTTAACTGTTAGTAGAGAGGCCATACATTTCATAAGTTTGTGTCCTCACCACTACCCAATGTTCTGGATCTTGTCTGGTATACAGAAGAGAATCAGCAAGTGGTGGTAAGTTTACTTAACCTATGTCATAAAATTCACCTAGATATAGAAAATCTTGCAAATTATCTGACTTCATGTATTAACAAGTGATGTCTCAACTCTAAAATTCTGTGATTTACCATGTTTAATAACATATAATCATTTTTTAAAAAATCACTTCATTTTGAGGAAGACTCTAGGAAGCTCGCCAAAATCGATGCCACAGTTCTTGTATTAAAAGAAAAAAAGAGTAGATCACAATTTTCACTCCTTTGAGGACACCCAGCCACACAAGGGAGGACATTGTACATTGTCTGCATGGAGAGTCCTAATATTTACAGTTATATTAGAGTCAAGGGATCAAATAATTCATATATGACTTTGTCTCCTTTACTCTCTGTCCTGTTTTTCAAATGAGGCAAATGTGGCCTAGCATCTTTAAGTGTTCAACATCACCCATTAAGAGGCAGTAAAGCTGAGCTTACCACACCAGGTATGATTTCTGTTTGGGGGTGTTTTCACTTCCAGTGCACTTCTCTCAAATTAGTGTTACAGGAGAGGAATTGTTTTTCAAACAATTCTATAGAATAACATACAAAATTCAGAGTTGGCAATAAATGGAACTAAATTCTACCCCATTCCCTTGTATTTTAAGCTTTCAGGTTAGTTCACTTCTCCATGGGAAGTCTTAAGAGGAGCTAGATAACATTACTGGCCCAACTACTAATCATCCTCAATCAACCCAAAGATCTATACCCCAATAAGCCCACCCACAGGAAAACATACCTGTGAAGAAGGAGACTTTGCCTTTTTACCTTTTCTTTCATCTTGCACTACCATTAGAGAATCCAAGGTGCTGAAAAAGCAAAGCAGAGAGGAGTGGGAGGAAGAATCTCAGAATTGTACTCCATTCATAGAAGTTCTCAATGGGAGCAATACTGCCCCCTACAGGAGATTTTTGAAAATAAGTCAGATTATTTGTTGTGGTTTTTAATAGATTTTGTGGGTGTGAATGCTGGATGTCAGATATCTTGCATTTCCCAAGACCTTAATGCATAAGTTGAACTCTTCCAAAGCCAACATGACTGTCAAATATCATGTCAAACATCTACATAGTAAAAAATTTATATTATTTGACCTTAAATCTAACTTCATTTTAGATAAAAACATAAAATGTATTTCATGGTGTTATACACACTGAATTTTACAATAATGAAAATATTTACTAAATAGAGTAGAGATCATGCACCAATAATTATTTGCAGAAAGTTGTTTACGTTGTTTCCAGAAAATCATATCATTAACTGCCCACATAGCTTGGTATATGTGTCAGTTGGTATTCTTAGCTGCTGTATCCTTGGTGATTCTACACATTAGAAGCATTTGACCACTTTTTTATATATAGTCATGATGAATATTTTCATATTAAAACCCATTTTCATTCTTTATAATTTGCTGAATTTAAAAAACCTCCTTAATTACAATCCAAGCACCATATTGATGGTTTTAGATGGGCCACTATAAAATATTTCTTAAACAGCCAGACTCTGGATTAGATGAGATTTGTGATCATATAGCCCTAGAAGAGAGAGAGCGAGCTAGAACACACATTGTCTTGAATCTTCTTGGTCTTAAATACCAGGATGGGTTCTTACTAGCCAAATATGGCCAACAATATCTGTCTAAAGGATTGCCAAGTGGGCAGTTTCTCATAAAGAAATGGAAGCTAAACAGCATAGTTCATTATGCACTTTCTGTAAACACATAATATTTTTTTTATGCAAACAACCTCCATACATTAATTTTCTTAAAAAAAAAAGTTCATATTGACCAAATGTAGAAAAGAAAGGCAGATACACTTAGCAATGCAATCAAGTCATGGTGGCTATTGACAGAGGCCTGGGGCTTCCTTTGCTCCATCAGCATTAGTGGTTTCTTTTTTCAAAACTCATATTGAACATTTTGGGAGGATAGAATTATATAAAATGGGTTAAGGGTCTCTAATATCTTTTGAAGTTTCCTTTATGTTTCTTGTGAATTTATTTTAGAATTAACATGAGCTAGAATAAGGTTCAAAGGCTGCCTGTTTTCTGTTTTTAAGTGTGCATCAAAAAAACCTGATGAATAAAATATTTAACTTATGAGGGCCTAGATTAAGGAAAAGTCATTCAAGTTAGTGCTCAAAATTCCTTTGTTTTATACAGAGGATTAATCACCAGTTCCTTGAAATAGAAATGTTGCCTGTATATTCCAAATATTATCTAATTTGTAAACATTCAGTTTGACACAATTTTTCAGAAAAAAAAATCCACTATATTAAATTTGAAATCATATGTATGTAACTTACCTTACACTATTCTTTTTCATCCTAATATTTTACTTAGGACTATAAAAGATTAACAGCTAACATTTTGTTCATTCATCCCACAAATATGTAGTGAGCAACTCTTATGTGCTAGACACAATTCTAGATGGTTGGCAGTAGGAGATGGGGAATAAAAACAAAAAATATTATTCTAGTGAGGAAGAAAAACAATAACAATATACAAAAGTAAATTATAACTAATTTAAATTGTAATAACTGCTAAGGAAACATGTAAATGAAGAAAAGAGTAAGAATAGGAGTGTCAGAAATGTTTTAACTATAGAGGCAGGAGGATTTCAAGTTCAAAGTCAGCCTCAGTAACTCAGAGAGGCCCTAAGCAACTTAGTGAGTGAAATGGTGTCTCAAAATAAAGAATAAACAAGGGCTGGGATGTGGCTCAGTGGTTGAGTGCCCCTGGGTTTAATCCCTGGTAGCAAAAAAAAAAAAAAAAAAAAAAAAAAAGTTTCAACTACAGAAAGTGGTCATGGAGGCCATTCTGAGACAATGCTCTTGGAGTGAAGACCCATGAGAGTGGGCTATGCAGGTATCTAAGAGATGATCATCCCAGGGCACGGCAAGGGCAGGGCAGCAGGGAGCAGGCGTCAATCTGAGGAGCCTAGTGACTACAGGGGAAAGCAGTTCAGGAAATCAGGGCCCATGGAGTTGTCACAGGCAACTGTGAAGATGTGCTGTATTCTGAGTGACTTAGGGAACATTAGGGACCTTTCAATAATAGGGTGACATTATCTGTCACATATTTTGGCAGGGTCATTCTGGAAGCTATTTGGAGATTAGTTCATAGGGAGCCGAGAGTGGCAGGGAACAGCAATTGCAGTAACTGAGGTAAGATAGGATGATAGGTAAAACCAGAATGTTAAGAATGGATTTGGGGACAGCTGGCAAGATCCTAGATATATTTTGAAAGTAAATACAATAGGATCTGCTGACAGAACAAATGCTGAGTTAAAAAAAAAGGTGGGGATGGGAATGAATCTGATTTTTTTCTTTGCCTGAGAAACAAAGAAGAGTTTTGCTATTTCCTGAGATCAGAAAGTCCTGAAACACCAAGTTTGAGAAAACTGTTAGCCATTCTTTTCAACAGGCAGTTCTTGAAGGGGAGAGCCATGAAAATGGATGAGGACACCAAGGATAAGATCATCCCAAGGCACTCTAAAAGGAGAGAGATGAGATGATATTAACAAAGAGTGAGTTTGTGTCCCAAGGATTAAGTGAGATGCTTTAATTATTAGCTTATGATATTTGTGCCCTTACCATCTGCCAGTCACTTTGCTGAATGTTCACATGCCATGCATGTATATCCTGGTATCTTTTCACTTTTCTTTCTGTGTTTCTATCTGGGCTGATCAAATGATAGCAGCTAACACTATTTGTTATTCAGTAAATATTTACCAAGTAATTACCAGGGGGTAATTACTTGGTAAATATTCCTGTGGGGTTGAAGCAGTAAACAAAATCAACTTTCTTAGCTCCTGTTGTCTCCTCATCTCCTAAGGAGACAGATATGAAGATCAGGAGATGAGAATTTGGTATAGGGATAAGGGCTAAGCAGGGGGAATGGCTCACACCAGGGTCTGAGGTGGGAACAAGCTGATTGAACTAGGAGATTAGAAAATACAGTGGAACTTGAACACAGTAAAATCAAATAAGAGTGAATTAAGGGAGACAATATAGGATCACAAAGAGCCTTGCAAATCATGGTGAGGAATAAACTGAGAAGCTACTGAAGAGCTGTGATTTTATATTAAAGGAATAGGGAATTGTGATGTGGTGTGTGATGTATAAAAATTACTCTGATTGATTTGTAGGGGTTGAGTGGGAAACAAGTGAAACGAGAGTTTCAGTAAGAACCTAATCTAGTGGTCCCTTAAGAGCTGATAGATTTAAATTACAATGGTTATTTGCCATGGTTATAAAAGATACATGCAGATTAAAAATATGATTTGGAGCTAGAAATGATGGGAACATTAATGGATTTGGTAAAGATAGGATGGAGGTGTAAAGAGTAATTCCAGAGTTTTTGCCTTGAGAATCTTAGTATCTAAGTGTCATTTATCAGAAAAGAGGAAATGGGGATTTATAGGAAATGGAGATTTATAATCAAGACTTCAGCTCAGGAAATATAATGCTGGAGAAATCTATTAGACATCCAAGTGGAGATGTTAAGAAGAAATTAATATTTGGAATTCAGAAGAGAGGAGAGATCAAAGATGACATAATTTTATGTTTATGTAAATATATGAGTGTGTGCAGTTGATAGTTTTAGTTTTTTGAAATCACATAAAAAGAAGAGTACATTTAGAGGAAAGTTCTTAAGGGTGAGCCTTGAGTCATCCCAATTTTTAATGTTCAGCCAGAGGAAAAGGACAGATAAATTGAGAAATTGTAGCGATTCAGTAGAGGAAAACCCCTTGGCCATTACTCTGGGTCCTTTCTCTTCTTGTCCACTCAAGGGCTTCATTCACTTTATTTCTACAAAATCAGCTCTGCCCCTCTCTAACCTGTAAGCACTCACCCCCAGGTTTTAATATTTTCCATGTGTAATGCTCTCTCTGATGTATTTTCAATCATGACTCCATGTCCCTTTTCCATTAGAGCTTTGTTTCACTCCTTGCTGTTCCACCAAACTTAATGAAAATTGTTCCTGTCACTATCCACCTCCACTTTCTTATCTGCTCTTTCTCCCACTTTCTCTTCTAATTAAACTTCCTTATGGGGAAGAGAAAGAACAGGAAGTGCCTCAAGGGCAACGATTATGTTGCCACATCTTACTGGAGGGCTGAGTCCCTGTACACCCTTGCAAAGCAGCTGTCACTAAGAACACCCAAGACCACATATCCATCTACATTTGTCCAGTTTATCTCTCAAGATTAGCGATTTCAAATTCTTCCTCATTCCTGAAATGTTTTCCTCTTAGTCTCCATGATACCCCATGAAGGGGGTTGGTCTCTGGCCAGAGTATTACTTCCACTGTGAGAGAAAGGAAGATTGGGAATACAGGAGATTCATTTGGCCAGCAGGAATAACTCACACTTCCCTGGTTGGGAGTTATGTGCAGTCCAGACCAGCATATGCAACTCTCTGCCAGTACAGAAGTCTCAGTTAAACTAGTTTTCCCCTCAGCTAATAGGTAATGGTGAGAGTCTTAGGAGATATATGTCACTTTCAAACTGCATCTGCTGCCTCCTCTACCCCTTATGGCAGCTTGGTCCTCTTGCTTGATTTAAGATACGAAAGCTTTTCCACATAAAGCTGGAACAAATAGACATTTGAAGGGCATATGGTACTTCAGTCATTAATGCATAACTGATGTCAGATTTTGGCTCTCCTATAAAAATGAAAATATTTTTTGCAAGGAAAAGGTGTCTCTACATTTGAAAGGTCAAGGTCTATTAATTTATGCTAAATATAACCCTGAAAATGAGGACTTCTGTGATTAGCTCTCTCAATCCTCTAATCTGATTATCAATTTTTGGCAGATGTTCCTCTTAGAGCATCATGGCAATGTATTTGCATTGTAGCTGTCTGTTTTCTCTCGAATGAATTGTAAACTTCATGTTTGGTTAAAAATGAAATCTGAGATATGGCTGTCCAGGTACTGAACCAGGATCCTAAACACTTTATACAGGTTGAGCAACCCTAATCCCCAAAGCCAAAATCCAAAATGCTTCAAAATACAAAACTTTTTGAGCATTTACAAATCACAAGTGGAAAATTTCGTGACTGACCTCATGTGACTGATCACAGTCAAAATGCAAATGAACTAAAAATATTATATAAAATTGCCTTATGGCTATGCAATAAGGTGTATACCAAACATAAATGAATCTGTGTTTAGACTTGGGTCCCATCTCCAATACGTTTGTGTATGCAAAATTCCAAAGTTAAGAAAAATCCCGAATTCAAAACACTTATTGTCTCAAGCATTTTGGATGAGGACTATTCAGCCTGTATGTAATAAGCCTGACTTCATCTTTTGGAAATATGAAAGAAAAGGATGTGCCTACAGTGAGTGAGACCAGGGGTCAGGACTCAGATTGCCTGTGCTGGCTATGTAGCTTGGGGAAAGTCAAGTGTTCGTCTGAAGCTTTGGTTAACTTACTATAGAGTAAGGAGAATAAAGAATTTTCCTCAAATGGTTATGGTGGGGGACATACTGAACTGAGGAAGGCAAAGCATAATGCAAGCTCTCAATAAACATTATGGAGCTCCTTACTATTGTTATTGCTATTGAGTGTCCCGTAAGTAGGGAGAAATTTTTCTTACTCCATTCTTGACATGCCACTGTCTAGTAGCTTGACAAGCCAGACTGCAGTTTTAAGTAGACAATGAGGCTGTGCTTATGTGGAAGATCTTGGATAAAATGGTTCAAAATTGGTCCCAACTTTCTGGGTGTCATACATAATTAAAAATTTGTCCCATTAAGTGAGAGAAAAGATGGTCTACATCATGAGTAGGCATTTGAAGGAACATATACCCAGGAAACAGAGAAAAGAGGTTTCTATCATTTTGTTTCTCTACAGAAGGCAATATTCTGCTAGAGCTATAGCAACTAAAATGACCAACCAAATCACCTATCTGATTAGAGAATGAGTCTCTGCATAGAAGATGTAGTGTCAGGTATGTTGGTATATATTTAATTTATTTTGAATTGACCTTTGCATACTTCCTCTTATATGAGCCCATAGACCATGGAACATATTTTTAATGTTGTAATAAAAACACTATGTTGTAAACAGGTTGTTACAGTTCATTTGTTTATTCTACTATGCTATGAAACCCTTAGTGTGTTTATCTTTGTTTCCCAAATATATAGCACAAAGTCTGGAACATTTTAATTATTTAACCAAATTATTTTTTATATAGGTGAATGAATAAATAATGACAGTCAGAGGTACATTATATCTTCCATTTTCTCTTTTTTTCTAGAGGGAACAGGAATGGCAAACATTCATCATACAGACTGTCCCATCCTTTGGTGTGGCTTCTTTATTACACAATACACTCAAATTCACACTATGTCTGACAGAGGGTGCAATTTGAGTCAATGCTTCTGACTGGGCCCAATTGGTTAGAAAAATGCCTAGTTGGTGAAGGAGTTGCCCAAACTTTAACAAAGCCCTCCTGACTGTTTATCTCTCAGAAGAGATTAACTGCTTCTCTTAGCAGATGTGTGATCTCCTCCTTAGTGTCAGCCAGACTCATTTCAGGTTTTATTTTGATAGGGCTTAGACTACCAGGCAGCAAGAACTGTCTGTTTATTAAGGGGTTGCCAATGTTACTCCTTCAATGACTGTTATATAATATGTATCCCCAAATCACTGGGTTCAATTAATTTTCATCATTCACTCATATACCAGACATACCACATCTCCCTAAGGTGTCTGCAGAGAGAAAAACCGTCTGCTTCAGTCCTTTCCATAAATTCTTCATCGCCTAAGAAACCTGTGGGGATCGCAGAGGACAGGGCATCTTACTGAAGCTTGGAAATTCTATGGGCCAGTATGATCCAGATTAACCTCAGATTCATTCTTCTGGGGGCCAAAGAGGATGGGAGAGACATCAGGGTAAAAAATCCAACATGCACAGGTACTCCTGACTCACACTGTGGCTGACATGCTTTTAATTCTGGCTCTTCACATTCTCCTCTAAGGTCTTGGTACAGTAGGAAGAGCCTGGGTCTGGGTGTGTTAGAATGATTATAGGAACAGAACCAAGAACTGTGGGTTCTGGTTTCAACTCTGCTCACAATTGCATTAAGTAAACATGACCAGATATTTTGTCATCCTAGGTTCAGTTTATACAGATGTAAAATGAACACAATTAAATTTTTTTTTAGCATTTGGCATCCACACTATAAGAACTCCATACTTTTAATTTTATCATATTTCAAACTATTTCAAGCTTCTCTCTTTAGTCATCACCACTGTAACTGTCACTGGGTATGGTATTGACAAGTCAATCTGGATGACTGTTTTCCCCAGTTCCCTCCCAGTATGACATTTCCTGTTGACTCTGGACAAAGGAAATATTCCCCTTAGGCTTGTGGCAACCTTTTGGTCTAGATACGCATGTAAGGACATGGAGAGACGTGACATCCCTCTGAAAGTCATGGGAGTCACTTTGCTCCTCCCAGATGGCCCCTCCTGTAAATTCAGTTATGTTAGAGTAATCCCCCAGAGAAATTTAGATTCCCTGTACACTGGAAGATGTCTTTTTTCATGGATACAAAAATACTCAAGTGTTCCTCCTAAACGGAGTAATTTCCTTAGTGTCAACCTGGCTTGAACAGTCCCAACCTTCTAACTATCACTCTTGTTCAATTCTCCTTCCTCCTATGGTAGACAAAGAGGCATTAAAGATGCACCTTGTTTCACATAGAAAAAGGAAAGAATATAAGTTTCTAAAGTGCCTCTCAGAGTACTGAGTTCAACCTGTGTCTATCCACTACACCTAAGAAGAAGCATGAGGCCTGCTTTGTCCTACTCCTGCTCCTAATCCATGAGTCACACCATAGCCTACAGTGGACTGAGTATTCTGCTCTGACTGAGAGCACCTGGAAGCTTATTCTCTTGAAAGAAACTACCACAAAATGGTGTCTGGTTGCTGTGACCCCTGCTGGGTACAGGGGTGGCTTCCGAGCTTCACCAAGAAGAGCCTATGGGAGCAAGGCCACAGGTTTCGGTCCTACAAGTCCAGTTCAACTTGCTTTATTTCCTAATTAGAATCAATGTACCATCTATAAACTGTTCCAGGCTTCCCAATGGGAAATGGAATAGGGAATGATTCGGATGACTCTATGCCATGGTGTAAGGGAATGAATGTCTTTTGGATACTTAAGCACTTTCCATTTAATCCTCATAACATGTCTGTGTGGTAGAGTGATTAATAATGCCTTTTCTTTTTTTAAACAGAGAATGAAACTGAAGCTCTGAGAGTTTAACTTGTTCAAAAGAGCAAGGAATAAAATCCACGTGTCCTCTGACTCCCAAGCCTATTTCTCCAATACAACATGTAATTTCCCCAAATATTTGCTGTGATTCAGGCTCATTTTTTTTTAAATATGAGTAGTAGATGATCAAAAAATTTCCAGTAGCTGAAAACAAAGAAGAGAAATAAATGTCATTAGTCAATACCAAGTAACAACTCTTGATTCAGTATCAATCTTTGAATTTTATTTATGTCTGTTTTGGAGATATGTTTTGTTATATTCAGAACAATGGGAACAAGTAAGCTTGAAGCTAACTTTTCTTCTAAATACGATCCTGGCTAAATGTTTGCTAAAATCTCCCTCCACTAATAGTATTTGGAAGGTATTAGGAGGTCCTAATCTGATTCTTGTCCATCCACTGGCTGCCTCAGTGGATGATGCTCTGGTGACTCTGGAGAATTGACTATATCCATCTCTACCCGACTCTGTTATTCACTGGTAACTGCAGTGGCCGTTGGAATTGGTCATAATGAGAGCATTACACCATGGAAACTATACAAACTTCCCTTTCCCTGCTCCTTGAGAGTTTGTAGTTAGGCATTTACTCTTATAGATCTGACCATCATTCTTAATCACAGATATCTCAGCAATTTAGCGAGGCCTGAAGCAATTTAGCGAGATCCTGTCTCAATAAAATAAAAAAAAAATGCTGGGCGTGTGGCTCATTAGTTAAAAGCCCCTGGGTTCAACCCCTGGTACCCGAAACACAAGGTGTGGGGAGGGAATGTATCAAGTGAAACATAAGTGCTTTTTTCTCTCATTGAGAACACCATTTCCTTGTGTCAATTACCCAATCTAAAATATTTTTAGTGTTTTCAATTTATTTATTTATTTATTTTTTTGTTACTAGGACTTGAACCCAGAGGCTTTACTACTGAGCCACATCCTCAGCCCTTTTTTTATTTTGAGACACGGTCTGGCTAAATTGACTAAGGACTTGCTAAATTGCTGAGGCTGGCTTTGAACTTTTGATACTTCTGCCTCAGCCTCCCAAATCGCTGGGATTACAGGCATGCACCACCACAGCCAGCAGTGGATTTTATTATTGTGATTTAGCTCATTATGTAACTTTTTGTCCTGATAAATAAACTTGTCTTGTGTTAAGTGTAGGGATATGGTGATTTACAAAACTCTGTCCAATTTTACTTGTTTGTTATAACTCTTCAAGGACTATATCAGGGCTTTGCCATTTAAGACTCTGAGCAGGGGGCATGGGTATTCATATAAACATGATTTGATTAACTTTATATGTAGAAACAACTAGAGAACAGGGAGTCTTTCCTCTGAACTTCAAAGATACAACACAACTGAGTCAAATCTGAATATACTCTTTAAAACAAGTCAAATCACTAGATTAATGGACAGTCTTCTGGGGATTTACTCTTCCAGTACTAAATGATTATTTTCCCCCAATTTGTTTTCTTAAATCATAGTAAAATTTTGATTGATTTTGCTTCATATGGTTGAACGAGCAGGGTCTTGTGCATGGTGGATAAGCACTCCAACACTGAGCTGCATCCTCAGCGCCTACTTTTGACCAACATTGACCAAAAGGCTACTTTTGACCAACATTATTTTATTGGCTTTTTTTTTCTGTAGAAGTTCCCCACATTTGCCGGTTGGAAGTCAATGAGAATATATGTGAGGAGCCCAGAGAAATGTATTTCTTCAATCTAATGACCATGACATGTGAAAAATTCATGTCTGTTGGTTGTAACCGTAATGGAAACCAGTTCTCTGATAAAGCTTCTTGTATGGACTTCTGTGCACCAAAGAAAAGTACGTACTATGTTTTATGGTATTTTTATTTCATTTTTCTATCAAGACTTTTCGATGGAAAAAAATCAATAAGTTGATGTGAAATTAAGATGGTTTGGGTCCTGGTGATTTCATATATAATGTAATATCAACCTCAAGAATGCTTGTCACGAGAAAAAGTATTGTGTCCCCATTTTTACTTTTGAGGATATAAGCTAGAAGTTAATGACTTGCCAACTTCTCAGGGCTGGTAAGTGATGGAGCCATTATTCAAACTTTTGCTTCCTTTTCTGTGTTGTCTCTTTAAAACCACTGGTTGAGCATGTCTGATTAATCCAAAACTCTGAAATTCTAAATACTTCATAATAGGAAATTTTTGAGCGCTGTCATGTTGTCATAAGTGGAAAATTCTACACCTGACCTCCTGTGATGGACTACCTTCAAAAAAACAGACACATTAAATAAAATATATAAAATTACCTTTAGGCTATGCATATAGGGCATATATGAAAAGAAGTGAATCTCATGTTTGGATTTGGGTTCCCTCTTCCAGATATCTGATATGTGTGAATGTGTGTGAAAATAGTCCAAAATTCAAAGAAATATGAAATGTAAAACCATTTTGTGTTTCAAGCATTTTGGATAAGGAATGTTCAACCTGCATTTCTCAATTTATATATTAAAAATTATAGTATAATCTAGAAGTTAATGATTTGCCAAGTTCTCAGGGCTGGTAAGTGATGGATGGTAAGCTTTGTGTGGAATCAGGTTTGCATATGAAACAGTGGAATATATACAGACTTCAGATTTCACTTAGATTTCTGTATTCTTTAGGAATTACAAATTGCTTCACCAAGAGTTCTCTATCCTTTTCCCTTTTTCTTTTTCTTACAACCCACATCCTCATCCTCAAACTCATAGGTGACTTGGTAAGTATTTTAATTTTGTGGAAAGAAATAATACGTGCATTTCTCCCAGACATACCAAAGATACATTCAGTCATCAAGAAATTATGGTTTGGCAGAGAATTTGATTAAGCCATGTAGCTATAGTGTAGTAAATATGCAAAAGGGGGAAATGGTTGCTGCTGATGTTCTCTTAAGTCATTTATGTAGATGTTGTTGTTCCAATGGTTGGTAATTGGGAATATACACACACACTCACATATTGTATATAATCTTGATTAATAATGGAAGGAGAGCTGATAAAAACATTTAAAATAAAACTACCAACACAAGAAAGTTCACCAAAGTATGTCACGTTTTATCTCTTTAAAACTTAGGGAATTTTTTTACTTGACCATGTCTGGTTTAGGCGTTTAATTTCTTTTCATATTTAAAGGATGAAAGACATTCAGAAGGAATTCTGACAGTTTACAAAATTAGAATCATCAAAAGATGGCACACAAGTTTACCTGTAATTTGAGACTCATCTTCTCAAGTGGCTTAATATGATATTTTGAATTCAGAATGAAGCCTCTTCGGGATTAGATTACTTCAGAAGTCATCACCTTTTATTAATTTTTGTATTTTAGCATTTCTAATTTTATTTTCTTTTTCATAAAGGTCCAATATTTTGCTACAGCCCAAAAGATGAGGGTCTGTGTTCTGCTAATGTGACTCGCTATTATTTTAATACAAGATACAAAACTTGCGTGGCTTTCACCTATAGTGGCTGTGGAGGGAATGACAATAACTTTATTAACGTGAAGGATTGCACACGTGTTTGTGCAAAAGGTAGTGAATTTTTTCTTACTCAGTTTTTAAATAAACTTTATAAATAATTCATAAGCAAAATTATATTTTATGTATCCATTTTACTAATAGAAAATTGCCATTTCTAGACCAGTTCTACATAAATAGCACTTACGTGCTGATCTATTTTGTCCAAATGTTTATACTGGACAGTAGCTGTATACTAGTATTTTTAAAGGAAGAAGGTTATAAGCTGAGTGTATAAAGAACTTAACTGAATTTTTTGTCATCAATAAACATAAGATGAGGTGAGCTTTGAAGCATACTGGGAAAGGTGATTTAAAGTGAGCCTGCAGACAAAGACATATGTTGTTGATTGTTATTTTGTTGACTTTAGCATTGAAGAAGGGGAAGAAAAAGAAGATGCCAAGGCTTCATTTTGCCTGAAAATTGAGAGGAAGCAATTTTAAGCATTTTCTTGTATGTCATCTTATGAATGGTTATTGTCTTTATGGTTCTATCTGAAGAATAATATGGGAGCATGAGGAAACAAATCAATAGTGATTCAATCACAGTTTTCATTGAACTTGTATCAATCAAGTTACTTCTTTATACATAACTTGCTGCTATTCAAATGTTAACCTGTTATTTTTAATTTACTGTCCACCTTTTTATGAGATTGAATTCTTGCAGTGTATAAGATATAAAAACAAATATGATTCACCCAGTTCTTAGGGTTGCTAGTCCTAATTTCAGAAGGTGATAGTAACTCAAGTAGCATTAGACAGAATCATGTACTTTAAACATGTATAATCATACAAAGAACTGGAAAATACATTTCATTATGAACTTAAAAAATTGGATTGTATATTAAACCCAAGGAGACAAAATTGCAAATTTACCAAGACTTTTAAAAATCATTCCAAATAATACTAACATAGACCCTACTATCTGTACTCCCATTTCTGTTATGTGAAATTGCAGGGTGATGAGTAAGGGGATTTATTTAAAAGACAATACAATAACTTATTTTGACTTAATTAAAAAGCTAGTCAATTTATTAAAATCATAAATACTCTCCTGGGAAAATTATTATGTCTCTCTTTTTCTTTCTCTGTCTATCCTCAATTACATATATAGTGTGTATACATATAGATAGATGGTCTTAAGTTTTCCTGTTGTTATATTATTTCCTAAGATAAAATGGGTGGGACACCACTAAAATTGTTAAAATTTTTGTTGTGTTCTTGTTTATATTATACCAAAAATCATGCATGATTTAATAATTTAAATTCCACCAATAAATTGTTTCTTATAAATAGGATCAAAAAATGAGTTTTTTCTTTCTCTGTAATAAATTTTCTAAAATTCCTATATGTTTTCTTGGAAAAGTTAACATATTAACATATTAACATGTTTAAAATTATGCCTCTTATTTAGCAAAATTGCAATTGCATTTGTCCTTTGCTTGAACAGTGTCTCTTTTGAAAACCTGTCCAAGAATTAGTTTTAAGAAAAGTATATACCTAAGGACATTGATTGTTGCTGAAAACTGGAAATAAACTAGATACTAATCAATTTGAAGAATTTGTAGAGGAGGAATGAACAAAATATCTATATATAGATAACATCTGATCCCAAGAATACCTTTAAAAAATAGGGCCTAAAGAATATGAATAAGCCAGATACAGTGGCGCACACCTATTATCCCAGCAGCTGGGGAGGCTGAGGCAGAAGGATTGTGAGTTCAAACCAGCCTCAGCAAATTAGCAAGGCCCTAAGCAACTCGGCAAGATCCTGTTTCTAAATAAAATCTAAAAAGTGCTGGGCATGTGGTTCAGTGATTAAGCAGGACCCCTGGGTTCAATCCCTGCTACAAAAAAAAAAAAAAAAAAGAAAAGAAAAAGAAACCCCACAATACGAATAAGCACACATCTATACACACATACAAACATCACAGAAGATCTAAAACCATTAAAAATGGTTACCTGTATAGGAAGGGAGAGGACAGAAGTGGACCAGGTATATGATAAAATTTCTATGAATATCCCTTTTCTAATTTTTATCTTGGATCAGGAAAATATTTTACATAATGTAAAATAAATTTAAAAATAAAAAGCATTTCTTTAAACCAAAACAATTGATCCACATTTATATCAAATAGTGGTCTAACTACACAGAGAATATATACTTATTTTTCAGTAACTTTCAAAACACATTTTTGAACATATATCTTTTTGGATATATAACCTAAGGGTAAAAAATACTGAAGAAATCTGAAAAAGTGTTCAGTAAGTAGTATTATCATAATTAGTAATACTGCTATTGTTACTTTCAATTATGAATAGAATATTCTCTATATATTTTTAGAAAAATATTTACTATTCTTTGTAAGTCAAAGTTTTTAGTTTTAAGAGAAAAAACTATATAAAAACATTTAAACTGATAAAAATAGTACAAACATTTTTTTTTTCTCTTAAAAATGTTTTTCCAATCCTTCCATTGAAAAGTTTGAAGTTTTGACATATTGATAACAGCAAGTATATGCCTACCACCCAGAGTTTGGTCTCCCGATATTATATCTCAGTGAAGAGAACCAGTGCTTTTCAGAGACATCTGTTAATACAGATCTGGGCCAAATAATATAGGAGCCTGGGTTATATTACTCCAAAAATCAAGGAAGTTGTCAAAAGCTAATGAGTTGTGCCACTAACAGGAGTGTAACATTAGGTAGCTTCTACTGACCTAAAATGAGACTATGTGAACAAGAAATAATGAGCTCAATACATGAGAAAAACCAAATATATATAACTCCATGAGTTCATAATTATACACACACAAGCACACATGCACACATCTAGAAAACTTTCTTGGTGCTGGACACAGTTGTGCATGCCTGTATTCCCAGTAGTTCGAGAAGTTGTGGCAGGAGGATCTAGAGTTCAAAGCCAACCTCAGCAACTTAGTGAGGCCCTAAGCAAATCAATGAGACCTTGTCTCTAGATAAAATATATATATATATATAAAATACTGGGGATGTGCCTTGTGGTTAAGCGACCCTGAGTTTAATCCCCAGTATCAAGAAAAAAAAAAAAAAAGAAACTTTTGATAACTTGTAAGTTTTAGGACATTTTTCTCATTACTTTGAAAATTAAACTGATGAATTAACAGAATAAAGCATTTATCCTTTTTTAATTTATGCTTTAAAAACAATACACAGCAATAAAATTAGGGAAAGTTATACATTGAATTCTACCTAATATATGCATTAAGAAGTTAGAAGATACCCCTTATGAAAGTTTGAGTCTAGGTGAAAATTATCAGTGGGTGCTGAAACTGTTGCATAGAAGGCTGTTGGGAAATAGTATTATGGGGATCAAGCAACCATTTTAATCAACAGATAATGTTAACATCCATAAAAGTGTGTTGTAGACATTATATGCCTCCTGATAATGGTTCAGTAAGAAGTGGAAATCCTCCACAAGATATCCTTGCAGAAAGAAAAAAATATCAGACTATAGTCAGTCAAACCTCTAGATCGTATAATCATATCTCCAGATTATCAGGAAATACTGGAGATACAGGAGCAAATTATAAGAAGTCAGAGGAAAAAATCTACCAAATCCACAATGGTGTGTCAGGACAAATATACAGGTTTCTCCAAAAATTTTTCAGTCAAAAATTTTTAAAAAGACAAAGGGTAGGTAGTGCTTTTATAGAATGTGTGACTTAAGAGCAACAAAAAGCAGCATGCCATTGAAAGGTTTAGGTTGAATAAGGCCTGTGTTTATAATTATTTTTGGAGTCCTAACATTGTGTACAAACTTTGCAAAATAGAGCGGTACAGTAGTGAGAAATAAAGCTGACTTGGCCTATGTCTTCAAAGAACTTCATTCTAGTGAGACAGACCTAAATTTAATGAATAAGCAAACAGGCATTTAATTACAAGATGTGACACATAGGATAAGTATGTGAGCTGTGAGAGAGTATAGTAAGAGGAATCTGATTTGGATTGCTTGGTCACAGAAATTCTTTATGAAAATTGGTATTTAAAATGAGATCTATAGGATGAAAGTAGCTGACAAAGAAAATTTGGAGAGGAGCCGTGAAAACGGACTCAGTCAACGTGGTCTGAGTAACAGGCAGAGGCATTTGCAAAATTCCTTAATTAAAATTAATTTTTACTTTGATTAATTGAAAACTGGTGAGCAGAGCCATGGTGTAGAGGGAAGGCAGGTAAAGCAGGAGCCAGGATAGACAGGACCATGGCCATGGACAGGAGTAGGAGTTTTGTTGCCATAGAACATGTTAGCCTAGATACAAATTGAACCCATTAATTTGTTTGTGTGCTCCGAACTGTACTTTCACTACTTGCAATCTTGTTTGTTCATTCAGTCACTCTTTTGTTAAGTGGCAAAACTTGAGTACGGAGGATCAAATAACAAGATAGGTATTTCTTAATCCTTGATAAGATTAGAGTAAAACTAGGATAGGTAAATTTTTTTAAAGATGAATTATATCATGATAAAAATTGTAATACATTATTATATAAATTGCATTACATTATAATTTTGACAGTATAATAATGTTTTATTCAGTGATGCACTTAGACTCTCAGAGAAGGTATCTGGAGATTCAGGATAATCTCCAAGAATAGGTGATGTTGGCTCTGGTCCTATTGGAGGAATAGAAGACGTTGGCTAGGCAGGTCAGGCATTCTAATCGGTTGATCTGGCACTGATGCTTCTGTTCATGGGATGCATCTGACATGCACTGTGCCTAGGGAGGAGATGGACTCTGGAAATTAGCTGTAAAGGATTTATTAACATGCTTTAAGAACACTCAGTACTTTAAAATATAATCCTAGCCAAAGACTTTTCAAGTGATAATACAAACTGATAGAGGGATGGTTTGAGGAGTGACACTTTAAGATTCTAGGGTGTCTGCCTACTCTGCACAGTATTTCAAGTATCATTTATCTTCTGGCAGTCACTATACTTAGTAACTTTTTGTGTCTCTGGAGATTTTTATGGAATTCTGACTTTATCATGTGTATAATGCTTATGAGATCCTTACATAGTCCCAAAGCTAAATTCATTATAGGAGTGACATATATGCTATTTAATTCCTGTGTTAATTTCCGAATGCTGCTTTAACAAATTACCACATATTTAGTGGCATAAAACAACACAAACCATGTTATTACAGGTCTTATGTCCAGAAATGTGATATCAGGAGCTTTCAAGGCTCTATTCTTTCTAGAAGCTTTGAGAAGAATCTTTTCCCTTTCTTTTTTTTTTTTTTTTTTTTTTTTTTTTGGTTTTTAGATGCTGCCTACATTTGTTTGTTAGAGGCCCCTTTCTCCATATTCAAAGTTCATCATTTCAGCCTCTAATTATGGTCATATATTCTTCTTTTGACTTCTATCACTTTTTATTACTTTGGTCCACCTAGATAATACAGGATATTACTCCATCTCAAGGTCTTTAACTAAAGGACACCTGCAATTCACTTTTACCATTTAAGGTAGTATATCTACAGGTTCCAAGGATTAGGATTTGGATATATTTGGAGACATGGTTTAGCTTACTATAGTTCTGAAAATGTTATTAGCAAATTGTGAATTCTGAGCACTTTAGGCATCTGATACATAATTAAACATTTTTATTTTCTCAATAAAGGTGGGGAATGGCAAAATGTTAATGGTGCTCAGTGAGATAAAAATCTGTGTGATAGCTCTTTTCTACTAGTTGCATGTCACTAAAGTGACACTGTCCCACTCGAGGGAACATGAGACTTTGAAATACTGCCATGTGCAGCACCCTGTGATGCTGAGATCGGAGAAGCATTCCTCCCTTCTTCCTCAGAAGGGAGTCTATCACTCTGCAGGGAGTCTCTTTGAAGCAGCCACAGCTTTTGGGTTGCTGAGTGCAGGGACTTCTCAAAGAAAACACTGCTCTTTTCATTTCCTGTCAATGAGGAGGAGTCCAAGTTCAATAAAATGTTCTATTTCCTTGGTTTTTCATATGTCTAATAATAGGACATTGCCAATGCTCTGACTAGGAGTTTATAGTAGAGTCATGAAACTAATGAGAATGGAATTAGGTTACTAGCTTTTTCAACTCATTTGTGCAATTATGAAGTAACACAATGGAGATATAGTGACCCTAAGCCATTTTAAGTAGGATCTAATTCTTGAGAACACCAAACAGTTTTAAAAGCATTAAATGCCTAGTCTTCACAATTTAATTGGTGAGAAGATGGGAAAACCATTATCTCATTTAAAAAAACGAAGGCTACTAAATCTACTGAAGTGTTATTAATTATTTTCCTCCTTATCTTCAGTGATCTATTACTACCATATCTGAAAATCTTTGCAAGAAGCAGATGAACAGCCTTAACTCTAATTCTCACATCACCATGGCATGTGGGAGCAAATGTACTGGGACAAAATAGCCAATATATTTGGAATAAATGGAATCTGCCAAGGCTGAGATCTGGTACTGAGATTTAAGGTTCAGAATGTACGTGTGTGAGACAATAGCAAATATTTAGGAACAATGAAGGGCCTTGTACCTTGGTCATTTACCTCTCCTCAATTTCCTGTTAAATAGAGGTGATTCTGAACTATCTCTCAGGTTTGCTGGGAAGTTTCTAAATTGATTTCTATTCCTTAGTAATCTTATTACATTTTATTAATTATTAACCATATTACATTACAATTTGCCTAGTTAAATTTTACATTTTACCCTTAGCTTGTGATAATTTAATTTTCTGTTTGTACAAATTCAATTAGATGGACTATTATTATTACTTTAAAGATATATCTATTGATTTAAACATGTTACCTGCCCTATAACCCATGTCTTTCAAATTAACAAGCGAGAATTTCAGATTTCCAGTTCCTTTGTCATGCCAAGTGTCCTCCATTCTCACAACTTAATTGTGTTCCTTTTCTTGGGAACAAGTCAAATAGTCCATTAGCAAAAATGTTTTCTTTTCTTTTTTTTAACTTTCTATAAAATGTTTGAAATTTCTGAATGCTGTCTATATCCTTTGGAAAATAGTAGGTAGTGATTAAAGTGACTGATAAACTTTCTAATCTCACACTTTGGCTTACCTGTAAGCCTCCTGAGTTTCTTTGAGGTTTTCAATTAATAAAGAAATAAAGTGTGAAAAGGTTCAGGTTTCTGGTGGAAGCAAAAATGGAGAGGGCTCTGGAGTGTGGGAGATTCAATAATTTCTCATCCAATACTACTTTTATTTTTCTAAGTAATGCCTTTGAGAGTCAAACACAAGCTGTGATAAATGGGTTTGCTTCACCTGTGGGAGATGTTTTGCAGGCAAGGGGTATGCTGTTGGATAGTATCAGACATTTTTTCTTTTTGTCCTTTTATAAATGACACTCATTATAACATAATGAGTATTAGACATTCTACAAATTTCTAGA
Source organism: Marmota flaviventris (assembly GCF_047511675.1). NCBI lineage: Eukaryota > Metazoa > Chordata > Mammalia > Rodentia > Sciuridae > Marmota > Marmota flaviventris. Next base: position 27,050,158 of record NC_092498.1, read on the forward strand.
AGAAGAAAACATCCTTTCTGGAGTACATTTTTAGCAAAATATATTGAAAGTCTTAAATATGTCCATCATTTTGGAGTAGCTTGTCCTCTTTTAGATATTTTCTTTAAGGAAATAATCATAGATAGTGTAAAGATTTATGATCATAGATGTTCTTTGCCATGTTCTTAATAAAAGATTAGAAACAGAATATAAATTCATAACATGAATTAGTTACATGCATTAAATCCATCTGGGTCCAATCAGGAGATATAAACCACACAGAAATTTACACATAGGAAAAACCACACTGTAGGCTAAACAAGGACAGTTTAAGAATAATTAAAATCTGATATATGTGTATATATATGATATATGATATATGTATATATGTATAATATATCTGATATATGTATATATATGTATACATATCTGATATATATATATATATGGAAAAAAGATTGATCTATCAATCTAACAGAAAGAACTCACAGAACAAACTTGAAAGGGGTTCAGACTTCAGAAAAGGGCTCAGCTCACTGGGTTGAGCAGAGGAGCTTACTGGTTTGGACAGAATGTAGTCATTGAGCAAACAGAAAACAACTTTCCAGAATGCAGGCAAGAAAAGACAATCAGTAACAGGTAGCAGAGATGGGAATCCGTAGGGCAGCAGGCAGCTATATAGTACTCAGGAGAGGCTTAGTGAGGATCCCCTGGAGCATATGTAGGCTGCACAAGGTACTGCAGTGCGGACAGCCCCTTTATGGGATTCCTCCCAGCTATAGGAAGGCTACCCAGGGAATTTCAGAGGAAATTAGTAATAATGTGAGTGAGAGGCCTTCAGGACAACAGTTTTCTTGACCAAGGGAGCCACAGAAATTTCGTCTCCAGGCTCAGCCTATAAAGTTTCCAAAGGTGCTTGCACACTGGGCCCATGGCTGAAGTACCAGATGAACTTTATATTGCTGATACCCAAATCCTGTGCTGTTGCTAGTTAAACAGAGGAGCCCCTTCCTCGTGTACTTTCTCACTAGTACTTTACTGAGAGAGCTTAGCATCATACTCTCTTCAAAGGAGAAACACTTATAGGATTTCCATCTATTATTATAGAATATATTTTAAAAGGTGAGTTTAGAGGTGAAAGACAATAAATCAATAACTAGCACACACACAATTGAGGATAAGATGCCATTAATGTAAAAGCATGCAACCCTGGATATATAGTATTCATGTAGAATATTCATCTGGAGCAGCAAGGAGGTTTGCTTAAAGTTCAATATAAAAGTTTTAGCTTCCCTAAGCTCAGAAATTGTCCTATCTTATACATCACTGATGTTCAGTTCATCTTTCTGAGTCATCCTATGGGAATTAGGGCCTAGGGAACTGACACAAATATTTTATCTGTGAGTAGTAATATACTTTGTCTTTGATTCAAAAGTCCTTTGTCCTCTGTGAGCAATGTGGAAGCTCACCTGCTAAGTTTCAAGTAAAGTGAAATCTCAGGCCCTCCCTCCTATTCTTGGCTCATGTAAAAGTAATGAATGAATGAATAGAGGTATTTTCCAAGCTTGTAGGTGTTAAGAAAAAGATAAAATGGGAAAATAGCACAGACAACAAGGGGTACTGCATTAGTGACATGAGAAGAAATGTTGCTCTGCAATGCCAACACAACACTGAGATATGAATAATGAGAATAAAATGAAATGTTGTAGTAAAATTTCAGAGAAGAAAATTATGTAATAGGAAGAGCAAATACAAAACCCTGAGATGGCATTGGGGTTGACCTGTTTGAAGGACAGCTAGAAGACAAGTATGATGGACAGCAGTGGATGAAGGTGACCCTGGAGGAAAGGGAGTGGTGGGGGTTGTGGTTAGTGGCAGAACCAAGTCCTTCAGTATCCTGTAGGCCTTTCTAGAAAAGAAGGCCCATGGAGGGTTTTAAGTAGGTGACAGATGATCTGATTAATGCTTTATAAAGATCACTCTGACTCTTCTAAGAAGTGTTGAGTACAGTCAGTGAGACCAATTAGGAGAGGTCCAACATAAACAGGCTTTGGTGATTGTGGCTTAGATCAGCATTATCTCATAACCAAGAAAATAAACAACACTAAAGTCCAGTTTTAAAAAATCAGCAGCAGCAAAGAAACAGAGAATGGATGACTTTATGACTTAATCCTTGTCAAGAAAACGTCAAGGAGAAATGAAAAATTTGATTATGATTCTATGCAATATGAAAGATGCTTAACTCCATACTCGGAGATCTGAAATGCCTCTGTGAAAGATGGTGGTTCAGTAAGCCTTGTAAAGTCTCAATATGTTCATGCAGCATGGAAAATAGGCATGGGATTTCTTTGAAGGACTACATATTCATAGAGAAGCTTGCTATTTTTAGGACAGACAATAAATTGGGAGAAGAATTTGACACTTATTACTGAAATTGCAGCCTGTCTTTTTCTCTTTCTTTCTTTGCTTATTTCTTTTCTTTCTTACTCTTCTTCCTTTCTTTTCTTTTTTAATAGCCTATTAAAATTCACTGATTTGTGAAAGATCCAGGTATAAATTTTAGTATTGAAAAATAACAATATTTAAAATTTTCTAATTCAGTGAATGAATTTAATATTATAGCAGATACAGCTACATGGAGATTTAGAAAACTGGAAATATATCAGAAAAAATACATCCAGAATGAAGAATAGAGACATAAAAGAATGAGGGGGGCGGAATTTGTGAATTAGACATCTAGATGATATGGTAAGACCATCTAAAATGTACTATAAGAATCATGGATGTAGACATGAAAGACAAAGGGTCACAAAAAAACTGAAGAGATAATAGCTGAAAACTTTTCCAAACTGATAAATGACAATTTTCTTAGTCCATTCATACTGCAATATTATAATACCTGAGAATGGGTAGTTTATAAATAATAAAAATATATTTTTCATTGGTCAGGAGGCTGGGAAGCCCAAGATTAAGACTTTGTTAGGTTCAGTGTCTGGTGAAACCTGCTCTCTGCTTCCAAGATGGCCCCTTGAATGTTATGCCTTCACATGGCAGAATAGACGAAAACCAAAAAGGGATAAATGCAATGTGTAGCCTTTTTTATGAGCCATTAATTCTATTTACCCTGTCTTAGTCACCTCCCAAAGACATCACCTCTTAATCCTATAACTTCAGTGATTAAATTCCACATTCTGAATTTGGGGAGACACATTTACACCATAATAGTTATTAATTGTCAGTTTCAGAAGCATAATAAATACAAAGCAATATAATTAAAGAAATTCTTACTTCATATTAAAATTCCAGAAAATAAAACTTAGAAAGGCAAAAATAATTTCAAAAAAACCAAATTAAGAACAGGTTACTTTCAAAAGATTAATAGAAACACAGTTATATTAAAATAAGAGTTAAATTCTGGCAACTATTTTTATAAAAATTGACAGTCAATTATGCAAGTGGAAAGTAATAAAGACAGGCAAGGCAATCCTATGTGAGTATAAAATGAGAGAACTTGTTACAAGCAGATATTGTGACCTATTATAAATCAACTTATAAGGTATTGTGATATGGTACAAAGAGTACTGGGAAAAAAAGAGTCCAAAAATAGAACCATAAATATACAAACCCTTAATTGATGACAAAGATTTCAGCAGAGCAAGGGGAAAAAAAAAGGTCTTCATAGTACTTAACGTTGAATAAATAAATATGGTTCAAGGACTGGGAAACAGGACATTGACTCCTGCCTTTAATTCTGTAACAGGACAGTTGTAGGTGAGATCAAAAGCAAAAATAATGTTTTGATGATAATATGACCTCAGGATGGTGTGGTAAAAAAGTTTTTTCACAGTAAAGAGAAAACCACTAATCATTTGAAAGATTGCTAAAGTGGTCTATAGTAAAAGTAAAAATTTTATTCATTAGAATATATGAGGACAGTGAATCAGCAAGCTGAAGAACACAGAAGTGCTCACTCATATCTAGAATTTATAAAGATTTCCCAGAAATTAATAAGAAGTCAGAAGACTCAGTAGAATCCTGAGCAAAAATCTTGTTCAGGCATCTCCGCAAACAAGATGTCCACATTGCCAACAAACATTTGAAAAGATGCCCATCCTCACAATAAAGAAATTACAAATGAAAACTTCAATGAAATGGAACTGTCATCTACCCAAACAACAATAATTAAAGAGTAAAACCAGACAACATAAAAAAGTTAGACTATAGAGTAAAAGGAACTGCTGGTAGAAATATACATTTGTTTAAAATGATTGAGGACATTTTGGATAATGTTAGCAATATGTACTAAAGTTAACTTATTCACTCTGTATTTCCCAGTATTCCATTTCTGGATATATACTCAACAGAAATGTACCTAGATGGACAACAATATAAATACATAAGAATGCTTGTGACAGCATAGTGCATAAAATCCAAATCCTACAAACAGAACAAATGTGTATCAATAGTAAGATAGAAAATTCAACAGAATGAAATGCTACTAAGTATTCAGGAAATGGAATGATATTCAGAAACAAAATAATGGTGTACTTATACTTAATAACATGGATAACCATACAGTATTATATGTTGAATAAAGGCAGCCTGACACAGGTGAATATATACTGTACAAATCTATTACATCAGGTAAAAAAGAAATTTAAACTGTACTATAATGTTTACCATTGTACTCTTACATGATAAAAGTATAGAGAAAAAAGTGAAGGTGATGAAAGTTACACTTAGAGGTTATAAAAAGAATTGATATGCAGGATTTTATTGTTGTTAGTTTTTGGCCTACATTATGGTTAAAAGAATTTTCATTTTGTAACAATTCATTAAGATCTGCATTTGTTTTATTTGGTTTTCTGTCTTTTTTTTTTCTTTTTACAATTAATGCCAAATGCTATCTTTTAATACAAAACTAATTTTGAGGTGAGTCTCTTAACTGTATGTGAATCTTCTTTATATTTGTCATCTCAATAAACATTTATTTTATATCTAAGATACAATACACTCTATACTAGGGGATTGTGAGTCAGAGTCAGATAAAAGTGAGTTGATTCCCTCCCCTGCAAAACAGAATATAATTTAAAAACGATTTTTAGCTGTAAGAGAATTATAAAAATCTCTAATTGAATGTATTTTTTATCTAATTTTAAAAGCTGCTTTTCCTATCTGGCTATCTCTTGTGTATGCTCATGGATGGGAGGGAGGAGAAAAAAGACCACTGGCTTTTAAAAATCTATTTTGTTTTAGAAGTTAAATTCATACATTTATTTTATGTCTATTTCTGACAGACCCAATGAGATTGATAGATCCATTAGAATAATCCTGTACAAAGTAGGGCATTTGTGCAGAAGAAGTAGCTATGCATGATTATGGCTATTGTTAAATTCAAAAGTGCAGATTCAATTGCCAACACACAAAATGTTAGGTTAATAATTTTCTTAAGCATGATGTATATAGCAAATCTAAAAAACCTAGGTGGATAGCCACACTGTGGTCTGGGTGTATTAACTTTGAGCCTTCTTACCTGATTTTGTTAAAAATTTAGCCAGAAGCAACTGTGTTTATTACTTCTGATTCTGTTCATCTTCTTGTTCTTTGGTTTGTTTGCTTTCTCATCTATTTCTGCCTGTGGCTTCCTTAGGAAGGAGGATTCCCACATGTTTTCCGAATCATGTATTAATTGAGGAGTTAACTTTAACTGTTCTCTTACAATCTGTAAATTTGGCAATGATTTAAAGTTCAGTTCTAGGTATTGATTTTTCTGCTTAAAAGATGAAGAATTAAACATTTTTAATAGCTCTTACCCTATTTGCTTCAATTCCTAATTGCAGTTGCCTGCTTGGGTGCTGACTAAGAACAGTAAGGTGCATGGTCCTCCGGGCCACTTGGTTCAAAGAAGCTTTGCTTTGTTCTTGTAGCTCTAGAGGCTAAGCTGGACTATTTGGGCTTCAATGTACGCAAAAGAAAATGACTCTTCTACAGAAAGATTCATTCTCACATTTCAAAAACATTTTCATCTACACTTGTTTTCTCTGTCTTTTCACAGATGTTTGTATTACAGACTTAATCACCTTGAACTCTGAAGAAGTTATGGTCACTTCAGCAGAGACTTGATCATGTAAAGCCTCCATTGTCATTGCCTGTAGCATTATCAGTTTTTCTGTTTTTGAAAGAAAAGAGTAAAAAAAAAAAAAAAAAGGAAGTTTTTATATTTGTTAAAAATCATGTTTAGATAAAGAGATATGAAATAAAATCTTAAAATTTATTTGGCTTTTTTAAAAAAGGGTGTTCTCAAAAGTTAGTATTTTATCCATAATTACATTTTATTTTTTATGTGACTCTTTCCCACCAGATATCTGGCACCCTTTGATTTATAAACTTTAAGAAGATTATAAATCAGCAAAGGGTCAAATCACAAGGGCTGTTGAAGGAAGAACAGACCCAGAATATATTCATGAATATGAAAAAAAAAGTTAAAAAACAAGTTTATAATTTATAGTTGCCCTGAGGCAGCAATAACTAATACACTGAAAATTTACCCATTTTATGCATCTATTTTGCTTGTTTTACTACTTTGCTTTTCATAAAAAACACATTTTTTCAGCAACTGTCACTTCTCTTGGCATTTATGTGATCTCTGAGCTATGTGTAAAAATACACATATTTTTGCTTTACAATTTTTATTAAAAATTATTTTTTACAAATTTGTATCACTTTTTTTGTTCCATACTAGAATTATTTTCATTGCTCTTTTTTCCCCTATCAGTCACTTTAGGAAATGAGTATTTTAGTTTATTTAGTTTAACATATGCTTTCAATCTTTTTCTAATTGCAGCTTGAATGACATTTTATCATTAACTATAAAGTGGAACAAGTGGAAAGTTTTCAGAATACAGGTCACACCAAAAATTATTCAATAAAAATAACACTGTAAATTATAGTTAAATGACACCACCTTCATAAATACTCTGAGCTATCCACAGCTGTAAACTAATGAGTTCTGATATTGTTCCTGGAAGTCAATATAACAGTGTAAACAAATTATTATTTTCAGATATATGATAGTAGTATTAATTTGAAAGAGGAAATAGGCGCAGGTGGACACTTAGTTCCTATTTCTCAAAAGAACGGGAGCATTGGAGCCACAACTTGGATTTTGTGATATTTTATTGAAAAAAAACATTAGATAATAAAGCAAGGGAATGATAGTGGACTTTTTTTTTTTATTACTTTTTCCTGCCTAGTTTTAGTTCCAGTATCTTCTAGTCAGAGTGTGTCCATTTTAATTCAATTGGAAAATATATTTCAGACACAGCCATCAGTAACCCCAATTCCAGGAACGGTCCCTTGATGCAGGCCTATACCTTAAGGACCTTATTCCATTTTCGATACAGTAACTAATTCAGCTATGTTCTGCTCTGTCTACCACTTCCTTCTCAGTTTTCTTTTGTGGAACAATCCTTGTTTAACAGCCTTGAAAACTGCCAAGTTTGGAAGAGTCATCTAGAGGAATTTAGTATGGAGCAAGGGCAGGAATGTAACCAACCATCACAGGGAATTCTGTCTTGAATTTCCTCAGAAGACAAGATTGAGAACATTAAATTCAGATCTTGATTGGAAAGTTGAGTGATAGGATGTTGGTTGGCAAGAACTCCAAAGGCTTTTGCTAAAAATACAGTGTCTGGACTGAGCTATACATGTAAAAATTGTGATGCCTAAGACCTCTAGAGTTGACCAAGTGTAAGGTGCTTCAAGACTGTCTAAACTATGAAGTCGTTTATATTGACAAGAAAATAACAGACTAAACAAACAAACAAAACAAAATAACAACAACCAAAAAAAAAAAAAAAAAACAAAAAACTGTGATTTTTCATTCACTGTGGCTATCCTTGTTAAAAAAAAAAATCTGTGTTCTTTAACTAACACCAAAGGCAAGAAATTAAATAATACAACTCAGATTCACAATGAGTAATTTAATTCTAGAGATTGTGTTTTAACTACTCTGAAGATTATGTAATGCAATCTAGAATGGGAAGTTTTATTCATTCACAGGCTATCACAACACAGAAATGTGTGCCAGATACCACCAAAATCCTGGGGTTGGATCTGAATGCAATTGTGGGCATGACATGGGAGTATTTATTTATTAAGGTCATTGGGGAGTAAGTAAATACATTTTTAGTTAAGTGTGGAACCATTTCAAAAGTTGAATAACTATATGCTTGTAAGGGCCTTGAAATCCTTTAAAATAAACTTTACTTCTTAGTAGTGTGAATTTGTCACAAAATTGTGAATACAGAGATTTCCATACCCAGTTGCCCTTACTGTTGATATCTTATATCAATATAGTACATTTTCCCCAATCAATGTAACAATATTTGTGCTTTGTTTTAAAGTACACACTTTATTCAGATTTACTTAGTCTTTACCAAATGCCCTTCTTATGTTCCCATAGGATTCCTTCTAGGATAGCATATCACAGTTAGTCATTAGGCTTCTCTTGACTGAAAAGTTTCTCAGCTTTTTCTTTTTTTAGGTGACCTTGACAGTTTTGATGAATGCTGGTCAGACATTTTGTAGTCTGTCTTTCAATTGGGATTTGTCTGATGTTCTTCTCATGATTAAACTTGGGTTATGGGTTTTAAGAAGGAAGACCACAAAGGTTAAGAATCATTCTCATTATATTACAGCAAAGATGGAGATTATCAACATGATTTATGACTGTTGATATTGACCTTTATCATCAGGCTGAGGTAGTATTTTTCTTTGGGGAGCATTTGTCAGATTTCTCCACTGTGAAGTCACTCTTTTATACCCCACCTCCCTACCTTTTGAACAATACTCTCTGTGCAGCACAACCCTAAGGACTAGAATTATGCTCTGTTCTTGATGGTGAAGTACTTATATAAATTATGTAAAAAATATTCAAGGAATATTTTTGTTCTCCATTTATAAATTTATTTGATCATTTATTTATATATGTATGAACTCATAAATATATATCTTATGCTTAGAGTTATGATCTAATGTTGCTTTATTTAGTTTCTTATCTTGTTCCTGCTTTCACACTTGGGAGTGCTTTAGGCTAGATTCTGTGGCCCTTGACATACCCTTATCATTGCAAGTTTTTTTTTTTTTTTTTTTAATGCATACTTCTTTAGTGTTTTTTATTACAAGATGTTCCATGCTCATCCTGTATGTTTTCTACCTGAGCCTGAAAATCAGCCTTTTTAATATTGAATTTCTTTTGTTGGAGTATGAGATTAGAAGATAAGATCTGGGTGCTAGATATGTGTGTTGCATTGAGATGGTCATTGTTTCCAGGTCTTCCCAGCTGAAAACCAAGAAATGTATAGTAGGCAGTGCACATACAAATATCTATGCATATTTCTATTTATATGAAGCAGTATCTATGTTAGACTAAACATCCCATATTGATGTCACCAATTATAATCCATTTTTGTATGGGTCATTCTAGCCTTCTCCCTTTTGCTATAAACTTGAACTCCAACACTGAGAACTCTGGTTCCCATTATGCATGATTCCTTTGTTTTGTTATTCAGTTTCTGAGTAAATGTATAATACTTTCAGAATGCTTAACAGCTTCCCCCATGAGAAACCACTTTATCAACTATATACGTGTTTACATCCAGTTATTTTTGCTGTTAGTCTCACAGAATACAAATTTCAAAGGTCACTTAGATCAACAACCTCCTTCAGTTAGATTATATCATAAATTTTTACTATAGTTAGATTACTTTTATGTAACAGTTTATAATTCATCCTGAAATTTTCAAATTCCTAAAAGTTTAGAAATTTATTTAATATTTAAGGTTAATTTACAAAAATTTTTGTAGTTTAAAATAATCATAATGTATGTATTCTCCATTGAATTATAATACAAAATACTTTAACTATCTTAAAAATAATCTCATTTTACTTGTTAATTCTCCAGACTGCGCCTGAACAACTGATCTGTTTGTCTCTTTAGTATTGATTTTTCCAAGATGTCATATAAATAGAATCACATAGAATGGAGCTTCTAAAAACATGCTTATTTTACTTTGAAATATGCAATTAAGATTTACCCTTGTTGATGTGGTTTTAGAGCTAAATTTTTTTGTTCAAATTATGATTTTTGTTTACTTTATAAACAAAAAAATCTATGTATTAAGCAGGAAATTTTGAATTTTGATGTTTTCCCAGGCTATTGATATAGAGTACAGTCTATACTTGTTATGCTGGGCAGTGGCAACAAGCTATACTCCCAGTTAACCCTGCAATCATGAAGGTATGTAACCAACAGTCTATAGTGTACTATTATTGCTAAGCTATGATGTACAGTGGGTTAGGTGTGTTAAATGCATTTTTATGATATTTTCATTTTACAAAGATTTTTTAAGACATAATCAATAGCAAATTGAAGAGTGTCTGTATTGTGTTTTCTGTTCTAAGTATTCTGTCTTTTCATATATACTCTGGATTTGGTGAGTTCATAGCTACAAAAAATAGTTTGCTGGAATTTTGAGTGGAATTGCATTGAAGAATCCACAAATCATATTGCAAATAATTAAAATGTTACAAAATATTGAGTTTTTCAATACATAAATATGCTGTATCTCTTTATTTAGATCTGTGATTTCATTCATTAGTGTTTTTGTAGTCTTCTGAAAATAGACTTGTGCATACTTCCTTAGATGTATGCTAAATATTTCATTTTATTGGTGCTATTATAAATAGTGTTAGGTTTTAAATGTAAAATTCAAATCACTCTTGGTGGGATATAAGAAAGCAATTGAATTTTACAAATTTACTTTGTATCTTGTTTCCTTGCTATACATACATGTAAGTTCCATTAGTTCTTTAATTCTTTAAGAGTTTCTACCTAGATAATCATGCCATGTACAAATAAAGACAAATTTTCTTTTCTTTCCAATATATATACACTTTTATTTCTTTCTATACTTCCAGTTAAATGTTAAATTAAAATGGAAAGAGAGGATGCCCTTGCGTTTATCCCAATATCAGGGAGAAAGCATCCTGTTTTCCACCAGTAAGTAATATGTTAGCTGCATGTATTTTGTGATGTTCTCAATTGAGTTTAAGTAGTTGTCCTTCATCCATGTTTTATGAGAATTGTTGCTATTATGAATGGGTGTTACAGTTTGTCAAATGTTTTTCTCAGACTCTATTGATACAATAGGGTAATTTTTCTTCAGCCATGGTTGCTAATTACATTGACTATTGAATGTTAAACCAGCCTTTTATTGATGAAAGAAGTTCCAATTGGTCCTTTTGCATAGTGTTTTCTACAATTAGATTTTATTTTGTTAATGTTTGGCTAATTGATTTTGCTAATATTTTGTTAGAATTTTTATGTTCATGAAATATACTTGTAAATTTTCATTCTTGTATTTGTCTTGTTTTGCTCTTGGAGTAACTTTGAAATTATTGAGTTATAAAGTATTCCATCTGATTCTAAGCTCTAAAACAGATCGTGGGAAATTAACATCATTTCTTTTTAAAATATATGTTAGAATTCACAAGTGAACTAATCTGAGCCTGGTGTGCGCATGTGCTCTCTCTCTCTTTTTCTTTGGAACTTCATTTATTATCTACTGCTTTCTTCTAGACTTTTCAGTTTATTTGAGGGGGGAGCAGGTTTGGATAATTTCCTTTCCAGGAACTAGTATATTTTACTGGTTTGTCAAACTTGTGGTATAGAGTTGTTTTCACTATCACTTTATTAGCTTTTCAATGTCCAGCGTATCAGTAGTGATACTTCTTTCACTTCTAATATTTGCCCATAAACCAGATTTTTGTTTAGGTGATATCTTCTATTTTTTCATTGCTTTTTTTTTTTTTAGCTCTAATTTTTGTTTTATTCTACAAACAAAAAGAAAAAGATGAAAGAAGGAAATTTGGAATGACACATCAGGCCCAGAGTCTGTTTGCTAAATCCTGTTTGCTTTAGACTTATTTGCTTTACATTCTCTAATTTTACACAGTGGAATCTTATTTTTGATTTTAGGCCTTTCTTCCCCTTTAATGAATGTGTTTAATACTATTCGTTTCTCTCTAAGCATTGCTTTAGTTGCATATTACAAATTCTGAAAGTAGCGTTTTCATTTTTTCTGTGTTCAAAATAGATTTGCAATATAATTTATCATTCTTTACTGGATTCATCATTTTATCAGTTTGTGTAAAGCACAGAAATATTTCTTCCTTTTAAGTTTCTTTATCCTCCCCCATTTATAAAATAATTGTCTTTAATCTACTATGTACATTTAGAATTTCTTTGGAGTGTTATAATTCTTCAAGTTCAAAACATAATTTGGGGACACCCACAGAGCCCAGGCAGGCCCAGGACAGCCCCGCCAACACCCATGGTGACCAGGCAGGCCTGGGAAAGCCCCCCACTTCACCCATGGAGCCCTACACTGGGTCTGGAGACAGCTGACAGCCACAACACTGCATGCTGCAGAGCTGCATCTTTGAACACATTGCCCAATGCCACCGCCTGCATGCCCCCACCCCTACCTGACAATCCATTGCTGAAAGCAGCCGCCTCTATCTTGGAACACCTTTGTGGCCATCTTTAGTTGGGGCAACTCCCACCTTGGAACACTGGCTGGGCAGGTACCTATAGTCCCCAACTCCCCTGTCTCCCTGGAAGCTGGTAACCCTGTACAGTGACCGACCAATGCAAAACAGCTCTCCAAGACTCGGTGCCCAGCCCCAGATTGTAACCCACAAGACCTCTGGAGAGACAGGTTTCTGATAGGAAACAGAAAAGGAAAGGGTGAGTGAGATACAATTTAGAGACTAAATTGGAGACCAGGAACTGTGAGGTCTACAGGCGATATAAGGAGATAAGACCAGGCACTCACATCACATGAATGGACCCCAAAGGATATCCTTGGGGTGCAGTCTCTCATTGGGGAACTGCAGGTGCCATAACCCACTTCCAGGGACCCTACAACCAAGACCAATCCTCCTACACTGGTAACCTTCACCATCCTGAAGGTGGAGATACCAGCAAACAATAGACAACCTCACTTATTGGATAAGAAGTGAAGCGGAAAGATACTGATATCAAACCAAAACTATCCTATTTCTTCTTTTGAGATTTTGTTTCTTTTTTCTTCCTCTCTATTTTCCCACCTTCACATCCCCACATTCCCAATATTTGCGAAAACAAGCACTTTGCATGAATTAGGATACTGAGGACCGAGATGTCTGAGTAATATGTTACAGTGTTATATATTCTTTTATCTCCTATTTTAAAATTTTTCTTAACATTTATGTGAGTTTGTTTTATATACTCTATTGTCTTCCTACTTTTCTCCCCCAAATCACTTCTTCTCTCTTCTCCTGCTACTAACCATCTTCTTTAGGTTCCTCTTTCACACATCCTAAGAACTAATAGCTTTATATCCTCACCTCCTACCCCCTCAACATCTCATTCTACACCTCAACCCCCAGTTCTTTGTCCTCCATAAGAAACTGTAAACCCTCTTGCCAACCTACTGTTTATATTGTAGATAATAACTAAACTCACCATTTCTGTATATTGTGACAAAACTGTAAATATTTTAATAGCAAATATTTGGTTTAAGATTGTATATTATTTGCATTGAAATCTATTAACATTATTTTTCCCCTCAAAGGAGAGATATTGACCCTGTGGGGGCACTATGAGCCCCTGTAAAAACAGTAATGCCTCAGATCCTTATTGCTACAAGGGAAGACACACAAATAACATGAAAGAAAGAAAGAAAGAAAGAAAGAAAGAAAGAAAGAAAGAAAGAAAGAAAGAAAGAAAGAAAGAGACCCAAACAAATCAAGATAGTATATTATTAGAATCCATTCCTAGCACAACAGAAGAGATGATAGATAAGGAGTTTAGGATGTACATAATTAAAATGTTCTGTGAATTAAAGGATGATATAAGAGAACAAATAGAGGCATCAAAATATCATTTTGATAAAGAGCTACATAAGCAAATATAGGAAGCAAAAAATTACTTCAATAAGGAGATACATGCTCTGAAAATCAACAGAAATCCTTGAAATGAAAGGAACAATAAACCAATTAAAAGGTCAATAGAAAGCATCACCAATAGATTAGACCACTTGGAAGACAAGACCTCAGACAATGAAGACAAAATATATGATCTTGAAAAGAATGGAGATCACACAGTGAAGATGGTAAGAAACCTTGAGCGGAACATTGAAGAAATATGGGATAACATAAAAAAGACCAAATTTAAGAGTTATTGGGATAGATGAAGGTATAGGAGATCCAAGCCAAAGGAATGAGCAATCTGTAAAATAATAACAGAAAATTTAACAAACATTAAGAATGAATTGTAAAACCAAATACAAGAGGCTTACAGGTCACCAAATGTACAAAATTACAACAGATCCACAACAAGGCATTTTATAATGAAAATTCCTAGCATACAGAATAAGAAGATATTTTAAAAGCCACAAAAGAAAGGAATCAGATTATATATAAGGGGAAACCAATTAGGCTATGTGCAGATTTTTCAACCCAGACTCTGAAAGGTAGAAGACCCTGGAACAACATATACCAAGCTCTGAAAGAAAATGGATGCCAACCAAGAATCGTATATCCAGCAAAATTATTCTTTAGACTTTGAGGATGAAATAAAAATATTCCATGATAAACAAAAGTTAAAAGAATTTACAACTAGAAAGCCTGCACTGCAGAACATCCTTGGCAAAATATTCCATGAGGAGGAAATGAAAAAGAACAATGAAAATCAACAGAGGGATTTATTACACTAAAGGAAATATGAATCAAAGGAGAAACCAAGTCATGTTAAATACCCAAAATAAACAGAATTGGCTGTGAATACAAATCATCTTTCAATAATAACCCTGAATGTTAATGGCCTAAACTCATCAATCAAAAGACATAGGCTGGCAGAATTGGATTTAAAAAAAAAGACTCAACATCATGCTGCCTCCAAGAGGCACATCTTAAAGGAAAAGACATCCACAGACCAAAGGTGAAAGGTTGGGAAAAAACATACCACTCACATGGAATGTGGAAGCAAGCAGAGGTCTCCATCCTCATATCAAATAAAGTAGACTTCAAGCCTAAATTAGTCAAAATGGATAAAGAAGGACATTTCATACTGCTCAAAGGAACCAAACATCAATAAGACTTAACAATTATAAATATATATGTCCCAAACAATGGAGCATCTACGTTCATCAAACAAACTCTTCTCAAGTTCAAAAATTAAATAGACAACAACACAATAATTCTGGGTGAATTTAACACACCTCTTTCACCACTAGTTAGATCTTCCAAACAAAAGCTGAACAAAGAAATGATAGAACTTAAAATACAATCAATAATTTAGACTTAACTGACATGTATAGAATATTTTCTCCATCAACAAGTGAATATACTTTCTATATATCAGCACATGGATCCTTCTCCAAAATAGACTATATATTATGCCACAAAGCAACTCTTAGCAGATACAAAAAAGTGGAGATACTACCCTGCATTCTATCAGATCACAATGGAATAAAATTAGAAATCAATGATAAAATAAAAAATAAAAGCTACTTCAACACCTGGAGACTAAGTAATATGCTACTGAATGAACAATAGATTACAAAAGACATCAAAGAGGCGATTAAAAAATTCTTGGGCTGGGGATGTGGCTCAAGCAGTAGCAAGTTTGCCTGGCCTGCGCGGGGCTCTGGGTTCGATCTTCAGCACCACATAAAATAAAATAAAGATGTTGTGTCCACTGAAAATTGAAAAATAAATATTAAAAAATTCTCTCTCTCTCTCTCTCTCTCTCTCAAAATTCTTAGAGGTGATTAAGAACACTAATACAACATATCAAAGTCTCTGGGACACTATGAAGGCAGTACTAAGAAGAAAGTTCATTGCATGGAGTTCATTCCTTAGAAGAAGAAAAAGTCAACAAAAAAATGAGTTAACATTACATCTGGAAGCCCTAGAAAAAAAGAACAAATCAACACCAAAGGCAGCAGAAGATAGGAAATAATTAAAATCAGAGCTGAAATCAATGAAATTGAAACAGAAGAAACAATTGAAAAAATAAACATAACAAGAAAATGGTTCCTTGAAAAAATAAATAAAATTGATAAACCCTTAGCCATACTAAGGAAGAGAAGGAGAGAGAAAACTCAAATGAGTAACATTCATGATGAAAAAGGAAATACCGTGACAGACACTACAGAAATACAGAAGATAATTATAAATTATTTTGAAAATTTGTTCTCCAATGAAATAGAAAATATTGAAGGCATCGACAAATTTCTTGAATCATATGATTTGCCCAAACTGAATCAGGATGATATACACAAGTTAAACAGATCAATTTCAAGCACTGAAATAGAAGACGCCATCAGAAGCCTGCCAACCATGAAATGCCCAGGACGAGATGGATACACAGCTGAGTCTACAAGGCCTTTAAAGGAGAGTTAATACTAATACTCCTCAAATTATTTCAATAAATAGAAAAAGAGGGAGCACTTTCAAACTCATTCTATGAGGCCAATATCACCCTGATTATAAAACTAGACAAAGACACATCAAAGAAAGAAAACTTCAGATCAGTATCTCTAATGAACATAGAGGCAAAAATTCTCAATGAAATTCTGGCAAATTGAATACAAAAACATATCAAAAAGATAGTGCACCATGATCAAGTGGGGTTTATCCCAGGGACTTAAGGTTGGTTCAACATACAGGAAATCAATAAATGTAATTCATCACATCAATGGACTTAAATATGTAAGAATCATATGATCATCTCAATAGATGCAGCTATTAAGAATACAAACAACAGTAAGTGTTGGTGGGGATGTGGGAGAAAAGGCACACTTATACATTGCTGGTGAGACTGCAAATTGGTGTAGTCAGTATGGAAAACAGTATGGATATTCCTTGGAAAACTGGGAATGGAACCACCATTTGACCCAGCTATCTCACTCCTCGGTCTATACCCAAAGGACTTAAAAACAGCATACTACAGGGACACAGCCACATCTGCCGCAGTCTGGCTGGGCACACAATCACGAGCCACCATACAGCTTGTAGATTCAAACAGCAACTCTTTATTCCCGAACTCACACCAGCCGTCTACAATCACGTTCTGGGGAAATCCACGTTCTCTGCCCAAATCCACCCCCACTGGGCTTCTGTCTCCCAAAAAATACTGTCTGAATCCCGTGAGAACTCAAGGGAAACTCAGGCAGCAGGATACGCCCTATTCCCAGCAGGAATAATCTTAAACCTGGAACCACCCTAAACCCAGATAGTCCTAAACTGGGAACGCCCTAAACTCGGATCCGCCTTGGTCCTTGAGCAAGGTCACCTACATGCAATGTCACTGCAAAATGTCCTATTTCCACGAGTCCTTCCACTAAGCAACATGGGGTACGCTGGCAAGGAAATTGTCATACCTACTTGGCTAATGGCTCCCAGCAACATCAATGTTTATAGCAGTGCAATTCAAAATAGCTAAACTGTGGAACCAACCTAGATGGCCATAAGTTGACGAATGGATAAAGAAAATTTTATATATATATATATATATATATATATATATATATATATATATATATATATATATACACACACACACACACACAATGGAATACTATTCAGCATTAAAAGAGAATAAATTCATGGCATTAGCAGGTAAACGGTTGGAGCTGGAGAATATAATGCTAAGTAAAGTTAGCCAATTCCAAAAAAAAAAACAAATGCCAAATATTTTCTCTGATATAAAGATTCTTATTCATGGTGGGGGTGGGGGGCAGCATGAAAGGAATAGATGAACTTTAGATAAGGCAAAGGGGAGGGAGCATGGGGGTAGGAAATATGGTCAAATGAGATGGACATCATTACCCCAAGTACATGTATGAAGACATGAATGGTGTGACTCTACATTGTGTACAACCAGAGACATGAAAAATTGTGCTCTGTATGCATAATATGAATTGAATTCTGCTGTCATACATAGCAAATTAGAATAAATTTTTAAAAAACATAATTTGGGCAATAATGAGAAGACCTTGTTGTATTTACCGATTACCATCTTATTTCTTACTGGTGTTTCATTCCAAAGTTCCTTTTTATTTATAGATTTTTCTTTAGTTATTCTTCTAGGAAAGGGGTTTTCTTTGAGTATTTGAAATATATAGTGTGATTTCCATTTGAGATCCATAACTTGTCATACAAAATTTACTGTCATATAATTGTTTTTTTCCTCTGTAGGTAAGGTTCATTGGGCCCACTTTTATAAGCCAGAATAATCTCCTTATCTAAAGTCAGTTGACTAGTGAAATTCTATCTGGGATTTTAGTTCATTTTTCTCCAAGTAGCTAAACATATTCAAAGGTACTGAATGTGAGCCTCTTGTGAAGGGGGCATTATTATGACTACCACAGTCCAAATAATAGCCTTCAAATATTCATATCCATCGCTTATTAAAAATGTATTACCTCCTCCAAAAATCTGCTAAAATCAACCCTTGTGACATTAACTCAAATTCAAACTCTCATCTAGATTCTAGAACCTCAAAAGTCCCAAATCTCATCATCTAAATATTATAAACCAAGTGGGGTGAATTCCTGGGCAGAATCCATCCTGAGGCAAAATTTTTCTACATGGGTAGACCTGTGAAAGTCAAGACTCAAGTTACACAAAAATATAATAGTGAGATGGGCATAGATAGAAGTTATAGATATCCACTCACAAAGTAGAAAAAAAGTAGTTAAACATACTCCATTTGTTGTCACGGTTTGAGAATAGTCTCACGAAGTTCACTAATCCACTCTCTGTACTCATATTTCTGCCTCTAGGATCTTGTCATTTTCTGATTCAGTCATACTTTTTCATGAAAAGTAGAATGTTTGCAGTTGAGTCATTTTACCAGCTGGTATCTTGACTGTAGATTGTTTCCAGTGTAAGATATTCTTTCATTTTGTCCTTTCTCTGTCACTTTTGGATCAAACTGGTAGTGTTGCTACTCATTTAACAATCTCTAGTATCATGTGTGTCTCCCTATGTATGGCATGAAGGTTTACCCACTACATAAGAGGTTTGTCTACAGAGCTTTCTGAGATAATCTCTTCTATTTTTATTTTCTGATGACTTAGCAAAGGGAATCAGGTAGTCAACCTTCAATTTAGCCAAGAGCCTTTTCTGTGACTGAATGTGTGAACTTATAATCTTTTTTGAGGAATTAAGCAAAGGTTATAAAGCCCACTCAGATTTTTTTCTAAAAATACTTCCTACAGCACTCTGTTAATTTGAGCATCTTTTGTCATCTGTGCAGGCTAATCATTTCCATAATAATCGTGCCTTGTTTCATTTTTGTTCAGCAATTTTCTCTTCAGTTTGACTCTTAGATTTTACTAAAAGTAACATGAAGGAACCAGGCCATACCTTCAATACTTGCTTGGAAACCTGCTTAACTAAATTTCTAAAAATATTTTTCTTCTAAAGTCTCCATTTATCTTACCTTTATGTGTTTTTTTTTTCCTTTGCCTTTACATTTCTTTTAACTATTATTTTTTATTTTGGTTGAAACTTTTTGTTTTACCATTTGATTCAAGCATGTTGATAGTTGCCTGTTGAAGCATTTATGTAAATGTCTTTTTTTAAACTTTTGTCATATAACTCTAATATTTCTGTCACCTAAGGTTGAGACCTTCGTCACTTCACACAATCTACTGTTTGTTGTTCTTTTCAAATTCTGTTTGATATCCTTCTGGTTCTAGATGTGATGAGTGATTTTTAAAAATTAAAATATGGATATTTTGGATACTTTCCTATGAGATTCTTGATTGCATTCACTCCTTCCATTTTAATTGACTTTCACTGACTCTGTTTCAGCTGGGAAGAAGTGCTGCTTCATTGCTGTCAGGTGCATATAGAGTATGTTTTCTCCTTTTTTTAAAAACTAATCGAGCTGACAACTTAATTTTCATATTTCACAATACCAATGGAAAGGTATTTTTTCTGATCAGCTTTTCCCCTTTAAAAACTATTCTGTCTTTGATAGGAAGAAGGAGGAAGTCTTCCTGGTCATGCTGTTATGAAACACCCAGTCACAGCTTCATGATTGCCTGGTGAATTAGAACAATTAATATAAAATTGATCAAAAAAGGGTCCCGTCTATCCTTCTCTGTCCAGTTGAGTCATTCCTGGCAAAGTGAGTGCCATCAAGGAAGAGTGGGAGGACTTTTCATTGGAGGCCCAGGCATCATTGGCATGTGGCCTCCCATGGGTGGCTTCATTCCCGGAGAAGGTCCCCTGGGTTCATCCCAGGAGAAGGAAGGACCGTCATTGGCATCATGGGAAGACCTTCCATATGGGGTGCTGGCCTCAGGGCAAGAAGGACCCAGTGGACTAAGGGGAGACACGAAGATCACCCCTGCCAGAAAGGAACAGAGAGTGAAGGTATCTTTGCTGAATTGCAGCCATTGTTTTATCAATCAGGCTCTGAGTCTGCTCTGTCTTCCATTTCTGAAGGTAGTCTTTCACATTCTCCTTGTATTTCCTAATATTGCAGTGTGTTGTTTTGTTTTTTTTTTTCTCACAGATAGAGAGCCATAGGTGATCTGTGTATTTCAGTAATCAAAATAAAACTTAGGTATATTGCTCTATAGCCATTGGTCTGTTTTCTCCATTTGAACTACATGAAAACTCAAGGGATTGTGTTCTCATTAATGCTGGGGGCGAGTGGGGATTTCACTGTCTGTGAAGTCTCTATTGGCACCAAAAATATAGGGAGGTGTTATTGGCTGGCAGAAATGAGAATCTGGTTCCATACTTGACCCTGATCAAACTTTTATCCCTAGCATACATTAACTGGAGATATGTGAAGTGTGATTTTGGATGGGGCACAATAATTTTGCTGACAAAGTCTAATATTTGCTCAGGAGATGATTGAGGTGAGGTAGGATAACCTGTTGTAGAAAGTAAGAAGGTGAAGGAGGTAAGAGGATAAATTGCTGGACAAATGGTATATGTGGAGATTGAAATTTCCAAGGATTTTGGGCACAGCCTGAGAGGGAGATGAAAATCATCAATTAAAGGCAAATTATCACACAGTTAAAAGAAAGTTTTAGTGAAAATATTTTTTGAGAAAATACAGAAAAAATGATAAATTAAAAGTATGCACAGGGCACCTACCTCATTCATGAGTCTCTGAGGTCTGTAAAGAATGGAGAAAAATGTTTTTATCAACAAGATATTAAGAGAAGCGGTGTTTGGGAGTTGCAGTGGGGTTTTGGTTAGGGCAAAAAGTATGAAGGGAACATTTAAAGATAGAAGATGAGTAGGCTCTATATGAGTTACCAAGGGAAATGGTGGGCTGGGAAATCATAGTCAGGTAGGAAGTAGTATTGATAAGTAGATACACAGAAGTTTGATGTGCTTGTGTCTCCTTCCTTCGAACCTTGGAGTTTGGGAGGTGACTGAGATATATAGATGGAGGCATAAGATATGATAAGACTAGCTTTTATTGTTTGCCAGGCAAAGGAAAACCTTATAGCGGCCTCTTAGAATTCATCTTGTTGGTGAAGTATTTGATGTCATAGCTTGGGATTCAAAGACCTTGGGTATCTATAGGCTTTCAAAAGTCTCAATAGATGGTATCCCAGCTGGGGACACTTTATTCAGAAACAATAGGAGTCTTCTGGCCTCCTTTGAAACTTGTTATAGAGTATATCTCAGCCAAGATTTGGCTAGGATTTACCAAGAGCACATAGATTTCTATTGATACCTTTGAAATCCCTAATACAATCTAGTGGTAGAAAATATAGTTAATGTAAGATATATTGTGGAAGTTATGATGAGCGTTACAAAAGTGAGTGAGTTATCAAGGGCTTATTTGAGAATGGTTCATTGAAAAGGTATTAGAATTGCATATTAAAGGATATAACAATTTAGGTGAGAAGCCATTCTTGACAAAAAGATTATGAGAAAAGTTGAGATAGTTTCCCAGACTTACTGAGGAAATATTGCAAGACACAGTGAAAAGAAAGACGATATTACTACATAAAGAAAGTGATAAAATGAAGAGATATAAGAACAAAGAGGAGAGAAGGTGAAACAAATAAAAAATTTTGAAGTATAAATAAAGTAAATTAGTAATTTTCTTTCAATCTTTATAAATCATCTGGAGAATCATGTTAAATTGCAAAATGTGATCTAGTAGTCTGAAGAAAAACCCCAAATTCTGCATTTCTAATAAGCTCCCACACAAGGCTAATGCTGCTAATTTTTGAAACAGACTTTGATAACTAAGGGGGAAGATGATATAGAAGTACAAAATAAAAGAAAGGAGGATGATGGGGTGAGGCAAAGAATATAGATTTCATTTCTGGTTCATTGCTTGGTACCCATCTACTCTATTTTGGTTTGGTATTGGACTATATAATCTCTGCTTTATTTACAGTATGGTGATAATTTATCAGTGGGAGATGAAGGTGGAATAATGGAGTAGGTGAAGTTAGGACATATGTGACACTTGGAAGGATTTAATGCTATTTTTCTTTTATTCGAGTGTGACCAGGTAGCTTCCAGTATCCTAGTATTTCACCAATGTGGGTATCCACCCTGGCACATTTTTTCCCTCCTTTTTACTACATCTATCTTTGATGGAAACTCAGTTGGTATTAGGGAGAGAATTTAATTCAGGAAATTCACATGAATTTGAATGAGTATAATGCATTTAAACGTTTTGAGGCACTTGAATTGTAGAGACAGGATTGCTTAACCAAGAGTAATAAAAATCTTTAATACTACATTATTATTTGAGTGAGACTCACTTTCCTTATCCTCATAAACAATCTCATAGACCAACTATTAAAGAAATGTCAGGTATATTATTTATTCCCCTGGTGGGCTTATGTACACTCTTCTCAAAGAATGAAAAATGATTCTTGACTTATATTAATAATACCGAACAAGTAAGGGCTTGTGGACTCTCACTCATAATACATGAATAGATTCCACAATACCTAGTTGAAAAAATAAGCCATGGCCATCTCTTTGGGAGAATTTCATTTATTGTTACATTTTATTCTGAGTTCCCTCCAGGATCTATTCTGGTAAAGTGAATAAGAATTGCTATCACTCACTCCTTCTGTTATTAGTAGTTTCCTTGCTGCATCTTTAATTTTTTTTTCATTTTTTTAATACATCTGCCAAAGCTCCACAGAGTAGGAGATGATTTTTAGGTATTATGTAGCTATTATTCCCCTGGACTATTTTGGGCATATTCAGGTCTAGCACTTTTTCATGTGTCTTCCAACTAAATAGCAATTACATTGTTTTTTTTTTTTTTTCCCTTCCATTTTATGGGTATTTTATTTACTGGCCAGTGCAAAATCTCAAAG
Organism: Marmota flaviventris; assembly: GCF_047511675.1. Lineage (NCBI taxonomy): Eukaryota > Metazoa > Chordata > Mammalia > Rodentia > Sciuridae > Marmota > Marmota flaviventris. Next base: position 27,073,581 of record NC_092498.1, read on the forward strand.
ATGTGTTTTCATTTGCAAAAATAATAATTTACATAAGGTGGTTTGTATGCTTTTGAAGATTTCTTCCATTTTACCCTCTGCTTAGATTACTTTCATTGTCTTGTAAAAGTATATTTTATAATTTAAAATATATTTTCCCATTCATTTTTTTTTTGTTCATGGCAGTATAATTAAATTCATTTCTTTGTTCATGGCAATATAACTAAAAGTTATCATCAGATTCTTCCTACTTGACAGTTATTTTCAAAACATGAAAAACCCAAAAGTCCTAGGCATCTAAACAATCTTCTTTAAGAGACTTAGTGAATTTTCTTTCAAGTTTGCTAACTTACACTATCAAGTTCAGACCCAAAGTAGAGCAATTCAGCTAGTATTTTTGTTCTTGTAACAAATGTTGAGTTTCATGACTGAATGTAGTGTTTTCACTTTTTTTCTATTGCTCACTGGCTTTATTTTCGCAATTTCATTCCTTCCATTTGTTCATAGTTGAGAAAAATAATTTCAAAAATGAATGGTCATTTTCTATTTTTCCTGACAATTCTCCTTCTCATTTTTGTAGGTTCCTAGGAGAACATGAGATAAGACATATGTATTAATTTTACTGAATATGTGTGTTAATGAATGTAATGCAATCTTATGGAAACTAAATTGAGGATAAAGGCAAACAAGGCAGAGAAGTGGAAAAAGTGGAGGATCGTAGAATAAATACAACTTTGCCAGGAAACACAGTTGGTTGCATGGGTGATTTATCTTCTAGGGGAAAAGAGAAAAAAATAATCTGGTTTCTTCTTGTCTCCCATCTATTATTGATTAAAGTTAACTCCAAAGGGCATTAACATTTTTATGTGATATTACCTGGTCACTTCAAGGTGCCATTTGAGAAGCCAAATTGCATAGAATTATAGCAACCACAGCCAGCTAGTAAGCAGATGTGAGATAGCAGCTTTCTGCCTGTAGACTGGTTGTCGGAGAGTCTTGCATGTCTCACTCATCAGAGGAAACAGGAAAGCTCCAGTGTGGGAAGCAAGAAGTTTATTGTACTCCATTGAGGAAAGGCACTGTCATCTTGTGATCTGAGTGAGGGTCCTGGGGGACAGGGAGGAGCAGGGTGAAATGGCAGAATGGCCTTAGGTTGTTATTTAGAAAGGCTGTTAAGAGTTCTAGGAGTTGTTTTTCCAACAAACAAATAATATATTTGAGAACATATTGATATTCTAAGCACTGAGTTTTTGGACTTTCAGAATATACAAATAAACCAAACTTCTTATACATGGGCTTCAAGAATTCCTTCTCCTCCTCCTCCTTCTCCTCCTCCTCCTCCTTTTCCACCTCCTCTTCCTCCTCCTCCTCCTTCTTTTTCTTCTAGTTAATTATACATGACAGTAGAATGCATTTTGACACATCCTATATAAATGGAATATAACTTCTCATTCATCTGGTTGTACATGATGTAGAGTTACACAGGTCATGTAATCATAGATGCACACAGGGTCATAATGTTCAATTCATTTTACTATCATTCCTGACCTCATGTTCCCTGCCCTCCTTTCACTCCCATGTGTCTAGTACAAAGTACCTCTATCCCTCCCTTCTATTGTGAACTACCATTTGCATATCAGAGAAAACATTTGGCCTTTGGTTTTTGGGGATTGGCTTATTGCTTAGCATAATATTCTCCAGTTCCATCCAGGCTGAGTAATATTCCATTGTGTATATATACCACAATTTCTTTATCTATTTATCTGTTTAAGGGCACCTAGGTTGATTCCATAGTTTAGCTATTGTGACTTGAGCTGCTATAAACATTGATGTGGCTGCATCACTGTAATATGTTGATTTTAAGTCCTTTGAGTATAAAGCTGGGAGTAGGATGACTGGATCAAATGGTGTTTTCATTCCAAGTGTTCTAAGGAATCTCCATACTGCTTTCCATAGTTATTGCATCAATTTGCAGCCCCACCAGCAATGTATGAATGTACCTTTTTTCCCACATCCTCACCAACATTTAATGTTGCTTGGATTCTTGATGATTTCCATTCTGACTGGAGTGTGATGGGATCTCAGTGTAGTTTTGATTTGCATTTCTGTAATTGCTAGAGATATTGAACATTTTTTTCATATATTTGTTGATTGATTGTATTTCTTTTTCTGTGAAATATCTGTTTCAGTTCCTAAGCTGATTTATTGATTGGGTTATTTGTATTTTTGGTGTTAAGTTTTCGATTTTAATTATTATTTTATCCACTCAAAACATTTTCTTAGGAGTTAATTTCATCTTGGAGTACCCAAAGCATCTCAGTGTGATGCCACTCCTTATCCTTTTCTAGGGACACTTTGCATCCAGAATGTCCTGTCTATAGTCATTTTATTTGTCTAAACTCTTCAATGTACCTTTATCCTCTTGTGTATTCACAACTACCTCTTCACATTGTAGAGTCTAAGCAAGTAGTTCCTGTAAAGGGTCAAAAGGATAGAGAAAAACAGTTCTCAGTCTGAGTGAATTGATCTTTTCCTTTCAGTGATCAATCTGAAAGTTCACCAATGAAAATAGTACCTTAGCAGAGTGCTTACCAAATAGATGGATTATGATTTGAAAGTCAGAATAGAATTCTGAAATGCATATTTCATGTTAAAATAAACTTTGCTCTATTTAAAGGATAAGGGGAATACATTTTTTTTCCTACAGAAAACTTAAATAATAGACAAAAATATTTACCTACACTTCCTTTACCATCCACCATACCTACCTGGTAATGGACTCCAAATTTTTACCTGTTTTAAACCTCATTTTAAGGCAAATGCCAATTTATTTCTATTTTTAGGTGTAGCAGACTGAGAAATATATTGATATTCTAAGCACTGATATTTTTGGTTTTTCAGAACACAGAATATACAAATTAAATGCTCTTATTTTTTGAAGATATTTTTTCCAGGCCATTAGGTTAGCCTTTGCTTTAACTTATTCTTGATTGTCCCATGCACATGTTTTCCTTCCTAGCATGCTTGATGATAGGTGTTGAGCTGATCAGAGTAACAATCACCAGCTCACGCAATGTGCCCCTGTCAGAGAATGCTGCTAGACCTTTCCCTCTTACTGTACAAGCCCTCTCATGTCTTTGAGGAAAGTAGGTGGGTCTTCCTGCCTGTTGAGCAAGTTCAATTTAAAATCTTGTGGGGAGAATTTCACAGCAGGCACGCAGAAACAGTTTTATTGCCTCTATTTTCAGAATCTTTTTCAAATTACAATAATAGACCCAAGAAGCATATAAAAAAAGGACAATCATTGTGGACTAAAACAGAGCTTTTACCCTTTAAACCCAAAATACAAGTAAAGGAATCACTTTGGTCTTACAGGTTTATTTTCCAATTCTAAATTCCATACTTCAGGAAATGTTACATTCTTCTGGAAGGCAGAAAAAGAATGTTCATATGAGATAAGTATTTTCTCTAAGTATTAGACTCACCCAAATTGAAAAACCTCTCATAATTTATCACATTGTGTACTATTTGATGAATTTTAATTTCCTAAAAATATGTTTTAAAGATTTGGGGAAAAGAAATTATTGCATACATTCAATAAAATTTCTTTAATTTCAAAAGCATTGCATACTACTCATTTTTATTACTAACCGTGCTTAAGGTAAACATATAAGAAGAGGAAATTCGAATAGTTTACATGTTATAATTTTCAATGAATTTTTTTCATATTCATGAGAGAAATCAAAACATTTAGATTTTGACTGACATAATTGAGGATTGTTATAATCTAAATAAGGATATGTTACAACTTGTTGTTTTACAAAGCATGATTTGCATTTACTTGCATATTTCTTAGTATAAAACTAAAATTTTTCCCTTCAAATATTTACAATGAGATGTGGGTTGAAAATTAAAATTGGGTCAATGTATAGAATTCAAAAGTTATTATAGAAAATTAGAGAATCAAATTGGTGACAGATAACTTCAAATATTTGGGAGTTGATGAGGTGGTTAATAAATCAAATCATTTTATACATAATATATTCTGTAAGTGGGATTCTGGAAAATGTTTCCATACACATATTTAATGACCACTTTTAGGTTGGGAGTCAGGAATCAGGCATTAATGCACTTGGCCATGAGAGCAATGGCTAAGTAAATATTCACTCTTTTTTCAGGAAGAACTTAGCTAGGGCTAAATCTCTGTAAAAGAGATTATTTCCATATGGAAAGTCTCCAGGCAACACTCTGCTATTCTACTACTATGACTTCATTGTTTATTCTTAAATAATTTCTCTTCATGTTTATTTTCTGCTTAAGAACTTGTTCTTGCTATTCACAATAGTGAAAACATGTATATTCAAAATCCAAACACCAAATTATTTATACCCTATCAAGATCATAAAAATTTTTAAAAGTATGGCTTTAAAAGGAAACTTTTTCAAAAATAATATTATAATCTTCAAAAAAGAATATTAAGTTCCATTTTATCAGACAACATGGAACCTTTTGTAAAAATGCATTAATTTTTTAAGCAGTTACCCAAAGTTGAGTTACTAACAATTTCACATTTCTAGGAGACATTGTTAAACCATAAAATGAGATGAGAAGAATTACTTCAGGTAACTAAAATAGTCATAAGTTTTTTTTTTCTGATAATCAGAATAATGACAGAAATATGAACAAAACCCCCCAAAACTTTGTTTGAAAATGGTACTTAGTAACAGAGTCAAATATCTATCTATCTATCTATCTATCCATCCATCCTGTATACACACACAGATACACAAATACACATGTATATACATACATATATGTGTATGTGTGTTTTAATTAATAAGATTTGCTACCTCATTCTCTAGCTCATTTTTTGATTGATACCCATAACAATAATGGGGCTAGCACCACCAGCTGTAATTACATTGATCCAAGAGAAGTGAGAAACCTGACCAAATGCTATCACAGGAAGTGGTAAAATTCATTTAAAGTAACCTGAGACCAAATAATGCAGAGATAATATCCAAACAAATCCAAATCACCCCAAGATCGTCATTGAGTTGTATCATGCTGGGAGCCATTAGCCAAGTAGGTATGACAATTTCCTTGCCAGCGTACCCCATGTTGCTGACATGTTGCAGCGACATTGAATGTAGGTGACCTTGCTCAAGGACCAAGGCAGATTAGGGTGTTCCTGGTTTTAAGATAATCGTGTTTAGGGCGTTCCCAGTTTAGGTTCCAGGTTTAAGGTTTAAGATTATTCCTGCTGGGAATAGGGCGTATCCTGCTGCCTGAGTTCCCCTTGAGTTCTCACGGGATTCAGACAGTATATTTTGGGAGACAGAAGCCCAGTGGGTGTGGATTTGGGCAGAGAACGTGGATCTCCCCAGAACGTGTTTGTAGACGGCTGGTGTGAGTTCGGGAATAAAGAGTTGCTGTTTGAATCTACAAGCTGTGTGGTGGCTCGTGATTGTGTGCCCAGCCAGACTGCGGCATTTGTGTCCAGCCAGACTGTGGCATTTGGCGGCTCGTACGGGGAACTTCTAAAGCTTGGAGGTAAGTGAAATTGCTCGCCCCTGAGGAAGAGCGAAAGAATGGGTGACCAATTCAAAAAACAATGTGTTATTGTTTTGATTTATCTTGTTTTTGTTTCAAGCTGCCTATCCCTAGAAATTTCTCAGGCAAACTGGAAAAAATGGTTGACTAAAGGTTTGAAGTTTGTCGGCCCTGAGGAAGAGAAAATTGATACAATGATTTTTTATTCCGTTTTTGTTTCATTCAGTTTCGGCTTTGTTTTGTGCTATCTTATTGGGTTGCGTTATCTTTATAGTAGATTAGAAATAAGTAAAAAACAAACCAAAAAGATGTTAAGTAAATTGTTAGAGGTTCAGACCATGGAGAAAGACATTTTAGATCAAACAAAAGAGAAGGTCTCTCGAGCTAGTCAGACAGAGGAAGAAAATGTAAAGGAAAAGGGGTTGTTAGGAAAAAGGCCACAACAGGAGGCTGTTAGTAACTCCGTTTTATCACAAGAGGGCGTAATTCAACCAACAGCCCCACCGATGGAGACAGCTGAGTGGCCCTCAAACCCCGTAGTTGATAAATGGGATCCTGAGACAGGACCTCAAAGATTAGCATGCCCTGTACTTGAACAGGCAGGAGGGCAGCGAATTCACCGTGCATTAGAATTAACAGTGAAGCAGTTAAAGGAGGCTATAACAACCTATGGTCCCCAAGCTCCCTTCACGGTAAGCATGGTTGAGTCCATTACTAACTTGGACATGACGCCAGCAGATTGGGCTAGCATGTGTAAATCTGTACTAAATGGAGGACAATATTTGTTATGGAAGGTTGCCAATGAGGAATTTTGCACGGAGACAGCTAGGCGAAATGCAGCAGCCGGTTACCCTCAAAGAAATCTAGATATGTTGTTAGGAAAAGGACCTTATGAGGGTCAACGGCAACAAATTGAATATGATCCTGCTATATATGCACAAATTGCTGCAGACACAGTTAGGGCATGGAAGACTTTACAAGGACATGGAGATTTACAAGGTCAGCTATCTAAGGTAATACAGAGAGCTAATGAACCTTACGCTGACTTTGTAGATAGGCTAATTCAAACGGCTGCCAAAATTTTTGGGGATACAGAACAAGCAATGCCATTAATAAAACAACTGGCGTATGACCAAGCAAATCGTTGCTGCAGAGAGGTTATTAGACCATGGAGACATGAAGATTTAAACACATATATTAAATTATGTAGAGATATTAATGAACAAGGGCAAGTCTTGGCAGCTGCAGTACAACAGGCTTTAGATGCCAGGCCAAAAACATGCTATGATTGTGAACAAACAGGACATTTTAAAAGGAATTGCCCCATAGGAGGAGGGTTTAACAAAAGTAGGTATCAAAGGAATAGAATACCGGGTATTTGCCCACGATGCCATAGAGGGAGACATTGGGCTAATGAATGCCGTTCTCAAACCACCATAGAGGGTACTCCCTTATCAAAAAACGGACAAAGACCAGGTATTTATCCACGATATCGTGGAGAAAGGCATCAGGCTCCATTGCCAAAAAACGGACAGGGGGGCCCAATGCTCCGGGGCCCACAACCACAAATATACGGGGCAGTGGAGGATCCCAGCAACACCATCAGGGTAGTGCCCAGGACACATTGTCCATTAAATCCCTCATCAGACAAACCCGAGGGAGCGCAGGGTTGGACATCTGCGCCTCTGCCAGAGCAGTATTAACTCCAGAGATGGGAGTTCAAATCATTCCCACAGGAGTAAAAGGACCTCTTCCCCAAGGAACAGTAGGCTTATTATTGGGACGTAGTTCATCTACATTAAAAGGACTTATGATAAGTCCTGGGGTAATTGATCCCGATTATGTAGGTGAAATAAAAATTATAGCTACTTCTCCAAGAGGTATATCAGTAATTTCACCTGGAGATAGAATAGCACAGTTGTTAATAATACCCAGCCTACATAATAAATTTCCTAGTCATAGTGTAGAAAGAGGTTCCAGGGGATTAGGCTCCACAGGTGTAGATTGGGCTATGTTGTCTTTAAATTTAGATTCTCGCCCAATGCTAAAACTAAATATTCAAGGTCATGAGTTTAATGGGCTACTGGACACAGGAGCTGACCTTAGCATCATATCTCGTCAAGAATGGCCAAAACATTGGCCATTACAACAAGCCACTCAAACGCTTCGAGGCCTAGGAGTGGCGACTAATCCCCATAGAAGTTCTATGATATTAGATTGGAAGGATCCTGAAGGATGTGAAGGAACTATATAGCCATATGTATTGGATCATCTTCCTATAAATTTATGGGGACGAGATGTCCTAGATCAATTAGGTTTGACGTTAACAAATAACATCAATCCTAATGCGCCCACTACTAGGGCTAGACAAGGCTTTAGGAAAGAAAAAAGATTAGGAAAACAAGGGCAAGATATAGCAGCACCAATACAAATAGATCAAGGAACAGACAGACATGGGTTGGATTTTCAGAAAGGGCCACTGAGACAATCAAAATTACTTGGAAATCAGAAAGACCAGTGTGGGTTCCTCAGTGGCCCCTGACTAAAGAAAAGACACAAGTAGCCCATGATCTGGTCAAACAACAATTAGCGGAAGGACATATACAACCTTCCATATCTCCCCATAATACTCCCATTTTTGTCATCAAAAAGAAATCTGGTAAATGGAGATTATTGCAAGATTTAAGAGCCATTAAATAATGAGATGGTTATTATGGGACCTGCTCAATCAGGGATTCCTCAATTGTCTGCTTTGCCAAAAACCTGGCATGTTTTAGCTATAGATATTAAAGATTGTTTTTTTTTCAATTCCAATTCATCCTGAGGATAGTCCACGTTTTGCATTTACTATCCCTGCATTAAATCATGAAGGTCCTGATCAGAGATATGAATGGAAAGTACTCCCTCAAGGGATGGCTAACAGTCCAACTATGTGCCAAATATATGTTAACAAAGCAATCCAGCCACTTAGAAATCAAAATCCTGAACTACAAATATTTCACTATATGGATGATGTATTATTGGCACATAAAGATAAAAACATATTGCTGGAATGTTATGCCACACTTACAAACTTATTAAAAAATTATAATCTAGAGATAGCAATAGATAAAGTACAATTAAATTTTCCAATTAATTATTTAGGAGTTCTATTATCCTCAACCATGGTCCATCCACCAAAAATTCAAATACGAGTAGATCAACTCAAATCACTTAACGACTTTCAAAAGTTATTGGGAGACATAAATTGGATAAGGCCTTATCAAGGTATACCAACAGGAGAGTTGGGACCTTTATTTGATATTCTAAAAGGTCCATCAGATCCAAATTCACCCCGCATGTTAACTCCTAAAGCAAGAAAGGCATTAAAAATTATTGAAACATATATGGAAAATATGCATTTGGATAGAATTGATATAAGTTTGCCTTTATTATTTATTGTACTACCAACAAAAAATATTCCTACAGGAGTATTTTGGCAAGAAGGTCCATTATTATGGATACATTTATCTTATTCTCCTAACACTATTCTTACTAGGTATCCTGAGGCTGTAGGACAATTAATACTCAAAGGAATAAAAGCAGCGAAGGGAGTGTTTGGAATTTCTCCCAATAAAATTATTACTCCATATACTATGGATCAAATTGATGAGTTAGCTAATGAGTTAAATACTTGGGCAATAATCATGTGTAAATCTAATGTTTCATTTGATAATCATTTACCATCTAATCCTTTGTTGTCTTTTTGGTCTAAGCATCCTGTAGTTTTTCCTAAAATGACAAGAAAAACACCTATCATGAATGCTCCAAATATTTTCACTGATGGGTCAAATAATGGTACAGCAGCAGTAGTTACCCCTGATCAAACTTTTACATTTTTAGTACCCAAACAATCAGCTCAAAAGGTAGAGCTTAATGCAGTTTTACAAGCTTTTGTGATGTTTAAAGATTCTGTATTTAATTTATTTTCTGATAGTCAGTATGTAGTTAATGCTATAGTATCTCTTGAAGATGCTGGTAGGATTTCCCCTTCTTCTACTGTTTTCTCTTTGTTTTCCACTATACAAAGTCTAATCTGGGACAGAAAAGATCCATTCTTCATAGGACATATTAGGGAACATACAGGATTGCCTGGAGCCCTTAGTTTAGGCAATGATTTAGCAGATAAAACTACACATGACATACATATTTTCTCTACATTTGAAGAAGCTACAAATTTTCATAAAAGGTTTCATGTTAATGCTAATACTTTACAAAAGCATTTTAAAATAACTAAGGAACAAGCCAGACATATAATAAAACAATGTCAAAATTGTGTGACATTTTTACCACAAGTTAATCTTGGAGTCAGTCAATCCTAGAGGACTGATACCTAACCATATTTGGCAGATGGACGTCACACACTTGCCAGAATTTGGAAAATTAAAATATTTACACGTTACAGTTGATACTTCTTCTGGATTTTTGATAGGCTCCCTTCATGCCGGAGAAAAAACTAAAGATGTTATAGCTCATTGCTTACAAAATTTTGCCACTGTGGGCGTTCCTAAACAGTTAAAAACCGATAATGGTCCTGGCTATACCTCTACCTCTTTTAAACAATTTTGCTCATCATTTGGTATTACTCATATAACAGGAATCCCATACAATCCACAGGGACAAGGCATAGTTGAAAGAGCTCATCAAACTATTAAAACATACTTATTAAAGCAAAAAGAGGGAATTGGAAAGGGGTATATATCCCCCAAAGATAAACTTAAAATAACGCTTTTTACTCTAAACTTTTTAAATTTGGATTCATCAGGACTTAGTGCTGCAGAGAGACATATGTATCCAAAAAATGTACATAAGCCTAAAGTACTTTGGAAAGATATTCTAACAGGACAATGGAAAGGTCCTGACCCAGTGATTGTCTGGAGTCGGGGGTCTGTTTGTGTTTTTTCACAGGGAGAACAGCAGCCCATTTGGATTCCAGAGAGATTAACTAAAACAGTCTCTACAGATCGAAAAGAAGATGATTTGACTCAAATCCATAACAACTGATATCCAGAACTCCAGCTTGGCCATTCTTACATCTGCGACAGTGATTAACCAGGATGCTTTTTTCAATAGCTATTTTATTATTGCATTTTTCCACATCATAAGGTTCTATTTTTATTTTTTGAGCTCATACAAACCTAGGTTAATGTTTTTCTGATCAGTTTTATTTTTTGACTGTGGAGTTTTTAAACATTGCAATGGAGATTTCACCTAGGTAAAGCTACAAGGCCTTTACTATTTTCTTATGTGTTGTACGTTTGTGTACACTCTTGTGTTTTGTGTTGTATGTCTGTATGTGCGTATGTCCATATTTCTTATATGAGGAGCGCTCATGAAAAAATGGATCCGAATTATTATTATTTTTATTCACGTGATTTAAATGGTTTAATTTAAATTAGGTAAACAGCTGTTAAGGATTGTTTTTAAAGGTGGTTAACAGATCTGTTTGTTTACTAGTTTAAATTAGGTAAAAGGCTGTTAAGGATTGTTTTTAAAGTAGGTTAACAGATCTGTTTGTTTACTTTCACCTTTCCTTTTCATTATATTTAATAATTCTTTTCAGGATAATGTCTTTTTAGCATCATTGCCAGAATTCCCATCTCCATCCCAGTGCCGGTGAAGACAGCTTCTATGATAGCTATCACAGTAAGCTGTATAAACTGATGCATCAATGAATATAACTCAACAAGTAATGCTCAATCAAGGAGTCAACTTACTTTGGGAGGAGACGGATTTTGGGAGGAAATGGACATATTGATAGATTCCTCCGCTTTGAACTGCTTGCAGAACTTGCCTGGACTATGTAACTATCGTTTGGTGCAGCGAATTGTGGTAATGCTGGCATATCTTTGCTGATGGTGTCACTAGTGATGCAATTTTTATTTCCTTGCCAGCACACCCCATGTTAATTGTGGTAGTGCTGACATATCTTTGCTGATGGTGTCACCAGTGATGCAATTTTTCCCAAGGAGCTGTCAATTGGCTTGGTGTCGTGGCATTTCTGTATCCTCCTCCCTTCTGCTAGTGATGGTCTAAAATTTGGGGGCCAATGGCTTATGCTGGACCGGTAGTCAGTGACGGGTATGATCTAATTGCAGTGGTATCAACCTAAGACAGGAGGCTGACTCCTAAAGGTCAGTTTTCCGATGACGGGTAAGAACCATATGTTGAATTGGACAACCTACCAGGCACGGTCCTTAAGCCACATTGCTTGTTGTTTAATTAATCAGAAGGGGGGAGATGCTGGGAGCCATTAGCCAAGTAGGTATGACAATTTCCTTGCCAGCGTACCCCATGTTGCTGACATGTTGCAGCGACATTGAATGTAGGTGACCTTGCTCAAGGACCAAGGCAGATTAGGGTGTTCCTGGTTTTAAGATAATCGTGTTTAGGGCGTTCCCAGTTTAGGTTCCAGGTTTAAGGTTTAAGATTATTCCTGCTGGGAATAGGGCGTATCCTGCTGCCTGAGTTCCCCTTGAGTTCTCACGGGATTCAGACAGTATATTTTGGGAGACAGAAGCCCAGTGGGTGTGGATTTGGGCAGAGAACGTGGATTTGGGCAGAGAACGTGGATCTCCCCAGAACGTGTTTGTAGACGGCTGGTGTGAGTTCGGGAATAAAGAGTTGCTGTTTGAATCTACAAGCTGTGTGGTGGCTCGTGATTGTGTGCCCAGCCAGACTGCGGCAGTATCACATTAAGATGAATGTACATAATAATAAAACATTTTTTAAAGATTAATCTAGTCATACTTGCTCTCAAGAAAGACACAAACACTTATTTGAAAAATTACATTTTAAAATACATTATTCTATAATACCCTCCAATTTTTACAGTACTTTAAACTTAATTCTACTCACAGCTGAGTGTGTGGCAAAATAAATATCTTCAAGAGGTTTTCCAGCTTTCATGGTGAAAAACGTTAAATGGAATAACAGTTACAGAACATTTCCTTTACACCAAAGCCTGGTGTTCTAAGAGGTGACATTCTATGTGAAGATTTAGCTGTCAGTAATGGGGTATTTAGTAGATAGTTCTAAATATAAAAGTATAACAAATATTCCCTTGTTTTTAAAGTATAGTTTACTCATTTTAATAGAACTTTTGAAGAGGAAATATATTTATAGGGTTCAAAATGCAAAAATAGAAAATATTATACCATGGATAGTCTACATTCTCATCTTTTATTTTAAAATATTAAAAACATGGATCTCTTTCTGACCCTTTTACATAAAATGTATCAATATTGCACATACTGCTCAAAACTTTTTAATTTCTTTCAAATAACACTATTCTTGGAGATGTTGCTGTATCAATACATATGGGAACATCTTTCTCGTCTTCAAATAGCTGTTTGATTTTCTTTTATAAGTATTCAACATAATTAAGTTATATTTGCCTATTGATGAATAATGTGGTAGGCTTTGTCATGTTTAATGATATCCATTTCTATTCCCAGAGATCATTCTTTTCTGTCACTATAAAGAAAGGTTTGGTCACATGTCTTGTTTTGACTAATGAAATCCAAGTAATAATGACATAAGTCAGTAATGTCAGAACTTTTAAGAGACCATAAATGTTTTGAGCCATGTTTCCTTTTCTTCTTCCTCCTCCTTCTTCTTCAATGAAGCTAATTTCAATCTCAGATCTAGATGGAGCATAATAATTAGAATCTATACTAGACAGTTTGTATTAATAGGAAATAAACTTTCATTGCCCAGATCCACAAAGACTTTGTTTTTATTGTCACCATTACACTATATAGATAATAATGATTATTTAACAACAACAACAACAACAACAATCCAGATACCTAAATTAGTGTGCTACTCTAAAGCAAAACCTAAAAAAAAAAAAAAAAAGGTGTCATTGCCATCTTGTTGGGCAATGAATGACAAGAAAAGCGTTGTTAGAGCTGAAAAGATGAAGGTTTATGCAATGCTCTGGAGAAACAGTGTTAAAAATTGTCACCTGAAATAACTTAGAAAGTCATGAATATTTTTTATAGTTTGGTGGAAATGTTGTAAACAGAATTTTAATAGTGAGAATTGTTACTTGAAAAGAAACTATGAGATAAGCCCAGAAAATAATTCCTAGTTTGAATGAAGAGAAAAAAAGAGAATGAAATATTAAGGTAAGTTTGAATGCAAAGTTTGTAAGAGGTAATAATTTTTAGATTTATGACAGAAAAATGTAGGATTAAAGAAAAATGTCTTCATACTGACCTTCCAACAAGGATCGTATAAAACATATGGACTATATAAAAATTGCTAACATATCTGAACAGGTTAAGTGTGAGGAAATACATTGTCTTAGTTGAAAAGAGGACTTAGTGAAAAGAGACTAAGGATGTTGCCTCCTTACAAAGCCCTGGTGGTTTTCTTCAGTTTCTTTCTTCAGTGTTCTCTATTTTTCACCTAGTTGTCTTTTGTTTGTTTGTTTTTGAGGTTATTGTGAATGGAATAGTTTTCCTAATTTTTTTTTACAGCAGATTTGTCATTGGAATATAGGAAAAGTGATTGATTGATTTACGTTGATCTTATATTTCTGCTACTTTGCTAAATTTGTTTATTAACTCTAGAAGTCACCTGGTGGGGTTTTTGGGTCTTCTGAATATAGGACAATGTCATCAGCAAATAGATAATTTGAGCTCTTCTTTTCCTATTTGTATCCCTTTTGTTTCCTTCTCTTGTCTGAGTGCTCTGGATAGAGTTTCAATGACTATGTTGAATTGGAGTGGTGAGAATGGGCATCACAACCTTGTTCCTGTTTTTAGAGAAAATGCTATCAGCTTGTCTCTGTTTAGAATGATGTTAGCTGTGGGTTTTATGTATATAGCCTGTACAATGTGTTGAGGTAAGTTCCTTCTATCCATAGTTTCTATAGTCTTTTAAACACCAATGGGTGCTTTATTTTGTCAAATGACTTTTATGCACCTATTGGAACAATCATGTGATTCTTGTCCTTAAATCTATTTATGTGGTAAATTATATTTATTTATTTGCATATGTGGCACCAAACTTGCATTCTTTATGCACCAAACTCCATTCATTATGGTACTCTATCTTCTTAATGTGTTTTTGAATGCAGTTTAACCTTTAGAAGATGGAAAAGCCTTCCATATTCTTGGATATGCAGAATTAATGTTGTCAAAATGGCCATACTATCAAAAGTGCTATACAGATTCAAGCACCCCATACCAATATACAAATAACATTCTTCTCAGAACTAGAAAACAGCCCTAAAATTCATTTGAGATAATAAGAACACCAGAATAGTTAAAGAAATCTTGAATTTGAAGAGCAATGCAGGAGGCATCACAATTCTAATCTAATTTATACTATGGAGCTACAGTAACGACAACAGGATGGTACTAGCACCAAAACAGACATGAAGACCACTAGAATAGAATAGAAGACATAGAGACAAACTCATATAGGTAATCTGATACTTGACAAAGGTGCCAAAAACATATGTTTAAGATAGACTTTTACCAAATGGTGCTAGGAAAACTGGATGTCCACATGTACAAAAATAAAATTTGTTCCCTATCCCTTACCATTACACAAGTTAACTTAAAGTTGATCAAAAACCTAGAAATTAGACCAGAAACTCCCTAGCAGAAAATGTAGGTCCAATGCTCTGACATATTGGCATAGGCATCAACTTCCTTAATAAGATTCCTAAAGTGCAAGAAATGAAACAAAAAATCAATAAGTAGGATAGCATCAAATTAAAAAGTTTCTGCATAGCAAAGGAAACAACTATGACCATGAGTAGAGTGCCTACAGAATGGGAGAAGATCTTGGCCAGTTACTCCTCAGACAGAGCATGAATGTCCAGAGTATATAAAGAACTAAAATATTTTAAAACCAAATAAATCAAATAACCCAATTAATAAATAGACAAAAGAACTGAGAAGACACTTCTCAGAAGAAGAAATACAAATGGCCAATAAATATATTTAAAAATGTTCATCATCCCTAGCAATCAGAGAAATGCACTATATTAAGATTTCATCTCACTCCAGTCAGAATGATAATTATCAAGAATACTAATAATAATAAATGTGTGAGAGGATGTAGGGAAAACATTGTTGGTGGGACTTCAGATTAATCACTCTAGAAAAAAATATGTTGATTCCGAAGAAGAAGGAGAAGGAGAAGGAGAAGAAGGAAAAGAAGAAGGAGAAAGAAGAAGAAGGAAGAAGAAGGAAGAAGAAAAAAGAAGAAAGAAGAAGAAGAAGAAATGAAACCACCACATGACCCAGTTATTCCACTTCTTGGTGTATATCCAAAAGATCCAAAATCAGCATACTATATCCAAAAGATCCAAAATTAGCATATTATGAGGATACAGACACATCAATGATTATAGTAGCATGATTCACAATAACAAAGCTGTAGAACAAACCTAGGTGCCTGGCAACAGATGCATGAATAAAGAAAATACATGGATTAAAAAATGTGTGTATACACATACACACATTGGAGTATTAGCCAGAAAGAAGTAGAATGAAATAATGGTATTTGCTGGTAAATTAATGGAACTGGAGACCCTCATGATAAGTGAAATAAGCCAGGCCCAGAAAATCAATGGTCAACTATTTTCTCTGATAGATGGAAGCTAGTTCAAAATATGGGGGGTGGGGGATGGATAAAGAAGAAATAAGTGAAAATAAAATTGGAGGAGGGGCAGAGCAGAGCCGCCACCCGTGCCCGCAAGGTAGGCAGACCTGCGACCGACCAGCGGAACAGGCCCAGTAGCCCATCAGCATGGTAGACAGATCACCCCAATTGGAGGAGGAGCACAGCTGCCGCCCGCCCCTGCAAGGGAGACTTTTCATCCTAGAAATGCAGGAAGCAATAAACCAACTTAAAAACTCAATTGAGAATACTACCAGCAGAGTAGAACACTTAGAAGATAGAACATCAGACAATGATGACAAAGTATTTCAACTTGAAAAGAACATAGACAGCTCAGCAAGACTGTTAAGAAACCATGAGCAGAACATCCAAGAAATATGGGATAACATAAAGAGACCAAACTTAAGTGTCATTGGGATACAGGAAGGTATAGAGGTCCAAACCAAAGGAATGAGCAATCTATTCAATGAAATAATACGAGAAAACTTCCCAGACTTGAAGAATGAGACAGAATTCCAAATTCTAGAAGTCTACAGGACTTATCTCCATATTGTTTCCATATTGAATGCACCAATTTGCAGCCCCACCAGCAGTGTATGAGTGTATCTTTTCCAGAACATCCTCAGCAACACTTATTGTTGTTTGTTTTCATAATAGCTGCCATTTTGATTGGAGTGAGATGAAATCTTAGAGTGGTTTTGATTTGCATTTCTCTAATTGATAGAGATGATAAACATTTTGTCATGTATTTGTTGATTGATTGTATATCCTCTTCTGAGAAGTATCTGTTCAGGTCCTTGGTCCATTTATTGATTGGGTTATTTATTTATTTGATGCTTAGGTTTTTGAGTTCTTTATATACCCTAGAGATTAGTGCTCTATCTGATGTGTGAGGGGTAAAGATTTGCTCAAGATGTAGGCTCTCTATTCACCTCACAGATGGTTTCTTTTACCGAGAAGAAACTTTTTAGTTTGAGTCCATTCCATTTATTAATTCTGTTTTTAAATTTTGCACCAAAGGAGTCTTATTAAGGAAGTTGGGACCTAATCCCACATGATGAAGATTAGGACCTACTTTTTCTTCTATTAGACACAGGGCCTCTGGTTTTATTCCTAGGTCCTTGATCTATTTTGAGTTGAGTTTTGTGCTTGGTGATAAGATAGGGGTTTAATTTCATTTTGCTGCATATAGATTTCCAGTTTTCCCAGCACCATTTGTTAAAGAGGCTATATTTTCTCTAATGAATGTTTTTGGCATCTTTGTCTAATATAAGATAATTTTTATTTTATGGGTTAGTCTCTGTGTCCTCAATTCTGTACTATTGGTCTACCAGTTTGTTTTAGATGAAAGAAATTAAAGAGATACCCATACGAAAAGAACTCAAATTGGCACTATTTGCTGATGATATGATTCTATACCTAGAAGACCCTGAAAGTTTCACCAGAAAACTTCTAGAACTAGTAAATGAATTCAACAAAGTAGCAGGATATAAAATCAACACCCATAAATCAAAGGCATTTCTGTATATCAGTAACAAATCCTCAAAAAGGGAAATGAGGAAAACGACCCCATTTTCAATATCCTCAAAAAATAGATAAATAAATAAAATACTTGGGGATCAACTTAACAAAAAAACTGAAAGATCTATACAATAAAAACTACAAAACCCTAAAGAGAAAAATCAAAGAAGACCTTAAAGATAGAATGTTCTACCTTGCTCTTGGATAGGTAGAATTAATATTATCAAAATGATCATACTACCGAAAGCACTATATAGATTTAATGCAATTCCAATCAAAATTCCAATGGCATTCCTCATAAAAATAGAAAAAGCAATTATGACATTCATCTGGAAAAATAAGAGACCCAGAATAGCTAAATCAATCCTTAGCAGGAAGAGTGAAGCAGGTGGCCTCCCTATATCAGACCTTAAACTATTCAACAGAGCAATAAGTAACTTGTTTACTTCTAAGAGGGAAGACTGGCAGAAATTCTAAAGGGTTTACATTACAATTATAGATCAATTTGTGGAGAACTAACATCTTTATAAAATTGAATCTTACACTCAATTGACATAGTAAATTCTTTTTTTTTCCAGAAAAACTATTTTTTATTTTTTATTTTTTTTTTTAATTTTTATTGTTGGTTGTTCAAAACATTACATAGTTCTTGATATATCATATTTCAGACTTTGATTCAAGTGGGTTATGAACTCCCATTTTTACCCCATATACAGATTGCAGAATCACATCAGTTACACATCCATTGATTTACATATTGCCATACTAGTGTCTGTTGTATTCTGCTGCCTTTCCTATCCTCTACTATCCCCCCTCCCCTCCCCTCCCCTCTTCTCTCTCTACCCCCTCTACTGTAATTCATTTCTCCCCCTTGTATTTTTTTCCCCTTTCCCCTCACTTCCTCTTGTATGAAATTTTGTATAACCCTGAGGGTCTCCTTCCATTTCCATGCAATTTCCCTTCTCTCTCCCTTTCCCTCCCACCTCTCGTCCCTGTTTAATGTTAATCTTCTTCTCATGCTCTTCATCCCTACTCTGTTCTTAGTCACTCTCCTTATATCAAAGAAGACATTTGGCATTTGTTTTTTAGGGATTGGCTAGCTTCACTTAGCATAATCTGCTCTAATGCCATCCATTTCCCTGCAAATTCTATGATTTTGTCATTTTTTTTTACTTTATTTATTTATTTATTTTTAATTGAATAAAAACCTTCTTTTTTTAAATTTTTTTTATTGGTTGTTAAAAACATTATAAAGCTCTTGACATATCATATTTCATACATTAGATTCAAGTTGGTTATGAACTCCCAATTTTACCCCAAATACAGATTGCAGAACAACATCGGTTACACATCCACATTTTTACATAATGCCCTATTAGTAACTGTTGTATTCTGCTACCTTTCCTATCCTCTACCATCCCCCCTCCCTCCCCTCCCATCTTCTCTCTCTACCCCATACACTGTAATTCATATCTCTCCTTGTTTATTTTCCCATCATTTTTTAATGCAAAGTAATACTCCATTGTGTATAAATGCCACATTTTTTTTTTATCCATTTGTCTATTGAAGGGCATCTAGGTTGCTTCCACAGTATTGCTATTGTGAATTGTGCTGCTATGAACATCGATGTAGCAGTGTCCCTGTAGCATGCTCTTTTTAGGTCTTTAGGGAATAGATCGAGAAGGGGAATAGCTGGGTCAAATGGTGGTTCCATTCCCAGGTTTCCAAGAAACCTCCATACTGCTTTCCAAATTGGCTGCACCAATTTTCAGTCCCTCCAGCAATGTACAAGTGTACCCTTTTCCCCACATCCTTGCCAGCACTTGTTGTTGTTTGACTTCATAATGGCTGCCAATCTTACTGGAGTGAGATGGTATCTTAGGGTGGTTTTGATTTGCATTTCTCTGACAGCTAGAGATGGTGAGCATTTTTTCATGTACTTGTTGATTGATTATATGTCCTCCTCTGAGAAGTGTCTGTTCAGGTCCTTGGCCCATTTGTTGATTGGGTTATTGGTTTTCTTATTGTTTAATTTTTTGAGTTCTTTGTATACTCTGGATATTAGGGCTCTATCTGAAGTGTGAGGAGTAAAGATTCGTTCCCAGGATGTAGGCTCCCTATTTACCTCTCTTATTGTTTCTTTGGCTGAGAAAAAACTTTTTAGTTTGAGTAAGTCCCATTTGTTGATTCTAGTTATTAACTCTTGTGCTATGGGTGTCGTATTGAGGAATTTGGAGCCAGACCCCACAGTATGTAGATCGTAGCCAACTTTTTCTTCTATCAGACGCCATGTCTCTGATTTGATATCAAGCTCTTTGATCCATTTTGAGTTAACTTTTGTGCATGGCGAGAGAAAGGGATTCAGTTTCATTTTGTTGCATATGGATTTCCAGTTTTCCCAGCACCATTTGTTGAAGATGCTATCCTTCCTCCATTGCATGCTTTTAGCCCCTTTATCAAATATAAGATAGTTGTAGTTTTGTGGATTGGTTTCTGTGTCCTCTACTCTGTACCATTGGTACACCCGCCTGTTTTGGTATCAGTACCATGCTGTTTTTGTTACTATTGCTCTGTAGTATAGTTTGAAGTCTGGTATCACTATACCGCCTGATTCATACTTCCTGCTTAGCATTGTTTTTGCTATTCTGGGTCTTTTATTTTTCCACATGAATTTCATGATTGCTTTCTCTATTTCTACAAGAAATGCCATTGGGATTTTGATTGGCATTGCATTAAACCTATAGAGAACTTTTGGTATTATTGCCATTTTGATGATGTTAGTTCTTCCTATCCATGAACAGGGTATATTTTTTTCCATCTTCTAAGATCTTCTTCTATTTCTCTCTTTAGGGTTCTGTAGTTTTCATTGTATAAGTCTTTCACCTCTTTTGTTAGGTTGATTCCCAAGTATTTTATTTTATTTTTTTTGAGGATATTGTGAATGGAGTGGTTGTCCTCATTTCCATTTCAGAGAATTCGTCGCTGATATACAGGAATGCTTTTGATTTATGCCTGTTGATTTTATATCCTGCCACTTTGCTGAATTCATTTATTAGCTCTAATCATTTCTTTGTAGACCCTTTTGTGTCTGCTAGGTATAGAATCATGTCACCTGAAAATAGTGATAATTTAAGTTCTTCTTTTCCTATTTTTATGCCTTTAATTTCTTTCGTCTGTCTAATTGCTCTGGCCAGTGTTTCGAGAACTATGTTGAACAGAAGTGGTGAGAGAGGGCATCCTTGTCTTGTTCCAGATTTTAGAGGGAATGCCTTCAATTTTTCTCCATTCAGAATGATGCTAGCCTGAGGCTTAGCATAGATTGCTTTTACAATATTGAGGTATGTTCCTGTTATCCCTAGTTTTTCTAGAGTTTTGAACATAAAGTGATGCTGTACTTTGTCGAATGCTTTTTCCGCATCTATCGAGATGATCATATGGTTCTTATTTTTAAGTCTATTGATGTGGTGAATAACATTTATTGATTTCCGTATATTGAACAAGCCTTGCATCCCAGGGATGAATCCTACTTGATCATGGTGCACAATTGTTTTGATATGTTTTTGTATCCGATTCGCAGAATTTTATTGAGGATTTTTGCATCTAGGTTCATTAGAGATATTGGTCTGTAGTTTTCTTTCTTTGAAGTGACTTTGTCTGGTTTAGGAATCAGGGTGATGTTGGCCTCGTAGAATGAATTTGGAAGTTCTCCCTCTTTTTCTATTTCCTGAAATAGCTTGAAAAGTATTAGTATTAGTTCCTCTTTAAAGGTTTTGTAAAACTCTGCTGTATACCCATCCGGTCCTGGGCTTTTCTTAGTTGGTAGTCTTTTGATGGTTTCTTCTATTTCCTCAATTGATATTGGTCTGTTTAGGTTGTCTATATCCTCCTGACTCAATCTGGGCAGATCATATGACTTAAGAAATTTATCGATGCCTTCACTATCTTCTATTTTATTGGAGTATAAGGATTCAAAATAATTTCTGATTATCTTCTGTATTTCTGAAGTGTCTGTTGTGATATTGCCTTTTTCATCCTGTACGCTAGTAATTTGAGTTCTCTCTCCTCTTCGTTAGCATGGCTAAGGGTCTGTCGATTTTATTTATTTTTTCAAAGAACCAACTTTTAGTTTTGTCAATTTTTTCAATTGTTTCTTTTGTTTCGATTTCATTAATTTCAGCTCTGATTTTAATTATTTCTTGCCTTCTACTTCTTTTGCTGTTGTTTTGCTCTTCTTTTTCTAGGATTTTGAGATGAAGTATGAGATTATTTATTTGTTGGTTTTTCCTTTTTTTAAGGAATGAACTCCAAGCAATGAATTTTCCTCTTAGAACTGCTTTCAATGTGTCCCATAGATTCTGATATGTTGTGTCTGTGTTTTCATTTATCTCTAAGAATTTTTTTAATTTCTTCCTTGATGTCTTCTATAACCCATTGATCATTCAGTAACCTATTGTTCATTCTCCAAGTGATGCATGATTTTTCCTTCCTTCTTTTATCGTTGATTTTCAGTTTCATTCCATTATGATCAGATAAGATGCATGGTATTATCTCTACTCCTTTATATTGTCTAAGAGTTGCCCTGTGTCATAATATATGATCTATTTTTGAGAAGGATCCATGTGCTCCTGAGAAAAAAGTGTAACTGCTTGATGTTGGGTGGTATATTCTATATATGTCAATTAAGTCTAGGTTATTAATTGTGTTATTGAGTTCTATAGTTTCCTTATTCAACTTTTGTTTGGAAGATCTGTCCAGTGGTGAGAGAGGTGTGTTGAAGTCTCCCATGATTATTGTATGGTGGTCTATTAGACTCTTGAACTTGAGAAGAGTTTGTTTGATGAACATAGCTTCACCATTGTTTGGGGCATATATATTTATGATTGTTATGTCTTGTTGGTGTATGGTTCCCTTGAGCAGTATGTAGTGTCCCTCTGTATCCCTTTTCATTAACTTTGGCTTGAAATCTATTTTATTTGATATGAGTATGGACACTCCTGCTTGTTTCTGAAGTCCATATGAGTGATATGATTTTTCCCAACCATTCACCCTCAGTCTATGTATGTCTTTTCCTATCAAATGCATCTCCTCTAGGCAGCATATTGTTGGGTCTTGTTTTGTGATCCATTCTACTAGCCTGTGTCTCTTAATTGGTGAGTTTAGGCCATTAACATTTAGGGTTATTATTGAGATATGGGTTGTTCTCCCAGCCATATTTGTTTATTTATGTTACTAAACATGGTTTGTTTTCCACTTTGATTATTTTCCCCCCTTTACTGTACTACCTTCCACTGTTGGTTTTCATTGTTATTTTCCATTTCCTCTTCCTGTAATGTTTTGCCAAGGATGTTTTGAAGAGATGGTTTTCTAGCTGCAAATTCTTTTAACTTTTGTTTATCGTGGAAGGTTTTAATTTCATCCTCCATCCTGAAGCTTAATTTCGCTGGATACACAATTCTTGGTTGGAACCCATTTTCTTTCAGTGTTTGAAATATGTTCTTCCAGGATCTTCTAGCTTTCAGAGTCTGTGTTGAAAGATCAGCTGTTATCCTGATTGGTTTACCCCTAAATGTAATCTGCTTCCTTTCTCTTGTAGCTTTTAAAATTCTCTCCTTATTCTGTATGTTGGGTATCTAACAAGAGCAATATAAATATATAGGGGGAAAATTTCAATAACACAACAGTTTCTCCAAGCAGAAAGAAACGCGAGCACTATGAAGAGACAAGGAAAGAAAGGACCACAAGCACTGCAGGTCAACTAAACTTTAGAAGAGGTAATAGCTGCAACAGATGGAATGTCAGATAACGAATTCAGGATATACATGCTTCAGATGACCTGGAGTCTCAAGGAAGACATTAGACAGCAAAATCAGACAATGAAAGATCACTTCGACAATGAATTACATAAACAAATCCAAGAAGCAAAAGATCAACTATACAGGGAGATAGAGGTTATAAAAAACAAACAAACAGAAATCCTAGAAATAGTTGTTCTGTGCTATTTTCATCCTCTTACAAAATGAGAGAATATCCAATTTCTGGTTTGTCAGAATGTGTTTATGGTGCTCTCCCTGATTGGAATAGTCATAAATTCCTTTTTTTCTAGTCTCTTTACTTGATTCATCACTTGGTCTTAAGCGGATGAGATGGCTGTATCAAAGTTTACTATGGTCTTTAAGACTATGGATAAAGCAACCTGATCATACTTTGACATTTGTATGAATAAACTAATCATTAATCAAACTAATATATGTTTATATGAACTACTTATTGATGTCTCTGTTTCCAAGAATCCAAGTGGGAATGGGAAAATTGTGCGCGCGCAAAACCTGGCCTTCAGTCTTGCATTCAAATCTAAGTAGTTCTTTCCTATTCTTAGGAGTACGAATTTCATCAAATACCCAATTTCAATTAAAGCCAGGTTTTGGAACTTTCTCTCTCAACCTTCTCATTTTGAGCTGGGTATTTCTTCTCTGTAGTGCTTTCAGACCCTGTTTATCTTTCATGATACATTAGTATTAAGCTCTCAATTGTACTGTGGTTTCTGCATTACAGAAAATTTAAACTCAATGCATCATTTGATTGAAATTGAGGGAAAAAATATACTCTGAGGTATGAAAAATAATACATCTTCTCAAAAACAATAGAGGTTTATTGATTAGTCAAGTTATGGCATCAAATAAGTATGTCTCATTCTCAGTTATGTTTTCCATGAACTAAAGCATCTTCTACTCTAGGTGGTTATATCACTTGCACTCCATCCAAAAAGAGGAAGAACAAAGAATACACATGGGAGGACTTTTGACCAGGCCTGGAAATGGTACACTCTGATTGTGTTTCCTCTGAGAGAACTCCAGTTGCATACCCCACCTATCTTCAAAGGAAGTTGAGAAATGTAGCTTAGCTGTGTGTGACAATCAAAGCCTGCACTAGAATGTTCAAACCAATTTTATCATTTTTCCTTAGCTATCTTCCTTTTCCTATAGTTGTAAATTCTTTAATTATGTCACCTTTCACTCATTCTGTGAAACTATAAAACCTAGTGTTTTTGATAGTCATGTGGAGTTCAAGGAAGATCAGTCAGCTCCTTCCCAGTATTCCCTCTACAATCTGCAAATGGCCCTTCTCCCTGCTAAACTTGCTTGTTTTGCGTTTTGTTCTGATTTTGTTTTAAACCACTGTCCTAGACTAGATCATAAATATTTCTTTCCTAATCTAGTTTGCCAGTCAAATAGCTTGTTTTACTGATGCACAGTCTTATTACACACTTTCACAATCTCAGCAATGTGATTTCAGCATCCCAAAATCCAATATTAAACATTCTCTTAATTAAATCCTCATTATACATATGTTGTTTATGTGGGTTACTATTTCCTAGGGATTGAAATAAAAATCCCAATAGTGTGTTCAACAGCTCTCATAATAAAAACCTACTATTTCCAACAGCTCTTTCTCTTCTCCTTACCTCTCAAGACTCCAGACACAGCTTGCTATTTCCTATCCTTGAATAAAACATGCAATTTTAGGTTTTGGATTCTTTCCTTCCTCTGCTAAAAATATCCTTTCTGCCTCACCCTGCTTCATTTTCTTTTTCTGACTTCTTGATATAATTGTCTTTTTAAAGTATAACTCAAATGTCATATCCTTTGTAAAGCTTCTCTTTCTTAATATCCATAATCTCAATTAATCAATCTTTTTTTTCTTTTTGCTCCCATAGGAAATGTTTATAGTTTTCCTACATCATTTATCACTGTGCAGTTGCATTGTAGTTATTTGTGAATGTGTCTCTTTCCCTTTACCCAGGACAGACTATGAGATTCTTGACAGTAGTTATGGTATCTTATCCATCTCTGTGTCTCCAGTGTGTAGACACAAATTACACACTTGCAGGGTTGAATTTTAATTGTCCAGAGACCTTTTTTAACAATATTTTATACATACACAAAACAAAAGTCTTGTGTGTTTTTCCTTGATTCTTAGAAATAATTCTTGGAAATTAAGAGATGATTCTGTAAAACAAATATGAAAATCCAGGAATGAGAAAATTCAATATATGTTGAATATACTGATTGCCTACAGAAATCAACTGTTGGACAACTGTTGTAAATGGAGATTTCCTATATATTAAAATAACATGACCAAACCCATATGGGATTTACTAGCAAAACACAAAAATATTTTAAAACTGTATGTAGTTACACTCCAGGTTATGCGTGATCTTATACCTAGAATGTATTTTCTGTGGCAGTGAAGCAGGGGGGAAAATCTACTTTAAAATATACTATGAACACAAATTTATCTTTAAAGAACTTAGGTAAGAAAGACAGGTGAGGCTGTTTATCAGTGACTGACAAGTAATTCAGAGGAGTTTTGTAGATAATAGAATTAGATGTGAGAAGAACCTTTCTCTCATGGAGAATGCCAGTTTTTATCTTTCCCCAGATCTATTTGGACCTTATACAGAGCCTGCTTTACTAGTCCTTCCTTTAAGCAAGGAGTATATATAAAAAGTTCTAGTTCTACCACCTGTGAAGTATAGGATGCATTTTACTGTGAAAGATCTGTTGTTCAGTATTTTGGTGGGAGCCATATACATTCACTTGGTCCCCAGTGGTCCAACCTTGCATGACCTACTGTCCCTTACCTTGGTTCACATGATCAAGGTTCTGCATCAGCAACTCTGCCTGGCATTATACTCATCTGCTGTTGCTGAAGTCTTGCCTAGAACTTCAGCTTTTTTTGTTTGAAGATACTCTCACAATGTCTGAAGCTCTCTCCCTGGTACCAAAGCCTTTTGTATATCCCACAATACCAATGAGGATCTTACAGTGATAAGTTTGTCACTTCAGCCCCCATTTTGCATATCATCAGCTTGTGGAACAGATGATGGTTTGAATCTCATCTTCTGACTTGGCCACATTAGAGAAGACTGTTTCTTTGGCCACACTGAGCATTGGATGGTCTGATTCTCCTTTTCAATCCAAATTCCTAGAGGGTTAATTCCCCAGTTGCTGCTTCTGCTTTTCCTTCTCCTTTCCCTTCTTCTTCTCTTCCTCCTCCTCCTCCTCCTTTTGCATCTCCTTTTATACTATCTGCCTGTCTCTTTTCCAGTGGAGAGCATCTTGGTGTAAGTTTATGATCCAGTTTCTGTCTTATTTGCTATAGGACATTGTGATCTTTCTTTTTAGCAGTCAGTGCTCCATTTGCAAGTTGACATAGTCCCTTGATTCCTCTTAGATGGCAGGAGTGTTCCACTTTGTGTGCTAGCACACTATGTCTGTGAGTTTCTACACAATAGAGGTAGAGACATTTACTAGTGTTCACTCCAGTTTCCATAGCATCACGTGACATGTGTCATGAATTATTAAGCTGCTAGCTACCCTTTTTTTTTTCTAGTCTTCATTCCTTCTTCACATGGTCAATGTAAAAACAAAAAGGAAGTATCAGAGTTCTAGGGAGCCACTAAGGTTTTGTCACTGAATCTCAATTCAAAAACTAGCTGAGTTCCTTTGGGCAAATCATCTACTCTCTCTAAATCTTAGATTCCTTGTTTACAACATGGGGGTAATAACATCCTTTGCTTTGCTGTGAAATTTTTATGTCAAAATCAGAATAAAAGGCTTATAATACTTGGCATGTATTAAAAGTTTTGTAAACCTTAGGTGAGATTGTGTTAAGCACTTAAAATGTTTAGTAAATAAATAAACATTAGAGTAGAAAAACAACTCAATAGAAATCCTTATCAATATAATACAGAGTACCTTTTCACATAAAGTCCAGAAAGATATTTTGATAGAATGTTACTTGAGAGCTGGAGGGCAACTATCAGAGAAATGTTGTATTATTTATATTAGTGAGATATAAGAAACATTCCTACATAACCAAATGTATTGGAGAAACTTTTGGAAGGTAAAAGGTAGTAACAATTGGTAATTAAAAGCAAAAAAAAATAATAATAATAATAACTAAATTGTACAAACACATAATCTAGACCATCCCTGTTTTTATAACTCTGTGTTGATATATGATTTTCAAGGCTGCAATGAAGGTCACCAGTCACCTGTGAGAACTGAGTGTTTGAATTGTATTTAGTGGCATTAGAGACCTACATTTTAATTTTAGTTTTAAATTAACTAGCTGCTACTGTATTCATGCATTGCTACCTTCTTGCTACACAAAATGGTACATGTACCAGCAGCATGAATGTCATTTGGGAATTTGTTTAAAATGCAGACTGAGGCCATAATCAAACAAGCTGCAGATCCCTGGGGGTATATTAACAGAATTTACTGATTTTGAGAATTGCTGATCAAAGTGTTTGTTCACATGCGACAGTATTGTGTTAGTTCATGTCCAAGGATGTTTAAATATTTAGGTGGAGAGCTGGAAGCGGCTGGCACCATTGTAAGCCCAGTGGCTGGGGAGACTGAGGCAGGAGGAGTTCAAAGCCAGCCTTAGCAATGGTGAGGTAATAAGCAACTCAGTGAGACCCTGACTCTAAATAAAATACAAAATAGGGCTAGGATATGGCTCAACCCCTGGAACCCCACCCCCCGCAAATTATGTATAATATAAATATATATTTTAGGTGGAGGAAATTAAAGTGCACTTCTTTAAACACAAGTATCAAATCATACATAAATTAGGCTCTTTTTTCTTTTTGAAATCAAAGATCCATTTGAAATTGATGATCACATATCTAACAAATATTAATAATGCATTGCCTAATTCCATTAAGTAACATGAATGAGTTGTAAGAACAAATTTCTTGGAGGGCAGGAAACATTCCTATAATCCCAGCAACTTGGTAGGCTGAGTCAGGAGGATCACAAGTTCAAAGCCAGTCTTAGCAACTAAGTGAGGCCCTAAGCAGCTTAGTGAGACCCTGTTTCAAAATTAAAAAATAAAAAGGACTGGAGATGTTGGTCAGTGGTGAAGGACCTCAGGGCTCAATTGGAAGTACCTAAATAAATAAATGAATAAATAAATTTCCTGGTTTAGCAGTGCTGATGGCTTATCAACTAGGAACTTTTCCCCCATCTCATTCACTTACATCTGGGTGAGTCTGGGTAGACAAAATTTCCATCAGTGAAACAGGCAGAAGTGATGTCAGCAACATCTGCATGTCACTTCCTTAAAGATAAATTGTTTGACCTCCACTCTTTTTTCCCTCTTACTCAAAAACTGGAATACAGACAGGCTGATGTATCCTATTTGACCCTGTTAAGCACAATACTTTAGGGAAGAATGAAGCAATAAAGTAAAAGGAATTTGCTGTATGCAACCTTTTCTGTATTACCTGCCTCTTTCAGGAGAGAAAGACACATTTGTCTCTTTTGTACCACATTTTTCTCTGTTTCTTCTCTCCTCCTCTCCCCTCTCATCTTTTCTCCTGTGTCCTCTGCACCTTTCCCCCTCCATCCCCTCCCCCATCTCCTTTCCTTTCTTTTCTTCTTTCTCTCTTTGTCTCTCCTCACAGTGTTTTAGCCATGCCTTCTGTAATAAAGAATAGAAACATAGAATAGAATCTTTTAATATAATATAGTTAAAAGACAACAAGGTTTCTTAAAGAGAAAACCTAACTTGGGTCTATTTTGCTGTTTTCAAACAGGGTCAATGTATATATGATAAAAAAACAAAAAACCAAAACCTGTTAATTTGTATTTTGCTTAGATATTTGTAACCAATGTGGAAAAGTTTTCACATCCAAATGCTCAAGATTTTTAGGATAATCTTTCATCAGTGATCTAGAGATAAATGACAGACATCTGAATAGCCAATCACTTTCTTTTTCTTCACTTCTCCTATCCCCTACACTTTAATTCCATTGCCATGTGTGAGCTCTTTTCATAAGATTTTAAAGAAATGACTCTCTATATAACCTCTTCCATTAGCATTTGTAAATTCAACTCTGCCTTTAAGTGCTGAGTTACTTATCCCTGCTGTAGATAAATTTCACCCAATGATGTGCTGTCCTCCTGTGTTTCTATCACCCATCCTTCAGCCTACTTCTGTTTTGTTTTCTTCTCCTTAACTCTCTACCAAACCTTGACTTCTTTCCAAGACCTTCACTTAAGCAATGACATCAATATTTTGTTGATTTGTGGATATTAGAAAAGATTAAGGATTGGAGAAAATAACATTATTAGATGATTTTAATACACAATTATTTTATTGTATTCTTAAGCATATTAAAGTAATAAAAGGATCTTTTCCCCAAAGATTATAATTATTTTTACCAATACTCTCTATTATCTCAGAAGTTCTTTTATAAACTATCAATGCATTAATGGAAGAATTTTTTAAATAAAAATTTGTACTTGAGGTATTGCTTAAGTTCTCTGTGGACTTAGCACAGAATTCTTCCACTTGTCATTAAAAACTCAATTTGATTTCTCACAAGAGCATAGTGTTGATACTTGGACTGTATTAACAGGATTGAAAATGTTAAGTCTATCATACATGTCTCATTTATTCTGGTTTATGACATTTCTCTAATTCACTTATTCCTTCCATTTAATCATTTTTCTCTAGGTTTCTTTCTTTCTATTATTTTTTAACATGGTAATTATTCCTTTTACTTTTCAATTATTTCTAAAACTTTCAGATTTTGTTGTTTAGAATGTTAAAATTCACTTTTTTTTGCAAGCCTATACAGTTCTAATGCTTCTTAAATTTTCTAATAAACAGTACATTTTAATTATGTGAAAAGAAAATTGGCAATTCTGTTACAAACAGTTTCTTCTGTACAGTTAAGTGCAACTTTTTAATATCTAGACCATGGTTTGAATCTCAGTAAATTAATAAACAACTTGCTCTGATTTTTTTTTTTTTTGGTTTAAGTCATCAAGCTATATGCATGTTTATGTCCTTTTAATAGATTAAAGACAGAAGATGATTTCACTGAAGAAGGTACTGTGTGTAGAAAGGTGTCTACCTCTCTCTAAAGAATGTAAAACTGGCCCAAACCAGAGAGGCACAGAATGAAGCAGGAATACGATTTATCTAGCTATGTTACAAATCTTTATATTCAATCTGAGCTCAAAGTTTTATTTGCTTTTTATTTTTGGCAGCATGGGGATTGAACCCATTGCATCATACATGCCAGTCCAACACTTAACCACTGAGCTATACTCCCTCCCATGCCCTTGGGCTAATATTTTATGAAACATCTTATAGCAAATCATCCTGGCAGGTCACGTTTTGTAACTGATAGATTGATTATTCCAGATGTGTGTGACCATTCAGACTTTCCTCCTTGCTACACTCCAAACTCACATGCACCGGGGTAATAGCATATCTCAGGAAAATTAGCCTTTCTGGAAAGTTCTCATACTCATCTAATTAAACAGAAGTTCATCCATGGTTCCCAGTACAGTGAGACAAATTGAGAATGTATGGAAACACTGGCATTGGGTGCTTCATGAATGAATTACACATACATAATGCATTAATTGTAAAAGGAAACCTTATACTATGCCAGAAACCTAGGACTAAAGATTGCATGAGATCCTATATCAGGTGGTTCTACATCTTCTCTTTAGAAATTATCTTCATTATAAATGTAATTTTGTAAGAAATCTTGCATGGATGCGTTTCATAGAAACATAATTTGTGACAATAAATTTATGTTTTAAATATACCAAATCTGAATAACAGCAATGAACATTGTGAGTGTTGAATAACAGCAATGAATTGTGAGTGTTGAAGTTATGTTATAATTCTTTTCATTTTGATATTTTTATCAACATACAAAGAAAAAAATAATGTGCATAATATTTGAGATCTATTTCTATCAGGTATTAGAAATCTGCATTTTTTCCAAAGTAATTTAAAACTAACAGAAAAGTTTCAAGAAAAGTACGTAGAAATTCTATCTTACCTTTGATTAGACTTCCTCATTTGTTGAGATTTTTTCTACATTTTTATTTGCATATATAATTATATGTGTTTATCTGAACCACTGGGGAATATTTTGAAGATATGAGGCCTCTTTAAACTATGTGTAATTTTATATTTCCTAAGAAAAAGGTCATTTTCATTGGCAGCCACAAGGCCATGGTAAAAATCAGAAAATCAGTATTGATGACACTATTATCTTATAGATTTTATTGATATTAAACAAAACATATTCCAATAATATCTAATGAGTAAAAAAAAAAAAGAAAACTGTTAGGGTGCTACTTATATTCATGTTATTTAGTCTCCTTTAATTTACAATGGTTCTTCAGTCTTTTTTCCTTTTTTCTTGTATAACTGTGACAATTTTCAAGAGTACAGACCGCTATTTCATAAAGTGTCCAATAACTGGACTTTTTAAATATTCTATCATGATTAGATTCTGATGGTCCTTATTTGGCTGAATTACTGCAGATATGATGTTGTGCTGTTCTGAGAATATCTTCCTAGGAGCCATATCCTGTCTTTTAATCCTACTTATGACAATGTATTACGTGATTAAGGTGGTGCTGAAAAGGGTATTTTTTGTTTTAGTAATTTCTAAGCATTTCTTAGGGATATATTTTGAGACCATGTATCTTCTTCCCCAATAAACTTTGTCCATTAGTTTTAGTATTAATTTGTGATTCATTTCAGCATAAAACAAGAGAGTGCATGAATAAACAAACACTAACTAGAACTCAATGTTTGTTTAAATAACTTCTAATCTTTGGTCTGAAAGGAATTAAAATACCGGTTTCCAAGTGTTCCTGTGTTCAAAATTTCAACTTCTGATTAAGGCACAAAATACGGCAAGAGATGACACACTATTGAAACGTAAAATCTGGGTAACCTATGCTTTTAAAGAATCTTTTTAAGTGCATTAGTGAGATAAGTAAGGTGAAAGGAGTTTCAAAGAAGTAAGACACCATGAAGAGAGACAGAGGACACACAGTGTATCTCTATTAAGCAGAGCATAAGAGGAAGAGTGACAGACATAAAAATAAGTAGAAAAAAAATACAACAAAGTTAATAAGGTCAAGTGTGAGTTGAGAATCACTGGGAGTACCAGATACAATAGGAGTCAGAACCTGTTTGACAGGTTTTGTTTGAGGGGGTGGGTAATGGGAAGAGTAAGAACAGAAAAGAGTCAAAGTGGCACACCTTAGTGACACAGCTGTGGAAATAGCAATTGGGTGTTACCAGGTGATAAACCAGGGCTTATTTGGTGTGCTAAACCATTCTCTCATATGAGACAAAATGTGACTGTTACTGGGGAAGTGACAAAGAGCCCTCCTTTTTCTTCATCAAGTGTCTGCTGTTGCTTGAGGATAGATATGACCAAAGGACTTTTGCAAATGTGAGAAATTCAGGAAATCCATTTGCATCTGGGATTCTCTGATGGTACAGTGCAGAATTCAGCTATCACTGAGGAAAGGGCTGGAAACTTTATGTCTAAAGTTCTTCACAGAAAAAAAAAAAGTTGAGCGAACTGAGCAAACTTATTCCCAGGGCTCAGGTGCACAGCATATAAGGAAGGGTGAAAATAGCACAGGATACCCAAGAAAATACACCTTTTCCTAGGTTAAGAGAATTTATGAGACTCCTAAGCAATATTCAATTGGGGAAGTAGAATTCAAATCTCGTTCTCAACATCTCTGGTTTCAGCCTGAAATGAGACAGAATTCAACTTCTAAATGCCTGTGGTTTCTGGGTCTCTGGGATTTTTAAATGTTAAGTCTTCTCTTCTGTTTTTGCCTGGATTTAAAGAAATTTCGTAGCCTAGAAGAAAGCAACTATATTAAGTATGGAATGACTGTGCAAGTTCCCCGAAATGAGGACTTCAGAGAAGGCACAAGACACATCCTGCTCCTGGTTTTTCTTCCTCTCTACTCCAGACCATGTTTATCAAATATTTGATAAAGTTCAATTCTACACTTATAAGTGGAAGATGGCAGAATTATGAGGATGTGCTAAAACAACTAGTAAGTCGAATTAACAATTATCATGAGTGTCACAATGAAGGCAAGAATTGTGATTTTTTTTGCTTGAAGGGAAATTAAGAGGAACAGAAGTTATATCTCTTATATTGAAATTGAAATATTTATATCACATGACTATATCATATCAGTATATTCACATACTTATAACTTGATGTCATCTACACATTTTAATATTTCTTCTAAACCTTTGAAAAGTGGTTTATTATAAATAGTAATTTATCTGTGACGTAACAGCAGTACTGAGAACTCTATCTGAATTTTGATCATGCAGTTTTCACAGATTATTTTAAATTGTTCCTATTTGAAAATTTAGTAGCTTATTAATCAAAGAAAAGATCAAGTAATTGAAGGCTACAGAAGCAATTACTGCTTTGTGTGTGTTTCTGTGATAGTAGGGTTGAGACCCAGGGCCTTACATGTGCTAGATAAGAACTTTAACCACCAGCCACTGCCTTTTTTTTTTTCTTTTGTAAATTTGTATTTTTAGATGTGGATGGACACAATACTTCTATTTATTTTTATGTGGTGCTGAGGACCGAAACCAGTGCCTCATATGTGCTAGGCAAGTGCTCTACCACTGAACCACAACTCAGCCCCAGCTACTGCCTTTTAAGAGACACAAATCCATTAAATTTTATTTCTCCATTTTAGAGACATGAGTAGCAAAAATCAAATATGGCAGCCAGATTTTTGCTGGATATTTTTCCCCTCAAAATTTGTGGTATCAGATTTCTTATAACAGTCTTTAGAATAGGAAATATGTGTGGAAGAAAAGTCAAGTGTTAAACAAAGCCATGCAAATTAGCCATTTGGATGGAACCACATTGTCTTGCCTAATATTTAGTCAATAATTATATAGTCTCATAAAAAATCTTCATCTTTCAGCCTTTGAAATAATCCAATTCAATTGACCAATCATATGTTTCCTCAAATGCACAAATTTATTGAGTTGAGAAGAAGAATAATTGATAATCGCCTTCACAGCTCCATCTAAGAGTTAAGAAAGTTGTTTTGGAAACTATAGCTAAAGTGATAAGTGTTGCCTAAAATTATATTTAAGATAAGGCTTGAATTTTACCCAGTATACATTTTTTCAAGTATTGCTTAGAAATTACATCTGATCATGTGAACTTGCACAAGGTTCGCTTGTACAAGTGCTGTGCTCATGGTAAATGAAAGGAAGTCTGACTTTGTACAAACTAGCGAACATTGGGATGAGATGGGGAACCCAGATGATGCACAGCAGAGACCAAAGAGCTGTTACCATTTAGATTCTCAGTGATATTTCCCCATTGATGGCTGCTGGAACTTTGTCTATCCAGTTTTCCAGCAATGTTACTCAAAATGTTGAGAGAGAGAGAGAGAGAGAGAGAGAGAGAGAGAGAGAGAGAAAAGAGAGGAGGTGAGGAAAGGGGAGTAAAGAGGAGGAGGAAAGAAAGAAGAAGCTAGGAGAGAAGCAAATCAACAACAGCAACAAAAAATGATAAACCATCATGGGTTTACCAATAACATTTGAATTGCTTATTCGGTTATTTATGGCTGTGCACATTCTAATTCTAACTTTCCAATTTGTGCTGCAATAATTTCTATTCATTCATCTTTTTAATCAAATGGAACTCATCACTGTTCCCATAGACGCTCTGTGCTTCCCTCTTGAGGTGCCTTTGCTCTCAGTTAACTTTTTTCATATTTATTCCCTCTTCCTAGCAATTAATTCCTATTTATTATTTCAACTTCCTTTATTGAGGAATAGTTAACAAAGAAGAAAATATACTCGTTTCAAGTGCACACTTAAATTTAAATTTTGACATGGAATCATTACGTTGCAAGTGTAGAATGTATCCTCAAAATTTAATTCACAATCTTTACAATGAAATCTTCCCTCACTCAATCTTCTTTACTCATGTCCTGAACTAAGGAAAAGACTGTTCTGCCTTTTGACACTATAAATCAATTTTGACCTCTTTAGAATTCCATATACATAGATTCATGTAGCATTTACTATTTCATATCTGGCTTATTTACTCAATTTTGTTTTAAGATTAATCATGTAGTTGTATGTATTATTACTTCACTCCTATTTTTTGCTAAGTAATAAACCATTTAGATTTTTATTTCTCCATTTTGGAAACATGAGTAGCAAAATTTGAATATGGCAGCCAGATTTTGCTGGGTATTTTTCCATTGATATTATTGATATTACCAAAATTTATGTGTCCACATATCGTTAGACATTTTGTTGTTTCCTGTGTTGCATATTACAAATACAGCTTCTATGTGCATATGTGTACAAACTGTTGTGCTGATATATGCCTTTTACTTCTCTTTGCTAAATGCCTAGAAATAGGATTAATGAGTCTTATGGCAAGTGAATGTATAGGTTTTTAAGAAATTGCAAAAACATTTCCCAAGTGGTTGCACCATTTAAGCTCCTACAAATAATGCATGATTACTATACATTACTATACAAGCTCAACAACAATGGTATTGTCAGTCTTTCTGATTTGAATGATTCTAGTGGATGCCAAGTAGTATATCATTGTGAATTTTCTATGAGTTTTCCTTATGACTTTAATGCTGAGCATCCTTTCAATATTTTGAGCAATTTATGTATCATCATTTTTGTTAAGTCTCTGTTCAAATCATTTGTTCATTTTTTTTGTTATTTGTCTTATTTTGAATCCTAGTTTCTTTTGTATGGATTCTTTAAAATTATCTGTTCAATGCACAAAGGTAGTTTTCTGCTTCCTTTATATTTCTCAACTATATATTTCTTTTCTTGCTTTATGGCACTAGGTAGGTCATACAATACAATGCTAAATAGATGTGTTTAAATGGATATGCTTGATTTTCCTTTGATTCTGGGTGAAAGCATTTATAAAAATAAGTAGTTACCTGTAAGTATAATGTTAACTGGTTTACCACTGAGTCTTCAAATATTCAGATGTACTTAACATTTATAGCATATTTTAGACTATTTATGTCCCAAATACAAAATACTCACATGTGACTGGTGTTGCTTTATTAAACCTCACAGTATTTTTGAAATATACAGAAATCGATGATTTAGTCCTTACAGAAATGTATCTTTACTGTATTGCATATACTGCATTTCAGAGAGATTAAGAAACCAGTCCAAGATCTTTCAGCACATAAATAAAAAGATGTGATATGACCATTTTTTTTTTCTGACTCCAAGTCCTGTGTTATTTTAATGACCTTGATAGATCCACAGTTTCAGGTTTCCTTGCCTCCTCTCTCCTACTAACTCTTATCCTCTCTCAATCAGGATTTGAAATCATACAATCAAAAAAGGTGTTCAATAGCTACAGACTCGGGGGTGAAGCAAGGTGCTCTTATAAAAAAGCTAAGGGCAGAAATGTAATGATGTTTCTCTCTACAGTTCTGGTTAGTCAAGTTTCTCTTCTTTATCTTTTTTTTTTTAACATCCTGATAGAAGTGTAAAAGTGGATTCAGAGGTATAAATTTGTGTTCTGGCAGTCCTAATCTTTTATCCATTTCCCTGTTTAGAGTTTCACAAAATAGTTTGTGAGTTTAATCACCAGCATCAGAATCAATCAATACAAGTTGGGAGAATTCTATTCGGATAATAAGCAATAATGAAATGGATTACATTGCTTAAAATTATTTAAGTGTTCTTGCCTATAAACTATCAGATGAAGTTTTCTTTGCTTATTGGCTTACAATATTGAAATTGTCATTAGTTGATAGGATAAAGGGCCAGGTGGGCAAACAAAGTTAGTTCAAAATGTCACTAGTCTAGCCTAGATTCATTGTTAAACCACTTGATCTATGTCATATTTATAGGATTAAACTTCTTGTGGCCAAATAATTTTTAACATATTTATGGATGAGAAATCTTCAAAAGCGTATGCTAAAAATTAACTGACTTGTGGAACAAATTTAGATTTATTAATCCATTCACTTGCTGACTCATGTATACATATTCATTAGGTATAAGTGAATTGAGTGCTGGAATTGTTTACTGAAATCTCAGGAGTTCTCATTTCTTTAATCAATGCCTGATCTTGGGCAGAGCTTTAAAACTTTTTGTGCTGTCTTCACTAAGTATAACCTAAAAAAAATCAAGAATCTCTGGTTCCTGTTCATTGAGCACATGTTAAGAACACAAAGCCGTGTTTCCACTGCATTCCAATTAGATGTGTATGCACAAGTATTCAATTTATCAGCGATTTCCATGTATCAACTCTCATATCTTAACAGACTCCTAGACTAAATCTAATTTTTGGAATTCTTAATTTTTAAATTCAAAACCTTACAAAGATATTTTAAAATAGCGAAATAGAGTGATGCTATATTATTGGAAGAAGAGTCAATATAGTTTCATTTATATGTATGTGTATATATAATTATATATATATATATATATATATATATATATATATATATATGATTTTAATTTCATGGACATATAGTTTGGGTGACATTCCAATTAAAGCTCCAACATTTTTTTTCTGGCACTCTTTTATTAATAAGACTGTTCTTAGAACATTTTTAAATAAGTATTCTGCTGATAGAATACATTTGTCCCACACTGGGCAGTTTTGTGATATTTGATGATTCAATTTTTCATTCAGGTTACAAAAACAATTCAAGGTGAGCATGCACCATGAGAAGTGTCTTGTGTTCCTGCTTCCTTAGGTAGTGTGTATGGCTGTTGACATTCAACACTCATTGAAACCAGGCATGGTAGCACATGCCTATTATCCCAGTGTTGGGAGACAGAGGCAGCAGGATCACAATTTTGAGGCCAACCTGAACAACTTAATAAGACCTGTCTCCAAATAAAAAATAAAAAGTTCTGGGGATGTAGCTCAGTGGTAGAACATTTCTGAGTTCAATTCCCAGTACCACAATAGAAGAAAACAAAACAAAAAATACCTATTGATATATTTCAGTTAATTTTACTTGGCTCTGCTGTGCTGCTTCAAAACAGTGCAAGTTTGATGAGAAATCAAGTTAGGTGTTAGGTTAAGTTTAAGAATTTTTCATTCACATTTTATTTTATTATAATTAGACATTTAGTTTTTATAACTAGAGAATTTTGCTAACCTGTAAGAGTTCAGCATATAAAATTCTTCACCAAAAATCAGTTCAGATAAAGGAGGATGTATTGAAAATTGTATTTTAAGTAAAATACTTGTCAGCAAAATACGAGTAGGATTTTACTAATAACAGAGCAGCACATGACTGAGTTCCAAGTGCTGGTGTTCAAGAAAAATAAGTAGTTACCTGTGCCTGGGCAAGTGTATGTAAAATGAGGTGTTGAATATTTTCAGCTCAAGGTGATATTTAAGAGGAATAATAAAGATGTGAACCTTGAAATGAAAAGCAATGAGGAAGGCAAAGCATATCAGAACAGCTAACTATAGATCCAAGTTATGAAATTGCAAAGCTGCATTCACAAGTAGCATAGAAGGAAATTTCACATGGCTGTATTTGTTCAGATATTACCAGAATCATGCACTCTTCTGTGTCTATTGCAAAGATCATCCCTCTTTTAGCACAAAGTATGCCTGGATATAACTGAATTTGCTAATGTGAAGGGATTGTGAAACTTATCAAAAGTAAAATGCCTGTTCTTTGGGTGGGGCACAGAGAGCTGCTACAGGCAGTGATGAATGGCAATTCTGGGAGGCTTCTGAGTGGAAGATACAGTAACCAAGTATTTATGCATGTATTTATTTATTTATTTATTTACCTGTTCATCATCACTGAACCAAAACAGAGAGAAAAAAAAAAAAAAAAAACATTAGTTAAAGACATCCTTAATAATGATGCCTTGCAACCAACTATATTTACACCCTTTCTACCCAACTCAAGAAAACAAACAAAAATATTACCTCCTCTGTATAAATCATTGTTCTTGGATCTGAGGCTTTAATAATGGACAAATGAATAGTGTTCCTCTGTCTTATGAAACTTACATTCATAAGGGAAGACAGATACTAAAATTGGACAGAAAGAAATAGACCCTTATGTTAGTAATCAGAATTAAAATTTTGAAGTAGGTAAAAGAAAAATGTGTGATGGAGACAGTATGATTTTGGAAAAGGTCTTAGGTAGGACTTTTTAGTAGGTTGACATTTGATGAGACCCGAATGGAGCAAGTAGTGAGAGGTACATTGTTATTTGAGGCAGAGCACATGCATGGATGGCTTTGTGTGCACTCTGTCTATTTTAGGAATATTTTCTTATCATCTCTGCCTACCATTATCTTGCTTAGTTTTCAAAGTCAAGATTGAATATTCTTTCTTCTTTGGAAATTTTAACTTCAATAAATTAATAGGATTTGCCATCACATTCTAGACTAACACAATCTTTTATTCATATGTTAGAATTGTAATATTTTGTCACTAAATAGTGATTATATTATGTGCTTGAGACTGGGGGAAATAAAGAGTAGGGTAAGTAACTTGAGGAAACTGTGTCTTATTTGTGTTAATATTACCATATACACATAACCTGTCCTATATGCTGAAAAATGGTGTGTAGCAAATAAATATTATATGTAATATTGATAAAGAGTAATACCAACCTTCATCTAGCAGTGGGAAGAGGTTCAACATCAGGATGTAATTTTAGTTATAACTTTCATTGGAAAGTGGTTTTTTACTGCTTAAGGAAATAAAGAAGTTCTCCCTGTGTAGTGAAGAAGCAAGACTACATCAAGGAAACGTAATGCTGGCATGACAGAGATGATACACAAAAGACAACCATGAGACCAAGCATGCAGAAAGCATTTTGAAGAGCATATTGAGGGGATCAAAGCTGCTATGGAAATCAGTTGAAAAACTCTGTTCTTAAAGTCAGCTTTGAATAACTGCAAAAGTGAAGACCAAGAATATAAATGTAATTACAGAAAGGACCAAATCCAACACAGATGATTGTGGAACAAGCTTTAAAGGAAAAGATCTCTAGTTAGGCTCCCACTTTTGACTGTGCAGCTGTGCTCACTGTGCAACAAAAGGGCACATTATTAACATGCACCACCGAGTGTATGGTGGGTTCTGGAGGTGAGCCATGTGGCAGCTTCTATTCCCCTTCCTCCAGCACCATCTAAAGCCTCAGAATCCAGAACAGAAGTGACTGGTCCTTTTGTCTTCCAGGCTAAAAATTTCCTGTTTCATTTGTCAATACAATTTGTAATTGGGATATTAGAATTTTATTCTTTATTCAAGCTGATTTTTTTAAATATAAAACGTTCTCTTTGCTCAGTGTGGTTCTATCGAGACCCACTTATTTTTATTTTTTTATTTTCACTGAGCCTGACATTAATGAATCCCTGTAAGTATTTCTATATTGCTATAAATTGCTTCCTGGATAGAAAGAACAATTCCTTATTACTATGAAAAAAAAGTTTTCATTGCCTTTGTCATTAAAAAATAAATTTCTAATAGAATGCTGTTTCAATAAAGTTTATGTCTGTCTTTTGTGCTACCTACTATAGCTATTCAAGAATATTTTGAAATCCTTGAGTTCATAACAATGATAGCTGACCTTTGGCACCTAAAACTCAGCCCAGGTACTATCTTTGGTGATATATCCAGACTTCCTCCCTCCAGGACCTACTCATTCTTCATCTCAATCCAGCTAAATGGAGTCATTTTCTCTGGGAACACTGAGGTCAGACACAGTGGGAACTGGTTCTTGCATTTATAAAAATGTCCTGAAATGAAGCAAAGCTTTGGCACAGTAATAGGAAGGTAGAATCACAGATTAATACTTAAGTAAAGTAAGAATCCCAAAGGGTGAGAATTGGAACTTGAACATATTTAGATATTATACTAAGATTTTAATCCAAACAAAAGAACTTTGCTTTCTGTTGATGATTTTAAATATGTCCTCCAGGCAGAATTGCCCAGGTTGAAAGACATTATTTATTTTCCTTTCTTGTGACTTGTTGTTAAATCAATAAATGGTATTGAGTGAAAAAAAAAACATATCAAAAACTAGTATTTGGTCTGAATTATGATTAGAGGAAATTATCTCAGCTTATGTATAATAAATCTTCAAGATATCACTACTATTTTAAAATCTATTCTACAATTAGATTTACTTTACATTGAATAGTTTGAGTAATAACAGAAAACAAAGAGTCTTATAGCTAAATAAATATATATATATATATATATATATATATATATATATATATATATTTTTTTTTTTTTTTTTTTCAGACATCATTTTTTATTCTCCTTGAATCACCTGGTGATAAAGTATTACTAGTCTCCTGTCATAGATGCAGAAGTGGAATCTCAGAGAATTTAAAAGATTAGGCAATGGTCACCCGGGTACTAACAAGTAAAGCAATACCTTCTTTTCTAAATTCTTACTTCTCATTTACCCCTCTCCTTACCTCTACCCTTGACCAGTTAGTTCACCACTAGTTTTGTAAGTAATTATTTAAACTTTTTTTTAATGATGACTCCTCTGGCTTCTACTTACCAAGTTTGACACAAAAACCACCTGATACTGAACAAAGTCTTCTTATGACATTAAGAGGATTACATTAATATGCTTTCTTGTGATTTTTTTTCTACAATAGAATCAGTAGGCACATGATTATATCATAAACAATAATATGTGTTATATTTCATGGAGTTTGCTAAAGAGTGGAGAGAAATCTGCTTATCATTAGCAAAGGAAGGGTGAAAGCCATGATCCTGAGCGGGGAAAACCCTGAAAACTAATATGATGATTTCCAACAGGAGTCACCATAGCCGAAAAGATTCTACAGGGAGATAATGCAGGCTCAGATTTGACTAATCATGAAATTTACATGTTGATTATTTATTTATGCTAAGTATTGTTTTGGCTTCTGTTTGTCAAACACGATTGCAGCTGTTGTAAGAAGGCACTCACAGTTTAGAGTCAAGTTCCAATGGGAAATGCAAGAGCCATGTTTTGTTTTGGAATATTTGAGCAGATCATTCAGAATGTTTCAATCAACCAATGAGTTAAAATGTCACATCTAGCCTCTTTGGCCACATTAAGCTCAAAACAGTAGGGGAGTAAGACTTCATAGCCTCTGCTTTAATTAAGTGATATCTTTATAGTACTCCCAAATGCTCAGGAAGCTGAAAGATACATTTTCAGCATTCTCTCTTTCTCCACATCGTATTTTCTCTCTAAGCAAGACAAATGAAAGACATATTTTCTTAACTACCACATGCTGCTCAGGGCACCACAGTTTGTGAATTTTTAAGTGGAAATGGAAATTGTTTTTATTTCCCTGATTTTTATTTGCAAGTTTCATGTCTAAACCTGTGTGCCTTCTGATCAAAAGTGACAGCTAGAACTAGCAACCCGTTTAAGAGTGACATATTCTGTTATACTCAGCACATCTCTAGTTTAGAGAATTAGGGAACGCAAACATGCAAACAGAATAGGGAAAAGGACCATTTATCTTTTTTCCCACAGTATAACCAAATTAAAATGAAGGCAAACCTACATGCTATGAGTTCAAATATGCTTCAAAATATATAGTTAAACAGGTTTAGGAGTTCTTATATCCATTCCTTGGTCCTTTTTCTGAATATGCTACCCCAACTTTGTCAAACTGCTCCTGCCATGAAAAACTAAAGAAAAAGAAAGAACTTGCACAAAAGTTGAGAGGATTAGAAAAAGTCTCATCAAAAAAATATCTGATTTGTGTTTTCATCTGTAAAAACCAAATTGCCTTTGAATTTAATTTCTTTACACAGAGCTACAGAGACGTCACTTAAATTACTTCAAATTATATCAGATACTGCTGACCAGCTCAGTTTGCAGACTAGTTCGATTACATTTGACTCCTAAATCTATATTTGAATATATCATCTTCATTTGTATGAGAATGAAAAAGAGATTCATTTGTTGTATTTTAAATTAGGTTTTGAGAATATTATGTTTCTTTGTAAATAAATGCATGCAGGAAAAAGACCTTCTTTGTTCTAATTTTTGATCATTAGAATAATACAATTTTGTCCTGTGCATTTAAAAAGTGTTCTAAGAGCATATCTTCAATTATATTCCCCTGAAATAAATTTTGAGACAAACGTGTGAATACAGGTGTTTGGGGAAAGATAATGCTATAGAGCTGAACTGATGAGAATTAAATGCAGGTGAAAGGCAAACACAAGGACACATAACTGATATGACCTTCACTCTGGGCAGCTAGTACTCTCCTGTGGCAAAAAATCTGAGAAGTCATATCAAATATCTATCAGAACTCTCTATCTGGGTGATAAATGGCAGAACCATTTTATCATAAGTTCTTATACCTCATGAGTCAGAGTCAGCTCTGCAAATGTTAATTACACTGGATATACTCGGTGCATATCCATGAGTGCTGATCAGGATGCTGTAAGGTTTCATATACACAGATGTCAGAGAAGTATCATAGCAGAAATCAAGAGGTGCTCAGTGTGTTCTGAGGTGCAGATCTGCTCATTGTGTGCAATAGATCTTTCAATGTGGTTCACCAGAGGCTCCATTCCAGCATTTTCTATGCTATGGATAAGGCTACTACCATCATATCTACTAAGTCCTATGGCCTGAATGACAGAGAAACTGTGACCTGAATCTGGACCTGGAACTTCCTCTGGATCCCATTTCAGCCTATGGAATTCCAAGTCATTCTTTGACATAGGAGTCTAAATATTATGGCCTATGGGCTAATTAAGTATGTTATCCACTTTGTTTGCCTTTAGATAAAGTTTTATTGGAATATAGTACCATTGAGGCTTAGCGTAGATAGCCTTTACAATGTTGAGATATGTTCCTGTTATCCCTAGTTTTTAACATAAAGG
The DNA here is from genome assembly GCF_047511675.1 of Marmota flaviventris. Lineage (NCBI taxonomy): Eukaryota > Metazoa > Chordata > Mammalia > Rodentia > Sciuridae > Marmota > Marmota flaviventris. The sequence continues at coordinate 27,118,090 of NC_092498.1, forward strand.
GGTGCTGTATTTTGTCAAATGCTTTTTCTGTGTCTATTGAGATGATCATATGATTCTTATCTTTAAGTCTATTGATGTGATGAATTACATTTATTGATCTCCGTATGTTGAATCAAATTTGCATCCCTGAGATGAATCCCACTTGATCTTGGTGCACAATCTTTTTGATATGTTTTGTATTTGATTTGCCAGAATTTTATTGAGAATTTTTGCATCTATGTTCATTAGAGATATTGGTCTGAAGTTTTCTTTCTTTGATGTGTCTTTGCCTGGTTTTGGGATCAGGGTGATATTGGCCTCATAGAATGAGTTTGGAAGTGCTGCCTCTTTTTCTATTTCCTGAAATAAATTGAAGAGCATTGGTATTAGTTCTTCTTTAAAGGTCTTGTAGAACTTGGCTATATATCCATCTGGTCCTGGGCTTTTCTTGGTTGGTAGGCTTCTGATGGCATCTTCTATTTCATCACTTGATATTGGTCTGTTTAAATTGTGTATATCTTCCTGATTTAATCTGGGCAAACTGTATAACTTAAAAAAATTTCTCGATGCCTTCAATGTCTTCTGTTTTATTGGAGTATAAGTTTTCAAAATAATTTCTAATTATTCTCTGTATATCTGTAGTGTCTGTTGTGATATTACCTTTTTCATCATGTATGCTGGTAATTTGAGTTCTCTCTCTCCTTCTCTTCATTAGGGTAGCTAAGCCTGAGGCCAATGTCATTCTAAATGGAGAAAAATTAGAGGCATTCCCTCCTAAAACTGGAACAAGGCAGGAATGCCTTCTTTCAACACTTCTATTCAACATAGTTTTCAAAACACTGGCCAGAGCAATTAGACAGACAAAAGAAATGAAAGGGGTATGTATAGGAAGAGAAGAACTTAAATTAGCACTATTTGCTGATGATATGGTTTTATAAATAGAAGACCCAAAAAACTCCACCAGAAAACTTCTAGAACTAGTAAAGGAATTCAGCAAAGTAGCAGGATATAAAATCAACACCCATAAATCAAAGGCATTTCTGTATATCAGTGATAAATCCTCTGAGAAGGAAATGAGGACAACTACCCCATTTACAATAACCTCAAAAAAAAAAAAGATTCTTGGGAATGAACTTAACAAAATAGGTGAAAGATCTATACAATGAAAACTATAGAACCCTAAAGAAAGAAATCAAAGAAGACCTTAGAAGATGGAAGATTTACCATGCTCTTGGATAGGCAGAATTAATATTATCAAAATGACCATACTACCAAAAGCAGATTTAATGCAATTCCGATCAAAATCCCAATGGCATTCCTCATAGAAATAGAAAAAAAACAATCATGAAATTCATGTGGGGAGAAAGGTACACTCATACATTGCTAGTGGGACTGCAAATTGGTGCAGCCAATATGAAAAGCACTATGGAGATTCCTTGGAAATCTGGGAATGGAACCATCATTTGACTCAGCTATCCCTCTCCTCAGTCTATACCCAAAGGACTTAAAAACAGCATACTACAGGGACACAGCCACATCAATGTTTATAGCAGCACAATTCACAATAGCTAAACTTTGGAGCCCAACCTAGATGCCCTTCAGTGGATGACTGGATAAAAATAATGTGGCATACATACACAATGGAATTTTACTCAGCAATAAAAAAGAATAAAATCATGGCATTTGCAGGTAAATGTATGGCGTTGGAGAGGATAATGCTAAGTGAAGTTAGCCAGTCCCCAAAAAACAAATGGCAAATGTTTTCTCTGATGTAAGGAGACTGACTCATATTGGGGTAGGGAGGGGCAGCATGGGAGGAATAGATGAATTCCAGATAGGGAAGAGGAGTGGGAGGAAAAGGAGGGAGCAGGGGATTAGCAAGGATGGTGGAATGTGATAGACATCATTATCCAAAGTACATGTACTTGAAGACACAAATTGGGTGTCAACATACTTTATATACAAACAGAGATATGAAAAATGTGGTATATATGTGCAATTAAGAATTGTAGTGCATTCTACTGTCATTTTTTAAATCAATAAAAATTAATTTAAAAAAATTAAAAAAAGGAATATAGTACCACTCATTCATCATAGAACACCTCTAAAAGTCTAATTTTAAGCATATTTCTGTCTCTTCTCTCTATTTCTTCTCATCTTTTTCCTTCCTCTTTCCCCTGCAATAATTACCACCAGTATCACTGGACTAATTCACGATTTTTTTTTATTATTATCAATGATTAGTTTCATCTTCCAGGTCCAGATCTTGTGTTTCATCATTAAAATGATTCACTTGCAAAGATTCTTATGTCTTGACATCTTTCCTCCTTCCTATTCACTTGACTCATCTGCAAATCTAATTAATCCACATCTGGGAAACTGAATTTTGCTGTAGAAAATTATACAACAATGTTAAATGGCACTACCTTTTAATTCATAACCACAAATCTCAAATGGTCATTCAGTGCTCTCTGGATTTTTCTATTTCATTTCAGTAATAAGTGAGAATTTCCATTCCCAGAAACATCTACTTCATATTTCTTCTCAGACCTCTCCTATCCCCTAGTTGTTCTCAGGTAATGACCTTACCTTACCAAGGTAGAAACAGGAATGGTTTAATCTTCTGTTGAACAAACTTATAACCCATCTGATTTGGAATTCTATGTTTCTCCTCCTGATACTACAAAGAAGTGTCTCGGCTCCTAAAATGCCAGTTCTACACTTAGGAGCTCCATCCTGCTCCTTCTTGCTTTCTTAAAAAATTCAGTCTTTCCTTAACTCTCTTTTCCTATCACACCCATAATTTCTTCTGCTATAATGAATAATTCCACCAATATGCTCTAGTATTACAAATCTTAAAGGAAATAAAAACTGCATATTTTTAGAAACCCCACCTTGTATGCTATACATCATGTTAGCATTTTTCTTTTTTCTCATTCCTGCATGGAATAACTTACATGTTTCCTAAGGTTGTCTCCTTGTCCTCATCTTCCATGTTATTTAAACTTCTCTTTGGTCAGGATTTTGTCCTTTCTACTTTACTGATACTGCTCTCATTACATGCATTGGTATTCTCCATGTCCTCAGAATACCATAGAATTGACAGTTGTCAACTTAATTCCTTACTTATTTATTATAAAAGCCATATTTCTTGCCTTTTGTTTCTTGGTTTGTTTGTTTTTTAACTTTTTGGATTTTTCTATTCCTCCACTCAATTGTAACAATGGAAGAACCCTAGAAGTTTTGGTTTTAAGGTTTACTTTATTATTTTTTCTAACAGGTCTTCTATGTAATATCACCCAGCTACATTGCTTGAAATACTATGAATTGGGTAATGAGTTCCAAACATACGTCCTCATGTCTAACTTTCCCCCTGAGCTCCAAATTCATAAATCCAACTGTCACTTGAATGAATTAAAAGGAATCTCAAATTAAACATGACTACAATAGAACTTTTAGATTTGTGCTTCCTACCTCACAACAAGATTTTCTATCAGTCTTCCCAAAGTCGGTAAAAAGCCAAATAATTCACTCAGTTGTTAAAGTCAAAAGAACTCTGTACTCATTTTTTTCAAGAGGGACATGATACCTTTTTATTTCTTTGCTTGTATGTGGTGCTGAGGATTAAACCCAGTGCCTCACAGTAGGCAAGCGCTCTACCACTGGGCTACATACAACCCAAGCCCTGTACTCATTCTTAATACCTTTCTTTCTCTTTCTTCTCCTCACCCACTCCCCTTCACACACCTAACCAAATGTAAAATCTTTGTGGCTCAACCTCTAGCATACAAACCAAATATGAACACTTTTTGTTTTTTACTAATTCATTGCCCATGAACCTGGACTAAGACATCATCATCACATACTGGGATATTACACTGGTTTCTTAACTGAATTCTCCATTTAAGTGGACTTTCTCAGGGTACAATTTCTTTATTGATAACAGCCAAATTAATATTTTGAAGATAGATATTAAATAATTTTATTCCTAGCTAAAAACTCTTCTGTAGTTCTTCAATGCACTTAGAAATTCCATATCTTTACCATGATCTATGAATCCTTTGTTTCATGACCTGACCTTTGATACTCTCTGCTGCCTGACTTTTTAGCTACCTCCCAGTATTTTCACTATATTGATTTGTAATTGGTCCTTCTCATCTAGAAAACTTGTATGATAGGAAAGACAGCTGTTCCCTTTGCCTGGGATATTCTTGTGGTCGTTTAGGTCTCAAACAAATGGATAAACATAACCAATGTTGAAATCTCGTATCCTATTTTATTGTTTAGATTTAGTCCCTTCATGGTATTTTTCAAAATTTAAAATGATCTTTTGGTATACATATTCCTTCGATGTCTTTCTCCCCTACTCGCAATCCCCGTTTGCCCCTGGAATATAAACTTTACAGGTAAGAGCCAGGTGTGATGGTGCTTCCCTGCACTCCTACGTACTAAAGAGGCTGAGACAGGAGGATAACAGTTTTGAGGCCAGCCTGGGCAACTTAGTGAGACCCTGTCTCAAAATAATGATAATAAAAAAGAGCTGGGGATGCAGCTCAGTGGTAGTGCAATTGCCTAGCATGTGGTAGGCCCTGGGTTAATTCTCAGTACCAGAAACAAAGCAAACAACAGAAGAGATTTCACAGGACCAAGGACCTTTATGATTCTTAAATATTTTGAGTACTAACAATGTGGGAAACTATTAGATATCTTAATAAAAATTAGTTTCATAAATTTCAGGAATAGGTATGAGATATGCAAAATTAAGAAAGAAGACAAAATTCTTATATGACATTTATTTTAATAACCAAGTAAACGTAAAATTTTTGTAACTTTGGATTTTAAGATAGAAAAAGTAGCAATGTCAAAGTGGCAATTTGGATATTCTGCTTACTTTTGATGATAATAATTTTCTTATTAATAAATACTGTTTTGAGAAATTTCAAACACATGGGTACATATATTTACATTTTTGTGTAACTATTCTTGATATGAAAAGTCCCCCAAATTCTAATGAATAGAGATGATATAAGTTCTTTATGCTTCATAATACTTCTTTCCTAGTATAATATTTCAATTATTTCCTTAAGTACCACTAATGAATAAAAAGAAGACTTTTAGAATTATTGAAAACATAAATACTCATACTCTACTTTGCAGCTAAAGCCAGTTGGAGGAGTAATCCTGGAGAAAAGAGGAACATTTTGCTTTGTCTCCTTTGTTGAAGCGACAATTTTTGCTTGTTGAAGAAAAGTCAAGCTCAGGAAAGGGAATAAAGAAAAGAATGCAACATGCTGTAGACAAATTTCTGAAAAATTCCTTAATGGAAAACTTCCACATATTAACTTACGATAACACTTAAATACTGGATATTTAAATTAACAGCCCCTCTAAACTTTCAAAATATATGGCAGAAGATAAAAGCAATAAGCTGTTTTTTTTAAAAAAATTTGTTTTAGTTGTAGATGGACACAATACTTTTATTTATTTGTATGTGGTTCTGAGTATTGAACCCAGTGCCTTCCATGTGCTAGGCAAGCACTCTGCCACTGAGCCATAACTCCAGCCCACAATAATCTATTTTTAAAAGGTTGTTGTTGTTTTTAGTTGGACACAATACCTTTATTTATTTATTTTTATGTGGTGCTAAGGATCAAACCCAGTGCCTCACACATGCAAGGTGAATGATCTACCACTGAGCCACAACCCCAGCCCCTTTTTAGTATTTAGCTTATTTAGTTGCCCTTTAAGATCCTATATATCATATCATCCCTTTCCAGCAGCTGCAACTTCTCAGTTCCTCCTATAAGGTCTGCAAAGTGGAATTCCAATCTATGGAAAATTCTTTTAGAAAAGAGCAGAGATGCATTTGAGAAGTCAAAATTTTAATTTTTAGCTGGGTATGGTGGCACACACCTGTAATCACAGTGGCTTGGGAGGCTGAGGTAGGAGGATCAAGAGCTCAAAGCCAAACCTCAGCAAAAGCAAGGTGCTAAGCAAATCAGTGAGACCCTGTCTAAATAAAATACAAAATAGGGCTGGGGATGTGGCTCAGTGGTCGAGTGCCCCTGAGTTCAATCCCTGGTACCAAAAATAATAAATAAATAAATAAAATAATTTTCTATGTTTCTTTAATTAATATATTAAGTGGTACATTCTTTTAAAGGAAAAATAGAAAGTGCAACTTAAAATAAATGTTCTCTATAACGTACTTGATTTCTAGTCCTTACAATAATGAAGATAGAAGCACACTTGCTATTAAGAGAGAAAACTCAAACAAGTTTACATTACTTAGCACAGCAAATAAAGAAATTATGAAAAGTTACAGTATTTCAAAAAATGTTTAATTTTGTAGAAAATGCCTGGACTATCAGTCTCCTTTCCAAAATTGCCTAACAATGGATTTACCATTCCTCTGACAAAATTAATCCATATCTTTACCATCTGGTTCCTTCCTTTATTTATTAAATTATTTTTTTTAATATTGTTCATTTTAAACTAGGAACCAACATAGGTACTTGGATTAAATGCACACAAATGAAAAATCATTGTTCTAACCCCCAAAGAGTTTAGAATCTAGCAGAGATTCACAAATGATCCAAACACTGCACAATAATGTCCTCATTGCTCAAGTAAAAATATGTATATAATACAGTAGGAACACAAAAATGTATGTTCTTATAAGTTGGTGTTTTCAAGGAGTTTATATCCCCCTTCCTCTATAACCTAAGAGGAATTCCTGGTCTATTCCTACTTTTTAGTTTCTTCATTCTTATATCTATCTGGAACCAGTATTAAAATTCTTTTAATTCCCACTGGATGATTGTGGATTTCTTTCCAACCCTGTCTTTCTGATCTAATGTTAACCAAGGATAGGTTTCCTACACTTAATTAAATAACAGTGTTTATTAGTTACTTTTTAATATTCATCCATAAAATAGTCATTTTATTATTGCTTTAATGTACACTACTCTTTACAATTTATATATATGTATATACATATATAAAAATTCCTATAATGACCTTATTATCAAATATCATTATACATACGTTATATATGAAAAAATCAGGCACTAAAAGGTTAAATAACTTCCTGAATGTTGCAAAACTAGTAGGTAAGAGAACTAAGATTAAATTCAGATTGTCCAGCTCCATGTCCAGTATTAAAGACTTAACTTAATCAGATATGAATTTTAGAAAGTTATTAAGACAGGACTGAAAATGGACTGATTTGCGGGGAGGAAGTGCTTTGAAATGAAAATAGGGAATGAAGACTTTCGGATAGGGAATGATTTAAATCATGAAGACAAAACTTTGAATTTAGTGTTAGTGGAGAAGTAAGAAAGAAAAGAGAAGAAATCAGTAGCACACAAGTGGCTGACTAGTAATATGGTTTTGACTTGTCCTGACATTCCTGATGGCATGAAATGAAAAGTCAAATGATTCACAAAATTTCTATCAAGAGGCAAAGGGTAATATTTGTCTTCATTTAGTTTTCAGAATTAAAAACTCCATCTGATGTCCTCTGAGAATAATAGGTTGACATCTTTCCCCCAGGGCTTCATTTCTCTAAATCTGATTACATCCTTGAAAATAACATCAGAAGAGTCTGCATTCCACATTATGGTGAACTGAACAAAAAAGGCACACATGAGCAGCAAATGGCATAGCATTTTACAGTTGTCACTATTAATACATGGTAGATGCTATTTGAATGCAAGAACTTAAAATTAAGTGTGTCATTGTCAAACATATTTGCTTGGTTGATCTCTTTCAATTTAAATTTTTGAAGGAAAAGAACCTATATCAAAGAACCTATAGTATAGGTTCTGTTATCTTTGTTGTGTTACACAAGATAATAAATACATTAATCATGATTATGCATTCCAATATGTAACATTATTCTTGTCATGTTTTACAGTTAGACATTGTGAAAAGACTTCCTTCTCAGTTTTTATATATAATAAATATGCTTCTTCCATTGATATTAAGCGTTAAACAGTATGAGGGAAATTAACTCATGATTTTTAGTTGAACTGTGACCACTAAGATGCATTGAAAAGGTACTTCTAGGTTCACAATGATCATAGCACCATTATTATTTCCATTGAACTTTTTATTCTATGAAGAATTTTAGTTCTTAAATCATGAGTATTTGTTAGTAGTTTTTTTCTAATTTTTTTCAAAGATGTGGAATAAGAATTCTCTTTAAACAATCTTCATTACTTATTCTAAAATCCAAATTCTTTAAAAATTAAAGTTGATATTTTATTATAACAAAATGTTTTTATAAATATACTGATTTAACAATGAAATATATCATATTTTGTCAATATACTATGTGTGAATCTGTCATATACTATATATATATATTAAAAAATAAAACTTATACTTTTGATATGAGCTATCCCCAACAAACTCCTGTGATAGAAAATACAAGAATAATCAGAGGTAAAAGATTAGATTAGAAGAGCTGAAACCTTTAGTGTGAATGGACTGACTGAGTTGTAATTGCCGACAAGTGTGGCCGGAGGAAATACGTCACTGGGTGCATGTCCTGGGAGGGTTTGTCTTCCATGTGGCCCTTTCCTAAATTTCTTTCTCTACCTTCCAGCTGCCATGAGCTAAGAAGCTTTCTTCTACCTTGTCCTCTCCCATGATGTCCTGCTTCAACTATGGCCAAGCAATGGAGTACACCAACCATGAACTGAAACTCTGCAACCATGAGCTACTAATACACTTTTCCACCTCTAAGTTGTTCTGGTCAGGCATTTTGGTCACAGCAATACAAGGATTACTAACACAAACAAGAATGAAAAATTATTCAGGAAATTGAAGTAATGTGTACATAAAGTAAATTTGGCCAAAACCTATGCTTCTGGTTATGCTACTTCATATGAAAGGACCTTAGGCAAATTATCTAATCTTTCCAAGATTCAGTTTTGTTGGTCAAAATAAAGGTAATCATAGTACCTGCTTCAGTGGGTTATTTATTTTTATTTGTGCTAATTAGTTATACATGACAGCAGAATGCTTTTCAATTCATTGTACACAAATGGAGTATAATTTGTCACTTCTCTGGTTGTACACAAAGTAGGGTCTCACCATTCCTGCAATCATACATGTACTTAGGGTAATGTTGTCCTTCTCATTCTACCATCTTTCCTCCCCCATTTCCCTTCCCCATCCCTCCCTCCCCTTTGCCCAATCCAAAGTTCCTCCACTCATCCCATCCCATCCCCTCCCCCTTTATGGATTAGCATCCACATACCAGAGAAAACATTTGGCCTTTGGAGTTTGGGGATTGGCCTACTTTGCTTAGCAGGATAATCTGCAGCTCCATCCATTTTCCTGCAGATGTCATAATTTTATTCTCCTTTAATGCTGAGTAATATTCCATTGTATATATATATATATATATATATATATATATATATATATATATATATATATATATATATATATATATACCGCAGTTTCTTTATCCATTCATCTATTGAAGGGCATCTAGATTGCTTCCACAGTTTAGCTATTGAGAATTGTGCTGCTGTAATTATCGCAAAAAAAGATATTCAAAATATCTTTTTTTGGTCCCTAAAACATGTGAAATTTTAAATAGATTCTACATGATCCACCAAGATTATTTAGCAGTTATTAACGTAAAAACCCTTCCTATGATGAATGATTTTAAAATACCACAAAGAAAGCATTAACCACAAGGGTCAGCTGAAGAGGATATTATAGGCAGAATGCTCTTAAATTCAAATTGTGTAAATTGATGTGGCTGTGTCCCTGTAGAATGCTGATTTTTAAGTCCTTTAGGTATAGACTGAGGAGTGGCATAGCTGGGTCAAATGGTGGTTCCATTCCAAGTTTTTATGGAACCTCCATACTGCTTTCCAGATTGCTTTAACCAATTTGCTATCCCATCAGCAAGTATGAGTGTGCTTTTCCCCCCACATCCTCACCAATACTTATTGTTGCTTGTATTCTTGATAAGTGCCATTCTGACTGGAGTGAGATGAAATCTTAGAGTAGTTTTGATTTGCATTTCTGAAACTACTAGAGAATGTTGAACATTTTTCATATATTTGTTGATCAATTAATTATATGTCTTCTTCTGAGAAATGTCTATTCAGTTCTTTAGCACATTTATTGATTTTTTTTTTTTTTTTGGTGTTAAGACATGGAGACAAACCCACATAATTACAGTTATCTGATACTAGACCAAAGGCACCAACAACATACATTGGAGAAAAAAATAGCATCTTCAACAAATGGTGCTGGAAAAACTGGAAATCGATACGTAGTAAAATGAAATTAAACCCCTATCTTTTACCATGCACAAAACTCAATTCAAAGTGGATCAAGAACCTAGGAATTAGACCAGAGACCCTATGCCTAGAAGAAGATCATGCCAGATTAGGCCCCATCTTCCTTAACAAGACTCCTAAAGAGCAAGAAATAAAATCAACAATCAATAATAAATGGGATGTACTCAAACTAAAAGGCTTCTTTTCAGCAAAAGAAACAATCAATAAGATGAAGAGAGAGCCTACAGAATGGGAGAAAATTTTTACTTCATGCATATCAGAATGAGCACTGCACTCATCTGAGGATATATAAAGAACTCAAAAAACTTCACTGAGTTATTTTAAAAGCTAAATTGATTGATGTGTATAGCACATTTAGAATAGTTCTTGGTACATGCTTAATAATGGTTAGCTATTATTTGTATATTATTATGGGATAAATATATTTTAAAGTGTTTTGCTGATAATGAACTTTGGGAAAATATAAAAATAATTCTTTGCATAGTGAAGATTTTTTAAAATTATGAAAATGTATAATCATATGTTTCATAAAAAATCACTGTGTTGCTATTTCACAAGTAGTTTTCAACTTTTGTGGACAAAGACACCAATAAAAGAACTTTTGAAAAAAAAATACTTTGAAACAAGGAAGAGCAAAGGAAGAAGGCATTACAACAGAAATTTATCCAGGGCAAATTTTTCAAAGCTATTATAGGTTATTCTGAGGAGTAGAGGATACAAATGAGCTGACTAATATCTTTTTCTCATGGTGAAGCACATGGAAAGTTGAGTAGAAATGTAGGTAGATAGAAATGTGGGGAATTGACAAAGCAAAACAGAAGGTAATCAGAAAATCAATGAAATATACAGGGAAACTCTCTGAGATGAGATGAAAGACACAGAGCCAGGATGTCAGATATGAACCACTCAGTTTAAGGTAAGCAAAGAGAGAAAAAGTATTCACAATATCTTTTTTGGTCCCTAAAAAGTGTGAAATTTTAAATAGATTCTATATGATCCAGCAAGATTACTTAGCAGTTATTAATACAGAAACCCTTCCTATGATGAATGATTTTAAAATACCACAAAGAATGCATTAATCACAAGGGTCAGCTAAAGAGGATATTATAGGCAGAATGCTCTTAAATTAGAATTATGTAAATTAAATTTGATAAAATTTATTTTGAAAGAAAAACATTTATTTAGTAAAATCTGAGTATCATAATTTTGCAATTTGTAGAAATACCAAAAGTAAAAAGTACTATTAAAATGTCACAGTGGCAATGTCTATAAACACCTGAACTTTGCATTTGATGTCTCCAGACATCTCCCTAGACATACAGAAGGGGTCAATTATATCCATTAGAGGTGGATATCCACTTCTAATGGATATAATTGACCTCAGATAAATAGACTGATAAATTGATCACGATATAGAAAGAGGAAAAAATTTGACCTCTAGATTCGATTTATTTATAATGCTTTATTAAATATATCTAAAATTAGTGAAGACATATTATTAAAAATATTGATGATATGGTTATTTTCAAGATTTCATATTCACTTTTAGAAAGAATCTACTGAGTCCATGAAATCAAGATGAAGATACAGTGAATTTCTATTTCTTCTATAGTCCTGCTCCTTTCTACTCTATACTTTAAATATTTTATTACTTTGAAATTTTTAAAGATTATATTATTTTATATTTTAATGGATTTAATGTTCAATAAATAATTATCAAATGGTTTTCTCCAAAATTTATTTTATAAATGCTAGTCTTTGTGTTTATTTTGCCTGTGAATGCCTAATTATTCGATTTAAGCTTATGTGCCTTTGTGTAAAATTTCAATGGATATTTTTCAGTTGTCTTTGGACATTATAAGCTGATATAAAGAAACTTGGGGCAAGTGTGATTTTTCTCCCTTTTAAGTGATTTAATTTATTATCCCTAGATGCCTTTAAAATGTTTAATCTTGAAATCCAAATAGTTGACAAGATAATGTGAATGTTTTAAACGTTGTTATCAGGAATGAAGTCCAATAATGTCTGTCTATATTTTAAAATCCTAAATATCAATAGAGCCCATTTCAACTATATTTTGGAGAATAAGGTGTTTGACATCTTTCCTTAAGTCCTCCAGGGAGCTGCTTTGAGTTTACATAAGCAAACTAAATTTTAAGGGAGAATCTCCAAGGAAAACTTCTTGCTTCATCTGTGAGAAAAAATTGGAGAGAGATTTAGCTGCTTACACAGAATTAAGAAGAAATCAGCTGAAATTTTAACCAATTCTTAAAGGCCAATTTAAAAATAACTCAAGATTCCAGTAAAAAGAAGTATTTTCATTCACTTGCAAGCTCTTCTTCAGTGGCCTCTACTGGGTGCTCACAATAAAGACTGGGACAGGGCAGAGGATCAAAGAGAATGACACGAATGAAGAAGTGGTTGGCAGGTGTGGGGGAGACAGACCAAAATTTGTCCTTTTTCCTGGACCTTCTTTTTCATATATAAAAAAAATTATTATCTACCTGGAGGAAGTATAGCAAAGTTTTTCAACATCAGGACACAGACAAAGATAATCTATTATTCTGAAAGAGATATTTAAGCAAGATCTATCTAGGGGAGAAGTATGAAATGAGCTTTTGCTGCAAATGCTGTATTATCCTCTGCTGGATTGGAGATATGAAATCCCTGTCTGAGTCCAACCACAGACAGAAAGCTCAGTCTGGATGCCAAAAGAAGAAAGCCTAGGAATGCTGAAAGCAATGACTCCTCAGGTCCAAGTTCTCAGCACCTGCCTAAGACAGAAGCTAGACAAAGATGATGAGGAACATTCTGCCTCAAGTAAGAACCTGGCATTGAGTAAAGAACAACACCCGTCTAGCACCGAGAGAGGGTATGGAGATATTTATCTGTAGCATGGCATTGAAAGAAGTGCTAAAGGCTCATAGTGAATATGAATGTTGGGAAGAATTTTCCAGCATCAGAACCATATGGTAAAAATAAAGTAACAGTCATCTCACTACGGGAGCAACACAAATCATGATACCAATGATAAAAATCAAACCAAATTCAACTATCTAAGTTGATTCAAATTTTAGATTTCTGTGAGAGCTGTGACAATTGATGGACTTATACTATATTTTCATTAACCTTTTCTGTTCTTCATTACACAATATATGACAGTCAAATAAAAATTACAAGATATATAAACTGGGCAATAATGTGATCCATTTTCACAAACAAATGATCACCTGGACCAAAATACAAAGTGGCTCAAATGGTGAAACTCTAAGTGAAGAATTTTGAAATAGCTATGATTCATATATTAAAGGATTTATTGAAAATAGTTGTCAGGAATCACAAGCAGATAGGAAATTTTAGCAGAGAAATGAAAAAGAGAATTGAAAAAGTCAAGTGGCAATGCTGAAGATAAAAGCATACAATTAATGTAAAAAAAAGAGAAATAATACAAAAATAAAGCAAATGGAAAATAAAAAAATTAAAAGCATAAAGTCATAAATAGATAATTCCTTCAGTGGAATAATCAAAGGAACAGACAAAGAATCTTCTATTTTTGGAAGTAAGAGTTTCCAGAATGAAACATAAGAGAAAAAAAAAAGAGTTAAAAAAAAAAACAACAACAACAACCATGAGTGCATCTAAGACTCATGACATCAGACTTTTTAATCAGAAAATATGCAAAGTAGACATAAAAAGCATGAAAGAAAAGAAAAATAAATGTTCAACTTAAAAGTCTATCCCTTCAAAAATATTGTTAAAAATGAAGACAATACAAAAGACTCTAATATAACCAAAGTTGGGAAATTTTATGGCCAACAAAATTATGTTATGAGAAATTTTAAAGGAGGTTTTTCAGGTAGAAAGAGTAGCATCCCATATGAAAACTTGGAACTCCACAAATAGTATGCTTAGTAATGGTAAAAAATAAATAAATAAATACAAAATACCTTTTAAATGACTTATTTTAAAAGATAATTAAGCATCAAGCAAAATAGTAGCACTGTCTTGTGATATTTATGATGTATGTAAAATTGAAATGTATAGAAAATATAAAATTAAGAATGACGTTAATGGAGTAAGATTATATTGTGCAAGGTTTTAATGCTGTATGTGAAAATATAGAATATTATTTCAAAATAGACGGTGATGTGTTAATCCTTATTTTAAGCATTAATAAAATGGCAAAGTTCTAAACAAATAAAACCAATAAGCTAATGGCGGAAATGATATGGAATCAGCATAATAAAATTTTTGTATATTAAAATAAGGAATAAAATTAAAAGAAGTAATTGAGCAAAGAAAAAATTACTAGAAAGCAGATTTCAAGTTCAATCAGATTAATAATTAAGGTAATAGTTTATATTATATTAAACTGTAACAAATATTTCATAAACTAAAAAAAAAAGTTTGGCAGATTGTATATAATTTCTTATTTTATTTAATCTAAAGAAATTCACTTTACATGTATAAAAATAGATATATTATAATTAAAATGATCAAAAACACATATACTGCAAACAAAAACAAAGATTTAAAACAAAGATTTAATTTTTAAAAACAAAGATTTAAATGGAAACCCTTGCAAATAATCAGAAGGTGGATAAGTTAGCTATACCAATGTCAGTCAAAATCAACTTCTTAAAAAAAGGTATAGATAAAGAAAATAATTCATGATAAAGAGAACAATTGCTTAAGAAGATGTAACAATTTTGTGCATATGTGCACTTTTCCTTTAAAATGTATGAAGAAACTGATAGAAATGAGGAAAAAAAAACAGATAAATTTATAGGTACATACAGAGACTTTGCTAATCCTTTCCTAAAGACAAAAAAGCATTACGAATATATGAAACTTGAACAACACCATCCATCAACTTGACCTAATTGAACATTCCACGATACAACAGAATACACATTCTTTTCAAATACACATGAAACATTCATCAGGAGATGATATTTTGGACCTTAAAATAAACTTCAATAGATTTAAAGAATTAGAAGTCAAAGCTAACTAGAATGAATAATAAAAAGATGTCTGAAAAATTCCCCAAGTACGTGAGAATTGAAAACATACTTCTAAACAACTGTAAAATCAAAGAGAAAGTCACAGGGGATATTGGTAAATATTTTGAATTGGCTAAAAAATTAAAAATATATAAAAATGTATGAGATGCAGCTATAGGGCCTAAGTATTTAAACACTATATCTTAATAGTATAAAACAGAAAGTCTCAGTGAAACTAACCCTGCATTTTAAAAATTCTTTTTATTTGTTCTTTTTAGTTATACATGACAGTAGAAAGCATCTAACCCTGCATATTTAAATACTACAAAAAGAAAAGCAAATTAAACCCAAAGGAAGCAGAAGGAAGGAAATAAAATTTAAAGCAATATGAATATAAGTATAAAAATAATAAGAATATTTTAAAAGGACTTGTATATAGAAAATATGAAAAACTCTCACAATTTACCAAGGAGAACATAAACATGGAAACAAAAAAACACAAAGATTTAAATGGAAACCCTTGCAAATAAACATGAAAAGTTACTCAATATCATCAGTTATTATGGAAATTAAAACTACAATAAAATATCATTGTACATCTAAACCTTGTGTCTAGCAACCAGTGAATAAATAAATAAATGTGGCAAAGCTAAATAATTTTTATAGCAAGTAAAAAGAAATAACTACTAATACATATAATGATACTGATAAATCTCAGTAATATTATTATAAATAAAAAGAGTAAAATTCAAAAGACTACATATTGTAAGATTCATATGATGTTCTGGAAAAGTATCTCTCTACATACACAAATTATATGAGGTAATGGACATACTAACTCATGTGATTTAGCCATTCCACAATGTATACATATATCAAAATATCAGCATAAACATATTCAAGTTTTGTGATAAAAAAAAGAATCTTTCTAAAGAAATAAAAAAGGTCATAGGATCAGAAATTATTAGTGGTTGCCAGAGGCTGAGAGTAGGGAAAGGGGATGACTGCACTCTGGCACTTGGAAATCTTTTAGGAGAGTGGAAATAAATGTCTTCATTGTGATATAGTTTATGCAAAATGCCTTTATTTATCAAAACTCTTAAAGCTATATACACCTATAAAAGTAAATTTTATTGTAGGTAAAGAAATTACACATACAAAAATGAAAGATTAAAATGGGAGAATCTAGGAGTTGTATGCAGAAGTTATACTGTAAAGTTTTAAACTTTGTTATAGGCCATAAAGTTCTTATAAAAATGTTGAAATTTTTATGAGACAGGTTGATTTTGCAAAAATTAAAATTCTTGAGCTAAGACTAGTAGGCAAAAACTTGTTATTAAAAGCAAAAATAAAGCAAATGAAGTATAAACAACTTGCGTAGTATGTAGCATAGTTTGGATCTGGAATGTCCTCCAAAAACCTATGTGTTGTAGGGTTGTACCCAGATTGGCACTGTGGTAGAAACTTTAACAGGTGAAGACCAGTGGGAGGTCTTTTGGTCATTAGGAGTGTGCCCTTGAGTGGGACTGTGGGACTCGGCCCTCCTCTCATTTTTTCCATTAAGTGGTGAGAGGTTTTGCTCCACCAGGCACTGCTGCCATCATATATTGTCTTGTCATAGCCCCCCAGAGCACTGGGACCAACTGATCAGGAAATGAAACTCCTTAAACATGAGCCAAAAGTTTGTCTTTATAAGTTGGTTTTCTAAGATGTTTGTTATAGTGACGGAATGCTGACTAACGTAATATTTTAATCACTTTCTACTTTAAAGTCATGGGAACAAGTAATACATCTAAATAAAATGTGATATTATGAATATTAATATATCAATATGTTCTAAATTATAATTAATTTATAAGTTTTAAAATATAAAAATTGTATTTATTTCATTCAGTTTTACATAGCACACATTCCATACATGCTCAATTTGGAGATATATATATATATATATATATATATATATATGTGTGTGTGTGTTTGTGTGTGTGTGTATGTGTGTGTGTGTAAATTAGGTAAAATATTACATTAGATCCACAAAGTGAGAGACAAAGTGAAAGCAACTTGCCTTGGGTGCATAATCCAGGGCCTGCAACTCCAAATCTCATGTCAGTTTCTTTTTCTCTTTCTTTTATCAAAGTGTGATAGTTATATAAAAAAATATCCATATTGAAGCATAGTACCCATTCAGAAAGTGCATGTGCAAATGTACAGCTCAATGGTTATTAAACACCTGTGAAAACAGTGCTGAGATTGAGGAACAGAACATGCCTAGAACACTAGAGGTAACTGAGTTCTTTTAAGTACAGGAAGTACATTTTTATAAAGCATTTAATTTTCAGTATCGTATAAAATATACACAACCTTCTCTTTTTAGGTCCTTTAAATAACTATTTTATAACATTTAAGATGTGGTTTGACTTATATAATGTTATAACGCACAAAACTTTTGGAGTAAATAGATTTAGGTAGCCCTATAGAAAATATCCCAAAGATAGCATTTATAAGATTAATAAAGCTATATAGAAGGATCACCTTAATAGCTGTTCTACAAAATATGCCTGGAATGCATTGACTAATGGGAGTCACATCATTGGCTTACTCTTAAGACATTTATTAAGTGTGATCTTGATGACCTTTGTGTTCTCCTCTACTTCACTAAACTTCAGAAAGTTTTCTCTCTGACTTGTCCTTCGTTAGAGCATTCACTTTAGAAAACTTGAAATTATAAATTATTTCTTCTGCCACTTGAGGTGTAATTTTTTTTAGGGCTCTTGTATTTTATAGTCCAGAAATGTCTTTCTCAAGAATCTGGTAGCCATCTCCTTGGAATACAGTGATCAAGAAACAACACACATATCCTGGATTTTGTGGGAGAGTAGAAGCCTAACTTTGATAATCCAAATAGCAACATGGATGGCCTAATCACATTGACCAACCCTGCTTCCCCAAGGTCTCCAAGAACTCATTCCAATGCTTAAAAACTCTCCTACCTTTTGTTTCAGAGGAGTTAGCGACTGTCTTCACTGTCATAGTTGTTTTGAATAAAATATTTTTTGCCTGTTTAACTCCATCTTGTATTTTTTTGTCTTTGACTAGCACCTACTGGTATTAAGTCAAAATCTCCAACCTTGGACTTACTCAGACACCTAATCAAATATAAATAAATATTGTAAGTTCAATGTTTACATTTACAAGTGTCCTATAAAAATCAGCTGAGGAATGGCTCTAGAGAAGCCACACAAGTTAGAAGACAAAGTTAAAACATGAGTAAGAAAAGACATTTTCCTATTATACAACATATAAAGGGAATTCTAAGTAGTCCCAAAAGTATGAATGATGATACAGAGACAGAGAGTTCATGATGTTTTTGGTGAATAATAAGAAATCAAGAGTTGCTATAACAGTGTAAAGATGTTGTATGATCTAAGAAATGGAAATTAGAATGTCTGGAGAGACAACATTGTATAAGTTGTGAAAATGATTATAAGTAATCCTACATAGTTTGGACTCTAAGAATCGGGAAGTGAGTAGAAGCAGACAAAAAGGTGATCATATGTGTTTTTTTAAAATTCCTCTCCTAGTAGCATAAGGTTTGATGTGCTGGTAAGCTGAATCCGCCGCAAGGCAAGGGGGAAGGAGAAAGCCCTGGTTTACAGATTTCCCTGGGGTGGATAATCCCAGCACAGCTGGTTTCAATCTGCCAGTGATTTAATAATCAGATTTCAAAATTCCCAAATGTTTTATAGTTATATATTCTCTAGTTGATATGTTATGTCTAGAACAACACTGATGGAAAGGAAAGGGATTGGAGTTTGTCTAAGTGACATTGATGACGATATAGACTCATGGAGCAACTGGGAACAAGGCTATGAGGAAACAAAGCATGAGATGTTTCAGAAGTAGAACTAACAGTTCATATCAGGTGTAGTATTCAGATTATAAACATCCTTCTCTTTATAGTCCCTTAAATCTTTACCATTTTCAGGCCAAATAATAAGTGTCAGAGACTGAGAAATATGTCCACAGTCACTACTGTGTCAGCGGCAAAGTCTGGATTTGAACACAGAGTCCCAGACACAGGAGTAAGGGTTCATCACAGTAAAACATATCCAAAGCATCTATGGCAATGCCCAGCACCCATAAACTTTATGCAGCAAGTATTATTCATATTGTGATTATAATTCATTGTCCTTATTTCCCACAATAGTTATTATGTCTGAATATGTTAAGAGAGTGATGGAACAACATATCAAGGGCTCCTAATAAAGAAAGGAAGTTGTATGCTTAAAAACGCTTAAAAGTAGGGGGAAATTAATGCCCTTAAAAGGTCCTGGGTTTTAAATTGTATTTTTTATTCTTTTTCTTTAATATCAAGTAAGTCTTATAAACAAAACTAAATGGCTTGGGATATAGAGTTCCTTAATACTGTCACAGGATGGGATAGCCTTGTTGGAAAATGATAAGCTCATCAAATGTTCCTCTATGTTAAAAGCTAAGATAATACCTCTATAAACATCAAACCTTATTCTTCCCATTATCCTGCTAAAATCAGAAGTCGATTTTTAATTTTGAATTTTCTTATAGTGATCCACAATCCTCAAGTAACTAACAATTATTTTTCCTAAAGTTTCCTAAAAATATGTCACAACGGAGACTGACATCAATGTCCAGCCTGGCTTTGACCACTGGAGATTAGGTAACTTGTGGTGCATGTGGCACACCATTAGGTCTGGCATCTGTGCAAAGGGTAAGCTACCACTACAGTGAGATAAAAACCTTTTAATCTATATACAGAGCAAGAATCTTTTGGGCTTCAGCTTTATAGCCTTTGGTGCTTTGGACCTACAAATAAATCACTCATAAGATAGAAAATTTGGCAGAAAATTTTGGACTCCAAAATAGGCTACAAAGTATTTAATTTAAAAAATTCAATAACTGCTATCAAACACACATGATGAAGATGAATGTATCTCCTGCAATTTTCACAGTTGGCACACCAGAGAATACCTGAAAGACAAGGTCACTGGAGCTGGGATTGTGTTCACACTTTTGAATTTAAGTCCTTGATAAATAAAATATCTTCACTCAAATTGAAACATACATTCATGAGCAAGTATCAACAAATAATAAAGTAATGCTGCTGACTCTGTGCAACTCATAGAAATAACCAATTCAAATCAATGTTAAAGAACACATGCCGCATTACTCATTGCAGGGAAATTATTTTGTTATATAATTGCATTATTTTTACATTTTATATTTTTATTTAATATTTATTATCATTTGTCACCCTCAGTGACAGCCTTGGCATATACACTCTCACTGTAAAAGCACAGAGTGAGCTATTTATTGCTATTATTTTGTCCTGACAGAATGTATACATACCACAGTCTTTGTAATAAAATTACAGCTGTGTTCTGCCTGTGATCATGAAAGGGATGTTTGCAACCGAAGCATGATGTTTCAAGGAAAAACGTATTTAAATTCTACTACAAAGGGCAAATTTTTTATATGAAAATCTTATGTGGAAAACTCAAATAATTTTACTATCTCTACAGGTAACTTTGATTATATTTGTTTAAAAGAAATTATGTGAGGTAGAATTTTATATGGCATTTATTTGAAATCTCTCTCTCTCTCAGGCCCCAGATTAAATTTGACTCAAAATTAGTGGCAGTGATTTGCCTATGGTCTCACTAACACTATATATATATTTACATCTTCTGAATCCTATGTGAACTTCTTGCTGAAAGGATTGTGATAGGCATTTAAAAATATAGCACATTAATAGAAAATTTGACTTATAGAAAGGCCAACACATTAGAAAACAACTGCGGTTGAAAAGATAGTTTATTACTCACAGTTCTCGGGCCACATGGGGAAACACCCAGGATTGGTTATGAAGAACAGGAAAGGGAAGAAAGTGTAAGACAAGAGCCTTTACTGTACCTTCTGTGGAAATAAATGGGTAGGGCAGGGTAAGCAGATTTAAGATTAGCTGGTTTGAATAATTTTAATGGGCTTTCCTGCAAAGAGGCTGTTCCTAATTGCCTGGTTTCAGGCCATGGGAGTGACTAGGGCAGATGTGTGGTGGCCCATAGTATGAGAACTCAATAAAAGAGGTGGTTGAAGATGTGGACTCTGGATTGTTTATTTGTTTTTGAAAAGTGCACCTGCATAAGTAAGAACCCCCTCTTGAGAAGGTGGGGTGATGTTAGAGGTAGGTGACAAGGGAAGGTGACAGGCATATTGAGTTATGCAGAACAGGAAATGTCTAGTATCTGGGTGCAGGGCACATGTTAAAGTTTACAGAAGCTCCAAACATGGTTAATACAGGAGAGATAACTTACTGCAATACAAGATTTTAACATATATAGTGTGTGCTGTGGCAGGCCTACCCTGATTTCCTCCAAAGGCTGTTGAGCTAATCTTTATTGCTGTGAGGATTGTCTGCTAAGGGCTCACAGTTTTATCCTCCTCTGGAGAATTTCCCTAAGTCAGTGGTTTTCAAACTGTAACATGCATCAGAATCAGGTGGAGAGCTTGTTAAACCACACATTTCTTGGCCCTACCCCTTGAGTTTCCGATTCACTACAGCTGGGCTGAAGTCCAAGAAATTTACCATTTCCATGTGATTCTGATCCTGCAGTCTAGGGACCACACACTGAACAACTTCTCTGGACTTTAGGAGTTCCCTTCCTTAGAAATTCATGGAAAGTTATACCCTCCAGAGTCAATGACTAATTGACAGGGATGAAAGAATCCCGACCTCAAACCAGGACAATTCTGTGGTGCTATTGTTCCCCAGAGACCCATGTGGATTGGGAGTTTGTGTAGACGCTGCTGACTCCATATCTTTACCCAGTTGCTCCCCTTATTTCCTGTCAGAGTTCTCCTTAGTAAACCACTTGCTCAAAGTAAACTGCTCTGTTTTTGTTTTTAGGAAACTCAGCCCAAGATAGTATATATTTTTTTCTTTACCAAAATTACCTTTATGACTGAACCCACATCTAAGAATTAATGACTTCACCATTTTAAATATTCTTTTTAGATTTAGTATTCTTGTTGACTCTCAAACACAGAGATGATTTTGGAAGTGGTTAGTAGTTATCAAAATTCCCAGAAGAATGAGGAATATAAATAGTAAATGTATGTGTTTATGTGTATATACATAAAACCAGAACCAGACCTACTTATTTATAGAATAAACACAAAAGTAACTTAGTTAGTTGTCCTTGTCAAGAGCAGCTAGTGTTTGCTTACTGTTGGTGTTGATTTTACAAGGCAAGTTAAAAGAAATAATTCTGCTTTCTAGTAATTTACATTTCTATGGTATTGTCTGAAAACAAATTTACATTTTTGAAAGAGATGATTCAGTGAGTATTATGAACAATATTTTGATATCTAAACTAGTTCCCCACAGCTGATTTGTTTCAATTAATGAAATGTAATTAAATTATATGCATGAATAAATAAATGAATTAGTATACATTTAGTAATCAAAGTATGTCAGACACTGAGCTAGCCACTTTCTCATACATTATTTATTTAATCATTATTCATTTAATTCAAATGATCAAGGATTCCAAAGAGATTTTTAGAAAGCAAAAAATATTTCTACATATTTCTAAGAGTTAGGATAAATAAACTTGTAAAGGACTCCAACCCATTGTAGTGTTGCTGTTTTCCTGTCAATAATATAATGTTTGGTAAGTAATTATAATAAATTCATATGTGGCTGAAGAATGATTAATGTTATGCCCACCACTGACTTGGGTAAAACACTGCACAATGGGGGATCATATCTCCTTCAACCTCTCCCAGGCTTTGAAACAGAATTTATCACACTTAATTCTGATTCTGGTAGGAAAAAAGACAAGTATTTTTGACTCAAATCTTCTTATCATAAACCAGAAATGTGATGAATGAGATTAAATAGTGTAAAAAAATCTGAGTCGAGTTTCTTAAATTACCATTATGAAAAATTTATGGCATGAATTGTTACCCAACC
This sequence comes from Marmota flaviventris, assembly GCF_047511675.1. Classification (NCBI taxonomy): domain Eukaryota; kingdom Metazoa; phylum Chordata; class Mammalia; order Rodentia; family Sciuridae; genus Marmota; species Marmota flaviventris. Next base: position 27,141,414 of record NC_092498.1, read on the forward strand.
TAGGAGCCATTAAGGCCATGGTTTAAAAGTGTTGCTTTTGGTGGGAGGGAAAGGGTGAGAAAGGGAAATTGCATGGAAATGGAAGGAGACCCTCATTGTTATACAAAATTACATATAAGAGGTTGTGAGGGGAATGGGAAAAAAAAGGAGAGAAATGAATTACAGTAGATGGGGTAGAGAGAGAAGATGGGAGGGGAGGGGAGGGGGGATAGTTGAGGATAGGAAAGGTAGCAGAATACAACAGTTACTAATATGGCATTATGTAAAAATGTGGATGTGTAACCGATGTGATTCTGCAATCTGTATTTGGGGTAAAAATGGGAGTTCATAACCCACTTGAATCTAATGTATGAAATATGATATGTCAAGAGCTTTGTAATGTTTTGAACAACCAATAAAAAAAAAATAAAATAAAAGTGTTACTTTTTTGTTTGAGTCTCATTTCACTTTTCTGTAGTGTAATTTGTTTCAGTTAAAAGAATTCATTCCATATGGTTTCAAATTCTCCTTTTTCCATTTAATATCTGTTTGAACTAAATCTATGTATAGGTTCTCTGAATCTCCATTTCTTCATCTCTGAATTGATGATTATGGCCACTTTGAAAGTATGATTGTGAAGATAAATGAAGTAATTTGTGTAAACTTCTGTACACCATAGATGAATGGATCACAACAAATCTTAATTTTCCCTCATTTAAATTCTATCTACATTTCTTTCTTCTCAACACATATTTGGTTGCTACCATTTCTAAGCAGGCTGGTATTATCCAACCTGTGCACTTCTTTCCATCTCGTGCTAGTCACCTTATTTGGTCCTCTTTAGGTCCATCCTTTAATGAACTTGCTCTGATTCTCAGATGAAGTAAGATTTACTCTTCCTAGGATGATCCAAGGATACATCTCTCATGACATTGAGCTTTATCTTGCCACGAGTTGTTTTGTATACACATTACTTCTTTGATATTATCTTGTGTGATGTTTTATTCTACCTACAATAGGTGCCCCATATGTTTGTCCCAGCCAAAATCATCACCTAAAATATTAAGAGAATTATATGAGTAATCGTCATGTGTCTGCCTCTCAACTTATATCACAAGCTCTTGGCCAGTTCTAGGTGTTTTATTTTTATACACCCTATATATGTATATCTCAGTAGTATATTATTATTGTTATATTGTAATGAACAATATATTTTAGTGACAATATAGAATTTCTGCTGAAGATGCATAAATATTCTTGCACATGGTTTATCTGACCAAATTAGTGAAAGTTTCATATATTTAATAATATTACAATTAAAATCAATGACTTTTAATCTGAAAAAGAGACAATTGATAGCAAGCTTTCAGACAGCAATGGAAAAGCTCTTATTAATCTCTATGCTTTCTGTGAGATAGTTTTATATATCTAGATATAGATATAGATATAGTTTATGAGGCTGCAATTAGATGCCAGGGACCTAGAATACCCAAAATATAAATTATAAACCACTCAGGTGGAGTTAGGGTTTGTAGTCCCCTTCCTCTCAGCTGGTGACTCTTCTGTCTTCCTAAATTTCCTCAAATTCTATAACTGTCCTTGCTGGCCTTTGCTTAGTGGGTTCTACTCTGTTTCCTTGTTTTTCTCACTGTGACTTGTCATCCTCACTCAGATCTCTCAATTCCCTTATGATTTGCTCTAAAGGGACATTTTTGTGTTTTTGATGGATATTGATACCTAATGCCACATTGTTTTCCATTTATCTTTTTTGGTATTTACTCTAGACTCAACTATTCTTTGCATTTTAGCTGGAAGCAATTCTTTTCCTATCAAAATAATCTTGGAAAGATATGAATATAAAAGGTTTTTCTTCTTTTCCTGGTTATAATAGGAGGGGTGCTGGCTCATTTAGGTCCCTGCCGTTATTTTATCACTTCAGCTAATTCATTGTATCTGTAGTATTGGGGTTGAGCAGCATACTTTTCCAGAGTCTTCCTGGGAAGCAGAGATTCCAGAATTGCTTAGTGCTTCCCTAAACTCTCAAAGGCAATAACTTTAGAAACTAGCCCACAGTATAAACCTGAATCTCTGTCTGCTACAGAGAAGCCATAAAGAAACTTGGATAAAGTCTTTTGGACATGTAAACTATGACTTTGGAATATAGAAGTGTCTGGGACTACTAACTTATAATAGAACATAGCAAATGTTATCTTCAGCAAACATGATTTCCCGAACTTGATGTATGGACACCTCAATTATATTTAGAAGTAAATGGACAAGTGATAAAACCTTCTTCTTCTTGATACAAATGAAATATGAAAACAGAAAGTGTACTTTACAAATGTAATATGAATATCAAATTTCTCAGGACAAACATTGATTGAAAAATCAATTCACTGTTGGAGAATATGCTAAAAACAAATTTTTACAAATATTAAGTGGGGAGTGGAGGCATATAACAAGATGTTTCAACCAAAAGAAAACGAATTCACTTGGATAAAAATCTGTTGTTGGATTACATTTTCATGAACTAGGTCAAGATCAAGCATGAGCCATGATCATGACCAAACAAATCATGGATGGGAAGATGAAGCAGACAGAAGGAGATGATGCATTCTTATTCAGAGCTACATTATATAATCTGTCCATAGGAGGAATCTGAGCATGCAAGGGAAACATCACCAAAGAAGCAAAAAGACTCCCTATTACACACACACACACACACACACACACACACACACACACCTCAACTTCAATAAAATGATCAGTTTCCAATTTTGGATATTGTATAAGTATGACCTCAAACATGTTGTATGTTTCTGTTTCTCATTGCTTTGCTTATCTTTGTCTTTGTACGCATATTTTTTAGAGGGTCCCACTTGAATTTTCATATACTCCAATAAAAATGTACATGTCAATTTCTAAAACTGATATTGTTTTCAGTATCCTTGGGGAAACCTGCTCTATAGGCTATTTTCCCATTTTGTCCAATAGAAATAATTTTCTATTTCAATTTATTACTATGGTAGGGTACAAAAATAAGGGATTTTGTGAGTAAATATACTTTTAAGTTATATTTACCTTATTATTAAATGTGGTTCCATTTTAAAGAAAATAAAACTGTCTAGCTTTTCATTGAAGTACACTTTAACTTTGTAAATTTATGGGTATTATAGACAAAGCATGAATAATAAGTGAAAACTGGACTTCACCATTTCTTTAAAACTTGAAATCAAGATGCATTTTGCTCTCATCACAAGCATTAGTGGAAGTGGTGAGGAACATCATTTTCTTAACTCTAAAGTTCCAACTGCATGGCCAATCAAGGTTGATTGATTGGAGATGTCAAAAAGAGTGGCAGCCGATATCCTCCAGTCTGCTGACCTTGCGTTTCAGAAGACAGATTAAACCAGACTGTCTCTTTCTAAATTCAAATGGATTGGAGGGGGAAAAAAAATCATTGTGCCTTGATCCATTATGGATCTTGTGCTTAATTGATCTTTGACTCATTACTGCAGCTGAACAACTTAGTGGCACTGACATGAATATTTGTTTACAAATTGGTAAGCCAGGTTAATTGTTCATCTCCAGCTTTGAATCAAAAGAACAACTTAATAAACTGATGAAAAAAACTATAAGAAAATTATATAATACCCCCCAATCTGGCAGTATCCTATTCATTTCCCATAATTTAAAAGTCAATGCTTACAAGAATAAGGTGCGTAAATTCATGTTCTTTATATAATACATCTAAAATATTTGTTGATAATTTTAAATGTTTAGGCAGGAATGTCATCTTGCTAGAGTACAAAAGCAATTACTATATATGATTGATATACAATGAACGTCAGTCCTTCAGATAGCTGTACGGCTTAAATTCATTTTCATGGTCAATTTTAATTATCAAAGAAATTATTAAATGTTTGAAGTAAAATTTTATTGCAAAATACCATGAGAAAAAATCTTTTCATTATTTTCTTATGGCCCATGTTGTTTGTTTCTAGGAAATTAAAAGTTCAGTAATCTTCTACACAATTTTCTTAGTCACAAAATTTATAAGAACAGTTTAAAATTATTTCCTTGTTAGAAAATTGTGAATTGATGAATTTATAAATTGAACATCATATATCTATTCTCAAATTATAAAATATTACATGAGTGTATCTTAGACTTGAGGAGCAAAGTTGTCTCTTCCTATGGGTAACACAACCACACTCCCTAAGATGATTTCTGTACCTAAAAGGAATATGAACAAGAAACACACTCTAGGTTTTCCTTATACTTTACTCATGCCCCCTGTCCTTTGGAGAATCATTCTCTTCCTTATTTCTGACTGATAGAGTGACCCAAAGCTTAATCCTCACACCCCTCTTTATATTGTTGTCCCATAGGTGATTTTGTTTAATCCCATAGATCACCTATATAATGGATGGATAAATGTTCAATTTGTAACATCATCTTTATCCCCTGTCTTACCTGTATATCCTATTGCTAATATGATAATTCCACCCTTTGTCTAAAAAAGTCTCATAATTTTAGGACTAAGGCTACCCCTTCTTCTTCTAGTTCTCCTAACCTCAGGAAATGGCACCAGCCATCCAGTTGTTTAGATGAATGTAGTGTCCTTTCTCAATTGTGTTTCTCCAATCTCAATTTCTCTCCTCTCAGATACAACTTCAAACCTTGATCAAAATTGGTCAACTTTTTATCATGTTTGCTGCTCTCATCCTTGGTCTTAAATACCCTCAGTGTTCTCAAATACTAACACCTTGGACTCAAAGCTGGTTGCTCTTTTTAATCTTTTTCACATTTATCAGAATGTAGCCATGGAGATATTTCTGCAAAGCAAATTTGATCATGTTACTTTCCTGCTCAAATCCCTTCATCATCTTCCAATCAAATTTAGAAAATTTTAAAAGGGTAAAACAATTCTTCTCTATGGCTGTAATATTCTACATTATTGGCCCACAAGTAACTGTTACTATTCTTTTCTAGCTCTAGCTCTCTCTCTCTCTCTCTCTCTCTCTCTCTCTCTCTCTCTCTCTCACACACACACACACACACACACACACACGCATACTCTTTCTAACCCCACTAGACTCATGGCTGCTGTTGGAACTTGATATTATCTTATTTACCATTCTAGCTAGTACCTAAAACCTTGATTGACATAGACATAGTAGATGCTCAGTAATTATGGATGATTAAATAAACGAATGAATGGCTGAAACAAGAAGATGCTTTCTAAGCACTAACTCATTGTCTTTTCCCACCACTTTCCTGTGATAATGATCTAGTAGAATAAGAAGTAGGAATGTGTGTGTATGCAGATGACTTTGGAATGTTAAGATTTCTGGAATACAAACGTCATTTATTTTTTTAATCTTTCTGCCCACTAATATGGACATTTTGATGAAGAACTGACTTGAGGTCATTGATGTTTTTAGGTCAGTGTTGTTAACACCTTTAATATAATGGTCAGTAAGAACATACACTACTAAAAATCCCTGACTAACATTAAGTAAAAGGTATTCTCAATCTCAGGCATTCTTCAGATGGTGATTTCCTCTTGTTTATCAGTCTGATAATTGTGAAGTTAATGGGCTGCCACATATCAAGCACCAAGGTGGGGAAAATGTCTACCATTTAAGTAGATTGCTGTCCAGAGGTCTTAAACTACTGGTTGGAATTGGGTGTCCAGGCTCCTCACTGCTGCCTGGCTGTTAGACTTGTGAGCAGCCAAATAACTGTTGTTACTGAAATTTATCATAGAGCACTGTGTCCAAAACTTACACTGACACAGTCAGGGAAATCAGTCTCTGTAGGGCAGAGTCATCTGTCATTTTGAAAGAAGCTATGTGAGCTTTGGGGCTCTGAAGGGTTTTTTAAAATATGAAATATTTATGTGAGAATGGGGATTGAGTGTGACTTTGGGTCTGTGGAGCATATTATTGTACTGTTTTTGATGAAAGTCAGAATTGGTGGTGTATAAAGCAGTCCAAGATTCTGAACCTCTTCTGGCCATGTGATTTTCTGTCCTCCAAGTTTCAACTGATGCTGTGTGATCCTCCTTCACTGCTGTGAACTCATCACTGATCTGAAGGCAACTCCCTAGCAGATGCACTACAAATGGAGAAATACCAATTATAAAGACTGTGTGATAAAAAGACTATCTTTTCTCCTTGGTAGAAATTATGTCTCAATTAGTTCTGTGATTTAACAGCTTTTATATTGAAAACTGAGGTTCACTTTTAGACCATTTTCATAGGTGAATATGAGGATCCTGAAGGTTTGAGGACATGAGGGGAACTAATGATCAGATGGTTGGACAACTCATTTTAGTCTCAGGTTATACTAATTAAACACAGAAAACAATGTATCTTGAGAATTTTTAAGGTTAATTGAAAGTGAATCAAAAGATAAATATTAACAGAAAAATCAGTTTAGCAGACATGACATAGTTATTCAGGATCATTACTCAAATTTTGTAGGGAGTTCTAGGATAATACACGAAATTAGAGTCATTAGAAAAGGAATTGTGTTTCACAAACAATTTCTTATTTAAATCTTGGAAATAATAATGGAATAATGACTAATTCTCAAAAAGTGTCATGAGAACTCAAAAGAGAAAACACACATACAAATACCTGCTAAATTATAAATGGCAAAACAATATTCAAAAGTTACTTTTTTGCTAGTTTTATTTGATATAGATAAACTTCAATGAGTCTAGAGATTTGTTGAACATTAATATGAAAATGGATAATTAATTGTACATTTATAAAGCACCAAGAATAGTCTATATCTATATCTTCCTATGTATTAAATATGTATATATCTATCTCCCTGATATATACATATATTGTTATGGTTGGGATGAGAGGTGTCCCCAAAAGCTCACATGTGCAACAATACAAGAAGGGAAGAAATGGTTGGGTTATAAGAGCCTTAACCCAATCAGTGAATCAATCACTTGATATGGATTAACTGTGGAAGGATGTGGCTGGAGGAGGTGGGAATTGGGGGCATAGCTTTGGTGTATATATTTGTATCTGGCAATTGGAGATCTTTCTCTGCTTCCTGATCATGTTGTGAGCTGTTTCCCTCTGCCACACTCTTGCCATGATGTTCAGTCTCACCTTGAGCCCAAAGGAATAGAGTATTCTGTCTATGGATTTAGTCCTCTGAAAACTGACTAAAACATATATATATATATATATATATATATATATATATATATATATATATATATATATATATATATCATGACTTGCTGCCAGCTTCCCGGACTTGGGGCCGCTCATGTGGCTGGGATGGCGCCTGGCGATCAGCCAGGAGGTGGTGCTGTGGATGGTGACAGAAAAGGCGGACCACCTCCAGGATAGGTCCAGGACTCTTCCACCCTTGTGGGCAGGTCGTGACTTCCTTTACGGACTATGGGATGGGTGTACACATGAACTCATTCCACCCCTCTGACCTTTATCCTGATTGGCTCCTGTGCAGTATATAAGCTGTGTGTACTTCTCAATAAATGAGATCCTGCTTCAACTCTTCTTCCTGGCATGTCTGATTGTCCTCCAGCAAGGGAGGGCTGGGTGTGGGCCACCAGTCGACCTTTACCTTTCTTGGCTCGTCCTGGTTGGGGCATGCTTTCCCCACTTCTCCCACTGGTCAGGAGGAGACGGGGGCTAAAAACCCCGATATATATATATATATATATATATATATATATATATATATATATATATATATATATATATATATATAGATATATTTTTATTTCTTCTTTCTTTCTTTCTCTCTTTCTTTCATGCTAGCGATGAAACCCAGGGTCTTGTGCATGCTAGGCAAATGCAAATGCTCTACTACTGAGCTATATACCTGATCCTTACCTGTTTCCTTTGTGAAAAATAATAATATATATTTGGAATGTGGTCTGAAGAAACAAATTTCTTTTAAATGTGCACAAATAAAATTTAAATAATTAAATCTTAAAATGTACTCATAATAACAGTATACTGTGTGGGTAAATGTTTTTAGGTAACTCTGACAACCTGTAGCAGTACTTTCAAACTATATTGCTATCCTGGAATACATAAAAAATGACAATATGTGTATGACACACAGGTAAAAAGAATGAGGCAACTGGCTAGAAGATTAATGGAACTTAAACTCTGCCTGGCAGCTTAAAAGCTGAGAATATCAAACATTGGAAAGCATTGGTTAGAGATCATCAGATCCTGGCAGTTTCAATGACTAGCTTGGGAAAATCACCAAATCTCTGAACCATTATTCCTACATCTATAGGATTATTAATCCTTTCTAAAATATTAATCCTTTCTCTTTATTACCCTCCATAATTTCCACAAGGATCAAATAACATGGTTGTGTGAAAGACGAAAGTACAAAGCATTATAAAAATGTTTGATATTAATAACAAAGACAATTGGTATTTTACTCATTTGACAAGGTTTGGATATAATTGAGCAACTTGGAGTAATGAAGTTCTTTAACAGAGAGTAGAGAAAGCCAATGCACAGAATGGAAATGAAAGAAAATAAATGTATTTTATTAATATATTTAGTGTTGAAATAATCACAATCAAAATGAAGTGGAAATTTTCTTTTAAAAATGAAAGAAAATTATTTTATCACATTTTAAAAATATAAATGGTCTGATTTAAATGTCTAGGTCTTTGAAAGTCAATCTAGAATATAGTATGTTGAAATATTGGGTGAGTACCCATATTCTGCACAATTTAAAGGCATGCAACTGCTAAATCTCTTCTTTAGCCACAAATAACATTTTAAAGGGCTTGGGGAATAGCTTAATAGTAGAACACCTGCCTAGAATGCATGGCCATGGGGTTGATCCCATGTTTCACCAAAATATATAAAATGCTATAAAATTTCCCAAAGAAATAGTTTAACATGTAGTTCACACATTAAGTAGTTCCTTGTTAATTTTTCTATTCAAGTACAGTGCTAAAGCTTGACTTTGGGGTCATAAAGTAGATTTTCTAAATAAAAGAGTTAAATTCCCTCCCTACTTTTCTTACAATACTAGCAGAAAGAATGGCAGGGGGGAAATTGGAAAAAAATCTGTTTAACCTTCTCTCAGACTGGCCTAGCTAAGAAATCTAGCAGGGGATGATCTGATGGTTAAGATTTATGAGCACTGTCTCCCCTGGTTGAAGATCAAGTCTGGCTCATTTGTAATTTTCTCAGTATCCTTGGCTAAGGAAGAAGGGTTCTGAGGTTGAACACACCTGCTTCCACCCTTGAAGCAAGTGAGAACAACCTCTGCTCTAACTAGCCAGACCTTCTGTGCCAGGTGAGAACAGAACTAAAATAAGCAGAAAAAAGATAAAATCCATGCAATACTACAGCATAGAGGGGTGAATAAAGATTCCACAGTATTATTATTTTATGTATACTTTATGGTGATCACCTAGACTTTAATAAATCAAAATGTACTATCATTAAAATGTAGAAAGGGTCTTTGGAGGTAGGAAGAATGTTTTTACTAATAAAAGCAATGATAAATTAATTATATTATCAATGTGAAATTTTAATTTAAGCAACTATTTTATCTTATGCAATCTTGGTATATTATTTTGAATTTGTAGCAATGGAAAAAATAAGCAATGTGACATCTATCAAGATATACTATTTGGCATCATTTTTAAGTTCTCTAAGTGAAGTACACTACCACTGAACACAACTAAAATAATACATGTATAGTTTGTTTCTCCCGGCGTTCTGGATAAGCAGCAGAACACATCTAATTGAATCTACTCCAAAATTTTATTTTATGTTAAATAATAACAAGGAATAAATTATGGATTTTATAAAATGGATTAGGAAACAGATTGTGAGAACAAGATTGAAAAACACATTTGGGCTGGGGCTGTAGCTCAGTGGCAGAGCACATGCCTAACATGTGGGAGGCACTGGGTTCAATCCTTAGCACCACATAAAAAATAAACATAAAAAATAAATAAGCTAGTGTATGCTGTCCGTACACAACTACTAAAAAAAAATGAAAATTAAAAAAAAATATGTAGTATCAAGTCATCAGTTACAGATCTGTATGATCTCGTTTCTTTGGTAAACTCTTGGATCTTCTTTTTCAAGTTGCTTTGTCATCGACCTTACAAGTTATCAGAGCAAAATTCATACTTTGTCACTTATGGTTCCCACAAAGTAAAATGAGATTAAGTTTTTGCTGGTGCTTACAATACTATGTCTTTCTAAAGATGATTGGCTTCTATCTCCAGGGCATCCAGGGATGAGGGCAAAGGAAAATGTAGGCCACAGAGGTTCATATTACGGAGAGGCTTAATTGTTGTTGGTTTCCTCAACTCTAGGTGGTTTAAACATTCTTCTTTTAAAATAACATCTGTCTTCAGATTTCAGGTACTGGCAGAACACCTATAATAATATCAACTAGAAAGACATTTCCAATGAATATTAAGAATATATTCTTTCGTCTTCCTTCCTTTCCGTCTTCTGTTTCTTTTCCAATTCTGCCATAAAACTTGAGAAGGATCCTTGAGGCAAGGATGGGTGACTTAGAGTAAAATAATAAGAAACTTTGTAAACTCTAAAATGAGAATGGGGATCAAGAGGGAAGACCAGGCACTCAGAATCAAAACATGAACTTGTTTTCTCTGGCCACTTAGTATTTTCGCTTAGGCAAGTATATTTGAGATTACTGATTATAGTTTTTGTTTAACAAAATAATTTGAGGAGCTGGAGCTGTAGCTTAGTGGCAGAGTGCTTGCTTAGCACATGTGAGGTACTGGGTTCAATCCTCAGCACCACATAAAAAATAAATAAAATGAAGGCATGCTGTCCATCTACAACTACAAAAATAAAATAAATAGATAATTTGATTCTGGAAAATCAGTGGCCTGAACTGATGGGAACCTTTGTGAGAAGTTTCATTGTCCAAAGAAATGGCAAAGAGAAAGATAAGCAAACCAGGCTCCCCGAAGTGCCTAATCACATAACTGACTTAGCGCAACTTTCAAAGCTGCCAGAGAAACTGTTTGAAAAGCTTGCCAGTGAGTCAGATCCTGCTGCTAGTGAAAGGTCTTTCAAAGGCTGGCATCTGGGTCCTCTGATTGCTATTCAGAAAGGGCGGCCGGGAGTTGGTGCTTTATCTCTGATGATCATGTGCTGGGCCCATTACCAGGCTATTTGGACTGTGATGACTGTGGTCTTGATTGACGATGAAAGCCTATCTTGTGATTTCACTTCTGAATATGATTCTTTCAAGCTGTCCTTTGTATTTATTTACCATTCTGTACTGACTTCAGCATGTGTTTTCTGTGTGTTATGAATTGACTAAGATCTCCCTTTTCCACAAAATGGGAGGTAAAACTACAACCCTGGCTTTTTGTACGTTTATGGCTAGTAAATCCCGCCAATAATGAACTTCACATCCTCTCTTTAAAACATTGATTTGAGAAAACTCTTATCAATGACAGATCTTCATATTTGTTTTATATAGAAATTTCTTTAATTAACCCCACCCAACAGCTAGTATCATGCAGCTAGAAGACATATTTTGAGTCATGAAAAGACCTATCATATCTCTCATTCTCCTCCTCCCTCCCACCATAAGATCCCAACTGTGTGCCATAATCAATATGGTCGCCAATGAAGAGGGTCACATCAGTAATAGAAATGTTCATACTGCTCTTTTAGGAAAGCTTTTGCTCTAATCTACCTTACCTGACTCTGGAAGCTACCTCTATCATGCTTTCTGTCAGTCTTCATTCCATAGAGGTGCCCTGCAGGCGATTCAATTAACTCCTTTCTGTGTGGATTACTACCACTTTCTCCTTCTTTCACCTGTCCTTTAATGATCCTTGTCATGCAACGTCCTCCTCCATTATACGTGGCCAGTTAGACAATGGCATACTATTAGAATTCCTTCACAACAGGTGCTACAGTCCTTCAACTGCCTGTGCCATTACCCATCCAGTCTTTCTACTGTCTTCTTCCTCCTAAGTCTAGTTTTGTCCTTGACTACCCATCACCCTCTCCTCCTAAATATCACTCTATTGTTTTAAACCATTGTGCTCAAGCAATTATGTCATGAGACTGGCTACTTCATGGTTAGTCTCACAAGGTTGAGGCTTCTCTGATGATCCCCAGAAAAGTGCACACAATTCAATATGAAAACTAACATATGCATTGAGAATACTCCATCTGAACACTGGCACTTTTCTGAACTTCACTCATTTTGAGATTGAGCTGTAATTATTGTGCTCAGAACTGTGAAGTCACACTGCACAGATTTTGAAAGGATTACTGAATGCTAAAATATTTTACCAATCAATTCAATGTTCTGTGAACACATGGAATTATAGCCACGAGAAATATAAATTTTATAGCTATATTTATCTCTTTAAGTTGTCTGGCAGGGCAACTGACTTTTGACTTATATTTAGAGGAGAAATAGGGCTGTAGATATGGCTATTGCCTCTTCATATTCTAACCCTAGCAGCTTGCCATCTCTTAACCCAACCACTTAAATTAGATGAAAACCAACACATGATGGACAGGCTTCATCCATGTATGTAGAGTATTCAGCCAAACTTTCCATTTGGGAGATCACCTGATAGAAGAACTAACTTACATACACAACAATGGAGGAAAATTGACTTACATACACAACTATTCTCCTCAGCCTCTAGTAACTACCATTCTACTCTTTACTTCTATGAGATCAACATTTTTCATTCCAGACATGAGTGAGAAATCATGTGGTTAGGTCATTTTTAGACAAGAAAGGAAACAGAAATATTATCTCAGTCATTCTTTCTGAGAAATTTTCCAGAGTTTGTACTCCAGCAACATGATGGGAGAAACAAAGAAGAAATGAAATAGTGCAGCTATTATAGAAATGCTAAGCAAAATTATTTCAGAATGACAGTTCTAGAATAGTCCTAGAATAAAAAAACCTCAAATGATATCAACAATGATATTAATTAGTAATAATAACAATAATAAATAATAATAATAATAAAAGCTCTGTTTTGTTAAAGGCTCTAAGTATATTAGAAAGCAATGTTCTATTTATACCCATATAAACTGAGTCCCTCCAACCACTGCCAAGAAGTCAGATGATTATTATTACCATTTTACGATGAGAAAACCAAGACACACAAATAATTAAGATTACTTCCCCTAATGTGGAGCTTTATTAAAGCTCAGATGATTTGGCTTCTGAGTCTGTAGGCAATCAATCATTCTAAAAACAATGTCTTGGTGATTTAAATAGAATCCATTGAAACCAAAAAGTCTCAGTGATGTGAGGGAATAAATGTTTCTCTCAGTAAGACAAAAAGAAAGATAATTAGATCATTCAGGGACGAAATAGCAGTCATAATCTTTGGATGAGGAGGAATCTAATTTGACATGACATGGGTACACTGCATAGTCCTCAAAGAACATTGCCAATTGGTTTCTGGATTGGTTTGAGAAATTAAAGATTTGTAGTCTATCACATTTTTTTCGTAGTTAAGTAAAGCCTTCTTTACACGAGATATTTAAAATGGAACAATACATATTTATATTTATTTGGATGTTAGAACATAAAAAGAAAATGATATGTACCACAAGTCACTTTAAATCTCTATCCATTATCCAAGATAAAGGCTTTTCTTGTTTGAAAATTTTTATTTCAGCATAAAGGTTTTTGGAGAAAAAAAAACATTGATAATCACTCTTCCTGGGCCAAGGTCTAGTAGATTTGGGTTACATTTTTGACTGAGTGGCTTATTCTAAAAGTTGGAAGAGCTAGAGATAGGTCCTAATGAACCACCCAAGAGGGCAAACTGTGCCTCCAGAGCTATGCTTCCTAATTCTTCTTGTCTGAGTGCACTAAGAAGCCTGACTGGCCCAGCAAACCAGGTTCCTCTGCAGTGCTTCAGAAACAACCCAATTCCTGTTTGATTTAAGGAAGGGAGGATAAGAAGGATGGGTGGGGTGTTTATATTTTGTTGCCTTATTATATACTTCTAGATCTCAGTCTGAGGAGGGAGCAGCCCATTTTTATTAACTACCTTTTCTGTTTTTAGGGGACTTATTAGCCACCTTTCTGTCACTGTACCAGATACCTGAAGGAATCACTTTATGAAAAGAAAAGGTTTACATTGGCTCATAGTTTTGGAGGTTCCATCCATAGTCAATGTGGCAAGGAAGTATATCATGGTGCAATGTGTATGACAAAGCAAATCACTCACTTCATGGCTGGGAGGCAAAAGAGAGGAAGGGACCAGTATCTCAGAACCCTCTTTGACAGTGTGTTTCCAAAAACCAGTGACCTCCCACTAGGCTTCACATATTCAAGATTCCATGGTCTCCTGATAGTGCCAAGCTGGAAATGAAGCCTTCAATACATGGGCCGCTGGGGAACATTCCAGATCCAAACTATGGAAAACCTGTGTCGTTTTTGCAGAAGTCAAGTCATTTTTATATGGATAGGTTATTTTATTATAAAATTATAAAACTTTGCTCTTATTTTTTAAAGGGAATGTAATATCTGTTTTTCTATTCATGATAGAAGTCCTACATACAGGCAAATATATCTTCCAGTAAAACCCTATAGGAAAAGATGTGCACGGTCATGTTCTTGGATAAGATATATAGATAAAAACTGATTTTAAGTCATTTTTCATACTAATCCATTGTTTGGTTTGGTTTTCAATAGGATAACAAGTACAAAAATGTTGTATCCAAATTTTTAACAGAAAAATTTAAATTCCGTAAGACAAAGCTACAAGAAGATTCAAGAGATAATTGACTTTGAGAATTAGGAATTAAACAAAAAAAAAAAGTAGAGGTAGATTTGGGCTATTTTGTAAAATTATACATCAAATACATAATATAAATACTAAAACACTCAATCTTGTTTGACCTCATAGTATTACCATTCTTAAAATATCAGCCTTGATTATCATTTAGTCACATAGTCTTAGATCATGCCTCTTCTACCAGCTCACAATGTGCTTGTGAGGGTGACATAATTAGTTTGAAAACAATTTCATTATAACTGTTAAACACTATATAATGACAAATTTCAAATGGCTATCTTATTTTATAAGCATTCTTGAGTGTTGTATTTCTTTTAAAATTCTGATCTTTAATTGATGGCCTTCTGACAACACTAAGATGAACTGGGAGCTAAAAGACTTAGGAGGGAAGAAAAAAACTGTTTTGCAATAGTGTTAATAATCCATATTCCATATTCCATTTTAATATTAAGTTTTCCTTTTGTATAACAATGTAAGTAAAAATTGTAAAATTCTACCATTACGTATTCACTTTGGCAGATGCGATCCTAGTTAGTTTTCAATGGATTTGGTAAATTAAATACATGGAGACACACTTTCTTGAGTTCTGGGATAATTCAATGTCCTAGGAAAACCTGAGTACTCTCTTTCTTCTAAAACATATTCTCGAGTTCTTCAGGAGCAATTTGGGAGCTCATACTGGATTCTGAAACTGATGTAGACTTAGTTGCTCATTGAATAGTGAAATGCTTAACACCCTGGTCCCTACATTCAGATAGCAGCATTTACTCAAGTTCAGTGGCAATATCTCTCTATACTGTTTCTGTTCTTTAAGGACTCAAAAGTGTTTCTATTGGTTTCATTGAAGAGATTTTAAGAAAGTTCCTGTATGTACTATCCTAGAAAGTGCTATTTTCCCCAAAATTTCCATGCCTATTCACTTGAGAGGACAATAGTGTGTTTCAAAACACATCCCTATGGTATTTGATTGAGTCAGTGAAAGTTACAGATACATTCTTTTTTATTAGAAGAGTTCCAATGATATATTACTCTGTCATTGGAATTTAGTTTCATTTTAGGAGTATTGAGTGGCAAGTGAATGTTTTTTTTTTTTTCCTTTGATTGTCTCCTACATGGTGTAATGTAGATTTCAGTAGGAGGTTGAATACAATATGTAGATAAACTTTTATATATTGAAGAGTTATCAGAACACAGATCAGCTATTATAGATTGTCCACATCTATGAATATGTTTGCATATAAATGATTTTCAGATTGCTCTATGTAATTTTTCCAATTGATGTAAATTAAATTTCAATTGTTTCTTATAGTTCAGCATTCCTGAACACCATGTATGGATGTATGCATATGCATATAGGTACCATTTGAAATATCACTTGGCCTCTGCTTTCAAGTGCAAAAATAAGAGCATACTATTATTTTCCATAAAAATGATTAACATTAGAGATATGTTCTTTTCATAAATGGATGTGTCATATTCAAAGAAAGGGACTGGTCACAGGGAGAAATTAGCATATAGGGTCATTAGCCATTGATTTTATTATGTATCTTTGCAATGTTTATCAATTCTATTTGATTAACTACATGATTGTACTTCTCTGGTGGTCACCTTTGTTTGAAGATTACAAATTTTCTTTATAAGTATACTCTTTTTATCTGTTTTCTGATGGCTTCATGTAACTAATAAGGTATATTGTCTTTTAATCTATAAGGCCATTAGAAATAAATGATTTAATTTACATTAAAGAGTACCTTGTGGAAATACATTAGATAAATAATTCTCAAAATAAAGATTAAAATGAGGGTTAAATGATAAAGCGATATTATGTCCTCTTCCTAAATTGCGTAGGTATGTTCTAGATAAATGGCTTGGATTGACTATAAGAAAATATTAACAATAGTTATCTCTGGAATATAGTAATAGTGACAATTTTGCTTTTCTTAAAAATCCCTAGCCACAGAAGCCCTAGAACTGCGAGCTGGAGCCAGGGTCTGATTCCTGATGGTGTCACTTAACAGCCAAATCAAGATGTGATCACAACCTGCAGACTCCTAAATTTTTACTCAGTGGTTTATAGATTTTCTATCTAGGGTTAGTGTAACATGAAGGATTCTGTTTTGTTTTGTTCATTTATATTTTAAAAATTCTTGACTAATAAAGGAAACTTACTGTCAGCTTCTATATTAGTTTTCTAGGGCTGCTGATACCAAATGCCCAATCAAGTTGGCTTAACTACAGAAATGTAAAACCTCATAGTCTGAAACAAGAAGTAAAAGAATAAGGTGTCAGCAGGATTGATTCCTTCTGGGGACTGTGACTAAGAATCTGTTCCATGCCTCTTGCCTGGTTTCTGGTGTTATGTGGGCAATCTAGAGCATTCCTGGGTTCCACTTGGAGAAGCATTACACCCTCCATTGGATTCATCTTCATGTGACATTTAAATTTATGTGTGTTCAGGTCCTGGGCCCATTTGTTGATTGGGTTATTTGTTATCTTATTGTTTAATTTTTTGAGTTCTTTGTATACTCTGGATATTAGGGCTCTATCTGAAGTGTGAGGACTAAAAATTTGTTCCCAGGATGTAGGCTCCCTATTTACCTCTCTTACCTGAACAGACACTTCTCAGAGGAGGACATACAATCAATCAACAAGTACATGAAAAAATGCTCACCATCTCTAGCAGTCAGAGAAATGCAAATCAAAACCACCCTAAGATACCATCTCACTCCAGTAAGATTGGCAGCCATTATGAAGTCAAACAACAACAAGTGCTGGCGAGGATGTGGGGAAAAGGGTACACTTGTACATTGCTGGTGGGACTGCAAATTGGTGCAGCCAATTTGGAAAGCAGTATGGAGATTCCTTGGAAAGCTGGGAATGGAACCACCATTTGACCCAGCTATTCCCCTTCTTGGACTATTCCCTAAAGACCTTAAAAGAGCATACTATAGGGATACCGCTACAATGATGTTCATAGCAGCACAATTCACAATAGCTAGACTGTGGAACCAGCCTAGATGCCCTTCAATAGAAGAATGGATAAAAAAAAAATGTGGCATTTGTACACAATGGAGTATTACTTTGCACTAAAAAATGACAAAATCATGGAATTTGCAGGGAAATGGGTGGCACTAGAGCAGATTATGCTAAGTGAAGCTAGCCAATCCCTAAAAAACAAATGCCAAATGTCATCTTTGATATAAGGAGAGAAACTAAGAACAGAATAGGGAGGAAGAGCATGAGAAGAAGATCACCATTAAACAGGGACGAGAGGGGGGAGGGAAAGAGAGAGAGAAGGGAAATTGCATGGTAAAGGAAGGAGACCCTCATTGTTACACAAAATTACATATAAGAGGAAGTGAGGGGAAAAGGGAAAAAACAAGAGAGAGAGAAATGAATTACAGTAGAGGGGGTAGAGAGAGAAGATGGGAGGGGAGAGGGGATAGTAGAGGATAGGAAAGGCAGCAGAATACAACAGACACTAGTATGGCAGTATGTAAAAAAGTGGATGTGTAACCAATATGAATCTGCAATATGTATATGGGGTAAAAATGGGAGTTCATAATCTGCTTGAATCAAATGTATGAAATATGATATGTCAAGAGCTTTGTAATGTTTTGAACAACTAATAATAAAAAAATTTAAAAAATAAATAAATTTATGTGTGTCTGTCTCCAAATTTCTTCCTATAAGAATATGAGTCACACTGGAGGGCCACCCTAATGGCTTGAATTACTTCCGTAAGTCCCTATTTTTAAGATCATCTGAGATTCTAGGTGCTAGAACTTCAACATATAAATTGGAGATATGTGTGTGTTTGTGGAGGGGGAATGTTTCAACATATAACAGTTTCCAACCCGAGGTCTGCCTTTGACACTTATAACCTTCAGGGAAGTAAAGCCCAGAGTCCAGAATTGCTATCTTAATATTAAGCTCTAAATAAGAATTCCTTTCTAGTCTTAAAGTTATTTGAGAGGGACTGACTCTATTACCCTGAGTGTTTCCCTCACTGGTTTTCATTTTTGCCTTCTGTTTCTTATTGCTGTTCATTCCTCTCAGTCCTCTGTTCCTTGCCACAGAGATCTAGTTCCCTTGGCATCATCAGTTCTGCGGAGGCTGTTGCCTGCATGAGTTTCAGCCAATTGCCTCTCAGTAAAACTCAGCATTTTCCCCTCCTGAGATAGCCACTCTGCTTTGGGGTCCAGCAACTTCCTTTGTAGCACAAGAGTATGGACTTTCTAAGAAATCAACCTTTGCTGCAAAGGAGTACTGTTTCAAGCCCTGTGCAACTGCTTCCTGATAGTTAGGACCAGTTATGTGCTCTTTCCCTTCTCTGTGCATTGATCAAGGGTGGCTTTGCACTTCCTTGTGTACAATCCCTCATTCCTGCCCCATGCAAGCAAGTCTGCCAATTTGTGGGAAAGGGTAGCAGTTTCACTGCTTGCCGCAGAAGCAATTTTTCAGGCAACTTAATTGTCATTCAGATCCTGCTTATAGGAATCAACATATATTTACTCAGTGAAACACACATGCAAATTCTTTTCTTCCCTGTTCTGTTTTGAATTTATCATCTTCCTAAATCTCAAACCAACTTGCCCTGAGTACAGATAATCACTTAAAATAGCACAGATGGAGTGCCAAGTAGATGTCAAAAGCTCTCCACAAAGAACTTTACAGGTATTGCATTTGTAGTCCACAGATCCACAAAAGAGGCAGTATTACATGTTTTGATTGGAGAAAAGACTTAAGTTTTACTAGAAGACTTACTGCAAACTCTGCACATTTCTACATATTTCATAAATATTAGCTTATTTAAACCTTACCAAAAAACTTCTGAAGTAGTCATTGCAGGTGTTAATTAATGTCTTTGGAGGAAGAGGATGATTCTAACTATCTCGCTTAAGGGCAGATTTTTAAAGTCGTGCACATATTATTTCTACCACTATCCCATTGATCAGAACTTGGCTTTGATCTCATGTCTAGTTGCAGACTTTTCTTGGAAATTTTAATTCCATTATTAATTCTAGATGGTCCTATGCTTAAACAAAATATGAGGACAAATGACATTGGAGGATAAAGAGGAATTTCAGGGTCAAGGACATAGGTCAGTAATAGAGCACTTTCCTAGCATGCTTGAGGCTCTGGGTTTAATCCCCAGAACTACCAAAACAAAGGAGTATCTGACATGCTACTCATCTCATCCAACAAAACTGACCATAGGTTATTGAAGAATTTAATACTGATTTAACTTAACATGTTGGGAAATCTCTGAAATCTCTTAAAATGTTGTTATTCTTTTTTTAAAAAAAGCTTTAATTCTTTATAATGATGCTTGATAAAAACTATTTGATGATTCAATGTGCTTTGAAGAAAATCAGTAGAAACTTACATTGAAATTCAATTCTGTCTACCAAACTTTGCTAGCTGACTATGACTTCCATTAATGATTAATGACAATATCTTAACAAAAATCACTTTAGGACTCCTGTCAGTCATGAAACATTGATAATTTAGTTTGATGAGATTTAAATACAGTATCAATCAATACCCACTTAATAAGCATCTCAAAATTTATACAGGCTCGTATATTAGTTAAAGTCTCAAAATTCAGACTATCAGGGTACAATTGCTAACATCACCAGACCAGAATTTCTCAAAGTGTGGTTGTCTGGCTAGCTGCATCAGCAAATTCTCAGGCCAAACTCTGAGCCTGCTGAGTCAGACACTCTGGAGTTGGGCCCAAGAAACTGTCTTAATAGAGTTTCAAGGTGATTCTTACCCGTGTTTAAAATTAAGAACCATTGGCCTAGATCAAGTTACTTGACCTTACAAAACCTCAGTTCCATCCTCTGTCAGAAAGAATAACTGTAACTACCTTTTAGAGTTGGTCTGAGAGTTAAGCTGTGTAACTTGAGCAATGCCTTTGATATAAGGCCTGGAAAAAATCAAAACCATGAAAAAGCTTAGCAGCTCATATTTTCATTACAATTAGTAAGTAGTCTTTGGTCTTATTAAGTAAAAAAAAAAAAAAAGAAAAAGAAAAAGAGTCTTCTTAGGAGACAGTAAAACATATTAGTTGAAAGCTATAGATGTTACATTGCTTGGACTCAATTCCTCAGCTCAGATCTGAGAAGGTGACTATTAGTCAGTGTTCCTGTTTCCTCATCTGTAGAATTGGGATAATAACAAAAGTCCCTATATCATAAAGTTGTTAGAAAAGAGTAGTTCCTATCAAATACTAAGTTTTGATTTAAATAGTGCTTGCTGTTATTACTGTGCACTTGTGTTTGAAGGAGAAAGGTTTTTGATGTAAATTTATTCTAAGTACATTATTCTACATTGAAATAGTTTCTTTCAATACTTATTTCAATACTTCTATTTTGTTCTATCCCTTAAGAAAGACTCTTACCTACCTTGCTTCTAAAGTAATCCCTCAAAATATATACTTCTAGTACCTGTTTACTTTTGATTAGTTTCTAAGTACCTCTCCCAGGTGAATTACAACTCAGGAAGGCTAAAGAAGGAAGTCTTTAAATAATTTATAAATAGAAATTCATGTCTGTGATGCTTTGGGGACTCAAAACAATCCTTAAACTTTTTTTTTTAATCTACCCAATTTCCTATCCCAAGGAATTGGGTGCTTTATAGATAGGAGATTTCTGTGCTGAAGAAAATCAGGGTTTATGGCTATCTAAAATACTTTCCTGAATTCCAAAAGCCAAATTGGCATTTCATGTCATTTTCAAAGTTTTTCTGCCTTCAACAAGAACTGCTTGTGTTGTCTGGGATATTTGGTAACTCAGTTTCTCAAGGAATATGTGACATATTGTGATGTAGTATAAAAGAATTTCAGAGTTATCACTCCCAGACTCCTTATAATCCCCTAAAAATACATTTTTCAGCATCCTCTGACTGTGGTTCAGAAGGCCCTACCCACCTCATAGTTCTTAACCTGATCTTATTTTCTGGTCATCAATTTGATTTCTCAGAGACTAGCAGCACATGGTCTTCTTCGAATAGCCTCATGTCTATAAATCTTTATCTCAATTTTTTTCAATTTTCCTCTCAGTTTCTGTTGATCCTAACCCCTAAATTTTTATCACTTGTAGCTTGAATTACAGGTGACCTTTTCATTGCTATCGGTCAGATTTCCACTTAATAAGATTGGAATGGCCCTTGTCTTTTAAAAAAGATTAACGAGCAGTCCTAAATGAAAAGTGGGGGATAGAATTACAGTCCCACACACGCAGAGAGGGAGAGAGAGAGAAATATCAAAAGCCACACTGAAAAAGTTGAGGTATTCATTGTTTGTATATTTTTCCTTCTTTTTTAACCCACCCTGTTTTAAATGAATGATTATTAACCATTTCTGGTTGGATAATTGGAATGTCATAATAAGCCACTGTGAATAAATTAAATACCTTGTTCAGTAATTAACTATTATTTGAAGGAAAAGAAACCCAATGCTTATTAGTGACCTGAATGTACTATTTTATAATAACACAAGTGAATCATCTGTAATTTTGCATTTCCTGTGTAATTTTCTTTAGATACTTGTAGAAAGAGCTTAAATTTAAAAGTGCTTCAAAAGAGATGATTACTTCCATGTTAAAAAAAAAAAATTACTTGTCTAGTTCCTTTCAACCTTCTTGGAACCCAAATTTAATTATGTGGCTGGAGAGCACCTGATAAACATCCATCTTATGCAAATGAAGCTTATCTTTTTAAATGTGCACCTCCTCCCCTTTGGATTCTCTGCTAAGTCTGTCAGATTTGCATTTCTTTGTTCAATATTAGTATAGCAGGTATTTCAGTGACTTTGTGGTACCTCATGTAAGAATAAACCAAAGTTTCCATTTCTGGGAATTTGGGTCCAAAGAGAAAAGGCATGTGGATAAAAGAGATATTCACCTGGGGATGATTATCCCTCACATTGTTTCTTTAGATATGCTAATTATTGACAAATACAAGATGTGATACTATATTGGAAATGTCAGGAGAAAATAAACCTTATATCATTCAGAATATTTTAGCAACATGAAGCAAAAGTACTAGATTAGAATGCCAATCAACAAAATTGGAAATGAAAATAGTTTATTTGCCAGTGTGTGAAGTCAGAAAGAATAGGACATTGCATCCTGTATGCATTTAAGGGACCTCAACTAGAATCTTGTTCTCCTGGTTACTTTAGATATAAGGATTGATGTTACACAGATTTGCTACAGTGATGTAGGAAAGTGCTCTACAGTATTAGAGGTGTTTAATAACTCCAGTTATGGTCCTGCCTGTCCCCTACTATCATTGCCCGTTTGCTTCATTTTCAGGTATTTATTGAGCAACTGTTATACAAATCTAGACTTAAGTAGTCAAGGCTTAAAAAATAATTTTAAAATGCTAAAAAATTTAAATTTTCCTACAAATTGTCTAAGATAAATGACAATTTGTAGGAAAACTACATTAAAAAATGACAGAACCATAATACTACTAACAAAGAACACAATCTCTGTTAAATACTACAGTCTCATCACAGCATTGTGACAGGAAAGTAATTAGAGCAAGGATATTCAAACAATGTTCCATGATGTCTCAATAAGAGATTTTGCAGGAAAAATTATTTTGCAAAAAAGAATCATACAGAAAATGCTAAATGCTGGAATGTTATTTTGGAGATTTTACACATGCATTCACATAGCTAAACCTTGAGAATGGCTCCAGAGAGTTAATATTTTTATATTTTTAACTTAAATTACTGGTCTGTAAAGTGGAATATTGTATGTATGTAGTTCGTATCTTAATTTTCCCCCAAACAACAATATGTTAAAGGTGTAGTTGCCAGGGTAGCTCTATTGGGAGGTGACAGATCACTACAGAAGTTGTGGGAGGTCCTCAGGTCACTGGAAGCATGCCTTTGAAGGAGATAGTAGGACCCAAGCCCCTTTCTCTTTTGCTTCCTGGCCATGAAATGAGCAGTTTTGCTCTACCATGTGCTCCCCAAATTCGCCATTTAGCTCTCTTGCTAGAGCACTGAAAGAAAGTGGTTTGCTTGATCATGGTCTGGAACCTCCAAAATTATAGACCAAAAGGTAACCTTTTTTTTTTTTTGTTTGATCCAGAGGCACTTAACTGTAGAGCTACATTCCCAGTCCTTTTTTATTTTTTATTTTACTTTAAGACGGGGTTTCTAAAAATTGCTGAGGGCCTTGCTAAGTTGCTGAGGCTGGTTTTGAACTTGAGATCCTCCTGTCTCAGCCTTCTGAGACACTGGGATCACAAACATGTGCCACTGTGCCTTATATTTTTCTTTATATTTTTTATAGTGATAAAAAGTGACTGATGTGTGCATGTTTTAAATATTGCCTACTAAGAAAAACAATTCTAAGGCCTAGTGTATTCTTGGAAGCCTTCTTAAATAATTATCCCAAAGCAGAAGATAATATACATATTATCCTCTGCTTTTGGAGATATATATATATATATATATATATATATATATATATTTGGAATTTTGATATTATGGGATTCTGTCATGGGAATAATAGTTTTTCATTACATCACTTCTATGCACTCATAAAAGGTGAAATAAACTGGTTAAATGTTTTCTTTAAAAACTTCATAATTAGAGTTTAACCTTCAAGATAACTTTTCTACCTGAAGTCATGAATGTCTGTGTTTCTCCACAGAATACAACCTTTGTTATAACAAGACCATTGGCTGCACAGAATTTTTTTTTTAATTATATAAGTGTTGAAAGTCATTACTGGTGGTTACTAGGGTGGCTTTTTAAGTGGACGGAGCTTGCCTGCTTTCTTCCTTGCTTAGGGAATAAAGCTTAACCCCTTTGCTTTATCACATTCCTTACCTCATCTCACAGCCCTCACAGCCCTTTGGTTCCCAGGACGTATAAGAGGGCTACATTGTTGTCTTTGTTATTCTGTCCTGACACACTGCAAATTTTGATCTGATATTGCGTAATGGCAATCCTTACCCTATCACAATTGTAAAATGCGTTATTCAAGAAATGGTTATATATAAGAAGTGTGCCTCAGAACCAATAAAGTACATCATTTCTTTTAAAGGTCAAGCCTGGCATTAGAATGGGGGCATTTTGACCAAAGAAGAAACACTCTGAACTCAGCACATTGGCACAGGCTCAATGGCAAATTTCCTTTATTGATCTTCTCCTTAACTCTTCAATTCTCCACCTAAAGGGATAAATGACTTTTGGGAGGAGTCATTTTGAAAGCAAAGTAGGAGACGATTTGTAAGAAATAATGGAATGCTAAAAATGGCTTCTTTTATAAGCATAATTTATTTCAGATATTCTCAATCCTTACTTCCAGTATTTGCTATCAGCTTCACAAACAAAATAAAATGTCCAATTTGAATAACTGGAGTATTACAGTTTAGTCATACCCAGTTTTCAAGTTATGTCGTAAGAAAACAACAAAGAACTACACTGAAATTTCACCTCCCTCCAACCAGTGCAAGAAGTAAAATTAAAGATCAATAAATGGGGTGGTATAAAACTAAAATGATTCTCAAACTTACGAGGTTACTTTGATCAATAAATGGGGTGGTATAAAACTAAAATGCTTCTTCAGAGCAAAGGAAACAATCAAGAGTGTAAAGAGAAAGCCTACAAAATAGGAGAAAGTCTTTGCCACCTGAACCTTACAGAGAATATTAATCTCTAGGACATACAAAGAACTCAAAAAACTTAACACCCAAAAAACAAATAACCCAATCAATAAATGGGCTAAGGAACAGAACAGACACTTCATAGAAAAAGAAATACAATTGATCAACAAATATATGAAAAAATGTTCAGCGTCTCTAGCAATTTAAGAAATGCAAATTAAAACTACACTTAGATTTCATCTCACTCCAGTCAGAATGGCAATTATCAAGAATACAAGTAACAATGAATGTTGGTGAGGATGTGGGGGGAAAGGTATACTCATACGTTGGTGATGTTACTGCAAACTGGTGCAACCCCTCTGGAAAGCAGTATGGAAATTCTTAAAAAACTAGGCATGGAACCACCATTTGACCCAGTTTCCTCTTCATATATCCAAATGAGTTAAATGAATTAAATGGTGACACAGTTACATCAATGTTTGCTGCAGTACAATTCATGATAGCTGAACTATGAAGCCAACCTAGATTCTCAACCATAAATAAATAGATAAAGGAATTGTGGTATATGTACACCCAATGGAACATTACTCAGCCATAAAAAATGACTTTATGACATACATGTATAAATAGATGGATCTGAGACTATCATAGTAAGTGAAATTAGCTGATATCAAAAAACAAAAAGCCAAATGTTCTCTCAGATACATGAATGCTAACCCAAAACAAGGATGGGAGTATAAAAGTTCAGTGGGTTAAACAAAGGGGTATAAAGGAAAGGAATTGGTGATAGGAATAGGAATAACAGTGGAATGAATCTGACATAACTCTCCTATGCACATATATGAATACATCACATGTATATCCAGAAGACTAGTATCATCATCATCATTGTTATCATCATCATCACCATCAATAAACATTTAAATTTTTTTATTCTTCCACAAATTATTGCTGTTATGAAGTAGCACAAATTTCTTTGGAAGTTTCTATTTGCTAGAAAAACTCCTTAGAAAATGAACAGTTTCACCACAGTGCTTCATGCTTTGTGCTTTTCCTTTGCAGAGGACTTGAGGAATCCCTGGTCTCTTTGTTTGTTGCATGGTAGGTCCAGTAGTTGTCATGCTCTTTAATGTCACATGTCCACTTTCATCATGGTATTTAACAAATTCCGAATTTATTCAGTATATTCTCTACTTATTGAATATGTGTTTAATGTTAATTGCATGAGAGCAGAGATTACATCTGATTTGTTCATCTCTGATTTCTCAACTCTCAGCAGATAGTAGGTTCAGGACGCATTTGTCGGGTAAATGAAGGCATAAACTATTAACAAAAACGAAAGTCAGGATTTATGACATGCTATTAATTTTAAGAATAAATGTATGACTTTGGAATTACTGTGAAATGACTTGAAAAATTACTTGAGATCCTGACCTACCTGGTATTATAAAAGCTCATAGAATCATACTAGCATAAGAAATGGAATTTTCCTGCTGAGTGACCACTGAAATCTTTCAATATGCTATTTAAAAAATGTTCGAAGTGTTTTAATAATACTTTCAATTCTTCTATGCAGTTTCAAGAAACTTACGAGGTTACCTTCAGTTAGTGAAGAAAAGAATGCTGCTAAAATCACCCAAATATATCTCAACTGAAAAGCCACATTGACAATAAGACTAAAAGAACTACAAGGGACGTTAGGTAGTAAACACTGGTTGACCAACTTTTTTTTTTTCAAAAAGCATCTGGAACCACGGATTTGTCCTTTGAACAGTATTCTTCTAGTCCATCATATAATTTTTTAGTAAAATAACTTCAGTTCTATCTGAAAAATCATAGTATTTCTACAAGTTCCAAAGACAAAGATTCTATTCAACCTAGATTAGAAAAAAATAAATACAATTCTATATTATACATATAGCCGTGTTTAAAACAAATTAACCAGTAACGAATTCTTTCTTTGCTAGGGAAAAATTGCAATTATTTCTCAAATTTAGTTAACAGAAAGTTATTTTTGTTTTCCCCTATCCAGTTGAGATAGTATGTCTTATATATGGGATTCTCATATGGACATTTTAGAGGAAATAATTTCCCCATTCCAACAACTTAGACATTAACATACCCATTGTAGAAAATCATGTTGTAGAACAAGAGGCTTCTTTTAAATGAGAGTTTAAATGATTTATCAAACTCCCTGTTTGATCATAACGTAATTCCTATTATCTTTGAACATTTCTCAACTACCCAATCATCAGTTTGCAGTGCTTGAGAAAGTTGATATAAATCAATCTTTTCTTTCTTTTTAATTGCTTCAGTTGTAGTGGGTGTTGGACTTTTATTTAGTGCTCGTTATAAATATAAAAGGGGTGTGTGTGTGTGTGTGTGTGTAGTGTTTTCCATCTGCAAATGTACCTGTTTAGTAATATAATTCACTGGATGCTGAGTAGCTTCAAAGTATATTTCTTACAGTTCTTCCCATAGACCTGAAATTGTTACCATGAAAACCCACCTCTAAAATTTGAATTATAGGGTTTTCCTGAATTCTGTTTCAAAATCCCCAGTACACTGTGGGAAAGATATCTTTTATACCAGTGTTCAGCAAATTTATGGCAAATAAATGGCTCATTACCTATTTTTGCATACAAAGTTTTAATGAAAAATATTTACATTTTCATATACCTGCTCCTGTGTTAGAAGAAAGGAATGAGTCAGTATGGCAGAGACTGTATGGCCTAGAAACTGTTCACGAAAAAGGTTTCTGAGCCCATTTAAATCTTTGTTGATGACTGTTCACAAACTAAATTATGCTTATTAAAGTCAAAATATAGAACAAGACAAGCAAGAACACTGAAGGACAATAGCTGCTTCATATGGCTCTGGGTGCTGCCGCCAGGATCCTGGAGACAGGAGTCACAGCCTATCTCAGAGGTAAAAGAAAAGAAGAAAAGTTGATATCAGTGACAGTGGTTCAAAAATCAACCTCCACTCCTCAATCACTGTACCAGTCAGGGTCAAGAAACAAAAGGACATAGTTTAAAAAAAAAAATTCTGGTTCTTTATTAAGTTTCCATCTGAGTCACTTTTAATTACTGTGGCTGCTCAATGATTTCCTGATTGTACACACACTGGTTCAATGTCAAGAACAACAGCAACAAAATATCCAAAGAATTACATGGTTTAGTTCTCTGTGGAATAAAATAGGATTCAAAGAGCTGATTTAAAAATAAATGAATAAGCTGTTTTTGTTTGTTTGTCTTTTGCATTTGGGCCATCACACATTTTTTTTTTTTTAGTTCATCCATATTTCTAAAAATTTGAATTTGAAGAATAGCTTTAGGTTTAGAGCATCTTACTGAGAAATCCAAAGCATTTTAAAGAGCTTTATCATAAAGTTTAATAAAGCACAAGAATTGCATTTTCTGATATAAATATATAAAACACAAACACACACGGAAAGCAAGTTCAGGTATGTAGTCTCATTGCCAATCCCTAAACTAAAATCCATATATCAGTTAGGAATTTACAACTCCTTTAGGGGAAGATGTAAACATGTGTTTGTAGTAGATTTTTTGAAAATCAAATTTAGAGAGGAAAAATCTTCATTTACCTGTCTTCTCTTGGAAAATAAAAAGGCAAATTCAAAAATTAAAAACAACCAACCAACTATGTACAGGTTTTTTTTTTTTTTTTTTTTCAGATCATTGGCAAAATTTCCTAGAATTGAGACAGACCTTATATGATGGGCTTGCCACCAGGGCAAGTGTGGCTAAGTACTCTGTGACCCAGCAGGAAGATGAAATGGGCTCAGTGGTAAGCCAACAAAAGCTTACATAACAACAAGCAAGTTTTCATCTGCTTTCAGCCTACAGGGATGAGTAATGCAGAATGCTTTAACCTCCTACCTTAAGCAATGAAAACCTAGTCAAATATTTAAAGCAATAATTTTAAAGTATTGGATCGTATCCAATGCAATACAGTCATTCCTGGGAGGTGGGGACTACAAGCAAAGAACATTAGCTCTACAATTGCCTTAATTTACTTTATTAAGATGATTTCCTTTGAATAAAGCTGGAATTCTCAAAGACCTTTATAGTGTGATGGGTATGGCCAGGTCATAAGATATGCACATGTTGACATTTTGCAGTCCGCAGTTTTACAAAGAGGTCATACAAATCTATGAGAATATTTCCCATGTTTTTCATTTTAATAATCCTAGGCTTATAGGAGTATCTTAACATGTTTTTGATTCTCATTTCTCTACTGATTTATATCTTTAAGAACCTTTGAAAGTATATATTGACAATTTGAATATCTTCTTTGTAGGGGCGTAGAGTGTCTCTAAATCTTGTACTTTTTTCCTTTTGTTTTGACTTTTTCCTATTTGACTTGCATTAACTTGTTGTGTATTCTAGGCCTTGTTTGTTTATTTTATGCATTGCAAGTATCTTCTACGCTCTGGCTTGGATTTTCATTCTTTTAATAGTGTTTTTTGATTGGCAGAAGCTTATGATTTTCATGAAATCCAATTTGTCAAGAATGTTTATGCTTAATTCTATTAAGGGTTATTTTCATAAAGCATTTACCTATTCACAGTGATGGATTTTAAAATAATTACAGAAATTAGTATGGGTATAACATAATTTAAGCTTTTCAGAAAGAATAGCGTAGACCCTTATACCAAGTGATAATAGAAAATGTATTTTGGGGGGCTGGTGTTTTGGCTCAGTGGTAGCATGCTTGCCTAGCATGCATGAGGCACTGGGTTC
This sequence comes from Marmota flaviventris, assembly GCF_047511675.1. Taxonomy (NCBI): domain Eukaryota; kingdom Metazoa; phylum Chordata; class Mammalia; order Rodentia; family Sciuridae; genus Marmota; species Marmota flaviventris. The sequence continues at coordinate 27,171,627 of NC_092498.1, forward strand.
AATCCTCAGCACCATATAAAATAAAGAAAATAAAGTCCATCAAAAATATTAAGAAAAAAAAGAAAATGTATTTTTGAACCATATATTCTCTAGGTCCCTTTTATAACATGTCTCTAAACATAGCCAATACCCATCAATACTTTCCAATACTGTAAGCATTATTAACCACTTCTCATGGTGCTAAAGTTTATTATGTGCATGATTGGACATCAAAGTCATAGTGTACAATAATTTGATTAAGTGTTTTGCTAATGTACATCATGGATTACCAAGTTTTTCAATGCCAGATTGAAATATTATCCCATGTCAGGACTATCTTATAATCCTGCAGTAACAAAAACACCAAAATCTCCTGAATTAGCACAACAAAAATATACTTCATGGTGGTTCTACATATCAAGGTAACTAAGTGTTTGAGTCATGGTCTTATAGACACATGCATATGGGACAGTATTTGCTTCAGGTGAACTGGAAAAAACTGGAAATATTTATTAGCACTACTGATCCCTACATATATGGAACACTAATAACAATTTACCAAGTAATGGGTTATACAGCATATTATAGGAAGTCTCCAAGAAACTGGATCACATAGCTGACCAAAGTTCAGTTAAATTTAAAAGTTAGAAATTAAAAAGTTAACACCCACTTTATTCAATATATTTGGGTTATAGGTTAAAAGGCAATCTGTCAAATAATTTATGAACCAAATAACTTATAAGCAGAGATTAAAACATATTAAAACTAAATAATGAAAATCCAATGTGTCAAACTTGTTAAAAGTATAAAAAGCAATTTTCTTTTAAAACTTTTTGGAAATAAATGTTAATATCAGAAAATAGAAAATATTGAGGATTAATGATTTTTTTTCGGCAAAGTAGTGAGACAGAAGATCAACATATATAAATCAATAGCTTTCCTATATCTAATAATAAATCTGATGATAAATAAATCAGGAAATATATGCCACTCATAGTAACCTAAAAAAAAAAAAAGAGATGGGTGAATCCCATGAAAATCAAAGGGAATGTGGTAAAGGAGAGGAGAGAAATACAGGAGGAGAAAGGAAGAACAAGATAGGGGAGGAATGGGGTAAGGAAGTTGACCAAATTATTCTATGTGCACATATGAATATTCCATAGTGAATTTCATCTTTATGATTCTATAAAGCACCAATTAAACAAAAAACAAGAAATAAATGGAAGGAAGACTAGTAGTATAGAGGAAAGGAAAGAGAGGGAAAGAGGAAGTACTTGGGGCTAAAAAGGAGTAAATTATTTATGATTCATGAATGAATGATTTGTCAAAATGAAACCCAATATCATTTATTAAATATTTTAAAAACTTAAAACTTTTCAAAAATTGAATGAGAAAAGAGGTTGGTTATTGATTTTAAAGAGTTATGTGTAAAAATCAAAACTGAAAAACTCTGGGAAAAAAGAGGTGAAGAATGTATTTATAATGTTGGGGTGGAAAATATCTTTCAACAGGAATAAGCAGAAACCAAATAATATAATATCTGTGGATATGAAAATGATTGCATTAAGATGAAAACTTCTTTAAGATGAAATATACAATACAAAAAATAAAAGCCATCAATCACAATACTAAAAAACAATTTGCTTTGATAATTTACATAAGACTTTGGTATCAGTATAAAAAAATAAAAACAACCCAAGGGAAAACTGGGCAAAATTATGAATATTTAGCACACACAGGAGTAAGTAAGTTGCCTAATATATTAAAAAGTACTCAACTTGAGCAGTGATCATGGAAACAGTAATAACTAAAATTGAAAACAATTTAATATAATTTCAATTAGCAAAATTTTATACCTAATAAACCAAGGGAGACTGTGGATGAAAAAGAACCCAGCAGTTTCAAGCATGGATGGTAGAGAAACTCTTCTTAAGTATCCAGGTTAACCTATAGAAACATGTGGATTATAACTTTTGCAATGAATAAAAACCTATATCTATCTTGTCGTGCTTAGAGAATGTGAAATGGAAACAAGCCTTTTCTTTTGTATGAGAAACTAAGAAGATAAAAACTGACTATAGTGGAGTTAAAATTTGGCATATCTCAGAAATGTTTTTGTTATTTCCAATCAATGAAATTCAAAAGAAACATCAATACGATCCGAAGGAACTATGGAGTTGATTTGATTTTATGAACTCTCAAGTGGTAACTTTAAATAAAACTTCCTGTTTCTAGGAAATTATTCAAGCAGAGTTCTTGATGAAATGATGTGTCATTTACTAAAATCCTGTCTTTGAGTTCTCTCAGTTTGTGAATGCCTTCCATTTTGGCTGAACCAATTTACAGACTTTAAATGCTGCTTAAATAGTTTTTCTTCCTTCTGATGCAAAGGTCAACTGTCAGGAAACGTTAGGTGGATTAAGTTTTCCTCTTGAGGAATCTTCATGTGGATTGAGTTTTCCTCTTTTTTCCACATGAGACTCTGTGAGTCTGTGAGTTGCTCCCAGTTTTTAGAGAAAGCTTTTGATGTGTATGCTATCCATGGTTACACCTCTTCAGGGGACAGATGGATTAACTGCAAGGATATCTGCATGATATAGCAACTTCTCTATCTAGTGGCACATTGGTAGTAATAGAGAGATTTCCCAGAAAAAAAAATTGTTAGTTTTGCTTCAATTTTCAATTAATCTAGAAGAACAGTTGCTAATGTCAATTGCTTGCTTAGATACATTAATTCTTATTGATAGATTTTTCAATGTACTTTTATGTTTAACTATGTAAGATGTGGTGTCTGGTATCTCTTTGCCTACCAGAATCTCTAGCCAAAATAATTTATCGTATTTTGATCATGGTTTCATATGATGATTTTTATTCATTCCAGTAAATAACACATTTCTATTTCCTGTTTGGATACGGATTTCAACATTTTGAAATGATTGGCTTTTTGTTCATCTTATCTGAGAGGAGACGAAGGGCATAATGAATTTAAAAATCAATATACTTCATATTCTTGATCAGAGGTTAACATTTCTACTGGGATTTGATCCACAAGAGGATCATTAATATTTCCATAAATATAAACTAGAACAGGAAGGCTAGAGACACATTCAGAGAACAATGATGCAGCTGGCCTTGTCCCTGTTGTGGTTCTATTTTCTTACTCATTTGCATACATACAAACTCAAAAACTCAAAATTCTTGTCAGCAATGGATATTTAGATACTTAATTACTCAATATAGTTTCACATTTGAGTGAAAATTAACATGACTGCCAATTTCTAAAGGTAACTTTGTTAAGGCCCTTGAGAAATATGATTTAAAATACTATCTTTGAATAAAATATGATTTCAGTCAACAATGCCTTCTCCTTGCTAATGGAGCAGAGTGATGGTGGAGATAATTCAGAACAGCATGACAACCCTTTGTGGTCTAGACTTGACTTGAAGAACATTGTCTTTAGTAGAAGAATTTTTCTGGTTTTGCTTGGTTGAAGTTTGAATTGAAATGTGTTAGTTTTCCTTTGAGGAGTAGAACTTGAACTATGTTTGGTGCCAGGGTAAATGAACATGGCACTGCTGTAAATGTAGCTCACTGTCCACAGAATTTTTAGGCTGTATTGTTCATAAGTGAGAGCAAATTATGTAAGTGTGAATGCTCATATTAAATATAATGCATGAAAATAATTTGCATTAATCCCATTGTTCTTAATAAATTTTAAATCACTTTCAAAGCTATATCCATAGAACATCTTAATAAATTAATGAGAACTTAAACTTGATCACTAGAAAAAAGAAATAATTTGAAAAAAATTAGTATTTACTAATGGCCATAGAGCATCATTTTTTAAATTTATTTTTAATTGCACATTTAGCTAGCCAACTTTGTTTGTTTTATTTATATATGACAGCAGAATGCATTATAATTCTTATTACACATATAGAGCACAATTTTTCATATCTCTAGTTGTACACATAGTATATTCAAACCAATTTATGTCTTCATACCTGCACTTTGAATAATAATGATCATCACATTCCACCATCATTAATAACCCCATGACCTCTCCCTTCCCCTCCAATCCCTCTGCCCTATCTAGAGTTACTCTATTCCTCCCATGCTCCCCCTCCCTATCCCACTATGAATCGGCCTCTTATAGCAAAGAAAATATTTGGCATTTGATTTTTTGGGATTGGCTAACTTCACTTAGCATTAGCTTCTCCAACTCCATCCATTTACTGCAAATGCCATGATTTTATTCTTTTTTATTGCTGAGTAATATTCCATTGTGTATATATGCCAGATTTTTTTTATCCATTTATCTATTGAAGGGTATCTAGGTTGGTTCCACAGTTTAGCTATTGTGAAATGTGCTGCTATAAACATTGATGTGGCTGTGTCCCTGTAGTATGCTGTTTTTAAGTCCTTTGGGTATAGAACGAGGAGAGGGATAGCTGGGTCAAATGGTGGTTCCATTCCCAATTTTCCAAGAAATGTCCATACTGCTTTCCATATTGGCTGCACCAATTTGCAGCCACTTTTTGGGCTGGGGCTGTAGCTCAGTAGTAGAGCGCTTACATGGCACATGTGAGGCACTGGGTTTGGTCCTCAGAACCACATAAAAATAGAATAAAGGTATTGTGTCCACCTATAACTAAAAAATACATATTTTTTAAAATGCCATTTTCCCCCTAAAGAATTATTTTAAGAATGATACTAGCAAAACATTGGTATATGGCACTTAACATTTCACATACTCTGAGAGTTTTAAAGTCTCTCTCTCTCTCTCTCTCTCTCTCTCTCTCTCTATATATATATATATATATATATATATACACACACACACATATACACACACACATACACACACATACATATATATGTCTATACACTAAACACATATATATAATTTGCTTCAAATCTTTCACTGGGCATAATATGTATTTAAAATACATAAACATAATGAATTGATATGTAGTCATACAATTTGTGACCCTAAACATTTTCAGTTCTTCGACTTCAGAATTGACAGCTATTTTCTTGATAAGCTTTTTAAGGCCTGTCTGCCAGTAACTGTTCATTTTTGAGAAAGAAATCTTGAAAAGGTTTTAAAGGTACTGTAATTAATGTAAGAGCAATGCGGGGAGAGTACTGAGGATGATGGCAAATAGTGGGGCAATTTCTTTTATGTATGTATGTGTGTGTGTGTATATATATACATATATTTGCTTTCAAAAATATAGACTCCACAGAATTATGAAAATGCATTGTTTTATGTAGGAACTAGAGTTTACAAATTGGAATATATGCAATAATATAAGAAGGAGATAATTGGATTCTTCTGGTTACCTGAGAGCCTCACTTAGTTTTTCTGGGTCATTCTTTCATTTTTTGATGGTCATGTTACAATCTCAGAGCATCTTCCAAACTTTATGATAGCCATTTTACTTTCTCCCTGATTTATAAATTTCTCATATTGATATCATTATTCATACATACCTATTAGGTGATATTTATGAATAATGTCCTATCTCCATTTTTACTTAGGTACCAGACAGTTATCACCTTGATTTTTACAGCACAGAAGAAATATTATTCTTCATATAACAACTCCATTTTATAGATCTTTTAAAGATATTTTCCCTTCTGTTTAATAACATTTCTACTACTTTCTGTTCATTCCAATTTTTATGTTTTCTTTTCTTCCTTGTATCAGTTTTCATTTGCTTTCAAAAATATAGACTCCACAGAATTATGAAAATGCATTGTTTTATGTAGGAACTAGAGTTTATAAATTGGAAAACAATGGGGAAGCAAAGGTCATACCAGAGGACTGGAGACACAAATACTGATGTCAGCTGGAAGCCAGAGATGGTGAAGAAGGTCAGAAAGGCACCAGGCACGGCTTCCATGACAACAGAGCGGAGCCCATGGAGCAGTCTGCAAAACCACTATCTGAAAGACCAGAAACATTTCCCATTTCCCAAAGTCTATGTGAATTTCTCTGATTAACAAACTCTAATCCAGAACTACCCATGAAAGGGGATTCTGGGAAATGTAGTTCCCAACCTTAGGAGTTCAAGGAAATGCTGTTTGCAATGGAAAATCCTGCTTTCAGAAAGAGAATCATGTAGGCAACACAAACAAAAGACCAAACAGGAAACATGCAGTCTCTTCTTATTTTATATGAGATATGTTGGTGGACATTTCCATCTTCATCCAAATTTTTGAATTAAAAAGAATTATGGAGTTAATCATTCGTTCTATGCATTTGTATAAATATGATTAGATAATTATCATTCACTATGTACTTCCATATTTTAATGTAATTTTTCATAATTCATGGCAACAATTCAACATCAAAACCCATTTTGGAAATAACCACATATAACAATTATTTATTTTGGTATCCAAACAAACTATGTGAATATTTTCTGAGTTGGTAACAATCTTCTACCCTCATCTCACATTTTGGAGACATAGGAAGTTAATATAATTGTGAAGCTGATGGGAAAGACGTGATATTGTCTATGTCAAGTAAAAACTACTAAAATTTATCTTCCATATTGATGGGGCTGGAGAAGGAAAAAACATGCTAAAACAATACTAAGCTTGGGATCTGTTTTGTTACCACATCCAGGTGGATCACCAAATTTTGCAAACAGTTAAATTACTAATTTCAGTAAAGATAAGATAAAAACCACCTTTTTGCCTCATTCAATATTTTTAATAGTGATATTAAAAATACTTGATACTTTGGGTATAGCTATACCCCAAAGTAATACCCAAAGTATTCAGTATTACTTTAGATTAAGTCTATTTGACTAATAACTATGGAGAGACATTTTAGGATCTTTTTCTTGGCCATTCCTACCATACTCAAGGCGTGTAACCAATGTGATATATCAAGTTCTGCCAGATGGTAGTATACATATTCCAATTGCACACTCAGGGACCCTGGGAAAAACATTGTGGTTTGCCATGGATCCACTGGACCAAGTGTCAGATGGACTTTAAAAAACTCCATTTATCACCTGTCATCCATGAACTCCATTTTAACAACAGGACTGCAAGAGTGTTATTTTTGTTGTTGTTTATTGATTTGTTTGGTTCAATTCTAATTGGCTCATGTCAGCATCTAATGATTCTTTAAAATTTCAGTAATCTGTTCTCCTTTCTGAATAATCTGTTCACCTGAGGAAGTGTCTGTATTCACTTTAGGGAAGACTGAAGAAATATTTATTGTATGAATATTTTGGGTCCTTCCTCAAGGGTTCCAGACTTTCTTTCAATCAGTGGTGTCTGGTCTCTAAACTGACTAAACAGTCAAAACAGTGGAAGCCTATGATTTTCCACTTCAGGACTGTCAAATTTCTGCTTGATAGACCTTGACTATTTTATTATGCAAAATGGGGAATATCCTTGCCAAATGCCCTTCTGTCAAGCTCCCAGGAACATCATGATTTATTAGCCATTACCTTGTTCTCCTATAGTAAAAAGTATAATTTCCTCTTACAGTAATTACATCTCCCTTGCTTCTCATAGCCAAGTTCAACTTCTTGGGCTTTGCTATCCTGAAACCCATCATTCCCCTTTAAAGGTACCCTAGTTGGATTCAGGAAGAGATGGCAACATCTCTTCCTATCTCTGAACTATAAAGGTTAATAACCACTGAATTTCCCAAAGTTCAGATCCTTTTTTCACTAAGGCATTCCTAATTACCTTAATTGTAAACAAACAAACAAAAAATGTTTTCTGAACCTACTTGGTAAAAATGGAAAAATTTGTTATTCCTAGCTAGTATGAAGTATATCCATTCCATCTTTCCCAATTCCTTAAGCTTCTATGGTCTTACTTCAATACCATATCAATGAATTTATAGCAATTCTACCTTTTTTGCTCTAGTTTGTTTTTATGTCAGACTTCAAGGAGCCAATCAAGAAAATTGTTACATCCAGCTCCAAGTATTTGGGGCAACATTTTCAATCCTGTGTGTGTCATGGGTGAATATCATTATGTGAATCAATTCTTTTCTATTTTATCTTTTGTATCTTCTGTTCTAACATCTTAAAGATCCATGGTCATGCATATTCTCTCATTGCCTATTGGTTTATATTTTCTAGATTTCCTCTTCCTTTGACATTTAGACTATTGCTTTCCACTCCCTGTAAGTTTGGTTATCAGCCTGGAGGCAAAGGGTAGAGATGGATTTCAAGAGCCATTCAGGAACATGCTACTAGTTATCTACTTAAGGTGAGGTCTTATCATAGTCTATCCTGAGAAATTACCTCTGTATTCCAGGAGGGAAAAGTCGACCTTGGAGACATAATGGTTTTAGGATCATCCTATAAATATCCCTCTTGTAATATGTTTTCTATCATGATCCTGGCATTGACATCAAAGACCTTCAGATACTCCCAATTTCATAACTATTGAGATTCTGAAATCCTGATTATCATGAATTGGACATGACTTTAATTTAGTCAGCTAATGACTGCAACATATTAGACTGTTCTTTCAACCATAGAGAATCTCTGGCTTTCACAGCACCCCTTAAGCTGGATGCATGGATCTTATCATTTTATTTTGCAAGGTCTTCAATGTCATTAGAACTTGCATTTCAAACCACCATCTACATCATTACCAATGTCTCTAGAGTGACCAAACAATGTACCCATTTTATCTACCTAAACCTTGGCTCCATCTTATCAATTAACCACAGGTCAAAATGTTAGTAATTATGTTGTCATCTACTTGTGAACAGAGAGACAAGATCCAACACCCCCAAATCTCGCCCTAATTATCTGTTTTTATGAGGTTTTTTTTTTTTTTTGGTACAAATTGTGCTAACTCAGATACTTTATACTTAAAGCCAGAAAAAAGATTGTGAGCATTGACTTTATTTGAAAATGCAAACCTACAAGAATATGCAAAATACAAGAATAAAGGGGAAAATGAAGTAAATTAGAGTGAGGCCGGGAGGAGAAGAAAGTACAAATTATCCATTTGGCAACAGTTTCAAAAATATAATGCAGTTGTTTTCTAGGTAATGAGGGTCATCTTCCACATAGGAGGTGTGAGCCCATTCATCTCAAGCAGCTTTCCAGGAGGACAAGATCATTCATTTCTCATCTGTTTTTGGTTCACTACAATGTGTTGTCATTCCCAGACTCCTGGTTATGTTGAGGAAAACAAACTGCATTAACAGGATTTTACCAGAGTCAGGAGAAATTACAGGGGTCCAGATGCTTGGAGAGTCTGGCCAAAAATTCTATTTTGCACATTTAGTGAGGCATGTACAAAAGAGCTCATGCCAAAGTCCATTCTTCATCCTGGAAAGAGCTGAGACAGAAATATTAGGAGAAAAAGTGTAGCAATTAATAGGGTGTTTTCATTGGTCTAAGATCTTGGAGATAGGCAAAGATGAGCTATCTTAAGAGGCATGTAAACTTGCCTCAGTTCATTACCCACATTTTAAATTACTGTCATTTTTAATTTCAAATATACCTGTATTTTTGTGAATCAGTGTATCTTTTTGAATGAAACAGCATATAACAAAAGCTCAAGATGTCTAGAATTTATTTTTTTGAGCTACTTAACATGCTTTCCTTCACATACTTTTTTTGTGTGTGTTAAGCTCTTAAAATCTACACTTAGCAATTTTCAGGTATACAATGTATATACAATGTTATTAACTATAGTTATCATATTGTATATTAGGTCACTTAAAATTATTCCTTCAATCTAAGATTTTATATCCTTTGAACATTTCCCACTATTTCTTATAACACAAGAACTCTTGAGTTTGGAGCAGATCAGTTACGAAATACAGGTAAAATATCTAATTGAAGATTTGTGGTATAAAAAATGAAATTTCAAAGCCTCAATTCGGAAGCTTAAGAGTTAAAAGTTAAAAATGTTGGTCTGACAGCAATCAATGAGGTAGATAGTATATAAAAGGGAAAACTGCCAAGGGCTGAAACCCTCTATTTTACTGTAAGGATTTGATGAAGAGCTTCTCATCCAAATTTCATCAGTTTTCCCACTAATGGAACCTGAGAAGAGAAGGACAATAAGCAATTCTTCAAGGTTACATTGGCCTGAAGCTAATATTTGACTAGCAGTTAAGGCCCCCTCAAATATTATTTTATTTAATTCTTATTGTAGACTTAAAAGATGAGTATTAGTGTGATAGATATTTTGTATTGCCTCTGAAAATTTGCATTCCATCTATCCTCTAAGGAGAATGGTTGGAAATCTAAAAGCTATTTTTCAAGCTTTCCATTATCTCTACTACTAGATTTCAAATTGTTTCACCAATATTTTTTATACTGGCATAAGATTTAAAAGGCACAGATATGGCAGAGCCCATTCTCTTAGTGATAGAGCTGCTGGCTAGCATGAATGTAGAGATCTGGTTATTTGGAGATAATTATGGTACTGGACTTGTTGATCCAGTACTATGGGTCTGAAAGCAGCAGCAGCAATTGTAGAAGTGGCAGTTTTTTGATCTTGGGAATTCAAGAATATTGGGCATGCCCTATGAAATCAACAGTTAAATCAGGACTCCCAGAATTATCCAAATTGCCCTTCCAATTATTCTGAACATTTCTTATTCTCTGTATTAAATCTTCTCTGTGTCAATATTGCGATGCCATATTATACTTAATAAAGCTTTTTAAAAAATCAGAATAATTGTAGACTTACATCAAATTGTAAGAAATAACACAGATTGAGGTCTTGTCATCTTTAAAAATTTCCCTTAATGGTAATAATCTTGCAAATTTATAGTAAAATAATCAGTACCAGGATATCAATACTGAAACTGTCAAGATACAGTGCATTTCTCTTACTGCAGGGATCCCTCAGTTTCCTTTGTATAAACACAATAACTCCCCTTTTATTCTGAACCATTCCTTAATCTCTGGAAACCAGCAGTGTGTTCCACATTTATACACACACACACACGCACACTATTTTTTCATATTTTGTTTCAAAGTTATTCTATTAGTTGTCTATAGCTGCCATAAAAAGCACACCATAGAGTTGGTAGCTAAATAACAGAAATTTACTCCCTCACGTTCTAGAGAGCTAGAAGCTCAAGATCGAGGTATTAGCATGGCTGGTTTCCTTCAAGGGCTTCTCTCTTTTGCTTTTAGATAGCCATCTTTTCCTGTGTCTTCTCATGCTCATCCCACCATGTATGGGTTTGTCCTTATCACCTCTTTTTACAAAGACTCCAGTCATATTGTACTGGGCCCACCTTACTGACCTCAAAGCACTTCTATTCTCTCTTTAATAACCACCTACAAATATGGTCTCACTCTGAAGTACTGGGCTGGGACTTTACTAGAATACAAATTTTGAAGTGATACGATTTAGCTTCTAACAGTTATGTAAGTGGAATCATATAGAAGGAAGATTCATGGGATTGGCTTTTTCTCCATCACCATAATTTTCTGGAGATTCATTCAGGATGCTGTATGTAAACAGTTTGTTCCTTTTGATTTCATAGTATGAATATGCAACTTATATGCAACTTCACCTCTCAAAGAATATCTAGGTTGTCATCAGTTTTTGATTATTTTAATAAAGCTATTATGAACATTCATGTAGGTCTGTGTTGTATATGAACATAAGTTTTCATTTGTATGGGGAAAATGCTCAAGAATGCAATTTCTGGGTTATATGATGGTTTCATGTATAAATTTTTGATTACATGACAAAATGCTTTTGTGAGTGGTTTGACCACTTACCTTCCTACAAGGTATGAGTGACCCAATGCTTTGCATCCTCACCAGCATTTGGTGGTCTTTTTTTCCCCATTACTTATTCTGATAGATGTATAGTAATATCTAATAGAGTCTCTCTCTCTCTCTCTCTCTCTCTCTCTCTCTCTCTCTCTCTCTCTCTCTAACAGGGATTGAACCCAAGGGTGCTTAAGCACTGACCCACATCCACCAACCTTTTCATTTTTTATTTTGAGACAGGGTCTTGCTAAGTTGCTTAGGGCTTCACTAAGTTGCTGAGGCTGGCTTTGAACTTGTGATCCTCCTGCCTTGGCCCCAGAAGCCACTGGGATTACAGGTGTGGGACACCATGCTGGACTTCTAATTGTGATTTTAATTAACATTTACCTAGTGACTAATAAAGTTGAGCATCTTTTCATGTGCTGATTTTCCATCTGTGCATCCTATTTGGTGAAAAGCCTCTACATACCTTTAGCCTATCTTCTACTTAGATTGTTTATTTCTTTTAAGTTCTGAGAGTTCTTTTAAATTTTAGATACTGGCTCTTTGTTGGAAATAAAGATCGCATATATTTTTTCTCAGTCTGTAGATTCTTTTCTTCTTTCTCCCCCGCCCCTATTTCTGAGTATCAAGCCCAGGGCATTGAGCATGGTAGACAAGTGATATACCACTGACTATGTATACATTCAGCCCCAGTTTCTCTTTTTACTGTCATTCTTCAGTATTAAGTCTAAATATTTTCTGTGTAACTACATCCTGAAAATGTTCTCCATTCATTCCTTTCTAAAACTTTTATAATTTTACTTTTATACTTAAGTTGCAGTCTATTTTGGGTTAGTTTTTGAATAGGGTTTGAGACTTTGTTATTTTATTTTTCATCTTAGCTACAGATGTCCAGTTCCTGCAGCACTATTTGTTGTAAAAGTTATCTTTCCTCCATTAAATTACATTTTCACCCTTGTCATGCATCATCGGGGCATATTTGTGTGGGCCTACTCTGGGTTCTCTGTCCTGTTCATTGACTTATGTAGTCATTCCTCCACCACCATCAACAGAGCCTTGATTACTGGAGCTGTATGTATGTTCTTAAGATCAGGGAAAGCAGTCTCTCCAGTTAGTCTTCTTTTTCAAAATTGTTTTAGCTATTATAATTCTTTTGGTTTTCCATTTACATTTTAGAATAAGTTAATCTAGTACACACACACACACACACACACATGATTTTGATAAGTTTTTATTTTATTTTTTGTACTGGGGATTGAACTCAGGGCCACTTGACCTCTGAGCCACATCCCCAGTCCTTTTTGTATTTTATTTAGAGACAGTGTCTCACTGAGTTGTTTAGGACCTCACTTTCGCTGAGGCTGGCTTTGAACTCATGATTCTCCTGCCTCAGCTTCCTCAGCCACTGGGATCATAGATGTGCCTCACTGTGCCTAGCCTTGATAAGATATTTTTAAATCTGTATATTAACTTGGTGGGAATTTATATTTGCTTTGTTGAGCTTTCCAAGTAATATGGTATATCTTTCCATTTATTTAGAACTTTTTTTTTTTCTTTCATCGGTGTTGTTTACTTTTCAACATACAGGTACTATAATTGTTTTATGACATGCATCATTTTGCTTTTTTTGTGATTATAAATATTGCACTTTCAATATTGGTATCCACATGCTATAGAGATATATAGTTGTTTGCTCCTAATATATAGAAATAGAATTGATCTTTGTACTTTATTCTGTATCACATAACTTTTCAAATCTTACTGATTAACTGTAAGAATGTTTTTAGATTCCTCTAGAATTTTTTATATAGACAGCCATGCCATCTGCAAAGAGAGGAAGTTTTATTTCTTCCCCTCTGATCTCTGATCTTCGTGTGTTTAATTTTTTTTTTCTTGCCTGGTTCCACTAGCTATGACCTGCAGTTCTATGTTGAATGAGAGAGGTAAGCCCACAGTAGACTTGCCTTGTAATGGATCTTAGGAAGAAAGGTTTCAGCCTTTTACCATTGTGGAGAATGTTAGCTATAGGATTTTTGTAGATGCTATTAAACATAAAACAGGAAGTTTCTTCTTCTTTTTGATTTTTTTTCCTGAGACTTTTTATCATGAACAGGAGTTGAATTGTGTCAAATGATTTTTCTAGATCAGTTGACATGATGATGCAATTTTTCTTCCCTAGCTAGTTAAGATAGTATGTTATATTGAATGACTAATATTGAATCTGTATTGCATTCCTGGGATAAACACCATTTGGCTATGGAATATATTTCTTTTTCTATTTGCTGAATTCCATGTGTAATATTTTGTTGTGGAATTTTTGCAACTCTAGTCATTAAACAAATTGCTCTATATTTTTACTTTTGTATTGTCTTTGGTTTAATTTCAGCATAATACTCATAATACTAGTTTCATACAGTAAATAGAAATATGTTTCTTGAGGTTGGGGCTGTGGCATAGCAGGGACTGTGGCACACATGTGGCACTGGATTCAATCTTCAGCACCACATAAAAGTAAAATAAAGGTATTGTGTCCATCTACAACTAAAAAATACATATTTTTTTAAAAAAACATGTTTCTTACTCTTCTATTTTCAAGAATACACTATAAAATATTTGTATATTTAGGGTTAGAATAAACATTTTATGACAGTTTGATAGAATTATCCAGAGAAAACATCTGGGCTTGGAGACTTTTTTTTTTTCAAGGTGGCAAGAAATAGTTAGATGAATTAAGTTTACTTAATAGGTACAGAACTATAAAAATGATCTATTTAATGTTTAGTGATCTATAGTAGTTTGTGTTTTCCAAGGAAGGGCTTATTTCACATCAGTTGAAAATTTATGTGTATAGAGTTCTTAGATTGTCTCATTGGCTATAGGATCTATAGTACTATTCCCCAATTGCATTCATGATATTGATATTTTGTGCTTTTCAGTTTTATTGATTTCTGCTCTTATCATTATTATTTCCCTTGTCTACTTAGTTTGAATTTATTTTGCTCTTCTTTGGCTGGGTTATTGAGATGGAAATTTAGATCATTTCTTCTTTCTAATTTATGTATTTAATGATGTAATTTCCTCAATAAGCACTACTTGAAATGTGTTCTACAATTTTTGATGTATTGTCCCTTTTATTCAGTACAACTTATTTTTATATTATTTCTTAGATTTCACCTGTATGGGTTATTTAGCAGTGTGCCATTTTCCTAAAAGTTTTCATTAAATGAATATATTAAGATACAGCCTTTAAGCCCTAGTAAAGACCATGGACATGACTATGAAACTTCAGATAATTATGCAACTAGAGCTATCTGGACATTAGTAGACTCTCTGATTAGTGAATAGATATTCTGCATTCCCTTGACACTTATTTCTCTTGCACTTATATATCTGTCTTACTCAACCTGCAGACTCCCAGGAAGTTTTCTACAGCCTATTTATAATGATGAAAAATGCTCAGGCCTGGTTCACACAAAGGTCTACCTGATTTGCATTATATGATAATCATTGAATCCAATACATTTCTAATTAAAGTCTTGCTATGGGGTGATTTTTAAAAATGGATCTCATCCTTTCAGCAATGAACTCTATAAACTACACTTGAATATTGAATTCATATGGAGGGAGAAGTCATCATAAATAGAGATATATACTTAGTCCTAGGAAATAATAAATATCTTGGAAAGTTAGGAGTTTGAAAAATATATTGAACTATTAAAGGAAAAGGAGATATAAGGTCAGAAGGCAAAAATATAGTTACTTTATACCTTATTGAATGGAAATGATTACTTTGTCAGTGAGAATCACCCTTAGAACTGCACGATGGGAGAAGAGTAGATCTGGAAGCCAAATATTCCTCTAGGATGTCTTTGGTACTACCATGATCAAAATACTTGCATAACTAAGAAACAAAACTCCTCCAAACTGTAATTTAATAACTAGGGCACTCTAGAAAGCAATCTAATGGCTTTGATTTTGATTAGAGAAATTGATGGCCAATAATGAAGGAAATATTGACTCTGTGGTACCAGAGATGATGAATATCAGTTCTAATTCTGTGAATATTGTAGATTACAGCTTCTATTTTTTAAAGTTTAAAATTTGTGAACAAGCTGAATGTGTACATTTCCTGTTGGAGATCATATGAGGCCCTCCTGTCCTCACGTGAGACAGATAACTCTGAGGTTGTTCACAGAACTGAGGGACAAAATAGATGGACTGTACCAGTTTAGTTTATCTGCCTCTTCAGGAAAAAAAAAATGTTATCTTATATATTACTGGTTCTCAGTGAGTTACCCTGGAAAGCAGCTGAATAGATTATATGTATTAGGCAATATTTTGGTATGTAAATCTCTATGGAAATTTAAATAAAGAATTAAATCACCATGAACCATATAATTAGAAGTAAATCATGAAGAGCTATTTTGGTTGGCACTGCTAAAACTTCTTTTGTGAGATTATTAAAATCACAACTAAAAGTTTGACCTTCTGTTTCTAGAGTATGAGTTGAATGGGAGTAGTGAGATACCAGGTTTATCAGTAGGGCAGATTTACAGATTGCACAGAAGATTTATATGGTTTACAAGTTTTAACTTTTCTGTTGGGGAATAGGAGTGGCTGGATATACTGCTGAATAGGTGTAGAGAGGGTAAATTGCATAGAATTGTTTATACCATGAAAAAGAATTATTTTTGTTAGATCTTTTGCTGCTATGATCAAAATATCTAAAAAAAAAAAATTCTAGAGGAGAAAAAGTTTACTTTTTGCCCATGATTTCAGAAGTATCAGTTCAGTTCATAGATGGCTAACTCCATTTCTCTGCCCCTGATGTAAGGAGGATATCATGGTAGAAGGGTGTGGAGGAGGAAAGCATCTCAGGACATGGCAATCAAGAAGTAGAGAAAGAGCTTTGCTCAATAGTGACAAATATAGATCCCAAATGTACCCCCTCATGAACTATTTCTTCCAGCCACACCTTACCTTCCTACAGTTAACCTACAGTTAACCTTTTTTTTGTGTGTGTGTGTGCTGGGAATTGAACCCAGGGCCTTGTGTATGCAAGGCAAGCACTCTACTGTCTGAGCTATATCCCCAGCCCTACAGTTAACCTTTATAAGCAAATTAACATATTGATTAAGTTAAAGCTCTCATAACCCAATAGTTTCATCTCTAAACTTCCTTGGAGCTTTTTTTTTTGGGGGGGGGAGGGAATGTCTTATCTAAACTCTAATAGGGCTGTATGTTTCTCTTAAGAACATTGAGGGGATCTTAAGTAATGGACTATAACACAAATTACATTTAAAAAAATACAGTGATAGAAATATTGAGAATAAAAATGGTTTTGAGTAGAGGAGCAAAACTAGAGAGTAAAAAAAATCACTTTAAACTTTGTAATGATGATCAAGCAGAGATAATAAAAGCTTGAATTAAGGCATAGCAATGGAGAGCCAAGAAAGATGTTAGGCAGAAATCATGGAGAGAAGGGCAGCACTACTTGGATGCAAATGAGAACTCCAACCATCAACATCATCATCATAAAATATTATAAATAGCTTACTTTGTGTTTAGTGTGTAACCAATTACTTTCCATAAATTTATATTTGATCATTATTTCTTGACCAGAGGGATGACAGTTCCATTCATAAAAATTTAATACACTTAAGGAAAAAACTTTATAAGACATACCTCACTTTTTCAGTGGCAGAGTGAGATGATTCTGAATCTCAGTTTTTTCCTGTATGCATTTTTCTTTCTTTTCTTTTTGACTTTGTTGATTCTTATCCTGCAAAATCACTGTGGTATGTAAAGGAGATAAAATACAGAATGCACCATTAAATATTGAGAATACTCAAGAACTATTAATGCCTTCTCTCCTTTCCTTCTACCTTTTAATTTGAAAATATATATATATATATATATACACAATATAAAAATATTTTGGTACAATAGAGTCATCAATTAGAATATTATAATGTTAGGGTATGCTATTATTGTATAATGATCCTTATGTTTGGTTTGAGTTCGGCAATTTCAATATTGGTACTAGATGTTTTTCAACTTGCTTTTTGCTAAAATTCTATTGGAACTATAAGTTAAAACGTAATATTGCATATTTTGTGTTTGAAGCTGTGGTAAAGCAACTGTAGCATATATTTTTTTGGGAGGAAAAGTAAAACTCTATATACAGTTTAGTTTTCATTATTGTAGCAGTAAGATACATTTATTGTCAGTATCTTACGAATTTTTTTTCCTATGTTTTTATAAGTTGAAATCAGCTTTGGACAGGTCTATACCACTATGTAGCTGCTATATCTTATTGGAATTGTGATTTGTGTTTAAATAAGTTATCCTTTTTTACTTTATTTCTTTGATTTAACATCTCATTAGCCAGGTCACTCACTGTTGTACCCGCTAAACCTTTCATTTAAATTTACCAAACGGTCAGGTTGTTATGAAAATATGAGATGCTATAAAGCATCCTCACTGGGTGGGCAGTACTGCTTAATTGTGCAGAGCATGGATTCAATCTCCTTGAAAGTGCTTCTACCCTGTCTGTGATAGCTCGCTATGATTGCCAAGTAAATTATGTCCATGTCTCTAGCACATGAAAATGTTACAGATGCAGTGCATTCATTCTGTGCATTTATTTCTGAAATGCTCATGACCTTGGCTTAGTACAAACTGATGGTTTTTATCAATAATATTCTGTTTTTACTTACAAGTCTCTGGAGAGAAAGAAAGTGTCCTGCAATTTCCTTGGGGATTATAAACTCACCACCAAAGTTTCAGCTGTCCCCTTGTTTGCTGTCCATCTTCAGTGATGACCAGACTTTCCCGATATGGCAGGTATTCACTTAGGTTATGATATCTATTTTGTAGCCTATGCTAGTATTCCAACCTTAAAATGACCAATTAAGCACTCTATTATTGTCATTGACTAAATGCATTGATTTTCTAAACAAAATTAAAAACAAAACAAAACAAAACAAAAAACAGGTCACATAAGTTTACTGACAGCAAATGATGAGTTAACCACCACGTGTTTCTTGGGGAAGATGTACCAGAGATAATCAGGAGATTTCCAGGGGAAAGCTCATATCCTACATTGTCAGACATTAGAAAGGAAAACAAAGGCGTTAACTCAATTATTCTTAGAGACTTCTGACTAGCAACACTTTGCCTGATACTGTCATATAAACTGTAATATCTATGTTAATAAATACAGATAGCCTCTCCATTGGATTAAATATTTATATATTTATTTTAAATATATAAATATTTATTTAAAATATATTAATATAGCTAAAATGTTTATAGATTTAAGAATTATAATTCTGCTAACTATTATGCGTCCTGAGTAAACTTACCTCACGATTTACTTTATTTTAAAAACATGATTATCTTTAACTCACTTTGCTCCTGAAGTGAAAAGAGCTAGTCAGACGTTTACAACAAATGATGGTCACACATTTTGAGAAAAAGCACAACTCTACATACACTTTAGCTTTTATTTTTATTGTAGAACATACTAAATATATTATCAAAAGTTTTGTTTTAGTCAGGATTGTCTGCCTTATAAAAATACCTTTGCTGAAGGATTATTAATTTTTCTCTGGATTTATAATGACAGAGTGAAAAATAAGAGAAGTAACGTGATCTTTTAGCTTGTACTAGTTTTTTTAAAAATAATTGGGTTATAAGCACTTTTAACAATTAATTGAAATTGCTGTCAGATGTAGGATACGTTTTTACTTTAACCAGTGAGGATTTAGTTGCAGTAGCAAGAAGCATTTTGTGCTCTTGCTCAAGGGAATTGCATGTTTTTGAAAGTAACAGGTCACAGAGCACCATCTTGTACACTGTGTTGATATTTTGTATTCTTGAATCTACAGCAATACTTCTATAGTGTGTCAGGGTAAAACACGAGGTCCCATACCCATGAGGTACTTTTCAGATACAGAGTAAGAACAAAATATTAAATTAAATGAACCAGTCTGCTTTTTCTTAAGTGAATTATTGACAGAAACAATTCTGGGAGGGTGGCCGGGGAATCACTGTACATTTGTTAGAAGTGCCATCTTATAAAACACATCAGCTCTGAATTTCTAGCTCAGCATAAGAATAGCTGTTAATTAATTCACCAAGCAAATTTCTTGGTTTTAAGGAAGAGTTCCTGATGTTGTTAAGAAGTTGGTTACATTGTCTATAATGTGTCCTTTAATATAATAGACCTTTCATATTATAGCTCTATAAGAAGAGCATTTTAATTATATTTTACTCAGGCTTATAAAAGTGTCCTTCAAATAAATAGGGTAAATCAAAGAGATTTAAAACTCAATGTATCAATAGTAAAGAAAGTCAAATCATAGCAGAATTTTATTTTGTGTTTATCCTGTGGTATGTTTCATAAAATTATTATGTTTAAAATAAAATACAGGAACACTTAGGAGTAGAAGTAGGAATTATAGGAATGAACCAAAATAGTCATACCTGTCAACAAAATATAGCTAGGGGTCTTAGATTATTTGTGTGAAAAATTGGTTATGGTGTTGTTTTAATCAGCTTTGTCACTGCTGTGACTTAAGGA
The DNA here is from genome assembly GCF_047511675.1 of Marmota flaviventris. Classification (NCBI taxonomy): domain Eukaryota; kingdom Metazoa; phylum Chordata; class Mammalia; order Rodentia; family Sciuridae; genus Marmota; species Marmota flaviventris. Next base: position 27,191,943 of record NC_092498.1, read on the forward strand.
TCTGACCAGAACAACTATAGAGGAGGAAAAGTTTATTCAGGGGCTTATAGTTATGGAGGTCTTAGTCTATAGAAAGCTGGCTTCATTTCTCAGGGCTCAAGGTGAGGATGAACATCATGGTGGAAGAGTGTGGCAGAGGGAAGCAGCTCACATCATGGTGACCAGAAAACAGACAGAGGGACTTCAGCTTCCAGATACAAAATATATACCCCATAGCCATACCCCAATTAACCACTTCCTCCAGCCATACCCCACCAGCTTCTAGTTACCACTCAGTTAATCCCATCAGGTATCAATTCACTGATTGGGTTAAGACTCTCATAATCAGATCATTTCTCCTCTGAATCTTCTTACACTGTCTCACACATGAGCTTTTGGGGGACACCTCCTATGCAAACCATAACAGGTATTGATGTATTATTTTCTATTAAGGTAATATTATTCATTTTAAAAGTATATTGCTTTACTTTCAAACTTTGTCATTGTTATCACTACTCTTATTTTCACAAGTATCTTGGAACATTATGTATCTCTGAAAGGTACTTTTTATTCTAGGAAAAGGCTATTTTAATTTAAGAGAGGTTGTGATGAAAAATCTCATTTAGAACTAAGCTCTAAATCCTGTAGGACAACAGGAACAATCTTAATCTATATGGAGGGGCCAGGAAAGCACATTATAGCTTTTTAGGTAATAAAGGACAGTAACTATGATGGCATTGCTTTACCATAATCCTTGTTTTACAATGATCAAGAAGTCCACCTCTTCACTCTGCAGCAGGACCTTTTTTTTTTTTTTTTCCTTGAATTCTGTGTGAAAGACTGTCCTTCTAAAATCTCATCCAATTATTTCCCTCTGTGCAAATTCTACAATGTTTTTAATGGCTATAGACCTAGCTTACAGATGCTCATAAGCAAAGAAAGGTGAGGCTTTACAGACAAAACAGTGTCTTTGGCATCTTGCTGGTATGCTATGTATTTAAGGTCAGGTCATAAACTAGGAAGTGAAAGAAAATCCTGAGCATTCTTCTCACAGATTCAGTGAAGAATTCTGGCTCTGGCATGAAGAATTTGAGCTTCAGGTGTTATGGTGTACAATATGAATGTGACAAGTTATTCGTAAACAAATTTGGTGATAATCACATGGCTAAGATGTATGATACATTGAAGCTGAGAGAAAGCAATGGACTTTGTGCCAACATTGCTAATTAATGGAGCTCAGAATGCATGTACTATTTTTTTTTTTAAAAAAAATAGGCATTTAATAAAATAAAGCTTCAGAGTTTTTTAAATAAATCAACATGTTATGAAAGTCATTTGCCAATTATAATGTCATTTGTACATTTTATTTGTTATTTAGCCATATAACATAAATAAGGATGTAATGCCTCCATGGTTGATAACCTGGTCATTTCCCAGGGAGCCATAACAGCATACTGATACTTGATATATGCTCCCAGAGATTGTGAAGAAACTAATTTGAGATAAAATTTTGCCATTATACTTAGTAATGGGAAACTTACTTTGAGTACATAATATGTCCTGAGTAACTTACCTATATTATTTATAATTCCTGAATTGACTCAGAGTACTTATAAATCCTGTTTTAGGAATGAGGAACCTGAAAATGAGAAAATTTTAAAAAATTCCAAATCAATATTAGTTTTAAATGCAGAACCAAGATCTGAGCCTGAGTATTTGTTCTTTTACAAAGCCTTGATGTTTTGAATATATCATACAGCATATGTAATTATGAAACAAAGTACATAGTGGAACTTCAGTTTGTCTGGATAAAACTAAACATCAAGTGTTTAAAATGGCAGCACTTTACTGTTATACATTCTTGGTGCAGTGTGAATTGCTACAATAATTTTGGAAAGTCATTTGGCAAAAATCTATAAAAAATTCATAGTTATAATAACTAACAGTAATTGCATGATTATCTAAAATGATTTACTCCCAAGTACTATATATGTGTTACCTCACTTACTTTTCACAGGAATTTTATAAGACAGGTGCTATTATTATTTCTATTTTTCAAAAAATGAAAATATTTCACAAAAGATTCTTAGAGGGTTTATTCAACTACCTAAAGTCAATGGCAGAACTTTATTCAAACTCATCAACCTGCAATATGACCCTATTCAGCTTTAGCCATGTAATTTTGTTTTTATTAACATGTACTATAGAAATAGTCCTGAGTAAAAAATAAGCATGGTATATAAATATCTACTGAAATATCATTTTTAATCGTAAAAATGAGAAAAGTTCAGAATAGCCAACATCATTACAAAAATAGTACAATAGTTGAATAAGTTATGGTAGATATTTAAATGGAGTATTACCACCTATTGAAAATGTATACAATTATAAATTTAGATAAATGCTTATCAAGTCATTTCAGGTTCTGTGTAAGATTAAAAAAACTGTAAAAAATGTGTATTCTTCACTTACAGCAAGAAAAAAATTCAGATAATCTGTAGAATCATGACTTTTCTTGGTCCTATGGGATAGCTGGAGCTAGTAAACATGAATCAGGTTCAAAGTTTCCATGGAGGAGCCCATCCAAAGAGAGACAGAACATGCAACATGTTTCACCTTTGGCAATGCAGGGAATAAGGAATTGGCTGCCATATAAATGGGTAAGAGCAAATCAAGTAACATTTAAGTGGATTTTAATAGGGGAAGTAAATGCCAACTTGTCAATTTGGATATTGTGGATCCCCCAAATAAGTATAGTTCATACTTAGTGAAAAGCATTTCTTTATGTTTATCTATAAAGTACACATTTAATGCAATACATGATACTTATAAAAGATCATTAATTTCAGTTCTGCTGTTATTAGGTGAGTGGGAAGCGAGAGAAGGGGATCAGTTCCAACATTTTCAGATAATCTACAGAATCATGACATTAATTACATTGTTGTCTATTGTAATATTATGTAAATCATTCCATGATTTTGATACTTACTCTTAATTTATATTATGCCAATTTCAGGTAGCAGAATAGAGGTGTTTGCCTTGCCACGGAAATACATTGGGTTTTATTTAAACTGCTTTTATTCAAATTCATTATGAATGGAATTAGATGTACTATAAATATCTGCAAATATGTATTTAATAGTTTCCCAGATTCTATATTATGTAATGGATTTTTGTCAGTTTACAGGGAAAAGAGCAAGATGATTATTTACTACTTTAATTGCAACATGCATGTTGTGATTTAGCTCCATAACCAGTTAATTATCCATTGAATTAATTCTGGAACTTCTTAGTGTCGTTTCAAGACTGTCATATTGTTTTTCAAATATGTCACTTCTCTTGTGGTGGTTGAAATAATTTCATATAGCTTTTGGCATGAAGACCTTGCTTTTAAGAAAGCTAGAATATATTCTTCCCCACCCTCGTTTTCTTTCATGTATATTTTAAAGAGAGAGATGCACACTCAAAAAGATCCTCTAAAAGAAAAATCACACACACACACACACACACACACACATACACACACACACAATATCAGCATGTGCTTTCTTGAGCTAAAAATTCCTTAACATAGATTTTGGACAATATTCTGTTTCTGCCATATGTATCCAATATTTAGAGATATTGCAAAATCAGATGACAGTACGTTCTATCTCTTCACACTCATTGCAACTGAGATACAGTTTTGAATTGGTCTTGACTGGTATGAAATAAATCTTCAGAATAAAACTGAATTGACTATGTCTGTGTTTTCAAAAATTTCTTTTCATAAGCAAATTTGACATTTTCCCCTTCTCCCAGGGGAGGCAGTTTACTGCTGATTATCATTGCTGTTTAATGAAACTTAGACATTTCAAATAGAGAAACTAATTGATTATATTATTTTAAGGGGTTTTTATTTTCCCTTCCGTTTCCCACCCCCAACCCCATCCCTGACATGCACTATGGGAGAATAGATTTACATTCATTTATATTGAGTAGAACCAGGTTCTGTCTCTAAGTTATTATATAAAGTGCAAAGATAAATAATTGAGAAGACAGTTAACACTGTCTTACAAATCTAGGTCCCCTTTTTAACTCTCAAAACTGGGGTCAAGCTCAGGAAAATAAGTGAAAGGTATGGGAGTCTTCCCTTCTGGATTCCTATAAGACTCTTTAACTAGCAGAAACCAAATAGACCTTGTGTTTCTTTGAACTGACAATTTAAATTCTAATTTTGGCTGCTCATCTTCAAAGAAACAGGAGGCACCCAGCTAGAGTCCAGCACATAATTGGACCAAAGTCACAGTTTCTGCCTATAATTATGTCCCTAAAGTCAGATGGTTTAAACTGGGAGCAAAGCCATGATTTTAGCGTCTTTAATAAAGGCTTATATTTTTGGAATAAAAAATATTGTTTATTTTCTTGGGTAATTTTTAATATTTAAAAATTGATGGTTAAATGGTAACAATTGCAAATTTGAATCAGGGCTGAAGAGTGTGAAGTATAAATATAGAAAAATAAAAATCAATCTAACAGAACTTAAAAAATTGGTGATTATTAGAGGAAAATAAAGGGCACAAGACTTAGTATATAGATACTGTAGTCGAGAAAAACATGCTGAAAATTTATGCTTAGAATGGTAGGCTGGAGGCTTTGGATGGGACCTTGAGGGTGCTTAAGCTTAGCAAGTAATTTTATTAATATTGTTAAGCATACAAATATTATGAGCATACTATGAAACGGATAGCCAATCTTCACCAGCAGGGGTTCCACTTTTCAATTTTGATCTGCTCTGATAATATTAGAGAAGGATTTTGATGAAGCCCCAGAACTTTTTATCCATCTCACTTAGAAAAATCCATAAATGGGAATAAATTATACAACAAAGCAAAGGAAAGTATTTCAAGATGGGTAAAACAAGTGAGACAGATACCAAGCAATGAGCATGAAAAGAAAGAAGGAGAGAAGAAAGTGGCATATTGACTCAGAATTCGAGTAAGGTGTTTGCATGTTTTCTCTTAAAACTCTGTTATAGTTATTGTCCTTTAATATACAATGAGTGCTCATTAAGAAATAATAGTTTTCTTTCCTTCTGTGACAGGATTTTAACTTCTGGGAAGGATAAATCTAGGTCAGCAGCTGACCTTCAAAGAAATTCTCTAAAGAATTTCTCTAAAAATCTTTACTCTAGAATTATGTGTTATTAATGAACATTCCTGTCTAAAGAGGTTTGTCAGGGTTGGTTGCATTGTATGTAAAGATAATAAAAGAGTGATTCTTGGATTGGAATGATGCATTTATTCATGGAATTTATTCACAGATGCATTCTGTTATTGAAATCTCATAGAAACTGAAAAAAAAGTATTAGTCTTCCTAATGGTTGAATAAACTGTTGTTTATTGAAAGGACACTGGTAAGAGGTAGGTAGATCTTAGTCTTGTGGACATATAACCTGCAGAGGGTATGATTACTGCAGCTTAGTTATACAGAATCTAAAATATTAATCTCTTCCAAATAACCTGGACTTAAGAGTATTTCAACTGTATTTCACATTATATCACAACATATATCAATACAAAGTACATAAGTGACTAACCTAAAGGGAATATCATGACTTAAATTCCTGTTTATTATGAGACTTTCTAGGTGAGTGGTTTTACAGTCTTATTTTTGTCTTTAAAAAATATTTCTTAAAGGCATTCTAATAACCTCTAAAAATATTGAATCACTTCTATATCCTAGTTCTCTTAAAAAATTTTTAGCAAAACCATTGCTGTAATACTTTAAATTAAGCTGTGTAGAGATAGCAACATAACATGTTATATCTCACTGCCTATTGATGCTTTTAGCATTCTAAGCCATGTAAAATCTTTCTGTTTGAAACATAAAATTTATGGGACACTGCTCTTGATATTTTATATTTTATATGGATAATTTTTTTGTGAATAAAGAAAAAGTCTTCTTTAACAACATGAACTTTAGATGAGATTTTATATCTGATGTGTTTATACTGAAATTCAAGAGGTAACCAAAAAGGATTAGATTTCCTGAAAGGAAACATAGAATTTTCAGTCATCAAGTCATGAACGTTTTTGGACTAATAGAGTATAATATTCCAGCAAAGAGATGGAATAAAGTATAGAAGTCAAACCTTTTCTTGGAATTGGACCACATATTAAGTATAATCACTTTCCAAGCAGGAAAATAGAAGTATACATAGATGTTAGAAGTGTGGCTAATGTGTTTATATAGATTTTCCATCTATGCTGTATTATTCATTGGACACAAGGTAACTTATTTACTTCCTTATTCCTCAGATTACCCCATCTGTAAATGGTCTAAATAAAAGATAAAACACTTCTTTAGAGATACAAATAAGTGTTAAGAATATATGGAAAGTTCTTGGAATTTAATGAATGGAAGAAAGAGTGCAAAGTTGTGCCATCAATCTAAACAAGGTGGTTTAGAGAAGAGAGAAAAAACAAATCCCATACAAATGAGATAACCTGCTCAGAAGTTTGTTAGCAAATAAACAGAGGCTTTGTCCTGTGGACTATGAACCTATGGCCGAACCAAAAACCATTTTTATATCGTTCCCTACTTACTATCTTATAAAAACATGCATATTATTCTTCCATAGGAACCTTGCCTGTAGGACTGGCATAAATGAAATTTTCCCTGATTTCCTCTTTTCATGTCAAAAAAATTAGGTTGAAAATAATAAAATTAGCTCTTCCACAAACCATTTGGGCTGGACCAAAGAGACACTGAAGATTAAAAGAGAAATGAGAAGCTGAACTTGACAGTCTCCTGTCTGCATAAATCCTAAGTGACAACACCCATGTGGCATGGACCTGGAGGAGGGCACTGTCACAATTAAACCTCAAATATAAGATGTTTACTATCCTTTAAAAAGTTTACAATTTGAGTAATTCTGGCTCGGGGTATCTGCTAATTTCCACTTCTCAATGGCTAGAAGTTTAGTCATAATAAGCCAGCCTTCCAGGCTACAGAGAAGAAAGTTCTAAGCACTGAAAATGTCTAACAGCCATTCTGCAAGTATTTTAGTTAGTTAATGTAGAGACGTGCTCTGCAAAGCAATGCTCACTATTTTTACATCCACAGTCATATGCAAGATTTCTTTTAATATACTTGCGGTTTTTCTGGAGCACCAGAGAAAGGTCAACCACCAACAGCTTTGCTCCTGCCTGATCAGGTCATTCAAGTCTGAAGAAGTTTTCTGATTTTCTATTCCTATATATATCTGTGATGGACACTGTTGGTACAACCAGCTTTCCCTCTCAAGGAAAAACTTGTTTTGCCCCTGTTGCTTGGAGCACTCATTGTAGACGATTTTCAGTCATCATTCACCCAGTTGTTATCTCAGCTGCAGAAAACTGTCTTACCCAAGATCATGCCCATTCATGGGTGGCCTCTGTGCCATGACTAAATTGACATAGGAATATAAGAGCTTTGTTCCCTCAGGTTGACTCAGGACAACTCTGAAGGACCATTCCAACTCCCTAACTCTCAGTGTTGACACTGGTGTTGGGACAGTACCTCAACTCCACATTTCCATCTGCTTTCTTCCCATCCCTCCACACGTGTTAACAGATGCTCAGCTGGATACTCAAGAATCTCCAAATTTACTTCTTCAGGAAATCATTCTGTGACAATAGTTGACTACTTTCTTACCCCCACCCCCCAAGGCCCTTGAGCTAGGATGTACTTTCAAAATAAAATATTTACAACTGCTGGGTAGTATGTCAACTTGAACATACTTGTCTACATACCTCTTCCTGTGCCTTAAGGTGATTCAAGTAATATCTAATAGAGTATAAAAATAAACATTATGACTAGATTCCAGAGATTAGTGACAAATACATATCTTTAGCTTAATGTGAGATAATGCAGAAAGCAGGTAATCATGACCCAAAAATGCAAGGAAGATAGAAAGCTGAACAATACTGATATCCAGAGTAATTATTAAAAGTGAAACCTCACATGATTATATTACAGATAAAGAAGAGCATTAAACATAGTTTTAAACCATCATATATGAGAAACACACAGGAACTTCCTTCATTTGATAGAACATGTTTGCTAAGGTCATAAAGAAAATATCTTACCTAATTGCAGAGCTTTAGACATATTCCCTTTAAATGAAACAAAAACAAAAACAAACAAAAAACCCCAGTCAATTATATTTGTTCTTTGTTGCTGCTTAACAAATTGCCACAAAACTTAAGTGGGTTGACACAATGTACATTTATTAATTAGCTTGCAATTCTATAATTCATTGCTTACCGTATATTGGAGATCTCTATTTGAAAAATTGACATCATTCTTATCCCCCAGCAATTACCCCCTTAAACTATAGTAGGTAGAAAAGGTACTATCTACAATAATAAAAAATAACCTATGTTAACAAGAAAATAGATGTAACGGAACAAAGGGAAAAGTTCAAAGTGTTATTTATGAATATGAAAAAGCTACAGTTTGAAACATAATTTTTATTGATGATATAATTTTTAAATAACAACTAGCTATAAATTATACACTTCCAAGTATTTATGAAATGTAAAATTAATTTTTGAACTCATATGGAGAATTCATATCAAATATCATGAGAGACAGGACCAACAGAACCCTAACCTCTCCTTGGAAGAACACAGTAGAAATACACCTGTTAGGAGTCAAATACGTTGATAAGCTGAAATCAACAAAATGTCTATCAATAGAAGAGATAAATATACTAAGATATATTTATAATTTAGTATAATGCAGATGCTAAAATAAACTAATTAGATATATATCAATATAGACAAATATCTAAAATAATTTTAAAGCATAGACAGATCTGCACACTGTGATAAAGTCCAGAAGATTTTAAAAGTAATACTAGCTGTGTACCCGTTATTAGATAATGAAAGCATGAGTTAAATACACAATAAATTTATGACAGTGAGATGTCTGGAAATAGGAGGACAGGGGACAGGTAGGTTTTGTGGTTCCAATTTTATTTAAGATAAATTTTAACAATAGCAGAAACTGATGGAGATGTAGAGGGCAACTTTGGGGACTCTAAAATGATTAAAATTGAAAAGCTCAAACAACTTGAAATGAAAAAACTGAGTTGTAGAACTTACCATATCTAAATTTAAGTTTTACTATGATGCACAGGAATGACGGCAGCATAGTAGAGAGAGTCCAAGGACAGATTAGTGAATCACAGTACACAGTCCTGAATAAAACAGGATACCTAGTCCTGAGAGACACACATATAAAGTACAATGATGTGGAAATGAATGAAAACAGTTAAGTGAGGTGAAGAAATTATTTTCTACAAGTGGTACCATGACAACTAGTTACTCACATGGATAAAAAGGAACCTTAACCCAACCTCTCACCTTACACAAGATGGTTTTGAGAAAGAATAATGGCTTTAAAGTAAAACTTTAAAACTTGTAAGACAAAATATAAAATAATATCCTATTATTTGTATTGGTTAGAAACATTTTTGCTAGAAGAAAACAAATTCTCAGGGCTGGGGTTGTGGCTCAGAGGAAGAGTGCTTGCCTAGCATGTGTGAGACAGTGGATTCGATCCTCAACACCACATAAAAAAATAATAATAATAAAATTAAAAAAAGAAAACATAAATTCTCTTAAATTTTTAAAAATTAGATTTTATTAAAAATTATAACTTTGTCTATGAGACATTATTTAGAAAATAAATCAACAAGCAGCAAAAAAATAAAATTATTATGTCTGTATATTGCTGGGTTAGTCTGTTTTGCATCTCTGAGACCAAAATACCTTTCAATAACAAGTTAGAGGGGTTATTTTGGCTCATGGTTTCAGAGGTCTCAGTCCACAGAGGACCACAGTAGGCTGAGTTCATTGCTTTGGGTCCAACATGAGGGAGCACATCACAGCATTAGGGGACAGCAGAGGGACTCCATTTATGACAGCCAGGGAGCAGACAGAGGGAGGGAGAAGGGACCAGAGGGCAGGTGAACTCTTCGAGGAGGGCATACCCCCACTGACCCACCTCCTGCAGTCACAGCTCCCCTGTCTACATTTACCATCTAGTCAAGCCTTAAAAACTAGGATGAACTGATTAGGTTACAGCTCTCATAATCTAATCATTTTGCCTTTTAATGTTACTACATTAACAAGCTCTTTTGGGGGGACACCTCTTTTCCAAACTGTAACAGTGACAAATAATTTTTATCCAGAGAACTCCTAAAAACAGGAATTTATAAACAAAGAAGCCACTAAATAAATTGGGGAAGTCTTAAATTGACATTTTACAAGAATAGTTATCTCAATGGCCAATAAGTAGAAGAAAAAGTTCTCAATATCATCAGTGAGCAGACAAATCAAACCACAATGAGATAACCACAGCATACCCAATAGAATGATTAAAATTAGCCCGGTGACATCAAATGTAGTTGAAGATAAAAACAGCTAGAATTCATACTTTGATGTTATAAGTAGTTGCTTAAAAAGTTGAAATATATCTCCCCATAACCCAGTAATTCCGCACTTAGGATCCATCCAAAAGAAAGAAAAAAGAGTTTACAAAAAAGCCCTTAGGTCATAGCAGCCTTGTGCATAATAACACCAAGTTAAAAACAAGATCCTTATGCATCAACAAAGAGATAATCACACAAAAGGTATGTTACTCACTACTGAAAAAAGAATGAAGTATCTATATGAATAAGAGCATGGATAAAGCTCAAAAATATCATGTTGACAAAAAAAACCAAGAGGCAAACATACACATTTGTATACACACACATACACACACACACACATACATAATAAACCCATGTATGCATATTTCAGGTAAGTGGAATTAATCCATTATTATGGAAATAAAATTAGCAATTATTTTTATGAAGGTAGAGTTGACTGGGAAGAAGCACACAGGAACTTCTTGGAATGATGGATACATTCCATCCGAGATAGGGACAACACCCCCCCCCCACACACACACACACTTGTCAAAATTCTTGAAATGCCCACTTGAGATCCATGCATTGTACTATTTGTAAATTTCATGGTCAAAGCAAAAATTGCTCTGGAGAAAATTCAACCAGCACAGAGGACTTTATTCAAGATCATTGCTATAAACGAGAAAAGTCAGAACTGATATTGAAATCAAGGTACTGAAGTAAAATGAAGAATTTTTAAGAGCTTCGGGGTAAGAATATCAGAGCTCATCTGTGTTTGCCAATTTGTTTTGTCTCCAGGGAAAGGTGAACTGGATCTTCCTGACAGGAATTGGTTTTAAAACACAGGGCAAGACTACCACTGAAGTTAGACTCCACCTTCCAGGAAAACTGGCAGATAAGGATACATTCTGCTTTGAAGATTACATTTCAAAGGGATAACAGGGAGTCTTTGAGTGCTGGGTTTTTAAATGAGCAGGAGGGCTTTTTAAAAGATTTATATCTAAAAGGGGCAATGTATATGTTAACCATTATGTTTATTAAAGTAAATGCTGGAAGAAAAGAGAGACCAGAAAGCATACCTAGAGGCAGGATTAGTCAAGGCAGGGACAATATTCAATTGGTCTTGGACATATCTTCTTTCCTAAAAAAATAAAATTAAAACAAAGCAATAGAATAATTTAGAAAGGCAAATATTCCAAGTTTTGTCTGGAAATAATGAAGCTGCTGTATGATCTTCTGGACATCTGTCCTTAAAATTCATCACAGGTCAGACAGTGACAGTGCTCGCTTGAGGGTTACCAAAAGCTCAGTCCTTGTTCCTAATGCCAATTCAATATCAAGGACTCAGTTTTGACAAAAAGGAAAAAGAAAGTTTATTGCTTTGCTAGCAAAGGAGAACCAGGGGACTCTGGTTCCAGAGGCTATGATTCTTCTCATTAGCAAAAACAGGAGGCTTTTAAAGAGGTGATTCAAAGAGGTGATTCCACATATTCTCTTTTAGAGTTACTTGTTACTTTGGGAGATAGTCATTTCTGAGATCTTCTGGTGCTATCCCTAAATTCTTTATTACTTGGTTCCTATGGTGGGTGTGTCCTCAGGACAGATAAATCTGCCTAAAATGGTGAAGAAAGGAATCCTGGTTCCTCTGAGATTAGGGAGGGGGCGAATTAGGGAAAAGCACAGAGAAAGGAAGAGGAAGAAAAATGTCCATTTTAAAAATCAGGTGCAGCTGCAGAGCCGCAAAGATTGTATTCAAGGCACAAAGTGGACCACTGTGACATGAGTACTGTGGTCACAGGGTGTCTGGGAGCACAGGCATGACAGGGTCCTGTCATGTCAGAAATTCATTGACTCATTTCAGTCTCCACGTGCCTATTTGGGCATTGAATATACTGTGGTGAATGAGATCAATGGGTTGCTTCCTAGCTTCAACAGAATATTCAAGTGGAGAGAAAGAGCGATCACAAGCAGACCAAATATAAATAAAATTACAATATTAGTCATCTGTATTAAATTACTCTGAAGAAGCAGAGATATGCTGGACAATGAGAAAGCAGAGAAAGGTAGCTGTAGAAAAATCTTTCCAGAAGAAATAAAATTTGAACTGATACCCGAATGAAAAATGTGAATTGAGCATATTTCTATAGAGGGAAAAATGTATAAATGCCTGAGGGAAGAGGGAACTTTGGTTTTTATGGAACAGAAAGAATACTAGTTTGTGTGAAAGCCAGTGAGCAAGTCAAAATGTGGTCCGGATGAGGTCAGGAAAGCAGAGGCTGCTGGAACAGTTAAGTCCTCAATAGATCTCTTCCACTGCCCTTTGGCAAATGGGCTTTTAAGGGTCAATGATGTCAGCAGGGAGTCAGACCAAGAGACAAAAGTATTAAGTCAGGCAAACAATGATGGGAAGGTAAGGAAAATGATCTGAGGAGCTGGCAGGGTATAAGGGAGGGGTTGCTGGCAGCTTAAACGTGGCAGGAAAAACAAAGAGAGGGATCAAAGATATTTGCTAGGTTTTTGGTCTGAAATGTATTGAAGAAAGTATCGTGGACTTAAATGGTGGTGGAGGATCAAAGAAAATTTGAATTGGAGAGGAAAAAGTAGAGACACTTTAGGAATTCTTTTGGGGGAACACTGGAGTTTGATATGATCATTAAGCATCCAGAGTGGAGAGGCTGAGTGGGAGTTACACAAAGGTAGAGCACAGGAAATATGTGATTATGATACCAGTGATGAGAATCACTCAGGGCCCAGTCCCATTTCCCCATATGTGACCCAGAAATGCTGAGGCAAGTGTAGAAAGCAAGTTTTATTTAAAGGATAGAACAGAGAGAGATTTCTCCACAGAGGGCTGGGGGTGGGCCGACAGAGCTGGGTGTCTGAAGAAGTGGGGTGCCCTGCTCCTTTTAAAGGTTTTAGAGTTCCTTTGTTCTCATTCCCTCCTTCTCCCCTGATCTTGCCTACAGACTGGAGATCAAAAGATAGGCCAAAAGGTGGGGAAGAAGCCTCCAAGGGTGCTTCTCCCTGCTGTGTCTGCCCAAATGGGCAGGAAAGGAGCTACTTGGAGTTATTTCATTAGCAACTCCTCTAACTCCCTGCAGGGAGGAACAATTTCCTGCAGGCAGGTAGCCTTGACAACAGGTTGGAAGGGGGGGCAGGTTGGAGATATTAACATTTCATTTCCTTTATTTTTGAACCAGCCTCCATTCCTCAATTAGATCCAATTATTTATTATTTACACTTAGTGTCCTTTTTGTTCCAGGCCTCAATTACTGAGTATCCTTTTTGTCCCTGGCCTGAATTAGAGACCATGGTCAAAACAATTCAACTTGCTCAATTGACATCTGATGGCAAGGATGGGTTCATATTGCTCCTCCTATAAAATAAAATAAAGAAGACTTTCATATCACTGACACTATTGAGAATTGGGGGTACATGCCTCTGTGTGTGTGTGTGTGTGTGTGTGTGTGTGTGTGTATGTGTTGGGAGGCATAGATTTAGTTTTTAATGAGGATATAAGGATATACTTTTTAAAAAAGTAGATATACCTAAATGCAAATGCTCAGAACCTCATTTGTCTCTGCATACAGCAAATTTGCTCAAATGCCAAATCCACAAACATCACTCAAATATCATATCCACAAAATAAAGAATACATTGTACATTCCTTAGAAACATCAAGTAATTAGAAATATTTATTGTTTTTCTTACAAATGTGAGGTGGATGGAAATGACGGAATTATTCTCATGTTCAATTATTTTCAAACACATAGGCAAGACTCCAGAGTCTATTCCTGTGACTATGTATCACTGGAATAAAAACTAAATTACTTTAACCCTGTTTCAAAGACAGCCTAGAATTTTACATCTACTTTGTAAGGTAATCTTAAACAGGACTCCTGGGAATATGTCCAAATAATATTATGATAAATTCTAAAAAAAGACTTAAAGATAACTTTTCTTTTGACTGTGAAAAAAAATGTTTTATGTTGCATAATAGTTGAATAAAATACAAACCTGTAATATTTTAACAATGTAACAAGACTTTGTTAGTTTTTTTGCTCATGTGTTCTTTGTAAACAGCTTCCAGAAATATGTTCCCTGAGGCTAGAAACCACCGCTTCTCCCTCTTGTTCTAATGAAAAAAATAAAATAAAATAAAACAGCAGGTACTGTATCCCTTTTATCTTATCTAGTTTCAGCCTGCTGAAACTTTTGAAATTTTTCATTAAAGTGATGATTTTTGTGTGTGTGTTACTAGTCAAATATCTATTAGCATTTCTATTCAAAAGTGTTTATGCCCATGATTTAAAAATTTAAGACTTGCACATGTTTTGGCACATGCCTAGTAAGAGAATCTTCTGTTTTTTTTTTTTTTGTTTGTTTGTTTGTTTTTCAGATACTTGCATCTGGTTATGAACTATTTAATGCTAAATATGGTAAATAAGCAGTAATTGCATGTTATGCACAATTTATTATACATCTTCATTTTGAAGCATTAAGCAACAAAATAATGTGCATTCTCAAAGGAACTTGCCATCTGCATTTTGCACTTCAAGTTGGGAACAGTGAATGTAATAGGTAATGTGGTGATAATGAAAATGAGAATTGTTATAGACCTAATAAATTACCCAAATTATTATCTGGCATTATTGCTTTGTTGCTTGTATATACCATCTTTAGAACTCTTGAGAACAGAAAGAAGATGGGTGCATACAACCAGGGAACAGAGGCAGCCATAAAACACTGACTCACCCTCCTGTTTCTTTTTATTTTGCATGATTTATTTTTTCTTCTTTATTTTTTTCCCCATGTGGCTGCATGTCTTTCTGTTTTTCTTTCCACCCCTTCTTGCCCTAATGGGAAGTAAAGGGAGCAATACTTATTGCTCTATTGTCCATCCTTACCTGAAGTCCTGGGTCCTTGGTAATGATTTTACAACCAGATATTTTGTTGTTGTTGTTCTAAAGATGCATATCATCTTGCTACAGCCAAAAATCCACACATGGAGATAACATCTGGACATAAGTTTCAATGGGAAGAGATTTTATCTTTGTATTGCCACTGCTTTTCAAGTTCCCTTGTTAACAAATGGGCAACACATAGCTCTTCTTACCCTCCCTTTGGAAAATAGGGTTTAAAAACTATGGGTTTTATTGCTGACATAAACTATAAAAATAACAGAGAAGTGATTTTTATTTTCTCCTGAACTTTCAGTTCTTTTGCCTAAGAAGTTATCAACTATTTTCTTAATTTTAAAATTCACTAGTAATTTGATTAGTAAGTTATAGGAACATTAACTTACCAGTATAGGAGCCTGAAAATCATTGCCTTTTTTCCATATATTATTAGAGAATATTTTTTCAGAATTTATCAACTTTAACAGCATATAATGTAGGTAGATCTCTTTCCTAAGCCTTTCTGGAACATGATATTAAAAACAATTTTGCTGCTGATAGACGCGGTGGGAGCAAGTAGCAGTGAGGTCACATCTCAAATTTTAAAATATGATTTTATGCTCTTCAGTTCCCACCCAACAAGTCAACTTTATTGCTTTGCGGGTAGGAAAATCAGTTTTTGAATAGCTTTACATCCGTACTGTTCAACATCTCTTGATATACTCAGTCAATATTTTTATTATTATTATTTTATATATTACACAGTTTAATAGTTAAAACAACATTTATTCCTATAATTTATACATATTATACTGCATAATATGTGTGTATGTATGTATATTTATTCTAATTTGTTATATATGATAGCAGAATGCATTACAATTTATAGTATACTTATAGAGCACAATTTTTTATGTCTCTGGTTTTACACAAAGTAGAGTCACACCATTCGTGTCTTCATACATGTACTTCTCATTCCACCATCTTTTCTACCCTGATGCCCCCTCTTTTCCCCTCCCTCCCCTTTTCCCTATCTAAAGTTCCTGCATTCTGCTCATGCCCCATCCCCATCCCCATTATGTATCAGCATCCTTATATCAGAGAAAACATTAGGCATTTGGTTTTTTGGGATTGGCTAACTTAGTATAATATTCTCCAACTCCATCCATTTACCTGCAAATGCCATGATTTTATTCTGTTTTAATGCTGAGTCAACCTTTTTGAACTCAGACAGTTCCTCTTTCCCCTCAAAATGTATATAGCTAAAAAAAAAAAAAAGATCTTAATAATGGTATCTTGCTAAAAGCTGTAAGAAATGTATTTAGATTCTCACTAAGATTCTCATTTTCACTAGGTTATTTTACAATTTCCTTTCCAGGGGTTGGGAAAAGAGGCTCCTGATGATAAAGACTTGTGGTTTGTTTGGCAATGATAAAAATCCATGAAGGAACAGCTTATGAACTCAGAGTTATACCCTGCCTCATTAACACTGTCAAATCCCAGAGAGCTAATGGAATTGTATTTCATAAAAGTCTCTTTCCTATACATGCCAAAGAACCAATAATTCAGTTCAACTTAGGTAGCATTAGATTAAGAATTGGGGAAGCAAATAATTATTTAACTTTTAATTAGTTTCCTCTATGTTATACCTATAAATAACAGTGTTTTTCAGACAAAACAATACTTTTAATTTAATGAATGTGAAATTCTTTGTATTTTGAACAGTTGGGGAAATAAAAGTAATATAAATAAGAAAAGTTAATATTTATTTTTTATATTTGTTCTAATTAGTTATATATGAAAGTAGAATGCATGTTGGTACATTAAAAATAAATGGAGTATAACTTCTCATTCTCCTGGTTGTACATGTTGTAGAATCACACTGGTCACATACAGAGCATTAATATCTGGGATATATAAAGAACTCAAAAAACTTAATACCAAAAATCAAATAACCCAATCAATAAATGGGCTAAGGAACTGAACAGAGACTTCAAAGAATATTGATCAACAAATACATGAAAAAAAATATTCATAATCTCCAGCAATTAGAAAAATTCAAATCTAAACTACCCTCAGATTTCATCTCACTCCAGTCACAATGGCAATTATAAAGAATATAAGCAACAATAAATGTTGGTGAGGATATGAGGAAAAAGGTACCCTTATACATTGTCAATGGGATTGCAAATTGGTGCAGCCAATATGAAAAACCATATGGATATGGAGATTTCTCAGAAAAATTGGAATGGAGCCACCATTTGACCTAGCTATCCCACTCCTCAGTTTACAGCCAGAAGACTTAAAATTAATATACTGCAGTGTGATTCAGCCACATCAATGATGATAGCAGCTCAATTCACAACAGCTAAACTATGGAACCAACCTAAATGTCCTTCAGTAGATAAATGGATAAAGAAAATATGGAACACATACACAATGGAATATTACTCGACTTTAAAGAAAAATGAAATTATGGGATTTTCAGGTAAATGGATGTAACTGGAGAATGTCATGCTAAGTGATAAGCTAATCCTAAACAACCAAAGGCCAAATGTTTTTTTCTGATACAAGGATGCTAATTCACAATAAGAGTAGTGGGGATGGGTAGGATAAATAGAGATACTTTGGATTAGGCAAAATTATACTATTTCAAATAATTCATTATGAAAAAATTATAAGCCTTTTGTAGAACATACTGTCAATGCTTAAATAATTTATAAAATAAAATTACATTATGATAAATAATTTTACATTTTTCTGTACATAAGAACTCTATTGTTACAAATTTTTAGATTAACTGAGTATTTTCCAAGTCTCATTCTTGAAGAGCATCTTTGAACCTGAAGTTCAAGTAAAAATAATTCTTGGTTGTTAGGATGTCCAAAGATCAATATCATAGGTCTCAGATTCATCTTGTATATTAATGAAAGATCTAAAGTAAAATCACTTTGTAAACTTTTTTCAGAATATTTCTGGAAAATAGTAGCAAAGTTAATCAATTTAAATTCCATTTACCACCCTAACTGTTCTATATTTGGTGGACATTCCAGTGATTTGTCAAATCAATAAGAGATTACAGCAGGGTTAAAGTAACTAGCAAAGTAAGTAATAATACACAAACTGAATAAAAAATATTAATTATTGAGAGCAAAACACAAAAGATACAAGTCATTAATCACATGACTTCTTAGCTCTCTCTTATGGCAATACCTCTAGGTGTTATTTCACAGAGATGAATACATGGTTGTTCATGTTTTTATTCTTCTGCAAAGACCCAGCTATTTTGCTGGGGCAGAATAGCCTGGACAATATTCAGAATGAGATTCATCTTTATTAATCCTTTCCCTTGGAACCAGAACCCCCCATCTGACTTCAAATTCTACCCATTCTATGATTATAGTATTCACATATATCTCCCATTTATGTTTCTACCACTAGCGTTCATTCTTTTATCTCTCAGGGACCAATTACTCCATTGGCTTCTTAATATCTTCCTTTTATGTTGCTATGGCTTCCATATATTCTCTTTACTACCACCAACATAATGTTTCTAAAATAGAATTTGGTCATAAGACTTCCTTAATAAAAACTAGAAAGAAAAGATGAGAGAAAGGATTTTTCATCTTTTCCATTAACTCTTGAACTAAGACTAAATTTTTCAGTAAAAGCATTTAAGAATTTTTTGTAATATCTACTTCATATGCAAAGTAATCTATAAAGATTTCTGCAGATCCCCTTTGGTACAATCAATAACTAATTCTATATCCTATTTAGCATTTTGATTCAATTTGTACTTTACTTTTATCAAATATCACAAGACACTTTCTACTACAATCACTTCAGTTCTTGAATATCGATATCATTAAATATAAGTGATTTAGGGACAAATACATCTGAATCTGACAAATTACATATTGAAAGTGCTAAAAGTATGATTAAATTTTTAATTCATTGAATTAAGTGAATATAAGTTCCAACCAATAAGATGGAAGTGATGAGATTCATTTAGCCTTGTAACTTTGCTTTTACCATTCCATAATACTTCCCAGAATTGGATTGATTTATCACTCAAATGCTCACATTTTGTTTACATAGCTGCTTTAAAAAATCATTTTGGTGAGATTGATTCTGAAGGAGATGCTCACAATTATTATAAATAGAATTACTTACTGAAATATAGCATTTAATTTCTATTTCTAGTCTTTAAGACTATACTATTTATTAATATGTAATTATACATTTCATTTGCTGTGCACCCAACATGTACCAATAATTTTATTAGATTATATATAAAACAGAATAATATGTAATAATTATGTAGTATTATAATTGTTGTAATAATATACTAAAGAATATCATTCTTCATATGTGTAATATACATTTTAATATGTCCTTTATAACTTGAAAGGGTAGGATAAATAAACATCTACCCACCCCCACCACTCTTATTGTGAATTATCATCCTTGTATCAGAAAAAACATTTGGCTTTTGGTTGTTTAGGATTAGCTTATCACTTAGCATGATATTCTCCAGTTACATCTATCTATCTATCATCTATCTATCTATCTATCTATCTATCTATCTATCTATCTATACACACACACATATATATATAATATATAATTTTATGCATTAACAATCCCCAAATTCTGAAACATATGTTTTATTCTTATGTTATATATAGTTAAGCTGAAGTTTTGAGATGAGAAATGACAGCTCCAAGATCACAGAGATGGAATTTAAGCTCTGTTTTTCTGCTTCGAAGCTAGCATTCTCTCTACTACGCATACACACTCTCTATATTATTTTTACCTCTCCTCATTCCTTTGATCTACAAACACCATGCTCAGGTTCAGTTCTCTGCCTTCCCCAGCCTATTGCCACTACCTGGAGTTTCATTTCTATTGGTTAATTCCTTGATTAAGACCTGTTTTCCACAGAATATTTCTCTGATTCTCTTAGTGCATACAGTGATGAAAGTGATAGATATTACCCTTGCTGAGTGCTTACTGTATGCCATTGTTAGGTGGCTGCTCAGGCCCTGGGAAACAGATTCAGGAGCCCAGCAGGTGAAGGGCAATGTGAGATACAGTTGGGATACTAGACATTCATTATTCAGAGGTGACAGTAGCTCACAGTCTCCAGATCCAACTCCATTTTTGCCCCAGCCAGTACCACGTAGCCCACTTCAGCTTCAGCCTCATTTAGCCCCTGAGTCTTTCCATAGGCCTTTCTGATATGTGCAGGCCAGACTAAGAAGGCATAGTGCCCACAGGTTATATAAGTAGACACATGCCAATAAGCAGATGTTTATGGCCTTAAGTACATACACTGAATCAGGGTGTTTATGACCTTGACTACTCACTAGAAACAGCCCACCAGAAGCCTCAGCAAGGGAGCCTAACTATAGTCATCTGGGGGCCCTACAGTTATGTACCTTTTTGTTAACTTTTTTGATTGTTTTATTAATATATAAGTCTGCAGATGAGGAAACAGAAACTTAGAGAGATTTTACTAGTGCTCAAAATCACCAACAGACACTGCATTTTTTTTATTATAAAACCTACAAGTGAGCAACTATTTATTTTGCATATCTCCTTTAAACTTTGATTGTTATCTAAGTATTGTGTGTAATTTTAGGTTGATTTCCCAAAATAAGCTGCAAATTCTTTTGAAGACTATCCTAAGGAAGGAAGAAAGTAGATACTGCATTTTAAAAATCCTACTTTATAATACCCAGAATTATCCAAATGCAGATAATTATAATTGTAGTAGTTGTTGTAAAATTAAGAACATATACTTCTAGAACTTAGCAGAAAAGATTTAATGACTTCATTTCAGAGTTGATTAATTATGTCACAGGAAACTAAAGACAAAAATCCCATTATATCCTGAGACATATGTTTTTTTCTTTTAAGTCTCTAACTAACTGATGTTACCACCTGCTCATAAGGGTCACACTGGCCAGAGGTGACATTCCATCTATATTGTATCAAATAAATGCGTCTTTATTTGTTCAGTCAGATCATTGTTAGAAAAATTAGAAATGTATTTGTCACAGATCACCATATGTCAACAATGGACAATCTAATTTCTTTGGTTGTCAATCTGAGGGTGATATATTACGATACAGAACAATATCAGCAAGATCTACTTTCATATTTTTTAAGACAGCTAACCTCCAAAAGAATCTATAATTCATTTAGCAATAACCAGGCTAAAATTACACATGACAATTACATATCAAAGTTTAATGTATAATGAAAAACCTTTTTTATTTAAAACTAATTAATTATTTTATTTTTTATTCTAATGTGTTATATATGACAGCAGAATGCATTACAATTCATATTACACATATAGAACACAGTTTTTCATATCTCTGGTTATACACAAAGTATAGTCACACACCATTCATGTCTTTGTACATGTATTTACGATAATAATATCCATCTCATTCCACCATCTTTTCTACCCCTATACCCCCTCCCTTTCTTTCCCTCCCCCTCCCTTTCTTTCCTTCCCACCCCTTTGCCCTATATAGAGTTTATCTGATCCTCCCATGCTCTCTCGCCAACCCCATTATGAATCAGCACCTTAATTCAGTGAAAACATTTGGCATTTGTTTTTTTGATATTGGCTAACTTTACTTAGCATTTTATTGTCTAACTCCATCCATTTACCTGCAAACACCATGATTTTGTTATCTTTAATGCTGAATAATATTCCATTGTGTATATATACCACATTTTCTTTATCCATTAATCTACTGAAGGACATCTAGATTGGTTCCACAGTTTAGCTATTGTGAATTGTGCTGCTATAAACATTGATGTGGTTGTGTCCCTATAGTATGCTTTGGATATAACCTTTGAGTATAAACCAAGGAGTAGGATAGCTGGGTCAAATGGTGGTTCCATTCCAAGTTTTCCAAGGAATCTCCATACTGCTTTCCAGATTGGTTGCACCAATTTGTAGTCCCACCAGCAACGTATGAGTGTGCTTTTTTCACCACATCCTCACCAACACTTATTATTGTTTGTCTTCATAATAGCTGCCATTCTGACTGGAGTGAGATGAAATCTTAGAGCAGTTTTGATTTGCATTGCTCTAATTGCTAGAGATGTTGAATGTTTTTTCATATATTTGTTGATCAATTGTATATAATCTTCTGAGAAGATGATGAACAGAGTGCCTGTTCCATTCCTTGGCCCATTTATTGATTGGGTTATTTGTTTTATTGGTGTTAAGATTTTTGAGTTCTTTATATACCCTAGAGATTAGTGTTCTATCTCATGTGCATGTGGTAAAAAGTTGCTCCCATTATGTAGGCTCTCTCACCTCACTGATTGTTTCTTTTGCAGAGAAGAAGCTTTTTAGTTTGAAACCATGCAGTTTATTGATTCTTGATTTTAATTCTTGTCCTATAGGAGTCTTATTATGGAAGTTGGGGACTCATCTGACATGATGGAGACTTGGGCCTAATTTTTCTTCTATTAGATGCAGTGTCTCTGGCTTAATTCCTAGGTCCTTGATCCACTTTGAGTTTTGTGCATGGTGATAGATAGGGGATTAATTTCATTTTGTTGCATATGTATTTTCAGTTTTCTCAGCACCATTTGTTGAAGAGGCTATCTTTCGCCAATGTATGTTTTTGGTGCCTTTGTCTAATAGAAGATAACTGTAATTATGTGGGTTAGTCTCTGTGTCCTCTTTTCTGTACCATTGGTCTACCAGTCTGTTTTGGTGTCAA
The DNA here is from genome assembly GCF_047511675.1 of Marmota flaviventris. Taxonomy (NCBI): domain Eukaryota; kingdom Metazoa; phylum Chordata; class Mammalia; order Rodentia; family Sciuridae; genus Marmota; species Marmota flaviventris. The sequence goes on from NC_092498.1 coordinate 27,215,021, forward strand.
TACCATGCTGTTTTTGTTACTATTGCTCTGTAGTATAGTTTAAGGTCTGGTATAGTGTTGCCACCTGCTTTATTCTTCTTGCTAAGAATTGTTTTAGCTATTCTGGGTCTCTTATTTTTCCAGATGAATTTCATGATTGCCTTTTCTATTTCATGAGGATTGTTATTGGGATTTTGATTGGAATTGCATAAAATCTGTATAGTGCTTTTGGTAGTGTGGTCATTTTGACATACTAATTCTGCCTATCCAAGAGCAAGGGAGATATTTCCATCTTCTGAGATCTCCTCTAATATCTTTATTTAGCATTTTGTAGTTTTCATTGTAGAGGTCTTTCACTTCTTTTGTTGATTCCCAAGTATATTATTATTATTTTTTTGAGGTTACTGTAAATTGGGGTAGTTTTCCTTGTACCTGTTTCAAAGGATTTGCCACTGATATACAGAGATGCCTTTGATTTATGGGTGTTGATTTTATATACTGCTACTTTGCTGAATTCATTTACTAGTTCTAGAAACTTTCTGGTGGAATTTTTGGGGTCTTCTATGCATAGAATCATATCAACAGCAAATAGTGTAATTTGAGTTCTTCCTTTCCTATCCATATCCCTTTAATTTCTTTCGTTTAATTGCACTGGACAGTGATTCAAGAACTATGTTAAAAAGAAGTGGTGAAAGAGAACATCCCTGTCTTGATCCAGTTCTTAGAGGGAATGCTTTCAGTTTTCTTCCATTTAGAATGATGTTTCTGTGGGGCTTAGCATAGATAGCTTTTAAGATGTTGAAGTATGTTACTATTATCTCTAGTTTTTCTAGTGTTTTGAACAGGAAGGAGTGCTGTATTTCATTGAAGGCTTTTTCTGCATCTATTTTTTTATTGGTTGTTCAAAACATTACAAAGCTCTTGACATATCATATTTCATACATTAGATTCAAGTGGGTTATGAACTCCCATTTTTACCCCAAATACAGATTGCAGAATCACATCGGTTACACAACCACATTTTTACATAATGCCATATTAGTAACTGTTGTATTCTGCTACCTTTCCTATCCTCTACTATCCCCCCTCCCCTCCCCTCCCATCTTCTCTCTCTACCCCATCTACTGTAATTCATTTCTCTCCTTGTTTTTTTCCCATTCCCCTCACAACCTCTTATATGTAATTTTGTGTAACAATGAGGGTCTCCTTCCATTTCCATGCAATTTCCCTTTTCTCTCCCTTTCCGTCCCACCTCATGTCTCTGTTTAATGTTAATCTTTTCCGCCTGCTCTTCCTCCCTGCTCTGTTCTTAGTTGCTCTCATTATATCAAAGAAGACATTTGGCATTTGTTTTTTAGGGATTGGCTAGCTTCACTTAGCATAATCTGCTATAATGCCATCCATTTCCCTGCAAATTCCATGATTTTGTCATTTTTTAGTGCTGTGTAATACTCCATTGTGTATAAATGCCACATTTTTTTTTTATCCATTCATCTATTGAAGGGCATCTGGGTTGGTTCCACAGTCTAGCTATTGTGAATTGTGCTGCTATGAACATCAATGTGGCAGTATCCCTGTAGTACGCTTTTTTAAGGTCTTCAGGGAATAGTCCGAGAAGGGCAATAGCTGTGTCAAATGTTGGTTCCATTCCCAGCTTTCCCAGGAATCTCCATACTGCTTTCCAAATTGGCCGCACCAAAAAAAGTGTGCACCACGATCAAGTAGGATTCATCCCTGGGATGCAAGGATGGTTCAATATACGGAAATCAATAAATGTTATTCACCCCATCAATAGACTCAAAGATAAGAACCATATGATCATCTCGATAGATGCAGAAAAAGCATTTGACAAACTACAGCATCCCTTTATGTTCAAAACATTAGAAAAACTAGGGATAACAGGAACTTACCTCAACATTGTAAAAGCTATCTATGCTAAGCCTCATGCTAGCATCATTCTGAATGGAGAAAAATTGAAGGCATTCCCTCTAAAATCTGGAACAAGACAGGGATGCCCTCTTTTTCTGCATCTGTTGAGATGATGATATGGTTCTTATCTTTAAGTCTATTAATGTGATGAATTACATTTATTGATTTCCGTATGTTGAACCAACTTTGCATCCCTTTTATCAATTGATCGTGGTGTACTATCTTTTTGATATGTTTTTGTATTTGATTTGCCAGAATTTTATTGAAAATTTTTGCATCTATGTTCATTGGAGATATTGGTCTGAAGTTTTCTTTCTTTGATGCATCTTGGCCTGGTTTTGGAATCAGAGTGATATTGGCCTCATAGAATGCATTTGGAAATGTGCCCTCTTTTTCTATTTCATGAAATAATTTGAAGAGTATTGGTATTAGTTCTTCTTTAAAGGTCTTGTAGGTATTCTTTAAAGGTCCAGTATCCATTTGGTCCTAGGCTTTTCTTGGTTGGTAGGCTTCTGATGGCATCTTCTGTTTCATTGCTTGAAATTGATGGGTTTAAATTGTGTGTATCATTTTCATTTGATTTGGGCAAATCATATGATGCTAGAAATTTCTCAATGCCGTCGATATTTTCTATTTCATTGGAGTACCAATTTTCAAAATAATTTCTAATTATCTTCTGTATTTCTGTAGTGTCTGTTGTGATATTTCCTTTTTCATCATGTATGTTAATAATCTGAGTTTTCTTCCTCCTTCTCTTTGTTAGCATGGCTAAGGGTTTGTCAGTTTTATATATTTTTTCTTTTTTTTTAATATTTATTTTTTAGTTTTTGGCGGACTCAACATCTTTGTTTGTATGTGGTGCTGAGGATCGAACCCTGGCCGCACGCATGCCAGGCGCTACTGCTTGAGCCACATCCCCAGCCCCAGTTTTATATATTTTTTCAAAGAACCAACTTTTTGTTTTGTCAATTTTTTCAATTGTTTCTTTTGTTTCAATTTCTTTGACTTCAGCTCTCATTTTAATTATTTCCTGTCTTCTAGTACTTTTGGTGCTCATTTGTTTTTATTTCTCTAGGGCTTTCAGATGTAATATTAGGTCATTTATTTGTTACTTTTTTCTTCTTTTAAAGAATGAACTTAGTACTGCCTTCATAGTGTTCCAGAGATTTTGATATGTTTTATCAGTATTCTCATTTACCTCTAAGAATTTTTTAATCTCCTCCTTGAAGTCTTTTGCAACCCATCACTCATTCAATAGCATATTATTTAGTCTCCAGGTGTTGGAGTAACTTTATTTTTTTATTTGATCTTTGATTTCTAATTTCATTTCATTGTGATCTAATAGAATGCAGGGTAGTATCTCTACTTTTTTGTATTTGCTTAGAGTTGCTTTGTGGCATAATATATGGTCTATTTTAGAGAAAGATACATATGCTGCTGAGAAGAAAGTGTATTCACTTGTTGAAGGATGAAATATTCTACAAATGACAGTTAAGTCTAAGTTATTGATCATATCATTGAGTTCTATAATTTCTTTGTTCAGCTTTTGTTTGGAAGATCTATCCAGCGATAAAAGAGGTTTGTTAATGTCATCCAGAATTATTGTGTTGTGGTGTATTTGACTCTTGAACTTGAGAAGAGTTTGTTTGATGAACATAGATGCTCCATTGTTTGGGGTATATATATATTTGTTATTCTTAAGTCTTGTTGGTGTATGGTTCCTTTGAGCAGTATGCAATGTCCTTCTTTATTCCTTTTGATTAACTTTAACTTGAAGTCTACTTTATTTGATAAAATGGCAACCCCTACTTGCTTTTGCAGTCCATGGTTAGTGGTATGATTTTGCCCAACATTTCACTTTTAGTGTATGTCTTTTCTAATGAGTTGAGTCTCTTGGAGACAGCATACTGTTGGGTTGTTTGTTTGTTTGCTTTTTTCTTTAAGTGTGCTATCCTATGCCTTTTGATTGGTGAGTTTAGGCTATTAACATTCAGGGTTATTATTGAGACTTGATTTGTATTCCTAGGCATTGTTGTTTATTTTGGGTATTTAACTTGACTTGGTTTCTCCTTTGATTAGTTTTTCCTTTAGAGTAATACTAAATACTAATTAGTGCAATACTTTATTGATTTTCATTGTTATTTTTCATTTTCTCTTCATGGAATATTTTGCCAAGGATGTTCTGTAATGCAGGTTTTCTAGTTGTAAATTCTTTTAACTTTTGTTTGTCGTAAAAGGTTTTTATTTCATCCTCAAATCTAAAACTTAATTTTGCTGGATGTAAGAATTTTGATTGGTATCCTTTATTATTATTATTTTTTTATTTTTTAGAGCTTGATGTATGCTGTTCCAGGATTATCTAGCTTTCAGGGTCTTGGTTGAAAAATCTGCACATAACCTAATTGATTTTCCCCTATATATAATCTGATTCCTTTCTCTCCAAGCTTTTAAAATTCTCTCCTTATTCTGTATGCTAGGCATTTTCATTATAATGTGATTTGGTGTGAATCTGTTGTGATTTTGTACATGTGGCATCCTATAAGCCTCTTGTATTTGGTTTTCCAATTCATTCTCCATGTTTGGAAATTTTTCTGATATTATTTCATTGAATATATTGTTCATTCCTTTGCTTGGAACTCTATGCCTTCCCCTATATTAATAACTCTTAAATTTGGTCTTTTTATGCTATCTCATATTTCTTGAATGTTCTGCTCACAGTTTCTTACCATCTTTACTGTGTGGTCTTCATTCTTTTAAAGATTACATATTTTGTCCTCATTGTCTCAGATCCTATCTTCCAAGTGGTCTACTGTTAGTGATGCTTTCAATTGAACTCTTTTTTTTTGAGAGAGAGAATTTTTTAAAATATTTATTGTTTAGTTTTCGGCAGACACAACATCTTTATTTGTATGTGGTGCTGATGATCGAACCCAGCGCTGCATGCATGCCAGGCGAGTGTGCTACCGCTTGAGCCACATCCCCAGCCCTCAATTGAACTTTTAATTTGGTTTATTGTTTCTTTAATTTCAAGGATTTCTGTTCATTTTTTTCTTAGAAACTCTCTCCCTGTTGAAGTAATCTTTTGCTTCCTGTATTTGCTTACATAGCTCTTTAACAAAATGATCTTTTGCTGCCTTTATTTGCTCCTTGTGTCATTCTTAAATTCACAGAACATATTAATTATGAACATCCTGAACTCTTTCTCTGTCCTTTCATCTTCTGTGCTAGCCATGAATTCTAATAATGTGATATCTTGATTTGTTTGGGGCACTTTCCTCCCTTGTCTCTTCATGTTGCTCATGTGTCTTCCTTGTTATTCTTAAGTCTTGTTGGTGTATGGTTCCTATCTGTGGATCCCAGGTGTTACCATTTTTACCCTATAGGCTTATAGTGCACCTGTAGGGTCCTGTACCTCTCCTTTGAGGGGAAGAACAATGTTAACAGATCCCAATATATAACCTTAGATCAAATAGTTGCTATTAAGATGTTTACAGTTTGGTTACAATGTACAGAAATGGTGAATTCAATTATTATCTTCAATATAATCAGTAGGCTTGTAAAAGGGTTTACAGTTTGTAATGGTGGACAAAGAACTGGGGGTGAGATGTAGGATGATATGCTGAAGAGGTAGGAGGTAAGGATATAGAGTTATTATATATTAGGAGGTATGAAAGAGGAATATAAAGAAGAAGGTTAGTAGCAGGAGAAAAGAGGGGAAGTAATTTTGGGTAGACAAGAAAGTAGGAAGACAGTGGAGTACATAAAACAAACAAACATATATTGAATAAAAATTTAAAAAATGTTAAAATAGTAAAAATTAGAAAAAAAGAATATACAACACAACAGTAATATACTGTTTAGACATCCCAGTCCTCAGTATCCTAATTCATGCAAAGTACTTGGTTTCACATATGTTGGTGATGTGATCAGAAAAATAGAGAGGAAGAAGAAGAAAAAAGAAAAAAATCTCAAAGAAAGAAACAAGGATTGTTTTGGTTGGAGGTCAATATCTTTTCTGCTTCCCTTCACATCCAATACATGTGACTGTCTGTTGTTAGCTGGTATCTCTGCCCTCAGAATGGCGAATGTTACCCTGGTGAGAGGATTGGTCTTGGGTGTAGGGAATATGGAGTTGGGGCATGGCACTGGTCAGTCCCTGAAGGGAGATTGCACCCCAAGGATCTCCTTTGAGGTCCCCTTGTGTGATGTGGGCTCCTGGTCTTATCTCCTTATCTTTCCTGTAGACCTCACAGTTCTTGGTCTATGTTAGTCTCTAAAGTGTATCTCACTCACCCTCTCCCTTTGTACTTCCTAATAAGGGACTATTCTCTCCAGAGGTCTTGTATGTTGCCCTTTGCTGGCTGTGCACCTGTTGTGAAGAGCTGTTTCATATTGGGCAGTCACTGTGCAGGCTTAGTGGCTGCTGGGGAGAGGGGATAGTTAGAAATTATGGGTACCTGTTCAGCCAGAGTTCCTAACTGGGGGTTGCCCCCACTAAAGATGGTGATGAAGGTGACCCAAGATGGAGGTAGCTGCTTTTAGTGATGGGGTGTCAGGTCAGGTAGGGGGAGCTGGGCGACGGCATGGGGTGATATGTTCAGAGATAATCTCTATGGTGTGTAATGTGTGGCTTTTGTCTGTCTTCAGAACCAATGCAATGTCCCCTGATGCAGGCAGGCTATAGCATGTAGGAGACTATCTCAGTTGCTGTAGAGTCCCATGGTGGAGATGACCAAAGAACCACATTGGTGGATGGGGGTCCACAGAGGAGTGAGTGGTGGTCGGAGTTCCTGCACATGGATAGCAGTAGAGTGTTCTGTGTTGGAGCAATGTCTGGCATTTCTGCCTGGGTGGGTGGTTGAAAGTTCTGCGCAGGTGCTGATGCTGGTGGTCTTGCTCAGGTACCCAGTAGTCCTACATGGGCATGTAGTTGGGAGACCTACTCTGTCCCTGGGTCCTGAATCCCTGCACGAGCACACGGTGGTGCTTCCTGAGTGGGAGCGGCTGTGGGGGTGTGCTCTATCACTTGAAGAGAAGCAGTATCTTATGAAAAACCTTTTACAATATGTACATTGCAGAATATAATACAGCAGCAATTAAACACTGAAGTATCAGTGACTTCACAAGAACAGATTTATTTCTTGCTTGTGTTGACATTTACACTTATTGAGCAGCTCCTCCTAATATTTCTCCTGGAAGTGGTAGTTCAAGAACCCAAACCTCTCTCATCTGCAGCTTTTCTAATTGGAACACAGGGCCACAATCCTCACTGCAATAGGAAAGACAGTTGGAAGATGTTGAGGGCATTTTGGACGCCAGACTTGGAGGTAGTTTGCACTTCTTACTTCCAGATCTCTTTGTGATACAGTGGTATAACCCTAACAAATTCTATTTGGTGAGTGCTGCCTATGACACACTGTGTTAATTTCTTTTAATAATAATAATAATAATAATAATAATAATAATAATAATAATGTGGGGTGTGTGTGTGTGTGTGTGTGTGTGTGTGATTGATGTTCATTTAATGAGAGCTCAAGGCATTTGCATGGAATGGGATCATGAAGGCATCCTCTAGAACATATTCATGCCAGCATGCACAAGTGTCATTCACCAGTCATAGATAAGCCAGGATAGTGGTAGTCAAGTAAGCTCCATCCTCTGTTAATTTCCCTCTTCCTCGTCATCCTCCCTTAAGTCTTCACAGGGCTTCTTGGCTGAAGTGGTTGGAGAGCAGCCATCACCCACTGCTATGCCACCTCCTAACCCTGGCTCTAGGTCAACTCTTGGTCCTTCAGGTTGCTGCTCCGTGCAGAGGGTTGACTAGTACAGGTTCTAGGCAGTTAAAAATATTTAAGCATCATAAACTTAGTCGTCTAAAAAATACCAGTTTCCTATCTTAAAATTCCAGTGGTCAAAACTCTGAAACAGGTTCTCATGGGCTGAAATCAAGTTACAGGGCTGTGTTTCTTCTGGATACTCCATGGGAGAATCCATCCCTTTCTCTCTCCCTCACTCAAATTCTCTCCCAGCTTATAGTCTTTGCTCATCTCTTGGCTTTTGCATCCCCTTCTTCCAGCAAAATTGGTCTGAATTCTTTACACATTACCATTGGTTACCATCTCATTTTTCTTCACCCCTTTTCCAGTGTCCAGAACCTTGTGATTAACTAAAATTTTAGGTTAATATTCCTGTTTTATGCTCAGGTCATTAGTAGCTTCAGTTCCATCTGCACTAATCACCTTTGCCATGTAACCTAATATAGTCACAGGTTCTGTGGATTAGCATTTGGACATCTTGGGGGAAGAATTACTCTGCTTTAACACACATTCTCAGTTTATCTTAAACTTACATCATCTAAATATTTCAATTAATGGCATAGATTTCCACATCAAAAATTTTAAAAGCAAGACAAAATGTATGCCATCTATAAGAAATTTACCTTAACTATAAAATATAGAAAATTAAACAGTAAAAGAATAGAAGAATGAAGCTTCATGTAAATGTAATTAAAAGAGGGCTGGAGGACTATATTAATAGCAGACAAAATATACTTCAGAATAGACATTTATTACTAGGGGTAAAGACTAATTTCATAGTGATAAAGGGTCTAAGAAGGCAAAAAATATCAAAAAACGAACCCTCATACTAATATTAGAGCTTCAAAGTTCTTTAAAAAATAATTAAAAGGTGAAATAAGAAAATCCACAGTTATGTTACACTCCTTTTATAGTAATTGATAGGATAGAAAAAGCAAACAGAAAATATTTGTTGGAAAATTCATGAACAACAATATCAACCAAATAGTTCAAATTGACTTTTATAGAAAACACTATTCAAAATAGTAGAATATACACTCTTTTCAAGAGTACATGGAACATTTAAAAGGCTCATCCACATTCTGCACCATGACAAGTTTCAGAAACACTAAAAACTGAACTCATACAAAGGATGTTCTATGAGGACAATGGAATTCAACTATATAAAAAGCTAGAAAGATATTTAGAAAATCTCTAATGTTCTGCATGGAAATGTGTATTCAGATGTTCATAGTATAAATAGAAGGGAGAGAAAGGTGGGGAGAAGGAGGGTGTAACAGAGAGACAACATATATAATGGTGTGTTTGATGGAGTAGGGAGGAGACTTGAGATTGTCTGTCTGTTTGTTCATAATTTCTTACAAATTTTAGCATGTATTAGATGTTATGCATTTTCATGTGTTCTCTGATATAGACTTTTTTTTTAAAAAAATGCTTGCTTTCTCTTTTTACTTCTTCCAAAAGACCAAAAAGACATTTTCCTCATACATTTCTTCCAACTGTAATTATACAATTTATTTTTTAAATGTTTGTTTTGAGTGGTGTTTTATTTGTCCTTTTGTTTTTATTTTGGACCTGCTACTTAGTCTATGGACATCATCAGCTTAACGGATTTAGAGTTCTAGAGACTTCTAGTTCAAATCACCCATGGCAAATTGAAAGTCATTCTTGTTTCCATCAAATGATTGCTTATATCTCCTTCCCTTATTATGTTTGCTAAGAAAAGAAAGTGATTGTTTCTCTTAGATGGTATGTGAAAACTGCAGGCACTTTGGAGCGTATTTTTAGATTCTGTGAAGCCACCGGATAAGTATATACAGGGGTGATGACTTAGAATTCCATAGTGGTAAGGTAGGAGCAGATCTTTCATTCCTTCACTGTTTTCAGATGTCATGTGTTCATTCAGGGCTATTTTTAAGCTGCTTTTAACTTTTTAATCTTCAGAAAAGTTATACTTTCCTTGTTATTTCAATGAGGCTACAGTACCACTTAGAACCTGATAAAGGATTTTTTTCATGATTTCCTCTTTCTGGGAACCTGTAAAGTCTTTTTACACTCTCATTAATCTTCTACACATAGACTGGTGAAACTCTGCATGAAAAGACTGCAGTTTCAGTAATTAAGATTCAAGAATTTCAAAGTCCTTTAAAATTTTAAATATGTATACAAACACATTCATCACTACCAGCAACATTATCACAAACAACAACCAAAAACCTAGAGTTTTAAAAGGAGAAGAAATGAAGTTGCTTATTCAGTGCTTACTATTTGTTTTTATGAAGATATTTTAAGCACTGAAGTGATTTTTCTTTCATTTGAATTTTCTTTACATCTGATACTATAAAAATTTCTGAAAACCATTATACAACAAAAGGGTGACTCTTTTGCATGGCCAAATATAACAATGTCAACACACTCTGCTTTGTCAGTATGCCTACCATACGAGCTCCCTAGGACCTTAGGCTGCATGCCCTGCACAAGCACATTCTCATTCACACAGTCAAAAATACACAGACATAATTTTTCTTTTCTGCCTGATACTTGTGGTCCTTGGCTGAAGGATCATTTACAATTTAGAATTTACAATTCTTTAATCCGAAATAAGACCCACATACATAACTAGTATTTTGGAGAAGGTTAATATAGAGTGGTATGAAAGAGGATCTGAGGAAAAGAGATCCCCAAATTCTGAGAGTGGTTTGGAAAATCTAATCTTGAATGAGAAAGAACACTAAAAGAGTCTGAAGGAACTTGAGAACAAACTATAATTATTTTCATATTTGGTCAAGATGAAGAGCTTCGGTGCCACATTATACAAAATTGAATTCAGTGGTGGAGCCACCTTCATTTTTCCTTCCCATCTCTCCTCTTCTTCCTCTTATTTTTAATTGCAGGCAGAATAGTCATGTTTTCAAGAGTTATACAGGTAAAAATAGGGGAGCATATCTCTGTCTATTTTAATTGTAAGCTGTAAAGTTTAAAGAATTATATATCTGTGGGAAAAATGTTAAACACTGATAATATTTAGGAATCATGCTTATTCAATATCTACCACTCTATCTTCGTTATATTGATGAGCTGAATTAAATGTCTCAACAATCCTTACAGTTAAATATCAACGTATTCATTTTAAGGTTACAAAAATTGAAGCTTAGAGAGATTATAAAATTAATTGAAGCCACATAGCTATTACAGATTCAAATTCAGGAAGCTTTGTCTCTGAAGCCATACTTTTCCTGCTTTCATATTTTAATTATTAGAAGAAAACATAGTTATGGTTTTTTTCTGTACTGAAAGTACAGTAGTTGCCCCTTATCCATGGGGGATACATTTCAAGACCCCATGTAGATGCCTGAAACCATGGATGGCTCCAAACGCTATATGTGCTATGCTTTTCCTACATACATATCTATGATAAAGTTTAACCTATAAGTTAGGCACAGTAAGAAATTAATCACAATGACTAATATTAAAAATGAACAGTTATAATAACAATATTCTATAATAAAAATTATGTGAATGTTATCTCTCTCTTTCAAAAGAGTCATGACAAATTGGAATGTTTGGGACCATGGTTAACCTTGGGGAACTAACACAGCAGAAAGAGAAACCATGTGTGGGAGGGACACTGTACATATTGCACCAGGGACATGGGCAATAGTATTTCCATTCTGTCAGTATATGGACACTAGCGTTGACAAGTGACACTCTCTGGGTAGTCTCTCCCCACTCATAGGAGTCCTTGTGCTTTAATAGTCACCATCAAATTTTAACATTTTATTTATTATGCTTGAATGTCAATGAGCTGTGTAATCCAGATGGAGGGAAATGAGGATACTAAAGCATTATAGAAAAAGAACTTTAAGTTTTTGAAGGAATGAGAAAATGTTTCACGTGAAAGCGTACTCCTTTCTGGTTCGAACAGGTGGTGTGTGAAACTCCCTAAAGTGATGAATAATGAGTCCTTTTTCCATCTGTCTATATTAAAATAACTAACTTAACTCAGATTAATAGTGTCAATTTTGTTTGACCAGCTTTATAACTTAAAGTAGAAATGATTTCACTCTTGATACATATATTACTATTATATTTCTAATTATCATGGGTTAGACAGAAAGCCTACAGGAGGAAGTGAAATAGGGAAAGTAGGAGGGAGACAAGGATACAAAAGAAAAAGCAGCAATAATTGTCTTATTAATAATTTAATTATCAATAAAATAATCATCTTATTTACTATAATAGTTTCTTTTCTCATTGAGGTCTGAAGATCATTCAGTAGATATTGACTACTGGACCACATTTGAGTTAGCTTGTCTATAAGAACTGATATTACTTCCCCACTGCCTTTGGTACCAGGCATTGAACCCAGGGGTGATAAACCACTGAGCCACATGCCCAGCCTGGGTGTTTTTCTTTGTTTGTTTTGAGGCAGAGTCTGGCTAAATTGCTTAGGGCCTCAGCTAATTTCCTGAGGTTGGCTTTGAATTCATTATCCTCCTGCCTCAGCCTTCAGAGCTGCTGAGATTACAGCCTACACCCACCTTGCCCAGCAGGTAATAATTCTTGTACAGGGAAGAAATTATGCTTCAGCAGCCTTGAGTGAGTCATCTGATACCCTTAATTTTTACACTCGCTTGGCCCACAGCTAGTAATCTCCTTGCTTTTTTGCACAAAGAGAAAACATGAAAAGGAAATAAAAGCCTTCCTCAGTTTGACCTAAATATCGAAAAATGAGTGACAGATTACTAATGATTATTTTTATTTTGTCTAAGTATAAAGGACACACTCTATTTTCAAAAGTCCATGGAATCAAAACAGAATATGAATTCTACTTCCTGCTTTAGACCAATCATAAAGAGCTTAGCATTAGTCTTTTCCATCCTTTGAACAAGAAATAGTTGAAGAAACTTAAAATCGATGACTTTCCTTAGAGCTGTGAGATAACTGATGCTGTATGTCAAACCACCATTTCCAAGTCTAGAAAGGTGGGCAGATTCAGAGGGACAGGAGGAAACTGCCCGTCTGGAGCAGGAGTTTTTGAAGACAGACTGGTGGGAACACTGAAGAGGTAATTTCCAGGAACAGCCTGGGAGTGAGAAACTCTTGGTATTTCTGTCTGGGGAGTGTCACTTCCACAAACCCCACCTTGTTCTTATGGTGACAACTGAAAAAGATCCTCCTAACTCCCACAGGGGAAGAGGAATCAACTTTTGTAAAATAAGTCCAAAGGATTATTTCTAACTAAGGTCTCCTAAGGAAAGAGTCTTTATCAGAGCCTTATCTAAGCACTGGAAGCCTTCTTGTCTTAATAGATAGCCCAAGGGAAAGAAAGTCATGTTAGTGGAAAAACTCTTGTGATAGTTACAGCCTCCAGACCCAAGGCAACCAAGAGAATGAGATTTAATCACAAGATATAAAATGCTTCCTTTACCCCACACATGACCATCATGCCAACAGAATATTAGTTAAGAGGGTATGACACTGAAATTGATGCAACAAGCAGATTTTTCTCTGAAGAAGGCTATTTAAGAAACCCTAAAGTCAACAGATCAACTCAAATAAGAATGCTGAGGGGATCTGAAGTTTATGGCACCTAAACTGCAGCAAATACTTAACACAACCTAATACCCAGCTAGATGAATACAAATCCTCACTTTAATGGCCCATGTACTTCAGTTCTATTAAATTTTACCACAAGTCTACTTTAAATAAAAAAATTACAAGACATCAAAGAGTCAGAAAAAAATGCAGTTTTCAAAATTGAAGAATCAGAATGAGACTGAGGAATGATCCACATGTTGGAATTATCAAAGAGATTTAAAATTGATGATTAATGTCTTCAAACTCTAACAGAAAAAAAGTGGTAGTAACAGGTAGGTATTGTGAGCAAAGAGAATCAGAGAGTGGATGTTCAAGTCTCACTGCCAGATGCTACACACATTCTAGAAGAATACAAAAAGCTATGACTTAATTCTGGAATCCATGTCTTTGGAGACAGGAGTCAAGGTCCCTCAGTAGGTCCACCATGGCTCAGGGAGCAAGGAAAGAAAGCTGCCTTAGGGTTTTTGTTGTTGTTGTTAATGATCGTTTGTTTTAATTACTTTATTTAAATTGGATACATATGAGAGCAGAATACATCCTGATTCACTGTACCCAATTGCAGCACAACTTTACATTTCTCTGCTTGTACTTGATGTAGAGTCACACCATATGTATGGTCATACGTGTACCTAGGGTAATGCTGTCTATATCATTCCATTCCATTTTTCCTGCCCCAATGCACCTGCCTCCCTTCCCTCCTTCTCCTTTGCCCAATCAAAGTTCCTTCATTTTTTCCATACCTCCCCCTTCCCCGTTATGGATCAGCATCCACTTAACAGAGGGAATTTTGATTGTGATTGGGAGGTGAGAAAAGTGTTTGAGTATCAGGCTAAAAATTCTCATGTTTAGGGAGAAGCTTGTGTACCTTGAATCACCTGAGATCTCCAGGGAAAGAAGCATATTGTCTTATTTTCAGCTTGCTCAGATGTGGGACAGGTAAAATGAGAAAGGAATGAGTCTTAGAAGTTGTCAAGAATCAATTTTTTTTTTTAAAAAAAAGTGGAGTCACAATTATAATTATAAGGATTTAGAAAGAAATGTTAAAAATCCAAAACACTGTAAAAAATTAAGAATGACTTTGGTGAGCTAATCAGTAGACAAGACACAGTCAAGAAAAGAATCAGAAAGACTAGAAAACAGTTATAAATATTGCAGACAGTGTGATGTTCCCTCCCAAACCCATAACCCCAGACTAATTATGAGAAAGAAAAAAAAAATTCGAATGGAGGGGCATCATGCAAAGTATCTGACAAGTATTCCACAAAAGTATCCAGGTCAAGGAAATAAGGAAGGTCTAAGAAACTATCAGCCATTAGGATCCTAGAGAATGACAATTAAGTGTAAATGGGGTATCCTGGAACAGATAAAATGTTCTAAAACAGATGTGTCTTGATATAGCTACCTGCAGATAGATATATAGATAGATAGATAGATAGATAGATAGACAGATAGATAGATGACCTATATCCTATAGAATCCAAAGAGATATAAGATGAACTGAAGGGTTATTAATAATATTTTTAAAAATATAGAACTTTAAAAAGGCAAGATATTATTGGTAATTATATACACACAGATGTTGAAGTATAATAAACAACAAATGTGAGATTTTGGTTTAAAAGGAATTTAGATATCATTGTAGTCCACATTATTTTGTTCTATATAAAATGATATTGGCCCTAGGAATGTACCTAGGAGTCAGCTATAAAGCTAAGATTTATTAGGTCATTGTCATCATTTATTGCCTTAGCCTCCCCCTCCCAAAATGAAAAACATTACAATAAGAGGGGAAACAGAAGAAGACTTGTTTCACAAAAGTTTGAGACTGAGATAGTACTCTGATCTATTGTTGGTAGACAGCCACCATTAGGATAAGTTGAAATAAACACTTTTCTATTGTGGCAGCATTTATTCCAAGTATTTAAATAAAAGGCAAATTCAAGGAGGCAAATTAGAACAATGGGAAATATTTTGGAAATGTGGAGGAATGAAGACTGTTTTGGGATGACACACAAAATAGTCCTCGCAATAATGATTACTTGATCATTGAGTAATGTACACATTAAGTATACTCTTGCTTTTTAGACAAGAGAATTTTACCATTCTAGAGCCAAGAATCTTGGATTTTCGAGATGTGTAGACTATATCAAGGGGGCATGTTGGTCAACTTCATATTGCTGTGACCAAAATATCTGGCAAAAACAACTTGGAAGAGGAAAAGTTTATTTTGTCTCACAGTTTCAGAGGTCTCAGTACTTGGTCAGTAGACTCTTTTACTCTGGGCCCAACATGAGGCAGAGTATCATGGCAGAAGGGCCTGGTGGAGGAAAGTGTCTTAGTTTGTGGTTGTCAAGAAACTGAGAACAAATGTAAGGAGCAGGGGACAAAATATATAATCCCTAAAGCACTCATCCAGTGATCCACTTCCTCCAGCCATGCCCCACCTACCTTTTGTTACCACCCAGTTAGTCCATTCAAATCATTAACCCATCAAATGGATTAATGCAGTGAGTGGTTTACAGGTCTAATAATCGAATCATGAGCTTTGGGGGCCATTCTTCATATCCAAACAATAACAGGGGGTTTTAGATACCATGTTTTATGCTGGTTCTTCAAGAATCCTCTTCTAATATTCCCTCATAATTTTGTTCCCACATGTCAGTTGGAGAGTGAGTGATAATGTCCAAGCATAGCAGAAGACTTTGCATACTGGATTTTTTTTTTTTTATTTTTATGATCACTGCTTTCTACATAATTCCATTGAGTTAGGTCCTTGGTAAATTTGGAGTACTTTTTTGAATGTTTTAACGTTGTTTAGTCAAATTATGACCATTTCTGTTTGGCACAGGCAAATTCATTTTGCCCTGTCTATGAAGCTGAGGAAACTTTAAACATTTTATCTGAATTTAAAAACTGTGCAGTATACACTGTAACTATTGTCCAACCTGACAGCTCTCAAAATGCATAGGGGATGGTGGCACACATCCTGAGAAATGTAGGCAAAGGAATAATTTTAGCAATTGTCTCCCCACCATTATTTCTCAGGATCCAAACTATGTCCTTCCTGTGAGTAGTGATATTCAAACAGCAATTTGTTACAAAATCTATCAATTCTGCAAAATGGATGAATTTAGATGATTACCTATACATGTTTAGAAAACACATTTAAAACTATTGCTTAGAGCTAACTGGGTCAACAAAGTCAAATAATGCTGCCCTGGCTTTTCCTTCTTTGACAGTCGTTATTCTCAATTTCTTCCCCATCAAGAGAATTTTATTATGATACCAATCCTGTAAATGACAGTTATTTCTCCACTTTTGGGCAATAACCCATTAGGACAAAAGACTGTCTACTCTCAGGTCATTTGAAGCTCTGTGAAGAAATTTCTGTTGACTATAAAATGAAATTGTCTTCAATAAATATCTGAATTCCAGTAAATTTGAAATAATAGAATACAGACTTTACTTTCACATAAAATATTATACAGTACCCACTGATGCCTAAACTTGGCCAAACTATTTTTTTTCTGCTCATTTACTTAAATGGGCATAGATAGTGGTATTAAGCTGAACAACTGTCTGTTGTTTTCACACAGGCTGCCGTGTCTACCATATATTCAGTGAACTGGTGTGGGAGGAGGATTTCACTTTTTAAATGCAGACTCATAGCATAGGACAAAATCAAACATGTCCCTTTTTTCAAAATGCTAGTCAACATAAGTGGAAAAAAAAATCCACTATATAAACTCTGTGGTTAAAATAATTTCCCAATCAAGAGCAGAAAAAATAAGAAGTAGATCCAGTTTCCTTGCTTTTAGGGAGTGAATATTCACCAAAGATAAATCCCAAGAATGGTTTGTCCATCAAGTGTCTCTTTAGTACCTGGACATGAGTTGATTGATCAAAATGATACCTACAGTATTATAGAGAGAACTTTAACTAGAGATATGAATGACAAAGCCCTAATATGCTCTGAGAGGAATGATGAAAAATCCACAAGTTTAAAACCATATAGACACTGCATCACCATCCTTTGAATTCTTCAGAGGAAGCTCATTGTCTGAATTTGATATCTTTGAAATGATTCCTTAAGCTTAAGCCTGTTAGGCCTCTGGAAGGAACTCTTACACCCAGAAGAGCCCCTGGAATGTCTGAACCTGTTAGACAACAGGGAGCCAGGGAGCTTCTATATTTCTTATAGAAAATAAATAAAACTTAAGTTTAATTTAAATGAAAATCATTTAAACTGGTAATACAGTTTGGCCTCTATGTACAGTCTATTCATTTCATGCAAAAGCATTGGCAGTATTTTCTTTGACTAAAGACCATGTCTTTTCCTCATATCTTTGCTGCCTGATGTCCTTGCCCTTCATGTTTTAGTTATCACTGCAAAGAGGTAATGATATGGTATTATAATATCTGAATCTTGGACATCTCCCTCATTCTTAAAAAGTGAGTAAGAGAACCCAGTATCATCTGACAGTGTAAGATTTTAAAACTTTAGAGAGGGGTATAGAGATAAGTAAATGTGATTAATATGGGTTTGTGGAAAGAGTAGTTTATATTGAATCTTAATACCAATAATATAATATTACTAACATGATTAGTTCAGGTAATTAATACATCAGTTTCTTCATGTATGCTATGAGATAGAAATTATTTTTTCCACACTACAGAAGAAAATGAAGAGAATCTTTGGCCCAAAGCTACAAAGAAGTTAGGTAATGGAGGTAGAATTTGAACATGTACATGCAATGATGCCAATAAATTAAAAATCCTAAATTCTACATTGATTTGTATTGTTAGATGAATGCAAGAAAAAAAATTGTATGAGTGTGCACTTACACATGTGCCTAAGTCTACCACTAAGGCCTCCCTTGTATTGTCTTTTGCCAATAAGTTGTTTTTTTGCAATTAAGCCCTTTTGGTGTATTAATGAAGTACATGACTTTAATTAAGCCCTCCTTTTGTTAATAACATTCTCCATTCACTGCATATTAATTGTGAAAAATCTACTAATCACAATATATTACCCAATACTCCCTTTATTTATAGTTTCTCACATATTTCTGACAGTCCTGAAATTTTTGGCATATTTGTTGTCATTAAATTTTAATTTTCACATTGAGTTTATGACCTCTTTTGTATACCATATCTTTGTGGATCCCTTCCAATGGCTAATTTTTGTATCTTTATATCAGTTTCCAGTTGACTCCATTTCTAAATAGTCAACATAGATCCAAATACATATTTCTTGGTTCTGGAGTACTATATGTCCTCCATGTTAGTGTCTTAATTTTTTCCTTCACTACTATTCTTTAAAAGTGAAATGTCTACATAAACTTACCTACCAGCTATCTTAAAAGCCAATATCTTGAGTTTATTGCCACACTACCATCAGGTGAAGGATGCAAGCTGATTTATTCTTATCTGCTTTTATATCTCCAGGTGTTCTGTAGAGATAGGGAACAAATAAAGAAAGTGAACGCACACTCAAAACCTGCAGAGGATTTCATCAAGAGACATGAAGATCTCAAGATATATTAAGAGATAGAGACTCTCAGAAAGGGTTTTTGGTAAACAACTCTTTTGTGTTTGTTGTTGTTAGGATAAAATGTTACTCTAAGCATCTTTTTCTCCTTGTACTTCTCTTCCACCTCTTGAGCTTTACTATTAAAAAAACTGGATAAAAAAAAACTTTTAAAATATTAAATTGAAAAAAGAAAGGCAACATATATTGATTTTGTAACTACTGGGGAGCATCTAAATTGTACCTTTATAGGTGCTTTCTAATTTAATGTAGCGTTATCATAACTGTATGGTCAGTTTTATTTTTTTCTAACTTTACAGGTAAAGGAACTAAAGTGAGTAACATTTAAATAGATTTTCCTATGGTCATATGGGTAATAATCGACAAAACAAAATCTGAATCCAGGGAAAAATGACCTAAAATCTAGGTTCTTTCTCTACACCACCTTGTTTTAAATAAGTAAGTGACTATTTGTAAATGTTTAATTACTTTAAATTTTGCTTCTGTTTTCTGATTGTGTATTCCTTATCAATATATTTTTTCTCAAACTTTTCCTAATTAACATATTTAATTATGGAAGATAATGTGAAACCCATACCAATAAAAGGTTGGGAAACTTATTATAAATTGTCTACAAACTTAAGCTATCCTTTGGGACTCCTATTATAACTTCATAACTCATTTAAGATTTGCATTTTATTAGGTAATGTGTCTATTTTATAATGAAAACTATTTAAAATTTCTATTCTTAAAAACACAAAGCTTGGGCTGGGGATGTGGCTTAAGCGGTAGCACGCTCACCTGGCATGTGTGCGGCCCGGGTAAAAAATAAATATTAAAATTCCCTCTCTCTCTCTCTCTCTCTTAAAAAAACACAAAGCTAAATATTCTAACTTGTCATATTGATAACTGGGCATTATATTATTGAATTAATTCTAAGGAGTTTGTAAAATGGGTTAAATAAAGACGCACATATTCCTATCTATTCATGTGTGTGTGTGTGTGTGTGTGTGTTACTGTTTATCCTTTAGTCTATCCACCCATCTATCTACCATCCCATCATCTACAATAGTCTACATAATCCTGACGCCTGGCTATTCCTTATAACCTGACCCCTGGCTGTTTCCTTTAAATATCTGTGGACTCAGTCCAGCTACGTGGACTCTTTTGCCATTCTCCAAATAACCAAAGCAAACTCCCACCTCGGCATCTTTGCCCACTATGTTCTTTGCCTGATGTCTACATGGTTCATTGCCTCTCTTCAGTTAGGTCTCACTTAGGCATAAATACCATCTTCTCTGCTCTTTAAAAAAAATATAGTGTGGCACTATATTTTATGCCCACCATATCATAAATTCATATTTAACATAAAAAGTAATATATGTATTAAAAGTTAACAGGTTGTCAGGCTGAGGATGTGGCTCAAGCAGTAGCTGCGCTCGCCTGCCATGCGTGCGGCCCGGTTTCGATCCTCAGCACCACATACAAACAAAGATGTTGTGTCCGCCGAAAACTAAAAATAAATAAATAAATATTAAAAAATTCTCTCTCTCTCTCTCTCTCTAAAAAAAAAAAAAAAAAAAAAAAAAAGTTAACTCTCCAAAGGGCATGATCATCAGGCTTGGAGGTAAAACCACCAGGAAGAGTATTTGAAATTTCACCATGGAGATATAACAGGAGTAACCATACAACTACTCCTACTGAAGTTCTAGACACCACAGCTCATATATTGATCACAAGCTGCCCCTGGAAGCTCAACTACTTGGCTGTGGGCAATATGTTTTCAGAAAAAAATATCCTTTTCTGTGCTTGCTTCTTCCTCTGTTTCTCTCTGGATGAAATCTTGAGTGAGTACATCTGATTAACAAATTCTAGGTCACTACCTTGAATCCTAAGCTAAGAATAACTAGAAAAAACAAGTTTTTTACTTTCAAATGGAAAAGAGTGGTTCTTAACATAAGAAATCCACTAAATATAAGACCCTCTTCCAAACAAGCAGCATGGTCAGAAAAATCAAAACAAATGCCCATGTCACTTCTACATTCCCAGCTCCTAAAACAGCATGGAATCCACTGTGA
This sequence comes from Marmota flaviventris, assembly GCF_047511675.1. Taxonomy (NCBI): domain Eukaryota; kingdom Metazoa; phylum Chordata; class Mammalia; order Rodentia; family Sciuridae; genus Marmota; species Marmota flaviventris. The sequence goes on from NC_092498.1 coordinate 27,235,954, forward strand.
ACATTCTGCAATAGCTGCTAAGTGAACAAATGAGGTACCACATTCATGTTCCATGTAATTTATTTTTCTCGCCTTGTTGTCACAATATTTTGAGAACTGAATTCACAGAAATTTGTGGATACATACAGCAACACTTTTTTAAAAAATATTTTCAAATCCAAAGTACCACTAAGGCAATAATAAAGCAATATTTTCAGGATTTCTGTAGAAAAACACTTTGTCAGTTGCTCTCGTTGCTGAGTTCAAGTGAACTGCTTCCTATGATGGCCAAGGTGGTCCCTCACCTGCCATTCATGTTCTTATAAGCTCAGTAAAACCCAGATCTAACGTTTGTTCAGGATAGAAAGATGACTTGGTGATTCCTCTAATTCATATTTCATTAAGTTTTAAGCAGGTCAACAATTTATATATTCTAAATTCTTTGGGGATATATATATTATATATTTAGAATATATATATTCTATATTTTATATACATATATTCTATATATTATATATAGAATATATATGTAATATATTTATGTGTAATATATATACAACTAAATATATATATTAAATATATACATATATATTTAGTTGTAGATGGACACAATATCTTTATTTATTTTTATGTGGTGCTGAAGATCAAACCTAGTCCCTCACATATGGGAGGCAAGTGCTCTACCAATGAGCCACGACCTCAGCCCCAAAGGGGACAGGTATATTTTGACATTCATAATTTTTCAGATATTACAACATTAGTAGAGTCCAAACACTGCATATAAATCATCAGGTAGGTGTTGGGCAGCACTCTACTCAAACCCATTACTATTTTTTCAGTGAAACATATAAAAATACACCATACTAAGTATGATAGAGTAAGACAAAAACAATAAATAGCCTCACTTCTGTTCACATCAGGTTTTGTTCCCAAGTAAGTTATAAAAATGCTTTTTTGGATGTTGTTTTTGGGACTAAGAGCATAGACCTATAAATTTATCATACATCAATGAATGAAGACACTTGCTTGCTTATTGTTGCTGTGATCAACTTTCTTCATTCTACATTCAATTTATTTTTAGTGCCTTGATCTTGACATGGGCATTAAACATGCTCACTTTTCTTTCTTTGCCTCTTGATTGAAAATGTTCAGCCCAGAATATAAATCAATAAATTTTATATTTATTTCCTACACTTATTTATCTATTCATAAATATAAAACTCATGTCTCACTAAAGCTTCTAACTACATTCTGCAATTTTCAGATTGACCATCGCTGTTTTCCACACCAGCTCCCTGTGAGTGCTCAGTGACAACATCATTAACACTTTTTCAGATCTGCTCGGATTCTTGAATTGCTATACTCTATTATTTTAAAATTATATTTGAATTTATGGTTTTCAGTACTGACTAAAGTTCCCAGCTGACACATAAGGATATTATTTTAAAAATAACATTCCCCAAATAACATAAAGTTTAAAGTGAAGGGATGAACAATAAACCATTCTTGTAGCTGATCATTGCCCATTCAGCCAGAATAAACTCAAATAACAGTGCTTAATGTTCTGAAAATCTCTTCACCAGTATATTATTATTTGGTGAGAATTGCACATCATAATTATTAGTGTAGATTTTCTTACTATTACATATGGATATACATTATTAGCTGACAGTGATTGGAAACACCCTAGATCTCATTACCTGAAATATTTTTTTACTTATTCCTATTTTGACATAAATGTACCAAATAATATTCTCTCCTGTTACCTGATCTCTGCAGAGTAGATGTTATATGAATAAGAAATCAATTTAATGTTAACAGATAGACTTGATATTTAATATTTTAAACTATCAATACTACAACAGATAGTCAATCTTTCCTACACTCCTGTGTAATTTCTATTTTTCACACGCTATGAGCAACGCTGATTTGATGAGGCTTCCAAGATCATATTGATGGCTACAAGAATGTTTTAAATTTATTTACACTTTTACTAATAGTCATATTAAAAATTCATTAAAATTAGTAGTTTTATTATATATTCCAGAAATTTAAAAAATACTTTTTAAAAGAGATGAATTTATAACTTTTTAAAAAAATGTTCAAAAATATCAAATAACTATCTCTTAGTAATGCATTTTTTTTGACAATAGTTTTTGGAAGAAGAGGGAATATCATTAAGTGAAAATTGTCACTAATTCTATTACCATGCCCTATGGTTTACTTGAATTCCAAATAACCTGGCATAGATCAACTTTTCCTATTTTTCATGGCATCCATTGTTCTGAACATAAATATAGAATAATTATAAAAAGACACAAAATATACCACAGGTTTTGAGGTCTTGATTAAAGGAGGATTCTCAACCCAGTGATTAGAATTGTCACTTTGTTTCCCACAAGTTCTTGTACTCTAGCACAGTGCAAAATGGGAAAGTTCTGAAAGGTTGGAAAAAAATGAAACTGTTTTAGAGGAGATAAATTTTGAAAGGAGAGGGGGAATAGAAAACTAGCAAGAGTAATAGATTATAGGTCTGTGTTTTAAATGGAATAAATATGGAAAATTGGAAAATAATTATTATTTTTATTAATGTTTCTGCTCATGATGCCCCTTGGAAAATTTTAGTGTAACTCACAGTCTGTGTGCCCTAACTTGAACACCAAGATCTAGGATCACAGTTATCCCTTTTCTTACTCTATCTTCTTTTACACCAAAGCCCACTACCAAGTGCCGCTATTTAAGAATACTAGATTTAGGTTTTTGGCACTAGTGGAGTTTATTTCTGGACCAGTTAGCAGGGCTTGTCTTGTATGTGTAATCCTGATGTTATTTGCCTAGAAAGCCTGAATTTCTTCAACCACATAAGGTCATATTCTCTTTAAAATTTAAAATGAAATGAAATGGATCAAGACTCCACACTGTAGGTTTGTAAAATTCTGCTCCTTCTTAGTCTGACATTCCCTTTCCACTCCATGTGGTTATTCTTTTACCTCTCTTCCAAAGCAAACCATATCTTGTCAGGCTACTTCTTCCCACTTCTTCCAAGTTATCCTAAGAAACTAAAAATTCCCCAGCTATGATCACAAGTAACTCAACTCTCTTTCCTTACACTCTGGCTTTGGGGAGAGGAATGTGTCATATTTAACACTCTAAGAGAAACTCCATAAATTTCCTAATGACAAAGAGTTGCCTTCCTGAGAAAGAAGTTCTTATGTAAACATATTCTATCTAAACTCTCTGCTCAGAACTAGTCCACTTATTGCTATATATTGGATATATCTTATATGAATTCTTCTAATGAGTATTCTAAGAATTTGACCATATATAAAACAATTAAGCCATGAAAAGGGTTTTTTTTTTTCCTCCTTGATGGATATTTTAGTGTTCAGAACTTTTGTTTTCCATAGAAATTGTACCTTAATAGATTAGTTTTATTTCATATCCTTTGATCTCAAATGCTTTCCCAATTTAGTACAACTGAAAACGAAAATGATGTTTTATTTCTTTGTATTTAAAAGTCTGTCAATGGAAATTAATATTGAAATATAATGTTTTCTTTTTGACTATTCATGAGATATGGGGGTTCTAAATCCAAGGATATATAAAATATATAAAACTATCACCTAAGAATATCAGTTATCATTATGTTCTTTTAAGTACCTTTCTAGGTGTTCTCCTGAAATGTATTTTCCTAAGAAAATGCATCACAGCGCTTATTGTTTCTTAGAGTAATTTAGGAGAGAATTAAGTTTTCCTAATTTCCTTGGCATCATCATTATTATTATTATTTTGATAGTGACAAAAAATGTTGGGGCATTCTACCTCTGAGCCATGTCTGCAGGCCTGTTAATATTTTATTCTGAGATGAGGTCTTGCTCAGGTGCTGAGGGTTTCACTAAGTTAACGAGGCTGGGCTAGAACTTGCAATCCTCCTGCCTCAGACTCCCAAATCCCTGTGATTATAAATATGTGCCATCACACCCAGCCCAATTAGACATAATTACAGCTAACCATTAAATTATATCATATACATATCCTAGTTTATAACTTTTATACAACTTTCTTGAGAATTATACATGTTTGTATAAGTAGGTCTAGTTAATTAATTTCAACTTTGTAGATTTGATTTTTCCTTTATCCAAAGCATATAAGGTGATAAAGGAATATATAATGCAAATATAGATGTCTTTTTTCTACTTTTGTTGATGCCATTTTTATATACAAACAAGCACAAAATAAATAATATGCAGATTGTCAATTTTTTAAAAATTAGAAATGATATAAAATTTCTAAAAGCATAATGCTAACCAAAAAATTGAACTTGGAGAAATAGAAAATCTGAGTAATTCTAAAATTGTTATAAAAAATTGAAACAATAGTTGAAAATCTTGCCATAGTAAAAAGTATCCAGACTCAAATGATTTTCAGAGGGAGTTCTTAGATATAATAGCATGAAATAATATGTATATCAGAATATACATATTAGCATAATAGCATGATATAATATGTATGTCAAAATATATATAAGCTATTCCAAAGAACATAAAAGAAAAATGCTCCCCAATTCATATTTCTTGCCATAAAATCAAAGCTGAATGAGAAAAGACTAATTGAAACTATTCTCCCTTATGAAAATATGTGTAAAACTCTAAAAGAAATAGTAAACAATGTATAAGATATAATACATTATGTAACATAATACATTGTATTATAAGATGTATACAATGTATATGATGTAATAACTTAGTTTTTATTCCAGGATTATAATTCTGCCAATAGAACATAAAAGTATAGCTCATAATAACAATCTAAGTAGCACAATTATAGATATTCATAATATCTGATACTAAACGTGGAACAAAGAGTAATTCAAAGGAAACCCTTTTACCTGAAAAAGTGAACCCACAAGAAAAATCTTAGAACAAAGACAACCTTACTGGTGAATTGATAAACCTTACTATTAAAATCAGAAGAGAGATCTGCCTTGCCAACCAGCACAGGAACCAGGGCCCAGGGTAGGCCAGTGTTGCCCCCCTCCACATCACCCTGGAGCCCAGGTCTAACCCACTTCCATCTTGAGACACTGAAGCCATCCCCATAAATTTCCCCATGCAGTATCCTCTACCTTGGGACAACAGACAGGGCCTAGAAGCAACTACATCTTGGAGCAGGCATCCCAAAGCCAGTGTAAGGCCCACCCTTTCAGCCCCATCTCTGAGAGATGTTGCATCCATCTTGGGGCACCCCCTCTGCTATCTCGAGTTTTCTCCTGCTATTGCCACCACCACCTATAGTTACAGTACATCCATCCTGGGATACTGGCAGGTTCTGGAAGCCCAACATGAAAGAAAGAAAACTTAAGACCAAAATCTCTAATGAACATAGATGCAAAAATTCTCAATAAAATTCTGGCAAATCAAATACAAAAATATAGTACACCATGATCAAATGGGGTTCATCTCAGGGATTCAATGTTGGTTCAACATCTGGAAATCAATAAATGTAACTCATCACATTAATAGACTTAAAGATAAGAACCATATTATCATCTCAATAGATGCAGAAAAAGCCTTCAACAAAATATGGCACTCCTTCCTGTTAAAAATACCAGAAAATCTAGGTATAACAGGAACATATCTAAACATTGTAAAAGCTATCTATGCTAAGCCCCAGGCCAACATCATTCTAAATGGAGAAAAATTGAAAGCATTCCCTCTAAAAACTGGAACAAGAGAGGGATGACCTCTTTCACCACTTCTATTAAAATAGTTGTTGAATCACTGGCCAGAGCAATTAGACAAAAGAAATTAAAGGGATATGGTTAGGAAAGGAAGAATTCAAATTAGCACCATTTGCTGATGATATGATTCTATAGCTAGAAGACCCACAAAGTTCCACAAGAAAACTTCTAGAACTAGTAAATGAATTCAGCAAAGTAGCCGGATAGAAAAGCAACACCCATAAATCAAAGGCATTTCTGTATATCAATGACAAATCCTCTGAATGAGAAATGAGGAAAACTACCCCACTTACAATAGCCTCAAAAAATAAAATAAAATAAAATACTTGGGAATCAACTTAACAAAAGAAGTGAAAGATCTGTACAGTGAAAACTACAGCATGCTAAAGAAAATAATAAAGAAGACCTTAGAAGATGGAAAAATCTCCCTTGTTCTTGGATAGGCAGAATTAGTATTGTCAAAATGACCACACTACCAAAAGCACTATACAGATTTAATGCATTCTAATAAAAATCCCAATGACAATGCTCAAAGAAATAGAAAAAGCAGTCATGAGATTTATCTGGAAAAATAAGAGACCCAGAATAGCTAAAGCAATCCTTTTTCTAGTCAGAAGAGTAAAGCAGATGGCATCACTATACCAGACCTTAAACTATACTACAGAGCAATAGTAACAAAAACAGCACAGTATTGGCACCAAAATAGACTTGTAGATCAATGGTACAGAATAGAGGACACAGAGACTAACCCACGTAATTACAGTTATCGTACATTAGACAAAAGCGCCAAAAACGTACATTGGAGAAAGAGCCTCTTCAACAAATGGTGTTGGGAAAACTGGAAATCCATATGCAACAAAATGAAATTATACTTTTATCTCTCACATGCACAAACTCAACTCAAAGTGGATCAAGGACATAAGAATTAAACCAGAGACATTGTGTCTATTAGAAGAAAAATTAGGCCCCAATCTCCATCAAGTTAGATTAGGCCCCAACTTACTTAATAAGACTCCTATAGCACAAGAATTAAAATCAAAAATCAATAAATGGGATTGTTTCAAACTAAAAGTTTCTTCTTAGCAAAAGAAACAATCAGTGAGGTGAACAGATAGGCAACAGAATGGGAGCGAATTTTTACCACAGGCACGTCAGATAGAGCACGAATCTCTAGGATATATAAAGAACTCAAAAATCTTAACACCAAAAAAAAAAATTAAATAGCCCAATCAATAAATGGGCCAAGGAACTGAGGAGACACATCTCAGAAGATGATATACAATCAATCAACAATACTATGAGAAAAATGTTCAACATCTTTAGCAATTAGAACAATGCAAATCAAAACCACTCTAAGATTTCCTCTCACTCCATTTAGAATGGAAGCTATTATGAAGACAGACACCACTAAGTGTTGGCAAGGATGTGGGAGAAAAGGCACACTCACACATTGCTGTGGGACTGCAAAATGGTGCAGCCAGTATGGAAAACAGGTATGAAAAAACCTTGGAAAACTGGGAATTTTTCTATTCCTCTCCTTAGTCTATACCCAAAGGACTTAAAAACAGCATACTACAGGGACACAGCCACATCAATGTTTACAGCAGCACAATTCACAATAGCTAAACTGTGGAACCAACCTAGATGCCCTTCAGTAGATGAATGGATAAAGAAATGTGGTATATATACACAGTGGAATATAACTCAGCTTTAAAAGAGAATAATATCATGGCATTTGCAGGTAAATGCATAGACAGAGTTGAAGAATATAATGCTAAGGGAAGTTAGCCAATCACCCCCCCCCAAAAAAAAAAAAAAGATGTTCAAAAGAAAATCAGAAGAGAAAATGACTCATCATTTTTTCCATTCATTCATTCCATTGCTATTCCAAAAAGACAAATCAAAAAGAAGAGCCAAATGACCTCTAGGATTGAAAAGGAACACAAAGTGTCATTTTAAAATCCGTTTTTAAAAGCAAGTAAATTTAATTCTATGGAATTACAAAACTCAAAGCTATCATTCAAAACAATAACAAATACGTACAAAATTAGAAAATGTTTTTGAAGGCAATTAAGAAAATGCAAAAGAGAAATTCACACTGTTTCCACAGAAGGCTGGTATCATAAAGATTCATTTTCTTTCACATTGTATGTTGATTTAATATAAATGTTTCAAACAAGAATTTTTGTCTTTTCTGAAAGCTAATTCTCACAATGATCTGAAAAATTAAAGATCCAAATCCAAGATATTCTTAATGGAGAACATCAAGTGAAGATATTGAGATATAAAATATCAGTTCATTATAAATTATTAATAATTAAGACAGTTTATATTGGAATGGTGTTAGATAGAAACTGTTCATTAAGTATGGTTTAACACATTTTTCAGCATGTACCATATTCTTATTTTATTTTAAGGTTTAGTAATATAACAATAGTGTAAGCAAAACTGTTCTTCTGGGGTTGATGGTATAGCTAAATGAATAAGAAAAATGGTGATGTTTGCTATGGAGTGTGTGTGAAGGGACATGAAGTGTTAAATAAGGAAACTAATAAAGTCCTCATTGTAAAGATCACATTAATGTCCAAAGCTAATAGAAATGGCAAGTGACAGGACACATTCTGATGTATCACAATAGATGTTGGTGGGGAAATTACTATTTGATTAATAGTTCTGAGGAATTAGTTAACAATATGAATGTAGGATTTTTAAAAATTTCATATAAAACCTTTGAAAATCAAATTAACTTAAAGCTTAAATATAAATTACAAAGCTTCACATATATAAGAAAACAAATACTGGGGTATACACTTGGATATTGGAATATAGGAGGATATTTTTTTTTAAAAAAAGACCTATAAAAGAATCAATCCCCCCACAAAAAGAAGTACAAATTTGACTATATTAAAATGATTTAAGGATACTATAAGTCCCAAACCAGGACAAGATATTTTTAAAATATACCTTGAATTGAAAAAAAAATATTAGTATCCAAAATTGTTTTTAAATGCCTTATAAATTAATAAGAAACAAGCATTCATAAGAAGTAGTTTAATAAGAAATAGATCTTGCCTGCACCCACTGAGACAGCAGGAGTAGAGGACAGGTATGAAGTGAGCTATGCTTTCAAACACATGCTGGGTGCTCCTTTGAGCGTAGACCCCAGGAAAGTCAAAAAGAAAGCAGTGCCATTTCCTGGAAATACCTGACATGGGGATTGTGGCTGGGGAAGCAGTGAGCAGTGATCCAATTTGGTTGCCTGCTGAAGGCTCAGCTGAAGGACTGGATCTGGGATAAGGGAAAAAAGGATTTAAGAGAGATTCCAAGGTGTTAGGTTGAAAAATTAGAAGATAATATAGAAAAAAAAAATACTACATCTTAATCATACATTCTCCTTTAGTATTTTTCTCTATATTGTCTGGTAGATTGAGAGAGTCCATCTTCCTATGCTCAATCAGGAATATAGAGATCAGTAGAATACTTTGATGTTCACTTTTAAAAACACCAGCAATTACATTTTAAAAAATTGCCTATGAGAATATTTAGAATTATGGATACCCTCCACTAAGTTTACTGATAAAAATTTTTCTAACCTTGACGGATAAACCAAAGAGAGTTAAGGAGAAGCAAAACGTCCCATTAGGCTTTGTTTTGACATCTCTATTTGAAAGAGGTTCTTCTTCTGAAGAGGAAAAGCACCCCTTGGAATTGCTGGCTTCAGCTGCTACAGGCAACAATGATTTCCTTCACTTGTTTCAAAAAGGTCAGGAGACTGCAGGGGAGACCCAGCATGACAACTATTATAATTAGGAGAGAAACTGCATGTACTCTAGAAAATTCCACATGCCATTGGGTACTATGCTATGTTTATGCCAAGGGGCCATGAACTACAGTATAAAGGGCAATCTGTGTCTGGGACAGACCGTTTTCGTCTCTAATGTGTGTGCTTTAAGGGAGAAAAGGATTTGAACCAAAGATAAATGGGATAATGTAATTGAATAGTTAGAGGTGATTTTACTATATGCACTTGTTTTCTGATCCATATACTAGTAAACCACATCAGGGCAGTGTGCTGTAATATTTTCTTTTCTCTTCTTACTTACTTTTTTTTCTTTTTTTTTTTAAACAAAGCCTTTCATATAAAGGTGAAATCAATACTTAGGTGAAGAGCTACATTGTGAGGTTGGTATTTTGCCAGCAAGTTTCTGCTCAGTTACCACAGCTGATAAGTGCCGTTATATGGTGCTGAGAGCCACGGCTGAGTCTGTATGGCCCCTGGCATTTTGCCAACAGTATTGATTGACAGGCGAGGCATTACTATCCGCCTCTGCCGCAACTTTTGAGTTCTCGCACTATTTTGGAGTTCTCGTGGGGATTTCCGGGGATTCCCCGAGAGTTCCCATTGGTTGGGGAAGTGCAGGAGGAGGGATTTCCGGGAGAGATATTTCCGGCTGGGGGTTCCTGGACAAGCCTCGTGGCGCGTTCGGGAGGATTCCCGGGGAGCTGTGTGAAGTGTTTTCCTGCAGTTTAAAAATAAAGTTTGTTCCTGCTTCAGTGGCTCGTGATTTGTGCCCAGCCAGACTGCGGCAATATGGCTCATTAAAACATTTTAGCTTCTCTGGCTTTGTGTACTTGAAGAATTATCTTTACAAATCCCTGACTACCTGAAATTCCTTGATGGCTACCTGAACCTCCTTACTTTATTCAGTAGGAGCCCACCCAATTCCTTCTATAGCTTAAGGCTTTATTGGTTTCCCTTGTCTTTATAATATTGTGTATTTGTGTCTGTGGTGATAATGGGGGTTGCGGGTTGCCATAGGTTAGACTTGTGTAATGCTCACACAAAGTTTCTATATAAAAATGAATTCTTATTGGTTGGGAATGTCTTTTTATTGTTTATTTTAAGATCATGCTTAATCATCTTTCCCCTAATGATATTGGATTTTCTCTCAATATTTCTTGAGTAAAATAACAAAGTCCCATTCCTATGTAGTCCAAACAAGGCAGATAAAGCTGTGTGCTAATACTAGTCAGCAAGTAGATTCAGCCTGGGTGGGGTTGGGGTTAGGGGGAATGAACTGAAAAATTACATCCCTTTCTGAAATGATGGAAATATTTTATATCTTGTTTTAGGTGGTGACTCTATGGGTGTATATGACTATAAAATTCACTGTGCTTAATAGCCAATACTTTGTTCTCTGATAGGTAGGTGTATTATGCTCTAATAAAACATAATTATGAATATATCCTTTTTTCACCCTGTGCCTTTCAACTCCTATTTATCTGATGCATCACTTGTTCAGATGCCATCCACATTGGTAATCTCTGCTTCTTCAACATACACTTAAAATGTGGGAAAGACAAGAAATAATAAGATAACTAGTAGATATTTCAAGAAATAAAAGTAATCATCAGGTACCAAACTTCTATAGAAAAGATAAAATTTTATATTGAATCTTCAAAATACATTTTGTAACATAACGAGTACCATCATATATGGAGGAAACAATTAGCAGAAAGAAAATTTCCTTGCAAGTAGACAGAGGGGATGGGGGCAGGGGAGAATTAAGGTAAGAACAGTAGTAGGTATCTGACTTAGCTTTCTTAGGTACAAACATAAATATGCCACAGTGAATCTCATCATCGTGTATATTCACAAGACACTAATTTAAAAAATCTATAAGTAAATAGAAATAAGAGCAGAGAAAGGGAACAGGGGGAAAGAGGAGGGGAAGGAAAGGGGAAGTACTGAGGGCTGAATTCAAACAACTTATATTCCATGCTTTTATAATATGTGAAAATGAATCCATATGTGTATATATACATATACATATATATATATATATATATATATATATATATATATATATAAAACTAAAAATAATCAATAAAATAAATATAAAAAAGAAAATCTTGTAATAATTATATGGGATTTGAGAAGTCATTTTGTTACCTACAGAAAATAAAATAAACGTGACCATCTTCCTTTAGAAATGTCCAATTTCCTTAATTATAGATGAGAGGAAGTCATCAAAGCGTTCTTTCTAAATCTCCCTGTGAAGTTCTCTCTGTATTTTCACCTGCATCTATACCTACATAAATATTCTAAAAATAAAGATAAAGATTTCAGAGTTCAAAAAAAAATTAGGAATTAAATGAAAGAGTATATACATAGGAATGAATGTCTGAAATAAACCAGAAGTCAAGATCATCTGAGAAGAGAAGATCAAATAACTGGAATGCCAAGTGACTGGAAAGATGTGATAAATTAATATGTAAAAGATTTGGAATAAAGGATACAAGTATCTTTGATGTTAGTGGATTCAGTTTCTAAACAAGGGGCATTCTCTGGGCCTCATGACAATAAAAATATTTCGCCTCAATTATAGGAATTCTCATAGCAATTCATATCAGCTGGCAACAGCTACTTGATAAATCACTTTATCATAAGCCAAGAATTAAAATCACTAAGGAAGAACTGTTAAAGTTTTGTAGAAGACTGCACCGAGGTAGTAGTCGATCATGAGAGTTAAGGGATGATAGAGAAACAAGGGCAATGAAGAGAAATGAGGAGCAACATAGATACCTATCTTCATGCTTAGTGAGTTGAGAGATATGAAAGGTAAAACACCTTCATATGAAAAAAAAACTCTCATGAGGCATTACCCTTAGAAGAAACCTGGTTGCAGTTAAAACTAAGAATCATAAAGAATGTTGAAGAAATCTAGGATCATGTTGATTGTAGCCCCTGGGTACTACTGAATGCAGTAGAAGCACTAGGGTTTCCAAGAACACATGTGATGAGAGCCGATAAAGTAATACTGGAAGTCTGTGGAAATGAGAATCGGCTTGAAGAAGGATGGCATGACATTTGTCCAAGGAAACTGTGGGGTTGAAATTTCTGAGTTTGGGTGAAGTCTTGATATTGATAATGACCTAAGAAGGAGAATATGAATTAATGACCAAGCTGTCACAGGGATCAAATTATAAAATGAGACATATGTGAATAAAAGATACCTCTTAGAATTATGATCTGCCACTTAATTCAAAGGTACATTTAATTAATATACACAAGCAAAGCAAGGAGAGGATTTAAGACACCAAGGACATCTCCCCTATTTCTACTCATGTCAGGCCTACACTCTCTGACTTACAATAATAAATTCAGTCTCTAACCAAGTACGTGAATTACTGCATGGAGCAAAGATTGTTCATGTTGTAAAACAATTCTATTTCATACCTAGAAAGCTACATATTTTACATGACATTTTCTGTAGTGTCATGCTTACTGAAACCATAGATTCTATATTTGCTGACTATAAATAATCCCAAATTAGCATCCATTTTCTAAAAAGATCCTGTTGATAAGAACGAGCTTATTAACAAACACAAGCAGTGTGTATGTCAGGAAGTCTGGCTGTCAAATTTACAAGATAAGGTTGTATCACTGCTTCTCCCACCCCAAGTACATATCCTCATTAACGGGACTAAAATAAATCATAAGCAGCTGATTTCATGACTTTCTGCATAACGAACATTATTTTCTGGGCACTTTTTCTTTTTAACTTTCAAGCCTGGTCAATATTCCCCTATGAAGATAAATCTGAAACAAATATCTGAGAGTTTTTCTAATTATTGTAATATAATTCCCAAGGGAGATCAACACAAAAGCTTCATTTGGATCCTCCCATTATAGATATACAAAGGATGAAATGTCCTTTCTGCTTATAGTTGAGTGTGACAAACATTGCACTTTTAGGTAGATTTCCAGGACCTAGAGGTGAAAGTAAGAGGTAGAGAAACAGCAGCTGCCCAAGCTACACACAGTATGTCCTTCTTCCAGTTCCCCAACAGCAGCCTGTGCCTGCTCACTGGCTATAGACAATGATGAAAGAAGCCAGTCACAATGGTACATGCCAGTAATCCCAGCTACTAGAGAGGCTAAGGCAGGAAGATCTCTAGTTCAAGGCCAGCTTTAACAACCAAGTGAAGCCCTAAGCAACTTGTCAAGACTGTCTTAAAATAAAAAATAAAAAGATCTGGGGATGTGGCTCAGTAGTTAAGTGACCCTGAGTTCAATCCCTAATACCAAAAATAAAAAAATTGACTTATAGGAAACTGACCTTGAAGTACCATGTTGGTAAGAATCCAAATGGAGAGAAGTTTAACCAGATTTGTCAAATTCACGAAGTGCTGTCTAATGTTGACAGAGAGAATTGAGACAGGAAGATGGACAGAAGATAACATTCCATGGTGAAGGAGATCAAGAACCAGGACTAGGGTCAGGAGATATGATCATTGTGCTAGATCAGGACCAAGATGATTTTACTCAAAGAGGAGACCTTTTTGTGTGTAGGGACATACAGCTGAGTGAAGCTTGTGTGGCATGTCAGTGTATCACAGGCCATATGGAAAGGGTCACATGATCACTGGGTTTAAGGTAAACTTTCCTGTGAATGGCTTTCTCTCTCTTGGTGAGCTCTCTTTTCTGGAAAGACTCTTATCTAAGAGGAAGGAAGTGGAAGAGAATGATTGAATAGGCCAAGTAGAACTGATGAATTTTGATCCAAATCTGGAAAACTGATGTCATTTATTAGGGAAGCATGGGAGGATAATGAACTTCATCCCAGAGGACAGTGTCACTCCTGTTTATGGAGTCAGTGAACACCCAGTACTGAATGAGTGAAGGATGTTAATCATAATATGCTGACTACTTGCTATTGTTATTATTTTAATATTCAACTATAGTAACATTTTAAAAGTAAAATGAAGAGTTAAACATATAAAAGCTCAAAAATATTTTGCATTATAATCTTTAGGGTTAAAAACTAATTTCATCTAAGTTAATAGTTCCATTTTAAGTTTGTGATAGTTCATTTAAAAGGCAAGCACTCATTGGCTTATGTATTATAGAAGGGCCTATAAGACTTGAGAGAATTACCATATTGGGTTTTGTTGAATATGTAGAATTGATGAAAGAAATTCTTTTTTCTACTAAACTAAGATAGACAGTATATCAGTATTTTACAAAATAATTAAATGAATTTGGAAATATGGAAAGATTTCTCTAATTTTTGACAAAGTTTTATATTCTGGTTTATTTTGTTTACACAGTCGCTTTATGAATTCTTTGATTGAATGCGTATATGTGTGCAGGCATACCAGATTATAGCAAGTCCTATTAAAACTTACGTTTGCATTACTTAGCCATTTTATTATTATAAAATTAGCTCAGTAAGTCAAAGATGTGAGGTGTCCCTAGACTCTCCTGTGTGAGACAATGCAAATAGGTTTAGAGGTGAAATGATCCGGTTATAAGATCCTTAACCTAATCAGTGAATTAATCTTCTGATATAGACTGAGTGGTGACTGTAGGCAGATCAGGTGTGATTGAAGGAGGTGGGTATTGGGTCTGTGTCCTTGATATATACATTTTGTGAGAGGAGCTTAGTCTCTCTGCTTCCTGGTACCATGTCTCCAGTGGCTTTCCTCTACTCCACTCTTCTGCCATAATGTTCTGCCTTACCTCAAGAGCCAAGGAATAGAGCCAGCAGTCTATGGACTGAGACTTCTGAAACTATGATACCCCAAATAAATTTTGCTCCTCTAATTGTTTTTGTTAGGGCTTTTGATGACAACAATGAAAAAACCGACTAGAACACCCTCAGTAATTACTTTCCTGGTCCTACTCACAACCCCCGGCTGTCCCCCAGCCACAAAGACACACACTCATTAAAATATATATTTAGATACTTCATGATCAGAAGTCTATTTCAAATGTGACATCTTCTATTTTTAAATGTCCCACATCACAAAAAGGATATCCAAATAAAATTGAGATACAACATCAAAATATGTAGAATATCAAATACTAATTACAGAGGTAAGAAAAGATTCCCACAACTACAAGTAAGGAAGGCCTAAACTTTAATTTTGGCTTTGAAGCAGGGCAATTATCTTTTGTGTCAATCAAGCTTTTTTCTTCTTTCCATCCTTCCAATTTTTTTTTGTTGTTGTTGTTGCTGTTATTCTGTTCTGTTTTGCTTTGTACTTTAATCTGTGTATGGAGGGACTTGAACAAATTTGTTGTGCTTGTCTTCAACACTAGTATACTGTGCTTTGTTAACCTGGGAAACACTGCCGATGGCAAAGAGGCAAAAGTTAGATACGTCTTAAGAATATTCTGGTTATGTTGGGACTGTTCTGTGGAGCCTCCTGAACAGTGCCTGAAATTTTTTTTTTTTGTATTCTTTTCATTTGCATTTTTTATTCTTTAAGTCTGGGGAATGCTTTTAAAATGTAAACGTACCCTAAAATACCATTAGCATATATGAATCTATCAGATTTATGATAGATTTTAAAAGAATAAGGCAAAAGAGATATGAGGTTCTGGACAATTAAACACGTGGGTGAGACACAAGAGGACGAGTACTAAGGCAGAAAAACTTTCTCCTAAATGACACATATAAGAGTATTTTAAGAGTGCCAATCCTTCAAGACTAAGCTGTAACATTGGTGCCCTTGACCCACACTGAGACAATTCAAGTTGTAAAGTTCTCTGGTATGGAAACCGGGGCTTGCCCAACAAGCTCTCTCTGTCAGAGTTAAAAGAATGGGAGCCACTAACTTGTTCAAACAAAATGAGAGTCTCATAGCTCACTGGAATTTACAGAGCTATACCAGGCTATCAGTAAGGGGCAATTTCAAGTTACAAGAAAGATCAGATCTGTTGATTTTTAGAAGTTTTTAGTTCTGCCATCCATAAGGTGATTGTAATTCCTTTTGTTCACCCAAAAATCCCAGGTGTGTCGTTTGCTCCAATCCTAAATAATTGCTTACTGTCTCATTATTCTCAAAAAATGGGGACTCCACTCACCAGATAATACATTAGTGACATGATATCCTATATTCCAAAGAACTCCCTCAATGCAGACTATTTCTGCTATCTTATGCAGAGCACATTGCACTAGCAAAAATTTAGCTTGCTCAGCCTCGTTAATGGTACAACACTAATGGGAAGAAAATGTTAAATTTCTCATTTTCTTCGAATTCTGGCTAAAGAGTCGATGTATACTGCAGAAAGCTAATCAAATAAAAATAGAACAATAAGAGCTATATAAAATTTGACAATATTCTTTTGAGTTTTTTATTTACTTAAAAACGTAATTTAGAAGAAAACATTTTTAAAATTGGTTTCTCGAAACTTTAGGGAACTCATTTTCAGCCAACTGAACTATCCAAGAAAAAAATGTTTTTGTAAGATAAGAGACCATTTAGAGGCCAGAAATATTACTGAAGTTCATACTTCACCTTACTGACATTGCCCATAATTTTAAACTTACTTCAAAAGTATCTTTGAGATGCTCTTATTCATTGTGTCAATATAGAAATCCCTTTTGTGACATCCTGCTGGAACACTTCATGTGATGAGGAACTCTCCACTTTGTAAGACAAACCATTTTATTTTTAGAGAAAATTTAGCAATTTTAATTATAATCGGAACCATGGTTTTTACATCAAAACTAAATAGTTGATAATTATTTTCTTATCAGCCCCAGTTTTAACCAGTGAAGTCAATTAGAACTACTTGATGTCACTAAGACTATTTCTGCCCTTTGGATGAATATTTCTTTTTTTTTCACTTTTACACAAGATTTTCAGAACCATGCAGTTCTTTCCTGGCTTGTTGGCCATCACCCCTTTAAGAACGTATTTCCTAGAAAATTCTCGCAAAATAATCAGCATCCAGTAGAGTAGCATAGAGTTTTTCAATGAGAATTAAATTTGTGTTAAAAGACATTTATTAAATGATTGTTGTAGGGTTATTGTTATGGTTTGGATATGAGGTGTCCTCCCAAAATTCATGTGTCAGGTAATACAAGAATATTCAGAGGTGAATGATGAGATCGTGAAAGTCTTAACCTTGATCAACTGAATCAGTGGATTGATTCACCTGACTGGATTAATTGTTGGTAGCTACAGGCATGGCAGGGAGGGTGTAGCTGAAAGAAGTAGGTCACTGAGGACAAGTCTTTGGGGTATATTTTTTCTCTGGTGAGCAGAGCTCTCTCTGCTTCCTAGCTGTCATGAACTGAGAAGCTTTCCTCTGTCATGCCCTTGTTTCATGATGTTATGCCTCATCTTGGGCTCAGAGTTATATGGAGTCTGGTGACCATGGACTAAGCCTCTGAAACCAGGACCCAAAGTAAACTTTTCTTCCTCTAACTAGTTCTTGTCAGATCTTTTGGTCACAGTGACTGAAAACTGTTAAAAACAGTCATTACACAACAATTTCCAGGCTCTGTGTCTGTATCCCATGTCAAACTATCATACTTTTCCTTGACTTTAATTCCCATGGCGTCTTCATGAATCCCTAAGTAAGAAAGACCTCTGAGGTGTTGAATCTGACTTATATGAGCAAGTGACACTCACTCCAGTATAGTATTTAATTACCGTACCCTATTTAGGTGCTTGTTGCTTCACATCCTACTCATATGTGAGAAAGATAAGATGTCAAACCCAGAGAAAGCTAACCATCACCACACCAAATATTGCTTTTTCACCTGTTTGCTAAAATGATGTCCTTGGGCTCATCTTAAGATTTTCATGTACTTAACTGCATGCACAGTGAAAAAGCAACTAGTCTGGGAATCAAAAACGTAGAGTTCTGGTTTGACAGTAACTGTGTACACAGAAATGTGACCCTTAGTTATGATTTTTAGTTAATAACATGTAATAATGGAGAAGAAAAATAATGAGTTTTGAGGGAAAATACCATGTTTTCTTTATAAAAAATATTAATAGGAATAGTTAGCCAATTTCATACTGATGTTTCATAAAAAAGTAGTGTGTACTACCAGTTATAGCAACAGGTCTACGAGGTGCTGTATACATTTACAATATTTAAAAACCTCAATCAAGAGACCTAATAAGAAATTCTAGAATTTTCCCCCAAAGAAATAAATACCATTATCAGAAATGTAGAATCCAGTTAAGAAGCTGGAGTAATGCAGATAAGCCCCAAATTGAGAAAAGCCACATTGAAATGGGTAAGAGATTTTACTTTAGTCACATTGACTCCTTTCACAGGCCAGCACAATTTAGTGCTAAGAAAGGTCACCTTCATCCATAGCTTCTCTGTTGAGGGGAAGGAGAAGATGAAATATGTGTGCAACATCTTTAACCTTTCTGTGTGCTGCCTGGGGGAAATTTTTATTGCCTCACATGGAGAACTGGTGGAACTGACATAGTTTGGACACGTGAGGGCAGCTAAGAACAAAGAAGAGGTGGTGGTCTTGCTGTGTCCAACCCAACTCTGCAAGTTTGGAAGAAGGTGTAGTTCCTTACCTAAAAAAATAATGGTCAAGATCTCTCAAATCTGATGAGGTTAATGGGTAACAGATTGATGAAACCCAAGAGACCCAAATAGGATGAACCCCAAAATCTACACCAAGACAAAATATAATCAATTGATCCAAAGTCAGAAAGACAAAAAGAAAATTTTGAAAGCAGCAAGAAAAAAGTGACTTGTCATATACAATGGAAACTTCACAAAACTATCAATGGTTTTGTCAGCAGAAATCTTACATGCTAGAAGGAGTGTGGTGTTACATTGAAAATGCTGAAAGAAAATATCACAGTCACCAAGTGTCTGGCAAACTATACTTCAAAAAATGGAAGTGATATAAAGTTTTCCCCCTTATGGACAAAAGCTGAGAGAGTTCATCACCACTAGATCTCCTTTGCAAGAAATGCTAAGTGGTACTGCATTATACACATTGCTCTGCATGTAGCTGCTAATGTTTGGAACTTAAATGTGCCCTCAATATCCACATATTACATACTTGGTACTCGGTCTGTGGTGCTTTTGAGAGGTGATAAAACCTCAAAGAGGTAGGGCCTAGTAGAAAGTGTTAGGTCATTTGAGAAATTCCCTTGAAGGGAATAGAGATCCAGCCTCTTTCTACTACTTTTCTTCTTTATCAGGTCCTGGTCATGTGGTGAGCAGCTTTGCTCTCTCATGTGCCCCCCTTAATACAGTTACAAAATTGGCAGGGCCAACGAGTCATGGACTTCCAAAAGTATGAGCCAAAATAAACATTTTCTCTTCATAAGGTGATTTTTCTCTGATATTTGTTATTGTAACAGAAAGCTGATTGACACCATTATTTTGTGTGTGTATATGTATGATAATACAGATTGAACTCAGGGATTCTCTACCACTGAGCTACATCCCTAGTCCTTTCCCTTCTATTTTGTGACAGGATCTCACTAAATTGCCCAAGAAGACCTTGGCTTTGTAATCCTCCAATCTCAGCCTACTGAGTAGCTGGGATTGTAAGCAAGCACCACCAGGCCTGGCTACACAGGTGCTTTTTCCATTAAATAATAAATCACAAATATTATTCCATGATGATACATAAAGAGCTTCCCCATTCTTTTCTACGGCAAGTATTCCTTTGTATAGATTACTCAGATACCTATTATAAACACTTAACTTCCTTCTTTTCTTTAAGATTTATAAACAATATTTTATGGTAGTTTGTATTTATGCTATGTCCATTTGTAATTTTATAAATATTTCTATGCTCTCCAAAGAGGTTAAACCAATTTACTATTCTAACATAAATTTGTGATTCTTGTTTTATTAATTTAATAGAACATTCTATCTAATAATAGTATAAAATTTTTGATATGTTATATAGCAAATTACATAATGATACATGATGTAATAACATGTTATAATATCTTTGCTAATAAGAAAGGTAGAATATACTCATTTGAGGATTTTGCCTTTCATTGAGTCTTGATTTTCATATGGTAAAACTATTCAGTTCAATAATGCATATATATATATATATATATATATATATATATATATATATCTCAAATTACCACTTTAGATCACTTTCAAATAAATATATTACTTTCAAATAAATATCTTACCTCCTCAGTGATAAATATCATTCTGAGTTCTATCACATTTGAGTAGCTTTAATTATTATTAAATACAACTAATTTGACACAAATAAAATAATATATGAGCATTTTTGTTTCTCATACATAATGTTGTGTCACACACAATATTGCTGCAAATATTGGTAATGCACTCTTTTTTTTAAAGAGAGAGAGAGAATTTATATATATATATATATATATATATATATATATATATATATATATATATTAGTTTTCAGTGGACACAACATCTTTATTTTATTTTTATGTGGTGCTGAGGATCAAACCCAGCACCCCGTGCATGCCAGGCGAGCGCCCTACCGCTTGAGCCACATACCCAGCCCCAAGTAATGTACTCTTTTATATCCTATATAGAAATCCAGTCAATGAATACTTGTCTTCTCAATTTTATTTTTGAAGTTTCAGAATATATTTATATTTATATTTATTTATTTATTTTTGTGTGTGGTACTAGGGATTGAACCCAGGGCCTTGTGTATGTGCACTCTACCAACTGAACTACATCCCCAGCCCTATATTTTTCTTTAAGTAAAATCAAATTATTTTTATTTATTAAATGATAATTTGAACTTTTGTATGTACTTTCCATGAATATTATTTGCTCCTTTGCCTGATTGGAGCATATATGTGTGTATATGTGTTTGTGTGTGTGTATTAATCATACATGAGCATATGTATGACTGGATGCTGCTTATGTCAACTATTTTTGTTCTTTTATTATTTACCCTTTTATTTTTTGTGTCATATCCATATATGATCTTCACCAGTTTGTAATATTCTTAGGTCTTTCACGTTTGAAGATTATTTTTTCAAATCAATGCTTGTTTCAATAACTTCATGGTTTAATTTTCTAAATTGAAATATTTGGTCATCTTAAGCTATATCATAATAAAAGGTATCAAGCAGGAGCTCAGCTTCATCCTCCTGGCAATTATTATCTTTCAAACACTGCCTTTAGGATCTTGACTTTGGAGAAAGTCAGGGGATGATTTTCTCCATTTTGGCTACTCAGTGCACAAAGGCTAAATTGAGCTTAACATGAAATTCAGACAGGAAAAGGTGCCTCTTTTTCTCAAATCTGTCTCAAATCTTTGTTAATGCTATGTAAAAGTAGAAAATGCTACAAGATCATCCCTTATGAATATTTTTTATAGCCCCAACCTAGACTAAAGTAGGAATAAGCTTTCAGAAAATGCTTTTCTCCATGCAACAAAACAACAACAAAAGGATCTCTTTCCTGGCTCCAAATCACCTCTCTTTATTGACAGTGGGAATGTAGAAGAACAAAACTCATGATTCTGATAGTATGTTTGTCACATACTATGACATTAGGCTCATTGATTTTATTCCCAAGAACCATGATCTCAATTTTTAAAAATAAAACCAACCAAACACACACACACACACACACAGAGTTTATCAGTATAAGGAAAGTCAACTGCAATCAATATCACATATACCATGGAAGAGGAGAAAAGAAAAGAGATATAATACAAAATTACAGCAGCCTTCGATATACTTTGATATAAAAAGAATCAAAATGACATATTATTTTAACATTTAACTTCAGTATTACTCAATTTCTCTGAGCTTCTTTATGTTGTATTTAAGTAACATACTTTGAGAAGATATCCTATCATCAAAAGTTATTTTATGGACATATTGGCTGGTATGTTGTTGCCAGTATTTTACTGAACACAACATTTAGAGGAAGTCTCAGTTCTACAATATAATGAATGCAACTAGCTTGAGAGCTGAAAGAAATACTTGAACAAGTCTGTAAAGTACTACTGTAAGATTCTTGAGCTATGTTAACATTTTTTTCTTAGTATATGATCTCTTAGGTTCAAACTAGAGGAAAGAGCATCCTATGTATGAGAGGCAGATTAATATCTTCCTTTCTTTGAGAAAGTCTAACATATAAAAATACTAAATTGTCCAGATACTTTGATATGATTACTCTCAAAAAAGGTTAACCTCAGAATTCATCCCTAAAGCAAACTTCTTTAGCTTATATCTTCAGGTCAAATTCTATTACTTTTGGGCAAAAGCTATTATGGAACTTATAAAGTAAGAAGAAAGTAAAGTGTTATCATTAGAAAAAGTTTCTATGTAAGAGTGAGTTTCTGAGTCTAAGCATCTATAGCCTTTAAGTCATACCTCAGAAAAAGTATTAACACCCCCTTTTTAGGTAATGACAATTTTTAATTTGTAATATCTAATTATGATTTTGGGTAAAGTCAATAAAAAAGATGCACTAAAAAGTTAGACATTCCTCAGTGTAAAGTGTAGGTAACTTGTGAAAGTGATAATGAATGAATGTTAGCTGGAATTTTATGTACAACGATGTGATAGATTCAGAATCTGTTCCTAGAAGTTTGTACTATAGTGTACTATGTCATTCAATAAATACAATAAATGGCCTTATTTTATAGTAAGAATGTGTGTGAGCTAGAAATGAATAGTGATAAAGGATTGTTTAATTTCATAAAAACATGGAGTTAAGCAAGTACAAAGTTCTGTGCTTATCAAAATTAATCTGGAACTATAATACCCAATTTGTTTAATAGGTATTCACAAGGAAACTAATATATGCCAGGTGCTGGATAGACATCTTTAAGTTATTATTTGTTTTATATTATAAAATAATATATTAAATTGTATTTACAAGTAGGAATTCATGCTCAAATCTTCCTTAACAGCAGGTGACATGAAAAAGGACCAAAAAACATAGAATTTAAGCTAAGTGCAGGCAAGCTCCTATAGTGAGAGATGGATTTAAAGTGGACTGAAGCCACAGGGCAGCCTGGTGAGTGTATTGCACCCGCAAGCCAGTGCTTGCCACAGGCAAGGCCATCCTAATAAGCTGCACAGTGCCACAGGAATACACAGAAATGCCAGCCATTGCAGGTCACTCCAGTATACTCAGAAGAAACAGATCTAGCTGCCAAAAGACAAACTGCTAAGAATTCATAGACACTGAGGTGAAAAAAGTCTGAGAAAGGGCAACACTATGATATAGTCAAAAATAAGGAGATCTCGTATTGAAAGAAATTAGTTATTAAAAACATCATGAAAGAACTTTAAATTGAAACAATAAAAGGAATCAGTTCTTAAGTAAAAACATGATGGTATAGAACCAACACAAACAAGTAATAAGAAAAGAACAAATTAGAGATATAATCAAAGTGAATTGTTCACGAGAAAACAAAATATACAGAATCTGTTCCTAGAAGTTTGTACTATAGTGTACTATAGTGAAGAGCAAGATTATACATGGTTGGAAAATAAATAAAGGAACTAAAAGGTCAAATTAAGACATCTGTAGTCAAGAGAAAAAAGGTTAGAAATGAAAATTTTTTAAAAGATCAGATAATTTTGGTGAAAATTTAAATATAGTTATATACAAAGAACAATAACTTAGACAATTTGCAATTTAATCAATGAAGGAGAGTAAAGACAACAGAAATAATTAGAAAGACAAAAATGATAATTAACTATCAGTAAAAAAAGAAGTAAAATTATAAAAGAGCAATACTGGTTAACTTACTGAGATCCTAAGTAAAATGGACGAATTTCTAGGGACTTAGTGCAAAATATTACTAAAAATTATTTTAAAATATCATTAAAATGTACATACTACCCATCACACATATATACCCTAAATTAGTAATTCTCGTATACATTTATCAAAGATTTTAAGGTAAATATGATTATTTTTATGCAAATGTTTCATATCAAAAAAACTGTATGGATGACTGAGCAATTGATTTTAAAGGGCATTTTTTTAAATCATAGCCCTAACAGCAAAAATAGACCTAACACTATGGTCATGAACTTAAGTGGTAATTGTGTTGAATTGTTGAAGACTGTGCACTTGTGTGAGAATAAGAATCTCTCAGCAACTTAGGGAGAACCCCCAAACTTTTAAAGTATTGTCTATTCAGGGATTCTATCAGGTTCTCATGATGAAAATACATTAAAGATCATCTCATGGCTGTAGCAATCCCTTCTTGCTGAAACATAACATAACCTCAAGTCTCTTTCACTTTGTCCTTGAGATTCCTTAACAAGAATGACTCCTCACTCAGTTTTTTTTTTTTCTACTGGGACAATTTCTTGCAGTCACACAGTAGAAACTTTGTAGCTTTGGCAAACTTTTGCTTGCCCTCCACAGCACAAGTAGTCTGCTGACCCAAAAACCTCCCTGTTAAAGAACATGAATTGCTCTAAAATTAACTCATCATTATGTTTTCCCTTTGATCTTAGAATGTTTATTCTACTTTGACAATTGTGACAAAAACCAAAACCAATGACCTCATGGACCAATCCTGGAGGATCACAGGAGATTTGTTATATCCTATGGTTGACCAGGAAGATGGAAAATCTTAAAGTTACAATAGAAACTTCCCAATGCTTGGGACCATGTATGCAACACCATTTCAAAGATAATTTTTGATAAAGAGATAGAAAGAATGATGAATTGAACAAAGTTAAGTGTCTGTCACCAATCCCAGTAGAATGGGACTCATAATTGGAATTACATTAAGTTGTTTAAAAATAAAGATTTCGATTTTGGTATGTAAAAACAAAACAACAAAAACACAAATATAAATGAAATAAATTAGTAAATTAAAAATAAATAGTACTAATGCAATTCACCAAGATGACTGGATACAAGATTGACATAAAAATTCAATCACATTTATATACAGGAGCAATGACTAAAATATTTGATAAAAAAATCAATACATGTCATAATAGCAACAAAACTAATGTATTAAGAAATATCATGATGAAAAGTAGTGCAAAAAATTAGAGAAAATCTATACAAGTTTATAGAAACACAAAGAATCTTGAACCTAGAGTTATGCTGTTTTAAGGATGTATCGGTTCTTTAGAGTTATCATTTCCCTTTATATCTCTCTACAAATTCAAATTAATAGCTTTCAAAATTGCAATAGAAGTTTTGTGAATTTGCACAGCACAATTATAAAACTAATAGAAGAATGGTTATATGAAAAACAAAATAATTTTTAAACTATGAGTTTGGAATGATAAAAAATTATATACCATTTAAATTAAGAATATGAAATTTTAAAATAGTAGAGTTG
This sequence comes from Marmota flaviventris, assembly GCF_047511675.1. Classification (NCBI taxonomy): domain Eukaryota; kingdom Metazoa; phylum Chordata; class Mammalia; order Rodentia; family Sciuridae; genus Marmota; species Marmota flaviventris. Next base: position 27,261,766 of record NC_092498.1, read on the forward strand.
GAGAATAAGAAAAAGACTAACTCTGTCAAGATTTCTATTACTATCTGAATGGGATACATCTTTTATAAATTCTCATAAATAATAATGTAAGTCATATATGTGGTCCATCATTATCTATATCATCTCTATCATATATGCTGATAACTTGTCTTATTTCATACATTAAAAATATTGCAGTATTTTATTCTTAACTGTTCCAATAGTTCTATTCATTTCTTTTGATGACAGTACTTATCTCATGTATGCAAATTTATGTTAAATAACTTCATTATTTGTATATAGTTTTGTTAGTTTTAGTAGATAACATGTCCACACTGCCTGCTAATAATAAAATATAAGGAAGGAAAATTCTGAGTGAAAGGGTCAAAGAATATGCATATTTTAAGTTATAAAGAAAGTCTTACATTTTCTTCAAAAAAGGTTATTTATAGTCACACTAGCTATGTGTATAATCACATCTACTATTTAACACCATTTTTTTTATAATTTTACTTCCTGGCTTCTGAGTGTTAAATCATGCTGAGAAATAATTTCTCCATTTTAAAATTAGATTCATCCATGTTTTGGTTAAAATATCTACAATATAATTCATGAAGTGTTAGAAATATACCCTTAAATTATTTTTTCCTAAAAATTTCCTCAAAAAGTTTTAAAAATGATGTCTACTTTTTTCTATTGATATAAAGTGTTATCACTCTCACAAGTTAAATAGTCCTGTAATTTGTAATTTGGGGTTATATCCCAAATCTGTATTATTTTCTAGTACAGACTCTATATACTTAAGTTTCATTTCATATATTATAATAGCATGTAGCACTAGAAGATCCGTTCTATTCTCACGTTCATTACTAAATATTTGTTCAATTTGTTGACTGAAAGTAGTCAGTGAAGAGGTCCTCATTTTGTTCCTAATCTTGAGAGAATACATTTAATCTATCACCAATGGTATCATGATCTTGGTTTTTTTGTATATGACCTTTATCAGCTTGAGGATGTTTCTTTCTATTTTTAAACTTTTTGAGCGTTTTTAGTTAACTTTTGCTTCCTGTAATGGCAGAAGAAAGCTGGTCAGAATATCACAACCAGGAAGCAGAGAGAGCTCCACTCACCAGGGTTAAAATATAAACTCCAAAGTCTCATCCGCAGTGAACTACTTCCTCTATCCACACTCTACCTGCCTGTAATTACCACTCAGTTAATCCACTGAATCAGTGAAGGCTCTCATGACCTAATCATTTCACCTCTGAACATATTTGCATTGTCTCATACATAAGCTTTTGGAAGACACCCCATATCAAAACCATAATATTGAGTATTTATACCATACAATAAGTTGGATTTTGTAGGGTTTTTTTCCTGCATCTGTTATGATGACTATGTGGTTTCATCTTTTGGGGTTGGACAATAAAATGAGGATAGGTGTGATTGTGAAATTAGGTATGATCTAAGCAGATACTAATGAAATTAAGTATAGCATAGGTAGAGACTAGCAGTTGCTAATCTGCATATATATGAGAATCCATTTGATATTTACAGAGGGTTAGGACATAAGGCTGGAGAATTAGGCAAGGCATCTGTAGTGGTGACCTTAAATGCAAGTTTTGGAAGGTTAGCCTTTTGTTGTTGTTGTTGATGATTCTTGGGAGTTAACAATGGGTTTTAAGCAGAGAAGAGTCACCATCAGATTTTCCCTCCATAAGACATAATTGAATAGGAGGTCAGAGGACCATGTGACAAAAATAAGATCTGGAGATACACTACTACATTTTTCCACTAAGATTCATTAGACTACAGGAATTCATAAGAGCTTAAATAATATAAACAACACTCAGTCCTTGAATACTAAAAAAGATGAGTTTTCTCTAAGTCATTTTTTTCCCCCTGATATTTGCCAACAGTTGTAGTTTGCACTGACTTATCCACCATCCTTTGTCCGGGTTCCTATTTGGCTGAAAGTATGTACTTGAGAAGAGTTTACAATATTACTGCCTATTATTTTAGGTGCCCAATAATTATATTGTTGATTTGTTGTGGTTGCAGCACAGAGTTGATAGTAAGAATGGAGCCATGTAATTTTTTTTTCTTTCCTCTGTGTGAAGTTAATTGGACCATGTAGACATTCATTTCTCGACTTGGCCTTGGAAAACCCTTTTTATCGTCTCAGCAGGAAACTCATTTTTGGGTTTTTAAACATACTTTCATGATTTTGATGTGATTATCATTATCCTAATCATTATTATTATCCCTCATTAAATTCCTGGAATACAAGAGCATACCATCTTAAGACAGGAAGTTTTTAAATAGCCTTTACCACTTTTGTTTTTTTACTGCAATAATTACAGCAAATTCTGAATTCCACAGTTCTTTATGTTGTCCAGGTTAAAATGCTTAGGTGGTTTGCTCAGTAGTAGTTACCTTCATTTTTGTAGACATGTGTCAATAGCTTTAAAGTACTACCACTCCAAACAAAAACAAACAAACAAACAAAAAAACCCAGACATTTTAGGAAAGAAAAAAAGGACTAACAGATACTTTGGGAAATATGTATGATGTTTAACAGTCTTAAAAGAAATGGAATAGACTTAGCTTAAAACCTGTTTCTAGTTTACACAGTAAACTAGAAATAGAAAGGAAATAGAAATTTGAGGAATATCAGCCATATCATACAGAATGTCCTTTCTAACTTCTCTGCCCCAGGATATCTCTGCTTAGGCTACTTGTTGCTACAAACAATTCCTCTGAGGCATAATACAGGACATGTGTCTTTCAACAGCTAAAGAAATTCTAATAGACTCCTTGAACATCTGGAGAACCCTGAAAGTGCAAGGCCTTTATTATCTGTCAGGCAAGTGGCCACAGAGTGGCTCTTGGCCAGGAGTGATTCCTGACATATATAAAAGCTATAAAAATGGGTGACTGAAAAGAGAATATACACAGTGGTCTAGATAGTGACTGTGAATAAACAAAATGCTGCCCAGTGTTACAGAGATAAAAAATGGGATAGTATTATACAATGACTCAGGAAGTGCTTCAGTTAGGAAGCACTTAGGAAGGACCTCTGAGGAGAGAAAATTTGAGTTGTCTGAAAATTGTGAAGAAAATACTCATGAAATAATATAAATAAATGATATTCCTAAAAGAAGAAACAGTAATGGTATAGATAGGGAACAACCTTGTTATCATCAAGGAAGAGAAGGAGGGTTAATTTTTTCCAAATCTGTTCTTCCAAACCTCAGTTCTTCCTTCACAGAAAACCCAAATCTCATATTGTAACATGCCTGCCACTTTCTTTAAATGTGTTGTATATTTGTTTCCCTCAGGAATTTATTCATGAGCACCTTCCCTAAAGATTCTTATCCCTGTCTGTACTGAGATACCCTCCTTGCTTTCAGAATCCAATGTAACCTAGCCCCAGTAGGTAGGTAGGTAGGTAGATAGATAGATAGATAGATAGATAGATAGATAGATAGAGTGCCTGGAGGGGATGTTTGAATTTAAAACACCATGTCTGTATACTAAGATTTGTGAGCTTGTATAAAACCTCTACTCTTATGCCTCAAGACAATGGAGAAGTAACAAAGAAGTAGAGTCTTCCTTTGCTTTTTCAATTCTAAGGATGTGCACAGCCCATGTGTGGGAGTCTAGTAAGCAGCGCATACTGATGAGTTCGAGCCAAACCTGGGTTCAGGAAGCATTGGATATGTTAGAACTAATTGGTGTTCATGGCAAAAGGGAAAAATCTGTTCATTGTCATATTTTTCCAGATACTATGAGTGACACATTTTGCATTGAAGGGAATATGACATATCAAAATCCTAATATTCATGTGCTATGTATGATGTGTTGCTTCTTGTGAATTTTGGTACATAAGACCTATTTCTGTAATTTTATCTTGGAATAAATAATATAAGGGATTGATGGCTTGCTAATTTTCTCAGATATACTTGGGACGTGTTAATCGAAAGATGTTTACTCCACGTAAACTAGGGCAAGGATGATTCTAGTAAGGACAGAGAGAATGTCAGAGACAGAGAGATGGCAGGAGTAATGGAGTAATATTCATGCAAGTAATAAGCAATACAAGTTTCATGGCAATTTTCCTACACATTTGCTGCTATGTGCATTGCTCCTGTGACCAAAGGCTGTTGAATTTCTGTGCCCTCTTTCTTGTTGATACTGTCAACTGTCTGGATTGAAGCCCTGTGCTTCTTTCTTCCTATAGATGTAAATAGGAGATTTTTTTTTCTTACTAAGAAATAAAATTTGAGGAAGCCAACATGATACAAATTTCAGATTCCCAGGAGACCTGATGTAAACCAGCTTTTTATTTTACAATTCAGTTTTTTGTGATAAAATTAGACTTGCTAGAAAATTAAATCAGCATTAACTGAGTTCAAATAGGGAAGGTTTATAGCAACATTTTGATTGATATTAAAAATGCCAGTGGTTTATAGGATGGAAATAAAACTGAAAATGGAAATGCACCATTAGGTTTTATAACAAATGTCCAATGGGACTTGCCACATTTTATTTTAAGGGAAAATTTCGAATGGACAGTTCTCTATCTAGAATTTCTTTCCAACTATCACATTCCACACAGTAATAGGCAAAGATGCAGTATCTTTAAGTGACACACAGCTTCATCATCATCATCACCAGGTCCCCATTTCCTTTGGGCTTCACATGCCCCCTTCCCCTCTCCTTTCTGAATTTTGCACCACAAAAGAACTTTAGTGCATGGCCTACCAGCAGGGCAGGAAACTTCTCTTAGATTCTATGAAGAGCATTGCAAGCCAAATTGTGAACCAGAACAGTGCATTCTTCTGGGGCTAAGATACCTGCCTGTGGGTATCTTCCACTTGGGAAGCATTCTTTACAAATCAGACTTACTGACTGTAAGACTCAGAGAGTTGTAGATTCCCCCTCCCCCATGAATGAAGAATTCAAGACCATGGTGGGAAGCACATCTTAAAATAGAAGTGTCACGATTCTGTTCTTGAATTTCATACTGTAGTATGAATGTAGAAGTCAGAAATAAAGACATTCAGAGTATTAAGGCTATTTGCCCAGAATGTTCAATGTTACCATGTCATCTGTAATTGTTAGTTTGAGGGTTAATATAATACAGTGTTTTTCTTATCAAATTAATTTTTTTCTCTCTCTCTCTAACTGGATATGTCAAATTTGTGTTGAAATAAAGGATGTATTCATTTCACTATAAAGAAGGGTAAAACAGGAACTTCTGGATAAACATGGCATCAGACAAACTTTGTTAATAGACTCTGATCTTTCTCTCCAAAATTGTTAGGATTAAACAGTAGTCTAAGATATGGAGAGACAAATTAAATCCTCATAAATAAACTTTACTATAAGAGAGGAAGTTTCTGAACTTGTACTTAAAATGCTTTGTCATTCAATTATTGAGGCAGAGGTGGTCATCATATTATCCACTGATATCACCCAAGGCTACTTGATGGAAAAGCAGGTCTCTGTATGTTCTCATGCCCAGGTATGTAGCTGACAGTCTGGATGAAAATGAGTTATGATACTTGTGTTTAAGTGGTTTTAGCTGGGTGATGTCACTGACTGACACTTGACACTGTGTCACTCCCACAGTTTCAGTTCTGTGGGCAGCAAGACAGCACTGGGACATCCTTGAAGCTGTACCTCATAAAGGACATCACTTCATGGTATGGTGCTTTAATCAGTAATCTAGGATCCCACTCTAGCCATGTTGACCATGGAAATCATCAATGCAAGCCGCCTAGGAGATCAATATTGCAGTTAATTGATTTTGAAGCACGTCCTTGAATTATTAGTCTCAGTACAAGGAGGAATCAAATACTATTGTTTCTAAAGAACACAGGAGATCCATAGGAGATTTTTCAAAAAGATTGCAAAGGGCAAAGAACATACCACTGGCTAAACTGGGAACTTCTGTCATTTGATCATGTTATGAATCTATGCTCTGATTGAAATCTGAGGGTCTGGTAAGTGCTATGGATTGAATGTTTGTGTGCTCCTGCCCCCATTCATATATTGAAGCCCTAACTTATAATGTACTAGGATTTGGAGATGGGACCTTTAGAGGTGGTGAAGTCATGCCTATAGGACCCTTCTAATGGGATTACCACTTATAAGAAAAAAGTGTTTTTTTTTCTCTCTCCAAAGGTTAATATAACAAAGGTGTGGCATGGACAAAGAATTTGTTGGAGCACACAGTGATATGGAAGTGGCTACCAACAAGCCAAGAGAAGATATCTTAGAATAAAGCCTATTTTTCCAGCACTTTGGTGTCAGACTTCTCAGCCTCTACAACTGTGAGAAGTAAAATTTTGTTACTTAAGCTACCCAGTTCTATGGTACTTTGTTAAGGCAGTTCATGCCAAGAAACTATGAAAAAAAAAAAAAGTACAAATCCTTACCTTATTAATTAAACAAACTGAAAAGCACTTGAAAATTAGGTCTGAGTTTTTCTCTTTCTGTTTCTTTGCCCAGTGGCTGACCCAAAGTTTTTCTTTTCATAAATCATTATACCTTGCTATAAAATTCCACCAAGTTTGAATGTTTTAAAATGTTTTGAATATTAACAAAAATAGTTTGGCCTGTGTACACTTGAAAGCTTGATAAATTGATTATTGTCACTGATTTAATGTTTAATGCTTTTTCTGTAAAGTCAGTTTGAAATTAACTTAATTATGATCATTGATCATCATTTGTCATCATCATTTACATCAGTAAACACTGGTTAACACAGAAACAAAACTAACAGGCATATTTTGAAGGCTTGGGAAGACTCTGGGATATCTGAATGTTCATTGCTTTATAATTAGAGAAAAGCAACATCGATGAACAGGCACGATATGAATGCAGACTGTTGTTTACATCCTGTTTTAATGCTTGAACCTGTTTTCTGAGTCTATACACTTTAGCATAATTAGTCCTCTGACTTAATTTATCAGTCTTGGCAAAGATTAATAACAACTAGAGATTATGGTTGCTCTAGGAATTGTTGTTTACATTCTATATCTCTCGTGTTTGCCTCAGAGTTAATCCTAAATTTAAAAAAACTAATAATTTAAATATCACAGCTACTTTTGGAATTTATTGTTTCAATGGTTTTAGTGCCCTTTCCAGAACTCATGTTGAAATTTACATTGCCACTGTTATAGTGTCAGAAGGTAGAACCTTTAAGAAGGGATTAGGTTCCAAGGGCGTTTTCCTCATACATGGGTTAAATAAACACCATTTTCATGGGAGTGGTTAGTTATCAAAGCAATGGTTTTCTTATAAAAATTTGCTCTCTGCCTCCTTGGAGCTTGCTTGCCTTCTAGTGTTTTGACACAGCAGAGGGGCCCTCACCAGAGGCTAGTGCTATCTATTAGGACTTCCCAGACTCCAGAACTGAGAGACTGAGAGTCACATGAACTTCTTCTATTGTTTATAAAGCATCCATTTGATTTTCTGTTATAGCAGAAAAAAAAAAAAAAAAGGACTACAACAATTTTGCTACTCATAATCCAAGATGTAAAGTATGTTCTGGAATTTATTTGAAATTGATTAAAAGGCAGAGGGAGATAACAGAGGCCAAAGCTAAGCTGGTGCCTAAGTAAAGGAGGTGGTAGAATTCCAGCATTGCAGAGAGAACAGACTATAGAAAAAGAGAGTTAAGCACCAGGTGGTTCAGTAGCCATGAAATATCACCTATATTCATCTCTAATGGGAGCATAATTGACTATAGTTAGGTTGGTGTGTTCAGAAATTGATGTGTTTTCTTCGTGGCCATTCTTCCTATCAGTTGCTCACAGACAATGACTGAATATAGCAGGAATACTAAGCCAGGTCATTTCCTAGAAAATATAAGACTCTTATAATTAGTGACTTTGACTTGAGGGCTCCCAATTGGCTTTGGGGAAGCTGTCTTAGACCTGCATTACAGTTTCACTTTTCTTATTCAACTCTCATTGCTTATTCTTTTTTTTCTTCACAGGAATTACTCCTGTATCTTGATTTGATAGTTCTCCCTATTACTTCTTTTTTTTTTTTTTGTACTATGGATTGAACTCAGGGGCACTTAACCACTGAGCCACATCCCCAGCCCGTTTTTGTATTTTATTTAGAGATAGGGTCTCAATGAGTTGTTTAGCACCTTGCTAAGTTGCCGAAGGTGGCTTTGAACTCGAGATCCTCCTGCTTCAGATTCCTGAGAAACTGGGATTATAAGTGGGCACCACTGTGCCCAGTCTCCTATTACTTCCAATTCCCTCATTTTCCCTAAGAGACATTTTCACCAAGACATCTCTTAGACATCTAATTCTTGTCAATCTGCTTTTCAGAAGACACATATGGGAAGAGGGAGATCAATAAAATAATGTTTAACAAGAGGATTCTATGCTCCTTACAGATATCAAAATATGAATAGCAAGTTTGCCTACTTAGTAATTTTCTACAAAATAATAAAGGGTGAATCTCAAGGGTATTTCAAGATGCTATTTTATGTATTAAAACTATTACAGAATGTGGTTTAAAGAAATAGGTGTGTTTTGGGCCTGGTCAAACAGGCAATTGAGGAAAGCAGAGCTTCCATTCTTACAGTATCCTAAAGTCCCTGGACTAAGCTCAAACAGAATGGATAAGTGATTCCCTTTAGTGGGACAATGAGAAACACGGCCTTTTGCTTAATGCCAAAAGCAAAGTGAGGTTTTTTTTTTTTTTTTTACTTTCCATTCTCATTACCTCAATAAGATATTTTGCTTTTCAATAGAATAAATGCTTTAAAATATGCTTTTGAATTGGTATGTTTGTTTAATCATACTAATAGCAAATATTAAATTTCTATATCTCCCAGACACTTCTACTCTATGTGTAGAATGCTTTAAACTGCAATCTTATGAGGTAGAAATTATCATTAGTGCTCTCTGATAGATGACAAAACTAAAGTACACAAAGGTTAAGTGACTTTATCTTTCCATAACTAGTAAAAGACAGAATATCAAACTAGGTAGCATCTGTCTGAAGTTCTTGTTCCCAATTCTATTGTACTGCCTCTCAGAAGGTGCAGTTTCCAATACACAAACTTGTAGGGCAAAGCAAATTGTAATTTTCAATTATTACTTGACAGTTCATTTTACTCACATTGTATATAAACGTCAAAGATAACTCATTGTTATTTACAGCTTGCTATAGCACTTACAATCTTGTTACCTAGAAATCTTGAAGAGACACTTTTCTGGGATAACTACCTACTGAATATTGGTCACTCAGTCTGGAAATCAGAATGGACCTGACCTAAATGTATTAATTTCAAATTTCATATATTAGTATCTTATTACACAAACATGTACATCTCAGAGCTGTTTGCTTGGATTTTTGTTTTGTTTTGTGCTGGAATATAGCCCAAAGTCATTTTTTTTTGTTTTGTTTTGCTTTTTTTTTTTTTTTTTTAAATAATGCTCAAATGAGCCATAATGAAGAGAAAACAAACATCTGGGCACTGGCTACAAGGTGTGATTTCCAGAGGACTTGAACAGTCCCACCTCTTTGGCCTTGCTGGTTGCAGGACTTTTGTCCTCTCTCATAGCTTGGCTTCCTTTACACAGTGACTTCCCATGAGGGACAGCCCATCTTACTGTTATTTCTTAATAACAGGGTCTCCATTCCAACTTCAGCTTCAGCTTCATAACTTCCCCTTAAGTTCTGCTGTAAGGATTTTTGCCTCGCTGCACTTTGCTTGACCTCCTAAACCTTCCTTTAAAATTTCAGTGGAAACCTCCATGACCCCCTAAGTCTAGCATTCTACAGTCTTGCAGAACCAGTACCACATGAAAAATACCAAGATTTCTTGATTTTAATTCTTGCACCAAAGGAGTCTTATTAAGGAAGTTGGGGCCTAATCCCACATGATGGAGATTAGGTCCTACTTTTTCTTCTATTAGACGCAAGGTCTCTGGTTGTATTCCTAAGTCCTTGATCCATTTTAAGTTGAGTTTTGTGCATGGTGAGATAGGGGTTTAATTTCATTTTGTTGCATATGAATTTCTAGTTTTCCCAGCACCATTTGCTGAAGAGGCTATCTTTTCTCCAATGCATGATTTTGGCGGCTTTGTCTAATATAAAATGATTGTAATTTTGTGGGTTAGTCTCTTGTCCTCTATTCTATACCATTGGTCTACCAGTCTGTTTGGGTGCAAATACCATGCTGTTTTTGTTATTATTGCTCTGTAGTATAGTTAAAGGTCTGGTACTGTGATACCACCTGCTTCACTCTTCCTGCTAAGGATTGCTTTAGCTATTCTGGGTCTCTTATTTTTCCAGATAAATTTTATGATTGCTTTTTCTATTTCTATGAGGAATGTCATTGGAATTATGATCAGAATTGCATTAAATCTGTATAGTGCTTTTGGAAGTATGGTCATTTTGATAACATTAATTCAGCCTATCCAAACTCAAACTAAAAAGTTTCTTCTCAGCAAAAGAAATAATTTGTGAGGTGCATAGAGAGCCTACATCTTGGGAGCAAATTTTTACCCCTCACACTAATCTCTAGGGTATGTAAAAAACTCAAAAAGCTAAACACCAAAAAAACCCAAATAACCCAATTAATAAATGGGCCAAGGACCTGAAGAGACACTTCTCAGAAGATGATGTACAATCAATCAACAAATACATGAAGAAATGTTCATCATCACTAGCAATTAGAGAAATGTAAATTAATACCACTCCAAGATTTCATCTCACTCCAGTAAGAATGGCAGCTATTATGCATACAAACAACAATAAGTGTTGGCAAGAATGTGGGGAAACAGGTCCACTCATACACTGCTGGTGGGACTGCAAATAGGTGCAGGAAATATGAAAAGCAATTTGGAGATTTCTTGGAAAATTGAGAATTGAACCACCGTTTGACCCAGCTATCCTCTCCTCGGTCTATACCCAAAGGACTTAAAAAACATCATATACTACAGGGACACAGACAGATCAATGTTTATAGCAGCACAATTCACAATAGCTAAACTGTGGAATCAACCTAGATGCCCTTCAGTAGATGAATGGATTAAAAAATGGTGGCATATATACACAATGGAATATTACTCAGCAATAAAAGAGAATAAAATTATGGCATTTTCGGGTAAATGGATGAAGTTAGAGAAGCTAATGCTAAGTGAAGTTAGCCAATCCCCCAAAACCAAATGCCAAATATTTTCTTTGGTATAAGGAGGCTGATTCATAGTGGGGTAAGGAGCAGGAGCATGGGAGGAATAGACAAACTCTAGATAGGGTAGAGAGGTTGGAGGGGAAGGGAGGGGGCATGGAGTTATAAATGATGGTGGAATGTGATGATCACTTTTATCCAAAGTATAGGTATGAAGACATGAATTGGTATGAATATACTATGTATACAACCAGAGATATGAAAAATTGTACTCTATATGTGTAATAAGAATTGTAATACATTCCACTATCATATATAAATAAAAAATAAAACAAAAAAGAAAAATGCCAAGGTTTGCCACCAACTCAAGCAGTAGTTGAGCGAACATACCTGCAAAAATGGCTTCTTGAAATGGCCTGGGTGGTTGAACATGACCGTGAAACAACTTCTTAGGCTCTCCTGTGCAATCAGGGTGCTCCCATATAGAGTCTTTTCTCAAAGGCACTTTTACTTTTGCATCATTGAGGCTGTGATAAGTATGGTCTTGCAAATTCCTGAGGTGCCCTGGAGGCATCTTTCCTATATGGTAAAGTATTTAACTTCTTTTTAGTAGCAGTAATCTCTTCAATAACTATACCTTCCTTGGACCCAATATTATATGCATTTTTCTGGTCAAATTTGCATTTCCAAAATCTCTGAGCCCTGACATCTGCTCCAGATTCTCACAGTAAACCTGACAAAAAAAAAAAAAAATCCAGCAATATCCATGCCACTGACTGAATGTACTGACTTGAAATTTCTTCTGCCATATTAATTAGTCTATCACTTTTAAAGTTGGCTTCACACAAAGTCTCAGGACATGGAGAAAATGTAGACAATTCTTTGCCAGAATTAACACAAATGGCTGCTAGTCTAATTCCCAGGTGAGTCTTTTTTCTGTGTGAAACCTCATGAGCAATGTCTTTATTGTCCACATTATTACTGGCATACTGGTCATAATCACCCAGTAAGCTCAGAGTATAGCAGTCTAAGGTTTCTCTAGCCTGCAACTCCAATTCTCCAAATACTCCCACAAATCAGTTTCAAATGTTTGTAAACCATTTGGTCAGGTTAGTCACAGTGATGATTCTGTTCTTGGTACCTATTTCTATGTTCATCAATTTTTCATGTCTGTGACCAAAATACACAACAAGAACAACATCATGGTGGAAAAAAGCTATTTGACTTTGGCAGCCATGAAGGAGAGAGGGGGTGGGAGAAAGGGCCACAGAGCAGATGAAACCATTTCAGGGCATGCATCTAGTGACCCAGCTTTCAAGCCATGCCCACCAACTTAATGTTACTATCCAGTTAGTCCATTCAAACTGGAATAGACTGATTAGGTCACAGCTTTTGTAAATCTAATCATTTCACCTCCTGCCTTAATACCTCATATCCCAATCATAACACTCCCTATTATGGAATATAGGAAGGCATCCAGGACATATTATGGAACACTCATAAATTAATTGCACTATACAGAGCTATGGGAGTGGACATGACAGAGATTTTGCATTTACCATTTTTCCTTGTTTCCCATCTTAAGGTTTCTCCCACTCCCACCTGTAAAAATACTCTTTGGTTGTTGAATAGGAAAGTGTCTGGTAAAATCATTCTTTCTAAGGTTTCAATGATTGATAACATTTATCCCTAATGCAACTTGTCTCTTAAAAGGGAGATGAGCCATAAATGCTCATGTTGAATTCCTATAGAGAATACACACTTTAAAAATTTCTAGCAAAGCTTTAATCATAAGGGGTCAACCAGTTTTTAAAAATAGACATTATTTAAGTTGCAGTGGTCAAGAAGGGCATTTCACTGAAGGGGGAACATTCATGAAATAACAAATTAGAATTTAATTGTCATTGACTGCAAAGAGCTAATGGGACTGCAAAGTTTATGACGAATTTATAATGACTGACATATCAAACTACTAGTATTGCATTTTCTTCTCTTCTTCCAAAGCTATGCCTTATTTCCTTTACCACTAAAATAGAATGTGCTAAAGGTAATTATATATGTAATAGTTCTTTCTGAAAAAGAAAATACTAGCCTTAGGCTAGAATAAATAGGAAAGGCTATAATATATTGTAATAGGGAACATAAGCCTTATTTATTTATTTATACTAGAGATTTAACCCAGGGACACTCTACCTTTGAGCTATATCCCCAGCCCTGTTTTTTTAAAATTTTATTTTGAGGTAGGGTCTTGATAAATCATTGAGAGTCTCAGTAAGCTGTTGGGGCTGACTTTGAACTTGAGATCCTCCTGCCTCATCCTCTCAAGGGTCACTATGATTACAGGTGTGTGTCACTTCTCCTGGCTGCCTTTTAAATTTTTTTTTTTACTTGTTTTTCTTATGTCAGAATTACCACTTACTATATGTATTTCCACAAGGAAAACAATTTATAAAGTAGTCATACAGAAATGTTTTATAGAACAAATTTTTTCAAACTCAGGGACACTTAACCACTGAGCCACATACCCAGATCTTTTTGATTTTAATTAGAGACAAGGTCTCACTGAGTTGCTTGGCACCTCATTAAGTTGCTGTCTTTGGCTTTCAACTCATGATTCTCCTGACTCTGCCTCCTGAGCCTCTGGATTACAGGCATGTGCCACCATGCCTATGTATAGAATGAATTTTAATAGTTAAATGAAAAGTAGTATTAAATAATGACTAGTACTTATTATTGACTTTATATTTATTAGTTATGAAGAATATGAACATTTAATAATAAGTATATAGGTAATACTTATATAGAATGTATTATATATCATATAATATACCTATATATCACCATATATCTATCATTTATATATGTATTTATATATAAAATCACTACATCATCATTTAATTTTCATAACTATAAGATATTGCAATGACTTCATACTGCCTATAGTTATGAGAAGTTTCATAGGATAAAGTCACAGTTCTCCATAAGACTATCCTCAATTCAATCACTAGCCACAAGTTCAGGAATCCATACTCCACTAGTACTTCTGACCAAATGGTTACAAATACAGCATTTCTTACTATCACTTCAGATCACTAATTTACTAGAACAACTCAGAGAACTCATGAAAACACTAGAGTCAGGATGACAGTTTTAGTATGGTGTGTTAGGCAGCTTTCTGTCAGTGTAGCAAATACCTGAGAAAATAAGCTTATAAAAAGAAAAGATTTATTTTGGCTCACGGTTTTAGAGCTTGCAGTCCACAACAGAGTGCACACATTGCTTTTTTTCTTTTGTTGGGGTGCTGGATGGAAATGGCAGGGAGCACATTGTAAAGCAAACTGCTTAACTCATATTTAGGAATCAAGAGGAAAGGAAGGGGCCTGGGTCCCACAATCCCCTTCATGGGTACACCCCGAATGACCTAAGGACATCCAACATGGCCCTACCTCCTAAAGGCCACACCACCACCCCAAAGTGCCATTCTGGGAACTAAGACTTTCCTACATGGGCCTTTAGGGGAACCAATTCAAAGAAGTGGTGCATAGGGCAATCTCTGGAAGGGTCCTTTGTGGTCTGTAGTCTTTCCTAATTCTAAGAGTCAATGCTTTTCTATTATATGGGAATGACATTTTTATCATTATGGGTACCTTTGAAATAGCTGCTTGACATTTTTGTGCAATTTATTTTCCCTTACTCACAGAAACAGGTAATGCAATGATGAGAGACAAAACTCCTAGGGAAGGGTATTTGTTCTTAGTGAGGCAGTTAGACATTTAGGTTGGATGTAATGCTATAGGCTTGCAAATCAAGGAATAAAAAATGGTGTGATGATTAAGGTATGGCATCATTTCCTCTTAACAGGACATTATGCCTGGCACAGTGCTTCAAGAATAAGAGCTGTCAGCTCTTACACAGAGTCTCACTTTCTGTGAATTCCAAACAATATTAACAGGTAATTAAAAATATGAACTCTAGGAAAGTTTTTAATTGTCATGGAAAAAATAAAAGTCTTTTAATCTTAAAATCACCATACAAATGACATAATAATAGTATAGATAAAATACTAGTTAACAATGATGAGAATGATGAGGATGATGATAGGCAGAGGAAGGAAGAACTGAATGAACCATAGCACCTTACTATAAAGATTTTTGGTGTATTTAGGGCCTTGATAGAAACTCATCAGAAAGCACTTTAGTAATGAATTACAAAAGTGAGTATCTGTATGCTTTGATTCCCATTTCCATGAGCCAAACCTACATCAGAAATGATAAGGAAAAAGCTATCTATGAAAATACTCAATGAGGCATAATTTATATTAGTCAAAACCTAGGGGAAAGTTTAAAAAAAACATGAGGAATAGTTCCATAAATGATGGTATATTCATTTTATATGATTTACTTTGTAATGATAAATGCTAATTAAGAAAGAATGGATCAAGAAAAAAAAAAGAGTCATAAAGTAAGTCAGGGAAAAGTAATGTGCAAAATCAGAATACAGCATTATTCCAGAGTTTGAGCACCCAGGCTTAGCCATGTAATGTCTTTGTCATTCTTATGGCAGTAGATGAGAGAAATAGAGTGTGACCATTGCTCCTTCACCTGCTAGTGCACTATGGTTGCTATGCTTTGTCCTGCTACGTGTTTATACATACTGAGGTGAGGAAACATAAGTAACACTTGCCAATTTTAAATCAGCCAATTTGTCCATGAATTTAAATTATTCTCTCTGAAGTCCTCACTAATGGTGTGCCCCTCAGATTGGTACCTGAACTCATTTCCTCTTAACAGGACATTATCCCTGGCACAATGTCATGAATCAAGACTGAAGGAGACAAACTAATTGCATGGTCCTAAATGCTTTCAATTTGTGAAAATTTTTCTCCCTATCACAACTAGTTACTAAATTTTTAATGCAAATATCATGCATACCACCTCAGCAGGAAAGATAAAATTCCCACTGGCTAGGGGTCAGGATGCATTTGCTTCTTCACATTTAACACAGTGATTGTGAAACTCAGCTCTGACAGGACTGGCATGTGAGGAAAATTGATGAGGGCAGAACATCTAAGGAACAGAAGCAGAAGAGGCAAGCCCAGGATGGGCAGTATAATGCTTCAAGGACATGCCAGAAATCAGCCTGAAGCACTGAAACATGTTTACAAGTAGTGACAGAACCATCAAGCTCACGCTGCCATCAAGAATGGGGCATATTATTGTGAAATGATGAGACGAAGACTGTGCTGCAGTTTAGAGTGTGGCTGTCCCAAGAGAACCACTGGATATGGAATGGAAAGACACCATCACCTGTGAAACAGCATTGCCAAAAAAGACCTATTCATCTGTCAGACTTAGACTTAACTGATCATTTCTTTATCATGGGCAGATGATCAATTAGAAATCAAGAAGTGGCATCTTCCTGGTAGTTCAGATTTTCACAGGAGATGTTTTTACAAGTTTTATTCAGTTCCTCAACTTAGAAAAAAAAAGTTTGCCATTGTTCAAGTCAGTGTGGGAAAAATCACTTAATTTTGATAATAAATAACATAAAGCCAGGTAAAGGGCTGCTGACTATGAGACATATATTAGAACATGGCTGCATATCAAAGACGAATAAACTAGTCACACCTTAACAAAAACAGCAACTGGTCAAAGTAAACGTCAGCAAACCCTGAAAAGTCTATCCTGATGAAATGAGATTTTCCCTGGATATTTTGCATAAAGCTAGAGGTTTGTCTCATACATAACTGCTTTCCTAGAACAGTAATCTCAGAAGACAGCTTCATCTGTCTGTCTGAAATCAAATTTTTCCCTTTCTAGACATGCATTAATTGCTGATGACAGAAGGAATTTAACCATAGCAATTCACGTCTGTGTAAACATGTCATCAGTCCTTATCTCACAATCATATCTGCAGAGAGCCACGGCTGAGTCTGTATGGCCCCTGGCATTTTGCCAACAGTATTGATTGACAGGCAAGGCATTACTATCCGCCTCTGCCGCAACTTTTGAGTTCTCGCACTATTTTGGAGTTCTCGTGGGGATTTCCGGGGATTCCCCGAGAGTTCCCATTGGTTGGGGAAGTGCAGGAGGAGGGATTTCCGGGAGAGATATTTCCGGCTGGGGGTTCCTGGACAAGCCTCGTGGCGCGTTCGGGAGGATTCCCCGGGAGCTGTGTGAAGTGTTTTCCTGCAGTTTAAAAATAAAGTTTGTTCCTGCTTCAGTGGCTCGTGATTTGTGCCCAGCCAGACTGCGGCACATATCTTCTATGGTTATCATCACATTTTAAATTATTCAATGGTTAAAAAAAATTATGGCAATCCCAATATTGCCTTTTCAAGTAAAAATATACCTAACTTACCTGACGATAGAGTTAATTTGTAAAGATTCTCAAAAGCCAATTCAGATAAGATTTTGTTGTTGTTGTTTTAACTAACCATTTTTTTTTTTTTTGGAGAAGCAAACAAACAGACAAAAGTTTATATCATATATAATTTTGTGTAGAAGCAGCATAAATTTTGTAATAAAACAGACTTGGTTACAAATACGGTCTTCTTCATATGAACAGACAACCATGAACTTCTTTAGCATTTACTATTACTTATCTGAACATATATTTTGCTTATTTGTTTTATTTTATTCCCTTCTCACTTAACTGTAAGCTCTGTGAGAATTTATGTACTTCTGCATCTGTTTTGAATATAGAAGCTATGTAATATATATTAGTTGCAGGATTAATAAAATCATTCTGCAAAGATTTTTCAGTTGGTTCTACCAACTGTAAAGAACAGTGGGAACATGATGTATAGAAGATTATAGACATGCACCTGTTATGACTATATTGACTCTAACTATCAAGATCAAACACAATCCCTGAAATTATAGCATTATATGATAAATACTTTTAAAACATCAATGTAAAATTTAAAACACATTTTAATATTTTATGTAGGTCTGTAAATTTTTAGATTTTTAAGGAAATACATCATGAGCTATGGAAATTTAAAATTTGAAACAAAAACTAAACGACATCACAATTTCAACAAAAATTTTATCAATTAATCAGCAAGTATTTTTTGATATCTACCCTTTGGTTAAAAATTAGACTTTGATCCCCAAACTATACTTAATAAATTGCCTCAAACTTTGCACTGGAGCTCAGCAAAATAACATTTCCTCAAATCAACCAACAAGTTGAGAATCTTCTTCAACTAATGCGCCTATTATTTTACCCAACAGATATTTATAGAATGCTGCCTATATTCCAAGTAAGACTCTAAAAAATTAAAACATAGAATTGAAAAAAGAAAAATCTGATTTTATAAAATCTTTCCTCTTATAAAGTTTATTTCTAGAAAGATGGAATTTAAAAATGTGCAACTACAAATATAAATATAATTATGTATGACAGAATAGTAGCTTATGAAATTGCTTAAAGGAATAATTCAAGGTTAATGGTATAAATAGTAAAGTATGCCGGCCACGGTGGTGCACGCCTGTAATCCTAGAGGTTCTGGAGGCTGAGACAGGAGGATCGCAAGTTCAAAGCCAGCCTCAGCAACAGCAAGGCACTAAACAACTCAGTGAGACCCTGTCTCTAAATAAAATAAAATTCAAAATAGAGCTGGGGGTGTGGCTCAATGGTAGAGTGATCCTGAGTTCAATCCCTGCTACTGCTACCAAAAAAAAAAAAGTAATGTAGATATTTTCTAGATTAAGTGGTTAAGAAAGACCTGAGGAAGAGACATTATAAAATACACCCAAATGAAAAAAGGGAAGGAATCATCAAGGCCCCTGAGGAAAGATCCCCCTAACCTGAACAGTAGCAAATGCAAAGACTCTACATGGCAAATACTTTGTATGTGAAACTGCAAGATTGTAGTGCGTTAGAGAGAAGATGAATTTGTAAAGTTTGTTAGTCAGTAGTCTATTACTGAGATAAAATACTTGAAAAACTACCTGAGATAAAATACTTGAAAGGAAAAAATATTATTTTGGTTCACAGTTTCAGAGATTTTAGTCCTTTGTCACTTAGCCCTTTTGCTTTAGAGTATGTGGTGAGGTGACACATCATGACAGAAGTGCACGGCAGAAGAAATCTATTCATTTTATGGTGTTTGGGAAGCAAAAAGAAAGAAGATAGAGCCATAGACCCAATATCTCTTTAAAGAACATGCCTCCCTATGACTTAACTTCCTTACTTTAGGCCCCCACCTCCCAAAAGTTAAAGGCAAACAAATCTTTTGCAAAGGAGACTTTGGTTGACATTCCAGTTTCAAATAATAACAGGTTGTCAGAGGGCAAATGCAATTGGATTTTAGAGCCTACTCTAAGAGCATTAGATTTTATGCTAAAAATAATGAGAAAACTATTCTGTAGATTTCCATTTTTAGAATAGCACCCTGTTTTCTCTATGTGAATTAGGTTCTAAGTACATAAGAAACAGGGAGACCAGTTAGGTCATTGCTGTTTCTAGTGGAGACGGTGTTGGAATATACTAAGCAATGGAGATGGTGAGAGGTCAGTTTGGGGATATATTGGGAAGGTAGAACTGGTAGGAAATAGTGGTAGGTAGTGATGATGCTGAAAAATGAAAGTAATCCATCAGGATTTTAACTTGAGAAAGCGGAGGACTGACGGAATTCTTCATTCAGATGTCCAACACTGTGGAAGGAATAAATTTGTGAAAGCAAACCAAGAGTTCTCATTCTGACATTAAGTTTCTGATGACTAACAGACATTCAACAATTTGAGAAAGTTACTGGTCCAAGAAGTCATACCTAAGTTATAAAGTGGAGAATCCTCACTGTACAAATGATGCTTAAAAGGCAGGATACAGAATAAGATCATGTAGTGTGTATACTAAAGATAAGAAGATGTCTAAGGACTGAATCCTGGTTTTCTCCAATATTTAGAAGTTGGCATAAAGAAACTCTGGTGAGGAAAGGCTGAAGAAGAAGCCAGCCAGGCTTGAGGAGAACCAGTATACATAGTGTACTAGAATCAAATGAAGAAATTGTTTTAAATATGAAGAGTGAAGAATGCTGTTGAGAATAGATAGAGTTTGACAGGGTCCTGAAATTTCCCTTTTTTGGTAAATTCCAGCGTGCTCTTCATGTGATACATGTATTCATCATGTGTTCCAAGCACTTTAAATACAATACACTTGAACTGATTTCCTGGAATTCAATTATGCCAAACTTCAATATTACTTTATGTACTTGGTTTGCCATACTGAGGCTTCAGTCATACAAGTGCTATTGTCTTTGAATGGAAATAATGAAGGTTGATAGGCTACGTTTGTATTTTCATATTAAGATTATAATTAGGTAAATTAAAGGAACTTTGTTGTGATAAGGTCATTATCCTAAATTGAGTTTGGTGGTCAATATTAGTGCATACAAATAAGGATAAATGCCCACATGGAGTAAAATATCCAAGTTGACTAGAATCCTCTCTTGTTACATTCATTTACTTTTATCTCTGCTTTCATCAATATTAAATTATTTAAGGATTGAGTAATTAAAGAGGGAAAATCACACCCTAGTTATTTCCTAATAATCTAATTCTGAATCTATTTTCTTTACTTTTTGAAGTTTTGCAGATATAGAAAAAAAAGTCTATTTGCCTGTATACTTTGAAAAATATATGGCAAAAAAAAGGTGGTTAAAATGTTTTCATAATGAATAAAATATCCCATGAAGAGACATTGGGGTTTATTGCCTCCACTGAACTTATCATGCAGCCTCCAGGCCAAAGAATTAAATATCATGTCTTTGAACAACTATTTTTCTGATAAAATAGGATATAAATATTCTTTTTAAAAATGGAAATTTTTGATTTATGAGTTGTTCACCTGGCTGTTCTTTAAGATACACAGCATTCTCTGAGTGTGCTCGTCTCCTGAGTGGATTTCATTTATTTTTTGCTGGGCAACTTCACAATGTTCCACTGGGTTTCCTCTCAGAATTCAAAGCATTAAAAACATTCTATTTGGGCATTGACTCAATTCTACTCAATACAATCAGATAATACATTAAAGGGTATGTGATTCTCATTTTGTATATGCGACAAAAATTCCCATTATGAGCTAAAAATCATACAATGGTGAATAAAGCTAAAACCTGGATGAAGGCCCATGTTTTATGAAGATGTATGCCCTGAATATGGAGACTGTATCGCCATTTGCTTCTTCATCTTGATGTTCTTATTAATATCATCTCCTTTAATTTTCAAGAGAACCTTGTTTTCCTATTAGGAGGTAATCCAGGGATATAGCTAATTAGAAGGATACAATTGAACAGTGTTTGGCTCATAGCAGGCATTCAATAAATGGTGACAATTTATTTAATTAAGAAAAGAGAATTTCTGACAGAACCAATAACCAAATGTGTGTATATGGGTATGTACACAATTATGTGTGGGGGTGTGCATGTGTGTGTAAAAATATTTTTTTGATTATTCAGCAAGATTCCACTAAGTGGTTTAACAGTAGAGAATCTAGGGTCAATATCTAGGAAGGCAGATGTTTGGCATCTGAAACTTTTCTCCACTGAAAGCTTGGACTCCACCATAGGGTAGAGTGCATTGCAGAGGACACGTTCTGTTCATGCAGAGCACATCCAATGGAAACACAGAAGTAAGGAATTTTCCATTTGATTAAATCTTACTGAAGGGCAAAGTAAAGAGTAGGATAAAGGTGATTCAAGGACCATAGTAGCCAGTGATCATTTCTAGGAAGAACTGGTCTAAGATTTCGCACAGATACCATATCACAATCCAGCAGACGGGGCCTCTTGTAGTTACCTATGGTGGTAGGGACACAAAGAAAATAGAGAGAGGTAACAATTAAGTAGAATCTCAATTCATTTCCCCCCAGCCATTGGTCATGCTTGATTGAAGAGATTTCTAAGAGAGTTGTGTCCTTCTGAGAATAACAGCTTATTAGGATTGTAGCTAAAGTATTTTCAGAGTTTACATTAAAACTCTTATAAATGTATTGAAAGCCACAGTGTTTAGATTATATTATCAGAGAATACATTCTGAAAACTATTTGTGGAATTTTGTTAAAGCATTAGGAAGTGTTAAATCACAATTTTCTTATAAAACAAAAAGGAACAGGACTTCACTTAATGTATGTACATTAGATTTCAATAAAGAATGGATCTGTAGAATTTTGAAAGTTATATTTATTTTCAGTTTGAGGAATCATCTTTATAACACTCAAGTTTTAAGAAATTGTCTAAGAAATCCCAGCCTTTAAATATATACTATAAATATATACAGTAATAAACAAAATGTTGAATGCATTTTAATTCAGCAGTGTAAAATACAGAATATTTCCACACCATTTTGTACTTGATTTTATTCTTACATTTTGGTATGCTTTTTTTTTTTTATAAATACATGACTAGCACTCCTAAATGCCATTAAGCTTTTTATTGAAAAAAATAATTATTGCATTGAACTACAGTCCAAGTAATTTGTTGAATAACCTAAAAAAGCTGATTTGCATGTACAATAGTGCAATTTACTTAGCCACAGTATAATAAAAAATGCTTTGAGCAGAGGATACAAAATAAAATTATTGGTTATGCATCATATTGCCATACTATCACCCAGTTTATGTTAAATACATTAAATAGAATCAATATGGTGGGAATTTGCTGTAAACAACTACACAACCAATTTACATTACCAACTATTTTATAATTTCTCACATATTGAAGGAACTGAGAATTTTGAATGGTGGATGAGAAACCTTTTCTTGAAGTTGATTGTTTTAATACGTGAATGTGTTTTGAAATCCACCCCCAAACAACTATTTTGAACAAAGATCAAGGTCTACAAATGAAGATTAAAGAGCGTGTTTATTAAGAACATACACACACACTCATGTATGCACTCATACAAATTTTAATTTTCCTCATTTATTTTTATGCTTCTGACAAGATATTCTTGCTCTTGTTATTTAAGAAAAATGAGGGATTGCAAAAGGAGGAACTGACTTTTGAGAAAGGAATTAACAAAGTGGATTGGGAGCTTTCCTTCACATACAAGGCTGCAAAGAATGAAAAAGACCTTTTAGCTTATCTTTGTAATATTGGTTTATTTTCAACCTAACCAATGAGCCATTGCTTCCATTTTAATACAGCTTAATCCCAAGAAATACAACAATCACCTTCAAATGTCTACCTAATAGAAAAAGTGGATAATATTTTTGCTGGAATGAAGTGATAACCTTTGAAAATCCTCTAGACCCAGGTTTATTGGCAGGAAAACTCATATTTTAGCTGGAAACTCATCTTATTGAAGTGGTTTCAGTCTGGAACACAAAAGGCAATCATGTGTTTTCCTGACTATTGCATGGAATTGGTCACCCACTTGCTTTTTTAATAATGTTTCTATCTGCCAATAAGAGCACATTTCTCTTCAAGAGTTCATCTAATTTAAGAAATCAGAATTAAACCCTTTCATGAGGTGTACTGGGCCCGAGATAAGCACTTGGTCAATTTTGTGCCCAAGTTTATTACCTACATACACTGATGTGTGAGATTTGAGTCCTTTAAATTGTGGGGTTTTTTTTAGAAAACTGGATCTGATCTTTACACATTTTTCTCCAGAATGTTTAATATTTTTTATTTCTAAATATTTGTGGGGAATTTTTCAGAAAAGATTGAGAAATGTGCCACAGTTTGAGATGATCAGTATTGTTATTTCACCAATAGGGAGTCAGTTAATTATGGACACATCCTGGGGAGGGCATCTGAACATACTCTTCATGTGCATGTGGCATGGTGGAATAGAGCAGAGCCATCTCTGTGTCTCCAGTTACTGTTTCAGATTCTGGAGAGGCATGATGTTTCTGGAGCAGCTTCAGAGTATTATAATGAAATTCAGAAAACTGTGCTGCTGCCCCCTTTGGAAGCTGTGTGAGTAAATGAGAATTTCATGTACTAAGGAGATAGATCCAGCAATATGATCCTGAGTAATTAGATTGATTAAATATTCCATTTAATAATGAAGTTTCATAGGATTAGTTTCTTTCAATATATTTCTATTCAGTGATAACAAAAGGATTCCATTAAGTCCTGGAAGAGACTGAAGAACGAGTCACCCACATATTCACTTTCTGTAAGTGGAAAAGAAATTTTAGGGGATTATTCTGTGAAATGTCTACCTTAGGAAAAAGTCCTGGGAATCAGGAACTTTCTAAATCATCTTCTATATTCTAATCTTTCCTATATTTTATTATATGTATAACACTTATAAAGGTGAACTTAAAGAGAATTTTAAAATACAGTTTTTATAGCTCCCTTGTGTTTTTCTTGCTAAGTTTGACAGAGAATGATTAAGACGTTGAACTTTCCCAAGTTTTCAGTTCTTCATACAAAGCATTTAGTTGATCAACCATATCTAAACACACTGAGGCAGTTGCATGGTGGATAAATGTTTTTATAGCCTTTCTTTAGATTCTTTCAGTTTTAAACTGAGCATATATTAGTTTATCAAATACAAAAACTTTCCTCCATGAACTAAATATGAAAGAGTAATATCATAAGGAGAACTGTTCCCTAAGAATCACGCAATAGACAGAAAAAGAATTTCAATGTCTAAATCAACTATCAAATAATAGTATAAATAATAGTGTAAATGTAAATAGTGTAAATACTGTCAATGTATTCCATCACAGTGGAAATTTTAGGAAAAATGAATCTATTTTAGAATTCAATACATATACACTTAGAATCCTTCGTCTCACTTTTTTCCCCTTAAGGCAAATTTAAAAATAAAATCTAGTGTTTGAGCTTCACCTATTTGGTGAAAGTCAGTTTTATAATAGTACCATTCCTGATGTGACATCACAACTTTATAGTTTCTCACCCTGCAGTACAAGTTACCTTTTATTTAAATGGAGAAGTCTGTTTCTATAGTCCAAGATAGAAGATCTAAGGAGCACTTTCATCACTGTTAGTATAAGATGAATTAGTAATTTCCAAGCCATAAATTCATATCAATTTATCTTTGCTAATAAAAACTAAGTGTCTAGTAGAGACAGGTTCTGTTTTAATCTTCTATGAGATTAAACTGTCACCAAGACAATTATCAAAATTAATCAGGTGCTTTGTCTTTTCCATATTACAGCTTCTAGAGAATTCCCATGATTACTCTATCTTGGTTTTGTATCAGCTTTGTTATTTGATTTGGGAAATAATTATCCACATTATTATTTTTTTATCTGATGGGGACCATCTATTTATATAATTGTACCATTTATTTTACTTTTTTGGATTTACCCAATGTTCATCAGTGGTCTCTCATAGTCACTTTTATGGAGTATAGGGTTTCTGACTCTGTGACTGTTTGTTTGTTTTCATTTTGTCCATTTCTTTTAAATAAGCTCAGCTTGGTCACTGCTATATCCCAATCAAAACTCTCACCTTGCCAGTTTCTAATGTTATCTTGGAAACTATTTTTTTCAAATTCACTTTATCTCTTTTCATTCTTTCTCTCTTCTATCTATGTCTGCTCCATCAAAAATATCCCATACCACTGTTTGCCAAGTATTACATATTTAACCTTCGAACTTTATTTTCCTTATTGGTAATAAGAAATGATAATAATGATCTAAAAATACAGTTGTCAAATTTAAACGAGAGTATGTGAACCACATGAAACACAGTATGCCATCAGCAAACACATCTCTCTTCCCCCAAAGCCCCACCTGAAAGGGGACACCCCTTTCCTCTTATAGTGAAGGAGGAGTTTGCATCCATACAAACACAGCATCCAGTGACCAAGCATCTCCTTTTCTGTTGAGCTTGATTTTCTCTGAAACACACGCTTATGGAAAAGGTACAGTCATAACTTTTTATTTTACTATTTTGAGAATAGAAACTAATAAACCTAAGTAGATGACAAGCCCCAAATATAGAGGTGAGAAATGTAAATTCTATGGGCAGAAAACATTTTGAATGAATGTTTGAAGTCATTTGTCAAATTAGATGGATAATGATTTGATTGACCATCATTCATTTGTTTTATGAATATCTAATACAATTAAATAAAATACCAAGTACTTCATGAGATTTTCTCAATAACATTTTCAAATGGTTTACTTCTATATTTATGCATGTACTAGCTTATGGTTTCTGAATAAAAGAATAAATAAAATTTAACATTTTAGTCCTGTAACATTTGAAAGATTGATCAATATCTTCTAAATATTACTTTGAGTATACTTTATTTTGATTACCAAATGCTATTTATAGTTTGTATATGTTTTCTTATAAAAACTTAAATATTGGGGCTGGAGTTGTGGCTTATTTGTGGAGCACTTGTCTAGCATGTGTGAGGCACTAGGTTCAATCCTCAGCACTGCATATAATTAAATGAATAAAATAAAATAAATCAACAACTAAAAATATTTAAAAAATTAAATGTTCTTAATTTTAGATATTATTTATACAATTGCAAAATTATCTTGGAATAATTTAATATGAAATGAAGCTAACTGATATTTCACAGAAAATTGACACTATAATCTGTGCAAAAATAATTTTTCATTGAAGAATAATTTTCAACCTGCATCAATCAGAAAAATTCTTTGCATTTCTTATTTCCTTTGAAAATATTGATTGATAGCCAATAATTAAAGCAAATATTTTTAATAACTGATACATTTAACTGGTTGGCTTTTTATTATGTGACAAATAAAACTAAATGCACATTCATTCAATCATTCACTCTATGAACACCAAGAACGTAGGGTATTTTTTTTTTCTATTTTTCTTTGTCATATTAGTGGACTGCCTGATGTTTTCCCATATCATTTTATAACATTATATGAGAAAAAAATTCAAAACAATTCTTTACCACTTTCCTGGTACATTTTCATAAAATTATTTTAAATTTGCCCTATTATTTTTTTCAATTAAAAGAAATTCTTAAAATGCTCCTGTTTTAATATTGATAATTCAGTCTCTTTATATATACATATGTGTGTGTGTATATATATATATGTCACATTTTGAATTGGCACCATTTTTTAAATCTTATAATAATCAGAACACTTTAAATATATCATTTTCTAGGTAGTGACAATTCATTTTATTTCTCCACAAAAGAAGCATTAATCCCTATTAGTTCAAGTGTGCTGACATATTTAAGGCCTCTTTCCCTTCATTTAACTGTTGCATCTAGCTGGAGCAAGAATGATGGCAAAGATCTTGACCTTGGAACACTGGTTGGATCAAAGGATTCAAGTGGATGATTGAAGTTGTGGCTGGATTTAAGTGGGGGCCAAACAACGTGGGGATAAATGCTGCAGGGGGCAGGGGCTGAAGTGCTATGTGAGATGGGTGAAAGGGGGCAGCTGTGACTAAATGCAGGGGGTGACCTGCTAAGAAAGTGGGGTGTGGGGGGATAATGGTTGGAGCCAGAGTTGAGAATGAGATAGGAGTAAAGTGTGGCTGTGAAAGAGGATGCAGATGAGCTATAGGGAGGTGACCGCTGTGGGAACTTATGGACGCAGAAACAGCGAAATGCTGCAGGAACGTGTGGTGGATGGTGGTGATGGAAGCGTGCTGGTGGACTGGAACCGTCTGTACAGCCGAGGCCGGAGAGAAGGCATTGGGCCCAGGAGCAGGCAAAACTCGAAGATGCTTTGACAGGAGCTGTTTCTGCATATGCTGCTGGGCTTGCAGCTGTAGAAGCTTATATTTATCTATTTCATCAGGAGAAAATGTAATGGGCTGTTGAATTAAAGGGGGAGAGAGAGATTTATGACACTCTTCTAATTCATCTTCCAATCTGTCATGTTTCTGCATAGTTCTGTCATAGTAAGTGTTTATGTTCCCCTCTACATGATTCATATGCATGCTTACATCCTGTACGTCTAGATTTATTTGGTCCTCTTTGGTCTCCATTGAATCAGTTATACCAGTATATCTACTAGACAGAAAAGCACCAGGGAAATCGTTTGGTACTGGGTCACAGTTTGGAATAAAAGGTTGGACTTCACTAATTAAAGAGTGTGATTGTTCTTTTGTTGTGGGGTTCTTCTTTCTGTTTGGTGACTGAGAATCTGCTACCACATGAATTATACCTGGAGTTAGATGGCTATCACAATCAGTGTCTGCGAAAACAGTAAAATCATTTGTCTGTGAACCTTTGACTTTGTCTTTCTCGCTAGTCCTTTGTACTGCATTGCCTTCTTCATTTCTTCTTTTTCTTGTGTATTGTCTTTTTTCAGACAAAGGCGATATCGGTCTGTTACTGCCAGGTGACACGAGTTGAATTGTGCACTGGATTTCTGAATGAGCCTGTGATTCATTTTTATAGCTGTTTGAAGAAACTTCAAAGTTTGTTGATTGTTCCTGAAACCTCTTGGTCTGTACTCTTTCTAAAAGGCTTTTGGCTGTCAGGGGGCTCCTTTCTCCTTCTCTAATGTTCAACTCTGTGGTTTCTGAAGGGCCACTGGAACAGTGTCTTAGAAGGCAGCTGACAGTCCCCGAGTCACACTGGCCACGTTTCACTTTTCCCAGATCACAAATGTGAGGGCTGTCCAAAGACTCTTGACTCCTCTTGTTTTTATTTAAGCAACAAATTCTCTCTCTTGAGTAAGATCCAAGTCTATTGTGCTGAAGTCCCTGGCAATTAGTTGGGTTTTCACTGTCTTCAGCATAGGAAACCTGTGAGCCAGACTCACAATGAATGATTCTCGTGGATTTTGGCCCTGAAAATTGTTGATTTTTACCCCATTTATACCTTTCTCGGCAGTGACAGTGTCTATGCTTGGAGTATTTTTTATTCTTAAATGACTCCCACAATTTACAGTTCCTGTCTCTCTGTGTTTCTGACTGTAGGCAGTTGCTCTTTGTTATTTCACCAGACCAGTAGAGGCAATTGTGCCTTTTGTGTTTCTGTTTGTGCCTTTCAACTGAGCTGTCTTCTCTTTTACAAAAGTAGAGCAAATTACTACTGCTGTTACCATTGGGCCCATGACTTGAACAAATGCTTCTCAAACTGGGCATGCTGCTAAGGGATGTGTCCAAAGGGCTAGAATGTCCACTCAGAGATGACTTTGGAGGACATCTCTTATAACTTTGGTTTCCACATCCAGAAGCACTGCTGGCTGTATTGATACTGTTGCTATTCAAAATTACACTGACATCCTTCCCATAGTCACTGTGACCCCCTACTATATAAGGACTAGAATTCCAGGTGAATTGGTTTTCATCTTCAAATTCTGAATGAGGATCACAGTGAATCAGTTTATGCTTTTTGGTCCTAGAGATGTGAGGCAGACAGGATAGACCCTCATTTGCATCATTAAGAACTACTCTTCCACAGCTTTGCCAATGGGTCCTTGAAGATTCCTCGAGTTCATTATCACTGTTATTATTGTTGTTGTTGTTTCCTACACAGTCCTTTAGAGGTGTATCAAGGTAAGCAGGCACTTCAGGACTTTTCAATTTCAAATTACTTGCACTAAGATTATGATCACTGTTATTTGGCCCAGAATCATCAAGGCCCAAATTATATTTTCTCCGGAAATTTTCCCAATCTGGATTAGCTCTCATCATCTTTGGTTTCAGAGACTGATTCTCTTCTAGGATCAATTTTTGTTGGTCTTTGATTAAACCTGAGACGTGGCTCTCTATTTTTGTCTTCATTTCCAAGGACTCCTTGCCCAGTTTTGTTTTTAAATCCTCTGGATTATGGCCATCTTTCGTGTTCCGAGAGAGTTTAAAATCAAAATATAATGGGTTGCAACCGTAAGAGATACAGGGCTCTGTTTTTGTAAAGAGCAGAAGTTCCACAGGCCACTGGAGAGTGGTGTGGCCATCTTTGCTTTGCACACGGAGAAAAGGCAGTGGTTTGGATGTCATATCATGGGGATACCCCTCTTTCAGAAGTCTTTGCATATCTTTGCTAACTCTTTCTGTTTCTTCTGAAGATTTGTCTCGGTTCTGCATCCTGGAATTGGGATTCAAACACAGTGTACTCTTTTGTTCACTTGACTCTGGTGATGAAAACTTATCCAGACATTTGAATACCTTGGCATCACTGTGCTTGTACATGTTTGGTGGGTTGGAGGAAGCATGTGCTTGGCAGGGGTAATTAATGCAGTTTCCAGAAGTATTCTTCAATGTATTTCTAGTTCCTTTCTCTTTACTGGAAGGAGGAAAATCTACATCTGAAAGACTGAAGTTAGATTTAGAGAAAGAAGCCTGAATGCCAATTGAATTTTCTATTGTCTCATCAATGGAGTCATTTTTCTCTTGCAAAATTTTAGAGCTCAGGGAGAAGGTATTGTGTAAAACACTCTCCAGATGGCTTGGTGAGATGTGTGCTTCTTTTTCTTCAGAGGGGTGTGTATCCTCTTTTGCAAGCCTACAGCACTTGCATTTCTCCACTGTTTGTTTTGGTTTAGAGGTGGGTGACTTGTTACTATCATGGCTTTCTTCTGTGTTCTCACTGAAAACTGATGCGGAAGATTCTAATTTTAGATGCACTTTTTTTGAAAAAGAAAATGATACTCCTGTTCTGTGATTTGTATTGCTGAGATCTGAAGATGTCTGTGGTATCCGATTTCCAAACAAACAACGTCTGTCCGGTTGTAATTGGTGTCGACTTGGTATGGGAAACCGCTGTTTATCAGAGGTACTTCTGGGGAGATTCTTTCCCTTTAGGAGAAGTGTACTCTTCATGCATGATACTTTTCTCCCATTCTTAACTGGGAAAATTCCCTGCTGGAGTTGCTTTTCTATGGCCATCCTGGGGGCTTTGAATGCTGGTCCACTTCCAGAAACACTGTAAATACAATAAATATTTAAATGATTAAGACATTAGATTTGGAATTGTAGCCATATGTGAACATTTCATGGTGTTTCTATGATGAATGATTCCACCACTTATGAGCTAACTACATCTAACCATTTATCATGCTTGTACAAGTCAGTATAAGAGTTCTATAGGGGCTATTTCTAAATTGTTTTATTTAAGTGTAGTATTTTAAAATTAGTAAAAGGCAATAGCAAGTGAATATTTATACTAGCACTGCAAAAGAAAATAAAGTGTTGTGTTTCCAACATACTATACATCTTCTAGAATTGACTGACTCTTTGGAACACAGATTTAACATATTTCATAAGAATTTTCCAATCAATGTATTCACATTAAGAAATTAAATAGAATTGAGACAACTTTGAAAGTATAAAAATAGTTCTTGGGCTGGGGTTGTAGCTCAGTGGTAGAGCGCTTGCCTAGCATGTGTGAGGCACTCGATTCGATCCTCAACACCACATAAAAATAAATTTAAAGAAAGGTATTGTGTTCATCTACAACTTAAAAAAATTTTCTCATATTTGCTTTATATATAAGTTCTAGCCTTTTGTTATAGTTCTAAAATTGCCTTGTGCTTATTTAATTTCAAAACAAGGTAGTTAGTTCTTTCTTTATGACTTATCACTTCTTTTACTGATCAAAATAAAGACATAAGAAAGTAATGGGTATTTACAAGTTGTCTCGATATTAACAATGATTTTGAAATATTTGTTTTGCTTCTAACTGACCAATACATTTTTTTATCATCTGCGCATGTATATGATTTATCTTATAAAGGTTTTAAAAGATTATGCGTTCTACTGAACTTCATTAGTAATTCGAAGAGAAAAACAGAAATGCCAATATGTTAGATTAAAATGATTTATCCCTTTAATGTTCTACTTATAAACATTCAGCTACAAGAAAGGCTTTATGGGGGTAGGGGGAGTTGTGAATCACATCATTTAACTCATTGTTTACTTTGATGTGAGTTTCTTTTCCTTTATCTTTTTTCACCTGCTTGGAAATGTTACTGGAGATTGTGGTGTGCTCTTTGCTCTTGGGCTTTTGCCTAATTTCAGGCAAAATGCAAGAAGACTTAGTGGAAAATACAGAAAACTTTATTAAAAGGGAAAGGAGAAGGGAAAAAGGGCAATCTCATGGGAGAAAGTGGATCCTCCCAGATAGGAAAGTGATGTGCACACCTTTGTTTCCCAGTTCTGTTTGGGGTCCTAAGGAAGTTTCTAGAGAGTCCAGCCTAAGTACCACCGCTCATGTTTTGACTGAGAGTAGGATTCCATCACAGATATTTTTTGTTTTGTTTTAATCACTTTTTAAAGTCCCTAATGCACATGATCTTACCATACATATCTGAATGGGAAACCCATGGGGGTAAGGAGGGTTTTACCATTATAATGACATGCTGAAGACTGAAAGGCAACTGCAGATCACCTTAGCCTGCTCTGACAGGGGTTCTAATTGGAACTCGCTTTTCTACAGATTCTATAGTCAGTTATCTCTGCTTTTAATTATCTTGTTTTTCTGAGTCCTGGAGTCTTTGATCTGCATAAAAATCATAAAACTACCCCCCTTCCATGTGTTCTCATGGGTAGGCTGGCCCTCACAATAGCTCTCCAGGTTATTTGCTAAGGATTGTAACATATCCTATTGACTTAGCCAGAGTGGCCCTAGGTAAATTGCTTTTTATTAAAAAAAGCATGTGGGCTGGGGCTGTGGCTCAAGGGTAGATCACTTGCCTAGAACATGTGAGGCCCTGGGTTAGATCCTCAGCACCATGTGTAAATAAAGGTATTGTGTACAGCTACAACTAAAAGTAAAATAAATGTTAAAACAAAAAAAAAAGCATGTAATGTGGGGGATGGCAACACATTATCCTCTTGACTTCTTATTCCTACTGCTCATGTCTAACTGCTACCTGTCAGAAACACCTATGGTTGTTTTTATCTATTTTGGATTTTTATTACATTTTTATCTAGTTATTTGTTTCTAGAATATAAAGAATTAAAATAGCATGCAACACTTATGTTATTATGATACTACATTAGAGAAGTGCTGAGTCCTTCTCTGCAAAATTCTTTGTTGTTGGCTTCACCTATGACTATTTGGTCAATCAGTATAGACATGTATAGTCACATTCCTTTTATCTACTAAATTTTATGTACTTTGCTTCATTGTCTTTATATGTTAATATTAAATGCATTTTTAATTAGCCATTAATTTTATAATGTATCAGCTATTCATTAGCATGATTTTATAATTTTTATTTTTTATTTGTATAAAATATATTTATTATAGTTGCTTAACATATGATATATATTCTTCACGTTTTTTAGTAATAGCTACATGTTGATTTCTTTGGTTAGTTTTTACTATTATTCCTTTATTACTTTCAGTTTAACTTCATACTGTGGTGTCTCTGGATATTGTTTTATTCTTGTCCTTATTTCTTGTACTGGAGATTTTGGTAAAATTATTGACTTTCCTGAATATATCCTTTAGGTCTTATGTTTTATTTTGATATTTTTCTGCCTTAGTCTTTTGCTCTCGTTCAGGGAGAATTCCTCATATTTTATTTTAATTTAACTGACTCTGTTTCTTAAAAATTACAATCTGCTGTTATTGTGTCCATATGAATTTTAACTTACAAGCAACAATTTTAGTCATCATTTAGTTTTCAATGATTCCAGACTTTGTCTCTTCTCATGAATTAATGAACATAGCTTTAGAGTCAAATTGTTCCCCTGAATCTTGTAGAAAATTAAATTTAGAAATTTTCTATGACTGAATTCTGTTCCTTATAGCAACTGTTTCACAATGAAAACTATCTTCTTACTCATTACAATATTCTCGTTTTGTTGAATCTCTTCATGATCTTTAGAAAGGTGATTTTAGGCATACCTCATATGGAGAATTTGGAGGAACATTCTAAGACACTCTATGGGGTACTGAATATCTTTTCCAGCATGAAGAAAAGTGGAAAACTCAGAGTTTTATTGTAGCGTTGCTGATATTTTAAAATACCTGTAGCCTGGGGACAGAAGTGAAGTGAAGGAAGGATAAGCAGCTAGTGTAGGTAGATGATGGGGTCAGATTGGGAAGATGGGGAATGGTTCCAAAGGAAAAGAAATAAAATGCTAACACCTTCAGAACACTTTCCCTCTTCCTCACCTGTTGCCAGGGTTACCTGCCTCCAGGGAACTGTTCCTCTCAACTAGGAGTTGTTAAGGAAGTACCTCCTGGGTGGTTCCCTTCCTGCCAAAAGGGCTGGAAGGGGCACTTGTGGAAGGCTTCTTTACCAGCTTTTGGTCACATAAACAAGATAAGGGAAAGAGGGGACATGAGAGAAAGGATGAAAGGGACAGGACACCCCCCCACACACACCCCAGATGCCAGCTCTGGATCCCCTTCTTTCCCCTGAGGAGAAGTCTGTCTCTGTCCTGTCCTTTAAATAAAACTTCTTTTCTCTGCTTGCCTTGGTGTTTCTCAGGTGTTCAGACTTCCACACCATGAAATGGGACTCAGATCAGATTGGATTCTCAACACTAGTATCAGAAGCATAAGGTTCAGAAATAGCTGCAGTCCTGAACTTTGTCTTGGTCCCACAGACTCTTTTCCATATTTTTCAGCCACACTTTGGTGTAAGAATTATGCTTCTGAATTAAGTCACTTCCTCCAGGAATTTAGGGCAATGTGATGTTATTGGTACTCTACTGGGCAGAAATGAGCTCACAATATGTGCATTGTCATTTTTCTTTCTGAGATTCCATTATGATACAGATATTTTACTGCTTCTATTTTATACTGTAAATACATACTTTGCTTAATAATATTTTTTTTATTATCCTGGCAATGTTTTGTGCATCTTCTTGCTTTGATATATGTTAATCTAAATGTTCTTTCCTGATGGCTGTTTTATTTTACTATTTATCTCTCTAAAGTGGAAGCTTCTTTCTCTTACATGCTTTTAAAAATTTTAAACCTCTTTATTTTATTTTATTTTTTTGTTATGCTTTGCTCTTAGATTCTGGTCCTTAATTTTTGTTTTCATTTAAGAATCCAATTTGCATGTATGATTATAGATTTTGACAAATTTTCATGTTTTATCCTCACTGTTAATCTATTACAATCTCATTTTCATGCTTTAATTTTTTTTTGATTTGTTGATTTATAAACTTTAATTTTCTTTATTGTAAATCAAATTTATTTCTATTATTTTGGAAAATCCTAATTTTCTACCCTCATGGTAGAAATTTTAAATTCTGTTATTCTAATACAAGTTTATGTATTGTGATATTATTAAAGCTTTAACTTTTTTTCCAGTTTTATTGAAGTATAATTGAGAAATAAAAATTGTATTTATTTCAGGTGTATGACACAATGATTTGATATATGTATCCATTGTTAAATTATTACCACAATGAAATTAATTGACATCTATTATCATGTACAATTACAGTGGTATAGATGTAGGGGAGTTAGGACACTTAGGATCCACTATTCTGGCAAATTTCAAGTAAACAATATAGTATTATTAACTATAGTCACCAGTCTCCACATTATATCCTTAGAAATTATATCTGAAAACTTGTGTGCTTTAACTAAGACCTCCCCATTTCCCTTATTCTCTAGCATCTGGCAACCATGCTCTGTAAAGCTTTAATTTTTGAAGTTATTTCCCCATTATTTATTTCATTCTCTTCTTTAAAGCTTCTTTGGTTTCTCTTTGTGTTTTTAACCTAATTATTTTTATTCATAATAGCTAGTCAGAAAGCAACTATAGAGGTAATCCTTTAAATCTTATTAATGGATTATCCATTCTAATAGTTCCCTCAAAATTCTAATACTAAGCACATTAAATAAATGTACAATTTAGTTCTCTTCTTTACAAAAAGAATTATTTTCAAACAGGAAATAAAACTTATTAAAACAACATGATTTCTTTAAGGGTATTATTTTCTAATGTCCCATGTTATTCAGCGCTTATAAAAGGACCTTCATAGTCTCAGAATCATCAGTACAAAAATTTGTAAATGTTGCAAGAATCTCCATATCAAGGTATACTCTTCCTAGGCTTAAACACCTATTACAAATTTAGACACAAAGAGTGAATATCTACTTCTCTATACAATATCTAGTCTTGCTGAGGCTCCTGGTTGAATGAAACTATCAACAGAAGTTGATTGCCCTATATACAACCCATTACCAGTTTTCCACCACCATTTACCATCAATCTGATCCAAATATTTTTACTCTGGCTAAGTTTGCCTTTCTTTCCCAAGGCATCATACAAGAAGTTTGTTATCTGGATCATCCTACTCAGAAGCCCTCATTATGAGGATAAAGGACAAAGAAGAGTAGACTAGGAGAAGGGCAATATAAATTATATTTTTCTTGTTTTTTTCATTTTTAATTTGATTTGTTAATTAAGTTACCAAAAAGGAAATATTTAATAATTTTACTAAGGGATTTCCCTGAGGTCATGAAATTGTTTAAGATAGAGTAATTGGCTAGAGGGCAGGTAATAAATAATATCAAACAAGAAATAATTTTCCTGGTTCCAAGTCCTGTGTGTAGAAATTTCATCTTTTTCCTAAGAGTATGAACACCTTGCCACATACAGAGCCTGCCAAGTCTACAGAGGATACCAACCCACATGTGTTTAAGCTTGTGTTTGTAGTAAATGAGGTTTCCAGAAGGACATCTGAAACTTAATAGAGTGAATGTTTTAATTTGGAGTACCTTAATGGGTAGCTCAGGCAAAGTTAGAAATTCAAATAATACATGATTATTATTATCATCAACATCAACCATCAACATCCTCATCCCATTCCCATCACCATTATCATCTTCAGGGCTCTTTTGAGCCTTTAAATATCCCAAAGCAAACTACAAGTGTGAGTAGAAAGGTACAAGTGAGACATCTTCCATAGTAGCAAAACAACTAAAATTATGTTTGTTAAGGTTACTCAGATTTATAGTACAGCCAGGCAAATCTGGCCTAACCTTAGAGGATCTATGCTAAGGATGTTTTTCTATGATGGGATTTGCCCCATTTTTCATGATCCGACCTATTACATCTCAGAATTAATCATGTAGCAATTGGCATCTGCTCAGGATTTTTTCCTGTATCCTACCATTACCTACCAACAAGCATGTGACTCGTTCTTCTAAGTCCTATTTTCACAAAGACAATCTGATACCTTATGTTTAATATCATGAATAACATGTTGTAAGTTCCTTGTATTGGCTGGTAAAAAATTCCAGCACCAAATGTGTTTTTTGTCTCTATGATTGTTTGGGACCTTAGTGCTTCATTTTTGTATTAACCTCACTTCTGGATACTTATTGTGCTTTTATTTTTTTTTCTTTATACTAAATTTATCATTTATTTTTAATCTGATTATATATTATGTTTCTCATAAAGTTAATTGAATTACTCTAAGAGTTATAAATATATGAATATATGTAAGTTTAATATTATTTTCACTCATAGTTGAGCCTAAAAAAATAAATATTGCCTTAGAATCACACTTCAAGTCTAAAATTTTACGGTATTATAATTAAGCCACTCACTCCTATTATTGTATATTGTTTTCCTTTTAAACAACAGGGGTTTAAATTCTGGCACAGAGCTATAAATTTCACAATTCACTAGGCTGCTGTCAACTGTATTAATTAGCTACATTAGTGTTATACATTATGATTCATATGAACACAAATCACAATTTACTAATTTAATTGAATTCCAGGTAACAACTTTGAAGTATTCAGTGGTTCCAAGCTTTTATAAAATGGCTGTTTTTCAGCTACAAGAATGTATTAGTGTAATGCTTGTTATAATTATCAATTTAAATGCCACTGTGTAGTAAATTTAACTGCATTAATTACATCTTGTTTGTCAGCCAATAACAGTGTCATTTATTCTAGATTTAGGTGTATACAGGGGAATGTACAGAAGATATATTCCCCCCCCCCCAAAAAAAAAGATGCATTGTTATTTATGGATTTTAAATTATTATTAAAAAAAAAAACCCCTGCGTTACTGAGGAACAACATTAACTCATTTGAATCAACTTGATAAAATAAATACTAGTATATTGGAATCATTCTGGGATCATTTCATTTAAGGGTACATTAAATTAACATTGGGAAAGAAAAAATCAGATCATAAAAGTAATTAATTTGCAAGCCTTTAACTATTGGAAATATTGGCCCTCAGACATAACTGTTGAACTAACTAGATTTTAGTTAGAGTGAACTAGATTTTTCATTGGAATTTTCCCAGAGGCAGAAGGGAACTCTGAAGCATCTTAGATCCTTCTAATTCTCACCATTCAGACTGCTGCCTTAACTCAGCCAGCTGATGAAGTCGTTTAAGTGCTTTTTCTTGTTTCTTCTCATCTTTCCATGACTTGGAAGCCACATTTCGAGCAAATTCCCGTTGCTTTAGTTCTTTCAGTCTCTGTAGAAAAAGAAGAAAAACAGAAAGGATACCATAAATAAGTAATATATTATTTTCAATCCACCAGGCTCCTTATTAACCCTTGTCCCGAGTGCAGAGATAAAAGGTAAAAGATAAAATAGTAGATAAATGTAGATGTCAACTAGCTTATTTTTCAAAGCTTGTCAGACTCACTAAAGAAATGTGCTGCTAGCTGGACCCCAGTCCTTGCTGAGATCACCCTGGCTACACAACTACAACCATCAGTATGTCTGTGAAAACACAAATGAGACAAACATGAGATATACCAAGGGATATGAAGGAGGAGATTATAGGATGTGCTTTCCTCCACTCACCTGTAAAGATACTCATTAAATTCAATGGGTGGAAAAATCTTTCCATCAGTTGTTTCTGTTACCACGAAATGTTTAACTCAAAGCTCTAAATGTAATTTTAATTCGCTTTTTAGGTGAAGATATGTATCAAATGCAGACTTCTATATTGTATCCAGAATGAGCAAAAATGGGTCAAGGATTTAAAGCTTCAGGATAGAGAATTTGCCTTGTTTTATTTAAATTAACCTACACTTCTTTTAATTAATCTTTTCTCTAAAACAATTGAGTTATGTGCAGAATGGATGCTGCCCATTACCTGTTTGGATTTCAACTTTAGAACCTGCCACTAAGCACACTTAATGATATTGAATCAATTGAGAAATAGCTACAATCAAATAAGCATCTTTACATTTGAGGCTTAATCCTGAATTGGGAGTACATTTGAAGATTAATGTCTCTTAACACATGCAATGTGATTTTAAACAGTCTAAAATTTGTATCTGTTTAATCTGCTTTTAGTTCCCAAGTCAGGTTTAAAGGATGTTCCCTGGATATGGAAAAAACAACAAAGCTATCAATACCACTGGAGCAGACTCTTTTCTACAGCTAGAGCAAGGACCAAAATCTGCAATGCCCATTAGTTTTATTCTTGAAAGGGAACAAGTCCCACCTATTTACTGGAGTAGAGGCTTGTCTTATGAGCAAAGGCCTTTCATAAATTGTCCTACACAATTTAGAAGCACCCATAAAATACAGTTTAGCTGTGTCAAAGAGAGAAGAGGGCTATTTTGAAGAACAGGAAAGGGTCATATATTTTTTCTTTTGGTTATTAATAAACACAAAATACTCTGTATTTATTTGTTTGGTATTACCAGAATATTCAACTTGCTTAATCTAGGAGAGGAAATTGATCCATTGATTCATGTAATTATTGGAATCTTGTTTGAAACTTTGGGGAACACCCATTTTGTTCATTAGCTTTCAGATTTCAGGACTACTTCTATATTTTAGCTATGGAAATGACTATGTATTTGGTTTCATTCACCCAGCAACAAATGCTGTTTGTAACATGTTAATTTCTACTATTACTCCTCTGGGGAACAGCAATGTGCAAATCAAATATTTTTCCCTTCCAGGGAGACAAACAAAGAGATACTTTTTACAAGACAGTGTTGTTTCTTTTTTTAATTTGTTCTTTTTAGTTATACATGACAGATAAGTATATTTTGACATATTAAGCATACATGGGGTATATATTATTATAATTAGGAACCCATTCTTGTGACTGTATATAATGTGGAGATTCACTATGGTGTATTCATGAACATAGGAAAATTATGTCTGGCTCATTTCACTCTTTCCTATTCCTATCCCTTCTCCCTTCCTTTTACTCCCCTTTGTGTAATCCACTGAACTTCTAACGGACCTTCTATTCTCCCTTTCCTCTTGTGTTTTAGCATCCACATATCTGAGAGAATGGTTGACCTTTGTCCTTTGGGATTGGCTTCTTTCACTTAGCCTGAGAGTCTCCAGATCCATCCATTTACCAGCAAAAGTCATAAAGTCATTTCTTTTTATGACTGAGTAACACTCCATTGTTTCTTAATAGGGGTGCACACAACATACTTCAGACGCATCCAGGAATAGATAGTAGATTTGTTGTGTTGAAGGAACAGTCCAAGTTAAAATGTTGAAGGAACACAGAAACTGGAAGAGAGACTGGATCTAAAGATATCTGTTCAGATTTGCACTTGTCACTGCTCAGGTTTGCATATAGAAAACGCTCACATTCTGCCTTGAGTTTTCAGCATAGTGATCATTGCATGTGGGTGAAGAAACTACTCCAGGTCAGAAAAATAGCCACCTAAAAAAATTAAAGGAAGAAGTTCTGGCATCCATATAAGGCCAAAAATCATGCTGGTTCTCACCAACAAAACTGGACAACCTCACAGAATGTTCAGTACAGAAATCAGGAAAATTTGCTTCAGTAGAGAATAATTAGCTATTATTAGCACTATTTTGAGGTAACCTAAGGAACCATAAAAAAATAGGGGAAAAAAAACAACTGATTCCAAGTAACTTAGCAGAATCACAAAAGCACTCTATGGAATTTATAGCAATTAAAAAGAAGAAGAAGAAGAAGTGAGAATACAGTGGAGAAATATCTTTACATTTATAAGGGAAAAAAACTATCAAAATAAAATTCTATACCAAGTGAAATCATCTTTAAAAAAAGGTAAAATAAAGGTATTTTCAAACATGAAAAAGTTGAAAGACTTCATCACCTTAGATACGCACAATAGAAAATATTAATGGATGTCATCAGGCAAGAAGAAAATAAAACAAATGTATGTAGACACTAAAGGATGAACAGCAGAAGAAATGACAACTACAGAGAAAACAACATCAGATGTATTTGTTATTTTTTCAATAAATTTATATTGTTTAAACGAAAACATGAACTATGTATTTTGAGTTTTCCAATAAATTTATAAATAAAATAAATGACAACAATAAAACCAAGCCTGGGAGGGGAGGAATGACAGTGCACTGTTGAAATAGTCTTCTGCTCTAAATGAAGATATGTGATAATAATTGAAGGTGATTGTGACAAATCATGGACATATACTATAAACCCCACAGCAACCATTTAAATGGCAAAACAAGGTATTTTAGGCAATAGGACAACAAATGAGATGAAAGGAAACCATTAAAATTCATGCAATCCAAAAGAAGGAAGAAAAATTAAAAAGGAAGCTAGAACAGATAGGACAATTATAAAATAAATAGATAGTAACTTAAATATAAACATATCAATAACCAAATTAAATATAAAGGGCCCATAGAACCAAACCCAAAGGGAGACATAAAGGCAAGATCTAAACATACTGGAACACTGTTCAGCCACAAAAACATGACATCTGGTTCATGTGCCACATGGATAGAACTGGAGATTATTATGTTAACTGAAATAATCCAGGCACAGAAAAACCACTAGGACATGATTTCATTTATGCTTGAAATCTGAATAGTTGGTCTCAGGTGTTGAAGGTAGAATTGTGATTGCCAGGGAGGAGGGCAGGTGTGGTAGAATAATGTTGATCAAGGAATATTAAGGCAGAGCTTGATAGAGCAAGAAGCTGTGGTGTGCTGTAGCACAGTGTAGAGAGTATAGATAACATGAGCATACTGTATATTATAAAAAGTGGAAGAAAAGATTTTGAAAGTTTTTGCAGTAAAGAAGTATGATAAATACGTGAGGAGATGGCTGCCTTTAACCTGATTTGAACATAACACAATGTATGGACATATCTAAATACATCGGGATCCCATTAATATGTATAATTTTAATGCTTCTATGTAGTGATTTAAAAGATAAGTATTTTTTGCAAAAAAGCAAGGTTAACCCTAACTACAAATACAAACTTGAAAAACAAAGACACAGAGTTAAAATAAAAGAATATTAAAATATAAA
Organism: Marmota flaviventris; assembly: GCF_047511675.1. Taxonomy (NCBI): domain Eukaryota; kingdom Metazoa; phylum Chordata; class Mammalia; order Rodentia; family Sciuridae; genus Marmota; species Marmota flaviventris. The sequence continues at coordinate 27,304,019 of NC_092498.1, forward strand.
GCATGCTAATATGGGTCAAATAAAAAGCTAGAGGGCCTATATTACCATACAACAGAATAGATTTTAGAGTAAAGATAGATTACCAGGAATAAGGATGATTATTTTATCATGATAATGAGGCAAATTAATCAAGATAACATAACATTGATAAATTTTTTATGCTTCTAATAACAGAGCATTAAAATGTGCAAAGCAAAAATTGGTAAAATGTAAGTGATGACTCTTACTATGATTGTTGATAATCTTGTTTAAAGAGAAATAAACAATTTAGAAATAAAAACATTAAGGGTATGCAGTAGGTCTACTTTTACTGAGAACAGCTCATGGCATAGATACTTTTTAAAAAAAAAAATTGGTACTTCACAATTTAAACTTCTTTCTAAACAATAGTGGGAAAGAAAATGTTATTGCACAAAGCGGGTGGTGGAAAGTAGATATGTTTTATCATTTTACAGTCTGCATAATTACAAGACAAGGGATAGTTCATACTAGAATTGCATCTTGTATTTGTTATCCATTAATTAGAAAAGTAGAAGACAGGAAAGTAAAGAAAATTAACCAGTATAATTTTGATACAAGGATTTTGCATATTTAAGCACATTTCTGCATCTATTAAAAGATCATATCATTCTTTTCCCTTTACCTATTTGTGTCATATATAACTTCTAGTGATTTTACTGTGTTAAACTTTTCATTGACAAGATTAATGCTGTTTAGTCATAATTTATTATTATTTACAAATATTTATGAATTTATTTGCTAATATTTGTTAAGTACTTTACCTATATGTTCATTAGTGATATTAGTCTATATTATCTTTTCTTGTACCTTTGTTGTGTCATTCCAGTACTGTTTTGGTCAATTCAGTAATGACTATAACAGGATACCATAGGCTATGGTTTACCCAATATTTATTTCTAACAGTTATGGACTCTGGGAAGTCCAAATTCAAGGTGGCTGCCTTAATTTCCTATACATGTTATTGTTACTGATTTCTAGCTTAATACCATTATGGAAAGACAACATGCTGTGAATGCTTACGTTTCTTAGTTATTGATAGGTGTTCTATGATGATTCAGCATATGATATACCTTAAAAAGTATATTATGTACAGTTGATAACAAAAATACTTATTCTACATTTTTTTCACTCAATATGTATAAATATCAATTATGTCATATTGGCTATCTGTTTTGTTTAAATCTTCTATTGCTTTACATAATTGTTTGCCTAATTGTTTTATCATTACTGAGAGGAAGATATTAAATTTTGCACTTATGATTGTGTTTTGAACATAGTTCTCTTTGTTTCTGTCAAATTTTACTCCATGTTTTTTCAGAGTTTTGTTATTAGATACATATTCAGGAATTAAGGATTGTTATGTTTTCTTAAATAATTAACATTGTATAAATATTAAATATCCTCATGTATAACTGATATTATTTTTGTGGGGTGAGTCTATATGACCTGATATTTGTATGGTGCAATGTAGTTTCTATTGTTTAGTGTCAGCATGATATATCATTTTTTTTTTAGTTTTTTACTTTAAACCAATTGTGTCTTTAAAAATGTATTTCTTCTAAAAGTCACTTATTTGAATGTTGAGTTTTTATCCATTTTCTTTTCTTTTAACAAAAGTGTATATGGTTTGCATTCAATGTAATTATTCATTCATATTTTAAAATATTTCCTTTTTTGTTGCATGTACTCCTTTTCCTATTTTCTACTTGTCCTGAATTCTGCTCAGCAAATATTTCTAGTATGCCATTTTTTTCCTCTTAGAGTGATTGCTCAGTTTTGCCTATTTATGTTACTTTCATGGTTGTGCTATAAAGCAAAATATGCATCTTTAAGGTATGACCATTTATGTTAAATAATCTAGAACATGATCCAATTAAAATGATATTGTAGTATATGTTTATTTAGTACCCTGTTACTTTTGGATGTGAGGAGCCCTAAAAAATTCCTGTGTTGATGTGGGAATGTTCAGAGGTGAAATGGTGGGATTGTGAGAGCTGTAACTTAGTCAGTCCATCCTAGTTTGAATGCACTGACTGGGTGGTAACTGGATGCAGATGGGGAGTGGCTGGAGAAGGTGGGTCACTGGAGGGATACCCTAGAAAAGTTGTTCATCCTGTGGCCCCCTCCTTTCTCTCTGCTTCCAGACCCCACCATGGATTAAGCAGCTTTCCTCCAATGGGCCCTTTCCCTGTGATATGCTGCCTGGGTCCAGAGCAAGGGAGTCGGCCATCTATGGACTGAGACCTCTGATGCCTTGAACCAAAATAAACTCTTTCTCCTCTAAGTTGTTCTTGGCAGGTCACAGCAATTCAAAAACTTACTAAAACATACCCTCTAACAAATGTTTTTTGTTTTCACAAATACTTTACTTTTGTATAAATGGTAAACACTTAATTTCTTAGTTTCTTACTTGATACATCTAGAAATCATGTTAAGCATTAATTTTAAAAGAAACTTGCTGATATATTTACCATTTCTGTGCCTTTAACACAGAAGCACTTTCTTTCAGTAGTCTTCTCCTACCCCAGAAGTAGATGGCTATTGTGTTTTACTTGGTAAAGAGGCCTTGAATATCTGCCTTGAAGGGTTTTGTCTCAGTTTGTTTTCATGTAGGCTTTGAGCACCTGTAACTTGGAATAGAAAAGGAGAAGGTATCTTTCTCCATGCTATTGCACCTCCAGCAGTGGTAGACAGCTGCTCCTTGGCACTTCGTGAAGTTCCCTTGTGTGAGGGACATACAGTTCCATGTGTGGTTTTGTGTGTGTGTGTGTGTGTGTGTGTATTTAACAGTGTGGATCTTCATAGAAAACACATTCACTATTGACAGTGAATGGAGTGAAGACAATAGTATTTATAATATAAAGAGATTGGACAAGCCAAGGTTGTCTTTGTACTGATGTTTTATCTCATTTGTAATCATAAACATTTTTTTCATAAAAAGTTTCATTTTATCATATTTTTGTCTTTTTACTTGTACTTGGTATTATATTTTTGTCTTTTTATTTGTATGATTATCAAAGTTAAAATGAAATAACTTACATAATCAAAAGAGAAAAGATTAAAAGAGAAAAAAAATATGTCACTTCTAGAAGACTATGTCCATCATTATGGTCCTGAGATCTATTTGTTGCCTTCTCCTCTTTCCACTCAAATTAACTTAGTCCCCAGCCTGATCACAGTTTTGTTAGAGTAGGAGGTTCACCAAATGATGGAGGTGGGTTGAAAGAGAAAAAGTTTATGCCCGTAGAAGTTGAGTGAAAATTCAAAAAGAAGGAGAGGGCTGCCCTTCTCTTTTAATTATTCTAAGTAGAATTCTAAGAAGAATGCCCTTGATTGATCTCTGATCTAGGTCTTGCCATTTCACATTGTTGCAATCAAAATGTGATGGGGTTCTGTTGAGTCTGCTAATGTTTTTCTTTAATGGTCTTCTCTTTAGATGAATTATTTTCTTGGCAGGGAAAAGTCTGTATCCACTGGGAAATTAACATTGAAGAAGTTTTATACATTCTAAGAGTTGAATATATCATCCCTGCTCAATCAGGTTCTGTTGGAGATGATTGACGGAGTGTATATTATGGCCCATTGGAGCAGGGCAGCTGAAGTTCTGGTAGGTACGCTTGTGGCAACACTGGACAATTTTCAGTTGGAAAATCAGCACAAACTAGATAAAATTCATCTTGCTTGAACTTTGCTTCCACTTCTTCAGCAGCTATCAGATATTGCTTGGTGGTGACTCTTTAGCACTATGAATACTTCTCTCCATTGTAGCCAGTTACTCTTTGTAGAATGCATCCTGCCTCTTTATCACTTGGTCTTTTCCTTCCAGCTGTTCAGCCAGGTGCTTTGCCAAAAAGTCATCCTCCTCGCTGAGGTAGCCTCCCCCAAAGAAAAGTTGTAGTCAACAGCTCATTGGCAGCATCTCTCTCTTGTTTTTTTCTTTTTCTTTTTCTTATACATCTACATGTCAGAAGGATTCATTCTCATTTCTTCTCAACTTTTCTCAGAAACAGACTACTGTTTCCTACTCATTGCAAAACTTATACCATGAACGTGTTTTCACACCTCCCTTTAGCAGCAGATGACCTCTGCCTCCTGGAAAAAAGTATAATCCAGAGTTTAGGCAGCAGATGACATTTGTCTTAGATTCTCTTCAAGGTCTGGAATGCAGACTGAAGTTCAGTCCCTCCCACAGTGGTTAACGACCTCCTGCTCACTTTCAGGTAGAATCAAAATCATAGGAATGTGTCTGTGATTCTCCTGGTTCATCTTTAGTCTCTGTGCACTCAAGGCTCAGAGTTGGGCTTTCTCAACTCTCCTGAGCCTCCCTCCATATTATACAGCCTCTTCCTGTACTTGGTGCTGGATCCAAAGTTAAGGAAGTATTTCCTGGGTCTTTTTAAATGACCGAAATCTCTGCCTTACGCTCACGCAGAGTGCAGAATACAAGGATTTATCTTGTTTTTGCTTCATCCTTAACCTTAGGCAAACCTCTCTGCACCACAAAGGGATCTTTTTATGTCTTCTGTTTTTCTTGCAATTCTGGTTATTAGCACTCAGTGAAGACGATGTGGATGGACAGGTGCAGACTCACCTTGTGATAGGGGTTCTCTCATTTTGGTCCAAGATTAGTCTTTCATTTCATTAAGTTATATTGCAACTTCAGATTTCTGATGGGATTGGCAAAATTTAGTTTTTCTAGAATATCTAACTTACTCCTGTGAGGGGAGGTGACATATGTTCTGACTTTTCATGTCCTAGGTGGAACACTCAGATTATATATTTTAAGTTTCCTTCTTTTACTTTTATGCCTCTGTGAATGTCATATTTATTCTTACAATCTCCAAAAGAAAGTGCTGATATTATTTGAAATGAATTTTACAGTATTATTATTTGTGGTAGGATAATTTCTTTATGCACAATCTCTAAACCAAGCAATGTAAATGTAAAGGAGGAATCTAAATGGGTAATTCTATGGAGAAAGGCCTTCATTAATGTTGATTCCATTGATTTCTTATTCAATGAGCTCTGAGAGTTACACACACACATACACACAAAATTTATAAATGTAATTAAAAAACTAAAATCTGATAGCAAGCTAAACTGCCTATATAGTTTATCCTGCATAGTTTATAATTTGACCATTTATAAGTTGGAATATTTTGAATCTTCTTTACGTAGTAAGGGTCAATCTTCAAATAACTTGAGGGATTAAACCACATTTATCCTTCTGTGTATCAAATCAATTGAGGATTCAATAGTTTTTTAGTTATAAGGGAAATCATGCATCATCATGATACTCATTTTAAATTATACAAAAGCATTTTTTATAAATTTGATCAAAGGTGACATCTGAAAAATGTTTAATTTTGATATGTTTTATGATAAAAGGAACACTTATACATTAAGTCATTGCTGGGAGCCATCCATGATCTGTGCGTGAACTAAAACGATATTGAAGCCATTAGGCAGGAATGCCTGGTATCAGTAACTCCCAGCAGCAATGTTAGTGGTTTGAGAATGCCTGGTTCATGTGGTATCCTACCTAGCTCCATCACAAGATCAGCACAGCATCTGAGATCAGGTGACCCCCTGGAGCCACACAATCACTTAGAGATGGGTGTGGCTTGCCAAAATGTCAATCAACCTGTTTACTAAAAGACCCTTGCCATGCAGAAAAGCAAGTACCAAGAAAGCACTCAACCAAAGATTCCTCCCACTGAAACCTTATCACTGCCTTTGATGTACTTCCCCTTAAATAAAGAATCAGGGCCATTTTTCAGTTGTTCAGTTCCAGCTCCTATCAAGACTGGAAGACCAATGAGGTGCTCTTCTTTTTATATCTAATTTCTGGCTCTGTCTTCATTTCTTACAAATTATTTCAGACTCTTCATTTCTCAGGTGGCTCACACCTCCCTGGCGGGGTGCTGGCCGCTCCACACTAGGTCATAGAATTTACCATTTTCTGGTCAGAATCTGTTGACTTTGTGAATTAAATATGAGTGTGATGAGGTTCAGAAATGGTGGAAAATTTAAGGAAATTGAGAGTGAAAATAATTCTATTAAGGTTCTATCAGAGTTAAAGTATGCTGCATCAAGATGTTAGGAATACACATTTTCACTTTTATACCCCCCTTCATAAATTGATCTTGTTAGCCCCTATCTATAACCGTCTGATGACATAGAGTTATCATGATGACACAGAGACATAGATGACACAGACTCATTGATTATGTACATCTCAATGGGTATGAAGATGGATGGAAATTAAAATGTAGGCTCATGCTTGGTTTTGTTTAGAAAGCATTCTAAAATTTGTTAGTTGTGCACACTTACACACACACACACACACGGACACACAATTGTACAGAAATGTTTTTAATCTGTTTCTAAATAATTCCTAAAGTGCAGATAATAAATACAATTTAGCAAATTACCTCAGGAATTTTAGTGTTTGCCCAAGAAAAAGAAACTATCTTTGTATAGTGCATATTTTCTTCAGTGATGATCAGGATCTGATTAATTGCCCAAATTGATATGATTCTGCCATTGCATGGTCAATTAGGAACTTGACATGGAGAGTAAAGATTCAGTTGATGTTTGTATTTAGAACCATGTCTCTATTCAGATGCTTTTCAGCAGTGACTCATTTAATATGATGATGAGACTGTTTTCACAATCAATATGAAAAACTCCACCTGAGCTAAATTTTCAGATTAAAAATCAACAAAGCCAGCAGTATGTGATATAAAAACAATATGTGATAATCACAAAGCTAAGACAAGCTAGATTTATCATTCTTTTTCCTTGAGGCATCAGTATGTTAAAAAGAAAATCTTACAGTCTTACTAACTACAGATTGCTAAACTAGTTTAGTGTTCAAAACCAAACACAGAGGTAAAATTTATAGTTGGTAATTTATAAACTGGGCTTCAAAAAGTGCTAGCGTTAAAACTACTTGCTCGTCAGTAAGGAGTCAGAGTGAAAACCTTAGAGAAGGTAAAAGCTTGAACCTCACGTAGAAGGGGAGTGAGAAGACACTGAAGCACCTGAAAATGGGGGGAACAGAAGAAAGTGGTGTAGGGGTTAAGAAAAGTATACTGAAATGAGTCTGAAGTGAGTTGTGTGTCTTGCCTAGGTCCCTCACTAGAAGACTCTGGGAAAATTATTCAATTTTCCCTAAGTTTAGTTGACACATTTGTAATCTGCTAAACTCCCAATATCTACTTGGTGGTGTTTTCAGGACTGTTGTTTGGAACACATAAATCATGTAACAAAACACCTGATGCGTAGCAAGAGCTGATTAAGTATGAACTGGAATCACTTTAACATGTAAGGGATGGAAAGATTTTGTGGAGCATTTTGAAGAATAAGAAGCAAGGAGAACTTCATTTAATTGCAGGGGGTTCTATTAAGAGTATTTTATTCATATTTTATTGAAAGAAGATTCTTTGAATGGTTTTCATTTGGACAGAGTTACAAGATATATAGGTGACTTTTTTTTCCCCCCTAAATGAGAAGACAGAAAAAGGGAACATGCTGAGCATTTACTCAATTTCCTGAATCTTAGATCTGAGCCTAAGAATTTAAGTTTATCATTGTCAATTTTATACAAGAATGGGTCATTCTTGGGCTGGGGTTGTAGCTCAGTGGTAGAGTGCTTGTCTAGCATGTATGAGGAACTGGGTTCGATCTTTAGCACCACATACAAATAAATAAAAATAAAGGCCATTGACAATAAAAAAAAAAAAATGGGACTTTCTTATCTTGAAAAAATTATAGGTTTGATGGAATCATTTATGATTTCAAGTCCAAAATCATATGGTATTTTTGAATAAAATTATAAAAATTAATTTTTTCAGACTTATCTTTGAATATTGTGATCAGGTATTAATACTATCAAAAATGGATTTTTTCCCCCATCATGAAAAAAAACAATATTTGTTAGGCTTAAGAAAATGTACAATTGAAATTTCAATTCTTCCCACCAAAGGGGATCAAAGGAAAATCTTACATATTAAACCATTCAAAAGGTTGCATATTGAGCATTATGAAATTCAATTTTGGCATGTGCCATAGTCCTTGTAGCATAAATGAATGTTTTCTAGTTCTGGAATGAGTTGCTTTCACTATTCATCTGCATTTCTGCATAGAAGTCTATTGAAATGCAAGGAGCAAGAAAAAAACAGCAAATCAGCGTAGCAAACCAACAAACATCCTAATTTGTTTAGATTTGCATTGAAGTTATAGGATCATATTTTTCCAAGTTTAAAGAACTTGGCCAGTTCATATCTTAAACAGTGGAGAGGGTAGAAGCCTGGATATCTAGTATTTCTTTAGAAAAATACAGGAATGTGAAGTGGAAGACTTGTCTAGACATCTAGGTCATGTCCTTGTAAGTTTTTTTTAAAGAAACTTAAAAAAGAAATGACAAAGCAGATGATCTTCATAGTTCTAGGGAGTGGATACCTGGCATAGTTTTTCCCCAGATCAAAAGCAATGCAATAAAGGACGGATGCAAAGGTCAAATTAAAAAAGGTAGTCTTTACGTAGCTTCTCCAACTTTTGCAATATATTTGATTCTGTCTCAGCAGCTAGTGAAATAAGGCTTATAAAGACATATTTGCTAAAATACGCTTATGAAATATTGGGAATTTAATTTTCTTCTTAGGTTCATTTTAAAAGCACAGACTAAGCAATCTTGATTTCCCTACCTGCCAGCAAGAATGCTTGGCTCATGCATTGCAAGTGGAATTCAGCTGTGAATAAATAAATGAAGAAGCAAATTGATCAGGTCAGTAAGTCTCTATGTGTCTGGAATAGCAATACTCTCAATATTATTGCTTACCAGTCCGAACATGTGTATGAACATCTGCCTGCTCCAGCAACCACTCTCCGTTCAACTTCACTGAAGCAGGACGTACATGTGAAATAAATCTACTCAAGTGCATCTACTTTTCCCTTTCTTAAATAGAACAACTCCTTTCATCTCTGCACTTTCTTCCGTAGATCCTAGGGTAATTTATAGACATTAATGAAACCCAAGGCAAAAGATTAAAATTATTAGATTCATTTTAGAAATGAAGAAATGAACATAGTGAAGGTTAAATGACTTGATCTATATCAAATGAGACCAAAAAAGAAATAAAAGAACTGTGACTCTGTGACTTGAAAAAAGAATATATAATCTTCATAAGAGGAAAAAACTAGAAGCATATATGTAGAATCCTACACATCAAAGATTTATCTAGCTAAAATATTTCTCATTGTTTGGAAATGTTCTTATCAAAATAATTTGGAAGACAATTATCAATTATTCACAATAACCTATATTAGGAGAGGCTGTAACTTTGAACAGTACAATCAAGATATGTATAAGAATTTTTAAAAGTCTTCATTATTTCCCAGAAGAATATTCCATGTTGAAATGGGACTTACTTTATTTTCTGCGTTTTTGCATGTCACTATATTTTATGTGATCTGGTAGTAATACAAACGCAGATAGTGAAATGAACTAAAATATTTTTGAATAGTCTCCCACATTAAAATGTACAGTTCAAGCTACTAAACAGGATGAGTTCCCTTCCATTCCTAAATTTCATCTGAGCATATTCCCTCCGCTCCAAGGTCCAATCCTGCCACAAGCAAGGTGATCATATATAAGAAGGGACTCTAGGCTGCACATTTTATCTCAAGCTTTTTCCTCAGAAGAGCTTAGTACATTACAATGGGACCTGAATAATTTTCCCTACTGTGCTACAGTATGAACGACTGGACTCTAAATCTGTGTGCTGATGGTTGGTCAGCAATGCTTGGACATTTAGAACATAGAGATTCCTTGTTAGGCTTTCTGAACCTTTAACTGACTGAGCCCAATATTCAAAAGAAAGAGAATCAGACTTGAAGAAACTGCCAATTGTTAGTTTGAGCAAAGTTTCTAGATACTAGGACAACATGAAAATGTGGCTCATGTGAAAGAATTTCTTTATAACACTCATTGGACTGGAATCACCTCTGTGGTTTACAGAGGGGTACCTACTCAGGTTCTTAATGCATGAGACCCATGCAAACCACACACTCCCTTTTCCAAAGCCAAGGATCCTCTGAGAAGTTCTCAAATGGCACATGGATTAATGCTTCCAGTGCTCCACTACTTCTGAGGCATTACCCTGACCCTCCCATCCTCTATAGTCATTATGGTCAGGAACCAGGTCAGCTGAGGGGCAAAAGGTGGACCTTTTCTTAGCTTTAATGTTGAATTTTATTTATTTCCTATGCCTTGGAATAGCAAACCTAAACTTGAAGTATCTACAGAGAGCATGTTTAGGTTTGAAAATATTTAGCATTTCTGGAATGAATGAATGGAAATTCAGTAATGAAAGATAATATTTTGAGTTAACCTTTGATTAGACTAATATGTAGTGATAAGGATTTAGAAAAAATAATTGGTATTTGATTACAGTCATGGAAAATATGTTTGATGTGGGATATAAGGGGGAAATTCTATCCAAAAGAACAAAGAAAAATTCATACACTTTCCCTTATGCAGCGAAAGTTAAAAATTATCACCATTTCCTTAGAGAAGACTGGAGAATGTTTGAATATTAAATACATTTTTTCATGGTGTAGTATTTGTAATCCTTGTAATTTAGCCTTTATAAAAGTTAGTCACTCTAAAACAAAGTGTTCAAATAAATTTTTCAAATCTCTGACTTGTGAAAAATACTTCCAAGCCTCATTTCTACCTCTAGTGCTCCCACTCACTCATGAATAAGACCAAGGGCTTAAGGGAATCTTTTATTTATTTATTTTTTAAACATCAGGATAATTAATCATATTTCTTATGGGAAAGTTTTAGAAAATAAATGCTTTTTGCACTAGACTTCAAGAATCTAAAAAGGAAATCTTAAGAGAATCCTATGGCAAACTCTGGCTTCTAAGAAGATTGTGTGGCTCCTGCCATGAGGCCACCTTTATCTGGCAGTTATTACCTGCTCTGCAGTCTTCATGCCCAGCTGTGTGACTCCTTCATGAACACATCCTCCCTGTTCAATTCATAAAGAGAACTTGACCTACTGCACTCTGACCCAACTCCCCAGCTGTTTCTTTCAGGGCAATTTCTTGTATTTCCAGTGTCTTGTACAACCTCATATTATATTGATTTTTAAGAGCTGTTTCAATCTCTACTTCATCCTCCCACTCTTTTAAATCCTAGTTTAAGGTCAGCGATGCCTGCAGAGAATATTGCAGGAAGAAGTACTTAATCTGAACATACCTGAAAACTAAGACTCCTTAGTCCAGGGAAAGTGCTTTTGAGATTTCCTCAACTTCCTACCTAAATGTTGTTCTGATATAGAATGGTGTAAGAGAAAACTATTAAAATAGAGACAGGAATACAAATGAGAAATTAATAAAATTAGAGTCAAATTGAAATTGAATTTTGGATCCAGTTACTCTTAAACAATGTAGATGTGATATTTTAAACACAAAGATAGTATTGAGTTTGGACTTGGGTGTCAGAAAATTAGCTTCAGTTGGCTTAATCAAATAAGGTTTATATTTATTCAAGAATATTTATTCAAGGACACCATGGTAACTGTATCTTTTCAAAGAAGTTCACCGCTCAATCTTCATCCAGCTTTGAGTTTCCTCCAGACTAGAGGCTTTACCTTCAAGGTCACAATATACCTGAGAAATGTCAGGCATCAAAACTACATTGCAGGCAGGAAGAAAGATAAAGGATTAAGGGCAAAAGCTGACTTGGATTTTTTTTTTTTTTTAAATCTTAAAAACAAAAGAGTTTTTTTTTTGTTGTTGTTGTTGTTTGTTTGTTTTGTTTTTTTTAACCTGAAGGAGAAAAAGACTTCCACTCTCATATCATTTGATAGAGGGATGACACATGTAATTGACATTTATGTAAGGAATGTGAGAAATCCAGAATTTTAGCTGGGTATGTGAACATCCCTCAAAATAAATCCAGGTTTTGTTGGTAAGGAGAGAGGGTGGACTGGACATTGAGTACAGTTTCTGTCCTAATAATATTGCTAAAGGCTGCCAAAAAGAATGACTGCAGGTACTGTTCAATTAAGCTGACTGCTGTTTTCTATTCTCAAATCCCCTTCTCTAAGCTCTGAGTCACTGAGCTGTAAAACAGAATACAGAGTAGTTTCTAGATCATTCTACATATCCTTGATTAAAAATTAAAAATTATCTCAAACAATTTGGAATTGTTTTCTATTTAGGCATGTTATGTTGGAAGTAGAGATCAGCAAACCAAGGGCTATGGACCAAACCTGGCCTTAAGCCCTTTTTGTAAATAAAGTGTTATCTAAATACAGCCACTTCCTATTGTTCACATAAGGCTCCTTACAAGCTATTCAAGTAGAGTTGAGTCCTTGAAATAGACTGCATAAACTGCAAAGCCAAAAGTATTTATTATTTGACTCTCTCCAGAAAGTTTGCCAACCCTGGCTAAACAAACAGCCCTGTTCTTGTTAATCTGGGATGATGGGAGGTCATTAGTTCCATATTTGCACACTTCACAGGATATTTTCCCTGAGAGAAATAGCCTAGTGAATGAAAACTAGAGAAACAGAAGGTGGTGAAAGAAAAAGGTAATGATATCTGGAGGAAAATATCAGTTTTATTTAAGAGAGAATTTTAAAATTGAACTACCAGAATACAGAACTATGAGTGCATTTGGAGAATAACTTAAAATTCCTATTAGGAAGTTGATTCAGTGTTAATATTTCCAACTTCCTTCAGAAGTCCTGAATTGAGCTTGACTTTGTTAACCAAACAAGCCTCGAATATTCTCACTGACTAGGATCCCACAGAGCTATTAAATACTCAACTAATTCTCAGAACCCCAAAGATTGAATCATCTATTATTTCAAGCATATCATTAGCAATACTCACAAAAACAACCTTAGACAGATGTAAGATTCATGATCGTTTGTAATATGCTGCCTAGTTTTGCATGAAGGTATTGCTGAACAAAGAATAAAGAAAATGTAATTCAGTCAAGAGTGTCTGGATATTGAAGAGTAAGGAGGATGACTTGAGTTATATCAAAAGACTTTTTTACTCATTGCATATGAAAATGATCAGAGGTTTTCGTTCTAGTTTTGTTTTACAGAAGCACAATTCCATTTACCAAGTACATGTGGGACACTCGTGTTACATGTCTCATTGTTAATTATAAGAACACAGGAAACTTAGGTTTTAACTGAGTATACACTTGAAAAAAGATACTACGGCTAGCTGTGCAAGCATTTTCTCAATTTGCCTCTCAATTCTTCTATTTTCTTAATAAACTCAGTTATACTTTTAGAGCAGAATTGATTTTTAACTTTATCATTTTCTGCCCTAATTTTGTTTCTCTAATTTTGTTAGTTATTTTCTCAATAATTAGTTCCTCCTTGACAATAAAAAAATTTGAGTAATTTTAATACTCATAAAATTGAAATATTTTGAACAAAACTTTATCAACCTCCATAGCTATTATTGCTCAAAGATATTATTTCTTTTTTTTTCTTTAAATGACTATTAAAGCTTCTTGGTAAGATATTGTAAATTAATGTATCACCACTAAGATCACATTTCTAGTTTATTAGAAAGGGCAGCAAAATACTTTACAAATCTTAAATTTCCACACATTGAAAGACTTGCATTATTTCAATATTTCCCATATTTAGGTTTTTAAATAAAATGATATTTAAGCAGATATAAACGTAAGGTACCTTTATGCCAATTTATAAAATTTGATCAGCATTTCATTTACTTAAAGTTTTGATAAATCTTAGTTACCATTTTTAAAATACTGTTACAAAAATATTTTTTTATTATTTCTAAATCTTTTCTGACTCTTCATGTATGATTTATTATGGTTATATCTTCAAATATCTATTATACGAAATCTTTTGGTCTAAGTGCAGAAGCACTCAGAAAAGTTAATTTTTATTTTAAAAAATAAATTAGCTAACTTATAAAGAAATATAATCATCAGAGAAATCTCATTATTTTTAACTTGTCAAACTAACAACGTCATAATGTTTTATATTACCCGGTGTTGCTGAGTGTATGAGAAACAGGCACACCCCCATTCAATTTTGACGGCAGTGTACACAGGTATCGTCACTTGTAATTTGACAACAGCAATTGCATTTCTATTTGTGCCATCCCCCTGACTCAGCAATTCCACTTCTAGGAATACATCCCTCAAATATAATTATACATCTGAGCAAAGGTTGTTCCTTATAATATTGTTGGAATGAAGTTTAGAGAAAAAAAAATGTCTAATATCCTGAGTCTTTGTTCTTAACCATTACTTAAATTGCTTGTGATTGATTCCTTTTTAGGAATAATCCACAAGTTACAACCATTTCTATAACTGTAGTTTATTTATTCCTTTGTATGCAATTCTCTTCATTACCCCTGAAGTTGCATTTAATTTAAACTAAGAAATAAACCTACCAAACACTTTTGTTATGGTGATGCCTTAAGGACCATTTGGGTATTGAGCAGAATTAATCAAACTCAGTCCCCAAAGAATCAGTAGCCTTCGAAATTTCTCTTCTCAGGGCCAGAATTACATAATTTTAATATTTTCAAAAAGTAGAATAAAAAAGAATCAGTTGAGATAAAGACATTATAAACAACTAAAAATTAAATCTCACAACTATGAGTTAAAGTAAAACAGAAATAAGAATGTTGTAGTTGGTTGGAACAAGAGCAGAATAAGACAAAAATAAGGTCAAGGGTGGTATAATTGGTGCTGGAAAAGATGATATGAGCTCTTTCTATTTCCTTCTTTGTGAAAATTTGAACTTGCTTTCATATTCAAGTCTCAGAAAAATGTCATGAAGATGCACATAATAAGGTATTTTTGTGCATAAAAAAGTAATATGATTATTCAATTAACCAAAATTTATAACTTAAGTATAACCCATTTTGATATTTGGATTGTTTGATTATTAGACATAAATTAAGTCTGCAGATGACATCTATTTGGACAACTCAGCTATCACCTGCTATTTAATGGTGCTATTTATTTATTATTTGGACACTATAAAATACACATATATCTTTATTCATATTTAGATAGATATGAACACATAGATGAACAGACAACATAAGAATCATCACATAAATATCCCCCTTGAAAAATTAATAACAGAAGTATAAGAAAAATTAATATACAAATTGCTGAAGTTTGTGTGTAAGACTGAATCCTTATCATTATGCCTTTTGTTTTCCCTGGGGCTGTATAATATTTGCATTTATCATATTTATTATGATGGAAAATTGGAAACTATTAAGAAGTTCAACTATAAGAAATTAAATAAATTATGATACACATATTTTTGTTTTGTTTTTAATTGATTTTATTTTTTAAATACATGACAGAAGAATGAATTACAATTCTTATTACACATATACAGCACAATTTTTCATATCTCCGTTTGTATATAAAGTATGCTCACACCAATTCATGTCTTCATACATGTACTTTGGATAATGCTGTCTATCACATTCCACCATCATTGCTAATCCCCTCCTCCCTCCCTTTCCCTCCCACCCCTCTGCCCTATCTAGAGTTCCTCTATTCCTCCCATGCTCGCCCTCCCTACCCCACTATGAGTCAGTTACCTTATATTAGAGAAAATATTTGGCATTTGTTTTTTGGGGGGATTGGCTAACTTCACTTAGCATTATCTTCTCCAACTCCATCCATTTACCTGCAAATGCCATGATTTTATTCTCTTTTATTGCTGAGTAATATTCCATATATGCCACACTTTTTTTTTTTATCCATTCATCTACTGAAGGGCATCTAGGTTGGTTCCACAGTTTAGCTATTGTGAATTGTGCTGTTATAAATATTGGGGTGGCTGTGTCCCTGCAATATGCTGTTTTAAGTCCTTTGGGTATAGACTGAGGAGAGGGATAGCTGGGTCAAATGGTGGTTCCATTCCCAGTTTTCCAAGGAATCTCCATACTGCTTTCCATATTGGCTGCACCAATTTGCAGTCCCACCAGCAATGTATGAGTGTGCCTTTTTCCCCACAACCTCACCAACACTTATTTTTGTTTGTCTTCATAATAGCTGCCATTCTGATTGGAGTGAGATGATATCTTAGAGTAGTTTTGATTTGCATTTCTCTAATTGCTAGAGATGATGAACATTTTTTTCATATATTTGTTGATTGATTGTATATCCTCTTCTAAGAAGTGTCTCTTCAGGTCCTTGGACCATTTATTGATTGAGTTATTTTATTTTATTTTTTTGGTGCTTAGCTTTTTGAGTTCTTTATATACCCTAGAGATTAGTGCTCTATCTGATGTGTGAAGGATAAAAATTTACTCTCAAGATGTAGGCTCTCTATTCACCTCACAAATTGTTTCTTTTGCTGAGAAGAAACATTTTAGTTTGAGTTTATCCCCTTTATTGATTCTTGATTTTAATTCTTATGCTATAGGAGTCTTATTAAGGAAGTTGGGTCCTAATCCCACATGATGGAGATTAGGGCCTACTTTTTCTTCTACTAGATACAGGGTCTCTGGTTGTATTCCTAGATTTTTGATCCACTTTGAGTTGAGTTTTGTGTTTGTTGAGAGGTAGGGTTTTAATTTCGTTTTGTGGCATATGCATTTCCAGTTTTCTCAGCACCATTTGTTAAAGAGGCTATCTTTTCTCCAATGAATGTTTTTTGGCTCCTTTGTCTAATATAAGATAATTGTAATTTTGTGGGTCAGTCTCTGTGTCCTCTATTCTGTACCATTGGTATACCAGTCTGTTTTGGTGCCAATACTATGCTGTTTTTGTTACTGTTGTTCTGTAGTATAGTTTAAGGTCTGGTATAGTGATGCCACCTGCTTCACTCTTCCTGCTAAGATTGCTTTAGCTATTCTGGGTCTCTTATTTTTCCACATGAATTTCATGATGCTTTTTCTATTTTCATGGGAATGCCATTGGGATCTTGATTGAAATTGCATTAAATCTGTATAGTGCTTTTGGAAGTATGGTCATTTTGATAATATTAATTCTGCCTACCCATGAGCAAAGTAACTTTTCATCTTTTAAGGTATCTTGATTTCTTTCTTTGGGGTTCTGTAGTTTTCATTATGTATATCTTTCACTAAGTTGATTCCCAAGTATTTTTTTAAGGCTAGTTTTCCTCATTTCCCTCTCAGAGGATTTATCACTGTACTGATATACAGAAATGCTTTTAATTTATGGGTATTGATTTTATATCCTGCTACCTTGCTGAATTCATTTACTAAATATCTAATAAAACACAAGCCACCACAAAAGTTACACTGAAGAAAAACAATTATCTTGGAAATAGGCAGTATGTCAGACACACTCATTACTTAAAATTACTCCCAACCCTCTTTTCTTGTTATCAAAACCTTTTATAAATTTAGCATTTTTAGGTATAATGTAGCAATTCCTTGTTTTCAGTTGTGTGTGTGATCTGATTCTTTTTTCTATGTTCACAAATAAAATCCTACAATTTGGTTATTTGAACATGTTCCATGTTTCCATGTTCAAATCAAATTGCCTGGTGGCCACTGTGTATTAAATATTAATAAAATTAGTCCTCTGCAACCACAAATTCCATATCTGTGAGTTCAACCAACCACAAATAAAAAATATCTAGAAAAAATTTCATCTGTACCAAATGTGTATAGACTTTTTTGGTCACTATTCCCTAAGCATTACAGAACAACCCTGTTTACCTAATTTTAATATGTATTTACTAATATATGATTTACATAGTGCTTACATTGTGTTAGATATTATAAGTAATCTAGAGATGATCTAAATATAAGGAAGGGTATTCATTGGTTATATGCAAACACTATTCTATTTTATATAAGGCACTAAAGTACTTTTGAATTTTGGTTTCCACAAGGGACCCAGGAAGCAATCACTGTAGATGCTGAGGGAGGACTATGAGGCTCTATTAAAAGTGCAAGAGCTTTATGCATATTAATTTCTTCAATTTTGGTGGGGGAGGATAGCAGGGATTGAATGCAGGGGCACACAGACACTGAGCCACATCCATGGCACTATTTTGTATTTTATTTAGAGACAGGGTCTCACTGAGTTGTTTTGCAATCGCCATTGCAGAGACTGACTTTAAACTCAGTATCCTCCTGCCTCAGTCTCCCAAGCCACTGGGATTACAGGTGTGTGCCCAAACTATGACACAAAGGTTGTTACAATCATTCCATTTTATAGCATGTGCAGACAGTGAGAGGCAGAACTTGTTATCCTTCCCAGTCTAGAGTGTGACTTTAAGCAGCCTTACTACCATGTCTCTAAAATGAAATTCCACCTTGCCTATCAATGGAGAGAAAATCTTTCCAGGAGAAAATACTCTTTTTATTTTCTAATTCTGCACATTTTCCTTTTTTTTTTTTTTTTTTGCCAAACACCACTCTGTAAATCAAATAGCCAGAGGGGACTTAAACTAGAGATCTATGCTTTTGGGGAAAAAAAATCTAAATGCTGTGTTGTTGCTGGGCCTGACACTGCAAGGTATCCACAGAGCTGACGATTTGAAGTTGGTAGGATGATTATAATGCATTCATTGTAATCTTTAAGCAGCAAGTTTGAAGGCAAACCCTTTAAGGACACAACTTCAGTTTCTTTTTAGCTTTTTTAGTTAACAAACATTCTTTTCTGTCCACACAAATCCTTTGTGTTTTCACTTTATTATAAATATAGTGCTTGTAATGTAAAAGAAAAACATATCAGACAAGTCAAACAAGCAGTGGAAACTTTATTCACACTGTTGCAATATAGGAGAGACATGTAATAATGGAGAAAACTGAACTCAGACCCATTGAAATAAAAGGCACAATTTTAAAAATCTGGAGAGTACTAGGGGATGTTCTGGTGGAGATCCATCAATATAAATAAACATCTGTGTTTGCTAATTGTTATTTATTAAAGTTAGGCTTCTGTGGTCCCACAGAGGCTGGGAAATAGAGACTCCATATCCCTCCATGATTGCATTTCAAAGCAATAATTCCCAGGTCCTCAAGAAAGACATTTTTGGATTAGAGAGGATTTATATCTGAAAGCGGCAGAGAAAGAATTTACAACTGCAAGATTTCTAAAATAAATGCTTTAAATAAAGGGAAGTCAAGTCAAGTTCCCATGGTCAGAAAGAAATCTGTCTAAAGTTTAAAGAAGTTGAGAGCAACACTAAGTTTGTCTTGATTAGTAGAGAATTTGGAAAATGCATGAGCACTGGAAGAATTAAAAATATTTCCTATCCTACTCATCAGAAAGATACCTCATAAAATATTGGTATTTTTGTTTTGATATTTATACATCATTTATTTATAAGTATTATTTTATCATACATGCAATATTATAGTTCTTTTTCCATCTCATTCTTATCAGAGTCAGGACTAAAGTGAAATCAGATGAAAATCTGTCATTAATGACTACTACAGTGAAATTCCCTCGTATACACTATAAGATTTTTATATTTTAGATATTATGCAAAGCCTTTTACTTAGTAGCCTGATTAAATTTTTCCTAAACCCTTTAAGTACTATTTGCATCCACACTCCACTTTTTTAGATGAGAAAAATTAAGCTAAGAGATGTTGAAAAGCTTACTGAGAATTACACAACTACTGATTAGTTTTATAGAATTTGTTTGAAATCCAAGCTGCTTGACTCCAAATCCCTATCTGGTAACCTCTACACTCAATTGTGTCTGATAGATTCTTTGTGTACTTTACAGTACATCATTACTCTCCCTTGGAGGGTTGACATTGTTATCCTCACAGGACCAAGACCTTTAAATTATATTTCAAATAGTTATATTTTCCATCTAGAATATATTATAATTTTTAAAAAGCATGCATCTAGGAAAGCTCGAAATGTTCATTTGGGATTTAGCATCTGAATTTAGAATTGTCTCCATGCTACCAGCATAAAAACATCTGCCTTCTCCTTCATTAACAAGTGAAACCTCTGGGATACAATTCAGCTTCAAAGAAGCACTATTTACTGGAATAAGCTCCCAATCCAGAAGTATCTTTGCTTTTTCCAATTACATGTAACTCACTAAAAGAAGAGCCAATTATGCTATATAACATATTTCAGTCCAATTTAGTAATTCCCAATTCAGGTTGCCACAGTCCAGGATCTTAGAAAAAAAAAATTCAAATATCTTTTTGAGACACTAAAGTGCTTTCAAGGAAAATTAATTTAAATTCAGTTTTAAATCAGTCTGATCCACTACCTGAATAGTATTGTGTTAAATTCAAGATTACCAGCAGTGCTAAAGAAACAAACAATTTAGAGCCATTCACTTCGTTCATGCTGCTCTGTGTGAGGCACTGAGCTTGGTGCTGTGGATGAAAGAAGACGAAAATGATGCTCACACAGCTGAGTGTTTGAAGGCCATGGAGATAGGCACATGGTCTCCAAGAAGGAGATCTAGAAGGCTGGAGTAATAGAATGGGAAATAGAGGATAGAAGGTCGGGGAAGGTAAGAGATGGAATACAAGTAAGTTGGATTGGGCAGGGCTTTTGAAGTCAACATAAGAAGGTTGGGCTTTATTTTTAACTACGTAGTGCTGGGAGAATGAAGGTAACAGAGCACTTTACCTTCACCACAGAGCACTTTACCTTCATGATGAGACATGATCATAATTACATGTAAGAAAGATGAAGGGTAGCAGTATAGATAAAGGGGGCAAAACTGGAGGCAAGGAAACTAACCAAGCAGGAGATGATGGTGTCCCAATCTAAAATAAGAGGCAATATGGAGCTAGCAGGGGAATGCTTAGGCAGCATAATTAAGTTTCAGGAAATTGCTCATCAATTAGGGATCTATTTGTACTCTTGACATTTCTATACCAAGACAAATCATTTATTTCAGTAAGATGTTTTCCTTTGGTTAAGACCATTAATGGTTTAATTAAACAAGTAGCTCTATTCTTATTCTAATGAGGAGGTCCTGACATATATATGTTAGATATTTACATAGGCTGATATGCTTTATTTTTAAGACCTAATTTGGAGGAAGAAGTTAACCCTTGGTTCCTTAAAAAAAATAAATAAAGCCAAGCATTATTTGAAAGCTGGAGATTTTACAGCAGACAGTCAAATCAGAGGTATTTAATCCACTGTGAAAAGTAGATATTCTCCAAGTGAGCAAATTGCTGCAGGCCATTCTGAGTGGAGCAGCTGAGTTTTGTTATCATTGTTGTTTGGGACACTTTGGTTTGTAGTTGTCTTTGAAGGTTTTAAAATGCGATATCTCACTTCTAATAGTGCCTTCAGTTGGCATGCATGAATAACACTTAGATGGGAACCAGAATCCTAGAAAGGAAAAGGAGCAAGTATTTTCATCATAAAGATCAATACCATTTCAACAGTGAAATAAGCAAATAAAAAGTGAGGATTTTATTTTAAATTGCAACCTGGGAAAATGAATTCTTTAGTGGCAAAATAACATGTTCCACATAACTGGTGTTTGGACTGTCTAACTTCATAATAGAACATAACAGAATTGCTAAAGTAATACATGCATACTTGGTGAAATAGACCCTCTCCCCTGAATATCAATTCTCTCAGCTAAGCTTGTTTTAAGAACTGGAAAGCAAACAATTTGCTCATAAATTCTTGGACAAAATTTTAAAATGCTAGCAGTCTTTGTAATTGGCAGATCACAAGATTTGGAAAACAAAGTGGTAGAAAAGAGGGCTAAATATTTATTATGAAGTATGAGGAGTCTGACTAGAACTTTTAAGAACATACAAGCGTTTAGTCAATGAAAATGGGCCAGGAGGCTGTTTAACTCAAATCCACATTTTCTGGGTAGCTTCTCTGGAGTTATCCTAACCCTGAGACAAACCATTTCTCTGATTTTTTCACATCTCTTCATTTTGCCTTCCTAGAATGGCAACTCTCAGAAAGCCGGTAGTGATGCACATGGATCAACTTTTTGAAAATAATTTTGTCAGGATTTTGTAAAATTGAACATATATTTACCCTATGACATAACAATTCCATTCCTAACAATCTAATAAAAATATGTGAAAATACATATACACCAAATGTATCAAAACTTGTACAAATATTTCAAAGTAGCTCTATCAACACTCTAACAAATGTCCTCAGGAGAAGGAATAAACACATTCTGCTACATACAGATAAAAAGATACTACTCAGTAATACAATGTATGGACAATAGATACATGCAAAAACATGGGTTCATTACAAAACCATTATGTTGGACAAAAAAACTAATCTCAGTATAAGATATTTAATATAATGCTGTTTATAAGGTGAGCAGAGATGTCCTATAACTCAATAATGGTATAATTTGTTAAATTTTATCAGATATATGTAGTTCACTGAATGGAAATTTTACTTAAAGACAAAAAAGAATTAACAAGCGAAGCACGGCTTAATAGTACTGAAGCAAACTATTTGTTTGGAGAATAATTTAAAAGATGATGATTACTTAGCATAATTAAGTTGAAGTGATTCATACCCATTTAAAGAGTGAGATCAGTTATCTCTGGGAATAACCTTTAATCCCTAAGAAGAAAATATCTTACATGAAGAAAGATACATATTTTTAAGTTAGCTGCTCTAGTCTGCATGTGTCCAATTAATTGAACTAACTAGGAGGGTACTAAAAATGAATTAGAGAAGGGGCATTAAAATATAGCTGCTATTTGAAACTGTGACTTGATCAGGCAGAATACTTTTACCTATACTAATTAAGATGGTATTATATGATTTAAGTTTCATGAAAATATTAACAGCTGAATAGCTATATTAGGCTCATATTGTTTGGCTCTTAGCCCAATTCTGGGCACATAATTATTGGCTAATGCAAAACAATAAAAGCTACAAGTAGTCCTATCAGACTCAATGGATTTCTTAACAAAGTAAGTATATAGCAAGTCAATATTAAAACAGTTGAGACAGAAACCCATGCTCTCCTCATTTAAGGTACTGGACTTGGAGGCTTAGGCTAGTATTTCATTAAGAAGAAAGCTGGCACCACATTTTATTGAAATACCCTTTAAGTGTATTGTTTTGTTCCATAAGGAGAATATGAATAGCTCTTTAAAAAAAAAAAAAAAAAACGAGTAGACTATATTCTGAGTACTTTCACTAAGTATTCTTCATCAATTATTAATTGGAATGAACAATTTGGCAAGAATTAGGGGCTACTACTCAAAACAAGTCAAATTTTTATTCTGTCTTAGGATACTGGTATTGCCTAAATATATTCTTATCGAAAAAAATTAGCTTTGAAGGGAATAATTAATAATCTTGTAGAAAGTCCTGTGATTTATGAGTAAAAGCTAGTCATCTTCTCCTGTACAGAAAGAGAAAATGTGGCTCCAAAAGCAAAAAATGTTTTGCACTCCCAGGACTGCCTAGCAAAAGACATGTCCTACGTAAATTTATCTGAAAGCATATCTTCTTTTTCTTCTTCTTCTTTTTTTTTTAGCCCTAATAGTCTTCATAACAATGATAATTAGATAAAAAGAAAGATGTCAAGAAAAAATATATAATCTAGATAAATGGAGGATTAGTCTACTTTTAGAATACTAATTGATTTACTTAGCAAGGAGATTTAATGTCCTAAAAATATTTAATCTAAGTAAATAAAATATATACTTAAGACCTTGATTCAAAATTCACAGACTGTGTACATTATATTTATATTCTGGCCTGTTCAAAATTTAATAAAAGAAGAAATTGCTTAGTAAAATATTAAATTATTGATAACCATGGAAAGTCAACAAAAAAGAGTACCTTTAAAAAATGATTCTGACTATTTCAGGAACATCAGAAACTGATATAAACAGAAACAGAAGACAGAAACCATTTGGTATTATATAGGAACAAAAAAGTATTAAGATTAATGATAACATTACTTGGTTTTTCAAATTTTTAATATCATTTATTCATTTCCTTTCACTACTGCACTAATTAGAACCTCTAATACTACCCTAAAAAGAAAAAGTTATAGTATTGCTGTTTGGTTTGCTTTAGTTTGCTGCTTTCTTTTTTTTCTTTTCTTTTCTTTTTTTTTTTTTTAATTTTGACTTGCAGGCTTATATCAGTGTTTCCAACCTTTATTTATCCTAAGAAATAATATGCACAACTTAATGCACAATTTATCATAGAAATGAAGGTTGAAAACACTGTTGTAGGCCTACAAGTATGAAGATACGCATTTAAAATATAAATTTTGCACACCCAGTTACTCTAGAGACTGAGGCAGGAGAATAGAGAGTTCAAAGCCAGCTCAGCAATTTAGCAAGGCCCTAAGCAACTTAGTGAGACCCTGTCTCAAAGCAAAATATAAAAATAACTGGGGATGTGGCTCAGTGGTTAAGAGTTTCTGGGTTCAATCACTGGTACCAAATAATAAATAAAAAATAAAATATAAATTTCTACTTTAGATCTGAATCAGCTGCATTCTTATTGTTCAGCTCAAAAATATTTTTAAATGTATATTTTTTCTTTAATCTACAGATTAAAAATGGATGTTGTTTAACTTCCAAACATTAGATGTTTTATGGCCATCATTTTGTTATTGGGTTTCAATTTCATAATACTCTATTTACTGTCAAATTGCTGAAATTGGTTGAGACTCACTTAAAATTAAGTATATAATCTGTTTCATACATTTAGACTGGGAAAAAACTTGGATTCTTAGGTTATTAGATGTAGTATTATATCCATGTTAATTAAGACAAATTTATTTTTAATGTTGTTCAGATCAATATCCTTATAGATTATTATAGTTGAGATAGTTTCATCTGTTTGTTCCTGTCAAAATTGTATGAATTTAGAAATGTGAAGAGAGATATCTTTAGTAAGTGTGGAAGCTATCATAATAATATGCACAACTTAAAGACATATATCTTGAAGAAGTGCATTCTACAATATAATTCTATGAGCAACACAGATATATAATTAGCTCCACAGGGTTCAACTATCCTATTAAATTCTCAGCATTAATCATGAAATGGAAAATGCAGATGGTTATGATATTTTTGAAGCTCACTTCAAGACACTGATGATTGAAAAATACTGGACATTATATCACATATATTAAAATACAAACATCTGATAAAATCTCCTTTAGATGCCTTTGATAGTAGATCTTAGCATCAGTAATAAGTAATAAGCTAAAAATACTTATATTCCTTGATTCTTCATTGGTGTTTTATTAATTGTGTATTCAGGCAATTTCTTTTTGGATTGTCTATTTTCATATATATGACACTAAATAAAAAACAATCCATTAAGTTTGACAATATCCAAAGTTGGTTTAAGTTATTTGTGCATTTGTATGGGCTTAGGAAAACAGATTCAGGATATACATGGAGAATCTAAAAAGCAGAAACATATACACTACAATATAGATATAACATTCTTCAGGAGGAAGAAAAAAACAACTGTGAACATAACTTTTGTGATTTAAAATAAGCTGTCTATATTATTCAGAAGATTGAAGTGTTAAAAAGACTCAAGTTTTGCAAAATCCTAAGAGTAATACTAAGTACAAATACATGATAAAGTTAAAAATGATAGATTCTTTAAATATTTAAATACCAGTTAATTTAAAATTAATATAAATATGGTCTAATGTACAGTCAAGTAGGTAGCATAATTTATATCATCAAATGTCCTTTCAAAAAGACTGAAACTCAGTTATAGTTATTGAATTAAGTACTTATGGTATTATTTTGATTGTTACAGCAATACTTAAATCTCCCTTTTGAAACATGCATAAAACAGCATTTAAAATGTCTTTATATCAGAATTTTCAACTCAATCATGCTCTCAAAAATAAATATGCGTTTTGTAGTACATTTGAAATTAAATTAGAATTTACATTTTAGTAAATCTTCCTATAAAAATACAATATAGCTTCTGGAAATTTACATTCTGGGCCAATGTAACACTCAACCTATGTACACTAGATGTGTATATAGCCAAAGTGTTTTTATGTAAACAGGTTACCTACAAAGTTGCACTGAATAATTCTTGCAAATTCAATAGGCCACATTTAAAATTCTTGCTACGTAAAAATTTTGAGGTGGTAAGGATATATTTGTAAAGGGAACAGAATACTCTATCTTCATGTAGCTTATATTTTTATAGGGAGAAAAAAATAAATTAATAAGTAAAACCCATGGCATACCAGACAGTAAAAAAAAAAAAAAATGAAACAATAAAGTAGGAAATGGGAGATGTAAAATGACAAAGGATACGTTGCAAATTTAATACAGTCAGGAAAGACCCTATTGAGAAAAAAGGAATTGGATCAGGGATTTGAAATAAACAGGAGAACAAGCTGTGTAAATATCTGTAGCAAGAACATTGTATTGCAGAAGCCCCGAGGAGACAGCAGCTAGAAGGTTGATGAGCCTAGAGAGCACTGGGTGCGAAGAAAGCACTGTGTGGCAAATCATTGTCAGCTTTGGCTTCTACTTTGAGGGAAGTAAGAGAGAGCTGGAAGGCCATAAAGAAGAAGGAAATTAGGGCATTTGCCATAAGTGGATGGAAGAAGAGATGGTCGTGGTAAGTGAAATAAGCCAGACCCAGAAAGTCAAAAGTCAAATATTTTCTCTGATATGCAGAAGCTAGCCCAAAATAAGAAGGGGAAAGGGCCAGGGGAGAGGAAAAGAAAAGAAGTGGAATCCATTAAAATAGAAGATCAATGGAGGAAGGGGATTGAGAGGAAGGCAGGAGAGAAGGGATTAGGAAAGAATAGTGGAATGAATCCGACGTAGGTTCCCTCTGTACGTATCTGAATATACTGCGGTGAATTTCACTTTTATATATCCACAATGCACTGAATAAATTTAAAAAAAAAAAAACTATAAATAGCAGAAAGATCAGTAAAGTAGAGGGAAGAGAGCAGTGGGAAGAAAAGGGGATGGAAAGGGTAAGCACTGGGGACTGAATGACAGCAAGTTATATTTCATGCTTTCATAATTACATCAGAATGAATCCCAATGTTATATAGACCTAAAAGAACCAATAAAAATAAAATAACCAAAAGTAAGAGGGGTTTGATCTAGCAAAATGGACAAGTTGACTACATTTTTTGTGGACTAGATTAAAAGGGTGATGTACAAGACCTGAAGCAGAAAGACTGGCTATTAAGCTGTTGTAGTCATTCAAATAAGACCAGTTTTTTTTTTTTTTTTTTTTTTTTTTTTTTTTAGGTAACAAGGTTAGTTATATTTCTAAAGTAAACAACAGAATTTTCCTGATTTGATGTGTAATGGAAGAAAGACAAAATTTTTGGCCTGAGAAACTGGAAGCTAGACTTTCTATGTTCTGGGAATGGAAAGACAAGCCAAAACTGGTTTTTGAGGAGAAAGATCAGGAGTAAGATTTGGATATTTTAATGTTCAGATGCTTATTCTATATCCAATCCATGGCTTGAGCCCCAAGAGGTAAGGAGACAAAAAGGAATCCTCAACTGATACTAAAAAAGAGTGGCCAGGGAGAGTGGAGCAAAGTCAGGGTAGAGAAGTGTCCTGGAGTTGGAATCGAACAGGTTAAGTAGGTGAGAAGAAAAGAAATGCAAGCAGAGACTTTGGTATAAGTCTTTGGATGGATATACAGAATATTTAATAATAACTGGGGTAAAGGCCAAAGAGAGGAACATAGAAGCTTGCAGATCAGTTATGAGGTTCTGGGAATTTAGGGGATTTCTCTTCTAAGCATGTGTATTTTTTTCACATAAAGAGGGAAAAAGTCATCAGTTAAGATGAAGATTGGGGAGGTAGTAATGTTGGAGATTTTAGTAGAGAGAAAAGGATGTGAAATAGCATTTGATCACAGTGGAAGGACACAGAAAGAATGGACTGTTAATATGACTGCTCTTTATGACCAAGGTGCAAACTTGGAAGACCCCTCTCAGAAACACAAAGTATAGAATGTGGTTATTAACATGAGAAAAAGGGAAATCTTTCACTGAGCTAAATATGCAGAAAATAACTGCTTCAAATTTGTAGAGTCATTTTTATCTTTGTTTAGAGAAATCTCCAAATTTTATTTTGTTTCTCCTTTGATGTCTCATTTATTGGAAATACTGATAACCTGGGAAATGAGACTGAAATCAGAGTTCTAGGGAAAATTTAAATCTAACATCATAAACACCCACTATGTAATAGTAAATTGAAAAAATATTAAGTACTGAGCTCCTAATATGTGATATATATATATATATATATATAATATTTACAAAAGGAAATTCATGAATAGGAAAAAATATTCTAGAAATAATAAACTACATCCTGTTTTTTCCAATTCCCAGATTCCCAATCACTTTTACATTGCAAATAAACAGTAACAATCAAATATATTATTTAAGATCTTCTGGCAGCAAATATTTATAAGTTGTCTAAAATATAATTCTAATATTGTATTAAAAATTGAGCATCTTAAGTAATTGTAAGCTGGAAATTATTTATAACAAAAGGAAACATTTAATTAACCATCCCATCTAAATATTTTTACTTGTCTTTTATGTGTAAACCTGGAGATGTCATTAGAAATCTCGATGAAAACATACTTTGACAGAAACAAAAGACACTCAATACCCTTGTTTCATTAATCTTGGCATGGTTTTTATTCTGATGGCCCACTGTCTAATGTTGCCCCTTTATAGTGAGTAGCATGAGGTCACTGCTTTAATCTGTCTTTTGAAGTTAAGTGTTCTGCTTGACTCTGGCTTTTTGGTAAACTTTCCTTCAAACCATTTGTAGGGCTCTGCATTCTTTATGGTGATATATTGCTTAGGTTTGTTATAAAAAACTGATTTTTTTGTGTGTGATCAAGTATGAGAAGTAGTCTTTTAACCAATTAAAAGAGTTTTTGGAATCACAGAAAAGAACTGTTTTATTTTTAAATAAGCAGATATCTGCACAAACATTTGAAAATTAATAGTGTTTGTTTTTCTATGCTTTACAAATGCTGTCAGAAAACACAAAGGCAGTATAAATGCATTTGTTCTAAGGCTGGGGAGTAGATAAATAGAACTGGAGTTGGCCTTTCCAATGTTCTGT
Organism: Marmota flaviventris; assembly: GCF_047511675.1. Taxonomy (NCBI): domain Eukaryota; kingdom Metazoa; phylum Chordata; class Mammalia; order Rodentia; family Sciuridae; genus Marmota; species Marmota flaviventris. The sequence goes on from NC_092498.1 coordinate 27,333,142, forward strand.
CTGAGGGAGTTAATTAAATGCTTGTTTTGTTTTCATGATCTGATGGTAGGTGGTACATATATTGTTTCTTTTTTTTAAAAAAAAATGTTCTACCTATAAATGTTTGAAAGGGAGAAGCTGAAGATTAAAGCATTTTTTTTTCTTTTTCAACTCTGAGAGAGTTGCTGAGTTCAAAGAATCATTTTAAGAAGTGACAGGAACAGAAGGAGATAGCCATAAATTCAGTAGTATTGTGTGCTAAAACAATCAGTTTCTGAAAAGATATCTTTTATTTAAACTCCACCTTCAACATCAGTCACCTTTGTTTAGAATTATAAATAGTCCTCTCTAGTAATTATATGCCAGATGTGTTTTGGTTTTGACTCTGTTTTACTTGTTTTTGTGAAACAAGTTCACCACAGTAGGCTAAGACATGCATTTTAGCTAACTATCAAATTTTAATCAGTTTTGATGAAATCTTCTTGATTTTACCTGTAAAGTACACAGGCACAAATTATCCCAATTTACAAAATATGAAATTGATCATACACTTAACTTATTTTTATTGAGCATTTGCTATGTGCCAAGTATTATTTGCAAGTTCCTATGGCCTAAAAGATTGAATATGAGTTTAACAGGAAAGGATGTTCCTGGTCAAAGAACAGTACGAGCCAAGATACAGAGTCCATGACATATGGGGAAGGTGGCAGACACCTCCAGGGGGGTGAAATATGGAATATAGAATTGTAAGAGGATTATGGAGAAAGACACTAATTGAAAAACTTAATGCAAAGGAATTTGAATCTTATGATCTAAAAGGACACAATAGAATATGTTAAGAACTTTCAGTTTCCCCAAAAGACAAATTTGTCTTTTAGAAAACCAAATCATGTACCTTTATGCCTTCTTCCTGCAATGGGGGAGACTGCAGATACATTAGAAGATTCATATGAAATATTTTGGAAAAGGTCTTGTGGTGAAATTTTTGCAATGCTTGTGGAAAGTAAAGAACAGACTCCTCAGAAGTCTATCACAAGTTTGATTTACTGACATCCTACCTGTGCCAATGGAAAAGAGAGAAGCCAGCTTTGGCTTTGGCCTCCTTAAGTCATAAAAATTATTGAATATAGTAGAAACATAGCAAGCAAAGGAAATTCAGAAGTAATTGTTAAAAACTTGATTTGTGACACACTGTAGCTTTGTTTATGTCCACTGATAGGCAAGTGGAAATGCACTTCAGAATAAGGTTCTGAGAAAAAGATACAGAATTTACTTACTGTCACTGATGTAATCAAAACTACAAAAAGAAAATCAAACACAGAGAGAGAAAAGAAATAAGAATCAAAGACTATAGCTCTATTTAATGGATATAGAGAGAAAGAAGAACAAAAAAATGGTATTCAAAGGTTGCCAGTTAGCAAGATACTGCAGGGTAATAATGTATCATAAAAGCTAAGGAAGGACACAGCTTCAAGGAAGAAGTCAACTTGAATATTGCCAAAGAATGCAACCAAGCACTATGAGGAAAGAAAATCAGTCACGAATTTTAGGAAGGATGGTGTTCTTAATAAACATAGAAAGATTTCCATTAGACTTGAATTAGAAGTTCCAATGCAGGCAGATCCAACATGGCGGCGGGCGGGGAGGCAGCGCTTTCAGTACCTCCTCAATAACGGGGTCAGAGAGACGCATTGATATGCCTAGATTCTACCTGCTGAGAAACTCCTAGAAAAATTCCACTGAAGAGAGACCGGCCAGGAATTAGTAGGATTTTTGGAGGTGACAGTTTGCCCCAGACAAGTGAATCTCCCCCACGCGGCGCAGAGGTCCAGATCCGCCGGCCGCCGCCTGCGTGACTCAGTGACTGGCGGCCGCCCACCTGCCTGCGCGGCTCAGTGACCAGCCTCCGAGGTGCAGCTCAGCAGGAGCGTTGCAGGGACTCTAGGAAGAGGTCTCTAGCCAAGCCTTCATGAAATAGCAAACCGGGAACTGAAACCAATCGAGATTGGGTCAGACCAGAGACAGACCAGTCCCACCCCTCCCTTCGGACACTCCAGCAAGGAGCCTGGGGCCCGCCATAGCAGAGAGGTGACCTCACCGGAGTTCGGCCTACGGAATTCCTTCCCAGTGGAATCCACTTTAGCAGGTGTGTGACTCTCACCCAAACCAGATATAAATAGCCGGGAAACTTCAGGGATCTCTCCTGGGGCGTGACTGTAGGGGACGAGGGACTTCCGACTCCCAACTCTACCTACCGCCAGCGGCGTGGGCGTGACTGTAGGGGTGGAGGGAAGCAGAGAAGACTCCCCACCCCCAACTCCCCTGAGGGCCAACGGAGTGGGCATGACTATAGGGGTGGAGGGAAGCAGAGGGCACTCCAACGCCCAACTACTCCTACCACCAGCGGAGTGGACGTGAAGGTAGGGGCCGAGGGAAGCAGAGGGGATTTCCGATTCCCAACTCCCCTTACCACCAATGGCGACACCCAAGGTCTTAGCCACCAGTTTCTGGGGGCGTGCCCACCAAAGGGGTCCGGAAAAATTAAACTGTTGGTTCCCAGATCACAGCTCCACAGCACTGGGGCTTAGATGAATGACAGAGAGAGTGCTCAGTCGTTCGGGAAATAGGACACGCGGTGGGGCTGCAAGTGTAACCAGATCCTTGGGGAACTGCCTCGGGTGAACAGGACCTGGCTGGCTGGCTGGCAGGAGGAAGGGGGGGAGGGGCCGGAGAAGTGAAAGGGCGCTGGACTAACAGGATTGAGAGACTCCCAGGAGCCGCCTTACAGGGATTGCTGTGGGCACATAGAGGGCAGAAGCTCGGCTCGGAGGGCATAGCTCCGCCTATTGGAAGAGAAGAAAATGGATCTCTAAGACTTCAATTTTTTTTTCTCTTTTTTCTTTTCTCCCATTTTCCTTCTTTCTTTCTTTCCCATTTCAAGTTTTATTGTTCTTTCCATTCTCTTCTAATCTATCTCTCTCTCTCCTTCTTTCTTTTTAAGAGCACCTTCCTTCCCCTACCCCCCAACTTTCACCCCAAGCATTACGTCTTCCATTACGTGTAATTGTCTTAATGCAAATAGGTGAATGTTTTGAGGCTGTCTATAGGGCTCCTAAATACCTAGCTACTACCAAACACTCTGATCCAATCACCTGTTAATATCCCCCTTCAGTAGAGCAAACTTCCAAAGTAGCCAAGACATACTAACCATCATACCATCATAGCACCTAACCTAAATATAAAGTCCTAAGAACAAACAACAAATCACTATATGCATACAGAATCTGGAAAACTTTTATGAATTGAATGAATCAGCTTTAAAATACAATAAAGCCCAACATTTCTAGGCATAGTCTCCCATCACAAAGGAGAGACCACAGAGATATACAAAACCAAAACAAATTTATAGGAGAAAACAGAAACACAGCAGTTAAACAGAGTTGGAAAGTAACGTGAATAACATGAAAAAACAAGGAAAAAAAGGATTACAAACAATGCAGGACAACTTAAATCTACAGGAGAACCAGAGGCATCAGAAAAATGGACAGAGAAAGAACTCAAGGCATACCTGGCTCAGATGGAATGGAATCTTAGAGAAGTCATGAGACAACAAGTCGAAACAATGAAAGAATACTTTGAAAATGAATTGCATAAGCAAATTCAAATTGCAAAGAAGGAACTCTACCAGGAGATAAGAGATCCTAAAAAAAATCAAACAGTAATCCTAAAAATGCAGGAAACCATAAACCAAATTAAAAACTCAAATGAGAATATTACAAATAGACTAGATCAAATAGAAGTCAGAACATCAGATAATGAAGACAAAGTTTATCAACACAAAAAGAATATAGTCAACACAGAAAAAATGTTAAAAAAATCACGAGCAATCAATGCAAGAGATATGGGATGTCATAAAAAAAACAAACTTGAGAGTCATTGGGATAGAAGAAGGTATAGAGGTTCAAACCAAAAGAATGAACAATCTGTTGAATGAAATAATCTTAGAAAACTTCCCAGATATGAAAGATGGAATGGATTGCCAAATCCCGGAAGCCTACAGGACCCCAAACATACAAAACCATAATAGACCAACTCCAAGACACATAATTATGAAGATATCCAACATACAGAACAAGGAGAGAATATTAAAAGCTACGAGAGAAAGGAGGCAGATTACATTCAGGGGTAAACCAATTAGGTTAACGGCTGATTTTTCATCACAGACTTTGAAAGCAAGAAGATCCTGGAACAACGTATTTCAAATGCTGAAAAATAATGGATTCCAACCAAGAATACTGTATCCAGCAAAATTAAGCTTCAGATTTGACAATGAAACTAAAATATTTCATTATAAACAAAAGTTAAAAGAATTTGCAGCCAGAAAACCAGCATTGCAAAGCATTTTGAGCAAAATACTACAAGAAGAGGAACTGAAAAATAGCACCCAAAACTAACAGTGGGAGGTATCTCAGTAAAGGGGGAAAAATAACCAAAGAGGAAAAACTAGCCAAACTAAAATAAATAAATAAATGAATAAACATGACTGGAAGTACAAACCATATTTCAATAGTAACCTTAAATGTTAATGGCTTAAATTCACCAATCAAGAGACATAGGCTAGTAACCTGGATTAAAAAAAACAGATCCAACAATATGTTGCCTTCAGGAGACTCATATGATAGGAAAAGACATACACAGGCTGAAGGTGAAAAGTTGGGAAAAATCATATCACTCACATGGCCCTCGGAAGCAAGCAGGAGTGGCCATATTCATATCGACTAAAATCAACTTTAAACCTAAGTTAATCAAAAGGGATAAAGAAGGACACTATATATTGTTAAAAGGAACCATCCACCAACAAGACATAACAATTATCAATATGTATGCACCAAACAATGGTGCTGCAACGTTCATAAAACAAACTCTCCTCAAGTTCAAGAGTCAAATAGACCACAACACAATAATTATGGGTGACTTCAACACACTGCTCTCTCCATTGGACAGATCCTCCAGACAAAAGCTGAATAAAGAAACTATAGAACTCAACAACACAATCAATAACCTAGACTTAACGGACATACATAGAATATATCAACCATCATCAAGTGGATACACGTTTTTCTCAGCAGCACATGGATCGTACTAAAAGATAGACCATATATTATGCCATAGGGCAACTCTTAGTAAATATAAAGGTGTGGAGATAATACCATGCACCTTATATGATCATAATGGAATGAAACTGGAAATCAATGATAAAAGAAGGAAGGAAAAATCCTGCATCACCTGGAAAATGAACAATATGTTACCGAATGATCAATGGGTTATAGAAGACATAAAGGAGGAAGTCAAAAAATTCTTAGAGATAAACGACAATACAGACACAACATACCGGAATCTATGGGACACAATGAAAGCAGTTTTAAGAGGGAAATTCATTTCCTGGAGTTCATTCCTCAAAAAAAGAAAAAAAACAATAAATAAATGAACTCACACTTCATCTCAAAACCCTAGAAAAGGAAGAGCAAAACAACAGCAAATGTAGTAGAAGACAAGAAATAATTAAAATCAGAGCGGAAATCAATGAAATTGAAACAAAACAAACAAAAAAAAACATTGAAAAAATTGATAAAACTAAAAGTTGGTTCTTAGAAAAAATAAATAAGATTGACAGACCCTTAGTCATGCTAACGAAGAGAAGGAGAGAACTCAAATTACTAACATATGGGATGAAAAAGGCAATATCACAACAGACACTACAGAAATACAGAAGACAATTAGAAAGTATTTTGAAACCCTATATTCCAATAAAATAGAAGATAGTGAAGATATTGATAAATTTCTTAAGTCACATGATCTGCCCAGATTGAGTCAGGAAGACACACACAATTTAAACAGACCAATAACAAAGGAAGAAACAGAAGAAGCCATCAAAAGACTACCAACCAAGAAAAGCCCTGGACCGGATGGATATACAGTGGAGTTTTACAAAACCTTCAAAGAATAATTAATACCAATACTTTTCAAGCTACTTCAGGAAATAGAAAAAGAGGGAGCTCTTCCAAATTCATTCTATGAGGCCAACATCACCCTGATCCCGAAACCAGACAAAGACACTTCAAAGAAAGAAAACTACAGACCAATATCTCTAATGAACGTAGATGCAAAAATTCTCAATAAAATCCTGACGAATCGAATACAAAAGCATATCAAAAAAATTGTGCACCATGATCAAGTAGGATTCATGCCTGGGATTCAAGGCTGGTTCAGTATACGGAAATCAATAAATGTTATTCACCACATCAATAGACTTAAAGATAAGAACCATATGATCATCTCAATAGATGCAGAAAAAGCATTTGACAAAGTACAGCATCCCTTCATGTTCAAAACTCTAGAAAAACTAGGGATAACAGGAACTTACCTCAACATTGTAAAAGCTATATATATGCTAAGCCTCAGGCTAGCATCATTCTAAATGGAGAAAAATTGAAGGCATTCCCTCTAAAATCTGGAACAAGACAGGGATGCCCTCTCTCATCACTTCTATTCAATTTAGTTCTGAAAATACTAGCCAGAGCAATTAGACAGACAAAAGAAATTAAAGGCATAAAAATTGGAAAAGAAGAACTTAAATTATCACTATTTGTGGTCAACATGATTCTATACCTAGAAGACCCAAAAGGGTCTACAAAGAAACTACTAGAACTAATAAATTAATTCAGCAAAGTAGCAGGATATAAAATCAACACGCATAAATCAAAGGCATTCCTGTATATCAGCAACAAAACTTCTGAAATGGAAATGAGGAAAACCACTCCATTCATTCACAATATTCTCAAAAAAAAAAATAAAGTACTTGGGAATCAACCTAACAAAAGAGGTGAAAGATTTATACAATGAAAACTACAGAACCCTAAAGAGAGCAATAGAAAGAGATCTTAGAAGATGGAAAAATACACCCTGTTCATGGATAGGCAGAACTAACATCATCAAAATGGCGATATCACCCAAAGTTCTCTATAGGTTTAATGCAATGCCAATCAAAATCCCAATGGCATTTCTTGTAGAAATAGATAAAGCAATCATGAAATTCATATGGAAAAGCAAAAGACCCAGAATAGCAAAAGCAATTCTAAGCAGGAAGTGTGAATCTGGAGGTATAGAGATACCAGATTTCAAAATGTACTACAGAGCAATGGTAACAAGAACAGCATGGTACTGCTACCAAAACAGGCGGGTGGACCAATGGTACAGAATAGAGGACACAGAGACCAATCCACAAAATTACAACTTTCTTATTATTGATAAAGGGGCTAAAAGCATGCAATAGAGGAAGGATAGCATATTCAACAAATGATGCTGGTAAAACTGGAAATCCATATGCAACAAAATGAAGCCGAACCCCTTTCTCTCACCATGCACAAAAGTTAACTCAAAATAGATCAAAGAGCTTGATATCAAATCAGAGACTCTGCATCTGATAGAAGAAAAAGTTGGCTCCGATCTACATATTGTGGGGTCGGGCTCCAAATTCCTTAATAGGACGCCCACAGCCCAAGAGTTAATAATAAGAATAAACAAATGGGACTTACTTAAACTAAAAAGTTTTTTCTCAGCAAGAGAAACAATAAAAGAGGTAAATACGGAGCCTACATCCTGGAAACAAATTTTTACTCCTCACACTTCAGATAGAGCCCTAATATCCAGAATATATAAAGGGAACTCAAAAAATTAAACAATAAGATAACAAATAACCCAATCAACAAATGGGCCAAGGACCTGAACAGACACTTCTCAGAGGAGGACATACAATCAATCAACAAGTACATGAAAAAATGCTAACCATCTCTAGCAGTCAGAGAAATGCAAATCAAAACCACCCTAAGATACCATCTCACTCCAGTAAGATTGGCAGCCATTATGAAGTCAAACAACAACAAGTGCTGGCGAGGATGTGGGAAAAGGGTACACTTGTACATTGCTGGGACTTCAAATTGGTGCAGCCAATTTGGAAAGCAGTATGGAGATTCCTGGGAAAGATGGGAATGGAACCACCATTTGACCCAGCTTTCGCCCTTCTCGGACTATTCCCTGAGGACCTTAAAAGAGTGTACTATAGGGATACTGCCACATCAATGATCACAGCAGCACAATTCACAATAGCTAGACTGTGGAACCAAACTAAATGGCCTTCAATAGATGAATGGATAAAAAAATGTGGCATTTATACACAATGGAGTATTACGCAGCACTAAAAAATGACAAAATCATGGAATTTGCAGGGAAATGGATGGCATTAGAGCAGATTATGGTAAGTGAAGCTAGCCAATCCTTAAAAAACAAATGCCAAATGTCTTCTTTGATATAAGGAGAGCAACTAAGAACAGAGCAGGGAGGAAGAGCATGAGGAAAAGATTAACATTAAACAGAGATGAGTGGTGGGAGGGAAAGGGAGAGAGAAGGGAAATTGTATGGAAATGGAAGGAGACCCTCATTGTTACACAAAATTACATATAAGAAGTTGTGAGGGTAAAGGGGGGGGGACAAGGGAGAGAACTGAACAACAGCAGATGGGGTAGAGAGGGAAGATGGGAGGGGAGGGGAGGGGGATAGTAAGGGATATGAAAGGTAGCAGAATACAACAGTCACTAATATGGCATTATGTAAATCAGTGGATGTGTAACCGATGTGATTCTGCAATTTGTATTTGGGGTAAAAATGGGAGTTCATAACCCACTTGAATCAAATTTACGAAAGATTATATGTCATGAGCTTTGTAATGTTTTGAACAACCAATAAAAAAAAAGAAGTTCCAATGCAGCAACATGAGTAGGAAGAGCAGCGGAAAGTGTGTGTTTAGCATTTAGGGGAGAGAGAGAGAGAGAGAGAGAGAGAGAGAGAGAGAGAGAGAGAGAGAAGAAGAAGAAGAAGAAGAAGAAGGAGGAGGAGGAGGAGGAGGAGGAGGAGGAGGAGGAGGAGGAGGAGGAAGGAAGAAGGAGGAGGAGGAGGAGGAGGAAGAAGGAGGAGAAGGAGGAGGAGGAGGAGGAGGAAGAAGGAAGAAGGAGGAGGAGGAGGAGGAGGAGGAGGAAGAGGAGGAGGAGGAGGAAGAGGAAGAGGTAGAAAATAATTAAATAGTAGAAAAATAATTAAATAGTAATACCAGAAGATAAAGAAAAAATTTAATTAACAATCTGTTGTTGCTTGTATATTCAGCATTCCTTCTTCTCCTACTCTAAAGAAGAAAAATCCTTCTAATTGTAAAATGGTTCCTTCCCCACTGTTCATCCTGTGGGATTCTGGCAGTTATTCTAACCCAGGGGATATTACCAAGCTCGGGAAGCTCTTTTCTGTAATGACAGGCTAGAGGATAAGGTCTGAAGGCCAGGCCTCACGTGGGGCTAGACTGTTTTGGGTGGGAGCCAGATATAGACACAGACATGGGAGTGAAGACATGGCAGAAAAAATGATCATTTGAGCCCTGGATGCTGTCAGGTCTAAGACTCTTGTTACTTAGGTCTTTTCAAATTTGTGAATCAGAAATTTACAATACTAGTTTGTTTTGTCACTTGCAAACACCAGAATCCCAGATGCTATAGGCTAATGTCAAATAACTACTGTAAAATAGTAGAATATACAATTCCAGGAAAGTGCAATGGAGAGTATAAGTTAATAGAGGATGAGAGAGGAGATCTAATATCAACAAGTGGGAAATAGAGCCTTCAAGAAAAATAAGGACCTTTTATAGTCTGAGGGGATTAAAAAGGTGAAACAAGGTAGCAATACAAAAAAAATAAATGAATAAAAAATAAAGGGAAGGAATAGAAGTTTATAAAATAGGGTTTAAATCAGAATGATAACCAGTTGGCTAATTCACTTCAAGTGGTCAACTCCTCAATTCTGTGGAGAAAAATTCCTCAATTCTGTGAGGGAAACCCCTCTGAAATAATTAATTTGCCTAATTTCATAGCACAGACCTATTTTGATCCATGAGATACAGATACAACTTAGTTCAGTAAGTAAAGGCAACTTGAGTTTAATCAAATTCTTTGTACTCTCCACACACATACAGTACCAAGGTTTTGGAGATCTTTTCTTACATTTTTATTTCTGGAAAATGAGAAATAAATACTTTTTAAAAATAATACCTGATAAGAATTCTATTCCTTTCAATGCCAATAATTTTGGAGCTAAATAAGGAAATATACTTAGAAAGTGTATGTGGACTAAATGACAGATGAATTATAAGTTCTGATGGTACAGAGTGAAATAGAGCTCACTTTGAAGTATAAAGAAATATCAGTGCTTGAATAGCATTTGGAGGACGATGAGTCATGCAAGAGGAAATTTGGAATTAGGTAGACTATACTTTTTACTTTGATTTCATATGTAGAACTACATGTTAGAAGTTGAAATTTAACCACTCATTAAACTGACATCTTTGTGACAGGGAAGAGTCATGATATGTAGTCCAGCTATATTTCTTGTTCAGATCTATTTATTTACAGTCAAAGCTGCTCCTTGGAAATTTGGGAGTCTGTGTTATTATTATATCCCTTAACATCCAGTAGTGTAGTCACTCAAAATGTTGAAATGTAAATATGACCTTTATCATGAAGAACAGTTCTTTTTATGGCTGTTCAAGGGCAGGAAAAGAGAAAGAATAAGTTGACCTTGCTGCCAGACTGGTAATGTCAGAAATAGCAGCAGCAGGGTGTTAGGGCAGTTATTCTGGTGGCTTTTAAGGACAAGTAGACAAGTTTCTCAGTACAGGAACAGAAATGGTTCTAGAGGTCAGAATGACACCTTTAAGAATCTGTTTGTAAACCTCAAATCCTCTGACACACAGAGAGAGGGAATATTTTAAGCTGATAGAATAATTACATTAATTACTCATGCTCATGGCTGTATTGAACCCATAATGCCAATACTTCTCCCATTAGCTTGGATGTCTAATGAAGTGAGTGACTGAAAGTCTTTCCCTAAAAGGACTGTTAAGATGGAAACTTGATGTGAAGCCCTAGTGAAAATTAATGTGACTGTACCAACTCCGGAGCTGTTGTCCATCCTTGCCTAGAACTGTTGCCGGGGTCAGGAAACAAACAGGATGGGGAACACTGAAGACCGAAGATGGATGACTGCTGAGACTCCAATTCTTAAAGGATAAAACTAAAATATGCTTTTACAAAATATCTTCATTTTTTAGTATGATTATTATTATTTAACATTGTATCACTTTATTCTTTTAAGTTACCTTGTAAGAGAAACTTTTAAAAATGAATTTAAATAAAATAAAACAAATTCCAACAATACAAGAAAAAATAGGATTCTACTATCTTTTAATACCATTTTAAACACAAATTTAAAATAAGGCACGGATGGTCTTAACCTAATCTAATTTGCCCCCAAATTGCATGAGCACAAACTTCTCTATGCAAATTAAGTTATGAAATTCTTTTAAGGATCCTCTCAGTTCCACTGGACTCCTGACTTTGTTCTCAGTACCTGAAGCATCCATCTTTTGCTCATCTACTTATTCATTACAATATTTATTACAAATCTCTTTCTCAAATACACATGTGTATATGTGTATGCACACGTGCATGCGTGTGAGAGGCATACACACACACACACACACACACACACACTCACTCTTACCCTGTGACCTTTATGATCTAGGATCACAGATAATATATTTAGGGCAGCTTCTACTTTTTCCAGCCCTGGACATCTATCAACAATATTAGACCTTCTAACTCTGTAAACAACATCACAGCTTTTTCTCAAATCTGGACTCTAGGTAGCCTCTATAATTCAACAGGGCATGGTATTTTAAATGAAAAATATTTACATTCTAGATCAAATTTTACATTAGATACACCAGAATAAAATGATGGCTTAATCAAATACAAAAACATGATATGAGTATATATACCCAGGCTTTTTGATGCTGACAATTTTTTTTGTTGTTGTTTTGACTGTTTGGAGAATGTGTTCACTAAAACAGGTAACACAGAGTAACTAGGTTTGCAGTAGGAACTGAAGGATGTTAGAGATAGGTTTGAAGTATGTGTGCTACATCTCAGTAGATACCTGCCAGTGGCAATTTTCAGAGCCCAGAAATGAACTGTCGTTAAGAGGATATATTTGGGAGTCACCAGAGTATCAAGTAAAGATAAAACCATGGATATGATTGAGGTTACCCAGAAATCATTCCTTATGAGAAGAAAAGATGGACAAAGGCAGAAGCTTTTGAATAATTCTCCTGACATTTAAAGGGACCAAAGGAAAAGACACATGCTTGTGAGATCAAGAAGAGACAGCATTCAGAGGAAACATGAGGAGAGGCTAAATAGAGATTGAAGCCTCAACCTGGGGGTAGTGTTCAGAGTCCTATGTCAAAGTAAGTTCAACTGAAATTAGAACAGAAAGTATTGCAGCCTTTGGCAATATAAAGGGCATTGTTATTGTTAAATTACAATGACATATGAGGTTCACAAGAGAGATCAAATTAGGTTCTGTATACGTAATAAGAATTGTGATGCATTCCGTTGTCATGTATTTAAAAAATAAAAGCAATTTAAAAAAATTAAGATACAGAAAGAACAATGGGTTGTTGGAATAACTTTCAGTTTACAGCTAGCAGCTCGCAGCTATGAGCAGCTCGGAGTGCTTGAAGAATCTACACTCATTCAGGCCTGATAGGAATGACTGCAGGATGGGGTGCTCTGCTCTAGCGAGCCATTAGTGAAACTATACCCTTAGCACTTGTGGTTAGTGTTGCCAAGCTGCCAGGCCAGGAAACCAATAGTCAGGAGCTTCAGGGCATGAAACCCCTGACTCAGAAGGCCCCCTCCCTTAGGGACAAAGACCCTTCCTGATGATAGCAATATTTAGTGTGCCCTCATAGTGCGGTTACATTAGGCATAAGATGATTGGCTTATAGATATTGACGGGCTCGCCCCATCAAACCCTATAACAGTTGTATGCATTCCAAAAATAAACTGAGCTACTGGACATTGGCTAGGTCACCACCAGCCAGTTCTCACCAGCTCCTGGTGTCTGAGTGTTAACTCTGCTGTCTCTACTCCCCGCAACTGAGGGAGCCGAGTGACTAATTGACCATGCCAGTGATCAGAACGACAGCAATGGGTGAAGTCTACTTCTCAAAGATTGGTATGGTAGAGAAAGTACTTCAGAAGATGATGACAAGGAAGCAAAGAAAAGCTCTTCTCACCAACAACAAAATATAAACCCCTAAGTCATACCCCAGTGACCTACTTCCTCTAGCAACACCATACCTGCAGACAGTTGCTGCCCAGTTAATCCATATCACCGGATTAATCCATTATTTAGGTGATACCTCTCATCATCTAATCATTCACTTCTGAAAATTCTTGCATATGATTTTTTGGGGGATACCTCATATCTAAGCGATAACAGGGTCACTGTTATGAGGTGTCCTCAAAATCTCTTGTGTTAATACAGGGATGTTTAGAGGTGAAATGATTAGATTAACCTAATCTGTCCTTCCTAATTTGAATGGACTACATAGTTGGCAACTGTAGGCAGATGGGATGTGGCTGGAGGAGGAGGGTCCCTGGGGGCGTGGCCTGGAAGGGTTCATCTTCCCTGTAGCCTGTTCTCTCTCTTTCTGACTGCCATGAGTACAGCAGTACTCCTCCATCATACTCTTCTGTCATGACCCTGGGCCCAGAGCAAAGAGGTTCACCATTTATGGACTGTGACTTGAAACTGTGAACCCTGAAAAAAGTTTTCCTTCTCTGAGTTGTTCTTGTTGGGTATTTTGGTCACAGCAATGAAAATCTGACTAAAACAAGTTAACTGATATAAAGCTAGCTTTGAACAGTAAGAGCGAGTGGAAGGTATGTATACATGTAGGTAAAAATAGGTTTAGAAATGACAAATTTATAAATTGATCTAATTTTCTCTATGAGAGAAGAGGCAATATTTTCTGCAGAAGTTTTAATTGTTGGAAGAGAATAACCATTAGTTTCCATAACAAATTACCCCAAACTTTATGAATTGAAATGATGGAAATTTATGCTCTTAAATTCTGGCAACAGAAGTTCAAAATGAAGATAGTAGATTTGTATTGTCTCTGAAGACATTGGGGAGTATCCTCTCTTACCTCTTCTAGCTCTGACAGCTCCTGGCTTTCCCTGGCTGTTTACATAACTCCCACCTGTTCCTCCATCTTTACATGACCATTTCACCCTCCCCCTATGTGTCTCTGGTATGGACATTTATATTTTGATTTAGAGCGAGAACCTACACAGACAACTCCATATGATCAGATCCCTAGATATTTAATAACGTCTACAAATAATCTTTAGAGAAAAGTTCACTTTTGCAGCTTTCCAGAGTTAGGACAGGGACATATCTTTTACGAGATTCATCATTCAGTGTACTATAATATCTAATGGATTCTATTTCAAGATGACAGACTTGAATATATTATACAGTATTTTTACCCACATTCAATTCATAAACATGATTATGTATGAGGTGATAGACATGTCAAATAGTCTGATTCAATTATTATATAATGTATACATATGAAACATCACATAGCACAAATATGAATAAGTATGTATCACAGATCTATAATTCTAGTGATTCAGGAGACTAAGGCAGAAGGACTGCAAGTTCAAGTTCAGGCCAGCCTAGGCAACTTAGAAAGACACTTTCTCAAAAATAAAATAGATGTTTTTATGGATGTCATGTATATGAGATGATGGGACACAATGGGTTAAAAACCTAAAATGTCACTCTAGATGAACCAGAAATGCTAGAGAATCCTCAAGGACCAAAGCCACAGAGCAAACCACAGCCCCCAAATATAGGAGCAGTATCACCTGGTGTGTGGGGAGAGTCGGAAGTTAATGACCAAGAGATGGACAGAGAATGGGCATTATTATTAGTTCTGGTCTCAAGCAAAAGCAGCCAGGTAGGTTTCTCTTTGTGCACACTCATGGAAACCTTTCCAGATAGAATAGTAAGCAAAGAAGTTTAGATAGGACAGGCAGATATGCGTCCTGAACAGCTAACAATATTTGGCTGGAGTCCCTATGCTCAGAAAAGCTAATGGATGACACTTTCTTAAATTCAAAACAACACTACAAGCTACAGACCTGTTCACATGTGTCCACATGGACAAAAAAGAGGAGGTATAGAGGACATAGTGGACTTCTCAGATCCAAAGATACATGCACAAGTAAGCAGCAAGTATCAAACAGAACCACAAGAGACATGAAATTGAACAAGTGGAAATTGTACATGTGTCAAAAGTTAGCATGCAATAGTTGTTTAAAAATGCATTTTACATATCGATATTAATATCCATGAGAGATTAAGAGGACATCACACCCACGTAAGACAAAACAATTGTAAATTAAGAAATTATTAGAAAATTTTGATGTGTAAAACTGCAGTCATGTGTGGGATACTTTCTAAGAAAGGCTTCATAGGCAATTTTGTTGCTGGGTGTCCATCACAGAGTGTCTTTGCACAAACCTAGATGGCACAGGTGTATCACTTACATAGCCTTTTGATGCAATCAGGAGGAAGAAAATACTACATGTATGAGGCTGCTGCCAACTTAGGACAGCACACACTTTATAGTATACTTTTTTTATAAGAAGGAATACATTCTAAAATAATTATAAAACTGTAGCATAGTGAATAATGCAAATCTGCACTGTACATGGGCATTAACATTATCAAGAATTATGTAATGTGTATAAGTGGATTGCTATACTTTTATGTGACTGGCAGCACAGTAGGTTTGTTTACACCAGCATTACCACAAGCACATGAGTAACTTGCTGCACTACAACATCACAAGTGCTGTATCACCAGGTAATAGGAAATTTTTCAGCTCCATTATAATCTTGTGGGACCACCAAAGTGTTGTTATGCAGCATATGGCTGTATACTGGCTGCAATTAAAACACAAACTAAAATGGTTATGTGAACTAAAATAGAAGAGGGACACAGCTAATGAGCACATATGACACCCAGAGCACCAAACCAAGGAATTAACTCATAATGCAATTTCAAGGGTCACAAAGATGCAAAGTATGAAAGAGAGAGAGAAATGGACAAAAAATTTACACAGCTATGTAAAAGTAGTGTTTGGAGTAAGAGCAAGTACTTAGATATCAACCAGTGTTCAGAGCACCTGAGATATATGAATTTATTTAATCCTGACAATAAGTCTCTGAGAAAGGAGACAGCAGTTAGCTCACAGGTCACATGGCTAGTACACAAAGAAGCCAGGATTTGGACCTGAGCAATTAGGCTCAAGAGGGCATGCCTTTAAACATTACACTCAACTGCTAGAGCATGAAAATAATGAGCTTGGATTGGAAGTATCATTCAATAAATGATCGCAGAGAAACTCCCATAACTGAAGAAAGATAGGGGGATTCTCTGAGAGCGAAACCACTAACAAATAATAAAACAATCCAAATGACAAATGATCCCACTTTACTCAGTAGGGTCTCCGCCTTCTTTAGGGTTCCAGACAGATCAACAAAGTGAATGAGTGTTTTGGCAATAATTCTGATGACATTTTCATTTCTTTAAAAGACTCTCTAAAGCCTCTTCTTCTTTAATAACAAGTTACATAGGAAATGGTACCTAGGTTTTACTTTCTTAAAATATTTTCAGTTAATTAGCATTAAAAACATAAATGTGAACATGATGTTATGGTGAACCAAGAAAGTGAGAGTGAAATGAAAGGGCAATTCAAGTTAATAATCCATAGAATGCCGTCTCTCATTGTAAACAGATGTATATTTCTGTCAACAATATTCACTGGTATTTGGTATTTGATTCTTTTAAGAGTGTTGCCCTGCCTGTGGAAAAATCATTTATTCAGCATATCTGACTTCACCTAAATTATGTTTTTACAATTAAACTGTGCAACCAAAAATATAAGCTACTGAGCTGTCGTTATGCATAGTCTTGCTGTGCAGCTAAATTTTCATTATTGATTAGCCCAGGGAAGAGAGATCCTGATTCATTAAATGAGGGAAAAAAGATATATTTTGGTAACATATTGTTGAAGGTTGGCAAATCTTTATGGGCTGACTTCATGAGATATCAGTGTCTGTAAAACACCTGAAAACATGTAGAGCTTCTCACCAAAAGAGAAAGGGTGATGAAATACGAAGAATACTAGTTCTTCCCATACATAAAGGGCCATGATGTCAGTGTAGTTGTATAAATATTTTTACAATGCAACAAATTCTGGGTATTGAACAGATAGTGAAATTAGGATTTAGATTAGGTTTATAAGAGATAAATCTAAAACAAGAACTGAAATGTTCTGATTTCTCCCCCAGTATTCTTTATGCCACTCCGCACTTTTTTCTGAATGGAAATTAAAAGTCAAAATTTACCCTTATATTTACTATGATAAATGGGTTTTACCTGTGCAGGATAAAACAGCTTTGGCTTGTATTATGATTTTTATTTTGTAAATTGATGCATTTATATGCAAATAATATATTAAACATTTTTCTATCTGTGAGCCTTTCTTCTTTATATGACCTGGATGCATTTCTATAACACAGAAATTACTTGGAAAAACTTGCCTAGTGACCACCTGGACTTGGTATGAACACAATTAGATATTTTAAAAATTGTTTCAATTATTTTAATGGTGATATGACCATTCACGTTTGCTGCTTCTTCTGGAATCAATTTGAGTTAATGAGTTCTTGGAATTTGTTCGTTTTTTATAAAAGTTTTTTTTTTTTTTTTTTTTTTTTTTGGTACTAGGGTTTGAACCTAGGGGTGCTTAACCACTAAACTACATCTTCAGCCCTTTTTACAATGATTTAGAGTCAGGGTCTCACTGAGTTGCTTAGGTCCTCACTAAGTTGCTGAGGCTGGCTTTGAATTTGTGATCCTCTTGCCTTAGCCTCCCAAGCTGCTGGGATTACAGGTGTATGCTACCATGCCTGGCTTATATAAGTTTTAATATAAAATATTTCATGTATGGAGTTCTTTCATAATATACTTTATTAGCTACATAATATCAATAGCATCTCTAGTCATATGTATTTCATCTTTTAACTTAGTGTATTTTTCTTTAGTCCCTTTTTTACAAATTACCCAAGGTAGATTACCTTCTTCAAATACACCTTGTTTGCCTCTTTTGGTCCTTTCTGATGCCTTTTTTAGTAAATTTTACTTTTATATTTCCTTTTTCCTATCACTGCATTATCCTCTTTTGTTGTTGTTATAAATTCATTTTCTTATGTTGGATACATACCTTATTAACTTTGACCCTTATGTTTGTTCATTTTATTCTCTGCTCATTGGCAGTTTTCCTGTTGTACTTTGTGACTTTTGTCCACGAGTTTTTTGTTTTCCTTAGAATTTAAACTTGGACATTATGTGAGGCCAAAGATTAAGGTGCCATTTGTCTAGACAACATTTGCGTGGGCCTGTGTAATTTGCCAGGTGCAATTTTAAAATAAATAACCTAGAGCTCCTACATGTTCTAAAGATTGTGAAGTACACTGTCAATTCTGTTGAGAAGGATTTAATTCTCAGGTTGAATTTCTTTTTTTTTTTTTTAATCTCTCTCTAGTATCAAGGTGTAATGGACACTTTTTGCAATGTTTTTGGGTTGTATACTTTGTCATACTTTAATTTGGCCTTCCTTCCCCATCTACCCAATGCTGAGGATGTCTGAAGATGTAAACCTATGTCCCAGGTTTATCTTCTTGAATTGGGAAGTCCCTAGTTTATCTTTTATCTCCCTGTCCCACAAAGTTTTTTTTTTTTTTTTTTTAAGTAGGTCAAGAGTTCCAGGATTCCACAAATTCTTCCAGTGTAGTTGATATTTGACCCTCATTTTTTACTTAAGAGTTATACTTCCTTTGTACAGTTTTTATTTGTTTGCAATTTCAGCAATGGATTTCATCCATCACTATCCTCAGAAATGGTACACAGCGTATCTATAAATACATATCTTAAAAGGAAGTACTCAGCAAAAATTTAAATATCAATATCTGAAAACAGAAGTACAGTATAATATTACAATAGATATTATTGGCAAAGCACTTAATGGAATGTTCACACGTAATATATTTTGTAGCATGTTATCTATGCAGGAAAAAGAATTGAGATGTGGTACTTGTTGAATCCTCTGGTCACAAGCTATAATGCAAATTCTGATAGATTGCACACATCACTCTGGATTTCACAACAATTGAATACCACAAAATATTGAATTTCACAGATTCTACAATGCTAAAAGAGCATTACAAATATGCAGAGTTATGTTATATTTACATTACCTATGTAATTAAAACAGTTCAATTAGATTATATTGTCAATTTGATTTTCTTCCTTTCAACCACATTATAGAAAAGCAAAAACATTGAAGGAATATGAAGTGTAGTAAATAAGAGCTGTAATCTCCTTTCCTCTGAAGTTTTAAAACACATGTGTTGGATCTGGTTAAAGTGTAAACACTTTTCACTTCATATTTTCTGTATTAAAAGTATAAAACTGCCCTTGACATTTTATACTAGGTAAATTTACCTTTGAGCATTGATTCTTAATTTACATCTTCAGTGTATATTTACCGTGTGAACACCTGACTCCCAGACTCTGAGATAAATACATGTTATATATTCAACAACAATAGGAAATTGAAGTTAAAAAACAAAATGAAATAAAATTATAACTTTTTCTTACACTTTAGTTTAACACAAACTTGGATTATAGTCCAAGGTTCCCTGGAAAATATCAGAACATACCTTAATTTATGTTTCCTTAATTGTGAATTAATCTGATTACTGAAATAGTCAGCTTTTTAACATTCATACAACCTCTTTTTTTAGTTTGTATTGTTACCAGAAGAAGGATGTCCTGGTACATATGAATCTTAGATTAACAGTGATAATGTCTCGAGTATAAATATGTGTCATGCCATATTTTGGACATTCTGCATTTTAAAAAATTGTTGATTTTTCTCTGTAATTCAATTATAGCTGAGTAATCTGCTTTTGTATTTCTAAAATAGCAATACTACTGATACACCAGCATCGTATATTTTTATAATATGTAGACCTGGAGAACAGCATCATTATTTCAATGTATTCTCTCCAAAGTGTTAATAAATTGTGCCTCCATGTTTTCTTAAATGTTTAGATGGCTCCAAATTATTAATTTTCTTATTTGTAATATCCTGAACTAATTTATGTTTTAGTCAAATGTTTAAATTTACTCATAAAGGCCAATTTTTACAATATCAAGAGTAATAAAAGAACTTCTTTTAATTAACTAACAAATAATTTTACAGAAGACCAGTGTTTACATTAGATGATTAATGCCAAATGGTCAAAAGCTACATGATTGTGTTTTGTAAAGTTAACATTATTCTTAGAATCTTTGAAAAAGAAAACAAGAATCTTGTGTAGCCAGCACTGTGGTGAGTGTCACCTGTGAATGGGGCCAGTGGCGAGGTGACTAGACATAAGAAACGGCCCAAGACACTCAGGAGTGGAGACCCGCCCAGTCGTGGAGGAGGAGCTGCTGCACAGTGATTGGTTCCCGTGCACTGAGAGGAGAAGCTTGGCCCAGTGGGCACAGCTCCACCTACTGGAAGAGAAGTTAATCGAACTCTAAGACTGTATTTTTAAAATTTTTTTTTTAATTTTTAAATTTAATTTTTTTCTTTCTTTTTTTAATTTTTTAAAATATTTTTTGTATTATGCATTTACTTTTTACTATCACTTTTTTGATTTTTTTTAATTTTTTCTTTTTTTATTCTCTATTTTTTCTTTTGTCTTTTCATTTCTTATCAATTTCCTTATTCCCCTTTCCTTGAATTCTATCTATTTACTCTCATTCTCTTTAGTGATTTCGTCCCTTCCCTTCTAACACCTTTCCTCCCAAGCAATATGATGCTGTTTATGTGTAATTTACTAAATATGTATAGGTCAATGTTCTGAGGCGTTATATAGTGCTACCAAGACCTTAACTTCCAGCAAATACTACAGCCCATTCTCCTGTTAATATCTCTCATCAGTAGAGCAACCTTCCAAGGTTGCCAAGAGATACTAACCTCAATACCATCACATCATTCGACCTAAATATAAGTCCCAAGACCAAACTGCAGACCGCTATATGCCATCAGAATCCGTACACAGTTTAGGAAACGAATGAATCTACATTAAAGTGCAACAAAACTCATCATCTCTAGTCATAGTCTCCCATCACAAAAGAGAGACCCCAGAGTCACACAAAACCAAATAAATTTATAGGAGTAAACAGTAACTTAGCAGTCAAACAGAGCAAGAAGTAACATAAACAGCATGAAAAAGCAAGGAAGAAAAGGAGTACAAACAATGCAGGACAGCCTAAATATACAGGAGGACCTAGAGGCATCAGAAAAATGGCCAAATAAAGAACTCAAAGAATACCTTAGACAGATGAAATGGAATCTTAGAGAGGATATGAGACAGCAAATTCAAACAATGAAACAACTCATTGAAAATGAAATACACAAGCAAATAAAAGAAGCAAATAAGCATTTTTATCAGGAGATAGAGATTATAAAAAAAATCAAACAATAATTTTAGAAATGAAGGAAACTATAACCCAAATTAAAAACTCAATTGAGAGTATCACCATAAGAGTGGAGCAAGTAGAAGCCAGAACGTCAGATAATGAAGACAAAATATATCATCTTGAAAAGAGTCTAGCAAACTCAGGAAGGCTGGTAAAAGATCACGAGAAAAACATCCAAGAAATATGGGATAACATAAAAAAAACAAATAAAAGAGTCATCGGGATAGAGGAAGGCATAGAGGTTCAAACCAAGGGAATGGACAACCTGTTGAATGAAATAATTATAGAAAACTTTCAAGACATTAAAAAGGAAATGGATGTACAAAATTGTAGATGCATACAGGACACCGAACATACAAAATCACAGTAGACAAATGCCAAGACACATTGTTATGAAGATATCCAATATACACAACAAAGAGAAAATATTAAAAGCTTCAAGAGAAAGGAGGCAGATTACATTTAGGGGTAAACCAATAAGGTTAACAACGGATTTTTCATCACAGATGCTGAAAGCGAGAAGATCCTGGAACAACATATTTCAACTCTGAAAGACAATGGATGCCAACCAAGAATTTTGTACCCAGCAAACTTAAGCTTCATGTACGAAAACGAAATAAAAATCTTTCATGATAAACAAAAGTTAAAAGAATTTACAGCCAGAAAACCAGCATTGCAAAGCATCTTGAGCAAAACACTACACGAGGAAGAAATGAAAAACAATAATCCAAACCAACAGTGGGAAGAATCTCAGTAAGCCAGAGAGCAGGGGGAAAGCTAATCATGGAGAAACAAACCAAATAAAAAATAAATAAATAAATAAATAAAATAAAACAAAAGAAAAGATAAATAATCAAACATGGCTGGAAATACAAATCATATATCAATAGTAACTCTAAACGTAAATGGCATAAACACACCAATAAAGCGACATAGGCTGGTAATATAGATTAAAAAAACAAATCCAAGAATATGCTGCCTCCAAGAGACACATTTGATTGGAAAAGACATACACAGGCTGAAGGTGAAAGGTTGGGAAAAAACATACCACACACACGGTCCTCGTAAGCAAGCAGGGGTGGCCATCCTCATATCGAATAAAATTGACTTCAAGATTAAGTTAATCAAAAGGGATAAGGAAGGACATTATATACTGTTAAAAGGAACCATTCACCAACAAGACATAATAATTATCAATATTTATGCACCAAATAATGGTGCTGCAACATTCATAAAACAAACTCTGCTGAAGTTCAAGAATCAAATAGACCACAACACAATAATTATGGGTGACTTCAACACTCCTCTCTCACCATTGGACAGATCCTCCAAACAAAAGTTGAATAAAGAAACAATAGAACTCAATATCACAATCAATAACCTAGACTTAACTGACTTATATAGAATATATCAACCATCATCAAGTGGATATACTTTTTTCTCAGTAGCACATGGATCCTTCTCAAAAATAGACCATATATTATGCCATAGGGCAACCCTCAGTAAATATAAAGGGGTGGAGATAATACCATGCATTATATCTGATCATAATGGAATCAAACTGGAAATCAACGATAAAAGAAGGAAGGAAAAATCATACATCTCATGGAAAATGAACAATATGTTACTGAATGATCAATGGGTTACAGAAGACATAAAGGAGGAAATCAAAATATTCTTAGAGACAAATGAAAATACAGACACAACATATCAGAATCTATGGGACACAATGAAAGCAGTTTTAAGAGGGAAATTCATTGCCTGGAGGTCATTCCTCAAAAAAAGAAAAAAACAACAAACAAATGAGCTCACACTTCATCTCAAAGCCCTAGAAAAGGAAGAACAAAACAACAGCAAATATAGCAGAAGGCAAGAAATAATTAAAATCAGAGCAGAAATCAACAAAATTGAAACAAAAGAAACTATTGAAAGAATTGAAAAAACTAAAAGTTGGTTCTTTGAAAAAATAAATAAGATCAACAGACCCTTAGCCATGCTAACAAAGAGAAGAAGAGACAGAACTCAAATTACTAACATATGAGATGAAAAAGGAAATATCATAACAGATGCTACAGAAATACAGAGGACAATTAGAAATTATTTTGAAACCCTATACTCCAGTAAAATAGAAGATAATGAAGACATCAATAAATTTCTTAAGTCATATGATTTGCCTGGACTGAATCAGGAGGATACAGACAATTTGAACAGACCAATTTCAATGGATGAAATAGAAGAAGCAATCAAAGGACTACCAACCAAGAAAAGCCCAGGACCGGATGGGTATACAGCACAGTTTTACAAAACCTTTAAAGAAGAATTAAAACCAATACTTTTTCTATTTCAGGAAATAGAAAAAGAGGGAGAACTTCCAAATTCATTCCATGAGGCGAACATCACCCTGATTCCAAAACCAGACAAAGACACCTCAAAGAAAGAAAATTACAGAACAATATCTCTAATGAACCTAGATGCAAAAATCCTCAATAAAATTCTGGCGAATCGGATACAAAAACACATTAAAAAAATTGTGAACCACGATCAAGTAGGATTCATCCCTGGGATGCAAGGATGGTTCAATATACGGAAATCAATAAATGTTATTCACCACATCAATCGACTCAAAGATAAGAAACATATGATCGTCTTGTTAGACACAGAAAAAGCATTCGACAAAGTACAGCATCCCTTTATGTTCAAAACACTAGAAAAACTAGGGATAACAGGAACTTACTTCAACATTGTAAAAGCTATCTATGCTAAGCCTCAGGCTAGCATCATGCTGAATGGAGAAAAATTGAAGGCATTCCCTCTAAAATCTGGAACAAGACAGGGATGCCCCCTATCACCACTTCTATTCAATATAGTCCTCGAAATACTGGCCAGAGCAATTAGACAGACAAAATAAATTAAAGGCATAAAAATAGGAAAAGAAGAACTAAAATTATCACTATTTGCAGTTGACATGATTCTATACCTAGAAGACCCAAAAGGGTCTACAAAGAAACTACTAGAATTAATAAATGAATTCAGCAAAGTGGCAGGATATAAAATCAACATGCATAAATCAAAGGCATTCCTGTATATCAGCAACAAAACTTCTGAAATGGAAATGAGGAAAAACACCCCATTCACAATATCCTCAAAAAAAATAAAATAAAATACTTGGGAATCAACCTAACAAAAGAGGTGAAAGACTTATACAATGAAAACTACAAAACCCTAAAGAGAGAAATAGAAGAAGATCTTAGAAGATGGAAAAATATACCCTGTTCATGGATAGGAAGAACTAACATCATCAAAATGGCGATATTACCAAAAGTTCTCTATAGGTTCAATGCAATGCCAATCAAAATCCCAATGACATTTCTTGTAGAAATAGATAAAGCAATCATGAAATTCATATGGAAAAATAAAAGACCCAGAATAGTAAAAGCAACTCTAAGCAGGAAGTGTGAATCAGGCAGTATAGCGATACCAGATTTCAAATTATACTACAGAGCAATAGTAACAAAAACAGCATGGTACTGGTACCAAAACAGGCAGGTGGACCAATGGTACAGAATAGAGGACACAGAGACTAATCCACAAAGTTACAACTATGTTATATTTGATAAAGGGGCTAAAAGCATGCAATGGAGGAAGGATAGCATCTTCAACAAATTGTGCTGTGAGAACTGGAAATCCATATGCAACAAAATGAAGCTGAATCCCTTTCTCTCGCCATGCACAAAAGTTAACTCAAAATGGATCAAGGAGCTTGATATCAAATCAGAGACTCTGCGCCTGATAGAAGAAAAAGTTGGCTCCGACCTACAGACTGAGGGGTTGGGCTCCAAATTTCTTAATAGGACACCCATAGCACAAGAGTTAATAACAAGAATCAACAAATGGGACTTACTTACCCTAAAAAGTTTTTTCTCCGCAAGAGAAACAATAAGAGAGGTAAATAGGCAGTCTACATCATGGGAACAAATTTTTACTCCTCACACTTCAGATAGAGCCCTAATATCCAGAGTATACAAAGAACTCAAAAAATTAGACAATAACATAACAAATAACCCAATCAACAAATGGGCCAAGGACCTGAACAGACACTTCTCAGAGGAGGACATACAATTAATCAACAAGTACATGAAAAAATGCTCACCATCTCTAGCAGTCAGAGAAATGCAAATCAAAACCACATTAAGATACCACCTCACTCCAGTGAGATTGGCAGCCATTATGAAGTGAAACAACAACAAGTGCTGGTGAGGATGTGGGGAAAAGGGTACACTTGTACATTGCTGGTGGGACTGCAAATTGGCGCAGCCACTTTGGAAAGCAGTATGGAGGAGATTCCTTGGAAGGCTGGGAATGGAACCACCATTTGACCCAGCTATTCCCCTTCTTGGACTATTCCCTAAAGACCTTAAAAGAGCGTGCTATAGAGACACTGCTACAACAATGTTCATAGCAGCACAATTCACAATAGCTAGACTGTGGAACCGACATAGATGTCCTTCAATAGATGAATGGATAAAAAAAAAATGTGGCATTTACACACAATGGAGTATTACTCTGCACTAAAAAATGACAAAATCATGGAATTTGCAGGGAAATGGATGGCACTAGAGCAGATTATGCTAAGTGAAGCTAGCCAATCCCTAAAAAATAAATGCCAAATGTCATCTTTGATATAAGGAGAGCAACTAAGAACAGAATAGGAGGAAGAGCATGAGAAGATCACCACTAAACAGGGATGAGAGGGGGGAGGGAAAGAGAGAGAGAAGGGAAATTGCCTGGTAAAGGAAGGAAACCCTCATTGTTACACAAAATTACATATAAGAGGAAGGGCAGGGAAAGGGGGAAAAAGAGAGAGAAATGAATTATAGTAGATGGGGTAGGGAGAGAAGATGGGAAGGGAGGGGATGGGAGGGGAGGGAAGGGGAGGGGAGGGGGATAGTAGAGGTTAAGAAAGGCAGCAGAATACAACAACACACACTAGTATGGCAGTAGGTAAAAATGTGGATGTGTAACCGATATGAATCTGCATTATGTATATAGGGTAAAAATGGGAGTTCATAATCCGCTTGAATCAAATGTATGAAATATGATATGTCAAGAACTTTGTAATGTTTTGAACAACTAATAAAAAATTAAAAAAAAAAAAAAAAAGAAAACAAGAATCTTCTCTCAGAAAACCTTTTCATAGCCAAGTGTTCCAACACAACTCAATATTTTGATGTTTTAGAAGACTACTATCAGATACTCAATGTTGAAATATATATGTGGCTGGCATATTTTACTTATGATCTTTTTAAGAGCAATACAAATAAGTTCAATAATGATTAAGGACAAGAGAAACTGTTGATATTACCTAAGAAATACAAAGTACTATAATTAATATCATTTACAATTATGTGTACTTTGAATTTTATAATATCCATCTTTTCACAGTGTCATGATCACACTTAAATGTGAAAACCACATCTGTAGTACTGGTTAAAAGTCTGGAAAATATTCTATGAGTGTGTGTGTGTGTGTGTGTAAATACAATGAAACTTTACTGTTTTGTGTTTTTAAGGTATACTCAAGCAGACTGACTACTTGGTAAAACACTCTAATTTCACCTGTTTCACAATTTTATATGTATGTGGATCATAAAATCTAACTGCTACATATGAAAGTAAAGTTGGAATTAGAAGATTTGGAAACCTGGTAAAATCCATCATTACACCAGTGCAGAAAGCCACCCATGAAATATGCATGGACCTTTTCGGCACTGCAGCCATTGAGCCATTGAAGGGAAGGCCTTGTATTTAGGAACTTTTAGCAGCAATCCAGCTGACAAGATGGCCCCAAACACATGAACTCCCTCTCAGCTCTGCCCCAAAAGGTCTGGGGCAGCACTAGAGATGGACGTGATCCATTAGGAATTGAGCAGCCTACCAGCCCTGACCTCTATCCTGTTCTGGTGAAGAACTTCCTATTGAATCCCGTTGATCTATTCCAATATAAATAAAGCAAGCGTGTGCTCCCTTCTTTGTCAGAAGCTGTACCCATCTGCTCAACTTGGCCCATAGCTGCTCCCATTCTGAACCTATATTTCTGAGTCCTGTGGTTATTTCATCGTACTATTTTTCTTAGCTTTATTTCTCAGCCAGACCACCCCTTCTGGAGGGGAACCCTTTCCCTCGCCTATGAGGGATGTGAGGGAGACATCAGAATACACATTGAGTCCAGTGATGCTCATAACATCTCTGAGGACTCAGGATGGTTCTATGCAGAGGTTGGCTTCTAACTATCATTTTTATATATGATCATCACAAATGAGACGATGGTTCTCCTACCAGTTCATAGAAAAGTATGTGAGAAAAGGTGACAATATACTTTTCAAAGTATTTCATTCATATAAAAAGACCTTATTTTTTGACTTCCAATTTTGTTCATTGCTTTCCCTTGAGAACAAAATAAGTTTTATCAGGCCACTAAGGTAGCATGACATTTCTTAGACTTCCTAGAAAACTTTAGGCATATGTTAGTGTGCCTGATTCCTGCATGCCTGATTCAAACACACAAAATATTTTATGAATATTTAGTGAAGGGGAGTGTGGTTGTCTTCAGAACATATAGAGTTTTGCATGATCAGAAGTGAATTTGAATCCCAATTCAAATCCCCCAGTTGAATATCTCTTCATTATTTGTCACTGTTCATCTTTCCCTCAGCATGAAATAACTCTACCTTACCATATTGATGGTATTCATCCACTCTGGCTGTTTCACTTAAAGGTCGTTGCCAACCCTTCCTCCTTTACCTACATCTAAAGTGTTTGAGTTTCTCAGCGGTGGTTTCTAACCCTTCTTTTCACTAGAGTTTCTCTAAAGCAATCTCATCCACTCTATGTCTTAAATATGTACAAGCCAGTTAATTACAGAAAATCTTGATATTAGTCTATGCAGATATTGGACCACACAGATTTAATACTGCTGCTTTTTGTAATGCATGACCTGCCCAACTACATATGAAAGCACTTTCTGGAGATCTGGATCTGCCAATAGACTTGCTAATGTATCAGAGGCACTTGAAATGACTCAAAAGCACCTGATCAGTTCTTGGGTCTTTGCATTATCTGCTGTAGTTTGGATCTTGAATGTGCTCCCCAAAGCCCATGTGGTGAAGGAAGGCATGGTCACCAGCCTGTGGCACCACTGAGAGTTCATGGAAACTTTAGGAGGTAGTAGTCTAGTGGAAGGAAGTTAGGTTTTTGTGGGTATGCCCTTGAAGAGGATATTGGGCCCCTGCCCACTTCCTCTCTTTGTTTTCTGGTTGCCATGTGATTAACAGCTTTGTTCCAACATATGTTGATTCACCATAGGTTTAAAAACAATGGAGTTAATCAACCACAGATTGAAAGCTCTGAAACTGTGAACCCAAACAAATCTTTTTGTGATTTAAATTGATTTTCTCAGGTATTTTGTCATAGCAATGGAATTCTGACTAACATATTATTCTAGGGTAAGAGTCATGACTTGGTTAGAGTTAACCAAATGTAACTCTCTAGGGCTCTCCCATTCTCTACCAATCACCTTGGTGAATGATAGCCATCTTCTGCACATAATTGGTACTCAGACACAAAACCTCTAAGTCCCTTCATATTATAGTGAGTTAGAATGAGTTTCCATTAATTACAAGTTTAAATAAGCTTTTCTCATTTTGCACTTATGGGGGAACCAAAAGTCTGAAATATTGTAAATGTATACTAAGTATGTGTTGACAGAAATATTTAAGAAACGAACAGCTGATTGTTACAGAGCCAGCAAACAGGCAGAAATTGAGACTTGAGAGACAAACTGACACAGAGAATCTCACTGGCATCTCAGACTTTCTCCTTCGAGTCTAAAGATTATGATGGTGGCAAACATAAGAATTGTAAGAGAACTTCAGTCAGAACTAACGCAGTTAAGAATGCAAAAGCCCTTTCAATTTTAGTATAGAACAGCATTTGAGTCTAAACCTCAGTGCTTAGAGTATCTCTGATACTGGAATTGATCCAAAGCTGAGTGGTTCACCACATAACACAAAGCAGCACTGTAGCGTCTTTTCCTCTAGTACTCCTCCTGCCAAACCAAATACACTCATAGTTTTCAGGTCTGGATGTTTTTGTTTCTATTCTTGTGGAAAAATTAAAACATCAGTTCACAAACAAAATGATAAATTATTCTCCACCAGGCAGGATTGTTATTCATTCTGTTCTAAATACAAATGCCTGATATTGTGTTCCTGTAATTTCTTACACAATGAAATATGAAGAATCATTTTACAATGATTTGGCCATTGCTAACAACTATGAAATGAACTGTCCCCAGGGTTTTTCCAATTTAAACGTGGCTAAATTGCTCATTTCCATGATGACTAGCATTTACTTTAAAAAGTGGCAAATGTAATTCCTCTCTATGCAGCCCATAAGTCAAACTTAGTTTATTCAGATATTAAATTTAAAGGAAACACTGTTCTGTTTGTGAGGTGTATTTTAGACACTAATGATTTAAAACTTGTTATTCCAAACAAACCATTTCCAAATGTTGAAACTACTGATTTCTTTTCTTTCCTTGTAAGAAATGTTCCCAATGTAGCAGGCACCATAATTCTTAATAAAGCCCAACAGTCTTCATAAACATTTGTGTTTAAAACAAAGGACTGTGTAAGTTGACATTTAAACTGGAATTTGATGCTATAAGACAAAAGCAATCTCAGTCTGTGTTCACTGGCATTTGATCATTTGAGTTTCTGTCCTGCAGCTGTGCTGTACTACAAGTTGTTTAATGGGTAAGTGAAGAACATTTTTTAACTCTTTACTGAACCACAAGCTTTGAATTTCAAAATTTGGAATATTTATATCTGACAAATCGAATGATAAATTTTAAAAATATAACAACATGAAAAGTTAAATGCACTTATTTTTATATTGTGTATGCATTGGAAATAGTATGCATTTTGCTATCCAGTTTCCTTTGCTTTTATTTAAGAAGAAATTTAAATAAAATTCAAAAATCATTTTGTTGTCTTTATTTTTTATGGGCCATAAAATTGTATAAAGGCCTCTTTGTATCTAGAGTAAAGGATAGTCACTGATTAACCATCAGCAAATTCAATGTTGACCACACATGATTCATTTCATGATGACATAAAAACAGTATGATAAATATGAAGTCATACAAGCAACTGTGTCCATTTAAGGCGAGGGGAGAGCAAATATTCTATAACTAAGCACATTCAATTAAAACCACTTTGAGATATCATGATAACCTGCTTCTTTCCAGCAATATTAATAAATTTAATGAATTCTTCTAATAGTTGAGTGTCTCTATATGCTAATCACTATTCTAGCTTCTGGAGTTTCAGTAGTTAAATACTAAAGTTCCATCAATTAATGGTCTAGCTAATGAGATGAACAGAAAGCTAGTTCAAGATTATGTACTCTGATAGCAATAAATATTAAAGCTGTGACAGCTTACAGTAAAGGTAACTAGAAAAGTTTGGAAGAACAAGACAAACTTTGTAGAATATCATAAATGAAGATTTATAGGATGTGAAGGAAACGGCCTAATGAGAGAAACTGCTGTAAAGCATAAAAGATCATAGTGAATTGTTTTCCTGGGGAAGCACAGGAGACAAAGAAAATAATCCCTCCTTTAAATAGCCTTTCACTGAACATTATTATCCCTCCCTGAAGTTTTTGTAGTGATTAAAATAAGACTGTAGGAAAGATGTTATTCTCTATTCCATATACTGTGAAAGTGTATGACTAGTGATGGAATTGCAGGTATCATTGGCAGAGAAATGTAAAATATTTTGTATGCAACCTACAAGTTTTGTCACATTGGTGACCATTGATACGACCCTGTCTACACCATGTAAAATAGCTAATCCCGTTGAGATAGAGAGGAAAACAATGCCTGAGAGGGAATTCTCTGCAGTAAAAGATTACTTTTTTTGAAAACGAGATACAGTAGTGTTAAAGAACTTAACAATAAGTTAGGATCTGTACATTTATTTATTTCTCCCCCCACTTAGGATTTTTTACTTCTTTATAAATGAAAGAATTGCAACTGCAAGAATATTAGTTAACCAGATTCTGAAACAAGGACTTGAGAGCAATTAGTGCATTTGGGAGGAGGAGTAGAGGAGACAGGGAGCAGGGGTTGAGGAGAAGAGAGTGGAAGAAGCTCAATAAAGAGTATGTTATTCAACAAATTCTCCTGAGAAGTTGAAGTTTCTCTTTTAAAAATACAATGGAAAAAGAGGTGAAACCTATGCCCCAGAATGCTCCTTCTATTGGGAAGGGATGGGGGAATAATTTGGGGGAAGTTTTGGAAGATAGGTTGGTATTACATTCAGTCTCTCATCTCTTATGCATTAAAGCAGAATAGCCTTCTGGGGTCTCAGGAGGAAAAGTGACAGCCAAACAGAAGGATGGACTCTGATTCAGAGGTGCAGATCCTGACAGTTGGGAAAAAGCCAGAGCACACTAAAGGTCTGAGGAATGAGGACTTGGCAGGCCATCGTCTGCTGCAGATACTCCAAGTCCAGAATAGCAATTAAAAGCTGAACAAAGAAGAAAGCATGACTTGGAGTGGACTCAAATGAAGTCAGCCTATCTTGTCCTTAAAAAACGAACCAAGCACACTTTAGAACAATGAAGACCTATCTTCTTAAAACCAGAGAATAAGCAATTATAGAACAGAATAGGATAGGAAAAATTAAAGTGCTCAGCAAGAAATTATGCTCTGCCTCTAAGGGAGAATATGTCCGAATATTAATAAAGTGGACAGCAAAGGAAGATGAATAGACAACTATTAAAAGATGAAAGTAAAGAAAAAGTGAACTGAGATATGGTAAACATAAAATGAAGAATATAATCAGAAAACATAGGAAATATGTCAATTATAAATCAAGTAGGAATTCTCAAGATGGCGGTGAAGGGAGTGCATTACCCCCGTGTACCGCATCACTGTGTGGGAGAATGACGAGATAGAAAGGCTAAAAGCTATCTTGTTAGGAATTTCCAGCAAAATTCGGGTGCTCCAAAACCTAGAGGAAGGATTTCCATCGCACAAGGATCAGCTACGGGGGCTCCAACGCGAGAGATTTGTCCGCACCGAGGGTCACGCTGCTTATTCAGCAAATCGCCCCGCGGCTAGAGTCTGCGGCGCGCGCTGGGAAACGAGGAGATAGCGAAGCAAAGATACAGCGCTGCAGTTTCCCCGGGCTTCTGCCAGCTGTGCAATCACCGTACTAAGTGCTAAATTCTGGGTTTGAGACGGGGGAAGGAAGCGGTCCAATTCGGTTCTCCACACCGGTCAGACCACAGAGGAAGCCAGCGGCCACCATCTTGGAGAGCTGAAGTCACCATCCCTGCTTTTGACTGATCACAGCTCATTCAGCCATAGAACAGGTAATTTCAGGCTGCCATTCACCTGTGGCTCGCAGACAACTTACTCAGGCTCAGTGCTAATTAACCCGCGGAAACTGCTTCTTGGAGCCTGCTCCTATCAGAACATACACCGAGCACAGAGCGGCCGAATTCCGGCTCCCGGAACTGCTCTGGCCCAGGGCTAAAGAATCTGCGGAAACTGCTTCTCAGTCTGGGTCCTGATGAATACTGTGGAGGGAACGAAATGCTGGCATTCGCATGGGATACCAACATGGCAGAGATCTGATGTCATCAGAAAGCGGCAGAGGAGAGAACTTCATCGATACCAGTGGCGACAGAAACAGTTGGTCTCCTGGTAAAGAAAGTGAGTCACAAACACCCGAGTCTCTCTCACTTTATCATCAAGCCAGAGGAGCAGAGCCGAGCCGCCCGCACCCGGAACAGGACCAGCGGCCCGCCGGCGTGACCCCAATTGGAGTAGGGGCAGAGCAGAGCCGCCACCCGCACCCGCAAGGTAGGCAGACCTGCGACCGACTGGCAGAACAGGACCAGTGGTCCGCAAGTGTGGTAGGAGGGGCAGGGCAGAGCCGCCGCCCACGCCTGCAAGGTAGGCAGGCCTGCGACAGACCAGCAAATCAGGCCCAGCAGCCTGCCAGTGTGGTACACACGTCACCCCAACTGGAGTAGGGGTAGAGCACAGCCTTCGCCCGCGCCCGGATCAGGCCCAGCGGCCCACCGATGTGGTAGTAACGTAACCCCAATTGGAGTAGGGGCAGAGCAGAGCTTTCATAAGAGATCCACACATAGACACATTATAATGAAGATGCCCAACATACAGAATAAAGAGAGAATTTTAAAAGCTACAAGAGAAAGGAAGCAGATTACATTTAGGGGTAAGCCAATCAGGATAACAGCTGATCTTTCAACACAGACTCTGAAAGCTAGAAGATCCTGGAATAACATATTTCAAACACTGAAAGAAAATGGGTTCCAACCAAGAATTGTGTATCCAGCAAAATTAAGCTTCAGGATGGAAGATGAAATTAAAACCTTCCACGATAAACAAAAGTTAAAAGAATTTGCAGCTAGAAATCCATCTCTTCAAAACATCCTCAGCAAAATATTACAGGAAGAGGAAATGGAAAATAACAATGAAAACCAACAGTGGGAGGTAGGACAGTAAAGGGGGGAAAAATAATCAAAGAGGAAAACAAAACATGTTTAGTAACATAAATAAACAAATATGGCTGGAAGAACAACCCATATCTCAATAATAACCCTAAATGTTAATGGCTTAAACTCACCAATTAAGAGACACAGGCTAGTAGAATGGATCACAAAAGAAGACCCAACAATATGCTGCCTACAGGAGACGCATTTGATAGGAAAAGACATACATAGGCTGAAGGTGCAAGGTTGGGAAAAATCATATCACTCATATGGACTTCAGAAACAAGCAGGAGTATCCATACTCATATCAGATAAAATAGATTTCAAGCCAAAGTTAATCAAAAGGGATAAAAGAGGGACACTACATACTGCTCAAGGGAACCATACACCAACAAGACATAACAATCATAAATATATATGCCCCAAACAATGGTGCAGCTATGTTCATCAAACAAACTCTTCTCAAGTTCAAGAGTCTAATAGACCACCATACAATAATCATGGGAGACTTCAACACACCTCTCTCGCCACTGGACAGATCTTCCAAACAAAAGTTGAATAAGGAAACTATAGAACTCAATAACACAATTAATAACCTAGACTTAATTGACATATATAGAATATACCACCAGACATCAAGCAGTTACACTTTTTTCTCAGCAGAACATGGATCCTTCTCAAAAATAGATCATATATTATGTCACAGGGCAACTCTTAGACAATATAAAGGAGTAGAGATAATACCATGCATCTTATCTGATCATAATGGAATGAAACTGAAAATCAATGATAAAAGAAGGAAGGAAAAATCATGCATCACTTGGAGAATGAACAATAGGTTACTGAATGATCAATGGGTTATAGAAGACATCAAGGAGGAAATTAAAAAATTCTTAGAGATAAATGAAAACACAGACACAACATATCGGAATCTATGGGACACATTGAAAGCAGTTCTAAGAGGAAAATTCATTGCTTGGAGTTCATTCCTTAAAAAAAGGAAAAACCAACAAATAAATGATCTCATACTTCATCTCAAAATCCTAGAAAAAGAAGAGCAAAACAACAGCAAAAGAAGTAGAAGGCAAGAAATAATGAAAATCAGAGCTGAAATTAATGAAATCGAAACAAAAGAAACAATTAAAAAAATTGACAAAACTAAAAGTTGGTTCTTTGAAAAAATAAATAAAATCGACAGACCCTTAGCCATGCTAACGAAGAGAAGAAGAGGGAGAACTGAAATTACTAGCGTATGGGATGAAAAAGGCAATATCACAACAGACACTTCAGAAATACAGAAGATAATCAGAAATTATTTTGAATCGTTATACTCCAATAAAATAGAAGATAGTGAAGGCATCGATAAATTTCTTAAGTCATATGATCTGCCCAGATTGAGTCAGGAGGGTATAGACAACCTAAACAGACCAATATCAATTGAGGAAATAGAAGAAACCATCAAAAGACTACCAACTAAGAAAAGCACAGGACCGGATGGGTATACAGCAGAGTTTTACAAAACCTTTAAAGAGGAACTAATACCAATACTTTTCAAGCTACTTCAGAAAATAGAAAAAGAGGGAGAACTTCCAAATTCATTCTATGAGGCCAACATCACCCTGATACCTAAACCAGACAAAAACACTTCAAAGAAAGAAAACTATAGACCAATATCTCTAATGAACCTAGATGCAAAAATCCTCAATAAAATTCTGGCGAATCGCATACAAAAACATATCAAAAAAATTGTGCACCATGATCAAGTAGGATTCATCCCTGGGATGCAAGACTGGTTCAATATATGGAAATCAATAAATGTTATTCACCACATCAATAGACTTAAAAATAAGAACCATATGATCATCTCGATAGATGCGGAAAAAGCATTCGACAAAGTACAGCATCCCTTTATGTTCAAAACTCTAGAAAAACTAGGGATAACAGGAACATACCTCAATATTGTAAAAGCAATCTATGCTAAGCCTCAGGCTAGCATCATTCTGAATGGAGAAAAATTGAAGGCATTCTCTCTAAAATCTGGAACAAGACAGGGATGCCCTCTCTCACCACTTCTGTTCAACATAGTTCTCGAAACACTGGCCAGAGTAATTAGACAGACGAAAGAAATTAAAGGCATAAAAATAGGAAAAGAAGAACTTAAATTATCACTATTTGCAGTTGACATGATTCTATACCTAGCAGACCCAAAAGGGTCTCCAAAGAAACTATTAGAGCTAATAAATGAATTCAGCAAAGTGGCAGGATATAAAATCAACACACATAAATCAAAGGCATTCCTGTATATCAACGACAAATCCTCTGAAATGGAAATGAGGACAACCACTCCATTCACAATATCCTCAAAAAAAATAAATAAAATACTTGGGAATCAACCTAACAAGAGGTGAAAGACTTACACAATGAAAACTACAGAACCCTAAAGAGAGAAATAGAAGAAGATCTTAGAAGATGGAAAAATATACCCTGTTCATGGATAGGCAGAACTAACATCATCAAAATGGCAATATTACCAAAAGTTCTCTATAGGTTTAATGCAATGCCAATCAAAATCCCAATGGCATTTCTTGTAGAAATAGAGAAAGCAATCATGAAATTCTTATGGAAAAATAAAAGACACAGAATAGCAAAAACAATGCTAAGCAGGAAGTGTGAATCAGGTGGTATAGCGATACCAGACTTCAAACTATACTACAGAGCAATAGTAACAAAAACAGCATGGTACTGGTACCATAACAGGCAGGCGGACCAATGGTACAGAATAGAGGACACAGAAACCAATCCACAAAACTACAACTATCTTATATTTGATAAAGGGGCTAAAAGCATGCAATGGAGGAAGGATAGCATCTTCAACAAATGGTGCTGGGAAAACTGGAAATCCATATGCAACAAAATGAAACTGAATCCCTTTCTCTCGCCATGCACAAAAGTGAATTCAAAATGGATCAAGGAGCTTGATATCAAATCAGAGACACACCGTCAGATAGAAGAAAAAGTTGGTTACGATCTACATACGGTGGGGTCGGGCTCCAAATTCTTCAATAGGACACCCATAGCACAAAAGTTAATAACTAGAATCAACAAATGGGACTTACTTAAACTAAAAAGTTTTTTCTCAGCCAAAGAAACAATAAGAGAGGTAAATAGGGAACCTACATCCTGGGAACAAATCTATACTCCTCACACTTCAGATAGATCCCTAATATCCAGAGTATACAAAGAACTCAAAAAATTAGACAATAAGAAAACAAACAACCCAATCAACAAATGGGCCAAGGACCTGAACAGACACTTCTCAGAGGAGGACATACAGTCAATCAACAAGTACATGAAAAAATGCTCACCATCTCTAGCAGTCAGAGAAATGCAAATCAAAACCACCCTAAGATACCATCTCACTCCAGTAAGATTGGCAGCCATTAGGAAGTCAAACAACAACAAGTGCTGGCGAGGATGTGGGGAAAAGGGTACACTTGTACATTGCTGGTGGGACTGCAAATTGGTACAGCCAATTTGGAAAGCAGTATGGAGATTTCTTGGAAAGCTGGGAATGGAACCCCATTTGACCCAGCTATTCCCCTTCTCGGTCTATTCCCTAAAGACCTAAAAAGAGCATGCTACAGGGACACTGCTACATCGATGTTCATAGCAGCACAATTCACAATAGCAAGACTGTGGAACCAACCTAGATGCCCTTCAGTAGATGAATGGATAAAAAAATGTGGCATTTATACAAAATGGAGTATTATTCTGCATTAAAAAATGACAAAATCATAGAATTTGCAGGGAAATGGTTGGCATTAGAGCACATTATGCTAAGTGAAGCTAGCCAATCCCTAAAAAACAAATGCCAAATGTCTTCTTTGATATAAGGAGAGTAACTAAGAACAGAGTAGGGACGAAGAGCAGGAGAAGAAGATTAACATTAAACAGGGATGAGAGGTGGGAGGGAAAGGGAGAGAGAAGGGAAATTGCATGGAAATGGAAGGAGACCCTCAGGGTTATAGAAAATTACATACAAGAGGAAGTGAGGGGAAAGGGAAAAATAATACAAGGGGGAGAAATGAATGACAGTAGAGGGGGTAGAGAGAGAAGAGGGGAGGGCAGGGGAGGGGGGATAGTAGAGGATAGGAAAGGCACCAGAATACAACAGACACTAGTATGGCAACATGTAAATCAATGGATGTGTAACTGATATGATTGTGCAATCTGTATACGGGGTAAAAATGGGAGTTCATAACCCACTTGAATCAAAGCGTGAAATTTGATATGTCAAGAACTATGTAATGTTTTGAACAACCAACAATAAAAAATTTTAAAATAAATAAATAAATCAAGTAGGAGATCAGTGGGGACAGAATTTAGTTCTAAATCGTAAATAGCAGAAGTTATTTAGGGACAAGTGAGATACACTGCCAAATACATAATGATTTTCTCCTTAAAAATAATTATAATAATTGTGCCAGCAGCAAAACAGCTTTTTAAAGGAGGGGAAAAGAGTGGAGAAAGACTTTTACCTCACTAAAACCTTCCTATGAACAATCTAGAGGAGCTCACGTCATCATAAGGGAGTTTGACATATCCTTTTTCAAACTATCTCAGAATTATCTCACAACAACTAGAGGGAGCTAAGGTAAATATTCAAGCTAGAATAGAAATGTAGGCTAGGTTCTATCACTGCCAACTAGCAATATGACTTTGAAAAATTATTGTACATTTATAGACCTTAGTTTCCTTCTTACAAAAATGATAGTTTTCATATGGTGATCTGTAAGATATTCTTTGGAAAAAATTGTGCTTCCCTTTAAGAAGTTAGTAATTAAAAATCAGGAAATTTTATTGGAAATATTTAAAATTAATAAATTATTATTTGATCCTTATTTAATGAGTAATGAGTAATTTAAAAGGATGGAGAGATAATTCAGATACCATTTACCAATATAAGAGTATGTTTGTCGAATATTAAAAATTCAATTGAAAAACAAACAATAGGTAAGGAAACATGTCAAAACTTTTTAATGTTTTAATAAAATTTTCACAACTACTAAAATAAAAATATCAATTCTGTTCAATTCCACATATATAACAAAACATGACATAAAAACAAACTAATTATGTTAAAAATTGAGTGGAAGTGTAAGTCAAATTTCTGTTGCCTGTGTCAATGTATTTATATGCAGGTATGACAGCAGGCTTGACTCAGGTTTGCAAGCCATTGACTACCCTGCCCCAGTTTCTTGGAACTGTTCTGCCATGCAAACACTTCTCTAGAAAATCAAGGTGAGAATGATTAGGCTTTGTTTGTTTGAAAAATTATGGAACATTTCCTATGTACCATCTCAACTATCATCATCATCATCATCACCATATCAAACTTTGCAGATGGACAGGGCAGATCTATGAGCCTCACTTTAAATGTGAGGAAACTGAAGTGATTTAGGATGCCTGAGTAATGTGAAGGAAACCACAAGCTAAAAATCAGTTGGTCCACAGCTCAAATTTAATCCTGACTCGAAAAACTTTGTCTTTTTACTATGTCAGGCTACTTTGACAGTCTTGAGTCAACTGGTTATTCTAACCAGCTAAGTATGTATTTATACATTTTGAAAATCATAAATCCCACTAAACATTCAGCTAAAATATTTCTGTTATTCATATTTACATCATACCTAATATTTTTAGAACGGTTGGGAATTTTTTCATGATTATTCTTTCTCTTTGGGATAAGTGAAACAGGTATTATTATTATTATAATTTGCAGATGATGAGCTAAAACTAAGAGAAACTATGTGACAGTCCCAGATTCTAACTGCTCATTATGGAATCACAGTTTAGCCTTTAGGTCTGGCATTCTGCCCACTTTCCCACATGGCATATGTATCATTAGCAATGTTAAATTACATCTTGATGTTCAGCATTCAAATCTGAAAAACGTATTTAAATTTTGAGAATTATACTAATTAGAAAAAAATATTCTAACCTAAAAATAAGACTGAATGATTCTAAAATTACTAATCAGACTATTAAGACTGAATTTCAAAAAATATAAGATGAGATAAAATTTACTAATACAGGCATGTTAATTTCCTTATGTAACTGTACCAACTCTGAAATCTAAAAAAGTGATTTATAAAACTAAAATGATTTATGGTTATATATACTTTATCATCATATACATCAAAGTATTTTTTCAACCTATAATTTAGTATCCTGAAAGCTTTCTATTTTACCAAGAAATTAATATAGTAAAATGTAAATGTCTAAATATATTGAGCATCCAAGTAAGTCACATATTCATCAAATAAATGGGAAACTTCTAATTTTAATTATCTTGAGAGAGAATCAATTCTTTTCTCCGTATTTGTGAATGGAATGTTGGTGTACATTATTGGATTTTGTATTGATTGTTTTCTTCCAATCATGATGGAAAATCCTGTATCTTTCTAATAGTTGGTTTAATGTATTAGATTGATGTCCACATCTGCCTGGACTCCTCTCTCATCTCCCCTTACCTTCCAGACATCATGATGTTTGCCCCAGACTTTAAAAGTTTCAGAAATGAAACGAGAGAGAGAGAGAGAGAGAGAGAGAGAGAGAGAGAGAGAGAGAGCTGCACACTGTGCATAAAAAAGTTTTCCTGAGGATTAGAGACATGTCTTATTTCCACTTTCCTCTTAAGTTACTCCGGGCACATCTTTGCAAATGGTAGAGACTGAATCCACATTAGTTGAATTTAATTAAATTTTAAGGCTGAACAACAATAAAAATTTATCTCCTGAGGTCATTGGCAAAAGCAATTACACTTACAACACATTTACATTCATTTGTATTTGAGAAGCTATCAAAGAGTAGGTGTCAGCTTCAAAAATAGGTACTTGATTCCCAACTAAACATCCACAGAGAAACTGATCTTGAAGGGTGGTTTTGATTCAAAGTGCTTTAAGACTTTTCTTTTTTTAATGTTAATAGATTTCTTTTAAAATAAATGTTTATTTAGTACCTATTTCTAAATATTGTTTTGTGTACAAAGGCATTGTGGGAAGCATTAATTTCATTACAGTTGAGCCAATTATTCCATTCTTGGACAGAAAACAGAAAACACAAAACTGTGATGGCAAAATTTAAGATGATCTTCAGGATTTGCCTATAGAAGAATATATTTAATCCTCATAACTATTTAAAAAAAGTATCCTAAAGAATCTGGATTATTACTGTTATTATTATGGCCAATTAAGTTCCTTTTTTCAATTCTATATCTGGATCCAGAATGCTTTTTGTAAAGTGCAACTTTTATACTGCTCAAAATTTTATACACATTAGCTATTCAAAATTTAACCTTAAATATGTTCCAGTTTTCTTAGTTCATTGAAAATATGGACTTCCATAATTTCTGATGGCCAGACTTTTAATATGGATGTAACCCACATTTATCATTATTACTTTGTGAAAAAGCTCTTTGTTAACATTCCCTTAGTTTTTTGCTCTGTGAGTAAGACTTGAATAGAGAATAAGATATGAAGGTTCAATTCTCCTGAGACTGCTAATGCTTATAGTTTGTGTACCTCAATGTTCTTTATGATTCAATCTCTTCTCTAGTTCTTATAACAGATTAGAAAGAAAATTTTAGCAGAGTGAAGACAAGTTTGATCATCATTTTGTTTTCAGAGCTGTCATTTGATGGTAATGAATGTGCTGGAAAACTGACCTCATAGAGAAAAGAAAGAAAGGATTATATTACATTCAGATTAAAACATGTTTTATTATAGAAGTAATACAGTGGATGAAACACTGCATTAAAAATTTTAATTGTGACATTTAATTTCATAAAAATCCTATATAGTATATATCATTTACTTCTCAAAGAGCCTAGTTATATTATTAGATCTGGTGTTAAAACATAATTTGAGAGAGCCACCCCTGCGCCTGCAAGGTAGAAGGACCTGCGACCCACCGGTAGAACAGGCCCAGCGGCCCGAGGAGGGGCAGAGCCGCCGCCCGTGCCTGCAAGGTAGGCGGACCTGCTACTAACCGGCAGAACAGTCCCAGCAGCCCGCCGGCGTGGTAGGCACATTGCCCCAATTGGAGGAGGGGCAGAGCCGCTGCCCGCTCCTGCGAGGGAGAATTTGCAACTATACGAGAGAAATATAAATATATAGGGGGGAAATTCAATAACACAACAGTTTCACCAAGCAGAAAGAAATGCGAACAGTAGGAAAATACAAGGAAAGAAAGGACCACAAGCAATGCAGTTCAACTCAACGTTAGAAGAGGTAATATCTGCAGCAGATGGAATGTCAGATAAAGAATTCAGGATATACATGCTTCAGATGATCTGGAGTCTCAAGGAGACATTAGACAGCAAAATCAGAGAATGAAAGATCACTTCAACAATGAATTACATAAACAAATCCAAGAAGCAAAAGATCAACTATACAGGGAGATAGAGGTTATAAAAAACAAACAAACAGAAATCCTAGAAATGCAAGAAGCAATAAACCAACTTAAAAACTCAATTGAGAATACTACCAGCAGAGTAGAACACTTAGAAGATAGAACATCAGACAATGAAGACAAAGTATTTCAACTTGAAAAGAACATAGACAGCTCAGCAAGACTGTTAAGAAACCATGAGCAGAACATCCAAGAAATATGGGATAACATAAAGAGACCAAACTTAAGAGTCATTGGGATACAGGAAGGTATAGAACTCCAAACCAAAGGAATGAGCAATCTATTCAATGAAATAATACAAGAAAAATTCCCAGACTTGAAGAATGAGACAGAATCCCAAATCCTAGAAGCCTACAGGACGCCAAATGCGCAAAATCATAAGAGATCCACACCTAGACACATTATAATGAAGATGCCCAACATACAGAATAAGGAGAGAATTTTAAAAGCTACAAGAGAAAGGAAGCAGATTACATTTAGGGGTAAACCAATCAGGATAACAGCTGATCTTTCAACACAGACTCTGAAAGCTAGAAGATCCTGGAATAACATATTTCAAACACTGAAAGAAAATGGGTTCCAACCAAGAATTGTGTATCCAGCAAAATTAAGCTTCAGGATGGAAGATGAAATTAAAACTTTCCACGATAAACAAAAGTTAAAAGAATTTGCAGCTAGAAAACCATCTCTTCAAAACATCCTTGGCAAAACATTACAGGAAGAGGAAATGGAAAATAACAATGAAAACCAACACTGGGAGGAAGTACAGTAAAGTGGGGGAAATAATCAAAGAGGAAAACAAACCATGTTTAGTAACATAAATAAACAAATATGGCTGGAAGAACAACCCATATCTCAATAATAACCCTAAATGTTAATGGCTTAAACTCACCAATTAAGAGACACAGGCTAGTAGAATGGATCACAAAAGAAGACCCAACAATATGCTGCCTACAGGAGACGCATTTGATAGGAAAAGACATACATAGACTGAAGGTGCAAGGTTGGGAAAAATCATATCACTCATATGGACTTCGGAAACAAGCAGGAGTATCCATACTCATATCAAATAACATAGATT
Organism: Marmota flaviventris; assembly: GCF_047511675.1. Classification (NCBI taxonomy): domain Eukaryota; kingdom Metazoa; phylum Chordata; class Mammalia; order Rodentia; family Sciuridae; genus Marmota; species Marmota flaviventris. The sequence continues at coordinate 27,376,885 of NC_092498.1, forward strand.
TCAAGCCAAAGTTAATCAAAAGGGATAAAGAGGGACACTACATACTGCTCAAGGGAACCATACACCAACAAGACATAACAATCATAAATATATATGCCCCAAACAATGGTGCAGCTATGTTCATCAAACAAACTCTTCTCAAGTTCAAGAGTCTAATAGACCACCATACAATAATCATGGGAGACTTCAACACACCTCTCTCGCCACTGGACAGATCTTCCAAACAAAAGTTGAATAAGGAAACTATAGAACTCAATAACACAATTAATAACCTAGACTTAATTGACATATATAGAATATACCACCCAACATCAAGCAGTTACACTTTTTTCTCAGCAGAACATGGATCCTTCTCAAAAATAGATCATATATTATGTCACAGGGCAACTCTTAGACAATATAAAGGAGTAGAGATAATACCATGCATCTTATCTGATCAAATGGAATGAAACTGAAATTCAACGATAAAAGAAGGAAGGGAAAAATCATGTATCACTTGGAGAATGAACAATAGGTTACTGAATGATCAATGGGTTATAGAAGACATCAAGGAGGAAATTAAAAAATTCTTAGAGATAAATGAAAACACAGACACAACATATCGGAATCTATGGGGCACATTGAAAGCAGTTCTAAGAGGAAAATTCATTGCTTGGAGTTCATTCCTTAAAAAAAGAAAAAAACAACAAATAAATGATCTCATACTTCATCTCAAAATCCTAGAAAAAGAAGAGCAAAACAACAGCAAAAGAAGTAGAAGTCAAGAAATAATTAAAATCAGAGCTGAAATTAATGAAATCAAAACAAAAGAAACAATTGAAAAAATTGACAAAAGTAAAAGTTGGTTCTTTGAAAAAATAAATAAAATCGACAGGCCCTTAGCCATACTAATGAAGAGAAGAAGAGAGAACTCAAATTACTGGCATATGGGATGAAAAAGGTAATATCACAACAGACACTTCAGAAATACAGAAGATAATCAGAAATAATTTTGAATCGTTATACTCCAATAAAATAGAAGATAGTGAAGGCATCGATAAATTTCTTAAGTCATATGATCTGCCCAGATTGAGTCAGGAGGATATAGACAACCTAAACAGACTGATATCAATTGAGGAAATAGAAGAAACCATCAAAAGACTACCAACTAAGAAAATCCCAGGACCGGATGGGTATACAGCAGAGTTTTACAAAACCTTTAAAGAGGAACTAATACCAATACTTTTCAAGCTATTTCAGGAAATAGAAAAAGAGGGAGAACTTCCAAATTCATTCTACGAGGCCAACATCACCCTGATTCCTAAACCAGACAGAGACACATCACAGAAAGAAAACTACAGACCAATATCTTTAATGAACCTAGATGCAAAAATCCTCAATAAAATTCTGGCGAATCGCATACAAAAAATATCAAAAAAATTGTGCACCATGATCAAGTAGGATTCATCCCTGGGATGCAAGGCTGGTTCAATATACGGAAATCAATAAATGTTATTCACCACATCAATAGACTTAAAAATAAGAACCATATGATCATCTCGATACATGTAGAAAAGTACAGCATCCCTTTATGTTCAAAACTCTAGAAAAACTAGGGATAACAGGAACATACCTCAAAATTGTAAAAGCAATCTATGCTATGCCTCAGGCTAGCATCATGCTGAATGGAGAAAGATTGAAGGCATTCCCTCTAAAATCTGGAACAAGACAGGGATGCCCTCTCTCACCACTTCTGTTCAATATAGTTCTCAAAACACTGGCCAGAGCAATTAGACAGACAAAAGAAATTAAAGGCATAAAAATAGGAAAAGAAGAACTAAAATTATCACTATTTGCAGTTGACATGATTCTATACCTAGCAGACCCAAAAGGGTCTACAAAGAAACTATTAGAGCTAATAAATGAATTCAGCAAAGTGGCAGGATATAAAATCAACACGCATAAATCAAAGGCATTCCTGTATATCAGCGACAAATCCTCTGAAATGGAAATGAGGACAACCACTCCATTCACAATATCCTCAAAAAAATTAAATAAAATACTTGGGAATCAACCTAACAAAAGAGGTGAAAGACTTATATAATGAAAACTACAGAACCCTAAGGAGAGAAATAGAAGATCTTAGAAGATGGAAAAATATACCCTGTTCATGGATAGGCAGAACTAACATCATCAAAATGGCGATATTACCAAAAGTTCTCTATAGGTTTAATGCAATGCCAATCAAAATCCCAATGGCATTTCTTATAGAAATAGATAAAGCAATTATTAAATTCATATGGAAAAATAAAAGATCCAGAATAGGAAAAACAATGCTAAGCAGGAAGTGTGAATCAGGCGGTATAGCGATACCAGACCTCAAACTATACCACAGAGCAATAGTAACAAAAACAGCATGGTACTGGTACCAAAACAGGCAGGTGGACCAATGGTACAGAATAGAGGACACAGAAACCAATCCACAAAACTACATCTTATATTTGATAAAGGGGCTAAAAGCATGCAATGGAGGAAGGATAGCATCTTCAACAAATGGTGCTGGGAAAACTGGAAATCCATATGCAACAAAATGAAACTGAATCCCTTTCTCTCGCCATGCACAAAAGTGAATTCAAAATGGATCAAGGAGCTTGATATCAAATCAGAGACACACCGTCAGATAGAAGAAAAAGTTGGTTACGATCTACATACGGTGGGGTCGGGCTCCAAATTCTTCAATAGGACACCCATAGCACAAAAGTTAATAACTAGAATCAACAAATGGGACTTACTTAAACTAAAAAGTTTTTTCTCAGCCAAAGAAACAATAAGAGAGGTAAATAGGGAACCTACATCCTGGGAACAAATCTATACTCCTCACACTTCAGATAGATCCCTAATATCCAGAGTATACAAAGAACTCAAAAAATTAGACAATAAGAAAACAAACAACCCAATCAACAAATGGGCCAAGGACCTGAACAGACACTTCTCAGAGGAGGACATACAGTCAATCAACAAGTACATGAAAAAATGCTCACCATCTCTAGCAGTCAGAGAAATGCAAATCAAAACCACCCTAAGATACCATCTCACTCCAGTAAGATTGGCAGCCATTAGGAAGTCAAACAACAACAAGTGCTGGCGAGGATGTGGGGAAAAGGGTACACTTGTACATTGCTGGTGGGACTGCAAATTGGTGCAGCCAATTTGGAAAGCAGTATGGAGATTTCTTGGAAAACTGGGAATGGAACCACCATTTGACCCAGCTATTCCCCTTCTCGGTCTATTCCCTAAAGACCTAAAAAGAGCATGCTACAGGGACACTGCTACATCAATGTTCATAGCAGCACATTTCACAATAGCAAGACTGTGGAACCAAACTAGATACCCTTCAATAGACGAATGGATAAAAATAATGTGGCATTTATACACAATGGACTATTACTCTGCATTAAAAAATGACAAAATCATAGAATTTGCAGGGAAATGGATGGCATTAGAGCAGATTATGCTAAGTGAAGCTAGCCAATCCCTCAAAAACAAATGCCAAATGTCTTCTTTGATATAAGGAGAGTAACTAAGAACAGAGTAGGGACGAAGAGCAGGAGAAGAAGATTAACATTAAACAGGGATGAGAGGTGGGAGGGAAAGGGAGAGAGAAGGGAAATTGCATGGAAATGGAAGGAGACCCTCAGGGTTATACAAAAGTACATAGACGAGGAAGTGAGGGGAAAGGGAAAAATAATACAAGGGGGAGAAATGAATGACAGTAGAGGGGGTAGAGAGAGAAGAGGGGAGGGGAGGGGAGGGGAGGGGGGATAGTAGAGGATAGGAAAGGCAGCAGAACACAACAGACACTAGTATGGCAATATGTAAATCAATGGATGTGTAACTGATGTGATTCTGCAATCTGTATATGGGGTAAAAATGGGAGTTCATAACCCACTTGAATCAAAGTGTGAAATATGATATATCAAGAACTATGTAATGTTTTGAACAACCAACAATAAAAAACTTAAAAAAAACAAAACAAAACAAAACAAAAAAACAGGCATGTGGACCAATGGTACAGAATAGAGGACACAGAAACCAATCCACAAAACTACAACTATCTTATATTTGATAAAGGGGCTAAAAGCATGCAATGGAGGAAGGATAGCATCTTCAACAAATGGTGCTGAGAAAACTGGAAATCCATATGCAACAAAATGAAACTGAATCCCTTTCTCTTGCCACGCACAAAATTTAACTCAAAATGGATCAAGGAGCTTGATATCAAATCAGAGACAAGGCATCTGATACAAGAAAAAGTTGGCTACTATCTACATACTGTGGGGTCGGGCTCCAAATTCCTCAATAGGACACCCATAGCACAAGAGTTAATAACTAGAATCAACAAATGGGACTTACTCAAACTAAAAAGTTTTTTCTCAGCAAAAGAAACAATAAGAGAGGTAAATAGGGAGCCTACATCCTGGGAACAAATCTTTACGCCTCACACTTCAGATAGAGCCCTAATATCCAGAGTATACAAAGAACTCAAAAAATTAGACAATAAGAAAACAAACAACCCAATCAACAAATGGGCCAAGGACCTGAACAGACACTTCTCAGAGGAGGACATACAGTCAATCAACAAGTACATGAAAAAATGCTCACCATCTCTAGCAGTCAGAGAAATGCAAATCAAAACCACCCTAAGATACCATCTCACTCCAGTAAGATTGGCAGCCATTAGGAAGTCAAACAACAACAAGTGCTGGCGAGGATGTGGGGAAAAGGGTACACTTGTACATTGCTGGTGGGACTGCAAATTGGTACAGCCAATTTGGAAAGCAGTATGGAGATTTCTTGGAAAGCTGGGAATGGAACCACCATTTGACCCAGCTATTCCCCTTCTCGGTCTATTCCCTAAAGACCTAAAAAGAGCATGCTACAGGGACACTGCTACATCGATGTTCATAGCAGCACAATTCACAATAGCAAGACTGTGGTACTAACCTAGATGTCCTTCAATAGAGGAATGGATAAAAAAATGTGGCATTTATACACAATGGAGTATTACTCTGCATTAAAAAATGACAAAATCATAGAATTTGCAGGGAAATGGATGGCATTAGAACAGATTATGCTAAGTGAAGCTAGCCAATCCCTCAAAAACAAATGCCAAATGTTTTCTTTGATATAAGGAGAGTAACTAAGAACAGAGTTGGGAGGAAGAGCATGAGAAGATTATTAACATTAAACAGGGGTGAGAGGTGGGAGGGAAAAGGAAAGAGAAGGGAAATTGCATGGAAAAGGAAGGAGACCCTCAGGGTTATACAAAAGTACATACAAGAGGAAGTGAGGGGAAAGGGGGAAAAAAAACAAGGGGGAGAAATGAATTACAGTAGATGGGGTAGAGAGACAAGATGGGAGGGGAGGGGATGGGGGATAGTAGAGGATAGGAAAGGTAGCAGAATACAACAGACACTAGTATAGCAATATGTAAAACAGTGGATGTGTAACCGATGTGATGCTGCAATCTGTATACGGGGTCAAAATGGGAGTTCATAACCCACTTGAATCAAAGTGTGAAATATGATATGTCAAGAACTATGTAATGTTTTGAACAACAAACAATAAAAATTAAAGGAAAAAAAATCCTAATTTGAGTTCAAGAGTCCTTAGATACTCCGGAGATTGAGTATTGGTAAATTTATTAATACACTTTCTCCCATTTGGCTAATTATTGCAAAAATAAGAGATTTGCCAAAATAAAAAAGAAGAGACTCTCGTAATGTAGTAATTCCTAAGAAAAGGGAATCATCTTAGATCTACACAGTTCACCAGCTAATTGACTTAATATTTAATAATTCCACATTTAAAGCAAGTTCATTATTATCATCTAAATACATATTTTATAATTTATCTTGGGGTGTAAGTCAAAAAGTCATATTGCTTAACTTGAAGATTGTAATTGTTTACTGAGATGTCTTCATGGCTAAGTTGATCAGTTCACTTTTTACAGATATAACTTTATCTTTAAATTTAACTCAAACTCCATTATCTAAAACACTGAGGATTGTACTCTCTGTACTAGAATAAATGTGCACTACTTCTTAAGAAAAACCTGGCTGTTTTTCCATGTGTCCCCAACCTACCCCCTCAAAGGGGATGTATTCAGGTTTCTTTTCTCTCATAGTAGGACCAAATCACATAAGCATATATTTAAACTTCATACTGGAGTTCAAATTGTAACAATGAATACTAAACAAGAAAATCTCAACTCCATGTTTGCTAAATACTTATTAAAATGATATTTATTAAAATCTTCTTTTATGCATTTATTTTTCTCTTCATAATCACTTTGTGAGTCAAACTCTTAGGATCTCATGCAATTTTATCAGTTCACCTACGGAATCACTTTAATAACTCATAGTTACTCTACCAGATCGGCATTTGTAAAATATTATTAGATAAAAAAGAACAAATAAAACATTAAGTGAAAAGTAGTTTGTTACAAAAACACAGCAAGTTCAGAAATCAATCACATGTAAAAATGTTTTAAAAGGAGAAAAAATAAAAAGTTATTTTTTATAATATCAGCAATATCGATAAATCTTTATCTAGATTTACCAAAAAAATAAAAATAAGAGATACAAATCATTAAAAAATGAAAAAAAGTACTAGCAAAAGTATTATAAGAAAATATTGTTATCTTAGTGGCTTCGGAGGCTGAGGCAAGAGATCTCCAGTTCAAAGCCAGTCTCAGCAGAAGTGATATGCTAAGCAACTCAGTGAGATCCTGTCTCTAAATAAAATACAAAATAATGTTGGGGATGTGACTCAGTGGTTGAGTGCTCCTGAGTTCAATCCCAGTATCCCCGCCCCCCCACCCCCCCAAAAGAAAATATTGTGTACAATGTTATGTCAACAAATTTTATAACATATATGAAGTGGGAAAATATAAAGAAATCGAGTCAAGAAGAAATTAGATAAAAAGCTGAAAATATGAAAACATAAATACAGAAAATCTTTGCAATCTCGTGTAGAGATTCATTACATATGATGGTACAAACAAATTCACTAAAAGAAAAAAAAAGTTTGCGAAAAGTTAAAAAATAAGTATATTCTACTTTCAAATAACTCTATTTAGAATAGGAAAAGACAAAATATAGCCTGGGAGAAAATATTTGAAAATCCTATAAAAGGATTTGTATCTAAAACATATATAAAAACCCTTAAAATTCAATATGATGAATGATCCAATTTAAAAAATGAGCAAAACATGAACAGAAACTTCACAAAAGGAAATAAAATATTGTCAAATAAATAAATGGAAAATATGTTCTACATCATTAGTCTTTAAGGGACTCAAATCTTAAGGAGATACCACTGCACATTTGTGATAATGGTTGAATATTGAGTTTTGTAAAAGTCTAGAGATTCTTTTAGACAATCAAATTTGAATAAGTAAAATGATAATGAAAACAGTGAATTTACTGTTTATGATCACCATAAAGCCCATATGCAATTGTGTCATAAATATATGCAAAAATAAATATGAGTATGGACTGACATAAAGAGAAGGAAGCAATAAGGAAATTAATGAAGAGTTTTGGGATTTGATTGGTGCTTTTCAGAGAAACTCCTTTCTGTGCTTCTTCTTAAGACTCCAGTGAATATTGAAGCTATCTTCTCTGGTATTTGTATTTGTATTGAACGCAGGTGGAAGCTGAATCAATTGCATATACTATCTCTGTTGGCAATAAAATTTATTAATAGTTATGGATCAGATATTGTCTGCCATCTGTATTCTTATGTAATGAAGATTATTTTACCACTCTGAAAGGAGTCTAACACTGAGATATGAGTGTCAGAATTTGAAGATAAATTATTATAAACCCAATAAATCCTACTTTCTTCATTCTCCCCAAACTAGGATGTTTCTTTCTTGTTCCCATGGCTTCAACCTGAAACAGTCCTATATCAGACTTTACTTGTATGTCTACCAAAGTCCTCTGCCTTATTATTCAGTTTATGTCAATTTTCTAACTTTCTACTTCATCATTCATGTTTCATCCTGAGTGATTTTTTGAAAGCAAAACTTACCACATTTTGCATGCGTAAAGTCCACTGGTCATTCTGAGAGGTTTCACAATAAAATGAGATTGCTCAGTATATTTCATCACTTCATATTTAATCACTTCTAAAACATATATTTTAATAACGTGTAAATTCAAAGACATAGGCAATTTATAGAATGTTTTTTTAATTGACAATATCTCCTTTCAAAGATTGAACAATTATTTTTACAGTCAATGGCATCTATGTGTTCATCAAAATTGTGAGTAGAATTCATGTCAGGCAAAGTCATATCTTTTTTGTGATCAGGTCTACTACTAAGAATTTTGTGAAAGGCATAAAATCTGAATTAGTTTTTTTTTTTTTTTTTTTTTTTACTCCTTGGCATGTGGATGTCAGACTATTCTTTATCTACTGAATTGCCTTTGTCTTTGTCAAATATCTGTTGACTCACATTGTGTAAGTCTATTTTGAGCTCTCTTTTATGTTCCATTGATTATCTATCCATTTGTTTGGCTATACCACACTGTTCCATTTACTATAACTTTACAATAAGTTTTGAAACTGAAAAGTGTCAGTCCTCCATCTTTGTTCTTCTCCTTCAATATATAATAAGCTAATCTGAGTCTCCCACTTTTCCACATGGTCTTTAGAATTAATTTGTCAATATCTACAGAGCAGCTGAAGTTTTGATCCAAAATGCATGGAATCTGTAGACCCAGTTAGGATGAACTGACATTTTGACAATATTGAATCTTCTTACTCATGTTTCTCTGTTTATGTGGACTTTTATCATTTACTTCATCAAAGTTTTATAGTTTTGCATACAGGTCTTATGCATATTTTATTAAATTTGTACTTAAGTTTTTGGTATTTGGGGTCTAAAATAAATGGTATTGTGTTCTTAATTTTAAATTTTGATTGGTCATTGTTAATAAGAAAGCAATTTGCTATCTTATATTAACTTTATATTCCAAAACCTTGCTATAATTACTATGAGTTTCATGATGATTTATTCTTTGTAGATAACAATTATTTCATCTATAAGAATGAGAGTTTTACTACAGATCTTTTGTTTTCTATAATTGTTTTATTGCATTATGTATTGATTTACTTAGTACCATGTTGAACAGGAGAACTAAAAATGAATTTTCTTGCCTTGTTCCTGTTTTGAGTGGGAAAGCATCTAGTTTCTTTCCAGTAAGCATGATGTTACCAGTCAGATAATATTTATCAAATCTCATCTACTCGGGCTGGGGATGTGGCTCAAGCGGTAGCGCGCTCGCCTGGCATGCGTGCGGCCCGGGTTCGATCCTCAGCACCACATACCAACAAAGATGTTGTGTCCGCCAATAACTAAAAAATAAATATTAAAAAAAAATTCTCTCTCTCTCTCTCTCTCTCTCTCTCCCCTCTCTCTTTAAAAAAAAAATCTCATCTACTCTTTGTTTCATGAACATTTTAATTTTTTTGTGTGTGTACTGGAAATAAAACCTAGCATCTCGTGCATGTTAGTCAAGTTCTCTATCACTGAGCTATACTTCCAGTCCCCAGTTTTCTAAATTTTTTTTTCATGAGTGGGTGTTATCAAATGCTCTTTCCATAAACATTGATATGATTCTGTGAATTTTCTTATTAATTTGTTGACATGTTGGACTATATTAACTGGTTTCTAAAATGTTGAACCAGCATTGTATGGCTGGAGAAAATCCCACTTGGTCCCAGTGTATAATATTTTCAATATTGTTGAATTAGATTTTCTGAAATTTTGTTAAGATTTTTTGCATGTACATTCATAAGATATATTGCTCTATAGTTTTCTTTACTTGAAATGTCTTTGCCTCCTAGTATTAGGAAGATGTTGGTTTTATAGATCATGTTTCTATTTTCTGGAAGAGATTGTGAGAAATGGGCATGATTCTTTCCTTATATGTTAGGTAGAACTCGTTTGGGCCTGTGTTGTTTTTGTGCTCATTAAATCTCTCCATTTGAAGGTCATTAATTATTGATTCAATATCTTTAATTGATAGAGTCCCATTATGATTATCTATTTCTCTATGTACAAGTTTTGGTAACTTGTGTCTTTTAAGTTTTAATCATGATCTTACTGACGTCCTGCCTATAAGATCTGTCAATTATTGATAGAGGAATTTGTGGGTCAGTTTTGTCAGAAATTATTAAAACTACTCTGATTCTCTTTTGAATATGTTCTCTGTCGATTTAGTTTCAATACATCATATCTTTACATTTGAAAGTTTTCTGGTAAACATCATAGAGCTGGGTCTTTTTTAATGAACAATGACAGTCTCTGTCTTTTACTTGGTATATTTTAGATCTTTTATATTTAATGTGATTATTGATATAGTTAGGCTAATGTCTACCATGTTTGTTATGGTTTTCTCTCTATTTTTTTCATTTTGTCTTACACTCTTTCTATGTCTTTTATGTTTAATTTTCATTGTATATGATTCTATTTCTCCTCTCAGCATATTAATTCTTTTTTTTCACTTCTTTAAGTGGTTGCCCTTTGATTTGCAATTTACATTTACAGCTTATCCAAGCTTACCTGCAAATAACTCTCTCTACAACTTAATATATAGGGCAAATATCTTATGACAAAGTATCACAAATTTTACCCTACTGTTCCTCATAAAATATCATTCATTTTAGTTATCAAAAAACACAATCACTGAATATATTGGTGCTATTTCATCTTGAACAGTTATCTTAGACAAGTTAAAAATAAGAAAAGTAATTTTCACCTTCACTTATTCTTTCTCTATAGTTCCTCCTTTCTTTATTCAGATGCAAATTTCTGATCTATATAGTTATCTTCTTCCTGAAGAAGTTCAGTATTTCTTGCAGGCAGGCATACTGATGACAAATTATCTCAATCTGTGTTCTTCTTTACTTCTGAATAACAATCCTGCTAAATACAAAATTCTAGATTGGTGAGGTTTTTTTCTTCACCATTTAAAATATATTGCTCTACTCTTCTTGATGGCATGCATGACTTCTGAAATCCAATTTAATATTTAGACTTATTCATCTATGGCTAAGGTATCTCCTTCCCATGGCTTTCTTCAAGATTTTGTTTTTGTCTTTGATTTTTTTTTCAGTTTAAATATGGTATTGGTAGATGAAGTTTCTCAGTATTTATTCTGACTAGTGTTCTCTGAACTTCCTGGATCTGTAAATCTTTATTTCTCTCTGGAGAAATTCTGAGTCATGATTCAAATATTTGTACTCTCTCCTTTCTCCTTTCCTGTTTCTCTTCCTCCTATCCTTCCCTCCTTCCATTCCTTTTCTTCCTCTCTTCTTTATTCTTCTTCTGGTATTTCTATTTTATGTATGTTAGATCTTTTGTCACTTTCTCACAATCCTTAGCTATTACAATATTTTTTTAACTTTTTCTTTAAGATTTTTCATTTGGGATGTTTCTATTGACATTTGTAAAGCTCCCTAATTCTTTCCTTGGCTATTTGCATTACAGAATTAAATATATATTATATAACTTTTAACATTACCTTTGACTCTCTCTTAGAGTTTGTATCTTTCTGTTTATATGAAACAACTCCTCTCTGGCATGTTGCTCAATTTTTCTTTGGAGCCATTAGCATATTAATCATAATTGTTTTAAATTCTCAGTCTGATAAATCAACATTTCTGCTACAACAGTTTCTGATTATGATGTTTGTTCTTACTCTTTAGTGTTTTTGTCTTTTAGCATCTTTTGCAGTTGTTTTCTTGAAAGTCAGTTGTGAGGTACTGAATAAAAGCAATCAAAGTAAACAGGTCATTGATATGAGGTTTTATTCTTATCTGACAAGGGGTTAGTCTATGTTAACTGTTGTAGCTCCAGTTTCCAGAAGCTAATATTTCCCCTGATGTCCTTGCTTCAGTCTCCTCTATTATCTTTGGATTTTTCTAGAGATGTTATAAAGAATACCAAAGTGTATAGTACTTTTAGTTGTATTCCTCTGCCAATATTGAGAAGTTTTACTGATGAAGTGGTAAGGTATTGGGATGTTAGAGGGGAAGACATTCTGTAGTCCTGTGATTAGGTCTAATCTTCAGCCATCCCTTGGCCTGTGATCCTCACAGGTACTTTTCCAAGATGGTTCTCCCCACCACCTCAGCCTCCAAATTAGGTGAGAGACAAAGCTAGGAGGAGACTGGTGTTTGCTATATCCCTCCCCCATTCAGGAACTAGAAAGGGACATGGCTGGACATTTCTCATCTCCAAGGTTGGTGAGGCTCTTTGAGAAGAGAGTCCCTTGAGGGCAGGTCTTGAGACCAGAAAGTTCTGTGAGTATTTTTTGAAGACTACTTTTTTATTCCTCTACCAGTAACACAAGTTTTTTTTTTTTTTTTTTTTTTTTGTGTGTGTATATTTTTAAATTCATCTTCACTCTGAGAAAGAGGTTTTCTCTTGAAGATAACACTCACAAAAATCTGGGGGCCTAAGAGTCCCACTCTGGAATTTTTAACTCTTAAAAGTTTTCCACATGGTACATTCAAAAATGTATCATTTATGGCTTAGGTTTTCCTATTTCAGTGCCAGTTCCCATGGAAGTTTCTCTCCAAGGTTTTAACTTTGGTAAGTTGTTATTCTCTGTGTTGGTCTGTCTGTCTTTCCCATTTGGAGGGGAAGCAGTTCATCGTGTAACCTCATTTCTCTAACAAATCAAAAAAGTTATCGAATTTTTAGTTTCTTCAGGTTTTTTTTCTGATTCTTTAGTCTTTTTCCTGAAACTCCTTACTAGATGAACAAAAACTGGATGTGCTTTTCTATTTTTGCTTCTGTAGAATACAGAATACCTAGAACAAACAATATTTTTAAAATAAATGACTATAAGAATGAATTATTCAATGACTGCAAATGTGACTGGCACAGTTGACTGGAAACTACGTGGACAGAAATGAATTAAATGATGTACATATGAAGTATCATTCCTCTTCTTATCCTTTGGCTTTATCATTAATGAGTAGACTATGAGCTTGAGCTTGATCCACAGCTCTGAAATGCTTTTTTTTTATTACAATGACTATACTCTTATTATTTAAACTAGCAGTATTTAATTTAGAGTGTTATATGGAGCAGCTCATTCAGTACAGGTACTCAATGGATGCTCAATAGTACATAATAGATAAGGGGGATTAAATGGCCATTTATAAATCTTCAACAATGGGATACTAGGAGCTATCATTAAGCATTACAATTCTGTTTAATTAGACATGATTTGTGTTTTACTCAGTATCGAACTATTTTCATTTGTCCAATATTTTTGTTAGAACGTAAGTTGGTAAAACAACAGAATAGGCCAGTAAATATCATTCTATGGATCTGCTGATAAAAAAAAAACAACAAAAAAAAAACTCAAGTGTGTTAAAGAACCAAGTCTCTGCTGGATAGTTTTTAATGGTGTCTAATATCTGCTCCCTACATTAAAATAAAGTTCCTAAATTGTGCTCAAGATGTGAGTATAATTGACCAACTAGAGATTATGATTTTAAGGATCTACAACCAACAGAAAATTATTATTATTTTTTTACTGCCTGTTCTAGACCAAAGATTAAATTAAATGAAAGAATACTCCATTTATTTAAATATTTGTACATTCTAATTTCAGAGATTATAAAACGTCCTTCAGTTTCTGTCATTTAATGAAATAATCTTTCTCACAATGTTCTTGAGAAACTGATCTTAAGTCTTCATTGGAAAGTGTAATATGTAAAATAGATCTTTCTCAGTTCTGTTGGGTCATTATTATATGCTAGGCACTGGCTAAGGAGATGGTAAGCATTTTTTCTCATTTCATTATTACAGGAACTGTAATGATTAATTACAGAGGAAGGTAGCACTCCCCTATTGACTAAGAAACAAAGAGTTATTTATTAGCCAATAAAAGAGAGAGAGAGAGAGAGAGAGGGGGGGGGGAGGGAGGGAGGGAGGGAAGGGGTGAGGAGGAAGGAAAGAAGAAATAGAGGAGAAGAATTGCAAATATAACAAACAAGGCATACCATAGTTGAACTGAAGAGAAGCTGACAATAATCCCACAAACTCCTTCTAGTGAATGAGAACTGTGGAGAAAGTAGAGACTGAAACCTAAAGTGGAAGAATTATCTAAACCTGCAAATGAGCAATTGTGGCATAGGTCCCCTAGCCTACTCTGGCAGAAGATCCTGGAGAATCACTCTGGAGAAACCAAACCAGGTAAATTCTAGTATTAAGGACAGCTGGTACTACTTAGGTATTTGGTATGAAACATTTAAAATAAGAAGATTAAATAAAATTTTGCCTATGGCAAGACTTTAACCTCCTTACTTTTATGGATTCCAAAAGATTGAATATTGACACTTGGACAAATGAAAAATATGAATTATCACCCTATCATACTATATTGAGGCATTTGACAAACCAACCCATGCACAGCAATGTTCCAAACAAATTCTTGATTCCTGATCCCTCTGCTTTAAATAAGAATGAAATCAAATCCAGCAACATATTTAAGAAAAGCTGCTATCATGTCAACCACAGATAAACTCAAGCATGTGCACCCACATGTGTGCTTGCTCACGCTCTTTCTCTTAACATATGGATGCAGTTGAAAATTTTTTTAGGTAGAAAAATTTAAAGATAAAATTGTAAAAAAATCTCAGAATATTGACATTCAATACTAAGACATTAAAAATAGTAAGCAGAATAAGAAATTTAATAGATTAATTTTGGAAGATTTTGAAAAGGAACAGAAGAATAGAGAAGTAATAAGTGACATAATTGTCCAAATGGAAAGATCCCAGGGAATGCCCTGCATGGTAATTGCAGAGAGACTTATACCAAAGCAAGGCATTGCAGAAAGTTGCCATCTTGGGTTCCTGTTTTCCAAACTGCATTCGGCATTTCCTCTCCCTGGAACACTCTCTCGGAGTAAAGACTGTGTGGATTCCTCCTTCATGTCCTTTAAGCCCTTGTGCATAATCGCCTTCTAATAAAGACTGTCACTAAAACCTCTAATTAATAGCAAACCCCACAGCACTTCCTATATATCACACTCTTTTTTATTTTCTCCCTAGTATACGGAACTATATAATGTCCTGCACATTGTTTTTCTTGTTTTGCTGTTCCTGTTCTGTTTTCCATACTTAGACTGATGTTAGCTCCTAAGGATAGGAATGATTGTCTGGTTTTTTCCTTACCATATCTCCAGCATTTAGAACAGTGCATGGCCTACAGCAGTCACTAAATGACTATTCATTTTAAGAAAAAATGAAAAATCTTTCCTTCCAGAAAGAAAGGAAAATGATTCAATATTGTACAGCACTTTTTAATAGCAGCATTGAAATATGCAACCCAGTTAAAAAATAAATCCAGCTTGAGAGTAGAATAAGCACATTGACTTTTCCTGATATACCAAGTTCCCAATATAAATTTTATCTTATAGGTATACTTCCTTAGCTTCTAGTACACAGGTTCCACCAAAAGGAGGAAATAAAATGAGATATAGGATTAGCTCAAAGAAACAGGGGATATTATTCAGGAGAGAAGCAAAGGCATTCACAAAATGAGGATTAAAACAAGCCCCAGAACAACATAGTATGCAGCTGCCTGAACTCAAGTGTACAGATGGAGGCAGAAAGAGGATTGTTCCACGGCTGTCTCTAAAGACAGGTGGGAGCAAAACAGACATATTCAATTTATCTAACACTTTTGAATAAAATTTTGTTCTTATAAATGGTAGAAAATTCAGGTATAAATTAATGATTCAATAGTGGGTACACAGAAGAGGCAGTTTATTTCTACCTTCAGGCAAAAGTAGTTATATAAGAAAGAAAATATAATAATAAAGTAATTGTAGCACCTTTTTGAAGCTTAGCTTTGGAAATATTTATAAGTCACAACAATACAAATTTTGAGTATTCATGTAACAACACAATACATTCAGGTCTCTATGAACTGTCATGAACTGTTGAGATACAGAATTAAGTGAAAATATGAAGGTAGAATAGGACGGCATAACTTCTTTTTTTGTTTCAATTGTTAAGTTTGTGATTTGACAGTAAATATTTAGAAACTTACTTGAAAACATATGAACTAAATTATTATTAAAAACTTTTACCTATTGTTTCTTACTTCTGTATTCATTGCATTTGATATATATAAATAAAGTATTCAAGCACCACTTTTAAGAATAAATTTCATATAAAATGTAGACTTAAACGTAATTTTAATTTGTTCATATTTCTCCAGTATTTGGTCAGGCTTTTGATTGTATGTTTAGATTACTTCCAGTGTTTTTCTATTTTAAATACCTTTCCATATGAAGCTTTGGAATTCATCTGATATTTTCCCAGAATACATATAAAATGGAACTACTGATAGGACAAATTTATGTTTCCAGGCATTTGATAATTAATCAAGAGTAGAACATCAAAAGAATTGAAATATTTTTCACTCTCACAAGGAATATTTTTCCACATTATGTCAAAACTAGGTAGAATCATTCTTCTTATATTTGGCAGCCTATTTTTTAAAAAAATCCCACAAATTTGAGTCTAATTGATCAATAATGTATAGCATGGGTTCATATTTTGTAAGATGCTGATGATTTTTATATCTACCCCTTCCTTTTCCCATCTCTGTCTAAATAGACTCCCATCATCTCTTTGGGACTCATAAATGCCCATCTGACCATAGAAACAAGCTCTCTTTGTATCCCTATCCTTAAACTGCTTTTATAATTACTTTTCTAAATCACAAATTTGTTCATACTATCTGCTTGCTTAAAAGCCCTTGAAGACTTGCAGTTTCAAATAGTTACGTCTAAACTTTTTAGGTGGTACATTATATCAGTATGCTTTTGAAACAGCTTTCCCTCAATAACTATAAATAACTTGAGGTTAAGGACCTGATCTTGTTTGTGTAATATTCACTATTCACTCTATTTAAGTGGTGATTAATGAATGAAGGATGTTTTAAGTCAGTTTTTTGTTTTGTTTTGTTTTGTTTTGCTTCTGTGACCAAAACACCTGACAAGAACAACAATTTTAGGAGGAAAAGTTTATTTGTGGGTGTCATGGTTTCAGAGGTCTTAATCCATAGATGGCTGACTCCATTCCTCAGGGCTGGAGGTGAGGCAGAACATCAGGGCAGAAGTGTGTGGAAGAGGAAAGCATCTGCGAGCATAGTACCAGGAAGTAGAGATAAAGAGCTCTCCTCACCTATAAAATATAACCCCAAAGGCATGCACCCAGTGATCTGCCTCTTCCAGTTACACCCTGCCTACCTACAATTACCATCCAGTTAATCCCTATCAGTGGATTAATGCACTAATTAGGTTAAGGTTATCATAACCCAGTCATTTCAACTCAAAACTTTATTGAATTGTCTCACACACAAGGTTTTGGGGGACAACTCATATCTAAACTCTAACAAGGGGTAGAACATACTGATATAAGACAGAATGAAATGGACTAATCTAGGAGTTCACTTATTTAACTTCTCATTCATGCTTCAAACATTCATATAGCTATTACTATGTGCCAGATATATTCTTCTAAGTTCTAGAAATACAGTGGCATTAGAACCAAAAGTACCTTTCCCTTGGTGAGATTGATGATAGGAAGTGGGTGGGAGAACAAAAAAATGTAAAAACTAACTTTTTTTTTTCATTTTATGGAGTGATAAGCAATTTTGTGCTTGTATATCAACTCTCTAAGAAAACCAAACTAAACTTAAGAAGCTCTGATTTACAGTATCTCCCATTACAGCTGATATTAAGCTAACAATGGCTAAACAAAGAGCTCCCAAAATTCTTCCATATGGAACTGGCTCTGGAGAGAGATTCCACTGACTCTGCCATCATCATCATCACTGATGATCCCAAGGGAGTATTAGGATTTAGAAAAATAGCAACTGGCCACTTGAGTTAGGGTGAAAAGGGAAGGTCCAGCTGAAGAGGTAATATTCAAACCAAGAGGCAAATAAAGAGGGGAACCAGAAATTCGAAGGTCAGATGAAAGCATATTCCACACAGAGAGGATAGCTATTGAAGTGCCCTATGCTAAGTACTTGGCATGTCAGAGAGACAGAAGAACCAGAATGTAGATTTTAAATTTATTTTTCTGTTAGTGGACAAACTTTAGATCAAAAAGCCTCTTACCCAAGATGAAAGAAGTAATTTGAAAGAGTGGAACATGAGCAGGGAGCCAAGATTGGCTTTGGTTCTTTGCTCTTATAATTCTTTGCTAACAGAGTTTCCAAGGACTACTGGGTGATTCCAGGAAGGCACACATCCAACCCAACTAGAAATGTGGGTTTATACAATGCAAAATGAAGCAGGTAGTAAGTATGATACTATGATTCCTGGGGTGTTCCTTCCAGACACTCCGGTCTATTTTTTTTTATCTTGCTGACCCTACAAATCACCTGGACTTTGACTTTTTTTTTTTTTTTGGCCACATTACAAGTATTAGTAACTTAAATTGTTCTTCTGAAAAATATTATTGGGGCAATTTGAGTAATATGTGGAGGAGACAATTTAAATCCAACTGTGTGAGCAAAGCAAGAGATAATCAGATTGAATTATTTTAGTAGTGACTGGGGTGTTCTTTTTCTCTTGGAGTCAAGGTGACAAAGATAGACTTATTTTGATATTTTACCTGGAACATGTAGAGATGGGGAGAATCCAAAACAATATTTTAAGAATGAATCAGTTGGAGTTCAGATCTATGCTTCACAAGTGATGGCTCCTCCTGAGTGAAAATAAATCCTATTGTGAAGCAAAGGGAGATTAGGAGGATTAAGAGGCACACATGAAGGATCTAAAAGTGGGTTTGCTTTTAATATGGAAACGATTTTTGTGGGTTAATTGTATAGAGCTCCAGCTCATTTTTGTTTTAAATTGAAATAAGCCTGGGTGTTTCTGGGACAGGAGAGTCTTCAGCTGCATGTGAAGGTGCACTATTCATTTCTGTATAAAATATTTGCACCTAATAATCTTGAGAAAGGGATTATGGCTTGAAGATGGTCTCACAAGAAATTAATTATTATTGACATTCTAGTTTTATTAATAGTTACTGTGCTATTTTTGTCCAAGTGATTGTAATTTGTATACACATTCAAATTGCTTTTAGGAATAATGCTCAAAGTTTACACAGAATTATAAGATGTTCAAGGCAATAGCTAAAATAACTGTGTTGTTTCCAAAAACGTGAGCTGTGTATAGAGAGGCTGTCAAAGCTAGAAAAGTCATTATTTTTCCTCATTGGAGAGGGAAAAAAAAAAACAACCCTCAGCTATGTTACTGATAAACTATCTTTCTCCACAAATAATACCCCCCCAAAATAGCTTAATGTTTTTCAAGTTACACAAAACTATTAAATGTCCAATGAAATTCATTTAATTCGGCAAATCTCAGGCTATCTTACTTTATTCTTTAAAGTTACATATTGACTCATTTGTCTAGAATTACAATTTCACTATGAATGATAATATCATTTTTACAATAAAATAAACATTTAATACTGCTATTTAGATATAGAAAACAAGAAAACTTTAGAAATCACTTATTAAACTGAAATATACATAGTGCTTATAAATAAATGAAGGAAAAGCCAAAGGAAAATTCAAATACTATTTTACTTCTAGATTCAAGTTGTTTTATTGATGAGTAGTGAAATGAATGCTATCTGAATTTGGATTTACTTCTAAGTACACCCCCAAACCCCCATAATATTATTGGAAGTTCAGTAGAAGAGGCCAGATATTTCATCTGGATCCACATGGAAAATAAATGCATGGCAACTGTTCACACTCCTCACGCCAAAAATTATTCTTAGCCAAATTCCCATCATCATCATGATAATGATCACCCCTATCAAGGAGAGCTCTTAATGAAGCAAGACCCAAATGGACATATTTAGCTTTGAAAGTCAGGGGTGGTTTTTCTTTTTCTTTTCTTTTCTTTTTTTTTTTCTTTTTTGGTATATTTATGTTAATGCAAACTTCCTATTTATATACTTAAAAAATCAGTTTCATTTAAAAAGAAATTTTTAAACTCAGCTTCATCTCAAATTGAGGTGATTTTCAGAATATTTTGGGCCAAATGAATCTTTAGATGGAAGTATTTTAACATTATCCAAGAAAGCAGTCTAACAAGGCCTAGAGCAAATTTAATTATTCTAATGTTTCCCAAAGCAGGCAGCATGTACAAATATTCTCCAGAATATTAACATATTTTGAGTAAAAAGAAATTTGAAAAACTGCATTAAAGCAGTTTGCATGAAATTTAAGCTTCTTTAATATCCAGATATAAGTTGTCAATCTATACATTAAATATGCAGAAAGTATGTATTAAAAGACAGTCAGAAAATGGGAGGGCATCCCAGGCAGAAGGAAGAGTTTGAGCCAAGAGGAGCAGGTGGGAAAACATAAGGCATCTTTTGAAAAACTGTAGGGAAATTCTGGAGTTCCAGGAGATAAATCTGGAAATGAAGTCAAGAGCCAGATTGTGGAGGTTTTGAATGACAGGCTCAACAGTTCAGACTCTGACTTTCAAAAGTCAGTCACCAACCACTGAAGATTTCCTAGGAGGGTAGGGAGAAAACAAATCTGGTAGTTTGGGAAGTTTAATCTGGCCATAGTGGATATATTGATTTGTAACAGGAATAGTACTAGAATTTAGTTAGAACACTCTTGTAATGAGCCAAGGATGAGATTAAATAAGAATGGGTGAAAATCAGATTGTGAAGTGAAGACATAATGCAAAATATATTGCAAAAGAAGAATAAAGGAAATGGGATGTAGTTTCAAAGACAGTCAAAGAGATCCACAAGAGAATGATGGTAACTTTAGCAGTGAGAAGGCATCATTTGCTCCTCCATGTATCATGCTGTGTAACTGCCCCTATGTTGTGAGGACTTCATGGTTAACTTACATTCATTCTTCAAAAATTCAGTTCATTTGTCTTCCTTTTTTCTTAAATCAGTTTTGGACTCTCTTTTAAATGTATTTAGCATATAATTTTAAGTGTTTCAAGCACTTAAGTTATTTTAAAGTCTATTGATATATCTGTCTAAAGTTACTGAGGTTACTAGTTTCATGAAGGTGGGGACCAAATTCTTCCATTTTCATCAGTAACACAGTAGCACACTTCAGAAACTCAATCATGAAAGAGTATGCCCAGAAGAGTTAGAATGTAAATAAGTCTAATGATAAACAGATGTGGGCATGTAGATGCAATTAGGATTGTAAAAAGGTCGTTTTATCAAAATGTTGGAAAGCCATTGTAAATAAGATTCAGGAGAGTGAAAAAAAAAAAAAAAAAGAAATTAATCAGACGGAATTCCAGAGTACGGGGCATGCTGTGCCATGCAGTCTTGACTGTGGAGGATCCACCCCTGGTAGGACATACTTTCCACAGTTGTTACAAGGTGCCTGATGCCCTTCTGTTTCCTCACCTCAGCTTCTTTTGTTTTCCCGGTCAAGAATACCATCCTATCTGGAGCCTCTCTTTCACATCTACTTTCTGCCTGTGTAAAGCACAGGTCAAGATCAAATGTCATAATTTGAAGAAAATTTCTCTCATCTTTTAATTCTATAAATACTCATTGTATTTATTTTTCTTAAAGTCTCGCCTGCAGATTACCTGCAAAAAATCCCCAGAAGAGCAATGCTTAAGTGAAGTTCCATTTAATAAATGAAGAAGGGATGATAGAATCATCATTTCAAGCTGACAGTACTTGAACCCACTATTTCAGTTTAATGTTATATAAAAAGAGACAAAGAGATTGCCTTCTTACAGAAGGATATAATCTGCCCTCTGTTAGGGTTTGGATATAAAATTCCCCCCACCCCCGAAAGCTCACCAGTTGAAGGTTTGATTTCCAATGCTGTAGCAGACAGAGGAGAGAGTCTTGGGAGGGATTGGATCATGAGGGCTCTGATCTCATCAATGGATTCATCCATTAATTTAATGAGCTATTGGGAGTTGGTGGAAATTTGGAAATTGGGGCATAGTTGGAGGAAGTAGGACCTTGGGGACATGCCCTTGAAGGGCCCAGGTCCCTTTGATCCTTTCTTTCTTCTGTCTGCCACAAGGTGAAAAGCTTTGCTTTATTACATGATTTCCACCTTGATATTTTGATATTTTGCCTCACCACAAACCCAGTAAAAATGGAGCCAACCTAGATGCCCTTCAGTGGATGAATGGATAAAAAAATGTGGCATATATACAAATGGAATTTTACTCAGCAATAAAAGAGAATAAAATCATGGCATTTGCAGGTAAATGGATGGTGTTGGAGAAGTTAGCCAATCCCACCACCCCCACCCCCCCAAAACAAACAAACAAACAAACAAAAAACAAATGCCAAATGTTTTATCCGATGTAAGGAGGCTGACTCATAGTGGGGTAGGGAGGGGGAGCATGGGAGGAATAGATGAATTCTAGATAGGGCAGAGGGGTGGGAGGGAAACAGAGGGGGCATGGGATTAGCAAGGATAGTGGAATGTGATGGACATCATTATCCAAAGTACATGTATGAAGACATGAATTGGGTGTCAACATACTTTATATATAAACAAAGATATGAAAAATTGTGGTATATATGTGTAATAAGAATTGTAATGTAAAAAAAACACCAAAGTACATGTATAAAGACATGAATTGGCGTGAATATACTTTATGTACAAAAATATACAAAATTGTGCTTTATAGGTGTAATAAGAATTGTAATGAATTCCTCTATTGTGTATTTATAAAAATAAAATCAATTTATAAAATGGAGCCAAGTTACCATAGACTAAAACTTCTGATAAACTGAGCCAAAATAAATCTTTCCTCCTTTAAATTGATTTTCTCATCACAGCAATGTAAATCTAATACACCCTCTAATATATTCTTGTCATAAAAAAATCAAAATCTGAATTTGACTAGATTTCTACCTATAAAGCCAGTTTGAAGAGAACATAGAAGAACTAGAAAAATATGGGACAAATTAAAAAAAACCCACAAGTATAGGAAGAATTCTGCAAAATATTCAATATGGGAAACAGATTGCAAGGAGTAAGATTTAAAAAAGGAGTGAAAAATCTATAAATTAAAATATGTTAAAAGAACTTAAAGACATGTTAACATGTCAAAAGTAGGGTATTATTTTGGGATATTGATTTTAAAGAACCCAAATTTATAAATCATTTTTGAGATAAGTAGGGAAACAAGATATTCACAAATTACTGTTAGATTTTAGAGATGATAATGCTATGTTTTTAAAGTATCATTATATATCTTGAAATACTTTAAGATAAAATTCTATGATGTCTGAAATTTGCTTCAAAATAATGTAGTAGTGGTTAGAGGTGGGGTTAAGTGGTGATCACATAAATGAAAAATGATTATCATTGAAGCTGGGTAATAGATATATAGTTCACTTTTATACATCTTTAACATTCTTCATTTTTAATTATTTTAAAATACAGGTTCCTAGGCTTTATATCAGAATTCTTAAATTAGAATATCTGAGGATTATTCCAGAAATGTGCATTATTAACAATTTTTGAGGTGATTATTATTTACACAAGGATATGGTGTCTATAGTCCTAGAATAATTTATTCCATTGATCTTGCTCTTGCCAGAGAAATGGAGCCAATTATATACACATGTCTTATCCTTAAAGACAGAAGCTGTGTCTTCCTCAGCTGTGTATTTCCAACAGCCATATACTTCATATACACTAAATAAAGATAAATTTAAAAAATTATGTTCTCTCAATAAATATTTTATGTGTAGAGTGTATAAGATTTACTCACAGATTTCATCCTATAAAGTCCATTTTAGCATCACAGCTGTTAGAATGAATTCTCTGGCTATGTGGAATTTCTTATTCAGTGATATCTAATACTTCTAATTCCTAAATTGCCAAAATCTCCGTACCGTCAAGGATAAAGTCGAACAGGATGTGAATAATTTTCTCCTCCTTTACAGTCAAGTAGAAGTATATAATATTAGCAGTCATGGGTAGAATATCTATATTGATATCAGAGATGCATATAAGACCTTTTAAGAAAATGAATCGAAATGTTGCTACCTGCCATTATTAGCCCTTGACTTTGTCTGTTTAGATTTTTTGTTTGTTTATTTAAAATGGTTTATTAATTATTATAATTATATAATTAAAATTGTTATTAATTAACAATTTTGATTAACAATTTAATTAACAATTAAAAAGAATATTCTTAGGAAGTTTTAACCTATCATTGAAAGTTGTTCTCCTAGAGATCTTTGAATCTTTAAATAATAATAAAAAAATGGATCATAATAGATCATGCAATAGATTCTGTCCTAGTACTCACTTTGGTGAGTTTGGTGATTTTAAGTGTGACACTATTTTTACTGTTTTTGTTGGTTCCTGGTTTTCATACATAAAAATAAATAAGTCAGTCTACTCTTAGATCATCCCTAAGTTCACCTCCAGTTTTATGGTACTTCTAGGAAAAAAGAAAAATGACTTCACCTAACATTTAAACAGAAAACAACCTCTCAAGGAAGAAAAAAGACATAAATGATATCACCTCAGAGTCTTAGGTGGTAGTAAATAATGCTAAATTCATCCAATTCTGTTCTGAAGGTATAAATCTAGGGATATGAAGGATTGTCCCCACTTTGGCTTACCTGCTTATGAGCATGATCATAAGAATTAATATGATTGTCAAACTCCTGGTGTTTGTGATACTGCTTTTCACATAATTCACAGTAAAAGTTTGCCTTTACGTCTTCCAGGGCCTTTGCTGTGGACTTTTCCTTTTCTGAAAAATCCTTTAAAAAATAAAAAAAGGCAAAAAATATTGGTTATATTTCTCTCTGATAGCATAGCCAGATATCATATTAATCAAATTGGTATTTAATACTTTTGTGACTAAAAGCTAGGGTGAGACTCATTATTTCCTGGAAAAGTATGACACTGTAGAAGTAACTTCCAGTTTAGCATTAACCCTAAAATATAAATCAACATATGAGTTCTGTCAAAGAAGCCCTGGTCTTTACTCATCCTTCCTCTTGTTGCCCATTTCCAGGTTGTGATTCTGCCTGGAAATTAAGTACTCTCTCTGTTCCTACTGTATCTCCTTTATTGACTTTTTGTGTTCCATGTGATTTCACCGTCCACCATCAGCCAATCAATCAATCCAGTACATACACTCCTCCAGGAATGCCTTCATTCACACTATAGTTAGAGCCTGATGTACCTTATATCCAACCTTATATCCAACTCCAGCCTAATTATCTTCCACAAGCATCCATTCCTGCTAGACAGTCTAGCCTTTGGGTCTCTCTCTCTCTCTCTCTCTCTCTCTCTCTCTGGATACCAGAGATTGAACCCAGGGGCACTCAACCACTGAGCCACATTCCCAGCCCTATTTTGTATTTTATTTAGAGACAGGGTCTCACTGAATTGCTTAGCATCTTGCTTTGGCTGAGGTGGGCTTTAATCCTCCTGTCTCAGCCTCCTGAGCCCCTGGGGTTACAGGTGTGTGCCAACATGCCTGGCTTAAATTTTTTTTAACATTTATTTTTTAGTTGTAGTTGAACACAATATCTTTATTTTATTTTTATGTGGTGCTGAGGATCGAACCCAGGGCCTGGCAAGTGCTAGGTGAGCACTCCACTGCTGAGCCACAACCCAGCCCAGCTTCAAGTTTTCTTTAAAACCATTATCATTACAACTTTAAGGATATTTTATCTCAAACAGTTTTAGCTATGTCATTCCCCTACTTAAAATCCTGTTGATTCTCTCATTGCCTGTGGATTCATTGTGATAAGTGGTTACTATATATGAACTATGTATCAGGTAGTTGAGTTACCTCAAGTATTCCTCAAAACAACCCCATGAGATTAATTCTATTTTTACCTGAATTTTACAAATGTATCAACCAATGCTTAAAGAGATCATATATTCCTGGTCACTAATTTATAAGTGGAAAAGGGATTTGAATCTGACAACCTGTTCCTAGGCCCTGTGTTAACAAATGACTTAGACTTGCCATTCCCTTTAAATCCTACCCTTGAATATGCCATAAAAGCTTCTTCCTACCATGTCAGAAACATCTCATATCAAGCCTTGCTCCTCTTTAATTCTATCCCTAGGTATGCAATCGGCTTTAACTTTATTCATGTCTATTGCTCCATCAAAATCTTTGAGGAAAGGAAACATTTTATTCATTTTTGTGTCTACAATGTTAAACATCATATTGTCTAGTTCAGGACATGTACCTATTTAATATGCTTTACATAAATTAATGGATAATGCCCATACCTCTCTACATGTCCTAGTTTGTTATCCTAGTGCCAAATGAATGGGTGACTATACGTAGTAGATGACACACTTTCATATAAAGAATGATAAACACATTAAAGGTTTGAGTTTACTTTCATTTCTCCCAAATGACCAACCTGCTAATCAAAGAAATCATACCATAAGCCTACATGATAGATATGTCACTGACCAGAGTTTTAAAAGTAGCAAAAATAATTTAGGCAGTTTTCACAAAGGCAGGTGAAGTTAGGAGACAATTAACTTAGACATGGAAGCATAGTGATTCAAGTTCAAATACAACAGGGAAAAACAAATGGCAACCAGCAAAAAGAGCATGAGTATCTTTAACAAACAGAAGAGTAGACCAAATATCTTGATTGCTTATCCAAGAGACCAGAAGAAAGAATTTGGTGACATTCTAGGACAATGGACACAAAAGCTACTGAATACGATATATTCAGTGATTTCGGGACAAAAATCTAGGTGCTCAAAGAACCAAGATAATGGCCTGCTGATGTTGTCACTGTTGAGAGCCAATGCAGGCAGATAGCACTGAGCCAGTGCAAAGTCTCTTCATGCAGTAGACTTAGCATCAGGAAACCATTATTTCTTATCTAGTGTTTTCCCCTTCTCCTTCCTCCCTATAATTCCAGGGTCTGGAGTAGAACTACAGGTTACTTTTTTTCTGTTTCTTTATTATGACATTGGAACAACAGGCTTAGAAAACTAATCATGTTCCTTGGACATTGGCTAACTATGCCTTGGTGATCAAAAACACCTCAATCTCATGAACCGGAGCAAGGAATAATTGAGAATTCAGACTTGATCTGCTGGAAAAAAAAAATGTATTCCTTTATTAGTCTAGATTATGTGGGGTATTCTATGATAATAACTCAATGGCCAGGAGTAAGGTCCACTGCTCACTTTACCTTTGTACCTTCATTTGAACATATTTCTAGAACAACCTTTAATTATCATATTGTGTGACTTTCAGTTCAAAATTTTATAATTTTAAGAGAATTTTATCAAAGCATAAGTCATGGCATTTCTTGTGAATGCTCACCTTTTACATGTTTATAAGACTAAATTACACAGCACATTTCTTGCTTCATATTTCTTGGCAAGAAATAAAGCATAAATCTCTATTTCCCTTCCCTCTAAGCTGTTAATGACAGTCTCTAGGGCATATCCTAATCCCCTTATTAAGAGATAAAAGGTAGGTAGATGGAGAATAAGTGCCATTGGCAAAAAAAAAAAATGTAAGCATGGTTCACAATCCAGTGTGTCCAGCAAAGTCAGGGGAAATAGTATAAACCAAGAGCAGGTGACTAGGATTAGAAATGGGGAAGATGAGACATGAGGATAGAAATCACAGAGGCAGATGAGGAGAGGAGCCAAGAGGTAGGTAAGGTAGGGTCTGGAAAATCATATAGGAAAAGAGAAGGAAGAATAGAAGGAGGAAGGGAGGAAGGGAGGGAGGGAGGCAGGGAGGGAGGAAGGAAGGAAGGAAAGAAGGAAGGAAGGAAGGAAGGAAGGAAGGAAGGAAGGAAGGAAGGAAGGAAGGAAGGAAGGAAGGGGAAGGGGCAAAGGAAGAGAGGGAGGGAGGGAAGGAGGGACAAGCTAAGTGAAAGAAAGAGAAGGAAAGAGAGAAAAAGAATTGTAAGACTCTTTGACAAACTTGAAATTGAGGCTGAGCTGGATAAGCAGCCAAGTTTGCTCTTCATAAGTGATCCACACCCTCTGTCTATGATCTTACCCAGTGTGAGGTAGGCCTGTTCTAGAGTGTGAAACTGAACTATCTACTCAGATGGTGCAGAGTGAGGCCAGCTATATATACCAGAAGGCTGGAGAATAAAGTCTCAGATTGGTAGAAGTGGCACAGACACCCAACTTACTGTTTAGTAGAGGAGCTAACTAATGTTTAGTGATGGCAGGTTTTGTACAGATCAAAGAGCTAGGTAATGGTAAAGTGGGAGCACATTAATCACTGGGTCATGCTTCCTCCTCAATCCACTTATTCATTTATTCAACTAACCATTAAGTATTTGTGCATTCAAGAATCTCTTAAGGAGCAACTTCTAAATGTCCATTTGTTCCTGGGTGTTACTCTCAGAAGTTTCTATACTGTGGGATAGAATTACATGTAAAGAGATAAAAAACATAAATTGTGATAGAGTAATAATAATTGCAAGTTGCTAAAGAGGAGTTATCAAGTTCAGACTAATTAAGTATAATTGGATGACAAAGGTCAGGTTCTCTGTCTTTTCTTTTCTTTAGCTGTCTTCCTTTTCCTGTCTCAGTTAAATACACTGTAAACATGCAGTACTTTTTGGCTTTGTGTTGAGTAAAAGGGTATTTTACTGATAAAATAGCTCCCCAAGTAAATTAACATTTACTTTCTGAAATTATTGCACAATCTTTAAATGTATTTGAAGATGTGGAATAAATACAAAAGGAGCAAAAAATGGCCATCATTTCTGTCAGTAAATTTTAATTATAAAAATGAATAAAACTGGCATATAAGATATAATTTCTTGAGGATCCAACATGGTGGCCGGCAAGGAAGCAGCACTTTCAGTATCTCCACATTAACCGGATCAGAAACACCCATTAAAACAGCTACATTCTAACTACTGAGGAACTTCTAGCAAAATTCCGCTGAAAGGAGACCTGCCAGGAATTAGTAAGTTTATTAGAGGTGACAGTTTGTCCCAGACAAGTGAATCTTGGCCGGCCACGCGGGCGCAGAGGTCCAATCCCTCAGCCACCGCCCGACCGGCTCTGCAAGCGGCCCCCGGTGGCCTGGCGTGGCACGGCGAGAAGGGTCCCTGCCCGGCCTGGCAGATGGACCCGCCATCCTGGCTCTCCTGGCGGCCCCGCTGTGGCCCCCGGCAGCCAGCGGGGCGAGAAGGGTCCCCGTCTGGCCTGGCAGACGGCCTGCACCCTCCCGGCTCTGCTCAGATACAAACAACCGGGAAACTTCAAAATCTCTCCGTGGGCGTGACCATAAGGGCCAAAGGACTCTCGACCCCCAACTCCCCCTACTGCCAGTGACATGGGCGTGACTGTAGGGGCGGAGGGAAGCAGAGAAGACTCCCCACCCCCAACTCCCCCAACCGCCAACTGAGAGGGCGTGACGGTAGGGGCGGAGGGAAACAGAGGACACTCCAGACCCCCAACTCCTCCTACCACCAGCAGAGTGGTTGTGATTGTAGGGGCTGAGGGAAGCAGAGGGGATCCTTGACCCCCAACTCCCATTACCACCAGCGGCGACACCAATGGTCTTAGCCGCCAGATTCCGAAGGTGTGCCCACCAAAGGGGTCCGGAAAAATTAAACTATTGACTCCCAGAACACAGCTCCACAGCACTGGGGCTTAGATGAATGACAGAGAGAGTGCTCAGTCGTTAGGGAAATAGAGCACTCAGAGGGGCTGAAAGTGTAACCAAATCCTTGGAGAACCGCCTCCGGTGAACAGGACCTGGCTGGCTGGCAGGAGGAAGGGGAGGAGGGGCCGTAGAAGTGAAATGGCTCTGGACCAACAGGATTGAGAGGCTCCCAGGAGCCGCCTTACAGGGATTGCTGTTGACACATTGAGGGCAAATCTCAGCCCGGAGGGCACAGCTTTGCCTATGGGAAGAGAAGAAAATGGATCTCTAAGACCTAATTTTATTTCTTATTTTATTTTTTCTCTCCCTTTTTCCCTCTTTCTCTCCCCTTCCAAATTTTATTGTTCTTTCCATTCTCCTCTATGCTATCTAACTCCCCCTCCTTCTTTCTTTTCAAGAGCACCTCCTTCCCCTTCTCCCCAGCTTTCATCCCAAGCATTACGTCCTCCATTTCGTGTAACTGTCTAAATGCAAACAGGTGAATGTTTCGAGGCCATCTATAGTGCTCCTAAATACCTAGCTACTACCAACACCCTGATCCAATCAACGGTTAGTATCCCCCTTCAGTAGAGCAATCTTCTAAAGTAGCCAAGACATACTAACCCTTATACCTTCATAGCACCTAACCTAAAGTCCTAAGAACAAAAAACAAATCACTATATGCATACAAAATCCAGAAGCCCTTTATAAATTGAATGAATCAGCTCTAAAGTACAATAAAGCCCAACATCTATAGGCATAATCTCCCACCACAAAGGAGAGACAACAGAGATAAACAAAGCCAAAACAAATGTATAGGAGAAAGCAGTTACAAAGCAGTCAAACAGAGCTGGAAAGTAACGTGAACAACATGAAAAAACAAGGGAAAAAAGTAGTACAGATAATGCAGGACAACTTAAATCTACAGGAGGACCTAGAAGCATCAGAAACATGGACAGGGAAAGAAATCAAGGCATACCTAACTCAGATGGAACGGAATTTTAGAGAAGACATGAGACAGAAAGTCCAAGAATTGAAAGTATATTTTGAAAACGAACTAAACAAACAAATTCAAACTGCAAAGAACGAGCTTTACCAGGAGATAGAGATCTTAAAAAAAAAACCAAACAGTAATTTTAGAAATGCAAGAAACCATAAACCAGATTAAAAACGCTAACAAGAATATTACAAATAGACTAGATCAAGTAGAAGTCAGAACATCAGATAATGAAGACAAAGTTTATCAACTTGAAAAGAATATAGTCAACACTGAAAAGATGCTTAAATCTCACGAGCAATCTATCCAAGAGATATGGGATCTCATCAAAAAACCAAATTTGAGAGTCATTGGGATAGAAGAAGGCACAGAGGTACAAACCAAAGGAATGGACGACCTATTGAATGAAATAATCCTAGAAAACTTCCCAGAGATGAAAGATGGAATGGATTGCCAAATCCTGGAAGCCTACAGGACCCCAAACATCCAAAACTGTAATAGGCCAACTCCAAGACATATAATTATGAAGATAGCCAACATACAGAACAAGGAGAGAATATTAAAAGCTACGAGGGAAAGGAGGCAGATTACATTCAGGGGTAAACCAATTAGGTTAACGGCTGATTTTTCATCACAGACTTTGAAAGCGAGAAGATCCTGGAACAATGTATTTCAAACGCTGAAAAATAATGGATTCCAACCAAGAATACTGTATCCAGCAAAATTAAGCTTCAGATTTGACAATGAAATTAAAATCTTTCACGATAAACAAAAGCTAAAAGAATTCGCAGCCAGAAAACCAGCACTGCAAAGCATTTTGGGCAAAATTCTACAAGAGGAGGAATGGAAAAATAGTGCCCCAAACCAACAGTGGGAGGTATCTCAGTAAAGGGAGAGGAAAACAACCAAAAAGTAAAAACTAGCCAAACTAAAATAAATAAATAAATAAACATGACTGGAAGTACAAATCATATTTCAATTGTAACCTTAAAAGTTAATGGACTAAACTCACCAATCAAGAGACACAGGGCTGGTAACCTGGATCAAAAAAAAAAAAAAAAAAAAAAAAAAACAAATCCAACAATATGCTGCCTTTAGGAGACTCATATGATAGGAAAAGACATACACAGGCTGAAGGTGAAAGTTTGGGAAAAATCATACCACTCACATGGCCCTCGGAAGCAAGCAGGAGTGGCTATACTTATATCGAATAAAATCAACTTCAAACCTAAGTTAATCAAAAGGGATAAAGAAGGACACTATATCCTGTTAAAAGGAACTATCCACCAAGAAGACATAACAATTATCAATTTATATGCACCAAATAATGGTGCAGCAATGTTCATAAAACAAACTCTCCTCAAGTTCAAGAGTCAAATTGACCACAACACAATAATTATGGGTGACTTCAACACACCTCTCTCGCCATTAGACAGATCCTCCAGACAAAAGCTGAATAAAGAAACTATAGAACTCAATGACACAATCAATAACCTAGACTTAACCAACATACATAGAATATATCAACCATCATCAAGTGGATACACGTTCTTCTCAGCAGCACATGGATCTTACTCAAAGATAGATCATATATTATGCCATAGGGCAACTCTTAGTAAATATAAAGGAGTGGAGATAATACCATGCACCATATCTGGTCATAATGGAATGAAATTGGAAATCAATGATAAAAGAAGGAAGGAAAAATCCTGCATCACATGGAAAATAAACAATATGTTACTGAATGATCAATGGGTTACAGAAGACATAAAGGAGGAAATCAAAAAATTCTTAGAGATAAATGACAATTCAGACACAACATACCGGAATCTATGGGACACAATGAAAGCAGTTTTAAGAGGGAAATTCATTTCCTGGAGTTCATTCCTCAAAAAAAGAAAAAAAACAACAAATAAACGAACTAACACTACATCTCAAAACCCTAGAAAAGGAAGAGCAAAACAACAGCAAATATAGCAGAAGACAAGAAATAATTAAAATCAGAGAGGAAATCAATGAAATTGAAACAAAAAAAAACATTGAAAAAATTGATAAAACTAAAAGTTGGTTCTTTGAAAAAATAAATAAGATCGACAGACCCTTAGCCATGCTAACGAAGAGAAGAAGAGAGAAAACTCAAATCACTAACATACGGGATGAAAAAGGCAATATCACAACAGACACTACAGAAATACAGAAGATAATTAGAAAGTATTTTGAAACCCTATATTCTAATAAAATAGAAGACAGTGAAGACATCGATAAATTTCTTAAGTCATATGAGCTGCCCAGATTGAGTCAGGAAGACACACACAATTTAAACAGACCAATAACAAAGGAAGAAATAGAAGAAGCCATCAAAAGACTACCAACCAAGAAAAGCCCTGGACCAGATGGGTATACAGCAGAGTTTTACAAAACCTTCAAAGAAGAATTAATACCAATACTTTTCAAGCTATTTCAAGAAATAGAAAAAGAAGGAGCTCTTCCAAATTCATTCTATGAGGCCAACATCACCCTGATCCCGAAACCAGACAAAGACACTTCAAAGAAAGAAAACTACAGACCAATATCTCTAATGAACTTAGATGCAAAAATTCTCAATAAAATCCTGGCGAATCGAATACAAAAGCATATCAAAAAAATTGTGCACCATGATCAAGTAGGATTCATCCCTGGGATGCAAGTTTGGTTCAATATACGGAAATCAATAAATATTATTCACCACATCAATAGACTTAAAGATAAGAACCATATGATCGTCTCGATAGATGCAGAAAAAGCATTCGACAAAGTACAGCATCCTTTTATGTTCAAAACACTAGAAAAACTGGGGATAACAGGAACTTACCTCAACATTGTAAAAGCTATATATGCTAAGCCTCAGGCTAGCATCATTATAAATGGAGAAAAACTGGAGGCATTCCTGCTAAAATCTGGAACAAGACAGGGATGCCCTCTCTCACCACTTCTATTTAATTTAGTCCTTGAAATACTAGCCAGAGCAATTAGACAGACAAAAGAAATTAAAGGCATCAAAATAGGAAAAGAAAAACTTAAAATATCACTATTTGCGGACGATATGATCCTATACCTAGAAGACCCAAAAGGGTCTACAAAGAAACTACTAGAACTAATAAATGAATTCAGCAAAGTGGCAGGATATAAAATCAACACGCATAAATCAAAGGCATTCCTGTATATCAGCAACAAAACTTCTGAAATGGAAATGAGGAAAACCACCCCATTCACAATATCCTCAAAAAAATAAAATATTGGGAATCAACCTAACAAAAGAGGTGAAAGTTTTATACAATGAAAACTACAGAACCCTAAAGAGAGAGATAGAAGAAGATCTTAGAAGATGGAAAAATATACCCTGTACATGGATAGGCAGAACCAACATCATCAAAATGGTGATATTACCCAAAGTTCTCTACAGGTTCAACGCAATGCCAATCAAAATCCCAAGGGCATTTCTTGTAGAAATAGAGAAAGCAATCATGAAATTCATATGGAAAAACAAAAGACCCAGAATAGCAAAAGCAATTCTAAGCAGGAAGTGTGAATCGGGAGGTATAGCAATACCAGACCTCAAACTATACTACAGAGCAATAGTAACAAAAACAGCATGGTACTGGTACCAAAACAGGCGGGTGGACCAGTGGTACAGAATAGAGGACACAGAGACCAATCCACAAAATTACAACTTTCTTGTATTTGATAAAGGCACTAAAAGCATGCAATGGAGAAATGATAGCATCTTCAACAAATGGTGCTGGGAAAACTGGAAATCCATATGCAACAAAATGAAGCTGAACCCCTTTCTCTCGCCATGCACAAAAGTTAATTCAAAATGGATCAAGGAGCTAGATATCAAATCAGAGACTCTGCACCTGATAGAAGAAAAAGTTGGCTCCGATCTACACATCGTGGGGTCGGGCTCCAAATTCCTTAATAGGACGCCCATAGCCCAAGAGTTAAATACAAGAATAAACAAATGGGACTTACTTAAACTAAAAAGTTTTTTCTCAGCAAGAGAAACAATAAGAGAGGTAAATAGGGAACCTACATCCTGGGAACAAATTTTTATTCCTCACACTTCAGATAGAGCCCTAATATCCAGAATATACAAAGAACTCAAAAAATTAAACAATAAGATAACAAACAACCCTATCAACAAATGGGCCAAGGACCTGAACAGACACTTCTCAGAGGAGGACATACAGTCAATCAACAAGTACATGAAAAAATGCTCACCATCTCTAGCAGTCAGAGAAATGCAAATCAAAACCACCCTAAGATACCATCTCACTCCAGTTAGATTGGCAGCCATTATGAAGTCAAACAACAACAAGTGCTGTCGAGGATGTGGGGAAAAGGGTACACTTGTACATTGCTGGTGGAACTGCAAATTGGTGCGGCCAATATGGAAAGCAGTATGGTGATTCCTAGGAAAGCTGGGAATGGAACCACCATTTGACCCAGCTATCGCCCTTCTCGGTCTATTCCCTGAGGACCTTAAAAGAGCATACTATAGGGATACTTCCACATCAATGATCATAGCAGCACAATTCACAATAGCTAGACTTTGGAATCAACCTAGATGCCCTTCAATAGATGAATGGATTAAAAAACTGTGGCATTTATACACAATGGAGTATTACGCAGCACTAAAAAATGACAAAATCATGGATTTTGCAGGGAAATGGATGGCATTAGATAAGATTATGCTAAGTGAAGCTAGCCAATCCTTAAAAAACAAATGCCAAATGTCTTCTTTGATATAAAGAGAGCAACTAAGATCAGAACAGGGAAGAAGAACATGAGGAAAAGATTAACATTAAACAGAGATGAGTGGGGGGAGAGAAAGGGAGAGAGAAGGGAAACTATGGAAATGGAAGGAGACCCTCATTGTTACACAAAATTACATATAAGAGGTTGTGAGGGGAAAGGGGAAACAAAAAAACAAGGGAGAGAATTAAACAACAGCAGATGGGGTAGAGAGGGAAGATGAGAGGGAAGGGGAGGGGGGATAGTAGGGGATAGGAAAGGTAGCAGAATACAACAGTCATTAATATGGTATTATGTAAAAATGTGCATGTGTAACCGATGTGATTCTGCAACTTGTATTTGGGGTAAAAAATGGGAGTTCATAACCCACTTGAATCAAATGTATGGAAGATGATATGTCATGAGCTTTCTAATGTTTTGAACAACCAATAAAAAAAAAGATATAATTTCTTTATTTTTCTTTTCACAATTTGCTTAGTAGAAGAAGTTTTTGGAAGTTTGTTTAATAGAATAGAGCATTTATGAAATAAAAGGAAGCTTCTCATTAATCAGTCTCAATTCTCCATTAAAATGTTGAAAATGAATTACAAATTGAGTATGACAGTTATCAGAGCAAGAGTCATTCCAAAAATATTAGGTAACATTAATATGTACTTTTTCACACAAAGAATTTTTCTCATGCTTATAATAGATGTGTCCATAAAGTGACAAGTATTCTGAGTAGAAGAATACATTTACTTAGAAGCATGGATATTTGCTAACAAATTATTTTTATTTTTGTAATGATCATTACACACTAACACTCATCCAGTTAGCCTTATAAACCAAGAATATGCCAGATGCATGTTAATTCACTTAATGTTCATGATGACCCCTGTACTATGTTCTATTATTACTTCATTTAAAGCCATGGAAAGCAATGGCACAAACACAGGTTGAAGCTCATACAGTATTGAAGACCCTGGACCAAGCTCAGATCTGCCTGATTACAGAGCTATTTAACTACAATGCTCATGGCTACCCCAATGACTTAGTCTTATCCAGATGCCAGGTAAGTTCAGGGTATCTCTGCTAACTTATTTGTGGACTCAGGGTGACGCAGAACCCTTAACTCCCAGAGAATGAAAAACTAATTATAATTTTAAAGATCTATAATGCTCTTGAAACTGAGAGATGGGCATAAGGAAAAAAACTAGTAGTCCTGTTCCATTGGTTGTGAATATGTGCCCTGATTATAAAAACAGAAAAAAAGAAAAGAAAGAAAGAAAGAAGAAATCAATTGTGGTTCTTTCTATCTTCTTGATGGTAATACCAGTTCAAAGCTTTGAGGACTGAATTCATATTTTTTATTTACATGATAGCCTGCATTTGACCTTAGACTACTACATACAAGTGATTGATTTAATAATTCTAATATCTTCTAATTGTTCTATTTTATTGTCCCCAACTAAAATATCTTCCTTTAAAATCAGTGCATTTTTCTCTCTTTCAATGAAGTTTCTGTTGCTGACTCAGGAATTTCCTTTGGCTCCATTGCTTCCCTGCCTCTTTGTAACAGATTGGGTAACACAAACTTGATTTAAAGGGTTTTTTCCACTTATTTTTCTTATTTTTATAATGGGGAGAAAATAATTTCACCTAAGGAAACTGAATGTTAGTCTCTCTTAAAGCAATTTCAGCACTAAAGATTTAAGTTATCAATAAAAATTAAGGGTAATAATAATAAGTAGCTGGCAGTAGTTTTGAGGAAAAATGAGATATTTTTAGGGAAGTACTTAGCATTCAGCACTGCAAATGCCGGTGGTGAAGTCCAGAGGGCACCACCGGATAATGGCTAGAGAAGGGCAAAATTGCCACCTCAAACATGCTGATTTGGCAAAAGGATAATTTAGAGCTTGTCATTTTGAGCTACTGCAGATACAGAAGGAGCACCAAAAATGTTACCGTTTAGTAAGAGAAATTTATATCATTATAGGAAATTTTCATCCATACAGATATCTCCCTTTCTGCAGCAGGATCAGGGTGAACTTAACATCACTAGAGACTCAGAACCACCTGGAAGGCAGACTGAGCTCTGTGTGGAAAACCTTCCCCGGGTTCAAGGTGTTTTTCCTGGATCTTAATCAGACTATTTTGCACCACTTCTTCCCTTGATTCAGAGAATGATGGTATTAGAGTGTGAAGTCCAAGACAACTTCTGAAGACTCTAGAAGATTAGTGATTTGAGTTTCCAATGTGTACAGCAAGTATGAGTGTTATCAAACTTCTCTTTGTTTTTCTTCTATTAATCTATTTTTTTCTTTCAGGAAGTCCCAGCTAAAAACTAACAAATTAAAAAAGTACATTTTATCTCCTACATGATGTCTGGATGTTTTGTTGTGCATGTATTTGTATGTGCATGTGTGTGTTTTTATCATTGAATGCATCATTGAATGCATGTGACATTAGAAAAACCTTTTTTAAAAAATACCATTCTGAATCTACAATTTTTTGGGGGGGGGCGGCGGTGTTACTGAGGAATTAAACCCAGAGTGCTCTACCACTGAGTTACATCTGAAGCCATTTTTATTTATTTATTTATTTTTACATGTTGAATCAGGATCTTGCTAACTTGCTCAGGCTGGCCTGGAACTTATCTTGATTCAGCCTCCAACATCCCTAGGATTACAGGTGTATACTACCATGCCTTGCTACAAAACAAATCACTGGTGGAAATTTGAGCACATGAGAGAAGCCCTTATCATCTTTTGCCCACTATCAGTACCAAAGCTGTCAAATTAAATTTTGTTTATATAATTAGGGTTTTCAGAGTTGTTTTTTTTTTTTTTTTTTAAATCTCACCATACACACACACACACATACAAATATGTATACACACACATAAATATGTACACCACATACTTGTGTGTGTGTGTGTATTACTTTGGACTATTTAAGAACTGCATACGTAACCAACATAGTTAAGAGAGTATCATAAAGGCTTAACTAACATTAAAATTATTTGTATTGATTTTCTCAAAGTTGTGACTACTTTTGTAAAAGCAATGCTCTTTGCATTCTATAGCCTCTCATATGGTGCTTGTTACTTAGAAAAAAACTCAATAACCAATTGAAATTAATAAACAACAAGATCAGAGAATGTGTTTCCCACTACTACACACATAGATAACATGAACTTCCCTGGTGACATAAACCATCATGGAGCTTTAACTGTTGGAAAATGGTAGAGTAAATGAGTATGAAGCCAAACATATCCACCTCTTAAGCTATTATGATAATTTTATTAAATGTTGATTTTGATGTCTAAGAAGATTATTGAAAATTTATTCTGAAGAAATGAAAGTTGGTAAATGCACATAGATTCACAAATAGAACTATAGGTTCTTGATGCTCAATGCTTTTTCCATTTTACTACAATCAGTTGTTTTCCTTACAATTAATTATGAACCAATTATAGGTTTCCTAGATTTGGAAGAGGATATTTGCAAAAACTTGGACCTTTCATCCTTTTCCAGGGAAAGTATGATGTTGGCCACTTCCTGGTTGTGAAAGAGAGTTTTTCTTCTTTTATTAATGATTCATTCAAGATGTCCATATTAAAAGGTGAATCAATTAGCATGTGAAATTTCCCCTGGGTGTCCTATATTAGGGACAATTCAGCATTATTTCTAACTTGAAAAGAATGAAAAATTTCTGACTTCTAGTCAGATGCAAGAGTCTTTATTGCACTGGTGTTCTTGAAACAACAATTAAATATTTAGAGATTGTTTATGTAGTTGCTTATTTTATAGAAACTTCCTACTCTGCTACACTTTTTAAAAACATGTAATTTTTTTAGTTGTAAATGGACATAATACCTTTATTTTGTTTGTTTATTTTTATGTGGTGCTGAGGATAGAACCCAGTGCCTGACATGTGCAAGGCAAGCGCTCTCCTGCTAAGCCACAACCCCAGCCCCCCTAATCTGCTACACTTGAACAGAGATTATTTTTGAGGATTACAAATGTTTCCATTAGAACCCCTGTTCATCAGGACTCAATACCACCAACTTCATCTTCCCAGCACAAATTTATATACAATTCTTCCACCAAAAAATACTTTAAAAAAGAAATAAGGAAGTCCCAGGTGCATTCTATGATAACCATAATAGGAGCTATTATTTTATTTCTTAATTATGTTTTTTTTCTGCCTCAGGAAAAAAGAGGTGGGAATAATTCCCATATTATTTGCTGATCTGATACAGATACTACATTCAGCCCTTATCAGCAAAATCAAGCAATATCCTTAGGTGAAGAAGAAAAGGTTCATATTCAATAAATACCCATCAAAGAATGCACAAATGAATAATGAATGAAGGAATGAATATATTTGATTTCTTTCTTTCTTCCCGGTGATTCATTGTGCTAAAAGGGAAAATTGGAAATCCTGAAATATATATGGAAGTGTTAAAACCCATATAACTTCATAACATAAAGACAGATTTCCCCAATAATAATGTATCAACATGAATTGACCAATTGCAACACACTAACCTACCACATTATGCAAAATGTTAATAATAGAGAAGGTTTGGAAAGAGTTATGGAAACCATGTACTATCTGCTCAGTTTTTCTCTATACTGAGAACTACTCTGAAAATAAAGTCTACTAATTAAAAAAAAGGATGTAAAATCAATTACATATTAATAGATCTACCTTCACTGAACACAAAGAATGACCCTGAATGGTGTAAGAATAATCTAATCCATGCAATGTGCTGCCTATAGCTGAGCAGAAGTCATGGAGAATGACAAATGCAAGCTATGCTGGGTGGTAAGATTTTGAGACTCTCAGTTCCCTTCGGTCATTTCCTATAAGACAGACAGCAACACTCAGCAACTGTGAAGAAAAATGGGGCCTACCGGCAGACCATATTTATGATCATTAGGTCCACTGGAAATTCAAGGGTTAAGTTTCTGAATTGGAAGGAATGATTTGGAAAGTGTTTCTTGTGTGGGTGTATAAAATATAAGAAAATAGGTTTTCTTCTTCCAGACTGACAATACTGTTCCATTTATAAAGATAGTAATTACCACCCCATCAATTCAGCCCACAGATATATATATAACTGTAATGAATATAGACATATTGCATTCATCTAAATTGAATACATTTAAATGAATACATCCATTGTGCATCAGACAGGAAGTACATTCATTTAGCCATTACTCCTGCTGAAACTACTTATTGTAAAAATGCAATTAATAGTGTCTGACATTTCATTTTCTAATATAAGAGAAATCAATGAAAAATGTCAGGTAACTAGTTTTCTGGGAATTTGCTAGTGACACCTGCTCAGTTACAAACCATTTTTATTTAATTCCAAATTTGTAACAGCTATATAGGGGATAAGTGATCATTAAGAGATGCGGACCTAGATACTATTTCACCTTTGATTGGGAATTGAGTGAAAATACGTTTTCTTGAATAGATTCAGTGATTTTCAAGTAAGTTCCATTCTTTAGCCTTCTTTAGTCAAATATTAATCTCTATAGAGCTGACATTACATCTGCTAAACCAGGCCTGGAAACTCCTGAGATGAGGTGTTAAAATAGTATAAAGCCAATAGCTTGCTTTTAAGGACAAGCAAGTCTAATACCTATTGAAACTCCAAGGGCATGCAATTTTCCTGAATATCTGCTCTCACATCTAAAAATAAGTCTGTTATATTTGCTTATTTTTTTTAATAACCAGAAATGTTTAAAAGGTGATTTAGCTAACAAATGTAATGTATTGTTTCAAACTTGCTGTTCCAGGCTTCTATCAATTGAAATTCTAGTAGGTAATTTACTATTAAACTTAGCAATTGTGAAAGAAGCATGTTTTTTGGTCTCAAATTTTGAAACTTAGAGCTGAGAAAATGCGTCCAAGTAAAGAAAATCTTTTAAAAATGCGAATTTACTTTGAGAAAGAGACAATCAGAAGGACCAGCGGAAGTACTATAAACCAGGTTATATTCATTTTAAGATATATCATATAACAATGCACAAACGCTTGGCTCCATTTTCCTATAATTTGGCAGAAATGTTTGTCACTTATGCTTCATCTTTTAAATATCCTTATCAGAGAACACTGCAAAACTTGAATTAGACTTCAGAAATCCTCAAAAGAAAAACTGCATATGAGTTTACATACATACATTTGCTTTCTTGAAAACAAACTAAAAATGCTTGCCATTTAGAGACTCAGAGACTGATTAGCTGGAATCTGGGACCAGAGGTAATCCGTGTCATAATGAACCGCAGGACTGATGATATAGCCCACCAGACTGTGGAGAACAGTCTACAGGCATAAAAGATTGTCACAGCTGCTTGAGCAATTGGAAGCCCCACATTTATTGCTAACACTAACATCAGCTCAACAAGCTACCCTGAGCTGTGCTTCAATCTATTGTTTGTGTGGAAAATGTGCAAGTGTGTATAGAGCAAATCTGTAAAAGAAGTAACTTCTATAGAAAAGCATGTGCAGGTCCATTGTAAAACAAGAGAAGTAAAAATGTTAGAATCATGAAATTGGAAGGAACCTCAGAAATCCATTTCCAGATAAAGGAATTTAATCCAGGAGAAGCTCTGGATTGCCCAGGCTTATGCAAGATGATAAGAAGCAGATCCAGGATGAAAATTCAAGTCCTTGACTCCTGCTTTTGACACCCATGGATGAGCAATTTATTCTGTGGAGTCTATTTTCACATTTGGAAAATGAGATTGGTGTAGGGGACCAAATGTTTGTGTCTTAGAGACTCAAAAGATATATAAATGAATAACTGGAGTCCTTAATGCACAGAGGTAGAGAGAGAACTGTATTCTCTTTGCTCAAGTCAAATAATCATAATTAAAATTTATTTAACAACATAGTTATAACATATTTAAATATTACATTCTTTATTTTTGGAATGTCAGAAATAGGAATTTTTGTTTCATATTATCTGCTAGAGAAGGAAACAGAATCATTCTCACTAAAGACCTTCTCTTTCCTTTATTCTTTTAAGTCTTAAAAACAAATGGAGTTGTTTTACTCCATTGTTACTAGTTTTAGACTGTTATAATGAATTGAGTAATGAGCTAAGCCAGTGTTAAAAACTGGTTTTAGAAAGGCAAAAGGTAGCTCCTTCTCTAATGTAAGAAAAGCATCTAAAATGAAAGATAAGACAAAGCAAAAAGATTTTTAAAAAAAGCCTCACATATAAGATGTTTAATTTGTTTTAAAGACATTTATATGCTGTCCCTGAAGGTGTGTAGTAGGATAGGGATTTAGCTGTGTGTGAAGGTTTGGATTACTTACTCTGCTAGTCCACTGTGCAAGATAATATGCAATCCCTGTTTTTAAGAAACTCTTAGACCACCTGCAGAGAAAGGATTAATTCACAGGATAGAAAGGGCAACTCAAAGGTGCATGTAATCATATGGTGGAGATTTAAAGTGCTGTGTGCATTCAGAGAAAGGAAATAGTCATGCTGCTCCCCAATGTACCTATATAGATAAGCAGAATAAATCTTATTAAGATAGAATTTTATAATGGGTCTAAATTAATAGTGTTAGGTTATATTCTTACATATAAAAAAATCAATGATATTTGGTGGACTCTTTAATTCTGGGGTTTAAGACGATGAAAATATACTCCTGAGAATGAATGAACTTCCATTTGGTAATGAGGATAATAGACATTTTACTGTATGTACTAATAAGCCAGAAGCCATACAAACTTTAGATAGGACATAATTCCTATCCCCCATTTCCTCTTAGCAACCCATTATAATTTCTGACCAACATCTGAGGTACCAATCATGATCCTTACGGTGTCACATACTCCTTGTGATTATTTTCCTGGTCATCTCTTTTGTACTTTAATTTCCTTGGTTCATAGCCTTTGTACACAGTCTGAATTCACTTTGAATTGGCAAAAGCACAATCAAATGATTTTTTTAAAAAAATAATACCTATAGGATTTGTTATTTCCATTCATTATGCCATGGAAAGCCCTGATTCTGGCTTCAATTGGCTTAAAAGCTCTGCTGCAATTCTGGGCTGGAAACTGTGTCCTCATTAATAGGTCTACTTATCAGCAGATCTTTATTCTATGCTAGCTACAGTCATGGCAGGGGCCATTTAAATCCCCTTTAGTGGAAAAACCTCCTCTTCAGTACAAACAAAAATTTTCATTGATAGGAAGAAATGATGCCCTTAGGCACCTAAATAATGATTCATTAGGTTTTCCCTAGGAATATCAGCAAAAGCACAGATAAGAGTATCCCTCCTCATTTATTGCATATTTCAATATCAAAATGGCTAAGCAATGGATACCCATGCAAGAAGGAACACCAAAGGAAAAAAAAAATTGGGGAAGTAAAACCCAAATGAGGACCATGACTCAAGACATGGAAATGGAAAGAGAAAAGAGATATCTGGGGGAACGCAGGAGTCCAGATTTCCCCTGTGAGGGGTAGAAGAGAAGGCTAATGAGGAAAGGATCAAGTTTGTGGTGTGGACCAAAATTTAAAAACTAGATGTTGGATGGGAGAGAAAGAAAACATCATAAATATTTTCCTCATTTCAAGGTTATGTTTTAGCCAAATTCTATTTGTAAAGGAGTGGGGGACATATCTGTTTCAGGATTGTCCATAATTTGAAATTTATTTGTGTGAACTTGAAAATTT